>NC_068910.1:75353169-80353169 GCF_023091745.1 Budorcas taxicolor
GTTACGTGTTTTAGTTCTTGCTAATCCGAGGCAGGAGATGCTGTCTTTTTGGCGGTTTATTTACATTTCAAGTTATGTTGAACAGAGCTTCACACTTGCAGGTTTTTGTTTGTTTCGCTGAGAAGCTTGGGGAAACTTAGGTCCCCAACCAGGGACTGAACACAGACCCTTGGCACTGAAAGCTCAGAGTCCCACCCACTGGACCACCAGGGAATTCCCAAGAACTTCATGCTTGAAGAACCATTTGAATTGCTCTTCCAGGAACTCTCTGGGGCTTGCAGGTGCATGTCAATGAGTGCATGAGTATATGTCTGTGTGCACCCATAGCCATTTTTCTATTCTGCACTTTTAATTTTTATTTCCATTTTTAGGGGCTCTTTGTTATATCAGTGACAATACTCTTTGGTTGAGGCTTAAATTGCAAACATCTTTTGCCAATTAAACATTTAACTTTTGATTTGTGTATAGTGTTTTATTTTTTCATGCAAACACTCTTTGGATATATAGTCCAGTCCACAGAAGACTGTACCATGTTTCGTTTCATTTTGTTGGGGGGTAATGGTCTTATTTATTTATCTACGTACATTTAAATCTCTGAATCATTTGGACTCTATCCCCATGTACACTATCAGGATCAGATCCAATTTCCCTTAAATCACTGCACAACTGTTATAACAATATTTATTAAGAATTCTCGATAGTTTGAGATGCTACCATTTTATATGTAGATAAACAGATGGATGGATGGATGGATGCAGACATAGAGAAAGGTCGGTATAGATAGATAGAGCTCTTTTTATCCCTTCCACTGTTACCGCTGCTCAGTTGTGTCCGATTCTGTTGTGACCCCATGGATTGCAGTCTGCCAAGCTTCCCTGTCCATGGGATTTCTCCCAGCAAGAACACTGGCGTGGGTTGCCATTTCCTCCTCCAGGGGATATTCCCAACCCAGAGACTGAACTGGCATCTCTTGCGTCTCCTGCATTGGCAGGCAGGTTCTTTACCACTGTGCCACCTGGGAAGCCCATCTTTATCCCTAACTTTTCTAAATCTATAAATGAACTTAGGCCACTTTCTGGACTTCATGTTCTGTTCCATCCGTTTGTCAGCCTCTTCATGTACCGGTTCCACAGTGGTTTAATTACAGAGGCGTCATCAAATTCTATAATATAAGGCTACCACCACCTCATTTCCACCCAAAGGCATGAGCATTTATTTTTCATCATCTCATTTAATATTTATTTATGTACATTTTATAATTAATGTAAAATATTGATACAAAAACACACATATATAATTTACAAACAAAAACTTAAATGTTGGGACATAGTCTCGTCAAAAAAAAATAGTAGAATACAGAATTTAAAAAAAAATTGAGGATCACTGATCCAAACAGTGATTTTTGAACATTACAGCATCCTCAGACAGCTTTCGGTGGAGGGCCGGGGAGCAGCACAACAGAGCTGAGATTCTTAGGATGTCTCTAATCCTGGCATTTGCCTGATGCTGAACTATGTGATAATACCTTTGAACTAAGATGATGAGTCACCTGGATTCTGAGGAAGTTTTTTCAGTGCTACTGAGCACATCCCACAAGAAGATGTTACGGTTACTGAAGAAGAATGCCTAGGGAAACCATCTTTGGTTCGGAGATAAAGATCACTTTACCAGGCCCTGTCCTCTCATCTCTCTTCAGAAACATCTGGGATCTCTCTGGTGGTCCAGTGGCTAACACTCTGAGCTCTCAATGCAGGGGGCCCAGGTTCAATCCCTGATGAGGAACTAGATCCCACAGGCCACAATAAGAGTTCTTGTGCTGCAATGAGAAGACGCTACACGCCCCAGCTGTTTATCTGGCACAAATAAACAATAAAAACATTTACAAATAAAATAACATTAAGTGTTTGTCCCTTTGGGGACACAAACTGCTATGATATCAACTGAGTGGCAAGAGGATAGGACCATGAGGGGAAAGTCTGGAATCCCTTGCTCCAGAGAATTCTTTTAGAACTCTGTAACATCCTATGTTGTGTTTCATCTAAGGAGGTACTGTTTGATTCATGAGTTTATATCAATGCTTATCAGTTCAGGAGAAGCTTATGTGTTTTTATGATACAAGGAGGCATCAGGTAATCAGCACCTGTTCAAGGCAGACGTGTCCCTATACTTCCCAGTAACTATAGGGAGGTCACAGTTAATAAGGAAGGAGGGAGTTTGAGGAGCAGTAAAATTACACATTCATTGTTGCTGCTGTTGTTCAGTTGCCACATCCTGTCTGACTCTTTGCGACCCCACGGACTGCAGCACGCCAGGCTTCCCTGTCCTGCACTATCTCCTGGAGTTTGCACAAGTTCATGTCCATTGAGTCGGTGATGCCATCCAACCATCTCATCTCTGGTTCCCCTGCCTTTTCTAAATGCACTCATTAAGGACTATGAATTTTACATGTCTCCTGGGATTTTCATTACTAAAAAAATTTGTAGTTGTATGAAGCTAAAAGGCAAATACACAAACTCCAGGTTACTTACTTTCTTTTAACCAGTATTACTATGTGACAGCCACTATGCTGGGTTCCAGGGACACAAAGATGTGTTGTCTCTGCCCTCAGCAAACTCACAGTCCAGAGATGCAGGTGTAACATGGTAAGAGTACAGCCCAACAAGTGCTGTAGAGAAGCAGCTACATGGCAAGAGCACCAGGATTATAACCAGCAGGAGACTCCGGCTCTGAAGAATGGATGGGCTGGAAAGACTTAAAAGAAGAGGTCAGGGATTCTAGAGTTAGACCTTTAAGGGCAATTGCGTTTGGCAACATGGAGAACATTTGGACAAGGACAACAATGGTAGCAAAGATGTGCCTTGGAAAGGAGAAACATCTAACAAGGTAAAATGGCACAGAGGTTCACTCCCATACACACACTTACAGGCACTTGGGGCACAAACACAAAAGAACCTGACTTCTTCTGGCACCAAAAACATTATATGGGGTCAAAGTACAAAGATCCCACAACTCCAATCAGTTTACATAAAACTTTTAACGTATTTTTATGGAATAGCTCACTGTGCTTAGATTATTGGATTAAATAATGGAGTAATTAGTTCAGTTCAGTGGCTCAGTCGTGTCCGACTCTTTGCAACCCCATAAATCACAGCACGCCAGGCCTCCCTGTCCATCACCAACTCCCAGAGTTTACTCAAACTCATCTCCATCGAGTCAGTGATGCCATCCAACCATCTCACCCTCTGTTGTCCCCTTCTCCTCCTGCCTTCAATCTTTCCCAGCATCGGGGTCTTTACCAGTGACCAGTAATTACATTATTGGATTAAACAGATCAGTGTTTATTTACACTTGAGTCACTGTTTATTTCATGGCGTCCATTCTACTTCTGATTAAAATCCATTCCTATTTTAAAGTGCCTCTAGAGCATTTTTTTAAAATATAAACACAATTCTCTCTTTTCAAATTTAGCACTTTTCCAGTAGGTTAACGTGTTCCAATTTTATTTATGGTCATTACTTCTTTGGTCTCTTTTAAAAATAGCAGCAGCTCGCACTTGTCTGTAAATCTTAGCTGGAGCTGGTGTCTCCGCCCTGTCTGGGTGTCAGCCCTTACTCTCTTCTTTGGATTTTTTCTTTGGGTCTCCTTGGAATTCCTCTCTTTCTAGTTTTGATTACTTGTTTGGGAGTTTATTTCCCTCTGTTGTGTTATATCACTTGATTTCACTACTTCTATTTAGTGATTTTACCTAGAAGATCATCCTTACTGCATCTTGGCATAAGGTTTTTTTTTGTTTGGTTACAAAAAAGTATTGTTCTGTTTTGTTTTTAAAAAATTAATTTATATTGGAGTATAGTTACTTTACAATGCTGCTATGTTAGTTTCTGCTATACAGCAAAATGAATCAGCCACACATATACATATACCCCCTCCTTTTTGGACTTCCTACCCATTCAGGTCACCCCAGACCATTGAGGAGAGTTCCCTGTGGTACACAGGAGATTCTCATTAGTTCTACTAATGAACTATTTTATAGTACAGTATCAATAGTGTATATGTGTCAGTACTAATCTTCCAACTTCTCCCACATGCTCACCAACTGGCCCTCTCTTCTCTCGCCAGCAACTGAGTGAAAGTCGCTCAGTCGTGTCCGGCTCTTTTCAACCCCACGGACTATACAGTCCATGGAATTCTCCAGGCCAGAATACGGGAGTGGTTAGCCTTTCCCTTCTCCAGGGGATCTTCCCAACCCAGGGATCGAACTCATGTCTCTTGCATTGCAGACGGATTCTTTACCAGCTGGATCACAAGGAAAGCCCAAGGATACTGGAGTGGGTAGCCTATCCCTTCTCCAGCAGATCTTCCGGACCCAGGAATCAAACTGGGGTCTCCTGAACTGCAGGTGGATTCTTTACCAACTGAGCTATGGGTTTTTAAAAGGTCTCTTCAATATGTTATCATGATTCCCATTTGGCAACCTAGCTTTGGGTTGTGGTTTCACGCTATGTCACTTCAGTCATGTCCAACTCTTTGTGACCCCATGGACTGCAGCCTGCCAGGCTCCTCTATTCATGGGACTCTCCAGACAAGAATACTGGAGTGGCTTGCCATGCCCTCCTTCAGGGGATCTTTTAGACCCAGGGATTGAACCCAGGTCTCCTACACTGCAGCAGCAAGTTCTTTACCATTAGGGCTACCTGGAAGTCCAGGCTGTGGCTTTAGTTACAAGTAAAACCAGAATTTTGTAGGAAAGCACAGAATACTATACATAATATGATATGATTTGTTGGAACATGCAGAACATTAAGCATAGTAAAATTTGATTTTTAAAGAAATGCTACAAGTATGCTCAGATATGCTGGAACTACATTTCCCCTTATAGTTTTTCTGGAATCACATGCAACAAACTTACAAGTGGGCTACACAGTTGATGAGGAAGTAGAGAAAAGAGAACTCTTATACACTACTGTTAAGAATGGCCATTGGTACAGTCACTGTGAAAAACAGCATGGAGGTTCCTTAAAAAACTAAATACAGAGCTATCCTGTAACCCAACAATTCCACTTCAGGGTATGTATCTGAAGAAACAAAAACACTAATTCGAAAAGATACATGCACACCAATGTTCACAGCAGCACTATTTGCAACAGCCAAGATACAGAAACAACCTAGGTGTCTCTTAACAGATGAATGGATAAAGATGTGGAATGTGTATACACATGATGGAATATTACTCAGCCATAAAAAGAGAATGAAATGTCATCATTTGCAACTACAGGGGTGGACTTGGAGGGTGTTATGATTAGTGAAATAAACAGAGAAAGACAATTACTGTAGGATATCACATATACGCTATCTAAAAAAATAAAACAAACTCGTGAGTATAACAAAAAAGAAACAGACTCACAGGTATAGAGAACAAACACCAGAGGAGAGAGGTGGTTACTAGAGGAGGGAGTGACAGAAAGGGACAAGCTGGAGTAGGAGATTAAGAGGTACAAACTCCTGAGTGTAAAATAAGCCACAAGGGTATATTGCACAGCACAGGGAATACCGGCAATATGGCATAATAACTATAAATGCAGTATAACTTTTAAAAATTGTGACTGTTGTACACCTGAAACTTTTAAAATATTGTACACCAACTGTACCTCAATTAGAAAAGTAAATAAAGAAAGGGGAATGGAATAGAAGTCAAAAGGACTGGAAAATAACACTTATTTGTCATTTGACAACTTTTCTGTGATACTTGAATTCATCACATATATAAATTTTGTCAAACATGTAAGTAAGTGCATTTAACAGTGATCTACTTTCGGCTTTGGTTACGTATACCATAAAGCAAAGAGAAAATTTTTACAGTGTGAGGAAAGCTAAAACTGAAGACAGCCAGGGACTATTTTGACAAGATGTAAGCCAGCAAACTGGAAACGCTTTGCATAAAGGAGAGAGGCCAGCGAGGCTTCCTCACTCTGTATAAAGACAAATTTGTCCCAAACCATCCCTGTAAGATATTTTAAAAACTAAAACAAAACAGATTTTCCAACGAAACAAAATCCTGATGCCAAAGATATATGAGAGACAGAGAAAGAAGACCGTTCAGTTAAGGCCGAAAACTCACGTCTATTATACTCACGGGGATTCTTGCTCAGCACTTTTTGAGTCCAGACAGGGAACAGCTAAGAGAGTAGCTATTTTTTAAATCATTTAATCATTCAAGAGCACTGTATTTCCTCACGTATAGTGCACTCTTGCATGTTTCCCCACTTCCAGTTTCTTGAAGGAAATATTTGACATTTTTCTCCACAAAGTTTCTTTCCCATTGGGCTATTAATAATGTTAACAAAAGCAGAAGGAGAACCTCTGAAGATTTAGAGAAAGCAGCTGGACAGGCATAAATGACCCCTGTTTACTTAAAGTGAAGTGTTTACCTCTATTCAACAGTTTTAGGGAATTTCCAGGAGTTAAAGTATGCTTTGAACCAGGACTCTTCAAATTCTACCCCTTAGAACATTATAGAGTTCTGCAGGAGCTGTTTCCTAAAAATGTTCTTTACATCGTTATTTTTTAATTGACACATGGTTGACTTCTAATGTTGTGTTAGTTTCAGGTATACAACAAAGTGAACATATCTCCATCTATTCTTTTTCAGATTCTTTTCCATTATAGGTTATTACAACATACTGAATATAGTTCCCTGTGTTATATGGTGGGTCCTTGTTTATTTTTTATATAGCAGTGTGTATCTATTAATTCTGAACTCCTAATTTATCCCTCCCCATCCTTCCCTTTTAGTAACCACAAGTTTGTTTTCTATGTCTGTGAGTCTATTTCTGTTTTGTAAATTTAGGATTCCACATACAACTGATATTATATGATATTTATCTTTCTCTGTCTGACTTCATTTAGTATAATAATCCCTAAGGTCCATTCATGTTTCTGCAAATGTCATTATTTCATTCTTTTTACGGCTCAGTAACATTTCATTGCATGTATGGACCATCTCATCTTTGTCCATTTGCCTGTCAATGGATGTTTTGGTTGCTTCCATGTCTCGGCTCTTGTAAACAATGCTGCAGTGAACAAATGCGGAGTGTATTTCTTTTCAAATTAGAGTTTGTCTTTTCCTGATCTGTGCCCAATAGTGGGATTGCTGGTAGTTCTATATTTTTTTAAGGAACCTCCGTACTGTTCTCCACAGTGACTCCACCAAACTGCATTCCCACCAGCAACGGAGAAGGGTTCCATTTCAGGGAGTAGCTCTTGACCTACTTCATAGGTTCAGGATACGGTTTTGCTTCTCTGCTCATGAAACATAGGAAAACCCAAACTGCAGAACATTTCTGATCTACTTACTGGTTTGAAGATTCTGAGTAGGGTTTGGGGTTCGGTCGGCAGTCCTTCATTTGAACACACACATCCTCCCTCTCTCTCTCTCTCTCTGTCTCTCTCTGTCTCTCTCTCTGTCTCTCTCTCTCTGTCTCCCTCTCTGTCTCTCATGCAGACACTCACCCTCTTAGTAATACAGAAAGCCACTCTTCTTCCCATCACATTTGATCAAATCACCCTTCTAAGGGTGATAACTTGGGGAAACTCTAAAAATACTTAAAAAAAATCCTAATGGGAGACAAACTCAGGCAGTGGAAAAGAGAACAACATTGAAAGAAGAGACATATTACTGGTAACCCAAGGAGCTACTGTTTTATGTTTATACATAAACATGTATATATGTTTATGTTTATACAAACTGAACAAAAAGTTGGAAACACCTGCAGTATATATGATTTTTTTTCAATCCCTTAAAAACCAAAGAGCAGTTTTCTTCAAATCCCTTATTCAATTGAATAAACTACATTTCAAATAATCAAACCATTTTCTGTGGGTACCTGTACATGGTTAACAATATATGACTGTGTATGTATATATTTCAGTAACCGACGTAAAAGACATACTTAGGACCTTCGCTGATGGCTCAGTGATGAATTCACCTGCCAACAGAGGAGACATGGGTTCGATCCCTCATCAGAGATGATGCCGTATGCTGCAGGGCAACTAAGCCCCTGCACCCCAAGTACTGACCCTGTGCTCTAGAGCCGGGAGGCACAACTACGGAAGCCCACTCACCCTAGAGCCCTTGCTCTGCAACAAGGAAACTCTTGTTGCCATGGCAACGAGAAGTTTTACGCACCGCAACTCGAGAAAAGTTCAAGCAGCAACAAAGACTCAGCACAACCAGCTATATAGATAAATACTTTTTAAAAAAGACATACTTGGCAAGTAATTGTCTGGACCACTCCGACTGCATCCAACTGGTCTCCCCACGTCTACTCCCCACCTACCCTATTCTGCCCATTCTTCGTCTTCCACCCACTGTGTTCTCTTTCTGAAATGCAAATCTGACTGACATTCAGTGTTCAAAAGCCTTTGCTGGCTTCTCCTTGCTATAAATTCAAAATCCTAAATGTGTGCGTCCACCTCCACCTGCTGCCTCTCACCTCGTTGCTGTCCACACTCTGGCCCTACGCAACTTCTTTTATTCTTCCACCTTCTTTCTTCTCACTCTCCCCCAAGGACACCTGTGCGTGTATGTCGTTGGCTCTATTGGTCTCTTCCATCGTCTTTACCCAGTTACAGTAGGACCCTTCATAGATATAGAGATGAATGTGTGTGTGTGTTGTAATAAAACTTTAAAAAATACTCCAATTTTTTTTTTTACATTTTAAAGTTTTTATCTAGCTATTTTACTTTATTCTATTTTTTAGCCATGATGTGCAGCATGGAGCATCTTAATTCCCTGACCAAGGATCAAAGCTTTGCCCCCTGCAATGACAGCACAGAGTCTTAACCACTGAACCACCAGGGAAGCCCTTAAAATAAATTCTTAAAATAATGAAAGTAAATGAAACTTACTGCTTCACTCAAAGCTGTTTAAACTAGTAAACTGCTTATGAAACAGCCTAGTTTTTGTCTATGACTCTCAAAAATGTCAGAAATCCATTATGAGCGATAATATGAATGCTTAACTTCATGGCCCCCCAAATCTAACAGTAATAACAGTACCTGTTTTTTTAAGTGCGTTACACGTGTGGACACGTTTCTTTCTCCCTCATCCTCTATGAGGTTATCGGTACTGTTATTGGAATTATCACTATTACAGATGAGTCAGCTGATGCACAAAAAGTCAAGTGAACTTGTACAAGGTCAAAGAGCTAGTAAACGAACAGAGCTCAGCATTAGAGCACACGCTCTTTACCAGTACACTATGCCGTCTGAAATACAGCCCCCAAAATGCAAATATATAAGCAGCAATATAATTTAAAGAGGCTTTCCTGATGGCTCAGTTGGTAAAGAATCTGCCTGCAGTGCAGGAGACCCCACTTTGACTCCTGGGTTGGGAAAATCCGCTGGAGAAGGCATAGGCTACCCACTCCAGTATTCTTGGGGCTCCCTTGTGGCTCAGCTGGTGAAGAATCTGCCTGCAATGTGGGATGCCTGGGTTCGATCCCTGGGTTGGGAAGATCCCCTGGAGAAGGGGAAGGCTACCCACTCCAGTATTCTGCCTTGGAGAATTCCATGAACTGAATAGTCCATGGGGTTGCAAAGAGTTGCAAAGAGTACATGCTCTTTACTAGTACACTATGCCATCTGAAATACAACTCCCAAAATGCAAATATAGAAGCAGCAATATAATTGAAAAGGAAGAGTTATGGTCGCTCCATAGGTTCTAGAATGTTCTTGGCCACAGCACTGATTTCACACATCCTGATTTTGGTTGGTGTGGTAGAGAGAATAATGGCCCCCCAAAAGGCATCCACACCCTAAATCCAGAAACCTATAAATATGTTACTTTACTTGGTAAATAGGAAATAAGGTTGTAGATGGCATTAGTCACTAACTAGCTGCCCTTGAGATGAGTAGATTATTCTAGATTTCCCAGGAGGGCCTGATATAATTTTAAGGATCCTTTTAAGTGGAAGGGGCTTCCCAGGTGGCACAGTGGTATAGAAACTGCCTGCCAATGCAGGAGATGCAGGAGACTCAAGTTCGACCCCTGGGTTGGGAAGATCCTCTGGATTAGGAAATGGCAACCTGTTTCAGCATTCTTGCCTGGAAAAGTCCATGGACAGAGGAGCCTGGTGGGCTACAGTCCAGGAGGCCACAAGCTGAGCGACTGAGCATGCACACACATAAATGGAAGAAGGAGGTAGAAGAGAGAGAACCAGAGATATGGCGGCCTGGCATTGCTGGCTTTGCATCGGGAGGAATGGGGCCATGGCTTGCCTCTAGAAGCTAGAAAAGGCACAGAAACAGGTTCTCTCTAGAAACTCTGGAAGGAGCACTACCTCTCCCATACCTTGATTTTAGCCCAGGGAGACTTATTTCATACTTTTGACCTCTAGAACTTTAAGATAAAAAGTTGATGTTGTATTAAATGTATGATAATTTATTTTTGTGGCAATAATAAACTAATATAGTTAGGCTGTTTTTCTGAGTTCTGACCTCAGAAACAACTTCCAAGAAACTAGTGCCCAGTTTTAAGTTTTCTCTTTTTGCCAGAGAAAGCACTTGACCCAAATTCTGATTCCTCTTTTCCACCCTCCCCCTCATCTTCTTCAAAACATCAGTCTGGCAATACAGGTAGCCTGGAGTATTGGCTGAGCGGTGCTGTCACTACATTGCTGAGATGTAAAGAAATGTTATTTTAAACAATGGCTTTTATAGATTTCTGCTGGTGTGACTTTAACAAACACAGCAGCTCTTGCCTCTGTGGTCTAATACATCTTCTCCACCAAAGAGACCCACTGGAGGAAGCTGATGTGATAGAAACCATGGGCAGAGCAAATATATGTGCATTCATACGGGCTCCTCTCCTTGAGCTGCTCCTGAAAGGGACAGTGAAGGTCACTCAGTTGTGTGCAATTCTTTGTGACCCCATGGACCTCTCCAGGCTAGAATACTGGAGTGGGTAGCCTTCCCCTTCTCCAGGGGATCTTCCCGATCCAGGGATTGAACCCAGGTCTCCTGTACTGCAGGCGGATTCTTTACCAGCTGAGCCACAAGGGAAGCCCAAGAATACTGGAGTGGATAGCCTATCCCTTCTCCAGTGGATCTTCCAGATCCAGGAATCGAACTGGGGTCTCCTGCATTGCAGGCAGATTCTTTACCAACTGAGCTATGAGGAAAGCCCTAGGGAGGGATAAATGAGTGTCCTCAGCCATAGGGAACTCAATGTTCTCTTTACGCTGACATTTTTGCTTTTGACCTCTCCCTTTCTAATGTCGCTTGTTACAGTACTGAAATGGTTATCAGGTCTACCAGCAAGCCCAATATGGCCTTTGCGTTCATCTTGACTATGCCAAGATGGAACCAGTTCTCCTCGGCAAACTGATTATGATGTTTTGTTCTTGGCAGTGTTGACAGAGGGCAGAATTTTCCTGGCACTGGTTTCCTGGAGTGCTGTTTTGGGTCAGTTCCACCATAAAACAGAACCTTATAATTTTGCAGAAGGTACAAACCTCTCTCTCCCTCCACTGTCCTATCAGTTGGTAAGAGATTAGAGACTCAGACCAAGTTGCCTGGCTTGGGTTCCAGTCTAGATCTGAGGACCGTCTTCTCTAGCTGTGTAGAGTCAAGAACAGCACACTGCTCTCATTCACACTCAACTCCTTGTCTTAATCGTTACCTCAGACAACTCTGACATCTCACCTCCTTGGAATAAATTAGAGCTTAATGATTAATAATGCAATCATTAATTCTATCCATATATTTCTTCCACTCACTCCATATGTCTTCCCATTTAATTGATGTATATTTATATACCATCAACCAAGCACTTTGCTCAGCACTGGACATATAGTGGTGAGCAAACATCAAGAAATGTCTTCCCTCGTGGAGCTTCCATTTTAGTGGGAAAGCAAAATATAATTCAACTAAATGCACAAATAAATGTCCATTTATCAACAGGTACACTGAAATTAAAATTTAAAAAACAGCAATGACAACAAAAATCAATCCTCCTGACTACCAGAAAAGAAACAAATACTGACAGACAGAAGTAAAAGGAAAGAATGGGAATGAGCAAGATATTGTGCAGAATAGGGCTGAGACAAAAGAGTGGTACAGTCATATCTGTGATGAATACAAAGAAGCTGAATATATAAACACAGCATAAGGAATCCACTATCTTTTCTTGAATGAAGGTAGCAAAAAAGGGTCAAGTACTCGAGAAAATGAAAGGAGTGAAGGCCAGTTATCTATGGAACAAATTCTCTGATATTCAAATCTCAGTTCCATCTCTTTCCAGCCTAAGTAAGTGAGCTTAGACAAGTAATTTAGCTTTTCTGAGCTTTAGGGACCCTTTCTATAAGTTGAAGATATGTTCTATCTCACGCATTTGTTGAGAACTTAAAAAGAGAGCATATACAAGGAAGTCCTAGGAACAGTGTTACTGTTCCTTCAGGACAGATTTAGCCTTCAGTACAGTTTTGGGGGCCTTCCCTGGTGGCTCAGGGGTAAAGAAACCGCCTGCCAATTCAGGAGTCATGGGTTCCATCCCTGGGTCAAGAATATCCCCTGGAGAAGGAAATGGCAACCAGCTCCAGTATCCTTGCCTGGGAAATCCCATGGACAGAGGAGCCTGGCAGGCTACAGTCCATGGGGTCGAAAAGAGTTGGACAAAACTTATCAATTGAACAACAACAATAGTTTTTGAATCTGGAGGTGAAACCTGAGTCAAAAAATCATAAATAGGATAGTGGAGTGAAACTTAGTCTCAAAGAACATTCTTATTTTTTCCTAAACATTCTAAAAGCAATGAGTGTACATAGTACCAGATCTTGGTTTCTAATGCCGTTCTCCAATCCAGGAACCAGGGATCCCTGGAGCAATGGCTAATTCTGGAACTGAAGCAGAAAATGTACAGGATCAGCCTGGAGCATTCTGTGGTACTAGAAAGAAAGAAAGTGCTAAAAACAAACAAACAAAAACACATACATACACAATGATGAGGGGATGTCAAAGGGATATAGGAACCAATTTAAAGAACTCTCAATGGCCAAAGTTGGACAATTTAGATTGTAAAAAAATAAATAAAATACTACTGGACTATACCAGGTTCAATGCATGAGACAGGGTGCTCAGGGCTGCTACACTGGGATGACTCAGAGGGATGGGATGGGGAGACAGGTGGGAGGGGGGTTCAGGATGGGGAACACATGTACACCCATGGCTGATTCATGTCAATGTATGGCAAAACCACTACAACATTATAAAGCAATTAGCCTCCAATTAAAATAAATAAACTTTTTTAAAAACTACTGGATTATAATCCAAAGTGCAAAATAAATATTGATAAGCCTATACTGATGTAAAAATGAATGGATGAATGAATGGAGGAAGGGGGAGAGACACATCTTTCAAGCAGAATTTATTATGGAGCTACTCCACTCTCAAGGAAGTAGAATATAACTCTTCTTCCTTAGGTGTGGGTTGCACACAGTGACTTCCTTCCAAAAAATACAGTGAGGAAGTGGGGTGAGGGGAAGTTAACCTATATCATGTATTACCTCAGCCAGGTGATTGATAAAGGTTAACTCCAACAGTGATAAGTCATGTTCCCAGGATGTACCTTTGATATGATGTGATGCAAATCATACTTTACCTCGGATATCTTCCTCCCACAACCCATAAACCCAGTCTAGTCATAAGAAAAGTGTCAGAGAAATACCAGTTGAGGGACATTCTACAGAATATTTCACCAATACTCCTCAAACATGTTAAGGTAACAAAAAACACAAGGGAAGTCTGAGAAACTGCTACAGCTAAGAGGAGCCTAAGAACACAAGACTACTAAATGTACTGCGGTGTCCTCGATGGGCTCCTGGAACAGAAAGGGACATTAGGGAAGAATGAAGAAAGTCTGAATAAAGTGTGGACTTCGGTTCATAACAATGTATCAATACAGATTCTGTAACTGTGTAACTGATTCTGTAACACTAATGTAAAATATTAATAATAGGGAGAAGTGGGTGCGGTCTCTAGGGGAATTCCCTATACCACCTTTGCAATTTTTCTTTAAGTCTAAACTACTGTAAAATTTTAAAACAAAATAAAACATTCTTGCAATACCAGGCCTTTGGCATCCCAGGAACAATACAAAAAAGATCCCTGCACACTTTCAAATTAATCCCCTATAGGAGTCAGGATTAGACAGGCCAATGTGTTAGCTTTACTCAAAGCTTGTAAAAGAGCTTATTTTGCTTATTCATCTAAGCCTGTGTTTGCCTCTGGGTTATTTCTTGACTCCAATTTCAAATTTAGGGTGTACTGTTTCTATTTTGATTACTGTATAGGAATACCAGAGTAAAACCATTTTCTCTGTTTTTAATTACTGATCATTCTAAAGTCAATCCTTTGACTTGAAATTTAAGACTGTCAGTGAAATATATAATTATCCTGGTGGTTTTGTTACAGTTCCTCCAGCCTGGCTCTTTGTTGCCTTTTGGCATTAGTGATTTTTCTCTCTGTGTGCTCAACATGACACCAATTGATATCTCAAAATCGCATGATGGTTTTATTGTGAAGCTTTGACTTTCTGGTTTGATTTTCTATATGTAAGTCAGACATGTCCCTTCACTGAGACAACTTGCACCTTCTTCCCCAATAAGAGACAAAAACTCACATCAGGTTGAGCTGAGCAACTCAGGCAATGAGGGTGTGAGATTAAAGTCATTATATTATGTTATTAAACACTCATCCTGAAGGTTATTTTAAGTATTCTATTACCAGAACTTGAATAGCAACAATAATAATCCATCCCATTAAAAATAAATAAAAGGACACGAAAAAGAAAGAAAAACCAAAAAAGGAAAAACCGAAGAAACCGGAAAACTTCGTTGCCTAAGTGCTTAAGATCTATTGCAATTTCCTCCATTTTTCTAAAAAGTTAATGGGAGGAAAACAAAATAATAGGAGATATTGCCAGAATTTTAAATCTTATGAGCCCAGGATCCATAACAATCCTGTTTAGAACCATCCTGTGAAATTGGCTTTGGGACGTCCCCGCGCCACTCGATCATCCAGCTTCTGTAACTTTCTAACAACCATCCCGCTGGAAATCCCCTAAGGACACAGCAGCTGATCGGGGCGCTCAGACCAGACTTCTCTAACCGAATGAAGATGTGCAGGTGGAGCGGATAAAAGTAATTCTATTTCAGCAGCCAGGAATTCCCCCCCACCACGCGCCCCCAAGTGCACTGCATATTACCGCCACAAATGGGACCTTCAGACGCCAAGAAAACTCTAACACTGCCCCCAGCTCTGGTACTTAGAGTGTGGCCGGCCCCTGCCTCCGAGTGATGATGCCATCTTGGGATCTTAGCATCTCGTAAGGAGTTAGAGAGTTCTGCATTCTGTTCACGTCCCTGTGTCTAAAAACTTAACCCAACTTTTCCAGAATATGAGAACCTGCTGGTGTGGACCCTTAATTTTCTCTAACTAGTTCAAATCAGATACTATTTAGAATAAACAGAAGACCTCCGAACTCCCCCCCTACCCCCGCCCCAGCAGGCACCCCAAATTCTGGCTCTCTGGGTGTGAAATCAGACGCCCCGAGGCAGACCTTTCCGTTCGAGGTCCCGGGGACAGTCCTCCGCCAGGACCAGGTCTAGGGGCTGAAGACTGGGGGAAGCTGGTCTCAGCAGGATTGGGTGGGAGGGTAGAGGTACCCCAGCAACTTACAGTCCAGGGCGACCACCAGGTAGCGCAGCAGGAGGAGCAGGAGGTGGTGGCGGCTCCTCCTCGCCATCTTCGTGGGGGTCGGGAGCTGGCGGCTCCTCGGAAGCTGAGGGTCCCGGCGGCGGGAGCGCGGGAGGCCGGCCGGGGGGTGGTGGTGGCGGTCGCCGGACTCCTCGCGGCGGGAGGGGAGCGCGGCGCGCAGCGGAGCGGAGCGGGCGGACCCTGATGGGATGTCAGTTTCCCCCTTCCAGGGGCGCCCGCTCCGCGCGCAGCCCAGAGGCGGTTCTGGTCTAGCCCGGGGCCTGCGGGGGTCTGGGCACTTCTGTTTTGGAGGGGGCGCGGGGAGAGGTAGGGAGGCGGAGGGAGCCGGACGAGATGCCGGCTGGCTCCTAATGAGGGGGCCGGAGGAGGCAGGCGGGGAGCGGAAGGGAAGCCCTGGCGGGGCGTCCCCCGCCCCCGCGCCGCCGAGCTTGATCGGCTTTGTGTCGGGTCCCGGCGCGGGGCTGCCAGCTGTCCCCGGGGCGCGGAGCCCGGGCGCGGGAGGCGCTGGCCGCGGGCGCGGGGGTGGGGCGCGGGGGAGGTTTGCGGTGGGTGGGTGGGGGTGTGGTGCTCCGCCCGCCGCGCTCAGACTCCCCGTTCACCCTTCTTGGCACCAAACTTCTTTGGAGGGGGTAGTGCGGTTTCAGCCTAGGGGTGGGGATTTGGGGAAATTTTCTGGCCAACCCGCGAAGCTGAGCGGGGAGGTGCTCCGGCTACAAGGGGTTCGCCGGCTCCGCCTTGGAGGCTAAGGCGGAGGCGATGCGGGGAGGGGCGGGGCGGGGGGGGGGGAGGGAGGCGGTGGCAAGCGGGTAAAAAAAAAAAAATCGATCAAGACGAGCTGGCAGGCAGGACTGAGATTTTAGTAATCGTCTTGGCCTCGTCTCAGTGGAAGCTTTGTGCTTCTTGGAGGCTGAGGGTGTGTTTTGTGTTCTTTGCCTTTGCCGTGTCAGAGTTAGAAGTTCATCTAACGGTGTGAAATATTTATCATGTTTCTTTGCAGTTATATAACTGCCGCCTGTGGAGTTTTCCACATGTTAAAACTCTACAGCTGCCCTTTGTCAGGTTTATTTTTGGTCTACGGTGCTTTTTAAAAGGGAGACCCATTATGCATGCTCTGTTGCGTGTTTTTAAATTGACCGGCACTTGTAGTGTTCAGGGTACAAGGGCTAAACAGGCAATTTTTCTATTTCCTCTCAGGGACCAGAAATGTCTGATGCATTCAACAATATTGACAGGTCAGTATTCCCAAGAGAAGAAATTGTTACACATGTTGCTTTTTTTTTTAACGTAGAATAACGAATTAAGTTCTGTATAGAAGACAGTTGATTTAGTGGTGTGCACACGAAGAATCGAGTTAGCTCAGGGACAAAGGCAACCAGAGTTGAGATATGCAGAGCTGTGAGGAATGAGGCATCTCTGCTGTTTCCTCGGTGACGGCGATGGAAGCTTAATGCCCATGGCGGGAGAGGGGCAGAGGACCCAGAAAGGAAAGTCAAAGTGGCGAAAATGTGAGAGCCATACTCCAGTCAAGCAAAGAAAAACAGGCTCGTGCATGTTTTTCTGGGCAGTAACAAAAAAGATGCGATGTTTTACAAGAAAATTTGTTGGCACCCTCTTTTCTCATTCTTGCCACAACTGTCTCTTTTGCCCCTCCCTAAAGATACACACACCAAAAAAGGAATCCTTTTTTTAAAAAGAAATGCTGTCACCTCCTATGTGAATAATTGATTAATTCAGTTCTCTGTCATCCAGTCAAATGAAAGTGACTCACTCGTGTCCGACTCTTTGTCACCCTGTATACTGTATGATGCCAGGTTCCTCTGTCCAAGGGATTCTCCAGGCAAGAATATTGGATTGGGTTGCCATACCTGCCTCCAAGGGATCTTCTCAGAGGGAATCTTCCTGACTCAGGGATGGAATCAAGGTCTCCTGCATTGCAGGCAGATTCTTCACCATCTGAGCCACCAGGGAAGCCCCAGTCACCCCCAGTCAAGACATTTATCAGATAGCTACATTGATGCTGGTGGACAGTGAACAAGATCAAGTCTTTGGTGCTAATGAGCTCACAGTCTTAAGGAAAAAAAGTCCCAAGACTAGGCAGTGAGTCCCATCTGGGAAGACCTCTAATACCACATCATGTGTTCCCTGGGAGAAAATAGTAACAGTTTCTTAATGAGTGCTTTCTCAGCAGTGGAGTCTGAATAGTGCAGTATCTAATCCTCCAACAACTCTGTAAGAGAGAAAATAGTATCATTCCCACTTTACAGATGACAAGACCAGGCAAAGAGATGCTAAACAGCTTGTTCAAGATTAAGGATAAGGAGATGTTCTACACTGGGGATGCCTGTAGGGCATATAATAACCATTGCACACCCTTTCATATATGCTTTATTAGGCATAGAAAGTTGGGACCAATTTTGAAAGGGAGGAAGGAAGGGAAGGACATTCTAGGCAAAGAGAAGGATCAAAAGCTGAGAAAGCTAAATATTATGACTTGTTTAGGAAAAGCAAGTTTATAAGGAGTTAGAGTAGAACGTGGAATGGGGGCAAGGGAGTTGGCAGAAAAGTTGAAAAGACCACTGGATTACGTGTCATTCAATGTCCTACTATAGACTCTAGAGCTTCGTTATTGTTGTTCAGTCGCTAAGCCGTGTCGATTCTTTATCCTGTGGATAAAGAGCTTTTTGAAAGCACTAGGATAGGATATAAAATAATCCATATTTTAGAACTGTGCTGTCCAAATATGGTAGCCTCTAGATTCACATGGCTATATAAATTTGAATTCTATTAAATTAAAAATCCAGTTCTCCAGTCACACTTGCCACATTTGAAGTTCTCAATAGTCAAAGCTATGGTTTTTCCAGTAGTCTTGTATGGATGTGAGAGTTGGACCATAAAGAAGAGTAAGAGTGCTGAAGAACTGATGCTTTTGAGCTGTGATGTTGGAGAAGACTCTTGAGAGTCCCTTGGACTGCAAGGAGATTGAGCTAGTCAATCCTAAAGGAAATCAACCCCTTAAATATTCATTGGAAGGACTGATGCTGAAGCTCCCATACCTGTCCACCTGACGCAAACAGTTGACTCATTGGATAAGACCCTGATGTTGGGAAAGATTGAAGGCAGGAGGAGAAGGGAGCAACAAAGAATGAGATGGTTGAATGACATCACCAACTCAATGGACAGGAATTTGAGCCAACTCTGGGAGACAGTGAAGGACAGGGAAGCCTGCGTGCTACAGTCCATGAGCGACTGCTGGACAAGACTGAGCAACTGAACGACAATAGCCACCTGGGGGTAGGGTGTACCCTCATTGATAATGCAGATACACAGCATGCCCATTGCTGCAGAATGCTCTATAAGACTTAGGTGTCTTAGAATGATGAGCCAGGATATATAAGCCTTTTCGCTGGAAAAAAACAGCAGATCAGTAGGAACAGTTGACAGTAGCCGAACATCAAAAGGAAAAGGTGCTGCTAATCACAAAAACAGACATCTCAAGTTAATGATTTTACTGCTTTTCTATGTACAGGAAGATTAAGAGTCAGAGTTCATTGAAATCATTCCTTTGATACGCATCAACTATCTAAGGTCTGTATCCTGTTTTTCTCCACCCTGAATTCCCCTCAGGGTGCACCACTGGGGGAGGCTACAGTGACTGATGGCTTGAGCAGTATTCTTTGTTTACTGAAATGGCAGGCAACCTTTCTTTGTCCACAGTCCAAACCTCTAGAATATACAGTCACAAAAAATGAACTCAAGCTGTGGACTCTGGGTGATTGTGATGCGTCAGTGTAGGTTCATCCGTTGTAGCAAATGTGTCATTCTGGTGGAGACACTGATCGAGGCGGAGGCTGTGATGCACTGGGGGCAGAGGGAGATGTGGAAAATCTCTGTACCTTCTGCTTAACTTTGTTTTGAATCTAAAACCTGAAAAGTGTCACCCCACTCCAGTACTCTTGCCTGGAAAATCCCATGGACGGAGGAGCCTGGTAGGCTGCAGTCCATGGGGTCGCTAAGAGTCAGACATGACTGAGCGACTTCACTTTCACTTTTCACTTTCATGCATTGGAGAAGGAAATGGCAACCCACTCCAGTGTTCTTGCCTGGAGAATCCCAGGGACGGGGGAGCCTGGTGGGCTGCAGTCTATGGGGTTGCACAGAGCCAGACACGACTGAAGCGACTTAGCAGCAGCAGCAGCAGCAGCAGCAGCAGCAGCAGCAGCAGCAGCAGCAGCAGGGCTTCCCTGGTGGCTCAGAGGTAAAGAATCTGCCTGCCAGTGCAGGAGACATAGGTTCAATCCCTGGGTTTGGAAGATCCCCTGGAGAAAGGAAAGGCTACCCACTCCAATACTCTTGCCTGGAGAATCCCATGGACAGAGGAACCTAGTGGGCTACAGTCCATGGGGTCACAAAGAGTCAGACATGACTGAGTGATGTTCACTTCACTTGGTGGCTCAGTGGTAAAGAATCTGCCTGCCAGGGCAGGAGACACAGGTTCGATCTTGGTCTGGAAAGATCCCACATGCCTCGGAGCAACTAAGTCTGTACACCATGACTACTGACTCTGTGCTCTAGACCCTGGGAGTCACAACTACTGAGCCCATGTGCTACAACTGCTGAAGCTGGCACGGCCTAGAGCTGGTGTTCTGCAATAAGAGAAGCGGCTGCCATGAGAAGCCCGTGCACCACAGCTAGCCTTCCCTCGTGGCACCTACAGAAAAGCCGGCGCAGCAATGAAGATCTGGTACAGCCCAAAATAAGTAAATTTCTAAAAGTAAAATAAACCCTAAAAAATAAAGTCTAGCAACAAAATTAGAACAAACAAAAGAACACAAGTAAGAGTGGTCAGAAATGTATGAGAGGAGCTCAGAGAGAATCAGGAGGTGGAGGTATTTACCATCTTCAGTGCTAAAAAGACGAA
Source organism: Budorcas taxicolor (assembly GCF_023091745.1). NCBI lineage: Eukaryota > Metazoa > Chordata > Mammalia > Artiodactyla > Bovidae > Budorcas > Budorcas taxicolor. Next base: position 75,373,862 of record NC_068910.1, read on the forward strand.
TGAGAATTGTTTCCTACTTTAGTAATTTCAGTTCGGTTCAGTTCAATGGCTCAGTTGTGTCTGACTCTTTGCGACCCCATGGACTGCAGCATGCCAGGCCTGCTTTAGTAATTACGAGGGCATCACCCACATAGATGATGACGATAGAGAAAGCAAGGCCTCCCTGTAGAAAAAATTTAAAGACATTTACTTTACTTAAAAATTAAGTACAATAATTTTTGTGCTTAATAATTAAGTACAATAAAATTAGTATACACAATAAAAATGTAATATTGCATATTAGTACCTACAATAAAAATGAATCCTGAAATGATTGCAAACATCAGCAGCACACAGGCCACCCCCAGACGGTTCCCAGAAGAAAAATTCAAATGGTTCTGTAAATGTGAAGCTCTTGAAAATGCCCTGGCTGTCCAGGGGTTAGGAATCCTCACTTTCACTGCCAAGAGCCCAGATTCGATCCTTGGTCAGGGAACTAAGATCTTACAAGCTGTGTGGTGAAGACCCTCCCCGCCCCAAACTCAGCAGCAGGATGGTGAAAGGAATAGTAATAATAACAGTTATACTGCTTCATTCCTGGGTGGTTGGGAGTGTGTTTCATTATTGTTCTGCTTGTGAGAATCCTTACTCCCCGGAACACTAGGCAACTTGTAGGATGGAATGGGAGGATTCTCCATGAGCATCCCTCCAAGCGATCTGTCCTCCGTGGTTGTGTGTGGCCTCCCTGACCCCTCCCATGGGTCGGAGTCACTTTCACTCTGATACTATAAGCATTTTGTCAGGTAAAAATGGGGATTTGGTGTTTCAGCAAGTCTGACCATTTTTCCTCCTTTCTACCCACTCGAATTCTGAATTCCAGGTGATGCTGAGGAGGTGCAAGGCCCATTTCCTAAAACAAGAATGCAGAGAAGAGCTGAGTTTAAATTGAGTGACTTCTCACAACATCTCAGATTTGGTGTTTCTGTGTGGAGTGGGTTATTTTCCCTCATGGGTGTGGAGAAGGTGCTGGAAAGTGGCCCACACTCTGCAATTTAGAGAAAAGAGAGAGGCGGGGGTGGAAAGCCTTCCATTTCCAGAACCACATAAATTCCCAAGAGTCTCTCATATACATTTTAAATGCTGATGGATAGAATTTAAGGTCTTTAATGGGATCCTTATTACTTATCCCTCATCATTATCCCTCAGATCTTTTTTCTGGAATAAACCTGATTTCAGCATTGCATTCAGATATACCCACAAAAATACTCAGGTGTTTTTGAGCTGGTTGAGCTGGTGTTCAAACCACAGCTCTTTCCAGTCAAATGAACCTTCTCAGAGAAGTCCAGTGTCCCCAGCACATAGCCTTCATGACTCTCCCAAAGTGACAGATTTCTTCATATACATTATAACAATACAGGCTCAAAACTTTCTTCCAAGAAAGACAAAAACCCTCACTAACCTCACCTGGTTTGAATTACTACAAGCAGGACAGTCTTTCAGTCTCTGCTCCTACATGATTTAACAGCTCTAAGGTAGTTCTCGGAGAAGGCAATGGCACCCCATTCCAGTACTCTTGCCTGGAAAATCCCACGGACGGAGGAGCCTGGTGGGCTGCAGTCCATGGGGTTGCGAAGAGTCGGACACGACTGAACGACTTCACTTTCATGTTTCACTTTCATGCATTGGAGAAGGCAATGGCACCCCACTCCAGTACTCTTGCCTGGAGAATCCCAGGGATGAGGGAGCCTGGTGGGCTGCCGTCTATGGGGTCGCACAGAGTCGGTCACTACTGAAGCGACTTAGCAGCAGCAGCAGCAGCAAGGTAGTTCTACCTGACATTAAGTGAAGTTCACCTGTGATCAGTAAACTAGTTATTAAGGCTTTCTTTCCTTATTTGTTATTAATGCTTTCTTCCCTGGTGTCTCAGAAGGTAAAGAATCGGCCTGCAATGTAGGAGACCTGGGTTTGATCCCTGGGTCAGGAAGATCCCCTCGAGAAGGGAACAGCTACTCACTTCAGTATTCTTGCCTGGAGAATCCCATGAACAGAGGAGCCTGGCCGACTACCGTCCATAGGAGTGCAAAAGAGTCGGACATGACTAATCGAATTTTTCCTTTTTAATTAAAAAGCACATTTAGTATCAACTCAATTTTCTTTTAAATTGGATAATAATTAGCAATTTCATAGGGAATTAGGTAATACAGGAGATATCATTTAACAAATATTTTCCCGGAGTTAAACAAAGGAAGGACAGGGATCAGTTAGTCCTGGGGGCCCCACCGTCTGGGAGCTCATGCCTGATGGCCTGAGGTGGAGTTGATGTAATAATATATAAATAAAGTTTACAGTAAATGTAATGTCCTTGAATCGTTCTGAAACTATCCCCCCTACCCCCCACCCATGGAAAAATTATCTTCCATGAAACTGGTCCCTGGTGCCAAAAAGGTTGAGGACCTTTTAGTCTATAAGGATGGAGTCATAACAGCTAGAACTGGGGGAGAAACATAATTCCCAAATCCATCCTCTCCATTCCTCCCCCCTTCCTCATATCACAGTTAAGGATGATAAGATCCGGAGGAGTGATTCAATTTACTCAAGATGACATAGCAAGAAAAGAAAAGAACCAGGCCTGGAATGAACCCTAGTTTTGTCTTTCCCCAGAAGCCCCCAAAACAGCCTAAATCGCTCGGCTTTGGCTGGGAATGAATTTACCTTTTTGTATATAACGTGACGTGTGTTATATCTGGGCTTCCCCAGGGGCTCAGTGGTAAAGTGGTAAAGACTTGCAGGAGACTCAGGTTTCATCCCTGGGTGGGGAAGCTCCGCCCACTTGACTGCCCACTCTAGGATGCCGAAGAATGAATGCTTTTGAACTGTGGTGCTGGAAAAGACTCTTGAGAGTCTCTTGGACTGAAAGGAGATCCAGCCAGTCCATCCTAAAGGAAATCAGTCCTGAATATTCATTGGAAAGACTGAGGGTGAAGCTGAAGCTCCAACATTTTGGCCACCTGATGCTAAGAACTAACTCATTGAAAAAGACCCTATGCTGGGAAAGATTGAAGGCATGAGGAGAAGGGGATGACAGAGGATGAGATGGTTGGATGGCATCACTGACCTGATGGACATAAGTTTGAGCAAGCTCTGGGAGTTGGTGAAGGACAGGGAAACCTGGTGTGCTCAATCCATAGGGTCTCAAAGAGTTGGACACAACTGAGTGACTGAACTGAACTGGGGAAGATCCGCAGAGTAGGAAACAGCAACTTGTTTCAGTATTCTTGCTTGGGAAATCGCATGGACCGAGGAGCCTGATGGGTTGCAGTCCATGGGGTTGCAAAGAGTCGGACACAACTGAGTGATTAAACAACAAATATTCTGTCTAATTTTCTCCCTGCAGGCCTTGTCCAGGACAACTACAGTTACAGTTAATGTGTACGTTTATGCTTAGTCATGTCCAACTCTTTGCAACCCATGGACTGTAGCCCGCCAGGCTCCTTTGTCCATGGAACTTTCCAGGCAATAATACTAGACTGTGTTGCCATTTTCTTCTCCAGGGGAGCTTCCCGACCCAGGGATTGAACCTGTGTCTCTTATGTCTCCTGCGTTGGCAGGCAGGTTCTTTAGCACTAGCACCACCTGGGAAGCCTTTACATCTCTCTAGCTCGAACTTTTCTCTTGAACTTTGCATCGGTTTCCCCTGTTTTTAGAATATCTAGATGTACTACTCAAAATCAGCTAAAGTGATTGATTTAAAATATTTAGATTAAAATCAAGCGTAAAATTGAGCTGGTCTTGTCACCTCCTCACTCAACTTTATTTTTCTCTAGTTAAAAAAAATTGTTTTCTTATTTTTTCTTTTTGGCTGTGCTGCAAGGCATGTGGGATCTTAGTTCCCTGACTAGGGTTCAAACCTACACCTTCTGTAGTGGTTGGGCGGACTCTCAAGCACTGGACTGCTGGGGAAGTCTCCGTTTTTCTCCGATTTTTAAACTTCCTCCTTCTCTCCCATCTTTTCTCTCTTTTAGTACCCAGCATGAAATAAGCACGAACTATAGCGACTTCACTTTCACTTTTCTCTTTCATGCATTGGAGAAGGAAATGGCAACCCCCTCCAGTGTTCTTGCCTGGAGAATCCCAGGGACGGGGGAGCCTGGTGGGCTGCCATCTATGGGGTTGCACAAAGTCGGACACGACTGAAGCGGCTTAGCAGCAGCAGCAGCAGCAGCAACATAGGCCAATCACTATGCTGATGGCTTGAGACAGACTTATGTGCAGTAACTGACAATATCTCATCTCGTGGGTGTGTAGGACGGGGACACTGACACTGACCAGACAAAGCAAGGGTGCATATCAGGGAGGCTAATTAATTAAGAGTTTGTCTATTTGGGAAGTCAGGAAAAGGACTCTGAAAGCTGAAGGAAGTGGGAGCAAACAGGTGGAAAGAATAGTTTATAAAAAGCAAATACCATGTGCACAGACTGTGTGACAACTCCGGAGAGTGAGAATCGGCAGGTGCGGCTGGAGCACAGAGGTTGACTGGGTCAATAATGGAGCCGTGGAGTCCCCAGCTGAAAACCTTGAAGGACTCCCAGCAGCTTTTGGAATAAAAGCAGAACACACAACACTGCCTGCATTCTCTTTTTCTCATCATGAGCCTTTGTATATGCTGTTTGCTCTTTGTACTTGGATCTTTTTCATTCTTCACACTTGGATCTCATTCTTTTTGCTTTAGTATTATCTAGCATTTATTGAATATTGCCATATGTTAGGCACCTTGTTAAGCTCTTTTCATATTACCTATTTTAACCCTCATATAAATGCAGGAGCCGTGGATTCGATCCCTGGGTGGGGAAGATCCCCTGGAGAAGAAAATGGAAACCATTCCAATACTCTTGTCTGGAGAATCCTCATGGACAGAGGAGCTTGGTGGGCTACAGTCCATGGGGGTCACAAAGAGTTGGACACAACTTAGTGACTAAACAACAATAACAATCATATAAATGAGAAAAATCTTTTTTTTTTTCATTTTAAAGGTGAGGTTGTTGGGACAGAGAGATAGACCGACAATCCCAGAATCACAATAGCCCGTGGGGGTAAATTGAAGTTTGCAGCAACACTGGACTTTGTCTAGACTCAATGCGCCAAACCATAACGACTACTGCTGGCCCTTCACCTCCATCTCAGCTCATCACCGCATGTTCATCCTTCTGTCTCTGCTAAACTTCAGATTCCTTAGGAACATTTCCTGCCCTTCCTGCCTAGAGCAAATCCTACTATTGAAAACACTCTTCACCGCTTCCTCTCTGGTATCAGAGCTGGTATTTGAAACTCAATCGGTCACCGTCAGTCACTGATAGTAGGCCAGACTCTATGAACACAGGGTTTGTCTAATTTTTAATCTCATTATTACCATCTCTTTTCCTAACTAAGTGCTTGTCAGTTATTACGTGCTCAATAAATATATGGCTACTGGTTGGATATACTGAGCCATATATCTTTCACCCGAGTGCAAGTACAATTTTTTTTTTTTTTTAACGTAACAGCTTAGTTCAGGCTGCTATAACAAAGCACCGGAGACTGGGTGGTTTATAAACAACAGAAATTCCTTTCTCAAGTTCTGAAGGATAGGAAGTCTGAGGTCAGGATGCCAGCACAATCAGGTTCCACAATCAGCCCTCTTCGGGCTATAGGTAGAGAATCAACTTCTCATCTTCTCTTGGAGGAAAGACAGCTAGCTCTTAGACTCTTCTGACAAACACATTAATCCCATTCATGAGGACTCCACCCTTATGACCTAACTATCTCCCCAAGGTCCTACCTCCAAGTACCATCACACTGAGATTATGGTTTCAAACTATAAATTTAGAGGGGACACAAACATTCAGTCCGTAACACCTAACAATGTCTTTTGAAGTCAATAGTGCTTCTAAGCTTCAATATCTCTACATACAATCTCACTGCTCAATGCTCTATTTTCACTATGATTCTACATGTGAAGGAACTGAGGGTCTGAATGAGGCCCAACAAATTGCCCCAGGACAGCCAATGGTCAACAGCAGAACAAGACTTGATTCAGATCTGTCTGCATCTAAAGCCTTCACTCTATAGCACTGCCATGTTACCTCCACTGTTAGGACCGTCTTTCCAACATCAGTCCTGAGGGTACTGTTGTGTTCACTGTAGGGATGTATTAACTGTTTCACAGATCCTTATTTTATATACTTTTAGGTTGTGTTGAACCTTTCAAACATCATAAAGAATGCTGTGATGCATATTCTTATATATTTGTCTGATATTCTTATATGCATATTCTTATCCTCTTGTCTGATTATTTCCTTAGGATAGTTGGTGATAAAAAGTCAGAGGTTTTTATCCATATAGCCAAATTGGCAACTGTAGTATTTGAGGTTTTAGGGGTGGGTTATATTACCTGCCTATTTGCCAAGAGGGTATGTTTTGCCATTGTACCCACAAAGAAAAACATGATTTAAATATTCTTTGTATTTTCACTTATTTATCCTGGGAGTAAAAGACCCTGAACTGGGAACGACTGAGGGCAGGAGGAGAAGGGAACGACAGAGGATGAAGTGGTTGGATGGCATCATTGACTCAATGGACAAGAATTTGAGTAAACTCCGGGAGATAGTGAAGGACAAGGAAGCCTGGCGTGCTGCAGTCCATGGGGCCGCAAAGAGTGGGGCACGACTTAGCGACTGAATAACAATCCTGGAGTACAGGAAAAAAGATAAAATCTACTGTAGCCTTTTTTCTTTAGACCTGGTTTTCAAGGCTAATTTTAGAAGTAAAAAATTTAGTTTGTATTCCCAACTTAAGTCAGATAAATAAGAGAACTTGTAGCAAAAACAGGCTTTCTATGATTTATTTGGTATTTACTATGTATTCTCAACACATTTTTCTCTAATATAACTGTATAAACCATTCATTTTTAAAAAATTCTTAATGCTGATGAAATTCTGTACCTGAAACAACTGTCTTGCCCACATCTCAACTGCATCTTTGATCTTTAAGATCTTTGGGAAGAGGTTAGAGAACATGACTAAACTTGTTACAGTGAAAATTAGATGGATAGACAAAAAACAGGGCGATGAATTTTCACTCCCAAAGACTTAGGAATTCCACTCTGTTCTTGGATCTTCCTCCTTTTAAGCAGGTGGATAGTTTTAGTCTTTCTAGAATGCTCTTTTTGGCCGTGATGAAAACTAGCTGACTGGAAAAGAAGCAGAAGGTTAACATTTGTTTTCACAACTGATAACATTGCTAAGTGACCACGTTCTGTCCACCCCACGAGCCAAGATTTGTGTTTTTTTTCTGGAGAAGTCAAGAAACGGCATGCTTCCTCATATGATAACCTTTAAAAACCCTCTCACTGTTACACTGAATTTTAAAGTTCAACTTGTGTCATATCGATGTGAGTGCTACTATTGGAACAGTTTTCAAAAAAACCCTTTTTTTTCCTGGAAATGTGATAGTGTAATGAAGGCCAGGCTGTTGATTCCCTGAAGTGCTAGAAAGCCTCGCGAGGGAGGACAGAAATTCAAATATTTCTCTTCTGGCTTGGGGCCAGTGAACATGATGGCAGAGAACTTTGGTGAAAACCTTGAAAATGCCTGATGGAGGTGGATGCAGTTTAAGAAGCAGGACACAGGCGTCAGGTCCTATGCAGGAAATGGCCATCCTTGTCATTCCTTCCTAGGGTAGGAGTTCAGCATCCCGGAGCAATGCAAATCTAAAGTGGAGACATACTGGCCATTCTAGAAACTACATTTTTCTCCTAGAGACAGTTTCAGATGAGCCACCTAAAACTTCTGGAACTTCGGTTCCTTATATACAGAAAATTGGAGAAGGAAATGGCAACCCACTCCAGCATTCTTGCCTTTGAGAAGTCCATGGACAGAAGAGCCTGGCAGGCTACAGTTTGCCTGAGGTCGCAAAGAGTCAGATATGACTGAGCAACTCTCACTCACTCACTCATACAGAAAATGGGACTGACGTATATAATTTTAAAGGCTTTTTCTACTATTAATATAGAACTAGTCTACTTTTTGAAGCTTCAGATTCAGAAACAGAGAATATGCAAGACTTCTAGTAACAATATATTTTATTGTTGCTGAAAAGTTGTCGCTATAAGCAACCTCTACTCAACTACTGCAAATTTTTTCTTTCCCTTCCTGCCCCAACCACTGGACACACACACACACACACACACACACACACACACACACACACACACACACAGAGTCTCTCTCGCTCTCTCATAAACTGTTTAAAGCACATTTGATTTTATCCTAGTAAGTCATGGATGTTAGAATAGAAAGAGATACAAGAAAGGGACTTCCCTGGTGGTCCAGTGGCTAAGACTCCACACTCCCAATGCAGTGGTCCTGGGCTCAATCCCTGATCAGGGAACTAGGTCCCGCATGTTGCAACTAAAGATCCTGAATGCTAAATAATTAAACAACAGAAACACACAAAACTTTTCTTAAAAAAAGGGGATATATGCAGATAAAAGAAAGAGATGCCTTGATTGTGGTATCTGAGTTGGGATGGCTAAATAATAAAACAAAAACACACAAAACCTTTTTTGAAAAGGGATATACACAGATTGAAGAAAGAGATGCCTTGATTGTGGTATCTGAGTTGGGGTTTATAAGACTATCTGTTTCTTTTCTTCTCTCTTCTAATCTTCCTCTTATCATTGCTTGTCTCTTTTCTATACTCTCCTCTTTCTTTTTGCATTCAAAACTTCCAACATGTTGACCGAGTTTCTTAATTAAGAAAAAGCTACTGGTATTTAGCCAGATCTCTCCACTGCAGTTTTCAATGAGGAGAGCTTTGACTTTTGGCCTAACTTGACCACAGTCTTTGTTAATAGTTTAGAATTAGAGAGATTTTTGCTTTCTGATGTCAGAAACTTTCTGGAAACACCAAAAAAGAGTCTTGGCTGGTACTTGGCCCAGTTCTAACAGGTTCACTCTTTTCCTTCCTCTCCTGCTAATAAGGGAAAGAGTGGTGGAAATAATAATGAAAGCTTTGTGGTCCGGAAATCTCTCCAGTTTTAACCTCTAAAGTTTTAGTCAAGTGAAACTTGTTTTTATTTAAGAAAATGTCATTATTTTTAAAAAATATACACACTGAAAAATTACAAGTGAAATGTCAAAATATCTGTAATTTTATATTCAGTTCAGTTCAGTTCAGTCACTCAGTCGTGTCCGACTCTCTGCGACCCCATGAATCGCAGCACACCAGGCCTCCCGGTCCATCACCATCTCCTGGAATTCACTCAGACTCATGTCCATCGAGTCAGTGATGCCATCCAGCCGTCTCATCCTGGGTCGTCCCCTTCTCCTTCTGCCCCCAGTCCCTCCCAGCATCAGAGTCTTTTCCAATGAGTCAACTCTTCGAATGAGGTGGCCAAAGTACTGGAGCTTCAGCTTTAGCATCATTCCTTCCAAAGAAATCCCAGGGCTGATCTCCTTCAGAATGGACTGGTTGGATCTCCTTGCAGTCCAAGGAACTCTCAAGAGTCTTCTCCAACACCACAGTTCAAAAGCATCAATTCTTTGGCGCTCAGCCTTCTTCCCAGTCCAACTCTCACATCCATACATGACCACAGGAGAAACCATAGCCTTGACTAGACAGACCTTAGTCGGCAAAGTAATGTCTCTGCTTTTGAATATACTGTCTAGGTTGGTCATAACTTTTCTTCCAAGGAGTAAGCGTCTTTTAATTTCATGGCTATAGTCACCATCTGCAGTGATTTTGGAGCCCCCAAAAATAAAGTCTGACACTGTTTCTACTGTTTCCCCATCTATTTCCCATGAAGTGATGGGACCAGATGCCATGATCTTCATTTTCTGAATGTTGAGCTTTAAGCCAACTTTTTCGCTCTCCTCTTTCACTTTCATCAAGAGGCTTTTTAGCTCCTCTTCACTTTCTGCCATAAGGGTGGTGTCATCTGCATATCTGAGATTATTGATATTTCTCCTGGCAATCTTGATTCCAGCTTGTGTTTCTTCCAGCCCAGCGTTTCTCATGATGTACTCTGCATAGAAGTTAAATAAGCAGGGTGACAATATACAGCCTTGACGTACTCCTTTTCCTATTTGGAACCAGTCTGTTGTTCCATGTCCAGTTCTAACTGTTGCTTCCTGACCTGCATACAGATTTCTCAAGAGGCAGGTTAGGTGGTCTGGTATTCCCATCTCTTTAAGAATCTTCCACAGTTTATTGTTATCCACACAGTCAAAGGCTTTGGCATAGTCAATAAAGCAGAAATAGATGTTTTTCTGGAACTCTCTTGCTTTTTCCATGATCCAGCGGATGTTGGCAATTTGATCTCTGGTTCCTCTGCCTTTTCTAAAACCAGCTTGAACATCAGGAAGTTCACAGTTCACGTATTGCTGAAGTCTGGCTTGGAGAATTTTGAGCATTACTTTACTAGCATGTGAGATGAGTGCAATTGTGCAGTAGTTTGAGCATTCTCTGGCATTGCCTTTCTTTGGAATTGGAATGAAAACTGACCTTTTCCAGTCCTGTGGCCACTGCTGAGTCTTCCAAATTTGCTGGCATATTGAGTGCAGCACTTTCACAGCATCATCTTTCAGGATTTGAAATAGCTCAAGTGGGAATTCCATCACCTCCACTAGCTTTGTTCGTAGTGATGCTTTCTAAGGCCCACTTGACTTCATATTCCAAGATGTCTGGCTCTAGATTAGTGATCACATCATCATGATTATCTGGGTCGTGAAGATCTTTTTTGTACAGTTGTTCCGTGTATTCTTGCCACCTCTTCTTAATATCTTCTGCTTCTGTTAGGTCTGGACCATTTCTGTCCTTTACTGAGCCCATCTTTGCATGAAATGTTCCCTTGGTATCTCTAATTTTCTTGAAGAGATCTCTAGTCTTTCCCATTCTGTTGTTTTCCTCTCTTTCTTTGCATTGATCATTGAAGAAGGCTTTCTTATCTCTTCTTGCTATTCTTTGGAATTCTGCATTTAGATGCCTATATCTTTCCTTTTCTCCTTTGCTTTTCACCTCTCTTCTTTTCACAGCTATTTGTAAGGCCTCCACAGAGGTCAATAACATGATAATAGCTTTGTACAGGCACAGGTGGTTACTAGGTTTACTGTGGTGATCATTTCATAATGTGTGCAAATGTTAGAACACTGCATGCATGCAGTGACACTATGGACTCTGGCCCGCCAGGCTCCTCTGTCCATGGGATTTCCCAAGCAGGAACCCTAGAGCCGGTTGCCATTCCCTCTTCCAGAGGATCTTTCTGACTCAGGGATCAAATCTGTGTCCCCTGCTTTGCAGGTGGTTTCTTTTACCTCAAGCCGCTGAGGCAGCCCCAAATCACTGTATACTATACCTGAAACTAACATGACATTATACACCAACTCCACTTCAATTTTAAAAGCAAATAAAAGAAAACAGTTTGTAAAAAAGGGGAAGAAGCAAAGTGTGGTTAATTGTTAATCTATGCAGTGTGGATATGACATTTGTTATATGATTTTTTTCTTCTTTTCCGTAGGGTTGACATGTTTCACACATATTACACACACTTTTCAAAACTTCATACACATAACAGAAAGTGAATGAAAATTTAACCTCATCTTCATAAATAAGAAACCAAAGCCTTGAATTAATTTGATCTCCTCTTCTCCTAGGGAAACTTGCTGGATCTTCACGATAGTAACAGATAACATCTCTCTGCTATGTTACTGGGTCCACTTACTCAGTCGATCCATGAGAAGTAATCACTATCAAAACAAGTTTAACTTGGTTTTGACTGCTAATTGGAAGGCCAGTTCACTGGGCGAGAAAAACAGAAACTTCTCATTATTTCCATCTTTCTCTCTCCAACTAATTCTAATGCTCCTGCTGAGAAGAGCACAGGAAAGAAGGAGGCAAGGAGTGTGAGGACACTTCACCGGAATTCCCACTTGTGTGAAGTGAAGTGAAGTCGCGTCGCTCAGTCGTGTCCAACTCTTTGCGACCCCATGGACTGTAGCCTATCAGGCTCCTCCGTCCATGGTATTTTCCAGGCAAGAGTGCTGGAGTGGATTGCCATTTCCTTCTCCAGGGGATCTTCCCGACCCAGGAATCAAACCCGGGTCCCCCGCATTGCAGGCAGATGCTTTACTGTCTGAGCCACCAGGAGAAGTAAATAAAATAAACTTCCCTCAAAAAAGGCAAAGCACACCCAACCTAATCAAACTTAAAAGCTTCTGTTCAGCAAGTGAAAGTGACTCAGTCATGCTGACTCTTTGTGACCCTATGGACTATACTTACTAGTCCATGGAATTCTCCAGGCCAGAATACTGGAGTGGGTAGCCTTTCCCTTCTCCAGGAGATCTTCCCAACCCAGGAATCAAACCCAGGTCTCCCAATTGCAGGGAGATTCCTAACCAGCTGAGCCACAGGGAAGCCCAAGAGTACTGGAGTGGGTAGCCTATCCCTTCTCCGGGGGATCTTCCCAACCCAGGAATCGAACTGGAGTCTCTGCATTGCAGGTGGATTCTTTACCAACTAAGCTCTCATGGAGGCCCCTTGTTCAACGAAGGAAATCGTAAATGATATAAAAAGACAACCTACAGAATGAGAAAAAACATTTGCAAATGAAGTGACCAATAAGGGATGAATTTCCAAAATATACAAAAAAATTCATACAGTTCACCAGCAATAAATATTTTAAATGATCCAATCAAAAAAATGGACAGAAGACCTAAACAGACATTTCTCCAGACGAGTCAGGCATGTTCAGGGTGGTGTGGCTGAAGACAGACATTCCTTCAGAGAACACATACAAATGGCCAACAGGCATACAAAAAGATGTTTGACATCATTCGTTATCACCGAGTGAGAAGTTTGGACCGTCCTGAGTACCAGTACTAGTACCTGTTAAAGTGCTTAACACCCTCTAGGTATTAACTGTTCTGAAAAAGTGCAGTAATAGTTGCTCAGTTGTGTCCAACTCTTTGCGACTACTTTGTCTGTCCATGGGATTCTCCAGGCAAGAATACTGGAGTGGGTTGCCATTCCCTTCTCCAGGGGATCTTCCTGACTCAGAGATAGAACCCAGATCTCCTGTACTGCAGACAGATTCTTTACCTTCTGAACTTCCAGGGAAGCCCATTAACTGCTCTAATCATCCCCAGGTGCTACAAGGCAAGTATAACAATTATTCCACCATACGGCTAATTGGAAGCATGAAGTGAAAATAAAGGTTAATAAACATCAAAAAGTAAGAAGTAGACAGGAGAGATTTCAACACTGGCAGCTTGCTGCTGAGTCCATGCTTCTCTTACAGGGAGTTCATGCTGGTAGCATCCAGCATGCAGGGAGATTTTGGGTGGCCAGGACCCAGCTGTGTCTTCTTGTTAGGACATATCACGGTTGATGGAAGAGGCAGGCAAGAGTCGTGACCAAGGAATGAGAAATAAGGCATCTTTTCAAAAGGTCAGCCAGACTGATCAGGAAGTATTTTAAAAACAGCTTTATTAAAATATAATGCACATGCCATATAATTCACCCATTTGAAGTATCAATTCAGAGTTGTTTAACATATTTATAGGGAGGTCCAATCATCATCACTTAATTTTAAAATATTTAGTCCCTTCTATAAGAAATAAGGGACTTCCCTGGTGGCTCAGATGGTAAAGAACCTTCCTTCAGTGCAGGAGACCCAGGTTCAATCCCAGGGTTGAGAAGATGCCCTGGAGAAGGGAAGGGCTAACCCACGCCAGTATTCTTGCCTGGAGAATTCCATGGACAGAGGAGCCTGGTGGGCTACAGTCCAGGGGACTGCAAAGAGTCCAACACAACTGTGTGAATAATATAAAAGAAATCTATTACCCATTAGTTGCCACCTTCCACCCAATTTCCCAACACCCTTTCCCATGACAAACACATTATAAATTGAACCATGCAGTATGTGATATTTTGTGATAGATGGCTTTCTTTCATTTGGCATGTTTCCTAGACTTATCCATCTTATAGCACGTATCAGTGCTTTACTCCTTTTTACTGAGGAATAATATCTCATTGTATGGATGGACCACATTTTGCTCTCCATCCACTAGTTGATGGACACTTAGGTTGCTCCCACTTTTTGCCTATGATGAATAATACTTCTATGAACATTCATGTAATATTTTTTGTGTGTCTGCATGTATGTTTTCATTCCTCTCAGTATACACCTAAGAGTTGAATTTCTGGGTTATAGGATAATGCTATAGTCAACATTTTGAGGAAATGTAAGCCTGTTTGCCAAAGCAATTGTACCATTTCTTGAAAAAATGTTTCTTTCCCTGTTATGTCTTGACACATTTGTCAGAAATCAATTGATCATAACTGTAAGGGTTGGTTTCTAGACACTCAGTTTATTCTATGTCTGTGCTTATATGACATTGTCTTGATTCGTGTAGTTTTGTACTGAGTTTTGAAATGACAAATATGAGTCCTCCAACTCTGTTCTGCTTTTTCAAGATTATTTTTAAATTCTATATGAATTTTAGAATGGGTTTGCCAGTTTCCTCAAAGGCCAGCTAGGATTTTGGTAGAGATTATGCTGGAACTGTGAATCAGTTCGAGGAGTATCACTATCTTAGCAATATTAAGTCTTCTGAACCATAAGCATGGGATATCTTTCCATTTATTAGTCTAGTTATTTTCAGCAATGTTTTGTGATATTCAGTGTACAAGTCTTGCACTTCTTTTGCTAAATTGATACCTAATCTGTTCTTTTTGATGATATTATAAATGGAGTTATTTTATTAATTATATTTTCAGAATTATCATTGCTAGTCTATAGAAATATTGATCTTCTATCCTGCAACCTTCTGGTATCTTTTATTAGTACAAGTACTTCTTAGTGGATTACTTAGGATTTTTTATATATAAGATCATGTCATCTGCAAATAGATATAGTTTTACTTCCTCCTATCTAATCTAGATGCTTTTACTTATTTTCTTGCCTAACTGCCCTAAATGTAACCACATGTTAAATAGAAGTGGAAAAAAGAGATGCCCTTTTCTTTCTTGTTTCTGATTCAAGGGGAATTATTTAGTCTTTCACTGTTGTGTATAATGTTAGCTGTGGATAGTGAGCAAGTTCCCTTCTATTTTTAATTTGTTGAGTACTTTTATCAAGACAGGGTAATGGAATAGAATAGAAAGCCCAGAAATAAAACCACACACTATAGTAAACTAATCTATGACACAGGAGGCAAGAATAAACGGTAGAGAAAAGATACTCCCTTTAATAAGTAGTGCCAGGAAAACTGGACAGTTACCTGTAAAAAACTGAAATTAGAAATTCACTAGCACCATATGCAAAAAATAAACTCAAAGTGGATTAAAAGACCTAAATGTAAGACCAGACCTATAAAACTCCTTGAGGCAAAGATAGGCAGAACACTCCTGGACATAAGTCACAGTAATAACTTTGACATGAATCACAGCAATAATTTTTTTTGGTTATGTCTTCTTAATTAATGGAAACATAAGCAAAAATAAATAGATGCGACCTAATTAAACTTAAAAGCTTTTGCACAGCAAAGGAAACCATAAACGAAATGAAAAGATAACCTACAGAGTGAGAGAAATTATTTGCAAATGACGTAATTCACAAGAGTTGCATGAGGTATCACTTCACACTGGTCAGGGTGGCCATAATCAAAAAGTCCACAAATAATAAATGCTGGAGAGGGTGCAGAGAAAAAGAAACCCTCCTACACCACTGTTGGTGGGAATGTAAACATATATATATACAAATATATGTGTATATATACATACATACATACACACACACACACACACACACACACACACACACACAGAGGTGTTGTTGCTGGTAAGTTGCTAAGTTGTGTCCGACTTTCTTGCAACGCCATGGACTGTGGGGCCCCAGACTCCTTTTTGCATGGGGTTCTCCAGGCAAGAATACTGAAGTGGGTTGCTAATTCCTCCTCCAGTGGATCTTCCTGACACAGGAATCAAACCCCTGTCTCCTACGTCTCTTGCATTGGCAGGCAGGTTCTTTACCACTGAGTCACCTGGGAAGCCCATCCCCCACCAGGTACATATAACACAACACTGTAAAGCAACTATATCCCAAACAATATAAAAAAATTTTTTTCTAGGTTATTGCATTCAATTTGCTAGTGTTTTCTTGTGAATTTTTTGCACAGATATTCCTGGAGGATATTGGCCTGCATTTTTTCTTTTGTTATCTTTTTCTGATTTTCAGAGTAATTCTGGCCTCATAAAATGAGTTGGAAAGTTTTCCTGCCTCTCTTATCTTTTGGAAGAGTTTGTAAAAAATTAATATTAATTCTCCTTGAAACATTTGGCCAACTTCACTGGTAAAATCATCTGAACCTGATATTTTATTGGTGGATCTTTTATTGGTCTTAAATTACAATGTGATCTCTTTACTTGTGATACACTTATTTTCTAGAGTCAGTTTTGGTAGTTTGTGTCTTTCTAGGAATTTGTCCCTTTCATCTAAGTTATCGAATTTGCTGAGATACAGTTGTTCACAGTTTTCTTACAATCCATTTTATTACATCAAAGTTGGCAGTAATGTGCCCACTTTCATTCCTGATCTTAGTAATTTGTGTTTTCTCTCTTTTTTCTTGGTCAGTCTAGCTAAAGTTTTATCAATTTTGTTTATTCTTTCAAAGAACTAATATTTGGTTTCATTGATTATTCTGTTTTTCTGTTCTTTTTTCATCAGTCTCCGTTGTAATTTTATTATTTCCTTTTTTCTGTTGCCTTTGGTTTAGTATGCTCTTCTTATTCTATCTTCTTAAGGTATAAAGCTATTGACTTAAAATCTTTTTTAATATAGGCATTGCAGCTCAGTTCAGTTCAGTCGTTCAGTCACGTCCGACTCTGCAACACCATGGGCATTTAGAGCCATACATTTACAAAAGACAGTGCACTATTTTTGGCCTGCAGAAAATACAATAGTTTGATGGAAACCTACCAGTAAAACTGAATTATAATTTAATTAATACTTGGATATTTTAGCTTAGCCTCGTTGTATGGCAGACCAACATCCAAAATGCACAGGTTATGTACATAAACTCCAGTGAGCTTTATTAATAACTCCAGTTACTGTTATTCAAAGAGCTCATAGAATTTTGAATCCTGAAGGGTGATTTACTTGATGACAATGGTGAAACATTCTCGAACCTGTCACATGCAGTAATTCTGTAGTCTGAGAAATTGTTACTGGCATTTGCAAGTACGGCAGAAATGTAACAAATTGTCGCCAAACCATTTGTTTGTTTGAATGCCAAGGTTTCCTTCCCCACTCACATGTGGTGTCCTGCTGCCAACAGTTATCAAAATACTCCCACAGTTGTCACAGAGAGAATTGTTCAGGGAGTTACTATTTCTTTATTCTTGTTGTCCCTCTATTTCATTGCTTTTGCCTCTTGTACTTGGAAAGTTACTTCAATAACCTGCATAATGTCAGTATAGAACAGTTAGACACTAAGTAAGGAACTTAAAAAAAAAAAAAAACCAAGAATATCTGAGACATAGCCATGGTGGTTTTGTCCCTAAGTCATGTCCGACTCTTGCGATCCCATGGACTGGTTGCCTGCCAGGCTGGTCTGTCAATGGGATTTTCCAGGCAAGAATACTGGAGTGAGCTGCCAGTTTCCTTCTACAGGGGATCTTCCTGACCCAGGGTTTGAACTTGAGTCTCCTTCATTGCAGGCAGATTCTTAGCCACTGAGCCAGCAGGGAAGCCTAAGGCATAGCTCTAGATACATATACAGAGTGCAGCAAGTTCAGGAAGGATGTTTTTCATACTTTATCCTCTATATGTTCCTAATGTTTGGATTTTTACAGACAGACCATGCTGTTTGTGTAATGTAAAGCTGCAAAAAAAAAAAAATAAAATAAAATAAAATAAGAGGGAGTCTAAAGGAAAACACCAAGAAAAATCTGATTATATCAAATGATTCTAATTAAGGAGATAAAGTTAGGTGGCCAAACCTTTATAATAGGATTTAGAGATACAATTCAGCCCTTTGAACCAAAGGTTGACAGAAGTTGAAATGATTGGCTCTGAGTTTGCATTTTCTTTGATGAGTCCACTGAACAGGTGAATGCCTGGCCTGGTTAAAAAAGTGCTCTCATCTGAAACATAAAATGAGCAAGATTAAAGGGTATGACCTGGGACCTCAGCTGCGAATTTGAAGAGGCAGGAAAGTATGACCTTTTACCACTGTGATCATATTTGCAACTATCATCTGGAATAAACATATCTCTGCTTCATCTTGTGTGCTAATGACTTCAGTGGACATTTTGGAAGCCCTTATCTGTCTTTCAAATGACACACGTTTGACCAAGCAGTTCCACTGCTAGGAAGCTCTTCTTCGGAATACTTACACCAGGGCACAGAGTTTTAGATACCTAGATGCTCACTGCTGCAAAATATTTCATTTCACAGTATACATCAAAGAGAGTATGGCTGTGTAAGTTATGGCCCAACTGGCCCAAGGCCACAGGGCTAAGAAGTCGGGATCTGGGATCTAACTTAGGCTTTTAGTCCTCGAAATACCGTGTTCCCTGAGTTAGCCTGTGGCTGCAGGTGGCTCTGGGTGTTCACGACTCAGCTTGTGTGTTTTTCCCAGGGCTGGTCAAGATTGGACGGTGGGGAGAGGAGAGAGGACAGGCAGATGTCACAGCTGAGGGATAAGGAGTAAGACAGGGCAAGTCAAGACTTTGCAATAGCAATAAAGAGTGGGAAAAAGGCTATGTATAATTAAGGGCGAGCAATTCTGGGGGCAAGTATTCTGTTTCATTGAAAGAGCATCATTGGGACCTCCCTGGTGTTCAGAGGCTAAGACTGCACTCCCAATGTAGGGCACCCAGTTTGATATCTGGATGCAGGAGGCCCAGGTTCTATCCTTGGGTCTGGAAGATTCCCTGGAGAAGGGAATGGCCAACCACTCCAGCATTCTTGCCTGGAAGAATCTCATGGACAGATGATCCTGGCCGGCTACAGTTCATGGGGTCTCAAAGAGTCGGACACAAATGAGGGACTCACACCTTCACTTTCTTTCCCAGATCCCACATACCACAACTGAGAGTTCGAACACTGCCACTAAGACCCGGTGCAGACAAAATAAATGGAAAACAAAAAAGAAAAAAGAGCATTACCTTAGTTAACTCCCACTCCCTGCCAGGAGCATGACCTATCTCCCCCGCCCCCCATTCTAAAAAAGCTCGAAGTTTGTAGTGATCGGTCCCATTCTGAAATAGGATGTGAGGGGGCGGTCCTGAAGGAGGAGCTTACTTCTGGAGAAGCAAGCTTGTATCTGCTCCTTTTCATCAAAGAAAGTCCGTATTAACATGCGTTTGAGGGATTAGTGCCTCTTTGAAACCCTAAGCAAATGGGAGAATTCTTGCAATGTCCACCACACCGTGAGCTGAAAACTTGGTGTGGCTATCACAGAGTGGGAGGATGCAGAGCATTCTGAAGAACACATGCTCGTTTCAGGAGTCCTGGCATTTTTCGCATGCCCTGGTATCTCCAGTCATCCCAGATGCTACACCCACATTCTGTGTGACCTTGAGCCAAATACTAGCCTTTCTGTAACTCATCTTCCCTAGCTATTAAATGAGGTGATGTGTGTGTGTGTGTAATAAAAGATCCTTACTGTCTCCTCAACTTGTGCTTTAATTGACAGTTTTCAAAACTTTACGGAACCATTAGTATCTTAAATAAAAATTACTTGGCATTTATTAATGACAGTGAAAGTGTTAGTCATTCGGTCATGTGGGATTCTTTGTGACCCTGTGGACTGTAGCCCACCAGGTTCCTCTGTCCATGGAATTCTCCAGGCAAGAATACTGGAGTGGGTTGCTGTTTCGTCCTCCAGGGGGGATCTTCCTAACCGAGGGATCGAACCCACACCTGCTGCATGGGCAGGTGGATTCTTTACCAATGTGCTACCTGGGAAGCCCATTTATTAATGAGTCAGAAACAAAATAACTGTGCTACTTAACACAGTTTATACACATGTATATATACATATTTTAAAAAAACATAAAATATTACATATGATAAACTCTATACCTTGATGGTCTGCATCCTTGGTTCTCTCTTCACTATTAGGAAAAGAACTGTTAAGATTTTCTTATGGTATAATGAGGAAAGGGTGGCTTAAGGAGGAATGGCAGTGGAGGAAGTGAACTAGTGTACATCTTTATGTTCAACTGCTTTTCAGTTCTCCAGAAATCCATCAGCAGGCGTGCGCGCACACACACAGACACACACAGACACACACCCTCCACTGCCACCTCAGCCCATGAAGGAGCTGGTAAGGACTGACGCTGAGGTGAGGGGCTTCCCTGGTGGCTCAGTGGTCAAGAATCCACCTGCAAAGCAGAAGACGAGGGTCCGATCCACGGGTTGGGACGGTCCCGTGAAGGAGGAAAGCGCAACCAGCTCCAGTGAGCTTGCCTGGAGAATTCCATGGACAGAGGAGCCTGGTGGGCTTCAGTCCATAGAGTCTCAAAGAGTCGGACATGACTCAGCAACTGAGCACACTCGCACGCCCGATGCAGAAGTGAATCACCATTTAGCCCTGGGCTGCACTTGCTTTCTCTTCTCTTGCTATTTCTCAGCAGCAGCTTGTCCATCCTCACTTGTCAGGCCAGGTGCAAACTAGGGGTGTTAAGCCCAGATGTGAGATAATTGATAGAAACATGTGTGTGTGTTTAACACATAGGAAATGTAAAATGCATAGCAAGTGCTTCTTTATTTAATTTCTTAGACACGGCTTACTTCGTGTGCTTCCCAGATCTCCAAGTACAGGGGGCGTCCCTGACCGAGAGCCCCAGTTGCTGACTTGGAGACCCATGGCCTTGCTGGCAGCCGCATCATCCTCTTCCTACCAGTTGCTCCAGCCAGAGACTGGGTGTGGCCGGGACACTGAGGCAGGTCCACTCCTGGGGCACCGGGACCCGCTGATGGTGGACTTTGGCTGAAGGGTACCCCCACCCCCGTGGCCTTGCGGACTCTTTTTTTAACCTCCTCTCTATCTTCCATCCTTCTCCTTTCTGTGCGGCATCAGCTTTACCAGGCTGAGTCTCCTTTTATCCTCACAGATGACCCTCCTCATAAAACCCTTGCTTGTTTCACTCTGTCTGTTGCTGTTTCCTCGGGGGACCCAGATGAACACAAACTGATTAAAAAAAAAAAAAGTATAGGTTTTCAAGGCAAAGAACCATGAGTCTGCTTGGTTGCATTTTGGTTCAAAAAGGGTGGAAAATAAGAACATCTTCTTCAATTAGTGGACTAAGGACTCAAGAACTCTCCGGCATAAGAAATTAATCACAGTGGTAAGATTGGTGAGATTTTGGAAATAACCTGTGAATGGGGACAAAGGGTGAGAGGTACCTTTTCATGGTGTGTGTACTGTACAATATACATGTTTTTGATTTTCCAAGTGAATAAATGCATGATCATTTGAAGACATAGAGTCAAATATTTGGCTCAAATAACATACAAACCTGAGAAAAAAGAAAGCATCGATTTTGGAGATGGATCTGAATTTGAGCTCTTCTCTGGATGGGGGAGAGTAACTGGGCTACCAGATTCCAGATTTCAGCGTTCTGCTTCTGGAAGGAGATGTCTATGACTTCATTCTCTGACTCCATAGCGAAGGCAGACACCTCCTGCCGGACACCACTGGACTTGGCTGTGAGACTTGCTGGGTTAGGGGACTGGGAGGCTGAGAACCAGATGGGTCTGAGTGGACACTCTGTAGAGTCCTGAAAAGTCCTTACTTTCTTTCCTCTCTGCCCCAGAAGTGCAAGTCCCAAGCAGGGACCGCTTCTGAAAGGCAGCAGGACCCTGTGGTCCCTGCCCCCATCCCCCACCCTGTCCTCTGCATGACTTTTGTCTGTGGAAAAACTTTAGCCCAGGAATAAGCTTAATCAGAGAAATGAGAAAAGGCAGAAACAAAGGAAAACAGTCAAAGGAGACCAAATAATAATTCAGTTCAGTTCAGTCACTCAGTCGTGTCCGACTCTTTGTTACCCCATGAATCGCAGCACGCCAGGCCTCCCTGTCCATCACCATCTCCCGGAGTTCACTCAGACTCACATCCATTGAGTCCGTGATGCCATCCAGCCATCTCATCCTCGGTCGTCCCCTTCTCCTCCTGCCCCCAATCCCTCCCAGCATCAGAGTTTTTTCCAATGAGTCAGCTCTTCGAATGAGGTGGCCAAAGTACTGGAGTTTCAGCTTTAGCATCATTCCTTCCACACCCAGGGCTGATCTCCTTTAGTATGGACTGGTTGGATCTCCTTGCAGTCCAAGGGACTCTCAAGAGCCTTCTCCAGCACCACAGTTCAAAAGTATCAATTCTTTGGCGCTCAGCCTTCTTCACAGTCCAACTCTCACATCCATACATGACCACAGGAAAAACCATAGCCTTGACTAGACGGACCTTAGTCGGCAAAGTAATGTGTTGGTCATAACTTTTCTTCCAAGGAGTAAGTGTCTTTTAATCTCATGGCTGCAATCACCATCTGCAGTGATTCTGGAGCCCAAAAAAGTAAAGTCTGACACCGTTTCCACTGTTTCCCCATCTATTTCCCATGAAGTGATGGGACCAGTTGCCATGATCTTCGTTTTCTGAATGTTGAGCTTTAACCCAACTTTTTCACTCTCCTCTTTCACTTTCATCAAGAGGCTTTTTAGCTCCTCTTCACTTTCTGCCATAAGGGTGGTGTCATCTGCATATCTGAGGTTATTGGTATTTCTCCTGGCAATCTTGATTCCAGCTTGTGTTTCTTCCAGTCCAGCATTTCTCATGACGTACTCTCCATATAAGTTAAATAAGCAGGGTGACAATATACAGCCTTGACGTACTCCTTTACCTATTTGGAACCAGTCTGTTTTTCCATGTCCAGTTCTAACTGTTGCTTCCTGACCTGCATACAGATTTCTCAAGAGGCAGGTCAGGTGGTCTGGTATTCCCATCTCTTTCAGAATTTTCCACTTTATTGTGATCCACACAGTCAAAGGCTTTGGCATAGTCAATAAAGCAAAAATAGATGTTTTTTGGAACTCTCTTGTTTTTTCAATGATCCAATGGATGTTGGTAATTTGATCTCTCGTTCCTCTGCCTTTTCTAAACCCAGCTTGAATATCTGGAAGTTCACAGCTCACGTACTGTTGAAGCCTAGCTTGGAGAATTTTGAGCATTACTTTGCTAGCATGTGAGATGAGTTCAATTGTGTGATAGTTTGAACATTCTTTGTCATTGCCTTTCTTTGGAATTGGAATGAAAAGTGACCTTTTCCAGTCCTGTGGCCACTGCTGAGTCTTCCAAATTTGCTGGCATATTGAGTGCAGCACTTTCACAGCATCATCTTTCAGGATTTGAAATAGCTCACCTGGAATTCCATCACCTCCACTAGCTTTGTTCGTAGTGATGCTTTTTAAGGCCCACTTGACTTCACATTCCAAGATGTCTGGCTCTAGGTCAGTGATCACACCATCGTGATTATCTTGGTCATGAAGATCTTTTTCGTATAGTTCTTCTGTGTATTCTTGCCAGCTCTTCTTAATATCTTCTGCTTCTGTTAAGTCCCTACCATTTCTGTCCTTTATTGTGCCCATCTTTACATGAAATGTTCCCTTGGTATCTCTAATTTTCTTGAAGAGATCTCTAGTCTTTCCCATTCTATTGTTTTCCTTTATCTCTCTGCGTTAATCACTGAGGAAGGCTTTCTTATCTCTCCTTGCTATTCTTTGGAACTCTGCATTCAGATGGGTATATCTTTCCTTTTCTCCTTTGCCTTTCACTTCTCTTCTTTTCACAGCCGTTTGACTGTTCTCCAGTTCAGTTCAGTTCAGTTCAATTGCTCAGTCGTGTCCGACTCTTTGCGACCCCATGAATCACAGCACGCCAGGCCTCCCTGTCCATCACCATCTCCCGGAGTTCACTCAGACTCAGTCCATCGAGTCAGTGATGCCATCCAGCCATCTCATCCTCGGTTGTCCCCTTCTCCTCCTGCCCCTAATCCCTCCCAGCATCAGAGTCTTTTCCAATGAGTCAACTCTTCGCATGAGGTTATTAATGAGTATGTCAGTGGCGGCCAGGAGGAGCTACCCTGCGTCCGAGGTTAGGGGTGGCCGAGAGGAGACACCCCGGGTCCGAGGTCAGGGGCGGCCGGGAGAAGCCACCTCGCGCCCGAGGCCGGGGCCGGCAGGTGGGAGGAGCCGCCCATGCCTGAGGCCAGGGCCCACAGCCAGGAGGAGCAACCCGAGGAGTGGTGGCTGTGCAGGTGCAGGAGGGCCTAGAGGAGCCATCCCACGTTGAAGGTCAGGAATGGTGGCGGTAAGGAGATACCCCTCATCCAAGGTAAGGAGCAGTGGCTGTGCTTTGCTGGAGCAGCCGTGAAGAGATACCCCCACGTCCAAGGTAAAAGAAACCCAAGTAAGATGGTAGGTGTTGCAAGAGGGCATCAGAGGGCAGACACACTGAAACCATACTCACAGAAAACTAGTCAATCTAATCACGCTAGGACCACAGCCTTGTCTAACTCAATGAAACCAAGCCATGCCTGCGGGGCAACCCAAGACGATCGGGTCATGGTGGAGAGGTCTGACGGAACGTGGTCCACTGGAGAAGGGAATGGCAAGCCACTTCACTATTCTTGCCTTGAGAACCCCATGAACAGTATGAAAAGGCAATATGATAGGATACGAAAAGAGGAACTCCCAGGTCATTAGGTGCCCAATATGCTACTGGAGATCAGCAGAGAAATAACTCCAGAAAGAATGAAGGGATGGAGCCAAAGCAGAAACAATACCCAGCTGTGGATGTGACTGGTGATAGAAGCAAGATCCGATGCTGTAAAGAGCAATATTGCATAGGAACCTGGAATGTCAGGTCCATGAATCAAGGCAAATTGGAAGTGGTCAAACAAGAGATGCCAAGAGTGGATATCAACATTCTAGGAATCAGCAAACTAAAATGGACTGGAATGGGTGAATTTAACTCAGATGACCATTATATCTACTACTGTGGGTAGGAATCCCTCAGAAGAAATGGAGTAGCCATCATGGTCAACAAAAGAGGCCAAAATGCAGTACTTGGATGCAACCTCAAAAATGACAGAATGATCTCTGTTCAAATCCCTTATGATTATACAGTGGAAGTAAGAAATAGATTTAAGGGCCTAGATCTGATAGAGTGCCTGATGAACTATGGATGGAGGTTTGTGACATTGTGCAGGAGACAGGGATCAAGACCATCCCAATGGAAAAGAAATGCCAAAAAGCAAAATGGCTGTCTAGGGAGGCCTTACAAATAGCTGTGAAGAGAAGAGAGGCAAAAAGCAAAGGAGAAAAGGAAAGATACAGGCTTCTAAATGCAGAGTTCCAAAGAATAGCAAGAAGAGATAAGAAAGCCTTCTTCAGTGATCAATGCAAAGAAAGAGAGGAAAACAACAGAATGGGAAAGACTAGAGATCTCTTCAAGAAAATTAGAGATACCAAGGGAACATTTCATGCAAAGATGGGCTCAGTAAAGGACAGAAATGGTCTAGACCTAACAGAAGCAGAAGATATTAAGAAGAGGTGGCAAGAATACACGGAACAACTGTACAAAAAAGATCTTCACGACCCAGATAATCATGATGATGTGATCACTAATCTAGAGCCAGACATCTTGGAATATGAAGTCAAGTGGGCCTTAGAAAGCATCACTACGAACAAAGCTAGTGGAGGTGATGGAATTCCAGGTGAGCTATTTCAAATCCTGAAAGATGATGCTGTGAAAGTGCTGCACTCAATATGCCAGCAAATTTGGAAGACTCAGCAGTGGCCACAGGACTGGAAAAGGTCACTTTTCATTCTAATTCCAAAGAAAGGCAATGACAAAGAATGCTCAAACTACCACACAATTGCACTCATCTCACATGAAACTAAAGTAATGCTCAAAATTCTCCAAGCCAGGCTTCAGCAATACATGAACCGTGAACTCCCTGACGTTCAAGCTGGTTTTAGAAAAGGCAGAGGAACCAGAGAGCAAATTGCCAACATCCGCTGGATCCATGGATCATGGATCGTTTGACTGTGTAGATCACAATAAACTGTGGAAAATTCTGAAGGAGATGGGAATACCAGACCACCTGACCTGCCTCTTGAGAAACCTGTATGCAGGTCAGGAAGCAACAGTTAGAACTGGACATGGAACAACCGACTGGTTCCAAATAGGAAAAGGAGTACGTCAAGGCTGTATATTGTCACCCTGCTTATTTAACTTATATGCAGAGTACGTCATGAGAAACGCTGGGTTGCAGGAAGCACAAGCTGGAGTCAAGATTGCCGGGAGAAATACCAATAACCTCAGATATGCAGATGACACCACCCTTATGGCAGAAAGTGAAGAGGAACTAAAAAGCCTCTTGATGAAAGTGAAAGAGGAGAGTGAAAAAGTTGGGTTAAAGCTCAACATTCAGAAAACGAAGATCATGGCATCTGGTCCCATCACTTCATGGGAAATAGATGGGGAAACAGTGGAAACGGTGTCAGACTTTACTTTTTTGGGCTCCAGAATCACTGCAGATGGTGATTGCAGCCATGAAATTAAAAGACGCTTACTCCTTGGAAGAAAAGTTATGGCCAATCTAGACAGCTTATTGAAAAACAGAGACATTACTTTGCCAACAAATATCTGTCTAGTCAAAACTGGTTTTTCTAGTAGTCAAGTATGGATGTGAGAATTGGACTGTAAAGAAGGCTGAGCACTGAAGAAGTGATGCTTTTGAACTGTGGTGTTGGAGAAGACTCTTGAGAGACCCTTGGACTGCAAGGAGATCCAACCAGTCCATCCTAAAGGAAATCATTCCTGATTATTCATTGGAAGGACTGATGCTGAAGCTGAAACTTCAACACTTTGGTCACCTGATGTGAAGAACTGACTCATTTGAAACTGACTCTGATGCGGGAGGAGAAGGGGATGACAGAGGATGAGATAGTTGGATGGCATCACTGACTCAATGGACATGAGTTTGAGTGAACTCTGGGAGTTGGTGATAGACAGGGAGGCCTGGTGTGCTGCAGTCCATGGGGTTGCAAAGTGTCGGACATGACTGAGCAGAGCAGCACAGGGTTTTCCATAATATTGTAAGCTATAGCCTGTGAGTTGTCTTATAGATACCCAAATCCCCACCAGGTGGAGAAGTTAACTACATGATGATCAGACTGTAGCTGTGACATCAAGTTCGATGCAATTCCAAGAGCTGGACTCCAAGAAATGCAAACTAACTGACCCTGGAACTGAAGATTAACTGTACTTAAAACAATGAAAATAATGCTTGGTCAGACCACTGATGACCAATTTCAAGATGATTGTTGGAGCTGACTGTGCTGTTTCTGCATGTAGACCCCTCCTTCAGCCTATAAAAGCTCTTGCCCCTTGATTGTCAGTGGGGGGATTCGGCCTTTGGACATGAGTGCCCCCCTCCCCCCCAATCCCGAATTGCTGGCATCTGAAATTAAGCAAACGTTTCTGTCCATCAACCTGGCTCCTCTATTGGCTTTTGAGCGGAGAGCATTAGACCCCAGTTTCGGTAATGCTTCTACAGCTTGGAATCTGGGATAAGGTTGTCAAGACCCCCATGGGTGCATACCTGCTACCCCAGAAATGCAGTATGAGCAAAGCCAACTTCTGTGGTTGAAAATTACTGTGGTCACTCCCTCAACATTTTATTTGGAAAAATTTGAGAGTAAAGTTGAAAGAGCGGAACCATCAACACCTCACTTAGCCTCACCAATTGGTTGCATTTTGCTCCCACATTTGTTTAATTGCTCTTGCCCCCTCTATGTTTGCTGGACCGTTTGAGAGTGACTAACTGGCATAAGGATGCTGCACTCCTAAATAGTTCAACATTATATCCCAAGAAAAGGGTCTTTCTCCTCTATCAATACAATGATCATATCCATAAATATAATACTGATACAAGAATACTATTTAGCATACAGTTCATATTCAAATTGCTTTCATAATCATATCCTTTGTACATTATTTTCCTTTCTGATCCAAGATCCAAGCAAGGATCAAACAGGTGTTAGTTGCACGTCTTTCCCTTCTCCGTTAATTTAAAACAGGTCCTTGACCTTTTTTGGTCCATCTTCCATGAAAGTGGCATATATACATTTTAAAATTAATTTTTATGGGAGTAGAGTTGGAGAAGGAAATGGCAACCCACTCCAGTGCTCTTGCCTGGAGAATCCCAGGGACGGGGGAGCCTGGTGGGCTGCCGTCTATGGGGTCGCACAGAGTCGGACACGACTGAAGCGACTTAGCAGCAGCAGCACAGTCACTTTACAATGTTGTGTTGGTTTCTACTGTACAGCAACGTGAATCAGCCGTACATATACACATACCCTTCTTTTTCTTCCCATGTACGTCACCACAAAGCATTGAGTAGAGTTCCTTGAGCTATACAGTAGGCTCTCATTAGTAATCTTTCACACGTGGTATTGAAACTGTTCAATAGTTCAAGCGAGCTGCTTTAAAAAAGGTATCATTTTTTGAACAAATCTGATTATTCTTCCTCATAATTCTTTAGATTCAGGGTCAGCACTTACAGTAGGAATACTTCATTGGTGATGTGGTTTATTTCACAACTGGGAGGCACAGACAACGTTAGATTGTCTCATTTTGTGTGATGACAGGTTTTACTCTTATGTTAAGGTGGTATCCACTGGGTTTCTCCATTGAAAAGTTTCCTTTATCCCTTTATATTTTGTCGGTAATCTATGGCGCAATATTTGTATCTTGATCCTCAACAACTTTCCCCGTTGGTTTTAGCATCCATGGATGATCCCTTCCGGAATGAATCATTGCACTGCTGCTTGTGGGATGGCCGATCTCCCCTCATTCTGTAATTCCTACTCTGGCATTCTTTTGTAAAGGAAACATCTTCTCCACTCTCTGCTCCCACTTATCTTTGAGTATCACTACGAGTTCATGGATTTCTAACACATATAACATTATAATCCTTCATCATTATTCTTTCTGTTATTTAAACTATCCTAAATTTGTACAATGAGAGTCCCCATTCAAACTGAATCCTGTGTTCTCAATTAAGATAAAGACATATTTGGGGGGATTCTTGACCAAAGATCCATCTCAGGTAGGTCTCTCAAGTTCTCTAAAACAGCATCACGGTTATTGTGTGAGTCATTTGTGATTGATTGATTGGTGTGTTCAACCTTGCAATAGGTTGAGTATTTGTTCGACATTATCATTACCAACATCCTTCCAAACGAATTAATTTCTATGATACTTGTGACTTCCAATTACTGCTTCCAATGCAATTTATGATTAAACTTGCTTAAATTTGCATTCTGAAGCTCTAAGTATTGCTCTTCTGAAGGCAACCAGATAGGGTTAAATGGGGACAAACTCTAGTGAAACAGTTTCACTAGAAAGACAGCTTCACTAGTGAAACAAAGATCGCCGAGGGAATAACTGTACACAGATTTAAGGAGGAAGCAAAAGATACACTTCTCCCATACATACACATCACACAAATATATCAACATATGTATATTGTGCTTTGAAACAGAATCTTAAATGAGTAAAACTCGGACTGGGTATAAATTCAAGGTAGGACACTTACACTTCTCCTTTAAAAGCTGAAGGCAATTACCCTGCGCAATTGTGGATGTAAAATTTGGACCAAGGAGACAGATCTATCAAGGAACAGAGTAGCTTTTTTCCTTCAGCTAAGGTACAGCACTGTTTAAGGTGTGCAGCATCAGTTCAGTTCAGCCGCTCAGTCGTGTCTCTTTGCGACCCCATGAATCGCAGCACGCCAGGCCTCCCTGTCCATCACCAACTCCCGGAGTTCACTCAGACTCACGTCCATCGAGTCAGTGATGCCATCCAGCCATCTCATCCTCGGTCGTCCCCTTCTCCTCCTGCCCCCAATCCCTCCCAGCATCAGAGTCTTTTCCAATGAGTCAACTCTTCGCATGAGGTGGCCAAAGTACTGGAGTTTCAACTTTAGCATCATTCCTTCCAATGAACACCCAGGGCTGATCTCCTTCAGAATGGACTGGTTGGATCTCCTTGTAGTCCAAGGGACTCTCAAGAGTCTTCTCCAACACCACATAGTGATTCAATATATGTATATGTAATGCAAAATGATTGCCATGCTATCCTAAGTCGCTTCAGTCGTGTCCGACTCTGTGCGACCCTATGGACAGCAGCCTTCCAGGCTCCTCTGTCCACAGGATTCTCCAGGCAAGAATACTGGAGTGGGTTGCCATTTCCTTCTCCCTAAAATGAGAGTAATTAGTCTCTAAAAAGAAACTCTCTTCTCTCCCCTTCCAAATGATCCCAGGAGCTAAGAGAGCATCTATTTTCTAGAACATAACGAAAGCCTCTTATATGCTTTCCTATACGGCTAACGTAAGAATTTCCTTCTAATCAGTGATTAGTTTTACTCTTAAGATGAAATGTGAGAATATTAGAAAGCAAAAAATTACACTATTTCTAACCTTTTAGTTACCTAGGATGAAATTAACACCATCAAGACAGAAAGGCAGCTTCTCGTTAAATGCTCTCAATAGAACAACTGCATTTAAATAAGAAATGATTACTACAAAATAATTACCACAATGTTTAGTTAACATCCATCACCTCATATAGTTTCAAAAACAAAAGTTTCCCTTGTGATGAGGACTTTAAGAATTTCCTCTTTCGGAAACTTTCAAATACACCGTATAGCATTGTTGATTACAGCCGTCATGTTACACATTACATCCCCAGTACCTACTTGTCTTACAACTTTGTACCTTGTGACCACCGCCCCATTTCCCCCACAGGAGGGAGCCTTATGGCGCCATCTGTTCCTTAGTCAGTACCGCCATCTGGTGGTGGTATGTTTCAATAGCAAGTCAAGGAGCAGATGGGGAAAACGCGTGGCGTGAATTTGTTAGTGAAGTCAGTGCTAGTCGCTCAGTCGCTGTTTGAGGCTCCATGGACTGAAGTCCACCAGGCTCTTCTGTCCATGGAATTCTCCAGGCAAGACTGTGGAGCGGGTTGTTAATTTACACGATTTAAAAGAAGCCGTAGCAGGGAACAACGTTGAATAACAGCATTTCCATACTTCACCTCCAGAAGGCTTACTTCAACAGCAGCAACATCTTAGTGCGACAAAGGAATCAGACACTACCCTGAATGCAAGCGCATTAATTCATTCAGCAAATATACACTGAGCACCCATTGTGTGCCACCCAGCATTCTGGGCACTTAGGGTTCATCAGTGAACAGGAGACAAAAATTCCACCCTTTAACATGGGTTCCTTTTACCATGCTCTCTATATAGTACGGGAGAAGGAAATGGCTACCCATTCCAGTATTCTTGCCTGGAAAATCCCTTGGACAGAGGAGCCCGATGGGCTGCTGTCCATGCTGTCACACGGAGTCAGACAAAAACTGAAGCGACTTAGCACGCATGAATGCACTGGAGAAGGAAATGGCAGCCCACTCCAGTGTTCTTGCCTGGAGAATTCCAGGGACGGGGGAGCCTGGTGGGCTGCTGTCTATGGGGTCTCAGAGTCGGACATGACTGAAGTGACTTAGTAGCAGGAGCTATATAGTATATAAACTAGTCTAGATAATTTGTAAAGCACTCTATGGATTACAAAATTCCCTCCAAGTCAACAGGAGGTATTTTGACTTCTATATTCAGTTCAGTCCCTCAGTCGTGTCTGACGCTTTGCGACCCCATGAATCGCAGCACGCCAGGCCTCCCTGTCCATCACCAACTCCCGGAGTTCACTCAGACTCATGTCCATTGAGTCAGTGATGCCATCCAGCCATCTCATTCTCTGTCATCCCCTTCTCCTCCTGACCCCAATCCCTCCCAGCATCAGAGTCTTTTCCAATGAGTCAACTCTTCACATGAGGTTGCCAAAGTACTGGAGCTTCAGCTTTAGCATCATTCCTTCCAAAGAAATCCCAGGGCTGATCTCCTTCAGAATGGACTGGTTGGATCTCCTTGCAGTCCAAGGGACTCTCAAGAGTCTTCTCCAACACCACAGTTCAAAAGCATCAATTCTTCAGCGTTCAGCCTTCTTCCCAGTCCAACTCTCACATCCATACATGACCACAGGAAAAACCATAGCCTTGACTAGACAGACCTTAGTCGGCAAAGTAATGTCTCTGCTTTTGAATATGCTATCTAGGTTGGTCATAACTTTTCTTCCAAGGAGTAAGCGTCTTTTAATTTCATGGCTGCAATCATCATCTGCAGTGATTTTGGAGCCCAAAAAAATAAAGTCTGACACTGTTTCTACTGTTTCCCCATCTATTTCCCATGAAGTGATGGGACCAGATGCCATGATCTTCGTTTTCTGAATGTTGAGCTTTAAGCCAACTTTTTCACTCTCCTCTTTCACTTTCATCAAGAGGCTTTTTAGCTCCTCTTCACTTTCTGCCATAAGGGTGGTGTCATCTGCATATCTGAGGTTATTGGTATTTCTCCTGGCAATCTTGATTCCAGCTTGTGTTTCTTATGAACAGTATGAAAAGGCAAAATGATAGAAATGATTTCAGTAGAAAGAGGAACTCCCCAGGTCAGTAGATGCCCAACATGCTACTGGAGATCAGTGGAGAAATAACTCCAGAAAGAATGAAGGGATGGAGCCAAAGCAAAAACAATACCCAGCTGTGGATGTGACTGGTGATAGAAGCAAGGTCTGATGCTGTAAAGAGCAATATTGCATAGGAACCTGGAATGTCAGGTCCATGAATCAAGGCAAATTGGAAGTGGTCAAACAAGAGATGGCAAGAGTGAATGTCAACATTCTAGGAATCAGCAAACTAAAATGGACTGGAATGGGTGAATTTAACTCAGATGACCATTATATCTACTACTGCAGGCAGGAATCCCTCAGAAGAAATGGAGTAGCCATCATGGTCAACAAAAGTCTGAAATGCAGTACTTGGATGCAATCTCAAAAATGGCAGAGTGATCTCTGTTCGTTTCCAAGGCAAACCATTCAATATCACAGTAATCCAAGTCTGTTCCCCAACCAGTAACGCTGAAGAAGCTGTTTAGAACTAACACACAACAAAGATGTTCTTTTCATTATAGGGGACTGGAATGCAAAAGTAGGAAGTCAAGAAACACCTGGGGTAACAAGGCAAATTTGGCCTTGGAATGCGGAATGAAGCAGGGCAAAGACTAATAGAGATTTGCCAAGAAAATGCACTAGTCATAGCAAAGACCCTCTTCCAACAACACAAAAGAAGACTCTACACATGGACATCACCAGATGGTCACCACCGAAATCAGACTGATTATATTCTTTGCAGCCAAAGATGGAGAAGCTCTATACAGTCAACAAAAACAAGACCAGGAGCTGACTGTGGCTCAGATCATGAACTCCTTATTACGAAATTCAGACTTAAATTGAAGGAAGTAGGAAAACCACTAGACCATTCAGGTATGACCTAAACCAAATTCCTTATGATTATACAGTGGAAGTGAGAAATAGATTTAAGGGCCTAGATCTAATAGATAGAGTGCCTGATAAACTATGGACTGAGGTTCATGACATTGTACAGGAGACAGGGATCAAGACCATCCCCATGGAAAAGAAATGCCAAAAAGCAAAATGGCTGTCTGGGGAGGTCTTACAAATAGCTGTGAAAAGAGAGGCAAAAAACAAAGGAGAAAAGGAAAGATATAAGCATCTGAATGCAGAGTTCCAAAGAATAGCAAGAAGAGACAAGAAAGCCTTCTTCAGTGATCAATGTAAAGAAAGAGAGGAAAACAACAGAATGGGAAAGACTAGAGATCTCTTCAAGACAATTAGAGATACCAAGAGAATATTTCATGCAAAGACGGGCTTGATAAAGGACAGAAATGGTCTGGACCTAACAGAAGCAGAAGATATTAAGAAGAGGTGGCAAGAATACACAGAAGAACTGTACAAAAAAGATCTTCACGACCCAGATAATCACGATGGTGTGATCATTCATCTAGAGGTCTATATTACTATTGGCTGCTGCTGCTAAGTCGCTTTAGTCGTGTCCGGCTCTGTGCGACCCCAGAGTCGCCAGCCCACTAGGCTCCCCCGTCCCTGGGATTCTCCAGGCAAGAACACTGGAGTGGGTTGCCATTTCCTTGGCTAAATATAGGCAAAAGCCTTGCAGACAAAGGTCCGTATAGTCAAAGCTATGATTCTTCTAGTAGTCATGTACAGATGTGAGAGTTGGACCATAAAGCAGGCTGAGTGCTGAAGAATTGATTCTTTTGAATTGTGGTGTTGAAGACTCTGGAGAGTCCCTTGGGTAGCAAGGCGATCAAAGTCAATTCTAAGGAAATCAACTCTGAATATTCATTGAAAGGACTGATGCTGAAGCTGAAGCTCTACTACTTTGGCCACTTGATGCAAAGAGCCAACTCACTAGAAAAGACCCTGATGCTGGGAAATATCGAAGGTCAGAGGAGAAGGGCACGACAGAGGACCAGATGGTTGGATGGCATCACTGACTCAATGCACATGAGTTTAAGCAAACTCCCTGAGATGGTGAAGGACAGGGAGGCCTGGCGAGCTGCACAGTCCATGGCGTCGCAAAGAGTAGGACACGACTTAGCGACTGAAAACAACAAAGAGAAGCCGGGTGCAGACCCGCTCAAATCACCCTAAAAATTAAGCCTTGCGAAACCGAGAGTTAAGCCACAGCAGAGGATGCCATCGCCGTGTAAACAGAAGCCACCTTTCCTCGATTTTTCTCCCCAGAAACATGTTTTGTGAGCACTAAGGGTTTCTCCAGCCAGCCAGGCTCGAGCCCGCGGCCGACGGAGGTTGGCAGCACGTGTTGGGGTCTGCGGCTCCAAACCAGACGTTTGTCCCGCCTGCGGCGCCCAGGGTCCCCGAATCACTCTCCGCGCTCCCGGGACAAACCCGGATCCAGAGGCCGGACCTCCGGCGACTGACTCGCAGCGAGGCTTGAGCGCGCCCCCTAGCGGCGGTTGCCGTCCGAGAGCCGGGCCCGGAACGAAACTGTCGGGCGGAACCCAGAGTGCGCGCTCGGAGTTTCCGGGGAAGAGGACGGAAGAGGACCTGCGCGCGCAGGTTCCTACCGCTGCGGAGGAGGCAATGGCGGTGGTGGTCTGGGGGCTGCGGCTCTGGCGGGCCGCCCCCAGTGGCGGGGCTGCCTGGAGTGAGTTATCGGCGGCCGTGCGGACGAGGAGGGAGGCTTAGAGGACGGTGTCTGTTCAGGCTGGACCCCAAGCGGGTCCTAGGGGGGAGTCCCGCGGAGCTGAGGGGGCGGAGGCGGGTGTTTAAATCTGCCGCCTCTCCCGGCGTTGGCGTCCAAATCTCGGGGAGCTGAAGGGAAGGGCCGTTGGAGAAGCTTGGGGCGCCCCCTGAGAGGGAGACCACGTCCTGGTGCATAAGTGCCCTTGTTTTTCCATTGAACTCGTGCACGCCTTGCCAAATCAGCTGTTTTGGGGTTTCGGAAAAAAACAACAAAAAACAAAACAGCCTTTCTCCCTCTAGATATGGAGCGATTTGGCGTGGGACCTTCTGTCTCTTGGAGCTTTCTTGTCGCCAAGACCTTTTCAAAGCGACAAACTTGGCTCAACTTTGCCTTGACTGGTCTGGTTTTTGACTCCACTTCCTGGTTACCTTTTTCTTGCTCCTTATTGTTTGTAAAGCACAGATTGGAATTCGACGGAGAAAACTGGTGAGAAGTGGAGATCTGATGGGCAAAGCAAAGTGGAAATAAAAGCGCGGATCTGGGCAGGCTGCGATTCTCTTGCGTTGGCGTTTTAATTAATATTGTTGCAAAGTGGACCTCTGAGCTCCTTTCGGCAAATAGCATTGAAAACTCCCTTGCCTTCTATTCTTTCCCGGCTGGAGGAGGGCGATGGCAGGAGTGGAACAGGGCGGCTGCAGGGTGTATTCACATTTATTGTAACTTCCTCATAGGGTCTGTGGCCACATCACCTGCTTCTCAGCTGTCACCGACCGAACTGATACAAATGCAGAATGATTTCTTTAACAAAGAGAAAAACAGGCAGCTGTCACTAACTCCCCGAACTGAGAAGATTGAAGTGAAACACGTTGGTAAAACTGACCCTGGCACTATCTTTGTGTTGAATAAAAACGTTTCCACTCCTTATAGCTGTGCCATGCGTAAGTAACGGATCAGGGTCCCATTTTGATGATTTGAAATAAGAAAGGGGAGAAACTGGTGCAGAGGAGACAAGATGTTGTAATTGCTCCCTGAACTCCCCAGTATCTAGCTTCTTACTGTGTGTTCACTGTTGACTTAGCTTTTGAGAATACTAGGGGTCGGGTGGGTATTCTAATGCACAGGTTGTCCTGGGACTTGCTTGAATCTGGCTGAGTTTAGAGTGCTGTCATCGTGGCAGATCTGAAAGTATAACTACTCTTGTGCTTGCCCTTTTTAGAGACACTCTTGGTGTAATGAGGGTAGTCCCCATGTGTGTCCCGTTAGAGGATTTTGAGACAGAGGGACTGCCCTGATCTCAGATGATCAGCTATTTTTTTGGCCTTCTTTTCCTTTCCTGCTCTTTTATATCTAACTTAACCCTTTTATGAGCTCACTGCTTGCCTTGTGTGTGTGTTGTGTCTTTATTTGTAGTAAATACATGAGTGCATGGCGTGAGTGTGATTGGGGTAAAAATACTTCTTATGTTCATATATTAAAGAAGATAATAATGCCTTGTGTGTGTGATCTGGTTTGGAAATTAAGGGAGCAGGGCCTCTGTATTATTTTCGATCAAAATTCTTTTGTAGTAACTTTGATAGAACTGGTAATGTTTAAATTCCGAAAGAAACAAAAAGTCGATTTGTAAGTCTTGCATGCTCATTCAAATACGACTATCTGCGTTGTTCAGGCTCTTGGAAAACTTAATGATGATTCCATTTGATTAATTAACGTTAGTTAAAAGCTTAAGGTGACCTACAGAGTGTGTACTCTCAATCTTCCTTTACTTTGGCACTTGAATTAGTACTTACGGTTGCTTCCTTGTATGGCGAGCACTTTTGGAACCTCTGCTATAGGATAGGTATTAGGAATACAGAGGAGGCTAAGACAAGGCCCTTAAGCGGTTTTACACATTTCACATGTAGAGATGGAGCCTCTGAACACTCCCAGCATAACCCCTGCCCTCAGACTTGCTTCTCTCTCATACTGTCGGTCGTTCAGTACCTCTTTTTTTTTTTAAATCTTTTTTTTTTTTTTTTCTTTATTGACTACCTGTTATATTTCAGGCCTGGTGCTAGGCTCTAGATAAATTGAGTGAGCAAAAATAGGCATGATCCCTGCATTAGGGAGCTTATTGAGACGCTATGGTTGGACCACTTCTGTGAATATCTTTGTACTCAAAAAACATCTAATCAGGGATGAAGTTGCATTCTGGAGTCATATAACAGACCAGAGCTGATCTGCTTATGTGTGAATTCATACTGATTACTAAAAACTGATAACTATTGTATTTAATTTAAGAGTCCATGTTAGGGAAGTAAGAGATGATTTGGAAGGAAGGCCCCAAACCCCTCTAGAACAGACTTACTGTGGATATATATTTTTATATTTTCCCTTCTATGTTGTGTGTGCATATATCCAGATATATTCATGATGCTGCTCTCTGAATATTTAAGTGTAGCTCTTGGCAGATTATTTTATTACTTAATTAACAGATTAATTTCAGGTTAGACTTAGCCTTAATGATTTTTGCTTGGGTAATTTTGTTAATAATTAACAATACACTGAATGTGTTGGAAATTATTTTTTGTTAGCTACAAATATTTTTTTCCCCTCATAAAAGACAGCTTGCCAAATCTTGCTTTTCTGTCTTTTTATTTCTTAACGTAGCACTTAAACATGTAACTTTTCACGTGGGTTTTGCTAGAGTTAAATCTTCAATCTGGTCTGAATTCCTAGATTTAAGTGAGTGGTACTGCAGGAAGTCTATTCTGGCTCTCGTGGATGGACAGCCTTGGGACATGTATAAACCTTTGACCAAGTCCTGTGAAATTAAATTTCTAACTTTCAAAGATGATGATCCAGGAGAAGTCAATAAGGTATTTCTGCCTCTGCATTCTTTTGTCCTCATCCCCCTAGTTTTTCTTCCCCCTTTTATTAAAATCTGTTTACTTTGGAGTATGCTTGTACTGTGCTACGTTGCCTTGGTCCTGTTCGACTCTTTGTGACCCCATGGACTGTAGCCTATCAGGCTCCTCTGGCCACAGGAGTCTCCAGGCAAGAGTAGTGGAATGGGTTGCCATGCCCTTCTCCAGGGCATCTTCCTAACCCAGGGATCAAACCCAAATCTCTTGCTTTGCTGGCAGATTCTTTACTGCTGAACCATTGGGGAAGCTCCTATGGAGTTAAATATGCCCAAAGTCAAATGTTGTACTATACTAATCAGGGTTTTAATTGGTAGATAAGGCATTTTCATAGTTCAGAAATCCTCAGTGGCATTCATATCTGTATTTTGGTTTGAGAAAACTATATGATGTGTCTTTCACATTCATATATTTGTTCAGCTTAGTTTTCTTAATCACCCTGTATATTGCAGTAATTTTTTTCTTGCCTTTGACCATCTGTTCTATATTAGTTCAATAACTTTTTAACTTCTCTCCCTCCCTCCCTTTTTTATCTGAAAGTCTTCCTTAATAGTCTTGCAAAAGTTTTGTTGGATGTTGTGACTGATCCCTAAAGCACTTGCCTACCTGATAACCTTTCATGTAACTTTCCTGGCCTTGCGTGGACCCTTCTCTGACCCCCACCTGCTCTTTGAACTTTAGTTTCTGCAGCATCTTTCCACTTCCTCTCTGCTCCAGCCACACTGGAGGACTTGGACAATAATGGTTTCTGCTCTGTTGTCCTCCTTGATTTGAGTATTCTCTTTCCTCCCTGTTAAATCCTGTTTATCTTTCATAGTTAAGTTAAAATGTAATCTGCTCTGTGGAACCTTCTCAGTGTCTTCTTGTCAGATGAATCCCTCTTCTGGGTCTCAAAACAGTTGCGTAGTGTCTCTCGACACAGTATTTTGATTTTCCCTTGTAATATGAGCTGTTGAATGCATTGGATTCTTGGCTCTGCACAGACAGGGATCATAACCCTTATTGGATCTTGTCCTTGACTTACATACAGTAGGTGTTTAATAAGTATTTGTTGAAATGAAATAATTTAAAGAAGGAAATGATAAACATGATAATTAAAGTAGCTAACATGAAACATTTATTGTCTATCGGACACTGTTTTAAGTGATTCACAGGTATTAACTCATTTAATCCTCATTAAAAAAAATCCCATAAAATGTACTGTTATCCTCATTTTACAGATAAATAAACTGAGGCAAAGAGAGATGCAATAGCTTGTTACCAGTTTAGGAAGTGGCTGAGCCTGGATTTGAACCTAGGCACTGATTTTGAATTCCTCAGACATTAGAAACAATACATTCAGGTAGATGAAAAAGAGCATCTTGCTGGCCTTCAAGGCCTGAATTTGTGTCTGTTTTTAGTGTATCTCTGTGATTGTGTAGAGCACATTCTGGAGTCTCTGTGAGCCCACTCTAGTCCGCAGGTGTGAAGCGCTTAGGAAAGTCATGTGCCCCCTTATAGTAGTGCCAGTGCAGAGCTGCCGACGGGCAGGTGGGCTGCAGTACTGGTGTTTCTCTTTCTGACTCTCTGATGGTTATTTTGAAGAAATATTAGTAAATCTTAGTATTACTATGTTTGTGTATATTTTATTTTTCTAGGCTTATTGGCGTTCTTGTGCCATGATAATGGGCTGTGTGATAGAGAGGGCATTCAAAGATGAATATGTGGTCCATTTGGTCAGAGCCCCAGAAGTTCCAGGTGATGTATTCATAGAAGCAAATAAACACATACAGGTCTACTTTTTGTATCTGAATATTTTGGTACCTATGTTTAATGTCATATAGAAAGTGATGCTTAGTCGTGTCTGACTCTTTGCGACCCATTCCAGGCAAGAGTACTCGAGTGGGTTGCCATTTCCTTTTCCAGGAGATTTTCCTGACCCAAGGATCAAATCTGAGTCTCCTGCATTGCAGGCAGAGGCTGCCACCAAGGAAGCCTATTGTATAGAACTCACTTCTAATTTAATCTGGGATTCCCTGGTGGCTCAGATGATAATTCTCCTGCAACTCAGGAGACCCAGGTTCGATCCCTGGGTCGGGAAGATCCTCTGGAGAAGGAAATGGCAGCCTCCTCCAGTATTGCCTGGAGAATTCCATCGACAGAGGAGCCTGATTGGCCACATTTCATAGGGTCCCAGAGTCAGACATGATTGAGCAACTGACACTTTCATTTTTTCTAATTTAATCTAATGTAAATTACCATTATATGTACATTCCATTCATTATAGGTAACAATTCATCTTATTGCTGTCATATTCCGTTTATTAGAATTCAGTTATTAACATAATAGAACTAGAGGAGGTTGTTTCTCGTGAATATGCATTTCGTGTAACTATACTGTGTCAGTATTTATTTATTATCATTTAAAGTATTTATTTCCAAACAATGTGTGAAGGAGGAGGAGATTTGAGTATAAGTAGACTTCTATAGAAAACTCTGTGTTTAGGTGGTACCATTTCACCAGAAATAACCCTAACACTGGAGAGGAACACCAGTTTTGGGAGGTGGAAGAGTTCATATTCTTTCATGTAGTAGGATCATATTTGTATTTTTTTTTTTAAAGGTAGAAGTCTATATGCCAAAAAATATTTGATTCGGCAATAAATGATTCTAAAAACAGCAAAAAAACTAATCTTTATTAAAAGATACTAAAAAATTAAACATTTCATATCCATTTGGTTATTCACCTACTTGTTAAATATTTTATTCTTTAGGAATTTTTATGTCTAGTAACTGTTTTGATCATCAGAGAAATCTCTGTGGTGATAATATTCCTGAAGAAAATGTGAAATGGTTAAAAAATACTGGTGATATTGGGTTAACAAAAAGGTGAGATAATTTGATGTTAGAGTTGGTAGAGGTCTGACAGGCAGCTGGAGTAATGGTAACAGTTTTATAATTTGTAGTGTTGGGAGAGATTGTCCACTCTTCACGTTAGGATCTAAATATTCATTTGTGTTAAATTAGTAACTTCATACCCTAACAGATAACTTTGCTTTTTTATTTTGGTTGGGTTCACAGTAATCGCTGGAGCCTTCTGCTATGATGTTGTTTTGGATAAGAGACTTGATGAGTGGATGCCAACAAAAGTAAGCCTGCTCTTTAGAGTATTAGAGTCTGTGCCTTTCTTTGTTAGAATGATTCCTGTGTTAGTATTGTTGAATGATACTCTGTGTTGAGAATGTTTAAAAGATAAGTCATTCAATCTTTTTTTTTTTTGTAAGTGTATTTAAGATAGAGGTATATGGTTGAGGGTATTCACCGCAGCATGGTGCCCAAAATATAAAATATAGAAGCTTAACTCTCTTGGATCCCCAGAGCACACTTTGAAAATCACTACTCTAAACCCGTTAAAGCCTATTGCATGCCAAGTTCTTCCAATAAACAAGGATTACATTGAGAGTGGTGGTGGTGGTTGGGGAGGGGGTGTGAGTTAAAAAACATCAGACTTTGAGAAAGCTAACCCAAAAAGAAGCAGACTGCATAGCAACAAACTAGCCTGTTCTGGAATGGGCTGCCTTCTTAATGAGGGCAACGATGCTTCGTTGCTCTGGGACTCGGGAGCGGCAGGAGCCTGGCTAACAGAGTGGATCTGCGTCAGATGCTGTCTGAGTAGGGTGCTGATGGCTTTTGAAAGTTAAACCTAGTGACTTAGTTATGACTGGGGAGAACGGACAGATGCCTAATTAAGCAAAACTGTATGTCCTACATTGGGAGTTTGGAAGTCAGGAAAGGGGAGGCAGTGTAGTGTACCACTTTATCAATTTCACTATGTCCATTGTTTTCACAGTTTAATATCTCTGAAACAAATATGTCTTTTGTTTGTTTCTATAACTTTTCTTAAACTTTTTTTAGTTGAAGAAAATGATAGATACCTGTGGCGTTGCCTGGTAGCTCAGCTGGTAAATGCAAAGCAATGCAGAAGACCCCAGTTCAATTTCTTGGTGGGAAAGTTCCCACTGGTAATGTCTTTTCTCAGTGGTGCATCTTAAGTTTAGTGAAATAGTTTCTAAAAGCAAGAATTTCAGGGTTGCTGACTCCAAATGTTGGCTTTAAAAGTTATTTCTTAAATAATCTTGCCCTTATTGCTTAATATCAGAAGGGAGACAGGAGAGAAACAGGAAGGAAGAAAGAGAGAGAGGGAAGAAAGGTGTTGAGAGAGATGGGGAGAGGGCCAGGGAGGGGTAAGAACAGTTTCTTCATCTGTGAACTTGTGTCAGTATATTTCTTTTTTCCAAGTCTGTCAAGATTCTCCTTTTACTGAAGTTAAATAAAAACTAAGGTGGTCAAAATTTAACTCTCATTGTCTGTGAAACTTGCTGCTACTTTTTTCCTCTTTTTTCCAAGATAAAACTTTAAAAAAGAAATGTACTAGTTCATCGGAGGCACTGTGGGGTTTGGTGGAAGGCTTTGAGAACGTGGGGGAGAGTTACATTCAAGCTATATTAAACCATGAATGTGTATTTGCAGGAAATTATCTCTTTTCAGAATGAGAAGAGTCATTTCATTCAAAACAGTCTAATAAGAGGTTATAAACCTCTATAAGAAAGAATTTTATTGCAAAAATTATTTGCGTAATAGTGCTTGATCTTTTCTGTATTAGTAATGATTTATAGTGTGAAAACTCAATTATAGTTTTTATTAAAATCTCATAAACATTGTTAATGTGTATTATTAATCATTTCAATTGTATTAAATAGACGTTTTCATTAAACAGAAGTTTCTAGCATTGAATTCTGTGCTATGTCTTAGACATGGCCAGTGATGACATTTACTACTGAAACTTTCTGAATCACATAATAAGTTTTTCCTCATGGATTTATTTAAAGAACTTAGTTTTACTCACAGTGTAAACAAAGTTTTGTATCTTACTATTTGCTTATTAGCATTTCTACTGCTTGCACCATTATTTTAATAAACATTTACAAGGCTGTATAAATGAAATGTTCATTAAAATTTCTTTGTAGGATTATCCTTAATATTTCTAATACAGGATGATATTTATTTACAAGTTAATTACAAGTTTTATAGTTTGTAGAGTTGGGAGAAATTGCTAATCATACATCTCATGGTTCAAGTATTCAGTTGGTGCAAATTAATGCTTCCTTTCCTAGCCAGTTGGCTTTTGCTTTTTGTTGTAGTTGGATTTATAACGTTAAGCATACAGTTTTATCTGCCTTATAGAGAAATGTTTTTAAGTAAGTTGTTACAAAAGATTAGTACTTGTTTTTCATTAATACTTTTTTTTTTCATTTTTAAGGAGAACCTGCGTTCTTTCACAAAAGATGCTTGTGCTTTAATTTATAAAGATCTTCCATTTGAAACCCTGGAAGTTGAAGCAAAAGTGGCATTAGAAATATTTCAGCACAATAAGTAAGTGTTGGCTTCCTCTAAAACAAAAGTAAACCTCTCAAAGTTGTATATAATGAAGAAAATTCAGGTGTTTAAGAACTTTGATATTTGATGTATGTAGGACACGTTTTACTTTTTAG
This sequence comes from Budorcas taxicolor, assembly GCF_023091745.1. Lineage (NCBI taxonomy): Eukaryota > Metazoa > Chordata > Mammalia > Artiodactyla > Bovidae > Budorcas > Budorcas taxicolor. Next base: position 75,417,574 of record NC_068910.1, read on the forward strand.
CTTTTACTTTTGTTCAGCTCACCATTTCCCTGAGAATAAATGACCCCCTCCCCAGCTTTTGATTCTTTTCTTTCTTTGTTTTACTGTCTTTTTTTTTTTTTTTTGCCAGTTCTTCTCTTTATGTTACCATCGTGGTGTGTTCCCCTTGTTTCCTTTCACTGTGAAGGGGGTAGCCTGTGTGAAACTATTATTGTGAATTTAAATTCTAATTTATTTAAACTGTATTGCATTTGGCAACCTTTCCTTCCCATCTTTCCACTTTTCAAATGAAAAGGGTAAGACAGCGAATGCCAGCTGTCCAGAAGCAGCTAACAGCCGAAGGAAAATGTTCACGTGGCCAGATCTTAGTCTTCCCTGTGGGAATTGCTCATTTGATGGATTTTCTTTGCCAACGTTTTTAATTGTGCCTGGCTTCTCAATTCCCTTTCTCACTCAGAAAACCTCCAATTTATCTTCTACTAATTATGAGAACATAAACTAAATTTTAATATTAATCTAACTAGAATCCATTATAAGGGAAATCTCAGAATTTTTTCACTTGGACATGTCAGTGGTTGATGTCATTTACTAAGCTAGGGGATTCAGGAATGAGTTTGGTGAGAAAAGAGGTGGTATGTTTTTGTTCAGTTTGCGTATTTGGGAATGTAAGATGCTTGTCGAACACCCTGATGAAGTCCAGAGTGTTTTGCATGTACATTCAGGGCTCAGAAGAAGTATGTGGATGAGAAGCAGAGATGTAGAAGATGAAAGCACAGAAGTGGTAGTTAAAGCTGTGCAGATCAAGGAACCAGCCCAGAGAGGATGCTTTGATTTTAGAGAGCTGAGGGGCAGAACTTGCAGGGCAGGGAGAGAAGGGTGACCAGAGAGTCACAGTACCTACAGTAGGGAATGCCACAGAAGCCGGTGGAAGAGAACACCTTGAGAAGTGGAGGTGAGCAGTGGAAATGAGGACCTAGACTGGCACCAAGGAGGCACCTGTGGGTACCGTGAGAACTTTATGGTGGAGTTATGAGGCTGTGGCCAGACCGAAAGAAGTGAGATGTGAAAGGAGGCGGGAGGGGGAGGCGCCTAGTCTAACCCTCCCTTTCAAGCACTTTGGCTGAAGAGGAAGAGAGAGGGAAGTGGCTTTAAACACCTTTTTGTACATTTAGAATTAAAACTTTTTTTTTTTTTTGCTGCTCTTTAGGTACAAAGTAGATTTCATAGAAGAGAAGGCATCTCAGAACCCTGAGAGAATAGTCAAGCTACACAGGTAAATAAAGATTAAAAAATTTACCTCTATGCTAATTGAATGGAAGGTATAGTTTCATTGTTACCTGACTAGTATAAAACTGAATAAGATGAGTTTGTACCTTTATTTGTTGTTCTTTTATTTTCTGTTGCTTTGTTTAGTTTTTTGATATGGTGGTGATTGGAAGCTCTGTTGTCTTCAGGAAGGGTTGTGGTTTCTCTTCCTCATTTTGCTGTTTGTTACTTTTACATTTGTATTTTACAAGTTGGAAAGCATTGTTAAAAAATGTAATTTTTAGAGTTAATTTTGAAAATGGGTGAAATATCCTTTGTTGTGAATTGATCATAATTCATATGAAGTCTATATTCATGTGTATATAGAAATATGATTACTGACGAATTAGTTACTACTTGTGTTACATGTAAGGAAGTCATATCACAGTGTGCTTTCTGATGCAGAGATGAGAGAGGTAAGACAGGGCATTAGCAAAAATGACTTCCTGGTCTGTATCTGATTTTTCAACTTAATGTTTTCTTGACTCAGACTCAACTTTTTTCCTCTAGGAAGCTGCTCTTAGGGCACAACCTGGCCTACATACTAAAACTCTGAATTCTGTTGCATTAGTTGTTACAAGGTTATAGGTTATCAGATTTAGACATTGGATCCATTTGATGGCATATATATGTTCAGTGATCTTACAAATCTTCAAAATTGTAGGAAGAAAAAGTTTCACCAATTTTAATTTTCAAAATGTTAGTCTCTTCACTGGAGATGGCTGTGTCAGGGTCTACTCCAGATCGAATTGATCCATAGGCATTGTTCTTGATTAGGGATGTAGCAGCAAATAGAATGAATAGACTTTTTTTTACAAACTGTTGTAAGTGATGTGATTTTATGATCTAATTTGTTTATTTTTAAAATCAAATCAGATTTGGTGACTTCATTGATGTAAGCGAGGGCCCTCTTATTCCAAGAACAAGTATTTGTTTCCAGTATGAAGTGTCAGCGGTTCACAATATTCAAGCCACCCAGTCGAGTCTTGTACGAAGATTCCAGGGTCTCTCTCTACCTGCACACTTAAGAGTAAGTAAAGCCGAAAGTTTCAGGTTATACAGTTTGGGTGTGAGTGTAATTCCAGTGTTGATTTTTATATCAATTGGAAGGACATATATTTTTATTTTCATTAAATTATGTAACACTAATATTTCATCAACTTGGGTTTATGATTAAAAATAATTTTGGCCAGGATATAAACAGATAATTTACAAAAGAAATATTAGTTGAAAAAATTAACTCAAATTGAGATAGTATTTTTAATGTTTCAAATTCATTTAGAAGAGAGTGCAGTGGGGAACATATTGATGGGACCTTCTGGAGTGCCCTGTGGCCTGATATTTGGCCTGTTCTCCCTAATTTTGAGGATCTATGTCGCCCCCTTCTCCTGTCCTCAGTCTTTCCCAGCATCAGGGTCTTGGGGTATACAGTATATCTTTTCATTTATTTAAATCTTCTTTCATCAGCATTTTGTAATTTTTGCCATATGTGTTCTTTATGTGTTTGATTTTTTTCTCACATGCCTTCCTTTCCTAGCTCCCTCCATTTCAGTAAATGAACTGTCAGCTACCTGGCTGATGGAGGTAACCCTTGATTCCCTGGTTCCCTCATAGCCAGGCCCCATCCCATCCATCAGGAAGTTGACTCTTTAAAACACATCGTGAATGTATCCACAGCCAGCAGCTCATCTACTACTGCTCACCACGTCCTCTCCCTCTTTCTCCCCATTCTCCTTCCTTGCTTTTCATTCTTGCCTCCAAAGCACATTCTCTAATGAGTAGCCAAAGTGATCCTTTTAATATACACATCAGATCATGTAATTCCTATGCCCCAAACTTTCCAGTGGCTTCTCATGAACAAATGCTGACCCTTCGCCCTGTCTCATGAAGCCCTACGTTGTGAGACTCCTGCCTTTCTTTGACTTCATCTCATACCGCTTTCTCCAGCACCCATTATATCCCACTCAAACCTTAAAGTTTCTCACTGTAGCTCATTCTGCCTCAGCCAGGTACGGTTTTCCCTTGAAATATACCACTCTTTGCTCTTCTTCCAGAAGGGTTTACGTGTATGTATTTAGTAATTTTACCTTTTATCAGATTTTTACCAGCTCATCCAGTTTGAAATAGTTCCTGACCCACCCACATCCCTCAGTATCACCTTCAGCGATTTAGTAAACACTGATGTGGTCATTTTGCACTTTGCCGTTTTCATTTATGCATTCTGAAAATTCTCTGCTGCATATGATTGTTAAGTATTAAGGAAATTGGTTCTATAACGTTACTATGGTCTTTGTCAGTTTTTACTTGTTCTGTAGAAATCTGAAACTTCCAGGTCTGCTTTTGCGATGTGAGATATCACAATTGGTTCTTTGTGTGTGTGTGTGTGAGATTTTTATTAGAGTATAGTTGGTTTACAGTGTTGTGTTAGTTTCTGCTGTATAGCAAAGTGTATCAGTTATACATACACACATATCCACTCCTTTAAAGATTCATTTCCCATACAATAGAGTTCATTATGGAGAACTGAGAAGAATTAATGAACCTTTCCTTGTAATTGCTTATGATTTGAACAATGACCAGTAGCATGTTGAAACTGGCTATTTAAGGAAAGGATTAGGGGTTAGTGGGAGAGATTTTTGCTTCCCATTAGAAGGAATGCTTTCTGTGGTGGTACTGATTAAGGGCAAAGAATGGCACGTTCAGTCCTTAAGTCTCTTTTTCTTAGAGGCTGAGCAAAGCAGCTGTCCTGTATAGTGAGTACCTTTTTTCCCTACTCAGACTCACTTTTGTGACCCCGTAGCCTCATCAGTACTGCCTAACTTTCCATGTATTTGTTTTCTGTACTTGTTTTGTTTAAAACCTATATAAAGACTCAGCCTCTTTGATTTTAACTTTGCTGCTTTAATTAATTCATAGTAAATCTTTTCTTTTCAAGGCACATTTTACCATATGGAATAAATTATTGGAAAGGTCTCAGAAAATGGTAAGTGTTTTTGACAGCGTGTGAGTACATTTCTGTGAAGAAATTTTCCTTGGAATTAAGCAACCACCACCACCACCACCACAAAATAATAAAGAAAAAGAAAAGGAAAGAAATTGGTTGTCTCATTAGCTAAAGCAATATTGTGGTTGTTGACCTCGTTTGTATTTTGGCAAAAGAAAAGTTATTTGGCAATTCTGTTTTTATTTGCTAATAACATGAGAGTGATACTGTAGGAACTTGAAGAAAAATAAAACTTACCGCTGTGTAGCAGTAACAGTTCTTTATGGCTGTAATGGTGTTTATTAAGTCTATGCCATATTTTTTTGTGAACTTAGTGAATATTTAAGATTTGCCAGGTATGTTTTAAAGCTGCCTTGACAGTAGACACTTTAATATATAAATGTCTTGAAAAACCATTACCCAATTAAATATTTATTATTTTGCATGATGATGTGTACAGCTAGCCTATAGTAATGACTTTACAGGTAGAATGTGCTATTTAGGCACTTAGCTGTAATGTTCTTGTGCACAAATGATGTAATTTTCTTTTTCTCATGAGAAGAAAGTGTTTTTGAATAGATGGAATAACTGTCTCTTTGGTTGGTAACAATGACCATTTTAGATTAGAGAAGAAATGAATATATAAGAAATGTAGTAAGTAGCAGAGAAGTAGCCTAGAGTGTCTAGTGGAAATCAGTGAGTAGCAGTTTTACAATATTTATTTTGTTCACTTTCCTCTTTCACTGTTTATTTTGCTTATACAAAGGGAGTAGCTTAAACATATGGTTCGTTGACTTAACTACATAGGCTTGTTATGTGCCAGGGACTGTAGGTGCAATAATGAACAAGATCTACTCGCTGTCCTCAGTGAAGTTACTTGGACAGCATAACTAGACCTATAAGAAGACAATTCAGGTGTGCATGTGGGGCTCTGGCATAAAGAAAAGGAGCCCAGCCAAGCCACTGGTTGTTGGTTAAGGAGCATTCCCAATCGTTATTCCTTAAACTGGTTTCAAAGGGTGAATGGAAGTGGGCCAGGCAGATGATTTGCTTGCAGGTGGGTTTATCCCAGCAGAAGCTGCTTGTCTTAAGAGGCTGGTAGAATCGAGTGCATGGTGAATGTAAGAGGAATCTGGATGCACACTCACGTGTGGGATGGGTGATGAGTCTGTTGGAAATAGAATATGAGGGGCTTGTCTTCTGTGATGTGGAATTTGCATGCCCCTCCTGAAGATGATTGGAGGTAACTGGAGAATTTGAGTAAGAAAGTGACCTGTTGATAAAATCTTCCTGTTTACAAGTTCATTCTGGGGCCAGCATGGAAGATAACTGTGACTTAAGCCAGCAGCCCTCTAAGGGTAGCAGATGACAAGACCTTGAAGTTCAAGCAGGGCAGTGAGAATGGCTATGAGAGTTACGTAGGTGGAATTAATAAGACTGGTGATCACATACGCAGGTGAGGGAGATGTGCATTCTCTTATGCCTGGCTTGGCGTCTGAGTGGAGCCCTTCACTGAGATAGATGCCGCAGGAAGTAGAGCAGGTTGTAGGGTGATGAGGAATGCCGTTCAGCTCTGTTTGCTTCCTGAGTGACATATAACAAATACTAACATACAGATACGTATTCTACTAAACCTGTAGTGTACTGTGTTCAAAACGGAATTAGATTTTTTTCAACAAAACTGATTGATTTAAAATACTTTGTTGATTGCATTTTATAGATGAAAAATTCAGTCACAAACTTGAGAAGCCTAGATAAATGCCTCAGATTATGGTTTTAGAGAAATTGTACTTTACTTGATAATTTATATTGGGAACTTGGTTGTGTAAGTTTTCTTTTCTTTCTACTTAACTTTCTATAATAATTACTATTGAAAAAGAAAGGCAAAGGATTATTAAAAAAGAAAGACTGCAGTGATTTTAAACGGTGAGTGAACGGTAAAAGTAAAACTGTTTATTAGAAAAGTAAAGCTATTTATGTTTTTGCAGGTAACTGAAGATCAAACTAAGCCTACAGAGAAGAGTGCATCTACCTAGTAACCTCCTCAAATTTAAATACGTAAATTAAAATAAAAGTTTTCTATGTGTGTTTGTGCGTGCTTATAAAATGAACTGTCTTTTTCTCCCTGAGATTTATACTGGTTTACTGTCTCCTTTCTCTGAAGGGTAAAACAGTAAGAATTTTACATAGACACAGACCTGCCCACTTCTACTACCTGGATGCAGCATTTTGGCATGTTTTCTACTTTCAGGGCTTTTTTGTACATATATAAACATATATGTTGTTGCTTAGTTGGTAAGTCATAACTGGTTCTTGTGGCCCCATGGACTGTAGCTGCCAGGCTCCTCTGTCCACGGGATTTCCCAGGCAGGAATACTGGAGGGGGTTGCCGTGCCATCCTGCAGGGGATCCTCTGACCCAGGGATTGAACCTGCGTCTCCTGCATTGGCAGGTGGATTCTTCACTGCTGAGCACCAGGGAAGCCCCTTAAACATATATGCACAGATAGAAAGTTAATCTTTTACAAACATAAATAGGATCGTACTAGTTTCCATTTTTCACTGTTATAAACAGTGATGCAGTAAACATCTTTGTGCAAAATGGCATGAGTTTTGTGCATAGATTAATTGCTACTGAGTAACTTGAGTGTTTCCCATAACCAGTCCTTGTGCTAAGCTTTTCATATGGAATCTCGTATTTAATTCTCAGAACAGCCTGTTAATAAGGTGTTTCCAGTTTGCGAGTGAGGAAACTGGAATCTGGCAAGTATTAATAGGAAAGCTGGAGATTGGATCCAGGTGCTTTCACTCCCATGCCCTTATCTCTTATGTACTGTGCTCTTGTTCATGTTTAACAGGTGCATATGAATTTGTGAATCTTTCAGAGATACTGATGGAGTTATATGTTCGTTTGTTCCTTTATTTCCTAGTCCGTGAATGATCTCCTTCCTCTGGAGTCAGATATTTTGCTTATCTAAATCTTTCATGTTTCGGGTTCCCCCTAACCATGCCCCACCCCCAAATCTAGCGACTGTTGGTTGGTAGTTTCAGTTGAGAGTGCGGCTGTAGGGAAGGAGACTGAGTGGTAGCTCTGTGGTATGGGTAAGGTTTGGCTTCTCTAAGGGTGAGTAGGTGAAGCTGGCTGTTAGGATGGGGATTTTCTAGTGCTAAAATGAAGAACTTGTCAGTTTTGGTGACTAGTTTCTATGGTGACTCTTCCGATTCTCTCTCAACTCCTCTTTGACTTATTTTATGAGATCCCTCCAATACTTTACCTGTGGACCAGTGTTAGACTCAGGCCTTGATGTATTTGGCAGTAGTGGGTGGGGGGCAGAGAAAACTGGTTTGTATGTAGACCTTTGTAGAGCCCATTCTTTTCAGTCCCTCTTCTGCCTTCTGTCTTCCACCATCTTTGAGGTTCTCTGGCCAGCTGGGCAGGTCGGCTCCCTCTTGTGCTGGACTCCCCCACGTATTCTGTGTGGTGACATCCTCCACCCTTGCACTGGTCACTTCACTGTCCATCTTTTAGCAACTGGGCGAGATTTCTTGTCTGCTGCTGCTTTCCTCTCCCATACCCTTTGTTGTTTGTGGGTTTATGCTTTGAATTCTTTTAAAAAATTGTGAAATATTTTCAGCTTACAAAATATAATTTAACACTCCCTTATTTGGGTGGCCATTTTTCGTGCTTTTGGGGCACCTCGTCCTCTTGAACATCCACCCTTTGGTGACTTCACCCTTCGTGTATCCTGCCTTACCCAGTGGAGAGTAAAACTTAATCTCTAAGCTTTCCTCGCAATAAGAGCCTAGACAGGTGTCCTGGGCTCACCGATTAGACACGTGTCTGAAATTTGAAAGCAGTGCTGTGAGGACAATGGCACGTGAGTTTCATTTTGTCCAGGGGGAGCAGTGACGTGACTTTCGAGGTGGCGGCAACAGCAGCGGCTGAGGTCTCATGTGGTGGAAGGTGGACTGAGCCCTGTAGTTTTCCCCTGCAGCTGCCCTGTGCTGTAACAGTGGGCGTTTCTTTGGGTCCTGTAACCTGGTCTCTGAGCCTGAGCCTTGTGAACCATTTGTTTTTTGCTTAAATGAGTAGATCCTGTTGTTTGCAGCCAAGAATGTTAACCTATAGCCACTACCCAAATTAACCATCAATCTTTTCCCTTATCAGATCCTTTTGTTTTTAAATCAAGGGAAAGCTGCCTATCCATTGAAAATTTTCCTCATATTATTTCTAAGAACTCCTGTCCTTTTGTGCATATCCTTACCATTCATGATTTGCAGTGTATATTATTCTTTGTATATTATACTGAACATAATTGGTTTCATGATACGCATGTTCTTTTGACATTTGCTTCCATTGTCAGCACTGTATTCACATTTAACATGTTGAGACTTGTAGAGCTAGTGTGTGTGCTGAGCTGGTTAATGCATGTAGGTGTATATAGTGTCCCATTGTATGATTAATCCCATGATTAATTCATTTGCTTATTGATGACCATCGAGGATGGTCTTGAGTTTTTAGTATTATAAACAGTACTGCAGAAAATACTCTGCTTATGTTTCTTTGTGTATACATTTGACAGTATCTGGGGTGGAGCATGCATCTTCACCTACTAAGTATGTCAGCCACTGCAGCAGTGGTCCTAGTTTACTCCCTGTCAGCAGTCTGATAGTCTCTGTTTCCCCACTCCCTCACAAACACTTGTCATTGTCAGACAGTCAAATATTTGGTCAGTTGGATACACGTGATCTAATAGTGAGCATGTAGTGACAGTGAACATCTCTTCATTTGTTTCGTAGCCAATAAGACTTCTGTGAGTTATCAGTTTACAGACTTTATCCATTACTATTTATTTTTATTGGATCCTTGGTCCTTTTAGGAGTTTCTTTATATGTTCAGAAAGTTAAATCTTTGTCATTGTAAATCTCTTCTCTAGTCTGACTTACTTCGTTGATACTATGTCTTACGTGGTCAGAATTACTCATCTTTTCCTTTATGATTTATGTGCATTTTGGAAATTTTAAAAAAGCCTCCCCTAACTTGAAGTTAATAAGGCATTGTTCTTATAAGAAGGTTATAAGGTATTTTTTAATATTTTAAAGGCTTTTCATATTTAATTGCTTCATTTAGTTGACATTTAATTTTGCATTTAGAGTGAGGGAAGGGATCTAATTTTGAATCTAACCCCACATGGGTCATCGGTTATTCTACATCGTTATTTCCTCCCTCCTCTTCAGAGGTTACCACATAATATATCAGATTCCTTTACATGCCTGAGTCCTCACTGATCCATTTGTCTATCCCTGTACTACTGTCACACTGCTTTAATTATAACTTTGTAACATGTTTTGATTTATGGTATGGTGAGTTGTTCTTATTTTTTTTCCCAAAATTTTCATGATTGTTGGATCAGCTTGTCAACTTCTGAGTGACTAGTGTCTTCTACAGAGCTTCTTTAGGTTAGTGGTAAATAGTTTTCATTCCTTTTAACTTTTTTAATGTCATTATGTTTTAGGTTTTCTCTTTAAAAAAGCATATAGGAATCTTTTTTCTTCAGTCTTAAATCCATTCTCCTACAGCGATTGTGGATTTGACATTTTATATTTGCCTATTTTATTTAGAGACTGTTTGTTAGCACTGTGTATTCCAGTTTGGAATTGTTATAACTTGGTGGCAAATTGTTTCCTTTTTATCACTAGATAAGGATCCTCTTTATCCCTAATAATGCTTTCTCCCCTTAATCTGGTTTCCTCAATCTGTTTTTTCTTTAATCTGGTTCTATTTTCACATTAAATTTTTGTTAGTGTTTACATAGTAAACACTACATTTTTCTGTCCCTTTTCAACTTTTTAAAAATGTTGTTATGTTTTAAATCCGTTTTTCACAAATAGCATAAAATCATTGAACTTTCTTTTAAAATCCAGTCTTGGAATTACTGTCTTTTAAGAAGTATGTTTTAATTCATAGACCCCTTCTTGTGATTACTACTTTGCATTCTTTTCTTTCCTTTCTTGCTAAACACTGGATTTTGATCCAGTTTCCTTTTTTTCTCTTCTTTTCTTCCTATTTTATTTTTTTTAAATTCATTTTTTTATTGAAGGATCATTGGTTTACAAAATTTTGTTGTTTTCTGTCAAACCTCAACATGAATCAGCCATAGGTATACATATATTTCTCCCCCCATTTTGAATATTACTCAGCCATAAAAAGGAATGCATTTGAGTTAGTTCTGATGAGGTGGATGAACCTAGAACCTGTCATACAGAGTGAAGTGAGTTAGAGAAAGATAAATATCATATTCTAATGCACATATATGGAATCTAGAAAAATGGTACTGAAGAATTTATTTACAGGGTAGCAATGGAGAAGCAGATATAGAGGATAGGCTTTTCTTCCTATTTTAGAATTTACATATTCTGTTTCCATTCTTTCAGCCTATAGAATTCTGTTTGTGTTAAATAAAGGTGTACCATTGTTAAGTTAGAACCCTGTTGATGGTTGACTTTACATTTTTGCTTTTAAAATAATGCTTCAACTGATAATCTTGTACATATGATACTCTGCATGTGCTGGTAGTTCTGTAGTATTCTTATAGGTGATCCTATAGGTCAAAGGGTTATGTGTATTTTAAGTTTTAATATAGGTAATATCCTTTTGAAGATAAATTTATTCAGTTAGATTTTAGATTTGATAAATATACTAAAGGTAAAATACTTATTTTTAGGGAAAGCTCCTACTGCAATGTTATTTCTAAGGGATCTCAAAGTTGGGTGTTACATCAAGCCTGCCTGGAGGGAGGAAAAGGACAAATTTTTGTATATATACTTTGGGTGATGGAATTTCTTAAAACGAATATGGAGACTGCCCTCTTGAGCTGCAGAATTTAGGAAGAGCCAAACTGGTGCTCGAGTTGAATCCATGTACGTTTATTGAAAAACAGTCCCTCAGGTCTGAGAATACAGATATGCCAGGTACAGACAGTCTCCAGCATCAGAACAAGTTGTATTTTCAGAGTCAGTGGAGACTTAGATAGGTTTTCCTATTCCAATTAAGCAACTGTGAGCAAGGGCCTGGGTTGAGTGGAATACAGAAAAGTTTACAGTGATACTTCTTCCCTGTAGGAGCTCACGATCTCGAGGAGAGGACAGTGTGTACGCAGTGAGGCCAGCGCAGGGCACAGAGGGATGCTCCTTTACAGGAGAGCTGCAAACTGTGCTTTGAGGGAACGGGGCAGAAGGATCCCTCTTGGGTGCAGCCCTCTTCAGGGCTTTCTTCCTGTGTTCTCAGCATGGGCAAACAGGTCAGAAATTGCTGAGCTGTCAGCATTTGGGAAACGGTAGGATTTTCCTAAGTGGAGACTGGGTATGAAGACTGGTGAAGCCTCGACAGCCTAGGAGTGTGAGAGAGATAGGATGGCAGTGATGTTTCACACTTGTTTCTTTAGCCCACCCTTTTGGCAGGAACTGGCACCTAATTCTTTCTTGACCATCCCTAACTACTGTTCTAAGCTGATAGGTTAGGCCTAGATAGTCATTGATTGGTTACAGTTGGTGGCAGCTGGTTTTAGTGGGCAGCTTTCAAGTCAGGTGGGTTTGTTGAAGATGGTTAGGGTGTTTTGAGCAGGCAAGGATAATGGGACCTGAAATTTAATTGCTGCTTATCCCCTGAAGAGCTCAAGGATAACTACATCTCACCACTCAGCCCTCATGGCAGAACTTCTGGTTACGCAGCGAATGGTGTGTAAACAGACATTACACCTGTATGTTGTAGGATTTCTGCTGACCACCATTTCTAGTTGCCATGTCAACAATGGGCTGCCCAGGTGGCACTAACTAGTAGAGAACCTGCCTGCCAATGCAGGAGACGTAAGAGACTTGGGTTCGGTCTGAGTTGGGAAGATCACGTGGAGAGGGCTATGGCAACCCATTCCAGTATTCTTACCTGGAGAGTCCCATGGACAGAGGGGCTTGGTGGGCTATAGTCCATAGGGTCTCAAAGAGTGGACATGACTGAAGTGACTTAGCATGCATGCATGTCAACAGTACTCCTGGATATAAACTACTGTTCTTTAGAGTTGATTTATGAACCACTTGTATCTGGATCACTTGGTTAGCTTGGTAGAAAGTAGTTTCCTTAGTTTTATTACAGAATCGGATTTTTTTTTCTTTTTTAGTGGGGAAGGAGTGGGTGCACCTGTGAACCTGTCCCTTGATAAGTTTCCCAGGTAAGAATCACTGCCCTAGCTCTTCAGTCATACATAGAACTTCCCAGTCATTTGTTTGCTATAATGAACTTTTATTTACCCCAAATCACCTCTTTGAGCCTAGCAGTATAAAGTGAAATGTTCACTGTATTTACACTAGTTTCTGTTTTCACAGTTGGACTTGGAATGATGGTGTAATTAAGTCAGTAAAGAGTGAGCGGGATCTGGAAATGCAAGATGGCAGATGGGCCATCAAGGGTACCGCTTCCTCTAGTACAATCATCCACATACCAGAACAAATTAGGATTCAGTGTGTTAAGTGCTGGTGATCCAGGAAACCCCTGAGTTTTGCAAAGAAGGGTGGAAGAGTGATTCAAGATGGACAAGACATCATTGGGATGATAGTTGAGAAATGCACCTAACAAAATTGTTCTTAAATGCTTAGGAATATATATGTGTTAACCCAGGTGGTGCTAGTGGTAAAGAACCTGCCTGCAAATGCAGGAGAGGTTAAGATGTGAATTCTATCCCTGGGTTGGGAAGATCCCCTGGAGGAAGGCAGGGCAACACATTCCAGTATCCTTGCCTGGAGAAATCTCATGGACAGAGGAACCTAGGGGACTGGGGTCCAAGGGTCGCAAATAGATACGACTGAACTGACTTACCATGCACGCGTGTGTTAGCCAGCCGAAGACTAACACTGGAAGACTTGGATTAGTTAAAACACAAATTCTCTTCTCTCCTTGTTGTCTGCATTTTCCCCTTTATTTTTAATCTACTGGGTCTATCTGGCTGCCAACAGTGAATAGGAAAGGACTGGTCTTTAATTTAGCAAGTTTCTGGAAAAGAGAGTCAGATCCTAGACAACCCTTTTGACATTCTTCAGTGTTTTAAAATAGGAAATCAGGTCCTGCATAATGTAGTGCTTCATTCAATTGTTATTCTGTGTATAACATTGGGTTCCTTTTCCCTTGCCCTGCCTTTTTCCAGAACACTCCTTTACTTCAGCCACATTTGGTTTGTCACTTTCACACACACACAAACACACACACCCTCCAATCCAAATGCACACCCAGTCTTACTCATGCTGCAAGAATTTTTGAAATGACTGACTATATTGATCAGATCCATCTGAGACCAGGAGATCAGGAACTAGAAGTCTAAGAGAAAACCCAGTGGCCCTTGCAGTATCTCGGTTCTCTGAGTGGTCATCATGGGGTTACAGTTAAACTGAAGTTACTCTGTCCTTGGGGAGATCTGTGACGGTAGATCACTCACTGTAGAGGCTGAAATTTAAATGTCTTAAAGCTAGTGTTTATTTAACACAATGCATAGTAGATATCATACAAACACTTTCATTTAAGCCTGTCATCCTTATGAAATGTAGTTATCATTCTACTGATGAGGAGGCTGAAGCTTAGATTAAGTCACTCCCCTTAGTTTCATCTACTCTAGTGCTTTTCAAATGGAGCATTTCACAGCATGGTTTTAAAATCTGCCTTTTTGATGTTCGTAGTGTTTGATCATAACAGCAGAAAGGTAATACTAGCTACTGTATTCCAGGCCTTAACACTCTGGGTCTTGGTGGCTGTAGGTAGGGTTCTGAAGAATTGGGAATCAAAACAAGGACTCCTCTTGTAGCCAAGCAGTGCAGATGAGATGAACAGTCCCAAGAAACAGCCTTCAGTGCGACCTACCTATGTAGGGGCTCCATGGAGTCCAATGTTCACTCCAAGGGTTAACAGGAGAAATTTATCTTGGCAACAGACATAGCTTGAACAGAAATTGGGGACAGGCCAAGGGGATGCCCTCAGATGAGAATACTGTGTCCTAGGAGGCAGGAATGTTCCCCTTAATATTCTCATAATTTTTTCCCATTGTCTTTTCTTGTGTAAATAGCTTCTGAAATTACAGTTTGTACTTTGCAAAAGAAAAAAGGACTGACAATTATTTAAATCAACTAAAGACTCAAGAGGTTTATTTGGTTAGAGTGCATAACCCATTTGACAAAAATGTTGAAAAGAGTTGCTTAATACAGATACACATTAAATATGCTAACAGTTATAATTAGCTACATATATGTAAGAGATGTCCTATAATTATGGAGAAAGGTTGCATAGGAATCTGAACGTGAAAAATTCTGTAATCAAATCATTAGCTTTTCACTAACAAAGGGGGATTAGTTCTTGGATTAATTTTACTATAACATTAATGTACGCTATATTTTATACTCTGTATTTTACAAACAAGTTCTCTATCTCATGTAAGCCTCATACCAATATTATAAAGTATGAGCCCAATTCTGTGGAAAGAGAAACAGGCTGAGAGGAAAAGTGGATTCTCTTACCCCACAATGTTATGTGGCCAAGCTGTTGAATTTGAAGCTACATTTGGGACTTAATTTCACATAAGATGTTTCTGATTAAATCTTTATGTCTTGTAGGGAAAAACAGATTAGCTCTCAGATGTCATTTACCATACTAATTTTTAAAAATATTTCATTTTTAAAAAACAAATTGTCATAGCCTTTCAGTTCCCCCTTAAGATTCAAAATATCCATTTTACATAAAGTTATCTAATAGAGTTATTACATGGGGAAAAACATCAATTTCTAAATCTTTAAAACACATTTCTGGACAATCCATGATGTAACTAGTGGATAGTAGTAGTCCTAATTTTCAGTTACAAAGATATTCTGGAAGCTTGTTTCAGAATGTGTTTAGTCCGTATTTCTTCCAGTTGAATTGCTGAAAGTGTTTATGAACAGTTTCATAACCAGAACGAACAAATCATAACTTTAAAATGACACGAATACATTTTCCACTGAAAATATAGATGTGGGCCTGAGGATTAAAGTAAAATTACTGGCATTCAGGCTATGGCTGTTAAATCTTTAAAATGACCTTACTCTTACAACTTAATTTAAGGTAGAACATCCCAGTGACCAGATAAAGATTAACAGAAAATAATAAAGCCTGCAGTCAGAGTTGATCCAGCAGGGTGACTCAAGCTTTGTCACCCTCCCACAGCAGCAGTTTGTTCCGTGCGAACGCTCGTAACAGGCACCATGCCCTGTTAATGCTAACATGTAGGAGTCAGTCCGAGGTAAAAACCCCTATCACGATTAGCATTAATAGCACACAGCCCACAGCAAGCCTCCAGCACTCGGAGGATGAGGTGTAGAGAACGTAAACCACAGATGTCCCCTTCCTGGTTTGCGCCACCTGCAAGAGAGAGAAAGATGATCGTGTACACACATGCAGTTATAAAGCTGGAGTTTCAGAGTATAAATCTGAAAGTAAAAACAGTTTTGTTTTTTTTTTAAGGGAAAGAGTTCATGAAGTCCTACTTAGTCATTTGTGGAAAAGCATAGAGAAATTGGCAACTAAAGGATGATATTTTTACCTTTTAAGTGTATTTGAAGACTATTTTAAAATTTGTTTAAAATTCTAATGTAGTTTTGAAGTATTCACACGTAGTATTCACACGTACGTATCATCTTCTTTATAACAAAAGTGAAAGCACTCTTCAAAGTCCAAAATGCTGAAATGCAAAGGAGAGACTTTGCATCCTGACGTAGTACTATCTTTTCTGATTTATATCTCTCCTAGGAAGTGGGTAATTTAAGTAAAAGCCCCAAATATTAAAAATAGTACTTGGTGATTTATAAAGATTAAAACTGAGTTAACTTGTTTTATAGAGGTAGATTTCGGGCTAGATTTTCATTCTGTAATAAATAGTTGTGGTTTGACCTCTTTTTTTTTTTCTTTCTTTTTTCAGGAGATATGATACAGGCAGTGGAGGTGTTGTCTAGAAATGAATTCATCATAAGATGGCCCCCTCTTCTATTTAGAGATTCCTTAGGGGAAAGCACTACCAGTGGCTTTGGTTTTGATCTACGTAAAGGAAGTATGACTTACAGAGTGCTGGGTTTCAGACTATTTGCCTTCAGCAGAGTGGATTAAAAAAAGAAAAAGATGAATTTGCTACTTCCTGTCAGGGTCTGATTTTATTCTCTCAGATACAGTGACATTTCTCCCACAAGCTTCTGGTTTCAGTGTTACTACAGCAGAACCTAGAAGTTAAAGTATCATTCAAGTGTGTGGTTGCCTTCAGCACAAGAGGGGAATCACCTTCTCTTTTATTTAATCATGAAACCAGCTAGATGTGAAATTGTGATTAAGTTCAAAAGAAGTGTATAAAGTTAAAAATTCCCCAATGAATATATTTTGACAGGGCAGAATATCGTGGTTTGGAAATTTCCAGACCAAGGAAATTTGTCATTCTTACTGATAGTTCTTTTTTCTCTTGAACTTTGCTGTTTTCTGAGATGAATTAAAGATGAAGAACTCTGAATTCAGTGATGTCAGTTCAGGATTTTAGCTTTTTTTTTTTTTTTTTTTTAACATGTTCAGTCAATAAAGGTTGTAAAGATAAGGACTTTTTCCCCCCTTCACAGAGCCTTGGACTCAGTAAATGCTCAATAAATATACATTAATATCCCAACATTACTTCCTCCAGTCAATACAATTCAACCTTCTTTTCAAGAACTGTGTCTAATTTGTTTTTAAGGTGAACTGACTGCATACTGTTTTTCCCATAAATTTTACTCCTGGTCTTTAAAATGACATCTGAGCATAGGTATGAAATGAAATATATTTAGTATAACAATCAGAGTCTTTTTCTCTTTCATCTTGTTTTACAGTTGCCCGATGTGAGTGTTCAGAAAAGTGGCAGTGGTTTTCACAACACTGTATTAAAAATTCTAATAGCATTTTTTTTTTTTTTTACCACACAGCATAGTACATGACACCTTAGTTCTCTGACCTGGGATCCAGCCCATGCACCCTGCAGTGAGAAGGAAGTGTGGAGTCTTAACCACTAGACCGCCAGGGAAGTCCTCTAACGACCTGTATTTTTTTTATTGGTTCAAGCACTAAAGGTATGCAGAAATAAAAGTGTCACACGGGTCTCCTTTTGTTCTCAGTATTCAGACAGGAACTGTGGTACTGTGTTATCTAGACAGACCCCTCAGGCATGATGAATGCCTAAAACTGTGCAGTTTGTCCAAATACACTGTGCTGTGCTGTGTTGCTTCAGTCGTGTCTGACTCTTTGTGACCCCGTGGACTGTAGCCCCCTAGGCTCCTCTGTCCATGGGGATTCTCCAGGCAGGAATACTGGAGTGGGCTGCCCTGCCTTCCTCCAGGGGGTCTTCCCGACCCAGGGATTGAACTCAGGTCCCCTGCATTGTAGACCGATTCTTTACTGTCTGAGCCACCACGGAAGCCCCCAAGTATGCTGCACACTTCTAAATATCACTTAAAACATGATGAGAGAGGAAAAGCATTAATCCCAATAAACCAAGTACAGAAGAAGTTATCTCAGACTAGTATTTTTAAAAGGACAGTCAGCAGACTTTGAGACAAAACTGCTCACTTTCACTGTTTTCGCCTGGGCTTGCAAGGAGAACCTAAGCCAACGACAGAACTGCTATGTGTCTGAGTGGAAATTAGTGATCACAGACAACAAAGCCTAGTCAGTTAGCCAAGGCATTGGGCACCGGATGATGTCAGGAGGTATTAAAAAACGAAGTGGTGGTATTCTGGAATTAGAATAGCCACCCAGCTGGTAGAGTGGCAGAGGAAGAATTACAGACCCCGCAATCAGTAGTTACAGAGGCTAACCATTTGAAAAGACTGTAACCAGCGTGATGTGCAGTATAGATCAATACCAAGAAGTTTATATGGATTACACAATATGAATTGGAGTGAAGGTCTTGACTGAGATTCTTCTAAAGATCTACTTCAGACCCCTCGCTCCACAATACTTTTAGGCCTACGGTATGAAATGTCCATTATGAGTATAAAGTTGACTATAGCACAGCTGAAGATGCCTGCATGCTAAGTTGCTTCAGTCGTGTCCGACTCTTTGCGACAGACACCCTGAACTGTAACCTGCCAGGCTCCTCTGTCCACGGGCTTCTCCAGG
Source organism: Budorcas taxicolor (assembly GCF_023091745.1). Lineage (NCBI taxonomy): Eukaryota > Metazoa > Chordata > Mammalia > Artiodactyla > Bovidae > Budorcas > Budorcas taxicolor. The sequence goes on from NC_068910.1 coordinate 75,436,034, forward strand.
CAAGAATACTGGAGTGGGTTGCCATTTCCTCCTCCAGGGGGTCTTCCTGACTCAGGGATTGGGCCTGTAGTCTCTTACATCTCCTGCAGTGGCAGGTGGTTTTTTTACCACTATCAAAGAGAGGTTCCAAGTTTAATACAGTACCTGAGAGTATTTATTATTTAGTAGAAAGAAAAGAAAAAGTCGCTCAGTTGTGTCCGACTTTGCGACCCCATGGACTGTAGCCTACCAGGCTCCTCTGTCCATGGGATTTTCCAGGCATTAGTACTGGAGTGGATTGCCATTTCCTTCTCCAATTATTTAGTAATTGAGTGTCAAAACCACTCGTTGAGTTAAAATCTGCCAAAGTGCAGCATTACCTGGACTAGATAAATAACTACAATAGATATCCTTCATTATATGACAGACCGTTCTTCCTCTGGTAGTCAGATCTAACCTGAAGACAGCACTCTGGGGAAAGTTCCCTTAAGTTATGCTTTACTGAAGGATTTTTTTTTTAGGGGAGCATATGATTTCAACATATCCTTTTATTCTTACCTTACTGATTTGCCAGGAATGACATCAGCTGTATATATTCAGAGTAGAATATGTTAGGCTTGTCACTAAGGATCTCTTCACACATGAATTATAAGTTAGATCCTTCCACAATTTTATATATCTCTGCATTTTCTTATTTTGCTTATTTTCAGCACCAACCACTTAATATTTGCATACCAAAACAACTGCATGCTATAAAGTTTTCTTTAAAAAGAAGTCACAGTGATTGACTCTCATAACCAAGCCATCAGGGACAGCTCTCACTTTACTCAGCATGAAAGGTACAGATATTTTGATACTATTAATTTGCTGTTACAAAGTGAATATACACTTACTTCTACTAAAAGGCATGTCCTATATTGATGTAGTCATATAAATTCTAGCTCCAAAACCATTTTAATAGGTGAAAAATAATGAAATTACACTTTTGAAAATTAAAATGATTAAGTTTAGATAACTTCTTTAACTATTTTCCCATTTTTTTTAAATTTTCTTACATACCAGTAAAAAACATAACCATTAAAATGAAATTCAATGTTGATTCTTATTTGGATCTACTCACTGAAAGTGACTAGCATATAAGTGCATAAGAAAGCATATATTTTCTTTCCCACCAGAACTTACCCTATGTTTTGAAGTCACTGTTTTGATTTAAGTCATAAAACTAAATGGTGAAGTATATAAAAAATCAAGATCCCGAGAAAGTCTATACTTGTCATTGTTCATCTTTGGAAGAATAATTTCTTGATTAACTTTTGACTTAGGGTGCTTGCACACATGATGCTCCAAGGACCTGCCCTCTAAAAATTCTACATCATGGTGTCTCCCTTCCCATTTGCTGTGTCTGAATTTCTTACCATGAGAACCATTGCCTTTGGTAGGAGAACCAAGATGGCAGGTAAGGTTTCAGTTAAAAAGTCCTTGAAATGCAAGTCAGTTATTTGGAGGAGGAGGAGAAAGGTGGCATTGAAGCCCCTGCATGGACACCTCAATATAGACTTGCTTATTAGGTTAGTTAGCTAGTCATCTCTGAAGGCAGAGATCAAGGACAGAGAGAGGGCCAAGGTGGGTAAGTTTCAATGGGGATAAAGAGTGATTTAGAGGAAAGATATACCCTCAATTATCCGAGAGCTCCTCCTTTCCAAGTCCAGCCTAAAAGAGTCACAGATTCAGTATTGAAAACAGTATCACCTGAGATTTACTTCAGTCCTCTGTGTTTCAACCTCTGTGTATTATAAAACTGCAAAAAAGTGTTCGATTTCTCAATAATTCTTCATAAAAACCTTCAATATTTGGTGACAAAAAGAAATATTCAAGTGACTGGCTTTCTAAAGTGTGTATCTTTGAAGTTTTTTTTTTTTTTTTAATCACTTTCTGTAGAAAATGAGTATTCCGTGTTACATTTCAGTAACTGATTTTAGAGTTACGTCAACTTCTGTGGTGTCAGGCAATGGGGCAAAGAGGATTATGTTCCTCTTGAGTTCACATGCATTCCATCATTAAAGAGGGATCGATGCCCAAGGAGCATATTGCTTTCTCTGTTTAAAAAAGTTACAAAAGAAAATCACAAGAGGAGTTGATGATGTGACCTGCTACCAAATGAGATGGTATCTAACTAGGGACATGTCTAATAAAGCACACAAATGCATCTTCTAAAAGTAAAATGGATTGTTCTGCAGAAATAACCCATATCCTGACCTCTTGATGATGAATAAATTCACTTTTCGTATCATTAAGTTTACATTTAAGGAAAATTCCCTGTATAATCCTTTGCTGGGAAACAATTATAAACTATGTCATGATATTTTCTTTCATTTACTTCCATAAAAATCTAACATCACTTTTCTTGAGTTCTAATTAAGAATTCTTTAATGAAAATACCTGCTTTTTCTAAATTAAGAGCTCTTGACTAAAAAAGACTGGTTTGCACATGAATCAACTTTACTAGAACATACTTGTGTGTCTTTTGAAATTCAGAAAATGAGTGTTTTTAAAGATATATGCCAGTAATGATTTTAACACATAAAACTAAGTATTTCATACTTTAGAACTGTCTCAGAAGAAAGCCAAAGTGGATACACAGGATCACCATGGAAGCATTATACTGAGGGACCATTTAATTGTGAATGTGCACACGAGGAAGAATACTAGCCTTAGAGTAGTAGTCTGCTTTTCCCAACTTTAAAACCAGGAAGTTTTCACTGAAACTCCTTTGGAACTTACAGGCTAAGTAACCTTTCCAGTAGTTCTATTATGGACAGTGATTAATACCTTCAGATAAGATGGTGGGGGCAAAAAAGAAAAGGTTAGATATATTTGCCCCCAGAGTCATTCTGTGGAGGAAGCAGGAGGAGTAGGTTGAGTGTTCACAGAGGGGGCTTCCTCCATGCCCTGACCTCACGCTGGCTCAACTTCAGGGCTGAAACTTCTGGAAAATGTTATCAAACCACCACGGATAAAGACCAGGGGTGAGAAGGAGAGAACTCAGTGAGGATGCATTCTACTGCTGAAAATCACAGCCCTGAATCCTTTCCTATGGACACACAAGGTTTTCCACATACCTAACAACTTCAACTTTAAAGGATCCTATGTCCAGAAGAGAATCTGAATCATAAATTTTCTCTTTTTCACTTATAGCTAATTTTCAACATCTTTTCTCTTCCCTTCCCTCTACCTCCCCCAGCTCAGGGAAAAGAAAAGGGGGTGGTGGTTATCAGCACTGGATGTTTGCCATCCTTTTGGGGTCACCTTTTCCAGGAGGCCTCCTCTGTGCATCTGAGTTTGCAGGGCTTATTGTCAACACTGAATTTCAACAAAACACCTTCTTTAACACTTCCTATGGATAACTTGTTTGTTAGTTGTATGTACAGGGTCCCCTAGGTCTGCCATTATAGGAAAAATCAGCTTTTCTATGTCTACGAGCCACAGTTCATAAACTTCTATCTCTATACACCATCAGGACAAGGAAAATTTTGTGTACCGAGAAGCTACAGTTTGTGAGACAAACTGAGCAAGTTCTGGGAACTGTTTAGTTTTGCCCATTTAAAATTTTATTTTTCTTAAGATGTGACAAGTATAGGATACCCTGGGTTACAAGGCAAAGACCATACCAGTTACTTCTACACTCATACCTTTTTACTCAGCCTTAACACACCAAGCGAGTGTTATGCGTGCTGCTCCACACGAAGCTATCAGATCTAGGCACACCCTCATACACACTCTCAGGCTCCAGACAGTCCTATTCCAATTGCTCAGGGATAGATTTGTCCACCTTGCCTTCCTTCCCTGGCAGAACGGAAACTCCTGGAGGCTGGGTTCTCTGTGTCTTCTGCTGTGACCCTCCCTGCTGTCTCCCCCAAGGCTGTCAGTCCTCTGGGTGCTGAGAGAGAGCACTCCTCACTGCACCGTGGTGATTATTTTATTCCCTAGTGCTGAGTGCGCCTGAGGGCAGGGACTGGCTCTTACTCTGGGGCCTGATATGTTTGTTGCTTGCGCTCAGTAACTGCTTTAAAGGCTCAATCTGAATCCTCCAAAGGCATTTCGGTCTGCCCATCTGGCTTGGCTGTGGCATGGGAGCTTTTCAGTAAGATCTAATTAATAAGCAGGTTCTTGGAGTGTTAGGGTAGTAGAAGCTTATAAATGTGAAAATAGGTGAGGTTTGTTGGTTTTCCAGATGAGTAAGGACCACAGCTCCAATAATTTGGCCACCTGATGCGAAGAGGCGACTCACTGGAAAAGACCCTGATGCTGGGAAAGATTGAAGGCAGGAGAAGGGGACATCAGAGGACGAGAGGGTTGGATGGCATCACCAACTCAATGGACATGAGTTTGAGCAAGCTCTGGGAGATAGTGAAGACAGAGAAGCCTGCTGTGCTGCAGTCCATGGGGTGCAAAGAGTTGGACACGACTGAGTGAACAACAACAAAGAACCATTTACATTGAGAAGATCCTAGGCTTGGAGTTCAAAGTATAATCATTAATGGATAAAGCTGGAGACTTCTACCAGATATGATCATCTGAAGTTGTAGATAAAAATTAGGTTCTGTTCCTGTTGTTTTTCTTGAACCACACTTGGATGCCATAATCTTGTTTTATTTTCCTCATTCTTAGGAGATAACATGCCAAAACATTTAGAAGTGAGAGGCTAGCTCTGCTTATAGATACGGACATAGAGAGGCGGAGAGGGACAGAGAGAAATAGCGCAGATGGCGCAGATGCTAACCATGACTGAATCTCAGTGAAAGGTCTGCTGTTTTCAACCTGCCTGGGTTCCATCCCTAACCCCAGCAATGTGACTAGCTGTGTGCTACTTGGCAGCTGAATTGAGCTCTTTAAATTTTAGCTGCTGTGTAGATGAAGTGACAGGATGAACGTAAAGCATTTGTCGGGTGCTAGGCTCATCATCACAATGGATGCGAGAGCCACGGTACTAACATCAGTCATGAATACTTGCTGAGTGCCCGTAAGTCTCTGTACATTTATTACATGTTGCACTTGTTTTAAAAGTACAAGTCAAGATATATTTACTACTGTATACCCTAATCATTATACAAATTAGAGGTTATTGAAAAACCTGTTAAGACAGCTAGGAACCTATACTGTGTATGCTGCTGCTGCTGCTAAGTCGCTTCAGTCGTGTGTATAGAACATTCTCATTTATGAAGTCATGACAAAAAACATTTAGAAGTGAGTCATTATCTGTCATTGTCCTTATTCAAGCATCAGCTTCACAATTTCATAAAATTAGCTGTTTGATAGACTTTAGTAATCTTTCCTTCTGTCAGTTCTTTAACCTCATGGACCCACGCTAATTTTTTAGCATTAAAATAGACGTATTCACAGCCTATGGCCCCTGACCTACATTAAGCCTCATTTTCTGGCTAGTGTGTCATCTTGCCTAAGGGAACTGTGCCTTTTGGTTCCAAGTGCGTTTCTACTTTGCTGTGAGTCCTGGAGTTGTGAGTGAGGAGGCTGAACTGTTCAGATGTGTGGTGTGTTCATTTGAGGAGAGATGCACTTTTGGGGTGGTTTTGCTTGAAGCCCTGAGTGTTGTAAGCCCAAAGACAAGACTGATGGACATAGCCTAAGTGTTTCATGGCAGGAGAGAATTATATAGCAGTGGTCAAATTTAAAATGCTACATTTACTTAAGAGTCAGAGATAAAGCTATATATATATATATATACACACACAAAGAATAAAGTAATACATATATGTGTGCGTGCTCAGTTGTGACCCTTTGCGGTCCCATGGACTGTAGCCCACCAGGCTCCTCTGTCCGTGGAATTTCTGGGCAAGAATACTGGCGTGGGTTGCTATTTCCTACTCCAGGGGATCTTCTGCATTGACAGGCAGATTCTTTACCATTTCATCACCTGGGGAGCCCAATACATACATATATATGATGTAGTGAAAAGGTAGGATAAAAAGAGGCTTTTAAAGTTTTAATATTTTTCCTTGAGAAAGAAATGTTTGACAATTTTCTTATTCTATCCAATTTCAGCCAACATGTGACAGTTTTGAAGAAGATAGGTGAAAGGCAAACATACATTCTCTAGTTAGTTACACTGGTACTTACTCTCTTTAGATATAGAGGCTATGAATTCACTGAATCCCGCTGGGTCTTAGCAGCTATATGAAAGTGAAAAGGTACTCACACTGGAATCAGAGAATTTCCATCAGCTTAGGAGACTTTGGAAATGACTTTCATCCCAGCCACCCATTATAGAGATGAGAAGAATTGCACAGAGCTGGGACTTAGAAACCTGCCATGATTCCCAGGTTGGTGCTCGTTCCATACCAGGTTTCTGCCCTGTGAGGCAGAAGGCCTTATATCAAAACAACAAAGGTGTTAAAATCAATACCTTCATCTAGGCAGTGGCCAGTGACCTCACAAAACTGTAGAGATGCCAACGTGTCAAGACAGAGGTGCTCAATCCAGGAGCAAGGAGGAGTTCTCCTACCAGTCTCCATAACTCCAGTTATTTAGTCCTACTAGGTCTAAAAGAGATTATGAAACTCCACCCCCAGGAGGGTCATGGCTGAGATTCAAGGATGCCTGGAGCCTCCTGACACTGAATGTAAAATTGTGTGTGAGCATGCACATTAAAAAAGAAAAAAAAAAAAATCTGGGAAAAGCATACGTAACCTCCATGAGATTTGACATAGGGGGAAAAAAAAAGAACTATTTCTTTGATATGAAAAACTTCCTTTCAATTGAATGGTAGATCTTAGTCATGACATAAAACAGCTGAGGAAAAAACTTTTCAAAAGTTAAAACTTAGAACTTTTTCTTGGGTGGCTTTTTTGATTCAGAGAAGACTGATCTGATGACAGAAGCAGAAAGATGAAGGTTATTAATTTTCCATGTTTGTGATTGGGAAGCCCAGAATGACAGAATTCACAGCACATTCTAGCTAGTTATGTTACTGCAGTTGAATTGATGCATAGCAGTGGCATTCAGGGATCTGGGATTTTCTGTAAGGCTAAGAAGTTACACTTCTTACACATGATTAGTTAGGTAAAAACCAGACTAGAAATTTGGGCAGATGTCACTGTTCTGCCTTGAAATGGTGTCGGTATCAGTCAGTGCTCAGGTTTCTCTTTATCAAGAGGTGTGGTTAGGAAGCTTGGTTCTGTGGCTGGGGCAGCTGACCCACTGGATGAGGGAACCCGGTTACCACCAGCCATTACTGACTAGTCGGTGCAGTAGAACTAATTCCTAAATGTGCTTTGGTCCCCTGAAAGGGAGACAGCAAGTAAAAGGGACCCAAACATAAATGGAGGTAAAATTCTCCTGGTTCCCCGCCTCCCCTGCTGCCAACATCCCACATCTGTACCTGAAAACAGGCTTTATATCTTTACATTAAGGACCTAATGACCTTGCCAGAGAAAACATAAGCTCTCAGGGCCACGAGTCCTCATGGGCAAAGTGGGGACACCACCATCCACCCTGCCAAATTCCTATCACTGTGACTTATCAAACTAGATAATAGGAAACTGCCTCGACAACTTTATAACTTATATTACTCTTCCCGCAGATAGTCAAATACTTTACACATATCCATTTTTAAAAGCTCAGTCCCGGGCTTATTAAAAGTTTAGCTGCCCTAGTCAGTTACAGGACTCATTATGTTAAAGCCATATATCAGAGGCAATACTTCAGAGGGATGAATAGAGAGAGTAACTTCAGCTTTATGTCAGCTTTACATGAGGTCATATGAAAAGTATGCCTCTATTTAACCTCACCTATCTGACACAAAATATAAGCTAAATTGTGAGCATGATTAGATACCCCTAGCCTCTTCCAGTCGCTTGGGATCCTGGATTTGCTGTGTAATGTTGGAAAAGTAACTTCATCTCTCTGGTCCTCAGTTCTCTCCTTTTGAAAGACTGGATTCTAACTTACATCTAACTTACATCTTTGTCAGTTATCAGCTTCAGTAACTCCAGGTTACATTTTATTCGTAATCATCCCGTATCATCATCCTATTTTAGATGACAGAACATTCACAGATCTGGTCACCCTTGGGAGCTGTAATACGTGGAGGGCGGACACACACGGTTTTTTTTTTGGGGGGGTGGGGTGGGGAGGAATAAAGCTAACCAACGTGCTCTGCCCAAGTGCACTTTGCCACGATGGAAGCAAAAAAAAAAAAGCTCCCGAAACGCCTTCTCCTTGGTCCTCACGTCTATTAAATGAGGACACTGGATACCTACGACGTTGTGATTCGAACTTGTATAAAATGAAGGTATATTAGTAGTTATTTTTCAAAAGAAAATAGAAAAGGCGCCTGTCTTGAAGGCAGTCCCTTTTGAGCCAAGCCACCCTGCCCCTCAAGCCTGTCCTGCACACTTGCCCGGCCGCCCCATTAGCCAAGCTCGCCCAGGGCCACGTCTCCGGCGGCATCTCTCCTACCAACTCAGGGAGCTTTGGAGAGAAGCCGAGGGCCGGGTCTTTCGCACCCTTCCCTCCCCTCGCCCCTTCCCCCCGACCAGGAATCCATCCCTAGCCCCCTGATGACCTGGGCGAGGTCCCCGGGACGGCGCCCCTCGGACGGCCGCCGGCGGGCGCGCGGGGCCGGGCCGGGCGCCAGGTGGTGGCCACGTGCGCGCCGCCCCCGCCCCCGGCGCCCGGCCGGGGAACCCGGGAGCCGCCGGCCGTCCTACCGCCCGCCCGCCGCGTTCTGGCGCGTCCCAGCCCGGGGCAAAGCCGGCGTTACCTTCCTTCCTTCCCCGCGTCGCGTGATCACCGCTGAGCTGGGCTGCGCCGGCGTCCCCGAGGCCGGAGGCGGCCCGACGGGACCGTGGCGCTGCGCCCCGGCTCGGCCGCGCACAGGAAGCCCGCGCCTGCGAACGTGCGACCCTTTTATAACCCACTTGTGACTCATAACCGACCAGGCGCCTTTTCTGTAAACCCCCCCACTTCCCCGCCTTGCCCCCCTCCCGCCTGTTCTTGGAACCTACAGCGCGAAAAACTTTTTTTTCTTTTTAAAGGAAAAGTCGAAAAAGCCCAGCGCGGGATTGGTGTTTTCCCCTTTCCCTTTCTCGTGGGTCATTGTCTCTCAATGTGTGCGTGTGTGTGTGTGTGTGCGTGTGTGTGTGTGTGTGTGTGTGTGTGTGTGTGTGTGTGTGTGTGTGTGTTTGCTCTCGACACACGTCGTGTACTTTCCGGCCCAGGCGCTGCAAGGCTCGGACTCCCAACCTTTGTTCTGAATGAAAAGGAAACGCATTCAAATGAGCGTTTCAGTTCGCGGCCGAGGGGAAGTTGCTGGGTGGCCTGGCTGTCTGTACACTATGCTGGCAGATGAGAAAGACGCGGGAGCAAGTCGAAGACTTCTCTTCCCCTCAACAGAATACCTGGAGGCCAGCGGGTCCCTAATAGGAAAAAAGGGTCAAGTGATTTCTGCGTGTGACCCCTCCTCTTCAGGATTTGGGATTGGGAATGTTCTGGGGTTTAAGTATAGTCGTGCCTTGCCCAGTACCCGCATGTATATATACTTCAGGATATCCCACCTTCTTTAAATTTGACCTCACCGACATTTTTTCCCTTGCCGTCTCCACCTCCCTTTCACTCTAAGGTCACATTCCTGGAGCAGAAAGGAACTTCACTTTTAATTTTGCTTTCATTGCCTCTCTCTTTTCATTCTTTCCCATCCTATGGTTGGGGCGGGGGTGCATTTTCCTGGAGCGGGTCGTTTGACACATTGGATGGAAATGAATACAGTCAGTTCTAACACATGACACGTGTATACTGCAAGCTTAGTTGAGTAACTCATTTTTGAGCCTCGATTCAATAAACTCTTCGACCTTAAGAAGGAAGGTGAAAGACATCAGAGGGGGAGGGAGGAGGTGGAGAAGAGGAGGGGAAAGTCAGGAATGGACTCCCCGCCCCCCACCCCCGCCACGTGACTCATACTTTTTTGTGGCTAAGACAGCAGCCAGGATTGGATTTCAGCGCAAGTCTCCTATAGTTGGATCTCTATCCCAGAGCGGGGGAGGAGACATTTTAGAATAGTTTGTATTAAGCTAATGTCAGAAAGTTAGTCTGTAGGGTGCCTGATGATGTGGAAGCTAGAAATGACATAGTCCTTAATTTACAGATGGCCCAGGTTGGTTAAGGAACTTGGGGGCACTTTAAAACCCTCTATTCTTAAAAAAAAAAAAAAGAAAAGTTTTTGGCTGCCCTGTGAGACATGCAGGATCTTAGTTCCCTGACCGGAGATTGAACCAGTGCCCTCTGTAGTGGAAGTGTAGGATCTTAACCAATTGGCCTGCCATGGAAGGTCCCCCAAACCTCTATTCTTAAGGTTTTTTCTTAAACCTTCTTCTTGAGGCTTATGCTTAAGGCATTTTCCCTATTTCTTGTAATTCAGAAAAGAATGATTATAATAATAACGGATGTGAGAGTTGGACCATAAAGAAGGCTGAGTGCTGAAGAATTGTTACTTTTCAACTGTGGTGTTGGAGAAGATGCTTGAGAGTCCCTTGGCAGCCAGATCAAACCAGTTAATCCTAAAGGAACTCAATCTTGAATATTCATAGGTAGGAATGATGCTGAAGCTGAAGCTCTAGTACTTTCACCACCTGATGTGAAGAAATGACTCACTGGAAAATACCCTGATGTGGGAAAGATTGAAGGCAAAAGGAGAAGGGGACGAGATGGCTGGATGGCATCACCGACTCAATGGACATGCATTTGAGCAAACTCCAGGAGGTGGTGAAAGACAGGGAAGCCTGCCATGCTGTAGTCCATGGGGTCCAAGAGGGTCAGACACAACTTAGCGACTGAATAGAACATTTATAAAGCATTCACTATATGCCAGGCCCAGTTCTAGAACTCCGTACACATATTAATTCTTCCAGTCCTTACTGTGGTCGTAAGAGGGAGGGATATTGAGGCACAGAATAATTACACCCTTTGCCTTGCATCAGAGTAAGAAGTCAAAAAGAGATTTAAACTCATCTCTGTCCCAGGTGTATGTTTCCACAATCCTGTCTCCCTGCTTGCCAGATCCACGTTGGTCCAGGAGCTGGGGAAGAGATGTAAAGTGTGTGGTGGGGAAAGAAATCAGGACCCCAATCAGAGTGGGTCGTGCCTGTCTGCTTGTTGTAGGTGTCTGCAAAGACTGTCCAAATTCCCTTTTCTCTTATTAGGTCCGAGTTTAGGTTACACAGTAATGGTAGACCGATCGATGTTTTCTTTGAAATCAACCTAACTGACATTTTACACTGATTCTAGCTGTGGGAGGTAGGAGTTCACCTCTCTGTGCCTCAGTTTCTTCATCTGTAAAATGAAGATAATAGTGTCCTCCGTTAAGGATTGCTATGGAAAGAATTGGTCTTCCCATGTGTCTCAGTAGTAAAAGAATCCGCCTGCAATGCAGGAGACACAGGTTCCACCCCTGAGCCAGGAAGATCCCTTGGAGAAGGAAACTGGCAATGCACTCTAGTATTCTTGCCTGGGAAACTCCATGAACAGAGCACCTTGGTGGCCTATAGTCCATGGAATCACAAAAGAGTCAGACACGACTGAGCGGCTAAACAACATTAAACAACCTGGCTTCATTGGGCCCTTGTCCATTGTTTATCCTAAAAGTTTTGTTTCTCTCACTTGCCCATTTCTTTAAAGACCAGGGTAAGTTCAAGTTAATATTTTCTGAGAACCAGAAGCCCTTTGGAAATACCAGCTAATGGTAAATAATAGTGGACACTGCTGTGCCTTCTTCAGTATTTTCTACAGTCCATGGGGTTGCAAAGGGTCAGACACAACTTAGCCACTAAACACAGCAACAACAAATGGAATGAACTGTGTATCCCCCACCATGCCCCAGATCCATGTGTTGAATCCTTAAGTTCTAATGTGATTGTATTAGGGAGAAGGGACTGTGAGGAGGTGATAACAGTTAAATGAGGTCATCAAAGTGGGATCATAATCTGAAAGGGCCGTGTTTATGAGAAGAGGAAAAGACCCCAGAGCTCTGTTTCTCCACACTCTCTCTAAGGAAAGGTCATGGGAGCACACAGTGTGATGATGGCCACCTACACGCCAGGAAGAGTCCTCACCAGACACCAGATCCTGTTTGACGTTGACCTTGGGCTGTCCAGCTTTCAGATCTGAGAACATGTATGTCTATGGTATTTTGTTATGGCAGCCTTAGCAGATCAAGACAGGGATGCAATGATTCAAAATGATGGATACTTAGTGCCTGTTTCGAACCAGAGCTTCAGAAACTAGGAGCCACTCACTGGCACAAGTGTTGTCTCCTGGACGTTGTTATGGGTTGAATTGTGTCTCCTCCGAACTTGTACATTGACATCCTAACCCCCAGTACCGTAGAATGTGACTTCACTTGGAAATAGAGGGCCATTGCAATGTAGTTAGTTAAGATGAAGTCTTAAACTGGGCTCCTAGTCCAAGAGGACTAGTGTCCTTAAAAAAAAATTGCCATGTATAGAGAAAAAGATACACATAGACGGAAGATGATGTAAAGTTACACAGAAAGAGTACGGCCATCTACACACCAGTGACGAGGACTGCACAAGATCTGAGCCTTCTCTCGCATGTGGAAGGAACCAACCCTGCCAGTACCTTCATTTTGGACCTCCTGCCTCCAGAAGTGTGTAAGACCATAAAAGTTCTGTTGGTGAGTGAGAGAGTCAATTCCTAGGCAGGTTGATAAGAAGTCTGGGTGTCCCCTAGGAGAAAGGGGTCTGGAATTCTCAAGGAGGAGGAAAGGACAAACTTTTTCCCCCCTTCTACATTCCTTAGGATTATATAACAATAATGTATTCTGCTTGAGGACAGTCTCTGGAAAAAACCTTCTGGCTAATCCTGTTATCTTAAAATGTAAATTATGGGAGTGGGTCTAGTAAGGTCTTTACAACCTCACAATAAACTGTGGAAAATTTTGAAAGAGATGGGAATACCAGACCACCTAACCTGCCTCTTGAGAAACCTGTATGCAGGTCAGGAAGCAACAGTTAGAACTGGACATGGAACAACAGACTGGTTCCAAATAGGAAAAGGAGTGCGTCAAGGCTGTATATTGTCACCCTGCTTATTTAACTTATATGCAGAGTACATCATGAGAAACGCTGGGTTGGAAGAAACACAAGCTGGAATCAAGATTGCCAGGAGAAATATCAATAACCTCAGATATGCAGATGACAACACCCTTATGGCAGAAAGTGACGAGGAACTAAAAAGCCTCTTGATGAAAGTGAAAGAGGAGAGTGAAAAAGTTGGGTTAAAGCTCAACATTCAGAAAACGAAGATCATGGCATCTGGTCCCAATCACTTCACGGCAAATAGATGGGAAAACTGTGGAAACAGTGGCTGACTTTATTTTTCTGGGCTCCAAAATCACTGCAGATGGTGATTGCAGCCATGAAATTAAAAGACACTTACTCTTTGGAAGGAAAGTTATTACCAACCTAGACAGCATCTAGGTTGCTGTCTAGTCAAGTCTAGGTCCATCTAGTCAAGGCTATGGTTTTTCCAGTGGTCATGTATGGATGTGAGGGTTGGGCTATAAAGAAAGCTGAGTGCTGAAGAATTGATGCTTTGGAACTGTGGTGCTGGAGAAGATTCTTTTTTCTTTTTTTACATGATAATATACATGTTTCAATGCCATTCTCCCAAATCATCCCACCCTCTCCCTCTCCCTCTGCGTCCAAAAGTCCGCTATACACATTGGAGAAGATTCTTGACAGTCCCTTGGACTGCAAGGAGATCCAACCAGTCCATCCTAAAGGAAATCAGTGCTGGCTATTCATTGGAAGGACTGATGTTGAAGCTGAAACTCCAATACTTTGGCCACCTGATGCGAAGAGCTGACTCTTTTGAAAAGACTCTGATGTTGGGAAATATTGAAGGCAGGAGGAGAAGGGGACGACAGAGGATGAGATGGTAGTATGGTATCACCTACTCGATGGACATGAGTTTGGGTAAACTCCGGGAGTTGGTGATGGACAGGGAGGCTTGGCATGCTGCAGTTCATGGGGGTAACAAAGAATCAGACACGACTGAGTGACTGAACTGAACTGAATAAGTAATTAAAAAGTATATAATTCCATTGCTAACACTAACTCTTTCTGCCCCCTTCTGATGTTTATGTCAGAAGATTTATCCCTTTTATACTTTAATAAAACTCTATTACACAAAAGCTCTGAGCGGTCAAGCCTCGTCTCTGGCCCTGCATTTAATTCTTCTTCTCCAGAGGCCAAGAATCCCAACATCTTTCATGGTTCAGCAGCAACCTTTCAGCGAGGACACCTCATTTATGCTACTATGTTATGGCAGAATAATCCCTTTGTGTGTCCAGGACTTATCTGGCTGGCATCCTTGTCCCTCCTCATGACTCCTCATACCCATCAGAGGCTGAGCAAACTAATGACCTCTCAGATCACAGTGGTACTTGTTGATATTACTTATTATAGATAGTGATGACAATTGGCACAACTACACACCAGTGGGGAAATCTTGCTAAACACACCATGAGTTCGTGAAATTCTGCAAAAACCACAATAACCACAGGGAATGATTATTAACCAGTTTACAACCTCTCCCCTTAAAAATTAATGATGGAAACAATTTAGAATAATTCCTGGAGGCTTAGTGTTAAACTTCTCTTGACGCTCAGCCCTTAAGGGTACAAGAGAGAGATTTGTTATAGTGGATCGTACAGGCTTGGCCAGTTTATTTAATGTAGCACAAAGTTTCAGTTGAATAGTAAAATGGAGATAATTCATTACTCCATGAACTTGTGGATGCTTTCTGTCCCTGGGGATGAAATGAGTTGAACTGACTTCCACTAGACTGCATCAGTGGCGCAACCATAATTAACACCCAAGGCTAAAAATCTTGCCTCCATAGATGTTCAAACTTAATAAATGATGTTTATTTTTCATACACGGAGCATCAGAAGTTAGTTCTTTTCCTATGATAATTTACATTTATTCCTTTCACTGTTTGTAATGTCTTGGAAGTTCAAATCTGTAGTCTGTATTTTCTCACCGACATTTCCTCTGCAAATGGATTTCTGGTTAAGAGTGTTTTATGATATTCTTAAATGTTGGGATGCCTGCCTTCCCCTTTGTTTTTAAAAAATCTCTTTCAGTTAAAGAGATGAAGTTTACAGATTATAGATAATTAACCTTTTAACTTGATCTTTCGCATTCACCCTTTTCCGAAAGCACAAGGAAATGAAGTCAGACCTCTAAATAAGAGAGTATGTTTATTGCAGAGTTACAGGCTCTAATTAGCTATAACCTCATTGTCAATCATTTGGATGCACCAATAGCCTCATGAGAATCCTTTTGTCTGCATGTTTGCTGCCTGCCTTCTGTAGATAACTTATTTTATAACCTTAATGTTTAAACTTTATGGTAATGGCTTTCTGCTCTGGGCCAATTTCTCCTTTTTTGTGTTTTGTGAAGCCAGGTTGTCATCATCTGTTGGAACGTTTCATGTAATGGAGGCAGAGTGAGGATCTTGGGGTTGAATGGAGATTCAAAAAATCTTCTGGTTTATGAACAACACTGGCAGGGAACCATTCTGTTCCCGGCTACTATCATCACACATAAAGAAGACTCCGCCAGCCGCCTCCCACCCCTCGTGGCTGTCCCATCACTCAGTATCTGACCCCAGCCGTGCTCTTATCTCTGCTGGCCTGGCCCAGCATTCTCAGCTTCAGTTGGTGAATTGATGACTCACTGGCAGTAAATCACTCTCCACTGTCGTTTTTTTTTTTTTTTTTCCCTTCTTTCTTCTTTGAAATGATTAGGGAGACACTCTAATAGAGCACCAGCACTATCTGTTCTTGTGTTTTATTTCTTCTCGAAGACCAAAGTGTACAAACCAGGCCCCTGGAAGCTTCCTGCAAACTCAGTGGTACTTTGATGTGCTCACTTTGTTGGCTTGGGGTGCCATAATCAGTTCTAATAAGGTGGCCTGTTATTCAGAGTGAAGTCCAAAGGAGAAAAACAAATATTGTATATTAATGCATGTGTGTGGAATCTAGAAAAATGGTATTGATGAACCCATTTGAAGGGAGGAATGGAGACGGAGATGTACAGGATGGACTTGGGGACACAGTGGGGCAAGGAGAGAGTGGGATGAACGGAGGAAGTAGCATCAGCAGGTGTACACTACTGCGGTTAAGATGGATCGCTGGTGAAAAGCTGCTCTGTAAACACTGGGAGACAAGCCTGGAGCTCTGTGATGACCTAGAGGGATGGGATTGTTGGATTGTGTGATAACTCTATTTTTAGTTTTTTAAGGAACCTCCATACTATTCTCCATAGTGTCTGAACCAATTTACGTTCTCACCAACAGTGTAGGAGAGTTTCCTTTTCTCCACACCCTCCTCAGCATTGATTAAGTTTAGACTTTTTGATGATGTACATTCTGACTGGAGTAAGATGATACCTCACTGTAGTTTTGATTTGCATGTCTCTAAAAATTAGAGATGTTAAGCATCTTTTCATGTGCTGTTGGCCCTCTGTCTGTCTTCTTTGGAGAAATGTCTATTTAGGTCTTCTGCCCATTTTTTGATTGAGTTGTTGTTTTTATTTGTCATTGAGATGTATGAACTGTTTGTGCATTTTGGAAATTAAGACTTTGTTGGTCACATTGTTTGCAAGTATTTTCTCCCAGTCTGTAGGTTGTCTTTTTTGTTTTGCTTATGGTTTCCTTTGCTGTGAAAAAGCTCATAAATTTGATTTGGTCCCATTCATTAACTTTTGCTTTTATTTCTTTTGCCTTGGGAGACTGATCTAAGAAAACTTTGCTGTGGTTTATGTCACAGAATATTTTGCCTCTCTTATGTTCTCTTCTAGGAGTTTCATGGTATTATGTCTTATATTTAAGTCTTTAAGTTGTTTTGAGTTAATTTTTCTGTGTGGTGTGAAGGAGTCATCTGACTTTAGTTGTATGTGGCTGTCCAGCTTTCCAAATAGCACTTACTGAAGAGACTGACGGCCTTAAATCTTAAAGTCCTTTGTTCTATACTTGTTCCCTCTCACCACTAAATGGTTACTTTTGCATTTACATGCTGTCTTTACCACTCTACTGGAAATTGTATTCACAAATTATACTGAGAAGTGATGTAAAAGAATTTGAGAAGTGCTACCTTTGCTGGGTCAATTTGTAGAAAACGTTCACTAAAGAATCTGCCTGCAGTGCAGGAGACCCTCGTTCAGTTCTTGGGTCGGGAAGATCCCCTGAAGAAAGAAATGGCAACCCACTCCGTTATTCTTGCCTGGAGAATGCCATGGACACAGGAGCCTGGCAGGCTGCAGTTCATGGGGTCGCAAGAGTTGGACACGACTTAGCGACTGAAGAGCGAGAGTGAGAGAGAGAGAGAGAGAGAGAAGATTCCCACCTCATATGGCGAGAAAGTGTTTATATTTGGTCTGTAAATAACATTGGCCTCTTTGGAGTAATAAATTGTGTGCAAACACTGATACAATCTTTTAGGGAGTTAAATATGTTGGGATCATGCAGCTACTAGGCTAGTGTCCGAAGATGAACAAGAGAATTCAGGACAAGTTGCATATTCTTTTTTTTAAAAAAAGACTTTATTTGCTTAAGACTAGTTTTAGGGAAACAGCAAAATTGAGAAGGTACAGAGATTTTCCATATACCAGCTGCCCCTCTACATGGACTTCAGTCGTGTCTGACTCTGTGTGACCGACCCCATAGACGGCAGCCCACCAGGCTCCCCTATCCCTGGGATTCTCCAGGCAAGAACACTGGAGTGGGTTGCCATAGCCTTCTCCAATGCATGAAAGTGGAAAGTGAAAGTGAAGTCGCTCAGTCGTATCCGACTCTTAGCGACCCCATGGACTGCAGCCTACCAGGCTCCTCTGTCTATAGGATTTTCCAGGCAAGAGTACTGGAGTGGGGTGCCATTTCTACATGCTTAGCCTCCCGCATTATCAACATCCCCACCACAGTGGTGTATTTGTTACAATTGATGAACCTGCATTGACACATCATAGTCACCCCACATCCATCGTTTACCTTACAGTCCACTCTTGGTGTTTTCCATTCTGTGTGTTTGTACAAAAATATAAAGACATGTATCTGCCATTATGGTACCATTCAGACTTTTTAATTGCCCTGATAATTCTCTGTTTAGGCTACTCATCCCTGCTTCACACTCCAGCCCCTGGCAACCACTGATCCTTTACTGTCCCTATGGTTTGAGATTTTCCAGAATGTCGTATAGAAAATAGCCTTTTAGATTGGCTACTTTCTCTAAGTAATATTCACTTAGGGTTCCTCCGTGTTTTTTCATGGCTTGATAGCTCATTTCTTTTAAGTTCTGAATAATGTCCCATTGTCTTGATATACGGCTTCCCAGGTGGCTCAGTGGTGAAGAACCCGCCTGCCAATGCAGGAGATGTAAGAGATGTGGGTTTGATCCCTGGGTTGGGAAGTTCCCCTGGAGAAGGGCGTGACAACCTACTCGAGTATTCTTGCCTGAAGAATCCCAGGGACAGAGGAGCCCAGAAAGCTACAGTCCATGGGGTCTCAAAGAGTCAGAGCAACCGAGAGACGGAGCACACAGGCACACAGGCATGTCTGGGTATACAACAGTTTATTCATAGACATGCTGAAGGACACCTTGGTTGTTTCCAAGCTTGACAATTACGAATAAAGCTGCTATAAACATCTGTGTGTAGGTTTTTGTGCGGCCAGTAATTAGGTTTTAGATTTTTAGGTAAGTATCAAGGAGCCTGATTTCTGGGTTGTATGTGCTTCATTTTGTAAGAAACTGTAAACTGTCTTCCAAAGTGACTGTACCATTTTGCTTTCCTTCAGGAATGAATGAGAATTCATGTTGCTCCACATTCTCTTCAGCATTTGATGATGTCAGTGTTCTGGATTTTGGACATTTTAATGTGGGTAGTGGTATAGTTGGAGAAGCCAATGGCACCCCACTCCAGTACTCTTGCCTGGAAAATCCCATGGACGGAGGAGCCTGGTAGGCTGAAGTCCATGGGGTCGCTAAGAGTCAGACACCACTGAGCGACTTCACTTTCTCTTTTCACCTTCATGCATTGGAGAAGGAAATGGCAACCCAATCCAGTGTTCTTGCCTGGAGAATCCCAGGGATGGGGGAGCCTGGTGGGCTGCCGTCTATGGGGTCGCACAGAGTCGGACACGACTGAAGTGACTTAGCAGCAGCAGCAGCAGCAGCAGTGGTACAGTGGTTAGATGGTAAAGAATCTGCTTGCAGTGCAGGAAACCCAGGTTACATCCTTGGGTCAGGAAGATCCCCTGGAGAAGGAAATGGCAACCCAGTATACTTGCCTGGAGAATCCCATGGACAGAGAAGCCTGGGGGGCTATAGCTACAGGGGTTGCAAAGAGTTGGACACAACTGAGTGACTAACACTTTCACTGCAGTGGTATCTCACTGTTGTTTTAATTTGCTTTTTCCTGCTGACACATGATGCAGAGCATCTTTTGATATGCTTACTTGCCATCTGTCTGCTTTCTTTGGTGAGGTATCTAACAGCTATTTGACTCACTTTATTATCAAGTTGTTTATTTCTTTTCATTTAGTTTTAATAGTCCTTTGTATAGTTTGGATAACAGTTTTTCAACAGATAGTTTTTTTGCTAATACTTTCTTCCAGTCTGTGATTTGTCTTCTCATTTTCTTGAATTTGTCTTTCTCAGGAAAAATTTTCTTGAATTTGTCTTTCTCAGGAAAGGAGATTTTAATTTTAATGACATTCAACTTATCAAGGATTTCTTTCATGGATCATGCCTACAGTGTTATAACTAAAAAGTCATCCCTACACCTGAGGTCTTCATCTGTGTTTTCTTCTAGGAGTTGTATAGTTTTACATTTAGGTCCATTGTGAATTTTTTTTCATGCTGCATATTTTTAAATTAAAAAAAAAATCTGTTATGCAACAGGCAAATTTAAGCTCTAGAAATAGCTACCTGTGTAACAAATTATGCGGCTTTTTGAGATTTAAGAAGCCCAGTACCATGAGGGTAGTAAGATCATTTTTGTGTCATCTCAGTGAGAGAGGCTACAAGTGGCCCATTCTTGCTGCAGGTACTCATGCATTCAGTTTTACTGTTTCTGTCCCTCTGCTGCTGCTACTGCTGCTAAGTCGCTTCAGTCGTGTCCGACTCTGTGCGACCCCATAGACGGCAGCCCACCAGGCTCCCCCATCCCTGGGATTCTCCAGGCAAGAACACTGGATTGGGTTGCCATTTCCTTCTCCAATGCATGAAAGCGAAAAGTGAAAGTGAAGTCACTCAGTCGTGTCTGACTCTTTGCGACCCCATGGACTGCAGCCCACCAGGCTCCTCCGTCCATGGGACTCTCCAGGCAAGAGTACTGGAGTGGGGTGCCATTGCCTTCTCCTTCTGTCCCTCTAGGTTGTGTGAATGTGAGTTCTGGATGCAGTGTAGGTTTCCTGTCAGTGTTCTTTTCTTTTCTCCATTACTGCATTACTATGCACTTGTGCATTTGTGCATTACTGCATTTGTGCATTTTGTCACAAAACTTTTGCTTTAATTCCCTGAGGTGTTAAGTACATTCATTTGCTCATATCAAAATTGTCTTAATGGAGCAGATTCCAAGCATTTTGGTTGACCATAATTGCTTGTTTTAAGCTCTAAGCTGTATTTGCTTTCCATGGAGAAAATAGTTTAATAGCACCAAAGCTGCTGGATTAGTGTTCGCTGGGGAAAATTCATGAGCCCATGGGCAGCACCAGATGTAAACATTCCTTGCTGCTGTTCACACTATTGAGGCAGGTGACAGCAACCTGATAGGGCAAGATGTTAGATTTTAGGAGAGTGAAACTGATGCCTGGGCCATGTGGCTTAAAGCATCATGATTAGGGAAGTACTTGCCTTTCTCCTGATGTGATCAGGGGGCCAGGGTCCCAAATTTATGGTTGTAGCTATACAATATAATAAGCTAGTGAAATAATCATGGCAGGTCCCAGATAGGGTCATTTAGTAAGCCGAATAATGGCCTTCTCAGAGTTGTCCTTGTTCTCATCCCTGGATCCTGCGATTACGTTACATGGCAAGTGAGAACTGTTGGTATTGTTCAATCACTAAGACATTTCGGGCTCTTTGCAACCCCATGGACTGCAGCATGCCAGGCATTCCTGTCCTTCACAGTCTCCCAGAGTTTGGTCAAACTCACATCTGTTGTGTTGGTAATGCCATACATCCATCTCATCCCGTCGTCCCCTTCTCCTGCCCTCAATCTTTTCCAGCATCAAGGGCTTTTCCAGTGAATTGGCTCTTCAAATCAGGTGGCCAAAGTATTGGAGTTTTTAGCTTTAGCATCAGTCCTTCTAATAAACATTCAGGGTTGATTTTCTCTAGGATTGACTGGTTTGATCTCCTTGCAGTACACCAGACTCTCAAGAGTGAGAATTAAGTTTTTATTTATGGTATTTATTTGGCTGTATTGAATCTTAGTTGTGGCATGCTGACTCTTAGTTGTGGCATATGGGACCTAGTTCTCTGCCCAGGGTTTGAACCCAGGCACCCCTGCATTGGAAACAGAGAGTCTTAGTCACTGGACCACTAGGCAAGTCCTGAGAATTAAGGTTGTAGATGGAATTAAGTTTGCCAATTTGACCTTAAAATTAGATTAAACTAAATTCTTCAGATGGACCCAATTTGATCACAAGGGTTGTTTTAATGTGAAAAAGGGAAGCAAAAAAGTTAGTTTCAGAGTATAACTCAGTGTGAAAAAGACTAAACTGGCCATCACTGGCTTTGCATATGGAAAAAGGCCATGAGCGAACAACTTCTAGAAGTTGGAAAATGTGGGAAAACCAATTCTCCATTAGAGCTTTCTAAAGGAACGCAGCTCTGCTGACCCATTTTACAATTCTGCTTTTCAGAACCGTTGATAGGCAATCTATATTGTTTTAAGGCATTCAGCTTGTGGGGGTCTGTTACAACAGCACAGGAAACGAATACAGAAGGAGTTGTTGGGTCTAAGCGTCATACTTGGCCAGGACTGATGGTCTTAGGTGGCTGGGTTGCAGCCACTTGTCACATAGCTTCACAAAGGCCAGGTCTTTCTCCTTGCAGGTGGCCATTCTTGGACAAGTTAACCCTTATCTTACCTCTCACTAATATTTCTAATTCAAAAGTAAAACTGCATGGTATTACTTTACTTTGATGTCACAACTGTATCTTTTCTCTTCCACCCCAAGTATCCCGGCTTCCAACAACATCAGCCTTATTGCTTATCCTGCTACACACAAGGGCATCCCTGGTGACAGGGAGAAACACCTGGGTTCCAGGAGAGGGTTGACTGTTGCTCTTCAGCCTCTTGTTTTTA
This sequence comes from Budorcas taxicolor, assembly GCF_023091745.1. Taxonomy (NCBI): domain Eukaryota; kingdom Metazoa; phylum Chordata; class Mammalia; order Artiodactyla; family Bovidae; genus Budorcas; species Budorcas taxicolor. Next base: position 75,458,419 of record NC_068910.1, read on the forward strand.
GTGTCTGTCTACCATCTGATGTACCAAGTATAGTATTTCTGAGTCTTACCAGCAAACCAGTAGGCATCTCCCACTGGTACCGTCTCTCTGTGTGTGTTTTAGGCTGCACCTTCCTATGTTCTGCATCATCAGTATCTTCCTTCTGCTGCTCTGTGTCTCCCAGAGAGTTATTGAATTCCTTCTTGACTGAGAGTCATCCTCCTGTTCTCTCCGCTGTGGGTTTACTGTGCTGCCAGTGCAGGAGAAATGGATTCGATCCCTGGGTCAGGAAGATCCCCTGGAGAAGGAAATGGTAACCTACTGCAGTATTCTTGCTGGGAAATCCTATGGACAGAGGAGCCTGGTGGGCTACAGTCTGTGGGCTTGCAGAAAGAGCTGGACACAACTTAGTGACTAAACAGCAAACAGACAGGGCCTTAGGAGATAGAGAAAATTAATGTACTCAACTGCACCTTGAACCCAGAGCCTTATGAAGCTTTACTTTCCTTACCACCCAACCCATAGTTTAGTAGATGAGTCAGCTTTAGTTGCCTATGTTTTTAGAATTTTTTTTTTCCAGTATTTCTTCTGAAAGAAAACCCACTTTTAAAGCGAAAACCTCATTTTTTATATCTTGTTTTGAAAGACATTCAGCATCCATTTAATCTCATTTCTGTCTTCAAGAAATCCTCATTGTTTCTGTCCAAGCCTCCCTGATTTTCCTGCATGTTTATATTAATTCATATTTTTATATTGCATTATTTCAATATAAATTTCAGAGAGATTTGTGGTGGGGAGAAAAGGAAATGTGTATGCTTAGTCAACCATCTTCCACTTGAAGGCAGAATTTTCAAATTTTTAAATGATATAATTCAATAGCCTTTTCTCTTTTCATAAAAGTCTTGTAGCCTATAAATCTGAAAGCTTTCAGAAAAAGCAGCCTAAAATTGTGATTATGAACACATGTTTAGAGAAGTTCCTAGTTAAATTCTCTTTAAAATATTTGATCCTGAAGGCATAGTCTAGGACTTCTTATCAATTGCATTCTATTTTTGACTTGTTTTCTTCTCACAAGATATATATTCTTATCTGTCCCTTCCTCTTTTGGTTGAGTAACCCCTTCATACTGTATGATTCAAAACCTTCCCATCTTTCTTTGAAGTTTTACTGTATTTTAAGTTCTCTTACATGAATCTTCTGCAAAAGACCGCTGATAATATTAGGTGAACCAGAAGCCACTGAAATGAAAAGAAATATTCTGTGTACTATGTTATTTAAACTGAAAGGAAAATCTGGTATTTTGCTGAATATTCTCAAATCTGTATATATCCATGAATTAATGGTGACTAAGACAGAAAAATCATGATGCCTACATTCTGCTGGAAACAGTCAATAAGATCAACAGGTAGGAGGGAGGTGGGAGGGGGGTTCATGTTTGGGAACACATGTAAGAATTAAAGATTTTAAAATTAAAAAAAAAAAAGATCAACAGGTAAAAAACATGTGTACTAATGCTCTTAGAGAAGTGGAGCCAATAAGATATATAAATATAAAGAGATTTATTTTAAAGAATAGGCTCATGCAATTATGGAAGCTGGCAAGACTCTAGATCTGCAGAGTGTGCTGGCAAGCTGGAGACCCAGGAATCTCGTTCTAGTCTGGGTCCTAAGGCCTGAGAACCAGGAGAGCTAAAGACATAGTTTCATTGCAAAAGCTGGCAGGTCTGAGACTCAGGAAAAGCCCGTGTTTCAGTTTGAGCTTGAAAGTAAGAAAAAGGACAATGTTCCTACTCCAAGATGGTCAAGCAGAAGGAGTCCCTTTCTGCAGGAGGATCCGTCTTTTGTCTGGCCTTCTTCTATTAACTGGACAAACCCACCCATATTAGGGAGTACAATCTGCTTTGCTCAGTCTACCTATTAAAATGAAAGTGTTATTCTCTCAGTTGTGTCCAACTCTTTCTGACTCCATGGACTGTAACCCTCCTGACTCCTTCGTCCATGGAATTCTTCAGGCAAGAATACCGGAGTGGGCTGACATTCCCTTCTCCAAGAGATCTTCCCGACCCAGAGATTGAACCTGGGTCTCCTGCATTACAGGCAGATTCTTTACTGTCTGGGCCACCAGGGAAGTCCTTATTAAAATGGGAATCTTGAAAATAAAAACAAGTTAAAGATGGGACTGACCCTGTGACTTAGAGCATATTCCACTCCTGCCGTCATAATCTATACTCAAGGAACTGACTATGGCATCGTGGAGATTCATAATGAAAGACTGCAGCACAAATATGACTGTGGAAGGCCCTGGAACTGTGTTTGTTTAAAACATTCAAGTCTGATGGGCTGTGGTATGCAGTGTCTTTTGAAGTGAAGGAAACTATACCATTTCGGTTCTAGACCAAGTTCACACTGCAACAGGCACAGACACAGGGGCTCTGAAAACCTTAAACCTTGAAAGTCAACCATGTGTTTTTTGGTGATCATATCTGCCAGCAAGGCATAAGGCATGGAAGATCCCCTAAGTTAGTAGTGATTTCAGGGGTTGTATGGATTCCACTTATTTGAATGGGTAGGAGATCCCTTTCAGTAGCAAACCAAGAAGCTAGGTATACATTGAATAATCAGGGGATGTATCATCTCTTGGGTGCTTATGAACAGCTATAGAAAGAAGAGTACTTAAGTAATACTTGCCAGGATGGAAGCATTCGCAATTTATCACCTACTGGAGGTTCTTATCGCAAATACAGTGCCTTAGACATAGGGGCATACTGTGAGGTGAGCATCAACCTGTGTTCCTCCCATCCATGCCTTTATGGGGGTACAGGCATTGTGGGCAATGGACTTAGTTTGCCAATGTAGACAATTATATACTGGTCAGAGGTGCCAGCTTAGCCCATGCTGCAAAGATAAACCCTGTGAAAATGGTGGAACATGTTTTGACAGTTTAGATGGTACTGTTTTGTCTGTGTGATTCAAGTTTTAGGGGAGAATGGTGTCAGAGTGACATTGATGAATGTGCTGGAAACTTCTGCCATAACTGGGCCCTTTGTGAGAATGCACATGGCTCCTATCACTGTACCTGTGCACAGGACATGCGTACAGAGGAAAACACCACTTCAAGACAACATGTGTTGTCTCCATAGAATATTAGATTGGCTGAAAGCATAGGGATAGATTTATAAAGAGAATATTTTCACTGGTGTAGCAAGATGTTTAGGTGAAAGAAGAGACACCAGGCTGAACAGGAAGACAAACTCTTGGGATCAACCACAGCTTTCTTGCAAAGATCTTAGCTTGATTCCGAGCTGAATAAGAACATTGGCTCAGGCATACCACCCCAGGCATTTAACCTGCATTACACCTCCAACAATTCCACGTGGCTCTTGGAACACTCTTAACTGAAATTCGTTTGAAGAATCTGTTACATCAGAGCATTCTGAATTCCGTATCTTTAGCCCTGAGTCTGTGCAGAGACATGGAAAAGCAGTGGACATCTGTACATTGCCTCAAACTTGTCTTCCTGTCCTCCTTTGAAGGCTCCTGACTGTGACTCAATATAGAAACCTAACAGAGACATCCACCATGATGCTAAAATAGCGGATCTTGAGGCTTGCCCCTCCAAGAAACCTCCAGAGGAAAGACTTTCTCATTCCTACAGTGCCTGCGAAAGCCTAGCAGAAGGGCAGCCCCGTAGTTTCTTTTCATCTGAATCAAGTACTGAGATACATTGGATTGGATGTCGGGTGTTCCTCTGCCAGATACACAAAAATTTCCCAGTTATTGGGAAACCCCTGTACTCACTGGATCCAAATGCCACTGATACAGGCTATTATCCTGGAAGTTATGACATTGAAAGCAGTTTTTCTGCCCTCTCTAGAAGTCTTTCGCATTCCTAATGAACCATCATCATGACCTCCAGAATTCAAGGATCAGTTGAATCCACAGGCTCTCCTAGAGACAGACCTTGCCTATAGATCCATAATAACCTTGATTATAGTTGTATTATGTGTTTATCTCTTTCACTGCACACTATGAAGAGTAGGGACTCTGTTTTATTTATTTGTCTCATGTTTTATTTATTAATCTTGTGGTCTAAGCAAACACCTAGTATATTGCCTGTTTAGAGCATAAGCTTAATATGAGTTGATGATTTCCAAAAGGAATAATCTATCGTCCTAGTCAGTCAAGCCAGAAGTCTTAGAGACGCTTGTGGTTCTTAATGCCTCATTAACCCCCATATTGAATTGGCTATTGACTCCTCTTCACTTTACTGTCCAAGTCTTGTTTATATCTGCCACCCACTCTCCATCCTTGCTGTCATCAGTTTGGTTTTCATAATTGTTCACTTAAACCATTTCAAAGCTCTTGCTTCCTCTAGTTCTATTATTTTATGGTCTGTTCACCACATGGCCATGAGGATGAGGTTTTAAACATGTACATTTGGTCACATCATTTCCTGTTAAAATGACTTTGATGACTTATCTGACATACAAGCTATTTTTCATGATCTGGTCATTTTCCTGTATGTCCTCAGAATATATCTATGCTGAACTACTTGTTCCTTCATATACATCTGTAAATCTCTATCTTGATCACAGGGCATTGGTAATAGGCTCTCAGAGCAGAAGTATTTCTAAGACATGATTCCTGCCCTCATTGAATTCTTGATTGAATAATGGAGACAGTCATTTTAAATGTTATAAATGTTATGATAAAAATGCCTATGAGTGATATAAACACTTGAAAAAATATGTAACCCAGATTGGGGGATAAAATTGTCAGATGCAAACTGGTAGAGGAGAGGAGGTAACACGTGGGTTAGCTAAAAGGATAAGCACGAATTGGTCAGGTAAGGAAGAAAAGGTGGCTTTTAAATTTGCAGTTAGAGGTAGCTATGTATGTAGCAAAGGGAGAAAGTGCTTTGTCAGGGGAAACGGTTGCATGAACCTGTGTGTCTGTGTTGGCGTAGTGATCAGACTGCAGTTAACAGAAGGGACTAGATCAGAAACCACCCTGTATACCAGGTTAGTGATTTGAAAATTCTTTTCAAGGCAGTGAAAGATGGAAATGTATGAGTGGCATGCTCATATTCATATTTTAGGAAAATAATTCTGTTTTAAATCTAATTAACGGATTGGAGTGGAGCAAGAATGGAGGCAATGGAAGACCTTGGCAATGATCCAACTGGTAAATTATGAGAATTTGAATTAAGTCAATAGTAGGAAATCAGAGAAGAAGCTATACATGTGAGAAGTAGAAATAGTAGTAACTGATGCCTGAGCACATGGGTCAGGGAGAAGGATGAGTCAGGTGTTATTCTTAGGTTTCTGCTTTCAGAGAAGCGATTAAAACACAGGGAATATAGGAAAAGAGCATTGGGTGGAGGATGGTCACATAGAATTAAAATGCTCATTGGACACCCAAGTGGAGGCCCACATGCACGATTAGGTGTAATGATCTAGAGTCCAGCTCATTAGTTTGCTTTCAGATAAATGTAATTTGGAGGCATGTAGGCATTATTTGATGCCATGGAGATTATACAATATCAGATAGGAAAAGTATTAGTGTGGGAAGAGAAGAGATGAGAAAAGAGGTCTTTTCAACCTCAAAAGGTCTGAAAACTTCAGTACTTAGAGATGACTGAAGGAAGAGGGAAGAGTAGAAGGACAAGGACAAGGAAGGAGAGACACCACAGAAGGGTCTTAAGAGCCAAATTGGGAGAGAGTTTTGTGACAAAGGAGATGCTCTACAGATTTAGTGTGGCAGGGCAGTCAAGTCATAAAAATTTAAACATTTTCTTTGATTTTGGCAACAGGAAAGTCTTTGATAATGTTGGTGAGAACAGGGTCAGAAGAGTGGTGAGGGTAGAAGCTGGCTTGCCACAGGGGTTTGAAGAGCCTATGGGTGTTTATGAATTGGACATGAGTATAGACAACTTTTTCAAGAAGTAAATAGTTTGATATTGAAGAGAATGATAAAAGGTTGTAGCTATAAGAAACAAAAGGGTCAAAAAGCAAGACTTTCCAGACAGAAAAGGTGATGATGGTATTTATGCTGCTGCTGCTGCTGCTAAATCACTTCAGTCGTGTCTGAGTCTGTGCAACCCTATGGACTGTAGCCCACCAGGCTCCTCTGCCCATGGGATTCTCCAGGCAAGAAAACTGGAGTGGGTTGCCATGCCCACCTCCAGGAGATCTTCCTCACCTAGGGACTGAACCTGCATCTCTGATATCTAATGCTTTGGCAGGTGGGTTCTTTACCACTAGCACCACTGAAGATATTTATATGCTGAAGTAAAAGAAAAAGAGTGGGAGCTAGATATATGGTCAAGAAGGGATAACTAATTTAGCAATATCCTGAAAGATATGGAGGAAAAATTAGATACAGAGATTAGGAAAATTAGCTCAGGAAAATACATTAAGCCAGAATTTTTCAGGGAAAATGGTAACTAAAAATAGCAAGGTAATGGCTTAAAAGACCTGGATATGAACACTGAAACTAGTTGAAATAAAGATACATCAAATGTATCTTGTTAAAATCTGAGAAAAAGTCAAAATTTTCTCCTAAATGCAAAGTGGTAAATTAATAGCAAATATAGGAGATGAGCCCTGGGATTTCTTTGGAAGGAATGATGCTGCAGCTGAAACTCCAGTAGTTTGGCCACCTCATGCGAAGAGTTGACTCATTGGAAAAGACTGACGCTGGGAGGGATTGGGGGCAGGAGGAGAAGGGGACGACAGAGGATGAGATGGCTGGATGGCATCACTGACTCGATGGACATGAGTTTGAGTGAACTCTGGGAGTTGGTGATGGACAGGGAGGCCTGGCGTGCTGCGATTCATGGGGTCGCAAAGAGTCAGACACAACTGAGCGACTGAACTGAACTGAACCGAAGCATAAAACATAAAATAATATTAATAACAACTGAGAAATAGTGATGGTAAGGGAGAGAATTAAACATGTTCTAAGTCCAATATTTTGGCCACTTGATGCGAAGAGCTGACTCATTTGAAAAGACCCTAATGCAGGGAAAGATTGAAGGCAGGAGGAGAAGGGGACAACGGAGGATGAGATCGTTGGATGGCATCACCAACTCAATGGACATGGGTTTGGGGGGACTCCGGGAGTTGGTGATGGACAGGGAGGCCTAGTGTGCCGCACTTCATGGGATCACAAAGAGTTGGACACGACTGAGCGACTGAACTGAACTGAAGTTAAATAATAAAGCTTAAAAGGTCTTACCTGACTCCCACTCAATTCAAGGTCTTGGCTCAGATGTTGTTTCCTCCGTAAAATGTTCTCTGAACATCTTAGGCAAGGTGGCATCTCTCCTACATGTTTCTGTAGCGTCTTTTATTTTCCTATAGTTGTTGCCCTTGTGATGCTGAGTAGTAACTGCCTGTTCACTTGCTTATCTTTCAAGTAGATTTTAAGCTTTGCATGGACAAGGGCTAGGTTTATCTTTTATTTTTTTGCCATTTTATTTTCAAATATCATTATAGCAGTTGTCATAGTTCAATATGTGTTTGTTGATTGAATATATGAGTTTCATTCTTGATTCTAAAATTTGGACTTATAAATTAAAAAATGATTAAAAAATAAATATCCCTATAAATAAAATTTAAAAAAAAGAAATATTTTCCTATATATTAAAGACTAGAATAAATGAGTCATATTATAAATTATAAATAAAAAATGAGTAAAAACAACTTTAAAGATTAGATATAATATTACATATATAAATTATGACATATTTATAAATGAGTTAAGCTTCCCAACTGAAATAATAATACTTTCATGGAGAATTTAAAAAATTCAACACAATAATGGTGAAATAAAGCAAAACCATCAAAAAAGTTGGTTAATACAAACAAAAAGAAAGCTGGTGTCCAAAGCAAAACCATTGCCAACTTATATTGATAAAGGATAAATTTACATTTTGCCATTCTTTTTTCATTGATTTCTACCCCTTTATGTATGCATGATTTTCATTAGTGAGTTGTTGCTGTTGTGTTTTAAGTATATTCCAGCAATCATATTCTTTCACTAATAACCATTTAAATTGTATAGATGATATTAACAATTTTTGTATCCTATACACAAAAATATGTTCCTAGAACATTAAAATATGATCATGTATTAGAACACATAAACTCATCATGTTATAAAAAAAGCAGAAAGATTACAGAACACAACCTCTGAATACGATGTTGGACAAATAGAAATTAACAATATAAGCTTGATTTAAAAACCAAATAACTTTGAAATTTAAAAAAATTAGAGGGAAACAAAATTGCAATGATAGGATATTAAGAACAGAATGACAATCAGACTAGCAAGACTGTACTCAAGAATTTTAAATATGTCATTTGTTTTATTAAGTTAGACAATATAAAGCTTAAACTGGCTGTGTTAATATCAGAATTTAAAAGAGGGTTATATGAGAAATCTGGGAACCTCAGTAGGACAGAACAAAAATGATTAAAGCAGAAAATTATGAATTTAGAGACAAATTCTAGTATATACATTCCAGACACAGTGATTGAAAGAATAAATTACTGACAAACCTCAAGCAAAACAACAAGAATAAAAATGGCAACAGAAGAGAGACAGAGATATTTGAAATCAAAATGGTCATAACCACTAATTCATGATGTTTTATAGAGGTATTATATAATTCATGATATTACAGAGGTAATGTGTCTCCCCTAGATCACTTATAAATATAATTTTAATTAAAATTGTAAGATTGTTTTAGGGATAGATTTGACAAAATTATTCTAAAGTCATCTTATGATACTAATATTTTCTAAAGTTAAAAAATAAGTAAAATAAACAGCATTTGATTAAACATGCTGATATGTAAAAACTGTTTTAAAAAGTAAGGAGATAATACACACTAAACTGAGGATAGTGGTTACCTCCAGGTATGTAGGGCTTTCCTAGTAGCTCAGCTGGTAAAGAATTCACCTGCAATGTAGGAAACCCCAATTTAACTCCTGGGCCGGGAAGATTCCCTGGAGAAAGGATAGGCTACCTGCTCTAGTATTTTTGGGCTTATTTGGTGGCTCAGACTTTAAAGAATCCACCTACATGTAGGAGACCTGGGTTTGATCCTGGCTTGGGAAGATCCCCTGGAGAAGGGAATGGCTACCTACTCCAGTATTCTCCATGAGAATCCCCATGGACTGAGGGGCCCCCATGGTGGGCTACAGTCCATGGGGTTGCAAACAGTCAGACATAACTGAACTAATAACACACACACACATCATCTTTATTATAATAAAGCTGGAAGGTATGCGTTGAGAGCTGAGGCCAGGTAGATTTATCATATTCTTCCTGAATAGACAAATTTGCTCACCCTGTCTCTGGTCCCTCCATCAGCACTCTAACTTGTTCTGAGATGGAGAGCTAGCTGGAGATCTCCACGAACAGAAAGGTCCGAAGCAGGGGACAAAAGTCACAGGTCCGCCTGGTAAATCCATCTGTCCTTGGGGAAAATAGAATGAAAGGACAGACTCAAGATGAAATGGTTGTTCCATATTTTTTCCTCCTAGGGAATTGAGCAGAGCCTGCCTCCTCTCAGTAGAAAGATGAGCAGAATTACAGTTAGGGTTATGTATGTATGTGTGTGCTCAGTCATGTCCAACTCTTTGAGACCCATGAACCGGAACTTGCTTGGCTCCTCTGTCCATGGGATTCTCCAGGCAAGAACACTGGATTGGGTTGCCATTTCCTTCTACAGGGGATCTTCGCCACTCAGGGATTGAACCTGCCTCTCCTGCATTGACAGGTGGATTCTTTACCAGTGTGCAACCTGGGAAGGGTCAGGGTTAGAAGGTTGACATAGATTCTTTGCTTGAGCAAGATTTACTCATCTGCCTAGGCCCATCCATGCCCTTCCTTGTAAAATTTAGTTTTAGGAAGAACTTTGCTAAGTCAGTTTGACAAGAACCCTGTACCCCTGATGCCCGATCACCTTCAATCTCTGATCAGGCTCCTCACCCTCAACCCAATCCTGCAGGTGATGTTTTCTCATCGTATCCTGAGCAAAGGATTCTGTCCAGTCGGTTTAGCCAAATGCCCTTTACTCCGGTTGTTTCCTCTTAGTAATTTTCTATCCACTGACCCTTACCCTGCTCTTTGGCTATAAATTCCCACCTGCCCATGCTGTATTCAGAGTTGAGCCCAGATCTTTTCTCCAGCTGTAAAATTCCATGGCAGTGGTCCCTAACCTGTTACAATGATCCTGAATAAAGTCTGTAGTACCACTTTTAACAAGTGTTGTTGAATATATTTTCCATTAACAGGGTTACCCCAACATTATCTGGAGGGTTTTCTGCTTCAGATCTCAATTATGACGGTCTCTCTTTACCCAGATTCCATCATTTTCAAACTGAGTTGAAAACAAGTCAGTTGTTTTCCGATTGCTTTAATCTCTTTCTTCTGCCTTCCCAGTGTGACTAACTCTCCCTCTCTTCCAGGACACTTATTCAGTCTGTAGCCATGTGTATTATGTTACCAGTCCCTAAATTTTCACGCAATAGTTCTTTGATAATACTGTTTAGGTCCTCAGACCTGCCATCCTCTCATGCTATTCTTTTAAAAATAAGTTTGAGCCTTTTTTCAATTGTTCTAAATAATTTGAAGCACTTGGGAATTTTCCTGCTTTAGGTTGTATATATTTTCTTCTTCTTCTTTCTCACACTTTTCTTTCCTCCCTCCCTCCTTCCCTTTCTTTCTGTCTGTATGTAGCCTGCATGCTTGCTATGTGTGTTAGGTTGCTTTAGGTGTGTCTGACTCTTTGTGACCCTCTGGACTATAGCTCACCAGGCTCCTCTGTCTGAGGATTCTCCAGGCAGGAATACTGGAATGGGTTGCCATGCCCTCCTCCAGAAGATCTTTCTGACCCACGAGTCAAACCCGCATCTCACGTCTCCTGCATTGGCAGGCAGGTTCTTTACCATTAGTGCCGCCTGGGAAGCCCTAGGTTGTGTATATTTCCTTCTTTCTCTTTCTCAGTCCTTTCTTTCCTCCCTCCCTCCTTCCCTTTTGTTCTTTCTGTCTCCATATAGCTTGCATTCTTTCCATGTCACTCCATTTTTCTAGCTTTACTCATGCTTGGAGGCTCTGCCTGGAAACTTAATGTGATCTGAGTTTGGGAAGATACTTACCTCCCATTCCACCGCACCTTTGACTTATTTCCTGACTCCACTGCTTCACAGTTTGAATGCTGAAATTTTTAAAATTGTCTTTATTTTTAACTAAAGGATAATTTCTTTACAATATTGTGTTGGTTTCTGCCATACACCAGCAGGAATCAGTCGCAGGAATACCCATGCCCCTTCTGTCTTGGACCTCCCTCCCACTTCCCATCCCATCCCACCCCTCTAGGTTGTCACAGAGAACCTGTTTGAGCTTCCTGCATCATACAGCAAATTCCCACTGGCTATCTATTTTACATATGGCAGTGTATATGTTGGAGAAGGGCATGGCAACCCACTCCAGTATTCTTGCCTGGAGAATCCCTTGGACAGAGGACCCTGTTGGGCTACAGTCCAAAGGATTGCAAAGAGTTGGACATGACTGAAGCAACTTAGCATATGTTTCCCTGCTACTCTCTTCATTTGTCCCACCCTCTTGAATGGCGAATTTTTGGTGATCCATCTACTTTTTGTAGCACTAAAGCACAGTGGTGCCCCAGAGGAAGAATTTGGGTAAAGGGATGTGCCATCGTTATTGGAAGACCTGAGCTCTGTTGTCTCTTCCAAGATTGTGTAAACTAGTGAAGCCACTCCAAGATCCACTCTACTTAGTTGGGGGTTATATTCCATTCCTGGGGGACAATGTATTTGCATTTTAGATGGAATCCCCAATTTGGTATGTGTAACTCTTGATCTTATCTCCTGGAATTTTTTTTTTTTTTAACCAGTTTCTCTCTACAAATCATTTGAAGTATTTTAGAGTTAGAGAGGCTTCTCTGGTGGCTCAGTGGTAAAGAATCCACCTGCCTATCCCTGGGTTGGGAAATAGCAGCCTGCTCCAGTATTCTTGCCTGCAGAATCCCACAGACAGAAGAGCCTGGTGGGTTACACTCAACCAGAATCATAAGAGGGGAAAAATGAGACCTCCAACCCTCTGCACTTAGCTCCTTTGAGATGTGGGGTATGGGGGGAGGTCTCTTTCCTCCTCTGAAGATGTCTATGTGCTGATCCCTGGAACCCAGGCATATGTTACACAGCACATGGGACTTTGCAGATATAATTAGAGTTACTGATCATAAAGCAGGGCGATTACTTTGGACCGATCTAATCCCATTAGAGAACTTTCTCCAGCTGGAGGCAGAAGGGATGAGGCAGAAAAAGAACTCAGAGAGATTCAGAGCATGAGGAGGACCTAACAGGAAGTTGCTGCTTTGAAGTGGAGGGGGCAACATGACAGGAATTCAGGCTGAGAGAGACTCTTGGCCGACAGCCAGCAAGGAAACAGAGACCTCAGGCCAGCAGCCCAAACAACTGAATTCTGTCAACAGCCTGGATGAGCTTGGAAACCGACTTGCCCTCAGAGCCTCCAGATAAGACTCCAGCTTGCCAACAACTTGATCTCAGCCTGTGACACCCGGCCCAGTGGAACCAGCTGAGCTCACGAGACGCTTGACCTACAGAGCTGTGAGATCATAAATTTGTGTGGTGTGAAGCTGCTGAATTTATGGTAATTTGTTATGGAAGCTACAGAAAATAAACGCATGGATAGATTAGTTAGAAATGTCACAATTTTGATGACTAGACTAGCCTGTGAACAGGATGGGAGGGTCTGGGGTGGGGTTTACTCTACCTGATTCTGCTCCAGGTTCTTGGGCACCTTTTGGGGAAAGAATATCTTTTTAGACTCTGTCTTTTGTATATCGTTGAACTTATTTTGTTAAGTTTGAAGTTGTTGTGACTTAGTTGTTAAGTCGTGTCTGGCTCTTTGTGACCTCGCGGACTGTAGCAAGCCAGGCTCCTCTGTCTTCCACTATCTCCCGAAGTTTGAAGTACATGTGCTTTAAATCATGTGGTTTTGGAAGAGAGCAAATCAGAGTAGCTTCATTCAACCATCTGAACTCAAAAATCTCTTGCTCAAGTCATCATGTATGAGAGTGAAGGAGCATTCCATGAGTCTAGAATCAAAGCACATTTGTGAAAATAAAGGCTATTTGAAAAGAAAATAAATTATACATATGTATCTGTGTGTGATAGTTAATGTTCTGTGTCAACTTGACTGGGCCAGGGGGTGGCCAGATATTTGGTTAAACATTATTTCTGGATGTGTCTGTGGAGGTGTTTCCAGAAGAGATTAACACTTAAATCATAGATTGAGTTAAGCAGATTTGGGTGGGCATCACTCAATTTGATGAGGGCTGAGTAGAGTAAAGAATCCACCTGCAATGAGGGAGACCTGGGTTCCAATCCCTGGGTTGGGAAGATCCCCTGGAGGAGGGCATGGCAACCCACTTCAATATTCTTGCCTGGAGAATCCCCATAGACAGAGGAGCCTGGCGGGCTACAGTCCATAGGGTTGCAAAGAGTCGGACACAACTGAGCAACCTAGCACAGCACAGTACAGAGTAGACTGAAAGCTGGGGTAAGGAATGACTTACTCTCCTGCCTGATTGCATGAGCTTAGACACTTATCTTAAGCCCTTGGACTGGGACTTATACCACTGGTTCTCCTGGTTTCCTGGGCCTTTGGACTCAGAGTGGAACTACACTACTGGCTTTCTTGGGTCTCCAGCCTTCAGACAAACCATAGGACTTTTTAGCCTCCATAGTCCATATGCACGAATGCCTGATGATATGCTTATATCTCTCTCTCTCTATCTATCTCTCTATCATCTGTTTCCTAGTGACCCTGTTTCTCTGGAGAATCCTGACTAATTCAGAGTATGTGTATATTTATATGTATGTACACCTATGATGTAATCGACTTTCATTTTATTCATATATTAAAGTTGAAAATATAAATTATAAAATTTTTAATTCTTTCTGCTGGAAAAGAAATGTATAACAGGTAGTATTACTTTAACTTTGAAGAGAATATCAATAGTAACCCCAAACAACTCATTTGGTTGGAAGAATCAAAATTGAAATACAAGAATCAGTTTCTTGAAAAGACCTAGATTTTTATTGTTTTGGTGTTTTAGGATTTTCATTCCACAGACACTTGCAGGGAGCCCATCACATGTCAGTACTAGATGTTGAGGTGTGAACAAACAATGAACAAGATAGATATTATCCCTGACTTCCCTGGTGGCTCAGACGGTAAAGCGTCTGCCTACAATGTGGGAGACCCGGTTCTATCTCTGGGTCGGGAAGATCCCCTGGAGAAGGAAATGGCAACCCACTCCAGTATTCTTGCCTGGAGATTCCTGTGGATAGAGGAGACTGGTGGGCTGCAGTTCGTGGGGTCGTAAAGAGTCGGGCACGACTGAGTGACTTCACTTTCACTTGAGCCTAGGAGAGAAATTTTGGCCCAGTTGAATCAGCAAGGGTAGATTCATATTGATATGAATATGGTTGACTGAAGCACTCTTCTGTACTATTGGGCCGTACCAGTGTTCCTGATTTAGGGTGGCCTGGGCCTCTATGTGAATATGCAGTAGAGGATCAAATCCAATCCGATAAAGATTTATTTGACGAAACCTGAAGGATAAACGGTAATTAGAAGCTAACTAGTCAGTTCAGTGAAGTCGCTCAGCAGTGTCTGACTCTTTGCAACCCTGTGGACTGTAGCCCGCCAGGCTCCTCTGTCCATGGGGTTCTCCAGGCAAGAATACTGGAGTGGGTGGCCATTTCCTTCTCCAACTAGTCAATAGGGGAGGCCTGAAGAGCCTGCCAGGCAGAGGCAGCAGCAAGCTTGAGGACCTAGGAGGTAGAGAGCCTGGTAAGGTGGTCTGACTGGTAGGTGTTTCGTATGGTGGGAGGAAGGGAGTGGAATGAGGTTGGCGTAATTACCGGATAAAGGATCAGCAGCTATCATTTCAGTTCAGTCACTCAGTCGTGTCCAACTCTGCGACTCCATGGACTGCAGCACACCAGGCCTCCCTGTCTATCACCAACTCCTGGAGTTTCTCAAACTCATGTCTGTTGAGTCGGTGATGCCAGCCAACCATCTCATTCTCTGTTGTCCCCATCTCCTCCCACCTTCAATCTTTCCCAGCATCAGGGTCTTTTCAAATAAGTCAGTTATATTGTCACCCTGCTTATTTAACTTATATGCAGAATACAGCATGAGAAATGCTGGGCTGGATGAAGCACAAGCTGGAATCAAGATTGCCAGGAGAAATATCAATAACCTCAGATATGCAGATGACATCACCCTTATGGCAGAAAGTGCAGAAGAACTAAAGAGCCTCTTGATGAAAGTGAAAGAGGAGAGTGAAAAAATTGGCTTAAAACTCAACATTCAGAAAACTAAGATAATGGCATCTGGTCCCATCACTTTGCGGAACAGTGGAAACAGTGACAGACTTAATTTTTTTGGTCTCCAAAATCACTGCAGATGGTGATTGCAGCCATGAAATTAAAAGGTGCTTGCTTCTTGGCAAAAAAGTTATGATTAACCTAGACAGTATATTAAAAATCAAATACATTACTTTGCCAACAAAAGTCCATCTAGTCAAGGCTATGGTTTTTCTAGTAGTCATGTATGGATGTGAGAGTTGGACTATAAAGAAAGCTGAGCGCTGAAGAATTGATGCTTTTGAAACGTGGTGTTGGAGAAGACTTTTGCAAGTCCCTTGGACTGCAAGGAGATCCAACCAGTTCATCCTAAAGGAAATCAGTTCTGATTATCCATTGGAAAGACTGATGCTGATGCTGAAACTCCGACATTTTGGCCACCTAATTCGAAGGACTGATTCAGCAGCTATAAGGTGATACATTTTATTAGTCTTGATCAGCTACCATAATAACTTGGGAAACTGGGAAATAGGTCTGATTTCAATTTTTTCCAGTTTTGTTGAGATATAACTGACATAGAACATTGTGTAAGTTTAAGGTAAAATATGTAGTGATTTTGTATTTGTATATACTGCAAAATGATTACCATGAAAAGCTTAGTTAACACATCTATCACCTCATATAGTTACAATTTTTGTGTGTGTGTGGTGAGAAATTTCAAGATCTACTCTTCTAACAACTTTCAAATATATAATACAATGTTGTTAACTATGGTCACCATGCTGTAGGTTGCATCCCCAGAACTTATTCATGTTATAATTAGAAGTTTCTACCCTTTGACTACCTTCATTCATTTCCCCTACCTACCATCCTTCATCTCTGGCAACCACCAATCTCTTCTCTGTTTCTATGAGAATCATAGAAGAGCCCACACATAAGTGAGATCACATCATATTTTCTTTCTCTGTTTGACTTATTTCACTTAGCTTAGTGCCCTCAAGGTTCATCCATGTTATTATCAATAGCAAAACTTCTTTTTTTTTTAGAGCGGGATAATTTTCTTTTGGAGATATAGATTATTTATCAATATTTTCTTCATTCATTTACCAATAGACACTTAGGTTGTTTCCATGTCTTGGCTATTGTAAATAATGCTACAGTGAACACAAGAATGTAGATATCTCTTCAAGCCAGTTATTTAATTTTGCTCAGGTATATACTCAGAAGTGGAAGTGCTGAATCACATGATAGTTCTATTTCGAAAATTTTGAGGACCCTCCATACTGTTTTCCATGGTGGTTGGACCAATTTACCTTCCTACGAATAGTTCCCTTTTCTCCCTATCCTTGTCAGATTTGTGATT
This sequence comes from Budorcas taxicolor, assembly GCF_023091745.1. Lineage (NCBI taxonomy): Eukaryota > Metazoa > Chordata > Mammalia > Artiodactyla > Bovidae > Budorcas > Budorcas taxicolor. Next base: position 75,475,197 of record NC_068910.1, read on the forward strand.
TCTTGTCTATTTGATGATAGCCATTCTAACAGGTATGCTGCGACTGCTGCTGCTAAGTTGCTTCAGTCATGTCCGACTCTGTGCTACCCCATAGATGGCAGCCCACCAGGCTCCCCCGTCCCTAGGATTCTCCAGGCAACAACACTGGAGTGGGTTGCCATTTCCTTTTCCAATGCATGAAAGTGAAAAGTGAAAGTGAAGTCGCTCAGGTGTGTCCAACTCTTCGCAACCCCATGGACTGCAGCCCACCAGGCTTCTCCGTCCATGGGATTTTCCAGGCAAGAGTATTAGAGTGGAGTGCCATCGCCTTCTGTGCTAACAGGTATGAGGTTACAGGTTATTGTGATTTTGATATGCATTTCCCTGATGACTAGTAATGTTGAGCACCTCTCCATGTATTTGTGTAAGCCTGGTTTTTAATACATTATCTTCACTAGACAGGTTTTATCCACACTCCATAGAATGGGAAGGTTGAGGGAAAATGAGGCTGAGTCTATGGATCAATGTTATTATCATGTTGTGTGCCTGGTGACTCTCTTATTTTTGATGGACCCCGGAGTATGGTTACCAACTGGATCATATTCCTTTATTCACTCATTTCTCCTTTTTTTTTTTTTTTAAAGCACTTATTGCACTTATTGAATATTCTGTTTGTCCCCTTTAGTTTATTCTCAGTTGTTGGGCACAGATCTGTGTTAGCCCTCCATCACTGTTAACAAATTGTCACAAACTTAGTGGCTTAAAATAACACAAATTTGTTGTCTCATAGCTTTAGAGGTCAGAGTCTGACACAGATCACTGGGCTAAAACCACGATGTTGGTAAGGCTGCATTCCTTCCCTAAGGTTATGGGGGAATCTGTTTCCTTGCTTCTTCCAGCTTTTAAAGGCTCCCCACATTCCTTGGCTTGAGGGCTCCCTTTTAATTTTCAAAGCCAACAACATAGTGCCTCTCTGACCCTGCTTGCCTCGTCACATCTCTTTTTCTGCTTCCCACCTCCATTTTTAAGAACTCTTGTGATGACATTGGGTCTGCACAAATAATCCAGGGAATCTCCCTATTTTAAGGTCAGCTGAACATCAAACTTAATTCCATCAGCAACCTTAATTCCCTTTGCCATGTGACATAATGTATTCACAGGTTCTAGGGATTAGAACGTGGACATCTGTGCCGGTGTCATTTTTCTGTCTACCATATGATTCCTTGGACTCTGCTTCTTGTCTTTTCTTATTGGCTAATATAAAAGTTATATAGAATATAAAGGGTGATCTCTTCCTGTGGCCTTCTCCCCCTGACCCCATCCTTTCTACACCTCACACACTCTTATCTCTACTTGCCTAACTGACCCCTGTGTGTGCATGCTAAGTCGCTTTAGTCATGTCTGACTCTGTGACCCTATGGACCGTAGCTTGCCAGGCCCCTCTGTCCATGGGATTCTCCAGGCAAGAATGCTGGAGCGGGTTGCTGTGCCCTCCTCCAGGGGATCTTCCGCACTTAGGGATCAAACCCATGTCTCTGCATCTCCTGCATTGACAGGCAGGTTCTTTACCACTAGTGCCACCTGGGAAGACCAAATGTCTCCCAGGTCTGACATTTTCTGGCTGGCTTTTCTCATCATCCATTATTGACTATATTTTTGAGTTCAAGGCACATCTTATACTTTGTCTTTGGACAAGCTATTCTATCCTTCTTAATTTGTGAGTTACATGGTTAAAATGTAGAGAGTTAATCATAGCAAGTGATTATAATAAGCTTTCTTTTGGTTTCCCACTATGAGTAAGGGAAACTCACCCTTCTGCTTGGTGTTATGGTGTGATAATTGCTCTTCTTAAAATTTCAGGGCTAGCTTCTGCATCTCTCTATTTTTCAATTTTCTTTTTCTTTTTTTTACCCACAATAAGAACAATGTTAGAAATGGCTTATGAGGAAGCTTGGGTTTCCCTGATGGTTCAGACAGTAAAGCATCTGCAATGTAGAAAAAAAAAAAAAAAAAAAAACAAACACGTGTGATCCCTGGGTCAGGAAGATCCCTTGGATAGGGAATGGCAACCCACTCTAATATCCTTACCTGGATAATTCCACGGACAGAGGAACTTGGGGTGGGACAGTCTATGGGGTCGCAAAGAATCTGACAAGTCTGAATGACTAATACTACTCTTACTATGAGGAAACTTACACAGCCAGAGACTATGAGAAGCAGTGACACAGTTTTAAATTTTTACAGGGTTTGCAAAGTACTTAGAATCAAGGAGATTATCTTTATTTGCATTTAGAGGAAAGGTTAGTAGGGAAAAATTTTTTTTAAAGAAAAAAAGCCTGTCAAATAAGCCATTACTTGTGTGAAAACAGTGAAGAAGCTTTTAGCTTTCACTTACAAAGATGAAGATTAGGTGAAAATTTCACAAGTCTCAAAAACACACATTGATTTCACAGCTGAAGAATTTTTCAGTGATTTGGGAATGTTTTGTTTTACAATTTAAGTATTTTTTTTCCATTCTACTAGAAAACTGGGTTTACAGTAAATGGGGAAAATGACCTAAATATATTTTCATTTTAGAAAATTATACCAAATTTCTAAAATGGCAATCTGAACAATTTGGTTATATTCCATTGTAATTACAGATAATACTCATTTTTCTTTAGTTTTAATTTAATAGGCAAAACAATATTTATTCTTACAAATTAAGTTTTTAACCCTTACATTTGTTGTGGACAAAATTTGACCTACCTAGAAAGTTTACGTTTTATTAGTATGATAAACCAGTTTCAAGGTTTTCTAAAATAAACAATATTTCAATGAAAAGTGATCAATGAAAAAAGTGAGAAAATAACACATACTTTCATGGCTTTTGAAAAATTTCCATTTTTAAAAACAGGTCAGGCTATCAGTTGGAACATTATACCTACCATAACAAGTTTTAGATGAAAAATGTGGACTTTTTTTTTTTTTTATTACTCTCGAGCTAAATTATCTAGCTCTAAGAGTAAGGCCAAGTTTCATATCCAAATCAGGTGGAAGAATAATAATGACTTTCAGTTTATTTTGCCAATAAACAGCAATTTAGAAAAAGGTATGGAAATAATGGAAATAAATGTCTCAACATGAGCTCTCAGAAACATACTCATAAAATTTTGTCCCTCCAGTAAAAGAATTCTGTTTGGTGGTGTGGTGCATATATGATCTAGTGAAAGTTTGAAATCCTGTATTTTGCATCTCTAAAGTATTGGAGAATAGTTAGAGCAATCTGTGGTTTTCATTTTAGCTTTTCTTCTAAGGATCAAAACTGAACCACCAATTTATGATGAGCTCTTAGGCATTCAGATGTATTTGGTTTTCCTTGGTTGGTTCAGTTGAGTGGATGGAATTGCACTGGAATTGCCATTGAGTGGATGAAATTATTATTTGAATCCAAGAATACAATATGGTTTAAAAGCATTTGAGTGAGTAAGTCACTTTAGTAATTCCTGTTGCTGCTGAAGTTCCCAGTCAGCAATTTGTAAAGTAACCTGTTTGCAACATTGGCAACAAATCTGATTAGTAAATATTTGCTTATCTGACAGATCCAATGTGCTTTTTCTTTCCTTTAAAAATTTATTTATTTTATAGTTGAAGGATAATTGCTTTACAGAATTTTGTTGTTTTCTGTCAAACCTCAACTTGAATCAGCCATAGGTATACACATGTCCCCTCCCTCTTGAACCTCCCTCCCATCTCCCTCCCCAATCCACTCTCTAGGTTGATACAGAGCCCCTGTTTGAGTTCCCTGAGTCATACAGAAAAATAAGGAATGCTTCACAAATTTCTGTGTCATCTTTGCACAGGGGCCATGCTAATCTTCTCTGGATCATTCCAATTTTAGTATATGTGCTGGTGAAGTGAGCACCCAATGTGCTTTTGACAAGTATAACATATTAGGAAGAAAAAGACTTTTATTCAGAAATGTTTCTACCCAGTTTGAAACATAGTCAAGCTTTCTGGGCTCTGGACTGAAAATGCTTAATGTGGTCACTGAATGTGTCAGGACTCATCTCAGAAGTCCTAGAGTTTTCAGAAATCTGGGAGCAGAGAACAGATAAGATATGATATGAAATGTATAAAAAAAGAATGGAAAAGGCAGTCCTTTATTTCTTAAAACATTGACATGAATTTTACTTAAAGAGCTGATGTTTGAAAGAGACTCATGGACACAGAAAACAAACTTACAGTTACCAAAGGGAAAGATGGGAGGGGAGAGGGATAAATTAGGAGGCTGGGATTAATTTATATACTCTACTATGTGTAAAATATGTAAGTAACATGGGCCAACTGTATGGCACAGGGAACTATACTCAGTTAAAGTAATAACCTATAAGAGAAAAGTACATATGCAGAGTACATCATGAGAAACGCTGGGCTGGAAGAAGCACAAGCTGGAATCAAGATTGGTGGGAGAAATATCAATAACCTCAGATATGCAGATGACACCACCCTTTTGGCAGAAAGTGAAGAGGAGCTAAAAAGCCTCTTAATGAAAGTGAAAGAGGAGAGTGAAAAAGTTGGCTTAAAGCTCAACATTCAGAAACCAAAGATCATGGCATCTGGTCCCATCACTTAACGTCAAATAGATGGGGAAACAGTGGAAACAGTGTCAGATTATTTTTTTGGGCTCCAGAATCACTGCAGACGGTGATTGCAGCCATGAAATAAAAAGATGCTTACTCCTTGGAAGGAAAGTTATGACCAACCTAGGTAGCATATTCAAAAGTAGAGACATTACTTTGCCAACTAAGGTCCAGACGTCTAGTCAAGGTTATGGTTTTGCCAGTGGGCATGTATGGATGTGAGAGTTGGACTATGAAGAAAGCTGAACGCCGAAGAATTGATGCTTTTGAACTGTGGTGTTGGAGAAGACTCTTGAGAGTCCCTTGGCCTGCAAGGAGATCCAACCAGTCCATCCTAAAGGAGATCAGTCCTGGGTGTTCATTGGAAGGACTGATGTTGAAGCTGAAACTCCAATATTTTAGCCACCTCATGCGAAGGGTTGACTCATTGGAAAAGACTCTGATGCTGGGAGGGATTGAGGGCAGGAGGAGAAGGGGACGACCGAGGATGAGATGGCTGGATGGCATCACCAACTCGAGGGACACGAGTTTGGGTGTACTCCGAGAGTTGGTGATGGACAGGGAGGCCTGGCATGCTGCGATTCATGGGGTCACAAATAGTCAGACACGACTGAGCGACTGAACTGAACTGAACTGAACTGAATGTGTAAGAGGAACATAGGCAGCACAGAGAGGGGTTTTTTCATGTGTGCCTCTGTGTTATGCTGCAGTAATGAGAAGAATCTAAATCACATTTCCTGTAATGTCCCAAGACTGAATGTTATATGTTTGACTAAAAAAAAACATGTTGAGAAAAAGAAACCAAGATGTCTTTTATGCTAAGGAATGGGACTTTGAGACACACTTCAGAGAACAATGTGGGTGGGGAATTTTTTAAATGAATTATCCACCTGCAACGTATTCAGAAAATTTTTGATCAAGACAGTCCTTTGAGTTTTAGTAACACATGGGATTTCACACTTTCTCTGAGCAATTTGAGTTTCCTTCTCAGAATCTTTTAACTGCTTAGCTTGAATTGTATCGTGTCATAAACTGAAAAATTTATGGGCTCAAATGTGAATTTGTTCTTTAAAAGAGGTAGGAAAATAATCTTATAAAAATTATTTTAATTATATTTTTATTATGAAGTAAAAATATTGCATAAGGTTTGAAAATTCTTATTAAATGTTGTACTCAATGGAAAAAATTTTTTAAATAGATAAAATAGATTCTAGTACACCACTGTTCCATCCATACTTGAGATTATGAATTAAAATCTACATATTATAGAAGATAGATGATCAGAAATGGTATTTTAAAGTTAATTGATCAAAGTGCATCTTATTTGTGTTATTAAAAATTCAAGTATAAGAAACTGTATTCAGAATTGAGAGAAAAACATAAGACACCAAAGAAATCATTGGTGAAAAATGATTTACTATCAATACAAAAATCAAAATCATAAAATTTAATGGATCTTATCCTAGGAAACCTTTTTAAAGAATTAGTCAGTGTTAAGAAGTTAAAGCAGAAGATAAATTAGTTCTTTTCAATTAATATTAAAGAATGTACTTAGTATAAGCCAGAGCTTTGTTACATAAAAACATGGGTTAGTATAGAATATCATAGCTTAAAGGAGAATATTAGACATTTTTGATATTGCTTCTGTGTATCTGTTTCTAAAATTCTATTGAAAGGAAGATGATTCTGTGGGTAGCAGGCAATTATATTGTTAACTTAAATATTTAGAAAAGATGACTTGGATGTTACTAATGAACAAGTTTGAAAGTGCTTGATCTTACAACAATTAGCATGAGTCAACATGGATTTTTGATCAATCATTCCGATCAAATGAATTGACTTTTTAAAAATGGAAATAACCATAGTCATAGGTAATCCCATTCAAGAAAATAGAAACAAAAAAAAAAAAACCAAAAAAAAACCAAAAACCAAAAATACCACCTGTCTAGACATAATTGCTTTTATAGTTGCTATTTGATTTTAGAATTCCTGGAATATAGTAATAGCGCCTACTATTTGCTGGGCAGCTACTTTATGCCAGACACTTTTCTAGAAACCTTTCATTACTTCTGATTAAATTCTCAAAAAGTCATGGGGCCATTATCCTCATATTACAGATTAAAAAAATGGTGTCTCGGTTTAAATGGCTTGTCCCAGATTATACTGTAAGTGGCAGAGGTGGAGTTGAGATATGTCTTTTTCTGAAACCTCTGTTTCCTGCCTCAACCTTGGACTGCCTCACCCAAGGTCAAAGACAACACTGGGCCTAAGATGATCAATTCTTTCTGTTGTCCCATGAAAGAGGGATTTGGAATGTGGGACTTTCAGAGCTAAGCTTGAGAAAGTCTCGGGCAAACCCAGGTGAATTGGTTATTGTATCTGTAGGCATGCTCTTCTGACTAGCGCACACTCAGGAAGGCCATACGGCTATGTTAGAAGCTTCCTATTCCTGTTAGATTATCTGCACTGCTGAGGCCATTTCTTTAACCAACAGGATAAAACCAGAGAGCTACCTGCCAGAATAGTTGGATAACTGTGTTGACCAGCTCTTAACACACAGGGAGAACTGAGCTTGCTATCTATCAATCAACCCCAACTTTTAGCATAACTTCAGAGCTTTCAGCTAAAATTGGTTCAGGACATATTATCATAAATCTCTAATGTAGGACAAAAGGGAGCAAAAAAGATGAAAGCAAAAATTTATAAATTTTAAAACGAAGTCTAGCATATACTTTTCAAGTACAGTTCATAGAAAGGATCAATTACTAGACAAACTTCAAGCAAAACAACAAGAACAATAACAGCAACAGGAGAAAGATGTATTTTCATCCTTTGTGTTTAATTCAAAGAGAATCAGCGTGTTCTCTGATTAAAATGCCCTTTCATTTTTCATTTTTATTTTTAATAGAAGTATAAGTTACAATGTTGTGTTAACTTCAGTGTACAGAAAAGTGATTCAGCTATATATGTATATTGGAGTGGGTTGTCATTTCCTTCTCCAGGGGGTCTTCCCAACCTAGGGATCAAAGCCAGGTCTCCTGAACTGCAGATAGATTCTTTACCATCTGAGCCACCAAGAAAGTCCATAAATACCATGCATATATTCTTTTCCATTCAGTTTAGTCGCTCAGTCGTGTCTGACTCTTTACAACCCCATGAACCACAGCACACCAGGCCTCCCTGTCCATCACCAACTCCCGAAGTCCACCCAAACCCATGTCCTTTGAGTCGGTGATGCCATCCAGCTATCTCATCCTCTGTCGTCCCCTTCTCCTCCTGCCCTCAATCTTTCCCAGCATCAGGGTCTTTTCAAATGAGTCAGCTCTTCACATCAGGTGGCCAAAGTATTGGAGTTTCAGCTTCAACATCAGTCCTTCCAATGAACACCCAGGACTGATCTCCTTTAGGATGGACTGGTTGGATCTCCTCGCAGTCCAAGGGACTCTCAAGAGTCTTCTCCAGCACCACAGTTCAAAAGCATCAATCCTTTGGTGCTCAGCTTTCTTCATAGTCCAACTCTCACATCCATACATGACTACTGGAAAAACCATAGCCTTGACTGGATGGACCTTTGCTGACAAAGTCATGTCTCTGCTTTTTAATATGCTGTCTAGGTTGGTCATAACTTTCCTTCTAAGGAGTAAGCATCTTTTAATTTCATTGCTGAAATCACCATCTGCATTGATTTTAGAGTCCAGAAAAATAAAGTCAGCCACTGTTTCCATTGTTTCCCCATCTATTTGACGTTAAGTGATGGGACCGGATGCCATGATCTTCGTTTTCTGAATGTTGAGCTTTAAGCCAACTTTTTCACTCTCCTCTTTCACTTTCATCAAGAGGCCCTTTAGTTCTTCTTCACTTTCTGTTGTTAAAAGATGTTGAGTATAGTTCCTTGTGCTATACAGTCGGCCCTTGTTGCTTACTTATTTGATATAAAGTGGTGCTGTGTGCTTAGTCACTCAGTTGTTTTCCACTCTTAGTGGCCCCATGGACTGCAGCCTCCCAGGCTCCTCTGTCCATGGGGATTCTACAGGCAAGAATGCTGGAGTGGGTAGCCTATCCCTTCTCCAGGAGATTTTTCCCACCCAGTAATTGAACTGGGGTCTCCTGCATTGCAGGTGGATTCTTTACCAGCTGAGCTACCAAGGTATGTATATTTTAATCTCAAATTTCTAATTTATCTCTCCCCACCCCTCACTAGCCCCCTTCCCCCTACCCCTACTATCCCCTTTGGTAAGCATGAGAATGTTTTCTATATTTATGAATTTATTTGTTCAATAAATTCAATTGTATCATTTTTTAGATCCCACATATAAATGAAGTATATATTTGTTTTTTACTTCATTTAGCATGATAATCTCTAGGTTCAACCATGTTGCTGCAAATGACATTATTTCATTCTTTTTTATAGTTGAGTAATATTGTTGTATAAATACATTGCATCTTCTTTATCCATTCGTCTGTCAATGGACATTTAGGTTGCTTCCACGGCTTGGCTGTTGTCAAGAGTGCCGCAATGAGCATTGGGCTACATGTACCTTTACAAGTTAGGGTTGTTGCTGGATATATGCCAAGCAGTGTGACTGTGATCATATGGTAGCTCTAGTTTTAGTTTTTTAAGGAACATTCATATTGTTTTTCATAGTGGCCACCAATTTACATTCTCAGCAACAGAGTAGGAGGGTTCCTTTCTCTTCACACCCTCTCCAGCATTTATTAGTTGTAGAGTTTTTGCTGATAGCCATTCTGACTGGTATGAGATGATACCTCATGCTAGTTTTGATTTGCATTTCCCTAATGATTAGAGATATTGAAAATTCTCTCTTTATTAACATAGTGTGTTACTTACAAGTCCTTTATTTTTCTGTTCAATCTAATACCTTATCTGTGAGTATTCTCGTAACTTTTATTTGTTCTTTTTTTCTAATAGGATTGTAAATTTCTTGTTTGTGGAATATATGCTTTTAGGTCAGCATAGTAGGTAAAATCATAGACTCTGGGGACAGAATGCTAATTTCAAGCTGTTGACCACGAGCAAAATTACTTAACTTCCCTGTTCCTGGTTCCTTCCTCTTTAAAGACAATAATAGTTCTTCCCATATAAGGTTGTTGTGGGGAATTAAATAGGTTATTTTATGTAAAAAACTTATGATAATACCTGCCACGGAAGCTGTGCTAGCTATATTATCATGATTATTTATTGGTCTTGGGTGATTCTATGCTGTCTTTGCATTTGGAACAGGCGTCACGGCTGTTGATTTGGCCAGAGATGGGGAGTATTTGGCATCCAGCACATCTGCTGAGTTTCACAGTCACTTTTTCTAAGAAATAGGAATGTGTTATTGTTTTCTGCTTTTGATGTACAAGTCAATCCTACTTTGGAACCAAGAATATAGCAATTCTTACCAGGATTCAGAGAACTCGCCATTTTGAATTTGAGGCTGGAATATTCTTCCTCTGCATAAGTGGAAGAGCCTCCCTGATCATACTCCCAGCTCACTCCCTGCCCCCTGCTCTAGTATTCTTGCCTGGAGAACCCCATGGATAGAGGAGTCTGGTGACTACAGTCCATGGGGTCACAAAGTCAGACATGACTCAGCAACTGAACACACACGCACACATTCCTTTATTCCTTGAATGACAGGGAGCAACTACCCAGAGAGCTGATCATAAGGCTTACTAAATGACCAGAGAGTAAATTGGATATTTGCTGCCAGTTAGCTTGCTGAAAACCACATCTTAAATAGTTATTAATATGTAATCATTGGTAATACATAAATTTATATCTTTTCCCCAGAAACTGGGGAAGGGCTTTTCCTGTTCAGTGAAGCCTGTCTGGAACATAGATATGATTCTTGGCAATGAGGCAGCCATTTTGTGACCATCATGATATTAGAAATTTTGGGAGAAAAAAATTACATATGTGGGAAAAGTTTTTTTTTTTTCTTTCTCGTGTATAAAAGAGATATTGGCACAGCTATGGCATGTGAGGAAAGTGGATGTGAAGTTCAGGAAACCCACTTGTGGCAGTTACTGGGGGTTTAGTGATTGACCTTCTATCCAGTTTCTGCCTCCTTTGCTTGTCTCTAGGATAGAGACGGAATAACAGTGTGCTCAGTATCTCAATGCCCTTGCAGACAGAAGTGGCCATGAACATGATTCTGGCCAGCAAGATATAGGCTAAAGTCTGTGAGGAGTTGAAAATGATATTTTTAAATAAAGCCTTGCTGGGAGAAAGCTTTTAATCCATTTTCCTCTTTCTCTGTAGAACATGGAATATGGTAGAAATATCATGATGAAGGTCATTTGCCAAGGACAGCAGGACAGGGAGGAAGAAGCAACACGGTGGATCTCTTGCTTTGGAACTGGACTACTTACCTCTGACACTGTGAAGTGAAGAAAAGAAAAAAGGGAAACCTGATGTATGAGATGGGGTCTTGGAAGATACAAAGGGCGGGCCAAAAGGCCTTAAAATCATCTAATGAAGAGACTCTTTACAGAGTTATAAGAAAGGAGAAAGGAAATATGTCAGTATTCTTCAGAGAAATAGAATCAACAGATATTCTTCCTTCTTCCTCCCTTTCCTTTTTTCCCTCCTTCCTTCCTTTCTTTCTTTTCTCTCTTGCTCCCCTCTCTCTTCTCTCTTTCAACTGGTTTCTGTGATTGTGGGAGGTGACAAGTTCACAATCTGCAGAGTCAATATCTCAGGTTGAGTCTGAAGGCTGGCAGGCTGCCTTCAGAGAACCAATGTTCTGTTTCACGGGCCATCAGGCAGGACAGTTCTCTCTTACTTAGAGGAGAGTCAGTCTTTTTGAACTATTCAGACCTTCAACTAATTGGGTAAGGCCCATCCACTTTTGGGAGAGCAATCTGCTTTACTCAGTCTGTTACTGAAAGGTGTGTGGGGTCGGGTTACTGGGTGCTCAACAGCCGAGAAACCAGCCAGGTTGGTAGGAAGGAAAGTTTGCTTTATCTCAGATGCTGGCAGCTGGGCAAGGGTGAGGGGATGTGGGCAAAAGTCTGTCCAAAGGCCAATTCCTCCCATAACTGGTAACTAGTGGGGCAAGAGATTTTATAGGTAGAAGGAGCGGGCTGCTTGTAGAAACAGCACAGTCAGCTCTGCTAGTCATCTTCAAATTCAGCCTCGATGGTCTGAACAGTGTCATCTTGATTGTTTTAGGTACAGTTAGTCTTCAGTTCCAGGGTCCGTTTGTTCCCATTTCGCTGAGGCCAGTTTTGGAATTGTGGCAGCTCGTGTCCTGGGTGCAGTCTGGTCATCATGCAGTTAGCTTTTTCACCTGGTATTTTAGTTATCTGTAAGACAGCTCACAGGATATGGCTCAGAATATTATCTATAGCCCTTGAGAAAGAACAAAAGGTCCTTGACTATGCTTAATGACTACATTGTTATTATTTAGTCTCCTATGACTATTTTCCTTTGTTTCCATACTTCTCATTTCTCTGATTAAACTTATTCTTGACTAAAGTTTTCCATAGACAAAAAGCAGACAGAGGACATGGGGTGGGGGGCAAGAACCATAGGGTCCTGCTCTGTTTCAAGTCCACCATGTAAATGTTAATCTCATCCCCAAACACCTCTTTTGACACACTCAGAATAACGTTTGACAAAATATCTGGGCACCTTGTGGCCCAGTCAAGTTGATACATAAAAGCAGCCACTATAGGAATGCACAAGAGATGGTGCAATACCCCTAGAATTGGTGGGGATTGTGATGGGTTAGGGGCGGGAAGAGCATTCAATGGAGTCAGAAAAAACTTGAATAAGAAGAGACGCTGCCTTATATGACCTTTGAGTACAAAGAAAAATAACTGCCAGAACTATAGCTACACAAGTAAAGTAGTTGGGGTGGATTATGGGAAATAAATATGTGATCCTTTCTTTTCCTGCTTAAGCCAGAGGGCAGAAGAGTTTGGGTGATGCTGTCTATGAAGGTCTACCTCTTGTGGAATAGGGCAGAGATTAGTGAAGGTAAGTGGGGAGATCAAAATTAACTAGCATATATTAATAATTTCATCCTTAACTTCAGTAAGTCAATTTATAAAAACCAGCATAGGATAATTATGCAGTTCAGTCAATTGCAATTCTAACTGATGCAGAAGGTGATAAATGATTTATTTTAGTTGCTGGACTTTGTTTCCTCGACTGAAACACTATTCATATTGGACCATATAGATGATGGCTTTTGATGTATTGTCCAATTAAGGGACATGATAGTGGGCTCCAGAATCATTGTGGTTAGTGACTGAAGCCATGAAATTAAAAGACACTTGCTCTTTGGAAGGAAAGCTATGACAAACCAAGACAATTATTGAAAAACAGAGGCATCACTTTGTCAACAAATGTCTGTATAGTCAAAGCTATGGTTTTTCTAATAGTCATGTAAGGGTATGAGAGTAGGGCTATAAAAAAGAAGAAGTGATGCTTTAGAATTGTGGTGTTGGAGAAGACTCTTGAGAGTCCCTTGGACAGCAGGGAGATCCAACCAGTCCATCCTAGAGGAAATAAGTCCTGAATATTCATTGAAAGGACTGATGCTGAAGCTGAAGCTCCAATACTGTGGCCACCTGATGAGAAGAGCTGACTCATTGGAAAAGATCCTGATGCTCGGAAAGATTGAAGGCAGGAGAAGAAGGAGGTGGCAGAGGATGAGATGGTTGGATGGCATCACCAATTCAATGGACATGAGCTTGAGCAAACTCTGGGAGATGGTGAAGCACAGGAAGGCCTGGCATGATGCAGTCCATGGGGTCACAAAGAGTTGGAGACGAGTTAGTGATTGAACAACAGCAGCAGCAGCAGCAACAACATAGCACAGTTGACCAGGAACATGTGGTCTGCTGATTATTTACATATCGAACAGTTTCATATGTTTCTCAATAAATTTGCTCATTGAAATAATAAGAAATAAGAGAATTGTAGACGATTTTTGAGAATGGAAAATTAGTACCTCTGTATTTCTGCTAAAGGAATGTCGAACAAATATTCAAACAACCTTGATTTGAAGGGGAAGCAAATTACTAGTCTCCTTTGTTCAGACACTGGGTCTAAGCTTCTAGCTAATTCCTACTTCATGGTTTGAAGTGTTTCAAATGTCTGAAGTTGGTCTTGTGGTTGGATGACATATGATCCAGCTACTGCTGGTGTTTCCTGGCTCTGACTAAGGTGGGGACTCAGTTTATTTGCACAGGAATCTGCATATGGGGCTGTGTCTGGGTCTTCCAGGACTCTAGTCAGTTCCTGTGGGCCTTGGAGTCTGGCTCACAGGCAGAAGGCAGCAGCTCTTGTTACACGATGCAGAACTACTGGGGTTTGGGATGCTGGCCAATCTGCTCATGGAGAAGAGAAACTGTTTTCAACAATACTGTCAAGTAGTTTATCTGATGGGTGGGTGAATACACTGACTCAGTCATGAACTCATAATTCCTACTTGAGAGCAGACATGGGTAAGTGCTTATCTAGCTCTGCTATGACTTAAGTCACATATCTTTACATGTGTGTGGGCGTGGCAGTCCAGGATGCAAATAAATCAAACATCTGAATTACCCAGAGAAAATAACAACTCCACTGATCCAAACTTGGCAGCTGTGCACACTCTTGTAAAATAGCACTGACTCACAGCGGCTGTGGTCATTTCCAAGTGGCCAGAAGGATTGGATGGAAGGACAGGAATCCCACAGGGTGTGATGGTCACCTAAATTGAATGACATGGCCCTGAGTGTGCTTGAAACCTTTCTCCAGTACTAAAGTGGGAGGCTCTGTGACGTTGGGGACCTATATGCTGAAGATCCCAGGTTTCTTGAATGGACCATAATATTGGCATGGATCTAGATGTGGGGGACTGGATGTTCTTTTAAACACAGCATACCACTTGGGGGACCTTAGTTTTTACATCCTTTGAAATAAGTTGGTTGCTGGATGGCGTTCTTCATAGAGGAATATGGAAATAACCATGGAATTTTGACTATTTGTAGTTACTACAAATTTTATGGATTGTTAAAGATTTTTTTCTGATTGTATTTTATTTTGAATTGTTAGTGTGAAAATATACTAATTTAGCATAGGTATGGAAAACACATTTTTTAAATGATATTTAGAACTTCTTCTTGGCATCATATTGTATAGTCCATTAACGCCCATATGTTTCTTTCCATCTTGACATTCAAATGACATCTGGAGATAACTCAAAAACAAATTAATTCTTTCTAATGCAATCTCTTGAGAACACAGAGAGCATATGTCCATAATGTCCAGTTGAAGTCTTAAAAATCTTTTCCTCCTATATTTTGGTTATCTATTTCTGAATAGCAAACCACTCTAAGATTTGGTGGCTTAACATCATTTAGCGGGAATTCCCAGGTGGTTCAGCGGTAAACAATCCACCTGCCCATGAGGGAGGTGCAGGAAATGCAGGTTCAAAAGGGTCAGGAAAGTCCATGGGTCAGGAAAGTCCTCTGGAGGAGGAAACGGCAACCCACTCCAGCATTCTTGCCTGGAAAATTCCATGGACCAAGGAGCCTGGTGGGCTACAGTCCCTGGGGTTGTGAAGAGATGGACATGACTGAGCAGCTGACACACAGTACATCATTTAGTAGTGGAGCTGGTGATGCCAGCTGGGCGGCAGGTCTGTTCTCATGCTGCAGTCATCTGGAAGCTCCCCCGGGTGTGTGTAAGAGGCCGCTGCAGATCTTTTTAGGCTCAGCATTGGAGGTTGCACAGTATCACTTCAGTCACAGTCTATTGGACAAAGCAGGTCACAGATTCAAAGCAATTGAAGAAGATTCTCCCTCTTGATAGACACAGGGGCAATGTTTGTGGCTGTATTTAATCCTCTATAGCTCATCTTTCTCAATATCCTTCACACAAGGTCACTGCACCTAAGTCTCTCTCCTCTCTCACTCTCAACTCTGCTAAGACCTGCCCATTTCCCCCCTCCACCCCCCCCCCCCCACACCCCCCACCCTGTTTCTGAAATCTCCCTGCTGCTTCCTTTCCAATCCACAATTTTCATCCTTTGTTCTTCTCTGCCCTTTCTGGTGTGAAGCCAGCTAGCTTTTCTAGTTTATCCAGTATTTCTTTATTACTTATTACCTTGATTTTCATAAGAAGTTATACTTTTTTTTAAGGATTGTTAATAACATGATGTTTCTTAATGAGAGCAAACACATTGAAGAGTGGATGTGAATTTTATTCCTGTTATATCTTGCTTCTTGGAAGAAAAGTTATGACCAACCTAGACAGCATATTAAAAAGCAGAGACATTTCTTTACCAATAAAGGTCTGTCTAGTCAAAGCTATGTTTTTTCCAGTAGTCATGTATGGATGTGGGGTTGGACTGTAAAGAAAGCTGAGCACTGAAGAATTGATGCTTTTGAACTGTGGTGTTGAAGACTCTTGAGAGTCCCTTGGACTGCAAGGAAATCCAACCAGTCTATTCTAAAGGAAATCAGTCCTGATAGTCATTGGAAGGACTGAGGCAGAAGCTAAAACTCCAGTACTTTGGCCACTTGATGCAAAGAACTGACTCACTGGAAAAGACCCTGATGCTGGGAAAGATTGAAGGCAGGAGGAGAAGGGGACGACAGAGGATGAGATGGTTGGATGGCATCACCGACGCGATGGACATACATTTATGTAGACTCCGGGAGTTGATGATGGATAGGGAGGCCTGGCATGCTGCAGTCCATGGGGTTGCAAAGAGTTGGACACAACTGAGTGGCTGAACTGAACTGATATCTATGTTTAGATGATGCACACATGGGAAATGATTTTGTTGGAAAATTATTGCTGATGACATGGGTATTCATTGCAGATGGCACCAGTTGATTTTTAGAAATGTGACCTAAGGGGAGGGCTAGCAGAGAAGGTGAGTGACTCAGGATGGAGTCCTGGAGGTAGCCTTTGGCACCTCACACCTCAGCATTGATGGGAATGGTGCTTATTGGGTACCATGTTACTTTGAAGAGCAGTTGTGCTGCTCCAAGGAAAATCTTTGAGCAGATTAAAGAGTTTATTATGACTTGAGGCTTCTTAGGAATATATTTTGAAGAAAGAAAGGGCAACCCACTCCAGTATTCTTGCCTGGAGAATCTCATGGACAGAGGAGCCTGGCAGCCTACAGTTCACGGAGTCTCCAGAGTCGGACACAACTTAGTGACTAACCCAACCAACAGTATATTCCTTGCAGAAGTTAATTTCTGAAGATGATGAACTTTAAGCAAATATATCTTTCAGCAGGTCTGTCCATAATTTTGTCTCTGTAGCAAGAGTGCTAGTTGAGGTCATATAGTTATATGTCTAAATATTAAAACATTATAACTCAGATGTGTGTGTGTATGTGTGTGTGTGTGTGTTTGTGCCTGCTCAGTTGTGCCCGACTCTGTGACCCCATGGACTGTAGCCCACCAGGTTCCTCTGTCTGGAGGATTTCCCAGGCAAGAATACTGGAGTGGGTTGCCATTTCCTCCTGCAGGGGATCTTCCCAACCCAGGGATCGAACCGGTGTCTTCTGCATCTCCTACATTGGCAGGAGAATTCTTTACCACTGCGCCACCTGGGAAACCCCACAACTCAAGTGAGAATCTATTAAATAAACATTGTTCTGTCTTCTTTCCTTAAACTGGGAGGCTGGGTACCAATTTATGATTCTCAGACTTCTTGGAAGTCTGTGTTAAAATGTAGCATAATGGGGAGAGCTGGCCCAGGTCCCTGACCGCTTCTCTTTCCTTCCCCACTACTACCAATCTCTCATGCCAAAAGGGACCTCATCACACGTGTGTAGACAATCCAGGCTGCACTTTAAAGCTGTATTCATAGTCCCTGAACTCAGCAGCCCCTCAGCCACTTCTCTGGCCTGGGAGGAGCAAATGGCCAGCGCCATCTGCTTGAAGGAGGCACCATGGTGAAGAGCTCCATTCTGCCCTTGGAAACAGACTTGGTGATGTCTGGGTGGGAAATTCCAAGGTCCCAAGTACCCAAAGCCTGGTCTATAAAGGGAGGCAAAGTTTCCACATGTGCAAGTTTAAGCCTATAAGCTTTTGCCTTGAAACGTGCATGGAGATAGTAGGGGCAGAGTGAGTCCTTTAAAGCATAGGGCTCAGAGCTAGGGCTTCATCCAGGTCAAGGGCAATAATGCCTTAAGCTAAGGTATGCAAAAATTCCTCCGATATTTTTAACTCAAATACAGCAGCAGAATCTTATCCCGCACTTTTCTTCACACTGCAGAAGTCCACAGAAGAGTGAGGCTGTTGGGAGTTGGATCAGAGTGTGAAGGAGAGGAAAGTACTGAGCTTAGTGGGGGAGTGAGTGAGGCTAAGATTGGTTGTGTACTTTTGCCAGGAGGGAGTTAGGTAGCTGAGTCAGTGTGGAGAGCTGGACCAGGTCAAGTGATCTTGATGACTTATGGCTCTCATCCAAGGAGCCTATGTTAGGGTAGACAGTTACACTGGGACTTTAAGGATTCAGATTTTTGGAACAGCCTAGTGATAAGAGAATACCCATGTGTAAGCTACATAGAAGTCCAAAATATTGAAGGGGTTTTAAAAGCATTTCAAACTGTTCTTTGTGCTCAGAGATTAAATGAAGGAGACAGTTTTGTACTGGATGTCCTGAACCATCCTCTGTCTTGACCTGATTCACTTTCCTTAGAAGTGCTTTCTGTGCATGGGTAATTGTTTACATCTGGTACTTTCTGAGTCACTGGTGAGTGCACATTTGCATCCTGAGATATACCTTTTTGCCAGGGGCCAGCGTGAGGAACTCCGCCCATGGCAAAGGTCATGAGGAAAGAGGCTTGGCATACACAAAGGCGTGATCAAGCCTCAGGAAACCCCCTGTTCCCGAGCATCTACCCCAAAACCAGAGTCTGTTTTATGCTCTCACATACACCTCTGACGTTACGGTGGGCTCTCCCCCATAACAGTTTCTCTCGGAGAAGGAGTAAACGTGCAGCTCCAAGGCAATAAAAATTCCTGGGCATGAGAAGAGTGTTTCAGCTTACGGACTCCTCTGAAGGTTATCTAGCCCACCTGTATAGATTCGTCTGGCCACATGTGATTGTTTACAGCCTCCCAACCTGTGAGGCACGAGATGTTTTAGACTTACTAAAGGCAAATTCTTTTGGGGAGTTGGAAATTATTAGTATAGTGGGTTGGTTAGGAATTATATTGGTGAAGGGTTTTTCATTTGTTGTGTCAATAATTGCTGCTAATTCCCTGCTCTGGGTGGGACAAGGATGTCTCAGGTCAAACCTCTCTGCTGACAGACTAGCTTGTGTGACAGGATTATCCATACTCCTGCCACATGATTGTTTACTACCTCTTAACCATAAACAGCACAGAGAGTTTTGGAGTATTTTGAGAGTCTTAATTAGCATAGGGCTTTTTCTTCTTCTTGAGTCAATGATTGCCGCCAGGCCTCCATATCCTTAGGCACCTGGGACTATATTAATCAATGTATTTGGACTATAGAAAAGGAAATATAGTAGTTTTTGATGTTAGCAATACTAGACTTTTTGAGTTAATGGATTTTCTCTTTTGTAATAGATCACTGTACTTTGTTATAAATTACTGTGTCCTTGCTATGTAAAAATGTAACTTTATCACTATCTTAAGACTAAATAGACCTTAAGGGGAGCATTGGTGGAAGGATTTTCATTTGTTGGGCTGATGTTTTCTGCTAAATCTCCATGTTCCCTACCCTTACAATGAATATAACTAGCATATAGGAAGAAATAAGTATTAACCTTTAAGCATATAGGAGAAATAAGTATTAACCTTTAAGACTAATCATGTTAACCTTGGGTTAAATAAATTCCTTTCTTGATTGTAACTCACTACACCCTTACCCTATAAGAATGTAACTTTATTTGGAGGGTGGTGCCTGGTTTAAGAAAAAACACCCTTGGAAGAAATAAGTTTTTTGGTTATCAGAAAGAAAGGATCATAAAATGTCAGCAGGTCTCACTCATGGCCAGAAGATGATGTACCTTTTTTATACATTTATGTAAAGCATCTGATTTTGATAAAGGTCAGGACTGCTGACTCCCACGTGACTCTGTATTCATCCCCATGTGTAACAAAAGGTATATAAGGAAACCCCAAAATAAAGATATCGGATCAGTTTCCGGAAAGATTGATTCCCCCATGTCGCTTCTTTCTTGCTCCCGTTTTTCTGGCTGAATTCCCATCTGGAGCATGGATGCTATTCCACGTAGACCAAGTTATTCAGCCTCCTTTTCTACACTATCTCCTATTACACTCTCCGTTTCTAATCTCTCTATATATCTGTAATTAAATATGTATTTTTCCAAAGACGCCGATGCCGTCCTCCCACCTTCGAATCACCCTGGATCCACTGGGGCTGGACCCCGCCACCTTTTAAACCAGTGTTCAGATTATTTACGAGTCATTTTCTGTGATTATATCATGGTGAGAGTTTACATTCTTCCCCTGCTCATGACTGGCATCTGTGCTCTAGGAAAAGTTGGTGTCAGTTCTATCTTGTTGAATTGATGCTTGTTTTTTGGAGAGTATCTCTTAGTGCCAGGAAGTGTCTGGAACACTCTAGCCCACATAGGGATTTCAAACTCTGATGGATTCATGTTATAATCAATGTTTACCAGGCTAGATGTCTATGGAGAAAGAGAAGGGTAGGGGTTTGGATCTCTGGGGTTAACTGCCACTCAATCTTTTCCTAAAGTCAGAGACTCTGTTTTGACTGCTGATAAACCCAGATGCACAATGGTAAAGAATCTGCCTGCCAGTGCAGGAGACGCAGGATTTCTGAGTAGGAAAGGTCCCCTGGAGGAGGAAATGGCAACCCATTCCAGTATCCTTGCCTGAAAAATTCCATGGACAGAGAAGTTTGGTGGGCTGCAGTCCATGGCATCACAAAGAGCATGTATGCACACATGCAACTCTGTCAATGACATTTTAAACTAAAATGTAAGTGCAAATTAAGTGAATCATCCTGAAGGTTGCAACGGCATGCAACATGGGTGGTTGGTTTTCTGAATTGACCTTGGGTTATCATTTGACTTCTGGGATGCACTGTGCAGTTAAATAAAACCTGAGCTTCTGCAACTCAAATAGGTCTCTATCTTTAAGTTATTTTAGGATTCCTGGGTACTCCTGAGGTCCAGGTTGTCCACCATGGATCATCAGAATTAGTTTTTTTCTTTTTTTTTCATTTGGGAAAATTTACTGTAGGGTAGGGCTGGAATAGGGACGGCAATGCAGAATATGTGTGTCCATGTGAATATGCACACACATGTGGACATGCATGTTTGCCATGTGGTTGCTCCTGGAATCAATCAGGGAAATCCAGGGTGAAGGTGAGGAAGGAATGATCTTTTCAGCTTCAAATATACTAGGAAATACAGAGTCTTTAAACATGAAAGAGAATGAGTTGCGCAAGTCCACTCTCTGGTCATTCCCTGGGGAAATTAAAACTCAACAGAAGAATCAGAGCATATCCCATCTCTTAGTTCTCTACTTTCCCCCTTTATTTGGATATACAAGGATAGAAAAGAGAAAAGATTATTGTTTTTAAAATTTTTCAATTTACAGCTCTGAAATCATCAAGATTATAATAAGCAGTCATCTATTTGTTGTGATTGAGAATGACAAGATATTTCTGGTTGAAAATATCTCCCAGTTGGCAGGAAATGAAGCTGGGAGTTTGTACCATTTGTGTCACTTCATGAGGTTGTGAAGCAGAGTTCAGAAAGCTTTGTTAAAATCAGAAATGTTATCTGAGGAAAAGATACCCATTATTATCTCATAGAAAAGATTATATGGGCTTCCCATAGGTGGCACTAGTGGGAGTAGCTCAGAAGAACCCACCTGCCAGTGCAAAAGATATAAAAGATGTGCGTTCGATCCCTACGTTGCAAAGATTCCCCACAGGACAACACAGCAGTCCACTCCAGTATTCTCGCCTGGAGAGTCCCATGAACAAAGGAGCCAGGTGGGCTGTGGTCTATAGAGTTATAACGAGACACTAAAGAATCTGCCTGCAATACAGGAGACCCGGGTTCCATCCCTGGGCCAGAATACCCTTTGGAGAAGGGAATGGCTACCTACTGCAGTATTCTTGCCTGGAGAATTCCATGGACAGAGGAGCCTGGTGGGCTGCTGTCCATTGGGTCACAGAGTTGGACGTGACTGAGCGACTACACTTTCACAGAAGGGAATGCGTTATTTTTCACCTTGAATGGAATGAAACATGGATGGCACAAGTCAATTTTATAAAGATTCCAAGGAGGAATTTGGGATGTGGAGGAGGACGCAGGTCAGGGTGAATATTTTTGGGGAAGGGCTGTGAGTTACCAGGGACTGGCCTGTGTGTGTTAGGAACCTGGAGGGAGCAAGACTGGAAGTGCTCTGAAGAAGACTGGGAAAGAATAGAACAGAAGTTTGGCTTTTTACAGTTTTCCCCAGAGTAAACCTTGACCATACTTCGCGTTTCTTATAAGAAGCTATTGTGCTTTCTGTATGTCAATGATTTAAGTTATTTACAAATATTAGTTGCTTTAAACCTCAAACTATGAGGTGGATACCATTAATATTATCCTCATCATTCAGGTGAGGAAACTGAGAAAAGAGGAAGTTATTTTCCCAGGTGATACAAGTAGCTGTGCCTTAAGTCTAGGTGTTGTGTCTCTGAGTCAGCAGTCTCGCCACAACACATCCTACCTGCCATACATAACACAAAACTGTAATGAGACTCAGGGTTCAGAGAAAAGGATAGTTGTACTTTATCTTTAAGGAGATCTGAGAATGATGATTTATCTTGATGCTTTTCAGACTGTCTGCTTCCATTCTTACTGTTATCGAATCACCATCTTCACATGCTAGGATGGCATTCTTCTCTAGCTCCTTCTTTTCTCCTTTCCTTACTTTTTGCCCTCATTCATTCTTGTGCAGGGCATGGCATGCTGCTGTCTTTTTAGTTCCTAATATTTGAAGGTGAACAGACTTTTGGACTATCTCACAATGCTTGGGTTGATGAAAGTTGAGTATTTCTAGGTAAAATAAAGCAGAAATTATCAGTTAGTAGAGATTTATTGAGCACTTACCACATGTTAGGCATTATGTTAGTACATTACAAAGATTTGCTCATTTAATACTTAACCACAAACCTGTAAGTAGCTACTGTTATTGCCTTTATTTTATAAGTGAGAAAACCAAGGATTAAGTAAAAACAGAAGATGAAAAAAACAGCAAAATCAAACAAAACGCCCAGAAAGTACAAAACCCAGATTTAAGTCAGCACTTAAACTGTCTGCATTAGAATTCCAGATTCAACTCCACTACTATGCTAAGTCGCTTCAGTTGTGTCCGACTCTGTGTGACCCCATAGACGGCAGCCCACCAGGCTCCCCCATCCCTGGGATTCTCCAGGCAAGAACACTGGAGTGGGTTGCCATTTCCTTCTCCAATGCATGAAAGTGAAAAGTGAAAGTGAAGTTGTTCAGTCATGTCTGACTCTTAGCGACCCCATGGACTGCAGTCTACCAGGCTCCTCTGTCCATGGGATTTTCCAGGCAAGAGTACTGGAGTGGGGTGCCATTGCCTTCTCCGCACTACTATAGGTGCAAAGAGTTAGCACATAGAAATGACATAAACATCAACTGGTGCAAAAGCAAGTACTTAATATAGGATATCTATTAGTTTTTTCAGTTCTTTTTCAAATTTTATGTCTGTTTTGTTAGTTTATTAAACTTTTAAAAATGTGAAGTCTACATAAATAAAAGTCACATATTTTAAAGTGTAGTACTGAGTTTTTCCCAATTGAACACTCCAATGTAATCACAGAATATAGCCAGGATCCAGAAGCCCCTTCTGCCCCCTTCCAGGCAACAGATGTCTCCAGGAGTCTGCTCCAGTCTCCAGGAATAACCACTATCTTGACTTAGAACAGCATCAATTTGCTTTCATCTGCCTTTGTTCTTTATATGAATGAACACATACAGTTTATTTGTTCGTGTCAAGCTTCTTTCATTGAAATTATATTTGTGAGATTCACTCAAATTATTGCATGTAGTTAAGTGTATTTATTCTTATTTAATTACATTGTGGAAATATACCATGATTTATTTACCCATTTTACTGTTAACAGGCATTGGTTAGTTTCCAGTTTGGGGTGCTTGTGAATAACACTGTCTTAAATGTCCTAGTGCATGTCTTTTAATGAGCATATGCTAGCTAATTTTATTAAACATTATGTACACTAAAGACCTGGAGTGACCTGGTTACTTGGAGTAACAGGCAGGCTTGGCCGTGGAGTACAAAATGAAGCAGGGCAAAGGCTAACAGAGTTTTGCCAAGAGAATGCCCTGGTCTTAACAAACACCCTCTCCCAACAACAGGAGAGAAGACTCTACACATGGACATCACCAGATGGTCAACACCAAAATCAGATTGATTATATTCTTTGTAGCTGAAGATAGAGAAGCTCTACACAGTCAGTAAAAACAAGACTGGGAACTGACTATTGCTCAGATCATGAACTCCTTATTGCAAAATTCAGACTTAAATTGAAGAAAATAGGGGAAACCAGTAGACCATCAGGTATGACCTAAATCAAATCCCTTATAATCATACAGTGGCAGTGACAAATAGATTCAAGGGATTAGATCTGATAGACAGAGTGCCTGAAGAACTATTGAGGGAGGTTCATGACATTGGACAGGGGGCAGTGATCAAAACTATCCCCAAGAAAAAGAAATGCAAAAAGGCAAAATGGTTGTCTGCGGAGGTCTTACAATTAATTGAGAAAAGAAAGGAAGCTAAAGACAAAGAAGAAAAGGAAAGATATACCCATCTGAATGCAGAGTCTCAAAGAATAGCAAGGAGAGATAAGAAAGCCTTCCTCAGTGATCAATGCAAAAAAATAGAGCAAAACAATAGAATAGGGAAGACTAGAGATCTCTTCAAGAAAATTAGAGATACCAAGGGAATATTTCATGCAAAGATGGACACAATAAAAGACAGATATGGTATGGACTTAACAAGAGCAGAAGATATTAAGAAGAGGTGGCAACAATACACAGAAGAACCATACAAAAAAAGATCTTCATGACCCAGATAACCACGATGGTATGATCACTCACCTAGAGCCAGACATATTGGGATGTGAAGTCAAGTGGGCCTTAGGAAGCATCACTAGGAACAAAGCTAGTGGAGGTGATGGAATTCCAATTGAGCTATTTCAAATCCTGAAAGATGATGCTGTGAAAGTGCTGCACTCAACATGCCAGCAAATTTGGAAAACTCAGCGGTGGCCACAGGACTGGAAAAAGTCAGTTTTCTTTTCAATCCCAAAGAAAGGCAATGCCAAAGGATGCTCAAACTACCACACAATTGCACTCATCTCACACACTAGCAAAGTAATGCTCAAAATTCTCCAAGCCAGGCTTCAGCAGTATGTGAACCATGAACTTCCAGATATTCAAGCTGGATTTAGAAAAGGCAGAGGAACCAGAGATCAAATTGCCAACATCCGTTGGATATCAAAAAAGCAAGAGAGTTCCAAAAAACATCTACTTCTGCTTTATTGACTATGCCAAAGACTTTGTGTGGGTCACAACAAACTGTGGAAAATTCTTCAAGAGATGGGAATACCAGACTACCTGGCCTACCTCCTGAGAAATCTGTATGCAGGTCAAGAAGCAACAGCTAGAACCAGACATAGACTGGTTCCAAATGGGGAAAGGAGTACATCAAGACTGTATATTGTCACTCTGCTTATTTAATTTATATGCATAGTACATCATGCAAAATGCCAGGCTGGATAAAGCACAAGCTGGAATCAAGATTGCTGGGAGAAATATCAATAACCTCAAATAAGCAGTTGACACCACTCTTTTGGCAGAAAGCGAGGAGGAACTAAAGAACATTTTAAGGAAAGTGAGAGAGGAGAGTGAAAAAGTTGATTTAAAACTCAGCGTTCAAAAAACGAAGATTGTGGCATCCAGTTCCATCACTTCATGGCAAAAAGATGGGGAAACAATGGAAACAGTGACAGACTTTATTTGTCTTAGGCTCCAAAATCATTGCAGATGGTGACTACAGCTATGAAATTAAAAGACACTTGCTCCTTGGAAGAAAAGCTATGACAAACCTAGACAGCATATTAAAAGCATAGACATTATTTTGCCTACAAAGTTCCATATAGTCAAGGCTATGATTTTTCCAGTAGTCATGTATGGATGTGAGAGTTGGACTATAAAGAAGGTTGAGCACTGAAGAATTGATGTTTTTGAAATGTGGTGTTGGAGAAGACTCTTGAGAGTCCCTTGGACTACAAGGAGATCAAACCAGTCAATCTTAAAGGAAATCGATCTTGAATATTCATTGGAAAGACTGATGCTGAAGCTGAAGCTCCAATACTTTGGCCATCTGATACGAAAAACTGACTCATTGGAAAAGACCCTGATGCTGGGAAAGATTGAAGGCAGGAGGAGAAGGGGATGGCAGAAGATGAGATGATTGGATGGCATCACCGACTTGATGGACATGAATTTGAGTAAACTCCGGGAGTTGGTGACAGACAGGGAGGCCTAGCTTGCTACAGTCCATGGGGTCTCAAAGAGTTGGGCATGACTGAGCAACTGAACTGAACTGAAGATTTATTGAGATGCTATCAATATATAACATTTGTAAGTTTAAGATGTACAATGTGGGGATTTGTTTTATGTATATATTGCAAAATGATGACTATGATAAGGCAGTTCACACATCTATCTTTTTACATAATTACCGTATTTTTGTGTGTGGGTAATGACATTTAAGATCTAGCCTCTTACAACTTTCAAGTATTATTTATGGTCACCATGTTGTATGTTACATTCCTAGAACTTATTCCTCTTATAGCTAGAAGTTTGTACCCTTTAATCAACATCTCTTATTTTCCCCACCCCTCAGATCCTTAGCATCTACCATTTTATTCTGTTTCTTTGAGTTCACTATTTTAGATTTCTCATGTAAGTGAGAACATGTAGTATTTGTCTTTCTCTGTCTGAACTTATTTCATTTAGCATAATGCCCTCAAGCTTCATCCATGTTGTTGCAAGGAGCGGAATTTCCTTTTCATGGCAGGATACAATTCCATTGTCACATTTTCTTTATCCATTTATCTTTTGGTGGGCCTGAGGTTGTTTCCATGTCTTTACTACCATAAACCACCCTGCAATGAACATCAGGGTGCAGCTATCTCTTTGAAATCATGATTTTATTTCTTTGAATAAATACCAATAAGTAGAATTGCTGGAATATATGGCAATTCTACTTCTAATTTTTTGAGCAACTTCTGTACTGACTTCCATAGTGGCTGCACCAATTTACATTCCCACAACAGTACACAAAACTTTTCTTTTCTCCACAGCCTTACCAATGTTTGCCTTTTGCTTCTTGATGATAGCCATTCTAACAGGTATCAGGTGATATCTCATTTTAGTTTTGATTTTCATTTCCCTGACCAGATCTTGTTTTTTAATGCTATTCAGGTTTCAGCTCAAATACCACCACCCGAAGAAGTTTTGTCTCACCATCCATCTATAGCACCTTTCCCATCACACTATACTGGCCTGTTTATATATATATATATAATGGATGCCAATTGATAGTGGAAATTATCTTGTTCATTTATTTGTTTACTTATTCATCATCAGGCTTCATTCTACTAAAATAAGGCTGCTGGAGTCCAGAAATCTTGTTCATGTCATTTGCTGCTGATCTTTGGAGACCAAAAAATTGCTGGTGCAGAGTAGGTGCTTTAAAAGTATTTGAAAATGCATGATTCAGCAAGTAAATAAATGGATGAATGGATACAGTGTATAAGCACTTGGGGACTTCAAGGCCAACAGTTTCCTACAAGAACTCACAGTCTAGGTCACTAGTTCTAGAGAAATGTGCTAAGTGTTAATGGAGGCAGATGTAAAATGCTGGGGAAGAACAGAAATGGGGGACTGGAAGGCTTCAGAGAAAAAATGATTACTAAGTAGATCCTCTTCGAGGATAATAGACAGTTGGCCAGAAACAGAAGGGAGCAAGGACATTCTGGGTAGAAGTAACAGTATGTGAATAGCTTGTTCTTGGAAATCAGAACGGTGAAGGGAGTGCAACTCCAGGCACTCAGAAACCACTCATTCTGGTTTTCCTTGAAACAAACTTCAAAAACAACTAAGACAAAAAAAGGGGTGTCATTCCAAATCAGGGATCCTAGTACACAGATACTCAGTTCAAGAGGGTTTAGAAGAATCTTCCTAAACAATAACTATAAATCCTTAACAAGAAAGGACGAGTATTTAAAAAGCTCACTTCTCCATGCTCTTGGAGCAGTGCAATGAGAGAGGTGAACCGTAAGAATTGTGTGAGGTCAGAAGAAGCTGTGGCTTGGAAAAATTCTAACTGCCCCAAAGGACTTTCAGACCCTCATTAGGAAAAAGAAATGTAAACCAACAATGTAGAGCCCTTTCCTCAACTCATGGAAGTTAGCCTAATACAACAGTTGCCAGAAAAAAAAGGCAAACCTTTCAGACTAGAAATATTATAAGCAGCAGCAAGTGCAGAGAATAAAAATCAAGATGGATGAATGTTATTTTTACATAAAATTATGCTTCCAGACTAAAAACATATTTAATGAAATGATTGAAAAGTTTTGATAATGGGGATATTTATCAGTTTCTCTGAAATGTGGAGAATGAGCAAAGAAAAAGAATCAGAGTAAATAAATGCAAGTACAGAAGACAAAGATTGTTGCTTATACAGTAATGACCTATGTAAGATGTTATAGTTAATTCTGGTTTAAGAGGATACACAAATTACTTTCACTCTCCAAAAAAATACCCCTTTGGGTTATAGTCAGGGTATCTAAATCCAAACATTTCTTGGCTTGTCTTATTTGTGAAGATTTGTTGTTTTTCTTTTGTAATTCGTTTTTCCATTAAATTTCTCTAGACCTGATATTGCTCCAAAATGTGTCCTTTGGCTGAACTGTGCAATGCAGAAAATCTCTCAGAACCACAGTGCTTTGGTTTGGACATTGATTCCCCTAATGAATATTAAGCAGTTACTGTAAAATATTGAGTTTTAAGGGTATACTTTCAACTTTATGGGACCTCTGTCTTTTAGATTGCAAAGACCTGCTCTTTTACTCCTAATTATTTAAAAGTAAATGTATGTTCCGAATGTCTCTGGTACACGTTCATTTATGTCACATGACTGGATTTTTTGAGGTCTTTCAAGGGTAAAAGGGAGAAATGATTAAAGCATCCCTGGGGAAATATGAAGAACTCTTTGAGTCACAAAATTACCCCCAAATAGAGCATTCAAAGGGACTTTTTGTCTGCATAGTGAATACAATTTTTTTTTCATGTAAACTACATACACTTTTGCAACTTAGAATTTAGCAACTCACATAAACCACTGAACGTTAGGAAGTATTCCTGCCCAGTTTCTTAGAACTTTCACTGTTCCCTTTTCTTCTGAAGGCTGTTGTTATGAACATATATGTCAAAAGTGATTTATGTGCTTCAGGATAAGTCTTGGCCCACGTTATTCAAAATCTTCCTGTGCTGATTCAGACCGCATCAAAAACAAATTTATGAGTTGACATGGTTGAGCTGTGAAAAACTGACCTTAATTAAGGTTTTAGATTGTTTTAGATAAATTGCTTCACTGAGTTCCAAACCTCTTTCTGTTTAAATGATTTTGAATTTTAATTTTACATTGCACAAAGACTATACATATAAAGGCATTTATCATTGGCATCTACTAAATTTAAAATTACAAGCTAGGAGGGAGCCTATCTTTTTTCACCCTCCAGATGATGGATAATAATTTAGCTATGCTAATTATATTCCAGATAATTGATGTAATTTTTATGTCTCAAAGAAGAATTTTTCCGATTAGTATCCTTCTAAGTTGTACTTTCTAAACACATATTTTCCAAAGCTGTAATAGCATGCACTCAAGAGGTGTTGAAAACAGTTTTTCTGTTCAGTCTAAAGACTACTAATAGCCTGTACATATTGGAAAAATTTGTGAACATTCTTTCGTGTTTTCCTGTCAGCCTTACAGTGAGAAGGGAAGAGTTTTGAGGGTATCTAAGAGGCTCAATAACATATTGAAACTACCTTAGAAATGCTAGCAATACATATTGCAAAGTATGTTGAAATGTTCAAAGAAGTTAAAAATTATATGGGGGAAAATATAAAATAGGGAGGAACTATACTGAGGTTGATTAAAAGTCAATATAAATGTAAGAGTTATGATATGAAGAAATATATTTGTAATCTCTAAAATGGTTATCTAAAGTCAATCTCTTGATACAGGGCAGATTGTGGTTGTTACTCAAAAGGAAAAGATTGCTTGCAGTATAGATTTAGGGCAAAATAACACTTTCATCCCATTCTCCCTCTCTCTCTTTCTTCCTCTCCTTTGAACATTTACCATTTGCTCTCACTGAGGTAAGTGCTGATAATATTATAATTAGAAAGAGAGTCTCTCTGCTCTTGTGGACACTGTCAATACAGATACAAAAGTTGGGGCATTGAGGGAGATGTCCCTGAATTCTGGGTCTTTGTAGATTTTCCAAGGATGCACGGCTGGTTTCTTCTCTTGGCTGTTTCTTTAAATGTTTGCTTGCTATTGGAACTTCTCTATTAGTATGACTATACTTATGCTCAAGACATTCAAGCATTTAAAAAATAAATCATCCTAGATTTTCAACTCTCTTTCCTTTTTTCCTTTCTTTTTCTCCTTTACTTCTTTTTTAACAAGGTTAGACAGAAAGAGCTTAAACAAACAGATGGGTTTGGTTTTCAATCTCCATGTGAAAGGACAAAAGCCATTCTGAATTGAAAGCGTCTCAGGGATGGAGCTTCGGCTGGAGTCACTGGCCATGGAGGGAGGATATGGAGGAGGCAGCATAAGGAGGACAGCTGTTGCTGTTGCTGTTTAGTCGCTCAGTCACGTCTGAATCTTTTGTGACCCCATGGACTGTCGCCCACCAGACCCCTCTGTCCATGGGATCTCCCAGGCAAGAATACTGGAGTGGGTTGCCATTTTCTCCTCCTGAGGATCTTCCTGACCCAGGCATGGAATCTGTGTCTCCTGCATTGGCAGGTGGATTCTTTACTGCGGAGCCAGCAGGACAGCAAGAGGTCTTAAATGTTCACTTAGTTCTCACTCCATCATCATCAGGGTCTGTGTTGTTCCAGATCTTGGCAGCAACACTGGATTATTGGGAAAATAAGTCCATAGAGTCAACATTTACTTAAAAATCTGCACACAAAGAGAAAAGTGGGGATTGACTGCCCTCTGGAAGCCAAGGACCATTATACTTTTGTTCTCTTTTTATATATGAATAAAATGCAAGATTCCCCTGATCTTTCCTGGGCATTGTTTCTGGATCCAAAGGTGAGGGAGATGCTTGTGCTCACAAGTAAATGAACTTATACAGAGGATGAGATGGATGCATGGCATCACCAACTCAATGGATATGAGTTTAGCAAACTCCAGGAGATAGAGAATAACAGAGAAGCCTGGCATGTTGCTGTCCATGGGGTTGCAAAGAGTCAGAGACTACTGAGTCACTAAGCACACGCACACCACTTCAGAGGCCTCCTGGGCCTTAGGAAGCCAAAGAGGAAACATTCTGGAGTCCAGGAATTAAAAAAAAGGAAAAGCAGGATCTCTTGGTATGGATGCACACCTTCTTTTTAAAATTGCATTTAGCAAATAATTGCATCTTTTATAGATTGAGAGATTGAGGGTTTATAGCAATCCTGCACTGAGCAATTCTATTGACACCATTTTTTTCATCAGTATATTCCCACTTCTTGTCTCTGAGTCACATTTTGGTAGTTCTTGCAATATTTCAAACTTTTTCATTATTATTATATTTGTTATGGTGGTCTGTGATCATTGATACTCCTATTGTAATTGTTTTGGGGAACCACAAACTGTGCCCATATATGATATGCATAAGATATATATATATATGTATATGAGATATATATATATATATGAGATATATATATATATGAGATATAAATGATAAATGTTGTATGTGTTCTGACTGCTCCAGCAACCAGCTGTTCCCCCATCTCTCTCCTTCTCCTTGGGTACAATATTACTGAAATCAGGCCAATTAATAACCTTACAATGGCCTCTCAGTGTTCAAGTGAAAGAAAGCGTCATATATTCCTCACTTTAAATCAAAAGCTAGAAATGATTAAGCCTAGTGAAGAAGGCATACCAAAAGCTGAGACAAGCTGAAAGATAGGCCTCTTGTGCCAAACAGTTAACCAAGCTGTGAATGCAGAAGAAAAACTCTTGAAGGAAATCAAAAGTTCTACTCCAGTGAACACACAAATTATAAGAAAGTAAAATAGCTTTATGGCTGATATGAAGAAAGTTTTAGTGGTCTGGATAGAAGATCAAACCAGCAATGACATTCCCTTAAGCTGAAGCTTAATCCAGGACGAGGCCCTAACTCTCTTCACTCTATGAAGCCTGAGAGAGATCAGAAAGATGCAGAGGAAAAGTCTGAGGCTAGCAGGGGTAGGTTCATGAGGCTTAAATGAGAAACCATATAAGATCAAAGTTCAAGGAAAAGCAACAAGTGCTGATATAGAAGCTGTACCAAGTTATCTAGATCTAACTAAGATAATTAATGGACGTGGCTACACTAAGTGGCAGATTTTTAAGGTAGGCAAAACAGCCTGCTACTTGTCTATGACTTTCATATCTAGAGAGAAGTCAATGCCTTGCTTCAAAGGACAGGCTGACTCTCTTGTTGGGGCTAATGGTGCTGGTGACTTCAAGTTGAAGCAAATGCTCCTTTACCATCCCTGAATCCTAAGACTTATGCTCATTCTACTCTATCTGTACTCTATAACTG
The DNA here is from genome assembly GCF_023091745.1 of Budorcas taxicolor. Lineage (NCBI taxonomy): Eukaryota > Metazoa > Chordata > Mammalia > Artiodactyla > Bovidae > Budorcas > Budorcas taxicolor. The sequence continues at coordinate 75,507,729 of NC_068910.1, forward strand.
GAACAACAAACTTGGATCACAGTATATCTCTTTATAACATAGTTTACTGAATATTTTAGGCCCACTGCTGAGAACTATGATTCAGAAAAAATAGATTCCTTTCAAAATATGACTGCTCATTGATAATGCACCCAGTCACCTAAGAGCTCTGATGGAGATGTATAATGAGATTAATGTTGTTTTCATGCCTGCTCATGCAACATCTATTCTGCAGCCCACAGGTCAAGGAGTCGTTTGGACTTTCAAGTCTTGTTACTTAAGAGGTACATTTCTTTTTTTTTTTAAGTTTAATTTAATTTAATTTTTTTAATTTTTAAATTTTTATTTTTATTTTTTATTTATTTATTTTTTTACTTTATTTTACTTTACAATACTGTATTGGTTTTGCCATACATTGACATGAATCCACCACGGGTGTACATGCGTTCCCAAACATGAACCCCCCTCCCACCTCCCTCCCCATAACATCTCTCTGGGTCATCACCGTGCACCAGCCCCAAGTATGCTGTATCCTGTGTCAGACACAGACTGGCGATTCGATTCTTACATGATAGTATACATGTTACAATGCCATTCTCCCAAATCATCCCACCCTCTCCCTCTCCCTCTGAGTCCAAAAGTCCGTTATGCACATCTGTGTCTTTTTTGCTGTCTTGCATACAGGGTCATCATTGCCATCTTTCTAAATTCCATATATATGTGTTAGTATACTGTATTGGTGTTTTTCTTTCTGGCTTACTTCACTCTGTATAATCGGCTCCAGTTTCATCCATCTCATCAAAACTGATTCAAATGTATTCTTTTTAACAGCTGAGTAATACTCCATTGTGTATATGTACCACAGCTTTCTTATCCATTCATCTGCTGATGGACATCTAGGTTGTTTCCATGTCCTGGCTATTATAAACAGTGCTGCGATGAACATTGGGGTACATGTGTCTCTTTCAATTCTGGTTTCCTTGGTGTGTATGCCCAGCAGTGGGATTGTTGGGTCATAAGGTAGTTCTATTTGCAATTTTTAAAGGAATCTCCACACTGTTCTCCATAGTGGCTGTACTAGTTTGCATTCCCACCAACAGTGTAGGAGGGTTCCCTTTTCTCCACACCCTCTCCAGCATTTATTGCTTGCAGATTTTTGGATTGCAGACATTCTGACTGGTGTGAAGTGGTACCTCATTGTGGTTTTGATTTGCATTTCTCTAATAATGAGTGATGTTGAGCATCTTTTCATGTGTTTGTTAGCCATCCGTATGTCTTCTTTGGAGAAACGTCTATTTAGTTCTTTGGCCCATTTTTTGATTGGGTCGTTTATTTTTCTGGAATTGAGCTGCATAAGTTGCTTGTATATTTTTGAGATTAGTTGTTTGTCAGTTGCTTCATTTGCTATTATTTTCTCCCATTCTGAAGGCTGTCTTTTCACTTTGCTTATAGTTTCCTTTGTTGTGCAGAAGCTTTTAATTTTAATTAGGTCCCATTTGTTTATTTTTGCTTTTATTTCCAGTATTCTGGGAGGTGGATCATAGAGGATCCTGCTGTGATTTATGTCGGAGAGTGTTTTGCCTATATTCTCCTCTAGGAGTTTTATAGTTTCTGGTCTTACATTTAGATCTTTAATCCATTTTGAGTTTATTTTTGTGTGTGGTGTTAGAAAGTGATCTAATTTCAATTCTTTTACAAGTGGTTGACCAGTTTTCCCAGCACCACTTGTTAAAGAGATTGTCTTTACTCCATTGTATATTCTTGCCTCCTTTGTCAAAGATAAGGTGTCCATATGTATGTGGATTTATCTCTGGGCTTTCTATTTTGTTCCGTTGATCTATATTTCTGTCTTTGTGCCAGTACCATACTGTCTTGATGACTGTGGCTTTGTAGTAGAGCCTGAAGTCGGGCAAGTTGATTCTTCCAGTTCCATTCTTCTTTCTCAAGATTGCTTTGGCAATTCGAGGTTTTTTGTATTTCCATACAAATCTTGAAATTATTTGTTCTAGTTCTGTGAAAAATATGGCTGGTAGCTTAATAGGGATTGCGTTGAATTTGTAAATTGCTTTGGGTAGTATACTCATTTTCACTATATTGATTCTTCCAATCCATGAACATGGTATCTTTCTCCATCTATTAGTGTCCTCTTTGATTTCTTTTACCAGTGTTTTATAGTTTTCTATGTATAGGTCTTTAGTTTCTTTAGGTAGATATATTCCTAAGTATTTTATTCTTTTTGTTGCAATGGTGAATGGAATAAGAGATACATTTCTTAAGGTACGCAGTGATTCCTGGGATCTGAGAGAAGTAAATTGAAAACTTTCTGGAGAGGACTCTTGGTGCTGGATGCCATTTAGAACATTTGTGATATATACAAAGAGGTCAAAATATAAAAATTAACAGAAGCTTGGAAGAAGGTGATTACAGTCCTCATGGATGACTTTGAGGGATTCAAGAGCTCAGTGAAGGAAATAATTATAGATGGGGTGGAAATAGCAAGAGAACTAAAAGGATAAGTTGTGTAGCCTGAAGATGTGACTGAGTTGCTTCAATCTCATGATAAAACATAAACAGATTAGGAGCTGCTTTGTATGTAGCTTATGCACCTTAAGCACTCAAATAAAGTGTTTTTTGAGACATATTTTTCTCCCAATACAGATGCTGAAAAGATTGCTGAAATGACAACAAAAGGTTTAGAATATCACATAAATTTAGTTGGGAAACAGCGGCAGGGTTTGAGAGGATTGACTCCAATTCAAAAAGTCCTACTCTTGGTAAAATACTGTCAAATAGCATTGTATGTTATGGAAAAATCAGTTGTGAAAAGAAAAGTCAATTTGTTACTGAAATAGTGCGGATTCTGGCTGCTCGCCACTTAAAAGCCAATAAACAGGCTAGGCTGGTGGATAGAAAAGTTGGCTTTGTTTCAGATGCCACCAACTGGTGGGGAGAGGGTAGCAGACATCCACCCAAGAGTTGATTCCTGTCCTCCCCCCCCCCCCCCCCCCCCTCCACTGGCAACCTGTGGGCAAGAGGTTTTATAGACTGAAGTCAAGGAGAGGGCACTACATGTAGAAACAGCATAGTCGTTTTCAGCCCTCACAGCCATCTTCAAATTGGTCAACAGTGGTCTGACCAGCGTCATCTCGGTTGTTTTAGGTACAGTTGATCTTCAGTTCCAGGTCCCATTTGTTCCCATTTCCTTGCAGCCAATCCTCAGAATTGTGGCAGCTCATGGTCTGGGTACAGTCTGGTCATCATGCAGTTAACTTCTCCACCTGGGGTCTTGGTATCTATAAGACAGCTCACAGGATGTGGCTCAGAATATTATCTACAGCCCTTGAGAAAAAATGAAATGTCCTTGACCATGCTAAATGACTACATTATTATTATTTCATCTTCTTTGACAGTCTCCCTTTGTCCATATTTCTCACCTCCCTGGTTAAACTTCAGTTCAGTTTAGTCACTCAGTTGTGTCTGACTCTTGGCGACCCCATGAACTACAGCATGCCAGGCCTCCCTGTCCATCACCAACCCCCAGAGTCCACCCAAACCCATGTCCATTGAGTCGGTGATGCCATCCAACCATCTCATCCTCTGTCGTCCCTTTCTCCTCCTGCCTTCAATCTTTCCCAGCATCAGGGTCTTTTCAAATGAGTCAGCTCTTTGCATCAGGTGGCCAAAGTATTGGAGTTTCACCTTCAACATCAGTCCTTCTAATGAACAGCCAGGACAGATCTCTTATTCTTGGACTAAAGTTTTCTACAGACAGAAGGCAGGCAGAGGACATGGTGTGGAGGATGGGACGGTGGGATGGTGGGCAAGAACCACAGGGTCCTGCTCTGTTTCAAACTGATGCAGCAAATTTCATTGTCTTATTTTAAGAAATTGTCACTGTCACCAAGACCCTCAGCAACCTCCACTCTGATAAGTCAGTGGCTATTAACACAAAGGCAAGACTCTGTGAGCAAAAAGATTATGACTCACTGAAGCCTCAGATGATGGTTAGCGTTTTTCAGTAATAAAGTATTTTTTGATTAAGGTATGTACATATTTTTTTAGACATAATGCAGCCATGAAATTAAAAAATGCTTACTCCTTGGAAGAAAAGTTTAGACCAACCTAGACAGCATATTAAAAAGCAGAGACATTAGTTTGCCAACACAGGTCTGTCTAATCAAGGCTATGGTTTTTCCAGTGGTCATGTATGGATGTGAGAGTTGGACTATGAAGAAAGCTGGGCACCAAAGAATTGATGCCTTTGAACTGTGGTGTTGGAGAAGACTCTTGAGAGTCCCTTGGACTGCAAGGAGATTCAGCTAGTCTACTCTAAAGGAAATCAGTCCTAATATTCATTGGAAGGACTGAGGCTGAGGCTGAGGCTGAAACTCCAATACTTTGGCCACCTGATGCAAAGAGCTGACTCATTTGAAAAGACTCTGATGCTGGAAAAGATTGAGGCAGGAGGAGAAGGGGATGACAGGGGATGAAGTGGTTTGATGGCATCACCGACTCAATGGACATCAGTTTGGGTAAACTCCGGGAGTTGGTGATGGACAGGGAGGCCTGGCGTGCTGCAATCTATGGGGTCAAAAAGAGTCCGACACAACTGAGCTACTGAAATGAACTGAACTGAACTGAAGCAACTTTCGAAGTTCAAAGTCTTGGGCAGTAATCGGGTACCTGGGCCTCCCACATTGTTTTGTATGGTTTGTAGAAATCTCCATGAAGATCTGGCTATGCCATGAACTGATGACTTAAACATTAAAGACTTCAAAGACTTGATTGTGTTTTGATCAAAACTGGACTAATGTCTCCTCTTATTCTATTGGTTTAGGAATTCCAATTAAACTTGATCGTATACTATGTTCTAGCTATTACATGCCTGCATTTTTACATGCTTAGAAATCATTATCAACTATATTCCAGCAGTCTGAATATAATATTTTATTTCACCTTTTGCTTTTTCAAATTAAACTATAGCACCCATGGGGAGGAGAGTGAAAAAGCTGGCTAACTTAAAACTCAGCATTCAGAAAACTAAGGTCATAGCATCCGGTCCCATCACTTCTTGACAAATAGAAGGGAAAACAATGGAAACAGTGAGAGACTTTTTTTGCGGGGGGCAGGGGGGGGTGAGGGCCTCCAAAATCACTGCAGATGGTGACTGCTGCTATGAAATTAAAAGACGCTTGCTCCTTGGAAGAAAAGCTATGACCAACCTAGACAGCATATTAAAAAGCAGAGACATTACTTTGCCAACAAAGGTTCGTCTAGTCAAAGCTGCCTGCCATAATAGGAGACCTGGGTTTTATTCTTGGGTTGGGAAGATTCCCTGGGAAAGGAAATGGCAACCCACTCCAGTATTCTTGCCTGGAGCATCCCAAGGACACGGAGCCTGGTGTGCGTCCATAGGTGTCGCAAGAGTCGGACACGACAGAGCGACGAAATCACCACTACACCTAACTTTAGTAGATTCTGGGAGTGGTTTAGTCGCTAAGTTGTGTCCAACTCTTGTGACCCCCATGGGTGTAGCCTGCCAGGCTCTGTTCACGGGATTTCCTGGGCAAGAACACTGGAGTGGGTTGCCACTTTTTACTCCAGGGGATCATCTCAATCCAGGAATTGAACCCGAATCTCCTGCTTTGAAGGCGGACTCCTTCACTGCAGGCGGATTCTTTACCAACTGAGCTACAAGGGAAGTCCAATCTTAGTAGATTCTATTGAATACTAAACAGTTTTCTAAAGTGGTTGTTCTAATTAGCAATTCTACCAGCAGTATTTGAGCTTTCCATTTGCACCATGTCCTTGCCAAAGACTTACATTGTAGTCTTTTAAAATTTTACATCTGTGGGTATGTAGGGTTGTCTCCCTTGGTTTTCTTTTGTCTTCCCCTGATAAATAATGGTACTGATTCTCTTTTTGACTTTTATTTCCCATTTAAAGTTGAGTTTTTCTGTCATTTTATTATAGATTGGGGGAATTACTTTTATATTCTGGATCCAAGTCTGTTGTGGGGATATATGTGTAATAAATCTCCCAGTCTGTGTCTTACCTTTTCGGTCTTAATGATGGTCCCACAAATGGATGTTCTTAATTTTGATGAAGTCAGATGCATTTGTTTTCCATGGCTGCTGTAACAAATTGCCACAAACTTAGTGGCTAAAACCACATGTTTCTTATCATTTAGTTCTGTATATCAGAAGTCTGACAGGTCCCACGGGGCTAAAATCAAGGTATCAGCAGGGCGGTGTTCCATTCTGGGGACTCTAGGGACCATTCATTTCCTAGCTTTTTCCAGCTTCTAGGAATATAGCTTCTGCATTTCTTGATTTGTGTTCCCATCTTCCACCTTAAACCCAGGAACACTGAAGCAACTTAATTCCATCTCAACCTTAATTCCCTTTTAAAATGCAATCTAACATACACAGATTCTGGGGACTAGGATATGGACATCTTTTGGGGGCTATTAGTCATATTTAATAGTATTTAATAATATTTAATAATGACACAGCATGTTTAATAATATTTTATTTTTACGGTTAGAGTTTTTTTCCCTTAAATCTCTGACTGTACCAATGATATAAAGATATATTCTCCTATGTTTTCATCCAGAAGCTTGATTCTCTCAGCTTTCAAGTTTTGGTCTATGATTTCTGGTGGTGGTGGTCTAGTTGCTCAGTCATGTTTGACTCTGTGACCCCATGGAGTATAGCCCGCCAGGCTCCTCTGTCCATGGTATTTCCCAGGAAAGAATACTGGAGTGGGTTACCATATCCTTCTCCAGGGGATCTTCCCAACCCAGGGATTGAACCCAAGTCTCCTGCTTGACAGGTGGAGTTTTTATCACTGAGCCACCTGGGAAGACCTCTTTGGTCTATATCAAGTTTATTTTGTGTTTGGTATGAGATAAAGGGCTTATTCCCCTCATGAATATTCAATTGTCTCCAAACCATTTATTGAGATCTTTTTTTTTCCTTAACTGAATTGTACTGCTGTGTTGTTCAAGTCACTCCATGAAGATGGGCCTCTGTTTGGAATCTCTTCTGTCACTTACTGTATTAGTTTTCTACTGTGTAGAAAGTTTTAGTTTTCTAATAAAACTAATACTGAAACTGTATTAGTTTTCTACTGTGTTAGGTAGTTTTCTGCCTAACACAATATCACTAATAGGGTGGCTTGAGACAAAAGAAGTGTCCTCCCTGTCATTTGTGGAGGCCAGATGTCTGAAATCAGATGTTGGCAAGATCAAGATCCTCTGAAGTCTCTAGGGGAGAATCCTTCCTTGCTTCTTCCAGCTTCCTGTGGCTCCATATGTTTCTTGGCATTGAGCTATATGACTCTAAACTCTGCTTTCTCCCCCAGGTGCCTGAGTCTCAAATTTTCCTCTGCTTTTCTCTTATTAGAATGCCTGTCATTGGATTTAGGGCTCACCTTAATTTGGTGGCTCAGACGGTGAAGCATCTGCCTATAATGTGGAAGACCCAGATCGATCCCTGGGGTCAGGAAGATCCCCTGGAGAAGGAAATGGCAACCCACTCCAGTGTTCTTGCCTGGAGAATCCCATGGATGGAGGAGCCTGGTGGGTTACAGTCCATGGGGTCACAAGGAGTCGGACACGACTGAGCGACTTCACTTTAATTTAATTATATCTATGATCTAATCAGACCTATTTTTCCAAATGAGATCATTTTCACAGGTTCTGGAGGTTAGAACATAGACATATCCTTTCAGGGCCACCATTCAACCCACTGCATTTTTGTTTCATTGGTCTATTTATCGATTCTCAAGCTAGTACCCAATGTGAGCATGATCACTCACAGAGTCCTGTCTGACTCTGTGACCCCATGGACTGTAGCCTGCCAGGCTCCTCTGTTCACGGGATTGTCCAGGCAAGAATACTGTAGTGGGTTGCCATTTCCTCTTCCAGGGGATCTTCCTGACCCAGAGATCGAACCCACATCTCCTGCATTGACAGGTGGATTTTTTAACAATACCTAGTGTTAATTACTATAGCTTGATAGTAAGTCATGAAATTGAATTATATAAAATTTTAACATTCATGCTTCTTCATTATTATCTTGGTTATGTTAGGTCCTTTAACTATGTGTCTTAGAATTATCTATTTCCACAATAAAACCTAATGGGATTTCAATTGGCATTATACTGAATCTACAAGTCAATTTGTGGTTAGTTAAGATTTTGATAATGCTGAGTCTTCTATTATGGTATATCTGGCCATTTATTTAGGTCTTTAAAAAAACCTCTCATCAATATTTTATCATTTTCATTTTAGATGTCTTGTTTAACTTTTGTTAGATTTAGTCCTAGATATTATTATTTCTGATGCTATTATAGATTTTTTAAAATTATATTTTCTAATTGTTGCTAATGTATAGAAAAATAGCTTCTCTTTCTATATTATTTTTGTATCTAGATTTTTTGCTAAAGTTACTTAATACACCTAAATTGTAGTACAGATTCTTTTGAATTTCATGTATATACTACCATGTCACCTGCAAATAATGACAGTTCAGTTTCTTTCATTCCAATCTTTATACCTTTTCCTTTATTACACTTTTTTAGAATTTCTATGCAATGCTGAATGAAACATATAATGGTAGCTGTAGGTAATTTGTAGATACAGTTTTATCAGATTTTCAGATTAAAGGACTTCTATTTATCTGATTAAGGAATTTCCCTTTTATTCTTTTTTTGCTGTCAGTTTTCATCATGACAAAGTGTTTCTTTAAATTCAATGCCCTTTCACTATCCTTTTATGTAATCATTTTCCCCCTTTATTCTGTTAATGTGTAAAATTATATTGATTGGTGTTTAAATGTTAAAATAACCTTGTATTCCTGGGATAAACCTCACTTTCTCTTCTTTATATAGTATTTGATTCTCTTTCAGTTCAGTTCAGTTGCTCAGTTATGTCCAACTCCTTGTGATCCCATGGACTGCAGCACGCCAGGCCTCCCTGTCCATCACCAACTCCTGGAGTTCACTCAAACTCATGTCCATCGAGTCGGTGATGCCATCCAGCCGTCTCATCCTCTGTCGTCCCCTTCTCCTCCTGCCCCCAATTCCTCCCAGCATCAGGGTCTTTTCCAATGAGTCAACTCTTCGCATGAGGTGGCCAAAGTATTGGAGTTTTGGTTTCAGCATTAGTCCTTCCAATGAACACCCAGGACTGATCTCCTTTAGGCTGGACTGGTTGGATCCCCTTGCAGTCCAAGGGACTCTCAAGAGTCTTCTCCAACACCACAGTTCAAAAGCATCAATTCTTCATCACTCAGCTTTCTTCACAGTCCAACTCTCACATCCATACATGACCACTGGAAAAACCATAGCCTTGACTAGATGGACCTTTGTTGGCAAAGTAATATCTCTGGTTTTGAATATGCTATCTAGATTGGTCATAACTTTCCTTCCAAGGAGTAAGCATCTTTTAATTTCATAGGTGCAATCACCATCTGCATTGATTTTGGAGACCCCCAAAATTAAGTCTGACACTGTTTCCACTGTTTCCCCATCTATTTCTCATGAAGTGATGGGACCAGATGCCATGATCTTAATTTTCTGAATGTTGAGCTTTAAGCCAACTTTTCACTGTCCTCTCACTTTCATCAAGAGACTCTTTAGTTCTTCTTTGCTTTCTGCCAAAAGGGTGGGGTCATCTGCATATCTGAGGTTATTGATATTTCTCCCAGCAATCTCGATTCCAGCTTATGCTTCTTCCAGTCCAGCATTTCTCATGCTGTACTCTGCATATAAGTTAAATAAGCAGGTGACAATACATAGCCTTGATGTTCTCCTTTCCCTATTTGGAACAAATCTGTTGTTCCATGTCCAGTCCTAATTTTTGCTTCTTGACCTGCTGACAGATTTCTCAAGAGGCAGGTCAGATGGTCTGGTATTCCCATCGTTTGAAGAATTTTCCACAGTTTGTTGTGATCCACACTGTCAAAGGCTTTGGCATAGTCAATAAAGCAGAAGTAGATGTTTTTTGGAACTCTCTTGCTTTTTCCATGATCCAGTCAGTGGATGTTGGCAATTTGATCTCTGGTTCCTCTGCCTTTTCTAAATCCAGCTTGAATATCTGGAAGTTTATGGTTCACATACTGTTGAAGCCTGGCTTGGAGAATTTTGAGCATTACTTTGCTAGTGTGTGAGATGAATGCAATTGTGTGGTATTTTGAGCATTCTCTGGCATTGCCTTTCTTTGAGATTGGAATGAAAACTGATCTTTTCCAGTCTTGTGGCCACTGCCATTTTCCAAATTTGCTGGCATGTTGAGTGCAGCACTTTCACAGCATCATTTTTTTAGGACTGAAAGAGTGCAACTGGAATTCCATCACCTCCACTAGTTTTGTTTGTATTGATGCTTCCTAAGGCCCATTTGCCTTCTCATTCCAGGATGTCTGGCTCTAGGTGAGTGATCACACCATTGTGATTATCTGGGTCATGAAGATCTGTTTTGTATAGCTCTTCTGTGTATTCTTGCCACCTCTTCTTAATATCTTCTACTTCTGTTAGGACCATACCATTTCTGTCCTTATTTGAGCCCATCTTTTCATGAAATATTTCCTTGATATCTTGACCCAGCTTCCTTGATGGGTCAGATGGTAAAGCATCTGCCTACAGTGTGGGAGAGCCGGGTTCAATCCCTGGGTTGGGAAGATCTCCTGGAGAAGGGAATGACAATCCACTCCAGTATTCTTGGAGAAGGCAATGGCATCCCACTCCAGCACTCTTGCCTGGAAAATCCCACGGACAGAGGATGCTGGTGGGCTTCAGTCCATGGGGTCGCTAGAGTCGGACACGACTGAGCGACTTCACTTTGCATGAAATATTCCCTTGGTATCTCTACTTTTCTTGAAGATATCTGTAGTCTTTCCCATTCTATTGCTTTCCTCTATTTCTTTGCATTGATTCTCTTTGATAATATTTTATTACTGATTTTTGTATCTACCTTCATGAGAGATATTGGCCTATACTTATCTTTTCTTTTGAAGGCAATTTTGTTTTGCCAACTTTGTTAAATAGGATGGGAAACATTCTTTCTTTCCTTAATATCTGAGGAAATTTGTGTGAGTTCTTCCTGAAATGTTGGTAATAATTCTTCTGGGCCCAGAGTAGTCTTTGTGAGAAGGTTTTAAACTACAGATTAAGTCTAATCAAGTTCAATTTATAGAAAGCATATTTATGGCCACACAGCATATATATTTACATTTTCATACTGTTTCCTTAAGCTTTTGATACATCTTGACATATGCCAAATAGCGCATTTGTGTTTGGACTGTTTCTATCAGGTATCTGAATGGCCTGCGTGTGCGTGTTCAGTGTCTTCAGTCATGTTGGACTCCTTGCAACCCCATGGTCTGCAGCCCACCAGGCTCCTGTCCATTGGCTTCTCCAGGCAAGAATACCGGAGTGGGTTGCCACGCCCTCCTCCAGGGGATCTTCCCAATCCAAGGATTGAACCCGTGTCTCTTATGTCTCGTGCATTGGCAGGCAGGTTCTTTACCTTGTGAGTCGCTCAGTCATGTCTGATTCTTTGGAATCCCATGGACTGCAGCCTGCCAGGCTCCTCTGTCCATGGAATTCTCCAGGCAAGAATACTGGAGTGGGTTGCCATTTCCTTCTCCAAAGAGCCAAAGTAAGTCTGCTAAGAAAAAGAAATGTTTTCTCAACATGTGTGAGTAGATCAGTTAAAGAAACCAGTACTCTTGTATGCCTACTGGATCTCAAGAATTTTGCTAGTTAGTGGTACTACCAGCTGCTCAAAATAGAGTGAAGCCCACAGAGATTTTAGCAAATAAATTATAGGACATTGTCCCACACAGGCATACCAAGGAGACATTTATTAACCCTGCACAACTGGGAGGACATCACAGAGGAGTTAATGTTTGGGCTGGACATTGAAGGACAAATAAGATTTCACCAGCCACAGAAGGAAGGAAGAACTAGGCAGATGATGGGTTATATACAAAGGCACAGCTGTGGGAAAAAGTAGATGTGAAAAGGAGGGATGAGCTTGTAGTCAGAGGGGAATAGAGTGCGGGGAGGACAGTGGTAAGAATTGTTGCTCTAAAGAAATTTCAGAACCTTGGGGAAGGATCATTCTTTGCCATAATAATAAGTTGAATTCTCTTCATTTAGGCAGGTTACAGCCACCAAAGGATTTTAAGCAATGAACTGACCTAATTAGAGCTGTCCAATGCCAGTTATTCTGGCAGTGGAGTGGAAGATATATTTGAGAAGGGAGAGACTGGAGGAAGATAAAAGCAGGTGGTGTACAACTAAACACAATGAAAATTTGTTTGTACAAATATCAAGGAATAGTTTGTTTCTCTAAAGTTATATGAGAAGTGAGAATTCAGTACTTGAGTTCTTTTTACAGTGGAATACACAAACATTTTTGTTTATATAACTTCTATGCAGTTGATTCATTTTTATAGCAGGCTTGGAAAGACATCACTGTTTAGATTATAACAGCCAGTGCTCAGTCAGAGAAGCAGAACCATGATGAGCCCTGTGAGATGAAAGGAGCTCTTATTTAGTCGATTAGTCATGTCTGACTCTTTGGGACCCAGTGGACTATAACCTGCCAGGCTCCCCTGTTTGTGGGATTTCCCAAGCATGAATACTGGAGTGAGTAGCCATTTCCTTCTGCAGGGGGTCTTCCCAAACCCAAGGATCAAACCCACAACTCCTTCACTGCAGGGGGATTCTTTACTGCTGAGTCACCAGGGAAGCCCATCAAAGGAAGTAGATCTTATTAGTTGTGGGAAAAGCTAAATAAGTGAAGAGAAGGGGAAAAGGGATGATGAGGGTCACAGGCAGTAGCTAACCTCCCTGAAATTCTGGTGCCCGTGGACAAATAAGAATGTGTTGGGGTTGGGGTTGCTGAAAAGATGTGTCCAGCCACTGTGTCACTTTTAAGAAGCTGCGCAGATGTTTTTCTCCTCAGGAAAGAAGCTTTCCTCTGGGTAGCTACCACGTGAATGAGTTTCAGCAGAACGTCAGTGGCCCTGGGGTTACTATTGTTCCGCAGGGTCAGCGACTGGGGAGAAGATATGTAACGTGGAGCAGATGAGAGTGAGGCCAAGCTGAGGTCTGCTGGGCAACCCTGCCTCTGACTGCAAAATGACTTTCGAAGAACGAGTTTTATCAATTTCACTTTGCTCCAGAATTGCTCAGATGTTCCCCTTTCAGTCAACTCTAACCTGGAACAAGACATGAAAGACAGTTTGGGGAAATGTAGTTTCTAACCCTAACCATGTTAATCATACAGCAAGTATTACATATGACATTTAAATATGGGATGTAATAAGATATACGACATGGGATGTATGATATACCAAGCCTTAGGTACCACTTGTTACATGGAAATATATGTCAAGTATTTAGTCTGAGACTTGATACAAGTGCTCAATGAATGCCATGATTATCCCAGAATCTCATCTCTATTTAAAAAAAAAATTAAAATATTTATTTATTTATTGGCTGCCCTAGGTCTTTGTTGCTATGCGGGCTCTCTCTAGTTGCAGTGGGTGGCGGTTACTCTAACTGTGGCGTGTGGGTTTCTCATTATAGTGGCTTCTCTCGTGGAGCACAGGCTCTAGGTCATGCGGGCTCAGTAATTGAGGTTCTGGGCTTAATTGCTCCGTGGCATGTGGGATCTTCCCAGATCAGGGATTGAACCTATGTCCCCTACATTGGTAAGGGGATTCTTAACCACTGGACCACCAGGGAAGTCTTCAAACTTATTTTTAAAGTGTCCTGCACAAAGCAACAGCAAACATATTGTGGTGTCAGTGATTGTGTTGGATAAATATAAACTTGAAAAAGAGAGTCCAGCCCTAGCAGGTCCTCTTTGTTGCCCATTGCAGCATTCTTATCTTTTCTTTATTACCAACAAAATGCAGATTTGTGCTCTGCACTGAACCCCCGAGGTCTGTTTGTGACGAAAGTCACAATGAGGCAAAAGTCCTTGTTCCTGGTGGGGTTTCCCAAACACCCTCTAAAAAGGCCGGCAGAATCACGCTCTTTGATTTTCCACTTTTTCTCTTCTGCCTGGAACCCAGACATAGAGTGGCTCTTCCTGTGACCATGAGCAGTCACACACATGCTCAGGGTGGCTTAGCATAATGACAGAATAAACTAAAATAAGGGCGGGGCGGCCCCTGAGGACCTGCTTTTCTAAGACTTCTCACATGGTGTTGTTGCTTCTGCTGTTTTGTGGACCTACTTTTAATTATTTACTTTTTAAAAAAGTCAAGTTTGTTGGAATATAATTACAGGTAATAAACTATGTCTACCTCAAGTTAACAATTAGATGAATTTTGACAGTTGTATATACTCAAGAAGTCTCAAGAGTCTTCTCCAGCACCACAGTTCAAAACCATTAAAACGAAATGGATTGAAAAAAAAATATAGGAATCAACCCCAAGTTTTGCCTACTATGTTTTAATCAAAATTAGGTACTTAGCAATAGTATGCAATGCATTTCAAATGTCATCTTTTGATTTAAAACATCATCCTAGGCCAGTCAATACAAGAACTGAAGGTTGAAATTGAGAAAAATCTCCTTAAATGTGTCTTTCAGATTTGTCTCAGACAAGTACTTATCTCTAAAAACTAATTTTTCACTTCCTTTCTTTCTTGAAGCCAAATTTTACCACAATCTTTATGTTCAGCCTCAATAGAAACATTTCACCTTCCAGCCAATATTTGGACACAAAACTTTCAGATACCGTATCCATGGTGATGCAGGGAGAGATGAGGATTGGGTGCAGGAGAGCATTGCTTACTTTATATAAGTTCAGTGAAAACTCTTAAACTGCATAAAATTTAGATTTAGATGAATGAATCTAATCAATAGAATTTGGTACATATTTTAAACAGAAGGAAAGGCTGCAGCTGAAGTAGCGGAGTAGTAGGTAACATTTTGGATGTGGTTAAACTAGTGATAAATTTTATCTCATAAATTTTATCACATCTTATAAAACTAAAAGATAAAATTTTTAATTTAACAGCTGTTAAATTTAACAGCTCCTCACTATGAGGAGTAGGAGGACATTTTGTCATAGTTTTCTGCTCCAAATAAAGAAGAAATATTTTGTCATTTGTTTTGAAATACATATAATCATTTTTGTCCTAACTGAGTAAATAACTTTCTAGAAATTGATAAGCAAGCACAAAAATGCAAACTTTATTAAAAAGCAAAATTTCATTTATTAGTAAACCTACTCTCATAAAAGAGAAATCAAAAGATGCAGACCAGGAGAAAGAATCTAAAATTGGGGCATATACTTCATGATACTTTAATGTATTGGTATTTTTTGTTAACCAATTTTTTTCCTTTAAAATATATGATTTCAACTGACTTTACAGTAGTTAATTATGTGGGTGTGCAAATGTGCTACATTGCTTCAGTTGCGTCTGACTCTTTGAGACCCTATGGACTGTAGCCTGCCAAGTTCCTCTGTCCATGGCATTCTCCAGGCAAGAACACTGAAGAAGGTTGCCATTTCTGTCTCCATCTGTGGGTATACCCTAACTTACCAGTCTCTTTTGATGAATCTTTATATTGTTACCAATTTTTCTATTACATGCTGTAATATCTTAATGACTACCATCTTTATAGATTAATTTTCTTCATATTTTAATATGTACTTTCATGAAAAATGCATCTAAAATTATTCTCTTAGTATATGGAGGTAGAATAACTGGATCAAAGTTAAGAAATACTACTGGAATTATTTCCTTAAAAAACAGATGTGGAATTTTAGGTCAAAGGCCCAGCATGATATCCTGATTTCTTAAACATATCACCAATTAGTTTTCCAAAACTTTGGATCAACTTTTATGACTATCAACAGCTTATCACACGTGATGCAACACACGTCTCAACCACCATTTCTTTTTACACATTTTCCCAATATTACAAGCAAAATAAAATTACTTCTCTTCCTTTTTGTGTTAGGAATAAGTTTTTTACAGTGTTGTTAGCTATTGGGTCTTTTTTAGTGTTAAGTAGGATATATTTCTTGGGCTTCCCTGGTGGTTCAGATGGTTGAGAATCCACCTGTAATGCAGCAGATCTGGAACCAATCCCTGGGTTGGGAAGATCCCCTAAAGAAGGAAATGGCTACCCACTCCAGTATTTTTGCCTGGAGAATCCCTTGGACAGAGAAGCCTGGTGGGGTTTCAAAGAGCTGGACATGACTTTGTGATTAACATACACAGGATGTATTTTTTACCTGCATCCCAGGTGGTTCAACAGTAAAGAATCTGTCTGCCAGGAGCTGCAGAGGACATGGGTTTGATCTTTGGGTCAGAAAGATTCCCTGGAGAAGAAATGGCAACCCACTCCAGTATTCTTGCCTGGGAAATCCCATGAACAGACAAGCCTGGTGGGCTACAGTCCATGGGGTTGCAAAAGAGTCAGACACGGCTTAGTGACTGAGCATGCACAATTTGTTACCCACTACAACCTTAAAATTATTACAGATTTAGCCACTTAACACAATACAAATTTATGATCTCACAGTTCTGTAGTTCAGGAGTCTGGTGAGCTCAGCTGGTTCCTCTGGCCCGGGTGTCACAGGCTGAGATCAAGCTGTTGGCAAGCTAGACTCTTATCTGGAGGCTCTGAGGGCAAGTCGGTTTCCAAGCTCATCCAGGCTGTTGACAGAATTCAGTTATTTGGGCTGCTGGCCTGAGGTCTGTTTCCTTGCTGGCTGTTGGCCAGGAGTCTCTCTCAGATCCTTCAGACTGCCTGAATTCTTCCTCATGGTGACTCTCCATCTTTAAGACAGCAACTTCCTGTCAAATCCTCTTCATGCTTTGAATCTCTTTGAATTTTCTTGCTCCATCTCTTCTTCCTGCAGAAAGTTCTCTGCTTTTAAGGGCTCATGTGATTAGATTAGACTTGCTTGGATAAGAAAAGCCAGGCTAATCTCCCTGTTTTAGATCTGCAAGTTTAATTAGAGTTGCAAATCCCTTTTTGCCATGTAAAGTGCGTTAGTATTCTTCAGAGAGAAAAGCAATAGGATATATATATATATCCTATATATAAAATTATATATATATATAATTGTTACTCAGTTACTAAGTCATGTCCAGCTCTTTGCTACCCCATGGACTGTATCATGCTGGGCTCCTCTATCCTTCACTGTCTCCCTGAATTTGTTCAAATTCATGTCCATTGAGTTGGTGATGCCATCTAACCATCTCATACTCTCTTACTCCCCTTCTCCTTTTGCCTTCAATCTTTCCCAGCATCAGGGTCTTTTCCAATGGACTAGCTCCTTGCATCTAATGCCCAAAGTATTGGAGCTTCAGCTTCAATATTTATATCTATATCTGTATTTTAATCTACATATATGTATATATACACCAGAACCCTCAAAACCAGGAAAGCTGATGGTGTAAATCCCAGTCCTAGAGCATCAATCAGTGAAGCAGAAAAAATAAGCAAATTCCTTCTTCCTCTTCTGTTGATGTTTTATTCCAGCCTTCAATGGATTACATGATGCCCATGCATGTTGGGGAGGGAATCTAATTTACTGAGTCTATCCATTCAAAGGCTAATCTCATCCAGGAATTCCCTTTACATACACAAAAATAATGTTTAATCTGGACACTCCATGACCAGTCAAGGTGACACATGAAAATAACCATCACAGTAGGTAATGTATTTACTGGTTCTAGTAAATACTGTAGTTAGATACTCTAGTATTTACTCTAGTTAGCGTGCCGGCCTTTGGCCATTCTGCCTAACATACTATACAAGGCCTCTACCATTTGGTTTGTTTACTGCATTCTGCAATCCTAAAGAAGGAATATGACCTTTTTGTCTATTGGAACTGAGAAGAAGTCTTCACAAATATCTATGATAAGAATTATTTACTATTTATACTGAAATCTGAAACTGCCATGTGAAATATGTGCTTCCACGGACTCTTTGTGAACCCAAGGATGATAGCCCACCAGGCTCCTCTGTTCATGGAATTTTCCAGGCAAGAATACTGGAATGGGTTGCCATTTCCTACCCCAAGGGGACCTTCCTGACCCAGGGATCGAACCCACGTCTCCTGCACTGGCAGGCAGATTCTTTACCACTGTGCCACCTGGGAAGCCCACTGCTTATATTATTTACTTATAAATGAACATGTTCAAACATATTCAAAAGTAGAGTGAAGAGTGCACAGAAATATATGTACTGATCATCCAACTTCAGCAATGATCAATATTTTGCCAGTCTTGATACATCTAATTTTTCATACTCTGACTTTTTAAAAATAAAACCATTTTGGAATATCTATTATGTAGTTAAGGGAAGAATCATATAGTCCTGGCCAGAAGTACACTTGGAATGAGGGAATAACTTGAGATTGACTTTTTGTTTTGATGTATCTTTTGATGGAAGAAAATCTCTTTATTTTTGAAGACTAATTTAAGCATCATTTTGGGGAGAATTGCAGTAGTTTCATATAATACAAATTAAAGAACAAAAGGTTAATAGTTTAACAAGGTTAAAAGAATGCTAGTGCTTTCCTCTCATTAAGTGGATAGAAAGTAACCTTGGGAGGTATTAAAGTTTTGTCTACTTTATATAATCACCATTATGATTCACTGATATTTAGTAATGATTGTCTCACAATATAGGAATCTCTTATTTTATTCTTGTGTCTATAGATAAGGGAAAGCTGAAAGAAAGAGAATGGGAGAGTCAGGTTTTCTTAGGGAATTGAAGAAATGAAGCCTAAATTGCACAACATTTCTGCTTTTATTCCTCTTTTGATGGCAAATCTTGGGTATTTGCAGGGTAAGTTAGAACTTAAGAAGTTAAGGTTTTATAATAGTTACTTAAGAATATATTTTATTATCATAACATGTGTAGTTGCCATCATTGGGCAATATGGAGGTATAAATAGACCAAAATCCATGGATAATCCAAAAATAACATTTCTGTGTTTGCAATGTGTTTTCATATCATATTTAACTGAACATGTGCTGATGTTCTGGGAATTTAGTTGGAAAAGAATAATAAAGTACACCATAAAAATCTGGCTTCAGTCTGTGGACACCTGGCTCTGAGACTAGAGGAAGGGGTTCCTCTTTCCAAGTGTTACAGTGAGGAGAAAAATCACAACCAACTGTTTCATTAAAAAAAACCCAAAACTCCTCTTTATGTAAATATTTTTCAGATTAAACTACATGTAAAAGTCGAAAAGTGTCGGACACGACTGAGTGACTAAGCACACAGACACAAAGTATTGTTTACAGACTCATCTTCAAATTTATCATGTGACCACACTGCATTATCTCTTCCCCCGCCCCGAGTACTTGAAGTCTTTTTTTTTTTCTTTTTTACAGTAGGTCCTTTTTGGTTATCTACTTAAAATATCGCAGTGTATACACGGCCATCCTAAACTCCTAGTCTATGCCTCCCCCCACCCTCTCCCCACGGTAACTATAGGTTCATTCTCTAAGTCTGTGGGTCTGCTTATGTTTTGTAAATAAGTTCATTTGCATCATTTCTTTTTAGATTCCATATATAAGGGATGTCATACAGTGTTTCTCCTTCTGCGCCTGACTCACTTCACTCAGTATGTCACTCTGTAGGTCCATCCATGCTGCTGCAAATGGCATTATTTCATTCTTTTTAATGGCTGAGTAATAATGGAATATCATCACATCCTCTTTATCCATTCCTCTGTCAATGGACATTTAGGTTGCTTCTGTATCTTAGCTATTATAAACAGGGCTGCAATGAACATTGGGGTGTATACATCCTTTTGAACCATGTTTTTCTCCAGATATATGCCCAGGAGTCGGATTTCTGGGTCATATGGTGGCTCTATTTTTAGTTTTTTAAGGAGCCTCCACACTGTTCTTCATAGTGACTATACCGAGTGACATTCTCACCAGTAGTTTAGAGGAGTTCCCTTTTCTCCACACACTCTTCAGCATTTATTGTTTGCAGTTTTTGAGGATGACCACTCTAAGTAGGAGCTTCCCTGGTGGCTCAGATGGTAAAGAGTCTGTCCGCAATGTGGGAGACCCAGGTTTGATCCCTGGGTTGGGATGATCTCTTGGAGAAGGAAATGGCAACCCATTCCAGTATTCTTGCCTGGAAAATCCCATGAACAAAAGAGCCTGGAGGGCTACAGTCCATGGGGTCACAAAGGGTTGGACACTATTGAGCGACTAACACACACACACACACACACACACACACACGCACACACACTCTAACTAGTGTGAGGTGATATCTCATTGTAGTTTTGATTTGCATTTCTCTAATAGGTAGCATTGTTGACAATCTTGGCCATCTGTATTACACTGATTATCTCTTATTCCTTCCCACCCACTCAGTTTTAGAGAATGATGCATTCTTCTACAGAATGGAACACTCATGCTGTTAATTCCAAATTTTCCCATCTCCTCTGGAATCATGCTTCGTTAAGTATCACTTCTTTTGTCTTTATCCAGCTTTTTAATATTTTCAACCACTCTAATTTCACCATGACTTACAAATTTGATTAATTTCTATCTGAGAAACCCAATCTCCCGACTTCTTTTTCCCCTTTACCAATGAACTTAAATGTCCACTTCATCAACACCAGGTGGCTCAGTGGTAAAGAATCCGCCTGCAGTGCAGGAGCCACAGAAGACATGAGTTTGACCCCGGGGTCAGGAAGATCCCCTGGAGGAGGGCATGGCAACCCACTCCAGTATTCTTGCCTGGAGAATCCCCATGGACAGAGGAGCCTGGCAGGCTACAGTCCCTGGGATCACAAACTGTTGGACATGACTGAAGTGACTTAGCTTGCACATGCATGCAGCATTAGCACCAATATGTTTTAAAATTTGTTCTAGTTTTATTTTCTGTCCCCATTATGTTTACATAGTTTTTTTTGAAACCCACAGCAACTTACTGTGCCCTGGATCCAATAGATATTTTCTCAGTTGTCATACTCTTTAACATTCTGTATCAATCAACCCTATTAACCAACCTACTCACCCACCCTTTCTTTGCCAAAATTTTTCTTTTGCGTCACTTTGGTGTAGTTCTTTAGTCACTAAGTCATGTCTGACTCTTCGTGACTTCATGTACTCTAGCCTGTCAGGCTTATGGGATTTCCCAGGCAAGAACACTGGAATGGGTTGTCATTTCCTTCCCCAGGGAATCTTCTAGACCTAGGGATCGAACCCTCATCTCCTGCATTGGCAGGTGGATTCTTTACCACTGAGCCCCCAGGGAAGCCCTGTGTCTCTTTAGACATGTTCTTATCTTGCTTCTATGCTACTCCTCCAACAACTCTTTTTTCACGTGTGATATCCACGTAGATGTAGGTGGAAAGACATCCAGAATCTAGATGGCAGGAGATAAAGAAGAACCAGCAAAGGAGGCAGCAAAAAAAGGCAAAAAGGCAAATTAGTGTGGAATCCAGCTTCTCATTTGATGTTAAGCTGTGCAGAGACAGGAATCCCATGTGCTTGATCAGTGCTGTAGGCTTTTTTGCATCTCATCCACAGAAAGCAGTAATCAGCACTGACTGAATAAATAAAACAATGCAGGAAACTATATCCGTAGCAGAAAGCAGGGAGGAATAGTCTTCCCTTTCACATCCACGGGTCTCTCCCGAATGTTCTGTCATTCTCACACTGGTGGCTCTAGCCCTGAAAGGCAGCAACTGGTGATTCTTTTATTCTTCCAGATCATGCAGGACAAGATGTTGCGGGGACCAGTTTCCTTTGTCTTTGCTAAAATTCATGGAAGTTAATCAACCTCCATGAGCATTCTCAGAGAGGAAGAGAGGGCTTAGGTCTTTTGTTTTGAGCTTTCCGCATTATCTTTTCTCTTGGTTCAACTCATTGTCTTAGTTGATGCTTTCGTGTTTTGGAAGAGAGTCATTTATGACCTCTCAAAGAGACATCCACTAGGCACTGGGCCCTCCACTTAGCACTGTTTGCAGCAGTGAGCACTTCAGTGAGTCATTTTGGTCCTATTTCTCTGGTGATATTGTAATATGGGTATAACAAAGTGATTTCCTTGTTGGTGCCTAGAAACAATATATGTTGACTTAATTACAAACATTCTCTGCATGGTGCAATACTACACAGCATGGAAAATCTATTTCTTTTTGCCAAAGAAAAAATTTACAAATTGAATTCATGAGGTTCATAAATGTCAATAAACAGGCATAGAATGGATAAGAGGATACGTTTTTAAGCTTTAGTTTTCAAAAGTTCACATAATACTGTGAAAATTCTTAAAATTGTTGGAGAGAAGGTGATGATAAATATGTCAGGATGCCCTAGAAATTAGTGGCATATTCAGGCCAGCAACTTTCTGGAGGCAAATCCAAATTTTGAAGGAAAAAAGCAAAGCAAAGAACAAATTGTTACCCTCAAAAAAACCAAATCACTGACCTTCTTCAATTGCTTGCATGGTTATGAAGGTGTCAAGTACCTTTGTGATCATGGCTTAGCACATCCTTCCATTTACTGCTTTAAAAGACACTAAAGTGAGAAAGTAACCTCGACCTGGATTTCTAAATCTACATTAGTATGCTCATTTTGGACGCAATAATGGTAAATGTGTAAAGCATGTGTCACATTTCTTAGTTAGTTCCTTGCAACTTTCTTTCAAGGAATCTATAGTGAGGGTGAAGTTTCAAATTGCTATCTTACTAAGCTTGGTTTGCAAATTTCTAATGAGCAACTCGGCATAAAAATACGTAATATCATGAGACAAATATGAGAAATAAGTATTTCTTTTTCTGTGGGATCTTATGTTTCCTAAAACACACTGAAGGGTTTCCTTTCTCTAATTTAGAGAATACATTGCGATTATATTTTAAAAATAACACATGCAATTGGCTATCAATTCTTGGTGAAATCTAAGAGAATAATGAAGAATTTGTATTAGGTCAAAATGGTTCTCAATCTTTATTAATCTTAATTGAGCTTAAAGAGTTCAAGTTAGAGTCTTCTGTAAAATGAGATGTAGGCTGAATAAAAAATTTCTGTGTAGAACAAAATCTTTTTGTGTTAAAAGTAATTCACAACTCATATTTTAATTTTTCACCTTTTCTCTATTTGTTGCAAAGCATTCTCAAACTTATGGGTCGTTCTTAAATTCATAGATGTCAAATATTGTGCTAAAATTCTTTCCTGGATGATAATTACAGTGGCTTTAAAAACCATTCTTTTCTTTGGTTTTCTTTATTATTGTGAAACCAACGAAAAGCACCAGAAGTTTGGGTTATTGGTTGTCCACACAAAATGCAGTAGACTTGGTAGCTTAGACAACAGAAATTTGTTGCCTCACAATTTGAAGTTCAAGAATAAAGTATGGGTCAAGTCTGTTCTGAAGAGAGAGCTTGTAGATATATGCTCACATAACTTTCTTTGGAGCATTCCTAGGGAGAGATCTCTCTTTTTTCCTCTTAAAGGGCCGTTAATCCTTTCATGTGTACCTGCTAAGTCGCTTCAGTCATGTCGGACTCTTTGTGACCCCATTGACTGTAGCCTCCCTGGCTCCTCGCTCCAAGGGATTCTACAGGCAAGAATACTGGAGTCGGTTGCCATGCTCTTCTCCAGGGGATCTTCCTGACCCAGGGACTGAACTCGCATCTCTTACATCTCCTGCCTTGGCAGGCAGGTTCTTTACCACTAATGACACCTGGGAAGCCCAATCCTACCATATCAGGACTCTACTCTTATGAACTAATTTAACCGAGTGGTCACGTACGGTTGTGAGAGCTGGACTGTAAAGAAGGCAGAAAGCCAAAGAATTGATGCCTTTGAACTGTGGTTCTGGAGAAGGCTCCTGAAAGTCCCCTGGACAGCAAGGAGATCAAACCAGTCAATCTTAAGGGAGATCAACCCTGACTATTCACTGATGCTAAAACTGAAGCTCCAGTATTTTGGTCATCTGATGTGAACAGATGACTCGTTGGAAAAGTCCCTGATGCTGGGAAAGATTGAGGGCAGAAGGAGAAGAGGGTGGCAGAGGATGAGATGGCTGGACGGCATCACCGATGCAATGAACATGAACTTAGGAAAACTCCAGGAAATAGTGAGGGACAGAAAGGCCTGGTGAGCTGCAGGGGTAGCAAAGAGTCAGACATGACTGGGAGACTGAACAAAAGCAACAACCTCCTAGAAGCCCCATTGCCAAAAACAATCACATAAGGGGTTGCTGCTGCTGCTGCTGCTAAGTCGCTTCAGTCGTGTCCGACTCTGTGCGACCCCATAGACGGCAGCCCACCAGGCTCCCACCCTAATCCCTGGGATTAGGATTTATGAATTTGAGGGGGACACGATTCATTCCATTGCCCCAATATATTGCCAGATGTAACTATAGCAGTCTTTCCAGTAGTTTAGTATTCTGCACCATGCTTTCATTTCTGCAATCAACTCAGAGCATGTACTCTGTACCTGACACCGTGCTAGATTTGGAGTGTCATAACGTACGGATGTGAGAGTTGGACTGTGAAGAAGGCTGAGCACCGAAGAATTGATGCTTTTGAACTGTGGTGTTGGAGAAGACACTTGAGAGTCCCTTGGACTGCAAGGAGATCCAACCAGTCCATTCTGAAGGAGATCAGCCCTGGGATTTCTTTGGAGGGAATGATGCTAAAGCTGAAACTCCAGTACTTTGGCCACCTCATGTGAAGAGTTGACTCATTGGAAAAGACTCTGATGCTGGGAGGGATTGGGGGCAGGAAGAGAAGGGGATGACCGAGGATGAGATGGCTGGATGGCATCACTGACTTGATGGACATGAGTCTGAGTGAACTCCGGGAGTTGGTGATGGACAGGGAGGCCTGGTGTGCTGCTATTCATGGGGTCGCAAAGAGTCAGACATGACTGAGAGACTGAACTGAACTGAACTGAACTGAAAGATGAATCAAAGAGTCTTCTGCCTATAAACTTACAGTCTAATAGGTGAAATTGATGTGTACACCCACAAACATCATAATACACTGTGAGATGCAAATAGAAATGTGCATTAGATAATTGATTGAAAGTGTCTCTCTACACTGCATTTCCCATCAATATATCTTAACTCATAGTATATACATATTTTACATAGTAGCCATCCATTATTTTCTGCTCTGATCTCTGATATAGCAAGTATTGCCCATTGAACCACAAGAAACTATATTATGTTTTAGGCAGAGCATTTTATTCCTGAGCTGCCTTGGGATCTTGTGCTGGGAATTTTGCTTGTTTCAGTGACTGTGGCAAAGGTGATTCTTATGGCATCATTTCTCTTCAATCTTTTTTCTCCCTCAGTGTATGATCACTGTGTTGGAATGTTTAGATGATTTAACATCCTTAAAAAGTTAATTTACTGCCCCATCAACTGATAGGACTGGTGGATAGTGGATAGTGGATTTACAATGTTTCAGAAGTACAGCAAAGTGATTCAGTTATATATACATATAATATAATACACACACACACATTCATCAGTATAATATATATTCAGTTCAGTTCAGTTCAGTCGCTCAGTTGTGTCTGATTCTTTGTGACCCTATGAACTGCAGCACACCAGGCCTCCCTGTCCATCACCAACTCCCAGAGTTTACCCAAACTCATGTCCATTGACTTGATGATACCATCCAACCATCTCATTCTCTGTCGTTTCCTTCTCCTCCTGCCCTCAATCTTTCCCAGCATCAGGGTCTTTTCAAATGAGTCAGCTCTTTGCAACAGGTGGCCAAAATATTGGAGTTTCAGCTTCAACATCAGTCCTTCCAATGAACACTCATGACTGATCTCCTTTAGGATGGGCTGGTTGGATCTTCTTGCAGTCTAAGGGACTCTCAAGAGTCTTCTCCAACACCACAGTTCAAAAGCATCAGCTCTTCGGTGCTTAGCTTTCTTTCTTTCTTTTGGTTTAAATTTTATTTTATTTTTTTTTACTTTACAATATTGTATTGGTTTTGCCATACATCAACATGAATCTGCCACGGGTGTACACGTGTTCCCCATCCTGACCCCCCCCCTCTCACCTCCCTCCCCGTACCATCCCTCTGGGTCATCCCAGTGCACCAGCCCCAAGCATCCTGTATCCTGCATCGAACCTTGACTGGTGATTCGTTTCATATATGATATTATACATGTTTCAATGCCATTCTCCCAAGTCATCCCACCCTCTCCCTCTCCCTCTGAGTCCAAAAGACTGTTCTATACATCTGTGTCTCTTTTGCTGTCTTGCATAGAGGTTTATCATTGCCATCTTTCTAAATTCCATATATATGTGTTAGTATACTGTATTGGTGCTTTTCTTTCTGGCTTACTTCACGCTGTATAATAGGCTCCAGTTTCATCCACCTCATTAGAACTGATTCAAATGTATTTTTTTAAATGGCTGAGTAATACTCCATTGTGTTTATGTACCACAGCTTTCTTATCCATTCGTCTGCTGATGGACATCTAGGTTGTTTCCATGTCCTGGCTATTATAAACAGTGCTGCGATGAACATTGGGGTACACATGTCTCTTTCTATTCTGGTTTCCTCGGTGTGTATGCCCAGCAGTGGGATTGTTGGGTCATAAGGGAGTTCTATTTCCAGTTTTTTAAGGAATCTCCACACTGTTCTCCATAGTGGCTGTACTAGTTTGCATTCCCACCAACAGTGCAAGAGGGTTCCCTTTTCTCCACACCCTCTCCAGCATTTATTGCTTGTAGACTTTTGGATAGCAGTCATTCTAACTGGCGTGAAATGGTACCTCATTGTGGTTTTGATTTGCATTTCTCTGATAATGAGTGATGTTGAGCATCTTTTCATGTGTTTTTAGCCATCCGTATGTCTTCTTTGGAGAAATGTCTATTTAATTCTTTGGCCCATTTTTTGATTGGGTCGTTTGTTTTTCTGGAATTGAGCTGCAGGAGTTGCTTGTATATTTTTGAGATTAGTTCTTTGTCAGGTGCTTCATTTGCTGTTATTTTCTCCCATTCTGAAGGCTGTCGTTTCACCTTGCTTATAGTTCCCTTTGTTGTGCAGAAGCTTTTAATTTTAACTAGGTCCCATTTGTTTATTTTTGCTTTTATTTCCAGTATTCTGGGAGGTGGATCATAGAGAATCCTGCTGTGATTTCTGTCGGAGAGTGTTTTGCCTATGTTCTCCTCTAGGAGTTTTATAGTTTCTGGTCTTACGTTTAGATCTTTAATCCATTTTGAGTTTATTTTTGTGTGTGGTCCAGCTCTCACATCCATACATGACCACTGGAAAAAGCATAGCCTTGACTAGACGGACCTTTGTTGACAAAGTTATGTCTCTGCTTTTTAATGTGCTGCCTAGGTTGGTCATAACTTTCCTTCCAAGGATTCAATTAAATGTATATTCCTTTCCAGATACTTTTCCATTATAGACTATTACAAGATGTTGAATACAGTTCTTTTTGCTATTCAGTAGGTCTTTGTTTTTGATCTATTTTATAGTACTGCATATCTGTTTATCCCAAATTGCTAAATATATCTCTTCCTTCTTCTTCCCCTTTGGTAACCATTAGTTTGTTTTCTATATCTGTGAGTCCATTTTTATTTTGTAAATAAGTTTAATTTGCATCATTTTCTTAGATTCCACATATAAATGATATCATATGATATTTGTCTTTCTCTGATTTACTTCATTTAGTGTGATAATCTCTATATCCATCTATGTTGCTGCAAATGGCATTTTCATGCCTTTTTATGACCAAGTAATATTCCATTGAACATAGGTACCACATCTCCTTCATTCATTCATCTGTCAACGGGCATTTAGCTTGCTGCTATGTCTTGGCTATTGTAAATAGTGCTGCTATGAACATTAGGATGCATGTATCTTTTCAAATTAGAGCTTTGTCTGGATATATGCCTAGGAGTGAAATTACTTGATCATACGGTAACCCTCTCTTTAGTTTTTAAGGAACCTCCACATTGTTCTTGATAAGACTGTTTTTAATTGGAGCTAAATCACTTGGAACCTCTGAAGAATCCTTTGTCAAAGATTCTGATTTAAAATTAAGCAAGAGTTAAAGCTTGCAATTGTGTCCATCTCAGTTTCAATGTAAAATGAAATTAGGTATGTTCATCCATCAGTGTGCTATGTAATTTTTGTTTGGTTACCCTTTCATTGGTCATAACTAATTCTGAAATCACTGATATCAAAAGTAGCCAAAAGACCACAGTTAATACATTTTTGAAACCCTCTTTAAAATATCAGTGTCACTATCAGAACTTTTCAAAGTTGTTCTATGGTTAATTTCCCAAGTGAGGCTATAAAAGATCTGGACGCACCCTGATTTTACAAGCATTGAGCCTGACTTTGTCCTACCAGCTTCCTCAGTACTATTGTAACTGTCGGGGTCTAAAACTATTTCTATGTGTTTTGCCCTTTATTTATTTTAGCCAGCGGACACACCTTTTCCTTTTTAAACTGGTATGTGGATGGCCTTTCCTTGTAATAACAGTTGACATAATCCTGTTCAGCTGAAAGAAAACATTACTAAGGAAAACACTGGCTATTTCCAACATTCTCAGACCTCTATAAGGAGGAATGCAGGTCTCTACCAGGGTCAGGTGCAGACAGAGCTACCAGTGGGTGCCACTAAGAATTTCAGGCAGAATTCTCTCTGCTTGTGATATACATCTTTCCCCCTACCCTAGGATGCTGAAAATGAATTATAAGAAGATATCAGTTTTTTCACCTGTTGGATTCACCAATATTCTAAACAAGCAACAGCAACTGTCACTGGCAAAGACTCAGGGATATGCAAGTGCCCTTCCTTTGGTGGCAGGAATGTGAATTCCTCAACTGTTCTGGCAAATAAACCTGGCAGCAATTATTTGAATTAAAATGACTATATGTTTTATAGCAACTCTAGTTCTTGAATTCTACCTTACATTAAAAAAGTTACATCAGATAAAGGACTGTGTGGACATAATGCTATTTGCAGCATGATTTGTAGTGTGAACAAGCCATGAACTATGTGAATGCCCAGGAGCAGGGAATTGAATAAATCACTGCACACCCACCCACACACATTGGAAAATGATATATTAGGATGTATTAATATCCCAAATGGAAGGGAAGATCACAATATACAGAGAAATTAAATAAAGCCAATTCAGAGTAAAGTGAATAATAACCTAAAGCTAAATCAAAAAATAGGTTAGGTAGTCCTTTTTTCCAGCTGGAACCATGGAAAGTGCAGCAGAAAGGAAAAAGATGGTTTCTGCTGTGTCAGAAACCCTGAAAGAAGGGAAGGAATTTCTTCGAGCTGAAGATCAGGTGTCTGAAAAAGAAGTTTTCCCAAATGCTTTGAAAGACAAGGATGAATCTTATCTACAAAGAGTAAGCACAATTACAAGGAATATGGGCCGACTTACAAGACTGACACATCCAAGAAGGCTAGGATGGCAGGATAAGTTGGCAAATTCTTTGTATCTGTAGAACCTATATTGGAATTTGTCATTGGCATCAGTATCCATGGTGTGACCCCAGGGTCTGAAAAGTGTTGCAGCTTCTTAGTACTCACCATATCTTCAGTGGTACTTTTGTGAGGATCAGCAAAGCTTCAGTTAACATGCTGAGTATTATGGAACCGTATATTGCATGTAAACTTCCCTGGCAGATAACATGTTGATTTCTGGCTCTCTTGTTACATTTGGGACCATCTGCGTTGGAGGATCTGATTAATGAGATCTATACTGTTGAACAATGCTTTCAAGAAACCAACACCTTCTACTGGGTCTTCAAATTATCTTTTCCATGAGGTGGAATGAAGAAAAAGATCATCCATTGTGTAGAAGATAGAGACCCTGGCAACAGAAAAGACCAAATCAACAGGTTTATTAGAAGGATAAACTAAGGTGTGTACCTTGATTATTCTGGTAATCTAGTCAGTTAATAAATGGTGACTGCTTTCAAATTGAAGTGTAAAACAAAAGCCCCCCCTTCCCCTTTCAAGAAAACACCAGAGTATGTGATTAACAAAAAAGAAAATTAGACAAATATACACCAAGTTCTTTACATTTGTTATCTAAGGGAGACACAGGGGTTTTTTCTTGCCATTCAGTCATTTATTCATTATATCAACAACCACTCTGGAGAAGAGTATGGAGATTCCTTAAAAAAACTAGGAATGAGACTACTGTTTGATCCAGCAAACCCACTACTGGGCATATACCCTGAGAAAACCATAATTCAAAAACACACATGTACGTCAATGTCCACTGCAGCACTATTTACAATAGCCAGCACATGGAAGCTACCTAGATGTCCATTAGTGGATGAATGGATAAAGAAGTTATGGTATGTACATACAATTGAGTACTACTCAGCCATAGAAAGGAATTAATTTGAATCAGTTGAACCGAGGTGGATGAACATAGAGCCTGTTATACAGAGCAAAATAAATTAGAAAGAGAAAACCAAATATCATATATTAACACATATATATGGAATCTAGAAAAATGGTATTGATGAGCCTATTTGCAGACATAGAGAAGAGACTTACAGACACAACAGGGGAAGGAGAGGGTGGGATGAATCGAGAGAGCAGCGCTGACACATACACATTACCATGTGAAAAATAGATAGCTCGTGGGAAGCTGCTGTATACACAGGGAGCTTATAGCAGCACTCTGTGATGACCTGGAGGAGTGGGATGGAGGGATGGGCGGGAGGCTCAAGAGGGAGAGGGTGTATATATACATATGGGGGATTCATATTGTACAGCAGAAACAAGCACGATATTGGAAAGTGATTCTCCTCCAGTTAAAAAAAATCCTCTATTTTAGTAAATTTCTCTATCTTGCAGTCTTTGATCTCTCAGATTCAAAAATCTCCTAAATAAAAAAAAGTGTATTCATAACATGACCAAAAAGGGAAGACACATAGAGTAAAAGAAAAAAGATGGAATACCATCCTGGTGATGGATGCTGGGTGAGAAGAGGACTGGACATCTATATGGCAGCCAATTTCATTATCTCCTCTCTCAATGGTAGCAGAGGTCTGCCTCCTACTTATTAAGCACAGAGGTTTGGAGAAAGATGTTGCCTGAGAAGGAAGAGAATGGCTGGACCACCCAAATTGCCTGCAGCTATTGACAGCCAACCCACCACCCCCACCTTGTATAGTTAGTTGGCTTTAGGTTGCCCAGTGCAGCTCTCTTCACAGTTGTGTGCAGCTGTGCAGTAATAGAATACCATGCCTCAGGAGAAGTTCTGCCCTTATCAGTAACACGCCCGAGTTCCTAGGGTAGGGAGGATGAAGGCAGCATAAAGTTGTTGATGCACGAAGGTACATCTCTTCCAGGTATGAGTATAACACTTCCAGGTGAGTCAAATTTGCCGTGTTTCCCACCTCATTCCAGCTATGGAGCTAGGCACCAATTTGTGTGTGGATTTGACTGCTCAAAGATTTGCTAGGAGAAGAATATAGTTAGGAAAATATGTGAAGTTATTTACCCTTTTTCTTCTCACTGTATGTATCTTTTCCTCTCTCTGTTCCTCCTAATTTAAGCAGATCCTGGGGAAGTGTGAGGCAAGATAATGTTTCTGGCTATTAATTGCCAGTGACACAAACCCAAAGGCAAAATCAGGCAAGATGGCCAGAAAAGGCAAAAAGAAGGAGAATGTATGGACATTGACCAAGTAAGTGTCTGGGCCAGCCATATGATGAGAGGGAAAACTTCCAGGCTAGAGAGTGCTTCCCATGGGAATAGGGAAGTGTAGGGAGGATACAAAGGGAGAGGCTGTGGGAGCAAGGAGATTGGGCCAGTGCCTTGATTCCAACTATGTTAAGAAGGGAGCAGTAAGAGTCCATGAAGGAAATGAATACTTGGTATCAGGTAAGGTGAAACTAAAAGCATCTGCTGCCGCATGGCAGACATTTTGGAATTACAAAAAATGTTGCAGTGAATTACGGTTGTGTCTCTGGACAAGAGCTTTTTGCAATTTATATTTCTGAAGTTGACTTTCTGGGTCCTAGCCTTCAAACTTTGCTAGATATTGCAGAAACCTTTCAGTATTACACCAGTTTGCTCTCTCAATCCCTTCATCTTTTTCTTCTTAAATTTAAACAAAACTCCCTACTGTAAAACTTCAAAGCTCATTAATCATCAGTAATTCACACTTAAGAATTTGAAAGTTCCTGTCTCCCCTACTTCTTCATCACTAGTCATCGACAAACTTTAATTTTTTCCAGTTTGATGATGTGGAAGGGTACCTTTTTAAAATTTGCATATTTCTATTAATAGCAAGTTACTACATTTTTTTCATATCTTTATTGGTCATACAGAGCTTCTTGTCTGTGACCTAAAATTTATATTCATTTCTTTACTGGGATTTTTGTCTTTTTGTTACTTATAGAATATTTTTATATATTCTAGATTGCAATGATTTCTCAAATGCCTTATAAATATTTTCTCTGTCTTTAACTTAGTTTATGATGTCTAAAGCATGATATGTATTTCTGTGTACAGATCTTTTGCCTCTGTAGGTAGATTTATTCCTAAGTATTTTATTCTTTTTGTTGCAATGGTAAATGAGAGTCTTAATTTCTCTTCCTCATCTTTCATCATTAGTGTATAGGAAAGCAAGAGATTCCTGTGTATTAATTTTGTATCTTGTGAATTTAATAAATTCATTGATTAGCTCTAGCAGTTTCCTGGTGGCATCTTTAGGATATTCTATGTACAGTATGATGTCATCTGCAAACAGTGACAGTTTTACTTCTTCTTTGCCAGTTTGGATTTTTAAAGTTTCTTTTTCTTCTCTGATTGTGGTGGCTGGGACTTCAAAACCTTGAATAATAGAGAACAAATTTATGGATACCAAAGGGAAAGTGGGAATGGGATGAACTGGGAGGTTGCAGTTGACATATGTACACTATTGATATTATGTATAAAATAGACAACTAATGAGAACCTTCTGTCTAGCACAGGGAACTCTACTCAGTGCTCTGTGGTGACCTAAATGGGAAGAAAATCCCCCAAAGAGGGGACATATGTACACGTATAACTGATTCTCTTTGTTGTATGGTAGAAACTAACACAGCACTGTAAAGCAACTATACACCAATAAAAATAAAAATGAAATAAAGAATGGTATTTAAAATAACATGTTATCAAAGTTACTCACCTTTTAGTTTATACTTAATGGCTTTTTTTTTTTTTTAATTCTTATTAGCCTTTGTTTCAGAGTGGTTTAGCTTCATAGTAAAATTGGGCAGAAGGTACCCAGGTATCCCATTTAGTGCCTGCCCCCATACATGTATAACCTCTTCCATTGTCAATACCCACCAGAGTCATACAAGCATTACAACTGATAAACCTTTTAATTTTTAAAAAAAATCTTTCCTTCCTTCAATATTATGAGGTAGTCTCCTATATTTTCTTCTAAAACTTTTGAGGGTTGCTTTTAACCTTTAAGTCTAATCCATGTGGACTTTCTATTGTATATGGAATGAAGAAGAATTTAATACATTTTAAAATTTGTTCCTCAATCACATGAGATCATCCCATCAAATTGGCAGATTTACCTGCAGCCACACTGAAAGCTTGAGGTTAGCAAAGCAGTTCATAGCAGGAGTCAAGACTGAGCACTGTGGGTAAACCGCTGGGCTCATGGATGAGCCCAATAAACCAGAGAGCAACTAGCCGTGTCTCCTGAATCAGTGAGTGGGATGACCTCTGTGGAATCCCCTGTACTATGGACACCAGGGATATTCAACTGATGGAAAAAGGATAAACCAGGCCTGACCTCACAACTGGATATCAGGATCTGGATCAAAACAATTAACCAGTCAGAAACATAGCAGCAAATATGGCAGAAATAACACAGCTAAAGCATTTTCCAACCAAATGGAGACAATCCAGGAAGAAGTATTTTCTGGATAATATTTCCTCTATGTAATGTCACTAATTTATTTAATATATACTAAAGTCTTCTTTAAGTTCTTAAAAAACCCAGTAGAGTGGAGAGAAAAGAAAAATACTATTTTAATTGTTTAGTTGGAAAAAATAAACTTTATTTCTCCTCTGCTGAAAGAATAATAAAATAAAATCAAGCTTAATAATTTAAGCATAGGCTACAATTTTATCCTATAAGTAAAACAACTGCAAGGAATTTCATGATAATTTTAGTCTTTATACAGCTTTTTAAAGAAAATAAAAGAAAACATTGAATTATAAAAAACATTTATACTGGAGCACAAGGAACTATATTCAATATCGTCTAATCTTGTAATAACCTATAATGAAAAAGTATATATATATATATATACACATATGTACACATATATATGTCTGAATCACTGTTGTATATCAGAAATCAGCAAGATATTGTAAGTCAAATACACTTCCATTTTAAAAAAAGTACTTATATTGGTATATGCCTTCTGAAGTAAAATTTCAATGTACATCATTTAAATTATCAGAATTGAAAAGTTTAACCCAGAATCCAGTGTGTAATTTCCAAGAAGAGTGTCAGTTTAAGTATTTGAAATACAGCTTGATCTTTGTGATTAAAAAAAAAAAAAAATTCGCTGGGAATATCCCACATGCTTTCTAAATGCCCCAGTTGGCCTAGGTAATTTTTCTTACTCTTCCACAACATATGGCATTCTTTCTATGAATGACATCAATTTGGAAATACCCCGTGGTTTCTGAGTTATAAATGGATAGCTCACTATGAACTCCTGATTATATTATGATTCATACTTTCACTTCTTTTTTTTAATACTATCATTTTGAAAAGTGAAAGTGAAACTGTTTCACGGGCAAACAGTTCACTAAGGAGGAGAAATAATATGGTTGAATGTAATGATTCACAAAATATTTAAGATTTATTGTGTAAAGAATATGGTGAAAACCATTTCTTAAGGAAGAAAACAATGTAGTTGTGGCCAAAAAATTGCTCTTAGAGAGTGAATCTGGGCATTAGCAGTGAAATTTATCAGAGTTCTTCTTTACATAGGAGCACTGCTTATGATTTCTTCTCGCCTCTATCCATCTATCTATCATTCTTTTAAAACTCTTTTTCTTCATGAAACTGGTTTATGAATCCTATACCTCTAGAATTTGTTCTGCTAATCATTGCACTATGGTAGAAAGATGATGATAGCTAGCTGCTAGCTAGAGAAAGAATGAAAAAAAAAGGGAGGAAGAAAGAAAAAAAGAAGGAAGGAGAGAACCATATGGAAAGTTCCAACATAACTCCAGGCTTTGAAGCCTTTACTGATACTTGAAGTTTCTCTGGGGCAGCTGTCACGTCTGCTCATTGCAGTGTCTCCTGTACCTTTGCCAGTTCCTGGCATGCAGCAACATTCAACAAATATTTGTTGAATAAATCAACACAGCAGGTTAAAAGCAATTTTTTTGTACTTCATGGTTTTCTATTGAAAACCACAAGAAAAAAAATGTGTTCTGAGGTCTCAGCATTCTAGTAACCAAGAAGTGTCAGGAATCTAATGAGATCCTTCTCTTAAGAGATCCAAGTAGCAATGCATGGTATCATAAGGTATGAGGTCTAATGCTAGGTGCCTTTGTGCCTTGTGATTCCATTTAACATTATTTGTAGAATGGGAATTCTGCTGGAGATTATAACCCCTTACAAAGGCTAATTTGATTAAAAAAACCTTTTTATTAAGTATAAATTTATCTTCTTGGGCTGTCTGTCACCAAAGGGCAGTTTCTACCAAAGAATTACGTCTTGTGAGTCAATCTGTGTTTTCCTGTAAATGAATTTACATTTAAATTCAATGTCCCCTTTCCAGACCAATTTTTTTTTCTACCTACACTCTTTTGATGTTTGTATTTAAAATCTACCAACACCTTTAGCTTAAGGCATTGAAGAATGATCTTATCTAAGAAAGAATGCAACCTTCTGTTTCAAACCATAATTAACGTCTTAAAATGGGGTAATCTAACACACCAATTAGTCAGTCACTCTTTGTATTTCTAAGAAGCTGAAACACAGGAGGGTTATGACTGTATAAGTGGTAAGGAGTGAAAAATGTTTAGAGGATTGTTTAGTAGGAAATATAAAAGTTAACTCCCTCCAAAATTTTTCTAGAAACCCCCAAACATCATTTAAGATATTAGAACATCCCAATGCCAGTTATACCAATAATCTGAGCTGAAAATAACATTGATAAATGCTGAGAATAGCAGTGGTAGTAAAAAAAAATGGTTCCTGCTTTAAGCCATTAAATTTTTGATAGCAAAAGATGAATCATCAATAGATTATCAGAGCAGAATTGCCATAAAGATAAAATGGATATTAATGAAAAGAATGTCAACAGTGACCTCTTCGAAAATTTGAGAAAGTTAAGAGTGGAAATCATCATACTGATACTGAACCATTTATTAAAAAGGGAATAAGACTTGACTTGTAACCTGCTCAGTCAGCTGAGCTGCTCAGTCATGTCTGACTTTTTGTGAACCCATGGACTGCAGCACTCTAGGCTTCCCTGTGCATCACCAACTCCAGGAGCTTGCTCAAACTCAAGTCCATCGAGTCAGTGATGCCATCCATCCATCTTATCCTCTGTTGTTCCCTTCTCTTCCCGCCTTCAATCTTTCCCAGCATCAGGGTCTTTTCCAGGGAGTCAGTTCTTGCATCAGGTCGCCAAAGTATTGGAGCTTCAGCTTCAGCATCAGTCCTTCCAATGAATATTCAGGACTGATTTCCTTTAAGATTGACTGGTTTGATCTCCTTGCAGTCCAAGGGACTCTCAAGAGTCTTCTGCAACACCACTTAAAGAGATAGGAATATCAGACCACCTGGCCTGAATCCTGAGAAATCTGTATGCCGGTCAGGAAGCAACAGTTAGAACTGGACATGGAACAACAGACTGGTTCCAAATCAGGTGTATATTGTCACCCTGCTTATTTAACTTATATGCAGAGTACATTATGCGCAATGCCAAGCTGGATGAAGCCCAAGCTGGAATCAAGATTGCAGGGAGAAATAACACTAACCTCAGATATGCAGATGACACCACCCTTATGGCAGAAAGCGAAGAAGAACTAAAGAGCTTCTTGATGAAAGAGAAAGAGGAGAGTGAAAATGTTGGCTTAAAGCTCAACATTCAGAAAACAAAGATCGTGGCATCTGGTCCCATCACTTCATGGCAAATAGATAGGGAAACAATGGAAACATTGAGAAACTATTTTCTTGGGCTCCAAAATCACTGCAGATGGTGACTGCAGCCATGATATTAAAAGACAGTTGCTCCTTGGAAGAAAAGCTATGACCAATCTAGACAGCTTATTAAAAAGTGGAGACCTTACTTTGGCAACAAAGGTCCATCTAGTCAAAGACATGGTGTTATGCCCAATGTCCGAGTCCCCAAAACTGAGAGAATAAGACATCCACAGCAATGCAAAAGCATAAAGGGGTTTATTGCTAGCTTGACCTAGGGCTCAAGTCTCATCCAGCACAGTGGAGTCTTGACGAGGGCCCCAGGCTCTGAATCACATCTACTTTTATACAGACGGTTCTTTGTTCCTGTAACAGTATAGCTGATTGGTTAAACCGTACACGCACGTGGGACTTTTAAACCTCACATCCCTATCTGGATTGGCTCAGGTCTGGCATGGGCAGGGGGCTACAGGGATTTTTTTCTGATTGGTCGAGCTACACTGCCTGGGAGAGTTCCCAGTGCCTCAGCTTTCCTAGAGACTAAACCTCAGGCCTAGCCTGCCCCTTAGAGCCTATCCTGGCTTCAGTTTGGTCCTAACATTCCCCCCTGTCTTCAGCTACATAGAGGAATCTTCCTCTTAATTTTGGGGCAGGGCCTGATACTGTTGCCTCAGTACCATCAGTTGGACAGTATTGACGGGTCTTTTACAAAGGCAACAAGCTTAGTTATTATGCATGGACCAAAAGTAAGTATTAATAGTAGCACTATTAGAGGGCCCACCAGTGTGGAAATTAGCGTTGTTAACCACAGGGACTGTTGGAACCAGGGCTCAAATCAATTTTGAGACATTTTCCTTTTTTTTTTTGATTTAGCCCTTCTCTTATCTTGGCCAGGGACTCCCTGATTATCCCTGAGTGATTCACATAAAAACAACGTTCTTCCCCTAACACAGCACATAGGCCCCCTGAGAGACTTCATACTCAAGATACTTTTTGGGAATTGGGGCGGAGGTCTCTTTCTTCTGTAACTTCTTCCTGCTATGCATGGGCGTAGGCCTGCCTAGCAGAGCAGAAGTCTCTCTACCTGATCTAAGTTGGGGTTTTCCACATCTGAAACCAGCTTCTACCCTTGTAGTTGCAGCAACTGAGTTGGCCCCTCTCAGAGATGAAATAGACAAGGGCCAAACAAGAGACCTAACAGGATGGTCATCTCTGGTCCCCAGAAACAGAAGGCAACATTTGGGGTGAGGGTTACAGGGTTTGTGACCCCTTCTGATTGGTTGGTGGTGAGGCAACAGAGCAGTGCTCCAAGAATCTTGTGTTCAGTCTGAAGTTACCATCTTCTACCTGGGTGGGGGCTCAAAGACATTGTTATGCATATTTCTTTGAGTAGGAACCAGGACTCTGTCTGGAGGCTGTACCAATCTTTGATTGTTTCTCTTTTTGTATCCCCTCCCTTCCCTGATTAGCAATTGTTTGAATCCATGCTTTGGAATTCAGGGAAGGCCAAGGAGGCTGAACAAAGTCTTTATCCTACAGATAAGAAATGGAGAACACAGAGCAGATCTGTACTCCAGAGCCCCACAGAGTCCTGCTCAGTTTTAATTTTAGGGAACTAGGCAACAATGACTATGATAACTTCCTGTCAAAATGGGGCATAGGACTGCCCCAGCTTGGAGCAATACAAGCTCTAATCTGAAAGTACACCCATAGCATCACCTAGTTATTTTCCAGAATATCTGAACCATAGCTACTCTATTTTGACTTTTAATTGTAAACTATTTCTTAATAGCTGAAGCAGATTTTACCGTTAATGACGTCAGTGTTTCTCCAGATATGAGAAGATGCAAGAATTGGGACTCAAAAAATCTTCTCCTGAAAAGATCTAACTATCTGATGGCCTGTTCTGCCAGTTTTTCCCAGAGCACAGAATGCCTCATTCCTGATTTTCACCCTGAACTCTTTTCAGGGGCGTTGAAAGTCAGCAGTTGCAGCGGCCATGATTTAATCTTTGTAGATGCAGATAGCGAGTGTCAGTCTTCAGTCGACAGAGCCCCTTTTTGCTCATAAACTTGACCATGATTATGGGGGGGGGGGGCGCACTTCATGACCATTTTATCCCATGGTGCTGAGAATGTCCATTCTCAGGTTTGGCAAAGATTCTGTTGACAGGCCACTCAATGTGCTGTTACTGGATTAGGCCATAACACAGGATCCAAAATTCTCTGGACCACCTGTCTTATTAGATTTTTGGTCCAGGAAAATATTCCCTCTTGTTGCTTCTTGCCATATCTAGAGTTACACTGTTACCATCATCGATCTCATATGGGACTATGTATTATTTTATTAGAGGCCTCATACACACATTTGACAGTGTAAGAAACAGCAATTTTGTAAGACAGGGGAAATACAAATAACATAGCCAGCAGTATTAGTAAAGTCACAAGTAAGACTTATGTTAAGAACTTCCATTAGATGTAGCCCACTATATCTTCAGGTCATCTGACTTAGTCTGTCCTGTAGAATCTTTATCTTCCAGGGAAATTATATATTGGCACCATCTATAAGGCACATAGCCCAGTTTTCTAGTGTTACTAGACTGATTATCTTTGGTATGATTTACTTATTTATTTATTGTTTTCAACAGAGGAGACTTTAAACCTAAATTATTGTAGCCTGGTATTATCTATATAAATCCTTCCCATAATTGTGGGAGATTTTCCCCTTCTTTGTGGAAACTTTTCTTGTTCTGATTGAGCTTGGGTAGTAGAAAAAAGCTCAAATTTATAGCCAGAGTCAGAGCAGGCATTATTAATTGGCCCAGTGAGGGGATCCTATCTAGTAATACCATAGTGACCTGAATATGACTATAATTTTTAAGTAAATTTTCTCAGGGCCAACCAGTTAGAGTCTGGTAGTAGAGAAATTTACCAAGGTAACCCGGAACTAGACACAGGTAATTGGCCACAAACCCAACAATTGGATTGATTTTTAAAACTAGTATAGGATCAGGCCTATGATAGAAAAGAATTTGACTTATATGCAAAGGTCTAAGAAGTCAAGAAAACATAAATGATCATACAAATCAGGTCCAGCATCTCGGGGAAGCTGTCTACCTCTGATGTCGTCGTCTTCTCATCCTGGTGTAGTGTAGTTTCTCCTGATAAAGAAGTCCTTCCATCTATGTTGGAGACAGTCCCTTAAATTATGTCTTTTTCCAGTCCTGGTTGCAGGTCATGAGGCAATCTGATCTTCATCCAAAGACAGATTACTGAGATAAGCTTTAGAAACAAACTTAGGGTGTTTTTTAAGAATTTAATTAAATTTTACATCAATATCACATAACAGCAAAGAACTATCTAAGACATGAGTCTTACTAGATGCAGACCTCCATTAACAAACTGGGATTTAACGTTTTGAAATATCTTTTTCTCCTTATAGTTACCCTTATTTTTATTAAATATAACCAAATTAAGGCTAGTTTATTTGCAAAATAGGTCTGTTCTCACTGATTTTGGTCTGATGATTTTTATAACCATAATTGATTATAGGCTTTTTATTTTGCTGAAACATTTATAGAGTCTCAGACTGAACTTTTAAAATAAAACAGGGCTGGGAAACTCACACCAAAGGCTTATCACATATTCTGCCTAACAAATATAGGTGAGTTCTTCCCTTTTTAAGGTCTCAAAAGTTTCTTGAGATTTTTGTATCCGTGAGATAACCTTCCTAACTCATTTGATGAACTTACAGGAAGCCTAAGAACTTCCAATTTTTAGAGGAGTCAGAAAATATAATTGTTTTGTTTATAACATTTAATTTTACAAAAGTATTGTCATAATTAGTTTGAGAGGAAGATTTTCCCTACTTCCTGAAAACATAAGATTTAAACCCATAATTTTTCAGATAGAAACCATAAAAGTTATAAGCATATTTACTGGTTCATTCAGTCCTTTTGCTAACTTTTGTGAAGTCATCAGGTTTTCCATTAAAATACCAGGACATATCAGTATGTTAAAAACTCCATATAATTTTTAGGATATCTGTATTAGTTAATTTACCATACATTATAACATGAGCAGATTTATTACTCATTTGATAATCTTTTTTTATGTAATTTAACCAACCAAATAAACACAGTTTAATATCTCTCCTTGGGATGTTCCAGGGGCCCTCTGAAGCACCCCAAAGTTAGCTAGAGATATAAAAGCTCATATCTCATTTACATTTTTAGAAGTTTCTTCACTTGAGGTAATTTCCTTGTTGACAAACTTGTAACAGATATAATATTTAACTTATATTAATCCTAGGTACAATGAAAATATTCTACTTAATGTTAATTATTTTAAGACATGTCTATATTAGATAGGTCAACAAACAAACATTAATATCAGGTATTTAACATTGAATATTTCCCAGTTCACATGAACCTGGAATTTATTGTTTAATTTAGAATTATTTGATTTGTAAGCGCTTACCCCTTTTTTTAAGCCAAATAAATAGAGCTCATATACATATTAACCACAAAAATATTACCAAGACATATTTAGACAGACACAGTGCAAGATCTAGCTTGAAGTCTTTTTTTTTTTTCCTTTTCCCTCAGTGTCAGGAGTTGGAGATGGTCTAGATAAGTGTTCCTGAGAGCCCTGGTCTCAAGGCACAGGGAAAGAAAATCAAGTTCTAACAAAATGGCGGCAGTCTAAACCACATGGTGGCCAGACAAAGCAAAATTTCCTTCTCCAGGGGATCTTCTCGACCCAGGGATCGAACCCAGGTCTCCCATATTGCAGGCAAATGCTTTAACCTCGGCTCCACCACGGAAGCCCTGAAATACAAAAATACAGCCTCTCAGAAAACCTCCTATAGAGACACAGAACTTCAGGTCTAAGCACTAACATCAAAGATTTCAAGGGAGGAAAGGAAGCCAGGTGGAAAGAAGAAGGGAGAGGAGGCAGGAGGCGGGGGGGGGCAAGAGGGGTGGCCTTATAGACGTCTCCTGCCACCTACAGACACCCAGGCATTACGGGACTTTTCCCTGGGCCTCCAGAGAAGGGAGGACTGGAACTCGGCCCTACCAGAAATCAGAACCAGAATTCGAGTTCTCTGCCAAGAGGAGGTGATCAGTCTCCAATCCTCAGCTCAGGCTGAGGGCCCTTTGACCAGATTCCTGCATCCAGGACTGGGGGAGGGACTAGAAAAACAGGGAAGGATAGGAAGGGTTAGAGGAAAGAGAGAGGGGAGGGGAGAGAGGTCAATAAAATCTCTTGTTCCTTACCAGTCGGGGCACTCTGGCCAGTTGTCCACATCAGGAGGAGACCAGGGACAAAAGGCTCCCAGTTGCGGCTGCTGCGTCTGGTCCATTGGCAGGCAAGCTGGCCCCTGAGTACCCTGAGTGGTCAGGATGTCAGTCTTGGCTTTTTCACCAATAGTGATAGATTTTGTGCCCTAGATTTGAAATCAGAAAAATGGTCAGTCATAAGGGACAAAGGGGTAGAAGTTGCTTGCCCCATGATTACCAAGAAGAACACAGGAGACAAAACGAACACACAAAGAGCAGAGACAATGCCAGCACTCAGACAGACACGACAAACAACAGATAACAAATACACATCGGCCGAGAACACAGCACTAGGTCTTCCTGGACCCCCCTGAAACTTTCTTTCCCTCGAGGTAATCTTACCAACAAGGCATCCACAGAGCCAGCCACCTCCCCAGCACGATGCCAGGCCTCAGCCTTACGCTGGTCTTAACCAGAGAACAGAGCCAGCCGCCTCCCCAGCACGATGCCAGGCCTCAGCATTATGCTGGTCTTAACCAGAGAACAGAGCCAGCCACCTCCCCAGCACGATGCCAGGCCTCAGCCTTATGCTGGTCTTAACCAGAACTAACACCGGTGTTCAGATATCTCTCCTCCTAGTGAGGAAACCCCTTCTGCCGGGAGAGTGTTATTCTTCCCAGTTAACGGGATCCTGGACGAGCCCCCAGATGTTACGCCCAGTGTCCGAGTCCCCAAAACTGAGAGAATAAGACATCCACAGCAATGCAAAAGCATAAAGGGGTTTATTGCTAGCTTGACCTAGGGCTCAAGTCTCCTCCAGCGCAGTGGAGTCTTGACGAGAGCCCCAAGCTCTGAATCACATCTATTTTTATACAGATGGTTCTTTGTTCCTGTAACAGCATAGCTGATTGGTTAAATCGTACGTGCACATGGGACTTTTAAACCTCACATCCCTATCCGGATTGGCTCAGGTCTGGCACGGGAGGGGGGCTACAGGAATTTTTTTCTGATTGGTCGAGCTACACTGCCTGTGGGAGTTCCCAGTGCCTCAGCTTTCCTAGAGACTAAACCTCAGGCCTAGCCTGCCCCTTAGAGCCTGTCCTGGTTTCAGTTTGGTCCTAACAATGGCTTTCCCAGTAGTCATGTATGGTTGTGAGAGTTGGACTATAAAGAAAGCTGAGCACTGAAGAATTGATGCTTTTGAATTGTGGTGTTCAAAACTATGGTGTAACCTGTTAAATATTTTTAAAAGAAGAAATAAGTTATTTAAAAAAAGGGAGTTGGTCAGTCTGGCATATGAAAGAACAAAACAAATAATCCATGAAGTACACTTTGGCAGAGAATTCTAGAGAAATTTGTTTCTGAGATTTGTCCTTTCTGGTGCTGATTCCTGAAATTGTAGCATTAGTTATTCTTTGCTTGATGCCATTGAACATTTTGTTTAAATCAACCCTCACGTACTCTGAATTCATATTCAAGTAAGTATTATTTTGATTATAATTTGATTTCTGATATAAACTTGCAAGAAAGGAATGTTTTGGCTAGAGGACCCTCTGGCAGTTATATGCTCTAATTAATAAGAGATTTTTTTTCCTGGTTTGTACAGAACTCTTTTGAATGTAGTTTGTATGAGTTTCAATTCCCAAGTCTGACCAAGTCTGGAATATCTGAGGAAATGGAATTTTTAAACAGACAATGCTGAGCAATTGATTGGGCTTCAGTGGCCTCCTCAAGGCTGTTGCAGCTTTGATGAGATCGTCTTATTTTTTATGGGGACAGTGTGAAGAGTAGCTGGTAAAATGCATGGCATGGAGTGGTGCACCACTTACATGAGGAAGAGGGAAAGAAAACAGTGTACTGAGAAGAGGCACATCAAGGAGGAAAA
This sequence comes from Budorcas taxicolor, assembly GCF_023091745.1. Taxonomy (NCBI): domain Eukaryota; kingdom Metazoa; phylum Chordata; class Mammalia; order Artiodactyla; family Bovidae; genus Budorcas; species Budorcas taxicolor. Next base: position 75,552,051 of record NC_068910.1, read on the forward strand.
AAGAAAGCATTTAGCATCCTTGCTCAAGGAATGCTTTATTGACATATTAAGCTTCAACATATGGACTTCCCTGGTGGCTCAGACAGTAAAGCATCTGTCTACAACGTGGGAGACCCAGGTTCAATCCCTGGGTTGGAAAGATCCCCTGGAGAAGGAAATGGTAACCCACTCCAGTACTCTTGCCTGAAAAATCCCATAGACGGAGGAGCGTGTAGGCTACAGTCCATGGGGTTGCAAAGAGTCGGTCATGACTGAGTGACTTCACTTTCTTTTCTTTCTTTTTCTTTAAGCTCCAACATATGCAATTGGTGCATATTATACCCGGCCAGGTGTGATCGTTGATTACATGTGCTGGTTTAACTGGGTCATGGGGTGGCCAGACACTTGGTCAAACAATTTTGATGATGATGATGATGTCAGTGAGGGTGTTTGTTGATGAGACTGACATTTGGGTTGGTAGGCTGAGTGAAGCAGATTGCCTCCAGCCATGTGGATGAGCCTCTTCCAATCAGCTGAAGGCTTGGATAGAACAAAAGGCTGGACCTCCTGCATGAGAGAAAAAGCCTTCTTCCCGCCTGCCTTTGAGCTGAGGCACCAGGTTTTTTTTTCTTTTTTTTCTCTCCTATGTTCAGACTCTTACTGGAGAGTCTTCTTGGGTCTTCTTGGGTCTTCCTGCTCATTTTCAGACTGGAACCACACCATCAGTTCTCCTGAGTTTCTAGCTTGCTGACTGAAGATCTTGGGACTTGTCAGCCTTCATAATCATGTGAGCGTCTTCCTTATAATTAATCTCTTTCTCCATCTATACACCTCTTATTTGTTCTGTGTCTAGACAACCCTGACTAGATACATTAGGTGTCTTCATGAAATGGCAGTTACAAGAACATTTTACTGTTATAAATGAGTTAGGTCCTTAATACACTTACTGGCAGAGGAAAAATGTTTTCAGCTACCCTAAATTTTTTCTGTGACTCAGTGTGAATGTGTTTCCTATATTTTTTGCTTTTAACGAGGATGCATCCCATCTCATTAACAGTTGTCAGATCTGTCCTCAGTAATGAAAAATTATATGAAATAATGAACTTAAAAAGCTGGTGTCCTCTTATCTCAGAGATGTCTATGGTTGATCTCACCTGGCTGGTTTTCTTTGTGATGTTGCCACATTTGCTTTAGGTTAGTAGATGCTCTGTGCTCAGTTGTGTGCTCATTTGCTTAGTCCTGTCAAAACTCTTTGTGACCCTGTGGACTCTAGCCCACCAGGCTCCTATGTCCATGGGATTTCCAAGGCAAGAATACTGGAGTCGGTTGCCATTTCCTCCTCCAGGGGATATTCCCGACCCAGGGATTGAACCTGCATGTCTTGTGTCTCCTGCATTGTTAGGTGGATTCTTTACCACTAGTGCCACCTGGGAAGGCCAGCCTAAGAGATTCTTCTCTCAAATCCCAAACGTAAGCTTGACTCATCTCTCCACTACAGTGTCAACAGTTCCACAAGTCCTGCAAAAGTGTTTTCTAAGACACATGTATTAAAAGAAAATACAAATCAACAAATGGTTATACTCCACCATGACAACAAAAGGCTGTGCATTAATTCCACCAACATTTATTGAACAAATATGAAACAAACACAGACACTTTTATTAAAGAGTGAAGTCAGGAGAACAGATTGAAGATTAGGAGGAAAAGGAAAGTGCTTGATGTTTATGGGAATTCTATGGTTTACTAAGCACTCTGTTAAAGACTTTATGATGGATATTCACAACAGCTCCCTTAGATACATACAGTTATCCCTCGCTTATGTATGAGGACACTTAGGCTCAGAGAGGTTCTCCAGTTAGGAGAACAGATATTATAGCTAGCATTCATTTAGCCTTAGTGACAGAGTTCAAACTTATGTCTATGGTTTCACACACATTCTGGTTTCTATTATGCTTCATGTAGTTGCTTTGTTCTAGCCCTCCACTGTGTAATATGATACCACTATCTACATATAGCCAGTGGCTATTGGGCACTTGAAACGTGGCCAATTCAAATTGAGATGTACTATAAGCACAGGATACAATCCAGATTTTGAAGACTTAGAATGAAAAAGAATGTAAAATACCTTGTTAATAATTTTTATATTGATTATTTGTAGAGATGATGATATTATGGATATAATGATGTATTTGATATAGTTTTTTTCCAGAGAAACAGAACTCATAGTACTTATGTCTATATATCTATCATCTATTTATCTATCTGTCATCTACCTTCTATTTTTCATCTATCTATATGACAAAGCAGAGATAGAGAATGAGAGAGAGAGATAGAGAGGGGAGAGAGATAGAGAGGGGAGAAAGAGGAATTTATTTTAAGGAATTGGCTTATATGCTTGTGTGTGTGCATTAGTTTCTTAGTCATATCCAACTCTTTGCAATCCCATAAACTGTAGCCCACCAGGCCCCTCCATCCATGGGATTCTCCAGGCAAGAACACTGGAGTGGGTTGCCATTTCCTTCTCCAAAAGGAACTATAGCAAGAAAGAAAGTGAAGTCACTCAGTTGTGTCAGACTCTTTGCGATCCCATGGACTATAGCCTACCAGGCTCCTCCATCCATGGAATTTTCCAGGCAAGAGTGCTGGAGTGGGTTGCCACTGGGGCAGGCAAGACTGGAATCTACAAAGCAGGCTGGCATTCTGTAGATTCAGATAATCAACGCACAGTTGTACTCATCTCACACGCTAGTAGTGTAATGCTCAAAATTCTCCAAGCCAGGCTTCAGCAATAAGTGAACTGCGAACTTCCAGATGTTCAAGCTAGTTTTAAAAAAGGCAGAGGAACCAGTGATCAAATTGCCAACATCTGCTGGATCATCAAAAAAGCAAGATAATTTCAGAAAAACATCTATTTCTTCTTTATCGACTATGCCAAAGCCTTTGACTGTGTGGATCACAATAAACTGTGGAAAATTCTGAAAGAGATGGGAATACCAGACCACCTGACCTGCCTCTTGAGAAACCTATATGCAGGTCAGGAAGCAACAGTTAGAACTGGACCTAGAACAGCAGACTGGTTCCAAATTGGGAAAGCAGTACTTCAAGGCTGTATATTGTCACCCTGCTTATTTAACTTCTATGCAGAGTACATCATGAGAAACGCTGGACTGGAAGAAGCACAAGCTGGAATCAAGGTTTCTGGGAGAAATATCCATAACTTCAGATATGCAGATGACACTACCCTTATGGCAGAAAGTGAAGAGGAACTAAAAAGCCTCTTCATGAAATTGAAAGAGGAGAGTGAAAAAGTTGGCTTAAAGCTCAACATTTGGAAAACTAAGATCATGGCATCTGGTCCCATCACTTCATGGCAAATAGATGGAGAAACAGTGGAAACAGTGTCAAACTGTTTTTTTGGGCTCCCAAATCACTGCAGATGGTGATTGCAGCCATGAAATTAAAAGATGCTTACTCCTTGGAAGGAAAGTTATGACCAACCTAGAGAGCATATTAAAAAGCAGAGACATTACTTTGCCAACAAAGGTCTGTCTAGTCAAGGCTATGATTTTTCCAGCGTCATGTATGGATGTGAGAGTTGGACTATAAAGAAAGCTAAATGCCGAAGAATTGATGCTTTTGAACTGTGGTGTTGGAGAAGACTCTTGAGAGTCCCTTGGACTGCAAGAAGATCCAACCAGTCCATCCTCAAGCAGATCAGTCCTGGGTGTTCATTGGAAGGACTGATGTTGAAGCTGAAACTCCAATCCTTTGGCCACCTCATGCGAAGAGCTGACTCATTTGGAAAGACCCTGATGCTGGAGAAGCGTACGACAGAGGATGAGATGGTTGGATGGCATCACCGACTCAATGGACATGGGTTTGGGACGGGGAGGCCTGGCGTGCTGTGCTTCATGGGTTGCAAATTGTCAGACATAAGTGAGCAACTGAACTGAGCTGAACTTCTAAGAATTTGGGGGCTTCCCTGATGGCTCAGTAAAGAATCTGCCCGCAATGTGGGAGACCTGGATTCAATCCCTGGAGAAGATCCCCTGGAGAAGGGAATGGCAACCCACTCCAGTATTCTTGCTTGAAGAATTCCATGGACAGAAGCCTGGCGAACTACAGTCCATGGGGATGCAAAATGTCAGACATGATTGAGTGATTATTGCCCCTCCCCAACAGGTTTATTGGTTAAATTAGCAGTCCGTTTTCACATCAGGCTTCTCTTCATTCGGCTACACAGATTTTTTGCCCTCTTTTTGTTCCAATGATATGCCTTCTGGTCATAAGACGCATTCCTCTGCCTGCACCACCCCCATGTTTACAGAGTGTTATTCTCCTTCAGAGAAATCACCTTAATTATGATTTATTCATGGGATCCTTTGGTTATTGACTCTGTTCCCTACTAGATTATAAGTACTCAAAAGTCCAAAAGGGACTCTGTCTTTCTTTTCCCTCCTATTGTATCTCTGCCCTAACAGAGGAGAACAAATAAATAAGTGTACATGCTTTTTATTTTTATTTTTCTTGGTTTTCTTCATTTATTAGTTAACTTTTTGGGGGGAACAGTTTTATTTATTTATTTATTTGAAATATAGTTGATTTACAATGTTCAGGTATACAGCAAAGTGATTCAGTTTTTAAAATATGTATGTATTTGTATACCTTTCTAGATTCTATTATATATATATTTGCTGTTGTTCAGTTGCTAAGTCGTGTCTGACTCTTTGTGACCCCATGGACTGCAGTGTGTCAGGCTTTCCTGTCCTTCACTATCTCCCTGAGTTTAAGTAAATTCATGTCCATTGAGTCAGTGATGCTATCTAACCATCTTATCCTCTGCCACCCTCTTCTCCTTTTGCCTCCAATCTTTCCCATCATTAGGATATTTTCCAATGAGTCAGCCCTTTGCAACACATGGCCAAAGTATTGGAACTTCATCTTCAGCATCAGTCCTTCCAATGTATATTTATGGTTGATTTCCTTTGGAATTGACTGGTTTGATCTCTTTGCTCTCCACGGGATTCTCAAGAGTCTTCTCCAGCACCACAGTTTGAAAGCATCAATTCTTTGGAGCTTAGCTTTCTTTAAGGCACAACTCTCACATCCATACATGACATATATATATATATATATCTTATATAAGTATACTTATACATGTATATATCTTTTCAGATTCTTTTCCATTATGTGTTTTTACAAGATATTGAATGTAATTCCCTGTGCTATACAGTGGGTCTTTGCTTTATGCTTCATCTATTTTATATATAGTAGTGTGTATCTGTTAATCTCAAACTCCTAATTTATTCCCCCTCTCACTTACTCCTTTCCCCTTTGATAATCATAGTTTGTGTTCTAAGAACATGCACTTTTGTTTTGGAAAAATAAACTGACTAGTTTTTAATGAAAAGTAATTAAGAGAAAATAACCTTTGATGGTCCCATAATCAGGAACTCTGGATTTTTTTGATTAGGTGGAAGAAAAACATGTACTCAGAAAACTGAGAAAACCCCCTTATTAGTGAATAGAAAGATTATTCCAGATATTCTGCAAGAAAAAAATATATTGAGGTGAAAAGCAGGATGGTTTAATTCAAGGAGATCAAAGCAGTCAATCCTGAAGGAAATCAACTCTGAATAGTCACTGGAAGGACTGATGCTGAAGGTGAAGCTCCAGTACTTTGGCCATCTGATGAGAATAGCTGACTCATTGGAAAAGACCCTGATGTTGGCAAAGATTGAGGGCAGGAGGAGAAGGGGATGATAGAGGATGAGATGGTTGAATGGCATCACTGATTCAATGGACATTAACTTGGACAAACTCTGGGAGATAGTAAGGGGCAGGGAGGCCTGGCGTGCTGCAGTCCATGGGGTAGCAAAGAGTCAGACACAACCTGGGTGAGTGAACAACAACAACAAAATAAATACATTGACACAATTTTACCAGCTCTAGTAGCAATAATCCGAATGATTTGTCAGTTATATATTTTTTATTAAGTTGGATCACATAAAATTGATGATGTTTGATCTTTTTTGACCATAAAACAGCATATTCTTATGGTTCAATTCCCTGTCTCTCCTCTGTGACCCAGGAAAACTTTATTTCTCATCAAGCCATTTACAAGAGGCCAACTTTGACTGACTTTGTTGACTAGAATGTTGATTCTTTTTTCTTCCTCCTTACCATTTGAGCACCCATCTTGCATCCAGATTCTATGGACTAGGTAGAGGCAATCTGCCATTTGATCAAGGGTAATGAGGCCCCATGTAGAAAAAGAATGGAGGAGCTCAGGAAACACCAAGGATCTACTGTACTTATAATTTCTTTTTAAAGAAAATGGCCTGATCTTTCTAACGTGTTGTTGGATTCTGATTGCTAGAATTTTGTTGAGGATTTTTGCATCTATGTTCATCAGTGATATTGGCCTGTAGTTTTCTTTTTTTGTGGCATCTTTGTCAGGTTTCGGTATTAGGGTGATGGTGGCTTCATAGAATGAGTTTGGAAGTTTACCTTCCTCTGCAATTTTCTGAAAGAGTTTGAGTAGGATAGGTGTTAGCTCTTCTCAAAATTTTTGGTAGAATTCAGCTGTGAAGCCGTCTGGACCTGGGCTTTTGTTTGCTGGAAGATTTCTGATTACAGTTTCAATTTCCATGCTTGTGATGGGTCTGTTGAGATTTTCTGTTTCTTCCTGGTTCAGTTTTGGAAAGTTGTACTTTTCTAGGAATTTGTCCATTTCTTCCACTTAGTCCATTTTATTGGCATATAATTGCTGATAGTAGTCTCTTATGATCCTTTGTATTTCTGTGTTGTCTGTTGTGGTCTCTTCATTTTCATTTCTAATTTTTTGATTTGCTTTTTCTCCCTTTGTTTCTTGATGAGTCTGGCTAATGGTTTGTCAATTTTATTTATCCTCTCAAAGAAGCAGCTTTTGGCTTCGTTGATTTTTGCTATGGTCTCTTTTGTTTCTTTTGCATTTATTTCTGCCCTAATTTTTAAAGATTTCTTTCCTTCTACTAACTCTGGGGTTCTCCATTTCTTCCTTTTCTAGTTGCTTTAGGTGTAGAGTTAGGTTATTTATTTGACTTTTTTCTTGTTTCTTGAGGTATGCCTGTATTGCTATGACCTTTCCTCTTAGCACTGCTTTTATAGTGTCCCGCAGGTTTTGGGTTGTTGTGTTTTCATTTTCATTTGTTTCTATGCATATTTTGATTTCTTTTTTGATGTCTTCTGTGATTTGTTGGTTATTCAGAAGCGTGTTGTTCAGCCTCCATATGTTGGAATTTTTAATAGTTTTTCTCCTGTAATTGAGATCTAATCTTAATGCATTATGGTCAGAAAAGATGCTTGGAATGATTTCGATTTTTTTGAATTTATCAAGGTTAGATTTATGGCCCAGGATGTGATCTATCCTGGATAAGGTTCCGTGAGCACTTGAGAAAAAGGTGGAATTCATTGTTTTGGGGTGAAATGTCCTATAGATATCAATTAGGTCTAACTGGTCTATTGTATCATTTAAAGTTTGCATTTCTTTGTTAATTTTCTGTTTAGTTGATCTGTCCATAAGTATGAGTGGGGTATTAAAGTCTCCCGCTATTATTGTGTTATTGTCAATTTCCCCTTTCATACTTGTTAGCATTTGTCTTACATGTTGCAGTGCTCCTATGTTGGATGCATATATATTTATAATTGTTATATCTTCTTCTTGGATTGATCTTTTGATCATTATGTAGTGGCCTTCTTTGTCTCTTTTAAAAGCCTTTGTTTTAAAGTCTATTTTATCAGATATGAGTATTGCTACTCCTGCTTTCTTTTGGTCTCTATTTGCGTGGAATATCTTTTTCCAGCCCTTCACTTTCAGTTTGTATGTGTCCCTTGTTTTGAGGTGGGTATCTTGTAGGCAACATATATAGGGATCTTGTTTTTGTATCCATTCAGCCAGTCTTTGCCTTTTGGTTGGGGCATTCAACCCATTTACGTTTAAGGTAATTATTGATAAGTATGACCCTGTTGCCAATTACTTTATTGTTTTGGGTTTGGGTTTATACACCCTTTTTGTGTTTCCTGTCTAGAGATATTCTTTAGCATTTGTTGGAGAGCTGGTTTGGTGGTGCTGAATTCTCTCAGCTTTTGCTTGTCTGGAAAGTTTTTTATTTCTCCTTCATATTTGAATGAGATCCTTGCTGGGTACAGTAATCTGGGCTGTAGGTTATTGTCTTTCATCACTTTAAGTATGTCTTGCCATTCCCTCCTGGCCTGAAGAGTTTCTATTGAAAGATCTGCAGTTATCCTTATGGGAATCCCCTTGTGTGTTATTTGTTGTTTTTCCCTTGCTGCTTTTAATATTTGTTCTTTGTGTTTGATCTTTGTTAATTTGATTAATATGTGTCTTGGAGTGTTTTGCCTTGGGTTTATCCTATTTGGAACTCTCTGAGTTTCTTGGACTTGGGTGATTATTTCCTTCCCCATTTTAAGGAAGTTTTCAACTATTATCTCCTCGAGCATTTTCTCATGGTCTTTCTTTTCATCTTCTTCTTCTCAAAGAGGACACTAATAGATGGAGAAATATACCATGTTCATGGATTGGAAGAATCAATATAGTGAAAATGAGTATACTGCCCAAAGCAATCTACAGATTCAATGCAATCCCTATCAAGCTACCAGTGGTATTTTTCACAGAACCAGAACAAATAATTTCAAGATTTGTATGGAAATACAAAAAACCTCAAACAGCCAAAGCAATCTTGAGAAAGAAGAATGGAACTGGAGGAATCAACTTGCCTGACTTCAGGCTCTACTACAAAGACACAGTCATCAAGACAGTATGGTACTAGCACAAAGACAGAAATACAGATCAATGGAACAAAATAGAAAGCCCAGAGATAAATCCACACACCTATGGACACCTTATCTTCGACAAAGGAGGCAAGAATATACAATGGAGTAAAGACAATCTCTTTAACAAGTGGTGCTGGGAAAACTGGTCAACCACTTGTAAGAGAATGAAACTAGATCACACTAGGACCACAGCCTTGTCTAACTCAGTGAAACCAAGCCATGCCTGTGGGGCAACCCAAGACAGGCAGGTCATGGTGGAGAGGTCTGACAGAAAGTGGTCCATTGAAGAAGGGAATGGCAAGCTACTTCAGTATTCTTTCCTTGAGAACCCCATGAACAGTATGAAAAGGCAAATTGATAGCATACTGAAAGAGGAACTCCCCAGGTCATTAGGTGCCGAATATGCTACTGGAGATCAGTGGAGAAATAACTCCAGAAAGAATGAAGAGATGGAGCCAAAGCAAAAACAATACCCGGCTGTGGATGTGACTGGTGATAGAAGCAAGATCCGATGCTGTAAAGAGCAATATTGCATAGGAACCTGGAATGTCAGGTCCATGAATCAAGGCAAATAGGAAGTGGTCAAACAAGAGATGGCAAGGGTGAACGTTGACATTCTAGGAATCAGCGAACTAAAATGGACTGGAATGTGTGAATTTAACTCAGATGACCATTATATCTACTACTGCGGGCAGGAATCTCTCAGAAGAAATGGAGTAGCCATCATGGTCAACAAAAGAGTCCGAAATGCAGTACTTGGATGCAATCTCAAAACCGACAGAATGATCTCTGTTTGTCTCCAAGGCAAATCATTCAATATCACAGTTATCCAAGTCTATGCCCCACCATTAACGCTGAAGAAGCTGAAGTTGAACGGTTTTATGAAGACCTACAAGACCTTTTAGAGCTAACACCCAGAAAATATGTCCTTTTCATTATAAGGGACTGGAATGCTAAAGTAGGAAGTCAAGAAACACCTGGAGTAACAGGCAAATTTGGCCTTGGAATGCAGAATGAAGCAGGGCAAAGGCTAATAGAGTTTTGCCAAGAAAATGCACTGGTCATAGCAAACACCGTCTTCCAACAACAAAAGAGAAGACTCTACACATGGACATCACCAGATGGTCAACACCGAAATCAGATTGATTATATTCTTTGCAGCCAAAGATGGAGAAGCTCTATACAGTCAACAAAAACAAGACCAGGAGCTGACTGTGGCTCAGATCATGAACTCCTTGTTACCAAATTCAGACTCAAACTGAAGAAAGTAGGGAGAACCGCTAGACCATCCAGGTATGACCTAAATCAATCCCCTATGATTATACAGTGGAAGTGAGAAATAGATTTAAGGGCCTAGATCTGATAGAGAGAGTGCCTTATGAACTATGTACAGGAGACAGGGATCAAGACCATCTCCATGGAAAAGAAATGCAAGAAAGCAAAATGGCTGTCTGGGGAGGCCTTACAAATAGCTGTGAAAAGAAGAGAGGTGAAAAGTAAAGGAGAAAAGGAAAGATTTAAGCATCTGAGTGCAGAGTTCGAACGAATAGCAAGAAGAGATAAGAAAGGCTTCTTCAGTGATCAATGCAAAGAAATAGGGGAAAACAACAGAATGGGAAAGACTAGAGATCTCTTCATGAAAATTAGAGATTCCAAGGGAAAATTTCATGCAAAGATGGGCTTGATAAAGGACAGAAATGGTCTGGACCTAACAGAAGCAGAAGATATTAAGAAGAGGTGGCAAGAATACATGGAAGAACTGTACAAAAAAGATCTTCACAACCCAGATAATCATGATGATGTGATCACTCATCTAGAGCCAGACATCCTGGAATGTGAAGTCAAGTGGGCTTTAGAAAGCATCACTACAAACAAGCTAGTGGAGGTGATGGAATTCTAGTTGAACTGTTTCAAATCCTGAAAGATGATGCTGTGAAAGTGCTGCACTCTTTATGCCAGCAAAGTTGGAAAACTCAGCAGTGGCCACAGGACTGGAAAAGTTCAGTTTTCATTCCAATTCCAAAGAAAGGCAATGCCAGAGAATGCTCAAACTACCGTACAATTGCACTCATCTCACACGCTAGTAAAGTAATGCTCAAGATTCTGCAAGCCAGGCTTCAGCAATACGTGAACCATGAACTCCCTGATGTTCAAGCTGGTTTTAGAAAAGGCAGAGGAACCAGAGATCCAATTGCCAACATCTGCTGGATCATGGAAAAAGCAAGAGAGTTCCAGAAAAATATCTATTTCTGCTTTCTTGACTATGCCAAAGCCTTTGACTGTGTGGATCACAATAAACTGTGGAAGATTCTGAAAGAGATGGGAATACCAGACCACCTGACCTGCCTCTTGAGAAATCTGTATGCAGATCAGGAAGGAGCAGTTCGAACTGGACATGGAACAACAGACTGGTTCCAAAGAGGAAAAGGAGTACATCAAGGCTGTATATTGTCACCCTGCTTATTTAACTTCTATGCAGAGTACATCATGAGAAACGCTGGACTGGAAGAAACACAAGCTGGAATCAAGATGCTGGGAGAAATATCCATAACCTCAGATATGCAGATGACACCACCCTTATGGCAGAAAGTGAAGAGGAACTAAAACGCCTTTTGATGAAAGTGAAAGAGGAAAGCGAAAAAGTTGTCTTAAAGCTCAGCATTCTGAAAACTAAGATCATGGCATCCGGTCCTATCACTCCATGGGAATTAGATATGGAAACAGTGGAAACTGTCAGACTTTATTTTTTTGGGCTCCAAAATCACTGCAGATGATGACTGCAGCCATGAAATTAAAAGACGCTTACTCCTTGGAAGAAAAGTTATGACCAACCTAGATAGTATATTCAAAAGCAGAGACATTACTTTGCCGACTAAGGTCTGTCTAGTCAAGGCTATGGTTTTTCCTGTGGTCATGTATGGATGTGAGAGTTGGACTGTGAAGAAGGCTGAGCACTGAAGAATTGATGCTTTTGAACTGTGGTGTTGGAGAAGACTCTTGAGAGTCCCTTGGACTGCAAGGAGATCCAACCAGTCCATTCTGAAGGAGATCAACCCTGGGATTTCTTTGGAAGGAATGATGCTAAAGCTGAAACTCCAGTACTTTGGCCACCTCATGCGAAGAGCTGACTCATTGGAAAAGACTCTGATGCTGGGAGGGATTGGGGGCAGGAGGAGAAGGGGACAACCGAGGTTGAGATGGCTGGATGGGATCACAGACTCGATGGACGTGAGTCTGAGTGAACTCTGGGAGTTGGTGATGGACAGGGAGGCCTGGTGTGCTACAATTCATGGGGTCGCCTAGAGTCGGACACGACTGAGCGACCAGACTGAACTGAGATCACTTCCTAACACCACACACAAAAATAAACTCAAAATGGATTAAAGATCTAAACGTAAGACCAAAAACTATAAAACTCCTAGAGGAGAACATAGGCAAAACACTCTCCGACATAAATCACAGCAGAATCCTCTATGATCCACCTCCCAGAACATTGGAAATAAAAGCAAAAATAAACAAATGGGATCTAATTAAAATTAAAAGCTTCTGCACAACAAAGGAAACTATAAGCAAAGTGAAAAGACAGCCTTCAGAATGGGAGAAAATAATATCAAATGAAGCAACTGACAAAGAACTAATCTCAAAAATATACAAGCAACTTATGCAGCTCAATTCCAGAAAAATAAACGACCCAATCAAAAAATGGGCTAAAGAACTAAATAAACATTTCTCCAAAGAAGACATATGGATTGCTAACAAACATGAAAAGATGCTCAACATCACTCATTATCAGAGAAATGCAAATCAAGACCACAGTGAGGTACCATTTCACACCAGTCAGAATGGGTGTGATCCAAAAGTCTACTAGCAATAAATGCTGGAGAGGGTGTGGAGAAAAGGGAACCCTCCTACACTGTTGGTGGGAATGCAAACTAGTACAGCCACTATGGAGAACAGTGTGGAGATTCCTTAAAAAACTGGAAATAGAACTGCCTTATGACCTAGCAATCCCACTGCTGGGCATACACACTGAGGGAACCAGAATTGAAAGAGACACGTGTATCCCAATGTTCATTGCAGCACTGTTTATAATAGCCAGAACATGGAAACAACCTAGATGTCCATCAGCAGATGAACGGATAAGAACGCTGTGGTACATATACACAACGGAGTATTACTCAGCCATTAAAAAGAATATATTTGAATCAGTTCTAATGAGATGGATGAAACTGGAGCCGATTATACAGAGTGAAGTAAGCCAGAAAGAAAAACACCAATACAGTATACTAACACATGTATATGGAATTTAGAAAGATGGTAATGATAACCCTCTATGCGAGACAGCAAAAGAGTCACAGATGTATAGAACAGACTTTTGGACTCTGAGGGAGAGGGAGAGGGTGGGATGATTTGGGAGAATGGCATTGAAACATGTATACTATCATGTAAGAAACGAATCACCAGTCTATGTTCGATACAGAATACAGGATGCTTGGGGCTGGTGCACGAGGATGATCCAGAGACATGATGTGGGGTGGGAGGTGGGAGGGGGGTTAAGGATTGGGAATTAATGTACACCCGTGGCTGATTCATGTCAATGTATGGCCAAACCAATACAGTATTGTAAAGTAAAAATAATAATAATTAAAAAACAAGAAAATAGCCTGAAGCAGTATCTTCCTGCAAATTTTGATATGACTCATGGCAATTACTCACGTTGAATGAAAACCATTGTTTCCTTGGTTTAGATTAGGAATCAGGAGATAAAGTCTATTTTAGAGAGAAGGAGGTGAGAAATCATGTTGACCAAGAGAGATGACGTCAATTCCTGAATTTTCATCTCCTGATCTGTCTCTAAGAGGGCCTGCTATACTTTATATCTTACCTGTGAATATCCATGAAAATTTCCTTTTGTAGCCTTATAACAAAATTCCTTTTATTTGCCTTTGTTAGAGAAAATGCTTTCCCTCATCACCAAATAATCTCTGGCCAAGACAAGAATTAAATGGAATGACATATGTGGTTTCTTTTTCTTTTCTTCTGTGAACTATTATGAAGGCCAGCTATTTTTTAAAAAAAGTATTCTTTCTTTTGAGAAACTTGGCTTTCAGAATGGAAATTTATTTCATGTTAGCCAATTAGATTGTGAAAAACCAGTAGCCAAGCAAAGGAATATGTGACTTCAATGGAATATGAAATGTATGTTATTAGCTGGGTTTTTATCTTAGACAATTGGCATAAATGTACAAGCAAATATCATTATTTCCAATCCAGAGGACTTTAGAAGGATTTTCTCTTGTCCCTTCAGAAAGGATTAGTCTGAGCTCCTGGTATTTATGGATAGTCAAAGAGATTACCTCTGATCACACTAAAAGATTTAGTGATACAGCCAGAAAATCAATTGGCCTAGACTTCAACTTTCATTCCTTATGAAAAGATTTCATCCCTGTAGTTGTATGAACAAGTGTCTTTAGAAAAATTGTTTGCTAAGGCATAGAGAAACACACTGGAGAATATCATAAATGCATTTTATTTACTTTACAAACCTTTTAATTGGCCTTCAGAGGGGGTTATTCAAACAAAGATTGAGCTGAACTCAAAGGGTAAATATTTGAAATCAGAAAACTCTTTTTTTATTTTTATAAAAAGATTATTTTACTTTTTATTTTTGGCTGTGTCGGATCTTTGATGTTCCACAGCTTTTCTGTAGTTGCGCTGTGCAGCTTCTCATTGTGGTGGCTATCCTTGTGTGAAGCTTAGGCTCTAGGCACGTGGGCTTCAGTAGTTACAGCCTGTAAGCTCAGTAGCTGCAGCTCCCAGTTGTGGTGCATGGTATTAATTGCTCCGTGGCACATGGGATCTTCCCAGCTCAGGGATGGAACCAGTATCTCCTGCATTGGCAGGCAGATTCTTTGCCACTGAGCCACTAGGGAAGCGCTCATCTTTCTTTTTAATAGATATATGTGTGCGTTAGTTGCTCAGTCATGTCCGACTCTTTCCAACCACATGGACTGTAGCCCATCAGACTTCCCTGTCCATGGACTTCTCCAGGCAAGAAAACTGCAGGGGGTTGTCATTTCCTTCTCCAGGGGATCTTCCCAACCCAGGGATTGAACCCGGATCTCTTGCACTGCAAGCAGATATATGTATATGTATAACTAAGTCACTTTGTAGCATACCTGAAGCTAGCACTGTAAGTTAACTATATGCCAATTAAAAAAAAAAAAAAAAAGGGAAGAATCATCTTCCTTTTCTTTATTTCAGAAAATCAATTCTTCATAGCTCTAAGATCTGGCCTTATCTTTGGATAAGAAAAATCATCTTTTGGACTCTGTGGGAGAGGGAGAGGGTGGGATGATTTGGGAGAATGGAAATGAAACATGTATAATATCATATAAGAAACAAATCGCCAGTCCAGATTCAATGCAGGATACAGAATGCTTGGGGCTGGTGGACTGGGATGACCCAGAGGGATGGTACGGAGAGGGAGGTGGGAGGGGGGTTCAGGATGGGAACATGTGTACACCCGTGGCGGATTCATGCTGATATATGGGAAAACCAATGCAATATTGTAAAGTAATTAGCCTCCATTTGAAATAAATAAATTTAAAAAAAGAAAAAAAAAAAAGAAAATCTTGGGTTGACCTACAGTTTCTTTTATGATGTTTATTCAGTAGATTTAGAGCAAATATCTGCATCTTTTCATGTGTTATCAGTAGGATATAAAGCCATCTGGGGACTTTCCCAAGAGTAAATGATGAGAGTAGAGGTCACATCAGAAGCCTATAAGAAGATAAGGTGCCCCAGTGACAGTCTTTCTGAACTGGGAGCAAAGATTGGATATGAGGGATCATGTTTCTTATTCCTGACAAGTAATACATCTCATACAATGGGATGTAGATTTTATGGTGATTACAGAGGGATTGAGCTTGGAGGGAACTTTTTATTATGAGATAAAAGCACAAATCCTCATGAAAGCATCTTCCTTAGAGGTGAGCTTGAGATTTTGTCTAGCCTTTCCTCAATGCCTGCGATCATTCAATCACTTTGCTGGTGCTGCTGCTGCTAAGTCGCTTCAGTCGTGTCCGACTCTGTGCGACCCCATAGACGGCAGCCCACCAGGCTCCTCTGTCCCTGGGATTCTCCAGGCAAGAACACTGGAGTGGGTTGCCATTTCCTTCTCCAATGCAGGAAAGTGAAAAGTGAGAGTGAAGTCGCTCAGTCATGTCCGACTCTTCACGACCCCATGGACTGCAGCCTACCAGGCTCCTCTGCCCATTTAGGATCAATAAAAGTGTATAAAAATTCTGAAGGCTCTATTAATTCTGTTTGCTTGCTATTGCTTCAAGATTTCATTGACCACTGCTATCAATCAGGGGGCATTCCATAGCAAATGTCTGTACACTTTAAATATCTACTATGTACCAGTTACTAGTTGGGCAAGATGATGTCATTCTGTCATATTTAAGGCAGCATACCAAAGCTTATGTACTATTTTGTTTTAATCTTAAAAGAAACCCTAAAAAAGATATTACTGAAACATATTTTACAGAGACTGGAGTTTAAAGAAGTGAGCCTGGCTGCCCCGTTCTATACACATGCACACAATTATTAAGTAAGTGGAGGCTTCAGGATTCAAATCCAAGTTTATCTTGTTATGAATCTGGTGTTCTTAACTAATATGCCTGCTGCCTCCAAGTACTATCTATCTATCTATCTATCTATCTATCTATTTTTTTGCCTTCAGGGTGAAACCATGGGTAATCATTTGTTGAATCCATTTCCCCTGTTACCTGCCTTTACTAGTCAAGGTCATTTTGATTGTTGCCACAAAAGATTTGCACATCCTCCAGATTGCAGGTAGCTGAAACAATAAGATGTCTGCTTAAACCATAAGTTGTTTTCCAGAAAGAGTTGTGTCTAGTTCGAGTTGAGCTGGTGAAGACTGGATGGGACCACCAACCCTGCAACTTGGCATGTGTAAATGTGTGGTTTAAAAAAAAATATAAATGTATTTATTTTAATTGGAGGTTAATTACAATATTGTATTGGTTTTGCCATACATCAACATGAATCCACCACAGGTATACACGTGTTCCCCATCCTGAACCCCCCTCCCTCTTCCCTCCCCATACCATCCCTCTGGGTCGTCCCAGTGCACCAGCCCCAAGCATCAGAGTGAAGTAAGCCAGAAAGAAAAACACCAATACAGTATACTAAGACATATATATGGAATTTAGAAAAATGTGGTTTTGAATGTAGAGGTCTGTAGCTTAGTTACGCCTGCACAGGATTGATGACTATGGCAGCTTTCTCCAATCACCTTTCCCTATGCTCCCCGTGCTCCCCACTCCTCAGACCACCTTGCCTCCTCAGGCCACCTTGCTTCTTTACTCTTTGTCCCATCAATACCCCAAGCCCTTTGCCCTTAGGGAAGTGGATCTGAGATTTTTCTCTTGTTTCCATGCTTGGCTGCCTTCCAAATAAACCCTCTCTTTGCCGCACACCTTTGAGTCTCAGCATTTTGGCTTGCGGTGCATCAGGCAAGAAGAACTTAGTTTGGTAACAAAAGCACTAAACTTCTAGACATAGTGGTAAACTAGTTAGTAGTTGATCAAGCAGATTATGGTGGAAGAAAGCATGGGCACTAATATGGGGCAGACAAACTTGATGGATGGGATAAGACATGATACCTTGCAGAAACTGATGATGCTGATAAATGAGTCAGTCAATAGAGATGGAAGAAAACCACATTTCAGGCATTGGGAGGGGTTTGTTCACATACTGGAAATGACATGTTATTTTGTGTAGTTGGCACCCACAGTGGAAACTGAGGAGTGATCTTGGTTTGGTAGAGACCTTATATGAAACCATTATATGACACCCTTAAAAGATTGGATTCTACCCATAAATTAATAGGAAGACTTTGAGGATTTTATGAATAAGAATAACATGGTTAGATGTGAAATTAAAAAAAAAAAAATCACTTTGGATGGGCTTCCCAGGTGGCGCTAGTGGTAAAGAACCTACCTGTCAGTGTAGGAGACATGAGACATGGGTTTGATCCCTGGGTTGGGAAGATCCCTGGAGAAGGGCATGGCAATCCACTCCAGTATTCTTGGCTGGAGAATCCCATGGACAGAGGAGCCTGGTGGTTACAGTCCATAGGGTTGCAAAGAGTTGGACAAAACTTAAGTGACTTAGCACAGACACATGGAGACTAGATTTGAAGTGATTGGGATTGGAGGAGGTAGGAAAACCAGATTTTGCTGTTGAAAACTAAATTATGCAAGAAGAGATGAGTTCCCAAATATGATAGTCATGATGTGGATGAAGAGGAAGAGAAGATCTGAGAGATGTTGGAAATAGGATTTACTGAATTTGATGACTGGATTAAATGTGAAGAGGAGATGAACAAAGAAGAAAACTTCAAAGATGATTGCTAGTTTTCTGTATTGGTTGACAGTTTCATCAAAGGAGTGGCCACATAAGAGGAACAGGTTATTAGGAAAATGATGGGGTGCTTTCTACAGGACACGCACATGGGAGGTTGAGAGTTGTACCAATGGATCTGAAGCTCAACAGAGAGGTCCAAGCTAAAGATATGCTTCTGGAATTCATTAGCATAAAGGTAATATTTCAAGTCCTTACAGGGAATGAAATCTTTTAGTGACAATGTGAAGAAAGAGAAAGAAAAGGAGGAGTAGAGGAAGCTCCAACATTTAAAAGATGGGAAGAAGAAGAGCCAATGAGAAGAGAAAAGAAGGAAAAACCAGGTAGGTGGAAAATAATCCAGGGTTGACCATACTTGATAAAACAAAAGGGATTGAGAACTTCCAAAGAAAGAGTATGTGTGGAAGAGCTTCAAATGCTATAGAGAAGTGAGAAAAGATTGAAAAGCATCCTTTGAATTTAGCAACAGGATGATGATTGAGATATTCTCTTTAGTTTAAGGACAACTTTTGTTGTTCACTTTCCTCTCTAGGAAAGAACTTCAGGTGGTTGGAGATGGCTGTGGAGAGATATGTAAGCTTGGGGTTTGCACAGTGCTCCAATATCCATACAGCTGTAACATGGTAGAAAAGTATTTCTTTTGGCTCCTTGAAGTAAGATTATTGAAATCATCTTCATATAAATTTTCAGTGGATGTGCCCTGCCCATGGAAATCAAAGGACTGCTCCTTAAAAGGAGATTGCTCCAGGAATAAGGGTTTATTCTTTTCCACTTCAGAGTCCCTCTGAGTATTATAAGTAGCAAACATTGGATGAAGAATCTGTATTTTCAATATCAGAAGTTGTGGGGATCCAAATAATGTATTTGTAGATTCATTTTAAGAATAAAACTTCTACCAATTTCACTGAATGAGAAGTGTGCTTTGTGATGCCAGGCAATTAATCAGAAATAAGAATTTTTCTTAAAAATTAGAGTTTTTAAGCTAGAAGTTGGGTAAGCTTGGGTATGAATACTGCCTCATACTTTCTGGGTGATCTTAGGCAAGTTAATTAACTTTTAGTTTCAATTTCCTCATAGATGAAGTGGGAATGATGATATCTACCTTGTAAGGTTTGTATAAGTATTTAAGGAGATAATGTAGATCCCTTTGCACATCACTGGGGGCTTCCCTTATGGGTCAGCTGGTAAAGAATCCACTCACAATGTGGGAGACCTGGGTTCGATCCCTGGGTTGGGAAGATCCCCCGGAGAAGGGAAAGGCTACCCACTCCAGTATTCTGGCTTGGAAAATTCCATGGACTGTATAGTCCATGGGGTTGCAAAGAGTTGGACAAGACTGAGCAACTTTTACTTGCACATCACCACTGCTCAATAAATATTAGCTGCTATTATTATTATTTTAATTTCTAAAGTTAATTTTTCTTCTCTGCTTTGGAATCCATCCTTGCATGGAGTTTTTCAAGGATTGTGTTCACACCTCATCATACCCATTCTCCTTAGGGTCCTCAATCTTTCTTTTTGTTTTCTTCTTTTAAGAATTCTTTCTTGCCATTAGTCATGCCTAGAGGTCAATTACTTTAAACAAATTAACACATTTCTTTGGATCTTGATACCTAATTAATGAACTTTGAATTTATTTTATTCCTTTTCATGATCAACTCTGCCAAGAGATAGCCTATGCTCACTTTCACTTTTCCATTATTTGTTTTGTTTATAAACTTTGACATGGAAACTTAGCCTCCTATAACAGCTTATGGGAAGGTCGTTAGTGATGAATTTGGCCTTTTAAAATTCTCAACCTCGTGAGCTTTCAGTGGCATGCAATTCTATTGAGAACTGCTTCTTTGAAAACTCTTACCCTTCTCTGTGTCACCACAACATCCTCAATTTTTTCTCGCTGGCAGTTCCTTTCCTACATCCCAGTCAGTTGAGTGTCTCAAGCATTAGTTTTTAGCTTTCTCTTTACTTTTATGCACTAATTTCTTCAGAGAGTTTTCTTTAGAGTTTTCATCATAACTTGTACCCAACCTCCATATTTCTAAATATCTCAAACCCCTGCTAGATCGTCTCAGTCTTCAGCAGGTAAACTCAACTTTCATCTCTTTCAGGTGGCTCAGCTGTTAAGAACCCATTTGCTAATGTAGGAGACACAAGAGACACAGGTTTCATCCTGGGTTTGGGAAGATCTCCTGAAGGAGAAAATGGCAACCTGCTCCAGTATTCTTGCCTGGAAAATCCCATGGGCAGAGGAGTCTGGTGGGCTACAGTCCATGGGGTTGCAAAGAGTCAGACATGATGGAGCACAGCACAGAGAGCACAGCCAGTGAGGACCACTCCCTTTTCGACATTTCTCTTGTGCTGTAACATTCAGGTTAAAATCTGCTTTGAACTGAATGAAAGCAGTGTTCTTCAGGAGCTTATTCGTACTTTGAGGACAGCACTGAAATTGATATTTCTTGTGTGAAAGTTAAACGCTTTATAATTAATTACTGTGTCTATTAAAAATGTCAGTGTTGTAGATGAAAAACAAAGCAGGTAAAACAAAACAGGGAAGGCAAAATAGGTAAACATTAGAGAAGAAATAGTTTTATACCCTAGTGTGGTGTAATACTTATTTGGGAACTTGTGTTTATTGTCAAGCGAACTTAATTTAATAATATTAAGAGACATAATTAGAATATGAGATTTCAATGTATTAAATATTGGGGGTCATATAAAACAAACACACAAAATTTTTCTTCTTTTTTTGTTAATTATTTGGCTTTGGAACTTAATCTCATTTAATATGTTCCTCCATAACTCATAACTCTGGTTAAGAAATACACAAAAATTTTTCCAGGACATTAAAATTGGATACTTAGCCAACATTTTATGATTCTTAATTTGGAGAATGCAATTTATTCTGAATATAATTACTTTCATTAAAATTTGTGCAGTTAATTAGAAAAAAACTCATGGGTGGCAAATTCTTTGTTGAAGAAATATTTTGTTTTGTGTGGTATTGAGAAAGCTTTCCCAAACTTTCATGTTCTTTATTTGAAAAAAAATCCAAACTGAATATCAAATAAATTGTAAACTCAGTAAGAAATAGTACATATATGTGAATGAAACAAGCTTCTTGATACCCAAAAAGTGAGAAATTTTTCATTGAATTGAAAAAAAGAAGTATTTCTTTTATTTCTACCTAGTACACCTTGATCAGTCTGAGAAAGCACATAGACTTGTTCATGCATTGTCTGGTTGAGAAATGACTAAGATTCTATTCTGGACAAGGTCACTTGGAAAGCTTCTTGGTGGTGATCAAACAATAATTATGATACTATTTGGGGCTATATGTCAGAATATTGAAAGCTCAATTTGAAGTCTTTTCAGCAGCTGAGTCACTGCAGTGGCCTTGAAAATGACTTTTATTTTTACACCTCAATTTTTTCTATCACAATTCAAAGGGGAATTTTGATCTGAAAATGTAATGAATTGCTTAATGATGAGAAAAATTTGAAGTCAGAAAAAGGGAGAAGTAAAAAACCTAATAAAGTCTTGCAGATATTTTGCCAGCTGAGAGGTGAGGGCCAAATGTGGGAGAATTATAACTGAGACAATTGGATAGCACCAGTATTTTATTTTAGTATATTCAAAAGAAATATGTCTCCAAGGTGGCGTATTTCTGGCCATCAACTATCAACTTTATTTGATGTGTTGCTATTGTGCTTTTATTCATTCACTTCTTTATTCTACCAGATATGTGTTAAATGCCAACTATAAAAAAATACTAACACATAGACAAATATCCATTCTTTTTTAGATTCTTTTCCCATATAGTCTATTACAGAGCACTGAGAAGAGTTCTCTGTGCTATACAGTAGGTCCCTATTAGTTATCTATTTTATGTATAATAGTGTGTGTATGTGGAGAGGGCAATGGCACCCCACTCCACTACTGTTGCCTGGAAAATCCCATGGATGGAGAAGCTTCGTGGGCTGCTGTCCATGGGGTTGCTAAGAGTTGGACACGACTGAGAGACTTCACTTTCACTTTTCACTTTTCACTTTCATGCATTGGAGAAGGAAATGGCAACCCACTCCAGTGTTCTTGCCTGGAGAATCCCAGGGACGGGGGAGCCTGGTGGGCTGCCGTCTATGGGGTCGCACAGAGTCGGACACGACTAAAGCGACTAAAGCGACTTAGCAGCAGTAGCAGTAGCAGTGTGTGTATGTCAGTTCCAATGTGTTTATGTATAACAAATTTACTTTTTTAAAATACTGAAAGTTGAACTTTATTAAAATTTTTTTCTGTAAGAGGCAATGTGAAGAGGATGAGAAGACAGGCCATAGATGAGAGTAAATATTATCTAATCACATATCTGATAAAAGAATCACAATCATGATATGCAAAGAACTTCTAGAACTCAACAGTAGGGAAACAAAGAACCCAACTTAAAAATGGGCAAGAGATATGAACAGACACTGCACCAAGGAAGATATACAAGCAACAAATAAATAAATTCACTTTGATGTACACCTGAACCTAATGCAACATTGTAAATCAACTATACTCCAATAAAATGTTAAAAAAAAGATGACTTGGGAAAACTGTATGAAAGAGACAGTTTCTAATGTAGATGTTGAAAAGGAATAAATAAGCATTTAAACATTTAAAAACATTTTAGAAATTTTAAGAAAAGTTCTCATGGTGGGTACTATCAGTAAAGTGTGTTATGAAGTTACAGCTCTTACCCATGTGACGTTCTTGTCATTCATCCTCACCCAGGCCTTATTTCAAGATGGGAGCCATGTGCAAGCATCACAAGATGTGGGTTTTATATGTTGGTTATTATGAGAACCATGGAGGCTGAAGAATTGGGAAAATGTGTCCCCTGCTTCTGAGTCTGTCATGTTTGCTTGTTGCCTCTCCTCTGCTGAAATCAGCAAGGAATGGAAGGCAGAGAGGTAGACCTCGGAAAGTCAGAAGTCTATTTTATATGGCTCAAGTTCCCCTGGAGGAGGGGAAGATGATCACTGTGAGCTCCAGCTGTGTGGGTGTGGAGTCTGGCTGCTAAGACTACACTTAGTGACTTTGTGACACGTGTTTAAGTGGTAGCTGAGATTTTTATAGATGGGTCTGTTTTTTTTTTTTTTTTGAGAAGAGATTTTTATTCCAGGTGTGCTTTTCTTTATATTCTGTCTCCTTTCTTTCTCACTCCTTTCAAAGATCTGTTCCTTTTCCTTATAAGAAAATTTAAAAACTTTGTATTTTGTGCTCAATCATTTGTGACCCCATGGACTGTAGCCCACCAGGCTCCTCTGTTCATGAAATTTTCCAGGCAAGGATACTGGAGTGAGTTGCCGTTTTCTCCTCCGGGGGATCTTCCCGACTTAGGGATCAAACCTGTGTCTCTGTATTGGCAGGTGCATTCTTTACCACTGTGTCACCTTGGGAGCCCTTAAAAACTTTAGAAGCTTATAAATAAACATATACACAGAAACAACAGGATGAATGCTCCTTTTTCCAGTTAGATCCTCCTTTTACAGCTTATGAAAACATAGAGGAAAATAACTTGGTTAGAAATAGAGTGCTTCTGTGAAGCTAAGGATAGAAAGAGCAGAGAGAAGAGAATTTGCATAGGGTTTTTTTTAATCTGACACACAAAGTTCAGTGTACTCCCGTAGGGACTTGTCAGTCCTGAAGGATATTTGTTACACAGTGAAGAGACTTACTACTGTATTACTGGTAACCTCCTACAGTTTGTCCCAGGCCAAACCTACTCTTCTAAGCATTTCTGACCTGGTATAATTTAGAATCAGAGGGGAATTTCCTTATTTGATGTCTTGTCACTTCAATGACTTTCTAAATAGAAATGAAAGAACCCAGAAAAGTTTTGAAAAAAATTTTAGTTCTTCCTGGCAATTACATGTTCTTTTTCTCTGTATGTCATTTGTACATGAAAAACTCTTATTACTTTAGGAACAAATATGAAATAATTCTCTAGAAGAAGGAATTTGATTTTGGGTCAACATCTGGAAAATACTCTTTTTTTTTGCTTTAGTAACTCCATGAAAAAAATATAACTGGGGGGAAAGTCTACAAATATTGCTTCTAATTCATGTGTATCCCTCTGTGTAAATACAATGAAAGTCATTTGAGTAATTAAAATGCAGAATGTAAAATTTTAATACTGAAAAAAAACCTGTGTATTACGGCAACCATCTAGAAATTTACTTCAAATTTCCACTGACCTTCCTGTATAGAAACAGAAACTGTCTTCTTCTTTTTCTAAAAAGTAAAAAAGGGAGTGAGAAAAAACAAATGTTTAATGGGTCATTGATTGTAAGACTCAAGAAGACTGTGTGTGGGAAGATGTAGGTATGTAAGAAATAACGAAAGACAGAGACAGACAGGGAGACAGAAAAAGAGGTGTCTGAAGGAGGAGAAAGAAGAGTGATAAGTAAAAAGTGCATATCTGTACTTAAAGCATACACTTGGTCTAAAATAATGCACCATAGAAGAAATGGCTATAAGAGAATACTAAGGAGAAAGGGATTGGTGAGATAGGATATTGTCCACAGTAATTTAAAAATTCTATAGTTCTGTATTTATTTCCTAAGGTATATGAGTAAGTTCTGGTCACAAACTTTTAACTCAATTTATTATTTAGATTTGATTTTTGTGTTTTCCTTCATACAACTCTCAAGATGATCACACTATTGATAACAAGGATTCAGTAACATTAATATAATTATTTGTATTATATTATTATAATGATTAGATAAGTGAATGAGACCAGAACCATCCTCCCAAAGTTTTTTTTGAACTTTTTATTTTGTATTGGGGGACGGTCAATTAACGATGTTGTGATAGTTTCAGGTGGACAGCAAAGGGACTCAATCATACATATACATGAATCCATTCTCTCCCCAACTCCCTCCCATCCAGGCTAACACATAACATTGAGCAGAGTTCCATGTGATATACAATCGGTCCTTGTTATTTATCCATTTTAAGCATAGCAGTGTGTACATAACCATCCCGCACTCCCTATCTATCCCCCTGGCAATCATAAGTTTGTCTTCCAAGTCTATGAGTTTCTTTCTGTTTTGTAAGAAAGGTCGTTTGTGTAATTTGCTTTTTGATTCTGCCTATAAGGGATGTTATATAGTATTTCTGCTTCTCTGACTGACTTACTTCAGTCAGTATGACCGTCCCTAGGTCCATCAATGCTGCTGCAAATGGCACTATTTCATTCTTTTTAATGGCTGAGTAATATTCCATCATATATATGAACCACGTCTTCTTTATCCAAAAGTTTTAAAGTGGTATAAATTAAATCTATCCAAACATTTTGCCATAAAAGAATGAAAAACAGAGTGGCTACAGGGAGAGTTCAAAGAGAGACACATTCAAAATTGAAAGCATTCTCTTCATGTTGAATTACCTATTAATATGTTTCATATAAGAAAATAATTTCCCAGAACAAATCTTTTTCTGATTTGTAAAACCTTTGTATTAGAAAATAATTTCCCAGAACAAATCTTTTTCTGATTTGTAAAACCTTTGTATTAGGGCATGAAACTGACCTCATTTCTGAGACCCACAGGTCTGTCACATATTAATAAACTTAGGCATCACTTTTCTTCTCTCTTGATTCAGATCTTGAATAAAAGTTTGTTTTATACCAACTGATTGCTGATGCATCTCAGTATATTTATACACACAGCATGAGTTTTGAGGTTTTGCAATGTTTTCCAAAGTAATGTAGTATAAACAGAAAGTTTGATTGTGATTTTCTTAATGCTTGTGATTAACATGTAGAACTGTATACTGCTGCTACTGCTGCTAAGTCGCTTCAGTTGTGTTCAACTCTGTGCGGCCCTATAGACGGCAGCCCACCAGGCTTCCCCGTCCCTGGGATTCTCCAGGTAAGAACACTGGGGTGGGTTGCCATTTCCTTCTCTAATGCATGAAAGTGAAAAGTGAAAGTGAGTTGCTCAGTCGTCTCTGACTCTTAGCGACCCCATGGACTGCAGCATAGAACTATATAGCAAATAATAAATATTTGTGGAAAGAATGAAGTTTTCAAATTGAATATTCTAGATGGATTGGTTAATTTTAATATGCTCCATAAAAATAAACTTCTTTCCTAAACTTATATACTACTTTGTAACTTTCTGCTGTAAGTCCTACACTCAGTGTTCTCGGTATATAGGTGTACCTGAACCAGTCCATCACCAATCGTACAAAAAATGATTTAAAACTTATCCAAGGATTATTCCTCTGCAAAAGTATCAAGTATTTGTTGGTATTAAAATTAAATCATAATCCACACATAAAAGTTAAATTTTACCCAAGTTAAATGTGAAAACATAGCACCTAATTTTTTTAAGGAAGAGCCTTCATTCTTTTGAGTTGGACATTCATTAGAGTTGGACACAACTGAGTGACTTGACTTTTGGGGCTTCCCTTGTGGCTCAGCTGGTAAAGAATCCACCTGCAATGTGGGAGATCTGGGTTCAGTCCCTGGGTTAGGAAGATCCCCTGGAGAAGGGAAAGGCCACCCATTCCAGTATTCTGGCCTGGAGAAATCCACGGACTGTATAGTACGTGGGGTCGCAAAGAGTCGGACAAAACTAAATGACTTTACTTACTTATTCTTTTGTTTTAATTAATTTTTATTGGAGTTAAATTGCTTTACAATGTTGTATTAGCTTCTGCTGTACATCAAAGTGAATTACTATACATACACATGTATCACCTCTTTTTAAGTTTTCCTTCCCATTTCAGTTCAGTTCATCGCTCAGTCGTGTCTAACTCTTTGCGACCCCATGAATCACAGCACGCCAGGCCTCCCTGTCCATCACCAACTCCCGGAGTTCACTCAGACTCACGTCCATCGAGTCTGTGATGCCATCCAGCCATCTCATCCTCGGTCGTCCCTTTCTCCTCCTGCCCCCAATCCCTCCCAGCATCAGAGTCTTTTCCAATGAGTCAGCTCTTCGCATGAGGTGGCCAAAGTACTGGAGTTTCAGCTTTAGCATCATTCCTTCCAAAGAACACCCAGGGCTGATCTTCTTTAGAATGGACTGGTTGGATCTCCTTGCAGTCCAAGGGACTCTCAAGAGTCTTCTCCAACACCAGAGTTCAAAAGCATCAATTCTTCAGTGCTCAGCCTTCTTCCCAGTCCAACTCTCACATCCATACATGACCACAGGAAAAACCATAGCCTTGACTAGACAGACCTTAGTCGGCAAAGTAATGTCTCTGCTTTTGAATATACTGTCTAGGTTGGTCATAACTTTTTTTCCAAGGAGTAAACATCTTTTAATTTCATGGCTGCAATTACCATCTGCAGTGATTTTGGAGCCGCAAAAAATAAAGCCTGACACTGTTTCCACTGTTTCCCCATCTATTTCCAATGAAGTGATGGGACCGGATGCCATGATCTTCATTTTCTGAATGTTGAGCTTTAGGCCAACTTTTTCACTCTCCACTTTCACTTTCATCAAGAGACTTTTTAGTTCCTCTTCACTTTCTGCCATAAGGGTGGTGTCATCTGCATATCTGAGGTTATGGATATTTCTCCTGGCAATCTTGACTCCAGCTTGTGTTTCTTCCAGTTCAGCGTTTCTCATGATGTACTCTGCATAGAAGTTAAATAAGCAGGGTGACAATATACAGCCGTGACGTACTCCTTTTCCTCTTTGGAACCAGTCTGTTTTTCCATGTCCAGTTCGAACTGCTGCTTCCTGATCTGCATATAGGTTTCTCAAGAGGCAGGTCAGGTGGTCTGGTATTCCCATCTCTTTCAGAATCTTCCACAGTTTATTGTGATCCACACAGTCAAAGGCTTTGGCATAGTCAAGAAAGCAGAAGTAGATATTTTTCTGGAACTCTCTTGCTTTTTCCATGATCCAGCAGATGTTGGCAATTTGATCTCTGGTTCCTCTGCCTTTTCTAAAACCAGCTTGAACATCAGGGAGTTCACGGTTCACGTATTGCTGAAGCCTGGCTTGCAGAATTTTGAGCATTACTTTACTAGCATGTGAGATGAGTGCAATTGTGCCATAGTTTGAGCATTCTTTGGCATTGCCTTTCTTTGGGATTGGAATGAAAACTGAACTTTTCCAGTCCTGTGGCCACTGCTGAGTCTTCCAAACTTGCTGGCATATTGAGTGCAGCACTTTCACAGCATCATCTTTCAGGATTTGAAACAGCTCAACTGGAATTCCATCACCTCCACTAGCTTTGTTCGTAGCAATGCTTTCCAAGGCCCACTTGACTTCACATTCCAGGATGTCTGGCTCTAGATGAGTGATCACACCATCGTTATTACCTGGGTTATGAAGATCTTTTTTGTGCAGTTCTTCTGTGTATTCTTGCCACCTCTTCTTAATATCTTCTGCTTCTCTTAGGTCCAGTCCATTTCTGTCCTTTATCGAGCCCATCTTTGCATGAAATGTTCCCTTGGTATCTCTAATTTTCTTGAAGAGATCTCTAGTCTTTCCCATTCTGTTGTTTTCCTCTATTTCTTTGCATTGATCGCTGAGGAAGGCTTTCTTATCTCTTCTTGCTATTCTTTGGAACTCTGCATTCAGATGCTTATATCTTTCCTTTTCTCCTTTACTTTTCACCTCTCTTCTTTTTACAGCTATTTGTAAGGCCTCCCCAGACAGCCATTTTGCTTTTTTGCATTTCTTTTCCACGGGGATGATCTTGATCCCTGTCTCCTGTACAATGTCATGAACCTCATTCCATAGTCCATCAAGCACTCTCTCTAGCAGATCTAGGCCCTTAAATCTATTTCTCACTTCCACTGTATAACCATAAGGGATTTGATTTAGGTCATACCTGAATGGTCTAGCAGTTTTCCCTACTTTCTTCAATTTGAGTCTGAATTTGGTAATAAGGAGTTCATGATCTGAGCCACAGTCAGATCCTGGTCTTGTTTTTGTTGACTGTATACAGCTTCTCCATCTTTGGCTGCAAAGAATATAATCAATCTGATTTTAGTGTTGACCATCTGGTGATGTCCATGTGTAGAGTCTTCTCTTTTGTTGTTGGAAGAGGGTGTTTGCTATGACCAGTGCATTTTCTTGGCAAAACTCTATTAGTCTTTGCCCTGCTTCATTCCACATTTCAAGGCCAAATTTGCCTGTTACCCCAGGTGTTTCTTGACTTCCTACTTTAGCATTCCAGTCCCCTATAATGAAAAGGACATCTTTTCTGGGTGTTAGCTCTAAAAGGTCTTGTAGGTCTTCATAGAACCGTTCAACTTCAGTGTCTTCAGCATTACTGCTTGGGGCATAGACTTGGATAACTGTGATATTGAATGATTTGCCTTGGAGACAAACAGAGATCATTCTGTCGTTTTTGAAATTGCATCCAAGTATTGCATTTCAGACTCTCTTGTTGATCATGATGGCTCCTCCATTTCTTCTGAGAGATTCCTGCCCGCAGTAGTAGATATAATGGTTATCTGAGTTAAATTCACCCATTCCAGTCCATTTTAGTTCGCTGATTCCTAGAATGTCGACATTCACTCTTGCCATCTCTTGTCTGACCACTTCCAATTTGCCTTGATTCATGGACCTGACATTCCAGGTTCCTATGCAATATTGCTCTTTACAGCATCGGACCTTTCTTTTATCACCAGTCACATGCACAGCTGGGTATTGTTTTTGCTTTGGCTTCATCCCTTCATTCTTTCTGGAGTTATTTCTCTGCTGATCTCCAGTAGCATATTGGGCACCTACTGACCTGGGGAGTTCCTCTTTCAGTATCATATCATTTTGCCTTTTCATACTGTTCATGGGGTTCTCAAGGCATGAATACTGAAGTGGTTTGCCATTCCCTTCTCCAGTGAACCATATTCTGTCAGACCTCTCCACCATGACCCGCCCGTCTTGGGTTGCCCCATGGGCATGGCTTGGTTTCACTGAGTTAGACAAGGCTGTGGTCCTAGTATGATTAGATTGACTAGTTTTCTGTGAGTATGGTTTCAGTGTGTCTGCCCTCTGATGCCCTCTTGCAACACCTACCATCTTACTTGGCTTTCTCTTACCTTGGGCGTGGGGTATCTCTTCACAGCTGCTCCAGCAAAGCACAGCTGCTGCTCTTTACCTTGGATGAGGGGTATCTCCTTAACACTGCCCTTCCTGACCTTCAATGTGGGATAGCTCCTCTAGGCCCTCCTACACCAGCGCAGCCACCTCTCCTCGGGTTGCTCCTCCTGGCTGCCACCCCTGGCCTTGGACGCAGGGGTAGTTCCTCTCGGCTGCCGCCCCTGACCTCCGACGTGGGGTGTTTCCTCCCGGCTGCCCCTGACCTCGGACTTGGGTAGCTCCTCTCGGCTGCGCTTAGTGTGCGGGGTCACAGCCACCCGGGCTTAGTGCACTGGGTTGCAGCCATCACCACAGAACACTGAGTAGGGTTCCCCAAATTGTACAGCAGGTTCTCATTAGTAATCTATTACCCCAGTTTGATGTCTGGGTTGGGAAGATCTCCTGGAGAAGGGAAAGGCCACCTGCTCCAGAATTCTGGCCTGGAGAACTCTATGGATTATACAGTTCACGGGATCACAAAGAGTCAGACACGACTGAGTGACTTTCACTTTCACTATACATAATAGTGTGTGTATGTTAATCCCTAATTCCCAATTCATCCCACACTCATCCCCTCCTTGATATCAATAAATTTGTTTCCCACATCTGTGTCTCTATTTCTGACATAGCATCTAGTTTTATTAGACACAACTGTTGTTGAACTGGAAAAGGCAGACAAGCTACTGTACTGCTGACCAAGGTCAGATTCAAGCAACAGCCAACACCATGCGCACTGCATGAAGAGTGTGGACTAGGGGGACATACCCACCAACCATCACCCAAAGCATGTATAGGCACTCAAGGCCCCAGACACGTATTAGAGAAGAGGTTATAACTCAGAAAGGAGCAACTGGTCTCCCATATTTCTCCTTATTTCTATACAGAGATAAAATTTGTGATGAATAAAGCCTTAATATTCATAAATATCCAAATAATTCCAGTAAACCACTTAAAATGTATACTTTCTAGACCATGAAAATAAAATTTCCTGGAACATAAATTGTTTCAGGGAAGATAAATAATCAAATGGCCTTGAGATACAGTATTAGGCCTCCTGGCTTCTTTGTTAGCCTTTCATGGATGAATCAGTGTCCTGTCTACTGTGTGTGTGTGTGACAAAGCACACATTCTTAGTCATTAGTAGTCATAAGCTACTATAGAAGACTCTTACTATTCCTGTAGATTATAGAATGCAAAGAGATGATAAATATCATTCATTCACTTATTCTTTAACTCATTCATCAAATATTGAG
This sequence comes from Budorcas taxicolor, assembly GCF_023091745.1. Taxonomy (NCBI): domain Eukaryota; kingdom Metazoa; phylum Chordata; class Mammalia; order Artiodactyla; family Bovidae; genus Budorcas; species Budorcas taxicolor. The sequence continues at coordinate 75,583,663 of NC_068910.1, forward strand.
AGTCTTAATGGGTTTACACTGAGATAGAGAAGACAGGAATAGCCTGCCTTCATGGGATGAATATGAAAAATTTCTTATATATAAAAAAATTAATGCATATATACGAAATCTCAAAAAATGATACTGATTAACCTATTTGCAGGGCAGGAATAGAGATGCGATATAGAGAATGGACTGTGGACACAGCGGGTTGGAGGAGAGGGAGGGTGGGATGAACTGAGAGAGTAGCACTGAAACATATACAGAGCATATGTGAAAGAGATAGCTAATGGGAAGTTGCTGTATAGCACAAGAAGCTCAGTCTGGTGTGCTGTGACCACCTTGAGGGGTGAGATGGGGTGGCGGAGTGGGATGGAGTTGGGGAGTGGGAGAGAGGGAACATATATATACTTATGACCTATTCACGTTATTGTATGGTAGAAACCAACAACATTGTAAAGCAATTATCCTCCAGTTAAAAAAAGTTGTGAAGGCAAATCTTAAGGCGCTATGATTGGATGTAAAAGTTGGAAGGAATAAAACAGGAAAACATAAGTGCACAGAATGCTGATTTTTCTCGTGGCTGTTAAAAACTCTTCCATGCATTTAGAATGCCCCCTTTAGGGGGATGTCTCTGACCACGGTCTTGCTCCCCAGGCTGGGCTAGGGGCCTCATCTCTGCCCTCCTCCAGTGTCTTGTGACCATGTTTGTACTTCTTTCATTGTCTTCATCGTGTTATTAGAAATGAGCTCTTCATATATTTGTGTCTGTTAGGGAATCATACAGTTCATGAAGGCATTGACAGAGAGGATTCATCTTTCAATCCCAATCAATGACAGTTTAATTGAATATGTTGATTGATGGATTTGTGAAAGGTTGAGTTTTGGGGCGGAGGCATGATGGAGAGAAATAACTTTGGTTTTGGGAAGACAGGAAGACCGAGTTCTGCTTTTAGGCTGCCACTAACAAGTCTGTTGTGGGAGCTGAAAAGAAGACCAAGGCATGAACTTGGTGGCTGCTTTGGGCATTGGGTTTGTGGCAGATGCTCTTGGTACCTCATATCTCTTCCTCTTGGGCTTTCCTGGTGCCTCAGTGGTAAAGAAACTGCCTGCCAATGCAGGAGACACGGGTTCGATCCCTGAGTGGGGAGATCCTCTGGAGAAAGAAAAGGCAACCCACTCCAGTATTCTTGCTGGGGAAATCCCATAGACAGAGGAGCCTGGTGTGTGACAGTCCATGGGGTTGCAAAGAGTCAGACATAACTTGAAGACTAAACAACAACATCTCTTCCTCTTAGTCCACCTCTGATTTCATACAGACATTTCCTGGGAGTTCAGACTCATCTCCCACTGGTGGAAGTGTCCTGTTCTCACAGGAAGTGGCTGGGGAAAGTGTAGACTGGAAGTAACCAGATTTCAGTCCCTGGGAGCAATCCTTTAAGCAAAGATGATGGGAAGCTAGTGGAGAAATGCTTCAGCCTCTTGGCCTTTAGGGAACTCTTCTGAGAGGTATTTGTTTCTCTTTTCAGCAAGCTTGGCAGAATCAAACTCTCCTTTAGGATAATGAAGTCTTATATTCCCTTTTCCCATGCTTTTGTTTCCTCATATCTGTTTCCAGGGATCTCATTTCAAATCAATCACCTGTACCCAAGTCCAAGGACTTCCCAGGTGGCTCAGTGGTAAAGAATCCACCTGCAAAGTGCAGGAGATACAGGGATGTGGGCTTGACCCCTCGGTCAGGAAGATCCCCTGGAGGAGAAATGGCAACCCACCCCAGTATTCTTGCCTGGAGAATCCCACGGACAGAGGAGCCTGAGGCTACAGTCCATGGGGTCACAACAGAGTCGGACATGACTGAGCAACTCATGCAAGCACCCAAGCCCGGGTTCCCATCTTAAGATCTGCTGTCAAGGAGACCCAAACCAAGATGCCAGCCAAGTGGCAGAAGTCTTAGAACATTAGTAACCTAACGTGGCCAGTACTTCTGTTCCAGGTTTCCATATAACACCCACTATGATTTCCCTAACAGCTTGCATGCATTTCCTTATTTACTGTTGGGTCCAGTCAAGGGCAACCTGACTGATATTTTTTGTCTTAGAGTATCTTTCCTCTATTTGCTATGTAAGCTTTGTGTCATTTTAGTCTCATTTGTTGACAGGGAACTCTGGACTGGAAGCATGCACAAACCTATGTAGTAGTCTAAGGAGCAAACACATGCAGCTCCACTTGGAACCCTTATAAATGTCAGTGTTGGGGACCCTGAACTGCAAGGTTTCAAGAATCCTCAAGAAGAAGAATGTGTGAGCTAAGTATTCACAAGACCTTCAGCCCTCGAGTTCTGTGCTCTTTCAAATACAAATTCAATAACCGAGACCCCTCTGCACACATGCAGTAAATGATAGTCTGTTTAATACCCTTTCTTTTATTTTCCAGGTAAGAGAGTGAAGGGGAATGGGTACAAGATGCCTTTGGCTCATCTCTTCTTACATTTGCCATGCCTCTCAACATCCATTTTCTATCACCTTTTCTTTAACTCTGGATCTATCATCTTGCTGTACCTGTGTCCTGCCCACACCAGTTCATTTAAAGACAGGTGAACAGAGCAGTCGCCTGTCCTCTGTTCCTTTGTGTACCACCAGCCCAGAGCTGCTATGGAGATGTTTATGTGAAGTCTTGGTGATGGTGGCAAGGAATTAAAGCGCAAATCAGCAAACAGCCCGCATTCACTTAAATGAATCACTGCCTCAAGTTCATCAGCCATTTCTGCTCTACGGGAATCCTACATTTTTGTACTTTTTTCTGAACTCTCTGGTCTGTTGCTATTTTTGTGGGTCTTCTCTCTCACTCTAGAGTATTTTTTCCCTCCTGTACTTCAAGTCCCCAAATTCACCTCCCACTCATCTTAAAGGAAAAAAAAATTAAAAAGATGTTATTACTGCATGTGGAATTTACTGATAATTTGTCATATGGAACAATTTGGCTTCCTCTTTGTCAACCTCTTCATTCCAGACTCTGCCCCAGACATTGTCTTTTAAAGTTCAAGTATTACATCCTCTCCAATTAAATGCCAGTTTTCAATGCATATTTAGCAATCTAAGAATTGACAGAAAATTGAAAAATCACAGCTTATCTTACATTGTTTAAAGATAAACTTCTTAAGTGGTCTCAAGGTCAAAGAAGTATTCACAGCTCCCTAAGCAGGGGCAAAAGCAGACTTTTTTTTTTTTTTTACATCATTTATCATTATGTATTTTTATTGGAGTATAATTACTTTGCAATGTTGTATTAGTTTCTCTGTACAACTTTGTGAATCAGCCGTATGTATACATAGATCCCCTCCTTCTTGAGCCTCCACCCCATTCCCCCTGCCTTCCCGCCTTTCTACTTCATCACAGAGCACTGGGCTCAGCTCCCTGTACTATACAGCAGCTTCCCACTAATTATTTTACACATGGAACTGAAGCGACTTAGCAGCAGCAGCAGCAGTGTATATATGTCAATGCTACTCTCTCAATTTGTCCCACCCTCTACTTCCCCCGCTGTGTCAAGTCTCTACATAGCAGAAGACTTCTTTATCCACCCTCAGGATAGAAAATCCAAGGGTCAGATTTACCCCACTTGCCCCCACCCAAGACCTAATACCCCTCCTACTGCTGAATTTGGGGTGTGACCCCCTTGACAGCCCTACTGTTTGTCCTTGGAAGATTCTGAGGTTCACATGACAGGAAGGGACTGAAACTGATTGTGAACTGAAAAATTACTATGAGCTTTTGATTTAAGCAATGCCTACCAAAATATATATCTTTGAATTAGGCTTAGGATATACTGCACTGATAGTCCTCTGGTGCTGTATCATTAAGCCAATATTTTTAAAAACATTTACTTTTATTTATTTATTTTTTGGTTGTGCCACTTAGCCTGTGGGATCTTAGTTCCTTGACCAGGGGTTGAACCTGTGACCCCTGCAATGGAAGCACAGGTTCTGAACCACTGGACTGCCAGGGAAGTCCCATGAGGTCAGTGTTATCCTCTTTAAAATTCAGTAAGCCAAACTCTAGCTTCCAAGAATGGTGAAGTGGGAAAAGCTGGGAACTGATGGTGCTAACTTAAAAGAGTGTTATTCAGATCTTTAGATTCTTCCTCTGAATACATTTCCAGCCTCTTTCTCTTTCTCCTTCCTAAGATTTCAATAACACATAAGTTAGATATTTTATTATGGTTCAACAGGTCCCTGAAGTTCTATTAATTCTGCTCCCTCCCCCCAGGCAGTCTATCTGCTCTCTGTTTTCATATTGGGAAATTTCTATTGTTCTATCTGCAAATTCACTGATTAAAAAAAGTTAATTGATTTATTTTAATTGGAGGCTAATTACTTTATAATATTGTGGTGCCATACATTCACAGGAATCAGCCATGGGTGTACATGTGTCCCCATCCTGACCCCCACTCCCATCTCCCTCCCCATCACATCCCTCAGGGTCTTTTTAAAATATATTTGCTCATTTATTTATTTGGCTGTGTCAGGTCTTAGCTGTGGTATCTTCATTGTGGAGTGCAGGCTTGTCTCTGGTTGTGGCACAGTCTTAGTAATTGCAGCATGAGGGCTTAGTTGTCCCACAGCATGTGGGATATCTTAATTCCCTGACCAGGAATTGAACTTGTGTCCCTGCATCAGAAGGCAGATTGTTAACCATTGGACCACCAGGGAAGTCCCAAGTACATTGCTTCTTTACTCTGTATTCTCTATTCTGTTGTTGAGACCATCTTTTAATTTTTTTGTGTATGTTATTGTATTTTTCAATTCTAAAATTTCCATTTGATTCTTCTTTATATTTTCTTTATCTGTGCTGAGACTTTCTATTTTTTCATTTGTTTCAAACATGTTCATAATTACTTGTTGAATCAGTCTTATAATTCTTGCTTTCATATCATTGTCAGATATTTCTAGCCTCTGTGTCTTCTTCATGTTGCTGTTTGTTATCTTTTCTCATTCATGTTGAGATTTTTTTTTTTTGGTTAATGTTTATTTGTAAACAAACAATCTCCCTTACTCCCTCCCTCAAACCCCCAAAACTTTGATGAACTTTTCATCTTTCTAGAGTGATTATTCTCTTTCGAGATGATGGAAATTGCATGAGTAAAGGCAAATCTGACTGGTTTTGGTAATTAAAGAGTGTAAGAAAGTCAAGATTTCTCACAGCTGTTTTAGCAGGCAGAGTGCTTCCTGGGGAATAACAACACAAGAAAATGATGAGATTTTCTTAGTTCCATTTCTTGGTAGGTTGAGTTATTTTTGGTGAAAACTTGGAAGTGTTGAGTATTCTGTTATGGGACACTGGAATTTATTTTTAAAAACTTTTATTGGTGTACAGTTGCTTTATAGAGTTTATTAGTTTCTATTGTACAGGAAAGTGAATCAACTATGTGTATACATGTATCATCTCTTTTTTGGATTTCATTCCCATTTCAGTTCAGTCACTCAGTTGTGTCCAACTCTTTGTGACCCCATGAACCACAACACGCAGGCCTCCCTGTCCATCACCAACTCCCAGAGTCCACCCAAACCTATGTCCATTGAGTTGGTGATACCATCTAACCTTCCCACTTGGGTCACGTCAGAGCATTGAGTAGAGTTCCTTGTGCTGTACAGTAGGTTCTCATTGGTTGTCTGTTTTACACATAGCAGTGTATATTTGTCAACTCCCATCTTCCAATTCATCCTAACCCCCACTTTCTCCCCTTGGTGTCCATACATTTGTTCTCTATGTCTGTGTCTCTATTTCTGTTTTGCCAAATGATGCTTTTGAATTGTGGCATTGGAGAAGACTCTTGAGAGTCCCTTGGACTGCAAGGAGATCAAGCCAGTCAATCCTAAAGGAAATCAGTTCTGAATATTCATTTGAGGGACTGATGCTGAAGCTGAAACTCCAATACTTTGGCTACCTGGTGTGAAGAACTGACTCACTGGAAAAGACTCTGATGCTGGGAAAGATTGAAGGCAGGAGGAGAAGGGGACGACAGAGGATGGGATGGTTGGATGGCATCACTGACTCGATGGACATGAGCTTGAGCAAGCTCTAGGAGTTGGTGATGGACAGGGAAGCCTGGGGTGCTGCAGTCCATGGGGGTGCAAAAAGTTGGACACGACTGAGCAACTGAACTGAACTGAATAATATCCTTTATACTATTTTTCTAGATTTCACATATATGCATTAATATACAATGTTTATTTTTCTCTTTCTAACTTACTTCACTCTGCATTACAGACTCTAGGTCCATCCATGTCTCTACAAGTGATCCAATTTCATTCCTTTTTATGGTTGAGTAATATTCCATTGTATACACACACCGTCTTTATCCATTCGTCTGCTGATGGACATTTAGGTTGTTTCCGTATCCTGGCTATTGTGTATAGTGCTGCAATGAACATTAGGGTGCAAGTGCTTTTTGAATTACGGTTTTTCTGGGTACATGCCCAGTAGTGGGATTCCTGGGTCTTACAGCAGTTCTGTTTTTAGCTTTTTTAAAAAAAATGAATCTTCATAGTTGTTGTAGAGGCTCTGGAGTTTATTTAAATCTTCTGTTATAGTAGGCCTCCTTTGACTCCACTCTGGTAGTTTCAGGGTGCGCCTGGCTTGTTCCTACCTCATGGGAGTGGAAGTTCAGGTTCCTCACTGACACCTGTAGGAATGTTGGTCCTCCTCACTGCTAGGTGTGGGTGGGAATTCTGGATTTTTGCAAAGCCTCTGCTGACACTACCCTGATTTGGAGGGGCAGAAGTACCTTGTTACTTCTCCCCGCGTGGCTTCTGTCAACACCGTGGGTATGAGGATGTCCTTCTTATCTACAGGTAGTGATGAAAGTCCCAACTTTCCTCTAGGCCTGCTCTAACACTGCACAGTGGTGTCAACTACAGATTGGCACTTGCCATCTCTCTCTATAAGCATTCAGTCATGTGCTGCTACAGATTTCTGACCTCTGATACCCTCTGAAAAGACTTCAGTGTGGAGAGCAGAAATGAGGCACCCTGTGCTCAGGGAAAAACTGGCAGGACAGGTCTTCAGATAGTTTGATATTTTCAGGAGCCGACTTTATGGACCCAGTTCTTGTATCTCCCCATATCTAGAAAAGTATTAAAATCCTTTATGGTGATGACTGTTCTTCTTGATGGAGAAGGAAATGGCAACCCACTCCAGTGTTCTTGTTTCATGAGACTAGTAGAAACCTTCTGGAGAGATATGTGCTTGACTGTATGTATTCCCCCTTCATTAAAATCACAGACATACTGGCCTTTCCCCCTGCCTCTTTGGAGCAGTCTCTCAGAGCTATCTGAGGAGCTCTCTCCCAGGCTGTAGTCTTCATTTTGCCCCAAATAAAATTTAACTCACTACTTTCATGAAGTACATTTTTAAAAAGTTGACAGTGGGGAGAGAGAAAGGCATATTTAGAAGTCCAGCTCTCCACTGACACTACCAGGATGGGGGTCATTTGGGGTGGGCCTACCATGAAAATCCCTGGTCTCAAGTGGACCTTATCTGACATCACTGTGGAAGGGTAGGATGCCTCATTCTTTGCCTTCCACCTTGGCAAGGGTGGAGTCTAGGTACTCACTTTGCTTTTACTGGTGGGAGTAGGATGTGGGGGAGTCACAGAGTTTTTTTTCTGTGGTATTTAGCCAGAGTAGAATGGTTATTTTCTGAAAATTCTCTTTCTTGCTGGGGTGTGGGATATTTTTCCTGGTTCTCAGTGGTGTTTCTGGGTTGCTAGCTTCTCTAGAAAGCAGTCTGGGATATATGAGGCAAAGAAAATCCAAAAAACATAATCCAAACTTAGAGAACTCACTGTCATGTCTTTCCATTAGTCCTGAGGTCCCTAGCCAGTTTTCTTTCTTCTCTTCACCTGTATCTTCATCTTCTTATTTTATATATTAAATATAAATTCTGCCTTCCCTTTTCCACTAGTTAGCAGAAGGAATGGGGAAAAAAGTATGCCTACTCCATTTACTCAGAAGTAGAAAGTTTTGGACATCTTTTAAGGTAGACTAGTGAATAAATCCTGAATATTCATTGGAAGGACTGATGCTGAAGCTGAAGTTCTAATATTTTGGCAACCTGATGCAAACAGCTGACTAATTGGAAAAGACCCTTATGCTGGGAAAGCTTGAGGGCAGGAGGAGATGGGGACAACAGAGGATGAGATGGTTGGATGGCATCATTGACTCAATGGACATTAGTTTGAACAAGGTTAGGAGATAGTGAAGGACAGGGAAGCCAGGCTTATTGTAGTCCATGGAGTTTCAAGGAGTTGGACATGACTGACTAAAAACAACAAGCCTTCCAGGCTGTGCTCAACACTGACCTGTCCAGCCAACATTTGAATTATAGAAAGGCTCAGTTAGCTCTCACCAGACATTCACTGTCTGGTTACCCACTTTAGCCTTAATGTTCAGCCACCCAGAGGACTGTCTGGCTGCAAAACAGAGGTGTCTTTTCCAGCCCAGGCTACTACCACATGCATTCCCCACTCTGCTCTTATATTGTCATATGTGTATCTATTCATACACAGGAAGTCTCCTATATACACTGAGTTCCATTCCAACAGCATGTTCATAAGCCCAATTTGTTCACAAGTCCACCAAAGTTAGCCTAGGTACCCAACTGACACAATCGGCTATAGAATACTGTACTGTACTGTATTGTGATAGGTTTATAATATGTTTCACACAAATAATACATAAAAGCAAAACACAGAAAATAAAGGAAATGTTTTGAACCTTACAGTACAGTACTTTGGAAAGTGCGGTAGTACAGTACAGCACCTGGCATACGGGGGCAGCAAGTGAACAGGCAAGAAGAGTCACTAATTGGAGGAGGAGGTGGGAGATGGTAGAGCTGAAAAGTCATCAGCAATAGCAGACAGACGGCAGGCTGCAATTTCACTCAAGCCTGACGCAGATGGAAAACGCACACTTGCATCTTTGAAAGTTTGCAACATGAAGGTTCACGTGTAGGTGACTTACTGTGCTTCCCTCTAGGTCCTTCCCAGTGCTTAGTCTATATCTGGTGAAAAACTGAATAAAAATTCTTGAGAGCCTGGAGAATGAGTCCGAAAAGGGATACAAATAATCTCATTCAAGCTATCATTTGACAAGCTCTAATATTTGTTCGAATAAAGTATGAACTTAAGAGTTTAGTGATTTCATTTTTAAATGAGTTTGCTTGAATTTTACAAAACAGATATTTTCTCAAAATGAACAGTTTTGATTCTCTTTGTAAGAAGATCATTGTGTGTGTCCTATATTGCTGAAGAGTAAAGACTCGATAATGTTGAGAATAATTGAATAAATGATAAAAAATTTAGCTTACAAATGGTCTTGTTAAAAAAAAACTACTTGTATAAATATTTTAAATTCCAAATGCCTCAATATAATCACCATTACTGTTTTTTTTGTTGTTGTTGTTTGTTTCTGGCATTAAGATTTTAAAAAAGCCAGACAGGAAGAATGTGAAAGAGGATGGTTACTAATGCAGAAAGTGTGTTTAACCCCAGAACCCTAATATCAATTAACCTAATATTATGGCTTCATGATTTTCTTTCGAAAATAATTTCCCCTCTCTAAACTGTCTCTGACAACCTACTTCTTTCTCCCAGCCATGTCTCAAGGGATGTGTATTGACGGGAAATTTTGAGCATCCATAAAAGCGTTTATTGAATTTTTGAATAATTGGATTAAGAAATAATAAGCAATCATTATTTTCATGTTTGTTGAGCAACTGCTGTTAGTTGAATCACAAACTTGGGCTGCAAAATTGTAAGGAAAAGGCAGCATGCAAGAAGTTGTTTGCATGGATAACACATTCATAGTCACTAAAATACAAATAAACCAACCAATCAACCAAACAAACATCAACTAGAAACAAATTGAACATGAAAATAATATTAGAGCAGTCCAATATACCTGGAGAAAAAAATTTATAACAGTATGTGTTAAACATAATTCTTTTCTGAAGAGTTTATCTTTGATTTTTCTCTTTTTATGCAAATTTCCTCCATTAGACATAGGATGGCTTAAGGCGAAGGGGATGATGCATCAGTTTTTTCATTTTCCTTCACTTATAAGGCTTCCCTGAGAGCTCAGTTGGTAAAGAATCTGCCTCCAATGCAGGAGACCCTGGTTCGATTCTTGAATTGGGAATATCCCCTGGAGAAGGGAATGGCTATTCCCTCTAGTATTGTGGCCTGGAGAATGCCATGGACCATTTAGTCCATGAGGTCACAAAGAGTCAGACATGACTAAGCAACTTTCACTTACAAAAGAAACCTAAGAGTATGGAAAGATCTTCAGTGTTCCGTCTCTCCAACTACGAGTCCAATGAGGAAATCCCTTTCAAGATTACGTCTGTTTGAACGAGACCAGGGACAGAACTGCTGTCACTTTGACACAAGTTGTTTTTGTTTTTGCCGTTTTTTTGTTGTTTTTGTTAGCTGCAATTGTTGGAAAGTCTTTCCTCATATTGAACTGAATTTTTCCTCCATGTTCTAGTTTGATCCTAGGGAGCACTTCTAGGCTCTCTTCCATAAGATGGTCTTTAGATATTTTTTCTTCTGAATGCTAAATATTCCCAGGTGATTCAACAGACCATTTTGGCTAACTCGTCTAGACTGTTTATTATCGTAATAACCCCTTTCCTTTAATGTTCCCTATGTTGCTTAAATAAGATGGGAAAGTCATTTTAAGAAAACTTCAATTCAGTTCAATTCAGGGAATAGCTATCAAGCACTTAGGATGTGTCAGACGCTTTTTTGGGCCCTGGGGCTAAGTCAGTGAATACGACCATCTATCCTTCTGAAGATCACGGTTAGCAAAGGCAGATATTCAGTGAGTGATTAAGCCCTGATGAGTGTTCTGGAGAAGGTTGTAAAGTTGTTTAAAGCAAGGGGAATTTAATTACTCCTGAAGAATCATGGAAGCTGTCTCTGATGAAGACGTGTTTAAGGGAAGACTTGAAGTCTAAGTATATGGAAATGACACAGGAGGAAATGATACATGGGGTTGAGAGATGTCCCAAACTCCAAGGGAAGACAGTGTTTAAGAAGAGGATTGCAAGTTCTCATATCAGTGGAGAAGGGCCCTGAGTGGTCACCATCATGAAGAACTCAGTGTTCAGAAAGAAGCAAACCTTTGGCTCTGCCCTTTTGGTGTCAGGCTACCTAGCTTCCACACTGTTTCCTCTACTTATTTACACATGATTTTAACAATTGTCCTGGTTATGTGAGCATATTATCCAAAACAAAATGCTATAAAGGTTTATTTTTTTTTAAGTGCTCAAGGCAGACAATCCTGCTTCTTTCTACATAGCTATATTTTTTGTGTCGCATGGTTAATTAGGTAAAGACTGAAATGTGTCCAGTGGATTCAGAAATAAGGAATCCATTGTGACATTGCAAATGGCCCTTAGTGGCTTAGTGGGAGAGGAAATCAGGTTGAAGTGAGTAGGGGAGTGAATAGGAGGTGAGCTAGTGAAGACAAAGAATGCAGACACTCGAGAATCTTAGCTGTAGAGGAAAGAAAAGAGATAGGGTAAGGATCTAGAGGTAAAGAGAAATAGAGAAATGTCAAATTTTTGGAGAGGATATTGGAAAGATTAACTGTTTCTGGACAGACACTTACTATTTAGAGAAAGTAAGAAATATGGAAAAGTTTTCCCCAAAGAATGCTTTGTCTATGACCTTCGATTGTTTCCAGCTTGGAAGGGAAGACAAATTCAACATGTAAGTAATGGCTAAGATAGGACATCTCATGATAGAGAACTTAGTTGTATGATGAAAGAAAAAAAGAAAAAAAGAAAATTAGGCAGTATATACTGAGATGATCATACATTCAAAAGGCAAGCCTGGAGATCAGCTTGGGCTGGAGGGTTAGAAGTAGAAATGATTTGGAATTTTGTTTCCTTTCCTTTCATTTCATTTGACTTTGGGCAAATTATATATAGCCTTTCTAAGCTTCATATCCGGAGAAGGCAATGGCACGCCACTCCAGTACTCTTGCCTGGAAAATCCCAAGGATGGAGGAGCCTGGTGGGCTGCAGTCTATGGGGTCACGACACGACTGAAGTGACTTAGCAGCAGCAGCAGCAAGCTTCATATTTCTGTTTGTAAAAAGGACATCGTGATGCTGAATTCAAATTTTTTGTGTGTGTGTTTGTGAAGAAGAGATAGTTTTTGTAAAGCTTCTATTATGGTTAATGTACAATAAATGAGAGTTCATATAAAAATTTAATATGACTTGAAGAACAGAGAGACTATGATTTTATCATGCTTTGCACATAATAGATGTTCACCAAAACAAAACAAAACAAAACAGGGAGAAGGAAGAAAGAGGTGAAATGCATGTTATGAACAAGTATGAGAAGGCATTGGCGCCCCACTCCAGCACTCTTGCCTGGAAAACCCCATGGACAGAGGAGCTTGGTAAGCTGCAGTCCATGGGATTGCGAAGAGTCGGACACGACTGAGTGATTTCCCTTTCACTTTTCACTGTCATGCATTGGAGAAGGAAATGGCAACCCGCTCCAGTATTCTTGCCTGGAGAATCCCAGGCACGGGGGGAGCCTGGTGGGCTGCCTTCTATGGGGTCGCACAGAGTCGGACACGACTGAAGCGACTTAGCAGTAGCAGCAGCAGCAGATGAAGCTAAAAGAACATATGTGAGGGCAGATGATAACAAATTAGATAGGTCCACAAGTCACGCAGCAGTGTATCATTGTGTTCATGAAATTAAGAAAATCTGGGAGATTAGGTATTTGGAAGCTAATTCATAAACTGTCATTCATGATGTCAGTGTTAATCATATTATCTGTTATACAGATACAAATCTTAGTCCCAAATATACCAGATGTGTAAGAAACATAACTTTATTCTTCTATATATAAACTAAATTCTTTGAATTTTCCATCCTCCAGGACATCAAACACTAACTAGTTTTCTTTTCCCTGACTTGTGTCTAAGTTCCTGGGAGATTTGTGTAATTTCAAGATGCCGTAGGATGTATCTTGTCCTTGACTCACCTGTTCACGTAGATACTTGCTGATTAACTCAAGGTCTTTTCTCACAGATCCATGCAGGAAAATGTCAAGACAACTCTCACCCTTGCGTACCCAGTGCTTCAAAGTCCAGGGGACTCTCTGCTGCTTTCACATCAGGCTTGAGAACAGGGGCATCATTTTACTGCTTCCATGCTGTTTCCCTGGGACATATCTAAGGCTTCATTTGCCTTAATGCTTAATAAAGCAAATATCCACATCTACTATCTGTCTCCTGATCTATATCAGGGTCTTGCTCTTTCACTGAAATTCCAATATGGAAAATGGAGTCAGTAATTATCTTTCTTTAAACCATTGTTCTTTGGCTATCTTTGCTCTCCTCCAGCCTAGTAGATTATTTTTCCAATATTCAGGGGAAATCTCTCCCTCTGTAAATCCTGATGGCTTCCCCCAAAGTCATTTTTGCTCCTAAAATAATTTTTTTATGGGTTTAGAATTTTGGAAAATATAAACAGAAGACTTATAGGAAGTTTCTGTTTTCCACCCCACCTTGTCACACCCACATCCTCAGGAAATAACTAGAATAGACTATTTGCCTGAATTAGGTGAGCAGGTTGGAAAGGGAAAGTGGGAACTTTAGGGAAAATCCATTTATATTTTGACATCCTGTGATAATGACAGTACATTGCATTACCTTAAAACTTGCTACATAGATTATAAATAGCAAATTGATAAAAACTACATTGGTTATTTCAGTTGGATCAGTTGTCTGTAACCATGCACTTCAGCATATTTTTATTGATCTGCATTCTTCATCCACATTGTTTGGGAAAAAAAAAAATTCTGAACAAGTTCCTTTAACTCAACTGATAAAATTTAAATTAGTTGACATAAATGTGAGTCCCTGGCAGTCATAATTCTGAGATTATAGTGGCAACCTTTTAAGATGGCTTAGATGGGTCTCATGACCCTTTTCACAAAAGGAAAATGACCACCAGTCTTTCTTCTCTTGGAAGAGTCTTGAAAAGCCAACATTGATTTTTGCCCAAAGTTTCTTGGTCACTTCCTAAAGGCATAAAATTAGTTGTGGCAGTTTTGTACTAAGAAGTGTAGCATATACTATTTTCAATTACTTAAAATTTTATTCAATATAAAAATCAATTAACAGGTTGGTAGATTTCCACTTTTAGTCAGTGTCTTCATGGAAATAAATTCTCGATTTCCGTTATGGAGAACTGACAAAGTATCAGGATGAGTTTCATTTGAAAACAGGTTTTTCTAATCTGAGGAGCGTTATAGGGTTTGTAATTGCTTCTATTCTCTGGGCAGTTTCTCTCATGGATACCCTCTCCACACTGAGTTCAAAACAGTGTAGTATCCCCCAGAAATACTTTTAGGCTTTGATGTTCTAGTAGCAATATTTCCAAAGACAGAGCACAATATATTTGAAGATTGGCAAGGTGATGGCTCATGGCATGAGTATTTGATATTGTTTTCTAAGTGTCCAAATAGATATTTTGTTCTAGACTTGGGACATAAACTTCTAGTGTTACCTAGAGGAATTCATAGTTAAAGGGTAATACAGCTCCAGAGGACTTCCCGGCTGGTCCAGTGGTTAAAATTCAGTTCTCCCAATGCAAGGTATCCAGGTACGATCCCTCGTGAGGGAGCTAGATCCCACATACTGTAATGAAGATCAAAGAAACTGCATGATGTAACTAAGACCTCGAGCAGCCAAATAAAGAAATAAATAATCAAAAAAGAGTAATACAGACCTTTGGGAGTTTCTAAACAAGCTCGTGATCTATACTATTTGAACAAAAGCAAGAGTAAGTGTGGCTAAAGGATACTCGTCATCCATGATGGCAGCAGAGCTATTGTTAGACCATACTGTTTAGCTGTTGTCAAGTCATTCAAAGTGTGAATGAGGCTGGCTATTCTTGAGCAATTAATGTCTCTGAGCCATCTGGCATTTCATGGTTGGACACTGCTTGGTGAAGTGCCAGGGGCAGGAAATTGTGGCTTATTTTATTGTGCTTTGCTAATGGCTTCCCTGGTGGCTCAGCCAGTAATGAATCTGCTTGCCATGCAGGAGACTGCCTGCTATGCAGGAGACTCAAGTTCTATCCTGGGGTCAGGAACCCTTGGAGAAAGAAATGGCAACCCACTTCAGTATTCTTGCCTGGGAAATCCTATGGACAGATGAGCCTGGCAGGCTACAGTCCATAGGATTGTAAAGAGTCGGGTATGACTTAGTTACTAAACCAGCCTTGAGAAGACTCAGAAGTCAGTAACTGCTGACATTCCTGCAAGTTTCCTTTGGTTGGAGAGGCCACACTTAGACAATGAAATAATGAAGAGGTTGTGCAATGAATGGCATGTGGTGTGTGTGTGTGTGTGTTTGTGCAACATAGAGTCACACCAGGGATATGTGAAGTTCTGGCTTTCTTTCTGGAGCAGATCAATTATAGAGTGGTGTGAGTGCCAGCACACCAGAGGTTGGACTGAGTGAAGTAATTCAAGCAAACATTTTAAAAAGGCTAGGATTTCATTTTCTGTTTCTTTCCTGACTCAGACACATGAAGTCTAAAGGCAGCCTCTTGACTCCTGCCTCTGAATGAGTCTGAAGTTAGTCCTACAGTTAGGACACATTTACCTGGGACAATGCAGTCTAAGATGTCAGGGCCTTCATTAGAACCATTAAAAAATTCCAGGGGATGCAGACTTTCAAACTGCTTTACTTGGAATATCGATAAGCAGATGTCAGTTGTTCGATGGTTGCAGCAGCGTCTGATGATAAAAACCATCACCTTATTTGGGCCAGAATCTCAGAGTGGCTACCACAGAATTTTACTTAATGTTGGGATGATAGAGTTGAAACATAAAACCAGCCACCACAGTGTTTTTACTGTTGAACTAACAAAACATTAAACTTCATAAAAAATCATGGTATAAATCAAGCCTTGTCTTTAGAACTTTAATTTTCCAGAGCTTGACAGTTCCTCTTTGGAGAGTCTGCCATGTCCTCTTACATCCAGAATTCAAGTTTTCTTCAAAATTCTAAGTGCTTCTCAAAGTTGCAGTCTGGCATCCTCCTTTAGAATCCTCCCCAAGTTTGTCTTGTTAGCTGACATAAAAATATCCAGAATTGGGGAAAAAGATAGTTGGGGAGTTTGAGATGGACGTGTCCACACTGCTATATTTAAAATGGGTAACCAACAAAGTCCTACTGTATAGCACAGGGGGCTCTGCTCAATGTTATGTGGCAGCCTGGATGGAAGGGCAGTTTGAAGGAGAACATGTACATGTATATGTACGAGTCCCTTTGCTGTCCACCTGAAACTATCATAACATTGTTATTAAGAGATACTCCAACATAAAATAAAAAGTTAAAAAATTAAAACGTTATCCAGCCCTGAGCTCAGTTCAGTTTAGCTGCTCAGTCACGTCTGACTCTTTGTGACCCCCTGGACTGCAGTACGCCAGGCTTCCCTGTCCATCACCAAATCCTGGAGCATACTCAAACTCATGTCCATCAAATTGGTGATGCCATCCAACCATCTCATCCTCTGTTGTCACCCTCTCCTCCTGCCTTCAGTCTTTCTCAGCACCAGGGTCTTTTCAAATGAGGCAGTTCATCCCATCAGGTGGCCCACGTATTGGAGTTTCAGCTTCAACATCAGTCCTTCCAATATTCAGGACTGATTTCTGTTAAGGTTGACTGGTTGGATCTTCATGCAGTCCAAGGGACTCTCAAGAGTCTTCTCCAACACCACAGTTCAAAAGCATCAATTCTGTGGCACTCAGCCTTCTTCACAGTCCAACTCTCACATCCATATATGACTACTGGAAAAACCATAACTGACTAGATGGACCTTTGTTGGTAAAGTAATGTCTCTGCTTTTTAATATGCTATCTAGGTTGGTCATAGCTTTTCTTCCAAGGAGTAAGCGTCTTTTAATTTCATGGCTGCAGTCACCATCTGCAGTGATTTTGGAGTCCCCAAAAATAAAGTCTCTCACTGTTTCCATTGCTTACCCAGCAATTTGCCATGAAGTGATGGTACCAGATGCCATGATTTTCATTTTTTGAATGTTGACTTTTAAGCCAACTTTTTCACTCTCCTCTTTCACTTTCATGAAGAGGCTCTTTAGTTCTTCTTCACCTTCTGCTATAAGGGTGGTATCATCTGCATATCTGAGGTTATTGATATTTCTCCCAGCAATCTTGATTCCAACTTGTGCTTCATACAGGTCAGCGTTTCTCATGATGTACTCTGCATATAAGTTAAATAAGCAAGGTGACAATAGACAGCCTTGATGATTAACTCCTTTCCCAATTTGGAACCAGTCTATGTCCAGTTCTAACTGTTGCTCCCTGGCCTGCATACAGATTTCTCAGGAGGCAGGTCAGGTGGTCTGATATTTCCATCTCTTAAAGAATTCTCCACAGTTTGTTGTGATACACATGGTCAAAGGCTTTGGCATAGTCAATAAACAAAAGTAAGCTTTTTTCTGGAACTCTCTTGCTTTTTCAATGATTCAATGGATGTTGGCAATTTGATCTCTGGTTCCTCTGCCTTTTCTAAATCCAGAATGAGCATCTGTAAGTTCATGGTTTGCGTACTGTTGAAGCCTAGCTTGGAGAACTTTGAACATTACATTGCTAGTGTGTGAGATGATTGATATTGTACAGTAGTTTGAGCATTCTTTGGCATTACCTTTCTTTGGGGTTGGAATGAAAACTGACCTTTTCCAGTCCTGTGCCCACTGCTGAGTTTTCCAAATTTGCTGGCATATTGAGTGCAGCACTTTCACAGCATCATATTTTAGGATTTGAAAAAACTCAACTGGAATTCCATCACCTCCACTGCCTTTGTTCATAGTGATGCTTCCTAAGGCCCACTTGACTTCACATTCCAGGATGTCTGGCTCTAGGTGAGTGATCACACCATCATTGTTGTGTGGGACATGAAGATCTTTTTTGTACAGTTCTTCTGGGTATTCTTGCCACCTCTTCTTAATAGCTTCTGCTTCTGTTAGGTCTGTATGATTTCTGTCCTTTATTTTGCCCAACTTTGCATGAAAAGTTCCCTTGGTAGCTCTAATTTTTTTTGAAGGGATCTCTAGTCTTTCTCATTCTATTGTTTTCCTCTATTTCTCTGCATTGATCACTGAGGAAGGCTTTCTTATCTCTCCTTGCTATTCTTTGGGACTCTGCACTCAGATGGGTGTATATTTCCTTTTCTCCTTTGCCTTTAGCTTCCTTTCTTTTCTCAGCTAATTGTAAGGCCTCCTCAGACAACCATTCTGCCTTTTTGCATTTCTTTTTCTTGGGGATGGTTTTGATCACCACTCTCTGTACAATGTCACAAACCTTTATCCATAGTTCTTCAGGCACTTTGTCTATCAGATCGAATCCCTTAAATCTATTTGTCACTTCTACTGTATAATCATAAGGGATTTGATTTAGGTCATACCTGAATAGTCTAGTGGTTTTCCCTACTTCAATTTAAATCTGAATTTGGCAATAAAGAGTTCATGATCTCAGCCACAGTCAGCTTCCAGTCTTGTTTTGCTGACTGTATAGAGCTTCTCCATCTTTGACTACAAAGAATATAATCAATTTGATTTTGGTATTGAGCATCTGGTGATATCCAAGTGTAGAGTCTTCCTCTTGTGTTGTTGGAAGCGGATGTTTGCTATGACTCTTGACAAAACTCTGTTAGCCTTTGCCCTACTTCATTTTGTACTCCAAGGGCAACTGTGCCTGTTACTGCAGGTATCTCTCGACTTCCTACTTTTGCATTCCAGTCCCCTAAAATGAAAAGGATATCTTTTTTGGGTGTTAGTTCTAGAAGGTCTTGTAGGTCTTCATTGAAACATTCAACTTCTTAGAACTCAGCATTAATGGTTGGGGCATAGACTTGGATTACTGTGATACTGAATGGTTTGCCTTGGAAATGAACAGAGATCATTCTGTCATTTTTGAGATTGCATCTAAGTACTGCATTTCAGACTCTTTTGTTGACAATGATGGCTACTCCATTTCTTCTAAGGGATACTTGCCCATAATAGTAGATATAATGGTCATCTGAGTTCCGTTCACCCATTCCAGTCAATTTTAGTTCACTGATTCCTAAAGTGTCAATGTTCAGTCTTGCCATCTCCTGTTTGACCACTTCTGATTTGCCTTGATTCATGGACCTGACATTCCTGGTTCCTATGCAGTATTGCTCTTTATAGCATCAGACTTTATTTCCAACACCGGTCATATCCACAACTGGCTGTTGTTTTGCTTGGCCTCGTCTCTTCATTCTTTTTGGAGATATTTCTCCACTGATCTCCCATAGCCTACTGGGCACCTACTGACCTGGGGAGTTCATGATTTAGTGTCCTATCTTTTTGCCTTTTCATACTGTTCTTGGGGTTCTCAGGGCAAGAATACTGAAGTGGTTTGCCATTTTCGCCTCTGGTGGACCATGTTTTGCCAGAACTCTCCACCGTCCATCTTGGGTGGCATGGCTCACAGTTTCATTGAGTTAAACAAGGCTGTGGTCCATGTGATAAGTTTGGTTAGTTTTCTGTTTTTGTGGTTTTCATTCTGTCTGCTCTCTGGTGGATAAGAGGCTTATGGAAGCTTCCTGATGGGAGAGACTGATCGAGGGGGAAACTGGCTCTTGTTCTGGAGATCCAGGCCATGCTCAGTTCAGTTCAGTCACTCAGTCGTGTCCGACTCTTTGCGACCCCATGAGTCGCAGAACGCCAGGCCTCCCTGCCCACCACCAGCTCCCGGAGTTCACTCAGATTCAGGTCCATCGAGTCAGTGATGCCATCCAGCCATCTTATCCTCGGTCGTCCCCTTCTCCACCTGCCCCTAATCCTCCCAGCATCAAAGTCTTTTCCAATGAGTCAACTCTTCACGTGAGGTGGCCAAAGTACTGGAGTTTCAGCTTTAGCATCATTCCTTCCAAAGAAATCCCAGGGCTGATCTCCTTCAGAATGGACTGGTTGGATCTCCTTGCAGTCCAAGGGACTCTCAAGAGTCTTCTCCAACACCACAGTTCAAAAGCATCAATTCTTTGGCACTCAGCCTTCTTCACAGTCCAACTCTCACATCCATACATGACTACTGGAAAAACCATAGCCTTAACTAGACGGACCTTAGTCGGCAGAGTAATGTCTCTGCTTTTGAATATGCTATCTAGGTTGGTCATAACTTTTCTTCCAAGGAGTAAGCGTCTTTTAATTTCATGGCTATAGTCACCATCTGCAGTGATTTTGGAGCCCCCAAAAATAAAGTCTGACACTGTTTCCACTGTTTCTTCATCTATTTCCCATGAAGTGATGGGACTGGATGCCATGATCTTCATTTTCTGAATGTTGAGCTTTAAGCCACCTTTTTCACTCTCCTCTTTTACTTTCATCAAGAGGCTTTTTAGCTCCTCTTCACTTTCTGCCATAAGGGTGGTGTCATCTGCATATCTGAGGTTACTGATATTTCTCCCGGCAATCTTGATTCCAGCTTGTGTTTCTTCCGGTCCAGCGTTTCTCATGATGTACTCTGCATAAAAGTTAAATAAGCAGGGTGACAATATACAGCCTTGATGTACTCCTTTTCCTATTTGGAACCAGTCTGTTGTTCCATGTCCAGTTCTAACTGTTGCTTCCTGACCTGCATACAGATTTCTCAAGAGGCAGCTTAGGTGGTCTGGTATTCCCATCTCTTTCAGAATCTTCCACAGTTTATTGTGATCCACACAGTCAAAGGCTTTGGCATAGTCAATAAAGCAGAAATAGATGTTTTTCTGGAACTCTCTTGCTTTTTCCATGATCCAGCAGATGTTGGCAATTTGATCTCTGGTTCCTCTGACTTTCAGTAAATCTTAAATTCAATTTTCTGTCGATGGGTGGGGCTGTGTTCTCTCCCTGTTGTTTGACCTGAGGCCAAACTATGTGGAGGTAACGAAAACGTCGACCTCCATCAAAAGGTCCCATGCATGCACTGCTGCACTCAGTGCCCTGGACTGTGCCACAGGTCACCGCCGACCCATGCTTCTGCTGGAGACTCCTGGACACTCCCAGGCAAGTCTGGGTCAGTCACTCGTGGGGTCATTGCTCCTTTCTCCTGGGTCCTGGTGTGCATAACGTTCTGTCTGTGCCCTTCACGAGTCTGTTTCCCCAGTCCTGTGTAAGTTCTGGTGGCTCTGTTTTGGGGTTAATGGTGACCTCTTCCAGAGGGCTTATTCCATACCCAGGTCTACTGCACCCAGAGCCCCTGCCCCTGAGGCAGGCTACTGCTGACCCATCCCTCCACAGGAGACACTCACACACAGTTCTGGCTCAGTCCCTGTGGGGTCTCTGGGTCCTGGTGCACACAAGGTTTGTTTGAGCCCTCCGAGCATCTCTTTTCACAGCTATTTGTAAGGCCTCCTCAGACAGCCATTTTGCTTTTTTGCATTTCTTTTCCATGAGGATGGTCTTGATCCTTGTCTCCTATACAATGTCACGAACCTCATTCCATAGTTCATCAGGCAATCTATCTATCAAATCTAGGCCCTTAAATCTATTTCTTACTTCCACTGTATAATCATAAGGGATTTGATTTAGTCATACCTGAATGGTCTAGCGGTTTTGCCTACTTTCTTCAATTTAAGCTGAATTTGGCAATTAGGAGTTCATGATCTGAGCCACAGTCAGCTCCTGGTCTTGTTTTTGTTGACTGTATAGAGCTTCTCCATCTTTGGCTGCAAAGAATATAATCAGTCTGATTTCGGTGTTGACCATCTGGTGATGTCCATGTGTCGAGTCTTCTCTTGTGTTGTTGGAAGAGGGTGTTTGCTATGACCAGCACATTTTGTTGGCAAAACTCTATTAGTCTTTGCCCTGGTTCATTCTGCATTCCAAGGCCAAATTTGCCTGTTACTCCAGGTGTTCCTTGACTTCTTACTTTTGCATTCCAGTCCCCTATAATGAAAAGGACATCTTTTCTGGGTGTTAGTTCTACAAGGTCTTGTAGGTCTTCACAAAACCATTCAACTTTAGTTTCTTCAGTATTACTGGTGGGGCATAGACTTGATTAACTGTGATATTGAATGGTTTGCCTTGGAGATGAACAGAGATCATTCTGTCGTTTGTGAGATTGCATCCAAGTACTACATTTCGGACTCTTTTGTTGACCATGATGGCCACTCCATTTCTTCTGAGGGATTCCTGCCTGCAGTAGTAGATATAATGGTCATTTGAGTTAAATTCACCCATTCCAGTCCATTTTAGTTTGCTGATTCCTAGAATGTCCACGTTCACCCTTGCCATCTCTTGTTTGACCACTTCCAATTTGCCTTGATTCATGGACCTGACATTCCAGGTTCCTATGCAATATTGCTCTTTACAGCATTGGACCTTGCTTCTATCACCAGTCACATCCACAGCTGGGTATTGTTTTTGCTTTGGCTCCATCTCTTCATTCTTTCTGGAGTTATTTCTCCACTGATCTCCAGTAGCATATTGGGCACCTATGACGTGGGGAGTTCCTCTTTTGGTATCCTATCATTTTGCCTTTTCATACTGTTCATGCGAAAAGCAAAGGAGAAAAGGAAAGATAGAAGCATCTGAATGCAGAGTTCCAAAGAATAGCAAGAAGAGATAAGAAAGCCTTCCTCAGCGATCAATGCAAAGAAATAGAGGGAAACAACAGAATGGGAAAGACTATAGATGTCTTCAAGAAAATTAGAGATACCAAGGGAACATTTCATGCAAAGATGGGCTCGATAAAGGACAGAAATGGACTGGACCTAACAGAAGCAGAAGATATTAAGAAGAGGTGGCAAGAATACACAGAAGAACTGTACAAAAGAAATCGTCACGACCCAGATAATCATGATGAGGTGATCACTAATCTAGAGCCAGACATCTTGGAATGTGAAGTCAAGTGGGCCTTACAAAGCATCACTAGGAACAAAGCTAGTGGAGGTCATGGAATTCCAGTTGAGCTGTTTCAAACCCTGAACGATGATGGTGTGAAAGTGCTGCACTCAATATGCCAGAAAATTTGGAAGATTTAGCAGTGGTCACAGGACTGGAAAAGTTCAGTTTTCATTCCAATTCCAAAGAAAGGCAATGCCAAGGAATGCTCAAACTACCACACAATTGCACTCATCTCACATGCAAGTAAAGTAATGCTCAAAATTCTCCAAGACAGGCTTCAACAATATGTGAACCGTGAACTCCCTGATGTTCAAGCTGGTTTTAGAAAAGGCAGAGGAACCAGAGATCAAATTGCCAACATCTGCTGGATCATGGAAAAAGCAAGAGAGTTCCAGGAAAACATCTATTTCTGCTTTATTGACTATGCCAAAGCCTTTGACTGTGTGGATCACAATAAACTGTGGAAGATTCTGAAAGAGATGGGAATACCAGACCACCTAAGCTGCCTCTTGAGAAATCTGTATGCAGGTCAGGAAGCAACAGTTAGAACTGGACATGGAACAACAGACTGGTTCCAAATAGGAAAAGGAGTACATCAAGGCTGTATATTGTCACCCTGCTTATTTAACTTTTATGCAGAGTACATCATGAGAAACGCTGGACCGGAAGAAACACAAGCTGGAATCAAGATTGCCGGGAGAAATATCAGTAACCTCAGATATGCAGATGACACCACCCTTATGGCAGAAAGTGAAGAGGAGCTAAAAAGCCTCTTGATGAAAGTAAAAGAGGAGAGTGAAAAAGGTGGCTTAAAGCTCAACATTCAGAAAATGAAGATCATGGCATCCAGTCCCATCACTTCATGGGAAATAGATGAAGAAACAGTGGAAACAGTGTCAGACTTTATTTTTGGGGGCTCCAAAATCACTGCAGATGGTGACTATAGCCATGAAATTAAAAGACGCTTACTCCTTGGAAGAAAAGTTATGACCAACCTAGATAGCATATTCAAAAGCAGAGACATTACTCTGCCGACTAAGGTCCGTCTAGTCAAGGCTATGGTTTTTCCTGTGGTCATGTACGGATGTGAGAGTTGGACTGTGAAGAAGGCTGAGTGCCAAAGAATTGATGCTTTTGAACTGTGGTGTTGGAGAAGACTCTTGAGAGTCCCTTGGACTGCAAGGAGATCCAACCAGTCCATTCTGAAGGAGATCAGCCCTGGGATTTCTTTGGAAGGAATGATGTTAAAGCTGAAGCTCCAGTACTTTGGCCACCTCACGTGAAGAGCTGACTCATTGGAAAAGACTCTGATCCTGGGAGGGATTGGGGGCAGGAGGAGAAGAGGATGACAGAGGATGGATGGCTGGATGGCATCACTGACTCGATGGACGTGAGTCTAGGTGAACTCCGGAAGATGGTGATGGACAGGGAGGCCTGGCGTTCTGCGATTCATGGGGTCGCAAAGAGTCGGACACGACTGAGTGACTGAACTGAACTGAACTCCGAGCATCTCTGGTGGGTATGGGGTTTGATTCTAAACTCTATTTTGCCCCTCCTACCATCTTGGTGGGGTTTCTCCTTTACCCTTGGATGTGGGGTATCTTTTTCTGGTGCCATCCAGCATTCTTCTGTCAATGGTTGTTCAGCAGCAAGTTGTAATTTGGAGTTCTCATAGGAGAAGATTAGTGCACATCCTTTTATCCAGCCCTGCTGCTGCTACTAAGTCATTTCAGTCATGTCCGAGGAAAGAAGAAATATTATTTCAATTTTCTTAAACTCATCAACATTTTTTAAAAATTTAAGATAAAAAAACCACACTTATTTAGTTGGCCAGATCTTAGTTGCTGCACACGAGATCTTTAGTTGTGCATGCAAACTCTTAGTTACAACATGTGAGATCTAGTTCCTAACCAGGGATCAAACCCAGGCTCCCTATATTGGGAGCATGGAATCTTAGCCACTGGACCACCAGCAAAGTCCCTATCAACATTTTTGAGGACTATCATATATAAAATAACAGTTTTGTTCACATTCCATATGTCCTTGATAGATATTTCAAACTTGCTTGTGTTCAGAATTTCCACTGAAGTGATCATCTCTATTCAGTTCCCATAAAACAACTCTCATACCAAGAAAGCCGCCTTGGATTTTTATATATTTTAAAGTAGGTTCATAAAAAATATGTCCTTTCCCTTTTTGCAGAGAGAAAGAGCAATAAATATATTTAATATCATACAAAGAAGTGCGAACATAAAGTGAACTTCAGACATAATGATTTGTTCTCACGCTTATGGTCACATCACATATAACTGAATTTAACCTGGGGTTACCTTTAAAAGTGAATCCATGCCACCCTGCTTGCTTGCTCCAACTCTGTCTCCTGCCCTCAGGCTCTCTGGGTTTCCTGCTCTCTCTGTTAAATTCAAGTCCCTACATGGACTCTTGCTTCCAGCCAGGGGCCCATGGTCCTGAGGTCTGGAATCATTCATCCTCACAACACAGTGACTCCTCCAGATTAGATGAAATAACTGTCACTTCAACTGAATCCTGCCTTAAATGAGAGTTTGTGTTAACCCATATTCTTTTATTTGAGCTTTGAATAGCTTTCACTCCATTACCAGTCACATATTTAAATTAGGGGAAGAAAGATTGCTAAAAATTAAATTAAACCTAGATAATGAACTACGCTCATATAAATAGCTTCTAAAAAGCCCTTTACTTCAACGCTGGCCCTAAACATAGCCAGAATAGGTAACTCTAATGTATGTGGTGTTACTTAGAGTGCTGCCTCATGGCTGCCTTTTGCTTTCTTTCCATGTTCTGGCCTGTTAATAATAATTAATGTTTCTATGGTACTTATTGGCCTCTGTTCTCCACCCCTCCTCTATCAAAACAACTTTAATATCTTGGAATAAACTCAATTCTCATAAAATGCCACCTACATCACTCACACCCACTCTCCAGGTGGAAGTGATTTCATTATCCTTTTTCTAGTGGACTCTTGTCCCTGGTAGGGTGTCCACTATTAAAAATCCCACAAGAAGACAGAATCTCTACTCTTCTAGAGAATGCGTGCATGCGGGCTAAGTTGCTTCAGTCGTGTCCAACTCTTTGCAACCCTATGGACTGCAGCCCACCAGGCTCCTCTGTCCATGGGATTTTCCAGGCAAGAATACTGGAGTATTGCAATTTCCTTTCCCAGGGCATCTTCCTGATCCAGGGATCAAACTGGCGTCTCTTATTGGCATCTCCTGCATTGGTAGGCAGATTCTTTACCACTAGCACCACCTAGAATAAATCTTCCTAAATTTCACGAATGAATGTTTCTTTCCCCTTGTGCCTTAGTACTGTTAACTCCTAAATTAATGAATTTTTCATTTCATTTATTAGAAATCATATATCCCTGTTCAGTTTCTAGTACTTGACCATTAAACTTCCCTTGTAACAAAATTCCGTCTCTTGCAAGGCAGGCATCTAACTGCTATAGTTGAACTTTAAGGGCTACATTACAAACAGATCATTCTTCCTAATATTAGTTAAAACTCAATTTGTATAGAAGAATAAATTAATTCCATGAAATCAGATGTTATATTAAAATGTTTTTCAGAACACTTTTATGTAATTAGAAGATGATTAAACTTAAATCCAGAAGCTTAAAGGAAAGTTTTTTTTTTTAACAAAATACTTTTTAAGTAACACTCTCAAAAGAAGACATTGAAATCAGCAATCAGAAAATGCAAATGTAAGTAACAGCATAGATTGGAAGTTCTTCCAGAGATTTTTAGACATAATAATTTTCTGAAATATATAATGGAAACAATTGAGCTTCTCAGGTAGCAGAGTGGTAAAGAATCCACCTGCCAACCAGGAATGCAGGTTTGATCCCTGGGATAGAAAGATCTTCTGGAGAAGGAAATGGCAACCCACTCCCATTATTCTTGCCTGGGAAATCCCATGGACAGAGAAGACTGGAGGGTTGTAGTCCGTGGGTTTGCAGAGTCTGATACTAAGTGACTGAGACTGAGCACACCCGCATAGAAGCAATTAATTAGTTGCAGGTTTCTAAAGTTATAAAAATAGTGCTTTAAATCTCTGTCTTTTGTGTATTTTAAGATATCAATAGGTGACAGGTCCCCCGGTCACCTGTTTAACCCTTCTTTCAGCTCACATAAGTTTGTGTCTCAGCTATCCAAGGTTAACTTCTCCTCCCAAGTTTCCTATTTTGTATTTCAAATGTTATTTTGAAAATTAAATGAATTTGGAGGACTTCCTTCATTCCCCTACCCCTTTGATAAAGGGAGCTTTTTAGGTGGACTGCTTGATTTGAATTAAGAATAGAAACAAGTACTTTCATTTACTGGAAAGGCTTCATATTTTTGGCATTTGAAGTGGCTTCGGGCTTGCACCTGCTCTAACGTTTGTGATTTTTCCTTTGGATTTTACAGCAATATTTGTATAGGTTTAGTTTAGTTCTCTCATTAGGTGCCTGGAATAGAGATGAACTGAGGTCTGCAAACATCCCCGACACAGTCAGGTTCCTGTTGACTAATTCTGTGATCATCAAGAACAGCCTGTGAGTCCTTGTGGCCAAAGGCCAACGCAGGCTCCGCTGGGAGTCAACAGTGTGGTTTCTGATGAGAGACTCGGTCTCAGTGGATGGGGAGAGGACCCAGCAGGCCTCTGGTCACACACTCACAGACTCTGGTGATGGTGGGGGATGAGAATGTGAACTGAGGGTCTGTGGGCGTTCTGAATGCCTGAATGACTCACAGGGGAGAGGGGCATTCACAGGACCTTGAGACACATGCCACTTGCTATCATTTTCATATGATATGTTTGGAAAGCACCTCCGCATGGAAGAAAGAGGGGTGGATGGTCTCTCTTTCAAAAGTGCTCCAATAGAGAAAGGCATTTTCATTTTGAAAACTTTGAGAAATCCTAAAGAGTATCTCAATAGTCAGTGACCCAGAATCCTCACCCTCACCCCAAATCATGTGGTTTATTCTCCCCCTTGGAGACCTTCCCTGGTGGCTCAGACAGTAAAGAGTCTGCCTGCAGTGCAGCAGACCGAGGTTTGATCCCTGGGTCCGGAAGATCCCCTGGAGGAGGGCATGGCAACCCACTCCAGTATCTTGCCTGGAGAATTCCCTGGACAGAGGAGCCTGGCGGGCTACAGTCCGTGGGGTGGAAAAGAGTCAACATGACTTGAGCGACT
Source organism: Budorcas taxicolor (assembly GCF_023091745.1). Taxonomy (NCBI): domain Eukaryota; kingdom Metazoa; phylum Chordata; class Mammalia; order Artiodactyla; family Bovidae; genus Budorcas; species Budorcas taxicolor. Next base: position 75,611,826 of record NC_068910.1, read on the forward strand.
GACACGTTCACTTTGGAGAACTGCACAGCCTGCTGCTTCAATCTGGATGTCAGAGAGGCCTAAACTCAGTCAACTGTGTGTGTGTGTGTTTAGAAATTTCTTTTCAAATGATACAAATGACCCTGCAAAACAGACACAGACTCACAGACCCAGAGAACAAACCTACGGTTGCCGGGGGGAAGGATGTGGGAAAGGGATGGTTCGGGAGTTTGGGGTAGACACATGCACACTGCTATATTTAAAATAGATGACCAACAATGACCTACTGTGTACCACAGGGAACTCTGCTCGATGTTGTGTGGCAACTTGGAGGGGAGGAGTTTTGGGAGAGAATGGGTATATGTGTCCTCGTGGCTAAGACCTTTCACTGTTCACCTGAAACTATTACAACATAGTTAATCGGCTATACCCCAATACAAAATAAAAAGTTTAAAAAAGGATATATATATATTTTTTCTCTTTAAAAAGTTTTTTGGTCGCACTGCATAGCATGTAGGATCTTAGATCCCAGACCAGGGATTGAATCCACATTGAACTCCTTGCATTGGAAGGTGGGTTCTTAATTGCTGAATGGCTAGGGAAGTCTGCGCTCACCTGTTTAACCCTGCCCTCAGCTCACATAAATTTGTGTCTCAGCTACCCAAGGTTAACTTCTCCACCCGGGTTTTCTATTTTATATTTAAATATCTTGAAAATTAAATGAGTTTGGAGGACTTCCTTCACTCCTCTATTCTTTTAATAAAATAACTTCTCACCAAAGGAGAGTATGAAAAGTAAAAGAAAAGAAAATTATTTGCTGTTCTGATCAAGCAAAGTAAATCATTGTTAATTGTTAGTTTTTTTTTTTTTTTTAAATCCAAATTCCCTCACCCCATAACTCTTGCCCTATATACACTCATTCCATCCCTTTGGATTTTGTCAGATATTTCTGACTCTCTTAAGAGTTGGCCATGTTTGCTTTAGATCATTTGGTAAATGAGGAGATGTCTATAGAAGCAGAAAAACAACTATCACCCATGTTAACATTTTGGTATGTTTCTTTACCAATTGTGGTTCATTGTCAACATATAAGAAAGTTTCCTTTATAACCAAAGGCTTTTACTTTTGAAATTTGAATAAGAGAACATTTTAAGGATCTATCAAAACTTTCAAAAAACAATGCCTCCAAAGTATTTCCAAAATATTATTTGTTAAAGAATCGAAGCATATGGACCATCTTTGAGAAGACTGCCTTTTGGAAGGACCTCTTCCACATTGTCCTGCTCCCTCTCCTTTCTTTTCTCAGGCTTTGATCACTGATACACATTTGGCACTCAAACTTCATCTCTGAGTCTTTCTCCAGACATCTCTTTCTCTGACACTCAAAACTGGAAAATTTTGGCTCATCTTGATTTTCTCCAAACTCCTTCAAATATCTATTCTCTGAAAATGTACAGATTTACAGCAAGGAATGGCAACTTGTATTATTTCAGTCCTTATAGGTACTTCTTACTAGTTTTACTTTTGTTTTTATAGACTCTGCATTGTCTATAGTTTATGAAGAATATTTCAAAACACAGACAATGGTTATTTTTCACAGAGTATTGAGTACCTATCGAAGGCAAGGCATGTATCAGATATATTTTCCGTTGTTAAGACGCACGATTGAATGAATGGCTTGTCTTTGTGTTATACTGACAAACAGATGAAAAGCTTGAGGCCATGCTCTGGAATACAAGAACCCAGTTGTTTAGTCACCAAGCTTTGTCCGACTCTTTGCGACCCATGAACTGTAGCCCGCCAGGGTCCTCTGTCCATGGGATTTCCCAGGCAAGAATACTGGAGTGGGTTACCATTTTCTTCTCCAGGGAATCTTTCTGGCCCAGGAATCGAACCCATGTCTTCTGCACTGGCAGGCAAGTTCTTTACCCTTGAGCCCTCAGGGAAGCATTGCACGAACCCAGAAAACCACATAAATGCATCAGGGAGCATGGTGGAAAATGATCAGGAAACCAAAGATTCCAACTTCTGTGTTTGGGAAGGATCACTATGATATGATGAACTTCAAAATAGAATCCTTTCATTAGAAACCTTTTATTTAATTTCCCAAGTAATCCTGCACTTTTCCTAGGTTTATTAACAAAAATTTACAGAAAGAATAATTTCAGTAGTTTTCCACTAGCCATGATCAGTGCAGACAAAAATCATCTAGTATTTTGATTATGTAGGAAAAGTCCCAAGAGATGATTCATAGATCTAAGTTTCTATGTGATGAATAAAACATTCTGTTTGCTAATAACATGCGATTAGAGGTGTGAGTTTTATCTTCGTCTTCTTCCCTCCTTCCTTCCCTCTCTCCCTGCCTCTTTCCTTCCCTTTTTTTCCCCATCCTTGATTTCATTTTATAGAATTTTAAAGAAGACTTTCAAAGTATAAAGTTTTATGAAAATTTTTGTTACATTGTTAAGATATTTCATGTTGAATTACCACTCATCATATTTATCCCAAATTTGAAGGAACACATTTGTTTTAAATAACTATGTCCCTGTCTGATTATCAAATGGGCTTCCGTGGTGGCTCAGTGGTAAAGAGACTGAGTGCCAATGCAGGAGACAAGAGTTTGGTTCCTGGGTTAGGAAGATCCCCTGCAGAAGGAAATGGTAACTCATTCCAGTATTCTTGCCTGGGAAATCCCATGGACAGAGGAGCCTGGTGGGCTATGGTCCATGGGGTCGCAAAGAGTAGGACATGACTCAGCATGGGCATGAGTGACATCCTCTGTTTCCTGACAGGGAAGGAAATATTCCATTTCTCACCAGAGAGTAGAGATCAAGACATAAATGGTATGACAGCACCCTGGACTCTGGTTAGCGTTCAGTGAGAGAGAGCAAGCGAGGTCTAATGCTTTTGGTTAGAGGGTAACCATTTTTGGTGTAAAATGGAAGGGATTTATTTGACAGAGAGCAGCTGAAGGGTTTGATCTCACAGTCACCAGCTCTTGCTCAAGGAACACTTAGTAGACGGTCCCACCATCGTCTGCCTTGTGAAAACACCAGTGTTTTCCAGGCAGCTTCAAGGAGATCCAACAAATCCATTCTGAAGGAGATCAGCCCTGGGATTTCTTTGGAAGGAATGATGCTAAAGCTGAAGCTCCAGTACTTTGGCCACCTCATGCGAAGAGTTGACTCATTGGAAAAGACTCTGATGCTGGGAGGGATTGGGGGCAGGAGGAGAAGGGGACGACCGAGGATGAGATGGCTGGATGCCATCACTGACTCGATGGATGTGAGTCTGAGTGAACTCCGGGAGATGGTGATGGACAGGGAGGCCTGGCGTGCTGCGATTCATGGGGTTGCAGAGTCGGACACGACTGAGCGACTGAACTGAACTGATCTAACTCTTTGTAGGAATGAGAAGATGGCAGGACATCAATATAAAGATTTACATTAGGCCGAAAATAGCGTCTCAAGGGCAATTTGGTCTCTTTTGTAGCAATTAGGGGGCATTTTCTTGTTTCAGGGTCTGACATTAGCAGTGATGACTTGTCCCCTGCCTGCACAGGTTTCCCTGGAGTGGGTTGGGGCTCTGATGAAAGGTGTTGTGAATGAGCCAATGAATGTAAGCCATGACCATTATGGTCAGAGACGTTCTGACAAAGTAAGTACTTTTAAATTATTCATGGCCAACCTATTGCTTCCATTAATATGTATTGATGTGCCTACATAGGAAATTCTTATCTAATACTATTGATTGCATGCAGTTTTGAAATTGTCTCTTTGAAAACATGAAGCAAATGGCTAGCAGAAGGCTTGGAAGCTCTAATAGTCAAACTCCTTCTCGAGTGTTAGTTATGACTGAAGAAAGGTGGTGGCTTCCCAGGTGGTGCTGTGATAAAGAACTCACCTGCCAGTGCGGAAGACCGAAGAAACGAGGGTTCAATCCCTGGGTTAGGAAGATCCCCTAGAGGAGGGCATGGCAACCCATTCTAGTATTCTTGCCTGAAGAATCCCATGACAGGGGAGCCTAGAGGGCTACAGTCCATGGGGTTGCTAAGAGTTGGACACCCCTGAAGTGACTTAGCACGGACAAACAGAGAAATGTGATAGGATCCGAAGGTAGTCTTGTGTGCAGATGCCAAAGAAGTCTTTAATGCAACACCAGGGAGTTTTGATTTTATTTTTTGGTTAAGCGGCACCCATAAGAATAAAACTAAGAAGGGAAGAGACATTGTATCTTTAAAAGAGGATGTTTAGTCAGACAAAGGTCTGCGGGATGCAACCGGGAGAGGAACTCAGGGAAGGGGCAGTAAGTTGTTAAGGCTTTAGCCAAAGTCCAACTTCTTCTAGAAAACTGTTTGCAGCCTTGGAGAAGGCAGAGAGGAATCATGAGACTCTTTACCGAGATTTGGAAGACACACCATTAAATTGCATCCCGGTCCAAGCAGAGGATACTAGGCTCTATCATGTGCAAATGAGCAACTCTGTTGGCCTGGATGCAAGCACAGCCAAGGCAAGCCAGTTCGGACTGCATGTCTACTCTAGGTATCTAGGCAGAGAAGTGCTGAGGCTTCCCCCGAAAGGACCACAGCCAGCCTCTCCTGGAGCACCGAGACCTAAAAGCTGGGAACCCTAGTGGTAACTCAGATACAAGTTATTCAAATCGCTCTGATGCCATCTGGTATAGTGTGGGCCCAGCTCTAGTCACAGTTCATCTTCCCACTGATGTGGCTTTGATTTCATTTCCTAATCATCTCTGCCCACCTGATCCTGTCATGGGTGTTCACATGTGATCAAGCTCCAGCTGCCCTCCTAGTGGCATTAGTGGTAAAGAACCCACTGGTCAATACAGGAGACATAAGAGACGTGAGTTTGATCCCTGGGTTGGGAAGATTCCTTGGAGGAGGGTATGGCAACTCACTCCAGTGTTCTCACCTGGAGAATCTCATAGACAGAAAAGCCTGGAAGGCTACAGTCCATGGGGTCACAAAGACTTGGACATGACTGAAGTGACTTAGCATGCCCTCCTACCATGGACAGATTGCTCCCTAGAAGGGTGTCCTGCTCTCATTGTTGAAGCAATCCAAGAGTTAAGAGTATGATCTCTTAGTGGCAGTGAGGAAGGAGAAATATGTTTGCCTTAGAGAGATATGGAATTTTGAATGGGCAGAATTTGGTAATAAATTGGATTTGGCCATTATAGAAGACAGAAAAGGCACAGTCGAGCCTAGTTTATAGTGTTTAAACTCTTTTGAGTTCTACAGCTAAGGATATTGTTCCCAGAAAGACCCACAGACACATCATTATCCACAATCTCAGAAGATTTGTACACGTGATAGCTAAAAAGTTGAAAATCTATTCTGTAGAGGAAGATTTTGGAGGTAGAACTGGCTGATCTGAAAGATTCCTCTGCTTCCTTAACATCAGAGTATTAATAGTAATAAAACTTAAGCACCCATGTATTGCTGGAGATGTTGAGAGCAAGTCAGGATAGTGAGCTAGTGCATAAGTGAGGTGCTAGGGAGTGTAGGGGGAAATTATATTTTGTTTAGACCTGGTCAATCTGAAGTGCTTATTTAACTTATATGCAGAGTACATCATGAGAAACACTGGACTGGAAGAAACACAAGCTGGAATCAAGATCGCCGGGAGAAATATCAATAACCTCAGATATGCAGATGACACCACCCTTATGGCAGAAAGTGAAGAGGAATTAAAAAGCCTCTTGATCAAAGTGAAAGAGGAGAGTGAAAAAGTTGGCTTAAAGCTCAACATTCAGAAAACGAAGATCATGGCATCCGGTCCCATCACTTCATGGGAAATAGATGGGAAAACAGTAGAAACAGTGTCAGACTTTACTTTTTTGGGCTCCAAAATCACTGCAGATGGTGACTGCAGCCATGAAAATAAAAGACGCTTATTCCTTGGAAGAAAAGTTATGACCAACCTAGATAGTATATTCCAAAGCAGAGACATTACTTTGCCAACAAAGGTCCGTCTAGTCAAGGCTATGGTTTTTCCTGTGGTCTTGTATGGATGTGAGAGTTGGACTGTGAAGAAGGCTGAGCGCTGAAAAATTGATGCTTTTGAACTGTGGTGTTGGAGAAGACTCTTGAGAGTCCCTTAGACTGCAAGGAGATCCAACCAGTCCATTCTGAAGGAGATCAGCCCTGGGATTTCTTTGGAAGGAATGATGCTAAAGCTGAAGCTCCAGTACTTTGGCCACCTCATGCGAAGAGCTGACTCATTGGAAAAGACTTTGATGCTGGGAGGGATTGGGGGCAGGAGGAGAAGGGGACGACCGAGGATGAGATGGCTGGATGGCATCACGGATTCGATGGACGTGAGTCTGAGTGAACTCTGGGAGATGGTGATGGACAGGGAGGCCTGGCGTGCTGCGATTCATGGGGTCGCAAAGAGTCAGACACGACTGAACGACTGGACTGAACTGAACTGAACTGAATCTGAAGTGCTGGTAGGGCATCTATAAGGAGATGTTAAGCACATAATTATAAGCACATTTTGATAAAGTGCTTATTGCACTGTCTAACATGGTAGCCATTGGCTACATGTGGCCACTGAGGACTATAAAGAAATATGGCTAATCCTGAGATGTTTTGTAAGTGAGAAGCACACTTTCATTTCAAAGACAACCCAAAAAGCATCCCACGGTCTAATGAAGATAAATATTTCACTTTTAAATCATAGATTACATGTCAAAATAATATTTTGGATATACAGGGTTAAGTAAAATATGTTATTAAAGTTAACTTCATCTGCTTCTTTTTAAATGTGGCTACTAGGATTTTGAACATTACATCCGTGGCTTGTATTTGTGGCTTGCGTCATATTTCTCTTGGACAGCACTGCTCTAGATAATGCTTGTGAGGAGCTATTGGTGACAGCTTGAGGAGAGCTGAGGTCTCTGTGGAGAGGACAGAGAAAAGGAAGTGCATAGGGTTGAGGACATAATTGTGGAGATGCCCGCGTTCATAGATGAAAAGGGAGGGTGAGAAGGACCTGGAGGGTGAACAGAAGGTGAAAAAGAAGGAACTCTATCTTAGGAACTGGAAGAAGAAGGCATTTTAGGGAGGAGGGTCTAGTAAAGAAGTTCACACAAAATAATTCAAATAATTCAAACTTTATCTCATTGCAGAGGTTCTGCCCCCAGCAAGCGAAATGATCACATTTAAATTTTGAGATGATTTTGGCAACAAGGATTAGGCTGAGGGAGAAGCTGAAGTCCAGGTGGCCAGCTAGAAATTCAGGGAATAACAGCCCCAAAGCCCTTAATCATCTACCAAGCCAAACAGAAAAGAATGGTTTTCACTTGGAGAAAGAACTTTCTATTTTATTTTTTGCAGTGAAAAATGAGGTGAGTGAGATTTTGATAATTTAAAGCATGTGTCTTCTGCTTCTAGAATCCAGGAAAATGGGTTGCAATGAAAATCCATGTCATAAATGATTAAAGATGCTTTGTGTGGGAACATAGAAAGATGTAAAGAAACAAAAGACACAAAAATTGTAGGATTTCTAAGAAACAATGGTTGTCTTTTTGTATAAATGTCTCACATAGGAAGAAAAGAAGAGAACATTATTCCGCATCCTTGAGAGCATGACAGCAGGAAGAATGGTTTCTGAAAAGAGTTTTCCTTGAGGCTCTGGCTCCATAACTCAAGATCATTTCAGGTACTTCTGAGTGTTTACAAATTGAAAGAGCTGTGTCTTGGGATGTCCTTTAAACAGAAAACTGGGTACATAAAATGATTTATTTGGAGCTCCATTTAAAGTAAAAAACAAATGGAAGTCTACGAAAGTAAAAAATTCAGGGTACCAAGTAAAGGTGAGCTGAATGTTTTGAAGGTATTTGGATACTGTTTAAATTTATGTTTTAAATTCACTGCTAGTTTAAAAGAAAAGAGGAACAAATGATGATAAAAGAAAAATCAATGAGGGACTCCTGTGGTGGTCCAGTGGTTAAGATTCTGTTCTTCCAGTGAAGAAGGCATGAGTTTGATCCCTGGTTGGGGAACTAAGATTCCAGGGAGTGGTAAAAAAAAAAAAAAAAATCAATGAAAGTAGTTCTATGAGGGAACTAAACAAGAGGGAAATGACTGATTCATTAAAGACACTTGGAAGGTAGTCCTAGGTGGGGCACCATATACAGAATTCAGATAAAACCCATACCTGCTGCATAATAATAATAATCACCAAGTAGCAGCAACTGACACATATTAAGCACAAATTATGTACCAGATAGGGCTTCTCAGGTGGCGCTAGCTCAAAGAACCCGCCTCTGAGTGCAGGAGATTCAGGTTCTATCCCTGGGTCAGGAAGATCCCCTAGAGGAGCGCATGGCAATCCACTCCAGTATTCTTGCCTGGAGAATCCTCATGGACAGAGGCGCCTGGTGGGCTACAGTCGATGGAGTTGCAAAGAGTCAGACACGACTGAAGGGACTTAGCATACGTGCAGGTATCGGTAGTGTTTATTTGATTCTAAGTTTTCACTCATCTATTTATCACAATAATCTCACAAAATAGGTATTATCTTACTGTTATAGACGAGGCAGTGAGATTGGGTAATTCGCCCAAGGTCTCAGAGCTAGCTCCCTGTATCATAGGAAGACACAAGTTGTATCAGGCAGCTTTGGCTGGGTTATGCTGTGGCAATAAATGGCCCCGAAAATCTTGAAAGTGAAAGTGAAAATGAAGTCGCTCAGTCATGTCCAACTCTTTGCAACCCCACAGACTGTAGCCTACTAGGCTCCTCCGTCCATGGGCTTTTCCAGGCAAGAATACTGGAGTGGGTTGCCATTTCCTTTTCCAGGAGATCTTCCCAACGCAGGGATTGAACCCAGGTTTCCCACATTGTAGACAGACACTTTACCATCTGAGCCACCAGGAAAGTCCAAAATCTTAGTGGGCTCTAATAAAAAGAGCTTGAAATTTTTGTTTGTTTGTAAGCTCCATCACAGGACACTTGCTTTGCTTCATTCCTGGACTTTGACTGTAGAAGCAGCCCCTATCTTGGACACTGGCAGTCTTTTGTCAGAGAAAATAGAAAGCAATGGATGAACCATGTGACGGCTCTAATAACTTCTACTGGAAGTAGAACATAACACTTTATCTTCCATTTCTTTGACCAAAGTATGTCTTGTGATAACCCTGCAAGTGGCATGAGAAGTGTAGTCTCTGCAGACATGGAGTAAGAGGACCCATGGGGAGGATTTTTTTTTTCCTTTGTTTTGTTTTGGTCATATGACTCTTTAGCTTTACAAGGATGAGAATCAAAGATTGTTTGCTATGACTTTGTTTCACACCAAGGAGTCAATGTTATGATTGTGGTATTGAATGGGGAGTGACAGAGGGTCATGCAAACGGATGACTCTGAAATGGAGAGCAGCTATGACCACTGACAGCTGCTGGGCCACTTGCCAAAATCCTCACTGAACAAGGTACCTGGGAGGAAGATTGCATTTCAACAATAAATCAGGCCACAGGTAAAACAAGATAGGGCTTCCCTGGTGGCTCAGATGGTAAAGCAGCTGCCTGCCATAACAGGAGACCTGGGTTCGATCCCTAGGTCAGGAAGATCTTCTAGAGAAGGGAATGGCAACCCACTCAAGTATTCTTGCCTGGAGAATTCCATGGATGGAGGAACCTGGTGGGCTATAGTCCGTGGGGTCACAAAACAGAAGGTGAGGACTGACCCAGACTGAGAGATGGTACGGAGGGTCAATCAAGCACAGACAGAGAATTCTCAGGGTTTAATGAAGGCTGAAGGTTTAGCTCAATTATCTAGGGGAAAAACCAATTTCTGAGGGGGTGCATGCCCTGATTTCCTTTGTCTGAAAACCCCTCCCCTCCATGAATTCCTGAGGAGTGTGTTATGAACTAATGGACATTAAGGAGTGAAAACAAGAACAATTATAGACAGTCTGACTTATTACGATGCAGATGAAAATGGACAAAATATATCTCTACAAACCAAGCAACTAGAAAGTGGACTCACGTGGGCATGTAGGTAGAATGGACACAGGAGAAAATGGAAAGAAAACTTCAGCTCTTGAACTGATGCTAAATTTAACCTGAATTTATTGGACAAACTGCTCATTTTCATGCAAGTGAGTCTGGTTTACAGACTCACTAAAGAACTTTCCACAGAGATGTAAATTGAGCTTGATGAATACAATAAAAGGAAATAATGATCAATTTGTGGAACCTAGAATAAATTCACATCAAATGAGGGTAAAGCATTTAGAAACAAGACAGTTTCTTTTCCTTTCCAGTACTGAAGAACTGTAAAAACTGTGACAACAAATTGGAACATTTGGGAAAGGGAGACAAAAATAAGATTTAATCTCATCCCCCATATATGTGAAAATTCTTCTCATTTCTGTGCATTCCTTATAGTTCTTCCTCACAAATATATCAAAGCTGCATTGCAGATTCAAAAATGCTATTGTAATAGAGCATTTTCCATAAGCAATTTTCCAAGTTGAAATACAGTCCTTATGATTGTAATAGTAGGAAAATGGTCTGCTGTATAGTATTGCGGCTTAGTAGCTAAGTTGTGTCCGACTCTTTGCGACCCCATGGATTATAGCCTGCTAGACTCCTCTGTCCATTGGATTTCCCAGATAGGAATTCTGGAGCCAGTTGCCATTTCCTTCTCCAGGGGAATCTTCCCGACCTGGGGATTGAACCTGAGTCTCCTGTATTGATAGGTGGATTCTTTACTGCTGGACATCAGGGAAACACTTGCATAGAATTAATATAGTTTAATTCATTAAATTTTGTTCTTATTAGACATTTAGTTTCAGCTCTTTATCTTCATTAGCAATGCTGATTATACGGTCATGTAAAATATATATATTTAAAACATTGTTTTTGTTGTGGCACTATTCTAAAACTGAGTCAAAGGTTATAAACTCTTTTTGACTACATATAGGTTGATTTTCAAAATAACTGCATCAGTTTATCTAAAATTTGTATGCAATTCACTACACATAGTTTAGGAATTATACATATTTAAAGATCATAAAAATCAGCTAATGAACACAAATATATCTTACTTTGTGTTAATTTGTATGTTTGAATACTTGCAAGGCTGAGTAGTGTTCCATGTGTTTATCTACCAACAGCACGGGTCATCATTCAATTTACTCCTTCATTCAATCACTGGATGAATATTTTTTTGAAGTAGGTCCTACAATGTGCCAGGTACTTTTTTTGTTTCTGAGAACACAGCTGTGAAGAAAACAAAATTCCCTGCCTTTATGGATTTTGTCTTATAGGATAAAGAGGACAATAAGTAAAATAATAAGTATTAAACTTGTGTAATATGTTGAATGTTATAATTTCTATGGAAATAATAAATGATAATAGGAATAAGCAGCTTGTTGGTAGACAGTCATACTCATAAATAGGAGGGTCTATGATAAATATATATATCACCCTGGTTATTTAACTTATGTGCAGAGTACATCATGAGAAATGCTGGGCTAGAGGAAGCACAAGCTGGAATCAAGATTACTGGGAGAAATCTCAATAACCTCAGATATGCAGATGACACCACCCTTATGGCAGAAAGTGCAGAAGAACTAAAAAGCCTCTTGATGAAAGTGAAAGAGGAGAGTGAAAAAGTTGGCTTAAAGCTCAACATTCAGAAAACGAAGATCATGGCATCCAGTCCCATCATTTCATGGCAAATAGATGGGGAAACAGTGGAAACAGTGGTTGACTTTATTTTTCTGGGCTCCCAAATCACTGCAGATGGTGACTGCAGCCATGAAATTAAAAGACACTTACTCCTTGGAAGAAAAGTTATGACCAACCTAGACAGCATATTCAAAAGCAGAGACATTACTTTGCCGACTACAGTCCGTCTACTCAAGGCTATGGTTTTTCCAGTAGTCGGACATGACTGGGCGACTGAACTGAACTGAACTGATGGTAAATATATGTTTGAATAAAGCCTGAAGGAGGTGGGGCAGGTTCCAAGTGTGTACCTGAGGACAAAGTGCTCCAGCCAGAAATACTACATGGTCCAAGGCCCCAAGTGAAGCCATGTCTGATGTGTTGGAGAAGCTGAGAGGCTAGTTTGGCTGGAGTGGAGTGAGATCTTTCCCTTTTTTTTAAAAAAAATATATTTATTTATTTTATTTGGCTGGGATGGGTCTTAGTTGTGGCATGTGGGATCTAGTTCCCTCACCAGGGATTGAAACCCAGCCTCCTGCATTGGCAGTGTGGAGTCTTAGCCACTGGACCACTGGGGAAGTCCCTGGAGTGAGATCTTTTGATGATGTTCATTTGTAGAAGGGGAACAAAGAGAGAAGGTCTAGCTAATTCCAACAGAGGAAGAAGTTTCAAGAGAAAGGTTGTCACCACCACTGAAATTGACCAAGATTTGTGGGCAGAAGACAATGGAAACAAAGCAACCACAGTCAATAAAGATGAAGGTGGCCAGGTTCCACTGGCCAGAGCTCAGTCACGTGGCCATAACTAGTAAAGAGGGGTACTAAATGGAGTTTAGTGAGTAGGCAAAGAAGAGAACGTGTGCATGTATGCTAAGTCGAGTCAGACTCTGTGACACCATGGATTGTAGCCCGCCATGCTCCTCTGTCCATGGAGTTTTCTAGGCAAAAATACTGAAGTGGGTTGTCATTTCCTACGCCAAGAAGAAATACCGGTTTTATAAGAAAAGCTTGCAAACTCTGTCATAGCTGATCTAAAATCAACTGTGTATTATAAATGGGAGTCTTCCTGTGTGGTGTAGTGATAAAGAACCCCCTTGCCAGAGTAAAGGATATTAGAAATGCAGGTTTGATCCCTGGGTTGGGAAGATCTCCTGGAGGAGGACATACAGCAACCCACTCCTGTTTTCTTGCCTGGAGAATTCTATGGACAGAGGAGCCTGGTGAGCTAAGGTCCATTGGGTCCCAAAGAGTCAGACACGACGGAGGTGACTTAGCAAACACACACATTATCAGCTGGGGGTAATTGCAAAAGTATCTGAAGCCCTTCCCTCAAATACAGAATCAAAATATCAAGGGATAGACCCCGTGAATGTATTTTCTGGTGGCCCTGTTAGGCATCCAGGTTTGGAAACCACTGAGTGAATGTATCTTTGGGAAATAAAGTACATCAAAATGTGTCTTAAAAAACAGAAACAGAAAAGTTCCCAAACCTTGGATAATTAAAAGTAGGTAGACAGGGAGGCCTGGCGTGCTGCGATTCATGGGGTCGCAAAGAGTCGCACACGACTGAGCGACTGAACTGAACTGAACTGAACTGAGGCCTTCCTAAGTGTCATAGTGGTAACAATCTGCACGCCAGTGCAGGAGACGTGGATTTTGATTCTTCAGTTTAGAAGATCCCGTTGAGGAGGAAATGGCAACCCGCTTCAGTATTCTTGCCTGGGAAATCCCATAGACAGAGGAGCCTGGCAGGGGGAACAGGGCAGAGCGACTGAGCAAGCACACACTGGTTATAACACAACGTAGCCACTAGGTGGCAAAAGAACTCCATTCTTGTAAGCTTTTTGAAGGCTATCTTATTTCACCTTCCCTTTCCATTTAATTTTCTCTTTCTTTTCCTGGTTTGTTGGGTTAAAATATATAAGATTAAGTTCTTTAAAGAGATTGATGCTAACATTTCTAAAGAGATTGCATTATTAAGAAGTTCTTTCCTTATCGAAAAGAAAAATACCTAGAGTATTATGTTAGAGAACTGTTCAGAATTAATGTTATTAAAATTTTGTTTACTTGCTTTTGATAGAAGTAAAATGTGTTAACTGAATAAGACTAAATATTAGGAGGTCAAATAACCATGCAAAACTGTTTTCAGTGTTTAATAAGTTTCAAGGCACAGATGTTATAGACACGATTAACATACTTTGAATATGATAAATTTAAGGAAAACTTAAATTTTTTTGTTTTCATAAACTTAAAAGTTCTACTGGTAATTTTATACAGTGAATTCTCATGAGAACTGTGTCCTGTACTTTTAAGAGTCAAGGATATTTGTTCAAGTTGATCTCGCATAAATCTGGGTTCCACTGTTTTGAAAACTGAGCTTGAGCAAATTTTTTGGTGCCTCTCAGCTTCTGCTGTAAAAATGGGGTAAACAATGCTTATTCTATAAGGTTGCTGTGAAGAATGAATGATGACACCAGCAAATGCTTTATATACATTACAAAATCAGGTAAACAAATAAAAATTCCTTCCTCTATTCCAATTTTTTTCCAATGGCAATTGCTGCTTGGGTTTTAATGCCAAACAGAAGGCTGAAATACAAGTATTGCTTGGCAGGATCATAATCTAGTTTGGATGTTAAAAATCATCACACTGTTAAAAAGACTCAGAGTTGAAAACCTGAGTTCACTGTTCTGAATTTCTTCACTTCCTGCTAGGAAACATGATATTCTTTGCAGTGTGTTTTTTGGCTTCATTTGCTGTAATTATTCATTTGTCATATAAAGTGTATAATGACTTATGTCCTATAGTGTGATTCAACATTGCAGAGAAGGGAGAATAAAGAATGTGTTTTATCAGCAGGTGAGGCTCGTCCTCTTTATCCTTTATCTTCTTTACTCGTGCATGTAATTTACTACAGAGCTGACAAAGTCACAGTGCAGGCTGCCTCTCACCATATTCCTCTGCAGACAGTGATGAAACAGACTCTGAGTCTCTGCTTTTTAATGGGGCCTATGTAAGAAATCTGATGCGGTTATTTTGATTCTTCATTTCTATACCATGAAAGAATGAGGTTGCCTTTAAGAAGGAGGCAGGAAGGCATGTGCTTGGGACAAAGCCCCTGGCAAATATGCTACAAGGGTGCTTAGCAACCCAATATTGAACACTGAAAAAGCCTCCGCATCCTCTTTCATTTGGCCCCAACGAAAAAAGACATGAAAACATGAAAGAAAAGGTCTGAGAAAGCGAGGCACTGAGGAAGAATATGGGAAGTTTGTGTTACAGATGTGGATGATATATATTTACATTTTGATATATAGATTTAATTTTCAGTGATTTTGTAATAAATAGCTTTAGTTCTAAGGATTGAAAACCACAGGAGGAATTCACATTTATATTTAATTTTGTTCCAACAGCCTGATGGATTTGGAAATTCTGTTTCTAAAGTTTGTTTGATAACCTTGAGGTGCAAGGAAAATACTTTCAGAAGAACTTAAATGGGAGGCAAGGAGACCCTGGATTTCACTGGGTACCTCTTTCTTTATAAATGTCAAATATTTCCTGTAGCCACTGGCTTCTAC
Organism: Budorcas taxicolor; assembly: GCF_023091745.1. Lineage (NCBI taxonomy): Eukaryota > Metazoa > Chordata > Mammalia > Artiodactyla > Bovidae > Budorcas > Budorcas taxicolor. Next base: position 75,627,080 of record NC_068910.1, read on the forward strand.
TTCTTGGCTAGTTAGCAATTACAGAAATGGAAATGATATTGCTTTTACATGGAATCTAAAGAAAGGGTACAAATGAACTTATCTACAAAGTAGAAATCGAGTTACAGCTGTAGAAAACAGGTTTATGTTTGCCAGGAAGTGAAATATGGAGGGACAAACTGGGAGGCTGGGATTGACATATACATACTACTCCATAGAAAATAGATGAGTAATAAGAACCTGCAGTATAACACAGGGCCTCTACTCAGTACTCTGTAATGGCCCATATGGGAAAAGAATCTAAAAAAGAGTGGCTATATAGCATATATATAGTATATATATTACACATATATTTATATATATAAATTATATATTTATAATTGATTCACTTTGCAGTGTACCTGAAACTAACACAACATTGTTAATCAACTATATTGCAATAAAAAATTAAAGACAAGCACACAAATCATGGCAATTACCTTAGCAGCTTATTCAGAGTATGTTCTAAATGTGATTGAACAAAGATTCTAATATTCCCAAGGCAGAAGAGTCAATGTTTTGTTTCTGCACTTGAAAAGTCTGGAATAATCTCTCCAACCTTCACTGTGGAAATTCTTCTTGTCTTCAAGGTCTCCATCACGAGATACCTCTATGATGTTTTTCCTGACTCTGAATTAAAGTACTCTTTCTCTTCATACTCGCATAGCCATAATTTTGTCAAGTGATAATGGTTTCCCCAAGCATAACACATGCCCCCAATATGGCTCTCTCAACTTCTGACATTGGCATGTGGCTACTGGTCTGGCATTTTTGTCAATTTCCAACAGCAAAGAAAATCGAAAGCAGTTTGTTTTCCGTTTTTTTTTTTTTTTTTTTTTAACTGTGACAAAATATACATAATGAAAAATATACCTGGCTTCCCAGGTGGCTCGATGGTAAAGAATCCCCCTGCCAATGCAGGAGATGCAGGTTCGATCTTTGGGTTGGGAAGATCCCTGGAGAAGGAAATAGCTACCCGCTCCAGCATTCTTGCCTGGAGAATCCCATGGACAGAGGAGTCTAGTGGCTGCAGTCCAGGGAGTTTGCAAAGAGTGGAACGTGACTGAACATGCACGCGTGAGCTCTTTGGTTAGTGGCTAGAGAACAAGGGTCTGAAACTTGAAGGGTATAAGGAGGATTGGCTCTTTTAAACATCATTCCCAGAGACTCCCTTGGGAGCAGAGCTGTCCTCACAGTCTTAGGCTCTTCCCGAGTAGGAAGTGTGGTTCTTACGTGTATAACATATCTGTCAGGGATGCAGTGAGGGTTCTGCTGAACGAAGCTATGCTACCCCCGGTCATGTGGGACCCTCATGTAGGAGGACCAGTAGGACAAGATGGACATTCTATACTGGTGGGGAACCTGAGTCTGATTGTCACGAGGAAGGGGACCACTGCTACCTGGTGGGGCTGAGGAAGGGTGGCTCTGAGATCTGGGAGTACACTGAGGTGTCTTTCAGTGAGTCTGTGTTCACCGCCAGCTGTAAATAGGCAACTGAGCAAACTTTGGCCCGAGGACAAGAAAAATAAAAGCTCAGGTTTCTAAATGATGAAAGTCTAGGTCATTTAACCAGAAAAGCAATGCAGAGCTGCCAAAATGCTGCTCAAGGTTGACAGAAAGAGAAAACCAGTGATGTGGATTGACTGTGGCTATCAGTTATGACTTTAGCCTGGCTGTGACAGAGACACGGCTCCATCAGTCTGTTATGTTAGATCCCTGAAGACACTGTGGCCGGTCAGAGCTTGAAGGAGACACTAATACTTTGGACTTAAAGGAAGGCATGCCATGAACTGTAATGCTAGAGGAGGACTGTGTTGGCCATAATAATACTTTCTTTTACTCCATCTACTTCTGTGACAACCAGTTTTATGCAGGACTTGAGTAGCTCCAGACAGCAGACAGAGCTTCCCCCTTGTGTCTTCACTATGTTCTTCTAACTTCCTGCCAAGGGCTTCTCTGCTACCCTGGCATTCATGTCGTCCTGGGGCACCTACTCAGCTCATGCGTGTCTGCAACCTGGGTGCTGGGGAAGGTCATGCCCTAGGACACTCTTGCCCAGTGGAGGATTGCAGCCAGTACATAAATGCTCTCTGCTTTCATCTGTCTGTCCCAGGCAGGCAGTTCTAAGTCATTTCAGGAGTCCTCAGAAAGTCCTGAGAGATCACACACCAACTTGACAGAGCATTCTTTATTTAATTTCCCTCCTTCCTTGTTTTACTTTCTTCATCCTTCATTCCTGCCCTGGGAGAACTGCTTCCCAAATTAAGTGTTGCAACCCAGACTTCATCTCAAGATCTCTTTTCAGAGGAACAGGAGAAGGCATAGCTGAAACATCTGATGTGCTAATTTGGATGAGGGGGCGGTTACTATTGGAGATGGGATGACGGAGGTAATACTCATCATGGTGGGCTTAATCTCATTAAGTAAAATATTGAAATTGGAAGGCTGTTTTGGGTCACAGGTGATTTGACTTTCATTTTCCACAACAAATTCCCATCACACATTAATTTCCCTCATTTTGGGATTTCGTCATTAGCGGTTGGCCCAGGGATTGATTGACTGAATGGAATGGTGTATGATAATTACTCTGCAGTTCAGAGGTTTGGTGTATGTTTCAAAGTATTGGGGTTTGAAGGATGAGTGGCTACAGCTCTGGATCTGGAACTCCTCCCTATAGGGTGCTTGATGAGGGGAATGACAAACTCAAAGATTAATAGTCAGAAGTAGGGCTGTGCTTGGTCGCTCAGTTCTGCCCAACTCTTTGCGACCCCTTGGACTGTAGCCTGCCAGGCTCCTCTGTCCATGGGGATTCTCCAGGCAAGAATAGGCAGTGGGGAGCCTATACCTTCTCCAAGGGAACTTCCAACAGAGGAACTGAACCAGGTTCTCCTGCATTGCAGGCAGATTCTTTATCAGCTGAACTACCGGGGAGAAGTGGAGTGCATCTCACGATAGCAAAGTGTGAATTTACTGTTATTGTTTAGTTGCTCAGTCGTGTCTGACTCTTTGCGACCCCATAACTATAGCCTGCCAGGCTCCTCCATCCATGGGATATCCCAGGCAAGAATACTGGAGTGGCTTGGCAATTCCTTCTCCAGGGGATCTTCCTGACACAGGGATTGAACCTGCATCTCCTGTGTCTTCTGCTTGGCAGGTGGATTCTTTACCAGTGAGCCACCAGGGAACTATTCTCTCCCAATACAGGCTCATTAGTTAAACCAAAGAAAGGACTCTTTATTTTTCCTTGAACTTAATATTATTCAATTGTGTACTTAGTAGAGAAGAAAGGAAAGAATAAGAGAGATAGAGGGAGGTATTCTAGAGAGTCAGGCCTCTTCTGGTTCTGCTTGTTATGGAAATTCAGAAAGGAGGAGGAAAAAGCAGAAAGCTTTCATGGCGTCTCTTTAAGGACATTTTAGTATTTGAGGCACCTGGTACAATGTGCCCCTAATTATCTCCATTTCTGACGATCAGCTAATCTAAGCTAAGCTAGGTCACTTCAGTCGTGTCCGACTTTGTGCGACCCCATAGATGGTGGCCCACCAGGCTCCCCCATCCCTGGGATCCTCCAGGCAAGAACACTGGAGTGGGTTGCCATTTCCTTCTCCAATGCAGGAAAGTGAAAAGTGAAAGTAAAGTCGCTCAGTGGTGTCCAACTCATAGTGACTCCATGGACTGCAGCCCACCAGGCTCCTCCGTCCATGGAATTTCCCAGGCAAGGGTACTGGAGTGGGGTGCCATTGCTGTCTCCGAAGGACCTTGCTAGACCACAATAAAACAAGGCAAACCAGGTCCTCGGAGATTGACCTGAGAATGCAATACACACAATCCTTCACCTGGACACTTTCCTGCTTTAGTCATAGAAGTGCAGCTCACATGAACTAGTACAAGGTAAAAAAAATCAATCTACTGTAGCCCTTTTTTTTTTTTTTGAGGGGGTTGGAGAGGCCTGGGTTTCCCACCTGGCGCTAGTGGTAAAGAACCCACCTGCCAGTGCAGGAGACTTAAGAGACACAGGTTCAAACCCTGGTTAGGGAAGATCCCCTGGAGAAGGGCATGGCAGCCCACTCCAGTGTTCTTGCTGGGAGAATCTCACGGAGAGAGAAGCCTGGCCGGCTGTAGTCCATAGGGTCGCACAGAGTCAGACACGACTGAAGTGACTTCACACGCACGCATGCACACAGGAGAGGATTATGCTGTGGGCATTTTGTCTGCAGAATGCTTTGAACTGGAGATCATCCCAAGTTTACTTAGAAAAAATGCTATTGTGTACCAAGTGAAATTGCCATAGCGTGCAGCAACTCCAGATCAAGGAGTTACAGCAACCCAATCAAGTTCACAACCTTCAAGTCCAAAGGTCATTCAACCAAATAGAACTAAAGACTGTGCGCCAGAGTCCGCGATCCCACAGCGCTGTCTGCCTTGGCAGCTGTCAGATGCCTGCAGCTAAACTGAAGTGAGGAGGCAGTGGTGATCATCTGAAAAAGTGACTCTCCTGTGGTTAATGACTGGCATTAAATGAATAAGTTTACACCCACGGAGGGCCTCTGAGCGGAACACAACAAGGAGAGTTTGTTTGAATCGGATTATGCAGGTTGATTCTAGAAATCTACATTTGCCTTACATGTCTCACTTTCTCCCCCTTTAAGGACTCTTGCTAAGCCCAGAGTCATGTCTGAAGAGGGAGAGATATTGTCACTTTGGAAGGCATCTGGGATTTGGAATTAGAAAGATGATATGGTCTGAATATTTGTGTCATCCCAGAGTTCATATGTTGAAATCCTAAGGCCAAATAAGATGGATTAAGGAGGTGGGGCATCTGGGAAGTGCATAGATCAAGAGGATTCAATACTCAGGAATGATACCCATGTCCTTATAAAAGAGTCTCAAAGAACTAACTCCTCTTTTCACTGTGTGTGGATCACAGCGAGAAGGCACTGACTATGAACCAGGAAGGGGACCCTCATCACAAAGCAACCATGCCGATGCCTTGATCTTAGACTTCCCAGCCTTCTGAATTGTGAGAAATACAATTTCTCTTATTTATAAGCTGCCCAGCCTATGTTATTCTGTTATAGCAGCCTGAATGGACAAAGGCAAAGAAAGTGGTGTCCATGTCTCCTAGGCAGCTTGCCAATTGTGACTTTGGGTCTTTTACATAACCCTATTGGGCTTCTATTTCCTCTTATCTATTTTTATTTCAAAATTTTAATTGTAACCTTTTAATGTATTTATGTAAAGGGATTTATATAAGTTAAATGTATATCTTATGTATGCCCTCTGTCATAACACCTACATTTGTAGATTTCTTTCATTGAATAAATTTCAGGTGGGCCTAATAATATGTACTGAGATATTGTCTTTTTTTTTTTTTTTTAGTTAAAAAAATTTTACTCGAGTATAATTGATTTATAATGTTGTATTAGTTTCATGTGTATAGCAAAGCGATTTAGTGATATATATACATATTTCTGGTCTTCCCTGGTGGCTCAGCTGGTAAAGAATCCGCCTACAATGTGGGAGACCTGGGTTCCATCCCTGGATTGGAAAGATCTCCTGGAGATGGGAATGGCTTACCCACTCCAGTATACTGGCCTGAAGAATTCCATCGAGTGTGTAGTCCATGGAGTTGCAAAGAGTTGGACACAACTGAGTGACTTTGACCTCACTTCACTTCATAACATATATTTGGGTTCCCCAGATTGTCCTAGTGGTAAAGAATCCAGTGCAGGAGACACATGATATTCAGGCTCTCAGCCTCGATCCCTGGGTTGGGAAGATCCCCTGGAGGAGGGCATGGCAATCCACTCCAGTATTCTTGCCTGGAGAATCCCATGGACAGAGGAGCCTGGAGGGCTATGGTTCACAGGGTCACAAAAAGTCAGACACGACTTAGCATGCAGGCACAAACATGCATATATTCATTCTTTTTAAGATTCTTTTCTCATATAGGTTATCACAGAATGTTGAGCAGAGTTCCCTGTGCTATACAGTAGGTCCTTGCTGGTTATCTTTCTTATGTGTAGTAGTGTGTGTGTGTGTGTGTGTGTGTTCATCCCGAGCTCTTTATATAATGTTATCAACTGTGTGGAGAATTGGAATATTTATACAATTGTGTAGTTTCATGAAAGTGATCTCAGGGTGATATCAGTGTGCAGTAGCTTAAAGCAAGATCTTAGTTTCCTACCCAGGAATTGAACCCAGGCCACATTGGTGAGAGCACCAAATCTTAACCACTAGACCATCAGAGGCTAGTGCCTCCTTTTAACAATAAGGATTAGAATAATACCTATGCCGAAGTAGGGCTTCGCTGGTGGCTCATTGGTAAAGAATCTGCCTGCAGTACAGGAGATGTGGGTTGATTCCTGGGTCGGGAAGATCCCCTGGAGGAGGGCATGGCAACCCACTCCAGTATTCTTGCCTGGAGAATCCCATGGACAGAGGAGCCTGGCAGACTACAGTCCATGGGGTCACAAAGAGTCAGAGAGGACTGAGCAACTGAGCACACACACGTGCCACAGTCTAGAAAATCAAGTGATAAGAGTGAAGTTATTTATAAATAGGAAACTTCTGTCTACCTCCAAGTCACACTGTTGCTTCCTTTCCTGGGGAAAGCTTGGGGATTTCCACGACATGACATGGATGTCACAGATTAGAAAATTTACCTTTCCTCTGCTTGTCCTTTTGTCTACATTATTCTTTGTCCCATTTGGAGGGCACAATGCCATCCAACTGTGCATGGTTCTACACGTCAGTAACAACTCGGCAGAAATTGACCTTAATGTATGCTGCAACACGTGTCTGAGAATAAATGGGCTGTGAGCAGGGAAATGCCAGCACTGCCTCGCTCCCAGTGAAATCAAGATGAGACAGCTGTGCCTATAAATGAAGCCATTTGAAGAGTTAGCATGGAAGACAGCCCCACATAATTGTGGACCTTTGCTAAACTACTCACAGTCCATGCTCTGGAAATTAATAAAAGTCTTGAAGAAGGTGGGAATGGTATACAAAATGAGAACCAGATGAATGAATTAGTTTTCCCATCTGGTTCAACAGCCCTGGATCCAAAGACCGCTAGGCTCTGCTGGTCTATGGTTTAAATGATATTTTGAATGATTTACACCAAAGCTGTGCAGGAAATCAAAGCAAAGCAGGGTACAAATAAAGACTGATAACATTTGTGCTCCTAGTGGGTAAAAACACATTGGAAAAAAGAAATTAATTGGTCATTAAACATAAAGAATTCCTTATGTTTGTTGCTAACTTGAGGCTAACATATTATGTCTGTCAACATTTTCAGCTTTCATTTAATTTCACGAGTGTCTCATCCACCCAAATACTTGTTTGTTTATTCACCTATTCATATCTCCAGATTACAGTTTCTTTTAGGTACTAAAAACCAGGCTTAGAACATGCATAGTCTCCTCATTTAATTCTCACAATAATCATTCTCCACAGGTATTATTATTATCCCCAGTGTTTTCAGCGAAGGAAATTGAAATGCTGAGATGTTAGTAACTGTCAATATGATCAGTTTAACCAGAAATGGAATTAAGATTTGAATTCATTTTTTATCTTTAGTATCCAATATCATTTCCACTATAAAACCTTTTATGTGTTCAACTGATTGGTTAAAATGAGCTGAAATTTCTTCAATTAAAAAATGTGACCTTTTTTTTTTCAGTTTCTTAATGGCTTCTGAAAATTGGAGGCAACATAATTGGGCACTTATACTTACTTAGAGTGCAACCAGAGGGAGAGGATGGTAAGATTCTGTTTGGGCCACTAAGCTCTGTCTGGTTGCATTACATGCATCATGGCTCATTCTGCCAGTTATAATTTCCTTAATCTTTTATTTCACAATTCCACCTAGACCATGGTTTCTTATCAGGAAACTGCAGCAGAATCAACATGCAGATTTCTGGGTTTCATCCATGCTTTATTGAACCAGGGTTTCTGGGGTTGGGTCAGGAAACCTGCACTAAAAAAAAAAAAAAAAAATTAATGTATTTATCTATTTATTTTGGCCGTGCTAGGCCTTCATTGGTTTGCAGATTCTTCCCTAGTTATGGTGAGCACAGGCTACTCTCTGGTTGTGGTGCAAGGGCTTCTAATTGCAGTGGCTTCTTGTTGCAGAGCATTGAATCTAGGGTGTGCAGGCATCAGTACTTGTGGTGTGTGGGCTCAGTAGTTGTGGCTCCCTGGCTCTAGAGCGAAGGCTCAGCAGTTGTGGCACACAGGTTTATTTGCTTCACATCATGTGGGATCTTCCCAGATCAGGGGTAGAGCCCATGTCTTCAGCATTGGCAGGCAGATTCTTTACTAGTGAGCCACCAGAAAAGCCCAGGAACCTACACTTTTGATGCACGCCACATGCTAAATCACTTCAGTCGTGTCTGATGCTTTGCAACCCCATGGACGGTAGCCCACCAGACTCCTCCGTCCATGGGGTTCTCCAGGCAAGAATACTGGAGTGGGTTGCCATGCCCTCCTCCAAGGGATCTTCCCGACCCAGGGATGAAACCTGCTTCTCTTATGTCTCCTGCATTACCAGGCAGGTTTTTTTTTTTTTTTTTTAAACCACTAGTGGTGGTTAAAAAAAAATAATAAGCAGACTTGTTTATTCTGACACATGTTCAAGGACCACTGTCATAGCTGATCCTCTAGACAGAGCCCACCCAGACAGAGGTTCCTGGCAGTGTAGCTGATCCTCTTAGAGTCTGGTTCAGCTCATAACTTCTGATCCACTACTTCTGGGCCCACCACCGAGTCAGGTCCTTCTACCTAGATTACATCACATGAAACTGCATCATATCAATGCCCATCCATCAGTCTAATGAAAGTGAAAGTTGCTAGGTCGTGTCAGACTCTTTGCGACCCCATGGACTATACAGTCTATGGAATTCTCCAGGCCAGGATACTGGAGTGGGTAGCTGTTCCTTTCCCCAGGGGATCTTCCCAACCTAGGGATTGAACCCAGGTCTCCTGCATTGCAGGCAGATTCTTTATCAGCTGAGCCACCAGGAAAGCCCAATGACATCACATCAAAGCCCACATTCCGTGAAAGCGCCTAGTTCACCTAAGTCCCCACTCTGAGATCAGGGTCAGCCTCTACAGTCCCTGAAATCTCTGGCACATTTTCTATCAAACCTCTAGTCAGGGTGTGGTCTTGACTTCTTGCTTCCAATATTCAGTCCTGTGCTATTATCCTCATATGATACCTGGATTCTTTTTTGGCTAACAAAGGCCTTTAGTTCTACAGAAGAAATCTCTCATCATCAACTAAATAAAATAATTTTTTTTGCTGCTTGACTTAGGTGCTGAAATTAAATATGTAAAAATACTTATTTACTCCATTAATGATGAATTAGCATACTGTAGGAATCATGATTAATCATGCTCCAGCTGGAAGTCAGTGCCAAAATGACTCTTGACAGAATCCGTCAATTGCTAAAGTCAGGGATTGCACTGGAGGGCACTTTATTGTTATGTTCCTTAATTTTACATTCTAGTTGTATATTGACAGTGCCTAATAAAAATAGGATTTCTCTGTGAAACTCACCTTTGGGTGAGTCTCGAAGAGGTAATTTGCATTAGTTAAACACTGAATCATGAAAATATTTCATTTATTCTGTCAAGGCCAAACATTGCTTATTCCATGAGATTGAAACAATCAGTTAAAATTAGCATTTCAGCAGTTTCAATTCTGGACATATATCTGGAAAAGAAGAAAACTCTAATTCAAAAAAAATACATGAACCCCAGCATTCATAGCAACACTATTTACAATAGCTAAGACATGGAAATAACTTAAATGTCCATCAAGAGCAATGGATAAAGACGATGTGGTATATATACAATGGAATATTACTCAGCCATGAAAAAGAATGAAGTATTGCCATTTGCAGCAATGTGTTTGGGCCTAGTGATGATCATACTAAATGAAGTAAGTCAGAGGCAAATGCTATTGTTATGCTAATATATAGACTCTTAAAAAAAAGAAATGAAATTATTTACAAAACAGAAATAGATTCACAGACAGAAAACAAATTTACAGTTACCAAAGGGGAATAATGGTGGGGATAAATTAGGGGTTTGGAATTAACAGATACACAGTACCGAAAATAAACAAGGACCTACTGTTTAACACAGGAGTGAAAAGTGAAGTCGCTCAGTCGTGTCCGACTCTTTGCGACCCGTGGACTGTAACCCACCAAGCTCCTCCATCCATGGGATTCTCCAGGCAAGAATACTAGAGTGGGTTAAACTATATTTAATATCTTATAATAACCTATAATGGAAAAATAATCTGAAAAAGAATATATATATATAGTTTGTTTGTTGTCTTTTAGTCACTAAGTTGTGTATGGCTCTTTGTGACCCCATGGACTGTAGCCCACCAGGCTCCTCTGTCCAAGGGATTTCCCATGCAAGAATGCTAGAGTGGGTTGCTGTTTCCTTCTGCAGGGGATCTTCCTGACCCAAAGTTTGAACCCACGTCTCCTGTGTCTTCTGCATTGCAGGCAGATTCTTTACTGCTAAACCATCTTGGAAGTCCTATATATGCATATATATCAGTCACTTTATTGTATATCTGAAACTACCACAACATTGTAAATTAACTATACTTCATTAAAAAATTATAAAAAAATAAAACTGCAATTTCAGAACAACAAAATTGTAATTGTTAAAAGTGTAAGAACTATAACATTGTATTAAAACAGGGCTCAGTTATTAATCATAGTATTTCTTTGTTGTCTCCCATACATGGGTAGGTCAACATTTAGTGTGAACAATGGAGTAGCTGAGGTTAAGTGTAGCCTTCCAGAAGTTTTCATGATCAGTGATTTTCTGGCTCAGAATGAATTTTTGCTTCCAACTCAACTAGCCATCAGGGGAGCTTCAGCATCTGGAAAAGGCCTTCACAGCTCTGTTTGTGTTACTGTTGTCAGTTGTTTGCTTGCGTTGGATTTTGTACCTAATGGGAACATCAGAGCAAGGGGAGCATGACTTGGAGAAACAAGTTGGCTCTAGACACACCACACCAGGGAAAGGTGCAGAGACAATTTTATGTCCATCTACTGCCAATTGGGCTTTCCTGGTGGCTCAGAGGTAAAGAACCTGCCTGCCAGTGCAGGAGATGTGGGTTTGATCCCTGGGTCAGGAAGATCCCCTGGAGAAGGAAATGGCAACTTACTCCAGTATCCTTGCCCAGGAAATCCCATGGACAGAGGAGCCTGGTGAGCTATAGCTCATGAACTCACAAAGAGTCAGACATGATTTAGCGACTGAGTATACATACTCCTCCAATCTCAGTCCTGAGCTTTGATAGAAGTGCACTAGATGTGCTATTTGGAGTCAAGACTGAGTCTGAATCCTGACTTCACCTTTTACCAAGAATCTGGAAATGAAGCTTTGGGTTCTCCTCTCATTTTTACATAGAGTGTCTCAGCTTAAACTTCCCTGGCCACATTTTTTTTTTTTTTAACCTGGTTAACACAGATGAAATAGGCATTCACACCTCATGAGTTAGCTCAGGTATAAATTCCTCTTGGAAACCTACTCTTAATTCTCAGGTCAGAGAGGTGACCCTTTTCTCTACCCTTCATGTCTTTTATCAGATTCTACTTTGCTGGTGTAAAATCTGCACCTTTGAGAGCAAGTAACTTTGTGGTGCAGATATGTAAAGCAGGAAAGTGTAAATGAATATTTGTGACAGGTTTGATCTATTAAATATGCCTAAAATATATCTTTCAAAAAGTGCTCATAAAGACTGAATGATAATATTGATGTATGGCAGAAACCAACACAAAATTGTAAAGCAATTGTCCTCCAATTAAAAATAAAGAAATTAAAAAGATTGAGTGATAATAACATTTGTCAATTTCCTAATATATAGTAGGAATTTGGTAATTTCTAGCTTGCATTCTTTTTCTGTTCTTGATATGCTAGAAACACTATGACCTGTCCTCCCCCCACCCGCCAACCCCACCCTTTTCCGACTTCCATCAAGTTTTATAAGCCAGCCCAGTGTGGTCTTTTCCTAGTTTTTTTTCCCCTCTCAAATTTAATTTTTATTTTATCTAGGAATACAGTTGATTTACAGTATTGTGTTAGTTTCAGGTGTACAGCAAAGTGATTCAGTTATATATATATAACTGAATATATATATATATATTCTGTTTCAGATTCTTTTCCCATGTAGGCCATTACAGAGTATTGAATAGAGTTCTCTGTCCTATACAGTAGGTCCTTGCTGATCATGTATTTTATATATACTAGTGTGTATATGATATCTCAAACTCCTAATTCATAACCCCCAACCTTTCTGCTTTGGCAACCATAAATTTGTTTTCAAGCTTTATGAGTTTGTTTCTATTTTGGTCTTTTCTTAACTTTATGGCATTGTCATAAATCCCATCTCTCACATCTTCATCTGTTGCAGGGCAGGTAGGTAGAGCTGAGATTTATTGGGAGAAATGCCGGTGGGAAAAAAGAGGGGGAAACAGAGTTGAGCAGATATTGCAAATCTATGCTGACCTGACAGGGAATCCTCAAACAAAGCTTCCCCTTAGAGGAGTCCTGCCCTGGGGCAAAATGATGCTGTCTTTTGAAGCCCTGCCTTGCTGGGTCATTGGCTGGAAATATCCTAAGAGAAATATGACCTTGGATACCGTCATCTTGACGAGGGCTTCCCAGGTGGCGCTAGTGGTAAAGAACCAGCCTACCACTGCAAGAGAAGTAAGAAATGCAGATTCAATCCCTGGATGGGAAAGATCCCCTGGAGGAGGATATGGTAATTCACTCTGGTATTCTTGCCTGGAGAATCCCATGGACAGAGAAACCTCGCGGGGTATGGTCCATAAGGTTGCAAAGAGTTGGACACGAGTGAGGTGACTTAGCATGCACGCACAAACAGCCACCATAAACTGAAAGATTAAAAGTGCAGTTTTTAGATTAGAAGATATGTACCTAGAAATCTCTCTATATACAATGACAGGACATATGATAGAAAGTGGAAATCCTGGAGTCAGACACAGAGTAGGGGTTATGTCCTGGGCTGGGATCAGTGTAGACAGAGCAACAAGTAGGGCATTTGGGACTGCTGGTGTACTACTGGCTGGGGGGGCCTACCCCAGCTCTTACTAGCATGCCACTATTCAGATGTCATAAATGTGTGCGGTGCTTTGCAAAAAATACAATCTTTTACTAAAATCATTTTGTTAGGAGAGAATTCTACATGGTTTAAAACACAACTAATTTTCAAAGGTTAAGAATAGAGCAAATATGTATGACACATGAGTTATATGGATGAAATGGGCTTTTGTTCAAGATTTGAAGACTGATTAAGAATTTTGCAGTGTTCCATAATTGTGTGGTCCAGGCAGACAGGGATTATTATGAAGAGATTTGTGGAATAGACTACAGGAGTTGGGGACTCATGGTTCAGTCTAGACTCAGAGTCTAGGGTTAACTATGGAATAGAAGGTAGCCTTTGAGAGGGGAGACCTAACAGATCCCTTGGTACAGCAATATAAGACTGAGATACGAGTGGTTTTTAAGTGAGCAGTGACTTCACCAGGGCAACTGTGGTCCTCTTAAGTCGCTTGTGGTATAGCAGGTCTGGAAATGAAATACCTGCTGGGACTCTAGTCTGAAACTCGTATTTGCAGAGTGCAGTGACTTCCTTTCATGGTACCTGCTGACTGCAGCGATGTGTTATATCATATCCTCAGGTTAAACTTGGATTGTCCCTGGGAGTTAGAGATGGACAAGGTTTCTCTTACCAATTTACATATTCACTCTTGACTTGTAGAGTTTGCATGGTGGGATTCCATGTATTCCAGGCTCAGCTCTTTTAAGAGCTAGAAAAGAATATTAGAAATAGCCATACTAAGAAAACACTTTTTATATTTATCAGGTTAGTCACTGTGTTCCCGTGAAAAATACAGACTAAGAGCAGCATAAAGATACATCCTTTATGTATTTTAAAATATTTATTGATTTATATATTTCTAAAGATAAAACAAATTTATATCTTATTTGTATAGTTTACAAGCACCTTTTTTCCTTTTGATTTATAATACTCAAAAATGGTTCTTTTCTTAAAAAAAATTAATTTATTTTGATTGTGCTGGGTCTTCGTTGTTGCTCTAGTTGTGGTGAGTGGGGGCTACTCTCTAGTTGTGGTGCCGAAGCTTCTCATTCTGGTGGCTTTCCTTGTTGCAGAGCACAATCTCTAGAGTTTGGACTTTGGTAGTTGTGGCACATGAACTCAGTAGTTATGATTCCCGGGCTCTGGAACACAGGCTCATAGTTGCGGGTGCATGGGTTTAGTTGTCCCGTGGCTTGTGGGATCCTTCCGGAACAGGGATTGAACCTATGTCTCCTGTGATGGAAGGCTAACTATACCACTGAGCCATGCTGCTGCTGCTGCTGCTGCTGCTAAGTCGCTTCAGTCATGTCTGACTCTGCGAGACCCCATAGACAGCAGCCCACCAGGCTCCCCCGTCCCTGGGATTCTCCAGGCAAGAACACTGGAGTGGGTTGCCATTTCCTCCTCCAATGCATGAAAGTGAAAACTGAAAGTGAAGTCACTCAGTCATGTCCGGCTGTTCGTGACTCCATGGACTGCAGCCCACCAGGCTCTTCCGTCCGTGGGATTTTCTAGGCAAGAGTACTGGAGTGGGGTGCCATTGCCTTCTTCGACAGAGCCATGAGGGAAACCGAATAAATGGTTCTTAAAAGTATGAGATGAAGTGTGGGGGTGCTGGAGAAGAAGATTGCTGAGAGATAATTGTCAGTTTTTGAAGAATATAAATCTTAATTTCTTAAAATGCCAAGTGTTTTCAATTTATTTTAGTAATAAAAGCAATGTCTGAATCTTCAGTTTGGTCCAGTTGCTGAGTCGTGTCCAACTCTTTGTGACGCCATGGACCCAGCACGCCAGGCCTCCTTGCCCATCACCAACTCTTGGAGTTTGCTCAAACTCATGTCCATTGAGTCAATGATGTCATCCAACCATCTCTTCCTCTGTTGTCCCCTTCTCCTCCTGCCTTCAATATTTCCTAGCATCAGGGTGTTTTCCAGTGAGTCAGTTTTTTGCATCATGTGGCCAAAGTATTGGAGCTTCAGCTTCAGCATCAGTCCTTCCAATGAATATTCAGAACAGATTTTCTTTAAGATTGACTGGTTGATCTTGCAGTCCAAGGGACTCTCAAGAGTCTTCTCCAACACTACAGTTCAAAAGCATCAATTCTTCAACACTCAGCTTTCTTTATGGTCCAACTCTCACATCCACACATGACTACTGGAAAAACCATAGCTATGACTGGATGGACCTTTGTTGGCAAAGTAATGTCTCTGCTTTTTAATATGCTGTCTAGGTTGGTCATGGGCTTCCTTCATAGCTCAGTCAGTAAAGAGTCTGCCTGCAATGCAGGAGACCTGGGTTTGATTCCTGTGTTGGGAAGATCTCCCTGGAGAAGGAAATGGCAACCCACTCCAGTATTCTTGCCTGGAGAATCTCATGGACAGAAGAGCCTGGCGGGCTACAGTCCATGGATCACAAGTGCTGCACATGACTTAGCACCTAAACCACCATCACCACGTTGGTCATGGCTTTTCTTCCAAGGAGCAAGAATCTTTTAATTTCATGGCTGCAATCTTTTAATTTCATCATCTGTTGAATCTTAATTGTTCTTAACCCCTCATTCCTAATTTGTTCTTCCCTTTATCCCAAAACCTCTTTTATCAGAGGTTAAATATATGTTCTCATAGTTTATTTTCACTGTTTTACACAAATACAGAATTCTTGAGAAAAATAAAATATTATTTTGGTGTGATTTAAATTTTAAATAGAATAAGCTTTTTTATTAGTTTAATATTTTAATAAATTCTGCTTTATTAAATACTTATTAAATAAATTTTAATTTATGTTAAATAATTAATTTTAATGTTATTTTATTTAAAAAATAATACTAAAAAATGGTTCTTTAAAAAAATAATTTATTTTGGCTGTGCTGGGTCTTCATTGCTGCTCTAGTTGTGGCAAGTGGGGGCTACTCACTAGTTGTGGTGACTTATTTTTATAATAATAGTTTATAATAACTATTATTTGTTTATTATAAATATTTTAACAATAAGTTATTTTATTATTTTAATAAATTCTGAAATAAAATTTCTTCACTTATTATATTTTTGGGTTACATCCATGATGATATAGATGTTTTATATTTTATTTTTTAAGAAATCTATCATACAGTATGCCACATTTTATTTATCCATGTCCTGACTAATAGGACATTTTTAAGAAGTATGTAATTTTTAATGATATTCATCAATCTAACATCTATTTAAAAATAATTTTCTTAACTAGTACTGTGTACAGGGTGTTCCAATAAAATGTTTTGGAGAATGAAGAGCTTCTGCTTACACTATATGTAAAGAGTTAGTCACTCAGTTGTCTCCGACTCTTTGCGACCCAAAGGTTGTCCACCAAACTCCTCAGTCCATGGAGTTCTCCAGGCAAGAAAACTGAAGTGGGTAGCTTTTACCTTCTCCAGGGGATTTTCTGACTGAGGGATAGAACCCGAGCCTCCCACATTGCAGGCAGATTCATTAGTATCTGCGCCACCGGGGAAGCCTGCGCTATGGGTGGGAAGTTCCTATTTTTAGAGAGTTTATATACAATAAGAGACAAAACCTGAAATGCTTTCCGGATATATTTATACTCTATTATGTTCAAATAGTTCTTTAAGATACAGTCTTTTTTTTTTCTTTTTGGTGGCACTGTGCAACATGCAGGACCTTAACTCCCACACCAGAGATCAAGCCCGCAGCCCTTACAGTGGAGACTGAACAGAAGCAGGTGATATTAAGAAGAGGTGGTAACAATACACAAAACTGTGCAAAAAGGGTCTTCATGAACCAGATAACCGTGATGGTGTGATCACTCACCTAGAGCCAGACATCCTGGAATGAGAAGTCAAGTGGGCCTTAGGAAGCATCACTATGAACAAAGCTAGTGGAGGTGATGGAATTCCAGTTGATCTATTTCAAATCCTGAAAGATGATGCTGTGAAAGTGCTGCACTAAATATGCCAGCAAATTTGGACAACTTGGCAGTGGCCACAGGACTTGAAAAGGTCATGACCCATGAACTTCCAGATGTTCAAGCGGGATTTAGAAAAGGCAGAGGAACCAGAGATCAAATTGTCAACATCTGCTGGATCATCGAAAAAGCAAGAGAGTTCCAGAAAAATATCTATTTCTGCTTTATTGACTATATCAAAGCCTTTGACTGTGTGGATTGCATCAAACTGGAAAATTCTTCAAAAGATGGGAATACCAGAGCACTTGACCTGCCTTCTAAGAAATCTGTATGCAGGTCAAGAAGCAACAGAACTGGATATGGAACAGCAGATTGGTTCCAAATTGGGAAAGAAGTACATCAAGGCTGTATATAGTCACCCTGCTTATTTAACTTTTATGCAGGGTACATCATGTGAAATACTGGGCTGGATGAAGAACAAGCTGGAATCAAGATTGCTGGGAGAAATATCAATAACCTCAGATATTCAGATGACACCACTCTTATGGCATAAAGTGAAGAACTAAAGGGCCTCTTGATGAAAGTGAAAGAGGAGAGTGAAAAACTTGGCTTAAAATTCAACATTCAGAAAACTAAGATCATGGCATCTGGTCCCATCACTTCATGGCAAATAGTTGGAGAAACCCTGGAAACAGTGTCAGACTGTATTTTTGGGGGCTCCAAAACCACTGCAGATGGTGATTGCAGCAATGAAATTAAAAGACACTTGCTCCTTGGAAGAAAAGCTATGACCAACCTAGATAGCACATTATAAAGCAGAGACATTACTTTGCCACCAAAGGTCTGTATAGTCAAAGTTATGGTTTTTCCAGTAGTCATGTATGGATGTGAGAGTTGGACCATAAAGAAAGCTGAGCGCCAAAGAATTGATGCTTTTGAACTGTGGTGTTGGAGAAGACTCTCGAGAGTCCCTAGGACTGCAAGGAGATCCAACCAGTCAATCCTAAAGGAAATCAGTCCTGAATATTCGTTGGAAGGACTGAAGCTGAAGCTGAAACTCCAATACTTTGGCCACCTGATGTGAAGAACTGACTCCTTGGAATAGATCCTGATGCTGGGAAAGATTGAAGGTGGAAGGAGAAGGGGACAACAGGGGATGAAATGGTTGGATGGATCACCAACTGGATGGACATGAGTTTAAGTAAGCTCTGGGAGTTGGTGATGGACAGGGAAGCCTAGTGTGCTGTAGTCCATGTGGTCTCAAAAAGTCAGACATGACTGAATGACTGAGCTTACAGTGGAAGCTCGGAGTCTTAACCACTGGACTGCCAGTGAAGTCCCAAAATATTCCCATGTTTTATGTCCCCATTTTGTTGTACTTGAGATGAATGTTGTTGGGTTTGGGAACTGCTACTTCTAGAATTGAATACCACTTCCACTTTTCAACTATTCTACCCTACGAGAGCCATAGATACCAGAATGATATGGTGAGGAACTGTATTATTTTTTTTCTTATCAAAATACAAAATGTTTTGTAAACATGTTGGCTTGATCCTGAGGCTAAACAAAGCCTTCTCTGACTCTGACACCACATGACTGAAATAATTGGAATCTGGAGACATTGCCTTTCTTTTTTGGCTCCTCTGAATTTTCACTCATGGAACTATTACAGGTTGGGTTGGAAGAGCCATGGTTTATAAAAATTGCTCCACAGAACACACCCTGCAGTGCAGAATTGTATTAACAAACTACAGGATAAAATCAAATGTATGATTATTTTGAATTGAAATATTTCAGGTTTAAGTATTTTGTGGGATGGACTAGACATTTTATCCAGTGTTATACTGTATGGCTCTTCCCTGGTGGCTAAGAGGTTAAAGTGTCTGCCTCTAATGCGGGAGACCTGGGTTCGATCCCTGGGTCAGGAAGATCCCCTGGAGAAGAAAATGACAACCCTCTCCAGTATTCTTGCCTGGAGAATCCCATGGACGGAGGAGCATGGTGGGCTACAGTCCATCTTGCCCTTTTGATCTTTGAATCATAGATACAAATGAAATGTAGACACTATCTTGATATATATTTAAAGTGAATCAGAATGCCTGATATCTTAAGAAAGCAAATAACAGTAGATAATAATACCTCCTCAAATCTATACTTTTATAAAATTTGCTGCAATTATGAGTACAGAGTCATGTTGAGTAATTGTTTTAGTGTTTTAGAAATGTTCCCATTAGGAACTTACATAAAATGTTCATATTCTTTTGGAACATAACGTGTTCGCAAAGTCTGGAAGCTCTTTCCATTATCTTTATACACAGGAGGCCTGGGTAATGACTTTATGTAGATAATTTTACCTCAACAGAAATAATAGAGCCAGAAACTGATGACAAGCAAGGCTCAAAGAGGAATTTTCATCCATTAGCATGAAAAATTGCTGCATATCTTAAACTACTTGTGTTGGTTCTAATTTGTATGATTCTAATGATACTGCTTTTAACAATTTCTGAGGAAGTTTTTGAATTTTTTAATTGAGATAGTTCTTGTTTTTCTTAAGGTAATAAGCAGAAACTGTGTGATAGAGATTAGAAGCCAAGGAATCTTCAGTTAGATGTTAGGTGGCTGGCTTCAAGCTTTTTGCTTTTTCTTTTAAACATGATTTCTGGTCTCATTTTATCAAATTGCAAGAATAAAATACAAACTAGTTGAGTGGGAGATCCCTTGTGGATGCAATTATTCATCTCTGATCACTGCTGAAGAGATAGAGACCTACTACTCGTGTGCCTAAAACTCTAAAAGCCCCCTCCGGTTACAGTTGAAAGTAGATTTGGTTTCTATACAAATATTCTAACTGATAGTTTCATGGAAAGTCCCTAGTGTTTGCTGTCTTTCTCTTTCTTTTTTTGACTTTTAATTTTGAAATAATTATAAATTCACAGGAACTTGCAAAGATAGTATAGAGAGAGTGTGTGTCCCCTTTAGCCAGTTTTCTCAACGGTTACATTTATGTAACTGCAGAACAATGTCAAATCCAGGAATTTGACATCAGCGCAGTATGTATATATGGTGCCATTTTATTTTATGTGTAAAATCAATCACAATTAAGATAAAGGACTAGTCCATTACCACAAAAATCTCCTTTATGCTATCCCTTTATAGTCCTCATAACTGCTCTCCTTTCGAACCCTGAGAATTATCAATTTGTTTTCCATCTCTATCATTTTGTCATTTCGAGAATGTCATATAAATGGAATCATATACTGTGTGACCACCTTTATCTGACGGTTTCATGGAAAGTCCCTAGTTCCTGCTCCTCCTTTTAAAACTCCCTCTGGTTATCTTCCGCATGTCACCCATGTACAGTTATTTTTAGCTCTGACATTTTCTAATATTAGTCAAAGGATCAAGTGCCAAAATGTAATGACTTAGTCACTCTGCTAATTGCTATGAAAATTTGGAGTTCTTATTTTTGGACAAAGGATTCATTTTGAATGTACATATTAGTGTGGAATTTCATTCATATGGAGTGGCAGAATCTATCTCCTTTTTAAGAACCTTACTCTTAACCGTACCTTCAGAGCCTTGCTTAGTACCTGACATGTTATCAGGTCTTTAATATATTTTGTGAGGAAGATGAGTGAAGACTTTGTTTCAAGGAGGGTCAAGGTTGATGGCTTGTGAGGTTCTATATCAGAGTGTTAAAAAATAAATGATGCTAAATAGCCATCATGGACATTTAGCACAAGGAACTTCGGATGACGGAAATGCTATTGATGACTGTCATCTGTTTGCTTGGTGATTGCTGCCTACCTATAGTGCAGGTGAGAGGAAGTGTTTCCCAGCCCAGGTGGAGGCACTTTGTGCTCTTTGTGCTTAAGGGTTCTTGTCTGGTGGAACATGGGTTCCTTCTCCTGCTTTTGGTCTCCAAATGAGGGCTCAGGACACTCTCCTAAGTGCCTCACCCCAAAGAACTGGCCACCTCTGAGGCTATGGACTCAGGAAGTCCTGATGCTCATTGTTTCTCTTCTCACTGGTCATTTAGTTTAGTTTCCTTGGTTGCCAAGTTATGACTCCAGTTAGCTTAATAAGCTTTGGGTTTCCCAGGTTGTGCTAGTGGTAAAGAACCTGTCCACCAATGCAGGAGACATAAGAGACCTAGGTTCAGTCCCTAGATTGGGAAGACTCTCCTGGAGGAGGGCATGGCAATCCACTCCATATTCTCACCTGGAGAATCACATGGACCAAGGAGCCTGGCATGCTACAGTCCATGAGGTCTCAGAGTCAGACATGACTGAAGCAGCTTAGCACACACACTTGCAATAAGCTTTACAAAAGTATTTTTAGGTTAAATAGTAAGAGTATATCATGGTGATAGGAATAAAAAATAAATACTCACAGAGTATTGTTTTGTTTTTCACTCTCTGATAATCTTTCACCATATCCTCTGGACATCTTTCCAGGTCCTACTCACTGGAAATGTAGCCAGAAAAAGATGAGGAAAAGCCATTAAAATGAGGAAATACTGATTAATACAATAAATTAAATATTTATTAAGACAATCTCAAGTTCCTCCCCACTCAGCACTAATGACTGATTTTCTGCACCCATTGCGTCACCAACTTTGTCAGCCTCAAAATACACACGAATGGGGCATGGTAGGAACACGGATTATTAGACTGAAGGATTTGATTGAGTGCATTTGTTAGATCACAGAACACCATTGAAAGCTACGCACTGATGAATGATATGACCAGAGAAGCGCTCTCGGGAAAGGTTAATGAATTGAGGGTAATATCTCGGTGGACAGGTACACGCTAGTAAGAACTCGAATCGCTGGTGCCTGAAAATGCAGGTTGTTCACAACACAAGTCTCCTATTTGTGTAATGCCTTTACTTCACCACTGATTTTTATATTTATATATCAATTATTCTCAATGGTTAATTGAGTCTGGGAAGATTTCAAAGTTGGGAAAACAAGGGATAAGAAGGCACGTGGCTTGCTCAAGGCCACACATTTAGGAATAATGTAGGGCCAGAGCTACACTAACAGTGGTACCAACCATCATTAATGCCTTTTAATTCTGTTATTAAAGCTTGGCCAGTGAGCTAACCAGGCTTCCCAGTCGGCTCGGTGGTAGAGAATCTCCCTGCAAATGTAGGAGACTCGGGTATGGTCCCTGGGCGGGGAAATGGAGACGCGCTCATTGCCTGGGAAATAACACGGACAGAGGGGCCTGGTGGGCTACAGTCCATGGAGTCACAGAAGCGTCAGGCACGACTTAGCAACTAAACAACAACAAGTGAGCTGACCAGTGAAGGGCACACTGTGTTGATCAGTGTAGGAGTAGGACCCGCTCAGTTGCTTTGAGCAGGAGCTGAATCATATAGAGTTAGAATATTCCTGAAAGGCAAAACAGAGGCCTTTTATTTTTACCCAAGAGATGTAGAGAACATTTCAGATACTCAGGTAAAATAGACTTGTTCCTATGTCTTATACACTGAACCAGGTAAACAGGCACAATCCTTATTACTGTGTAAATTGGTAAATGGATTTTTGGATACACAAATAAGGTACATTGTGAGAGCTCAGCTGCCTTCTACAAAGATTTATCAATTGAAAGTCTACTCAGAGCATGTAAAGCATAACAACCCCCTATCAATTTGTGCCCTATCTTTGTTAATAACAGTATCTACTAAGACCCTCTTATAAAAGTCTATGATGTTAATTTAATGCAATGATTTCAATTGACCCTATGAGACATTTTTCTATTATGTGAGTGCTGGCACCATAATAGATGTCTTAATTTAATGAGCATATTATATTAATTGAAATGAAGACCTAGAGGTGTAGAAATAGCAGAGTAGTACTTGCTAGTCATCACCAAAATATTAAATTCCTGACACAGAAGATCACCGTAACTATTGTAAAATTAAAGGCAAAATATTCCTTTAAGAAGAAAAAAATAACAATGTAGGAAAGACTAATGGCAAACAAATGGAATTAATAAAAATATTTTAAAATAATAATGTAGAAATGGAACACTTAAGAAATCAAACACCATTTAAATAAAAATAAGCACACAACATTAAATAAAGCTGGATAAGAGGAACTCTCAGTACAGTGGTTAGGAGTTGGCACTTTCACCACAGTGGACCAGAGTTCAGTGCCTGGTTAGGGAACTAAGATTCTGCAAGCTATGAGGTACAACCAAAAAAGAAAAAAAACAAAACCCAGAATGGATAGGAAAATTAATTAAAAAAAATACTGTTGACATGAAAGCCTAAAACACTCAAAAGTACAATAATAATGTTAAATAAAAATCTGTATCTTGGAATCACCCATATGGGGGGAAGGGGCATCCTTGGATGTCATCTGATCTGATCTTGTCTTGATAAATATTCATTTAAAAAGAATTTCTTGAGCACCTACTCTGTCCCAGGAACTCTGCTGAAAACTGGGGCTATAAAAATAAGAAAACAGGCATTGTCCTTGTTGTCATGGAGCCAAGAATTTAGCAAACCTTATTTATATCACCATCAATAATAAATATATTCATAAAATATAAAAATTTAAAATGAAAAGAAAAGCATGTGATGAATGGAGCTGATTTGGTTTAGGTCAGAACAGGACTCCCAGAAAGAACACTGTTTAGACAGAGATCTGAAGGCTGAAGAGAGTCAACTAGATAAAGTGGGAGGAGAATACGGAGAGGATTTCAGGTAGAGAGAAATGTATCTGTGGTAAGAAGGATTCTGTGTCCTTAGGGACCTAAAAGAAGCCCACTATACTGGAGCTTAGGGACTGTGGAAGCATTCTGTACACTTGACCTTGAGCCACGGGTGCTGTTGTTCAGCTGCCCAGTCCTGTCTGACTCTTTGTGACCCCATGCACTGCAGCACGCCAGACCTCCTTGTCTCTCAGCATCTCCTGGAGTTTGCCTAAATTCATTTTCATTGTATCGGTGATGCTGTCTAGCCACCTCATCTTCTGACACCCTCTTCTTCTTCTGCCCCCAGTCTTTCCAATCTTCAGGCTCTTTTTCAAAGAGTTGTCTGTTCACATCAAATGACCAAAATAAGGGAGCTTCAGCTTCAGCATCAGTCCTTCCAGTGAATATTCACAGCCAATCTCCCTTAAAATGAACTGGTTTGATCTCTTTGCTGTCCAAGGGACTTTCAGGGGTCTTCTCCAGCACCACAGTTTGAAGGCATCAATTCCTTTGGTGTTCTGCCTTCTTTATGGTCCAGCTCTCACAACCGTACATGACCACTGGGAGGACCATAGCCTTGACAATGCGGACCTTTGTCAGCAGAGTAATGTCTCTTCTTTGCAACACACTGTCTAGGTTTGTCATTGATTTCCTGCCAAGAAGCAGTTGTCTTCTGATTTCATGGCTGCAGTCACCATCCACAGTGATTTTGGAGCCCAAGAAGAGGAAATCAGTCACTACTTCCACCTTTTCTCCTTCTATCTGCCATACAGTAATAGGGATGGATGACATGACCTTAGTTTTTCTTAATATTTAGTCTTAAGCTGGCTCTTTCACTCTCCTCCCTCACCAAGAGGCTGTTTAGTTCCTCTTTGTTTTCTGCCATTAGAGGGGTATCATCCACATAGCTGAGACTGTTGATGCTTCTCCCACCTATCTTGAATCCTACTTGTAACTCATTCAGCCTGGCATTTTTCATAATGTACTCAGCATAATGTACTCAGCATATGGGTTAAACAAACAGGGCAACAGCAGACAGCGCTGTCATCAATCTTGAACCAATTAGCTGTTCTCAATCTTGAACCAATTAGTTGTTCCATATAGGGCTCTAACTGTTGCTTCTTGACCCACATACAGGGGTCACGAGCCATGGGAGGGGATCAGAAAATATGGAACCTTACAGAAGACCCGGACTGGGAGAGTAATGGCAAGTCAGCAATACGTACACCAAAGAGTTTTAAACTTGAATGTGGCATTGTCGTATTTATTTTGAAAGGATTATGCTCTCAGAGGGAGAAAAGATGGGAAACGGCAAGAATGGATGTTGTCAGAGCAGTTAGAAGACTTATGGAGTCTCAGTATCATGTTGGTCTCTGGGACTAGAAAGATACTGAAAGAAATACAAAGAGGTGGACAGATCTGGAAAAATCAGTAGAACTTGATAACTAGATTTTACAGGATATGGGAAAGGGAAATGCAAGTTTGATATTTAGGGTTCTGGCTTGTACATAATTGGATGGGCAATGATAAAGAACACTGAAATAGTGAACACGAGAATAGGGGTAGATTTCAGGGGAGTTGGGGATTTGGGAAGAGAGTGGAGATCTTGAGTTCAGTTTTGAATGTGTTGAATTTGAACTACTTTTGACAAGATCGTTGTTAGTATTTCCAGAAGGTGCCATTCATGTACATTTCAATGCAAACATTGCCCCCTGAAATTGTCACTGCTGTCCTGGTGTCTCAAGCATGCACCTGGAAACAATAACTAGATATATGGGTCTGATGTTTCCAGGAATGACTTTATTTCATTGAATCTGACATACCACCAATTTAAAATTGTGCCATTATTTTATATGCCACTGAGAAAAATACAGCGACCACTATGGTATGCCATGAACTGCAAGACCCAGTTTCATTTCAAAGATGTTAAAATGTGGAAAATAAGCATCTTGATTAAATGTAGCATAAATTTGATTGACATAGGCTCACATTGAGTGATTTTAATTATATGCATGGATGAAATGCCTACAGAAAGAGTTTTGAGGGAGAAGGAAAGACACCCTAATAAGCCATCTAAGGAAATACATTAATGGCCAGGGCAGGGAAGGATAATTCAAGAAAGTCAAAGAAGACAGGTCCCTGGGGAGGCACAGAAACCCAAACAGAGAAAAAGATATTTGAGAATGAAATAAATAAGTTGTGCTAAATGTTACCTCCAAATACCCATGGCATTTATCAAAATGGAAATATTGGTGACCTTGGAGAGTGACATTTTGTTGAGTGGTGGGGAGTCATATTAGAGTGGGTGGACAGTGAGGCAGATGAGAAAGTGAAATCAGTAGATGAAGACACGTTTTTCAAGAAGTTGATCCGTGAAGGGTAGGAGAGAGACACAGGAATAGTGGAGGAAAAAATTTGAGTGAGAGTTTCTTAGTAAGACGAAAGAAACATGGGCATGTTTAAAAACCAGTGGGAGAGGTTGAATATATAAGAGAAGACGGGAAAAGACAGAGTTGAAAGCACAAAGGGGAAGGATAGGTTTTTGATACCCTCTTATATTGAACACAGGCAAAATGAAAGAAAACAGATGAGACCAACCAGAATGGGGTTTTTCTGAGTTCAAGAAAAGGCAAAGGGGGAAAGGATTTTATGATGTAGGAAAGAATGCTACTAAAATGGTGGCTCCTGGATGCTAAGGTGAAGATTGAAGGGATGAAAGGGAAGGTCTGACGGACTAAGAGATGTTAGATATATTGACGCACAAGATTCTTAGTCCATCAACTGTTATCTTTCTTCTCATGTACATTCAGCCTGCTTCAAACAAGTGGATCTTTCTCACTGGCATTGAGAAAAACACACATCTGTCCTATTGTGAAATGATTTTATTCATGTACCAATGAGTCCAGAATAACACAGCTTTGTGGTAAAGAAACAGGAGCCTTGATTTACTAATTTTTCAGGCAGAGTAGCTATGGGTTAACAGAGTATGATCATAGCTGTAGGTGAGCTAATTGGAAGAAAGAAAAAGTCTTTGGAGGAAGGAAAATGTCTCCAGAGACAAAGAGGTTAAACTCAAAGTGTTAATGCCATAGGATGTAACCTGGTATGCATGGGACAGCTGTGAACAGAAGTTGGTGGTGGACATCAGCAAGGAGAGGGACAGTGGGTAGTGGGCATAGCTAAGTAGCAGGAGCTGCAAAGGGGTGAGTTTATTTATTTTTATTTTTATTAAAGAAAGTCCTTTCAGTTTCAGAGTTAACCAACTTAGATAATATGGTTTGTGTGAAATAAAAGACATAAGGAGGGAAAGATGGGAAGAAAGGCATAAAAATTAGATGTATTTGGGAATCTAAGCCTGATACATGCTACACAGAAAGGGATATTATTTCTTCTCTTGACTGATTTTTAATAGCAGAGCTTCACTGTAACCAAAGAATGGAACAAGTTCCTATACAGATTTGCCTTGTTTCTTGAACTCAGAGTTAGGTTAAGAATGCTTGACCATTACCTTTGCACAAAGAGGCCTCTTTGGAGTCAGTGCTTCAGCACTGAAGCCCTGGCTGAGCAGCCCAGCCTCTTATGTGAGCGCTGAGGATCACTTTGCCCAACTATGTCAAGGCTTCTCTTGAATTTATAAGAGTAGCGTTATTCTTGAACTTCCCCAGGTCCTGCTCAGCCTTCCAGCTACAGTAAGAGGAAAAAGAAACAAGCAAAGGAAGTGAATTCTGACTCTTATTTGGTCTTCATAACCTTCTATAAAGACCCACTGAGGCTGCTCTGTGACTGTATTTTACCTTGCTTAGTTGCTTCGCTTGTGTCTGACTCTTTGCCACCCTATGGACTTTAGCCCACCAATCTCCTCTGTTCATGGGATTCTTCAGACAAGAATACTGGAGTGGGTTGCCATGCCCTCTTCCAGGGGATCTTCCTGACCCAGGGATCGAACCTGCATCTCCTGTGTTTCCTGCACTGCAGGCAGATTCTCTACTGATTGAGCCACCTGGGAAGCTTGTATTTTACCTTAGATCCTGATTTTCTATTTTGTATTGTGTAATGATGCGGTGATGAAGACGGAAATGGGTGTGCATAACCTTGTACTCCCCTGGAGGTATCGATGGCCTACAAAAAGGGTGTTTCAGCCAGTCATACTTATGCTTATTATTTTGAGAAACTGAGATTTTACAAGAGTCATTACAGTTTATTCCTTAGGATAAGATACAAAATTATTCAACTTAGACTTCTTTTGGATGAATTATTTAGTTGGTTTATGGTATTTAGTCAATTCTAGCTTCAGTAGCATGCCACTGGGGACACATCTAGCCCATTTTTTCTCTCTACCATGCAGTATAATGTTCACCCACATATCATGAATGAGAACACTGAGATTGACAGGCCAGTTTTAATATGAAAGTCACATTATCTTCTTCATATAATATATGTAGTTTATTGTGGTTTTATTTCCTGTTAGGTTGAGAAGACAGGAATATGTTACAATTGAAAGAATAAAATAAAGCCCTCAGAGGAAAAACATCCTAAAGAAATGGAGATAAATAATTTACCCAAGAGAGTTTGAAGCAACAGTCATTAAGTTGCTCACTGACTTCCTGGAAAGAAAGGAGGAACCCTGATGAGAACGTCAACAAAGAATTAAAACATACGGGGGCAGTCCAGAGGTCAAGACTCTGTGCTTCCTATTCGGGAGGCATGAGTTTGATTCCTGGTTGGAGAACAAAGAGCCCACATGCTGTGCAGCATGGCCCAAAGTTTAAAAACAAAATAAAACAAACAAAAGTATTAGAAAGCATACAAAAAAAGCCCACTCAGAATTGAAGAATACAAGAACTGAAATGAAAACTGCACTAGAGGGAATCAACAGCAGATTAGGTGATACAGACAAACACTTAAGTGACTTGGAAGACAAAATAGCAGATATTGTCCAAGCAGAACACCAAAAGAGAAAAGGAAAAACATTAAGGCAGCTTCAGGGACCTCTGTGACAACATTAAACATACTAACATTTTCATTATAAGGATCCCAGCAAGAGAAGAGACAGAAACGGGCAGAAAATCTGTTTGATGAAGTAATGGATAAAAACAATTTAATTTTTATACTGTTACAGTACAGACTAAGGTGTGAGTGTCATTTTATAATATAAGCAGGTGATTTCATGTATTGTGGTTTAATATTTTATCTTCTTTCAAGCAATTTATTCTTTTCTTTTCAGTGTTGGGTATTTTGGGTTTGCATGTCCTTATATAAGGAGGCAGGACTGAGTACAGACTCTGAGCACCCCCACACCCATACTTAAAAAAAATATTGTGGTAAAAGCCACATAATGTAAAATATACTATTTTAAAAATATTTAACTGTACAGTTCAGTGGCGCTAAGTACATTCACACTGTGGTGCAACTCTCACCATCATCCAGCTCCTGAATTTTTCACCTTCCTAAACTGAAACTCTGTCCCCATTAAACACCAACTCCATATTCCCTCCCCACCCCCCAGTCAGCCCCTGGCATCTACCAGTATACTTTCTGACTCTATGAATTTGACAATTCTAGGTATCTCATACAAGTGGAATCAAATAGTATTTTCCTGCACCTAATATATATTTGAGAGTCACTTGGACAGCAAGGAAATCAAACCAGTCACTCCTAAAGGAAATCAACCCTGAATATTCATTGGAAAGACTGATGCTGAAGCTGAATCGCCAATGCTTTGACCACCTGATGCTAAGAGCCAGCTCATTGGAAAAGACCTTGATGCAAAAAAAGACTGAGGGCAGGAAGTTCAGGGGGTGACAGAGGATGAGATGGTTGGATGGCATCACTGACTCCGTGGACATGAGTCTGAGCAAACTCTGGGAGATGGTAAAGGACAGGGAAGCCTGGTGTGCTGCAGTCCATGGGGTCCCAGATTTGCACATGACTTAGCAACTGAACAATAATGTGTATTTTTCCACTTGGTTGTACAGAACTCCAGTGATGAAATGCATCCTAATGTTTTCTGTGCATAGACCAGATAAATACAGTCTTGCCTTACCAGTGAAAGAGCGTGGGCTCTGAAGTGCGATACCCTGCTGCTGCAGCTTACCAACTTTCTAACACTGACATGATGACTTAATTTCTCTGAACCTCATCTTCCTTCTCCATAAAGTGAAACAAGTCCACCTTTGGCCTGCTTTTTGGAAGATATCACAGGAGATATGTACCTTTTTGACCTTTGTACAGCTCCCAACACGTATTAGATACACAAAAGATCTTCTTTCTTTTTCCCACGTTGGCATAATACATTTAGAAAGCTTTAATAGATTACTTTGCACTTGTATGAGACTCTGGAAAAAGGAAATATCTATATGGTTTGATCAATATTATAATAAGAAGATGAACTGCATGTGTGCTAAGTTGCTTGTCACGTCCAACTCTGTGTGACCTTATGGACTGTAGCCTGCCAGGCTCCTCTGTCCATGGAATTCTCCAGGCAAGAATAGTTGAGTGGATTGCCCAGTTTTGCCCTCCTCCAGGGATCTTCCCGACCTAGAGATCGAACCTGTGTCTCCTGCATTGGCAGGCAGGTTCTTTATTGCTAGCACCACTTGGAAAGCCCAATTTGAAGAGGAATTGCTTAGTATCAATCTGATCACTCTATCCACTTTTGTTCTTAAAGTTTGATATGATTTATTTCAGTAGGAATTTTTTTTAGAACCTTTATTATAATTTATCAATGGTGGATATAGAGTGCTGCTAACAGTCATTCAGGGAATAAAGCCAAATGTTTCTTTAGTAACACCAGAAAGAAAGCATTTTGTGAAGTAGTTGTATTTTTTTAAATGTTATATTTTTTAACAAGAAAAAAGAGTGTGCATATGGGCTTGTATGTGTATAAACTCCATAACATTTAAACAGACCTTAGGGATGAATATGTTACTGAAAGTTCTTTTGAAAATGGCATGCATATTTAGTTATTTTAGAAAGAGGTTTTCTTGGCTAGTTTTCCCTCCTGTAATAAAAACTAAAATAATCTAGTTGGGAGTTTATTAAAATATTATATGAAAAGCTTTTGTCTTTAAGAAATTTGAGATTGCAGAGTGATAAAGACACTCAGTTGACTGAAAATGCTTAGATTTTAACTATTCATACATATAATCCTGAATAACTTTTTTGAAGGTAAGAAAAAAATCAAAGGTTTTAATTGTTTCAAGGCTCATGAAGCACACATATTTATTCCATTCTCCCTTCTCTAGGCTTATAAACACCTTTAAAATAAAATTGCCCTGTTAGTTGTCAAGTTCTTTTCTCTCATCTTCTTCAGTAAACATCAAGAATTTCTTTGACAAATTTGGCTATTTTTTTTAGCAAGCACACTAAATTCAGAGTGAGTAACACTTAATTTGAGAATGCATATAAAATGTATGCATTTTCATATGCATATAAAAATGCATATAAGATTACTTTGAATTCCTTTGTTTTCAACTATTTCATGAAGTATTTGAAAAGTCCTTCATTCTCCATCACACTGTCTAATCCCAATTTATGCTAAAATATGTTGGAGTGCTTCTGGGCACTCTAGTAATTGAGAAGTTACCAGCTAGCTTGGGTTTAATCATAAGCAGTGACAAATTCTCTAAACACACTGGCAGGTGAAGATTGCTAGGGGCAATTAACATGAAGTATTATTGATCCTATAATCTTGTATAATCCTTTCAACACCACTGTCAGGATCAGGATTCTTATCATCACTGCACTGATAAATACAAGAAAGCAAGCACTAGATGACCAAGAGGCTGTAAACCCCTCTATAGTTCTAGCTTTGCCTTCTCTACTGCTGATGAACTTACCCATAGTCTTACAGAACTCTAGACAGTATGTGAAATCTTGCTTCTTGTCAGAACATTGTGTAAGACATGGCCAAAGGTCTACAAGCGGTGGAATGGAGGTATGCTTTAAGAAAATTTTTGATTAAGGTATCATTATCGGTTATTTATTTTTCCATTCCTGGTTCTGTTTTTTTTTTTTGTTTGTTTGTTTATGTAAACAGATCCAAGAGCTTCCCTGGTGGCTCAGATGGTAAAGCATCTGCCTGCAGTGTGGGAGACCTGGGTTCGATCCCTGGGTCGGGAAGATCCTCTGGATAAGGAAATGGCAACCCACTTCAGTATTCTTGCCTGGAAAATTTCATGAATGGAGGAGATGTACAAAAAAGATCTTCATGACCCTGATAATCATGATGGTGTGATTACTCACCTAGAGCCAGACATCCTGGAATGTGAAGTCAAGTGGGCTTTAGAAAGCATCACTACAAACAAAGCTAGTGGAGGTGATGGAATTCCAGTTGAGCTCTTTCAAATCCTGAAAGATGATGCTCTGAAAGTGCTGCACTCAATGTGCCAGCAAATTTGGAAAACTCAGCAGTGGCCACAGGACTGGAAAAAGTCAGTTTTCATTCCAATCCCAAAGAAAGGCAATGCCAAAGAATGCTCAAACTACTGCACAATTGCACTCATCTCACACACTAGTAAAGTAATGCTCAAAATTCTCCAAGTCAGGCTTCAGCAATACGTGAACTGTGAACTTCCAGATGTTCAAGCTGGTTTTAGGAAAGGCAGAAGAACTAGAGATCAAATTGCCAAAATCCGCTGGATCATCAAAAAAGCAAGAGAGTTCCAGGAAAACATCTATTTCTGCTTTATTGACTATGCCAAAGCCTTTGACTGTGTGGATCACAAGTAACTGTGGAAAATTCTGAAAGAGATGGGAATACCAGACCACCTAACCTGCCTCTTGAGAAACCTATGTGCAGGTCAGGAAGCAACAGTTAGAACTGGACATGAAACAACAGACTGGTTCCAAATAGGAAAAGGAGTACGTCAAGGCTATATATTGTCACCCTGCTTGTTTAACTTCTATGCAGAGTACATCATGAGAAACGCTGGGCTGGAAGAAGCACAAGCTGGAATCAAGATTTCCAGGAGAAATCTCAATAACCTCAGATATGCAGATGATACCACCCTTATGGCAGAAAGTGAAGAGGAACTAAAGAGCCTCTTGATGAAAGTGAAAGTGGAGAGTAAAAAAGTTGGGTTAAAGCTCAACATCCAGAAAACGAAGATCATGGCATCTGGTCCCATCACTTCACGGCAAATAGATGGGGAAATAGTGGAAACAGTGTCAGACTTTATTTTTTGGGGGCTCCCAAATTACTACAGATGGTGATTGCAGCCATGAAATTAAAAGACACTTACTCCTTGGAAGGAAAGTTATGACCAACATAGATAGTATATTCAAAAGTAGAGACATTACTTTGCAGACTAAGGTCTGTCTAGTCAAGGCTATGGTTTTTCCAGTAGTCATGTATGGATATGAGAGTTGGACTGTGAAGAAGGCTGAGAGCCAAAGAATTGATGCTTTTGAACTGTGGTGTTGGAGAAGACTCTTGAGAGTCCCTTGGACTGCAAGGAGATCCAACCAGTCCATCCTAAAGGATATCAGTCCTGGGTGTTCACTGGAAGGACTGATGCTGAGGCTGAAACTCCAGTATTTTGGCCATCTCATGAAAAGAGTTGACTCATTGGAAAAGACCCTGATGCTGGGAGGGATTGGTGGCAGGGGAAAAGGGGACAACAGGGGATAAGATGGGTAGATGGCTGAGTTTGGGTAAACTCCGGAAGTTGGTGATGGACAGGGAAGCCTGGCATGCTGCGATTTATGAGGTCACAAAGATTTGTACACGACTGAGTCACTGAACTGAAACAGATCCAAGACTAAGGATTTGTTCACTATAGAACTGCCCATTATATTTGTTATCTGTAATTAATCTTTAAAGCTATTATGTTCTAAATTCTTGCAACTTAGCTTGAGATCTATGAACCAACAACAGGGGCAGCACCTGGGAACTTGGTAGGTTTGTAGAATTCTGGTCCCCACCCCAGATATATGCAATCAGAAGCTGCATTTTTAAGATTCATTAGGTAATTAAAATGCACTGTCCTTCAGGCGAGTGTGAATACATTCAGGATCAAACAAAAATAACCCATTGTGGAGTACTTTAATCTTTACTTATTTTTATCTAACATATGTAGGTGACAACCTTATGAATATTCTCTGTGAACTGCCTCTGGCGCCCCCTTGTGGTCCTATTCCTTCTCAGACAGAGCTCCCCACAGAACTGCTTCCACTAGTTCATCTGCTTTCAGTGCGCTGCAGCAAAGGGTAATTTCTCTGCGCCTCCTTAAGTGGAAATATCTAGTTTTAACTTAATTAATCCTCCTCAAATGGACGATCGTTAAAAGACTCTTCCAAACAAACTGTAGATGAAAGGTCGTGGTAAAATGCCAGTAAAATGAAAAATAACATTTTTAGGGTTATTAGCTTGGCTTAGTCCAGGTGCCAGTGCTTTGTAAGCCCAACTGTGACATTAAGGAAGCAAAATAAAACAAAACACCACAATGATCTGATCAGATCTTACAATAAGTCAATAAAAATTCAGAATCATCATGATTATTAAACTATGGATCCCTACCATTAGCAATGAACCATACATACCTAGTACATATTGCATATTGTAGCTTCATGAAATATCTTATTCCATTTTGATATACATTAAAACCACTATAAATACCTTTATAGTTGGCTGAACTTAGAATATCTTTTTTTTTTTTTTTGAACTTAGAATATCTTTAAATAGTTGGAACTCAAAGTGTTAAAGCAGGCAAAACTAATAACATTGCTCTAAAATATTACTGAATAAAAATAAAATTTTTCCTATATAATAAATTATTAAAATATTTCCATTTTTAGTAAGCACAAAATACTTTTTATACCTTTAACACGTAAATTTATTTAAAGTACATTTTAAAGTTGACAACTAAAATTTATAGGTTTTCAGTTTCATAATTATACCATATGTTAATTCAATGACAAAAATACGTAATCATAAATTACACATACACACACAAAGGTCTAAGATTAGGAAAGTTTTAACTGATATTATAAAAAATTCCAACTTTACCACCTGGAATAAAATATGTTATTTTTTCAAAGGACCTACAAAGTAGTAAAATAAATATGAAAAATAGCAAGATATTTTGTTTTTCATTAGTAATCTGGGAAAGACTGTAAATGGAAACATTCATTATGAGGCAAATCGTTATAGAAATATTTTGTTAAATTTTAAAAATATCTTAAATATTGAATTAACAGTCGCATTACTCTACTTTTTCTTGGAATTTTAAAAACTAGTACAAGAAAAAATTAGTATTCTAAAAATTCCTTATGTGAATGTATATAGCTCTATGACATTTCAAAGTACTTTCTCCATTTTATCTCTTTTAAAGTGTGTTTATTCTAAGAGTAACGGTTACAGAGAAATCTGGGAAGTGTCTTTTTAAAGAAGAGAAATTGATATATGAGAAGGTTATGGTTAATCTCTTATGTTAAAAAATGAAATAAATTTATTTTATTTTTAACTGGAGGATAATTGCTTTAAAATATTGTATTAGTTTCCATCATACAGCAACATGCCTCAGCCACGGGTATACATATCTCACATTTTTAGTAAAGGGACTTGTATATAGGTCTTAAAAAATTCATCTATGCTCCTCTACTTTCTCTTAAAGTCTCAGAATTATTTTAATTCCCATTGACGCCATATTTGGGTAATGGTACCTCGATGTCACAAAATTAGCATCCTGAAATTTGTTACCACTTATGTTCTCAAACCAGGACTTATTTTCATGAACCAGCAAAATGATTGAAATTATACTTTTGTTACTTTGTATCATAAACACTCTAGCTTCCTTGTTTCATGTTAAAATATCTTTAAAACAATTAAATGTGTTAGAATGTTAGTATCAGCAGGAATTTTACGTGTGCAACGTTTATTGCATACACTTATTTCTGTGATTGTTTTTTGGACACCAGAATCCCATCTCCCCTTCTTCATGGCACTTGACAAGACTATAGATTTTAATCTCCCTTGCAGCAAAATTGATCAAAGGACTGCTCTTGGAGTTCTTCGTAAAGCGGTGAGAATGGAAAGACTGTGGTTCCAGGCTGGGTTTTTTTTTTTTTAAATTAATTTTTATTGGAGTATATTTGTTTTACAACACCCCACTCCAGTACTCTTGCCTGGAAAATCCCATGGATGGAGGAGCCTGGTAGGCTGCAGTTCCCGGGGTTGCTAAGAGTCGGACACGACTGAGCGACTTCACTTTCACTTTTTACTTTCATGCATTGGAGAAGGAAATGGTAATCCACTCCAGTGTTCTTGCCTGGAGAATCCCAGGGACGGGGGAGCCTGGTGGGCTGCTGTCTATGGGGTTGAACAGAGTCGGACACGACTGAAGCGACTTAGCAGCAGCAGCAGCAGTTTCTACTCTACAGAAAAACAAGTCAGTCATATATATGAGGATATATATATATATCTTCTCCCTTTTGGACTCCTTCTTTTTCAGGTCACAGAGTGCATAAATAAAGTTCCCTGTGCTATACAGTATGTTCTCATTTTTTTTCTTTTTAAATCTTTTTTTTTGTTGTTGTTCAATTGCTAAGTTGTGTCCAACTCTGCAACCCTGTGGACTGCAGCATTCCAGGTTTCCCTGTCCTTCACTGTCTCCTAGAGTTTGCTCAAACTCATGCCATCAAGTTGGTGATACCATTCAACCATCTCATCCTCTGTCTTCCCCTTCTCCACAATCCTTCAATCTTTCCCAGCATCAGGGTCTTTTCCATTGAACCATCTCTTCATGTTAGGTGGCTAAAGTACTGGAACTTCACTTTAGCATCAGTCCTTCCAGTGAATATTCAAGGTTGACTATCTATTTAATACCATCTCTTTTTTTATATCAGAAGGGTTTTGATTTAGGTCATACCTGAATGGTCTAGTGGTTTTCCCTACTTTCTTCAATTTAAGTCTGAATTTGGCAATAAGGAGTTCATGATCTGAGCCACAGTCAGCTCCTGGTCTTGTTTTTGCTGACTGAATAGAGCTTCTCCATCTTTGGCTGCAAAGAATATAATCAATCTGATTTCGGTGTTGACCATCTGGTGATGTCCATGTGTAGAGTCTTCCTTGTGTTGTTGGAAGAGGGTGTTTGCTATGACCAGTGCATTTTCTTGGCAGAATGCTATTAGCCTTTGCCCTGCTTCATTCTGTACTCCAAGGCCAAATTTGCCTATTACTCCAGGTGTTTCTTGACTTCCTACTTTTGCATTCCAGTCCCTTATAATGAAAAGGACATCTTCTTTGGGTGTTAGTTCTAAAAGGTCTTGTAGGTCTTCATAGAACTGTTCTTCAGTGTTACTGGTTGGGGCATAGACTTGGATTACTGTGATATTGAATGGTTTGCCTTGGAAATGAACAGAGATCATTCTGTCGTTTCTGAGATTGCATACAAGTACTGCATTTCAGACTCTTTTGTTGACCATGATGGCTACTCCATTTCTTCTAAGGGATTCCTGCCCGCAGTAGTAGATATAATGGTCATTTGAGTTAAATTCACCCATTCCAGTCCATTTTAGTTTGCTGATTCCTAGAATGCTGACGTTCACTCTTGCCATCTCTTGTTTGACCACTTCCAATTTGCCTTGATTCACGGACCTGACATTCCAGGTTCCTATGCAATATTGCTCTTTACAGCATTGGACTTTGCTTTATCGCCAGTCACATCCACAACTGGGTAGTGTTTTTGCTTTGGCTTCATCCCTTCATTCTTTCTGGAGTTATTTCTCCACTGATCTCCAGTAGCATATTGGGCACCTACTGAGCTGGGGAGTTCCTCTTTCAGTATCGTATCATTGTGCCTTTTCATACTGTTCATGGGGTTCTCAAGGCAAGAATACTGACGTGGTTTGCCATTCCCTTCTCCAGTGGACCACATTCTTCAATTCTTAAATAGAAGAAAGTAGGGAAAACCACTAGCCCATTCAGGTATGACCTAAATCAAATTCCTTATGATTATACAGTGGAAGTGAGAAGTAGATTTAAGGGCCTAGATCTGATAGATAGAGTGCCTGATGAACTATGGACGGAGGTTCGTGACATTGTACAGGAGACAGGGATCAAGACCATCCCCATGGAAAAGAAATGAAAAATAGCAAAATGGCTGTTTGGGAAGGCCTTACAAATAGCTGTGAAAAGAAGAGAAGTAAAAAGCAAAGGAGAAAAGCAAAGATATAATCCTCTGAATGCAGAGTACCAAAGAATAGCAAGAAGAGATAAGAAAGCCTTCTTCAGTGATCAATGAAAAGATATAGAGGAAAACAACAGAATGGGAAAAACTAGAGATCTCTTCAAGAAAATTAGAGATACCAAGGGAACATTTCATGCAGAGATGGGCTCGATAAAGGACAGAAATGGTATGGACCTAACAGAAGCAGAAAATATTAAGAAGAGGTGGCAAGAATACACAGAAGAACTGTACAAAAAAGATCTTAATGACCCAGATAATCACGGTATGATCACTCACCTAGAGCCAGACATCCTGGAATGTGAAGTCAAATGGGCCTTAAGAAACATTACTACGAATATAGCTAGTGGAGGTGATGGAATTCCAGTTGAGCTGTTTCAAACCCTGAAAGATGATGCTGTGAAAGTGCACTCAATATGCCAGCAAATTTGGAAAACTCAGCAGTGGCCACAGGACTGGAAGAGGTCAGTTTTCATTCCAATCCCAAAGAAAGGCAATGCCAAAGAATGCTCAAACTACGGCACAATTGCACTCATCTCACACACTAGTAAAGTAATGCTCAAAATTCTCCAAGCCAGGATTCAGCAATACGTGAACTGTGAACTTCCAGATGTTCAAGCTGGTTTTAGAAAAGGCAGAGGAACCAGAGATCAAATTGCCAACATCCGCTGGATCATGGAAAAAGCAAGAGAGTTCCAGAAAAACATCTATTTCTGCTTTATTGACTATGCCAAAGCCTTTGACTGTGTGGATCACAAGAAACTGTGGAAAATTCTGAAAGAGATGGGAATACCAGACCACCTAACCTGCCTCTTGAGAAACCTATATGCAGATCAGGAAGCAACAGTTAGAACAGGACATGGAACAACAGACTGGTTCCAAATAGGAAAAGGAGTACGTCAAGGCTGTATATTGTCACCCTGCTTATTTAACTTCTGTGCAGAGTACATCATGAGAAACGCTGGGCTGGAAGAAGCACAAGCTGGAATCAAGATTTCCAGGAGAAATATCAATAACCTCAGATATGCAGATGACACCACCCTTATGGCAGAAAATGAAGAGGAACTAATAATCCTCTTGATGAAAATGAAAGAGGAGAGTGAAAAAGTTGGCTTAAAGCTCAACATTCAGAAAATGAAGATCATGGCATCTGGACCCATCACTTCATGGCAAATAGATGGGGAAACAGTGGAAACAGTGTCAGACTTCATTTTTGGAGGCTCCAACATCACTGCAGATGGTGACTGCAGCCATGAAATTAAAAGACGCTTACTCCTTGGAAGAAAAGTTATGACCACACTAGATAGCATATTCAAAAGTAGAGACATTACTTTGCCAACAAATGTCCGTCTAGTCAAGGCTATGGTTTTTCCAGTAGTCATGTATGGATGTGAGAGTTGGACTGTGAAGAAAGCTTAGTGCTGAAGAATTGATGCTTTTGAACTGTGGTGTTGGAGAAGACTCTTGAGAGTCCCTTCGACTGCAAGGAGATCCAGCCAGTCCATTCTGAAGATCAAGCCTGGGATTTCTTTGGAAGGAATGATGCTAAAACTGAAGCTCCAATACTTTGGCCACCTCATGCGAAGAGTTGACTCATTGGAAAAGACCCTGATGCTGGGAGGGATTGGGGGCAGGAGGAGAAGGGGACGACCGAGGATGAGATGGCTGGATGGCATCACTGACTCGATGGACGTGAGAGTTGGTGATGGACAGGGAGGCCTGGCATGCTGCGATTCATGGGGTTGCAAGGAGTCGGACACGACTGAGCGACTGAACTGAACTGAACTGTTATATATAATATTAATAGTGTGTATGTGTTAATCCCAGTCTCCTAGTGCTGGAGTCTTTTTCTGAATAGATGTACCTTCTTCATCTTTTTTTCCATTTTCTGCCACATAACCTAAAGCAGCCTACAGAATGCGGACCATGGATGCAAAGAGTCTAGAACTCGTCATCCTTGCAGAGCGGAGAGCTGTATGTCAGCCAGGAACATCTGTCTGGACTATTGCGAGAGCAAGAAACATGGACTCTATGTGGGTTTATTTGTTGCAGCCGTTTATCCTATATCAACAATGTGTTTTGGTATAATATGTTTAAGAAAGCCTGCTTAATGAAGGATGTTTTTATTTGAATGATTTTAAGTGAGTTCTTTCAAAGTTCACAAGCTAGTGTGTGTCTGTGTTGACCTTGCTTGGTGATAGTTTTTCCTGTTTCAGGGCTGTAATTTCTGGGTCATACCCTGGTGGGCACACTGATATTTAAATCTTATTTCCCATCACATTTGAAAGGAAAGCCTCTTGCAGCTTTTTTATCTGCCTGCTATGGTTTTCTGCTAGGCTTGCTTAATGTACTGATTTGCACAGTGGGATAAGCTAGAAAACGTATTTTAAATCTGAAAGCTTATATTCTGCTGAACATAGCAGACATTGTGAAAAAGCACTAAAATGTATAAAATCTGTCAATTCTTCACACCCCTGCATTGTAAAGGCTCTTGTTAAAAACTCAAAAATGGCAGAATGCAAATGGTATAAATACCATTTGCAAAAGTTGTCTTCTTATGTACCACATGAAATACGTATGATGCTTCTGCCTGAAGAAATTTTATGCTGAACATTAGCCATTTTAGGAAATAGTCCTACACACATGACCATATTAATAACTCCTTTTTGCTCTGCTTCGTGAACCCATGGTTATTATGGAGCATTAAGAGCAACCATCATGATTTGGAAACTACAAGCTGTCGGTGCATTCTGGAACATCTATGCTACTCTCACTTCTTCA
The DNA here is from genome assembly GCF_023091745.1 of Budorcas taxicolor. Lineage (NCBI taxonomy): Eukaryota > Metazoa > Chordata > Mammalia > Artiodactyla > Bovidae > Budorcas > Budorcas taxicolor. The sequence continues at coordinate 75,667,825 of NC_068910.1, forward strand.
GCTCTGTGAGATATAATTCTAAGTCTGTTTCCAAGGTTCAGAGACCTTCTCCTCATGAATCATAGAATTATTAGGCTGGGAAAGTCCTCAACAGACTATCTGATATGAATTCCTGCATTTACATAGACCACAGTCTAGGGAGAAAGTAAATTAGTCAAAATCCCCTGGTGAATCATTGCCACACTTAAAAAAATCATCTTTCCATGTATCATTGAGGATGTAGGTAGCCAGATTAACAGAAAAATAATGAGAGAGAAAAAAAATGTGAGAGAGGAAAAATTAGTTCTAAATCAAATGCTTCACACACAAGGAAGTTGGGGATAGAAGTCACTTTCTTGGAATAGGAATCTTGTTATATTTTGTTGCATTTGACTCTCAAAGCCTGTATACTAGAATAATTTGAAGCCTAGAGAAATTTTGCAGCTTACTTTAAGAAAACAAAACAGAGGTACCTGGGGATAAAATGCAGGTTTTCTTTGTTCTGCTCCAGTACATCTCCTCCTGTGGCATGTGACCCGTATCATTCCTTCAGCACAATATGGTCTCCTTTTCTATTTCTCCATCATTCAGAAAGCCAGAACATAGCAGAAGCAATTTATGTCCGGGGACTTTTCTAGTTGGGGATTTTAGAGATTTTGCAAGACTAACTATCTTGGAACCAATTATTAGATGGGTGGGAAGTCACCAATTCTCAATAGAATGGATAAATGCAGAGTCTGGTACAATCACTTTCTTTGCATTTAATAGCTAAGTTTGGTATACTATCCCAGAGACACAGTTTAGTGAAAGTAATCTGAAAACAATTCTTAAAATGATTGTCTTGATTTGAAGAATATGGATCTGGATATAGTGTAAACTGAAAGTAACATTATACTTAAAATTCAAGCAGACACATGCCTTAATTTTGATGACTAAATTTTTAAAAAAATATAGAGAAAACTACATAAAGCACTCTGTTTAGCTTCCTCCTTTAACACACAAATCGATATTTGTAGTTTTACCCTTGGTTTTTTACGACTGATTTTAGTTATACTTTGTTGTTGATGTTTAGTTGCTAAGTTGTGCTTGACTGTTTGTGACCCCATGGACTGTAGCTTACCAGCCTCCTCTTTGCATCGGATTTGCCAGGAGCAGATTTACTGGAGCAGGTTGCCTTTTCCTTTTCCAGGGGATCTTCCTAACCCAGGGATCGAACCTGCATTTACAAGCAGATTCTTTACTGCAGAGCCACCTGGGAAGTCTTTTAGTTTTGTTTAATCTCTACTTAATTTTATTGTTTTGAGCTTCCCTGGTGGCTCAGCAGTAAAGAACCCACCTGTCAATGCTGGGACACTGGAGAACCAGGTTTGATCCTTGGGTTGGGAAGATCCCCTAGAGAAGGAAATGGCAACCTGCTCCAGTATTCCTGCCTGAGAAATCCCATGGTCAGAGAAGCCTGGTGGGCTACAGTCCATCGGGCCTCAAAAGAGTCAGAGGTGACTAAGCAACAACAATTTATTATTTAAAGGTATTCTCACTCTAAACAAGTGGGTTATGTTCCAGGATTTGTCATCCATGAAGAGAATGTTCTGATGTAAGTGCTGAAAAAAGTAGTTTGCATAGTATGGGAATTGGAAGTTAAGTTTTACTAGCAAAATGAGGACTGTAGCCTGGGATATAGTGTTTCTGGTAGCTCTGAGAAAACTGCTCTGAGAAGATCAGGGGAAGCCCGGTTATAGAGGAGTTTTGCAACAAAGGGCAGGTTTTCAATTACATTAAAAAAATAATTAAAGAAAACCAATGATCTCAAGTTAAGCAGTTTAGTGTTTTTCTGTGTATGGGGAGACGCAAGAGTGTGGGTTCACTGAAACCACTCCTTTGATACGCACCTCAGCTTTCTGGGGTCGGTACCTTGTGTTTTCACATCCTGAGTTCCTCAGGGCTCACGGCGGGGAGTGGCTGCCGTCTGATGGCTGCTCCCTGCCAAGTATTCTTTTCCTTCCTGAGTTTCCTCAGGGTTCACTGGCTCACTCTGGAGAACTGTAATTGCTGATGACTGCGACATCTTTGTTTACTGATATGGCAGGGAATATTTCATTTCTCATGCGTATTGCTATGGAACTTGGGAAGTTGTAAAGTCTTGATGGCATTTTTAAATTATACAGCTAGGAAATTATCATATATTTGAAAACTTGAAGCCTAAGCAAAATGTAAACCCTTGCTTATGGCACTCAGATGACGAACGCACATTGCTTTACCCATGGAAGCCCAGCCTGATAGAAACAATGCTGGCTGGATCCAGTAATCAAGAGTTTCTTAACACTTTTAAAAAGGCATCAACAGAGTTTGTATCAATTACAATGCCTCCAGGAACTGTTACAAGAAAACTCATTTCAAAGTGGCTCAAAGGTTGAGAAAGTTTATTGGTTTGTATAACTGGAAGCGCACGAGTGGGGCAAGCAGTCCAGTAGCTCTGGCCTCCTTTTCTTACCTTTTCCTTGGCTGTGCTTATCTATTGGTGTCGTTACTAAAAAGGATTTTTCAATTTGGAGATATTACAGGACAGCGTTCAGAGAAAGGTATCAAGCGCTGTTCCACACTTCCAAGCGAGTGTCCTTCAGCCAATTCTGAATGTGATAATTTGGGAAAATCAACTGTGGCTCAAGGAATGGAATAAACTCTTTAGCTTAAACTGAAAAGGATTCGTTGTGGGAACAGGGTCGGGGGTGGAGGTGGTCAGCTTCTTCTGAACCACAGGTGCCATGTGAGAAGAAATGGATGAATGTTGAGTGGTTGAGTTGATAGACGCTTTGGCCATGGGAGATTTATTGAGAATTCCTACACCAACACTGTGTAACTAAACATATTTGGTGCATTAGACTATATATTTAATTACAGTCTAAAGTAAAAGTTTACAAAGAACTGCAGGGATAAGTGTAGTATGTTGTTGGGTAAATCTATAATCTTTGTTTCTTGAAGTATTTACTTCTAAAAAATTTACCTACAAATTTCCAGAAAAGCATTTTTCTTTTATCTCCAACAACCATACCTTCCTCATATCCTAATATATTGTCTAATTTTTGTTGCTACCTTTACAATGATTTAGATAGTCTGTTTTAATTTTGTTACCAAAAAGCTAGATAAAAAACTTTTAACCTGATTAATCATAGACTGAAGCATCTTCTATTTACTGTGATAGAATAAATATTCTTTCCTTTCTACCTTTTTATTTTATTTACTCCCCTTTTTTCTTTCCCTTTCTTTTTTCATTTGCTTCTCCCTGTATCTATATACTCTTTTTATGTTGAATTGCACTATTTAGAGAATCATATATTGCTGCTTTTATGTGACTACATTAAGAATTACTCAGGCAATAATTCAAATAATTACAGATTATATTGCTCACCAAAAAACTATTTATTTGGATTTACTTCTGTTTGCTCTTACATCTCATTTGATAAAAATGATCCATGTGGGGGCCATTTTCTAAGTTCTTGGATATCAGAATGTCTCTGTTGCTGCCAACCAAGAATGATAGCTTGACTGGATACAGATTTCTTGCGTCCAAATCGATAGTCATCTTAACTTTATGGATCTTGAGCAGTTTCCTTTTGAAATATAGAATTGTGGAGGAGAATTATGACCTTGCAATGGTTTTCTTTTTTTGGATATTGCCTGATTTTCTGCTGGAGTGGCTTTAGTTTTTTTCTTTGTTCTTGTTATTACCAAGACCTGTTTTTGTCTTTTATTTCACATTAATTTGGAGTATCCAGGTACCATTTTTGATTTGTGGTCTCAGCTCCCTTCAACTCAGCGAACTTATCTTCATTTTTCTTTTCTTTGCAGCTTCTCCCTCCATCTTCTGCAGATACCCTTTCTCCATCAAATTGCTACTTTTGGAATTGTTATTATGAACATAGGGGAAGTCCTGGATCAATTTTCCATTTCCATTATCATATCGGTCCCTTGGCTATTTTCTTCTATGTTCTGCAAATATTTCTTGGGTGAAGACTAGGACACATCTTACCTTCTGTAGCAACCAGTCTACTGCTCATTGCCTTCATTGATCAATACTCAAAAATGTAATTTCCATCTAGAATCCGCTTTTCCTTATCTCAGACTCTTCTATGTGCTGCCCTTTCAAATTTCATGAACAGTAAGAATAAGAGGTTTTTAAAGTTTTCTGTTTCTAATCAGAAGGCTGTTTCATAGCCTGTCTTTCAGATAGGTTGCCATGTAAGCATGTGTGCTGAGTTGCTTCAGTTGTGTGTAACTCTTTGGGACCCTGTGGATTGTAGCCAGCCAGGCTCCTCTGCCCATGGGATTCTCCAGGAAAAGATACTGGAGTGGGTTGCCATTTCTTCCTCCTGGGGAATGTTCCAATTCAGGAATCAAACCATTGGCAGGCAGGTTCTTTATCACCAGACCACCTGGGAAGCCCTAGGTTTGCATGCTTATAAACAACTTTAAACCTGTTTTGTGTTCAACATGGGTTAAAAGAAGTTTTATTTTTCTGTCTGTTCATCCTTACAGAAGATATGGGTTTATCTACTAGTTAGAAGTGAAATAGTTTTTACTGAGATTATATGGAATCCTGTTTAAAACTTTTGGATTCAGAGAAAAACTATGTATGTTTATTTATTTTTCCATACTAGGATCGAAGTTGTCTGTAAGGAGAGGGAGAATGCAACCAGTAGAGGCATTTATAAGGTACAGAATTTGATTCCTGGGGGTTTTCAAGTGGTGGTACTGGTTGTCCAAAATTAACTCTAAGAATGCCAAACTCTCACTGCCATGTGGTAGCCCTTCCATGCTTGGGTGGCAGGCCATTTCTCTGCACAAGTACAAGCTTGGAAGGACTGCTGTAGCATACTGCCTTGTGTAAGAACGTTTATTGCATTTTTCCAAAGTCTCTGCTGAGGCGATAATTTGCCGCTCAAGGCCTGACCTGTCACTCTGAATTAGGGTTCTGCTTATGCTCCTACACACTTCCTCCCCAGGGTGGCTTTGTCTTCACATTGTTAACCATCAGCTTGGCCCTTGTCTGCATGCGGTCTTGTCAAAAGTCAGTACAATGGAGGAACTTGCCTTGTGGTCTAGTGGATGTCTCCACACTCCCAGTGCAGGGGGGCTGGGTCTGATCTTTGGTCAGGAAACCAGATCGCACATGCTGCAACAAAGACCCAGTGAGTTACACAAATAAATAAATATTTTTAAGAGTCAATATACTGGAGATTGCTGAAGCTTCTGGCCTGTGTATGCCACTGTTCTGATTTTTAAAGACTCCTTGGGATGACAGACATTTCCCTTTCTTTTTTTTTGGTTATTCCACTGAGACTTTGAGAGGTGGGAGACTAATGAATCAGGGGAACTTACTTTGTAATTTCTGTCTTTGTCCTAAGCGTCTTCTTTGGTTATGAATCTTTCTGGTTTTCTTCCACAATCTTCACTTCTGAGCCCCATCCTGGATGTGTCATTCCCTGAAACCAAAACTAGTTACAATTCTCAGCTTTTTGTCTGTCGTTGTTCAAAGTGAGAGTGAAAGTGTTAGTTGCTCATTCATGTCTGACTCTTTGCGACCCCATACACTGTATCCCGCTAGTCTCCACTGTCCATGGAATTCTCCAGGCAAGAATACTGGAGTGGGTAGCCATTCCCTTCTCCAGGGGAGCTTCCCAATCCAAGGATTGAACCTGGGTCTCTTGCATTGCAGGTAGATTCTTTACCATCTGAGCCACCAGGGAAGCCTCCATCATTGTTCAAAGCCATCATTAAATGAATTCTTTCTTCTTTAACTCTTCAGAATCCAGACTCGTATATCCAGAACTCACAACTTTTCTGTTTTCTCATCTATTTCTATTGCAAAAATTTATGCAGAGCAAAATCTATGAGATTTCTCTATGTAATTCTCTTTAAATTCCTTGGAATAACTTCTGCCTTTGGTGATGGCTGGATTGTATAACTCTTGTTGCTTTCAGAAAAGAAAAATCAGCTTCTTGATGAATACTGTCCAAATACTCTCACTCTTACATGTTTTTTTCTTCTGCTTATTACACAAAGCTCTGCTTCAAAGAAGCTTCTGCTATTGGTGGTGAGATTAACCCAGCAGGCAGAATCACAATGTTGCTGTTTTTAATTGTTTAAGTCCATTACATAAGAGGAGGATGAAATTATTAGGAAAAAAAGCCTCTAAGACTTTTAAAAGTAAAATAATTCAATAATATTGCTTACAAAACAAACTTTCTCCATAGGAGGTTCTCAAAGACGCATTTCCAAAAAAGAGTATTTTCATTTACTCTAACATGTTTACTTAATTCCTTTACTTACCTTTTGAAGAGCATTAACTAAAATCTACTTCAGGGGATCAAACATTTCATACCCTTAAATCACTCTTCTGAAATAGTGTTCCCTTTTGAGTAGCATGAAGCTGGAAATGATGATAAGGAATGAAAATATTAATATTCATAATCATTTTTGTCTTATTGCAGGTCAAGTCATAGCATTGATTAGTTTGTGCTGTTGGGTTTAACTCTACTCAATGAATCAAAGCAATTTAAGTTAGAATTTTGTTTCTTAAGTATTCATCCTTTTATTCATAGAAGCTTTAGTGATTGGAGTCAGAACACTCCATGAAAATAGGGATGGAAGAGCTTTTCAATCTGTTGCTCTTTCAGAGCCATGAACTAATCCACAGTCAAGCATTAGTATGTATTCTGGAGCAAAGTAAGTGATAGGGATGCTGACAGCAGTGATGAACATGATGTCATACTAGAGCCATATGGTCTCCCAGGTGTCCAGGTTACTCTTTGAGAAGCATCTCAAATTCGCAGAAATATCTGAGGAAACAGGATGGCCTTAGCTCTGCATTTGTTGTGACAATGCACGGAATTTTTTTTTTTTTTTTTTTAAATACCCTTTTGTCTTCCCTTCCTCCAAATTCCAGTTTGTTCTAGCTCTTCTTGACATGGGCTTCATGAATCAGGTAGTTTCAGTTGAAATACCCAAATGCTTTCAGTGCATTAATAATAGAATTTTTGTTGGGAAATTTTGTAAAACATCAGGGATTTTACACTTTCTTCAGGAAGGTGGCTGTAGATATCACCTGCAGATGTTACCCTTAGTTTGATGGTTTTGTAAAAGAAGTTTGGAAATCAGAGAGTGGTGGCTAGCAGAGATTTCTCAACTTTTCTATATTTTCATTGCAATTCAGGTCTCTGGAAAGTATCAATGTATTTTGTATTTTTCTTTTTTTTTTTTTTTAAAGCAATTGAATTTCAAATTAAAATACTTGGTAGTTTGAGATTTTACTCTTTTTAAATGATGATCTACGGACTGTGAGTACCTCTGCTTCTTTACCTTCTAATGGTCTATCGTAGTCTACCACTCCTGTCAGTCTTAATTATGGGTATTTCCTAAAATGAGCCCTTTGACTTTTTCCTCATTTCTGTCTCCTCATTTCATGCTCAGAAAACTCATCTATTTTCACAGACTGACTGTTCACCGTAATACTTTCTGTGCTTCTGTTTTCTTTTCTGTACTCACGAAAGATTATCACAATGATAAAAAAAAACAGCAAGGTGTGGCCACTACTTATAAAACTAGTTTCATAATATGTGTGTGCTCAGTTGCTCAGTCATGTCCAACTCTTTGTGGTCCCATAGATTATGGCCTGCAAGTCTCCTCTGTCCATAGAATACTGGGGCAAGAATACTGGAGTAGGATGCCACTTCCTATTCAGGGAATCTTCCTGACCCACGGATTGAATGCACATCTCTTGTGTCTCCTGCTTCTTTACCACTAGCACTAAAATTTCTTCTTCCAAATCAATCATCTTTTCCAGATTCTTTGTTGTATCAATGGCTAATATGCTTAAATTTTATCCTTTCCAAAGAAGGGATTTTTTTCTCAGGTCAAAATCCTATTCTCACATATTTTCATCTCCTCTAGATCCTTGCTACTCAAGGTGTGGTCCATAGACCAACAGCATTGATGACGTCTGGGAGCTTGTTAGAAATGAAGAGTCTTGGGCCCTGTTCTGGACTTTCTGACTCAGAATCTGCATTTTAACATAATATCCCAAGTAAAAGCATTGTGTCTGAAACTTTAATGTGAATTCAAGTCACCGCATATTTTGTTTTGACAACTGTAACATGAATTTAGCACAAATTTAGTTGAGGCTGACGTAACTGAAACTTGGATCACATTTTGAGTAGCAAGATTGGAGAGCAGCCCTGTCTTATAGAATTGTCTGTGATGAACCCAGGGCTTCCCTGGTGGTTCAGATGGGAAGGAATCTCCCTGCAGTGCAGGAGACACAAGTTTGATCCCTGGTTTGGGAAGATCCCCTGGAGAAGGGAATGGCTACCCACTCCAGTTCTTGCCTGGAGAATCCCATGGACAGAGGAGCCTGGAGGGCTACAGTCCATGGGGTTACAAAGAGTCCTCTATAGTTGCTGTTTAATAAAGTAGCCACAGGCCACATGAGGCCAATGGGCAACTTAATTCATTTAAATTCAAGTTTAAATGGTCATATATGGCTAGTAACTATCCTATTGGACAGTAGAGTAAAATCCAGTATACTTATTGGGATTCTCACAAATGCTAGGAAAGTGAAATGGAAAGACTTAATGCTATTAAAACAAAAATTTATTTTGCCCTGCTGGATATATTTAGAAAAAAGTAAGTTGGATATGTGTAGAGTTTCTAATAGCCACACTAGTTGTCTGCTAACAAATTGTCTTCAACTGTTACCAGTGGCATGTGCTGTATTCAAACCACTTGTTCAGTTCAATTTAGTCACCCAGGCGTGTCTGACTTTCCGACATCATGGACTGCAGCATGCCAGGCCTCCCTGTCCATCACCAACTCCTGGAGCTTACTCAGACTCACGTCCATCAAATTGGTGATGCCATCCAATCATATTATCCTCTAACATCCGCTTCTCCTCCTGCCCTCAATCTTTCCCAGCATCAAGGCCTTTTCCAGGGAATCAGTTCTTCGCATCAAGTGGTCAAAGTATTGAAGTTTCAGCTTCAGCATCAGTGCTTCCAATGAATATTCAAGACTGATGTCTTTTAGGATTGACTGGTTGGATCTCCTTGCAGTCCAAGGGTCTCTCAAGAGTCTTCTCCAACACCACAGTTCAAAAGCATCATTTCTTCAACACTCAGCTTTCTTTATAGTCCAACTCTCACATCCACACATGACTACTGGAAAAACCATAGCTTTGACTAGATGGACTTTTGTTGGCAAATAAATATCTCTGCTTTTTAATATGCTGTCTAGGTTGGTCATAGCTTTTCTTCCAAGGAGTAAGCATCTTTTAATTTCATGGCTGCTGTCACCATCTGCAGTGATTTTGGAGCCCCCAGAATTAAAGTCTCTCACTGTTTCCATTATTTCCCCATCTATTTGCCATGAAGTGATGGAATCAAATGCCAAGATCTTAGTTTTCTGAATGTTGAGCTTTAAGCCAACGTTTTCACTCTCCTCTTTCACTTTCATTAAGAAGCTCTTTAGTTCCTCCTCACTTTCTGCCATAAAAGTGGTGTCATCTGCATATCTGTGGTTATTTATATTTCTCCTGGAAATCCTGATTCCAGCTTGTGCCTCATCCAGCCCAACGTTTCTCATGATGTACTCTGCATATAAATTAAATAAGCAGGGTGACAATATACGGCCTTGACGTACTCCTTTCCCAATTTGGAACCAGTCTGTTGTTCTATATCCAGTTCTAACTGTTGCTTCTTGACCTGCATACAGATATCTCAGGAGGCAGGTCAGGTGGTCTGATATTCCCTTGAAGAATTTTCCAGTTTGTGATCCACACAGTCAAAGGCTTTGGCATAGTCAACAAAGCAGAAGTAGATGTTTTTCTGGAACTCTCATGGTTTTTCAATGATCCAACGGGTGTTGGTAATTTGATCTTTTATTTCTCTGTCTTTTCTAAATAGAGCTTGACATCTGGAAGTTCATGGTTCACATACTGTTGAAGCCTGGCTTGGAGAATTTTGAGCATTACTTTGCTAGCATAAGAGATGAATGCAATTGTGTGGTGGTTTGAGCATTCTTTAGCATTCCCTTTCTTTGGGTTTGGAATGAAAACTGACCTTTTCCAGCCCTGTGGTCACTGCTGAGCTTTACAGATTAGCTGGCATATTGAGTGCAGCACTTTCACAGCATCATCTTTTGGGATTTGAAATAGCTCAACTGGAATTCCATCACCTCCACTAGCTTTGCTTGTAGTGATGTTTCTTAGTGCCCACTTAACTTTTCATTCCAGGATATCTGGTTCTAGGTGAGTGATCACACCATTGTGGTTATCTGGGTCATGAAGATCTTTGGCAAACCACTTCAGTATTCTTGCCTTGAGAACCCCATGAATAAATCACTTGTACTATTTGTCAAAGTGGACTATTCCTTTGTATCAAGAAAGTGAAAGTGAAAGTGAAGTCGCTCAGTCGTGTCCGACTCTTTGTGACCCGTGGACTGTAGCCCACCAAACTCCTCTGTCCGTGGGATTCTCCAGGCAAGAATACTGGAGTGGATTGCCATTTCCTTCTCCAGGGGATCTTCCCGACCCAGGGATTGAACCCAGGGATTGAACCCAGTTCTCCCACACTGCAGGCAGATGCTTTAACCTCTGTGACACCAGGGAAGCCCCTTGTATCAAGAAGCTGACATGATTTTTTAAATCCCATCAGACTTGGGTATTACTGGAAATAGTACAGTGCTTCTATGGAAGGGCTTTTGTGCCTTCTGTTTTAGCACTGTTTCCAAAGGTTTCTGCTTTTTATGTTTTTTCTTACTTCAAAGTCCCTATTTACCTATTTTCTATTTAGATTTATTTGTTGCCACCCCAAATTTCATGTTATAAAGGAACTGGTATAGCTTGTTTCTCTGATTCATTTCTAAGTTGGTTATAGGCATAGAACAATAAAAAATTTTGAAGAGCACATTTCATTCATTTATTTATTTTTGGTTTTCCAAGCCAACTAATCTGTCTGCAAGGCAGGAGACCCCACTTTGACTCCTGGATTGGGAAGATCCCCTGGAGAAGGGAAAGGCTACCCACTCCAGTATTCTGGCCTGGAGAATTCCATGGACTATACAGGTTGCAAAGAGTCGGACATGACTGAGAGACTTTCACTTTCACTTTTAGGCCAGCTAAGGCATGTGGGCTCTTAAGTTACCTAACCAGGGATCTAACCCTTGCCCCCTGCATTGGGAGCATCGAGTTTTAACCACTGGGCCACTGGTGAAGTCCTGAAGAACACATTTTAGAGCATTATGATTTTTTAATTTAATTTTATTTTTTTACTTTACAATATTGTATTGGTTTTGCCATACATTGACATGAATCCACCACAGGTGTACATGAGTTCCCAACCCTGAACCCCCCTCCCATCACCCTCGCCATATCATCTCTCTGGGTCATCCCAGTGCACCAGCCCCAAGCATCCTGTATCCTGTATCGAACCTAGACTAGCGATTCATTTCTTACATGATAGTATATATGTTTCAATGCCATTCTCCCAAATCATCCCACCCTCTCCCTCTCCCTCTGAGTCCAAAAGTCTGTTCTTTACATCTGTGTCTCTTTTGCTATCTCGCATACAGGGTTATCATTATCATCTTTCTAAATTCCATATACATGTGTTAGTATACTGTATTGGTGTTTCTCTTTCTGGCTTACTTCACTCTGTATAATCGGCTCCAGTTTCATCCACCTCATTAGAACTGATTCAAATGTATTCTTTTTAATGGCTGAGTAATACTCCATTGTGTATATGTACCACAGCTCTCTTATCCATTCATCTGCTGATGGACATCTAGGTTGCTTCCATGTCCTGGCTATTATAAACAGTGCTGCAATGAACACTGGGGTACATGTGTCTCTTTCAATTCTGGTTTCCTCGGTGTGTATGCCCAACAGTGGAACTGCTGGGTCATAAGGCAGTTCTATTTGTAGTTTTTAAAGGAAACTCCACACTGTTCTCCACAGTGGCTGTACTAGTTTGCATTCCCACCAACAGTGTAAGAGGGTTCCCTTTCTCCACACCCTCTCCAGCATTTATTGCTTGTAGACTTTTGGATCACAGCCATTCTGACTGGTGTGAAATGGTACCTCATTGTGGTCTTGATTTGCGTTTCTCTGATAATGAGTGATGTTGAACATCTTTTCATGTGTTTGTTAGCCATCCGTATGTCTTCTTTGGAGAAATGTCTATTTAGTTGTTTGGCCCATTTTTTGATTAGGTCATTTATTTTTCTGGACTTGAGCTGCATAAGTTGCTTGTATATTTTTGAGATTAGTTGTTTGTTATTTGCTTCATTTGCTATTATTTTCTCTGATTCCGAAGGCTGTCTTTTCACCTTGCTTATAGTTTCCTTTGTTGTGCAGAAGCTTTTAATTTTAATTAGATCCCGTTTGTTTATTTTTGCTTCTATTTCCAGAATTCTGGGAGGTGGATCATAGAGGATCCTGCTGTGATTTCTGTCAGAGAGTGTTTTGCCTATGTTCTCCTCTAGGAGTTTTATAGTTTCTGGTCTTAACGTTTAGATCTTTAATCCATTTTGAGTTTATTTTTGTGTGTGGTGTTAGGAAGTGATCTCAGTTCAGTTCGGTCACTCAGTCGTGTCCGACTCTTTGTGACCCCATGAATTGCAGCACGCCAGGCCTCCCTGTCCATCACCAACTCCAGGAGTCCACTCAAACCCATGTCCATTGAGTCGGTGATGCCATCCAACCATCTCATCCTCTGTCGTCCCTTTCTCCTCCTGCCCCCAATCCCTCCCAGCATCAGGGTCCTTTCAAATGAGTCAGCTCTTTGCATCAGGTGGCCAAAGTATTGGAGTTTCAGCTTAAACATCAGTCCTACCAATGAACACCCAGAACTGATCTCCTTTAGGATGGACTGGTTGGATCTCCTTGCAGTCCAAGGGACCCCCAAGAGTCTTCTCCAACACCACAGTTCAAAAGCATCAGTTCTTCGGGGCTCAGCTTTCTTTAATGTGATTCATTTATTTTAAGTATGACTGTTCATATGATTTTAAAATACAATTTTATTTTAAAAATAAGATGTTTGTTTAAATGTTTATTAAATTTACTTAAAAAGCACACTCATATTTGTAAAACTGTTATGCACCATTCGTTTTGCATGCATGCTCAGTTGCTTAGCTGTGAAGGACTCTGTGACCCCCATGGACGGTAGCCCACCAGGCTCCTCTGTCCATCGGATTTCCCAGGCAAAAATACTGGAGTGCATTGCCCTTTCCTCTTCCATGAGGTCTTCCTGACCCAGGGATTGAACCCATGCCTCCTGTCACGTCTCTTCAGTTCAGTCGCTCAGTCGTGTCTGACTGTTTGTGATCCCAAAGACCCTTTCACGTCTCTTATGTATCCTCTAACGTAAATAATGCGATCTTCATTTTTGCCAATGAGGGTGTTTTCCACTGTAGAAATATTTTCACTCTACAGATATTAATTGGACTGAAAACAGTGTGAGAATAAGTAGCGGGCATTGATGTGAAAGGTAAATGGGATATAAGGGCAGAGTGCTGAGTCTGAAGGTGCCCTGCTCTGGCTGTTGCTAGCCAAGAGCCAGCAGAGCAATTGCCTCTATTGTCCTCCTCACCCCCCACCTCCTGGTGTCTATACCTGGAATAGAACATTGATTGTTTATTTTCTTATTTCTCTTTCCTGATATTCCATCTCTGATTTACAGTGGGGGCCCAGAACCACTTTTTAAAACCATTGCCAATGTCACATTTCTTCTTTATCTTCTTCTTTTGATTAGTAACTCCTTAATTTACAATTTTAGGGGCAGCTCTGTCTCCATAAGCTTATTTCCTCTTATCAAAAGAAACACTGGGTATATGAATACTAGACTTTAAGCAGATTAAAGCACAGTTATTAAGTCCATCTGCCCGATGAGATCTGTGAGTATTAAGGATACCCTGGAGCTGAGGGGAAGCTTACTTTAGAAGTATCATTGTTTTTGTACTTTGAGGGTTTGTTGTGAGCTTTTTTTTAATCAACTTTCTGTTTAGAAAGTTGGTCGCTAAGGATTGTCATTTGTTGAAAACTCAATCCTAAATGCTATAAGTGCCTTGAAAGGAAATGAAGTAGATTTTTTAGAAGTTAGAGAATGCAAGTATCTTAGACAGTGTTTTGAAAAGACTGAAAAGAGTTTACATTTAGTACATTTTAGAAGAAACGTGTGTTCTGTATGTGAGCTCAGTCACTCAGTCATGTCCAACACCTGATGGCCCCATGGACTGTAGCCTACCAGGTTCCTCTAGCCTTGGAATATTCCAGGCAAGGTTACTGGAGTGGGTTGCCATTTACTCCTTCAGGGGATTTTCTTGACTCAGGGACTGAACTTGTGTCTCTTGCATCTCCTGTATTGGCAAGCGGATTCTTTACCACTTGTGCCACCAGAAGAGACATGAAATAAGCTTATCTGTTGCCAGCAAGGCATGCCCACTCCTGCCCTTGCTCAGAAGAACTACTCTCATCAAATTCCTTTTTTAATAAATGAAATATCTCTCCCTGCAGTGCTGCTGTTGATTTACTCTTCCAGGTAAGATACATTTTACAATTGCTCAAACCTGATATTAATATCATGAAATTATTTTCTTTTCATTTTTAATAGTCTTATTTACACTGATTATGAATACCAAGTTAAATAAAAGTATGACAAGTGTGATATTTCATTTTTTTCATCTTTTCTATAGAATGCTGATGTAACTGTAAAATAATGGTTGTATTTTTTGCTTGTGAATGTTAAATTACTATCTTTATCTGTGCCTTTATAGAATATTAAATTAGTACTACCTGTAGGCTAGTACTCCTGCTAGTACCCTGTACTAGTTTGAGGTTATTAACTTTCCATGAAGATAGCTTTTAACTAGGTTATTAACTAGTTTGAACGTAGTTAAAAGCTATCTTCATGGAAAGATCATATCTATTTAATAAACTGTCAAATCCTTTTGTTTAGAATTATTTTTAGTACTAGTAGACATTCTATTTATTTACTTTGTTGAATAAGTGAATGCATAAAAAATGAGTAAATTTTATGACTGAGTGAAGATCAACTAGTCATTCTAAAGAAAGAATTTTTACAAACATGGTTTATTCTACCAGATTCTGGTGGAAATGAGAAGTTATTTTTAATTCTGCATAACTACAACATCCATTATAAATGAAATAAAAACAAAATGATTTATTGGAAAGTTTGTGTCTCCATATCTTTGAGCATTTAGATGGATAATATAATCTAAAACTTTTTTCTTCTCCCAATATCACTTATACCAGCTATACTTTATCCTCTGAAAAATCTCTTCTGATGCTCAGTGTTTGATGTAAGATTCCAATGACCTTGCTCCCTGGTTTCACTGAATTCATTGCCAAAGGAAACTTTGATTTTATAAACAGAAATATTATTCCCTTAAGGCAAATAGGAAGAATTACCAGGCTTCAATTTGAGGTCTTTGTAAAAAAATGTACTTGGCTCAAATCTACTAAATAATTTTAAACTGTATAATTTACACCATTTTTAATCACAGACTAAATAATCTGATTTGATGAGCATTATTAAAATTCTCTTTATTATGGCCAATTCCAAGGAAAATTGTTAAGCTTTCATTCCATCAGGTTATGATTTGCTATAATGATGATCAAAATATTTAAAATTTAATGACCAAACTCATGTAGAATGAAGAAGAGTGAGACAAGTATGTCAATACTGATTGTTTCCACTGATCAAAAATCACCAGACTCCTGCTCAAACCTTTGCTGATTGCCCCCATGTAAACATATAATTTATAATATTGGCGGCAATTCGGTGAGAAAGAATTGCTAGAGCCTTAGAGAATAGTAGATGCATATAATCTATGTTTGTACAAAAGCTAACCTTTGGTTAAATGTCTTTCTATTTATATTTTACAATGAAGGAACCAGAAATTACATCTAAGTAGTATTGGGAAAAATAGGATGTATTTATCAAATGGGCAGTGTTAACTCAGATCTGATGCTTTATCTTACAAATTTCAATATAGAGAAGAAACAATAATTTAATGCTTTATTGCACAATGCTTTTGGTTCAATAAATTCAACGATTCTTCTTGTCTTTTTTGTGAATGCCTTCCAGTTTTTCAGTTAACTGATGCCTCTTTTCTATTTATATACTTTATCAGGGATTACTTATGAAACCAAAGCTAATTTTACATTGGATGGCCCCTTAATCATCTCACAATTTTCATATGGAATTATCCTTTTTCTTAACCTACTCAGAGTGCCTCTCTTAAGGTCTCTGACGTATTTGCAATATATCATTCTATATTTTTCGTGTGAAAAGGATGAAGCAGAAAGTCAAGCATTTTATTTGAATATATTCAAACTGAGCTGTCTCATTGTCACAAATTCACCTCTTGGCCTGGCCACAGTTTGGGCACTGGCCAAAAGAGCAACAGAGAGGGTGATTCAGTGTGAATGATACTCTTAATGCAATATTCAAATATATTGATAAGCCAGTCATCATCCCAAACATCATTATGAGGATTCGCATATACAAAGTGCTGTGTACACTGAGTCACTTTTACATATATTATGGTGGTTTAGTTGCTAAGTCATGTCCGACTCTTGCAACCCAAGGGACTGTGGCCCACTAGTCTCTGTCCATGGGATTCTCCAGGCAAGAATTCTGAAATGGGTTGCCATTTCCTTCTTCAGGGAATCTTCCCGACCCAGGAATCTAACCTGGGTCTCCTGCATTGCAGGCAGATTCTTTACTGACTGATCTAGAATTAAATTACAAATCTGTATTCCCTTCTGCATATCTGTCAGGGTCCTGGCAAGAAAGAGATGGCACATTCATTCTGAGCAATTTGAAGATACTTTATAAAGGTACTACTTATATACCTGTAAGGTGAGGCTTCCCAGGTGGTGCTGGTAGTAAAGAACCCACCTGCTAATGCAGGAGACATAAGAGACATGGGTTCGATACCTGGGTCGGGAAGGTCCCCTGGAGGAGGGCATGCAATCCACTTCAATATTGTTGCCTGGGAAATCCCATGGACAGAAGAGCCTTGCAGGCTACAGTCCATTGGGCCACAAAGAGTTGGACATGGCTGAGGATACAGCACAAGGTATGGTAAGGGTCAACACTGGAGTGGATTGCCATTTCCTCCTCCAGGGGATCTTTCTGTTCTAGGGATCAAACCTGCCTCTCCTGTGGCTCCCGCATTGGCAGGCTGATTCGTTACCTCTGCACCACCTGGGAATCCCTTATACACTTGTAGGCAAGGTTTAAGGAAAATCACTGGCACCACACTGCATAGAGCAAAACCTGCGACTGACAAAGGAGGGGGAACATTCCCACCTCAAGGCCTGAAGGTACAAGCAGAGAGAGCAGTTTACAGGACTCTGAAGAATGTCGTTGGATGGAGGACAATTAAAGGGAGCTGTGGCATTAACAGAAGAGTACACTAGGGATTTAATAGGGAAACAGTAGGGGGAATCCACACCCCTACCCCACTCCCCTCCACTCTTCAGAACTCCAGCTAGTAGCCTACACTGGCTGAACCCAACTGGAAAGGATCCTTCTATTGGAGTGGAAGTGAGCTTCCTGGACACGAGATGGGATGCAGAAGGGTGGAGGGGAATTCAGAGAAGTAGATGGAAGGCATCCTGCATAGTTTCCAAGTGCAGTTTACATCCATGCCTAGCACTCGGATCACCTCACCTACTATCTGTTTCATCATTTCCTTTGCTCCAGCCTTTGTATTTTTCTTCTAAGACTCAAGCTCCCAGAAGCCTTAGAACCTTTGTGCCTGCTGAAACACATGCTTAGAATGCCCTCTTGGGAAGTCTGGACTTGGCTGGCTTCCTCCACCCATTTATGCAGTCTCAATTGTCACTTCCTTCTAGAGTCATTCTCTGATCATGTCATATGTCTCCTTGATTAGTCACTTTTTTTTAGGCATCATTCCCTTTATTTTATTCATAATACATATCATGAAAAATCTCTTGTTTCTGTATTACGTGTGTTAGCCACTCAGTTGTGTCCAACTCTTTGAGACCCCATGAACTGTAGCCTGCCAGGCTTCTCTGTCCATGACATTCTCCAGGCAAGAATACTGGAGTGGACTGTCATTTCCTTCTCCAGAGGATCTTCCTGATCCAGGGATCAAACCCTGGTCTCCTGCATCACAGGCAGATTAGTTACCATTTGAGCTACAGAGAAGTCCCTTATTATAATTTATGTTTACAGGACAAAGACAAGTTATATCTTTCTGATCACAGTATTTTCCAGGAAATGGACCAGTATGTAGAAGCAATATGCTAATTTTTAAACTAAGCATATATAATTAGGTTCTTAAAGCAATGTTCCTAATTTTACGAAGGAAGACAAGGGACAGATGTGTCTAGGTGGTGGTAGTTTAGTCACTAAGTTGTGTCGGACTCTTAGCAACCTGATGGGTGGTAGCCTGCAGGCTCCTCTGTCCATGAGTTTATCCAGGCAAGAATACTGGAGTGGCCATTTCCTTCTCAAGGGGAGTCTTCCAGACCCAGAGGTTGAACTCGTGTCACCTGCATTGCAGGCAGATGACATGCTGAGCCACTAGGGACCCCCTTGTATAGGACCACACAGCTAGTAAATGATAGAACTAAAGTAAGAACACAGATAGACTTCATGTCAATGTAAGATGTATAAACTACTAAGTTATACTGTCTTTTAAGAGACTGAGAGGAAAAGCACTATGTTTGTTCATGACCTGGCAGAGTTAGTGAAACATTGCATGATGACTAACTGCTAAAAGGAAATAAGCTAGCAGTGGAGAAGAGTCTGAGTTAATGCTAGCAGTGGAGATCAGTTCAGTTCAGTCGCTCAGTCATGTCCAACTTTATGTGACCCCATGGACTACAGCATGCCAGGCTTCCCTTTCCATCACCAACTCCTGGAGCTTACTCAGACTCATGTGGATCGGGTCTGATGCCATACAACCATCTCATTCTCTGTCATCCCCTTCTCCGCCTGCCTTCAATCTTTCCCAGCATCAGGGCCTTTTCAAATGAGTCAGCTCTTCACATCAGGTGGCCAAAGTATTAGAGTTTCAGCTTCAGCATCAGGCCTTCCAATGAATATTCAGGACTGATTTCATTGAGGATTGACTAGTGGGATAACCTTGCAGTCCAAGGGACTCTCAAGAGTCTTCTCCAACACCACAGTTCAAAAGCATCAATTCTTCGACTTTCAGCTTTCTATATAGTTCAACTCTCACATCCACACACGAGTACTGGAAAAATCATAGCTTTGACTAGGCAGACCTTTGTCAGCAAAGTAATGTCTCTGCTTCTTTGTATGCTGTTGAGGTTGGTCATAGCTTTTCTTCCAAGGAGCAAGAATCTTTTAATTTCATAGCTGTATTTACCATCTGCAGTGATTTGAGAGCCCCCCAAAATAATGTCTCTCATGTTCCCATTGTTTCCCCATCTATTTGCCATGAAGTAATGGGACAGGATGCCATGAAGTTAGTTTTCTGAATGTTGAGTTTTAAGCCAACTTTTTCACTCTCCTCTTTCTCTTTCATCAAAGGACTCTTTAGTTCTTGTTCACTTTCTGCCATAGTGAAAGTGAAGTCACTCAGTCGTGTCTGACTCTTTGTGACCCCTGTAGCCTACAAGGCTCCTCCATCCATGGGATTTTCCAAGCAAAAATACTGGAGTGGGTTGCCATTTCTTTCTCCTGGAGATTTCCCTGACCCAGGGGTTGAACCCAAGTCTTCTGCCTTGTAGGGGGACACTTTACTGTCTGAGCCACCAGGGAAGTCTTTCTGCCATAAGGGTGGTGTCATCTGCATATCTGGGGTTATTTATATTTCTCCCGGCAGTCTAGATTCTAGTTTGTGCTTCATCCAGCCCAGAATTTTGCATGATGTACTCTGCATGTAAATTAAATGAGCAGGGTGACAGTATACAGCCTTGATGTACTCCTTTTCCTATTGGAAGCCAGTCTTTTCTTCCATGTCCAGTTCTAACTGCTGCTTCCTGACCTGCATACAGATTTCTCAGGAGGCAGGTCAGGTGGTCTGGTATTCCCATCTCTTTCAGAACTTTCCACAGTTTGTTGTGATCCACACAGTCAAAGGTTCTGGCATAGTTAATAAAGCAGAAGTAGATGTTTTTCTGGAACTCTCTTGCTTTTTTGATGATCCAACAGATGTTGGCAATTTGATCTCTGGTTCCCCTGCCTTTTCTAAATCCAGCTTGAACATCTGGATGTTCACAGTTCATGTAATGCTAAAGCCTGGCTTGGAGAATTTTGAGCATTACTTTGCTAGCGTATGAGATGAGTGCAATTTTGTGGTAGTTTGAACAATCTTTTGCACTGCCTTTCTTTGGGACTGGAATTAACACTGAACTTTTCCAGTCCTGTGGCCACTGCTGAGCTTTCCAGATTTGCTGGCATACTGAGTGCAGCACTTTCACAGCATCATCTTTCAGGATTTGAAATAGATCAACTGGAACTCCATCACCTCCACTAGCTTTGTTCTTAGTAATGCTTCCTAAGGCCCACTTGACTTCTCATTCCAGGATATCTGGCTCTAGGTGAGTGATCACACCATTGTGGTTATCTGGGTCATGAAGATCTTTTTTACATAGTTCTTCTGTGTATTCTTGCCACCTCTTCTTAATAGCTTCTGCTTCTGTTAGATCCTTACCATTTCTGTCCTTTATCGAGCCCATCTTTCCATGAAATGTTTCCTTGGTATCTCGAATTTCCTTGAAGAGATCTCTATCTTTCCCATTTTATTGTTTTCCTCTATTTCTTTGCAATGATCACTGAGGAAGGCTTTCTTATCTCTCCTTGTTATTCTTTGGAACTCTGCATTCACATGGGCACATCTTTCCTTTTCTCCTTTGACTTTAGCTTCTTTTCTTTTCTCAGCTACTTGTAGGGCCTCCTCAGGCAACCATTTTAACTTTTTGCATTTCTTTTTCTTGGGGATGATCTTGAACCCTTCCTCCTGTACAATGTCACAAAGTTCCATCCATAGTTCTTCAGGCACTCTATCAGATCTAATCCCTTTAATCTATTTGTCACTTCCACTGTATAATTGGAAGGGAATCGATTTAGGTCATACCTGAATGGTCTAATGGTTTTCCCTGCTTTCTCCAATTTAAGTCTGAATTTGGCAATAAGGAGTTCATGATCTGAGCCAGTCAGCTCCTGGTCTTGTTTTTGCTGACTGAATAGAGAGTGTCTCCATCTTTGGCTGCAAAGAATATAATCAATATCATTTTGGTATTGACTATCTGGTGATGTCCATGTGTAGTCTTCTCTTGTGTTATTGGAAGAGGGTGTTTACTATGACCAGTGTGTTTTCTTGTTCAAAACTCTGTTAGCCTTTGCCCTGCTTCATTTTGCATTTCAAGGCCAAATTGGCCTGTTACTCCAGATATCTCTTGACTTCCTACTTTTGCATTCCAGTCCCCTATAATGAAAAGGACATCTTTTTTTGGCATTAGTTCTAGAAGGTCTTATGCCAATACCTTCTCCTATAGGTCTTCATAGACCCATTAAACTTCAGCTTCTTCAGCATTACTATTGGGGCATAAACTTGGATTACTGTGATATTGAATGGTTTGCCTTGGAAACGAACAGAGATCATTCTGTCATTTTTGAGACTGCATCCAAGAACCTCATTTCAGACTCTTTTGTTGACTATGATGGCTACTCCATTCTCTTCTAAGGGATTCTTACCTACGGTAATACATACAATGGTCATCTGAGTTAAATTCACCCATTCCAGTCCATTTTAGTTCACTGATTCCTAAAATGTTGATGTTCACTCTTGCTATCTCCTGTTTGACCACTTCCAATTTGCCTTGATTCATGAACCTAACATTCCAGGTTCCTTTGCAATATTGTTCTTTACAGCATTGGGCTTTAATTTCATCACCAGTCACATCCGCAACTGGGTGTTTTTTTTCTTTTTTGCTTTGGCTCCATCTCTCCATTCTTTCTGGAGTTATTTCTCCATTGATCTCCAGTAGAATATGGGGCACCTATCGATCTGGGGATTTATCTTTCAGTGTCCTATCTTTTTGTCTTTTCATACTGTTCATGGGGTTCTCAAGGCAAGAATACTGAAGTGGTTTGCCATTCCCTTCTCCAGTGGACTTCGTTTTGTCAGAACTCTCCACTGTGATTCGTCCATCTTAGGTGGTGTTCCACGGCATGGCTCATAGTTTCATTGAGTTAGACCAGACTGTGGCCCATGGGATCAGTTTGATTAGTTTTCTATGATTGTGGTTTCCATTCTGTTTGCCCTCTGATGAATAAGAGGCTTATGGAAGCTTCCTGATGGGAGAGACTGACAGAGGGGAAACTGGGTCTTATTCTGATGTGCAGGGCCATGCTCAGTAAATCTTTAATCCAATTTTCTGTTGAAGGGCAGGGCAGTGTTCCCTCCCTATTATTTGATCTGAGGCCAAACAATGGTGGAGGTAATGAAGAAAATGGAGACCTCCTCCAAAAGGTCCCATGCATGCACTGCTGAACTCAGTGCCTTGGACTGTGCAGCAGGCCACCACTGACACACGCCTCTGCCGTAGACTCCTGGACACTCCCAGGCAAGTCTGGGTCAGTCTCTTGTAGGGTCACTGATCTTTTCTCCTAGGTCCTGGTGCACACAAGGTTTTGTTCATGCCTCCAAGAATCTGTTTCCCCAGTCCCAGGCGGCTCTCTGGTGGGGTTAATGTTGACCTCCTCTGAGAGGGCTTATGCCATACCCAAGTCTGCTGCACCCAGAGTCCATGCCCCTACAGCAGGCCACTTCTGACATGTACCTCTGAAGGAGACACTCAAACACATGTCTGGCTAGTCTATGTGGGGACTTCTGGTGTGCACAAGGTTTTGTTTGAGTCCTCTGAGCATCTCTGGTGGGTATGGAGTTTGATCCTAAATGCAATTTCACTCCTCCCAGCATCTTGCTGGGGCTTCTCCTTTGCCCTTGAATGTGGGGTATCTTTTTTTTTTTTGGTGGGATGCAACATTCTCCTGGCAGTTGTTTTTTAGCAGTAAGTTGTAATTTTGGAGTTCTCACAGAAGATGAATGCACGTCATTCTACTCTGCCATGTTGAGGGTAAATAGCAGCAGAGTAGAGAGGGGAATTTAGAATTAATAACTCCAGGTTAACTAATCTTCATAATGGTGGTTTCAGAATATGCCTTTGGACTGGAAACATCTTCCAATCTACCATATTTCATACAGAAAGCAATTTCTTCTCCATATTGCTTTCCATGATGATTGAGAAAAAACCAGAAAAAGCTTGTTTGCCAAAATTTTTGCTTTTTTGATTTAAAAAAAGTGTGTTATGTATGTATGTATGTGTATATATATATATATATATATATATATATATATATATAATGGAAATTCAATTCTTATTGAAAAGAAAAGGTATAATTTATATCCTCTCCTCATTTTATATTTCAATTAAGCTAATTTCTCCTCCTTCTCCTCTGCCTTTTGAATCAAATTCAGTTGGAATGTGGAGAGTAATGTCACCTTTGGTCAAAAATGGACATCCTTGAATTGACATAGCCATTTCCACTATCCTTCCCTGACTTTTGTTACACAAAATAAAAACAAAAGCTGATAAAGATGTTACCAGAAGAGGTGGAAGTGGGAGGCAGGAGGGATGGGGAGACGAGAATGGAAGGGAAAAATACATTTTAAGCATTCACAATGGTATTGTTTCCACTACTTCTTTGCATGTCTGATTCCACTGAGAACAACCCTCCTGCTGGGTGCCTTTTCTTCTGATACAGTACACGTTTCTCACTCACATCCATTGCTCCTTGTTTTGTGAAAAGCTCTGTGCAGAGGGAGAGATAAACATTACCTTAAACATTACCTTAAAGGTAAACATTACCTTATTCGAATTTCTCACCTTGACATTGACTCTCACAATTTATTCAATTTGTTTTTGGTTGGCAGTGGGAGATAAAGCATTTTATCTCCATATATTATTCCATTTTATTCATTTTTCTTCCACACCTATTCCACTTTTTGGGTTATGTTTTTGTGCAAACTGCTTTCAAGTTAGGCTCTTGGTCAACAGATGCTTGATCATTCAGTGATCAACCTAAAGGTGTCCCAACCATTGATTATGTTGGAGGGCCCTCAACTTGTGCTTAGGGGATACTATTCTTCACCTAGTAGCTGACAGTTTTTGTAGTGAACATGATTTTTGTCCAAGTTTTCAGAAACTCTCTGTTTCTTAGTGTTGTTAAACATAGAATATTTGACATATCATATTTATTATTTTCAAACATCACAGTGATATTGAAGGAATATTGGACCAAAATATAGGACAGCTTGAAATAAGCACTTTGGGTTTTTAGATGCAAGTGAATAAAACCTTGTTTCTAAAAGAAATGTGTTGGGAGGATGTTCTTTGTTCCACTAGAGAATCACTAATTAGCATACCTATAATTTTTAAAGGTCACATGACCTCCTTTTTATTCTATTCATGCAGTAATTATAACTGCGTGTGCTCCTGTATAATTGAAGTAAAATCTAGTGTGAAGCAAATTGCTGCTAATCTTACCTTGAGGGAAAAGGTAATGTTAGTCACTTTGAATTGAAATGACCACAAGTGGTTAATTTCTTTGTTTGGTTGTTAATATATTTTAAAATTCCAAGTTGAGTGGAGAATTAAATAAGAAGTTTGAGGACAGCTGCATTGCTCAAACGTCATCTCAAGGAAAGACAATCATATGAGACTTGGGAAAATGAGCTATTATGAAAAGCTGTACAAATTTAAGCCATTGTTATTACTAAGCTGACTATCACCCATTCCTGGATCATGTGACAAGAATCATTCTAGAGGATTTTTAAGGATAGCGTTTTTGATGTAAGATAGCTTGCTTTTGGTATAACTGGTTAGATGCACTTGTATTATGAGGCTATATTTATCACTTATCCTTTGTTGTTGCTGTTTCTGAAATAGTCCATGTGACTGCTGTTGCTGCTGCTGCTAAGATGCTTCAGTTGTGTCTGACTCTGTGTGACTCCATAGACGGCAGCCCACTAGGCTCCTCCGTCCCTGGGATTCTCCAAGCAAGAACATTGGAGTGGGTTGCCATTTCAATCTCCAATGCATGAAAGTGAAAAGTGAAAGTGAAGCTGCTCAGTCATGCCCGACTCTTAGCGACCCCATGGACTGCAGCCTACCAGGCTCCTCTGTTCATGGGATTTTTCAGGCAAGAGTACTGGAGTGGGTTGCCATTGCCTTCTCCAGTCTGTGTGACTAATAGGATAAAATATTCTCTGTTTCCTTCATTATTCACTAGGGCCCAGATTTCACTTGAATATAGGGTTATGGATGTCCTAGCAAGTACTGTTCTCAAATCTGAATAAAGTGCTCTTGTTCAAAGGGGGAAATACATGACTGGAATCAAGTACTGCCCCAGCCTCCTGGTAGATTTCAGAATTTAGCTACACAAAGTCTTTGAAGCTGTGAAGTTAGAGACTGCTGGCTTGCTTGGGAAATTGAGGCCTTCTGATTGCAGTGACAAGCCTTCTGAGCTACAAGTCCAAAGCCTGGCATAGGACATACTGTCAGTATAGCTTTCACTGAATTTACTTTGTGAATATATGCTAATTCTTTTAAGCATACATAATATATTGTGAAAGCAGCAGGAACAGGCAAGTTCAACAGAAGTAATGTCAGCCCACTTCTGATTGCTTCCAAGGTGGCAAGAGTCGTAAAGAACCTGCTTGCCGGCACAGGAGACATGGATTAGGTCCCTGAGTTGGGAAGATCCCCTGAAGGAGAGCACAACAACCCACTTCAGTATTCTTGCCTGGAGAATCCCATGGACAGAGGAGCCTGGTGGGCTACAGTCCGTAGGCCTGCAAAGAGTCAGACACAACTGAAGGGACGTAGCACACAGCACAGCATTTCTAAATGCAGAAGAGAGGATTTCGGTGTTGAGGGGATAGGTTATATTTTCTTCTCCCTATTCTACTCTACTTCTCTTCTCCATCATTTATCCTCTAAAAGCCCTCCCAAAATTGAATCAGACTTCACGAAGTGAATGACTAGCAAATATGACAAGGAGGTCTCTAAGGAGACTGTCTTTGTGTCTGTTTATTTCACTCAGAAGTGTTTATTTCACACTAAGTGGAAGTTCTTAGTGAACTAAGTAGAAATGATATCAATAGGAAGCTCATAACCCCATCAGGCAGGGAAATACCTGCCACCACAGTCTCAGGGACCCTTGATTCTAACTCTCCCCTCTCACATGCAACAGGCTTCTTTTTAATTCCTCAAGCAACAGAAGAGCATTAGGGGCACAATGTGCATTGTGAACTCTTTCTCCCCCAAATATTCTTTGCTCATTTGTTTTTATTTTCCACTCTTTTCAACAATTTTTTTTGTTGTTGTTTATGTATCATTGTTCTTTTCTCTACTCAGAGTAGTCTTTTGAATATAAGACCTTATTAATCCATGACCACTTTATTTCTCTGGCTGTAATTCATGCAAAGCACAATTTTTTATTCTAAACTCTTCTATCTAATCTGATGGATGGAACTGAATAAGAGGGAAGGCCCTTGAAGTAAATGTTCAGTTGGCTATGTTTTGACCTCAGAGTGGGAATCTTAGAAATGTAACTGACAGCTTTTATCCTTTTATTTTTAATTAAAAAAAATTTGGCTACCCTGCATGTGGGCTTTTAGTTTCACAATTAGGAATTGAACGTATGTTGTCTTGCATTGGAAGCGTGCAGTCTTAACCACTGGAGTGCCAGGTAAGTCTCTGTGACTGATAATTATAAATGGAAATAATCTTGGGTCATGTAATCCATGGCATAATTATTTTTGTTTCTTGCTTCTATCTCCATTACTCTCATATCTGTTTTTCTTAGTCAACATCTTGACATACTAATTTTCTCCTGTTTTCTAACAGTCATATTGCTGTTCCTACTTTGGAATTTGACTTTTGTAATAATGATTATGATAATTAATAATGATAATAATAATGGCTAACACTTATTACAGAGAAGGCAATGGCACCCCACTCCAGTACTCTTGCCTGGAAAATCCCATGGATGGAGGAGTCTGGTGGGCTGCAGTCCATGGGGTCGCTAAGAGTCAAACATGACTGAGAGACTTCACTTTCACTTTTCTGCATTGGAGAAGGAAATGGCAACCCACTCCAGTGTTGTTGCCTGGAAAATCCCAGGGACAGGGGAGCCTGGTAGGTTGCCATCTATGGGGTCACACAGAGTCGGACATGACTGAAGCGACTTAGCAGCAGCAGCAGCAGCAACACTTATTAAACATATACTGTATGCCAAACATGTTTTCAGCATTTTATTTATATTTTCACCTAGCTTTCAAACAATTCTTTGAATTAGGCACTCTTATAATCCTCGTTTTGCAAATTAAGAAACAGAGTGCAAGAAAAGTGAACTCACTTGCCAAAAATCTCATAATAAATGATAGAACTCCAAGATTTGTCTGAATTCAGAGCCTGCTGCAGCTGCTAAGTCGCTTCAGTCATGTCGACTCTGTGCGACTCCAGAGATGGCAGCCCACCAGGCTCCCCCGTCCCTGGGATTCTCCAGGCAAGAACACTGGAGTGGGTTACCATTTCCTTCTCCAATGCATGAAAGTGAAAAGTGAAAGAAGTCGCTCAGTCGTGTCCAACTCTTAGCGATCCCATGGACTGCAGCCCACCTCCGCCCATGGGATTCTCCAGGCAAGAGTACTGGAATGGGGTGCCATTGCCTATATACATTTTAAAAAATTATTTATCTATTTATTTATTTTCAATTATACAATGCAGTGTTATCATCAGCTATAGTTTCTAAGCTATCCATTAGATCTTCAGATCTTTTTCATTCTATAAGTGAAAGATTGTACACTTTTACCTATTTCATCCTTTTTTCTCCACCCCTCCAGACCCTGGTGACCACTTTTCTACTTTCAGATATTCTTTATGATGATATTGTATTGTCAGTTCCACTAATGAAATATTTATAGCTGTATCTTGGCTTCCATCTCAAGGTTAGGGGGGAAGTAATTCAAAAGCACTAACATTTCTTTTTTTTTGTTTGTTTTATTACATTTTTGTGTGTTGAGTGAAAAAATCTGTTCTGGCGGAGATGAGCTCAAGAAATGAGAGGTGAGAATCCTCACTAAGACGGGACTGGGAAGAGACTGGGCAGAGACCAGAAGAAAACCTGGGCAATCATGCCCATGGGAGTGACTCAGATTCACCACTGGAACTGATAGTCTGGCTGTGGCTCTTCAGAAAAACACACAGATAAGTGCACAGGTCAAAATTCCCAGATGTCACTTTCCAACAATTATCATATGGTCACACAATGAAAAGGATAAGCTATTCAGTGATCAGGATATTACTGTGGAAAATTCTTCAAGAGATGGGAATACCAGACCATGTTACCTGCTTCCTGAGAATTCTGTATGCAGATCAGGAAGCAACAGTTAGAACCAGACATGGAACAACAGACTGGTTCCAAACAGGGAAAGCATATGTCAAGGCTATATGCTGTCACCCTGCTTATTTAACTTATATGCAGAGTACATCATGTGAAATGCTGGGCAGGATGAAGCACAAGCTGGAATCAAGATTGCTGGGAGAAATATCAACAACCTCAAGTACACAGATGACATCACACTTATGGCAGAAAGCAAACAAGAACTAAAGAGCCTCTTGATGAAAGTAATAGAGGAGAGTGAAAAACTTGGCTTAAAACTCAACATTCAGAAAATGAAGATCATGGCATCCAGTCCCATCACTTCACGGCAAACTGATGGGGAAACAATGGAAACAGTGACAGACTTTATTTTGGGGGGCTCCAAAATCACTGCAGCTGTGAAATTAAAAGATGCTTGCTCCTTGGAAGAAAAGCTATGACCAACTTAGACAGCATATTAAAAAGCAGAGACTTGACTTTGCCGAAAAAAGTCTGTCTAGTCAAAGCTATGGTTTTTCCAGTAGTCATGTATGGATGTGAAAGTTGGACTCTAAACAAAACTGAGTGTTGAGGAATTGATGCTTTTGAACTGTGGTGTTGGAAAAAACTCTTGAGAGTCCCTTGGACTGCAAGAAGATCCAATCAGTCAATCCCAAAGGAAATCAGTTCTGAATATTCATTGGAAGGACTGATGCTGAAGCTGGAACTCCAATACTTTGGCCGTCTGCTGCAAAGAACCGACTCTTTGGGAAAGACCCTGATGTTGGGAAAGATTGAAGGTGGGAGGAGAAGGGGATGACAGAGGATGAGATGGTTGAATGGCATCACTGACTCGATGGATATGAGTTTGAGCAAGCTCTGGGAGTTGGTGATGGATAGGGAAGCTTGGTGTGCTGCAGTCCATGGGGTCACATAAAGTTGGACACGACTGAGTGACTGAATTGAACTGAGCTTACCAGGATATCATGAGATCATGGTTTAGCAAAGTTAAATAGTTCATTGACTTTGGTACATGGTTTAACCATATTTCTACCAGTTGTGTTTCAACCCCACATTAATTATAACTTATTATGATTTTAGGGGAGTGGGGAGATAGATCAATTGTGATTGTTTTCAGTTCTTTCATTTCTGTGTTAAGAGTCCTCAGTGTTACATTCTTGAAACAACTTTAATGAAGCTATGTGTTTTGTTTCCTATTTAACATGATAAAAACCTGTGGGATGCCCTACTTTCAGAAATGTTTGATAAAGTATCCTTCTTACTGAGCTGAGAGAAAAGATGATTTTTTTTTTCCATTTTATGAGTTCTAGGATGCGAAGTCCCAAAATATATTACACTATTCTTTATGTGACTTTCTCACAGCATTCTATTTCCTCACATCTAGTTCTTTTGAATAATTCTCACAGTTCTTGGTGAGCCGATAATCAGTTTAGCCTGTGAAACCTAGGATGGATCAAAGTCCATTACTGGTGCAGGGAGATGAGCTTTTTCAAAATAGTAGAGCATGGCTATTTGATACCTTTTTCATTTAATCAGAAATGAGATTTAATAATATTCTTAGTAAACTGTAGCTCTTTGCTTTCTTAAATTAATATATTGTATTAATATGAATTAACATAAGTTGATGTGTAGTATATACTGAAATTAAACATGCATGTTTTTCAGTTTACAAGAGCAAGAGTTTCTTTTAGGCTTTTTATTAATGTATATGAATCGCTATGAGAAATAGGTCAGTCTTAACTTAGCAAACACCTGTCTCAGTACTGGCAATCCCTTGCAGGATTTTATACATAACAAATCATAAGTAAATGACAGCCAAAGAATGCTCTCTTCACTTATGTGGTTTCTGTAATTACCTATAGCATCTTGAGGATACATGCATGTCAATCTACATTTTATTATTTGCTTTTATTATGTTGATCGTGGTCTAGTTGCTATGGGTTTAGAAGGTAGTACAAATCATATAGTAAATCATTTTGAAATTATATATAGTTAAAACAAACACCCAAGGGAGATTTTATACAGAGTTCAAATTCTGCCAATATAAGTGAAGCTGAGCCATTATTTTTAGCACCACCATTTCCCTGATGGCTAATACCTGACATGTTAGATGGTGGATTATAACGAGTATTTCTGAAGTAATTTTAAGGAAAATTTCTTAGACTTTTACATAGCAGAGGGAGCTCTCATATGTTTTACTTTCCTAAATATAAATAACACTTGGTTTCCACACTTTGATTGCTTTCATTTTTGGCTTTGAAAGTTCCAAAATTGTTATTATATGGAGGGATGGTGTGAAAATTCCAAAATTGTTATTATGTGGAGGGATGATGTTGAAGGGGAGGTGGGAGGGGGGTTCGGGATTGGGAACATGCGTACACCCGTGGCGGATTCATGTTGATGTGTGGCAAAACCAATACAGTATTGTAAAGCAAAAAAAAAAACACACACTAAATAAATAAAATAAAAAATGTATACCTATATTTATAAAAGTATTCATTATTATTTAAAGATATTCAGTTCAGTGGCTCAGTTGTGTTCAACTATTTGTGACCCCATAGACTGCAGCACACCAGGCCTCCCTGTCCATCACCAACAACTTGAGCTTCCTCAGATTTCGGTTCATCAAGTTGGTGATGCCAGCCAACCATCTCATAACTGTTGTCCCTTCTCCTCCCACCTTCAATCTTTCCAGGTTCAGGGTCTTTTCAAATGAGTCAGTTCTTTGCAGCAGGTGGCCAAAGTGTTGGAATTTCAGCTTCAGTATCAGTTCTTGCAATGAATACCCAGGACTCATTTCCTTTAGGATTGACTGGTTTGATCTTCTTGCAGTCCAAGGGACACTCAAGAGTTTTCTCCAACAGCACAGTTCAAAAGCATCAATAATTTTGCACTAGGCTTTCTTTATAGTCCAATTCTCAAATCCATATACGACTACTGGAAAAACCATAGCTTTGACTATAGACCTTTGTTGGCAAAGTCAAGTCTCTGCTTTTTAATATGCTGTCTAGGTTGGCCATAGCTTTACTTTCAAGGAGCAAGCGTCTTTTAATTTCATGGCTGCAGTCACCATCTGCAGTGATTTTGGAGCCCAGAAAAATAAAGTCTGTCACTGTTTCCATTGTTTTGCATTCAGTTTGCCATGAAGTGCTGGGACTGGATGCTATGATCTTAGTTTTCTGAATGTTAAGTTTTAAGCCAACATATTCACTCTCCTCTTTCACTTCAAGAAGCTCTTTAGTTCTTGTTCACTTTCTGCAATAAGGGTGGTGTCATCTGCATGTCTGAGGTTATTGATATTTCTCCCGGCAATCTTGATCCAGCTTGTGCTTCATCCAGCCCAGCACTTTGCATGATGTACTTTTCACATAAGTTAAATAAGCAGGGTAACAGTATTCAGCTTTGATGTACCGCTTTCCCTATTTGGATCCAGTCTGTTGTTCCATGTCTGGTTCTAACTGTTGCTTCTTGACTTGCATACAGATTTCTCAGAATGCAGGTCAGGTGGTCTGGTGTTCCCATCTTTTAAAGAATTTTCCACAGTTTATTGTGATCCACACAGTCAAAGGCTTTGGCATAGTTAATAAAGCAGAAATAGATATTTTTCTGGAACTCTCTTGCTTTTTCAATGATTTAGTGGATGTTGGCAATTTGATCTCTGGTTCCTCTACGTTTTCTAAATCCAACTTGACATCTGTAAGTTCACAGTTCACATATTGTTGAAGCCTGACTTAGAGAATTTTGAGCATTATTTTGGTAGTGTGTAAGATTACTGTTATTGGGCAGTAGTTTGAACATTTGATTTTGCCTTTCTTTGGGATTAGAATGAACACTGACCTTTTCTAGTCCTGTGGCCACTGCTGAATTTTCCAGATTTGCTGGCATATTGAGTGCAGCACTTTCACAGTGTTATCTTTTAGCATTTGAAATAGCTCAACTGTAATTCCACCACCTCCACTATCTTTGTTTGCAGTGACGCTTTCAAAGGCCCACTTGACTTCATATTCCAGGATGTCTGGCTCTAGGTGCGTGATCACACCATCATGGTTATCTGGGTCATGAAGATCTTTTTTGCATAGTTTTCTGTGTATTGTTGCCACCTCTTCTTAATATCTTCTGCTTCTGTTAGGTCCATACCACTTCTGTCCTTTATTGTGCCCATCTTTGCATGAAATGTTCCTTTGGTATCTCTAATTTTCTTGAAGAGATCTCTAGTCTTGCCCATTTTATTTTATTTTTTCTCTTTCTTTGTATTGATTGCTGAGAAAGGCTTTCTTATTTCTCCTTTCTATTCTTTGGAACTCTGTATTCATATGGGTACATCTTTCCTTTTCTCCTTTGCCTTTAGCTTTTCTTCTCTTCTCAGCTATTTGTAAGGCCTCCTCAGAAAACCATTTTGCCTTTTGGTAGTTCTTTTTGTTGGGGATGGTCTTGATCCCTGCCCCCTGTACAATGTCACAAACCTCCCTCCACAGTTCTTCAGGCACTCTGTCTATCAGATTAGTCAGTTCAGTTCAGTTCAGTCACTCAGTCGTGTCCGACTCTTTGTGACCCCATGAATCGCAGCACGCCAGGCCTCCCTGTCCATCACCATCTCCCGGAGTTCACTCAGACTCACGTCCATCGAGTCTGTGATGCCATCCAGCTATCTCATTCTCTGTCATCACCTTCTCCTCCTGTCCCCAACCCCTCCCAGCATCAGAGTCTTTTCCAATGAGTCAACTCTTCGCATGAGGTGGCCAAAGTACTGGAGTTTCAGCTTTAGCATCATTCCTTCCAAAGAAATCCCGGGGCTGATCTCCTTCAGAATGGACTGGTTGGATCTCCTTGCAGTCCAAGGGACTCTCAAGAGTCTTCTCCAACACCACAGTTCAAAAGCATCAATTCTTCAGCACTCAGCCTTCTTCACAGTCCAACTCTCACATCCATACATGACTACTGGAGAAACCATAGCCTTGACTAGATGGACCTTAGTTGGCAAAGTAATGTCTCTGCTTTTGAATATACTATCTCGGTCGGTCATAACTTTTCTTCCAAGGAGTAAGCGTCTTTTAATTTTATGGCTGTATTCACCATCTGCAGTAATTTTTGAGCCCCCCAAAATAAAGTCTGACACTGCAATTCCTTAAATCTATTTGTCACTTCCACTGTATAATCATAAGGGAATTGATTTAGGTCATACCTGAATAGACGAGCTACCCCGTGCCCGAGGTCAGGGCAGAGGCCAGAGGAGCTACCCCACATCCAAAGAGCGGCATCTGAGCAGGCGCAGAAGGGCTGAGAGAAGCTACTCCACGTTCCAGGTCAGAAGGGGAGGCCATGAGGAGATACCCGTTGCCCAAGATAAGGAGCAGTGGCTGTGCTTTACTGGAGCAGCTGCGAAGTGATACTTCATGTCCAAGGTAAGAGGAACACAAGTAAGATCGGTAGGTGTTGCAAGAAGGCATCAGAAGGCACACACACTAAAACCATAATCACAGAAAACTAGCCAATCTGATCACATGGACCACAGCCTTGTCTAACTCAATGAAACTAAGCCATATCATGTGGGGCCACCCAAGATGGACGGGTCATGGTGGAGAGGTCTGACAGAGTGTGGTCCACTGGAGAAGGGAATGGCAAACCACTTCAATATTTTTGCCTTGAGAACCCCATGAATAGTATGAACAGGCAAAATGATAGGATACCAAAAGAGGAACTCCCCAGGTCAGTAGGTGCCCAGTATGCTACTGGAGATCAGTGGAGAAATGACTCCTGAAAGAATGAAGGGATGGGGCCAAAGCAAAAACAATACCCAGTTGTGGATGTGACTGGTGATAGAAGCAAGGTCCGATGCTGTAAACAGCAATATTGTATAGGAACCTGGAATGTTAAGTCCATGAATCAAGGCAAATTGGAAGTGGTCAAACAGGAGATGGCAAGAGTGAACATCGAATCCTAGGAATCAGAGAGCTAAAATGGACTGGAATGGGTGAATTTAACTCAGATGACCATTATATCTACTACTATGGGCAGGAATCCCTTAGAAGAAATGGAGTAGCCATCATGGTCAACAAAAGAGTCTGAAATGCAGTACTTGGATGCAATCTCAAAAACAACAGAATGATCTCTGTTCGTTTCCAAGGCAAACCATTCAATATCATGGTAATCCAAGTCTAGGCCCCAACCAGTAATGCTGAAGAAGCTGAAGTTGAACCTTCTATGAAAACCTACAAAACCTTTTAGAACTAACACCCCAAAAGATGTCCTTTTCATTATAGGGGACTGGAATGCAAAAGCAGGAAGTCAAGAAACACCTGGAGTAACAGGCAAATTTGGCCTTGGAGTACAGAATGAAGCAGGGCAAAGGCTAATAGAGTTTTGAACAAGAGAATGCAGTGGTCATAGTAAACACCCTCTTCCAGCAACACAAGAGAAGACTCTACACATGGACATCACCAGATGGTCAACACCAAAATCAGATTGATTATATTCTTTGCAGCCAAAGATGGAGAAACTCTATACAGTCAGCAAAAACAAGACCAGGAGCTGACTGTGGCTCAGATCATGAACTCCTTATTGGCAAATTCAGACTTAAATTGAAGAAAGTAGGGGAAACCACTAGACCATTCAGGTATGACCTAAATCAAATTCCTTATGATTATACAGTGAAAGTGAGAAATAGATTTAAGGGACTAGATCTGATAGATAGAGTGCCTGATGAACTATGGATGGAGGTTTATGACACTGTACAGGAGACAGGGATCAAGACCATCCCCATGGAAAAGAAATATAGAAAAGCAAAATGGCTGTCTGAGGAGGCCTTACAAATAGCTGTGAAAAGAAGAGAGGTGAAAAGCAAAGGAGAAAAGGAAAGATATAAGCATCTGAATGCAGAGTTCCAAAGAATAGCAAGGAGAGATAAGAAAGCCTTCCTCAGCGATCAATGCAAAGAAATAGAGGAAAAGAACAGAATGAGAAAGACTAGACATCTCTTCGACAATTAGAGATACCAAAGGAACATTTCATGCAAAGATGGGCACTATAAAGGACAGAAATGGTATGGATCTAACAGAAGCAGAAGATATTAAGAAGAGGTGGCAAGAATACACAGAAGAACTGTACAAAAAAGATCTTCATGACCCAGATAATCATGACAGTGTGATCACTCACCTAGAGCCAGACATCCTGGAATGTGAGGTCAAGTGGGCCTTAGAAAGCATCACCATGAACAAAGCTAGTGGAGATGATGGAATTTCAGTTAAGCTGTTTCAAATCCTGAAAGATGATGCTGTGAAAGTGCTACACTCAATATTTCAGCAAATCTGGAAAACTCAGCAGTGGCCACAGGACTGCAAAAAGTCAGTTTTCATTCCAATCCCAAAGAAAGGCAGTGCCATAGAATGCTCTAACTACAGCACAATTGCACTCATCTCACACACTAGTAAAGTAATGCTCAAAATTCTCCAATCCAGGCTTCAGCAATTCATGAACTGGGAACTTCTAGACGTTCAAGCTGGTTTTAGAAAAGGCAGAGGAGCCAGAGATCAAATTGCCAACATCCACTGGATCATTGAAAAAGAAAGAGAGTTCCAGAAAAGCATCTATTTCTGCTTTATTGACTATGCCAGAGCCTCTGACTGTGTGGATCACAATAAACTGTGGAAAATTCTGAAAGAGATGGGAATACCAGACCACCTGACCTGCCTCTTGAGAAACTTATATGCAGGTCAGGAGGCAACAGTTAGAACAGGACATGGAACAACAGACTGTTTCCAAATAGGAAAAGGAGTACGTCAAGGCTGCATATTGTCACCTTGCTCATTTAAATTATATGCAGAGTACATCATGAGAAATGCTGGGCTGGAAGAAGCACAAGCTGGAATCAAGATTGCCGGGAGAAATATCAATAACCTCAGATATGCAGATGACACTACCCTTATGGGAGAAAGTAAAGAGGAACTAAAAAGCCTCTTGATGAAAGTGAAAGTGGAGAGTGAAAAAGTTGGCTTCAAGCTCAACATTCAGAAAACGAAGATCATGGCATCTGGCCCCATCATTTCATGGCAAATAGATGGGGAAACAGTGGAAACAGTGTCAGACTTTATTTTTCTGGGCTCCAAAATCACTGCAGATGGTGATTGCAACCATGAAAATAAAAGATGCTTACTCCTTGGAAGGAAAGTTATGACAAACCTAGATAGCATATTTAAAAGCAGAGACATTACTTTGCTAACAAAGGTCCATCTAGTCAAGGCTATGGTTTTTCGAGTGGTCATGTATGGATGTGAAATTTGGACTGTGAAGAATGCTGCAAGCCAACGAATTGATGTTTTTGTACTGTGGTGTTGGAGAAGACTCTTGAGAGTCCCTTGGACTGCCAAGAGTTCAAACCAGTTAAATCCTCAAGGAAATCAGTCCTGAATATTCTTTGGAAGGACTGATGCTGAACCTGAATCTCCACTACTGTGTCCACCTGATGCAAAGAGCTGACTCATTGGAAAATAACGTGATGCTGGGCACTATTGTTGGTGATAGGACAAGGGGACGACAGAGGATGAGATGGTTGGATTGCATCACTGACACGATGGAGTTGAGTTTGAGTAGTCTCTGGAGGTGGTGATGGACAGGGAAGCCTGGCGTGCTGCAGTCCATGGGTTTGCAAATAGTCAGACATGACTCATTGACTCAACTGACTGATAGAGTTTCTTTATCTTTGGCTTCAATGAATGTAATCAATCTGATTTTGGTGTTGGCCATCTGGTGATATCCATGTGTAGAGTCTTCTCTTGTGTTGTTGGAAAAGTGTGTTTGTTATGACCCGTGCATTCTCTTGACAAATCTCTGTTAGCCTTTGCTGTGCTTCATTTTGCACTCCAAGGCCAAAGTTGCCTTTTACTCCAGGTATCTCTTGACTTCCTACTTTTGCATTCCAATCCCCTATAATGAAAAGGACATCTTTTGATGGTTGTTAGTTCTAGCAGGTCTTGTTGGTCTTCATAGAAGCATTCGACTTGAGCTTCTTCAGCATTACTGGTTGGGGCATAGACTTGAATTACTATGATATTGAATGGTTTGCCTTGGAAACAAACAGAGATCTTTCTGTTGCTTTTGAGATTGTACTCAAAAACTGTTTGGACTCTTTTGTTGACTATGATGGCTATTCCATTCTCTTCTAGGGATTCTTTCCCATGTAAGTAGATATAATGGTCATCTGAGTAAATTGCCCCATTCCAGTCCATTTTATATCACTGATTCTTAAAATGCCAATGTTCACTCACTCTTGCCCTCTCCTGTTTATAACTTCCAATTTATCTTGATTCATGGACCTAACATACCAGGTTCCTATGCGATATTGTTCTTTATAGCATTGGACTTTACTGACATTAGCAGTCACATCCGCAACTGGACGGAGCTTGGTGGAGGAGCAGGTCCTTGGCTGATGACTCTAACCTTACTTCAGGCCATCAGCTGCCATCATTTGAGTTTCAACCCTCTCTAGAAATATTTGATATATAAGTACACCAGATGGTGGAGTAGAAGGCTGTGCGCTCATCTCCTGTGAGAACTCAAAAATGTAATGATATAGCTATGTTTTTTTTTATCCTGTGTGATGATGCTTAATAATTGGGCATCAACCTATTGAATAAATTATAAAACGTTTTAACTTTATTGTGTGGATGAGGGCTCTGTGAACTTCCAAGCTCTCTCATCATCCCAAAATCTTGAAGAGAGGTTCTCCACTTTTGGCTTATATGGGCAGCATCTGGGGATATTGATAAAATGTAGATTTCAGGTACCTAGTCCTAGAGATTCAGATTTGGAAGAACTGGGACACATTACATGACTATGTTTTAACAAGTCCATCAGGTAATTCTGATGCCAGTAGTCCATATTCCCACTGTGAGGAACCCTGCCTATATCATGATCATTAGAAAGAATGGGGAACATAGTTTACAAGCAGCTGAGATCCTGATGCTGGGAAAGATTGAAAGCGGGAGGAGAAGGGGGCAACCGAGGATGAGATGGTTGGATGGCATTACTGACTCAATGGACATGAGTTTGAGTAAACTCTGGGAGTTGGTAATGGACAGGGAGGGGTGGCATGCTGCAGTCCATGGGGTTGCAAATGGTTGGACATGACTGAGTGACTGAACCTAACTGAACTGAGGGCAGTTGACAAATTATAGTGGGGCATCATTATTATTATAGCCTTGGTAAACATTCTTCTTTTATAAACACTCATGCTTCATGAAATGAACAATTAATGAAATTTTGTTAAACAGGTTTATTTAAAATGAGAAACAAGTATATGTAGCATTCATCTTCTGCATTTGCTTTGAAAGCAATCTTGAGAGACTTTATTGACAAAAAACATATGCAAGTATGTTCTTTTTCACTCCAGAAGTAAAATATTTTTCTTTGGTGAGTTCATTATAATAAAAAACTGCTAGAAAAGAAAAAGAATCTCAAAACTTATCTCACTAAAGATTTTCCTGGTTAGTATCATAGCAGTCCTACTCTAAATTTTTTCAGTTTGGAAAAACCGTGAAAACAATCAAAGGTTCTTGGGTAACATGTTTAAAATTGGCCTGTACTTGATTGAAAGGTCAACCCAAAGGAAAGAAACACTTCATGCTGCAGTTCCACTAGGAGGCAGGTGGTCTACACTTGTGCCATCTTTGTA
Source organism: Budorcas taxicolor (assembly GCF_023091745.1). Lineage (NCBI taxonomy): Eukaryota > Metazoa > Chordata > Mammalia > Artiodactyla > Bovidae > Budorcas > Budorcas taxicolor. Next base: position 75,706,996 of record NC_068910.1, read on the forward strand.
GGCTCCTTGCTAGCCATAAATCATTTTTCTTTTATTTAGTGCCCAGAAAAGGAAACAACTTAAATGACATTTTAAAGCAGACAGTATCAAAAGAAAAAAGAAAAGAAAAGGAAAAAACCCTCTAACCTCTCTGGAGAGAACTCTCTTGTGACCAAAATCAATATTCTTTGTTAACCTGGGGAAAGAAATAAGAAATACATGGGTGCAATGGAGGGGAAACGGTACAACTTTCAAAAAAGAAACAAATTGAAAACTCTACTCAGGCATATGTATTTCCAGGCAAAAACTATTGAACCATAGGGGGTTCAGCTTTGGTGTAAAGATTTGAGCTTCTCAGATCTGATCTCAGTAGCCTTGCGGGATAATCCTCCACTGACTTCAACAGTTTTAAAAGTCTCCTTGTGATCATCACGAGTTAGATTCATCTCTACTTTCCAAATAAAATTCATTTATTTACTGAAATGACAAGGAAACTTGGCTTATGTTTTTGATAATTATACAGTGATAGCTACAATACTTTGACGCTAATGTCTTGCTTAACTCCAGGGTAGGTGTTGTATCATCATCTCCATTTTCAGAAGGTAAAGTGAAGAATCCTAGAAGAGGAAATAATACACACAAGGCCATGTAACTAGGAAGAGGCAGACCTGGATTTTACCAAATTTATCTGATTCAAGAGCCCATTCAAGAACCATATCATTAATTTTTTTTTTTAAATTGGAGAATAGTAGATTTACAATGTTGTGTTAGTTTCTGGTATATAGAAAGTGACTCAGTTAAACACACATACACACATACCCTTTCTAATATTCTTTTCCATTATGGTTTATCACAAGATGATGAATATAGCTCCTTGTGCTATACAGTAGGACCTTGTTTTTTTATCTATTTTATATATAGTAGTTTGTATCTGCTAATTCCAAACTCCAAATTTATCCCTCCTCCACTTCCTTTCACTTTTGGTAACTGTAAATTTTTTTTACATGACTTTGAATTTATTTCTGTTTTGTATATAAGTTCATTTGTATCATATTTTATATTGCTCTTGTGATATCATATGATATTTATCTTTTTGTGTGATTTACTTCACTTAGTATGATAATCTCCATGTCCATCCATATTGCTGCAAATGGCAATATTTTATTCTTTTTTATGGCTTAAGAATTTTCATTTTTACTATTCCATTATATATATATATATATATATATATATATATATATATATATGTGTGTGTGTGTGTGTGTGTGTGTGTGTGTATATATAAATCAGTTCAGTTCAGTTGCTCAGTCGTGTCCGACTCTTTGTGACCCCATGAATCGCAGCATGCCAGGCCTCCCTGTCCATCACCAACTCCCAGAGTTCACTCAGACTCACGTCCATAGGGTCAGTGATGCCATCCAGCCATCTCATCCTTTGTCGTCCTCTTCCCCTCCTGCCCCCAGTCCCTCCTGGCATTAGAATCTTTTCCAATGAGTCAACTCTTCGCATGAGGTGGCCAAAGTACTGGAATTTCAGCTTTAGCATCATTCCTTCCAAAGAAAGCCCAGGGTTGATCTCCTTCAGAATGGACTGGTTGGATCTCCTTGCAGTCCAAGGGACTCTCAAGAGTCTTCTCCAACACCACAGTTCAAAAGCATCAATTCTTTGGTGCTCAGCTTTCTTCACAGTCCAACTCTCACATCCATACATGACTACTGGAAAAACCATAGCCTTGACTAGACGGACCTTAGTTGGCAAAGTAATGTCTCTGCTTTTGAATATGCTATCTAGGTTGGTCACATATAATCACATCTTTTGTATCCATTCATCTGTTGATGGACAGATTTAGATTGTTTAGATTGTTTCCATGTCTTGGCTATTGTAAATAGTGCTGCTATGAACATTGAGTGCATGTATCTTTTTGAAGCAGAGTTTTCTCCAGATAAATAGAGCACACATCTTAACTGCTATGGGGGATTATCTATATTTAATTCATTATAGTAATCATTTCTAAATCTTGATTATGCTCGAATGCTTTTGAAGTATTTGAATGGAAAAATGCATTCTACTGATCTATTTAGAAACAAGATATTGCAAATTAATATGATTATTATTAAGACTTGATTCTGATATCATCCATAATGTTAAAAATGTAAATTTAGCCATGGATATTCCTGTCAATATGCTTGGTCATGTTATTCATATCTTCTATGTCTTTGATGATTTATTGTCTGGTTGATCAAATAGACTATTATGTCCCTCCAGTAAAATTTTATTTTAGATACTGTATATTTTGGGTTATAGGATTTCTTTTAACATTTTTAAAATTATTTTTTATTATTTATTTTTTCCTGCTACTGCAATTTCCTATGCTTCATTCATTGACAGCATATTTTACTTTACTTCTTTGAGAGAATTATAATAGCTTCTTAAAAATCTTTGCCTGCTAGTTCCAATATTTGGGTAATTTTGAGGTTGATCATATTTGATATTTTTTCTTTTGAGAATGTGTCCTAATTCATTCCTCCCCGTCCCCATTCCTCCTTTGGTAACTGTAATTTTGTTTTCTATGTTTGTGAGTCTTTTTCTGCTTTGGAGATAAGTCCATTTGTGTCTTTTCCCTGCCTTAGGTTCTGCATATAAACAATATCATATAATAGTTGTCTTTGTCTGGCTTAAGTGTCTATCAACAGATGAATGGATAAAGAAGATGTGGTATGTATGGGTGTGTATATATATATATAAAACAGAATATTACTCAGCCATAAAAAAGGATGAGACAAAGCCATTTACAGGAAACTAGAGATTGCCAGGTGGCTTAGTGGTCAAGAATCCATGTGCCAATGCTGGATTGTAGTTTTGATCCCTGGGTTGGGAAGATCCCCTGGAAAAGGGAATGGCAACCTGCTCCAGTATTCTTGCCTGGGAATTCCCTTGGACAGAGGAGCCTGGCAGGCTACAATCCATAATGTGGCAAAAGAGTCAGACACCTCTTAGTAACTAAAACAACAGATATTATCATACTAAGTGAAGTAAGCCAGACAGGGTAAATTTATCTATTTATTTTTTATTTTGACACATGCAATGACTATGACCACACTCAGTGCCACTGCTTGGATTCATGCTAAAGCACCAACAGGTTTACCCACCATTGCTTTTGCACAGGGAGTGCAAATATCAATATCATAAAAATGACAAATGACAAGGGACATTTTGGTATTGTTGTGAAAGTAGGTTTAACTTCATTGACACTCTGAAAGGAACACAAGGACCCCTAGGGGTCTCTTGAGTACACAGCTTGAAAACTGCTATTCTAAGCCATAGAAGGAGCTACCAACATTGTTTGTTTGTTTTGTTTTGTTTTTAAGTTAAAGATAAACTAGATGCTTGAAGAGATTCCCAGAGCTATGTGTCCACACAATAATAAGAAAAAGAATCAGGATTTCTTTGATGATTAGTATCCCAAGGATCATTAACACTTGAAAAATTATGTAAATATCAAATAATTATAATACAATATCCCCCATATTAACTTTAATTTTTGTAAAATTCCATTAATAAGACTTGAGTCCTGGGTGTGCTCTGAAGCAAAATATTGGACTAAAAAATACAAATGAATGATAACTGATTTTAAAAGATATGTCAGTTATGAAAAGCATTTCCTTAAAATGTGAATAATTTTTCTCTTATCTACAAATATATCCTGAAATGTATGAGGAGAATTTTCTGATAATCAGAGAATCATGGAACCTCAAGGTTGGAAATAGCTTTCAAGGTTATCACGTACAAACAGTTCTAAATGTCCAGAGTCAGGATATGCTTTTCCATCCACATGATGTTTCCTGTTAGTGTCTGGACAGGTTTTGTGATGATAACCTCATCAGCTTAAGGTATTTGGTTAAATCTCTGGTATCTATTTCCTAGTTGTAGATATTCTTGTTTCATTGTTTATTTACATAGTGAATATGCTTCTAACACTGCCTTCATTCTGTTCATCTTAATCATGGAAATATCTTGGACCATGATCTCCCTGGATTTGAGTCAAGGGAGCTCTAAATCTGATTTTTAGAAGTCAGTTCTAAGAAGCTATTTACCTTCTAAATTTTCTTTACGTGTATTCATCAACTCACTGTTTGGGAGTCTAAAATCAGGTATTCTGAGTATATGATTGGCCCAGAAAATTGATTATGATTTAAAATGCTTTAATAATAACAATCTTACACAAAAGAGTGCATGTTTTATCATCCTTCCATTTAAGTCAAAGGAAATTTCACAGCCAGCATTAATGGTATTTTCTGAAGCAAGCTACAAATTCATGACATTTTAGAAAGTGGAACAATATGATATTCACTGTTCTAGGAACACATACTAAGATTGATGTCACCAAGTCACCAATATTCCCTTACGTCAGAACCCTTTTGAACACCATGTGTGAGACTGTAGCTGTCGTTTTCATCTTTCAGTTAAAAGGTTACAAGTTTTCAAGGTTTAAAAAATAATCAAAAGAACTAATAAAATATTTTCAGGTAATGTACAGCAATAGCAGTCTGACTTCTGCTAAAAATGAATTATTCTCACAGCAAACAATATTAACACAAAGAATCTTTCCATATCTTATGAGTCCAAGAAAGCCCAACATGCCAAGAGGTTAAAATCAGCACAGGAAGAATTCAGAAATATTATAGTGGATTAAATATAGGCCTTTTCCAAATAGCCTGAAACAGAAATACCACTTTGTCTAAAATAATGCTCTGAACTGTTTGTTGTCAGGAAGTGCAATTTAAAATTAGAGCAAAACTCAACATTCAAAAAACTAAGATGATGGCATCTGGTCCCATCAGTTCAGTTCAGTTCAGTTCAGTTCAGTCACTCAGTCGTGTCCGGCTCTTTGCGACCCCATGAATCGCAGCACGCCAAGGCCTCCCTGTCCATCACCAGCTTCTGGAGTTCACTCAGATTCACATCCATCGAGTCAGTGATGCCATCCAGCCATCTCATCCTGGGTCGTCTCCTTCTCCTCCTGCCCCCAATCCCTCCCAGCATCAGAGTCTTTTCCAATGAGTCAACTCTTCGCGTGAGGTGGCCAGAGTACTGGAACTTCAGCTTTAGCATCATTCCTTCCAAAGAAATCCCAGGGTTGATTTCCCTCAGAATGGACTGGTTGGATCTCCTTGCAGTCCAAGGGACTCTCAAGAGTCTTCTCCAACACCACAGTTCAAAAGCATCAATTCTTCGGTGCTCAGCCTTCTTCATGGTCCAACTCTCACATCCATACATGACTACTGGAAAAACCATAGCCTTGACTAGATGGACCTTAGTTGGCAAAGTAATGTCTCTGCTTTGAATATGCTATCTAAGTTGGTCATAACTTTTCTTCCAAGGAGAAAGCGTCTTTTAATTTCATGGCTGCAGTCACCATATGCAATCCCATCACTTCATTGCAAATAGATGGGGAAACAAAGGAAACAGTGAGAGTCTTTATTTTTTTAAGCTCTTAAATCACTGCAGATGGTGACTGCAGCCATGAAATTAAAAGATGCTTACTCCTTGGAAGAAAAACTATGACCAACCTAGACTGCATATTAATAAGCAGAGATATTACTTTGCCAACAAAGTTCCATCTAGTCAAAGCTATGGTTTTTCCAGTAGTCACGTATGAATGTGAGAGTTGGACTATAAAGAAAGCTGAGAGCCAAAGAATTGATGCTTTTGAACTGTGGTGTTGGAGAAGACTCTTGAGAGTCCCTGTGATGGCAAGGAGATCCAACCAGTCCATCCTAAAGGAGATCCGTCATGAATATTTATTGAATGGATTGATGCTGAAGCTGAAACTCCAATACTTTGGCCACTTGATGTGAAGAACAAATTCATTTGAAAAGATCCTGATGCTGGGAAAGATTTAAGGCAGGAGAAGAAGGGATGACAGAGGATAAGATGGTTGGATGGCATCACCAACTCAATGGATGTGAGTTTGAGTCAACTCTGGGAGTTGGTGATGGATCAGGAGGCCTGGCATGGGGTCCATGGGGTCACAAATAGTCAGACATGACTGAGATACTGAAGTAAACTGATACAATAAAAACTACTTTGATATATTAAAGTGGCATTACATGCAACTTATTGACTTCTAGGTTTAATTAATAACTACCCTTCTTATCTGTTTTCTATAATGTCTTTCTTATAGTCTCACATCTATCTTGCATGAAAGTATTAGATGTTGAGCCTGAGATTCAGCAGGCCTTGCTGAGGGAAGAAATGAGACAGTGAAATAAATAATCATGCTATCTTGCCTTCACTACCTTGTGGGGTCATCTGGTTTTAGGTTATCCCAACAATTTCCTGTTCCAGACAGGATGGGCTATGGATGTGAATACACATCACGAGAAAATATGGGCTACATGAGTTACAAGCTGGAATCAAGATAGGCAGTAGAAACATCAGCAACCTCAGATATGTGGATGATACCACTCTAATGGTAGAAAGTGAAGAGGAACTAAAGAGCTCTTGATGAGGGTGAAGGAAGAGAGTGAAAGGGCCAGCTTAAGACCAAATATTAAAAAAACAAAAAACAAAAAACCTAAGATCATGGCATCCGGCTCCATGGCAAATAGAAGGGGAAATGGTGGAAGTAGTGACAGATTATCTCTTCTTGGGCTACAAAATTACTGCGGATGGTAACTGCAGCCATGAAATCAGAAGACGATTGTTTCTTGGCAGGAAAGAGATGACAAACTTAGACATTGTGTTGAAAAGCAGAGACATTTATCTATCGGCAAAGGTCCATATAGTCAAGGCTATGTTCTTCCCAGTGGTCACATACCATTGTGAGAGCTGGACCGTAAAGAAGGCAGAATGCTAAAGAATTGATGCCTTCGAACTGTGGTGCTGGAGAAGACCCCTGAAAGTCCCCTGGACAGCAAGGAAATCAAACCAGTCAATCTTAAGGGAGATCAACTCTGAATATTCCTTGGAAAGACTGATGCTGAAGCTGAAGCTGAAGCTTCAGTATTTTGGTCATCTGATGCGAACACACAACTCATTGGAAAAGTCGCTGATGCTGGGAAAGATTGAGGGCGGAAGGAGAATAGGGCATCAGAGGATGAGATGGCTGGATGGCATCACCAATACAATGAACATGAACTTGGGCAAAATTCAGGAGATGGTGAGATAGGGAAACCTGGCGTGCTGCAGTCCATGGGGTCATGAAGAATCAAACACAACTGGTCAACTGAACAACAACAAAGGGGATGTGAAAATGTCCACAGATGTGGTCTAGAGGAGACTTTTACATTTTTAATTTATTTTATTAGAAAATTAACTATTAAATTATTATTAATTATGGCTAATGCTTATTTTAGGAAATGCATGGGGTTAGGGTTCTGGATTCATCATTCTTTCTCAGTATGGAATTATGTCTCTATGAGACCACAGAAAGAATTCAGATTCTCTGGAATATTTTGAGCTAAGGTTTCCAGATAAAATACAGATAAATTTAAACTTCAGTATAAAACACAGTTAAACTAGTATTTCAGATGAATATGTTTTCAGTATTAAAGTTAAATTAGCATTTCAGATAAAGAGAGATTTTTTCTTTTGGTAGAAGTATGTCCCAAATATTACATAGGATTTACATATACTGAAAGTGAATGTGTTGGTCGCTCAGTTGTGGCCAACTCTTTGCAGACTGTTGTCTGCCAAGCTCCTCTGTCCTTGGAATTCTCCAGGTAAGAATATTGGAGTGCGTTGCCTTTCTCTTCTCCAAGGGATCTTCCCAACCGAGGGATCAAACCTGAGTCTCCTACATTGCAGGCAGATTCTTTATCATCTGAGCTACCAAGGAAGCCCATACAAACACTAAATAAACATCATTTGCTGTTTATCTGGAATTCAAATTTTACTCGGTGTCCCCCTTTTTCCTCTTAAATCTAGCTAACCCATTTTGGGCTGGGGATGTCTCCATGCTGAACTGGATCTTGGTTGAGTCCCTGGGGAGAGTGGTATGATCTAGCCAGTGATAGAAAGCATACTACATGGAGACAATGGAGGATGACTATTGCCTACTGGTGTTAAGCTTGATATTTACTGAAAATTAAATTTGAGGTTTTTATAGCATACCACCTGGAACTTCACTCAAATTTATTATTAAAAATAGGATGACCAATTAATAATGCCAAATATTTATTTGAAATAGAACAACTTTGGCTGAAGAATTTGAGATTTTTTGTGGTCATGTTGAGCCCTAGTGGGGAGAATATGATGTGTATATAGTCAGAATAAGATTTTGAAATATGGCAGTCAAGCTTCTTATCATTTTCTGAGTCTTGACCTCTAGGTCTATAAATAAGGATAATTTAAGTCTCATTGATAAAAGAACGGTGAGTTGAAAATGAGATAATGCAGATGGAAAATTTGTAATGGTAACTCTGATGTTAAGTGTCAAACCCTATTATTGAACCAAGTCAGTTTCTCAGCCAGATGGAAAATTGGACCTCTAAGTTTTCTCTTCTCAGAGCTTTTCGTGCATCACCTCAACTTGACTGATTTCAAGATATCTTTTATCTTCAAAACCATAGTAATATTATTAAAGTCTCACTGCATAGTGGAGGGGGCTGCTTGGGGTTACTGAGGATCAGAAATTGTGTGATAGTTGGTGGTTTGGAGAAATTACTCTGATACCCAGGGGTGTCAATGACCTGATGCAATGATGTGAAAAATTGGCCCTCATATTAATTTAATGAGAGAGCCTTAGTCTACTTGTGCAAAAAAGGTTTTGTGCTTCACTGACCCACATACTGGGCTTCCCTGGTGGCTCAGAGGTTAAAGCGTCTGCCTGACCCACATACTTAGCTTGTATCAGTTTTATCTTCTCATTGAAATAGAACAGAAAGAGACGATGAGCAATTGTTGTAGAGTAGACTTTTAACAGGTTTTATCATTATTTAGGTATAGGAAGACCAATACATCAGTAGACAACTGCTACTGAAAAGGTAGTTTGTTATACCCACAGATCCCAAGAGAAGGGACCATGCCATGGGGGCTAGATCGGGAAGCACTGTGTTTGGTTAGGAGATACAGGGAGAGGAGGAACTGTAGGAAAGAGCCTTTATTGTGGTTTCCATGAGAAAGAATGGATGGAGTAGGGCAAGCAGGTTTAGGATTGGCCAGTTTAAATAATTTCAGTGGATTCTGGGCATATGGGCTGTCCCTAGCTGTCTAGTACAAGGCCCTGGGGTGATGGGCAGTTGGATAGTGGCCCAGAGTGTATTTGCCCCATAAAGGAAGTGCTTGGGAATATGGGCTCTGGATTGGCTGATTTGCATTTGGAAAGTACACACAGGGACACGTTATTTACCATCTCTAGGAATTCACTGATCTTAGGAGGGGCAGTCCCTCCAGGGTCAGCAAGGCCTCAGATGTTAAATCACTGTTGTTGTTATTCAGTCACTAATTCACGTCCAACTTTGCAACCCCATGGACTGTATGTAGCCCACCAGGCTCCTCTATCCATGGAATTTCCCAAGCAATAATATTGGAGTGGGTTGCCATTTCCTTCTCCAGTGGACCTTCTGGACCCAGGGATTGAAATTGCATCTCCTGAGACTACTTCATTGCAGGCAGATTCTTTACCACTGAGCCATAGGGGAAGCCCTGTGGACTGTAATCCGCCATTAAAACATTAGAATACAGAAAATATATTTTCAGGGGACTTTCCTGGTTGTCCAGTGGTTAAGACTCACTCTCAGGGCAGGGAGACGGGTTAGATCCCTGGTCAGGGAATTAAGATCCAATGTGCCTTGCCATGCAGTGTGGCTTAAAAATGATTTGGAATACAGAAAATATGACATGATTAATATACAGAGAGAGCTTGGAGGTTGACACCATTGTTACAAATCTTGGTTCTGCTTGATTTTAAAATATTTTTTTAAAAGAGAGCTTATCTTTTGAGGTAAATACAATTTATAGAGGTCTGTAATTTGTTTTGAAATCATCTAGAGTGGAGTGGGAAATGGGTGTAGGAAATGTATTTAGACTCCATTTTTTTTTCTAAAAATAACCTAAGATGATTATCTGCCAGTAAATGGTTGTACAATGTTTCAGGAAGTTACATTAGCTTTATGAGTCTCATTTTCCTCACCTCTTGGATAGGAATAGTAATAGTTCTCTCATAGATAATGTACTGGAGAAATCTAAAATATGGACAAAATTAATATTATTAATAATGTGGTATCTGGCAATGTATTGTATGTTAATGTCTGATATGCCTGGCTATGAACTAAGATGAACATAAATAGTCTGTTTCAACAAGTATCCATTTCAGAAACAGAACAGTGGTTTTGGTCCCTGATAATTATAGTAAAGTGTTTTCATTTTCATAAGGGTCTTGTTTCCAAAGTGGTGATATCTAGACTTTTTAACTAACAAGTTCACCTTGTTTAGTTATAATATCAGGTTTTCATTGCAAACTCTTTGCTCTCTATCTTTTAAAACATGTAAATATGCATTCTTGATTAATCATGTATTTTTCTGTGAGAAAGCACAGATCCTAAAATGTGTACTGCTGATATGGAGTCTTATATAGGAAAGATTTTCTGGGGCTGAAGAAGAAATAGCATAATAGAAAAATTATCCAGCTAGAAAGAAATAACATGGACTCTTTTCAATGTAAAACATTTTTTTGAGGATCAGCAGGGGGCACTAAGCTTCCACAGGAGAAATATATCCCTCTAGCATTCATAAATTATTTTTCTTTTGCTTTAACTCCAAACTGATAACACCATAAACTCTGCCCTTTTTTATCTTTACTATAGCTGATAATGTATCTTTTCTTTTTAACCCTCAAGGTATAGGTGCATGTAAAAATTTAACTACCAATTAAAAAAAAAACACTCTGATTAGCTCATCTGCATGCTGGTTTACTCCTTATTCAACATTCAAATGCGTGCTATTTTCCTCTCTTTGACAAACATGGAGTAATTAGGATTTTTCACAGACAAGTGATTACCTAATAAATGACCTTCTGCAGGCAGCTCCATTAAAATGGAGCAAAAAAGATATTTACTACAAGTGGTGGCCAAGAAGGAAGGTACAGGGACAAGACAAGGTCTGCATAACCAACAGCTTCTTCAGCTCCAAGAATAATGAAGGCACTTACTGGACTAGCAGATTTGCACCAAAAATAATTATAAACCTGACAAGACACCAAACTATCAACACAAATTGTGATTGGCTATTGCAACAGTTCATTAATTCGGTGACAGTCCAAGGGTAAGGTAAGAATGCATATGTTCACGTGGGACACTGGCAAGTGAAAAAAAAAATCAGTGTATAAACTAGGGAAGAAAGAAAAGAAAACTGATCAATTTTCATATACCTTCTCTGATTCTGGTATGTTAAAAGGATGAGAAGAAGTTTGAACTCTTTGAAGTATGTTTTTGCAAAGACGTAATTTCTTTTTATAAGACAAATTGCTTCAGGGTTCTTGGAATGGAATATTGGCCACGTATTTCTGCCTGTATCTTTAATCTATGCGTATTAACTACTTAAAAATATAGACTTAGCTTTGGGTTATATTGGCCATAACTTTAGACAACTTATAGATTTCTAGTAAATGATCTTAGATCATAGAACTTTCCAGCTGAGCGAAGCTTTGTTGATTATCTCAGTCAGTCCTTTAATTTTATAAATGAGAAATCTATAGCACAGAAAGATCACTCAGAAAGCATTATAAACTGAAGCGAACTATCCACCATGGTCACTGGACTGGCAGTAAAGTTCCTGACTCTACTCCAGCCTCTGCTGCGCTGGCCTTCCATTTGAAGTGTAACCTATTTGCTCACAGTTTTCATGTGAACTACGTTTATATACATGCGCTGTGGGCTCAATTGCTCAGTCTTGCCCAACCCCTTGAGACCCCATGGACGGTCCTGCCAGGCTCCTCTGTCTATGGAGTTTTCCAGGCAAGAATATTGGAATGGGTTGCCATTTCCTCCTCCAGGGGATATCCCTGACCCAGAGATCAAACTCATGTCTCCTGCATCTCCTGCATTGGCAGTGGATTCTTTACCACTGAGCCACCTGGGAAGTCCTGTCTATAAACAAATTTATGTGATCTACAACATATTAAAACAGTTATATATACAGCGGATTGCATAACAGTTAGTATGCAAGTTACTATGTGTGTGAGTGCTTAGTTGCTCAGTCATGTCAACTCTTTCTGACCCCATGGACTATAGGATGCCAGGTTCCTCTGTCTATAGGGATTCTCCAGACAAGAATACTGGAGTGGGTTGCTATGCCCTCCTCCAGGGAATCTTCCCAACCCAGGGATTTGAACCCAGGTCTCCCACACAGCAGGCAGATTCTTTACCATCTGAGCCACCAGGGAAGCCCAAGAATACTGGAGTTGGTAGCCTATGTCTTCTCCAGGGAAGCTTCCTGACCCAGAAATCAATTGGGGTCTCCTGAATTGCAGGTGGATTCTTTACCAGCTGAGCTACCAGGGAAGTCCTATATAACAATTAGATAATTGCCATTATGTATTAAGGGCTTCCCTGGTGGCTCAGGCAGTAAAGCGTCTGCCGGCAATGCGGGAGACCCAGGTTCAATCCCTGGGTTGGGAAGATCCTCTGGAGAAGGAAATGGCAGCCTACTCCAGTATTCTTGCCTGGAAAATCCCATGGATGGAGGAGCCTGGTAGGCTACAGTCCATGGGGTTGCAAAGAGTCGGACACGACTTAGTGACTTCACTTTCACTTCACTAATGAGTATATATATTATAACATGCTTGTATATTACATTAAATATATGTATAATATCATGTATTATATATGCACACAATATGTAATATATATGTGTGTGTGTGCTATTTTATTCTTAACAATTTGATAGGAATGTGATCTTAAGGTAAAACAGGTTGATTCCATGTGCATTTGGTAAATGTCCCTGGACCTCTTAAGTGGAAAATACTTTAGATTATAAGAACGAATGTCCTGGATCATTAAGGAGAGGTCCAAAGAATGAGGATGCCATTTATGCTTTTCCAGTTGGTCCAGTTAATGGTCTGTTCCAGAGATTTCACAGGAGAAAGAATAGATAAGACTCCCAGAAAGGGAGAGATGCTTTTCAGTAAGACTATCATTCCTACCAGACGAGACACCTGAGGATGGCGAAGTCAAAAAGGAGCACCTTAGCGCTACACTTGAAGCGTATCACTTCTCCATAATGTGCAGCTGGGAGCTGGGTGCCTTGCTTGCTTTGCTTGGTTCAGTCCATCCCCTCCCTCTTCTCAACATAATTAAATCATTTTTATTATGCTCAGTCTGTGATGACTCAGCGTGGCTGTGTTAGCTGCCGGTGGAAATGGTTTCTGCACATCTCATGCTGGTTCTTTTTTTATTAACAAAAATGAAAATGTCAGGCTTCATTACAAGATTATACTCCTGATAGAATTAAAGACTGTTGATCCTTCCTAGGCAGTTTTCTTCCTGGGGACCACCACCCTGAAAACTAGAGCTTCCAGCCTTAATTTCTTCAGGAATGCATTTTTCTCTGCCCACAGGGGAAAAGCATCACAGTATATCACTGAACTTGACAAAGAAGTAGTGTACAAATAAGTGAATTATCTATATTTGAAATAAATGAAAGAGTATTACACAATAGACTATCTCAAAATACCCATGAACTGACAACATTAACTGACTCTAAGCATATGGATAGTTGAGATTTCTATGAAACAGTAAACAATGCCTTCCACCTTGATAAAACAATGATTTGCTTATTTCTTTTGGGTATTGAAGATGTAAGCAAAGTTTCTTTGAAGTGGCCTTAAGATTGACTTCCTTCTCTCTTGTAGCAAAAAAATCTTACAGAAACATTAAATCATTGTTTGCTTGCTTGTTTTTGCTTCATGAGTTGTCAGTACATTTTTGTCATGCTTATCAAGGAATTGAGGGGTTTGTGGCTAACGGATATAGACCCTAATGAAAGCAAAGATACAAGATATTCATTTAACTGACAGGTTTGATTGAAATAACATATTTCTTTGGACATCTTCTTTTTCATAATAGATTAAAGGAGAGAGTTGAATCTGAGAAAAGGCGAGAGTTCATGTATGAAAATATGTTTGGAGAAGTTTTATTATTTTATGCAACTTGTTGAGCTGATAATCTCAATGAAGAATGTTAACTAAATATTTTTGTTTTTATTGATTTTTTTTCCTCAAATAGCTTAAAAGTGGGCCTAAGAATCTCTATTAGATTGGAGAATTCTGACTGAATCTCCATGGGTCCTTTCCTGTCCTCCTCTTATTTCTGTTACAGGGGGAACAAATACATTAGGAAAGGGAAATTTGATCATTTCCCAATATATATACTCACTGTATCACATGTGAAGTTAGAGTGGCCAGGCAGTTTGGCTCAAATCACAAGGTAGTGAGCTGAAGAAGCAAAATTTGAATTCAGGTCTACCTGATGTCAAAAAATCTGTGTATATTTCCCCATCTAACTTATACCTCCTTTCATGTCCAATTCAAAGAGCCAATAAATCTTTAAAAAAGTGGGAGAGTTTTACCAAATAAAAATTGCCTCCATTAAAATATATCTATATACTATGTTTTGAAAATTTTCCCAAGATCGAAGATCACATTTCAAACAATCAACAGTATGGTATGAATTTACTTCAAAGATAATAGCATGGAGAGGGCTTTATTTTGCTTTTGCTTTTTAAAATATAGGTGCATATTTAATAAACTGATGGTATGCCAACCTATCTCCTGCCTTTTGGCTTTGTTCCTTGATCTGGTTTCTAGGCTCAATTTCTCTGTCTTTTGTAAGTTAGTCAACAAAGTCCATTTGGTTTTTTAAGAATGTGGACATAGTAAAAAAGGTTGTAGAGTAAACTTTAAAATAATGATAGAGAGATGTGATTGTGTGTGTGCGTGTGTGTATGTTAGTTGCTCAGCCGTGTTTGACTGTTTGCGATCTCATGGACTGTAGCTTGCCAGGCTCCTCTGTCCTTGGGATTTCCCAGGCAAGAATACCAGAGTGGGTTGCCATTCCCTTCTCCAGGGAATCTTCCTAACCCAGGGATCAAACCTGGGTTTCCTGCATCTCAGGCAGATTCTTTAGCATCTAAGCCACCAGGGAAGCCATATTTAAAATAATGATAGATGTGATTCAGTTCAGTTCAGTTCAGTTGCTCAGTCGTGTCCGACTCTTTGCGACCCCATGAATCGCAGCATGCCAGGCCTCCCTGTCCATCACCAACTCCCGGAGTTCACTCAGACTCACGTCCATGGAGTCCGTGATGCCATCCAGCCATCTCATCCTCTGTCGTTCCCTTCTCCTCCTGCCCCCAATCCCTCCCAGCATCAGAATCTTTTCCAATGAGTCAACTCTTCTCATGAGGTGGCCAAAGTACTGGAGTTTCAGCTTTAGCATCATTCCTTCCAAAGATGTGATTAGGTGATTGCAAAAGGGTTTCTAATTCTTCACTTCTTATATAATGTGCTTTGCTGTGTGTGACATTGAAGCTTCTCCTATCAAGAGGTAAAATCAAGTTCCCTATTCTTGGGTCTACGATAGCCTTGTGACTTGCTTTGGCCAAAAGAATGTGGCAGAATTCAACTGCATGAGTTCTAGGGTTCTAGGCTTAAGCTTCAGGAGATCTTGAAAGCTTGTGCTTGATCCCTGCCCAGCTGCTGTGAGGAAAGCTCAGACTGGATGGTGAGAGACAGCTGGTCCAGTATCCTTGTTGCCCCAACCAACAACCAACAGTGCACCAGATATATGAGTGAACATATCTTCAAGGACCCAGGCCACAGCTGAGCTGCTCATATCTAAATAAACCCACATAGTAGCAAACAAGCATGACCCAGGTCAGCACAACCACTCAGTCAACCTGCAGATTCATGGGCTACAACAAGTGCTTATTATATTAAGCCATTTAATTTCTGAGATTGTTTTTTACATAGCAATGTTGTTGTTCAGTCCTAAGTCCTGTCCAATTTTTTGCGACCCCATAGACTGCAGCATGCCAGGCTTCCCTGTCCTTCACTATCTCTCAGAGTTTGTTCAAACTCATGTACATTGAGTCAGTGATGCCACCCAACCACCTTATCCTCTGTGGCCCCCTTCTCCTCCTGCCCTCAGTCTTTCCCAGCATCAAGGTCTGTTCCAATGAGTCGACTCTTTGTATCAGGTGACCAAAGCCATAGCCAGCTGATAAAGAAGGCTAAGGAGCTGGGTAACTGAGCATTACATAAGGAAGTAGGAGGGAGCGGAATATATTTTGGGAAGCATAATGGAGAAGCAGGGAAAAGAGACAGAATTAAGGACTGGAAACTGAGGACCAGGTGAACTGAAAACACAGCTCAGTTAGGGTGTGTGCATTGCTAAATCTAAAGACTAAGATAGTTACAAATAAGTATGCGTGCTTAAAATGACAAAAAAGTAATATCTAAGATTTAGTAAAACTTGTTAGGAAGATCCCCTGGAGAAGGAAATGGCAACCCACTCCAGCATTCTTGCCTGGAAAATTCCAAGGACAGAGGAGACTGGCAGGCTACAGTCCAT
This sequence comes from Budorcas taxicolor, assembly GCF_023091745.1. Classification (NCBI taxonomy): domain Eukaryota; kingdom Metazoa; phylum Chordata; class Mammalia; order Artiodactyla; family Bovidae; genus Budorcas; species Budorcas taxicolor. The sequence continues at coordinate 75,723,546 of NC_068910.1, forward strand.
GGGGTTGCAAAGAGTTAGACATGATTGAGAGTGCCCCTCCCCCCCCCCCCCCCCCCCCCCCCCGCCCACACACACTAAAATGCGTCAATAGATATCAGCACTAGACAAAAATATCTGGCTTTCTTTCCCAATGGAAGACAAAAAATTCACTCCTTACATATTATTGGAATTTAAGTGGTCTGGTCTTAAGTTTCCTGCTATTTTCTGCCATCAGTTGTTTGAAATGGCTGAATAAAGTAAATCATTTTGTTTTGGTCTATGAGCTTTATGTTATTATTCTCTTTGTAGCTGAAATGAGCAGTGGAAAATAGCCTTTCTGCAGAGTTGCTCTTTTAAAATATGCACCACCCTTCCAGACAGCAGGCTAATTTTCGAGTTCATCAGATGTGTATTTATATGGTGAATGTATCTGTCACATAAACATTTTGTCAATCACGCCTTCCTTCTGTTCTGACACAGTGTGTAGAGCACCATCAAAATGTGATGAATGTTGTGCTTGTTCCAAGTGAGGATTAATTATGGCAATGACAAGCGTGTTTCCAAAGCTACCCATTTTCTATGACAATACTTCATTAACAGAAGCAATTGTTGATGTTTCAAATAAAAATTAAGTCCACAGTTTATTTAGCAAATCCTTTAGTTTGGCCCTTAAATAACTTTATCTTTTGAATGAAATTTTTGCCTAAATCAACTCAACGTAAGTACTTGTCATGAGTCTAAGTTCTGAAACTGATCAGCATGAGGGAAATAATAAGTTCAGGGAGAAACCATTTATTTTATGTCTCCTCTTTGTTCTTTGAGACTGGTTAAAAAAATTATAATGACATAAAGACCACTTAAGAATATAGGGGTCACTGAAAAGGATTTGAAGAAAATTTTGCTTGTAGATTTGATCCACACAAATTTGAATAGAAATAATAATAAATTAGAATATTTAATATGTTTACTGTATGATATTTTAGAATGCCTAAGATATATAGATCGTTTCCTTTGAATTTATTTCCCTAAGAACTTATTAGTGTTTCCCTGATAGCTCAGTTAGTAAAGAATCTGCCTGCAATGCAGGAGATTCCAGTTTGATTCCTGAGTCAGGAAGATTCACTGGAGAAGGGATAGGCTTTCCACTCCAGTATTCTTGGGCTTCCCTTGGGGTTCAGGTGGTAAAGAGTCTGCCTGCAATGTAGGAGACCTGGGTTTGATCCCTGGGTTGGGAAGATCCCCTGGAGAAGGGAAAGGCTACCCAACTCCAGTATTCTTGCCTGGAAAATTCCATGGACTCTATAGTCCATGGGGTTGCAAAGAGTCGAACACGACTGAGTCACTTTCACTTTTAAGTACGTATTAATACATGCTCCTGAGGGATATATTATTGTAAAGAGGATAACATTAGTTTGTCAACATGACTGGATATAAATGTAATCGAACAAGTTCCCTGAAGATGATTAATACTCAAACCTGGCAGTTTAAAAACAGCTTAGTATGACTAACGAAAGTTAAATCATATCCTCAAAGATCTCAGTGTAAAATGGCTATACAGTAACTTCCCTGGTGGTCCAGTGGTTAAGACTATACCTTCCAAGCAGGGGATGTAGGTTCAATACCTGGTTGGCAAGCAAAAATCTCACATGACTTACGGCCAAAAAATCCAAAACAAAACAAAACATTAAACAAAACAAAGTTGTAACAAGTTCAATAAAGACTTTTAAAATGGTTCACATCTAAAAATAGTCTTAGAAAATAAATATTAAGATAAAAATGGCCCACATCTAAAAATAATCTTCAAAAATATTAAAATAGCTGTTCAAGCACTGTACACACATACTTGAGAAGACATGAAATATTACATCAGACTCTTTTTATAGACAGCACTGAATTGGTTTAATTAGTAATAATGATAGCTATGATAGTAATAATAAAAGCAACACATAGAGAAGCCCTTATCTGTAAAGCAATTGGCCTACATTTGTCTTACAAAATATTTCAATTTTTTCCAAATATACATAAGAAATTATTGATGAGCTATCTTAACTCACCAATATTTACCATATTTTAGCAAAATATGGCAATTTCACATAGTTTAATCTAATAGAAGTATAAGCAAGCAAATATTAAAGTGAACAGAATCTTCTACTTTTCAAAGACAAAACATATGGTAAAGTAATTAGCCTCCAATTAAAATAAATAAACTTAAATTTAAAAATTAAAAATAAAAAATAAAGACAAAACAACCCTTGGATGTATGAAAAATTAAAAGAAATTGGATGCCTACTAAATTAAAAGGAAGAGAAGCAAATTTAATAAAAAATAGGATGAATATAGCTTTATGGCCCTGGAATAAAGAGTAGCTACAGATTTAATGACCAAATAGATGACTTTGGTGACATACAGATACAAGATATCAAATACACTCAAGTGTAAATTGATAATCCACAAATAAGGCAGTGTGATACATATTATGGGGGCAGAGAAACACAGCATGATACCCTCTAAAAAGCATTTACAAATATGTTACAAATCTGTCTCACTGCTCTATACCACATGCTTGTCACCAAAGCTTTTTTTGGGGGCAGAGAAAAACATATTTTATTATTAACTCTTTGAACAATAAGAAAAATCTGAAAAGCTGTCAGTTTAGCCATTGGAAATTAGGCTCCGCTTAAAAAAAATCAAGTGATATAGTCATACATCACCATTACTTTTTTGTAAAAGAAAAATGAAAGGAAATAAAAGGAATGCAATAAGGTATTCCTCAGACATCTACTGTCTGAGTAAAATTAGGAAAAATCAGTGGATTGTGGAAAACCCTGAGAAGTCTCCTATGTATGCCTGGAGATTTCCTGAAACCACTATTTCCTGGGAAATAAATGGGATGGTAACTATTGCTTATTTTTCTTAAACAAGAGGCACCAAGGCCTTTGTGTGCTCTCTGAAAACAGGCTGAATTACTACAACAGCAGAGGAGAATGTATACTGTCTGCTGACTGGTGATAAAAAGATCTCTGTTTAGAAATTGTGTCTGTTTGCTTTCTATTTTTATATAGAATAGGATAAAACCTATTCTCTAAAGCTCCTTAGACTCCCAGGGTAGGTGAATCATCATGACCCATAACTCTTGCTTGTAATAAAGTGCAAAGAGGATTAAGACTAGCTTTTCCCTTCACTGGGAACTGCAGATAAATCCTCTGTTGCTTGCTCACCATCATCCATAAAATGGGCAAAGGCATCTTTGCAGCTTAGGTTGAATATCATCTCTGACTATTTCTTCCTTCAGATGACCTCTAGGCATTGTCCAGGCACTGTGTCTAGTAAAATATGTAAAAATCAAAATGTGTATTTTCCTTTTTGAGTCTTGAATTTCCAGTGGTCATGTATGGATGTGAGAGTTGGACTGTGAAGAAAGCTGAGTGCCGAAGAATTGATGCTTTTGAACTGTGGTGTTGGAGAAGACTCTTGAGAGTCCCTTGGACTGCAAGGAGATCCAACCAGTCCATTCTAAAGGAGATCAGTCCTGGGTGTTCTTTGGAAGGAATGATGCTAAAGCTGAAGCTCCAATACTTTGGCCATCTCATGCGAAGAGTTGACTCGTTGGAAAAGACTCTGATGCTGGGAGAGATTGGCGACAGGAGGAGAAGGGGACGACAGAGGATGATATGGCTGGATGGCATCACCGACTCGATGGATGTGAGTTTGGGTGAACTCCAGGAGTTGGTGATGGACAGGGAGACCTGGAGTGCTGTAATTCCTGGTGTTGCAAAGAGTCGGACATGACTGAAATGAACTGAACTGAACTGAAAAAGAATGAGAAGTATAAGATAGCCCAAGTTTGACAGATCTGTATTACACAAACTAATCTTAGGATTTCTGTCAAACACTTTAAAGATTGTGCAAAATTTTGTATGTGTGTACTGTATTTTTATTTTTTTTCCTGGGAAAGGCCTAAAGTGATAGTATATTTTAAGTGTACTTGAGATAGAAATAAATAAATACAAAATAAATTAAGAACCACTGGTATAATGAAAAAGGTAGGCCAGCCGCAGAAGGAACCTGACACCATTAGCAAAAAGAAATATAGCAGTATGGCAGGAAAGTACTTGATTGAAAAGTATCTGTAAAAAACAAACTAAACCAAACACCATCCCCATACCAAAATATAATCCATGGCATATTCTCTATCTGAACAAAAACTGGGAAACTGGTTTGAAAAGTGAAATGCAATCATAACTTCAGTGTATGTCTAACATTTTGCCTAGAAAGAAGACTGACCTAAAAACTCAAAAATCTATCTATAGAATGTTACATATGGCCACTACTTGATGATACCAACATAAAGATCATTCTCTCCTTGTGTCCACACTCACTAGGCAATATTATAGCAATATGTCTTTCAGTGTAGATGCATACATCCATAGGTGCATACTGCTCACTGGATAGGAGTATTTACTTTTGTTAGCAGTTGAACTTCTCAATGTAAATTCATAAATGGCATCTAATTTATATATCCTTCCATGAATTTGGTTAGTGACAGTCCGTTCCAAGGGTGATATTTTCTCTTCTCAGCGTACTCCATCTGAAACACAAGGAGTATGTTCAGGATCTAAAAATTCATGTTAATGAGGTTTCCCTGAAAACCTTTTCTGCTTTCCAAAGAATGATGCTGTCTTGGAGAAGAATTGTTCACCAAGAAAAATCTTGTGAATTGCTTCCTGAAAGTTTAAAAAAATGTATAAAACTTATAATGATGTCAGCTTCTCAGATATTGAAGGGGCCTCAGACATTGAAAACACTTTAGGAGATTAACTCACTGGATTAAAATTTGGAAACTATTCTCTATGTATACTGATTTATCTTTCAATCAATGAAAATATTTAAGGTGATTTGTTAGGGTTTTCTAAGGCTCTATGAATCCCTGAATATGTAGAAAATACAAGTTCAGTCAAATGCTCTGATGGTCCAGGAAATGCTCTATATCTGGAAAAAAGTTTCCTAGGTTTATGGGTGTTAATGACTAATGTGGTTCTATCTAGGAAATTACGTGACTTACAAGGAAAGACTAGGTACAGGGAAAAGTAGGCCTGACATGGGAGTGGGCAGCCAGACATTGTGATATTTGCGATTCAGCAAGAGAACTCCGGGCCATATTATCCAGGCATTGTTATCTGATTTATGTTGGTAGTGGTCAATATACCATTTAAAAATACTTGGGCTTCCTTGGTGGCTCAGAGGTAAAGACTCCACTTGCCAATGTGGGAGACTCATGTTTGATCCCTGGTCCAGGTTTGATTGATCCCAAGATTCCACATGCTGCAGAACAACTAAATCCACATGGCCACAATACTGAGCCTGAGCACTAGGGCCCAGCAGCCGCAACTGCTGAGCCCACGTGCCTTAGAGTCTGTGCTCTGCAACAAGAGCAGCTTCCACAGTGAGAGGCACCATAGCTAGACAGTAGCTCCCGTTGTCTGCAAGTAGAGAAAAACACACAGCAACAAAGACCCAGCACAGCCAATATATATATATATATATTGATACCACTACTATTGAGATGACCCATAAAACTGTTGCAATATTTTTTTAAGTAAAAAGATTTATGGCAAATTCTAAATAGCTCTTCCAATATTTTAAACTGGTACTTAAGTCTCACAATGCATTTTTCATAATATATATGAGAACTGGCTACTTGTGGTGATCCTTTTGTCTCTCCACATAGATAATCCATCTAACATAAGAAAAAAAAAAGATTCTCTAACATCTTTGTTTACGAACACACTTATGTAAAGTGTCTGGACATAAATGATCTGTCAGTTTCTGAGGGCCATCAGGAGAGAAGAATGTTTTGTACTGAATACATGCAAATGGGGTGGGGTGCCACTATATTGAAGTGGGAAAGTTAGTGTTATGTGTGCCCATGACTGGGAATTTCCTGATTACCTGCTTCATTCTGAAATCCTGTTCCATCTCATGCTTTACAGATGGTGACACCAAGGACCTGGTGGGTGGCTGAGGAATGATTACGTCCTGAAATGAACAAAATAAGTGTTGGGGAAATCATGGGCCAAAAAATTAGTGTCTCCTGAAGTAAAGTAAAAAACAACGGATGACTTATATACAATTAGAAAGAAGAGATGGTGGATTATCTATTTATTTATTTATTCAGATCTTGCATGAATATTGACTTGATATCTGGGCTTTTGTTCTATGCACTACTGTAGAACATTCAATCAATTACTTCAGAAATATGTATTGAGTTTCTACTATACAATGTGGTCATTTACCTTGGATTATAAACTTCTAGAAGACAGAGTCTAAGGAAATCCTCATAATGCAATGCTTATAACATCAGCACATCGAATTTTTCTAAAACTTTTAATTGAAGTACAGTTGATTTACAATGTTGTGTTAATCTGCTGTACAACAAAGTGACTCAGTTACACACATACATGCATTATTTTTTATATTCTTTACTGTTATGCTTTATCACATGTAATTTTATGTTTTGAGATGATGATTCTAATAATAGAATATATTTAAACATACTCTAAAATGCAATGCTGAGAAATGATATAAGAATGGAAGTGAAAAACAAAGCAATGCACTTAGTTTTACGTTATCTTGTAGGAAAGGGAATGATTACCACTGTGGCAAGAACATGGAGAATAAAAATACTTTCATCATCTTTAAAAGCTTAGGGACTTCCCTGGTGGCTCAGATGGTAAAGTGTCTGTCTACAATGTGGGAGACCTGGGTTCGAGCCCTGGGTTGGGAAGATCTCCTGGAGAAGGAAATGGCAATCCACTCCAGTACTATTGCCTGGAGCCTGGTAGGCTAGTCTATGGGGTCGCAAAGAGTCGGACACGACTGAGCGATTTCACTATGATTTAAAATGTTGTATAACAATCCATTATATGGCTGTACCACAATTCACTTAGTCATTTCTTTAGTTATCATCATACATTTATCTTGGTGTATCAATATTTACCAGTTTAAGCTTTAACTCAGCGTACATTCTCAGAAGCAGAGTTTTGAGTCAAAGTACATGGTTAATTTTATGGCTCTTTGGGCATACCATCGAACTGATTTCTAGAAATATGCACCCTTAGTACTCAAACCAGCAGTGTATGGTGAGGGTGAACACAGACGTGAATGACTAAGAAGAGAAAAGAAAAGTTGCGCCTAGAATATACCTACGGCTCCAGGCACACTGCTTTCACACATACTGCATTATTTAAAGATCACAGCTACCCTGTGGAAAGTTTTGTGGTTGAAGTTAAGACTTGAGAAAAAGCCTGACTGATGCATAGATTTGGAAAAGGTGAAAAGAATGAGGAAGTGCCTTCCAGATGGCAGAAACTCCTGGAACAAGAAGCTGTAAATAAATAGAGTTCTGTGGTCTTTGAGGTGAGCCTGAAATAACACCCTTGCTCCCTCAGTGTAGTCTGAACTGGTTAAAAATATGACAGTAGCAAAGAAAGGGGAACAAAAATGCTCCTTCTGTGGTCAAGGGTTTTCTAACGTGAAAATCCCCAAACTAGTCAGCAAAAATCAGCTTTCCTATTCCACGCCACTTCACTTCACTACAGCTTCAATTTGGAGCAGGGCCCTTTAAAGTCTAAGGCATGGATTAAGGAGGAATATGTGTGTTTACTATAAGCAGTCTTGTTCATGGGGCAGGAGATAAGAACCTGAAAGTGAGGTTTAATGTCTCTATCCAATCTCAGCAATGGTATTAATAAATTCTTCCTCACTGGGGAAAAGGAGTGGGTAAAAGGGTGAGGAAAGGCTGGGATCCCTACAGCTACAAGTGTTTCCTCCCCAAGGAAGAGAGAATCAGGAGAGGGGTTGAGAGGTTTACCTCTGACCAGAGGATGCTTTGAGGAACAGTGTGGAAACTGGCCCGGTTAAGGTTGATGTTAGGAATGACTACAAGGCTGAATTGTGGGTCATCTGAAGCGTTCTCTTGAGGTATCAGTTTTTGCCCTTGGGGAATCTCTGGTGATTTCTAAGCTGCCAACACGAAGTACAACCTTTCTTTCTCTTTCATGCTGTAACGGTTCCTTTTGACTGCCTAGGTTGCTGAATTCCACGCCAATGGAGAAGATGAAAGGCCTTAAGTAACCACTGTAGTTCATCTTGATCCTTATTCCAGGTGGTTTTCTGTCTGCCACTATATGCTTCTTTTGTGGGCCAAAAAGCAGCAACACAAAAACTGGCCGTGAAATAATCCCATTATGGAAATCATTCTGAAAATATGGCTCAAAGTTATGAATTGTCAGTGGTCAGATATAGGTAATAAAATTATTAATTTAATCTTTAGTGTGAAGTGGCAGGGTGACTCTGGTGCCACACCATTGCTATTTCGCTTACCACCCAGCCTCTCTGTCTGAGAAGAGAGAATTCTATGGACAATTCAGTGTGCCTTTCACACACAGTTCATTGATTAGGAGCATGGCTGATGGCTTCAGGATGGAACATTCAAGTAGGAGAAGGATGGTGGTTACAGAAATGAAGGGAAAGTGATGCCCACTCTGAGTTTTTGGTTAAAGGAGAAAGCTACTCTCAGCAGCAGTCAATGGCTTCACACATGTGTCCCTTACAGAGTCAGATGTAGGTTCTGTTTCAGTTTATGACCTTAATGGCTGTAAACTGTCAAGACAAAATCTTTATTGCCATGGATGACTACCCGTGCTTCAAGGGTCTGTTATGACCTAAAAGTCACTGCAGGCCTTGGTCTTTTCACATTCCCATAAATGATCAATACAATGCATTTCTTAGGGACACAGGACAGCTCAAATCAGGGAACAGAGTATTTCCCCCCTACACACAGATTTAGAATTATTTTTATAGAGTATATTTGAACAAAGTATTCTTTTCCAAGAGAGTAAAATGTTCTTTTTTTATTGCAGTATAGTAGATTTACAACTTTGTGTTAGTCTCTGGTGCATAGCAAAGTGATTCAGTTATATATATATATATATATATATATATATATATATATACATACACATTCCTTTTCATATTCTATTCCATTATTGTTTATTACAGCATATTCAAAATAGTTTCTTGTTATTTTATCTATTTTACATATAGTAGTTTGTATCTGCTAATCTCAAACTGTTAATTTATCCCTCTCCCATCTCCTTTTCTCTTAGGCAACCATTAGTTTGTTGTCTATGTCTGAGTCTGTTTCTGTTTAGCAATAAGCTCATTTGTGTTATAATTTCAATTCCACATATAAATAACGTCATAGGATATCTGTCTTTCTCTGTGCAACTTCACTTAGTACGATAATCTCTAGGTCTATCCATGTTGCTGCAAATGGCATTGTTTCTAAATTGTTCCTGTTTTTAATACTTGGAGGTTTCTTAAAGCGGGCAGTGAAAGCCGCTCCACTATTGTGTGAAGTTGTTGCTCACGATGCCTGTTACTCTGTGCGGCAGATGTGGGCAGCTCTGTGGAGCCCTGGGTCAGGAAGATCCTTTGGAGGAAGGCATGGCAACACACTCCAGTGTTCTTGCCTGGAGAATCCCACGGACAGAGGAGGAGCCTGGCGGGGTACAGTCCACGGTGTCAGAAAGAGTTGGACTGGACTGAGCGACTAACCCCCACACACTGAGGAACCCTGGCTGGAGTTTCATTGAGCAAGGCCAGGGCTGTGGGTGTGGCCTGCCCCCTGCTGTGCTCCAGGGATGCTTCCCATCCCTCCCCCACGCCCCCTGCGAATGTTCTGCAGTAGATGACAGGCTGCCTACATTTGGCACTTCCATAGTGTCATAAGCATTCTCCCCAACAGTAGTAGCTCATTCTACTGTTCCCCCAGCACTTTTCAGAGTATACTCTTGGCCTTCAGCCCATGTTTCCAGAGGTCCCTGAGCAATGACTACTGTCAGGGAACAGAGAAGGGTTTGTGTTTTGCAAATACCATGTTCATAATTGGCCATAGAATGTATTTTCCTCCTCTTCCTCCTCCTCCTCCTCCTCCTTATCCTGCTTCTGTTGAAAGAAACAACTGAATCACATTCCTGTTATTCCCAAAACATGGTTAGAGATAATTTTTGCAGATAAACTATGAAAGTGGCAGAGTTTGGGTGCACTATTTTATTTTATTTTAAATGTTAAATTTTGGATTTAATTTTATAGCAGTAAACTCAGTAAAGACATTTTCATAGGTCAGGGGAAAAAAGGTCAATTTTTGCATATATGAGGCATAAAATCATGCATTAATGTAAACTGACAGAACGTGTGGTATTGGAACAAGAATAGAGAGGACTGTGAAATATAACAAAAGAAAAAGTAGATCCTGAATAACGTGGAATGATAAAAGTGGCATCTCAAATCTATTTTAAAACGAGAAAAGGAAGATAGTATATGAATTTTTTAATCAGCTACTGCTCTTGAAATATTTCTTTCTGTATTTGTAAAAGGAGATGTACTTAGTTACAAATGCCATCACTACATGATAAAGAAACCCACTATATACCCTTACCTTGGTTTTGGAACAGCTAAACATCTGAAGTGTTTTTAGTTTTGTTTCACGCAATGACATGGAGATAGTACTGACATCCGATCTTCACACCCCATCACACAAAACAATTTGAAGTCCATTGAGCACTGAATTTTCCATTGTACTGCAATTACAGGAACACCTGTGCTACCTAACTGTGCACTGAGGCCCGTGAAATGCAGTGTTCCAGAGCTGTCAAAATGTCTCATTTCTTGCCTTTAATTCAGGGCCTTAATTGTGGTCGATCTGGTTATTACGTTGTACTATGCTTCACTGATAGGCACACAGCAGAAAGGCTAATAATTTTAGATTAAATCCAGAGGGCTCTTGTAAGTATTCACCCAAGTCTGGGTACCTTTCTTTAAATAGAACTTGTGTTTGCAAAAGGAAAATTAGGCTTTCTGTAATATAAAAATGATCCTTCAGTCATGAAGATGCTTGAGGAGAACACGTTAATCTGGACCCAAATGCATGTTCTTGGATATCTCTTAGCTCTGAGGTCTGAGTTATGTAGTTTAAGCTCTGTCCAAATACTCACAGTGGGGAAGCTGACTTTACTCCCTGGCTGATATCATGTAGTTGCAACATCTGAACCAATTCACATTGATTTTTTAAAAAAATCTCAAATCAGATCAAGTGATCTGGAAAGGGTATCATCTAATGGATGAAATTATTTATATGACCAATTTTAAACTTTAGATTATATATTTAAATAGGTTAGCTTTACTGAGATGAATACAACTCTTAAGGGTCGACACTCTGTTGGAAACTCCCTTAGAAGCACCATGTGTCATCTTCAAATTTAATAGCTCTCAAGAAGATGGTTAAGATGAAAACAATACCAATTGGCAAATATGACAACAAAGTTGGATCCCCAAAATATAAGTGTTTTAGGATACAGGTGTGTACCAAGTCAAAGCCTGAGCTCTTGTTATTCAATTTTTCTAACACATGTTTCCTTCTACATATTCTTTTGTTTAATATAAAGTTCTGCTGGTCTCTGAGCTCTTTGAGGCTGAGGCTGTGCTTGGTCTCTGTTGTCAGCAGATCATATGAACCCAGTAGGTCCTCAAATATGGGTAACATTTGTTGAATTGAAATGGCTCGCATTTGGCCATGGAGTCTTTTTCATGAATCTTTGTACCTATGAATTCCTCTGACATCTGATGTTTAATATTTCCTGGGTATCCAACTGAATTGTTAGGTTTGCATTTGGTGAAAATTGAAACAGTGGTTCCTAAAATGTCCTTGCAATGTACTTCATGTTATTAACACTTTATGCTTATCTCTGACTGTGAGACCATCTCATTCTACAACTGTTCATGTGTCTGTCTCTTCACTTACCTGAAGGGCAGATGCTGTGTCTTTTTCTTTTTTTGTATTCTCTGCCGGGCATTAAATAGGGGGCTTTTGAACTTAATTACTTAATGCTTAACATTTTGGTAATGATAGATAGTTGTTATAGTTGTTGTGATGTTGTTATTCAGTTGCTAAGTAATATCCAACTCTTTGCATCCCCATAGACTGTACCACACCAGGCTCCACGGGGTTCTCCAGGCAAGAATACTGGAGTGTATTGCCATTTCCTTCTCCAGGGGATCTTTCCGAGCCAGGGATGTAACCTGCATTCCCCTGCACTGGCAGGTAGATTCTTTACCACTGAGCCACTAGGGAAGTCCAAAGTCACTTATTATTCTGTTCACTGATATAAGAGAATTTTTATGGTTAGAAGATTAATCACATTGTATTTTTTTTTTTTAAGATTTTTACTATATTTCAGTCTTTTTTGGTGTGTGGTCTGTCAATATTCTAGAAATGCTTTAGGATTCTTAGAAATGTTGTTCTATAAGCTTAATAAGTTATTTTGCAATATTGTGTTATCAAAAAAAGAAATTTTGCTGCTAGCCTTTTCAGATCTTGTATTATTTTATTTCTTTCCTCAGGTCTAGTTCCCACTCTACTTTTCAATGTATTAAAACAAAGTCATCAGAGTCCTGTACTTTGCACAATGAACCTTTCCTGTTTCTCTACCATCAGGGAAAGTTGATGCTTCATTAGAAATAGAAGTTAAATTAAGAAATCAATTTTCTCCAGCTTTGTTTTTTTTCCCTCCTGAAGGTATGGTGCAGTTTTGATGCTACATCAGAATTTTTTTGTAATTCATATGAAGAATCAGTTTCTCCATATGATTCATATGGAGATGGACTCTGTGAGTGTAACTTTATTTACACCATTTATTGACCAACAAATTCCACTTTCTAAATGAATACATTGAAAAGTTGAGTAAAGGAAAATCATTTTGAGCACATCACAAATTTACCTTAGATTTCCTAATACTGTGGCATATTTCAGCTGCATGCTTGGTACAGAGATCAATTTTGAAAGTAGCACCTATTACAAACCATATTAATATGCTAATGTGGTATGAAAGGCTTTTATTCTGTAATGAAAGAGGTACCTCAGATATCCTCTAATTAAAGGATGTTATTTGATCAGAAATAAAATTAAGTCCATAGAATGGAGAGATGACAACAATATTTTTATATAAACATTCTATATAACTAAGTATAATATTTACAAAATATGTCTAAATTTAAAGAAAAGATTTACTATGTCTCTAGAGTTAGATCAGCCTTCCTGTTAAGCTTGCCATTGTCCTTCTCCTAAAGCAAATGTCATCCACGCCACTTTTAATTTTCAAGCATATAGTAAGAAGCAAGGTGATTCCTGAAGCCACATGTGGTGTGAAAACAAATGCTATGAAGTCTGTGAAGTGGCTGCTTGAATTCAGGCAAATGAAACTAAGTCTCCTCTGCCTTTTGGATGAGCTTCAAGCATCCTAGAGAACTCTCTCCTACCCCCTAACTTCTGCCCATCTCTTTGGCCTTCTGTCTACCAACCCCCTTTCACTTAAACTTTAGCTGGACTGATTTATTTGCTAATTACTCAAGTGCCCACAGTCTCCTTTGGGTCTAGGCACTGGCATGTTTTGCCTTTCCTGGAGTGCTTGTATCATAGTTTGACGAAGTCCTCACCTAATCTAGAAGATAGTTTTTCTATGAGTCTCTGCTCATTTTCAAAATCATGGTTAGTGTTCCTACCATGGCCTTTCCCAGGGTTTCAAGTGCATTGCACTCAATGGGAAATTGATTCCTTCTTTTCTCTTCTGATTTTCTTGCTTGCTTTCACACTTCCTGAGAGGAGGAACCCTATCCTCCTTAACGCTACTGTATCCCCAGTAGCAAGCACACTCAGTGCCTGGCAGTTTGAAGGTTCTGAGGAAGTATTCTTGAATGAATGAATGATTGAATACATATGAGCTATTATAGGTGGGGTTCTCTGGCGTTTCAGTCAGTAAAGAATCTTCCTGCCAACGCAGGAGACATGGGTTCAATCCCTGAGTCAGGAAGACCCCCTGAAAAGGGAATGGCAACCCATTGTAGTATTCTTGCCTGGGAAATCCCATGAACAATGGAGCTTGGCTGGCTACAGTCCATCAGGTTGGCAAGAGTTGCACACGACTTAGCGACGAAATCACCACCACCGCAACCCGTTTCAGGTATTTGTGTTTTCTCCTGAGAAGGGTTCCATTCCAGTTAGAAGTGTAACTAGGTTAGCCTGGTAAAATATTTAATAATTGCTATTATTGTGCTTATTTTTGAAGGATTAAGACCAAGGTTCAGTTCAGTTCAGTCACTCAGTCATGTCCGACTCTTTGCGACCCCATGACTGGCAGCACGCCAGGCCTCCCTGTCCATCACCAACACCCGGAGATCACTCAGACTCACGTCCATCGAGTCAGTGATGCCATCCAGCCATCTCATCCTCGGTTGTCCCCTTCTCCTCCTGCCCCCAATCCCTCCCAGCATCAGAGTCTTTTCCAATGAGTCAACTCTTCACATGACGTGGCCAAAGTACTGGAGTTTCAGCTTTAGCATCAGTCCTTCCAAAGAACACCCAGGACTGATCTCCTTTAGGATGGACTGGTTGGATATCCCTGCAGTCCAAGGGACTCTCAGGAGTCTTCTCCAACACCACAGTTCAAAAGCATCAATTCTTTGGCGCTCAGCCTTCTTCACAGTCCAACTCTCACATCCATACATGACCGCTGGAAAAACCATAGCCTTGACTAGATGGACCTTTGCTTGCTTTTGTAGTTTGACTTTAAGCATGTAGCTATCTGAATAAATCAATATATAAAGGATCTCATTACCCAAAGCAGTCCTTCACATAAATGACCCTCCTGCTTTGGCTCCCCAAGCACTGTGATGGAACAAAGACCTACTACAGTTAATTTTGGAGCTATAATAGATGAACAAATTACATTTTTAAAACATGACTTTTGATACAATTTTCACTGTATGCATTTCTTTTGAAATAAAGGGTACTGATAGTTTCATGTAGATTTTTAAAAGGGAGTGAGCTGAGAAACCTACCATCATTCCGTGGCACAGTAGGAAAGGGTGTTAAAGACCATTTTGGTACTCATAACATCATTTTGCACTCAGTGGAGTTCTTTTGAAATGACTTTTTTATATTAATTTCTTACTTCTAACAAAAATATTAATTTCTCAAATACTTTGATTTTGCAGAAAAGAACCTTAGACTGAAAATTTCTAATTCTCACTTGCCCTTACCTTTTGGGCAAAATAGAAAGAAAATGTGTAAATATAATTTTTCCAGTGAAAAAATGAATTATTTTGAATGTTTTTATCTTCTCTGATGGAAATCTGCTTTTTGGAATCAGCATTAACTTAGCACCCTAAGGTCTCTGTCCATTTGTATCTGTTCTAAATTACATGGCATTAATGTCCTCAATGTATACTGGGATAGCCTCTCCTCTCCCAGGATCTCTATCTATTATTATCTCCTTCATATATAGTATAATATTCTCAGCTTATATTGGAATTACCTTGCCTCCTAAACCTAGTTTGTCTGGATGGAACAAGCAACACATAGCCAGGGCATTTTGGTCCCACATGAGAAGATCAGCCTGAATTATTGCTTTCTTTTCAAATTAACTTTAAAACCTGTCATCTTTATCTTGCATGATTGTGAAAGCAGTTATTGGGAACAAGTAATGTAAGTTAAGTTAGCTTTTTTATACCTATTGTTTTTCACAATATATAACAAAACTGTTATACAACTACTATAGCTATGATATTTTAAATTCATTGAACTTAATTTTGTACTCTCCTATTAAAGCTTAGGCTCATTGTCCTTATTAGAAAGTTATTTTGTTTTGAAAGTGAGAATGAAAGTCCCCAGTCATGTTGGACTCTTTGTGACTTGGAATTCTCCAGGCCAGAACACTGGAATGGGTAGCCTTTCCCTTCTCTAGGGGATCTTCACAACCCAGGGATCAAATCCAGGTCTCTTGCATTGCAGGCGGATTCTTTACCAGCTGAGGCACAAGGGAAGCCCAAGTCAAGAAACATAGATATTGCTAAGAAACCAGTAACTGTAAGTTTATTACTGAATGAAGGCTAGGACTACCCAATAAGGATTGGAATATTCTTGGCCTAAATAACACTTCTTATTGGCAAGCATGATATGTTTAAAATTATTTGTACTGAGGATTTAGTAAATTAAGTTAGTAGTATTAGGTAAGTGGCCTTCTGATATAATATATATGTTTTCTAAAGGACCCAGGATACCAGTTTTTTACACTGATGCTTTAAATAAATGGGCATATCTTGAGCTATGCTTCATGGAACACTAGTGTCCTGAGAACTGGTAATAGGTGTTTTGGGAAAAAAGAATTTCTTGGCTAAATTAGATTGTTAAATGTTGCAGGCTAAATTACCATCCTTACTATTCACAATATGTAGTGGCATTTTTAAAGTTTCTGAGAGGTCCCAAAGTAAAGAAACCTGTTTAACCATGTTCAGTCCAGTATATCTTAAGCTTTAAAGAATTTTTAACCTTAGTGGTCATTATTATATAAATTCAGATCACGCAAATGTACAGCTTAAAGTTAATGGCACCCCACTCCCGTATTCTTGCCAGGAGACTTCTGCGGATGGAGGAGCTTGGCAGGCTACTGTCCATGGGGTCACAAAGAGTTGGATATGCCTGAGTGTCTTAGCACACAATGATAACAAGATGTATACCCTTGTAACCACCATCCAAGATAGGAGACAGAACAGTCCCAGCCATCTTATACACTTTTAATGTGATCCTGCTTTCCCCTCAATCAAACCTTACCTCTAACACCCCCATCAAAAGAACTACCATCCTGGCTTCCTTGGTAATCTATTACACTTCTTTTCCACTCAAATGCCACTGTAATTTAGTTTAGTTTATATTTACTTTTTTAATATATGTCTTTGAACATTTAAAAATCCCTCTTTCTCTTTTCTGATAAATTTATATGTAATATTTGTAAGTATAACTGTAAATCAAAAATGTATATCTAAAATCTTAGATCAGCTGTCTAGTTCAGATGTCATCTTCTTGTCTTGATCTGGTAGTGCTGGTCTTAGTTAGTGAAAGTCAGTTTGTTAGAGACAGGAGTTGCACTTGATTCTGGAGAGGAGACCTGATGTGACTCTTTCCAAGTTAGCAATAAAGAGTCCTTCGTCTGCTGTATTTTCTGATATGCATAATCTCCTAGTTTTAGGTCATGGGGCATCTGATCTTCATGCAAAGATAGATTATTGTGATAAGCTTTAGGAACAAACTTAGAATGTCCTTAAAATAATTTAGTTGTTTTATGATAACATAATATCACAACAAGGAACCACCTGGGAAGTGAGTCTTAGACAGTAAAAACAAAAATTCTCAAAGACAACAACACAAAACCTTAACACCAACCAAAATCTATTTTTTTTCTCATAAAATTACCCAGTTCAGTTCAGTTCAGTCCAGTCGCTCAGTCATGTCCAGCTCTTTGTGACCCCATGGACTGCAGCATGCCAGGCTTCCCTGTCCATCACCAACTCCTGGAACTTGTTCAAACTCATGTCCATCGAATCAGTGATGCCATCCAACCATCTCATCCTCTGTCATCACCTTCTCCTCCTGCCTTCAGTCTCTCCTGAAGTTCCCCCAAATTATCCAAAGTTCTACCAAATGTAGCCAAATTAAGACTAATTTGTTTGCAAAACAAGTCCACTTTCAATAAAATTGGCCAGATTATTTACATATGTGCAACTGATCCCATAGACCCTTAAGTTGGCTATGCTGGAGCTTTTTATAAAGAATCTCAAACTGAACCTTTAAAAGGACTCTCAGGACCAGGAAGGTCATGCCAAGGACTTGGCATCAGATTCTACAAGTGATATCTATAGATTTAGGTGAATTCCTCTTTTCTTGAGATTCTTCAAATATCTTGAGATTCTGGCACCTGTTAAGTGTTGGTATTTCTTAATCATCTGATAAGCCTGCTGGGAACCTAAGAGTTTTCAGTTTCTGGAGCAATCCAGTAAGGGGGAAAGATAAACATTTTAATTCTGTTTAGAAAATATATACTTTACCAAGCTGCTTTAAGTCATAATTAGCATCAGGCTAAAAATCTCTTTACTTCTGGAAAATAAAGATTAAACAGCCGCTTGCAACTAATTCTTGTTGATCTTTTTTAGCAGTTAACAAAGCTATTGGTTTTATTCTTTAATTTCTTACTCAGGTCAGCAGTATGATCTGAAAGTTATTAGAAATATATACTTGTCCTTTCTATGAATTTTCCAGAAGATAAAGCATTTTTGGAAAAAGCATCAGAGTACAAGCATCAGAGTATATTTTTGGCAAAAGCATCAGAGTAATTGTCTATAAATGACAAAAAAAGAAAATAAAAAAACGCACTGTTAAAGACCTGATTACAATGCATTTGACAAATAAACTTGGTTACCACTGTGACATATAACATTTTAAGATAACTAGAATTATGACTGAAAATATACCAGAACATATTTAAATTTTAAAAATTTTATATAATTTCTAGACCTTTTATATTAATGGCATTTACCCATATAGTACAACCAAAGAAGGTTTATTGCCACTCATTTGACAATGCTTCCCATGTAATTTAACATACCAAATAAACTTAATTAATCTAATATATCATTCTGGCTCTCAGAAACATCCCCAAACCAGCTAGGGGTCAAAAGAACTCAGAATGTGATGCTTGGAAAGTTTATCAAATATACCAAAAAAGTTTAAAAATATTTGGTCAAATAGGATCATAGGACACTGTGAAATAATTCTTATTCATTTAACTAAAGTGATGATAAAAGATTTCAAGGAAAAATACAAAAAACTACAACAAATTACTTAAAAGGTAAAGAACTTTGCAACCTGTTATCAAAAGCACATCAATATTCTAAGAAAATTTTGTGTTCTTAACAGAGAAAGAAACCAAATTCAGGATTTACCCCATCTTATCTTGGCTTTATGATGAAATTAATTTATTTTCCCCTAACACAATGCATTTCCATTTCTTGTATCTTCTTTTCCTTTGTATTGAAAGATGTTCTCCTCATTAATTTTCAGAAGCTTTAGGTACACATTTTAATTAGAATTCTAAACTGTTAAAAATTTTGTTTCTTAAAAAAAATAAGAATGCAATTATGAAATGTCTTTAGCTAATATTTTGTAGATTGGCAAACTTATAAATACTATTATGGTTTCTAAAAAACATGCGTTCCTTTATAGGGTTTTTTTTTTTTTTCTAGTGTGACACTGAACAAATTAATAATCCTAAATCTCTTTAGTTACTCTGTAAAAGGAAACCTATGTTCAATAATAATGTTTCAGTATCTTATGTGATTTGGGATTGACCTAGATATTTAATGGGCTTCCCTGGTAGCTCAGCTGGTAAAGAATCCACCCACAGTGCCGGTTTGACTGTTGAATCAGAACGGTCCCCTGGAGAAAGGATAGGCTACCCACTCCAGTGTTCTTGGGGTAGCTCAGATGGTAAAGAATTTGCCTGCAATGTGGGAAATCTAGGTTTGATCCCTGGGTTGGGAAGATCCCCAGGAGGAGGGAACGGTTATACACTCCAGTATTCTGGCCTGGAGAATTCCATGGACTGTATGTGAAACAATACTTATTCATTTAGCTAAGTGACAATAAACGATTTCAAGGACAAATTCAGAAAGCTACAACAAATTATTAAAAGATAAAGAACTTTACAACCTGTTATCAAAAGCACATCTCTAGTCTAAGAAAATTTTCTTTCCTAGCTGCATTCCATGGGGTTGCAAAGAGCTGGACATGACTGAATGACTTTCACTAGATATTTAATAAACTTTCATCATTTAACTTAATTTAGCAAGACTCTAAAGTTTAAAGCTAGGAAAATTCTGGAAACTATTTTTAGGCAGACATACCATAAACATGTGATGATTATGGTGGAGGTGATGGAATTCCAGCTGAGCTATTTAAAAATCCCAAAAGATGATGCTGTTAAAGTGCTGCAATTAATATGCCAGCAAATTTGGAAAACTCAACAGTGGCCACAGGACTGGAAAAGGTCAGTTTTCATTCCAATCACAAAGAAAGGAGATGCCAATCAATGTTCAAACTACCGCACAATTGCACTCATCTCACATGCTAGCAAAGTAATGCTCAAAATTCTTCAAGTTAGGCTTCAACAGTAAACTGAGAACCTCCAGATGCTCAAGCTGGATTTAGAAAAGGCAGAGGAACCAGAGATCAAATTGCCAATGATCCATTGGATCATAGAAAAATCAATAGAATTCCAGAAAAACATCTGCTTCTGCTTCACTGACTATGATAAAGCCTTTGACTGCATGGATTACAACAAACTGTGGAAAATTCTTAGAGAGATGGATATACCAGACCATCTTACCTCACTCCTGAGCAACCAGTCAGGTTCTCTTGATTTGTTGCAGGTCAAGGAGCAACCTTTAGAAGACCAAGTAGAACATTCACATCTCAAAGGCATAAAGGGAGAGATTTAATTTCCTCCTGGGGAAGTTTTATTACCTTAAGGCCATCTTTTCTTTCTTTTTTTTTTCCTTTTTTTACAAACTTCTTAAGATGTGGCTCAACTGGTTAAGAATTTGCCGGAAATTTGGGAGACCTCTGTTGGATCCCTGGGTTGGGAAAATCCCCTAGAGAAGGGAAAGGTTATCCACTCCTGTATTCTGGTCTGGAGAATTCCACTAACTGTCCATGGGGCTGCAAAGAGTCAGACAGGATTGAGCAACTTGCATTTCACTTCACTAAGATAAATAGTAGGGTTTGTTTCGGAGTGGTAAAAGTAGTTAATTGGAATTTAAATTGCTTCTGAGCCACACTACTAGTCCTGTAAAGACCAGATATGTTAAAAAACAAACAAAAAAAGGACACCTGTTTTTAATTTCTCAAATAATTGGGTGGCCCCCTAAATGATATCAGTGGACTGACATACCTATCCACCTATCAGTACAGTTCAGTCACTCAGTCATGTCTGCCAGTTTTTTCACTCTCCTCTTTCACTTTTGCCAAGAGGCTCTTTGGTTCCTCCTCGCTTTCTAACATAGGGTGGTGTCATCTGTGTATCTGAGGTTATTGATATTTCTCCCAGCAATTTTGATTCCAGCTTGTGCTTCACCCAGCCTGGCATTTCACATGATGTACTCTGCATAGAAGTTAAATAAACAGGGTGACAATATACAGCCTTGACATACTCCCTTCTCAGTTTTGAACCAGTCTGTTGTTCCATGTCCAGTTCTAACTGTTGCTTCTTGACCTGCACACAGATTTCTCAGGAAGCAGGTAAGGTGATCTGGTATTCCCATTTCTTTAAGGATTTTCCACAGTTTGTTGTGATCCACACAGTCAAAGGCTTTGGCATAGTCCACCTATAGTAGAATGTTTTTCTTTCTCTCATTTAGCTTATTAGAGAAGACCCCCCCCCAAAAAAATTCTATCAGGCTTTGAATATCAACTATGATCACAAGTTTAGTCATGTTGGTGTCCTCTCATCCTGATAATCTTTTTGCAAAAACTTTTGGGAGTTCTCTTAAGGTTTAAGAAGTTCTTTAACTATGGCCTTCTATTTAGCCTTGATCTGAAGAGGATCTCCTACAGCCTCACTTGGCTCCACTTCTAAAGGTAACTTTTAGTACCCTTTACAGACAGAGGATTACCAGAATGAGTACTCAAAGGATAGAGGGCAGTAGTAGTTATGTCAGGTTATAGATTTTTATTTTGGATGCCTCTTATTTCATTAATCTTCCGTTCAGTTCAGTTCACTCAGTCATGTCCGACTCTTTGAAACCCCATGAACCACAGCACGCCAGGCCCCCCTGTCCATCACTAACTCGGAGTCCACCCAAATCCATGTCCACTGAGTCAGTGATGCCGTCCAACCATCTCATCCTCTGTTGTCTCCTTCTCCTGCCTTCAACCTTTCCCAGCATCAGGGTCTTTTCATGAGTCAGCTCTTTGCATCAGGTGGCCATATTATTGGAGTTTCAGCTTCAGCATCAGTCCTTCCAGTGATTATTCAGGACTGGTTTCCTTTGGGATGGACTAGTTGGATCTCCTCATAGTCCAAAGGACTCCCAAGAGTCTTTTCCAACACCACAGTTCAAAAGCATCAATTCTTTGGCACTCAGCTTTCTTTATTGCCCAACTCTCACATCCATACATGACCACCGGAAAAACCATAGCCTTGACTAGATGGACCTTTGTTGGTAAAGTAATGTCTCTGCTTTTTAATAAGTTTTATAGGTTGGTCAAAGTTTTTCTTCCAAGGAGCAAGTGTCTTTTAATTTCATGGCTGCTGCCACCATCTGCAGTGATTTTGGAGCCCATCTTGCATTAGCCTTCTACAAAGAAAATCTTTCAACGAGGCGAATGTGAAATTTCAAAACCTTTTGGGGGTTCTGCACATTAATTAAAGAATTTATTTAAATTATAAACAATAGTTAACTGTCTCCACATATTTATCCTTCCCAAGTGGCTCAAATGGTAAAGAATCTGTCTGCCAATGCAGAAGAGGTAGGGTCTATCCCTGGGTTGGGAAGATTAGCTGATGATTCTCTTGCCTGGAGAATTCCATGGACAGAGGAGCTTGATGGGCTACAGTTCATGGGTTGCTAAGAGTCAGAAATGACTGAGCGACTAACACTTATATACCCATTACACCGCTATAATAGTTTAAAATGCGAGTTCTCTAAAATTTTAAGAATTTTAAAATCTTTCCATTTTAAAGGCTCCAAAGAGCTAACTGTACATTTTTGTTTATTTTCTGCTAATCTAATTTTAGAAAACAGAAAAGTTCTTACCACTATTTGTTATAGTCTTTACAGATGGGGACCTGGGGACAAGAGTCGACAAAAAGAAGGACACAGGGGACCCAAGTCTCGAGTGAAACAAGGGTGCTTTATTCATGGCAACATGTGGTTATATATTATACAAAGAAACTTAAGGCAAAAAAATAAAGTTGAGCAAAACAACAGTAATGAGGGGAATAACAATCGTCACAGGGCCAGAAGACAATCCATGTATTGGATTGTCATGTTCCTATTTAGGAACATGACTATGTAGTTTTACAGAAAAATAAAAGGTTACTGAAAGGAATCCACATATGCGCTCCATTTCATGACCTCAGTCCTGAGAACTGCGTGTAGCTCTGCTCATTCCTGTTTTCCAGGAACTGATAAGGAACAGAGGGCCTTTGAGAAACAGAAAACAACATATAGGATTCCTTAAAATTAAACGTTCCCTGACAACTATTGTTTCCATTATACCCTGCAGGCAGGCATCCAGAAGATTGGTAAGAATGGTAAGAATTCTTAACATTTGTTGATTTTCTCTAACTGCACATGGAAAAATCAGTTTTGGAATGCCAAAAGAACCCCATCGTGGCAGTTTCAGGGTAGGATGTTTTTAAAGTCCTAATTAATTACTTAATTAGGTGTAAAGTGAAAGTGAAAGTGAAGTCGCTCAGTTGTGTCCAACTCTGCACCGTGGACTGTAGCCCGCCAGGCTCCTCCATCCATGGGATTCTCCAGGCAAGAATACTGGAATGGGTTGCCATTTCCTTCTCCAGGGTATCTGCCTGACCCAGGGATTGAATCCAGGTCTCCTGCATTGCAGGCAGACGCTTTAACCTCTGAGCCACCAGCGAAGCCCAATTGTGGTGTTGGAAAAGACTTGAGAGTCCCTTGGACTGCAAGGAGATCCAAACAGTCCATCCTATAGGAGATCAGTCCTGGGTGTTCATTGGAGGGACTGATGTTGAAGCTGAAACTCCAATACTTTGGCCACCTGACTGCTGACTCATTGGAAAAGACCCTGATACTGGGAAAGACTGAGGGCAGGAAGAGAAGGGGACGACAGAGGACGAGATGGTTGGATGGCATCACTGACTCAATGGACATGGGTTTGGGTGGAGTCCGGGAGTTGATGATGGACAGGGAGGCCGGGTGTGCTGAGGTTTATGGGGTTGCAAAGAGTCATGCATGATTGAACGACTGAACTGAAACTGAACTGAATTAATTACTTTACAATTATCAGTTCTGTAAGTGTTATACATAAAATCTGCTTGTACCCTAATAGATATCCATCAGAGAGCTGTTTGGTCTTTGAGATAGAATTTCCCATTATTAATTTGGTAACAATTTAGATAGGAGATATAATCTGAACAACCTTCTGAGGACAGTGTGGTGGATTGGACATATCTGGGCTAGATTCCAAGGAGTTATCTTCCAACTAAAAGGATGCACAACTTTAGAGTTGTGAGTTGTGTTTTATTTGGGGTAAAATGAGGACTATAGATTGGGAGACACCACCTCAGATACTTCTGAGAGACTGCTCCAAAGAGGCAGTGGGTGAAGGTCAATATATATAAGATTTAAGTGAAGGAGGAGTTCGATGCAAACAAGTGCTTACTTTACAAAAGGTTTTCTGCTAGTCACAAGGAGCTGATGTCACCATGAAGGGATTTAGTGAATTTTTAGATATGAGGAGATGCAAGGATTAGGATCATGAAATGAGTTCCTGAAAATATCTAATTATCTAAAGACATGTTCCACCAGATTCCCTGAAACATAGAGTGCCTCATTGCTCCCTGAACTCCAACAGAAGGTGTTGAAGGTCAATAGGTACAGATAGCAAATACCCTTGGCAAGTGCCAATTTGACATATCCTTGGTCATTGACATATCCTTGTGTTGACTTGATTCTTTTAGAAGAGTTGGTACCTCCTTCCAACAGTCTAAAACTGCTGTGGGTTCTTGGAGTCGTAGGTGATTAGTCTATCTTGTGTGTCATCAGAAGAGCACCATTTTTTAAATGATTGTGATGGGGGTCCCTGTGTGACTGCTGCACACCAGAAGGATTGATCCTTAGACACTTCCACTGGGTTTTCAGTCACCAAAGAACACCTCGCTGTCGGTAGCAGCTAAGGTCTCTTGTCTTTTGGAGCTGAGTGATTCAATCCTTCATCTCCTTAGGGAACAGTTTGTTCAGACCACATATCAACTTGCTATTTTTGCTGTTACTATTATTGTTGTTTTCAACTGAAGCCAAATTTAGCAAAAACCTAGCTGCCTCTCTTTCCCCACTCTTATCCTTAGGTCCCTAACTGTGAAATACACCAGTGCTTCTGAAGACTACAAGTCTTAAGTAAAACCAACTTAAATAAAATTTGTAGGATTATCGTTTAAAAATGATGAGATCCAGATATCAGGAGAACTCACCAGAACACCTGAGGAGTACAGAGAAGATGGTGGGACTCAAAGGGCCTGTGCTATTACCAAGCTCTGGTTTCGTGTAGACTCCTAATGTCCTCTGGAGGACATTGATGACATCCTATTGACTATGCCATGCAATGTGGATGAAAAAAGTTAATAATGAATTTCAGAAAGAAATGGAAATTTTTAATCAGGCCAACCTGAGAATTATTACTTGGGAGACAGTCTTTCAGAAAGCTCTGAGAACTGTTCCGTCTATTAACTTTCAGACAAAGCACAGTTATACACATTTTTGAGATAAAGAGTTTTACACCAGATGGTGTATTGACAGTTGACACAATCCAGGTCTGTATGTACAAAGCAAGTAGTGGGTCATCATGATCCTTTACCCCATATAAGATTAAGAATGACTATTATCTCCTAAGGAGGTTTGGTTAGGGAATTCTCTGGTGGTCTAGTGGTTAGGACTCAGCATTTTCACTGCTGGAGCCTGCTTTCAATCCCTGGTCACAGAGCTAAGATTCTGCAAGCATCTGGCACAGCAAAAAAAAAAAAAAAGGAAAAAAGCAAAAAAGCATAAAAAAACTAAGGAGGTCTCATTAATGTAGATGCAGAATATATACTAAAAGGAAAGGAGGAGGACTGAATGGGTGCAGAAAAATTTTGTTTAATTTTTTCTTGTCTTGCTATAAAATATAAAGTTTATTTTATCACTTAGTTCCCATCGCTTCCAAGTTATTTTGTAAGTTGAACAGAATTAAAGAAATGGAATAAAGTGCTTGTAATTATTATTGTCTTTCTTGTATTTTGTTGAAATTGTTGTTGAATGACAAGATATGTGTGTGTTCAGTCACTTACTTGTGTCTGACTTTTGCAACCCAATGGACTGTAGCCCACCAGGCTCCTCTATCCATGGGATTTTCCAGGCAAGAATACAGAAGTGGGCTGCCATTTCCTTCTCCTAGGAATCTTCCCATCCCAGGGATTGAACCTGCATCTCTTACTTATCCTGGATTGGCAGCCAGATTCTTTACCCTTGAGCCACCAGAGAAGCCTTCTAGGTACTAGGTACCATCCTGTAATAAAAGACAGTTAAAAGAAAAATTCCAACAGAAGGCTAATAACATATATATCTCCTGTATGCAGGGGAAGCACCTAAGAAAACTAACTCTCCAAAATAATTGGGCTTCCCAGGTGGTGCTAATGGTAAAGAACCTACCTGCCAATGCAGGAGACATAAGAGATGTGGGTTTGATCCCTGGGTTGAGAAGATCCCCTAGAGGAGGCTGTGACAACCTACTCCAGTATTCTTGACTGGATAATTCCACAGAGGAACCTGACAGGCTACAGTCCATATGGTTGCAAAGAGCTGGACATGACTAAAGTGACTTAGCATGCATGAATGCACATTACCTTAATTAATGTCTTCAGAAAGCTATTGGAGGGGAGGTGGGGAAGACCTATTACTTGTAGGTTACCAGGAAAAGCATAGTGACAAGCAACAAGAGTAAGGTTGTTATGCAATTCTAAATCATTGCCCCTTCCATTGATAAGAGTTTCTAAAGATTTTAGTCATCGTTCTATCCCTGGTACAGAGAGGGAAACTCCTTTATTAATGGAGATTTCCCTTATAAATGTAAATGTCACATATGTTGATGGAAAACAAAAAGACTGTCAGATATTTCTTCAGCTAAGCTTGATTTGTTTGGGGTCAACAGAGAGTTGCAATTCAGGGTCTGCAATGATAGGGAACCATGTGCAAGTGTCAGCATGGCAGAGGATAGGAGGAATCTTTTACAGAGGGGACAAGGAAGTAGAGAGGGCTCTAATAGACAAAGAGGTCATGACCTTTCATTGGCTGAGTTCTTGCCAGAAAAGAAGAGGAATTTTCTTTCTGTTGAGCTGTGCTATCATGGCAGGGCAGGACATATCTCCCTTCTGCTTTCCCAACTCTATTTAATTGAGGTTTCTGTTTAATCTTTTTACACTTACAAAATGGTAATTTCTACTCCTTTCAGGTTTGCCTTTGTCTGTAGCCTCTCAAAAATAATCAACTCAGAATAATAAATTTGCCAAACAAACATATTTTGCATGGCTTATTTTGCTTCCCTACAATAGTGACTAAGCCAGTTGTTGCTCCCCTGAGCTTCACTAGACCTAAGATTTTTTTCTTCAGTCTATTGACCTCCATTTTCTTAGAACATTTACTTTAGAAAACATAAATTTCTTCTTTGATCCTTTGAAATGTAAACCTTTAAAAACCCTCTTGTTAGCTTTGTAGTCTAGGATTGTCTTTCAAAGGGATCTGTGCCTCTGAAATGTATTAATTTAGGGAGATAGTGCTATTTCTCAGTACCTGTGGGAAGCTAGGAGCTTAATTTCAGCAGGTGCTTCACTTCCAGTGAAACTTAGCAGGACCCTGTGGGGCTCTAGAGCACAAGTCCTTTTTGTGACCCACTTCTTATTTATTGGAAATAGGTTTCGTTCAGCCTCCAAGATCTTTCCTGAATTTCAATGGGCAGATTCAAACAATTGCTAATCAGGGAAGGGAGGGAATGCAGAAACAAGGGAGGGGCAGCCAAGAAATATTTGTTCAGTCCCTCAGTTTTGTCTGACTCCTTGAGACCCCCATGGACACTAGTTTTCCCTGTCCTTCACCATCTTCCAGTTTGATCAAACTCATGTCCATTGACTCAGTAATGTCATCCAACCATCTCATCCTCTGTCACCCCCTTTTCATTCTGCCTTCAATCTTTCCCAGCATCAGGGTCTTTTCCAGTGAATAGGCTCTTTGCATCAGGTGGCCAAAGTATTGGATCTTCAGCATCAGTCCTTCCAATGAATATTCAGGGTTGATTTCCTTTAGGATTGACTGGTTTGACCTCCTGGCAGTCCAGGGGACTCTCGAGAGTCTTGTCTAACACCACATTTAGAAAACATCATTCTATAGCACTCAGCCTTCTTTATGGTCCAACTCTCACATCCATACATGACTACTGGAAAAGCCATAGCTTTGACTATAGGGACCTTTGTTGGCAAGAAACAGTGGAGCAGCTATCGAAGTAGAGTTCTGGTTCCTCCTCAAGGAATATACATAAGGTTATCTTTAAGTTTCCCCCCAACCCTTCCCCAATGGAGGGTACCTGAGCATAAGATTCTTGAAGAACTGCCCTGTTGTCTCACCACCAATCAATCAGAAGAAAACCCCACACCTTAAAGCTCTCACAGCAAATTCTTCATATCAAAAATTTTCCGCCACAAACCATCAGTGAGGTTTGGAGCTTTTGAGCTTGAGTCATCTGTTCTTCTTGCTTGGCCCTGTAATAAATCTTTCTCTGCTCCAAACTCTGATGTTTCAGTTTGTTTTGGCTCACTGTGCTTTGGGCACATGGACTATGTTAAGTAACACAAATTGTGAAATTATCTCTTAACAAGAAGATATGAAAAAGCTTACTTTTCCTTTGAGTAGAGAATATTAGCAAATATAGATGGTCTTTGATTCTCTCCCACTGTCCCCAGTTCTTAAAAGACTTCCCATTGTTTGTTTCAGCAAGACTGAGTGCAAGAACTTGATCTGTGGGCTGTCTTCCCTGTTGCTGCTTTTGCTATTCTTGTCCAGTGTGATTTTTCTTTAATACTGAGATTTAGAACTGGACATGGAACAATGGACTGGTTAAAAATTGGGAAAGGAGTACATCAAGGCTGTGTATTGTTACCCTGTTTATTAACTTCTATGAAGAGTACATAATGCAAAATCCTGGGCTGGATGAAACATAAGCTGGAATCAATATTGCTGGGAGAAATATCAATAACCTCAGATATGTAGATCACACCACCTAAGGACTTTCTTGGTAGCTCATTTGGTAAAAAATCTGCTTGTAGTGCAGGAGACTAGGTTTGATCCCTGGGTCAAGAAGATCCTCTGGAGAAGGGAATGGCAAACCACTCCAGTATTGTTGCCTAGAAAATCCCATGGACAGAGGTGTCTAGTGGGCTCCAGTGCCTTGGATCGTAAGAGTTGGCACAACTTAGTGACTAAACCACCACCACCAATGGCAGAAAGTGAATAGGAATTGAAGAGCCTGTTGATGCGGGTGAAAGAGGAGAGTGAAAAAGCTGGCATAATACTCAACATTCAAAAAAATAAGATCATGGTATCCAGTCCCATCAATTCATGGCAAATAGACGGACAAACAATGGAAAGAGTGAGAGACTTTATTTTCTTGATTTCCAAAATCACTGTGGATGTGACTGTAGCCATGAAATCAAAAGACACTTGCTCTTTGGAAGAAAAGCTATGACTAACCTAGACAGCATATTAAAAAGCACAGACATCACTTTGCTGACAAAGGTCCATCTAGTTAAAGTTATGGCTTTTCCAGTAGTCATGTATGGAGGTGAGAGTTGGACTATAAAAAAGGCTGAGTGCTGAAGAATTGGTGCTTTTGAACTGTGATGCTGGAGAAGATAACTGAGAGTCTCTTGGACAGCAAGGAAATCAAACCAGTCAATCTTAAAGGAAATCAACCCTGAATACTTACTGAAAGAACTGATGCTGAAACTCCAATACTTTGGCCACCTGATTTGAAGAACCAGCTCACTGGAAAAGACGGTGATACTAGGAAAGATTGAAGGCAGGAGGAGAAGGGGACAACAGAGGATGAGATGGTTGGATGACATCATCAACTGAATGGAAACGAGTTTGAGCAAACTCCAGGAGATGGTGAAGGAGAGGGAAGCCTGGCAGGCTGGAGTCCATAGGGTCTCAAAGAGTCAGACATGGCTCATTGACTGAACAACAGCAAATAATATTTCATAATTATAGAGAACAATGCTAATGCAGTTGATAGTGTTAAAAATCAATCCCGGTTGTACATGTGTCTAAAATTTGAATTTTAGAGTCTACATATTTGCTTTTAGTAAATATGGTGGGACTCTTCATGTAATGGGATTTGGATATGGAAGATAAGCCTTTAATCAAATGATACATTTACCTGTGTGTGTGTGTGTGTGTGTGTGTGTGTGTGTGTGTGTTAGCTGCTCAGTTGTGTCCTACTCCTTGTGACCCCATGGACTCTAGCCCACCATTCCTCTGCCCATGGAATTCTCCAAGAAAACTGGAGTGGATTGCCATTCCCTTCTCCAGGAGATCTTCCTAACGCAGGGATGGAAACTGGGTCTCCCGCATTGGCAGATTCTTTACCCTCTGTGCCACCAGGGAAGCTGCATATTTGCCCATAAATAAAAGAAAAAATATACATATGATGTTAGGGTTTGAAAAAATGAGAAGGTGGAAATTCAAAACTTATAGTCAAAGAATACTGGTTTCAAAAGCAGTAACAACAAGGAAACAACTTTGTTATTACTTATAAGGAAGCATTTGACCTGTATTCTTCAGATGGTTCTAGTAACTGTATTGTTTTCACATAACAATTTCAGCTGGGAATTTCATAGGTGTCTGAACTAGCAAGGATTATGGTTGACATCTGGCAGGTGAGGAAAATGAATGCTTAAATAAATCTTCCAAGGTCACAAAATTAATTAGTGGTAGTCTTGTGCTATTTTACATCATTTGTAAACTTATTCAATGACCAAGCTCATCTTGTAAACAGTATTTCAATATGATGGCTTGGGGGAAATTAAACAATTAAGGAAATAACTTTTTAGTCAAAAAAGGAAAAGCTATAAAGGAAATCAGTGTAGGAAAAATTGTGATAAAGACTTCAAATAGATGTATATAAAAAAACAAAAACAAAACACAAATGCTTGTCTGTGAGTATTAAAAGTCAATTTTCTAGCTTATTATTCCTTCTCATTTTGAAATCGCTTTTCTTGATTGTTGTTTTCTTTCTTTTCCCTTGTAGCACCTCTCTGATATGCTGATTACTTAATGAATGTTTATCTTTGTGTATACAACTCAAGAATGTTTGTATTGTGGAATGTTGCCTTTGTAGTCTTGCTTTTAATTGAGCTACAGATGTTACACTTATGAAAGTAATAATAATCTCATTAGGCAGGAATGTGTTTGCAATACAAAAACTTAAGAATTGAGGATGTAAATTTTTTTTAATAGAAAATGTGATATTATTTGTAAAAACAAACAGATATTCATGTATTTTGCAATAATTATAAAAGTCTTCCAACAGTCAGTGATGCTCACAAGTTAAATTAGAAGTTTCTTTACAACTTTGATTTCAAATTCTATCATAGGAAGATTCATTATTACTGACTGAGGTCTGTTTCATTTCTGAATGTGAGTCCTTTTATGGTCACACTTATTTTGCATTATTGGAAAAGAATTTAAAAATCCTAAAAATGTGGGGGCATTGGCTACGCTGCCTTTATTCCTCATGTCTTTAAAAGTATTGTTTATTTTTAAGAACATCAGTAGCTTTGTAATATATTTTATTACTTTTTCAACTTGTGATAGCCAACTATTAGTTACAGTATAAGTAACTTAGATTTGTTTTTTCCAAAATAGTTCCACAGGATGATCTTTGAAAAAAAAGAGTCCAATATTTTATCAGAAATCTAAGTGCAGAGTTGCAAGTCCTCCTGACTTCACTTCTTTCCCAGAAGCTGCTGCATCCACCAGTTCTGAGCATTCCCTGGATAACTTAGAATAGGTGTAATCTGACAGTCATTCTCTGCAAGCTCTGTCCACATACTTCTCACTGCAGTTGGCCTTCCATATCCTCAGGTTCTACATCCACAGCGTCAATCAACCAATGATCAAAAATATTTGACAAAAATATCCCAGAAAATTCCCCAAAGCAAAATTTGAATCTGCAACTATTTATGTAGCATTTGGGATTCTCTGGTAGTTTAGTGGTAAAGAATCCACCTGCCACACAGGAGACGTGGGTTCGATTTCTGAATTGGGGAGATCCCCTGGAGAAAGGAAATGGCAACCCACTCCAGTATTCTTGCCTGGAAAATCCCATGGATGGAGGAGCCTGGCTGGCTACAGTCCATAGGGTCACAAAGAGTTGGATATAGCTTAGTGACTAAACAACAACAACAATGTAGCAATTACATTGTATTTATAGCTATTACATTTTCCTGGAGGAAGGCATGGCAACCCACTCCAGTGTTCTTGCCTAGAGAATCCATGTGGACAGAGGAGCCTGGCAGGCTACAGTCCATTGGGTTGCAAAGTGTTGGACACAACTGAAAAGACAGCACACACGCAGATAGCATTTACATTGCATTAGGTTCGCATAGACATACATAGTGTAGTATGCACTACACTATTTCATAGAAGTTATCTGAGCTTTTGCGGATTTTGGTATCTACAGGATGGGGGAGGTAGGGGCCTGGAACCAATCCCCTTTGGATACTGAGTGTGAACTGTATATCTTCTGTGCTCCTCTGATATTATGGGTGGACTATTTGAGGAAACTCACACATGCACATTTTGGAAATACTGGGGAAGTTGATACCTGTGAGGTTACCTAGAGTCAGCAATTAAGTCTGGAAGTTAAGGGCTTGCCCCTTAAATCCCTTAGGTGTAGAGTTTTAAAACTCATTTCATAAGCCATCTCAAATGCCAGAGAAAGCTACCACTAGTTATCCACAATGACAAATTTGTAATGAGATCTTTTATTAGTGTTTTCTAGTCATTCATACTGGCCTCCTGAGATTAAAGCTCAGCTTTGGAGAATGAGGATAAAATTTACCTGTAGATATTTTTGGCAGATGCTGCCCTATATTTCTGAATTAATTCATAAAATGCGTTTATCACACTGTAAACTCTGAATAATCCTATACTAAATAAACATGTTTAGTTTTGTGAATTTCTGAAGGTTAGCACTTCATAAATGCCCACTTTTACCACATAACAGCTACTTCTATTGTAACTCCTTGAGAAATGTTGACCTAAAGATGAGCAATGGAATGGTATGAGAAAAGCATGGATATCACTGGGCAAGTGCTAACTCTGCTCATATTTCAGTTTAATATCAATTACACTGAAACATGAGAAACGCTCACCCTGATGCTTACTCTGTTGTGAGAAATAACCTTCCTATATAGCCTAGACCTAATCTTGAAGGCTATTATCTGAAGGGCTGATGATTCTGATTTTAGCTCGTATTATCTGACCCTAATAGATAAAGATGGAAATTTTAGAGTAATTGATAAAATAATACTGAAATACTTATGCTGTGTCATCCATTATGGAGAATTCTTTATAAAATGAGACTATCTCTGCCTTCAAGAAGCTTAAAAAATACATCTGTGAAAGTAAAAGTTGTAATAGCCTTTTTTTTTAATGTTTGTTTCCTATTTATAAACATCATTTTCTTTGACTTCCAACCACATGGAAGATGACACTTCTGTACCTTTTATGGTTAGCTGGGTACCTTCCTTTGATCAATGAAGGTGAGAGGAAGTGACATGTGACCCTCATGTGGGAAAGCATCTGATTTCAGATGCTCAAGTCCCGAGGCAGTTATTGCTCAGAAATTGTGGCAGCAGCAGCTTATGTGCAGAAAACATGATGGAAACTGCCAGAATGCAGAGCCAACAGGTGGAGAACGGTTGTTCTGGAGATTCACTTGGAACAAGTGCAGACTTGGCCTGAATGAAACACTGTGATAAAACATATTTTTTGTTACTGCAGCTAGATTTAGCCTATGCTATGAAGAGGATAACATAGAAGCAATTAGGTTGTACCTGTCAAGAACTCTGAAGGCTTGAGATTTTTGTTTTTTATAGAAGCTAACAAGTTAGCCAACTACAGTCTCATGGATTCAAGGAGAGGGTACCAGATTCCTAGGTCAGAAACAATGGCAGTAACCAGAGTATAAACATGTGCTCCAATTCCCCAAGCATCAGTTCCCACCAGGAAGCACAAAGGGCAGAAGACAATACCTTTACATACAGTGGGATGTGTTATAGGACCAGAGCTCTGAGTTTAGAGCCTGAATCTTTTCTAGTGGTCAGTGGGCTGCTTGAACTTGGCCCTGGAGAGAGACATTATTATATTAGCCATGAGTATGTTCAATGTTTCACCAAAGGGAATCACTATCCCCATATTCCAAGTCTGGCAACAAACTTGCCCTTGGCTCCAGAAGGAGATGTTGTGTCTATCTTTCCAAGACTGTTCTTAGCTTAATTTGCTTGAAGAGATAGTCCAGCATAAAGACAATCAGTGTCTCTGATTATAAGATGTCTGGGAGCATGGGAGATCCACAGAGAATTGTCTCCCAACAATACTTGAGGTAATTTCCTCAAGTTATTTATTACTTTATATATACATATTTATTGGGTATTTAGTATGGACCAAGTGCTCTTCCAGGCTCTGGAAGTTGATTTCAAAGAGGTTCCTGCTCTCAGGGAGCTTGCATTGAAGTGTTGAGACCAAAAAAAAAAAAAAAAAAGACACAAAACAATTATAAATAATGATAATCATTTTTTTAAAAAACAATGATAAATGGAGCGTGATTTGAAAGCAAGAACGGCAGCTTTAAATAGGAAAAGGAGGTTTCTCTGAAGAGAAGGTAATGCTAGACTAAGAACTGAATGACACAAAAGATCTAAGTAGGTAAAGGTCAGGGGTAAGGTCACTCCAAACAGTGGTGGAATGAGCTTGGCTTTCATCAGGAGAGGAATTCTGCTACTGTTATCACTAGTACTACAAACTGCTACAACTACTATAATGGCAGCAAGGTGGCGGATCTCTTCTAATCCTTTTACATGTTGACATGAGAAGTCCAAGGCTCAAAGAAGAAAGGTGGGGCTGCTTAAGGAAACTGTGAAGGAGGAGAAAGAGATGTGAAATAAGATCAAAATCATGGTAATGGCCAGAGGTGAGATGACAGGTTTGAGGCTGTGGTGATGTCAAAGCTTTGCAGGACAGGTAGATTTCTGAGCAAGGTTTAACTAGGCAGAGAGGAGATGAGGACATAATGGATGTGGAAATCTTAAAAACAGAAATGATGGGCAAAGAGAAAACCTCAGGCAGTGCCAGGAATGACAAAGGGTAAATTAAATATGTATTTGTACTCCTTTCAAGGTTCAGGTGTATGATCGTATGGGTTGATTATGGAAGACAGGGCTGGAAAGAGGATTTAATGGAATTTAGAAGGAAGCTTAGGTACCACCCAGGAGGCTGCTCTGATTTCTGACACTTTTCTGGAAAGGTAAGCATTCTGTGGAATGGCTTGAGTAAGCTTTGCTCTTAGAAGTATCCAGAGACAAATTTTGGAATGCTAAAAATTGATAAATCATAAATTTTGTCCAAAGTTTGAGCTGGTGATAATTCAGGCAGAAATGTGTATCGCTGCTGAGCAATTTGTCAGTGGAGTATTGGCATAACCTCTTTCTATGGATTTTTCTTGAAAACAAAGTACATTTCTCATGTGCTCCACATCCATGGTCATTGAAAGACTTCATTAAAGAAAAGTTTGTATTCAGAGAAGACTGGAAGCAAAGATGAACCTTAGTTTAAAGTTTCTCAGTCTTCCTCATTGCTCTTATCCTAAAATGAAAGGAAATGGAAAAGGAAAGACAGTGCCATTTTTTTTTTTTTTTTTTCATTTTGGAATGTGGGTTTGTGTGTGTGCTCAGTTGTGTCTGCCTCTTTGTGACCCATGGACTGTAGCCCACCAGGTTCCTCTGTCCATGAGATTTCCCAGGAAACAATCCTGGGATGGCTTTCCATTTCCTTCTCCAATTCATTTTGGTAAGAACACTTAACTTGAGGTCTACCCTCTAACAAATATTTGTGTTCAGCATATTACTGTTGAAAGGTACAGTGTCAAAAAGCAGATCTCTAGAGCTTATTTCTCTTGCTTGATTGAAGATTTTATAGTTAATAACTTTCTCTTTCCTTCTCCTCAGAACCCTTAGCAATCACTAATTTCACTCTTTGTTTTTATCAATTTAACTATTTTTGATACTTCTGTAAGTGGAACAAGGTAGTATTTGCCTGTCTGTGACTGGATTATTTTGCTTACCAGAATATCCTTAAGATTCATCCACATGGCTGCATATTGCAGAATTTCCTTCTTTTAAAAAAGATGAGTAATATTCCATTCTGTATATATGCTACAGTCTCTTTATCCATTCGTTCATTCACTGATGGACATTAAGATTGTTTTCATATCTCAGTTATTGTAAGTAGTGCTGCAGTGAACATAGGGAGTGCTTATATCTCTTCGATAACCTGAATCAGTTCTTGTGGATAAATACTCACAGGTGGGATTCTGTATCATATGATAACTTTATTTATTTTTTAAATTTTTTGGCCAGGCCAAGTCTTCATTGTGGTGCGTGGACTTCTCTAGTTGCTGCATTCAGGCTGAGTTGCCCCTCAGCCTGTGGGATCTTGTTTCCATGATCAGGGATGGAACCTTCGTCCCCTGGATTGGAAGGTGGATTTTTAACCACTGGATTGCCAGGGAAGTCCTGATAGTTCCATTTTTAAGATTTTGTGAGACCTCCATACTGTTTGCCATGGCTGCTGCACCATTTCGCATTCCTACCAATAGTGTGTGAGGGTTTCAATTTCTCCACATTCTTATCAGTATTTGTTGCCTTTTGTTTTTTGGTAATAGCCACCCTGACAGGTGTAAGAGATACCTTATTGTGGTTTTGACTTCCATTTCTCTGGTGATTAATGATATTGGTTACGTCAGTATAGATTGGAGGAGACCCATTCTCATTGTGGAGGGCAATCTGCTTTACTCAGTCTACCCATTTTCAAAGGTTAATCTCATCCAGAAATACCCTCACTGATATACCCTAAATAAGTTTAACGAAATACTTGGATATCTCATGAACCAGTCATAATGACACATGAAATTAACATCATAGTTCCTAAGAAATCTCCCCTGGTTATCGCAGAGAAGTGCTGCCTCATTTCTGTGAACTTCCACACCTTGTGGAGCTTATCTCCTTTTTATCTTTGTGCATAGTCAATGCATTCGTCTCTTATGTATGTGACCTATCTTAGCTGGCTGTACTTAGTATATTGTTATTAATATCCTTGTATTTGAATATCCATTTGAAATCCAAGATTCTCTCTAGTTTTCTGCCCAGAATGCTGTGAAAGTTTGGCTATTGTGAAAGCAGTTGTACAATGGATTGACTTCTTTATTTTTGTTTTATTTTATTTTATAATTTATTTATTTATTTTTTACTTTACAATATTGTATTGGTTTTGCCATACATCAGCATGAATCTGCCATGGGTGTACACGTGTTCCCAATCCTGAACCCCGCTCCCACCTCTCTCCCCATACCATCCCTCTGGGTCATCCCAGTGCACCAGCCCCAAGCATCCTGGCTTCTTTATTTTTGAATGTTAGCCTGCATATGTATGAATATGCATGTGCAGTTCTACTCTTACGGTTCAGATACTGGATTTTCACTTTTGGGAGTAGAGATACTATATGGTTTCTAGCCAATGGAAAGATTTCTTCTAGTTTCAAATCCATGCAAGTTTTTTTTTCTTAAAAAAATCTTTACCTCCATTTAAATGTGTGACATAGATGTTGTTTAGTTGCTAAGTTGTGTCTGAGTCTTTCCCACCCCAACATCAGACTCCTCTGTCCACAGGATTTCCCAGGCAAGAATACTAGAGTGGGTTGCCATTTCCCTTTCCAGGAATCCAGGGATCAAGCCTGCATCTCCTCCCTTGGCAGGGGGATTCTTTACCACTCAGCCACCAGAGGATTAGATAGAAGAGAGTTAAATAAAATAAAGGAAAAACTTGTGTGATTTTTTATCATTGAATTTTTTGTAATGACTATTGTTTTTTATTCGCTTGAGGCATTACTTTTGTGCAGGAGCACAGTTAAAAGAATTTCAAATAGCAAAGGATAAATCTTCTATAGAATAAATGAAAGACATAAAATTTTTTTAAATGCAGGCAACTGGAGACTTCTAGACTTGTTATTATGCTCTTATAAGATAACTGAGGAAAAGAAAGTATTGAGATTTCAAAAGCATATTTATAAAACTGTCCTTTATAGTGATTTTATAAAATAGGAGAAAATCATGCATACCATCCTGTATATGTGAATATATATGTAAATACACATTTGCTGTCAGGGATTATATTTTTAAAAGATGTTTAAAAAAGAAACTACTTAGAAGAAACTGCTCTGACACTCTTCTCAAAAATTTGAATTGGATTCTTGGAGTTCAGATATCTAGTTAACTATAAACACATGCTTTGATGACTAATTTTTTTGATCCCAACCAATATTTGACTCACAATCTTAGATATTAATTGAAAAACCTTTTGAGAACTGAAATTTAAATATTTTAATGTGTACACAAATGATGTACAGAAAATATTTGTAGATACATTATGTTTTTATTCTTATTCAACGTGAACCAAACATTCCGTCTTTTGTGTATGTGTATGTTTATGTGTATATACTCTTTGGGGTATGCCTAGATTTTAATGTCAGTGTAATCACTGAACTTAAAATGAGTGCAGCACGCAGCATCATATTCTGGACATATGAATGTTACAGTTCAATTCACTGTAACCCCAGGGATGCAGGCTCAGTCCTGTGTGACCTTTAAGTTTCCTACCTAGGAAGTTAGAAGGGATACTCAGCTGCTGCACCATAGGTAGCGTAAAAAATTACACTTTCAGATCACACATCTGCTGGAGATGAGTAAGAAATTTGATCTTGAAGATATAATTATTTGATACTTTCTTGTGACCACTCATTATGATGCATTCACAGCAGGAAACAGCACAACAGATAGAGAGTTGAACAGAATTTGCCCTAGGCTTCTTCCAACAGGATGCTTAAAAGTGGTGCATGATTCAGAAGCTTATCAAATGGTCTCTTCTGTTAGTCCATTGAGACAAACTATGCAGACTTCCTTGAAAACTTTGAAAAAATAATCACCCCATTTGATTTCCTATTCTCTAGTTATTCAGCCAAAATATTTTCAGTATTCAAACCGGAAAAGGTAAAATATTGCCTGAAATATTTTCATTTCTAGTTTGGATTGGAGCCTATTTGTACACCTAAATATATTTTTCCTTTTGTTCATCCAGCTCATAACCAAAATTATAACTGTGGCCATGACTACAGGGATCATGGAGATAACATTTAAAGATCATTTACTATGTGACAGGCACTGCTTCCTACTTCATATACATTTTCTCACTTAAACATCCCAGCTACCCTGTGCCTAAGATTCTGTATTTTACAAAAGAGAAAACAGGCTCAGAAAAATGAAACTCTTGACTGAGTTGTTCAAAAGTGGTAACTGGTGAAAGTGAAATTTGAGCCCAAGTTTATCATGTCAAACTCCTGCTTTAAAACCCTTCTGCCTCTAAAATAGAAATCCTTAAGGAGATGAAAGTGTTAGTCGCTCAGTCGTGTCCAGCTCTTTGTAACCTGCCAGACTCCTCCATAGAGGAGATTCCATGGAATTCTCCAGGCAAGAATACTGAAATGGGTTGCCATCTCCTTCTCCAGGGGATCTTCCCTACCCAAGGATTGAGCCCTGGTCTCCTGCATTGCCTGCAGATTCTTCGCTGTCTAAGCCACCAGGGAAGTCTCAAGGTGTTCACTGGAAGAAAAGCTATGACAAACCTAGACAGGGTATTTAAAAGCAGAGACATTACTTTGCTGACAAAGGTCTGTAGAGTCAAAGCTATGGTTTTTCCAGTAGTCATGTGTAAATGTGAGAGTTGGACCATAAAGAAGGCTGAGGGCTGAAGAACTGATGCTTTTGAATTGTGGTGTTGGAGAAGACTTTTGAGATTCCCTTGGACTGCAAGGAGATCCAATAAGTCAGTCCTAAGGAAAGCAATCCTAAATATCCATTGGAAGGACTGATGTTGAAACTGCAATACTTTGGCCACCTGATTTGAAGAGCTGACTCTTGGAAAAGACACTGATGTTGGGAAAGATTGAAGGCAGGAAGAGTAGGGGACGACAGAGGATGAAATGTTTGGATGGCATCACCGACTCAATGGACATGAGTTTGAGCAAGTTCCAGGAGATGGTGAAGGGATGCCTGGTGTGCTGTAGTCCATGGGGTCACAAAGAGTTGGACACGACTGTGTGACTGAACCACAAAAAGGAGATGAAAGCTGTATATACAAAGGCAAAAGAAATCACATGTACCTAAAACTTGTATGCTCAAAACAAGGAAAAATGGGAGAATATTTGTTTATAGAGCTTAGCTTCAGATACACTGTAAGAGGAAGATTGAGAATAGGGAGGATGAGAGTAGAACTTTATTGCCACTTTTTGGTGCACTGGTAAATGTGTTCTGCCTCTAGA
Source organism: Budorcas taxicolor (assembly GCF_023091745.1). NCBI lineage: Eukaryota > Metazoa > Chordata > Mammalia > Artiodactyla > Bovidae > Budorcas > Budorcas taxicolor. The sequence continues at coordinate 75,763,965 of NC_068910.1, forward strand.
GGTACTGACTGGTACTTTTCATAGTGAAGCAACATGAACTCATATCTTACAGGATCATCAGAGAACATTATAGAATTATAGTTTGCAAAAAAGGGGAAATAAAAATATAATTTAAAACATCATGTCATGATACTCGTGGCCCAAGAAGTGGTTTAAAAATGTGAAAAACATCACGAATATCTTTTATTTTGTGTCTAAGCCTCATTTTTAAAATCCTTACTAGGCTCATTTTATTTTTTATCAGAATTTAGAAGCAATTCCAATCTGAAGAGCAGACATTGCATTTTCTTCTATCATCATTGTATCACAAATTAAAAGTTGTAGTTTTCATTATTGCAGTGTCTTGCAAAAAATCATAAGTTGAAAGAAGCACAGGCTGGAAAAGAAATGCCAAGATGTCACAGTGCTGACAATAATAATATAGTGACAGGATGAGTGACATTGAGGGTTCTGGTGGCAGGTTTAGTTACCTCAAATTGCCAGGTTAACAAACTGAATTACTACCTGGACTGAAAACATATTACTTAAGTCTTAGAAACCCCACAATAGTTCTGTATTTATTGAGTATTAGAAAAAGGGAGCCACACAGTTTGTTATGATGCAAGAAATCTCTCTTTTTTCTTTCCTTCTTTCACTCACAGCTCACTTCATAATATAAATGTGTGTTCATATATTTTGTAAGGCAATCAGAGGAGGGAAACTATGGTCAATGAAAGATCCTAAATTTTGTTTAAGGGCAAAACCATATTTCCCTGGTTGTTGCTGTTCAGTCACTAAGTTGTGTATGACTCTTTGCAACCCCGTAGACTGCAGCACATCAGGCTTTCCTGTCCTTCACCATCTCCTGAAGCATGCTCAAAAACGCATGTCCATTGAGTTGGTGCTGCAGTCCAACTATCTTATCTTCTGTCACCCCCTTCTCCTCTTGCCCTCAATCTTTCCCAGCATCAGAATCTTTCCCAGTGAGTCAGTTCTTTGCATCATGTGGCCAAAGTATTGGAATTTCAGTTTCAGCATCAGTCCTTCCAATGAATATTCAGGACTGATCTCCTTTAGGATGGACTGGTTGGATCTCCTTGCAGTCCCAGGGATCCTCAAGAGTCTTCTCCAACACCACAGTTCAAAATAATCAATTCTTTGGTGCTCAGCCTTTTTTTTATAGTGTAACTCTCATATTCATACATGACTACTGGAAAAACCATAGCTTGTGACTTTACAGACTTTTGCTGGCAAAGTGACATCTCTGCTTTTTAACATGCTATCTAGGTTTGTCATGGCTTTTCTTATTAAAAGATCAAGTGTCTTTTCATTTTGTGGCTGCAATCACCATCAGAGTGATTTTGGAGCCCAAGAAAATAAAATTTGTCACTGTTTCCACTGTTTACCCATCTATTTGCCATGAAGTGATGGGACCAGATGCCATGATGTTAGTTCTTTGGATTTTGAGTTTCATGTCCATCAAGAGGCTCTTTAGTTCGTCTCACTTTCTGCCGTTAGAGTGGTATCATCTACATATCTGAGGTTGTTGATATTTCCTCTGGTAATCTTGATTCCAGCTTGTGTTTCATCCAGCCCAGTGTTTTGCATGATGCACTCTGTATATAAGTTAAATAAGCATTATGACAGTGTACAGCCTGACATACTCCTTTCCCAATTTTGAACCGGTCTGTTGTTCCATTCCTGTTCCAATTGTTGCTTCTTGGCCTGCATACAGGTTTGTCATGAGACAGGTTGTGATATACACAGTCAAAGGCTTTAGAATATTCAGTGAAGCAGAAGTAGATGGGGTTTTTTTTTTTTTTTTAATTCTCTTGATTCTTCTGTGATCCAACCAATTTTGGTAATTTGGTCTCTGCTTTCTCTGCTTTTTCTAAGTCCACCATGTACATCTACAAGTTCTCGGTTCATGTAATTTTGCAGCCTAGCTTTTCTTGGTACCTTTCTCTTTTAGGTCAAAATTATATAAGGATTAGTGTTTGCCTGGGAATAGAGGAAGGGAAGAGAAGTTGGAAAAGATTAAAAAAGGACAATAAGAAATTTTGGAGGATAATGGATATGTTCATTGTCTTGATAGTGCTGATGTTTTCATGGGTGTAAATGTGCAACATTTTAAAAAAATTTACATTTCAAGTATCTGGAATTTATTGTATATTAGCTATTGTTCAACAAAGCTGTTCAAAAAAACCCACATTAAAAATATGGTAGATAAACTATATTTCTCAATCATATCTAATCTGCCTTTGTATATGAAAGACACAGTTCATATATATATAGCCCCTGCTCTGTTCCCTAAAGACAGAATCTTTTGTTCTTTAAGTGCATACCTCCCCAGCTGGATGGTGGGCATTTTGAAGTCTTAAAATTCTAGCACATGTCTACAGGATATACATCACGAATTACTCTTTCATATATAGACTAATAACAACAACTTCTTATATTTACACAGTATTTAAAAATTTCTTACATGCTGTTTCATTTGCTAACCCATTTGGAACCTTCACAACATTGCTTTCAGGAAGTTTATTATATCCATTTTCCATGTAAACAAGAGGAATGTAGTGGTTTAAAGAGATTTCCAAAGTTGTTATGCTAAGTATGCACATCATTTACCCACTATTATGTCCATCCAGTTTCTTTTCTCTCATATCCTCCATTTAACATTGAGCTATTCAATAGATTTGTTTATTAGTACAATATTATGGTCCCTATCTGTGTCCTCAGATAATTAGTTTTGATAATCTTTTATCATAGCTGAGTGATGACAGTCAGTTAACAAAAGGTGTAAGTTTTGTTATCCCACTTGAATGGTTTCATTGTGATAGGGGACTGTGATAGGCTTCTTGCTGCCTTTGTTAAGTAGAAAGTGAATTCTTTGGCTTGTGAAGTTGGGTGCAACTGATTCGAATAATTTCAGCAGATTTGATGTGCCTCTGTCCTTCTTTTTCCTTGATCTGCTTCTTTTTATAGCCACAAGACGGATATCTGCACTTGAAGATTGTAGTTTCTCTCTACTTCTGATTCCAACAAGAAAATGGAAAGTTCTCTCTGCCTTGATATATCATTATTATCTCAAAGTACCTGCACAGACACTTCTGCTCTGTCTTTTACTAATTTTAAGCATGTGCTCTTTCAGTGATGCTCTGGGATTAGGAAAAACTCTGCACCTTAACTTTTAAAAATTTTCCATTTTGAAATAATTTTAGACTTACACAAGTCCTGAAAAGATAGGACAGACTTCCCAGATACCCTTTACTCAGATTCCTGCAATGTTAATATCACACATAATGGCACAGTTAAGAAATTAACATCAGTACAATAGTAACTATAGAATTTGTTCAGAGTTTATAAGCCTTTCCCCCCCTCATTCTGTTCCAGAATTCAGTGTTAGATCTCACATTGTGTTTAACCATCATGTTTTCTTAGTCTCTCTTCCAATCTGTGAGTTTCTTCTTATTTCTTGTCGTTCATGACCTTGATATTTTGAAGACTGTTTGTGGATTTAGAGGAAGTCTAGCAGAGAGGTGATGTGTGCTTCTCTTCATATCATCTCAGAGTGTTCATATCAACCTGAATTATCACTGGTGATGCCAACCTTGACCACGTGGGTAAGGTGGTATCTGCTAGGATTTATCCCTTGCAAAGTTACTCTTTTCCTCTTTCCACACTCTATTCCAGAGGCCTGGAAGAAAAGCCAGTTAATAAACATTTTCTGCTTTGTGGGCCATATGGTGTCTGTCACAATGCCTTAACTGTGCTATGTAACTATGAAGCAGGCATAGACAATACGTAACAGTCCAATCTGTTCCGATGAAACTAGCTGACCCCTGTTGTTTTCATTAGAAGGGAGTCATCAAGTCAAGTCACACTGAAGGGGAGAGGAATTAAACAATCTCTCTTGGAGGGGGGAATATCAAAGAATCTGTGGACATAAGTTAGAACAATTCAATAATTAATAAATATTTGAGGGAAGATACTTGGAGGCTATACAAATATCCTCTTTTCTTAAATTTTCTTCCACCAAACAGCATTTGGCAGCGGATCTTGCCTGATTCAATTGTTGTTTTTCTTTTTTTTCCAGTTGAAGTATAGTTGCTGTACAATATTACATAAGTTACAGGTATATTAATACAATATAATGATTCACAACATTTAAAGGTTATACTCTATCTACAGTTATTATGAAATACAATATATTCTTGTAGCTTATTTTACACCTAATAGATGAAACTCTTACGCCTCTACCCTTATATTCTGTTTTATTTCTTAAACACTTTATTGAGGTAAAATTGACAGAATAAACTGCACATGTTTAAAGTATACAATTTGATAAGCTTTGACCTATGCATGTCTGTATATGTCTGTGAAACCATTACCATAGTCAAGGTAACAAACACAACTATCACCCTTTTAAATCTTTGTAATCTTTTAAATTTTTTGTTTTAAACTTATTTATTTTTAATTGGAGGATAATTGCTTTATAATATTGTGCTGATTTCTGCCACATATCAGCATGAATTAGCCATAAGTATATATGTGTCCCCTCCCTCTTGAACTTCCTTTCCACCTCCCATCCCAGACCATGCCTCTAGGTTGTCACAGAGCACCTCACCTATTGTGTTTTAATGGTGACTTTCTGTTTCCCATATTAATTGCAGTTCTTTTGTAAGGAAGAGTTGTCTCTTCTCTATTTGCTCATTATTCCAGTGGATTCTTTGTATCAGTATGGCATCTTGGATATAAAATCACTATATTTTTCTTTGTTTTATTTCTTATTTATTATTTTGCAGTCAGGAGCTCTTCTAGGTTGGCTCTTGTGTTCCTCTGACATGTACTCATCCCTTTGTGTTTAGAGCATCTCCTTAGTTTCTGACACTACAAAATTCTCCAGGTGCATCTTATGTTTTTCCAGCCCCAGTGCTAGACTCAGCCATTTCTCCAAAGAACACTGGTTCCTTTTGTTGGAGAATTATATTAAAAAAAATCAATACCTGGAGATAAGTGTGCTCATGGTTACAGATGTCGCTACTCTGGGTCCTTTCAGCAAATAAAGCCAGGGAATATTATATGTTTGCTGACCTATCTGATCCCTTCTCCAGTGGCTCTTCCTGACCCAAGAATTGAACTGGAGTCTCCTACATTTCAGGAGGATTCTTTACCAACGGAACTATCAAAGAATCCTTGCTGACCTATATATAAGCCTATACCTATGTTTATTCCTTTATCTATATTTATTAACATAAACTTGAACTCATATTGATATATACAACTTCAGTATGGCAGCATGATTTTCCTCTAACATTCTCATTCTTCTTGTAACTTGTTTTCCCTACAGTGGTAAAATATAGCTCTCAAAAGTTGACAATATGAAGTTGTTTCAGAATTTTGAATGTGTACTCCTATGAGAAATGTTACCAACAAGAGTACAGTGTTTGTATAAAATCCTTTTTGTCTTCAGATTTACAGTATAAAAATAAAAACACTATTTTTTTTCCAAAATAACTTAGGAAATGTTATTCTCTACCCCTTCAGTGAGGCTATGTCATACATACGTTATATACATCTGTCATGGTGTGCATTCTTTCTAGTGTTCCCCTGAGATCTTGGTTGATAGATATTTTAAAAAATATTGTTTACAATAAAAATCACTGTTTGCGACATACAGTTCTATGTGCTTCATGACAGCATAAAGTCATGTATGCACCATTCCAGCACCATATAGAGCTGTTCCATCACGTTAAGGAAGCTCTGAATGGCCCCCTTTCCACAGTCTCCAGCCCCTGACACCCAACAATCTGTTTTCTGTTCATATCTTTTCAAATTTTCTGAAATGTCACATTGATGCAGTCAGACCATATGTAAACATTTTTTGCCTGGCATCTTTTACTTAGCTAATTACATTAAAAATCCATTTGTATTTTTGTGTTAATTTAGCTCATTCCTCTTTGTTTCTGAATAGTATTACATTGCAGGAACATATCACAATTTATTTCTCTGTTCACCTGTTGAAGGACATCTAGGTTGCTTTCAGTTTTGGGTGATCATGAATGATGCTGCTATAAACATTTGTGTAAAGTTTTATGTGAACATAAATTTTCAATTCACTTGGGTGAGTATCTAAGAGTGGAATTGCTGGGTTGCATGAGAATGTATAAAACTACTAGCCAGGTTGGGGAACAGGAAAAGATACAATAAAGATAAATGGAAAAACCACTGTAGGCTTCCAGCCTGAAGCAGGTCTGAAACTGGTGAGGAGAGAAAAACTAAGTCAAGATCAGATTTTCAATTGCTATTTTAAGCTGGATATGACTGAATTGAGAATGTTTTTGTGACTGCTTTGGTTGAATGAGCAGAAAAGTCAAGGGACATGCTAAGCTTTTACCCTAGGGGAGAATACATTTTAAAGGGGCATAGGAAAGCACAAAATGCTCACTTAATATCATATAAATATTGTATTTCAGCATGCCCAAGTCATCCAACAAACCAAATTACATGTGATGATTAATTTACTGTTTTGTTATCGGAGATGATAAAATTAAGTCAATTTCTCATGACTTTACTATCATTACTAACAGCAATGATTTCAGGTGCTGGTGCTGCTGCTAAGTCACTTCAGTCATGTCCGACTCTGTGTGACCCCATAGACAGCAGCCCACCAGGCTCCCCTGTCCCTGGGATTCTCCAGGCAAGAACACTGGAGTGGGTTGCTATTTCCTCGATGATAAAAAACAGTACTAGTTCTGAAACAAAGATTATATTAGACTATGTTTTGAAATCAGTGAAATAGGGACTAAATTTTTGGTTCTTGCTGGTAAGTAATTTAAGGGAGAACAATGATATCTTTTTCCCCCTTGTAATATAGCACACTAGTTTATGTAAATGGCTCTGAAATAAATACTTATTGAATGAATTAATAAATTGAAAACTTATAAAAGTGAGGCTCAGTAAATACTAACATTTTTATATACATATATCCTCCTGAGGGTTTCCTATGTGGTGCTAGTGGTAAAGAACCTGCCCGACAATGCAGGAGACTTAAGAGACATGGGTTTGATCCCTGAGTCAGGAAGACTCCCTGGAGGAGGACATGGCAGCCTGCACCAGTATTCTTGCCTGGAGAATTCCATGGACAGAGAAACCTGGTGGACTACAGTTCATGGGGTCAGAAAGAATCAGACATGACTGAGCGACTGACATGTCTACACACTTCTATATTATACTTGGTTTACATGAATATCATTCTAAACTGCATTATTTCCTTACATAATGTTTCTGAGGCAAAAAAAATGGATATAAATCTCACAATTTATTCTATTTAAAAAATAAGTATTAGTGATCAATAATGTGGCAATTTATGTGTGTGGATTTAATTTTTTAAAACTAATTTTTATTGAAGTTTAGTTGGTTTACAGTGTTGTGTTAGTTTCTACTGTACAGCAAAGTGAATCAGCTGAATGTATGCATGTATCCCCTCCCTTTTGGACTGCTTTTTCTCATTCAGATAACTAATGAGAGTGTACTGTATAGAACATGAGTGCGGATGTCAGAGAGACTGGAGTTTGGATCTCTGGACTCATTGTTTACAGCGAGCTGTATGTTGTGTATTATGTTCACGTTTTTATGTTCAGTCACTCAGTCATGTCTGAAGGGGGTACATAACTTCTCCGAGCTTTTCTTTCCTTGTCTATAATAATAATGCTGATCTCAGAGGTTGGGCTTCCCAGCTGGTGCTAGTGGTAAAGATCCACCTGCCAGTGCAGGACATAAGATACCTAGGTTCAGTCCCTGGGTCGTGAGGATCCCTTGAGGTAGGAAATGGCACCCCACTCCAGTACTCCCTGGAAAATTCCATGCGCAGAGGAGCCTGGTGGTCTACAGTCCATGGGGCCGCAAAGAGTTGGACATGACTGAGTGAGTACATAGTCAGAGGTTATTGAGATAATTAAAGGAGAAGTAGATATAAAGAAGACCTGGGCTGTGGTAAATCTTCCACAAATGCTCATTCTTAGAGCTCTTATTACATTATTAATTCAAACCATAGTTTTCCTATCTGATTTGGTAAACTATACTGCTGCTGCTAAGTCACTTCAGTCATGTCCAACTCTGTGCGACCCCATAGATGGCAGCCCACCAGGCTCCCCCGTCCCTAGGATTCTCCAGGCAAGAACACTGGAGTGGGTTGCCATTTCCTTCTCCGATGCATGAAAGTGAAAAGCGAAAGTGAAGTTGCTCAGTTGTATCCAACTCCTCACCATCCCATGGACTGCAGCCTACCAGGCTCCTCTGCCCATGGGATTTTCAGGCAAGAGTACTGGAGTGGGGTGCCATTGCCTTCTCCAGGTAGACTATACATGTGAGCAAAAATAATTACTTCTCCATAGAATTCTCATTTTGGCCACACAGATCCCAGGACTCTTGTTTGCAATCAACCTATTTGCTGTTTGAATGAGGTCCTTTGTAGCTCACTGATCCTACAGAGATACATGAGTCGAACATACTGATTAAGTGGTAATTACAAGTTTTGACTAGAATGGTCTATTCAGTATGGCAGAAAAGATCATTTGGAGGCAAATGTTTTATTGAAATGTTTCCTTAGACTGATTGGATTCTTTTGTAAGGAAAAACTGGGCAAATATAAATACTAAAAGAGGCACATTTGTGAATAGAGAAACTCTCTAAAAGACTTCTGCTAAATCAAGAAAAATGAGGATTACTTGGACAACATAAGACATTTTTTGATACATTTGCTCTTACAGTAAAAATGCATATGTATATTATTTAAAATTTAAAAATAATAGAAGAACATGGATTGCATATAATTTGTACCCATGTGTGAAACAAAATGTTTCAAGCATATACAAAAGTAGAGCAATTAATATAAGACTCCTCCTTATCTACACCCCTACCCTCCACCATAAATTCAATACCTGACCTTAAAAATAATCTACTCATGGTTAGTCTTGTCTCATCTATTACCTTCTCAACTCTCTCCCCTACTTCTAGATTATTATGAAGTGAATTTCAGAGAATTTGTCCTGTCTGGGTCCATTTTTTTTTAATCTCAGGAAAATATGATTCTATAATTTTTATAGATAACTTTGTGTCATTCACTCCATCATTGTCAAACAGAGAGTACTTCAGAAGCTATGTTTACATTTTAAAGGAATGAAATATTTTATTAGTATAATTCTTAAGTATTGCAAGTTATTTTTTTAACCAAAATACCATGACTGAAAGCTTTGGAAAAAAGTGTACAGATAAAATAGTTTTACAAATCAGCATATCATCTTTTAAAATGAATCTCTAGTGGCAAAAAAAGGTCATACATTGTTATTGCTTAGTGTATCAGTTGTGTCTGACTCTTTGTGACCCTATGGATGGTATCTCTCAGGTTCCTCTGTCCATGGGATTTCCCAGGCAAGAATACTGGAGTGTGTTGCTATTTCCTACCTCAGGAAATCTTCCCAACCCAAGGATCAAACCCACATTTCCTGCATTGGCAGGTGGATTCTTTAGCACTGAGTCACCAGGGAAGCCTATGTCATAAATAGTTTTACATAAAAATTATGTATAAGTGTATTGGAGGCATCAAGTTTTTAAAAACCTAAGTATTAATTTCTGTAAGAAATATAAAGAAACAAATCCGAATATGATTATCTATTTGTCCTTAAATGGAATCGTTCTTTTTTCTCAAAAGTCTACAGCTGTTTAGAAGATCAAGTGGTTTGACCTTTCAGTTCTTTGTGATTATATTTTCCTGGTTGTAATCATCTTTGGCAGTAATTAGATTTCCAATTGAATTTTATGAAATGAATATTGGTAATATGAGTTATATTAAGAGATTTCAGAGTTCAGGAATACATAGAACTTAGGGTAAATATTTGGCCAGGATAAATATGGCATTTGAAATTTAGAGCATCATGTATTAATATAGAAAGAAAATTAATGTTATCCAAATAGCAATCATTCCATATAGTTGGGATTTAATAGAGCAAAGAATTATTCTGAAGGGCATAGAGCTTTACTTTGCTTTGATATGATAAATAGTGAACACATATAATATGAACTAATTTATTTAAAGCACATGTTTTGATAAATATTAAATCATCTTTCCTAAATACCCAGTATTCAATGAGATTTTACAAAGCAAAAGCTTTCCATTTGAATTAGCATTTATATTTATCTTCCTTATAACCAATCTCTCATTTTGGGGAAAATAAAGATTTCCATACATATTTGCAATTCTAAGTTTCTTGTGAGATGGAAAAGACCTTTTTTTTTAAGATCCCAAGTAGTGCCTTCAGTTCAGTTCAGTTCAGTCGCTCAGTTGTGTCTGACTCCCTGTGACCCCATGAACTGCAGCACACCAGGCCTCCCTGTCCATCACCAATTCCTGGAGTCCACCCAAACCCATGTCCATTGAGTCAGTGATGCCATCCAATCACTTCATCCTCTGTCGTCCCCTTCTCCTCCTGCCCTCAATTTTTCCCAGAATCAGGGTCTTTTCAAATGAGTAAGCTCTTGGCATGAGGTGGCCAAAGTATTGGAGTTTCAGCTTCAGCATCAGTCCTTCCAATGAACACCCAAGACTGATCGATCTCCTTTAGGATGGAATGGTTGGACCGCCTTGCAGTCTAAGGGACTCTCAAGAGTCTTCTCCAACACCACAGTTCAAAAGCATCAATTCTTCGGTGGTCCGCTTTCTTTATAGTCCAGCTCTCTCATCCATACATGACCACTGGAAAAACCACTTCACTCTAAATCCTTGATAGTTTTTGCGTGTGTAACTTTGATGATAAAGTATTCAGTAAGTGGAGAATATGCTTTGGTTTGGACAGTAAAGAGAAAAACAAAATTATGAATTTGAAACTGGAGCCAGAGAATACAAATATTTGCCAATTTAGCCACATTATTTTTGAATCATCCTTAAAGAGTTTGCATTTGTTGAAAACAGAAAAGAGAGTAAGCTTAGAATTCTCTTTGGATTACCTTTTTAAGTCAATATTGGGATCATTACATTAAACAATTACCAAATTCCTATTTATTGTTAAAATAAAACTTTTATAAATTACATCAGCTAGATAAGACCACTTGAGTTAATGAAATGAACAGCTGAAACATCTGCAAATGAGAAATTGCCGAATTATATGTTGTTGATTTTGATCATTGGAGTTGAGGGGAGAATTAGAGATTCATTTTGTGATTCCATGTGTTTATTTGGATGGGTTAAGACAGGATATGGAAGGTTAAATTTTCAACATCATTTTTGTAAATTTGCCTTATAATTAAATATTCCTCCATTGTGTTGTATTATGTTTAAATGATTGCAGTGATTATTATGGGGTCTCAAGATGAATAACACAGGATACTATCATCAGAAATTATGATATTTCAACTTCTTACTTTCTAGTAAGCTGAATTACAACGGAAATAAAATGTCTTAAGATCAACCATCTTTGGTAAGATCCTTTCAAGTGTGTGTGCTCAGTCACTCTGTCATCTGACTCTGTGACCTCATAGACTGTAGCTTGCTAGGCTCCTTTCTCCATGGAATTCTCCAGGCAATTATGCTGAAATGGGTTGTCATTTCCTTCTCCAGGGGGTCTTCCTGGCCCAGAGATTGGACCCACATCTCCGGCTTTTGCAGGTGGATTCTTTAGCACTATTCCCCAAGATCCTTTCACAGACTGATTACTTAACCAGATTTTCCTCACCTAATAAATGAGCAATCTGCTTGCTGGCTTTAGGTTTTCTGGACATGTTTATTTGGTTACTATGTATTATGTTATATATGGGGGATTTCTGTGATACATTGCCTCTGTCATGGGATGCACCTTCATTCAGGCTGATTTAGGAGGTGGGCCACGGGAAAGTAAATGGGGTCAGTGGGATGGTTATTTTAAAGGGCTAGAGCAGGAAAGTGACAGAGGAGGACAGGCATGTTACTGGGAACACCATAAAGCAAGTAGTACAGGTCTGTCCCGGTGTCTCAGGCTTGAGCTCAGAGTAAGAAAGGTAAGATGAATACAATAGTTTCAGGACTGTCTGGACACTGAGACAGAGTAAGATGACAGAGAACCCGAGGAAAGCAAAGTCCAAAATAGTGCTTAATGGTTGTAGAAGGCTCTAGGCTCATTTCACCATATTTCTTTTCTTCACCACCCTCTCTCTTTCCCACTTGTTCCTGACTTGTTCTCATCTCCCAGAGCCCAATTCCAAATCCCAACTTACAACCCACTTCTGAGCCCTCTTACTTTGGAATACACCAAGACTTCCCTGGTGGCTCAGACGGTAAAACATCTGCCTGCAACGTGGGAGACCCGGGTTTGATTCCTGGGTTGGGAAGATCCCCTGGAGAAGGAAATGGCAATCCATTCCAGCACTCTTGCCTGGAAAATCCCATGGACGGAGGAGCCTGATAGGCTACAGTCCATGGGGTCGCAAAGAGTCGGACGCAACTGAGCAACTTCACTTTCACTTTCAAGCCTGGGGGAGCCCTGTGGGCTGCTGTCTCTGGTGTTGCACAGAGTCGGACATGACTGAAGTGACTTAGCAGCTCCATCTCCAGAGCTACATGGGTTATACTGTTCCTGGCTTTGTTGTCTGGGTTTTGCCCTTTCTAGTTGCTGTGAAGACTGCTAGCTTCAGTGTCAGTCTTACAGAATCCTGCCTTTGCTAACCAGTCCTCTCACCATCATCTTCATCCATGGAGAAGCAGTGGAGGTCGGGTGGAAATATGAGCGTGGCAAAAGAATAATGTGGAGAAGCAGACTGAGTGTGAGTGTTTCCACATGGGATGGTGTTAGTTTTAAGACACTTAGATTTTAGGATAGCTTTGGTTGATATGATAGATGCTGATTGTGTGTGTGTATGTGTGTATTGTCAATACTAATTAAACCAAACTTCAAACCTTTAAGATATGTGCTTTTTATCTCAATTTTTTTTTAAATGTAGGTTTGCAAAAGCATGAATACTATTAACTTCTTCATGTTTAGTGACTATATACAAATATCCATTTGCAAAGAAGAAAGTAAGTTATCACCGTTCCCACAATTCAGAGGTAACCCCTATTACTCGTTTTACTAAATATTCTTTCAGGGATGACCATTTCTTGTGTGTGTGTGTATATACAGATCAATGATTCTCAACCAGGTCATTTGCCCAACCCTTCTTAGCCCAGGAGACATTTGCCAATGTCTGAAGTAATTTTGGTTATCCCAACTGGGAAGTGCTACTGACATCTGGTGGGTAAGGGCCATGGTTACTTATAAACATCATACAAAACCTAGGACAAATTTCCCTGGATCCCCAGCAAAACTTACATAGTCCATAATGTCAGCAGTGCAAAAGTTGAGAAGTTCTGAAGTAAACAGACAGATGTATGTATAATACACATATTATATGTGTGTATTATAGATATAGATATTTATATATTATGCATGAATGAATTCATAGCACAAATGCTTTTGCAGATTTACTTTTTACTTATTTAATTTTTATCATGGTAAAATGCATAAACAATGAAAAATTACCCATCTTAAATGTTTGTCTCTTTAACTTTGACATTTGGATACATCCATGTAACCACATCAAAAATAACATATAGAAAGCATTTTAATCACTTGAAAAATCTATTATGTGTTCTCCTAGTTAATTTCCTCTACCCACAGAGGTAAAATTTCTGACTTCTATCATTGTACTCTTGGAAGTCTTATAAATGTGACTGTGCAGTGTGGATCTGTGTGTGTGTTCCTTCAGTAAATGTCTTTTAAAGCATCTCATTAAATGTGAAATTTACCCATATTCTTAATAAAGTCAGACACGACCGAAGTGAGTTAGCAGTAGCAGTATGTTGAGTGATAATTAATTACTTTCTGTCATCGAGTGTTATTTTGCTGTATGGATATAACAAAATTTTATTCATTTTTAAACTTATTAAGGATATTAAGGCTGTGTTGCACAATGCCTTAGAACAAATAGAAAGTGCAAAGGAAAATGTTAATGAGATTTACCTGGTAGTTCAGTGGTTTAGATTCCACCTCCTAATGCAGGGGCACAGATTTGATCCCTCATAGGGGAACTAAGGTCTGTCTAGTCAAGGCTATGGTTTTTCCAGTAGTCATGTATGAATGTGAGAGTTGGACTATAAAGAAAGCTGAGCGCTGAAGAACTGATGCTTTTGAACTGTGGGGTTGGAGAGGACTCTTGAGAGTCCCTTAGACTTGGATCTCCCTTAGAGATCCAACCAATCCATCCTAAAGGACATTAGTCCTGAATGTTCATTGGAAGGATGGATGTTGAAGCTGAAACTCCAATACTCTGGCCACCTGATACCAAGAGCTGACTCATTGGAAAAGACCCTGATGCTGGGAAAGATTGAGGGCAGGAGGAGAAGGGAACAATGGAGGATGAGATGGTTGGATGGCATCGCCGACTCAATGGATGTGAGTTTGAGTAAATTCCAGGAGTTGGTGGTGGACAAGGAGGACTGGAGCGCTGCAGTCCATGGGGTTGCAAAGAGTGGGACATGACTAAGCAACTGAACTGTACTGAGGGGAACTAACTTCCCACATGCAGTTGGGTGTGGCCAAAAATTTAAAAAAAGTAAAATGATGTTAAAAAAAATCTAACAAATATTTGAGCTAAACTACCTTAACATAAAATAATATTATAGCTTTGATTACATTATTAGTTGATCATATGATAGTATCTATGTGAAACAAATCAAATTGTGCAAATATTCTAAACATTATAAAGATAAAACAACTTGTTTGACATAAAAACTTGCTTCAATAAAGAAATTTTGAAGGAAGGAATGGATGGTAGTAACAGGAAAATTAGGGATTAGTGAGATAGTCTATTCATGTGTACATTAAAAACATTTATTTTTCGGAGTTTGAACATCATTCTATCTGATGGCCCATTAAAAGACAAGTAATGCTGAGATGCATACAAGTTTAAATGCCATTAAATCAGCCAGCTAGCTCTTGAAGAGAATTCTTTCTTTACTACTCATTGGACATGCATCAGCTGAGCAGTCTCTTACAGAGGAATTGTTTCAGCTATCTGAGCAAGAGCAACAAGCTCAGACTATTTGCTTTGAAAAGCATTTATTTAGAACCAGCCAAGCTTAAAAGTGGCCTGGGCTTTCAAACGTACAGAGCAAATATTTGTTCTAACACAGAGCAAAATGCATTAACATACATGCAAAGTACTAGAGTATTACAGTTAGGGCACTAGACTGAGGTGGTTTTAAGTGCAAACTTTCCAGCTTGGCCATCTGGGTTTGAATCCAACTTCACTGCCTATTAGCTCTGGGATGCTGGGCATTTACCTCTCAGTGACTTAGTTTCCTCAAGAGTGAAGTGGAAATTTGTCATAAGTCTTGCGAGTTTAAAACGAGAAAGTGCTTGTGAAATAAACAATGCCGAGTGCCTAGAATAAATGAGACACAATAGGTGTTTCATAGAAAAAAAAAATCTGTTTTTTAAATGAACATGTATGTGTTTTAAATTAGGAATAAAATTTAGATCAGCATCAGTATGTGCTTGCTGCTGCTGCTGCTAAGTCGCTTCAGTCATGTCCGACTCTGTGCGACCCCATAGCTTACTGAATGACAATCAACTTCCTCAAACCCACAAGGTTGTAAATTGTAGACATGAGGGTCAAACCAAGGTAACAAGGAACATGAAAATGGTTTCTCAGGCCCCTGTGCCCCCTACACATTCTCCTCACCTCTGCCCCTAGCCTGACCAAAACCTGAGAAGGAAACTTCGTAGTCAATTAGCATTGGAATACAGATGTAAACGCACTTCCCCCAAATATGTAGCTCAGTCAGTAAAGAATATGCCTGCAATGCAGGAGAACTGGGTGCAATCCTTGGGTCATGAAGATCCCCTGAGAAGGGAATGGCAACCCACTCCAGTATTCTTGCCTGGAGAATTTCATGGACAGAGGAGCCTGGCGGGCTACAGTCCATAGGGTCACAAAGAGTCGGAAACAACTGAGTGACTAACACACTTAGCCTGAAGCACAAGTGTTATTAGCAATCTACAACAGCTGACTGCCAGACCAATCAATATCTCTTCCTGCCCTCTTCCTTACTAAAAGAATCAGACATGGCTGAGCAACTAACACACATTATATTAATTTATTTTCTTTATGTCCTCCTTTCTAGACTATGAACTCCTGAAAGATAGGGATCTGAATCTTGCTCATGTCTGAATTCAGGGTTCGTGGAGTAATAAACTGAAGGTGATTTTGAATCAAAATATATACATGAGATTGATGTGAAGTTTGAAGTGTGGACCAGTTTGAATACTGCCTTTGGAACAAGGATCTGATCTGCCTACCTATCTATCGATCTGTTATCAATCATCTGCCGTCTCTCTCCATCCACTCATCTGTCCATCCCTCCATTATCTTTCTTTCCATCCAAACATTTTCTGTCTTTTTTTTTTTTTTTTCCATTTTATTGGTCTTACTGACAAGACCACAGGTCTTATTACCAGGTGGTGCTAGTGATAAAGAATCTGCCTCCCAGTGCAGGAAACTTAAGAGCTTTGGGTTCAATCCCTGGGTCTGGAAGATTGCCTGGAGAAGAGTATGGCAATCCACTCTTGTATTCTTGCCTGAAGAATCCCATAGACAGAGGAGCCTGGCAGGCTACAGCCCATACGGTCGTAAAAGAGTTGGACTGGACTGAAGTGAGTTTATTTTCTAGGGCTCCAAAATCACTGCAGATGGTGACTGCAACTATGAAATTAAAAGACACTTGTTCCTTGGATGAAAAACTATGACAAACCTAGACAGCATGTTAAAAAGCAGAGACATTACTGACAAAGGTCCATCTGGTCAAAGCTATGGCTTTTCCAGTGGTCACGTATGGATGTGAGAATTGGACCATAAAGAAAGCTGAGCACTGAAGAACTGATGCACTTGAACTGTGGGTGTTGGAGAAGACTCTTGAGAGTCCCTTGGACTGCAAGGAGATCCGACCAGTCCATCCTAAAGGAAATCAGTCCAATATTCATTGGAAGGACTGATGCTGAAGCTGAAACTCCAATCCCTTGGCCATCTGATGAAAAGAACTGACTCCTTGGAAAAGACCCTGATGTGGGAAAGATTGAAGGCAGGAGGACAAGGGGACGACAGAGGATGAGATGGTTGGATGGCACCACCAACTCGATGGACATGAGTTTGATCATGCTCTGGGAGTTGTTGATGGACAGGTGGGCCTGGCATGCTGCAGTTCATGAGGTCACAAAGAGTCAGACATGACTGAGTGACTGGACTGAACTGAAGTGAAGTGACTGAGCACAGCACGCACTGATGCCTCAGGTGATGACCCTGACTTGCTCTGTATCTGAGACACGCTAATAAGCATAGAATCTCTGAAGCAAGATAATAGGGATTTCATTCCAGGCTCCTACTCTTATTACCTGTGCAAGAGAAGTTTGTTTCTTTCACCTCATCAATAAAATAAGAGAATAATGGTACCTATACTATAGGTTTATTGTGAAGACTAAATGAGCTAATGCATTCTTACCTTTAGGAAGACTCGGAGGCATAAATTAAATGTGCTCAATAAATGTTAATTATCAATAAATACCTGTTGCTCTTGAAGTCAATATTTAGCTGTTCAGATGGTTCTAGAGTAGTGAATTCATATTTTGGGTTATATTTTATCAGTTTTTTCATTAAAGAGTCCTGTATGTAACAAAATAAAGGTTTTCAGAAATGTAACATAGAAAATCTACTATCTTCAGATTTTGTCACTGTATCCTGTTAAGTTTTGTTTCTGTATTAAAAAAATACACAACACAATTTTAAAAGACTTCCCTGGTAGCTCAGATGGTAAAGAATCTGCCTCCAATTCAGGAGACCTGGATTTGATTAGTGGGTTGGGAAGATCCGCTGAAGAAAAGAAGGGCAACCCACTGCAGTATTTTTGCCTGCAGAATTCCAGGGACAGAGAAGCCTTGGGGGCTACAGTCCATGGTGTCCCAAAGAATCATTCACACCTGAGGAACCAACACACTCATTTAGAAGTAAAACCTGGAAGTTTATGAATTTAGGTATTGAAAACCTAAGTTGAGCAAATAAAACACGTATGCAAGATATTTTTTTGACTGACCAGAAGGAAACACTCAGTATTTTTCCTAACATGCTTTAAAAAATATTTGGAGAGAGCAGTGCATCACAGGTATAGAGGAAACACCAAAGACTCCTGAGAGAGAAAGAAGCACCCCAGTGGGTCTCAGTATGTGGCTCACCTCCACTCTGCGCTTTGCTGCAGAAGAGTGTTGGCATGATGACACACATGTTCCACACATGACACTCCATGTGGGGACCTATGAGGAGTGAAAGGGAAGCATATTTTATTGTAAACCTGCCCCCTAGCTACATGGAACAAAGGATAGAAGGTAAAAATTGTTTTGAGATCAACACATTTTTCTAGGAATGGATATGACAGGGTTGTCTGAGGAAGTAAGCAGAGAAATCTGTGGAATGCCCCAGTCTTTCTTGGGTGGACAAAAATGTGAAATACTTTACACCCATTTGAGCATGATGTATTACATGATGAATTCACTAGAGGGACACAGCCAGGGATGGCACAGTATCTGACCACATCATGAGTTAAAATTCTTATAAAAGAGACAGAAAGAAATAAAGGAAATGAAGCCATTGCACACAGGTGGGTACTGGTGACTTATTGTTGGTTGCATTTGTTAAGACTGTAGTCTACTGAAGTGACATTTACATCTTTCTGAGTTCTGCTTTTCAACAGCCCAGAAGAAGCTCATTCTTTCTTACCTTTTTAAAATGTGAAGCAAATAATTATTCCTTTCATAAGAAACAAAGATTACTTTTACTTAGATAATCCAATTGTTAAAATCTAAAATGAAACGAAGAGGTCCAATGATGCAATTGGAAGAACAATTGCTTTCACCTTGCAAATTAGCAAATAAACTTCTCCATGAAAAATATCAAATGTGGAAAATGGCTGGTGGAAGCTCATTTTACCTACAAGTTATAATAAAATTTGTTTCAAGCTACACATGCATTTTACCCCCACCTGCACTCCCACACCCCCACTCATCAAGTGAAAGATTTTCTTTTCTTTAGTAAGCAGACTACATTAACATTGTTTTCCTTCAGGAAATTTATATAAACTACTCAAACATTTCAAATTGAAAACAATTATGTTTTTGTCTGTAGACTCTCTTTGATTATAGCCCTTGCTGTGGAGGTAAGATTTCAGTGTTAAAGCCTAGAACGTTGTTATGAATGAGATCAGTGAGATCTCATCCTCCCTCGTCACACAGCGGCTGAACAAGAGAGTCTATGGGTTTGCTCTTGTCAAAAGAAGTTAAGAAAATATTGTGAAACAATTGAGAAAATTCTAGTAAAAGAAAAAAATCTGTGGGTGATTAGCAAGGATGGGGGACAGAGATAAGCAAAAGGTATAGATGGGCCACTGAGACTGTATGGTTGTCTGTCTGTCCTTGAATCCTTTAGACACATATTATCCCATCTAGACAATGAACACGGTTCCATGTAGGTCACTGCTGTGTTTTATTTCTTTTCCAGTCTCGTAAACCCATAAGATTTCTCTGGACTCCTTGTCAGTTCAAGGAGATCATTCTACTGCCTCCTTGCCCCACCCTGGGCTTCCAGTCTCTGTGTGGCATCATCTAAAGTCTGCACTTGTGTCATGCTGTTCCAGGTGCTGGGGAACTGTTTCACTTTTGCAGGTCCTACTGAGGCTTGAGGAATTCTATGAGGCTGTCTCACCCTCTTGACCTTGATAAACAACCCCTCCCCCCACCTCACCCAGGCATTTCTGCTCTGGGATTTTATTGCTTCCCAAGGCTCTATTCCTGGTGACTCAGAGGGCAGAGAATCCACCTGCAGTGCAGAAGACCCAGGTTTGATCCCTGCATCAGGAAGATCCCCTGAAGCAGGGAATGGCAAGCCACTCCAGTATTCTTGCCTGGAAAATCCCATGGGCAGGGGAGCTTGGTGCACTACAGTCCATGGGGTTGCAAAGATTCAGACACAACTGAATGATTTTCATTTTTCAAGGTTCTACTCAAGAAAGGGGGCAAATAGAGGATGGCAATTTGTACTTTCAAATACCCACAATCCTTACTGCTTAGCTCACTTCCATGCTAGGATTAGAAGATGAGGTGGGCAAGTGACCTTCCTCAGGGACTCACACCATCCACTCATCTTTCACTTTTCCTCTATCATTCCTCCGCTCCAGTCCAGGGAACACTTATTGCATCTGTGGAGCCCAGAATCTTGCTCTTACATAGTTTGTCTTCATAGTTTGCTTTCATAGTTTGTTCCTTCCAAGTATTAGTCACACATAACAGTCTTTTGACATGTTCCTGAAAATTGAATTTATAAATTGAAAGCAAGGAAAATGTTTGCTTCTTCCATGTGCTATGCCATCATTTTCTAGAGACAAAAACATCCTAAACAGGGAGGGACAGACAGGGATAAATGGAATTTTAAACAAAAAAATCACTACCACACAAAGCCTATTGGTCAATATTTTTAAAATTTTATAGTAGCCCAGAATACATGATGTGTTTGAACTTGCCTCCTTCTCTGAAAGTGGACTAGTATGGGAGGAAAATTGATGTCAGTGAACTGGGACTTGGTGTGAAATGCAAGGATTAATTGTGTTTTCTTGCATAGGCTACACTCCTGAAATGGACTTCCCAGGTGGCTCAGTGGTAAAGAATCCACTTGCTAACACAGGTGATGCAGGTTGGATACCCAGGTCTGGAAGATCCCCTGGAGAAGGAAATGGCAACTCACTCCAGTGTTTTTGGCTGTGAAATCCCATGGACAGAGGAGCCTAGTGGGCTACAGTCCATGAGGTCAAAAAAGAGTTGAACACAGCTTAATGACTGAACAACAAACACATTCCTGAAATACTTAGAGTGTTGATATTCACTTTCTTTCTCTAAATTCTGACACTTCTTTTTAGTCATTGGACTAGAACTGTTAGAATATTAAAATGAGGCATTACTAATTCTTGAGCTTTTTGGCCAGATGTCAATTTCAAAGGAAAGAGTAAATTTCTAAATACACTATAGCTACCCTTATGGCAGAAAGTGAAGAGGAACTAAAAAGCCTCTTGATGAAAGTGAAAGAGGAGAGTGAAAACGTTGGCTTAAAGCTCAACATTCAGAAAACGAAGATCACAGCATCTGGTCCCATCGCTTCATGGGAAATAGATGGGGAAACAGTGCAAAGAGTGTCAGACTTTATTTTTTGGGGCTCCAAAATCACTGCAGATGGTGACTGCAGACGTGAAATTAAAAGACGCTTACTTCTTGGAAGAAAAGTTATGACCAACCTAGATAGTATATTCAAAAGCAGAGACATTACTTTGCCGACTAAGGTCCGTCTAGTCAAGGCTATGGTTTTTCCAGTGGTCATGTATGGATGTGAGAGTTGGACTGTGAAGAAAGCTGAGCACCGAAGAATTGATGCTTTTGAATTGTGGTGTTGGAGAAGACTCTTGAGAGTCCCTTGGACTGCAAAGAGATGCAACCAGTCCATTCTAAAGGAGATCAGTCCTGGGTGTTCATTGGAAGGAATGATGCTAAAGCTGAAACTCCAGTACTTTGGCCACCTCATGCAAAGAAAAGTCTCTGATGCTGGGAGGGATTGGGGGCAGGAGGAAAAGGGGATGACAGAGGATGAGATGGCTGGATGGCATCACCGACTCAATGGATGTGAGTTTGAGTAAACTCCGGGAGATGACGATGGACAGGGAAGCCTGGCGGGCTGCGATTCATGGGGTCACAAAGAGTCGGACATGACTGAGCTACTGAACTGACCTGATATTTAATGAAAATGATGTATTTGCTCAAAAGTAATTTTTAGAATTCATTCATTTATTTATTTATTGCTACTCTGAGTCTTACTTGCTGCATTTGTGCATTCTCTGGTTGTGGCAAGCAGGGCCTACTCTCTAGTTGCAGTGTGCAGGCTTCTCACTGTGGCGGCTTCTCTTGTTGTGGAGCACAGATTTAGGGTGTGCAAGCTCAGTAGTTGTGGCATGTGGGCTTAGTTGCTCTGAGGCAAGTGGGATCTTCCTGAACCAGGGCCAAATCTGTGTCCTCTGCATTGGCAGGGAGATTCTTTACCACTGAGCCAATGGGAAGTCCTGCTCAAAAGTATTTGTCAATCATTAACAATATACATAGGAAGTGTAAAACTTCACTGGATGTTTGAAACTGCCTAGGAATTGCCTTGATAAAGTATGTTGCTTGTTGTTGTTTTTTTAATATAAATTTATTTATTTTAATTGGAGGCTAATTACTTTACAATATTGTATTGGTTTTGCCATACATCAACATGAATCTGCCACAGGTGTATACGTGTTCCCAATCTTGAACCTCCATCCCACATCCCTCCCCATACCATCCCTCTGGGTCATCCCAGTGCACCAGCCCCAAGCATCCTGTATCATGCATCGAACCTAGACTGGCAATTCATTTCGTACGTGATACTATATATGTTTCAATGCCATTCTCCCAAATCATTCCACCCTTTCCCTCTCCCACAGAGTCTAAAAGACTGTTCTATACATCTGTGTCTCTTTTGCTGTCTCGCATACAAGGTTATCGTTACCATCTTTCTAAATTCCATATATATGCATTAGTATACTGTATTGGTGTTTTTCTTTCTGGCTTACTTCACTCTGTATAATAGGCTCCAGTTTCATCCACCTCATTAGAACTAATTCAAAAAAAAAAAAAAAAGAACTGATTCAAATGTATTCTTTTTAATGGCTGAGTAATATTCCATTGTGTATATGTACCACAGCTTTCTTATCCATTCATCTGCTGATTGACATCTAGGTTGCTTCCATGTCCTGGATATTATAAACAGTGCTGCGATGAACATTGGGCTACACGTGTCTCTTTCAACTCTGGTTTCCTCTGTGTGTATGCCCAGCAGTGGGATTGCTGGGTCATAAGGCAGTTCTATTTCCAGCTTTTTTTTTAAAGGAATCTCCACTCTGTTCTCCATAGTGGCTGTACTAGTTTGCATTCCCACCAACAGTGTAAGAGGGTTCCCTTTTCTCCACACCCTCTCCAGCATTTATTGCTTGTAGACTTTTGGATAGCACTGTTTTTTATTTTTTTATATAAATTTATTTATTTTAATTGGAGGTTAATTACTTTACAATATTGTATTGGTTCTGAGCACTGTTTTTTAATGTGTTGTGGACTTAAGAAGGAATTTGTGATTCATAAATTTTAAGGAACAAACTTAGTTAATTCTCATAGACCTGTGATTTCACTGTGACTTTGTTGAAACAGGTTGGACCTCTAGCTCCTATAAATTGGATCTAAATGTTCTTTCTTATTGCTTAGCTCAGAATCACATGCATTTTTAGAATCTAGATAATAAGTACTCAGTTCTGCCTCTGGCAAATAATAATTCACCATAGATATTCACTGGTGTTGATTTCTTTATGATGGTGACTGCTGCACAAACCTCATGTACACTAAATGTTGAACAAATGTTACCATTATTTTGACAAATATCCTCAGGTCTTTGGCACTGGTTTTGACAAATGGTCACGAGGAAGCTGATTCAGATGAATGACAGGCAGTTGTAGTGCAGTTCTACCAGTTGATTTTTCATCATGGAATGATTCAAAAAAAGCTAAGGAAGTGTTCATCTGACTTGACAGTGGAGGGTCCGTCTGCAGTGTGGATGGTGGGTGATTGTTAATGGGCTGGAAATACTCGGTAGAGACTGTCTTCACCAGAGCAAATCAAATAATTATCTTTGTCAGCTCCCTACATAGTAAAACCTTGGACTATATGATTGTGTTTAAAAGTGTGTTTAAATAAAAATAAACTTTATATGGACTTGTTTGTCATATAAAATGAATTAGCCAAGTTATTAGGGTTCATCTAGATAAGGTGTATGTGTGTGCACCTGAGTTCATAACATAGAAAAGGGTTAGTATATTTTGAGTGATGTTTTAAATAGTGAAACCAAATAAAAAGAAAAGAAAATACACAGAAACATCCTCATGTAAGTAAACCTTATGTATTATCTAAGTTTTCAAAGAATGTATATTTGTAAAATTTCTCTCCATTTTTTTTCCAAACTGCTAAATTGTCTATACTATGAAAGAAAGAAGAATAAACTCAGTTACAAAATCTGCATTGGAGTTCTGCCCTTGATATCTTTACCCAATTCATTTAATACAAAGTTTTTCAACCTTTTCTCATTATTACTCTCCCAAAGTGGTTTATTAAACATTTTGCCTTAATTAGGTCATCTCCACTGAAATATTTATTTCACAGATAAAAGCTGGTTTAAAACTCAGCATTCAAAAAGCTAACATCATTCCATCCGCTCCCATCGCCTATGGCAAACAGAAGGGGAAACAATGAAAACAGTGACAGATTTTATTTTCTTGGGCTCCAAAATCACCGTGGACAGCGACTTCAGGCATGAAATTAAAAGATCCTTGCCCCTTGGAAGAAAAGCCGTGACAAAACTAGACTGTGTATTAAAAAGCAGACACATTCCTTTGCTAACAAAGGTCCATATAGTCAAAACTGCGGTTTTTCCAGTAGTCATGTCTGCATGTGAGAGCTGGATAGTATAAAAGGCTGAGCCCTAAAGAACTGACGCTTTCAAACTGTGGTGCTGGAGGAGACTCCGAGAGTCCCTTGGACAGCAAGGAGATCAAACCAGTCCATCCTAAATGAAATCAACCCTGAATATTCACTGGAAGAACTGATGCTGAAGCTGGAGCCCCAATACTTTGGCCACTTGATGTGAAGAGCCAAATCATTGGAAAAGACCCCAATGCTGGGAAATATTGAAGACAAAAAAGGAGAAAGGAGTGACCGAGGATGTGATGGTTAGCTAGCAGCACTGACTCAATGGACATGAGTTGGAGCAAACACAAAGGGGAAAGAGAGAAGACAGGGCAAAATCTAAGGAGACCGCAGGGGACAGAGGATCCTGGCATGCTACAGTCCATGGGGTCACAAAGAGCAGGACAGAACTTAGTGAGTGAGTAACAAGAACAACAAACCTGCAGTGGGAGGTGTATCTAGACCTGTCACAGAGAGAGAGGATAGAAAGAGACAGGCACATTGCTTTGGGGATAACCTGGTGAAGAGAACATGTGCATTTTCTATGCCAACGCTGAGAGAGCCTTGAAGAGCATCTGGAGGAGAAGCCACCGAGTCCAGCCACTGAGGCAGAAGAGAGAGAAACCAGTAGAGGGCGCACTACTGCTTTAAGAAAATTGCTATCGGAGAACTGAAAAAAAAACGCTCCCAGAGTTTGAGAAGTTTCAGCTTGGATGTCTGCCAAATCCAGGGGACACTATAGAACCTGACCCAGCACCAGTCCTCTAAAATCATACGCACTCTCCTCTAATCCTTTTACATCCTGTAACTCTATATATATGAGTCACAGAAGAAAAGTAAACTGGGGCAACAAAAATTGCTCACATATCTCTCCTCCAAGAGACTCTCTGAAAACAGGATTTCAAAACTAAGGAAGGGAGGGGCCTCCACGTTAAATTAAGATGCTCATTGATTATTTCTTGAGGAGTAAGAGAGAGGATGGTCTTTTAAGGGTACATCACAGGCATAAGAATACGCCTGTGAAGCAGGCGATGTATGTTCGATCCCAGGGTTGGGACGATTGCCTGGATTGTCCGGAATGGCAGCCCACTCCAGGATTCTTGCCTGGAGAATTCCATGGACAGAGAAGCCTGGCAGGCTACAGTCCATGGGGTGGCAAAGAGTCCCACACAATTCAGCAACTAATACTCTCACTTTCACTTTCATAGGCCTGATGGTTACTGAGTGACGGTTATGGGATCATCCAGGGGTGCAGAGAAGAGACAAGGAAATAAAAGAAGAACGGAAATTTTGTCAAGATTTCAGCTCCAGGGTCATATTAGACTGACTTGCATTTACCCCTCAGACCCACGCTTTCCTCCTGCACATTCCTGAACACATTGTTAAATCTTTTGGATACTAAGTTTCTTTGTGGATGAAATGGGAATGGAAATAGACCCATCTTCTAAAACTGGGCTGAGGATGAAATAGAACTGTAAAGTGTCAAGCACAAAAGAAGGCTCAATAAATGCTTCTTGTTGGGGCTGGGGCTATTGTGAAGTAACCAAAATGTTTGAAATTGGGGTGCAATGAATACACTCCATGGACAGAGGAGCCTGGTAAAGTACAGTCCATGGGGTGGCAAAGAGTAAGATATGACTGAGCAACTAAGCACAGGACAGCACAGGGATTATCCCCAAACAGCAGTCAATACCCAGTGTAGGCTTTTTGCTTCAAACCTTAGGGAATCAACATATTTGAATTCACTCTTTCTGCACTACCTTTTCCTTTGTCTAAAACATTACAACTTAAAAAACAAAAAAAAGTACACTTTCGCTTTCCTGAAAAATATACCATTGAAATAGAGAAACCTTACCCAGAAAAACTTTCTGCTGCACCTTTCACAGATCAATTGTACATAGAATAACAACATCTATAAAATAAAAAATAAATTAGTTCTTACAGTCAAATAGCACTAGCACACAAAAACCACACACGCGACAGGATTTGAGTGTCTATTAAAATGTATAGATGTATACATCTGTCAATAAATCATAGGATATCTAAGCAGATGGGAAATATATATTCATCAGTGTAACTTTTGATTAAAAGATGTTATAATTACAATAAAGTCAACTAAAAATAATTTAAAAAACTAGTTTCCAAAATTCAAATAAAAATATATTAAAAAAGACTTTTTTTAAGATCCCCCATCTCCCTTGTCACAGTCCTACAAACTTTCAATTATATTTTTAACTAATATTAAATAGAAAATATATTTAACTTTTTTATTTCAATAATGTCTTTATGATCAGCATTTAGAAATTATGAAAACATTAAAACCATTTAAAGACAATGTGTGAAATAGGAATAAATAGAAAAAAGTCTCAATTCATCATCCTAGAACAATCTTTATTATAG
The DNA here is from genome assembly GCF_023091745.1 of Budorcas taxicolor. Taxonomy (NCBI): domain Eukaryota; kingdom Metazoa; phylum Chordata; class Mammalia; order Artiodactyla; family Bovidae; genus Budorcas; species Budorcas taxicolor. The sequence goes on from NC_068910.1 coordinate 75,791,021, forward strand.
ACACTTGATATTTTCCTTTTTATCAAATCCAATTTTGTCTTCCATGTACATGTGTATTTTGAAAACTATTTTTGTTGTCACTAGAGCAGACAATAAACAGTAAGTTCCCTACAGTCGAATGAGTTCCATTCTGAAAGCAAGTTTGTAAGTCCAGCTTTTTGGTAAGTCCTTCAAAGTTAGCCTAGGAATCCAACTAACATAATTGTCTATATAGTGTTGTACTGTAATAAGTTTATAATACTTTTCACAGAAATAATACATAAAAAGCAAACATAAAAATTAAAGAAAGTATTTTAAATCTTACCTTGAACAATACAGTAGTTCCAGCTATATCACCGCTGCGTTTACATTTGCTTCTGGACATCCTGGGCTTGAAATAAAGATACTGTACTGTCGTACTCTGCACCATACTGTACAGTAAAATACACAAACGCACGGCCACTTGTAGAGGATGCCTGCATGAAACAACGAATGCAAGACATATGAATTAATTTACGTGACTGGACGTGAGAACTCGCCTTAGCATCTTGGAAAGTTCAAAATGTAAAGGTTCACATGTAGGGGACTTACTGTAGTTTGCTACCTTTTCCACTTGATTGTCTGCAGCAGGAGTGAACTAATTTCCAAGAGGTGTAGTGGTTTTTCTCTTCATTGGCATTTAACTTTCTGGCCCAGAGTTTTGACTGTTCCTAATTATGTTAGCAAAATATGACATCATAATTACTCTCATTTCCATTTATATAACTGCTGGTGATACTAAATATACCCCACAAATTTTGTCTTAATCTATATTTCTTAATTTGTACCAGTGTTTCTTGCTAATTTACATATGGGGATCTTAGATATTTGTTTCTTTTAAATTTTTATATGATAACATATTAGCCAATTGGCAACATTTTAAATGTAAGTATTGCTTCTGTAGTTAATTTACTTTCAAAATAATTTCATAAAATATAAGAGTAAGAGTTTTGAACTTACATGTACAATATAATGGATTTTTAAAAATCATCTTCTTGTACCTCCATCTGCCCCAAATGGCTTAAATTAGTACCTACAAAAGAGTATAAAAGATTTTCTGCAATTCTGCTTAATTTAATTGTCAACTTTTATTTTTAAAAGTGTGGTATTTTAAATCACAGACATATAATGATCATTTATGAGCTATCTCCAGATGAATCTTTCATAGGACATAGTGGAACCATTGGTACTAGGCTAGACAGTTTCTACCTAGGTTTGAAATTCTTTTGACATTATAAGTTCATTTTTAACTTAAAGAGAACGAGAAATTGCAAGGACTTCAAATTCACAGTGTGCCTGAGGCAGAGATGGAATGGAATTCAGCTGATACTATTATTCATGGTAGACAAAGCTAAAAACTGAAGTTATATTCCTTAAATAGTATATTGAATATGTCTCAGGAAAAGGTGCATTTAATGAGGGAAGAAGTTTTCCAATTTTAGACTTTTCAAATGACTAAAATCATCATAAAATGCAAATAATCTGAATTGAAATTACTTTATTTTGTTTTTAGGTTTGAGGGAAAACTTTACATGTGTGCTTTATTTTTAAGAAAAATCTGTGGGTATACATAGTAAAATCTGGTCGGCGAATTTCCATCATCTTGATTTAAAAGAATACATCAATGTTTTAAAACTTTTTAAAAAACTGAGTTTCTTAAATGTACATTTAAATTAATTAATATAAGCAATTAAGTGGGCTCTTTTGTTATAAACCTTAGAACATTTGGGTTATCAAGAAAATGACATCTTACAAGTTATGATGATTAATTTATGTGTCAACTTGACCAGACTAAGGGATGCCCAAATATTTGGTACAACATTATTTCTTGGTGCATCTGTGAGGGTGCTTCCAGCAGAGACTAGCATTCAAATTTGTAGACTACGTAAAGATTATCCTTCCCAATGTGGGTGGGCATCATACAATCCATAGAGGGCCTGAATAGAACCCAAGAAAGCAGAGGAAGGGAGAATTTGCTCTTTGCTTGAGCTGAGACATCTATCTGCTGACCTCCAACATCTGTGTTCCTAGTTCTCTGACTTTCAGACTCTGATTAGGATGTATGCCATTATCTCCCCTGGTTTTTAGGGCTTTCAGTTTGGATTGGAACTATGCTACCAGCTTTCCTGGTTCTCCAGCTTGCAGATGGCAAACCATAGACTTCTCAAATCATGTGAGTCAATTCCTATGACAAATCCTACCTTACATATGTTTATATATGTCTTACTGGTTCTGTTTCTTTCTAGAATCTCATATATAAGTTAAAGGTTAACTCAGCGTATGTTGTTGTTCAGTCAGTTAGTCGTGTCTGACTCTTTGCAACCCCATGGACTGGGGTTCTCTGTCCTTCACTATCTCCCTGAGTTTGTTCAAACTTATGTCCATTGAATTGGTGATGCTATCCAACCATCTCATCCTCTGTCACCCCTTTCTCCTCCTGCCCTCAATCTTTCCCAGCAGCATGGTCTTTTCCAGTGAGTTGGCTCTTTGCATCAGGTGGTTCAAAGTATTGGAGCTTCAGCTTTAGCATCAGTCCTCCCAGTGAATATTCAGGGTTGGTTTCCTTTAGGATGGACTGGTTTGCTCTCCTTGTTGTCCAAGGGACTCTCAAGAGTCTTCTCCAGCACCACAATTAAAAAGCATTAATTTTTCAGTGCTCAGCCTTTTTTTTTTTAAGGCCCAAATCTCACATCTCTACCTGACCACTGGAGAACCATAACTTTAACTATATGGACATTTGTCATCAAATTGATGAATTGGCTTTTTAACACTCAAGTTTGTTATAGATTAAATATATAAAGAACTATCTGTAGGAGATTGGAACATGTCAATAAACGTATTCATTTGTATTCTCAGTTTCTTCATCATTCACTATAAGAGCAGGAACATAATGTCCTTTAGAAGTGATTTGTTTATGCTTTCCTTATGGTGATGAATTCCCTGTTAGTCTCAGAGCCTGGAGTTCTAGAGTCTTGCTTTACACCATTTCTTGGCACATCTGTTCTTACACAGAACCCTCTTTGTAGTTGAACTTTGCAGTGCTCAGCCTACAAATATACAGTTCAGCTTTCAAGTCCAGTCTTAATCCTTATCTCTTTGGTTAAGGCCAGTGAACTATTTATCAATGAATTCTTGAGGCGCTGTGACTCTGAAACCCCCCCATAGGCATCTTACTGATATCCATCACTTCCTCTTCTCAAGAATCCCGGTTTGATTGAACACAGCTGGCTCAAAAGTATGAGACCTTGAATCCCATCAGTAATACTTCTTTACTGTGTAATCCACGTGCAATATGATTAAAGTCACTTCCTAAGTCTATTTGTCTATATAAGTATATTACCCTCCAGAGGTTTAATTTTCCTCTAAGAGGGAAATTGCCATTTTGCTCTTCAATTACACGTGTATATATGATGTAATATTACATCCCATTTGGAGAGACAGCTTCTAACATTGATCCAGTATATACTTGAAGCTGTGAAATTTTATGGTATTACTCATGAAAATAAATATGGCACAGGAGTTCAAAACCACAAAGTTATGGCTGGTACTTGAATTTTTAAAAAGCAAGGGATATTTTCATTGCCATATTGAAATATTATTTGTTAGTTTCCACATTTGTTAAACTTTATAGAGTTTATATCAAGTGAGTGTAAGAATACAAAAATATTGAATATCTGTTTTAAAGAAACTCAAAATTTATTGTAATAGAGGCTATTTTTCAACATTTATTTATAAAAAAAACCCAGATGTTAAATTAGTCATGATGCAATGAATAATTATCATGGTGTGACATATTTCACTAACAATGGCTTTCTACTAGACTCATTTCATTCATTTATTCATGTATTTATCTAACATATATGAGTATATATGTATGTATGTATGTATATGTGTGTGTGTGTGTGTGTGTGTATATATATATATATATATATATATATATATATAGCTTCCCTGGTGGCTCAGTGGTAAAAAAATCCTTCCTGCTAATTTAGGAGATGTGGATTTGATTCCTGGGTCTAGAAGATCCCCCCAAAAAGGAAATGGCAGCCCACTTCAATATTCTTACTTGGGAAATCCCATGGACAGAAGAACCTGGCAGGCTGCAGTCCATGGACTGGCAAAGTCAAATACAACTTACAGACTAAACAACAACTATAAATATGTGTGTGTGTTATATTTGAATACTATATATGTGTGTATATATATGTAGTTGAATAAAAAAGAAGTACAAGACCTGTCCCAGCAGATTCCTTGGTGGCTCAGATGGTAAAGCATCTTCCTGCAATGTGGGAGACCAGAGTTTGATCCCTGGGTTGGGAAGATCCCCTGGAGAAGGAAATGGCAACCCACTCCAGTATTCTTGCCTGGAAAATCCCATGGATGGAGGAGCCTGGCTGGCTACAGTCCATAGCGTCACAAAGAGTGAATGACTTCACTTTCACTTGAGAACTGTGAGTTAAGTTTTATTTGGGGCAAAATGAGGACTGAGTAGCTCTGAGAGACTACTCCAAGGCAGCAGTGGGGAGAAGTCAATATAAAAGATTTTGGTGAAGGGGGAGTTCATTACCATGAAACACTCATTTTACAAAAGGATTTTTGTTAGTCATGAGCATCTGATGTCACTGTGAAGGGATTTAGTGTTTCTCTAGATATGAGGAGATGCAAGGGCTGCGATCATAAAATCTGTTCCTTCTCCAAAGGATCTTCCCAACCCAGGGATAGAACCTGGGTCTCCCACATTGTCAGCTGACTCTTTACTATCTGAGCCACCAAGGAAGTCTAAGATCTGTTCTTAAAAACACCCAATTATCTGAAGACCTTACAGATGTTCAAGCTGGCTTTAGAAAAGGCAGAGGGCCAGAGGAAAGTCAGAGGAACCAGAGATCAAATGGCCAACATCTGCTGGATCATCAAAAAAGCAAGAGAGTTCAGAAAAACATCTATTTCTGTTTTATTGACTATCACAAAGCCTTTGACTGTGTGGATCTCAATAAACTGTGGAAAATTCTGAAAGAGATGGGAATACCAGACCACCTGACCTGCCTCTTGAGAAATCTCTTTGCAGGTCAGGAAACAACAGTTAGAACTGGACATGGAACAACAGACTGGTTGCAAATAGGAAAATGAGTACGTCAAGGCTGTATATTGTCACTCTGCTTATTTAACTTATATGCAGAGCACATCATGAGAAACTCTGGGCTGGAAGAAACACAAGCTGGAATCAAGGTTGCCAAGAGAAATATCAATAACCTCAGATATGCAGACGACACCACCCTTATGTCAGAAAGTGAAGAGGAACTAAAAAGCCTCTTGATGAAAGTGAAAGAGGAGAGTGAAAAAGTTGGCTTAAAGCTCAACATTCAGAAAACAAAGATCATGGCATCTGGTCCCATCACTTCATGGCAAATAGATGGGGAAACAGTTGAAACAGCGTCAGACTTCATTTTTCTGGGCTCCAAAATCACTGCAGATGGTGACTGCAGCCATGAAATTAAAAGACGCTTACTCCCTGGAAGGAAAGCTATGACCAACCTAGATAGCATATTCAAAAGCAGAGACATTACTTTGCCAACAATGGTCTGTTTAGTCAAGGCTATGGTTTTTCCTGTGGTCGTGTATGGATGTGAGAGTTGGACTGTGAAGAAAGCTGAGTGCCGAAGAATTGGTGCTTTTGAACTGTAGTGTTGGAGAAGACTCTTGAGAGTCCCTTGGACTGCAAGGAGATCCAACCAGTCCATTCTGAAGGAGATCAGTCCTGGGTGTTCATTGGAAGGACTGATGTTGAATCTGAAACTCCAGTACTTTGGCCACCTCATGTGAAGAGTTGACTCATTGGAAAAGACTCTGATGCTGGGAGGGATTGGGGGCAGGAGAAGAAGGGGATGACAGAGGATGAGATGGCTGGATGGCATCACCAACTTGATGGACATGAGTTTGGGTAAATTCCGGGAGTTGATGATGAACAGGGAGGCCTGGCGTGCTGCGATTCATGGGGTCACAAAAAGCCGGACACAAGTGAGCAACTGAACTGAACTGAACTGATTTGAAGACCTGTCCCACCAGACTCCCTGGAGTACAGAGTGCCTCACTCCACACTGAACTCCCTCAGGGATTGTTGAAGATCAACAGCTATAGAAGCCTGGGGTTCAATCTCCATAGAGGCAGATGACAAATGTCTTTGTTGTTCAGTTGTTGGCAATTCTCTTGGTAAGTGCCAATCTGCAGTGGACTATATATATATATATATATATTATATATATGCAATATATATTTTACATATACAATAGAGACTATATATTTATATATATATTTGAGTACCTAGTTAGGTGCTAGTGAGAAAGACAGATGAAAATGTAGTAAATACAGCATGCCCACTCAGAAGATGTGGCAGCCCTGGATGTGTGTCACTAGGATATCCCTTTAAGAGAACACCTGCTGCAGAAAGTGCAGTCAGCGTAGAGCTTCCAGAAACAGTGCCCTTGGAATCCACCCTGCAGCCATGAGTGGACAGTTCAAGTCAATGACTAGGCAATTGAAGCAGTAGTGCACACCCACTTGTGTCCACTTAGCACTCCTCTAACAAGATATCTTTGCTCTGCAGCTCCCTGTTAGGCTGGTCAAGAACTTTTTGGAGTTGTGCTTTATTTATGTGAGGCTCTTGCTAAGTCCTCTCTTCCTCCCTCTTCTCCTACACCTGTCAGATCTCCACTGCAGCTCACCTGCTTTTGCTTCTATTCTCCTTTATTTTCCACAGAAACACCCCCAATAAATTCTTTGTGCTTCTAACCTTTTCTCTGTGCTTGCTTCTAGAAAGATGTGAACTGACCCAGATGATGATAAATGTAATGCAAATAAAGAAAAAGAAGCAGCATAGGGTGATGGTGGTGGGGGTTGGGCTTTTCATGGGAAATGGAGTTTAGCTACTTTAAAGCATGGTAAGAATGGAGAACACTATTGAGATTCCTTAAAAAACTGGAAATAGAACTGCCTTATGACCCAGCAATCTCACTGTTGGGCATACACACCGAGGAAACCAGAACTGAAAGAGACACATGTACCCCAATGTTCATTGCAGCAGTTTATAATAGCCAGGACATGGAAGCAACCTGGATGTCCATCAGCAGATGAATGGATAAGAAAGCTGTGGTATATATACACAATGGAGTATTATTCAGCCATTAAAAAAAATACATTTGAATCAGTTCTAATGAGGTGGATGAAACTGGAGCTGATTATACAGAGTGAAGTAAGCCAGAAAGAAAAACACCAATACAGTATACTAACACACACATATGGTATTTAGAAAGATGGTAATGATAACCCTGTATGCGAGACAGCAAAAGAGACACAGATGTATAGAAGAGTCTTTTGGACTCTGTGGGAGAGCGAGAGGGTGGGATGATTTGGGAGAATGGCATTGAAACATGTATAATATCATATAAGAAATGAATCGCCAGTCTAGGTTCGATGCAGGATACAGGATGCTTTGGGCTGGTGGACTGGGATGACCCAGAGGGATGGTATGGGGAGGGAGGTGGGTGAGGGGTTCAGGATTGGGAACACGTGCACACCTCTGGCAGATTCATGTTGATGTATGGCAAAGCCAATACAATATTGTAAAGTAATTAGCCTCCAATTTAAACAAACAAACAAAAAAAAGCATGGTAAGAGAGGTATACCTGAGAACTTAAATTTTGAGTAAATTCCTAAAGGAATCAACATTATGTGAACTGAGAACTTCTAGATGTTTAAGCTGGATTTAGAAAAGACAGAGAAGTCAGAAATCAAATTGCCAACATCTGTTGAATCATCAAAAAAGCAAGAGAATTCCAGAGTAACATCTACTTCTGCTTCATTGACTATGCTAAAACCTTTGACTGCATGGATCACAACAAACTGTGGAAAATTCTTAAAGAGACGGGAATACCAGACTATGTCACCTGCTATCCTGAGAAACCTATATGCAGGTCAAGAAGCAACAGTTAGAGCTGGACATGGAGAAATGGACTGGTTCCAAATTGGGAATGGAGTATGCCAAGGCTGTATATTGTCATCTTACTTATTTAAGTTCTGTGCAGAGTATATCATGTGAAATGCTGGGTTGGATGAAGCACAAGCTGGAATCAAGAATGCTGGGAGAAATATCAATAACCTCAGATATGCAGATGACACCACCCTTATGGCAGAAAGTGAAGAGGAATTAAAGAGCCTCTTGATGAAGGTGAAGGAGGAGAGTGAAAAAGCTGGCTTAAAACTCCACATTAAAGAAACGAAGATCATGGCTTCAAGTCTCATCACTTCATGGCAAATAGATGGGGAAACAATGGAAACAGTGAGAGACTTTAGGTGTTTTTTGGGCTCCAAAGTCACTGCAGATGGTGACTGCAGTCATGAAATTAAAATACAGTTGCTTCTTGGAAGAAAAGCTGTGTGAAACATAGACAGCATATTAAAAAAGTAGAGACATTATATTGCCAGCAAAGTTCCATTTAGTCAAAGCTATGGTTTTTCCAGTGGTCATGTATGGATGTGAGTTGGACTGTGAAGAAAGCTGAGCACCGAAGAATTGATGCTTTTGAACATGGTGCTGGAGAAGACCCTTGAGAGTCCCTTGGACAGTAAGGAGATCCAACCAGTTCATCTTAAAAGAGAGCAACCTCGAATATTCATTGGAAGGACTGATGCTTAAGCAGAAACTCCAATATTTGGCCACGTGATTCTAAGAGCCAACTTATTAGAAAAGACCCTAATGCTGGGAAAGATTGAAGGAAGGAGGAGAAGGGGACAACAGAGGACAAGATGGTTGGATGGCATCACCTACTCGAAGAACATGAGTTTGAGCAAGCTCTGGGAGATGGTGAAGGACAGAGAAGCCTGGCATGCTGCAGTCCATGGTGTCACAAAAAGCTGGACATGGCTGAGTGACCAGTTGTGTCCTACTCTTTGTGACCTCACAGATTGCAGGCCACAAGGCTTCTTTGTACAAGGGATTCTCCAGACAAGAATACTGGAGTGGGTTGCTATTCCCTTCTTCAGGGGATCTTCCTTATCCAGGGATCAAACCTGGGTCTCCTGCATTGCAGGCAGGTTCTTTACCATGTGAGCCACCAAGGAAGCAAAGAATTCCTTCAAGGCTCATATGCAAGTTCACATGAAGGAGGGAGTCAGCGTGCTCTTTGCTCATCACTGAAAAAATTTTGTTGGAAGAAGGATGACTGTCTGAGTACCTGCACGAGGTAGAAGCCACAGTCCTCAAGCTGTGAAGTCAGGAGTGATACCCCACAGTGTAGTGCTTTAATGAAGTCATGCTTGTAGAAAAGAAGCAAGCCAGTGAAATGGTTTTGCATATATTTTTATGAAGTGAACCATTGTCCTAGGAGTCCAAGGTCGTATGCAATTCCCCAGTGATTTTCAAGCACTTCTGAGACTGAAAGCTAAAAAATATGATGTAATTGTTATAAAAATTAGATTAAAATGCATTTAAAAAATAATGTACATATATCTTGTATATTTAACCTGAACTTTTGTTCATCTTTCATCATTGTCATTGTACATTTTCTTAGAAATAATATTTTGAAGTTTCCCATATCATCCCATTATGCAAACAATAAAAATACAAAACCAAACCATTAGATTACTTTGGGTCTTAGGATGAATATACTATTCTGCTGTAAATTATTCTCAAATTTCTGGAAAATCAGCTAAAGTGCCCTCTTGAGAAACAGCTAAGAAATAAAAGTGTCATATGTTCCTCTGGTTTGAAATAGGAAACCAAATGATGTGGAGTAAATACACAGGGAGGAAATGGGAAGTATGACAAGATAAATGATGTCAAATAATTCCTGAAGGTTAAGTTTGCCCTCTATCTATATAGTAGTGGAAAAAGACTGGACTGGGAGTGATAAGTCACCAAATGAAAAGTGCTAATATCATGAAGGAGGTGACTGACACATATACAAGAGTGGATGGCAAGACTATTTGAAATGAGGTGGGTGTGTAGTGAAGAATTAGCTAATTTATTATAAGCCCTGCAAATGCTAAAATGGAATCCAAGATGAAGAATGAAGGACGAAGTCCAATAAATCTTAAATCTCATAGTACTTAAAGATGAACTGGAGTGTACATTTTCTCAGTAAACTTTTCAATTCTGACACTTTTTTCTTAAAGGAGGAGCCTGTCAAAACAGGTTCCAGTGGTCAAATGATGCATCTCTTCCCCAACACAGAGCAGTAGTACTCTCTGGTTTGATGAGAAAATGTTAATCTTACCCTCTGCACCTCCAGTCCCAGTTAAAGTATGGTTTCCTGGGAACTGTAGCAATAAAACATGGCAAGAGAAATGGATTTGCAGCAGATGGAGGCATTGCCAACCCCCACAAAGCTTTGCCTGCTTCTATGTTGACAGAGGAAGGCAGAGAGACAAACACCAGAAGCAAATAGGTCTCAGGGCAGGAAAAATAAACACCGAAGGAAAACTGTTTCACCAGAATAGCTAATTAAGAAATTAAAATTATCTGATAATACAGGCTAGATCCAGATGGCATGTATTTATGACCTCCCAAAGAAAGGAAAAATTATGGGTGGAGAAAGTACAGATCCCAGAGATAACTAAATTCCCTATGAAATCTTGGAATATACAGAAGACAAGACAATGAAATATTTTTTATTTATAAAGGATTACGGACATATGCTATCTGATATAATGCTATCTGATTAAATATTGAAAATAATATTGCATATTTGTTGTTGCTGTTTAGTCTTTAAGTTGTGTCTGACTCCTTTGTCACTACATGAAATGTACCCCATCAGGTTCTTTTGTCCATGGAGTTTTCCAGGTAAAGACTACTGGAGTGGGCTGCCATTTCCTTCTCTAGGGGATCTTCCCATTCACGGGAATAAACCTGAGTCTCTTATATCTCCTGCATTGGCAGAAGGATACTTTACTGCTGAGTGACCAGGAAGTATATGGCATATATTTACTTATTATTGCTATCAGAAAAGGGTAATGATGAAAATTTCAATCATTAGTCTTTATAACTTCTAGAAAAAAAGCAGTTAATATTTTGTTTTTTTTATTAGTGCTTTTAACCAAAAATTTCTCCTCCTGGCATTTCTTAAAGTTAGATGTGGTTTAGTCAATCATTAAAATGGGTGGAAGTAATGGGTGTCACTTGCAGGTGGGAGATTTAATGTCTAGGGCATGATTTACCATCCCCCCTCTTTTTTCCCCAGTCTTGGCAATTGTGGAAGTAACAGATGTCTACATTAACATGTAGACAAGATCCTCTTTGCAGAGCAAAAGAATCTGCCAATCTGTGCATCACATGCTAAGACTCAAAAAGCAATTATACTAAGATGAGTGAGGTTGGAATACCTAAGTAGAGGCTGAATTTAGATTTTTAAATCCAATATTTGGCCTATATATAAGAAACAAGGATTTGAGCCCAGAAAATTGATCCAAAGACAGGTGAGAAATCAAGAAGTGCAGCGAGGGACAAGGAGTTATATATTACATTTTCCAGTATAAATGAAATATAGGCAACCACAGATCCAATATGTCAGATAGCCATAAGCAATACAGATATCAAAACAAAATAAAGAGTAGTAATGGAAACAACCTCACACCCTTTAACACATCATAGTCAATCTTCTAAAAAATAAAGATAAAAAGAAAATTTAAAAGGAGCCTATGAGGGGATGAGTGAAGGAAGGCTATATAGAGAGGAGTTAACATAAGAAATGTATCAGGTATCTCATCAAAGATTTTACAAGACAGAAGATAGCTGAACGGGAATACATAAATGCTGGAAAAAAAAAAGACATTGCCAACTGGATTTCTATATTTAGTGAAAATATCTTCCAAAAATGGAGGCATAATAAATATTTTTTCAAATATCAAGAGTTTATTGTCAAAGACCTATAATTCAAGATACATGAAAGAAATTTCTCAGACAGAGGAATATGAAGTATGATGGAAATTTAACATTAAACTCTTTAAAAGATATAGCAAAACCAATACAGGATTGTAGAGTAAAATAAGAAAAGAAAAGGAAAAAATAATAAAGACAAATTAGTAACAAAATAACTGTGAGTTTATTATGTATGTAGAAGTAAAAAGTATGAAAAATAGTTCAAAGGGTGGGGAAGAGGTAATGGAAGTATACATGAGTGGTGTAAAAATACTTGATGGTACTAAGTTAAAAATGCTTATTGTTCATCTTAAGAAATTCACTAAAATTTTGAAAAAATGGCATAATTATTAAACCAATAGTAGAGCTAAAAATACAAATAAATAATACAGAAGAAGGTGGGAAATAGAAATAAATAACAGAGGTAGCAAATAAAAAACAGAAAGCAAGATGATAGGCTGAAATACAATTATATCAATAATTGCATTGTATCTAAAAGGCAGGTCTATCAATTTAGATAAAACATGATACACTATCTATAAGAAACTACAGTCAGTAATTCCTGTGAACATAGATAAAAGTTACCAAGAAATTTAAATGAAATAAATTCTATAATATAAAAAAAGAAAATATATGTCATGACCAAATGGGGTTTCTCCCAGGAATGGAAGACAGTTTCAACAATCAAAAATCAATTAGCACTGAAACATGTACATTACCATATGTAAAATACATGACCAGTGCAAGTTCGATGCATGAAGCAGGGCACCCAAAGCTGGTGCTCTGAGGGATATGAGGAGGGGAGGTGGGACAGGGGTTCAGGTTGGAGGGGGACACATATATACCTGTAGCCAATTCATGTTGATGTATGGCAAAAACCATCACAATACTGTAAAGTTATTATCCTCCAATTAAAATAATCAAAAAAGAAAAAAAAATCAATGGCTAGCTGTAAAGAACAGATGGAAATTCCTTAAAATACTAAAAATAGAGTTACCATATGATCCAGCAATCTTACTCCTAGGCATTTATCCAGAAAAGAGAAAACTAATTTGAAAAATACACACACCCCAATGTTCACAGCAGTACTGTTTACAATAGCCAAGATATGAAAGCAGCCTAAATGTGTGTTAACAGATGAATAACAGATGGATATATATATATATAGGAGAAGGAAATGGCAATCCACTCCAGTGTTCTTGCCTGGAGAATCCCAGGGACGGGGGAGCCTGGTGGGCTGCCGTCTATGGGGTCGCACAGAGTTGGACACGACTGAAGCGACTTAGTAGTTAGTATAGATATATACAGTAGAATATCACTTAGCTATTAAAAATGAAATAATGCCATTTGCAGCAATGCAGATAGACCTAGAGATTTTTGTACTAAGTGAAGTAAGTCAGAAAAAGATAAATACCATATGACATCATTTATATGTGGAATCTAAAAATGATACAGAAGAACTTATTTATAAAACAAAAAGAGATTCACAGAAAGAGAAAACAAAATCATGGCTACCAAAGGGGAAAAGCAGGAAGAGATAAATAAGGAGCTTGGAATTAGCAGATACACACTACTGTATACAAAACAGATAAGCAACTAGGTCCTGCTGTATGGCATAGAGTACTATATTCAATACCCTGTAAGAACCTATAGTGGAAAAGAATCTGAGAAAGAATATATGTATATATATATACACAGTAACTGCTTCCTCAGCCCATATATACATATATATGCTGCACACCTGAAACCATCACAACATTGTAATCAATTGTATTTAATAAAAATGTTACAAAAGCACAAATGGTTATAATTCAGCACATAAGCAGAATAAAAAGAAAAACAACACAAACATCCATATTTTATTCAGAAAAAGTATTTTATAAAACTTAATATCCATTCATGGATTAAAAAAAAACCAAAAACACCTCCCAGTAAACCTGGAGTAAAAGAAAGCTTCCTCATCTTGACAAAGACCTCACATATCATATAGGTCATATAGAGTCCTATATGATCTGGACTGTTACCTTTCCTACTCCATCACTTTTTTTTTTTTTTTAAATTTTTACTTTATTTTACTTTACAATACTGTATTGGTTTTGCCATACATTGACATGAATCCGCCACGGGTGTATACAAGCTCCCAATCCTGAATCCCCCTCCCACCTCCCACCCCGTATCATCTCTCTGGATCATCCCCATGCACCAGCCCCAAGCATTCTGTATCCTGTATCGAACATAGACTGGCACTTCGTTTCTTACATGATAGTACACATGTTTCAATGCCATTCTCCCAAATCATCCCACCCTCTCCCTCTCCCTCAGAGTCCAAAAGTCCGTTCTATACATCTGTGTCTCTTTTGCTGTCTCACATACAGGGTCATCATTACCATCTTTCTAAATTCCGTATATATGTGTCAGTATACTGTATTGGTGTTTTTCTTTCTGGCTTACTTCACTCTGTATAATCGACTCCGGTTTTATACTCTCATTTGCTCATTCCGTATTAGATGCACCGCGTTTCTTGCTGTTGCTCAAGATGCCAGCATGTTCCCACCTCTTGGATTTTGCATTAACTGCTTCCTCTGTCCAGAATGTATTTCCTTTTTCTTTTCCTTACTTTTTTTTTTTTTTTTTTAACCGCATCACACAGCTTGAGGGAACTTAGTTCCAGGGTCAGGGATTGAACCTGGACCCCCAGCAGTGGATGCATGGAGTCCAAACCCCTGGGTCATCAGGGAATTCCCCAGAATGTTTTTGGATCTGATGGCTGTATGGCTCATTCCATCTTTTCCTTCATTTTCTTGACCAAATGTCACATTCTTACTGTGTATTACCATAGCCATTCATTTTAAAACATCCAATCACTTCCTCTGATTTGGCTTTGTATGTATTATTATTTCTTTTAACTTATACTTTATTTATTTATTTATTTTCAAAGCAGTTCAAGATTCACAGCAAATTAACAGAGAAGGTGGAGATATCTCACACACCCTCTGCCGTCACACATGCATAGACTCTCATTATCAGCATCCTTCACCAGAGTAAATACATTAGTTACAATTGATGAGCCTTCATTAACATATCATTATCACCCAAATTTCGTAGTTTACATTAGAACATTACAGTTCACTCTTGGTATTGTACATTCTATGGATTTAGACAAAAGTATAACAACACGTGGGGCTTCATAGGTGGCACTAGTCTATAGAACCTTCCTGCTAATGCAGGAGACATAAGAGATGTGGTTCGATCCCTGGGTCAGGAAGATCCCCTGGAGGAGCTCCAGTATTCTTGCCTGGAGAATCCCATGGACAGAAGAGCCTGGTGGGCTACAGTCCATAGGGCCATAAAGAGTAAGACACAACTGAAGTGACTTAGCATGCATGCATAATAACATGTACCTATCATTATGGTATCACATAGGTTATTTTCACTGCTCTATAAATCTTCCCTATGCTATAGATTCATCACAGTCTTCTCCATCAACCCCTGAAATTTTTTACTGTTTCCATAGTTTTCCTTTTCCCAAAATATCATATGGTCGGCATCATACAATATGTAACATTTTCACATTCACTTCCTTCATTTAGTAACATGCATTTGCGTTATCTCCCTGTCTTCTCATTGTTTGATAGCTCATTTCCTTTTTGTGTGTTTAATAATATTCCATTGTCTGAATGTACCACAGTTTCTTTATCTGTTCACCTACTAAAGGACATCTTGATTGCTTCCACATTTTGGCAATTATGAATAAAGCTGCTGTAAACATCTAAATGCACATTTTGTGTGGACATGTTTTAAGTCCTTTAGGTAAATACCAAGCAGTGTGATTGTTGAATCATACAGTAAGAAAATGTCTACTTTTTGTCAGAAACTGACAAATTGTATTCCAAAGTATCTGAACTATTTTGCTTTCCCACCAGCAGTGAATGAGAGTTCTGTTGTTCTGTATCCTCTCCAGCATTTGGTGTTTTCAATGTTCTGGGCCATCCTAATAGGTGTGTAGTGATATTTCATTGTTGTTTTAATTTGCATTTTCCTCATGACATATTATGTAGAGCACCTTTCTGTATGCTCATTTGCCATCTGTATGTCTTCTTTAGTAAGTTTTCTGTTAGGGGCTTTGGCTTATTTTGTTTTTAATCACATTGTTGTTTTCTTCAAAGTGAAAATATTAGTTACTCAGTTGTGTCCAACTCTTTGCTGCCCTATGGACTGTAGCCCACAATTCCTCTGTCCAGGGAACTCTCCAGGCAAGAATACTGGAGTGGGTTACCATGCCCTCCTACAGGGGATCTTCCCAACCCAGGGGTTGAACTGGGGTTTCCTGCTTTACAGGCAGATTCTTTACTGTCTGAGCCACCAGGGGAAGCCCGTTTGTTTTCTTACTGTTGAGTTTTAGAAGTTCTTTGTCTATTTTGATAATAGTTCTTTGTCAGATGTGGTTTCTGCAAGTATCTTTTTCCCAGTCTGTGGTTTGTCTTATTTTCTTGATAATGTCTTTCAGAGAGCAGAATTTTTAAATTTTGATGAAGTCCAGCTTATCAGTTTCTTTCATGGGTTGTGCTTTTGGCATTGCATCTAAAAGCTATTGCCATGCTTGCTTTGGCAGCACATGTACTAAAACTGAAATGATCTGAAGAAGATTAGCATGGTCCCTGCTCCAGGATGACATGCAAATTCATGAAGCATTCCATGTTTGAGAAAATTAAAAAGTCGTTACCATTCCGAAGTTCATGTAGGTTTTTTCTTATGCAATCTTCTAGGGGTTTTACAGTTTTGGGTTTTACATTTAGATCTGTTATCCATTTTGAGTTAATTCTTGTGGAGGGTGTAATATTTGTATCTAGGTTCATTTTCTTTTATTTTTTTGCATGTGGATGTCCAGTTGTTGCAGCAACATTTGGTGAAAAGACTATTTTTGCTTCATTGTATTGCCTTTGTTTCTTTGACAAAGATCAGTTGACTATGTGGATCTATTTCTTGGCTCTCTGGTTTGTTCCTGTTTTTTTAAAAAATAGTGCTTGCTTCTAAAAGCTACATAATTAACTTATTTTTATGTTATTTTAAAATATACCATGTAAAATAGATAAGAGCAAGCTTCCCTGGTGGTTCAAATGGTAAAGAATTTGCCTGCAGTGCAGGAGACCGAGGTTCAATCACCAAGACCAGGGTTAGGAATATCCCCTGGAGCAGGGAATGGCAACCCACTCCAGTCTCCTTGCCTGGAGAATTCCACGGGCAGAGGAGCCTGATGGGCTACAGTCCATGGGGTCTCAAAGAGTCGGACACAGTTGAATGACCAACACTTTCACTTCACCATGTAAAATCCATAAGAGCAAGAATTTTTAAAAACTATTGTATCCCCAGTAAAGAATAGCTTTCAGAATGTATATTGGCCTTCTGTAAAAATCTGTTGAATAAAGAAATGAATAAATAACTAAATTAGAAAGTTTTGAAATACAATGCAATATAGGATACAATAATACTGACTTCTTGAACTTAAAATCTTCTGTTCTTTCATGATTAGAGATATAAAAGAGGAACTTCCTTCACACTTGAAGAATATATAAAGTTTTAAATACTATACATTTTTAATTTGCAGATTCTATGCCCCAAGCTGATAAAATTTCAATTCTTGTTTTTAAGAATAAATGTAAAAGATAAAAAGATTCTGACACACAGAGAGATTTGAGTGCCACAGTGAGCCAAAAAAACCTTATTCCACTTATTTTTTCTCCTATATCTTTGAAACTAACAAGAAAAGGGGGCAGTTCTTTTCTCAAAAGAGTAGCTATTTGTCTCCTCTTTTCTTGAAAATCCCTGTGGATGATACAGAGCTTACAGAATTAGTCATCAAAGAAAGCTGTATCCTGCACTGTAAGAATTGTTTCCTTATGCCTTTGTCTCTTTGGAGACATTGACATATCAAGGTAAACACTTGCATCTGCATGCATGCTTAGTCTTGTCTGACTCTTTGTGACCTTTTGGACTGTATGTAGCTTCTGTTCCCAGGCTCCTTTGTCCATGGGATTCTCTAGGCAAGATTACTGGAGTGGGTTGCTGTTTCTTCCTCCAGGGGATCTTCCTGACCCAGGGATTGAACCCAAATCTCCTGTGACTGTCTCCTGCATGCAGGTGGGTTCTTTAGCTGCAGAACCATGAGGAAACCCTCATACATTTCTGCAATAACTTGGAACACTGGGTGTATTTCATCTACAGGCCTTTGTTTATCACACAAAGCTTCTTAATTTAAATTGTGCTTTGGTGGACATCCCCCTGTGCCTGCAAGTAAGTGGTGTGGTTTTCATAATGATAGGGGCTCCTGCAGGAAAAGCAGCCTCTGTGATAATTTAGATATAGCGAGGTTAATTTCCCTTTCTTGTCATTATCCATAAATTGTATTCATGTTTCCTTTTGTTCTTGGAGACAATGTCAAATTGTAGAAGTAATGAATAAGCAATCTCTTTTGAAAGAAAAGTATTACAAGGTGATAAATGCTATTAAAATATATTTCTCGAAGGGAAATCCTTCTACATACATAATTTTGCTGAATATAAATGGTATTCTCAGGAGGCACAGTGGTAAAGACTCTGTCAGTCAATGCAGGAGATGAAAGAGACCAACATTTGATCCTCTGGAGAAAGAAATAGAAACCCACTCCAATTTGCTTGCCTTGAACATTCCATAGACAGAAGAGCCTGGCAGGCTACAATCCACATGGTCACAAAGAGCTGGACATGACTAAGTGACTGAATAGATTTTTCAAATTAGTATTTAAGGTCATGAGGTTATGTAGATGTACAGACTATGATTGCTAATATATTTTTAGTAATGGTAGCAGAAGAGATGAATCTGTAAAGGTAAATTCAATATAATAAAAATATTTCTGTTCTTTCTTGACTGAGATTGCATTTTTACAAAATATCGTTTCCGAAATGAAATTAGACCCAGATGAAATGCATTGTTTTATATTTTGGATGAATTAAACTTAAATAAGCAAGAGTTGGAGGCCCATAGTGGTTCTTTTCCCCCACTAAAGAGGAGGGAAGACCTGTGAAATGGTAGCACTACTGAAACAAGAAAAGCTATTATAATCATTGGAATTCTGCACAATTTCAGGAGAGAGAACTGAGAGCCCCATTTTATCTTTGATTGATCAACAGATTATGTTCATTCAAGCAACACTTATTAATCATCTCCTATGGGCTGAGCACAGTGCCAGGAAACAAAGATGAATACAATGAAAATCTCGGTCTCATGGAGTTCATATCTCAAAAATATAGGTATGCTTTTGGTTGGTACATTTCTTATGCAATTTGGTTTGCACTACAAACCAATATTTTTATCATATATTTTTTCTGGTTATAGATATAGTATATGAAAATTCCCATATCTCTACTGCCTAAGCAATGGTAGACATTGTTTTATCTTTATAATCTTATAACTACATTAAAATATTGCTTTTCATTTAGTATCTATTTGTACATTTAATTATAGTGACTCTAACTGTTATAAGATTACATAGAGATAAATAATCTATTATTTATAATTTAGGTTGCTTTTAATATCCTGCTGTTAGGAAGATCTTTGTAAAATGTCCTAAATAATTTTTAGGATAAATTCCTATAAGTGATGCTACTCAGTATAATCATAGGGAAATTTAAAAATCTTTTGGCAATATTTCCAATTTGACTATATACTTTGCAAGAGCAATCTATTTTAAATTCTGCTCAGTTAGGGTCTTACATTAGCAAGAATTTTCATTTTCACTTTCATTCTGATATGTGAATTGTGTTTCATATCCTTTAGTACTCTGTGCAAAACTCAACATTTTCTTAAACATTATTCATTATCTTGTTCCTTCAATTTAGAGGATTATGGTGATGGATAAATTAAATTTTAGAGTGCAGATAATCTCTTGGAATCATAAAGTCTCTGGTTATATTCAAGTTTGGCATCTTTGTTCTTCAGTTATTGCATTTTCAGAGTTTCTATTGGGGAAGTTTTCAATCGTGTTCATGAAAAGCAACAATGCCTTATTCAACATAACTCACTGAGGTCAATCTATACATCACATACTACCCTTGTTTTCTTGCTCTGAATATACATTTTTAGCACTGAGAATCACCAGAGGAGAAAAAAATAAAAAAAGGAATCCTGAGTTACTTCAGTTCAATTCAACAAATATTTCTTTAGTGTCCATGATATATTTGACTCCATCTATTCATCTAGGTACAGATTGAGATCAGGATTGCCAGGAGAAATATCAATAACCTCAGATATGAAGATGAGTCCACACTTATGTCAGAAAGCAAAGAAGAACTAAAGAACCTCATGATGAAATTGAAAGAGGAGAGTGAAAAAGCTGGCTTAAAACTCAACATTCAGAAAACTAAGGTCATGGCATCTGGTCCCATCACTTCATGGCAAATAGATAGGGAAACAGTGGAAACAGTGACAGACTCTATTATTTTGGGCTCCAAAATCACTGCAGATGGTAACTGTAGCCATGCAGTTAAAAGACTCCTGCTCCTTGGAAGAAAAGCTATGACCAACCTAGCATATTAAAAAGCAGAGGCATTACTTTGCCAACAAAGGTCCATCTAGTCAAAGCTATGGTTTTTGCAACTGTCACGTATGGATGTGAGAGTTGGACTATAAAGAAAGCAGAGGGCTGAAGAATTGATGCTTTTGAGCTGGTGTCGGAGAAGACTCTTGAGAGTCCCTTGGACTGCAAGGAGATCCAACCAGTTCATCCCAAAGGAGATCAGTCCTGAATGTTCATTAGAAGGACTGATGTTGAAGCTGAAGCTCCAACACTTTGGCCACCTGATGCAAAGAACTGACTAATTTGAAAAGACCCTGATGCTGGGAAAGACTGAAGGCAGAAAGAGAAAAGGATGACAGAGGATGAGATGGTTAAATGGCATCACCAAGTCGACTGACATAAGTTTGAGCAAGCTTCTGGAGTTGGTGATGGACAGGGAAGCCTGGTGTGCTGCAGTCCATGGGGTCACAGAGAGTCGGACAAGACAGAGTGACTAAATTGAATTGAACTGAGGTACAGATACTGTAACCATGTGAGATGAGGTCTAGCAACGTTGGGTATTGCATTTACCTATGGAATTTACTCATGGTTAGCAGAGAATTCCCAGTACTTGGAATTATTACCCGTATGGTACTCTGTGCTATTTCCATATAATAATTATGGATGTATATTTTTTCACAAGAGTGAACCTGTAGTATTTAACTCAGAAAAGTAAAGCAAAGAAAATATTTCATATTTTATAGATCTATATTGGAGAAGGCAATGGCAACCCACTCTGGTACTCTAGCCTGGAAAATCCCATGGACCAAGGAGCCTGGTTAGGCTGCAGTCCATGGGGTCGCTAAGAGTCGGACACGACTGAGCGACTTCCCTTTCATTTTCACTTTCATGCATTGGAGAAGGAAATGGCAACCCACTCCAGTGTTCTTGCCTGGAGAATCCCAGGGATGGGGGAGCCTGGTGGGCTGCAGTCTGTGGGGTCCAAAAGAGTCGGACACGACTGAGGTGACTTAGCAGCAGCAGGAGTAGCAGATCTATATCACGTAGAAATTGACTAATTCCCTGAATATGTCTTTCAGTTTAGTTCAGCTCAGGTCAGTCGCTTAGTCATGTGCTACTCTTTGCGACCCCATGAATTGCAGCATGCCAGGCCTCCCTGTTCATCACCATCTCCGGAGTTCACTCAGACTCACGTCCATCGAGTGGTGATGGCAGCCAGCCTTCTCATCCTCTGTCATCACCTTTTCCTCCTGCCCCCAATCCCTCCCAGCACCAGTCTCTTCAAAAGAGTCAACTCTTCGCATGAGGTGGCCAAAGTATTGGAGTTTCAGCTTTAGCACCATTCATTCCAAAGAACACCCAGGTCTGATCTCCTTCAGAATGGACTGGTTTGATCTCCTTGCAATCCAAGGGACTCTCAAGAGTCGTCTCCAGCACCACAGTTCAAAAGCATCAATTCTTCAGCGCTCAGCTTTCTTCACAGTCCAACTCTCACATCCATACGTGACCACTGGAAAAACCATAGCCTTAACTAGATGGACCTTTGTTGGCAAAGTAATGTCTCTGCTTTTCAATATGCTATCTAGGTTGGTCATAACATTTCTTCCAAGGAGTAAGCATCTTTTAATTTCATGGCTGCCGTCACCATTTGCAGTGATTTTGGAGCCCAGAAAATAAAATCTGACACTGTTTTCACTATTTCCCCATCTATTTGCATGAAGTGATGGGACCAGATGCCATGATCTTCGTTTTCTGAATGTTGAGCTTTAAGCTAACTTTTCCACTCTCCTCTCACTTTCATCAAGAGCCTTTTTAGTTCCTCCTCACTTTCTGACATAAGGGTAGTGTCATCTGCATATCTGAGGTTATTGATATTTCTCCTGGCAATCTTGAGTCCAGCTTGTGCTTCTTCCAGCCCAGCCTTTCTCATGATGTACTCTGCATAAAAGTTAAATAAGCAGGGTGACAATATACAGCTTTGACATACTCCTTTTCCTATTTGGAACCAGTCTGTTGTTCCATGTCAAGTTCTAACTGTTGCTTCCTGACCTGCTTATAGGTTTCTCAAGAGGCAGGTCAGGTGGTCTGGTATTCCCATCTTTTTCAGAATTTTCCACAGTTTATTGTGATCCACACAGTCAGAGGCTCTGGCATAGTCGATAAAGCAGAAATAGATGTTTTTCTGGAACTCTTTTGCTTTTTCTATGATCCAGCAGATGTTGGCAATTTGATCTGTGGTTCCTCTGCCTTTTCTAAAACTAGCCTGAACATCTGGAAGTTCACGGTTCATGTATTGCTGAAGCCTGGTTTGGAATATTTGAGCATTACTTTACTAGTGTGTGAGATGAGTGCAATTGCGCTGTAGTTTGAGCATTCTTTGGCATTGCCTTTCTTTGGGATTGGAATGAAAACTGACCTTTCAGTCCTATGGCCACTGCTGAGTTTTCCAAATTTGCTGGCATATTGAGTGCAGCACTTTCACGGCATCATCTTTCAGCATTTGAAATAGCTCCACTAGAATTCCATCACCTCCATTAGCTTTGTTAATAGTGATGCTTTCTATGGCCAACTTGACTTCACATTCTAGGATGTCTGGCTCTAGGTGACTGATCATACCATCGTGATTATCTTTGTCGTGAAGATCTTTTTTGTACAGTTCTTCCATGTATTCTTGCCACATCTTCTTAATATCTTCTGCTTCTGTTAGGTCCAGACCATTTCTGTCCTTTATCGAGGCCATCTTTGCATGAAATATTCCCTTGGTATCTCTAATTTTCTTGAAGAGTTCTCTAGTCTTTCCCATTCTGTTGTTTTCCTCTATTTCTTTGCATTGATCGCTGAGGATGGCTTTCTTATCTCTTCTTGTTATTCTTTGGTACTCTGCATTCAGATGCTTATATCTTTTCTTTTCTCCTTTGCTTTTTGCTTCTCTTCTTTTCACAGCTATTTGTAAGGCCTCCCCAGACAGCCATTTTGCTTTTTTATATTTCTTTTCCATGAGGATGGTCTTGATTCCTGTCTCCTGTACAATGTCACGAACCTCATTCCATAGTGCATCAGGCACTCTACCAGATCTAGGCCCTTAAATCTATTTCTTATTTCCAGTGTATAATCATAAGGGATTTGATAGGTCCTACCTGAGTGGTCTAGTGCTTTTCCCTTCTTTCTTCAATTTACGTCTGAATTTCACAATAAGGAGTTCATGATCTGAGCCACAGTCAGCTCCTGGTCTTGTTTTTGCTGACTGTATAGAGCTTCTCCATCTCTGGCTGCAAAAATATAATCAATCTGGTTTTGGTGTTGACCATCAGGTGATGTCCATGTGTAGAGTCTTCTCTTATGTTGTTGGAAGAGGGTGTTGCTGTGACCAGTGCGTTCTCTTGGCAAAACTCTATTACCCTCTGCCCTGCTTTATTCCATATTCTAAGACCAAATTTGCCTATTACTCCAGGTTTTCTTGACTTCCTACTTTTGCATTCCTATCCCCTATAATGAAAAGGACATATTTTTGGGGTGTTAGTTCTAAAAGGTCTTGTAGGTCTTCATGGAACCATTCAACTTCAGCTTCTTCAGTGTTACTGGTTGGGGCATAGGCTAGGATTACTGTGATCTTGAATGGTTTGCCTTGGAAACAAACAGAGATCATTCTGTCGTTTTTGAGATTGCATCCAAGTATTGCATTTCAGACTTTTTTATTGACCATGATGGCTACTCCATTTCTTCTGAGGGATTCCTGCTCACAGTAGTAGATATAATGGTCATCTGAGTTAAATTCACCCATTCCAGTCCATTTTAGTTCACTGATTCCTAGAATGTTGACATTCACTCTTGCCATCTCCTGTTTGACCACTCCCAATTTGCCTTGATTCATGGACCTAACATTCCTGGTTCCTATGCAATATCGCTGTTTACAGCATTGGGACTTTCTTCTATCACCAGTCACATCCACAGCTGGGTATTGTTTTTGCTTTGGCTTCATCCCTTCATTCTTTCAGGAGTTATTTCTCCACTGATCTCCAGTAGCATATTGGGCACCTACTGACCTGGGGAGTTCCTCTTTCAGTAGCATATCATTTTGCCTTTTCATACTGTTCATGGGGTTCTCAAGGCAAGAATACTGAGTGGTTTGCCATTCCCTTCTCCAGTGGACCACATTCTGTCAGACCTCTCCCCCAGACCCACTCATCTTGGGTGGCCCCCACACGGCATTGCTTAGTTTCATTGAGTTAGACAAGGCTGTGGACATTGTAGACAATCCTAGTGTGATTAGATTGACTAGTTTTCTGTGATTATGATTTCAGTGTGTCTGCCCTCTGATGCCCTCTTGCAACACCTACCGTCTTACTTGGGTTTCTCTTACCTTGGACGTAGGGTATCTGCTCACCGCTGCCCCTTCTGACCTTGAACGTGGAGTAGCTCCTCTAGGCCCTCCTGCGCCTTTGCAGCCACTGCTCCTTGGATGTGGGGTTAAAGACATATTTAAAGAATATGTCTTTAAAGTTGGTTAAATGGAGTCAATACATGGGAGGTTTTTGCTACAGTCACTTTGAATCACTATGATGGGTGTCGTTCCAGGAGAATATGATGAAAGCTCAGTGTGGGTAAACTTAAGAAAGAAATTCAAAACTTATTTAAGAGATAGAAAGGAAATGTTTCTATCAACAAACAGAAATCAAGTTTTTTTTTTTTTAACCTTGAATTGACTGTTTTAAGTGAATCTGATGTTCTGCAGCTTATTCAGTAGAAATTGAGAGTATAAAAAGATATATTCTGAGATATATTTGTACTCTTATCAGATATTAGGGTGCTGATGTCTCATTTAGTGTAGTGATATTGACTATAGTGAATATTATGTAAATATATTATATATTATATATAGTGAATATTATATATATTATATATATAGTGAATATTATATATATATATATATTCTTTCTTTTTTCCTTCCTTCATTTTCGTGTTGCATGCTAGTAAGG
Source organism: Budorcas taxicolor (assembly GCF_023091745.1). Taxonomy (NCBI): domain Eukaryota; kingdom Metazoa; phylum Chordata; class Mammalia; order Artiodactyla; family Bovidae; genus Budorcas; species Budorcas taxicolor. The sequence continues at coordinate 75,816,474 of NC_068910.1, forward strand.
AAGCCTCATCACATCAGAGTTCTGCTCAGAAAACTCCTGGTGAGAGACACACTGCCAAACACAGACTGAGTGTTTATGCCAGATTGAAATTCCTCGTAATTTTTGTCATGCTGCATAATAAGCTGGCAGCTAAAACGGGGCTCAAGCAGATTGCCTTTCCTCCCTTCTATTTGCAGTTATTCCTTAGGAGATTGTTCTTTATCTTTGGATGGAGCCAAATTCCAAATATTTATCTCCTTTTCCAAATAATATTTTGAAAAATATTCCATTCAGTCTGTCAGACATACAACCCTCTGAATTATCAGCTCTGGCCTGAAATTACATTCTCCCACTTTTTAAAGATGCACAGAATAGCATGGCCATAAATATACTGACTTAAAACTCTCCTTTAAATAGGAGAAAACTCATTCTTACCTCAAATGGTTTTCAGCAGTGTCTTCTGTCTGAAAGAGTATTTGAATGCAAGAAGACCATTGCCAAATAACTAGATGTGTGTGTATGTGTGTGTGTGTGTGTGTGTGTGTGTGCTAACAGTACCCAGATATTGCTAGAAGTCTTAAGATTAATTCTGTCCTTTAACTAGAGGAGAAAAAATAGCTGCTAAAGAACATATCATTGTAAGCGCATTTTTTGGATAGAAAACATATATTTTTGTCTATTAAACTCACAACTTAATATCATTGCTTGTTAGGAGCAGAAAGACATGAAAGTGTTGATTAAAAACTTTTGCATATCTGTACCATAACAGTAGTATAAGTTGAAGCTGTGTCTTAAGAAAGTTGTGGTTTAGTGGAAAAAAGTTCAGGGCTCCTAAATGAACAATGGCCAAAGGAGCTAATTATCTTTAAATTGTCTGGTACAGTAGGAAGAATCCTTCTATCTTTTTTCACAGAAAGCATTTTTAGTCAAGCTGAATATCACCATTTCAAACTAGTCTTTGTTTTTCCTGGACCCTGAGTGACTTTGGGTCAAATCCTGGCATTGCTGTAGTGTTCATGATTTGGGGCAAGTTACACAATTTCCTGAGAGTTTTTTTATTTGTTGCTGTTGTTCAGTTGCTTAGTCATGTCTGACTCTTTGTGACCCAATGGACTTTAGCATGCCAGGCTTCCCTGTCCTTCACTCTCTCCCAGACTTTGCTCAAACTCATGTCCATTGAGTTGGGTATGCCATTCAACCACCTCATCCTCTTTCACCCCCTTCTCCTCCTGCCCTCAATCTTTCCCAGCATTAGGGTCTTTTCCAATGAGTCGGCTCTTCACATCAGGTGGCTGAAGTATTGGAGCTTCATTTCAGCTTCAGTCCTTCCAGTGAATATTGAGGATTTATTAGAGGAAATAATGCATTGTGTGAGGTTTCACTGAGTATATGTGAAAAAAAATGTTAAATTTGTTAGATTTAAGAAATCTAAGATTTAGTGGTTTTCTTATTCTATCATTTGCACTAGAGAGCTACCAGTTGGACACTGGTCCCTTTTCACATATTTTACCCTCATTAAGAATTACTGAGCTTCCTCGTCTTGGTAAAGGACATCTATGAAAACCCTATAGGCAACATTACACTTACTGGTGAAAGACAAGTCTTTTTCTTAAGATCCAGAACAAGGCAAGGATGTCTACTCTCACCACGTCTATTCAACATTGTACTGAGGATTCTAAATAGGACAGAACAGTAAGATGGGAAAAAGAAAAGAAGACAGATTGGAAAAGAAGAATTAAAACTATCTTTATTTGCAGTAGATATGATCTTATTATAGACAACCCTAAAGTATCACTACTAACAAAGCTAGTGGAGGTGATGGAATTCTAGTTGAGCTATTTCAAATCCTGAGAGATGGTGCTGTGAAAGTGCTACATTCAATGTGCCAGCAAATTTGGAAAGCACAACAGTGGCCACAGGACTGGAAAAGGTCAGTTTTCATTGCAATCCCAAAGAAAAGCAATGACAAAGAATGCTCAAACTACCACACAACTGCACTCATCTCACATACTAGTAAAGTAATGCTCAAAATTCTCCAAGCCAGGCTTCAGCAGTACGTGAACCCTGAACTTCCAGATGTTCAGGCTGGTTTTAGAAAAGGCAGAGGAACCAGAAATCAAATTGCCAACATCTGCTGGATCATGGAAAAAGCAAGAGAGTTCCAGAAAAACATCTATTTCTGCTTTATTGACTATGCTAAAACCTTTGACTGTGTGGATCAGAATAAACTGTGGAAAGTTCTGAAAGAGATGGGAATACCAGACCACCTGACCTGCCTCTTGAGAAATCTGTATCCAGGTCAGGAAGCAACAATTAGAACTGGACATGGAACAACAGACTGGTTCCAAATAGGAAAATGGGTACGTCAAGGCTGCATATTGTCACCCTGCTTATTTAACTTATATGCAGAGTTCATGATGAGAAATGCTGGGCTGGAAGAAGCATAAGCTAGAATCAAGATTGCTGGGAGAAATATCAATAACCTCAGATATGCAGATGACACTAACTTTATGGTAGAAAGTGAAGAGGAACTAAAAAGCCTCTTGATGAAAGTGAAAGAGGAGAGTGAAAAAGTTGGCTTAAAGTTCAACATTCAGAAAACGAAGATCATGGCATCTGGTCTCATCACTTCATGGGAAATAGATGGGGAAACAGTAGAAACAGTGTCAGACTTTATTTTGGGGGGATCCAAAGTCACTGCAAATGGTGACTGCAGCCATGAAATTAAAAGACGCTTACTCCTTGGAAGGAAAGTTATGACCAACTTATATAGGATATTCAAAAGCAGAGACATTACTTTGCCTACCAAGTTCTGTCTAGTCAAGGCTGTGGTTTTTCCTATGGTCATGTATGGATGTGAGAGTTGGACTGTGAAGAAAGCTGAGCGCTGAAGAATTGATGCTTTTGAACTGTGTTGCTGGAGAAGACTCTTGAGAGTCCTTTGGACTACAAGGAGATCCAACCAGTCAATTCTAAAGGAGATCAGTCCTGGGTGTTCTTTGGAAGGATTGATGCTAAAGCTTACTGGTGAAAGACAACTCCAGTACTTTAGCCACCTCATGTGAAGAGTTGACTCATTGGAAAAGACTCTGATGCTGGGAGGGATTAGAAGCAAGAAGAGAAGGGGACGACAGACGATGAGATGGCTGGATGGCATCACCTGCTCAATGGACAAGAGTTTGGGTGAACTTCAGGAGTTGGTGATGGACAGGGAGGCCTGAAGTGCTGCAATTCATGGGATCGCAAAGAGTCGAACACAACTGAGCGACTGAACTGAACTGAACTGATGTAATTTAAATAAAAATGGATCAAAGAACTAGGTGCAAGAACTAAAACTATTAAACTCTTAGGAGAAAACGTAGGCATAAATCTTGCAATTTTGAATTAGTGGTTTCTTAACTGTTACATAAGAAGTGCAAACAATAGAAGGAAAGAGAAGCAACTGGATTAAAAAAAAATTGTGTTTCAAAGTATACTGTGAAGAAATTAAAAAGACAAATCACAAAATGGGAGAAAATATTTGCAAATCATATATCTGATAAAAGACTAAAATATGTAAAGAACTAGATGCATGTAAATATATATTTAGAATATGTCAAGAATTCTTGCAAAAAAAATAAAAAAGCAAAAAACTCAATTAATAATGGACAAAGGCTATGAATATTCCTTCGGATGCAAATGGCCAATAAACACATGAAAAATGCTCAGTGTCTTTAGTCATCAGTTCAGTTCAGTCGCACAGTCATGTCCGAATCTTTGTGACCCGATGAACTGCAGCACGCCAGGCCTCCCTGTCCATCACCAACTCCCAGAGTTTACCTAAACCCATGTCCATTGAGTCGGTGATGCCACTGAGCCATCTCATCCTCTGTCATCCCCTTCTTCTCCTGCCCTCAATCCTTCCCAGCATCAGGATGTTTTCAAATGAATCAACTCTTCTCATCAGGTGGCCAAAGTATTGGAGTTTCAGCTTCAACATCAGTCCTTCCAATGAATACCCAGGACTGATCTCCTTTAGGAAAGACTGGTTAGATCTCCTTGAAGTCCAAGGGACTCTCAAGAGTCTTCTCCAACACCACAGTTGAAAAGCACCAATTCTTCAGCACTCAGCTTTCTTTATAGTCCAACTCTCACATCCATACAGACTACTGGAAAAACCATAGCCTTGACTAGACGGACCTTTGTTGACAAAATAATGTCTATGCTTTTTAATATGCAGTCTAGTTTGGTCATAACTTTCCTTCCAAGGAGTAAGCATCTTTTAATTTCATGGCTGCAAACACCATGTGCAGTGATTTTGGAGCCCCCCACCCCCCCACCCCCCCACCAAAAGTCAGCCACTGTTTCCACTGTTTCCCCATCTATTTGCCATAAAGTAATGGTACCGGATGCCACGATCTTCATTTTCTTAATGTTGAGCTTTAAGCCAACGCTTTCCCTCTCCTCTTTCAATTTCATCAAGAGGCTCTTTAGTTCTTCACTTTCTGCTATAAAGTTGGTGTCATCTGCATATATGAGATTAGTGATATTTCTCCTGGCAATCTTGATTCCAGCTTGTGCTTCCTCCAGCCCAGCATTTCTCATGATGTACTCTGCATATAAGTTAAACACATCATCAGAGAAGTGCAAAAAAGCAAAAAGCACAATAAGATATTACTTCACATCTAGTAGGATGGCTGCAACAAAAATGACAGATTATAGCTGTTGGTGAGAATGTTGAGAAATCACAGCCTGCGTACACTGCTAGTAGGAATGTAAAATGGCACAATCTCTTTGGAAAACAGTTTAGAAAATCATCAGAATGTTTAATATGAAGTTGCAGTTTGAACCAACAATTTTACTCATAGGTATATGCCAAAGGAAATAAAAACATACGCACATGCAAAAAGTTGTACCTGAATGCTCACAGAAGTATTATTCCTAAAAGCCAAAAAATTGAAACAACAACCCAAATGTCTTTGATCACTTTCTTAAGAAAATGTGGCATGGTATATTTATATGATGGAATATTATTTGGCAATGAAAAGAAATTGAATAGTGAGTGATAGACGCTAATGGAACTTGAAAACATTACGCTAAGTGGAAAGAAACTGATCACAGAAGACCATATTTTGTCTGATTTTATTTATATGAAATAAACAGAATAAGCAAATTTATAGAGACACAGCGTAGGTTACTGGTTGCCTAGGGCCAAAAGGGATTGAAGGGAATGGAGAATAAGTTGATTATAATTGGGATGATGGTTGTACAGTTATGTTAATACACTAAAAACCTTAAATGGATGAATTGCATGGCAAGTGAATTATATCTCAATAAAACTCTTAAAAATAGAATTGAGTGTAAGTGGCCTTTAGCTTGTGTGGCATAAAAACATTCTAAATCAGAACATGCTTCCTATAAAAAGGAAGCATATTTAGATAGAACATATCTAGTTGGAATATATGACACCAAAAGCAGTTGAGTTTGGAGCATTTTCTGTTTGGCTAGAGTAGCTATTTGAGCTAAAGCAAAAAAAAATGGACCAGAAAGTCAAGTTAACCTGTAATCAGTTTACTAGGAATTTTATATATTGCCAAGAATATAGGAGAAAATAAATTTTATACATACACACACACATATATATACATATATACATATATATGTATGTATATATATATATATAACTGTATATTGTGCTTTTATATGTTTTATTATTATTTTTAAATTTGGATAATTTTAGCATTTTGAGTTGAATATTTCAGTTATTTAAAAGTCTTTAATTTATATACTGTAGTGATCATGAAGAGAAAAATGGAATTCAGTATGTGAGTTGTATGTGTGTGTCTTTGTTTATATACATATATATGCATATATATATATATATCTGTATAAAGTTTACTTCACATGATGAATGAGTTAATGATCAGCTGATCAGCTTCTTACATTTTCAATAGTGTCATTTTATTTTATATTTTATGGTTCTGAACAGTAACACAAATCTAATAAACTACTTTTTGCTTAAGACAGCTTCAGTCAAAGTGCCTATCATTTGCACTGAAATGAACCCAATTTTTCATTTTGTGGGAAATCCTCATTATATTGAATAATTGATTTTTATCAAAAAAGTATAGTTTTTTAGAAGGAGTTATATCTGGATGTTATGGACATTGTTTAATTCTTTAAAATATCCCTTTTGAACTACAATTTAAGAAATCTCATTTTATTTTTATCATTTTTTTCTTCGAAATGTTCTTTTCCTCCAGTACAGAAAACGGTTGGCGTACTTTAATTAAGGCTTTACAAATTGTGAGAAAGTAGACGGAAGTAGGACTCAATGCCTTTGGAAGCAAAGATCCTACTGCATTTTACATTTCCATCTTTGATTTATTGCTTGAACAAAAGTAGGACCTGGAATTGTCACAATCTTTGTATGTGAGCTTATTCACTCAGTCGTGTCTGACTCTTTTGAAACTCCATAGACTATAATTCTCCAGACTCCTCTGTCCACGGGATTTTCCAGACCACTGGAAAACTAGAGTGGGTTGCCATTTCCTTCTCCAGGAGATCTCCCCAACTTAAGGATCGAACTCAGTTGTCTCCTGCATTGGCAAGCAGATTCATTACCACTGTGGCACCTGGGGAGCCCCCAGTCACAATCTTTAGGCATCCACAAAGCTTCAGAAAGAGAATAAGAGACACAAATGAAATTTTAGTTTTATCTTGACTTACAGGTGATGTAAGTCTTGCAGTCTCAAAGAAGGGCAATGCCAAAGAATGCACAATTGCACTCATTTTGAATGTTAGCAAGGTGATGCTCAAGATCCTTCAAGCTAATTGAGAAATTGAAGATGCACAAGGTAGGTTTAGAAAAAGCAAAGGAACCAGAGATCAAATAGCTCTAACATCCACTGGATCATAGAAAAAGCAAGTAGATTCCAGAAAAACATCTGCTTCATTGACCACGCTAAAGCCTTTGACTGTGTGTATCACAGCAAACTGTGGAAAATTCTTAAAGAGATGAGAATACCAGGCCACCTTACCTGCCTCCTGAGAAATCTATATGAAGGTCAAGAAGCAACAGTTAGAACCAGACATGGAACAATGGAGTGGTCTCAAATTGGGAAAAGAGTATGTCAAGGCTGTATATTGTCACCCTGTTTATTTAACTTCTATGCAGAGTTCATCATAGGAAATACTAGGCTTGATGAATCACAAGCTGGAATCAAGGTTTCCAGGAAAAATATCAACAACTACAGGTATGCAGATGACATTAATACCACTCTAATGGAAAAAAGCAAAGAGGAACTAGAAAGCCTCTTGATGAGGGTGAAAGAGAAGAGTGAAAAAGCCAGCTTGAAACTCAACATTCAAAAAAACAAAGATCATGGCATCTGGTCCCATCACTTCATGACATATAGAAGGGGGAAAAGTGGAAACAGTGAAAGATTTTATTTTCTTGGAATCCAAAATCACTGTGGATAGTGACTGCAGCCATAAAAATTAAAAGACATTTGCTCCTTGGAAGGAAAGCCATGACAAACCTAGACAGCATATTAAAAAACAGAGTTATTACTTTGCCAACAAGATCTGTTATAGTCAAACTTTGGTTTTTCCAGTAGTCATGTATGGATGTGAAAATTATACCATAAAGAAGGTTGAGAACTTAGGAATTGATGCGTTTGAAGTGTGGTGCTGGAGAAGACTCTTCAGAGTCCCTTGGACTGCAAGATCAAATCAGTTAATCCAAAGGAAATCAACCCTAAATATTCATTGGAAGGACTGATGGTGAAGGTGAAGCTCCAATATTTTGGGCACCTGAGTCGAAGAGCTGACTCATTGGAAAAGACCCTGATGCTGGTAAAAACTGAGGGCAGGAGGAGAAAGAGCTAACAGAGGATGAGGTGTTTAGATGGCATGACCAACTCAATCGACATGAATCTGAGCAAACTCCAGGACATAATGAAGGACCAGGAAGCCTGGTGTGCTGCAGTGCATGGGTAGCTAAGAGTTGGAGACGACTTAGCAATTGAACAGCAATGAGTGTTCAGTTCAGTTCAGTTCAGTCACTCAGCTGTGTCCGACTTATTGTGACCCCAAGGACTGCAGCACGCCAGGCCTCCCTGTCTATCACTAACTCCCAGATTTTACTCAAGCTCATATTTGACAAAACGTGGTCCATTGGAGAAGAGTATGGCAAACCACTTCAGTATTCTTGCCTTGAGAACCCCATGAACAGTATGAAAAGGCAAAATGAGGAAAGTATGAAAAGGCAAACAGGCAAAATGGTTGTCTGAGGAGGCCTCACAAATAGCTGAGAAAAGAAGAGACATGAAAGGCAAAGGAGAAAAGATATACCCATTTGAATGCAGAGTTCCAAAGAACAGTCAGGAGAAATAAGAAAGCCTTCCTCAGTGATCAGTGCAAAGAAATAGAGGAAAACAACAGAATGGGAAAGACTAGAGTTTGCTTCAAGAAAATGAGAGATACCAAGAGAATATTTGATGCAAAGATGGGCTCCATAAAGGACAGAAATGATATGGACCTAACAGGAACAGAAGATATTAAGAAGAGGTGGCAAGAATACACAGAAGAACAACAGGTGTTATCAAGCTCTTATTTCAGAGATCTTCTACATATTGGCTTATTCACTTCTGAAAAAGGTAGTTGCAGTCAAAGAAGGAAAGTGCCCAGTGATCCCTGTTAAGCTTTATCCACTTAGTACAGGAATTTGTATACAGCCAGAGACTGACTCAATGGTGAGGGGAATTTAGTATCAGACACTTAAACAGACTTCAATACTGATCATCCTGATTTAAGATTTGGCATTCTCTTGTAGTTGATGAAAGTGAAGCTCATTCTCATCACTCCCTTCTGCAGTTTTCATTTTTTATTAATATTTATCACTATTTATCATGTGCCCTGGTTCTATTGTGCAGGGACTGTTACCCAGGCTAACATTGACTGGACTTTTGAAAATCTCATCCCTTTCTTGAGCCTTCCCTCTCTCTAATTAGACTGTGGTATAGTCTAGTCAAGGCTACCGTTTTTCCAGTGGTCATGTATGGATATGAGAGTTGGACTGTGAAGAAGGCTGAGTGCCGAAGAATTGATGCTTTTGAACTGTGGTGTTGGAGAAGACTCTTGAGAGTCCCTTGGACTGCAAGGAGATCCAACCAGTCCATTCTAAAGGAAATCAGTCCTGGGTGTTCTTTGGAAGGACTGATGCTAAAGCTGAAACTCCAATATTTGACCACCTCATATGAAGAGCTGACTCATTGGAAAAGACTCTGATGCTGGGAGGGACTGGGGTCATGAGGAGAAGGGGACAACAGAGGATGAGATGCTGGATGGCATCACTGACTCAATGGTGATTACCGGGAGCCAGTGTGAGGAACTCTGCCCATGGCAAAGGTCATGAGGAAGGAGGCTTCGGCATATGCAAAGGCGGGATTAAGCCTCAGGAAACCCCCTGTTCCTGAGCATCTACTCCCAAAACCAGAGTCTGCACACTTTACTGTTTTATGCTCTCACCTACACCTCTGACTTTATGGGGGGCTCTCCCCCATCACCTCTCTACAGCTTCAGTTAATAAAAATTCCTGGGTGTGACAAGAGTGTTTCAACTTACGAACTCCTCTGAAGGTTATCTAGCCTGCCTGTACAGGTTCATCCAGCCACATGTGATTGTTTACAGCCTCCCAACCGTGAGAGGCACGCGATGCTGTAAACTTCCTAAATACAGATTCTTTTGAGAAGTTAGAAAATTATTAGTATAGTATAGTGGGTTGATTAGAAATTATATTAGTGAAGGGTTTTTCATTTGTTGAGCCAATATTTGCTGCTAAATTCCCTGCCCTTATAATGAATATAATTAGCATATAGAAGAAAGAAGTATTAACCTTTAAGATTAACCATGTTAACCTTAGGCTAAGTAAATTCCTTTCTTAATTGTAACCCACTACACCCTCACCCTATAGGAATGCAACTGTATCTGGTAACTTCAGAGGGTGGTGCCTGGTTTAAGAAAAATCACCCTTGGAAAATAAGTTTTTTGGTTATCAGAAAGAAAGGATCATGAAATGTCAGCAGGCCTCATGGCCAGAAGATGATGTAAAACCCCTAAAGACCTTTATGTATACTTTTATATGAAGCACCTGATTTTGATAAAGGTCAGGACTGCTGACCCCCGTGTGACTTTAAAATTTCCATTTGTCTCTATGTGTAACAAAAGGTATGTAAGCAAACCTAAAAATAAAGAAATCAGATCAGTTTATGGAAAGACTGATTCCCCTGTGTCGTTCTTTCTTGTTCTATGTTTTTCTGGCTGAATTCCCATCTGGAGCGTGGGTGTTTGCCAAGCCTGCTAATTTTGCCCTGGCATTTAAGTTCCACGCGAGGGGGAGCCCAAGATGGTGCACCCTCCAATATTCAAGTGGGCACCAGTGGCCTACGTAGGTGGTGCATCTTCTTGTCTTGAAGCTTTATTGGTATCCCATGTAAACCGTTATTCAGCCTCTTTTTCTCCACTAATTTTCCTACTATGCTATTTCTTTCTAATCTCCCTGTATATCTTTAATTAAGCAATTAATTCCTAGGACGCTGACTCTGTCCCCGCTTTGAATTACCCTGGATCCAATAGGGTTGGACCCCGGCAGGTGATGAGTTTAATTATATTCTTTGCAGCCAAAGATGGAAAAGCTATACACAGTCAGCAAAAACAAGACCGGGAGCTGACTGTGGCTCAGATCATGAGATCCTTATTGCCAAATTCAGACTTAAATTGAAGAAAGTAGGAAAAACCACTAGACCATTCAGGTATGACCTAAATCAAATTCCTTATGATTATACAGTGGAAGTGAGAAATAGATTTAAGGGACTAGATCTGATAGATAGAGTGCCTGATGAACTATGGATGGAGGTTCATGACATTGGTCAGGAGAACGGAATTAAGACCATCTGCATGGAAAAGAAATGCAAAGGAGCAAAATGGTTGTCTGGGGAGGCCTTACAAATAGCTGTGAAAAGAAGAGAAGTGAAAAGCAAGGAAAAAAAAGGAAACATAAGCGTCTGAATGCAGAGTTCTAAAGAATAGTAAGGAGAGATAAGAAAGCCATCCTCAGCGATCAATGCAAGAAAATAGAGGAAAACAACAGAATGGGAAAGACTAGAGAACTCTTCAAGAAGATTAGAGATACCAAGGGAACATTTCATGCAAAGCTGGGCTCAATAAAAGACAGAAATGGTATGGACCTAAAAGAAGGAGAAGATATTAAGAAGAAGTGGAACGAATACACAGAAGAACTGTACAAAAAAGATCTTCACGACCCAGATAATCATGATAGTGTGACCTAGAGCCAGACATCCTGCAATGTGAAGTCAACTGGGCCTTAGAAAGCATTACTACAAACAAAGCTAGTGGAGGTGACGGAATTCCAGTGGAGCTCTTTTAAATGCTGAAAGATGATGCTGTGAAAGAGCCAGCATATTTGGACAACTCAGCAATGGCCATAGGATTGGAAAAGGTCAGTTTTCATTCCAGTTCCAAAGAAAGGCAATGCCAAAGAATGCTCAAACTACAGCACAATTGCACTCATTTCACACGCTAGTAAATTTATTCTCAAAATTCTCCAAGCCAGGCTTCAGCAATACATGAACCGTGAACATCCAGATGTTCAAGCTGGTTTTAGAAAAGGCAGAGGAACCAGAGATCAAATTGCCAACATCTGCTGGATCACAGAAAAAGCAAGAGAGTTTCAGAAAAACATCTATTTCTGCTTTATTGGCTATGCCAAATCCACTGACTGTGGATCACAATAAACTGAAAAATTCTAAAAGAGATCGGAATCCATGACTACCTGATCTGCCTCTTGAGAAACCTATATGCAGGTGAGGAAGCAACAGTTAGAACTGGACATGGAACAACAGACTGGTTCCAATTAGGAAAAGGAGTATGTCAAGGCTGTATATTGTCACCCTGCTTATTTAACATACGCAGAGTTCATCATGAGAAACGCTGGGCTGGAAGAAACACAAGCTGGAATCAAGATTGCCGGGAGAAATATCAATAACCTCAGAAATGAAGATGATACAACCCTTATGTCAAAAAGTGAAGAGGAACTAAAAAGCCTCTTGATGAAAGTGAAAGAGGAGAGTGAAAAGTTGGCTTAAAGCTCAACATTCAGAAAATGAAGATCATGGCATCTGGTCCCATCACTTCATGGGAAATAGATGGGGAAACAGTGTCAGACTTTATTTTTGGGGGGCACCCAAATCACTGCAAATGGTGATTGCAGCCATGAAATTAAAAGACGCTTACTCCTTGTAAGGAAAGTTATGACCAACCTAGAGAGCATATTCAAAAGCAGAGACATTACTTTGCCGACTAAGGTCCGTCTAGTCAAGGCTATGGTTTTTTGAGTGGTCATGTATGGATGTGAGAGTTGGACTGTGAAGAAAGCTGAGCGCCGAAGAATTGATGCCTTTGAACTGTGGTGTTGGAGAAGACTCTTGAGAGTCCCTTAGTTTGCAAGGAGATGCAACCAGTCCATTCTAAAGGAGATCAGTCCTGAGTGTTCTTTGGGAGGACTGATGCTAAAGCTGAAACTCCAATATTTGACCACCTCATGTGAAGAGTGGACTCATTGGAAAAGACTCTGATGCTGGGAGGGATTGGGGGCAGGAGGAGAAGGGGACGACAGAGGATGAGATGGCTGGATGGCATCACTGACTCGATGGACAAGAATTTGGGTGAACTCTGGGAGATGGTGATGGACAGTGCGGCCTGGCATGCTGCACTTCATGGGGTAGCAGAGTCTGACACGACCGAGTGACTGAACTGACTGACTGAACACTTTTTTTCTTTTTTTGCAGGTTTCTCATCATATTTCATTTTTTTTTTTAACTTTACAATATTGTATTAGTTTTGCCCTAGATTAACATGATTCTGCCATTGGTGTACACGTGTTCCCAATCCTGAACCCCTCTCCCACTTCCCTCCCTGTACCATTCCTCTGGGTCATCCCAGTGCACTAGCCCCAAGCATCCTGTATCATGCATTGAACCTAGATTGGTGATTCGTTTCTTATATGATATTATACATATTTCAATGCCATTCTTCCAAATCATCCCACCCTCTCCCTCTCCCACAGAATCCAAAGGACTGTTCTATACATCTGTATCTTTTTTGCTATCTCACATACAGGGTTATCATTACCATCTTTCTAAATCCATATATATGTGTTAGTATACTGTATTGATGTTTTTCTTTCTGGCTTACTTCACTCTGTATAATCAGCTCCAGTTTCATCCACCTCATTAGAATTGATTTAAATATTTTCTTTTTAATGGCTGCATAATACTCCATTGTGTATATGTACCACACCTTTCTTATCTGTTCATCTGCTGATGGACATCTAGGTTGCTTCTATGTCCTGGCTGTTATAAACTGTGCTGTGATGAATATTGGGGTATATGTGTCTCTTTCAATTCTGGTTTCCTTGGGGTGTATACCCAGCAGTGGGATTGCTGGGTCATAAGGCAGTTCTATTTGCAGTTTTTTAAGGAATCTCCACCCTTTTCTCCATAGTGGCTGTACTAGTTTGCATTCCCACCAACAGTGCAAGAGGGTTCTCTTTTCTCCACACCCTCTCCAGCATTTATTGCTTGGAGACTTTTGGATTGCAGCCATTCTGACTGGTGTGAAATGGTACCTGATTGTGGTTTTGATTTGCATTTCTCTGATAATGAATGATGTGGAGCATCTTTTCATGTGTTTGTTAGCCATCTGTACGTCTTCTTTGGAGAAATGTCTATTTAGTTCTTTGGCCCATTTTTTGATTGGGTCGTTTATTTTTCTGGAATTGAGCTGCATAAGCTGCTTGTATATTTTTGAGATTAGTTGTTTGTCAGTTGCTTCATTTGCTATTAATTTCTCCCATTCCAAAGGCTGTCTTTTCACCTTGCTTATAGTTTCCTTGGTTGTGCAGAAGCTTTTAAGTTTAATTAGGTCCCATTTGTTTATTTTTGCTTTTATTTCCAATATTCTGGGAGATGAGTCACAGAGGATACTATTGTGATGCATGTTGGAGAGTGTTTTGCCTATGTTCTCCTCTAGGAGTTTTATAGTTTCTGGTCTTACATTTAGACCTTTAATCCTTTTTGAGTCTATTTTTGTGTATGGTGTTAGAAAGTATTCTAGTTTCATTCTTTTACAAGTGGTTGACCAGTTTCCTAGCACCACTTGTTAAAGAGATTGCCTTTAATCCATTGTATAGTCTTGCCTCCTTGTCAAAGGTAAGGTGTCCATAGGTACATGGATTTATTTCTGGGCTTTGTTTTGTTTCATTAATCTATATTTCTGTCTATGTGCCAATACCGTACTGTCTTGATGACTGGCTTTGTAGTAAAGCCTGAAATCAGGCAGGTTGATTCCTCCAGTTCCATTCTTCTTTCTCAAGATTGCTTTGGCTATTCGAGGTTTTTGGTATTTCCAAACAAATTGTGAAATTTTTGTTTTAGCTCTGTGAAAAATACCGCTGGTAGCTTGATAAGATTGCATTGAATCTACAGATTGCTTTGGGTAGTATACTCATTTTCACTATATTGATTCTTCCCATCCATGAACATGGTATATTCCTCCATCTATTAGTATCCTCTTTGATTTCTTTCACCAGTGTTTTATAATTTTCTATATATGTCTTATTTTCTTTAGGTAGATATATCCCTAAGTATTTTATTCTTTTTGTCACAATGATGAATGGAATTGTTTCCTTAATTTGTTTTTCTATTTTCTCATTATTAGTGTGTAGGAATGCAAGGTATTTCTGTGTGTTGATTTTATATCCTGCAACTTTACTATATTCATTGTTTAGCACCAGTAATTTTCTGGTGGAGTCTTTAGGGTTTTCTCTTACATAATGAGTAAAATGTTATTTTTTTGCTCATTATGCTATTTTGTCCTTAGTTTAGTTCATCATTGTTGTTTGGTGTGAACTTCTAAATTTTATCAGTATTAGTGGAGAAGGAAATGGCAACCCACTCCAGTGTTCTTGTGTAGAGAATCCTGTGGACAGAGGAGCTTGGTGGGCTGCTGTCCATAGGGTCACATAGAGTCAGACATGACTGAATCAACTTAGCATGCATGCACGTGTTGGAGAAGGAAATGGCAACCCACTTCCATATTCTTGCCTGGAGAATCCCAGAGATGGAAGAGCCTGGTGGGCTGCCATCTATGGGGTTGCACAGAGTCGGGCATGACTGAAGCAAGTTAGCAGTAGCAGAAATGGTGAGAAAATCAAGCCAATGGTTCAGTTCAGTTAAGTCGCTCAGTCGTGTCCGACTCTTTGTGACCCCATGAATCGCAGCACGCCAGGCCTCCCTGTTCATCACCATCTCCTGGAGTTCACTCAGATTCACGTCCATCAAATCAGTGATGCCATCCAGCCATCTCATCCTCGGTCGTCCCCTTCTCCTCCTGCCCCCAATCCCTCCCAGCATCAAAGTCTTTTCCAATGAGTCAACACTTTGTGTGAGGTGGCCAAAGTACTGGCGTTTCAGCCTTAGCATCATTCCTTCCAAAGAAATCCCAGGGTTGATCTCCTTCAGAATGGACTGGTTGGATCTCCTTGCAGTCCAAGGGACTCTCAAGAGTCTTCTCCAACACCACAGTCCAAAAGCATCAATTCTTTGGTGCTCAGCCTTCTTCACAGTCCAACTCTCACATCCATACATGACTACTGGGAAAACCATAGCCTTGACTAGACGGACCTTAGTTGGCAAAGTAATGTCTCTGCTTTTGAATATACTATCTAGGTTGGTCATAACTTTTTTTCCAAGGAGTAAGTGTCTTTTAATTTCATGGCTGCAGTCACCATCTGCAGTGATTTTGGAGCCCCCAAAAATAAAGTCTGACACTGTTTCCCCTGTTTCCCCATCTATTTCTCATGAAGTGATCGGACCAGATGCCATGATCTTCGTTTTCTGAATATTGAGCTTTAAGCCAACTTTTTCACTCTCCTCTTTCACTTTCATCAAGAGGCTTTTTAGTTCCTCTTCACTTTCTGCCATAAGGGTGGTGTCATCTGCATATCTGAAGTTATTGATATTTCTCCCAGCAATCTTGATTCCAGCTTGTGTTTCCTCCAGTCCAGCATTTCTCATGATGTACTCTGCATATAAGTTAAATAAGCAGGATGACAATATACAGCCTTGACATACTCTTTTTCCTAATTGGAACCAGTCTTTGTTCCATGTCCAGTTCTAACTGTTGAAATACTAACAGTTTTGGGGGCTGTGTTAGGCATTACTGACAAAATGGAGGCACGGCCCCAACCCCCTCTCCTCATCTTGCAGGCATGGCCCTGGGATGATGGAGTTAGGCCTTGTGATTCTGACTTGTTCTTTCCTTTCTTCCATTGAATTGGCTGGAAAGAATGTTAAGGTGCTTGAGGAAGCATGAGAAAACACAAAGCCTTCTACAGTTGTGCCAAGAAATAATCTATAAAATAACCATTGACATTTGTTCAAAGATCTTTACAAAGAATGTCCCAGGATGAGCATGTAGGCCAGAGCTTGAGGCCATGGGAAGGATTTTTATCTGAGACTTGTTTGTGAGGGAAATATTTATGGCAAAAGAAGATTGCTGAGTTTAGGGTTTTGGAATAATTAAGAATAGCTAGAAGCCTTTTTAGGAGATAGTGATCTTAAGATGCTAGGGGTAAACAGGATTTAGAAAGATAAGAAATAAACTGAGGAATGTAGCATGAGTTACAATGTAATCACAAGTTAAGTACAGTAAATCTGGGTGGGGGAAACTAGAAACATCAAACAGCTGACCTAATTCTTTTGTCAAAGTATAAAAGAGAACCTGAAGCTTGAAATAAAGATGTAGTCCCATACTTCGAGTCAGAGGCTACATTATTGTCTGCTGATGTAACTCCGTACTATAAGTCAGAGGCTACATTATCATCGCCGACACTGTCCATCTCTTCAGGTTGAATCCCTGGCTGCTGGAGCTGGATTCTGGCATATGACCCAACATATATGAACAACTTCAATAATTTAGCACAATGTGAAATGCAATTGTTATTTTTCAAGCTTTGTGTGTTGATTTGACTTCCCAGAAAATAACACTTTCCTTAGTCTTCTTTGAAAACGATATTTTCTCCAACTGACTTTCCAGAAATTTGTCAAAAATTTGTTTCTGTTTTCTACTTGTCTTCTCTTTCTGCAGTTAAATGGTGATATTGACAAGACAATCAAAAATTCAAAGTGACATATATGTCTTTCTACATTGTTTTCTATTTGGGAGAGTTATGATGCAAGAATGAGGGAAAGAAAAGAATAGTGAAAAATAGTTGGGATCAGCATGTTCACACTTCTCTATTTTAAAATGGACCACCATCAATATCCTACTTTATAGCACAGGAACGCTGCTCAGTATTATGTGGCAACCTTGATGAGGTGGGTGTTTGGCGGGGAATGGATATTTGCATATGTATGGCTGAGTCCCTTTGCTCCCCACCTGAAGCTATCACAACATTGTTAACTGCTATACTCTATGTGAAATGATTAGTCCCTCAGTTGTGTCTGATTCTTTGTGACCCCATGGACTATAGCCCACCAGGCTCCTCTGTCCATGGGATTTCCCAGGCAAGAATACAGGAGTGGGTTGTCATTCCCTTCTCCAGGGGATCTTCATGATCCAGGGATCGAACCTGGGTCTCCTTCATTGAAGGCAGATTTTTTACTGTGTGAACCACCAGCGAAGCCCCTATACTCTACAAAATAATAAAAAAATTAAATTAAATTAAATTAAAATATATACTTAATCACTGCAGTAAGAAGGACAGAAGGAAATATGATGTTAATGAGGAATAAAAGTAAACAAATAAAAGAATTGTTAATATGCACTAGGACTTTCAGTGAATTTATGGAAATGGAGTCCCTGACTGGAACAATATGATTACTGATGATGGAATGGAAAGAGAACCATGTCTGCCGCTGTCTGCCATTCCTTATTTTTCTTTTAAACTTGCACTGAGAAAAAACATTTTCTGCTTTCTCTTATGTCTACACTACATACATTGTTTTATTATACTTTCAAACTGGTTAAACTAACTTAAAAAATTAACCTCAAAGTCTAAGTAATTAAGCATAGAATTAATGCAGACAATGTTAAAGTTATGGACCTATGGGAAAGTTAGAAATATAATTTCAAGTTGATTCCCAAATAAAAGGTGAGCCTGCATCAAGATCTATAAACCAGAAGAAAAATAGATTTAGATAAAAATGAATCCTTCTTCAATAATTTTGTTTGGCTGATTTCATCTTTTGAAAAATTGGAAAATGATTCTTGTCTTTTGACATAGCCAGAATTAATGAGGATGGATCGGAACTATTGCAAGATAAGAAAGTGCTATCCATTCTTTGTGACAGTAAAACTATACTCATTTTATTGTTTGGTATCTTATAGTCACTTTTCATATGAAGAATTAATTGAAGACATTAAACATTTTAATTGAAAATCAAAAGGAGTGTTTCTTTGTTGGAGAAGACTCCTGAGAGTCCCTTGGACTGCAAGGAGATCCAACCTGCCCATTCTGAAGGAGATCAACCCTGGGATTTCTTTGGAAGAAATGATGCTAAAGCTGAAACTCCAGTACTTTGGCCACCTCATGCGAAGAGTTGACTCACTGGAAAAGACTTTGATGCTGGGAGGGATTGGGGGCAGGCGGAGAAGGGGACGACCGAGGATGAGATGGCTGGATGGCATCACTGACTCGATGGACGTGAATCTGAGTGAACTCCGGGAGTTGGTGATGGACAGGGAGGCCTGGCGTGCTGCGATTCATGGTTTCTCAAAGAGTCGGACACACTGAGTGACTGAACTGAACTGAACTGAGTAGGAACACCCTGAGTGACATGAGTAGAAATGGTGCTCCATATGAAGTGGTGAATCGGCTTTTTCCCTGCATACAGATTGTTTAAGCAATTGGAAAAAACTTCACTGCTTTATTTTGTATATTAAGGCATAGGTTAGGCAAAAGTTCACTAATGCTGTTGACTTATCTGCATATAAAATGTCAAGTGCTATCCAGGAGAGAGTGCTAAATGTTCCACAGCCTTGCAAATTTGCCTAATAGAGGAGAGAGTGCATTAATTTACCATTACCTTGTTAAACCTCATTGCAATATTTTCACTTTTTACACACTTTGCAAGTCAATTGAAATAAAAATTGCAGGAGTTTTATTCGGTCAAAGGAAAAACGTAACTAGATTTTGCCTTTTCAGTCGTATCACAAAATGCCAGAACGTTATAGTTTATAAGTAGTGAAGGTTATTCATGTAAGACAGATATGAAGTTCCAGATGGTAAGGAAAGCATTTCTAATCAATTTTTATTTATGCCTACTGTAAAGATGCTGCCTTAGTGAGTGAAGAGTACAATACGTTATTCGATGGCATATAACGTTTTGTATGATGTCTGTAATAACTGAAACTTCTGAAAAGAAATAGAATAAGGTTGACAAATCGGAAAGAAGCAAGTTGTTACGTGCTTGCCATCTCAGAATTTTAATAAAGCTCTGGTTGAAAATATTAAGAAAGAATCCTTGTGATAAACATAGAAATGACGTACTGAAGAGGACTAAGGGTAGTTGGTATCACTTAACATCACTCCCCTTTCTGTGCATGTGTAGTCAGGGAGGTTTCCTGACCATGAGAATGAGAAATATGTATTTTTTAATCTTCTATCTGGGCTTCCTACATGGCTCAGTGGTAAAGAATCCACGTGCCAATGCAGGAGATGCACATTCAGTCCCTGGGTGGGAAAGAGTCCCTGGATAAAGAAATGGCAACCCACCACAGTATTCTTGCCTAGGAAATCCCATGGACAGAGGATCCTGGCAGGCTACAGTCCATGGGGTCACAAAAGAGTCAGACACAACTGAGCAACTAAACAACAAAGAAAATAATATAACATAATAATTCTCATTATAAAATAATTTTCATTAAATCCATGGCTGTGTGTGGGTGTAGGTCAGAGTTTCTTACATTCTGTACATTGCATTAAGCATTGCTTTTTCAAAAAAACTTTTTTTTCCCATAAAATATATTAAAACAAATAGCTAGCCATTATAAATATCTCTAATGTTTTATATTAAAGAATTAATGCAAATATTTTATGCTGAAATTGTATATAAATTATGAAGCCACATCTTCCCATAGTCATTGAAGAGTTATAGGTAGAAAAAAATATAATTTGACTTTATTTTCTCCTATAAGTTTTCTCTATTTCATATCTTATCAAATGGATTATGATTTTTTTGGGGAATATTTGCAACCATTATCAGGAAAATGTAAATGTTTCAAGATGTGTCATCGAAGGAAAGTATTTTTATTTTTTATGTATTTTCAGCTAGTCAATGTGAAGAAACATTTTTTAATCCAATAGGTAGAATTTTTTACATAGATCCTTCCAAATAACACTGTGTGTCTGTCCTCCATGGACTGTAGCCCACCAGGCTTCTCTGTTCATGCAATTTTCCAGGCAAGAATACTGGAGTGGGTTACCATTTCCACCTCCAAAGGATCTTCTGGACCTAGGTATTAAACCCATGTGTCGTGTCTCCTGCATTGGCAGGTGGATTCTTTCTCACTGTGCCACTTGGGAAGCCCTCCAAATAGCATTATCCAGAGGTAGATACAAAGTTTAGTAATGGGATGGGGCAAAAATGAGCTATAGCAGCCCTGCTCAGCCATTGGTTGGCAGGCACTGCTGTAGTCCCACCCTTCTCCCCCTCCTCTGTATAAAAGGAGCTTGAATTTGATCTAGAATGAGATGATATTTTTGAGATGCTAGTCTGCCATCTTCTTAGTCTGCTAGCTTTCTGATTAAGCTTATTATTCCTTGCCCTGATCATTTGTCTCCCTATTTATTGGCCTGTCATGCAGGGAACAGAGTGGATTGGGCTCAGTAAAAAAAACTACCTTTTAAAAATTTTTAAAACTTTTTTTGAAGTACAAATCTACTTTTTAAAGCTTTGTACACGTGTGTGATTTTAGGTGGCTGTGTTTCTTTTCTCTTTTCTGATAGTCTCCCATCCCCGCTCACCACATTTAGAGCAGCTCCATCTGTCTCCAAGAGTTTGATTCTACACACAGATTAGTCTTGACTGTGCAGTTGATTAAATTATTCAAATATATATATATGTTTGCTCCATCTGATGCCTTAAGTCATCCATACTTGGCATCTTATCTAGAGGCCAAATAAACTGAAACTCACTAAAGATAGCTACCTTTACCCCAACAATAACAAATTCTAGTCTAGAAATAGGCTTATGAATTACAGAACTTGTTTTATTTAAAATTGCTTGGAAAGAAAAATATCACGTTGCACAGAAAATTCGCTTATTCTTAAGACCTCTAGGAGCACATGTTGCTTCTCTGAGCAAATTAGAAGTCTCCTCTCCCCAGACAAATACACATACCTCACTTTGACTAGATGCAGTTTTCTGGTTGCACAAAATTGTAAGCAGAGCACACACTAGATTTCAGTATGCTCGGCACACTTACACTCTTGAGCTGGGCACCGTTCTGCAGTGATCCAGCATGTTCAGTTGTATATAAACTGTAATCTCCAGCTTAAAAGACATAAGGAGCAATTCTGAAAAGAAGTAGGGGATGAATAAATTGGAAACTGGAATAAACCTGCATGTACACAATATAAAATATTTAACATTTACATTAGACTGATAGGTTTAATTTTGACCATATTAAAAATACAACCTTGTTTTAGTAAAGTTTGAACATAAAACTGAAAAGAAAAATACTGATTTTTCCAGAGTTAGCTGCTGTTAATATGAAGCTTGCATTTTTATTGTTTTTATTTGTTTTTTTCCCAACAAAAGTTCTCACTTATTTATTACTGAGCCACAGTACTAGTGCAGAAACACTAACACAGATATAAAAATCATTTCCCCAATAAAACACATCCAGCTGTTGGGATAATAGTGATTTTTTTTTCAGAGTAAGATGCAAGTGACCCTGACAAACAACAAATATACACGCTACCACTCGGGTGGGACTTCATATAGACCCAGACTGGTTCTTCTTCCATATCTTCTCTTGCAGTTGTGCCTGATTTTATTACTAGGTTTTATTCAAATCCACTGGGGATGGAGCAATTCAGGTCTCATTTTTTGGCTAGGAATTGCTTGATCCTAAAAGTCTGATGACAAGACTTCAGTTCAGTTCAGTCGCTCAGTCGTGTCCGACTCTTTGAGATCACATGAGTTGCAGCACGCCAGGCCTCCCTGTCCATCAACATTTCCCGGAGTTCACTCAGACTCACATCCATCGAGTCCGTGATGCCATCCAGCCATCTCATCCTCTGTCGCCCCCTTCTCCTCCTGCCCCCAATCCCTCCCAGCATCAGAGTCTTTTCCAATGAGTCAACTCTTCCCGTGAGGTGGCCAAAGTACTGGAGATTCAGCTTCAGCATCATTCCTTCCAAAGAAATTCCAGGACTGATCTCCTTCAGAATGGACAGGTTGGAGCTCCTTGCAGTCCAAGGGACAAGACTTGGTGAGGAGCTAATTCAACCACAGATAGGATGGAAAAGAAGAGAGTTCAGTTCAGTTCAGTTAAGTCGCTCAGTGGTGTCCGACTCTTTGCGACCCCATGAATCACAGCACGCCAAGCCTCTCTGTTCATCACCATCTCCCGGAGTTCACTCAGACTCATGTCCATCGTGTCCATGATGCCATCCAACCATCTCATCCTCGGTCGTCCCCTTCTCCTCCTGCCCCCAATCCCTCCCAGCTTCAGAGTCTTTTCCAATGAGTTAACTCTTCGCATGAGGTGGCCAAAGTGCTGGAGTTTCAGCTTCAGCATCATTCCTTCCAAAGAAATCCCAGGGCTGATCTCCTTCAGAATGGGCAGGTTGGATCTCCTTGCAGTCCAAGGGACTCTCAAGAGTCTTCTCCAACACCACAGTTCAAAAGCATCAATTCTTTGGTGCTCAGCCTTTGTCACAGTCCAACTCTCACATCCATACATGACCACAGGAAAAACCATAGCCTTTACTAGACGAACCTTAGTCAGCAAACTAATGTCTCTGCTTTTGAATGTACTATCTAGGTTGGTCATAACTTTTCTTCCAAGGAGTAAGCGTCTTTTAATTTCATGGCTGCAGTCACCATCTGCAGTGATTCTGGAGCCCAAAAAAATAAAGTCGGACTCTGTTTCTACTGTTTCCCTGTCTATTTCTCATGAAGTGATGGGACCGGATGCCATGATCTTCGTTTTCTGAATGTTGAGCTTTAAGCCAACTTTTTCACTCTCCTCTTTCGCCTTCATCAAGAGGCTTTTTAGTTCCTCTTCACTTTCTGCCATAAGGTTGGTGTCATCTGTATATCTGAGGTTAGTGATATTTCTCCCAGCAATCTTGATTCCAGCTTGTGCTTCTTCCAGCCCAGCATTTCTCATGATGTACTTTGCATATAAGTTAAATAAGCAGGATGACAATATACAGCTTTGACATATTCCTTTTCCGATTTGGAACCAGTCTGTTGTTGCATATATCCAGTTCTAACTGTTGCTTCCTGACCTGCATAGAGGTTTCTCAAGAGGCAGGTCAGATGGTCTGGTATTCCCATCTCTTTCAAAGTTTCCCACAGTTTATTGTGATCCACACAGTCAGAGGCTCTGGCATAGTCAATAAAGCAGAAATAGATGTTTTTCTGGAACTCTCTTGCTTTTTCCGTGATCCAGCAGATGTTGGCAATTTGATCTCTGGTTCCTCTGCCTTTTCTAAAACCAGCTTGAGTACCTGGAAGTTCACGGTTCATGTATTGCTGAAGCCTGGCTTGGAGAATTTTGAGCATTACTTTACTAGCATGTGACATGAGTGCAATTGTGCAGTAGTTTGAGCATTCTTTGGCATTGCCTTTCTTTGAGATTGGAGTGAAAACTGACCTTTTCCAGTCCTGTGGTTACTGCTGAGTTTCCCAGACTAGCTGGCATATAAAGTGCAGCACTTTCACAGCACCATCTTTCAGGATTTGAAATAGCTCCATTGGAATTCCATCACCTCCACTAGCTTTGTTTGTAGTGGTGCTTAGAAAGGCTCACTTGACTTCACATTCCCGGATGTCCAGCTCTAGGTGAGTGATCACACCATCGTGATTATCTTGGTCGTGAAAATCTTTTCTTCACAGTTCTTCTGTGTATTCTTGCCACCTCTTCTTAATATCTTCTCCTTCTGTTAGGTCCATACCATTTCTGTCCTTTATCGAGCCCATCTTTGCATGAAATGTTCCTTTAGTATCTCTGATTTTCTTGAAGAGTTCTCTAGTCTTTCCGATTCTGTTGTTTTCCTCTAATTTCTTGCATTTATCGCTGAGGATGGCTTTCTTATCTCTCCTTACTATTCTTTGGAACTCTGCATTCAGATGCTTGTATCTTTCCTTTTCTCCTTTGCTTTTCACTTCTCTTGTCACAGCTATTTGTAAGGTCTCCTCAGACAGCCATTTTGCTTTTTTGCGGTTCTATTCCAGGGGATGGTCTTGTTCCCTGTCTCCTGTACAATGTTATGAACCTCCGTCCATAGTTCATCAGGTACTGTGTCTATCAGATCTAGTCCCTTAAATCTATTTCTCACTTCCACTGTATAATCATAAGGGATTTGATTTAAGTCATACTTGAATGATCTAGTGCTTTTCCTTACTTTCTTCAATTTAAGTCTGAATTTGATAATAAGGAGTTCATGATCTGAGCCACAGTCTGCTCCTGGTCTTGTTTTTGCTGACTGTATAGAGCTTCTCCATCTTTGGCTGCAAAGAATATAATCAATCTGATTTCGGTGTTGACCATCTGGTGATGTCCATGTGTAGAGTCTTCTCTTGTGTTGTTGGAAGAGGGTGTTTTCTATGACCAGTGCGTTCTCTTGGCAAAA
Source organism: Budorcas taxicolor (assembly GCF_023091745.1). Lineage (NCBI taxonomy): Eukaryota > Metazoa > Chordata > Mammalia > Artiodactyla > Bovidae > Budorcas > Budorcas taxicolor. The sequence goes on from NC_068910.1 coordinate 75,841,384, forward strand.
CTCTATTAGCCTGTGCCCTGCTTCATTCTGTACTCCATGGCCAAATTTGCATGTTACTCCCGGTGTTTCTTGACTTCCTACTTTTACATTCCAGTCCTTTATAATGAAAAGGACATCTTTTTGGGGTGTTAGTTCTAAAAGGTCTTGTAGGTTTTCATAGAACCATTCAAATTCAGCTTCTTTAGATTTACTGGTTGGGGCGTAAGCTTGGATCACTGTGATATGGAATAGTTTGCCTTGGAAACAAACGGAGTTCATTTTGTTGTTTTTGAGATTGCATCCAAGTACTGCATTTCGGACTGTTTTGTTTACCATGATGGTTACTCTATTTCTTCTAAGGGATTCCTGCCCACAGTAGTAGATATAATGGTCATCTGAGTTAAATTCACCTATTCCAGTCCATTTTAGTTCGCTGATTCCTAGAATGTCAACGTTCACTCTTGCCATCTCCTGCCTGACCACTTCCAATTTACCTTGATTCATGGACCTAACATTCCAGGTTCTTATGCAATATTGTTCTTTACCTTGATTCGTGGACCTAACATTCCAGGTTCTTATGCAATATTGTTCTTTACAGCATCAGAACTTGCTTGTATCACCAGTCACATCCACAACTGGGTATCGTTTTTGCTTGGCTCCATCTCTTCTTGATGAAAGTGAAAGAGGAGAGTGAAAAAGTTGGCTTAAAGCTCAATATTCAGAAAACAAAGATCATGACATCTGGTCCCATCACTTCATGGGAAATAGATGGGGAAACAGTGTCAGACTTTATTTTTTTGGGCTCCAGAATCACTGCAGATGGTGACTGCAGCCATGAAATTAAAAGACACTTACTCCTTGGAAGAAAAGTTATGACCAACCTAGACAGTATATTCAAAAGCAGAGACATTACTTTGCCGTCTAAGGTCTGTCTAGTCAAGGCTATGGTTTTTCCAGTAGTCATGTATGGATGTGAGAGTTGGACTGTGAAGAAGGCTGAGCACCGAAGAATTGATGCTTTTGAACTATGGTGTTGGAGAAGACTCTTGAGAGTCCTTTGGACTGCAAGGAGATCCAACCAGTCCATTCTGAAGGAGATCAACCCTGGGATTTCTTTGGAAGGAATGATGCTAAAACTGAAACTCCAGTACTTTGGCCACCTCATGCAAAGTGTTGACTCATTGGAAAAGACTCTGATGCTGGGAGGGATTGGGGGTAGGAGGAGAAGGGGATGACAGAGGATTAAATGGCTTGATGGCATCACGGACTCGATGGACATGAGTCTGAATGAACTCTGGGAGACGGTGATGGACAGGGAGGCCTGGTGTGCTGCGATTCATGAGGTCGCAAAGAGTCAGACATGACTGAGCGACTGAACTGAACTGAACTGATCCCTTCATTCTTTCTGGAGACATTTCTCCACTGATTTCCAGCATATTGGGCACCTACTGACTGGGGGAGTTCCTCTTTCAGTATTGTATCATTTTGCCTTTTCATACTGTTCATGGGGTTCTCAAGGCAAGAATACTGAAGTGATTTGCCATTCTGTTTTCCAGTGTACCACATTCTGTCAGACCTCTCCACCATGACCCGTCTGTCTTGGGTGGTCCCACACAGCATGGCTTAGTTTCATTGAGTTAGACAAGCCTGTGGTCTGTGTGATCAGATTGGCTAGTTTTCCGTGATTATGGTTTCAGTGTGTCTGCCTTCTGATGCCCTCTTGCAACACCTACTGTCTTACTTGGGTTTCTCTTACCTTGGACGTGGGTTATCTCTTCACGGCTGCTCCAGCAAAGTGCAGCCGCTGCTCCTTACCTTGGACGAGATCCCCCTTCCTGACCTTGAACATGGAATAGCTCCTCTAGACCCCCCTGCGCCCGTGCAGCTGCTGCTCCTTGGATGTGAGTAGCTCCTCTCCTCCACCCCTGACCTCTGGCGTGGGGTAGCTTCTCTCGGCCATCGCTCCTGACCTCGGACGTGGGGTAGCTCTTCTCAGCCGTGCTTCTGCAGGTTCCGTCGCAGCCGGTGCGCTTCTTTAGTTGTTGGGAAATGAATGGTTTAAGTCAAATACCTTTCTGCTACTGCTAAGTCACTTCAGTCATGCCCGACTCTGTGCAACCCCATAGACAGCAGCCCACCAGACTCCCCCTTCCCTGGAATTCCCCAGGCAAGAATACCGGAGTGGGTTGCCATTTCCTTCTCCAATGCATGAAAATGAAAAGTCAAAGTGAAGTCGCTCAGTCGTGTCCAACTCTTTGCAATCCCATGGACTGCAGCCTACCAGGCTCCTCCATCCATGGGATTTTCCAGGCAAGAGTACTGGAGTGGGCTGCCACTGCCTTCTCCCACATAGCAGGTGGATTCTTTTCCTAGCACTATATCCTCGGTACTTTGGGGGAAAACAGAGATTGATCAGGAAGAACCTAGTCCAGCCTCATGGGATTGATTGTCACCAGGCAGAAGAAAGTGACTAGGTCATTTGAAATATTGTATTACTTCAGATGGGACTTTACAAGCAGAACTGATTAAACTCATTCAAGTGGAAAAAACAGAACGAGTGACTTCCCTGGTGGCCCAGTGGATAGGAATCCACCTGGCAATGTGGGGGACACGGGTTTGATCCCCTGGGAACCACAGCTACTGAAGCTCATTCACCCTGGAGCCTGTGCTGGGCAACACGAGAAACCACGACAGTGAGAAGCCCATGCCCCAGAACTAGAGAGATACCCCTACTTACTGCAGCTAGAGAAAAGCCTTAGCAGCCATGAAGACTCAGTACAGCCAAAAAGAAATACATAATTTCTTTAAAAGACAATTAAAAAAAAAAAGTGAGAATAGTAACACCCATTCAAATGCCTTTCTACAAGTTGTATTTCTGATGTTATTGTTAGGTAGGTAGAATAGGGAAAATGAGTCCAAAATGACGATGACTAAAAGACAAGGAAGGGAAAAGCCCAAAAAAATAGAACAAAGGAAGGTCAAAGAAAGGTCCGAGGACCGGAGTGAGGACTTCAGGTAGAATAGCACTCCTGGCTGAGCCCAATTTGTATAGGGTAGGCCCAGGGGGAAGAAAACATATAAAAGGAGGAGCCAAGCACTCTCTCACGCTGTCTCTCTCCTGCATGCGTACGCTTTCTCTCTCTCTCTACCCACCCCCCCCAACCCCCTGCCTCAGGAGCACTGGTGTGCTCCTCCACTCTCTTCTCTTCTTTGAGGATTGGATTCTCCTGCTATCTTCTAAATAAAATAGAGCTGTAACACTGATTTGTCTAAGAGCTATGACATGGTTTGTTCAAGACCCGAGAGTTGTGCTGCGCCAAGGGCTTTAATGTCCGTTGCCCCAAATCATTGTTGTGACAAGAACCAAGAAACATACACTCTCTTGACATTATTAATCTGAATAATGAATTATTTGCCTTTTAATGACATAAAAATTCCCACCCAACCTCAAGTAGAGGCCACTGCTAGGAAACAATATTTTCCTGTTAACACATGTTATTAATATTATTGTAATTATAACTACATGCTACTGGAGAAACTTATTTTATTATGAATTTCAGTGTCTGATCCCAAGGATTAGATTTTATCTTCCAAACTGTAGTTTAATAGCACAATATATCAAGGGTTTATTTACTGTTTTAGATAGTGCCACAGATTTATTTTTTCATAGGCGCTTAAGTAACCAGATTGCAGAGCTGAAAATAGTTTGCATTTTGATTCATTTTCTGATCTAAACAGGGTTCAACCTTAAAAACATGAATATTGAAACACACAATGTTATTTCCACTACAAATATTCTAACTTGAAAAAGTGTAAAACAGTAATATTATTGCTAATGGTACTGTCCATTTTTCTATTTCTTTGTTTGAAAAGACTCCTTAACTGGAAAAATTACTTGTATCACTGTTTTAATGTTTGTACTTATTACATATGAAGACACAGAGCCACTTGAAGAAAAAATTGTCTAGCTTATTTCCTGTGGACTGAGAAACAGTGGAGTTGCAAGAGATATTTTAAAATTTATTTAGACATAGATGCTTTTAAACCACTGGTTCCTTCTTTTAACACCCATTAAGTGCTTCTCTCAGCATCCAGGCTCAGTGGTTCTTTTCAGTGAAAATTATGTTAACTGTAACTCATTGGTATCATTAATCAAGTAGTATCTCTCTAATAGTTAACCAGGATTTCTCAGAATAAGCTGGAATAATTTTCAAGGATATAAGGGTGTATAATGTGATTGGTGGGCTTCCCTGGTGTCTCTGGGGCAAAGAATCTGCCTGTAATGCAGGAGATGAGAGTTTAATCCCTGGGTTGGGAAGACCCCCCCAAAGAAGGAAATTGCAACCCACTCCAGTATTATTGCCTGGCAAATCCCATGGACAGAAAATCTTAGATGACTACTGACTACAGCCCATGGGGTCACAAAGGAGTAGGACATGACTTAGCAACTAAACAACAACATTCTTACCTAAAACACAATTTGCTTATGGTACTCTGGACCTAATGAACTCATGTGACTGACTGAATGGCTACTGCTAATACTGCAGATGCCCAGGAAGCCAAGTCAATTGGATTTGACCAGGAGGTGTCCTCTCTCCTTTAATGAACCTAAAATCTGCCACTGACTCACCAGCTTCCACTACAGCACTCACTGAAACACATTAATTCCGCTTTAAAACAGCACCAGTCATAGGAGGTTCAGAAGCACCTCTTTCAAGCTTTATGGGACAGCATTTTTTTTTTTTCTGCTCTGTGGAAGTAGATACACATGTGATCACATGCACAATTGCTTTCTGAGAACTCTTTCATTTCAGATATTTCCATTACCCAGCTCCATGGAGATTGGAAGAGTTTGCCCACACACCTGGCAACCTGGATCCTAACTTGAACAAACTCTCTTCTATTGCACAACAACCGAGGCAACACAATTTAAAAGAAATAACCTCAAGGTGATGCTTCCTCCATGTCTTAGTTCACAGCCCCACAAATCTTGATAAATAGGCTACAAACTGGACATTCTTTTTATGCCTCTCCTTCATGGTTCTCAAAATTATGTCCTAATATTTTACCAAAAAAAAATTGTGAGAAAACTGTATGCTTGCATTTCTATTAGATTTGCTATTGACCATGTCATTTATTACTTTGTTCCCAGGAACTAGTAGCACTCAGAAAACAAAAAGGGAGGGGTTTACAATGCTGTTTTTCACATTAAATTGGTATAGTTTCTATTTCTATTGTTAGGTAATGATATTTTCCTCTTTCCCTTGATTGCTAACATACTCATAAACTTTATACAAAGTTGTTAGTCTTTTCTTCAGCTACAGTATATGGCTCACAATGGATGGTCAATAAATATTTGTAACTTTTTATTGAATGCTGACTCAACTAGCTCTTGCAGTGAATGAGTTGTCTCTTACACTTTTCTTCCTCTGTTTTCTGTTGATTAAATTAGAAGCAGCAGCAGTTCATGGAGACTTTGGATGAGATGGAAATGTCTTATACCTTGATAATGGTGATTACCTGAGTGTATACATTTGTCAAAACTCATCAAGTGTACCTCTTTAAGAATAGGTGTTGTTAAGGACCTGTTGTATAGCACATGGAACTCTGCTCAATGTTATGTGGCAGGCTGGAGGGGAGGGGGATTTAAGGGAGAATGGATCCATGTATATATATGGCTGAGTCCTTTTACTCTCCACCTGAGACTGTCATAACATTGTTTGTTAATTGGCTATACCTCAATACAAAATAAAAAGTTAAAAAAAAAAAAGAATAAGAGTTGTCTATGGGATCGAAATTATACCTCAATAAAGATCACTTTAAAAAACAGTGTACACACTGGTATATTTAAAATGGATAACCAACAAGAACCTTCTGTATGGTCTGGGGAACTGCTCAGTGTTATGTGGCAGCCTGGATGAAAGGAGTTTCGGGGAGAATGAATACATGTGTATGTATGGCTGAGTCCCTTTGCTATCTACCTGAAACACAACATTATTAATCACCTATACTCCTATATAAAATGCAAAATTAAAAAAAAAGGGTGTGCTGGCTGTGCTTAGTTGCATAGTCATGTCCAACTCTTTGTGACACCGTGGACTACAGCCCACCAGGTTCCTATGTCTCTGGTTATTCTCCAGGTGAGAATCCTGGAGTGAGTTGGCATGCCTTTCTCCAGGGATAAAAGGATGTATAGAGTAAGTATTCATGCATTGATTACAGTTCCTTTTGACATGCTAAAAATTTAAAACTGTCTTTACATGAAAGAAGCATAGTATTTCAGAATGTAATGGAAAGCATCATTGACAAAACTTACAATATTTAAAGATAGTCACTGTGTCTAGAAGTGAGAACAAAAAATTGTGTCATGTGAAACAGAGGCAAGTCTCAGAAAATTAGCTCAGCGTAGAACCCTGAGAAGGGCCTCCTTTTTTTTGTAAAATTCGACTCAATAATTTCCCTCTAAGATTACAGTAAGATTTTGTGTTTCTACAAGAATTCTATTATCAATACATAGTAAATATATATTTATATATGTATTTATCTACTGAATTAATAAAAGGCTAAATGGACAGTTTACATAATCTTTTACAAGTCAATATACATTAAAATTCAATATCAATGATTCCACAGAATATAGAACATTTTAGCAGGTATAACCTGGTATAACAGTTCTCCAGGTGTGTTTTCAAGAACCTGTAAGGGGCATTTTTTGGTGACCTCTGTTAGAATTCTGGCTATGAGGTCACAGAATTTGTTATTGTGTCCTTGAAATTTGCTAAGAATTTGTTAAAAGTAGAGTTTAAGGGTTTTCCACCTCCCTTCACAATGTGATAGATATGTTAATTAACTTGACTGGGAGAAATACTTCACTATATATTGTAAAATAGTGTACATACTTAAAGTGTACACTTTTTTTTTTTTGGCCAATAGTACCTCAATAAATCTGGGAAAATGGAATTCATGATAGGAGTGATAACAATTCTGGGTCATGTCTCCCAGCTGACCCTCAGACCAAGACAAGAAGAGCAAGGTGTTTAAATAACCACATGTGGATGGCACAACAGCAGGGAGAGGCTGAAGAGAGTGATAAATGTGGCAAACAGAATGCATCTCACAGTCAAATAAAACACTTTTAACGATTAGGAACAAAAGCTATGCTAAATCAAGCTAGTTACAAATGATAACCTAAGATGATATTGGAGGTAGTGACAAAACAATAAATCATTTAAACAAGAAAATGAGCTGATTGAAGGCAATCTATTCACTCTAAGTCGGAGTAAGCAAGGCAAAAAGATAGAGAAAAGTTCAGTGTCACAGAATACAAGTAGCATCAAAATATTAAAGCAAAGATCACAGCATCAGATGTTATAGAGACCTAGGAAGATGAAGAATAAGACACATAGATGTGTGAATGCACATACCCCATACCTCTGTACTGCTTTCCACCAGGAGTCATATACTTTGTGCTTTAAAGAAAGCATCCCAGTATTATTAAACAGAAGTCAGATGTAAAGGTGTTTGTAGGTGAAGTGGAAGCAGGGAGTATAAACGACATTTTTGAGAAATGTGATAGTATAATATGAACTACAGATGGTAGACTTGAGGGAATATTTTTAGTGTGTGCAGAGATGAGCATTTTTGTGATCTGACAAACAACAGACAGAGGAAAACTGAGAATGAAGGATGTGTGTAAAGGTGTCACTGGGGAAAGTAAGAAAATAAAAGGATAGTTAAGAAAAATAGAGGATAAAGATTAATTTATTCACTGTTATGTGGCAACTCCAGAGGACTTGTCAATAGGGAACTAATAGAGATTGGTTATTGACTCAGGAAAGCATAGATGGTGTTTGTTAAGGAGTGGAATAGTCACATAAAGAATTGAATTTGGGAAGAGAAAGGATGGATATACGTTTATACGTACATGTTTAAATATGCTTGGAAGCCATGAATAATAGAGGCAGGCTGCTGGGGGATAGATGAGGAGATGCTAAATAAGTGGCACTGGTAAGGAAAGTGAACCATGTACCTAAGGATTATCAGTGTTTAACACATCCCAAGTTCCAGTGGGATATTAGCATGATGCTATAGTCGAGTTGCTCGGTGGTAGAGCAGGCAGGTCACAGAAAGGCTGCTGGAAAATCTGCATTAATATTAACAGCCAATGCTTCCTGAGAATTACTAAGTGACAGACACTCTTCTAAGAAAACTGGAGAGCTTGGCTTATTTATTAGTCATACAAGATAGGAGCTATTAATATCACCTTTCTTTTTTTCCCCCCCAGAGGCACAGAGAATTCAAGTAACTTGGTCAAGATTTCACAGCTTGTAAATGGCAAAGCGAGGTATAGAACCCGGGCTCCTGACTCTTGAGATCATGCTGTCAGTCACATCATCATTCTGCCTCCCATATTAGGAAATTCAATGGGCTGCTAAGTGAGAGTTCTACTTTTTATGGGTTTCTCTTCAAAGGAAGTTTCAGGCCTGCAGAAGAGTGGATGCCTCTCAAAGGTCTGGATAAACTTGCCCTTTTTACCATCCAGAGGAAGCCTTATGCTTTCTGTTGAGTACAGAAACTCACTCATGCTCCTTTTTGTCTCCATTGTTTCCATGTTCACATTTTCTGCCTTATGGTAGCCTGACTGGGTATTGGGTATTGACTCAGGCAAGAGTAGACCATGTTTGTCAATGAGTAGAATAGAGTCACATAGAGATCTGAATTTGGGAAGAATAGGATCAGTCTCATTCTTTTTTTTTTTTTTTTCTTCCATAAACACTCAATTACTTCCCAGAGTAGTGTAAGATTAGAAAGGCTACTGAAGACAATGAGGCTAGTTTCTGTTACCTATTGCTGTGTAAAAGACCACTTCAAAACTTAGTGCCATGAAAGGACAACCATCTGTTATTTATTATGCTTATGCAGTCTTGGAAATGATTGGCTCTCCTTAAGTGACAGGTAATAATAAGTACTAGTGTTTATTATCACCATCAGCAGCAATCAGTTCAGTTCAGTCGCTCAGTCGTGTCCGACTCTTTGCGACCCCATGAATCGCAGCACGCCAGGCCTCCCTGTCCATCACCATCTCCCGGAGTTCACTCAGACTCATGTCCATTGAGTCCGTGATGCCATCCAGCCATCTCATCCTCTGTCGACCCTTCTTCTCCTGCCCCCAATCCTTCCAAGCATCAGAGTCTTTTCCAATGAGTCAACTCTTCACATGAGGTGGTCAAAGTACTGGAGTTTCAGCTTTAGAATCATCCCTTCCAAAGAAATCCCAGGCTTGATCTTCAGAATGGACTGATTGGATCTCCTTGCAGTCCAAGGGACTCTCAAGAGTCTTCTCCAACACCACAGTTCAAAAGCATCAATTCTTCGGTGCTCAGCCTTCTTCACAGTCCAACTCTCACATCCGTACATGACCACAGGAAAAACCATAGCCTTGACTAGACGGACCTTAGTCGGCAAAGTAATGTCTCTGCTTTTGAATATACTGTCTAGGTTGGTCATAACTTTTCTTCCAAGGAGTAAGTGTCTTTTAATTTCATGGCTGCAGTCACCATCTGCAGTGATTCTGGAGCCCCCCAAAATAAAGTCTGACACTGTTTGCACTGTTTGCCCATCTATTTCCCATGAAGTGATGGGACCAGATGCCATGATCTTCGTTTTCTGAATGTTGAGCTTTAAGCCAACTTTTCACTCTCCTCTTTCACTTTCATCAAGAGGCTTTTTAGTTCCTCTTCACTTTCTGCCATAAGGGTGGTGTTATCTGCATATCTGAGGTTATTGATATTTCTCCCAGCAATCTTGATTCCAGCTTGTGTTTCTTCCAGTCCAGCGTTTCTCATGATGTACTCTGCATATAAGTTAAATAAGCAAGGTGACAATATGCAGCCTTAACATACTCCTTTTCCTATTTGGAACCAGTCTGTTGTTCCATGTCAAGTTCTAACTGTTGCTTCCTGAACTGCATACAGATGTCTCAAGAGGCAGGTTAGGTGGTCTGGTATTCCCATCTCTTTCAGAATTTTCCACAGTTTATTGTGATCCACACAGTCAAAGACTTTGTCATAGTCAATAAAGCAGAAATAGATGTTTTTCTGGAACTCTCTTGCTTTTTCCATGATCCAGTGGATGTCAGCAGCAATAGCATAATAGAAACAATCCACAACCTGCTAATGGAGAACTTACATCTCTTCTCTTTCTGGTACCCCAGTACCTTAGAGTCAGGGATGTGAAATGTGAGGAAACTCACAGACTGCTCTGGGTGACTTCAAAACTGTTTCAAAACTCAGCATAGTATGTAAAAAGAACTTTGGATAAAACATAAGAAGACTTGGGGCCCAGACTTGGTTCCACCACTTGGTAGCTACATTAACTTGGGCAAATCATAGTCATTCAAATTCTGAGTAAATTTCTTAACCATGGTCAATGGGATCAATGGGGTCGATAGTCACCTCACTAGACTAGTAGTTTTTGTTGCTCAGTTGTGTCCAACTCTTTGTGACCCCAAGGACTGTAGCCCACCAGGCTCCTCTGTCCATAGGATTCTTCAGGCAAGAATACTAGAGTGGATTGCCGTTCCCTACTCCAGAGGATCTTCCCAACCCAGGGATTGAACCTGGGTCTCTTGCATTGCAGGCAGATTCTTTACTGTCTGAGCTACAGGGAAGTCCTTGTTATAGTGTGGCTATGAAAATTAGATTAATACCGTGTATAGGGTGCCTTGAAAAGACAATCAGTTCAGTTCAGTTCAGTTGCTCAGTCGTGTCCGATTCTTTGTGAACCCATGGACTGCAACAAGCCAGGATTCTCTGTCCATTACCAACTCCTGGAGCTTGCTCAAAATCATGTCCATTGAGTTGGTGATGCCATCCAACCATTTCATCCTCTGTTGTCCCCTTCACCTTCTGCCTTCAATCTTTCCCACCAAAATGGTCTTTTCAAAAGAGTCAGGTGGCCAAAGTATTGGAGTTTCAGCTTCAACATCAATTCTTCCAATGAATATTCAAGACTGATTTCCTTTAGGATGGACTGGGTGGATCTCATTGTTGTCCAAGGGACTCTAAAGAGTCTTCTTCAACACCACAGTTCAAAAGTATCAATTCTTTGGTGCTCAGTTTTCTTTATAGTCTGACTCTAAAACCATACATGACTACTGGAAAGACCATAGCTTTGACTAGACGGACCTTTGTTGGCAAATAAAAGATAATGGACAGTGGAAAAGACCATCGACAATGCCTAACGTGTATTAGACTCTTTCTTACTGGGATCTTGTTTGAAATGCTTTACATGTATTAAATCATCTATGAAGTTGGTGGTATTATTAATCCTATCTTGCTGCTGGGGACCCTGAGGCACAGAGAAGGTCAGTAACTTGTCCAAAGCCAGGCACTTCATAAGTGTCAGAGTGGGGAACCAATGAGAAGGTGCTCATTCCTGTCAGGAACCAATGAGAAAGGAGGTCACTTGTGAAAAGAAAGAAACCTAGAGAAACCTGAAGTAGCTCCTCTAGGAGCACAGAATGAATGGATCCAGAGGAGGCAGGGGTAGGTATCTGCACTGGGCTGAAAAGGAATAGCTGAGTTACAGCCTTGCTTGATTATAGGTTTCTCTTTTCATGGAGGGATTAGATGTGGCAGAGGAAGGCTATTTTCCCTCAGGCATTCTCTTAGAAGGCCACTAAGTGGCTCTGATCATGAACTCCTTATTGCCAAATTCAGACTTAAATTGAAGAAAGTGGGGAAAACCACTAGACCATTTAGGTATGACCTAAATCAAATCCCTTATGACTATACAGTGGAAGTGAGAAATAGATTTAAGGGATTAGATCTGATAGACAGAGTGCCTGATGAACTATGGACTGAGGTTCATGACACTGTACAGGAGACAGGGATCAAAACCATTCCCATGGAAAGGAAATACAAAAAAGCAAAACAGCTGTCTGAGGAGGTCTTACAAATAGCTGTGAAAAGAAGAGAAGTGAAAAGCAAAGGAGAAAAGGAGATGTAAGCATCTGAATGCAGAGTTCCAAAGAATAGCAAGGAGAGATAAGAAAGCCTTCCTCAGGGATAAATGCAAGGAGATAGAGGGAAACAACAGAATGGGAAAGACTAGAGAACTCTTCAAGAAAATTAGAGATGCCAAGGGAATATTTCATGCAAAGATGGGCTTGATAAAGGACAGAAATGGTATGGGCCTAACAGAAGCAGAAGATATTAAGAAGTGGTGTCAAGAGTACACAGAAAAACTGTGCAAAAAAGATCTTCATGACCCAGATAATCACGATGGTGTGATCACTCACCTAGAGCCAGACATCCGGGAATGTGAAGTCAAGTGGGCCTTAGAAAGCATCACTATGAACAAAGCTAGTGGAGGTGATGACATTCCAGTGGAGCTATTTCAAATACTGAAAGATAGTGCTGTTAAAGTGCTGCACTCAATATGCCAGCAAATTTGGAAAATTCAGCAGTGGCCACAGGAATGGAAAAGGTCAGTTTTCATTCCACCTCAAAGAAAGGCAATGCCAAAGAATGCTCAAAATACTGCACAATTGCACGCACCTCACGCTCCAGGCCAGGCTTCAGCAATACGTGAACCGTGAACTTCCAGATGTTCAAGCTGGTTTTAGAAAAGGCAGAGGAACCAGAGATCAAATTGCCAACATCTGCTGGATCATGGAAAAATCAAGAGAGTTCCAGAAAAATATCTATTTCTGCTTTATTGACTATGCCAAAGCCTTTGACTGTGTGGATCACAATAAACTGTGGAAAATTCGGAAAGAGATGGGAATACCAGACCACATGACCTGCCTCTTGAGAAACCTATATGCAGGTCAGGGAGCCACTGTTAGAACCTGACATGGAACAACAGACTGGTTCCAAACAGGAAAAGGAGTATGTCAAGGCTGTATATTGTCACCCTGCTCATTTAACTTCTATGCAGAGTACATCATGAGAAACGCTGGGCTGGAAGAAACACATGCTGGAATCAAGATTGCCGGGAGAAACATCAGTAACCTCAGATATGCAGATAACACCATCCTTATGGCAGAAAGTGAAGAGGCGCTAAAAAGCCTCTTGATGAACATGAAAGTGGAGAGTGAAAAAGTTGGCTTAAAGCTCAACATTCAGAAAACGAAGATCATGGCATCTGTCCCAATCACTTCATGGGAAACAGATGGGGAAACAGTAGAAACACTGTCAGATTTTATTTTTGGGGGATCCAAAATCACTGCAGATGGTATTTCAGCCATGAAATTAAAAGACACTTTCTCCTTGGAAAGAAAGTTATGACCAACCTAGACAGCATATTTAAAAGCAGAGACATTACTTTGCCAACGAATGTCCATCTAGTCAAGACTATGGTTTTTCCAGCGGTCATGTATGGATGTGAGAGTTGGGCTATAAAGAAAGCTGAGTGCCGAAGAATTGATGCTTTTGAACTGTGGTGTTGGAGAAGACTCTTGAGAGTCCTTTCGACTGCAAGGAGATCCAACCAGTCCATTCTAAAGGAGATCAGTCCTGGGTGTTCATTGGAAGGAATGATGCTGAAGCTGAAACTCCAATACTTTGGCCACCTCATGTGAAGAGTTGACTCATTGGAAAAGAACCTGATGCTGGGAGGGATTGGGGGCAGGAGGAGAAGGGGATGACAGAGGATGAGATGGCTGGATGGCATCACTGACTTGATGGGCATGAGTTTGAGTAAACTTCAGGAGTTAGCGCTGGATAGGGAGGCCTGGCGTGATGCAATTCATGGTTTCTCAAAGAGTCAGAGAGGACTGAGTCAATGAACTGAACTGAATCAGTCCTTCAGTGAACTCCACCCCAAAGGTGAAACCCAACTTCTTCCCCAGGAATTTAAGGGTCTAGGTAAGGGCTTTGTAGTCATTTTATTTTAGACAGAGAAATGAATTTGGTCCTCAGTGATTTTGTTTACTATTGTACTTGCTAAGCTGTGTCTGAATTTTTTGCAACTTCATAGACTGTTGCCGGCCAGGCTAATCTGTCTATGGGATTACTATACTAAAATTTATATTTTATGATTTCTTTTATCCTTTTTATTCATTTTTAATTCTGTGAAACAGCAAATAATGTAAAATGTAAGAGTGATAACCTTGGGGAAAGCATGGACCCCAGATGCTCATTCTCAAAGGCCAGAATCAGAGAGCGTAGCTGAAAGTCAGGCAGTTTCCCCTTCTCCCTACATAAAGAATGTGGGGTGAGAAGAGTTACCCATAGACAGCCAAAGTTCCCTTTTAAAAAATTCTCTTATTAATTCTGAAGCTAAATTTGCAAGATTATTTTGAGAAACAAATTGGAATATGTTTCAGATTAACACAATTAAGGTGCAAAATCATTATCCAAATGTTTTTTAAAAAGTAGAATCAAATTGTTTAGGAATGAATGTATTTTGTTTCTCACATTAGTTATCTTTTAACATTTTATTCTAAGTTCTAAATATCCCCCATTTTGTGGACACTTATTCATCTGATTTTTAGGAATGCAAACTGTCCCTATTAGAAGTGATGACCAGTGCAGTTTAAAGGTTACTTATGCAGATATTTATAAATGGCTGAGGTCTTATTGACTAATAGTGAACAAAGATATATATAGCTAGCTAGACAGACATATTCTCTCTCTCCATATACATATATAAGACCTCAGACATTTATAAATATCTGCATAAAGAACCTCTAAACTGCACTGGCCAGTTTATATATATATGAAAGATTTATCTTATGAGTTTGTAAGTGGTGATGAAGTTGAAGATGATTTTTTGTTCCAGTTGTACAGCTTGTAGTCAACTTCGGATATTGCTTTAGGAGAGAGACACTCAAAAACTTGAGACTTCAGATAAAAGCACACATCTTGCTGCCTGAAACAACAGGGGGAGAAGTCAGGTTGGCAGGAACAATTTTGCCTCATCTTATTTCTTCCTTGATGTATAATTGCTCTTTAGTGGTTTAGAGTCACTGAAAGTTCTCATCTTTCTACAGGTAACACGTTTCTGTAGAAACTTAAAAAGAACAAAGTGCACACTGTTATTGCGCTGTTATCTCTCTTCTAAGCTTGGCTATTTGTAAACATTTAGAACAAATTGCTTTTCAGAAAGTTGATTGATTGGCTGACCCCATTTTGAATAACATGGGACAGTCTATTTCATAGAAAAAAAGATAACTCTATCTTCTACTTGAAAGCAACTCAACTCTGCAAACCTAGGCATCTTTAGTGTTCAAATAATCAGAGTTAAATTCCTTTCAGAACTCTGACTTGATAAACCTTTCAATGTGTATTTTGATTAACTGTCTGAGTGATTGATTGATGGATCTTTCCACATTGGGCTGAATTGATTATAGAGGTGCCTGCAATAAAAGGACCATGCTGTGTATTTTGTAAATAAATTAAGCTGTTAGTCTTTTATATGTAATTTATAACAGACTACAGATCAGTAGGCATTTGGACTTCAAAGCTGTTCTTCAGTTTCTTTATTCTTTCAATGATGTATTTCATACATCTAATATATAAAGTATACAATATATCAAATTATGAAGTCTATGTTTCTGAAGAAAATTAATATTTTAAAATACATATAATTATTTTACTGTAGCATCAATTTTTATTAATGAAGTTAATCTTCAATGGTTTAACTATTTCTGCAACTGTCTAATAATAATTCTGCAGTTCTGCCTTGTCCAAAAGCTTCCCTGAAGTAAGAGAGAGAGCCATTTTCTATTTGTGACCCCTATATGTTTGTGAAAGTTCTTTTTAAAATTTCCCAATTAAACTTCTCCCAGATTCTAAACCAGAGTGCTAAATTAAAATTCTGATTCCATGTTTTGTGTCTGTAGGACCTTGAGTGAGTTTACGTAACTGCCGTGTGCTACATTTCTTCTCTATAACTAAGATCATATTACCTCTTATACTATTACAAAAATTGCATGAGTTATTAGATATCTGGCATATATTAAGCTATTATTATTGTTACTTTTTATTATTTTGGTAACCATAATATAGAGAATTATAGTTCATATCCATGAATTTCCATGTGAAAGAATATGTGAGCAACAATTCCGGAAGACCTGTTCTTTCTGAATCTTACTATGAGGGCCATTGTAATTACATCATAATTTGAAATATTTCATCAGTTTTCACCGTTTAGACAGTTACTGATTATCTAACCAATGTCACACCTTTTATTTAAGGATACAAGTATAAATAAAATAAAATCTCTTCTTTGAAGTTTAAAAAAATCCGATGGTTTCAATTTGAACATTTGTGATCAAGCATTTGAACATCTGTGATCTATTTTGCATCTGAAAGTGTATACAGAGATTGAGATAACTAAATAAAAGTAAGGCACTATCCAGATAATATGTGAAGATCGGCATGGTCACATTTTCAAAAGCCCCATGTTGTTCAGATGCTAAGTCGTGTCTGACTCTGTGACTTTATATACTGTAGAATGCCAGGCTCCTCTTTCTTCCACTGTCTCGCAGAGTTTGCTCAAATTTATGTCCATTGAACTGGTCATACTATCTAACCATCTCATCTTCGATCACCAGCTCCTCCTTTTGTCTTAAACTTTTCCCAGTATCAGAAAAAACTGAGGGTACTCTTTCTTGTCTTTTCCAATGAGTCGTCTCTTTGCATCAGGTAGTCAAAGTATTGGAACTTCAACTACAGCATCAGTCCTTCCAATGAATAGTCAGGGTTGATTTCTTTAGTATTGACTGGTTGCATTTCCTTGCAGTCCAAGGGACTCTCAAGAGTCCTCTCCAACACCACAGTTTAAAAGCATTAATTCTTCAGTGCTCAGCTTTCTTCACAGTCCAACTCTCACATCCATACATGACTAGTAGAAAAACCATAGCTTTGACTAGATGGACCTTTGTTGGCAAAGTAATGTCTGTACTTTTTAATATGCTGTCTATGTTTGTCATAGCTTTTCTTTCAAGGAGCAAGCATCTTTTAATTTCACGGCTGCAGTCACCATATGCAGTGATTTTAGAGCCCAAGAAAATAAAATCTGCAACTGTTTCCCTTGTTTCACCATCTATTTGCCATGAAGTGTTGTGACCAGATGCCATGATCTTAGTTTTTTGAACACTGAGTTTTAAGCCAGCTTTTTCAGTCTCCTCTTTCACTTTCACCAAGAGGCTCCTTAGTTCCTCTTCGATTTCTGCCATAAGGGTGGTGTCATCTGCACATCTGAGGTTATTGATATTTCTCCTGGCAATCTTGATTCCAGCTTGTGCTTCATCCAGCCTGGCATTTTGCATGATGTACTTTGCATATAAGTTAAGTAAGCAAGGTGACAAAATACAGCCTTGACTATATACAGTTTCCTCATTTTATAAATTTCACCTACACAAGGTATTTGAGTATTTGTGATGGCTGGAAGATAGCTGGAAAAGGACTTTGATGAAAGATTGGCAGTTATGTTAAAAGAGAGAGACAAATTAAACACCTGGAAATATACTCAAACAATGTTAAATTTATGTCTTATTATTTTCTATTGTTTTTGTTGATGAAATAAACTGAATCAGTAAAGGAGTTACTGTGTTATAGCAGAAAGAGGGTGTTTTTAAACCAGGCAGACATGGATGATGTTATAAAGTGTTGTTAATTCCTGCTTATATGCAGACTGCATCATGAGAAATGCTGGGCTGGATGAAGCACAAGCTAGAATCAAGATTGCCAGGAGAAATATCAATAACCTCAGATATGCAGATGACACCACCCTTATGGTAGAAAGCAGAGAAGAACTAAAAACCTCTTGATGAAAGTGAAAGGGGAGACTGGAAGTTTGTTAAAAACTCAACATTCAGAAAATTAAAATCTTGGCACCTGGTCCCACCACTTCATGGCAAGTAGATGGGGAAACAGTAGAAACAGTGACAGACTTTACTTTCTTGGGCCCCCAAATCCCTGCAGATGGTGACTGCAGCCACGAAATTAAAAGACGCTTGCTCCTTGGAAAAAAAGTTATGACCAACCTGGACAGCTATTAAAAAGCAGAGACATTACTTTGCCAACAAAGGCCCGTCTAGTCAAAGCTATGGTTTTTCTACTAGTCAAGTATGGATGTGAGAGTTGGACTGTGAAGAAAGCTGAGCACTGAAGAACTGATGCTTTTGAACTGTGGTGTTGGAGAAGACTCTTGGAAGTCCTTTGGACTGCAAGGAGACCCAACCAGTTCATCCTAAAGGAAATCAGTCCTGAATATTCATTGGAAGGACTTATGCTGAAGCTGAAATTCCAATTCTTTGGCCACCTGATGCGAAGTACTGACTCATTGGAAAAGACAGTGATGATGGGAAACATTGAAGGTGGGCGGAGAAGGGGACAACAGAGGTTGAGATGGTTGGATGGCATCACCTACTCGATGGACATGAGTTTGAATAAACTCTGGGAATTGGTGATGGACAGGAAGGCCTGGCGTGTTGCAGTCCATAGGGTCACAAAGAGTCAGACATGACTGAGCGACTGAACTAAACTGAACTGAACCTATGATTCTATATATGTAACCTTGGGTGAAATATTGAATATTTTCTCTTTTAGGACTTTGCATGCATAAATCAAAACCTGCTTTGTGGATTAGTATTAACGTGTGTAGGACAACTGGCAGGATGACTGTGTGACTGATATTTCAATAGAGTCTCAATGAAGAGCAGTTATGTGTTTATTTTAGCAACTGAGATGACTGTATCTAACATTGGACCAGTTCCAAACCTCCCTTTTTAGGTATTATTGCATGACCTTCCATTCTAAGTTAGGTAACGTTACTTACTTGTAGATTTTCACTCCTGGAATGCAAATTCTTCCAGGGCAGGAGTTGAAACTTTGTCTGTAGCTGCTCAACACCTAGTACAGAGTTTGCCTCTTAGAATTTAGTCAATCAATTTGGAATGCTGAGTTCTACTCAATGTACCAGTAGGTTCTTGTTGTTTAGTTGCTAAATTGTGTCCAACGACTCTCTTGCCACCCATGGACTATAGCTCACCAAGCTCTTCTGTCCATGGAATTTTCTACAGTGAGTTACTGGAGGGAGTTGCCATATCCTTCTCCAGGGGATCTTCTTGACCTTGGGATCGAACCCACGTCTCTTGCACTGCAGGTGGACTCTTTGCCTCTGAGCCACCAGGGAAGCCCACCAGAAGGTTCTGGGCAATATAAACTAAATTCTGAAGAGACCAGAGATCTCCAACGGATATAATTGCTAACTTGTGATGGGCAAAAACAATAGATGGAATTTATCTTGATTTAAGCAACAGCTTTCTATTTTGCTGAATAATAGTATACTTTTGATTTTTCTGGAAAATCATTTGCATGACAATGATTTAGCAAGAGATTATTTTTAACTAAGATAGTGTTTATCTGATACAACCTT
This sequence comes from Budorcas taxicolor, assembly GCF_023091745.1. NCBI lineage: Eukaryota > Metazoa > Chordata > Mammalia > Artiodactyla > Bovidae > Budorcas > Budorcas taxicolor. The sequence continues at coordinate 75,860,755 of NC_068910.1, forward strand.
ATAATTGATAGGTACTGAGTGAAACACATTGAGAAGAGGAGTAACTTTCAGGCAAACTAGTACATTGATCATTAAATACTACAGTTCATCCTCATTTTATTGGAATTACTTTACAGCATTGTGTCAATTTCTACTGTACAACAGTATGAGTTAGCCATACGTATATATATCTCCACCCTCTTGGGCCTTCCTCCCACCCCCATCCTTATCCCACCCCTCTAGGTCATCACAGAGCACAGAGTGAAGCTTCTGTGTTGTATAACAGCTTTCCCCGAGCTTCCCACCATCTATTTTAATATGGTAGAGTATATATGTCAATGTTACTCTCTCAGTTCATCCCATCCTCTTCTTTCTTCTCTGTGTTCACAAGTACATTCTCTATGTTTTCATCTCTATTCCTGCCCTACAAATAGGTTCAGCTGTGCCATTTTTTTCTAGATTCCATATATATGCATTAATGTTTAGGTTAAACTTAGACAGCATATTAAAAAACAGACATTACTTTGCCAACAAGGGTCCATATAAGTCTTTCTGTCTTCACTCTGTATAATAGGTTCTAGTTTCATCCACATCACTACAACACTATCTTGGCTATAGTAAGTTCAGTTCAGTTCAGTCGCTCAGTCGTGTCCGACTCTTTGCGACCCCATGAATCGCAGCACTCCAGGCCTCCCTGTCCATCACCATCTCCCGGAGTTCACTCAGACTCATGTCCATTGAGTCTGTGATGCCATCCAGCCATCCATCCTAGGTCGTCCCCTTCTCCTCCTGCCCCCAATCCCTCCCAGCATCAAAGTCTTTTCCAATGAGTCAACTCTTCTCATGAGGTGGCCAAAGTACTGGAGTTTCAGCTTTAGCATCATTCCTTCCAAAGAAATTACAGGATTGATCTCCTTTAGAATGGACTGGTTGGATCTCCTTGCAGTCCAAGGGACTCTCAAGAGTCTTCTCCAACACCACAGTTCAAAAGCATCAATTCTTCAGCCACAGCCTTCTTCACAGTTCAACTCGCACATCCATACATGATCAAAGGAAAAACCATAGCCTTGACTAGATGGACCTTAGTCAGCACAGTAATGCCTCTGCTTTTGAATGTACTGTCTAGGTTGGTCATAACTTTTCTTCCAAGGAGTAAGCGTCTTTTAATTTCATGGCTGCAGTCACCATCTGCAGTGATTTTGGAGCCCCCCAAAGTAAAGTCTGACCCTGTTTCTACTGTTTCCCCATCTATTTCCTATGAAGTGATGGGACCGGATGCCATGATCTTCATTTATCGAATGTTGAGCTTTAAGACAACTTTTTCGCTCTCCTCTTTCACGTTCATCAAGAGGGTTTTTAGCTCCTCTTCACTTTCTGCCATAAGGGTGGTGTCATCTGCATATCTGAGGTTATTGATATTTCTCCTGAAATCTTGACTCCAGCTTGTGTTTCCTCCAGTCCAGCGTTTCTCATGATGTACTCTGCATATAATTTAAATAAGCAGGGTGTCAATATACAGCCTTGACGTACTCCTTTTCCTATTTGGAACCAGTCTGTTGTTCCATGTCCAGTTCTAACTGTTGCTTCCTCACCTGCATAGAGGTTTCTCAAGAGGCAGGTCAGATGGTCTGGTATTCCCATCTCTTTCAGAATTTTCCACAGTTTATTGTGATCCACTCAGTCAACGGTTTTGGCATAGTCAATAAAGCAGAAATAGATGTTTTTCTGGAACTCTCTTGCTTTTTCCGTGATCCAGCAGATGTTGGCAATTTGATCTCTGGTTCCTCTGCCTTTTCTAAAGTCAGCCTGAACATCAGGAAGTTTACGGTTCACGTATTGCTGAAGCCTGGCTTGGAGAATTTTGAGCATTACTTTACTAGCACGTGAGATGAGTGCAATTGTGCCGTAGTTTGAGCATTCTTTGGCATTGCCTTTCTTTGGGATTGGAATGAAAACTGACCTTTTCCAGTCCTGTGGCCACTGCTGAGTTTTCCAAATTTGCTGGCATATTGAGTGCAGCACTTTCACAACATCATCTTTCAGGATTTCAAACAGCTCCACTGGAATTCCATCACCTCCACTAGCTTTGTTAGTAGTGATGCTTTCTAAGGCCCACTTGACTTCACATTCCAAGATGTCTGGCTCTAGATTAGTGATCACATCATCATGATTATCTGGGTCATGGAGATCTTTTTTGTACAGTTCTTCTGTGTATTCTTGCCACCTCTTCTTAATATCTTCTGCTTCTGTCAGGTCCATACCATTTCTGTCCTTTATCGAGCCCATCTTTGCATGAAATGTTCCTTTGGTATTTCTAATTTTCTTGAAGAGATCTCTAGTCTTTCCCATTCTCTTCTTTTCCTCTATTTCTTTGCATTGATCACTGAGGAAGGCTTTCTTATCTCTTCTTGCTATTCTTTGGAACTCTGCATTCAGATGCTTATATCTTTCCTTTTCTCCTTTACTTTTCACCTCTCTTCTTTTAACAGCTATTTGTAAGGCCTCCCAGACAGCCATTTTGCTTTTTTGTATTTCTTTTCCTTGGGGATGGTCTTGATCCCTGTCTCCTGTACAATGTCACGAACCTCATTCCATAGTTCATCAGGCACTCTATCTATCAGATCTAGCCCCTTAAATCTATTTCTCACTTCCACTGTATAGTCATAAGGAATTTGATTTAGGTCATACCTGAATGGTCTAGGAGTTTTCCCTACTTTCTTCAATTTAAGTCTGAGTTTGGTAGTAAGGAGTTCATGATCCGAGCCACAGTCAGCTCCCGGTCTTGTTTTTGTTGACTGTATAGAGCTTCTCCCTCTTTGGTTGCAAGGAATATAATCAATCTGATTTTGGTGTTGACCATCTGGTGATGTCCTTGTGTAGAGTCTTGAAAACTAGCTGTTTTTCTTCCTTTGTTGTTTGTTGTTCAGTCACTCAGTCGTGTCTGACTCTTTGTGACCCCATGGACTTCAGTACACAGGCTTCCCTGTTCTTCACCATCTCCTGGAGCTTGCTCAAACTCAGGTCCATTGAATCAGTGATGCCATTAGCCATCTCATCCTCTGTCCCATTCTCCTGCTGCCTTCAATCTTTCCCAGCATCAGGGTCTTTTCAAATGAGTCAGTTCTTCCCATAAGGTAGTCAAAGTCTTAGAGCTTCAGCTTTAGCATCAGTCCTGCCAATGACTAGTCAGGGATGATTTCCTTTAGGATTGACTGGTTGGATCTCTTTGTAATCCAAGGGATTCTCAAGAGTCTTCTCCAACACCACTGTTCAAAAGCATCAATTCTTCGGTGGTTAGCTTTCTTTATGATCCAACTCTCACATCCATACATGACTGTTGGGAAAACCATAGCTTTGACAAGATGGACCTTTGTCAGCAAGGTAATGTCTCTGCTTTTTAATATGCTGTCTAGGTTGGTCCTAGTGTTTCTTCCAAGGAGCAAAAATCTTTTAATTTCATGGCTGCAGTAACCATCTGCAGTGATTTTCGAGCCCAAGAATGTAAAGTTTGTCACTGCTTCCAGTTTTTCCTAATCTATTTGTCATGGAGTGATGAGACCAGATGCCATGATGTTAGTTTTTGGTATGTTGAGTTTCAAGCCAAGAGGCTCTTTAATTCCTCATTGCTTTCTGCCATATATGCAATTTTAGGTGTATTTAACTTTAAGTATATTTAATTTTACAATAAAGTTACTTTAAAAAGTAGTCATCAAAACCAATTACCAACATGGTAAGGTAAATTAAAACTCCTAATTTTACCCTTGACCTCTGGTGTAAATATTAATAAATCTGACTTGCACTGTCAAAAACATCTCAATTTGGACAATAAATTATGTGGTCCCACACAAATAATTAGGGGCTTCGCAGGTGGCATTAGTGGTAAAGAACCTGCCTAGATAAAGCAAGAGATAGATATAAGAGAGATGATGGTTCAGTCCCTGAATTGGGAAGATCCCCTGGAGGATGACATAGTAGCCTTTTCTGCCATAAGGGTGGTATCATCTGCATATGTGAGGTTATTGATATTTCTCCCAGCAATCTTGATTCCAGCTTGTGCTTCACCCAGTCTGGCATTTTGTATGAGGTACTCTGCATATAGTCACAAAGAGTCAGACATGACTGAGCGACTTCACTTTCTTTCACTCTGTATATAAGTTAAATAAGCAAGGCGACAATATACAGCTTTGACATACTGCTTTCCCAGCTTGGAACCAGTCTGGTTCTAACTGTTGTCTCTTGACGTGCATACAGGTCTCTTAGGAGGCCGGTAAGGTGGTCTGGTATTCCCATCTCTTTCAGAATTTTCCACTATTTTCTGTGATTCACACAGTCAAAGGCTTTGGCGTAGTTAGTAAAGCAGAGGTAGATGCTTTTCTGGAATTTTCTTGCTTTTTCTATGATCCAACGGATGTTGACAATTCGATCTCTGGTTCCTCTGCCTTTTCTAGATCCATCTTGAACAATCTGGAAGTTCTTGGCTCACATGCTGTTGAAGCCTAGCTTGGAGAATTTTGAGCATTATTTTGCTAGCATGTGAAATGAGTGTAATTGTGTGGCAGTTTGAATATTCTTTGACATTACCTTTCTTTGGGATTGGAATGAAAGCTGACCTTTTCTAGTCCTGTGGCCACTGGAGTTTTTGAATTTGCTGGCATATTGAATGCAATACTTTAACAGCATCATAATTTAGAATATGAAATAGCTCAGCTAATTCCATCACCTCCACTAACTGTGTTCATAGTGATACTTCCTAAGGCCACTTGACTTCGTACTCCAGAATGTCTGGTCCTCCTAGTTGAGTGATCACACCACCATCGTTATCTGGGTCATTAAGATCTTTTTTGTATAGTTCTTCTGTGTATTCTTGCCACTTCTCCTTTAAATACTTATAAATGATAGAGACTATTTAATACTGTGAAAATGCCAATTTTCACAAGCCAATAAAAAGTTACAATTAGTCATTTAAATAATCTTGAAAACTGAATAAATTTTCAGACCTGAATAAGGAAAAACCCCACAAGGCATTTCTCCATAAAAATCAATCAAAATTATCAATGAAGAAAAATAATCTTCTTTTTAAAAACTCAGCTACAAAAATACAGAGTTGCTAAATTCTTCTAATTCCATAAAATTATGGTCTCATCTCAGTCCTTTGTTTCTGCTCTGCCATATTCTGAACATTTAGATGTTTCTGCCTGATCTTTGTATAGATTTCTCCTTCAGATCATTTATGTCTCTGCTTCGATGTCACTTCCTTAGAGAGGATTTGCCTGACAGCCATTCTCTTTCCCACTCTATGTACTCATCTTGCTTCCTACTTTACAGCACTTATTTCTACTTCAAATTAAGTTATTTATTGGTTTACTTGTTCAGTGGTCTGTCTTTTTTTATGAGATTTTTGGCTCCATATGGGCAAGGTCCTTATATTTTCCTCTATTATTTTTTCAGCTCCCATTAAAATTGTGTTCAGTTGATGCTCAATGTTCTTTGGAAGGACTGATGCTAAAGCTGAAACTCCAATACTTTGGCCACCTCATGCGAAGAGTTGACTCATTGGAAAAGACTCTGATGCTGGGAGGGATTAGAAGCAAGAAGAGAAGGGGACAACAGAAGATGAGATGGCTGGATGGCATCACGGACTCGATGGACGTGAGTTGGGGTGAACTCCGCGAGTTGGTGATGGACAGGGAGGCCTGGCGTGCTGCGATTCATGGGGTCACAAAGAGTTAGACACGACTGAGTGGCTCAACTGAACTGAACTGATTCGAATAGATGACCATATAATCAGAGCCATTACTTTTGCTTAAAAGCATGGACTTTATGGTAAAATGATCTAGGGTTTACATTTAAATTCTGTGATTTATTAGCTTAGTGAATTTGTTTGAGTTATCTAAGGTTTGTAAACTTCAGTTTTTAAAATTTTCATTTATAACATATGATTAATAATGATAACGTGATGGTTGACTAAAAGATAAAGCAGAAGATAAGTGTAAAGAGCTCAAATCAGAAATAGATTATATGAATGTGAATTTTTTCTCTCAGTTTTTTAAATTAATATTTAAAAAAATTTGGTAATAGTCATATACTGTAAAACATGGTATTTTAACCATAATTAACTGTACAGTTTAGTGACACTGCTACTGCTAAGTCACTTCAGTCGTGTCCGACTCTGTGAGACCCCAGAGACGGCAGCCCGCTAGGCTCCCCCATCCCTGGGATTCTCCAGGCAAGAACACTGGAGTGGGTTGCCATTTCCTTCTCCAATGCATGAAAGTGAAAAGTGAATGTGAAGTCGCTCAGTCGTGTCCGACTTGTAACGACCCCATGGACTGCAGCCTACCAGGCTCCTCCATCCATGGGATTTTCCAGGCAAGAGTACTGGAGTGTGGTGCCTTTCGTTCACATCATAGTGCAACTCTTACCATCATCCATTTCCTAAACTAAAACTCCTTGCCAATTAAACACTAAGTCTTTATTCCCTCTCTCCATAGCATCTACCAATGTACTTTCTGACCCTATGAATTTGACTATATTAGGAACCTCATCATCAGCAGCAGCAGGAACCTCATCTAATGAATATGAATTTATATCACCTTCATTGGACAATAAGCTTTGAAGGTAGAGATTATGTATTTCTTGCCTACTATACACCCCCTTGGAGAAGGAAATGGCAACCCACTCCAGCGTTCTTGCCTGGAGAATCCCAGGGACGGGGGAACCTGGTGGGCTGCCGTCTATGGGGTCGCACAGAGTCGGACACGACTGAAGCAACTTAGTAGTAGTAGTAGTAGTAGTAGTAGTAGTAGTAGTAGTAGTAGTAGTGGTAGTATACACCCCTAGTTTTTGGCACATTGGAAAGGTTAATAAATAATATTGATTAATGAGCGAGTGAATGAATGAACTCTACAGAAAGTCAAACACTCCAAAGTGTGGTAGTCCTTTTGACATGTAGTGGTAGTATTAAAATAAATAAGTCACATTTTGTCAGATAAGTGGAGGAGTTTGATTGTTTATACTGCTGTATTTTAAACACAGGGATCTTGATGGCCAACAATTAGTCGACCTCAGAACACTATGTGAAACCTGATATCTGGGAATTTCAGTAGCTGGTAAGGCAGCTCTTATCAGTTCATCTTAGGAAACAAGAACGTTTGGTTCTATGGAAATTTAGGAGACTCATTGGAATTATTCATTAACCTATAAAAAAATTAGAAAATATAGCATACCTAATATATATGACCTTCTTAGTCTCTTGGAAGAGACTTCCTTTTACTTTGTGAGGGAACTGCAAAACTCTCTCTACTAAGAACAAAGATTGGCAATGTTGCAGTGTATGGAATTGACCCTCCAAAGAGTGCTCATTTGGATCAGGACTATAGGTTTTACAGCTCCTAGAATTGCATTCCAAGGGTGTTACACCCAAGAGTCCTCTTCGGGAGTTCTGACTCTCTCCATTTGTGAACTTAGACCAACATTTATTTTCTTAGATTACTGTGAACTTGCTCTTGACTGCCAGTAGTTTTCTGGTCCACAATCCATGCAATTGTGATGTGATGTGAAAAGATCAATAACCCTTCTGAAGTTTTCATTTCAGTCTAAATCATTTTCTAGCTCCTATAATTTTGCCAAGAAAAAAGTTTAAAAGATGTTGCCAAGATATTAGAACATACAAAACATGTATTTGAGGCTAGTAAATATGATTGTACATTAATCATTTAAAGTATATATTTAGAAGAATTTTGAGTCAGATGTATTTGTTTTTCTTGCACTTGATTTTCTGTAGATATATGAAACTGCACTGCATATGAAAACACACCAGAAGGAAGGGGATGATTTTGAAATATGTTGTATTTAAAGATAAACAACTACTACAACAATAACAGAAACAAAAGGACATTACAGATTATGTAGGAGCTGGATAGTTGGTATTTCAGTGTTGTCAAACACTTATTTTGAGCTGTGCTAGCTGAAGTTCAATGTGATTTTCAGAATATTACATTTCACTAATAGGGATTCTGTCAACAGATATGGTTTTGAGCTACACTTCAAGTTAGAAAGCAAATTTATCTGCGCACTTGAGTTTGGAACCTTGCTCCAAACACTGAAAAAAATTTTCTGATCAGGGTTTGAAGTGAAGCAAAGCAATTCATAACCAGATATGATTTCCTTTAAGTCATGAGAAACATATGCCATATATGTCTATTTTGTGTGTGTATATATATGAATAGTATATATTTTCACTTATGTGTTTCTATGAACATTTATGGGCTTCCCTGGTGACTCAGTGGTAAAGAACACTCATACCAATGCAGGAGACAAAGGATATGTGAGTTTGATCCCTAGGTTGGGAAGATCCCTGGGAGAGGGGAATGGCAACCCACTCTACTATTCTTGCCTGGGAAATACCAGGACAGAGGAGCCTGGTGGACTACAGTCCATGGAGTCACAAAAGAGTCGGACACAACTTAGCAACTAAACAACAGCAATGTACATTTACATATTTATGCATAAGTCCCCATAAGGACATTTATTTCAAATAACAACAAAAAATCTAATATAGCATAAGTGAGATTTATTATCTTATAGAACATGAGGCCCACAGAGAATAGTTGTAGGCCTGGTTAGATCAACTGCTTAGTAATACAACCAAAAGATCACCTGTCCTCAGAACTCTGGCTTTAACCACAAGATTCTTTCCTCATGAGTGTAATTTGGCTGCCACAGCATCAGCCTTTACTGCTGCTCAGTCTTATTCAGGGACAGGAGAAAGAAGTCGTCAAATAATCTCTCCCTCTTTTTTAAGTTAAAGGGCTCCTTAAAATGACTTCTTTACATTGGAAAAAAAAAATCACATGTCAACTTGAGGATAGACTGTTTTCAGCATAATGGAATTTCTAATAGAGGCTTAATCCAGCTGAGGATAGAGTTATCTGTCTTAGGACATGGCCAGGTAAAGGGCAGAAGTAGTCACTTGATCCAAGGCCAGGAAAACATGGGGGGAAGACTTACAGAGACAGCAATACAAATTTACAAATTTGTAATACAAGCTTAGCAATACAAACTTACAATACAAACAGCACAAACTTACAGAGACTTGCACATACAAATACCAAATTTCTGGTACCCACGATTGCTGATATTTTTAATTCTTTTGCATTTGCTGTGAATTTTTAAGTCAATACAGTAAAATCAAGCAAAGTAACAGACTATGGTTACCAAAGGGGAATGTTGGGGAGTGTGTGCTCAGTCGTTCAATCATGTCTGACCCTTTGCAATCCCATGGACTGTAGCCCACCAGACTCCTCTGTGCGTGGAATTTTTCAGGCAAGAATACTGGAGTGGGTTGCTATTTCTCACTCTGGAAGATCTTCCTGAGTCATATATAGAACCTACCTTGCTTCTGGTGTCTCCTGCATTGGCAGGTGGCTTCTTTACCACTGAGCCACCTGGGAAGCCGAATGTTGTGGTGGGGAGGAGGTTTAGTTGCTAAGTCTTGTCCGACTCTTGCGACCCCATGGACTGAAGCCTGCCAGGATCCTCTGTCCGTGGGATTCTCCAGGTAAGAATACTGGAGTCGGTTGACATTTCCTTCTCCAGGGCATCTTCCTGACCCAGGAATCGAACCCGGGTCTCCTGTACTTCAAGCAGAGTCTTTACCAACTGAGCTACGAGGGATGCCCAGTGTTGCAGGGAGAGAAGGGTAAATTAGGAATTTGGCATTAATAGATGGCATATTACTGTATATAAAAGAGATAAAACAAAGACTTATTGTATAGCACAGGGAACTATATTGAATATCTTATAGTAACCAATAGTGGAAAAGAATTTGAAAAGAATATATATACATATATATATAAAACTGAATAACTTTGCTATACACCTGAAACATTGTAGAGCAACTATAGTTCAATGAAAAAGAAAACAACAATAGGAATTCCCTGGTAGTCCAGTGGTTAGGATTTGGGGCTTCTTCCACTATAAGGGGGTTGAGATTCAATCTCTGGTCAGGAAACTAGGCTTTGTCGCCAAAACAAACAAACAAGGAATAGTCTATTGATGTAAAATTGTATCTTTCTTTCTGTGATCCTTAAAGAATTTAAAATATAAGCATGTAGAAACAAAGGAAATCAAAGCAGAGTCCAAATTGTTAAAAATATAGATATTTTAAATGGATTTATTCTGGTATTTTCTTAAGAGTAAAAGAGTGGATTATTTCCTTACTTCAAGGAGAGGAGATGAAAGAGTTAAACAGTGATATGGTAATGGTTTTCAAATTTTACCTTGATCAAACTATTAAACATTTTACATTCAAAATACTCAATGAAACCGTAGTAAAATGCACTGTTACATAGTATACATACATACAGACACACACAGACAGACACACACACATGTATAGGTGTGTATGTGGGCATTCCAGCTAACTCACTGGTAAAAGAATTCACCTGCCAATGCTGGAGACACAGGAAATGTGAGTGGGTCAATTCTTGGGTTGGGAAGATCCCCTGGAATAGGAAATGGCAGCCCACTCTAGTATTCTTGCCCGGAAAATTCCATGGTAAGAGGGGCCTGGTGGGCTACAGTCCACTTGCAAAGAGTTGGACACAACTGAATACACATGCAAGCTCTCATTGATGATTTACTGGATAAGCAAATTTGTAAACAAAGCAAAAACACTGTTTTTTTGTTGTTGTTTGTTTTTCAATTTATTAAAGGGAAGTTATTCTCTGAGATGACCTACCATTCTTTGAGACTGAATAGAAGTAACCACCTGCCTTCCTGGAAACATCATTGGTTCACTGACAAAGCAAGAGAGTTCCAGAAAAACATCTATTTTTACTTTATTGGCTATGCCAAAGCCTTTGACTGTGTGGATCACAATAAACAGTGGAAAATTCTTCAAGAGATGGGAATACCAGATGACCTGACCTGCCTTCTGAGAAATCTGCATGCAGATCAAGAAGCAACAGCTAGAACTGAACATGGAACGACAAACTGTTTCCAAATCAGAAAAGGAGCACATCAAGGCTGTGCATTGTCACCGTGCTTATTCAACTTACAGGCAGAGTACATCATGTGAAATGTCAGGTTGGATAAAGAACAAGCTGGAATCAAGATTGCTGGAAGAAATACCATTAACCTCAGATATGCAGATGACACTACCCTTATGGCAGAAGATGAAGAAGAACTAAAGAGCCTTTTGATGAAAGTGAAAGCGGAGAGTGGAAAAGTTGGCTTAAAACACAACATTCAGAAAACTAAGATCATGGCATCTGGTCCCATCACTTCATGGCAAATAGATGGGGAAACAGTGGAAACAGTGACTGACTTTATTTTCTTGGGCTCCAAAATCACTGCAAATGGTGACTGCAGCCATGAAGTTAACAGGTGCTTGCTCCTTGGAAGAAAAGCTATGGCCAAAATAGACAGCATATTAAAAGCAGAGATATTATTTTTGCCAATAAAGGTCTGTCTAGTCAAAGCTATGGTTTTCCCACTAGTCATGTATGGATGTGAGAGTTGGACTCTAAAGAAAGCTGAGCGCAGAAGAATCAATGCTTTTGTGCTGTGGTGTTGGAAAAGACTCTTGAGAATCCCTTGGGCTGCAAGGAGATCCAACCAGTCCATCTTAAAGGGAATTAGTCCTGAATATTCATTGGAAAGACTGATGTTGAAGCCTAAACTCCAATTCTTTGGCCACCTGATGCAAAGAACGGACTCATTGGAAAAGACCCTGATGCTGGGAAATATTGAAGGCAGGAGGAAGGGTATGACAGAGAAAGAAATGGTTGGATGACCTCCCGACTCGATGGACATGAGTTTGAGTAGGCTCTGGGAGTTGGTGATGGACAGGGAGGCCTGGCATGCTGCAGTCCATGGGGTAGCAAAGAGTAGGACATGACTGAGCCACTGAACTGAACTGAACTGAACTGAAATTCCAGGACACACACTCTATTGTTGCCTTGATGTATGAGAACATGATTTGGTATCAACAGCTTATTGTTAAGTTTCTATGGTTCTCACATTCTCAATTTCATTCATATTCTTTGCCTATTACAGGGAAGCATGAGACACTGAAAATGTCAAGAAGAAAGGGATATGAACCTAAAGCTGAGTTGCCAAGTAGAATCACAAATAAAGGGGATATTTTAAAAAAGCTTAAAAGACTGAAAAGCACAAATGTCATAGAGTTACGCATCTCTGTATAAGGCAAAGAAAATTTCTTATCTCTACCTAAGGATGTTTTCTGAGCTTCCAACCACTTTCAACAGGCATGCAAGTCATTTGTTAACATTGACACTGTCTTAAAGGAAAGGAAAATAGAAGAAAAGTACACACCATTATGACAACTCAAAACCAGGTACAGTGCAAAAGCTTTAATCTGTTAGTTTTCTTTTAAGTTTTTTTCTTATTCATAATCTCTCTAATCCAGGTAAAAAAATTGTATTTCAGGTTAATGTACTGATCAGAAATAAAATGAATTGATGCATCAAGTGAATGGTCTTTATAGCTCTTCAGTAAAGTAATCCTAGCAAGAACAGGGAAGTCTATGAAGCTCATATTTCTGGGAAAACTTGGAAATGGTGAAAGAACTCTGGAGACAAATGCTTGCCTGGGTTTCACTTCTTCTGTCTAATGTTTACATCTTTCTAATGAAACCTGAATGCCCCCAAATTCTCATGTCTTGGGGGATCACCTTTCCCTTTTTAATGTGTGCAACATTCTCACTGTATCTGACTCTTTGCAACATCATGGACTGTGGCCAGCCAGGCTTCTCTGTCCATGGGAATTTTCCAGGCAAGAATACTTTAGTGAGTTGTCATTTCATCTTCCAGGGGATCTTCCTGACCCAGGGACTGAACCTGCATCTCCTGTGTCTCCTACATTGGCAGGTGATTCTTTACCACTTGAGCCACCAGGGAAGCAGCCAACACATTACAGAGCCTTGATCACATTGCTGACAGTGGTTCAGTTCAGTTCAGTTGCTCAGTCATGTCTGATTCTTTTTGAACTCATGGACTGCAGCATGCCAAGCCTCTGTGTCCATCACCAACTCCCAGAGCATACTCAAACTCATGTCCATTGAGTCGGTGATGCCATCCAACCATCTCATCCTCTGTTGTCCCCTTCTCCTTCCACCTTCAATCTTTGCCAGCATCTGGGTCTTTTCCAATGAGTCAGTTCTTGGCATCAGATGGCCAAAGTATTGGAGTTTCAACTTCAGCATCAGTCCTTCCAATGAATATTCAAGACTGATTTTCTTTAGGAAGGACTGATTAGAGCTCCTTGCAGTTCATGGGACTCTCAAGAGTCTTCTGCAACACCACAGTTCAAAAGCATCAATTCTTTGGCACTCAGTTTTCATTATAGTCCAACTCTCACATCCATACATGACTACTGGAAAAACCATAGCTTTGATTTGATGACCTTTGTTGGCAAAGTAATGTCTCTGCTCTTTTTTCTTTTTTTAATTTTAATTTTTACTTTATATTGCTTTACAATACTGTATTGGTTTTGCCATACATTGACATGAATCCGCCACGGGTGTACTTGAGTTCCCAATCCTGAACGCCCCTCTCACCTCCCACCCTATATAATCTCTCTGGATCATCCCTGTGCACCAGCCCCAAGCATCCTGTATCATGCATCGAACATAGACTGACGATTCATTTCTTACATGATAGTATACATGTTTCAATGCCATTCTTCCAAATCATCCCACCCTCTCCCTCTCCCACAGAGTCCAAAAGTCCGTTCTATACATCTGTGTCTCTTTTGCTGTCTCGCACACAGGATTATCATTACCATCTTTCTAAATTCCATATATACGTGTTAATATACTGTATTGGTGTTTTTCTTTCTGGCTTACTTCACTCTGTATAATAGGCTCCAGTTTCATCCACCTCATTACAATTCACCACATTAACAAATTGAAAAATAAAAGCCATATGATTATCTCAGTAGATGCAAAGAAGGCCTTTGACAAAATTCAATATCCATTTATGATAAAAACTCTCCAGAAAGCAGGAATCAAAGGAACATACCTCAACATAATAAAAGCTATATATGACAAACCCACAGCAAACATTATCCTCAATGGTGAAAAATTGAAAGCATTTCCCCTAAAGTCAGGAACAAGACAAGGGTGCCCAATTTCACTGCTACTATTCAACATAGTTCGGGAAGTTTTGGCCACAGCAATCAGAGCAGAAAAAGAAATAAAAGGAATCCAAATTGGAAAAGAAGTAAAACTCTACATAGAAAACCCTAAAGACTCCACCAGAAAATTACTAGAGCTAATCAATGAATATAGTAAAGTTGCAGAATATAAAATCAACACTCAGAAATCCCTTGCATTCCTATACACTAATAATGAGAAAGTAGAAAAAGAAATTAAGGAAACAATTCCATTCACCGTTGTCTCTGCTTTTTAATATGCTGTCTAGGTTGGTCATAATTTCTTTTCCAAGGAGTAACCATCTTTTAATTTCATGCCTGCCGTCACCATCTGCAGTGATTTTGGAGCCCCCCAAAATAAAGTCTGACACTGTTTCCACTGTTTACCCATCTATTTGTCATGAAGTGATGGAACCGGATGCTATGATCTTAGTTTTCTGAATGTTGAGCTTTAAGTCAACGTTTTCACTCTCCTCTTTTACCTTCATCAAGAAACTCTTCAGTTCCTCTTCACTTTCTGCCGTAAGGGTGGTGTCATCTGCATATCTGAGGTTATTGATATTTCTCTCAGCAATCTTGATTCCAGCTTGTGCTCCCTCCAGCCCAGCATTTTTCATGATATTCTCTGCATAAAAGTTAAATAAGCAGGGTGGTAATATACAGCCTTGACGTACTCCTTTCCCAATTTGGAACCAGTCTGTTGTTCCATGTCTGGTTCTGTTGCTTCTTGATCTGGAGACAGATTTCTCAAGGGGCAGGTCGGGTGGTCTGGTATTCACATCTCTTGAAGAATTTTCCACAGTTTGTAGTGATCCAAACAGTCAAAGGCTTTGATAGTCATTAAAGCAGAGGTAGATGTTTTTCTGGAACTCTCTTACTTTTTCCATGATCCAGCAGATGTTGGCAATTTAATCTCTGGTTCCTCTGCTTTTTCTAACTCCAGCTTGAACATCTGGAATTTCATGGTTCATGTACTGTTGAAGCCTTGCCTGGAGATTTTTGAGCATTACTTCACTAGTATGTGAGATGAATGCAATTGTGCAGTAGTTTGAGCATTCTTTGGCATTGCTTTTCTTTGGGATTGGTTAACCTTGCCTTTATGAAACCTTGTCCTTGGTAAGTAACTAGCCCAGGGATCCTTAAATGTTCAATATATCCATCCTAAGTGACTACTTGCCATCTCTTGCTTGATATTCCTGTTCTGAACACTCTGTGATCAGAATTTACCTTCTCACAATCTTCTCTCTGGGCTTCCCTGTGGCTCAGCTGGTAAAGAATCCTCCTGCAATGCTGGAGGCCTAGGTTCAATCCCTGGGTTGGGAAGATCCCCTGGAGAAGGGAAAGGCTATCAACTCTAGTATTCTGGCCTGAAGAATTCCATGGACTGTTCATGGATAGTCCATGGGGTCGCAAAGAGTTAGCCATGACTGAGCGACTTTCAATTTCACTTTCAAATTTCTCTCTAGAAAATGCTCCTCTGCCACTGTCATGTCACACACAGGGTCAGCACCTCCACCCTTCTTGGTAACATAATCAGAGAGAGTATTCCTCAAGGCAAAAAGCTAAGAAAGCTAAACACTGCTTGTAGCATTCAAAAAGAAACCTGAATTACAGAAAGGGATTGCAATGCAAAATATTACAAAAGTAAGCAAAAAAAAAAAAAAAAGTTAACGTTATATTTGCCCCTTTGAAGTACTCATTCTCTGTCATAGAATTCCTGATTTCTTTTGAATTCCCCTTTCCCCTCCTTTTCCTTTCCTCTTCTCATGATAAGCTTGTGATGACCATGTGTATCAATTTCAGGAGCCCCTTTCCACCATTATGTCATTTCTTAGAGTCCAGGCTCCAACTCTCAGACTCAGATAAATAAATGAAGTTTTTCTGTGCATATGTGCTTAGTTGCTTCATTCCCGTCTGACTTCTTTTTGAGACCCTATGGACTGTAGCTCACTAGGCTCCTCTGATCATGGGATTCTCCAGGCAAGAATATGGGAGAGGGTTGCCATGCCCTCCTCTAGGGATCTTCCTGACCCAGGGATTGAACCCGTGTCTCCTGTACTGCAGGTGAATTTTTTACCACAAAGCCACTGGGGAAGCCCTGAAGACTTTTTATCCGCCCCCTCCCCCCCGAATTCCACTTTCTTTATTATGTCCCTGAATTATTACTTCTGAAAGCATCTGTTCCTTCAATCACTACCCAATCACTACCTGCATGAGAGTATTAAGTTGCCCAGGGTCTGAACTAGTAATCTCAAGAGCCAACAATGCTTTTTCCTGACATTGTTCCAAGCATCCTGATAAAAAATGACAATATTATGAGCACCTGATTCGTGCTTACCCAGATGGTTCCTTCTGGTATTAAGGGAAAGCCTGTCCCCAAAACAATCTCCAATTTCCATCCAAGAAGACAGACGTGGCTTGTCACCCCAGTATTATCTTTTTCAACTGCAAAATTTAAAGGTGAAAGTATACCTCTTGCAACAAAAAAGAAACTGCTAGCAACTAAAATAAGCATAGTTGCTCTATGCAGATTGATTGGCAACTACTGATTTGTTTTCTTATGTAGCAACCCCCTTAATATATAGTGTATTGTAGCATCATCCTTTATAATATAAAGATGCATGAACATGTATGTCAGGAGATTTGTTATGTCTACACTTTCATGTTCTATACTATTGTACTTTATTTTTTAGAGATATTCAGACTTTTGGACTCAGAGGGAGAGGGAGAGGGTGGGATGATTTGGGAGAATGGCATTGTAACATGTATACTGTCATGTAAGAATCGAATCGCCAGTCTATGTCCGACGCAGGATACAGCATGCTTGGGGCTGGTGCACGGTGATGACCCAGAGAGACGTTATGGGGAAGGAGGTGGGTGGGGGGTTCATGTTTGGGAACGCATGTACACCCGTGGTGGATTCATGTCAATGTATGGCAAAACCATTACAGTATTGTAAATTAAAATAAAGGATAAAAAAAAAAGGAAAAAAAAAAGAAGAAGCAACTGATTTTGTAATAGAAATCTCTAAGGATGAATGGAACTTAGGGGAGGGAAGTAAATTTCAAAAATTTTTTCAGTCTAAAGATTTTTTTTAAATCTTGAAAATTTCCTTTGGTGACATCAACCAAATAATTAGCATGTATTGCTGAAAACTCACCTTCTAGACCTAAAACTGGTCTTGAAGTTGTGAGATGATATTTAAATTTAAGAGCTTCTGGTATCAAAATGTTTTCATCATTCTTTCCGAAGATGTCATAATTCTTCATCAACCTGAATGTACAGTTTAGAAAGTCCTAAATTTAATGAGTTTCAAAAATAATCTGATTCACATTTTTGAAAATTTGATACCTCAGTGAAAGATAACCTGTAACAATTTTTTGGTAAACAATGGCGTTTTGTTTGCTTTCTACAGTAAGCAAATAAAAATGGTTATATGGTTAATAAGTAGGTTTACATGTTTCTTGAACATAGAATCAATCTTATTTATTTAATTAAAATAGTCTCATGCTGTCAACATTTTAGTTTTTTTTTTACTGTATTTTCATAGAATATAAAGTCTGAGTTTATATTCAGTTATTTATTTCTCCTTTGAACAAATTTATCTTTCTTGTTTGCCCTAACATCGAGTCATTATAGAAATATGTTCTCCCACCCTCAATTTGCTATCATTACACACAATTCTCCTTTAGCATGTTTTGCCTCGAGGAATAACTGTTCTCTGTCTTCGTGAAAGAATCTATCAAAGGGGCTGTGCTTCATAGCTTTGCCAGTGACAGTGTTTCAAGAAAAATTGCTGATTGAAAATAATGTGCAAACCCACCAATGGGCATTGCTTAGGTAAACCTCTCTTTTTAATGGCTGAGGGCCATTTTGTCTCAGAATAACTGTGCACATGTCCACAGAACTGGAGTTTGAGTACGAGTTTCCTCAGATGTCCTTTGAGATGTCTCAAGATGTTTTGAGAATATTTTTCAGGAGATCATGAAAATGCAGTAGTAAATACGTACCTGATCATGTCTAAATGATGAATAACTCATTGAGTAGTCTATGGTGTTTCAGCAGGGCTCTTTGATGTATGGCAAAACCAATACAATATTGTAAAGTAAAAAAAAAAATAATAACAATAAAATAAAATTTAAAAAGTTATTTAAAATAATGTTCAGGTAAACTTTGAAAATTGTCACTGGATCTTGATAACACACAATTATATAGAAAAGAGCTCTTGGTTGAATAATACGTCAATGAGTAATTCAAATAGAATTGTTTTTGGCCTTCTATTGCTGGAAGTATTGTGCCTCTGAGAAAATATCTAATTTTTAATTTACTTGTAATTTTATATTAATATACAAATTTAAATGCATTTGTATATTTCACATTTTGTTCTGGAATGTTTAGAAATTTTTAATGTTATACTACTTGAATATTCTGATTAACCATAAAACACTTTTAATAGTTTTGACTTTATCTGAAAAATGAAGTTTTTTCCTAACCTAGAATACTTGGTACATAAACTATTTGATATTTGTTCATTTTATGGTTGAAATTTTCCTATGACCTTAGGTGAGTTTTTACAATAAGCACTAGCATATTTAAGATAAGAAGTTGAAATTACATGTATACTGATTCTTGGTATTTTGTGGAAGTGTTCTGCTTAGTTAGGTTTTGCTATGCACATTTCTGAGTATGTATATTGTGTGTACATTTGTATTAGAGATATCATAAAAGAAGTGAAATAATATAGCACATTGAGACTTTTGAGTTGAGTGTTTAATCCTATAAAACTAAGATAGAATTCTTTATAATTTGTAAAACAAAAATACAGAAATATACTTTGTCAAGTGAAAAATTCTGATATTAGTATTTCACAAATGTGATATAAAAAACATATTTCTTTTTCTTGCATTTTTTAAAAATTTTTATTTTATTTTATTTTTAAATTTTTATTTTTACTTTAAGAGATTAAACCATATGGAGTCTGTTTACACAGACACATGATTTCAGAATGCAAACACTGTTGGTGATGCCTGCATGTTTAGGGTAACAGTATTTTGAGAAAGTAACTTTCAAAAAGATTTTAGGTTCCATGTTCCTCAAAGAGAAATTGATATTCTGAATTGATGCAACAATCACACTTAATTAAACATTCTATATAGGGATAAACTTAAGAAATTCTAGATTTACATATCTTGATATCTAACTTCAATAGCATCATAGAATGTTACAGCTGGAAAGGAATGTAAAATTTATCTAAGTAGGTGCTGGTGGTAAAGAACCGGCCTGCCAATACAGGAGATGTAAAAGACCAGGATTCGATCTCTGGGTCAGGAAGATCCCCTGGGGGAGGGCATGCAACCCACTCCAGTATTCTTGCCTGGAGAATTCAATGGACAGAGGAGCCTGACAGGCTACAGTCCATAGAGTGGCACAGTCGGACATGACTGAAGTGACTTAGCACACATACACAATCAACATACGTTGAAAGAGAAGCTGAAATAGGTGACATATCTTCCCAAGGGTGTTTGGGAGTCGAGGCTGTACTCTTACTGCAGTGACTGCCTGCTGTCCATAGCTACTACTTTCCTTATCATGACTCTCAATTAGTTTCTTAGCCAAGAACCTATAAGTTGCAGGGCTCACGGGCTAAGCCGTGACAGCCCTTACAGGCTCATTTTCCTCATCCAAGATAAAGGCACCCTGAACAACACATAAACAGACATGGACTCGTTCAGCAGGGAAACCACACACTTCTGGACCACAGCAGATGCTTGCCTGTGCTTTGGAAGGAATCATCACTGAAATTTGCAGTAATAAGTGAGGGCTTTTTGAAAAAGCACTTCACATGGAAATTTGTGTGCATCTCCAGTCAGTGGGGCCACTAAAGTTGTGTGTGTGTGGATGTGTGTGTGTGTGTGTGTGTGTGTCTGTGTGTACTTAGTTATTCAGACATATTTGACTCTTTGTGGCCCCATGGTCTGTAACCCACCAGGTTCCTCTGTCCATGGAATTCTCCAGGCAAGAATACTGGAGTGGTTAGCCATTCTTTTTCCAGAGGATCTTCCTGACCCATGGATCAAACCCTGGTCTCCTGCATTGCAGATAAATTCTTCACCATCTAAGACACCAGGGAAGCCCAAGGCCACTAAATACTGCCTTGCTAATGCCCTTTCCATCTCACTTCCCTCACCTCCCATCTCATATGGCTTCTCTTTCCATCAGTGAAAGAAAAGAAGCCATTCTTTAGTTTATGGTTTCAGTAGATCCATTGCCTATCTTTGCATTGAAGGAGCATTTATTGGTTTACATATTTGTCCAGTATGTAAACTCCATAAAACAAGGTGTCATGACATTTTTGTATCCTGAACAAGAGATGACAAACAGGAGGCATTCAATAGATACTTGCTGAGTTAAATGGTAATTTATAGAAAATCAAAATAAATACAGTTGCTAATCAATCAAATCTTAGATTTCAGATTCTGAAACATGAATAAAATTCATGCAGACACAATTATCTGCAGAGCGACTTTTCATCCTGATACAAGGAAGCTCAAAATTCAAGATGACCAGGGGTAACACAGAACCAAAGAATAAAAGTGAAGCTGACTTCACTCAAAAAGCACCCACACATTTCCCTGAATCATTGATGATTAATGACTTAATGAGTTCCTAGTGACAAAGGCATGAAAATTCCATAATAAAATACAATCAGCTTATCTATAATATGAATAAAGCACCTATTTAGTAAACACTTCTATATCACAATTTAAATAATTCTTAACCAATATCAATTGCTTTATGAAGTCTGTATTAAAAAATCTTTACTTTTTGAACTCTCTAGTTGGGCCAAG
The DNA here is from genome assembly GCF_023091745.1 of Budorcas taxicolor. Lineage (NCBI taxonomy): Eukaryota > Metazoa > Chordata > Mammalia > Artiodactyla > Bovidae > Budorcas > Budorcas taxicolor. The sequence continues at coordinate 75,881,760 of NC_068910.1, forward strand.
AAGAGATCATTAAACAAGATTTTGTTACAAAAGTTTGGGAAGAACAGGTTACTTTTTATTTGGTAAACAAAAAGGATTGGGAAGAATATATTAGACCTGTAATAAATACACATTGCATCAATAATTAAATATTTTTGATGGAATCCTTGATTTTTACTTTGAATCAAATGGAAGAACATTAAGGAAAGATTCTTTACTAATCTGGCCTCAGTTATGATGAATAACATATGGAAAAAGGCAGTGATCAATGCAACCAGATAGAATTTATACCATTTTATTTTAATCTATAAGACATCAGAAATAATGAAAATCTTCTCTCATCGGATTGAAGAGAGAACTCAGAATGTGTGGTCCTTGCTTAGGAGATTTGGGGATTTAGGTTTAGTTTGTGGGTTGCAAATCAATTATTTTTCATAGCTACAAACTTATAAATGCTGTTAGTGACCTTTCTTTCTCAGTCAATGCACAAACACTGAAGAAATTTTTGATAGGACAATAGGACAGAGTGTATGACAGATCCAGTTAATTGACAGTACAGGTAATACTGAAATAATTACCTGGCTTAAGCAGATTTGCAGATGCTGTGAAAGTGCTGCACTCAATATGCCAGCAAATTTGGAAAACTCAGCAGTGGCCACAGGACTGGAAAAGGTCAATTTTCTTTCCAATCCCAAAGAAGAGCAATGACAAAGAATGTTCAAACTACTGCACAATTTCACTCATCTCACACACTAGCAAAGCAATGCTCAAAATTATCCAAGCCAGGCTTCAAAAATATGTAAACTGTGAATCTCCAGATGTTCAAACTGGGTCTAGAAAAGTCAGAGGAACCAGACATCAAATTGTCAACACCATTGGACCATAGAAAAAGCAAGAGAATTCCTGAAAAAATAAAAAAGGTGGCTTAAAACTTCAAAAAAGAAAAAAAAAATCAAAAAAGTAAGATCATGGCAGTAGTCCCATCACTTCATGGTAAATAGATGGTGAAACAGTGGAAACAGTGAGAGACATTATTTTCTTAGGCTCTAAAATCTCTGAAGATTGTGACTGCAGCCATGAAGTTAAAAGATGCTTGCTCCTTGGAAGAAAAGCTATGACCAACCTAGACAGCATATTAAAAAGCAGAGACATTACTTTGGCAACAGAGGTCTATCTAGTCAAATCTATGGTTTTTCCAGTAGTCATGTTTGGATGTGAGAACTGGACTATAAAGAAAGCTGAGCACCAAAGAATTGATGCCTTGGAATTGTGTTGGAGAAGACTCTTGAGAGTCCCTCGGACTACAAGGAGATCCAAACAGTCTATCCTGAAGGAAATCAATCCTGAATATTCTTTGGAAGGACTGATGCTGAAGCTGAAACTCCAATACTTTGGACACCTGATGCGAAGAACTGGTTAATTGGAAAAGACCCTGATGCTGGGAAAGATTGAAGGCTGGAGGAGAAGAGGATGACAGAGGATGAGATGGCTGGATGACATCAATGGCTGGATGGCATCACTGACTCGATGGACATGAGTTTGAGTAAGCTCTGGGAGTTGGTGATGGACAGGGAAGGCTGGCAAGGTGTAGTCTATCGGATCACGGAGTCAGACATGACAGAGCGACTGAACTGAACTGATAGATTCTGATTTGAAGACTTTGACATGCCACATTTCTAAATTTTCCAACTCATATTTTCTCTTGAGCTAGAAGTTTTGTTAGAAGGGGTGTTAACACAACAGGGTCTTTGTATCTTGACAGTTTGTTAAATTAAAGATTGCTAAAAATGAAACTTCAAAAATTTTGTAAACCTTTTTCTAAGTCTGGGCTTTTCCTAAGTCTAACGTAATTTGATGTAGGATTGCATTTTAGAACAGATCATTCTTGCATCATAAAATTCCTATTGCTTGTCTTCTGATTTTTTTGGTGTGTTGTCTGTCTGCTAACCTGATTGAAAATGCACTATTACTTAGATTTTCTAAGGCTTGATGCCTCACTGCATCTTTAGCAATTCATCTCCACATCCCTCTAAGTTTGCTTTATCTTTTAAATCCATTCTTCTATTTGGAGTAACATTGCTGCAGTTTCCTGTAAGAATGTGATTTATGCTGGACCAAAGGGAAGTGCACCAGTACTTCAGTGCACACTAAAAATAGCACCCCAGTGACTGACTACTAAGATTAATTCCCATCTCTATCAACAAGGATAAATTACCAAAGCTTCACCTTTTTGACCAGGCATCACTTGATGGTCCCAAATGCTACATTTTGTCTGCATTTTCTCTAACTTACCTATCCATGAATAGATGTGCTTCAAAAGGGAAATATACATAAAGCTCAGAAATTTAGTGCACAACCATTTAAACTCTACAGTTGCATTTATTAACCTGTTTATCTAAACTACTTAGGATCTTTTTTTCTTGAAAAAAAACCCTCCCTTCCTGTATTTAATATTTATATTCATATTTTTCCTTTTCACAAAAAGAATAAAAAGTTGTCTAGAGTAAGGATATTAAGGCAAAAATAGAGACATAAATGGGGAATGGAAAAGCCAGTGTCAGATCCAATTTTAAGTTTTTTATATGTATTACCCTATTTAATCATCACAAGCATCCTTTCAAGTAGGTACTGTTTTTATCTCCACTTCATAGATATGAAAACTGAGATTAAGTGAACTTCCTAAGATCATACAACTGTTAGATGACAGAGTCAAGATTTAAACATAGCTAAGAAAGATCCTAATATCTGCGTTTATAACCACTGTACCCTCTTAAATATTGCCCTTTTGAAGAGCACTCAAATAATGAATTTAACTATTACATTGAAATCCAGGCTACCTGGTAACCAAGATAACATAAGAAAACATAACAAAAACAGTTTTTATGACTCATTAAGAGTAAACATGTGTGTCTCTTTTGCTGTCTCGCATACAGGGTTATCGTTACCCTCCTTCTAAATTCCACATATATGTGTTAGTATACTGTATTGGTGTTTTGCTTTCTGTCTTACTTCACTCTGTATAATCGGGTTTGATGCAGGATACAGGATGCTTGGGGCTGGTGCACTGGGATGACCCAGAGAGATGGTATGGGGAGGAAGGTGGGAGGGGGGTTCAGGATTGGGAAAACGTGTATACCCATGGTAGATTCATGTTGATGTATGGCAAAACCAATACAAGTAAAATAAAGTTAAAAAAAAAAAAAAACAGCCCCCCCCCCCAAAAAAAGAGTAAACATGATCTTTCTTCAAGAAACAGGTGATTTGTTTTTGCTATCAATTCTGTTAGGTATTACTTATGTAAATCTTTATCTATGGTGAAAAGTAATATTCAAAAATTCTGACTTATCCTGATGAAATTCTTCATCTGGATTTTTTCTTTTTTGAAAACAAGCATAATATAAAATATTATTTAGTAAAACAATGGTTAGCTAATGAGCATAGTCTGCTAATCATTAAACTTTAATTAAAATTGACCTTGAAAACCTGAGAGGATTGGATGAATAATACTCGATTATCTTCTGAAATATAATTTCCTGGGCAAAGTTAAGTTAAAGTTAAGTCGCTCAGTCGTGTCCAACTCTTTGCGACCCCATGGACTGTAGCCCACCAGGCTCCTCCGTCCATGGGATTCTCCAGGCAAGAATATTGGAGTGGGTTTCTATTTCCTTCTCCAGGGGATCTTCCTGACCCAGGGATCAAACCTAGGTCTCCTGCATTAGAGGCAGATGCTTTAACCCCTGAGCCACTGGGCAAAGCTGATACAATTTCATTTTACATTTTTTGAGGAGGGATCACTTTTGATAAGTAGATGCTTTTTGAACCTTATAACCTGCAGGACGTTCTATTCATGGGCTTTAATGGATCAAGAATCACTCATTGGTATTCTTACTCAGGGATTTCCCTGGTGGCTCAGGCAGTAAAGAATCTGCCTGCAATGCAGGAGACCTGGGTTTCGTCCTTGAGTTGGAAAGATCCTCTGGAGCTGGGAATGACAACCTACTCCAGTATTCTTGCCTGGAGAATTCCATGGACAGAGGAGTCTGGGTCTCATGGGGTTGCAAAGAGTTGGACACGACTGACTGACCAATATACACACACCCACACACACACGTTCTTACTCAGATGGCCATCCACTCCACCATGGCACACACGTAACTGCAAGAAACTATGCAGCTTTACACATGTTGAACTGGATAAAGATAGAATCATCTTGGTCCTGCTCTAGAGAACAAAATAGGGCTGATTATGACTTGATATGCTTACATTGAGTTAGTTCCATGGATAAACTGTGACCGCAGCAAAACCTCATATTGCTTTTTGAGAATGTTTGTGTTAATAAGGATCCCTAGGTTACAAACATCAGAGGTTACCCTAGTTGTGGAAGATTATGCTTAAAAATGAGAATTGTGACAACCTAAGGTTTTTCTCATAGTGAGCCGTGAGTAGATTGCCCTGACTTAACTTGATTTCCTTCACCTCAACTCACCCTTCCTTTATGTTTCTCTGCAAACCTGACTCACCTCCTCTCTGTGCCTTTCTCTTTGTGTTTCTTCTCAGTTTTCATCCAGGATGAACATCTTGACTCTTTTCTATGTTTCATTTCCAAACTCTCTGAGAGATACCTGTTGGGATAATTTAATCACTGATGTCCCTGTAGGACTGAGTAGTTATTGAGGGCTATCTTTTTAGCCACTTTTCATATTGCATTTTGGAATTGGTTTCTGAGGGTTTCTGTTAACAAACTGCTACAAAATTGGAGGCTTAAAGCAACAGAAATTTATTGTCTCACAGTTCTGAAAACCAAGAGTTCAAAATCAAGGGCCATTGATTGTCAAGTCCCTTCAAAGATTCTAGAAAAGAACCTCATCTTTTCTTTTCCACTTTCTGATGACTACAGGTAGTCATTGACTTCTCGCTGTATCATTTCAATCTTTGCCTTTGTATTCATCTGCTTTCTCTTCTGGGCCTATATATTCTCTATTGTCTCTTATTAGGACTCTTGTGATAGAGTTTAAGCTCCACTTGGATAAACCTGGATCATGTCATCTCGAGATCTTTAATTATGTCTGTAAAGATCCTATTCCAAAATAAGGTCATATTCAGAGGTTCCAGAGGTTATGATGTGGACATGTCTTTTGGGAGGTGGACATTTTTGATCCCACTACAGCACCGTATGTCTTCAGGCCAGGTACTGTCCAGTGGCCCATTCACTTGTTGGATAGGAATGGTGCTAGAAAAGAAAGTGAAGTGAAGTCGCTCAGTCGTGTCTGACTCTTTGCGATCCCATGGACTGTAGTCTACAAGGCTACTCTGTCCATGGGATTTTCCAGGCAAGAGTATTGGAGTGGGTTGCCATTTCCTTCTCCAGGGGATCTTCCTGACCCAGGGACAGGTGCTAACACATGGTCAAATCAGGACTAATTCTTAGGTAGAAACTTTGGTCAAAGACCAGAAGTTCTGACATTGGTAGGTCCAATATTTGTCTTTCTCAACACATTAACATGACTAATGGTGTCTTGAAGTGGGCCTGCCAAAATCAATTAGTTGCAAGTTTTATGAATAAATTTTTCCTTAAGTGGTATAAGATTATTTATATTGACCATTTGGATTTGGTAAACAATCTGCTACAAAGAAAAACCTCTAGTTTTACCAAGACTAACAATTCAGTATTCAGTTAGACAAACTGATGCCCTGTTCAGATAGACAAATTAGAAAATCGAAGAGGTTATTATTTTTTTTTATGAAACTTTTTTCTTTTTTTCAGACAACAAAGTCATGTAATTGACCTTAAGAAAGGGATATGCTCCTACCTGTCATGACCAGAGACCAAGGTCTTCCCTCATTAAAATGTTGTTTCACTTTGTTTAGTCATAATTTAAAGTAGAATGGGAACTGAGATTAAAAAAAATATGCTTTTATGCCACTTAAGTCTGAATTGTAGTCTGTCTGTTCTTTCCTTCCTTTTTCTGATTCTTTCAGAGAAATACAGTCCACTAGAAAAGGCATCAATAGCCTAGAATGTTGAACTCATACAACTGGGCCCAGAGCCAAGTTCTACTTACTGACATGAAAGCTGTGAATTGACTAAAGAGTGCTGAAAATATCTAAACTTCAAGTGAAGATGAAGCTGAATCCAATCTTTGTACCCTAACACTAAATTAATTCTCAGAGATGGAATTTTGGGTAATGTAAAAAAGAATTGCTTTCCCAGGTAAAGTGGCACAGTGAGCTAATGCCCTTATAACTGTGTGTCCCATACTGGAGAGAGCTGTGAGGACTTTTATAGCAATGGTTCAAAGAAAGCTTATCAGCTCACGGACATTCTCTTAATTGGTTGATGGTGACATAAATGGGAGTCAGCATCATCAACCTTCTGGTTCCAACCAGTCTGGGGTCAATGAGTTTGTGGGCAGCATATTGTTAATTTCTCCTATCTGGTAGGAGGAGTTTCAGTATCCCCAAAACAGCTCAGACATATTGTTTTGTGTATACCTTGGGGAATCAGCACTTACTCTAAGGCTGCCCTAGTGTTTCTTTTTACTGTTCCTCTCTTGTCTCTACATCCTCTCCCTTCTCTAAGTAGTAACTGTTTGAATCTGCTCCATGGAAACTCAGGGAAGGTCATAAAGATTGAATGAAGCCTATTTTCTGTAATCAGGAAACGGGGTGCACAGAAAGGTCTTTGTGCCCAGGAGCAGGGCCCTGGAGACATCTCCAAACTCAGTACAATGCTGCAGGATACAGCTCTTTTTGGATTCTGCATGTCCGTAGAAAATTAATCTGTCAATCTAAAGAGATGGAAAAAATTTAATTGAGCCAAATTTAGGAATTATAACCTGGTAAGAGCATCTTAGAAAGCTCAGAGAATTATTCCACATATTAGAAGTCAAAGCACACGTTACATAAGTTTTCTGAAATGGAGGGTTTACATGAAATTATCTATTATTGACAGTTGACACAATCCAGATCTAAGTACCATGTGAATCGTTACAGGATCAAGAAAGAATGTTATCATTTAAGGAGTTGTCTTGTTGGTGCTGGAAGGATGTTGCTGTTTATGGTTCAGCAGATATTTCTGTCCACAGGGAAGGTTTGGTCAATGCATAATGCATATATGCAATGCACAGTGTGGGGAGAGGAGGTCAAAGGGCAGAGGTAACTTTTTGTTTAAATTTTCTTGTCTTGCCATAAAACATGAGTTTTGTTTCAGGACAGTAAAGATTTTTCTAAATTTGTCAGGATATTTTGCTTAGCTTTTTTTTTTAAACTTTATTTATTTTAATTAGAGGCTAATTACTTTACAATATTTAGTGGTTTTTGGCATACATTGACATGAATCAGCCATGGGTGTACATGTATCCCCCATCCTGAACCCTCCCTCCCATCTCCCTCCCCATCCCATCCCTCAGTGTCATCCCAGTTCACCAGCCCTGAGCGCCCTGTATCATGCATTGAACCTGGACTGGTGATCTATTTCACATACAGTAATATACATGTTTCAATGTTATTCTCTCAAATCATCCCACCCTTGCCTTCTCCCACAGAGTCCAAAAGTCTATTCTTTGCATCTGTATCTCTTTTGCCATCTCACATATAGGGTCACTGTTACCATCTTTCTATATTCCATATATATACGTTAATATACTGTACTGGTGTTTTTCTTTCTGGCTTACTTCACTCTGTATAACAGGCTCCAGTTTCATCCACCTCATTAGAACTGATTCAAATGCATTCTTTCTAATAGCTGAATAATACTCCATTTTGTATATGTACCACAGCTTTCTTATCCATTCGTCTGCTGATGGACATCTAGGTTGCTTCCATGTCCTGGCTATTATAAACAGTGCTGCAGTGAACATTGGGCTACATGTGTCTCTTTCAATTCTGGTTTCCTTCATGTGTATGCCCAGCAGTGGGATTGCTGGGTTGTATGGCAGTTCTATTTTCAGTTTTTTAAGGAATCTCCACACTGTTCTCCATAGTGGCTGTACTAGTTTGCATTCCCACTAACAGTGTAAGAGGGTTCCCTTTTCTCCACACCCCTTCCAACATTTATTTTTGTAGACTTTTTGATAGCAGCCATTCTGACTGGCATGAGATGGTACATCATTGTGGTTTTGATTTGCATTTCTCTGATAATGAGTGATGTTGAGCATCTTTTCATGTGTTTGTTAGCCATCTGTATGTCTTCTTTGGAGAAATGTTTGTTTAGTTCTTTGGCTTATTGTTTGATTGGGTGGTTTATTTTTCTGGAATTGAGCTGCATGAGCTGTTTGCATGTTTTTGACATTAATTCTTTGTCAGTTGCTTCATTTGCTATTATTTTCCCCTATTCTGAAGGCTGTCTTTTCACCTTGCTTATGGTTTCCTTCATTGTGCAAAAGCTTTTAAGTTGTTTTCTTTAATAAGATGTTTGTTCAGTCTTTATTGAATGAAGGCTTTCATTCATCTAAACATGGAACAAAAGAATTAATCTCATGATGTGTACTTTTGAGAAAAAGTCTTTTAAAAGTGAGCTGGAAGGAAAAATATTAAACTTTTGGATATTTCTTATGGAACACTTTTTCTGTTTCAGTTTGCTGAATCTTTGAGCTTACCATTTCAGTCATAGGTGCTGCAGGAAACGAGACCCTTTCCAGGGCCCGAAACTGGGCTCTTGTCTAACACTCAGAAATGAATTGTCTGAGGAGACACATGTTGTGACAAAGCAAGAAATTTTATTGGGAAATGGCGCCTGGGTAAAGAGCAGTAGGGCAGGGGAACCCAGAAGAACTGCTCTGCCATGTGGCTTGCAGTTTCGGGTTTTATGGTGATGGGATTAGTTTCTGGGTGGTCTTTAGCCAATCTTTCTTACTCAGAGTTCTTCCTAGTGGTGCACACCCTATTCAGCCAAGATGGATGCAGGTGAGAAGGATTCTGGGAGCTGGTTGGACATGTGGTGTCTCCTTTTGACCTTTCCCAAACGTCTGGTTGGTGGTGGCTTATTAGTCCCATGTTTCTTACCAGGACCTCCTGTTGTAAAACAACTCATGCAAATGGTTACTATGGTGCCTGACCAGGGTGGGTAGTTTCAGTCAGTGTGCTTCCCCTTACATAAGTATACAGAATAGCAGAACAGCTAAGCTGAAGGCCAAAAAAGCAGGGTAGAGATGATCCAAGGACAGTTAATTCATTCAAGTCAGATTTCAATTTGCCCTCAGAATTTTTTCATTGAACTTTAATTTAGGTAACAGTGACACAAAAGGTTAACATTCAGACTGTTAGAAGCAAGGTGAGTCTGGCCACAATTAAGGCTGTGACCTTGCCTGTCAAGGATGCTGGGAGAGGAAGTTACTGAGTTTGTGAAAAAGTAACTCTAGAGTGAGTCCTTAGCAGGGGTAGTCCCTTGTCTATTCCAACCAGCACAAGGCAATGATGAACTTGAACTTGTATTTTGCAGACACCTGTGCATGAGTAAAGGGGCTTCCCTCGTGGCTCAGCAATAAAGAGTCTGCTTGCCAATGCAGGAGACGTGGATTCAGTCCCTAGATTGGGGAGACCCCTGGAGAAGGGAATGGCAACACATTTCAGTATTCTTGCCTAGGAAATCCTATGGACAGAGGAGCCTGGAGGACTATAGTCCATGGGATCACAAAAGAGTTGGGCACAACTTAGTGACTACAACAACAATTGTACGAGGAAAGTCAGTCCTGTGGGTCTACACAGCATTAGAAAATTCTAGAAAAGAGAATTTATTGCCGCAACTCCATGTGACCGGTGCATTCAGTGTGAAAGCAGAACTGTTGGTTAACATGGAAAAAGTCATGTTTGAACTCCCCAGGGGAAATGAATGAAAAATAGGCAAGGTGTCCTGGCCCAGCCAATGAAATTGCAGTCCATGGTTAGAAGTCTAGTGTTAGGAGGGTACCACACAAGAGTACACAGGGATTTTAAGCATATGATATGTAGAAATGACAATGTATGGACTTTATTTATACAATGAAGATTCAGATTTACTTAACTTGAAGTTTCCCTTGGTGCCTAGAAATAAACATGATCAGATCTACAGTAAAAGAATTAATTTAAGATTTAATCACAGTCTTGGTTGTTTGAGCTACGTGGTCTGACTATTAGAATCATATCTGAGATGTGTGTTCCAGGATAACCAAACTGTGGCAGGACAAGGGAAAGCAAGAGAATGGTCATGTCTCAGGAATTGGGAAAGTTCCTGGGATGGGACCCCAAGACAGGGTCCTTGGCTTCACACAGGGAGTTCAAGAGACAGTTACAGTATAGTGAAAGCAAGCTTATTTAGAGAAATACACATTCCATAGGTAGAATTCAGTCCATCTTGGAAGACAAGCCAGCCATGGGGTGTGGGGTGGTTAGTTTTTATGGCTTGGATAATTTCATATGTTAACAAGTGGGAAAAATATTGTATTTGGGAGAAGGAGTAGGAATTTCTAGGAACTGGGCCACTGCCCATTTTTTTGGTCATTTATGGTGCCCTGGAACTGTCATGGTGCCTGTCATGGCAATGCAGTTGTGTCATTTAGCATGCTCAATGTAATGTTACATTATAATGAACATGCAATGAGGCTCAAGTCCTCCTGCAAGTCAAATCTTCTACCATCTTAGCCCTAGTTTGTTCTAGCTAGTTATTGTTATATCCTCAACAGCTGTATCATTCTTCTAATGACTGTGCCTTGCCCTCTTCCTGTCTCAAAACTATTGCATGGGGTCCTTCTCAAGTGATCAGGAGTTGATTGAGCTGAAAGGGATGTTAACTACAAACATTAAGTTGAAAATAAAAGAATAGATTAAAAACATTGAAATACACCCAAGGATTTTAATGATTATAACATCAGAATGAAAATGAGAAGGTAGTGAAGACCCAAGCGAAGGGAACCTGAAGCCTTGATTGTCTCCTCCTAGAGAGGGGGATCCTGCTGCATCAGTTTCATCAGTTCTACTTGTTGCATAATTGGTTTACCTTATGCAATCAGATTACATTAATTTATTCATTAAATAAATTATTATTGTATCCTTTTTTATTACTATCTTTTTGGAGTTGTTGTTTAGTCCCTAAGTCAAGTCATCTCTCTTGAGACCCTGCAGCTCGCCAGGCTCCTATGTCCATGCGATTTCCCAGGCAAGAATACTGGAGTGAGTTGCCATTTTCTTCTCTAGAGGATCTTCCCGACCCAGGGATCCAATCCAAGTCTCCTGGACTGGCAGGTGGGTTCTTTACCACTGAGCCACCAGGGACACTCTTTTGTACAGCAGTTTTGTAGTTATAGTCCTGGTGTATTATGTGGAAAATAAAAGTGATGAGAAAGCTGGTCCTTATCTTTTTAATTGCAATTGACTTGGCTCAGCATGGAATAAACCTTGTTTGATCCTATCTGTGTGCCCAGATCCCTATTAGAAGCTAGTTCAGTTCAGTTCAATCACTCAGTCATGTCTGACTCTTTGTGACCCCATGCGCTGCAGCACGCCAAGCTTTCCTGTCCATTACCAACTCCCAGAGCTTGCTCAAACTCATGTCCATTGAGTTGGTGATGCCATCCAACAATCTCATCCTCTGTCGTCCCCTTCTCCTCCCACCTTCAATCTTTCCCAGCATCAGGGTCTTTTCTAGTGAGTCAGTTCTTCACATCAGGTGGCCAAATTATTGGAGTTTCAGTTTCAGCATCAGTCCTTCCAATGAATTTCCTTTAGGACTGATTTCCTTTAGGATTGAACTCCTTGAAGTCCAAGGGATCCTCAAGAGACTTCTCCAACACCACAGTTGAAAAGCATCAGTTCTTTGGCCCTCAGCTTTCTTTATAGTCCATTAGAAGCTAGATTGTATACTAACATGATTAAATCATATCCAGTGTCAAAGTCATCATAGATTAGTAAGGAAGGGGGGAAAACACACGGAAAAATGATACAATCCATTATCAGTTGCAAAAGTAGCTTTGAAAGTCTATAATTAAGTTGGAACAGATAAATTATTTTAAGACCATTTTCTGGTCTCTATGGCAATGCAACATTTCAGCTACATAGAAAATATTGGAAAACTGAAATGCAACTTTCAAGAGTGTATCAAGGAATTGGTTCACTTACAGAGTGCATGCTTATTCAGTCATGTCTGACTCTGCAAGCCCATGGACCATAGCCTGCCAGGCTTCTCTGTCCATGGGATTTCTTAGGCAAGAATACTGGAATGAGTTGCCATTTCCTGCTCCAGGGGATCCTCCCAATTCAGGGATCGAACACATGTCTCTTGTGTCTGTCTGCATTGGCAGGTAGGTTCTTTACCACCGGCACCACCTGGGAAGCCCCAGAGTAACACAGAAATAATGATGCAGATTTCTTTGTAGGCAAGGAAGTAACAACAACTTTGTCTATAAGGTAGAATTAAGCAAATGAGGAATTCCAAAGTAAACATATAAGCAGCTATTAACAAAGTGATTTTCTGTATTGACATACTACTTCACACTTTTCTCCCTAGATTTTTTCTTTTAAAATTCTAAATTTTAAGGAATATTTCTTATTTGATCTAGTGTGAATTTGATATAAATATAAAATACACTAACTCCAATAATAAAAATGTCACTAGTTTTACATATCAATACCCATCTTATCCCCAGAACTTGTACCTCTGGGGTTATCACTGTAAAACCTGAGAAGAGACTATAAACACCTCCCACTAGAATGAAACAAGAAAGTATGTCTACTGTTTGAAATGCTTTGCTTTTTTTTTTTTTTAATGTCCATGATTTCTGTTAATTTTTGTCCCACAGCACACTCAGTCATGTCCATCAAGAATGATCAGTCTTGGTTACTCTCTTAGAGAATTACTATCCAAGGGGTTCCTGCCAAGCTAAGATGTTTCTGGGATAGGCTAGTGCTTGTGTGTGCACACACACCCCCTCTATTTTGGTCAGTAAAAATTGTTCTTCTCAGCAAAATTCAGACTTTGGCTTGTATTTTGTATGAACCTTTATCTTCATCTTATTTCCATTACATGTGAGGTAATTCAGTACAGAGGAAAGTCACTTATATATTTTCCAATCTTCTCATGCTTATCAGTTCAGTTCAGTTGCTCAGTCGTGTCCGACTCTTTGCGACCCCATGAATCGCAGCATGCCAGGCCTCCCTGTCCATCACCAACTCCCGGAGTTCACTCAGACTCACGTCCATTGGGTCAGTGATGCCATCCAGCCATCTCATCCTCTGTCGCCCCCTTCTCCTCCTGCCCCCAATCCCTCCAGCATCAGAGTCTTTCCAATGAGTCAACTCTTCTCATGAGGTGGCCAAAGTACTGGAGTTTCAACTTTAGCATCATTCTTTCCAAAGAAAGCCCAGGGTTGATCTCCTTCAGAATGGACTGGTTGGATCTCCTTGAAGTTCACGGGACTCTCAAGAGTCTTCTCCAACACCACAGTTCAAAAGCATCAATTCTTTGGCGCTCAGCCTTCTTCACAGTCCAACTCTCCCATCCATACATGACCACAGGAAAAACCATAGCCTTGATTAGATGGACCTTAGTGGGCAAAGTAATGTCTCTGCTTTTGAATATACTGTCTAGGTTGGTCATAACTTTTCTTCCAAGGAGTAAGCGTCTTTTAATTTCATGGCTGCAGTCACCATCTGCATTTTGGAGCCCCATAAAATAAAGTTTGACACTGTTTCTACTGTTTCCCCATCTATTTCCCATGAAGTGATGGGACCGGATGCCATGATCTTCATTTTCTGAATGTTGAGCTTTAAGCCAACTTTTTCACTCTCCTCTTTGACTTTCAAGAAGAGGCTTTTTAGTTCCTCTTCACTTTATGCCATAAGGGTGGTGTCGTCTGCATATCTGAGGCTATTGATATTTCTCCCGGCAATCTTAATTCCAGCTTGTGTTTCTTCCAGTCCAGCATTTCTCATGATGTACTCTGCATATAAGTTAAATAAGCTGGGTTACAATATACAGCCTTGATGTACTCCTTTTCCTATGTGGAACCAGCCTGTTGTTCCATGTCCAATTCTAACTGTTGCTTCCTGACCTGCATACAGATTTCTCAAGAGGCAGGTCAGGTGGTCTGGTATTCCCATCTCTTTCAGAATTTTCCACAGTTTATTGTGATCCACACAGTCAATATGTAACCACATATACATTCAGCTATTTTTACATTTTCACATACATTTTACTGTTTTACTAAACATATGCATTATTTTATTCACAGATACTATTTATTATTGTACTCTACCCATGTTCTGTGAAGTAGAATCTTACTTTTGTAAAATACATATACAAGTAAATTTTGACATTTCAAAGAGCCAAACGAGCAAAGGAGTAGAACTGAAAAGCCACATGTCTGCCTTCTTCTTTTTATGGCTTTATGTTCAGTTGGTAGCTAGTTAGAGAACTACAGTTGCCTTGCTTTCCAGAAATATATATTTACCTAAACTGAGATAGTTTTGTTTCAATGGACTTTTTTTTTTTTTGGCAGTGAAGTACAATTATTGTTTTCAGTGTGTGAAAGTGAATTAAGAAACCTAGATGAAGTTGTGAATACTTACAGCTTTCTTCATTGTAAGGAATAAGGATTATACTTTAGTAATGGGTAGTTATAACCATTTATGGTAATAACTGGTTTATGGTAATAACCATTTATGTAGCTTAGTTGGTAAAGATTCTGCCTGCAGTGCAGGAGACCCAGGTTCGACCCCTGGGTTGGGAGGATCTCCTGGAGAAGGAAATGGCAACCCACTCCAGTGTGCTTGCCTGGAAAAATCTCATGGGCTGCAGTCCCTGGGGTTGCAAAGAGATAAGCACGACTGAGCAACTAACACTTACTATTTACTATTACCATTTATACCCATTTATATAGCCATTATTATTATTTATATAACCATTTGTAACCATATATACACATTTAAATGCAGAGTTCCAAAAAAATAGCAAGGAGAGATAAGAAAGCCTTCCTCAGTGGTCAGTGCAAAGAAATAGAGGAAAACAATAGAATGGGAAAGACTAGAGATCTCTTCAAGAAAATTAGAGATACCAAGGGAACATTTCATGCAAATGTGGGCTCAATAAAGGACAGAAATATTATGGACCTAACAGAAGGAGAAGATATTAAGAAGAGGTAGCAACAGTACACAGAAGAACTGTACAAAAAAGATCTTCATGACCCAGAAAAATCACGACAGTATGATCACTCACCTAGAGCCAGACATCCTAGAATGTGAAGTCAAGTGGGCCTTAGAAGCATCACTATGAACAAAGCTAGTGGAGGTGATGGAATTCCAGTTGAACTACTTCAAATCCTAAAAGATGATGCTGTGAAAGTGCTGCACTCAATATGTCAGCAAATTTGGAAAACTCAGCAATGGCCAGAGGAATGGAAAAGGTCAGTTTTCATTTCAATCCCAAAGAAAGGCAATGCCAAAGAATGTTCAAACTACCACACAACTGCACTCATCTCACATGCTAGTAAAGTAATGTTCAAAATTATCCAAGCCAGGCTTCAGCAGTACATGAACCATGAACTTCAAGATGTTCAAGCTGGTTTTAATAAAGGCTGAGGAACTAGAGATTAAACTGCCAGCATCCATTGGATTATCGAAAAAGCAAGAGAGTTACAGAAAAACATCTATTTCTGCTTTATTGACTATGCCAAAGCCTTTGACTGTGTGCATCACAACAAACTGTGGAAAATTGTGAAAGAGATTGGAATACCAGACCACCTGACCTGCTTCTTGAGAAATCTGTATGCAGATCAGGAAGCAACAGTTTGAACTGGACATGGATGGAACAGACTGGTTCCAAATAGGAAAAAAAGAGTACTTCAAGGCTATATACTGTCATCCAGTTTATTTAACTTATATGCAGAGTACATCATGAGAAACACTGGGCTGGATGAAGCACAAGCTGGAATCAACATTGCTGGGAGAAATATCAATAACCTCAGATATGCAGATGATATCACCCTTATGGCAAAAAGTGAAGAAGAACTAGAGAGCCTCTTGATGAAAGTGAAAGAAGAGAGTTGCTTAAAGCTCAATATTCAGAAACTAAGATCATGGCCTTTGGTTCCATCCCTTAATGGCAAATAAATGGGGAAATTGTGGAAACAGTTACAGGCTTTATTTTTTTGAGGGGGGCTCAAAAATCACTGTGGATGGTGATTGTAACTATGAAATTAAAAGATGCATGCTCCTTGGAAGCAAAGCTATGACTAATTTAGACAGCATATTAAAAAGCAGAGATATTACTTTGTCAACAAAGTTCCATCTAGCCAAAAGTATGGTTTCTCCAGTAGTCATGTATGGATGTGAGAGTTGGACTCTAAAGAAAGCTGAGTGCCAAAGAATTGATGATTTTGAACTGTGGTGTTGGAGAAGACTCTTGAGGATCTCTTGGACTGCAAGGAGACCCAACCAGTCCATTCTAAAGGAAATCAGTCATGAATATTCATTGGAAGGACTGATGTTGAAGCTGAAACTCCAATACTTTGCCCACCTGATGCGTAGAACTGACTCATTTGAAAAGACCCTGATGCTGAGAAAGATTGAAGGCAGGAGGAGAAGGGAATGACAGAGGATGAGATGGTTGGATGGCATCACTGACTCAATGAACATGAGTTTGAGTAAAATCTGGGAGTTGGTGATGGACAGGGAGGCTTGACATGCTGCAGTCCATGGGGTTGCAAAGAGTCAAACAGGACTGAGTGACTGAACAGAACTGAACTAGATACTGGTATGGTTTGCCATGCCCTTCTCCAGGGTATCTTCACAACCCAGGGGTCAAACCCAGGTCTCCCTCATTGCAGGCAAATTTTCTACCATCTGAGGCACCAGAAGACATCTGAGAATCTGAAATTTGAGAAACAGCTAGACAGTTCTCAACAGAGCTACAATTTTGGTGCAGAAGACAGTCTTGGAAAAGTAAGCATGCCCAACCTGTGTGTCACTTGTGAATCATTTTTTTTTTGTTGTTCTTGTCACTCTCTACATTCTTCCATCTTTCCCTTATTGTTTTCATTCTAGAGAAAATCTTAAGTTAGGTGGAAAAAGTGACTCTCCCACCAGATTGTATTCACACATCAGAAGAAAACACATATTGTTTCTGGATTTGATTTTTGGCTATGACTTGAGAAAAATAAATAACTTCATTAACCTATGAGTTTTCTGGCTTCTACCTCCAAGTCTCCAGTTTATTTGCTTATGCTCAAACATCCTGGTTGACTGTACAGTGCCTTGTGTACTGTTGTTTTTAGTGGTTATCTGAAATCTGTATTTCAAACCCTTTTCAATTTGTATCTCCTTTTCACTTGTTCTTATGCAAATAGAGAGAGAAAAGTGTCCAGAAAGCTTTCATGATAGATTTTTATTTCTTTCAACAATTCATCATCTGAGCACATGATTTATAGGCACTGAAACTGCATCAGTAAATCTGGATTTCCCATGGATCTCAGAATCTTAGCTGAAGGATACTTTCACAGGTGGTACCTTTACTGACTTGGGCTAAATTATTGCTTTCACTCTCTCACCATCACTTCTCTTTTCTCTCTTACTACCTCAGTCTCATTGGTAATGGCAAGACCTCAAGTAAATCAAGTCATTTACTCTTAAAGAAACGCTGAAGGCTCATTCTACAGTCCTGAGAATACATATGAGTGACTGTGTTAGTCACTCAATCATGTCCTACTTTTTGTGACTCCATGAACTGTAGCCCACCAGGCTCCTCTGTCCATGGGTTTCTCTAGGCAAGAATGCTGGAGTGAATTGCCATTTTCTTCTCCAGAGGATACTTCCAACCCAAAGATTGAACCTGGGCCTCCTGCATTGCAGGCAGACTACCATCTGAGCCACCAGGGAAACCTACATATATATATGTGTGTGTGTGTGTGTGTGTGTGTGATTTACACATATATATTATTTTTCAGATTCTTTTACACTATAGGTTTTAAATTATGTTGTTACAAGATATTAAATATGGTTTCCTGTGCTATCCAGTTGGTCTTTGTTGTTTATCTATTTATATATAGTAGTTTGTATCCATTAATCCCAAACTCGTAGTTTATCCCCCCTCCACCCTTGTCCCATTTGGTAACCAAGAGTTTGTGTTATATCTCTGTGAGCTTATTTTAAGTTCATTTGTATCATTTTTTTTTACATTCCACATATAAATGATATCACATGGTATGTGTCTTTCTCTATCTGACTTACTTCACTTAGTATGATGAGCTCTAGGTCCTTCCATGTTGCTGCAAATGGCATTATTTCCCTTATGGTAGGGAAATCCAGACAGGGCCAATGGATTATAAGAAGTCTCAGATTCATTCAATCTAAGTCAGTGAATCCATTCAAGGTACATTAAGAGCAGAGTCACATGAAAATAGAAGGTTATGAAGCTACCTCTATTAAATAGAAAGTTTAAAGTTTTAAAAATTGCTCTTTAGGCAGAAGTTATTAATGCTGTTATGACACTAAAGAGTATTAAGTGCAAATTTGCAAAGCTCTGAAGAGCTCAACATTTTATTGAGCCAAATCAGTTGCTATTTTAATGAAAATCTTGGTAAATAAATCTCGGTGGAAGCCACCACAGATGTTGTATCACGTATTCTATACATTAAGCAATTGAACTTGGCAGGGTGGTGAAGGAGGAAAACCTAAAGGGTGAAGAGAAAGGTTAGAAAAGGTGAGACTTTATTTCTTTAATCTGTATTTCAGAATGATTTACATCCCCCTTCATCTAAATCCTTTAATGAAGCTAGGGAATAAGCTTTCCCAGCTTTCTGATACTAAGTTGGATTTTCTACCATTTATAAGAGTCAAATGACATTGCCAGTGTTTTGTAGGTAAAGAAAAAAAAAGTGAGAAAAGAAGAAAAGAAGGAAGAAGAAAAAGAAGAGTGCAAGGAAGAGAGGAAGAAATGGAGGGAGGAGAGATGGAGAGAGCAGATTGTTTATATGGTATGTAAAAAGACTGACAAACTGGGCGAGTCCTAAGTTTTAGTCATGGTGTCTGCTATTTACAAAGACTGTGCTTTAGACTATCCACTTAACACTTGAGATCTCAGTTTTCTCATCTTTAACACTAGAGTGAGATCATTCTTCGCTGTACATTTCCATTCCACACATTGTAGAAAAATACGCACCTTGGCAACAGCCTGCTAATTACCAGTAGTTCTTCCAGGCACTGGGACACCCCAAGACTTTGATTTTTCTTTTAAAAGCTGTGCATTTTATATTGGAGGATAGCTGGTTTTTAACAATGTCTCGATAGTTTCAGGTGGACAGGAAAGGTACTCAGCTGTGCTGTGGATGGGTATTTGTGCATATGTAGCGCATGTATCTGTTCTTCCCAGACTCCGCTCCCATCTGGGTTGCCATATAACATTGGGCAGACTTCCCTGCGCTATATAGTAGGGCCTTATGAGACAGCTAAAAACTTACCACATATTAAAAAATGCCCTTTGAGTGATATTTTGGAAACCACTGGATTCAAGCTGATTTCCAAGGGTTTTTTTCCAGTTTAAAACTACCACAATGGTAGCAGGCTATTTAGATGTGTGTGCTAAGTTGCTTCAGTCATGTCCAACTCATTACACCTCTACGGACCGTAGCCGGCCAGGCTCCTCTGTCCATGGGTTTTGCCAGGGAAAAACCCAGGAGTGGATTGCCAAGCCCTTCTCCAGGGGAGCTTCCCTACTCAGGGATCAAACCCTCATTTCTAATGTCTCCTGCATTGGCAGGCAGGTTCTTTACCACTAGTGCCACCTGGGAAACCCTTGATTATTTGTGTGGGACCACATAACTTATTGTCTTAATTGGGATATTTTTGACAGTGCAAGTCAGAGTTATTAATCATTACACTAGGTGACAAGGCAAAGTCATTAATTATAATTTACCTGACATGTTGGTAATTGGTTTTGGTGACTATTTTTAAAAGTAGTTTTATTGTTAAATTAAATATACTTAAAATTAAACATACCTAAAATTGTATGTACCTAAAACTGTAAAATTAAACACACCAAAAATTGTACACATGGCAGAAATTGAAGAGGAACTAAAGAGCTTCTGGATGAAAATGAAAGAGGAGAGTGGAAAAAGCTGGCTTAAAACTCAACATTCAACAACAAAGGTCATGGCATCTGGTCCCATCACTTCATGGCAAGCAGATAGGGAAATAATGGAAATAGTGACAGACTATTTTTTTAGGCTCCAAAATCACTGCAGATGATAACTGTAGCCATACAATTAAAAGATGCTTGCTCCTTAGAAGAATAGCTATGACTCATCTAGACACCATATTAAAAAGCAGACATTACTTTACTGACGATGGCCCGTCTAGCCAAAACTATGGTTTTTCCACTAGTCATTTATGTATGTGAGTGTTGGCCTATAAAGACAGCTGAGCACCGAAGAATGGATGCTTTTGAATGGTGGTTTTGGAGAAGACTCTTCAGAGTCCTCTGGACTGCAAGGAGATCCAACCAGTCCATCCCAAAGGAAATCAGTCCTGAATATACATTGGAAGGGCTGATGCTGGAGCTGAAACTCCAGTACTTTGGCCACCTGATGCAAACTGACTTATTGGAAAAGACCCTGATGCTGGGAAAAATTGAAGTCAGGAGGAAAAGGGGGCAACAGAGGACAAGATGGTTGGATGACATCACTGACTTGATGGACGTGAGTTTGATCAAGGTCTGGGAATTGGTGATGGACTGGGAAGCCTGGCATGTTGCAGTCCATGGGGTTGGAAAGAGTCAGACATGACTGAGTGACTGAGCTGATGACTAATGATGATGAAAATTCTATAATAGAAGCATGTGAAGTTCAAAGAAGTATACTGATAACCATGTTATCACTACTCAGATCAAATATTAAAATATTGGCATCACCCACACAAGCTCTCCTCATGATCATTCTCAAATATCACTCTGGTCTCTCATTTTCCCTAAAGTTGCCACTATCTTGGCAATAGTTTACATTATTGCTTTCAATTAATTTCTTTATTACAAAAGTGTTATACAATCCTTGGAAAACAACTTATGTTCAAATTGTATAAAGTAAAAAATTAAAGTCTTTCCCAATCCTAAGTTTCATTTCTCTGCGGAAACTACAGTTAAAATTTCTTTAGGTATTTTTCCCATGTGTGCACGAATACACACAAACTTTTTTTTTTTTTCAAAGTTGAGATCATATGGTACATATTGTTTTGCAATTTACTAAATTTATTAGAAGTACATTTTTTCATCCCACATATACAAGCAATGGTACTTCCCAGCTGGCTCAGTGGATAGAGTCTGCCTGTAATACAGGAGACGCAGGCAGACATGAGTTCCATCCCCAGGTTGGGAATATCCCCTGGAAGAGGAAATGCAAACCAATACAGTATTCTTGCTTGGAGAATCCCATGAACAGAGGAGCCTGGTGGGCTACAATCTTTAGGGCTGCAAAGAGTAGGACATGACTGTAGTGACTGAGCATGCACATACATATACATACAGGCAATGATGTATATAGTTATTCATTTTTATTCAAATGTATTTGCTTTACAATGTTGTGTTAGTTTCTGCTGTGTGGCATTGTGAATCAGCTATATGTGTACATATAGCCCTCCCTCTTGAGCTTCCTGTCCACCTCCCTCCCCAATCTACCCCTTTAGGTCATCACAGAGCACCAAGTTGAGCACCCTGTGCTACAGAACAGCTTCCCATTAGCTATCTAGTTTACACATGGTAGTGTATATATGTCAATGCTACTATTAATAGTTGCAAAGTCACTGCTTTTTTCCCCCTCTCATTACAGCAGTGGATGTATATATTGATAAATGTTAGACTGGAAGACATTGAATGCATGTAGGTTGAAAGTGAAATGAGTTCTGTGTTCTGAGGCTTCTTCCTCTTTGTGTGGATCTTAAACTTTTCTTAAATTTCTCATTTTTTTTCTGAGTTTGAGAGGGATCAAGGTGTAGCGCAAAGACGGAAAGATTTGGAATCAGCCTACATTCTAGCCTGTCACTGACTCTGTGATATTAGGTCTATTGTGTAACATGAATATTATAACACATGTCTGGACAAAGAGGGTTTGAAGATAATTTAAAAAACATATAATAAATCCATTAGTCTTACAACTGTCCTAATTTGAACTTTAACACAAATTTTGTGTTTTTCATAAACATCAATGAAGATGATATAGAATGATATTTATTGAGTTATCTTATGATTTCTTATAGATTGCTTAGGTTTTACATAAATCTCAATAAATGTTATATAAAATATACTGAAGATATTCACAGTTGTTTATAAGAGGTTAATAAAACTAAAATTTTCTCTTTATGTTGTTCCTTCTAATCAGGGCCAATTTATTTATAGTCTTGCCTGAAGTGGTTAATGCATTATATTTTTATGGGTGAGCTAATTTTATGTTGCATTATCAAACAAAAAATGTTAATGTAAGAGAGAGTTGCTAAGTGTAAAGGAGCATTATTATTATTTCCAGAGGTATTTGTCATGGCAGTGATATGAGCCCCAAAGATGGAACATGGGTTTTGGTACTATTGAAATAGATTCAGAATAATCAGATTATAGCTGATGTAATTTAGATGTTTGGAAGTGAGAGATTTCTGATAGCTCCAAAATGGAAAACCTCTCTATAGAAGATGACTTTTGTCAAGGGAAAATTTTTCATTGTGGTGATGCTGACAATAATTTTAAGTTATAAACTTATTTTTCTGGAAGTTTTGGGTTTAGAGATTGCTTTGGATTTTGAATCTGGCCTGAAATAAGAGTGGGAGTTCAGAAAGGCTAATGACTTTCTTTTTATATGTTACTCTTTCATTCTGAATGTACCATTGTCCCATCATTTAACAATAGTTTCTATCTTCCATTTGTTAGTCGTCTCATGCATGACAGTCAGTGCCTTACATGCACTTTGTAGTTCCCCACAAGTACAGAAAAGGGAACTAAAGCCTAGAAAAGTAGTTTATGCAAAGTTTCATGGTCATGAGAAACTCAAGCAGTCATGAGACTATAGCTAAACCCTAGCTATGACTCATGGGTTGACACTTTTAACAAATGTGCTACATAGTCAGTTTTGGGTCTCAGCTACATACAAATGACTCTTCAGGGCTAGCTGGTGAGCTACTTTGTACCTTGTCATCTTAGTGTCCCTATAGTACCAAGACAGTGTCTAAATATTTGTTGAATCCAATTTGCCACAGCTCCAGTAGCAAGAGTATGAAGGCTGAAAATTCAGCTACTCAGCTTTTCAAAAAGAAGCAACAACTTAACTTTTTGATTTAGTTCAGAAGTCTTGAAATAATATTCCTTTAGGAAGTACTTCTTGCCTGGAAAATCCCATGGGTGGAAGAGCCTGGTAGGCTGCACTCCACGGGGTCGCAAAGAGTTGGACACGACTGAGTGACTTCACTTTCACTTTTCACTTTCATGCATTGGAAAAGGAAATGGCGACCCGCTCCAGTGTTCTTGCCTGGAGAATCCCAGGGACGGGGGAGCCTGATGGGCTGCCCTCTATGGGGTCGCACAGAGTTGAATGCGACTGAAGCGACTTAGCAGCAGCAGCAGCAGCAGCAGCAGCAGCAGCAGCAGCAGCAGCAGCAGCAGCAGCAGCAGCAGCAGGATATAATTGGCTCAGTAGTAAAGAATCTGCCTGCTGAGCAGGAGGCACAGTTTCAATCCCTGGATCAGGAAGATCCCCTGGAGAGGGAAATGGCAACTCACTCCAGGGTTCTCACCTGGAGAATTCCATGGACAGAGGAGACTGGCAGGTTACAGTCCATGGGGTCACAAAAGAGCCCAGACATGACTTAGTGATTAAACAACCAACCACAACCAAGGGTATAATTACTCTTGTGGTTCTCTTTTTCATTTATGCTTCAGAAAAGAGTGATAGACTGTGGTCCTAATACTATTAGAGTGGGAATATTTACTTAGGAGAAAGGTGAATGGTACTAAATTTTATTGGTACTGGAAATTCTTTCGCAAATGGAATGCAGTTCATTGGTTAACTTTGCACAGAATCCATCAGACTTACTTTAAGCTTGACATCTTTAAAAGTGGTTTGGGTGTTTAGTTATTTCCTTTTCTGAGACATCTTAAAAGCATTCTGCAGTGATAGTCACAAATAGATTCAAGAACCAAGCTTTTTAAATAAATGGCTATCTGACTAGATGTACTATGTGTAAATTTAAGATTCTAACTCCTTACTTTGAAAATAAGGATTTTGCTTTACACTTAAGTGTTAGTCACTCAGTGATGTCTGACTCTTTGTGAGCCCCATGGACTGTAGCCAACCAGGGCTCCTCTGTCCATGGAATTCTCTAGGCAAGAACAGGTAGCAGATGGCACTCTTTTGTATTATATACCATCCACTCAGTTCCTGTGGAATTAGCTTTTTCCTCAAAGTTCTCAGAGAGCTTTCTTTTAGGTCAGTTCATGGAAATAAAATGTTTCTGGTTCACTTTTTCCCAACATTCAACATAGAAAAAAATATTGTCATAATTACTTAATATCATTGAAGGTCACTTCCTCCCATTTTCAAAATGCATGTCTTTGTGCACCTTTTCCCATCATTCACAGAAGTTCATAGAAGCTGCTTCAAACATTCTTCCTTCTTATGCTTCAGCTCCTTTCCTTCCTGTCTCGTTCTTGGGGATCTGAGCATCTCTGATATCACTGAGAAAGTGCTCATCCCTGGAAGCAAAGCTCTCAGCCTCCTGGCACTAAACTTGAGACCTTTTTTTTTTGTTTTGTTTTTGAATGAGATTGGAGAAAAAAAATCAAGGAAAATGCCAAGGTAATGTCGTATACTGAGATGTTAAAACACTAAAAGTAAAAATGTCCAAGGCAGGGCGGAGGAGCTCAAGATTCTATCTACAATACAGTCAGGATTTACCTTGGCAGCATCAGATGAATTCCCTCCCCAGTGCACTGGATTTCTCCACCCATCACCCGCCACATTTCAAGTTAAAAAAAAAAAAAAATTAACACTTCTCCTGGATATTGAACCTCTCTATCAGTGACACCTTCCTTCATTTAATCATTAATACAAGTTTAAATCTTTTTCATTTAAGGCATAAAACAAAGTAACCATCAGCAACACAAAAATCAAGCTGAGTTAATAAATCTATCCTTAGACCTGGTGATATCTGTAGCTTCTGTCTGCATCATCATTCTTGAATTGCCAAAGAATGGTCCTACTTTCCCACAAAGACTACCTTTATACTCCTCTCAATAGCTCTCTGACTAGCAAATTTGTTTCACATGCTGCTTAGGAGTCACATAAGATAAATAAAATGAGGTGGTGGTACTAAATTTAAGGATCCTCTTTCTCTATTTGTTAACTGTTCCCTTAGAAATCTTTATTCTTCTACTTTTTATATGTAAATCAGTTAATGGGGTTTCCCCCTTAATGGAATATTCTAGAAGTTCTGCATTTGCAGTTGTTACAACATTTGAACTTTTGGGCTACTAGGTTTATTAAGAGGGATGAGTCAGAGATGTGAGATACCTTTAAAAACCAGAGTAGATACTGTATAGCACAGGGAATTCTACTTAATGCATGGTGGTAACTGAATGAGAATGAAGTCCAAAAGGCAGGATATATGTCTTTGTACAGTTGACTCATTTTGCTGTACAGCTGAAACTAACACAGCATTGTAAAGCAACTATATTCCAGTAAACTTAATTTAAAAAGAAAAAAAATAAAAATAGATACTAGCACAAAGTAAAGAACTTTCCTGAGCTTCACATAGCTTTTAAAAGTCCTGCATAATATATGCATTGAGTGTTGGAGTGTTAGTCAGTCATATTCAACTCTTTGTGACCCTATGGACGGTAGATTGCCAGGCTCCTCTGCCCATGGGGTTTTCCAGGCAAGAATACTAGAGTGAGTAGCCATTCCCTTCTCCAGAGGATCTTTTCAACCCAGATTCAACCCGAGTCTCCTGCACTGAGGGCAGATTCTTTACTAGCTGAGTCACCAGGGGAGCCCCAAACTAATTATAAATACTTGAATTCAACTGTTTTCATTGTAAGCAAAAAAATATTTTTTTCCCTTTAGTTTGTTTTTGCATGGTTTTCATATACACTGGCCTTTCTAGGAATGAAACTACTGTGGAACTTGAGGACGAGTATGCATTGCAGAGTTTAGAGTTTATTCAAGTTCCTCACCATTTTGGAAAACAGTGTCTTCAAAGGCAGCTTCACTTGTAAGGTTTAAATCACTTACAGACCCAAACTTGCTAAAGTCTGGATTAGTAGTTGCTGTGATTACCTTATCCTGTTGTTGTTGCTCAGTTGATAAGTTATGTTTGATTTTTTGTGACCCCACTGAGTGCAGCACACCAGACTCCTCTGTCCTCCACTAATCTCCCAGAGTTTGCTCAGATTCATGTCCATTGAGTGGGTGATACTATCGAACCATCTCTTCTTCTGAGGTCTCCTTCTCTTGCCTTCAGTCTTTCCCAGAATTAGTGTCTTTTCCAACAAGTCGCCATTCGCATAAGGGAGCTTTGGCTTCAGCGTCAGTTCTTCCAATGAATATTCAAGGTTTATTTCCTTTAGCATTGACTAGTTTGATCTCCTCAGTGTCCAAGGGACTCTCAAGAGTCTTCTCCAGCACCAAAATTTGAAATCCTTATCTTACCTGGAGGGTAAACATATGAGCCTTTCATTATAATTCTTACACTATAAATCACTTTCTTTTTATTTCTTCTTTAGAATGTAATTATAATACTGCATAAATTTTTTCAACTTATGTGAACAGGTAGGCTTTATTATCCATGTGTTTCATTCATAGATGGTAAGTGAGCAGAACAAAATATTAGTTTAAAATGTTTGTGTTAGATCTTATAGGATAAAAAATAAATCCTGGGAAATTTTGCATTTGTTAGGCTTTTGGTGAGGGTCCATTCTCTTTTCTCATGGTTGCTCAAGCCTTGAAAGTGTCCAGTTACCATTTATTCATCAAAGGCTTGTGTACATCCATTCTCTAGTTTCAATGCTCTTTGCTGGGGCTTGGACCTTTTATGCAGCTGCCGAGTGGCCATAGGTATTCACTTTTTTTTCGTCTTTAAAGATCAATTTGCCGCATGCTGCATGGGTTTTTTTTTGCCACAAATAGGCTCCTATTGCTCTGTTTGTAAGCTTGTGGGCAACTGTCATGAATGCAGATGCCATTATTCAATTAAGTGATACTTTTCTCATCCTCAGCAGACCATCATCGCCTCTCACTTCGATGATTGCCATCTGACTTGTTACCCAATCTCCTGTCTCACTCCTCTCATTTTCTATTCCCTGCTTTGCTAAGATTGGGCTTCCAAGATGGCACAGTGGTAAATAATCTACCCCTGCCAATGCACAAGAAGCAAGAGACGTGAGTTTGATCCCTGGGTCAGGACCATCCCCTGGAGAAGGAAATGACAACCCACTCCAGTATTCCTGCCTGGAAAATCCCACGGATAGAGGAGCCTAGAGGGTACAATTCATGGGTTCACAAAGAGTTGGACATGACTGAGCACACACACTCTGTTGTTGTTCATTCGCTCAGTCCAGTCCCACTCTTTGCAACCCAATGGACAGCAGCATGCCAGACCTCTCTATCTCTCATCATCTCCCAAAGTTTGGCCAAGTTCATGTCCATTGCATCAGTGATGTCATCCAGCCATCTCATCCTCTGATGCCCTCTTCTCCTTCTGCCCTCAATATTTCCCAGTGTCAGGGACTTTGCCAATGAGTCAGCTGTTCACATCAGATGACCAAAATACTGGAGTTTCAGCTTCAGCATCTTTGATATCCTTGTTGTCCAAGGGACTCTCAGGAGTCTTCTCCAGCACTATAGTTCAAAGGCATCAATTCTTTGCACTCCACCTTATTTACAGTCCAGCTCTCACAACCATAAGTGATCACTGGGAAGACCATAGCCTGATTATACGGACCTTTGTCAGCAGAGTACTGTTTCTGCTTTTTACAAGTGGTCTAAGTTTGCCATAGTTTTTCTGCCAAGAAGTAAATATCTTCTGGTTTTCTGGTGGCAGTCACAATCCGCAGTGATTTTAGAGCCTAGGAAAGAGAAATCTGTCATTTTTACACCTTTTCCCCTTCTATTTGCCTTGAAGTAATGGACCTGGGTGCCATAATCTTAGCTTTTTTAATATTTACTTTTAAGTTGGCTCATTCACGCTCCTGCTTCACCCTCATTAAGAAACTTTTTAGCTCCTCTTTGCTTTCTTCCATTAGAGTGGTATCACCCACATATCTGAGGTGGTTGATGCTTCTCCTGCCTATCTTGATTCCAGTTTGTAACTCATCCAATCCAGCATTTCTCATGATGTGCTTGGCATAGAGATGAAACAAACAGGGTGACTGCAGACAGGCCTGTTGTACTCCTTTCTCAATCTTGAACCAATCAGTTGTTCTATACAGAGTTCTAACTGTTGCTTCTTGACCCTCATGCAGGTTTCTCAGGAAACAGGTAAGATGGTCTGGTATTCCCAACTCTTTAAGAGCTTTCCACAGTTTAGTATGATCCACACAGTGAAAGGCTTTGGCATAGTCAATGAAATAGAGGTAGATGGTTTTCTGGAATCTCGTAGCTTTCCCTATGATCCAGCGAATGTTGACAATTTGATTTCTGGTTCCTCTTTCTTTTCTAAACCCAGCTTGGACATGTGGAAGTTCTTCTTTCACATAATGCTGAAGCCTAGCAGGCAAGATTTTAAGCATGACCTTACTAGCATGGGAGAGGAGTGCATTTGTCTGATGAATAGCACACTCTTTAGTACTACCCTTCTTGGGAATTGGGATGAAGATTGATCTTTTCCACTCTTGTATAAAAAGACACACACTCTATTAAGATGAAAATATGATTACATTACCTATCTGCTTATAATCCTCCAGTCTTCCAAATGCTCTGATTTAAGGTCCAGATTACTGTGTATAGTTCATCAGGCCAGGTGCAACCTGGTCTCTCCTTTCCCTCCCTGTCTCATCTCCAATCATTTTGCTTCATGCTCTAACTATGTTGATTTCTTTCATTTTCTTAATAAGATATTTTCTTTCTTGCTTCTTTATTTGTAGCATATTTGTGCACTAAATATACTAACTCTACTTTATTCTGGGTTCATTCTTACTCATCCTTTAGGTATCAGCCTAATCTGAAACTGTTTTTTTTTTTTTTTTTCTTACTCTCTTAATTACTTAGAAATTACCCTGGCAACTTATTCTTTTCTATTTTAATGCTTCATTACATTCATAATTATTACATAGTCCTTTGCCATAGGACTATGTAGCTTTGTAAGGAAATTTTCTATGCATTTTTGAAATATATTTTTATTTTGTACAGTATTTATTTTAATTTATTTACTTAGTTTAACCAATCCTTGAAGCACCTGGCATCTTCATTCCCTGACCAGAGACTGAGCCCATGCCCTCTGCATTGTAAGTACTGAGTCTTAGCCACTGGACTCCCAGGGAAATCCCTGTGTGTTTTTAAAGATCAGTTTTTCTAACAAAGTTAGCATAATAGGCACTCAGTACATGTTTGGACAATAAAGGAATACATAATGAATGATAAGATATTTTTAAATATTTTAAATTTTGATACATATGTTATATACAACCAAAGCAAAATTTTAATCAAACAGTAGTTATGTAAAAAATGAAATATTTTGTTTTATCTTTCATTTAAGACATTCTAGTCATGACCAACTAATAGGTTGCTACCTGTAGTTTCAAAAACATTGTTATGACTGCTCTGTTGATGTGAAAATTGTTCCTAATTAATAATATTTTTAGCAATTGCATTAATTAGAAGTAGGTCATATTCATTTAACTTCTTTTTCACAAATATTAAAATCCTAGTGAAGCTCTCTAATATTTAGTAGCCTAAAGATGGTTGGATTTTTTCAGTTTTGCATTATAACAAGAAATATCTTAAAAATACTTGTGCAAAAGGTGTATGAGTGTGAGAATCATACACAGTTCATAGCTGTGTCATATATATTAGAGCACTGGAATTTGGTTAGTCAGGAAGGTAGACTCACAGTTTTGAAACAGAATTGATAAGTATGTTATTCTCTAATACTGCGTTACCCTCTTCCCAACATTCTACACAATTCTCCATATTGAAAGCAATCCTTGGAGAGGACCACTGTTAGGAAGTTTCCGCTTATGTCAAGTGTAATCCATCAATTTAGCTCTTTTTTGGGGAGGAGGCATATATGGTGTTAATGTCACCTCACTTGACCCTGGGGATGCAATGGTGAGTTGTGTGGTCTACCACCTCAGAGCATTAAGAAGATACTCCCTCCTATCACCTCATCTTCTCTGTATTCTCTACCTTCTCCTTCTCCAGTTGAGACTTAGTTCTCTCTCCAGCCTTTAAATCAAGGATGCTTATTTTCTCGTGACCTGTTCTTGATAGGATTAAGCAGTGGTATCAATATTTGTTTTCACCACCACATCTTCCCATTAATTTCCCATCAAATATTTATCTCAGTCTCTCTTGCACTGAAATCTGCCATCTGACTATATTTTCATGCCCCGCTTCCTACTCATTTCATGCCCCCACCATTGAACTTCATTTTTTTAAAAAAAATATTAATTCAAGTTATTGGCATCTGATTTCTCAAGCTCCCCTCCATGCTCTCTCTGAGTCTCACCTTCAGTACTTCAGCACCCAAAGGTTAACCCATCTGGAGGCTGGCTATATCTGTGTGTTGATATGCCTCAACCTTAATTTTATCTTCTTTTCATGTCAGCAGCCCAATGCCTTGAGCATATATTTCTTGTGCAGTACTAAGTCGCTACAGTCATATCTGATTTTTTGTGACCCCACGGACTGTAGCCCACCAGGCTCCTCTGTCTATGGGATTCTCTAGGAAAGTAAACTGGAGTGGGTTGCCATGCCCTCCTCCAGGGAATCTTCCAGACCCAGGGATCAATTCTAAATCTCTCATGTCTCCTGCATTGGCAGGCGGGTTCTTTACCACTAGCGCCACCTGGGAAGTCCATAAATTTTGTAGGCCTCTTTAATTATTTGGAGATTAAAATTCAAATCCCACAGACTTTTTCTCTTTGAATTCTTATACTACAGCATTGCCTTTTAGTCTCAGCAAAAGTGCAAAGGGACCCTGCCCTTCTCTTCCTCTGTTTACACCTTTCTGGTTGGATTAGGAGTTCGGAAAGCCAAGTGTCATTGCCCACCTGGAACCCCTGCACTTCCTTCCCAGTCTGCTGCATCACAGGATATTAAAATTTTCTCCCCAAGTGGCCTTAATCCTGCTTTCAACAGCACAGTCCCCGTCTCTAAAATGATCCTCTGGAGAATGACTCATACTAAGATGTTGCATTTGGAAGGCTCAAGGTCTGGCCAAAAGGCAGCTGTTTGTAGGAAAATTAATACCCCTTAGGGATGCAAGATTATACATCCACACTCAGGTCACATTATCTTGGTGTGGGATAAAGCCAGATGAGAAGAGAACCTGGCAGATCTGGGCTGTGGGCTGGTGCTTCCTGTGCTGCTCATTCTGGTGTGGACTCTGGC
Source organism: Budorcas taxicolor (assembly GCF_023091745.1). Classification (NCBI taxonomy): domain Eukaryota; kingdom Metazoa; phylum Chordata; class Mammalia; order Artiodactyla; family Bovidae; genus Budorcas; species Budorcas taxicolor. Next base: position 75,913,277 of record NC_068910.1, read on the forward strand.
CCTTCCTGGTTGTAATAAATGTAAGTTGGTCAAGAAATGAGGAAGAGATATTTTGTTTAATACTTTACCAGTTCAGTTTTGTTCAGTTCAGTCGCTCAGTTGTGTCCGACTGTTTGCGACCCCATGGACTGCAGCACGCTAGGCCTCCCTGTCCATCATCAACTCTCGGAGTTTACTCAAACTTCTGTCCATTGAGTCGGTAATGCCATCCAACCATCTCAACCTCTGTCGCCCTCTTCTCCTCCTGCCTTCAATCTTCCCCAGTGTCAAGGTCTTTTCAAATGAGTCAGGTCTTTGCATCAGGTGGCCAAAGTATTGGAGTTTCAGCTTCAACATCAGTCCTTCTAATATATATTCAGGACTGATTTCTTTTAGGATGGACTTGTTGCCAGATTTGTATATAATTTTAAAATATTTAGGTATGTGGTGTGTGAAAGCCATAATTCAAAAAGACACACATATGTCAATGTTCATTGCAGTACTATTTACAGCCACCAGGACATGGAAGCAACCTAAATGTCTATTGACAGATGAATGGATAAAGAAGTTGTGGTGCATATATACAACGGAGTATTACTCAGTCATAAAATGGAATGGATTTTAGTCAGTTAAACTATGGTGGGTGAACCTGGAGCCTATTACACAGAGTGAAGTAAGACAGAAAGAGAAAAACAAATATTGTATATTACCGCATATATATGGAATCTAGAAAAATGGTACCTATGAACCTATTTGCCCAGCAGGAATAGAGACACAGATGTAGAGAATGGACTTGTGGACTTAATGGGGAAAGGAGAGAGTGGGATGACTTGAGAGAGTAGCATTGAAGCATATACATTACCATGTGTAAAATAAATCGCTAGTGGTTAAGTTGCTGTATAACACAGGGAGCTCAACCTGCTGCTCTATGACACCCTAGAGGGTTGAGATGGAGGGGTGGGAGGGAGGCTCAAGGGGAACAGGATAGATGTATACTTATAGCTGATTCACGTTGCTCTACAGCAGAAACCAACACAACATTGTAAAGCAGTTAGCTTTCGATTAACAACAATTTAAAAAGTGGTATCTTAAACAAAAAGAGAAAATAGATAGCCATATAATAACAACCACTTTTTTCATATTTTCATATTTAATTCTTAGAAAAACTCAGTGAGATGTTATCACTATTGAGATGGTTAACGTTCTTCTTCCTAGAGCATGTGACATCTTTGGAATCTTGATATAACTGAAAATTGGAGACAACACAGACTCTTTGATGGCTGTGTGTTGGTCACAATGCATTGTCCCATTCCATGGAACCAAGCTGTGCTCAGTATACGCAGCTTTCATAAAAATGTTGTAAGCGTTCAGTTTTTACATTAGTGTCTCAAGTTTACTGTTCCCCTCCTTCTCCTAATACAATACTCTGGCTCACCATTTGACAAAAGAAACAGTGAGGGTGGAGAGACTTTATTAACATAAGAGGCAAATATCAGCTCATAAGCTTTGCTTGTTGCCCTGAAACCACTCTGGATGTACCATGCACCATGTTCTTATCCTCACACTCAGACAGCCTCAGAGCAAACTTTGAAATAAAGCTTACATTTTCTAGATTTCTGTAAAGCATTTGAAGAAATGATTTTTTATATCAAAAAACCACAAACAACTCAATCAAAAAATGGGTGATAGACCTAAATAGATATTTCTCCAAAGAAGATATGCCAATGGCCAAAAACACATGAAAAGATGCTCAACATCACTAATTGTTAGAGAAGTGCAAATCAAAACTATAATGAGGAATCACCTCACACCAATCAGAATGGCCTTCATCAAAAAATCTATAAACAATAAATGCTGGAGAGGGTGTGGAGAAAAAGAGAACTCTCTTACAGTGCGGGCGGGAACTTAAATTCCTATAGCCACTATGGAGAAGAGTATGAAGGTTCCTTAAAAAACTAAAAATATTGCTGCCACATGAAGAAATTATTTTAAAAATGAAGTCTTTCATTTATATGCTTATTTCCTAGGGACCATAATTCCCTTAAGAAAACAGGTATCCTGTGCTTAAAACAGGTATTCCAACTCAATCTGACAGGAATAAATGTGACAAAGGAAAGATAGTGTATGCATGTTGGTAATTTAAAATCATCTAGCTTAAAAAAAAAAAACAAACAGGAAGAATCTGCATGAATGACATCAAGTGAGAGCTTTCCTTGTTACAGTACATTTTAGGCATTTATAAAATTAAGAATTAAATATCTCAATAGTCAAATTCACAACTGCTGACTCAAAAGCCTTAGTTCATGGCCATTTAGTTTAGTTCAGTCAGTCAATTGTGTCCGACTCTTTGCGACCCCATTGCAACACGCCAGGCTTTCCTGTTCATCACCAACTCCTGGAGTTTGCTCAAACTCATGTCCATCGAGTCAGTGATGCCATGCAACCACCTCATCCTCTGTCGTCCCCTTCTCCTCCTACCTTTAATCTTTCCTAGCATCAGGGTCTTTTCCAATGAGTCTTCCTTTTGGGCTTCCCTTGTGGCTCAGCTGGTAAAGAATCTGCCTGCAATGAGGGGGACCTGGCTTCAATTCCTGGGTTGGGAAGATCCCCTGGAGAAGGAAAAGGCTACCTACTCTAGTATTATGGCCTGAAGAATTCCATGAATTGTATAGTCCATGGGGTCGCACAGAGTCGGACACAACTGAAGCGACTCAGCAGCAGCAGCAGCAGCAGCAGCAGCAAGCCACTTTCACTTCTTAGCCATTAAGGTCCTATAACATTTTAGTTAGTATTTTAGGTTTTGTGTGTAGTTCACGTATGGAGGAGCCTGGTGGGCTGCAGTCCATGGGGTCGCAAAGAGTCGGACACGACTGAGTGATTTCACTTTCACCTTTCACTTTCATGCACTGGAGAAGGAAATGTCAACCCACTCCAGTGTTCTTGCCTGGAGAATCCCAGGGAAGAGGGAGCTTGGTGGGCTGTCTGGTGGGCTGCCATCTATGGGGTGGCACAGAGTCAGACACGACTGAAGTGACTTAGCAGCAGCATGTGAAAGAAGTGGACATCATTTCTGCGTTCTATTTTTTGAAGATTAAGAACAGTTTCATAGATTTTCTTCTTATTCATCTTATCTCTCTACCATAGGTGACAAGATAACAGCTTGGGATGCATAGGAAATATATATTTGAAAGTCTGGGATTACAGTTTAGTGTAAACCCGTGTCTTAGAATGTGTGTGAGTGCTGTGGACTGTGGCCCGCCAGGCTTTTCTGTCCATGGGATTCTCTAGGCAAGAGTACTGGAGTGTGCTGCCATGCTCTCCTCCAAGGGATCTTCCCAACTCAGGGACTGACCCTGTATCTCTTACGTCTCCTGCACTGGCAGGCTGTTTCTTTACCACTAGCACCAACTGGGAAGTCTTATAACGTGGAAAGTGTTAATTATTTTTTCATGCTCGATATTATATACTTTCAAGGTACTAACAAGAGGGAAGCATTAAAAAAGGAGGACTGAAATAAATTTTTGCCAGCTGTTTGAAAAGAAAATATGATCATTTTTCAGATTTTGTAAAGGAGATATTAGCATACTGGTTCATTAAACTGAAATTAATGGGAAAATGACATGAGTGGAGGATAATTTGTAATGATATTGAGAAAAAATGAGAGAATCATAGCTATAAAGTCTGAAAGGGGAAATAATACCAAATAGTACAGTTGGAAAGGTGAAAGTTTCAGGACTTTGGCTATCTTTTGCTAACTGGAAAGATATTGACAGAGCTGAAAACTTTGCTGTCTAATCAGAGGAAAAAAGTATAAATTCTGAAACAAGAGTGAATTGGTGAATTATGAGAACTATTTTTTAAAAATTCCACATCCAGAGACCTGACTTCTAAACTTTTTACTTGGTAACATGACAAAGTCAGCATTTCATTTGACATATGACCTTGATCAGGTGATATGGTCTGAATGTTTATATCTCTCCAAAATTAATTTGTTGAAATCCTGACCCTTTAGGTGATGAAGTGATTAGGTCATGAGAGTGGAGCTTCTGTGAGTGAGATTAATGCCCTTATAAAATAAACCCTAAAAAAACTCCCTTGCTTTTTCTGCCATGAGAGAATATACAGACGATGGCAGTCTATTAACCAAGAAGCAGGTTCTGGCCAGACACCACATATGCCAGTGCCTCGATCTTGGACTTCCCAGTCTCCAGAGCAGTGGGAAATGAGTTTGTATTGCTTATCAGCCACTCAGCTTATAGTATTTTGTTGTAGCAGCCTGAACAAACTAAGAGGCCAGAAAATGGGAATAAGGGACAGAAAAGGAAATTTTTAAAGAGAACACTATCATATGATGGCAAAATAGGTGGAAAGATAATTTAAACACTATGTGGACATTTATTTACAACAAAGAGGTTTTACAAAATAGTGTAAAAGATCATTTTAAGCATGCTTAAGGTATAACTGCCTGTCATATCTGAAGTATTCATACCTGAATATACTTGAATATATTCATCTGTTATAAACTTTATTAAATTATTGGAATTTTTGTTCTATAAATTATAAAAGATTGGCATTCTTGTTTTAGGAAAAATTTTAAATAGTACTTGAAAATACCAAAAGAAATAAGAAAATGTATAAATTGTAAAATAAAAGCAAATAAGATTTGGAATGTCATCAATATAGGAAAAATGGAACACATATGTGTAGGTCCTCCATGAATGTGTCTGAATGATTGTTGAATAGATGAGAAGAAAAAGGCCTTAAGAAATTATTGAAATGGAACCTCAGGACTGGACAAGAGAGAGACTGGGAATGAGAACATGTGGATGAAAATGGAGTCAGGACTCAAAGGAGTGAAAGAATCAAGACAAAGAAGATGAAGTCACCGCTAGGTTTAAGCAACTCAGAAGAAGCATATAAAATGGTTCATTATCTTTTAACTAACAGAGAAAAAGAGAAGAACTCATTAAGTGTGCTATCAGAGTGTGCTTTGAGATGCCGTGAGCTCCCAACTATTCCTAGCAGTTGACAGCAGGATGAAGGGAAAAAGTGTAAATGAGGTGTGAATGAGGAAGGAATATATTCTTACAACCATTGGATTTCTTTTTTTCAATGCATTTTGAGTTTCTCTGAGTCCTCACCAACATCTCTAGGCCTTTTAAATGCCAGAGGATGATCCCATCACTGCAGAAATGGCAGAAACCGGTCAGTTAGGAAGTGAACCTAGGGGTCATTCTGTGAAACAACTTTGGTTTTCAAGTACAGAGGACATTTTTCAGCACTCTATTTTCTTTTTCTTGAAACACACATGAAAGCTTTCACACATTTTCTAAATCTGGTTCAGGAATAACATATGTCACGTGTTCTTCTCAACTTTGTGACTTAGTCCAAAGTTACACACGTTGGCTTGAGAAGTTGACTTATACATCCTATAACATATACTGATCACCTACTGGGTGCTGGCATCCTGGTTTAGGAGCTGATGTACATGGCTAGCAAAACTATAGATGCCATCCCTGATTTTTGTTAAACTTTGTACTTATTTATTTATGGCTGCGCTGGGTCTTCATTGCTGTCTGTAGGCTTTCCCTATTGCAGTGAGTGGGTGCTCCTCTCTAGAAGCAGTACGCAGGCTTCCTATTGCAGAGGCTTCACTTGCTGCAGAGCATTGGCTCTGGAGTGCTGGCTCAGTAGTTGTGGCACACCAGCTTTGTTTATCCATGGCAAGTGGAGTCTTCCTGAACCAGGGATGGAACCCATGGCCCTTCCACTGGCAGACAAATTCTTCAGCACTGGACCACCAGGGAAGCCCAACCACCCCTGATTTTAACAAATGTCAAGTCAAGTGGGAGTGGCAGATACTAATCATACCCCCACAGAAGAATGTATTAAGGTAAGATGAGCAAAAAGGATCTGGGACAAGCAGAATATAGCATAGGGAAATCAATTTAACATGTGTGTTTGGGGATAGTGCCAAAAGGCTTTCAAGGAAATGATCTATGAGCTGAGTTCTCAAAGAAAGTAGAAGCAGAGAATGTTCTATGACAGACAGGACACAATTAAAAAAAAATCTCAATGCTTAGAAAGTGTTCTTTGCCTTTTTAATTATGATTCAAATGCTATATTTAATTTCACTTTTTATACCTTATAAAGGATAGTAGAAGGATGTAGGGAGACTGAACAGAACTCAGGAGGCCTGGGTGCATCATTTTGGGTTTTGTGGCTTCCTTACCAACCTCTCTGGGCTCTGGTTTCCAATCTAGACAGAGAGGGATTTGGGCAGAATGATCTCTGAAGTATTTTTCCAATTAAAATTGCGGACTCTTTGGTTCAGGTAAAGAAATACTGGATGGTTAGTGTCTGTATGGGTTCATGAGTTGAGAAAAATAGTTCCAATAAAGTAAACTCATTATAAGTATTACATTGTTAGTCCATGAAGGAAAAGTCTGGGTTTGATGAAGCTGCTGCTATAGTTCTCTGGGGCTCTCACAGTATGTCCATGGAGACAGTGCTTTCAATGTCATATAGATTGTCACGGCAGAGAAGCCTAGGCATTCAATAAATGCTTATTAAGTGAGCTGCATTTGCAAAGCAATGGGATTGAATCAGGAAAAGTCTTTACTTTGAGTCCTCAAAAGTGTATTGAGAGACTTCTGAACAAAAAGGGGAATTTTTTTCCTGAACTATTTGCTCATAATAGCTTTAGTCAAGCAACAGATATATTCATTATTTATAATAAATTGAATGCTTGAATACTAGTCTGATTTCATGATTTTGGGATCAAGGTCTTAACATGATAGACAAAAGATAAGACATCTACTAGATACTATAACGCTGGGGATGTTGACTAGATTAAAAAATCATCCACTGACAAGCTTATTTTCGGTGATACTTTTATTTTACACACACAAATAATGAATGTTAATGGTTGTATTTATTTCTGAAATAGCTCCTCAAGTACCTACACTGATTGTGGTAGGGAAATTTAGTTGAAACTAAAGATAATTCATCAAAATCAGTTTTTAAAGTTCTATTCAGTACTACTCCTTTTCAGTCTTATTGATGAAACAATCTTTTTATTTTCTGGGTTTCAAACGATTTGGGGGAATGGTGCCAGAAGAACAAAGCAAACACCATTTTTCATGAATATCTGGCTCATAAAACTGAGTTTTGGACAGCTTATAGAGGAGCACTTTTATGCCTAGAATTTGTCATCTTTGAAGATGTTAATCCTGTTGAGCTGGCCCCCTTAAGAAGAAAATAAAGAAAGGGGGAGATGCTGTGTACCACGGAGGACAATTTTAGTGCCAACTACTTTCTCCAGAGCACGTTTCTCTGCATGTTTGGTAGACCTTATGGTTGCTCTTTTCTTCTGTGCTTTGAAAGAAGGCAACCTCATGAGTGAGAGTATGTGAAATAATATTTCAGAGATGGTGCAGATCACTTATGTAAAATTCAGTGCTATCCAGATGGCATGGCAACAATTTAGTTTTGTATTTAAATAGAAGATTAAGGAAAATTAGGTTGCGACCTCATGGACTATAGTCTTCCAGGCTCCTCTGTCCTTGGAATTTTCTAGGCAAGAATACTGGAGTGGGTAGCCATTCTGTTCTCCAGGAGTTCTTCCCAACCCAGGGATCAAACCCAGCTCTCCTGAATCGCGGGCAGACTCTTTACTGTCTGAGCCACCAGGGAAGCCCATTTAAATAGAAGATTAAGGGAAATTAGGGTTGCAAGGAGTTGGGCAGGACTGAAGCGACTGAGCACACGCATCTGTTCTCATCTCTCTTTAAAAGCTATATGAAGAATAATTGACACGTACCTAATGAACCATGGTACTGTAAGAGTAATCCATGCTTTCATGAAAAGTTAATTTGATCTTTTCTATATGGATCAATGTATAGAAAGAGGAAAATGATGATTTGGTTTTCCTCTTATTTGATTGCATCTCAACTGGGACATTTTATTTAGTGTGGTGCTTCAGTCTTTAAGAGAGATATTGACAAATTGGGAGGTGTTTAGAACTGAAGGGACCAGAATTTTAAAGGAAACTCAAAGCATAAAGAAGCCTCTAGGAAGGAATTGTGGCATTGAATCTATAGAACACATGACTGCCAGGGATATGAATATGACGGCTACTCTTAAATAAACCAGGAGATTTCTGCACAAGGGGCATTTGACTTATTCTTTGTGGACTTTTGGTCTGAAGATAATTATTTTAGATTAATGTAGGGAAGATTTTTCTAATAACCAAACCACCTAAATATACTTCTGACAGTCTCTGGGGAGGTTGGATCTTGAGATGTAAGAACTTCCAAATCAGCAGAAGTGTTATGGGATGCTAAAAGAGAGGATTTAACATCAGATGATGGCAATGCCAGATGGCCTTAAAGTTCCCTTTCCACTTCAAGTGTGTCTTTAAGTAAAAATTTGATACTTTTGTCATAGAGCATGAAAGTGATCTTCATATTTAACAATATTTCTCCAATGCTCCAAATCTCTGAATAAGTTTTCATCCTCAGATCTTTAATAACAATTAAGCCTTTTCCTAATCTAATTATACACAAATAACTGCAATATTTAAAACATTTATATTCATAACTCTTTAACACATAAAGAAGTACCATAAAATATAATTTGGATGTTTACCTTGAAGTGAATTAATTTATTTTAAAAGTGACTAGTTAATATAGAAGCATTTTATTTCTAGCAAGAGTATATTGAAATAATTTCAGTAAAAATATTTTTGTGACTATATTTCAGCTCAAACACAGAATTAAATAATATATTTAGAACTGGGAGTGAAATTAAGAATCAACTCCGGAGGGCGGTCCTAAGATGGCAGAATAGGATGGGGAGACTACTTTTTCCCCCACAAATTCATCAAAAGAACATTCAAATGCTGAGTAAATGCCACAAAACAACTTCTGAATGCTGGCAGAGGACGTCAGGCACCCAAAAAAGCAGCCCATTGTCTTCGAAAAGAGGTAGGAAAAAATATAAAAGACAAAAACAGAGACAAAAGAGGTAGGGATGGAGCTTCATCCCGGGAAAACACCAGGAAACACTCTCACTGCCGAGTCTGTGGCAAGCCTTGGAAACACAGAGGGCAACATAGTTCAGTTCAGTCGCTCAGTCGTGTCCGACTCTTTTCGACCCGCTGAATTGCAGCATGCCAGGCTTCCCTGTCCATCACCATCTCCTGGAGTTCACTCAGACTCACGTCCATTGAGTCCGTGATGCCATCCAGCCATCTCATCCTCTGTCGTCCCCTTCACCCCCTGCCCCCAATCCCTCCCAGCATCAGAGTCTTTTCCAATGAGTCAACTCTTGGCATGAGGTGGCCAGAGTACTAGAGTTTCAGCTTTAGCATCATTTCTTCCAAAGAAATCCCAGGGTTGATCTCCTTCAGAGTGGACTGGTTGGATCTCCTTGCAGTCCAAGGGATTCTCAAGAGTATTCTCCAACACCACAGTTCAAAAGCATCAATTCTTTGGTGCTCAGCCTTCTTCACAGTCCAACTCTCACATTCATACATGACCACAGGAAAAACCATAGCCTTCACTAGATGGACCTTAGTCAGCAAAGTAATGTCTCTGCTTTTGAATATGTTATCTAGATTGGTCATAACTTTCCTTCCAAGGAGTAAGCGTCTTTTAATTTCATGGCTGCAGTCACCATCTACAGTGATTCTGGAGCCCCCAAAAATAAAGTCTGACACTGTTTCCACTGTTTCCCCATCTATTTCCCATGAGGTGATAGGCCTGGATGCCATGATCTTCGTTATCTGAATGTTGAGCTTTAAGCCAACTTTTTCACTCTCCTCTTTCACTTTCATCAAGAGGCTTTTTAGCTCCTCTTCACTTTCTGCCATAAGGGTGGTGTCATCTGCATATCTGAGGTTATTGATATTTCTCCCGGCAATCTTGATTCCAGCTTATGTTTCTTCCAGTCCAGCGTTTCTCATGATATATTCTGCATAGAAGTTAAATAAGCAGGGTGACAATATCCAGCCTTGATGTACTCCTTTTCCTATTTGGAACCAGTCTCTTGTTCTATGTCCAGTTCTAACTGTTGCTTCCTGACCTGCATATAAGTTTCTCAAGAGGCAGGTCTGGTGGTCTGGTATTCCCATCTCTGTCAGAATTTTCCACAGTTTGATGTTATGCACACAGTCAAAGGCTTTGGCATAGTCAATAAAACAGAAATAGATGTTTTTCTGGAACTCTCTTGCTTTTTCCATGATCCAGTGGATGCTGGCAATTTGATCTCTGGTTCCTCTGCCTTTTGTAAAACAAGCTTGAACATCAGGGAGTTCACGGTTCACGTATTGCTGAAGCCTGGCTTGGAGAATTTTGAGCATTACTTTACTAGCATGTTACATGAGTGCAATTGTGCAGTAGTTTGAGCATTCTTTGGCATTGCCTTTCTTTGGGATTGAAATGAAAACTGACCTTTTCCAGTCCTGTGGCCACTGCTGAGTTTTCCAAATTTGCTGGCATATTGAAGCAGCACTTTCACAGCATCATCTTTCAGGATTTGAAGCAGCTCAATTGGAATTCCATCACATCCACTAGCTTTGTAAAGTAGGGCAACATAACAGGGAGGAAAATAAATAAATAGTTAAAACTCACAGATTATGAGCCCAACGATAACTCCCACAGTGGAGAAGCAGCGCAGATGCCTGCATCCACCACTAACAAGCGGGGGCTGGGCAGGGAGGTGCGGGCTGCGTTGCTTAGAGTAAGGATCGGGCTGAATGCCCCGAGTGTAATCAGAGTGAACTAACTTGGGCTAGCAAACCAGACTGTGGGATAGGTACCATGCGAAAAGCTCTAACATAAGACACCGCCAAGACTGCACACAGAACAAAGGTCAGAACAGAATTAGCTGGCTGCAGACCATCCCCCTCTGGTGGCAGACAGCCACAGCCGGAAGGGCCAGAAAGGGGCAATAGCAGCCCCAGAGAGACAAACTGCAAGTAGGCTTCTTTGCTAACTAAGACTTCTTGGGGTTCTGGACAGTCATCATCCGCCTGAGAAGGTGCGCCAGTTGTACACCCAAAAAACTGAGCAGCAGGGACAGGAGAGGCGATAAGTCGCAGCGACCACACTAGCCAAACACTTGAGCTACTTGGACCTGAGAAGGGCACAAAACGCAGGCCCAACCGAGTCTGCGCCTCTGAGGATTACCCAAGTGCCTGAACCTGAGCGGCTTAGACCTGGGAGGTGCATGCATCCCAGGGCTGCCCTCGGATGGTTCCCAGCGGAGCAACCTAGAGCCTGAGCTGTGTGGGCAGGGAGGACGCACATGCCATGAGCGGGGGCAGGCCCAGTGTGGCTGAGGCACTGCGAGCACACACCAGTGTTATTTGTTTGCAGCGTCCCTCCCTCCCCACAGCACGACTGAACAAGTGAGCCTAAAAAAAGTGTCCACCACCGCCCCACTTGTGTCAGGGCAGAAATCAGACGCTGAAGAGACCAGCAAACAGAAGAAGCTAAAACAGAGGGAACCGCCTTGGAAATGACAGGTGCAATAGATTAAAACCCTGTCGTTAGTACCGACTACATAGGAAGGGGCCTATAGATCTTGAGAAATATAAGCTGGGCCAAGGAACTATCTGAAAATGAACTGACCCCAAACTGCCCACAACAACACCAGAGAAAGTCCTAGATATATCTTTACTATTTTTATGAACACTCTTTTTTTTCTTTCTTTCTTCTTTTTTTTTTAAACTTCTTAAAATTTCTAAGTCCTCTATTACTCCTTTAATTCTTATTTTTATAACCTACTATTATTTTTCAAAAAAAACCCTGTTTTTAAAGCACTTCATATATATATATATTTAAATAATTTTTGTGACTTTTTTTTCTTCTCTTCTTTTCTTTAATATTGTATTTTTGAAAATCCAATCCCTACTCTAGATTTTTAATCTTTGCTTTTTGGCATTTGTTATCAATTTTGTACCTTTAAAAACCTAATCTTCAGTACCCATTTTTACTTGGGAGCGAGATTACTGGCTTGACTGCTCTCTCCTCCTTTGGACTCTCCTTTTTCTTCACCAGGTCGCCTCTGTCTCCCTTCTCCCCCTTCTCTTCTCTACCCAACTCTGTGAATCTCTGTGTGTTCCAGATGGTGGAGAACACGTAGGGAACTGATTACTGGCTGGACCAGTCTCTCTCCTTTACTTTTCCCCATTTTATCTTTCTGGCCACCTCTGTCTCCCTCCCACTTCTCTTCTCTGTATAACTCCGTGAACATCTCTGAGTGGTCCAGACTGTGGAGGGCACATAAGGAAACAATTACTGGCTAGCTTGCTCTCTCCTCTTTTGATTCCACCTCATCTCATTCGGGTCACCTCTAACTCCCTCCTCCCTCTTCTCTTCTTCATGTAACTCTGTGAACCTCTCTGGGTGTCCCTCACTGTGGAGAAACTTTTTATCTTTAACCTAGATGTTTTATCAATAGTGTTGTATAGAAGGAGAAATCTTGAGGCTACTGTAAAAATAAAACTGAAAACCAGAAGCAGGAGGCTTAAGTCTAAATCCTGAGAACACCAGAGAACTCGTGACTCCAGGGAACATTAATCGACAGGAGCTCATCAAATGTCTCCATACCTACTCTGAAACCAAGCACCACCCAAGGGCCAACAAGTTTCAGAGCAAGACATACCATGCAAATTCTCCAGCAACACAGGAACACAGCCCTGAGCTTCAATATACAGGCTTGCCCAAAGTCACTCCAAATCCACTGACATCTCATAACTCATTACTGGACACTTCATTGCATTACAGAGAGAAAAAATCCAGCTCCATCCACCAGAACACCGACACAAGCTTCCCTAATCAGGAAACCTTGACAACCACCCATACAACACCACCTACAGTGAGGAAACTCTACAATAAAGAGAACTCCACAAACTGCCAGAATACAGAAAGACCACCCAAAACATAGCAATATAAACAGAATGAAGAGACAGAGGAATCAGTTCAGTTCAGTCGCTCAGTCGTGTCCGACTCTTTGTGACCCCATGAATTGCAGCACACCAGGCCTCCCTGTCCATCACCATCTCCCGGAGTTCACTCAGACTCACGTCCATCGAGTCCGTGATGCAATCCAGCCATCTCATGCTCTGTCGTCCCCTTCTCCTCCTGCCCCCAATCCCTCCCAGCATCAGAGTCTTTTCCAATGAGTCAGCTCTTCGCATGAGGTGGCCAAAGTACTGGAGTCTCAGCTTTAGCATCATTACTTCCAAAGAAAGCCCAGGGTTGATCTTCAGAATGGACTGATTGGATCTCCTTGCAGTCCAAGGGACTCTCAAGAGTCTTCTCCAACACCACAGTTCAAAAGCATCAATTCTTCGGCACTCAGCCTTCTTCACAGTCCAACTCTCACATCCATACATGACCACAGGAAAAACCATAGCCTTGACTAGACGGACCTTAGTCGGCAAAGTAATGTCTCTGCTTTTGAATATACTATCTAGGCTGGTCGTAACTTTTCTTCCAAGGAGTAAGCCTCTTTTAATTTCATAGCTGCAGTCACCATCTGCAATGATTTTGGAGCCCCCCAAAATAAAGTCTGACACTGTTTCTACTGTTTCCCCATCTATTTCCCATGAAGTGATGGGACCGAATGCCATGATCTTCGTTTTCTGAATGTTGAGCTTTAAGCCAACTTTTTCGCTCTCCTCTTTCACTTTCATCAAGAGGTTTTTTATTTCCTCTTCACTTTCTGCCATAAGGGTGGTGTCATCTGCATATCAGGGAGTTCACGGTTCACATATTGCTGAAGCCTGGCTTGGAGAATTTTGAGCATTTCTTTACTAGCATGTGAGATGAGTGCAATTGTGTGGTAGTTTGAGCATTCTTTTGCATTGCCTTTCTTTGGAATTTGAATGGTAAAAGCCCACCAAGCCAAACAGAAGAGGTAGAGATAAGTAATCTACCTGATAAAGAATTCCAAATAATGATAGTGAAAATGATCCAAAATCTTGAAATAAAATGAGCTCACAGATAAATAGCCTGGAGACAAGATTTGAGAAGATGCAAGAAAGGATTAACAAGGACCTAGAAGAAATAAAAAAGAGTCAATATATAATGAATAATGCAATAAATGAGATCAGAAACACTCTGGAGGCAACAAACAGAGTGAAGTAAGTCAGAAAGAAAAACAACCAATACAGTATACTAACACATATATATGGAATTTAGAAAGATGGTAATGATTACCCTGTATGCGAGACAGCAAAAGAGACACAGACGGATAGAAGAGTCTTTTGGACTCTGAGGGAGAGGGCAAGGGTGGGATGATTTGGGAGAATGGCAATGAAACATGTATAGTATCATATAAGAACCGAGTCACCAGTCTAGATTCGATGCAGGATACAGGATGCTTGGGGCTGGTGCTTCTTCCTCAGATGGTCTGAAACCCAGTTGGTTATGCTTGGCTTCCACTTGTCTTTGGAAACACGGTGGTGTCTTTGCTGGTGTGGTGCTAACATCCTTTTGTTTCTTTTCTTCTCTTTCTGTCTCTTTTCTCCTCCTTTCCCTCTCTCTCTCCCTCCCTCCCTTCCTTCCATCAACTCACCTTCTTGTAACTTTTTTTTCACATATGAGTTATGATTATGTTCCATATTTTGTGATCAAATAGGGCATTCTTCACTTCAACTCCTCAGCTGAAGGTAGCGAACACATCTTATCATTGTGTATGATACAGAGTGGAATTTCTACTCTTCTTGATGTCATAAATGATACATATAAATCTATATAATAAGCCACACTTCCAAATAAGCTAACATTGTGTTAGCTTATATGCAACATTCTGGTTCTTCATTTTTCTAGTAACTTAGGAAAATCTTTCATTTGTCTAATATCTGATGCTGACTTTACCAATTTGGATGCTAATTACAGCCCTTGTTAGTGTTCACTACCTAGTAGTAAGAAGCCTATCCATTCTCTCTCTGCACACACACACACACACACATATGCACACACAGATGCAAAATTAGTATAGTATCTCACAAACATATAGAAGCTATATCTAAAATATATACATAAAATAGATATGTTTAAATAAAATGTAAATACCTTAACTGAATAAAGTAAATGGCAATTAAATTAATTGAAAAAAATCACCTATTTAAAAATCTGTTTTAAAATATTGATTGGTTAATTTAAAAATATGTTGTCTATTCTATAGCTTAAGAAAGAATGCCTTATTTCCTATGTACTCAGTTTCAGTTATATAATCAATGCCATGATATTTAGGTAAATTTTTACATAATGTTAGTATTTTATTATGTAGTTTTTGCCCTAAGTCTTTTAATATTCTGTGAATAAATGTGGCAAAAGTGAGCACTTTTGTCTGGTTTCTTGCTCCACATTAGAGCTTTTCCAGTTGCATTTGATGTTAGACATAGTTTTGTCATATATGGTCTGTATTATACTGAGGTATTTTTATCTATATCTAACTTGTTGAGAGTACTTAGGTTATTATTTAGTCTCTGTGTATTTTTTTAATACAGTGAATGTCTTTAAACCTGTTTCTGCCAAGTCTTCTATTGATTCTCATTTACTTATAGCAAACTTCCACCTGCAAAACCTTGATTCTCAACATCCTGCTCACATCCTACAGTGGCTGTAGCTTAATTTTTGGAGTTAGAAAATTCTGTTGGCATTTCCAGCTAAGATTACTTACATTTTTATGAAAAAATTTGATAGCTTTGCTACATATGAAATATTTATTTTTACACAATATATTCCTAGGTTTAGAGAAGGTACAATTTTCAATAAAATTGTAAACAAAAAAGATCCAGAAAGGAGTTATCTAATGCATTCATTTTATTTTGTTTTTTAACTTGAAATTTTATATTGATTGTTAAATACTATAATCCTTTCCATGGGTGATGGTCATTATAACATATAAATTATATACATTCTCTCTACTAAGAATTCTATATATTCTTTACTAGGCTGCTTATATTTTATCTCATATATCCTATATTACTCAAGGTATATTTATTTCTATTTTTAATTAACCAAAGCTTATTTAATGCATAAGATTATCTTAAAGACATCAATTAAATTCTTTTTTGTGTGTGGGTACAGATTTTAGTACTGCTTCTAAAATGGTCTACTTCACATTAAGTCCTTTTGTAAACGTAACTTGTCTCTATCTGATGAATCCATTAGCTCAAGACTTCTTAAAAATATGTAATCCTTTGGACTGCATGTTCTCTCTCATTAATATCTACAAATACATCCAATATGCATATGACACTCAAAAAGATCAATAAAGACTTAGCCCAGAAAGAAGTTCTGCCAGAAATCTTTGAAGAGTATTTGTTTCAAAGAAGCAGGTCTATATTGATAGTTCTCCATTTTTAAAAAGAAGACACATTTACCCTAAGCCAATATTGTTTTTGAATGTTAACCACAACCTCATTACTAATCAGGATGCTACTCTAGAATTTTAGCATGCATCTTCTTGAAAGAGCAATATGTTAACCCCTGACGAGGTAAAGCAAGGTACCCTGAGATAAAACAGGATAAATAGGACAAAATGCAAGATTCACCTTGCTTCCTTTTATTGCAAATCATGAGTTTAATTAAGAATGAATGCATTTTAACAATTAGCACACAAATGAGGCAGAGTTCTGTGTTCATTTAGTAAAATAACTTAAAAATTTATAAAAGATATTTTTGAATATTTCAAATATGGCTGAAGGTAAACTGCATGTGTGCATACTAATTCGCTTCAGTTGTGTCCAACTCTCTGCAATCCTATGGACTGTAGCTTGCAAAACTCATCTGTCCATGGGATTCTCCAGGCAAGAATACTGGAGTGGGTTACCATGCCCTCCTCCAAGTTCAGTTCAATTCAGTTCAGTCACTTAGTCGTGTCTGACTCTTTGTGACCCCATTGACTGCAGCACACCAGGCTTCCCTGTCCATCACCAACTCCCAGAGACTGCTCAAACTCATGTCCATCGAGCCAGTGATGCCATCCAGCCATTTCATCCTCTGTCGACCCCTTCTCCTCCCACCTTCAATCTTTCCCAGAATCAGGGTCTTTCCCAATGAGTCAGTTCTTCACATCAGGTGGCCAGAGTATTAGAGCTTCAGCTTCAAAATCAGTCCTTCCAATGAATATTCAGGACTCTTTTCCTTTAGGATAGACTGGTTAGATCTCCTTGCAGTCCAAGGGACTCTCAAGAGTCTTCTCCAACACCACAGTTCAAAAGCATCAATTCTTTGTTGCTCAACTTTCTTTATAGTCCAACTCTCACATCCATACATGACTACTGGAAAAACCATAGCTTTGATTAGATGGACCTTTGTTGGCAAAGTAATGTCTCTGCTTTTTAATATGTTGCCTAGGTTGATCATAGCTTTTCTTCCAAGGAGCAAGCATCTTTTAATTTCATGATTGCAGTCACCATTTGCAGTGATTTTGGAGCCCCACCCCCCCAAATAAAGTCTGTCACTGTTTCCATTGTTTCCCCATCTATTTACCATGAAGTGATAGGACTGGATGCCTTGATCTTACTTTTCTGAATGTTTAGCTTTAAGTCAACTTTTTCACTCTCTTCCTTCACTTTCATCAAGAGGCTCTTTGGTTCTTCTTCACTTTCTGCCATAAAGGTGGTGTCATCTGCATATCTGAGGTTATTGATATTTCTCCTGGCAATCTTGATTCCAGCTTGTGCTTCATCCCGCCCAGCATTTCTCATGATGTACTCTGCATATAAGTTAAATAAACAGGGTGACAATGTACAGCCTTGACATACTCCTTTCCCAATTTGGAATCAGTCAATTTTTCCTTGTCCAGTTCTAACTGTTGCTTCTTACCTGCATACAGATTCGTCAGGAGGCAGGTCAGGTTGTCTGGTATGCCCATATCTTTAAAAATTTTCGAGTTTGTTGTGATCCACACAGTCAAAGGCTTTGGCATAGTCAGTAAAGCAGAGATAGATGTTTTTCTGGAACTCCCTTGCTTTTTCCATGATCCAACAGATGTTGGCAGTTTGATCTCTGGTTCTTCTGCCTTTCTTAAATCCAGCTTGAACATCTGGAAGTTCACGGTTCACGTATTGCTGAAGCCTGACTTGGAGAATTTTGAGCATTACTTTACTAGCGTGTGAGATGAGTGCAACTGTGTAGTGGTTTGAACATTCTTTGCCTTTCTTGGAGGCTGGAATGAAAACTGACCTTTTCCAGTCCTGTGGCCACTGCTGAGTTTTCCAGATTTGCTGGCATATTGATCCTCCTTCAAGGGATCTTCCTAACCCAGCTATTGAACCCTCATTTCTTATGTTTCCTGCATTGCAGATGGGTTGTTTAACTCTAGCGCCACCTGGGAAGTCGTGAGGATACACTGTTGCTGTTAAGTCGCTTCAGTCATGTCCGACTCTGTGCAACCCCATAGACAGCAGCCCACCAGGCTTCCCCATCCCTGGGATTCTCCAGGCAAGAACACTGGAGTGGGTTGCCATTTCCTTCTCCAATGTGTGAAAGTGAAAAGTGAAAGTGAAGTTGGTCAGTCGTGTTCGACTCGTAGGACCCCATGGGCTGCAGCCTACCAGGCTCCTCCATCGATGGGATTTTCCAGGCAAGAGTACCGGAGAGGCTTGCCACAGGGGGTCTAATTTGAGGATTTAGTAATTTAAATTTGAGTAAACTCTGAAATTAAAAGCATTCCACCAGTCATGGCAACCCATTCAAATATTCTCACTTGGGAAATCCCAAGGACAGAAAGGCCTGGCAGGCTACATTACAGTCCATAGAGTCACAAAGTCTGACATATCTGAGTGACTGAGCACACACACAGCAGGCTATATCAGATCTTAAAGCTTTATTCAGTGGATAAAATTGAAGGCAAAAGAAGAAGAGGGCAGCAGAGGATTGGATGGTTAAATAGCATCACCCACTCAATGGACATGAATTTGTGCAAGCTCTGGAAGACAGTGAAGGACAGAGGAGCCTGGCATCCTGCAGTCTATGGGATCCCAAAGAGTCACACACAACTTAGAGACTGAAAAACAACAGTGGGCAAATGTTAAAGAGGAGGAAATAGGGCAGAAAACAACACAGAAGAAAACTTTGAACTGAATTCTACTTTTTGTGCATGAGTGAAGCAAATCTACATGGTGGTTACTTATCAAAAAAAATGTAGTTGCCATTTCTGAAAGAGAAACAAGGGTTGGAACTGAGGTATCTTAATCAAACTATTGTAGCTGGATATTGGGATTTCAGAGAGGAAAAAGAGACCTAAGTTAAGAAATGTTAAAAAAGAAATATCTTCTAATATTCCTAGAAACTGTTTCTTCTTAGATAAGCAAATAACACTCAATATACTCTATGAGGATTATGTCCCTAAAGATGATTTGGCCACAGTATCACATGGATTTCGTTCTGCCAAATGAGCTGTAGCTACACCAAGGCTTACACACAGGCTGTTTCCTGTTCATGACTACTTGCCAGCCTTTTCCCAGGACATTTACTGCTAAGTGACCCCCCCCCCCCCCCCACACACACACACAAGCTCTAAAGAGTCAGGAAGATACAGTCATTGCTCAGTTTTAGAAGCTGAGATGTCAAAAGTGACCAGTTCATTGTGAAATTAATGGAAGTACAAGGTTTGGATTCTTCCTGACATTTATTTGTGGTTCCTTTAGAGTACTGTGGCTGTCTATTTCTGTCAGTGAGTAGCTATAACTTACAATTCAAATAAATAAAATATGTGAGCCATGAATCTCTACAGCTTTCACTTATCTGCCTTTCTCAGACTCTAACTGCAGGGTACACAGGCAAAAGCTAACAAAATAACTTGTAATGAACCACTTTAAATAGTAAATTTGGGGGATACCATGGAAAGATTCCTACAATGGAATATTTAGCAACATGTTCCACAATAAAATTCTAGGCAAATAGGTTGAATGTCCTAGGGAAATGAATATTATTGTTATGCATGTTGATGCCTATAGTGTATGCAGAAAGGGACTTTTAGAGAACTTTGCTAAAGCAAAAGTTTACTATGTTATTAGAGTAAACTTTTAAAATTTTATATGCCCAGGATCCTTACTCCCCTTTGGTCATTTTAAATGGACGTTTCGGGTGCTATAAAAACATGGAATGCTTTAGACAATTCCAGTGACTTCAAAGGAAATCAATATACACAGTGCTGAATTTTACCCAATATAAATTTAGTCTTTTATTACTTAATTGTACACAAAGCACAGATCAGTTCAGTTCAGTTCAGTCGCTCAGTCATGTCCGACTCTCTGCGACCCCATGAATCACAGCACACCAGGCCTCCCTGTCTATCACCAACTCCTGGAGTTCACCCAAACCCATGTTCATCGAGTCAATGATGCCATCCAACCATCTCATCCTCTGTCGTCCCCTTCTCCTCCTGCCCTCAGTCTTTCCCAGCATCAGGGTCTTTTCCAATGAGTCAGCTCTTCATCAGGTGGCCAAAGTATTGGAGTTTCAGCTTCAGCATCAGTCCTGCCAATGAAAACCCAGGGCTGATCTCCTTTAGAATGGACTGGTTGGATCTCCTTGCAGTCCAAGGGACTCTCAAGAGCCTTCCCCAACACCACAGTTCGAAAGCATCAATTCTTCGGCGCTCAGCTTTCTTTATAGTCCAATTCTCACATCCATACATGACCACTGGAAAAACCACAGCCTTGACTAGATGGACCTTTGTTGACAAAGTAATGTCTCTGCTTTTTAATATGCTGTCAGAAAAAAGAAGCAAAAGTAACTTTCACTGATTTTTTTAAAAACAGGAAAGAAAAATAACTTCACTGTAGGTTTTTCATCTGCCTTAATGGTAAAAAGCCACCACATGGCTTCTTTATAAGACCATTGCTCTCTTATTAAATGTCACAATTATCATTTTGAAACCTCCTGTCAGCTGTCTGTTTTTCAGCCACAAAAATCATAAACAACCTGGTACCATGATCAAATAAATTCCTTATTTATGTGATGCTTATTGGAGAAAGCAGCCAAGAAACAGTCATGGCTGTTGCTTGTTTTCTATTGCCTTGCATCTCTGACCAAAAAAAAAAAAAAAAAAAAGAGTTGGAGGGTGTTTTAAAATAGAGAGTTAATAAATTTCCTTTATAGCCATATTTAAGATAAATTGATAACAACTAATGATACCACTGTTGTTAATGCTACTATCCTTGAAATACTACACAACTACTTCCCCAACAAGCTCATCATAGAAACTGGGAAAAACAATCAATCTTAAACTTAATCCATAGGTGTGCCTATCAGATATATGTATATTGCAAATCACCTAATTTTGTGATTTCAATACATTGCTGTATTCAAATGTAAAGTACATAGTAATAGTCATATCTGCCTTTCTCACTATACTGAAAGAGAAACAAGAGATGAAACTGAGGTATCTTAATCAAACTATTGTAGCTAGATATTGGGATATAAGAGAGGAAAAATGGTCGATGTTAAGAAATGTCAAGTGCTTTGAAAGTAAGAGAAATTATAGAAGTGCTAACTCTGGGGACAATTAAGGGAGATCTACTAAATATCAAAATTGATAGAGTTCATTTTTGAGAACCTAAGTTGAGTAAATGATTTATTATCCCATGAAGTATTATTAATATGTATATGAGCAAGTCAAAGCTATGGTTTTTCCAGTGGCCATGTATCGATGTGAGAGCTGGACTATAAAGAAAGCTGAGCACCAAAGAATTGATGCTTTTGAACTGCGGTATTGGAGAAAACTCTTGGACTGAAAGGAAATCCAACCAGTCCATCCTAAAGGAAATCAGCCCTGAATATTCATTAGAAGGACTGATGCTGAAGCTGAAACTCCAATAATTTAGTCACCTGATGTGAAGAACTGACTCACTGGAAAAGACCCTGGTGCTGGAAAAGATTGAAGGTAGGAGGAGAAGGGGACTGCAGAGGATGAGATGGTTGGACGGCATCACCAACTCAATGGACATGAGTTTGAGTAAACTCTGGGAGTTGGTGATGGACTGGGAGTAGTCCATGGAGTAGTGAAAAGTCAGACACGGCTGAGTGACTGACCTGAACTGAACTGAGTAAGTATATCTATGCAGTTATTCTGAAATGTTCAAAGATAGCTCTGCTCAAACCTAAATGTGTTTGGTCTGCTGGAGTTCTTACTATTATTGGTTTCATTCTTCAGTGTGGGCTGTGAGCATCACCATCTAAGGAGGCCTATCTTGCTCAGGGCCTAAGGTAGACAACCAAATAAGAAACTTTAAAAAGTATCATTAAACAAAAGGGTTATTTTTCCTTTTTGTCTTCCTTTCTTTTTATCTATTTTCCTACGCTTAGCCACAAAGTATTCAAGTCCACTCTACTTGAATTCTGTAGAGTTAACCATCAAGAATTAAGCCATGACTCTTCAACCAGAGCCTTTTTACAATACAATTTTAGCTAAGTTATGCTGGAAAGAGCTATCCCACCCACAGGGTCAGGAGCAGTGGCTGTGCTTTGCTGGAGCAGCCGTGAAAAGATACCTCATGTCCAACGTAAGAGAAACCCAAGTAAGACGGTAGGGACTGAGAGAAGGCATCAGAGGGCAGACACACTGAAACCACAATCACAGACAACTAGCCAATCTGATCACATGGCCCACAGCCTTGTCTAACTCAATGAAATTAAGCCATGCCATGTGGGGCCACCCAAGACGGACAGGTCATGGTGGAGAGGCCTGACAGAATGTGTTCCACTAGAGAAGGGAATGGCAAATCACTTCAGTATTCTTGCCTTGAGAACCCCATGAACAGTATGAAAAGGCAAAAAGATAGGACACTGAGAGATGAACTCCCCAGGTTGATAGGTGCCCAATATGCTACTGGAGATCAGTGGAGAAATAACTCCAGAAAAAATGAAGGGATGGAGCCAAAGAAAAAACAACACCCAGTTGTGGATGGGACTGGTGATAGAAGCAAAGTTTGATGCTGTAAAGAGAAATACTGCATAGGAACCTGGAATGCTAGGTCCATGAATCAAGGCAAATTGGAAGTGGTCAAACAGGATGACAAGACTGAACGTCGATTTTCTAGGAATCAGTGAGCTAAGATGGACTGGAATGAGCTAAGATGGACTGGAATGGGTGAATTGAACTCAAATGACCATTATATCTACTACTGTGGGCAGGAATCCCTTAGAAGAAATGGAGTAGCCATCATAGTCAACAAAAGAGTCTGAAATGCAGTACTTGGATGCTGCAAAAACTACAGAATGATCTCTGTTTGTTTCCAAGGCAAACATTCAATATCATGGTAATCCAAGTCTAGGCTGAAGAAGCTGAAGTTGAACAGTTCTATGAAGACTTACAAAACCTTTAGAACTGACACCCAAAAAATATGTCCTTTTCATTATAAGGGACTGGAATGCAAAAGTAGGAAGTCAAGAAACACATGGAGTAACAGGCAAATTTGGCCTTGGAGTACAGAATGAAGCAGGGCAAAGACTAATAGAGTTCTGTCAAGAGAACGCACTGGTCATAGCAAACACCCTCTTCCAACAACACAAGAGAAGACTCTATACATGGACATCACCAGATGGTCAACATCAAAATCAGATTGATTATATTCTTTGCAGCCAAAGATGGGAAAGCTCTATGCAGTAAGCAAAAACAAGAAGGGGAGATGACTGTGGCTCAGATCATGAACTCCTTATTGCTAAATTCAGACTGAAATTGAATAAAGTGGAGAAAACCACTAGACCATAGAGGAATGATCTAAATTAAATCCCTTATAACTATACAGTGAAAGTGAGAAATAGATTTTAGGGACTAGAGCTGATAGACAGAGTGCCTGATGAACTATGGATGGAGGTTTGTGACATTGTACAGCAGACAGGTATCAAGACCATCTCCAAGAAAAAGAAATGCAAAAAAGAAAAATTTCTGTCTGAGGAGGCCTTACAAATTGCTGTGAAAAGAAGGGAAGTGAAAAGCAAAGGAGAAAAGGAAAGATATACCCATTAGAATGCAGAGTTCCAAAGAATAGCAAGGAGAGATAAGAAAACCTTCCTCAGTGATCAATGCAAAGAAACATAGGAAAGCAATAGAAAGGGAAATACTAGAGATCTCTTCAAGAAAATTAGAGATACCAAGGGAACATTTCATGCAAAGATGGGCTCGATAAAGGACAGAAATGGTAGGGACCCAACAGAAGCAGAAAATAATAAGAAGAGGGCAAGAATGAACCAAAGAACTGTACAAAAAAATATCTTCACGACCTAGATAATCACGATGGTGTGATCACTCACCTAGAGGCAGACATCCTGGAATGTGAAGTCAAGTGGGCCTTAGGAAGCATCACTATGAACAAAGCTGGTGGATTTGATGGAATTCCAGTGGAGCTATTTCAAATCTTGAGAGATGATGCTGTGAAAGTGTTGCACTCAATATGCCAGCAAATTTGGAAAACTCAGCAGTGGCCACAGGACTGGAAAAGGTCAGTTTTCATTCCAATCCCAAAGAAATGCAATGCCAAAGAATCTTCAAACTACCACACAGTTGTACTCATCTTACGCGCTAGTAAAGTAATGCTTAAAATTCTCCAAGACAGGATTTAGCAACACGTGAACTGTGAACCTCCAGATGTTCAAGCTTGTTTTAGAAAAGGCAGAGGAACCAGCGATCAAATTTCCAACATCTGCTGGATCATCAAAAAAAGCAAGAGAGTTCCAGAAAAACATCTATTTCTGCTTTATTGACTATGCCAAAGCCTTTGACTGTGTGGATCACAGTGAACTGTGGAAAATTCTGAAAGAGATGGGAATACTAGACCACCTGACCTGCCTCTTGAGAAACCTGTATGCAGGTCAGGAAGCAACAGTTAGAACTGGACACGGATGGAACAACAGACTGGTTCCAAATAAGAAAAGGAGCACATCAAGGCTATATATTGTCATCCTGCTTGTTTAACTTCTATGCAGAGGATATCATGAGAAACGCTGGACTGGAAGAAACACAAGCTGGAATCAAGATTGCCAGGAGAAATATCAATAACCTCAGATATGCAGATGACATTTTCTTATGGAAGAAAATGAAGAAGAACTAAAGAGCCTCTTGATGAAAGTGATAGAGGAGAGTGAAAAAGTTGGCTTAAAGCTCAACATTCAGAAAACTATGATCATGGCATATTGTCCCATCACTTCACGGTAAATAGATGGGGAAACAGTGGAAACAGTGGCTGGTTTTATTTTTCTGGGCTCCAAAATCACTGCAGAAGGTGATCACAGTCATGAAATTAAAAGACGCTTACTCCTTGGAAAGAAAGTTATGACCAACCTAGATAGCATATTCAAAAGCAGAGACATTAATTTGCCAACAAAGGTCCATCTAGTCAAGGCTATAATTTTTCCAGTGGTCATGTCTGGATGTGACAGTTTGACTATAAAGAAAACTGAGAGCCAAAGAATTGAAGCTTTTGAACTGTGGTGTTGGAGAGGACTCTTAAAAGTCCCTTGGATTGCAAGGAGATCCAACCAGTCCATCCTAAGGGAGATCAGTCCTGGGTCTTCATTGGCAGGACTGATGTTGAAGCTGAAACTCCAATACTTTGGCCACCTGATGCGAAGAGCTGACTCATTGGAAAAGACCCTGATGCTGGGAAAGATTGAGGGCAGGAGGAGAAGGGGACGACAGAGGATGAGATGTTTGGGTGGCATCACCGAATCAATGGACATGGTTTGGGTGAACTCCAGGAGTTGGTGATAGACAGGGAGGCCTGGTGTGCTGTGATTCATGGGGTCGCAGAGAGTCAGATATGACTGAGCAACTGAACTGAATTGAACTGATTCCAAAATAAAACAAAGTTCAATGTTCTATAGTGAGGAAAATGAGTTGGGTAGAAAGCACCTTGCATAGTCAACTTACAGGAGTGATTTATGAAAGTCAACAGTCAGGCTATGGCTGAGAGCAACATTTAAGGGGATTAAAAGCAAACAAAAACAGCCACATATTTTCCTAGTTCATTGTTTGTTTATATTCCTATTCAGAATGCCACATCTCTCAAGAAAAAAAAGAAAGAAAAGAAAAGCATCTTTTTTTTTTTTTCTTTTCTGCATCTGCCAGTTAATGCAGAATTAATAATAAATACAGGACAATTGAATGTAAGTTCTAAGAGAAGAAAATTGGCAAGATGACTGTTGACATCAGTGATGGAAGTCCTCCATTTCAAACCTCAACATTATCCCCAAACTGGGCTTTACTGCTTTTCTTTCTAATTGTGAATAGAAAGATGGTTACATGAGATAATGTACACATTACATGAGATAATGAGATAATGTACTCGCCATGTCCAGTGTTAACACTTGGTTACAGTTGCTTTCAGTTCAGTTCAGTTCAGTTGCTCAGTCGTGTCTGACTCTTTGCGACCCCATGAACTGCAGCATGCCAGGCCTCCCTGTCCACCAACTCCTGGAGTTCACTCAGACTCATGTCCATCGAGTCCGTGATGCCATCCAGCCATCTCATCCTCTGTCGTCCCCTTCTCCTCCTGTCCCCAACCCCTCCCAGCATCAGAGTCTTTTTTACTACTGGAAAAACCATAGCCTTGACTAGACAGATTTTAGTCGGCAAAGTAATGTCTCTGCTTTTGAATATGCTATCTCAGTTGGTTATAACTTTCCTTCCAAGGAGTAAGCATCTTTTAACTTCATGGCTGCAAGCAACATCTGCAGTGATTTTGGAGCCCCCCAAAATAAAGTCTGACACTTTCCACTGTTTCCCCATCTATTTCCCATGAAGTGATGGGACCAGATGCCATGATCTTCATTTTCTGAATGTTGAACTTTAGGCCAACTTTTTCACTCTCCTCTTTGACTTTCATCTAGAGTTGCTTTAGAGTAATCCTATATGAAATAAAATATTATAGATAACATTTCAAGCTTTCTTTGTTGTCCTCTCTTGTTCTGATTTTCCTCTCTCCCTCCCCAGAAGGAAACATTATATTAAATTTGATATCCATCTTTATTATACTCTAAGATATTTTAAATATCTACAGCAGAAACATGAACACTTTCAGGATAAGAGCAGATGTTTTTGCTTAACATCACAACTAAGATATCTATGTCAATGCACATAAATTTGTTATATCTTTATCTTTGTTTTATTTCAACTGCACATAATTTCACCACACAAACAGGTCACATTTTATTCATCTATTCCTATACTGATGAGTATTTTGATTATTTTGCCACACTGTTTTAAAGTTCTTTGTGAAGGTGTTCTTATGCAAGAGCTCTTGAAAACTTCTCTAGGCTTTACACCTAGAAGTGAATTAGCTGGGTAAGCTATGCACATTTTTAAGTTTAAAAGAAGGTCAAATTGCTCTAGAAATGGACTACACTAGTATGCTTGTCTACATGAATCAAGCACATTATTTCTTAAATTCTATATTGTCTGATGATGTTCCTACACAAGTCTCATTTTAGTTGATCTTTAAAGGATCCAACTTCAGGGGTATGTGTTAGAAAGAACTAGGTAAGATGATGAGCATCTTATTTTATCAGATTCTATTCTTGGTTGGAGCTTCCTAGGTGACTCAGTGGTATAGAATCTGCCTGCCAAGCAGTCGACCTGTGTTTGATCCCTGCATCTAGAAGGTCCCCTGGAGAAGGAAATGGTAACAGATGACTTAAACACTGAGCACACACACTGTCTTCACCTGTGGATTCTAAGTACCTTGTATTATTGTTGTTGTTGTTTAGTCAGTAATTTTTGTCTGATTCCTTTGCAACCGCTTGGACTGTAGCCCACCAGGCTTCTCTGTCCATGAGATTTCCCAGGCAAGAGTATTGGAGTGGGTTACCATTTTCTTCTCCAGGGGATTATTCCAACCCAGGTATGGAACCTAGACTCCTGCATTGGAAGGCACTGGCAGGCAGATTCTTTACCACTGAGCCATCAGGGAGGCCCATGTTGCACTATGCCTGACAACTAAATGGTTGCACAGAAATATGTGTTTAGTTCACCAAACAGAGATGTACCTACTTTCTGAACAAGAAAGTATATAGCATACATTTTCTTCTAGTTGGCATGTGTTCCATTTTTGCATCAGCCTTAGAGCTGCCTGCTAGCTTATTCTTTGTTTTGACGAATTTTTAGCTGAAGTTGTCACCTTCATGCTGAGTCTGCCAGATAAGTTATGAAAGGAGGTGGGGAAGCATGATAACTTTTAACGGTGGGGAGATGCTATTGGTAGCACACTCGCTAACAAAGATACTTGGAATGTTACGTTGTTTCAGCTACAAGCCCAAGAAATACGTTTATTTATAGATTCCACTAGAAGGTGCTGTCCTCCCTCTATGTAACAGATGGGAAAAAAATGGATCATTTTAAGAGCTCACATAAATTGTTACAGCCACAAGCTGTGAAATTTAAAAAAAAAGCTTCAATTTTAAAAGTATTTATTTATGAATCAGATGTTGTCTTTTGATCACAAATAATTTATCTTAGAATATAATGTTAAGTGAAAAAAAGTTTGTATCCACAAAATATTTTACATTGAGGAGTCTTACCTCTGTGGATCGTTTAATGAGCACAGCACATTTTAAATGTTGACTGCTGAAGTTACAAAGGTTTCTAGAAATATACACCCATTTTAAACTTCTAGCTTTTTTTCTTCAGGTGTTCACTTTTTTCTCTTTTCAGTTAAAGCAGGAAAACATGTGGCTATATACATAACATAGATCTGTGACTTTTTATCCAGGGTATCAAAATGAGTAGGTTCTAATACACTTTTGAATGTCGTAGTCTGTATCTCACAGGCACTTTTTTTTTTTTTTTTTTGCTTTTAGAGTTTTTAATTCTTTTTTAATTGAAGTATAGTTGATTTACAATGTTGTGTTAGTTTCAGGTGTAAAGCATAGTGATTCACTTATACATACATACATACATATATATATATATATATATACACACACACACACACACATATTTGAGAAGGCAATGGCACCCCACTGCAGTACTCTTGCCAGGAAAATCCGATGGACGGGGGAGCCTGGTAGGCTGCAGCTAAGAGTCAGACATGACGGAGTAACTTCACTTTCACTTTTCACTTTCACGCGTTGGAGAAGGGAATGGCAACCCACTTCAGTGTTCTTGCCTGGAGAATTTTATACACACACACACACACACACACACATACATACATGCTCAGTTCAGTTACCCAGTCATGCCTGACTCTTTGAGACCCCATGGATTGCAGCATGCCAGCCTTCCCTGTCCATCACCAACTCCTGAAGCTTGCTCAAGTCATGTTCATCAACTCAGTGATGGCACCAACCCTCTCATCCTGTCATCCTCTTCTCCTTCTGCCTTCAATCTTTCCCAGCATCAGGGTCTTTTCCATTGAGTCAGTTCTTCGCATTATGTAGTCAAAGTATTGGAGCTTCAGCTTCAGCATCAGTCCTTCCAATAAATATTCAGGACTGATTTCCTTTAGGATTGAGTGATTGTATCTTCTTGCAGTCCAAGGGACTCTCAAGAGTCTTCCCAACACCACAGTTCAAAAGCATCAATTCTTTGGTGCTCAGCTTTCTTTATAGTCCAACTCTCATATCCATACATGACTACTGGAAAAACCATAGCTTTAACTAGATGGACCTTTGTTGGCAAAGTAATGTCTCTGCTTTTTAATATGCTCTCTAGGTTAGTCATATCTTTCCTTCCAAGGAATAGGCATCTTTTAATTTCATAGCTGCAGTCACTATCTGTAGTGATTTTGGAGCTCCCTAAAATAAAGTCTGTTACTGTTTCCACTGTTTCTCCATCTATTTGCCATGAAGTGATGGGACGAGGTGCCATGATCTTGGGTGCATAGATATTTACAATTTTTATTTCTTCCTCTTGAACTGATCGCTTGTCCTTCCTTATCTCTTGTACTCTTTATTTTAAGGTCTATTTTGTCTGATATGAGGATTGCTACTCCAGCTTTCTTTTGCTTCCCATTCGCATGGGATGTATTTTTCCATCCTCTCACTTTCAGTCTATAGGTGTCTTTAGGTCTGAAGTGGGTTTCTTGTAGACAACATATATATGGGTCTTTTTTTTTTTTTTTTCATTCTGTCAGTCTGTGTCTTTTGGTTGAAGCATTTAATCCATTTAAATTTAAAGTAATTATTGACATATATGCTCCTATTGCCATTTTCTTAATTGTTTGGGGTTGATTTTGTAAATCTTTTTTCTTCTCTTGTATTTCTTGACTATATAAGTCCCTTTAACATTTATTGTAAAGTTGGTTTGGTGGTACTGAATTCTCCTAACTTTTGCCTGCCTGAAAAGCTTTTTATTTCTCAATCAATTTTAAATGAGATTCTTGCTAGGTACAGTAATCTTGTTTGTAGGTTTTTTTCCCTTTCACTGTTTTAAATATATCCTGCCATTCTCTTCTGATCTGCACAGTTTCTGCTGAAAGATCAGCTGTTAAATGGATGGAGTTTCCCTTGTATGTTGTTTGTTGCTTCTCCATTGCTACTTTTAATATTCTTTCTTTGTGTTTAGTCTTTGTTAGTTTGATTAGTATGTGTCTTGGAATGTTTCTCCTTAGGTTTATGAGACTCTGCACCTCTTGGACTTGATTGACTATTTCCTTTTCCATGCTGGGGAAATTTGCAACTATAATCTCTTCAAAAGTTTTCTCATACCCTTTCTTTTTCTCTTCTTCTCCTGGGACCCCTATAATTCGAATGTTGGTGGCTTTGATATTGTCCCAGAGGTCTCTGAGACTATCCTCAGTTCTTTTCATGCTTTTTACTTTATTCTGCTCTTCAGAAGTTATTTCCACCACTTTATCTTCCAGATCACTGATTTGTTCTGCTTCAGATATTCTGCTATTGATTCTTTCTAGAGTATTTTTAATTTCAGTAATTGTGTTGTTTATCTCTGTATGTTTATTCTTTAATTCCTCTGTCTTTGTTAATTGTTTCTTGCAGTTTCTCCATTTTGTTTTCAAGGTTTTTGATCATCTTTATTATCATTATCCTGAATTCTTTTCCTGGTAGTTTGTCTATTTCCTCTTATTTGGACTTCTATGTTTCTAGTTTGTTCCTTCACTTGTGCAATATTTCTCTGCTTTTTCATTATTTTTTTTAAACTTATTGTATTTGAGGTCTCCTTTTCCCAGGCTTCAAGAAAAGTTGAATTCTTTCCTTGAAAAAGGTTGAATTCTTTCTTCCTTTTGGTTTCTGCCCTCATAAGGTTGGCCTAGTGGTTTGTGTAAGGTTTTTATAGGGTGAGATTTGTACTGAGTTTTTGTTTGTTTGTTTTTCCTCAGATGTGCAAGGCTGAGTGAAGTGGTAATCCTGTCTGCTGATAATTGGGTTTGTATTTTTGTTTTGTTTGTTGTTTAGATGAGGTGTCATGCACAGGGTGCTACTGGTGGTTGGGTGATGCTGGGTCCTATATTCAAGTGGTTTCCTTTGTCTGAGTTCTCACTATCTGATACCCCCTAGGGATAGTTCTCTGGTAGTCTAGGGTCTTGGAGTCACTGCTCTCACTCCAAAGGCTCAGGACTTGATCTCTGGTCAGGAACAAAAATTCCACAAGTGGTTTGTTATGGCATTAAGTGAGATTAAAACACATATCCAAAAATGGGAAACCCCAGACAAATAGCACTTACAAAATCAGGCAAATAGTAGTTAAAATAATGGAATTTACACGTCTATATACACACCTATGAGCAAAGTCAAAACAGTCCAACAAAAATAAAGTGGAGTAGATTGACCCAGCAAACAAAAGAAATAAAAAATTATATTTACCAGTTAAGAACAAAACTAACTAAAGCACAAACTGGAAAACAAAACTAAAGCAAGGTACCAAGTGCAGAATAAAGCAATGAAAACAAAACTAACAAATATGTTGAGAGGAAAAGAAAGAAAGAAAAGAAAAATAGATACACAAAGTTAAATAGAAGTAGATAAAGAAGACTTACATACATTTAAGATTAACTGCAAGGGGAAAACAACAGTAGGAAAAGCAAACAAAGGAATAAATGTAGAAAAAATAATAATAGGTTTAAGGAATTAAAAATTGAAATTAAAAAAAGAGAAAAGAGAGAGAGAGAGGGAAAAAAAAAAAAAAAGGAAAACTCCACAGAACAGCAAAAGCCCAATGTAGAGGCAGACGTTTATAACAACAACAAAATATGTGACTGAGAGAAAAAAACCTCAAAAGCTTAAATGGATTACTTGGTGCCAATAAAATAAACAACTACAACAGAGGGGGAAAAGAAGGGGGAGGGGAAAGAAAAAAATCCAAAAGAATCTACAGAACAAGTCAAAAAATAAGAATGATAAATGTTCCTGAGTCACTGCTGTCACAGTCCACTTTATCCCACTAGGATGTCCTCCAACACTGCTGATCTCTGGACCTGCTATGGGGAAGCTCAGATTCTAATCCGGTCTTATTCCTACGTGTTCTTGCCTCCAATGTCCAGTTTTCAGAACTAGTGCATTTTCTTTTGTGGGAGCTCTCAATGGCCTTTTATATATTCCATAGACACAGAGTCTGCCTAGTTGATCATGTGGATTTAATCTGAAGCTTGTACAGCTGATGGGAAGGTTTGGGGTTTTCTTCCTTAGCCACACTGCCCCTTAGTTTCAATTGTGGTTTTATTTCCATCTCTGGATATGGGCCCTCCACTGGGGTTTGCTCCTAAGGCTGCCCTGGAGGACTTGGGTGTCCCCCCACGAGGGCCAGGTGTGGAGGTGGTGCAGCTGCTTTAGTCACAGGAGTTCTGGCAGCATCAGGTACTCAGGGGGGTGGCGGCTAAGGCAGCAGGAAATACAGTGCTCTATAAGGGTATGGCAACCAGTATTGGCCAATATGCTCTAGGATTCTTGACTAGAGAAGCCCCTCTCCCTGACAGAGAAGCCTGGCAGGCCACAGTCTACAGGGTCGCAAAGAATCAGACACAACCGAAGCAGCCCTGTGTGCACAGATGTGGGACTCTGCCTGTGGCAGCTCTGTAGCTCAGCCCATTCAAACACTTAAAGGGCTGCCTTGCCTGGGGTCCTTCTCTGTTGTTCAGAGCGTCAGGCACATAGAAGGACCCTCCTGGTGGGGGTCCTACCCTGTAGATCAGCACTTCAGGCACTTAAAGGGGCACCCTGGGTAGAGTCCTACCCTGTAGCTCAGAGTGTCAGGTGTTTGATGGGGCAACCACTCTATTGTTTAGCTGCCGATGCTGGGGTGTGGGGAGAGAGGCTATGGTGATCGCTCTGCCCTCTACGTGTGACTCAGCAGCATCAGCTTGCTTCCATGGCTGCCTGGCTTTCCTCCCCCAACATTTCCCACCAGGATCTCTTCCCTCACATCCCCTCAATCCATCTCTCCACAGTCAACAGCTCTCCTCGCCCTGGGATTGCTCCACAAAACTTAAACTCCAGCTCCCAGCCACTGAGCCTTCCAGGGGACCAGCATTTCTGTCTAGGGTATGCCTGGCTGTGGCAAGGATTATCTGATTCTCATTCCATTTAATGATCTGCCACAGATCAGCTGTTTCACTGTCAGCCTTAAGTGTTTCTCCTTTGACTCAGTCAGTTGCCCCAGTGTGGGAATCTGACCCCTGCTTCGTTTCCTCAACCTGCTGAGGACAGGTCCAGTCCTACTAACACCCTGTTTTTTCCCCTAGTTCCTTCATCTTACCAAGTTTTGTTGGTTCTATATATTTTTCTCCACTGGTCAGGTACTCCTGTCCACTCTCAGCTGGTGTTTTGCATGCACTTCTAGGTCTGAAGGTGTCTTCCTGACATATCTGTGGAGAGAGATCTACTCCAAGTCCACCTACTCCTCTGCAATCTTGTTTGATCCTCCTTGAAGTTTCTTTACTAAAAATGAGAAATCAGTTTATCAAAGATTTGTAATTATGTCTCCTTCAGGGATAACTACTACTGCAATTTTGTGTGTATGTGTGTGTGCAACTTCTATCATAGGCTTCCCTGTTGGTTCAGACTGTAAAGAATCTGCCTGCAATGTGGGAGACCTGGGTTTGATCCCTGGGTTGGGAAGAGCCCGTGGAGAAGGGAATTGCTACCCACTCCAGTATTCTTGCTTGCCTGGAAAATCCCATGGATGGAGGAGCCTAGTGGGCTGCAGTCCATGGGGTCGCTAAGAGTGGGACATGACTGAGTGACTTCACTTTCACTTCTCACTTTCATGCAGAAGTGGAGAAGGAAATGGAAATCCACTCCAGTGTTCTTGCCTGGAAAATCCTAGGGACAGGGGAGCCTGGTGGGCTGCTGTCTCTGGGGTCGCACAGAGTCGGACACGACTGAAGTGACTTAGCAGTAGCAGCTAGTATTCTTGCCAAGAGAATCCCAGGGACAGAGGAGCCTGGGGGGTCCATGGGGTCGCAAAGAGTCAAACACGACTGAGCTTCTAACACTTCACTTCAAAACTTCTCTCATAGGCTCATATCAAAAGATTATTGGATCAAATTGAGTGCTAAAAAATTCTACTTTTGCTGAGCTGCTTCAGCTATTTTTAGGGATTATGTAGAAAGCTATGAACATACGACCTATTAAAATCAAGAATTTTGGAAAAAGTTAGCTGCTCCATTCAGACACAGTCACCAATATTAATTTTTAATATGGGAATTAGCTGCTCCTGGAAGCTCACTGAATAAAAATTATCCTATTTGCAACTGAGGAGAATTTGAAGGAAGGATAAATGATTGACAATAAATATGTCTCTAGGTTGTCAAAACAGTTAGATAAAAGATTACAAATTGCAGTCCATTTTCTAGCAATTTTATCAGCTGTGACAGTCCTGACATCCTCTGGAATGGCTTATTGAAAGAAACTTCGTGTTCCTGATGTACATTACTTTAAATTCTCTAAAGAACTCCAAAAAAACATACTGTGATCCTAACAGAGTTTGATGTGAAGTTCCATAGTGGTCATACAGTGCAGGTTACACAATGCACCACTCTCTGTACCTACAATCACTGACCACACAGAAAGTGTCCCTAGTTTTGGGTGGTGCTTGGGCTGCTGAATCAATGTTTTCCTGGGTGACCTTGCCCCTGCTTGGGGTGGCTGCAAGTGAATTTTAGAGTGAGGAAGGGCTGAAGATTAAATCAAACTCTAGCCTTAAATCCTTTCCTTTCAATGATCTTTCATTTTCACCTGAGTATTTGGGTCATTTGTCCTTGGAAAAAGTTAGAGGTCTCTGTGGGCCCTTTCTCCTCAGCCCCATGGGGGTCTTTCTTCTCTGGGTACGAGGGCTAGAACCTGGTAGGAACATGCATTAAGGGCCTTTCTTACTGTCTCCCTTGCCTAGAAACTGCTCATTTCTAACATCCTAAGGAGGAGGGATGAGAGGTGCCAGTGTCACGGACACCCAAGAGCTGCTTCAAGAAAAGACCTCTACATGGACCACTTGCACTCTCCAGCCAGATGGCCATCCAAGCTGGCTCACCTGAGCTCCTGGAGCTCCAGCATGACCTAACCTACCTCTTCTAGCAGCCCTCCAACTCTGCTGTTCTACTAAGCTGCTCATGTTCACTCTCTTAGAAGTAGCAGGAGCCCCAAAAAATGGGCTGACCACTATGTCCTTGCTGAGGATGACAGCTGGTTCAGTGGTGCTGAACAGCATCAGTGTCGTTGGAGCCCTTTTCAGTGTCCCATACCTCTCTCAGCATTCCCCACCTGGGTTTGATGGTGGAGGCAGTTCCTTTGTCAACTTGAGCATACACCCAAAGCTTTTCCCACAGGAGCCTGTTTTTGTTTGCCTTTTTTTTTCTTTTTTTTTGACCACTTGGGTGGCATGTGGAATCTTAGTTCCCAGACCAGGGGTCAAACCCAAGCCCCCTGCACTGGAAGTATGAACCACTGGTGGTCCTAACCTGATGTCTCACAGGAGCCTGGTTGGAGTAAACTTCTCACCACATATATGTTTCTAAGCTTGTGGGATGAAATGGTGGTAAATTCTTAGTGTCAACACCTAATCACTTCCACTGTGTAAATACATTTCTCTACATCATTCTTACAATGAAACATTCTTTTGTCCTTTAAACGAATACACATACTCCTTGAAGTCTTTATTTCTAAGGCTTTATTTATCCTACTTTCTCAAATTTTTCTTCCCTGCTCCAGATTGTGGAATATATGCAAAAAGTTTGGGGTCAAAATCATGACTTTCCCATAATTTTTCCTTTGGAGAGAAATTCTCCTCCCTTCCCTCCATCCTCTCTTGTTTTACCCTCTCTTTTCTCTATCCCTTTCCCTCCTTTCCTTTTCAATACTCTTTTCTTTTCCTTCATTTTTCTTATCTTCTTTTTTTTTTAATTTCACAAAACCTACTTCATTTTCATAAACAAATCAAAGTAGATACCAATACTGACATTCATGACACATGAAGAAAATTACTTTTTTTTTGTCTTCTAATTTTTTAAGTTTAATGATAAAATACCCATTTTTTCCATAGTATTTCATATGCACATTATAGAATATATATAGTATTTTCCACTCATGTCCCTAAACTTTTATGTTACATGTAACATGTTATGGTATCATAGTTCTCATGAAGGATCCCTATTGCTAAAATAAACCAATTTTATTCAACTATGTATATATAACTTACTATCCAAATTACTTTTAGAGTGAACTTTTTCAGAATGAACATTGAGAATGATATTTCACATTTATTCACCATGAAGAGACTTCCACAGATTAGTCATATGCAATATATTTTAGCAGAGTTTTTTCTTCGAAAGCAGGAAGAATAGTTCTGTGGAGTTCAAGTTCTGATGAAGATGACATAAAGTGAAAATCATTAGTTATTAAGGGAATAGTCTATCATTAGATTAGACCAGGTGGGGTTTGTGTTCCTCACTTCCTCCCCAGTCTCTCCCAAGGGATAGACTTTCAATGTTCTGAGCAGAGAGGCCAGGTGTATTATGAGAACATAACATTTCCTTTTTAGCTCCATGAAATTGATTTAAGAGAACATATTTGCTTTTCTGCAATTCAGAGAAATGACTCAGAGAAATTAAAATCACTGACTCTCTTTGGTGATGCTTTGCTTTACTTTCTTTCATGGCAGATCTATTCCTCCCATGAGCCATTTCTTACACTAAGAAAGCCTCAAGAATGTGCCCTATTAATATCACTTGAAAAAATCTATAATGATAGATGGTATAATAAACAAGCGAAGGCATGCAATAATAATGAGTTTTCAAAAATAGAAATTGAAAGAAAGGAAATAAAGTATATCGATTAACCAAGACCCCCCCACCCCAGAAATCTAACACTCTTGTAACTTTTTCAATATTTTATAATGCAATTATCCTTATGTATTCATATCTATTTCTAAAAGTTCTGTTAATGCTGCCTATTTACTAAACTTATCTAAGGAAACAAAGAAAATAACCATCTATGTCAGCTAGATGTAGTCTTTTTTCTCAGTTTATTTATTTTTATAGTTGTGTCTTACTAGACTTCATTTTCAAAAAATGACATGCCCACTGCTCACAGCAGCTGCAATCCATTAGCCTAATGGATTGGAATTATAGGTTGCCTTGGGAATTGTCTATTGTGTGGTAACATCAAATGTAAACCCTACTGTGAAAAGTCTTGACACTATTAAATGTGAAAAATACAATGTGTTCAGTAAAATGTTAAGAAAAGAGATGTAGGGCATTTGACTAACCAACCAGAAAGTAATATGAAGTTTATGCTGAAATAGAAACTCCTTGTGTTTTCTTGTTGTTGGGGTGGGCAAAGTAATCATGCACTGTCATTCACCACCCAGCAGTGTAGGATGAATAAAACTAACTACTTAGATATCCCCGTTTCCTACTAAATACCGGTCATAGACTATTGCTGTGCTGTGCTTAGTCACTCAGTTGTGCCCAACTCTTTGTGACCCAGTGGACTGTAGCCTGCTAGGCTTCTCTGTCCGTGGGGATTCTCCAGGCAAGAATACTGGAGTGGGTTGCCATGCCCTCCACCAGGGGATCTTCCCAATACAGGGATTGAACCTAAGTCTCCTGCATTGCAGGCAGATTCTTTACCAGCTGAGCTACCAGGGAAGCCTAGATTATTGCTAGATATACCTTCTTCTTATTCAGAATTCTACCTTATGAACGCTTTCATTCATTCAACAGAAAACATCTGAGTGCCTGCTCTGTACCACACGTTGTGAAGGTACAAGGTTTATAGATGTGCCAAAGCCAGTAAATGACAAACAAGGAAAAACATTACTCCTTGACTTCTCAAGTCCTTTTGGCTCTTTCCCTCTCAGTTCTATCACAGACTACCATTACCACCCTGCCAACACATAGGAGTTTTCTGTTTGGGATCAGCTCTGCAAGAGCATTCACACACCTATGCAAACAGAGTTCATATAGTTGTACTATTTAATAATTTATAGTAGTCATTCTTATATACTTAGCACTGTTCTGTGGTGCAGAGAAAATTACACAAAAAGTTGGTTTCTGACCTCCAGCCTGTACATTTGTAAAATGGAACACCCACTTGCTCATTTATTCATTCAAAAAGCAATTGCTGAGTGCTTATTTTATGCTGATTTTGGGTGTGTGTTAAGTAATGAACAAATGAAGTGAGAAAATATGAGGATGGAGGTCAGGGAACTGAAGAAATGGTGACTAGGGTAGAAGCTAAATGAGCCAAGCAGGAAGACTAGGATTCTAAAGGACTAACTTATTGCGGAAGGTAGAGTCCAGGTACATGTCAGGAAAGCAGAAACTGAGAAGAGAAGCAATCAATGATTTCAAACAGAGAGAGTGTAAGGAGACACTGAGCCTGGAGTGAGGCTGGGGAAAGTGTACTTCCATCTCAGAAGTGTGTAGATATAATTAAGGACTGGTGCAGAAGGAATGGCCTCTGAAGACAGAGCTTGGCTGGAGGGATCAGAGCTGGATAAACTGATGGAGATGGGGGAGCAGTACTTCTAGTCAATTGAGATCACAGTTTGTGTATAGGCTTGGAAATAAGAGTGAGAACTGCAAGTCAAGCAGAAAGGGACAGATATAAACAAACTGGAGCATTTGAAATAGAACCTGATGAACTAAGATATATCAATTATTACTCTAAAGAAAAGATTTACAAAACTTCTGCTTCTAGGCTTGGTTGCTCAACTTTGTTTGCATGTCAATATTACCTTACTCTTCAAATAAATCGTTCATTGAGCTCTTGATGGTTATTATAACCTATACCTGAAAGAATCTCGATATTGCATTTTTCCTATAAGAATTACAGACAAATATTTGGAGATTAAAGTTTTGATAGGGTATCCAGAGAAGAGTCCTTACTGGGGGGAAGTGCCATTTCAGTATAGACCTGAAGGATCTAAGAGTGAGAAACTTTTCAAAATAGAAAAAGCAAGTAAAAATTTTGTCTTCTACTTACTCCTATGGTTGGCTCCAGATTTGTTCCATCACTTAATTGTAAAAAATTACCTGCACCAAATGACCCTGCATTAAATATTATGCTTTTGTGATAGAATGACTCCAAAAGGGTAAATATCTAATTTAGTTCCACGACAGAGATATCTTGTCTATTCCTGACATTTTCCCTAACATATCAATTTCAGTATTAAGCATGTTGATTTTCTTGGAAAAATATCCCATTTGAAATTTTATGGAAATTTCATTAAATCAGCATATACATAAAATTCTTCACCCTGTTCCAATGTGCTAAGTGGTTCCCCACACATCTGGGAAATTCTTTGTGACACAAGCTGGATGTCCTACAGTTCAACTAAATTCTGACACTGTCTACCTGGAGATAGTGTCAGATCCCACAAGTTAAGGGCTTTGTCCTACAAGACTACCCCTACTCCCCAGCATCAAAATCCAGTCACCCAGACTATCATACTGGCTATGGGTTAGAAATTCTAAGGATTCCCTTCTTGGGCTTGGTTAACTTGCTGAAAAGAACACAAAACTCAGACATTTTACCTGCTGGATAACAGGTTTATTCTTAAAAAGTATACTTAGGAACAGCCAGATGGAGGAGATGCCTAGGGCAAAGGGATGTGAAATGGGGCTCAAAGCTTTCATGCTCTGTCCCAGAGTATCTCTCCCCAAACTGGTATGTGTTCCCCAACACAGACGCTCTCCCAGTCCTATCCTTTGGGTTTATATATATAAAGGGTCATGTGTATTTAGATATGATGTACATATAAAATATTTTAAAATTTAACTTAATCTTTTTTTAAGAGGACTATTTTTTTTAATAGTCTTTATTGAATTTGTTATAATATTGCTTTTGTTTTATGTCTTAGTTTTCTGGCTGTGAAGCATGTGGGATCTTAGCTCACTGACCAGGAATTGAATCGTCACCCCCTGCATTGGAAAGTGAAGTAATAACCACTGGAGCACCAGGGAAATCCCATTAACTTTAACTTAATCTTGAACAAGTGGCACTAGTGGTAAATAACTCACCTGCCAATGCAGGCCAGACACAAGAGATGTGGGTTTGATCCCTGAGTTGGGAAGATCCCCTGGAGTAGGGTGCAGCAACCCACTCCAGTAATCTTGCCTGGAGAATCCCATGGACAGAGGAGCCTGGAGGCTCCATTGGATTGCAAAGAGTCAGATATGACTGATGTGACAACATTCATGCCTGCAATCTTAAACAAATTTGAGGGCTGAAATTGCAGTTTTTTTTTTCTTTCATAGATCATTGGACTTCTGTGTCTACCAGAGCTGAGTTCTGCTACTTCCCTGGAATCGGTTTAGCTCCTTTCATTCATCTTGGGTGAATGCAAGCATCTCAGGTTCAGTCTCCAGACATTTTTTGAGTCTATGGTTTAGTCCCTTAGTGGTACCTACTTTCCTTCTCTGGTTCTTACTCAGGTTCCTTCCTTTTCTTCTTAAGCTTCCTGTTCTGTGTTCTGTCAAGTGATTTGTTGTGTCCCTTTGAAGAGTTCTGTTATTTATTAAGGCCAAAAATGTATTGTAAGTTGCTTGTATTTGCTGTAATTATCTTGGGAGTGTTAAACCGCATTTAATTGGTACACAAGTGGCAAGTTAGACCAGTCTCATAAATGTCTCAGAGAACACTTAAGTTCATTGCATTTTATAACGTTTATGTACAGTGCATTAACTAGAAAATGCAATGGCAATTGCCATCTTCCCACTGGACAAAATTGACAAAATACAAATATCTTTACTAAAGGCAGCACAGTTAATTAACTTTTCTGCATTATACTTCATCATATACAAAGCAATTTGCTTTTAGAAATAGAATATGGCTTGCTACATTATTGCTTTTATAAACTCCATGTTCCTCTTTGTGCAACAAACTCAGCCAGTGAGTTTTATTTGGAAAATTCCTAATCTATGAACTATTATTTATTCTGCATTTTATATCAGAAGACCAACTTTTAAATGGCTCATGAATGAAATAAATCTAATTGATTAAATATTCGCTCACATTTACAAGTCTGATTAGGCAAGGAGAATCCTATGTACAAATCACTTTGTACTGCTTGTGTTCATGTAAGGCACCTCAGTGATATTAAATATTGATATTTAATGAATATTGGTATTCATTAAATCAATATTTGCTATTTCATTATTGAAATAATGAATATTGATATTATTATATAATGAATAGTGATATTTCATTATTGTAACACTTTGTTACCATTATCTGATATGTTAAAAAATACAAGGCAAAAGAGGAATAAAGAGAGGGTGATTTAATTTCACAAAGAAAACTCCCCAGTCTCAATATCTTAGGTGTATTTGAAGGATTTAATCTTTGGGCAATACTTCATGATGAGCATTTTTCAAGTAGTGGAGAAGGCATCCAGTGAAATAGCAGAGCTAGGCAGAGTCATGCTTCCTAATTTCCCTGCATGAGAGTATTCAAAGTGAAACCTCGGAACCTGACTGTATGTAAGGAAATAATAAAATACAGTGGTGTAGGCACCCAAAAATATAACCAACAAGCAAGCACATGATCAGAGAGAAGTTAAGCCAAATATCTGCTTTTTCCTCTAGGCACTATTCTCCATTTCCAATTCGTAAACTCTCAGTCTTCCTGATAGAATACTGTCTATCACTGTACGAGCCCCCACGGCCTCATTCCATGAAGCTGTCC
Source organism: Budorcas taxicolor (assembly GCF_023091745.1). Classification (NCBI taxonomy): domain Eukaryota; kingdom Metazoa; phylum Chordata; class Mammalia; order Artiodactyla; family Bovidae; genus Budorcas; species Budorcas taxicolor. The sequence continues at coordinate 75,955,360 of NC_068910.1, forward strand.
GTCTCAAGAACAGTCCTAAGTTGTCTTCTTACTGCTCTTAGTTCTCCCTGCAACTCACTTTCAGTGGATGATTGCCTATGGTGCTGAGACTGTGTTCACTTGAGAAGATGCTGCTACCAAGTGCACTTGCTTCAAAACCCCCTTTCACATCTGTATCACTTAATTGTCCAGAATTTTATTAATGCAGGATTCTGACTGCATGGTACACTTGACTGAAGGTTTGGATAACAGGTGAAATGTCAAATCAAGAAGATAAAACTTGGAACTGGATGTAAAAAATAAAAACAAAACTGTTTTGATAGTCTAAGGAAAGAGCAGACATTTCAACCTATGTGCGTGTGTGTGCACACACACATACTGACACACACTCACAGTCAACCAAGACCTATTTTCTTGATTTGACAAACAAGTCTGAGAGACTCAAGGCAAATCTCCAAACTCCTTTTGAAAAACCCTCTCTGTTACCTTCCTGACATTGTGGCAATCAAAGCTGAAATAGTCCACAGAAATAACAATGCAGAGAAAAGTAGTATTCAGTTGACAAAGAAATCGCAAACGGACCTCTATGTTCAGCCTGTTTATTCAGAAATATGGTTGATTTACAATTTTGTGTTAGTTTCGTGTATATGGCAAAGTGACACAGATAAACACACACACACACACACACACACACACACACACACACACACATATACATATGGCTTCCTTGGTGGCTCAGGGAATTATATACTCATTCATATTAGTGTTACTGTTCTTGAAAAAGAGTGTGGATGTTCCAAGATTTACTTACTAGAAAAAAAAATGTGTATATATATAGTAGATATTGGAGAATCTGCATGCAAAGTGGGAGACCTGGGTTCGATCCCTGGGTTGGGAAGATCCCCTGTAGAAGAGAACGGCTACCCACTCCCATATTCCGTGGACAGAGGAGCCTGGTGGGCTACAGTTTATGGGGTTGCAAAAAGTCAGACACTACTGAGTGACTAACACATTACTTTTCACATTTTTCCTTTATTGTTTATTATAGGATATTGATAATAGTTCCCCTGTGTTATACAGAAGGGCCTTGTTGATTATCTAGGAATTTTTTAGGCAAGAATACTGGAGTGCGTGGCCATTCCCTTTTCCAGGGGATCTTCCTGACTGAGGGATTGAGCCAGGGTCTCTTGGATTGCATGCAGATTCTTTACCATCTGAGCCACCAGGGAAGCCGCTTTTTATGTTTAGTAGCTTGCATTTGCTAATCCCAATCTCCTAGTTTATCTCTCCCTAGCCCATTTCCCCTTTGGCAACCAGAAATTTGTTTTCTATGTCCATGAGTCTGTTTCTGTTTCATAAACAGGCTCATTTGTGTCATGTTTTAGATTCCACATATAAGTGGCATTATATAGTATTTGCCTTTCTCTTTATGACTTACTTCACTTTGTATGATAATCTCTCAGTCATCCATGTTGCTACAAATGGCATTCTTTCTTTCTTTTTTTTTTTTTTTTTAAGACTTATTCAATCCATCGTGCCTCAGATAAAGAATCTGCCTGCAATGTGGGAGACCAGAGTTTGATTCCTGGGTTGGGAAGGTCCTCTGGAGAAGGTAATGGCAAGCCACTCTAGTGTTCTTGCCTGAAAAACCCCATGGACAGAGGAGCCTGGAGGTCTACAGTCCATGGGGTCCCATTGAGTTGGGCATGACTGAACTAGTTAGTCTTAACACTTTCAGTTTCAACCCATTTTGGGTTAATTTGCCAGGGAAGTTAGCCTTGTTTTTCTGCTGAAAATTTTCTAGTAAGTAAGTCTTGGAACACACACACACACACACACACACACACACACACACACACACACACACACACACAGTTTTTAAAGAAGAGTAGCATTAATATGAATTAATATAATCTAAGTGCACACTTTGGTAGAATATCTGCCTGCAAGTGCAGGAGATGTGGGCACGATTGCTGGGTCAGGAAGATCCCCTGGAGAAAGAACTGACAACTCACTCCAGTATTTTTGCCTTGGCAATTCTATGTGGTCACTAAAGAGTAGGACACAACAATAAAGATAATTAGTTTTTTGTTAAATACAACTTTAAATTCCAAAATATTCTTAGTCTAAAGGTAATAGCATTTACCTTCTCTTATCAACTTTTTTTTTCAAAGAAGCTCTAAAGGCATTCCATTCTTTAAAAACTGATAATTAGTTGCAATGTTTCACCAAACCAAGCTTCATTTCATTGACAGTCAATTTTAGTTATACAGACTTCATAGGGATTTCATTTTAACGTCTATCACCAATCTCTGAAAGTATAAAGAATACAGACTTTTTGAGAGCAAACTCCCAGGGTGGGGATATTGTGGTTCCAGCTTTTAGATTATTGATAATATTTTCAAGTGCCCATAATACTCTGGGATTGGAACTGTCAGAAGTAATCACTTCTGTTGACCTAAAGCAGATGGTGCTAGTAGTAGAGAACCCACCTGCCAATGCAAGAGGAGACCTAGGAGAAGTGAATTTGATCCCTGGACAATTCCCTGGAGAAGGGAATGGCAACCCACTCCAGTGTTGTTGCCTGGAGAATCCCATGGACAGAGAAGCCTGGTGGGCTGCAGTCCATAGCGTTTCAAAGAGTTGGGCACAACTGAAGCAAATTATGAGCACAAGCACAAATAGACTGTCAGTTATTTCTACAGATTTAAAAAAAAAGGTGGAGGGAAGTGTTCAGGATCAGCAGAACTTTGCAATTTGGGGTCTGCAACCATGTGCAACTCCTCCAACAATGAGGGAATGCTTTTATAAAAGGGAAAAGAGGTTAGAAGGGCTATAATAAGCAGAGTCCATTTATCACTTTTGATATTTTTCATGGAGAAATTTATTTACTAATTTGCAGAAGTAATTTTTCTTCCAGTTGCATTGTTGGGTCTCTTCATTTAGTTTTAAAGTTTAACAGTTAAGTTATCTTGCAAATGGTGATGGCAGCCATGAAATTAAAACACGCTTACCCCTTGGAAGGAAAGTTATGACCAACCTAGATAGTATATTAAAAAGCAGAGACATTACTTTGCCAAAAAAGGTCCATCTAGTCAAGGCTATGGTTTTTCCAGTAGTCATGTATGGATGTGAGAGTTGGACTGTGAAGAAAGCTGAGCGCTGAAGCGCTAAAGTGCTGCTTTTGAGCTGTGGTTTTGCAGAAGACTCTTGAGAGTCCCTTGGACTGCAAGGAGATCCAACCAGTCCATTCTAAAGGAGATCAGCCCTGGGCTTTCTTTGGAAGGAATGATGCTAAAACAGAAACTCCAGTACTTTGGCCACCTCATGCAAAGAGTTGACTCATTGGAAAAGACTCTGATGCTGGGAGGGATTGGGGGCAGGAGGAGAAGGGGACGACAGAGGATGAGATGGCTGGATGGCATCACCGACTCGATGGACGTGAGTTTGAGTGAACTCTGGGAGTTGGTGATGGACAGTGAGACCTGGTGTGCTGCAATTCATGGGGTCACAAAGAGTCTGACACGACTGAGCGACTGAACTGAACTGAAGTAAAAATAGTTTTTGTTTCTTACAGAAGGAATAATAATTTGCCTCACACGTTAAAAAGATAAGAATGAATTTCTTCTAGGCTGTGGAAACATAAAACTCAAAAAGATGTAAATGTCACACCAACAGACCACAGTCTTAACAAACGAAATGGACAATAACTCACCGGTACCCACTTGTGTGCAGAGAGGGGGACATGATTGAGTGACTGAGCACACACAAACACACTTCCAATGAAAGTGCAGTTGAGCTAGTGGGATATGTCAGAAAGTAGTGATATGTTAAGGCACTGCAATTCTCATCACTTTACATTTTAAGTTCCAAGGTAGCATGAGTGATTAGAACAGATGGTGCTTGTAAGGTCTCAGGTTTAGTATTCTCCAAAAATTAGTGGCATATTTACATCCTGGTTCAGAATTAATAAAAGTCTGTTGTTTCTATATCAAAAGTAAATTGAAATATACATTCAATGGTTGACATAGATGAAGTACATCTGCTTTTATATAAAGAACTCCAATTTTTTAAAAAGTTATGACAAGTAATGCTCAATTATAAAGAACATATATTATGACTCAATACTGTCTAATGCTTGTATCCTTTCTTAATGAGCTCTGCTAACCCAATTATGTCAGTCATCAAAACAAAATATGACTTAAATGTTTACATGGTTTATTCACATAGGGTACTCAGTAGGTTTTTTTGTTTTTAAACTAAAGTGATTTGGAATATTATGAATGGTATTTGGGATACTGGAATGGCCATGAGCACTTCTTGTTTGTAAACTGTCCTGCCAACCAAATATAAAGCAACCTAGAATAATTTAGTCTTGATCAACACAAATCAAAGAGAGTGAAAAGATTGGGAATGAACCGAAGTTATCAGAATCAATTGTTAACATAGAAAATCAAACCCCAAATAACTCTCCATTGTTTTGTCCATAGAAACAATGAATTTGATGATTCAACATCATACGATTGCATTTTCCAATGGTTAAGAAAGAGTTGGCATCTGTAGCTCTGTTTCTGTGTTTCAGAAAACTCTGCTCAGTACTCTGTAATGGCCTATATAGGAAAAGAATCTAAAAAAGAGTTGATATTATGTACATGTATAACTGATTTACTTTACTGCACATCTGAAACTAACAGAACATTATAAATCAACTATGATTCAATAAAATTTAAAAAAATTACTAAATATAAAAAAATGGTAAATTCTCCAGCTTTGATCAAGTTAATCAGTATTTTAAAATAAACCAAATATTTAAGGACTAAATTAGAAGTCTTTTCATCCTAAATTACCTAATTTTTTTATTTTTGTGAATTAAGTTCCATAATCATTGCTGTTCTTCATAGTATTACTCTCTTTACATGGCAACCACTTGGTGAAACCAGAGATTTGTTGATCAAAGATTAGAAAGTTTCATTTCATTTAGGCTTGCTACACACTGTTAGATTTATCTGCCCCTATGAAACAAATTGCTCCCAAAGACACTTTGAATGAAGCCTGATCCATAATCTCTGTCAGCTGCATGTTGAACTCAATACATCTGTCACTTTTTTTTTATTAAAGGAAAGCAAATGTATTGAAATGGATATAATATTTTGAAAAATATATCTAATCTACATTATACATGTATTCTCAGGCTAGCAATGGAGCTTGATTTAACAGAAAAATTTTATGGCCCATTCTGGTGTTTAGTTTATAGCCTCTGTATCTTGTTTGCCAAAACAATAAAAAGTCTGCTTTATGTAATCAGCAAAAATAACAAGCATTTTCATGGTTGGGCAAACTGGGAGATAGTTCATTGTAATCTGCTTTATGGTTATAACTGGAAAAATTATAAAAGACTGGTTAAATATGCATATCAAAAGAGTGTTTCCATAGTGAAATTCGCAAATGTATATGGTCTTCCTTTAAAAAAATCAGAGTTTCTCTACACGAGGAGGAAAGCAGAAAGAAAGTCATAGTGAATCATATGACTTTCATATCAGAAAGTCAAAGTGAATCACAGTGAAAGCAAAAGCTAATAATAAGGCTAAGGTAAATGTTGCAATTTAAACATTAGAAATTACATTTGATTTTATTAGAAAAAAGTATTTTGTTTACTTTTATTAATATTTAAAAGTATTTGATTTATTTAAAAGAAAAAAATGTCAAACTAAATCTCTCAGGTTAACAATTAAGTTTAATTTTTTCTAGTTAAAAAAAATATGTAAATCTTCATGAGTCCCCATTTGTGACATTATAATGTAACCATTCTTCAAGAAAAAGAAATGCAAAAAAGCAAAATGGCTGTCTGAGGAGACCTTACAAATAGCTGTGAAAAGAAGAGAAGCAAAAAGCAAAGGGGAAAAGGAAAGATATAAACATCTGAATGCAGTGTTCCAAAGAATAGCAAGGAGTGATAAGGATCCCTCAGCGATCCATGCAAAGTAATGGAGGAAAACAATAGAACAGGAAAGACTAGAGATCTCTTCAGGAAAGAGACAGGGATACCAGAACACCTGACCTGCTTCTTTAGAAACCTGTATGCAGGTCAGGAAGCAACAGTTAGAACTGGACATGGAACAACAGACTGGCTTCAAATAGGAAAAGGGGTACATCAAAGCTCTATACGGTCACCTTGCTTATTTAACTTATATGCAAACTATGTCATGAAAAATGCTGAGCTGGAGGAAGCACAAGCTGGAATCAAGATTGCTGGGAGAAATATCAATAACTTTAGATATGCAGATGACACCACCCTTATGGCAGAAAGTGAAGAAGAACTAAAGAGTCTCTTGATGAAAGTGAAAGAAGAGAGTCAAAAAGTTGGCTTAAAGTTCAACATTCAGAAAACTAAGATCATGGCATCTGGTTCCATCACTTCATGGTAAATAGATGAGGAAACAGTGGGAACAGTAGCTGACTTTATTTTTCTGGGCTCCAAAATAACTGCAGATGGTGATTGCAGCCATGGAATTAAAAGACGCTTACTCTTGGAAGGAAAGTTATGACCAACCTAGAGAGCATATTAAAAAGCAGAAACATTACTTTGTCAACAAAGGTCCATCTAGTCAAGGCTATGGTTTTTCCAGTGGTCATGTATGGATGTGGGAGTTGGACTATAAAGAAAGCTGAGTGCTGAAGAATTGATGGTCTTGAACTGTGGTGTTGGAGAAGACTCTTGAGAGTCCCTTGGATTGCAAGGAGATCCAACCAGTCCATTCTAAAGGAGATCAGTCCTGGGTGTTCATTGGAAGGACTGATGTTGAAGCTGAAACTCCAACACTTTGGCCACCTGATGAAAAGAGCTGACTCATTTGAAAAGACCCTGATGCTAGGAAAGATTGAGGGCAAGAGGAGAAGTGGATGATGGAGGATTAGATGGTTGGATGGCATCACTGACTCAATGGACATGGGTTTGGGTTGACTCTGGGAGTTGGTGATGGACAGGGCGGCGTGGCTTGCTGTGGTCCATGAGGTCACAAAGAGTCAGAAACGAGTGAGCGACTGAACTGACTGAATGCAGCCATAGCCAAAAATTTCAAAGTTTCTTAAAGACTTATAGATAAACATCGTAAAAAATAATATTGAGAACATACGAATATGCTCAGTTTTATATAGACTATTTACTCCTATCTTCATTCTGCATATCAACATACTGTGTTAAGGCCACACATGTAACAAATTCTAGGCATTGTTCTTCTATCTACATTTTTTCCTGGTAAGTACTAAGCTATCAGTATATAATACATTTTTTTTTCAACAAAAAAACACATATTCTTTAAAAACTCATGCAAAGACTGATGCCAATCATAAAAGGAGACCATGGCTTCTCCTTTTGAATTTTAAAGTAGAAGTAAATGAAAATGATAGTAGTCAAGTAGCTACATTGTAAGATAAATAAAGCAGATTTAAATAAAATCAATTATAGAACTTCATTTTGGTTTTCTATTTCCCAATACAGATATTTGGTTATCAACAGCTGTGTGTTAGCAGAGCTTTGGAAATACTTTATTACACTCAAGAAGTCTGTATCATTCTGCTTAAAATTCAAGTAATTTTAAGCTTTCATTTTGAATGAACTTTTTAGAATCTGCTTGGAAGAACTTTTCTATCTCTGTTACATAATGTGTAACTGTAATGATCTCCCTAATGTGTGATTGGCTTGTGGGGAAATTGGTATTTAACTTTAAGTATGATAATATAGACCCTAATTGCCAAGAAATTAGTTTCTGTTGGAGCTTGATTATGCTTTTATTAAAAAAGTAAATGTATTGAAGTATTGATGTCGTTATGTTTGCACTGTATTTGTGTTACAAAGAGTCATGGAGAGTGGCTGCGTGGTCATCATCTAGGGATTGCAGTGATTCTATGTTGTTTCCCATGTGATCTCTTATAAATGAAAGGAACTGAGGGAGTTCTAAAGACACTATTTTAGTCAGGTTGGCTGCCCTGTTTTTCCGTCACAGAAGAGAAGCTGATATCTTTCAAATTCTTCTTTAGGTTCTCCTGAGGAAGAGTCTACATGAGAACTTATACCTCATCATCAGAAAATAAAGTTAGGGTTTACAATATCTTGCTCTCAAATGTTATAGTTTTCACTTAAATGTAGTACATAAAAAATGAATATTTAATCTTTGTAAAATAATTATCATTGTCTACAAATTGCCAGTTGTTTTATATAAGTTGTTCTGAGTGCTGAATAATCCACCTACAAAACAGGAGATGTGGGTTAGATTGTGGGGTTGGGAAGATCTCCTGGAGAAGGACATGGCAACCCACTCCGGTACTACTGCCTGGGAAATCCCCCAAACAGAGGATCCTGGTGGGCTACAGTTTATGGGTTAAAAAAAAGTCAGATGACTTAGCAACTAAAAACAGCAATATATTTACCGACAATGAAAGATCGATAATATTATTACACCTACTAAATAGCTGAGGAATTTAAAGATGACAAAAATTAAGTAAACCTGCATAAAGTCACAGTTCAGTTAGTTGGACAGTCAAAGCTTTGCTTCAGTCAGTTCAGTTCAGTTCAGTTCAGTCTCTCAGTCATGTCTGACTCTTTGCAACCCCATGAATCGCAGCACTCCAGGCCTCCCTGTCCATCACCATCACCCGGAGTTCACTCAGACTCACGTCCATTGAGTTGGTGATGCCATCCAGCCATCTCATCCTCTGTCGTCCCCTTCTCCTCCTGCCCCCAATCCCTCCCAGCATCAGAGTCTTTTCCAATGAGTCAACTTATTTCGCATGAGGTGGCCAAAGTACTGGAGTTTCAGCTTTAGCATCATTCCTTCCAAAGAAATCCCAGGGCTGATCTCCTTTAGAATGGACTGGTTGGATCTCCTTGCAGTCCAAGGGACTCTCAAGAGTCCTCTCCAACACCATAGTTCAAAAGCATCAATTCTTTGGTGCTCAGCCTTCTTCACAGTCCAACTCTCACATCCATACATGACTACTGGAAAAACCATAGCCTTGACTAAAAGGACCTTAGTCGGCAAAGTAATGTCTCTGCTTTTGAATATGCTCTCTAGGTTGGTCATAACTTTTCTTCCAAGGAGTAGGAGTCTTTTAATTTCATGGCTTCAGTCACCATGTGCAGTGATTTTGGAGCCCCAAAAAATAGTCTGACACTGTTTCCATTGTTTCCCCATCTATTTCCCATGAAGTAATGGGACCAGATGTCCTGATCTTCGTTTTCTGAATGTTGAGCTTTAGGCCAACTTTTTCACTCTCCTCTTTCACTTTCATCAAGAGGCTTTTTAGTTCCCCCTTCACTTATCTCCAAAGCCCAGGCTCTTTCTTTTGTACTGGGTGATTCCCAATGCTGATAAAGTTTAAAATGTGAAGATCTAGTCCTCTACACATGGACATCACCAGATGGTCAACACCAAAATCAGATTGATTATATTCTTTGCAACCAAAGATGGAGAAGCTCTATACAGTCAACAAAAACAAGACCAGGAGCTGAATGTGGCTCAGACCATGAACTCCTTATTGCCAAATTCAGACTCAAATTGAAGAAAGTAGAGAAAACTGCTAGACCATTCAGATATGATCTAAATCAAATCCCTTATGATTATACAGTGGAAGTGAGAAATAGATTTAAGGGCCTACATCTGATAGATAGAGTGCCTGATGAACTATGGAATGAGGTTCATGACATTGTAGAGGAGACAGCGATCAAGATCATCCCCATGGAAAAGAAATGCAAAAAAAGCAAAATGGCTGTCTGGGGAGATCTTACAAATAGCTGTGAAAAGAAGAGACGCAAAAAGCAAAGGACAAAAGGAAAGATATAAGCATCTGAATGCAGAGTTCCAGAGAATAGCAAGAAGAGATAAGAAAACCTTCTTCAATGATCAATGCAAAGAAATAGAGGGAAAGAACAGAATGGGAAAGACTAGAGATCTCTTCAAGAAAATTAGAGATACCAAGGGAACATTTTGTGCAAAGATGGGCTCAATAAAGGACAGAAATGGTATGGACCTAACAGAAGCAGAAGATATTAAGAACAGGTGGCAAGCATACACGGAAGAACTGTACAAAAAAGATCTTCATGACTCAGATAATCATGATGGTGTGATCACTCATCTAGAGCCAGACATCTTGGAATGTGAAGTCAAGTGGGCCTTAGAAAGCATCACTATGAACAAAGCTAGTGGAGGTGATGGAATTCCAGTGGAGTTGTTTCAAATCCTGAAAGATGATGCTGTGAAAGTGCTGCACTCAGTATGCCAGCAAATTTGGAAAACTCAGCAGTGGCCACAGGACTGGAAAAGGTCAGTTTTCATTCCAATCCCAAAGAAAGGCAATGCAAAAGATTGCTCAAACTACCACACAGTTGCACTCATCTCACACACTAGTAAAGTAATGTTCAAAAGTCTCCAAGCCAGGCTTCAGCAATACATGAACTGTGAATTTCCAGATGTTCAGACTGGTTTTAGAAAAGACAGAGGAACCAGAGATCAAATTGCCAACATCCGCTGGATCATGGAAAAAGCAAGAGAGTTCCAGCAAAATATCTATTTCTGCTTTATTGACTATGCCAAAGCCTTTGACTGTGTGGGTCACAATAAACTTGGAAATTTCTGAAAGAGATGGGAATACCAAACCACCTGCCCTGCCCTTTGAGAAATCTGTATGCAGGTCAGGAAGCAACACTTAGAACTGGACATGGAACAACAGACTGATTCCAAGTAGGAAAAGGAGTACGTCAAGGCTGTATATTGTCACCCTGCTTATTTAACATCTATGCAGAGTACATCATGAGAAACGCTGGACTGGAAGAAACACAAGCTGGAATCAAGATTGCCGGGAGAAATATTAATAACCTCAGATATGCAGATGACACCACCCTTATGGCAGAAAGTGAAGAGGAACTAAAAAGCCCCTTGATGAAAGTGAAAGTGGAGAGTGAAAAGGTTGGCTTAATGCTCAACATTCAGAAAATGAAGATCATGACATCCGGTCCCATCACTTCATGGGAAATAGATGGGGAAACTGGAAACAGTGTCAGACTTCATTTTTGGGGGGCTCCAAAATCCCTGCAGATGGTGACTGCAGCCATGAAATTAAAAGGCACTTACTCCTTGGAAGAAAAGTTATGACCAAGCTAGATAGTATATTCAAAAGCAGAGACATTACTTTGCCGACTAAGGTCCGTCTAGTCAAGGCTATGGTTTTACCTGTGGTTATGTATGGATGTGAGAGTTGGACTGTGAAGAAGGCTGAGCACCGAAGAATTGAGGCTTTTGAACTGTGGTGTTGGAGAAGACTCTTTAGAGTCCCTTGGATTTCAAGGAGGTCCAACCAGTCCATTCTGAAGGAGATCAGCCCTGGATTTCCTTGGAGGGAATGATGCTGAAGTTGAAACTCCAGTAGTTTGGCCAGCTCATGCGAAGAGTTGACTCATTGGAAAAGTCTCTGATGCTGGGAGGGATTGGGGGCAGGAGGAGAAGGGGATGACAGAGGATGAGATGGCTGGATGGCATCACTGACTCGATGGACCTGAGTCTGAGTGAACTCCGGGAGTTGGTGATGGATAGGGAGGCCTGGCGTGCTGCGATTCATTGGGTCGCAAAGAGTCAGACACGACTGAGCAACTGACAGAGGCCTGGAAAGAGGAACTGGAGAGATTTTATATTTGTAATCCTATATGGGCAATAACAATATTTATCAGTCACATAAAATGTGACATCAAGGAATGGAAAATTCCGATAGTTTCAAACAGCTAGTTATGGTTTTTACTTGAGGTTATATAGAATAATGGTTTATATCAACACTGGTCATTAGGAATAGAAAGTAAGCTAAATGTGTAATTTAAAATTTTCTATTAGTTATACTAACAAAGTTAAAAAAAGATGAAATTAATTTTGATAATAAATTTCATTTGATACAAAATTTCCCAAATGTAGTTTCAACATGAAAACAATTTGATATGATAATTTACATTTTTTTCCATATAGACTCTTCAAAATCTAGTGTGTTTATTATACATACTGAGGATCTCAAGTAGAATGATAAATTTTTATCAAAAATATTGATCTGTATTCAGGGTCCATAAAATTTACAGATGGAAAATGATTTTTTAATCCAAGTTGTTTCAGGACTGCTAAAGTATTTGAAAATCAGTTAAATTTTTTTTATTGATATATAACATTAATAAAATCAATATAAATAATATTCACATTTCTGAATACATAGGAGTCCTTTCTTTCTGAGTCATTCTCAATCCTGGTTGATCATCAGACAAAGTGAAGAGGCAGGCTGCTTTGTGTTTTGGGGCCCAGTTCTGGATATTAAATTTTTTTTTTCAAATAAATTTTTTATTTTGAATCAACTTAGATTTACAGAGAAGTTTCACAGCAAGTGTCAATATATCCCACACTCAGATTTTCCTATTATTAATATCTTATGTTGATAAGCTAATATGTCATGATTAATGCACCAATATTGGTACATCATTATTAACTAAAGCCCATACTTTATTTTTTCATATGTCCTTTATTGTTCTAGAGTCTAATCCAGGGTATCACATTACATTTAGTCAGCAGGAGGTCTAAAGCTACCCCTTAGCTGTGACATTTTCTCAGACTCTCCTTGTTTTTGATGGCCTGAAGGTCATCTTCTGAGTATCATTGATCAGGAATTGTATAAAATACTTCAGTTAATATTCTTCGGATTTTTTCCTTCATAATTAGACTGGGACTATGGGATTTTTGAGGGGGAGACCACATAGTAACATGTCATTCTCATCTCATCATATTAAGGTTATCGAATGTTTACTACTCTTACTTTCAACTAATATTACTTGTGATATTCTATCATAGCTGATGTGCTATCAGTGTAACTTACTCTTGTTGTTGACCTTGATCACTTGGCTCAGATGTTATTTTTCAGGTATCTCTGTTATGAACTTATTAATTTTCCCCCTTTCCATACTGTACTCTTTGGAAGAAAGTCACTATGTGCAGCACACACTTCTGATATGGGAAATGATTCTGCCCCTCCTTCACAGTGTCTCTGCCTGTTACTTGAAATATCTCTGTAAGGAAAATTTTTTTATTATCCCTTATCTATTCATTCATTAATAGACAAGGGAAATTTATTTATATCAGTAGAGATTCATAGATATTTATTTTAAGCCTCGGTTCCTAATTCAATACTCTTTATTTTGCTGCTCAAATGTTTCCAACTTTGGTCATTGGGAGCTTTTAATTGTCTCCTGCATCCTTTTGACATAATTCCATCATTATGTGTGTCTGTGTGTTTGGATAAAGTTTGAATATAAAGTTTTAAAATTTAAATTACTTAAAATTAAATTAGTCAAAATTACTTTGACTCCTTTCCCTTCTTTTAAATGCTTAGTTGCTACCAATGGCTACTCTATCTGTAAAGAAAACACCATGTTGGACAATAGATTCTAGAGTAAAACTGCCTAGGCTTAGCTCCTGGATATCTCACTTACTAGCTAACTAATGTTGTCTGAGTTGATTAACCATCTTGTCACTTACTTTCCAGGCTTTGTAGGTGGTGCAGTGGTAAAGAATCTGCCTGCCAATGCAGCAGACGTGGGACATGTGAGTTTGATCCCTGGGTCGGGAAGATCCCCGGGAGGAGGAAATAGTAACCCACGCCAATATTCTTGCCAGGGACAGAGCAGCCTGGTGGGCTTGACAGTCCATGAGGTTGCATAGAGTCAGACATGACTGAGGGCACAAACACACACACGCATATACTTCCTATAACCACAATAATAGTACCTGCTTCTTTATGGAGTTGTCTTTTCAAATTAAATGATCTAATTCATGTAAAGTGGTTATAATAGAGCTATACACATACCTATAAGTTGTCAAAATATCAATTATCTCTAAATTTGGCATTTTTTTCAAAATACAGCCTTTTTTATTTTTTAAATGTTTATTTATTTTAATTGGAGGTTAATTACTTTAAAACATTGTATTGGTTTCCCATACATTCACATAAATCCGCCACAGGTATACATGTGTTCTGCATCTTGAACCACCCTCCTTACTCCCTCCCTGTATCATCCCTCTGGGTCGTCTCAGTGCACCAGCCCAAAGCATCCAGTATCATGCATTGAACCTGGACTAGTGATTCATTTCATATATGACATTTTACATGTTTCAATGCCATTCTCCCAAATCATCCCACCCTCGCCCTCTCCCACAGAGTCCAAAAGACTCTTCTATACATCTGTGTCTCTTTTGCTGTCTCGCATACAGGGTAATCATTACCATCTTTCTAAATTCCATATATATGCATTAGTATACTGTTATGGTGTTTTTCTTTCTGGCTTACTTCACTCTGTATAATAGGCTCCAGTTTCATCCACCTCATTAGAACTGATTCAAATGTATTCTTTTTAATGGCTGAGTAATACTCCATTGTGTATATGTACCACAGCTCTCTTATCCATTCATCTGCTGATGGACATCTAGGTTGCTTCCATGTCCTGGCTATTATAAACAGTGCTGAGATGAACATTGGGTTCCAAGTGTCTCTTTCAATTCTGGTTTCCTTCATGTTCATGCCCAGCAGTGGGATTGCTAGGTCATAAGGCAGTTCTATTTCCAGTTTTTTTTTTAAGGAATCTCCGCACTGTTCTCCATAGTGGTTGTACTAGTTTGCATCCCCACTAACAGTGTAAGAGGGTTCCCTTTTCTCCACACCCTCTCCAGCATTTGTTGCTTGTAGACTTTTGGATTGCTGCCATTCTGACTGGTGTGAAATGGTACCTCATTGTGGTTTTGATTTGCATTTCTTTGATAATGAGTGATGTTGAGCATGTTTTCATGTGTTTGTTAGCCATCTGTACGTCTTCTTTGGAGAAATGTCTATTTCGTTCTTTGGCCCATTTTTTGATTGGGTGGTTTATTTTTCTGGAATTGAGCTGCAAGTGTTGCTTGTATATTTTTGAGATTAGTTGTTTGTCAGTGGCTTCATTTGCTATTATTTTCTCCCATTCTGAAGGCTGTCTTTTCACCTTGCTTATAGTTTCCTTTGTTGTGCAGAAGCTTTTAATTTTAATTAGGTCCCACTTGCTTATTTTTGCTTTTATTTCCAATATTCTGGGAGGTGGATCATAGAGGATCCTGCTGTGATTTATGTTGGAGAGTGTTTTGCCGATGTTCTCCTCTAGGAGTTTTATAGTTTCTGGTCTTACATTTAGATCTTTAATCCATTTTGAGTTTATTTCTGTGTATGGTGTTAGAAAGTGTTCTAGTTTCATTCTTTTACAAGTGGTTGACCAGTTTTCCCAGCACCACTTGTTAAAGAGATTGTCTTTACTCCATTGTATATTCTTGCCTCCTTTGTCAAAGATAAGGTGTCCATAGGTGTGTGGATTTATCTTTGGGCTTTCTATTTTGTTCCATTGATCTATATTTCTGTCTTTGTGCCAGTACCATACTGTCTTGATGACTGTGGCTATGTAGTAGAGCCTGAAGTCAGGAAGTTGATTCCTCCAGTTCCATTCTTCTTTCTCAAGATTGCTTTGGCTATTCGAGGTTTTTTGTATTTCCATACAAATTGTAAAATTATTTGTTCTAGCTTTGTGAAAATTACCGCTGTTAGCTTGATAGGGATTGCATTGAATCTGTAGATTGCTTTGGGTTGTATACTCATTTTCACTCTATTGATTCTTCTGATCCATGAACATGGTATATTTCTCCATCTATTAATGTCCTTTTTGATTTCTTTCACCAGTGTTTTATAGTTTTCTATATATAGGTCTTTAGTTTCTTTAGTTAGATATATTCCTAAGTATTTTATTCTTTTCATTGCAATGGTGAATGGAATTGTTTCCTTAATTTCTTTTTCTACTTTCTCATTATTACTGTATAGGAATGCAAGGGATTTCTGTGTGTTGATTTTATATCCTGCAACTTTACTATATTCATTGATTAGCTCTAGTAATTTTCTAGTGGAGTCTTTAGGGTTTTCTATGTAGATGATCATGTGTTCTGCAAACAGTGAGACTTTTACTTCTTCTTTTCCAATTTGGATTTTTCAAAATTTCTTTTTCTGCTCTGATTGCTGTGGCCAAAACTTTCAGAACTATATTGAATAGTAGCAGTGAAAGTGAGCACCCTTGTCTTGTTCCTGACTTTAGGAGAAATGCTTTCAATTTTTCACCATTGAGGATAATGTTTGCTGTGGGTTTGTCATATATAGCTTTTATTATGTTGAGTAATGTTCCTTCTATTCCTGCTTTCTGGAGGATTTTTACCATAAATCGATGTTGAGTTTTGTCAAAGGCTTTCTCTGCATCTATTGAGATAATCGTATGGCTTTTATTTTTCAGTTTGTTACTGTTTTCATTGATTGATTTGTGGATATTGAAGAATCCTTGCATCCCTGGGATAAAGCCCACTTTGTCATGGTGTATGATCTTTTTAATGTGTTGTTGGATTCTGATTGCTAGAATTTTGTTGAGGATTTTTGCACCTATGTTCATCAGTGATATTGGCCTGTAGTTTTCTTTTTTTTTTTTTTTTTGTGGCATCTTTGTTAGGTTTTGGTATTAGGGTGATGGTGGCCTCATAGAATGAGTTTGGAAGTTTACCTTCCTCAGCAATTTTCTGGAAGAGTTTGAGTAGGATAGGTGTTAGTTCTTCTCTAAATTTTTGGTAGAATTCAGCTGTGAAGCCATCTGGACCTGCGCTTTTGTTTGCTGGAAGGTTTCTGATTACAGTTTCAATTTCCGTGCTTGTGATGGGTCTGTTAAGATTTTCTATTTCTTCCTGGTTCAGTTTTGGAAAGTTGTACTTCTCTAAGACTTTGTCCATTTCTTCCACTTAGTCCATTTTATTGGCATATAATTGCTGATAGTAGTCTCTTATGATCCTTTGTATTTCTGTGTTGTCTGTTGTGATCTCTCCAGTTTCATTTCTAATTTTATTGATTTGCTTTTTCTCCCTTTGTTTCTTGATGAGTCTGGCTAATGGTTTGTCAATTTTATTTATCCTTTCAAAGAACCAGCTTTTGGCTTTGTTTAGTTTTGCTATGGTCTCTTTTGTTTCTTTTGCATTTATTTCTTCCCTAATTTTTAAGATTTCATTCCTTCTACTAACCCTGGAGTTCTTCATTTCTTCCTTTTCTAGTTGCTTTAGGTGTAGAGTTAGGTTATTTATTTGACTTTTCTCTTGTTTCTTGAGGTATGCCTGTATTGCTATGAACTTTCCTCTTAGCACTGCTTTTATAGTGTCCCACAGGTTTTGGGTTGTTGTGTTTTAATTTTCATTTGTTTCTATGCATAATTTGATTTCTTTTTTTAATTTCTTTTGTGATTTGTTGGTTATTCAGAAGCGTGTTGTTCAGCCTCCATATGTTGGAATTTTTAATAGTTTTTCTCCTGTAGTTGAGATCTAATCTTAATACATTATGGTCAGAAAAGATGCTTGGAATGATTTCAATTTTTTTACTTCATCAGGGCTAGATTTATGGCCCAGGATGTGATCTATCCTGGAGAAGGTTCCGTGAGCACTTGAGAAAAAGGTGAAATTCATTGTTTTGGAGTGAAATGTCCTATAGATATCAATTAGATCTAACTGGTCTATTGTATCATTTAAAGTTTGTGTTTCTTTGTTAATTTTCTGTTAGTTGATCTATCCATAGGTGTGAGTGGGGTATTAAAGTCTCCCACTATTATTGTGTTATTGTTAATCTCCCCTTTCATACTTGTTAGCATTTGACTTACATATTGCCGTGGTCCTATGTTGGGTGCATATATATTTATAATTGTTATATCTTCTTGGATTGATCCTTTGATCATTATGTAGTGTCCTTCTTTGTCTCTTTTCACAGCCTTTGTTTTAAGTCTATTTTATCTGATATGAGTATTGGTATTCCTGCTTTCTTTTGGTCTCTCTTTGCATGGAACATCTTTTCCCAGCCCTTCACTTTCAGTCTGTATGTGTCCCTTGTTTTGAGGTGGGTCTCTTGTAAGCAGCATATAGAGGGATCTTGTTTTTGTATCGATTCAGCCAGTCTTTGTCTTTCGGTTGGGGCATTCAACCCCAACGTTTAAGGTAATTATTGATAAGTATGATCCTGTTTCCATTTACTTTATTGTTTTGGGTTCGGGTTTATACAGCCTTTTTGGGTTTCCTGTCTAAAGAATATCCTTTAGCAATTGTTGGAGAGCTGGTTTGGTGGTGCTGAATTCTCTCAGCTTTTGCTTGTCTGTAAAGCTTTTGATTTCTCCTTCTTATTTGAATGAGATCCTTGCTGGGTACAGTAATCTGGGCTGTAGGTTATTTTCTTTCATCACTTTAAGTATGTCTTGCCATTCCCTCCTGGCCTGAAGAGTTTCTATTGAAAGATCAGCTGATATCCTTATGGGAATCTCCTTGTGTTTTATTTGTTGTTTTTCCCTTGCTGCTTTTAATATTTGTTCTTTTGTTTGATTTTTGTTAATTTGATTAATATGTGTCTTGGGGTGTTTCGCCTTGGGTTTATCCTATTTGGGACTCTCTGGGTTTCTTGGACTTGGGTGATTGTTTCCTTCCCCATTTTAGGGGAAGTTCTCAACTATTATCTCCTCAAGTATTTTCTCATGGTCTTTCTTTTTGTCTTCTTTTTCTGGGACTCCTTAATTCGAATGTTGGAGCGTTTCATCTTGTCCTGGAGGTCTCTGAGATTGTCCTCATTTCTTTTAATTCATTTTTCTTTTTTCCTCTCTGATTCATTTATTTCTACCATTCTGCCTTCTATTTCACTAATCCTATCTTCTGAATCTACTATTATTCTACTGTTTGTTGCCTCCAGAATGTTTCTGATCTCATTTATTGCATAATTCGTTATATATTGATTCTTTTTTATTTCTTCTAGGTCCTTGCTAAACCTTTCTTGCATCTTCTCAATCCTTGTCTCTAGGCTATTTATCTGTGATTCTATTTTTATTTCAAGATTTTGGATCATTTTCACTATCATTATCTTTATCAGGTAGATTCCCTATCTGTTCCTCTTTTGTTTGGTTTGGTGGGCATTTATCCTGTTCTTTTACCTGCTGGGTATTCCTCTGTCTCTTGATCTTGTTTATATTGCTGCATTTGGGGTGTCCTTTCTGCATTCTGACAGTTTGTGGAGTTCTCTTTATTATGGAGTTTCCTCGCTGTGGGTGGGGATTTACCAGTGGTTTGTCAAGGTTTCTTGGTTAGGGAAGTTTGTGTCGGTGTTCTGTTGGGTGGAGCTGTATTTCTTCTCTCTGGAGTGCAATGAAGTGTCCAGTAATGAGTTATGAGATGTCAATAGTTTTGGAGTAACTTTGAGCTGCCTGTACATTGAAGCTCAGGGCTGTGTTCCTGTGTTGCTGGAGAATTTACGTGGTATGTCTTGCTCTGGAACTTGTTGGCCCTTGGGTGATGCTTGGTTTCAGAGTAGGTATGGAGGCATTTGATGAGCTCCTGTTGACTAATTTTCCCTAGAGTCAGGAGTTCTCTGGTGTTCTCAGGATTTGGACTTAAGCCTCCTGCTTCTGGTTTTCAGTCTTATTTTTACAGTAGCCTCAAGACTTCTCTTTCTATAATGCACTGTTGATAAAATATCTAGGTTAAAGATGAAAAGTTTCTCCACATTGAGGGACACCCAGAGAGGTTCACAGAGTTACATGGAGAAGAGAAGAGGGAGGGGGTAGTTAGAGGTGACCTGAATGAGATGAGTTGGAATCAAAAGGGGAGAGAGCAAGCTAGCCAGTAATCACTTCCTTATGTGCACTCCACAGTCTGGACCACTCAGAGATGTTCACAGAGTTATACCTAGAAGAGGAGAGGGAGGAAGGAGACAGAGGTGGCCAGGAGGATAAAAGAGGGGAATGAAAAGGAGAGAGACAGATCTGGCCAGTGATCAGTTCCCTAAGTGTTCTCCACCGTCTGGAACACACAGAGATTCACAGAGTTAGCTAGAGAAGAGGAGGGGGAGGGAGGAGACAGAGGCGACCTGATGGAGAAAAAGGAAAATCCAAAGGAGGAGAGAGCAGTTAAGCCAGTAATCTCACTCTCAAGTAAAAATGGGTACTGAAGATTGGGTTTTTGAAGGTACAAAATTGATAACAAATACCAAAAAGCAAAGGTTAAAAAACTAGAGTAGATGTTGGATTTTCAAAAGTACATTATTAAAGAAAAGAAGAAGAAGAAAAAGTCACAAGATTTATTAAAAAAATATATATATATATGAAGTTTGCTTTAAAAATAAGGTCTTTTTTAAAAGTAATAGTAGGTTATAAAAATGAAAATTAAAAGAGAAATAGAGGACTTAAAAATTGAAAAAATGTTAAAAAAGGGAAAAAGAAAAGAAGAAAAAACAAACCAAAAAGAATGATGGTAAAAATAGTAAAGATATATCTAGGACTTTCTCTGGTGTTGTTGTGGGCAGTGTGGGGTTAGTTCATTTTCAGATAGTTCCTTGGTCTGGCTTTTATTTCTCAATATCTATAGGCCCCTTCCTATGTAGTTGTTACTAATGACAGGGTTTTAATCTTTTGCACCTGTCACTTCCAAGGCCATTCCCTCTGTTTTAGCTTCTTCTGTTTGCTGGTCTCTTCAGTGTCTGATTTCCACCCTGACACAAGAGAGGTGGTGGTGGACACTTTTTTTTAGGCTCACTTGTTCAGTCGTGCTGTGGGGAGGGAGGAATGTTGCAAACAACACCGGCGTGTGCTCGCAGTGTCTCATCCACTCCGGGCCTGCCCCACTCATGATGCTTACAGCTCAGGCTCTAGGTTGCTCCACCGGGAACAGTCTGAGGCTGGCCCTGGGTTTCATGCACCTCCTAGATCTAAGCCGCTCAGGCTCAGGCACTTGTGTAGTCCTCAGAGGTCAGACTTGGTTGGGCCTGCGTTTTGTGCCCTTCCCAGGTCCGAGTGGCTCAGGTGTTTGGTGAGCACAGTCGCTGCGACTTATCGCCTCTCCCAACCTTGCTGCTCAGTTTTCTGGGTGTACAACTGGTGCTCCTTCTCAGGCGGATGATCACTGTCCAGAACCCCATGAAGTCTTAGTTAGCAAAGAAGCCTGTTTGCAGTTTGGTAATTAATGTCTCTCTGGGGCTGCTATTGGCCCCTTCCGGCCCTTCTGGCTCTGGCTGCCTGTTACTGGAGGGGGATGGTCTGCAGCCAGCTAATTCTGTTCCATTCTTTGTTCTGTGCATGGTCCTGGCAGTGTCTTATATTAGAGCTTTTCATGTGGTAGCTATCCCACAGTCTGATTTGCTAGCCTATTAGTTCGCTCTGGTTCCACTCAGGGCATTAGGGCCTGAATCTTAAAAATCAATGCAGCCAGTTCCTCCCTGCCCAGCCCCCGCTTGCTAGTGGCGGATGTAGATGTCTGCACTGCTTCTCTGCTGGGGAAGTTACCGTTGGGCTCGTAATCTGTGGGTTTTAATTATTTATTTATTTTTCCTCCCTGTTATGTTGCCCTCTGTGCTTCCAAGGCTTGCCACAGACTCGGCAGTGAGAGTGTTTCCTGGTGTTTGGAAACTTCTCTCTTTTTAAGACTCCTTTCCCAGGACGGAGCTCCCTCCCTACCTCTTTTGTCTGTTTTTTTTTTTTGTCTTTTATATTTTTTCCTACCTGTTTTTAAAGACAATGAGCTGCTTTTCTGGGTGCCTGATGTCCTCTGCCAGCATTCAGAAGATGTTTTGTGGAATTTATTCAGCGTTGAAATGTTCTTTTGATGAATTTGTGGGGGAGAAAATGGTCTCCCTGTCCTATTCCTCTGCCATCTTAGGACCGCCCCCTCTTTTCAGGTTTTAAAGTGATTATTAGGTATAGTCAACATGCTATCTGACAAATGTATTTAAATTAAATGATTTGATTAATATTATATGTGTACAATTGTGAAACTATCACCACAGTCAAGATCATAAACATATACATGAGATCCATAAGATTCCTTGTAGTCCTATGTAATCCCTTACCAATACTCTCATCCACTGTCACAAGGATATTGTACTGAATATGTATATCACAAAGAATTCTTTCTAAAATGCAACCTGTACATTTTTTTTTGTCCATTGGATCTATGTATACTGCATCTTTTTCTCCTAAAAGGACACATTTGCTTTTCTCCAGTATACATAATAAAATGGTCAAAAACAAAATAGTCTGACTCCAGTGATGGTGCAATGGAAATTGTATCCAGCTCCTGTCATGACTATAGTTCAGGGTTACAGAATGTTTGCACACTCTGTGAATTATGTTTCCACACATTATCAAATGTGTGTCTTAATTCTGAATGTAGACCTTAGGCAATTATTAATCTTCAGGAGCAGAAAAGCTCAAGCCCAACCTTTTTATGTTACCTCATTATTTCTGTTCATAAATGAAAATTTAATTTCTTTTATGGGACTTAGTGCAGCCAACTGTTATATTATTAATTATAGAACTGCTGCTAATGCCTAGGAATGATATTTTAATAAGATTTAATCTCTTTTCCATGTTCTAGTGTCTTTCATAGTTATGTCTCTGTTTTTTCTTCCTGCTTTTATTCTGTTAGCAACCAAATACAGTGGTGCAAGCTGTAATTCCAAGTTGTTGGTGTTTCTGAGGCAGTCATATCACTCATAATCCAGGCTCTGAATTTGTTCAGAAAAAAGGAGGACAGGAAATATCACTTTATTTCAAATGTCAACTGTGGTCTTGAACCACATCTAAGTCTGGCTTTAAGATTTAGTCCCTTCACTATTGCTAAGAGCTGTCTTGTATACATGTATTTGAAAACTTTTCTTGAAACTTTTTCATTTGGAAATTGTTTTGTGTTTCACATGGACAATAATTTTGATTTTAGTCATGCTTTAAGGCTGCGTGTTGAAGAATTGATGCTTTTGAACAATGGTGTTGGAGAAGACTCTTGAGAGTCCCTTGGACTGCAAGGAGATCAAACCAGTTAATCCTCAAGGAAATCAGTCCTGAATATTGATTGGAAAGACTGATGCTGAAGCTGAAGCTCTAATATGTTGGTCGCCTGATGCAAAGAACTGACTCAGTGGAAAAGACCTTGATGCTGTGAAAGATTGAAGGCAGGAGGAGATAGGGATGACAGAGGACGAGATGGTTGGATGGCATCACCAATTTGATGGTCATGAGTTTGAGCAAGCTCCAGGAGTTGGTAATGGCACCCCACTCCAGTACTCTTGCCTGGAAAATCCCATGGAGGAGGAGCCTGGTAGGTTGCAGCCATGGGGTCAAGAAGAGTTGGACATGACTGAGCGACATCAACTTCACTTTTCACTTTCATGCATTGGAGAAGGAAAGGGCAACCCACTCCAGTGTTCTTGCCTGGAGAATCCCAGGGTTGGGGGAGCCTGGTGAGCTGCTGTCTATGGGGTCGCACAGAGTCAAACATGACTGATGTAACAGCAGCAGCAGCAGTAGGGGTTGGTGATGGTGATGTCCGACTATTTTGCAATCCCCTGAAGAAGGAAATGACAACCCACTTCAGTATTCTTTCCTGTGAAATCCCTTGGACAGAGGAGCCTGGTGGGCTACAGTACACAGGGTCCCAAAGAGTTGGACACGACAGGGAGTGAACAGCAACAACAATGGACTGTAGCCTGCCAGACTTCGTTTGTTCATGTGATTTCCCAGGCAAGAATACTGGAGTGGTTTGCCATTTCTTTCTCCAGGAAATCCTTCCCACCCAAGGATTGAATCTGTGTCTCCATGTTGGCAGGCAGATTCCTTACCATTGAGCCACCTGGGAAGCCCAGTGAATCTCTACTATATAATGGCATTAAAGGATGAAAACTGAGCTATTTACTTCCTACACTTTGCATAGTTTATTTTTCCCAGGGAAATGCCAATTAACATTATAAGAGCTATGTTATTTTATTGCATATTTTTCTTCAAGCATAAAGATTGAGATCTAAGTTGTTTTAAGTTAATATTTCTTCCTCTTTATACTCAGAATGCATAATATTGAGTTAAGCTACTCCCGTGGTGTTCTCTGTTTCTCTTTCTTCTGTTCCTAGAATATTTTAACTATTAGCATAATATTTTTTTTACATAATTGCTCTACGTTTTTATCTGGTCAACTCATGAGAGAAATTAAAAATATTTTTGGTTCTGGTGAGTTGGAAGGATCAGCTCCTTTAGGACATTTAAGTTTGTGTTATGGTGTATGACATTGATGGGAATTCACAATATGAAGAGAGAAGCCTAATCTACAGGTCAATTTTAAAAGATAGGAGAGCAGAAAAAGATATCTATTCTGCTTGGTCCACAAGTACTTACTCAGCATTCTATATGTTTTGATGGCTGCTCAGGTACTAGAAATATGGCCAATTGGAGAAAAGCTTAAAGACATAATTGTTTTCTGAAACGTGTTTAGTATAATAGAGAAAAATGGCACATGTTAGCCTATCTGGACTGTTTTTGTTTTGAGGAGTGGAGGAGATAATGTGAAAAAGAGTGTGATTGAAAATAGGAGCCATAGGGATGAAACTTTGGAATTACCAAAATTTAAGGACCAGAGGAAGAGGGTAAGAAGGACTATTAAGAGAGATGAGGGAGGCTTCCCAGGTGGTGCTAGTGGTAAAGAATCTGCCTGCAAATACAGGAGACACAAGAGATATCAGTTTGTTCCCTGGGTTGGGACAACCCCCTGGAGTAGGAAACTACAAGTTGCTCCAGTAATCTTGCCTGGAAAATGCCATGGACAGAAAAGCCTGGCAGGCTATAGTTCATGGGGTCACATAAAGATAGACATGACTGAACACATGCACATGCAAGACAGATAAGAGATACAGAGGAGAAAATGGAATTAAAGAACCAGAGGTAAAGTTACAGCAAAAGGTAACAATTAGTAGACCAACCTGTTGGAGGGAGGGCTGATTCTGTGAATAAGAAGATAGTTTCCTTGGATTTGGTAACTTCTATTACCTCACTAAACTTTTTATTTTATCTTATTATTCAAATAAGAATAATTTTATCTTATTTATTCAAATCTTATTTTTGAAGACTGTACAATCTATGTTGTAACTACTCAACTGTCATTGTAGGGCATGAGCAGTTGTAGAGAATACACAACTAAATTGGCTGTGCTCCAGTAAAACGTTTTATACAATAACAAGTGGCTTGACTTTGGGCTGTTGGCCATAGTTGCCAACCAGATGGAAAAACTGAAACAAGGTAGTTTGTTAGTTGTTTGCGACTAAATAGCTGATATTGGTTTCACTGGTGGCTCAGAGGTTAAAGCGTCTGCCTGCAATGTGGGAGACTTGGGTTTGATCCCTGGGTTGGGAAGATTCCCCTGGAGAAGGAAATGGCAACCCACTCCAGTATTCTTGCCTGGAGAATCCCAAGGACAGAGAAACCTGGCGGGCTACAGTCCATGGGGTCGCAAAGAGTCGGACACGACTGAGAGACTTCACTTTCACTTAAGTGACAGGTACAGTTACACATATGCTAGGGTTCAAGATCTCTTCACTACATCATGTCACCTCTAAAATGCTAATGTTGCAAAAGTAAGTTGGGGGCCACTTTGGTTTTTATTCAAGTCTCTCCTTGAGTAATACAGATCTTGTGCATTCAATCTCCTTGTGGTGGGACATTTGCCTGTATGCAATGACTTGCTGGTATCCGTCTCACAACTAGCCTTGATATGGATGGCAGTTGCAGCTTCTTACGGCTTATTTTTTTAAGTGGTCCATCCTCTAAAATATTGTTTCTCAAAAGGTGTCATAGAATTTGATAGTTTTCCATTAGGAATCTCTTTTAAAAATGCAAACAGGACTGCAAAGAAATTTACATTACAACTCAATTGAATGAGTATAGCAGGTATTTTTTATTAATTTACATATTGAGAAAACATTGGCATACAACATTGTACTAGCTTAAGGTGTTCTACTAATGATTATATATATGTATACATATATATACGTTCATTCACTTCAGTTGTATCTGCCTCTTTGCAACCCTATGGACTGTAGCCTGCCCGTCTGGCTAGAATACTGGAGTGGGTTGCCATGCCCTCCTCCAGGGGATCTTCTTGACCCAGGGGTTGAACATGCATCTCCTGAGCATTCTTCATTGCAGGCAGACTCTTTACTGTTAAGCCACTGGGAAAGCCACATATATACACATATATAATGTAAAATGGCCATATATTTTTCAGATAATACTAAGAACACAGGTGATCAGAGAAGTCTGATGGAAGTAGAAGTTAAAGGAAGAGGAAATGGAGAAAAATGTCTTTGCTACATACTTGTTGAAATCATTAGAAATTAAATATCTCAGCAAAATGTAACATATATGCTGATGTGTAATTCTTATACTGTAGTCTTTTAAATTATGTTAATATGTGCTACCGGTTAACAGAGCCAGGGGTGTTCCAAAGGTTGCAAGACTTTTAGATACAAAAGTAATGAAAATATGATCTGTGATGTATAAGTTGAGTGTATTGAGTTTCATGTGGGTCTTTGGTATATATGTTATATCCATCTCCATTCCAATTTGAATATGAACAGTTCCAATCACATTGGGGCTTCCCAGGTGGCGATAGTGGTAAATAACCCACCTGCCAATGCAGGAGACATAAGAGATGCAAGTGTGATCCCTGGGTTTGGAAGGTCCCTTGGAGGAGGACATGCAACCACTGCCCCCAGCACCCTTGCCTAGAGAATCCCATGGACAGAGAAGCCTGATGGGCTTCAGTCCATAGAATTGCAAAGAGTCAGACCCAACTGATGTGACTTAGCATGGGGCACCATTCCAATCACATTAGCCAAAATGCCCACTTTCAATGTGTGATAAAAAGTGAATTATTTTAAAAAGTCACCATTTTATCATAAAACCTAGTAGACAGGGTACTTGATAAATGAACTGATACTAGCACAAATGTGCCAGTGTAAGAATTAATGAATGACTGAGTGAATGAATCAATTAGTCATAATCCGCAAATGATCTCAGGGTACAGCTTTATTAATCTATGAAAATCTCACCCAGAGATAATAATTGCATTTTCTACATGGGGAAAGAAATAGATAAAACTGCTGTTTAGGGTGACTCTTTGGGAATGCTGATAGAACATTAAGGATCAGCAGGGACCCCAGGCAGGTTCCACCCCATAGCATCTTCTGGATTGAAAACAGCAGGAGAATCACATTCCACATCATTTCCTAAATCATTTTTCTTCTTCAGAAGAATGACTAACAACTGTGAAGGAAAATTGAAGTCTTACTAGACTTTTGAAAAGAGGAAGAGATTATGACAGTGAAAGCTTATGGAAAGAAATGGACCAGAGTTATTTAAAAATAATAAATGTATCCTATAAGGTGTATTAAAAATATAGAGTAGATCTTTTAATTGCTTAGAATTCTAAGCTCAGTATTTTGGAACAATATTTTAGCTTTTAGCAATAACATTCTATGTTTTTCTAGCACAGTAATAAAACATTGCCATAATTTTAGAAAATATAAAGAAAACCTTTGGCTAGATTTTCAAAACTGTGTTTGGTGAGTCATTACTGATTTTCAGTTTAAAAGTAAGCATTCTGTTCCCTTGGAGCTTCAAACCAATCTGACAGTTCAGCTTCCCTTTGTGTGGGTCCTGTCGGAGCTATGAGTTATTATTCATATAAGATACATAAATATTTCCTTTTAACATACTTGGTTTGATGATGCATTCCCTCTTCATCCTTCTATTTTCCTCTGCCTGCATAAGAACAAGGATGAAAAATTGAATTGGCTTAAGACATTAACAAAATCCTAACTGCTGGAAGCAAAAGAGGCAAGAGAGTTTGCTGGAGAAACCAACCTGCACCATATCATTTAGGACAAACCTCTGGGCCCTAAGCCTGTTTTGAATATGTATTACCTTGTATAAACAGGAAATGAATAAAATCTACAGAAAAAGGAGAAAACACATTTTACACAATTTAATTAAAATCCTTGAGGATCCTACAATATTGTTTTCTGATCTAAAATAATACTGAAACATCAATATAGAAAGCACATTCTAAGAAGTAGAATGGTTCCCATTCACCCCATTTGACTACCTGGATTAGTGCCATAAGTAGCTCAATGTTTCCTTAAAATGGTAACTTTTTTTTCTCAGGTATCCAAAGTTACTGCTGTATTATCAATCTTACCTGGTTTTCTTGTGGTTTAGTCGCTAAACCGTCTGACTCTTGTGACCGCATGGACTATAACCTTCCAGGCTCCTCTGTCCATGGGATTCTCCAGGCAAGAGTACTGGAGTGGGTTGCCATTTCCTTCTCCAGGGGATCTTCCCGATCCAGGAATCAAACCCAGGTCTCCTGAATTGCAGGCAGATTCTTTACCCGCTGAGCTATGAGGGAAACCCATGTGATTATCTTAATGCCAGTGTTTAACCAGATTAGGTCAATTCTCAATCCTATTCATTGCTAGATAGCTTATTGGTAATTTATTAATTAATGTAAAGTACTTAGAACCTACACATCAGTTCAGTTCAGTTCAGTTCAGTTCAGTTGCTCAGTCATGTCCGACTCTTTGCAACCCCATGGACTGCGGCACGCCAGGCCTCCCTGTCCATCACCAACTCCTGGAACTTGCTCAAACTCATGTCCATGGAGTGAGTGATGCCATCCAACCATCTTGTCCTCTGTCATCCCTTTCTCCTTCCACCTTCAATCTTTCCCAGCATCAGAGTCTTTTCAAATGAGTCAGTTCTTCACATCAGGTGGCCAAAGTACTGGAGTTTCAGCTTCAGCATCAGCTTTTCCAATGAATATTCAGGACTGATTTTCTTTAGGATGGACTGGTTGGATCTCCTTGCAGTCCAAGTGACACTCAAGAGTCTTCTCCAACACCACAGTTCAAAAGCATCAATTTTTCAGCACTCAACTTTCTTTATAGTCCAACACTCACATCCATATTTGACTACTGGAAAAACCATAGCTCTGACGAGATGGACCTTTGTGGGTAAAGCAGTGTCTTTGCTTTTTTAATATGCTGTCTAGGTTTATTATAGCTTTTCTTCCAAGGAGTAAGCGTCTTTTAATTTCATGGCTGCAGTCACCATCTGCAGTGATTTTAGAACCCAAGAAAATAAAGTCTGTCACTGTTTCCATTGTTTCCCCATCTATTTGCCATGAAGTAATGGGACTGGATGCCATGATTTTAGTGTTTTTAATGTTGAGTTTTAGGCCAACTTTTGCATTCTCCTCTTTCACTTTCATCAAGAGGCTCTTTAGTTCTTCGCTTTCTGCCAGGAGGGTGATGTCATCTGCGTATATGAGATTATAGATATTTCTCCAAGCAATCTTGATCCAGCTTGTGCTTCATCCAGCCCAGCATTTCACATGATGTACTCTGCATATAAGTTAAACTTATTTAACTGCTTATTTAACTTATAAGCAGGGTGACTATACAGTCTTGACATATCCCTTTCCCGATTTGGAATCAGGCTGTTGTTCCATGTCCAGTTCTAACTGTTGTTTCTTGTCTTGTATACAGATTTCTCAGGAGGCCAGTCAGGTGGTCTGGTATTCCCATCTCTTTAAGAACTTTCCATATTTTGTTGTGGAAAATACTAGCCTTTGGTAATCACTCAATAAATGTGGACAATAAACATCGATTCATGAATATTGTTAATGAGTCACTTCTCAGTTAATCTCTGCTTAAAAATTAGAGTATTCAGGGATTGAATAAACCAAGTGAAGTCTGTTTTGCAATGCCTCATTCATAGATGCAACCAAATTTCCTTGCACAATTTTCAAAAAAATGAAAAGGTAGTATCACTGTGTTTTTACTCGAAAAAACTAATAGCAATTAGGAGAAAATATGGTAAAATGATGTGTGAAGGAAGATATTTCAAAAGTTCTTTGTAAGTTAATTAGAAACTTACTGATGCTGTCAAAATTTACTTTGCATGATTCAAGATGAAGCCTCTGAAAAGAGGGATAATATCTGATAAATTATCCTATCAACTGCTGTACATAAGCCTGTTATTTCAGGCAAGATAATTGCATGGTAAACAGCATTAGCTATTCATTAGTTATAGCTGTTCTAACTGATTCTTTCTCAGCTGGGCAGATTTAATTTAGTGACAAGAAAAATACTGCAAATCAGCTCTGTGATATAAACTATGTAAATACAGGAATAAATCAGTAGGAAATAATTCTGACATACATGAAGATAGTCAATGTTTAAGCATCTGAATGCAAAGTTCCAAAGAATAGCAAGAAGAGATAAGAAAGCCTTTCTCAGCGATCAATGCAAAGAAATAGAGGAAACCAACAGAATGGAAAAGACTAAAGATCCCTTCAAGAAAGTTAGACATATCAAGGGAACATTTCATGCAAAGATGGGCTTGATAAAGGACAGAAATGGTATGGACCTAAGAGAAGCAGAAGATATTAAGAAGAGGTAGCAAGAATACACAGAAGAACTGTACAAAAAAGATCTTCATGACCAAGATAATCATGATGGTATGATCACTCATCTAGAACCAGACATCCTGGAATGTGAAGTCAAGTGGGCCTTAGAAAGCATCACTATGAACAAAGCTAGTGGAGGTAATGGGATTCCAGTGGAGCTATTTCATATCTAGGAAGATGATGCTATGAAAGTGCTGCACTCAAGAAAGATGATGTTGTGAAAGTGCTGCACTTAATATGCCAGCATATTTGGAAAACTCAGCAGTGGCCACAGGACTGGACAAGGTCAGTTTTCATTCCAGTTCCAAAGAAAGGCAATGCCAAAGAATGCTCAAACTACTGCACAATTGCACTCATCTCACATGCTAGTTGCAGAAGGCAATGGCACCCCACTCCAGTACTCTTGCCTAGAAAATCCCATGGACGGAGGAGCCTGGTAGGCTGCAATCCATGGGGTTGCTAAGAGTCAGATCCGACTGAGCAACTTCACTTTCACTTTCCACTTTCATGCACTGGAGAAGGAAATGGCAACCCACTCCAGTGTTCTTGCCTGGAGAATCCCAGGGACGGGGGAGCCTGGTGGGCTGCCGTCTATGGGGTCACACAGAGTCGGACAGAACTGAAGCGACTTAGCTGCAGCACACGCTAGTAAAGTAATGCTCAAAATTCTCCAAGCCAGGCTTCAGCAATATGTGAACTGTGAACTTCCAGATATTCAGGCTGGTTTTAGAAAAGGCAGAGGAACCAGAGATCAAATTGCAACATCTGCTAGATCATGGAAAAAAGCAAAAGAGTTCCAGAAAAACATCTATTTCTGCTTTATTGACTATGCCAAAACCTTTGACTGTGTGGATCACAAGAAACTGTGGAAAATTATGAAAGAAATGGGAATACCAGACCACCTGACCTGCCTCTTGAGAAACCTATAAGCAGTTCAGGAACAACAGTTAGAACTGGACATGGAACAACACACTGATTCCAAATAGGAAATGGAGTGCGTCAAGCCTGTATATTGTCACTCTGCTTATTTAACTTCTATGCAGAGTACATCATGAGAAACGCTGGGCTGGAAGAAGTACAAGCGGGAATCAAGATTGCCAGGAGAAATATCAATAACCTCAAATATGCAGCCGATACCACCCTTATGGCAGAAAGCGAAGAGGAACTAAAAATCCTCTTGATGAAAGTGAAAGAGGAGAGTGAAAAAGTTGGCTTAAAGCTCAACATTTAGAAAATGAAGATCATGGCATCTGGCCCCATCACTTCATAGGAAATAGATGGGAAAACAGTGGAAACAGTGTCAGACTTTATTTTTCTGGGCTCCAAAATCACTGCAGATGGTGATTGCAGCCATGAAATTAAAAGACGCCTACTCCTTGGAAGAAAAGTTATGACCAACCTAGAGAGCATATTCAAAAGCAGAGACATTACTTTGCCAACAAAGTCCGTCTAGTCAAGGCTATGGTTTTTACAGTAGTCATGAATGGATGCGAGAGTTGGACTGTGAAGAAAGCTGAGCACCGAAGAATTGATGCTGTTGAACTGTGGTGTTGGAGAAGACTCCTGAAAGTCCCTTGGACTGCAAGGAGATCCAACTAGTCCATTCTAAAGGTGATCAACCCTGTGTGTTCTTTGGAAAGAATGATGCTAAAGCTGAAACTTCAGAACTTTGGCCATCTGATGTGAAGAGCTGACTCATTGGAAAAGACTCTGATGCTGAGAGGGTTTGGGGGAAGGAGGAGAAGGGGACGACAGAGGATGAGATGGCTGGATGGCATCACCGACTCGATGGATGTGTTTGACAGAACTCCTGGAGATGGCAATGGACAGGGAGGCCTGGTGTGCTGCGATTCATGGGGTTGCAAAGTGTCAGACACGACTGAGACACTGAACTGAACTGAACTGAACTGAACTGAAAGAATAAAATTATCACAACTGGTTGTCATGATACTATATTAGATAGATGTTAATATCTGTAAGTAGTAACATTTACAACCAATAGTGGATTTTGTTAAGTGCAATTAGTTTATATGAATATGCTAGATGTTATAAGGAGTCACTGGCAAATTAATTAAACACGATCATATTTGTTCATCATAGTCAAAATAGGTATATTTTTGTCTCATTGAAACCAAGATTTCTTATTCATTCCAGCCTACTTGTATTTTTTATAGGAAAAACTGTGATTGAGTTTTCCATGGACATGTAAATTTTATCATTTCCTCTCCTAATGTGCTTAGTTGCCCTGTACTTTCCAACACTTTTTTGAATTTCCTTGGTGGCTCAGACGGTAAAAGCCACAATGTGGGAGACCTGGGTTCAGTCCCTGGGTTGGGAATATCCCCTAGCAAAAGAAATGGCAGCCCACTCCAGTACTCTTGCCTGGAAAATTCCATGGACAGAGGAGCCTGGTAGGCTACAGTCCATGTGGTAGCAAAGACAGGGACACGACTGAGCGACTTCACTTTCTTTTTTTCCAATACTTTGAGATCCCATGGACTGTAGCACACCAGGCTCCTCTGTCTATGGGATTCTCCAGGCAAGAATACTGGAGTGGGTTGCCATGCCCTTCTTCAGGGAATTTTCCCAACCCAGGTATCAAACCCAGGTCTCCTGCATTGCAGATGGGTTATTTACCACCTGAGCCACCAGAGAAGCCCCACTCTCTTAATAGGGATGTGGATTTATTTATTTATTTATTTTTCAAATTTCAAGCCAAAACATAAATTTTTATTGGAAATAACAAATTTTTTTTTCTTTCCATAATTGTCAAATCCCCCTTTTCAATGATTTGGTTTATTATTTGTGTTTAGTTTTGCCTTTGAAATCTTGCTTAAAGTAAAATTCTTTAAAAACACATTTTATGCGGATAGTTATTTCTATAAATTGCCCCTTCCTACTAAATATTTTTCTGTTGATAATTATAGAGAAAACTGAATGCCACAGTAAAAAATAGGCCATTTATATGGAAAAAATACCTAATGGATGGACAATATATTTGAAGTTTTGCACTTTAATCTTTGCATCTTTTCAAAACACATATAAGCTGAGCTGTTTTCTAAAGAATGATGTTATTGAATATGGACAGCCCATCAGATAATATTAGACATTTCAACATCACCTCAGGGAAAGTTTTTAAAGTAAATCCACTGGTAGATAGAGGATAAAAAATGTCTTGATCAGCTTGGAGAAGGAAAACCTAAGGGTATATATGATGGTTGTCATAACTCAGCATTTGTGATATCCTTGAAAATTTCCCAGGTGGCAGAATTCACATGCCAAAGCAGGAGACACAAAAGATGCAGGTTCAATCCCTGAGTCAGGAGGATCCCCTGGAGGAAGAAATGGCACTCCACTCCAATATTCTTTCAGGGAAATCCCAAGGGCAAAGGAGCTTGGAGGGCTACAGTCCATAACGTTGCTCAGTCAGACACGACTGACTGACTGAACACATATATAGAAAATAATCTTCAATTCTGTTTTGTTACAAAGGAAGAGTGAAGTGAATTTAAAAGAGAAAATTTGTGATTCATTTCTTGCATAATCTTAACACATATATTTTTTAAAAAATTATTTTTTAAAAATTTTTATCAGTCTTTTCCTAAAATATCTATCTATCATCTATATTCTGTAACAGCTATAAACAGAGCAAGCAGCAGGTGTTGTTGTTCAGTCACTCAGTTGCGTCTGACTCTTTGTGACTCCATGGACTGCAGCACACCAGGCTTCCCTGTCCTTCACCAACACCCAGAGCTTGCTCAAACATATGCCCATTGAGTCAGTGATGCCATCCAACCATCTCATCCTCTGGTGTCCCCTTCTCCTCTTGCCTTCAATCCTTCCCAGCATCAGGGTCTTTTCTAATGAGTTGACTCTTCTCACCAGGAGGTCAAAGTATTGTAGTTTCTTCTTCAGCATCAGTCCTTCTAATGAATATTCAGGGTTTATTTCCTAGCTATATAAAATTGTCCTTCACAATGATTTTTAGACTGCATAGTTGCATTTGGAAGACCATATGTCAGGGTGATTACAGACATGGTTCTTGCACAGATAATGGTTGAACAAAATAACCCCTGAAATCCTTTTAAATGCTTTGATTCTATGTACTAAGAATTACAGTGGAGCCACAATAGAGCCTTCGTAGCAAGGATAAAAATGAATATGTAAATAAATTTTGAGCTAAATGTGTCTTGAATAATGTTGACTATACTTTTCTTGTTTATTGCCTCTTTGATCATATTGGTTTCTCAGCTTGAATGTCAGAGCAGTTGTAATCCCCCTTCCTCCTACTTCAATGTTATAAACATGCCATCACAATTACTGCAACAAAACTTTTGATATTTCTGACTTTTATCACAATTTGATGGAGGTTAAGCAATTCACTTAGGTTTCCTTCCTCTACAAAATTGCTCAAGGATCCAGTGACTTTCCATCACATGTATTGATGGGAAATTACTCAATTTAAGAAAAAAAGGAGAATTTTATTTAAGCCAAATTTGAGACTTCGAGGAGATCAAAACAGTCAATCCTAAAAGAAATCACTCCTGAATATTCATTGGAAGGACTGATGCTGAAGCTGAAGCTCCAGTACTTTGGCCCCCTGATTCGAAGAACTGACTCATTGGAAAAGACCCTGATGCTGGGAAAAATTAAAGGCAGGAGGAGAAGGGGACAACAGAGGATGAGATGGTTGGATGGCATCACCAACTCGACAGACTTGAGTTTGAGCAAGCTCTGGGAGATGGTGATGGACAGGGAAGTCTGTTGTGCTACAGTCCATGGGGTCACAAAGAGTCGGACATGACTGAGCAACTGAACTGAAGTGAGGATTATAATCCAGGAAGAGCATCTTAAAAGTCTCTGAGAAGTGTTCTGCCCATTAGAAGTCAAGACACAGTTATATCAGGTCTTTGACCCTAGGGGTTACATACATCAAAAGACATGTTATTGATTTACATAGACCAGATCTAAGCATCATTGTGGTGGGTCATGTGACCCTTTAAAAGATGAAGGAAGAACATATCATTTTCTCAGGAGCTGTCTTGTTGATGCCAGGAGAATGTTGCTGGTTTTGATTGAGCAGGTATTCCTTCCAGTAAGGATGATTTGGTTGATGCATAATGCATATATACAATGCTCAGGGCAGGGGAGAGAGGAAGCCAAAGGGCAGAGAAGACTTTTTGTTTAAATTTTTCTTGTCTTGCCATAAAATATGAATTTTATTTCACATATGGCTCTACTACATTTGAGTCCTTAGCTTTCAGCCACAAAGATGGGAAGAAATAGTAAGAATCACAGGAGACATTTTAGGTGCCAGATTTGGAATTGATATTCAATACTTCTGTCCATATTCTATGGACAATCTATTTAATCCCTTAGCCCCAATGTAAAACAGAAATAAACAGGGAAATGGTACTTTCCTCTGAGTCGAGGAAATGGAAATAAAGAATATCTACATCTAAATTATATAAATGTTTTTAAAGTTATGCTTAATAATTTGAATACATTTATTTATTTAGTACTTATTAAGTATATTCTATGCCGAGACCTATGGTATGTTCTATGAATAAAGTATTGATAAAACTCAGCTTCTACACTTAAATAATACACACATTAAGGTGATTTTGCTCTATGCTCAACTGTCATTTGAATGCTATTTTGTTCCATTGCTTATAGAACTAGGATCATTCAAGGTAGACAGTTAATAAACATTAATCTGACTGAACATTATTAATCTAATCATTTGTAGATTTATTTTTCTTTCAAACATTTTACATATTTCTTCCATGTAAACGTTATATGTAATATTAATTTTGACACAATTGTTTGTGTTTAAAGAATTGTAACTACAAAACAAGGTAGGTATAGAAAAAGGAAAGAGGAAATAAATTAGGGACCCATAACAACAAAAGAACTTCAATGAAATGAATTATTTACATGAAACATGCTTTTATATATATAGTATAATAAACAGTATATACGTGTTTGATTTTTGTCCCCAACTCTTGCCACAGAACTCCTAAAATCTTTGGCATTTCCTGATTGCTGGGGTGTCTTTGTCATATGAAATTTCAGGAAAGGCTTTAATGGGCCCTTTCATTGTTGTTGTTCAGTCAGTCAGTCGTGTCCAACTCTTTGCCACTCCATGGACTGCAGCATGCCAGGCTTCCCTGTTCTTCACTATCTCCAAGAGTTTGCTCATATTCATGTCCATTGAGTTGGTGATGCCATCCAACCATCTCATCCTCTGTCAGCCCCTTCTTCTCCTGCCTTCAATCTTTCCCAGCATCGGGGTCATTCCCAATGAGTCAGCTCTTTGCATCATGTGGCCAAAGTATTGGAGCTTCAGCATCAGTCCTTCCTATGAATATTTAGGGTTGAGTTCCTTTCATATTGACAGGTTTGATCTTGTGGTGGTAAATTGTTTGAACCTTGTTTCACAAAAATAGGATGGGCAAGGACATGAAATGGTAAATCACTCTGCTTGACAAACTTAAGTGGATCATCCTTGAAAGGAGATTGTTTAAGGCAAAAAAAAAAAAAAGTTTAATTTCTCTCTGCTGCTGCCAAGACAGGAGTTAGAGGAGTTTCTGCACCTTGAGAAGACAAGAGATTGGAAAAGAGATGCAATGCAAGGTGGGGAGTGAGTGGCTGAGGGAAGAGAGGCTGAAGACACAACTTTCTGTGGGAGATGCATCTGGGAACCCAGAGATACACAACATTTACTGATGAATTTTTGACTTTTGTGGTGTTTTTTTTTTATATATATATTGTCTTCAATAACACCAGTTAAGGAAAACAAAACAAAACAAAACAACTTTTATTGGTCCTAATATTAGTGTTACTTTGTCAGATGAATGAGGAATTTGGAAAAAGAAGCGACTAGGAAAAGCAGAGATAAATTGCTTTACTCACATTAGAAAATACAGTTTATCATTTTAAAATAATTTTTCCTATAGCTTTTGCTATAAGTTTCAATAAATAAAAAAAGCTTGACAACAATGCTAATGACATAGTAAACTTATGTGATATAAAGTATCATTCATTTTTCCCTTTCACAATTTATATTTTATAAAGTTGTTCAGGGAAACCCTGACTGAAACCGCCTACCTGGCTAGGCACCAGAGTAACCATTTGCATGAGTTATTTTATGATGGGAGATCCTGTTAAGGAACACAGAACTAACAAATAACCACCAACTGGAAGAACTCAAGAAAGGTCAAAAGGAGACGCCACATGGCCTACCAACCTCCCAGCATCCTCCTCTCTGGAATCCATCTTGAAGGATCAATCGTGCACCACCAAGATGGACCCTGAATCACAATGATTGGCCAGAGACAACCTGGAAACTCATTTTATCACCGTAAAACCTGAGACTGCCAGCCATATAGCAGAGCAGTCCTCTTGGGTTCCCTAACCCTCCTGCTCTTCACCCAGGCACTCCTTTCCAATAAAGTCTCTTGCTTTCTCAGCACATGTGTCTGCTTGGGAGAATTCACTTCCAAGTGTTAGACAAGAGCCCACTCTCAGGCCCTGGAGCACGGGTTCTCTTTCTTGCATCAAAGTAGTAGCCCATAATGTTGATTTGATAAGAGCCTGCCTTGACATATTTTAGTAATAATCTGTTAAATTGACTTCTGATGTAAGTAATATTGTTACCAAACCAGACTCGAGTCTGTTCACCAGCGTGCAGTAAAGCCAACCTACTGACACCCACTGTACTAAAGGAAAGTGCAGAGTTTACTTGCAGGAGCCAAGTAAGGAATGCAGGCAGCTAATGCTCAGAAAAACATAACTTCCAGATGTCTTTTAAGGGAAAGTTTTTTAAAGAACAGGGTGAGGGAGAGGGTTGTGGGGTGTATGGTCATGTTATGGACATTATTTTGATCACTTGACAGTGGGATAATCAGGAATCAATATAATCAACCTTCTGGTTCCAACCAGACTGAAGTTTACATGCTTCTTTCTGGTCATAATGAACTGAATTTCTTCTCCCTGCTGGGGATTTCAGTACCTGTAGAACAGTTCAAAGCATATGGCTCAGAATATTATCTATAGCCCTGGAGGGGGAATTAAAGGTCCTTGACTTTGTTTTATGACTAAACTATTATTATTTTGTCTCTGCCTGTTTTCCTTTGTTTCTGCATTTTCTTGCTTATCTGATTAAATTTATTTTTGGAACTCAGGGAGGGTCCAAGGGTCTAAATTTTTCTAGGAACCAAAAGGAGACAGAGGACATGGGGGTGGTCTATTCTGGGAAGGCCCCATAAGGTCCTGCTCAGTTACCACTGGGGATTTACTTTTCTCACTCATTTATAAGATTAGAACAAGAATACCATCTTAAAGAAATTTCTATAAAAAATGAGAAACAATTTAACACTTGGTAAAGGTAAATTCTTAAGGAGAGCTGAGAATTGTATTGGAATAATCCAGGGTGCTTCAGACAATAAAGAATCTGCCTGAAATGTGAGAGTCCTGGGTTTGATCCCTGGGTCAGGAATATCCCCTGGGGAAGGGAATGGTTATCCGCTTCAGTATTTTGGCCTGGAGAATTCCATGGACAGGGGAGCCTGGTGGACTACAGCCTGGTGGACTAGGACCCAAAAGAGTTGAACACAACTGAGTAATACTTTCAGTAACCTGGTCACAGAGGATGTTAACTTGGAACAAGGTGATCTTGATAAGGGTGGAAATAAGTAGGAGAATTGAGTGAATCTTAGGAGATAAAATCTGAAGGACATGAATATGAATCAGTTCAGTTCAGTTGCTCAGCCGTGTCTGACTTTTTGTAACCCCATGGACTGCAGCATACCAGGCCTCCCTGTCCATCACCAACTGCCAGAATTTACTGAAACTCATGTTTATTGAGACAGTGATGCCGTCCAACTATCTCATCCTTTGTCATTCCCTTCTCTTCCTGCCTTCAGTCTTTCCAGTATGGGTCTTTTCCAGTGAGTAGCTTCTTCACATCAGGTGGCCAAAGTATTGGAGCTTCAGCATCAGTCCTTCCAATGAATAATCAGGGCTCATTTCCTTTAGGATGGACTGGTTGGACCTTCTTGCTGTCCAAGGACTCTTAAGAGTCTTCCTCCAACACCACAGTTCAAAAACATCAATTCTTTGGTGCTCAGCTTTCTTTATAGTCCAACTCTCACATCCGCACATGACTACTGAAAAAACCATAGCCTTGATTAGACAGACATTTGTTGACAAAATAATGCCTCTGCTTTTTAATATGCTGTCTATGTTGGTCATAACTTTTCTTCCAAGAAACAAGCGTCTTTGAATTTCATGGCTGCAATCACCATCTGTAGTGAGTTTGGAGCCCCCCAAAATAAGAACTGTCACTTTTTCCCCATTTATTTGCCATGAAGTGATGGAACCAGATGCCATGATCTTAGATTCAGGAATAT
This sequence comes from Budorcas taxicolor, assembly GCF_023091745.1. Lineage (NCBI taxonomy): Eukaryota > Metazoa > Chordata > Mammalia > Artiodactyla > Bovidae > Budorcas > Budorcas taxicolor. The sequence goes on from NC_068910.1 coordinate 75,995,168, forward strand.
GAATATTGATGGATAAAAAATTTCTGGCTTCAATAGCTGAGTAGGTGATGTTGCAAATTCTTGTTATTAGAAATAAGTGATAAAAAGATACTCAGTTTAACAACTTGTAGTCTTTTTACATTCTCTAAAACTTGAATTAAAAAAAAGCTCTAATCTATCAAAAATATTTTTAAGGAAAAGATTTTATACTGTATCAAACATTTAAGAAAAATAATAAAATATTTCTATGACATGTAATTTAAAGTATGTTATGTTTCTAATTTTGTTAATAAGAGTCAGAAGTGTCATTGTTTAGATACTGACTCTGTGTGTATATGTATGCATCTGTATATGCAATCAAAAGATATGATGACTCAACCTTTATAACTGTCTTAAAAGTCATCAGTTTTATTTTGCTTCATGTTACATTTTTCATTATCAGTACATTAAATTTCTTGTGCCTGGTTGAGAATCTGATCAATGAACAAACAAGTATCTGGACGGAACTAAAGCACTCTAGTGTAATGGGAAAAAATTGTGGAACAGTAAGGGCCTGGCTAGTTTGGAAAATGTACAATATTGTTGGTTTCAAGCATTCAGGAAAATGACATAGAGAACCTCCTTTCTGTCCTTCTGCACATTGGGTCTAATTTGAATTCATAATGCCACCTGCTACCAATGCTTTTCTATGAATTGTAATGACTAGAATATTTAGCAGAGTTTGATAAACTAGGGAAAAACAGAGGGTTATATGGTTAAAATTGTTTGGTAATTTTTATTATTGAAAATAAAAAAAATAATGGACTATAGCCATGCAATCTGAAAAATGCATATATATTCACATCAGGACCTAATATTCAAATCTTATGAATGGGAAAATATACATTTCAGTTCTTCCTTGTTACTCCTTAATATCAAGAATGGAGAACGACAAGAAATTAATTTCTTGATTTCCATCACTGAAGTTTTTAAACATAGCACTATAAAATTGTTGCTTCTGAAATTAAATGACAAAATAGATGCACATTACCACTGAGTTAGGAAAGTTAGAGTTAGGACAATTGAATTTTCATATTTCGGTTTTGCTTTGGCATTAATGTGTTTTATAAAGGAATTTCAAGCAAACAGTGCTGATTAATTAGATTATCAGCTGATTAGTGCATGTAAAGTGGTGTCTTATGATTTTGTTGTCACTTAGCAATGATACAAAATATCTCTCCATATGTTTCCAAGTGAACAATGTGATGACAACTCTTTAATTAACTTAGGACTTGACTGCATCATCCATCTAATGCTTGTTGTAGCTTCTACACTAATGTAGTTGCTTATATGCTAATGCTTGTTAGCTTGGCATTTTCCAGATATGCTGACAGGAGGAAATTAAAAATAAATTTTCTAAAGGTTAGTTAATTACAGATAATAAATTTTGTTATGCAAATGTGAAAATGATTTAATTTCTCAACAGCTCATACTGAGCAAGTAAATTAAAGCTTACCTTTAATTTTCAGTGTTAAATTGACAAAGAGACAAAGGAATTAAAGGTCCTTGACTTTGTTTTATGACTAAGCTATTATTGTTTTCTCTCTGCCTGTTTTCCTTTGTTTCTGCATTTTCTCACTTCTCTGATTGAATGTATTTTTTGGAGTTCAAGGTTACTCAAATAACTCAAGGTTACTCAATTATAAGAAATTTTAAGTTTCTAAGTGTTTTTGAACTTTTCCCTTGGAAGGAATCTAGGGATCCAACTTTAATCTTTTGAGGTCCATTTTAGAGCTTTGAGTCAATGATAAAGTATAGTTTTACCCTGATATTGATCTTCCAATGTTTAAGTCAGAACTCGAGTAAATTTTACATATTAGACAAATCTATTTTTTTTTTTAAGCTGAATCATTTGGCCCCTAAAATTTATTTTGATTTGAAAAGTGCAGTTTAGTATAATTAGTTTTATCTTATCTTATAATTAGTTTTATTTTATCTTATAATAACAAGAATATGAATGCCATTTGACACTTCCATCTGTGATGATTTTTGCCTGTCCCTCAACATACCACCTCTATTTACTTGATGACAACCACTCAACCCTCAGAGATCAGCTCCAATGTCAATCATGCTTCTTATATATTCTTTCTTACATTTCTTTCATAGCCCTTTTCATGGATTGCAAAACATATACTTCCTTTGTAATGTTTGTTATCCTGCTGAATTGTAAGCTCCAGAAAGAGAAAAACCATTTCTATTTTTTAGTTTACTTTTTATCTCTAACATCTTTCACCCTGCTAGGCACATGATAGATGCTCAAATGATATTCATTTAATAAATAGAAATATAAATGGATACATCACATATGGACCATATAAATTGGAGAGTGAATAGTACAATAAAGATATTTGCAATAGCTGATTTTATTAGGTAGGAAGTAAGGCATAAACAACCTGTGTTGGCCTAGTTGAAAAGGATTCAAGCTGATCTCTAAACCCCTCCTCAGATACTCCCCAATGTCCTCTGGGAGAGCTCAAAGATATGCTACAAAATAACCACAGAAAAATTTCCAACTCCAGCACATTAACCCTAGGCTCATAGTGGATAAAAACTAACCACAGAGGCTTCTCCAACTCTGGCCTAATACCCTTGATGCATGGCTGTGTACTCAACTGACATTAGCAGGGAGCCTGTTCAGTTCCAGTTCAGTCGCTCAGTTGTGTCCGACTCTTTGTGACCCCATGAACCACAGCATGCAAGGCCTCCCTGTCCATCACCAACTCCCAGAGTTTACCAAGCTCATGTCCATTGAGTCGGTGATGCCATCCAACCATCTCATCCTCTGTCGTCCCCTTCTCTTCCTTCCCTCAATCTTTCCCAGCATCAGGGTTTTTCAAATAAGTCAGCTCTTCTCATCAGGTGGCCAAAGTATTGGAGTTTCAGCTTCAACATCATTCCTTCCAATAAATACACTTAGGACTGATTTCCATTAGGATGGACTGCTTGGATTTCCTTGCAGTCCAAGGGACTCTCAAGAGTCTTATCCAACATCACAGTTCAAAATCATCAATTCTTCGGCGCTCAACTTTCTTCACAGTTCAACTCTCACATCCATACATGACCACAGGAAAAGCCATAGCCTTGACTGCTGCTACTGCTAAGTCACTTCAGTTGCATCCGACTCTGTGCGACCCCATAGATGGCAGCCCACTAGGCTCCCCCGTCCCTGGGATTCTCCAGGCAAGAACACTGGAGTGGGTTGCCATTTCCTTCTCCAATGCATAAAAGTGAAAAGTGAAAGTAAAGTTGCTCAGTCACGTCCGACTCTTAGCGACCCCATGGACAACAGCCTATCAGGCTCCTCTGTCCATGGGATTTTCCAGGCAAGAGTACTGGAGTGGGGTGCCATTGCCTTCTCCGATAGCCTTGACTAGATGGACCTTAGTCGGCAAAGTAATGTCTCTGCTTTTGAATATTCTATCTAGGTTCGTCATAACTTTTCTTCCAAGGAGTGTCTTTTGATTTCATGGCTGCAATCACCATCTACAGTGATTTTGGAGCCCAGAAAAATAAAGTCTGGCACTGTTTCCAGTGTTTCCTCATCTATTTGCCATGAAGTGATGGGACCAGATGCCATAATCTTAGTCTTCTGAATGTTGAGGTTTAAGCCAACTTTTCCACTCTTCTCTTTCACTTTCATCAAGAGGCTCTTTTTAGTTCTTCTTCACTTTCTGCCATAAGGGTAGTGTCATCTGCATATCTGAGGTTATTGATATTTCTCCCAGCAATCTTGATTGCAGGTTGTGCTTCTTCCAGCCCAGCGTTTCTCATGATATACTCTGCATATAAGTTAAATAAGCAGGATGACAATATACAGCCTTGATGTACTCCTTTTCCCATTTGGAACCAGTCTCTTGTTCCATGTCCAGTTCTAGCTGTTGCTTCCAGACCTGCATACAGGGTTCTCAAGAGGCAGGTCAGGTGGTCTGGTATTCCCATGTCTTTAAGAATTTTCTTAAGAATTTTCCACAGGGAGCCTGTTGAGCATTTGTAAATATTCTATGCATGCATACATCTGATTACAACAGACTGAATTTTGGGAAAGACATAAATATTATAGCCTGTTGTTATGTAACTTGCAAATGTCAATCAAAACTGTCAGTCCATCCCTCCTAGATGAATATGTAAAAGTTTGTCTTGAAAAACCTCATACCTAATCATTCCATCTCCAGTGCCTTTCTTGACTTTGCCCATCTCTCTCTTGAGGTATTCTTTCTGTTCTTCCTTTGATAAACTTTATTTTTGCCATGGTTAAGACCTCAGATCCTTCTTTGTGTCCTTACCAAGAGCCAAGGCCCATGAGGAAGTGTTCTCTTTGACCCTCCCTATCTGATTATAGTTTGAAGAGGTATCAGTTTCTCTTATGACCATGTTTCCAACAAAATGAGATGAAAACTAAAAGCACACTAAAATGAAAATAAAATTTAACAGTGATTTGTCTCATGAACTTGCAGGGCTACCAAGGGCAATAAAGGCAAGGTATCTGGTCTTTCAGTCATCAGCCTAGACAAACAGAGCTTGGATTAGAGAGAGCAGTGGGTGGTTATTTAATGAAACTATTTCGTACCAAAGAGGCAAAGCCTTATACTAGGTACAGTGAAGATAGTTTCTGTTAATTTGCAAAGGCAAACATTAAGACAGCATTACAAACAACCTTGCATACCTCCATTTCAACATCATTTCTGTGTAACCATCATATCTCTGCTATTAGAATCATCTAACACACTAATGAGTTTTTTTTTTTTTTTTTGAGACTTGGTTATTTTAATTTTTGATTGTGATGGGTCTTCATGTCTGTGAATAGACGTTCTTTAGTTGTGGCGAGCTAGTGTTGCTAATCTTTGTTGTTTTGTGTGGACTTCTCCTCTCGTGGCTTCTCTTGTTGTGGAGAATGGGCTCTAGGTGCACGGGCTTCAGTAGTTGCAGCACATGGGCTCAGCAGTTGTGGTGCGAGGACTTAGTTGCTCCACAGAATGTAGGATCTTCCTGGACCAGGGATAGAACTGGTGTCCTCTGCATTGCAAGGCAGATTCTTAGCCACTGGACCACTAGGGAAGCCCTGATAGGATTTTTAAATGCAGAAGTTTTTATGGAAAGCCTTATTTGAAAATAACCAAAAACATAGTATAGCTAAGATATATTGTTTTTGAAGTAATTATAACACACATAACTACACGCATGCATATATTATTACACTTATCCAGTTAATTCTAACTCCTGTGATAATTTTATAAGGACTCAAATTAAGCTCCCTTTAGGCCACCAAACTCATCTCACTTAGGCATTTGACAACTAAATATGAGTAAGACTTGTCTAATTTTTTGGCTTGTCTTGGTTTTTCTAAATCAAATGCATTCCATAGTGTTATCACATAACATTTTCTTTTCATATTGTTATTAACCTTTTTTAATTAGTTCTTGTGGGTGGTATGTACATATGTGCTAAGTAGCTTCAGTTGTGTCCAACTCTTTGTGGCCCTATGGACCGTAGCCTGCTATGGTCCTCTTGTTCATGGGATTCTCCAGGCAAGAATACTGGAGTGGTTGCTATGCCCTCTTCCAGGGGATCTTCCCCACCTAGGGATTGAACCTGCATCTCTTATTTCTCCTGCATTGGCAGCTGGGTTCTTTACCACTAGAGCCACCTGAAAAGCCCTCTTATGGGTAGGACTGAGACCAGTTCCCATATTTGGGGAAGGAAAATCGTTGGGACCTTTATTTTTTTGCTTGAGACAAAAAGGTTCACAAAAAAGGATTAGATTTGACTGCCTTCTCTTTATGTTTCATTATTTCTTCTCCTTTTTTTTTTTTTTTCATTTCCCTCATTTCTTTCTTTTCTATTATAGCCACCTTTTTTCCACCCTACAAATTCCTGTTTTAATAAGGATTTGTTTATTTTGAGGAAAAATGTTCCCCCAAATAAACCAGGATATCAACTTTAGAAAACAAATCTTAAGACTATTAAACTAATCATTTCTCTAGAGAATGCATTTGATGTGCCAGCTCTCATTCATAACAATACAGTGTTAAGTTTGTGCTAAACAGCCCCATATAGCACTCTTAGGTGGGATTTAACACACATACCTCTAACTCAAAGCTGCTCTCAAGCGCTAATGAGATTGCCTTTGTAGTTAGGTGGACATCACCTAAGATTTGGTTTCAGTGTCAAGACTGATAATGTCATACACCAAGGAGGGGATGAAAAGATTTTTTTTTTAATTTACATATTGAGGCTGTATGTGGAGAACAGGGTGGGATTCTTATGGTGGTTAAGGGATGAAGCAGGAGTGAGTCTGCCCAGAGCAAAAACTTGTGTAGTTTGCACCTCCTGCTGTCACTAAGGAGGGTGCACCCAGGACTTCTTCTTAGTATGTTCACATGTGGGACAGAAGGGGAGCAAGCTCCCCAAAATGGAGTTACTCTAGTTCCTTCCTTGCATCCCTACTCTTTTCCTCCCTTCCTTCCTTTACCCCTCCCTCCCTTCCTTTCTCCCTTCCTTCTTTGTATGCACACTATAATTGTCCTTTCATCTGCCATCATTTTTATATCCTTTTTCATTTTTATTTTTTACTTTCTTTCCAATTTAGAATTTCCTTGTATCTCTGAAGACAGCCAATGAATTGGTAGAGAGAGTACAGCCTTTTTCATAATACTCTGAACAAGACAGGTCATCCAAGGCAGCAACACTGGTATCTCATGCCTTCTGTTTCCCAGAAATTGGACTTAGTAGGTTTTTCCTCTTCTGAACATCTTCAGTAGAGATTCGTTGGCTGTACCACATGCAGAAAAAAGCAGTTAGTACATTAACTTGAGCAACTACCACCATCTGCTCTGAATTATTGAGCTCTACAGCACACTATAATAGTCACACATTAAAAATTTTGTGATAAACCAAATATAAAAAATTCACAATATTTTGGGCTTCCCCATAGTCTAAAGCAGATATATGCCTTATATTATGTAAAAAAAAAAGAGAAATTCTAATTAATAGAATTCAACTGATTATATAAACTGTTCACAAAATACTAGTTTCTTCCTCAGATGTTAGAGTTTTTCTTAGGGCTTGTAATCTTAGTCTTATTTCTATATCTTGTAATTTTAATCATGATTATATATATATATATATATATATAAATAATTATAATTGAGCTACACTTTTTAAAAAACTAGATTTATTTTTATGTATCCATGGAACTCACTTTTGTCATCACAAGTTATATTTTAATATTTAATAAAGCATATAATTGGGCAATGAGGCTATAATTTCAAGTTTATGACTGATTCTTCAGAGTCAGTAATTTAGTTGTAAGGACTGGGAGATGAAAAGACTTTGTACTTTTCCTGTTTTGCACATGTTTCCAAGTGGAGATGACTTGATGACATTCTCTTTCTCTCAAGCTATTAACAGCTTTTGTATCTCCACACTGCTTCTGGTTGTTGTCTTTCATGGACTCCTGTCTCCATGATGATTTTCCTCAGATAAATCTCTCAGTCCTCTTACTCCTTTGAATTAGCCTTTTATTTTTAAAGCACTCTTAAATTATATGTTCTTAATGTTTTATATGCTATTTGTTTGGATGCATCAGTCATTAACTGGTGCATATTTCATATACTTCTTCCAGTGCTGCTACTGTTTTTTTTCCAATATATTCAGATGTTTTCACAAGAAACTTTTTAGGTACTGCTGCTATATGTATTAGGGCTTCCCTGGTGGCTCAGATGGTAAAGGATCCACCTGCAATGCAGGAGATCCAGATTCAATCCCTAGGTTGGGAAGAGCCCCTGGAGAAGAGAATGGTTATTTAATGGCTCTAACCTGGTTATTTGTGAATAGAGAGGGAAGTGGGAGATGAACAAATTCTATCTGTTGAACTATAGTATAGGTGCTATTCTTCCAGGCAAGAATACTGGAGCGGATTGCCATTTCATCCTCAGGAGATCTTCCCAACCCAGGGATTGAACCCACATCTCTTTGTATCTCCTGTGTTGTCAGGTGGATTCTTTACCAGCTGAGCCACCAGGGAAGCCCAAGTCATTTTAAAACATCTCGTAACGAATAAGTGGTAGAGTAGGGAAAACTTAAACTAGGGTTGTGGTTGTTATTGTTGTTGTTCAATTGCTAAGTTATATTTAACTCTTTGTGATCCCATAGAATGCAGCACGCCAGGTTTCTCTGTCCTCCAATATCTCATAGAATTAGCTAAGATTCAAGTCCACTGAGCCAGTGATGCTATCTAACTGTCTCATCCTCTGCCACCCTCTTTTCCTTTTGGCTTCAATCTTTCCCAGCATTAGGGTCTTTTCCAATGAGTTGGCTCTTCACATCAGATGGCCAAAGTATTGGAGCTTCAGCTTCAGCATCAGTCCTTCCAATGAACATTCAGGGTTGATCTCCTTCAGGATTGACTGGTTTGATCTCCCTGCAGTCCAAGGGATTCTCAAGAGCTTTCTCCAGCACCACAATTCAAAAGCATCAACTCCCTGGTGCCCAGGCTTTTTTATGGTCCAACTCTCACATCCATTTATGACTACAGGAAAAACCATAACTTTGGTCATATGGACCTGTGCTGACAAAGTAATATCTTTGCTTTTCAATATGCTGTCTAGGTTTCTCATATGGAGAGTGAAAAAGCTGGCTTGAAGAACTCAATATTGAAAGGCTTAAGATCATGTCATCAGGTCGCATGATTTCCTGGCAGGTAGAAAGGGAAAGGGTAGAAGCAGTGATAGATATTTTCTTGGGCTCCAGAATCAGTGCAGATAGTGAATGCAGCCATGAAATTAGAAGATGCTTGCTTCTTGGAAGGAAAGCTATGACAAACTAGAGTTATTTGATTCAAAATACCTGATTTTTTGTCGAACCATATTCACATCCTGGCTGTGTCCATACTATAGTTCTTTCCATTATTTTTTGCAGTCACTATAGGGATTAACATCTGTGCTCCTATCTCATCTTTAATACTGTGAGTGAGTAGCTCATATGGTAAAGAATCCGCCTGTAATGTAGGAGACCCAGGTTTGATCCCTGGGTCAGGAAGATCCCCTGGAGAAGGAAATGGCAACCACTCCAGTACTCTTGCCTGGAGAATTCCATGGATGGAGGAGCCTGGTGGGCTACAGTCCATGGGATCACAGAGTCGGACATGACTGTGTGACTAACTGTCAACTGTGAGTGAGAGAAAGTCACTCAGTCATGTCTGACTTCTGCGACCCCATGGGCTATACAGTCCATGGAATTCTCCAGGCCAGAATACTGGAGTGGGTAGCCTTTCCCTTCTCCAGGGCTTTAATACTGTAGTTGTCACATGTATGTTATATCTACGCATGTTATAAAACCTAGAAAACAATAATATATTTGCTGTTTTAAACCAATATCTTTACAAAAAAAGACAAAAAGGATAACTAAAAGATTAAAATATTTACCTACTATTTCCAACAGTCTATTTATTCCTAAAGCTACATCTGGTATGATTTCACGTGGTTTCATCTGATGTTATCCTTCAGCTTGAATCCACTTATAATGGGTTTTTTATAATGCAGGTCCACCAGCAACATGTTCTTTGCTTTTGTTTATCTGTAAATGTATTTATTTTGTCTTAAATTTTGAAATTTAATTTCTTAAATACAGAATTGTAAGCTGTCTTCTTTGTGTCAGAATTTTAAAGATGTCACTCTATTGTCTTCTTGACTCCATGGTTACTGATGAGAAGTCATCATTTTAAAAAATCTTGTTTAAATATATCATTTATTATTCTTGGGCTGCATTTAAGATTTTTCCAATGGAATTCCCTGGTTGCCTAGTGGTTAGTATTCCAAACTTTCACTGCCATTACCCAGGTTCAATCTCTGTTGCGTTTTTGGTTTTAATCACCAAGTTGTGTCTGAAACTTGCAATCCCATGACTATAGCTCACTAGATTCCTCTGTCCATGTGATTTCCCAGGCAAAGTGCGGTGGGTTGTTATTTCCCTCTCCAGGGGATCTTTCCAACCCAGGGATTGAACCCAGGTCTCCTGCATTACAGGTGGTCTCTTGCATTGCAGAATGATTCTTTACTGACTGAACCACCAGGGAAATCCCCAGTCTCTGTTGGGAACTGAGATCCTGCAAGCTGAATGACCAAACTTATTTTTTTTCCTTAGGTTTAATTTTGCTTTTGAACTATGGTGTTGGAGAAGACTCTTGAGAATCCCTTGGACTGCAAGGATATCCAATCAGTCCATCCTAAAGGAGATCAGTCCTGGGTGTTCATTGGAAGGACTGATGTTGAAGCTGAAGCTCTAGTCCTTTGCCCACATGATGCGAAGAGCTGATTCATTTGAAAAGACCCTGAGGCGGGGAAAGATTGAGGGCAGGAGCAGAAGGGGATGGCAGAGGATGAGATGGTTGGATGGCATCACCGACTCAATGGACATGGGTTTGGGTAGACTCCGGCAGTTGGTGATGGACAGGCAGGCCTGGCGTGCTACAGTTAGTTCATGGGGTCACAAAGAGTCAGACACGACTGAGCGACTGAACTGAATTGAATTTTGAACGTTCTGATTATAATGTGTGCCCATATGTTTTATGTTTATGCTTCTCATGTTCAGGCATTTACTGAGTTTGTTAATTCACTGCATTTGGGATATATTTGGCATTAATTCTTATAATAGTTTTGTTACTGCATTCTGTTTATCCTCCCTTACTGGAGCTCTTATTGTGCATATATTAGGCCATTAGACATTTTTTCCTTCATCATCAAGATTCTATTTTTTTAAACGTATTTTCTCTCTGTTCTTCAGGTTGGATAATTTCAGTTTATCTATTCCCAAAATCACCAGATTTTTTCTTTCAACTCTAATTTGCTATTAAGACAATGCAGTAAATGTTTTATTTTAGACAGTTTAATTTCCATTTCTAGAATTTTCCCTTAATTCTGCTTAGTTATCTTCATTCATTAGCAGCTAACTTTCTCTCAAGTCCTTGAGCATAATTGCATTATTGATGTCTATTAAACACTACTGGCTCAGCGGGTAAAGAACCCACCTGCCAATGCAGGAGACACAGGAGACGTGGGTTTGATCCCTGGGCTGGGAAGATCCCCTGGAGTAGGGCGAGCAACCCACTCCAGTATTCTTGCCTGGAGAATTCCCATGGACAAAGGAGCCTGGTGGGCTATAGTCTGTGGGGTCACATAGTCAGACACAACTGAGCACATGCACTGGGTCATGTCAAGATTAGTTTCTATTGACAAGTTATTTGTTTTGTTTGTTTGTTTTTGTTTTTAACTATGTCCCTATTTTTCACAGGTTTGATAGTTTTTACTGCCTACTGGATAAAATCCCATAGACGGAGGAGCCTGGGAAGCTGCAGTCCATGGGGTCTCTAAGAGTCGGACATGACTGAGTGACTTCACTTTCACTTCTCACTTTCATGTATTGGAGAAGGAAATGGCAACACACTCCACTATTCTTGCCTGGAGAATCCCAGGGACGGGGGAGCCTGGTGGGCTGCTGTCTATGGGGTTGCACAGAGTTGGACATGACTGAAGTGACTTAGCACCAGCAGCAGATGTTGGGGATAATAAATTGTAGAGATTCTAGATTTTTTTTTATTACACCAAAGTATATATATATATATATCTATATATATATCTATATATATAGATATATATATATATATATTTTTTTTTGTCCTTGCGAGCAATTAACTTAGCTGGACTGAAAGTATAAAACATGTGTCCTGTCAAGTGAGAAGGAGTTTAACTTTCTGTTCATTTCCTCTCTTCCACCATCTGTTGTTTTTGACACAGCTGTTGAGAATGTCCTCAGGGATCAGCCAAAAGTTTGGTAGAGTTTAAGTGCAGGATTTGAAGCATGTCTCTTGTGATTCCCTGCCTTCTATTTTGCTTTCTCTAATTTTCAATTACTCTGGCTGTCTTGATTTCTGTCCTCTAATCCTTCAGAAAAATAATGTGACAGGTTTCTACTTTGATTTTAGTTGTCTTACTCCATACAATGTGGAGAATGTCTTCAGACCAAAAAACAAAACAAAACAAAAAACCAAACAAATCTTACTGGTACTGTTTCTTTCTTTCAAGGTTCAACTCCTCTCTAATTTCTACTTGCTGTTGGTCATAGTTGACTTTCATATCTTCACATAGTTGACTTTCATATCTTCTCCAGAATAATGAATATTATTTATGTTAAGGTTGATTTGATACAGGCCATTCTGTCATACTTGAAAGAATCCTCCCACCACATTTATTTACTTGTTTGAGATATATGTTTATATATGTAAAGCATTTTAGTTTCCTGGTGAGATTTTACCAACTCATTGTTAAATGCCCTTTTAATCTGTTTTGTTGTTCAGTTGCTAAGTTGTGCCTGACTCTTTGCAACTCCATGGACTGCAGCACACCAGGCTTATCTGTCTTTCCACCATCTCCCAGTGCTTGCTCAAACTCATGTCCACTGAGTCGGTGATGCCATCCAACCATGTCATTCTCTGTCGTACCTTTCTCTTCCTGCCTTCAATCTTTCCCATCATCAAGGTCTTTTCCAATGGGTCAGATTTTCATAACAGGTGGCCAAATTATTGGAGCTTCAGCACCAGTCCTTCCAATGAATATTCAAGGTTGATTTCCTTTAGGATTGACTGGTTTGATCTCCTTGCAGTCCAAGGGACTCTCAAGAATCTTCTCCAGCACCAGTTTGAAAGCATCAGTTCTTTGGCGCTCAGCCTTCTTTATGGTGCAACTCTGATATCTGAACATGATTACTAGAAAAATCATAGCTTTGATGATACAAATCTTTGTCAGTAAGGTAGTGTCTCTGCTTTTCAATATGCTGTCTATATTTTTCATAGCTTTTTTCCCAAGGAGCAAGTGTCTTTTAATTTCATGGCTGCAGTCACCATCCACAGTTATTTTGGAGTCCAAGGAAACAGCTAAATGTACTTTATATATAATCTCCTTAATGTCATTTTGACACTATTTAATCTTTCAGTCTTTTCCATCCACCATGACTTTGTTAATGAGACTATTTTTATCAATCCATTTTTAGTATGTAGTGCAATGCAGACTTATGTACTAAAACTACTGGCTTTATCCCCAAGAGGTATTAGTTACCAATTCAATTGTAGGAAAGTTTTAGAATTTATAGAAAAACATCAGTTGATAAAAGAGTTTTCAAAAACCCACACCCAGTTTTCTCTATTACTAGTAGCTTACATTAATATGATATATTAGTTACAATTAGTGAATTATTATTGTTAACTAAAATCAATAATTTATTCAGAATTCCTTAGTCCTTTCCTGATTTTTCTTTTCCATTTAATGTTCCATGACCATCCAGGAAATAGCCATTCAAATAACCACATTACATTAAATTGTAAGGTCTCTTTAGGCTCCTTTTGGTTGTGGCAGTTCCTCAGACTTTCCTTATTTTTGATGATCTCACCAGCCTTAAGAAATATCATTCAGATGTTTTGTAAAATACTCCTCAATTGGAATAACACTCCTCATTATTCTCATGATTAGTTTGGGATAGGTTTTGAGAGAAAGACCAGATAGTTAAAGTGCTATTTCTATCACTTCATATCAAGGCTTCTTACTATCAACATGATTTATCATTATTAATGGTAACCTTGACCATCTGGATGAAGTAGTGTCTGTCAGGTTGCTTTGCTGTCAAGTTATTTACACATCCTATATTGCAGTTTGAGAGGGCATATTTATATGCAGCTCACTCTTACAGGATGGTGAGTTATGGTTCTTCTTGTCAACAGCAGAATATGTACATAAATTATTTGGAATTTTTGATGGTTCATTCTATGTGTCACTGTTGCTAGGGTATTAGGTCCAGCTATTTGGTCAGACACTAGTTCATGCACTGTTGTGAGAGTATTTTGTAGAAGTCATTATATTTACAATCAGTTGACTTTAAGCAGATTACCCTTCATGATGGGAGTGGGCCTCACCCAATTAGTTGAAGACCGTAAACCAAGGTTTATCAGAATAAAAGCAATTCTGCTTCAGTACTCTAACATAAAAATTCTGCTGAGTTTACAGTCTTCTGTTATGTCTTATAAATTTTGGACTTACCATTCCCTGTTATTGCATTAGCCAATTCCTTAAAGATCTATCTGTGCTTATATCTATCTATCATCATTTGTTTATCTCCTATTCATTCAGTTTCTTTGGAGGTATTTAATCCTTCTGCCTAAAAGGTTTGCCTTTTCTCTTGAATTTATTCATTTAATCACTTACTTATATTAGTATGGCCTCATGGATATTTATTTTATACTTTGGATTACTATTCTGACACTTCCTTATTGTTTTGCCAATCAGGAGCACCTTTAGTTGTCCCTATGTTTTTTTTATGTACCCCATGAACATAGGTTTTTATTTTGAGCAGCTCTGTATTTTCTGTCATTACAAGATGCTCCAACTCATCTTTTATATTTCTTGCTTCATTTTGAATTTCTACAGCATCAGCTTGGAAATAGATTCTTTTTCCTACACTATCCTCCATTCTAGGGATCAGAGTCATAAAAAGTATATAATGTTAGAAAGCATCTAGTCCAGTGAATTTCAAAGATTAAGATTCATATGAATCATCTTCAGACTTTATAAAAATTCAGATTCATTGGTTCTGGGCACATGAGATTCTTTATTTTTAGGAATCTTCATGATAGTCTAAATGTTAGTCCTTTGAGGCACAAGGATGTGATCAAAATTTCTCACCTTATACCAGAGGAAATAAAGTTTCATAAATTCTTCCTCAATTTGTCCTGAATACTATCTCTCAAAACAAACTATTCAAAGTCATAAAAACCTGAAGCAATGATATTAACTTATGTGCAACTTTGGTTCCATTTCTAAAGTTGGGAAGGTAGAATCTTCTTTACTAGGTTATTTGTTATATTTGTTTCCTAAGTTTATATGGGAGATATTCTAATAGTACATAATTTTTGTATACAGAATACATAATTCTAATAATACATAATAGGAGACATTAAAATTAATACATAATTTGATTTAAGTAAGTCTTTTTTTAAAAAACTTGATGTAAAGCTTTTTTATCATACAAATCTTCAGTCAAAATCTGAAATAGTTAGCAGTTATCTAAGGAATCCAAGAAATTGTGATATAAATTCTTTATATAGAATAATGATGTTCCATACAATCTCTCATTAGTCTAATGTTGTTTCCCACATTAATCAATTTCATTTGGCTCTATATGAGAAAGAAAACAGAGGAGAAGCATACGTAGGGGCTGAAATATTCCGTGCTTATTGCAAATGCAACAGATAAGGTTACAGCTGTTCTGAATAAAGGAGGTTCATATGATATATTCTTCTGAGAAGACTGTGTAAAGGAAGGGTTATGCAAATATTCAAGAGGAAACAAAGTTTGAGGATTTCTCAAGTCAGTTGAATTACATCACATACTTCATCATCAAAGAGCAGATGAAAAAGAGTAATCTACTTACCTCCAACCTATCATCATATTTTTCATCAAAAGTTCCATAACAGTGAAAAGATTGGATTACATTCCATGTTTTGACATATGGGGTAATATAAGTAGAATAAAGAACTAAATGAACCTGTGTCTGGTTTATTGCTTATAAAACTCACATCAAATGATCATGAACAATGGATAGGCAAATGTAGATGTTCTTTATTAAACTTCTCCTAAGATAATAGTGGCTTTATTTGTGAAGTTATTACTTCCCCTCTTCTTTATATATATCTAAGGATTTTATGTTCGTGAATACTGGCAATTGAATCTAATAGTGGCTTTCCGGATATTGCTTCAAAAGCCAAAATCTGTCTAGTTTCCCTGGGCTCAAAATAATATATAATCCTCAGTTCCTCCTTCAATAACTTAAAGAGAGGAAAATATGCTTTGCTACAATTGACATGAATTTTAGTGTATATATATTTATATATAAATGAATTTTAGTATATATATGCATATGAATTTTAGTGTATATACATATATGTGAGTTTGTTTGTGTGTGTAGCAATGACCCACAGAATAAAGACAGATTTTATATGGTAATAATAGAATTCACTTAGACATGTAATCTAAATTTTTTCATTCTGATATTTTTCAATAGTTATTTATCTATAA
Organism: Budorcas taxicolor; assembly: GCF_023091745.1. Lineage (NCBI taxonomy): Eukaryota > Metazoa > Chordata > Mammalia > Artiodactyla > Bovidae > Budorcas > Budorcas taxicolor. The sequence continues at coordinate 76,011,301 of NC_068910.1, forward strand.
GTCTTTGCTTGTTCTGTTTCACTGGAATGTTTGATTTCATATAGCTTATCATAGACAGATGTTTCCTATAGGTATGTGTGTGTTTGTATGTGCATGATATAAAGAAATGTATATTTACTTAAATATTCATACATGAGGAGCTATATGTCAACATTGCATTTCTTATTCAAAATGTTGATATTCTCAATGAGTTACTCCTGGTTATGTCCATGAAGCAAATCTTATTTAAATGCCAATATCATAATTTCAGGATCCTACCTTGGTCCATTTTATATTCTGTCTAATTCATTACAATTTTGTGAGGATTAAATAATATCAAATGTTTATATGACACTGACTAATTTGACATATGCCACTGGAACTGTCTTACACACTTACACTCATTCAAACCTAAATAGGCCCTTGTACTATCCTCATTTGACAGATGAGAAAATGTACACACAATAGGCTTAGTATCTCATCCCAGGAAAGCTGAGATTGAAAACCCTATAATCTGTCTCTTATCAAGTAAAATAATAAAATTCACTTTGTGCGTTTGACATCAAGAACTTTCCAACAAATACTACTTTTCCTCTGCACTTGTTCTCAGTTTCTTTTTATTCCTTTTCATCCTTAAAATATTTTTTCTTATTTAATGTCAGCAAAGAGAACAGAAAGAAAAAGCCTCAGTAGCATACTTTAATGTGCACGTTATATAACCTTGGTATCAATATTAAGATTACCAATGGTAAAAATCACAAATTTCATTTTATATTCTTTATGGCACTGCAAAAAAGGACTTTGATACTTTAAACTGTGTTATGGCTCTTTCTCTACATTATTCTGGCTCATTTTTAGTTAATCCAATTTTACAGTTTAACTTTTTAAAATTAATCAAATGCTTCTTGATAGAATGACTGAAAAATTCTCACTGACTCTGGTCTTAAATGTTTTGTCATGCCTCTGACAGCATAAATATTTTAGCCTAAAAATAGTCTAAAGTGTTTTCCTATTAAAATAAGAGCTAAACTGAGGGTTTAAAAAAGCTGTACAGTTATACTGAACATTCAAGTATGGATTTTGGTTACTCTTATATTCTTATGACAAAGAAGAAATTGAACATCCCAAATACCAAATTTAATTAGTTAGGTCTACTTATTACTATAACTCATAATTATCAGATAATATATAATGGAGTAAAATGGCAATTTAATATTTGCAGAATGGTAGTCAGCTACAGGATACAAAGTGAAATATATTTTATAGGGGTGCAGGGTCTTCTTAAATAAATAGATCTATTGCACTAATAAAATGTTGGCAAAATAAAATTATTTACTTGACAGATTTCTCAGGTGATTTGCTAAACTGTCCTGACACATTTGAAAGCTTTGAGGCTTGAAGATTCGTAAGAGTTAATGAAAAGAATGATGATCTGAGGTATTTACATTTTCTTCTTATTCAGTAAGAACTCTCCAGTATAAATCTTTGTGGAGATGGTTTATGCTCTGAAGAAAGAACAACCGTTTGATTCTCAAAATCTCATCAAAAAATGAAAACTTTATGACTTGTATCCCAAATGGTCACATATTCAAAAATTAACCAAGTCAAATGCTTGGATAAGAAATTCTTGATTGAACAGATGGCTTTGGATCAGAAATGGAAGAGAAAGTGATTTTCAGTCCTATGCTTTTATTTTTATAAGTGTCAATATTCTGAACATTTGAGATATCTCTTAGCAGATGGTGACTTTGGAATTTCCTTACCACATCCTGAGAATGATACATCTCTATTGTTACTAAAAATATATAGACAATGATGCTATTTCCTAAAGTAAATCATAATGAATTGAAAATGCTCTTTTATTATTATTTATCATTAGATAGAAAATCAATAATTTTTAAAAAATTAAATCTACGAGAACTTTTAAGAGACCAAAAAAGAAGAATTCATACTGGGAACAAGAATTCTGCAATTAATTTGTTTCCCATTGTGAAATCACAACATTGAATCATTTCCTATATTTATTATAAAATAAGACTTGATCATAATATCTATTAAGTTGACAATTGACAATCCAGCCCATTGTTATTTTTTGACCCACCAAACTTAGACATAATATGCAATATTTTTCAAAATTGCTGCGGTTAGTGACTGCAGTCATGAAATTAAAAGACGCTTACTCCTTGGAAGGAAAGTTATGACCAACCTAGACAGCATATTAAAAAGCAGAGACATTACTTTGCCAACAAATATCTGTCTAGTCAAGGCTATACGGAGAAGGCAATGGCACCTCACTCCAGTACTCTTGCCTGGAAAATCCCATGGACAGAGGAGCCTGGAAGGCTGCAGTCCATGGGGTCGCTGAGGATCGGAGGAGACCGAGCGACTTCACTTTCAATTTTCACTTTCATGCATTGGAGAAGGAAATGGCAACCCACTCCTGTGTTCTTGCCTGGAGAATCCCAGGGACAGGGGAGCCAGGCGGGCTGCCATCTATGGGGTCGCACAGAGTCAGACACGACTGAAGTGACTTAGCAGCAGCAGTCAAGGCTATGGTTTTCCCAGTTGTCATGTGTAGATGTGAGAGTTGGACTGTGAAGAAAGCTGAGTGCCGAAGAATTGATGCTTTTGAACTGTGGTGTTGGAGAAGACTCTTGAGAGTCCCTTGGACTGCAAGGAGATCCAACCAGTCCATCCTAAAGGAGATCAGTCCTGGGTATTCATTGGAAGGACTGATGTTGAAGTTGAAACTCCAATACTTTGGCCACCTGATGCCAAGAGCTGACTCATTTGAAAAGACCCTGATTCTAGGAAAGATTGAGGGCAGGAGAAGAAGGGGACAATGGAGGATGAGATGATTGGATGGCATCACTAACTCAATGGACATGGGTTTTGATGGACTCTGGGAATTGGTGATGGACGGGGAGGCCTAGCATGCTGAGGTTCATGGGGTCACAAAGAGTCAGACTTAACTGAACTGAATATATTGTAATAAATATGTATATTTTTCAATGTAATATATCTAAATTTGAGGGTCAGGAAATAACAATGAGCTGGACTGTCCATTGTCAACTTAATAGTTATTACGGTCAAGTCTTCTAAGGTCTTCTGTAAGAAGTAGAAGCAGGGAACTGTGTTTTTCAGATCCCTGTCTCTCTTTTCATCATCCAAAGAATAGTACTTTCATGAGATTTTAGATAAAGGAGAGGGATAAAGTTTTATGCTCATGGGTCCACTAAAGATAGACACTGGGCCAATGTTCAAGAAGCCTTCAGTTGAGCTGTTTGAGAATCATGTTCACTTGTGTTGATAACCAAAGTACTTGGATGGGAATGGTCCAGAGGTTCTTAAGTGGCTTTGGAGTTACCATGTAAGATCCACCTGTTTACATGCTTAAGCAAATATCTTCATATGTCATTTTCTAGATTTTTTCCTCCAGCCTTTCCGTCAAATAAACATCTAATTGTTTGTATTAATACAACTGAAAGATATAGACTGGCATCTGTTTTTCTAACCAAATTTGTACTTAAATAAGCAGTAAAAACATGTATCTGAAATAAAGAGAGCAATATAAGAAAAAACAGCTAAAATGTTAAATCTTGGAAAATAGAAAAGAGGAGTAAGATTGAATCTTAATATCCATATTTATCAATATTATCCTAAATGCACACACAAGGCGTCCAGGGCAGAGAAGACTATTATTTACACCCAGCAAATAAGCATGTGCCTTCCAGTTGCCTCAATTTCTTAACCCTGGGGTGAAGCAATGAGATCCAGATGTTCTCCGACATATGCTAGTTTGTACTATAGGTGAAGAACCTAGGACAAAATAACCTGAGTGCTTTGATCCTTGGGGAGCATGTTTTTACTCTAACCCTTTGGAATGTGTATACATCTCTCCTGGGGAAAGATGAGATCATTATCTCCAGCTTTACAGTATCTTCATAGGATGCCTCTACACTTCCAAGTCTCAGCTCCGCAAGCCCTCAGATAAATTCCTCTGGAATTATCTCACTGGATAAATCAGTCATCTTCCCAAATTTACCTGTCTTTCAGATGTCTGTAAAATATACTCAGAAAGCTTCAACTATGCAGAAACACACAAATATTTTCTCTACTATCCCATAGGAAATGATTGTATTTTAGAATTATGGATCATATGAATATTCAAATTTGTGTATATGTTATTATTAGCATCTGCATTATTATTTACCAGTTTTTATAAAGAACAGATGATCTTGGACTCATAGAAGATTTTTTTTGTTGGTTAATTATTTACTGCCATACCAAGAGCAGAACTGAAGCATCAAGAGCCATACCTGATTATTGTATAATATTTGCATACAGAAAAGAGAAGTCTTTAAGTTTCACAGATTTTGTTGAGGGATCCACATGCCTCATGTTTGAGATAGTTAAATTATCATGAAACCAAAGTTTACCTATGAAGCTTACATCCAAATTTTAGTCTTCAAAAAACTATTAGTTGTGTACTTTGCTTTTTTATATCAATTTTTAAATTTTTTAAAAAGTAAGCACTTTGAAACTTATTTATTTATTTATCTGTGGCTGCACTGGGTCCTCTTTGGTGCATGGGCTTTCCTCCAGTTGCTTCAAGCGGCGGCCACTCTCTACTTATGTGTGCAAGGGCCTCTCATTGCAGTACCTTCTCTTGTGGAACACAGGCTCTAGGGCACGTGGACATCAGCAGTTGCAGCTTCCAGGCTCTAGAGCACAGATGCAATAGTTGTGGCACACGGGCTTAGTTGCTCCATGGCCTGTGGGATCTTCCAGATTGAATTCATGTCACCTGCACTGGCAGGCAGATTCTTTACCACTGAGCCACCAGAGGAGCCCAATATTTTCATTTTTAGAAGGAAATACTGCTATTAAGTGTAATAGTGGTAACCCGCCCCATCCCATACACCAGAAACATATAAAACAATGTTTTATACTGAAGATGATAGATTCTGCTTCAACTATTAGGGGAAAAACAAGCCACCTCAACAAATTAAAACTGAAGCATTAGCAATACACAAGCCCTAGAATCTATGGGTTACTTGCATACAGCTTAGGTTGTAATTTCCAGGAATATGTTTGATTTTTTTGCATTCTTCAATGTTAATATATTTTATTCAAAATGACAGCAAAAATAATTGCTTTGAACATAAGAAAAGTAAATCTGTGAGAAATTTCACATGACTGTGTGGTAGTGCCTCTGTAGTTTCTGCGTTTGCGTTTGCATATCTAAATGTGAAAAAAGCAGATCTATTCCTGGAACTTGAAAAATGAGATTGCTGTTAAGGGCACCGTGATATACTCTGGTAGAACATGTGTCTTTGTTTCCTATTCTTTTTAGTTTGAAATGCTTTAAGAATGTGCTTTATTGCCACCTGCTATTTGTGTCTCTTTAGAAAAATGGACTGCAATGTAAATAACTATATTTTTGAAAAGCAAATAATCACTTTCTCCAGGAAGACTGATAAATTCATGTTGCAGCTAGGCTCCAGCATTTGTATCCCAGCTTTTCTCATATCTTTACTACTTGCCTTTCACTTTTAGCTTCATTTATATTTCAGTCCCTAACATGAACTTTAATTGAGATAAAACTAATTAGATTGAACACAGTACTCCAAAATTCAGTAATAAGCCAAACATCTAATATGCCCGTGTGACTATATGAATTCCTATTGATGGGAACTCTCTTTCCCAATGTCTCTTGGATAGTTCCAACATTAAGGCTCAGGTCCTAACACACCCTCTAGGAGCCATTCTATTTATCCCAAGACTTGCTTTAGTTGTTTATCACTCCTTCCTCTCAGTCTGTCTCTCTCACAGGTTAATCACATTATGCTGCTGCTGCTAAGTCGCTTCAGTTGTATCCGACTTTGTGAGACCCCGTAGACGGCAGCCCACCAGGCTCCCCTGTCCCTGGGATTCTCCAGGCAAGAACGCTGGAATGGGTTGCCATTTCCTTCTCCATACATTATGCTACAACAATTTAAAAATCTAAAAGTAGATGGCGTATTTGACAACAAGTGGTGTAGCATTCTTCTTCACATCTCTTTCTAACACTTAAGAAAGTAAAGGCACAAGTAGGACTTAAAGGATGTTTGCTAAACAACTGGATGAATCATTGCTAAAATACCTTAAAGATTAGTAAGTGAGAATAGAGGTTTGATAACTATGAGTACGATCTGGACTTCCGGAATTTGTCCTCAATGTAGTCATGTCAGAGCACATGTCAAGGCATGGCAAAGCTTGAGAGAAGTCGATTAGAGACTCCCTCACTATGTTTGCTCTAGTTTAGTGCTCTTTTAGTTAATCAGAATTTTCAGGTATATTCCTACACAATGAATTTCAGTACTCAGTTAAGATTTTACTCCTTTGCTCTCTCACTATAATAAAAATCTATACCACTGATGCAACTATGCTTAAGTAAGGTTTAAAAAGTAGACAAGGCTATGGTTTTTCCAGTGCTTATGTATGGATGTGAGAGTTGGACTGTGAAAAAAGGTGAGTACCAAAGAATTGATGCTTTTGAACTGTGGTGTTGGAGAAGACTCTTGAGAATCCCTTGGACTGCAAAGAGATCCAACCAGTCCATCCTAGAGGAGATCAGTTCTGGGTGTTCATTGGTAGGACTGATGTTGAAGCTGAAACTCCAATACTTTGGCCACCTCGCGCAAAGAGTTGACTCATTTGAAAAGACCCTGATACTGGGAAAGATTGAGGGCAGGAGGAGAAGGGGACGACAGAGGATGAGATGGTTGGATGGCATCACTGACTCAATGGATATGGGTTTGGGTGGACTCCAAGAGTTGATGATGGACAGGGAGGCCTGGTGTGCTGCCTCTCATGGGGCAGCAAAGAGTTGGACACGACAAAGCGACTGAACTGAACTGAAAGAAATAGACAAAATAAGAAAAAAGTTCTTAAAGTTTTCTGGTTTAAAAATAAAGAAAACCCATGGAATCTTCTATAAGTGAAATCAAACAGTATTTGTCTTTACCCAACAATGGCAACCCTCTCCAGTACTCTTGCCTGGAAAATCCCATGGATGGAGGAGCCTGGTGGGCTGCAGTCCATGGGGTCGCTAAGAGTCGGACAAGACTGAGTGACTTCACTTTCACTTTTCACTTTCATGCATTGGAGAAGGAAATGGCAACCCACTCCAGTGTTCTTGCCTGGAGAATCCCAGGGACGGGGGAGCCTGGTGGGCTGCTGTCTATGGGGTTGCACAGAGTTGGACATGACTGAAGCAACTTAGCAGCAGCAGCAACAATGTATATTGGAGTGAATTTTTAGAGTTAATATATATGCTACAAATACATTGCATCTCCTTCTTCTCTCCTCCCCGCATGCTATACAATTTGATTTCACTTATATGAAGTACCTAGAATAGATAAATTTATAGTCAGAAATTACATTGGTAGATGCTAGGGGTCGGGGTCAGGGGTGGGGAGGGAATGGGGAGTTGGTGTTTCATGGGGTTCAGAGTTTCAGTTTAGGAAGATGGAAAATCCAAGAGACAGATAATAATAGTTGCATAACAATGTGAATACTGAATTGTATACTTCAGTTCATTTCAGTCCCTCAGTCATGTCCAACTTTGCCACCCCATGCACTGCAGCACTCCAGGCTTCACTGTCCATCACCAATTCCGCGAGCTTGTTCAAACTCATGTCCATTGAATCAGTGATGCCCTCCAACCATCTCATCCTCTGGCGTCCCCTTTTCCTCCTGCCTTCAATCTTTCCCAGCATCAAGATCTTTTCCAAAGAGTCAGTTCTTCGCATCAAGTGGCCAAAATATTTTAGCTTCAGCTTCAGCATCAGTCATTCCAATGAATAGTCAGGACTGATTTCCTTTAGGGTGGACTGGTTGGAACTCCTTGCAGTCCAAGTGGGACTCTCAAGAGTTTTCTCCAACTCTGCAGTTCAAAAGCATCAATTCTTTGGGGCTCAGCTTTTTTTATAGTCCAACTCTCACATCCATACATGACTACTGGTAAAACCATAGCTTTGACTAGACAGACCTTTGTTGGCAAAGTAATATCTCTGCTTTTTAATATGATGTCTAGGTTGGTTATAGATTTGTTGTCTTGCAGTTCTTTCCTTCAAGATTCCCTGAAGCAGAACCAGCTTCCCCCTGCACTTGGCATTTAAGACAAGGAACAGACAAACTTCTAGTGTCAGACTCAGTTTGTAATATTGAAGGCTCCTGTAGAGAGCAAGAAACACTCCAGGAACATTGTGGGGTCACACAGCCTGCCACATTCTCCCTGGAACCTGAGCCTCAAAAGAAATCCAGCTTGGGTCTCAAGCCTGCCCAGTCTCCTGAAATTTGATACTAGCCAAGTAGGTCATTTTGGATTATTAATTGGATACATAAGCCCTCTTGGAGGAGGTCACCATTAACCCCACCATGAAGCCACTAAGCAGAAGACCCACAAACTGCAGAACAATTATACCAAAGAAATTCTTGCACTGTTAAGAAAGTTCTAGGACCCACAACAGACTTCCCAACCTGGGGGATCTGGCAAAGGGACTGAGAACCCCCAGGGAAATTGACTTTGGAGGCCAGTGGGATTTGTTTATAAAACTTACACAGGACTGCGGAAACAGACTCTTAAAGGGCACAAACAAAACCTTGTGTTCACCAGGACCCAGGAGAAAGAAGCAGTGACCCCACAAGAGACTGACTCAGACTTGCCTATGAGTGTCCCGGAGTCTCCAGCAGAGGCGTGGGTTGGTGATGGTGTGCTGCAGGGTTGGGGGCTCTGAGTGTGGCAGTGCTTGCATGGGGCTTTTTGAAGGAGATTGCCATTATTTTAATTACCTCCACCTTAGTTTGGTCTCAGGTCAAACAAGAGGGAGGGAACACAGCCCTGCCCATCAACAGAAACTATACAGTTAAACATGATTAAAATAGTATGTTTTACATTATGTAACTTCTACTACAAAAAAAAAAAAATTAAAGGGAGATAGCCTTTTTTTTTTTTATAACTTGAATTCTTTAAGAGCTGAAAGATTTCTTTTTCTTTAAGTTGTATTTTATTTAGTACATAACTAGATGCAGTTGATTCGTTAATTTTTGGCAAAAATAAATTGACTGCTGAGTGAATGGAAGTCACTCAGTCATGTCCGATTGTTTGCCACCCCATGGACTGTAGCCTGGCAGGCTCCTGTGTTCGTGGGATTCTCCAGGCAAGAATACTGGAGTAGGTTGCTGTTTCCTTCTCCAGGGGATTTTCCCAACCCAGGCATTGAACCCAGGTCTCCTGCATTGCAGGCAGATTCCTTACCATCTGAGCCACCAGGGAAGCCCTGGTAACTCAGAACTTGACTGAATCAGAAGTTGACTGCTTGCGAACTTTATTTCACTACTGATCAAATCAGTTGATTATGAAGATTGCCTAAATACTCATGTACTTATTTAAAACAGCTGATATTTTAATAATGAAAATAATTAAAATAGATTAACATAAATATAAGTTATAAATTAACTAAACTTATCCAGGTAGTTTTACATACTTAATTCTAAGGGGATAAAAGTCTAAAAAATTATACCCAGTTTTATCATCCAGTATATTTTGCCTACTTGTATTTTGTGCATATTCTTGAACTATTTTAGCAAAATTTTTTAAAAAGCTATGTTTCTAATAATCATTGATATTTCTATCTGTTTCCAAATTTCACTTTTTATTTATTCCTTGCCTTTAGATACTTATGATATAGATTCTTAACTTTTTTCTTTTGACAAAACCTGACTCAGGCCACAGATTCCAACTAAAATTATTAAGTTACCTTTCATCTTAACTCTTTCCTGATAAGACTTTAAGCTCTTTTCATATTTCCTGGAAAAGCTAGCAAGAGACACAAACATTTGCTCTTTTACCGTTTAAATAAAGGATACCAGAGATAATTAGGTTTGTCATTCTCCATTTTTTTTTTTTAAGAAATTTAGGATAAAATGAAAATTAGCAAACTTGGAAAGAAGTTCAGTCTTCTTTAGACTATGACATATAAGTAAACTGTGTTAATATAAATATATTTCAGCAATTGTATATTTTCAAGTTAAAGGTACACTCATAACTGGGCACACAAATAAGGACAATATCTATATATAAATTACTTTTTTTCTAGGTTTCAATGTTTTTATTAATCAGGAATATGTATAATAAACCTTAGGATATAAATGAAAGGCCCTGAAAGTTTTCAGTATGCTTACATTTGCAAACAGTTCTTACTCTCCAGGTAATCATAAGTGTATCCTTATGAATTGATTTTATATTACATCTCAAAAGAAGATTCTACTGTTTTCTATCCTCATAATGCTGACTAACACACTGTTATCAAACCCAGCTTGGGTCTGCTTACCCAATGCACAGCAAAGCCAATATACTGACAATGTATGTACAGCATTTATTGCATGGCAGCCAATGTGGGGCCAGTAAGGAGAGCTAGAAACAGCTCACATTCAACTTCCTGAAGAATTTTAGGGAAGAGTTTTTAAAAACAAAGGGCAGGAGGCAGTCCTAAGATGGTGGGGGAATAGGATGGGGAGACCACTTTCTCCCTCACAAATTCATCAAAAGAACATTTCAACGCTGAGCAAACTCCACAAAACAACTTTTGAATGCTGGCAGAGGACATCAGGCACCCAGAAAAGCAGATCATTGTCTTCAAAAACAGAGAGAAGAAATCCAGCTCCACCCACCAGAACTCCAACACAAGCCTCCCTAACCAAGAAACCTTGACAAGCCACTGATACAACCCCACCCACAGTGAGGAAGCTCCATAATAAACAGAACTCCACAAATTCCCAGAATATAGAAAGGCCACCTCAAATGCAGCAATATAACCAAATGAAGAGACAGAGGAATACTCAGCAGGTAAAGGAACGGGAGAAATGCCCACCAAACCAAACAAAAGAGGAAGAGATAGGGAATCTACCTGAGAAAGAATTCCGAATATTGATAGTGAAAATGATCCAAAATCTTGAAATCAAAATGGAATCACAGATAAATAGCCTGGAGACAAGGATTGAGAAGATGCAAGAAAGGTTTAACAAGGACCTAGAAGAAATAAAAAAGAGTCAATATATAATGAATAATGCAATAAATGAGATCAGAAACACTCTGGAGGCAAAAAATAGTAGAATAATAGTAGAGGCAGAAGATAGGATTAGTGAAATAGAAGATAGAATGGTAGAAATAAATGAATCAGAGAGGAAAAAAGAAAAATGAATTAGAAGAAATGAGGACAATCTCAGAGACCTCCTGGACAATATGAAACGATCCAACATTCGAATGAAAGGAGTCCCAGAAAAAGAAGACAGAAAGAAAGACCATGAGAAAATCCTTGAGGAGATAATAGTTGAAAGCTTCCCTAAAATGGGGAAGGGAATAATCACCCAAGTCCAAGAAACCCAGAGAGTCCCAAATAGGATAAACCCAAGGCGAAACACTCCAAGACACGTGTTAATCAAATTAACAAAGATCAAACACCAAGAACAAATATTAAAAGCAGCAAGGGAAAAACAACAAATAACACGCAAGGGGATTCCCATAAGGATGCCAGCTGATCTTTCAATAGAAACTCTTCAGGCCAGGAGGGAATGGCAAGACATACTTAAAGTGATGAAAGAAAATAACCTACAGCCCAGATTACTGTACCCAGCAAGGATCTCATTCAAATAAGAAGGAGAAATCAAAGGTTTACAGACAAGCAAAAGCTGAGAGAATTCAGCACCACCAAATCAGCTCTCCAACAAATGCTAAATGATCTTCTCTAGACAGGAAACACAAAATGGGTGTATAAACCCAAACCCAAAACAATAAAGTAAATGGCAACGGGATCACACTTATCAATAATTACCTTAAACATAAATGGGTTGAATGCCCCAACCAAAAGGCAAAGGCTGGCTGAATGGATACAAAAACAAGACTCCTATGTATGCTGCCTACAAGAGACCCACCCCAAAACAAGGGACACATACAGACTGAAAGTGAAGGGCTGGAAAAAGATATTCCATGCAAAGAGACCAAAAGAAAGCAGGAGTGGCAATACTCATATCCGATAAAATAGGCTTTAAAACAAAGGCTGTGAAAAGAGACAAAGAAGGCCACTACATAGTGATCAAAGGATCAATCCAAGAAGAAGATATAAAAATTATAAATATATATGCACCCAACATAGGAGCACGGCAATATGTAAGACAAATGCTAACAAGTATGAAAGGGGAAATTAACAGTACCACAATAATAGTGGGAGACTTTAATACCCCACTCACACCTATGGACAGATCAACTAAACAGAAAATTAACAAAGAAACACAAACTTTAAATGATACAATAGACCAGTTAGACCTAATTGATATCTATAGGACATTTCACCCCAAAACAGTGAATTTCACCTTTTTCTCAAGTGCTCATGGAACCTTCTCCAGAATAGATCACATCCTGGGCCAGAAATTTAACCTTGATAAATTCAAAAAAATCGAAATCATTCCAAGCATGTTTTCTGACCATAATGCATTAAGATTAGATCTCAATTAAAGGGGAAAAATTATTAAAAATTCCAACATATGGAGGCTGAACAACATGCTTCTGAATAACCAACAAATCACAGAAGAAATCAAAAAAGAAATCAAATTATGCATAGAAACGAATGAAAATGAAAACACAACAACCCAAAACCTGTGGGACACTATAAAAGCAGTGCCAAGAGGAAAGTTCATAGCAATACAGGCATACCTCAAGAAACGAAAAAAAAGTCAAATAAATAACCTAACTCTACACCTAAAGCAACTAGAAAAGGAAGAAATAGAGAACCCCAGAGCTAGTAGAAGGAAAGAAAACTTAAAAATTAGGGCAGAAATAAATGCAAAAGAAACAAAAGAGACCATAGTAAAAATCAACAAAGCCAAAAGCTGGTTCTTTGAAAAGATTAACAAAATTGACAAATCATTAGCCAGACTCATCAAGAAACAAAGGGAGAAAAAGCAAATCAATAAAATTAGAATTGAAAATGGAGAGATCACAAGAGACAACAGAGAAATACAAAGGATAATAAGAGACTACTATCAGCAATTAAATGCCAATAAAATGGACAATGTGGAAGAAATGGACAAATCCTTAGAAAACTACAACTTTCCAAAACTGGACCAAGAAGAAATAGAAAATCTTAACAGACCCATCACAAGCATGGAAATTGAAACTGTAATCAGAAATCTTCCAGCAAACAAAAGCCCAGGTCCAGATGGCTTCACAGCTGAATTCTCCCAAAAATTTAGAGAAGAACTAACACCTATCCTACTCAAATTCTTCCAGAAAATTGCAGAGGAAGGTAAGCTTCCAAACTCATTCTATGAGGCCACCATCACCCTAATACCAAAACCTGACAAAGATGCCACACAAAAAGAAAAGTACAGGCCAATATCACTGATGAACATAGATGCAAAAATCCTCAACAAAATTCTAGCAATCGGAATCCAACAACACATTAAAAAGATCATACACCATGACCAAGTGGGCTTTATCCCAGGGATGCAAGGATTCTTCAATATCCGCAAAAAATCAATCAATGTAATTCACCACATTAACAAATTGGAAAATAAAAGCCATATGATTATCTCAGTAGATGCAGAGAAGGCCTTTGACAAAATTCAACATCCATTTATGATAAAAACTCTCCAGAAAGCAGGAATAGAAGGAACATACCTCAACATAATAAAAGCTATATATGACAAACCCACAGCAAACATTATCCTCAATGGTGAAAAATTGAAAGCATTTCCCCTAAAGTCAGGAACAAGACAAGGGTGCCCACTTTCACTGCTACTATTCAACATAGTTCTAGAAGTTTTGGCCACAGCAATCAGAGCAGGAAAAGAAATTTTAGAGATCCAAATTGGAAAAGAAGAAGCAAAACTCTCACTGTTTGCAGATGACATGATCCTCTACATAGAAAACCCTAAAGACTCCACCAGAAGATTACTAAAGCTAATCAATGAATATAGTAAATTGCAGGATATAAAATCAACACACAAAAATCCCTTGCATTCCTATACACTAATAATGAGAAAGTAGGAAAAGAAATTAAGGAAACAATTCCATTCACCATTGCAACGAAAAGAATAAAATACTTAGGAATATATCTACCTAAAGAAACTAAAGACCTATATATAGAAAACTATAAAACACTGATGAAAGAAATCAAAGAGGACACTAATAGATGGAGAAATATACCATGTTCATGGATTGGAAGAATCAATATAGTGAAAATGAGTATACTACCCAAAGCAATCTACAGGTTTAATGCAATACCTATCAAGCTACCAGCGGTATTTTTCACAGAGCTAGAACAAATAATTTCAAGATTTGTATGTAAATACAAAAAAACCTCAAATAGCCAAAGCAATCTTGAGAAAGAAGAATGGAACTGGAGGAATCAACTTGCCTGACTTCAGGCTCTACTACAAAGCCACAGTCATCAAAACAGTATGGTACTGGCACAAAGACAGAAATACAGATCAATGGAACAAAATAGAAAGCCCAGAGATAAATCCACACACCTATGGACACCTTATCTTTGACAAAGGAGGCAAGAATATACAATGGAGTAAAGACAATCTCTTTAACAAGTGGTGCTGTGAAAACTGGTCAACCACTTGCAAAAGAATGAAACTAGATCACTTTCTAACACCACACACAAAAATAGACTCAAAATGGATTAAAGATCTAAATGTAAGACCAGAAACTATAAAACTCCTAGAGGAGAACATAGGCAAAACACTCTCCGACAGAAATCACAGCAGGATCCTCTATGATCCACCTCCCAGAATTCTGGAAATAAAAGCAAAAATAAACAAATGGGACCTGATGAAAATTAAAAGCTTCTGCACAGCAAAGGAAACTATAAGCAAGGTGAAAAGACAGCCTTCTGAATGGGAGAAAATAATATCAAATGAAGCAACTGACAAACAACTAATCTCAAAAATATACTAGCAACTTATGCAGCTCACTTCCAGAAAATAAATGATCCAATGAAAAAATGGGCCAAAGAACTAAACAGAAATTTCTCCAAAGAAGACATACGGATGGCTAACAAACACATGATAAGATGCTCAACATTACTCTTTATCAGAGAAATGCAAATCAAGACCACAATGAGTTACCACTTCACACCAGTCAGAATGGCTGCGATTCAAAAGTCTGCAAGCAATAAATGCTGGAGAGGGTGTGGAGAAAAGGGAACCCTCCTACACTGTTGGTGGGAATGCAAACTAGTACAGCCACTATGGAGAACAGTGTAGAGATTCCTTAAAAAACTGGAAATAGAACTGCCTTATGACCCAGCAATCCCACTGCTGGGCATACACACCAAGGAAACCAGAATTGAAAGAGACTCGTGTACCCCAATGTTCTTCGCAGCACTGTTTATAATAGCCAGGACATGGAAACAACCTAGATGTCCATCAGCAGATGAATGGATAAGAAAGCTGTGGTACATATACACAATGACGTATTACTCAGCCATTAAAAAGAATACATTTGAATCAGTTCTAATGAGATGGATGAAATTGGAGCCAATTATACAGAGTGAAGTAAGCCAGAAAGAAAAACACCAATACAGTATACTAACACATATATATGGAATTTAGAAAGATTGTAATGATAACCCTGTATGCAAGACAGCAAAAGAGACACAGATGTGTAGAGCGGACTTTTGGATTCTGAGGGAGAGGGCGAGGGTGGGATAATTTGGGAAAATGGCATTGAAATATGTATACTATCATGTAAGAAACGAATCCCCAGTCTATGTTTGATGCAGGATACAGGATGCTTGGGGCTGGTGCACAGGGATGATCCAGAGAGACGATATGGGGTAGGAGGTGGGAGGAAGGTTCATGTTTAGGAACTCATGTACACCCGTGGTGGATTCATGTCAATGTATGGCAAAACAAATACAGTATTGTAAAGTAAAAAAAGTAAAAATAAAAATTAAAAAAAAAAAAAAAAAACGAAGGGCGGGAGAGGGTCACAGTGTGTATGACCAACTCATGCACAATTCTCTGGTTAATGGTGAGATGATGGGGTGACATTTCTGGAATCTCAGTTATCAATCTCTGTTTCCAGTCTGGGGTCTCTCTGCTGGTGGTCAGCATACAGTTAAATTCTTCCCCTCGTTGGAGGATTTAGAGGAGGATTAGTACCTATGGAATAACTCAGAACATTATTTACAGACTCTGAGAAGGAGCTAAAGGTCCTTGACTTGGTTTTATGATGAAACTATTATTATTTTGTCTTGCCTGACTGTCTTCCTTTTTTTATGCACTCACTTTTCTTTGGAACTCTGGAAGATCTAGGAGGCTGAAGCTTTTCTATTACAAATGACAGTCAGGGGAAACAGCGAGCATCTGTCCTGGGGAAGCCCCTGCTGGGTCCTGCTCAGTTTCAGTACCATATAGGATAAAACCCCTTAGTATTCTCTTATTATCAGATATAAACTTGCTTTTATCTTAAAACAATATTTCTGGAGAAACTTCAAATGTATAGTCAAGATTGGCTGTGGTTGATGCCCTATGTGCCTGAAACATGATCCTAAACAAAATTTTAAAGATGTGAGAATGGAGTCAGACCCTTTAAGGTTTGAGTACCTCCAAATGAATTTTAAATAACTGTGTTCTCTCTATCACATATAGATACATGCATATATTATAGTTAAGATAGATAAAAGCTTCTATTTTTAAAGGAACAAAAAACATTGCATGAGGTACTCAATACTCTAAAACAGTGGCACTCACTTAACCAGAGCTGTTAATAAGGAGCTTGGTACATGGTTGTATTTAATTCAAAAACTTCAGTGCCCACATTACTATCAATCTTCAGATACATTAGAAAGGACAAATGGAACTTTCAAACTTAAACTAGTTTTCAGAAACCCCTGAATTTCGTGAATATCAGCCCCCAGTCCCAGATGCTGCTTTAAAACAGGACTAATTTTTGATCATATTGCTAATAGGTTCCAGAGACTTCTGTGGATTTCCTGTCAACTTGTTCATAACTTGTCTCTTCTTTTGGAAGAGACATCCAAAAAAGTCTGCCCTGAGTCTGGAGTAGACTTCAGGACCTTGATCCTTGGAATCATATCAGTTAAGTAGACGACTGAGTCATCTTAAAATTACTGAGATTGTCTTAGGAAGAGACCTCAAACTGAGGTTGTGTGGGAATCTTCCAGAAGCAGATAACTGCAGAAGGAGATAGCTTCAGCATAATACTATCTAATCAAGAAGATAACCGACTACTTCTGCCTAAGTTTCATAGAAAGAAATAAACGGAGCTACAAATTGTTATGCTTTGATCTATCTGCTCCCCTATGTACTTTATCTTCTTAGATATTTTCCCCACTTGATTGTTTCATATTTGTAAGTGATTTACAGACACATAATACCTCTTGACAATAACAATGTCTTTAGCCTTTTTTTTTTTTTTTTTGGATTGTAAAATGATCACAATAAGTCCAATTAACATCCACCAACACATGTTTCAAAATTCTTTTTTCTTGTGATGAAAACTTTCAATACTTACTTTCCTAACCCCTTTCAAACATGCAATATGATATTATTAACTCTAGTCAGCAAAGCAAAAGGAGAAGGGGGTGCAAAGATGAGATGGTTAGATAGTACCAATTCAATAGACATGAATTTGCGCAAACTCTGAGAGATAGTGAAGAACAGGGTATCTTGACATGAGTGCTGAAGCCCACAGGATAGCAAAGATTCTGACACGACTTATCAAGCAGACTACAGGCACCTGGTGTACATTACATCCTGATTTTCTAGCTAGAAGTTTATACTTTTTGATCCTTTCACCATTACCCACTCCCCACTGTCTCAAGCAACTACCAATCTGTTCTAAATCCATGTCGTTAGCATTGATTTTCTCTGTTCCCATTCACTTCTTGACATGAGTCCAATACCTGAACATAATTTACTCATGCTTTGGCTTAGATAAGTAATGAAACAGACTGTTGTGTTTGTACTCTTTCCCTGTGATGTTATACAGTGTTCCATTGGTATGAGTTCCTTATAATAAATCTGCTTATTCTCCAGTTGGATTTTTAGATAGTATCACCACAACAGGAAAGAAAACCAGAAATCTAGAGCCTGTTATCATGACATATCTGGGGTGGAAATTTTGTTTCTGCACTGAAACAACCCCCACAGAACATTTGTGTCTGTTAGCTTTTAACCAAACTTTTACAAAATTAGAGGTTGGCAATGAACTATGGAACTGATAGTATATATTCCAAAACTGTCTCACAAGAAAGAGCCCTATTTAAATTCAATTTCAAACTCTTGCACTTTAGTTCTCCTTGGTGACCTTGCTAGTACAAAATCTATCTCCTTATTTTGGACCATTCTCGATGAGTGATGACTAACCATTACAAAGTTATTGGACAATCCCAAGTTACATTTTTGGCTGAAAATGGTAAAAAAAAAAAAAAAAAGAAAGAAAATAAAAAGAATCTTACTCCATTTTTTAAATACTTGAATGCTACTATCTTTTTTAACCTTTTGCTCCACAATTGGGCAAGCTGACAAGAAATCATGGGTGCTACTCCTTCAGTGCTGGAGGGAAATTCAAACCAGGCAAAACCCTTCTTGTGTGTGAGAACCTCATGAAAGTCCCATTTTTAAAGCATCTTTCAGACTTTATTTTTAAAATTACATTTTGTTATGGCAAGAACACTTAACAAGATATTTACCCTCTTCTTACATTTTTAAGTATACAATACAGTATTGTTGACTATAGATGTAATGGTATATGACAGATCTTTACAGCTTATTTCTCTCGCATAACTGGAATTTTATGCTCATTGATTAGTAGCACCCTGTTTTCCCCTCTTTGCAGTCCCTGAGAGCCATGACTGCTATCTTTGCTTCTATGAATTTGACTATTTTGAATATCTCCATGTAAGGGAAATCAGGCAGAATTTATCTTTCTGTTACTAGCATATTTCACTTAGCATACTGTCCTCCTGCTTCATCCACGTTATTTTATGCTGGAGAATTACTTTCTACATTAAGGCTGAATAGAATTTCATTATGTGTATATAAGACATTTTCTTTATCCATTTATCTATCAATGGACAGATAGCTGTGTCCAAACCATGGCTAATGTGAATAATATTACAATGAACATGAGAGTGCTAATAATTTTTTTTTGAGATCCTGATTTCATTTCCTTTTGATAAATACCCCTAAATGGGATTGGTGACTATATGGTAGTCCTATTTTTATCTTTTGAGGAATCTCTATACTGTTTTCCATAGTGGTTGCACCATTTTGTGTTCACATCAATAGAGTACAAGGGCTGCAATTTCTCTACATTCTTACCAACACTTATTTATCTTTCATTTATTTGGTAAAAGCTATTTGATTGATGCGAAATGGTATCTCAGTGTGATTTTGATTTGCAATTCTCTGATTACTAATGGCATCAGATATTTTTTCATATACCTGTTCACCATTGGTGTGTCTCCTTTGGAGAAATATCTATTAAAGTCGTTGTTGTTCAGTCATTAAGTCATGTCTGACTCTTTGTGACCCCATGGACAGCAGAATATCAGGTTCCTCTGACCTCCACTATATCTCAGAGATTGCTCAAATTTATGTCCATTAGTCACACCCTGCAAAACAACTCTGAGCCACTCTCCTTTCTTTGACCTCCCAAGCCATTTGGAACTTTCTTGAGAACCTTATTCTACTCTCAGTTCAAGCAAAAAACCTTTTTAGTCTCTTTGGTATATGTGCAGTGTCATCAGTTTCAAAGTCCATGACAAATTTTTTGGGGGGTCCATTCTCATATATTGTCTAGCTTCACCTGGAAAATAACCACAAGTAGTCATTTGAGATTTAACCATTTGCTCAGGAAATTCTTACTCAAAAGAGACAAAATTGTTAACTAGTCAAAAAAAAAAAGTTTGCTTTAGATCTTTGCCAATCAACTTATGTGGGTTCACTCATTTAGCCAAATAATTATCTAATTAAGACAACAGCCTGCTCACCTGAAGGTTCATAGTTGTCTCATCAAGATTGATTTCAAGATTCTGGCCCTGTTGTGTCTACTCTTCTCAAATAATGATATCATGAACTCTAGCATGAATGTACAATCATTTTTCTTGCCTTGAATATCCTGCATTAGGGGGGAAGGTATATATATAATTAACTGATTTATATTGTTGTATGGCAGAAAGCAACATATAATTGTAAAGCAATTTTCCCTCAATTAAAATTAAATTAAAAAAAGAGAAAATTCTACATTAAACCGTTGGAATCCATGGACTGAAACCTATAAATTCTCTTTCCTTTACTCCCCTCTGATACTGTTAAGAATTTGTAAATGTGGAGCTTTTCATATCTGTAATACATCTAGTTAACTCAGTTTTGAGTGATCAAGAGGTTTTTGTTTGTTTTCTTTTTAAAGGGAGGTGGTTTTTGTAATGAGTCAAGAACTGACAAATACTATGTCTCACTCAAACTCTTAATTTCCTTTCTAATTGCTGTTTACATGGCTTAACCTAGTTTTTGAGTCACTGCTGTTTCCCCAAACTGCATCCATCTTTAACAGTGACCCCAGTATTCCATGGATAGATTTTCTGTTCTGATATACTTCTGCCTCTATCAGACCATAATTCAAGCTAAACTTCATATATTTTCTGGAATACGAACCATTAAGATCAAGAGACTGTGCATCTGCTGTCTGAGGCATGGTGATTTACATAGTAAGTACCCAGTGACACGTTTATTATGCTAATAAACTCTTACTGAATATGCTATTCATAAAATTCTTGACTTCTCTCTTTATCTCCCAACATATGGTGCTTCATATCTTGTGCTAGCTGTATTCACGTAGTTGATTCTTTAAACCAGAGTGTAGAACCAATTTGTGTAAAGTAGAGCACCCAGAACCAAATCTAATATTCCAAACAGAGAACAAAGAGCCTCCATACTCTTGTGACAGATATTCTATTTTTATTATCAAATCATAGAAGACTACCCTGGTGTTTTGACAAGCACATGGTGTCTTCTACTAAGTGAAGCTACTCACTTTTGTCTGACTCTTTGTGAGCCCATGGACTATACAGTCCATGGAATTCTCCAGGCCAGAATACTGGAGTGGGTAGCTTATACCTTCTCCAGGAGATCTTCCCAATCTAGGAATTGAACCGGGGTCTGATGCATTGCAGGCAGATTCTTTAGCAACTGGGCTATCAGGGTAGCTCTTTGACTAAGTATACAATTAACTAAATCCTTAACATAATTTTTTTCTTTTTTTTTTACCTCTTACAATGCTAAGTTATATCTTGTGGTATTTTCACTGCTACTGCTGTTTCTTTGGACTGGGGGATAATTATTTTATTTCATTTAGATAACTGTAACCTCTCAAAATTGTGTGCAATCTTGATCTATCATATTCTATATTGATTATCCTTCTTGACTTTGTGTTAATCACAGATTTAGTATTATAGTTTCTAAATCATTATCTTGATAATTCATGAACATCTGAAATAAACAGATCAAAGGGAAGAAGTTTGTGCCATAATGTAGAAGACCTACAATAATGAAAGCATTATCCTCAGTGACAAGGCCATTTGGTCATGTATGTTTGAAATGAATGCATGAAGAAAATCTGAATAATCTGGAAAGTGCTCTCAGATCCCTTTTTCATGCTTGGATCAGAGTCTACAGGCAATCAGTGTCTTTGAAATGAAACACCGAAACCTCTGTGGTTTGCTTACAATTCTAAGACCACCTTCACTGATGAAATATTGATTCTTTCTTCAATCTCATCTTAAACTCTCTCTCTTTATTTTTTTTTCCTGGAAATCTTTCTAATCACACTTTCCAAGGCTGGGTTAGATGTCTCATCCAAGTGTTCCTTTTAGACTCTTTACCACTTCTATTACAAAATTTTTACACTTCATTGTAATTATTTATGGCACATGCTTATGTTTCACATTAAAATGTAAAAAGCACAAGGGGAAACTTTATTTTTGTTCATTAATTGTGTTTGCAGCTCCTAGATTTCTGGCTGACATATAATCAATGAATATAAAATATCATCCCAAATACATTCATATTACTTTCTAATGGATGATGAAATGTTAACTTCTTTATTTTCTATGACTGATCTAATCTAAGAGCCTCAATTTCACTGAATATCAGTCACCTTAAAGTTTGAGTTTAAAAAAAAAGCCATTAGTTTTTTCAATGTATACTACAAGTTCAACTGTCTATCAAGGGCTAGTACAAAAATATTTTACATGAAGAATCAGTTTTTTCAAAGTCTGTCCATTTTTCAGTCCATCCCTCCAGCCTTTGTTTCTGTTTTCCAAGGTGGTATTGCTGCTGCTGCTGCTGCTGCTAAGTCACTTCAGTCGTGTCCAACTCTGTGCGACCTCATAGATGGCAGCCCATCAGGCTCTGCCACCCCTGGGAATCTCCAGGGAAGAACACTGGAGTGGGTTGCCATTTCCTTCTCCAATGCATGAAAGTGAAAAGTGAAAGTGAAGTTGCTCAGTTATGTCCGACTCTTAGCGACCCCATGGACTGCAGCCTACTATAGGCTCCTCCGTCCATGGGATTTTCCAGGCAAGAGTACTGCAGTGGGGTGCCATTGCCTTCTCTGAAGGTGGTATTAGGTTGATGCAAATGTAATTTTGGTTTCAGACCATGAATCTTAAATCATTATAACTAGGCTTAAATCAATCTAATAAATAGGTATATGCAGGAGTGTACTGAGGCCTTACAGAGTATCAAAGGAAGCATTCTTCTGAACCATGAAGTCTTCTGGATTCCTTAGCTCAGTGAAGTGGCTAGTTTCTCTGTAATAAAGAATTTGGTTGGCCTTTGTCCCAGTTATTAGAAAGTGAAAGTATAAGTTACTCAGTCATGTCTGACTCTTTGTGACTCCATGGGCTGTAGCCCACCAGGCTCCTCTGTCCAAAGGATTCTCCAGGCAAGAATATTGGAGTGAGTTGCCATTTCCTTCTCCAGGAGAATCTTCCCAACCCAGGAACTGAACCCGGGTCTCCTGTATTGCAGGCAGATTCTTTACCAACTGAGCAATCAGGAAGCCTTAGTTCTTAGAAGTAACCTTTAAATCATTGAAAGTTCCCTGGGTAATAGAAATATCGTTTTTATGGTGGACTTTGTGGGTTTATGGGCTTCCCAGGTGGCTCACTGGTAAAGAATCCACCTGCCAAAGCAGGTGACTCAGAAGACAAGGGTTCGATTTCCTGGGTTGGGAAGCTCTTTCAGAGAAGGAAATGGCAGCCCACCAGTATTCTTGCCTGGGAAATCCCATGGACAGAGGATCCTGGCAGGCTAGAGTCCATATGGTTGCAAAGAGTTGGACATGACTTAGTGACTGAGAACATGCATGCAAACTGGGGCTTATGCTCATGAGTTACCTCATGTCAGGTTTATAGATAGATTGTGCTAATGATAATGATTCTAGATAGTTGCTCAGATCAGAAAGGCCAACCATATGACTGGGGGATTCTGGCTTTGAGTCACGTGGTATCAGTTCAACCAGCGGTGAAAGGAGATTGAACTGTCATGTGGGCAATGATCTAATCAGTCATGACTACATAATGAAACCCTAGTAAAAACTATGGACACCAAAGTCAGAAGAGCATCCTTCATTTGCAAAATACTCTATATATCATAACATATCCATGTACTAGGAAGGTAAAATATCCTGACTATAAGGAGAAGCCACTGGAAGCTTTGAGTCTGAGATCTTTTGAGACCTTGGCCTATGTATCTTTCCTTTGTCTGGTTCTGATTTGAACCCTTTTGGCTGTAACAAAAGTATAATAATAAAACTTCCTTGAATTCTGTGAATCATGGTAGCAATTAAAAACCTGAGGGAACTCTCAAATTTACACTCCCTTGGTCAGAAGTGAAGGTGGCCCTGGGAACCAGGGTTTGTGGCTGGTGTCTGAAGTTAAGGGTAGTCTCAAAGAGGAGTGTATCCTTAGCCTTTGAATATTTTTCTAATTCTAGGTGTTAGTGTAGAAGACATTGCAGTCTTAGTTTCTGTGCTGGTAGATGGTGAACAGTTCTTATAATGATCCTAGCTCTTTGCAGACCCACCATCCTTTGTAGAATGCCTATGGTTGTTATCTAGAGGATTTGGTTACTTTCAGTTACTTGAAAATCACAGAGACCTTGATGCACTGCTTGAGATTCATATGTCCATCTGCCAAAGCTCCTGGCATGCCATTATCCTCTTATTGAAAGTGGCTGCGTGCACTGGAAGCTAGCACTACTGAAATTTCCAGAGTGAATTTTGTGATGTGCCACCTAGACTCCTCTTAGGACTAAAAGACTTAGTCCCTTAGCTTTTAAGGAGATTGCTAACTACTGTTAGATGACAACTTCTCTAGAAAATGCTCCATACCAAAGTCAGCTGTGTTGCCCAAGGTTGTATCCTCTTTCTTGAGATAACCTGCATTAATGATGATAGATGCAGGGATATTAAGCCTCACCTTCTTACTACAATGAAGGCAGTATTGAAGGGTCATCGTAGCTTCAGAGATCTTTATAGGCTTGGCTAGAACTCTGGGCTACATCACAATTCAGCTTCTCCTTCTATCCAATCCTGCCTCATTTCTTTTCTCTCTGAAGTTGCCACGATTCTGTGATAAAGTTCTTGCATGTTAGTCTCAGCTTCTGCTTGCCGGGACCCCAGGCTATAATCACTGCTGCTAGGAATGGTCACAGGAATAAAAGATAGAATCCAGGAACTTAGTCATCTTCTAGCCCACACCTAGATTTCATGGCTAGCATCAGATGATCACAGAAGACTCTGGTACAAGGGAGCAAAACTCTTGTTAAAACTTTCTTTCACAGTGAACTGGATTGGTGTATCAGTGGAGAAGGATGCACTAGCAAGGGCACTGTATTGTAACCTTGAGAGATACGGGGTAAGTAACAACTGACATAAAAGATGGTGAACTCAAGCAGCTGTTGCTAAGTGTAATAGATGCTTAAAGGAAAGATGAGCAAAGGGTAACTGATTAAACAGCAATTAAAAATTACATGCGAAAGCGACAGGCTTCCTTGGTAACACAGCAAGCTGTAATTGCAACCAGAAATCAGTTAAAGCTGAAATCCAGACAAAGGACTTTGTGATTAAAATACCAAAGTGTCAAAGAAAGTTAAACAATGAACTAAGGCAATTGTCTTATGTAAAGTCAAGGCTCTAACTGAGAAATAAAATGACTTAGGTGTGTGATAAAGATATCTGGGTTGACATACTAAAATTTTTACATTCACAGATTCCCCTAGTTCATGTAGAAGTAGCCCCCACCCCTCCCTCTTAAGGGTTAGAATATTCCCTCTACTGTAGAGGATCTCTGTGGTGGGAACATGTGTCTTTCATCCCCAACTCTGCCCTCATCTCCTTTCCTGGTAACTATATCATCAGGATTATTTCCCAACATATTTTGGTTTTAGAAAGTTTTGGTTAGATAAAGGATTATAAGAACACAAGGAGCTGTAGAAAGTAATCTTTATTTTCCTGGGGAGATAATTAAGGCTCATCCTTCAAAGAAGGTTATGAAAGAAAGGGGAAGGCACAAAAATACATCAAGAAAACATATCTTAAAATGAATGAATAGATCTTATTTGCAAAGCAAAGATAAAGACACAGGTGGAGAGAACAAAAGCATGGATTCCAAAGAGGGGAAAGAGGAGTGGGAGGAATTGGAAGATTGGAGTTGGTATCTCTACACTATTGATACTATGATAATGAATGAAAATCTACTGTATAGCTCAGGATCTGCACAATGCTCTGTGGTATCCTAAATGGGAAGGAAATCCAAGAAAGAATACAGCTGATTCACTTTGCTGTACAGCAGAAACTAACACAACATTGTAAAACAACTATACCCCAATAAAAATAAAATAAAATAAATGAATGAATGATTCAATTCATATTGACTCCTCTAAGAATATTTCATGTCCTGTGAAGGCAGAAGTAGTTCCTCTTATACATACCAATAACCTCTTTTTCATATTTCTATTATAGGAATTATTCTGTTGTTATTCTTCAGAGAACTTAGTATCAGAGGAAATTCTAGAGAATTGACAGCTCATTGAATATGCAGCAGACACTAACACAGTGTCTTAATTGCAATTCCAAGACCAGTTTGACTCATCTTTCAAGTTGCCTCTTAAACTCACCTTTTCTTAATATGTTTAAAATTTTCTAAATTAAAATGAGTCAATAGATAAAATAGGTTAAAAAATTCAGTTGAGTGGATTGAAATCTTTTCTCTCAAAGATACCTGGCAAGTTAAATGGCCCAAGACAGTTGACATTGGGATATGTTTGAATTTGAGCTGATATGATTATACTAAAATGATAATACTAAGTGGAATTTTCTTTTTCAGACATTGGTCAGATAAATATTTTGGGGAGGAGGCAATTCTTCCATGGCTCACCAAAAATATATGAAGTTTGAGACAATGGGTAATCCTAATTGTTTCATTTTGTTTGCACCTCGTCGGGGAAGGCATGGCATCCCACTCCAGTACTCTTGCCTGGATAATTCCATGGACTGAGGAGCCTGGTAGGCTACAGTTCATAGGGTCGCTAAGAGTCGGACACGACTGAGTGACTTCACTTTCACTTTTCACTTTCATGCATCGGAGAAGGAAATAGCAACCCACTCCAGTGTTCTTGCCTGGAAAATCCCAGGGATGGGGAAGCCTGGTGGGATGCCATCTATGGGGTCGCACAGAGTTGGACACCACTGAAGCGACTTAGCAGCAGCCGTAATAGTGGAATGTTACCTAATCCAGCCCTAAAGACCAGACCTATTACCTTCTACAAACAAGATATGTTCAAGCTGCCAGTTTGAGGCTTAAAGTAAGCTCTGATAAGACAGCTGATAGCTGTACCTCCACGTCAACTGAAGCCAACTAGCGTAAAGCTATTTAAAGATATTTTTTGGCACTTAAGTTGGGAAATGGCAATTGCCCAGGATGGCGGTGAAGCTGCAGGATGCTCAACTCCAAGTGACAGATGCAAATTCTTGGAAACTGTGCTCAAAGGGAATTGTAATCAACTGGCTGCATGATGAAGAGAACACACAGTGTTGTGGCAGGACATTCATGAGAAATATGGATTCAGCTGGTACTGTTTACAGATCAAAAAAATGTATTTTTGTGCTGAATTCAACCTGTGATGTTCCAGTAAGAACATGTGGCGTCCAGTAATCCATTATCAAAGCTGATCTCCCGACTCTCAAAAAGAGTGATATGAAAGAAGCAGCGATTTTAGTCTCCAATTCATTTCATTTTTCCCAGTGTTATCTTTGGGGGATTAAAGATGACTGGTGCTGATACACAGAAACAGCCAGTTTAGACCAAGTAATTCCAGAGACAGTGAAATGACAGCTATATCTGGCTGTGCACCTGAACCCTGGGAAAATGCTGATGAAACTTTGACTTGGGTTTAGAAAGGCTCATTTGGATATATTGTGTATATATTTGAATTATAAAGGAAAGAGGAGGGCTATGTGAAGTCTATAGGAAATGCACTTTTGGAAGGTCAAATTGGCATTTCCATGGCTATACTTTCTATGTGGAATGAAATTAACCAGAAACATACAATGAAGTGTCCCTGGGGTCGTACAGAGTCGGATATGACTGAAGCGACTTAACAGCAGCAGCAGCAGCAGCAGCATGAATTTCTTTGCAAAAAGAAAGATGCTTATAAATGTCCATCTGTTAGTTAATATGCCGCCACAGTGAGTTTAGTGCTGAAACTGTGCTTTTGGCAGAGATACATTTACTACAGGAGTGTCAACCAGCCCTAGCTTTATAACTGAGAAAAATGAACAGTGCCCAGTGTTCTGTATCCTCAGGCCCTTGCAAAGTGTCTGGAAAATGTAAGTATTGCTTCATTAATGCTTGCTGAATTGAATTATATACAATACAAGTGAACAAGATCAGGCAGTTTACAGAGTGCAAATTTCTCTGGAAAGGAAAAAAAGAAACATCAAAGCGTGGATGTCACTGTAAGTATTTTTGACTGAATTCTTCAAGAAGTTTATTTATATATACATGTCCAGTTTATTTCTAAAATTGAATGCGTTCACTTTTATTTGAATAACCACTTGCACAAGACCATTCCTTAAACCAAAAGTCCTTCCTTAAACCAAAGGACTGCACTTTGGCCCCATGGTGGGTAAGTTATTAGCAATAAA
The DNA here is from genome assembly GCF_023091745.1 of Budorcas taxicolor. Lineage (NCBI taxonomy): Eukaryota > Metazoa > Chordata > Mammalia > Artiodactyla > Bovidae > Budorcas > Budorcas taxicolor. The sequence continues at coordinate 76,039,574 of NC_068910.1, forward strand.
TCTGCTTTGTTATGACCTCGATTCCATATTGATAGATCCCTTCAATAAGCCATCATAATATGACTTAAGAACTCTATTTAATACTATATAGTCCATTAAATTGATACTTTGGATGGATAATTTAGTACCAAGAAAAAATGATGCCATTTGAAGAACTGGTGTATTATTTTTTATCAGATCATGACAATTAGATAATGTATCATATATCCATTTTTATCTTGCCAAGATGCCCAGAACTAAATATAATGCTCAATTAGCATAACTAATTAGACATATGTTGATATATTCTCTATGATATGTTTTTATTTTATTTTTCTATTCTGATATTTACATAATGAAACTTAGAGAACCAGTGCATACATAATAGATATGCAGATAGGTAGCCAACTAGCAAACCAAATATTTGTCATTGTAAAGATAAGCCAAACAGCCTGAAAAATATTTTTTGTTGATAAGACAAACATAACCTGAGGATACTCGAGCTGAATGAAATAAAAGGAATGACCTTCAGACTAGGCACCAAACTCTGCTTGTTATTGCAAAACATCACATTCAAAAACATTTATTAAAATCACCAGAATATCAGTCTCTTTTTCTAATTTCAAAGTGTTAGTTTCTCAGTTGTGTCTGATCTTTTTTGATTCCATGGACTATAGCCTACCAGGTTCCTCTGTCCATGGAATTCTCCAGGCAAGAGTACTGGAGTGGGTTGCCATTTCCTTCTGCAGGGAATCTTCCTGACCCTGGTCTCCTGCATTGTGGCCAGATTCTTTACCATTTGAGCCACCAGGGAAGCCCCTTTCGGTTTCAAGAGGAAGGATTAAATAAATATTTGTTCGAAGATAATTTATGTCCTATATATAGTGAGAATAATCAATATTAGCTGTTTCCTTCATTTTATAAAAAATAGAATTTAAATACCAACTGGAATTATATTTTTCTTTTAGCTCATTTTTATAATAATATTTAAATACATAAACTTATTTATATGAATTTGTTTATATACTATATATAGAGAGAGTTCAGTTTGGTTCCCTCAATCATGTCCAACTCTTTGTGACCCCATGAACTGCAGCACGCCAGCCCTCCCTGCCCATCACCAACTCCCAGAGTCTACCCAAACCCATGTCCATTGAGTTAGTGATGCCATCCAACCATCTCATTCTCTGTCGTCCCCTTCTCATCCTGCCCTCAATCTTTCTCAGCATCAGGGTCTTTTCAAAAGAGTCAGCTTTTTGCATCAGGTGGCCAAAGTATTGGAGTTTCAGCTTCAACATCAGTCCTTCCAATGAATACCTAGGACTGATCTCCTCTAGGATGGACTGGCTGGATCTCCTTGCAGTCCAAGGGACTCTCAAGAGTCTTCTCCAACACCACAGTTCAAAAGCATCAATTCTTTGGCACTCAGCTTTCTTTATAGTCCAACTCTCACATCCATAATTATGGTTATTATACCATATATAACATATAGTATGTGTAACATGTATATTTACTTAAATATGTATTCATATGATATACAAAATGCAAAGACTATTGGATATTACTTTGTGTTTGAAGAATTAATAGAAACTTAAATTTGTTAGTCTATAAATCTGTGATAATATTTTGTCAGTTTTCTAAAATTGAAGCTTGCTTGAATAGCATTTGTGGAATTCTCTATCAACAGTAAAATCTCATGCTAGACGAGGAGATAACAAATGCTTTTTTAAATAAGAAATTTGTGTAAACCACCTTTAAGATTATACTGAAGATTAGTATCAAATAAAGCAGTTGAACTGTGTACCATGTTGAAGATTTTTCTATCTATGGAATAAACAGTTAGAGGCCTAAGGTCAAGATTCTGTAACAGAAAGCATTTTATATAACTCATGTTACTTGCTTCATTGGACAGGATAGGATGCTATGGAGTCTTGCACTAACTAAAATTAGTAAATTTGATATGTGATGTGAAAGGTTAAAAATTGAGATATATAATTTACATTTCATTGTGTCTGACTTTTGTGTGACCCCATGGACTTTGCTGGCTAGGCTCCTCTGTCCATGAGATTTCCCAGACAAGAATACTGGAGTTGGTTGCCATTTCCTTCTACAGAGATCTTCTTGACCCGGGGATTGAACCCACATTTCTTATTATCTCCTGCATTGGAAGGCAGATTTTTTACAAACTGTGCCATGTGGGAAACTCTAAAGAGGTAAAGAAGATTGAAATATGTTTTTACTGAGTGGGAGTTGTTTTTCACAGTATTCTATCACAACCAAGAATTCCGGGAAATCTCATTCCAAATTACTGACAATGTGTGGAACAAAAAAATACAAACTTGCAGCCTTTATATTTGATGCAGGTATCATTTTACAAGGGATTTTTATGTTCAGATGCTTGGTTCCACTTCACTAGAAATCAAGTAACACCGCTAGCACCACCAATCTATGGCAAATCAGAGAAAAAGTAGTCGCACACATGTATTATATTCATACCACTGTTTTGGATTCTCCTGTTTAGTAAACATAGCTTTGAGTTATTCCATCTCCGTGCATGAAGTATGTTAAAAACAAAATCACTTTTTGTTGTTTTGTTCAGCCATATTCAACACTTTGCAATCCCATGGACTGTAGCACACCAGGCTTTCATGTCCTTTACTCTCTCCCAGAGTCTGCTCAAACTCATGTCCATTGAGTTGGTGATATTATTCAACCATCTCATCCTCTGACACTCCCTTCTTCTCCTGTCGTCAATCTTTCCCAGCATCAGGAACTTTTCCAATGAGTCGACTCTTCACATCAGGTGGTCAAACTATTGGAGATTCAGCTTAAGCATCAGTCCTTCCAATGAATATTCAGGACTGATTTCCTTTAGGATTGGCTGGTTTGATCTCCTTGTTGTCCAAAGGACTTTCAAGACTCTTCTCCAGCACCACAGTTTGAAAGCATCAGTTCTTTGGCACTCAGCCTTTTTTATGGTCCAGCTCTCATATCCATACATGATTACTGGAAAAACCATAGCTTTGACTATACAGACCTGTGTTGTCAAAGTCATGTCTCTGCTTTTTAATATGCTGTCTAGGTTGGTCATAGATTTTCTTCCAGGAACAAGTGTCATTTATTTTGTGGCTGCAGTCACTGTCCACAGTGACTTTGGAACCCAAGAAAATAAAATTTGCCACTGTTTCTACTTTTTCCCCATCTTTTTCAGAATCACTAAAAACCAATATCTCTTCTTAATGACTTTAATTCATTCCTGAAGATTCTACCCTTAAATGCAAGAACATTAAATGAAAATAATTTTTCCCTAGTTTCAATGGGAAAAATGATACATTCTAATTTAATTCAAAATATCCAGTTTTCACAGATAGCATATGTCAAGTAATTTGAAGCTAAAATAGTTTGTAAATAAAATAAAAAGTAGTAAAGTTTAATATATTTATTCCAAACTTTTCTGAGCCATGTTCTTTAGTCTTTTGAGAGGATGTTTATTTTGCATTGAAATGCATTTTAAGATAGAGTTTTACTACAGGAAAAATCTCCAGGGCAAAAATTAAAGCTAAACACTAAAGTCATGGAAAAACTACGGAAAAAATAAGTACACACAATAGCCCCAAATCAGAGCATACACTTTCTCTTCATCTCTCACATTTTATATGTGTATACAATATGAAAAGGGTTTTGGACTCATCTGAACAAAATGTACAATTTAATTTTGTTTCATAAGACAATCTCTGAAGGAAAACCTTTGTGTTGAGTAAACTGTTATGCATGCTCTTTTCTGAAATCATAATGTCAAAATACTACGGTGCTATGGTGTGCTTAGTCGTTCAGTGGTGCCCAACTCTTTACAGTTCCATGGACTCTAGCCCACCAGGCTCCTCTGTCCATGAGGATTCTCCAGGCAAGAATGCTGGAGTGAGTAGCCTATCCCTTCTCCAGGGGGATTGTCCTGACCTAGGAATTGAACCATGGCCTCCTGCATTGCAGGTGAATTCTTCACCAGATGAGCTACCAGGGAAGCCCCCAAATATTGCTGCTATGCAGCATTTCTTTGCTGAGATTTGGAGTAAAAACTTACAAAACAAATAAAATAAGAGATGTTTCCAAACTGTTTAAAATTTTTCTGGAGTTGACATGGCTAAAAGTCTGAGTACTATTTAGTCATAATCATTAAGTAATAAACTTAGTTTTGTACCACTTCTAAGTTTACAATAACTCAATTTTAAATTGATGTCTAATTAAATTGATAGTTTATCTGCCTTTGATTATATTAATTTCATCCAAAATTAGATTTTCAGGAGCATCTTCATGTTCAGGGTATCTTCAGAAGTCTTAGAATTACTGTTTACCTTAGAGTTGTTGTTTAGTAACTCCATTGTATCTGAATCTTTGTGACTCTATGGACTGCACAATGCGAGGCTTCTCTGTCCATCACCAACTCCCAGAGGTTGCACAAACTCATGTCCATCAAGTCAGTGATGCCATCCAACCATTTTATCCTCTATCGTCCCCTTCTCTTCCTGCCTTCAATCTTTCCCAGCATCAGTGTCTTTTCCAAGGAGTGAGTCCTTCTCATCAGGTGGCCAAAGTATTGGAGTTTCAGCTTCAGCATCGGCCCTTCCAATGAATATTCAGGGTTGACTTTCTTTAGGATTGACTGGTTTGATCTCCTTGAAGTCCAAGGGACTCTCAAGAGTCTTCTCCAACACCACAGTTAAAAAGCATCAATTCTTTGAGGCTCAGCTTTCTTTATAGCCCAACTCTCACATCCATACATGACTACTGGAAAAACTATAGCTTTGACTGTATGGAATTTGTTGGCAAAATAATGTCTCTGCTTCTTAATATGCTGCTAAGTTTGTCATAGCATTTCTCCCAAAGAGCAAGTGTTTTTCAATTTCATAGCTGCAGTCACCATCTGCAGTGATTCTGGAGCCCAACAAAAGACAGTCTGTCATTCTTTCCACTTTTTCCCTGTTTGCCATGAAGTGATGGGACCAGAAGCCATGATCTTAGTTTTTGATTGTTGAGTTTTAAGCCAGGTTTTTCACTCTCCTCTTTCACTTTCATTAAGAGGCTCTTTAGTTCCTCTTTGCTTAAATAAAGTATTTTATATAAAATGAAATATATACAAAATTCAATAGTTGAAGCTTAAGTTGAAGTTTTCACTTCATTCTAAGCTGTTTTTTTTATTAATGGAATACATTCAACCATTGAGAATAGTGAAGCCACCAGAGAGAGGATCTTGGGTGACTCTAGCTCTGTTTTTCCCCTAGTAGTTTATATTCACCAGGGAAATGGTAATTTTTATTGTTTAGCTTGACATGAACAGAATTCAGATTGAGATTTATTATGTTGCTCTGCTATTTTAACTTCACTTCCGTTAGCATCCCCCACACCAGTAATGATAAATGGGAAAAACTTCCTTTTTTTTTCCTCTGAAGGAAGAGAGAGCCTGAAGTTGTCAGAAATTCTGAGTTGGTCTGTTATCTCTTTATCCTTTTATTCTATCATGAATGAGGAAAGACTATGGGAGGTTACATTGTTGTATACGTTCAGAATATTTGTTTATAACAACCTATATCTGTTTGGCAAGGCTGCTATAATAATGAAAATACCACACACTGGCTGACTTAACATAAATTTATTTTCTCATAATTCTGGAGGTCAGAAATTCAAGGTCAGGTGTCTGCAGGTTTGATTTCTCCTGAGGCCTCTCTCCTTGGCTTATAGATGGCTTCTTCCTTGCTGTCTTCTCACATGGCCTCTTTTCTCTGCACAAACTTTACTGGTGTTTCTCTTTCTTCTTCTAAGGACTTCAATTATATTCCATTAGGATTCACACTAAGAGACTCTTCCTTACATAACCACCTCTTTAACGGTTCTAACACCAAATAAATTCATATTCTGAGCTACTGGGAGTACATCTTTCAGAACATGAATTGGGAGACTCAATTCATTTCTTGACAATTATTATATTAACCAAAGATTCCAAGGATATGAAAACCTATTTTGAAAAGTGAAAAGAGAAGAGTGAAAAAGTTGGTTTAAAGCTCACCATTCAGAAAACTAAGATCATGGCATCTGGTCCCATCACTTAATGGGAAATAGATGGGGAAACAGTGGAAACAGTGTCAGAGTTTACTTTTTTGGGCTCCAAAATCACCACAGATGGTGATTGCAGCCATGAATTTAAAAGACGCTTACTCCTTGGAAGGAAAGTTATGACCAACCTAGATAGCATATTAAAAAGCAGAGACATTACTTTGCCAACAAAGGTCCATCTAGTCAAGGCTATGGTTTTTCCAGTAGTCATGTATGGATGTGAGAGTTGGACTGTGAAGAAAGCTGAGCGCCGAAGAATTGATGGTTTTGAACTGTGGTGTTGGAGAAGACTCTTGAGAGTCCCTTGGACTGCAAGGAGGTCCAACCAGTCCATTCTAAAGGAGATCAGTCCTGGGTGTTCTTTGGAAGAAATGATGCTAAAGCTGAAACTCCAGTACTTTGGCTACCTCATGCAAAGAGTTAACTCATTGGAAAAGATTCTGATGCTGGGAGGGATTAGGGGCAGGAGAAGGGAACGACCGAGGATGAGATGGCTGGATGGCATTACCGATTCAATGGACGTGAGTTTGGGTGAACTCCGGGATTTGGTGATGGACAAGGAGGCCTGACGGCCTGACGTGCTGCAATTCATGGGGTTGCAAAGAGTCAGACATGACTGAACGACCTGAACTGAACTGAACTGAATGGAATCTATTTACTTGAGGAGTATCAGGCTCAAAAGGCTTTAAGCTTGTATAGGTATCATTAAAACTTTTTTGTAGGCACCATGTGAAATAGTAATGAGTTAACTGGATATTCACATAGGAAGAAATAAACTTAATTTTAATCTCTAGTTCATTCTAAAAACTATTTATTTCAAGCTGCTTTATAGATCTAAGCAAAGCTGATAGAACCATCAAGTTTGTAAAAGAAACCATAGGGGAATATCTTTGTGACCATGGAGATTGGCTTTCATTTTTCAGAGAGAATATAAAAAGAACAATTCAAAAGGGAAAAAGTTGATAAATTAAACAAGATTAAAATCTATCATTTATGCTCATGAAAAACACCATTAAGGAAATGAATCAGTAGCTTATAGTTTAGCTACTATAGAACATATCTATCTGATGTTGGAAATATACATATAAGTACACACACATACACAAAAATATCACTATAAATTAACCAATAATCCATAACTATAAACCATATTAATCTAAATCTGGAAACAAACCAAATGCCTATCAACAAGAGAACATGATAAGCACATTGTGGTAAACTCACATAATGCAGTACTATTCAGCACTAAAGGGAAACCACTATCTATTTAAAATTTTCATTGAAATTTAGTTGATTTACAACGTAGTTTTACTTTCTGCCTACAGCAAAGTGAATCGGTTATAGATATACATAATTTTATTCTTTTTAAGATTCTTTTCTCACATATGTCATTACAGAGTATTGTATATATAAAACTAATAAGGAACTACTATATAGCATAAGGAACCCACTACTTAGATGTGCAAACACATGAATGGGTCTCATAGACACTCAAAGAGACACAAGAAAGTTTTCTGTCATGACAGAAATGTGCTAGGCTTTATCAAATGCATTGAACTAAACACTTAGAATCTGTGCATTTTATTGAATAAAAGCTTTTGTAAAGGAAAATAAAAATACACAAATTCACAAAACATTTTGTAATTGTAAAAAGGCTGAACATGTATTTTATGACTTGGGTTATTATTGTATTTAAATTTCTGGAGGGACAGGCCTCAACTAAATTATTTACCATTATATGAGATATTCAATAACTATATGCCCAAGAGGAGTTAATCTGGAAAGATGATAGGGAGCAGGAAGTTTGTGAGAAGGTAATTTTATTTACTTTTATTTTTCTGGTAGAAAACTGGCTAGCTCATGGAAAAACATTTATAAAACACAAACGTATTATGTACAAATATTTCTAGAATTGTCTTAGAAGTAATCAAAACCTATTTTATTATGACTTTGCTCGGGTTTCAGCCTGAGAAATATGTAGACGTTTTATTCCTATACTATAGGTTAGTCAATAAAAAATACAATATCAAGCCCTGTCTATAAGTCTCTGATGACTTGGGAACTTCATGCATTTTATACTTTAATCATTGCTTTTGGTAGTAGGGCAGTGACTCACTGTATTGCATAGTCCCCTTGACACATGCACAGGTTATAAAAGAGTGAACTAAAATATACCCTATATTTGGACCCAATTTTTTTTTTTCCTTCTGGGAAGCATACTCTCATCAAGAAAGAGAGAAATCCGCTTCCACAGTGTCCTTAATACTTGCAGAAGATCTTAAGAAGATTTTTAGTTACATGATTAAAGATTTAAACATGATGTTGCAAACAAAAGCTATATTCTTTGGTGCAGTCTTCAGAGAGAATGATGAACATATTCCAGTAGCTATTTGAGGCACTGTAAGTGTTGTTTTTATTTCCACTTCTTATGGATTGTTTACGATTGAGTGATTCCTGAGAAACTTAGCTGCCACTGATAGACTTGGATTAAAATAAATAAGTGGATGAATATATTAAATACATCAAGTCATAGAATGGAGCATTTAATGAACTTCACTCGTGTTATTTTGTGGAATACTAAATAACATGACAAAATGTACATGATAAAATAAATAGAAAAAATATCAGAAATCACACTCAAATCAGCATAGAATTAATAATAAAAATAATAGATAGCGTCTATACAATGATAGCTGACCTGGTGGGCTTCCCTGGTGGCTCAGACGGTAAAGCGTCTGCCTGCAATGCGGGAGACCCGGGTTCGATTCCTGGGTCAGGAAGATCCCCTGAAGAAGGCAATGGGACCCCACTCCAGTACTCTTGCCTGAAAAATCCCATGGACGGAGGAGCCTGATAGGTTACAGTCCATGGGGTCTCAAAGAGTCGGACACGACTGAGTGACTTCACTTTCTTTCTATACAACGATAGTCAGCTATGTGCATTTCAAAATAATTTATGTATACTTAACTTATTGAATACAACATTATGTTTCATGCTTAGTTGCTCAGTTGTGTCTGACTCTTTGAGATCTGATGGACTATAGCCTACCAGGAGGCTCTGTCAATGGAATTATCTGGCTAAGAATACTAGAGAGAGTTGCCATTTCCTTCTCCAGGAAATCTTCCCAACCCAGAGATCAAAACCTTGGCTCCTGTAATGCAGGTGGTTTCTTTACCATTGAGCCAGCAGGGAAGTCTCACAACATTATGATAAAGTACCAACATTTTCTTCATTTCACTTATGAGATATCTGAGGCCCAAAGTAGTTAAATTGCTTATCTGAGGTCATACTGATTAAAGAGCCAGATCTGCAACTCAAACTCGAGTTGTAGGACCTCAGAGTCTGCTCACTCTACTGCATAATTCTGTGAGCACAAACAGACACAAATACAAATTGATAGAATGGTGGCAAGAATGTGTGGAAACTCATTGTTTATGGTTGCTCTATTTGATGATAAGGACGGGGAAAAGAAAGTTGGGAGACTAAAATGATGGGGAGAGTTATTATTTGGTCATTTAATACTGAGTAAATTAACAAAGGGAATTTATTGCTTGTCATATAGCACTAAGGGCCAGATTGAAATTATTGGTCATGAATTTAAAGTGAGATGAATCAACTTGGTGGCTGCAGTCAGTGTTCTAAAGAGAAACAGAACCAATAGTATATGCAAAAACATATATTTATATCTTTATCCATCCATAGTATATATACCTAATAGTATCTATGATTTTTGTAAATTATTGATTGGATATTCACACATCTATAAATGCGTGTGTGCACAGGCTTCCCTGGTGGCTCAGTGGTCATATATATGTGTGCATTTATGTATTTGTATATATACACACATACATATATGAGAGAGAGACAGAGAGAGAAAGATAGAGTGAAAAAAAAAAAAGAAAAAGAAAGTAAGGGAAAAGAGACAAATTATAAAGAAGTGACTTACATGATTATTCAGGCTCCAGATTTGCAATTAGCAAGCTGAAGACCCAAGAGACCTGATAGTGTAAATTCCAGTCTGAGACTGAAGTTCTAAGAACCAGGAGGATTGATGATGTAAGTTCTAGTCTGAGATTGAGTCTGTCTGAAAACAGGAGATCATTTTCACAACCTGAAGAGATTAAGTGAAATTGAGAGAGAATGAAAGAGAAAATGAATATTTTCTTCTTCAGCTTTTTTGTCCTAGTTAGGCCAGTGAATTGGATGAAGCCCACCCCAGAGGGAGGGCAATCTGCTTTACTCAGTTAATCCATTCAAATGTTAATCTCATCCAGGAATACCCTCATAGACATACCACCCAGAATAATATTTAACCAAATATCTGGGAAATTTATGGCTCATTTGCTATGACCCTCTTCCAACAACACAAGAGAAGACTACACATGGACATCACCAGATGGTCAACACTGAAATCAGATTGGTGATATTGTTTGCAGCCAAAGATGGACACGCTCTATACAGTCAGCAAAACAAGACTGGGAGCTGACTGTGGATCAGATCATGAAGTCCTTAATGCAAAATTAAGATTTAAATTGAAGAAAGTAGGAAAAACCATTCAACCATTCAGGTATCACCTAAATCAAATCCGTTATGATTATACAGTAGAAGAGACAAAAAGATTCAAGGGGTTAGATCTGATAGACAGAGGGCCTGAAGAACTATACACAGAGGTTCATGACATTGTACAGCAGGCAGTGATCAAGATTCCCAAGAAAAAGAAATACAAAAAGGCAAAAATGTTCTCTGAGGAGGCCTTACAAATAGCTGAGAAAAGAAGAGAAGCAAAAGGCAAAGGGGAAGAGGAAAGATATACCCATTTGAATGCAGAGTTCCAAAGAATAAGAAGGAGAGATAAAGCCTTCCTCAGTGATTAGCACAAAGAAATAGTTGAAAACAATAGAATGGGAAAGACTAGAGATTTCTTGAAGACAAGTCGAGATACCAAGGGAACATTTGATGCAAAGATGGGCACAATAAAGGACAGAAATAGTATGGACCTAATAGAAGGAGACAGAGAAGGCAATGGCACCCCACTCTAGTACTCTTGCCTGGAAAATCCCATGGATGGAGGAGCCTGGTGGGCTGCAGTCCATGGGGTCACTAAGGGTCGGACACGACTGAGCGACTTCACTTTCACTTTTCACTTTCATACATTGGAGAAAGAAATGGCAACCCACTCCAGTGTTCTTGCCTGGAGAATCCCAGGGACGGGGGAGCACATAGAGTTGGACACGACTAAAGTGACTTAGAAGTAGCAGCAGTAGCAATAGAAGCAGAAGATATTAAGAAGAGATGGCAAGAATACACAGAAGAACTATACAAAACAGATCTTCACAACCCAGATAACCAGGATGGTGTGATCACTCACCTAGAGCCAGACATCCTGGAATGCAAAGTCAAGTGGGCCTTAGAAGACATCACTATGAACAAAGACAGTGGATGTGATGAAATTCCAGTTGAGCTATTTCAAATCCCAAGAGATGATGCTGTGAAAGTGCTGCACTCAATATGTCAGCAAATTTGGAAGACTCGGCAGTGGCCACAGGGCTGGAAAAGGTCAGTATTCATTCCAATCCCAAAGAAAGGCAATGCCAAAGAATGCTCAAACTACCACACAATTGCTCTCATCTCACACTCTAACAAAATAATGCTGAAAATTCAAGCAATGCTTCAACAGTATATGAACCAAGAACTTCCAGATATTCAAGCTGGATTTAGCAAAGGTAGAGGAACCAGAGATAAATTGCCAACATCTGTTGGATTATAGAAAAAGCAAGAGATTCCAGAAACCATCTGCTTTTGCTTTATTGATTACACCAAAGCCTTTGACTATGTAGATCACAACTGTGAAAAATGCTTCAAGAGATGGGAATAGCAGACCACCTTACCTGCCTCCTGAGAAATCTGTATGCAGATCATGAAACAACAGTTAAAATCGGACATGGAACTCCAAATTAGGAAAAGAGTACATCAAGGCTGTATAACGTCACACTGCTTATTTAGCTTATAGGCAGAGCACATCATGTGAAATGCCAGGGTGGATGAAGCACAAGCTGGAATAAAGATTGCCAGGATATCAGTAACCTCAGATATGCAGATGACACCACCTTTACAGTCAAAAGTGAAGAGGAACTAAAGATCTTCTTGATGAAAGTGAAAGAAGAGAGTGAAAAAGCTGGCCTAAAACTCAAGATTCAAAAAACTAAGATCATGGTATCTGGTCCCATCACTTCATGGCAAACAGATGGGGAAACAGTAACAGACTTTATTTTTTGGGGCTCCAAAATCACTGCATATGGTGACTGCAGCCATGAAATTAAAAGATACTTGCTCCTTGAAAGAAAAGCTATGACCAACCTAGACAGCATGTTAAAAAGCATAAACATTACTTTACCAACAAAGGTCTATCTAATCAAATCTATGATTTTTCCAGTAGTAGTGTATGGATGTGAGAGTTGGACTATGAAGAAAGCTGAGCACTGAAGAACTGATGTTGTTGAACTGTGGTGGTGAAGAAGACTCTTGAGAGTCCCTTGGACTGCAAGGAGATCAAACCAGTCAATGTGCAAGGAAATCAGTCCTGAATATTAGCTAGAAAGACTGATCCTGAAACTGAAACTCCAATACTTTGGCCACCTGATGTGAAGAACTGACTCTTTGGAAAGACCCTGATGCTGGGAAAATTTGAAGGCATGAGAAGAAGGGGACAACAGAACATGAGAGTTGGTGATGGACACGAGTTTGAGCCAACTCTGGGAGTTGGTGATAAACAGAAGGTTATGGAAGCCTGGTGTGTGCAGTCCATGGGGTCTCAAAGACTCAGACATGACTGTGACTGAACTGAACTGAACTGATGGCCTATTTAACTTGATACCTAAAATTAACCAATGCAATGGTTGCATATTTCTTTTCAACCATGCACAACTACAAGTATGCAGGTGTAGAAGAGACAGAGAATTTTATTCAAGCTAAACTGATGTTTTACCAAGTGATTAAGACAGAGAGGTCCAAGAGAGTAGGAGGTAAAATGCAGAAATGTATAATAACAAACCATGTTGTTTAAACTGTGTGATAAAAAGTTCCTTTAGAGCCTTGAAAAGGGTGAACAGTCTGATGAGATAGAGGAATTGTTGAGATAAGAGACTAGCTACTGCTGCTGCTAAGTTGCTTCAGGCGTGCCCGACTCTGTGCGACCCCATAGACAGCAGCCCACCAAGCTCCTCCGTCCATGGGATTTTCCAGGCAAGAGTACTGGAGTGGGTTGCCATTGCTTTCTCCAATAAGAGACTAGAGGGGACAGAATTAGTGGCTGAGATTGGAATGTCTGAAATTGAAGTCATGGATGGAGTGCAGTGGTTTTTGTTTGTTGTTGTTTCATTAAGTTGTGTCCTACTTTTTTGTGACTTTAGCCCATCAGTCTCCTCTGTCCATGAGATTTTCCAGGCAAGAATACTGGAGTGGGTTGCCATTTCCTCTTCCAGGGGATATTCCTGACCCAAGGATCGAACCCATGTCTCCTGCATGTATCTCTTGCATTGAAGGTGGATTCTTTACCGCTGAGCCACTAGACAGTGAAGTGGCAATTATGGTAAATGGGTGAAGGAACATGCATAAAGTTTGGTAGATTGATAGTGGATGACAATCCCCATCTCTGCCCTTATTTATAGAGGAGAGTATAAAGTAAAGATAAAATTTATGTGCATATGAACTATTTTATAAGTCAGAATGTGGTCAGCATCATAAGATATGTACCAACAGAGAACTAGGTGAGCTCTGAAAAGAAAGAAATTACTCTTGGCTGGTTACTAAGAGGGAAGTGGGATTTCAGTTCTATCTTGGAGGGTGAGAAATATGTGTGGGTGTGGTCATTAGGGTATTTGGATTGATTTGCTAGGTAACAGGATTTCCAGGGGGTTTTGATCAAGGACATTTTATTACTTATCATGTAAAAATAAAGCTGAAACCCCAGTATTGGGAATGGCAAATTAAAGACGTGTTTGGTTAAAGATTAGTTATCATATTTTCCAGGCACATATAGCCTGGAAAAATATAGACTCTATATTTACCCAAGGTAGGGGGAAAGTGTCTGGATTATTGGCATAGCTATTGAGAGAGCACACAGTCTAAGTGTTTATTTTTGTAAATTAGTTGGCTGGTCAGGTTGCTTTCTAGCTCTCTTTGATCTTGGCTGGGATCACTCACATATTTCATGATCATCTGTCTGATACTGGTCTGGGATAGCCTTCCCTTGAAATGATTAGGGTAATTTGATTGAGCTTCATAAAACTTTCATTCCCTAGCAAGCTTGTCTTAGCATTTCTCATGCCAATGGCAGAGGGACAAAAGTAGAGTGAAAAGGCATAAGTACTTTTTACAAGTTTCTAGTTAAGTCACATCTACTCATTTATCACTGGACAAAGCAAATGCCATGACTAAGCTCAGAATCAGAGAGACCGAACACCAAAAGAAAAAAAAAAAAAAGTGATACTGAGAAAAGTAAAGAATTAGTCAACTTTAGGCTTCCCTGGTGGCTCAGTGGTAGAGAGTCCACCTGTAATGCAGGAGATGAGTTTGATCCCTGGGTTGGGAAGATCCCCTGGAGAAGGAAATGGCAACCCTTTCCACTATTCTTGCCTGGAAAATCCCATGGACAGAGGAGCCTGGTGCGCTACATTCCACGGAGTTTCAAAAGAGTTGGACAAGACTGAACAACTTTCACTCACTCATTCCTGTATATTTAGCACAGAATAGAAAAGAGAGGACAGATTTACATGAGGTTTTGAATGTGTGACATTTTGCATGTATATGTGTGCATTTAAGCAACGATTGATTAATAGATATAGATTTGTACACTAAGTCTAAGGTAATTGTATAGTTTTCTAGGGAAAGTATGTAAAGAGAACAGAGACAGAGAGCAAGAGATAGAAAGAGATGGAAAGAGATGGAGAGAGCATCTCATATAAAAAACTTTTGGGTGTGTCCATGAATTGACTGCAACAAAGGAGGTGGATTTGAGTCAATGGATTTGAGACTTCTTTCCTGTTTCATTTAGATTTATACTTGAAATGAAAAGCTGAGCCCCAAGTAGAAAATATACTTCTATAATAATCTTCATTGGGTTGAAGAAATAACTTGTTTTCAGGAACCAGATAATCTGAGTTTGAACTCTATGTTAATTATTACATCTGGTCCTCAGGCATCATTTTTATTAAATGTGGGTAACAGCTGTAATTTGAGAGATGAATGAAATACCTAGCAAAAAGACAGATGTGTAGTTAGTACTCAATAAACAGGTCTATATCTCACCCCCATTTTCTTCTCTTAATTCTCCTTTCTTTCAATAATGCATGCGTGTGTGTGACTGTGTGTGTGTGTGTGTATAATTTATGTTCTTTTTAGTATATGGAGCTCACTTTGCTATAATAGTACAGTATAAAAGCCACATTCTTGAATATTTACAACTTTATTCCAGAAATAGATCAGTGACAGAACATCAAGATTCTTATGCAAACCTTGTTGATACATTTTGAAGTGCTATGTAAATGTTAAAATCCCTGTCATAGTTTCCTGTGACAACTTAAATACTGGTGACATCTGCAGTTCTCTGATGCTTCATATTTTATATTATGAATTTTAAGACACTTACAATTTAATTTTGAGGTGACTAAACTGAATGAAATGGAAACAAGATTGTGAAATATTTAATCACCTTGGGATTAAAATTGACAACAGAATTAACAAATCAAAAACTGCTATCTTGAAACAAACTAATAAAAGTGCATGTTATCTGAAAAGTTCAACTCTATAGATAGATATAAAGATAATTCTAAAAACAAAGTGCTCCTTTTGTGCAAATAGGCAGAAAAAATTATATTTTTTCATGCCAAAGTTGATAAATTTTTCAATGTGCTTGGCATATCTTAAGGTACTCAGTGATTAAATTTAATATCATTTAATGTAATCACTATTCATTTTTACCCTTATTTTCTAGCTAAATACCTATACACAATAAATATAGGATGATGATAAGGCCTCATGAATAATAGGTAATTAATCCTCAGATGGGTAAATGGATGATGCAATGACTGTCATTATTAACAGATTTTTATAAAAAATATACTCTTTTCTAGGTGTATGACAATTTAAAAACTGAATAAATCCTTGTCCAAAAAGACTAATTTCTTCGGGGAACAAGATAACATCTGTGATGACTGATTTCAGGGATATTGAAATACATAATTTTTTTTTTAAAATAACTTCCATTCTCTAGAAATTCTAAAAAAATTTCACATAGTATAATAAGAGTTTTCAAAATTATTTTAGGTACAAGTAATTAAAGCAGAAATTATTACTGCTGACTATACAGATTACTTGAAATTCAGTTATTTGATGACTTTACTTGAAGACGACTAAAATGGGAACACAATTCAAGGCAGATGCTTTTTTGAAAATCGGTTTTAAGTATAGAAAAAGCAGAGTACAATGGGTTTCTCAGCACCAAATAGATCACCAAAGATAAATGTCACCTTTGCAGTTTCGCTCAGAGTTAAATTTACCTCAAGTGAAATAGCCAATGGCAGACATATGGATGAAGGAGACAGCTCTCCACCAATAAGATTTGAAAAGTGGAGGACAAGCTCTGGTAATCAATGTCCTGCTTCAATATTTTGTAGGTACCTGAAATGAATAGCTACTATTAATAATTTAAGGTGGTTGTCAATATGACATATACTCTAGAAGAGAGGTTCTAGAAGAAAATCATTAAAATGAGCAAAGGGCCTGTGTTTGAGATCTAGCTTTGGCATCTCTTTGTACCTGTGGGATGATGTAGAGGCAAGTGTGAGGAAGTTAGAACACTCTGAAAAAAGGAATTTCAGCAAAAAGGTAATATATAAAGAAATGAAGATATGCACACTAGAGAGCCAAAGTGAAACTAGGTGGGTGATCCTGGTATTTCTCTCTCATTTGCACCATGTTATAGGTGAATTTACCAGTGAATATATGGTTTCAGGGAACAGGAAAATCCAAGACAATTGAAAGAGCTCAGTAGGTAAAGAATCTGCCTGCAATGCAGGGCACCTGGGTTCGATTCCTGGGTAAGGAAGATCCCCTGGAGAAGGAAATGGCAATCCACTCCAGTATTCTTGCCTGGAAAATCCCATGGACAGAGGACCCTGGCTGGCTACAGTCCATGGGGTCGCAAGAGTCGAACACGACTTAGCGACTAAATCACCACCACCAAGGGAAATTCAAAGAGCATTGCAATGCAAATGTAAATAAATAATTGTTGCTTTTCCTTCTCCTTCACCACCATCTACCTCATTATAAGGTTATTTGTGCTTAAGAGAATCCAGATTAATACAGTATAGAGAATGACATATGTTTATTAATTTCTATTAAGATACTTAAAGTTTGTAAATGTTTAAATTTGGATCTTCCCAGAAAAAAAAAAAAAAGACTCCCTTTCTTTTCACCTAATATATGTTGTAAATGTTAAAAAAAAATCGTTTTGAAGGTTAGGACAGGTTAGGAAGGTTTGATTGCAGGACAGAGGGATAGGGGAGGGGGAAAGATATTGAAAGGCGATCCTGATCACCAAGTAGGAGGGCTGGGTGATTGAATCATTCATTTAGTGACAATTTTAGCTAATGCTTCCCTGGTGGCTCAGATGGTAAAGGATCTGCCTGCAATGTGGGAAAGTGGGGTTCAATCCCTAGGTCTGGAAGATCCCCTGAAGGAGAGAATGGCAACCCACTCAAGAATTTCTGGTTGGCTATAGTCCATGAGGTCACGAAGAGTTGGACATGACTGAATGACCAACATATACATTCATTTAGTTGACTAAAAGATGATTTTGTTGATATACAAATAGGTGATTGAGAAACACTCACTTGATTATAGCTAATATTAAGATATTCATAATATCTTAGAAAATGCATATTGGACATTCTAATGCCCCTCCCTTGTATGTGCTATCAAATTAAGGTTAGAATAAACTAGTAAAAAGAATCAAATATATATAATAGTCTCATGTGGGAAGTGAGAATCTTACCAAAACCCACTCTCAGATATCTACCAACAGGGCTCATGAATTGGGGAGAGCTGGGGAGGCATCCTGTTAACCCAAATGCCAGTCCCAGGTCCTTTCTGATCTCTTGGCTTCCGGGAGAGACTAGTGTCTACACAGTTGACTTTCTGGTCTTTCAGGTGCTCAAATGAATGCTGCACATTTGAGCCCTAGGAGTTTCATGCTGTATTCTCTCAATACTTTTACAATCAGGTTCTGGCTCAGGTAACATGCAGTTCCTTTTCCTAAGTGTAGTTTTCATTTTTCTCCCTACCTCCACCTGACTATAAGAAGCTTGTGTTCACAAAAATTAGCTCATATTCTCCTTAGTGAATTGCCTTCTTAGCTTAACTGTGGCTTATATTCTACAATAAATCTATTAATCCCTGCAGCATCAGGGGAAAGAGCTCTCTGCAAACAGTCAACTGTTCGTATCTACAGATTATAAGTGAAGGTGCAATTCCCTGGTTTTCTGTAGGCAGGGGTCAAGTGTATGTGTATTGTATCTACTCATTCTGCATTTTCAAATGAGTGAAAAGTCATAGGTATAAAGTGAAAAAAAATAGCTACATTTCTTATCCATATTTTGTTTTCAATTAATGACACTATCCTTATGGCAGAAAGTGAAGAGGAACTAAAAAGTCTCTTGATGAAAGCGAAAGAGAAGAGTGCAAAATTTGGCTTAAAGCTCAACATTCAGAAAACTAAGATCATGGCATCTGTTTCCTCACTTCATGGGAAATAGATGGGGAAACAGTGTCAGACTTTATTTTTTTAGGCTCCAAAATCACTGCAGATGGTGATTGCAGCCATGAAATCAAAAGACGCTTACTCCTTGGAAGAAAATTTATGACCAAACTCTATAGCATATTCAAAAACAGAGACATTAATTTGCCAAAAAAGGTCCATCTAGTCAGTTCAGTTCAGTTCAGTTCAGTCACTTAGTCATGTCCAACACTTTGCGACCCCTGGCAGCACTCCAGGCCTCCCTGTCTATCACCAAATCCCGGAGTTCATTCAAACTCATGTCCATCGAGTCGGTGATGCCTTTCAGCCATCTCATCCTCTGTTGTCTCCTTCTTCTCCTGCCCCCAATCTCTCCCAACATCAGAGTCTTTTCCATTGAGTCAACTCTTCACATAACGTGGCCAAAGTATCAGAGCTTCAGCTTTAGCATCATTCCCTCCAAAGAACACCCAGGACTGATCTTCAGAAAGGACTGGTTGGATCTTCTTGCAGTCCAAGGGATCCTCAAGAGTCTTCTCCAACACCATAGTTCAAAAGCATTAATTCTTTGGTGCTCAGCTTTCTTCACAGTCCAAATCTCACAACCATACATGACCACTGAAAAAACCATAGCCTTGACTAGACAGACCTTTGTTGGCAAAGTAATGTCTCTGCTTTTGAATATGCTATCTAGGGTGGTCATAACTTTTCTTCCAAGGAGTAAGCGTCTTTTAATTTCATGGCTGAAGTCACCATCTGCAGAGATTTTGGAGCCCCCCAAAATAAAGTCTGACACTGTTTCCACTGTTTCCCCATCTATTTCCCAGGAAGTGATGGGACCAGATGCCGTGATCTTCATTTTCTGAATGTTGAGCTTGAAGCCAACTTTTTCACTCTCCACTTTCACTTTCATCAAGAGGCTTTTTAGTTCCCCTTCACTTTCTGCCATAACAATGGTGTCATCTGTATGTCTGGGGTTATTGATATTTCTGGCAATCTTGATTCCAGCTTGTGCTTCTTCCAGTCCAGCGTTTCTCATAATGTACTCTGCATAGAAGTTAAATAAGCAGGCTGACAATATACAGCCTTGACGTACTCCTTTTCCTATTTGGAAACAGTCTGTTGTTCCATGTCCAGTTCTAACTGTTACTTCCTCACCTGCATACAGGTTTCTCAAGAGGCAGGTCAGGTGGTCTGGTATTCCCATCTCTTTCAGAATTTTCCACAGTTTATTGTGCTCCACACAGTCAAAGGCTTTGGCATAGTCAATAAAGCAGAAATAGATGTTTTTCTGGAACTCTCTTGCTTTTTCCATGATCCAGCAGATGTTGGCAATTTGATCTCTGGTTCCTCTGCCTTTTCTAAAACCAGCTTGATCATCTGGATGTTCACGGTTCACATATTGCTGAAGCCTGGCTTGGAGAATTTTGAGCATTATTTTATTAGTGTGTGAGATGAGTGCAATTGTGGGGTAGTTTGGGCATTCTTTGGCATTGCCTTTCTTTGGGATTGGAATGAAAACTGACTTTTACAGTCCTGTGGCCACTGCTGAGTTTTCCAAATTTGCTGGCATATTGAGTGTAGCACTTTCACAGCATCATCTTTCAGAATTTGAAATAGCTCAACTGGAATGCCATCACCTACACTAGCTTTGTTCGTAATGATGTTTTCTAAGGCCCACTTGACCTCACATTCCAGGATCTCTGGCTCTAGGTGAGTCATCATACCATTGTGATTATCTGGGTCGTGAAGATCTTTTTTGTACAGTTCTCCTGTGTATTCTTGGCACCTCTTCTTAATATCTTCCGCTTCTGTTAGGTCTGGACCATTTCTGTCCTTTGTCGAGCCCATCTTTGCATGAAATGTACCCTTGGTATCTCTAATTTTCTTGAAGAGATCTCTAATCTTTCCCATTCTGTTGTTTTCCTCTATTTCTTTGCATTGATTGCTGAGGAAGGCTTTCTTATTTCTTCTTGCTCTTCTTTGGAACTCTGCATTCAGATGCTTATATCTTTCCTTTTCTCCTTCGCTTTTCACTTCTCTTCTTTTCACAACTATTTGTAAGGCCTCCCCAGACAGCCATTTTGCTTTTTTTGCATTTCTCTTCCATGGGGATGGTCTTGATCCTTGTCTCCTATGAAGAATGTCACGAAGCTCATTCCATAGTTCATCAGGCACTCTATCTACCAGATCTAGGCCCTTAAATCTATTTCTCACTTCCACTGTGTAATCATAAGGGATTTGATTTAGGTCATACTTGAATGGTCTAGAAGTTTTCCCTACTTTCTTCAATTTAAGTCTAAATTTGGTAATAAGAAGCTCATGATCTGAGCCACAGTCAGCTCCCAGTCTTGTTTTTGCTGACTGTATAGAGCTTCTCCATCTTTGGCTGCAAAGAATATAATCAATCTGATTTCGGTGTTGACCATCTGGTCATGTCCATGTGTAGAGACTTCTCTTGTGTTGTTGGAAGAAGGTGTTTGCTATGACCAATGCATTCTCTTGGCAAAACTCTATTAGCCTTTGCCCTACTTCATTCTTTATTCCATGGCCAAATTTGCCTGTTACTCCAGGTATTTCTTGACTTCCTACTTTTATATTCCAGTCCCCTATAATGAAAAGGACATCTTTTTTGGGTGTGAGTTCTAAAAGGTCTTGTAGGTCTTCATAGAATCGTTCACTTCAGCTTCTTCAGCATTACTGGTTGGGGCATAGACTTGGATTACTGTGATATTGAATGGTTTGCCTTGGAAATGAACAGAGATCATTCTGTAGTTTTTGAGACTGCATCCAAGTACTACATTTCGGACTCTTTTGTTGACCATGATGGCTACTCCATTTCTTCTAAGGGATTCCTGCCCACAGTAGTAGATATAATGGTCATCTGAGTTAAATTCACCCATTCCAGTCCATTTTAGTTCGCTGATTCCTAGAATGTCAATGTTAACTCTTGCCATCTCCTGTTTGACCACTTCCAATTTGCCTTGATTCATGGACCTGACATTCCAGGTTCCTATGCAATATTGCTCTTTACAACCTCAGACCTTCCTTCTATCACCAGTCACATCCACAGCTGGGTATTGTTTTTGCTTTGGCTTCATCCGTTCATTCTTTCTGGAGTTATTTCTCCACTGATCTCCAGTAGCATATTGGGCACCTACCGACCTGGGGAGTTCCTCTTTCAGTGTCCTATCATTTTGCCTTTTCATACTGTTCATGGGGTTTTCAAGGCTAGAATACTGAAGTGGTTTGCCTTTCCCTTTTCCAGTGGACCACATTTTGTCAGACATTTCCACTATGACCTGTCCATCTTGACTGGCCCCACAGGGCATGGCTTAGTTTGAATTAGACAAGGCTGTTGTCCTAGTGTGATTAGATTGACTATAGTTTTCTGTGATTATGGTTTCAGTGTATCTGCCCTCTGATGCCCTCTTGTAACACCCACCATCTTACTTGGATTTCTCTTACCTTGGATGTGGGGTTTCTCTTCATGACTGTTCCAACAAAGCGCAACCACTGCTCCTTACCGTGGATGAACGGTATCTCCTCACTGCTGCCCCTCCTGACCTTGAACTTGGAGTAGCTCCTCTAGGCCCTCCTGCGCCCACACAGCCACTGCTCCTTGGAAGTGGGGTCAAGCCATCTAGTCAAGGCTATGGTTTTTCCAGTGGTCGTGTATGGATGTAAGAGTTGGACTGTGAAGAAAGCTCCGTGCTGAAGAATTGATGCTTTTGAACTGTTGTGTTGGAGAAGATTCTTGAGAGTCCCTTGGACTGCAAGGAGATCCAACCAGTCAATCCTAAAGGAAATCAGTCCTGGTTGTTCATTGGAAGGACTGAATCTGAGGCTGAAACTCCAATACTTTGGCCACCTCATGTGAAGAGTTGACTCATTAGAAAAGACTCTGATGCTGGGAGCAATTGGGGGCAGGAGGGGAAGGGGAGGACAGAGAATGAGATGGCTGGATGGCATCACTGACTCGACACACATGAGTTTGGGTGAACTCCGGGAGCTGGTGATGGACAGGGAGGCCTGGCGTGCTGTGATTCTAGGGGTCGCAAAGAGTCGGATACGACTGAGCGACTGAACTGAACCGAACTGAAACTTAGCTTAGGGTGTACATGTTTGAAATGAGGAGAGAGAAAACAGATCTTGTCTTTTGCAAATGTTGAAGCGAAAGCCAGTCTATTGCACTCAGCACAGTCTGTCAAAGGTTTTATTTTCTGATCTCTGTCTTACCTTTGACCCAGTGAACTTCGGTATCATCAACGATGCTGTCTTTTCTGTCGTCTACATTAAGCTGTAAGAAATGCTTGTGGAGAATACAAGGACTGACAAGCACCTTTAGAATCTTGAATAAAGTTGGGCAACATCTACTTCTTTGTAATTTATGCAATTTCCCACAAATGACCTTCTAGTATATTTTTCTTTTACTTACAACTTTGTTGCATCCATTTGAGTTCTTCAGTAGTAATAAAGATGTGGAATGGAGCCCTGAGTACTAGAAACATTTTGGAGGCTTCTCATGAACAGATAAATAACATGGTAAATAGGTCAAAAAGAAGCTACAGAGAAACCCAATACCATGCCTTTGAGTCCATGCTAGCACAGATTTGTTGCTGTTGCTGATGAGCCACATCCCCTTTTGTGACCCCATGAACTGTAGCCTGCCCGGCTCCTCTGTCCACGGGGTTTCCCAGGGAAGAATACTGGAGTGGGTTGTCATTTCCTTCTCCAGGAGAACTTCTGGATCCAGGGATCAAGCCCAAGTCTCCTAAATTGCAGGTGGATTCTTACTGCTGAGCATAATATATATAAAATAACACTTTGTATACAAACAATGATAATTATTTTACCAAGCTTAAGTATTCATTCTTTATGTACCACTTGTAAGTGAAATCTATACCATTTGAAATCACCTGGTAAGGACCTACCTGTCAATGTAGGAAATGCAGGTTGGGTCCCTGGGTCAGGAAGATCCCCTGGAGAATGAAATGGCAATCCTCTCCAGTGTTCTTGCCTGGGAAATTCCATGGACAGAGAAGACTGGCAAGGTGCACTCTGTGGATCACAAAAAAGTCAGACTTGACTTAGCAACTCAGCAATAACATAGCATAGTCAGACTTCCAAGATAGCAATATTTGTATATGAGGTGATTTACTGAATTTGCACCTTCAACTAGACACACTTAGTATATCTTTAAAACTTAATGAGATGGTTTTAATGGAAGACAGTTCTTCCTTGATCTTTCATGTTTGTATGGACTTCATTTCTTTTCAGAATGCTTGTAAAAGCAAGTAGCCATGAAAAGAAAGAGATGTTTCACTCCCTGGGGCAGATTTAATAATAACAGAGTAATAAAGGTAATAACAGAGCAATAAAAGTAATGTGTCTCTTTCTGGAGAGGAGGTAGGGCCAGTTTGTCAGAGGTGCCTGTATAAGACCATAGACTTACTAATCTCAGTGTCCTCCTGTGATTCATCCCAGGTTGTGGGCTGTAACACCTGTCCTTCATGATGTTGCCCTGAGAATTCACCTCAGAAAACTGGGGCAAGATGTTACTCTGGCCCTAACTATAGCTATGTGTAATCAGCTGCTATTGCTCTGACCCAGAAACCTCATGTCTTTTTGTATCTATGAAACTTACAGTCTAACTTATTAGCTTGCAAGTAAGGTAAGAGCTAAAACAGTGTTCCTGAGGTAACGATGTGAACCTTAGGAAATGTCTTAACAATTTTGCTTCACTCGATTTTGTTTTGTCATTGTTTATAGAGAGATTTGTTCTTTTGTATCAAAAAACCTTATCTAATTTCGTGATTAATAAATACAGTAGAAAATTTGAGTGACTCTAAAATAGGAGAAAGGCATCAACACCCATTATCCTACCACTTTGAGAAAATCAGTAATAATATTTTTCACATTTTCTTCAGTCTTCCCCATCTTGTGAGTATACACAGTCACACCCATTCACAGATAAAAATGTAATTTTATAATTTGGGATCATACTCTACATATTGCTATATTTTGTAATTCTGGAATCCCAAATGTGCCTTCTTACTCAAAATTGTTCATATGACACACTATCATTATTGGTTATAAAAGACACCATTTGGGTGTTACTTTTTCTTATTATTGCCTTTTTTTCTCAGCTTGACTTCCTGTTCCCCAAACTATATTTTAAGCTAACATTTACACACTAATAAGCTATCCTACATAATCTACCAATAGCTTTGTATGTATTATTTTGTAATAAATTCAAGAACTGGAAGAAATTTTTTTTTTCTATTTGCCAGCTGTCCTCCTTAGAGAGAACTTCCTTACCCTAAAATTTTTATCTTATAGTCTTAATATTTACATTTAACAAACATTTATCTAATGAGGAAATGATTTAATGTTTCTAATAATTATGAGATCTAATATTTATTGGACATTTATTATGATCAAATACTTTTCTAAGCAGTGTGTGTAGATAATTTTAAAATCTCTCAGTCTCTTCAGATCGTAGTATTATTATTCTCATTTTAAAGATAAATTAACTGAAGCAAAACAAGTTTACAATAGCTTCCCAGAGTCACTGAGATAGTTGATTATAAAGTTAGAACTCATATCATGCAAGTGTGACTCCAGACCCCTCTCTGAACAGTGGTAACATTTTGTTCTCCAGAATTAACCTAGAGTCCTGTCACTGTGTCTTGAAACCACCAGGCTAGGTTGTTCTTATTAACAACATATATTTATTTCTCATAATTCTGGTTGCTGGAAGTTGAACGTCAAGGCTCTGGCAGATTTGGGGTCTGGTGAGTTCATCAAGGGCTATCTTTTTGCTGTGTCCTCACATGGCAGAAGGGCAAGGAAGCTCACTGGAGTCTCCTTTGTAAGGGCACTCATTTCATTTATGAGAACTCTATTCATGAACAAATCACTTCTTAAAGGTCAAACTTCCTATACTATTACCTTTGGCATTAGTATTTAACATTTAAAGTTTGGAGGGACACAATGGAAGTAGTGAGAGACTTTATTTTCTTGGGCTCCAAAATCACTGCAGATGGTGACTGCAGCCAAGAAATTAAAAGAAGCTTGCTCCTTGGAAGAAAAGCTATGACAAACCTAGACAGCATATTAAAAAGCAGAGACATTGGTTTGGTGACAAAAGTCCATCTAGTCAAAGCTATGGTTTTTCCAATAGTCATGTATAGATGTGAGTTGAACTATGAAGAAAGCTGAGAGTCGAAGAATTGATGCTTTTGAACTGTGAGTTGGAGAAGTCTCTTGAGAGTCCCTTGGATTTCAAGGAGATCAAACCAGTCTATCCTAAAGGAAATCAGTCCTGAATGTTCATTGGAAGGTCTGATGCTGAAGCTGAAGCTCCAATACTTTGGCTGCCTGATGTGGAGAACTGACTCCTTAGAAAAGACACTGATGCTGAGAAAGATTCAAGGCAGGAAGAGAAGGGGATGACAGAGGATGAGATTGTTGGATGGCATCACTGACTTGATGGACATGAGTTTGAGCAAGCTCCGGGAGATGATGAAAGACAGGGAAGCCTGGCATGCTGCAGTCCATGGGGTCTCAAAGAGTCGGACATGACTGAGCAACTGAACCAAAACACTATCGATGGAGTCATAAACATCCAGTCTATAGAGAAGAAGAGGTATAGATTCCATCCACAGAGGGTAACAGAATATGCTCCAAGAGCAGCCATGTCACAAAATCAAGACTGGGAATAATGAAAGCTATTTCTTCAGTTTACTTGTTTATAGCACACATTATCTTTAATTCAGCCAAATGGTCAGCACACTCTTCTCCCCTTCTCTCTTTATGATTGTTAAGCACACAAATTTCTCTTGCCAACACAACCCTGGCAATGTATGTATAACCGAAGAAACAGTTTTCTTAACTCCTCTTGGGCATTTGATCCACCACCAGCTTCTCTAAATTTAGATCAGGATGCTGCTTTAGAATTTGGCAAATGTCTTGCATTCCTGCCTTTTTCCTAGAGCCATAAGGTCCCCACTTCATATTTAGAAGTTCTTTTATTGTTAACTTGTTTATGTAGCACTTTCTGAGATCATTTATCTTTATAGCAGCCTGAAGGAGGAAAAAAAAAAAACCACTTAATTTTTTATAGATCAAAAATTAAAGTGAAGTGAAAGTAACTCAGTCATGTCTGACTCTTTGCGCCTCCATGGACTGTCACAGAATTCTCCAGGCCAGAATACTGGAGTGGGTAGCCTTTCCCTTTTCCATGGGATCTTCCCAACCCAGGGATCAAATCCAAGTGTCCCGCATTCCAGGCAGATTCTTTACCAGCTGAGCCACAAAGGAAGCCCAAGAACATTGAAGTGTGTAGTCTATCCCTTCTCCTGTGGAGCTTCCTGACCCGGGAAACAAACTGGGGTCTCCTGCATTGCAAGTGGATTCTTTACCAGCTGAGCTATCAGGGAAGGAAAAATTAGAGAGTCTTATACAGATCTGATTCCAGCTTATTTCTAATAATCATTCACTAGTTTTCATGCTGATCACTGTAAGAACTATGTCTGTCACTGAAGTAATAACTTACATTTTCAAATTCTGATGGAGGAAAAGTAATATTTTCAAGCATCAGTTCCATACATACTTTTGATTTTTCATATGCATTTTTCAGAGTGTAACATAAAATTATATTTAGACATTGTCATATGAAGAAGGGCCTTGCTAAATTACTTCATTAGATTTTAGCTAGAAATCCCATGTTTTTTCCCCAGTCTCTAGGCTGTGCACATTCTGTATGAAATGACACATAAAATGTACCTTCAAACAGAACTATCATTTTTCTGTTGTTATGCTGCTACAAAGAGATTATTGCAACCACTTTCATTCCCTATTATGCCACTGAGAGTCATAGACAATTTTTGGATTTGGGCCTGACATCACACACAGTCGCAATCACCACTGTTACATTCATTCTGTCTATTTGACTCTACCCTTACTAGACAGAGAACAAAATTAGTATTTAAGTTATGGGCACATGGCACATGAGTTGTTATTAGAATTCCTTAATACTAACAATTGTAAGAGTCAGATTTTGAAGATTAAGTCAAGAAATGTTTTTCTTAGAAAAGTTTGAAGATAGATCCTCCGTATTTTTTTTCCTTTAAAATTCATGTTAACTTTAAACCTGAATTACTTATAGGAAAATAGAGAATTAGTCATTTCATTAAGTGTACTGTTGGTGCTATTTTCTTCTTTCCAAAAGATATAATTGTTGAGAATTACTGCTCCCAAGAGAGTTCAGTTGGAAACAATTATAATTTTTTTTTCTTTTTCAATAGTCACTTTGAAACATCATATACAGAGTTAACCTATACTGTTCTGTATAAGATTTCCTTGCTGGCAAATAAAAATTTTACTATCATGGTTTTAAAAATGACTATAGCATTTCTAGTTCTCAAAAAAGTTAATAACAAAAATTGTAACTTATTTTAAAAAATTAAATGTGTTCCAAGGTTTTATATTTTTCAGTCCTCCCAATAATCTTATTGGAGTAAGTAAAGTTAAAATGATATGTTTTTTTATTATATACCTGATGTACTATTTACAGCCATAATCATACCCATTCATACACTTTGTTTCTTGCCTTTTTTTTTGTTTTGTAGAACATTAAATAAATGACTTTGTCTTTCTATAATGTTTTAGATTTTCATTTGTATTATTTTAGTAATAAAAATGTTTCAAAAAAATGATGTGTCCTTTGTATAGGTGAAAACACTGGTTCGGATATGATGAGTGACAATTAAGGGCCCACAGCATCAATTAGGTTTGGACCTAATTCTTATGACTCTAAAACCAGTGAGTTTTAAAAGTATTTGTGTAAATTTTTGTTTATTGAGCTATCGTTGATTTACAATATTATATTAGTTTCTGGTGTACAATGTAGTGGTTCAATATTTTTACAGAAAATATAAATATACCCCATTTATATTTATTATAAAATAATGACTATTTCCCTATGCTGTATGATCTATTTCTTAATTTATTTCACATACAAGTCTTCAACTACCTTTCTACAGACATTGAATATAGATGTTTCTAGGTTTTAATATATCTTCTAATTTAGAAAAGCAATCTGTTGCATTTCACTTAACTTTTGCACATTCTCTCAGTGATTTTCTTCTTTCACATCACCCCTCTGGAAATATCCAGGGTACATCTACTGAAAGTCAGAGAGGAAACTGGTCACAGTGGGAGTCATAAAGTCTCTCAGACTCAATATAAACTGAATAATCACATAAGCCTACCTATTTCAAAGATAATACTACAATTCATTCAGTTTCTTGAATCAAGAACTTGGAGAGGAGATGGGAGTGTTTTACTAGAGGAGACAGAAGAGAATTTTGAAATACTGGATACATGCTGTATCCTAGGAGTGAGAACATGATATTATGCATTTGTTAAAAAACCAGAGACCTTCATATCAGAAAGACTACATCTAGCATGTGAGTGTGTGCATGTGTTCTCAACTGTGTCTAACTCTTTGCAACCCCAAGGACTGTAACCTGCCAGGCTCCTCTGTCCATGGAATTTTCCAGGCAAGAATACTGGAGTGGGTTGCCATTCCCTTCTCCAAGGGATCTTCCCAACCTAGGAACCAAACCAGTGTCTCCTGTATTAGCAGGCAGGTTTTTTTTTTTTTTTTTTTTCTTGTTGTTGTTGTTTGTTTGTTTGTTTATTTTTACCACCGAGTCACCTGGGAAGCCCAAATCTACCACAATCAAATTAAAAATATAAGCAACAAGAATATCAGTGGATACTGGGAAGGAATGCAGACTGTGACAAAATACCTATATTGAAAATAATGACACATCTTCACTGAAGTGGTGAAGGGTAAAGAGACTGACCTAAGAAACATTGGAGTATGATATTTTGATTGAAAACTTTAAAATGAAGACAAAAACAATTGTATATAAGCATTCTACTCTGATTGATAAAGCTATTTCTTACAGCATTACATGTTAATAATTCTGAAACAGTTGTGCATGAATTCCAAGACTGAACAAATAAATAAGTGGATGATAGATTGGGATGCCAGGTTTCTCACTGTTGGAAAGGGGGATTGCCAATTATCAGGAGGAAGGGTTAGAATAAACCATGTAGTACTGAATTAAAGTCAGAAATACCGGTATGAATTCAGGTTAATTCAATATAGCTATAGATGAGGGAGAAGGCAATGGCACCCCACTCCAGTATTCTTGCCTGGAAAATCCCATGGACAGAGGAGCCTGGTAGGCTACAGTCCATGGGGTCGCAAAGAGTCGGACATGACTGAATGACTTCACTTTCACTTTTCACTTTCATACATTGGAGAAGGAAATGGCAATCCACTCCAGTGTTCTTGCCTGGAGAATCCCAGGGATGGGGGAGCCTGGTGGGCTGCAGTCCATGGGGTCACTAAGAGCTGGACATGACTGAGAGACTTCACTTTCATGCATTGGAGAAGGAAATGGCAACCCACTCCAGTGTTCTTGCCTGGAGAATCCCAGGGACAGAGGAACCTGGTGGGCTGCCGTCTATGAGGTTGTACAGAGTCGGACACGACTGAAGCAACTTAGCAGCTGCAGCAGCAGAAGCTACAGATGAGAAGGTACTTAAATAATTATAAGCAAGTATGTATACATGGATTAGGATATATATGAAATAGGATTTCCTGGAGAAGTGAACTTGGCACATGTTTTAGTGACAAAAAAGTAAGGATGTTCTCAAACAACAAAAAATATTAGTCTTGTCATGGGAACGTGGGACCCAGGGTAAAATATCACCTTGTCAACCTCATCATCCTTCTGGTTCCTACCGGTCTGGGCTCTAATTGCTTCTGGGCAGCATACAGTTAAGTTTTTCCACCTGTGGGGCTTTCAGTCTCAAAAGATATAGCTCAGAGTATTTTCTATAGTCCTTGAAGTCCAAGGAATTAAATGTCCTTGGTTTTGTTTAATGGCTAAACTATAATTATTCTGTCTTACTTGACCATTTTCCTTTCTTTCTGCATTTTCCCACTTCTGATTAAACTTATCCTTTAGAACTTGGGGGCATCTTAGAAGGTTAAATTTTTCCTACAAGCAAGCAGCAGGAGAAAGGCATGGGGGAGGGGGATCTGTCTTGGGAAGGCCCCATAGAGTCCTGCTTATGGCAGAAAGCCAAGAGGAGGTAAACACTCTCTTGATGAAGGTAAAAAAGAAGAGTAAAAAAGCTAGCTTAAAACCCAACATTCAAAAAGCTAAGATCATGGCATCCAGTCCTCACTTCATAGCAAATAGATGCAGAAACAATGGAAACAGTGACAGACTTTATTTCCTTGGGTTCCAAAATTACTGCAGATGGTGACTGCAGCCACGAAATTAAAAGACACTTCCTTGGAAGAAAAGCTATGACAAACCTAGACAGTGTATTAAAAAGCATAGACATCACTTTGCTGACAAATGTCCATATAGTCAAAGCAATGGTTTTTCCAGTTATCATGTATGGATGTGAGAGTTTGGACCATAAAGAAGGCTGAGAGCTGAAGAATTGATGCTTTCAAACTGTGGTGTTGGAGAAGACTCTTGAGAGTCCCTTGGACAGCAAGGAGATCAAACCAGTCAATCCTAAAGGGAATCAACCCTGAATATTCATTGGAAGGACTGATGATGAAGTTAAAACTCCAATATTTTGGCCACCTGACATGAACAGTGGACTCATTGGAAAATATCTTGATGCTGGGAAAGTTTGAAGGCAGTGGGAGAAAGGGACAACAGAGGATAAGATGGTTGGGTGGCATCACCAACTTGATGGACATGTGTTTGAGCAACCTCCAGGAGATAGTGAAGGACAGGGAAGCCTGGCATGCCACAGTCCATAGTGCCACAAAAAGTTGAACACGACTGAGTGACTGAACAACAACTACATTATTGCCATTAAAATAAGATCCAAACAGTTCACTGAAAATTTCTCTGGTGGCTTATACAGTAAAGAATCTGCCTGTAACGCAGGAAAGCCAGGTTCAATCTCTGACTTGGGAAGATCAGCTAGAGAAGGGAAGTGAAGTGAAGTGAAGTCACTCAGTCGTGTCTGACTCTTTGCGACCCCATGGACTGTAGCCTACCAGGCTCCTCCCTCCATGGGATTCTCCAGGCAAGAGTACTGGAGCGGGTTGCCATTTCCTTCTCCAGGGGATCTTCCTGACCCAGGGATCGAACCCGGGTCTCCAGCATTCCAGGCAGATGCTTTAACCTCTGAGCCACCAGGGAAGCCCCAGAGAAGGGAATCACTACCCAATCCAGTATTCTTGCCTGGAGAATTCCATGGACAGCAGAGTCTGACAGGCTACAGTCCATGGGGTCATAAAAAGAGTAGGACAAGACTGAGCAAATAAACATATTATAATATAAAGTATAGATCACTTTAAAAAAAGGTTCAGTGACAATTATGGAATTGCATAGATGTCAAAAAATGTTTTTACAAATAAATAAGTTTAGATAATTCTAACAGATAAATCCCAAATATTTAGTAGTTGCTTATATTTTTTCCCCATGTGAAGTCCAAATCAGCTTTCCTGAAAAGCATACAACTTTCCATCATTGTGAATTTATAAAAAAGCTCAATTTATGACTCAGCCTGCTTCAACAGGTGACTTCTAAACCAAGCCTGGGGAAAATTCATAGAGAGTTATGCAAGAGAGTCTTATGAAGTAAACTTGGAAGAGACACGAAACATTTATGGCCATGTTTGAATGGTTATAGTCATTACATGACCTTAAATTATTACAAAGGAGGCTGGGAAATGGAGTTCAACAGTGGACCAAAGCATTGAAGGAAAGGGTGAGATGATCAGCCATAAAGATAGCAGTTCTTCCTTAACTTTCCATGGCCTCCATTTTCCCACAAGATTGAGGCTCTGAGGATCAAGTCCCTTAGTCTATAAGCACACTGGAATTCCTTCTTTATTTGATATTCTAATTTCAACTTCCTCAGACCTTTACCTTGGCTGTTTTCTGCATCTACAACCTTTTTGATTATTTATAAAATGTATGCATCTGATTTAATATTATTTTTCAAGGGAGACCATACCTAACACTGAATTCAAAATAATCCCCAGTTCTCTATTTTAGCAAAGCCTTTCCAACTCCTATCACATTCATCTTATCAAAATTTAAAAACTTATTTATTATTTGCCTTCCTGCCAAGCTCCATAGGAGCAGGACCTGACTTTCCTGTTCATTGCTCTGCCATCACTGCCAGA
The DNA here is from genome assembly GCF_023091745.1 of Budorcas taxicolor. Classification (NCBI taxonomy): domain Eukaryota; kingdom Metazoa; phylum Chordata; class Mammalia; order Artiodactyla; family Bovidae; genus Budorcas; species Budorcas taxicolor. The sequence goes on from NC_068910.1 coordinate 76,072,704, forward strand.
GAAAGTCTGGTACTTGAAATAAAGAAAAAAAAAATCTTTGAATGAATGAATAAATATTCAGAAAGAATTGATCTTCACTTTCACTGAAAGGCTTAGAAGAGAATGTTAATTCTTTGTGGAAGGAATGAAGGAAAGGAAGCACAAAAACATGATAAAAAGGTGTACAAAAATGTATATAATGAATGAAAGTTTAACTGCCAACAGAATTTAGAGTTTCATATTCCTTATTGCATATGTTAGTATTGTTATTTGTCACTAAGTCATGTCCAGCTCTTTGGGACTCCATGGACAGTAGCCCACCAAGCCCTCTGTCCATAGATTTCCCAGGCAAGAATGCTAGAGTTGTTTGCCATTTCCTTCTCCAGGGATCTTCCTGACCCTGGGATTGAACCCACGTCTCTTGCATTAGTGGGTGGATTCTTTACCACTGAGCTACCAGGGAAGCTCACTCTTTATTCTCTTATTAAATAGTGAACCCTCATTTCAGAATTGTGCAACAGTTCCAACTAGTGGGTTAAGCATTTCCATATATATTGTGATGTAAATCACTAAGAGACTTATGTACACAGTTCCTTCAAAGATTTACCAACAATTCCTTTGCTATTTCTCTATATCTTTTATTTTTGCTAAACTGGAGGACTATTCACTTGAGTGAAGGAAGCAAACTTGAACTGAAAATGTGAATCATGCTTTTTTCACATCCAAATGTGGTTTTAATATTGCCCCTTTTCAGTGTTACCACTTTCTCAACTGATTTCTTACACATTTTTAGTAAGAATCCTAATAAATAGAAAATTTTTCTTAGCTGAAATTTGTAAAGAAGATATAGTTAGGGTATTCATTAAAATAACATTTTCATGTTGTGAGTAGCATGTTGAGTTATAATTTTTCAGAATACATTATTTACTCACATACTTACATAAAAGCACATGCAGTCTCTGCTCAGCAAAAAAATACACCTGAAGATACATATTGTTATTCAGTAATTTGGGATTTCTTGAAAAGCTAAAATGAAACTTCTTGCAATGAGCTATGTAGATGAAATCAGTTTTAGGAAATTATGAGCAAGTCAAATCATATTAGAACAGTGATATTTAGCTGTCTTTTTAAAGTATACCTAGTAACTCCTTTTTTTTTTTAAATTCAGTGAAATTTCACTCTAATGAAATAATCTGAATAGCCCCAATAATTTGTCTAGTCCCTTGGACTTTATGTAATTGAATTGTAAATCCATTCTAATGGGATTTACTTTTTGTGCATCTTGAATCATCTCCTTCTTGAGTTGGCTTCTTTTTTAATTCATATATATCAGCAACAAGATTTTAGAGATGTGAAAGATTATGCAGCCCCTAGAGAGCAGGTACTGTGTAGAGTAAATTTAACTCAATTTTATATCTCAAAAGCTCAGGCAGTATTTCATTTCTAAATCTTCCAGTCAATTCTATTTGAAGGAGGTAATGAAAATTTGTGTTAGAAAAGAGGAAAACTCTTGTGTTTTAGAAAGAGTAAAATTTTGCAGAGTTTTATAAAATATATACTTGGCTATGGAAATGTAAAGAAATAATAAAATGATAACAAATATATATCAGAACCATTCTTCAACATCAGCTAAGTTGCCACATGGATGAATTCAGAAGCTACACTCTATCTATACTTGAGAAAAACTAGGTTCTTACTTTAAACTGTAGAAGTGTGGCCAAAAGGAATGTCCACAGAAGCCATCTTTGCAAGGAGACAAACCAGTGGTGCTGTGCATAATGCCAGTTAGACCTTTATAAAGTGAATATCGTAAGGAAACTATATAGGACAGAGTGCTGTTTTATGAAATGAGACCTCCTACAAAACAGATCTTTGTTCAAATCATAGCTGCTGCAACCTCTTCCTCATGTGTCCTGAGACAAGTTACTTAATACTTTTGATGCCCAGTTTTATCTTAAGTAAAACTGGGATTGATAAAACCAATTTAAAGACACTGTTTATATTAAATCAAATGTGAGAGTAAGTGGACTAGTTGAGGACATTGTAACTATAGTGGAGTTAAGTGGAATCTTCCTGAGAAATCTATAAACGTATTCAGTTCAGTTCAGTTCATTCACTCAGTTGTGTCCGACTCTTTGCAACCCCATGAATTGCAGCACGCCAGGCCTCCCTGTCCATCACCGTCTCCCAGAGTTCACTCAAACTCACGTCCATCGAGTCGGTGATGCCATCCAGCCATCTCATCCTCTGTCCCCTTCTCCTCCTGCCCCAAATCCCTACCAGCATCAGTGTCTTTTCCAATGAGTCAACTCTTCGCATGACGTGGACAAAGTACTGGAGTTTCAGCTTTAGCGTCATCCCTCCAAAAAAATCCTAGGGCTGATCTCCTTCAGAATGGACTGGTTGGATCTCCTTGTAGTCCATGGGACTCTCAAGAGTCTTCTCCAACACCACAGTTCAAAACCATAAATTCTTCAGCACTCAGCTTTCTTCACAATCCAACTCTCGCATCCATACATGACTACTGGAAAAACCATAGCCTTGACTAGACAGACCTTTGTTGGCAAAGTCATGTCTCTGCTTTTGAATATGCTATCTAGGTTGGTCATAACTTTTCTTCCAAGGAGTAAGTGTCTTTTAATTTCATGGCTGCAGTCACCATCTGCAGTGATTTTGGAGCCCCCCAAAATAAAGTCTGACATCGTTTCCACTGTTTTCCCATCTATGTCCCATGAAGTGATGGGACCAGATGCCATGATCTTCATTTTCTGAATGTTGAGCTTTAAGCCAGCTTTTTCACTCTCCACTTTCACTTTCATCAAGAGGCTTTTTAATTCCTCTTCACTTTCTGCCATAAGGGTGGTGCAGCTAAGAGGAGCTACCACATGTCCAAGGTCGGGGCGATGGCCAGGAGGAGCTACCCCATGTCCAAGGAGTGGTGGCTGCGTGGGTGCAGGAGTGCCTAGAGGAGCTATTTCACATTCAGGGTTAAGAGGGGCGGTGGTGAGGAGATACCCCTCATCCAAGGTAAGGAGCAGCGGCTGCTCTTTGCTGGAGCCGGCGTGAAGATATACCCAGCGTTCAAGGTGAGAAAAACCCAGGTAAGATGGTAGGTGTTGCAAGAGGGCATCAGAGGGCAGACACACTGAAACCACACTCATAGAAAACTAGTCAATCTAATCACACTAGGACCACAGCCTTGTCTAACTCAATGAAAGCAAACCATGCCCGTGGGGCAACCCAAGATTGGCGGGTCTTGATGAAGAGGTCTAACAGAATGTGGTCCACTGGAGAAGGGAATGGCAAACCACTTCAATATTCTTGCCTTGAGAACTCCATGAACAGTATGAAAAGGCAAAATGATAGGATACTGAAAGAGGAATTCCCCAGGTCAGTAGGTGTTCAATATGCTACTGTAGACCAGTGCAGAAATAACTCTAGAAAGAATGAAGGGATGGAGCCAAAGCAAAAACAATGCCCAGCTGTGGATGTGACTGGTGATAGAAGGAAGGTCCGAGGTTGTAAAGAGCAATATTGCATAGGAACCTGGAATGTCAGGTCCATGAATCAAGGCAAATTGGAAGTGGTCAAACAGGAGATGGCAAGGGTGAACGTCGACATTCTAGGAATCAGCGATTAAAATGGACTGGAATGGGTGAATTTAACTCAGATGACCATTATTTCTACTACTGTGGGCAGGAATCCCTCAGAAGAAATGGAGTAGCCATCACGGTCAACGAAAGAGTCCAAAATGCAGTACATGCATCCAAGTACTTGCAATCACAAAAGCAACAGAATGATCTCTGTTTGTTTCCAAGGCAAAGCATTCAATATCACAGTAATCCAAGTCTATGCCCCAACCAGTAACGCTGAAGAAGGTGAAGTTGAACGGTTCTAGGAAGACCTACAATACCTTTTAGAACTAACACCCAAAAAAGATGTCCTTTTCATTATAGGGGACTGGAATATAAAAGTAGAAAGTCAAGAAACACCTGGAGTAACAGGCAAATTTGGCCTTGGAATGAGGAATGAAGCAGGGCAAAGACTAACAGAGTTTTGCCAAGAAAATGCACTGGTCATAGAAAACACCCTCTTCCAACAACACAAGAGAAGACTCTACACATGGACATGACCAGATGGTCAACACTGAAGTCGAATTGATTATATCCTTTGCAACCAAAAATGGAGAACCTCTATACAGTCAGCAAAAACAAGAGTGGGAGCTGACTGTGGCTCAGATCATGAACTCCTTATTGCCAAATTCAGACTTAAATTGAAGAAAGTAGGGAAAACCGGTAGACCATTAGGTATGACCTAAATCAAATCCCTTATGATTACACAGTGGAAGTGAGAAATAGATTAAAGGGCCTAGATCTGATAGAGTGCCTGATGAACTGTGGAGTGAGGTTTGTGACATTGTACAGGAGACAGGGATCAAGACCATTCCCATGGAAGAGAAATGCAAAAAAAGCAAAATGGCTGTCTGGGGAGGCCTTACAAATAGCTGTGAAAAGAAGAGAAGTGAAAAGCAAAGAAGAAAAGGAAAGATATAAGCATCTGAATGCAGAGTTCCAAAGAATAGCAAGAAGAAATAAGAAAGCTTTCCTCAGGGATCAATGCAAAGAAATAGAGAAAAACAACAGAATGGGAAAGACTAGAGATCACTTCAAGAAAATTAGGGATACCAAGGGAATATTTCATGCAATGATGGGCTTGATAAAGGATAGAAATGGTATGGACCTAACAGAAGTAGAAGATATTAAGAAGAGGTGGCAAGAATACACAGAAGAACTGCACAAAAAAGGTCTTCACAACCAAGATAATCACGATGGTGTGATCACTCACCTAGAGCCAGACATCCTGGAATGTGAAGTCAAGTGGGCTTTAGAAAGCACCAGTACGAACAAAGCTAGTGGAGGTGATGGCATTCTAGTTGAGCTATTTCAAATCCTGAAAGATGATGCTGTGAAAGTGCCACACTCAATATGCCAACAAATTTGGAAAACTCAGCAGTGGCCAGAGGAATGGAAAAGGTCGGTTTTCATTCCAATCCCAAAGAAAGGCAATGCAAAAGAATGCTCAAACTGCTGAAGAATTGTACTCATCTCACACTCTAGTAAAGTAATGCTCAAAATTCTCCAAGCCAGACTTCAGCAATACATGAACCGTGAACTTCCAGATGTTCAAGCTGATTTTAGAAAGGCAGAGGAACCAGAGATCAAATTGCCAACATCTGCTGGATCATGGGAAAAGCAAGAGAGTTCCAGAAAAACATCTATTTCTGCTTTATTGACTATGTTAAAGTCATTGACTGTGTGGAGCACAATAAACTGTGGAAAATTCTGAAAGAGATGGGAATACCAGACCACCTGACCTGCCTCTTGAGAAACCTGTATGCAGGTCAGGAAGCAGCAGTTAGAACTGGACATGGAACAACTAACTGGCTCCAAACAGGAAAAGGAGTACGTCAAGGCTGTATATTGTCACCCTGCTTATTTACTTATATGCAGAGTACATGATGAGAAACGCTGGGCTGGAAGAAGCACAAGCTGGAATCAAGATTGCCAGGAGAAATCTCAATAACTTCAGATATGCAGATGACACCACCTTTATGGCAGAAATAATAGCTTATCTATTTAGATATTTTAATTTGTAGATTATCTATACAAATATTGAATGTCAGTGTAACTTCAGTGTGAGAGTCAACATATTTGTAAGATAGGTGTTTTTGCTTTTTATAAAGATAAATTGGTTTTAATACTAATTGCATTAACTGTAGAATATTGTAATTGCATGTCCCTTTTATACTATTGACTTAAAAATTGCTAGCCTTTATCTTTTATTGACCCTAATTTAGTTACATAAAATGATATAATTATAAAATTAAATGCCAATAAAACCATAATATAAGGAATTATCAGCAGTCCAGTGGTCAGGTCTTCACAGTTCCACTGCTAGGGTTCAATCCCTGGTTGAGGAACTAAAATCCCACATGCCATGCAACATGGCCAGGAAAAAAAGGGGGAATAAAAGAAACAGTAAACCCTAATATGAGATTTCCTGGTGGCTCAGTGGTAAAGAATCCACCTGCTAATGCCAGAGATGCAGGAGATGTAGGATTGATATCTGGTTCGGAAAGATCCCTTGGAGATGGAAATGGCAACCCACGCTAGTATTCTTGCCTGGAAAATTCCATGGACAAAAGTCTTTCAGGCTACAATCCACTGGGTCACAAAGAGTCAGACATGTTTAGTGACTGAACAACGGCAAATATAAGCTTATACAAGTCGAAATTAAGCCAACTTTCAGAAATTATTCTATGAAGCCTATTGGCCTAGGGAGAATTTAAAAAAAAATGAAGATTTATCTCTGGAAAAAGCCACCGTACAGGATATTACAGTAAGTCCTCTTCCAGCAAGTTCTGTTATGCAAGCAAGTTTGTTAGGGACCCAGCTAACACAAAAGACTATATATAGTACTGTACTGTAATAGGCTTATAATACCTTTTTATATCATATTGGAGAAATACAATAGCATATATTATAGGAGAAATAATACATAACAAATAAACAAACACAAAAAATAAAGAATGAGTTTTTAATTTTACAGTAGAGAACCTTGGAATGTACTGTAGTACCAGCTACATCACCACTGCTTTTATTCTTGCTTCTGGACATCCTGAGCTTGAAACAAAGATATTGTACCACTGTACTCTATATAATACTATAGAGTTCACAAAAGCACAACCATTTGTAGAGGATACATGCATTGTGATGATGTACACCTTATGTGATATAACTTATGTGTTTGGACATGTGAACATGCATCCACTTGAAAGCTTGCAACTTGAAGTTTCATATATAGGGGACTTACTGTAATTTAAATATTGTATACTGCTCTTCAGACAATCAAGAGTTTGTTTCTGCCGTGTTAATTTCATCAGCCACTACAATGATTGATTAGCTTGTTGAGGATGATCACTGGCTTAGTGAAATTAAAAGTAAACATCAAAAGGTTAAGCACTTTTCTTGATGAGATGCTGCTATAGTTTAAAGGCATGTCTAATCTTTCACACAGAAGTAAACATCTGAGGGGTATTACAGAGAGAGGTATGCAGCGTTCTGTTAAGACAGATGGCAGCTGGTCCACAGATGAGAGGAAAAGAGCAGAAGAAAAAGATCAAATGACTTGCCATTTGGGAAGAAAAGCATGGGTAGTTCCACAGTCAAATATATGAAAAATTGTGTTCAGAGGAATTAATTTTATATATTCATTAATCAATTTCTGTCATCTACCCCAATTTATTCAATATTAATCTCACTAAAACAATTTAAAATATTTTTTCCTATTTATTTGAAACAGTAATGAATGATAAATTAGAATATTTTCTAAATGTTAAACACTACTTTAAAAACAAAGAGACTAGCAAATCCTGGAACCCAGGAAAAATTCAAATTCTGAAGATATTTTTAAAATTTAGTTAGTATGCCTTTGCTCTATAGGCTGGCCTGATTCCAAATGCTACTAATTAATCAGCAAATGAAGTGGTAAATACGTGCACTATTTTTGTTCTAACTTTACTCTAACTTTATAATTACATGTAAAATGTGTGACTCTAGTCATAGTGGTATCTATCAAAATTTTAATTTCAACTAAGTTAATGAGTCCATGAGGAAGGAAATACTTCCAAAATTATTATAATTATGTTGCTTTAAATGGCTACATTTTGAGAACACAAGGAAATGAGTAGTTAGTTCCCTAAAGAGATAAGCAAACATACTGTAAGGAGCAAAATGTATTTTAACATTTATAATAATTACTTACTTACATCACTCCAACTTCTCTGACTGGGGTTAAATCCACCTTGAGATGACACATTCAACCTGAGCCAAGCTGGCAATGAAGGAACAAAGTAGAACCATTTTTCAAGAGAAATTTCAGTTCTGGTTACCTCATGCTTTAGAAATAAAAAGCACTAGTGTTGTCTGTCTTTTTGAAAATTGCTTCTCTCATTTCGGGGCTTCCCTGATAGCTCAGCTGGTAAAGAATCCATCTGCAATGCAGGAGACCTGGGTTCAATCCTTGGGTTTGGAGATCCCCTGGAGAAGGGAAAGTCTACTGACTCCAGTATTCTGGCCTGGAGAATTCCATGAACTGTATAGTCCATAGGTTCCCAAAGAATTGGACACAACTGAACGACTTTCACTTCACTTCTCTCCTTTTATATTATATCATAATATAATACATAATTACATAGAATTATAAATATATATAATTATTATACTTTTATCTTTCATGCTCTAAGAAAATACCACAAAGGTTCACTTTTAAAAGTTTGATTCTGTACTAAAGATATTTTAAAAGGAAATATTAAGCAAGCAATATTTAGACAGTTTTTTAAAAAAGAGGACAGTGAGAAGATGAGTTTCAGAATAGTCTTTGGATTGGAATTTGTTGCGTAACAATCTGGTGCTGTCCTGGAGAAACAGGATTGTGGAAAATTGGAAATACTAGATTGAATTATGAAAAACTGAAGTTTATAGCCTACAAATCAATAAAGATATTTCAGGAAAACCATCAGCATATCACTTATTGCCAAACTTGGGGGCAGTATTTCAAAACAGGCAACATTTGCTGCCTTCTCATATCTTTCAAACTCTTGTTTTTTTTTGTTTGTTTGTTTTTTCCCTGTGCCTCTGCATGTCCAGTGCTTCATAGCAAAATGGAATGGGATGGAAGTGCTTGACTGCCAAAGTCAACCAAAATTTGCTGTATCTAATCTAAGTTTCCCATTTCCGTTTTCTGATTCCATTACTGTTACCTTCATGCTTTGTTTTTTTCTCATGCATTTATTTGGTTATTTTCAGCAATTCCAGATAAGTGTAGTCGCTCAGCCTTATCTGACAGTTTGCGAACCCATGGACTGTAACCTATCAGGCTCCTCTGTCCATGGGATTTTCCAGGCAATAGTACTAGAGTGGATTGCCATTTCCTTCTGCAGCGGGTCTTCCAGACCCAGGGATCGTACCCAGGTCTCCCACATTGTAGACAGACGCTTTACCGTCTGAGCCACCAGGGAAGTCCAAAGTTTAGTCAGTGGCAGGCGATTCTCCATCTTTCTTTATCTGGATCTTTGGAATATTTCCCATTTGTGGGCCTGTTGAAATGTTAACTTCTCTACCCAATTCTCCCCTGCAACAGGATTAGAAAGAGATCCAGGACCATTCAATATAGCTCTGCATCTCCACAGAAGAATGATTGCCTAATAAGTTGGTGTGAGGACCTAGCTAGGCCAATTAAAATCTTCCTCTGCATATTTCACTGGGAATCTTAGAAAAGCTATCTTCATTTTGGATCATTTTGGTGCAAAGGATAGAATATAGGGGTTTGGTGATGACATATTTCTTGTTTATAAGGAAAAAAAAAGCCTATCTGAAGCAGAAATGTATGAAGTTGACATGAAAAGAGAAGCAGAGATGACCTGAACTGGGCAAAGAAGACAGAGCCATGGCATCATGTTTGAGTCCCTCTCTCAATGGAAGGAAGCTCTAAACCTCCAGTGATCTGAGTCAATAACATCCTTATGTATAAGCCATCCCTATGTTTGAGTTGAGGTTTTGTCACTTACAGAGGAAAAATATTTCTATTAAATTCATAAGAGGTAAATAAGCTTTGTTGTTCAGTTGCTCAGTCGTGTCCAACTCCGCAGCCCCATGAACCGTAGCATGCCAGGCTTCCTTGTCCTTCACTATCTCCCAGAGTTTGCTCAGACTCAAATCCACTGAGTCCATGATGCCATCCAACCATCTCATCCTCTGTTGCCCTCTTCTCCTTTTGTCTTCAGTCTTTCCCTGCATCAGGATATTTTGCAATGAGTTGGCTCTTTGCATCAGGTGGCCAAAGTATTGGAGCTTTAGCTTCAGCATCAGTCCTTCCAATGAGTATTCAGAGTTGATTTTCTTTAGGATTGATTGGTTTATGCAAGTCCACAGAGTTATATTGTTAATTAAAGTGAAAGGATTACTTGGAAGCAATTATTGTTGCTAATAAGTGTAGAATGCATTAAATAATAATTTCTGTCAAATTAATGACTGACATAGAACTTGATATAGTTTTCAAAGAGATGGCAGTCATTACCTCATCGGATTTCACAATAAAACTTTGTTAGATAGGTAGAAGTATTTTTGCAGTTTAAATATATAGGCATTTAGTTAGATTAGTTGCTCATATTAACATAAATTGAAAACAGTTGAGCTGAGATTAGAGCTCAGGGACTTTGATGCTAATTTCACATTTTTTTCTCCACATGACAAACACCTTTGCTCTTTTGTGCTCCCTGTCTGTTCTATTTTTCCTACCCTCTCACCATCCGTTTGTGAGTTCCTGGAGGCTCAGCACTGCAGCCACACTTCATCATTCCATTAGTCTACACTCATCCCCTCCAGCCTCCTCATCCTGAACATTCACTTGTTTGTAAGTGGAGTCATAGTTCAAATAGTGTAAATAGCCAGAGGGAATAGTGGAAATTCAGCGCTCTGAATCACCACTGAACAGATGAATAATGTTTCCTTTGCAATTTGCAAATTCTTGGTTTTCTCATACCCTGTAAACATGAAATGGAAGGCCTGAAGTGGGTATTCTTTATGCTAATCTCACTCTGGGCTTCTCAGGTGGCACTAGTGGTAAAGAACCTGCAAGAGACAAAAGAGACGCCAGTTCAATCCCTGGGTCAGGAAGATTCCCCTGGAAGAGGGCACAGAAATCTCCTCCAGTGTTCTTGCCTGGAGAATCCCATGGACAGAGGAGCCTAGTGGGCTACAGTCCATAGGGTTGCTCAGAGTCGGACATAACTGAGCATTTTAGTGTGTGCTGTCTCACTCTGCCCACTTGTGGAGGCCATGCCCCTATGTTTAGCAATCTAGAAGACCCAAGACCCAAATGACCTGAAGTTGTGATTCTCAAGTGTTAGCCTAACTCAGACTGCCCCAGAGGGCTGGTTGAAATACTCTCAGAGTTTCTGAGTCTGTGTGCCTGAGATGAAGCTTGGGGATTTGCATTCTGAACAAATTTAAGGAGATGGTAATGGTCCTAGGACCACACTCTGAGAACGTCTTACCTGAATAAGAACTTTTAAGTAGACAGGGATAGTTGAAAGCTTGCTGGATTCCTGAAGAATCTAACTTTCACTTCTTTATTCTTACCTCTCCAGAATTCCTGACCAAAGACCCTGGCCAGTCCACTCTTGTTTGCATGGCTGTGATAGGTCTATATTTTGATGTCAGTCATTGAGACTTGGAATCTTTCTGTGTAAAGGAATCATGAGAGACAGCATGAGATAGTGGTTGAGAGTATGAGACTTAGAATGTGACTACCCCAGGTCTAAATTCAGGTTCTGATTTTTACACCCTCTGTGATTTTAAACATATTAATTGGAACTTCCCTGATAGTCCGGTGGCCAAGACTCTGTGCTCCGAATGCAGGAGGCCTGGGTTTGATCCCTGGTCAGGGGACTAGAGCCTGGATGCCACAATTTAGACCTGGTATAGTCAAATAAATAAAAATAATAAAATAAAATAGCACATTAATTAAGTTCTTATGCTCTCTAAAGTAGAGATAATGGCATTATTTACCACTCTGTGTTCTGGTGAGCATAAACAAGATAATTAATGCAATACACCAAACCCTGTGTCCAATACATTTTATGTGCTGTGCTCAGTCTCTCAATTGTCTGGCTCTTTGAAACCCCATGAACTATAGCCCACCAGGCTCCTTTGTCCATGGAATATTCCAAGAATACTGGAGCAGGTTGCCATTTTCTACTCCAGGGGTTCTTTTCAACCCCAGGGATCAAACCTATGTCTCTTGTGTCTCCTGCACTGGCAATTTACTTATATAATACTCATAATGATTCACTAAAATATTTTGAAGGTACTTAAGTAAAGTAAAAATATGATTATTGTCACTATGTGTTGGCATATCCAACTGAGAATGCTAAAGATAGGTGGTCGTTGGTGACAATCTTTATTACACACAGAACAGTGATGTGCCCAAGGCTTCATCATGTTGTTTGTATATTCCATTCTTTATTGGCACTTTGTATATTTATTTGCATCTACTTGAGACACTATTTCTACTTACTCCTCTTGCTTAACTGATCATTTTCATTTTTTTAGGTTTCACTTAGGATTTTATTCTAAGTAAGACTCAGAAAGCAAGTTATATTTTCCAAATAAAGGATCTACTATAATAAACTTTAATTCAATTCAAAGTTCCTTAAAAGTTGAGACTATCTATACTTAATTTATGCAATAAATATTTACTGAGAGCCTACTATGTAATAGGGTGTGTCCTGGGGATTCAAATATGAATTAAACTCTATTCACTAGTGATACCAAGAAGATCTATGAGCAGATGTAACAAAAGGATGGAACCTAAGTTGGAACTGGAATTAAGGAAAGGTCTTTCTTTCCTGTCATTTAAGTTGAATTTTAAAGAAGATAAAGAATTAGTCACTTGGACAGTGTCTGAAGAGAATTCAAATTTAGTGTGTATATATATGAAGAAACTAAGTTGGGAAAATGCTTAATGAATTCTAGAACAGAAAGAAGCAGATCTGCCTGGACCATGGTGAGAAGGGATACTGTTAGATGCAAAGTGAACCCAGAGATGTGATAGAGGTAAAATGTAAGTTCTTATTGGTGATGTTAAAGGATTTGAATCACAAGAGCAAAACCAGAGGGTATTTTAATTTCTTCTAGAATGAAAAATACAGGAGATTTTTTTCCCCTAACGAGTATTAACTGTGTCAAATACTGCTGAAGATCAAGAAAGATGAGGATTAAATGAATGATGCTCTTTCTACTCATTCATTGGAATGAACATCACAGAGAACTTTGGAATTTCATCAAAGTAATTTTGATGGTATGGAATAAGTAGAAATTAACACTGACTTGAGGAGTAACTGTAAAATCAGAAAGAGGAGACATGAAAAACTCACCAAGAACTCTGATTTATTGCAGAAATAGGATGCTACAAATAGGAGTCAAGGTTAAGTCTGTTTTGTTTTTTCTTTTAACTGGGAAACATACACCTAGAACAAGATCAAATAAGTGTCAGCTCAGTATTTTAATATTATTTAAAATATTAAAGCAAAACTCCTTGTTCAGCTAAATTGAAAATCTAGAGTTAGACATTTATAACTCAGAGCCATTTATTTTACAATTTTATTCTCTAGTCTTAAATTTCTACAGAGTTAGAGTCTTTTTCTGTTTTTCACATCTAATACCTAAAGTCTCATCCATTACAAGTTTTTTTAGAAAATCTAAATGTCAAGATATATAAAATCTTGAGTTATACTCCTTTTAAAATTTTACAGATATTAACACTTCCCATACATGCAGAAATGATTTCTGCTCTGATGTCAGCATTTCAAAGCCCTTTAATTACTAAACTATGCATGTAATACACTTTAGGAACACACAATTTTTAAATCAAGGAAAAAACAAAAATAATAAATTTAGAAATTATAAAATCATACTACTTTAAATTTAGTTCATGTGGAAAAGCAACATTAAAAAATGAATATTAAAAAAAATGAATATTACTCTTTTCATACTTACTTGGTGGCTCAAATGGTAAGGAGTCTGCTTGCAATATGCGAGACCCAGGTTTAATCCCTGGGTTGGGAAGATCCCCTGGAGAAGGAAATGGCTACCCACTCCAGTATTCTTGCCTGGAAAATCCCATGGAGGGAGGATCCTGGAACTCTACAGTCCATGGGGTCACAAAGAGTCCGACACGACTGAGCAACTTCACTTCTCATAAATTAAAAGAACTTGGCCATAATTTTCAGTCTTGTGGACATGATCACTCAGAATGGAGTGATGAGTTTCACAAATAAGACAAAGGCCTCCACTGTCATGCTGATATTCCTTCAGGTGAGAAAATCCATTTTCTCTCTCTCTCTCTCTCTTTTTTTTTTTTTTTTTTTTTGCTTTTACTGCGTTTTCATCATGAGAAAGTCAATTTTCTCAGTAAAATTGTGCATCTCAGTAGGAGGAGCTGAAGGTCAATGTGTCACCAAAATTTGTTGCAAAAACTCTGAGGCTTTTGGTTGATGGGGTGCTTACTGACTGAAATAAAGATGGAAGGAAAATGATCATTTTCATACCGAGACCGGCAAATTCACCAGTGTTGTTATTAGTAGAGAAAAAATATCATCATTTCTACCATCTCCCTCAACTTTTTTATCCCATCTGTCACATTCTGTGTGATTCTTTTTTGATTCAGGCATCTTCAGTCCTTTCTCCCTGTAGAGTTTGACAGTGAATTAATCAGCTGTAGGGGCTACTGAATGCTATCTAATGGGGCAAGATGCCTGGTCCTATTTCCTCTCTTTCCTCTGTTCAAAATATTGTATCAAACATAAAGTGAAGACCCCCAAAGCTTCATTAAGTCACACTTCACAGGCTATCAGATGGATATTTTTGGACATACTTGATTCCACATAAACAGGAAAAAAATCAGTTTCTGTGACTCCAATAATGTCTCTTTTCAGTGAGTGAAAAAAACATCCCCATGGCAATTTTAAAAATGACTCCTCAACCCTAGACAAATAACTCTATCAGGAGGGCAAACATCTTCCCAGAAGGCTGCTATGCTCAGACGGATACTGCTGCTGCTCCCATGACCCCTTTTGATGCTGCTCTGAAGACAGGATATCATGGAAACTTGATATAAGCAGTCAATTAAAAGCTATTTAAGACAGAGTTCCATTTCCAAGATTCTGGAAATTTCCTTTTCAGAGATATTTAAATGAATCCTTTTCCTGAGGTTCCACTGGGCACTTCATGCTTGCTTTGCAGGTCTTCTCTGTTGAAGATCTCTTCTGAACAGCCTCAGGCAAAGCTCAAGGCAGCCTGAAAGCCTAAGTAATAAAATGCTCCTTATTCCTCGGAAACCCTGGAACAATTTCAGTCAGTATCCATAGAGAGTGAGCTGTATTTGCACAAAGATCATGACAAGATAGGAGAGTGAACACCCACTGGTTTCCCATAATCAAATCTCTCTTTTAAACGATCTCTTTCTAGGTGACTCTCTCAGGCCAAAGCTACCCACATTCCCTTTTACTTCTAAAATGACATTAAATAATAAAGCTACTCAAGCACTCATCCACCTGTAACATAAAAGTGTTCTGTTAGGTAGGGACAAACTTCCAAGTTTTACTTTTATTTCAACAGGATGCTAATATCTTGGATCATTTCCATTTTCTTCCACTGGGTTTTGTTTTTTTTTTTTTTTTTTTTTCTTTTCTGGTCTAAATATTGCAGGATAAATGCACAACTATGAATAGACTCACAACTATTCCACTTATAAGAGTGCATTTTTTTAGTGAGAAAATAAAAACCAAATGTATTAGTTTGAAAGTCAATCTCTTATCTAAATATATATTTTTGTACTTATATTTTACTCCTGTGGAAGTGAGAAGCAAGAGATTAGGTACAGAATTGAGGGAGTTATCAAATAAGCTATGCCAACAAGATCAGAAAAAAAAATGTATAGATGGTGCTGAGCACAAGCCTATCTGATTGTAAAAGGGCATGGCAACTGAATCTATTCATATTCTGTCTTCTAGACTTTTCCATCAAGATTAGAGCCAGAATTGTAGGCTCACAATGAGCAAATTCTCACTCACTTCGCATTCTTTCTTCTTCTCAATCCTGCAAGGTGACTTGCCCTTTGTATGGTGTTTCTTTCCTGAGTGAGTGAAGTTGCTCAGTCGTGTCCGACTCTTTGCGACCCCGTGGACTGTAACCTACCAGGCTCCTCCGTCCATGGGATTTTCCAGGCAAGAATACTGGAGTGGATTGCCATTTCCATCTCCAGGGGATCTTCCCAACCCAGGGATTCAACCCGGGTCTCCCGCCTTGCAGGCAAACGCTTTAACCTCTGAGCCACCAGGGAAGCATAGCCTCATCATTTGCTTAGTCATCTCAGTTAGAAATTGCAAAGTTGTCTCCAGTACTTTCCTGGCCCACATTTTGGATTATCATTCATAACCATCATGCTACTTTCTCGGGTCAAGTATATCCATCTCTTCCACACCACTGGCTCTGTCCTATTTTCTATTTAGATGCTCATACACTCTTCACTGTGCTAAAACATAGCTTCTGGCTGCCAGCATCTCTTTTATCTGCTGTTGTCATGAGGATTATTTTCTAGGACTGAAGCTATATCCAATCAACCCCCTGAGTTAACAAACTGTTTCCTGGGTTCTATGGCATAAAACTTTAATACATTTTCTTATAGTCATAAGAAAACTATTCACATCCCTATGAAACTGATGACTTTAGTTTCTCATTTCTGTAATTCACATTTCTTTGAATTTTGTAATGCAGTGTCCATCTTTATGTGACATTATTTGTGAATTGCTTTCACTATTCTAATTGCACCTTGCTAATATCCGCTATGGTTTTTCCAGTGGTCATGTATGGATGCAAGAGATGGACTATGAAGAAAGCTGAGTGCCGAAGAATTGATGCTTTTGAACTTTGGTGTTGGAGAAGATTCTTGAGAGTCCCTTGGACTGCCATGAGATCCAACCAGTCCATTCTAAAGGAGATCAGTTCTGGGTGTTCTTTGGAAGGAATGATGTTAAAGCTGAAACTCCAGTACTTTGTCCACGTCATGTGAAGAGTTGACTCATTGGAAAAGACTCGGATGCTGGGAGGGACTGGGGGCAGGAGGAAAAGGGGACGACAGAGGATGAGATGGCTGAATGGCATCACTGACTCAATGGATGTCAGTTTGAGTGAACTTCGGGAGATGGTGATGGACAGGGAGGCCCGCTGTGCTGCGATTCATGAAGTCCCAAAGAGTCAGACACGACTGAGAGACTGAACTGAACTGAACTGAAATGAATATCAGCTATATTCCTGTCACCTAAATGGGATTTATTCCCCTAAAAATTATTTTAAAATATGTGATTTTCTTTCTCTGCTAAAGGTGGAAACCTCTAATTGCCATATTTTTAAAATTTAAAGAAACCCCAAAATATGAAGTAAATATGTGTGAAGTATATCACATTAATTCTTTCCTCCAGATAGGAAAATATTCTTGTCAGTAATATGTTTGCACTACGACACTGTCTTTTTTAGCAATATTTTTATGTGTAAACTATCAGTTTTTTAAAGATAGCATATAATTTTTTAATCTTACATTTTAAAGCCAAACATGCTAAGAGATTTTACTCTTTAAAGAATTCTTAATAATGCTCCAAATATAATACTAGTTCTCACTGTTTCTGCATAAATTGTATTTTGTTGTTCCATTGCTGAGTCATGTCCGACTCTTTGTGACTCCATGAACTGCAGCACACCAGGCTTCCCTGTCCTTCATTATCTCCCTGAGTTTGCTCAGACTCATGTCCATTGAGTCAGTGATACCATCCAACCATCTCATCTTCTGTCACCCCCTTCTCTTCCTGCCCTCAGTCTTTCCCAGCATCAGGGTCTTTTACCATGAGTCAGCTCTTCAAATCAGGTGACCAAAGGATTGGAACTTCAGCTTCAGCATCAGTCCTACCAATGAATATTCAGGACTAATTTCCTTTAGGATTGACTGGTTTGATCTCCTTGCAGTCCAAGGGACTCTCAAGAGTCTTCTTCAGCACCACAGTTCAAAAACATCAGTTCTTTGGTGCTCAGCCTTATTTATGGTTCAACTCTCACATCTGTACATGACTACTGGAAAAACCGTAGTTTTGACTATATGAACCTCTATTTAAATATTGATTTTAAGATTCTATTAAAGATGACTTGAGAATATTTCATGAATTTTTAAAATTTTTATTTAAATAAACCTCCTAGCCCTGAAAGGGCCATGACTGCTTCTGAACATCAAGTTCTTTTTATAAAATCTTGAGATAAACTATTCATTCTATAAATGATGATTGGTGTGAAATACATGTGAGGATTTCCTTATATAATTGGATGTTCTCCCCACTCACAGCTCTATCAGTGTCTATCTTTCACTAGCTGAGAATCTCTAAATTAGAACAATTAAATCTTTGAAGCAGACCCCCAAATGAATCTGCTTCCTTTGCAAAAATGTAGAAAAAGGTTCAAAAAAAAGAGATACTGCTGTAGCTAGAGAGAAATGCAAGGACCAAGGGATTGAAGAGTCAGTGATTTAATTCTGAACCATAGAATTGTTTTGATGTCCTGCACACATCTACCTGAAGACTTGACAGTTCAAACACCTGAAACTCCTTTTTCTAAAAATTGAGGTATGGGTAACCTGACCTGCTTCTTGAGAAATTTGTATGTAGGTCAGGAAGCAACAGTTAGAACTGGACATAGAACAACAGACTGGTTCCAAATAGGAAAAGGAGTACGTCAAGGCTGTATTTTGTCACCCTGCTTATTTAACTTCTATGCAGAGTACATCATGAGAAACGCTAGGCTGGAAGAAACACAAGCTGGAATCAAGATTGCCAGGAGAAATATCAATAACCTCAGATATGCAGATGACACCACCCTTATGGCAGAAAGTGAAGAGGAATTAAAAAGCCTCTTGATGAAAGTGAAAGAGGAGAGTGAAAAAGTTGGCTTAAAGCTCAGCATTCAGAAAACGAAGATCATGGCATCGAGTCCCGTCACTTCATAGGAAATAGATGGGGGAAACAATGGAAACAGTGTCAGAGTTTATTTTTTGGGGCTTCAAAATCACTGCAGATGGTGACTGCAGCCATGAAATAAAAGATGCTTACTCCTTGGAAGGAAAGTTATGACCAACCTAGATAGCATATTCAAAAGCAGAGACATTACTTTGCCAACAAAGGTCTGTCTAGTCAAGGCTATGGTTTTTCCAGTGGTCATGTATGGATGTGAGAGTTGGACTGTGAAGAAAGCTGAGTGCTGAAGAATTGATGGTTTTGAAATGTGGTGTTGGAGAAGACTCTTGAGAGTCCTGGGATTTCTTTGGAAGGAATGATGCTAAAGCTGAAACTCCAGTACTTTGGCCACATCATGTGAAGAGTTGACTCACTGGAAAAGACTCTGATGCTGGGAGGGATTGAGGGCAGGAGGAAAAGGGGATGACAGAGGATGAGATGGCTAGATGACATCACCAACTCGATGGACGTGAGTCTGAGTGAACTCCGGGAGTTGGTGATGGACAGGGAGGCCTGGTGTGCTGTGATTCATGGGGTCGCAAAAAGTCGAACACGACTGAGCAACTGAACTGAACTGAACATATGGTTTCCCAGGTGGCTCAGTGGTAAAGAATCTGCCTGCCAATGCACGAGGCACAGAAGATGTGGGTTTGGTCCCTGGTTTGAGGAGATTCCCTGGAGGAGAAAATGGCAACTTTCTCCAGTATATTTGCTGGTAAATATGGACAGGAGAGCCTGGTTGGCTACAGCCCATAGGATGGCAAAGAGTTGAACATGACTTAGCAACTAAACAAGAATAGCAATGGTTGACATACAGCGTTATATTTAGTTACACGTGTACAATTACCAATATTTATATACACTGGAAAGTGATCCACAATAAGTCTAGTTACCATTTGACACCATAAAAAGTTGCAAATATTTTCTCTTGTGTTGGGAACTTTTAAGACTTGCTCTCTTGGTAACTTTTAAAGATGTTCTACAATAATATTGACTATAATTTCCATGCTGTACATTCCATCCCCATGATGCTATTTATTTTACAACTGGAAATTTGTACCTCTTCAACCATTTTGCCCACTCCCCTGTTTTCCTTCCCTCTGGGAACCACCAGTTTGTTCTTTAGATCTATGAGTTTTGTTATTTTGCTTTTTAAATTCCATGTATAAGTGAAATCATATGGTATTTGTCTCTCTCTAACTTATTTAACATAGCATAATAACTTCAAGTTCCATCAGTATTGTCAAAAACGGCAAGATATTCCATTCTCTTTATGGCTGAGTAATATTTCATTATATATATATATATACATATATATGTATATATATATATATACCATTAGACTATTTCCATATCTTGGCTATTGTAAATAATTCTACAGTGAACATGATGGTGCATATGTCCTTTTGAAACAGTGCTTTTCCTCCCTCGGATAAATATCCAGAAGTAGACCTGTTGGTTAATATTCTAGTTCTATTTCAAGTTTGTTTTCCATAGTGGGCTCATCAATTTACATCCCCATTAGTTCACAAGAGTCACCTTTTCTTCACATCCTCACCAATACTTGTTATTTTTTGTCTTTCTTTTTAAAAAAATTTATTTTAATTGGAAGCTAATTACTTTACAATATTGTATTGGTTTTGCCATACATCAGCATGAATCTGCCATGAGTGTACACGTGTTCCCAATCCTGAATCCCCCTCCAACTCCCTCCCCGTACCATCCCTCTGGGTCATCCCAGTGCACCAGCCCCAAGCATCCTGTATTTCTTGTCTTTTTTTGATAAAAGCCATTCAACAGGTGTGAGGTGTAACATTAGAAGGCTTTCTTTACCACCTCTCCCTAGACCTTGTTGAACAACACATTCTTAAGTATTCTAAGGAGCTGATGGTGACACCTTCTCAATAGATTTTGGTTGTGTTTGTACTGATACTATTAAAATTTCTTCACTTAGTTTCAACCTATTTTCTTTTGAAGCGATTATCTTCAGTTCTTATAAATATTCTGTTTATCATTTGAGCTATATTTCTCGAATTAACCAAACTCTCTGAAGCATTTTGCTAAATCTAATGGTCATTTCACTTTGATCAAAACTCTGAAATATTAAGTTTATCATGTGATGCACATGTAACTGTCAAGGTCTGTTTCCTGCCATCCTTCATTCCAGCCTTCCTGGCTTCGGAACACTTTTGTTCATTGCCATAGTAACCATGACTCTCATATTCCATTTGAGTTGCCTTTGTACTTGAAATATTTCCTGACATGAGAAAATAACTCATCTTCTATTGTTTACTCCAAACTTGACCAACAGTTTAAGATGCAAATCAATTTTTATCTCCTTCTTTGAACTGTTCAAGGACTCCAGTAACATTTTCTTGTTTTACATAAATAGAAACTTAGCATTCTATGCTATCATTTTCCAGTTACACAAACAGTAGGGGCTGAATTATGTCCCTACACAATTCATATCCCAGTACTTCCTTATGTGATTATATTTGAAATAGAACCTGGAAAGAGGTAATTACGGTCAAATGAGATCATATGGGTGGACCTGAATTCAGTCTGACTGATGCCTTTACAGGAAGAGGGGATTTGGACACAAAGAGACACCCAGGGACATGTGTGCAGAGAAATGCAGCAAGAGGGTGGCCATGTGAAAGCCATGCAGGATTCCTCATGAGAAACCAGACACCTTAATTTTGGACTTTCAACCTCCAGAACTGTGAAAAAAAAATTTGTGTTGTTTAAGTCACCCATAGTGGCAGTCTTAGTAAACTAATACACAAATAACTTACATGAGATAGTAATTCAATTTATATACATCAACTTAATTGTATATAAGTATTTTATGATGAGGACATCATGTGGCTCAGTCGGTAAAGAACCTGCCTGCAATGCAGGAGATGCCAGAGATATGGGTTCAATTCCTGGGTCAGGAAGATTCCCTGGAGGAGGGCATGACAGCCCACTTCAGTATTATTGCCTGGAGAATCCCATGGACAGAGGAGCCTGATGGGCTACAGTTTATAGTCACAAAAAGTCGACGATAACTCTGAGTGAGTGAGCAAGCCACAGCACAACATTTTATGATAAATCAGGATATAAAGACAGGTGAATGTTAAACTTGGCCATTATATCTTCTGTGAGCCCCTGGGCTTCTCCTACCAGCATTTGTATTAAGACTATGTAATTGAAATAAATTCTGAATTCATTACTTTTAAAACTTTAGTCATTGCAGGGATTAATGGAAAATATAAGCTATTGATTTCTGTCGAAAGATTGCAAGTGCTCTTAGATTAGCTATGTTTATTGAAAAAAAGAGAATAGTTTAAAGAAAAATATTACTGAAAAGGAAATTTAATACATTTCATTCAAATAATTTTAAGGTAATAAAGAAAATGATCTGAGTCAAATGTATTTTGATCCTTGGGTCAGGAAGATCTCTTGAAGGAAGAAATGTCAACTCACTTCAGTATTCTTGTCTGGAAAAGTCCATGGATAGAAGAGCCTGGCAAGCTTCTATGAGACCACAAAGAGTCAGACAGGACCGAGCCACTAATACTCACTTTCAAAGAAGATGAAAGTCAGGCTGATATACCTGGTCTTGAATCTCAAATATGCCATGCTCACTTTGCAACGAAATAGGGAAGTAACTTGACCTCTGGACTATAGTGAACTGGAGTATTTTCTATTTATTAATAAAGAAATGTAATATTTCACAGGCTGTTGACAGGATTACATATATACATCATTACCTAATAGAGTTTTTAGCATAAATAAGCAATCATTTAGAAAACTGTAAATTTAGAAAATTGTAAATAATTTAGAAAACTGTAAATAACTGGATTGAGATGAATCACTGGTTAGTGGCCTGAGAAAGGGTCCAAGGCAGACAAAAGGACTTTGCTTTTAAATATATAGTCAAAGTGATATAAATAAGAAAAATGCAGATAGATAAGAAAGAGTCAAAGCTATGTACTTTAAAATGTTAATAACAATTTAATTGTGCATTTCCCACACTTATGATCCACCAAATCACTTATATGTTTTGACCTATTTGTCTATTCAGCTGTTTCATACTAGGTATTAGTGATATTTCTTTTGTTCTTATGTTATTATCTTGCACTTTTTTTGGGTTTCAGTGAGGAAGAATACCTTAGAAAAAATTCCACAACCCTACAACTGATACAGTCAATATTTAAATGGCCTGTATGTGTTTGAGGGGGGATATATTTTGTAGGAAGAGGGAAAGTCATCAAAGTTAATTAGAAATGAAATGAGGTTAGTTAATTAGAAAACTTAGGAGAAATTATGTCAGCTACTGATGTAATGAAGAGAAAGAGATATAACAAGCAGAAAGTAGAGAAAAAGAAAATGAGAGAGAGAGAGAGAGACAGGGAGGGAGAGAGAAAGAAAACAGAAAATAAAGCAGATTTATGGAAAAGTTTCATTGTTATTCTTTTGACCATAGGAGAAAGCACAGTTAAGAACACAAAGGAAATTAACATAATAAAACTATAATGTCATCAAAGACTTAAGCTGTCCCAATAGTAATTCCTAGCTTTTCTGGAGATAGAACCCTCACCTTAAGATGATTACACTAAATGAGAAAAGTAAACGTAAATTGAATAAGCAGTAGGCAGAGGGTATGCCAAACTAATGGGCTGTCATCTGGAGAAAGTCCTGAGAAGTATCTGGACAGGTCACTGCCATGAACAAGATGAGTTCATGAGAGTGAAAATTTGGTTTATATACAGAAATGTTGTGTATTTGAGAGCCTAGTGTTTCTTGCATTGGTTTACACTGAAGTTGGTACAATTAATCAATCATGTTGTTATATTAACTTCGGCTTCTTCCGTCTCCCAGCACCATGGCCTGGGAGTTGTGATCAAGTACCCAATGGCAGAATCTTTCTCCTGGGCATCTGGGCAAGGAGACTGTAGTATTGGCATCAGTGAATCCCTCATGGTTCACCTTGATCCCCTTGCCTTCACTCTTTTTTATTAATCATTATTTTTATTTATTTTTTTGTTTGGCTGCACTGGGTCTTAGTTGCAGCATACCGAATCTCTTTATAATTGCAGTATGTGGATTCTTAGTTGAGTGAGTGGGATCTAGTTCCCTGAACAGGGATCAAACCCAGATCCCTGCATTGGGAACACCGAGACTTAGCCACTGGACTACCAGGGGAGATCCCCTCACCTTTACTCTTGCCCAGCAGACTTATGCTCACCTACAGCTAGAGGGAGGCAATGATGTTGAGATTCTCATAATGATCGGTATTATATATACTTAGAGGATGTCTTTTTGAAAGTAGAGAGAACAATAGTTTTGTAACATATGCATTTTCAGGTCAGGGAAATCACTTCATATGTCAACACATCATGTCCATGATATCACGTAATGACTATCCTGTAAACAGAAAATTATGAAAGGCTGACATTAATGATGCTCTAGCAATAGATATGCCAATCTAGGAAGGTACATTTTTTGTGTTGACTGACAAATTAATGTGGAATTCTAGATTTTATAAAGGGTGTGCAATATAAATCAAAGTATGATAACTGTGGTTAACATGGAATAGAATGAGCTATTAGAGGAACTTGCTGCTAAGTTACTTCAGTCGTGTCTGACTCTGTGCGACCCCATAGATGGCAGCCCATCAGGCTCCCTTGTCCCTGGGATTCTCCAGGCAAGAACACTGGAATGGGTTGCCATTTCCTTCTCCAATGCATGAAAGTGAAAAATGAAAGGGAAGTCGCTCAGTCGTGTCCGACTCTTAGCGACCCCATGGACTGCAACTTACTAGGCTCCTCCGTCCATGAGATTTTCTAGGCAAGAGTACTGGAGTGGGGTGCCATCGCCTTCTCCGATTAGAGGAACCTAGTGGTAGCTTAAAGATCCTTACATGAAATACTCAGAAATGGATGGAAGATTCTTTTCAAATATGGTAGCCTTTCAACTCTTATATACCCAGCCTTCTTGGAGACATGATATTAAACTATCTTAATAATTTCACTAAAAGTCCAAGTTCAACCACCTTTATCCAGCACTGAACACACTACATCACATAAAATCCAAATTAAAGTGAATTGGAATGTGTGGGGATTTGGAAAAACCTTAAAGAAACTATTGTTAGAATGATAAGTATCCCATTATATAAGAAAACTCACTTTATTTCATTTTAGTAAAAAGGCTGAAAACATGGATAAACACAAATAGAAAGAAATTATTTGCAAAAAATGAAACAACTGTTTTCCCCAGTCCAATGTGAAAAAATTTCCAATTACACATTATATTTTACCCACACATGAGTAAAATGCCTCTGAATTTGTAGAACTATTTTAGGGAGCAGCATCCTCACAAAAGTCATACTTTTCAGATGTGGATTCAATCTGCATTTCATTCACACTCTTGATTTGCCACTGTCTGGAGCTCCCTGACTAGGAGAACTTCAACAATTTACTTCCCCTGGGGGTTCCCACCATGTGTTTACATTCTTTAAAAGACCGTTGTATTGTATGCACTTTATATGATTAACATCATGCATATTTCTGAAAGTGATTACCGCTTACAAAAATTAAACCTAATCTAGAAACATGAGAGATAAGCATTGTGAGAAGAAGAGAACTTCCCAGGGGGCTCAAAAATCCACCTGCCAATGCAGGAGACTCAGGAGACGTGGGTTCCATCCCTGGGTGGGGAAGATCCCCTGGAGAAGGGCATGGCAACCCACTCCAGTATTCCTGCCTGGAGAATCCCATGGACAGAGGAGCCTGGCAGGCTGCATTCCATGGGGTCTCAAAGTGTGTGATGAGACTGAGCACACATACACACATACACATACAAAAGTTTTGATAAGAACTTATAGAGTCTGTTTTGTGTGTGGGGGGTGGGTAGTAAGTATGGTGACAGTAAAAATACATTTTCCAAAATCGCATAGATTTGCAAAAAAAGTGTTTTCTTGGCTGAATGTTCAACCCTATAAGATTTTCACCTTTATATAAGTTGTTCCCTGTGAGTCAGTTTTGATTACTGTTTTATTGTTTTATATACAAAAAGAAAAATATTTTTTTCTGCTATTTAATCTTAAGGGCTTTGTATATAATTTCATTTCTATTTTTATTTCTTACTTTTGGACAAAAGACACTCTTCAAGGTCAAGGCATGTTACTCTAAAGGCAGGTATGGAGGAGAATGTGTAAACAAATGGTAGAAAAAATAAGATAATTGCTTGCTTTGTTCCCTTGACTATGTTAACTTCAAAGCATCATAAGCACTTGCCACCTGTTTCTGTCACTGTCACTTGTCTCCTTCCTTCCTTCTTCTTTCTTCCATTGTTTGAATGCATATTCAAAAGTTTCAGAAAATTAATCACACAGAACAGTTTTTAACATGACTCTTCCCTGAGATGACTTTCAAACAATTAACCTGTTTTGCTGTTGTTGTTGTTCAGTCACTGAGTCGTGCCAGACTCTGCAATCCCATGGAATGCAGCATGCCAGGCTTCTCTGTCCTTCATTATCTCTTGGAGTTTGCTAAAACGCATGTCCATTGAGTTGCTGATGCCATCCAACCACCTCATCCTCCGTTACCCCCTTCTCCTGCCCTCAGTCTTTCCCAGCATTAGCCTCTTAGCAAGCGTTCAAAGATGCAGTACAAATAGTTAAGATTGTAAGGTCTCCAGAATCCTTACTTCCTGTCATTGCTCTAGATTAACCTAGTCTTTCAAGATTTTATTTCAGTTGCTGATGACAACATAAACAGAAGATGGCACTGTTTACTTATTATTTAAAAAGGCAACACCCACTTTAAAATTTTTTAAAAAAACAACAATACTTCCCTCCTAGGAAAACATACAGTGTTATTAGAAATTGGAAGTGAGACTACATATATAATGAACAAGATTTTTGAACATTACCATAAGAAATATACTTTAAAAATTATACAAGGTAAACTAGACCATGGAAAACAGTCTTACAGTCCACTGAATTTTCAGAAACAGCCCATTTCAAATGGAATTCAGTTGCAGTCATATGCACTGTAAGGATGGACCAGCGACCTGGGTTTGGGTACCAGCTCCACCAATACAAACTATAAGACCTTGGGGAAGTTGCTTAGGACAACTCTCCAAGTCTCTTGCTGTAAAATGGAGGTAATAGCACTTATTCTGTAGGATTGTTTTGTGCATTGAATTGAGCACATAGTGAAACTTCATTAACAATGCTAGACTGTCTTTGGCTATCTTGCTAATAAGACATCTATCATCACTAAATAACACAATGTCTAACCTAGAAAAGCAGTGTAGAAATTGATTAAATTACTGAAAAGAAAACCCAGAACTCAATTGAATTTTGTGTTGGCTTACAGATGATTCTTATTTAAACAAAAGTCAGGGCAAGTGTAAAAACTAATTAATTAGTTACTAATCTTGAACTGTAGAGCACTTGATAATATCAATCTTTTTTCATGGCAGAAATATGTTTATTCACAGTTAAACAAGTGAAGATATTTCATTAGTAACCAGGGAAAATTTTCTTCAAGTTTTCTAAAACACTAAGAATTACCTCATCTACCTAGATACATAGAAATAAAAGTATTTCTTTCACTTTACATTTTCACTGTATTGCAGTAACTACATGTATTTCTTCATAACCTATCTTTTCTTTGAGGAATTTCAATGGTAAAGTAACATATGGGAGAATATATTGCCCCACTGCTTCCCTGAATATTAAAGACACATTATTATTAGTCTCTATTCTGAACATGAACATTTTAATTTAACATATATAGATAAAGGCTTACTCTATTGTATACTATTTAATTTTGCAGTAATATTAGCTTAAAGCATCAAAAGTTTAAATCATTATTTATACACTGTTAAATGTTTATTCATTCTCACAATTCTCAAGTGGTAGAGCTAGTCATTAATGTGTATTGCCACAGACAGCCATTTCCTGGTTTTTGTGGTCATATGACTGAGTTCCATCCAATGGAACATGCATAAAATAGATGGTGCCATTTTTATGCCAATGCTTCTAGGAAGAAGTTATGCTTCCAAACACAAAAGATCTGCTTTTCCTTTTAATGCCTGGCTGCAGATGACAGAAAAGCCTTTAAAGAATAGAGGAGCTACAAAAGGAAAAGAATCTGAGTCCCTAATTCTCCACATTAAGGAATTCATCCATGAGTAATTAACAATTATGTAAGTGGAAATTAAATTTCTCTTTGTGCTAGCAAGTATCACTGTCCAAAGGAATACTCTCATCAAAAAATAATAAATAAAAGTAAAAGAACTAGCAATCACTTCCTAACATGTGATGTACTCAGTTCAGTTCAGGCACTCAGTTGTGTCCAACTTTTTGTGACCCAGTGGACTGCAGCACGGCAGGCTTCCTTGTCCATCACCAATACCTGGATCTTGCTCAAACTCATGTCCATTGAGTTGTGATATCATCCAATATCTCATTCTCTGTCACCCACTTCTCCTCCTGCCTTCAATCTTTCCCAGCTTCAGAGTCTTTTCCAATGAGTCAGTTTTCCACGTCAGGTGGCCGAAGTATTAGAACTTTGGCATCAGTTGTCCCAATTCAGGACTGATTTCCTTTAGGATTGACTGGCAGGTAAGGTGGTCTGGTATTTCGTTTCTTTAAGAATTTCCTACAGTTTGTTGTGATCCACCCAATCAAAGCCTTTGGTATAGTTGTTAAAGCAGAAGCAGATATTTTTCTGGAATTCTCTTGCTTTTTCGATGATCCAACAGATGTTGGCAATTTGATCTCTGGTTCCCCTGCCTTTTTTAAATTCACCTTGAACTTTTGGAAGTAGTTGGTTCATGTACTGTTGAATGGTTGTATCTCCTTGCAGTCCAAGGGACTCTCAAGAGTCTTCTCCAAAACCACAGTTCAAATTCTTCAGTGCTCAGCTTTCTTAAAGTCCAACTCTCACATCTATAAATGACTACTGGAAAAACCATAGCTTTGACTAGATGGGCCATTGTCAGTAAAGTAATATCTCTGCTTTTTAATACGCTGTCTAGGTTTGTCACAACTTTCTTCCAAGGAGCAAGTGTATTTTAATTTCATAGCTGCAGTCACCATCTGCAGTGATTTTGGAGCCCAAGAGAATAAAGTCTGTCACTGTTTCTATTTTTTTCCCCATTTATTTGCCATGAAGAGATGGAACCAGATCTGGTTCTAACTCTTGCTGCTTGACCTGCATACAGATTTCTCAGGAGGCAGGTATTCAAACAAATAATACAAGCAATGCTTTTATCCAAGCCCCATTCTCTAGCAGCTGCTGAGCTTTTGGGGTTGAAGAAGGATTTATGACTTCCTGGTCTTAGTGGTATGTGTGCATGGGAGGACTATGCAAATACATTAGAAGAAAGAAGAGAAGAAAATAGTCACAAGAGAGAAAACAAAACAAGATCAATAATTCATTAGAAGAGGATTCTTGCAGTTGTAAATTCCTGTATGTACTTAAGCTGCCTGGGGATGCTGAGAAATCTTAGGAGAATACCATATGCTTCACAAAAAGTGGATTGGTTCATAGAGCCAATTTAAAAGATGAATTTTAAGTAAGAGCAACCCCTTCTAGAAACTGGTTAATACAAGTCTAAAATAAAGGCTACACAGATTTATGGGTTTGATCTTTATTTATAGAATGTATGTGTACCTTCGATTTATGTTTATATCTTTTTATGTTAGACTGTTTTAGATTTACAAAAAAGTTTTGAAGGTAGTGCAGAGTTCCCATTACCCCATGCCCAGTTTTACCTTTTGTTAACATTTTATGTTACATTTGAATGAATAAACTGATGTTGATGCATTATTGACTTAAAAAAGTGAAAGTGTTAGTGGTCAGTCATGTCCTACTCTTTGCGACCCCATGGACTGTAGCCCACCAGGCCCCTCTGTTCATGGGATTCTCCAGTTAAGAATACTGGAGTGGGTTGCTATTTCCTTCTCCAGGGGTCTTACTGACCCAGAAATTGAACCTGGATCTCCTCCATTGCAGAAAGATTCTTTTCTGTTTCAGCTCCTAGGAAACCACCTGTTAACTAAAACTCATGCTTTATTCAGATTACTTTAGCTTTTACTTACTATCCATTTCTGTTACAGGATTTTATATAGAATCCCACATGATATTTAGTTGTCAGGTCTCTTTAGGTTTCTCTTAGCTGTGAAGGTTTCACAGATGTTCCTTGTTTCTGATGGCTTTGGCAGTTTTAAGAGATTTTTGAGAAGGGGAATTCAGGGGTGAAGTGCCTTTTTCATTGCATCCTATTAAGGATATATACTACCAATAGGACTTGTTATTAATAATGTTAAAATTTTTTTATGTGTGTATTCTATTGTCACCACTAGATTGAAAATCCTCTGATGATGGAGGCTGTCTTGTTGTTGAGGAAAGCACGTGCTATCACTGGCAAAAACAACTAACTTATGAACTTCCCAGAATTTTAGCATGTGAGACATAAAGACCATTTAGAACCAGGCAGCATTATTTTCCTCCCTCACAGATTTGACAGTTATATAAAGCTGAATACAGAATACCATAATGAAAAGGAATACATGCCACATGATGAGGAAGGAAATGGCAACACATTCTAGTATTCTTGCCTGGGAAATTCCATGGACGGGGAAGCCTAGAGTGCTGCAGTCCTCAGGGTTGCAATGATATAGTGACTGAACAACAACAATAATGCCATATGAAGCTGAGAAAGCATATTTTTAATGATGTCAAATATCTTTTCATGTTACTGTTGTGCTATATTACTTTTTGAAATTCTTTGTTTAAAATTGTTTCAAAAAGTCAGAAAAACATGTAATTCTAGATGCTTGACAAGCTGGTTCCTCAGCCGCACTATTCTTAATACCAAGAACCCAGGATCTTTTTTTTTTTTTTCCCATCAGTTCTTTTGGGGAGAGTTGATAATAGCCTTCACAAATTTGGAGGGTGGGAATTGATAGGGCCCACATGGGACCTTATTGATAAGATGGCTTGTTATGTTGCCAATGCAAACAAAGCATATAATCACAGTGATCTGTGAGACTGACCAAATTGCCCAGATGGCATCCTATTACCTCACCAGTGCCTATCTTCTCAAACCTACATGACCATCCCTTCAGAGAATTTTTCATTGGTGAGATATAAGAAAGACTCGTCAGGAAGGGAAGACGCTGGTTCTCCTTAAGGGCCAGTCACCCTCTCTTTCCCCTCTAATAAATTTCCCTTTTCTTGCCTGACTGCCCGGCTCACTCTCTTTTTCTCCGCACTCACCTTACAAGAATGCATACTTGTCCTGGGATGGCTTGAAAGTTCATCAGTGAAGAATGCTATGCCTTTTAAGTGTCCTTTGCTTACTTCAACAGTTGCAAATGTGGAAAATGTTCTAATTAGCCTCAACTGTCTTTCAAGGCTTGACAACTTGTCATAAAATCCTCCGGGACTCCAGTAAGGACCTTCTCTCTTGTGGATACAGACACATTTCTTGTACCTAGACTATATTTTTCTGTCTTAGGTTCTTGTGCTTCTCCTGAAGTTCAATTTGCATCTGCAGAATATTCCTAGAGTATGTAGAGAGACAGGAGGCAGCCTAATGAAAACAACAAAAAAAGTGTTGATTCTTTTCTTGGCTTGTCTTCTCATTTTTTAGTCTAGTCCAGACAGCTTCACTTGGTTCACATCTTGGTGGTAAGGAGATTCACATTTTTACTTTCCTTGCTGGTTCTCTTCCCAATCAATCTTCAGAAACTATCTCCTTGTATAATTTTTCACATCATGCTAGAATCTTCTAAGTAACACAAATGGATGCTTCCAGCTTACAAAATAATGGCAATGTGCATATTACACTTGCTTTTTCTCAAAACACAGCTAGTATAGGTTTTCTCCCAGCGAATGTAAACTAACAAACAAGACACTCATATTTGTCATTTTTCAATCAGTATCTTTTTATTTATGTTTTCATGTTTCAAGTTTAAAAGATATGATATAATTTTGCTTCTTTTGCATTTATTATATTCACTCTATTTTCATGATCATTGTTTACTAGTAACTCTTAGACTTTTGTTCACTTCTTGAAAAGAATATCCATTTCAGAAGCCTGTGATTACGTGTTTCAATTCTATTTGGTCAAGTAAAATAATTTGAAATCATACATTTATTGTGCATTGAAGAGAACTGCTTATTCTTATTTAATAGGTTGACATCAGGTGGGGAGGTGGAATGATGTTGTACTACTCGATTGACACAGCAAATCTTATATATTATGGCTTAACATATAGTGCTCTTGAACTTGGTCAATTTGCCAGACATACTTTGGGTCCATATCAGCTTTATTTGCTATGAACAATTATATTTATTAACATAGCTATTTATTTAGTTCTGACCGAAACAAGCATTGTATGAGACATTGGGTATCTAAGACTAACGAAAAACAAATGAGGTTTCTGCATTCAAGAATATTACATTCTAGTAAGAGAGAAGGTATTTTAAAATGATTAAAAATCAAAAATAAACATACAAATCTGGAAAGTGCTATTAAGCTGAGGTATAACTATACTTTTAGAATTAGTTTTATTTGAGAGTTATAGTAAACAAGTGTACAATTCAGTGGTTTTTTTTTTTTAGTGTAATTAGAAGATTGTGCAGCCATAACCATTATCCAAACTCCAGAACATTTTTACAAACCCTTAAAGAAACTATTGATATCCATTGCCAATCATTCTGTCTCATCTCCCCTATCCCATAACTTGCTTTGTTTTAATGGGTTTGTTTATGCTTGACATTTCTTATAAATGAAGTCATGCCATATGGAGTCACTGTGTCTGACTTCTTTTAGTTAGCATAATGTTTCCAAGGTTTTTCCATGTTGTATTATGAATATATCAATGCTTTATTTTTTATTATCTAAATAACATTTCATGAATCTAAACAATTTTCCATTATGTGGACATAGCACATTTTATTTTTATCCCTTTTAGTAAGTGATGGACATTTGCTTTCTTTCCATTTTTTGGCTCTTATAAATAATGCTGCTATGAAGTTTATGTACACATTTTTGTGTGAACATATGTTTTCAATTTTGGGGAGCGTATAACTAGGAGTAAGATTGTTGGATCACATGATACACCTTACTTAATCTTTTGAGGACCTATCAAGCTTTTTCCAAATTGCTATGCTATTTTGCATTTCTATTAACAATGTACAACAGTTCCAATTTCTTCATATCTTTTAGAACACTTACTGTTGGTGCCAGTTTATTATTATTATTATTATTATTATAGCCATCCTACTAGGTGTGAAGTGTTCACTCACTGTTTTGAATTATATTTCTTTGATGATTAATGATGTTTATATCTTTTCATAGACTTACTGGTCATTTGCATACTTTTTTAGAGAAACATCTGTTCAAATGATTTGCCTGTTTTTACTTGGGCTATATATCATTAGATAGAGTTTTTTAAAATATATGTTCTTTTTTGAGTAATTTTTTAGAGGTTGCTCTGAGAGGGTCCAGTTAACATCTTAGCTTATAACAGTCTAGTTATAAAGTTATTCAAACTTGTATATCACATGTAAGAGTTCAGTCTCTCTTCTAAAGATATTTAGAAGAGGGATTTAGGTAGAAGGGAAGCCCGTATAAACTTAGGATGATGAGTTAGTAAGGAGAAAGAGAGCTGATATAGAAGAGAGTTGAAATATAAGAACTGGATAGATTTGAGAGACATTTAGGAAATAAAATGAACTGGGCTGTTGGTGAGTTGAAGGGAAAGTTTGAGGAAGAAATTCACAGAAGAACTTGGCCTTCCTGCCCTTTCATTACCCCATGGCTCTGTTCTCTTGGCTAAAATGTCTGATAATGCTACAAGCATTTCATCTTAGATAATTGCACAACTTATAAAGTAAAATTGCCTTGAAACATAGTCACCGTCAGTACAAATACAGTGATATCTCTCAGTACCAGTTGATAGAATGTAGGAAGCTTCTAGAGGTAGAGGAATTGACAGAAGCTCTGGTTACCAAGAGAAGAGAGATAGAAGAGACATGGGAGAAGGTTAGTGCTGAATCAAAACCAAAATCACACACCTGTCTTTCTCCTACTCTTAAGATTTTGAGGAAATCAAAAACCCCAAATAATCTGTTCTTTAAAAAACAGCTATTTTTTTTTTTTTTTTTTGCAATCACCTTTGACATTTCAGATTTGATTTGCCTAACAGCTCAAAATATTTTCACTAAGAGTCTCATCCTTCTTGACATATGCACAAGTTATCTTTTCATTCGCATCTCTAATCCTGTCCCTGAGGTTTACAATAGTGGAGATATTGCTACAGTGTTACATCCGATAACTTCTCGTGGTAACACCAGTAGTCTATTCCCAAATTGTGTATGTATTGCTTTAAAAGTTTTTCAATGATTCAGCCCATTAATAGCAAATTGGACATTATGACAATATTCAAAATCATGAACTTTGAAATGAACTACTTAACCAAGGTAGAAAGCATCTTATACCTGTAGAGAACCACAAGTATCAAACAGTAATGTATCTTTTTAAATATCCAAATGGTACCAGGATGTATCAATCATATAAAAATTTCATATAAATATCAACATAGCATTGTTTCACAAATAAACAAATGACATAAATCTTGGACCCAGAAATTCCATATATAGTATTCCATTGTAAAGACAGACAGATACTTCCACTAAAAGAAGCATTTGGAATGATGTGATTTTAGCATTGTTTGACAAAATAAAATATTATAAACATCCTAAGTATATTTAAATAAGAAATAGTTAAAAGTATGCTAATAATTCATGAAAAGGATGAGATCGTTCTGTATGTACTTGTATGGAAACATCTTCATGAAATATTTTCAGGAGGAAAAGCAAAATGTGAAACAGTTTGTATTGTAAAGTATTATGATGTGGAGGCAGTGTTAGTGGTAAAGAATATTCTTGCCAATAAAGAAGATGCAAGAGAAGCAGGTTCAATCTCTGGGTCAAGAAGACTTCCTGGAGTAGGGGAATGGCAATCCGCTTCAGTATTCTTGCCTGGATAATTCCATGGACAGAGAAGTTTGGTGGGCTCCAGTCCATGGGGCCGCAAAGAATCAGACATGACTGAGCACAGCACAGCTCGTGGAAATAAGAGCACATACATGATTATGCATTCAAAGACTCTCTCTGAAAAGATCCATGGGCAACTGGTAATAATAGCCTCAGGAAGGGAAACAGAGAAGTTGAGACGTTTGGAAAGGAGAGACACTGTGTGTGCTTTTTGGTACATACTTTCTTGTATTTTTTAAAGTTGTACCACATATATTCTTATAGCAGATTCTACCTATCATCTGTCTAGCTAGCTGGCTAATTATTATTATTATTATTTTGTATACACACATACATCAAAATAAGTACACACTGTATTTGTGAGGGTTTACCAAGAAAAATAACCAAATATATATGTATATATACCTATCTATCTATCTATACATATATATATATAGAGAGAGAGAGAGAGAGAGAGATAAATCTCTATCTTTATCTCTGTCTCTTTCTGTATATATTCCTGCCTGGCTAGAAACTCAAGTAGAATTTCTATGTTGGAGTCTTAAGGACAATTCTTTTTCTTCAGGTAGCCTCCAGTCTGCTCTTAAGGCTTTCAACTAATTGGATGAGGCTCACTATATTATGGAGAATAATATGTTTTTACCCAAAGTCTACTGATTTAAATGTTAATTGTAGTAAAATTTACCTTCAAACCAGTAGCTAGAATGGTATTTGATTAGCAACTGGGCACCATTACCTGGTTAAGTTGACACACAATTAACTATCACACATACACCGAGAATTTGGGGTTTAAAAATGAAAAACATTTCTGCAAATGAGAAACAGAGGAGAAACAAGTCAATGAGCATGTATAAATGAGAGATAGAGGAGAAACTAATCAATGAAAATGTCTCCATGATCTACAGATAATCTTCCCCTAACAATGCTGCAGTCAGGTTGGATTCTTTGTGAGCCCATGGACTGTGGCTCACCAGCTCCTTCTGTACATGGGGTTTCTCAAGCAAGATTACCACAGTGAGTTGCCATTTCCTTTCCCAGGAGATCTTCCTGACCTATGGATTGAACTCACATCTCCTGGGTCTCTTGCATTTGGCAGGCAGAGTCTTTACCACTGGAAAAACCATAAGGGACCTGAGCTCTGTGGATTTTGGTATCTGTGGGATTTCTGGGAATCAACTTCCTGAAGATACCAAGGGACAACCGTAACTCTCCCTCCCAGGTATCATTATATCTAAAAACAAGCAGTGTCCCAGTAGGGATAGTAGAAGAAAATGGACATCTGTAATTTGAAGGAAAAACAGAACAAAACTAAAAAATATCAAATCAACATGCTGTATTGCACATTTTAAACTTACACAGTGTTTATGCCAAATCTATCTCAATGTAGCTGAGATAAAATAAAGTGGAACAAACAAAAAATGAAACAAAAACACTACAGGGTTTGAAGCATCCTGTGAGTAAGACTCCCTAACTTCCTCGCAGTTAGCAGAGGTTTTAAGTGTTGCAGGCAATTGGGTCATGAGGTAAAAGGGAGAAAAAAAAAAGAGAGAATGTGATGATGCAGGAGGCAAGGTAAATGATCCTATATCACTTTCCAGAAGCATATATTCTAAGAATAAACAAGGCTGCAGTTTGGAATTTTGCAAGAAAAATGGACAGTTTAAATTGCTCCTAAGGAAAGTTATGACCAACCTATATGGCATATTCAAAAGCAGAGAAATTACTTTGCCAACAAAGGTCCGTCTAGTCAAGGCTATGGTTTTTCCAGTGGTCATGTATGGATGTGAGACTTGGACTGTGAAGAAAGCTGAGTGCCGAAGAATTGATGCTTTGGTGTTGAACTGTGGTGTTGGAGAAGACTCTTGAGAGTCCCTTGGACTGCAAGGAGATCCAACCAGTCCATTCTGAAGGAGATCAGCCCTGGGTGTTCTTTGGAAAAAATGATGTTAAAGCTGAAACTCCAGTGCTTTGGCCACCTCATGTGAAGAGTTGACTCATTTGAAAAGACTCTGATGCTGGGAGGAATTGAGGGCAGGAGAAGAAGGGGATGACAGAGGATAAGAAGGCTGGATGGCATCACTGACTTGATGGACATGAGTTTGGGTGAACTCTGGGAGTTGGTGATGGACAGGGAGGCCTGGCGTGCTGCAATTCATGGGGTCTCGACTGAGCGACTGAACTGAACTGAACTGAAAGAGCATATTTCACAGCTTGTGGGTTTAGGAAACAAGCAAAGACACTTTGGCCTAGAGGTTTGCAATTTTTAGTGTAGAATTTTCTGAAAGACTTTTAATGAAAAGCCTGATAATATTTCAGATATTTAAATGCTGTTGACTACATTTGTGGGAAAGAACTATGCAGCCTGTATAGCAGTAAAAATAAACTGAAGATCAAGGTGTTGCTAATGGATGAAGACTCAGGTTCAGTTTTCAGTAGATTTTTAGAAAACTGTGCCCTCCACAGCAATAATAGGAAGCTACATGAGGTGATGAATATTTTAGCATTATGTGCGGTTTAACAGAAAAAAAAAAAAATATGGGTAGGAAAGTAAATATAGTCATCATGGCTAAATTCGATGTGGCTTAGCAAGATAGCAACAATTTTATGATTCTAAAAATTTTATTCCCTGAAACTAAATATATATTTTGTCCTAAATTATACCAGCATAGCTATGCTCGTGAATATTTGAAGGAAGTAATTAACATACACAGTAGCATCTCTCACTATTTCACATTTTTTGATACCACTTTTAAGTAAGTAGGTAAGTAAAGTCACTCAGTAGTGTCCGACTCTTTGTGACCCCGGGGACTGCAACCCACCAGGCTCCTCAGTTCATGGGATTCTCCAGGGAAGAATACTGGAGTGGGTTGCCATTTCCTTCTCCAGGGGAATCTTCCCAACCCAGAGATCGAACCCGGGTCTCCCACATTGGAGGCAGACGCTTTAACCTCTGAGCCACCAGGGAAGCCCACTACTTATTTTAAAGTAGTGTCCAAATAAAGTGCATAAAGTGCAAAGTTTCAGACAAGAGTTTTAGTTTCCGTATTCTTGTTCTGTGGCATGATTCTTAAGTCAAATTCTAGTCATTTAGAATTTTGCAGAAAGTTGTTTCCCTTCACTTTTTAGGATGTTGTAGACAAGCATGAAAATTGAATTAAGTGATAAAAGTTTGGAAGTTGGAAAATAAATGCATCATTTCTAAAAAGTAGGAGTCCAGCAGAAGTAACATAAACAGTTTCATATGGCTTCCATGTTTTCAAATTTCATTGGCCTATAAAATTATTTTTGTACTTCAAAGAAAGAGGACTAGCATAGGGCTGTCAATGGAGTTTTTTTGACTAAGTCTATATTTTAAAAAAAAGCAAGAGAAAGTAAATTCTAATAGTGCCACCATTTCCTAGAAGAAAACTTTTAATACATAAAAACATAATTCAGTCTATAGGTTTTATTCACAATATCATACTAATTGTGCTTGTACTAACTGGTCAAAACAGTCACTGCTAAGTTCATCACTAGATGAACAGAATCTTAATGGAAAGCAGAGATCTTTCTGTTTCATATACTAGAGTCAAGAAAGCTTGCTACTCTTTTGTTATTTTTTTTCCGTTTGCGAAGCTGTTGAAATTTTGGTAGATACCTATGCATGCTCACAGATTATCATTTATAATATTGACTTGGGATAATTTTTGTGTGGCTGGAACATCTAGAGTTGCTCCATAACAAGGTGGTGAGGAATTTTACAATGTTCTTGAAAAGTATAGAATTTCAGTCTATGAATTCATATTCTCAGAATTTTAAAGAAAAATCGGTCCCTTAGGAGTGACATAAAAGTGGGCATTAATACTCAGTATAGAGGAAAAGGCAAAATAATATGATGCTGAATGAGGAACTCCCCAGGTCAGTAGATGTTCAATATGCTACTGGAGATCAGTGGAGAAATAACTCCAGAAAGAATGAAGGGATGGAGCCAAAGCAAAAATAATACACAGCTGTGGATGTGACTGGTGATAGACACAAAGTCCGATACTGTAAAGAGCAATATTGCATAGGAACCTGGAATGTCAGGTCCATGAATCAAGGAAAATTGGAAGTGGTCAAACAAGAGATAGCAAGGGTGAACATCGACATTCTAGGAATCAGCGAACTAAAATGGACTGGAATGGGTGAATTTAACTCAGATGACCATTATATCTACTACTGTGGGCAGGAATCCCTCAGAAGAAATGGAGTAGCCATCATGGTCAGCAAAAGAGTCTGAAATGCAGTACTTGGATGCAATCTCATAAACGACAGAGTGATTTCAGTTCATTTCCAAGGCAAACCATTCAATATCTCAGTAATCCAAGTCTATGCCCCAACCAGTAATGCTGAAGAAGCTGAAGTTGAATGGTTCTATGAAGACCTACAAGACCTTTTAGAACTCACACCCAAAAAAGATGTCCTTTTCATTATAGGGGACTGGAATATAAAAGTAGGAAGTCAAGAAACACCTGGAGTAACAGGCAAATTCGGCCTTGGAATGTGGAATGAAGCAGGGCAAAGACTAATAGAATTTTGCCAAGAAAATGCACTGGTCATAGCAAACACCCTCTTCCAACAACACAAGAGAAGACTCTACACATGGACATCACCAGATGGTCAACACCGAAATCAGATTGATTATATTCTTTGCAGCCAAAGATGGAGAAGCTCTATACAGTCAGCAAAAACAGGACCAGGAGCTGACTGTGGCTCAGATCATGAACTCCTTATTGCCAAATTCAGAATTAAATTGAAGAAAGTAGGGAAAACCGCTAGACCATTTAGGTATGACCTAAATCAAATCCCTTATGATTACACAGTGGAAGTGAGAAATAGATTTAAGGGCCTAGATCTGATAGATAGAGTGCCTGATGAACTATGGACTGAGGTTCATGACATTGTACAGGAGACAGGGATGAAGACCATCTCCATGGAAAAGAAATGCAAAAAAGCAAAATGGCTGTCTGGGGAGGCCTTACCAATAGCTGTGAAGAGAAGAGAAGCGAAAAGCAAAGGATAAAAGGAAAGATATAAGCATCTGAATGCAGAGTTCCAAAGAATAGCAAGCAGAGATAAGAAAGCCTTCTTCAGCAATCAATGCAAAGAAATAGAGGAAAACAATAGAATGGGAAAGATTAGAGATCTCTTCAAGAAAATTAGAGATACCAAGGGAACATTCCATGCAAAGATGGGCTCAATAAAGGATAGAAATGGTATGGACCTAACAGAAGCAGAAGATATTAAGAAGAGGCGGCAAGAATACACAGAAGAACTGTACAAAAAAGATCTTCATGACCCGGATAATCACGATGGTGTGATCACTTATCTAGAGCCAGACATCCTGGAATGTGAAGTCAAGTGGGCCTTAGAAAGCATCACTACTAACAAAGCTAGTGGAGGTGATGGAGTCCAGTGGAGCTGTTTCAAATCCTGAAAGCTGATGCTGTGAAAGTGCTGCACTCAATATGCCAGCAAATCTGGAAAACTCAGCAGTGGCCACAGGACTGAAAAAGGTAAGTTTTCATTTCAATCCCAAAGAAAGG
This sequence comes from Budorcas taxicolor, assembly GCF_023091745.1. Classification (NCBI taxonomy): domain Eukaryota; kingdom Metazoa; phylum Chordata; class Mammalia; order Artiodactyla; family Bovidae; genus Budorcas; species Budorcas taxicolor. The sequence goes on from NC_068910.1 coordinate 76,112,993, forward strand.
CAATGCCAAAGAATGCTCAAACTACCGCACAACTGCACTCATCTCACATGCTAGTAAAGTAATGCTCAAAATTCTCCAAGCCAGGTTTCAACAATAAGTGAACCATGAACTTCCTGATGTTCAAGCTGGTTTTAGAAAAGGCAGAGTAACCAGAGATCAAATTGCCAACATCCGCTGGACCATTCAAAAAGCAAGAGAATTCCAGAAAAACATCTATTTCTGCTTTATTGACTATTCCAAAGCCTTTGACTGTGTGGATCACAATAAACTGTGGAAAATTCTGAGATGGGAATACCAGACCATTAGTCCTGCCTCTTGAGAAATGTGTATGCAGGTCAGGAAGCAACAGTTAGAATTGGACATAAAAGGAACAACAGACTGGTTCCAAATAGCAAAAGGAGTGTGTCAAGGCTGTATATTTTCACCCTGCTTATTTAACTTGTATGCAGAGTACATCATGAGAAACGCTGGACTGGAAGAAGCACAAGCTGGAATCAAGATTGCCGGGAGAAATAGCAATAACCTCAGATATGCAGAAGACACCACCCTTATGACAGAAGGTGAAGAGGAGCTAAAAAGCCTCTTGATGAAAGTGAAAGAGGAGAGCGAAAAAGTTGGCTTAAAGCTCAACATTCAGAAAACGAAGATCATGGCATCTGGTCCCATCACTTCATGGGAAATAGATGGGGAAATGGTGGAAACAGGGTCAGACTTAAATTTGGGGGCTCCAAAATCACTGCAGATTGTGACTGCAGCCATGAAATTAAAAGACGCTTACTCCTTGGAAGAAAAGTTATGAGCAACCTAGATAGCATATTCAGGAGAAGGCAATGGCACCCCATTCCAGTACTCTTGCCTGGAAAATCCCATGGATGGAGGAGCCTGGAAGGCTGCAGTCCATGGGGTCGCTGAGGGTTGCAAACTACTGAGCAACTTCACTTCACTTTTCACTTTCATGCATTGGAGAAGGAAATGGCAACACACTCCAGTGTTCTTGCCTGGAGAATCCAAGGGATGAGGGAGCCTGGTGGGCTGCCGTGTATGGGGTCGCACAGAGTTGGACACGACTGAAGCGACTTAGCAGCAGCAGCAGCAGCAGCAGATAGCATATTCAAAAGCAGAGACATTACTTTGCCGACTAAGGTCCAATTAGTCAAGACTATGGTTTTTCCTGTGGTCATGTATGGATGTGAGAGTTGGACTGCGAAGAAGGCTGAGCGCCGAACTGATGCTTTTGAAATGTGGTGTTGGAGAAGACTCTTGAGAGTCCCTTGGCCTGCAAGGAGATCCAACCAGTCCATTCTGAAGGAGATCAGCCCTGGGATTTCTTTGGAAGAAATGATGCTAAAGCTGAAACTCCAGTACTTTGGCCACGTCATGCGAAGAGTTGACTCATTGGAAAAGACTCTGATGCTGGGAGGGATTGGGGTAGGAGGAGAAGTGGACAACAGAGGATGAGATGGCTGGATGGCATCACAGACTCGATGGACGTGAGTCTGAGTGAATTCCAGGAGTTGGTGATAGACAGGGAGGCCTGGCGTGCTGCAATTCATGGGGTCGCAAAGAGTTGGACACAACTGAGAGACTGAAATGAACTGAACTGAACTGATAGAGGAAAAGCAAGCAACAGAAGACAATGATTTCAGCTCTTAAAGATGTTTTAACCTAACTAGAGAAAGAAAAAATGTGTGTGAAATGATAGGAAAGTAAATTTAGGACAATTTTTCAGTGAACATATTATAGTGACTTTGTAGGCAGGTTGCTTCAGTCATGTCCAACTCTGCGACCCCATGGACTGTAGCCCATAGGCTTCTCTGTGCGTGGGATTCTCAGGCAAGAATACCGGAGTAGATTGTTATGCCATCCTCCAGGGGATCTTCCTGATTCAGGGATCAAACCTGTGTCTCCTTTGTCTCTTGCAATTGTAGGTGGGATCTTTACCACCTGTGCCCCCAGGAAGCCCTTAGTGCAATGTGAGGCCTGGATGATGTTTTGGCTGTGGTATGAATTCCAGCAAAAGACTCTGGAGCATTCATTATATTTCTATGATCTCTCTCCAGTATGGGTAATCTGATGGTAAGTGAGGCTTTGCCACATTCAGCAATGTGCACATATTCTTCCACTATGAAACGATCATGAATTTAAAGTGTTGATTTTGGATGAAGATCTTCCCACATAAATGCGTTAATGTGAATTCCCTTCTGTATTTATTACCTCATGTGTAGGGTCTTTAGCCCAAATATATAACTGCTAAAGTAATCTAAAACAAAGAATTACATGCAAGTAATTTTAATCTGAGAACCTTTACAAGGTTTTCCAGAGAAACTATTTTATTTTTTTAATTTAGAAGAATCTAATAAATTTGCCTTTCTGTTACAAGCAAGTCTCAGAGATCTACAATTAAACATTAGATATTTGATGTAAACTTTCAGAGTAGGTTAATCAAGGTGAAGGGTATTTATGGTACATTTTCACTTTATGCTCATTGTGGCATCTAAGTCTTCTTGACGTATACTAGATGCTGTGTAAATTTAGATGCTGTAGCTGCTCTAAAAATATTCTATAGTAAATAATTAGGTTGATACATTAAATATTCAATAAAGTCACAGTCATGAACTTGCTGGGCATATAGAAAAATCAAAATGACTTTCTTTTCTTAGCTCCTGTTTTGACTTTGCATTTTAAAATTAGATTTCACTCAATGCCTTCTAAATTGGTAACTTGCAACATATGCTGCCTTCATCAACTATATTCTGTTTTTATTCACCTTCTTTTTTTTAATGGCATACATCCAAAAGGAAAATTACTTGAATTGAAGGGGAAGACATATTTGGCATTTTTTTCTTCTGAAGCAAGATATCAGAAGCCAGATAAATATAAACGATTTGTCTCACCCCTGTTGGAATCTAAAAAGCACAAGGACTTTGTCATGAGATAGCTGAAAGCAGCTTTTTTTTTTTTTTTTTTTGACAACACAAGTTATTTCAAACAAATCAAATAGCAAATATAAAGTTTTATGTTCTGGGTATTACATATATTTTTCAGTGAGTATATTTGAAAAGGCACCATTTCAATATAAAATTTTAAGAAACATACACGTACATATACTCTCTAGAAACATACACATACATACATGTGTATATGTGTACTAGAACTCTCTCCTTGATAACAGCAATATCAGAAAGAAACATATTTGGAACCATTAAAAAACAAAACAAAACAAAACACCTAAACCACTGTAAGAAATTTATGGGTCACTAGCCCAGAGAACCAAATTTGTTTTTCTGAAGTGTTTGTCAAAAAAGAGACATCTAGTATGTGATGAGAAAGTTGACTTTGGAAATTTGAAACCTATGAAAACTGGAGAAATCATCATGAATGGAAGCTGAAGTTTGCAAAGAAGTAATTTTGGAATGAAACTATTCAAGCATCCAACATGGATGGAGACTAAAAATCAAGACCACCTGTCAGCAAAGCAACAATTTACTACAGGAAATTCTTATCTTGGAGCATCAAACTGATAACCAGTAAATAATGTTACAGCTTTAGGAAATTGTTGTTAACCAAATTATTCAAGCACACAAGATACACATCTGGGAAAAGAACTGTCCTTTTAAGACAATAGATTATCATCAAAACTTAGTCAAGACATTCCACTCATCATGTCCAGGAAGTCTAAAACTGCTTACCTTGTGAATTTTCTAAATCTAACTAGCTGTCTACCTTGAAACATTTGCCTTAAATTACTCAAAGTCATGTCCCCGAATCTTATAAATTTCTTGTTTCCCATCTAGAGAAACTATTGGCCCATCTCAAGGTGGAAACTTCTCTCTCTCTCATAAATATGAATTCATATTTTCTCAACTATCATGCTTTTGTCATTGTCTTTTGTGTCTGTGCCTGTGTGCTCAGTCATTCATTCCCATCCAACTCTTTGTGATCCCATGAACTGTAGCCCAGCAGGTTCCTCTGTCCGTGGAATTTTCCCAGCAAGAATACTGGAGTAGGTTGTCATTTCCTACTCCAGGAGACCTTCCCAACCCAGGGATTGAACCCGTGTCTCTTGTGTCTCTTGCACTGACAGGTGATTCTTTACTACTGCACCACCTTTAAAGAAAATCAAATTAAACAGAAATTATCATTAGGCTAGGTAAATCAAAAGTTAGATAGTTTTCATATACTGATGCAATGAGACATTATAAAAACCACAAATTTGAACAGTGATAAAATTACTGCTATATTAAAAAAAAGAATTTGAAGAATTTGGGTTATGTTTTTCTGATTTCAGAAGTCTTATATCCAATAATGTTTATACTTTCATGAAAGTCTTGCTATTCTCTGTCAAGGGTGTTGGAGACTCTGTATAAGATCAAAATTCTTCCTTTTTTCTTCTTTCCTTCCAGTATTTTATGATTGTGTTTTATTCCGTCTGAGAACTTTTATTGGTATCATTGAGTCTCCCAGAGTAGTCTTTAGTTCAGTGAAAGACTGTTTATTCAAAGTCTGCCTCTCTTTTATATGTTTATATAGCTGTTGTGCTTTCTCAGTCGTGTCTGAACTCTGTGAGCTCATGTCTGCCACCCCATGGACTATAGACTGCCAGTCTCCTCCGTCCATGGAATTCTCCAGGCAAGAATACTGGAGCATATTGCCATTTCCTTCTCCAAGGGACCTTTGCGACCCAGGGATCGAACCCGTGTCTCCTGTGTACCCTGCATGGGCAGGCAGATTCTTTACCACCGTGCCACTTGGGAAGCCATTTAGATGCTTATAATTATTGGCAAATACTCTGGGCATTTTCTAATTAAATCATCTCATTGGTGATGGAAAGTCTATATTTATGAATAAGTGTAGAAGACTTATTGCTCCCCAACACTATTGGTGAACAAAAAAGCTGAAAGGATTGACAAACTCTAAGAGGATTGTACCCATAAAATATGTAGTAAGGTCTTTTTGCAGTTGTTCCAGAATGATACTTGAAATGGTAACTGCTTGAAATATGATTGTTGTAAGAAATTTAATGCATTATTGATTACTTTTATTGAAGATAAAAATGAGATATTATGCTAAGGTGACATAAATGCCTCATTAACATAAAGGGATTTCTTGTTGTTGTTAGTTAGCCTGGCAATTTACAACATTGTGTTTCCACCATTGATAATAGGCATCCAGGAGCAGGAACAACTGCTTCTCGGATTTGGAAAAGTAAATTTAGAGTCAGAAAAAGAGGGATAGTAAAAGCATACCATTATTTTAGGAACTAATAATAGAAAATAGAAATGCAGTTGAGGGCAGAGGCACACTCTCGGAAGTGACTAGGTGGATTGGAGACTGTACCCAGGGCCACCTTGGAAGGCCTGTGCTGAAGAGTTACATGTAGGAAGGAGCCTGGGTCACTGAGTCACCTCTGGAGGTGAGCTATCCCCTTCCTGGAATACTTGAACAGTGACAAACTGACTCCACATAAACTCCATGAAATTGTAAGACTTTGCCATTTCCAATTGATTTCTCTCCTGAATTGCTATAATTGAAATCCAGGTCTCTTAGTTAATATCTTTGGAAACATCCTTCAATTTTCTGCCCCTGCCTAACTGCTTTGACTAGACAGAGAAGAGAGAGAAAGTCTCAGAATATAACTATATTTGGAGGTAAGGTCTTTGAAAAAATCAAATGAGGCTGTTAAGGTGGGGCCCTTATCTGATATTAGTTGCGTCGTGTCCTTAACAGAAGAGGGAATTTGGACACACAAGGAGACACTAGGAACACCCATGCTACAAGAGACAGCCATACGAGAACACAGCAAGAAGGCAGTCTTTTCAAAGCTGGAGAGAGGCCTCAGAAGATTCTGAACCCTGTCAGTATCTTGATCCTGAATTTCTAGCCTCCAGAACTGTAAGGAAAGAAATTTCTGTTAAATCCTCCAGTCTGTGATGTTTTGTTATGGCTGCTCTAGCAAATGAATACATAAGACATTGTTGAAATTTTTCCTATTATTACCAATGCTGATCATATAGTTTTACTTCCAATAACTGAAAAAAATGTTTCCCAACTTAATTAGAAATTCCACTACTCATATTCACCTAGGGTTCAGGGTTTCCAAGGTTTACCACTCAGAAGTATTTTATATTTTTGCTCCATTTATATTGGGTGTCATCATCATGTGTGCACATGCACTCAGGTGTGTCTGACTCTTTGCAATCCCATGGACTGTAGCCTGCTAGGCACCTCTGTCCATGGAATTTCCCAAGCAAGAATACTGTAGCGGGTTGGCATTGCCTTCTTCAGGGCATCTTCCCAACTCAGGGAATGAACCTGAATCTCTTGTGTCTCCTGCATTGGCAGGTGGATTCTTTACCACTGGTATCACCTGGGAAGCCCTAGGTCAATCTTAAAAAATATCAACCCTGAATATCCATTGGAATGACTGATGCTGAAAGTGGAACTCCAATACTTTGACCACCTGATGCCAAGAGCTGACTCCTTGGAAAAGACCCTGATGCTGGGAAAGATTGAGGGCAGGAAGAGAAGGGGGCAACAGAGGATGAGGTGGTTGGATGGCATCATTGATTCAACAGACATGAGTTTGAGCAAGCTCTGGGAGACAGTGAAGGACAGGGAAGCTTGGTGTGCTGCAGTCCATGAGCTCACAAAGAGTCAGACATGACTTAGCAATGGAACAGCAACATTAGAGGGTATGGTTTTCTGTAAATTTTCACAAGAACAGCAAGATGGAAACTATAGCTTCATTTATAGTCATTCCACCAACCAAGATATTCTGCTGCTCTTTAATGGTGCCTGCACACAGAATAGTCTTCCTCCTCATGAGTCAGAAAGTGGCATATCTTTTAACAAGCTTATTATTAAGGTGACTTTATCTTATTTTGAAATAGCATTGTGCAAATGTGGAATGTAATTGTAAACCATGAATATTATCAGAGAACACTGATGTCTCAAAGTATTTCCTTTTATTCATCCAAAAAAGGAAATATTCAAGCTTTTGCAGAAAAGAATCGGGTTGGAAATGTTTGTATTTATTTGTGGGTTGTGTGTATATGTATGTGTGTGTGTGTGTTGGACGCAGGGGCAAAGTCAAAAAATATAAAGTAGAATAAGTATAAATTTTACATGAGTCCACATTGCACATGATTATCATGCAAGTTTTGATACTGACAACTGTATTAGTTTTTTATGAATCAAATACTGTTAAAAATAATAGTAGTAAAAGTAATTGAGGTGGACTTAGCTTATACAGCATGCTTGGGGCTGGTGCATGGGGATGACCCACAGAGATGTTATGGGGAGGGAGGTGGGAGGGGGGTTCATGTTTGGGAACACATGTAAGAATTAAAGATTTTAAAATTAAAAAAAATAAAAAATAAAAATAAATAAATAAATGTAAAAAAAAAATAAAATAAAGAAATTTTGACTTCAGATCATTGAAGATAAATTGGGAACGGGTGTTTAAAACAAGGGAAAATTACAGTATTTTACCAGTAAAAAATATTTTGCATTAAAAAACCCCTAAATAAATGTTCCACACATTTATTTTGGAAATATAATCTCTTTAAGTGCTACACAGGTTAACTAAAAATATGAATGTTTTACTAGCCCAATTCTTTTAAGCCACTTTATTGAGATATGGTTGACAGAAAGCTACGCATATTTAATGCATATAACTTGAACAGTTTGGAGCTAAGAACACATGAAACAAAAATCTGTGCCAACCTAGTTCTTTTTCCAAGAATACATGAAGTGAATACATTCTTTAGTTCTCAGTTTCATATTGGAGTACAATCGGCATCAATTTTCTTTCCACTTTCTATCCACAAAGTGTTTACATGGAATTGCAGTCCCAATTAAAAAAGTCTTTAAAAGCTTATCTGGGGGCTAAGCTAGCATAAGTCACAAGTGTGTACATAGTACTTAGTTTTTCAGGCTCTTGAAAAAGAGAAATTCCCTCCTCACTGCCTGGCATATTACAAATTTGATTTCTCCTCAGACATAATAGAGGGTGAGTGTCATGAGAGTGACATTGTTCATGCAGGAATAAGTCAGGCAGCAGCTCACGGGCTGCCCTTAATGAAATTTCTGAAGAATTGTGCTTTTCATAGGCTCTGTTGAAGGAAAAATATCACAGTGGGATTTAATAAAATCAGAGGTTAGTAATAGAAGGAACATTATGGGAAAATAAAAAAAATAAAATTTTCTACTTAATAAAATGTACCCTTTTCGCTGAAATTTCCAGCGTAATATAGATGAAACTGCATTAAAGTTAAGAAAAGCACATGAAGATTATGATTGTTTTTCAGCCTTTAAAATAGATTGCTTTTGCTATTTATCTGCTAAAACCTAAGTTCAGGGATTTTCTCTTTTCTGAAAAATTATGGCATCTTGAAAATGTCAGAGGGTTGCACTCCACACAGTGCCTCAGATGTTACACAAGAGCTCGATTTGGGGGCAAAACTAGTGGGAATTGAAGGGCTCATTTTTCAACTACAAATTATTAGACTATTACTGAGATGAAGCAATGTATATAGTCAGGCCACCTAATTTGGCTGTTTTCTTTCTCTTGGCACATCCTTGGCTGAACCAGTGCTTACTTCACCTAACACAAACTCATGTGACTGACCCTTTATCATACTTGCTTCAGCTCCAGATTATGACAGTTTCAGTTTGGTTTTTTTTTTTGTTTTTTTTTTTTTTTTTTTAGTTTTCGTTTATTCCACTGTGCTGGGATCTAGCTCCCTGACCAGGGAATGAACCTTGGGCCCTGCAATAGGAGTGCAGAGTCTTAACCACTGGACTACCATGGAAGTCCCTGTTTTAATTTTTAGGTAGGACTATCTCCACCATTGGATCACTGAAAAAGCAGAAGAATTCCAGAAAAACATTCACTTCTGCTCTATTGGTGCTTCCTTTGTAACTCAGTGGGTAAAGAATCTGCCTGCAATGCAGGAGACCTGGGTTGGGAAGATCCACTGGAGAAGAAAATGGCTACCCACTCTAGTATTCTTGCCTGGAGGATCTATGGAGGGTTTGGGCTACAGTCCATGGGGTCCAGTTGCAAGACTAAACCACCACTGAGATATATATACTTGCTTTCCTGGTGGCTCAGCTGGTAAAGAATCTGTCTGCAATGTGGAAGAACTGGTTTCATCCCTGGGAAGGGAAGATCCCCTGGAGAAGGGAATGGCTACCCACTTCAGTATTTTGGCCTGGAGAATTCCATGTATAGTCCATGGGATTGCAAAGGGTTGGACACAACTGAGTGACTTTCACTTTCACTGCTTCATTGACTGCATTAAAACCTTTGAACATGTGGGTCACAACGAACTGTGGAAAATTCTTAAAGAGATGGGAATACCAGACCACCGTACCTGCCTCCTGAGAAATCTATATGCAGATTAGAGCTGGACATGGAACAACAGACTTGTCCCAAAATGGGAAAGGTATATGTCAAGGCTATATACTGTCACCTTGCTTATGCAACGTATATGCAGAGTATATCATGAGAAGTGTCAGGCTGGATGAAGCAAAAGCTGGAATCAAGATTGCTGGGCAAAATACCAACAACCTCAGATATGCAGATGACACGATCTGTATGTCAGAAAGTAAAGAGCCTCTTGATGACAGTGAAAGAGGAGAGTGAGAAAGCTGGCTTAAAGCTCAACATTCAGAAAATGAAGATCGTGGCATCTGATTCCATCACTTCATGGCAAATAGATGGGGAAACAATGTAAACAGGACAGACTTTATTTTCTTGGGCTCCACACTCCCCACTGTAGATGGTGACTGCAGCCATGAAATTAAAAACTGCTTGCTTCTTGGAATAAAAGCTATGACAAACCTAGACAGTGTATTAAAAAACAGAGATATTACTCTACTGACAAAGGTTTATATAGTCAAGGCTATGGTTTTTCCAATGCACCCAGCATTGGCTCAGAGGTTAAAGCGTCTGCCTGGAATGCAGGAGACCCGAGTTCGATCCCTGAGTCCAATCCCTGAGTCGGGAATATCCCCTGGAGAAGGAAATGGCAGCCCACTCCAGTACTCTTGCTTGGAGAATCCCATGGGGGAGGAGCCTGGTAGGCTACAGTCCATGGGGTTGCAAAGAGTCAGACATGACTGAGCAACTTCACTCACTCACTCACTCATGTATGGATGTGAGAGTCGGACATTAAGAAGTCTGAGTGCTGAAGAATTGATGCTTTTGAACTGTGGTGTTGGAGAAGACTCTTGAGAATCTTGTGGACTCCAAGGAGATCAAAGCAGTTCATTCTAAAGGATATAAGTCCTGAATATTCATTGGAAGGACTGATGCTGAAGCTCCAATACTTTGGCCACCTGATGGGAAGAACTGACTCACTGGAAAAGACTCTGCTGCTGGGAAAGATTGAAAGCAGGAGGAAAAGGAGAAAATAGAGGATCAGATGGGTGGATGGCATCACTGACTCAACGGACATGAGTTTGAGTAAACTCCGGGAGGTGATGAAGGACAGGGAAGCCTGGCCTGCTGAAGTCTATGGGGTCACAAAGGTCGCACATGACTGAGCAAATGAACAACAACAAATCTCCACCGTGATAGCTTGTCAGAGGGGTGGTGAGGGGTATGGCTCTCTGCTAGTTTCCCTGATAACCAATGAGCCAAACTGACCTCAATTACCCCCATAACTAGCAATCTCCCCCTCCCCTGGGAGAACAAAATGCCTGCTGATCTCCCACACATGGTCAGGTGTCACTTCAGGACCCTGTTGCAGATATATAAGTTCCCACCCTCCACCCTTATGCATTAAACCACTGATGTCTCTGTCGCTGTCTCTGGGCTCTTTAGTCTTGAAGCTGGGCAAGTACAGGCCTTGCAGACCTGAAGGTGCAGCCCAATAAACAGTTACGCTTTTCACTTTGGGGTATTTTATAATTCATTCTGGAAAAGGATATCTATTTAGAGTGCTCTTTTTCCTATCAACAGTAATCTTTATAAAGTCTGTTTTCACATTTCTACTGGAAACACCTATGCCTGTAAGTACAAGTATAGAACAATAAATGTTTTGAAACTGAACTTTTCTTAAAAAATTGATAATTATTGTAGTTATAGTTCTACAAAATTCAAGAAAATAAGTGAAAGTGATATTTTAAGGCTTGTGAAATAAGCATTGAAATAAGGCAAATAAGGTAATGTGTCTAATACATGGATATATTTTGCCATTGTTCCACTTTGTTTTTTTAATGGGCAAGATAGAGGAGATGAAGGAAACTACTTCCAGAACTACTGAAATTAGATTGCCTTAGGGTGGACTTTGGTCTTCCCTGATGGCTTAGATTGTAAAGAATACTTCCACAATGCAGGAGACCTGGGTTTGATCCCTGGGTTGGGAAGATCCCCTGGAGGAGGTCATGGCAACCCATTCTAGTATTCTTGCCTGGAGAATCCCCATGGACATAGGAGTCTGGTGGGCTACAGTCCACGAGGTTGCAAAGAGTGGACTCGACTGAGTGACTAAGCACAGCACAGCATAGGGTGGGCTTCATGACAAAATTTCACAATAAAATATTTCTTAAGAGCCATCAGTTAGTTGAGGATAAGAAGAAATCTTGACCCAAGTACAGGATTAGGATAACTCTAACCATCTGTTCATGATCTTTCTGCTGTTGATCATGATTTGAGATTAGCAAAGAGCTTGAGAGCATGTGACCAGAGTTCTTATCAATTTTCAGGACCTGAGGTGTATGTAAGGAAGAAAGATCTCCTCCAGTCTTTAATCACTAGCCTTACTTGTACTAATAGTCTGTCATGCGGTGTTATAGTTTACATGGTTGTGTCTCCTCAAAATTCATATGTTGAAGCACTAATGCTCACCGTGTGTGTTATTTCTTGGTGAGACCTTTGAGAGGTACTTAGGTTTAGATGAAGTCATGAGGGTGGAGCCAAGATACTCTGTGAAACCACAGGGAGATGATGGCTTTTGCATGGCAAACCAGGAAGAGGCTCTCACCAGGAGCCCAACCTGTCGACCCATTAGTTTTGGACATTTCTGTCTCCAGAATGGTGAGAAATAAGGGTAAGTTGTTTAAGTCACCTAGTCTATGGTGTTTTGCTCCTGGCTAGAGTTTCAACATGTCTGATTAGACACATGCTATTGGTTCTGTGATATTTCAGAAAAGGGATGATTACTTCAGAGTCAAATTGTGAGAGAAACCATTACAGAAGATAGATTTGGATAGATAAAGCAAAAGAACTTTCCAGAAAGGGAAGATAAGCAAGAAAATACAGAAGAGGACATGAAAATAAAGGTAAGGTTAATTAATGGGGAGACTACACTGATCATTCCATTCTAGGTATTTACACACTGATGGCCCCATGGACTCAGGCACTGGGCATAGAGACATTAATTAGATACCCATTTTCCACTCAGAATTCCTTCAGTTAATTGTTTAAATATAACCAGTGAGAAATTTTACACATACATGCATCAATTATAGTATACTTCCATTGGGGAACAGGGATAAATTAGGAGTTTCAGATTAACACACACACCACTATCTATAAAATAGATAAAAAATAAAGTCTTGCTATATAACACAGGAACTATATTCAATGTCTTGTAGCAACTTACAATGTAAAAAAAATTGAAAATAATAGATACAGATATGTATGTATAGCTGAAGCACTTTGCTGTTCATCTGAAATTAACACAATATTGTAAACAAACTATAATTCAGTTAAAATGGCTATTTGAAAATATATATGGAAATAAATTATATAAAATACTGGTTTCAGACCTGAAAAAATTATGGAATACTTGATAAGTTCTAAACTCAGAGAAAAAATGTAAAATGAAATGGGAGGATGCAGGATGGAGCAATTAACTCTACCTGGGGAAGGAGTGGTCAGGGAAGCCTACTTGGCAAAATCTTAAAGTGGAAGCATTTATGTGGGTTGCAATATGCAACAGGCATTGTGAATCCTTGCTCTTGAAAATGACCCTGAGATATATCCTTGGCACCTCAGAAGTCTACTGATTGTTGCCCATCTTCTCTCCCTGCATCTCAGGGGCTGCCTCCTTTCTCACCATCTGGCACACCTGGATACCAAACCTGCTCTACACTGCATGAGATAGGACTTGAATTTATTTCCTTTATATATTTTTTTCCATCAGCTTGAACTTTTGAGGATACTTTTATAAGAAATCTCTCCCTAGCAGTCTTCAGAAACAAGCAAATATGACCCATTTACCCACTAAATAATCTTTATATTTGACATATCTATTCCTTTTAAAAAGTTATATTTTAAAATGTTATACATATCAGGTAGTATACATGTATATATATACATACATAACATTTGAAGATTAATACAAATAAAACAAAATTACCCATGCTTACATATTGTAAGGAAGACAGTAGATTTTTTTTTTCCCAAAGAATCTAAATTGTTCAAAGTTACATTGTATTTCTGACTTTCACAAGAACTGCTGGATTAGAAAAGACCCATGTTACTTTTGGCTTATCTTAATATCCGTTGGGCTTCCCTGATAGCTCAGTTGGTGAAGAATCCGCCTGCAACGCTGGAAACCCTGGTTCAATTCCTGCGTCAGGAAGATCCCCTGAAGAAGGTATACACTACCAACTCCAGTATTCTTGGGCTTCCCTTGTGTATCAGCTGGTAAAGAATCCGACTGCAAATGCAGGAGACCTGGGATCCATTGCTGGGTTGGGAAGATCCCCTGGAGAATGGAAAGGCTACCCACTCTAGTATTCTGGCCTGGAGAATTCCATGGACCATATAGTCCATGGGGTTGTAGAGTTAGACACAACTGAGCGACTTTCACTCTTCAGTGACTCAGTATTCATCACTGTCTAGTATTCAATGAGCGGCTTTTTGAATTATTTTATAGTGATTGAATTATGTCTCATGCCAAACTTCCCTCCAGGGACTGTAAAATGCATTCCTTTATAAGAGGCTTTTTTTTTTTTTTTTTCCTGGAATGAAAGAAGCATTATGGCATTCACATTCTGCTGTCTACACTACTTATATTTGGTTCCCCAATATTTCTTTCTTTCTAAAGTTAGCTTTCTAAAGTTCAGCTGGAAGAAGAGAAATTCATCTTTGATAACATTTCTGTTAGTAGTTTGCTGAAGACTTTAGTTTTAAAAATCGAGATGCAAATCATGTCCATGCATATTAACCATTTGAGGAGTAGTCAGTTCTCAGCTACAGTTTAGAAACACGACCTTGGAAGATAGAACATAGTTCACCAATCATATCAGTTATAAAAAATCCATTAAACTCATATTTTATAGCTCTTTCTATGTGAAGGACTTTGTGTTATTTATCTCAACATGAAGGGATGAGGAAGACATATCTATTTTTTGAAAGTTTTAATTTAGGGTAATCCAGCTAACTAGTCCAGAGAAGGCAATGGCACCCCACTCCAGTACTCTTGCCTGGAAAATCCCATGGACAGAGGAGCCTGGTAGGCTGCAGTCCATGGGGTCGCTGCTAGTCGGACATGACTGAGCGACTTCACTTTCACTTTTCACTTTCATGCATTGGAGAAGGAAATGGCAACCCACTCCAGTGTTCTTGCCTGGAGAATCCCAGGGACGGGGGAGCCTGGTGGGCTGCCGTCTATGGGGTCGCACAGAGTCGGACATGACTGAAGCGACTTAGCAGCAGCAGCAGCAGCAGCAGCAGCAGCAGCAGCAGCAGCAGCAGCAGCTAACTAGTCAAATTTCTCATTTGAGAGACAATCTAGGCTTCCCAGGTGGCTCAGTGGTAAAGAATCCACCTGCCAATGCAAGAGACGTGGGTTTGATTCCTGGGTCAGAAAGATTCTCTGGAGAAGGAAATGGCAAACTTTTCCCATGTTCTTGCTGGAAATTTCCATGGATAGAGGAGCCTGGTAGGCTATTATCCCTGGGGTCACAAATAGGAGGACACAACTGAGCACTCATGCACAAGCAAAAATCAAGTGGTTTCTAGACAGAGTAAGATCTATGATCTTTCGTCCTGGCTAGGTTTCTATTTTCCAGTCATATCTCCAACATCACATTCTCAACCCAACCATCTTGTCCCAGAACTTGCTCATCTTCCTCTTATCATTCATTACTTGTGTATGTACTAGGCTGTTGCTCTGAAGTCTGTCTGCCTCAATCAGGCAGAAACTTTTCTTGTTTGTTCCCTGTAATAATGGCTGTACACATCCATCTTACTGCTTAGACCATTTCTCCCAGAAACTTAGATTCTTTTTGTTTTTGCTTTGTTTTCCCTGTTTGTTATGTGTCTAGAAAATTTTATTAAACTCAATAGTTGCCTTTGGTAAACTTGCTTTATTCACTTTATTTTTAAGCTAGTAAATGTGTAGAGTGTCTCTGAGGTCCCTGAAGTCAAAAGACTGTTGGTCTTTTATCTGCATGTCCAGAATGGTTTCATTGCTTGTTAGACATTGTGCTACAATGCGGAGTATCTCTATTTTATTGTCTTCCCTAATAGAGTGATGAGTTGTTTCTTACAGGCAGTTAACTTTAACTGAAGATTAGCATGCTTAATACAGTTCTGTTGTTCAGCAATGTTAGATCAGTTCTAGAGTTGCCTTGATTTAGGACTAGAGTATCTCTTCCTTACACTGTAGTGTTCGGGGGATATTACTCAATGTCCATGATGTAGGAAGTGATCTTTCAACTCTGGTTTGTACATGAATATTTTTCATCCTTTTGTGAAGTAGCGACTTCACTTTCACTTTTCACTTTCATGCATTGGAGAAGGAAATGGCAACCCACTCCAGTATTCTTGCCTGGAGAATTCCAGGGACAGGGAAGCCTGGTGGGCTGCCGTCTATGGGGTCTCACAGCGTCAGACACGACTGAAGCGACTCAGCAGCAGCAGCAGCAGTAATTCAGTTCAAATTTCCAGAAAGATTTTTATTTTCAAGTTTTGTTTTTTTCTCATCTCATGGAGTCTTATCCTGTGCATTTGAACTTATAATCAACCAAAAATTAGTGAAAGCTTTGCGTAGATTTCCATGCAGATTTCCGGATCTCCTTTTTGTATATATTTCTATGATTTTGATATCTTGTCTGACAAATCAGGTCTCGTTGGTAGCCCCAAACTCCCATTATTGTCTCTAGAATCAGCTAGGCCTCTGTGGCCCAACTGGCATCAAACACCCATATCATGGATCACCAAGATACTGGTTTTATTAATGAGAAAGTGATGGATGACGTTTGAAATAATAGTTTTAGTGGAAGCATCGGAATGATCCTATTTCAGTTTCATAGGTGTGAAAAGAATGGTGAAGTAACTTCAGTCATTGAAAATTTCACTATATTTTCCCATAGTTGACTCTTCAAAATATGAGATATGTGCTGTTATGTTTTTCTAGAAAAAGCAGAATAAAGGAATCACCAAACATGAAGCAGCGCTAATGGGAACACTAATAGAAATAACAGTAGAACAAAGCATTATTAATAGTGGAGGTGAAGAAGACTCCTGAAATTTTAATTTGTTTTGCTCCTAGTATTTTGTTACGTGAATGCTTATACACTTATTGCAAGTTTTTGTATTATAATTATATTTTTTCCCAGTGATCTATGAGAACTTGCTTCTGACTTTTCATCCCACAGTTCATAAAAGAGCTTATCTAGGAGTCTTTAACATTTAGTTAGTATGGATCTATTTTAAAACTGAGTGTTGTTTAGTACTATGCTAATTTCCATAGCTAAAGGTGTGAAACGATTATATAGTTGTTATATAAATGACAAAAGAAACTGTGTAGCTCCATTTAAGGAAAAATGAAAGGAAAATAAATGGTTAGATGGTTAATACTATTTATTAGCATTAGATATTATAGTACAGCATAGTATAAAAGTTCAACATTCAGGAAACTAAGATCATGGTTTCCAGTCCCATCACTTCATGGCAAATAGATGGGGAAACAGTGGAAACAGTGTCAGACTTTACTTTTAGGGGCTCCAAAATCACTGCAGATGGTGACTGCAGCCATGAAATTAAAAGATGCTTACTCCTTGAAAGAAAAGTTACAACCAACCTAGACAGTGTATTAAAAAACAGATACATTACTTTGCCAACAAAGGTCCATCTCATCAAGGCTATGGTTTTCCCAGTAGTCATGCATGGATATGAGAGTTGGACTATAAAGAAAGCTAAGCGCCAACGAATTGATGCTTTTGAACTGTGGTGTTGGAGAAGACTCTTGAGAGTCCCTTGGACTGCACGGAGATCCAACCAGTCCATCCTAAAGGAGATCGGACCTGATTGTTCATTGGGAGAACTGATGCTGAAGCTGAAACTCCAATACTTTGATCACCTGATGTGAAAAGCTGATGTCTTGGAAAAGGCCCTGATGCTGGGAAAGATTGAAGATGGGAGGAGAAGGGGATGACAGAGGATGAGATGGTTGGATGGCATCACCGGCTCAATGTATATGAGTTTGGGTAAACTCTGGGAGTTGGTGATGGACAGGGAAGCCTGGCGTGCTGCAGTCCATGGGGGTCACAAAGAGTTGGACACAACTGAGCGACTGAACTGAACTGAACAGCATAGTATAGGGTGCTGCTGCTAAGTTGCTTCAGTCATGTCCGACTCTGTGCGACCCCATAGACGTCAGCCCACCAGGCTCCACCGTCCCTGGGATTCTCCAGGCAAGAATACTGGAGTGGGTTGCCATTTCCTTCTCCAATGCATGAAAGTGAAAAGTGAAAGTGAAGTCACTCAGTCATGTCCGACTCTTCGCGACCCCATGGACTGCAGCCCACCAGGTACTTCTGTCCACGGGATTTTCCAGTCAAGAGTACTGGAGTGGGGTGCCATTGCCTTCTCAGTAATATAGAGTAGTATAATATAGTATTCTGTGCTGTGCTCATTCACTCAGTAGTGCCTGATTCTTTGAGACGCTATAGACTGTAGCCCATCAGCTTCCTCTGTCCTCGGGATTATCCTGGCAAGAATACTGGAATAGGTTGCCATTTCCTCCTCCAGGTGATCTTCCTGATCCAGGGATCAAACCCTGGTCTCCTGTGTCTCCTGCATTGCAGCTGGATTCTTTACCTGCTGAATCACTGAAGACACCTCATAATGTAGTATAGTGTATATAGTATAAAATATAACATAACCAATGCACTGGAATATAGAATTCATCTGTCTTTTGTGTTATCATTATTATTCAAAAGAAGCAAGAGGGAGTTTCTGCAAGACTGTTCAGAAACCAAACACTTTGGGTCCTCTCTAATTTTGCAGGTCTATTTCAATATAAATCAAATCTACCATGCAGGTAAAATCAAAACAGGGAAAGAAAATATAATGGACAATATGCTTTAGAGGCAAAACTTACAGTTTGAAGTGATATTTTGTAATGGAGAGGGCTGCAAATCAAGAGGGTGAACCAATTTTTAAAGAATATTTCCACTGCCATGACACAACAGGGAACATATTCTCAGGGCTCACTGATGTCTGTGGAAATGGTTGAGAGGCAGGCTCATCACTTAAATGGTAAAGTAGATTTGTCTTTGTTGCTGTAAGTAGACCGGCCTTAATCGAAGAGTTAATGCTTCACAATCTTTTCGTAACCTGTCACATTAAGCTTGCCCCACCTTAGGGACTTTGCACTTTATCCTTCCCCAAATTATTTAATTTGGTTAGCAGTCAAATGTCAGCTCCCTCAAATCATCTTTTAATTCATCTCTCACCTCAAATGTCATCTTTTCAAATATATTTCTTATGGCTTTTAAAGTCCTGAATATCATCCATCCCTTTGTTTCCTTTTTTTTGTAGTATGCATGGCTATTTGATGTCATATAGTTTGCTAAGGCTTCACTGGGAACAAAAACTTTTCCTCTACCCTCTCAGTTTCAATTCCTGTGAACCTATGAATTAAATTGACAAAGGACAGTTGAAACAGAGAAAAAAAGCTTGCTTGTATGCAAATACAAACTAACAAAAGAAATAAGTAGCTTGCTTAACAGTTAAATGTAGAGGCTTAGGTACCTTATTTAGTAAGAGAAGAGGTGATGGGGGAGAGGCTTCAATAGAAAAGACAAATCAGTTCCTTGAGAAAGACAAATGGTGTTTTTCTTCGACCCAGAGGGATGGTACAGGGAGGTAGGAGGGAAGGCGGTTCAGGATGGGGAATGCGTGTATACCTGTGACAGATACATGTTGATGTATGGCAAAACCAATACAATATTATAAAGTAATTAACCTCCAATTAAATTAAATAGATTTATATTTAAAAAAAAGACAAATGGGCTTCCGAGATGGCTCAGCAGGTAAATAGTCCTCTGCCTGCAATGTAGGAGACCCAGGAGAAGCATGTTCAATCCCTAATCCCCAGCTCGGGAGGATCCCATGGAGGAGGAAATATCACCCCACTCCAGTATTCTTGCCTGAAAACTCCTATGGACAGAGGAGCCTGGTGGGCTACAGCCCAAAGAGTTGCAAACACGACTGAGTAATTAAGCACACACTCACACATAAAGACAAATGGGCTTTTAGGGGATTAAATTGAAGACAAGAAAGTTTGTGATGTTTGTTTATGCAGGTGTGAGGGCTCTTTCTATCTTATTCATGACCATGAAGCTTTCCTAGAGAACGGACCATTGGTAGGTTGTCTCTTGATCTCTCTCCTGGGAGTAGACTCTCCAAAGTGGGAATTTATAACAATTTCACTTCTCAGAAGTTGTTGCTTTTGGTCTGCTAACTGAAGCTCTGAGAAAAACTCCGTCTGCTGTTGAATCTCAAATCTTCAGCTGAAAATAATCTTCATACTACCTATGGAGTTTGAAGTGAGTTCAATTCAGTTCAGTCACTTACTTGTGTCTGACCCTTTGGGACCTATGGACAGGAGCACACCAGGCTTCTCTGTCCATTCCGGAGCTTGCTCAAACTCAGGTTCATCAAGTCAGTGATGCCATCCAACCCTCTCATCCTCTGCCATCCCCTTCTCCTCCAGCCTTCAATTATTCCCAGCATCAGGGTCTTTTCAAATGAGTTTGTTCTTCACATCAAGTGGCCAAAGTATTAGAGTTTCAGCTTCAGCATCAGTCCTTCCAATGAATATTCAGGATTGATTTCCTTTAGGATTGACTGGTTTGATCTTGCAGTCCAACGGACCCTCAAGAGTCTTCTCCAACACCACAGTTCAAAAGCATCAATTTTTTGGTGCTCAGCTTTCTTTATAGACCAACTCTCACATCCATACATGACTACTGGAAAAACCATAGCTTTGACTAGATAGAACTTTGTCAGCAAAGTAATGTCTGTGCTTTTTAATATGCTATCTAGTTTTGCATAGCTTTTGTCCCAAGGAACAAGTGTCTTTTAATTTCATGGCTGCAGTCACCATCTGCAGTGATTTTGGAGCCCAAGAAAATAAAATCTGTTACTGTTTCCATTGTTTCCCCAAGTGAGTTCCAAGTAGATCCCTACAGCTGTCATAACAAAATTCCATAGACCCGGTGACTTAAACAGAGTTATTTTCTCACAGTTCTGCTGGTTACAAGTTCAAAAACAAGGTGTCAACATGGTTGGTTTCTTTAGAGGCCTTGTTCCCTGGTTTGCAGTTAGCTTTTTCTCTGTGCATGAACATCCCTGGTGGTTCGCAATGTGTTCTGATCAATTGCCTCATCTTATAAAGACACCAGACAGACTGAGTTAGGACCAACATTTATGGCCTCATTTTAAATTATTCACCTTTTCAAACGTCTTATTTCCAAATATAGTCACATTCTTAAACACTATGGGGTTAGAACTTCAACATACATATTTTGGGGTGACATATCTCAGCCCATAACACATATTATTTGCTTTAATTTTACTACCTACTGTCCCCCCTTGGGCTGCAAGGAGGTCAAATCAGTCAATCCTAGAGGAAATAAGTCCTGAATATTCATTGGATGGACTGATGATGAAGCTGAAGCTGAAGCTCCAATACTTTGGCCACCTGGTGAGAAGAACTGACTCATTGGAAAAGACCCTGATGCTGGGAAAGATTGAAGGCAGGAGGAGAAAGGCATGACAGAGGACGAGATGGTTGGATGGCATCACTGACATGTTAGACATGAGTTTGAGCAAGCTCCAAGAGTTGGTGATGGACAGGCAGGCCTGGCGTGCTGCAGTCTATGACGTCGCAAAGGGTCAGACAAGACTGCATGACTGACCTGAATTAAACTGTCCCCCACCCCATGACATGAGCTCTTAGATGCAGAAAAATGCCTGACTTCATTGCTCTCAACCTATAAGCTATTAGTAGTCATATTAGGCTGTGGTTGTTGGACAATAAATATCGTTGAGCACTTGAATATATTGTTTAAATGAATAAATATGTATTTCTAAATGCTGAGTAGAACACTCTCCACTAGAATATGTATAAACATATTTTATATACAGAGTCAATGGGAAGACAGAAAAACTTTCTCAAACATTTGGAAAATTGTTCAGTGTCAAAAACTGAAAATGCATTTATTTTAGTTTGAAAATATTACTCACAAAATAATCATATTTAAAATCTATGAAAGTCTAAGAATAGTCTTCAAGAAGAAAGAACATTCTTTAGGAAAATGGCTAAATAACTTACATAGAAAAACAAAGTCATATATTTAGCCAACTTTATCATGAAAGATATGTGAGATAAAGAGTTAAAATGACCAGAATGGAGCAAAAACTTTTAGAGAATACATGCTGAAATGTGTGCAACTTAAATAGCACTTTGAAGAAGTGAAGGAATATTTAAAAACCAGTTATAGAGTGTCTGTGTGTGCATTAGTCACTCAGTCATGTCCAATTCTTTGTGAGCCCATAGACTGTAGCCCACCAGCTTACTCTGTTCATGGAATTCTCCAAGCAAGAATATTGGAGCAGACAGTCATTCTCTTCTCCAGGGGATCTTCCCAACCCAAGGATTCAACCTGGGTCTCCTGTATTGCAGGCAAATTCTTTACTGTCTGATTATACAGTAGTAAAATGCAAAATAGAAAAGTTAGGAATAACAGATAATAAAAGTTGGTAGGCTGAGGAGTGAGTTGCAGAATTTTGTAGCTCATGGTTAATAAATAATTTGAATTAGATCAAAGGGAAAATGGTGATGTGTGGTTAATGTGTAAACACTAGAGATCTTAAATTTAGAAATTAAGAAATTTCTTAAATATTTTGAAATCAAGAAATTTCTTAAATTTTTTAAATTTAAGAAAGCAAGTGTTACTGTTTTCATGATATACTAAGGATTGCACACATAGATTGAGATTGTTATAACATTAAATATACCATATATATCATACATATCATACAACTGGAAAAATGCAAGTGAAAATTAGACCCTTTCTGCTATAAGCTTTGGAAACCGGCTAAGTGGCTCTTTGTATTGCTATTTTTAGTGTGGAAGAAGCTAGTGACAGGTAATGGTTTACAGCAAGAAATATTGATATTTATCCCTGCACAGTGGTTTAGTAAGTTGGAAAGCAGTATAAAACATAACTTTGAATTAAAACAAGTCTAAATGAACAAAGAATTAAACTAAGGCAGAGAAGTAAATTCGGAGTCATTACAGCAGAAATCGTCTCCTCATCAAGGAAAGGAGAGAAATAATAGCAAATCATCTAATACCCAGACTTGAAGAATAACCACATGCAGTTCATATTGTGTGATTTTCAAGAGAATATGCTATTACCAAAAAAAGGAGAATTAGAACAAGACTGTGTCTTGGCTGACGTAACTTAAATAATTTTCAGTGTGAAATAGGGTTAAATTTACTAGGGAGAAATGACTTCATGATTTTTCACTGTCTGTGTTTTGCAGAAGTGATCGGTGGGATAGCAGTTTGCTTTCTGTTCTAGTGGTATCAACATAATTAAGAGAAGATAATCTACATTCATATTGAGTGATGGTACTTTGTGATCATTATTTTATTATGGAATATATAGTTTTGAATTTTCCTCTCCATATCTATCATTGCCATTGCTACCACCTCTGAAACTTTCATTTGGAACATTTTGGACTATTAATTGCCCTAGGAGATAATTTGAAGAACATTGAGAAAAACCATGAACCTTAGATTCCAAGGTACAGTTGGGGTATTTTCAATTCAGTACTTATAATCCAGTCAATTTTGGCTGAGTTAGTATATAGGATAACTTTACATATAGCAGAGGATATCCCTAGAAGGGACATCCTGGAGAAATATTGTTGAAGAGAGGTGAACAAAAGGAAAAAAGAGAAAAAAAAAATATGAAGCTACATCTTGATAAGTTATTTGAGTCTTTCTTCAATCTCTCATCACCAAAAATGTAGTAATAATAATAATAGTAAAAATAAAACAATAGTGATACATTTTAAAAAAGTATGTTAGTCACTCACATGTGTCTGACTCTTTCTGATCCCATGGACTGTAGCCCACCCGCCAGGCTCCTCTGTTCAGGGAATACTCCAGGCAAGAATACTGGAGTGGGTAACCATTCCCTTCTCCAGGGGATCTTCCTGATGCGAAGATTAATCTCAGGTCTTCTACATTGCAGGCAGACTTTACCATCTGAACCAACAGGGATGCCCAAGTAGTTACATGGTGTTAAAGAATCTACCTGCAATACAGGAGACCTGGGTTTGATCCCTGGGCCAGGAAGAGCCCCTGAAGAAGGAAATAGTGACCCCCTCCAGTGTTCTTGCCTGGAGAATTCCATAGACAGAAGAGCCTGGAGAGCTACAGTACATGGGGTTGCAAAGAGTTGGCCATGACTGAGCAACTAACTGATTCATAAAACTGCTTCTAAAAATAAACCCAGACAGGTCATACCATTTTATATTTATATTTCTGTGAGAAAGAGCATAATACTCTGCTTTAGTAGTACTTTTATCTTTACAAGGGGCTATGCAAAACAGAGCATCTCTTTGGTTAGAAAGTTTTCCTCCAGAATCTCACAAGTTTGCAGGTTGATGAGTTGTCACACATCAGAACAACCAGGTCAACCCTGGTGAACAGGAAAAGCAACTTCTGGCGGGACTGTGATCTTTCTCACTAGCTTGCCAGTTCCTCCTCCCTTGTGGATCTTGGAGCCACTCTTGTATTTTCTTCCATTTTCATCTGCTACTGTGAGAAATTCAGGTGAAAAGCAAAACTCAAATCCCAAGACACACTGGAAACCATTCTTTTCTGTTTCCTTATAGCCGTAAGATTTCCCCTCTCACTTTCAGGAATAAACAGTTTTGGGAAGCAATCTTTTACAGTTTTAATAGCTTATGGCATTTGCAATCTCTAAAGTCCAGCCTTTTCTCTAAAGTTTCCTTTTCACCATTTAGGGCTTTGGGATATTTTCATTTGTGGTCTGAGCAAGGTTTTCCTTCTATCTTTCTCCTGGATTTTTTTTTTTTTTTTTCCTGAACTAGATACTGGTATGTCTATCCTATGTCAAATAATCAACACAAAGTAAAACATGAGAAATATTTCCAAGCTGTTCATTCACAAATAAGCAATCTACATATTTCTTAAAATATTTCTTCAACTTGCCTATGCATATAGGCAACCAGAAGCCACACATGAGTTTTATTTCATACAGTGGTTAGAAGATAGAATATTGCTTTACTCATTTAGAAAATAATTCTATAGGGAAAACATTTGGAGTGGATATAGCTAATTTTCTCCTTAATTCACAGTGTGCAATATCATCATGAGTATTTTCTGTGAACTGAATTATTTAAGTAATTTGGTTGTGACCATAAAGACATGGACAGATATACAAAGGTATTTGAAGTCTTCAGGGAGAGCAGTACTGCTTCTAGAACTTGTACTCAGATATTATTCTTTTGTAAAGGTACACTGTTTCAACTGCTTCTGTTGTGATTTCAAGTGATAGAGAAGGCTTAACTTTTTTTTTTTTCCCCTCAGTTTAAGTAATATGTAGGAAAGTTAATCTGAGGACAGGTACACTTTTTTTTTTAATGTTTCTTAATAAATTGATTTGGATAAACGACTAAATTCACTGCTTTACTTGAAAGGAATTATACTTAATAGTGACTGAAATGAACCGTCTGATTATACTTTAATATTGTGACTCTCTTATTTTAGAAACAGCGTTCTTGGGGTGACTCTTAGACCTGGATTATGTATTTGGTAGTAGATCTCTCTAAAATCAGTATTTTGGGTTATGAAGAGATAATAATTAGAGAATAAGCTAAAGTTGGAGAAGGCAATGGCACCCCAGTCCAGTACTCTTGCCTGGAAAATCCCATGGACGGAGGAGCCTGGTGGGCTGCAGTCCATGTGATCGCGAAGAGTCGGACACGACTGAGGGACTTCACTTTCACGTTTCACTTTCATGCATTGGAGAAGGAAATGGCAACCCACTCCAGTGTTCTTGCCTGGAGAATCCCAGGGATGGGGGAGCCTGGTGGGCTGCCGTTTATGGGGTTGCACAGAGTCAGACACGACTGAAGCGACTTAGCAGCAGCAGCAGCAGCAGCAAGCTAAAGTTTGGTAGTTCATACCTTGAAACAATGTTACGTAAGTCATTATTTTAACTACTCATGTGTTGTACAACTTTTCTAATAAGAGAAAGTATATATATATATATATATATATATATATATATATATATACATACACACACATATATATGTGTGTGTGTGTTCAGTTGTGTCTGACTCTTTTGGGACTCCATGGACTATAGCTCGCCAGTCTCCTCTGTCCATGGGATTATCCAGACAAGAATATTTGAGTGGTTTGCCATTTCTTTCTTCAGGGGCTCTTCCAGACCCAGGGATTGAACCCATGACCCCTGCTACATCTCCTGCATTGAAGGTGGATTCTTTACTGCTGAGGCATAGGGAAAGCTCAGTGTGTGTGTGTGTGTGTGTGTGTGTGTGTGTGTGTGTGTGTGTCTGTGTATATGTGTGTGTGTGTATATATATATATATATTTATATGAAAAATAGTGGAATTTGAACATATGCAATATACACACATATAAATATATTTAACATAATGAGATTTGAACAGATAGCGTAAGTATTTGTCTTTGTCTACACATTTATCTCTTTAAATCCAACTACTTTATATTTTATGTGAGAGCCTAGTCTTCTTAATTATAAGAAGCTAATTTTTACATAAATTTAAAATATCCAGGGCTTAGTTTTGTAAAAATTTAAAAATTTGTAAAAATTTAACTAGTCTTGTTTTTTATAGTACATAAAAGTTCACTGACGGATAATAAGAAATTTAAATAACTGTGCAAAAATGTCAGGTAAATGCTAAAAAGATGTTGATTTATATTAAATTTCTTTTAAGTGCTAAAGACCAGCCAAGAGGAAAGGAAATCTGAGTCATTAATATACAGAGGAAATGAGGAATATGGAAAACTACAGTTTTTCGTGAGATAATAAAATAACATAAGCAAAATTCTTATACTTTAAAGAATAGAAATTCCTTGTATTAAAATCTGAAGAATGCTTTAGTGTGGTTCCTAAAAAGAGAACTAAATAGCAATCTGCTAGTGTCGGCCTTAGAGATGAACACAGGTAAGTTTTCTTAAAACCTGGAGGCCACTCTTGGTTTTTAAGTGAAGGATTTCTAGGATGAGCAAGGTAGCATGTTTTTTACCTTGATTATAAGCCTCTTAGTTGTATGTTACTAGTCTTTTTGTTTTGGTCACAACAAACATAGACTTCATATTTCCTTCCTGTTCCCACTCTTGTACCCTAAGGGTACTATTTATATGGCAACAAAATTATCTTTAAAAATGCAATTCTTATTATATCATTCTTTTATTTAAAGATATTTACAGTGTTTTAGTTCATGTAGAATAATAAACTTGAAGTTCTTTACCATGGCCTGTCACTGGTCCCTTCCCAGACACAACTCAGACCTAGTTCTCAAATGCTTATTCTTCACTGTCCCTAGTAGTGTTCCTCTCTTCCTAGATTAGTTCACATTTGTTCCTGTCTCAGGGCTCAGTCATTAGCTATTTTACCAGCTGGAATATTTTCCTGACAACCTCTTCCCTTGCATGAAGCTTTGAGATGTCACTTTTTTGATAGCTGGACAGGGGCTGTGGCACGGTTGAGTCATTCTCTACAAAAATTAATTGATTTTTCTTTACAGCACTTTCCACTATATCCCAAAATAGACTGCTATTTCTCATGAAACACACACACAAAGAACCAGTCCTAAGGGAAGAAGGTGTCTTACTTATTGTGATTGAATTATTTAATCTTAGAGCCTAGAGAATTTCTGGCACCAAGGTAGTTCTGAGTCTATGTTTTGTGAATGAATGGTTATGAGCAAAACATGTGCTCAAAAGTTATTTGGTAAAAAGAACTAAAAAATACACCTAGGACTTTCCAGCTTCCATTTTCCTTGAGAAATCAATCATCGTATAACTTGGCTTTCCAATTCTGAATCAGTTAGCCAGTCGTTTGCCTTTGAGACACCCATGGCTCAAATAATAAAGAATCTTCCTGCAATTCAGGAGACCTGGGTTTGATCCCTGAGTCAGGAAGATTCCCTGGAGAAGGGCATGGCAACCCACTCCAGTAGTCTTGCCTGGAGAAGCCCTATGGACAGAGGAGCCTGGTGGGCTACAGTTTATGGGGTCACAAAGAGTTGGTCATTCAGTAATTCTGACAGCCAACTGGTATTTTAAATAGCACTTAAATGCCAGGCTAGGAATATCAGGGGTGAACTAGCCAAGACTGGTAGAATCACCATCTTAGGGAGCTTATATTCTAATAAGAGAGGAACTGGAATATAGGCAAACAAAGAGCATAATGACATCAGTAAAAAGGGAGCCTTTATGTTTTAATTTTCCTATAAACCATTGCAAGTTGGAAAACAGAATAGTGAGAATACTGAGTCATACTTCAGAAAGATGACACTAACACTCATCTAGATGGTTTTGCTATTGTGCTGCCATAGTGGATATTTGTCTCTTCATCCAAAAAAAAAAAAAAAAAAGTGAGAATTTGATGACTTGAGAATAATGTTAGATGAGCTTTGATTTTCAAAACTTTATTTTTATACCTGATTCCTGAGTATGTCCTGGCTGCCACTGTAATCGAATGAGTTTAATCTTCACAGCTTTTCCATTTCCATTTTTTCTGCCTTGCTCTAATTATAACAGAGTTAAAAAATTTTCTACATATTAATACTGAGACAATTTTAAAATAAAAGTCCAATGGAAAGTAATAACTGGAGTAGCCGTGAAAACACAAACTATCCTACATTTTTTAATTTCAATTTTAATTGGCTGAATTTTATGTCTGCATCTGTTACATTTTCACTCAGAGAATGAAGTGGAGGGAATTCCTTGGCAGTTCAGTGGTTAGGACTCCATGTTTCCACTGCAGGTGGGCACATATTCAATCCTGGTCAGGGAATCAGGATCCCACATTCCCTGTGGCATGCCCACAAAAATAAATAAATACAAATAAGATAAATAAAAAGAAAATAAAGTGGAGGATAATGACAACTCAAATAAGAGAACTTTTACAATCATCTGAAGAACTGTTACTTCTTTAAAATGGATTTTTCAATGACAAATGTCTTATATATTTTTAACCACCTTAAGTCTAATATTTTAAATATTTAATATTAAGGGTTGAATTAAGTCAATCATTTCCCTTATTTACTTATTTAAACAATGAATTACCTTCTTCAGCAAAGCTTAACTCAGTCAGAGAATGAAGTTGTGCTTCTCTGGTTAAAACAGACAATGCCATATAGTATTCTGTACTGGAAAGTTGCTAAGACTAATTGTTCTCACAACACAGTACAAAGATAGTCTTGTGAGTCGATGGATATGTTAACTTATGATAATCATTTCACAATATATGTGTATATTATTACCACATTAAACTTCTACAATGTTATATGTTAATTATATTTCAATAAAGCTGAGTTAAAACACACACACATAACAGAAATAACCATTGGGATGAAAGGCAGGAAGTTGGTAGGGTCATGTGTACTTCCCTCCCCTGCTGACTGATCCTAGGCAAGAATAGAGAGGTGGATTCTTAAAGATCAGTTTGAAAATAATTAAGATAAAACATCTTTGTATCTGATTTTTGAGTATGAAAATCAGAAGCTATTTGGCAAATTTGATTTTAATGAAGGGATTTGTTACAGCATGCATTGTGAGTAAATAGCTAACAATTAGGGCTGTTGTGATTGTGGACTTTTCTGGATAACTGAGAATGGAAAATCATAGGCAAACTATAGATAATATTGGTGTCAAGAACTGTGTTAAATTCCCACTTAAAGTGCAGATTTGGAGACTTTATCAGAAGCAGCTAACAAGTTAGAAAATAAAAAATAATAAATCTTTATTTGAGGCTAGATTCTTAGGGTAGGATCCAGATTTATCCAGAATCTTCCTCATATTAATAGAGGATCTTCATGATTAAACACAAACACAAATACGGTAAGTACATGCATGCATGCTAAGTCGCTTCAGTCATGACTGACTCTTTACAACCCTATGGACTGCAGTCCACCAGGGTCCTCTGTCCATGGGATTTTTCAGCAAGAATACTGGAGTGGGTTGCTATGCCCTCCTCCAGAGGCTCTTCCTGATCCAGGGATCCAACCCAAACCTGTATCTCTTATGTCTTCTACATTGGCAGGTCGGTTCTTTACCACTAACGCCACCTGGAAAGCCCCGATAAGTGGATGACACAAGTGTAATTAAGTACCATTTAGATGTTAGACAACTGTATTTGAATTAAAACAAATGTGATTGTTGGCACTATGGGATGGAGGGGATAGGATATTTAACCAATGTCATTTGTGGCCCCCCAAATTTTTAAAGTTCTTGAAATAATGAATTTGCCTTTTCATGACTTCTTTTTTTCCTTTTGTGGAGGAAAAATTGACTTCAGGTATATGTATAGATATCACACATATATTACCTGTTATGTCATGCAATTGCTGGACAGTGCAATATAGATGTCACTCACAATAACCAAGTTGTCATGAATATATGAGTGAGTAAGTGAATCCTTGGTTGTGTCTGACTCTTTGTGACTCCATAGACTCTAGCCCATGAGGCTCCTTTGCCATGTGATTTTTCAGGGCAAGAAAATGGTAAGTGGGTTCCCATTTCCTTCTCTAAGTGATATTCCCAAACCAGGGATCAAACCTGAGTCTCCTACATTCCCTGCATTGCTGGCAGATTACCTCTGAGCCACTGGGGAAGTCCAGTCAGGAATATATAAATGACGCTAAAGAACACCTGTCAATATACAATTGATGCTAATAGAACATTAGGCTTCTATTTTCAATAACTGGGCAAAAGCATGATAAGAAATCAAATGTAAGAGAGCATAATTGTACTTTAATAATAATAAAATAGCCTATATTCACAGTAAGATATGTATATATATATTACATACAAATATTCAACATACTGATAATTTTGTTTTCAAAACATGTACTGTAAAGATTATATAAAGTCTATTGTATATTCATACATGTTTGGTAAATTGATTGTCTAAATAGGAGAGGAAACACTTTGATTTATATGTTTCCTCCTTTTTGCTCTTTTATATTTCTTTTCATTTCTCTTCTCATGTTTAATTGTTGTTTCTTGATTAAGAGACATCTATGTATTGATTTGGGATTCAATTAGTTTTAAAAATTCTAATTATTTTATTCTTCTTACAACTTCTTTTGAAGGTTTTGCTTATTTTTGCTTTTTAATTGTTCCAACTGGACCCTGTTTCTGAGAGGAAAGGAGATTCACTGATTTTCAAATAGGAATTCCTTAGTACTGATTCCTTCTTGCAGGTAAACATGACTTGGTGGTTTTTAGACTTAATTCAGAGTTTCTAATAGAGTATTGATGAGATTTTCCTGAACAACACAAAGGCTATCACAGATGATTTTACATTGACTCAGAGAACACTAATTACTTAATCTCATTTTTTTTAAAACCATAAATTACATTCAGAGGATCATAAAGCATATAGGTGACTAAAAGCTTGGCTTATGATAGAGTGCAGGATGAGGCTCAGGGTTTATGTGTGTGTGCGTGCTCAGTCACTTCAGTTGTGTCTGACTCTTTGCAACCTTGTGACTGTAGTCTCCCAGGCTCCTCTATTCATGGGATTCCTAAGGCAAGAATACTGGAGTGGGTTGCCATGCCCTCCTCCAGGGGATCTTCTGGAGCCAGGAATCAGAACCCAAATCTCCTGTATCTTCTGCTTTGCAGGCAGATTCTTTACAGCTGAGCCACCGTGGAAGCCCCTCAGGGTTTGTACTGCAAAATGAACTCCAAGTGGCTCTTGAAACTTGCCTTTTCCCCATTCTTTTGATGTCTTAGATGAGATGACTTTGTCCAATCTTCAGAAATGCAACTTTTTTCTACTGCTACTGTGTGATAGGGTTGTTTGTATTTGTCAGTCTCATTTGGACTTCCTGCTCTGCTTTTCTTAGTTACATTCTATTGTGTGAAAATATAATGAGGCAGGTCAAGAATAGGGGAAGGAACCAAGGGTGAGAAGCCTTGGTTAGATTTTGACTCTACCAGTTCACTTCAGTCTCTCAGTTGTGTCTGACTCTTTGTGACCCCATGAACCGTGGCACGCCAGGCCTCCCTGTCCATCACCAACTCCCAGAGTCCACCCAAACCCATGTCCATTGAGTTGGTGATGCCATCCAACCATCTCATCCTCTGTTGTCCCCTTCTCCTCCTGCCCTCAATCTTTCCCAGCACGAGTCTTTTCAAATAAGTCAGCTTTTCGCATCAGGTGGCCAAAGTAGGGGAGTTTCAGCTTCAAAATCAGTCTTACCAATGAACACCCAGGACTGATCTCCTTTAGGATGGACTGGTTAGATCTTCTTGCAGTCCAGGGGACTCTAAAGAGTCTTCTCCAACACCACAGTTCAAAAGCATCAATTCTTAGGTGCTCAGCTTTCTTTACAGTCCAACTCTCACATTCATACATGACCACTGGAAAAACCAGCCTTGACTAGATGGACCTTGGTTGACAAAGTGATGTCTCTGCTTTTTAATATGCTGTCTAGGTTGGTCATAATTTGCCAGAGGACAGCTATTTCAGAAAAAGTAGAAGATATCTGCCCTATCTATTATATGTTTTTGGACAATCATATGAGAGAAATCATATGAATGGGTAATGCAATTTAAAGAGCAGTGGCAAAACTAGTCTAGCATTTGGACTATGATTTTTTTTTTTGTCTGCAATCTTTTGAGAGGCAGAAACCAAAAAACATTCTCAAAGCAGCTTTGTTATTGTTTTTCAGAGACAACTACTCCATTTCCTCTTCATTTCTACATAATGAAATTTTGATCTGGGAGGTCATGCTGTCACTGTGTTCTTTGGCTATAGCTATGATTTCCCTGGAGAAGGAAATGCAACCCACTCCTGTGTTCTTGCCTGGAGAATTCCACGGACATAGGAGTGTGTCAGCCTGCAGTCCATGGGGTTGCAAAGAGTTGGACACGACTGAGCAACTGAGCATGCACACATAATTTACATATGATATTCAGGCCCAATACTTGCCAAGAAAAGTCTGTCTAGTCAACGCTATGGATTTTCCAGTGGTCATGTATGGATGTGAAAGTTGGACTGTGAAGAAAGCTGAGCACCGAAGAATTGATGCTTTTGAACTGTGGTGTTGGAGAAGACTCTTGAGAGTCACTTGGACTGCAAAGAGATCCAACCAGTCCATTCTGAAGGAGATCAGCCCTGGGTGTTCTTTGAAAGGAACGATGCTAAAGCTGAAACTCCAGTACTTTGGCCACCTCATGCGAAGAGTTGACTCATTGGAAAAGATTCTGATGCTGGGAGGGATTGGGGGCAGGGGGAAAAGGGGACGACAGAGGATGAGATGGCTGGATGGCATCACCGACTCAATGGACATGAGTTTGAGTGAACTCTGGGAGATGGTGATGGACAAGGAGGCCTTGCATGCTGCGATTCATGGGGTAACAAAGAGTCAGACACAACTGAGCGACTGAACTGAACTGAACTGATGTAGTCAAACCACTGCCAAATGCAGCACTAGAAACAACAGTCATTTTTTATAATAGCTCTCAAGTTTTGAGATTGGGGTTTGACTGATATATGATGTCCTCAGTCATACTCAGGGGATGAATGATACAAGCTGGGCTCTGCTTTGTGGGTCCTTCATGGTTTTTTCTGAGACCAACAAGCAGATCAGAGTATGTCTACCTAATGGCAATAGCAGAAGGGCAAGACTGAGCAAGCTTGACATTCTAAGCCTCTTGCACACTTCTACTTACCTCACATATGCTAGTATTTCACTGGCCAAAGCAAGCTATTTGGCCAAGCCCAGGGTCAGGAAATTATACATATCACCATCCCATGTAGGATGATGCAAAGTACATGGCAAAGGAGAGAGAGACAAATTGGGATAATCTTGCAACTTACTACTGTCACTTCCCTAGAGTAGTATGCTCCAAAGTGAGACAGTTGGATGTATACACAAGATCATGAAGACACAAAATATACTAATATATATTAAAAACAAAATTAATCTTGTGATGAACTTGAACAAATTTTTTTAATTTTAAAACTTTCAATCAGTTTATTTAGAGTTATCAGTTCTCAGTATTATAGATCCTATAGTTACAAGGTAGCAAATAATTTAAATATTAAAATCATAGGTAGTAAAATACATATACATGCACCCTTTCCAATTTGAGCTACATTTTGAAATTTATAACCTCAAATTAACATCCTAAGTCAAACATCAATATAGAAGACAGAAAATAATAATAACTAAGATGGCTGCTACCTTCTACATATATGTATTATAGGTGTATTTTCATGCTCATTGCAGTTCTTAAACTTGAAATTTGGAAGAACTTCTTAATTGTTCACATGGTTTCCTCTTTCTAGGATATATTTTAGCAGAATAAATTCACTTTATAGCACTATTTATAACATTTGATTTTATTTAAATTATATTTATCTTTGCTAAATCAGACATGTATTATTTTTATTAGAGATTTTAGGCTTTTTCACAGTATCATATTGCTATTATAAAGTTATTAAAATATAATCTAATAGTCTGCTTTACTAGCTACTATTGCTTTTCTCTAAATGTGTTCTTGTCAACATAATTTCATCTATATTCCAATTGGTGCTGCAGAACCTGATATTGTTAAAGAGGAAAGGCTGATAATTATTCCTCAGGGCACGCTTTATTATATTCATGCTTTATTCAGCCCATTAGGAAATAAAATTGTATTTGGTTTTAGCATGCACATAATTTTCTTTTGTGTATGTCTGTGTGTGCAAAGTAGTAATTCTAGTAGCTAAAATTTGAACTCACACACTGTCATAGAAATATTTTAAAACTGAACTATTTTTTGCCTAGTTGAAATACAGTATAGATAATGACAGCCATCTAAAGGAGGTTAATAAAATATAGGTAAAATAAACACAGACCAACCAGATTTGTTGGTTTAGGAAGTAGCAGAAGTCAGATTTGTTTAATGGGGGAAAAAAGTATAAATCTGAGTTGACAAGATCTAATTTTAATACTTATCTGCCCTGTGATCTTGAAGAAGCCACAGCCTCTTGATTTTCTGTTTCCTAATCTAGAAAATGAAGACAATGATAATCAAGTCTCCAGTCTTAGACCTTTTGGGCATGATGAAATCAAATATCAGGGAACTGTTAAGCAAAGTTTAATGTGGTACATTTATAACCTGTTGTAATAGAAATGGAGTCATGATCTGGTAGTTGCTATTGAAAATAATAGAAACTAGGGAATAAGCTGGTGATTTAAACAGTTTTAATAAAACAGAAGCCTCCTCTAAGTTTCAGATGCCTGGCTGATCAGTGACATAATAGTAAACTTCGGTGCAGAAAAAGAACTGTATCCTTTGACTTTATGAGATAGAAGAGACACACTTGTTAAGGAAATGTTACCTAGTCCAAGTTTGCTTTGCTTGCACAACAGGCCAATGAATCTGAGACACAAGGTGTTGAGGCAAGGAATATGACTTTTTTCAGAGAGCCAGCTGACTGAAAAAATGGCAGACTGCGGTGGTGGTTGTTTAGTGACTAAGTCATGTCTGACTCTTGTGACCTCATAGACTGTAGCCTGCCAGGCTCTTCTGTCCATGGGATTCTCCAGGCAAGAATACTGGAGTGGGTTGCCATTTACTTCTCCTTGGGATCTTCCTGACCCAGGGGGCAAACCCAGGTCTCCTGCATTGCAGGCAGATACTTTACCAACTGAGCTATGGCGGATGGCAGAGTAACATCTCAAAATGGCCATCTTATTGGGGTCTGGATGCCAGATTCTTGTCCAGATCAGATAAGGGAAGGGAGGGGAGGAAACAAAGTAAAAAGGAGATATCTTGTAAATATCTCCTAGAATGGCAAGTCTCAAGCAGGGAGATGTGTTATTGTCTTCCTTACTGCCATCTACAAGTGGATAGAGATCTGAAGAAAGTCACTTCAGCTTAACGGTCAAGAAGAGGACAGGATTCTCTGAGTCAGGCCATTATATATGATTATGATTACAGAAGCAGCAGAAAGCAAATCTAATAAATAATTCCAACATGGAGTCAGCACTGACTTTTCCCTGAAACAGAAAAATAGTGAAAATTTTGGCTCTGAAACTTTATGTATTAGTTATAGATTTAACATGTAAGTGTATATGTGTAAAGACTCTCATACACACACAAAGAGGAGCATTTAGTGATTTTAGAAGAGGAAGACATTTCAGGTAGTAGGAACAGCTCTGAAAGGTACAGATATAGGTATGAAGAAGGTTTGCTCAGGGAATCCTGTTTTTCTGAAGCAAAGACTAAGGTTCAGAATGCAAAACAATGTTTACACAGTGTGACAGGAAATGAGCAATGTTTATAAATTTCTGAGCAAGTAATTTTAATCAAAAAGAGTGTTCAGTCAAATTTATCTGGCAGTAGCCTTATGAATAGGTTGGATGGAATGGAGAATAAATGATGATCAGCATAACGTTGAGAGTTTCAGGGTGAGAAGGAGTTACAGGATTAAAGAGGGGAGGACACATCTGATGGTCATTTCCAAAGAGATGATTATATGACCGACTGGATTAAAAATGGGGAGGAGAAAGAACGTTTAAAATGTTTAGTTTTTTAGGTTAAGTGCATAGACTACATATGCACATGCACTTACTTAAGTCAGAAAGAGAAAAACAAATACTGTATATTACTGTATATATGTGGAATCTGAAAAAAAAAACTGGTATAGGTGATCTTATTTACAAAGCAAAAATAGAGACACAGATATAGAGAACAAGCATATGGCTATCAAGGGAGAAAGGGGGAGACTGCAACTGACACCTATACAGCGCTTGTATAGAATAGATAACTAATGATAACCTACTGTCTAGTACTGGGTGTGCATGCATATTAAGTTGCTTCAGTTGTGTCTGACCCTTTGAAGCCCTATGAACTGTAGTCTGCCAGGCCCCTCTGTCCGTGAGATTCTCCAGGCAAGAATACTGGAGTGGGTTGCCATGCCATCCTCCAGGGGATCTTCCCAACCCAGGGTGTATCTTATGTCTCCCGCATTGGCAGGCAAATCCTTTACCACTAGTGCCACCTGGGTATCCCATAGCATAGGGAAATCTCTTCAGTTTCTGTGGTGACCTAAATTGGAAGGAAATTCAAACTAGAGGGGATATATGTATATATATGAATATATGATTCACTTTGTTATACATTAGAAACACAGCATTATAAATGGTCTAAATTTTTTAAAAAAGGGAATCTATAACATAAAAAAAAAACATTTTTGCACAAATATTTTTAAAATCATTAGTATTGGACACTCAGTTGTGTCCCACTTTCTAACCCCATGGACTGTGGCTCACCAGGCTCCTTTCTTCAGGGGATTTCCCAGGCGGGGATTATGGGAGTGGGTTGGCATTTCCTCCTCCAGGGGATCCTCCTGACCCAGAGATCAAACCCAGCTCTCCTACACTGCAGGCGAGAGTCTTTATCATGTGAGCCACCAGGGAAACACTTTAAATCAATGTGGAACTATAATTTATGTACACAAATATAGTTTTTCTGAAATAGTAGGAAAAAACAGAGCAACTTTATAAAATGCTGTATAGTAACTAAGAAAGATTAAACATTAGGCATCGAAAGAATTTGGTTTAATAACTACCCTAATATCAGAAGACTTTTTAAATTGAAGTATTGCTTCCCTGGTTGCTAAAGAATCCATCTGCAATACAGAAGACCTGGTTTAGATCCCTGGGTTGGAAAGATCCCCCAGAGGAGGACATTGCAACCTACTCTAGTATTCTTGCCTGGAGAATACCGTGGACCGATGAGCCTGGTAGGCTACAGTCCATGGGGTTGCATAGAGTCTGATATGACTTAGCAACTAACACTTTCAATTTCATAGTTAATTTACAATGTTATGCTAATTTTTGGTGCACAGCATAGTGATTCAAATATATATATATATTCATATTCTTTTCCACAGAGATTTATTACAGGATATTGAACATAATTTTGTGCTATACAGTAAGACCTTGTTTATCTATTTTTGTAATATTTTACTGTATAATTAATAACTGAAATCAGTTCCAAATTCCCAATGGGAAAATTTTTATTCATTTCCTTTTAATAGTAGATTCTGTTCTGCTGTGAAAGATTAATAAACAAAAACCTCAATTAGATAGAGCGGGGAGGGGCTATATCCCAGTACAAAATAAAAAGTTTGGGAAAAAATAGAGTTGGGAGACTAGAAGGGGGCACTCTTATGCCCTGTGACAATGACAACCCAGCAGGAAGAAGAAAAATTCTATTTTTTATTGGCAAGGACTCAGTCAATGAAAAGCCCCAGACTTTGTTACTGCAACCTTCCCTGTAAACTTCTGTTTCCTCTCTGTAAAAGAGCTCTCCTTGCCTTGCCACACTGGAACTTGCATGTGGCTCACCATGTTTGCAGACCTTGAATTCTAACTCTCTGCTGATTCTGAATAAATCCAGTATTGTTGGGTAGTTATCTGGACGTCTATTTGTTTTAGGTCAACATTTTGGTGGGCCTCTAAGAGGACCAGAAGTGAGTCTTGATGGCTCCAGGTCTAGTGAGCCAACAGGTGCAGTCCCACAACTGAGCACATGGTCCTTGATTGATTTCCCTGCTGATCCTGGAGTTTGAAGATCCTTTTTTCTTCCAGTTCTGATTTCATACTCTATTTACATTTGAGGCTCTCCAGGCTTTATTCAGGATCTATTTAAAATTTTCTTATTTCTAGTTTAAGTCTTACTCTGAATATCAGCACTCATTTGGTACTTCATCATGATCTTGAGATTGTTTCAACCAAAGCTGGCCATTTGGCCAAGTTCCTCTATGAAGAGTCTACTTCAAATGAAACTGTCAGTTCTGCCTTTGGTCTGGTCTTTGAAGGACTATTATCTGGCAACTGGCTGAAAAGGCTTTTGGTAAGGCTATTCACTTTTAATTTTCTGGAGTTGGCTTGCAAGCTGGAATCAAGATTGCCAGGAGAAATATCAATAAACTCAGATACGCAGATGACAGCACCCTTATGGCAGAAAGGGAAGACGAACTAAAGAGCCTCTTGATGAAAGTGAAAGAGGAGAGTAAAAAGCTGTTTTAAAACTCAACATTCAGAAAACTAAGATCATGGCATTCAGTCCCATTACTTCGTGGCAAATAGATGTGGAAACACTGGAAACAGTGGCTGACTTTATTTTGAGGGGCTCCAAAATCACTGAAGATGGTGATTGCAGCCATGAAATTAAAAGATGATTGCTCCTTGGAAGAAAAGATATGACCAAACTAGACCGCATATTAAAAAGTAGAGACATTACTTTGCCAACAAAGGTCCATCTAGTCAAAGCTGTGGTGTTTCCAGTTGTCACATATGGATATGAGAGTTGGAGTATAAAGAAAGTTAAGGGCCAAAGAACTGATGCTTTTGAACTATGATGTTGGAGAAGACTCTTGAGAGTCCCTTGGACTGCAAGGAGATCCAACCAATCAATCACAAAGGAAATCAGCCCTGAATATTCATTGGAAGGACTGATACTGAAGCTGAAACTCCAATACTTTGGCCACCTGATGTGAAGAACTGACTCATTGGAGAAGACCCTCATGCTGGGAAAGATTGAGGGCAGGAGGAGAAGGGGACGACAGAGGGTGAGATGGTTGGATGGCGTCACTAACGAATGGACATGAGTTTGAGTAGTCTCTGGGAGTCGGTGATGGACAGGGAGGCCTTGCGTGCTGCAGTGCATGGGGTCGCAAAGAATCAGACAGGACTGAGTGACTGAATTCCCTGAAGGCTGCTCAGGCAACAATCAATTTCCTTTGAATTTTCTGGAGTTGGCTTGCAAGCTGTTTGCAATGAGTCATTTGTGCTATTAGGGATTTGAAAACTGTTCTTTAATCTCGAGGAAAAAACCAAGAAAATGGGTTCCCCGTTATCCTCTTAAGAGGGTTACCCTCTTAAGGAACTTCCCGTGATTTTATTTTAAAAAAAAAGAAGAAAAAAGAAAAACCTGTAGTTCTTTCTCATGCTCATTTTTTATAAATGGGCTTATTTAGAATATCGTTGAGGCAGTTTAGAATATCAATGATCATTATTGAGACCTTTTGAAATTTCAAACTTAGTTTACTTAGAAAAGAATCTGGGTAGAATTGCTCAAAATTGCTCAGAATTGAATGGAGTACTTATTTCAACTGGTGCCTTGAGGCTTCCCAAGGCAATGCTAAAATTGCCACTCCGCAAAACAAGATTTAAGACTGAGACAAACAAACAATTAAAGAAAGATAAAATAACTCCTGAAGTCTCCTCTTCCTTGGCTTCTTTGTCTCAACACCCTCTCTCTCCAGCATCATCTTGTCTATGTCCCTTATCTCCTCATGGTCAGACTGTGACCCTTGAACATGCCCTCTTCCTAAACTCCTCATCCACAAGGCAGGATCCAGTCATAAAATGAAGGTTTAGCTATGTTCCTGGGCTAGATAATTATATATTACAAGCAATGAGAATTTGAGTCTTAAAACACCATTCAAACTGATTTATTTACTCACTCAATTTATACATCAAATAATTGTTGAACAAGGTACCCCAAGAAAAGTCATTGTCCTCAAATATAGAGGAGAACTGATCAGTTGATCTGTGACTTCAGAACATGGAAACATAGTGAAAAAAAAGTTTATCAGACTTCCATGGTGGTTCAGTGGTTAAGACTCCATGCTTCCACTTCAGGGGACATGGGTTTGATGCCTGGCCAGTGAAACTAAAATTTCACAACCTACACGCTCCTCCCCCACACCAAAATAGCAAAGAAACAGATAGAAGCAGGACCCAAGGAAGAATGGAGAAAGTGCCCTGGATTTCAAGAGCCAGCCTCTGATTAGAAGTTTCCAGACTGAATTTCACAGACCCTTAAAATTTCCACAAATGACCAAAATCTAGAAGTCTTACAAGTTTGGTTCTCAACCTGCAATATTGCCAAACTAGAAATTGAAAGTTACAAACTACCTTATTATTTTATAAAAGAAATTTTAAGTAGAAAAAATACAGGAAAACTAAATAATCTCAAAATAGAAACCAATTTAAATTCAGTTTATTTAGGTGTATATTGACTTCCTATTATTCCTCATTTTCTTTCTCTATTTTTGTAGATATGTGGAAAGACTTCTTATGGACCAAAGGTGAGAATGTGGGAAATGACCACTGTAGCACCTGGCAAACTTTGCATTTAGGAAGAAGACTGGGTAGAACTTTCAGACCCCTGAGATGCTGTGTGTTTACACATCCATTCCAGGAGCATTTAGTGAATTCCGACTCCAAATAGGCCCTAACGATGTAAAAAAAAAAAACAGATGTAGACAAGAGGCAGCCCAAGAACCACAAGCACCACTCTGCCTCCTGTGTCTGCTCACACCCTGTTGGGAAGACATGGGAAAGGTAAGTCTGTGGAGCAGAAGTGGGATAACAACATGATCATGAGGACCAGTGGGCCCTCCTTGGCTCTTTCATCCGGTAGCTTTGGTGGCATAAGGGCAAGTATACCAAATACTGAGTCTAGGGATCCACTTAAATTTTGATATTAAATGCGGTTTACCTGACAATGCTTGTATTCTTTATTTTTCTAAAGAAGTTTTTATTGGAATACAGTTGGTTTACAATGTTGTGTTAGTTTCTGCTGTACAGCAAAGTGAATCAGCTTCATATACATATACATATACATCCTCTCTTTTTTGGATTTCTTTCCCACAAGGGGGAAAAACGGGTGGTATGAATTGGGAGACTGGGATTGACACATATACACTATTGATACTATGGATAAAATAGGGCTTCCCTGATGACTTAGTGGTAAAGAATTCGACTGCAATGCAGGAGACACAGGAGATGTGTATTTGATCACTGGGT
Organism: Budorcas taxicolor; assembly: GCF_023091745.1. Classification (NCBI taxonomy): domain Eukaryota; kingdom Metazoa; phylum Chordata; class Mammalia; order Artiodactyla; family Bovidae; genus Budorcas; species Budorcas taxicolor. The sequence goes on from NC_068910.1 coordinate 76,154,397, forward strand.
GAGGAAGATCCCCTGGAGAAGGAAATGACAACCCACTCCAGTATTCTTGCCTGGGAAATTCCTTGAGCAAAGGAGCCTGGTGAGCTACATACAGTCCATAGGGTTGCAAAAGACTAGGTCATGACTTAGCAACTCTTTGCAACACAATGGACTGTAGCCCACCAGGCTCCTTCACCCATAGGATTTTCTAGGCAAGAATACTGGAGTGGGTTGTCATTTCCTTCTCCAGGGGATCTTCTCAACCCGGGGATCAAACCTGGGTCTCCTCATTGTGGGCAGACGTTTTACCATCTGAGCCACCAAGGAATCAACTTAGCAACTAAACAACAGCAACTGGTGAGATCACTTTCTACTTTCAGATGAAAGTTAGGGAAAATTTGTTTCTAGGACTTGGTTGGACTCTACTCTCCTAGCTGAACTGATCTGTCAGGTTGTCAGGCACCTGTTTACCTTAGAGACAGAATACTCTTCAGGGTTCTAAGAGGTTAGCTGTGACCCATAGAGCCAGGGCCCTTTGGGGCAAAGTTGTGGAGTCCTATACAGCCATGGAGGGCTAACTACCTGCCAGCTGATCCACTTTCCTTATCCTTGGAGCACCTGGAGGGTACTCTGCTAGTGACTGCTGAAGGCTTGAGAAAAATGCTGAATCTCCCTTCATTTTCCTGGGATATCCTGGTATGCATTGTGGTGCTAGTTTTGTTAGTAAAGAGACTTCACATTTTAAGTTGCTAGGCAAGAAGTATTTTGTGCACACTGAAGTCTGTGGAGTATGCAGTGAGAATATCAGACCAATGACAAAAGCCGAAGCCCTCAGGACCCCCTAGGATGGATGTGAGTCCTCTCGTGGTACAAACCTTGCGTTTGTTGGCACTGAATACAAACCTGAACAGGTCATCTCTTCTGAGCACTGTGGACTTTCTGGAAAAGGCACAGAAGAGCCAGATTCCTTAACTTTCCCAAGTGAGTGATGGAAAACCCACCATAAATTCAGGAAAAAATGGAGAACAACTTCATAAGAAAATAATGAATGATGTGAATGAAAATACTCATTTTCCAGAAAGTCCAGAAATGCTCAACCAAGAAATTGTGAAATGGAAGCAGAGTCCAGGAAAAGGAGGGGGAGAAAGAAAGGCTGGAGCAGTCACACAAATGGAGCAAATCCTGAATGATAAAGTCAACTAGCTAACACCAGTGGCTGAACACCCACTGAAGACGATCCGCTTGCTTGACTTCTTTGGAGACCACGTGGATAACGGGAACTTGAAAATCCTGCAGGTACTCTCAATATGGAAGCTGTTTGCCGTCATGGTCCTGGAAGAGGAGAGGAAAGTGGTGTCATCTGAGCCCAGTGGCAGCTGTCACTAGAACAGGAAAAGCTGCTCCCAACTTCTGTCCTCCTGCCTTCTGGTTTACTACTGCAGCAAAGGGCAGAAGATTCAGCCCTGGGCACACAGTGGATCAAATAAAAATCTGAAAGATTGTGGTGAATGACCAGACACTTACACCTAAAACTTGTGTAAGTATATGTGCATGTGCATATGTGTATGTGTGCTTTGTCTTCATTCACGTCTATTTATTTGGTAAATATCTATGAAGCTTATAAGATGTCTTCAGCACTATTTTATGGACTTCCCTGGTGGCTCAGATGTTAGAGAATCTGCCTGCAATGCAATAGACCTGGGTTCAATCCCTGGGTCAGGAAGATCCTCTGGTAAGCTGCTTCAGTGTTCTTGCCTGGAGAATTCCATGAGCAGAGAAGCCTGGCAGGCCAGAGTCCGTGGGGTCACAAAGAGTCAGATATGACTGAGTGACTAACACTTTCAAGCACTCTTTTGGGTGTTTGGGATGTAGCCATGAAAAAAAAAAAATCACCAGGTTTGAGACCTGTGTATTCCAGAGGCTACATTTTAGTGAGGACTAGGTCAGATGATAAAGAACAGAGAAACAAAGGATGTTGTGATCTGCTTTGCTTGGGCTATGGGGCAGGGGGCGGGTGTCACAGGGTAACACCAGGAGGTGATGTTTATGCTGCCATCTATCAGGTAGGAGGAGTTAGACTGGGAGGTTGGGAGGCAGGATATTTTTGGCAGAGAGCTCAGGAACTATAAAGGCCTTAGTACTGGGCTTCTGGCACAGGGGAAGTTGGCAAAAATGACAGTGGGGAGTGGGTAGGAAACAAAGCCCACTGCAGAGGTTAGGGGCTCTACTGCAGCTAGTGGCACTATAGGGAAGAGTAGACCTGGAGAGAGAGTGTTGAAGGATATGGACACAATGTGACTTGATTTCAGAGAGATTGTAATGTGGGGAGGGAGAGATGCAGGGCAGGACTTAGGGATAGGCTGCATAGGGATCTATATGGAGCTGTAGGGAATGGCACTGGGGTGTTAGTCACAGAGATGCAGGAGAAAGACAGATGAGGCTGTGTTTGGGAGGTTTTAAGGTCAGAAAAAACAGATGAAGAAGGGCTCGTAGAACTTTTCTAATAGCACTTTGTGTCATTAGGGACTAAGTAAATCCTAATAAAATGAAGGGCACCCTGAGAAAGGTCATCAATGCATAGATGTATTACAACCAGTAAAAGCATGGCTTTCATAGCAAAAGAGTGTGGCGAAGGTATGTCCATCCACTTGGACACCATGGGGTTTCTTCCTTTCCTGAAGTCCTCCATGATCAAGGGATCTATCTCTCTGGTGCCTACATAACAGAGACTCCAAAAGCAGGTGGTACAGTGGTGTTTGAGTGCAGAGGGATGACTCCATTGTGATGAATTTCCTACTTGAGTTGAGCTGACATAACCCTACTCACGGGGAGAACAAGATGAATAACAAATGTATCCACAGAGTACACAGCCAGTGGAAGAGAAAGACCCATGGACTAGAAGTACCCATGAATGTGACCTTTGCACTCATTGTTGCCACCATGCTTGACCCTAACTGTCCCTGCAGCAGACTGGGTGTGGGGTGGGAGGTCATATGGGGCTCTCTGAAGGAGATAACCCCTGTGTTGAATACTGAGAATAAGTGGGATTTATCTACAGTGCTTTTCACACTTTAATGGGCGTATGAAGCCCTTAGAGGTCTTGTTACCAAGCAAATCATGATTCATCAGGTCTATGTGGGTATGACCTCTGTATTGGTCCCAAATGATGCTCTTATTGAGATCAGGCATGGAATAGCAAGGATTTTTAGATGATTATGGGGTAGGAGTTTGGGGAGATAAAGTAGACTGGGGAGATAAAGGCATCCCAAGCAGAAGCATGAATAGCCTGTCAGAACTGATGTACAATTTATACAGGTGAGTTCTTTGCGATATGACTCTCTGAAGCTCTTACCTGCCATGGAGGAATCTTGTCCTGAGGATAAGCACAGTGAATCACAGACTTCAGTCCTCCTTGGGTGAGCCAGTCTTAGACTATTAATCATATATAGAATCTCCTGTGTCATAAGATAACCTCATGTCTCCTCACTTGCTCAGACCAGACACTTGAGGACTCCTCCTGACCTGTCCTTTGTGCCTCACACCTGCATACAATCCATCATGTAGTTCATAGATTATTCCTTAAAACTCCCTGGTTGCTCTCAGTCTCAGGTACTGTTCTCCAGTGAAAACCACTCTTCTCTATTCCCTGATTCATGCTAATAACTGTCCCTCCTACTGGGACCCACTTAATGTGCTTCCTTCTGCCCATCCTCTCCCAGCATCCAGAATGGACTCTTTATTCTATGACCTGAGCAAGGTAAGAAGGAAGCTATACCTTGACATGTTGGGGATGAAATTACAGCTGACCTCTGCCTTCAGTCCCCTGTCTCTTAACTCTGGGTCACAAAGAGCAAGGGTTACCATCATTCCAGTGCACCTTGGACAATTCTGAGGGTGTTTGGTACTGTCTGCTCCCTTTTCATTCATAAAATTAGTCAGTTAGGAGAATATATAGTCATAAAATTAGTGGTTCACTTGAATATGCAACTGACCTGAAAAATATCTGTTCAAGACTGAAATTTCTCCTGCTTTTTATCTTCTTTCTTTCTAAAATCTATCAGTAGCTTCTTATTAACAGAGATATTATAATTTTCCCATAGCAAATTTTGTCTAATTTCAGACTTAATTCAGATTATTTCATTTAAAAATTATTGGAGTATAGTTGATTTGCAATATAGTATTATTTTTTGCTATACAGCAAAGTGAATCAGGTATACATATATATACATATCCACTCTTTAAAAAAATTTTTTCCCACATACATTGTGTGTGTGTATATGTTCTCCATCACTCAGTTGTATCCGACTCTTTGCAATCCCATCGACTGTAGCCTGCTAATCTCCTCTGTCCATGGGATTATCCTTGCAGGAATACTGAAATGGGTTGCCATTTCCTCCTGCAGGGGATCTTCCTGGCCCAGGTTGGCAGGCAGATTCTTTACCACTGAGCCATCTGGGAAGCCTCCCTTATAGGTCATTTGTATTCAAACATTACCAGAGAAAACTACAAATTGAAACATACACAAAACATATAGTCTAATGATATGGACAGTGTGAGTCAACTTGCAGGGACAGTTAAATAAACACAATCATTTTTTCATGTGGGGATATCACATTTTTGTTTAAGATTATTCTACATTTGTGAAGGGGAAGTAGAGGCCATCTTAGTTTTTTGAAGGTCCCAATGAAAACAGAAATATATGGAATAAACACAAGACACAATTTGCTTGGATTCAGTTCAAAACCCTTCTAATTTACCATGGAATAAGCAAAACCACTTCTTGAAAATCTTTTCACCAGAATCTGTCTAATGTAACCTTCATAGTATGCAATATTCATGTGGATTGTAGACAAAATATTTGTCTGAATCTGATTCAGGAGAATTTTGAGGTGAAGTAAGGCACTGAGTCTCAAGGTGCAATGTTAAGATATAAAGTTACTGTGCCTAGAAAAGTTCTCCAAGAAAGACAAAACAACTAGGAAGACACTGCGATAGCAAACATGCATTCTCTGGGGCCCTTCCCTGGGAGGCTCTGATTCAATTGCTCTTGGGTAGGACCTTCCTTGATATTTGTATTGAATATTTTTTCCAAGCTCCTCCCAAGATTCTGATGCATATAAATGACGGGGAACTCCTGCAGGGAGATATTAAATCCAGACATAAGTTAAAGAGATCAGAATACAGAGAATTCCCAAGTATACTCTGTACCTTTTCACTCATCTTCCCCATCAAAGTGGACATTTGTTATGATTGACATATCTGCATTGACACATTAACATAAACTGTGGTCCACAGTTTACGTAAGGGTTCACTCTTGATGTTGCACATTCTGAAGACTTTGACAAACATAAATACATGCATTCATTATTATAGTATCAAACCGAGTATTTTATATGTTCTAAAATTCCTCCTTGTTCTGCCTGTTAATTTCTCTCCTCCCAACCCCTGGAAACTGCTGATCATTTTGCCATTTCCATAGATTCATCTTTTCCAGAATGCTGTAAAGTTGGAATCATAAAGTATATAGTCTTTTCAGTTGGGCATTTTCAAATAGCAATGTGCATTTGAGTTTAATCATATCTTTTCATGGTTTGATAACCCATTGTTTTATGGTGAATACTACTCCATTGGGTCTATTTGAAGATTTTAACTCTAAGATTGTCCCATTTGAGCCTTCACAGTAACAATATATGATTGTTACTTTACATATGCAGAGGTCAAAAGTCCAAAATGAGTCACCCTGGGTTAAAGTCAAGGTGTTGGCAGGATGAGTTTCTTCTGAAAGCTTCTGCTGCCTTTTCCATCTTTCACAGGTTGTCTACATACCTTGGCTTATGGTCTCTTCCTTCATCCTCAAAACCAGCAGTATACCACCTTCATCTCTTGCTCTCTCTGGCTCTCTCCTGCATCTGTGATCACATCTCCTTTTACTGTGACCCTCCTGCCTCCCTGTTTTAAGGTTGCTGCTACTAAGTCACTTCAGTCGTGTCCGACCCTCAGCGACCCCATGGACTGCAGCCTTTCAGGCTCCTCCATCCATGGGAAGTTCCAGGCAAGAGTACTGGAGTGGGGTGCCATTGCCCTTTTAGGATTGATTATATTTAGAGCTATTGTTGTTCAGTCACTAAGCCATGTCCAACACTTTGTGATCCCATGGATTGCAATACAGCAGGTTTCCCTGCCCTCTTTCTCCCAGTTTGCATTGATGATGGCACTCAACCATATCATCCTGTTTTCTGCTGCTTCTCCTGCCTTCAATCTTTCCCAGAATTAGGCTCTTTTCCTATGAGCTGGCACTCCTCATCAAGTGGCCAAAATATTGTGGCTTCAGACTCTACATCAGCCCTGCCAATGAGTATTCAGTGTCAATTTCCTTTAGGATTGACTAGTTTGATCTCTCGGCAGTCCAAGGGACTCTCAAGAGTCTTCTCCAGCACCACAGTTCAAAACCATCAATTCTTTGGCATTCAGCTTTCTTTATGGTCCAACTCTCATATCCATACATGACTACTAGAAAAACCATAGCTTTGACTATATGGATCTTTGTCAGCAAAGTGATGTCTTTGCTTTTTAATATGATGTCAGATTTGTCATAGTTTTCCTTCCAAAGAGCAAGCATTTTTTAATTTCATGGCTGCAATCATTTAGAGATACAGACAGTAAACAGAAATCTCAGTTACATAGAATCAGGAGATCAGAAGGAGGTGCTTTCACGCTCTGTGAAGAGAGTAGAGCCCAACAGAAAGGAGACTCCTTTGCTAACAAAGGACTAGGCCAATAAATTTATGAACCCTTTATCTACCATAATCCTCCCAAATTCCTTTCTCCTCTGTAAAAGTATTATTCTTCCCATGCTGTGAAGTGATTTCATTTGGCTTAGCACTGTTGTAGACTGTAAATTGCAATTCTCTGCTGATTCCAAATAAACCCATTTTTGGGGGATAAATACCTGGTAGTTTATTTGTTTCAGGTCTGCATTTTGGTGGCCTGTACTGAGATCAGAGAAGACTCCTGAAGCCCTCAAACTGGGGAGCAGATGAGTGCAGTATAGGCAGTTGAGTCCTTTGGGTTCACTTTGCTCCCTGACCCTGAATTTGAAGGCATGTCTTTCTCCTGGTTCCAAACTCATGACCTCTTTGTATCTGAAGATCTCCAGGATTTATTTGGGATTTATTTATATTTTTAAAGATTTATTTATTTTTTTTTTACTTTTGGCTGTGCTTGGTCTTTGTTGCTGCACATGGGCTTTCTCTAGTTGTGGCAAGTGGGGGCCATTCTCTAGTGGCAGTGCAGGCTTCTCATTATGGTGGCTTCTCTTATTGCAGAGCATTTCGATAGCTGTGATACATGGCTTAGTTTCTCTGTGGCATGTGGGGTCTTCCTGGACCGGGGATTGAACCTGCATCCCTTGCATTGGCAAGGGATCTATAGACCACGAGGGAAGCCTGGGTTCTGTTTAAAGGTTTTGTCTTTCTGGCTAAGGTCTTGTTTTGTATATGAGTAGTTGTTTGACACCTTTGTCTGATATTAAGACAAGAAGTTTGAACCAAAACTAGCTGAAAATGTCTGGCCCAGTTCTTTCAGGAATGGATTGCTTCAAATGAAACTGTGCCAGTTCAGTCTTTGGTATAGTCCTTTGAAGGGCTATTCCCTGGAAACTGGCTTAAAAAGCCTTTGACCTTGTTCCTCCAGGAAGAGGTTTGTTTACGTTTTTGTTTGAATTGGCTAGGATTGGCTTGCAAGCTGTTAGAATTGAACTGTCTGTACTGTAAGCTGTTTGAACTGCTTTACAATTGTTCTTTACTTTAGAGGAAAAATCTCTAGGAAATGGGAGCCCAGCCATCTTAGTACTTTGAGGGCACTCCTCCCAACAGGAACTTTGGACAATTTTATCTTTCAAAACCACAGTCTACCCTCATGTGCATTTCTAGCTGGATGTTCAGTCAAGGCAAAAACTATTTAGAGTACTCTGCTCAGTCCCTGAGTTGTGTCCAACTCTTTGGGATCCCATGGGTTGTAGCCTGCCAGACTACACTGTCCATGGAATTTCCCAGGCAAGAATATTGAAGCGAGTTGCCATTTCCATCACCAGGGGAACGTTCCAAACCAAGAATCCAACCAACATCTTCTGTGTTTCCTGCATTGACAAGCAAATTCTTCACCACTGAGCCTCTTGGGAAACCCCATTTTGGATATTAACTAACCCCTTATTGCATGTATCATTTGCAAATATCAGACCACTTTACCTGCCTCCTGAGAAATCTGTATGCAGGCCAAGAAGCAATAGTTAGAACTGGACATGGAACAACAGTCTGTTTCCAAATTGGGAAAAGAGTATATCAAGGCTGTATATTTTCACCTTGATTATTTAACGTACATGCAGAGTACATCATGTGACATGCTGGGCTGGATGAAGCACAAGCTAGAATCAATATTGCTGGGAGAAATATCAATAACCTCAGATATGCAGATGACGCCACCCTTATGGCAGAAAGTGAAGTACTAAAGAGCCTCTTGTTGAAGGTGAAAGAGGAGAGTGGAAAAAGCTGGCTTAAAACTCAGCATTCAAAATACTAAGATCATGGAATCTGGTCCCATCACTTCATGGCAAATAGATGGGGAAACAATGAAAACAGTCAAGACTTCATTTTCTTGGGCTCCAAAATAACTGCAGATGATGACTCCAATCATGAAATTAAAAGACGCTTGCTCCTTGGAAGAAAATCTATGACAAACCTAGACACCATATTGCAGAGACATTACTTTGCTTACAAAGGTCCATATAGTCAAAGTTATGGTTTTTCCAGTAGTCAAGTATGGATGTGAGAGTTGGACCATTAAGAAGGCTGAGCACCAAAGAATTGATGCTTTTGAAGTGTGGTGTTGGAGAAGAGTATTGAGAGTCCGTTGGACTGCAAGGATATCCAACTAGTCCATCCTAAAGGAAATCAGTCCTGAATATTCATTGGAAGGACTGATGCTGAAGCTGAAGCTCCTGTACTTTGGCCACCTGATGCAAATAACTGACTCATTGGAAAAGACACTGATGCTGGAAAAGATTGACTCAGGAGGAGAAAAGGATGACAGAGGATGAGACGGTTGGATGGCATCACTGACTCAATGGACATGAGTTTGAGTAAACTCCCAGAGATAGTGAAGGACAGGGAAGCCTGGCATGCCACAGTCCATGGAGTTTCAAAGAGTCAGACACAACTGAAAAACAACAATGGCATAAGGTGAGGGTTGAAGTTCTTTTTCTCCATGTCCACTTGTTTCATATCATTTTTAAAAGGTACATTTGCTTTGACATCTCTGAGAAAAACAAACAAACTATGAAACCAATAAGCTTTGTTTATTTCTGGAAACTCTATTTGGTACCATTGATCTATTTTTGTCTATTCTTTAACCAGTACAGTGTTGACTTGATCACTCTATCTTTCTTGTAACTATCAAAGTCAGTTATTGTAATTTCTCCAAATGTAGTCTTTTCAAAATTGTGTTGACTTTTCTAAGAACTTTGAATCCCCATATAAACTTTAAGACCAGTTTGTCAGTTTTTATTTTTAAATTTTTTTTGGTTTTTGAGCTGGGATTGTGTTGCATCTATTGATAAATTTGGGAACAACTGACATCATAATGATGTTATCTTCCAGTCATTGAACACTGTCAAATTTCCATTTATTTAAGGTTTCTTTGTATTTCCCTGTTTTGTTTTATAATTTTTACTATAGTGGTCCTACATGCATTTTGTTAAACTTATCTCTAAGCATTTCATGATTTGGATTCTATTCTAAATATACTAAAAAAATTTTCTTTTCCAACTCCATTATAGTATTTCCTACCCACTCTAGTATTCTTGCCTGAAAAATTCCATAGGAGCCTGGCATGCTACAGTCCAGAGTGTTACAGGGTCAGGCATGACTGGGAGACTGAACACACAGTGCACACACACACACCCATCCACACACACACAAACACAAGTATATGTGTATGTGTAATTGAGGTTGTATCTATATGCACAGTTATCTCTATTTGACTATATTTCTCTATCTACCATCTATCTCATTTGTTTGAGTTTCCATTATTCTGAATTGGATAAATCACATTGTAAGTCCATGACAAAAATTCACTATTGGTACATGAATGGAAGGCATGTTTCATGTATCAGTTGCATTTATTTTTAGTAATGTAAAAAGCACCCATTTATCCACCTCCAAAAACAAAAGCTTCACTGACAATAAGCTACAACTCACCTTAAATCTCCTCCTAAAACCCTCTCCCCTGTTCCCCATATCTAAGTACCAGCTTCCTGCATCTACCATTGAGTTTATTGAATTTTTCCTTTGTGTATAGACTTTAAGTGATGTTTCCAGTCTTCTATCATTACAAGTAATTCAATAACAAATATTTGCAGTATATCTGCAGCGTGTGTATGTGCTTAGTCACTCAGTCATATCTGACTCTTTGAAAGCCCATGAACTGTAGCTCGCCAGACTCCTCTGTCCATGAAATTCTGCAGGCAAGAATACAGGCGTGGGTTCCATGCCCTCCTCCAGGGTATCTTCCCAATCCAGGGATCAAACCCATGTCTCTTTTTTCTTCTGCATTGGCAGGCGGGTTATTTACCACTAGTGCCACCTGGGAAGCCCTTATGCCCCCAACTTCAAGGAATAATGTGGAGTGACACACCTAAAGAAAACGCTGAATGCTAGCTGGATCTACACATTAGCTGGAGACCAGAAAGCAAACATTTCTCAGAACTGAAACTGATGAATTCTGAAGAAGACCTGCTGAAGCCACATTTATGTAACAAGATGGGTAGGAGAGAGAACGCTGAGATAGTTTTCATCTAAGAACTTCCTTTTCCCCTCTATGAAAGCATCATCTTCCCTTGCACTTTAGGGACTAGCATGTGGCCCTCCATGTTTGCAGACACTAAACTGCAGTTGGCTGACCCTGAATAAACTCATCTTTGCTATAGAAATATCTGACAATATATTTATTCAACAACTCTATAACTTAATTATGCATTTATATTCTAATAAATTCTCAAGGATAAATTAAAATTGCAAGAAAATTAGAACAAAAGGAAGAATGCATTTCCAAACATCCAACATGCAGAGTTCTTTGGCTGCTAAGGGAAAGCTTACAAAAGAAATTCACATTCTAAAATCATTTCTGAAAAGATTTTTAGCCAATTCAAATGAAAATTGTAAAACTCTTTTTCTTTTTCATATCCTGAAATCATACCTCAGACCTAAGAGACCTTATTCCACTATTCATTTTTTCACTCTTATAATCCTCCATTATGCTTTGCTCTGACCCCTTCTTCTGACCTACTTCCTCTTCCCCTTGCTGAACAGCAAACCTTCATATTTTAATTACCTTTTAAAGTTAAACCTTCTTGGATTAGAGCAAGCTCTTTGTGACCAATTTTAAGCCTCAGCTTCATTCTTGTAAAGAGCTTTCCAAAGCCTAGACATCAAAGAACAAAATTCTCATCAGGATTCAGAACAGATCTAGGAAGATACAGAGTTCCTGTCCACATTAATTTTAAACAATTGGATCAAAATGCAAGGCAGAAAAATCTCAGTGTTGTGAGAAAATCTTTCTCCCCACTTCAGTCCATTCATTACATTGAAAATCAGAGAAGTTCTTAGAAGCTTCACAGGTTCTTTAAGATATTTCGAAGACTATCTTTAATGTCTTTACTAAGAAAGTAGATTGGACTCTAATCTGTACTTGCAGGTAAAGAAGAAATTAGTCCATTTGAAATTTCAGGAATAGATTTTCTAACACGTTTAGGTAGCATTAAGCAGTTGATCCTGAAGTATACGTGAGCTAAACTCTTCCTTTTGAGAACAATATAAGCCAAAAATGAGAATATAATGTGAAAAATATATAGCAGTGAGAATTAGCCCTGTTACCCAAACTCCAATACCTCTATAGATATTTTGAAGAGCCTAGGAACCAAAGCATAAAAAGATACAGAATGAGTTGGTGGCCTTAGATGCTTCAACATCTGTTATTAATCATCAAGATGAGGGAGACTTTTGATAAAGAGAAGTGTAGATGTGATAGAGTGAAATTGGAAAAATAATTGTCTTATACTATTTAAGACACTGAATGAAAAAGAAAAAAGAAAGGTTGAAGATTAATAACACTGTTCAAGGGACGGCTAAGTGTCTATTTTACACTTAAATTCACAATGAGAATTTCCATGCAAATATTTAAACAGAACACTTGAAAATGCATGATTGACTTGGGTGCCACAATATTTTACGTGCACTCCTTAACTGAGCACAGCTTCTTCCTCAAGGTCAAAAACTAATTACAGGACAGGTATCTCTCATACTTCTCAGGTTTCCCTCACCTCTCATCCTATAATCATTATTTTCAGACCTTAAAATTGAAGGATAGTCTTTTCTATGTTGTGATATCACATCTGCTAATTAATAAGAGGTTTCCTATGCAAATAGAATACTCAGATCAAATGCTCTCTAATGTACTGTTTTGTTTTGTTTTTAACTCCAAGGACAGCTCAATTTATAATCAGGCCATAGCTATTTTGAACATTGCCTTAACAATATCCGTGTGTGTACTTCAAGCCCAAATTGAATATCTCTCTTTGCAAGCCAAATTTCTACTGAATCACATAATTATTGGGGCTAAACCCACAAAGGTACCAATTGATACATCAATAACTGTAGAAGCAGGCTTGCACAGCACCCCTTAAAACTAGAAATTAAAGAAAAACTAAAAGACTAGTTCCAAATAGGGAAAGGAGTACATCAAGGCTGTATATTGTCACCCTGCTTATTTAACTTATATGCAGAGTACATCATGAGAGATGCTGGTCTGGAAGAAGCACAAGCTGGAATCAAGATTGCTGGGAGAAATATGAATAACCCCAGATATGCAGATGACACCACCCTTACGGCAGAAAGTGAAGAAGAACTAAAAAGCCTCTTGATGAAAGTGAAAGAGGAGAGTGAAAAAGTTGACTTAAAGCTCAACATTCAGAAAACGAAGATCATGGCATCTGGTCCCATCACTTCATGGGAAATAGATGGGAAAACAGTGGAAAGAGTGGCAGACTTTTTTTTTTTTTTTTTGGCGGGGGGCTCCAAAATCACTGCAGATGGTGAGTGCAGACATGAAATTAAAAGACACTTGCTCTTTGGAGGAAAAATTGTGACCAACCTAGACAGCATATTAAAAAAAAGAGACATCAATTTGCCAACAAAGGTCCATCTAATCAAAGCTATGGCTTTTCCGGTAGTCATGTGTAGATGTGAGAATTGGTCTATAAAGAAAGCTGAGCACCAAAGAATTGATGCTTTTGAACTGCGGTGTTGGAGTAGACTCTTGAGAGTCCTTTGGACTGCAAAGAGATCTAACAAGTCCATCCTAAAGAAAATCAGTCCTGAGTATTCGTTGGAGGGACTGAAGCTGAAACTCCAATACTTTGGCCACCTGATGTGAAGAACTGACTCATTTGAAAAGGCCCTGATTCTGGGAAAGATTGAAGGCAGAAGGAGAAGGAGACGACAGAGGATGAGACAGTTGGATGGCATCAGTTACTCAGTGGACATGAGTTTGAGTAAACTGGGAGTTGGTGATGGACATGGAGGCCTGGCATGCTACAGTCCATGGGGTTGCAAAGAGTCGGACACGACTCAGTGACTGAACTGACTGAACTGAAAATCAATATTTGAAAGCTTTGCAGAATTCAAGGTCATCCCTTGTGCCTTTCTTGTAATTATATTGTCTCAGCAAAGAAACTCATCTGAAGAGGCTTGCTGAAACAGTAATCATCCCAGGGCCACATTGAAATAGTCATACTACACTTTCTTGTGGTATTAAATGTAAATAGTTCTTTATCCCTTGGGCTGCATTATAATTGTCAACCTATGTTCTACCTTCTTTAGTGTCCTTCAGGTAAATACATAATATTTGTTTGCCTTTTCCAGGAAACATTAACATATCTGGATTACTCAGGCATTTCCTTGCACACAATTCTTTATCCAAGATAAAAAGTTATTCAAGAACTTAAGTATACTTATGTGAATGTCTGATTGCTATGTCGGTGATGGACAGGGAGGCCTGGCGTGCTGTGATTCATGGTGTCGCAAAGAGTCAGACACAACTGAGCGACTGAACTGAACTGAACTGAATGGTGGAATGAGCACATTGATTATATTTATTGTCTTATTGTTTGAGCTTCAGAAGGATTTAAAATTTTCAAAGGAAACTTTACATTTTTATATGAAAGGACTTGGTATAGCCAGAGGAGATCGTCATCTCACTTCTGACAGATTACAAACAATTCAAACACTCCTGATCTCTTAAAGAAAATTAAGACAATTTTTGACTCCCACTAGTTCCTGTAGAAAATGGATTCCCAACTTCTCTGCAATTATAATGGCAATATTTGACTTAGGTGGTGCTAGTGGTAAAGAATCTGTCTGCTAAGGTAGGAGATGTGAGAGATGTGGGTTGAGAAGATCCCCTGGAGGAGGACATGGCAACCCACTCTAGTATTCTTGCCTGGATAATCTGATGGACAGAGGAACCTGGAGGGCTCCTCAAAGTATATTTGACTGAAGTGACTTAGCACAGTCAAATATAGTAAAGTAAACATTCTTCCTTAGGAACTAAAAGAGCGTTAAAGATTATGCAACTTAAAATTAGCACTTCCAACAACTCTCAAATTCAAGTCTGCCTTATAATTTCAGATCTATCTGCCTTTTGGTAGAGTTGTCTGGAGAAGCACTTGATAGAATGATGGCTTTATGGAAATGATCAATGATCAATAACTTACTACAGCTTTTCATTTGGACTAGAGCCAGAAATTTCCCCATTTTGCCTCCATGAAATAGCAGCTAAATCTAAATTAGCAAAAACCCAATGCTGCCTTATTTTAAAGCTTTCACTAAACGACATGGCTCTTAGTGCTTTATAATCTTTTTTCATCACTGAAAATACACTTTTTTTCCCTCAAAAATATGACACACTTATCCTATAAAATCCTATTATTTTTCTCTTCATCAATTTCATTCATAATACTTTAAATCTTCAAGTCTTTTCCCATTTCCTAAACAATGAAAAACTCATAACTTTCCAGCATTTATCTGAAAAACTGCTTGCTCTGAACAGATTTATTAGAAACTCTTATAAAAAGAAATTCAGATTTAATATCACTTGTTGATGGATCATAGTTTAAGGTTGATAAAGGAGAATATCAGGTCAGATATACCTCAACAGATCTTGACTTACCCCTAGAAGACACTTACCCCTGATAAGTGTCATAGCTGAAGTGAAGTATACATCAGATGAGCTCGATTATTTATACTTGATTATTTATACTTGAGTAGTATACTTACTTCTTACCAAGTAAAATCTGCCCAGGTCAGATTTCACTGTTCACGATCTATCACTAAGATAGATAAAAGGATACTGGAAAAAGAATCTTCACAAATTAAAAGAGAATAATTCTTGGCACTTTCAGGATGGTCAGTTGTTGGCACCAGAGAATCTCAAATTTAAGAAAAAAATAATGAAATCTTTCACTATCATTAAGGACAAGTTGGCCACTGTAGTCAACTGGCATTTCTCAGTCATTGTCAAAAATGTTATGCAGTTGTTATCCCATAAGGATTTCTAACAAATGATTAGTCAACATTGTTTTTCCAAATAAATGTTGAAAGAGCTGCCATGAACACTTCACATGTGGCTATATTTATTAGAGTTGATTAAGAAAAGTAGAATCAGTAGATGTATACTGAGAGCTGGATCATAGGAAATTGGCTAATGTGTTTGTGGGAGTTGATTAGGCAAATCCTAAATCTGTAGTCACATTCCCACAAAGGATAGACTGAAACTTTCGTGCATAGACTGGAAATCTTCTTCAGAGAAGACTCAGCTCTGTTTGTAATGAACTGAACCAGTCCCACTCAGATGATCCAGAATAATCTTCTGTCCTTAAAGTCCCTTGATTATTGACTATAATTACTTCTACAAAATATCTTCACAGCAACACCTAATTTAACTTGAGACTATAGCTTATCCACGTTGGCATACTAAATGACCATCACAGTTGGTCTGTATTAGTTTTCTATGGTTGCCATAACATGTATGTTGATACACTTAATGGGTGTGCCGCATTTCCTTAAGGTGGGGGGCAGTTCATTTTCCTTCTCTCTCTCTTTTTTTTTCTCTTTCTTCTTCAGATAGCACAATCCATTTCAGTCTATCTTCAAATTTGTTGATTATTTCTTCTGTCAACTCAAGTATAAATAATTGAGCTCATCTGATGTATACTTCACTTCAGCTATGACACTTATCAGCTTCAAAATTTCAATTTTTTCCTTTTATATAATTTCTATCTCTTTATTGATATTCTATTTTTGATGTGACATTGTCATCATATCTTCCTTTACTTTTTATTTCATGATTCCCTTCATTTATGAGAACATATTTATAGTGATCACCTTGAAGTCTTTTTCAGTTAAATGTGACATCTGGTTGCTCATACACACAGTCTGCTTTTGTTCCAATGTATGTACTCTACTTCCCAGATTTTTTGCATGCTTTATACTTCGTTCTTGCAAAGTGGATATTATAAATAATATATTATAAGAACTTTGGATACTACTGGTCTCCCCCATTTCAGGGCTGAATTATATTAGTGATGTCTATATCCCTCACTCAACGTTGCTATATCTATGGTGTTATTCATCAGGAAGGCTTTTTCTTTAAATAATTGTCACTAGTTTCATTCAGGCAAGGGTTCTGGAGCTCCTCACACTGTCATCCTAGAAGTCTTCTCTCTGCTTCTATTTTGAAGATTATATTGTGCCCACTTAGATAATCCAGAATACATCCTATTTTTAAGATCAACTAATTAGCAAATTTAAATTTATATGTAACTTTAAATTACATGTTTCTATGTAATGTAACATAATCTCAGGTTTTGGGATTTAAGAAGTAGACATCTTTGGGGGAATGAGGAGTGTTTCTACCTACTGCAGAGACATAACAAACAGTGGTATTGGACTCTATTAACTATATCCCCAGAATATAATGATTTATATTCTGGTTTAGCCTAAACACAGTCAATGAGAATTAATATGAGCATATTCTCTCTTCTTGTGTCAAACCAGTCATACTTTTCTGTCTTAGTGTAATACAGGTGCTAAGAGTATTCCTGTGTTTAAAAAAAAATATGGGAAGCAAGCAAACCAACTTTAGGTATTTAATCATATTTATTTTTAAGACAAGACTGTGAACCAAATTCAGTAACTAGTCAAGAGTGATATCATGTTTATTAAAACTCCTTTCAAGACTAGTTTCTCACTGTTCAAAGCCATTAATTTATAACCTCTCCCCTAATTCAACAAGTTTCCTGCTTTGAAAAATCCATCTTAAGGTCACTCAGTTCCTGCCATAAAAGTCCTGAACATTTGTTTTCCAAATATCCAAAACTTGTGACATTACTGAAGCTCTGTTAAGGAGTGTGTGTATGTGCATGTGGGTGTTTTGTGTGCCTGTTTTTCTCCATTATTATAAGAAGTCTAAATGCTAAGCTTTGCTTTATTATCTGATTTTCCTGATGATCTTTTTTTTTTAATTTGACAATTGACAATGAATCAAGAAGGTAAGTAGAGACAAGATATTTACAGATATTTACAGTGGACAGCTTGAAAGTTAAAAGGAAGCAATCCATACTGTGATGTTGTACATTACATTTTGGCATATCTTTAGAATAAACTATCTTTAGAATAGGGATAATGGAAGCAGAAAATAATGTTGCAATCATTCAGTTACAAAGAACTGTAAAGTGCAGGAATTAGGGTTTCAGAGAAACGTTAAGAAAAACACAGATTTTTTTGATGGTTGTTGCTTTTTTCTCCTCCAAGATTTCTATGGTTTACTTATTGAGATTAAAATATGTATGGTTGTTGCTTTGCTTTGCTTATTCATTTTCTATTGAATCTATTCTTAGAATATTCAATGTTTCTATTGAAACTAAAGACCATGGCATCTTGTCCCATTATTTCATGACAAATAGATGGGGAAACAGTAGAAATAGTGACAGACTTTATTTTTGGGGGGCTCCAAAATCACTGCAGATGGTGACTGCAGCCATGAAATTAAAAGATGCTTGTTCCTTGGAAGAAAAGTTATGACAAAACTGACATCATATTAAAAAAAAAAAGAGACATTACTTTGCCAACAATGGTTCATCTAGTCAAAGGTATGGTTTTTCCAGTAGTCATGTATGGATGTGAGAGTTGGACTATAAAGAAAGCTGAGCACTGAAGAATTGATGCTTTTGAACTGTGGTGTCGGAGAAGACTCTTGAGAGTCCCTTGGACAGCAAGGAGATCCAACCAGTCTATCCTAAAGGAAATCAGTCCTGAATATTCATTGGAAGGACTGATGTTGAAGCTGAAACTGCAAAACTTTGGCCACCTGATGCGAAAAACTGACTCATTAGAAAAGACCCTGAGGCTGGGAATGATTGAAGGCAGAAGGAAAAGGGGATGACAGAGGATGAGACTGTTGGATAGCATCAGCGACTCAACTGACATGAGTTTGAGTAAGCTCCGGAAATTGCTGATGGACAGAGAGGCCTGGCCTGCTGTAGTCCATGGGCTCACAAAGACTCGGACATAACTGAGCGACTGAACTGAACTGTACTGATTGAATCTATTCAGTCTTTCTTTCCTATTCATTTCACTAATAAGTTAACAGAAGTGAAATATGTTTTTCTTTTATGTCACCATAAAGAAAGAGGAATTAAATAGTTATAGATGTTTTGCAGAGGCTTTCTACTCATTATTTGCATCAATATTCTCTGAAGTCATACTATATCACTGTTGAGTACTATGCTAATGTAAAATATACAGCAGGTAAATACTTGAACTTATGGAGCAAGAAGAGATCTGGATATCATAACCAATAGTTTTCAACCCTGTCTGTAGGTTGAAATCACTCTGTGAAAGCACATCTCTCAGTGGTAGGCCTTGGTTTCTCCATAGATGATTCTGATCATTGGTGATAGTTTGGCACTACTAATATAATTAATCTGCCCTACTCTGAATTTTTGGAAACAGAGATTCCCAGAGGTTATGTCTTCATTCAAGGCTTTCAAACTAGTGCCAGTTGTGAAATTATAATATGTTGTTTCTGATGTCAAAGTGCGAAACCTGACAAAATAAATCATGAAAATAAAGCTGATATTATAATCCATGCCTTGAGACATTTATATTGCTAGTTGATTTAGGTCGTGGTTGCAATATTTAGATTAAATGTTGTTTAGTCACTAAGTCGTGTCTGATTCTTGAGACCCCATGGACTGTAGCTCACCAGGCTCCTCTGCTCATGAGATTTCCCAGGCAAGAACATTATAGTGGGTTTCCATTTCCTTCCCTATTAGATTAAATAATTCACCTTAAAACATTCTGACTCCTGTGTATCAAGCATCAGGAAATAATTACCTATGGGCCAAACTGAGCTTGTCACACAGTTTGTATGGCCTGTGAGCTATGAATTGCTTTTTTATTTTTAATTAGTTCACAAAATTTTTAGGAAGAATAATATGCGGTACATATGAAAATTATATGTAATGAAGATTCAGCATTTGTGAATAAAATTTTATTAGCAAATTCATTCTTATTCACTCTAGTACTATCTGTGTTTACTTCCATGTCACAATTTGGGTAGTTATAACAGAGATTACTGTGCCCATAAAGCATAACCTGTTTGCATTATGGCCTGTTGCATAAAAGATTTACCAAACCTTGCTTTATAACAAGTTCTGGATCTGTGCAAATTAGTGGGTGTGTTGTGTGTGTAACTGCGCAGCATATGGAGTGGTTGAATGCATTCTTGCGTGTGCTCCTCTGTATTCCTTTAATGACACTCATTATTCTATCTGACTTTAATTGTGTTCTTGAGTTGATATGTTAAAATTAATGACACATTTATACTAAATCAAGGTTCACGGAAACGTGAAGATAAAGCAGAGAATAGACGGCAGAATGGTTAAAGATTTTGTTTTCATTTTTCTTTTTCTTCTGGAGAACTTCTTAGGATTTTATGTGTAAGGGATTTAAGCAGTTATAGCAAACTTCCCAGAGGATGCATAACTCTGCCACAAACTTGTCATAAAGCTGACAGGACACCTATGCTATACTAAGTGGAAAAATATGACAACCTGACGGGCCGTGTTAGTCATTTGGGGTTTAATTGAATATGAGTATACATAATATTTTGGAGAAGGCAATGGCACCTCACTCCAGTACTCTTGCCTAGAAAATCCCATGAGTGGAGGAGCCTGGTGGGCTGCGGTCCATAGGGTCGCAAAGAGTCAGACCCGACTGAGCAACTTCCCTTTCACTTTTCACTTTAATGCATTCGAGAAGGAAATGGCGACCCACTCCGGTGTTCTTGCCTGGAGAATCCCAGGGATGGAGGAGCCTGGTGGGCTGCCGTCTATGGGGTCACACAGAGTTGGACATGACTGAACTGACTTAGCAGCAGCAGCAGCAGCAGCATACATAATATTTGCAAATGTCTCTAGCTGAGAAAGATAACTTCAAAACTGGTTGCTTGATGAGATAGTAGTAATGTCACAAAACAATGTTGGTCTATGTCCCCAAAGCAAGATATTATATGTTAATAGATATAAACTATTGAAGCGCTTCCTGTACAAATGTTGCTACTAAGTAATCAACATTTCCAGTAGTTAACATGGGATGGAGAGGACAGTTTCCTGTTGGTTATGTGAATGTGAGTCAACTTGTTACCCATTATAAACAACAATGGCAACAATAGGGGCAGCATGAAACATTACTTATACAAAGCTCATTCAAATCCTCACAGACACCCTACAAGGTAGAGGCTATTATACTGTGCTATGTACACTGGTTCCAAATGGGAAAAGGAAAATGAGTAAGTACGTCAAGGCTGTATATTGTCACCCTGCTTATTTAACTTATATGCAGAGTGCATCATGAGAAACTCTGGGCTGGAGGAAGCACAAGCTGGAATCAAGATTGCCAGGAGAAATATCAACAACCTCAGATATGCAGGTGACACCACCCTTATGGCAGAAAGTGAAGAGGAACTAAAGAGTCCCTTGATGAAAGTGAAATAGGAGAGTGAAAACTTTGGCTTAAAGCTCAACATTCAGAAAATGAAGATCATGGCATTGGGTCCCATCACTTCATGGGAAATAGATGGGGAAACAGTGGAAACAGTGGCTGACTTTATTTTTCTAGGGTCCAAAATGACTGTGGATGGTGATTGCAGCCATGAAATTAAAAGACATTTGCTCCTTGGAAGGAAAGTTATGACCAACCTAGACAGCACATTAAAAAGCAGAGACATTACTTTGCCAACAAAGGTCCGTCTAGTCAAGGCTATGGTTTTTCCAGTGGTCATGTATGGATGTGAGAGTTGGACTATAAGGAAAGCTGAGTGCCAAAGAATTCATGCTTTTGAACTGTGGTGTTGGAGAAGACTCCTGAGAGTCCCTTGGACTGCAAGGAGATCCAACCAGTCCATCCTAAAGGAGATCAGTCCTGGGTGTCCATTGGAGGGACTGATGTTGAAGCTGAAACTCCAATACTTTGGCCACTTCATGAGGAGAGCTGACTCATTTGAAAAGACCCTGATGCTGGGAAAGATTGAGGGCAGGAGAAGAGGGGAGGACAGAGGATGAGATGGTTGGATGGCACCACTGACTTGATGGACATGGGTTTGGGTGGACTCCGGGAGTTGGTGATGGACAGGGAGGGCTGGTGTGCTACAATTCATGGGGTCGCAAAGAGTCGGACATGACTGAGTGACTGAACTGAACTAAACTGATGTACACTGTACATGATATTGTACAGATGAGGAAAATACAACACAGACAAGTCAAGTAGATTGACCAAGGTCGTACGACTAGGAAAAGGAAGAATTTGATTTGGAAGGAAGAAGGCAATTTGACTGCACTTTTTGCTCGTAAATATCTTTCTCTTCTTACTTAAACAACAGATTACATAGCATTTACATTAAACATCAGAATCATGTTTTAGAAAACAAGAAACAAATGTGATTCAAGATATGACTTTTTTCCCAAGGGATTTGAAAACACGCATAGATAAATAAGTAGATAAAGTTATTTTGGCTTTTTAAACTGAAAAACAGGAATTCTACTAATGGGACTATCTCTCATGATACAGACAGTTAGGTGCGTAAGCTTTTTCTAAGGAAAACAGAACACTCTAAGCTTATAATAAAATGGTTACTTTCCCCCTTGTTAAAAAATAAATGACTACTTTTCACATTTGCCAGCCTGAGCATAAGGCAATATTTTTCTGGTTTTATCTGTGATAATCTGATACTGCTCCTGGAGGTAAAATTCACAAAAGGGCTTCAATTGTTTTAACTCTAGTTCACACTGAACCTCCATCAATTTGTTAATCACTATGTAAATCTTCCAGTCAGTTAGTTCCAGAGCCATCTGCTTACACTACGCTGTGATTCTCTGTATTTGGCTCTTGCTTCAGTTTTTCATGTTGGCAGTTTACCCATGACCTCAACATTCTAATGGATCTAAGACGGGTTGTAGATTTTCAATTTTTTGAGTCTTTATCTGAAGTGAGAACAGAAGTGATGGCTTCAAATCTCTGTACATGTGGCAGCAGATACCACCTCTTCTTCACCTTTAAGTCATTTACAATAAAATTATTTGTGTCTATATTCCTATGGCGGTTCTCAGACATATTTTTGATTTATACTTATCAGTTGACATTTTAAATGTAGTATAAATTAGTAAACTATTTCAATATATTTCCAGTAATGTTCATTCTTTTCCCCCTAATTTAGACATTTAGAGAAATTTCAGCTAGCAACCTCAACTTGGAAACAAAATTAAATATTTGAGCTGAATTGTAAAATATTTATGGCTTTACGAGTGGCTTTTATCAGAAGAGTTATTTTCTTTCTAGGAAAATTTCCCCTTCAATTTCTACATAATTTAAAAATATAGATTTTAATTTATGCATTTAATTAATAACCATGACATAACAATTAATTAAATGTATACATATACATATGTTTATACTTCTAGTTTCTTTATTATAATACTTTTTCTTTCCTTGCTGTCTCTAATTTTCACTCTAAATATGATATAAGAGCACTACTTATAAAAATGTTTTAACTGAGGAAATCAGCAAGACACAATTTCAGTGCTGATCTTTCTTCCTTTAATTATCTGATCTCCTCCAAATTAACCTTATTGCATAAAACAGACTGTAATATCTATTTGGCTGAGTTGCTGTGAGAATTAAAAATTATGTATGCAAGTTTCACTCTCCACAGTACATGCCATGTAGTTAGAAATTAAATGAAGGGCAGTGACAACACATTATTGAACATGTACATTTTATTAAATATCATCAAAGTGTTATCCTCCAAGACTATTAAATGTCAGAAATAAAAGTTCAAGTGAAGAAGTTCATCTTAAAATTAAACGTGTTTTCCTCTTAAAGAACCTACCATGTCTGATGTACAATCTTTCCTTGTTCAATTTAATAGAATGGAAGCAAAATTCAACTCGGGGTAATGACAAATGTTGTTTTATTGCCAAAAGGGCTGTTCTTCCCCCAAAATATGTAGAGTAGGAGACCCACATTCCTATAAGGAATCACCGAATGTTTTGCTCTTGGCCAGGATGGAAACCATAGACAAACCTATAATCTGTTAGATGAAAAAAGAATGGAGCTTAACATAATATAGTGCTATGGGGAAACCAATTAATGTTTAATTTTCCTGAGTGTTCAAGATGTTAGACATATAACTCATTTTGCTTCTGTGTGTTTTAGAAAAGCATAGAGCAAAACATCTTTATAGGTGAAGCAGAAGTAGGAGAAATAATGGTCTGGAAGATTTGTAAGATGCTACATCCCAAAGTTCTCTCTTAAGATGGGCTGGAAGTGAACCCCTACACATATTCTAAGTAAATCGGCCAAGCAATTGGATCAAGCTATTCTACAAGGCCTTCTAGAACTAACACTCAGAAAAGATGTACTTCTCATCATAGAGGACTGGAATGCAAAAGTAGGAAGTCAAGAGATACCTGGAGTGACACACAAAGTTAGCCTTGGAGTACAAAACAAAGCAGGTCAAAGGCCAACAGGGTTTTGCCAAGAGAACACACTGGTCATAGCAAACACCCTCTTCCAACAACACAAGACTAGACTCTACACATGGACGTCACCAGATGGTCAATACTAAAATCAGATTGATTATATTCTTTGCAGCCAAAGATGGAGAAGTTCTATACAGTCAGCCAAAACAAGACCGGGAGCTGACTGTGGCTCAGATCATGAGCTCCTTGTTGAAAATTTCAGACTGAAATTGAAGAAAGTAGGGAAAACTAAACCATTTAGGCATGACCTAAATCAAATCCCTTACGATTATACAATGAAAGTGACAAATAGATTCAAGGGATTATATCCGACAGACAGCCTGAAAGAACTATGGATGTAGATTTGTGACATTGCACGAGAGGCAGTGATAAAGACCATTCCCAAGAAAAAGAAATGCAAAAAGGCAAAATGGCTGTCTGAGGAGGCTTTACAAATAGCTGGGAAATGAAGAGAAGCAAAAGGCAAAGGAAAAAAGGACAGATATACCCATTTGATTGCAGAGTTCTTAAGCATAGGAAGGACAGATAAGAAAGCCTTCCTTAGTGATCAATGCAAAAAAAAGAGGAAAAAATAGAATGGGAAAGAGTAGAGACCTATTCAAGAAAATTAAAGATACCAAGGGACTATTTCATGCAAAGATGGGCACAATAAAGGACAGAAATGGTATGGACCTGACAGAAGCAGAAGATATTAAGAAGAGATGGCAAGAATACACAGAAGAACTATACAAAAAAATGTCCTCATGACCCAGATAATCATGATGGTGTGATCACTAACCTAGAGTCAAGCATCCTTGAATGTGAAGTCAAGTGGGCCTTAGGAAGAATCACTACAAACAAAGCTAGTGGAGGTGATGGAAATCCAGTTGAGCTATTTCAAATCATAAACAATGATGCTGTGAAAGTGCTGCACTCAATATGCCAGCAAATATGAAAACTCAGCAGTGGTCACAAGACTGGAAAAGGTCAGTTTTCATTCCAATCCCAAAGAAAGGCAACGTCACAGAATGTTCAAACTGCCCCACATTTGCACTCATCTCACACACTAGCAAAGTAATGTTGAAAATTCTCCAAGCCAGGCTTCAACAGTAAGTGAACCATGAACTTTCAGATATTCAAGCTGGATATAGAAAAGGCAGAAGAACCAGAGATCAAATTGCTAACATCCGTTTGATCATAGAAAAAGCAAGAGAATTCCAGAAAAACATCTACCTCTGCTTTGTTGATTACACCAAAGCCTTTTATGGATCACGAGGAAAATTCAAGATATGGGAATACCAGACCACCTGACCTGCTTCCTGAGAAATCTGTATTCAGGTCAAGAAGCAACAATTAGAACCAGACATGGAACATGGACTGGTTCTAAATTGGGAAAGGAGTATGTCAAGGCTGTATATTGTCACCCTGTTTATTTAATGTACATGCTGAGTACATCATGTGAAATGCCAGGCTGGATGAAACACAAGCTGAAATCAAGATTGCCAGGAGAAATGTCAGTAACCTCCAATACACAGATCTGTATGGCAGAAATTGAAGAGGAACTGAAGAGCCTCCAGAAGGAAGTGAAAGATGAGAGTGAAAAATGTTGAGTTAAAACTAAGATCATGGCATCCAATCCCATCACTTCATGGCAAATAGATGGGGAAGCAATGGAAACAGTCAAGACTTTATTTTCGTGGACTCCAACATCACTGCAGATGGTGAATGTAGCCAGGAAATTAAAAGACACTTGCTTCTTGGAAGAAAAGCCATGACCAACCTAGACAACATATTAAAAAGAAGAGGCGTGTTTTTGCCAATAAAGATCTGTCTTTTCAAAGCTATGGTTTTTCTAGTAGTCATGTATGGATGTGAAAGTTGGAATATAAAGAAAAATGAGCACCATAGACTTAATGCTTTTGTACTGTGGTGTGAAGAAGACTCTTGAGAGTCCCTTGGACTACAAATAGATCAAACTGAAAGGAAATCAGTCCTGAATAGTCATTGGAAGGGCTAATGCTGAAACTCCAACATTTTGGCCACCTGATGAGAAGAACTGAGTCACTGAAAAAGACCCTGATACAGGGAAATTTTGAAGGCAGGAAAAGAAGGGGACGACAGAGGATGACTTGGCTGGATGGCATCGTAGACTCAATTGGCGTGTGTTTGAGCAAACTCCGGGAGATGGTGATGGACAGAGAAGCCTGGGATGCTGCAGTCCATAGGGTTGCAAAGAGTTGGACACGACTGAGAGATTGAACTGACTGATTTTATCAAGTGAATTTGACACAACAAAATGGGCAGGTCTTTGCTGTTTCAAGTTGTGCTGTTGAGCTCAAGTTATTTCATTTTCTCAAACTATTTCACTGAGTCAGTTACATTTTAGAGTTATATTTTAAAATAAAAAATGATTTTGTGTCTATAAAACTGTTAAAGAAATAAAGACATATAAAACAATACTTTTTTCCCCCATCTAGTACAAATGTTTGTGTTCTAAACTGTACCTGTTTTACTAAAAAATGCACAACAAGCTCCATGCATTACTGCTCCTCCTGCATAATTAATGTCCTCCACCCTCATTCCCAGAGTCCAGACATTCTTCACCCTTCCTGTTGGTTCAATCATTGTCTTTCAGATTTCACACAAGCAAGCCTTTAGGGTTAGATACAATAGCAGAAAACTAGCAAGCTCCAAGATAACATGGGACAGACATTCTTTATTTTATTATTATAATTTGTAGTGCTTTTTATACCTTCCCTATGTCATCAGAGTTTCTCTATATT
Source organism: Budorcas taxicolor (assembly GCF_023091745.1). NCBI lineage: Eukaryota > Metazoa > Chordata > Mammalia > Artiodactyla > Bovidae > Budorcas > Budorcas taxicolor. The sequence continues at coordinate 76,181,346 of NC_068910.1, forward strand.
AAAGAAAACCAAATTAAAATTCAACCTCTCATCCAATCTGTGAGTCTTAAAGGTATTATGATGAGTTTATCTAGTCACTTCAGGAATGTTGTAGTCATGGTTTGAGCAACTACTAACTCATAAAAAGACAGATTGCAGTGTCAATATTTTTATGTGATGAGCCTAACATGCTATTTGCCAACAAAGGTCCCTCTAGTCAAGGCTATGGTTTTTCTAGCAGTCATGTATGGATGCGAGAGTTGGACTATAAAGAAAGCTGAATGCCAAACAATTGATGCTTTTGAACTGTGGTGTTGGAGAAGACTCTTGAGAGTCCCTTGAACAGCAAGAGCATCCAACCAGTCCATCCTAAAGATCAGTCCTGGGTGTTCATTGGAAGGACTGATATTGAAGCTGAAACTCCAGTACTTTGGCCATCTGATGCCAAGAGCTGACTCATTGGAAAAGATCCTGATGCTGGGAAAGATTGAAGGCAGGAGGAGAAGGGGATGACAGAGGATGAGATGGCTGGATGGCATCACCGACTTGATGGACATGAGTTTGGGTGGGCTCTGGGAGTTGGTGGTGGACAGGGAGGCCTGACGTGCTATGGTTCATGGGGTCGCAAAGTGTCGGACATGACTGAGCGACTGATCTGAACTGAACTAACATGCTACCCTCCAGTTTTTTCCCCATGACTTTGTAAAACTATCTGGACTGAAGTAGAACTATTTCTTCTTTCATTCTTTATGCATGAGACTGAAATCTACTAAACCCTACCAGGTACTGATCTGTGTTTTTGTGGTTAGTAGTGAACAAAATAAATATAAATCCTCGCTTTCATGACCTTCAGGTTTTAGTAGAATCAAGATCATGAAGATAAAAAATAAGAAAAATATATATTGTAACAGGTGGAATGGTGTTGTAAGTGGCAAATACAGAGAGGAGGCTAGAAAGTGTTGTATGTGTGTGTATGCGTATGCGTACAGGATTTAGCGACTTAAGTAGTGACTTAGTGACTGTGGAAGTCCTCACTAAGCAGGTGACTTTTCAGTGACTGAGATAAGGAAAACTGTATGTATACCTGGAGGAAGACTCCCAAGCAAAAGAAACAGCATTACAGAGACCTCAAAATAGGCAGTTTTATCCGATTTACTCCATGACTGTCTCTGAACTATTTATCAGTTACTAGCATGTCATTCCATACTTCCTTCAGTTAAAACTCCAGTGTTTTTCTGCACATCACAGATAAAATAATTTAGACATTTTTTAATAACAGAGTGACCTTTATGCTGGGAATATTTTCTACTTTATTTTCACCATCTTGTTCACATTTGCATAGAAAATACTAAATATTCCATTATATCTGTTCAGAATGACTGAAATGAAGGAATGGATTGTTTTTATGTCCAATACTCTTTATCTCTCTCTTTTAAAGTATAGATCTGGCATGATTAAAACTTTGTTGGCTATTCACCTCTCTTTTATACTACTATTTATTTTCTTCCGCTCACATCATACTTTTTGATTCACATTTCCATCTCCCCCAAAGCCACTCTATTATAGGTTCCTGTTAAAAATTTTCATGATTGTATTTCTCAGTCAAAGCTGAGGAAGCAAAGAAGTGTTGAATGGTCAACAATGTTCACTCCTTCATTTAATCCCTGTCCTTAAGCATCTGTCTCATCTGGCACCAAGCAGAAGAATTGGAATTACTAGGTAACAAATTGCTGAATATTAACAAATCTCTGGTAAGTTGTCAGCATTATGTCATTTTTCTCTAAAAGTCAAAGTTATAAAAATCAGTGAAGCATCAGTAAATGACATTACAGACTTCATCTCCTTCAACTCTATAAATCTCTCCCTAGGTTTCACATACTCAGTATAAATCATGTCAGTCAATAAGGCCTATTATAAATAGGGTGATCACACAATTTACCAAACAAGCAGGATTTTTTTGCAAGTATCCATAAATGGGCACTGTAAAAATTAATCCACAATAACAGATATGAAGCAAAACTGGACTTATGTTTACTCTACTTATATTACTTTTAATAAAGGTAATATCACATAGCTGCTACCAGATCAGTTTTTAGAATCACAGAGAACAGTGTTTGTATCCCACTGTTTGTAAAACAGCTCTAAGACCTTGGGGAAATTTAACATTTTTAAACCTCATTCTCTACTTTTGCAGAGCGTAACTATCTATAGCATTTATCTCATAGGCTTGTCTTAGAGATTCATTGAAGTTGCATGTATATATTATTTATTAATAGCTTAAGGGTTATGTATATGATGAACTAAAAAAACAGAAGCAAAAGATTTGTGAGACACTTTATACTAAAATATTAAAATAACTTATTTTAAAATGGAGTAAAAATCATAAGGATTGTCAGTTAAAAGGGAAGGAAATGAAATTTGGAGAGTGATGGAAATTTTCTGCTAGTTGCTAACAAATATATGCATATACTGACATTTACAGTCAAAACTTACCAAAAACTTGTAGTGTATTAAAATTATGTCTCAATAAAGCTGACCTTTAAAATCTGGGTAAAGTAATTTTAAATATGTGGAGGTGGCTAAAGAAATGCCTAACAATAAATTATAATAAATATACAAATGAATATGTGTAGAAAACTAACGTGATAAACATTTAACAAAGTTATTGTGAACTAGAATTTCTTAATGAGAATTCTGGATTTAATTAATGATCATGCATAGTAAGCATGAATTCTTTACTATTAAAATAAACTAGAAAGCTAAGCAATACCAGTGACATTGACTCAAATAAAAATATCAAGCTTCAAATTTATTATTTCTCAAATTACAAATGAAAATACTTAAAAACTAAAAAAAGTTTAAATACAGAAGAATTATTAACTGAAAGGATCCCAAATTGATTGTAAAAATGAATTGCTTTAAAAGAGAAAGTATGACTTTTAAAGCACACCATTTATTTTAAATGAAAATACAACCTCAACTTTAATATGTCATAGTGCTATTTCTAAAAGTGCTATCAAAACTCTTATCATTTTGACAGATCATTTGAAAATATAGCAAAAATTGTCAAAAATTGCTGAAAACCTTTTTGCCATATGGGTAAGATCAAAATAAGTAATGAAAACTTTTTTTTTAAAGAAGAGAATATTATAATATTCTTATACGACTGAAATAAATCAATAAAAATAAATTGGAAGTAATTTTGTTGTTTAGCTGCTCAGTGGTGTCTGACTCTTTTGCAATCCTGTGAACCTTTCAGGCTCCTCTGTCCATGGGATTTTCCAGGCAAGAATACTGGAGTGGGTTGCTGTTTCCTTTTCCAGGGGATCTTCCTAACCCAGAAATCAAACCCACATCTCCTGCATTGGTGTGTGTGTGTGTGTGTGTGTGTAAAAGTCACTCAGTAGTGTCCAACTCTTTGCAACCCCATGGAATAAACAGTCCATGGAATTCTCCAGGCCAGAATACTAGAGTGGTTAGCCTTCATTCGTAGGCAGATTCTTTACCATTGAGCCACGAGCTTCTCTTGGAAATAAATTACAGGGTATTAATAGAACTGTATAATCATTGGTCTATAATATAAAAGTACCTACTAATATCTGAAGCTATTTAAGTATAATTCTACGTGAAATTTTTGAGGTGTAGTTGCTCATTCCACTTCAATTGCTTAGTTGTGTCTAACTCTTTGAGACCACTGTCCAGAACCAACCCCTGGAGTTTACTCAAACAAATGTCCATTGAGTTGGTGATGCCATCCAACCATCTCATCCTCTGTCATCCCTTGCCCTCAATCTTTCCCAGCATCAGGGTCTTTTCCAGTGAGTCAGTTCTTCGCATCAGGTGGCCAAAGTATTGAAGTTTCAGCTTTAACATCAGTCCTTCCAATGAGTATTCAGGACCGATCTCCTTTAGGATAGACTGGTTGGATATCCTTGCAGTCCAAGGAACTCTCAAGAGGCTTCTCCAACATCACAGTTCAAAAGCATCGATTTTTTGGCATTCAGCTTTCTTTATAGTCCAACTCTCACATCAATACATGACTACTGGAAAAACTATAACTGTGATTAGGTAGAACTTTGTTGGCAAAGTAATGTCTATGTTTTTCAATAAGCTGTCTAGGTTGGTCATAACTTTTCTTCCTAGGAGAAAGGGTCTTTTAATTTCAAAGCTGCAGTCACCGTCTGCAGTGATTTTGGAGCCCCCCAAAATAAAGTCTTTCACTGTTTCCTCATCTATTTGCCACAGATAAGAAAGCCTTCATCAGTGATCAATGCAAAGAAATAGAGGAAAACAACAGAATGGGAAAGACTAGAGATCTCTTCAAGAAAAATTGAGATACCAAGGGAAAATTTCATGCAAAGATGGACACAATAAAGGACAGAAATTGTATGGACCTAACAGAAGCAGAAGACATTATGAAGAGGTGGCAAGAATACACAGAAGAACTATACAAAAAAGATCTTCACAACCCAGATAATCACAATGGTGTGATCACTCATCTAGAGGCAGACATTCTGGAATGTGAAGTCAAGTGGGCCTTAGGAAACATCACTATGAACAAAGCTAATGAAGGTGATGGAATTTCAGTTGAGTTGTTTCAAATCCTGAAAGATGCTGCTGTGAAAATGCTGCACTCAGTATGCCAGCAAATTTGAAAAACTCAGCGTGGCCACAGGACTGCAAAAGGTCAATTTTCATTCCAATCCCAAAGAAAGGCAATGCCAAAGAATGTTCAAACTACTGCATAATTGCTCTCATCGCACACGCTAGGAAAGTAATGCTAAAAATTTTCCAAGCCAGGCTTTAACAATAGGTGAACCATGAACTTCCAGATGTTCAAGCTGGATTTAGAATAGGCACAGGAACCAGAGGTCAAATTGCCAACATCTGCTGGATCATCAAAAAAGCAAGAGTTCCAGAAAAACATCTACCTCTGCTTTATTGACTATGCCAAAGCCTTTGACTGTGTGGATTGCAACAAATGTGGAAAATTCTTAACGAGATGGGAATACCCGACCACCTGAACTGCCTCCTGAGAAATCGGTATGCAGTTGTAGTTGCTAACATTGTGGAAATGAAGACTGAGTGCCCAGGTAGCATGAGTGAGAGAAAGCCAGTAGTGTAACTGTCTGGGACTCCTAGAGATTGTTAGATTCTTCTAAATGCACCCCTAACAACTGCACTCTACTTGTGAACTTCCAGGAATGTTAATCGGACGTATTTGGTAAAGCTGAACAAGGTTCAAGAATGAAATCTTACTGAAATGAATTTTGAAATAAGTATTTATATTTGAGAGAGAATGGAAGTGAATATAGTAGTTTTTAGGAAATCCTACTTTTAATTATTTTCATATCACAACATGGTGTTAAAACACTTCCACAACAATTTTCACATTTGATACTATTTCCCCCCAAACTTGTTCATTTAAAGGGTAAGCCTTACATAAGTTGTAAGGCTGAAATATTAATTTAGGAAAAAATTTCCCTGAGAAAAATAAAAGAATTCAGTAACTGATGCACTCAACATAAATATAATGTTAACTAGTAAAGAAAAGTATAAAAATTTACTTTTCTCTCCATCAAAGTCACTGATGTTGATTTCAATATTCCTTGAGAATTCCATGTTAGTTCCTACTTCAAGATTTCACTCTTACTCTTTCCAAGCCCTGGATCTCGCTTGTTCTGTTTTTATATTTTCCCATTAGATTTTAGGTTCCATGAAGTGCACTAGTATATCTATCTCATTTATTTCTTTCTCTTAATGCCTAGAACAAGTACTGAGACATAATGGGGGTTAGTTGATTTATTTTAATGGAGAGAAAATAAATATATTTATCCAATTGCATACTGGGAAGAGGCCTTCCCAGGTGGCTCAGTGGTAAAGAATTTGCCTGCCAATGCAGAAGATATGAGTTTGACTGCCTTTGTGGATCACAGCCTTGTCATGGCAAAAGGGTTTGCATAATTTGGTGAATCTATGGGCCATGCTGTGCAGGGCCGCCCAAGATGGACAGGTCACAGGGAAGAATTCTGACAAAATGTGGTCCTCTGGAAGAGGAAATGTCAATCCACTCCAGTATTCTTGCCTAGAGAACCCCATGGACAGTGTGAAAAGGCAAAAAGATATGACACTGAAAAATAACCTCCACCTCCAGATTGAAAGGTGTCCAATGTGCTACTGGGGAAATGTGGAGGGCAATTACTAATAGCTTCAAAATGAATGAAGTGGCTGGGCCAGAGTGGAAGTGGGCTCACTTGTGGATGTGTCTAATGGTGAAAATAAAGTCTCATGCTGTAAAGAATAATATTGCATAGGAACCTGGAATGTTAGGTCCATGAATCAGGGTAAATTGCATATGGTCAAACAGGAGATGACAAGAGTGAACATCTACATCTTGGGAATCAGTGAACTAATGGGATGGGAACAGGCAAATTTAATTCAGATGAGCATTATATCTACTACTGTAGGCAAGATTTCCTGGGGAGAAATGAAGTAGCTTTCACAGTCAACAAAAGAATCCAAAATTCAGTACTTGTGTGCAGTCTCAAAAATCTCAGAATACTGTGTGTTTGTTTCTGAGCTGTGGCTCAGAGGGTAAGGCTTCTGGCTGCAATGCAGGAGACGTGGGTGTGATCCCTGGGTCAGGAAGATCCCCTGGAGAAGGAAATGGTAACCCACTCTGGTACTCTTGCCTGGAAAATCCCATGGATGGAGAAGCCTGGTAGCCACAGTCCATGGGGTCGCAAAAAGTCAGACATGACTGAATGACTTCACTTTTCTGAGGTACTATTTGACACCAGAGTAATACAAGTCTAAGCCGCAAATACTGATGCTGAAGAAGCTGAAGTTAAATGGTTCTATGAAGATCTACAACACCTTCTAGAACTAATAGCAAAGAGGATGTCATTTTCATCATAGGAGTTTGGAATGCCAAATTAGGAGGTCAAGAGATCCCCAAACTAACAGGCAAATTTATATTGGTGTGCAAAAGGAAGCAGGGCAAAGGTTAACAGAGTTTTGTGAAGATGACACTGCTCATAGAAAACACCCTCTTCCAAAACACAAGAAACTTCACATGTGGATATCATCAGATGATCAATACCGAAATCAGATTATTTATGTTCTTTGCAGCCAAAGATGGAGAAACTCTATAGAAACAGCAAAAAAAAGCCCTGGAGATGACTGTGGCTCAGATCATGTGTACCTTATTGTTAAATTCATACTTAAATTGAAGAAAGTAGGGAAAACCACTAGGCCATTCAAGTATGACATAAATCAAATCTCTTATGAGTATACGGTGGATGTGATAAATATATTCAAGGGATTAGACCTGATAGAAAAAGTGCCTGAAGAACTATGGATGGATGTTCATAACATTGCACAGGAGACAGTGACCAAAATCATCTCAAAGAAAAAGAAAATGAAAGAAGACAAAGTAGTTGTTTGAGGAGGTTTTACAAATAGCTGAAGAAAAACATGAAGTGAAAGGCGGGGGAGAAAGGGAAATGTACCGAACTGAGAGAATAGATAGGAGAGCTAAGAAAGACTTCTTAAATGAACAATGCAAAGAAATAGAGGAAAACGATAGAATGGGAAAGACTAGAGATCTGTTCAAGAAAATTGGATCTATCGAGGGACCATTTCATGCAAATGTGGGCACAATAAAGGACAGAAATGGTAAGGGCATAAGAGAAACAGATGAGATTGTGAAGAGGGGGTAATAATACACAAAACTATACAAAAAAGGTCTCAATGAACCTCTGATGGTGTGGTCACTCACCTAGACACAGACATCCTGGAGTGTGAAGTCAAGTCAATCCACTCCAGTATTCTTGCCTAGAGAACCCCATGGACAGTGTGAAAAGGCAAAAAGATATGATACTGAAAGATAACCCCCACCTCCAGGTTGGAAGGTGTCCAATGTGCTACTGGGAAAATGTGGAAGGCAATTACTGATAGCTTCAGAATGAATGAAGTGGCTGGGCCAGAGTGGAAGTGGGCTCACTTGTGGATGTGTCTAATGATGAAAATAAAGTCTGATGCTGTAAAGAATAATATTGCATAGTAACCACTACTATGATCAAAACTACTGGAAGAGATGGAATTCCAACTGAGCTATTTAAAATCCTAAAAGATGATGCTGTGAAAGTGCTGTACTCAATATGTCAGCAAATTTGGAAAACTCAGCAGTGACCACAGGACTGGAAAATGTCAGTTTTCATTCCAATCTCAAAGAAAGGCAATGCCAAAGAATGTATTAACTACTTCACAATTGCACTCATTTCACATGCTAGCAATGTAATGTTCAGCAGTATATGAACTGAGAACTTCCAGATGTATGGGCTGTATTTAGAAAAGGCAGAGCAACCAGAGATGAAATTGCCAACATTCATTGGATCAAAGAAAAAGCAAGGAAATTCTAGGAAAACATCTACTTCTGCTTCATTGACTATGCTAAAGCCTTTGACAGCGTGGATCGCGACAAACTGTGGAATATTCTTAAAGAGATGGGAATACCAAACCACCTGACCTGCCTCTTGAGAAACCTGTATGTAAGTAAAAAGTAACAGTTCGAACTGGACATGGAACAACTGACTGTTACAAAATTGGGGAAGGAGTATGTCACGGCTGTCTAATGTCACCCTGCTTATTTAATTTTGGTGCAGTGTACATCATGTGAAATGCCAGGTTGGGTGAAGCATAAGCTGGAATCAAGATTGGTTGGAGAAATGTAAACAACCTCATATAAGAAAATGATACTATTTTAGTATCAGAAAGTGAAAAGGAACTAAAAAGCCTCTTGATGAGGGTGAAAGAGGAGAGTGAAAAAGGTGGGTTGAAACTCAACATTAAAACAAGTAAGTTCTGGCATCACTTTATGGCAAGAAGAAGGAGAAAAAGTGGAAACAGTGACAGATTTTATTTTATTGGGCTGCAAAATCACTGTGGATGGTGACTAGCAGCCATAAAATTAAAAGATGCTTGCTCCTTGGAAGGAAAGATATGACAAAACTAGACAGTGTAGAGGCAACAATTTGCTGACACAGGTTCATATAGTCAAAGCTATGGTTTTTCCAGTTGTCATGTATGGATGTGAGAGTTGTACCATAAAGAAGGCTGATCCCTGAAGAATTAATGCCTTTGAATTGTGGTGCTAGAGAAGACTCTTGAGAGTCTGCAAGGAGACCAAGCCAGTCAGTCCTAAAGGAAATCAACCCAAAATATTCGTTGGATGGACTGCTACTGAAGCTCCAATACTTTTGCCACCTGATGTGAAGAGCTGACTTATTGTGTGTGTGTGTGTGTGGGGTGGGGGTGGGGGGGCCTGAAAGATTGAAGGCAAAAGAAAAAAGAAGTTTCAGAGGATGAGATGTTTAGATAGCGTCACTGACTCACTAAATATGAATTTAAGCAAACTCCATGATATACTGGTGGACAGAAGATCCTGCAAGTCGCAGTTCATGGGGAAACCATGAGTGACCTGACTTAGGGACTGAACAACAACGGTACCTGAGAAGGCAATAAATTATAAAAGGTAAAAACTGATAAGCACTGAGAACCAACTGGAAGGTCCAACAGAGATGATAAAATCCAATCTGTATACATTCCAGCTGCAAATAAAATCCTTTGCCTCACAATTAAGAATGCATAGGAGTACTTCTGTGACAGAAATGACTATTCTGTAAAAATAAGTTTAAAGCTATTTTAGTTTATATTTAAACTAAATTATAGATTATATTAAATCATGGAAATCACAAAAACAAGAAATTTGTAATAGTAAAAAAAGCTTAGGGCACAATTTGCAACTGAGGAAATGTTATTTTGGTAGGTCATATTTAGAGAGAGAATGGATAAAAGAAAAATTGTAGAAATCTTACAGTGGGGTTAGGGGTTTAAACATGAAGCTAATGATCAGGTCACTGGAAAGATGTAGATGACTTTCCAAACAACAGAGACTTTGAAAGATAGTGGAAATTAGAATCACATTAAACCATTTTCTACTGAAACAAGATATTTCAATAAAGCAAACATAAGGTAAATATATCTGTGGAGCCTTGTACAAAGTCTAGGAGGTAGAATTAGGCTTTTTGCTTGTCAACACTATCTACTTCTGTGGTCTATCATTATGTAATTTTGGAGTCAGTTATCCAGCAACTTCTAAGTGCATATCTATATTATATATAGAGAACATGATAGGAGACGTAAAACTCCAATGAAACATTGAAAACAAAAAGTTAAGATGAGGATACTCATCATCCAATTAAATGAACCAGCCTTTTAGATTGGAACTGGGTTTTCTTGGAACTGTACCTTAAAGCTCAGTTGTTCATACTAGAGCAGGGTAAAAACATTCAGGGATGGGCATTTAAGGGAACTTGGCACCACTGGTAAGGTCTATGCGTACTTTTGGGCTGTTGCCCATAGAGTTTTCAGTAAGCCAAAGCACAATAAAAGGAATAGAAGCAACTGTGGCTGAATCACACTTGAAACCAGCAGAATCTGCCAACTCTGGAAGCAGAGGCAAAGGCTGCAATAATAATAAAGTAGGAGCACAGCTTTTCAATCCTTTCCAAACAAAGGGGGCTTAGACAGAAATAACTCTTTTCAGCATTCGGACTGAAAGAGTGTTGTCTTTGCCCACCCACTCTATTCATCTGATCTCACCACCCTGACTTTCACAACTAGTTTGCATATACCGCTGGACACAGTCTATTGTCTTTCAGCAAGCTGAAATTAAGTATCCACAGAGAGATATTTAGCAATTACAGACTTTGCTGATGTGTAGCACATGTGGAGAAGGAACCTAATAACTTTAGAAGATGTGTTCTAAAATTAGTTTGCCTTTGTAAGACTTTCAGTTCTTACATTTTATATCACCCTTAATTGCTCAGCTCATGCTATAGAAACCTAGTGCCCATTTAGGATAGTGTGTGCACGCATGATCTGTTGCTTGGTCATGTTTGACTCTTGGCTACCTCATGGACCACCAGTGTATTGTTGTTGTTGTTGAGTCACTAAGTTGTGTCCAACTCTTTGCAACCCCTTGGACTGCAGCATGCCAGGCTTCCCTACCATTCACTATCTCCTGGAGTTTGCTCAAATTCATGTTCTTTGTCTGTGATGGTATCCAACCATGTCATCCTTTGTCACCTTCTTCTTTTTTATTCAGTCTTTCCCAGCATCAGGATCTTTTCCAGTGAGTCAGCTCTTCTCATTATGTGTGTATACTCTGTTTAATTCTGAATCAGGACATGTCTTCCTTCTGATCACTACTGCTTGGTACAACTAATGAAGATAAAAAAGAGTTGAATTTCCCTTTTCCCTCTTGTCTTCAAAATTCCACAGAGGATGTGCTGGATGACTCAAGTTGTGAGGCAACAATAATACTTTTCTCCCCTGTATCTTTTGCACACAACATCAAGTGCAAAAAGATGAGGAATGGACTATGTCCTTCCATATAAATAAATAAGAATGTCACAGTTATCAGCAATTACAGCCCTCCATGTGAGCCTGTGAACCCTGAGGAAACTTAGAAAGGAAAAGCCATCTAGCAACCATCAGACTGCAGAAACTCCCTACGGTGAGCCCTGAGGAAACTCAGGGTGTGAAAACACAGGATACTAGCCTCAGACAATTGAGGTCCATATCAAAGAAATGGTTCCAGTGAGCTCATACTCTTGCATATTCCCATATATAGAAAGGCACTAAATTCCTTAGCTTGAGATATTTGGTTTTCTTTAATTAATAGCAATTTTTTGATGTTTCAACTACCTGCCTTTTGTTGAAAAACTCCTATGTATCCTGGTATACCCATCAGCTCCTTATTTTAGAGCTATCTTAAATGCTGTCTCCTGGGCTGCAGTCCTCATTTTGCCCCAGATAAAATTTAATTTGTAACTCTCACTTTGTGCTTTTTTGTTTAAGTCAGCGAGGGAGAGCAAAAGAGTGTATGCCTTCAGTAAGTACAACCTTGAGCTGCCACAAGCAAATTACATCCTGATCTAGAGGACGCTTGATGTGTAAATAGAAAGATGGAAGTTGCCAAACACCTAGATAATCTCACAAAATTTAATGCTACAGATTTCATTTTTGTTACATTCTCCACTAATGTTTGGCTGTGAGCCTCTACTGAGTCACTTTATTCTTTGTTCTTTAAAATTTCCATTTAATGTGTAGACAAAAAAAGCAGAACAGTGCCAATACATAAGCATATTTATTTTCTAAGAAAAAATAGGAAACTGAAATTTCAATAATGGAAGAATATGATACAAATGATAATTTTATAATAATTTATTAATTCATTTGATAAATTAACATTCACTCATTCAATAGATATTAACTGAGCCTGTACTGTGCACCATGGCTATTTCAGATTCTTGAGACACTGGTGAAAAAGGAAACTCTCTGCTTTCAGGTTTTACATTCTCTTATGAGTGGGGAAAGGGAAAGACATTAACATACACATTCATGATTTGTCAGTGAGTGATATGAACTAATGGAAAAATAAAGCCAAGTAAGAGGGCAAGTGACATAGATATAATGTAATACTACACAGAGAGCAATGCAGAATTTGATACTGAGAAGAAACACTTCCTAAAATTAATACAGATAAGCTTCTGCTGATGGTTGCATTATTTTTCCAGTCTCTCTTTGTGATGGTTTATTTTATGTGTCAACTTGACTGAGCCACAAAATGCCCAAACAGCTGATGAAACATTATTTCCAGGTGAGTCTTAAGTATGTTTTTAGAAGAGATTAGAATTTGGATGTATAAAATGAGTAAAGCAGATTGCACTCCCTTAATGGATTGCATCATCCAATCCAGTTGAGGGCCTGAATCAAACAAAAAGGCAGGTGAAGGTTAAATTTGTTTTCTGATTGACTGTTGAGCTGGAATATCAATGTTCACTTGGCTGTGGTTCTCTTGATTCTTAGGACCTTACACTCAGGCTGGAATTTAAACCATTAGATCTCTGGCTGTTTGACGTTTTCAATTACACTACTAAAATGTTGACTTAAAACAACATTAAAAAAAACTAAGATCATGCATCTGGTCCCATCACTTCATGGCAAATAGGTGGGAAAACAATGGAAACAGTAAGAGACTTCATTTTCTTGAGCTCCAAAATCACTGCAGATGGTGACTGCAGCCATGAGATTAAAAGATGCTTGCTCCTTGGAAGAAAAATTATGACAAGCCCAGACAGTGTATTAAAAAGCAGAGACATTACTTTGTCAACAAAGATCTGTCTAGTCAAAGCTATGTTTTTGTTTTTTTTTTCCCATTAGTCATGGATGGATGTGAGTGTTGGACCATAAAGATATCTGGGCACCCAAAAATTGACGGTTTTGAACTGTGGTGTTGGAGAAGATTCTTGAGAGTCCCTTGGACAGCAGGGAGATCAAATCAGTCAATTGTAAAGGAAATCAGTCCTTGAATATTCATTGGAAGGACTGATGCTGAAGCTGAAGTTCCAATACTTTGACCACCTGTTGTGAAGAGTGGACTCAATAGAAAAGACTCTGATGCTGAGAAAGATTGAAGGCAGGGGGAGAAGGGGATGACAGACAACAAGATGGTTGGATGGCATCACTGAATCACTGGATTTGAGTTTGAGCAAAGTCCAGGAAATGGTGAAGAACAGGGAAGCCTGGCATGCTGCAGTCCATGGGGTCACAAAGAGTCAGACATGACTGAGCCACTGAACAACAACTGGCTTTCCTACATCTCTAGTCTGCAGACAGGAGATGGAGGGAATTCTCAGTTTCCATAATCTATCTCTTTCACTGTCTCTTTATCTCCTCCACTGGTACTGTTTCTCTGGATAACTGTGACTAATATACTCCCAAATTTTTCCACTTATGTAATCAAAAAATGCCACACAGAATTGAAGATATAGAATCATTGAGAAAGCAGACAGTATGAGAGACTTCCTACATTTGCTCATTTTGTTGTCTTGTTCCTTTAAATTTTAATGTTTCCTTCTGCTAAAGTAAAGTATTATTGACAAATAAAATTTAAATAATTGTAAAGCAGGCAATGTGATAATTTATGCATATTTTTATTGTAAGAGGACTTCCCAGGTGACTCTAGTGGTAATCAGTCTACTGCCAATACAGGAGATGCAAGAGACACAGTTCAATTCCTGGGTCCGGAAGACCCTTAGAGTTGGAAATGACAACCCAACTTCAATATTCTTGCCTGGAAAATGCCATGGACAGAGGAGCTTAGAGGGCTTTAGTCCATGGGACCACAAAGAGTCAGAACATGTGTGAGTGACTAAGCACACATTGAATGAACTCCCACCATCAAGTAATTCCCACCATCAATTAATCAACACAGCAATCACTTCACATATTTATTTTTTTACCTTTTAATGTATATGCTGTCAATAAAGTTCTAAAGGGCAATATTTCCGGTCCTCATAAATGACTATTATAATCCTTTAAAACCATGTCTCTTACCACACTTAATAGTAGTTTGAGAAAATTAACTTAACAACATTCCCTTAAACCTTATTTTTTTCTTTAACTCTATTTTCATAAACTGTTTCTCCAAGAAAAAATCCTTGTAGGTTATATTCAGGAAAAACAACTGTATCAGTCTTGAGAAACTTTAACTAAAATAATTTTAGAAAATAGCACACTGAAAGGTCATGAATATTTCATAAGTGAATAAGATAGATTTAATGGACTGAATAGTTTCAGGTCAGAATTATTTTGACATAAATTGTTCTTAGTAAATCTACTTAATATGAAATAGGCATTGAAGAAATTTATCACTTATAGAGATGATACATATGTCCTCTGTGCCTTATTTTGTTCATCTGTATTAAGAATAAATGAATAACATATTTGACTTAATGATCTAAAAATGTGGGTGGATATATCATGAAGTTAAAAATCCTTGAACTTTTGTTTGATATTGAGATAGTAACAATATTAACAAACAAATACTACTGTATTCACTTGAGATATTGTTTTCATGAGCAGGAATAAGTTTAGCTCATGACATTCACGTGGATATTTTGTTGGGATTTTTACTTTCTTGCTGTAGCTTCAGTATTTTGGAAATATTATGAGAATTTTGTATTGCTGCACTTTTTCAAAGATAAATTGATTTCTGGAGTAAACATTCATGCAACATGTCTTCCTTTTCTAAGTCAGCATAGAGGAAAAAAAAAAGAAAACACACACATTTAATAGAAAGTAGGAGATATGTGAGTCCTACCACCTGCGGTACAGAGATTTCTCATGGAAGAAAAAAAAAAAAAAATCAAAAGCAAGCTAAAGGGTCTGGTGTTACTTCTCAAGAAGCGACTTCATGTGACAGCAAATGATGCTCACCATTCTGTCTTTCCTGAAGGCAGCTTTCTTGCCATGTTGAAGAGGTCTACTGCATTCTTGTCCTTGAGTCTCAATGTAAAAGTCCTGACAGAATCTAAGATATAAACCAAGTCTGACGGTAGAAGGCAGAGGTGATCTGATCTGTATTATTCCTGCTATACTCTTGTGATGTTTAGTGATTAGCAAATTGATTTTCAATTAATACAATAACAAGAGAGGTTGGGTTCTAATTAGTGTATAACAAATTTAGGGATGATAATATATGAAAGTTCAAAAAATGTTCCTTGTATTATAAGTCATTCATCAATACTTGTGCTTTTGAGATAATTGAGTTAGAGAAATTGCTCTTTAAAATATTAACCTAATTTAGCCAACACATGTTACCCTAGACTTTAAAGAAAAAAAAAATTATAGTAAAAAGTCTGTGTTAACCATAGGCTTTTATAATTAAACCCACAAAATAAACATGCGCTGATTTCAGGTTAATAGAAGCATGACTAGGAAAATGGCGAAATCTTTATGATAGTCTTTTAAACATTTTCTACAGACCATTATTTTAGTGAGGCAGAATACAGGTGACTCACTGCCAGCTACTGTCCTATGTGTCCTTAGACAGTCACCTGGTGGACAGTAGCCTAGTGGGAATACAGAGACTACCCTTATCTTCATAACTGTATAATGAATTTAAGGCATGCAATGTTTCAGTATATTAGCCAATGTGAAGTGACTTAAGTTTATTGCATATTTGACTCAAACTTACAGTATAGTGCAGAAACAGATACACCTTTGCTCAAAAACTCATAAAGATTTACATTTTCCTTCAGAAGTGAAAAAGTGAAGTCACTCAGTCGTGTCTGACTCTTTGTGACCCCATGGACGGAAGCCTACCAGGCTCCGCCGTTCATGGGATTTTCCAGGCAAGAATACTGGAGTGGGATGCCATTTCCTTCTCCAAATAATATTCACAGTACATGTGATCATTCACAGTTGTATAACCTTGTCTCATCTCCTATGATAGTATATTTGAAAGCCTGTTTTCTCTTATTCAGTTGTCTATTTCTTTATATCAATCTGTACACAGTTTCCATATGTGCATCTCTAGATTTTCTCATGGTTTTGTGTTTGTTATTTAGATGATGTCCTCTTTGTTTTTCCTAAGTTGACCACTCCTCAAAATTAGGATGAGTCCCAGCTTCATCATAAGCCCTATTCAGATGTTTGTAATAGATATTATCCTTTCATCTTAATGACTACTCAGGGCACATATATTTGGAGTCAAGTATTATGAAAGGCCCTTCTCAGCTTTTGCTTTCAAATTAAGTTATAGTCTCACCTCTAGCTATATATATACATATATATATATAGACATTGCTGCAAGATTATTGATTCAATGTTCAAATATTGCATTTCTACCAACTCTATAGTTAACAGAGGCAAAATTTTGCCATCTTCTTACTCTGCACTTGTGGGATACTATAGAACAAAGCTAGGTACATATTACTCTCTCAATAAATAATTGTTGAATTAAACAGAACAGAAAAATAAAATGCCATTTTATGATGATTGGTTTTAGAAGTTTTACCTAATGATGTCATTTTATAACTTTTTCCATGACATTATTTTATTGACTTGAGAACCCTTAAGTGTTTCATTTCTTGTTAGTGAATTGTTAGTGAAAGTGTTAGTTGCTCAGTCATATCTGACTCTTTGCAAACCCAGGGACTGTGGCCTGCCAGGCTTCTCTGTCCCTGGACTTCTTCAGGCAAGAATATTGGAGTGGGTATCAATTCCCTTCTTCAAGGGATCTTCCCAACCCAGGAATTGAACCTGGGACTCTTGCATTGCATTTAAAGAGACTCCAAATCTTATTTTATCCTCAACTGAAATATAAAATGTATTGGTCTTAAAATTAACATAATTATAAAATGAGTACTTACTACAATGGCCATGTATTATTTGTTGGAATTTTTCTTTTCTTAAATCCCCAAATACCCTGTAATATTATGACTCCATATAACAAGAAGAAAGGTTATTAATATAACTAAAATTTGAATCCAGATAAATCCTAAGTGTTTGTTGCAAACTATCTGATAAAACAACACAAAACCCACCATTCTTAATTTTTAAACGTTGTTTTCATTACATCTGTAACTCTTAGACATTTGACTGGGAAATTTGTATAATTCATAGCAATGTCTAATTTAAAACCACAGGTTAAAATTTGGTCATATAAAAAGGTTTGCAACCATGTAAGTAGGAAAGAATAGCTTGTACATAGCAAAGCTATAAAATGTAGCATAATGAAAAACTGTAAAATTGTTTAACTCACTGATTTCCCTCATTAACTTCACTAATCCAATCTGGCCTAGTTTGCATATTCTGCATATCTTATACTTACCACTATGGAAAACACACAGATAAACAGTTTGTTATTGATCTATACATCTATCTATCATCTACCTAAATATCTATCTATGTGTGTGTAAACTAATATGGTATTTTTCTCCTTTAAAATAATCCCAGCTTATTTTTTAAAATAGTAATAATTGTATGGAATTATTTCATTAAACTTATTCTTTGCTATACCATTCACAAAAATTGTTTTGCACAAGTTGCTTTAAATATTCTTAGAAAACTTCAACATTATCACACATAATATTGAAGTTTCAAACTGTGAATTTTAAATCATTATAACTAGGCTTAACCACAGCCTTGCTAATCAAAATAGGAACCTTTGCAATCAACACATTTTTTCCAATAAGAAACATGTTTATTTATTCCTATAACATAAAAATCCATGTTTCAGGATTTTATGAACTCTTGGAAAGCAGCCTCTGCCTCCTGCTGGTTATGGAAGCGTTTCGCCTGCAAAAGTTGTCCAGATGTTTGAAATGGCAGTTAGTTGGCTAGAGGCCAGGTGAGTGTGGCAAATGAGACAAAAGTGCATAGCCCAATTCATTCAATTTTGAAGCATTTGTTGTGTGACCTGCGGTCTGATGCTGTCATTGAGAGGAACTGGGTCCTTTCTGTTGACCAATGCCAGCTGCAGGCATTGCAGTTTTCAGTGCCTCTCATAGATTTGCTGAGCAGGCTTCTCAGATGTTATGGTTTTACAATGATTCGGAAAGCTATAGTGGATCAGACTGGCAGCAGACCACTAGTGACCATGACCTTTTTTGGTGCAAGTTTGATTTGGGGAAGTGCTTTGGAGCCTCTTCTCAGTCCAACCACTGAGCTGATCATCACCAGTTGTGGGTCATATAAAATTCACTTTTCATCACAATCTGATCAAGAAGTGGTTCATTGTTGTGGCATAGAATAAGAGAAGATGACACTTTAAAATGATGATTAAAAAAAATTCATTTATCTCATGAGGCACCTATGTATTGAGCTTTTTCACCTTTCCAATTTACTTCAAATTCTGAATGACCATAGAATGGTCAACACTGAGTTCTTTGGCAGCTTCTTATGTAGTTTTAAGAGGCTCAGCTTCGATGATGGCTCTCAATCAGTCGTTGCCACTTCTGATGGCTGACCACTATGATCCTCTTCTTCAAGCCTCTTGCCTCCTTTGCAAAACTTCTTGAACCAACACAGTACTGTACATTCATTAGCAGTTTCTGGGCCAAATTTGTGTAGTTGGAAGTTGTCTCTACTGCTTCATGACCCATTTTGAACTTAAATAAGAAAATCTCTCAAACTGGCTTTGTGTCTAACAGTATTTCCCTAGCCTAAAATGAGACAAAAGTTTAGAGTCCAGTTCACTCAACTTTGAAGCATTTGTTTTGTGACCTGCGGTCTGGTGTTGTCATAGAGAAGTTGGTGATGGGAGGCCTGGCATGCTGCAGTCCATGGGGTCACAAAGAGTCAGACACAATTGAGTGATTGAACTGAACTGAACTGAAAATTAACAAAAAAAAAAAAAAAAAAGAAACAAAAACAAAAACCGATACAGTAAATAAAAAATCATTAGCAAAAAACATAAAGTGAGAAATGTGCATTAAAGTGGTGACCACGTATAAGAATATATCCCAATATGGAAAGGTAAATTTCAACAATGCAAGACTGCAATTACTTTTGCACCTACATAATAGCTCAAGAATTTGAAATAATATGAAAACCATGTTAAAATATAGAGCTTAAACCTCTCTATTTTACATCAAGTGCTTCGGTCTCATAAGTGCTTTATAGGTTATTGCTTTTTTCTATTAGTTTTTCTATAACAGTAGCTTACCCAAGAGAGAAATTAATTCTGCCCAAGAGCAAAAAATTATTAAAAATATTAAAAAGAACCTTTAACATTCATGCCAGAGAGCCTAAGAATTATATGCCAAGCATTTCACATATATTGATCCTAATACTTGCAGAATCGCTGTAAGAGAATATTCCCCTTTATATACAGAAAAACTACAGCCCTGAGAATTTAGACACCTTAACTAATAGGTAGTGGGAAAATTAATTGATGCCTTTCTCATTTTAGAAAATTGCTTCTGGCTGGTAATTATATTCTCAGGTCTTTTCTCTTCATTTTGATCCATAGCACTTAATTTTCACAAATTGACAAGTGAATTTTGTTAAAACTAGAAAGCAACATTTTTACTGTGCTTTATCCTGGAGTGTGAAGTCCAGTGAATCTTAAGAAGCATTACTACAAACAAAGCTAGTGGAGGTGATGAATTCCAGCTGAGCAATTTCAAATCCTATAAGATGATGCTATTAAAGTGCTGCACTCAATATGCCAGCAAAACTGCAAAACTCAGAAGCAGCCAAAAGACTGGGAAAGGTCAGTTTTCATTCCAATCCTAAAGAAAGGCAATGGCAAAGAATGTTCAAACTACTACACAATTGCACTCATTTCATGTGCTAGCAAGGTCATGCTCAAAATCCTCCAAGCTAGACTTCAACAGTACATGAACCAAGAACTTCCAGATTTACAGGCTGGAATTAGAAAAGGCAGAGGAATCAGAGACCAAACTGCCAACATTTATTGGATCATAGAAAAAGCAAGAGAATTCCAGAAAAACACCTACTTTTTCTTCCTTGACTATGCTAGAGCCTTTGCCTGTGTGGATCACAACAAACTGTGGGAAATGCTTAAAGAGATGTGAATACCAGACCATCCTACCTGCCTCCTAGGAAATCTGATCCAGGACAAGAATCAATAGAACTAGACATGGAACAATGGACTGGTTCAAAATTGGGGAAGGACTACATCAAGGCTGTATATTGTCACCTTGCTTATTTAAATTATATGCAGATTATATTATGTGAAATACCAGACTGAATGAAGCTCAAGCTGGAATCAAGATTTCCAGGAGATATATCAATAATCTCAGATATGCAGATGACACCACCCTAATGGCAGAAAGTGAAGAAGAACTAAAGAGCCTCTTGATGAAGGTGAAAGAGGAGAGTGAAAAAGCTGGCTTGAAACTCAGCATTTTAAACCCTAAGATCACGGCCTCCCGTCCCTTCACTTCATGACAAATAGATGGGGGAAACCATGTAAACAGTGAAATACTTTATTTTCCTGAGCTCCAAAATCACTATGAATGGTGAATGCAGCCATGAAACAACAACAACAAAAAAAATGCTCTCTCCTAGGAAGAAAAGCTATGACAAACCTAGACAGCATAATATTAAAAAGCAGAGACATCACTTTGCCCACAGAGGTCAGTACAGTCAAAGCTACGGTTTTTCCAGTAGTCATGTATGGATGTGATTTTTAGACCATAAAGGCTGAGTGCTAAAGAACTGATGCTTTTGAACTGTGGTGTTGGAGAAGACTCTTGAGAGTCCCTTGGACTGCAAGGAGATCCAACCAGTCCATCCTAAAGGAAATCATTCCTGAATATTCATTGGAAGGACTGATGCTGAAGCTCAAACTCCAATCCTCTGGCCACCTGATGCAAAGAACTGACTCATTTGAAAAGATCCTGATGCTGGGAAAGATTGAAGACAGGAGGAGAAGGGGACTACAAAGGATGAGATGGTTGGATGGCACCATCGACTCAATGGACATAAATTCGAGTAGACTCTGGGAGTTGGTGATGGACAGGGAGATGTAGTGTGCTGAAGTCCATGGGGTTGCAAAGAGTCAGAAACGACTGAATGACTGAACTCAACTGAATTGATAGATACTTCAGAATATTTTAGAAGAGTCTTGTCAATGGTCACTCACATTTTTGCTCACGCTTGTACTTTAAACATTCTGAATATCAAAAAAACTCTCAAGATTTTTCAGGTGACTAATGGATCCGGATCCTATGGTCTCCATATGATCTCCAAAAGGTGGGGAGGAGGGAAGTGAGCCACTTTATTTGTCTTGAGTGCCCATCCCTTAAACAGTTTGTATAGTTGACAATAAAACAGTTCTTACATTACTAGAGTCATGCTGTAGAAACTTTGAATGTATCAACCATTTTCAGTTCTTCTTATCATCAGTTCAGTTCAGTCGCTCAGTTGTGTCCGACTCTCTGCGACCCCATGAATCGCAGCACGCCAAGCCTCCCTGACAATCATCAACTTTCGCAGTTCACCCAAACTCACGTCCATTGAGTCGGTGATGCCATCCATCCATCTCATCATCTGTCGTCCCCTTTTTCTCCTGCCCCCAATCCCTTCCAGCATCAGAGTCTTTTCCAATGAGTCAACTCTTTGCATGAGGTGGACAAAGTACTGGAGTTTCAGCTTTAGCATCATTCCTTCCAAAGAACACCCAGGACTGATCTCCTTCAGAAAGGACTGGTTGAATCTACTTGCAAATCTCAAGAGTCTTCTCCAACACCACAGTTTAAAAGCATCAATTCTTCGGCACTTAGCTTTCTTCACAGTCCAACTCTCACATCCAACAGGACCACTGGAAAAACCATAGCCTTGACTAGACAGACCTTTGTTGGTAATGTCTCTGCTTTTCAATATGCTCTCTAAGTTGGTCATAACTTTCCTTCCAAAGAGCAAACATATTTTAATTTCATGGCTGCAATCACCATCTGCAGTGATTTTGGAGCCCCCCAATATAAAGTTTGACACTGTTTCCACTATTTCCCCATCTATTTCCCATGAAGTGATGGGGCCGGATGCCATGATCTTCGTTTTCTGAATGTTGAGCTTTAAGCCAACTTTTTCACTCTCCTCTTTCACTTTCATTAAGAGGCTAGTTAGTCCCTCTTCACTTTCACTTTCTGCCTTAAGGGTGGTGTCATCTGCATATCTGAGGTTATTGATATTTCTCCCGGCAACCTTTGATTCCAGCTTGTTTCTTCCAGGCCAGCGTTTCTCATGATGTACTCTGCATATAAATTAAATAAACAGTGACGATACGCAACCTTGATGTACTCCTTTTCCTATTTGGAAGCAGTCTGTTTATCCATGCCCAGTTCTGACTGTTGCTTCCTGACCTGCATATAGGTTTCTCCAGAGGCAGGTCAGGTGGTTTGGTATTCCCACCTCTTTCAGAATTTTCCACAGTTTATTGTGATCCATACAGTCAAAGGCTTTGGCATAGTCAATAAAGCAGAAATAGATGTTTTTCTGGAACTCTCTTGCTTTTTTGATGATCCAGCAGATGTTGGCAATTTGCTCTCTGGTTCCTCTGCCTTTTCTAAAACCAGCTTGAACATCTGGAAGTTCATGGTTCATGTATTGCTGAAGCCTGGCTTGGAGAATTTTAAGCATCTCTTTACTAGCGTGTGAGATGAGTGCAATTGTGGGGTAGTTTGAGCTTTCTTTGGCATTGCCTTTCTTTGGGATTGGAATGAAAACTGACCTTTTCCTGTCCTGTGGCCACTGCTGAGTTTTCCAAATTTGCTGGCTTATTGAGTGCAGCATCATCTTTCTTTCAAAGCATCATCTCCCAAGATTTGAAATAGCTCAACTGGAATTCCATCACCTCCACTAGCTTTGTTCATAGTGATGCTTCCTAAGGCCCATTTGACTTCACGTTCCAGGATGTCTGGCTCTAGGTGAGTGATCACACCATTGTGATTATCTTGGTCATGAAGATCTTTTTTTTTTTTTTTTTTTTTACAGTTTTTCTGTGTATTCTTGCCACCTCTTCTTTATAGCTTCTGCTTCTGTTAGGTCCATACAACTTCTGTCCTTTATTGAGCCCATCTTTGCATGAAATGTTCCCTTGGTATCTCTAATTTTCTTGAAGAGACCTCTAGTCTTTCCCATTCTGTTGTTTTCCTCAATTTCTTTGCACTGATCACTGAAGAAGGCTTTCTTATCTCTTCTTGCGATTCTTTGGAACTCTGCATTCAGATACTTATTTCTTTCCTTTTCTCCTTTGCTTTTGACTTCTCTTGTTTTCACAGCTGTTTGTAAGGCCTCCTCAGACAGCCATTTTGCTTTTTTGCATTTTTTTCCCATGGGAATGGTCTTGTTCTCTGTCTCCTGTACAATGTCATGAACCTCAATCCATAGTTCATCAGGCACTCTATCTATCAGATCGAGTCCCTTAAATCTATTTCTTACATCTACTGTGTAATCATAAGGGATTTGATTTAGGTCATACCTGAATGTTCTCATGGTTTTCCCTACTTTCTTCAATTTAATTCTGAATTTGGCAATAAGGAGCTCATGATTTGAGCCACAGTCAGCTCCTGGTCTTGTTTTTGTTGACTGTATAGAGCTTCTCCATTTTTGGCTGCAAAGAATATAATCCATCTGATTTCGGTGTTGACCATCTGGTGATGTCCATGTGTAGAGTCTTCTCTTGCGTTGTTGGAAAAGGGTGTTTGCTATGACCAGTGCGTTCTGTTGGCAAAACTCTATTAGCCTATGCCCTGCTTCATTCCATATTCCAAGGCCAAATTTGCCTGTTTTAAACCTGTGCCAGGGAAGGGGTGTCATTTTGGAAATGAGGAATAAATACTTTTATACTTTGACTGACTATCTGGGAAGCATCAGTGATGATCTGTGTGGAAAATTAAAAAAAATGCTGAATGTCTTCACATCAAAGTATCTTTGTCTTTCCTTCCCTCTTTTGTTTATTTGTTTTTAATTAATTTATAAAAGGGCAATACCTGAAAGAGTTATCAAGGGAAACTGCTCTGCTGGTGAAGTAGAGTGTGAAAGTAGTCTGAGAATGGGGAATGACCACAGCTTTAGCTATGTTATTAGGCAGGAAAAAAAAAGTAATTTTTTAACAGACTGAGTAGAAGGTAACATAAGTACCATTAAAAGTTTAACTTTTTCAGAAGTTAAAAAAAAGGCTCATTACTTTCACAATTTTTCTCAGCCAAGAGGTACCCAAGGGCATCATGAGAAGGATGCTAGCTGATGCTTTTTAATATGTGAGTGTACATTCTCCAAGACAGCTGCCAGTTCTGCCACCTGGGCAGAATGCAGAGGCAGCAGGAAATTTCAAGACTTCATAGAACACAGATTACAGACCTTACCTCCATACCATAGTGTGGAATAATAATAATAAGAAGAAGAAAAACTGAGAGAAATATATACCATAAAAAATCATAACATTTGGTGATTTCATGATGTTACATGATGGCATCGCTGACTCAATGGACATGAACTTAAGCAGACTCCAGGCGACAGTGAAGGACAGGGAAGCCTGGCATGCCGAAGTCCATGGGCTTGCAAAGAATCAGACACAACTTAGTGATTGAACAACAGCACGATGTTACATAATGAAAGTATTTGTTACTATGAAATTGAAGGGGATAATACAGGAAAGTTATACATGTTATAAACTTAATTGAAGGTTATAACATGTAAACCCCTATATATTGTATAGGGGTTAAAGCCCCTATACAAGGCATAGGAGGTTTATGGGAAATTGTACTTTCCTCTTAGTTTTGTTGTTAACAACAACAACAACAACAAATATATATATATATATATATATATATATATATATATATATATATATATATGTTGTGAACCTATACATACATATATTATTGTGTGTGTGTGTGTGTATATATATATATGTATATATAGAGAAAAATTAAAATGCTGGTTTCAGGGCACAAAAATAGGGAAATTGGGGAAATGTTTACAGTGCAAACCTATGTACAGCATAGTAATTATAGCCAACAATACAGTATTATAATTTTCCAAGTTGCTAAGAGACTAGATTCTAATTGTTCTCACCACACAGAAAAAAGATAATTATGTGACATGCTAGAGGTATTAGGTTGGAGATGGAAATGGCAACCTACTCCAGTATTGTTGTCTGGAGAATCCCAGGGACAGAGGAGCCTGGCAGGCTACCATCTATGAGGTTGCACACAGTCAGACATGATTAAAGTGACTTAGCAGCAGCATCAGAGATGTTAGCTAACTCTATGGTGGCAATTATACTGCAGTATGTAAATATACCAAATTAACATGAGGTACATCTTAAATTTACATAATGTTTATGTCAATTATTTATCAATTGAAAAAAAAAAATCACTCACCAGAATGGTGCATTTGCCTTAAAGATGAAACTGTATAAACGAATCATAATCAACCAGTCCACAGTTAACCTTAGGGTCCAAACCTTGAAGTTGGAAAAATGTATAATGACTTATATCCATCATTGTAATATCATATAGAGTATTTTCACTGCCCTCAAAATCCTTTATGCTCTGTCTATTCATCCTTCCTCCCTGCTCCCTGCCAAAATCACTTTTGGCAACCACTGAACTTTTCATTGTGTTCATAATTTGTTTTTCCATTTCCAGAATGATGCATAGTTGGAATCATACAATATGTAGACATTTCAGATTAGCTTCTTTCACTCAGCAACATATTAACACATTTAAGTTTCTTTCATATATTTCCATGGCTTGATAGCTTATTTTTTGTAATGAATAATGTTCCATTGTTTGGATATTCCACAGTCGAGTTTACCATTCACCTAACTGAAGGACGACTTAGTTGCTTTCAAGTTTTGGCAGTCATGAATAAAACTGCTATAAAAATCAATATGGGGACTTAAGTTTCTAACGTTTTACATAAATACCAGAGTATGATTGCTAGATCATGCAGTAAGGGTACATTTAGTTCTGTAATAAAACATCAAGATATTCTCCAACGTGACCATGCTATTTTACTTTCCCACCAGCAATAACTGTGAGCATCTCCTGCTCTCTATTCTCCCCACATCTGATGGTGTCAATGTTCAGATTTGTGCCATTCTAGCAGTTACACAGTTGTATCTTATTGGGGTTTTCATTTTCATTTTCCTGAGAACTTATGATGTGGAACATTTTTTCACATGCTTGTTTGCCATCTGTATATCTTTTTTTGGTTACATATTTGTTAAGGTCTTTGGTTCATTTTTCAATCAGTTTTTTTTTTTCTTATTATTTTTGAGTTTTAAGGTTTCTTTATTTTGGATAACAGTCCATCATCAGTGTGATTTTTGCAAATATTTTTCTCCCAGTCTGTGACATTGAGCTTTGCAAAGAAGAAATTTTAATATTAATAAATTTCAGCTTATCAATTATTTCTTTCTTGGTTCCCATCTTTGGTATTTAAAAAGACATTGTCATGCTCAAGGTCATCTGCAATTTCTCCTGTGCTGTCTTCTAGGAGTTTATAGTTTTGCATTTTTACATTTATATCTAGGATTAATTATGCATTCATTTTTTGAAGCATGTAAAGTCATTCATTTTTCTGCAGGTGGATGCCCAGTTGTTTCAGCACTATTTATTAAAGAGATTATCTTTGTTCCATTTTATTGTCTTTGCTTCTTGTCAAAGATTAGTTGACTGTATTTATAGAGGTCTATTTCTGGACTCTCTATTCAGTAGCATTGATGTAGTTGTACATTCTTTCACCAGTACCACACTGTCTTTATTTATAGCAAGTCTAGAAGTCAAATAGAAGTAGTTTAATGTTTTCTTCTTTTTCACTCTGTTTCTTTTCATATTTATGTTTGCACAAGGACTATTCAAAGAAGAGGAACTAACTGCTAAGACTTAGATAATACTTCCCCAAAAGGTTTGATTTAAAAACTTACCACTATTAAGAAGAAATGCTTCTGGAAACAGGTGAGTGTTGGGAATTGTAATTATTATTATTATTGTAGTCCACTTGGCTAGGACTGAAGCATTCAATTATTCAACACTAACAAAATTGTTGTTAACCTAGGTGTTGCTGTGAAGGTATTTTGTAGATGTGACTGATATCTATCATTAGTTTATTTCCATTAAAGGAGATTAGCCTCCATACTTTGAGTGAACTTTATATAATCAGTCAAAAGAACTTAGAAAAATAGCTTTTCCCTGAGGAAGAAGAAACCCCACCTGTGGACCCCAACATCAAACCTTATCTGAGGGTAAACAGCCTGCCAACCTGCCCTGTGGATTTCCGACTTCCTTAACCAGACTCTACATTTGTGTAAGCCAAGATCAGTCCTTGAAATAAATGTCTTTGTGCACACCACACATACACACATTCTACCAATTCTGTGTTTGTCTGTTAGATACAGGAATCATATTAGCTATTTATTTTACTCTTTCCATCTCATATTTGACCTAACCTTCACAACATGGTAGATTTTTCTCTTGCATTAAGGTGTGAAGAGGCACATGGAACTCCTAATGCATGGTGTGTATGCATTTTAATCATTTCTCTTTAGAAAATTAAATCATGATCATTTTTAAACAACAGATAACTAAAATTGAAGAAGCTCCAATTAATCATTGCCTATATATATATATATATAAGCTTATTTACTAGAGTAGCATAATTTTAAAGATACTTATTTTTCTCAATGATACTAAGTCAGCACTGGGAAAATTCCTTGAACTCTGGAGATATTGTCATTGGAATCAGTCTTTGGAATATGCATTCAATCATAGCTTCTGTTGTATTTGGCATGTCTATCATTCAATGTCAGTTCTCATTAATGTTCTGGTTCTTATACTGTCATTTGATGACTTCTCCATTGCCATCTTACTTTATTAGCTAATTATTTTCTAATTACTATTTTATGCCACTGTTTGATTCATTGGTTTTTAATATTTCACTTAATTGACTTTGTTTAAATGATATGAGAAAAAAATGAATTTAAATTTATCATTTAGTCTTGCAAATTCTGATTTGAAAAAAGTGAAAGTGTTAATTGTGCCCAACTCTCGATGACCCCAGGGACTGTAGCCCCCCAGGCTCCTCAGTCCATGAAATTCTCTTGGCAAGAATACTGAAGTGGGTTTCCATTTCCTTCTCCAGGGGATCTTCCCAACTCAGGGACTGAACCCAGGTCTCTTGAATTTCAGGCAGATTCTTTATCATCTGAGTCAACAGGAGAATAGGGAAGCCTGGTGTGCTGCAGTCCATGGAGTCACAGAGTTGGATGTGACTGAGCGACTGAACAGCAGTAATCCTGTTTATAAGTTAAATAAACAGGGTGACAACACACAGCCTTGAAGTACTCCTTTTCCTATTTGGAACCAGTCTGTTGTTCCGTGTCCAGTTCTAATTGTTGCTTCTTGACCTGCATACAGATTTCTCAGGAGGCAGGTAAGGTGGTCTGGTATTCACATCTCTTGAAGAATTTTCCACAGCTGTGAAAAATTGTGAGTATAATTTCAAGTAAACATAGTATAGTATATTCTAATTTTCTTGTATGAAAGCTCTAAAGCCAAATATTTAAGAGATAAACAAAAAGAAAGCTCAACATGGCACAAAGTAGAATAAAAATTGTTTTTTAGATTAATTTTCAAAATGCAAGTTTTAAAATAGTATTGTTTTTCTGTTCCAATTTGTTTATAATACATAATGCATGAGAAAAAACTGAATGGATTAAAAGCAAACAAAAAAACACGTTTAGCTAGAAGGAGGGAATGTTGATGAACACTCTCATTATTTTCATTTTTTTAAGAAAAACACCTTAATTTTTTTTCAATTGGTTAGTGTTACTCAATTGATGGAGAGAGACCCAAAATGAAGCAAAGCAAAGCTATCCTACCACTGCAAATATTTTTCTTTCAGACAGTAGAATAAATTTTTTCTCTCCTTCTTTCAGAAATGAAGTTCAAAGTAATTACCATTACTTAGAGACACAGAAAATAGCCTTCTAGTTAGACAAATGGTTCAACAAGCTTCTTAATGAGAGTATCTTCCCATCTGGATCCCTCTGCAGGCAGACTCAACAGGAAAACAAAACAATAACCCTAGGATATCTGATTCCAAAAACCTGAATAGAAAATTTTAAAATAAATTATGCAAAAACAACAGAAAATACTGTAGAATGAAGTTCATAACCATCTCCTGCCTCAGTTCAGTTGAGTTAAGTCATTCAGTCCTGTCAGACTCTTGAGACCCCAAGGACTGCAGCACACCAGACCTCCCTGCCCATCACCAACTCCTGGAGCTTGCTCAAACTCATGTTCATTGAGTCGGTGATTACCATCTCATTCCTTGTCATCCCCCTTCCCCTCCTGTCTTCAATCTTTCAGTCAGTTCTTCTCATCAGGTGGCCAAAGTATTGGAGTTTCAGCTTCAGCATTAGTCCTTCCAATGAATATTCAGGACCAATTTCCTTTAAGATTGACTGGTTTCATCTCCTTGCAGTTCAAGGTACTCCTAAGAGTCTTCTCCAACACCACACTTCAAAAGCATCAATTCCTCGGTGCTCAGCTTTCTTTTTAGTTCAACTCTCACATCCATACATGACTACTGGAAAAACTATAGCTTTGACTATACAGACCTTTGTCAGCAAAGTGGTATCTCTGCTTTTTAATGTGCTGTCTGGGTTTGTAATAGCTTTTCTTCCAAGGAGCAAGTGTCTTTTAATTTCATGGCTGTAGTCACCATGTGCAGTGATTTTGGAGCCCAAGAAAATAAAGTGTCTCAGTGTTTCCATTGTTTCCCCATCTATTTGCCATGAATTGATGGGACTAGATGCAATAATCTTCATTTTTTGAATTTGAGCTTTAAGTCAGGTTTTTCACTCTCCTCTTTCACCTTCATCAAGAGGCTTTTTAGTTTCTCTTCACTTTCTGCCATAAGGGTGGTGTCATCTGCATATCTGAGGTTATTGATATTTCTCCTGGCAATCTTGATTCCAGCTTGTGTTTCCTCCAGTCCAGCATTCCTCATGATGTACTATGCATATAAATTAAATAAGCAGGGTGACAATATACAGCCATAATGTACTCCTTTATCAATTTGGAACCAGTCCGTTGTTCCATGTCCAGTTACAACTGTTGCTATGTATCTCCTGCCTACCCTTTTGCATTCTATTTCACGATTTTGTTACTTTTTACATGAAATTTTATAATAGACTTCTACATATTCTGCATGACTCCCAACTTCCATGTCTTCAATTATTTTCCAATTTCTCCTACGCGAATTTTTCACTCGATTCAACTTGAACAACATCAAGTCCTTGCGTTCAAGGACTCAAGATGATTTAAACTGACTGTAACAATCATAGCTAATCAAAATTCAATGCCTGCTTTTAAGGCTGTTATATACTGGTTCCATTAAAACCAGCTCTTTCATCCTCTATCTTTTTCAACTAAGTTTAAGTTAGTTAATTTATAATGTTGTGTTGGTTTCAGATGTACAATAAAGTGATTCATTTATATATATATTCTTTTTCAGATCTTTTTCATTTTTAGGTTATTAAAAGATAATGAACATAGTCCCCTGTTGTTTATCTATTTTATATATAGTACAATGTGTTTGTTAGTTACAAACTCCTAATTTGTCTTACACACCACCTCCACTATCCAAAATCGTAACCACAGGTTTGTTTTCTGTGTTTGTGAATCTTTCTTGACCTTGCAAATAAGTTCACTTGTATTATTTTTATAATTCCCACATATAAGTAATGTTATATGATATTTGTCCTTGTCTGACTTATTTCACTTAATATGATGATTCTAGATCCATTCATGTTGCTACAAATGGCATTATTTCATTTTTTTGCTGAGTTAATTTTCCATTGTATGCATATATAACATCTTCTTTATCCAGTCTTCTGTTGATGGACATTTAGATTGCCTCCGTGTCCTGGCTTTTGTAATAGTGTTGCTACAAATAGTGGGGTGTACTTACCTTGTTAGAGCTTTCTCCATATATTCGCCCAGGAGTAGGATTTCTGGATCATTTGGTAGTTCTATCTTAAATTTTTAAAAGTCATTTCCATATTCTATTCCATAGGGGTGTCATGAATTTACATTCCCACTAATGCTGTAGGAGGGTTCATTTTTCTCCACACCATCTCCAATATTTATTATTGGTAGACATTTTAATGATGAAATTCTAACTGTTGAAGGTGACACCCCATTGCAGTTTTGATTTACATTGCTCTAATTATTAGTTTTATTGAGCATCTTTCCATGTGCTTGTTAGCCCTCTGTATGTCTTTGGAGAAATTTCTATTTAGCTATTTTGTACATATCTTAATTGGTTTGTTTGGCTTTTTGATATTGAGCTGTATGAGTTATTTTTATTCTTTGGAAATTAATCCTTTGTTGGTGACATCATTTTCAACTATTTTCTCCTGGTCCTTAAGTTGTTTTTTAATTTTGTTTACAGTTTTCTTTGTTGTGCAAAAATTCTTAAGTTTTATTAAGTCCCATTTGTCTATTTTTATTTCTATTACCCTAAGCCAGGGGACAGAGAAGGCAATGGCACCCCAGCCCAGTAACTCTTGACTTGGAAAGCTCATGGATGGAGGAGCCTCCAGTCCATTGGGTCGCTAAGAGTCAGACATGACTGAGCGACTTCACTTTCACTTGTCACTTTCATGCATTGGAGAAGGAAATGGCAACCCACTTCAGTGTTCTTGCCTGGAGAATCCCAGGGACAGAGGATTCTGGTGGGCTTCCGTCTATGGGGTCGCACAGAGTTGGACACGACTGACGTGACTTAGCAGCAGCAGCAGCAAGTCAGGAGAGGAATAAAAAAAAAATATTGCTGCATTTATATCAAAGAGTATCCCATGTATGTTTTTGGACTTTCCAGCTGTCTTGGTGGTAAAGAAACTCCCTGCCAAGCAGGAGATATGGATTTGATCCCTGAG
Organism: Budorcas taxicolor; assembly: GCF_023091745.1. Lineage (NCBI taxonomy): Eukaryota > Metazoa > Chordata > Mammalia > Artiodactyla > Bovidae > Budorcas > Budorcas taxicolor. The sequence continues at coordinate 76,213,666 of NC_068910.1, forward strand.
TGGTGAAGATCCTGTGGGGTAGGAAATGGCAACCCACTCCAGTATTCTTATCTGGAAAATTCCATGTACACAGGAGCCTGGTGGGCTACAGTCCAGGAGGCTACAAAGAGTTGGACATGACTCAGCACACACACACACACACACACACACACACACACACACGTGTGTGTGTGTGCACAAACACCTATGTTTTACTCTAGGAATTTTATAGCCTCCAATCTTACATTTAGGTTTTTCATCTATTTTGAGTTTATTTTTTAACATAGTGTTAGAGCATATCCTAATTTCATTCTTTTCCATGAAACTGTCCAGTTTTCAGCACCACTTATTGAAGAGACTGTCTTTTCTCCATTGTATATTCATGTTTCCTTTGCCATAGATTAGTGACCATAAGCATGTGGGTGTATTTCTGGGTTCTGTATCCTATTCCATCAATATATGTGTCTGTTCCTGTGCCAGGACCATATTGTGATCAATGTGGATTTTCAGTAAAGACCTGTCTGACAGCATGATTTCTCCAATTCCACTCTTTTTTCTCAAGATTGTTATGAACAATTATGGGTCTTTATGTTTCCATACAAATTTTGTTCCAATTCTATGAAAAATGCCTTGGATAATTTGATAGTGATTGCATTTAATATATAGATTGCCTTAGGTAGTATGATCATTTTAACAGTGCTTATTTTTCCAATCCAAGAGCACAGTATATATCTTCCCATCTGTTGGTGTCATCTTTAATTTCTTTCATCAGCATCTTACAGTTTTCTGAGTACAGGCCTTTTTTCCCATCACATCCTGTCTTCTCACCTAATAATTATTCATTTTCTTGTTTGATATTTACCTTCTTCTCAAGTGAGCCTTTCTTATTGCCTTAAAAAAAAAAAAAACTCTTCCACCATGCTATATTTCTGCCACCCACATTCTCCTTTCTATTCACCTTTTTGAACTTCAGGTCAGAATATTCAACAGATTTTATAAGATGTTGACTTGGATATTTCAGGCTCAACATGCCCAAATTGAAATTCACAATTTCATTAATTCCATTCCAAGGGAGAAAAAGAGTGAACAAATAAAATAGCCACCCCTGGTCTTTTTACAGTGTGTCTAGTTTTGGTAAATACCTGCAAGTCAGAATACTCACAGTCATAACTCATTTTATATTTTTCCTTTTTTTATAGAGTCCATTATAAACTCTGATCCAATTTACATCCTAAATACCAATGAAATTCACATCATTCTTTCTATATCCCTATCAGGAAAGCTATCTCTATTCATTACTCTAAACATGCCAATTTGCTTTTTGTCCACAGCATTCCACTGTCATCTTGGTTTGATATCATTGCCACTATGTCTAAAAAGTATCAGAATGAGTCAAGAGAATTCTTTTCAAAGATTGACTTGGACAAACAGTGTCATGGTAAATGTCTGGAAATCTTATTCTTATTAAGGACTTTCAACTAAAAACATCACTAAATCTTCATTGGAAAAGCCTTATGGTCTGCTATCTATTAATTTGTTGTCAAGTGCCAAGATCTACCATCCTGGATCTATGCTCTAAATATTAGAAAATTTTATAATATTAATTTCTTTTAATCATTAGAAACATGACCAGCAATCCACTTCTTACTTGAATTTCACTCTGGCAGTGATGATGGATAAGAAGACCCTGTAAGTAGTTGGTCAGCCCTCAAACTTAATCTCTTCCTGCTGACCAGTAAAATTAAATTTCAAACAAATTTCTTCCTGCATTATCCAAACATGCTATTAATAAGTTCTATTTTGTACTGTGTGGTTAACATGGTCTTCGGTGGGGCAGTATTCTTGCCTATCAATAGGAAACAGTAATTTCTTTTCTTTCTCAGTTTCCTCTCACCTCCCATAGATTATGTATAGATCTTTTTTATTTCATTCACTAGTCAGAGCACAAAACTGACTTTTCATCATAAAAGTATCCCTACTTGAAACAGAGTAGGAATTGGGCAAGATTGCTAATACTCTCTACTCCCTTGAAGAAAATCACCTGATAACCACTGTCAACTGTTGGAGATTATGAGTGAAATGACACAGAACAAGACACACACAAGAGACAGACGACATGCACACTCCGGCCAGAGAAACAGAACTGGGCAAAAAACTAATTGCCGTTTATTATAAAAGCCCCCTAAGCAGAATTCCAGACTGCATGAATAAGCCTTTTCAGCACAGCGCAGGTGCATACATGTTATCGTATAGCAAAGGGGAGTAAAATCCTAGTCTACTGCAGAGTCTGTACAAAGCCCTCTATTCCTTCTTTATCACAAGAAGGGAATGCTCCCTTGTTTGCAAGGGACCATCAAACTCGAGGCTGTGTCCAGACTCTTTGGCAGAACGCCTCGTTTGCAAGGACGTCCAGCCCTAGCAGAGAGGCCCGTTTGCAGGCACATCTCTGCTACCCTATTAACCCTTCATCTCCCCCTTTTTCATTTGCTTTTACAAGTTGTAGCGTGGTCTGGATCTTCTCTGCTTCGTGCTTTAGTTGTTTCCCTTTCTGCCATCGCCGGAAGACTAGAAAAGCAACACAACATAAATGTAATATAAACACAGTGTTCCCAAATGTAGTCCCAATTAGTGAGGATACATGCCCTAATGGATTTAAGTTATTCATTCCCTCTTGAAGACTTTTCAGCAAATCAGACCCTGTAATGTCAGGTAAAGTCCTGCTAAAAGTAGACAAAATTTGTCGTTCCAGGTCCATAATCTCCGTAGTGAGATTTTGATGCCCAGTCAAGGATCGTTTTACTTTATCCCATCCTTCACTCATGTGAAATGGTACAGGTGTTATACAAAACTGAGAAGAATTCCAATCACATTTCAACACACTTCATGTAGATAAAACAGCCAATTGATCTCCAAACCAGGAAACGGTGTGTTGAACATTGAGCATGTCGGTAGCAAGTTGGGCATCCAAATCTCGCTGTTGTTGTCATAACAAATGAGAGTATTTATGCCAGTCCCAAATAAAATCAGCTGTTTGAATTCCTTGGTGTAATGCAAGGCCTGCCACCGCTGCTGTTGCAGTTACTGGCGCGACTGCTAGAATCGAAGCAATGACCGCACCAAGCATATGTCGAGATTGGTGTAGCAGTCTGTACAGCGATTACTAGATGAGAAACAGCAAAAGAATCTGACCACGGCCGAGTCAGATTTATAGGTAACCATACTTCTGTCCAAGCCTTAACAATTACTAGCGAGAAATTGGAATTATAGGCTCGTCTTTCAAATTCTTCCCACCAAGACTGATTTACATATTGAGTTAGATTACAATAGTCACATGACACAGACCCCACAGTATCATTCCAGGTCCAATTCCCATATAACAATGCAAAAGGATATTTTACACATGCTATTGCAGAATAAGATTTATTAACATGTAAATTAACATGGAATGGACCCGAAGAGTCACCACTGTCCAAAGTATAGTTTCCTGACCAGATAGTGAGATTACCAGAAACCGCACATAGTTTCCAAATATCTCCTTGAATGTGCGGATATCCTTGCAATTGTAATTGAGGAGGGACAAGTACAAATTGCTGCCATTTAACTGTTTCATTACCATTGCCCATCAAAGTGCTATTTGCATGATGCCACCTAAAAGATTTATTTGACCATTTTTCTAAGAATTGCCCATGATCTGGACTCCAATCTACAATGATGGCCCCAGAATAATTCATGACTTTAAAGGGCCGATGGCCTCGGCAACGTTCCCACTCCAAAGATTCTAGACAAGGAACAAAAATGCTAACAGGACATAGTGACATGTGTTTTCCATTATGAATATCTATCAGTTCTGTCGAGGTGCTAAGTCCCCTGGTGGAAACAAGCACAGTAAAAATAGCAAAATGGTAATTATTATATTTTACCCCCCATGTATTATAAGAATGATGAGAATGTTCCTTGGTGGACAGACAAAAGTGGTGTCCCGCTATACATAAAGGAATACCTTCCGCTGCAATGGTCAAATTACTAATATTATACTGTGGTTTATGATGAGATAGTTGTTCTACTCCCCCACAAGCTGGTGGGGGAAAGAAAGCAGTCTCATTAGTACATACCTGCACTTCTGGTTCCCCCCAGGAAACTGCTCTTACTAATGGGGGATTAGGTATATATGCCCAATATGTATGATTACTTGCCGATACACCGATTACTTGACATGTCACCACCGCCATCATGGCAAGCAAAAGATTGGTAGGATTCAGAGGTTGCCCCACCTTCATTAATGTCTTCTCTGCTTCCTGGGTCAACCTCTTCATTTGACCCCACGTAGGAGGTGTTTCTTCCCTTGTACAGGAAGTAAGGCTTCTCTGTATAGTAAGCTCTTCGAATATTTGAACAAGGGGATCAGCCATTGTTGATTTTGATCAATCTTGCTGGGGTCCAAAACCTGTAATTATCAACAGAAATGAAAGCATACCCTCGTCCCAAATATATTAATGATGCTGGGATCCAATCTTTCTCTTTATCTTTATACCAAATAGGTGTATTCAAGATCTTCTTATCCTCTTCTTTCCCTTGAAAGTGCAACTCTGCTGCTGATAGATTTCCCTTGCTCCAAACATTCAAAAAATTTAGGGTAAGTAAGGTTTTATTCAGAATGTCTTTAGGTTTTATAAATCTCTCTTGTTCCCCCTTTTCTATTTTTTCAAGATAATCATGCAAGGTACGATTAGCTCTTTCAATGATAGCTTGCCCTTGACTATTAAAAGGAATACCAAAAGTATGAGTTATATGGTACTGAGATAAAAAGTGAGCTAATTTTGCGGATTGGTAAGCAGATGCATTATCAGTTTTCAATTCAATTGGTAATCCCATAACTGCAAAACAAGATAACAAATGAGTAATAACAGTGTCAGCCTTTTCAGAATGTAATGCAGTGGCCCATTGAAAATGTGTGCAAGTATCTATAGTATGATGCACACATTTTTGTTGTCCGAAGGAAGAAATGTAAATTACATCCATTTGCCATATCTGATTTGCTTGTAGTCCTCTTATGTTGACACTTGGTGGGGTAAATGGCAAAGCAAAGGGTGCACATATGGAACAAGAATGAACAATATTTTGAGCTTGTTTTCAAGTCATAGCATGAGATTTTTGTAACCCTTTGGAGTTAGTATGTTGTAACAAATGTTCTTGTTTTGCTGCTTCTATAGGATAAAGTAAGGCATCAATTGTAGCATTTCCGGATGATTAGGGTCCAGGAAGGGCAGAATGTGCACGGATGTGAGTAAAGAAAATTAACTCTGAACGCTGCAAGAGCAATTGTTGTACTTGATAAAGCAATTTATCAAAAGCTGTTTTAAGAGTCAATGGAAGGGAGACATGGGGAAGCTGTAGGCAAGAGAGAACAGCATATCGAGAATCTGAAACAATGTTAATAGGAAGTTGGGGAAAATCTTGCAAAACTAAATAGATAGCCCACAATTCAGTGGGCTGTACAGAAGAAAATGAGCGGGGGAGAACCTTGGAATTTTTCGGGGTCCAATATCCAGCAGTATTTTTATTTGCATCTGTAAAAATAGTGGTTACCTTAACTGGAACATCTGAAATTGGGGAATGAGATATCATAGTGTTAGTCCAGAGAAAATCAATCAATTTAGATGATGGATAATTATTAGAAAGCCAACCAGGATATGAGGCAAGAGAAATTTGCCAGTTTTCATTAAATTGTAAACATCGAGATATTTGAGCAGTTTTTTTTTTAATTAATTTTAAAATCTTTAATTCTTACATGTGTTCCCAAACATGAACGCCCCTCCCACCTCCCTCCCCATAACATCTCTGTGGGTCATCCTCATGCACCAGCCCCAAGCATGCTGTATCCTGTGTCAGACATAGACTGGCGATTCAATTCTTACATGATAGTATACATGATAGAATGCCATTCTCCCAAATCATCCCACCCTCTCCCTCTCCCTCTGAGTCCAAAAGTCCGTTATACACAGCTGTGTCTTTTTTCTTGTCTTGCATACACGGTCGTCATTGCCATCTTTCTAAATTCCATATATATGTGTTAGTATACTGTATTGGTGTTTTTCTTTCTGGCTTACTTCACTCTGTATAATCGGCTCTAGTTTCATCCATCTCATCAGAACTGAATCAAATGAATTCTTTTTAATGGCTGAGTAATACTCCATTGTGTATATGTACCACAGCTTTCTTATCCATTCATCTGCTGATGAACATCTAGGTTGTTTCCATGTCCTGGTTATTATAAACAGTGCTGTGATGAACATTGGGGTACATGTGTCTCTTTCAATTCTGGTTTCCTCGGTGTGTATGCCCAGCAGTGGGATTGCTGGGTCATAAGGGAGTTCTATTTGCAATTTTTTAAGGAATCTCCACACTGTTCTCCATAGTGGCTGTACGAGTTTGCATTCCCACCAACAGTGTAGGAGGGTTCCCTTTTCTCCACACCCTCTCCAGCGTTTATTGCTTGTAGATTTTTGGATCGCAGCCATTCTGACTGGTGTGAAGTGGTACCTCATTGTGGTTTTGATTTGCATTTCTCTAATAATGAGTGATGTTGAGCATCTTTTCATGTGTTTGTTAGCCATCCTTATGTCTTCTTTGGAGAAATGTCTATTTAGTTCTTTGGCCCATTTTTTGATTGGGTCATTTATTTTTCTGGAATTGAGCTGCATAAGTTGCTTGTATATTTTTGAGATTAGTTGTTTGTCAGTTGCTTCATTTGCTATTATTTTCTCCCATTCAGAAGGCTGTCTTTTCACCTTGCTTATAGTTTCCTTTGTTGTGCAGAAGCTTTTAATTTTAATTAGATCCCATTTGTTTATTTTTGCTTTTATTTCCAGAATTCTGGGAGTTGGATCATAGAGGATCCTGCTGTGATTTATGTCTGAGAGTGTTTTGCCTATGTTCTCCTCTAGGAGTTTTATAGTTTCTGGTCTTACATTTAGATCTTTAGTCCATTTTGAGTCTATTTTCGAGTGTGGTGTTAGAAAGTGATTTAGTTTCATTCTTTTACAAGTGGTTGACCAGTTTTCGCAGCACCACTTGTTAAAGAGATTGTCTTTACTCCATTGTATATTCTTGCCTCCTTTGTCAAAGATAAGGTGTCCCTATGTGTGTGGATTTAACTCTGGGCTTTCTATTTTGTTCCATTGATCTATATTTCTGTCTTTGTGCCAGTACCATACTGTTTTGATGACCGTGGCTTTGTAGTAGAGCCTGAAGTCAGGAAGTTGATTCCTCCAGTTCCATTCTTCTTTCTCAAGATTGCTTTGGCAATTCAAGGTTTTTTGTATTTCCATACAAATCTTGAAATTATTTGTTCTAGTTCTGTGAAAAATATGGCTGGTAGCTTGATAGGGATTGCATTGAATTTGTAAATTGCTTTGGGTAGTATACTCATTTTCACTATATTGATTCTTCCGATCCATGAACATGGTATATTTCTCCATTTATTAGTGTCCTCTTTGATTTCTTTCATCAGTGTTTTATAGTTTTCTATATATAGGTCTTTAGTTTCTTTAGGTAGATATATTCTTAAGTATTTTATTATTTTCGTTGCAATGGTGAATGGAATTGTTTCCTTAATTTCTTTTTCTACTTTCTCATTATTAGTGTATAGGAATGCAAGGGATTTCTGTGTGTTGATTTTATATCCTGCAACTTTACTATATTCATTGATGAGCTCTAGTAATTTTCTGGTGGAGTCTTTAGGGTTTTCCATGTAGAGGATCATGTCATCTGCAAACAGTGAGAGTTTTACTTCTTCTTTTCCAATTTGGATTCCTTTTATTTCTTTTTCTGCTCTGATTGCTGTGGCCAAAACTTCCAGAACTATGTTGAATAGTAGCAGTGAAAGTGGACACCCTTATCTTGTTCCTGACTTTAGGGGAAATGCTTTCAATTTTTCACCATTGAGGATAATGTTTGCTGTGGGTTTGTCATATATAGCTTTTATTATGTTGAGGTATATTCCTTCTATTCCTGCTTTCTGGAGAGTTTTTATCATAAATGGATGTTGAATTTTGTCAAAGGCCTTCTGTGCATCTATTGAGATAATCATATGGTTTTTATTTTTCAATTTGTTAATGTGGTGAATTACATTGATTGATTTGTGGATATTGAAGAATCCTTGCATCCCTGGGATAAAGCCCACTTGGTCATGGTGTATAATCTTTTTAATGTGTTGTTGGATTCTGATTGCTAGAATTTTGTTGAGGATTTTTGCATCTATGTTCTTCAGTGATATTGGCCTGTAGTTTTCTTTTTTTGTGACATCTTTGTCAGGTTTTGGTATTAGGATGATGCTGGCCTCATAGAATGAGTTTGGAAGTTTACCTTCCTCTGCAATTTTCTGGAAGAGTTTGAGTAGGATAGGTGTTAGCTCTTCTCGAAATTTTTGGTAGAATTCAGCTGTGAAGCCGTATGGACCTGGGCTTTTGTTTGCTGGAAGATTTCTGATTACAGTTTCAATTTTCGTGCTTGTGATGGGTCTGTTAAGATTTTCTATTTCTTCCTGGTTCAGTTTTGGAAAGTTGTACTTTTCTAAGAATATGTCCATTTCTTCCACATTGTCCATTTGATTGGCATACAACTGCTGATAGTAGTCTCTTATGATCCTTTGTATTTCTGTGTTGTCTGTTGTGATCTCTCCATTTTCATTTCTAATTTTATTGATTTGATTTTTCTCTCTTTGTTTCTTGATGAGTCTGGCTAGTGGTTTGTCAATTTTATTTATCCTTTCAAAGAACCAGCTTTTGGCCTTGTTGATTTTTGCTATGGTCTCTTTTGTTTCTTTAGCATTTATTTCTGCCCTAATTTTAAATTCTAAAGGATATTCTCTAGACAGGAAACACGAAAAGGGTGTATAAACACGAACCCAAAACAGTAAAGTAAATGGTAACTGGATCATACTTATCAATAATTACCTTAAACGTAAATGGGTTGAACGCCCCAACCAAAAGGCAAAGACTGGCCGAATGGATACAAAAACAAGACCCCTCTACATGCTGCTTACAAGAGACCCACCTCAAAACAAGGGACACATACAGACTGAAAGTGAAGGGCTGGAAAGATATACCATGCAAATAGAGACCAAAAGAAAGCAGGAGTGGCAATAATCATTTCCGATAAAATAGACTTTAAAATAAAGGCTGTGAAAAGAGACAAAGAAGGCCACTACATAATGATCAAAGGATCAATCCAAAAAGAAGATATAACAATTATAAATATATATGCACCCAATATAGGAGCACCGCAATATGTAAGACAAATGCTAACAAGTATGAAAGGGGAAATCAACAATAACACAATAATAGTGGGAGACTTTAATACCCCACTCATACCTATGGACAGATCAACTAAACAGAAAATTAACAAAGAAATGCAAACTTTAAATGATACATTAGATCAATTAGACCTAATTGATATCTATAGGACATTTCACCCCAAAACAATGAATTTCACCTTTTTTTCAAGTGCTCATGGAACCTTCTCCAGGATAGATCACATCCTGGGCCATAAATCTAAACTTGATAAATTCAAAAAAATCGAAATCATTCCAAGCATCTTTTCTGACCATAATGCATTAAGATTAGATCTCAATTACAGGAGAAAAACTACTAAAAATTCCAACATATGGAGGTTGAACAACACACTTCTGAATAACCAACAAATCACAGAAGAAATCAAAAAAGAAATCAAAATATGCATAGAAACTAATGAAAATGAAAACACAACAACCCAAAACCTGTGGGACACTATAAAAGCAGTGCTAAGAGGAAAATTCATAGCAATACAGGCATACCTCAAGAAACAAGAAAAAAGTCAAATAAATAACCTAACTCTACAACTAAAGCAACTAGAAGAGGAAGAATTGGAGAACCCCAGAGTTAGTTGAGCAGTTGTTAACTGAGTAACAATCTGGTGTGGTTCACATCCTGATAATTGTAAAATACGATGGTGACCCTTCTGTATAAGGAAGGCTAATTTATCCATATATATAGTCAATTTTTTGGAAAAACTGTTAGGTAAGAAAACCCATTCTATTAATCCTTTTTCTTGAGCAATTACACCAGATGGGGAATAAGGGGTATGAAATATTATAAAAGAAATAAGTTGAGATGCATGTAAGTAAGTAAAAAAGCCGTCATTTAGTCGTTGCTAAACAAATTGAAGTTCCTGTAAAGCCATGGGGTTAAGGTCTGGGGGCTATCCAGAGCTGTATCTCCTTCTAAAGTAGAAAACAAATGTCACAATTGATGAGTAGGAATCCCAAGTACCGGGCATAGCCAATTAATATCTCCCAATAACTTTTGAAAATCACTTAAGATTTTGAGATGGTCTCTTCTAATTTGCAACTTTTGGGGCCTAATTCTATGTTGTTCCAATATTGTCCCTAAATATGAAATAAGAAAGTCCTTTTGATTTTTTTCCAGGGCTATTTGCAAATTGTATAGTCTTAAAGCCTCCTGTACTTTTAAAAAGAATTCATCACGTTCAGCAATACTAGGAGCTGCCAATAGGAGATCATCCATATAATGATATAGAATATAATTGGAGTATTCTTGACGGAGGGATTGTAAAGAGTGAGCCAGAAACTCTTGGCATAAGGTAGGACTATTTATCATTCCTTGTGGTAAGACTGTCCATTGATAATGCTTAACAGGCTGAGCATGATTAAGAACAGGAACTGTAAAAGCAAATTTATCTCTATCTTGCAATTGTAGGGGAATGGTTAAAAAACAAAAACAAACAAACAAAAAAAAAACAGTCTTTAAGATCTAACACCATTAAGGACCAGTTCTGAGGAATAAGAGCTGGAGAGGGGAGTCCCAAACTGCAAGGCTCCCATAGGTTCAATACATTTATTAACTTCTCGTAAATCAGTTAACATTCTCCATTTTCCAGATTTCTTTTTTATAACAAAAACAGGAGAATTCCAGGGGGAGGTAGAGGGCTCTATATGACCAAGTTGGAGTTGTTCTTGTACTAATTGTTCTAATGCCTCGAGCTTCATTTGTGGTAATGGCCACTGCTCAACCCATTTTGGAGTATTAGTTAACCATTTTAATGGGAGTGCTCGAGGAATTTGAGCAGTGGCTACTAGTTTTCCGATGGAATGGTTACAGAAGCACCCAAAGGAGAGAGAAGATCTCTTCCCTGTATATTAATAGGTATATTTACAATATAAAAGGTGACAAACACTGATCTTCCATTATGGAATTGACATTGTAAGGGATGGGTACTCTTCCAGACATCTGCAATGGAGCCCAATCCCATCAGCATTAAAGGGCTTTTTTCTTTTTCCCAATGTCAGGGCCATTGTTGAGAAGAAATGACTGAAACATCCGCCCCTGTGTCTACTAGTCCTTCAAAGTTGTTTCCCTGTATAATCAAGGAGAGAACAGGGTGGGAATCTTTGATAAGCATTTCCCAAAATATATGTTGCCCAGTACTTCCAAATCCTCCTGTTCGTTCATTAGGAAGAGCCAAAAAGGGGTGATAAGGTAGGAGAAGTATTTGAGCAATACATTCCCCAGCTAACAATGAAAGTATGGTAGAAGTAGAGACCATAATTAAAATTTCCCCAACATAATCAGAGTCTATTACCCCAGGAATTATGGTTAAACCTCTCAAAGCCGCACTGCTACGGACTAATATCACGCCAAAAGTGCCTTTAGGCAGTGGTCCAAATACATTTGTTTTTAATTTATAAATGCCTCCCCCTGGTGACAAAAGAACATTATCAGCTAGTGGCAAATCATCAGCAGCACTCCCTGAAGTAGCAGACTGTGAGTCCGAAATCATCATCTGAGGTCCTTCTAACAGGGCATTGACTCGTAACGGTTGTTGGAAGGGAATAGGGTTGAGGCAGATGGGATGGGAGGAGGGCAAGGAGAAGTCCCCGGTATTGTTCCTGGGCCTCAAGGACTTAGGCCCGCAGGATAGTTTCCCAGTATCGGGTTGCCCATTTTGTCTGTTTTAGATCTGCATTCATTAGTCCAATAAAATCCCTTCCCTCACCGATGGCAAAGTCCAGGAGGAGTCTTATTCTTCCCAGCAAGAGATCTGTCTTTAAGAAATGCACCTTGATCAGCTTTTAATTTCCGACACTCTCTTTTCATACGACCAGGTTTTCCACAATGAAAGCAGTTACCTACCTTTGGTGGTCTCATGACTTTGGCCAAGGCTGTAGCGAAGACATTAGCCTGATGTTCAGTCCCTCCTATTCCTGAGCAGGCTCTGATATATTCAGCTATAGATGCACCCTGTCCCTTTAAAGGTCCCAGTATATGCTTGCATTCAGGATTTGCATTTTCAAGTGCTAAAGTTTGTAATAATATCTCTGAAATCTCATCCCTCCCTATAGCCCATTCCACAGCTACCCTCAATCTTGCTAGAAAATCAGTATATGGCTCATTGGGGCCTTGCATCGTTTTAACAAAGGAGGGCTGGGTGTGGCCAGTAGGCACCACACGGCGCCATGCTCGTAAAAAGACCTGGCGGACTTGTTGTAAGTCCTGATCAGAGTATTGAGCCTGTTCTCTTAAAGCCCGATATTGGCCCTCTCCCATTAGCTTGTCCTCGAGAGGACCAGGGGGATTCTGTCTCTTATTAATCTGAGCCTGCTTTCTAGCTTCTTCTTCCCACCAGCTATGAAGTTGCAATCATTGAGAGCCCTCCAAGACAGCGTGGGCAATAGATTCCCAAACTAACAGAATGATTAATTTGCCTTTTCCCAATGATTCCAGCATAGCCAAAACAAAGGGAGATTGAGGACCGTACTGTGCTACTGCAGTTTTAAGATCTTTAAAAAATTTATATTCCAAAGGAGCATATTGAACATTTATCACATTGCCATCCTGCTGTCTCTGGATGGGAAACAATTGTGGAGGATCAATAAACCCACCAGGGGGAGCAGACAAGTCATCATTATGAAGCATAGACAAAGGAAAGGACAACTGACAATGTTCCCTGCCCACATCGGGCCGATTAACCACAGTGGGGAAAAGAGAAGCACAAGGAGGAGCAGAAGGCACAGATTTCCTCTCCTCCCTACGGGATTTCCACCATTCCTGGAATAGATGGGTCATTTCTTTAATCTCTTTGCCCTCCTCTGACAAAACTGAAGAAGACTCCAAATCTGATTCTGAACTATCAGATGTTTCACCACTTACAGGAGGAGGCTCATTTGTATCCTTGCCTTCAGGTGATGCAGAAGCCCCACCAACGTCTGACACATCCTCATAAATTATTTCTCCCCTCCTTGAAGCATTAGATTTAGTTTCATCAGTAGAGAGCAACGTCAAACCCTGTGTTATAGCACTACACAAAGTCCATAACTTCAAAGGGATCACATTACCCTTCTGATGTTGCTTTCTCAATTCCTTTTGAATTATTTTCCATTCCTTCAAGTTTAACTGTAACTTAGTTTGATATTGAAACCAATGACAATATTGCCCCACCAAACGAAAGAGCTCACTCAACCGACGAGTCGAGGCTTTAACGCCTATGGAGTGGAGAAGTCCTTGGACTAACTCCATGTATTGTGCCCTTAATGATGATGAGGAATTCCCCATGATTTTTTTTGAAAGCTCCCTTCTGCTAGGGTGAGGAATTCCCCATAATCTTCCTGAAAGTTCCCCTGCTATGGATTTAAAATCCCCCCAGGGTTACTCACCCTTTCGGTTTCACTCGAGCCCCACGTTGGGCGCCAGATGTTGGAGATTACGAGTGAAATGACACAGAACAAGACACACACAGAGACAGACGACGTGCACACTCCGGCCAGAGAAACAGAACTGGGCAAAAAACTAATTGCCGTTTATTATAAAAGCCCCCTAAGCAGAATTCCAGACTGCATGAATAAGCCTTTTCAGCACAGCGCAGGTGCATACATGTTATCGTATAGTAAAGGGGAGTAAAATCCTAGTCTACTGCAGAGTCTGTACAAAGCCCTCTATTCCTTCTTTATCACAAGAAGGGAATGCTCCCTCGTTTGCAAGGGACCATCAAACTCGAGGCTGTGTCCAGACTCTTTGGCAGAACGCCTCGTTTGCAAGGACGTCCAGCCCTAGCAAAGAGGCCCGTTTGCAGGCACGTCTCTGCTACCCTATTAACCCTTCAGTCAACAGTTATGCCTAAAAGCAAGTATCTTGGGAAATGCTAGTTACTTCACTGTTTGAGCTAGAATTTCTATTCTCAACTCCTATTTCAGATGAATAATAAATACTACTGCCTCAGTGAAATTGATAGACATTGCCAAGTTATTGCTACTGTCATATTGCATAAAAAGCCCCACAAAGATACGTTAATTCATAATTTCTCTTATTAACATTAAATGTCTCATTATTAAATTTGCTCTTATTGTCAATTGTTTTGAGGAGGAAATCCCTAGTAGAGATGACAGTTCCTGGTATGAGAGGTGTTTCAATGAGACAGCTGGAGTTGAAAATATTCTTTAAAATAATCATCAATTAACTACCTCTGGCTTGCTAAAGTGGTAATTTCTACTTTATCGTACTCAGTTAAAAATGTCTTCCCTTTAGTAGTCCCTGTCCTTGGATTATTTTACCAATATTTTTACTGTGTTTCTGGGTAAGCAGATTTATTATTAATAAAACTGACACTGTACTAAAAATTCAACTTTTGCAGGGCATAATAATATATGTCATATGTAAATTATAATAATTTGAAAAGGTTTATTTTTCATTTGTAGAAGTTGGGTTTTTCCATGGTTCCAAGGTAATTTGTCTAACTCATAGATGATGGATAATGGCACCCCAGCCATGAACTATCTCCTGACATTCCCTTAGTGAAAGAGACATATCCATGACATGAAGAACCACAATGGTCCCACCTTATAAAATTTCTAGCTCTGCTAGAGAGATCAAGTTCCTAATTAACATTACAGGAAAATTCAGTGATAGTTGGGCAAGTTAATGATAAGATCACTGGGATAGTGACTTTAGAATAACTATTTCATATAACCTTATGAATGAATTTTATTTTAACCAGCAAAAGAAATATGTTAACCTATTGGCAAGAATTTATCATGTGCATGTATGACTTATTAATAGTTTTCAAATCCAATTGCCAAAATTAAGTCTTCAAATTTTACCATACTGAAACTGAGTCCTATTTTCAAGAGCTGGTGGCCTTTAAAGAAAGTGAAGTATAAAAACATAAGCACTTGCTACTTTAGTAACACTGAGAATTATAGTATTTGTCTTTAGTGGATGCTTAGAAAATGTTGCATATTCTGTAGCTATAAAAGAGTACATGACAAATATTTTTACCTAGATACTGAACATGAGTAATGCCTATTATGATTTAGAAAGAACACAAAATCTGAAAAATGAGATAAATGCTTTATCTGTCAATAAATTATTAATAAATTTATGAGTCTGCAAGTGGTGCAATAAAAAATGACATTATTCTATATTTTACTTGTTAATTCTAGCTGTAGTTTTCTTTTGTGATATTGTAAGCTGAGGCTCCCAAAGCCTGTTTTGTTTTTTTCTTCTGCTACCAAATGCTAGAATTCCAGTGCTTAGAAACTTGAGAATGCTTCCTATGAAAACAATCTCAGAAAAATATTAAGGGGAAAGTTATTAAATGTCTATATCAATACTTTCTCAGAAACACTTGGTATTCTCAATTTTTGATGGTATGTGTATGTATGCTCAGTCAATAAGTCATGTCTGACTCTTTTGTGACCCCATGGACTGTAGCTGGCCAGGATCTTCTGATGATGGGAGTTCCCAGACAACAATACTGATGTGCATTGGCATTTCCTCTTCCAGGGGATCTTCCCAGCCCAAGAACTGAACGTGCATCTCCTGTGTCTCATGCACTACCAAGTGGATTCTTTACTACTGAGCTACCTGGGAAGGACTTTGATGGTATGGTTTTCTTTTAATTTATATATTGATGATTGTTATTAGGTAGGACATTGCCTCACCAGGGTTGAAAACCATTAGTATACAACAGAGGAAAACTGGAGAATGTGAAAATGATTGCTCTTTATAAATTATTCCCAAAACATATCACTGTGCAGAAGAAAATGATTTATTTTCTCAGTTAAGTTCAGTCACTCATTTGTGTCCGACTCTTTGTGACCCCATGAACCACAGCACGCCAGGCCTCCCTGTCCATCACCAACTCCCAGAGTTTACCCAAACTCATGTCCATTGAGTCGGTAATGTCATCAAATCATCTCATCCTCTGTAGTCCCCTTCTCCTGTCTTAAATCTTTCCCAGAATCAGGTTCTTTTCAAATGAATCAGCTCTTCACATCAGGTGGCCAAAGTATTGGAGTTTTAGCTTCAACATCAGTCGTTCCAATGAACACCAAGGACTGATCTCGTTTAGGATGGACTGGTTGGATCTCCTTGCAGTCCAAGGGACTCTCGAGTCTTCTCCAACACCACAGCTCAAAAGCATCAATTCTTCAGTGCTCAACTTTCTTTATAGTCCAACTCTCACATCCATACATGACTACTGGAAAAACCATAGCCTTGACTAGATGGACCTTTGTTGGCAAAGTAATGTCTCTCCTTTTTAATATGCTGTCTAGGTTGGTCATAACTTTCCTTCCAAGGAGTAAGCGTCTTTTAATTTCATGGCTGCAATCACCATCTGCAGTGATTTAGGAGCCCCCCAAAATAAAGTCAGCCACAGTTTCCACTGTTTCCCGCAATAAATGTCATGTGTATGTCTCATTTTTTAATGTGAAATGTGATATTAGAGGAATTTTTCATTTGGTTTGCTGTTTAAGACCCGGTGCAACTCTTCTATGAAAAAATAAAACAAGGTATGCTCACAGTGATATTGAACATTTCTTACACAGACTTGCATTCAGTTTAGTTCAGTTAAGTTCAGTCGCTAATTTGTGTGTGACCCCATGAATTGCAGAACGCCAGGACTCCCTGTCCATCATCAACTTCGGAGTTCACTCAAACTCACATCCATCGAGTCAGTGATGCCATCCAGCCATCTCATCCTCTGTTGTCCCCTTCTCCTCCTGCCCTCAATCCCTCCCAGCATCAGGGTCTTTTCCAATGAGTCAACACTTTGCATGAAGTGGCCAAAGTATTGGAGTTTCAGCCTCAGCATCAGTCCTTCCAATGAACACCCATGACTGATTTCCTTTAGGATGTACTGATTGGATCTCCTTGCAGTCCCAGGGACTCTCAAGAGTCTTCTCCAACACCACAGTTCAAAAGCATCAATTCCTTGGTGCTCAGCTTTCTTCACAGTCCAACTCTCACATCCATACATGACCACTGGAAAAACCATAGCCTTGACTAGACGGACCTTTGTTGGCAAAGTAATGTCTCTGCTTTTCAATATGCTATCTAGGTTGGTCATAACTTTCCTACCAAGGAGTAAGTGTCTTTTAATTTCATGGTTGCAATCACCATCTACAGTGATTTTGGAGCCCCCCCAAAATAAAGTCTGACACTGTTTCCACTGTTTCCCCATCTATTTCCCATGAAGTAATGGGACCAGATGCCATGATCTGAGTTTTCTGAATGTTGAGCTTTAAGCCAACTTTTTCACTCTCCTCTTTCACTTTCATCAAGAAGCTTTTTAATTCCTCTTCACTTTTTGCCATAAGGGTGGTGTCATCTGCATATCTGAGGTTATTGACATTTCTCCCAGCAATCTTGATTCCAGCTTGTGCTTCTCCCAGCCCAGCGTTTCTCATGATGTACTCTGCATGGAAGTTAAATAAGCAGGGTGACAATATACAGCATTGACATACTCCTTTCCCGATCTGGAACCAGTCTGTTTTTCCATGTTCAGTTCTAATATAGTATTGATATTTACTTCCTCATAAAATTGCACATTAAAGGAAGCAGCTACTTATTTTAATTACATAAGTAATTTACAGGTGTATTGAGTCTGTGAGCTTCCAAATTTACAGACACCATTTCTAGAAAATGATCAGTCACCTAGGTGTGCAGTCGGAAATCAACTAAATTTTGAGGCAGTTTACTGAGATTCTTTTATCCAGCAGCTCTACAGTGAGCTGCTAAGGTTATTGAGACAGTCTGATTAAGGCAATATTGCAGCGTATTTTAAAGCTATATTGAGAGCAATTTACTGTGGTTTAGCAGGCACTTCTCTATTTTGTAGTGACCTAGGAACATAAAAATGTATAATCCAAAGTAGATACAAAATGTAAAAGATTAGATTCACAATGTGTTGACCTGGTAAGTTCAATTCCTTTTGCCAAGTTACTTTTTGATCTTAACTGGTTTTCTGAAATTTGTAAGATAGAATCTAGTGTGGTTGATAATTTTCCTGCATATACTTAGCATGCTACTTGAGAAACAACTCTCTTATTTTTGTTGTGCTTGTGTCCTTTTAATGGAGTAAGCTATTTTGTAGGATAATATTATTTGGGAATGGATATTGAATGAGAAAACCTATTTGAATATCCATCTAGCTATATGAAGGCATTTACAAATATACATATAAATACATATACTGTTATGCATATGTAATTCATTGAGGTGTACTTCTTGCAAGCCAAGTTCTATTTTATATATGAGACATATTTAACTTTTACAAATCTATAGGTTTGATAATATTTCTACAAAGAAAGAATCTGAGATTTAGATAAATTAACTGAATTTCTCAAAATTATATACCTTATAAGTGGGAAAATTAGAATTAAAGTTCAATTTTAACTATTTCAGCATGGGAGCTTTTTAATATGGCATTCTTCTCTTCTAGACTCTGTCAAATTGATACCATATTTTAAATTTTATGATCTACTAACTACAAATGAAGACTAGCAGTTCTTCACTTAATTATGTATTTGTAGCAGTCATAAAGCATTGAGATTGACAGATGCACATTTGTTAGACAGCTCTCCCTCATACTCATGCTTCTTATTTAAAGCAACAGTGTTATCTGATGGCTTCTAACATAACACTGTTGCTAGAGTTATATGATGTTAATCCTATTTTAATGAAAATTTGAACCACAGTCTCCCTAACTTCATCACACATTTTCAGATTGTATTTCCTTCCTTTGATAAATTTCTGAGTTAAGTTTCATTATTGTAATTTAAACAATAAAAGTGGGAGATATCATCTTTTGCTACATTGAAATCTATCCACTGGTACATGGTAAGGAAAGGGAAAAAATAATTCAAAGCCTGTGTGTGTGTGTGTGTGTGTGTGTGTGTGTGTGTATGAACTGCATATATGAGTGTATATATACATATATATATATATATGATTTATATCACTGTCTTTCAGCCTAGGATTCCAAGAATGTATATTAGGCAATGAAAACACATTTGTCATTACATATTTTGTTTTACAATATTACCTAACACCAGTTAGTATTTTAACAGGAACCCAAAGGCAATGAACAATATTTTAAATTATGGGTAACTCCTTCACTCATTTTAGATTCTGTACTCAGGATTTCTTCATCCTGCTTTTTTGTCCTTCAAGCAGATGATGGCTTGTGCTGCTGCTGCTGCTGCTAAGTCACGTCAGTCATGTCTGACTCTGTGTGACCCCATAGATGGTACCCAACAGGCTCCTCTGTCCCTGGGATTCTCCAGGCAAGAATGCTAGAGTGGGTTGCCATTTCCTTCTCCAATGCATGAAAGTGAAAAGTGAAAGTGAAGTTGCTCAGTCATGTCTGACTCTTAGTGACCCCATGGACTGCAGCCTACCATGCTCCTCCATCCATTAGATTCTCCAGGCAAGAGTACTGGGGTGGATTGCCATTGCCTTCTCCACTGGACTGATATAAACTGTGAGAAGGAAGAAACAGAGTACACAAAAATCAGAATTTTTGAAACAGGAGGTTCTTGGAGCAGAAGGCTCTCTTATTCACAGGTGATGCTAATGCTCTATGTTGTTGCTACTGTTCAGTTGCTAAGTCATGTGGGACTCTGTGATCCCATGGACTGGAGCAGGCCAGGCGCCTCTGTCCTTAGCTGTCTCCCAGAGTTTGCTCAAATTCATGTCCATTGAGTTGGTGATCCATCCAACCATCTCATCCTCTGTCACCTCCTTCACCTTGTGCCTTCAAACTTTCCTAGCATCAGGGTCTTTTCCAGTGAGTCAGCTCTTTGCAAAAGGTAGTTAAATTATTGGAGCTTCAGCGTCAGTCCTTCCAATGAATATTCATAGTTGATTTCCTTTAGGATTGGCTGATTTCATCTATTTGAAGTCCAAGGGACTCTCAAGAGTCTTCTCCAGCACTACAATTCAAAAGCATCAAATGCTCTATGATCACTCATAATTTGAACTTTCTAAAAATCCTATGCTTCATGGATTTGTCTGTGATAAATTCAATCATAGTTTAGTTATATAACAAACTAGAGCCCTCTAAGGTGCTGTGCTGGGAACCAGCTGGGGCAGCTGGCCTCGTGGGCAGGCAGGCGAGCCGGCACACCAGGCTGGGAGTTATTGTGAGGGGCCGGCGCGGGAGGGCTCCGGGAGCAGCAGGGGCACCCCGTAGGCCTGGTGCTGCTTTGCTGCGGGCTCTGGCCACCTGTGAGGCAGCGCCGCTTGGAGCGTTGGGGGCAGGGGGAACTAACTGGTGCTCCTATGTGGTGAGCAGCACCCTCTCGTGCCACGTGCAGAATGGCACCTACCTGCAGAGGGTGCTGCAGAATTGCCCCTGGCCAATGAGCTGCTCTGGGAACAGCTACAGGGGCGTCCCTGGTGGCTCGGTTAGTAAAGAGTCTGCTTGCGATGCAGCAGACCCGGGTTTGAGCCCTGGGTCGGGAAGATCCATCCCCTGGAGAAGGAAATGGCAACCCACTCCAGTATTCTTGCCTCGAGAATCCCATGGTGGGCTACAGTCCACGGGGTCGCGGGAGTCGGACACGACTGAGTGACAGCTACAGAACGGGGGTAAGACCCACGTACAAGGTGATGTACAAGAAGATGACCGCCTGACAGTGAATATGTGGCCTCCAGGCCCTCGCCGCCGAGCTGCAAGGCTCTTCTGGTTTCGTGGCGCCCGGGTGGTCGGGCAGCGCCACCTGGCGGTTAGCCCTTGGGGCCCACAGGCTTCTCTGGTTTTCTCAACTGCAGCAAAGTGTCGAATTGACTGAGCAGCTGAAGGTGCTGGAGGCCAAGCGGGCAGGGCTGACTGTCACGGAGTGGGCAGGGCCCCGACCCCAGCTGCCCCCCTGAGGACCCTGCCCCACCTTGGGGCTCCCCAGTTGCCCAGAGCAGCTCCGGAGATGGAGGCCTTCGAGGGCTGCCAGGAGCCAGAGAAAATCAGAGGCCTCCTCTGTTCCCTTGAGATGATGGAGTTGGTGCCCAGGGGCTTCCTGGGCCCACTGGCCCCACAAGAGACCCCGGCAGTGGGGGCCCAATGGGGGTGAAAGGTCCACCAGGTTTGCAGGGCCCCCCAGGGAGCTCTGGTCAGGCCAGAGCTGCGGGTACAACAGAGAGAGGGGACCTCCAGTGCCCCCAGGCCCTCTTGGCCCCCCTGGCCTCCCTGCCCCACCCCCCAGCCCCTGTTGGACCATCCTACAACCGGATCTCCCAGCCTGAAGACCTGTTTCTGTCCAACACTTTCACTGAGACCAGCAGCCACTGGCCCCCTGGACTGGCTGGGTCCCCAGACCCCTCCCCAGGATCCATGGGTCCTCCTGGACTTCCTGGCCCCATGGGCATTCCTGGGAGTCCTGAACATAAGGGACCCCCCCAGGCTCCCCTGTACCTAAAGAAATCTCAGGCCACCCTGGAGGAAGAGCCAGAGGACTGCAACGGGAGCCCGGACCCCAAGTCTCCATAGGGGCAGTGGGGAGAACCTGGCTGCAAAGGAGACTTTGGTGAGAAGAGCTCACTGGAACCAGAGGGGTCAGGGACAAGCCTTGCCACCCCCAGGGGCACCTCCAGCCTCCTGAAGGGCAAAAGGGGAGGACACACTGCCAGCTCCTAGATCCTGGCCCCCAAGAGCCGAGACAAGATAAACTGAGGGTGGTGGTGGCCCCATGGGGAGGGCCAGGCCAGGCTTCCCTTCCCAGCCTGGACTCGGTCGACTATCCCTGGGGCCTGCTGGTCCATATTTATTAATATCCTCAGGGTCCCTTGTGCCACCTGGGCCTTTGGGTGGGGGTCTTGGTCCTGGTGCCCCGTGCATGTCCGCCTTCCGTGAGGTTGAGCAGGGACTGGGGCCTGAGAGGGAAGCGTGGCCCAGGTGAGAGGGCTCAGGACTCTGGGCCTCAGTTGCCCTCTGTGAAGTGGGGTGATGCAGATCTGCAGCAGGGATGGCAGGTTTGGAGCTTCTGTCATCTCATCAACTGCCCGGCCCTCCACACTTCCGGGGATGATGAGGGCAGGCAGTCTCAGCCTCCCCGCTCCCCAGCCAAACCTGGGGAGCCCACCTGCACCCCTCCTCTCCTTGTTTTCTGGTGCTGGGTTCCTGACCCTGAGGTCAAGCTACCTGATATGACTGGGTGTTCAGGGCTCCTGTGTCAGTTCTGACCACTGAACCCTCAGTTCCTTCCGGGGGCCTGGAAGAGGGGGCCGCCTGCTCCCACAACTGCCTGTGACTGCCACAGCAGGTAGATGTGTATCAGCCAATAAAGGCCTCTGCCTGACTGCCAAAAAATTAAAAAACAAACTAGAGACACTAGGTGGCATCTTTTCTTTAAGCCCAACTCTTGATACATGGTAGTCTTTCCAAAGTTGTATGTCTTCTATCTCAGTATTTGTGTTATCTTGAAAAACATTTAGCAATTTGCTAGAGGAGACTTTGGTGAGAAGAGCTCACTGGTATGTTTTAATTACCTGATTTGGCAAGGAACCCATACTGAAACAGTATTTTCCTTTGTAAATCATTTATTTATCACTTTGTTAGGGATAATATTGTTATTTTTTTTTTTTTTTCTTTAGCCTAGATCAACAAGGTATAGCAAAGAATTCTGAGAGTGCCAGGCTGCTACAGTGCAGGAATGGCTGGGAGGAGACACCCCGCATCCGAGGTCAGGGACTCTGGGCCTCAGTTGCCCTCTGTGAAGTGGGGTGATGCAGGTCTGCAGCAGGGATGGCAGGTTTGGAGCTTCTGTCGTCCCACTGGCCTGGGAGCTACCCCGCATCCCAGGCCAGTGGTGGCTGGGAGGAGGCACCCCACGTCTGAGATCGGGGTGGATGGGAGAAGCCACCTCATGCCTGAGGCCAGGGGTGGTGACCCTGAGGAGCCACCCTAAGCCTGAGGCCAGGGGTGGCAGCTGGGAGAGGCCACCCATGCCCGAGGCCAGGGCCGGCGGCCTGGAGGAGCAACCCAAGGAGCAGTGGCTGCACGGGTGCAGGAGGGCCTAGAGGAGCTATCCCAAGTTGAAGGTCAGGAACGGCGGAGGTAAGGAGATACCCCTCAACCAAGGTAAGGAGCAGCGGCTGTGCTTTGCTGGAGCACCTGTGAAGAGATACCCCACACCCAAGGTAAGAGAAACCCAAGTAAGATGGTAGGTGTTGCAAGAGGGCATCAGAGGGCAGACACACTGAAACCATAACCACAGAAAACTAGTCAATCTAATCACACTAGGACCACAGCCTTGTCAATGAAACCAAGCCATGCCTGCGGGGCCACCCAAGACGGGCAGGTCATGGTGGAGAGGTCTGACAGAATGTGGTCCACTGGAGAAGGGAATGGCAAGCCACTTCAGTATTCTTGCCTTGAGAACCCCATGAACAGTAGGAAAAGGCAAAATGATAGGATACCAAAAGAGGAACTCCTCAGGTCATTAGGTGCCCAATATGCTACTGGAGAACAGTGGAGAAATAACTCCAGAAAGAATGAAGGGATGGAGCCAAAGCAAAAACCATACCCAGCTGTGCATGTGACTGGTGATAGAAACAAATCTAATGCTGTAAAAAGCAATATTGCATAGGAACCTGGAATGTCAGGTACATGAAGCAAGGCAAATTGGAAGTGGTCAAACAAGAGATGGCAAGGGTGAACGTCAACATTCTAGGAATCAGCGAACTGAAATGGACTGGAATGGGTGAATTTAACTAGATGACCATTATATCTACTACTGTGGGCAAAAATCCCTCAGAAGAAATGGAGTAGCCATCATGGTCAGCAAAAGAGTCCGAAATGCAATACTTGGATGCAATCTCAAAAATGACAGAATGATCTCAGTTCATCTCCAAGGCAAACCATTGAATATCACAGTTATCCAAGTGCATGCCCCAACCAGTAACGCTGAAGAAACTGAATTTGAACGGTTTTATGAAGACCTACAAGATCTTTTAGAACTAACACCCCAAAAAGATGTCATTTTCATTCTAGGGGACTGGAATGTAAAAGTAGGAAGTCAGGCAACACCTGGAGTAACAGGCAAATTTGGCCTTGGAACGTGGAATGAAGCAGGGCAAAGACTAACAGAGTTTTACCAAGAAAATGCACTGGTCATAGCAAACACCCTCTTCCAACAACACAAGAGAAGACTCTACACATGGACATCACCAGATGGTCAACACCAAAATCAGATTGATTATATTCTTTGTAGGCAAAGATGGAGAAGCTCTATACAGTCAACAAAAACAAGATGAGGAGCTGACTATGGCTCAGATCATGAACTCCTTATTATCAAATTCAGACTCATATTGAAGAAAGCAGGGAAAACCACTAGACCATTCAGGTATGACCTAAGTCAAATCCCTTATGATTATACAGTGGAAGTGAGAAATAGATTTAAGGGCCTAGATCTGACAGATAGAGTGCCTGATGAACTATGGAATGAGGTTCGTGACATTGTACAGGAGACAGGGATGAAGACCATCCCCATGGAAAAGAAATGCAGAAAAGCAAGGTGGCTGTCTGGGGAAGACTTACAATTAGCTGTGAAAAGAAGAGAGGCAAAAAGCAAAGGAGAAAAGGAAGGATATAAGGATCTGAATGCAGAGTTCCAAAGAATAGCAAGAAGAGATAAGAAAGCCTTCTTCAGCAATCAATGCAAAGAAATAGAGGAAAGGAACAGAATGGGGAAGACTAGAGATCTCTTCAAGAAAATTAGAGATACCAAGGGAACATTTCATGCAAAAATGGGCTCGATAAAGGACAGAAATGGTCTGGACCTAACAGAAGCAGAAGATATTAAGAAGAGATGGCAAGAATATACGGAAGAACTGTACAAAAAAGATCTTCACTACCCAGATAATCATGATGATGTGATCACTAATCTAGAGCCAGACATCTTGGAATGTGAAGTCAAGTGGGCTTTAGAAAACATCACTATGAACAAAGCTAGTGGAGGTGATGAAATTCCAGTTGAGCTGTTTTAAATGCTGAAAGATGATGCTGTGAAAGTGCTGCACTCAATATGCCAGCAAATTTGGAAAACTCAGCAGTGGCCACAGGACTGGAAAAGGTCAGTTTTCATTCCAATCTCAAAGAAAGGCAATGCCAAAGAATGCTCAAACTACTGCACAATTGCACTCATCTCACATGCTAGTAAAGTAATGCTCAAAATTCTCCAAGCCAGGCTTCAGCAATACATGAACCTTGAACTACATGATGTTCAAGCTGGTTTCAGAAAAGGCAGAGGAACTAGAGATCAAATTGCCAACATCTGCTGGATCATCGAAAAAGCAAGAGAGTTCCAGAAAAACATCTATTTCTGCTTTATCGACTATGCCAAAGCCTTTGACTGTGTGGATCACAAGAAACTGTGGCAAATTCTGAAAGAGATGGGAATACCAGACCACCTGACCTGCCTCCTGAGAAATCTTTATGCAGGTCAGGAAGCAAAAGTTAGAACTGGACATGGAACAACAGACTGGTTCCAAATAGGAAAAGGAGTATGTCAAGGCTGTATATTGTCACCCTGCTTATTTAACTTATATGCAGAGTACATCATGAGAAACTCCGGACTGGAAGAAACACAAGCTGGAGTCAAGATTGCCAGGAGAAATATCAATAACCTCAGATATGCAGATGACACCACCCTTATGGCAGAAAGTGAAGAGGAGCTAAAAATCCTCTTGATGAAAGTGAAAGAGAAGAGTGAAAAAGTTGGCTTAAAGCTCAACATTCAGAAAACGAAGATCATGACATCCGGTCCCATCACTTTATGGAAAATAGATCAGGAAACAGTAGGAACAGTGTCAGACTTTACTTTTTTGGGCTCCAAAATCACTGCATATGGTCACTGCAGCCATGAAATTAAAAGATGGTTACTCCTTGGAAGAAAAGTTATGACAAACCTAGATAGTATATTCAAAAGCAGAGACATTACTTTGCTGACTAAGGTCCGTTTAGTCAAGGTTATGGTTTTTCCTGTGGTCATGTATGGATGTGAGAGTTGGACTGTGAAGAAGGCTGAGCACTGAAGAATTGATGCTTTTGAACTATGGTGTTGGAGAAGACTCTTGAGAGTCCCTTGTACTGCAAGGAGATCCAAGCAGTCCATTCTGAAGGAGATCAGCCCTTCAGATGGAAGGAATGATGCTAAAGCTGAAGCTCCAGTGTTTTGGCCACCTCATGCGAAGAGTTGACTCATTGGAAAAGACTCTGAAGCTGGGAGGGATTGGGGACAGGAGGAGAAGGGGACGACTGAGGAAGAGATGGCTGGATAGCATCACTGACTCAATGGACGTGAGTCTGAGTGAACTCTGGGAGATAATGATGGACAGGGAGGCCTGGCATGCTGCGATTCATGGGGTCACAAAGAGTCAGACACTACTGAGCGACTGAACTGAACTGAACTATTAAGTGCTATGTATCTATTTAAGTGGAATTATGTGTTTTCGTACAATTGCTCCTAAAAACAAAGCTAGATGAATAAAATGCGTTCCAAATAGAGATTCTGGGGTCAAGCTTGCATCTATAATGGAGATAGTTTGTATACTATGATCATTTTCTTTCTAATGCTTTAGAAGAGTTTTATCCTGCTAAGATTGAAGTAAAAATGCTTCAGTTTATAGAATTTAAATAAAAAGAATCTCTGTGTTAGAGATGAGATTGTTTGGTTTTAGAGTTATTCAGTGAGCAGCTGTAGTTTTTCCTTCCAACCTCACTTTCTAGATTGTTTTTAAAGCTGAATAATTCAGTTTAAAAATCCAACAGCCTTATACTTTGAACTTCATGGTAACTTCACTAATATCACTGAGGATGGTGAGAGCAGTGATGAAATTAGAAGATGATTGCTTCTTGGCAGGGAAGCTATGACAAACCTAGACAGTGTGTTAAAGATCAAGGACATCATTTTGCCAACAAAGGTCTGTACAGTCAAGGTGTCATCTTTCCAGTAGTCATGTATCAATGTGAGAGCTGGATACAGTGGAGCACTGAAGAATTGATGCCTTTGAACTGTGGTGCTAGAACAGACTCTCAAGAATCCCTTGTAAAGCAAGGAGATCAAACCAGTCTATCTTAAAGGATATCAACCCTGAATAATCTTTGGAAGGACTAGTGCTGAAGCTGAATCTACAGTACTTTGGCTAAGAGAGTGACAGAGGATGAGATGACTGGATGGCATCACCGATTCAATGGACCTGAAATTCTGCAAACTCTGGGAGATGATGAGGAATAGGGAAACCTGGAGTGATGCAATCCATGGGGTCGTGAAGAGCAGACACGACCTGGAGACTGAGCAACAACAACTTCATTTATTTCATTGAAGACTCTGTCCTCCTCACTCCCCTTACCTGTCATCAATCATTGTGAATTCAACTTCCACAGGGATTAGCCATCTAACACTCAGGTCTCTCTTCAGATGTCCTTTCTCCCCCTCCAGTTCAACTATTTACTGCTATGACCACACTTCAGATTTTCATCTCCAGATTTTGGGCCACTTTTGAAGACTTATTATAAAAATTTGCTTCCCATCCACAAATATCTGAGCTTCCATCTCATTTGCTGAAGAAATTTAATTTCACAATCATACAATTTCACTAGAACTCTAGGGCATTATTCTCACAATAATTTCATGATACAAAGCATCTTCTGACATCACTTTCTCCTTTGTGTAATTTGTATTCTATATTTAACATTATCATCCCTCTTTCACATCTCCTCAACCACTATGAAGTAGTATAATTAATATTACTATCACATTTATTATTATTGATTACCTCACATACACTTCTCTGCTACCCTAGTCAAACCCATTATCAGGTCTCTCAAACAGCTTTGTAATATATTTCCACACTTCTACAGCTTTCCAATAGCAACACAGCAACATGATTGCCTTTAAAAAACAAAAAACAAAAAAAAACCCTGTAAACTACATCGTTTATATTTCATGCTTACAAAACTGTTTCATTTCCATATTCTCCCTAATATAAATTACAAACTCATGTCTATGTCTAATGCCATCTAATCCTACCTAGTATCCATCTAAACCAAATTTCTGTTAACTTCCTCACGTAAGTTAAATGTTACTGCTCTGCTTTGCTTCTCACAGTTTCTATGACTATATCCTTCCCAATGTTTAAATCTTTCATTCAAGATTACCTCCACAGAGAGGACCTTGCTAATCATTTTCTTAAAGTAAGCACTGTCATATCACATTATTCTGTACTTCAATGCCTTGTTATTTTCTTTCATATGGTATATAATGACTATTGGTGTTTCCCTTGTGGCTCAGACAGTAAAGCATCTGTCTACAATGTGAGAGACCTGGGTTCAATCCCTGGGTTGGGAAGATTCCCTGGAGAAGGAAATGGCAACCCACTCCAGTATTCTTGCCTTGAAAATCCCATGGACGGAGGAGCTTGGTGCAGGCTACTATCCATGGGGTCGCAAAAAGTCAGGCACGACTGAGCGACTTCACTTTCACTTTCACTTTCTTGTGGCTCAGATGGTAAAGAATCTGCCTGAAATGCAGGAGACCCAGGGATTGACACAGTTGAAGCCAGGACAATTTTAATGCTTCTACCAAATTTAATGCTTCTTATTTAGGGCCCAAATACATATATCCCCTCTGAAAATTTATGGTCAATTATGTTTAACCATGACAACAAATAGCATTTTTAAGATGTTGATATTATTTTTCACATCATGCATTTTTTGTTAATAAATATATTGTCAAGAAAGTAAAAACACGTGCTGAGTGTGTTTTCTTAATTATGAGTTGAGTGAAAAGAAAAATAAATATAGTAATGATATTTGTTGCAGTCTGACACTTCAACAGTCATGGTGTTTGTGTATTGCAGTCAGGGCATTGTGAAACATCACAATATTTTGTATCTCACATATCAAGTCAATAGAATACTACTTTAATTGCTTATGTCTTCAAGAGATGAATTGTTAAAATCTGTTAGCTATCTCAAGTATATGTACCTCTGCATGGTTATAGACTACAAGGCAGCATATATTAATATCAGAACACATATTCAGAGCATTTCTGTAAAGCAGCCATTGCAGGCAGAGTCTTTACTATCTGAGCCACCAGGAAAGCCCAGTTTATCAATAACTTTCCAATTACAGCCATGTTTGGATTGTGGGAAAACTCATCCTTAAATTTAAAAATTTTCACATTTTAATCCCAGATACAAGTGACTATTATATTTTTCTGCTTTAAGTTGAGAGTTGTACATCTTATTGTGGCATCAAGAGTATTTAAAAAATATATTTATTTATTTAAAAATAAAAAAGTCAAAGACATAAGACTAGAATTTTGCACTATCAGTAAAGAAACTAAATCAGAATTATTTAAATAATATATGAGAATTTTATGCTGGGTGTTCAATAGCCCTAAAATAGTAAGCAACTTATGAAACAATAACTATTGTAATTACATATCACATTAATAATTTACGAAGTTAGTTTTTCCCCCTAATTATACATTGTTAAGTTTACCTGTTAATAACGTTATATTTTAATGCTTAACCTGGGTTGTATCACTGGGTCAAGAAGATCCCCTGGAGAAGGAACTGGCTATCCACTCCAGTATTCTTTCCTGAAGAATTCCATGGATAGAGGAGTCTGGTGAGCTACCGTCCATGGGATTGCAAAGAGTAGGACATGACTGAGTGACTAACATTTACTTATTTAGATAATTATTTATTCACTTATTTCTACTATCAGAAAAATAGTAATTATAACTATGGTGCTTTATGAACTATAAATTTAAAAAGAAATTGATTGAAAGGCAGCATTCTTGGATTTTGGTGTTTGATAAAATTTGTATCTCTACAAATGTTTATGGGATTAATAGTTACTTTGCTAAGAAAGTATATCTCCTGTGTAACATTTTTAAACTTCTCAACAGTTTAGAGTTCTGATGGTTTATTTTAAAATTTCCTAAATTAAAAGGAAATTATGAATGTATTAGTTAAAAACACACCCCCCCCAAATGATTGAAATTAGTCAATATAATTTAATATGCACAGGTATCTGAACACTCATTTGAAGCTGAGGGTCAATTGGACTTCATTTTCTTTTTGAGTTTTTGGATACTTGCATTGTTCACAAAAAGCACACTTATAGCTCGAGCTCTACATGTAGCTATCAGCTTCCAGACACTGTGATATTACATTCTAAGGATGGTAGAATATAGATATTTTGAAGGTTTTTCTCACTAAACTTTATTCTGAGATATTTTTAATTTTTAAAGTAAGGATAATTATTTTGTTTAGAAAAATAATATTAACATTATGTTTCAGTAATTCCTCCATGTTTTCATTCATTTGCCTTAGATATACAACTCATTTCATTGCACTGTTGAAGATCAGTGCACTGCCTTCACATCTTTCATGGCGGATGCCATGAAAGCCACTTGATATAATTGGAATGCATTCTTATTACGAAGTCTTGAGCAGATAGGTGAAACTCTTTTTCAATTAACCTTTTCTCTCTTCTGCCTCATTTCCCTTTTTCACTCTTTCCTGCTTCCCTGTGATTGTGGTCCCATTAAAGTGTTAGCATGTAACACATGGTGTATTTTATATTTTGTCCCCTCAGAATCTATTTTCTAGGGAACCTGGGCTAAGATGATCTCTAAGTGGAAAGAGCACATTTAAAACATTTTAAAATATGGCAATAGAAAAACTATAGTGCCATATAGTGAATGAAAGCATATGATAAAGAAAATTTAAAAGAATATGGCTGAACTTGAAAATAGCCAAAGATGATTTAAGAGGAGAGTGAGAAATTAAGGTATATGCCAGGAGTAACAAAAAGTAATGGAAAAGTTACTTTGATGCTAGACTTTAGAACAGTATCCTGTGTTCTCCTAATAAGGAGTTTTCATAATTTAAAGTAGTGTCAGAAAATTGTTTAAGGGGCCTAGAATATGTGGTGCAAAAATATGCCACTTTGGTATAAGAACTATTTTGAGCTGAAGGCAGTTGAGAATCAGCAGATGCAGTAAGAGTTCTCTTCCTCTCCATGGACTCTCCCTGACCCAGGGGTCAAACTTGTGACTCCTGCATTGGCAGGTGAATTCTTTACCACTGAGCCACCAGGGAAACTCATTTGACTTTTTCTCACTTCAGGGAAGCATAGGTCTTCGGAGAGATACATATATAAGAAGGCAAATCTTCACTTGCTCACCTAACAGCCTAGAGAAGAGCTCCTGGGGATCCATGAATTAGGGGTAATGAGAAAGTAGGGGATAAATTATGACTCCCAACAAAAAGCTTCAGGACAGTTGGTAGATTTCAATACAGTTTACAGTTTTCTATTTCAACCAAATATTTTATGAAATTTAATTATATACACCTGTGTTTATGTCTTCTCCATTATCTCAAATCTGAATTTAATCTTTTGTTATAAAGTAACCAAAGTTTTCTATCTCCAAAATCAGTTGTTCTTTTCCTGGTAATAGCAAAAGTGTACTAATTAGAGTAGCTTGTTCATTGGATTTTTGCTGCTTTAACACATTATCATTCAATCTGAGATAACATATTGCAAATAGTTATAGGAATGGTGTATGGTGGTGGTTTAATTGCTCAGTCATGTCCAACTCTTGCGACCCCATGGACTGCAGCCCTCTAGGCTCCTCTGTCCATGGGATTTCCCAGGCAACATTACTGAAGTGGGTTGCCATTTCCTCCTCCAGAGGATCTTCCCAACAGAGGGAGCTAACACAGGTCTCCTGCATTGCAGGCTGACTCTTTACCATCTGAGCCATCAGGGTATATATAACCTTTTCCTTGTATTCTACATTGATTTCAGACTAACACATTGCTTAATAAATTTTACAGAACAACATTCTCTGAGAATATACTTATAAACATCACTAATAAATACATATTTATTTGTATGAGCAAATGTAGAGACAATAAATTCAGAAACATTGTAAAAAGTTAATCATTTCATATTATTCTTTTAAATTAGTTTACCCTGTGACATTTCTTTGATGACATTATGGTAAAAAATAGTGGTGCAGACATTTTAGAACCGATGTGTTATCCCAGAAAATTTTTCAAATTATATAGAAAGTCATGAAGCAGTACTAATAAGTACAATATTTTGTAAGCATGCTCTTTGTACACTGTGATGTAATATAATTGAAAATATGCTCTGAATCACAGAAATATCAGGTGATTCAAATTATGTAACACTGAGGACTCCACTCATGAAATAAGTAATTCCTTACTCTGAGAAACTGGCTTTCCATTAAAAAAATGCAACATTATTTGGAAGAGTAGAGTGTGAAACTCAATGATCATAAGTACTTGCTATTCTTATCATCTCAACAGTTTTAATATTTCTTAAAATGATATTTATTCCTGGGCACTTGTACAAGATAAAACTACTAGATGTTTTAAAAACATTGTGAAATTTGTGCATTTTAGTTAGGGAATTTAAAAATTTTATATATTACAAAAAGATTCCCTGGTAGCACACCTGATAAAGAATCCTCCTGCCATGCAGGAGACTCGGTTCAATTCCTGGGTCAGGAAGATCCCTTGGAGAAAGGTTAGGTCACCCATTCCAGTGTTCTTGGGCTTCCCTGGTGGCTCAACTGGTAAAGAACCTGCCTGCAATTGGGGAGACCTGGGTTTGATCCCTAGGTTGGAAAGATCCCCTGGAGGAGAGCATGACAATTCATAACAGTATTCTTGCTTGGAGATTCCCCACAGAAAGAAGATCCTGGTGGGCCACAGTCCATGGGCTCTCAAAGAGTCAAACATGACTGGGCAATTAAGAACAGTACACATATTAAAAAAGTAAAAAAAAAAAAAAAAGATGTAGAGGATTAAGTTTGTAGATGATTTTTTTATTGTAGTTTAAGTATGAAGTAATTTATTATTTGACTGATTTTCTACTTGAGAGAGTAAATTAAACGGACTAAATTTGCAAACTCCAAATGAACACAAATAATACTGTGTTTGGCTAGTCTACTGTGACAGAACAACTTGGCTGTTCAAACAGCAGGGAAATACAAACTAGTTGCCTGATAAAATGGTTGTTTGAATTGATTAGTCAATTTAATGGAACTTTTCAATAGACTATAGCCTTAAATTATGTTTATGTATGTAGACTACTCATTTGGCATTATGCCAAAATGGAAAGGTTATTGAAAGTGAAAAATTAACAGAGATTCTTACTTTCATCAACAGAATCTGCCTGTCAGTGCAGGAGACATAAGAGACAAGGGTTCATTCCTTGGGTCAGGAAGATCCCCTGGAGGAAAGCATGGCAACCCATCCAGTATTCTCACCTGGATAGGTCCATGGACAGAGGAGCCTGGTAGGCTACAGTCCATAGGGTTGCAAAGAATCAGACAGGACTGAGGGGAATTAGCACACACCCACAAACATCTTCCAATTAGGAGGTTAAATGTCTTTACCTCACTTTCTTTGAATCTTGTCTACATAAGAAGGTACAGGTTATAATAGCACAAAAAAATTTAGTGTTTCCCTGCCTTAAAAAAAAAAAACAAAAAAACCCCAGTTGGTCCTATCTTCGTTTTCTACTTTTTCTGTTGACTTTGATACAAACCTATTTACTATAGAGCAAAGCTTAATAAATGCTGACCACCAAAGGACTGAGGTGTTCTAGTTGTGGTGCTGGAGAAGACTCTTGAGAGTCCCTTGGATGGCAAGGAAACCAGTCCATCCTGAAGGAAATCAGTCCTGGGTTTTCCTTGAAAGGACTGATGCTGAAGCTGAAACTTTAATACTTTTGCCACCTGATGAGAAGAGCTGACTCATTGGAAAAGACCCTAATGCTGGGAAAGATTGAGGGCAGGAGGAGAAGGGGATGACAGAGGATAAGATGGTTGGATGGCATCATTGGCTCAATGGACATTGATTTGGTGGACTCCAGGGGTTGGTGATAGACAGGGAGGCCTGGTGTCCTGCGGTTCATGGGGTTGCAAAGAGTGGGACATGACTGAGCAACTGAACTGAATGATAGGGCTCTGAGACTGTGGTCTTGTTTTCAGTAAATGTTCTGCTTCATTGTCCCCAATTCCTGGAATGTGTCTTGCAGTTCAGTTCATTCGCTCAGTCGTGTCCGACTCTTTGCGACCCCATGAATCGCAGCACGCCAGGTCTCCCTGTCCGTCACCATCTCCCGGAGTTCACTCAGACTCACGTCCATCTAGTCCATGATGCAATCCATCCATCTAGTCCTCGGTCGTCCCCTTCTCCTCCTGTCCCCAATCCCTCCCAGCATCAGAGTCTTTTCCACTTAGTCAACTCTTCGCATGACGTGGCCAAAGTACTGGAGTTTCAGCTTTAGCATCATTCCTTCCAAAGAAATCCCAGGGTTGATCTCCTTCAGAATGGACTGGTTGGATCTCCTTGCAGTTCAAGGGACTCTCATGAGTCTTCTCCAACACCACAGTTCCAACGCATCAATTCTTCAGTGCTCAGCCTTCTTCACAGTCCAACTCTCACATCCATACATGACCACAGGAAAAACCATAGCCTTGACTAGAAGGACCTTAGTCGGCAAAGTAATGTCTCTGCTTTTGAATATACTATCTAGGTTGGTCATAACTTTTCATCCAAGGAGTAAGCATCTTTTAATTATATGGCTGCAGTCACCATCTGCAGTGATTTTGGAGCCCCCAAAAATAAAGTCTGACACTGTTTCCACCATTTCCCCATCTATTTCCCATAAAGTGATGGGACCGGATGCCATGATCTTCGTTTTCTGAATGTTGAGCTTTAAGCCAACTTTTTCACTCTCCTCTTTCACTTTCGTCAAGAGGCTTTTTAGCTCCTCTTCACTTTCTGCCATAAGGGTGGTGTCATCTGCATATCTGAGGTTATTGATATTTCTCCCGGCAATCTTGATTCCAGCTTGTGTTTCTTCCAGTCCAGCATTTCTCATGATGTACTCTGCATATAAGTTAAATAAGCAGGGTGACAATATACAGCCTTGATGCACTCCTTTTCCTATTTGGAACCAGTCGGTTATTCCATGTCCAGTTCTAACTTTTGCTTCCTGACCTGCATAAAGATTTCTCAGGAGGCAGGTCAGGTGGTCTGGTATTCCCATCTCTTTCAGAATTTTCCACAGTTTATTATGATCCACACAGTCAAAGGCTTTGGCATAGTCAATAAAGCAGAAATAGATGTTTTTCTGGAACTCTCTTGCTTTTTCCATGACCCAGAGGATGTTGGCAATTTGACCTCTGGTTCCTCTGCCTTTCCTAAAACCAGCTTGAACATCAGGGAGTTCATGGTTCACATATTGCTGAAGTCTGGCTTGGAGAATTTTGAGCATTACTTTACTAGCATGTGAGATGAGTGCAATTGTGGGGTAGTTTGAGCTTTCTTTGGCATTGCCTTTCTTTGAGATTGGAATGAAAACTGACCTTTTCCAGTCCTGTGGCCACTGCTAAGTTTTCCAAACTTGCTGGCATATTGAGTGCAGCACTTTCACAGCATCATCTTTCAGGATTTGAAACAGCTCAACTGGAATTCCATCACCTCCACTAGCTTTGTTTGTAGTGATGCTTTTCAAGGCCCACTTGACTTCACATTCCAAGATGTCTGGCTCTAGATTAGATGATTATCTGGGTAGTGAAGATCTTTTTTGTACAGTTCTTCCATATATTCTTGCCATCTCTGTTTAATATCTTCTGCTTCTGTTAGGTCCAGACCATTTCTGTCCTTTATCGAGCCCATCTTTGCATGAAATGTTCCCTTGGTATCTCTAATTTTCTTGAAGAGATCTCTAGTCTTTCCCATTCTGTTGTTTTCCTCTATTTCTTTGCATTGATTGCTGAAGAAGGCTTTCTTATCTCTTCTTGCTATTCTTTGGAACTCTGCATTCAGATGCTTAAATCTTTCCTTTTCTCCTTTGCTTTTTGCCTCTCTTCTTTTCACAGCTATTAGTAAGGCCTCCCCAGACAGCCATTTTGCTTTTCTGCATTTCTTTTCCACGGGGATGTTCTTGATCCTTGTCTCCTGTACCATGTCACGAACCTCATTCCATAGTTCATCAGGCACTCTATCTATCAGATCTAGGCCCTTAAATCTATTTCTCACTTCCACTGTATCATCATAAGGGATTTGATTTAGGTCATACCTGAATGGTCCAGCGGTTTTGCCTACTTTCTTCAATATGAGTCTGAATTTGGTAATAAGGAGTTCATGATCTGAGCCACAGTCAGCTCCTCGTCTTGTTTTTGTTGACTGTATAGAGCTTCTCCATCTTTGGCTACAAAGAATATAATCAATCTGATTTTGGTATTGACCACTGGTGATGTCCATGTGTAGAGTCTTCTCTTGTGTTGTTGGAAGAGGGTGTTTGCTATGACCAGTGCGTTTTCTTGGCAAAACTCTGTTAGTCTTTGCCCTGCTTCCTTCCACATTCCAAGGCCAAATTTGCCTGTTACTCCAGGTGTTTCTTTTTTTTTTTTTAATTTTTATTTTCACTTTATTTTACTTTACAGTACTATATTGGTTTTGCCATACATTGACATGAATCCACCACGGGTGTACATGCGTTCCCAAACATGAACTCCCCTCCCACCTCCCTCCCCATAATATCTCTCTGGGTCATCCTTGTGCACCAGCCCCAAGCATGCTGTATCCTGCATCGGACATAGACTAGCAATTCGATTCTTACATGATAGTATACATGTTTCAGTGCCATTCTCCAAAAGCATCCCACCCTCTCCCTCTCCCTCTGAGTCCAAAAGTCTGCTATACACATCTGTGTCTTTTTTGCTGTCTTGCATACAGGGTCGTCATTGCCATCTTTCTAAATTCCATTTATATGTGTTATTATACTATATTGGTGTTTTTCTTTCTGGCTTACTTCACTCTGTATAATCGGCTCCAGTTTCATCCATCTCATCTGAACTGATTCAAATGTATTCTTTTTAACGGCTGAGTAATACTCCATTTTGTATATGTACCACAGCTTTCTTATCCATTGCAAGCAGAACTGCCTTATGACCCACCAATCCCACTGCTGGGCATACACACTGAGGAAACCAGAATTGAAAGAGACACATGTACCCCAATGTTCATCGCAGCACTGTTTATAATAGCCAGGACATGGAAACAACCTAGATGTCCATCAGCAGACTCCAGGTGTTACTTGACTTCCTACTTTTGCATTCCAGTCCCCTATAATGAAAAGGACATCTTTTTTGGGTGTTAGTTCTAAAAGATCTTGTAGGTCTTCATAAAACCGTTCAACTTCAGTTTCTTCAGTGTTACTGGTTGGGGCATATACTTGGATAACTGTGATACTGAATGATTTGCCTTGGAGACGAACTGAGATCATTCTGTCGTTTTTGAGATTGCATCCAAGTACTGCATTTCGGACTCTTTTGTGGACCTCATGGCTACTCCGTTTCTTCTGAGGAATTCCTGCCCGCAGTAGTAGATATAATGGTCATCTGAGTTAAATTCACCCATTGCAGTCCACTTTAGTTCACTGATTTCTAGAATGTCAACGTTCACCCTTGCCATCTCTTGTTTGACCACTTCCAATTTGCCTTGATTCATGGACCTGACGTTCCAGGTTCCTATGCAATATTGCTCTTTACAGCATCGGACCTTGCTTCTATCACCAGTCACATGCACAGCTGGGTATTGTTTTTGCTTTTGCTTCATCCCTTCATTCTTTCTGGAGTTATTTCTCCACTGATCTCCAGTAGCATATTCGGCACCTAATGACCTGGGGAGTTCCTCTTTTGGTATCCTATCATTTTGCCTTTTCCTACTGTTCATGGGGTTCTCAAGGCAAGAATACTGAAGTGGCTTGCCATTCCCTTCCCCAGTGGGCCACATTCTGTCAGCTTTGGTGGCTGAAAGCTGGCTCACTAAGTGTGGCCGAGAGGAACTACCCCACGTCCGAGGTCAGGGGCAGCAGCCTAGAGTGCCAGGCTGCGACGGTGCAGGAATGGCCGAGAGGAGATACCCTGCATCTGAGGTCAGTGGTGGCGGCCAAGAGGAGCTACCTTGCGTCTGAGGTCAGGGGGGCCGCCGGGAGGAGACACCCCTCGTCCGACATCAGGGGCGGCCAGGAGAAGCCACAAGCCACATTGTGCCCGAGGACAGGGGTGATGACCTTGAGGAGCCACCCCAAGCCTGAGGCCAGGGGCAGCAGCTGGGAGGAGCCACCCACGCCCGAGGCCAAGGCCGGTGGCCGGGAGGAGCAACCCTAGGAGTGGTGGCTGCACAGGCACAGGAGGGCCATAGAGGAGCTATCCCACATTGAAGGTCAGGAACGGTGGCGGTAAGGAGATACCCCTCATCCAAGGTAAGAGAAACCCAAGTAAGATGGTAAGTGTTGTAAGAGGGCATCAGAGGGCAGACACACTGAAACCATACTCACAGAAAACTAGTCAATCTAATCACACTAGGACCACAGCGCTGTCTAACTCAATGAAATCAAGCCATGCCTGTGGGGCAACCCAAGATGGGCGGGTCATGGTGGAGAGGCCTGACAGAATGTGGTCCACTGGAGAAGAGAATGGCAAGCCACTTCAGTATTCTTGCCTTGAGAACCCCATGAACAGTATGAAAAGGAATGTGTTTTTTGTCTGATAAATTATCAGCGCTCAGATCCAGGTAAGGGCAGTAATTAAAGTCTATTGGCTCAGATGGTAAAGCCTCTGTCTACAAAGAGAGACACCCAGGCTCAGTCCCTGGGTTGGGAAGATCCCCTGGAGAAGGAAATGTCAATCCACTCCAGTACTATTGCTTGGAAAATCCCATGGACAGAGGAGCCTGGTAGGCTACAGTCCACAGGGTCGCAAAGAGTCAGACACGACTGAGCGACTTCACTTTCACTTTCCACATGCTTGACTGAAAAACAACTAGTGATCATTAACCTTAAGCCTATATAGCTAGCCCATGGTAAAATGGCCAGAAGACATGAAAAAGGATGGTGACTTAATCCAAGGAACTAGAGTAGTCATAAAGATGGAAAGTATCTTGACCTTTAAATTGATTGGTATCTGGAATTCCCATCTCTTTCTTCACAGTCCAATTCTCACATCCATACATGACAGCTGGGAAAACCATACCCTTGACTAGATGGACCTTTGTTTCCAAAAGTAATGTCTCAGTGAAGAATAAGACTTCGGAGATAGAATATGCTGTCTAGGTTGGTCATAACTTACCTTCCAAGGAGTAAACATGTTTTAATTTCATGGCTGCAATCACCATCTGCAGTGATTTGGGGACCCAAAAAAATAAAGTCTGACACTGTTTCCACTGTTTCCCCATTTATTTCCCGTGAAGTGATGGGACCAGATGCCATGATATTTGTTTTCTGAATGTTGAGCTTTAAGCCAACTTTTTCACTCTCCTCTTTTACTTTCATCAAAAAGCTTTTGAGTCCCTCTTCACTTTCTGCCATAAGGGTGGTATCATCTGCATATCTGAGGTTATTGATATTTTTCCCTGCAATCTTAATTCTAGCTTGTGCTTCTTCCAGCCCAGCGTTTCTCATGATGTACTCTGCATGGAAGTTAAATAAGCAGGGTGACAATATACAGCCTTGACGTACTCCTTTTCCTATTTGGAAGCAGTCTGTTGTTCCATGTCCAGTTATAACTGTTGCTTCCTGACCTGCATATAGGTTTCTCCAGAGGCAGGTCAGGTGGCTTGGTATTCCCATCTCTTTCAGAATTTTCCACAGTTTATTGTGATCCACACAGTCAAAGACTTTATGATAGTCAATAAAGCAGAAATAGATGTTTTTCTGGAACTCTCTTGCTTTTTCCATGATCCAGTGGATGTTGACAATTTACTCTCTGGTTCCTCTGCCTTTTCTAAAACCAGCTTGAACATCAGGAAGTCCGTGGTTCACGTTTTGTTGAAGCCTGGCTTGGAGAATTTTGAGCATTACTTTACTAGCGTGTGAAATAAGTGCAATTGTGGGGTAGTTTGGGCATTCTGTGGTATTGCCTTTCTTTGGGATTGGAATGAAAAGTGACCTTTTCCAGTCCTGTGGCCACTGCTGAGTTTTCCAAATTTGCTTGCATATTGAGTGTAGCACTGTCACAGCATCATCTTTCGGGATTTGAAATAGCTCAACTGGAATTCCATCACCTCCACTAACTTTGTTCTTAGTGAGGCTTTCTAAGGCCTACTTGACTTCACATTCCAGGATGTCTGGCTCTAGGTGAGGGATCACACCATCGTGATTATCTTGGTCATGAAGATCTTTTTTTGTATAGTTCTTCTGTGTATTCTTGCCACCTCTACTTAATGTCTTCTGCGTCTATTAGGTCCATACCATTTCTAGCCGAGAGGAGCTACCCCACGTCCGAGGTCAGGGGCAGTGACCGAGCAGAGCAACCCCATTTCCAAGGAGCGGTGGCTGTGCGGGCTCAGGAAGACCAAGAGGAGCCACTCCATGTTCAAGGTCAGGAGGGGCAGCGGTGAGGAGATAGCCCTCATCCCAGGTATGGAGCAGTGGCTGTGCTTTACTGGAACAGCCGCGAAGAGACACCCCATGTCCAAGGTAAGAGAAACCCAAGTAAGATGGTAAGTATTGCGAGAGGGTATCAGAGGGCAGACACACTGAAACCATAATCACAGAAAATTAGTCAATCTAATCACACAGACCACAGCCTGGTCTAACTCAGTGAAACAAAGCCATGCCTTGCGGGGCCACCCAAGATGGACGGGTCATGGTGGAGAGGTCTGACAGAATGTGGTTCACTGGAGAAGGGAATGGCAAACCACTTCAGTATTCTTGCTTTGAGAACCCCATGAACAGTATGAAAAGGCAAAATGATAGGATACTGAAAGAGGAACACTCCAGGTCGGTAGGTGCCCAACATGCTACTGGAGATCAGTGGAGAACTAACTCCAGAAAAAATGAAGGGATGGAGCCAAAGCAAAAACAGTACCCAGCTGTGGATGTGACTGGTGATAGAAGCAAGGTCCAATACTGTAAAGAGCAATATTGCATAGGAACCTGGAATGTTAGGTCCATGAATCAAGGATAATTTGAAGTGGTCAAACACGAGATGGCAAGAGTGAACGTTGACATTCTAGGAATCAGTGAACTAAAATGGACTGGAATGGGTGAATTTAACTTAGATGACCATTATATCTACCATTGAGGGCAGGAATCCCTTAGAAAAAATGGAGTAGCTATCATGGTCAATGAAAGAGTCCAAAATGCATACTTAGATGTAATCTCAAAAACGACAGAATGATCTCAGTTCATTTCCAAGGCAAAGTATTCAATATCACAGTAATCCAAGCCAATGCCCCAACCAGTAACGCTGAAGAAGCTGAAGTTGAACGGTTCTATAAAGAACTACAAGACCTTTTAGAACTAACACCCCCAAAAGATATCTTTTTCATTATAGAGGACTGGAATGCAAAAGTAGGAAGTCAAGAAATACCTGGAGTAACAGGCAAATTTGGCCTTGGAATACAGAATGAAGCAGGGCAAAGGCTAATACAGTTTTGCCAAGAGATTGCATTGGTCATAGTAAACACACTCTTCCAACAATGCAAGGGAAGACTCTACACATGGACATCACCAGATGGTCAGCACCAAAATCAGATTGATTATATTTTTTGTAGCCAAAGATGGAAAAGCTCCATACAGTCAGCAAAAACAAGACAGGGAGCTGACTGTGGCTCATATAATGAACTCCTTATTGCCAAATTCAAACTTAAATTGCAGAAAGTAGGGAAAACCACTAGACCATTTAGGTATGACCTAAATCAAATCCCTTATGGTGTGATTTAAGGAAGGATATAAAAGCTGCTGTAAGTCCCACCCTGAGAGGATTCTTTACTGCCTCTTAGTGTCTATGCTGAGATTGTTGTACTTTCCCCCTCTTTAATAAGTCCTATGACGCTTACTCCTTGGAAC
Source organism: Budorcas taxicolor (assembly GCF_023091745.1). Classification (NCBI taxonomy): domain Eukaryota; kingdom Metazoa; phylum Chordata; class Mammalia; order Artiodactyla; family Bovidae; genus Budorcas; species Budorcas taxicolor. The sequence continues at coordinate 76,255,894 of NC_068910.1, forward strand.
AGAAGTTATGACCAATCTAGATAGCATATTGAAAAGCAGAGACATTACTTTGCCAACAAAGGTCCATCTAGTAAAGGCTATGGTTTTCCCAGTGGTCATGTATGGATGTGAGAGTTGGACTGTGAAGAAGGCTGAGTGCTGAAGAGTTGATGCTTTTGAACTGTGGCGTTGGAGAAGACTGTTGAGAGTCCCTTGGAGTGCAAGGAGATCCAACCAGTCCATTCTGAAGGAGATCAGCCCTGGGCTTTCTTTGGAAGGAATGATGCTAAAGCTGAAGCTCCAGTACTTTGGCCACCTCATGTGAAGAGTTGACTCATTGAAAAAGACTCTGATGCTGGGAGGGATTGGGGGCAGGAAGAGAAGGAGATGACAGAGGATGAGATGGCTGGATGGCATCACGGACTCGATGGACGTGGGTCTGAATGAACTCCGCGAGTTGGTGATGGACAGGGAGGCCTGGTGTGCTGTGATTCTTGGGATCGCAAAGAGTGGAACACGGCTGAGTGACTGAACTGAACTGAACTGATTCACTTGTGACTGTGAGTGTTTGTGTGTTCATTGATTCCATTCTTCGGTTCCTCTGACAAGAACTCTTTTTTCCTTCCCCTAGGACACCTGGGGACAGTATCATCATTTGGGAGCTTATCATCTCTTGGGAACACAAGTTCTCAGGCCCAACCCTAGAAAGAGGAATTGTAGGAATGGAGTACAATAATCTCCCTTTTAACAAGCTCTCTAGATGATTCTGATACATATAAAAGTTGGGAATCGCTGACCTAAGGCTTTTACTCATTTCCAATCATGATCTTTCAGATGAGTTAAGTTTCTAGGAAAGAAGAAAGGTATTACCTTGGGAATTGAGGGAATTGCAATTTTAACTGAATCCTTTACCTGTGTACATGGTTCATCAAATGATTCAGAGACAAGAGCAACTTGAAGGTGAATCTAATCAATGTAGATAACTAACTGGGATAATTGCCTCACTCTCTGCATTACTTAGCCTGCATATAAATTGCCTTAAGCCATGTTCATATGCCAATAGTGCATCAGTCCAGGAATAAGAGGTTAACAAATTTCAGAAAATTTTTGAAACTTGTGTGGTTTTGAGACCAAATAATTATGGAATCATGTCACTATGCAAGTACCTGGTAATCAATATGCTTAAGGAAAAAGCATTAAACATAACTTTTAGCTGATGGAGCAAGGCTTATAGCATGTGCTAAGTCAGTTTATATTAAAATAGCACCAAAAAATATTTTTAAAAATATTCAACTAAAATGTACATATTTTAGTGATTTTTTACGTATGAGTTAGCATGCCATTAAAGATTTACAAACTCCATGAAGTGCTAATACAGCCAAAATTATCATTGCTTTGAAAAAGCTCCACAAATTTATCATTTCACCTAACCATGTAAATAGGAAGTTCTTTCTAAAGAGATATCATGTAGAATTAAAACTGAGGATATAACAGCAGGGTTGAAAATTGTTGATGTTTGTTGTTGACATTTCATTGTAAATATTTTCATTTAGGCAGTTTTTAAACTGAACTATGCAGACCTAATATATTTTAATATATTATTAAAATTCAACTCAGAAACACTCTGGTTCTTGTTTATTATTTTAAATGAACAATTTAAAGCTATTACATGTGAGAAAACAAAATTCAACCAAGTAAATGTAAATATCATTGTCTTTATTCACTAATTCATGAATTTGGTAACATCCCATCTGAAAAATATAAACTGGCATAGAAAATGGGAGATTTTCAACAGCATAAAGCAGGTGGGACAAGGAAGCCTGACATAAAAGAAAGAATTATTTTAGGCAAGGTCACCTCCTGTTGGGGGAAGGCAGGAGTCTATGTGGTGGATTGGCTCATTAGTGCTGGCCAGGAAATTCCAGGCTGACTTAAAAGTCATCTTCCTGGGAAGGGCTGATTTAGGTATTAAGTCTTGCTGACCTGGGGCTTAGCATGCATGCTAAGTCACTTCAGTACTATAAAACTCTTTGCAACCCTATGACCCACTAGGCTCTCTGTCTGTGAGATTCTCCAGGCAAGAATACTGGAATGGGTTGCCATACCCTTTTCTGGGAGATCTGCCTAACCCAGGGATTGAACTCATGTCTCTTATGTCTCCTGCATTGGCAGAAGTGTTTACCACTAGTGCAACATGGGAAGCCTGGGGCTTAGCAAAAGTGACTCCATTTGTGATCTGTTGTTTACTTTTTAAGGCAATATGTATGCAGCTTTCTGATGAAATTTCTTTCCTTTATTTATCTTTGATCATTTATTGCAAATAAATTACACATGATGGCAATTTTAATAAAATATAAACATACTGTATTCCAAAATGTGAATATATATATGATATTTTAAATATATATATCTTACATATATATATATTTTAAAATTTGTCTTAATTTTACTGAAATCTGGCTTCCCTGGTGGTTCAGTTCAGTTCAGTTCAGTCACTCAGTCATGGCTGACTCTTTGTGACCCCATGGACTGTAGTATGCCAGGTAACCCTGTCCATCACCAACACCGGGAATTTACTCAGATTCACATCCATTGAGTCTGTGATGCCATCCAACAGTCTCATTCTCTGTTGCCCCCTTCTCCTCTCACCTTCAATCATCCCCAGCATCTGGGCCTTTTCCTATGAGTCAGTTCTTCACATCAGGTGGCCAAAGTATTGGTGTTTCAGCTTCAGCATCAGTCCTTCCAATGAATACTTAGGAATGATTTCATTTAGGATGGACTGGTTGGATCTCCTTGCAGTCCAAGGGACTCTCAAGAGTCTTCTCCAACATCACAGTTCAAAAGCATCAATTCTTCAGTGCTCAGCTTTCTTTATAGTCCAACTCTCACATGCATACATGACTATTGGAAAAACCATAGCCTTGATTAGATAGACCTTTGTTGGCAAAGTAATGTCTCTCCTTTTTAATATGCTATCTAGGTTGGTCATAACTTTTCTTCCAAGGAGTAAGCATCTTTTAATTTCATGGCTGCAGTCACCATCTGCAGTGATTTTGGAGCCCCCCAAAAAAAGTCTGCCACCGTTTCCACTGTCTCCCCATCTATTTGCCATGACGTGATGGGACAAGATGCCATGATTTTAGTTTTCTGAATGTTGAGCTTTAAGCCAACTTTTTCACTCTTCTCTTTCACTTAAATTAAGAAGCTCTCTAGTCCTTCACATTATGCCATAAGGGTGGTGTCATATACAAATCTGAAGTTATTGATATTTCTGCCAGCAATCTTGATTCCAGCTTGTGCTTTTGCCAGGCCAGCGTTTCTCATGATGTACTCTGCATATAAGTTAAATAAGCAGGGTGACAATATACAGCCTTGACGTACTCCTTTTCCTATTTGGAATCAATCTGTGTTGTTCCATGTCCAGTTCTAACTGTTGCTTCCTGACCTGCATACAGATTTCTCAAGAGGCAGGTCAGGTGGTCTGGTATTTCCATCTGTTTCAGAATTTTCCACAGTTTATTGTGATCCACACAGTCAAAGGCTTTGGCATACTCAATATAGCAGAAATAGATCTTTTTCTGGAACTCTTGTGCTTTTTCAATGATCCAGTGGTGTTGGGAATTTGACTTCTTGTTCCTCTGCCTTAAAACCAGCTTGAAAATATGAAAGTTCATGGTTTATGTTTTGTTGAAGCCTGGCTTGGAGAATTTTAAGCATCACTTTACTAGCGTGTGAGATGAGTGCAATTGTGAGGTAGTTTGAGCATTCTTTGGCATAGCCTTTCTTTGGAATTGGAATGAAAACTGACCTTTTCCAGTCCTATGGCCACTGCTGAGTTTTTCAAATTTTCTGGCATAATCAGTGCAGCACTTTCACAGCATCATCTTTTAGGATTTGAAATAGCTCAACTGGAATTCCATCACCTCCACTAGCTTTGTTTATAGTGATGCTTTCTAAGGCCCACTTGACTTCACATTGCAGGATGTCTGGCTCTAGGTGAGTGATCACACGATTGTAACTATCCGGGTCGTGAAAATTTTTTTTTTGGTACAATTCTTCCGTGTATTCTTGCCACCTCTTCTTAATATCTTCTGCTTCTGTTAGGGCCATACCATTTCTGTCCTTTATCGAGCCCATCTTTGCATGAAATGTTCCCTTGGTATCTCTGATTTTCTTGAAGAGATCTCTAGTCTTTCCCATTCTGTTGTTTTCCTCTATTTCTTTGCATTGATCACTGAGGAAGGCTTTCTTATCTCTCCTTGCTATTCTCTGGAACTCTGCATTCAGATGCTTATATCTTTCCTTTTCTCCTTTGCTTTTCACCTCTCTTCTTTTCACAGCTATTTGTAAGGCCTCCTCAGGCAGCCATTTTGCTTTTTTGTATTTCTTTTCCATGGGGATTGTCTTGATTCCTGTCTCCTGTACAGTGTCAGGAACCTCTGTCCATAGTTCTTCAGGCACTCTATCAGATCTAATTCTAATTCCTTGAATCTATTTCTCACTTCCATTGTATAATTGTTAGGGATTTAATTTAGGTCATACCTGAATGTTCTCATGGTTTTCCCTACTTTCTTCAATTGAAGTCTGAATTTGGCAATAAGGAGTTCGTGATCTGAGCCACAGTCAGCTCCTGGTCTTGTTTTTGCTGACTATTTAGAGCTTCTCCATCTTCAGCTGCAAAGAATATAATCAATCTGATTTTGGTGTTGACCATCTGGTGATGTGTGTGTGTGTAGTCTTTTCTTGTGTTGTGGTTCAGTTGGTACAAATTCAACTGCATTCCTGGAATGCAATGAACCTGGGTTCAACCCCTGGAAATGGCAACCCACTTCAATATTCTTGCCTGGAAATTTCCACGGAGTGAAGAACCTGGCAGGTTATAGTTCATGAGGTCGCAGAGTCAGACATGAATTAGAGACTGAACACACATGTAAACCATGAGATTAATAAATAATTGTGGTTTAAACATGGATGATAGTGAGCAACATCCACACTTGAGAAAATAATAATAAAACAGCACAACACTGAAAAAGAGACATCTTTGAAGGAAGGAGGATACCTAAGAAATAAAAAGCAAAATATCTCTGTGATAATAAAATAAACAAAAGAAATTACAGTACTCTGATCAACTGTTTAGTAGACTGTGACTATCTATCAGCTATAAGGTGCCATTTAGTGTTTGGGAGGATTCAGCTCAGACTGCTCAATGAAGTGCGAATATGAAGTTTAAGTGATAGTCATTCATAAACAAAAATGCCATTACAATTTCCTAGCAGAAAATGAAAATAATAGAATGAAACTTGAACAATTGACAGGAGGAAATGAGAGAACACAAAGGTTAACATAGAAGAAGTGTAGAAGATTTAGGAAGTAGAGTCATTCACTGTTATCTCTGTCCCTGTGAGAAAGAACAGGAGCCAAGCAACCCCAGAGTAAAATCCATCTGTACACTGACTGGCTGACCATCTAATATCATCTCCTCAAGTCTTGAATCTTTTCCCCACATCTACAACTCATCACCATTCATCTTCCTTTCTCCCCTACAGGCTGGTAAGGAGTTTCAGGTCACACAGGAAAGCCCCTGAAGAACCAAACAGTAACAACTTTGTACCATTTTTCATAGGTTATGGGGAAGTAGATTAATAAAATATAAGAATTCTGCAGCATAAAAGGAGAAAAAAATAGGTAAGTGAGAAAATGAGGAATTAAGTTTTAGTTCCAGTTTATACTGATAGAATATTTTCTCCAGTCCTGAGTATGGAATTTCACACTTTTATTTTTTGCTTTATGGTCTGAGTTGAATCAAATAGTAAATCAAGTAATAGAAATTTTGAAATGAAACAGTAGGAACTTTTCTCTGACATTTAAGCAGAATGACATACTGGAGAAATTTTATTTCATTGTATTAACTAAATTCTAAAAATTTAAATGTATAAAAAAGGAAAAGAGCAAATAAATCCTACCAGGATCCTCTGTCCATGGGATTTTCCAGGCAATAGTACTGGAGTGGATTGCCATTTCCTTCTCCAGGGGATTTTTCCAACCCAGGGATTGAACCCGGGTCTCCCGCATTGTAGACAGACGCTTTACCGTCTGAGCCACCAGGGAAGTCCTAATAAATGCTATGCAAAATAATAGAAAAGAATCCAAACTTGACAGTAAACACAATAAATGTATCTGTATTTAAATTATCAGGAAACACAGAGTTTATAATATTACATATCATATATAAGAGATATGCCCAGAATATAAAATAAATTCAAATGTTGAAAAAGTTATATCAAATGAAGATGAACACAAATCAATATAAAAGAGCTATAGTAAGAACAAATTAGATTTTAAAACAAGAAAAAGAATAAGGGTATTATTAAGTAAAAACAAGTTTTCTTCTTAAAGATATGTGGTTCAATTTACTAAGATATAATTATAAATGAACCTCAATATACCTAGTAACAGAGTTTCAGAATGTATGTGCAGTGTGCTTAGTCACTCAGTCACGTGGAAGTCTTTGTGAACACGTGGACTGCAGCACACCAGGCTCCTCTGTCCATGGGATTCTCCAGGCAAGAATATTGGGTGGGTTGCCATACTCTCCTCCAGGGGATCTTCCTAACCCAGGGATCAAACCTGGGTCTTTTATGTCTCCTGTATTGGTAGGCAAGTTTTTTTTGGTTGTTGTTTTGTTTTTAATCACTAGCACCAAGTGGAAGCCCATATATACCATATGTTAGACTCTTGAGAGTACCTTGGACAGCAAGGAGATCAAACCAGTCAATCCTAAAGGAAATCAGTCCTGAATATTCATGGGAAGGACTGATGCTGAAGCAGAAGCTGCAATACTTTGCCCACCTGATGAAGAACTGACCAAAAGGAAAAGACCCTGATGCTGGGAAAGATTGAAGGCAGGAAGTGAAGCAAAGGAAAGAGGATGACATGGTTGGTTGGCATCACTGACTCAATGGTCATGAGTTTGGGCAAGCTTTGGGAATTGGTGATGAACAAAAAGTCTGGCTTGTGGCAGTTGTCCATGGGGTCACAAAGAGTTGGACATGACTGAGTGAATGAACAGAACTGAACTGAAATTAAATACCTAGTGAGAAGCTGCTGTATAGCACAAGGAGCTCAGCTTGGCACTCTCTGATGACCTAGATGGGTGCCATGAGTGTGAAGGAGGTCCCCAAAGGAGGGAGTGTATGTATGCACATAGCTGATTCACTTCATTGCACAGCAGAAGCATAACATCAGAAAGCAACTATGGTGGTGGTTCTTGTTTAGTTGCTAAGCCGTGTCTAACTCCTGTAACCACAGGGACAGTAAGTAGCCTGCCAGACCCCTCTGTCCATGGGATTTCCCAGGCAAGAATCCTGTAGTGGGTTACCATTTCCTTCTCCAGGGGATCTTCTTGACCCAGGGATTGAATTCGGGTCTCTGCATTGCAGGTGAAATCTTTACTGACTGAGACCCACGCTTTCTAAACATGAAAATGAAAACACAAGAAGTAACTGTAGGAGAATATTTTTATGACTTGGGAATGAAAACAATTTATTAAAGAAAACACAAGATTGATACCTTTTATTTCATAACACATTTAAACTTATCTAGATCAAAATACCCTGCTAAACATGAAAAGGCATGAAAAATAGAAATGCTATTTAAAATGTATATAACAGACAATCAATACACAAACATATATATATATATATATATATATTTCTATAAATCAGTTAAAGGCTACATTTTTAAGACCAATTTAAAACTAAAGATATGAATGAAATATATACAAACAGATGATACAAATTATAAATAAGCATGCAAAAAGGTATTCAAATTATCTAGTATTCAGGAAAATGAAAAAGAAAATTTCAATTAGATACAATTTTAGACATACCACTAAACTTTTTCAGTTTGAAATATAAAGTAGTGGAGAGACTGAGGAACAAGAGAAATATTTTTTATACTTACAAGGAAGTACATTGTTACAAGAACTTTGGAGAGCTGATTGGCCATGCCCATTTGTTGGCGTTGACTATTGCAGTAATGACTCTCAGCAAGCCATACTTCTCTGTTAAAGCTGGCTGAATAAATGCTTCTGCCAATGAGACAGCCTACAGTCCTGACTTATGTGGAGCCTTAGAAAGACTTTCTTCACTAGAGCCTGCCCAATCCCTTGGTTATGGGAACCCTGACCCTATCATTTGGAGCAGCCCCTGATAGCTACAGAGGATGAGATGGTTGGGTTGATGGTTGCTTGATCACCAACTCAATGGATATGAGTTTGAGCAAGCTCTGGGAGATGGTAAAGGACAGGGAAGCCTAGTGCTCCAGGCCATGGGATTGCAAAAAGTTGGACATGACTGAGCAACTAAACAACCACTGACAGCTATCAGGGATCAGAAAAGTTTTTGCTTTTGACTAATTAAATAGGAAAAAACAAACAAACAAACACATTTTTGTGTGAGACACTGCCTTGATTGTACAACACGAGACTTAGGTTTTTCCTTATTTTTTAAAATAAAACTATATCAAGACCTGCTTCTTAAACGTTCTAAATATATTTCACTATTTATATTACTATGTATTCATTAAGTATTATATTCACTGAGAGTTACTTTGTCAAAAATAAACACAAAGATACTTTTATGTTCCTGTCTATTCTTTGATTTTAATGTTGATTTAATTGAAAATGGGACTTCCCTGTAGCTCAGATGGTAAAGCATCTGCTTCCAATGCAGGAGACACAGCCTGAAATGCAGGAGACCCAGGTTCAATCCCTGGGTCAAGAAGATCCTCTGGAAAATGGAATAGCAACCCATTCCAGTATTCTTGCCTGGGACATCCCATGGACAGAGGAGCCTAGAGGGCTACAGTCCATGGGATAGCAAAGAGTCAGATACAACTTAGTGACTAACACTATGAGTATTGAAAATAAAATTATGATAACAGGTTTGGTTGTTAAATTTCTTGTTGTTATTATTTAGTGTGAATTTTTTATTCGTTGGAGTTTTTTTTTTAAATAATTCATTATTAAATGATTTAAAATGTACATTGAAGTTACAAGAAAAAAAGACAAAACACTCTCATACTCCTCACCTCACCATATGATCAGTGATAAGTAATTAATTTTATCCATCCATCCCATATATAAAACCTTGCAAAATTTTGCCTATCGTCCCAGTAATGTCTCTTTTTTTCCATTCTGGTCATGATTCCACCTTAAATTATGTGGCTATGCATAATAAAAAAAATGCTTAGGACATTCTGCAGTGTATAATATATGGTCAAACTGATCAGCATGGGCTCCTTTATTATGGCTTAATTGGTTTCTCCAATGATTTGGAATCTTTGCTGAATGACTTTGTAGAAGTGTAAGCTCATTAATTTGCCTGAGATGAATGCTGTTAAGTGGTTCAATACAGCTACCAACTGGGTAAACATAATCTCACTATTTTATCACCAGGGTGACTTCTCTTATTCAAATTCTGATTCATATTCTTCAATAACCTTTGTGGCATTTCACTCTGCTCCCATATCAGATTAACCAGACCAGATTTCTTCTGGACCAACTATTGTACAACATTATCAATCAGCAATTACAAAACAGATCATTGTGTCTTTCTCCCACATTGAGCTTTAATAGATGGGGTTTTCTGCAGATAGGAAAAAGCAGACAAAGTAAAAAATGACATACAAATTAAAATTCATTAATCTTGTAAAATTACTTAGTATCAACAGTAGACAAAAATGGGCTTCCCTGATGGCTCTGATGGTAAAGAATCACCTGCAATGCCAGGAGACTTGGGTTCAATCCCTGGGTCGGGAGGATTCCCTGGATCAGAGAATGGCAAGTGAAGTCGCTCAGTCGTGTCTGACTCTTTGGGACCCCATGGACTGTAGCCTACAGGCTCCTCAATCCACAGAATTCTCCAGGCAAGAATACTGGAGTGGGTTGCCATTTCCTTCTTCAAGGAATCTTCTCGACCCAGGGATTGAACCTGGGTCTCCCGCATTACAGGCAGACGCTTTACCGTCTGAGCCATCACGGAATGGTAACCCACTCCATTATTCTTGCCTGGAGAATTCCATGGTAGAGGAGACTGCCAGGCTACAGTCCATGGGGTCACACAGAGTCTGACACGGCCGAGTCATTAACACTTCATCAGGAGACAAAAATGCTGGTATTAATATCTCATAAGCTTTAATTATTCATCAATACAAATATATATATATAATATATATATATACACACACATATATACACACACACACACGGGCACACTACAGTTTTCTTTAGCCATTCATCTATCAATGGATACTAAAGATGTTTCCATATCTTTTCTACTGTAATTAATGTTGCTATGAATATTGAGTACATATATCTTTTCTAAACAGTGTTTTTGTTTTCTTTGGGTAAATACCCAGGAGTGGAAATGCTCGATCATGTGGTAGTTCTATTTTTAATTTTTTGAGGCCTCTTTATGTTTTCCATAGTGACTGCTAGTTCAGTTCAGTTCATTTCAGCCTCCAGTACTGTCCTACTCTTTGCGACCCCATGGACTGCAGCACGTCAGGCTTCCTTGTCCATCACCAACTCCCAGAGCTTGCTCACACTCAGTCAGTGATGCCATCAAACCATCCCATCCTCTGTTGTCTCCTTCTCTTCCTGAGTCAATCTTTCCCAGCATCAGGGTCAAAATAGAATCCTTCATTGGTTTGGTCTGGCTGGTTCTTTTTTTTTTTTCCATGAATTATGGAGTGCATCTTATTTTTTGAAGCTATAGTTTCACACAACGTAGGATGAACCAGAGAACTATGGCTAGCTTTGTTGGTTGTTTTGCCATACTTTTTGTTTTCCCATATTTTCTCACCCTGGACACGTTTTTAATACACGCTAATAACTTAGGCTCTTCTTGGCTTCTCCCTTATGCTGCATTGTCTTTAGCGTTCAGTTCAGTCTCTCAATCCTGTTCAACTCTTTGCAACCTCATGTGCTGCTGTGACTGCAGCACACCAGGCTGCTCTGTTCATCATCAACTCCTAAATCTTGGTCAAACTCATGTCCATCAGGTTGGTGATGCCGTCCAACCATCTCATCTTCTGTCATCCACTTTTCCTCCTGCCTTCACTTTTTCCCAGCATCAGGGTCTTTTCAAATGAGTCAATTCTTTGCATCAGGTGGTCAAAGTATAGGAGTTTCAGCTTCAGGATCAGGTCTTCCAATAAACACCCAGGACTGATCTCCTTTAGGATGGACTGGTTGTATCTCCTTGCAGTCCAAGAGGTTCTCAAGAGTCTTTTCCAACACCACAGGTGAAAAACATCAATTCTTCTGCACTCAGCTTTCTTCACAGTCCAACTCTCACATCCATACTTGACTACTGGGAAAACCATAGCTTTAACTAGACAAACATTTGTTGAAAAAGTAATGTCTCTGTTTTTTAATATGCTGCCTAGGTTTGTCATAGCTTTTCTTCCAAGAAACGTGTTTTAATTTCATGTCTGCAGTCACCAACTTCAGTGATTTTGGAGCCCAATAAAATAAGGTCTCTCAATGTTTCTACCAACAGTGGGTAAGGGTTCAATAGTGGGTGAGGATTCCTTTTTTTCCACATCCTGGGCAACAGCTGTTAATTGTAGTCCATAAGGTAATAGCCATTCTCTCAAGTGTGAGGTCATGTTTCATTGTGGTTTTAATTTGCCTTTCTCCTAATGATTAACTGTCATTAGTTTTCCTAATGATTAATTATAAACATATAATTAATTGTATGTTTTATTTGGAAAATGCCTCTTATGATCCTCTGCTCATTTTGATCAGTTTTATTTTTAAAATATATATTGAGTTGTATAGGTTCTTTGTGTATTTTAGATACTGGTGTCTTTGATTTTAGAAAGAGAATAATGCTGGTCTTTCCCCTCTTCTCAGTTTTTTTTTTTTTTTAAATAATTTGATAAGGATAGGTATTGACTATTCTCTACATGTCTGGTAGAATTTCCTGGTGAACCTGAACAGTCTTTTACTTCTGTTTGTAGGGAGTTTTTTGATTAAAAATTCAGTCCAATACTAGTAATCTGTTAGAGTTTCTATTTCTTCCTCATTCAGTCTCGGAAGAGTGTATATTTCTAGGAACTAAAAATTTCTTCTAGATTGTCTGATTTGTAAGAATGTAACTGTTGTTCAGTGGATCAGCCTTGTCAGAATCTTTGTGACCCCAAGAATGTCAGCACATTAGACTTCCCTGTCCTTCACCATCTCCTGAAGTTTGCTCAAACTCCTGTCCATTGAGTCAGTGATGCCATTCAACTATCTCATCCTCTGTCACCCCCTACTCCTCCTGCCCTCAGTCTTTCCTGGCATTAGGGTATTTTCCAGTGAGTTGGCTCTTCACATCAGGTGGCTGAAGTATTGGAGCTTCAGCTTCAGCATCGGTCATTCTAGTGATTATTGATTTCCTTTAGGATTTACTGATTTGATCTCCTTGCAGTTCAAGGGACTCTCAGAAGTCTTCTCCAGCATGATATATATATATATATATTTTGGGTGCTTATGTGATATTGGCTGTAACAGTCTCTTTAATTTCTAATTTTGTTTATTTGGACTGTCTCTTTTTTGATAGTGTGTCTGGCTAAAGATTTATCAGTTTTATTCATCTTTTAAAAATTCAGCTTTTAGTTTAATTGATCTTTCTTATTGTTATCTTTTTTTCCATTTATGCTTTCACTCACTCACTCATTTATTATTTCCTTTTTCTGCTAACTTTGCACCTTGTTTGTTCTTTTTCTGTAATTCCTTTAGATGGAAAGTTTTTGGAGATTTTTCTTGTTTCTTGAGGAAGGCCTGTACCGTGATAAAACTTTCCTCCTAGAAATGTTTTGCATTTAGTACATTTGTGATTTTATTTTTTTTCAAAATATTTTCTGCTTATCTCTTTGGTTTCTTCATCAACCAGTTAATGATGCATCCATTGATATGAAGTGTTAAAGTCTCCTAATATTACTTTATTACTATAAATTTCTCACTTTATGTCTGTTAATATTTGCTTTCTATATTTGCTCCTATAATAGGTACATATATATTTATGAGTTTTGTATCCTCTTCTTATACTGAGACCTTTATCATTACATAATGCCTTTCTTTGCTTTTTGTATATATTTTGATTTAAAGTCTATTTTATCTGATTTGAAAATGACTATACTTGCTTACTTGGTGTTTTCATTTGCATGAAATATCATTTTCCATCCCTTCACTTTTAGACTGTGTACTTCTTTGGCTTTCATAGTATAAGCTCGGCTTATATGGCTTATATAGACGTGTACAATTTTAATGCAATCAACCACTCTATGTCTTTTGATTGAAGCTTTTAATCCATTGATATTTAAAATGATTATGATAAGTATCTGCTTATTGCCTCTTTTTAACTTTTTTCTGGATATTTTTGCAGTTTTTTTCTATTCTTTTCTTCTTTTTATTATTTTCTTGTGATTTGAAGGTTTTCTTCAGGAGAAATTCTGTGTTAATTTCTTTCTAGATTTTGTTTATCTCATACTGGTTTCTAATTTGTGGATACCACGAAGTTCATATATATTAACCTATAACTATATCTGAGCTTCCCCAGTGGCTCAGTGGTAAAGAATTTGCCTGCAATGCAAGAACCACAGAGAACATGGGTTCGACCCCTGGGTTGGGAGTGTCCTCTCAAGGAGGGCATGGCAACTCACTCCAGTATTCTTGCCTGGAGAATCCCATGGACAGAGGAGCCTGCTGGATTACAGTCCAAAGGGTTGCAGAGTCATAGATGACTGACACAACTTAGCAGGCAAGCAGACAAATCTATATCACTTGTTTTAACCTGAAAGTCATTTAAGTTCAAACACATTCTAAAATATCTACATTGTTACTCTCCCCTCAAATTTTATGCTTTTGATGTATATTTTACATTTTCATGTATTTCTATTAATTGTTTATTATAGTTGTAGTTGATTTTACAATTTTTTTTTCCTTTACAATACATACTAACTGAAGTAACTGATCCACTGGCTTTACTATATGTGTGCTTTTACCAGTGGATTTTTCCTCTTACATATTTTCTTGTTTATTTTTATAGCATTAACTTTTTTGTTTAAGGAATATTCTTTAAATTATAAGGTTGGTTTAGTATTAATAAACTCTTTCAATTTTTACTTGTTTGAAAAATCTTTATCTCTCTTTCAGTTCTGCATGATAATTTTGCTGAGTACAATATCTTAGGTTGTAATTTATTCACCAGTTTAAATATATTCTGCATCTTTCTTCTGGGCTGCCAAGTTTCTGCTGAAAAATCAGCCTATAGCCTTCAAGGCAATTTTTGTATATGATTATTTGTTTTCCTTTTTCTGCCTTTAAAATTTTCTATTTGTGTTGCTGTTTTAGTTGTGATATATCTTGGTGTGTGTCTCTTCATATACCTCTTGATTGGGACTCTGTGCTTCCTGAACCTTGGATATTGTATTCCTCTCAAGTTAGAGAAGTTTTCATCCATAATTTTATCAGTATATTTTCTGCTTCTTTCTCTCTCTTCTCCTTCTGGAAACACTATATCGCAATTGTTAGTATGATTGATGTTGACTCAGTTCAGTTCAGTTCAGTTCATTTCAGTCGCTCAGTCTTGTCCGACTCTTTGTGACTCCATGAATTGCAGCACGCCAGGCCTCCCTGTCCATCACCATCTCCCGGAGTTCACTCAGACTCACGTCCATCGAGTCGGTGATGCCATCCAGCCATCTCTTCCTGGGTCATCCCCTTCTCCTCCTGCCCCCAATCTCTCCCAAAATCAGAGTCTTTTCCAATGAGTCAACTCTTCGCATCAGGTGGCCAAAGTACTGGAGCTTCAGCTTTAGCATCATTACTTCCAAAGAAATCCCACGGCTGATCTCCTTCAAATGGACTGGTTGGATCTCCTTGCAGTCCAAGGGACCCTCAAGAGTCTTCTCCAACACCACAGTTCCAACGCATCAATTCTTCGGCGCTCAGCCTTCTTCACAGTCCAACTCTCACATCCATACATGACCACAGGAAAAACCATAGCCTTGACTAGTCGGACCTTAGTTGGCAAAGTAATGTCTCTGCTTTTGAATATACCACCTAGGTTAGTCATAACTTTTCTTCCAAGGAGTAAGCGTCTTTTAATTTCATGGCTGCAATCGCCATCTGCAGTGATTTTGGAGCCCTAAAAAATAAAATCTGACACTGTGTCTACTGTTTCCGCATCTATTTCCCATGAAATGATGGGACTGGATGCCATGATCTTCGTTTTGTGAATGTTGAGCTTTAAGCAAACTTTTTCACCCTCCTCTTTCACTTTCGTCAAGCGGCTTTTTAGCTCCTCTTTACCTTCTGCCATAAGGGTGGTGTCATCTGCATATCTGAGGTTATTGATATTTCTCCTGGCAATCTTCATTCCAGCTTGTGTTTCTTCCAGTCCGGCGTTTCTCATGATGTACTCTGCATATAAGTTAAATAAGCAGGGTGACAATATACAGCCTTGACATACACCTCTTCCTATTTGGAACCAATCTGTTGTTCCATGCCCAGTTCTAACTGTTGCTTCCTGATGTGCATACAGATTTCTCAAGAGGCAGGTTAGGTGGTCTGGTATTCCCATCTCTTTCAGAATTTTCCACAGTTTATTGTGATCCACTCAGAGTCCCCTTAAACTATTCTTATTCTTATTATTTTTTCTTTTTGCTCTTGTGATTGGGCTATTTCCACTAATCTATCTTCTAATTCATTCATGTGTTCTTCTGTATTATTGAATCTGTTGTTAATACTTTCTAGTGTATTTTCTATTGCAGTTATTATATTCTTCAGCCCTGATTAATTTTTTAAAATATATTTTTTAGTTCCTTGTTAATGTTTTACTGTGTTACTCTATTCTTTTCCTGAGCCCAGTAGGCATTTTTATTACAATTGCTTTACTTTTTATCTCTACATTGTTAGTTTTTTTTCCCCCCTGTGGTTTGATATTTTATTTTCCATGGAATATATTCCTTTGTCTTCTCACTTTGTTTGACTTTCTCTGTCTCTATAAAACTATGTGAAATTTCAGTTATCCTATTCTTGAAGATATGTGCCTGAGTATGAGTGTCCCTACACAGCCTGCATGTGCCTGGAGACTTTGATGTGACAGCTAGTTTTAAAGTGAGTATGAACTGATCTTGTCCCATGGTGTACTGGTAGCCCCACCTTGGTGGGAGACAGGGCTGGGATTTGAGAGACTAAAGCCAGAGCCAGGTGTTAGCTGGGGCTTATCCTAGGCTCATTTTCTACCCTACTGAAGGGCTTCCCACGTGGCATTAGTGGTAAAGAACTCACCTGCCAGTGCAAGAGACATAAGACATGCAAGTTAAATCCCTGGATGGGGAAGGTTCCCCTGGAGGAGGGTATGGCAACACACTTCAGTATCCTCGTCTGGATAGTTCTACAGACAGAGGAGCCTGGGGTCAAAAAGAGTCAGGCACGGCTAAAGCAAATTAGCACATGCACACCCCATTGAAGGCCAGAACTGGGGCCTGGAGTCAAAGCCTTGAAGGAATTGAGCTTCTCCCAGAAAATTAACCATTGCCTTTGTTGGTGCAGGATCAGGGATTGTGGGTTTGAAACCACACATCTAAGCTGACTCAACTTTTCTCCATTGTGCATGGGTGCACAATGGTAATGACAGTCTCTGCCTTGGTTAGAGGTGAGGTTGGGTCCCTGGTGGGTGGGGACACATTTCTAAGCTATCTCTGCCTTTTCTCAGGTACATGTGTGTGCAATGGCAAAGGCAGTCTTTGTCTTAGTGGGGATCAGTGCTGGAGTAGCAGGTGCTGCAGCCAGACCCATGGGTACTTGGGAGGGCACTGTGATGGTCCCAACAGGCTGGCCAGAGCACTGCGTTGTTTACAGTCTGCTCCAGAGTGCTGGGACCAGGAGCAAGCCAGTCCACGTGCACTCTTCAAGAGAGGAGTCCTGGTTTCTTACAGACTTTGTAAGACACATGGTTTTGAAACAATTTAAGGAGATTATCTTCCCAATATCAGGTCCAAGGGTTGGGGCATCAGATGGTGACTTAAAACCCTCACTCCTTACAAAGGATTCCCAAGTCTGAGATATCACCCTCCTCTTCTGGGCTACCAGCTCCGGAGTGTGGGTCATGTGTAGATTACTTCTCTTCCACTCCTACTAGACTCCATGTAGTCTAGACTCCTACTCTGCACCAATCTTTCTTTAGAGCCTTGTTTGTAGACATTCCCTTCTGCTAGTCTTCAGGTTATTCTCAGCTCAGTTTGCTCTACATGTAGTTGCAATTTTGCTGTGTTTGCTAGGGTAGGTAAGCTCAGTGTCTTTCTACTCCACCATCCAGATTTCCCCTCCCACTCTAGACTAATAATTTTGAAAAAGACTGTAATTATTCCATAAAACTGCTATTCCAATCTAAGACATTGTGCTTTTTCTGAAAAGCAGAAGACATGAATATGTTGACTTCTCTCTCTTAATTCTGTCAGAAACAGGGTCCTGCTTTCTGCTAAGTGTACTTAATAATCCCTCTTTATTGTTGGGCTTGTCAGGTGGTGCTAGTGATAAAGAACCCACCTGCCAATGCAGGAGTCATAAAAGATGGGGTTTAATCCTTTGGTTGGGAAGATCCCCTGGAGGAGGGCATGGCAATCTACTCCAGTATTCTTTCCTGGAGAATCCATGAATAGAGGAGCCTAGTGGGCTACAGTCCATAGGGTCACAAAGAGATGGACACAACTGAAATGACTTAGCACACACACACGCATACTTTTGGTATTACCCTAGTTCTCCAGCTAGGCCTTTGAATATCCTTTTGTACCTCTGGTTAGACCATTTGAAGAAACATACACTCTCCAATAGCTTATCTTTTACTTTATGTAGTTTCAGTCAACATTTGTAATCAAAGATAGGCAACCAACTTTCCCTAAGAGCTGTAGGATATTTATTGTAATATATAATGTATTTTTGCCTGGCAAGTGATCACTGTGGAGGAAAAACTCACATGAACTTTAAATGACCAACTAAATGCCTAGAGTAGGGACTAGTGAAAATGCTTGGATTTTATCAATTTAAGAGGCTTTCTTATAAAATATCCATGGCTCAAACTCTCTATTCTAGATTGGTTGGTGCAAGTTTAATAAGCAGGGAAACATACATACGAGACTTGTCTTGGACAACAGCAAGGCAAGTAGATCTTTGTACTTAACTGTTAGAATTTTAAATATTTATAGTCAGAGGTCTTAACTGAGTTCAGTTATGTACACTACCCAAATGTTCTGAACAACACATTGCTCTCTAAACGCTGTTTCCTTGAAAATATCTCCTGCTATGGGAAAGAGACTCCAACAGCAAGAGAGGGGATGAAAAGCCCCAAAAGCCCAGGTTCAGCTCATGGATTAACTAGCAGTCATGTTTTCAGTGACCACGTCTAACAGGAGGGAAACAAATTCTAAGTGAAGTCCAGAGAATGCATTCTACCCACACATCTCTAGAGAGAAAGGTGCTTATGTTGACTCTTGATATAGCTTCACAAAAAAGGACATTCAACTATTAATAGCTATTAACAGTAGGTGAAAAGACAGAGAAATAATAACAGTGGCATTAGTAGCAACTGATGATAGAACTTTCACCCTGTCCTAGGTTATTTCAGCACACTGTTTGTGTTTGGTCATGCCAAGTGGTTTCTGAGATTTTAGTTCCCTGACCAGGGATGGGACCGCAGACCCAGCAGTGAAAACACTGAGTCCTAATCACTGCACAACCAGGGAACGCCCTGATTTTCCTAAATTATCTCATGTAACTCTTTGAAGAAAGTTGTTACTAGCTCTGTTTCTTATGAAGCAAAAAAATCTTTCAGAGAAGGGTTTATTAGTTTAATTTTACATACATGAGAAAGCTAAAATTTAAATATATGATATCTGAATCTAAATTCTAAATCTCTCTCTCTCTCCTTTATTATTATTATTTTTTTTACCTACTGCATATATTCAATGTCTCTTATTTTCCAGGTACACTCCAATGTTTTGGGAATAAGGATCTGTTGATAGAATTCTACCTATATTGAGTGGCAGATGTATAGAGAAGGAAAATTATCATCTAAATCTTGAAGAATGATTAAGAATTTTGGTAGTAAACAAGATCACCACAGGTGTATAGGGATGGGAAGGAGGGACACTACATTTCAGAGAAATCAACAATTTTTACAAATGCTCAGATTTATTAAGGGTGGACACGAAGGTAGTTTGTGTGACTAAATCATAGAGTGGACTTCACCTGTGACACAGCGATAAAGAATCCACCTGCCAATGCAGAAGATGTGAGTTCAAACTCTGGATCAAAAAGATCCCCTGGAGAAGGAAATGGCAACCAACTTCAGCATTCTTGCCTGGGAAATCCCACAGACAGAGAAGCCTGGTGGGCTACAGTCTATGGGCGTCGCAAAAAGTCGGACATGGCTTAGAGACCACACAACAACAACATCATCATAAAGTACACACTAGGGGGTTTCAGGAATTGAATTTGGAGGCAGCAGCAAATAGAATGAGATACATTCAGAGATGAAAAAGAAAATAAAAAAGCCAGGGATGTAAAATATTCAAAGAGAAAGTGATAGCAAGTAATATAAAATACTGTAAGAGACTGGAGCTGGGTGAGAAATTAAAAAGGATGTTATACTCAGTAAGTAGGTTATCAGTTATCTTTGAAATGTGATTTCATTGCAGTGGGAGAGAGATACAGCTTATGGAGCAATGATTATGTGGTAAAAAAGAGAGGAGAGCAAAGATCAAAATGATTTTTAAAATATTGCTACTTTTGTGATGATTTTAAATAATTTGTCCTGTGACCTTTATAATATTTCAAAGATAAGACTTCACAATAAATTGAATTTTCTTCAATAAGTTTTCCCAATGTATGAATGTGGTACTATCTGAACTTTTAATATTTGATAAAATACTCATAACTTCTCCTAGATTGACTTTGTTCTTTCAATTCTTACAGACTTTACATTTGCACCATTTTCAAGTTCCATAAATAGAAGAGACAGAATGGGGTTTGGGAAAAAAAAAAAGATATTTAATTAAGACTGGCTAAAAATTCCCTAAATTGGGAAACATTAAGGAATTTTTAACTACTCTTAATTAAACATTTTTTCAAACCCCATTATGCCTCTTCTATTTATGGAACTTCATATATGCATAAGTTAGATTTCTTGATATAGCCCTACATTTTACAAAGTGTTCATTTATTTTCTTTTCCTATCTGTTCTAGTTAGATGGTTTCTACTGATTTATGTTCAAATTGTGTGCTCAGTCACTCAGTCATGTCTGAATCTTTGTGACCTCAAAGTCTGTAGCCTGCCAGGCTCCACCGTCCAGGAAGAATCTGCAAGAATACTGGAGTGAACTGTCATTTCCAACCTCAGGGGGTCTTTCTGACCCAAGGATCGAACCCACATTTCTTGCATCTCCTGCAGCGGCAGGCAGATTCTTTACCACTGCACCACCAAATTATCAGACCATTTTCTGGCATCTCCAATCTGAGTAAGCCGATCCAGTTAATTTTTAAATTGTGATGCTGCTCTCTTTTAGTTGTAGAATTTACATTTGCTCTTTCATATAGCTTCTTTTTTTTTCTTTTGATATTCTGCATGCATTCACTCATTATAAGAATATTTATCTTCAGTTCAGTTGCTCAGTTGTGTCTGACTCTTTGCGACCTCATGGACTACAGTATGGCAGGGTTCCCTGTCCATCAACAACTCTCAGAGCTTGCTCAAATTCATTGAGTCAGTGATGCATTCCAACCATCTCATCCTCTGTCATTCCTTTCTTTTGCTTTCAATATTTCCTGGGATCAGGTTCTTTTCAAATGAGTCAGTTCTTCACATCAGGTGGTCAAAGTACTAGAGTTTTAGCTTCAGGATCAGTCCTTGCAATGAATATTCAGGACTGATTTTCTTTAGGATGGACTGGTTGGATCTCCTTGCAGTACAAGGGACTCTCAAGAGTCTTCTCCAACACCACAGTTCAAATGCATCGATTTTTTTCGTACTCAGCTTTCTTTATAGTTCAACTCTCACATGATACACAACTACTGGAAAAACCATAGCTTTGAGTACATAAACCTTTGTTGGCAAAGTAATGTCTCTGCTTTTTAATATGCTTTCTATGTCAGTCATAGCTTTTCTTCCAATGGGCAAGCATATTTTAATTTCATGGTGGCAGTCACCATCTTCAGTGATTTTGGAGCCTAACAAAGTAAATTTTGTCACTGCTTCCATTGTTTTTCTTTTTTTTTTTTTTAATTTCTACTTCATTTTACTTTACAATACTGCATTGGTTTTGCCATACATTGACATGAATCCACCACGGGTGTACCTGCATTCCTAAACATGAACCCCCCTCCGACCTCCCTCCCCATAACATCTCTTTGGGTCATCCCCGTGCACCAGCCCCAAGCATCCTGTGTCCTGCATCGGATATAGACTGGCGATTCATTACTTACATGATAGTATACATGTTTCAATGCCATTCTCCCAAATCATCCCACCCTCTCCCTCTCCCTCTGAGTCCAAAAGTCCATTGTACACAGCTGTGTCTCTTTTACTGTCTTGCATACAGGGTCATCCTGACCATCTTTCTAAATTCCATATATATGTGTTAGTATACTGTATTGGTGTTTCTCTTTCTGGCTTACTTCACTGTGTATAATCAGCTCCAGTTTCATCCATCTCATTAGAACTGATTCAAATGTATTCTTTTTAATGGCTGAGTAATACTCCATTGTGTATATGTACCACAGCTTTTTTATTCATTCATCTGCTGATGAACATCTAGGTTGTTTCCATGTCCTGGCTATTATAAACAGTGCTGCGATGAACATTGGGGTACATGTGTCTCTTTCAATTCTGGTTTCCTCAGTGTGTATGCCCAGCAGTGGGATTGCTGGGTCATAAGGCAGTTCTATTTCTAGTTTTTTAAGGAATCTCCACACTGTTCTCCATAGTGGCTGTACGAGTTTGCATTCCCACCAACAGTGTAGGAGGGTTCCCTTTTCTCCACACCCTCTCCAGCATTTATTGCTTGCAGACTTTTGGATAGCAGCCATTCTGACTGGTGTGAAGTGGTACCTCATTGTGGTTTTGATATGCATTTCTCTAATAATGAGTGATGTTGAGCATCTTTTCATGTGTTTGCTAGCTATCCGTATGTCTTCTTTGGAGAAATGTCTATTTAGTTCTTTGGCCCATTTTTTGATTGGGTCGTTTATTTTTCTGGAATTGAGCTGCATAAGTTGCTTGTATATTTTTGAGATTAGCTGTTTGTTATTTGCTTCATTTGCTATTATTTTCTCCCATTCAGAAGGCTGTCTTTTCACCTTGCTTATAGTTTCCTTTGTTGTGCAGAAGCTTTTAATTTTAATTAGATCCCATTTGTTTATTTTTGCTTTTATTTCCAGAATTCTGGGGGGTGGATCATAGAGGATCCTGCTGTGATTTATGTTGGAGAGTGTTTTGTCTATGTTCTCCTCTAGGAGTTTTATAGTTTCTGGTCTTACATTTAGATCTTTAATCCATTTTGAGTCTATTTTCGTGTGTGGTGTTAGAAAGTGATCTAGTTTCATTCTTTTACAAGTGGTTGACCAGTTTTCGCAGCACCACTTGTTAAAGAGATTGTCTTTACTCCATTGTATATTCTTGCCTCCTTTGTCAAAGATAAGGTGTCCATATGTGTGCGGATTTAACTCTGGGCTTTCTATTTTGTTCCATTGATCTATATTTCTGTCTTTGTGCCAGTACCATACTGTCTTGATGACTGTGGCTCTGTAGTAGAGCCTGAAATCAGGCAAGTTGATTCCTCTAGTTCCATTCTTCTTTCTCAAGATTGCTTTTGCTATTCGAGGCAAATCTTGAACTTATTTGCTCTAGTTCTGTGAACAATACCGCTGGTAGTTTGATAGGGATTGCATTGAATTTGTGAATTGCTTTGGGTAGTATACTCATGTTCACTATATTGATTCTTATGATCCATGAACGTGGTATATTCCTCCATCTATTAGTGTCCTCTTTGATTTCTTTCATCAGTCTTTTATAGTTCTCTATATATAGGTCTTTAGTTTCTTTAGGTAGATATATTCCTAAGTATTTTATTCTTTTCGTTGCAATGGTGAATAGAATTGTTTCCTTAATTTCTTTTTCTACTTTCTCATTATTAGTGTATAGGAATGCAAGGGATTTCTGTGTGTTGATTTTATATCCTGCAACTTTACTATATTCATTGATTAGCTCTAGTAATTTTCTGGTGGAGTCTTTAGGGTTTTCTATGTAGATGATCATGTCATCTGCAAACAGTGAGAGTTTTACTTCTTCTTTTCCAATTTGGATTCCTTTTATTTCTTTTTCTGCTCTGATTGCTGTGGCTAAAACTTCCAGAATTATGTTGAATAGTAGTGGTGAAAGTGGGCACCCTTGTCTTGTTCCTGACTTTAGGGGAAATGCTTTCAATTTTTCACCATTGAGGATAATGTTTGCTGTGGGTTTGTCATATATAGCTTTTATTATGTTGAGGTATGTTCCTTCTATTCCTGGTTTCTGGAGAGTTTTTATCATAAATGGATGTTGAATTTTGTCAAAGGCCTTCTGTGCATCTATTGAGATAATCATATGGCTTTTATTTTCCAATTTGTTAATGTGGTGAATTACATTGATTGATTTGTGGATACTGAAGAATTCTTGCATCCCTGGGATAAAGCCCACTTGGTCATGGTGTATGATCTTTTTAATGTGTTGTTGGATTCTGATTGCTAGAATTTTGTTGAGGATTTTTGCATCTATGTTCATCAGAGATATTGGCCTGTAGTTTTCTTTTTTTGTAGCATCTTTGTCAGGTTTTGGTATTAGGGTGATGGTGGCCTCGTAGAATGAGTTTGGAAGTTTACCTTCCTCTGCAATTTTCTGGAAGAGTTTGAGTAGGATAGGTGCTAGCTCTTCTCTAAATTTTTGGTAGAATTCAGCTGTGAAGCCGTCTGGACCTGGGCTTTTGTTTGCTGGAAGATTTCTGATTACAGTTTCAATTTCCATGCTTGTGATGGGTCTGTTAAGATTTTCTGTTTCTTCCTGGTTCAGTTTTGGAAAGTTGTACTTTTCTAAGACTTTGTCCATTTCTTCCACATTGTTCATTTTATTGACATATAATTTCTGATAGTAGTCTCTTATGATCCTTTGCATTTCTGTGTTTTCTGTTGTGATCTCTCCATTTTCATTTCTAATTTTACTGATTTGATTTTTCTCTCTTTGTTTCTTGATGAGTCTGGCAATTGGTTTGTCAATTTTATTTATTCTTTCAAAGTACCAGCTTTTGGCTTTGTTGATTTTTGCTATGGTCTCTTTTGTTTCTTTTGCTATTATTTCTGCCCTAATTTTTAAGATTTCTTTCCTTCTACTAACTCTGGAATTCTCCATTTCTTCCTTTTCTAGTTGCTTTAGGTGTAGAGTTAGGTTATTTATTTGATTTTTCTCTTGTTTCTTGAGGTATGCCTATATTGCTATGAACTTTCCTCTTAGCACTGCTTTTATAGTGTCCCACAGGCTTTGGGTTGTTGTGTTTTCATTTTCATTCGTTTCTATGTATATTTTGATTTCTTTTTAAATTTCTTCTGTGATTTGTTGGTTATTCAGAAGCATGTTGTTCAGCCTCCATATGTTGGAATTTTTAATAGTTTTTCTCCTGTAACTGAGATCTAATCTTAATGCATTATGGTCAGAAAAGATGCTTGGAATGATTTCAATTTTTTTTTTAATTTATCAAGTTTAGATTTATGGCCCAGGATGTGATCTATCCTGGAGAAGGTTCCGTGAACACTTGAGAAAAAGGTGAAATTCATTGTTTTGGGGTGAAATGTCCTATAGATATCAATTAGGTCTAACTGGTCTATTGTATCATTTAAAGTTTGCATTTCTTTGTTAATTTTCTGTTTAGTTGATCTGTCCATAGGTGTGAGTGGGGTATTAAAGTCTCCCGCTGTTATTGTGTTATTGTTAATTTTCCCTTTCATACCTGTTAGCATTTGTCTGACATATTGCAATACTCCTATATTGGGTACGTGTATATTTATAATTGTTATATCTTCTTCTTGTATTGATCCTTTAATCATTATGTAGTGGCCTTCTTTGTCTCTTTTCACAGCCTTTGTTTTAAAGTCTATTTTATCGGATATGAGTATTGCCACTCCTGCTTTCTTTTGGTCTCTATTTGCGTGGTATATCTTTTTCCAGCCCTTCACTTTCAGTCTGTATGTGTCCCTTGTTTTGAGGTGTTTCTCTTGTAAACAGCTTATAGAGGGGTCTTGTTTTTGTATCCATTTAGCCAGCCTTTGCCTTTTGGTTGGGGCATTCAACCCATTTACGTTTAAGGTAATTATTGATAAGTATGATCCCATTGCCATTTACTTTATTGTTTTGGGTTTGGGTTTATACACCCTTTTTGTGTTTCCTGTCTAGAGAATATCCTTTAGCATTTGTTGGAGAGCTGGTTTGGTGGTGCTGAATTCTCTCAGCTTTTGCTTGTCTGTAAAGCTTTTGATTTCTCCTTATTTGAATGAGATCCTTGCTGGGTACAGTAATCTGGGCTGTAGGTTATTTTCTTTCATCACTTTAAGTATGTCTTGCCATTCCCTCCTGGCCTGAAGAGTTTCTATTGAAAGATCAGTTGTTACCCTTATGGGATTCCCCTCGTGTGTTATTTGTTGTTTTTCCCTTGCTGCTTTTAATATTTGTTCTTTGTGTTTGATCTTTGTTAATTTGATTAATATGTGTCTTGGGGTGTTTCACCTTGGGTTTATCCTATTTGGAACTCTCTGGGTTTCTTGGACTCGGGTGATTATTTCCTTTCCCATTTTAGGGAAGTTTTCAACTATTATCTTCTCAAGGATTTTCTTATGGTCTTTCTTTTTGTCTTCTTCTTCTGAGACTCCTATAATTCGA
Organism: Budorcas taxicolor; assembly: GCF_023091745.1. NCBI lineage: Eukaryota > Metazoa > Chordata > Mammalia > Artiodactyla > Bovidae > Budorcas > Budorcas taxicolor. The sequence continues at coordinate 76,281,888 of NC_068910.1, forward strand.
ATGTTGGAGCTTTTCATATTGTCCTGGCAGTCTCTGAGATTGTCCTCATTTCTTTTAATTCATTTTTCTTTTTTCTTCTCTGATTCATTTATTTCTACCATTCTATCTTCTATTTCACTAATCCTATCTTCTGCCTCCGTTATTCTACTATTTGTTGCCTCCAGAGTGTTTCTGATCTCATTTATTGCATTATTCATTATATATTGACTCTTTTTTATTTCTTCTAGGTCCTTGTTAAATCTTTCTTGCATCTTCTCAATCCTTGTCTCCAGGCTATTTATCTGTGATTCCATTTTGATTTCAAGAGTTTGGATCATTTTCACTATCAATATTCGTAATTCTTTCTCAGGTAGATTCCCTATCTCTTCCTCTTTTGTTTGGTTTGGTGGGCATTTCTTCTGTTCCTTAACCTGCTGGGTATTCCTCTGTCTCTTCATCTTGGTTATATTGCTGCATTTGAGGTGGCCTTTCTATATTCTGGGAATTTGTGGACTTCTCTTTATTATGGAGCTTCCTCACTGTGGGTGGGGTTATATCAGTGGCTTGTCAAAGTTTCCTGGTTATGGAGGCTTGTGTTAGAGTTCTGGTGGGTGGAGCTGGGTTTCTTCTCTCTGGAGTGCAATGGAGTGACCAGTAATGGGTTATGAGAAGTCAATGGTTTTGGAGTAACTTTGAGCTGCCTGTATATTGAAGCTCAGGGGTGTGTTCCTGTGTTGCTGGAGAATTTACGTGGTATGTCTTGCTCTGGAACTTGTTGGCCCTTGGGTGGAGCTTGGTTTCAGTGTAGGTATGGAGGCATTTGTTGAGCTTCTATTGATTAATGTTCCCTGGAGTTAGGAGTTCTCTGATGTTCTCAGGCTTTGGACTTAAGCCTCCTGCTTCTGGTTTTCAGTTTTATTTTTACCCTAGCCTCAGGACTTCTCCATCTATATAGCACCGATGATAAAACATCTAGGTTAAAGATGAAAAGTTTCTCCACATTGAGGGACACTCAGAGAGGTTCACTGAGTTACATGGAGAAGAGAAGAGGGAGGGGGTAGTTAAAGGTGACTGGAATGAGATACAGTGAGATCAAAAGTGGAGAGAGCAAGCTAGCCATTAATCACTTCCTTATGTGCACTTCACAGTCTGGACTGCTCAGAGGTATTCACGGAGTTATACAGGGAAGAGGAGAGGGAGGAAGTAGACAGAGGTGGCCAGGAGGATAAAAGAGGGAAATGAAAAGGAGAGAGACAAATCCAGCCAGTAACCAGTTCCTTAGGTGTTCTCCACCGTTTGGAACACACAGAGATTCACAGAGTTGGATAGAGAAGAGAAGGGGGAGGGAAGAGACAGAGGCCACCTGGTGGAGAAAAAGGAGAGTCCAAAGGAGGAGAGAGTGGTCAAGCCACTAATCTCACTCTCAGGTAAAATTGAGTAGTGAAGTTTGGGTTTTTAAATGTACAAAATTGACAACAAAAACCAAAAGGCAGAGATTAAAAATCTACAGTAGAGTTTGGATTTTCAAAAATACAGTATTAAAGAAAAGAAGAAGGAAAAAAGAAAAAAACAAAACAAAACAAGAAAACAAAATAAAACAAAAAAACAAAGCCACAAGAATTATTAAAAAACACCGCCAACAACCACACAAAGACTATATATGGTGTTTGCTTTAAAAAATTGAGTCTTCCTTTTTTTTTTGAAAAGTAATAGTAGGTTATAGAAATAAAAATTAGAGGAGAAATATAGGACTTAACAATTTTAAAAAGTTAGAAAAAAAAAAAGAAGAAGAAAAAGAAAAGAAGAGAAAACAACCCCACAACAGCATCAACAACAACAAAAACAAAAAAAAAAAAAAAAAGAGAGAGAGAGAAAAAAAAGAAACAAGAAAAAAAAAAAAGGAATGATTGTAAAAATAGTAAAGATATATCTGGCCCTTTCTCTGGTGTTGTGGGCAGTGTGGGGTCACTTCCAAGGCGGTTCCCTCTGTTTAACTTCTTCTGTTTGCTGGTCTCTTCAGTGTCTAATTTCCATCCTGACACGGAGGGGAGCGGTGGTGGACACCTTTTTTTTTTTTTTAGGCTTACTTGTACAGTCACGCTGTGGGGAGGGAGGGATGCTGCAAACAAATAGCACTGTCATGTGCACGCAGGGTCTAGCCCCGCTGGGCCTGTCCCTGCTCATGGTCTGAGGCTGGCCCTAGGCTGCGTGCACCTCCCAGTCTAAGCCGCTCAGGTTCAGTGGTCAGGTAGCCCTCAGAGGCGCAGATTCGGTTGGGACTGCATTTTGGGACTGCATTTTGTGCTCTTCCCAGGTCCGAGTAGCTCAGGAGTTTGGTGAGAGCGGTCGCTGTGAGTTGTCGCCTTTTCTGTCTCCACTGCTCAGTTTTCTGGATGTACCGCTGGTGCCCCTTGTGAGGCAGATGGTGACTGTCCAGCACCCCCAGAAGTCTTAGCAAAGAAGCCTGCTTGCAGTTTGGTAGGTAACGTCTCTCTGGGGCTGCGATTGCCCCTTTCCAGCCCTTATGGCTCCAGCTGCCTGTCCCTGGCAGGGGATGATCCACAGCCGGCTATTTCAGTTCCGTCCTTTGTTCTGTGCGTGGTCCTGGTGGTGTCTTATGTTCGAGCTTTTCGTGTGGTAGCTATCCCACAGTCTGGTTTGCTAGCCCAAGTTAGTTCATTCTTGTTATGCATGGGGCGTTCCTGCCCGATTCTTACAAAGCACTGTAGCCCGAGTGCCTGCCTGCCCTGCCCCCACTTGTTAGTGGCGGATGCAGGTGTCTGTGCTGCTTTTCCACTGGGGGAGTTACTGTTGGGCTTGTAATCTGTTGGTTTTGATTATTTATTTATTTTTCCTTCCTGTTATGTTGCCCTCTGTGCTTCCAAGGCTCGCCACAGACTTGGCAGGGAGAGTGTTTCCTGGTGTTTGGGAACCTCTCTTCTTAAAATTCCCTTCCGCGGACTGGCTTCCCTTCCCGTGATGGAGCTCCCTCCCCACCTCCTTTGTCTCTTTTTTCGTCTTTTATATTTTTTCCTATCTGTTTTTGAAGACAATGATCTACTTTTCTGGGTGCCTGATGTCCTCTGCCAGCATTCAGAAGTTGTTTTGGGTAGTTTGCTCAGCGTTGAAATGTTCTTTTGACGAATTTGTGAGGGAGAAATTGGTCTCCCTGTCCTATTCCTCCACCATCTTAGGACCACCCCTTCCATTGTTTTTCCATCTTTTAGCCATGGAATAATGGGACCAGATGCCATGATATTCATTTTTTGAATGTTGAGTATTAAGCCAACTTTTTAACTCTCCTCTTTCCCTTTCATCAAGAGGCTCTTTAGTTCCTCTTCACTTTCTGCCATAAAGGTGGTATCATCTGCATATCTGAGGTTATTGATATTTTTCCTGGCAATCTTGATTCCATCTCATGCTTCATCTAGCCCAGCATTTCTGATGATCTGCTTGGCATACAAGTTAAATAAGCAGGGTGAAAATATACAGCCTTGTCATACTCTTTTTCTCATTTTGGAACCAGTCTGTTGTTCCATGTCTGATTCTAACTGTTGCTTTTTGACCTGCATACAGATTTCTCAGAAGGCAGGTAATGTGGTCTGATATGTCATCTCTTGAAGAGTATTTATCTTAAGTCTTTGAATATATTTACAATGAATTCTACGAAGTTGTAGTCTGCTAATTTCTGGGGATATTTGAGCAACTGAAATTCTCATGCAGTGCTATTGAGAGGAAAATTGGTACTATTCCTTTGAAAAGTTCTTTGACAGTATCTATTCACATAAAAACATACACAATTGTCCATTGAATCAACACATATAGCTAACATCTCAGGAAGTATTTCTTCTTTCATTACAGTGCTTTGCATGTGGTAAAGAACAGAAAAGTAGAGCTGATCATAATTAGTATTCTTTTCACTGTACACTTTAAAATAATTGCAACTTGAAACCACATGAAATTAATTGAAAAATCTAATGGAAAAGTTAAGAACATTTATTACAGAAAAGCACTTTGTATTATACTATGCTTTTGTAAGCTTTGAAGTAATGTTTCCAGATGTAATTCCACTTGTGCTTTGAATTAGCCTCAGTATTTTAGTATTTCAAAAGTTAAAATTATTATGCTTCTTTCTATAAAATTGAGTCTATATCTCTTTCTGATACATCTGCCTTTTTCAGAGATATGCACACTCTCTCTCTCGCACACACACACACACACACACACACACACAGAGTTAGAGGAGGTGGTCAGTGACAGATTGCAGTACAAGATGTTCATAACATTTGTGATATTATCTTGGGATCTAGGAGACCCAATGCAGTATATATGGGGATGGACTACTCATTTGTTTTTGACCATCTCATCTCTATATCTAATATTATATGGATTATAAATCAAATATTATATGGATTTTTATAGTTTTTGAACAAAGCAAGCAATTGTAATCATTGACTATATGATATGTCTTTAATTTATTTGTATTTTACTTCTTCTGGGGAAATATTCATATTAACATTGAATTATTATGTAGATTTATAGTATTTTTCCTTGAGTATCCATTGGCATGTTTAATTCTTATGTATTAATTTGTCATTGGCTGTGCTGGGCCTTCGTTGCTGCTCTGGCTTTACTCTAGTTGCGGCAAGCTGAGGATACTCTCCAATTGCGGTGTGCAGGTGTCTTACTGCAGTGTCCTTTCTTGTTGTGGAGCACAGGTTCTAGGGCATGCTGGCTTCAGTAGCTGTAGCACAGGCTCAGTAATCGTGCCTCCTGGATTGTAGAGCACAGCTGGGTAGTTGTAGGCACATGGACTTAGATGCTCAGCAGCATATGAGATCTTCCCAGAGCAAGGATCAAACCCATATCTCTTGCATTAGCAGGCAGATTCTCTACCATGGAGCCACCAAGGAAACCTGGCGTGTTTAATTCTTAACAAATTCATTTTTAGTGGCTGCTGCAGTGGAGCAAATGACTTGATCTCAGGGAAGAGTTATTATGTTGAGTCTAATAATTTTTTTCCAGTTCAGTTCAGATCAGTCACTCAGTTGTATCCAACTCTTTGGGACCCCATGACAGACCCCAGGCACGTCAGGCCTCCTTGTCCATCACCAACTCCTGGAGTTCACTCAGACTCATGTGCATCAAGTCGGTGATGCCATCCAACCATCTCATCCTCTGTCGTCCCCTTCTCCTGCCTCCAATCCCTCCCAGCATCAGGGTCTTTTCCAATGAGTCAACTCTTCATATGAGGTGGCCAAAGTATTGGAGTTTCAGCTTTGGCATCAGTCCTTCCAATGAACACCCAGGGTTGATCTCCTCTAGAAAGGACTGATTGGATATTTTTGCAGTCCAAGGGACTCTCAAGAGTCTCTTTCAACACCAGAGTTCAAAAGCATCAGTTCTTCGGTGCTCAGTTTTCTTCACAGTCCAACTCTCACATCCGTACATGACTTCTGGGAAAACCAGAGCTTTGACTAGATGGAACTTGGTTGGCAAAGTAAGTCTCTGCTTTTGAATATGCTATCTAGGTTGGTCAAAACTTTACTTCCAAGGAGTAAGCGTCTTTTAATTTCATGGCTGCAGTCACCATCTGCAGTGATTTGGGAGCCCCAAAAAATAAAGTCTGACACTGTGTCCACTATTTCCCAATCTATTTCCCATGAAGTGATGGGGCCAGATGCCGTGATCTTCATTTTCTGAATGTTGAGCTTTAAGCCAACTTTTTCATTCTCCTCTTTCACTTTCATCAACAGGCTCTTTAGTTCCTCTTCACTTTCTGCCATAAGGGTGGTGTCATCTGCATATTTGAGGTTATTCATATTTCTCCTGGCAATCTTGATTCCAGCTTGTGCTTCTTCCAGTCCAGCGTTTCTCATGATGTACTCTGCATACAAGTTAAATAAGCAGGGTGATAATATACAGCCTTGATGTACTCCTTTTCCTATTTGGAACCAGTCTGTTGTTCCATGTCCAGTTTTAACTGTTGCTTCCTGACCTGCATATAGGTTTCTCCAGAGGCAGGTTAGGTTGTCTGGTATTCCCATCTCTTTCAGAATTTTCTACAGTTCATTGTAATCCACACAATCAAAGGCTTTGGCATAGTCAATAAAGCAGAAATAAATGTTTTTCTGGAATTCTCGTGTCTTTTGATGATCCTGCAGATGTTGGCAATTTTATCTCTGGTTCCTCTGCCTTTTCTAAAACCAGCTTGAACATCAGGAAGTTCACAGTTCGCATATTGCTGAAGCCTGGCTTGGAGAATTTTGAGCATTACTTTACTAGTGTGTGAGATGAGTACAATTATAGGGTAGTTTGGGCAATCTTTGGCATTTCTTTTCTTTGGGATTGGAATGAAAACTGATCTTTTCCATTCCTGTGGCCACTGCTGAGTATTCCAAATTTACTGGCATATTGAGTGCAGCACTTTCACAGCATCATCTTTCAGGATTTGAAATAGCTCCACTGGAATATCATCACCTCCACTAGCTTTGTTCGTAGTGATGCTTTCTAATTTATTTATTTATTTATTTTTATTGGAGGCTAATTACTTTACAATATTTTATTGGTTTGCCATATATCAACATGAATCTGTCACGGGTGTACACGTTTCCCCAATGCTTTCTAAGGCTCACTTGACTTCACATTCCAGGATGTCTGGCTCTAGGTGAGTGATCACATCATTATGATTATCTGGGTCATGAAGATCGTTTCTGTACAGTTCTTTTGTGTATTCTTGCCACCTGTTGTTAATATCTTCTGCTTCTGTTACGTCCATAACATTTCTGTCCTTTATCGAGCCCATCTTTGCATGAGATGTTCCCTTGGTATCTCTAATTTTCTTGAAGAGATCTCTAGTCTTTCCCATTCTGTTGTTTTCCTTTATGTCTTTGCATTGATCGCTGAAGAAGGTTTTCTTATCTCTCCTTGCTATTCTTTGGAACTCTGCATTCAGGTGCTTATCTTTCCTTTCCTCCTTTGCTTTTCACTTCTCTTCTTTTCTCAGCTATTTGTAAGGCTTCCTCAGACAGCCATTTTGCTTTGCATTTCTTTTTCCTGGCAATGGTCTTGATCCCTGTCTCCTGTACAGTGTTACGAACCTCCGTCCATAGTTCATCAGGCACTCTGTCTATCAGATATAGTCCCTTAAATCTGTTTCTCACTTCCACTGTATAATCATAAGGGATTTGATTTAGGTCATATCTGAATGGTCTAGTGGTTTCCCTACCTTCTTTATTTAAGTCTGAATTTGCAATAAGGATTTCATGGTATGAGCCACAGTCAGCTCCTGGTTTTGTTTTTGCTGACTGTACAGAGCTTCTCCATCTTTGGCTGCAAAGAATATAATCAATCTGATTTCGGTGTTGACCATCTGGTGATGTCCATTTGTTTAGTCTTCTCTTGTGTTGTTGGAAGATGGTGTTTGCTATGACCAGTATGTTCTCCTGGCAAAACTCCATTAGTTTTTGCCCTGCTTCATTCTGTACTCCAAGGTCAAATTTGCCTGTTACTCCAGGTGTTTCTTGACTTCCTACTTTTGCATTCCAGTCCCCTATAATGAAAAGGACATCTTTTTTGGGTGTTATTTCTAAAAGGTCTTGTAGGTCTTCATAGGACTGTTCAACTTCATCTTCTTCAGCATTACTGATTGGGGCATAGGCTTGGATTACCATGATATTGAATGGCTTGCCTTGGTAATGAACAGAGATCATTCTGTCGTTTTTGAAATTGCATCTAAGTGCTACATTTCGGACTCTTTTGTTGACCATGGTGGCTACTCCATTTCTTCTAAGGGATTCCTGCCCACAATAGTAGACATAATGGTCATCTGAATTAAATTCATCCATTCCAGTCCATTTTAGTTCACTGATTCCTAGAATGTCGACGTTCACTCTTGCCATCTCCTGTTTGACCAGTTCCAGTTTGCCTTGATTCATGAACCTAACATTCCAGGTTCCTATGCAATATTGCTCTTTATAGCATCGGACCTTGCTTCTATCACCAGTCACTTCCACAACTGGGTATTGTTTTTGCTTTGGCTCCATCCCTTCATTCTTTCTGGAGTTATTTTTCCACTGATCTCCAGTAGCATATCGGGCAGCTACTGACCTGGGGTGTTCCTCTTTCAGTATCCTATCATTTTGCCTTTTCGTACCACTCATGGGGTTCTCAAGGCAAGAATACTGAAGTGGTTTGCCATTCCCTTCTCCAGTGGACCACATTCTGTCAGACCTCTCCACCATGACCTGTCTGTCTTGGTGGCCCCACATGGCAAGGCTTAGTTTCGTTAAGTTAGACAAGGGTGTGGTCTGTGTGATCAGATTGGCTAGCTTTCTGTGATTATGATTTCAGTGCCAGGCTGCAATGGCGCAGGAGCGGACGAGAGGAGCTACCCCCACATCCAAGGAGCAGTGGCTGCATGGGCACAGGAGGGCTGAGAGGAGCTACTCCATGTTCAAGGTCAGGAGGGGTGACCTTGCCCAAGGTAAGGAGCATCAGCTGCACTTTGATGGAGCAGTGGTGAAGAGATACCCTACGTCCAGGGTAAGAGAAACCCAAGTGAGATGGTAGGTGTTGCCAGAGGGCATCAGAGGGCAGACACACTGAAATCATAGTCACAGAAAACTAGCCAATCTGATCACAGGGGCCACAGGCTTGTCTAACTCAATAATTTTTTAGCTGGTTTTATATATTATAATTAACCATTTGGATGCAGTTTAGAGAAGATGAAGTACATAACTCTTTTTTCTCAGTTTTAGTTAAGCCAATTATTCCTAGTGAGTACTGTTGTATAAAATACATCATTACTCCGGATAAAGGAAGAACACAGAGATGGAGAATGGAAAATTTATTTTTCACTTTATTTCATGAGATATTGTTTTATACTCCTAATTTTAAATGCTTGGTATGGTCAAACTTAGCTTATGCTGTGGAATTCAAAGATTCATCTAAGTGACAGAGAGTGCTTTTCATGAAACTGTATTTAAAAACTGTTTGTTTGCATGGTATTACACAGAAATCACCTCCCTTTATATAGTCAAATTGTATATATACAATAGTTCTAGTAAATTGTTATTCATAAAAATAAATTTAAGTTTATGCTTATGTATCTATTAATATGTATGTGCAGTTTTATAAAATAATTTTAGTACTTTTGACTAAAAGAAAAGGCTATTATGTTTCTGGCCTTTACTCCTTGGTATCTGTTTTGTGTGAGGCTATTTTGACTTAATAATATTTTCTTTACTATATGTCAAGATACAGAAAAAGTTGAGGTGATTATGATGAATAAATTTTGTGAGCAAAATGATAAAATGTAATCATATGTTTTAAGACTCTGAGAATTGTCACTGATGTTAAAGCAAACCAAATAATACATCAACATTTTTTCAGTGATTCTTATAGATAATAAATAAAGTAGAAGTAGTTTATAAAATTCAAACCCTTGTGCAACTTTTGTTAAAATCTTGATTATTTAATAACTACAAATATTAAAATATAAATTTTATGCATGATATGTATATATGTTATATAATGTTTTTATTCTTTCTGATTGATGCAATTAAATTAAAAGATGCAATTAAATAAAAATGTAATGAAATACAAAGCATGCAGAACAAATAATTTACACATTTCAAGATACATTATTTTGAGAGTTACTGAAAGCTATTTAATCCTGGTTTTATTTGCTTCTACTTTCTGATAAATAGTCAGTAAAATTATACTATATTATATTGTTAAAATATTGAAAATATCCTATGTTTATATGGTACTAGGTAGACAGCTCTGGGAGTTGGTGATAGGCAGGGGAGCCTGTTGTACTGTAGTCCATGGGGTCGCAAAGAGTTGGACATGACTGACTGACTGAACTGTACTGAACTGAACTGAAGTAGACTATAGGATTCTGTTTCATATATTTAATCCACATACAATTTAACTACTTTATCCAAGTATTAGTTGTTTCACTTTACATGTAAAGGAAACAGTGTTGTAAGAAACTCAAAACTTCAAGGCTAGTATGTGGTAAATTAACAGTTGAAGCTAAATTCCCTGATAGCTCTCTTTGCTTCCAAAAGTCACTTACATACTTTACAATATGTTCACAAACATACTATTTTATATTAGTTTACTTGAAAATACATTAAAAATTGGGAGATTATTTGATATAATGGATCAGACAGTGAGCTTGAGACCTAACAGGTACCTTCAAATTTGACTCAATTACCTCCCAGATGGCTCAGGAACAAAGAATCTGCCTGCCAATGCAGGAGACTCAAAAGATGAAGGCTTAATCCTTGAGTTTGGAAGATGCCCTGGAATAGGAAATGGCAAGCCACTCCTGTATTCTTGCTTGCGAAATTCCACAGAGGACCCTGATAGGCTATAGTCCATGGGGTTACAAACAGTTGGACGTACCTGAGCACATCCATGTGTGATCCAGTACCAGTTACACAATTGGGAATAACAGTGTGATACACTGTAGTTATTTTATGAATTGTATTGTTTATTTATCTCAGGTGGCAAAAATATAAAATGATTAGGTGATTGTGATTATTCTGAGACTCATTGTATTATTCTGCTCAGATAGCATAATGGAATATCACAGCTTGCATATTTTAAGCAACAGAAGTGTATTTTCTCATACTCCTGCAGTCTAGGAGTTCAAGACAAAGGCCAGCAAGAATGGTTCTGGTAAGATGTTTTTTCCTGGCTTGTAGAAGGCACCTTCTCCTGTGTCTTCATGTGGTTTTTCCTCTGTGTCTGCAGAAAGGTCCTGGTGTCTCTTTCTCTTCTCAGAAAGATAGCAGTGTTAGTGGATTAGAGTCTCACCCTCAGACTTCATTTCACCTAAATTGCCTCCTCAAAGGCCCAGTCTTCAAATGCAGTCTTATTGGGGGTTAGAGCTTTAATACATGCAGTTGGGGAACACACAATTTGGTCCATATATTTATAGAAAAAAATTAAAGAGATAAAATAGGTAGCAACATGGATCCAAAAAGTATGGTCAACAGATAAGTAAAAAACATAAAAGTATCTTCACTATAATCTACTTATTCTTTATTCATTTTAAAAGCAATTATTCTTGAGGAATTTGCTATATATTGGCCAACATCTAGGTGCGGGAAATGATAGTCTTCACAGTTAACATTTTATTTTACTTCCCTTGGGTATCATGTGCAGCTAAGTCCTTTTTTTCAAGGAAAAAAAATGGAAGAAGCAATTTTTTTTTTTTTAATTGCAAGATTTGGCTAAGGTTTCTAGGGAAATAAGCAAGATGGGCCAAAAGTTATTCCAGGATAAAAGGATCTCAGGCATCATAGTTGGGCCTTACAGCATTCTTAGGAAGTTGAATGGTACAGCTACCATATATATGTCCCTGATTCCACAGTGTGTAGAGGAGTGAGAAGAATTTTTCCACATGGAATGTTGCTATTAAAAAAAAATATTTATCATGTCTAACTACAAGTACAGCCACTGTATGGATATTACTCTAATAAAAAATGTGAAGAACAAAAATAATTATATCTCTAAATTCATAAACTGTAGTTCGCATTGTTATAACTTTCTCTTCTATTTATGAGGTATAAGTATGAGAAGATTTTTTAATTTTGAACTCTCACTAACAATCTGTTACTTTTTAAATGCTAAAATTCACAAGTTTTTAAGAAGTTAATCTCAAGAAAGCAAGAATATGTCTTGAGTAGTCCTCTTTTGGGGGATTCCCAGGTGGCTCTAGTGATAAAGAATCTGCTTGTCAGTGCACGAGACATGGACTTGATCTCTGGGTCCGGAAGTTCCCCTGGAGAAGGAGATGGCAACCCACTCTAGGATTCTTGCCTGGGAATTCCCATGGACAGAGGCGCCTGGCTGACCACGGTCCATAGGATCACAAGAGAATCATACACGACTTAGTGACCCAATAACAATTCCTCTTTTTAGTAGAAATAAAACATTTAGAGGAAATTAGAAGGCAGATTAGTGGTCTGTTCTTAGTTCTAAATGGTGGCTGAAACTCCTCAGCTGTTAGTTTATTAAATATATATTTATTGCTTACCTACCATGGATTCGGCATGCTTATCAGCATGATTGATATAGTGATAAAGAGGGAAGAAAGCAGCCCTAATCATGGAACTTTTATCCTAATGGTGGTAATAGAAGATAGAGGAATAATAAATGTTTAAATAAGTAGGAGACTACTAAGAAGTATGATAGAGAAATACTACTGTCAAAGTTAAGCTTGGTGATATAATAGCAAAATACATGGAGTCTTTGATTGCATGTTTAAGCAAGGTTTGGAATAGGAAGTGAATTTTAAGATGAGACCTAAGTGACTAGAAGCAGATTGCCTAGGGATCTTGAAAAGGGCTTGTTGAGATATAACCACTGTCAAGTAGACATGTTGCCAAACCAAAACTTGAACTCTCTCACCAGAATACAATAAAAGCAATCTACTGACACCTGGTGATGGCAACGAGAAGTGCAGTGTTTTACAAGGCATACAAGGTGTCTGCGACAGCTAGTGCTCAAACAGCCCAAACTCCCCAATGGGCTTCTGCAAAGCATTTTTAAAAGTCAGTTAAGAGAACAGAGTCCCTCAGTATGTGATCAGCTCATATACCAATATAATTCTCTGATCAGTTGATGCTAAGGTAAGGTAAAAAAGTGACAAGTTTTTGCAAATATTTCCTGGTTCTGGCCAGACTCTGGAGGAGATGTGTTATTTCTTCCATTTGGTGGGGATTTTAGCGTCTGTAAATCAAGTGAGGAAATGTGCATCAGATATCATTATCTAGGTACTTCACAGAGAATCTGAAATAGGATATAGGAAGGGGATCTGTTCTGGAATGGTCTCATTATATCTTGATCAGTTACAGACACAAACTTAATATGATGAAAATAGTAAAGGAAGCAAATGTGTATGCAGTAAAGAGAAAAAAAAATGGAGATAAGGGTGGAATGGTGGGGAAAACAAGAATCAATTAAATTAAGACTTTATAGAACAAAACCATGGAGTCAGAGTTTGTTTCCACTGAAGTGGGCAGCTACTGAAGTGTTCTCGCAAGGGAAAGGAGATGATGTAAACTGTTTTTTTTTTTAATTCTCCTTGGACACTCAATGGATAGAGGGGCAAAACATAAAGTAGGAAAGATCTACTTGGATGAAATTGTAGTGTTCAAAAGTAGATGGAAAAAAGGCCCAGAATCCAGCCCTGAGTCATTACAGGATCCACAAATTGATTTTATGATGCATTTACTTTCAAATTCAATTTTACATTATCTGACTTCTTGAATCCAGGCATTCCAGCTGTAGTCACAGTAATAGAAAGTCCAAAGGTAAACAATATCATCTTGCAATATTTTCATATTTAGGAAACATGGCTATATATGTATATACCTAAGGCGTCCTTACACAGTTTTGCCAGTTGTACTTCTTAAATGGCAACTCAAAGCTATAAGATAAAAATTTCCAGCAATAAAGTTGGAATCTGCACAGCTTCTTACAACCTAGCCTCTAAAGTTATTATCAGGGATTAAATTGTGCCTCCACAAAAGTACCTGTTGAAGTTCTGACACCCAATGATATTATCATCACCACATATTATTGTCTTTTTGTCAATATTAAATCTCTCCTCTTGCTTATATTTAGATTAATGCCATTGTTTTTATCTGTTAGAGCTTTGCCTACAAATCGCTTGTGATCTTTTGTTAATATAGCTCATGGTGATAGGTTTGTGATAATCAGTACCCTGTGATGACTTTGAACTGGCAGACTCTGAGTTCTGAATATTTTTTTAAATTAAGATGTAATTGACACATAACACTGTGAAACATTAAAGTGTTCATGTTTATTTGATACATTTATATATTGCACTTTAGCATCAGCTAACATCTGTATCACATCATATAATTTATGTTTCTTTTTTTGTGGTGGGGTTATTTAACATCTAATCTTTTAGAAACTTAGCCTTAAACACCATGTTTATCCCTTCCTTTCTTGTTGCAATAGAATCTAAGTGCACCCTGCCACTGCCTAAAATAAAGTTACCCATATAGAAAAAAATAAAACCTGCAGGAGAATTCTGTGAAACAGTTAGTGTTATTTGAAATCTCTGTTATCAATCCCATTATGCCTGAACTCAGTCTTTTCAGTTTATTACTTTTTCTTTCTTTTTAAAGATATTTGGGTCCAAGAAGAAATAAATTCTCAATATAATTAATAAAGCACTTAGACTTTAGGATAATGCTTTAGTAACATTAATAACAATCTAAAATAGATTTACAAGGTTTCCTAAGTGCTATCAAGCTGATGGTAGGCAAATTCTAGAGACTGGATTTTAAGAGAAATGAGAAAAATGTTTCTCTCAGTATTTTGAAGTCTCTGTGTCTTATTCTTCTTTTTTTTTTCCCCTTCTGGGAGATATTTACTTTTTAATCTCAATCTTGAATGACCTGCTTTTTGTTTATATTTTCTGATTACTGATATCTTCATTGGGCTTCCCTGGTGGCTCAGACAGTAAAGATGCTGCCTGCAATGTAGGAGACACAGGTTCAATCCCTGGGTTGGGAAGATCCCCTGGAGAAGGACATGGCTACCCACTCCAGTATTCTTGCCTCAAGAATTCCATGGACAGAGGAGCCTTCCAGGCTGTAGCCCATGGAGTCACAAAGAGTTGGACACAATTAAGTGACTATCTTTAATAATCTGATAAGAAAAATAGCTACTTAGTAGAGCATTTTAAAATGAAGTTTAGTGAATAATGTTCGATTTTTGAAATTCTTTCTCTATTTTAGCCAGTATATGCAATAGACCTTGCATTTTCTAGGAGGTTTTTCAAGAGAAATTGCACCCAGATGATGCACTAACATATTCCAGAGTCAACTCTAATAATCTGATGTATGTTCATTTCTGATATTCATTTCAGATATGTACAAACAAGCTGGCAATGAACAAGAATTTATTCCTTATTATTGGAAAATAAAGAATATTCTTTGGAAATGAAGCATCCCATGAATTAAGTGGAAAAAACACATTATGTTTTGAACAGGAGGAAAACAACACTGTTTTTCTACATCATACAGACCTTCAGTCAAAATATTGTTGCATATCTGGCTCAACTTCGGGCTATTACCTAAATGGAAAGAAAATGTATTTGTAAAAGATGTTGTGCATACAAAATCTGCATTTATATATTCTGTAGGTAACATTTGCCACTTAGATTCCATGGAAACAGATGCTATACAAATACACAGTTCAGTAATTGCTCATGGTTCAAGAGATTTTATGTCCGTGATTGGAGTTTATAAATATAATAAAAACAAGAATCTTCCTCTCTTCCTACCCAGAGTGTTATACATTATCTTATGTGGCTCTGCCCTGGCTATAATTACAACAAAGTAATTATATTTTTGGCTTACACTTTAGCCTAAACAAGGTTGGTAAATGTTCTCCCAAAATGCACATAAAATGAAATTGACTGAATCAAACGTTCTCTCTGTATTAACGTGGTCTACTTGGGCTGTCATACTTGGTTTCCATTTCTCATATTTTGATAGATTGTCTTTGGGAGACAGCTAGAGAAAATATTCCTGTGGGAGAAGTCAGTGGTGGTGGGAGACTCTGTGCACTACTGGGAATAGAGGACAGAGAAAAGACTATGAATACTTCCTACACCAGCTAAGAGAGTGTTGAAACTACAGAATTGTCCATAAAGTCATCTCAGTTTTGGGAAAGACATAGTCAGAAGCCAGAACAAAGGAAGACATGGGTAGCATGGGACTTAGGAATTGGAGACAGAGGCAGGGTATATAAAATAATAAGAATAAAGAGAAGCTTTGAAGACTTCAGAGTCTTTTATCCTTAACTTTGTGGGAATTATCTTATTGTAGCAGTATTATTTACTTGTTACCTGTATCCTATACTGCTGGATGCTTTGTTTATTTATTTATTTATTTTTATTTTTTAAAATATACATTTATTTATTTTAATTGAAGGTTAATTACTTTACACTATTGTATTCACTTTGTTTAAAGCTCTCATTCTCATTCCTTTAGTCTCTGATTCTACCATGGTGAGTTCTGAGACTGGCTGTTACAAGCTTCTTGAATGCTTAAACTCTCTGTAATAGTTTGCTGCTTTTTTCTTGAGTATGTCCCCAGATTCTGATGTCCAATCTTTCTTCAGCTGATCTGGGTTCATGCCCTTCATGCGACTTGTATTAATACCTAGACTCAACATGGCCAGAATAGAGAGAGAGCTAAATTATGTAGCATCAGATGCACACGTGGATGAACACTCGCACCTGGTTCACTGAAATCATTCCTGTGTGGCACACTTCATGGTCTGCTGTGGCTCACCTTCATTTGTCAGCCTCCTGGTGCAAGTTTCCCTGTCTACTCAAATAACATGCCTAATGTTTTCAATCTTCTTTGGAGCCAGTGAGATTTTGGTCCCACCCTTCATCATCTTTCTTCGTAAAGCATCTGAGTCTGAGATAGAAGGTCGATGCAGTGTTGCCGGGTGGCTTATTGCCAGTATGTGGATACACTTGCCTTCAGTTTCCAAGTGAAAGTGTTAGTTGCTCACTCCTGTCTGACCATTTGTGACGCCACGGACTGTAGGCCCCCAGGCTCCTCTGTCCATGGAACTCTCCAGGCAGGAATACTGGAGTGGGTTGCCATGCCCTTCTCCAGGGGATCTTTCGACCCAGGGATTGAACCTGGGTCTCCTGCATTGCAGGCAGATTCTTTACCATCTGCGCCACCAGAGAAGCCAAATTTTTATTCAAATATACAAGAGTCCTATATCACACTGTGGACATCGTTACTCACACTGTCTGTTTCAGGTGTGAAGGTTTCTTGATGCAAAACCAACAGCTACACACTCTATGGCTTAGAGCCAAGGAGTGTGCACCTCTGGGTGACCGGAGTTTGGCTTACACAGATGTGACCTTTTTCTAGGAGCCTACCCTAATCTGGGTCATCTGCTGGCATGTTACCAAGATAAGGTCTCATATATATATAGCAGGTTTATGCACAAGATTTAAGGGAGTTTTGCAAGGCAAACAGATATGAACATGAGAATATACTTAGATTGGCTTTTCACCTTCTTTAATTTGTCACTATCATTGGCATTATCAACCCAATCCAAGGCTATAAGAATGGTGAAATCTAGAATTTTCCAATGGCCGTTGTCTCTTTACAGAAAATCTTCCCAGGAGAGCCCAAGTGCCCTTTTGGCAAGTAAGAGTCACTGTGTTTATTCTGAGATCCTTTAGTGTTGCTGCTGCTGCTGCTGCTGCTAAGTCGCTTCAGTCGTGTCCGACTCTGTGTGACCCCATAGACGGCAGCCCACCAGGCTCCCCCATCCCTGGGATTCTCCAGGCAAGAACACTGGAGTGGGTTGCCATTTCCTTCTCCAATGCATGAAAGTGAAAAGTGAAAGTAAAGTTGCTCAGTCATGTCTGACTCTTAGCGACCCCATGAACTGCAGCTTACCAGGGTCCTCCGTCCATGGGATTTTCCAGGCAAGAGTACTGGAGTTGGGTGCCATTCCCTTCTCTGCCTTTACTATTACCTCTTAATAAATCTAAGGAATATGGGTGGGCTTGAGCCCTAAGATGGCCCAATTTTTGTCATTTGCCTTTTGTAAGCATTTCATATCTCACTCCTTCTCTCCCAAGAGAATCAGCAAAAGTGTGATTATGTGCCTAGGTTCTGCCCATTGTTGTTGTTTAGTCACTAAGTTGGGTCCAACTCTTTGGCAATCCCAAGGACTGTAGTCCGCAAGGCTCTTCTGTCCATAAGATTTCCCAAACAAGAATACTGAAGTGGGTTGCCATTTCCTTCTCCAGGAGATCTTCCTAACGCAGGGATGAAACCCACATCTTCTGTTTAGATGGTGGATTATTTACCATTTAGCCACCTAGGAAGCCTATGTTCTGCCCATAGCAGTCTTGCATTCCCTCATTTTATATTCAGTGTAAGTGAAATGATGGACTGGAAGAAACACAAGCTGGAATCAAGATTGCCAGGAGAAATATCAATAACCTCAGATATGCAGATGACACCACCCTTATGGCAGAAAGTGAAGAGGAGCTAAAAAGCCTCTTGATGAAAGTGAAAGAGGAGAGTGAAAAAGTTGGCCTAAAGCTCAACATTCAGAAAACGAAGATCATGGCATCTGGTCCCATCATTTCATGGGAAATAGATGGGGAAACAGTGGAAACAGTGTCAGATTTTATTTTGGGGGGCTCCAGAATCATTTCAGATGGTGACTGCAGCCATTAAATTAAAAGACACTTACTCCTTGGAAGAAAAGTTATGAGCAACCTAGATAGCATATTCAAAAGCAGAGACATCACTTTGCCGACTAAGGTCCATCTAGTCAAGGCTATGGTTTTTCCTGTGGTCATGTATGGATGTGAGAGTTGGACTGTGAAGAAGGCTGAGTGCTGAAGAATTGATGGTTTTTCACTGTGGTGTTGGAGAAGACTCTTGAGAGTCCCTTGGACTGCAAGGAGATCCAACCAGCCCATTCTGAAGGAGATCAACCCTGGGATTCCTTTGGAAGGAATGATGCTAAAGCTGAAACTCCAGTACTTTGGCCACCTCATGTGAAGAGTTGACTCATTGGAAAAATCTCTGATGCTGGGAGGGATTGGGGGCAGGAGGAGAAGGGGCCGACCGAGGATGAGATGGCTGGATGGCATCACGGACTCGATGGACATGAGTCTGAGTGAACTCCGGGAGATGGTGATGAACAGGGAAGACTGGCGTGCTGCGGTTCATGGGGTCGCAAAGAGTCAGATACGACTGAGTGACTGAACTGAACTGAAGTGTACCTCTTTGTAACTACATTGGAAAAGTGTCCAGATTTTCTGCCAACTTTGGATGGATCTTGATGTTGGTTTTACAATATGGTGAACCAGAGGTTGACCTCCAGTTGGCAAGTAGAACTCCCTTCTCGTACAAGAGTGAGTAAAACCAGAACACTGTTCAATTTTTGATTCTGCTTCATGGTGTTTGGATTGCAGCAGTCTGTCCAATTTCTCTTAAGTTGTGGACAATAAGATTGAGGACCATTTATATCCATATTGACCATATAACTTTTTCACCATTGCCATTTCACCAATGGTTTCCATAGTTTTCCATCTCAAATATGATCTTTCAGCATCATATTCATTGCCAAAACTATCCAAAACTGTGAAGAGTCTAAAATTTTTTCCTACTTGTAAACTAATTTATCAGTGTGGTAAACTGAATATATTACTTTTCTTGTGTATAAACATGTAATTTTCATGAGTATACAAGCTTTCATAATTTTTGAGGATATCATATAATGTCTTCAGAATTTAGGTTATATATTACATTACATAGATTATAGATTATGTATTACTACAGTTTATAGATTATAAAGAGGATGAATTTACCACTTGAAAGATTTGTCTTCTTGACATTAAAATGTAAAGAAACATAGGGTAATCTCTATGTGTTAAACTTATAATTGATACAAATTGGAACAAGAATGTAGGGATCTACTTGTATGCTAAACAACATATGTTAGATGGGTTGAATCTTCAATAAAATAACTTTAATATTGCATTTCTTTATAGGAAAAGAGTATGGGTCCTATTAAAAATAATGAAAAATTTAGTCTTATAATGTATAATTAGTGCTACTTATTCAGTAGTTTTGTATAAAATAATCATATCTGATATTTTCTCTGTGTGGTTTGAGTCACTCAACCATGTCTGACTCTTTGCAACCCATGGACTGTAGCCTGTCAGGTTACTCTGTCCATGGTAATTTCCAGTCTAAAATACTGGAGTGGGTTGCCATAGCCTCTTCCAGAGGATCTTCCTGATCCAGGGATCAAACCCGCATCTCTTACATCTCTTCAACTGGTTGGGAGATTCTTTACCACTGCACCACATACAAAGCCTGATATTTTCCCCATAAAACTGCTTATTGGTATCTTTCTGCTAGTAAAATGATTCAGTGTATTCACATTTCTCGATTTTTGCCATAAAATATTTAAACTTGGTTTAAGAAAATCATAACTCTGCATAACACCTTTAATTGAACAATTGATTAAAAAGTATCCATTTTTTTGATGAGCTGTCGATCTGGTACTATGCTTGTGAAAGCAGAACAGTTTCATCAGAAGCATTAATTAGACATGTTGCCCCTTGGTACCTGAAGGTGAAAATATAATAGGTCTGCTTTCAGTGAAATATTTCAGAAATCATCTGGTGGGTGAACCAATTTTTCACTTGAAGACATCTTGCCTGATTAAATCCTACATAAGAATTTTCCAGGGTATTACTTTGGGGGAATAAAATGCTGCTTTAGTGTATTGTTCTTTGTTTCTTAAATGAAGAAAGTTAGATGCAAAGACACTTTGATAATGAATATAGAAAATGAATGCATTGCATTGGGTTGAGTTTGCTTTATGTTGTTTACTTCTTTACCGAGCAAGTTTTGCTGTAATAAACATGCTTGCATTTTCCAAAGTAAAGCACATATAGGTGATGAGTTAACATAGCAAATCAACTGTTAAAGTTCGTTCCGTTATTAATACAGATATTCCTTTATCTTATGGAAATGCAGAAAATTCAGTATTAAAATAATTGCCACTTGAAGCTATTGTTAAAGCTGACTTCCTAAACATCTGATTGCACTTCAATATCTCTTGTCTCAGATCTAACGTATGGCATCTGAGAGATCTAAGAGATCATCTGAGAGATCATTTTGCAAGAGGAAGTAGCCAGAGAAACAGAAACAACACTGAAATGAGTAAAATATCAATATTAATAAATTTAGTGGGTTTACCTGATGGCTCAGATGGTAAGGAATCTGTCGGCAGTGTAGGAGACCAGTGTTCAATTCCTTGGTGAGGAAGATATCCTGGAGAAGGAAATGACAACCCACTCCAGTATCCTTGCCTGGAGAATCCTATGGACAGAGGAGCCTGGTGAACTACAGTCCACAGGGTTGCAGAGAGTTGCACACAACTGAGCGACTAACTAGATTAGATGAATGAGTTTACACAGATCCCCTCTTTTGTTTAGCAGACTTTAGACTAATATTTGTGCTTCACTTGCTCCAAAAAGTATATTTTATAATATTGCTTTATTAGATTTTGAGGAGACAATTCTACTAATCATGTTAATTATTTATGAAAACATGCTATGGCCATACAGCTATCACTTTTAAGGATCTTGGCAAAAATTTTTACTATGTTTTGGATAACAGTATGTTTGCTAGAGAATTCTTATTTTATTATAATATTGTCTTCTCTTTTGTGATATAATACATCTGTTTGGTCTTATAATGCAAAGAATGCTGAAAGAACTTTGCGTCTAAATATGCTTGTGAATTCAATTTACAGTATGCTGTATAATAAGTGGTCACTGATCAAATGTTGAGAAGAGATAGTTTTGGAAAGACAGTTTTGGAGAACGTGTCTCTAGAATGGCTGGCCTACTAATGAAAGTCTACTGAGAAATATTCTCTACTTGGAGGGACAAGTGGACCTCTAAACTATGGAGACTCCTCTTCTCCTAATCCAAATGTGAAATTAGGTCTAGAAAACTGGAAAACTCAATCATTTATTGCAGAAAGCTGTATTCCTCTGTATTTCTATGTCTTTTCAAGTTTTATATTTTTTAATCACACACAAAAAATCCCAACATGATCCAGATTTAAGAAGCCTCAAGTCAATATTAGAAACATATTCATTCTATGTGCCTTGAAATACTGTTAATTTACAGGAGAAAAAGTCTTGTCCTACTGGATACTTAGCATTCAGTATTGATGTTCTTGCATGAGATGTTATTTTAGTCACTAAGTCAGTCAAGTCCAGCTCTTTTGCAACCCCATGAAGTTTAACTCGCAAAGCGCCTCTGTCCACAGGATTTCCCATGCAAGAATACTGGAGTGGATCGCCATTTCCTTCTCTAGGTGATTTTGTCTACCCAGGGTCTCCTGTATTGGCAGGTAGATTCTTTACCACTGAGGGAAGCCCTCTTGATTGAGAAGGGTGTATTAAAATAAATATGTGGTTAATGAATATAATGCTTATTTTAAGAGCTAAACAATTCCTACTCAATAAAAATAATAGAGAAGCATTTTGTACTTTCTTTGCAGATTTAGAATGTACAGCACCATTATAGGCTTCAGGATAGTAACAATCATTTGCTGAAACAGAAAGAGTCAAATGTGCACCTCAGTAGCCATAACTTTATAATTAACCACTTGTTTTTTTCATTAGCAGTTTACAAAACATTTTACTGGTATATTATTTTTCTGTTACATAGAATATTCTCTATTATTATTTTCTTTATTATCACTTAGGGCTGCTAAAATACAATAAACATCTAGACAATATAAGTAAATCCAATTTATTCCAATTTCTGCAGCTATGTTAGTAAAATGTGTTTCACAGCAGAAAGAAGAGTGATGTTGGAATTCATTTTGAAATGAAATCTTGGCCCTTAACCTAAATCATGGCTGACATATTGAATTAACATATTAATAGCTATCATCTAGCTGTAAAAAGGTAGCTAATAAAATAGCTAATGCAATGCTTTTTTATTTGCCACATATGTACTGGAGACTTATATGTCAGAAACCATTCCTGATATTGGCCATGGAAACAGGGACCAAAACAGACAGAATGTCCTTCCCTCACAAGAGTCAAGAAAAGGTTTACTAAAAGAAGAAATATTATCCACAACCTGAAAGAGGTGAACATTTGAGTCACATGACTATGTGGGAGGAGAGTTTTCATGCTCAAGGAAAAAATGCAAATCCTTGTTGCATAAATATACCTGTGGATACAAGCATGGAGTCAGTGTGGCTTCTGCAAACATAAGAAAGGGAGACAATATTAATGCATATAATTTAAAGGGATCAGATCATGTAGGACTTTGTACAGCTGTAAGAACTTTTTACTGTTACTTTTTACTTTTAACTTTTTACTGATAGGTTGGGAAACTGTAGGTTGGTTTCAGAGATAAGTTGTGTCTTCTGCTTTAACTAATAACTGTTGCTACTGGGAGTTGTTCAGTCACTAAATTTTGTCTGACTTTTTGCGAGCCCATGGACTTCAGCATGCCAGGTTTCCCTGCCCATCCCCCAGAGTTTGCTCAAACTCATGTCCATTGAATCAGTGATGCCATCCAACCATCTCATCCTCTGTCATCCCTTTCTCTTCCTGCCTTCAATCTTTTCTAGCTTTGGGTTCTTTTCCAGTGAGTTAGAGAGAATACTGCAAGAGAATACACTGAATAAAGGATGGGGGAAAAACAAAGAGGCCAATTAGTAGGTAATTGAAATAAAAATGATGCTAGCATAAAACAGGGTGGTAGAAGTGGGAATGATTATCTACATACATATATGTGCACATTTTCAAATTATGTAAAGGCAACATCAATAAGACTTGCTGGCTTCTGAGACATGGAATGCATAAAGAGAAGAGACAAGAAAGATAAACATTTTTTCTTTCTACTTTAGTTTTCATCTATTTTAAGAAACGCATTCATCACTCTTAGAAGTTGTATCATGCCACATTCCTACAAGTTATCCTAGATCTGTGAGGTGCTGAGTTCTGAAGAGGGTTGTCTTAAATATGTGTGGTGCAGAGTCCTAAGAGAGCTGAAGGGCTTTAACACTTTCTTGGCCATGTGTTTGCTTCTCGTTTCTAAGTGTGGCATCTCAAAGTGTGCTTGAGAACTCAATCTCCCCCTTTCTCCCAAGAAAACCCTAACTTTTACAGAAGACTTACTAAGCTACACAAATTTCTCTTTATCTGCCAGCATATACTTCTTATTCTTTATTTATCTATCTTTATCTAAAGACTTTATATCATGGTCACAAAATGCCAAATGCTATATGTAATTAACATTAATATATAAAGCTTTATAACTCATTTAGTTTTTATAGCAACTCAAAGTAAGCACAGTGATAATCCAATGATCCTTAATTTACAAACTATAAAACAGGCACAGGAGACTTGAATGATTTTGAATCAGCGAGGATTGAAAAGTTTTGGGAAACTCCATGCTATTATCTGCTCTCAATATACCCTATGCTGTATTGTACCCATTAAAATTACTTAGAAAAGTTCCTGAGCATCCCACACATTTCAATAAACTATGACAAAATTTACATGAAAAACAGCATATAAGCTAATTTTTTAAATTAAAAAATAAATTTTGGAAATTTATTATAGAACACCTATTATTTTATTTTCTGCCCCTCTTGACTTGATTGGAATTAATGTGAAAAAGGATGGTTTTTTGATATGACTTGCCCGGTGTCTCAGATGATAAAGCGTTTGCCTACAGTGCGGGAGACCTGGGTTCAATCCCTGCGTCGGGAAGATCTCTTGGCGAAGGAAATGGCAACCCACTTCAGTATCCTTACCTGGAAAATCCCACAGACGGAGAAACCTGGTATGCTGTAGCCCATGGGGTCCCAAAGAGTTGGACACGACTGAGCGACTTCACTTTCACTTTCAAACCAACAGTTTTAAAATGCCCGTGAAATACACACATTCAGTTACCAGTTCAATGTCCATATAACTTTTTATCAAATTGGGACAATTTTGAGAGTGAAAAGAAATGGTATGGATAATTTTGGGACAATAAATATGGATAAGGATTGTCCTGAGTAAACCTGACTATCCAGTCACCTTAGTTATGGATCTATGTATGTACAATGGGCTTCCCTGGTGGCTCAGAGGTTAAAGCGTCTGCCTGCAATGCGGGAGACCTGGGTTCAATTCCTGGGTTGGGAAGATCCCCTGGAGAAGGAAATGGCAACCCATAGAATGACTCTTTTTTTTTTTTTTTTTTTTTTAACATAAACTGATAAATTCTCTACAATATTCCATCTAGATTTTCTAATGCTAGACCTTACTTTTTTGGAAATATGATTTTCAAATTATAAAGGTAAAAATCTGTTACTGTAGTAAACTAATATCTATAATTGCAGGTTGTCCCTGATTGTTTCCTCAGATTTGCTACTGCTATGATTACATTCATTATTCAATCACCAGGTCATGAATATAAGCAAATCCATGGGAAATCACATTGTAAAATAAGAAAATAGCCTCCATATTTGAAAATCATGATTTCAAGATCTTATTTATATTTGTTTTCTAAAATTGTCTCCTCTTTCTCAATGTTAGAGATAAGAGATAGGCTTTAGGTGGTCAAAGGATCCACTCCCCAGGAAAGGCTCTGAGGAGAAAACTGTCTGTCAGAGTTTGGAAGTCATATTATTAAGAAAAGAAAAAGAGCCCTTCTACTTACCTAGCTATACTATTTTACCCAGTGTCACAGGGCTGTGCAAATAGATTTGAATCCTATTTCAAGAGGAATTTTGAAGCTTAACTTCCAAGAAGGAACATTGTCAAGAGATAGTTCAGCATTTACACATATAATTAAAACATTTCTTAGGGCTATGATAAGCTAGACCGTGTGATAAATGCTGTCACTAAATCAAATACAGACATAGAACAAATTTTCCATGGTGAATTAAGAATAGAAACAAACCAACTCAATAAATAAATGTGAATTAAGCCTAGAGGGAGCACAAAGAGGTCACTAAAAAGGTAAAGGAAATTAAAAATGAAGATATTTTTGGAAGTGTTGAGTATTTGACAGAGAAGGCAATGGCACCCCACTCCAGTGCTCTTGCCTGGAAAATTCCATGGATGGAGGAGCCTGGTAGGCTGCAGTCCATGGGGTCGCTAAGAGTCGGACACAACTGAGCAACTTCACTTTCACTTTTCACTTTCATGCATTGGAGAAGGAAATGGCAACCCACTCCAGAGTTCTTGCCTGGAGAATCCCAGGGACAGAGGAGCCTAGTGGGCTGACGTCTATGGGGTCGCACAGAGTCGGACACGACTGAAGCGACTTAGCAGCAGCAGAATATTTGAAGTCGACAATCACTTTGAAATCTTTGAAAATATTTTTACATTATTATTTGGCTTTCACGGTTGCTATTGAAATGTTAACTGTAAACCCTCATATTGTTACTTTGCAGGTAGAATTCCTTTTATGACCCCGTTCCTTGTCCTACATCCCAAATCTTGGGTGCTTTTAAGCTTTACTCTTTATCTTTTCTTTTTAATGCCAGTTGTGCTATGTTTTTTGTTGTTTTGTTCTATTTTGAAGTCTGGCATTCTTTTAATTTCTTACTTAGAGTTTATGTATATTTCTTTTATCTGTAGCTTTATATTATTTTCAGTTTTTTATGGTTTTCAGACATAAACTCTTCAATTATTGCTTCTTAAAATACTCTCTCAATTCTCTTTCTTTAATTAAACATATGTTAGAATTTTTGGTTATATTCACGTGCTCTTTCACTCTATTCTAATTTTCCTTGCTTTGATTTTTGTACTTTTCTCTGATTATTTACTTCTGATACTCATTTCTGTTTATTAACTTTATCTTTACCTGTGTGTAATCTGCTATTATAAGCATATACTGAATTTTCATGTCAATTTGTTTTTTCTTTGGTTCTGGAATAAACATTGGTTTATAATTTATAAACATACTTTTCAAAATCTACTAATATCTCTTTCCTATAAGGTCTGAAAACACCATGGTGTGTTCTAAAAATACCATGGAAGCCAGTGTGTAGAGTAAGGAAATGGGCGCTTACAGGGAGGTGAGCTTAGAGAAGAGACCCAGAACAAGATGTGTAGGACCTGGCAAGTCTTGGGAGAGTGTCTGTGTTTCCTCAGAGTGAAATGGGGGGCCACTGTAGATTTTTAGCTGAGGAGCGACAGGATCTGACTTAGGTTTAACAGGACTCCCAGGTGGCTCAGTGGTAAAGAATCTATCTGCTAATGAAAGAGATGCAGGAGATGCGAGTTCAATTCCTGGGTTGGCAAGATCCCCTAGAGAAGAGAATGGCTACCCACTCCAGTATTCTTGCCTGGAAAATCCCATGGACAGAGGAGCCTGGCAGGCTACAGTCCACGGGGGTCATAAGAGTCTGACACAACTGAGCAACTGAGTATGCACACAGATATGTTTAACATCACTCTTCATTAGCATTATTCGAGAGGGCAATATAGGAAATGGGAAACCAGTTAAGAGGCTCCAGTAGCCATTCAGGTAAGAGATGACGGTGACTTGAGATCAATGTGTGGTGCACACACATGGCTCCATTCTGGATATAGTTTGAAATCAACAAGATATGCTGTTCAGTGTTACGTTCATATGCGGCTCAATCATACTAACTCCATTTTATTAGCTCCGTCTGAGGCCCACAGTCCTATCCCCTCCATTTTGTGCATAGCTGAGCTTCTGCCTACTCAAAAGAAGGTCCCCAAGCCAGATTATTTCCCTATCAGCTTTTAACCTTAACTTCACCGATGTAAAAATTATAAAAATGCCTTTGGCTGGCAGAGGTGGTTAACAGCTCTTGAGGAATAATTGTTGTGAGATGCTCAGAAGGGAGGAAAAACACCCTGGTTCCAGTGAATGCAGACATACTTCTCCCTTAGTAGTCAGATTCTATTTTTAGCTTTGGCTCCTTTAAATCCTGCTCTCCCCATTTCAGCCCTGGAATGCTGCTGCAAATGCCTTTAGATTGTCCTCCTCGCTATTCTGCTTGCTTGTAAGTTACTCATAATAAGCCTCACAATTGCACTTAATGGTTGACTGCTTCATTTTTCAAAGTTTCTTTCCAGTTCAAAGGATATTTATTCAATATCTCCATCAGCCAACAATTCACCTATATGTATGTGGGACTTGAAATAAAAAACAAGCAGGGATAATTCCTGAAATTTTAGAACAAAATTTCTCTTCCAGGGAATTTTAAAAAATCTCTCTTTAATGTTAAAAAAATTCACTCACTTTTTACGCCTAAATAGCCCCTCTGCAAATAAAGTTTGCAAGGACTTTAAATTAGAGGCAGTCTTCAAACCTGATTTTCTTTTAGGACATGTTAGCTTATCTGCAGATAGGATTCTCTCTCCATTGATGTAAGACATTGCGTTCAGTAAAATGAGGTATTTTTCATGGCTTTATTTCACTGTTAGATGTCACAGGATACTTTATATGAAGCTCTCAATATAAAAATAAATTGAATTGGATTGGTTTTAGTCTTTAACACAGAGGATAATTGTGACAAAAAAAATCAGCAGGTAATTACATTTGCATCCCTATTTTTAGAGTAGCATGCATGGAATTTTCTGTGGGAAACATGAATATAGAAACTAGCATAATAGTTCAGATCTGTGTTATAACGTTTACTTTTTATTACCTTTGGCTTTAAATAAAATTATCCTTTGTCCCATATTAATAAAGATTAGCATCTGTTATTTTTTAAATAAGCTATTGCTTACAAATGGGGGTTATCTAATCATTTCCATACTAATAGAATAACCTTGTATATAAAATTTGAAAACAATTAAAAGGATATATATTAAAATAATTTCATTATATTTGCACAGTGTTTAGTTCCCTTCAGTTGCCATAACAAAGTACAACAAAGTGGATGGATTAAAACAACAAAATGTGTTGTCTCACTCTTCTAGAAGCTAGAAGCCCAAAATCAAGGTGTAAGCAGGGTCATGATGCCTAGAAATCTATAAAAGAGAAGTCTTCCTTGCCTCTTCCTGTCTTTTCTTGGCTTGCTGGCCAGTCTTAGCATTCTGTTATTTGCAACTACAGCACTGCAATCTCTGCCTCTATTGTCACATCACAAGGCCTCTTGTCTGTCTGTCTTCATATCTTCTTCCTCCTTTTTATA
This sequence comes from Budorcas taxicolor, assembly GCF_023091745.1. Classification (NCBI taxonomy): domain Eukaryota; kingdom Metazoa; phylum Chordata; class Mammalia; order Artiodactyla; family Bovidae; genus Budorcas; species Budorcas taxicolor. The sequence goes on from NC_068910.1 coordinate 76,310,645, forward strand.
TAGATACCAGTCATATTGAGGGGCTTCCCAAGTGGTGCGAGTGGTAAGGAATTTGCCTGCGAATCCAGGAGACACAAGAGACCAGGGTTCAGTCCCTGGGTATGGAAGACCCGTGGAGGAGGAAATGGCAACCCACTCCAATAGTCTGCCTGGAGAATCCCATGAACAGAGGAGCCTGGTGGGCTACAGTTCAATGGGGTCACAAAGAGTCAGACAGGGCTGAGCAACTGAGCACACACATACATCTGTCCACAGGGCCCAGACTTCAGCTGCTCAGCCTGGGGCCCATCTATCTCCTGCCTCAAACCTATTTCCAAGTAAGGTAACATTCTGAGACACCAGATATTATAAGAGCTAAGTCGCTTCAGTTGTGTTTGACTCTTTGTGACCCTGGTAGGCTCAAGTTTGTGGAGAGTTGTTTAGTCAAAAGATGATTAGTAGAGAATCAAGCAGAAAGAATTTTCTCTTATTCGGGGAGAAATATTCAGTTAGCCATTTTGTTTTATTCAGACCTTCAACTCATTGACTGAGGCTCAGACACATTAGGGAGGGCAATTTGCTTTATTCAATCTACCGATTTTAATGATAATCTTATCCAAAAACTGCATCAAAGAAACACCCAAAATAACATTTGACCAAATATCTGGGCTGAACTGAACTATATGGGAATTTCATGGTCAAGCTGACACATAAAATTAATTGCCACAGGTCTTATTAATTTTTCAAATTGCAATTAATTAAATTAGTAGTGCCTTGGAAAGATACTGGCATCTGCTCTTTGGCACTCTGAAACATGGGTAAAAAATTAATACTGAATATAATGCTAGCATGGTAAAGCCCAAAATCCTTTAAGCTAGACTTGAACAGTATGTGAACTGAGAACTTCCAGATGTACAAGCTGGGTTTAGAAAAGGTAGAGGAACCAGCGATCAAATTGCCAATATTTGCTAGATCATAAAAAAAGAAAGAGCATTCCAGAAAAATGTCTACTTCTGCTTCATTGACTGCATTAAGGCCTTTGATTCTGTGGGTCACAACCAACTGTGGAAAATACTTAGAGAGATGGGAATTCCAGACCATTTTACTTGCCTCCTGAGAAACCTGTATGCAGGTCAAGAAGCAACAGTTATAGCTGGACATGGAACAATGGTCTGGTTCAAAATTGGGGAAAGAGTATGTCAAAACTGTATATTGTCACCCTGCTTATTTAACTTCTATGTAGAGTTCATCATGAGAAATATGGGGATGGATGACTCACAAGCTGGACTCAAGATTGCCAGGAAAACATCAATAAACTCAGATATGCAGATGATACCACTCTAATGGCAGAAAGCAAAGAAGAACGATAATAATAATAATAATAATAATAATAACCTCTTGATGAGGGTGAAAGTGGAGAGTGAATAAGCTGGCTTAAAACTCAATATTCAAAATACTGAGATCATGACTTCTGGTCACATCACTTCATGGCAAATAGTGAAAAAGTGGAAAAACTGACAAGTTTTCTTTTCTTGGGCTTCAATATCACTGCAGATGGTGACTGCAGCCATGAAATTAAAAGACACTTGTTGCTTGGAATGAAAGCTATGACAAACCTAGATAGAGTATTAAAAAGCAGAGACTTCACTTTGCCAACAAAAGTCCATATAGTCAAAGCTATGTTTTTTTTTTCTGTTGACATGTGTGGATGTGAGAGTTGGTCCATAAAGAAGGCTGAGCACTGAAGAATTGGTGCTTTTCAGTTGTGGTGCAGAAGAAGACTCCTGAGAAACCCTTGGACAGTAAGGAGATCAAATCAGTCAATCCTAAAGGAAATTGGAGTTATGTATTTGTTGGAAGAGCTGATGCTGAAACTGAAGTTCCAATACTTTAACCACCTAATTGGAAGATCTGACTCATTGGAAAAGACCCTGATGTTGGGAAAGATTGAAGGCAGGTGGAGAAAGGGGATGATAGAGGACAAGATGGTTGAATGGCACTGCTGACTCAATGGACATGAGTTTGACCAAACTCTGGGAGATAGTAAGGACAGAAAAGCCTGGCATGTTGCTTTCCATGGGGTCAGACAGGATTAGTGTGTTAGTCCCTCAGTCCTTTCTGACTCTTTGTGACCCCATGGATTGGGGTCTGCCAGTCTCCTCTGTCCAATCTCCTCTGTCCATGAGATTTTCCAGGCAAGAATACTGGAGTTGGTTGTCATTCCTTCTCCAGGAGATTTCCCTATCCAGGGATCAAACCTGGGTCTCCCGCATTTTGGGCAGACTCTTTCTTTCTGAGTCTTCAGGGAGGACTTTGGTTACTGATCCTTTATCTTGTAATTGGTTATTAACTCTTTATTTCTAAATGAATGTTATACGAACATTTGTGGAGAGAAGTTCTCTCTCCTACTAAATATCCATTTTTTAATCTTTATTTTGAATGAGGGCCTTAAACTAGCCTGTCAAAAGTGCCCAGGTGTTTCTGTCCAGCCCTGATATGAAGGTTTTATGACAAGCAGTTCCTAATTGGATTAAAGTCATTTTCCTGAATTTTCACTTAGCTGTTTCCAATTTCTTTGCACTTACTTTCTGTTGAAATCTATTATCCTGAGAGAGGATCATTTCTGAATATAAAATTTCCTTTTCTACACCTTGCTATTTGAGCTACATTTATCACTTTCCTCTATTTTCATTATTCCTTTCCCACTTTTGAAATCCAGTTTATGACTTTTATTTACCCTGTTTCAGAAGTTATAAGAAATTAATTCAACTGTATTGTCATTAATATATTTCACCCTTTGTTCATTTTAAAGACCAGAACTTATTTTTAATCCTATTTTGCAGACCTCTAGCAAAGTCTGTGCTGTTATTTTATGTGGCAGACAACTATCTTTTATTCTTTCAAGCACAAAATTTAGATAAAATGGAAATAGGAACCAATCATGTGCAAAAATAAGATATGTACCACTATGAATCTGAATCAGAATTGCAATGCATAGTTGTGCATGGGACTGGAACAGAACTGCTGGGGTTCAAGGCAGAAACTAGGAGACACAATAGGTATTTTAAATCTTTTGGTTTGAAACCTCATGAAGATCTCTCAGTTGGATGTTAGTGTACAGTGTAAATCTTAACCTTAAAAACAAATGCTAGAATCTCATGACCACTGAGAGGCAGGTTTATCCATTGCACTTTCCTGGGATGCTGGAGTGAGTAAGGACCTTCTACAGGTGGGCCTTGCCTAGGTCACATGCCAGCTTGGGAGATAGGTCTGCAGAATTGCCAGGGATAAGACCCGTGACACACAAGGCTAAAATGTGGTGCTGTAGTGAGGAGTGTGGGAGTTCAGACAGGGTAAGCAGACACAGTAGGATGGTTGTAGAGGGAGGAAAACATATATGTTCCCCCCACAGAACTACTATTCATTTCTAGCAGTACTGTAATGCCTTCTATGTATTTACCATTTTATATGTTTGATTTTAGCATTCTATTATATAGAAGGAAATACTATATTATAGAAATGAAACAATGATATTTGAAAATGTCTTCAAAATAATGTATTAGAAAAATAATGTATATACAAATGTGTGTAAATTTTTATTCAGAAAATATTTAACATTTGCTTTTTATTTATTTTTTGATCTTGCCTGCTTATTTGTGAACAAAACAACAGCTTTGTACTTGCACTGAACTTTTATTTGTGAGGATTTTTAATTAAATTTCTTATTCCTGCTATATACTTATTAATATGAGTATGAGAGACTTATTAATATGGCTTGGTATTATGCTGATTAAATCTCAATTTATGGAGAAATAATTCATAGGAAAACAATTATTATGGAAATAATTCTTAGGGAAAAAGCTTCTCTGATACCAAAGTGAAAACACATCTTATCTCTTTTTAAAATTCACTTCCACCATATAAACTTTAGATAATATTATATTAATGTCTTCTGAAAGAAAGAAAAGCCTTTAAAATTTAGGATTATCTTGCAAATGTTAGCCTAGAACTATATATATGATAATAAGGTTTATAGTCACAAACATTTAATTTACTTTGATAGCATCAACTTTCATTTGCTGTTGTCTATAATGACAAATAATATTGTCAACAGTGTTCTCTTTTTGGTAAACATTTTAGTACATGTATCTGGAACTACTATATTTTTACTCTGACATTTGTAATGACTTTTAAATACATCTGCTTTTTCCAAACCAAACACTGAGGTCCACTCAGAGTAGTACAGTGAATTCATGAAGTTGTTTGAAATTTTTAAATGATTCTGTTAAATGATTGAATTAAATTCAAGAATCAAATTTAAGACATTTTAATTATCTGAGGGAAACACAATGGTATCTATTGGAGGCTGTGAAAACTGAACACAAAGTAATTTATAGTTTAAACATCAGATTACTAAACTTCTTTCTGTGATGTCTTACCATTGTGAAACTGGGTCTTCAGTGATGACTTAGGTAACACAGAGAAAAACAATGTAGAAAAGAAAACAAGGGTGACAGCATGCAGTCTGAGTGGAAGTTTAAGTGGTTCTGCACTGATAATTCTTAAGAATACTTTTTAAAGTTGTTTTGGTTTAGTCATGTCCACTCTTTGCAATCCCATCTGTAGCCCACCAGTATCCTCTGTCCATTAGATTCTCCAAGCAAGAATACTGGGGTGGGTTGCTATGCCCACCTCAAAGGGATCTTCCTGACCCAAGGATCAAACTCGCATCTCTTATGTCTCCTGCATTGACAGGCAGGTTTTTTACCACTAGCGCCACCTGGGAAGCCCTAAAAAAAAAAAAAAAAAAAATTAAAGAATTCTGTAAGCAGAGATGTTTTGGGAATCTGTGAAATAGAATGTTATACGTAAACAGATTTTTAATAGATGATTATTTTCCAACCAATTAAAATAAAAATAAATTTTCTTAATATTAAGTTAGTGGCTAGTATTTTATATTTAAATTTAATAAATATGCCTTTTAAAATAAATTGACAACACCTATATAAGCAACTGTAACAAGATTTCTATAGGTAGATACTGTGTGATATGAGTCATATATACCATAGTCACACACATGCACACACACAGAATGATTCAATGTCAGTTGTGTCCTCTGAGACTCCTAGACAATGGAGAAATAAGGCATGGCTACCACACTGTCTGTAAAACTAAGGAGTTAAAGATAATTCTAAACACAAAAGATATTTTTCTCTGGTTCTGCTCCTACTTGCTTTATGAGGATCACTGCCCCTACTAAACACATCTCAAAAACCCAGACAATTCTAGGAATCGAAATCATCTCATGCATCAATTTCTATGGGTATTTTGTGGCAAGTAACAATTTCCTCGCCTACTCTACCTGTGGTTTTCTATGTCCGGAGTCATGCTAACGCACTGGCCCCTGGTAACTTGGGAACTCCACAGCACTGCTGCCCAGGGGACTGTCTGTGCAGATTCCACTGGTGTCTAAAACTCAGTGATGTCTGTGCGGAGGGCACTCTCCTTAACAATTTTTAAAGCATTGGCATGGTTGCCAGTCCTACTGAAGTCAACAGCTGAAATGCATGCTCACTTTGTACTCAAAATCCCATGAGGATGCTATTAATAATAACATCTGCCATTTTTTTTCAAAGTATCTTATTCATTAAAGGCAAACCCATGTCTCTAAGACTGAGGCACAAGGACACTTGATATAAGCGGAAAGGAAACTTGAGTAATGAGCCCTGTATTTAGTATTACTCCCCCACTCCAAGTTGTATCCTATCTTTACCTTTGATGCATAACATAGTGCTCAGCTGCTTTTCCCTTGAGATGAAATGTTTTCTGGAATGAGCTCTCTCTTTCTTGCTATCTTTCTTTCTCTCTCATATATATACAGACACAGAAATATACATATACAAGAACATATATGTGCATAGCTCTCTGGGCAAACACAAAATACCTATATAGTATGCCTGTGTCTCAGAAAAAGTACCTCAAGCTTCCACTTAGGCATAGATGTACACACACACACCCACATATATATAAACACACACACACATGTTGTTGGCTTAGTCAGCAAGTTCTGTCCTACTCTTGTGAGCCCATGGACTGTAACTCATCAGGCTCTTCTGTCCATGGGATATACCAGGCAAGAATACTAGAGTGAGTTGCCATTTACTTCTCCAGGGATTCTTCCTGACCTAGGGATTGAACCCAGGTCTCCAGCATTGCAGGTGGTCTTCTGCATTGTAGATGGATCCTTTACCAACTGAGCCATCAGGAGAGTCCAAGATATATATATGTGTGTGTGTGTGTGTGTGTACATTTTTAAATTGCAAAACCAATCACTCTAAATTTTTGGCAATCTGTGAATGTGAAAATGTGTGCTGGGAGGGCTGTGTCTTGCTTCACTACTAGGTATTAGACTGGCTGCCTGCTCCTCTACCTCTCAGTGCTTCTGTCCTGAGGACCATCATAATGGAATTTTCAGTTAGGAAAACATGTAAAGCCACAAGTCTTCTGAGTGCAATGAAGTAGTAGTTATGAAGAAGAAATATTGTTTGTCAGTATTCTAAGATATTAATGAATTTTATTAATGAAAAATAAATATTAAAAGTGAAATAGGTTTAAAAGAAAAAAAAATAGAAATGTGTTTTTCACCTGAGAATAGTATGTTGAGGATGCTTAAATTAAAAAAAAAATATTATAAACCTTTATTGGTATGTGAGAGACATCTATTAAAGCCGATGTCATAGAGTCAATTAGACATGATTGTGCATTATGTCAGGTGTGCATATTGGGAAAACATAAAAATCAGGCATTTCCTGTCCTCCTCAGAAAACTGTTAAATGGAACCATAGGTGTGCTTTTGTTACCATCAGATTAGAACATTTTTCTGTTTTATTCTACTAAAGATTTTGCCATATACACAAAAATTGAATTTAATTATAAAATAAATTTAATTACCAGTGTTGCCTGATAATAAACATATCTGACTTGTGGTTTTATATATTTCACCTTGGCACCACTCATTGAATAATTAATATCATTGATTTTGTCACAACTTCTGCCTGCTCTATGGAAAAATTAATTGCCTCTATGAGGAAGCTGACATAGGATAGCAGAGCTGTCATAAATATTCTAGCTTGTGTTGTTGTCCAACATATTTTATTCAGGGTTTCTTTAATCCGGGTCAGCTTCATTTGGGGTCACTGGTCCTGTCTGTGATTCTGCCGTGTGATGGCTCTGATGAGTAGATTTCAGACTGGAGGGCTAGGGCTCATTCCTTCTAATAAGTTGAATAATTGCTCCAGGCACATTTTTAATGAACTACTCAAAGTGTTCATCTTAATTCTGTCTCCAGCAGTCATCTGACTTTATCTGTGCCTCTGATTATCAGTTTTTCCATGGATAAAATGAAAATAAGGAAAAAAATACCAGTTTTCTATCAAATGTGTCAGTCTTCCTTTTGTAATTTTTTTTTCCTTAGGTGTCTAAACTTGAAACATCTTTCAATATCTCATCATGAGAAATACTTTTTATCTTCATATAATGTTAATGTTTTCATTTTTTTCTCCTTTAGAATTAACTCCTTATATGGAATTAATTGTTTCATGGGGTATAAGATTAAAATGTAAGTTGATATGATTTTCAAGAGTAGTTAAAATTGATCCTGCATCTACTCTGTTCCTGCACACAGCTCTGGAGCACTACACATGGGAGTCTCCCACTTGCCCCTAAATTGCTTTTAGCTAAATTAGCATGCATCTTCAAAATTCAATTTTACAGTAAATATGAGTACATAGGAGCACATTTAATTTTCTGTTCTGATCAAATGCTAGGCATACCAGCTTTCTGCTTTGATTCTGGATGTGGAAATATGGAAGTGGGTGACCTCTTTCCTGAAGCCAGGCAGTTCACTTCTTATCTGGCAAAAATAACAACAGCTGTGATCCACAGCCTCTGACAGGGAGGTCAGTCTGACAATCTGCCATGATATGAAGTTCTATCTTTTCCATAAAGATAGTCTTTCCAGGACTTAGTCTTACAATCTCAAGCAAGTCTTAGAGGAGTTTTTTTCAAAAGGTGGTTGGTCAGAAGCTCTGAATTCTCTGAGATATGCACAATGATTTCTGCAAGGATTATTCAGCTGGTGATATGTTTTCTACCTTCTGCTTCACAATGCTTTCATTCCTAAACCAATTATGAGGGATTACTCTACTGTCACCTGAAATTTGCCCCAGTTCTATGGGGGAAGGGAGTCACACCTTACTTATATGACCAAATGAGTTATACTCTGGTAAAAGTTTAAGTTAAAGGAACTCTCCCCCATGATACACATTTGGAGTATCTAAAATGAAAGACTAGCTCTCACATCAAGTAATGTAAGGAGTTTGATATATCATGTGATGAAAGATATTTTCACATTTTGAGGTGTAGTCATTCTGTCAACTTGAATTTTTTACACCAACTAAAGCAGCCCATTTGTGGTCTGTAAGGCATACATTATACATCTGCTTTAATTATTAAAGACAAAAAGAAACATTGGCTAGAAATAATGTCTTTGTTAAAAGTAAGATTTGCATATCTATGCATAAAATAGATACCTAATGAGAACATACTGTATAGCACAGGAAACTCTACTTAATGCAAAATGGTGACTTGAATGGGAAGGAGGTCCAAATGAGAGAGGGGTGTATGTATACGTATGGCTGGATCCATGTTGCTGTACAGTGGAAAATAACACCACATTGTAAAGCAACTATACTCCATTAAAAATTAATTAAAAAAAAGATGAAATTTCTCCCTTCCTGGGACACCAATGCTATTACTTCTTAGATAGTAAGACTCCCTTTCAAGCTGCCAAGGTCATATTGACTCACTGTGTACATGCGGTCTCTTTTTACAAAAAAAAAAAAAAAAAAAATTCTTGAAGGAATGTATTCCTGAGTTGTTTGATGTTATTTGTTCCGACAAGTTATAAAGATGGGATGAAAACCTGGAAACCACACTTCTCTGGAGTAATTTTTCAGAACTACCTGAGAGACTCTCTTCTGGGCTATATCCCTCGGTTTGATTAAAATAAAACTCTTTTCTATTTCTATTGCATGCGTGCAAAGTCACTTCAGTCATGTCCAATTCTTCGTGACCCTATGGACAATAGCTTGTCAGTCTCCTCTGTCCATGGGATTCTCCAGGCAAGACTGGATTGCCATTTCCTCCTCCAGGGGATCTTCCTATCCCAGGGATTGAACCCAGGTCTCTGGTGTCTCCTGGACTGGCAGGCGGGTTAGTTACCACTACTGCCACATGGAAAGCCCATTTCTATTATCGATTGTTTATTGTATTGATTATTTATGTTGACACATGCAGCTTTTGACTTCATTGTGGATTGAAATGCTGGACTATTTATAGCCAAATGAGATCTTTAAAAATCTGGTCTGTACAAGCATCCAAAAACCTCTGAACAAAGCTGTCTGGTAAAATACAGTTTGGAAAAATGCATTTTGGATTCTATTTTCTCCCACTCAAAATTTTAGAATTTAAACTCTGGTATGTTGAGTAAAAAGAAGCAAAAAAGAGGGCAGGAAAGAGCAATGGATTGCCAAGCTGGTATAAGATTGTTTCCTCAATCAGCAGCATGATGGAGGGTGTCTGCTCCATCTACCTAGTCTCCAGTAGGAACAGAGAAAATGCTGAGATTGTCAGGGACTGAGAGAGCCAACAGGGGAAATGAAATGAAGTAAGCCTTTTCAAAACTGCTTATCCCTTGGAAAGCATCAATTCAAGAGGTTCTTACATGCGTGAAAGCAGAAAGTAAGGGAGGATGAGTACAGATTCATACTCTGTGTTCAGGCCTTTGTAAGTGTGGAATGTCTCCCAATAGTACTCTAATAGCCAGGGGCCTTTGGCTTCCTCTCCCACCTTGGGGAGGCCCAGGTAAGGTAGTGGGTGGAGATGTGGCACCATTCACCCTACTGCCCCCTCACTTGGGCAAACAGAAGTCTCCTGTTTTGTGAATCAAACTGACTCCATGAGAAGACCATCAAGAAATCTCTTCTTCATCATGCAATTTAAATATGCAGACAACGGGAAAGAAAAAATAATAAAACCTTGAAAAATTAATCAGACATGAGTGCATGGCCTCAGTCATCAACACAACTCTGAGAAAACAGAAATTGGGTGTGAAGCTTTAGTCTAAATTGTTTGGTGTTTGTCAATAACTGCTCTATATACAATAGGCCCAATTTCAATGCTTCAGGAAAAGGCATTTCACAGTTAAAATGGTTCTGGACAATCATGTGATCTTCTATATGAGATATTAGATTTAACTTTTCTACAGACTCTAGTGGAATGTTCACTTTAGGTACAGTTAACATTCTTAAAGTTATTGTCTATCACATCCTTTTCCTCATCGATGGTCTTAATATTTTACATTGCCACCCATTTATTGACATAACCCTAAAGAGCATACATGCCTAAGTTCATGTTCAATCTGCAATTTAAGAAAAAGGACATTTCTACTCACTCTTACACTTTAGGCCTGACTACAACTTGCTTCAGGAAAGTTGAAAGACTGCAGCCCATGACTGATATAGAATAAATGCATCAAAGGAAAATATATTGCTTAATTAAGTCGAGTAAACAATGGAAATAGATCTGACTAAAAAATATGGAAAATCTGATGAGGTAGCACTGCAATGAAGCGACTTAACAGCAGCAGCAGCACTGAAATAGGAAAGTCAAATTTTGATATTGTGAAGAGGGTTGTTCAGGTCAGTTCAGTCTCTCAGTCGTGTCTGTGACTCCATGAACTGCAGCACGCCAGGCCTCCTTGTCAATCACCAACTCCTAGAGTCCACCCAAACCCATGTCCATTGAGTCGGTGATGCCATCCAACCATCTCATCCTCTGTCATCCCCTTCTCCTCCCCTCAATCTTTCCCAGCATCAGTGTCTTTTCAAATGAGTCAGCTCTTCGTATCAGGTGGTCAAAGTATTGGAGTGTCAGCTTTGATATCAGTCCGTCCAATGAACACCCAAGACTAATCTCCTTTAGGATGGACTGGTTGGATCTCCTTGCAGTCCAAGGGACTCTCAAGAGTTCTCCAACACCACAGTTTAGAACCAGCAATTCTTCGGCGCTCAGCTTTCTTTATAGTCTAACTCTCACATCCGTACATGACCACTGGAAAAACCATAGCCTTGACTAGACGCACCTTTGTTGACAAAGTAATGTCTCTGCTTTTGAATATGCTGTCTAGGTTGGTCATAATTTTGTCAAAGCAAGACATTGGAATAAAACAATCTAATGTAGCAGTTGGGTTTCTCTGGTGGTTCAGATGGTAAAAAAATATCTACCTGCCATGCAGGAGACCTGAATTTGATCCCTGGGTCAGGAACATCCTCTAAAGGAGGGAATGGAAACCCACTTCAATATTCTTCCAGGAGAATCCCATGGACAGAGCAGACTGGCAGGCTACAGTGCATGGGGTCACAAAGAGTTGGACATGATTGAGTGACAAATACTTATAGCTTTTCAGTATAGCAGTTATACTACTTAGGCTCTTTTGTTGGCTGATAAATACTTACTAAAATTGACTTAAGTGGAAAGAGAAATTTATTCGCATATAGAATTCAAGGATGGATTTATCAGCAAAATAACAGGAAGAGGAAGAATGCAGCTGAGTAGTAAGAAAAAATGGTAATTGGGTACTGACATGATGTTGATAGAGAAAGCTTAAAGTAACAAATTGGTATTTGAATAGCTAAATAAATTTTAAGTTGCAATGATTTGCCAAAACATGTATCAGACATCTCTCAATATCTTGCCAGTATTTCTCAGAATATGTGCTTCCTTTCATTTCAGTACACAATGGCTTCCTCTAAATGGTGGCCAGAATACCCACGTGGTTGATCATCCATAGTGTTCACATTTTGCAATTCACAGTTTATATCATTAAAGAAAGACTTTTATAATGGTTTCTTTGTTGCCAAATTAAAAAAACTCCATGGAAAGGATAGATTAGCTCTACAAGAATCGTATTATCTCTAGACAGATTTACTGTGTGAATTAGGTGGTGGTCTCATTTTAGTCAGGTGCACATTCCTTCAAAACAACAGCAACAATGGCTGTGTTCAGTCACTTAAGAACATGCCTGTTCCCACAGTGATCCTGGTACTACAGGGTAGAGTGTAAGTAGGAAGGCAGGTCCTGTGTTAAAGAATAGGGGTTCTAGAAGACATTATTAAAAGATGTTCTTTACAGTTGGATTACAGAGGGTAAACTATGATATATTATTATAAAAGGGAATACGCTCATAAGGAAGTTAGCACACATGTCAGGTCGGATCTTGCTTTGGTTTTCCCACCAACATGGATTCCCAGTAACATGGATTCTATAATCCTGTCTCATTCAGAATTCCTAGGGTGTTTGTTGAAATGGCCAGTGTAAAAACAAAGTGCATACTCGATTGCTTCAGCTGTGTCTGATTCTTGCCACCCCATGGACTGTAGCCCACCAGGATCCTCTGCCCATGAGGATTCTCCAGGTAAGAATACTGGAGTGGGTTGCCATGCTCTCCTCCTGGGCATTTTCCAGACCCAGGAATTGAACCCATGTCTCTTGTTTCCTGCATTGGCAAGTGGGTTATTTACCACTAGCACCACTTGGAAAGCAAAAAAAATAATATTAGAAAAAACTAAATATTAGATAATAAATGTCTCTCCATGTTTTGGAGTCATGAACAGCTATTGACTATAAGTTTCCAAAGTTTTCTAGATAAAGTAAATCTTCAGCCAGGAAGTATAAATTTTCTTATATCTAATCAGAGTGTGAGAATTGCCAGAGCATCCCATCCACATAAGCGATTCATTCTCAAAGGACCATTTTAGCCTCAGGTCTCCCAAGATGGACCTAGACATTTTCTAAATTTAGACCATAGACCTTAGGATTCTTTCTCCTTAGGATGCTCCTACATCTTCTCCATTGCTTAAGAGCATAGGATAAGAAAACTTCCTTCAGTGAAAGAGAATCAGAATACTCTTGAGTATTCATTTTGTCCTATATTCATTTAGTATTATTCAATAGCTAATATAAGTTTCTTTATCATGAAACAATGTTGAAGATAAATTAAATATTCAAAGTAAAAACTCTTGTGAAACAACATTTGAAACACATTCAGTTCAGTTCAGTCTTTCAGTCGTGTCCAACTCTTTGTGACTCCATGAATCGCAGCACACCAGGCCTCCCTGTCCATCACCAACTCCCAAAGTTCACTCAAACTCATGTCCATTGAGTCAGTGATGCCATCCAGCCATCTCATCCTCGGTCGTCCCCTTCTCCTCCTGCCCCCAATCCCTCCCAGCATCCAAGTCTTTTCCAATGAGTCAACTCTTCGCATGAGGTGGCCAAAGTACTGGAGTTTCAGCTTTAGCATCATTCCTTCCAAAGAAATCCCAGGGCTGATCTCCTTCAGAATGGACTGGTTGGATCTCCTTGCAGTCCAAGGGACTCTCAAGAGTCTTCTCCAACACCACAGTTCAAAAGCATCAATTCTTAGTTGCTATAAAATGATCTTCAAGGTTTACATTTACATAAATCATCCAAGGATAATTTAAAACTGTTTACAATTTTGTCTGTCCTTTCATGTGATAATAAATAAGTAGCATAACTGGAATTTAAACCTTGGGACTTGGATGAACTATTTCTTCCAAATCAATGCACTTTTCAAACCTTGTGCCAATTTATATTCTTAAACCCCTGTTTGGAGGGCAGAGGCATGTTTTCTTTCCTATGTTCTGGCTTAATCTCCCCAGTATCAGAGTCAAGTACTGTTGTTTATAAGCATTTGCAGTAAGGCCTCTTACTCACAGCATCTCAGCTCCACAGGATGCACCTGCTCTTTGTTCATGGGGAAAAAGTGGTGAGAATTTTAGGATTCATAAGGTGCAGGCTATAGATACTGTATGCTCTGTTTATTTACCAGTTGAATAAGGAATAAGGATGGCTTGTTACAATATTAAAGCTAGCTTATTATTATCAATGATATTCTTCGCACAATGCTGAGACAAGGGTTTTATTGAAAATCAATGGCAAAACAGCTTCTGTAGGTGAATTGAAGCTGCTGAGTCAATCTTAGAAGGTTACAAAGTCACAATGCTACTAAAACACCCACTAATCAAATTTAAATTCAAAATCAGATTATGCAAATGTGTGAAATTCTGATGTACTCTTCAAGTATTTGGTTTGCATTCTTATTTTAGCACTAATTTTGTTCTTCCCTCTCTGTGCAGTGGTACTGTTTGCATAGGTATTTAAAAAATTTTTTTTCTGTTCTGATGAGAAAGTTTCCCAATGGCTTCTTCAATCATTGTTATCTCATTAGGGAACTAACATTTTAGTAATAACAATTGTTCAGTTCAGTTCATTTCAGTCGTTCAGTCATGTCCAACTCTTTGAGACCCCATGAACGGCAGCATGCCAGGCCTGCCTGTCCATCACCAACTCCCGGAGTTCACTCAGACTCACGTCCGTCGACTCCGTGATGCCATCCAGCCATCTCATCCTCTGTCGTCCCCTTCTCCTCCTGCCTCCAATCCCTCCCAGCATCAGAGTCTTTTCCAATGAGTAACCTCTTCGCATGAGGTGGCCAAAGTACTGGAGTTTCAGCTTTAGCATCATTCCTTCCAAAGAAATCCCAGGGCTGATCTCCTTCAGAATGGACTGGTTGGATCTCCTTGCAGTCCAAGGGACTCTCAAGAGTCTTCTCCAACACCACAGTTCAAAAGCATCAATTCTTCGGTGCTCAGCCTTCTTCACTGTCCAACTCTCACATTCATACATGACCACAGGAATAACCATAGCCTTGACTAGACAGACCTTAGTCGGCAAAGGGATGTCTCTGCTTTTGAATATGCTATCTAGGTTGGTCAGAACTTTTCTTCCAAGGAGTAAGCGTCTTTTAATTTCATGGCTGCAGTGACCATCTGCAGTGATTTTGGAGCCCCCCAAAATAAAGTCTGACACTGTTTCCACTGTTTCCTCATCTATTTCCCATGAAGTGATGGGACTGGATGCCATGATCTTCATTTTCTGAATGTTGAGCTTTAAGCCAACTTTTTCACTCTCCTCTTTCAATTTCATCAAGAGGCTTTTGAGTTCCTCTTCATTTTCTGCCATAAGGGTGGTGTCGTCTGCATATCTGAGGTTATTGATATTTTTCTCGGCAATCTTGATTCCAGCTTGTGTTTCTTTCAGTTCAGCGTTTCTCATGATGTACTCTGCATAGAAGTTAAAGAAGCAGGGTGACAATATACAGCCTTGACGTACTCCTTTTCCTATTTGGAACCAGTCTGTTGTTCCATGTCCAGTACTAACTGTTGCTTCCTGACCTGCATACAGATTTCTCAAGAGGCAGGTTAGGTGGTCTGGTATTCCCATCTACCCGCCATGAATAATTGGAGATGTGTGTGGATGTCATTAGCTACACTAATGAAAGAGTTTAGATATTTTAGGTGACTGGGAAATGAAATTTATTTAATCAGACACTTGGTATTGTCAAGATTGAAAAGAAGTTGAAAAATAATGTTATCCGGAGCTCAGAGGTTTGGCTTCAGATCTGCAACGTTTTTTAAAAAAAAGATTTCTCCACATCAGTGCTATTTACAGGTTGGGCTAGATTGACTCATCTTTTTGGAGGGCTGTATTTTATGTTTAGGAGCTTTTCAAGTAACTCAGTGTTAAGAATCCACCTGCCAATGCAGGAAACATGGGCTTGATCCCTGAATCAGAAATATCCCTTGGAGAAGGAAGTGGAAACTCACTCCGGTATGCTTGCCTGGAAAATTCCATGGATAGAGAAGCCTTGCAGACTACAGTCCATGGGATCACAAAGAGTCAGATATGACTTAGAGACTAAACAACAGCAAAACAACATTGTATGTTTCATGACATCCTTGGTCTCTACCCACCAGACGTCAATAGCAAACTCTTGACCCAGTTGCGACAACCAAAAAGTTTCCATACATTACCAAATATTTCCTGGATGATCAACATCATCTCTGGTTGCAAACCTGTAGTTTAAATCAGGCTTGATTGAAGGTACCTGGTAGTGACCCATTATTTGGGGAATGACTATACAGGACAGAGCAAGGAGGGCACCACAATTTGTGTTTCAGGAAACACTCTGAAAGTGTAAGTGCTGAGAGAATGGCATCGATCTCCCTCAAATATTCATAGTGACCAGGGATCTGAACCATCAGTAGACTAGTTGTCAGGACCCACTGTAAGTGACAAAGAGAAGTAATGGTAACACTGATCAGGTTCCAGAGTCTATGCAACAGGAGCTTGGAGATCAGCCTAGCTGTCACCCTGTGGAATTTCCCTTTCAGAGTTCATGATAAAATATGCAGAGGAACTATTTTCAATTAAAAAGAAGCAGATGATGTGGCATTTTGAGTTTATGGGTCTAATTTATTCCAGTTATGCTTTGGGATCCCTATCTTAAGAGCCATGAATCTTTATGCAGCATTTTAAAACCATTGTTTAAAAGTTACTTAGTCTATGCCTATAACCTTGGTGGATGGGATTCACAAATGATTACATTGACAATACAGCTAAATTCCAGAATATTTCAACCTTTACAGCTTATAAAAGGAGCAGTTAAATTCAGCCAAACAATGATATCAAAAATATAATGAAGACATAAAATTTAATGACAATTTAAATCTCAATGCATTTAAAATCATTTTCTAAGGGATGAAATAGAGAATAGTGAAGCCCTGAAAATGGTCATATCACAAAAATTCAAAACAGAGAGCTGAGCTAAGGTCATCCATATAAGACTGCACTCAGCCCTAGGAATGCATTCTCTGACCCCTTTATCTGCTCTTCTTTCAAGATAAGGAGAAATAGAATAAAGCTTGATTTTTTTTTTATTCTAGTTCAAAGCTAAGAAGGGTTTTATATTAATTTATTTGGAATAAAAAGAGATACATAGCTATACATGAATAGAGTGAAAATAAGTAAAAAATTACTGGAAGGGAACATTAAAAAAAAGAAGCACCTACAATTTTTTTTTTTTTTTTTGTTAAGTGTAAGCACAGTAAGTAACAATCTGAGAAATATTCAAAGTTAGGCAGATGAAAATGAAATACTTTTATTTAAAGTGAAAGACTAGACTACAGGACTTGATTTAGGTATTTCCAAAATGGGCTTTTCAAGCAACGTAGTATTAAGAAGTTCACCCTCCAAGGGCAGAAGACCATAGAGACAGAACTTTTACCATTAATTTTATCCAAGGCCTGTTGAAAACATAGGACATCTTTTCCCCCACTAAATGTATATTTTATTGCAGCTACATTTTAAAATACAAAGCTGTGAATAAATTTTGTTGACTATTATCATGCTGGTTTTTGCACATGAATATGAGTATGCTTTATCATTCCCAAGACACACAGTTGCTGAAACAAGCTCATTTTACTATAGCATGACATGGAAACATATAAAACATAATGTATAACAACAATGAATAGACAAATATTAATGGAAAATATAAAGGAAAAGGAATGTACTAAATATACCATATATGTGCTCAGTGGCTTCAGTCATGTCTGACTCTTTGGGACCCCATGGACTGTAGCCTGCCAAGCTCCTCTGTCCATGGGTTTCTTGAGGCAAGAATACTGGAGTGAGTTGCCATTTCCTCCACCAGGGGATCGTCCCAACCCAGGGATCAAACTTGCACCTCGTGGCTCCTGCATTGCAGGAGGATTCTTTACTACTGAGCCACCAGGGAAGCCCTATAACAGCATATGGTGGTGGTGGTGGTGGTTTAGTCACTAAGTGGTGTCCGACTCTTGCTACCCCATGGACTGTAGCCTGCCAGCCTCCTCTGTCCATGGGGATTCTCTAGGCAAGAATGCTGGAGTGGGTTGCCAGTTCCTTCTCCGTAGAGTCACATATATTACACACATACAGATTTATGGACTTCCCCGGTGGCTCAGTGGTAAAGAATCCACCTGCAATGCAAGAGAGGCAGGTTTGATTCCTGGGTTGAGAAGATTCTCTGGAAAAGAAATGGCAATGCACTCTAGTATTCTTGTCTGGAGAATCCCATGGACAGAGGAGTCTGGCTGGCTACAGTCCATTCAGTCACAAAGATTCAGACATGACTTAGCAACTAAAGAACAACAACAGCAGCAGATGGTTAGACAGATAGATAGACGGACCACTTGCTTGGAGAGAGAAAACAAAAAAGGAAGAAAAAGACCAAAAATTCCCAACTAATGGGCACTCTTGCACTTAGATGGAAGCTTTAGGAGCAGTGGTGAGTATGTTACCCTTCTCAGTGTTCTGCCTAACTCCCATTAACCCAATAATGCTGGAAACCTAAGGGAGAGGCAGTCTTGGACAAGTAACTCAAAAAATTGTCCTTTCATTAATACTTATGAGAGATCTAAGCAGGGAACAGAAATGCGTAAAATGTGTATCATATATCAGATCGTCTAAAACCAGTTTTGAAGTTCTATCACATGAAAGTGAGATGTCTAAAGTAACTCAGCCTGGATAAGCTCAGATGTGTCTTTACTAAATCTTTTTTGCTAAACAAGTTTTACTAAACTGATTCTGGTTACTTGGGTTTATGAACTACTTAAATCCAGCAGAATTTAAAAGACTCAAGAGAAAAATAGTTATATTCCAAAAATTTTTCTTATCATTGTAATAAATTTAAATGTGCAACTGTTTAAAATTTAATTTTAAATAAAAAATTTTAAATATATATGTATATTTTTTACTTCACAGATCTTCACATTGAATTTATGGATCAGAAAATACCACTTATACATTTCCTAGAGATAAGTACATATATCTGGATTACATATTAAATTAAAAAAATTTAGAGGTGGAACGTACAGACTGTATCTTGCTAATTTGTGTATCCCCTATACATAAGACCTGACTTATGTATAGAATCTGCCTGCAATGCAGGAGACCTGGGTTCAATCCCTGGGTCAGGAAGATCCCCTGGAGAAGGAAATGGCAACCCACTGCAGCATTCTTGCCTGAAGAATCCCATGGACAGGGGAGTTTGGCAGGCTACAGTCTACAGGGTCACAAGAATCGGACACGATTTAGTGACTAAATCACCACCACCATACATAAGACCAAAGTTTCTAATATTTTATAAGTGGGGACTATGCAGATGGCTGGAGGGTTATGCTATTTACTAATAAGTGGTCAGCTTGTCTAGCTCATCATAGATGCATGTTATATTTGATACTTGAAAAATTTCAATGTATGTACACAAGTGTATGTGTTTAACATTAGCTAAGAGATATTACAAGGAGATCCAACCAGTGTATCCTAAAGGAGATCAGTCCTGGTTGTTCACTGGAAGGACTGATGCTAAAGCTGAAACTCCAATACTTTGGCCACCTCATGCGAAGAGTTGACTCATTGAAAAAGACCCTGATGCTGGGAGGGATTGGGGGCAGAAAGAGAAGGGGACGACAGAGGATGAGATGGCTGGATGGCATCACCGACTCGATGGACATGAGTCTGGGTGAACTCCAGGAGTTGGTGATGGACAGGGAGGCCTGGCATGCTGTAATTCATGGGGTCGCAAAGAGTCAGACACGACTGAGTGACTGAGCTGAACTGAAGAGATATTTACTCTCTTGCTGTCTTCACTAGATGATTTGTCAACAGTGGCTTGTGTGATTCCAGCTGACAGACACTTAGTAGGTCAGTGGCCTTGTGACTAAGGCTTCTGCCTCTACAAATAGACTGTTCTTCTACTTTATTAACTATGGATCCCTGAACAAGTTTTGTGACCTCCATTCCTCAGTTTTCCCACCAGTAAAACATTCGTTGTATCATAGCCATCACTCATATTACAAAACTGATATGATGACTTAATACATGTAAAAGTTTTGTAATAGTGCATGGCATATCATAAATAATCAGTAAATACCAGCTATTGGGTTAAGGAAGAATCTAATACTATGATCAGAGAAGAAGAGAAAAAGGATTTAGACCTTATCTGTACTCTGATAATGCTCTTAAAATGAGAAATGTGGACAATTTTCCAATCATAAAGGAAATTGCAGCTATGGATCGATAGTAACCCTGACAGTGGCTTGAAACTCCATTTGAAACAAAAAGAGATTTACTGCTTTTGGGTAAAACAGTAATTCAAATGAATGGGTTGTTGGATACTATTTAGGTACTTCTTGTCATGTATCAGAATAACCTCTATCATGGGTTAAGTGGCCTGTTTTTACCAAAATAAGCATTGTCTCAGATTCTGAGAATTTCCAGCACACATTTAAAAATGTCTTTCAAAACTGGGCTCAGAAGGACTGAGGTGTATTTAAGCATCTTTGATTCTGATTAATAGAGTTTATATGTAGATATACATGTATACAGAGAGTCTAAATGTATAAATACTTTTCCCTTATAGAATTTGATTTCAAAATATTTGTCAAATGAATTTGTTTATCAAAAAATTGTATATGTTGATGAGGATATTTTAAGGATGAGGAAAAAGAGCATATTATTTGGCCTCTAAGTTTTCTGCTTGAGTAGTAGGAAAAGTTATAGCTCTTAAAGTGTAATATGTGTTGATAGTCTAACACAAACTACAGGAAAATGACTGATTTTTACTTCTATACTGCATTATTTTCCTATGGCTACTTTAACAAATTACCACAAACTGGGTGTCTTAAAACAATAGAAACGTATTCTCTTACATTTAAGAAGACATTCTTGTATTCTCTGTGGCATCCAGAAATCTGAAATGTGGCTTATAGGACAAAAAACAAGCTGCTGTCAAGGCTGAGCATCCTCTGGAGGCTCCAGGAAAGAATCTGTCTTGCCTTTTCCAGCATGTAGAGCTCTACTCCTTGGCTCATAGTACCTTCCTCCGTCTTCAAAGTCAGGACCATAGATAGCATCTCTTCTCTTGGACTCTGTTTCCTTTTGCTTCTTTCTCATGACTTCTTCTCTTCTACTTGTGGTCCACTTTCCTTTTGGCTTCTTCTTACAAAAATACTTATGTCATTTAGGACCTTCTGGATGATAACCTCTCCATCTCAATATTTCTAACTTAATCACATCATAAAGACCCTTTGGCATGTAAGACTCACAAAATCTAGGATTAGGACCCAGATATTTTGTTTGGGAGTGGGTAGTGGCACTATTTAGCTTACCACTAATATGGAAATATCACTAAGAAAAAAGTTAATCTTTCAGACGTCAAAATAAAATTGTTAATCTGATTGACAGAAGACTAGGATTTTGAATGAAAGCCTCCATATAGCTATCACTTTGCTATATAAATCAATAGCAAACAAACAAAAGCTCATGTTTTCAAGATATTATTAAAACAGGAAAAAAACTGATATAATCAATTCTGCCCTCTTATATCTGTTTATTGTAAAACTTTATTTTTTACAATTGCTTCCATTTCAACATTTGCAAGGACAACTGTAGCAGTAAAAAAATTTATCAAATTTGTGATCATATCCTAATATATACCTAAACTCTTAGGAACTGTAATTTTATATTTGCAAACATTCATTCTGTTTAAACCTACTTTTGGGTGATTGACATGTTCACACGTAAAACAGAATCTAGGTAGTCAAGACTTTTGCTTTCCAGGTGGCGCTAGTGGCAAAGGACTCTCCTGCCAATGCAGGAGACCTAAGAGACAGGGGTTTGATCCCTGGGTCAGAGAAATGCCCAGGAGGAGGGCATGGGAACCCACTCCAGTATTCTTGCCTGGAGAACTCTGTGGATAGAGGAGCCTGGTGGGCTATAGTCCACAGGATCGCAAAGAGTCTGACACGACTGAAGTGACTTACTATGCATGCATGGAATCAAGAATTAGAGCATCAGGCAATCAGAAATAAAAGTTTGTAAATTAACCTCAAATAGGATGTTTGTAAGTGAATATTTTATTAGTCCTGGAATTTTGTGATAACAGAATACCATAGAGTGTGTGGCTTAGACAACAAACATTTATTTCTCACATTTCTGGAGGCTGCAAGTCTGAAATCAGCTCCATGATCACCATGCTTAGATGTCAGAGTAGCCCGACTCAGTGAGAGCCTTCTACCCACTTTTCAGATCAGCACCTTCTTGCTGATTTCTCACATGGAGAGAGAGAGACCTCTGGTCTCTTCATCTGATAAAAGTACTAACCCCATAATGGGTGTTCCACCACAAAGTCCTGATCTAAATCTAAGTACCTCCAGAGCCCTTGCCTCCGTATATGACCACATTAGGGATTAAGCTTTCAACCTGTGGATTTATGGGGTTCCCAAATATTTAGTCCATATTCAGTGGCAGGCAATCACTCCCTAAAAGCATTTGTTTTCAGAAAGTGTATTTTACCACACATCACTTAGGATATGTTGATAGTATCTAAAATATTTGGGACCCATTATGTAGACTTATGATGTTGCATCCAATTTGTATCATTTCTTGAATCTACAAGAGCAGATTGATTTTTTCAATTTTTTAGAGTTATTGTTGTTGTTGTTCAGTCACCCCGTGGTGTCTGAATATTTGTGACCGTATGGACTGCAACAGGTCAGGCCTCTCTGTCCTTCACCAGTTCCCAAAGTTTACACAAGTTCATGTCCATTGCATCAGTGATGCCATCCAGCCTTCTCATCGTCTGATGCTCTCTTCTCCTTCTGCCCTCAATCTTTCCCAGCATCAGGGATGTTCCCAATGAGTCATGTGTTTGCATCAGATGACCAAAACACTGGAGTTTCAATTTCAGCCTCAGTCCTCCCAATGAGTGTTCAGGGTTGATTTCTCTTAAGCTTGACTGGCTTGCTCTCCTTGCTGTCAAGGGGACTCTTAGGAATTTTCTCCAGCACCATTGTTCGCAGGCATCAATTCTTCAACTGATCTTTAATGACTGATTACTTCCAAAGAGTGATTAATGAATCATAAGTAATGAGAAGATTAATAGAAACTTTATTCTTAAAGTTAAGAGAATGTAAATAATTCAGTATTTTTCATCACAGAGGAGAATATATTGGCTAATAATCAAATTTGAAAATTGAAACTATATGCTACATCCCCCAAATGTAATATTATTTAAGTGGTAAAAGCTTAATAAATGTATTTTTGAGTGCCCTATATGAAAATGTGAAAAAAAAAAATGCTCTCCATGAGGGGACGTGATTTAGATTTATCTTATTGGTGGTTTTTTTCAGTGTTAGTAGCTTTGTCATCTAGAGTAATTACAGAGTATAACTAAGTGGGTGATTGTTAGATGAACCATGATTTCTCAATTGAACCTGTTAATTTAACAAGAGGTAAATGTCTAGTTCTTAACAATTATCTTAAAATAGGTAATACCAATTGTGTTCTTCATAATACTTCATAAATACCCAGCCAACCCTTGTCAATTAATTTAATTTGCTTAATAGAATTTAAATGACCTTCATAAAATATTCTGTAAATATTCTGCAGATGTATCTAGTCATGTTATAAAAAAGGAGATTAATCAAGCTGCAATACAAAGGAAAATGAGTTTTCTTTTGTAGAATTTCACTTGATTGGAAAAAGTAAATAATATGTGGTAGAGAAGTATTAAAGCTCCTTATTAAAATAGGGTATCTATTCTGCTGCTTTGATTCATTTTGGGGATGCAATCTATAAAGAAATGTATATGTAAGCAAACCCAGAATTTTCTCCTTATATGATTCTAATGTTTTCTAGTTATCTAGCAAGAGTGGCATGCATTTATATGTATGCATGCATATATATGTATAATATATATGTCATGTTACTATTTTATATATATATATATATGACTCCTGCCCAGCAGAGTGAAGTGGTAAAGAACACTCCTGCCAATACAGGGGACATAAGAGATGCGGGTTTGATCTCTGGGTCAGGAAGATCCTCTGGGTAAGAGAATGGCCACCCACTCCAGTATTCTTGCCTGGAGAATCCTGTGGACGGGAGAACCTGTCTTCAAAATTTAAATGAACTTACCAGTTGCCAGTTGTTGATCTACAAGTTTTTACAAAAGAATTTTGTAAAACAGACTAAAGATAGGAAGACTCAAAACTGAAAAACAGTGTCTCTGTAACATTTTTCATCTCTAAAACATAAACAATGTTCAGTCGTCAAGGGCAGAGACCGTCAAGGATAGAGAAGTATCGTGAAATTGAATTTCCAGGTATTTTAGAATTAACAACTTCAAGAGAGTGCCATAGGGTGATACTCACATATGAAGACTAAAAAGTATATGGCTGAATGATTACAACTACAGCTATGATTTTGTCATTTTACTACAAAAAATTACCCACATCTCCCATTTGAATAAGATTACTTAAGAATGTGTGCATAGAATGTAAAATTGACGAAGGATCTTCATTAGCTCATGCAATAATAGGTGGTACAACTCAACCTTTTCATGAGAATAGCTAAAAGTTTGACAAAATAAACAATATATCTTATTGGTGATGTAAGATATAACACAAATACTGGGGAAAAAAATCAACTACTGAATGTTGATTTTGCTAAAAAGGCAGGCATACAATGATTTAAAAAGAAAGAAAGAGGAAAAGAGAGAAAAAGAAAGAGTCTCAAAAATTGGCTATTTTTTAGATGTGCTTCTTAGGCAATGGAAACTTATGTTCAAAATAAGGACATAGCAAAGGTAGAAATCATGACCAACCATTATGAATTTAGGGCTTCCCTGGTAACTCAGTGGTAAAGAATCTCCCTACCATTGCAGGAGACAGGAGTGTGTGTGTTGGGGTTGGGGGCTTCATCTCTGGATTAGGAAGATCCCTTGGAGAAGTAAATGGCAACCCACTTCAGTATTCTTGCTTGCGAAATACTATGGACAGAGGAGACTTCTGGGTTACAGTCCATGGGATTGCAAAAGAGTCAGTGACTAAACAACAATAACAACATCACTAACTTTAGCAATTTTTTTTTTAGGTGTAAACCAGGAACCAGCTGAAGGATCCATTCTACTTCACTTTTTTTTTTTTCCCTAACTCTCCCTCCATTCCTCTCCCACTCCTCCTTGTTAATTTATAACTTAAGCTACTTATCCCCCAAATCTATACAATGAGATAAAAATAAGCTATAAGTTAAATATCTCTAAAATGTAGACTTATGGCCTTGTGTTGGAATACCCAAGTGATAGTTCCTTTTTAGCATATAGAACTACAATCAATGTATTTTTGTATATTAATTTATTAACCTATAAATTTAACAAATTAATTGATTAATTCTATCAATGTTCTTGGTAATGTCTTTAGAATTTTTTTTGTACAGTATCATGTCGTCTAAACAGTGGCAGATTTAATGCCTTCTTCCCACTTTGGATTCTTTTTATTTTTTTGTCTTTCTGATTGCTGTAGTTAGTATTTCCGATATGATGTTGCATAAAAGTGGTGAGAGTTAATATTTTGTCTTGCTCCTGATCTTAGGAGAAATGTTAACAGCTTTTCATCACTGAGTATGATGTTAGCCCTGGGCTTATCATATATGCCCTTTATTATTTTGAGACAGGTTCCCTCTATATTTATAGAGGATTTCATCATAAATGAATGTCAAATTTTGTCAAAAGCTTTTCTTGAATCTATTGAAATGATTACGTGATTTTTATTTTTCAAGTTTTTAGTGTGGTGTATCACAGTGATTTTTGGATGTTAAACCATCTTTGCATCCCTGAAATGTATCTCATTTTATCATCATGTTTAATCATTTTACTGTATTGCTGAATTCAGTTTGCAAACATTTTGTTGTGGGTTTTCACATTTATGTTCACCAGTGATATTGGACTGCTATTTTCTTTCTGTATTTGTGTATGATTTTACCTGGTTTAGATATCATGGAATATCTGGTCTTATAAAATGATTTCAAAAGCATTGCTTTCTTTCCAATATTTTAGAACAGTTTGAGAAATAAAGATGTTAATATTTCTCTAAATGTTTGCTAGATATCTTCTGATCTTGTACTTTAGTTTGCTGGGACTTTAACTTCATTGTTGGTAATTTTCATATTTTAGTTCATATTTTGTATTTCTTCTTTTTCTACTCTCCTTCTTTCCTTCCTTTTTCCTCCTTCCTTCATCTAACTTTCTCTCTTTCTTTTTCTCCTTCGTTCAGTTTATATACTTTGGTGTATAGGGTTCTCTACCTCACTTATATTTTTATAGTTTATTCCCACAGAGAACATCAAATCAGTATGGCCACATTTAGAGGCTTCACTGTTTGTTTTATTGGGTCCAAAGAGCCATCTAAGGCATGTTTAGAAATCTTAGAAAACAAAAATACACATTACCAGAACTTTCATAAGATATTCCTTCATTTTTTTAAGATTGAGGTGTTATAATAAATTTAAGCAATTTAGTTATTAATGACAATCCAGAAATAATTGTTACTCTTTATTTCTCATTGGATAGCCAGTATTTACCAAGAAAATCCCCTCACTCTTTAAAATTATTTGTGCCAGAGAAGATATTGAAAAAACAAAATAATATTTGAAAAAATATACACTGTTTTTGTGTACATACATCAGAAATTCTATACAATGGTAAATTTCCAGCAGAAACTCAGGTATCAGCTTTCTTTGAAGAAGCTGTATGTGAAACAAATTAATTTCAATTGGAATTGTTTCACTTTCTCCACAAACTACTTAGAGTCAATAATAGTCATTTATTTTGTTTTAAAGTTGAAATAAAACAATGTTAATGCATAGAAATACACAGTCTGGCATGCTAGCTGACATTTCTGATCTGTTATTTCCTGTAAAACCACAAAAAATGATATAATCATCATTAACATTTTTAAAGACTTAAACCTTTATCCACAAGCAGAAAGGGCTGCTGAGAATTAAAATGTTCTTCTAAATATGTTGATGCCATTTTATTTTATTTTATTTTTTTGCTAGGCTTTTCTACAGTCAATGCTTTGTCTATGTCATAGTTTTGAAGTATTCAAAGTCAGTGACTTCCTGACTCTTGATGCTGCACTGCTGTGGATATTTATAGTAGTATTAATCCTTCCATAAACCATGACTTCTCAATTTTTAACTCAGAATTATGACTGAACTGGCAATTGCCCAGAATGCCTAACAGATTGCTTCTAGAATGAGATAAATAAAGGGAATAGGAATTCTACCAACATTCTTTAGCAAAGATCCTAATTCTTTCCTCTTTTATAGTCCACGCCATATACATAAAATAGCAATTTATAACATGGACATATGGGTTTGTTAATAAACTTGAATCTTACTCTAGGCAAGGGCAATAATGGTCTCTCTAATAGCAGTTAGTTTGGGCAATGTGACTTGGGAACATTATCCTTAAGTAATTTTTCTCATGTATTGAAAGAATTATTACAGGCATGATTGAACAAGTTAAGTACTGTGGTCACAGAGATCAGGGACTCACTGTATTTCATAATGTCAGAGAGAACTCATTGCCAGTAGAGCAATGTGAGTGACACCTTTAAGCATTGAGTCACATTGAATTGGTGAAAATTCATGTGTACAGACAAAGCTATATACTTTTGTCTCTTTTAGCACATTTTAAAAAGGGAGTCAAAGATAAATAATAATGTGGTCAAAGGTAAATAATAAATGTGGTCATTTATTTTCTCTGGTTTTAATTCTCAACATTAATAAATTGTTCCCTAATTAATATGCAATATTTTGGTTCATATAAAGGAATTTGTAAGGCAAACTCCTCAGTTAAGCATCTTCTTCACCCAAAAATTGTTCTTTATGGAAATTTGTAAGCTAAATTTGTTTAAATTGGCCTGACTGATCATGTGCTGCTATTGCTAAGTCGCTTCAGTCATGTTTGACCCTGTGCAACCCCAGAGACGGCAGCCCACCAGACTGCCCCGTCCCTGGGATTCTCCAGGCAAGAACTCCCATCTGGAGTGGGTTGCCATTTCCTTCTCCAATGCATGAAACTGAAAAGTGAAAGTGAAGTTGCTCAGTGGTGTCCGACTCTTAGCGGCCCCATGGACTGCAGCCAATCAGGCTCCTCCATCCATGGGATTTTCCACGCAAGAGTACTGGAGTCGGGTGCCATTGCCTTCTCCAGACTGATCACGTAGGGGAGCTCAATAAATAGTTCTGGTTGAATATCATCAGAATATTTGAGACAAATTAAGCCCTCTGAAACATAGCAAATGTTTCAGGACAGGAAAAAAGACATTCACTAATCAAACTTTTTATTTTTTAGATTAAAAACTGTGTTTATGAGACACAGCTTTTCAAAAAACATTGTTAATGAGGCTAAGAACTGGAACTTAAATTTCTGTCTGTTAAACATTGGTAAATGAGTTTCTTGAATTTGTTTTCACAATGTGCATATACAGTAGCATATATTTCCATAGATATGTTGGTGATTTTATTTATAATCAATTTTCAGTTTTTATTTTTAGTATTCTTTCCTGTGTTAGGTTTTTTTTATAGCAAAGCAGATAGCCCTGGAAAACAGTCTTGGCAACTAATGGTCATAAACTAAATTTTATTTCAAATTCAATTCACTTATGAGATTTCAATATCTATATTGAAAATAACCCTTTAAAATTTTGAACCCTTTTAATAAAATAAAGTAACATTTTCCAACTTATTCATAAGACACTTTCACTTGAAAACTACTTTATGTGGAAGAAATTTGGGGCTAAATAGGGAATAAAGTTCTCCATAACAGATGTTACTGTGTCCTGTCTCTGGCTCTTTGAATTTTACTCTGTGTACACAAGGGCTTCCCAGGCGGTGCTAGTGGTAAAGAACCTGCCTGCCAATGCAGGAGATATAAGAGACTCTGGGTTTGATCCTTGGGTTGGCAAGATCCCCTGGATAAGAGAATGGCTACCCACTCTAATATTCTTGCCTGGAGAATCCCATGGACAGAGGAGCCTGGCGGGCTACATTCCATGGGGTCATAAAAAGTCGGACACAACTGAGTGACTAACACATACATTAGTGTATATACTAATGGTTTCTTTCTGAGAGAGAAGTCAGGCTTCTCTGGATTTAAGAACAAGCTGCATGTGCAAAATGGACAGAGTTGCTGAAGAGTTAATAGAAAGTTGGATCTCCTTGGAACAATAAGGAAAGGGAGTTAGTAAGTAAATCTCCATCTTTTCCTCTTCTCAGATGGGTAACTCACACACAGTCCCCATGCCCTATCCCAGCCATCCCAAGACAGATCCATTCCCAGTTGGCCACCATGGTAGCTTAATTTTTTAACACTCCCTGTATTGTCTTCGTCTTCTTCTTCTTTTTTTTTTTCTTCTACCTCATTTTCTTACTCCCCAATGAACTCTTCCTAAGATTATACTTCACATGACCCAGTCTGGAGTAATCCTAGCAAACATTCTGAAAATAATCTGACTTAAAATCATAGAATGTGAAGATATTTTATAGTGACTTGGCTTCTCTATCCATGGGATTTTTCCAGGCAAGAATACTGGAGTGATAATGACCTGAGATGACACAAGTCATGAGCAAAGGATAATAATAGTCAGATAATGAAGGGCAGAATACATCATCATTATTGATACAGACGATTCTGCATTATATAGATTAGACTTGGGCAAAAGGGCAAGAGACCTTCCTGAGAGCCAAACCAGGATCATATAAATTACTCAGCCAAGCTTAGACAGAGCATTATCTCCACAGCAAAACCACCCAGCCCTCTCTGGCTTGCTCCTTTGCCTCTGCTACTCCTGGGGGCAGGAACATTTTAACACCAATTGAAAGCACATAATATTCTAGGTGGGAAAGACTGAAGGCAAGAGGAGAAGGGGATGACAGAGGATGAGATAGTTGGATGGCATCACTGACTCAATGGACATGAGTTTGAGTAAACTCCAGAAGTGGGTGATGGACAGAGAGGCCTGGTGTGCTGCAGTTCATGGGGTTGCAAAGAGTTGGACATGACTGAGCAACTGAACTGAACTGAACTGAATATTCTAGCAGGAAGAGAGAGGAAGTGAATTGAGCATGCCCAGTTTAGTAGTTCCAAATTTGCTAGTGATAATTTATTCTGCCATTTTGTGAGCAGGAATGAATGAAGAGAAAGAAGACCCTTGTGCTTTTAGTGGAGCTTCTGCTTCATGGAAGGAAAAAAATAAAATCAAAACTGACCAATCTGGTTCTATGATGGGACCAGATTTATTTATTTGGTCTTTCCTGGTCTTTGTTGTGGCATGCTTTGGGATCTAGCTCCCTGACCAGGGACTGAACTCAGCCCCTGCTCTGAGTGTGTGGAGTTCTTAGTCATTGTACCACCAAGGAATTCCCTTCCCCTGCCCGCCCCCCATCCCACCGTTTTTTTCAGATTTTTAAGTTTCTTTTTTTTTTTTTTTAATCTACCATTCAGTTTTATGATACATTGGGATCATCAGTCTTTTAAGAAAAATGTAACCCTTAACCTGACATTTCACAAAAACCTTGATAAATGATCAAAATGGAAAAACAACAACAACAGTGCATACCTTTTCAATTAGGTAAGGTTTTTATGATTGGTGTTTCTGAATACCTCAATCCATACAGACTGTGAAATATTAATAAAAATACTTAATTTCACATCATTCTGTAATTGTAACTGTACAGACTAGGGGCAAAGGCATATATTGCCTTACCTTTTGATTTCTTCTTTGCCTTCAAGTTAATGAACAGCATTTTAAAAAGATAATTGGTTACCTGTTTGTAAGGATGATTGTGCTTTCCTTTTTGATCATAAAATTAATTGTTATTATAGACATATGCAACTTGGAACAATTACTTTGAAAAACACTAAAAGTTACATTCAGTTCAGTTCAGTCGCTCTGTCGTGTCTGACTCTTTGCAACCCCATGAACTACAGCATGCCAGGCTTCGCGGTCCATCACCAACTCCTAGAATCCACCCAAACCCATGTCCATTGAGCAGGTGATACCATCCAACCATCTCATCCTCTGTCATCCCCTTCTCCTCCTGCCCTCAATCTTTCCCAGCATCAGGGTCTTTTCAAATGAGTCAGCTCTTTGTATCAGGTGGCCAAAGTATTGGAGTTTCAGCTTCAACATAAGTTCTTCCAATGAATACCCAGGGCTGATCTCCTTTAGGATGGACTGGTTGGACCTCCTTGCCATCCAAGGGACTCTCAAGAGTCTTCTCCAACACCACAGTTCAAAAGCATCAATTCTTTGGCACTCAGCTTTCTTCACAGTCGAACTCTCACATCCATACATGACCACTGGAAAAACCATAGCCTTGACTAAGTGGACCTTTGTTAACAAAGTAATGTCTCTGCTTTTTAATATGCTGTCTAAGTTGGTTATAACTTTCCTTCCAAGAAGTAAGCATCTTTAATTTCATGGCTGTAATCACCATCTGCAGTGATTTTGGAAAAGCTACATTGGTCTGCTCTAATTTTCTATATGGGTTTCCCTTGTGGTTCAGCTGGTAAAGAATCTGCCTGCAATGTGGGAGACCTGTGTTTGATCCCTGGGTTGGGAAAATCCCCTGGAGAGGGGAAAAGCTACACACTCCAGTATTCTGGCCTGGAGAATTTTTTCACTCTATGAAATAAAGTGTTTGTTTTCTATATCATTGCAGAAAAAAAAAAAAATCTATATATTTTCAATTCCTTAAAATCTAAGTCAGACTGGAAATCATTTATGTATTTTAATCTGCATTTTCTCTGTAAATGTAAATTAACAATTCATGCTTGCTTTTTCACACTATTTCTCAACATTTTTCATTCTTTAGTCACTGCCATGACTTTAACTGTTTTTCTTTTCCTCTTCCTACTTTCCTTTATTTTTCTGTTACTTCTTGCTTACCTTCTTTGTTTTGTTCTTCCTTTTTTCACTTTTTGTTCATTTGCTTTTTCTCTCACTCTCTCCCTACCTCCTGCCTTTCCTTCCTGCTTTTATCTTTCCTTCCTTTATCAAATTTGTCTTTTTACCACCCCACTTATTTACTTTTAAGTCCTCATAATAATGTATTTTTATAAAATATTTTAATCTCTTTTCAAATAGTCATTGTCCATTGAGAAATCATTTAATTCCTTTTATTAGGAACAAAATCTCAACTTTTTCTCCATTATTCCCTTATATTTATATGTTAATTTAATTACTTCTCATATATATATATATATATATATATATATATATACATACACATATGCACATATACATGCACATTTTCTATTGAAAAATCTAGCCATTGAAAAGCACATTTACACATTGGGACACACATTTACAAGACTTCCCTAGGAGAGTAGAAAGCTGATAATGCTTCATGTGGTGATTTTGAGTAGTCTCTCATCTGTCTAACCTGGAGCTAGGTTTCACCCTGTCCACTTCTCTGTATGGTTCTGAGTTAGAAATGATCTAAGAGACATCATCATGAGTTTTGGAAGTTGGAGTGAAACAGGAGCCATTTTATGAAGGTTTCACAGTTACATGAGATGAGAGCCAGAGGAAGAGGTCTCAGTGGATTCTAGCTTGTCATAGCTTCCTCCTATCAATTGTCCAGCCCTTTTCCCCCAGTGCCCTTATGACCAACAAGGGACCCAGGCCCACCAATGGGTACAGAGGCAGCAGCTCCCACTAGCTCTCCTTTGTAGTGCTTCTGGGGCCTCTGGACCAGCCAGAAAGCTTAAACTTACTTCAAAGACATTGATGAGTAACTTTTTTCTGATCCTTTAGCTCTACTTTCCAGACCTTATCTTCCCATCTCCTCCTCCAAGTGTGTGTGATTGACCTCCTGCAATTCTATATTAAGAACATTCATAGTGATTATGCTTCCCTGATAAAATTTCAGAAACAAAGCTAAGAACTGGCACCCAATAGTTCCATAATGAAATCTCTTCCTTTTCTTATTGTATAGATGACACAGAGTCTGCTCTTTTAATATAAAATCTGAAGGAGACTCTAGGGAACACAACAGTAAGCTCATTCCTTTTATGCCCAGCAGTACAGAATCCAAGTTAATGATGCTATGTTCTAGATTTTATAAATCAATCAGAATTGAAAGAAAAGATTACCAAATAATGGTCATAATGTTATAAGGGAAACCATAGTCTTTACATGAAGAGGCAATGCCAAGCCTCATTGATTTTTCTTACCAATTAATATTCATTGAATCATCTTTCTGTAATTGCTATGATATCTAATGCCCACAGCAAGCTAATAGAGTAAACTGCTCACTTCAGGAAAAGAGTGTTTCTTAAGAGCTGTAGTCAGTTTTACAGGACAGAAAGCAATATATTTATGTATGTGCTTGAATAAATTTCTGGAAAATCATGATAACATATTTTAAAAATGAAAGAAAAGTTAGAAGAAAATAGTTTTTTTTTTCCCCTCTCTTCTATGGGGTTTATTATATATTAAAGGGAATGTCATCTTAATCTTGTTAACACAATGATTCATTAGATGGTTCCTGTCATGTCATTTAAGGATTATAATTCATGGGATAATATTTTGCTGATCATGTGACTTCATCATAGATGAAATCCTCACTTTTATTAAAAAAAAAGCTAATTATGAAAAATTAAGCTTTAACCAGTATCATAAGGAATTACTTCTATATATTTTCTAGGCCAAAGAAGATTTTACACTCAATCTGCAATGTGGCCATGAAAACCTTTAGATCAGTTCTATGTGTTTGTGAATGTGACAGGGGTGTGTAAGAGGGAACTTCCCTGCTGACCATTCTTCTGTGATGAATTTTGTTTTTATCACTTCCCATCCCTCAGAGAAATAGTGATATCCTTGCAGGTTGATCAAAGATTTTCTTTATTGAAAGATTTTTGTGGGAAAAATGAAGCCAATGGAACTTTAGTCTCACTCGGGGTCTTGCTGTAAATCCAGGTGGGACTTTACAATAAGGAGAAAAGCAATGTGTAGACTGAGACACAAAATTTTCCACAAACCTGTTTTATTTTAATATCATGAAATTCCCTTTTCTTTGCAACAGTTTCTCACTGTAAGATGATTGAAACTGCTATTAATATAAGGCCAATCAGAGAAAGACAACAATAATTACTTTGTTTGAACAAAAATCTGTGAAGTAGAATCACTTCATTAGTTCTTATTATAGCCTGAAGAAAACCTTTCTATTTATATTTTTTCACTTTGATGGTCTCCACTAAACATGTTTGAGCATAATTAACTAGAATTTTAACATGCTATGATATAAGAAAACAATTATTCTGATTATAGTAAAAGAATTATGCTGTAGTGTAAGATAATAAAATGGAATCTTGGTTACTTAGATGCATGTAAATATAAAAGCATAGCTCCATATATGATGGGTTTTTTAGTGTTCTAATTAGTATTGAATGAAAAATGATACAGTTCAGTTTGTACCTTTGTGAAAGAGTCTATCAGGTGAGATAGTTTTCTAACTATAGCCAGACTTTAGTGAGACATATAAAAAGTACAATCAAATTATCAGGATATTGTCAATGAGTAGCTTTTGTACTTTTGTGTTGGAGAAGACTCTTGAGAGTCCCTTGGACAGCAAGGAGATCAAACTAGACAGTCCTAAAGGAAATCAACACTGAATATTCATTGGAAGGACTGATGCTGAAACTGAAGCTCCAATTCTTTGGCCACCTGATAAGAAGGGCAGACTCATTGGAAATGACCCTGATACTGGGAAAGATTGAAGGCAGGAGGAGAAGGAGGTGGCAGAGGATGAGATGGTTGGATGTTATCACTGACTCAATGTGCGTGAGTTTG
The DNA here is from genome assembly GCF_023091745.1 of Budorcas taxicolor. Lineage (NCBI taxonomy): Eukaryota > Metazoa > Chordata > Mammalia > Artiodactyla > Bovidae > Budorcas > Budorcas taxicolor. The sequence continues at coordinate 76,345,357 of NC_068910.1, forward strand.
AGCAAACTCCAGGAAATGGTGACAGACAGGGAGGCCTGGTTTGCTGCAGTCCATGGGATTGCAAAGAGTTGGACATGACTGAGTGACTGAACAGTAACAGCAAAACCATCACCTGGATGAGATTATCGGAAAAAAGAACGTTTGAAAACTTGAACATCTAGAATTTCAAAAGAATAAAAATGTTAAAAGGTCTGTTTTGGGGACAGTATATTTGCTTTACAAACATCGTGTTAATTTCTTCTGTACAACATGTCGGCTATATGTGTATGTATATGTATATGTATGTATATATATATATGTGTCTCCTTTCTCTAGAACCTCCTTGCCACTGTCCCTATCCCATCCCTCTAGGTCATCACAGAGTGCAGACTTGAACTCTCTATGGTATACAGCAACTTCCCAGTGGTTGTTTATTTGGCACATGGTAGTGTATATATCAGAGAAGGTTATGGGAACCCACTCCAGTACTCTTGCCTGGAAAATCCCATGGACGGGGGAGCCTGGTAGGCTGTAGTCCATGGGGTCGCAAAGAGTCGGACCCGACTGAGCAACTTCACTTTCACTTTTCACTTTCATGCATTGGAGAAGGAAATGGCAATCCACTCCAGTGTTCTTGCCTGGAGAATCCCAGGGATGGGGGAGCCTGGTGGGCTGCCGTCCATGGGGTCGCAGAGAGTCGGACACGACTGAAGCGACTTAGCAGCAGTAGCAGCAGCAGTGTGTGTGTGTATATATATATACATATATATGTCAATTCTAACCTCCCAATTCATCCCACCCCTCCCCAGTGTCACATGCCCACTCTCTAATCTGCATCTCTATTCCTGTCCTACAAATAGGTTCATCTGCACCATGTTTCTACATAATGCATGTATGTGTTAATACACGATGCTTATTTTTCTCTTTTTTGAAAAGATCCTTTTCATAGAGAATATTTCAGTAGCAGAAGTGCATGTTTGGAGGAGATTCTGAGCCTTTTGGTCACATTTCTAAATTCATTTCCTTTTTCTTTCATTTCTTTTATTGAAGTTTTTCCAGTTTTAGCTTGTTTCCATGGTTTCCCTTTATCCCCAACCACACTGCCAACCCAGGGAATTGGTGTTTCTCATGCTTTTCTCACATGTATTCACATACCGGTTTCTGCGCTTCTCAAATCATCATCAGTTCAGTTCAGTCGCACAGTTGTGTCCAACTCTGTGACCGCGTAAACCGCAGCACACCAGGCCTCCCTGTCCATCACCAACTCCCGGAGTTCACTCAGACTCGCGTCCATCGAGTCGGTGATGCCATCCAGCCATCACACCCTCTGTTATTCCCTTCTCCTCCTGCCCTCAATCCCTCCCAGCATCAGGGTCTTTTCCAATGAGTCGAATCTTTGCATGGGGTGGCCAAAGTACTGGAGTTTCAGTTTAGCATCAGTCCTTCCAAAGAAATCCCAGGGCTGATCTCCTTCAGAATGGACTGGTTGGAACTCCTTGCCGTCCAAGGGACTCTCAAGAGTTTTCTCCAACACCACAGTTCGAAAGCATCAATTCTTTGGCGCTCAGCTTTCTTCACAGTCCAACTCTCACAGCCATATATGACCACTGGAAAAACCATAGCCTTGACTAGATGGACCTTTGTTGGCAAACATACTTTCCTAATATCTATATTTTAAATGACCACCAAGGATTCATATTAAAGTATAACTCGTTAACTAAGTAAAAAACTATCTCTCAGAATGAAGCATAATAAAAATATTTGTTAATTGCTTTTCCTTTCTTTTAAAAAGTATTCTGTAAAAAGATAGCTCTGATTTAGAATTTAATTTTTACATTCACCTTATTTTGATTCCATTCTTTGCTTATACAGCTTAGGCATTTGACATATTTGGCCCATGCTTCTGCTGCTATTTGGTTTGCTATTTTTTTTTTTTTTTAGAATAAAAGAAAAATGAAGCTTTAACATGGAAAAATATGGAATTTGACTGTATGTTCAAGTTAAGTAACATTTCTTTCTGAAATTACATTATTTTTAGAATTGGATGGATTTCCTTCTGTTAAACTGTCATAAAACTGTTGTGACACATTTTATGGGCTTTTGTTACCTTTGTTTTACTTGTTTTGGATTCAGATACATCTGGAAACTTATTTAAGTCAATGAAGTTTTTTAATTACTTCCTATTATTTTGGTTATAATGTGTGATGGCTTTCACATTGTGAGATTTCAAGAATATCTGAAACTGCTGCATTCCTTGTTTGAAGATGATGACAAAGATTCTCCTGAGAAAATGACCACCTGGTTCAACTAGCTGCTTTAGTCACCCTAGATTTCTTTTTTATACAGTTGAAATGTGTTCATATTCTACTTTCTACTTGTTGATTACAGTGCCTTTCAACTTATTGGAATTGATTTGATAGGAATGCACCCTTTATTGTATTGAATAACTCATATTTTATAAAAATAACTGACCACTTACTCTGCACTGCATTCTTCTTGATTTTTGGATTATCTAGTCTCAATGAACTGATAACATATCAGAGTTAATAAAAAGGAAAATAACCAAAAATATATAGGCAATAGAAAATGTCTTCATTCATATATTTTATAGAGTTAATATATTTCTGAAAATAAAACAATTTTATTCCAATATCTTCCTCACTCATTAAACTTGAATATGATTATTCAAATTATTTAACCCTCATAGATTAAAGAGAAAATTCCTACATCATAAAAAATATAGATACATTTCTTATAATTTTTTGAATTTCACAGAGGGACAGTCTGGAAAGTTGCAACTTCTTATTCTGTCCTAATTTAGCCTAAAATATTATTTTTGTTAAATTAATGCATTTTAAAATATGATTATAATAATGGTCAAAGAAAGTTTCAAATCTAGCAGATCTGAATTAAAATCATATTCTTGAGTCCAACACATATTTGAGTTTATCATTATATGACATTTTTAACAGGGTAGAAAGTTGTTTAACAAAGGTGAGTAAAGAAGCCTCAAATTCTTAGGGAAAAAATTCAACACATTTTCCAAAGGTGAGGGGGAAGAGATCTTTAAACTTCAAGTATGAGTATACTAATCAGAAAATACAGGCATTAAGATATCCATTTTATAATATGATACCAAATTTTATGCTGAAAACATTTATAAATTTACAAAGTTAACTCCTATTACATTCCCTGGTAGCTTCACTTCAAGACTGCTTAGTTAAATGCTATGATAGTCACTTTGTTTGCTGAGAAGTATGGTGAGGGCATAGGGGGAATGAATAGGGTGATGCCAGAAAGGATCTGTTAAAAAAGGATATTTTCCAATAAATCAAACAAATAAAGCTTAATTTGTTTTTTTTTTTTTGTTTTTTTTTTTTTTTTTTGCTTTGTTTTCATGAACAAGCTGAGTTTAGTTTTGGATGTTGGATATATTCAATTATTTTACCACTCCAATACTTTGGCCATCTGATGTGAAGAGTTGACTCACTGGAAAAGACTGATACTGTGAAAGATTTAGGGCAGGAGGACAAAGGGGTAGCAGAGGATGAGATGGTTAGACAGCATCACTGACTCAATGTACATAAGTCTGAGCAAACTCCAAGAGATAGTGGAGGACATTGGAGTCTGGTGTGCTACAGCCCACGGGGTTTCAAAGAGTTGGATATGATTTAGTCATTGAAAAACAACAACATGTTAACTCATCTATTGCTATACGTCTACCTAAATATGCAGTATTTAAGGAATTCAAATGAAAAATCTTAAAACTTTTTTCAATGATATTATTTGTTTTAAACATCACTGCAATCTTTTTGGATGAAAATAGAATTGTAACTAGTTAGGGAAATTTTTTCTTTAGAATTCAGTGAAACAAACTATGCACATAGAAGCATGGGAACAATATTTATGTATTTAGGATAGCAGAGCAGAGAAATGGACGAATCCTAAGCTACTGTTATTATTATGAAAATTCTGTGCCAGCCTTGTGATATTTACATCTTCTATGAAAAAGTAAAATCAACCCCCATTTTGTTAATCTACTGTGTTCAGAGTCATGATATGTAGTGACAAGTACAATCTATCATATTAAAATCATGTGATTATGGCACTGTGTGTGTGTTTTAACATCTATAGTGCAAAAAAAAAAAAAAAAAAATCCTGAAGGATATCTAGTCAGAATGGCTCTGAAAATTTATACTGTTAGGCCTATCCATTCTCTAATCTATCTCTCTCAGCTTCCAGATAAATATCTTCTGAATATATATGTGTATGTATGTGTGGGCTATCAAGTCCAACTCTTTGTGACTCCATGGACTGTAGCGTTCCAGGCTCCTCTGTCCGTGGAGTTTTCCAGTCAAAAGTACTGGAATAGGTTTCCATTTCCTACCCCAGGAGATCTTCCTGACTCAGGGATCGAACCCATGTCTCTTGCATCTCCTGCATTGGGAAGAGGATTCTTTACCACGTGCCACATGGGTAACCATTGAATATACATGTACACATTCACAGATATGACACTAATAGTTGTGGACTACATAGCACATTAAAGGAGTCAAAGATATAGGTATCCTGAACTCAGGATCTGGATTCAAGCAGGGGTGGCAAAAATTTGACTTCTGCTGAGTGACTGAAGCAAAAGACTTCCAAGCATGGTGGAGCCCAGAGCCTGGCTTATTTCTTGAGACTGAACACTTTAGTAAGACTCATGTAACTATGGTAAAACATTAATGGAAGGTGAACCAGCTGCATGGATTTACAGGATATACATAGTGTTATGTGAAATGACACATAGCTTCACAAAACTAAATTTATTGAAGAATAGCCTGAGCCTCTCTCTAGCTTTCTATTATTAATATGCATGTGTGGGGGTTATAAGATGGAGCATGTGAAGAGGGCAAGATACTTGTCTGATGGGTTTCTTTGAAAAGTGTAAATAACTACTGAGCTAAGTATCTTTAAATAGATGTCTTCCTTGCAGTCTCTAGGAGGCAGGGTAGTTTCCAGAGAAACTGGGTGATCTTGTTACAGGACTTCCCTTTAAAATGTTGTGGCTGGCTGTAAGCCATGAGCTATGCTGGAATTCCTGATCTCTGGTGGAGAGGATTTTGATTCAGGGCCACAGATGAGGCTTGATCACTGAGAGCTTTTATGTAGCTAAATTTTATTAAAGCATAAAAGAGATAGAGACAGCTTCTTGCATAGACCTCAGAAGGGTACAGAAAGGATAGCTCCTTGCTAGTTGTTTTTTTTTTTTTTTTTGCAAGGCATTTTATACCTGTTAGCAAGCTGCTAATCAAATAAAAGAAACACCTCAAGACTGAGAGAGTTGCACTATGACCCTCTCCCATGACATACATTTTGAGGTAGCACTGGCACAAGGTGAGTTATCCCCAGCCATAAAACAATTGACATGAATCTGGAAGAAGGCAGATTTCCAAGCAAAATACATCGTTCATTAGCATAGCTTAAGAAAAAACATTTCCCATGAGAAAAACTCATTGGTTAGCTCAAAGTTTGAGAAAAGTTAAGTTCAGACAGAACTAGGTGTCTCCATGATAACACAGAATTAAAAGAAGCCTCCTTTAATTTTGTACAGAAAAGGAAAAAATGTCTGCCACTTGTAGTTTATTTCCTCCTGCCTCTTGGGGACCTCTGACCTTCCTACCAGATTGTTAACCCGCTCACCTTTTCGTAAAGAGTAGGAGATGACTGAAGCAATTTAGCAGAGCAGAGCAAAGCAATCAAAGACATAAACCCTACCTTGCAAACAAGGCATTAGATGTAATAAAACTGTTAGTTTGGCCTCCGAATTCTCATATTGGTATTATTTTCCAAAATATTCAGAATCCCTAGGAAGGGAATAATACTACTTTTCCCAGACTTCCATCCCTTAGATAACAACAACAAAAATACAAAAAAACAAATAAAGAAACTCTCAGAGACCCAAAGCACTTGCTGCTTTGTGATGGAAATCTTTTAGCACCTGTATTTTTTGAATTTTATTCACTTGGAAATCCTGGACTGGAAGAAACACAAGCTGGAATCAAGATTGCTGGGAGAAATATCAATAACCTCAGACATGCAGATGACACCACCCTTATGGCAGAAAGTGAAGAGGAACTAAAAAGCCTCTTGATGAAAGTGAAAGAGGAGAGCGAAAAAAGTTGGCTTAAAGCTCAACATTCAGAAAACGAAGATCATGGCATCTGGCCCCATCACTTCATGGGAAATAGATGGGGAAACAGTGGAAACAGTGTCAACTTTATTTTGGGGGCCTCCAAAATCACTGCAGATGGTGACTGCAGCCATGAAATTAAAAGACACTTACACCTTGGAAGAAAATTTATGATCAGCCTAGATAGCATATTCAAAAGCAGAGACATTACTTTGCCAGCTAAGGTCTGTCTAGTCAAGGCTATGGTTTTTCCAGTAGTCATGTACGGATGTGAAAGTTGGACTGTGAAGAAGGCTGAGCACCAAAGAATTGGTGCTTTTAAACTGTGGTGTTGGAGAAGACTCTTGAGAGTCCCTTGGACTGCAAGGATATCGAAGCAGTCCATTCTGCAGGATATTAGCCCTGGGATTTCTTTGGAAGGAATGATGCTAAAGCTGAAACTCTAGTACTTTGGCCACCTCATGCGAAGAGTTGACTCATTGGAAAAGACTCTGATGCTGGAAAGGATTGGGGGCAGGAGGAGCAGGGGACGACAGAGGATGAGATGGCTGGATGGCATCACTGACTCGATGGATGTGAGTCTGAGTGAACTCCAGGAGATGGTGATGGACAAGGAGGCCTGGCGTGCTGCCGTTCATGGGGTCACAAAGAGTCGGACACGACTGAGCTACTGAACTGAACTGAATTGATTCCTTTCATCCTATCGTCATTAAACTCCTACCCCTTGAAAAAGTTTGTATTTCTTAATGTATATATCTGGTCCCTCAATATCTTTCTTGAATTTTTAAACATCTTCTTTTTCTAAATTGTAATCTAAGTGGATTTAACTGTAGTTGATTATAAAACACTAATTTTCAATGAGTCACTTTGTCATTGTTCAGTTGCTTAGTTGTATCCAACTGTTTGCCACCCCATGGACTGCTGAATGCCAGGCTTCTCTGTTCTTCACCATCTCCTGGAGCTTGCTCAAATTCATGTCCATAGCGCCAATGATGTCATACAACCATTTCATTCTCTGTCTCCCCCTTCTTCTCCTGCCCTTAATCTTTCTCAGCATCAGAGTTTTTTCCAATGAGTCAGCTCTTCAGCATCAGTCCTTCCAATTGATTTTCAGGGTTTATGTCCTTGAGTACTGACTGGTTTGATCACCTTGCAGTCCAAGGAATTTTCAGGAGTCTTCTCCAGTATCACGAAAGCATCAATTCTTTGGTGCTCACCCTTCTTTATGGTGACTAATGGAAGAACCACAGCTTTGACTATACAGACATTTGTTGGTAAGGTGATGTCTCTGTTTTTAAATACATTGTCTAAGTTTGTCATAGCTTTTCTTCTGAGGAGCAGGTGTCTTTTAATTTCATGGCTGCCAGTCACTGTCTGCAGTGATTTTGGGCTACAAGAAAATAAAATCTGTCACTGTTTCCCCAGTAGCATATTGGACACTTTCTGACCTGGGGGAGGGGCTCATCTTCTGGTGTCATATCTTTTGGCCAGTTCATACTATTCACATTAGAGGGGTTCTCTCAGCAAGAATACTGGAGTGGTTTTCCATTCCCTCCTCCAGTGGACCATGATTTGTCAGAACTCTCCACCCATCTGTCTGGTGGCCCTGCGTGGCATGGTCCATAGCTTTATTGAGCTATGCAAGCGCCTTCACCACACAAGGCTGTCTTTCATGAAGGGGACCAAACTGTATTGGATTGGTCAAAAATTTTGTTTGGGTGTTTCTAATCCTAACCCATATGAACGTTTTGGCCAATCCAATACTAACCCTGGAATGATGAGAGAGGGGAAAAATAGAAAATATTAATGAACGTGTAGGTCTGACTGCTTACTCCTCTGAAGACAATAAACAGTCAAGGTTGATGGAAAGTAAAGTTTGCTTTATGTTGGATGCCAGCTACCTAGGTGGGGGGAAGGGGTAGATCCCTGTCCAAAGGCTGACTCCTACCTCTGCTGACTGACAATTAGTGGGCAAGAGCCCACTGATAGTTGAAAGGAAGGGGTTACATGCTGAGACAGTACAGCCAGCTCTGACAATCATCTTGGAATCGGTAATTGGTGATCTGACCAGGATCATCTTTATTGTTTTAAGTACCGTTAACCTTCAGTTCCAGGATCAGTTTGTTCCTATTTCTTTGAGGCCAGCTCTCAGAATCTTGGCTGTTTATGTCATGGGTACAGTCTGGTAATTATGTAGTTGACTTCTTCCACCTGGTGGGTGTTCTCAGGATTTATAAGACAGCTCACTGAATATGGCTAAGAATATTATCTATAAGCCCTTGAAGAGGAACTAAAGTCCTTGACTTTGCTTAATAACTAAGCTGCTATTATTTAGTCTTTTTGAACTGTTTTCCTTTGTTTCTGTGTTGTCTCTGATTAAACTTTTCTTTGGCTAGAGATTTTCCAAAGACAAAAGGTAGGTGGAGGGCATGGGGATCAGGCAACATAAGGTCCTGCTTCATTTCAAAATGAGTGTTCATGTGCCCTTGAAGTAGCTGGACAATTATTTTCATAATTATCATTTGAGGGGAAAGGAAGAATGCTACTTGTTTCTAAGTATTTTATCTTGCTAAAATTACTAATCATTATCTATTTTATATTCACTGAAAGTTTCCTATGGGGATGAATTTAAACTCTATTTAAATCACTTTTGTATAAACCATACGAGTGACTCTAATATTAGAAAATATCTGAAGATTATATTGCAACTTTATAAGATCAAAACTCTCAGGAAATTTGAGTTATTTAAATTTTGCAAATTTATTTTGACATTATTATTATTACAGTAATAATATAAGATATAATAATATAAGTATAATATAACATAAGTATATATTATATAAAGTATATATTGTATATTTATATATTACAAAATATATAAAGTATATATTATAATATAATAATATAATTATATGATGATATATTTATAATCTTATATATTTCTTGTTTAATCCTTTCTCCTGTGTTACCTGTGCTAAATATCATTTATTCACAGCTTATTATAACTGTTTTGCTTGAATACTATGAAGTTTCAGAATTGGTATTACAAAAATATAACTCAAATAATAACAGAGTTTCAATTTTTTGAAAACTGACGTTTTTACCCACATTAAAAAATCTCTGTGAATAAAATGTGTCTTTTGCTTGAGGTGAATTCTTCCTACACTTTCTCCTTGCTTGCTATTTCAAAATGACTTAATTGGTACACTCTTGCAAAGAAGCCCACTGGGAAAAGTGCTTACACATAAAGACATTTCTTTAAAATCATCCAAGGAAATTGATCGTTATACTAAATCTAGATTGTGCAAAAGAAGTGGATAAGATTATATAAAATAGACAAATTTAGCTTGCTGATAGAGTATGCTTATATAGAGAGAATACCCTCATTCAATTTTTTTCTGAACTTCCTTTTGCCAAATGATTACTTGTTTTCTTTATATCATTCATCTAGCACACACAGGGCACTTGATCAATAGTAAAAGAGACCCAGATAAGCAAGTGGCAAATAAAGCAAATCATCCCTATCCTATACTTCACTTGAGTCTGTAGTTTTATTCAGATTTATCTCAAAGTGACTTATTACAGGAATTGATGGGGTGCCTTTCAGTGCATAAACAGCCATTGAAGCAATATAACAATACTTCCTAATCACACTGGCATGTGTCAGCTAACACCTTATGATGGAAAAGAAATCTGATTCAATGGATGCTGGGCACAAAGTAAAAATAAGGAGATGTGAGTAAAAACACTACAGAGCCAAGATGAATCAGACATGGGATTACAAGATTGATTCTGCTGTCTTATGATAAAGCATCTGGATGTCTTAAGAGCAAAAGAAATTGGGTCTCTGTATCCCGACTCTGTAGCTTTCTTAGGAAAATTAAGTAGAACCAAGTTCAGTTGATATTTATTAGTCTAGATGTTCTTACTCATTTCTTCAGAGAAAATGGAAATCCAGCATATCTAATAAAAAAACATTTTGTTCATGATAATATCTATTTCACAAATTACTTAAATTTCAAAGTAAAAATATATAGTCCCTTGCTTTAGAATATTGCATAGTATAGCATTGTAAAATGTAAACAATGCAAAAATAAAGTCATCAAAATTATATAGTTCATAAATTTTTTATAATGCTACACTTTAGAAATTTTTAAATTATGTGCATGGGTGCTAAGTTGCTTCAGTTGTGTCCTACTCTGTGCGACCCTGTGAACTGCAGCATGGCAGGCTCCTCTGTCCATGGGATTCTCCAGGCAAGAATACTGGAGTGGGTTGCCATGCCCTCCTCCAGGGGCTCTCCTGACCCAGCGATTGAACTCAAGTTCTTACATCTACCCTCATTGGCAGGTAGTGTCTTTACCACTAGAACCACCTGGGAAGCCCTTAAATTATGTAGAATGGTTTAATTTAAAATAGGATAGTATCATTAGTGTTATCAAAAAAGCAACATGGTATTCATTATAATAACTCTACCTCTGAATGATGTTATAAAACTTATGATGCTGAGTTTTATTTTCCTTTCTCTCTTTAGATAATTACCTCTACTAGCTTGCAAATTAAGAGATCTGCTGTTCCTACTAACATGCTACAGATTATACAAGCTAAGTGTGAAATATCACATATAAATAAGATTGTGGTGCAGTCTTCAATAGTGATTTATTCTTCAGCTATGAAAGCTAATCCATAGTTCTAAAAAACATAATTAAAGTGAAAGTGCTGGTCATTTAGTCACGTCTTACTCTTTGAGACAACATGCGTTGTAACCCGCCAGGCTCCTCTGTCCGTGGAATTCTCCAGGCATGAATACTGAACTGGGTTGCCGTTCCTTTCTTCAAGGGAATCTTTGTGACCCAGAGATCGAACCCAGATCTCCTCCATTGCAAGCAGATTCTTTCTCCTCCGAGTCACCTGGGAAGCCCCTTCTTGCCATGTTGATTTTGTTTTGAGTTTTTTAGAAGCTTCTAATTCTATACTCTTCATCCAAGTTAAGGAGCATTGGCTGCACTTTGCTGGAGCAGCTGTGAAGAGATACCCCATGCCCAAGGTAAGAGAAACCCAAGTAGGATGGTAGGTGTTGCAAGAGGGCATCAGAGGGCAGACACACTGAAACCATACTCACAGAAAATGAGTCAATCTAATCACACTAGGACCAAAGCCTTGTCTAACTCAATGAAACCAAGCCATGCCTGCGGGGCAACCCAAGACAGGCAGGTCATGGTGGAGAGGTCTGACAGAATGTGGTCCACTGGAGAAGGGAATGGCAAGCCACTTCAGTATTCTTGCCTTGAGAACCCCATGAACAGTATGAAAAGGCAAAATAATAGGATACTGAATGAGGAACTCCCCAGGTCAGTAGTTGTCCAATATGCTACTGGAGGTCAGTGGAGAAATAACTTCAGAAAGAATGAAGGGATGGAGCCAAAGCAAAAACTTCACCCAGTTGTGCATGTGACTGGTGATAGAAGCAAGGTCCGATACTGTAAAGAGGAATACTGCATAGGAACCTGGAATGTCAGGTCCATGAATCAAGGCAAATTGGACGTGGTCAAACAAGAGATGATAAGGGTAAATGTCAACATTCTAGGAATCAGAGAACTTAAATGAATTGGAATGGGTGAATTAAACTCAGATGACCATTATATCTACTACTGTGGGCAGGAATCCTTCAGAAGAAATGGAGTAGCCATCATGGTCAACAAAAGAGTCCAAAATGCAGTACTTGGATGCAATCTCAAAAACGACAGAATGATGTCTGTTCGTTTCCAAGGCAAATCATTCAATATCACAGTTATCCAAGTCGATGCCCCAACCAGTAATGCTGAAGAAGCTGAAGTTGAATGGTTCTATGAAGACCTAAAAGACCTTTGAGAACTAACACCCAAAAAGATGTCCTTTTCATTATAGGGGAAAGGAATGCAAAAGTAGGAAGTCAAGAAACACCTGGAGTAACAGGCAAATTTGGCCGTGGAATGCGGAATGAAGCAGGGCAAAGACTAATAGAGTTTTGCCAAGAAAATCCACTGATCATAGCAAACACCCTCTTCCGACAACACAAGAGAAGACTCTACACATGGACATCACCAGATGGTCAACACTGAAATCAGATTGATTATATTCTTTGCAGCCAAAGATGGAGAACTCTGTACAGTCAGCAAAAACAAGACCAGGAGCTGAATATGTGGCTCAGATCATGAACACCTTATTGCCAAATTCAGACTTAAATTGAAGAAAGTCGGGAAACCCGCTAGACCATTTAGGTATGACCTAAATCATATCCCTTTTGATTATACAGTGGAAGTGAGAAATAGATTTAAGGGCCTAGATCTGATAGAGTGCCTGATGAACTATGGAATGGGGTTCATGACATTGTACAGGAGACAGGGATCAAGACCATCCGCAGGGAAAAGAAATGCAAAGAAGCAAAATGGCTGCCTGGGGAGGTCTTACAAATAGCTGTGAAAAGAAGAGAGGCAAAAAGCAAAGGAGAAAAGGAAAGTTATAAGCATCTGAATGCAGAATTCCAAAGAATAGCAAGAAGAGATAAGAAAGCCTTCTTCAGTGATCAATGCAAAGACATAGAGGAAAACAACAGACTGGCAAAGTCTAGAGATCTCTTTAAGAAAATTAGAGATACCAAGGGAACATTTCATGCAAAGATGGGCTCGATAAAGGACAGAAATGGTCTGGACCTAACAGAAGAAAAAGATATTAAGAAGAGGAGGCAAGAATATACAGAAAAAACTGTACAAAAAAGATCTCCATGAACCAGATAATCATGATGGTGTGATCACTCACCTAGAGCCAGACATCCTGGAATGTGAAGTCAAGTGGGCCTTAGAAAGCATTACTATGAACAAAGCTAGTGGAGGTGATAGAATTCCAGTTGAGCTATTTCAAATCCTGAAAGATGATGCTGTCAAAGTGCTGCACTCAGTATGCCAGTAAATTTGGAAAACTCAACAGTGGCCACAGGAATGGAAAAGTCAGTTTTCATTCCAATCCCTAAGAAAGGCAATGCCAAAGAATGCTCAAACTACCGAACAATTCCACTCATCTCACATGCTATTAAAGTAATGCTCAAAGTTCTCCAAGCCAGGCTTCAACAATACGTGAACCGTGAACTTCCTGATGTTCTAGCTGGTTTTAGAAAAGGCAGAGGAACCAGAGATCAAATCGCCAACATCCGCTGGATCATGCAAAAAGCAAGAGAGTTCCAGAAAAACATTTATTTCTGCTTTCTTAACTACGCCAAAGCCTTTGACTGTGTGGATCACAATAAACTGGAAAATTCTGAGAGAGATGGGAAAACCAGACCACCTGACCAGCCTCTTGAGGAATCTGTATGCAGGTAGGAAGCAACAGTTAGAACTTGACATGGAACAACGGACTGGTTCCAAATAGGAAAAGGAATGCATAAAGGCTGTACGTTGTCACCCTGCTTATTTAAATTCTATGCAGAGTACATCATGAGAAACGCTGGACTGGAACAAACACAAGCTGGAATCAAGATTGCCAGGAGAAATATCAATAACCTCAGATATGCAGATAACACCACCGTTATGGCAGAAAGTGAAGAGGAGCTAAAAAGCCTCTTAATGAAAGTGAAAGAGGAGGGTGAAAAAGTTGGCTTAAAGCTCAACATTCAGAAAACGAAGATCATGGCATCCGGTCCCATCACTTCATGGGAAATAGACGGGAAACAGTAGAAACAGTGTCAGACTTTATTTTTATGGGCTCCAAAATCACTGCAGATGGTGACTGCAGCCATGAAATTAAAAGACGCTTACTCCTTGGAAGGGAAGTTTTGACCAACCTAGATAGCATATTCAAAAGCAGAGACATTACTTTGCCAACTAAGGTCAGTCTAGTCAAGGCTATGGTTTTTCCTCTGTTATGTATGTATGTGAGAGTTGGACTGTGAAGAAGGTTGAGCACTGAAGAACTGATGCTTTTGAACTGTGGTGTTGGAGGAGACTCTTGAGAGTCCCTTGGACTGCATGGAGATCCAACCAGTCCATTCTAAAGGAGATCAGCCCTGGGATTTCTTTGCAGGGAATGATGCTAAAGCTGAAGCTCCAGTACTTCGGCCACCTCATGTGAAGAGTTGACTCATTGGAAAAGACTCTGATGCTGGGGGAGATTGGGGGCAGGAGGAGAAGGGGACGACAGAGGATGAGATGGCTGGATGGCATCACTGACTCAATGGACATGAGTCTGAGTGAACTCCGGGAGTTGGTGATGGACAGGGAGGCCTCATGTGCTGCAATTCATGGAGTTGCAAAGAGTCAGACAAGACTGAACGACTGAATTGAACTGAATTCTATGTTTATGGCTTGCCTACAATCATCTACACCAACTCCACTACCTTCGTGTTTATCATTTTGCACTAATCTGCTACTCAGTATCTGCCTTTCTGTTTTCTAGGTACATGTATTAGCCTCTGAACAGTTAGGCATATGTCAGTCTCAGAGCCTTTGAATAATCTGGAATATTTCCCATTAGATATGCACAAGAGTCACTTTCTCTCAACATCATGAGAGAGTAACAGGCAGGAAGGCCATGGGTCTCCAAATGGAGGAAATAGCCTGCAAGTGTCAGACATTTTTGTCTCCCTTAAGTGGCAGGAGTAAACAAACTAGGGATATTTTTTTCCTTCTTTATAAAAATTTAAAAGGAGTTTTCTCTTAAAATTCTGTGTTGCCATAATGACACCTGGTTTCACTTAAAGTTAACCATTGCTTTTTTCTTAGGGAAATGTTTATCTTAAGCTATGCTAATGTACTATGCATTTACCCCAAACTCTGTCTTCAGGTCATTCTGCCTTTTGGCTCAGACACTACTTGATAAAATGGTATGTTTTACTCCTATATTGTTCTGAACCCCATGAACAGTATGAAAAGGCAAAATGATAGGATACCAAAAGAGGAACTCCCCAAGTCATTAGGTGGCCAATATGCTAATGTAGATCAGTGGAGAAATAACTTCAGAAAGAATGAAGGGATGGAGCCAAAGCAAAAACAATACCCAGTTGTGCACGTGACTGGTGATAGAAGCAAGATCCGATGCTGTAAACAGCAATATTGCATAGGAACCTGGAATGTCAGGTCCATGAATCAAGGCAAATTGGAAGTGGTCAAACAATAGATGGTAAGGGTGAACGTCGACATTCTAGGAATTGGCAAACTAAAATGGACTGGAATGGCTAAATTTAACTCAGATGACTATTATACCTACTACTGAGGGCAGGAATCCCTCAGAAGAAATGGAGTAGCCATCATGGTCAACAAAAGAGTCCAAAATGCAGTACTTGGATGCAATCTCAAAAACGACAGAATGATGTCTGTTCGTTTCCAAGGCAAATCATTCAATATCACAGTTATCCAAGTCTATGCCCCAACCAGTAATGCTGAAGAAGCTGAAGTTGAATGGTTTTATGAAGATCTACAAGACATTTTAGAACTAACACCCAAAAAAGATGTCTTTTTCATTATAGGGGACTGGAATGCAAAAGTAGGAAGTCAAGAAACACCTGGAGTAACAGGCAAATTTGGCCGTGGAATGCGAAATGAAGCAGGGCAAAGACTAATAAAGTTTTGCCAAGAAAATGCACTGATCATAGCAAACACCCTCTTCCAACAGCACAAGAGAAGACTCTACACATGGACATCACCAGATGGTCAACACCGAAATCAGATTGATTATATTCTATGCAGCCAAAGATGGAGAAGCTCTATACAGTCAACAAAAACAAGACCAGGAGCTGACTGTGGCTCAGATCATGAACTCCTTATTGCCAAATTCAGACTTAAATTGAAGAAAGCCAGGAAACCCGCTAGACCATTTAGGTATGACCTAAATCAAATCCCTTTTGATTATACAGTGGAAGTGAGAAATAGATTTAAGGGCCTAGAGCTGATAGATAGGGTGCCTGATGAACTATGGAATGAGGTTCGTGACATTGTACAGGAGATAGGGATCAAGAACATCCCCAGGGAAAAGAAATGCAAAAAAGCAAAATGGCTGTCTGGGGAGGTCTTAGGAATAGCTGTGAAAAGAAGAGAGGCGAAAAGCAAAGGAGAAAAGGAAAGATATAAGCATCTGAATGCAGAATTCCAAAGAAT
Organism: Budorcas taxicolor; assembly: GCF_023091745.1. Classification (NCBI taxonomy): domain Eukaryota; kingdom Metazoa; phylum Chordata; class Mammalia; order Artiodactyla; family Bovidae; genus Budorcas; species Budorcas taxicolor. The sequence continues at coordinate 76,361,635 of NC_068910.1, forward strand.
AGCAAGAAGAGATAAGAAAGCCTTCTTCAGCGATCAATGCAAAGAAATAGAGGTAAACAACAGAATGGGAAAGACTAGAGATCTCTCCAAGAAAAATTAGATACCAAGGGAACATTTCATGCAAAAATGGGCTTCATAAGGGACAGAAATGGTCTGGACCTAACAGAAGAAAAAGATATTAAGAAGAGGTGGCAAGAATACACAGAAGAACTGTACAAAAAAGATCTTCACGACCCAGATAATCATGATAATGTGATCACTAATCTAGAGCCAGACATCCTGGAATGTGAAGTCAAGTGGGCCTTAGAAAGCATCACTACAAACAAAACTAGTGGAGGTGATGGCATTCCAGTTGAGCTATTTCAAATCCTGAAAGATGATGCTGTCAAAGTGCTGCACTCAATATGCCAGTAAATTTGGAAAACTCAGCAGTGGCCACAGGAATGGAAAAGGTCAGTTTTCATTCCAATCCCTAAGAAAGGCAATGCCAAAGAATGCTCAAACTACCACACAATTGCACTCATTTCACATGCTAGTAAATAATACTCAAAATTCTCAAAGCCATTTTTTGATTTGGTCGTTTATTTTTCTGGAATTGAGCTGCATAAGTTGCTTGTATATTTTTGAGATTAGTTGTTTGTCAGTTGCTTCATTTGCTATTATTTTCTCCCATTCAGAAGGCTGTCTTTTCACCTTGCTGATAATTTCCTTTGTTGTGCAGAAGCTTTTAATTTTAATTAGATCCCATTTGTTTATTTTTGCTTTTATTTCCAGAATTCTGGGAGGTGGATCATAGAGGATCCTGCTGTGATTTATGTCTGAGAGTGTTTTGCCTATGTTCTCCTCTAGGAGTTTTATAGTTTCTGGTCTTACATTTAGATCTTTAATCCATTTTGAGTTTATTTTTTGTGTGCGGTGTTAGAAAGTGATCTAGTTTCATTCTTTTACAAGTGGTTGACCAGTTTTCCCAGCACCACTTGTTAAAGAGATTGTCTTTACTCCATTGTATATTCTTGCCTCCTTTGTCAAAGATAAGGTGTCCATATGTGTGTGGATTTATCTCTGGGCTTTCTATTTTGTTCCATTGATCTATATGTCTGTCTTTGTGCCAGTACCATACTGTTTTGATGACTGTGGCTTTGTAGTAGAGCCTGAAGTCAGGCAAGTTGATTCCTCCAGTTCCATTCTTCTTTCTCCAGATTGCTTTGGCAATTCGAGGTTTTTTGTATTTCCATACAAATCTTGAAATTATTCCAGAAAAATAAATGACCCAATCAAAAAATGGGCCAAAGAACTAAATAGACATTTCTCCAAAGAAGACATACAGATGGCTAACAAACACATGAAAAGATGCTCAACATCACTCATTATCAGAGAAATGCAAATCAAAACCACAATGAGGTACCACTTCACACCAGTCAGAATGGCTGCGATCCAAAAATCTGCAAGCAATAAATGCTGGAGAGGGTGTGGAGAAAAGGGAACCCTCCTACACTGTTGGTGGGAATGCAAACTAGTTACAGCCACTATGGAGAACAGTGTGGAGATTCCTTAAAAAATTGCAAATAGAACTACCTTATGACCCAGCAATCCCACTGCTGGGCATACACACTGAGGAAACCAGAATTGAAAGAGACACATGTACCCCAGTGTTCATCGCAGCATTGTTTATAATAGCCAGGACATGGAAACAACCTAGATGTCCATCAGCAGATGAATGGATAAGAAAGCTGTGGTACATATACACAATGGAGTATTACTCAGCCGTTAAAAAAAATTCATTTGAATCAGTTCTGATGAGATGGATGAAACTGGAGCCGATTATACAGAGTGAAGTAAGCCAGAAAGAAAAACACCAATACAGTATACTAACACATATATATGGAATTTAGAAAGATGGCAATGATGACCCTGTATGCAAGACAGGAAAAAAGACGCAGCTGTGTATAACGGACTTTTGGCCTCAGAGGGAGAGGGAGAGGGAGAGGGAGAGGGAGAGGGTGGGATGATTTGGGAGAATGGCATTCTATCATGTATACTATCATGTAAGAATTGAATCGCTAGTCTATGTCTGACGCAGGATACAGCATGCTTGGGGCTGGTGCATGGGGATGACCCACAGAGATGTTATGGGGAGGGAGGTGGGAGGGGGGTTCATGTTTGGGAACACAGGTAAGAATTAAAGATTTTAAAATTAAAAAAATAAAAAACTATTAAAAAAAAAGATTGATGCAAATGTTTAAAAAAAATTCATTTCAGAAATACATTAAAAAAATTAAAAAAAAAAAGAAAAAGAAAAAAATAAATCAATCTTCCTGTTTTTAATATTAAAAAAAAAAAAAAATTCTCCAAGCCAGGCTTCAGCAATACGTGAACCGTGAACTCCCTGATGTTCAAGCTGGTTTTAGAAAAGGCAGAGGAACCAGAGATCAAATTGCCAACATCCACTGGATCATGGAAAAAGCAAGAGAGTTCCATAAAAACATATATTTCTGCTTTATTAACTATGCCAAAGCCTTTGACTGTGTGGATCACAATAAACTGTGGAAAATTCTGAAAGAGATGGGAATACCAGACCACCTGACCTGCCTCTTGAGAAATCTGTATGCAGGTCAGGAAGCAACAGTTAGAACTGGACATGGAACAACGGACTGGTTCCAAATAGGAAAAGGAGTGCGTCAAGGCTGTATATTGTCACCCTGCTTCTTTAACTTTTATGCAGAGTACATCATGAGAAATGCTGGACGGAAGAAATACAAGTTGGAATCAAGATTGCCGGGAGAACTATCAATAACCTCAGATATGCAGTGGACACCACCCTTATGGCAGAAAGTGAAGAGGAGCTAGAAAGCCTCTTGATGAAAGTGAAAGAGGAGAGCGAAAAAGTTGGCTTAAAGCTCAACATTCAGAAAACGAAGATCATGGCATCCGGTCCCATCACTTCATGGGAAATAGATGGGGAAACAGTGGAAACAGTATCAGACTTTCTATTTTTTGGCTCCACAATCACTGCAGATGGTGATTGCAGCCATGAAATCAAAAGACGCTTACTCCTTGGAAGAAAAGTTATGACCAACCTAGATAGCATATTCAAAAGCAGAGGCATTACTTTGCCGACTAATGTCTGTCTAGTTAAGGCTATGGTTTTTCCTGTGGTTATGTATGGATGTGAGAGTTGGACAGTGAAGAAGGCTGAGCGCCAAAGAATTGATGCTTTTGAACTGTGGTGTTGGAGGAGACTCTTGAAAATCCCTTGGACTGCCAGGAGATCCAACCAGTCCATTCTGAAGGAGATCAACCCTGAGATTTCTCTGGAAGGAATGATGCTAAAGCTCAAACTTTGGCCACCTCATGCAGAGAGTTGACTCATTGGAAAAGGCTCTGATGCTGGAAGGGATTGGGGGCAGGAGGAGAAGGCGACGACAGAGGATGAGATGGCTGGATGGCATCACGGACTCGATGGACATGAGTCAGGGTGAACTCCGGGAGATGGTGATGAACAGGGAAGCCTGCGTGCTGCGATTCTTGGGGTCGCAAAGAGTCGGACAAGACTGAGCGACTGAACTGAACTGAACTAAACTGAATATATGTAAATAACACTATTTGTCTAGTGCTCTGCCTTTCTTCAAGATTCAAGTTAATCCTTTTATGGCCGAAGATAAACCATTTGGAGCCAAGATTATCCATAGTACATCTTATGGGTGATGAGCCTGGTGCCATTCTAAGTTTTGAGACATTCATTTCTTTCATTAACAGATTGCTGACGACTATATAACATCTAGCTAAAGACTAGTAGGGGGGTACTCTTTCTGCCTCCTTGTGATACCTATGTCAGAAGCTTTCTCTATCTCCTTTATACTTTGATAAAACTTTGTTACACAAAAGCTCTGAGTGATCAAGCCTCGTCTCTGGCCCCAGATTGAATTTTTCCCCTCCAGGTGCCAAGAATCCCGGCGTCATAATTCAGCAACAACCTTTCAATCATGAGGTCTTGACCCAAATATCTTGTCAATGAAACTTTGCAGAACTACTCTAAACTCCAACTCCTGATTTGTTATATCCTTTTCATGCTCATTTTTTTTTCTCAAGTGTTGGTCATCATCTGACATATTATATATTCTATTTATTTGTATCTCATCTACATTCCCATCATTGGAATGTATATTTCATTAGTGCAAGGATTTTTGAATATTTGTTAAATGCTTTATCCCCAATGTCAAGGACACATAGATGGCACTCAATAAATACTTGTTGAGTGAATGCATTATGGAAGCAAGCTATTTGAACTGGAGAATAAATAATGCATTATTTAAATTATTAATATTATTATCATATAATTTTGTGAGGTAGGTAAAATTGGGACAACAATGCCCATTCTGTAGCTGAGGAAAAGAAGTATAGGAAGATTCATAGAATTTCCTAGATCAGAGCCTGGTCTCAAATCCTTTAAACTTGTCAAATATATTAGGTTCTTATTGCTTGCATTACAAATTACTATAAACTTAGTGCCTTAAAACAACACAAATTTATATTTCTGGGAGGTTAGAAGTCCAAAGTGGAGCTGTAAACTAAAATCGGGTGTCAGCAGGTCTGTGTTTCTTCTTGAGGTTCTAGAGGAGAATCTATGTCTTTGACTTTTCTGGCCTCTATAGACTGCCTGCATTTCTTAACTTATGTCCTTATGTTCTATATAAGCCTCTATAGACTGTGTGCATTTCTTAATTTATGTCCTTATGTTCTATATAAGCCTCTATAGACTGCCTGCATTTCTTAACTTATGTCCTTATGTTCTATATAAGCCTCTATAGACTGCCTGCATTTCTTAGCTTATGTCCCCTCCATATCTGTATGATTCCAGCCTCTGCTTCCTTGGTCATATCTCCTGCTCTGAGTCTTCTCTCTTTTGACACTTGCGTTTATATTGGACTACATATAGATAATTCAGGGTTTCCCTGGTGACTCCGACAGTAAAGCATCTGCCTGAAATGTGGGAGACTTGGGTTTGATCCCTGGGTTGGGAAGATCCCCTCGAGATGGAAATGGCACCCCACTCCAGTACTCTCGCCTGGAAAATCCCATGGATGGAGGAGCCTGGTAGGCTATGGTCCATGGGGTCTCAAAGAGTCAGACACGACTGAGATAATTCAGTATAATCTCTACAATGCAAGATCCTTAATCATTTCTACAAATGTCTGTCTTGCCAGGTAAGGTAGCATATTTCTAGGAATTATTTTAGGAATTAGGAAGTTACCTTCTTTGAAGGGCCATTATTCTGCCTACCATTATTCAGGTTATTGTATGAGAATTGTAATATCAAGTACTCTATATCATATCATGGCTGTAATATTGTAAATTGTGTTCATTTTTCCTAGAGGTTTTAAATTTGTTAACTTGGATTAAAAATTCGTTTCAAAAGTTGTTAATCTGCATCTTGACTGCAAGATTATTTTCTGTTACTAGCATCTTCCTTTTAGATGTATAATATATTGAGTTGCTTTTGTCTTTTCTTTGGGTTCAAATTATTTAAAGTAATTATGCAAATTAATCATTAATTGAAATAACTGTTTTAGTCACATGCTGTCTTATAGCATTTTCTCCCACTGATTAAAATAGACTTTTTATGTAAAGTTTCTGAAAGCTCCAATATATTTGATTTTCTTCAAATCTTAATATAAACTATTTAAATTTAAACATAAGAAAGAAGATATGCTTTATTGGAGACATTACAGAACCTGGAAATTTTCTCATTAAAATTTGGTCTGTAAAGAAATGAGTGCTTACTGTATGTCAAAAACCAATCACTTCTGTAAATCATAATTAGGGGCTTTCAAAGTAAAAAATTTTATCTTCTACCTTAACATTTCTTTTTCCCAAAATAACCATTGATAAATACAATCATAGATATGTTAACATACATTTGATATATATGATTTAAATAGAAAAACAAGTTAACTGTTTTTTTTGACACTTAGAAATACTGTTGTGGTGACAATGAGTAAGCTGTTTGTGCTTGCTCAGAGTTTGTGCTTTTAGTGATTCTGTGTTTAACTGATCATCACAAATAAAAATGAGACTTAAAAAAAGTAGATCATTCATTCTAAATAGTCACAAATTCAAATTAAAAATTACCATTGTGGTTCAAGAAGTATGTAAGGTGAAGTAAAATACATCGATACTGAAACTGAAGTTGGTAGACATAGAAGATTTACTCTTCACGATAACTAAACAAAAAATATTTTTGTAAGGCAAATTAAAAGCTATTAACTGAAATTGATTCTTGAAGTAATTCATGACCAAAAAACCCAAAATATAGACTACTACTATATTGATAAAAAGTAAATGAAATAGTCTAATTACAATGCACATTCATAGAACAACTTTTATGAGTAAGATACACAGAAAGACTTACTTTTATCAAATATTTTTTAAGGGCCAGTCACTGGTCTAAATCTTCTAACTATATTAACTACTTAATTCCCTAATGTTACACTTAACACTGAAAACTGCGTGCCTCAGCCCATGTTTGTGATTGCCTGTTGGTTATAGATGAGACTGTTAGTGTTCACAATACAAATCAATGTTATTGTCTACTCCACTCCCACTACACACTTGTTTCACGACATCGACAACTTACAAATATTTAAAATTTGCCCTTGATTTCCATATATTTCATATTAGACAGGAAATAAATGAATCTGTAATCCTCTGTGAAATAATTTGGAATTGGATTTTCTGATTGTAACAAAAATAACAATTTCAAGATTTGATAAAAGAAGACATGGCAATTTGTTTGGCTAAAACAAGAAGCATAAATATGTCTTTGGATATAAAGCACATGATCTACTATAAGTTTAAGCACTTAACAATTTGCTTTTGTGAAAAAAATGAAAATAGGTTTATTTTTTATTATGGCTGTTTTAATATATTCCTAAAATTGCATACTACTATAGCAGAAGATGATTTATTGCTAGTATTTTAAATATAATTGTACTTTCTCGCCAAAATCAAAATAATTCATAATAACAACTTTGAATGTATGGAACATTAATCAGGAAATCAGTTGTGGAGGAAGTGCTACCTCAGGAACTAAGATGAAAGGGAGGTCTAAGAAGAAATTTGCTTGGAAACACTTAATTACAGACAAACCATCTAGTTTATTTTCATTCATATATTAGCATAACATTTTGTTGAATTCATGCATTTTCACACACCTGTATCCTTATTCACCCTAGGTGGCATTTGCCATTTATTCTCTGATTCTGATTTGAAAATGCTTAAAGACAATAAATAGAATGCAAGAGTTGGACCATAAAGAAGGCTGAATGCTGAAGAATTGATACTTTTGAACTGTGGTGTTAAAGAAGACTCTTGAAAGTCTCTTGGACTGTAAGAAGATCAAACCAGTCAATCCTAAAGGAAATCAGTCCTGAATATTCATTGAAATGACTGATGCTGAAGCTGAAGCTCCAATATTTTAGCCACCTGATGCAAAGAACTGACTCATTAGAAAAGACCCTGCTGCTGGGAAAGATTGAAGGCAGGAGGAGAAGGGAACACCAGAGGATGAGATGGTTGGATGGCATCACCAACTCAATGGACATGAGTTTGAGCTGGCTCTGGGAGATGGTGAAGGACAGGGAGGCTTGGCATGCTACAGTCTATGGGGTCAAAAAGTCAGACATGACTGAGTGACAGTCATGTGTCATTAGCACTTTTTTATTCATTTCATTATCATACTATAATCTGGTAATAAAACTCATTTAGCTCCCTCAATTATGCTCTTATAAATATTAAAAATAAATGTTCAAAACTATATATATTTAAATTGGTTGCCAATGGTTCCACCAACATCTATCCATCTTCACTTGTAGTAAGGATATTTTTAACAGGATACACAAATACCCACTGTAGACTAAAATTTATAGCCTCTGGTAAGTGCCTTTAGCATTCAGGTGTGTATGTTCCCTTCTTTTTTTCCCATTTACAGGCTGCAACACAATTATCCTGTTGAGTTAACCTCTACCAAGTAAGCCTATAACCCATTCAACAGATGAATTATCTCCCTGACATCACTGTTTCCAAACCTGCCTTTGTCTACCAACAAAATTGTCTGTATGAATGAAACAAAGTCTAAGTACCGTTCAAGTTACTGTGCTTTGTGGTCTCTTATACAAATAGCCTAACTCATATCCCAAGCAATAAAGAATTTAGTAAAATCATGTAGAAAAATTCTGGAAGAAATAGTAAAAGCAATGTGGCCTTTCTTAGTAGAACAGAGAGAAAGCTGAATAAGGACACAACTATTGTTTATTGGCGTTTGTGATGTCCTATATGTTCTGCTAAAATGTCACCAGGGATTCTTTGGAAGACAGATTATTTACCAACAGAGCTTCATCTTTCAACAAAAATGTTTAGACATATGCAGTTTTTGCTTTAATATTTTTTTTTTCTGTCTCTTGCCTACTGTAGTAAAGTACACATTGTTTTTTAAAAGATGGTACCTGGTGGCTGAATGATAAAGAATCTGCCTGCCAATGCAGGAGACATGGGTTCAATCCCTGACTTAGGAAGATTCCCCTGGAGAAGGAGTTGACAACTCACTTCAGTATTCTCACCTGGGAAATCCCATAGACAGAGGAGCCTGGTGAGCTACAGTCCATGAGGTCATGAAAGAGACACTAATTCTCCAAGCAAAAATACTGCAGTGGGTAGCCATTCCCTTATCCAGGGGATCGTCCTAACCCAGGGATCAAACGTGGGTTTCCTGCATTGCAGACAGATTCTTTACCATCTGAGCCACCAAGGAAACCCAAAAGCAGCAAACAAAACAACTTTAAAGAAGCAGCCTGAGCAAGAGACAACACTAGGTCCCCAAGTTTTTCTCCCTCTATTCAGCGAGACTTTGGAAGCCAGTCCAGCTGCAAGTACCAAATTAAAGACATTTTCTTCTTTCACTACTCTAGCCTACTGTTCCAGGTTATCATAATGGAAGATCAATGTATACAGCTGAGTGATGCATTACAGTGCAAAGGGCAGGTTAGGGCTGAAATTTAGCTTCAGCTCCATTCAGCATACTATGAGGTTGGCTTCTACAGGAGGAAGGTGCCCTTTTTACTTCTTACAAAGACCCTGCCCATGTGCTGAGTCAATGCCTGTGGGAGTGCCTCAGGACAGAGAGAGACCCTCTTTCTATTCTATCCATCCAGAGCAGTATAGCATCTCATCTCTAACTTTCACTTTGAAGCCCTACTTTAAAGAAGTTGTCATTTTCAACAAAGAAGGATGGTGAAATTCTGAGGTCAATAACATTTTTTGAATTAAAAAAAAATAAGAGATTAAAACAGAAATGCAACGAAACAAACCAACTATTTCAAGATATAAATCTTTGTTGTAGTTACTCACACATGGAACTGATAAGAATCAAATGAACTGGAATTCTACTGTGCATTTTGTGGGCGTCAACAAATCACAATTACCTGGACTGAAAAAAACATGGGAATGTGTGATTCTCAGTGACTCTGGATTCCAAGCATATCTCACACACAAAAAAAGAAGAAAATGCTGGGCAGATTTCAAGGATATAATTTCCCTTTTCCATGACTATCATAAATGTGGACATAAAGCAAGCTGAACAAAGAATCACTAAAGAGAATAGAACCCAAAGCTGCCATTTAAACTCATCAATATTACTTCCTTGAATTCCAGAGCAAAGACTTATCATATTCATGCTTCATATGTATTGCAGTTGGCTGCAGCATAGAGACTGTTTAACGTGCTTTTATTTTCTGAATTGGATTATGGTAGTTATCATGTCCATATTGTATATTATAATATGCATGGGGAGGATTTGGTTTAGTATTTGGGATAAAAACCTGCAGGAAATGGTTATTTAGCATTAAAACATTGTGGAAGTTTACCTTGGTATAGTAAGTGCAGGAGTTCTTGCTTTGTTATTACTGGGTTAAAGCTGAATGTATTTTATCTGTGGGAAGAAGCATCTACATGATCACCCAACTAAATGCTCTGCCCTTTGCCTTCATTAGGTGTGTGACCAAACTTTCTGTTTGGGGTAATAAAATATGAATAGAAATGATGTGGTCAAATTCTAGATCATTTCTTTTAAATGATGTGAACTACTCTTCTCTTTTCTTTTTTCTTACTGACAGGAACTATTTTTCATATTGTGGACAAAGCCTAATGATGATGGTAAACTAGAAGATGAAAGAACTCTGGTAACCTAATTTGACCAATATACCATAAAAAGCACTGGAATACCTGTCTATTGTATTAGATAATAAATATTTTTCAAGCACTGTATTTTGATGTTTTATAACTCATAAGATCAGATAGATCAGGAATAAACTTTTTTGAAATTTCACTAAATTTGAAATCTTGCTTGGAGACAAAACAGACATTTTGAATAGTGATTGAGGTTTCCTGTTAATCATGTTTTGCACTCTGGATTACTTACTGTTGCCTAAAATGATTTATAGCTAGCATGTGTCTGGTACACAGCGTTGACTCAATAAATGTTTGCTGAGTGAATTCATTTAAAATTTTTCCATCATTTATTATTCATCATTCAGTCTTTCCAATGGCAAGAACTGTGCCTGGAGAAAGTTTTGTAATCTCTATAGGGTTACTAGAATTTTAATACTATTATAATGCCTTCATCAAAACACAAACATATGAGCCAAATTGCCCTCATGAAGCCAAAATGAAATTAGCATTTGACAGAGCAATTCCAAAATAAATTACCCCAAACAGGCTCTTTTCTCCATTATAAGTACAAAATTCTGCTGTTGAGCAAACAGGCTTCGAGCTGGATAATGAAATCTACATGATTTGCTCCTCCTCTAGCTCTAAGAATCATTTTGCTCAGAGCTAGGTTTGGGGCACAGCTTTAGAAACTTCTCATTAACTACCTTCTCTCTGTAGCTTTTTACATACAGTGCGTCTCAGAAGCAGACATGAAGACGTGCAGGAGAAAGGGAATGCTGTCCTTTCACAGAGATGAGCTTTGTGATGACCTGTCATCAAAGTAGGAACAGACTTCATATACCAAGCATCCATTATTTGACTCATCATCCTTACACTATTTTAAAGTATTTTATATGATCTTATAGGAATTATGGATTATATCTTAAGCCATTCCAAAAATAGTATAGAGTAGGTAGATGTGAAATAGTTAATAGTTAATAAATATTGTTCTAATTTTCCTTTTGTCCATGTCTGAGTAGTCAGTTGTGTCCAACTCTTTGTGACTCCATAGTCTGTAGCCCACCAGGCTTCTCTGTTGATGGGATTATCTAGGCAGGAATACTAGAGTAGGTTGCCATTTCCTCCTCCAGGGGGATGGTCTTGACCCAGGGATCAAACCAGAATCTCTTGTGTCTCCTCCATTGAGCAGGAGGACTTTTTCTTTCACCAACTGAGCCACAAAATATTGTTGTTTTCCTTTTATATTTATTTTGCAATTTGATTAGTTTAAAAAGAAATACATTGTTCAGTTCAGTTCAGTTTAATTCAGTCACTCAGTCCTGTCCGACTCTTTCTGACCCCATGAATCACAGCACGCCTCCCCTCCCTATCCATCACCAACTCCCAGAGTTCACTCAGATTCATGTCCATTGAGTCAGTGATGCCATCCAGCCATCTCATCCTCAGTCGTCCCCTTCTCCTCCTGCCCCCAATCCCTCCCAGCATCTGAGTCTTTTCCAATGAGTCAACACTTCACATGACCTGGCCAGAGTACTGGAGTTTCAGCTTTAGCATCATTCCCTCCAAAGAAATCCCAGGGCTGATCTCCTTCAAAATGGACTGGTTGGATCTCCTTGCAGTCGAAGGGACTCGCAAGAGTCTTTTCCAACACCATAGTTCAAAAGCATCAATTCTTCAGCCCTCAGCCTTCTTCACAGTCCAACTCTCACATACATACATGACCACAGGAAAAACCATAGCCTTGACTAGATGGACCTTAGTCGACAAAGTAGTGTCTCTGCTTTTGAATATGCTATCTAGGTTGGTCAGAACTTTTCTTCCAAGGAGCAAGTGTCTTTTAATTTCATGGCTGCAGTCACCATCTGCAGTGATTTTGGAGCCCATAAAAATAAAGTCTGACACTGTTTCCACTGTTTCCCCATCTGTTTCCCATGAAGTGATGGGACCAGATGCCATGATCTTCGTTTTCTGAATGTTGAGCTTTAAGCCAACTTTTTCACTCTCCTCTTTCACTTTCATCAAGAGGCTTTTAAGTTCCTCCTCACTTTCTGCCATAAGGGTGGTGTCATCTGCATATCTGAAGTTATTGATATTTCTCCCGGCAATCTTGATTCCAGCTTGTGTTTCTTCCAGTCCAGCATTTCTCATGATATACTCTGCATAGAAGTTAAATAAGCAGGGTGACAATATACAGCCTTTATGCATTCCTTTTCCTATTTAGAACCAGTCTATTGTTCCATGTCCAGTTCTAACTGTTGCTTCCTGACCTGCATACAGATTTCTCAAGAGGCAGGTCAGGTGGTCTGGTATTCCCATCTCTCTCAGAATTTTCCACAGTTTATTGTGATCCACACAGTCAAAAACTTTGACATAGTCAATAAAGCAGAAACAGATATTTTTCTGGAACTCCCTTGCTTTTTCCATGATCCAGCGGATGTTGGCGATTTGACCTCTGGTTTCTTTGCCTTTTCTTAAACCAGCTTGAGCATCATTAAGTTCACAGTTCATGTATTGCTGAAGCCTGGCTTGGAAAATTTTGAGCATTACTTTACTAGCATGTGAGATGAGTGCAATTGTGCGGTAGTTTGAGCATTCTTTGGTATTGCCTTTCTTTGGGATTGGAATGAAAACTGACCGTTTCCAGTCCTGTGGCCACTGCTGAGTTTTCCAAATTTGCTGACATATTGAGTGCAGCACTTTCACAGCATCATCTCTCAGGATTTGAAATAGCTCAACTGGAATGTCATCACCTCCACTAGCTTTGTTCACAGTGATGCTTTCTAAGGCCCACTTGACTTCGCATTCCAGGATGTCTGGCTCTAGATGAGTGATCACAATATCGTTAGTCCTATTTAAATGTGAACTATACAAAAAGATGATGGAATAAAGAAACAAAAGTAAAGGAAAAAAACTTAAATTGAGACATGTTCCCCCATGTATGCTATGAATATATTCTGCTTAGTCTGTATTTGACTGTATTCTATAGCATCATATTTATAGATTTTTTTTTTCACTCATTTTCCTCTCAGTGCTTCACTGAAGGTGATTTCCATTGAACTCTTTCAATTCACTGATTCTTTTCTCTGCTGAGTCCAATGTTCACTCCCTATGAGTGTTTCTCCATTCCTTAATTAACAGATAGAAAATAAATGGCAAACAATGGAAACAGTGATGGACTTTATTTTCTTAGGCTCCAAAATCGCTGAGAATGGTGACTGCAGCCATGAAGTTAAAAGACTCTTGCTCCTTGGAAGAAATGCTATGACCAACCTAGACAGCATATTAAAAAGCAGAGACATTACTTTGCCAACAAAGTCCATCTAGTCAAAGCTATGGTTTTTCCAGTAGTCATGTATGGATGTGAAATTTGGACCATAAAGAAGGCTGAGCATCAAAGAATTAATTCTTTTAAACTGTGGTTTTGGAGAAGACTCTTGAGAGTCCCTTGGATTCCAAGGAGATCAAACCAGTCAATCCTAAAGATTAACAGTCCTGAATATTCGTTGGAAGTACTGATGCTGAGGTTGAAACTCCAATACTTTGGCCACCTGATGCAAAGAGCCAACTCATTAGAAAAGACCCTGAAGCTTGGAAAGGTTGAAGGCAGAAGGCAAAGGGGATGGCAGAGGATGAGATGATTGGATGGCATCAGTGACTCAGCGGACATGAGTTTGAGCAAGCTCTGGGTGATGCTGAAGGGCAGGGAAGCCTGGCATGCTACAGTCCATGGGGTCACAAAGGGTTGGCCATGGATGAGCAACTGAACAATAACAGGCATATGAGGGGCTTCCCACATTGTGTAAGTGGTAAAGAACCCACCTACCAATGTAGGAGACATAAGAGACGTGGTTTGGAGTTCTGTGCTGGGAAGATCCCCTGGAGAAGGGCATGGCAAACTGGTTACTCCAGTATCCTTTCCTGGAGAATCCCAGGAACATAAGAGCCTGATGGGCTATAGTCCTTGGGGTTGCAAAGTATCAGAAGTTACTGAAGCAATTTAGCATGCATGCTCACAGAAGTTATGGGAAGTCACCTCAATTTCATGCAAAAATTGTTATATTGTGTAATGTGGTAGCTCTATCTAGTTCAAACTTTGAAAATGTCCTGGGTGTGTGGCTCGACTGGTCAGTGTTGCAAACACCTCCTTACCGTGGGGCATTGCTTCCTAAGTACATGAGATATAGATTTCATATTACCTTTCTAAACTAGTGCCTCCCTGCCTCACCCCACTTCTCCACAGTACTGTAAATATAGACCATTCAGAGCTTGGCAGCTCTTTGTCACTTCTTCCTGGAAATTCTAATTTTCTGAGATTTAGAGCTTAAACCTGACCAAATGTCTGGAGTGGAGACCTGTCTTACATATGTTGGCTTCCCTCTCTAGGCTTTGTTTCCTGTGTATTGCATGACAGTGGAGGGCAGGTGGCTCAAATATTTAAATATTCCTATAAATGAGCTTTTATAAACTTAAATGTTTAAATACACATTCACACACACACACACACACACACACACACACACACACACACACAAACTTCCCTGGTGGCTCAGTGGTAAAGGATCCTCTTGCCAAGCAGGAGACACAGGTTTGATCCCTAGATTCAGAAAACCCCCTGAAAAAGGAAAAGACAACCCACTCCAGTATTCTTGCCTGGAAAATCCGATGGACAGAGGAGCCTGGTGGGCTACAGTCCATGGCATCACAAAGAGTCAGACGTGATTTAGCAACTAAACAACAGCATGACAGAACTGGGGCTGTGGGGCCATTCCTCAGCTGTGTTCCCAGAAGCAGTAGATCTGAGTTTACATTTAGTCACTTGAACCACGTAGATCTACTTTCTAGACAGGCTTATTGAATAGCTCCCCCAGGGCAGTTTGTCTTACTGAGGTGAAATTTAGAAGAGAGAGGTTAATAGGATAAACTATGGATTCTGTTTCTGCAGATCATTTTCAGATTACAACTGGTACTCATCTTCCTCACCTGATCTATTTAAATTCCCCTCAAGCCAGCTATCCCTTCGGCTATCATTTTTGTTACTTTGGTGTCTGTTATTCTTGTTATTTACTCTTTAATTGTGTCTGATTCTTTGCGACCCCATGGGCTGTAGCCTGCCAGGCTCCTCTGTCCTTGAGACTCTTCAGGCAAGGATACTGAAGTGGGTTGTTATTTCCTTCTCCAAGGGATCTTCCCGACCTAAGGACCGAATCTGCTTCTCCCATGTCTCTGGCATTGGCAGGTGGATTCTTTACCACTGTACCATCTGGTGACTGACTCATTAATAGGACTTATGTTATTATTAGAGAGGGATCTGAGTCTTTGGCCATTTTGCTCTTTTCAGGATAGGTTTGTTGTTCCTATCAATTCATGGTCACACTGCATCAGTGAAGAACTTGGAGTCAGCAGTGGTCATGTGGGTTCCACACATATTCCTGCTTGACATCATTGCTTGACAGCAGTTCAGCCACTGTCTGATGATTAGGGTCATTTATCCCTGACAGCATAGCAGTTTTCTACTTCAGCTGGCCACAAGAAGTCCAAAGGATCCTGGAAATGGAGTTTGTAGCTTATTGAGAGTCTGCCGATGTTTGTTGACAAGAATGTGTCTCCCTTTGTGACTAAAATCTCCAATCTTGTACAGTCCAGAATTGCAGAGACTGGAAACTCAAAATCTCTAGCAATAAGTAAGATAACTGGATGACTCCTGCATTCACCCTCTTGGGTCCCAGACACATAGGCAAGTTCTTCTGGTTAGAGACATAGTACAAAGTCTCTGATTTAATGCATATACTATATCCTAAAAGGTTTATTCCTCTCTGGAATTTAAATTCATATAGTCTTCCTTGCTTCTACAGCTACCTGATCTTTCCAAACTCTGTTTTTGGTATTTTTAATTAAATTGTTACAGTTACTTTTGGTTACTTTTTATATTCAGAAATAGAAATGCTCCAGGCATATGCATTCATATAATGTCATATAATGATTAGAGTCTGGGGAAAAAAACAAAAAAAGCTATTAATGTGTTTACATTTGGTGAGAGCTAGAATGAGAGGATCTAATGCTTATATCATGGTTTTCTTAAAAACATGCTTGTATTGTTTGCAAGTTTTATATTTATCATTCATTTATGCATATTTCTTTTTTTCAGATTGAAAGAAAATCCAAAGTTTAGAGAATATTTTAAGAATATTTTCTGCATGTATTTCTTTTTATTTTAATTTTTCTAGAAATGACAGCTCACTAAATGTCTAAGATATTTTCTCAGCTTGACTATAAGAGAGATTGCAAGGTCACAAATATATGAATAGTTTGAGATTCCAAAAGCACTAAGCATTCTATAAAAAGTGAGCTTGGTTATGTCATTTCAGGCACAAAGTAAATCATGTGTGAAGACACCAAGGGGAAAGTGTTTAATTCTTTTTAAGAACTTAAAAAATTTTCTGTAAATAAAAACAAAAACAAAAGAGAGTGTTCTAAGATAGGATTGAAAGGTGGGCTGTGGTTGGTTTGTGGAAGGCATTTTACTTCATAGTAATTCTTTTGATATTTTCCCTTAGTTATTGGAGTGTTATGCTAGTGGATGAAAAACCAGAGCTTTCAGAATTCACTGTGTCTGAAAGTATTAACTGTTATGAAACTTTCTTGGCAGGTTACACTCCTGGCATACATTAACCATGTGAATCAGAGCTAGGCAGTGCCTTCATGACTAAAAGTTTTATACCATGCTTTTTAAAGCTTTTATTTTGATTTATTTATTTATTTATTTATTTATTTATTTTTGAGTAAAGGAAAAGGGCATTTGTCTGAGCATGAATTCTATCTTGCATACATTTTTGTCATTCTAAAAAAAGGAATTTATGAAGCAAAATTTTGTTAAATGTTAAACTTTAAAATTTAATAAAACAGATTATTAAATTACTGCCATTAACTATTTCATGGGCTTTAAGGGTAAAGTATGCTCAGCTGTTAAAATATCTAAAGAAAATTTGTGGGTTTTTTTTTTTTTTGTGCAATTGGAATAAAAAGAAAATATCAAATGAAAATAAATATGTTTCAACAAAGAGCTTAGTATTAGTGGTTTAGCTGCTAAGTCATGTCTGACTCTTGTAACCCCACAGACTGTAGCCGGCCAGTCTCCTCTGTCCATAGGATTCTCCAGGCAAGAATCCTGGGGTGGGTTGCCATTTCCTTCTCCAACCACTACTAAAGAGTTAGTGATTAATATAAAAGAGCATGGCATGTGCTTTTAGATATAAAGCGTATGTAAATCAACTTAGCAAATAAAGCAATTTAAGAATTCAAGTAGAATTGTTAAGAAAAATCCATGACTTAGTCTTCAGAATCTCAGAATATATTACCTTCATGGCAAAAGGGACTTTATAGTTGGCTAAAGTAAGGATCTTGGAATTGGAAGTTTATTCTATATTTTCTGTATGGGTCCAAAGTAATCATAGGGTCTTTTTAAAAAGTAAATGAGAGCATCAAAGTTATAGAGACTATATATAATGAAGGAAGCAGTGTTGAAATGAAACACTTTGAATGAAGGAACAGGCCATGAGTTAAGGAATGCAGGTGCCCTCTAGACTCTGGAAAACTCAAGGGAACAGATTCTTCTCTGTAGCCTTTGGAAGGAACACATGTCTGTCAGCACCTTGATTTTGGTCCAGAAAGACACATTTTAGATTTCTGACCCCTAAAACAATAATAGAATACATTTTCACTACTTTTGTTGTTGTAAGCCACAGAATTTGTGATAGTTTGGCTGCAGTAGAGAATTGAAAGTGAAAGTATTAATTACTCAGTCTTGTCCAGCTGTTTTCGACCCCATGAGCTGTAGCCCACAAGTCTCCTCTGTTCATGGAATTCTCCAGGCAAGACTACTGTAAGGGGTTGCCATTTCCTTCTCCAGGGGTCTTCCCAACCTGAGGATTGACCTCGGGTCTCCACACTGCAGGCAGACTCTTTATTGACTGAACCACCGGGAAAGACCTATGAGTCAGACCTGCAGTAGGGAATTAGTACAGTACTATTTCTGCTTAATCATTCCTATACTCATATTGCTTTGCTTAACTCTGCAATTTTAGAGTTAATACCCTCTATGAGGAGGATAATGACTGAGTGAAAATGACAGTGAGATTCACTCAGTCAAGTCTGAATCTTTGTGACCACATGGTAGCCTTATTCACACTGTTCACACCGTGTATGAACAAAGCAAAAACAGCACCAGTTGTGGATGTTACTGGTGATGGAAGTAAAGTCTGATGTTGTAAAGAGCAATAATGCATAGAAACCTGGACTGTTAGGTCCATGAATCAGGGCAAATTGGAAATGGTCAAACAGGAGATGGCAAGAGTGAACATCAACATTTTAGGAACCAGCAAACTAAAATGGACTGGAATGGGTGAATTTAACTCATTTGAACATTATACCTACTACTGTGGGCAAGAATCCCTTAGAAGAAATGGAGTAGCCATGATGGTCAACAAAAGAGTCTGAAATTCAGTACTTGGATGCAATCTCAAAAACAACAGAATGATGTCTGCTCATTTCCAAGGCAAACCATTCAATATCACAGTAATCCAAGCCTATGCCCCAAGCAATAATAGTGAAGAAGGTGAAGTTGAATGGTTCTATGAAGACCTACAAGACCTTCTAGAAGTAACACCCAAAAAAGATGTCCTTTTCATTATAGGGGACTGGAATGCAAAAGTAGAAAGTCAAGACATACCTGGAATAACAGGCAAATTTGGCCTTGAAGTACAGAATGAAGCAGGGAAAAGGGTAACAAAGAGTTTTGTCAAGAGAACACACTGGTCATAGCAAACACCCTCTTCCAACAATATAAGAGAAGACTACACATGGATATCACAAGATGGTCAATATTAAAATCATATTGATTATATTCTTTGCAGCCAAAGATAGCTCAGATCATGAACTCCTTATTTCCAAATTCAGACTTAAATTGAAGACAGTAGGGAAAACCATTAGACCATTCAGTTATGCCCTAAATCGAGTCGTTTACAATTATGCTGTGGAATTGAGAAATAGATTCAAGGGATTAGATCTGATAGAAGAGTGCGTGAAGAACCATGAACAAAGGTTCATGACATTGTTCAGGAGGCAGGGACCAAGACCATCCCCAAGAAAAAGAAATGCAAAAAGGCCAAATGGTTGTATTAGGAAGCCTTACAAATACATGTGAAAAGAAGAGAAGTGAAAGTCAAAGGAGACAAGGGAAGATACCCCCATTTGAATGCAGAGTTCCTAAGAAGAGCAAGGGGAGATAACAAAGCATTCTTCAGTGATCAATGCAAAGAAATAGAGGAAAACAAAAGAAAGGGTGGGACTACAGATCTCTTCAAGAAAATAAGAGATATCAAGGGAACATTTCATGCAAAGAGGTGCTCAATAAAGGACAGAAATGGTAGGTACCTAACAGAAGCAGAAGATATTAAGAAGAGGTGGCAAGAATACACAGAAGAACTATACAATAAGATCTCCATGACCCAGATAATCATGAAGGCATGATCACTCACCTAGAGCCAGACATCCTGGAACACAATGACAAGTGGGCCTTAGGAAGCATCCCAGGAACAAAGCTAGTAGAGGTGATGGAATTCCATTGAGCTATTTCAAATCCTAAAAGATGATGCTGTGAAAGTGCTGCAGTCAATATGCTAGCAAATTTGGAATACTCAGTAGTGGCCACAGGACTGGAATCCAATCCCTAAGAAAGGCAATCCAAAAGAATGCTCAAACTACTGCACAATTGCACTCATCTCACATGTTAGTAAAATAATGCTCAAAACCCTCCAAGCCAGGCTTCAGCAGTATGTGAACCATACACTTGCAGAAGTTCAAGAAATAGAAAAAGCTGGTTTTCTATTGTCAATGTCCATTGGATCATCACAAAAAGCACGAGTTTCAGAAAAATATTCATTTCTGCTTTATTGACTATGCTAAAGCCTTATTGTGTGGATCACAGTAAACTGTGGAAAATTCTGAAAGAGACAGGAGTACCAGACCACCTGACCTGCCTCTTGAGAAATCTGTATGCAGGTCAGGAAGCAACAGTTAGAACTAGACTTGGAACAGCAGAGTGGTTCCAAATCAGGAAAGGAGTATATCAAGGCTATATATTGTCACCCTGCTTATTTAACTCATGTGCAGAGTATATCATGAGAAATGTTGGGTTAGATGAAGCAAAAGCTGGAATCAAGATTTCCAGGATAAATTTCAGTAACCTTATATATGCAGATGACATCACCCTTATGGCAGAAAGTAAAGAAGAACTAAAGGGTCTCTTGATGAAAGTGAAAGAGAAGAGTGAAAAAGCTGGCTCAAAGCTCAACATTCAGAAATCTAAGATCATGGCATCTGGGAACAAGTGGAAACAGTGGCTGACTTTATTTTTCTGGGCTCCAAAATCACTGCAGATGGTGATTGCAGCCATGAAATTAAAAGGTGCTTACTCCTTGGAAGGAAAGTTATGACCAACCTAGACAGTGTACTTAAAAGCACAGGCATTACTTGGCTGACAAAAGTCCATCTAGTCAAAGCTATAGTTTTTCCAGTAGTCATGTATGGATGTAAGAGTTGGACTATAAAGAAAGCTGAGTGCTGAAGAATTGATGCTTTTGGACTGTGGTGTTGGGGAAGACTCTTGAGAGTCCCTTGGACTGTAAGGAAATCCAACCAGTCCATCCTAAAGGAAATCAGTCCTGAATAGTCATTGCAAGGACTGATGCTGAAGCTGAAACTCCAGTACTTTGGCCACCTGATGTGAAGAACTGACTCATTTGAAAAAGCCTTGATGCTGGGAAAGATTGATAGCTGGAGGAGATGGGGACAACAGAGAATGAGATAATTGGATGGCATCACCGAGTCAATGGACATGAGTTTGAGTAATCTCCGGGAGTTGGTGATAGACACTGAGGCCTGGCATGCTGCAGTCCATGGAGTTGCAAAGAGTTGGACATGACTGAGTTTCTGAACTGAACTGAACTGGACTGTAGCCTGCCAGGTTCCTCTCTCTTTGGAATTCTTCAGGCCAGAATACTGGTGTATGTAGCCATTCTGTTCTGCAAGGGATCTTTCCAACCCAGGGAGGAAACCTAGGTCTCCTTTATTGCAGGTTGAGCCACTGGGGAAATCCAGGAAAACTGGAATGGGTACTTATCCCTTCTCCAGCAGATATATTCCTGACCCAGGGATCCAACTGGGTCTCCTGCATTGCAGGTGGATTCTTTCTTTATCAGCTGAGCTACCAGGGAAGCCCTAATGATGGAGTAGTGAAAGGGACAGAGTAAGTAGCCTGGCTAGCTCCATCACAGGAGGGTAATGGCTGCCCTATGGTTATCGATTCACTAATTTCTGATGAAGAGACTCTTGCAGTTGGTATGTCTAGATGGTTGTCCCTTTCCCATACTGTCTTGATCATTTATTAACTTCCCAAGTTTTCTGTCCTGAAACAGTAATTCTATCTTGGATATTCTTGACAGTGAAGGGACAAACAAGCATCAGTCCCTTTCATGAGTGAGTGAGAAGTCGTTCAGTCATGTCTGACTCTTTTCGACCCCATGGACTATAGCCTACCAGGCTTCTCCATTCATGGGATTTTCCAGCCAAGAATACGGTGTGAGTTGCCATTTCCTTCTCCAGGAGATCTTCCCAAACCAGGGATTGAACTGGGGTATCCCACATTGTAGGCACACACTTTACCATCTGAGCCACCAGGGAAGTCCATGACTCAACACAAAAACTGTCAGGCTTATCTCATTCATGAGTTTAGATCAAGTTATGCAACCAAATTTAGCAATATGAGAGCAATGGAAATTTTGATGGAAAACAGACAAAATCCAAACACCAGTAAACCATATTCTGAGAAGAATGATATAAGTATAAATCTTCTCTTTACTGAGATCACTGTGTTGTAAAAAACCTGTGTTAGTCCAGTCTACCAGATGGAATCAACACTATCATGGAGTGGGATGAATCAATCTGTCCCATAGATTCAACATTTCAAAGTAAAGCATCATGGTACAACATGCGGTCTCAGTAAAAACAAAATAAAAAAGAAAAAGCAAAATAGCTGTTACTTTTGAATAGAAATGTAAATAATAAGATTTAACTTGAAAAATCTGGACATGACTATAGGGCTAGTACTTGCATATTTTATTCTAATTCAGAAAGTTAGAATGGAACAAACAAAAAGGTTTGAATTTAAAGGCTGAATTAAAAATGAAAGACTGGTTGCATTATTCCTTTTTTAAAAATTTAATTCACTTTCATTCATTTTTTATTTCATTTATTTCTTATTCACATTTAATTGTTTCACTGTCTTTATTTTATTTATTATTTATTTTTGGCTACATGGTTTGCAGGATCTTAGTTCCCTGATCGGGAATTGAACCTGGTCTCTTGGCAGCAAGAGTGAAGATTCTTAACCATTGGACTCCCAATAAATTCATACATTATTTCTTTATATGTCTGTTTTCCTGATATTCCAGTAGCTGATAAAGGTGGTGAGATTTGATCCCAGCGCTACAAAACAAGGTCTGAGCAAACACTAAAATTTTGAAAGTCAGATTAGTTTATAACATATTCACCTCCTCACCACATGTCTTCATATGAGGCTGAGTTAAACTCAGAGTTGAGCAAAAACTTGGGAAAACTGGACTGGTGACCATTCTCTTTGTGTCTTCCCATGACAGAAAAAGAATTTGACATCTTTTCCTTGACTTACTTTTTCTTCAAGCAGACCTTTGCTAAGGATGAAATGTGTAAAATGGTGTCATAAATGTAATATTAAACATTATAAACAGCTTTAATTACAGTGCAATTATGTAAAAATAATTATACATTGCTCTGTTTAGTTTTAACTATTTCATCTCTACCCTAAATTCAGCTTATCTTTTTATTTGTGGCTAGTTCACCAGGTGTGGTTTCCATTCACATACTGAATGAGTTTAGAAGAAATCCTTACAAAGTAAAATACAGCTTGGTAAAATTATTATACCTGCTGAATGGTAATCACAAATCTTATGCAGCATACATATTATCATTTAAGAAATTTTTCTTTGCACTCAAATATCCGATATTCAGTTTCAGTTCAGTTGCTCAGTCCTGTACAACTCTGCGACCCCATGAATGGCAGCATGCTAGGCCTCTGTCTGTCCATCACCAACTCCTGGAGTTCAACCAAACCCATGTCCATTGAGTCGCTGATAACATCCAACCATGTCATCCTCTTTTGTCCCTTTCTGCTACGCCCTCAATCTTTCCCAGCATCAGGGTCTTTTCAAATAAGTCAGCTCTTAACATCAGGTGGCCAAAGTATTGGAGTTTCAGCTTCAGCATCAGTCCTTCCAATGAACAACCAGGACTGATCTGCTTTAGGATGGACTGGTTGGATCTCTTTGCAGTCCAAGGGACTCTCAAGAGTCTTCTCCAACACCACAGTCCAAAATCATCAATTCTTCAGTGCTCAGCTTTCTTTATAGTGTAATTCTCACATTGATACATGACCACTGGAAAAACCATAGCCTTGACTAGATGGACCTTTGTTGGCAAAGTAATGTCTCTGCTTTTTAATATGCTGTCTAGGTTGATCATAACTTTCCTTCCAAGGAGTAAGCATCTTTTAATTTCATGGCTGCAGGCACTGTCTGCAGTGATTTTGGAGCCCACAAAAATCAAGTCTGACACTGTTTCCACTATTTCCGCATCTATTTGGTATGAAGTGATGGGGCCAGATGCCATGATCTTAGTTTTCTGAATGTTGAGCTTTAAGCCAATTTTCTCACTCTCCTCTTTCACTTTCAACAAGAGGCTCTTTAGTTCTTCTTCATTTTCTACCATAAGGGTGGTGTTGTCTACATATATGAAGTTATTGATATTTCTCCCTGAATTTCTCCCTTGATTCCAGCCTGTTCTTCCTCCGGCCCAGTGTTTCTCATGATGTACTCTGCATATAAGTTAAATAAGCAGGGTGACAATATACAGCCTTGATGTACTCCTTTTCCTATTTGGAACAAGTCTGTTGTTCCATGACCAGTTATAACTGTTGCTTCCTGACCTGCATACAGATTTTCAAGAGGTAGGTCATGTGGTCTGGTATTCCCTTCTCTTGAAGAATTTTCCACAGTTTATTATGATCCACACTGTCAAAGGCTTTGGCATAGTCAATAAAGCAGAAATAGATGTTTTTCTGGAACTCTCTTGCTTTTTCAATGATTCATTGGATGTTGACACTTTGATCTCTGGTTCTTCTGCGTTTTCTAAAACCAGCTTGAACATCTGGAAGTTCACAGTTCACGTATTGCTGAAGCCTGGTTTGGAGAATTTTAAGCATTACTTTACTAGTGTGTGCTACTGCTGCTGCTAAGTCACTTCAGTCGTGTCTGACTCTGTGCGACCCCATAGCAGCTCACCAGGCTACCCTGTCCATGGGATTCTCCAGGCAAGAACACTAGTGTGTGAGATGAGTGCAATTGTGTGGTAGTTTGAGCATTCTTTGGCACTGCCTTTCTTCAGGATTGGAATGAAAACTGACCTTTCCCAGTCCTGTGGCCATGCTGAGGTTTCAGATTTGCTGGCATATTGAGTGCAACACTTTCACAGCATCATCTTTCACGATTTGAAATAGCTCCACTGGAATTCCCTCACCTCCACTAGCTTTATTCATAGTGATTCATCCTAAGGCCCATTTGACTTCACATTCCAGGATGCCTGGCTCTAGATGAGTCATCACACCATCGTGATTATCTGGGTCCTTAAGATCTATTTTTTGTACAGTTTTTCTGTGTATTCTTGCCACCTCTTAATATCTTCTGCTTCTATTAGGTCCCTACAATTTCTGTGCTTTATTGAGCCTATCTTTGCATGAAATGTTCCCTTGGTATCTGTAATTTTCTTGAAGAGCTCTCTAGTCTTTTCCATTCTGTTGTTTTCCTCTATTTCTCTGCATTGATTGCTGAGGAAGGCTTCTCTCTCCTTGCTATTCTTTGGAACTCTGCATTCACATAGGTATACCTTTCCTTTTCTCCTTTGCTTTTTGCTTCCCGTCTTTTCACAGCTATTTGTAAGGCCTCCTCAGACGGTCATTTTGCTTTTTTTCATTTCTTTTTTTTGGAGATGGTCTTGATTCCTGTCTCCTCTACAATGTTGGGAACCTCTGTCCATAGTTCATCAGGCACTCTGTCTATTAGATCTAGTCCCTTAAATCTATTTCTCACTTCCACTGTATAGTCATAAGGAATTTGATTTTTGTTCATACCTGAATGGTCTAGTGGTTTTCTCCATTTTCTTCAATTTCAGTCTGAATTTGGCAGAAAGGAGAACAGGATCTGAGCCACAGTCAGCTCTCAGTCTTGTTTTTGCTGAGTGTATAGAGATTCTCCATCTTTGGCTGCAAAGAATATAATCAATCCAATTTTGGTGTTGACCATACCCTATATTATATACTTCTATTAAAATTAATTAAATAAAAATAGTATGTATATCACATATTCTAATTTTAAAATGGAAATATAGGCAGAAATACCTGAGGACAAATATTTGAAGTGATAGATGGCAGTATCGTTGCATTTTTTTATAATGGTTTTGCTCACTTTTACCCCTCACCCAACAACCTTCGTTACTTTCTGAAGTTTTGTAGGTCAATGTATGTTAATTTGAAGACTGTTGTGTTTTTTTTTTTTTTTTTTTTTTGACTAGGTAACTCTGATTTGCATTTCCTCACTGTATGAAGGATGATACCCAGAGAATCACAGAAGTGAAAAGAAAAGGTTTCCATTAATTTACACATGGTTTGCACAGCTAACCCGAAACACCAGGAGATTGTGAAGTTGGCTCAGTGTGATGCTATGAATTGGTCTATTCTATCCATTCTAAGGAACGCCTTAGTTTACTGAATGCCCAGTGTAATTTCAAAACACATTTTAAGATACCTATTTAGTTATAAAATCTCTTTGATTTTAACATATGTTTTTACTCTTGAGGTTAAATCATACAAATCGATTTTCACTAACTTGCTACCTGATATTTCATAGGTATTCTTAAAGATCATCTTTCAATAAATGACTGGATCTTCTAAGAGAGAGAAAAGTAAAGTGCTCATCTTTTAAACAGCGCTAAAGAAATATATAGGAAAAGCAGTAATAATGAAGAAAGTTATGTATTCTCTTTTCAAGGAGGGAATAAAAGGGAAAATGAGTAATGGATAATTCAGCTAAAATGGTTTTCTAAAATCTCAGCATGTAAGTTGAACTACAGGACCAAATATACTGAAGGTAAGCTTTTGCTGCACCAAGAGTAATGTTTGATATCCAAGGAGGGAAAGAATATTTTCTTGCTGCATCAGATGCATTTAGTTGTGTTGGATATTTCAAGTGTGCCGGTTCCAAAAAAAAAAAAGAAGAAAAAACACACAAACCCTTAAAAGCTGTGCTCTGTTCTCTCCTCATTTTTTTAAAATAAAAAGATCAAACAACAATTGAAGTTAGTAGCGAAAGAAAGAAAGTACCAATTTAATCTCATCAATTTTTTTTGTGAGAATTTTCAGCTCTAAGAATGCAATATGAAAGTGTCACACAGGTGATGTGTTATCAATGCTCCTTTTTTAATCTTCAAAATAAGTTGGCGGTATATTGTAATGTACAACAATAGCAACTAATGTGGGAGAAAGCTGGGAGTCTTTGTACACTTTATAACATAATCACAACATGTAGTTTTTTCTTGTGAAATGTCTAAATGTGGTCATATGACAACATGACCAGGATCAATTGTTTGTTTGTTTGTTTGTTTTGCATTTTGACACTGCCAATAATTTTTTGTTTCCAGTTTTAATATCCAATCTAACACTCTGATGCTGGGAGGGATTGGGGGCAGGAGGAGAAGGGGATGACAGAGGCCAGATGGCATCACCGACTCAACGGACATGAGTCTGAGTGAACTCCAGGAGTTGGTGATGGACAGGGAGGCCTGGCGTGCTGCAATTCATGGGGTCGCAAAGAGTCGGACACGACTGAGTGACTGAACTGAAGCAAATAATGACAGTTCATTATTCTCAGTGTTAATTTTTCTTTGTGATCTTTAATAAGCCTTTTTACATACTACATAATTCCATCTTAGAAACTGCCCTTTAAGAGGGTTGATTGTTATTGCAATTCCAATTGTCTTTTGTGAACATCTAGACACAGTTTGAACAAATCAAAGATCTTCAGTTAAATAATAAGTGGCAGAAACTACAAAGGACAGTTCTGAGAATCTGACTCTGGAGCTTTCTGCTACTCTGGGAAACTTAATGTCAGGAAAATTAATATCTCAAAATTATTCATCTTAAAGTTTCAATGACTATTAAAAAGCCTTTAGTGCATGGGATTCCAGGTGACTTAGTGGTGAAGAGTCCACCTGCCAATGCAGGAGACTCAGGAGATGCAGGTTCAATCTCTGGTTCGGGAAGATCCCCTGGAGTAGGAAATGACAAACTGCTTCAGTGTTCTTTCCTGGAAAATTTCATGGATGGAGGAGCCTTGTGGGCTACAGTCCATGGAGTCTCAAAGAGTTGGATATGATTGAGCACATGTTTATAAACAGATACACAAAAGAAGAGATCATTTTACTGTTTTTCAGAATATTGTCATATGAAGTAATAGAAACTAGTATATAAAAAAATTTAAGAATTTATTTGTATCCACAAAGTATTCCATGTATACTGTTTTAAAATAGACTATTGGATAATGATTTATTAAAAATATGAACAAATTTTTAAATTTATAGAAGTATTTTTAAATGATAAAAGATAATTTATTATATTATTAAACTATATAAAATAGCTTTTTTAATAGTAAAATTGCTTCAGCCATCATAAAATAATGTCAATAAATAACAATAATAAGGGAAAGAAGGCATTCTTCAGCAAAGTTCCTTTCAAAGTTGTAGAAATATGATCTTTGTATACATATGTGACTTCAGCAGCTAGGTCAGATCACAAAGTGTGTACCAAGCTCAAAATGTAAAGAGAAAGGAAACTCATGCTGATATCTCAAGGTTGGTTTCACTGTGGTAAACAGCTCTGCAGGTGAAAGGGCAGTGCAAAGGAGGCTGGGCAGTAGATCAGACTTGAAATGTGTTTTTGTGTGTTTTCCCCCTTATTCCTTAAGCAGAAATGAAGGAACTACATACACATAGAGGGAATTATAAATTATATGCAGATTTTTCCACTGTGCAGAGAATTGGCACTTCTAACTCCTGAGTTGTTCAAGGGGACCATTGCATATAACACATTTTCTTCATCCAATCACCTATCAATGGGCACTTAGATTGATTCCATATCTTTAGTTCAGTTCACTTCAGTCACTCAGTCGTGTCCAACTCTTTTCCACCCTATGGACTGCAGCACACCAGGCTTCCCTGTCCATCACCAACTCCTGGAGTTTACTCAAACTCATGTCCATTGAATCGGTGATGTCATCTAACCATCTCATCCTCTGTCGTACCCTTCTCCTCCTGCCTTCAATCTTTCCCAGCATCAGGGTCTTTTCCAATGAGTTAGTTCTTCACATTAGGTGGCCAAAATATTGGAGTTCCATATCTTAGCTATTGAGAATAGGAAGCAATTGATGTTGGAATTAATTTTCAAATTGATGTTTTCATTTTCTTTGGATAAACAGAACTGAAATTGCTGGATCATATGGCAGTTCAATTTTTATATTTTTGAGGATCCCCCCAACTGTTTTCTGAACCACTTTACATTTCTACCAGCAAATGTTCTATTTTCTTCACATTCTTACTAACACATGTTATTAGTTCTCTTTTTCATGACTAATTTTGAGCTGGTATCTTATCTTCTATATGCTAACAATAAGCTATCAGAAAAAGAAATTAGGAAAGCAATCCCATTTACAATTGCATCATAAAGAATGAAATACCTAGGAACAAATTGAACCAACGAGGTAAAAACACAAAACTTGTATTCTAAAAACCGTAAGACATGGATGAAAAAAAATTGAAACCACACATGCATATTTAATTTTAGAAGATTATTCCAAATTGTTTTCCAATATACTTGTGAAATTTTTATTTTGATGAATGCGTGAGTTCTGGTTGATTCTGATATTCTCTAAATGCATTATTGTCAGACTTCAACTTTTTCTAAACCTATGTGGAAAAAAGAATTTAATTATTTTTAAAGGTTTAATTTGTATCATCTAACTTTCCAATGACTGATTATTTAGCATTGGATATGTTGGCTACATGCTGTGTTTACTTGGTAAAATATTTATACTCTGCATCTATTTTTCTTTGGCATTGTTTGTATTTATTTTATTTTTATTCTTTTTTACCAATTTGCATTTATTTTCAGTTCATAGATTGCTTTATATTTTCTGCCTTATTTAAGACATTACACAATTTGAAGATTATAAAAATATTATTTTGTGTTATATTGTTATATTATATAGTGTTATATATATAGTGTTATATTAATTTGTATAGAAATTGATTTTTTGAAGATTAGAAGTCAGTATTTTTTTAATGAAAACTATTAAAGTATTGATTTTTTCCTTATTGATAAATGTGTCCACCTCTACTGCAATCAAAGTTTTCACATGAAGAGTACCCACTTTCGAGTCATTCTAATGTATACCACTGGCTTACTTTCAGTAAGTAATTATGTTTTCCACTTCTTGTAGCATTCTGTAAAGTCTTTTATATTAAGGATATTTCCCTGTGAAACACAGTGTTTCTCTTTACTTCACTTTTTCTATTATCTGGAAATTTTGTTTAAATTTTTATCTATTTCTTAATTCTTACAAGTATTTACTAGTAAAATCAACTGACTTAAGTTTTTTTGTTGGCAAGTTCTGTTTTTCATTTTAAACTTGCGACACACATAATAATATTTACCACTTTTTAATGTATCAAATTGATAAAGTTTCCTTCTATGCATGATTTATTGAAAGTTTTTATAGTTGCTTTGTTCAGTCACTCAGTTGTGTCCAATTCTTTGTAAGCTCTTGAACAGCAGCTTGCCAGGCTTTCCAGTTCTTCACTCTCCCTAAGTATGTTCAAACTCATGTCCATTGAGTCAGTGATGCCATCTAAACATCTCATCCTCTGCCTCCCCGTTCTCCTCTTGCCCTCAATCTTGCCCAGCATCAGGGTCTTTTCCAATGAGTTGGCTCTTTGCATCAGATAGCAGAAGGATTAGGGCTTCAGCTTCATCATCAGTCCTTCCAATGAATATTCAGGGTTTATTTCCTTTAGGATTGATTGGTTCCATCTCCTTGCTGTCCAAGGGACTCTCAAGAGTCTTCTCCAGCACTACAGTTAGAAATCAATAATTCTTTGGCACTCAGTCTTCTTTATGGTCCAGCTCTCACATCTTCACATGACTATTGGAAAAACCATATCTTTGATTACATGGCATGGCTGCACTCAACATATGCAATGACTTTGGAAGCAAAGAAAAGAAAATCTGTCGCTCTTTCCACTTTTCCCCCATCTATTTGCCATGAAGTGATGGGACCAGATGCCATGATCTTAGTTTATTGAATGTGGAGTTTTAAGCCAGCTTTTTCTTTCTCCTCTTTCACACTCATCAAAAGGCTCTTTACCTCCTCTCCACTTTCTGCCATTAGAGCAATATTATTTGCATACCTGAGATTTCTGTTGTTTTTTTTTTTTGTTGTTGTTGTTCTTGTTCTTGTTGTTTTTATTTCTCCAAACAATCTTGATTCCAGCTTGGGATTTATCCAGCCCAGCGTTTCACATAATGTATTCTGTATAGAAGTTAAATAAGCAGGGTGACAATATACAGCATTGTCATACTCCTGTATCTGAAACCAGTCCATTGTTCCATATTTGGTTCTAACTGTTGCTTCTCGACCTGCATACGGGTTCCTCAGGAGACAGGAAAGTGGTCTGGTATTCCCATCTCTTTAAGAATTTTTCAGTTTGTTATGATACACACAAAGGCTTTAGCGTAGTCAGTGAAACAGATGTTTCCTGGAATTACCTTGCTTTTTTTATGATCCAGGCAATGTTGGCACTTTGATCTCTGGTCCTTCTGTCTTTTAAAAATTCTGCTTGTACTTCTGCGAGTTTTCGGTTCACATACTGCTTAAGCCTAGCTTGAAGGATTTTGATCATTACCTTGCTAGCATGTGAAATGAGTGAAATCATATAATAGTTTTACTGATTTAAGTTTTGTCAGCTGCTCTGTGCATGTGTTGATAAGATTAATCATAGTTTTCTTTTTTGTTTTTATGTTTCAATCTGTGTGCACAACATTACATTAATTGACTATTGAAATTTGAAGTAACCTTACATTTCTGGTATAAATTATATTCATCCTTCCTATAGATTCCTGGATTTGATTTGCTAATGCTTTATTCAGAAATCTTACAATTATTAAGGATATTAATTTTCAAATTTTAATTTAGATTTTTATTTGTATATTAGAATATATTTGCCTGATTTTGGTAGGTGATTTCAGCTTCATAAAATTAGTTGGAAGGTATTTCTTAAAATATTGGTTTTATTTTTTTTCTTCACGTAGTAGTGAAAAATTATCAATGAAGCTATTTAAGCCAGTATTTAATTTCATAGGTTTTTAATTAGGAGATAAATTGTTGGAATAAATACAGGATACTTTGTTATATACCTTTTCTTATTTAATTTGAATGATTTCCCCCATGATATTTGTAGTTTTAAAATAAATTGTTCAAATAAAGAAGTTATTGAACTACTGATTTTTTTTTAATAATTGAAAATTTTCAAGTCTTTTAATCTTTACGTTAGAGGTTGTTTGCAATCATTAATTTTCTACTCCATCTGTTTTTACATTTATTGGCATAAAAGTGTTTCAAATTTAATCATATATTTTCAATATCTCTAGTACCTATCTCTAGTACCTAGAGATATCTAGAGAACCTTTTTCATTTTCCTTTACCCTGGATTAGTCTGTTTAAGTACAATTTTTTAGCCTTTCTAAAATAATGAATTATGACTTAGTGGGTTATTTACTGTTAAATTTATTTTTATATTTTGTTTTGTCTTGTTTCATTGATATCTTTCTTAACTCTCTTAGTTTTTGTAGATTTAAATTGTACCAATTTTTTTCAGGCTTTATAATATAGATTGTTGAATCATTTATCTTTAGAATTTTTTTTTCTAATACAGAATATGAACTCAGAATATCCCTAAAGCACTGCCAGAATGCATTGCACAAATTTTGACTTACTGTATTTTATTATACTTCAGGTGAAGATATTTTATATTTCCTTGTAATTTATTTCTTCCTGTCAAGGTTATTTAAAATTCTGTTACTTGATTTCTAAATATATGTAACATTTCTGTTCTGCTTAGAGAACATAAACAAATAGATACAGCCCTTAAAAGTAACTTGTCTCATTTTGTAGTCAATTAATCATTACTTACCAATCAATTTTGGTAAATATTTTATGCCAGCATGAAATAATGGATAATTAGTTTTACTTAGATGCAATTGACTTTCCATAAATTTCATTTAAGTCAGTTTTGTTAATTGTGTCAATCAGATTTACTGTATCTTTACTGAATCTCTGGTCTAGAAATCCACACAAAATACAGCAACAAGATTTGCTTTGTGTATGTGTGTGTGTGTGTGTGTGTGCACTTAGTCACTCAGTCATGTACAACTCTTTGTGACCTCATGGTTGGTAACACACCCAGGCTTCTCTGTCCATAGAATTTTCCAAGGAAGAATGTTGTTGCTTTCTTAGCTCATAAATAAATCCTCACATTAATCAATTGCTTAGACAAAGTTGTAGCGGAAATATGTCATCCCTCAATGTTTGCTCTTTTTATTATATTTATTATATACGTTGATGCAAATATAATTGCAGTTTTGCATTGTTGAATTTTGCTGTTTGTATTGGAATATATTCTGAAGTAAATATGGCTATATTATGCATCTTTAATGCTCATTTCTGATGGTTTTCTTGTGTTTTTTTTTTTTTTTGCTAATCACTCACTAGTTGCTGCTTATTTTATATTTATTTTAGACTATAGAAATGCTGTTAGATCAAAAGCAAATTTGAGCGATTTTTAAATTTACATTCAAAATGGGTCATAAAGCAGTGGAGACAACGCGCACCATCAGCAAAGTATTTGGACCAAGAACTGCTAGTGAATGTACAGTGTACTAGTTCTTCAAGACCTTTTGCAAAGGAGATAATAATCTGAAGGTGAGGAGGGTAGTGGCCGGCTATCCAAAGTTAACAATGAAAAATTGAGTGCCATCTTTGAAGTTAATCCTCTTACAGCTGCAGGAGAAGTTGCCAAAGAATTCAGCATCAAACATCCTACAATAATTTGGCATTTGAAACAAATTGGAAAGGTGAAAAAGTTCAATAAATTTGTACCTCATGAGCTGATTGCAAATAAAAAAAAATCATTATTTTGAAGTGTCGTCTTCTTTTATTCTATGCAGCAATGAACCATTTCTCAATTTGATTGTGTCATGTGATGACATTTCAATTGTGATATGTGACAAAAAGCGGATCTTATATGGTAATAGGCAACAAGCAGCTCAGTGGCTGGACTGAGAAGAAGCTCCAAAGCATTTAGTAAACCTAAACTTTAACCAAAAAGAGATCATGGTCACTGTTTGGTGGTCTGCTGTCCGTCTGTTCCACTATAGTTTTCTGAATCCCAGCAAAACCGTTACATCTAAGAAGTATGCTCAGCAAATTGATTAGATGCACCAAAAAATGCAATGCCTACAGCTGGCATTGGTGAACAGAATGGGCCCAATTCTTTTCCACAACAATGCCAGGCCACACTTCATACAACCAATATTTCAAAAGTTGAACGAATTGGGCTACAAAGTTTTGCTTCATTTACCATATTCACATGGCCTCTCGCCAGCCAACCACCACTTCTTCAAGCATCCCCACAACTTTATGTAGGGAAAACACTTCCACAACCAGCAGTATGCAGAAAATGCTTTCCAAGAGTTCAAATCCTAAAATTTGATTTTTACTCTATAGGAATAAACAAGCTTATTTCTCATTGGCAAAAATGTGTTGATTGTAACTGTTCCTATTTTTATTGATAAAAATACATTTGAGTCTAGTTATAATGATGTAATATTAATTATCTGAAATCTAAATTACTTTTGTACCAACCTGATATTTATTTTCTTCTACTTATATATTAAAAAATGCAAAATGTTTCATTTTTCCTTTTGCTAATTTCAATTATAATTGCCCAAGGTATTATTGAATGGAAAATTTGAAATCTATAATATTTTAAAAGTTACATTCATAACCAAATAAATATATGAGAAAGAAGAAATATTTAAAGTACTTTTGGATTAAAAAATAGCTTCAAATAACATATTTCCAATTTATTTTTTTCTGTGACTTTATTGTAACCTGTATCACAAACATGTAACACCATGATACCAGGATATTTATCATTTTGTGTGGTGAATTATATAGTTTCTACTCTGAAATCAATACACATAGAAATATCCCAATATTTGCATGATCTAGCTTATACTAAAATAAAGAAAAGAGTATAATTTAGAAATTGAGCTTGGCAGAAATTAATAGCATTTATTTCCAGTACCTAGAAATTTCCTTTAAAAGTCAATTTTAAAATATGTGAATTCAGAGCAATTCAACTGATACCAGCTCAAAAATCTAGAGTAATTTAAAATATGAGTAACATATGAATAAGTTGAGTAAGTATGTACATTATATTTTCTGGTGTTTGATCATTTTTCAAGTGTTTAAGCAGACCTTCACTTATGCTTTTATTTGTGCAATTTAATATGGTTATAAGAGCGCAGGCACTGTATCACCATTTTTTAGCCCTATGGCCTTATAGTTTGAAACTTCTTTGATTTAATGACAATCAAGAGTCTCTTTTACTGTCATTAATAGGTTAATCAACCATTAAATTTGCTTTAATAGTTCTTTGGCCTGAGTAAAGAATTTTAATTTTTTCTTTGGATTATTTCAATTGAAACATACGTTTGGTTTTAGAGTAATGTATTTTTCTTCTGTTTGGAACCTATGGTGATCATTCCTTTACAAGAATTTTTTGAGAAGATGTTTTATTCATAATCGCTCTTCTTTTCTATAAAGCAAGTACCACAATGATTGATCTGTCAAATATTGAAGGAGTCCTGTTTGAACTGATCCTGTCAATACATGCTCTTAAAATGAATGAGTCCTGAGAATGAGTATCCAAAATTTTCCATCACTAAAGTTCAGTTTAATTCCTGGTTGGAAACATTTCCCAAGACTGTAACAAAGGAAGAGGGCACACAGGTGAAGAATGCTATTCTCACTGAGTTATAATGATAAAGCTTTCTTCTGGGGAGGCCAAGGCAACCAGAGTTCCAAAGCAGACCAACAGAGAATAGAATGCTTTACAGAGAGAAAATTCTGGCAATCTGTAAGATTTTCTTCAAGCCTTCCTCTGGGTGCTAATCAGCATATGTGTATGAGGAAACTGGGTAAGTCAAGGAAAGAACCATACAAAAGTGTTGCAGGAAAGAGTACTTGGAGCCAACACAAGACAAGGAATAGTATATCTACTCTTCTAAGTTGGGTGGAAGATTTGATAATTATGGGCCATGATGAAGATAACTCAGAAGATCTTGCCTTATTATGGACTTATTCAAACATAGCAATATTAAAATTAACCATATATCTAAATTAGTCATATAACTATAGTAATTATTGAAAATATCCATAAACCTGAATAGTATCTATATATATATATATACTATATATACTATAGTATATATATATATGATTTTTTTAACTTTATCATAGAAGAAACTACAGAAATATTATAGAAAAACAAAGTATCCAGGGTCCAAAAAGATAAATTCTCAGTGTCTATCAGTTCAGTTCAGTTCAGTCGCTCAGCTGTGTCCCAACCAAAAATGACCAGGCAGGCAAAGAAGAAGGAAAATACAACTCATAATATAGAAAAAAAATCAGTGCTGACCTGGTATAGAACTGACATGATGTTTAGTTAGTAACAAGATGTAAGAGATGCTTAATTAATTAATAGCTGTTTAATTAGTAACAATAATATTAAAATAGGTACAATTGAAATTAAAAGGCACTTGATCCTTGGAAGAAAAGCTAGGACAAACCTAGACAGCATATTAAAAATCAGAGACATTACTTTGCCAACAAAGGTATGTATATGCAAAGCTATCATTTTTCCAGTAGTCATGTACGGATGTGAGAGTTGTACCATAAAGAAAGTGAATGCTGAAGAATTAATGCTTTTAAACTGTGGTGTTGGAGAAGACACTTGTGAGTCTCTTGGATTGCAAGATCAAACCATCAATCCTAAAGGAAATCACTCCTGCATATTCATTGGAAGGACTGATGCTGAAGCTGAAACTCCAATACTTTGGCCACGTGATGTGAAGAGTCAACTCATTAGAAAAGATCCTGATGCTGGGAAAGACTGAAGGTAGGAGGAGAGGGGGATGACAGAGGATGAGATGGTTGGATGGCATCGCTGACTCAAGGGACATAAAATTTGAGCAAGCTCCAGGAGATGGTGAAGGACAGAAAAGCCTGACATGCTGCAGTTCATGAGGTTGAAAAGAGCTGGACATGACTGAGCAACTGAACAGCAGTAACAAGAAGCCAGAAGACTGACTGCACATTTTAAAGTAGAGATATGAATATAAAGAATCTTAAATTTTCATAGGGAAAGCTAAAATGTTCAAGATTATAACAAAATGCACTAACTGGGAATAACAAAAGCTTAAAAATTGAATGAATAAACATTTGTTAACTTGAAGACATAAAAATACAAACTATCATAAAATGAAAGACACAGAGAGAGAAGATTGAAATAAAGTCAGAAGCATAAGTGAACTATCGAATAATGTATGTTGGCCTGATATACAGCAACTCCCCTACATACAAAGGAGTTCCATTCTGAGAGTGTGTTTGTACGCCTATTTATTCTTGAGTCCAAACAAGTTAGCCTAGACATCCATCTAACACAATTGGCTTTATAGTACTGTACTGTAATAGGTTTATACTTCTTTTCATACAAATAATACATAAAAACAAACACAAAAAATGAGGAACACATGTTTGATCTTACAGTACAGTACCTTGAAAATCACAATGCTTGTGCTAAGCCACTTCAGTTGTGTCTGACTCCTTGAGACCGCATGGACAGTAGCCTGCCAAACTTCTCTGGGACTCTCCAGGCAAGACTACTGGAGTGGGTTGCCGTTCCCTCCTCCAGGGGATCTTCCCGACCCAGGGATCAAACCTGTGTCTCTTATGTCTACCTGCATTATCAGGTAAGTTTTTTTTTTTTTTACCAGTAGCACCACCTGAGAAGACTGTGAAAATCACAATAGTACAGTTTAACAGATGGCATGGAGTGAACAGACCATCTCTTCACTGAAGTATTACTGACTAGAAGAGGAAAAAGAGGTGGGGGATGGTAAAGTTGAAGGATCATTAG
The DNA here is from genome assembly GCF_023091745.1 of Budorcas taxicolor. Classification (NCBI taxonomy): domain Eukaryota; kingdom Metazoa; phylum Chordata; class Mammalia; order Artiodactyla; family Bovidae; genus Budorcas; species Budorcas taxicolor. Next base: position 76,399,366 of record NC_068910.1, read on the forward strand.
CAATAGGAGATGAAGGGCAAACTTCACATGACAATGTATGGCAGACACATAAACTAACTTACATGATTGGGCATGTGAATTCACGTTCACATCTTTGAAATTTCTCAACTTGGAAGTTCGTATGTAGGGGACTTACTGAATATAAGTAACTGAAGTTCCCAAAGAGAAGAAGGTAAGAGTGATGTACACACACACACGATTTTCAAAATGAAGAAAGATTAAACCCATATATTAAATCATCTATGTTAAATTTTACTAAGAAACATTTAGTAATGTGTGAATATACATTGAATAAATAGTAAAGTCACCAGTACAAAAGCTTGTGCAAAGAAATGTAATTCAGCACAGGGTAAAACCTTCTGGACTACTTTAATAACTCTATTGTATTTTTCTTAGTATGCAGTAATTTCTGCACTTGCAGTCTATATACGTTAAGACCATTTTCTTTTCATTAAAATATGGTATTGTTCTTCTGAGCCCCTTACCCACCATATCAATGTCCTCCTTTCTTTACATTGTTTTGTGTCTCCGGATGTCAACATCTATGCATTGCATTATTAGGGTCATTTATTAAGCCTCCTTGTTGGATTTTCCCAATGGGACATAGTATTACTCTTTCTTCTACATAGTCCTAGCAGTAGCTATAAGCCTCTAAGTTTATAATGCTTGTTGGAGAGCCCTTCTTCAATGTTTCCAGCTCCAAGTAATATTGTCTTTTAGCATTCAAGGCCTAAGAATAGTTGCAGATTTCCAGTGTCACTAGTAACTGCATCATTTCCCATTCCTTTTTGATTCCCTTAAGTCTAATTATATCCTTGGACAAAATTTCCCTGCTGCTTTCTCTTCTGTTAAATACACTTGAGTGTACAATTTGCCTCCTATCCAAGGCACTATAATGTATCTTTCTTACATAACTTGTTAACTTGGTATTTCAATAGCTATTTATTACATTTCCACATTGCATTATAGCCTATTAGCCTACCTTCCTCTTTTTGGAGTGTTGGTCTATGTGCCTGAAAAGGAAGGGACTGGTACTAAGCAGGGTACTAACCTACAGTGCAAAGTAAGAACTTCTGTTATGAGATAACATCAAAGTTGGGACCAAGAGGAAGATGCACTGGACATCTGTCATTATAACATTTTATTATAACCCTCTCAGTTCAGTTCAGTTGAGTTCAGTCGCTCAGTCATGTCCAACTCTTTGGGACCCCATGAATCGCAGCACGTCAGGCCTCCCTGTCCATCACCATCTCCTGGAGTTCACTCAAACTCACGTCCATCGAGTTGGTGATGCCATCCAGCCATCTCATTCTCTGTTGTCCCCTTCTCTTCCTGCCCCCAATCCCTCCCAGCGTCAGAGTCTTTTCCAATGAGTCAACTCTTCACATGACGTGGCCAAAGTACTGGAGTTTCAGCTTTAGCATCATTCCTTCCAAAGAACACCCAGGACTGATCTTTAGAATGGATTGATTGGATCTCCTTGCAGTCCACAGGACTCTCAAGAGTCTTCTTCAACACCACAGTTCAAAAGCATCAATTCTTCAGTGCTCAGCTTTCTTCACAGTCCAACTCTCACATCCATACATGACCACTGGAAAAACCATAGCCTTGACTAGACGGAGCTTTGTTGGCAAAGTAATGTTTCTGCTTTTCAATATGCTATTTAGGTTGGTCATAACTTTTCTTCCAAGGAATAACCTTCTACTCTCCCTTAAATAGAAATACTGTTTATAGTGAAACTGCATCAGGAATCACATACCTGAAAGTTTATGACAGGCGTGTCCGGAGCAAAAACATCTCCTTTTTAAACGTGTACAGATATTTCCCTATCTAGTAACAGTGTGCTGTCATGATTAGCACAAAACTTTTACAATAAAAGATTAACATACATTTTTCATGGTGTTTTGTTTCAAACTGTTACACACTCAACTTTTAGTTACTGGACCCAATTATGGGCAAGGCAAAACTAGACACATCCAGATTTATTAATTTTTCATGAAATATTTTAAAATCAGCATGAAGTAAATGTAGATACACAGCTGAGAAATATAGAAACACTTATGTACTCCTACATAGTGGTTACATTCTTACTCTTTTTATTAGCATCTTGTAGGTGGGAAAACAGAAGTGATTAATGACAATAAAAATAAGTGATTTGCCTAAGATTACACAATAGATTATTGGTTCTGAAAGAGATTTGAATCCAGACAATCTGCCTATTTTGGCCACTTGATGCAAACAACTGACTCATTGGAAAAGTCCCTGATACTGGTAAAGACTGCGGGTAGAAGGAGATGGCGGCATCAAAGGAACAGATGGTTGAATGGCATCACCCATGCAGTGGACATGAACTTGGATAAATTCCAAGAGATGGTCAGGGACAGGGAGACCTGGCATGCTAGAGTCCATGGGGTTGGACATAGTCGGACATGACTGGGCAACTGAACAACAAATAAAATCTGCCTTAAATCCATTATCTTAGTCAATACATTATGCTGCCTCTCAAAATAGTTGCAATATTTTGCATTTTGAAAAACATGTAATTGAAATACTAAAAAGTCACTTGTTACTCTTCTATATAGAGTAATTATCACAGTGATATTCTTTAAAGACCAACCTAAAGGTAAAAAATAAAGATTAAAAATAGCTTTTTGTGAAAGTATTTACGTTTTCATTTCCAGTCATTCAGTCCTGCACTGAGAGTAACAAGAGTTATGAATTACACCAAAGGTCTTACAAACCAGTGGCTAAAATAGCAGACATGCTCCACACAACCAGTCAATCACAAAAGAAAAAATGGTACCATTTGGAATAGAAATAAGAAGACTAATGCATTTTCATCCTTAAGAGTTAGAAGAGAAATAGATCTTTCAGCTCCAAGAGAGGAAAACAAGTAATATGAAAGCTTTATTTGTGCAAGATATTTTGCACAACAAGCAATCCAAAAACATTATTTGTTCATGGTATTTTGTAGCATCTGTTCCATTCGTCATGGGAGTGAGTTGTTGAGACTTGGAAAATTTTAGTTATGGTTCTGGCACAGGATCAGTGACCCCATGTTCAGATTAATACCTTAGGTTTAAAGGTGATTGACCTCCCCCGAATGGATGAACTGCAGTAGCTAGTCCACATTATCAATATTTTAAGTTCCAGCATGTTTTGAAAGGAAGAGCGAGATTTTGCTAACCTGAGGAAATGAGGAATAAAATGAAATTCAACAAATAATTTCCCCCAAAGCAAACACTAAACAATATTATTGCATGCAAATGATATTAATCCCTGTGAACTTTCCTTTTATATATAATTATAAAGCAATCTAGAAGGTGAGGCAAGCCTTTGCCTTTGATGCTATTCAGTTTCTGAGGGGAGAATTTCTCAGGTGTTTTTGAAATCTAAAAGAGAAAAGAAAAAGAAAGGAAGGATTGCAAGGAAGTAACCACAGATTTTCTACATGAATCAACAATTAGGAAAAAGAAAAAACAACTTCAAAGGCATGGTGTGTAAGACTGATAGAACATGCAAAATATGTACCCTATATATTATCATACATTCACAGCGTAAAAGCCCAGAAATACAGGGTTTGTTTGATGTTGTCAACTCTCTAATATCTATAGCAATTACAAAAAATTAAATGACTTAGTAGGACCAATATCTATAAGACTAACATTGACAATATATGGACCAATCTGATTATGAATGCTACTGATCAATATACAGTTAAAATAGCTTCAGCACTTAAATTGTTTTTAAATCAAATTATTTTTGTTTATCTAAGTTATAGGTCAAATAAAGTGAATTCTTAGATAAGCAACACAAGTATGCCAGCATAACAACATATGACAAGTGCAATTCTAGGCACTGGAATTATATCATTTTGAACTTACTATGTACCTTGCATTTAAGCAGGAGAGAAAGAGGTAAATACAACCAGACTATGCTCAGTGCCACAGGCCAGACTCTTGGGCAGTGTGTTGCAGGGAGCTCTCTCTGAGAATGTGAGTGTGGATCTATGATAAAAAGAAATGTTCTCACAAAGGATTATGTGGAAGGCATTACAAGGAGCATCAAGGGCCTGAAGATGGGGAGGGGAGGCCATACAATGGAGGAAGAACCAGGAGCTCTGTATCAGGCAGCAGACTGGGACAGAGTGAACATAAGCAGAGAATGGCAGGGAAAACAAGTAAAGCTAGAGAGGTAGTGAGGGGTCAGATGACAACAGATTGTGACATGCATGTGCTTCTATTATATCACGGAATGCTTTAAACAGAATTTTAAGGTACCATAGTGAGTGTTAAGGAGCAGTATGGAATATATTAACTGTATATAAATGATACTCTTGGACCTGTGGTTCCATGAGTTATTTTAAGGAATGATGTATTAGTTTCTCAGCATTATAGTGATACTATAGCAGTTGGATTTATGATTTTCATTTGGTTACACCAAAGCTTTTGGAGGGTTGATAGTTGAGACTCTACAGCTAGAATGTACCTATGTGACCAGTTCGCTGTGTTAGACTGCCTGAACTGAACTGAATTAACACCTTTCCTTACAGTTAAGAAAAAAGTCAATAAAATATTTTGTGTCTGTTATTTTTGGAAGGTTATTGGTAATAGTTCATTCAATAATTTGATGTTTGTTAATTCAGATGTTTTATCATTTAGTCAGTTCAGGCTCTCAGTCGTGTCCAACTCTTTGTGACCCCATGAATAGCAGCATGCCAGGCCTCCCTGTCCATCATCAGCTCCCGGAGTTCACTCAGACTCACGTCCATCGAGTTGATGATGCCATCCAGCCATCTCATCCTCTGTCGTCCCCTTCTCCTTCTGCTCCCAATCCCTCCCAGCATCAGAGTCTTTTCCAGTGAGTCAACTCTTCGCATGAGGTGGCCAAAGTACTGGAGTTTCAGCTTTAGCATCATTCCTTCCAAAGAACACCCAGGACTGATCTCCTTTAGAATCGACTGGTTGGATCTCCTTGCAATCCAAGGGACTTTCAAGAGTCTTCTCCAACACCACAGTTCAAAAGCATCAATTCTTCGGCACTCAGCTTTCTTCACAGTCCAACTCTCACATCCATACATGACCATTGGAAAAACCATAGCCTTGACTAGACGGACTTTAGTCTGCAAAGTAATGTCTCTGCTTTTGAATAAGCTATCTAGGTTGGTCATAACTTTTCTTCCAAGGAGTAAGCGTCTTTTAATTTCATGGCTGCAGTCACCATCTGCAGTGATTTCAGAGCCCAAAAAAATAAAGTCTGACACTGTTTCCACTGTTTCCCCATCTATTTCCCATGAGCTTAGTTAAATGCATATTTAACTATACTGTTAATCTATCATTGTAAAATACTTCCATAAGAATAATATGAAATATATTACATTATGAAGCATAGGACATGATGTAATGAGAGATATCATGCTGTAAAGTTTTATTTGGTCTTAATATAGGAGTGATTTAACACCATTGTTTTAATCTGGTAGAGCTGCCATAGCAAAATACAAGAAACTGGGTGGCTTAAACAACAGAGATTTATTTTCTCAGTTTTGGAGGTTAAAAATCCAACCAAGATCAGAGTGTTGGCAGCTTTAATTTTTCATGAGGCCTCCCTTTCTGCCTTGAACATGGCTACCTTCTCACTTTATCCTCACACAGCCTTTCCTCTGTGTGCGTTCCTGGCCTTTCTTCCTTTTTGCATAAGGCCATTTGTCTTATTGGACTACAGCCCACTCATATCACCTCATTTTGCCTTGATTATCTCATAATAAATTCTCTCCCCAAATACAGTCACACTGGGAACTAGAGCTTGATGACAAATAAAAGGATAATGGAGTAAGCATGCTGGTGTTGCTGCTGCTAAGTCCCTTCAGTCATGTCTGTGCTGCCCCATAGACAGCAGCCTAGCAGGATCCTCTGTGCCTGGGATTCTCCAGGCAAGAACACTGGAGTGGGTTGCCATTTCCTTCTCCAATGCATGAAAGTGGAAAGTGAAAGTGAAGTTGCTCAGTAGTGTCCGCCTCTTAGTGACCCCATGGACTGTAGCCTACCAGCCTCCTCCGTCCATGGGATTTTCCAGGCAAGAGTACTGGAGTAGGTTGCCATTGCCTTCTCCGGGAGTAAGCATAGCTCAGGCACAAAAATGGAGTTGGACAGCCATTGAGTATCTAATCTTAAACATGTTTATGCATCTCTGAAAACTTGGATTTTCTCTGAACTGTACAGAATTCAATGACACCACAGCTGTATTAGAATAACATTGACCAGAGCAATCTATGATCTCAAAATCCCCCCTTGTTACTACATAACTATTTCAGACTCAACCAATCTTTGCTTAACCAACAGCCTTACATCTTGCCAGCTCCAATTAAAATTCTTGAAAATTAACTTATGTTACTAACTGGGGCTTTCAAGGTTTTGCCTTCATAAGCCTCCTCCATTTTTAAGTCTGGTGGAACATAATTCAGGTGCTTCTCAAATCTGTGTCTCCTGGACTACAATCCTGATAAACCTCAGATAAGTACCTCTTTATTTTAATTAGTTTTCCATTACTGAAATTTTACTTCAACATATAAACATGGAAGTGCAGAATTTGGTACATAGAAATCATAGTGCCAAGTGATCATCACCAGGATTTTGCCTTGGAAGAGCAAGTTTTATTCATAATATAAAACTCTAATACTGTATTCACTCTTCTTTGTTCAGTATTATGTGAGTAAGACAATTAGGGAATCATCTGGTGATTATAATCCTGAGTAAGAAAGTAAACATCTTGAAGTTATTATTTTTATTTGATTTAAATGTTTTAACCACTTCTTCCTGAGATAAAGACAATAGCCAATTCTACATTTCCAAAATTGAGTATTTTATTGTTAGTATTTAAAATAACAACTCCCATTATTTTGAAGGCTAATTACACACCTGTTCTATTCTTAAAATAATTCAAGTTACTATTTGATGACTTTTTATTATTTCTGTCTCATTGCCATGCTTAGGATAATATGTTTAGATAGTTTTGGTCATTCCTTCTAAAACAGAGATTGATTTCCAATAAATACCCAAGGAAAATTAAAGGTCAGTATTTGGTGTGTATTTTAAAAAGCTATTCATGTACTTATTCTAGAAATAGGCATAAGCGTATATGATGTTTTTGTTTAAACTTTCCATACAATGATTCCAAATTCAAGTAAAACTCTACTGCCATAGAATAAATACCATGATAAAATTTGAACACAGAAAAGAAACAATTTAGATATTATGATTTCTTTATGTTGCAAAACATTTTGTTTTTAAAAATAACTACAAAATGTATTTAATTGTTCTTCTTTCTCTCTTACTCACTATTGAAGATATATTTCTGTACTCTCAATACTACTTGATTTCTGGTCACCAAATGTGTGGGTTTTTCACGTATTAATTCTCTAACAGCTGGGTTTCCTGAAATTAATGCAATTCTGACACTGACCAGAGTTGGCACAGATCCCAGAGGTGAAGGACTCAGCCTCACAAGATTGCATCCACTCCAGATGGCTATTGCAAGTGGTAGGTCCCCATTACCTGTACATTCTTTCTGTTGTTGTTCAGTGGCTAAGTCATGTCTGACTCTTTGTGACCCCATTCCCTGCAGCATGCTAGGCTCCTCTGTCATCCACTCTCTCCAGGAGTTTGCCCATTCTTTCTGACTTGGCTATAGATTGGAAGTTCTTGCAAACCCATCTTTGGATCAGATTATCTGCTAGAACAGCTCACAGAACTGGGTAATGTTCTGGAACTTAACTGGAATTACTTATGTTTACTAACTAACTCAGAGAAGGCAATGGCACCCCAGTACAGTACTCTGGCCTGGAAAATCCCATGGACGGAGGAGCCTGGAAGGCTGCAGTCCATGGGGTCACTGAGGGTCAGACACGACTGAGTGACTTCACTTTCACTTTTCACTTTCATTCATTGGAGAAGGAAATGGCTACCCACTCCAGTGTTCTTGCCTGGAGAATCCCAGGGACGGGAAAGCCTATAAAACAAAAGATATGATACAAGATACAGGTGAGCAGTCAGATGAAGGGGTGTATAAGAAGAGGTCTGGAAGGATCTCACAGGCAGAAATATCTGTCCCCTCCCCATGGAAATAGGTGTGCAACACCCACAGGCACATGGATGTGGTTACCAATGCAAAGCTCCCTAGACTCTGTATTGTTGGGATTTCTATGGAGCCTCATTAGATAGGCATGGTCAGTAACTAAATCCAATTTTAGCTTCTCTCTTCTCTCTGGAGAAGGCGAGTTGAAAGTTCTCTCTGAGGAGGGGGTTGAAAGTTCCAGGTTTCTAATCATGGCTTGGATTTTCTGGTAACCAAGCCCCTCCAGGAATTTAATGAGTTACCTTATTATAACAAATGTCTGTATAGTCAAAGCTATGGCTTTTCCAGTAGTCATGTATGGATGTTAGTTGGACCATAAAGAAGGCTGAGTATTGAAGAATTGTTGCTTTCTAACTGTCGTGTTGGTGAAGACTTTTGAGAGTCCCTTGGATAGCAAGGAGATCAAACCAGTCAATCCTAAAGGAAATCAACCCTGAATATTCATTGGAAGAACTGATGCTAAAGCTGAAGCTCCAATATTCTGGCCACCTGATATGAAGAGCTGACTCATTGGAAAAGGCCCTGATGATGGGAAAGATTGAGGACAAGAGGAGAAGGGGGGTTACAGAGAATGGGATGTTTGGAAGGCATCATCAATTCAATGGACATGAGTTTCAGCAAACTCTGGGAGACGGTGAAGGACAGGGAAGACTGGTGTGCTGTAGTCCATGGGGTCACAAAGAGTTGGACATGACTCAGTGACTGAACAACATTGGAACAAAAGATGTTTCTATCACCCAGGAAATTCCAAAGGATTTAGGAGTTCTGTGTCAGGGATTGCGGTCAAAAACTAAATATTAGAAAAAAAGATCACTTAGCTCCCTTATTTATAAGGGTTTTAGGATCTGATATTTGTGCCACGAACCAGGCTTGCCATAAGTATTTTGTTGAACATATACTTTTCGAACTTTAATGCACTTACAGCAAACAACCAAAGCTATAGTAATTATCATGAACCATGAAGAAAGACAATTTGATGATTCGATTTTTAAGGCTGTTTTGAGTCATACTCGCCTATCTATCTATCTATCTATCATTTATGCATCTATCAGCCTTTAGAAGTGTAAAGGATTGTAATAGACTTTGATAGAATGACCCATAAAAATGCAATTGATACTAGATGCGTATGTGAGAGTCATCATGGCATCCCTCTTATAGAGTATCTCCCTTCCTCCCTGTATTGCTTTTCTATTGCTGCTGGGACAAATTATTGCAACCTAGTGACTTAAAAACTAGAAAAACTTGTGTTTCCAGATTCTGTGTGTCAGACATTCAATATGGGTCTCACTAGCATCAGGAGGGCTGCATTTTTACTGGTGCTCTAGATAAGAATTATTTTTCTTGCCTTTTCCTGTCTTTAGAGGTCTCCCTCTGCTTCTTGCATGTAGCTGCCTGCATGCCAGAATCAGCAGTGTAGCCAGACATTCTTCTCATGCTGCCTTCTCTCTCTGATCACAGCTGAAAAAGGTCCTCTAGTTTTAAGAACTCCCTTGATTAGATGGTACTCTGCTCAGATAATCTAGTAAAATCCAACGATCCTTCTCATCCTAATTTAATTTCTTTTCTGTCTGCTGACAGTTGATGATGACCCATCCAAAGATGAATACCTGATTTAATTTGGATCAAGGAGTGCATCCATGGGATTTTGTTTCAGGACTGCTTCCTGGCCATTCTCTTTCATGGTGTCTAAAGCTATATATTTAAAAATTATAAAAGTGTTAGCTGACATGTTTCTTGCCACTTGGAGGCAATATGCCAATAAAGAGAACCAAGCACAGATGCAGATTTAGAGACAAGAGCCAGAGATAAAGTAAGATTGACATTATTTAAATCTTCATAAGGCCTCTGAGGTCCAGCTCTGTCTCTGCCCTTCCTATACCAGTAGTTCAATTTGACCTTGCATTCTAAGAACCAAAATTATATAGACACTTTATTTTTAGTGAAGTCAATTTGAACTTCTGTTCTTATATTCAAAGGTCTTAACAAATAGGCAATAAATTGGACTTGCCTAGAGACTGGGATGGAAAACTAATTCTTAACCAAGCTACACTCACTTTCATTTTATTTATATATAAATTAAATAGTTAGATCCACTTATTTATTGCCTCAACCAATGTTATTTTTTCATTTTTCTGAATTTCCTCAGATCAATAGGCTCCAAAGATATCTACTCATTTCTAAACTTTTGCCAAAGATACATCTTAAATTCCAGAAATGAGTTCCGCCAAGTTTTTGTGTATTAATGGCAACCCACTCCAGTATTCTTGCCTGAAGAACTCCATGGACAGAGAAGCCTGGTGGACTATATAGTCCATTGCGTTGCAAAGAGTCGGACAAAAACTCATGTCAATGTATGGCAAAACCACTACAATACTGTAAAGTAATTAGCCTCCAATTAAAATAAATAAATTTGAAAAAAATTAATGAAAAAAAGACTGAAACTAAAACTTTCACTTCTTTAAGTACTCTCTCAAAACATACTATACACTCAGTTCTTTAACCAACTACTTTGTCTGTTTTTTGAAATTATTTTAAATATTTTTTGATGTTGACCAATTTTTAAAGTCTCGATTGAATTTGTTGCAGTATTACTTTTGTTTTTTGTTTTGGTGTTTGGTCCACAAGGCTTGTGAGATTTCAGCTCCCTGACCAGAGCTCAAACCTGCAGTCCCTGCGTGGCACAGCAAAACCTTAACCACTGGACAGCCAGGGGGGTCCCACAACTACCTTGTCTTAATCTGAGACTTTTCTTTATAACTTTACATTATAGATTTTATTCCAAGAAAACAGATATTTCCGCATTGAATTAGCAGATAACCTCACAGGTTTTGCAAAACCAAAAAACGTAGCTGAGAGGAAAAGCAGAAGCAGAAATTGCTTCCTCTTTCTGATGGGGCCACTCTTCTCTTTCATCTTTGTTCTTTTCTCTGCATCTGCTTCATGCCTTCTTTGCAAAATAGTTCCTTTTGTTCACTTGTGAATTCTCTTCCCTCAGATTTTTTTTCTCACATGTAGATCTGACCAGTCAAGTCAAAACCTCTAGGATCATCTCTATACAATATTTTGGTTTAAGTGGCCACCCCACATGATAGAGTGAGAATGCCTCAATGCACATTCCCAGGAGGGAGTCATTGTTGGGCCCAGTTTGAATTATATATCCTTCTCTAGCCAGTTAACTATGCTTCAGATTTAGATGCTAATAAGCTTTTCCCTTCCTTGATCTTCTGGATAGTGTGTCTGCTTACAAATCCAGATGTCTGCTTCATTACTACTTTCTGGGCATACACACCGAGAAAACCAGAATCGAAAGAGACACTTGTACCCTAATGTTCATTGCAGCACTGTTTAAAATAGAAATTTCTTTTTTTAGTGTTTTAGCTTTTCTCTGGCAGCCACTGCATCTTATACTTCCATGAAAACCCCATAGCGTGCAGACTGGCTCACACTTAGTAGCGTTTTTTAAGATTAATTTTGTTTGTCTTCTTATATCTTTGTGCATGGACTGTAGCCCATCAGGCTGCTCTGTCCATGTGATTCTCCAGGAAAGAATACTGGAGTGGTTAGCCATGCCCTCCTCCAGGGGATCCTCCTAACTCAGGGGTCAAATCCATATCTCTTACATCTCCTGCATTGGCAGGAGAGTTCTTTATCACTGGTGCCATCTGGGAAGCCCCATTATCTTTATATATAAATTTAAATCTACTTCTATAACTACCCAATATAAACATGTCATTAATTATTTCTAAAATGTGTTTAAATTAGCTGCTAACGAGCATATAAAGTATAACTTACAAAAGCACAATGAAATCAGATAAACCAGATCAATGACAATTTTAGATCATGGCTTTACTATTGCTATGAGAGTGTCATATACTGATTATTAATTTTATAGAACATGAAATCAAATGAATCTAAATTGTTTATTAGACATGTTATACAGAGAAAGTTCATTCATTTCTTGCCTAAAATATGGAAAACATAGGACCTTTTTCATGGGGTGTTTTACTATGTAAATGAGAGAGTAAGTACGAAACTATCCTCAATGCCTTAAGTGTAACACACACTCAGTAACTGTAAGCTGTTTTTAGTATAATTACTCCTACTATATACCAAGTTATATTGGCTACAAGGAATTGACAAAAACTAGCTACACTCAGCTTGCCTCTATGGAGCTTATGTTTTCATGAGGAAATAATTTTGGAGAAAATCAACTAGTGAACAAATAAACTAATTAAAGAGTAAATAAGATCCTATAAAAAAGCAAGTGAAAAGCAAGGGAGAAAGGGGAAAATATGTCCAATTAAGACCATCCCCATGGAAAAGAAATGCAAAAAAGCAAAATGGCTGTCTGGTGAGGCCTTACAAATACCTGTGAAAAGGAGAGAGGCAAAAAGCAAAGTGGAAAAGGAAAGATATAAGCATCTGAATGCAGAGTTCCAAAGAATAGCAAGAAGAGCTAAGAAAGCCTTCTTCAGCGATCAATGCAAAGAAATAGAGGAAAACAACATAATGGGAAAGACTAGAGATCTCTTCAAGAAAATTAAAGATACCAAGGGAACATTTCATGCAAAGATGGGCTCAATAAAGGACAGAAATGGTATGGACCTAACAGAAGCAGAATATATTAAGAAGAGGTGCCAAGAATACACGGAATAACTGTACAAAAAAGATCTTCACGACCCAGATAATCATGATGATATGATCACTCATCTAGAGCCAGACATCTTGGAATGTAGAGCCAAGTGGGCCTTAGAAAGCATCACTATGAACAAAGCTAGTGGAGGTGATGGAATTCCAGTTGAGCTATTTCAAATCCTAAAAGATGATGCTGTGAAAGAGCTGCACTCAACATGCCAGAAAGTTTGGAAAACTTAGCAGTGGCCACAGGACTGGAAAAGGTCAGTTTTCATTCCAATCCCAAAGAAAGGCAATACCAAAGAATGCTCAATCTACCACACAATCGCACTCATCTCACACGCTAGTAAAGTAATGCTCAAAATTCTCCAAGCCAGGCTTCAGCAATGCATGAACCGTGAAATTCCTGAATTTCAAGCTGGTTTTAGAAAAATCAGAGGAACCAGAGAACAAATTGCCAACATCCGCTAGATCATGGAAAAAGCAAGAGAGTTCCAGAAAAACATCTATTTCTGCTTTATTGACTATGCCAAAGCCTTTGACTATGTGGATCACAATAAACTGGAAAATTCTTCAAGAGATGGGAATACCAGAGCACCTAACCTGCCTCTTGAGAAATCTGTATGCAGGTCAGGAAGCAACAGGTAGAACTGGACATGGAACAACAGACTGGTTCCAAATAGGAAAAGGTGTACGTCAAGGCTGTATATTGTCACCCTGCTTATTTAACTTCTATGCAGAATACATCATGAGAAACGCTGGACTGGAAGAAACACAAGCTGGAATCAAGATTGCTGGGAGAAATATTAATAACCTCAGATATGCAGATGACACCACCCTTATGGCAGAAAGGGAAGAGGAGATAAAAAGCCTCTTGATGAAAGTGAAAGAGGAGAGTGAAAAAGTTGGCTTAAAGCTCAACATTCAGAAAACGAAGATCATGGCATCCGGTCCCATCACTTCATGGGAAATAGATGGGGAAACAGTGGAAACAGTGTCAAACTTTATTTTCTGGGGCTCCAAAATCACCGCAGATGGTGACTGCAGCCATGAAATTAAAAGACGCTTACTGCTCGGAAGAAAAGTTATGACCAACCTAGATAGCATATTCAAAAGCAGAGACATTACTTTGCCAACTAAGATCCGTCTAGTCAAGGCTATGGTTTTTCCTGTGGTCATGTATGGATGTGAGAATTGGACTGTGAAGAAGCCTGAGCGCTGAAGAATTGATGCTTTTGAAGTGTGGTGTTGGAGAAGACTCTTGAGAGTCCCTTGGACTGCAAGGAGATCCAACCAGTCCATTCTGAAGGAGATCAACCCTGGGATTTCTTTGGAAGGAATGATGCTAAAGCTGAAACTCCAGTACTTTGGCCACCTAATGCGAAGAGTTGACTCATTGGAAAAGACTCTGATGCTGGGAGGGATTGGAGGCAGTAGGAGAAAGGGAAGACCGAGGATGAGATGGCTAGATGGCATCATGGACTCGATGGACATGAATCTGAGTGAACTCCGGGAGGAGGTGATGAACAGGGAGGCCTGGCATGCTGTGATTCATGTGGTCGCAAAGAGTCAGACACGACTGAGTGACTGAACTGAACTGATCATATCCAATTAAATGCAGAGTTCCAAAGAATAGTAAGGAGAAATAAGGCATTCTTCAATGAACAATGCATAAAAATAGAGGAAAATAACAGAAGGGGAAGACTAGAAATCTCTTTAGGAAAATTGGAAATATCAAGGGAACATTTCACTCAAAGTTTAAACCACATAAAACTATACCAATTAACAGAATGGATAAAACCATAAAGCTGACATATAACGTAATATAATATTGGCAGACTCTGGTTGAATCAAGCAAGATAGCAGGACCTAGACTATCTATACTTTTGACTCTCAATAACTTTCTTTACTATGGTTCTCCCATATGGCCCAGTGGTAAAGAATCTGCCTGCCAAGCAGAAAACCCAGGTTTGATCCCTGTGTCAGGAAAATTCCCTTGAGAAGAAAATGGAAACCCACTTCAGTATTCTTGCCTGGAAATCCCATGGAGAGAGGAGCTTGACAGCTAAATTCCACGGGATTGCAAAGAATCAGACACAGTTTAGTGACTAAACAAGAACTTTCCCTACTATGAATTCCAAAATTCCCTAATATATCATTTTGAAAACACCAGGATGGTGGATAAGACCTCAGTGCTTGTTTAGAAAGCCATTGTTATCCTGACATAGCTTCTATATAGCCACACTATAATTGTGTGGCTTTGATCTCTGTGACCTTCAGATTTTTCAAACTCAGAGAGACTAGTGAGGGTGGGAATGAAGAAGATGATTAAAATTATACCCTAGTCAATACATATACAATGTTTGATCTACATTTAATTACTTACAAAAAATGGAAAGCCTTAAGAGTTTACAACCAATGTATTTCTGAAATCCAAAACAATAAAGTCCTCAGATGAAATGTAGCAATAAATCATTTTTCAGACAGTTTGAAATACAAGCAATCTTTTTCTTTTGTATTTTAGAGCAATTTTGAATTGCATATAGAACCCCTATGACTTTCTCTGATCATAAAAATGAATGACTAGAATGAAACAGATGAATAGCCAATGGCTATAATATGTATTAATTGAATTATTTCCTAAGTACTTCACAAATATGAATTCATAATAGCTATTACAGAAAAAAGAAATTTCAGTCTTTATAATATCTAAAAACTTGACAATCTTTTTGAAGCAGAGAGAACACAGTGTTCTCTTTTTCCTAGATTCATTGTGTAGGGGTTTAAAAGAACAAAAGAACAGGAGATTCCTAAGAAAAAAATAAAATATTTGCTCAGATTTCCTTGTTGTGTGTCAGCTCACTTTTTGACCTTTAGAACTCATCATGCAACTTCTACTCATTAGGAATATTCAGTCATTCTACTGTGACACCTCTATTGTGACATTTCAATCTAGTAGATCTAGATCTCTGAAAAAAAATGAAACAGTACTGGAATAATCATCAAAACATTAATATGTCTATCAAGCAGTGCTCCCATAGACAATTATCTGGGTAAATGTAAAGCCATCAAATGCCTTAGAGAAAACAAACTATTTTTCTCATAATTATGAATGCTCAATTTTTAAGACTTTGGTATTATACTTCCTTGGGCTTCCCTGGTGGCTCAGCAGTGAAGAATCCACCTGCCAATCCAAGAGACACAGGTTCGATCCCTGGATTGGGAAGATCCTCTGGAGAAGGAAATAGCAAACTCTCCAGTATTTTCCAGTATTCTCACTTGGAAAATCCCATGGACAGAAGAGCCATAGAGTCACAAAGAGCTGGACACAATTAATGACTAAGCAACAACATTATGCTTCCTTAGTATCTACTTAATCCCTAGGCTCATTTCTACTTTTCCCAATGTAAGGGACTTAACTCACAGGAAATATTAAAATAATTCATTGTTCTCTGCATTCCAGCATTATTTGGCCAATGACGATAGAGAATATGTTCAGTGTACATATTTCCCCTTTTCCCCTGTGTGGGACCAGAATGTCCTTCAACTGCTTCCCTTTCTGTCATTTCTCTACACGACTCTCTCTTTTGGATCTAGATAATCTCTTTTCCCTCTCAACTTATTTAGGGAATACAAGTGGCAACACTGATTATTCTGCTTCTGTGTTGCTGCAGTGTTCCCTGTGGTTTTTTCACAGCCTGCCTATACATGGATAAATACTGTCTGTATAAAATCCTCCAGTAATCTTGGTATATATGTTTGACTCCTAGTTATTGTGGTCAGTGATTAATGCCTACTATATCTAGTGACAACATGTAATACAAAATGTCTCAGACCTGACCCTTTCAAAATTCTATTTAGCCTTTAAGCAAATACTAAATGAGTGCTCACACCATGTACAAGTTATTCTGTTGTATAATGAAAAAGCAGTACTATATTACTGTCTCATCCTATTCTGTTGCTACTAACATCTCTAAGGGATTCCCTGATACCTCAGTTGGTAAAGAATCCACCTGCAGCGCAGGAGACCCCAGTTTGATTCCTGGGTTGGGAAGATCTACTGGAGAAAGGATATGCTACCCACTCCAGACTTCTTAGGCACCCCTTGTGGCTCAGCTGGTAGAGAATCCACCTGCAATGAGGGAGACCTGGATTCAATTCCTGGGTTGGAAGATCCCCTGGAGAAGGGAGAAGCTACCCACTTCAGTATTCTGGCCTAGAATTCCATGGACTGTATAGTCCAAGGGGTGACAAAGAGTTGGACACAACTGAGCGACTTTCACACTCATACAACATCTCTAAATGGCTACCACCTTTAAGGTTTCCTCAGACTCATTATCCAGTTTTGAAAATCTTCTTTCAAATATATAAAATTTTTCCTTAATGCTTGCTACAGCTCTGAAGGAATTTTTGTCTTTTTTTTCTTTAATTTGTTATGTTTCTTTCTTTTTTTTTTTTTTTTTAATGCATTCATACCTTGAGCAGACACTCACTGAACATCATCATTGGTCAGGAGCTAGGATGGATACAGTGAGCAAAGTTTACAAACCCCTCCATCCTCTGGAGCTCATATCCTGATATTCATTCTTTACATTATACCACAGGGCAGACATTCATCTTTAATCTGATCATGATAACATTAATATTTTCCACCTCACTCTACTGGGATCATTTCATATTTCTGAGTAGTAGGAAACTTCAGCTACCTTTTTTTGTTGTTGTTGTTCAGTGACTAAGTCATGTCCAACTCTTTGTGACCCCATGGACTACAGCACGCTAGGCTTCCCTGTCCTTTACTGTGTTCTGGAGTTTGCTCAAATTCATGTCCATTGGGCCATATTTTTACACACCTTATATGTGGCCTCAGTTCTTCAAACTGCTTTTATCTCCATAGAAAATCTTTGTGTGGCATTTAGAGTAGGTGACTCATTGATATTCAGGTTGTTAATGTCAATGTATTATTTTCCTATCTATATAAAGTTATTTTTTCTATTGTTTTATAAAAACATAAAATTTGAATGGCAACATTTAAGATTTAAAATAAAGTGTCTAACAATTTCTTCACATATATCAAAAGGGATGTTACAGATAGATCTTGCTGAGAAAGATGTTTGGAATAGACAAAAATGTTTCTATTTATTTATTTTTGGCTTCAAAACATTTAAAATTTTAGGATGTAACTTTAGAACTATTTAATTAGGGCAAAACATAAAACCCTATTGTCCGGGACCAAGTTCTCATTTCCTACATCATTCCTAGCATCTTCCCAGAGATGTGGAAATTTTCTGTGGTACATATTAGCTGGAAAAGAATGAAGGCAAAAGGAGTAGGGGGCTGCAGAGAATGAGATGGTTATGTAGCATCACCACCTCAATGGACATGAATTTGAGCAAACTCTGGGAGGACAGAGGAGCCTGATGTGCTAAAGTCCATGGGATCCCAACGAGTCAGACATGACTTAGCAACTGAACAACAATAAATATTTGAATTAGGAGCCAAGTTGCAGCTGCAGAGTCTATAAATGTTCTGAAGTCATCAAGTTCTACAGATATCAGAGATCTTTTACAACTACATACTATTTACTTCCTAGAAACAGAATGCTCATGAGTGCATGACAGTCTCCTGATTTCTTACCGTGCATCCAGTTACTCTATAAACATTAAGCATAATACAAGATCAAAATAAAAAATATAGGTTTATGGTTATTTTGTTTTCAGTTTTTCAACCTAGTAAGTAAATACTTACTATTTTTTTCTTCAAAGTAGGTTTGCTTTCGGTTTCAAGACAGTGATTGCAGAGATTTCTTTGAAATCAGCAGGAAGTAGTTCTACCAGGTTGTTGAGTGATTACTATATGGCTGAAACCCTTTGAAATTTCTGAACAGGAAACTTCAGATGAACGTCTCTCTCTGTATCAACATGTCACTTGAGGTATATATAGATATATTTTACAAAAGGAACACTTGCCTCTGAGTCTTGAGTCTAGGGTTGATTATAAAGAGTAATCTTTGTGTTATACTGATTGTTCAATGTCCTTATTAATTTCTACTAGAAATACACTCCAATATATTGTACTAGTAATAGAAATGAAATCACTGTCAATTTTATATGTAGGATGAAAATAAATATCATTTTATGATTCTATTGTTCTATCAGTTCAGTTCAGTTCAGTTGCTCAGTTGTGTCTGACTCTTTGCATCCTCATGGACTGCAGCATGCCAGGCCTCCCTGTCCATCACCAACTCCCAGAGTTTACTGAAATTCATGTCCATTGAGTCGGTGATACCATCCAACCATCTCATCCTGTCATCCCCTTTTCCTACCTTCTTCAATCTTTCCCAGCATCAGGGTCTTTTCAAGTGAGTCAGTTCTTCGCCTCAGGTGGCCAAAGTATTGGACTTCCCTGGTAGCTCTGATGGTAAAGAATCTGCCTGCAATGCAGGATACCTGGGTTCCATCCCTGGGTTGGGAAGATTTCCCTGGAGAAGGGAAGGGTGACCCACTCCAGTATTTTTGCCTGGAGAATCCCGTGGGCAGTGGAGCCTGACAGTCCATGGGGTTGCAAAGAATCAAACCCGACTGAGCAACTAACATTACTACTACTCAGTTCAGTTTAGTTCAGTCATTCAGTCGTGTCCGACTCTTTGTGACCCCATGGACCGCAGCACACCAGGCTTCCCTGTCCATTACCAACACCTGGAGCTTATGCAAACTCATGTTCATAGAGTCGGTGATGCCGTCCAACCATCTCACCCTCTGTTGTCCCTTTCTCCTCCCGCCTTCAATCTTTCTCAGCATCAGGGTCTTTTCCAATGAGTCAGCTCTTTGCATCAGGTGGCCAAAGTATTGGAGCTTCAGCTTCAACATCAGTCCTTCCAATGAATATTCAGGACTGATTTCCTTTAGGACTGTCTAGTTTGATCTTGCAGTCCAAGGGATTGTCAAGAGTCTTCTCCAACACCACAGTTCAAAAGCATCAGTTCTTTGGTGATCAGCTTTCTTTATAGTCCAACTCTAACATGACTACTTGAAAAACCCTAGCTTTGACTAGATGGGCCTTTACTACTACTACTAGATCATATTCGAACATTCAATTAACTCCCACATCTCAGTGGCTTAAAACAGAAAAAAAAAAAAATCTCTATCAGGTTATATATCAGTTATGAGTTAACAGGGTAATATCAGCTTCTAAGTCATTCAGATACCTGGGCAGTTGGAGACACTGTCTGTTAAAAGAGAATTCTCCATGAATCACTTGCAGTCTTTATACCTAATAGAGATGTTGGGAGGTTTTTTTCCAGATTCTATTTTTAAGAATGTTTGAATAATAGTCTTAGAACAGCAGTATCATCATCTCTTAGAGACAGGGCAGACTTGTTTCCTGGTTGAGATAATAAAAATTCTGTCTCTGGAACAAAGGCTAGACTGATCTGCCAGAAGTCCCTTTAAAATACTGGGGGTTTCTGAACGTCTGGGCTCCTCAACTGGACAAAACTCACTGTACAGCAGCATTCCCTTGGGATATTTCCCATGGGACTTGTGGGCAAGGGGAACCTATGTGAACATGAAGCTCCTACTCTTTGTTGTACTGTGAGGGATAAAGTCACTTGTCTCTGACCCAGGAGTTTCAAGTGGTCTGCTAACATCCAAACAATATATTTCCATTTTTAACTTTTTCTGTAATTTTAATGTAACCTATATGACAAACATATAACAATGTGATGCCATATATATACATATATATATATTTGCATGGTGAATTATAAAGTCTACTCTGAAATCAATAAAATAAAAAAAAACACTTTTCAATGTATGCATGATCTGGTTTATACTAAAAATAATAAAAAAAGAAAGTGTAATTTGGCCATTGAGGTTGGCAGAAATTATTAAACAGTGTTTATTTCCAGTTTCTAGATAGTTCTCTTTCAAGTCAGTTTTCAAATATATAACTTGAGAGAGGCAGTCCAATTGATAGCAGTTCAAAAATCTGGAGTAATTTAAAATATAGTAACATATAAATAAGTTGAGCAAATATGTACATTGTGTTTTCTGGTGATTGATCATTTTTCAAAAATGAAACTGTGACAAGTTAATTGGTTAGACTGCAAATACTGTAAAATTACAGCTCCTGATTTTCTCATCTTCTGTACTATTTGGAACATAGGTTTCTATGATATGTATCTAGGAGATGCTAACAAAATAAAGTCTTATCTTTTTATGCTTCAACCCAAAATTGACACATCGAAGACCATCATTGCAATTTGTCACATAACCCTAACAAGTGGGAAGGTAACGTACCTTTCTTTGGTTCAGTTCTCCAGAAGAAAAGAGCTCTGCGTATTGATGAATCTTAGTATTGCATAAGCTTATGGGCTTTCTCTATCATGTGACCTATGGATTGGCCCCCTACCCGCTTATAAATGCCATATATAGATAATGTGCATTTGCTGAAAGAATTCCTATAAAGATCTTCCTCTTTTTATGACTATAGTTATTTCTAGCTTTCCAACTTGGGAGTACTAGTGTACTTTTTTAGATTTGTGTTGAAAAACTGCACTTTTTTTTTCCCAGTAAAGGTTATAGTGACTTGCCTCTTAGTGCATTATTTCACTTTTTTTCTCAGAGGCAATAACATGATCTTCAAAATTTTGCATACTTCAATGATTTCTTGACATTATTCTCTCCATATTAGACTGATATTTACCTTCTGTCTTTCAGTTTAGGCTATATAATGAGTATTGAGAAGAGCACTATTAACATGTCATTCTTTCCAGATGTTCCCAAGAAAGCTTTGGAGATTTTTAAATCACTGTACAGTTTTCAGTGACTCTAAGCTATTTCACAGCATTGAAACTGTCTCATAGAGTTTCAGACTCTGGGTGATAAGTAGGTTTAATCTCATAAATCATTTCTGAACTATTGGTAGAATCAGCTTGGATTACTTTGTGGAAAAGTGCTGTGCTAGCTGCCATGGGCCTGCAAGGAGGAAAAAGCACATGCAGTGAATAATATTCCAAGCCAACTGAATCCTCTCGGCATATCACAAAAAAGCAGAGTCTGATCAAGAAGGAAAGTGTCATTAGATGAGAAAACTCATTTGCCAGCCCAAGTGGGACCTCCTGAACAATATTAAACATTTTATTTATTTATTTTATTTTATTTTTTAGGTTGTTTTATTGCACTGGAAACCCACCAAAGGAGTTTAGCCTGATAAATCCCCCTCATTCCCACAGAACACAACTGTGTATATGGCTGCTTTCTCTTTGAAATAACTGACTTTTTCTCTAGACATGACTCCTAAGATTAAAACTTAATCTATTAAAATATCTATCGCCACCTTGAAAGAAAACATAAGGAGATGGAGAAAACTCAGATGGGCAAAGTATTTCTGTTAAGGCAAGGTGCTTGTTGATCTGCAAAGATAAGGGAATGTTTCAGAGGATAAGGTCTAGGGGAGACTTAGCAAACTGGAGTTATTTAAAATAATCTCCATTTCTCTGAAAACTCTGTCTAGTGCTCTGACTTTTGAAAACATCTTGTATTATTGATGACTCTGAAATTTTGATATGGTTATGACAGGTTTTTGGTTATTTATTGGTCCAAACACTTAAAGCAACAGAGAATTAAATTTAATTAAATTCTTGCCTATTCTAGCATATTGGTATTATAAACACTTTCCTTCTCTGATTTTTTATAGTTGATAGTTTGTGAATGATTGCTAAGCTTTTATGAAAAATGATTTTAATTACTTTATAGACTTTATTTTTACCAGTTTGATAATCTGGGAAACAAATGCTATTAACCTAAGATTGTAATGTATGTATGTATGTGCTAAATCACTTCAGTTGTGTCTGACTCTTTGTGACCCTGTGGACTGTAGCCCACCTTTCTTCAAAAAAAACAGAGATTTAGTACTTTAAATACACTCTAGGAAGTAATTAACTGACATGACCAGTCATTATCTGTAGTAGTTTCATGGGAAAAGAAATTTGATAAATCTTCAACCCACAAGTGCATTAAACACGGAGGCATAAAGTTTCTGGCTAAAATATATCTGCTTCTTGAGTAACATTATGGAAATCACAAAATAATCTGCTTTTTTTTTTTTTTTAACTTAGCCTAACAATAGGAAATTTGTTTTTGGATTAGTTCTGTAAGATGTAGTTCAGTTCAGTTCAGTTCAGTCACTCAGTCGTGTCCGACTATTTGCGACCGCATTAATCGCAGCACGCCAGGCCTCCCTGTCCATTACCAACTCCCAGAGTTCACTCATAGATCTGAGCTAATCAGATATGAACCCAAGAAGAATGTTTATCTGGAAGAATGTTATAGGCAGTTTTTATCAATTTTCTCTTGATAACTGTTCTCTGCCCCCATGAATTATTCTAATTATTCCATTCTTATGAATCATAAATTAAAACACACTTTTGAGATAGTGAAATAAAAGTAGCAGCATCATGATTATTAATACCATTTCCCAAAGTATCTATGCAAACAAAACAGAAGAAAGAAATATATATAAGGCTAAGGGATGTGATCTACAACTGTATACATAGTTCTGGTATGAATACCAGGTTCAGAATCTATTTTGTAACATAAGAGTGTTGGAACCCTTACATGCAGAATAAAGTTAAGTAAATTTTCTTAATCATAAATATTTAATGAAGCTTTCTTAAGTGAATGAATAAATAAATCACTAGAATCTATAAAATAAAATTATTCCTGATTATTACTTTGGTTGAATACAGGAAAACACGTTAATAGAAATGGATTTCAAGATGATTTATTTTAGACTAAGATGGTGATTGCAGCCATGAAATTAAAAGATGCTTACTCCTTGGAAGAAAAATTATGACCAACCTAGATAGCATATTCAAAAGCAGAGACATTACTTTGCCAACAAAGGTCTGTCTAGTCAAGGCTATGGTTTTTCCAGTAGTCATGTATGGATGTGAGAGTTGGACTGTGAAGAAGGCTGAGCGCCGAAGAATTGATGCTTTTGAACTGTGGTGTTGGAGAAGACTCTTGAGAGTCCCTTGGACTGCAAGGAGATCCAACCAGTCCGTTCTGAAGGAGATTAGCACTGAGATTTTTTGGAAGGAATGATGCTAAAGCTGAAACTCCAGTACTTTGGCCACCTCACGAGAAGAGTTGACTCACTGAAAAAGACTTTGATGCTGGGAGGGATTGGGGGCAGGAGGAGAAGGGGACAACAGAGGATGAGATGGCTGGATGGCATCAAGGACTCGATGGATGTGAGTCTGAGTGAACTCCTGGAGTTGGTGATGGACAGGGAGGCCTGGTATGCTGCGATTCATGGGGTCGCAAAGAGTTGGACACGACTGAGCGACTGAACTGAACTGAACAACTCTTATTAAATATCAGCTTTTTAAAACACCAGTAGTAAGAGAAAAATCAGCTTTTATTTTGCCAAAGACTTTAATGTTTACTGAAAAAATTTACTAATGAGTTGTATCAAGAAGGATATACTAATTATGATACAGATATTTGTAGAACAGAAATTTCAATAGATAACGTTCTAAAAATGAATTTCTCTAGCTTATCAGTTCAGTTCAGTTCAGTAGGGATGTTTAATTTACAAATAAAATGTGTATTTTCTGAAAACAAAAGTCAGTGTTTCAAATATTTTAAATTAAATGTACATTACTTAAAGGGAAGTAGGTACAAGAATTGTAGCCAAAGATAATAAACTCTGTAGAACAGTGTCCTGCGAATCCTTTCTGTGTTTATGGTGAGCACATGTTTCGTCATCAGTCTGAGGAAGAACAGCTATTGATAGCTTGTTTAGCCCTCTTGTGCTCCCCCAGTTCCTTTCTGCTAGGTGTGTTACTTTGACGGTGAGGACTATATTAGTTCACTGCTCTGTGCTGCATGCAACACTGTCTCTTAGGAGACAAGAATAAAAGTTGCTTGGAAGATTCAAAATTGGACATCTGGTTCAGATCAGTGATGTTTCAGTGAACAGGTTAGTTTACCACTCTGTTGTGTGTAATATAGTCTGAAAACACACACACATATACAAGACGTTTCTAAGACAGCTAGCTATATGCATGGTTCAGGATAGCGTTATTTCTGACTTGACTTCAACTCTTCCTGCTCTTAAATGTGAACAGAATTCACATGATCTATGGAGGTTGAGAAGTCCTAAAATCTGACATTATGCTGGAGATCCAAACGAGCCAATAGTGTAGTTTCAGTCTGATCTGAAGGTCTGGGCACTTGGAAACAGGAAGTTTGAGACCCAAGAACAGCTAATGTTTCAGTTTGAGTCTTGTGGCAGGAAAAGACCAATGTCCCAGCTAAGGTCTTCATTTGATTTCATGGGATCAAGAGTCAGACATAACTGAGCATGCATGTACTCATACTAAGGAGGGCAATACTTCATTCAGTGTACTGATTGATTGATTCAAATATTAAGCTCACCCAGAATGATGCTTACAGGCACACCCAGAGTATTGTTGGACCCAGGGTCTAAACAAACTGAGGCCCAGAAAATTTGACATGTAAAATTAGCCAAAATGCAGGAAACAGTGAACTTACACTATGCATAGACATAAAGAATTAATCGGTAACTCTTAAGCAGTCTACTCCATTAAACATTCTAAGTAATTTTTTTTGCATTGTCAAATAGAAATGATAAACATCTTTGTTAAATTTTATAAGAATTGAAATTACAATAAATTAGATATGTATTGCTGCTGCTGCTGCTGCTGCTAAGTTGCTTCAGTCATGTGTGACCCCATAGACGGCAGCCCACCAAGCTCCCCTATTCCTGGGATTCTCCAGGCAAGAACACTGGAGTGGGGTGCCATTTCCTTCTCCAATGCATGAAAGTGAAGTCGCTCAGTCATGTCCGACTCTTCGCGACCCCATGGACTGCTGCCTACCAAGCACCTCCGTCCATGGGATTTTCCATGCAAGTGTACTGGAGTGGGTTGCCATTGCTTTCTCCAGATATGTATTGGGAAGTATGCATATAATAATGGAACAAACGTATTTTCTAGGAATTTGAATATTCAGTCATTTTCTAAGACTCTGAAATCCAGGCAAATTTGAGCTCCTAATGGACCCATGATAATGGACATGGATTATTTCCCTCCATTAAACATATATAGCCACCCAGTCAGTAATGAGTTCATCAATTTACTTCCAAAGTTTGTAGAAATATTCATCTTTGTAAAAATTTGCATAATATTTATTTCATTTACCTATATAAACATATATACCATCTTCTTTTCAGAAACAGAGGTAGCTGAATCAAAGAAAAAAAATTCATTTTCTTGTTAGTAAATAAGATCATTCTTTGCAAACATGTAGCTGAAGTAATATGCCCATTTCAGTTATAATCACACAAGTTAGAATGTTTAAAAACTTTACTGACTTTTCTATGTCTCAAGTATATCATTCAGTATAATGTGTGCTAATTTCCTAAATAATATCCAAGTGGCTTAAAAGAGCACAACTTTCCAAAGGGTTGCTTAGTCTTCCTGGTACAGTTTTCATTGTGACAAATTATAGTAAATAATGTCACAAATGTACATTGTAGGGTAGAACACAATTGCTGCAATTATATTTGGGGTTGTTTTTACTAAATAATTCTCAGAGGAATGCATTTCTAATAATGTAGTAAAATTTTCATGCTGATATGCAATATTAAGAGAATATTTTCCATTTCCCTAAGTTTTACCAATAATGTTTATGTTCATCCACAAGCCAATTTTAAGACTACTTTTAGGACTGAATGTTTATCAGTAAGGAAGGACCATATCAGGGCAAATTTCTTTAGTGCCCGTGGAATGATGGCTTTCATCAATCCCTATTGCTCTCTGAGGTCTTTTTACAGTTCTGCAAAATTATATTGTCTTGTTTTAAAGCTTGAACAACAAATGAAACATATTATTTTGTCCAATGAAATTATATGGAGGCAAAATCTTGCTTGTCTAGCATAATTAGATTTTTCAGCTTTCTGAGAGAAAATACTCCTCTACAAAAGAATTGTTCCATGCACAAAAAATAAATATTCTCATTATTTTATTGATAGGTAAATCATAGTTGAATAAACACCATATTGTTCCAATAATATCACACATTAGGAATACTAGGATTATTTTACTTAGTTTGACAATGAGTTATAATCACCTTTTTCAATGTTTGGAGTAAAATGTTTAAAATTAATAACTCTTTAGTAATAGAGAACTATTTTTCCTATAGACTCAAATTTATTTCTTTTAGTCACTCAACATTAGAAAGCTTTGCATTTCTACCGAAATAGTTTCAACTTTTAACTAGATAAACTTTTGAAAAGGAACAAATTGAATAATTATAATAAATATAAGATTTCTTCTGTATTTGGAAAAAATTTTTGATGGGATAAAACTATATTGATGAGAAATTCTGTATTTTGGATTTGTTGAGAGAAATTCAATGTGACTAGGATACAAATAACAAAAAAAAAATATAACTATACACATGAGATATGCACATCTGTTTTATGTATATACAAGTAGAAGAAAAACAATATAATGATGAACATTTATTGAAAATTCTGTGTTCAAAATTATTTCTAAGAATCTTATATGTACTGTCTCATCACATTATTAAAATAGCCCATGCAACCAGTACAATATGAACCCATTATCTAGATGTAGAAATTGAGACTTAGAAATGTCAACTTAGTTAGTTTCCTGTCATAACATGGCTAAGAGCTGAGGTGAAGCACTGACTATTGTTGTCCATTTACTAAGTTGGGTTCAACTCTTCATGAACCCATGGACTCAAGCACACCTGGCTTCCCTGTCCTTCACTGCCTCCCTCAGTTTGCCCAAGTTCATGACCGATGAAACAGTGATGCCATCCAACAAGCTCATCCTGTTGTCCCAGTCTCTTCCTGTCCTCAATATTTTCCAGCGTCAGGGTCTTTTCCAGTGAGTTCGCTCTTCACATCAGGTGGCCATATTATTGGAGCTTCAGCTTCAGTATCAGTCCTTTCAGTGATTATTCAGAACTGATTGCCTGTAAGATTGACTGGCTGAATCTCCTGGCTGTCCAAGGGATTCTTTTTTTTTTTTTTTTAATATAAATGTATTTATTTCAATTGGAGGCTAATTATTCATGTCAATGTATGGCAAAACCACTGCAGGGACTCTTGAGTCTTTTCCAGCACCACAATTCTAAAGCATAATGAGCCATCAGGGAAGCCCATGAGGAATTGATTGGTAGTAATAAAAAATAAGTACAGTTTACAATATGTTGGTCTCAGTTTATAATATGTGTTACTTCTTATCACAAAGACAATGACTTATATTTGAGATTTTTTTCCATCAGATCTGATACTTCAGTTATCATAATGTTAGGTCACTGTAAGGCAGACATGAATTTCAATTTCTCTGTGGTCTAACACACACACACACACACACACAAAATAACAATTCCCAATAATGAAAAATTCAAATAAGCAGTGGCTCCCTTTAATGCAATGGAGGGTATTTGGCCTCCAGTGTAAGAAGGTAAAAGAAAAGTAAGATGGAAGAAGCTGATTAGCTTTTATCTGCTGTGGCCTAAATCAGAAATACACCACTCCAGTCACATTCCTTTGCCTTGAAGTATTTGTATGTCATCAATTCAACCTCAAGGGGGAATGTAAAAGGCCAGGTAATACATGGATATCTAGTGAGTGCAATATCTTTCACAGCACTTACACCATTTTTTAAAACTTACATGTATTTTTGTATTTCATTGTTAGATTGGCTTTCCACAAAAGGCAACTCTAAAACAAGGGATCAAACAGATGTTCTTAATTCAGCTGGAGAACCCAGGAAACACTGGTAGAGGAATGAGGTATTTGAATGAATAAGAGGTGGAAGTCAGTAAAGGTTAGACTATAAAGGAAGTTACAAGTAGAGCTTACTTTTCCTGGAAACTCTGGTAATAAGAGGATTCAAAGTCATCAACAGAGAAGAGAGGAAGGTGAAATGTTTGTGCACTATCATCCATTTATTGCTATTAAGGACATTAGTTCCTTGGAACTTTTAGTCTGCCGCAAGAGTAGAATTGAGTGTTCCAGGGGTAAGAGAAAGCTCCTTGGTAAAGAGATCCAGATATTGCTGTTGGAAGTCATGAAAAAGGGGAATATGGGCAAGATGTTTACTATAAATACACACATTACGTCTGTCTGTATGTGTTTAAATGTGCTCCTTATTTTATTTATATATGCACATACACATATGAAACATATATCAATGAGTATCATATATATAATTTATGTATTGAATCAATGGTTCCCAACATTTTGTCATGAGAGACCAGTTTAAGGGAAAACATTTTTTCCATGGACTGGTGGGTGGAGAGGGTCATTTCAGGATGATTCAAGCATTTTACACTTACTGTGTATTTTCTTTCTATTATTATTACATCTGCTCCACCTCAGATCATCTGGCATTAGATTCCAGAGATTGGGAGCCCCTGTACTAAATAGTATACATAATATATGATAATAAACAATACTGTTATTAAACACATTATTTCCTTTTGGACCAAAAATAATAATAATAATAAACTGCAGGTAAGATAAATTCAGTTTTTCTAACTGTTCCGGTGGAAAGCAAAGTTATCCTTAATGCTTGCACTTTTTGAAGTTAAGGAAATGATACGGGTTGACTTGCACACAATGCAGTTCTCACATTGCATACACTGCTGGAGAATTTTAAGCTGAATATTTGAGAACTAAGGTCTCTGAGTGAGAAAAAGCACCCTGTATGATATGAGTTGCCTGAGATGTGCTATCTGTGAATGGGGAATATAGTTGTGATATTACATACACTTCTCCTTTTTAACTTACTTTCCTTCAAACAACAACATAATGTATAATTTGAATCACTCAGTGATGGGTAAAGAATGCACAAGTAACTGTGAGTTGACAAATATTATGCAATTTTAATATAAGAGTAAATCATTTATAAACCATTAATCACTCAATATTCGAACTATGAAGTTATTAAACTGCTGTGTATATTATTTTTTAAACCAGCTTTAGTTCATCCATTTTAAATGTATACTACTTTACCAAATGTATTTTATTTCTCTTTTTCATCTTGTGATTTCAGAGGTTTTAACTGTTTAGTTAGTAAATATTCTGTATATAAGAGTTTCCAAGCAGATATATGCTCAAATTTATATTTTAAGAAGAAAGAAAAACATTTCTTCTAAAGCCCTCATTTCTTCATTTCCAACTCTAAGTTTCTTACTATTTTCAGCAAAGCCCTACCTGGTTTGGCTCCTGAATAATTCTCCAATATCATGTCTTACCTCTTTACCCATTGCTCATTTCATCTTAATTGACCACTTTCATTTCTTCATGCATGTCAAGAATGCACTGAGCTTTCACATTTGCTATTTTCACTGAAATTGTCTGTTACCAGCTATGTGCACTGTTCTCTCAATATGTTCAAATCTCTGCTAAAAGGTAAAATCATCAAATAGAATTTCCTGGATCATCACAACTAACATGCATCCCCAAATTTATTCTTTCCCTACCCTGGCTTTATTTCATTACTGATGTTTATCATTCTTGAGAACATTCATATGTTCTTATGTTGTGTGGTTGCTTATGAATGTGTGCTTTTCTCCTTAATTAGTCTCCATGATGGCAGGGATCTTTACCTTAATCTCTCTAAAATTCCCAGTGCCTAGAACAGTCTGAAATATAGGACATATTACAAAAATTTCTTTAATTGATACAAATCAATAAAGTGAAAGTGAAAGTGAAGTCGCTCAGTCGTGTCCGACTCTTTGTGACCCATGGATTGTAGCCCACCAAGCTCCTCCGTCCATGGGATTCTCCAGGCAAGAATACTGGAGTGGATTGACATTTCCTTCTCCAGGGTATCTTCCCGACCCAGGGATCCTACCCAGGTCTCTCACATTGCAGGCAGATGCTTTAACCTCTGCACCACCAGGGAAGCCCATAAATAAATAAATAAATGGATAAATTCATTTTAAAGAGATGATTGAAACATAAAGCAGTTGTCTCATAATGTGAAATAGTTATCTTCAACACAAGTTATGTCAACTATGATATTAAACCAAGATTTCTGATGACATTTGAATTAATTTATTTGATCCTTTCAAAAACCCTGAGAACTGGAATTTATTATTATTTCTGCAATATTAGGGTAATATAGTATCAAAGTTTCAGATTTACTTTATACATAGAGTTACTTTTTGAGCATACATTTTTGTGGACTGATTTGGTGGAATGACTAACTAGGCAACTTTTTTTTCTGAAACCAAATAGGAATTTCTCAACAACAGAAGAGAATTTATATTTTTTGTTAGTTATTTTGCTTGCTTGTTTTATTCTAAGGGGCTGCTGAGTGACTGATGAGTGGAGTTATTACTTTAGGATATAGTAAAAGGTACAATTATCATATTATATCAATCAGATGTAGCAAAAATGATTCATAATATTGTATGTAGGATATTAGAAAAATGTGGACCAACCAGAAATAAGAAAAATATTGAAGCAATTTATTATTCTAAATAGGAGTATAAAGCATTGACTTTAGCCTTATCAACATCAGGGAGGAAAATGTCTAATCATCTTAAAATACTTGTGATGGTAGTCTCTCCTCCAGTAGTCCTGTTAAGCAGCTTAACATGTATATTCTGGGACTACTTGCTTCCCTAGGGAGGACCATAGACCGAGATTTATTAAGTATGATAATGTAGCAAAAATAATCCAGATCAGAAATTTACTTTATCCAGTACTTCGTTCTGAAACCCAGTTTCCTATCTGCCTCACTGGGTTCTTTTCATTTCTTTGTGAGAGCTTAGTGTGTAGCTTGGTTATTCTGTTAGTTGCATTTAGCCATGGATTTCTGGACTATCTGGTTCTGATAAATGGGGATCATTGGAAAGTACAGTACCATTGTGTATGTGTGTGTATGTGTGTGTACGTGTGTGTGTACATGTGTGTGTGTGTGTGTGTGTGCACAGTTTCCTGGAATCTGGTATCAAATTACTCAATATAAGGAAAGGATGTTGGAAATACAAGGGGATTCTAAAGATGGGAGAACAAAGCATCGGCAATGAGTACTTTATACAGATGATGAAGAAAAGAAAAAAAGAAAAAGCGGGCTGTCAGTGATGCCAAAGGAACACAGCTTCACTATTACTTTTGTTGCTAGATAATGTAATATAATTTTTCCCTTTCTGTTAATCTTTTCACCATTAGTTCTTTCAGGGCAAAATCAGACATATATTCTTCAGGGATATATAAATAGCAAGTGACTAAAGTGGTGAGTTTTAGGGAAAAGGGTTTCCCTTGTGGCTCAGCTGGTAAAGAATCTGTCTGCAATGTGGGAGACCTGAGTTTGATCCCTGGGTAGGAAAGATCCCCTGGAGAAGGGAAAGGCTACCCACTCCAGTATTCTGGCCTGGAGAATTCCATGGACTGTATAGTCCAGGGGATCGCAAAGAGTTTGACATGATTGAGCGACTTTCACTTGCACTTTTAGGGGTAAAAAGAGGGCTTGAATAAATCAGTGATTCTGAAAATTGGATCTTCATTATAATTTCTTTTTTTGTGGGGTTGTAACTTTTTGAAAAAGTATAGATTCCAGAGTCACATTACCAAAACTACCAATTTAGACTTGACAAGCTTGAATGATATAAATCAGTACATTCATAAAGTATGACAGAATGTTAGAATTATCAGTCAGAGTGGAAAAAACATCATTTACTGACTTGGATGCTTGCCCCTGTTCTGAGAGTCTAAGATACTGAACTCTCCTCCAAGGTCTCCTTTCCTTCCGTGGCTACAGTGAGAACAAAATAGTAACTAACTCTCCATTGACGTTGATCCCACCTGTTTGAGCGTCTATAGCCTAAAAGACTGATGGATTTCCAGCACTCCTTATTCCATAGCTGGAGAGTGAAAAACGTGGAACCACGTTTAGAACTTTTGCTAAACAAGTCACCTTAATCTGACAACAACTCAGGGACACTTAACCTGTAGTTTCCTGGCGAGCTGAGTGCATGCTGCTTTGTTTTCAATTGCACTTCAGTGTGTCTTGGAACGTCTTTGCTAATCACTCTGTCTTTAGTCTTCCCATTAAATTCCACTTTATTGATATGTACACACTGTTATATTCAAAATAGATAATCAACAAGGGCTAACTATATAGTACAAGGAAGTTTTCTCAATATTCTGTAATAATTTAAATGGGAAAAGAATTTGAAAAAGAATAGATACATATATATGTAAAAAAAAGCAATTGAAAGCTATTTTAATATATCTTACCAGTTGAGATTCAGCATGTGATTGGTATCACTGCACCTGTTTGAAATGTGAAGTTGGCAGATTAATTCTGTTCTACATTTTGGTGTTACTGATTCTGTCTTAATGTCATGTACTTTGTATGGATGATAATGACAATGCTAAAATGGCATCAAACATTTTAAAAAGCCAAATTGTAGTACCTATGAGTCTTAGAAATTCAGAGCTATCATTAATATATATACCAATGCATATTATACATAATACATAATATTAATAAATATATTATTATTGTATATGTGTATTATTAATAAGCATCCTGTGGCTCAGATGGTAAGGAATTTGCTAGCAATGCAGGAGACTTACGTTCAATCCCTGGGTCAGGATGATGCCCTGAAGAAGGAAATGGCAACCCACTCCAGTATTCTTGCCTGGAGAATCCCATGGACAGAGGAGCCTGGTAGACTACAGTCCATGGGGTTGTAAAGAGTCAGACAGGACTGAGTGACTAATACTTTCACTTTCATATTATTTATATATATAAATATTATATAATATAGATAATAAATCATTATATGATATAATAAATGCTATAGAAAATACTAGATAATCATACATGCCATATGTAATATACATACATGATTACATGTGTATATACATATATATACTTAATTTAAATGAAAATTTAATAGGATATCTGTACCAGAGAATTTACTTATAGCTCAAAAGATATTGTAGCATTCTTGATTTGATTTACTTCTTAAACTTATTTTCATAAGACAGGGAAAAGCATGGAGTGATTATTTTAAGATCATAATTTCATGTGAAAATTACGTCTTTGAGTTCCATTTCCCCTTTACTGATTAGTGACATCAGACTTATTTCACATGGCCATTCAAAGCACAGCATGAATCTGGAAATTAACTCAGAGCTGTTGTAATTTCCTCATGTAATTGTCTTATTTTTTTCTGTTATGTAAATTATCCAGATGGCAATAAGATCTTAAGAGATAAACAATATAACATAATTTGGATAAAATCATACATGATTATATCTATGGCTGATAGTGGGAAAATGGAGGTAGAACGATGACTTCAACTTTTGGAAATATAGTTTCTTTTTCCAAGTTTGAATTATGTTCTGCCAATTGCTTTTTTTTTGTTGTTTTTGAGCAAATTTTTGGACTTAGGTTTCAGATCTAGATTGTCATTGATAATATAGGAAATATAAGACCAATCTTCCAAGAGTATTTCAAAGCCTAGAGAAAATTTTTATAAAATGTCTGTCTCACAACTTATACTCAAGTTATTTTTACTACTGTAGTCTCAAAAGTTGCATTGTCACAGGAGTGGCCAAGTGGAGCTACCCCATGTCTGAGGTCAGGGGTGGCAGCTGAGAGGACCTACCCCACACCTGAGGTCAGGCGAGGCAGTTGAGAGGAGCAACCCCACATCCAAGAAGCAGCGGCTGAGCAGGCGCAAGAGGCCGAGAAGAGCAACTCCACATTCAAGGTCAGGAGGGGCGGCTGTTAGGAAATATGCCTCCTCCGAGGTAAGGAGCAGCTCCTGTGCTTTGCTGGAGCAGCCGTGAAGAGATACACCATGTCCAAGATAAGAGAAACCCAAGTAAGACTGTAGGTGTTGTGAGAGGGCATCAGAGGTCAGACACATTGAAACCATAATCACAGAGAACTAGCCATGCTGATCACACAGACTGCAGTCTTGTCTAATTCAATGAAACTAAGCCATGCTGTGGGGGGCCACCCCAGATGGGAGGGTCATGGTGGATAGGTCTGACAGAATGTGGTCCACTGGAGAAGGGAATGGCAAACCACTAAAGTTTTCTTGCCTTGAGAACCCCATGAACAGTATGAAAAGGCAAAATGATAGGATACTGAAAGAGGAACTCCACGGGTCAGTAGCTGCCCGATATGCTACTGGAGATGAGTGGAGAAATAACTCCAGAAAGAATGAAGGGATGGAGCCAAAGAAAAAACAATACCCAGTTGTGGATGTGACTGGTGATAGAAGCAAGGTCCGATGCTATAAAGAGCAATATTTCATAGAAACCTGGAATGTCAGGTCCATGAATCAAGGCAAATTGGAAGTGGTCAAACAGGAGATGGCAAGAGTGACCGTTGACATTCTAGGAATCAGTGAACTGAAATGGACTGGAATGGGTGAATTAAACTCAGATGACCATTATATCTACTACTGTGGGCAGGAATCCCTCAGAAGAAATGAAGTAGCCATCATGGTCCACAAAAGAGTCCGAAATGCAGTACTTGGATGCAATCTAAAAATCGACAGAATGATCTCTGTTCGTTTCCCAGGCAAACCATTCAATATCACATTAACCCAAGCCTATGCCCCAACCAGTAATGCTGGAGAAGCTGAAGTTGAATGGTTCTTTGAAGACCTACAAGACCTTTTAGAACTAACACCAAAAAAAAAAGATGTCCTTTTGATTATAGGGGACTGGAATGCAAAAGTAGAAAATCAAGAAACATCTGGAGTAACAGGCAAATTTGGCCTTGAAATGCAGAATGAAGCAGGGCAAAGGCTAATAGAGTTTTGCCAAGAGAACACACTGGTCATAGCAAACAACCTCTTCCAACAAGACAAGAGAAGACTCTACACATGGACATCACCAGATGTTCAACACTGAAATCAGATTGATTATATTCTATGCAGCCAAAGATGGAGCAGCTCTATACAGTCATCACAAACAAGACAAGAAGCTGACTGTGACTCAGATCATGAACTCCTTATTATCAAATTCAGACTTAAATTGAAGAAAGTGGAGAAAACCACTAAACCATTCAGGTATAACCTAAATCAATTCCCTTATGATTATACAGTGGAAGTCAGAAATAGATTTAAGGGACTAGATCTGATAGGCAGAGTGCATGATGAACTATGTATGGCGATTCATGACACTGTACAGGAGACAGGGATCAAGACCATCCCCATGGAAAAGAAATGCAAAAAAGCAAAATGGCTGTCTGAGGAGGCCCTACAAATAGCTGTGACAAGAAGATGAGTGAAAAGCAAAGGAGAAAAAGAAAGATATAAACATCGGAATGCAGAATTCCAAAGAATAGCAAGGATAGATAAGAAAGCCTTCCACAGGGATGAATGCAAAGAAATAGAGGAAAACAACAGAATGGGAAAGACTAGAGATCTCTTCAAGAAAATTAGAGATACCAAGGGAACATTTCATACAAAGATGGGCTCAATAAAGGACAGAAGTGGTATGGACCTAACAGAAGCAGAAGATATTAAGAAAAGGTGGCAAGAATACACAGAAGAACTTAGAAAAAAAAAAAAGAGCTTCACGACCCAGATATCATGATGGTGTGATCACTCATCTAGAGCCAGACATCCTGGAATGTGAAGTCAAGTGGGCCTTAGAAAGCATCACTATGAACAAAGCTAGTGGAGGTGATGGAATTCCAGTTGAGCTGTTTCAAATCCTGAAAGATGATGTTGTGAAAGTGCTGCACTCAATATGCCAGCAAATTTGGAAAACTCAGCAGTGATCACAGGACTGGAAAAGGTTAGTTTTCATTCCAATCCCAAAGAAAGGCAATGCCAAAGAATGCTCAAACTACCACACAATTGCACTCATCTCACATGCTAGTAAAGTAATGCTCAAAATTCTCCAAGCCAGGCTTCAGCAATGCATGAACTGTGAACTTCCTGATGTTCAAGCTGGTTTTAGAAAAGGCAGAGGAACCAGAGATCAAAATGCCAACATCCATTGGATCATGGAAAAAGCAAGAGAGTTCCTAAAACACACCTATTTCTGCTTTATTGACTATACCAAAGCCTTTGACTGTGTGGATCACAAGAAACTGTGGAAAATTCTTCACGAGATGGGAATACCGGACGACCTGACCTGCCTCTTAAGAAACCTGTATGCAGGTCAGGATGCAACAGTTAGAACTGGACATGGAACAACAGACTGGTTCCAAATAGGAAAAGAAGCACATCAAGGCTGTATATTGTCACCCTGCTTACTTAACATATATGCAGAGTACATCATGAGAAACTCTAGGCTAGATGAAGCACAGGCTTGAATCAAGTTTGCCTGGATAAATATCAATAACCTCAGATATGCAGATGACACCACCCTTATGGCAGAAATTGAAGAGGAACTAAAAATCGTCTTGATGAAAGTGAAAGAGGAGAGTGAAAATGTTGACTTAAAGCTCAACATTCAGAAAACTAAAATCATGGCATCTGGTCCCATCACTTCATGGGAAATCAGTGGAAACAAGTGTCAGACTTTATTTTGGGGGGTTCCAAAATCACTGCAGATGGTGATTGCAGCCATGAAATTAAAAGACTCTTACTCCTTGGAAGGAAACTCATGACCAACCTAGATAGCATATTGAAAACAGAGATACTACTCTTCCAACAAAGGTCCGTCTATCAAGGCTATGGTTTTTCTAGTGATCATGTATGGATGTGAGAGTTGGACTGTGAATAAAGCTGAGTGCCTAAGAATTGATGCTTTTGAACTGTGGTGTTGGAGTAGACTCTTGAGAGTCCCTTGGATTGCAAGGAGATCCAACCAGACCATCCTAAAGGAGATCAGTCCTGGGTGTTCTTTGGAAGGAATGATGCTGAAGCTGAAACTGCAATTCTTTGGCCACCTCATGAAAAGAGTTGACTCATTGGAAAAGACCCTGATGCTGGGAGGGAGTGGGGCAGGATGAGAAGGGGACAACAGAGGATGAGATGGCTGGATGGCATCACCAACTTGATGGACTTAAGTTTGACTGAACTCTGAGAGTTGGTGATGGACCAGGAGGCCTGGTGTGCTGTGATTCATGGGGTCGCAAAGGGTCGGACACGACTGAGCTACTGAACTGAGTCTCAAAATTTAATATGATAATGTAATCACACTAACGTAGTGGTGATTGTTTAGCCCCTAATATGTGTGTTACTCTTGAGATCCCATAGACTGTAGCCCCTCACCCCCCAGGCTCCTCTGTCCATGGGGATACTCCAGGCAAGAAAACTGGATTTTGTTGCCTGTTCCTTCTCCAGGGGATCTTTCTGACCCAGGGAGCGAGCCTGTCTCCTGCATTGCCAGGCAGATTCTTCACTGACTGATCCACTGGAAATCTTTACATCACACTAATAAGCACATATATACATACGTATGTGTTGCCTAGAGAATCCCTATGGACAGAGGAGCCTGGTGGGCTATATAGTCCATGTGGTCACAGTCAGACATGACTGAGCCACTGAGCACAGCTCAGCATATATATACAGCATGTATATGTATATATGTGTGTGTATATATATATATATATATATATCTCACAAAATATAACTGGGGATATTGGACATATAAATCATATATATATAATTTGTCATTTTAATTTGATTATAAATAACACTCCAAACTACCTAAATTCTTCTGGTTTACAGAATAAAATAGTTTTTCGTATACAAATTTTCTAGAAATGTGACCTATTGCTTCATCATGACCACAGGCATAATCTCTTTTCCCTTGCCTTTAGAGTTTGGACACTATAATTCTAAGGTCGTGGATGCTTTCTTTCTCTTAGGTCTTTCTCTGCACACCAGTTATGTTCCTGCTGGTCTTGACCTTCAATGACTCTGGTTGGTATAACTTCATGTGTCCTGAATTCTTTGTTGTAGACACTGCCCTAGTTCTCAATTGTGATCCACATTGTGAACAAGCTCCACTACCACATATGACAAAGTTCTGTCAGGCCATCTGCAAATGTCACCTGCACTTGAATCTTAAAATGCTTTCTTAAGCTTGGTTTTGGAGAAGGAAATGGCAACCCACTCCAGTATTCTTGCCTGGAGAATCTCAGGGACAGTGGAGCCTAGTGGGCTGCCGTCTATGGGGTCGCACAGAGTCGTACACAACTGAAATGACTTAGCAGTAGCAGCAGCTGCAAGCTTGGTTTGGCTGCTTTTTATACATATTCATTCTATGATAGGAGGAAAACAACTTTCAATTCTCATGAAGCAGTGATGTTTATTTATAATTGAAAAGAGAAACTCCAATCACAGTCTACAGTAACTGTGTTTAGGTGAGTTCAATTATAGAATGTGAAAGAATTGGTCAGTAAGAGGTCAACCTAAAATGTTCTTGAATCTGCTTGCTGGTATTTACTGCCTCATCTCTCTGTTAGCCCTGCAGGAACAATTACCTAGAGAATTTTATCTGGCGCTTCTGTGTTCACTATGCATGATTGCTCTTACACATTTGTTTCACTTGAGATCACATCTATTGCTGTTTACATATCACTGTTTCTTGGCTATGACTGTAGGACACATGACAAGGATATGTAAAGGATGACATGGAGAGAACTTGGGATGAAATGGAAGCATGCACTTTGGAGTGAAAATGTAACTAAGTCAGTGATTTTTAAAGGATCTATTGAGAGTCCCTTGGATTAGATTAGATTAGATTACAGAGTGTTTAAAGAAACAAAACCTTCAACAATCACATTGGCAGTAGTAGTGATCGTATTGATGCTTAGGAGTTAGAGACAATTCTTTACAGAATTTAAACAAACGCATGCTGAATTAATGAATAATGTTGTGAAATCTGAGTTAGTTTCAAATGATTGGGTAAAATTGAACTTTACTTACAATGGTAACTTAGGTGGTGGAATACTAAGTAGATTAATTTAAAAAGTTACCATTTCATTTACATATTCTGATATGTACACAAAAGCCATCATGGGGCAAGCTTCTTTACAAATAGCTAATTAATTCATTAATTAAGTCAGCATATACTACTGTGTTCTAGACACTAGGACACACAGGAAATATAACAAGGAATAAGTTCATATTGAGACATACAAATTAGTCAGTTAATGTATAGAAGTATGTTCTGAGTAATAGACAATATACGCTATACTGTAAGTCAAGAAGCCACAACTTTGAAACTTCTTATTTCTGGAAAGAAGCACACATACACATACAACCTACTTTCCTGTTGAGAATGTTGAGAAATTCAGTGAATAGAGTACGTATAACGGTGTGTAAGTGTTTAGAAAATGCATGGAGAAGAGTAAAGTACTCAAGGGGTGGAGGGTGGGGGTGGGGCACGATTAAGGAAACAAACATACTATTTTTTTGCCTAGCCTTGAGGTTGGTTGTCACCGCTAAGTACTCAGTTGGAGATGAAGATACACAAGAGGATAAAAAACAGATCTGTGTGGTCACACCATGTATATATGTATGTATGCACATATGTGTATGTCAGTGTGTGTGTGTTACTGTGTTCTCTGTGGTGTGAAGCAGAATTTAAAATATTACACCTTCTTCCTTAAAAAAACAAAACAAAACAAAACCCAGAATTCACCTATTCCAGACCATTTCTGTATAAGTGAATATAACATTTGTTTAACCATGGAATCTGACTAATTTAGAAGGGAATGTTCAATTTTAGAGGCTCAAAACTAAATTCATCCTCATCAATATCCCTCAAAGAACATTTTTAATGCATTTTTGTTCATGACATTCCCCTTTATATAGCTCAATAAGCTAGAATATTAACAACATGCATTATTTTGTCTTTTCCCCTCATTCTCAGTGGCTATATCTTTCCAAATCATTTTGGGATCTTTAACTCCACAACTTTCTATTTATCCTCATCTGCTTCAGATATATTGTTTTCTCTTTCCTGTTTTTGTTTTCAAAAAGTGGTACTCACCATAATGAAGACTTTGGCAGCCCTTTCCTCAATATCATCAAGTAGGAGTCCACCACATCTATAACTTCACAATCTTAGCTTTCTAATTTAGAACGAGCCACCTCAGGTGGAGCTAGTGGTAGACAACTCGGCTGCAATGCAGGAGATGTAAAACGTGTGGGTTTGATCCCTGGGTTGGGAAGATCCCCTGGAGGAGGGCAGGACAACCCACTCCAGTCTTCTTGCCTGGAGACTCCCGTGGACAGAGGACTGGCAGGCTACAGTCCATGGGGTTGCAAAGAGGTTGACATGACTGAAGTGACTTAGCATGTATGCATCTCTCACATGACCTATGCACAAACTTTGAGTCTGGAAAAATAATTCTGCATCTATGTTTTTAAGAGTTCATTTTAATGAAATTCTGAACCTTTTCCATGAGAGATCATCATGGTCATCCTGGCAAACCTGACCTCTACCTCAACTGCACTTAATTATTAAAAATGACTGCTTACTCTCCTAGTCAATTAAGGTAAACAGGTTAAATGTTTCAGCTCCAGTCAATTCAGACTCATTGATGGACCTTTCCTACAAGTGGTTGATTGATAATTAGTGACTAACAGTGAACTTCTGAGCTTTCTTAGTTATCATCATACCCAGAGACAGACATAAGGTTATCTTCCAATAGAAATCAATCACACCAATTGAGGAAGCAGAGATCAGTACCCCAATGTTCATTGCAGCACTATTTACAATAACTAGGACATGGAAGCAACCTAGATGTCTATCAGCAGATGAATGGATAAAGAAGTTGAGGTAAGGATAAGACAGTGGAGTAGAAGGACGTACAATCATCTTCCCCTGTGAGCAAACCCAGTGGAATACTACTCAGCTATAGAAAGGAACATATTTGAGTCAGTTATAATGAGGTGAATGAACCTAGAGCCTATTACACAGAGTGAAGTAAGATGGAAAGAGAAAGACAAATATTGTATATTAACACATATATGTGGAATCTAGAAGGATGATACTGATGATCCTACATACAGAGCAGCAAAGAAGGCACAGACATGAAGAATAGGGTTCTGGACTCAGTGGGAGAAAGAGAGGGTGCGACGATTTGGGAGAATAGCACTGAAACGTGCATTACCATATGTAGAATGAGTGACCAGTGAGAGTTCAATGCATGAAGCAGGGCACCCAGGGCTGGTGCTCTGTGACAACTTGAGGGATAGTTTGGGAAGGAAGGTAGGAGGGGAGTTCAAGCTGGGGGCGGGGGGCAGGGATATGTATACCTATGGCTGACTCACTTTGATGTATGGCAAAAGCCATCACAATATTGTAAACTATCTTTCAATTAAAATAAATAAAAATTTTAAAAAGCAGCATAGTTTCTCATTCCAAATGCTAAGGTTTAAAGAAGAGTGATGCTGGTAATATATGGTTTTTTTGCTGATCATTCTCTTTCAGAATATACTAACTTCCAGATTAACAAGGATGATCCCACATGTTATTGGAGGTTGGCAGGGAAGTATAAATATTGCCCAGTTTGGGTAGGTTGTCTTTAACCACCAGTTTCTCTGGGTGGCATCTGCTGAGTCGAATCTCATATTGTTCTGCTCAAAACCTTCTGAATAATCATGCACTGGAATCAGATACTGAAATCCATGCTTGTGTCATGGGCTCCATTCTCCTGGGCCATGCACTTTGCAGGCTTTTCCATCTGATCCACCCAAACATCCTCAGGCTTTTTGCTTTTATTGCTGACCATTGGACTGCTCAGATACACTCTTCTGAGGTGTGCAGGTCTCTGTAAGGTTAATCTGTGACATTTTTATGTCTACTTTTAACTTCAATATCATAAAATATAGATAATCGACAATGGAAGTGGGCCTTTTGTTAGTTGTGTAGTCACCCTAACTACTTTTTGGAAATGTAAGCACACTGTCTTCTCACCTCAAACATTCTTACTCTTTTCTTTCCTCTAGTCTTTTGAATGTGCGTTTCTTTTCTCTACGGGAGAAATTGTAGCATTTGTGCAATTTTCCATTGTTTCCCACTCTGTATTTTTCATGGTGTAAACTATAGGCTATGAATCTTTCAGACTCCTGGCATTGGTGTGCTAAAATTCACCTGTAAAACAGCCTAGCTTTCATACTAACAAAGTATTTCTGCTTTAAGACTAGTATCTCTTGTAAACATGAAAAATAACTTATTTAGAAATCTACTTTCTCCCTGAAGCGATGAATGTCACTGTTTGATATTACATACATTTTAGGATATTTTTGCCTACAAGAAACAGAATTTACTCTCCAGTTGGTTTAATCAATAAAACATATATTCCGACATGAAGGAAGACTAGAGTGGCGTTGTCTTGAGGGCGATTGTTTCAACAGTTCAGCAACATTTTAAAACACTGGACTCTTTAGAAATTCTGAGTTCATTCTCAGGCTGGTAGGAAGATAGCTATAGCCATTCTAATTTTCACAGCTCCACACACATTCACATCATGAGGAAAATGAGAAGCCTATCTCTTCTTATTTTTTTCTCTTCAAAATGGGAAAATTCCCTGAAGTTTCTGAGTTCACTGCTACCAGTCATAGTAGTAGAAATGTAGTCCACTCCTGCACCAGTCTCTGGAAAGATATCAAAGCTGTCCTAAGGCTGATAATGCCCACGGAATTCACCCTCCCCCGGGTCATCATGGGGGCAGAGGGAACAAGTATATATCTTCAACAAATGTGTTCTATCAGGAAGCAGAATGGCATGAATGTTCATTGGGTCACAAACAGTGAAGTCTACAACAATCTTAAAATGATATAATTCCACAAAAATATACTTGTGAGGAATCTGAAGACATATTTATTTAGCATGCTAAAGATTTTGGACTTATCCTTAAAAGGGGGGACACCATCAAGGGTTTCTGAACAGAGGTGTTCAGTTCAGTTCAGTAGCTCAGTCGTGTCTGACTCTTTGCGACCCCATGAATCGCAGCACGTCAGGCCTCCCTGTCCATCACCAACTCCTGGAGCTCACTCAGACTCACGTCCATCGAGTCAGTGATGCCATCCAGCCATCTCATACTCTGTCGTCCCCTTCTCCTTCTGCCCCCAATCCCTCCCAGTATCAGAGTCTTTTCCAGTGAGTCAACTCTTCACATGAGGTGGCCAAAGTACTGGAGTTTCAGCTTTAGCATTATTCCTTTCAAAGAAATCCCAGGGCTGATCTCCTTCAAAATGGACTGGTTGGATCTCCTTGCAGTCGAAGGGACTCTCAAGAGTCTACTCCAACACCACAGTTCAAAAGCATCAATTCTTCAGCTCTCAGTCTTCTTCACAGTCCAACTCTCACATTCATACATGACCACAGGAAAAATCATAGCCTTGACTAGACAGACCTTAGTCGGCAAAGTAATGTCTATGATTTTGACTATGCTATCTAGGTTGGTCATAACTTTCCTTCCAAGGAGTAAACGTCTTGTAATTTCATTGCTGCAGTCATCATCTGCAGTGATTTTGAAGACCAAAAAAATAAAGTCTGACACTGTTTCCACTGTTTCCCCATCTATTTCCCATGAAGTGATGGGACCGGATGCTGTGATCTTCGTTTTCTGAATGTTGAGCTTTAAGCCAACTTTTTCGCTCTCCTCTTTCACTTTCATCAAGAGGCTTTTTAGTTCCTCTTCACTTTCTGCCATAAGGGTGGTGTCATCTGCATATCTGACGTTATTGATGTTTCTCCCGGCAATCTTGCTTACAGCTTATGTTTCTTC
Organism: Budorcas taxicolor; assembly: GCF_023091745.1. Taxonomy (NCBI): domain Eukaryota; kingdom Metazoa; phylum Chordata; class Mammalia; order Artiodactyla; family Bovidae; genus Budorcas; species Budorcas taxicolor. Next base: position 76,443,890 of record NC_068910.1, read on the forward strand.
CAGTCCAATGTTCCTCATGATGTATTTTGCATATAAGTTAAATATGCAGGGTTAAAATATACAGCCTTGACATACTCCTTTTCCTATTTGGAACCAGTCTGTTGTGTCATGTCCAGTTTTAACTGCTGCTTCCTGACCTGCATACAGATTTCTCAAGAGGAAGATCAGGTTGTCTGGTATTCCCATCTCTTTCAGAATTTTCCACAATTTCTTGTGATCCACACAGTCAAAGGCTTTGGCATAGTCAATAAAGTAGAAATAGATGTTTTTCTGGAACACTCTTGCTTTTGCCCATGATCCAGCAGATGTTGGCAATTTGATCTCTGGTTCCTCTGTCTTTTCTAAAACCAGCTTGAACATCAGGAAGTTCACAGTTCACGTATTGCTGAAGCCTGGCTTGGAGAATTTTGAGCATTACTTTACTAGCATGTGAGATAAGTGCAATTGTGCAGTAGTTTGAGCATTCTTTGGCATTGCCTTTTTTTGGAATTGGAATGAACAGAGGTGTAAGATGACAATATTTGCATTAAAGGCTGAACTTATAAACATGGGAGCAAGTGGAGTTCTGATGTATGATGCGTGTACGGGGTGGGAGTGGAGAGGGAGTGGCATATAGAATTTCAGGAAGCCCCAAAAGTTTTTTAAGAAATTGAAGAGAAGTAAAGTGCTCAAACACAGAGTGTAGAGACAGAAGAAAAGGTTTCTATGTTACAAAATTTCCCACTCCCTTTTTTTAAAAAGGAAAGTTTCTGCTGGGATTTGCCTCTTCAGACAAGTTTCCATATGAAAGTGTATGGGGCTGGCCCCTCTAACTGGAGAATGGAGAAAGCCAACTATGAAATTGCATTTCTTTGGGATTCAGTTGTTCTTTTCCTAATTTTAATGAGTTTGGGCATAAAAGAGTTTAGTTTTTCTTTCATTATATGAAGCCACATTTATCAATTAATTGATAACTAAAATGCTTTTTTTGCATTCATGATTTCACCCACATATGTTCATTCTGTATTAATATTTTTTTCAGGGGTTGTTGTTGTTGTTTGCTCTCTGTCGAGTCTGACTCTTTGTGACCCCATGAACTGTAGCAAGCCAGGCTTCCCCGGTTCTTCACCATCCCCCAAAGCTTGCTCAAACTCATGTCCACTGAGTCTGTGATGCCATCCAACCATCTCATCCTCTGTCATCCCCATCTCCTCCTGCCTTCAATCTTTCCCAGCATTAGGGTCTTTTCTAATGAGTCAACTCTTCCCATCAGGTGGCCGAAGTATTGCAGCTTCAGCTTGAGCATCATTCCTTCCAATGAATATTCAGGATTGATTTCCTTTAAGATTGACTAGTTTCATGTGTCACTGAACTCAATTTACTAATATTTAGATTAGGGTTCTTGAGTCAATTGCTATGAGTGTGATAAATGCACACCTACCCTTTTATTCCTCACTGGTGTTTGTTTGATTTTGGCATCAAGACTATTTTCCACTTGTATAATAAATTTGAGATTGAAATTTTTCCTGCTATCTAAAACAATTTTTATAAGTTTACAGTGACTATTCATTGATATTTTGTGAAATGGAAGCCATCCAGAGTTGGTATTATTTCAAGGAATAATTAATTGTGTGTGTATATGAGTCACTCAGTCATGTCCAACTCTTTGCAACCCCATCGACTGGCTAGTCTATTTTATCTGCAGGAAGAATTACTGCAGGAAGAAATACTGCAATGGGTTACAGTTTTCTTCTCCAGGGGATCTTCCTGGTCCAGGGATTGAGCCCAGGTCTCCAGCATTGCAGGCAGATTCACTTGAGCCAAGCCCTAGGGCTCAAATAGTAAAGATTTTATTTAGTGAAATGGCAGCCATTCAGAGTTGGTGATATTTCAAGGAAAAATTAATTACTGGCTCATTTTTCTAAATGTTTCCACAGGGCAGGTGAACAATTTTCCCAACTGAAACTGTGTTCAAGAATAACCACAAAAGAAAGGGAAGAAGAAACTCTCTTTGAAAGAGATATTCAGGACATATTATATTTTGTCATATAACCCTATAATGAAGCCTCAAGAAGGCTTGAACATTGAAGGAATCTGTAATTAGCTAAGGCTATGTTATTTGTTGAGAAACCAATATGTAGATCAGGAAGCAACAGTTAGAACTGGATATGGATCAACGGACTGGTTACAAATAGGAAAAGGAGTATGGCAAGGCTGTATATTGTCACCCTGCTTATTTAACTTCTATGCAGAGTGCATCATGAGAAACACTGAGGTGGATGAAGCACAAGCTGGAAACAAGATTGCCTGGATAAATATCAATAACCTCAGATATGCAGATGACACCACCTTTGTGGCAGAAAATGAAGAGGAACTAAAAAGTCTCTTGATGAAAGTGAAAGAGGAGAGTGAAAGAGTTGGCTTAAAGCTCAACGTTCAGAAAACTAAGATCATGGCATCTGATCCCATCATTTCATGGGAAATAGATGGGGAAACAGTGGAAACAGTGTCAGACTTTATTTTTTGGGCTCCAAAATCACTGCAGATGGTGATTACAGCCATGAAATTAAAAGACGCTTACTCCTTCGAAGGAAAGTTATGACCAACCTAGATAGCATATTCAAAAGCAGAGACATTACTGTGCCAACAAAGGTCTGCCTAGTCAAGGCTATGGTTTTTCCAGTGGTCATGTGTGTATGTGAGAGTTGGACTGTGAAGAAGGCTGAGCGCTGAAAAATTGATGCTTTTGAACTGTGGTGCTGGAGAAGACTCTTGAGAGTCCCTTAGACTGCAAGGAGATCCAAATAGTCCATCCTAAAGGAGACAAGTCCTGGGTATTCTTGGAAGGACTGATGCTGAGGCTGAAACTCCAATATTTTGACCACCTCATAGGAAGAGTTGACTCATTGGAAAAGACTCTGATGCTGGGAGGAATTGGGGGCAGAAGGAGAAGGGGATGGCAGAGGATGAGATGGCTGGATGGCATCTCCAACTCGATGCACATGAGCTTAAGTGAACTCCAGGAGTTGGTGATGGACAGGGAGGCCTGGCATGCTGTGATTCATGGGGTCGCAAAGAGTCGGACACAACTGAGCAACTGAACTGAACTGAACTGAAATGTATTTCAGAACAGTCAAAACTTAGATGAATTTTAAAACATTTGTGTCTGATTAGTATCTTTTCCCCAGCCACTTCACATCTTTCAGAAACGTAAATGTAAGTATTGTCAACCAGCCACTGTTCATGTCTTAGGAAATTATTTGAGGAAACTACAATTGCCTAATACTGATATTTTAGGGCATATAAGTAAAAATGTAACACAGAGCAAAACAGGCCAAAATAGGCCACCAATATGATAATTCTTCATTGGTATTAACGAAAAGGTTTTTATTCAAGCAACTCACATGACTACTCCTGGAGAATAGCATGGAAACCCACTCCACTATTCTTGCCTGGAGAATCCCATGGACAGAGGAACCTGTTGGGCTAGTGTGCATGGGGTCACACAGAGTCAGACACAACTGAAGCAACTTAGCACACAAATATGACTACTACTTGCAGCCAGAGAAACTAAAAAGAATAGAGTCAATTAGCCCATGGCAAAAACATAAACAACTTTACAGCTCAGATGAAGAGACTGTAAAATGATCTGGTCTTTATCAAAAATTTCAGAATTTTTCTACTCTAGAATCACAAGCTCATCAAATTTCATTCTTTTATAAATTATACTTTAAACTTGCTCTAAAATCTTAGCTGAAGTTTATTATGATGGTTTCTTAGTACTTTCATGTCTGAAAAGGGTTAATATGTTCATCATTCCAATAATTCATTTAAAAGTAGTGTGTGTATTTAGGTCAGTGAAATTCTGAATTAAAAAAAAATTATTTGGCTGCTTCTTATATTTAGCCATCTGCTTATAAAATGAAGTATTCATTTTAATGTTTTCAAAAGAATTTTTAAAATTCTTTTAGCTCTCTTAGCTAGGAACTACCCCAGCAATTAGCATAGCAGTCATGCAAAATTTTTCTCATTCCATTTAGATACCAAACTATGATGAATTCTTCTTATCCTCTTTTGTACTATTATGAGAAGAATATTATCCATAATCAGAACCTATGAATATAAACCTCAAAATATGGTTCTGTAATAATTACAAAATAAAAGGAAGTAATTTGCCATAATAAATAGATTTCTATACTTGTACATTTAAATGAATAAGTATACTGTTTCAAACACAAATCAGTTTGTAAAAATGCAAGGTGTTCAAATGTAGTTTTTAAAGAGTAAAAGGAAAGCTTTTCATTCCTGCCATTTAGAATTTGACAATTAAAAGTGTATTTCACTAAGCTCTCTTTTTTTATATTGTTGCAATAATGTGAAAACTCTGGCAGACCAAAGACATAATGAAAAACCAAGTATTAAATATTAAGAAGTTATTACTATAACTAAATTAATCTCAAATGAAAATGCATTTGGAATCTCTGTTCCTAAAATAGCTGTTTTTAAAAGTTTGCCATTTACTGGTTTGATATAGAAGGGTTAAATAAGGTAATATCCACTGAAATTTGGAAAGTTCAGAATCTCTTGTTAAATATTTCACTCTTATTTAAGGTGACAATTTTTAAAATCAAATAAACATTCATTTATATGACAGGTAAATTAAATAAATGCATTTTGGAAATTTCATTACCATGTAATTATAACATTTATTAATTTGTCACAAATACTAAGAGAATATGGTCTCAGTGACACTGTGGGCTTTTTGCAGGTTAGTGTTGTTAGGTCATTTACCATTGTTGTTAAAAAGGGAAATACTGAAATTTATCTCTGGATCTGGTCCCAGTGATGCAAAATGACTTTTCATTGGTCAAATATCAAATGAATGACAAATCTTGAGTTAGAATCTCAGCTTCTTGACCTGTAGACTGCTGAAACTTTATTACCCCCAGAAAGGAGGAAAGAACCTTACTGGAGCAGTCAACAGGGTAGAATTCCAATGCCACTTCTGTTTCGTAAAATATTTGTAATGTTCAGCAGATTCATTATATTTTCTGATTTTCACCTTTCTCTTCTGCTTAATGAAAACTGTAACAATTTAGCATCATTATGAAGATTTGATGATATAAAATTGGGAAAGGAGTACGTCAAGGCTGCATGTGTGACCCTGCATATTTAACTTTTATGCAGAAAACATTATGTCAAATGCCAGGCTGGATGAAACACAAGCTGGAATCAAGATTTCCAGGAGAAATATCAATAACAGATATGCAGAAGACAGCACCTTATGGCAGAAGGCAGAGAGAAATTAAGCAACCTCTTGATGAAGGTGAAAGAGGAGAGTGAAAAAGCTGACTTAAAATGCAACATTCAAAAAACTAAGATTATGGCATCTGGTGCCATCACTCCATGGCAAATAGATGGGGAAACAATGGAAACAGTGATAGACTATTTCCTTGGGCTCCAAAATCACTACGGACCATGAATGCAGCCATGAAATTAAAAAATAAAAATCCTTGCTCCCTGGAAGAAAAGCAATGAGAAACCTAGACAGCATATTAAAAAGCAGAAACATTACTTTGCCTGCAAATGTCCATATAGTTAAAGCTATTATTTTTCCAGGAGTCAGGTACAGATGTGAGAGCTGGACAATAAAAAAGGCTGACCCCTAAAAACTGATGCCTTAGAACTGTGATGTTGGAGAATACTCTTGAGAGTCCCTTAGACAGCAAGGAGATCAAACCAGTCAATCTTAAAGGAAATCAACATTGAATATTCATTGGAAGGACTGATGCTGAAGCTGAAGCTTCAATACTTTGGCCACATGATGTGAAGTTCTAACTTAATTGGGAAAGACCCCGATGCTGGGAAAGATTCTAGGCAGAAGGAGAAGGAGATGCAGAGGATGAGATGGTTGGATGCCATCATGGACTCAATGGACATGAGTTGAAGAACCCCCGGGAGATGGTGAAGGACAGGGAAGCCTGGTATGCTGCAGTCCATGGAGGTGCAAAGAGTCAGACATGACTGAGCAACTGAACGACAACAACTTTTTTTTTTTTTTTTTTTTTTTTGGTAACAACCCACTCCAGTATTCTTGCTGGAGAATTCCATGGACAGATGAGTCCGGCGGTCTACAGTCCATGGAGTCACGAAGAGTTGGACATGGCTAAGTGACTAACACACACACACACACACACACACACACACACACACACAACTTCACTGGGGCTTCCTAAGTGGCGCAGTGTTAAAGAATCCGCCTGCCAGAGCAAGAGACCCAAGAGAAGTGAGTTCGATCCGTGGGTCAAGAAGATCACCTGGAGTAAGAAATAGCAATCTATTCCAGTATTCTTGCCTGGAAAGTTCTAGAGACAGAGGAGCCTGGTGGGCTAGAGTCCATGGAGTCACAAAAAAGTCGGACATGAATGAATGACTGAGCGTGCATGCATGCAGTGCCATTGAACATCAGCTATTTCATTATCACAAACATTTTTTCACTGTAGGTGTTCTTTATATAATGCTATAAACATAGAAGCACTGCTCCATGTTTCCTTTCAGTTCAGTTCAGTTCAGTTGCTCAGTCGTGTCCAACTCTTTGCTACCCCATGGACTGCAGCAAGTCAGGCCTCCCTGTCGATAATCAACTCCCGGAGTTCACCCAAACCCATATCCACTGAGTCGGTGATGCCATCCAACCATCTCATCCTCTGTCGTCCCCTCCTCCTCTTGCCTTCAATTTTCCCAGCATCACGGCCTTTTCAAATGAGTCAGCCCTCCTTTAAGAAGTAATATTTTAATTTTAGATATTACTCTAATAGTACAACATGGGACCTATGTTTAATCTCAATATTGTATAGCCATCTTGGGTTTAAAACTCAACTTCGTATTAAGAAGATTTAAACAGTGTATTTTATCTAACTTAGGAGAAGTTATATTCAACCCTTATCTCTTTGCTTCTCCTTCAGTATTAAAGTAATTGCCAGCTCAGCAAATTAAAAGAACAAAACGAAAACCAACTATGCCTCTAAAATGGAAACGTCCCTGTGTATCTGTTTCATAGGTATTTCCTAATGTAATTTAAGATCTCAGTGAGAGTTATTGAGGTAGTGTCGGACGCCAGGAAATTCGCCTCAATCTTGTGTTCCCAGTTTCAGGTTCTCTGCTCATCAAGCCCTGCCAAAGATGGGGTCAGGCTGAGTGGAAGCCATAGTCAAGTGCAGCAAATCTCCAGCTAAACAGGCAAAGCTGTTCTGCCCCTGCAGTACATTCACTATTGTTTATCCCCTATGGTTTACATCAACACTGTATCTTCCCTGTAGGACCCATAATCAACTATTAGAAAAAGAAAATAATGAAGAGAATAGATTCTCTAATGTGGGGGAAACAAACGTTCTTATATAAAACAAGGAAACAAAATTGAAAAATAAGGCAAAATAAACTTCTGGTAGCAGTCAATGAAGGAAACAGCTGCAGCAGAGATGGTAATAAGAGAAAGCATAATTAAAGCAGATGTTTTAAAATGTGTAATTTTAAATGATATACAACATTGATTTAAAATATAAATGTAAATAAAAGTGGTGAAAATGAAATTAGAATGATAGACAATAACTGCCTTTGCTTAGCCAACAAAATATTAGCTAGTGAAGAATTTTCTTGATCTCAGTTTTAGTGCTGCTTAATCAAACATGAATTTAACAGGGTCTCAGTAGACGTGTTCAATGATGTGAAGTTCAGAGAAAATGAAACAGGAAAAAATGTGCTTTTACAACATTTTGAAATACAGTTCATGGTACTATGTTCAATGCTCTTAGAAATTTCTGCAATCTGAGATACTGGGGGACTCTCAGTAACAATTTACTTATACCCCAATTCACTCCATTGTCTCACCTTACCCCAAATTCTCTTTTTGCTTAAACTAGTGCTTTCCTTTCATCCTGAAACCCAGCTCAACCCTATGACTTGGAAAACCACAGGTCTGTAACTGTTTTCTCTTGATCTTACTCCTCCCGCATTTTTTGAAGTGTCATTCCCTACCTTCACTTCATTATGCCTACTGCTGGCAAGCCTGGTAACACACATACTACTGCGTAGGCTGTTCACGCCAGGGGCTGTCGTAAAGGAAAGAGCAGCTACTGAATTCACTGTGAAGGAGACTGTAGGGAAATGAGGAGGCACACTTGGTAGAGAAGCAGTGGCTGGAAGGTTGGGTTGCCTTCAAAGGAGGCAGTGTGAGGGCTTCCCAAGGTAGAAGGTGGAGCTCGCATTGCCACAAACATGGGACCTCTCGATGAAGTAGTGGTTGGGTATCTCACCAGCAGAGTCTGATGAAGTAAGCATATTAAGGACAAGTGAATACAGAGAACCTAGGAACTCTGAGATTTCATCAGGATCCTCACCCTAGATAATATAACTGGTATATATACATATGCATATATTAATATATATGTGGACTTCCCAGGTGGCACAGTGGTAATGAATGGGGAGATCCACTAGAGAAGGAATTGGCAACCCACTGCAGTATTCTTGCCTGCAAAATTCCGTGAACAGAGGAGCCTGTGCATGGTGGGCTACAATGCGTGGGGTTGCAAAGAGTCAGTCACAACTGAGCACATCCCACCCATATGCATATATATATATATATAGGCACATGTATATGAAGAATGAATATCTCTGTGATGAGTGTTAATACAACATAAAACTAATTATTAATCACCTTATGTCTTATATATGTCATTAAGTTTAATTTGTTGAGATGCTTCAGTTCTATTATTTTTTATGAATCTTCTATTTTGTAATTGATACTTTATTGCATAGGTACTTGTATAGTATTCTCAGCACTTTACAAATAGTCATTTTTTCATCCTTATTACAAGCTCTTGAGTAAGAGACCTGTCTTTATCCTCATTTCACAGAAAAGGAATGGAAGTGAGCCGCTGGGGATGCTAAGTACTCAGCCCAATGTCACAGGGACAGTAAGTGGGAGGTCTGAAATCTGAGCTCAGGACTCCAGACTGTGCATTTCCTTCCTATTCTTAAAACAGAATGCCTTAATTACCTATGGTTAATTAGTTAATTAATTAAAATCAGACACCTACATTTTGTTCACTATCAGCTTAGAGTTCACACACACCATCTACTGCAGTCCTCAAACCAAATCCTTTGAGGAAGGTTTTGAATTTCTGTCTTAAAACTGTCTTTAGCCCTATTTTCTATCTCTCAAGTATTACCGACTGGCTATATAAAGTTGGTGCAGAGGTTCACTCAATTTTTCAAAGCATTATCTCTTGATTTGTTGTCGTGAAGAAAGAAAAATTACAGTGAGAGGCAGATTTTTTTTTTTTTCCTTTTTAAAACATGTACGTGAAGGAATTCCAGGAGGGAGGGGATATATGTATCAGTTCAGTTCAATCGCTCAGTCATGTCCAGCTATTTGCAACCCCATGCATTGCAGCATGCCAGGCTTCCCTGTCCATCACCAACTCCTAGAGTTTACCCAAACTCCTGTCCATCAAGTTGGTGAGCCCATCCAACCATCTCATCTTCGGTAGTCCCCTTCTCCTGCCTTCAACCTTTCCCAGCATCAGGGGCTTTTCCAACGAGTCAGTTCTTCGCATCAGGTGGCCAAAGTATTGGAGCTTGAGCTTCAGCATCAGTCCTTCCAATGAATATTCAGGACTGATTTCCTTTAGGATTGCCTGGTTGGATCTCCTATATCAGTTCAGTTCAGTTCAGTTCAGTCGCTCAGTCGTGTCTGACTCTTTGTGACCCCATGAATGTCAGCACACCAGGCCTCCCTGTCTATTACCATCTCCTGGAGTTCACTCAAACTCACGTCCATCAAGTCAGTGATGCCATCCAGCCATTTCATCCTCTGTTGTCCCCTTTTCCTCCTGCCCCCAATCCATCCCAGCATCAAAGTCTTTTCCAATGAGTCAACTCTTCGCATGAGGTGGCCAAAGTACTGAAACTGGAGTTTCAGCTTTATCATCATTCCTTCCAAAGAACACCCAGGGCTGATCTCCTTTAGAATGGATTGGTTGGATCTCCTTGCAGTTCACGGGACTCTCAAGAGTCTTCTCCAACACCACAGTTCAAAAGCATCAATTCTTTGGCACTCAGCTTTCTTCACAGTCCAACTCTCACATCCATACATGACTACTGGAAAAACCATAGCCTTGACTAGACAGACCTTTGTTGGCAAAGTAATGTCTCTGCTTTTGAATATGCTATCTAGGTTGGTCATAACTTTTCTTCCAAGGAGTAAGCATCTTTTAATTTCATGGCTACAGTCACTATCAGCAGTGATTTTGGAGCCCCCAAAAATGAAGTCTGACACTTTCCACTGTTTCTCCATCTATTTCCTATGAAGTGATGGGACTGGAAGCCATGATCTTCATTTTCTGAATGTTGAGCTTGATTCATTTTGTGTACCGCACAGACTAACACAATACTGTAAAGCAACTATACCTCAAAAAAATAATAATAATAAAGTACATGTCTGCATGCATTTAATATGTATAGTTGATATATTTATAATAGATAATTATTATATTTATAATGAAAATGCCTTTGGAAATGTATAAAATCATGCATATGATCTATTTAGCTGTGTGAGTTTGGGAAAATGCACTGCATTACAGTCTTCCCCTGGTTCCTTTGGCTGTGAGCAAATCCCATAGCCAGTGGTCTCAGTGGGGCTTCTGTTATCTCTCACAACAGAAGCAGACCATTTGGAAGTTGACTATCAGCTGCCAAGATATGGCTTAAAGTACATTTAATGCTCTTTTTCAAATAAAATAAGGTTTCTTATTTAAAATCTCTTCCTGGGTGTAAACAAAAAATAAAACAGGAACTATGACTAATAAATTGGCAAAATTTTTTTTTTTCTAATCTTGAGAAAAAGTATTTTAAATGTGTTCTTTGCATCTGTTCCTACCTTGACGAATTTAAGTAAGCATTGAATTTCACATCTGATCCAATGAAAAGAGGTAAAATCTTGGAAGGATATATTTTCAATAGGCTCCTTGAGGTAGAATCTAAATTGAAGATGTCCAAGGAAACAGAAGATGGAATATTATTTGCTATTGTATCACAGAATAAGATATTACATATTTAAATAAAGTAAGCATGTAGAAAATAATATAGTTTGTACACTAGTTTATGTCTTTCTTTAAAGGTGACCTGAAGAATTGATGCTTTTGAACTGTGGTGTTGAGAGTCCCATGGACTGTAAGGAGATCCAACCAGTCCATTCTAAAGGAGATCAGTCCTGGTTGTTCTTTGGGAGGAATGATGCTAAAGCTGAAACTCCAGTACTTCGGCCACCTCATGCAAAGAGTTGACTCATTGGAAAAGACTCTGATGTTGGGTTGAATTGGGGGCAGGAGGAAAAGGGGACGACAGAGGATGAGATGGCTGGATGACATCACTGACTCGATGGATGTGAGTTTGGGTGAACTCAGGAAGTTGGTGATAGACAGGGAGTGCTGCAATTCATGGGGTCGCAAAGAGCTGAACACGACTGAGCTGAACTGAACTGAACTGAACTGACAGATGGTTAGACTGAAAGAGTTAGAACTGCCTTAAATTGCTGCAGATGTAATTGAAAATTTCTGGTGTCATATAATAATTTGAGAATGAGTACCTTCTAGTGATCTGACCAACAACCAGTCATTTATATGGAAACTGTTAGAAGGTACTAGAAACCAGCTAACACAAATTCAAACAGTAAATTAACATCCACACAATGCATTCTTTCTCTCTCTCTCTCCAAGCAGTTAAAAAAAAAGAAATATTTTACTGATTTAAATACTTATTAATTACTTATTGTCATATTAAAAATTACAAAGGTGGAACTAAATTTTGGAGATATAAACAAAAATAATTGCTTCAGGGCTTATCCATGGTTGTGTGTTCTGGTTTTAAAATTCAGAATAATGCAATGTTGGAAAATGGATGTTAGAGAATGGACATACATAAAAGGTGCAAATCTAAAATGCACATACACTGGAAAAATTAATCTCTTTCAGTAGGCTATGGGAGAAGCAAACTGCATGAGCATATTGATGAGAAGCAGATCCTCTAATGAGTCAGGGAAGCTTTATTCTTTGTTTGAATTTTGTGAAAATATACTGTGTTGGTTTGGTACTTTTGAGAAAAAGATAGCATTCATTCATGAAAAGATATTCCTAGTTTTGAGGAAAGTTAGAAATTTAAGGCTACATCTGAGTTTAAGAACAACACATTTCCTTTAGCCAAAAATTATTGTGCTATATTCTTTAACTCTATTGTTAATGCTCTTCTTTTCACTGCATTTTATTCACTTATTTTCTGATGTGTGTATAAAGAGTTATATTGTACTAACAGTTTGACATTTTATTTGTTTCAATGATCTTTAGACTCAGTTTGTCCAAGATTAAGATAAATCACCCATATCTTTCCTGATTAATTAATAATCATGCCATACCTTAGCCATATAGAGACATTAGTAATACGGTTAATTCATCAGAAAAGTTAGCTTGTTAAGATAATTGAATCAGATCTACATGTGATCTGAATTTCAGTGGAGATTATTTTTATATTCTTTAAAAATCATATTCCATCACTGGTGCCTGTTTTCACTCAATGTACATGGTAAAGAGGGACAGAAAATAAATGTTTCAGTAAGGTAAGCAAATAACCAACATTTTATTCATCAGTCACTCTCCTCATAATTTATAAATAAAAGATATAGGAATTTCTTAAAAAGGATGTGCTATTTAACCACTTCTCTGCATGAAATAGAGATCTGAATCTTTAAGAATCTGCTGCAATCCAATGACTGCTTCATTTTTTTAGTGGAAAAAATATGAAGTAAGGAGAAAGATTAGACACAAAGAAGGAGGGATTAGAATTTAGTGCAAGACCATTACATCAGTTTTACAGGAACTAGTACTGGGGTCAAGTGAATGAATTACTTGTCTGAGGGCATAACAATTCAAACATAGATTTTTCTGATTCCAAAGCCCATGCTACTGGTAAATGTGAACCATTCTTTTGAATAATTCTAATATTTTCTTGATGATTAATTAATATATTTAAATGATATTTTCAAATTGACTTAGCTAATATTTTATTGTTTAATTTATTATCTATTTGAAAGTGAAAATGTTAGTTGCTCAGTCATGTCCAACTCTTTCAGATTGTACAGACTATACCCTTCCAGTCTCTGTCCATTGAATTCTCCAGGCAAGAATACTGGAGTGGGTAGTCATGCCCTTCTCCAGGGGATATTCCTGATCCAAGGATTGAACCTGGGTCTTCCTCATTGCAGGCAGATTCTTTATCATCTGAGCCCCAAGGGAAGCCCAATTACCTGTTTAACTTGGATCATATTATATATTTCTTCTTAAATATTTATAATTATTTTCAATAATAATTAATTTTAAATCAGATTAATATATAAATTTACCCTTAAAACCCAGAGTATTATAAGCATACTTATTTTTATATTTGAGGTAAATGTGCATGCATATTCATTGGCTCAGTTGTGTTCCACTCTTTGCAGCACCATGGACTGTAGCCCACCAGGGTCCTCTATCCATGACATCTTCCAGGTAAGAATACTGGAATGAATTGCCATTTCCTTCTCCATGGGATCTTCCTGACCCAGCAATCACCCATGTCTCCTGCGTCTCCTGCTTTGGCAGGCTGCACACTTGGGAAACTCAAGATAAGTTTACCAATTATTAAAGAAAAAAAATTGTGACCTTTTTATTCCACAAGGGCATTTGCTATCATTAGACATGTCATTATAATGATTTTTAGAGGAAAATGCAGTTCTATTCAATCGCACAGCAAAAAAATCTTGACTCATAAAGGCTCATGGAGATTTTAATACAGTTAAAAGTTTTTATGTGAGTATAGGAAATAGATGGTCAAAATGCATAAAAAGATGACATTTTGCAATGGATCAAAAAAGGAAACATGGCTGAGATTATAGAAATATGAAGAAGCAACCTAACTGATCCTTTTCCTTGACTCTAATCTATTCAGTGGTCTTCCATTAGTTTAGCAGTTTCTGTGTCCTCAATATGTGATTCCCCTAGGTTCTGCTTTGGTCAAAAAGAAGGTCAGCATTGAAATTTTCTTCTCTGTTTCAGAAGAAAAGATGGGAAAGTATAAAAAAACAAAGTTCTGAATGAGGCTATGAAGAGATCCTGAATCCCTGAATCCTTCAGATTTAAGTTTCTCAGAATTAAAAGTACATGCTGGCTACTTGAGTTCCCTTTGGAAGAACAGCTCAATTTTCTATATTTTTTAATTGAAATATAGTTTATTTATAATGTGTTAGTTTCAGATGTACAGCAAAGTGATTCCATTATTCATATATATGTATGCATGCAAATATATATATATATTTGCATTCTCCTTTCTAGGTTATTACAAGGTATTGAGTATAGTTCCTTGTATTATACAATAGGAACTTGTTGGTTATATATTTTATACATAGTATGTATATGCATTAACTACAAACTCTTAATTTATTCCTTCCCAATCACTTCCCCTTTGGTAGTCACAAGTTTGTTTTCTGTGTCTGTGAGTAGATTTTGTAAATAAGTTCATTTATACTAGTTTTTAGATTTCATAGCTCATCTTTATCAAGAGAAAGATAATAAATCATGAAAGAAAATTTTCTAGATGTACTAAGGGCTTCCCTGATGGCTCAGTTGGTAAAGAATCCACCTGCAATGCAGGAGACCCTGGTTCAATTTCTGGGTTGGGAAGATCCCCTGGAGAAGGGGTAGGCTACCCACTCCAGTATTTTTGGGCTTCCCTTGTGGCTCAGCTGGTAAAGAATCCACCCGCAATGCGGGAGACCTGGGTTTGATCCCTGGGTTGGGAAGATCCCCTGGACAAGGGAAAAGCTACTTATTCCTGTATTCTGGCCTAGAGAATTCCATGGACTGTATAGTCCATGGGGTTGCAAAGAGTCGGACATGACTGAGCAACTTGCACTTCACTTCACTTTGCAGATGTACTAAGTGGACATAAATGTTGAGACTGGATAGGGGGCTGGAAATCAAGCAGCAGAACTGATTTGGAGTAAACACACAGAGAGATATGCAATTATTTTAGGAAAAAGCAGTTGGTAGATTGATATTAGAAAATAATATCTGAATAATAGAGTAATAGAAATGATAAAACATACCAGGTGGAAGGAGATGGTGAATTCATTAAAGAAAAAGCACAAGAAGAATTACCCTCTGAAATGAGGAATGGATTTAAATATATACATTGAAAGGGTTAACTGAAGTTCAGACAGATCTGATTAGGAAAAAAATTATATAGATATATATATAATATATATAAATAATATATATAAATAATATATATAAATAATATATAATTATATATTAATATATATGTATATGAGAGTGAGAGAGAGAGAGAGTCTTATTCTGGTAAATGCCTAAGCAACAAAGATGAGGTTTAAAATGACTAGGCATGTAAACTGAGGGAAGGGGTTAATAACTGATTCTAATACCTGTGTGTTTCTGCTTAGATATGCTTAATGATTAGACCCTTGATAGAACAAATCTTGCAGCTCTTACTTAGGGAGTCCAAGGTGAGTGAGAATCTGGCTTAGGCTAGAAATGGGCCCCTTTGTGAGATTATTTATTTATTTTGTGGCTGTGCTGGTCCTTCATTTTTGTCTAGGGTTTCCTCTAGTATTGGCAAGCAGGACCTGCTCTCCAGTTGTGGTTTGCAGGCTTCTCATTGTGGTGGCTTCTCTTGTTGTGGAGCACAGGCCCTATGCTTCAGCAGTTGCGACTGCCAGGCTCCTGAGCACAGGATCAGTAGTTGTGGTGCATGGGCTCAGTTGCCCCACAGCATGTGGAATCTACCCAGACCATGGATCAAACCTGTCTCCTACACTGGCAGGAGAACTCTTTACCACTGAGCCACTAGGGAAGTCCTAGATTTTATTTTTTTTATTTAACTAATATTTTGGCAGTATTAATAAGATATAGCTGTGCCAGAAAATAGAAGCTAGTCCATATTCCTGAGAGACTTCATAACCAGCAAAGTTTGAAATCCAAAGGATTCCTTGAGTTGATGGCTTGCTTCTCTATGTTGATGTTCTCAGTACCCATCAAGTTTCTCTAGAGATCACGTGAGTCCCAAACTCAGCAAATGGGGACTTCTGGAAGTTCCATTTGGGAGTCACAAAAATTGCAACGTACTGTGGCTATGAATGCTGCATTTTCCCATGTTTTGTGTTTTCATGTAATAAAAATTAAAAAGTGGCGCTGCATGAAGCCCATTTTGTCTAAGCAAAATGTTGGTTGTTGGTTTGAAGATCACTGATCTTTCTAGAACTGAGAGCAAACTACTGAGCTCAGAAGCAAGAATCGTTGCCACAGCCTCCGAGTAAGATGTGAAAGGCAGCTTTGGAAAGTTCAGAGAGGGTAGTTCCGACAAACTGTGATGCTTGGATATTTGATAAATTATTCTTGATTTGATGTGGTGAAAATTCTGTTGTATCTTTCTGGAGATGAATGTTTTAAGTAGATTTTTGGATACTATAACTGCTCATCCTCAGCAGAACAGCCATGTTGCTTCTGTGCTCTGCTGTACCGGGCTTAGTCACTCAGTCATGTCTTATTCTTTGTGACCTCATGGACCTTAGCCTGTCAGTTCCTCTGTCAATGGGAGAATACCAGAGTGGGTTGCTAGACCCTCCTCCAAGGGATTTTCCCAAACCAGGTGTCCCACATTACAGGCAGATTCTTCACTGTCTGAGCCACCAGAGAAGTCCATGAATACTGGAGTGGGTAGCCTTCAGGGGAACTTCCCGACCCAGGAGTTGAACTGGGGTCTCCTGCATTGCAGGTGGATTCTTTACCAGCTGTGCTACCAGGGAAGACACAAGTTGCTTTGACAATGACTAAAATTGACTGACTGAAAATAGGTAGACAGAGCCTTCTGGGATTATTAGAAACTGGTGCACAGTGAACTATTATCCCTGTAGAAGGATGAAAAAACAGTAACAGATGGTTGAAGGCAAAATATGAAGGTATCACGAGTGGTGGGTGAAGCTTATTATGTTTATGAGTTTAGTTTATTGACTGCTTTCAATGACAAAGTCAAGATTTAGTATCATTTTCTTAAATTCTAGTTGGTATCACTTATAATTAGTAAGTTAAAAAACACATTTTATTTCCTGAAATATTAATATATACCAAAACAACAAGTCAGTCAGTCAGTTCAGTTGCTCAGTCATATCTGACTCTTTGCAGCTCCATGAACTGCACACACCAGGCCTCCCTGTCCATCACCAAATTCCAGAGTCAACCCAAACCCATGTCCATCAAGTCAGTGATGCCATCCAACCATCTCATCCTCTATCATCCCCTTCCCCTCCTGCCCTCAATCTTTCCCAGCATCAGGGTCTTTTCCAATGAGTCAACTCTTCACATCAGTTGGCCAAAGTATTGGAGTTTCAGCCTCAGCATCAGTCCTTCCAGTGAACACCCAGGACTGATCTCCTTTAGGATGGACTGGTTGGATCTCCTTCCAGTTCAAGGGACTCTCATGAGTCTTCTCCAACACCACAGTTCAAAAGCATCAATTTTTCAGTGCTCAGCTTTCTTCACAGTCCAACTCTCACATCCATACATGACCACTGGAAAAACCATAGCCTTGACTAGATGGACCTTTGTTGACAAAGTAATGTCTCTGCTTTTGAATATTCTATCTAGATTGGTCATAACTTTCCTTCCAAGGAGTAAGCGTCTTTTAATTTCAGGCAATATACATGTAGATGTATATCAACATTTCCTCAAACACATCATTTTCCTTTCTTAAACTATAGCATTTTTCTATAAATCATGAGGATTTTTATTATACTTTTGCATATTATTTCTTTCTGATTATTTTTCTAGTACTTAATTTTATGTCCATGTTTATGTAAAAGTCACGTTTAAAGTATAGTTTGTTATAAAATTTTTCTTTTAAAATGCAAAATACTGTTTTAATTTTCTTTTAGATACATTAAATGACAAAGCTTCAAAAAGTCAGTCATTCTTTAGCACTTAATATTATACCATTAGAAGACTATGAAATACTCTGTTAAAGGCCTTACATTAGCCTTCCGATTTTTTTTTAGTCTTTATAATATATTTGAGCAAGTATTCATCACCTTAGCTTCCAGTGATTCACTATCTCTGATTCCATTCCAAAATATGAAACAATTTCAAGTGAGCTATCAGGGAAGCCCTTGAAATATATAGTTAGTTATTTTTCACAGAGGGAGTCCTTTAATTGCCTACTATACCTAAATTAATAAACAGCTTCTAAAGATACACTGCAGTCAAAACACAAATATAAATGCATAATATATGTGTGTATGTGTAATTATGCATGTACACATATATGCATTATTCTATCATGCATTGAATAATACATATATAATACTGACAATATGTATTTTCTAATTATGTACAATATGTGTATACAATATGTTATAGAATGTGTATATGTGTATATAGTACAAATATGTGAATATAGTACAAAGAAACTATAAGGGGCTAAAAATCACTGTGTGCTTGCACAGTTGGGACAAATTAGGGACCAGAAATATAAAAAATTACAACTGCCAGTTCTGAAAATCTGGGAGCAAAAGCAGAGTACTGCATACAGCACCACCAAAGGGGTGGGCAAACCACCTAACCCACACCTCCTCCGATTCCTGGACACACCCCTACTCTCACAGTCTACAAGGAGCCAACTAGCCCTCCACCCCTTAGCAAACAAGCAAACTAGGGAACATGTCGCTTGTACTTGCTCCCTCCTGCTGCAGCAGGGTCCCCAATAAAGCCTTGCCTGAATTTATTGTCTGGCCTCTGATCAATTTCTATTGATTAAAGAGGCCAAGAACCCTAGCCAGCAGTCATAAGTCAGCAGTACTAAATAACCAGGTTATATAATCCAAATTAAATTTTGTGAAACTTTAATAGTCTAATATTTGTTAAGGATTTCTGTGTGAATTAAAAATAAATACTCTCACACATTCATTTTACCTTCCTGGTGTAATCTTTGTGAAACCACAGTGTTATCTTGAATAAATTTGATATTTGGAATACTAAAATAATAGTTCTCCATGTTAGGCAAAAGAGTCTGACAAAAGACAAACGACTTAAATAAAGCTGAGCATGTTTGCAACAGGAAAGTTTAGGGCCTTCTAATTTCTATCATCAAAGAAAAAAAAATTGTCCAGTGATAGCACAGACAGAAAATAACAGCAAAAATGTGTCTGCTTTTCTTATTAAACTGAGATTTTATGAACTCTCCTTGCCTTGTGACTGGCCATGGGTTTTTACACTGGCCGGTTTGCCATCTCAGAATATCAGAGAAGTGTTCACCCTGACTTAACATCTCTTTCTCATCAGAGTTAGCTGCAGGAAACATCAGACCAAAAAATTGTTTCATAGCTTTGCCATAAAGCTTTAGAGAAGGACTCCTTCTTCCTGAGCTGTATAATTTACTTTTGTAATCCTTAGAAATGTAGGTTTCAGGTGGATAAATTCTTTGAGGAAAAGCAACAAAACACACCTTTGTCCTTATCTTCTTTCATACCGTCTAATTTATTTATTTGTTTGTTTGTTATAATAGTGATTTCAAGCTTGGGTCTCAGGTAATAATCAACTTAAGTATGGCATTAGGACAATTCTCTTAGTCCTTAGTCCATTTCTGATTAAATCTCAGGGAATATTAATGCTGACTTGGAAAGTTTCCCTGACAAGTTTGGGACCATCTCCTTGACTCTGCCAACGGGACCTTCAACTGATGACGCAGATTTTTATCTAGGGCCTTCAAGTGTCCAGAAATGTTATCTCCTGAAATGTTCTGACACAGCATTCTGTCTCGAAAATTTGATGTAGAAAATGTATATAAGCCCTTGAGCTATGAGAGAATGTTTCAGCTTTGTCATTTTCAACTGCATATCTTTGCCTAATAATATAGAATCACTAAGAGACTAAAAATCCTCATCAGGTTCTTATATGTAAAAAATGTTAAAATAAGTGCCAAAGAACTAGGGTTTGCTATCAACTTTACACCTTCTGCTTATTAAACAAATTTAACTGCCATTCAGAGATATTGGCAGATTCAACCAGGACCATAAAAGTGATTTATGGCAAAGAAGAAGGTAGAGTTCTCACCTTCCAGACCACTGTTTTTTTCTAGCATGTCAAATTAATGCTAGTGTTATCTTTATTTTTGTGTGTAACAATAATTCCTTGACATAATTTCTCTTACTTTAAGGTAAATACTAAAAGATAAGGTACATTATTAAAGCTAAAATTAGAAAACTTAATAATACTTAATAATAAAATATATTACATATTGCATTCATAATTACTTCACTATTTCATTAATGGAAATATCAACAAAGCAAAATATCAGGCCAATCCCAGAGAAAACCAATAAGAATAGATCTCTTCTCAGATAAGGTAAACATTTTTTTACAGGACACTTGAAGAAGCTTATTTGTAAGAAAGAACTGGCCATTCAGATTTCTACATTCTGATTATTTCCAAGATAGTGATTCTGTTTAAGGTAATGTTCAATTTGCATTCCTGAGACAAAATATTTTTGAGTGGGACACTTTAAGTTGAATAATCACTCAAATAAAAACTTCCACTGGACTCAGAAATGTGACCAGCTGAAAGAAACTAAATCTAGCT
Source organism: Budorcas taxicolor (assembly GCF_023091745.1). Taxonomy (NCBI): domain Eukaryota; kingdom Metazoa; phylum Chordata; class Mammalia; order Artiodactyla; family Bovidae; genus Budorcas; species Budorcas taxicolor. The sequence continues at coordinate 76,464,598 of NC_068910.1, forward strand.
TTAATTACATATTGAGACAGAGACAAAAGAGTGTAGATTTTAATTATTCTGGTTCACAAGATGCTGACACTCATCTAAATTCTTTTCTGGAAGTGACGATCAAGGCATCCACATGGACTCGTTTTGCTACTTTATAGGACAGTCATTCTCATTTGGTACATTTGTATAGCTTTTCTTCATGGAAAAATCAAAACATTTGTCCATGAAATAGTTTATGCTGAATATCAGGGTAAAGCTAAAAATGCTTTCTTGGGGGTAAAATTATGTTATAAAGTCATGTGGAGTCATATATATATATATGCCATATATATATATGTACATATATGTGTAATTATAGTATAAATACATAAAATCTACCATTTCAATCTTTTTAAAGTATGCAGTCCTAAGACATTAAATACATCCACATTATGAGGAAACCATTGCCACCACCTATCTCCAGAAATTTTTCATCTTTTCCAACTGAAACTCTGAACCCATTAAACACTAAAGCCTCCTCTTTACCTCTGCTCAGCCCTGGCCACCACCAACCTCTCTCTATAAATTTGACTATAATAGCAACTTCATGCAAGTAGGTTCATACAGTATTTGTCCTTTTGTAACTGGCTTATTCCACTTAGTATTCTGTCTTCAGGCATGATCTATGTTGTAACATGTGTCAGAATTGTCCTTCTTTTTTAAAGCTGAATGATACTACCTTGCATTTATATGCCAAATTTTATACATCGAAAGGCACAGGTTTGTTTCCTCCTGTTGACTATTGTGAATAATGGTGATTTGAACTTGTGTGTATTAACATCTAGTTTCCGCTTCAGTTCTTCTCCATATATACCCAGAAGTAAAACTGCTGCGAAAAGTGAAAGTGTTAGTCTTTCAGTTATGTCTGATTCTTTTAGGTCCCATGGACTGTAGCCTGCCAAGCGCCTCTGTTCATGGAATTCTCCTGGCATTTACACCGGAAAAATAAAGTAGTCATTCCTGTTTCCAGGGGATCTTCCTGACCCAGGGATCGAACCCATTGCAGGCAGTTTCTTTACAGTCTGAGCTGCCAAGTATCATATGACAATTCTATATTTAATTTTTTATTAAGATACTCTCATTCTGTTTTCAGAAATGACTGCATCATTTTGCATTCCCACTAGCAATGCACAAGGGTTCCACTTTCTTCAAATCTTTGCCAATGCTGGTTTATTCTGGATTTTGTTTGTTCGTTTCTGTTTTTGTTTTTTTTTTAATTGTCTTTGGATTATTCAATAATAGCCATTGTAATAGATGTGATGTGGTATCTAATTACAGTTTTAATTGTATTTCCTTAATGACAGGTGATGATGGGCATCATTTCATGTGATTACTGGTTGTTTTCTGGAGAAATATCTCAAGTTCTTTCCCCATGTTTCAATCAGCTTGTTTGTTTTACTGCTGTTGATCATGCCTGTATTTTAGCAAATAAATACTTGGAATGAACACACTTTTACAAATATATTAGGATGACATCTCAAAACCCATTTTATTTCAATTTTCAGAAAATTTCTCTAATATAATCCTAAAATATATTTTTGTGTGAACTTAAAGAAGAACACTGTTTCCTATATGCAGCATGATGTTCTATTTTTCAATGACCAACTGAATATATAAATGATTTGACTGTTTTGAAGAAAAAACTGTAAAAAAAAAACAGTGGAGATAAATTCTAGTCCAAGATCTGCCCTGACCAGCTTTCTCATTCTTAGAGAATTTACAGAACCTATTTCATCTTTAGTAAATTAATATACTTAATTTTTTAACTTGTAAAACTTGCAACTGCCCACATTGCATCTGATTCACCCACCTTTGTTTCATTACTTTATACCTTTTATGATGATCTTTCAGAAGTACTGCACAGTCTTCATTTATTCAAATATGGAGTCAATACCAATATCACATGTTTTAACATTTGGTACTTAGAGCTCCTTTCACTGTCATGAAATGCTTTTTCAATTTAAGCAAACAGAAATTTTTAATGTTGAATCACTTTATTTCAAGTGCCAATACAAGTGCATTGCATACCTTGTTTCAGATTGTTTGCAAGTCTAGAGAAAGTCAATTGGTTTATGCTGGAGTCTTTGTGATTCTCATGCTATAGGGAATAAGATTGCCTAGTTGCCACAATCCATTTGTAAATTAATACTTCCCTGGTGGCCCAGCTGGTAAAGAATCCACCTGCAATTTGGGAGACCTGGGTTCCATCCCTGGATTGGGAAGAATCCTGGAAAAGAGAATAGCTATGCACTCCAGTATTCTTGACTAGAGAATTCTATGGACAGAGGAGCCTGGCAGGCTACAGTCCATGGGGTCTCAAATAGTTGGACATGACTGAGTGACTTTTCACTTTTGTATATTAAATTATTTCTGTTCGAACTATAGCTATATGTGTTATTAAGGCAATGAGTGGCCAATATCCTAAAGCTTATCCATTGTTGGACCTGAGAATGAAACATCTGGGAAATGCAAATTAGACTCTTGTGGTCATTTACATAGCAAGCTCATTATTATCATTATCATCATTATTATTATTCACCATTTGAAAAATTAATTTTCATATTATATAAATCAGTTTTAGAATCAATACCATGCTTTAGTATTTTTCTTATCCTATCTTTGGAAAGCTATTTAATTGATGTCAATTTAATTGGCAAGTCAATTGACAGTTGACTTGTTCATCTGAAAATTTTCAGTGAATGTTGTATAAAATATTTAGATACACGCAAAATCTGAACACACATTTTGAGATGACTTTATTTTAGCTGAAATTAATATATCATTAAATAGCATGTCATTTACAATCCTTTTTACTGTTTCGTGGCACCCTTCCATGATTTCCAAATTTTATACAATGACTATATTTACTTTAGTGATTAGAAAAAAGAAAGCAAGAAGAATAATCTCATTTATCTCTTTTTATAAAAAATGTATTTCAAGAACAGAACTGATTTGCAAACATAAGGATGGATATGTTTTTCTCTAAACATGGCTACCTGAAAATAGGTATTGTCAGGGCTATAAGAGCAGCATTATTTTTATTTCAGATAACTGGCCAGTGTAGCTACTGAATTTTCTTTTGCTTTCACTCTGTTGATGGGGCTTTGATTAAGATAGAATTTGCTTTTCAGCTCAGTGCTGCAGCTCAAAAATTCCACTGTAATTGCTATCTTAACACTCTGCTGGGAATCTTCATTAACTGTTAACTCAGAGGAGGAAAAAACATAACTGACAGTTTTAGAAGTGAAACTATGAATATCACAGAGTTCAAAATAATCTCTGAATATAATGCCAGTGTTAGAATGTTGGGAAAGAAGTATAGGCAGGATGGTGGAAAGAAAATGAAGGCAAAATTGGCTTTGTTATAGTCAGGCCTCAGTGCATTTTAAATTACAAGTGACTAGAGTTATTTTAATAATGGTTAATATGTACTGAATGGTCTTTGTGGGTCAGTCATTGCTCTAAGACGTTTGCATGTGCAGGTTTATTTAATACCCACAGGAAGCTTGTAAAGGAGTAAGACAATTTCAACAGTTTAAGTAGTTTCCTGAAACTGTAAATGATAACCACGTAAGTAACAAAGAGTATGATGCTTATTCTAGTAAAAACTACTTTAGTATGTTATGTAAGACTTTCTGAAACAATTATTCCTGAAAAATTGTCATGTCATGCTCTCAGTCCTGTCCAAGTTTTGTAGTTCCATGAACTGTAACCTGCCAAGCTCCTCTACCCATTGAATTTTCCAGGCAAGAATACTGGAGTGGGGTGCCATTTCTTACTCCAGGGTATCTCCCCCACCCAGTAATTGAACCATCATCTCTTACATCTCTTGGCAGGCTGATTCTTTACCACTAGTGCCACCTGGAAAGCCCCAACATTTATTAAATTTACAGGACATTCTGATTTTTTAATTTGCATTTTAGATTTGTACAAGTGTGTTTTCAAATACTGTTGTATTACTATTTAAAAAGCATAAAATGTTACCACCATCTTGAAAACATATTAATTATTCATGTAGAAAATTCTAGGTGACTGATATCAAAGGATGACTTCCATAATACTAGCTTTATATGAAAAGATATATAGCACATTCCCTGCTTACATATCCTTGTATATGTTTTAGTTCCTTTCTCAAGAAAAAAGGTTAATAGAAATGATTTTTAAAAACAGTACATAGACTATAGAGAACACGTAGCTGAATTAATTTAATGGCATCCTAGCAACACTTAAATTCTTATAAATTAATGAATAATGCTGCTGCTGCTGCTGCTGCTGCTGCTGCTGCTGCTGCTGCTGCTGCTAAGTCACTTCAGTCGTGTCCGACTCTTCATGACCCCCTGGACTGCAGCCTACCAGGCTCCTCCATCCATGGGATTTTCAAGGCAAGAGTATTAGAGTGGGTTGCCATTGTCTTCTCCCAATGAATACTGCTAGTCTAAAATAAAATTCAAATTTTTCTTTCAATACTGCTATTATAGGAAATATTTTTGTGCAAATATTAGCTCTCTTCTTCCAACAAAAGCTTGTAGTTTTGCTTTTTGTATGCTGTATTGATTTAGTATAAGCTTGCAGAATCACTGGCTGCTGCTAATCCCAGGTATAAGATTTATTTTAAGAATTTGATATATTGACATTCTCTAAAATCTAGTATTAACAAATAGCTTAAGAAACAGTTTTTAATTTGTCATCATTTATGATTTTAAGCAACAGCAATTTATTTATGCACAGCCTTTGTTAGACCATGCTATCAGACTCATTAGAGTTATTATGAGATTTAAAAATTAGAACATTAACAAAATTAAGATTTTTTCAAGAATAATTTAAAAATTATACTACTGAAATCAATATTTAGCACAAATCTATAGAATTTCAGCATAGTTAAATATTAGACTAAATTTAATATTCAAATATTCACAGCACCCAAAAGTAAATGTTCTTTTATGATTTAGCTTCTTAAAGTAATTCAATAGTCACATTTTTATGATGTAGAAAATATTATTTTTTAAAGTGAGGATTGAGCCTTTGTTAGAATTTTAAAGGTCTGTGTTTTATTATGAGAATTTTTTCCAATATAATAGAAGTTACATTAATAAATAGCAATTACACTTTTCTTACTTGTACTTGGGAAATTACACTCCACAAGCCCTCAAAAGATAAATGTGAAATTTATGACTTGCAATTATGTAAAAAAATCTCTCTCAGGGTAGCACACCAAAAGGAAACTTAAAAATACTTCACAAATAGCATGGCTGATTATTGACACAGATGTTAACATTTACTGATGAACTTAGCTTTTTGACAATAAACAGGAGAGTGCTGTTTAAAATAGGAGGGCCTATTTAGAAAATGTCAGAGCTATATTATTAAGGAAAGAATTGTTTAGTCAGTAAGTTGTGTCTGACTCTTCGTGACGCTATGGACGGTAGCCCACCAGCCAGAGGATTTCCCTAGGCAAGAATACTGGAGAGGGCTGCCATTTCCTTCTCCAAGGGACCTTCCCCACACAGCAATGGAACCCACACCTCCTGCATTGGCAGTCAGGTTCTTTACCAGAGTCACCAGGGAAGCCCCAAGAAAAGAATTAGAGGAATTGAAATGATAGGGAAGGTTAATTTTTATTTAAGCAGTATAAATATAATAATGAATTTATTAGGCGGGTTGAACGAGATATATATGATATGAAAACTTATTTTATTAGTATTTGAATTAATACCCACCACTGGACAGAACTTTATTTACTGTGTTTTATTTAAGTAAGTTCTAAACAGTAAAATGAGTATAAGATTCCCATTCTTGGCACAGGAAGTTGCAGTTACAAATACTTTCAAGAATTATTAGACAGAAAGACTTTGCCACACCATCCACCATTCAAATTGAGCATGCCATTTACCAAAATTTATAGCATGGTATTCTCCTGTGTTTATATGAGAGTAAAATGAACAAACAACTGATAAAACTATTACGATTTGTGTATGTGTGTGCACACACATGCAGGAGATCTAAGAGACACAGATTTGATCCCTGGGTGAGGAAGATCCCTTGGAGGAGAACATGGAGACCCAATCCAGTATTCTTGCCTAGATAATCCAATGAACAGGGAGGCCTGGTGAGCTACAGTCCGTAGAATCACAAAGGCTCTGAAACAACTGAAGCAACTTTAGCATGCACACATACACAGAATAGTAGTACTACTGGAAAGATATGATTACTTTCCTGCTTCATTCCATAATAGGTATATTATTTTCTGTTTTTTAAAAAAATAATTAATTTTAATTGAAGGCTAATTCAGTTCAGTTCAGTTCAGTTGTGTCCGACTCTTTGCGACCCCATGAATCGCAACACTCCAGGCCTTCCTGTCTATCACCAACTACTGGAGTTTACCCAAACTCATATCTAATAGAGTCGATGATACCATCCAGCCATCTCATCCTCTGTCGTCCTCTTCTCCTCCTGCCCTCAATCTTTCCCAGCATCAGGGATTTTTGAATGAGTCAGCTCTTCACATCAGGTGGCCAAAGTATTGGAATTTCAGCTTCAACATCAGTCCTTCCAGTGAACACCCAGGACTGATCTCCTTTAGGATGGACTTGTAGGATCTCCTTGCAATCCAAGGGTCTCTCAAGAGTTTTCTCCAACATCATAGTTCAAATGCATCAATTCTTCGGCACTCAGCTTTCTTTACAGTCCAACTGTCACATCCATACATGACCACTGGAAAAATCATAGCCTTGACTAGATGGACTTTTGTTGGCAAAGTAATGTCTTTGCTTTTTAATATGGTGTCTAGGTTGGTCATAACTTTCCTTCCAAGGAGTAAGCGTCTTTTAATTTCATGGCTGCAACCACCATCTGCAGTGATTTTGGAGCCCCCCAAAATAAAGTCTGCCACTGTTTGCACCGTTTCACCGTCTATTTGCCATGAAGTGATGGGACCAGATTTCATGATCTTTGTTTTCTGAATGTGGAGATTTAAGCCAACTCTTTCACTCTCCTCTTTCACTCTCACCAAGAGGCTCTTTAGTTCTTCTTTGCTTTCTGTCATATGGGTGGTGTCATCTACATATCTGAGGTTATTGATATTTCTCCAGGCAATCTTGAATCCAGCTTGTGCTTCTTCCAGCCCAGTGTTTCTCATGTTGTACTCTGCATATAATTTAAATAAGCAGGGTGACAATATACAGCCTTGACATACTCCTTTTCTTATTTGTAACCAGTCTGTTGTTCCATGTCCAGTGCCAACTGTTGCTTCCTGACCTGCATACAGGTTTCTCAAGAGGCAGGTTAGGTGGTCTGGTATTCCCAACTCTTTCAGAATTTTCCACAGTTTCTTGTGATCCACATAGTCAAAGGTTTTGGCATAGTCAATAAAGCAGAAATAGATGTTTTTCTGGAACTCTCTTGCTTTTTTGATGATCCAGCAGATGTTGGCAAATTGATCTCTGGTTCCTCTGCTTTTTCTAAAAACAGCTTGGACATCTGGAAGTTCATGGTTCACGTATTGCTGAAGCCTGGCTTGGAGAATTTTGAGCATTACTTTACTAGCACGTAAGATGAGGCTAATTGCTTTACAATATTTTAGTGGTTTTTGCCATACATTGTCATGAATCAGCCACGGGTGTACATGTATCCCCCATCCTGAACCCCATTCCCACCTCTCTCTCTGTCCCATTCCTCAGGTTATTGCAATGTTTAATACACAATATTTTTTATTGTCACAAGAAATTTTTTGTCTTATTTCAAAACTAAAAGGCTAAGCAGACATATTTTGTTTTTTTTCTTCAGAATGCTTTTTGTATACCCCATCCATGTCAAATTTCCAATAACCTATAAACTGTGACTAATAAATTATATTAAAACCACAGAAAAGTATACATAGTCTCTTGAAAATGTGATTGTAATAAATATTTCTAGTTAAACTGTCAAAGACAACTGTGTTTTCCCTAACAATATAAAGATTATATTCCTGTGTTTCAGTTTTTAATATTTCCATTTTACAATAGGTAGAAGTATATATTAAAATGATATTAAATAGCATTGTTTTTCATTTCAGAGCAAGATAATTCCACATACAAAAGTTCCTGAGTTCTATCTGTGTCTCTACATTACCTTATTAATTTGAACATTTGTATAATTTTATATTCATATGTAACATAGATTCTTTTTTAGAAAGTACTATAATATCATAGTTTTCCCCAGTGGCTCAGAGGGTAAAGAATCTGCCTAAAATTAAGGAGAGCCAGGTTTGATCCCTGGGTCAGGAAGATCCCCTGTAAAAGGGAATGGCAACCCATTTCAGTGTTATTGCCTGGGAAATCCCATACACAGGTGATCTTGATGGCTATAGTCCATAGGGTAGCAAAGAGCCAAAAACTAGCACAACATATGATATATAACTGGCTTCCCTGGTGACTCATCGAAAAAGAACCCTTCTGCCAATGCAGGAGGTGTGGGTTCAATTCCTGGAAATGGAAATGACAACCCACTCCAATATTCTTATCTGGGAAATCCCATTGGCAGAGGAGCCTGGTGGGCTACAGTCCATGTGGTTGCAAAAGGGTTGGACATGACTTAGAAACTAAGCAAAAAACAATCACCTATAGCTTTATTTATAGGACAAACAATGTTAGTTGGAAATAATCATTGATTCCAATTGACAGGGCAAGTTATATCACCTCATATCAGCAGAAATGCTTGGAGTTGGTAATACAAAGCAAGTGCCTATTTGTGTGTGTGTGTGTGTGTATGTGTGTGCCTATGTGTGTGTGTGTTGATCGAGTCCCTCTGAATTTTGCTGGTATCAGTCATCAGTGACTTTGGTAATGCACTAAGTGTTCAATGTGCACTTTTTTATCTTTAACATGGTGCAATGTCTTGTATTTCATTTTGTAGCAAAGTAAATAATAATCTTTGCCAGTAAAAAGTAAGGAGGGCAACAAAGAAGAAAAAACCTTGATTGGTATCCTTTACATAATATTTACTAATTTGTAAGTCAAATTAATCTATCAAGTTAGGAATATCCCTCAATTTGATAATTGTCGAGACCATGTTTATTTATTTGGCTTAAAAATTATGTCTAAACATCCTTCAAAGTTATGATGAGTTCTGAAAATTTACCAGTAGTACTTTTTGCCTTACTTTTAGAAAAGAGATATTGTGATCAAGAGAAACACTTAATATGACTATGTCTATTATTAACTGTGGAAATAATAACTTGTGTAACGTACTTGGGTGTCTTTTAATATCTTTCAAAAGGCTCATTTTCTTAAAAGAAATTGACTCATTTTCTAACAAAGTGTGTTAGATAAAATTAAATTTTAAACTTTCTACAGTTTGATCTATAAATTGCAATACTTGGTTCTTTTTATAGGGGTTGTGGTTATTGGGGAACTTATAGAATTGAAAGTTTGAATTTTTAAGGGCATCCCTCTCTACAGGTACAAGAGAAAATGTCATGGGGTAAATTCTATATTGTCATTTTAATGGAGCCAAAATTTCCCCGAGGGTTTATGATGTAGTCCCAGTAATGGATGTGATATCTAGCAATCAGTTAAGACTGAAGATTTGAGATAAACTAAGGATAGTGGCTCAAATGGTAAAGAATTTGCCTGTGAGGCATGGGACCGGGGTTTGATCTCTAGGCTGGGAAGATATCTTGGAGAAGGGAATGGTTACCCACTCCGGTATTCTTGCCTAGAGAATTCGTTGGGTAGAGGAGTCTGGCAGGCTACTAACACTTTCGCTTTTTTCAAGGATGGTTTTGGGTATCTTCTGATCCAACCATTATACTAAGTGGAAAAGAAAACAGAGCAAAAGGTGACTATGAGTGGGTAACAACAAAGAGTCTGTAGAAAATGAGGAAAAAAAAAAGCAAAACTATACACAACCAAGCAAAAGAAAAAATACAAGATTAGACAGAGGTCTTCGTCCATCATCTTGGAGGGAGGATTTCCACTAACATCACTGCTTTGTTCCAATGGTCTTGGCTTAGCTGCATGGTTCTGAAATTGGCTGTTTCTAGGGGATCTCCAAGACTCTTCACTTTGAGCTCCTATTTTAAAGTAGCCTTCCAAATGTGTGGATTTAGGGCCTGTATCTTTTTAGTTATGAAATGTGAACCCAAGTATTGGCTTCCATTTTTTTTTTTTTTTTCTTAACAGGACCTAAAATGATTCCTTCAATGGTGTTCAAATGTTTTCTTTCTTTTTCAATAAATAAAATCCCATGGTTGAAGATCAGAAAAAAAAAAAAAAAAAAAAGCTGTTTTGTAAGATGTTGTAGGAAGAATATCTGAATTTCTTGAGGAGATTTGGTTACAGTATGTGAATCCCTGGCAATATTTTGCCATACCCGTCTAGTAATGCAGAGTCTGGTGTCAGAAATAAATCACTAAATGCATATATCTTCCAGTTATCAGTTCAAGAGGGATAAGTGAGTGTGCTTGAAGGAGCAGACTATATGTATATAATGTCTAGGGGTCTATCTTTAGACAAGGGAGTTCAAAAGTTTCTGAAATCTTGTCAATTTTTATACATAGATATTGTTCCTTTTTCTGCCTTTCCAGACGATCCTGAGTGGTAACTGCAGTGCAGATTTTGCAGCTTAGTAATGGTATATCCATACATAGTTCTTTTTAAATGATTCCCAGAAAGTGTGTATTTCCCTCACTTAATATAAAAATTGGTATGCCCTGGGGTTGAATACACAAAATCATGCAGGTTTTTAGCAACTGTAAAAGATATAGCTTTAAAAATAAATGTTTTAGCACACCCTGAAAATAGACGTAACTGACTGAGACATTTTTCTATCCCACAGATGGCAGAAGCTTGATGAATTACATCTGGATATATTCAAATGACCAGTAAAGCTTTGGTTTCTGGCCAAGTGCCACTTTTTTTTTTTTTTTTTTCAGTATTATGTGGTTCACACATCCCCTGTAACTCAAAAGTAACCTCAAGTTTTCTTTCAGTGTTTTCTATGATATATGGTTTTGTGGGGAAATTTAGCTCAAATTCATTTGAAATCATCTGATGTGAACAAGTGGAAGTCATGGGAGCATTAATCATGATCTGAGTGAGTGATGTAACTAGATTTTTTTCCCATCTGTCCTTTTCAAAATTAGCAACTAAGCATTATTATTTTATAATTTCTCTTTGAACCCCTGGAGATATTTATCCTTTAAGTACTTAGCTATGATTTTATCTTGATTATGGTTATTTGTTTGACATTATAACCTGCTATAGATTTTTCTTTGTCTTCCATATATTTTTTTAAAAAGTATATTCTTTTCCACTTTGGCCTCAGATTTTAGAATAATGTCTCTCTAGCATGCAAAAATGCATTTGAAAATTTTTTAATTTGTATAATTCTGATGAAGTTTCAATCAGAAGTGAGAAATCGTCTTTTGTTTTCCAAAGCATAACAAGGTCATCTACTACTGAAAGACATGTCTACTATTTACTCAAGGATGTTGTTTAGTTGACAAACCCTGATGTTACCAAATCCATGTTCACTTTGCTCACTGCCAGAGAGGCCAACGAATCTGAAAGGTGAGGCAAGAAATACAACTTTATTCAGAAAGCTGGCAGATGGAGAAGATGACAGACGAATGTCTCAAAATAACCATCTTACTGGGGTCTGGATGCCAGGTTCTTTTATGGATTAGAGATGAGGGTGAGGTGAGGAAACAAAGTAAAAAGGCCATTAATCTTGCCCAGTATCTCCTAGAATGACAAGTCTCAGGTAGGGAAATGTGTTATTTTCTTTCTTCCTTCCATCTACAGGTGGACAGGGGTCTGAATATAGGAACTTTCGTTTAACAGTCAGGCAGAGAGACAGGATCTTCTGAGTCAGGCCATTATGTATAATTATAATAACAAAAGACAAACAAAAAGCACAGCAAAGAAACAGTTCCAACATGGAATCAGAATTGCCTTCTCCCTGCTAATTCGTACAGTCTTTGCGCCATCTGGATGAATTTTATCTCAGATATAGGACTGTATAAGAAGGATTTTTGTAAATGATAGCACAAGCTTTTTATTAACCTCTAGTTTTGGTATTGAGGCATGATTCATGAACTAATAATATTAGGTCAGTGTTCTTAGCGGAAATCTTTAGTAAATCTGAGAAAGATAAATTTTCTTAAATGATTATGGCAATAGCAAGTATTCTATTTCTCTGGTAAAGCCCAGAGAATGGTGACATTTAGGGTGTTACAATGGGAATAACAATGCTGGGAAGAGATCAATAGATTCAGATAACAGGTTAATCTGTTGGCTTAAACATGTTGTGTTTCTTTAGTTAGTAGTGTATATACTGTGTGAAAAACCATGAGGTAAAGTGTAGAGCTTAGAACTAGTCCAGTAAAAGCATCAATATTTTTTGTAGCTATTTCCCTAAAATAAAGCAGAGATAGGCCTTTGCAACCTGGTCAAGGATGAAGGTGTAATAAAAAAAGTGCATTTTTATATTTTCCCTGAAATTGAGGTTCAGTTCAGTTCAGTCCAGTCGCTCAGTCGTGTCCGACTCTTTGTGACCCCATGAATCACAGCACGCCAGGCCTTCCTGTCCATCACCAACTCCAGGAGTTCACTCAGACTCACATCCATCGAGTCAGTGATACCATCCAGCCATCTCATCCTCTGTTGTCCCCTTCTCCTCCTGCCCCCAATCGCTCCCAACATCAAAGTCTTTTCCAATGAGTCAACTCTTCGCATGAGGTGGCCAAGTACTGGAGTTTCAGTTTTAGCATCATTCCTTCCAAAGAAATCCCAGGGCTGATCTCCTTCAGAATGGACTAGTTGGATCTCCTTGCAGTCCAAGGGACTCTCAAGAGTCTTCTCCAATAGCACAGTTCAAAAGCATCAATTCTTTGGTGCTCAGCCTTCTTCACAGTCCAACTCTCACATACATACATGACTACAGGAAAAGTTACTCATGTATAAAAGCTATTCCATTAGGAATACCTAGCTGTTGAAGAGTCTTTCAGGTTCTAAATGTATTTAGGTTCAGTATTTAGTCAAGTAGCTAAAGAGGTTTTGGAATCTCAGGGGAAAAAAATTGCATTTAAGTCTGCAATACCCAGTTAAGTCTAGTACTATGGACAGAATATTTGTGTCTCTCAAATTCATATTTTATAACCTCACCCCAAGATGATGGTATTTGGAGGTGGAAACTTTGGAGGTGATGAGGTCATGAAGCTGAAACTCTTATGAATGGGATAAATGTCCATACACAAGAGGCATGAGAAAGCTCCTTAGCTTCTTTCCCCAAGTGAGGTTATGATGACAAGATGGTCACCTATGAACCAGATAATAGGCATTCACCAGATGCAGAAACTGATATACAGGGCATTCTGATCTTGCAATTCCAGGCTCCAAGCTGTGAGAAATCAATTCCTCTTGTTTATAAGCCACTCAGTTTATGGCATCTTGTTAAGTGGCCTGAGTGGACTAAGATACCTAGGAATTTTTCTGATTGTCATTTTGTGAGGGGTCTAATATAAACTTGAAGAATTTCTAGTCTATCTGGAGAGACAAGCTTTTTTTTCTTTAAGTAGAATATACCATAAATTATCGACATTTTGTTGTTGTTATTGCTAGAATCTTTGAATTTGATTTCATTTTATTTTTCCTAGAGATAGGGATAAAGTGTAATGGAATATGTACTGAATGAGGTCAGTTCCATTCTTGAGAATGCAGACACGATTAATATCCTATTTTCACCCCAGCTTCTATTGATAGCTTTGAACTCTGAACAGAGCCTCTGTATTTCCATTGCCTCCTCTGCTTCTCTTTAATTATATTAGGTTACTACAATCTTAGTTAACTTTATTCATTTACTTCATCTTCTTTTTATCGTCCTGGTACTTGTTGAAATTTCCAGTTCATTGGTGATTCTCTTTATCACTTTGTCCAGGAATTAAAGGTACTTTTTAACAGAAGCAATGATAATTCACTGTACATTCAATCACATAGTCATTCTTATTGCTAATGAAATTTATAAATCAGTATCTATTGCATTAACTCATTAGTCAATCATTCACGTTTGACTATAACAGAAGAAGTGATTATCTGACACTTCATCTTGGGGGAGGGCAAGAAGAAAATATTTTGGCCCTCTCTTTACAAAGGAGTATACTGAATCACTGAAGGACAATAGAGTTTAATGAATGTGAATAATAAAATTATATTAAAATTAAGTGCAATGAGTATTATATCTATTTAAGATAGTCATTGCAATAAATATACTAGTGTTATCCCATTCTGCACTTATCCACTTTCACTAAAGAATTGGTGATTAAAATCTCTATAACATCAATATTTCATGGAAAATGAGATCTTAGCCTTTGTCACATTATTGTAGTCTTTCTAATAAAAAAAGGAATGCTGGCAATCATTATGAAATTTCCACATTCATTTTATAATCTATATTAGTTTTTCAATGTAAAGTGTCCAAAGATTATAAAATAAGAGAAAAAGTTAATATAATTCTAGCATTCAAGAAATTCAAGAAATAAATTTGAAGGAGCCATCTACTAGAGAGACTATCTCATAAACTTATGAAATATACCTCACACTGAAAGGTTTATTGAAATGGCCTTGTTGCTAAACTATGGGTACAGTTGTTAAGGACAAAAAATTCTTAGAGGTGAGTGATAATAAACAATGATGTGATCATAAACAGCTTCAGATAAATTATAAAGGTCCTGCAGAGAATTTCAGAATTTTTAAAATTAAGTATTATAATTATTGGATATATTTAAGATAAGGGTTGCATATATATAAACATTCTCTAAATAGCAAGTAATGTCCGAATACTTACACGAAGGTAAACAAAGACAAGTCTACTAAAGAAATTTTGATTTTTAGAATTTAATATCCAACATAGTAATCATTCTTCAATCCTTTGTAATAGGGGAACGATGCTCTGATCTGTTTAGCATCCTCTCCCTATTTCATTCTGTGTGTTCTGGTTTTGCTTTACAGGGAAATGTTTTCCCCTGAAATTTAACAACATTTGTTCAAAAGAGGGCAGTGTGTCTTCACAAATGTAAAAAAAAATGCATATATATAAAACAAGATTCCCATATGTTTTTTTAATTTCAATCTTTTGAAACTATTGTATGGAAATGAGTTTGAATATAATGAATATAAGAACATGCTGCTTAATTTGAGAAACTTTTTGAAATGAACATTATTTTTACTTAAGTTGTTTTAGCATCATGTTAACTTACATAAACATGAAACATAAATGATTTGCTTTAGACTATGGTCAAAGATTAAATCCTTAGCTAATCAACAGTATTCTCAGTGTAAAATATCATAAAATACAATTGTAGATTTTGCTGGGTTTTAGTAGGCATTAGTTTAATTTTCAAGTAGAGATTACATATTCCTTGGCTTTGTAATTACTATTTTTCTATACTACATATTAGAATTTAAACCAGAATTGTTGTTTCTGACAGCATTATTACCATCTTCTGAAAGATGTATCCATAATGTGATGAAGAAATTTGAATTCATATTGACCTAGAAAACATTCCCTCCTTCTAACTGGCAATGTGTTGGTCCAAATCTCTCTATCCATCGAGGATAAAATAAAGTATAAGGCAAAGATTTTAGCTTTATTTAAATATGGGTCATTTTAAAAGGCTTTGTTTTTAAATTATATACTAAAATGAGTGAGGGAAAAATATCTGGAAGAACTGAATCATATGATTTAGCCAGAATGAAGTCCTGAACCTGGCATTATGTGATCGTAAATTTATGGCTTTTTGCCTCTTAGTCCAGTGTAGAATTTCTTTATGGACTATATAGGACTTCCCTGGTAGCTCAGATGGTAAAGAATCCTTTTGCAGTGCCAGAGATGTGGGTTCTATCCCTGGGTCAGGTAGATACCTTGAGGAAGAAAATGGCAATCCACTCCAGTATTCCTGCCTGGGAAATTCCATGGACAGAGGAACCTGGCAGGCCACAGTCCACTGGGTTGCAATACAAATATAGAACTAATTGCTATTCACAGTTTAAACAACAACTGTAAAATGAATGCTAGTGTATTCATCATCCAAGTTAAGAAACAGATAGATGCCATGTCTCTGAAACACCCTATCTTGATTATTGATTGGATCCTCATCATTCTTTTTCTCCTGGATCCTCACCGTTCTTCTTCCCTTTCTCCTAGGACAGTGATCACACTAACTGTGCTAACCACACTATTTTATTTCATTAGTACTGACATTATGACCCTAAATAACATTTTATTTAATTATCTAAATTTGAAATTTAGATAATGTTTTCTGGTATCATGGCAACAACACAAAATTATTGTAGAAAAGCAAGTTGAATAGAAGGGATGATAGTATCCATCCTTGTCTTATGTCTGATTATGATGACAACAGAGTCAATATGTTATCATTCAGTGTTTTTACTGTTGGTTTTTGTAGATCTTTATATAAGGTTTAGGGACTTATCATTTATTACTGAGTTGAAAGAAATTTATTTTATGCTTTTTAAGTCATGAGTGGATGTGGGATTTTATAGAAAGCTGTTGGCATTTATTAAGAGAACCATATGGCTTTTATCCTTTGTGTTTAGCATATTCATTGTTAAATAATTTTGTAATGTTGTATTAATATTTCATTTGTAAAATTCTCAATCTGGCCACAACCTGTTCTCATTTTTAGCCATCTGAGATAGAAATTTTGCATCACTGATCTTAAATGATAACTACCTGTAATTTTGTTTACTCACACAGTTCTTAACTGGTTTTAATAACACTGTTAAACAAATTTTATAAAATTACTTGAGGCTGTTTCTTTCTGTTTTATTTATGCCAGATTTCTCCTTCCTTCTGTCAGAAACTCAAAAGTTTCCCAGAATTACTTATATTTAGTATTACATAAACTCTGGTATACTTTATTAGTTTGTTTTTACTTTATAGCCCACTCTAATGGTTGACATATGATAGGCACACAGGACATAATTTATTTATGAGAAAATGTATAAATAGTTGACTAAATACCAATGCTGTAGCAAGCCATGATTTATTTTTCCCCCAAAAGATTTTCATTAATGACTACAGATTCAAGTAAAAATTCTTTACATGGCTTTATTAACTATAAAAAGATTTCCATAATTTCTTTCTAATTTTTGTTTTCCATTTACATTTATGCATTGTGCTAATAATCAGTACAAAATACCTATGCCTTAAACATTCCCACTGCAATGCATTTTTAAGATTATTTTAACTACAAGCTGGGACCTAAGAAATCAGACTCAGTTGTTCATGCAATTTGTATCCTGGTTTTTGGCATACTATCTTTACTCCTTTATGAAGATAATTTTCAGTATATTCACAGATATGAAGTATTTCAGATAAAGTCTGACTAATTTAGTGCATTTGTTATATATTCAACTTATAATGTCTTGTGCTTCCAAAATCTGAGGGTAGATAATGGGTCTTATATTGGTTCAAACTCCCACAAAGTTGAGTACAATGTCTTGTAAGTCATAAAGTGAACTTCCCAAATTACATGAAGAAGAGACTCTGAAACAATTTGAACAGATCTTTGAAACTAGTTTGAATTCCACAGGAAAGGCAATAAATAGACAAGATATTAAAACCAAATATATGTTATTTAATTTCTTCATCAGTTTCTATGTCTTGGAGATATTCCAAAGGCATTTGCCTTGAAGCATGTATCATCCCTTTAATCTTTCTTTGCCTTCTAACTCACTTCTCTCTGCTACCCCCACAGAAATTCTTCTGATATTTATTGCATCAATTGGCAAGATATGTAAATGGTGGCAACTCTCTATATATCCATGGTGAACTGTCACAATGACTTTAATGACTATTAATATAGAACAAAATGTACAAGAGAGGTGAAGGGTGTTTGCAAGCATTCTATGCTGTTTCCCTGGCAAATCCAATTAATTACTTATAGAGAGTTTTCCAAAATATCCTTCTGGGTATACTTGGTCAACAGATTCCTTTTAAAAATTGTAACAGATTCTTTTTAAAAATATATCTTAAACTGTTAAATAAAGTATAAGGGGACATGGAAACACACAACATTATATTTATACCCACTTTAATTATTTTTGAAAGAATAAATATTTGTGTCCTCCCCAAATGCATATGCTGAAACCCCAGGATAATGGTGTTTGGGGTGGGGGCTTAGGAAGTCATTAGATCATAAAGGTGGAGCCCTCATGAATGGCATAAGAATACCAGCTGGCTCTCTTGATAAATAACCTTTCTGCCTATTCAGGAGATGTTAGAAACATAGGTTTGATCCTTGGGTTGGGAATACACCCTGGAGAAGGGAATGGCTGCTGTCTTGCTATATTTCACTGTGTGCACACTTCGCTGAACCCAGGGTAGGCAAGGTGTGAGCCAAGAGGCTGGAAGAAGACATGAGGAGCTGTAGGAACTGCAGACACATTTATTCTCTCCTGGTTCATGCAGCAGCCATAACAGTAGACACGTTATATTCTCTCCTCTCATAGCTGACCCAACGGACACAGCCATGATACAGCAGAAATGCTGCTGTTTTTTAGGTGGAGCTCATATAACAAAAATAGCCCATGTCCAACCAAGTACATCATGATGTGCATGCAAAGCGCTATGAGTCATCTCAGCTGTTACATAGTCATCATTTACAAAATAATGGGGTGAGAGAACCTGACCATGCCATCTTGGCTAATTTGCTCTTTCCCTGCAGCTACCGACTCCAGTACTGTTGCCTGGAGAGTTCCATGGACAGAGAATCCTGGTGGGCTTCAGTCCATAGGGTCAGAAAGAGTCAGATATGACTGAAGTAACTTAGCACACACACACCTTATAAAAGAGACCTTGGAGGAAACAGTGACGACTTTATTTTCTTGGGCTCCAAAATCACTGCAGATGGTGACTGCAGCCATGAAATTAAAAGACACTTACTCCTTGGAAGGAAAAATATAATAAACCTAGACAGTGTATTAAAAAGCAGGGACATCATTTTACTACAAAAGTTTTTCCCGTAGTCAGGTATGGATGTGAGAGTTGGACCGTAAAGAAAGCTGAGTGCTGAAGAACAGATGCTTTTGAACTGTGGTATTAAAAAATACTCTTAAGAGTCCCTTGGACTGCAAGGAGATCAAACCAGTCAATCCTAAAGGAAATCAGTCCTGAATATTGATTGGAAGTACTGATGTTGAAGCTGAAACTCCAATACTTTGGCCACCGGAAGCAAAGAACTGACCCATTGGAAAAGAACCTGATGCTGGGAGGCATTGGGGGCAGGAGGAGAAGGGGACAACAGAGGATGAGATGGTTGGATGGCATCACTGACTCAATGGGCATGAGTTTGAGCAAGCTCCGGGAGTTGGTGATTGACAGAGAGGCCTGGCCTGCTACAGTCCATGAGGTTGCAAAGAATTGGACATGACTGAGAGACTGAACTGAACTGAGAGAGTTCCCTTACCTTTTCGTCCATGTGACTGCACACTGAAAAGAATATCTATCTGTGAACTAGGAAGTGAGCCATTGCCAAGTACTGGGTCTGCTTGTACCTTGATCTTGGACTTCTCAGCTTCTAGAACTGTAACAAATGCATTTCTGCTGTTTAAAAGACACAGAGACCATGGTATTTTTATAGCAGCCCAAGTGTATTAAGATATTGTCAATTCCAGGACTTCCATGAAAACACTGTGTTTTTAAAAACGAGTTTTGAATTTCACACTGTAGTAGGAAAGAGAATCTGTTGCTGATTTAAAATATCCATTTTCTCTCACTTTGTAAATTATAAGAATGGACATTGCCATATTCCTAAGCAGCATCATTATTTGTTTAAATCAGAGAAAATTGACTTCTCTAAGGAAAACTTTGCTCCATCAATGTTTTTGTAGTCCTTAACCACTTGTTTTATAAAGATAAAAAAGCCAAACATGCAACATCAGACAATCAACATTAAAAATAATTTGTCTGTTTTCACTATAAGGTGAGAAGATAAATGGTTTTCATCTGCAAAGGCTATACTTGATATTATTGTTTTAGTCCAAAAATATCACACTGTACAGCTATGACCATCAATAGTTAATTTATCTTGCATGCTTTTCTCTAGTGAGCATGTTTCATAATGTGAGGTCCTCTATAAAGGAAAAGAAGAAAGAGAAATTAGTAGCTTAAATATTTAAACAATATTTAATATTTTAAATGATAAAATATTAATATCTAAATGTTATATCTTATAGTCAATTGCAAATGCAGATAGATAAAAACATTTAAATGTCCCCAATAATAAACTAGTAAGACAGAATATATTAATTAATAGTATGTAATAAAAATCAGACTAGTTGTTATTATGCACCCATATTATACCATATGTAACTTTGTAACAGTATGTACTAATTTGATCTATATGAGTTACTAAATTATTTCTTAAAATATGATATAAATCTCAAGAGTTTATATTTTTCTAGTACAATACATTTTTGTAGTAGCTTTCACACAGCACTAAATTTGAAGTGGTTAAATAAAAGGTAAGATATTACACAATAATAGTATTGCAAGAATAGTGGAGTGGGTAGCCATTCCCTTCTCCTGGGGATCTTCCCAGCCCAGGGATCAAAACCAGGTCTTGCACACTGCAAGCAGATTCTTTACAGTCTGAGCCACCAGGGAAACCCAATATATGCAGAATTACCTGACTGTCACTTACAGTTTGAGCAATCTCTCCAGGCACTGAAAATATACAAGAACTAGATGGAATACTGATTTCTCTAAACTATTTTCCTGAGGCACTAATCATCAGAAACAACAGACAAGCCACCAAGGACCATTACGCAAAAAATAGAATCAATGTTGATTGCTTTTATTGTGGTTTGCACATGCTTATTTCATTATTTGTTCATTTCCTTTGATTTGCTGCCAATTTTCTATCATATTTTACAAAAACACTAGTAAAATTATTAATGAAACATATTTGTTTTGAGTTAACTGGAAAATCTAGTGGAAAAAAGCACAGTAAGAGGAAAGTTGATCACATTCTATATTGAATTTAATGACTTTCTTATCTACATAGGAAGGAAAGGGACACACTTAAATTGGTATTTTGAAGAGCACACCGAATACAATACAATTGCCGAAGGAAAAGAAAGTCAGTTGACATCTACATAATTATTGGAAAGGGTTAGGTTGATTACTTACTTCAAAATAATTAAAGGGACTTCAGTGGTACATAGTTTGGTTTCCCAATTATATATTCAGATTTTTAGAGTAGTAAAGGCATATGAAATGCGAAGTTTCCTTAAAAAATTAAATTATTTTAAAAGTTGAGATTGCTACTGTATGCTAATTAATGTTTAACTTAAAGGCTGAGCTGAGTTCAGTTCAGTAGCTCAGTTGTGTCCGACTCTTTGTGACCCTATGGACTGCAGTACGCCAGGCCTCCCTGTCCATCACCAACACCTGGAGTTCACTCAAACTCATGTCCATTGACTCGGTAATCCCATCCAACCATCTCATCCTCTGTCATCTTCTCCTCCTGCCTTAAATCTTTCCCACATTTAGGTTCTTTTCAAATGAGTCAGTTATTTGATCAGGTGGCCAAAGTATTGGAGGTTCAGCTTCAGCATCAGTCCTTCCAATGAAAATTCAGGACTGATTTCCCTTAGGATGGACTGGTCGGATCTCCTTGCAGTCCAAGGGACTCTTAAGAGTCTTCTCCAACAGCACAGTTCAAAAGCATTAATTCTTCGGCACTCAGCTTTCTTTATAGTCCAACTCTCACATCCATATCTGACTACTAGAAAAACCGTAGCCTTGACTAGATGGACCTTTGTTGTCAGAGTAATGTCTCAGCGTTTTAATATGCTGTCTAGTTTAGTCATAACTTTCCTTCCAAGGAGTAAGCGTCTTTTAATTTCATGTCTGGAATTACCATCTGCATTGATTTTGGAGCCCACAAAAATGAAGTCTGCCACTGTTTCCCCATCTATTTGCCATGAAGTGATGGGACCAGATACCATGATCTTAGTTTTCTGAATGTTGAGCTTTAAGCCAACATTTTTACCCTTCTCTTTCACTTTCACCAAGAGGCTCTTTAGTTCTTCAGTTTCTGCCATAAGGGTGGTGTCATCTGCATATCTGAGGTTATTGATATTTCTCCCGGCAATCTTGATTCCAGCATGTGCTTCATCCAGCCTAGCATTTCTCATGACGTACTCTGCATATAAATTAAATAAGCAGGGTGACAATATATGGCCTCGACATACTCCTTTTCCTATTTGGAACCAGTCTGTTGTTCCATGTCCAGTGCTAACTGTTGTTTCCTGACCTGCATACAGATTTCTCAAGAGGCAGGTCAGGTTGTCTGGTATTCCCATCTCTTTCAGAATTTTCCACAGTTTCTTGTGATCCACACAGTCAAAGGCTTTGCCATAGTGAACAAAGCAGAAATAGATGTTTCTCTGGAACTCTCTTGCTATTTTGATGATCCAGTGGATGTTGGCAATTTGATCTCTGGTTCCTCTACCCTTTCTAAAACTCGCTTGAACATCTAGAAGTTCACGGTTCACATATTATTGAAGCCTGGTTTGGAGAATTTTGAGCATTACTTTACTAGTGTGTGAAATGAGTGCAATTATGTGGTAGTTTGAACATTCTTTTGCATTGCCTTTCTTTGGGATTGGAATGAAAACTGAACTTTTCCAGTCCTGTGGCCACTGCTACATTTTCCAAGTTTGTTGGCATATTGAGTGCAGCACTTTCACACAATCATCTTTTAGGATTTGAACTAGCTCAACTGGAATGCCATCTCCTCCACTAGCTTTGTTCCTAGTGATACTTTCTAAAGCCCACTTGACTTCACATTCTAGGATGTCTGGCTCTAGTTGAGTGATCACACCATTGTGATTATCTGGGTTGTGAAGATCTTTTTTTAATAGTTCTTATGTGTATTCTTGCCACCTCTTTTTAATATCTTCTGCTTCTGTTAGGTCCATACCATTTCAGTCCTTTATTGAGCCCATCTTTGCATGAAATGTTCCCTTGGTATCTCTAACTTTCTTGAAGAGATCTCTAGTCTTTCCCATTTTATTGTTTTCCTCTATTTCTTTGCACTGATTACTGAGGAATTCTTTCTTATCTCTCCCTGCTATTCTTTGGAACTCTGCATTCAAATAGGTATATCTTTCCTTTTCTCTGTTGCTTTTCACTTCTCTTCTTTTCACAGCTATTTGTAGGGCCTCCTCAGATAGCCATTTTGACTTTTTGCATTTCTTTTTCTTGGGAATGGACTTGATCCCTGGCTCCTGTACAATGTCATGAACCTCCATCCATAGTTCATCAGTTAACTCATAAAGTTTTAGTTAACTTATAAAGAGCCTCATGCTGCTGCTGCTGCTAAGTCGCTTCACTTGTGTCCGCCTCTGTGCAACCCCATGGACGGCAGCCCACCAAGCTCCCCCATCCCTGGGATTCTCCAGGCAAGAACACTGGAGTGGGTTGCCATTTCCTTCTCCAATGCATGAAACTGAAAATTGAAAGGACACATTCAGTCATGTCCATCCCTTAGCGACCCCATGGACTGCACCCTACCAGACTCCTCCATCCATGGGATTTTCCAGACAAGAGTACTGGACTGGGTTGTCATTGCCTTCTCCGAAAGAGCCTCATAGAAAACAAAAAATTAAAAGTTAAAGCCCTGTTTTAAATTTGGGTCACCTATTTTTATTTGTTTCTGTTTTGCCACTGGTTTAGCAGTCAACTTCTCAGCCTGTAAATTTCTCTGTAAATAGTATGTTGCAGGGCACAGAAAAAGGCACTGAACTTCAGTTTTTAAACTTTTGCTTAATGTTATGGACTGAACTGTTTCCCCTACCCCTGCTCAATTCACATGCAGAAGCCCTAATCTTCAATGTGATTGTACTTGGCTATAGGGCCTTTAAGGAAATAATTAAGGTTAAATGAGGTCATAAGGTAAGGTCCTGATAGGATAGGAATGATAACCTTATAAGAAGGAGAATATCCATCAGTGACCTCTCTCTGTGCACACACAGAGGATAAACAATGTGAGGACAGGAGGAGAAAGTAGTGATTTGAAAGCCAAGAAAAGATGTCTTATGAAATACTAATCCTGCCTGGCACTTGGATGTTTGACCTTGAGCCTCTAGAATTATGAGAAAGTAAGTTTCTGTTACTTCAGCAAGTCATTCTTTGGCATATGCTTATCTTACATGGAAGCCCAAGGAGATAAATACACCTCATATAATTTCAAAAATAAGAGAACATTCTTAATCTCTATCTGTGAAGACTGGGGTTTTTGGCAAAAGTTGAAGTAATGTCCCTGATTCAGAAACTCTGTTCAATAGGCAAATCCAGAGACTATTGATTGGCATTGAAGTGAAATAGAATTCCTGGAAGAAATGGTCAAATCTAGGGGTGGGGAAGGCAGAAATACAAGATGGACCAGGAGCATTTGTTGTAATAGAAAGCAAGGAGGTGAACAAAATACCAAAGGATGGGAGCAGGTCCAAGTAACATAGATGTCAACTTGAAAGATGTCATCCAGTTTGGTTCCAAAAAACAGAAAGATCACACATGGTTATAGCACATCTCCAGATGCACAAAGGCACTCATAATCTCAGATTCAGTCTTGTAGAACACACTTGACTATGGAATTTCATTAGAGATGGATAGAAGATGAGATAGGGAAAAGGGGATGATACTTTGGACTTTGTTTCCTTTTTGGCAGTAGAAGAGAGTGGCAGACAATTAAATTATCAAGGGAAGAAATTTAGAAATTCATTAATAGGTTTTTAAGAGCAAGACTTCAGGATACATCTGCAATTTTAAATTAAAACCAAAGGGGATAAGGCCCATTGAATAAGCAGACCAAGTGGGACCCTGGGTAGCTGGGAACCTGTGGTTAAATCTATAAGCCAAGAAGCCATAGAAAGAAGAAGAAAAAAAGAAAAAGAAAAAAAACAAACAAATTAACTCTTGAAAGATGGTCAATTTTATTAAAACCTAAAATGAGTTTAAAAACTTAAAAACAAAGATAATTTTTAAATTAATTTTGCCATAGTGTATTAGTTTCTGCTGTACAGCAAAGTGAATCATCTGTGTGTGTGTTTGTGTGTATACATATATCCTCAATTTTGGATTTCCTTACCATTTAGATCACTACTGAGCATTGAGTACAATTCCCTCTGCTATACAGCAGGTTCTTATTAGTTATCTACTCTATACATTGTATCAGCAGTGTATATATGTCAATCCCAATCTCCAATTCATTCCACCACCACCCCCTTCCCCGTTGGAATCCATACATTTGTTCTCTACATCTGTGTCTCAATTTTTGCTTTGCAAATAAGAAATATAAGATCATCTCTACTATTTTTCTAGATGCTGCATACATGCCTTTATATTTATTTATTTTTTCTGACTTACTTCACTCTATATTACATTCTGTAGGTTTTCTATCTCTCTGCAAAGGTACAATTTTGTTCCTTTGTATGGCTGAGTAATATTCCACTGACTATATGTACCACATCTTCTTATCCATTCCTCTGTGGATATACATTTAAATTGCTTCTATGTGCTGGACATTTTAAATAGTGCTGCAATGAACATTGGGGTGCATGTATAAGAAAAATAAATTTTAAAATAATTTTTTGATAAGTCAACTCTATATTGCTACAATAAGAAGTTGTAGAAGGGACCAGCCAAAATAATCTAGTGCATTGGAGTCATGGGATAATCACAATCATTGGTCATAGTATATTTTCAAGACTGTTGCTATGATTTTCACATCTATTACAAAATATCAGTGGGATACTATAAACTATCATGGGTTACATTGAGCTTCCCTGGTGGCTCAGACAGTAAAGAATCCACCTGCAATGTGGAACACCTGGATTCCAATCCCTGGTTTGGGAAGAAGGGACTGGCTATCCACTCCAGTATTCTTGCCTGGAGAATTTCATGGACAGAAGAGCCTGGTAGGCTACCATCCATGGGGTCACAAAGTTGAACATGACTGAACTATATACTACTTTATGATCAATTACTCGTCTAAAAAATGACAAGAGATATTTCCATTTGATGATATTAAGGCATTCAGTTCAGTTCAGTTCAGTCACTCAGTCGTGTCCGCCTCTTTGCGACCCCATGAATCGCAGCACGCCAGGCCTTTCTGTCTATCACCAACTCCCAGAGTTCACTCAGAGTCCCGTCCATCGAGTCAGTGATGCCGCGTTCTTTAACGGTTATTATTAGCTTTTGAAACTATCTGGGATGCTTTCTTGTCTCAATAAAAATTTCCCCAAATGCTGAAATTTGAAATTAAATCACAAGAAGGACCAGATTCACTATAAATTAACTTTCATTGAAGTTAATTCTTATTGACAGTTATAGCATGCAAATTGATTTTTTAAGTTCTGGCTATTATTCCCCTTGAAATCATTTACTGGCAGTGCTCTGTGTTATGAACATCTCCTCTGGTTCTGGGCTTTCAGGCAGTAGGCCTCCTAAAATCTATAAGGAAACAAAGATTTTCCTTTGTACCTTAGAATACTCAGTTTGACATTGTCAGTTTACTCTGCTGTTCTTACTAAATAGAAAGGACAATAACTTAAACATACACTGTTCTTATTGTAAAGCAAAACAATGCCAAATTTGAACTGACATTGAAAGTCAAATACAATACTTGAGTTTTCATGCTAGTCAAGTCCTTATATTATTATGAAAACTGTTCTTAGAAATTTGCCACCATGAGGGTGAATTTAGTGAACACTGACATATTTTTATTGATCTAGGTGTTTCATAGCAAGTTTTACAGAACCTGGCATTTGAGAACTTGGATTTTAAAGCAGTCAACACTGATATTTGACACTAAAGTGATGGTATTTGAAATAGGGAGGAAAAAGTGAGGCTGAAAAGATGAACAGAAGTGATGCAGTGACAGATCATAAAAAAATACCACTACATTATAGCTGACTCAGATAGCTACTGCATCCCACCTTTTAATTACGTCTTTACAAAGGGAATGGGTGACTCAAGATCAAAATTCTCTGCAAGACTGAGGTATAAACAGGCATAGAAGAGTCTCAAAACAGTAAAATCAAATAAGACTTTGGATGTAGGGATGTGATTAAGGGAACACATTTGACAAACAAGGCTTTATATTTGTCTGCTAAACATAAATGCTTTGCTGAAAAAATTACTGGTGTTTTGGGGTTTGCTTTTTAAATTACTTGAGGAGAGGAATTAGCCATGGACACCAATGTTATAAAGAGCCAGTTACATATATACGTGACACAGGAATCAAGGATACTTAATGGGGAAATTGCAGGGTTTTTTTCAATAAAGGGTGCTGGGATATTTGAATATTCATATGCAAATGAATGAAACTGGACCAATGTCAAAACATCAGTCAAAAAAAAATAACTTGAAATGGGTAAAGACTTACATATAAGACCTAAAACCATGAAACTCCTAGAAGACATTGTAGGAACAAAACTCCTTAACATAAGACTTAGTGACAATTTTTTTTAACGACACCTGAGGCACGGGCAACAAAGGCCCTTATCAAGTTTACAGTTTGCAAATAAATTAAATTTTCTCATTCCATAAGTTATCTTCTCATTTTGTTGACTGTTTTGTTTTCTGTGTGTGTGTGTTTTAGTTTGATGTTATCCAACTTTTTCATGTTTGAATTTATTGCCTATGCTTTACTACTACTACTACTGCTACTAAGTCGCTTCAGTCGTGTACAACTCTGTGCGACCCCATAGACGGCAGCCCACCAGGCTCTGCCGTCCCTGGGATTCTCCAGGCAAGAACACTGGAGTGGGTTGCCATTTCCTTCTCCAGTGCATGAAAGTGAAAAGTGAAAGTGAAGTCGTTCAGGTGTGTCCGACCCTCAGCGATCCCATGGACTACAGCCTACCAGGCTCCTCCATCCATGGGATTTTCCAGGCAAAAGTACTGGAGTGGGGTGCCATTGCCTTCTCCAATGCATGAAAGTGAAAAGTGAAAGTGAAGTCATTCAGGTGTGTCCGACCCTCAGCGATCCCATGGACTACAGCCTACCAGACTCCTCCATCCATGGGATTTTCCAGGCAAGAGTACTGGAGTGGGGTGCCATTGCCTTCTCCGGCCTATGTTTTAGGTGTCATTAAAAAAATCATTGATATAAAATTGATATTGAATTGATAAGGGTTCAATACCCAAAGTGCACTTCCCAGGTAGTACTAGTGATAAAGAACTCACCTGCCAATGCAGGAGTCAAGAGGCATGGGTTTGATCCCTCTGTGGAGAAGAGCCCCTGGAGGGGTCAAAAGCAACCCACTCTAGTATTCTTGCCTGGGGAACCCCATGGACAGAGGCGACTGGTGGGCTACAGTCCATGGGGATTGCACAGAGTCAGATATGAGTGAAGTGACATAACATGCACACACATGCACAAAGCATATGAAGAAAGCATACAACTTAGCAGAAAAGTAAAATACTCAATTTAAAGCAAGCAATTGACCTGAATGGGTTTCCTCGGAGGCTCAGATGGTCAAGAATCTGCCTGCAAAGTAGAAGAGCTGGGTTTGATCCCTTGGTTAGGATGATCCCCTCAAGACGGGAATGGCCACCAACTCCAGTATTCATGTGGTCTGGAGAATTCCATGGACAAAGGAGCCTGGCAAGCTAAAGTTCATGGGGTTACAAAGAACTGGACATAACTGAGTTACTATCATTTTCACTTCACTTTACTTCACAATCGACATGAATAGACATTTCTCCAAAGAGGATATATGAAAGGCCAAGAGAGGTACATGAAAAAATGTTCTACATTAGTAGCCATTAGGGAAATGGAAATTAAAAGCACAATGAGATGTAAACTTATTTCATTATTAAAACTATGAGTTAACAAATGCTGGTATAGATGTGGAGAAATGAAACACTTGTGCATTGTTGTGACTGTAAATTGCTACAGCTACTATAGGAGACAGTAGAGAATTTCTTTAAAAAATTAGAAATAGCACTAACATACAATCCAGCACAGTGTGTGTAGGTCACAATATACTGTGCAAAATTCTTAAAGAGAGGAGAATACCAGACCACCTCACCTGACTCCTGAGAAATTTGTATGCATGTCAAGAAGCAACAGTTAGAACCAGATATGGAACAAAGACTGGTTCCAAATTGGGAAAGGAGTATGTCAAGGCTGTATATTGTCAGCCTGCTTATTTAACTTATACAGAGTACAACATGTGAAATGCTGGGCTGAATGAAGTACAATATGGAATCAACATTGCTGGGAGAAATATCAATAACCTCAGATATGCAGATGACACCACCCTTATGGCAGAAAGCAAAGAAGAATTAAAGAGCCTCTTGATGAAAGTGAAAGAGGAGAGTGAAAAAGTTGGCTTAAAGCTCAACATTCAGAAAACTAAAATTGTGGCATCCAGTCCCCATCACTTCATGGCAAATAGATGGGGAAACATTGTAAACAGTGACAAACTTTATTTTCTTGGGCTCCAAAATCACTGCAGATGGTGACTGCAGCCATGAAATTAAAAGACGCTTACTCCTTGGAAGAAAAGCTATGACCAACCTAGACAACATATTAAAAAGCAGAGACATTACTTTGCCAGTAAATGTCCATCTAGTCAAAGGGATGATTTCTGGTAGTTATGTATGGATGTGAGAGTTGGACCACAAAGAAAGCTGAGTGCTGAAGAATTAATGCTTTTGAACTGTGGTGTTGGAGAAGACTCTTGAGAGTCCCTTGGACTGCAAGGAGATCCAACCAGTCCATCCTAAAGGAAATCAGTCCTGAATATTCATTGGAAGGACTGATGCTGAAGCTGAAACTCCAATACTTTGGCCACTTAATGTGAAGAACTGACTCACTGGAAAGGACCCTGATAAAGAGTGAAGAAGGCAGGAGGAGAAGGGGATGACAGAAGATGAGATAGCTGAATGGCATCACTGACTTGATGGACATGAGTTTGAGGAAGCTCTGGAACCTGGTGTTGGACAGGGAAGCCTGGCTTGCTGCAGTCCCTGGGGTCGCAAGGAGTTGGACATGACTGACCAACTGAACTTATGATCCAGCAATTTCACCTGTGGGAATACATTCAAGTGTAACAAAAGTACTAACTTAAAAGTATATCTGCATGCACACATTCTTAGCAGTACCCTTTGCAATAGCCAATATATGAACATAACTACATGTTGATGGACAAGTGGAGAAATGAATGTGTTAATGGGCAAAGTAGCTGTATGATCCATATATACATGTGTTGCTATGTGATGCACAACTTAAGTGAGTAAATCCTAAGAGCACTCATCACAAGGATAATTTTTTTTTTCCTATATTCTTTTTTCTTTTATCTTTTTTTGTAGCTGTGTGAGAAGATGGGCTTCACTGGTGCTCAAGATGGGCTTCCCTGATAGCTCAGTTGGTAAAGAATCCACTTGCAATGCAGGAGACCCCAGATTGATTACTGTGTAGGGAAGGTCCATTGGAGAAGGGATAGCCTACCCACTCCAGCATTCTTGGGCTTCCTTTGTGACTCTGCTGGTAAAGACTTTACCTGCAATGAGGGAGACCTGTGTTCAATCGTTGGGTTGGGAAGATTCCCTGGAGAACGGAAATGCTACCCACTCTAGTATTCTGGCCTAGAGAATTCCATGGAGTGCATAGTCCATGGGGTCACAAAGAGTTAGGCACAACTGAGTGGCTTTCACTTTCATGTGAGAAGATAGATACTGGCTGAAACATTGTGGCAACTATTTCACAAAATATTTAAATCAAATCATCAAACTGTATACCTTATACTTATATGATAATGTATGTCAATTGTTTTTCAATAAAAACTGGAAAAATATATGAATGTGAAATTTCTATTTCCAAATATTCTCAAAAGAAGAAAATAGAAACACTTACCAAATTATATAAAAACTTAAAGAAGGGAAGTCTTTAAAAAAATATCTCCAAGGGATAAATATTATTATGCTTAAATTGTCTCTATAGAACCTCCCTTATTTTTATTTTTCCCCTTGAGTTGCATACCTACACACAGTGAAGGGCAATGAGCCCTGCCTGTGAGTTGAGAGGCAAATCTCAATAACCCTCTCATGGTCCTGAATGTCTTCTGAGCAGATTCATTGATATTCTTGAACATTTATTTGTTACATATGTTTAAGGATATGTGTATAGGAAATAACCATGAAGGACAGAAAGGTTATTTCTCTCCAGGACAAAGAACAGGTGTTTTATTCCTCTCCAGAGTAAAAAAGAAAATGTCTTCATCTGGAGAAAAGGTTGGACACATTTCTTAGCAGCCACATGTGAAAAACTGAAATTTTCTCATCAATCATGCAAGTATGTTGACTGTGCAGACTCTGAGCTGCTCTCCTTTGTCTAGTGGGACTTGGTGATGAGAGAAGCTATTGAGAACATAAAACTTATGCTCCCTGCTGTGCCATGAATGAAAAAGTCCATTGTCTCTGACCCAGAAAGTCTTGTGTCTTTTGCCACCATGTATGGAACTGTGATAAACTAACTTGTTAGCTTGCAAGTGGGATAAAATCTTCACCCCTTTTCAGCTCTTCAAACCATGGCTCTATTAGTCCTTATATGATTACGTTTACGCCAGAGTTGAGGCAATCAGTGACATCTAAGAAGATTGAACTTACTGCCTCAGATCTTCACTCGCTTTATATTTTTTTCAATTGAATCTGCTCTCTCAATCAAATTGAAATTCCTTCTATTATTTCAGAAAAAAAATGTATCATAAAGGTCAGATAATCTTATATTTGCATTTTAAATTAAAAATACTTCCATAACGAATAGCTCTGTCCATCATGCAAGGCTGATAAATGACTGTGCACATTTGACTGTGTGATTTGACTTTAACTTGACACAGGAATACTGCTTTTGAAATGAGTGTGTGTTTTGTTGTTGAGTCTTTAAAAATTGTATTGGAGTATAGTTGATTTACAATGATGTGCTAGCTTCTGCTGTACAACAAAGTGAGTCAGTTATACATTTACATATATCTACTCTTTCTAGGTTTTTTTTTCCATGTAGATCACTACAGACTCTTGAGTAAGAGGTTCCTGTGTTATATGGTAGGTCCTTATTACTTGTTTATATATATATATGAAATTGAGTGGTTTTAATTGCCACATTGTTTCCTCTGACTAATCCTTCTGAGGAGGTTCAAGACAAACCTCCCCAAATGTGCCACTGTGTGGCATGTGAAGTATTTTGAGCTGAAGACAATCAATGCTCAAAAAATTCATAAGAGCTTTTTATATCTCATTTAACTACCTAATGGAATGTATATCAAGGTGTAGTTAGAGAAAAAGCTACTTTTTTGAAAAGTAGAAAGATGACTTTTATCTGAATGGCCTACCTGCTAATTACAAAATACCTGCTTTTCTGATTGTCCTATGAATTAGCTTCCTTCCTTTTGAAAAGCCCCAGGCCACTGGCCCACTCATTAGCTCAGAATTGCATAGAGGCTACAACCATACAAATGACTTTTGGGGAATCTTTGGGATTCCCAAATGTATGTAGATAAATTTGTCTTTCTTCTATTCATCTGTCTTATGTCAATTTAATTAGAATAGCCAAAGAGCCTAGGAGGTTAGAGGAAGGAAAAGAAAATTACTCTTGAAAACTTCCTTTCTATTT
The DNA here is from genome assembly GCF_023091745.1 of Budorcas taxicolor. NCBI lineage: Eukaryota > Metazoa > Chordata > Mammalia > Artiodactyla > Bovidae > Budorcas > Budorcas taxicolor. Next base: position 76,497,305 of record NC_068910.1, read on the forward strand.
GCCCATTGTGTAAAATGCGATCTGAGGGAGACTATAAGTTTAAAAGTTTTTACCCATCAGAAGTTTGCTTAACAGCTTAACTTTACATAAAGATAGTTAAAGTGTCACTCAGTTATGTCTGACTCTTTGCAACCCCATGGACTGTAGCCAACCAGGCGTCCCTGTCCATGGGATTTTCCAGGCAAGAATACTAGAGTGGGTTGCCATTCTCTTCTCCAGGGAATCCTCCCAACTTAGGGATGGAGCCCAGGTCTCCTGCATTGCAGGTGGATTCTTTACCATGTGAGCTCCCAGGCAATTATCACTGTTTATAATCAGATTCTCAGCTGACTTTGATGGCACAAATAAAATAATTTCAATCTCTTAAGAATTAGTTCACATTAATAAATCTCAGTTCAGTTCAGTCACTCAGTCGTGTCCAACTCTTTGCGACCCCATGAATCACAGCATGCCAGGCCTCCTTGTCCATCACCAACTCCAGGAGTTCACTCAGACTCACGTCCATCAAGTCGGTGACGCCATCCAGCCATCTCATCCTCTGTCGTCCCCTTCTCCTCCTGCCCCCAATCCCTCCCAGCATCAAAGTCTTTTCCAATGAGTCAACTCTTCGTATGTGGTGGCCAAAACACTGAAGCTTCAGCTTTAGCATCATTCCTTCCAAAGAAATCCCAGGGCTGATCTCCTTCAGAATGGATTGGTTGGATCTCCTTGCAGTCCAAGGGACTCTTAAAAGTCTTCTGCAACACCACAGTTCAAAAGCATCAATTCTTTGGGGCTCAGCCTTCTTCACAGTCCAACTCTCACATCCATACATGACCACAGGAAAAACCACAGCCTTGACTAGATGGACCTTAGTCAGCAAAGTAGTGTCTCTGCTTTTGAATATGCTATCTAGGTTGGTCATAACTTTTCTTCCAAGGAGTAAGTGTCTTTTAATTTCATGGCTGCAGTTACCATCTGCAGTGATTTTGAAGCCCCCCAAAATAAAGTCTGACACTGTTTCCACTGCTTCCCCATCTATTTCCCATCACAGACTGATATTAAACAGTATATCAATTATTGAATTGTAATGAGCAATGCAAAGTCCTTGAGGATAATCAGCACATTTCTTCATTATAGGAAACAAATTTTAAGACACATTTTAATCACGTTTGTTTGAAAAGGATGATGTGTAATATGTAATGACATCTGATTGTCAGAAGTACTGAAAGCCTCCATCTAAACATGAGAATATATGCCTGCTAAACAGACTTCCCTGGTAAAAAATCAGCCTGCAATAAGGGAGACCTGGGTTCAGTCCCTGGGTCAGGAAAATCCCCTGGAAAAAAGAATGGCTACTCACTTCAGTATTCTCGCCTGGAGAATCCCATGGACAGATGAGCCTGGTGTACTACAGTCCATGAAGTGGCCAAGAGTCAGATGCTACTGAGTGACTAACACAACCAGACTTCATAGTAAAATAAAATAGTGAGTCTGTACATTCCCTTGGATTTGCTAATTGGGGAAGGCCAGTTTCCCCTTCATATCTCAGTACTGAATTTTAGTAAGTATTTAGATACTCTTTACTAATTATTAATAATTATCTCTTCTGTCAAATTGTGTTTAAGTATAGGAATATTTCTAGCAGAATTTTGCACATTCCTTAGAATGCAATTCACTAAAACTTGTAGAGTAACTTTGGATATCTCTTCCTTTCCTGGCTCGCAGAGAATATCCATGGCAGTTATATAAATTGTATAAACTACTCACTTTCAAAAGACATTTTAATTTTTTAATTTTGAGGGGTCTCCTTAATTTCCATTATTATAAATAAAAATATACAATAGGCCATGGTGAATAAGGAATACAAGTGTCAGAACATTCCTTAGAAGTTTATATCTCAAGTTTTGACTACCTTGTGATAGATACTTTTAGTTTATTTATACTGTCCTAGCACTAGAGTTTTCATTAGGCTGAAATGTGGGCAGAACTTGTTTTCCACTTCCTAGAAAGATGTGAGGAGGAAAAATCCTATTGATTTTATTTCTAGCTCTTGGCTTCAAGCAAAAGGAGCAAAAAAGGCCTCCCAAGAGCCCTAGCTACTCTGAGGGAGTGGTTTTATAAATAATTGAGTTACCTACCCTGGAAGATAATTCTTCTTTCCTTATATTTTGTGATTTTTTCATTGAAATTTTCTTTTGACATTAATTCCAGTTATTCTAAATAAGGATTCTGAACAAGTGAGTTAACTATACCAGTTAATCCACAACAAGCAGAAATATTAATTTATACCTGATGTTATATCGGGACAAATGTCTAATGAAGACATTCTCATTGTCTAACCTGGTTATATGAAGGAATATTATGCAGTTTCTAGTGGAAAATAGAATATGCTATCCCTTTGGCATAGGAACTATTTAAAGGTAAAAACATTTAAAATGAAGCAAACACAGTAAGTTCCCTACATGCTAACACTCAAATTGCAAATTTTCAAAGATGTAAACATTACAAACCTATTACAGTACAGTACTACATAGCCTATTGTGTTAGTCGGGTGCCTAAGCTAATTTTGTTGGACTCATGAACAAATTGGTCTTATGAATGCACTCTTGGAATGGAATTTGTTTATATGCAGGGGACTTAAAAAAAAAAAAAAGTGAGACTGTTAATCTCTCAGTCATGTCTGACTCTTTGCCACCCCATGGACTGTAGCCTGCCAGGTGCTTATGTCCATGGGATTCTCCAGGCAAGGATACTGGAGTGAGAAGCTATTCCTTTCTCCAGGGAATCTTCCTGACCCAGGGATCAAATGTGGATCCACATTGCAGACATATTTTACCAACTGAACCACTAAATAACAAAAGCTTTCTGTCTTCCCCCTATTTGCCTAAAATAAGGATATAAATGTACAAAAGTGGCCCTCCTCCTCTCTCTATGTGGAAGACAGAAGATACTCATTGGAAACAACTGTAAACATTTATTGCTCAGAGTCATCATCAGAAGGGTCAACATGGAAAATCTTGCTAAACCAACTTTTATCTGGCATTTGTTTCCCCATATCTTTACTTTCCCACAGTATTCCACTCCTAGACTCTCAAGGTCAATTTCCTTTGCCTTGTTAGTGCTCTAAAAATGCATTGTTATTTATTATGGTGCTATGTAAGTTTAAATTCTCATCATTGCTAGATAGATACCTGATGCCCATATTAGAAACTTGTGTTTGTTAATCTTTCTATATCTATCTCTTGTTAGTCTAATATACAGGGCCTGGCCAAAGAGCCAATGAGGGTAGAGGGAAACATCAATTTTTTTTTTTTCTCTCCCCTACAAAAGCAATTGTGGATTTCTGACACATTGACTCATTTTTACCTTCACCATCAGAAAAAAATAGATATTAGGTGCTCTTAAAATCTTGATTAATATTAAGTATCTTTTATATAAGATTACAATGATATTTTAAAATTATCATATTGACAAGGAGGAAATTATTTAAAGAATTTTTGCCAGTTAGTAAAGGAAATAATTATATATCTATTTTCTAAAAGTGTTTTTACATTAAATAATAAACTATTAATTTTTATTAGTAAGTCATTTTTCCCTCTGAGGGACTTAAACATACTGCTCATATATTTGACATGTATGAATGACAAAGCTTAATTAGAAATCTCAAAGAAGAAATACAAGCTACTATCTAAGGCTAATTAAAAGACCCTTACTCCTTGGAAGAAAAGTTATGACCAACCTAGATAGTATATTCAAAAGCAGAGACATTACTTTGCCGACTAAGGTCCATCTAGTCAAGGCTATGGTTTTTCCTGTGGTCATGTATGGATGTGAGAGTTGGACTGTGAAGAAGGCTGAGCATGAAGAATTGATGCGTTTGAACTGTGATGTTGGAGAAGACTCTTGAGGGTCCCTTGGACTGCAAGGAGATCCAGCCAGTCCATTCTGAAGGAGATCAGCCCTGGGATTTCTTTGGAAGGAATGATGCTAAAGCTGAAGCTCCAGTGTTTTGGCCACCACATACGAAGAGTTGACTCATTGGAAAAGACTCTGATGCTGGGAAAGATTGGGGGCAGGAGGAGAAGGGGACGACAGAGGATGAGATGGCTGGATGGCATCACGGACTCAATGGACGTGAGTCTGAGTTAACTCCGGGAGATGGTGATGGACAGGGAGGCCTGGCATGCTGCGATTCATGGGGTCGCAAAGAGTCTGACACGACTGAGTGACTGAGCTGAACTGAACTGAACTGAACCTAAGGCTAAAAAGAAAGAATAGCAATATTTAAAGACTGTGAATTAAAAAGTAGATAAAGTCAGGACTACGAAAAACAAGGGAAAACAATTTTTCATTAATTATAAATTCAGCTTTTTTTCTGATGAATGAATTCAAGCAACTTCAATAAATTCAGGGTCCTCCTTTCTGTGTTGCCTCTCAATTGCCTCCTGCAAGTCAGACTGAATTTGTTAGACATCCCTCTTACTGATGTGTACTCCTAAAACACAGGCACAGCTATCCTTTCACCTAACATGAATTCATTTATAAACTTCCTGTTTTTCGCCTGGTGTCTCTTGATGGCATCTTATCTATTTTCAAACATCAGGATCTGGCATAATTGATCTGTGTGTGTGTGTGTGTGTGTGTGTGTGTGTGTGTGTGTGTGTGTGTGTGTGTGAAGTCACTTCAGTCGTGTCCTACTCCTTGTGACTCTGGTTCTGCCAGGTTCCTCTATCCATGGGATTTCCCAGGCAAGAATATTGAAGTGGGTTGCCATTTCCTTCTCCACGGAATCTTCCTGATCCAGAGATCAAGCCTTCATCTCTTGTATCTCCTGCATTGACAGGCGGGTTCTTTACCACTAGTGCCACCTGGGAAGCAATTGATCTAGTATCTTTTAAATAAATGTATGTTTAATGAATGAATGCATTAAAAAGATATTACCAGGGAGAAATTTAGGTAAAAACTGACTTTTGTTTTAGTCATTCTCAATTCTACTTTTAACAAGCATAAATTATGAGATCTTGAATAAGAATAAACGTGTCTTTTAGTTTCCTATTTGTAGATTACAATAGCTGAACTCATTATAGCACACAAACACACAAACACACACACACACACAAACACACACTATTGAATGCATATCTAAGTTCATCTTTCTTTATGCTTATTAGTAAAATCCTAGATTTGAATGGGTAGTCACTCCATTCCTGAGCCCAATTATTTAGTAAGTGGAAACTTTCCTTTGACCCTGGAAGTTTATTTTTCTTTGGTCTGTTACAAAGTTTCTCAAATTTAGATCTCCAAGACAATAGCTTAGAAATTATGGAAGCTCCATAAAGAGAAGAGAAAGAAGTGTATTTAAGGAAATGATGAGAGGATATTTGCTAGATCTGGAAAATAAACATCTAGATGCAGGATACTCATTGAATTTCAAGCTGATGGAACATAAGAGGTGATCATCAAGACACGTTATAGCAACTTGCCAAAAAACAATGACAGAGAAACAGAGGAACCCCCATCAGATAATCAGCAGATTTTCCATCAGAAACCTTGCAGATTGGGAGTCAGTGAGATGATTTATTCAAAGAGCTAAAAGAAGGAAAGAAAAAAAAATCCCTGTCAATCAAAACTGACATAACACAGTGAACCAACCAAGCATCGATTTAAAATAATATTTTTTTTTTGAAGGGGGAAAAGCATTTGAGAAAATAAGAACAAATCCTATTTGTTATTCTTTCATCTTAATAAATCATAACACAGTACTCATGTGTTGAAATGCCATTTATATCTACTGCACATTTTCCATTGCTACTGATAATTTTTTAGACTAAAACTTATCTTAGGCATACCTGACTTAGTAATGGTCATCTTAACTCCTGGCTTTTTAATCTCCAGTCAGCTTTTTGTAATAACAAATTATCACCATCCCTGAAAATTTAAGATTATTCTCTCACTTCCCAACACAATTATAAAATACTCAGTTTCAAAAAAGAAAAAAAAAATCTACATTTATTCAAGATTTGGACTCTCTTCATACTTTTTAATTCCCTTAATAATCTCTCATCATTCAATTTACACAGCTCTATTCTTCCCTAATTTTCTAATTTTTAGCCCTAAATTACAGACAACATCTTCTGGAGTATATTTCTCTTAGAGAATATAACATGTTAACATAATATTGTCATGATATTGTCCTATTTTTGCTTTAGGAGATGTCCTACTCTTTTCATTGCCCATCATATCATCAATTAAATGGGACTCAATGACAAACTTCATAATGAAGTATTCACATAAGGATATTTATTCTTGAAATCCTGAATAACATTTTCTTTCAACATAATGCATTTGAGCATATAAAACTGTATTAGGTTCTATAGCTAAGTATGTGCTGCTAAGTCACTTCAGTCATGTCCGACTCTGTGCGACCCCATAGACGGCAGCCCACCAGGCTCCCCCGTCCCTGGGATTCTCCAGGCAAGAACACTGGAGTCGACTGCCATCTCCTTCTCCAACGCAGAAAAGTGAAAAGTGAAAGTGAAGTCACTCAGTCATGTCTGACTCTTAGCGACCCCAGGGACTGCAGCCCACCAGGCTCCTCCCTCCATGGGATTTTCCAGGCAAGAGTATGTGCATCCAATGCTATTAAGGGTCCAAAGCTCAAAGTCTTGGTAAGAGATAGAACCAGGACACAAATTAACTCCCCAAGATCCACGAGGGCAGGGGCATAATTCACACCTCATAGTTCCCCTCAGATTATCCAGTATACTGCAGAGCACACATTTTGTACTGTTTTTATTTCTTTAAAATAGTGGGATGTTTTGGACACATGAAATTTAAAGAAGATTATGGAGAGGATAAAGCCTGTCTACTCTGTCTCATTTAAGCTGTAACCACTCACTGCCTGTCTGTGCTGTATCTGATGGCATGAATCATATCTTCTCTTCAAGGACTACGAGCAGGGAGCATTTCGGTTTGTAACCTAATATGACTGCACTGAAATGTGGTCTTATTAAAGCTAATGTCAATGGACCTGTCAGATTCAACATGAGTTCCTGTCTTTGTCTTCAGAAGAATGAAGTATTACTTTGATTGATCTGCAGAGTTGCCAGTTGCTTGACATCATTTAGCTTTTCTCTGGGCTTTGAATGAATTCTTGGCTATCAATCAACATGTATACATATATATGGGAAACTCATTTGGAAAATTTCTTAGCATTAATATGCCAAATCTTTGTGAATTAAGCCAAATGTGTTGGATAAGAGTACATTATAGGATCTTATAGACAAAGAATATTTGTACTGCAAGTTATATTTCAAAGCCAAAGTAACTAGTTCATGCTTTAGGCAACCAAATTTCTATAACTTAGCTTCCAAAATTGTGATTTTTTTACTTCCTAAATTAATAAAATAGCAAGTATAAAAAAGATTGTAAAATTATAAGGTAGTTTACTGAAAACTCAAATTTTAATGTTAGTGATTCTATAGAAAACAATGGCTTAGGGTAGGTTGATAATTTGTCATTCAAATGTATGCATTTTTTGTGAACAGATGATCATTCTAGCATCTTCAAATTGTTATTAAGAGATGACACTAAATCCCTGAATGGCTGATGCTATAGTTTGAATACTTGTGGCTCAGATTTACCTTCCCCAAATTCATACCTTGAAATCCTAATACCTACAGGCGAGATATTAAGAGATGGGGTCTTTTAGAGGATACTAGGTCATGAGGGTTGAGTCCCCATGATTAGAATTATTGCTTTTCTTAACAAACAACAACAACAGCACAGGTATCCCTCACTCCTTCCACCAAGTGAGGACAGAGTGAGAAACAGCAATATTTAGAAACGCATTCCCCCCCACCCAGATACCTACTCTGCTCGGCACCAGCCTTCCATGCTGTAAGAAAAAAACAGTCCATTCTAAAGGAGATTAACCTTGGGATTTCTTTGGAAGGAATGATGCTAAAGCTGAAACTCCAGTACTTTGGCCACCTCATGAGAAGAGTTGACTCATTGGAAAAGACTCTGATGCTGGGAGGGATTGGGGGCAGGAGAAGAAGGGGACGACAGAGGCTGAGATGGCTGGATGGCATCACTGACTCAATGGATGCAAGTCTGAGTGAACTCCTGGAGTTGGTGATGGACAGGGAGGCCTGGCGTGCTGCGATTCATGGGGTCACAAAGAGTCGGACACGACTGAGTGACTGAACTGAACTGAACTGATGGTTTATCCAGCCTATGGTATTTCTGTTATGGCAGCCTGTATGGATTAAGACAAATGATTAGGGGTGGTTTTATAATAAGCTTTGAGGATGGAAGTTATGGAAATTTGAATAGTCTTCATCCTCACTTATCTTGGGTCTTTTGTGAGTCTACATGTGACTATATGCCTATATTAAAAAAAATATATTAATACCTTTGAGTCTACTCTTTAATCCTATAGTATCTTCACCATTTTCACCACCAAATCCTAACCACTTCCTCATAGAATTTAGCAGCTGACACAACATTTGTCATAATACAAGTGACGTTAACCAGGTCACCCTGCTTGGGGTGGGGCAGGTCATTCTGTAGGCAAGATATATTTGATTGCTAGACTGGGAGGTATTCATTCTGTCTCTTGGCAGGCCTGAGAATCTGACTTTAGCTCTTGGACAAGGTAAATGTAAGTGAATTAATTAATGCAACTTAATGTCCTCAGATATGCAGATGCTACTACCCTTATGGCAGAAAGGGAAGAAGAACTAAAAAGCCTCTTGAAAGTGAAAGAGGAGAGTGAAAAAGTTGGCTTAAAGCTCAACATTCAGAAAACTCAGATCATGGCATCTGGTCCCATCATTTCATGGGAAATAGGTGGGGAAACAGAGATGGAAACAGTGTCAGACTTTATTTTAGGGGGCTCGAAAATCACTGCAGATGGTGATTGCAACCACGAAATTAAAAGACACTCACTCCTTGGAAGAAAAGTTATGACCAACCTAGATAGCATATTCAAAAGCAGAGACATTGCTTTGCCATCAAAGATCTGTCTAGGTAGGGCTATGGTTTTTCCAGTAGTCATGTATGAATGTGAGAGTTGGACTGTGAAGAAGGCTGAGAGCCGAAGAATTGATGCTTTTGAACTGTGCTGTTGGAGAAGACTCTTGAGAGTCCCTTGGACTGCAAGGATATCCAACTAGTCCATTCTAAAGGAGATCAGTCCTGGGATTTCTTTGGAAAGAATGACGCTAAGGCTGAAACTCCAGTACTTTGGCCACCTCATGTGAAGAGTTGACTCATTGGAAAAGACTCTGATGCTGGGATGGATTGGGGGCAGGAGGAGAATGGGACGACAGAGGATGAGATGGCTGGATGGCATCACCAACTCAATGGACGTGAGTTTGAGTCAACTCTGGGAGTTGTTGATATACAGGGAAGCCTGACGTGCTGCGATTCATGAGGTCGCAAAGAGTCAGACACGACTGAGTGACTGAATTGAACTGAATGTTTTCTAATGTGCTATTTAAGAGTCGAAACTCCCTTTGTGAAAACCAAATTCAGTTTATTTATGAGTGGTTTTCACCTGACAGACCAGAGAGTTATACAACTCAGTCCTTAGAAATTTTCATTAGAAGTCTTCTGAAACTACGGTTAGTCACACTGATCTTGGCAGTTTGTGTCAAAGCCAAAGTATGTCCTTGAATGAGAAAGAAGACTCAAGGGTGATTTGGTTCTAAATATCCCTCAGAATTATGATGCTTGCCTATACTCTTTTCCTCTTATTCTATCATATTCTTTTTTCGTTTCATTTAATTTAAATTAATTTATTTTTCATTCAAGTATAGTTGATTTACAATATGTTCGTTTCAGGTGTACAGCAAAGTGATTCAGTTAATTATACATATATATCTATTTTTCCAGATTCTTTTCCCTTAGAGTTTATTAAAAATATTAAATATAGTTACCTGTGTTATACAGTAGATCCTTGGTGGTCATCTATTTTATCTGTGACAGTGTGTATATGTAAATCCCAAATTCCTAATTCATTCCTCTTCTCCACTCTTTCTAGGCTTCCCAGGTGGTTCAATGGTAACAAATCTGCCTGCCAATGCAGGATATGTGAGTTCAGTCCTGGGTTAAGAAGATCTCCTGGAGGAGGAAATGGCGACCTACTCTAGTGTCCTTCCTTGGAAAATCCCCATGGATGGAGGATCCTGGCAGGCTACAGTTCATAGGGTGATAAAGAGTCACACACAACTGAGTGACTAACACACACATATATACATTGCCATTGATATCTATATTTTTGTTTAGAGAGTAGCTATAGAATTCATCATGGAATTTATCAGATATCTAAGATTTTAAGGGAAAGTTTCCTGAGCAATAACCCATTTTAAGAAAAAGAGAATCGTACATATCAACTTTTTCAATAACATTAGTTTGATAATCAAGCTTCCCTGCTGGCTCAGGCAATAAAGAATCTGCCCATAATGCTGGAGACCTGAGTTCAATCTCTGGGTCAGGATGATCTCCTGGAGAAGTTAATGGCTACCCACACCAGTATTCTTACCTGGAGAATGCCATGGACAGAGGAGCCTGGCAGGTTAGAGTTTGTGGGGTCACAAAGAGTCAGACACAACTGAGTGACAAACATTTTCTTTCACTTTCTTTTAGCTTTATAACTAGTCTTGGTGGACTTTTATCAGGCATCTTGGGGGAATTAAGGTTTAGGAGTTCTATAATATTGTAAAGTAATTAACCTCCAATGAAAATAAATAAATTTATATTAAAAAACAGAATAGGCATATATAGCAAAACATTTTGGAGTATAATGCAAGATGTATCAATGTACAGTAGGAAAAACAGTTGGCAAAATATTTCTATAGCATTTACACTTTTTGTACTCATGATCAAAAATAATAAGGATAAAAATAGAATAAAATAATATATTGGAAGAGAAAAAAAAAAAGCTTTAGGAGTTCTATAAAAACAAACCCCAAAATTGAAAAGAATGGTTCAAAAACTTAAGATCGAAATGTAAGATTGCTTTGAGAACAAAATCATAGAAAAACATTGGATTGGCCAAAGTGTTCATTTGTTTTTTTCCATAAGATGGTATGTTATTTTTGGTTAATCCAATATGTTTTTCTATGAGCTTGTTCTCAAAGTACTCTTCCATTTCAATCTTAAGATTTTGAATGATCTCTTTGGCCAATCCAATAGATGAAGGGAAATGGCATTACCTGTTCTTAAGCACAAGAAGCACAAATGGCTTTTGTTCACTGTTGTTCCAAGGAACTTAGTCCAGTTTAATTGGTCAGTCTATTCTGGTTTTCATCAGTGCTAGTTTCATACTTAGAGCTAGTGTTTGCAAAGTCTATGAGAGTGGTCAGCTAGGGCTCAAAGAACAATAGCACTTAGTGCCACAAGTTTCAACATCATGAAGGACAGAAATTTGGGGAGTAAAATTTGGGCAATAATGTCCATGGTGCATAGAGCTGGCTTTGAACTGTGTACAACAGAACTTCTAGCAGGGAGTGATCTGCATACAGTAGGATGGAATTTTTTTAAAATTTAATTATTTTTATTATTATTTACCTTACAATATTGTTTTGGTTTTGCCATACATCAACATGAATCCACCATGGGTGTACACGTGTTCCCAATCCTGAACCCCCCTCCCACCTCCCTCCCCATACCATCCCTCTGGGTCATCCCAGTGCACCAGCCCCAAGAACGGAATTTAAAGGTAGATAATAATTCCAAATAATAAATGAAGCAAGAAAAAGCAAATTGCTTTCTTTACTGTTTAATGTTACATTTTTATAGACCTAGGCTATAGTATTACTGTAATTACACAAATTAATCTGAAAGGGGAGCATTATTACCCCAAATTGTACATTATTTTCAGTCCTCATTATATTTCATAATATAGCTATGTATGATATAATTATTAAAACTTTAAACACATTAAATCATTCAAATATACAAACACAAATATTAAATAATTTCTTTATATTTAAAATGTACAACCCTGGAGAAGGAAATGACAACCCACTCCAATGTTCTTGCCTGGAAAACTTCCTGGACAGAGGACCCTGGTAGGATACAGTTCGTGTAGTTGCAAGAGTCAGACACGACTGAGCATGCTCACACTCAAAATGTCAAAATATGATTTTAAAGTCCTGGAATTTTGAATAACATCAAATTATTCATTTAATAATTCAAAAACTCATTCTTTTTTTCAAGCATCTCTTGTAAGGTTATGAGTATTTTTGACATGTTAATATTCAATTTGATACAGATTACAGTAAAAGACTAGATATGTGAAAGCGAATGTGAAAGTCACTCAAGCTGTCTCCAACTCTTTGCGGCCCCATAGACTTAAACAGTCCATGAAATTCTCCAGGCCAGAATACTGGAGTGGGTAGCCTTTTGCTTCTCTAATATGTGAAATGATGTATAACTTAAATCTGAAGTATTGTTAGTGATCCAGATAATATAAATGTTTTGATTAGTGGTATGACTCAGGTACTATTTGTAATATGATTATCATCAGAGAGATGTTTTTTCATGGCTTCTAATGAGAACATTCAAATATACTCATTTTCTGTCATGGTGACATTCTTGGGATATACCTTTTGTTTTTCTATAGAGTGGATTTTTTTCTTTATATGCTTCAGTTACTATCTGTGCTCTGTTCACTTTCATGATGCCAAGTGATTATCCTGCTTGCAAACAGAAATCAGTGCCATTGAACTGTCAAAGTATTTTAAACCTCTGTTTTAAGCAAGAAATTGCTACTCAAAATCTATAATAGTAAATACCAGAAAGTCACTCAGTAACATATAAGGTCAAATAGATTATTAAATTTAAGATCAATATATGTAAACTTTTTTCCAAAACTATTTGTTGGAGCCTTCATCTGTTCATATTAACAGACAGAACATTCTTCTCTTCTCTTCTTTCTCTCCTGTCCTCTTTCTTAGGTTCCCACATTTTAACTGTTTAGGAAACCAATATATTTGGCCTCCCTGGTGGCTCAGAAGGCATAGAATCTTCCTGCAATGTGGGACACCTGGATTTGATCTCTGGGTCAGGAAAATCCACTGGGAAAGGGAATGGCAACCCACTCCACATTTTAGTTGTTCATTAATCCAATGTATTTACTCAATATCAAAAGGTCATTGTTACGGCCAAATGTCAGATGAAAGAAAACTTAAGTATGTTATCAATGTACTTGCAATACATTACATTACATTCAATACAATACAATACATTCATTGAATGATATAGCTCTCTTGGAAATGAGGACCAAATGTCTTTACTGAATTTATGCAAAGTATGTAAAGGTTAATATGTTAAAGTTGAAATCATTCTCTTTGCTGTGTACTAGTATTGATGCTGATTATAAGCAATTGTATTTGCATGCTGAGATGGAAAAGCTACGGAGAGAGAAACATTTAGAGACTATCTGAACTGCAGACAAACTTAGTTTTCCTGTAAAATGTGAAAGTTTTGTCCCAAATTCTTACATAGGTCAATGACCAGCCCAAATCATTTGTCAGAAATCTTCTGAGAAAAATTTTTGCAATAATTGTTACTCCCTTATATATTTTTGTTCTAATGGTTACATGTAGTAAAATGCAAATCTAATGCCTGCTTACTCTAATAGACAATATTATGTGTCTATATCATTTATTTAATAATTTGTTTATTGAGTGTTTGATTATGAAAATTTCAAACACACAGCAAAGATAAATGGCAGAAACTAACACAAGATTGTTATGAAATTATCCTCCAATTTAAAAAAAAAAAAAACTTCACTAAGTTCCCAGATATTGAATTAGAGTCAAAGTGGAAATACTAATTTAAAGAAATGTAATATAAATATTGGGCTTCCCGGAAGGCACAGTGGTAAAGAATCTGCCTGCCAAGCAGATTTGATCCCTGTGTCAGGAAGATCCCATGGAGAAAGAAATGGCAACCCATTTCCACATTCTTGCTTGGAAAATTTCATGAACTGAGAAGCCTGGTGTGCTACAGTGCACAGACTCTGATGTTGGGAGTCGCAAAGAGTTGAATATGAATTAGCAATGAAACAACAAAAATCTAAGTATGCAAAATAGGATCACTCCAGAGGAAAATTACATGCAAACCACTAAAGGTTTAAGAGATGATGTTTCTGCCATTCTGAAAAATAAGGGTACAAAATTTTATATACACATGAGATTTATTCAAAAGTGCATGAACTGTCTTTGGATTCATTTGTTGTTAGTTGAGATCGGGGGAATTGTCAGTTGCCTTCCCAGGGCACGTGTTTCAGAGAGAGTCCCTGCACTGGTATAAGCTTGAAATGTGTGCCAATGGGGTAAGTAGTGTATAGATCTGCCTCACCATCCTGTGAAGGGTTTATTCCAAAAGGTTATCTCTGAAGACATAAGCAGAGATACTTTCAGTAACAATACATTTAGTGATACAGGAGATTTTATACTCTTTCACTTCATCTTCAAAGGCAAGATAAAAAAATGTATGAAGTAGGGACTACGAGTGCAAGGCAATAAAACTGAGGAATACAAACATTCAGTTGGATAGAGTCTACTAGCTTGGTGAAAAAGAGTAGAATAGGAATAATGGAGAATCTTTGAAATACTAGGCATAAAATGATGAACTGTTTTCAGTGAGATTCAAAAATATGGGTTTGAACTGACATGATGGAGCAAGTAGTGTGTGTGCTTAGTTGTGTTCAACTCTTTCCAATCCCTTGCACTGAGGTCCACCAGGCTCCTCTGTTCATGAAATTTACCAGGCAAGAACACTGAAGTGGGTTCCCATTTCCTCCTCCAAGGGATCTTCCTGACTTAGGGATTGAACCTGCATCTCTTGTGCCTGCTGCATTGGCAGGTGGATTCTTTACTGCTGCACCACCTGGGAAGCCCATTTCTGGAGCAAGGAGTATGCCAAATTCAACATCATTACTGAGCCCTGTGAAAGAAAACTAAAGCCTTTTCCAAGACTCTTGGTGAAACATGCCTTGAGGGAAGTGCCAAATGTCTATTTCCATTAAAGTAAGGAGTCTGTGCTATGTGGTGGTTAAATAAATAGATACTGGAGTCAAATAGAACTGACTAGAATGTTTGGTCCCAACAATTAACAATTAATAATTGCCTCAATCTTTCTAAATCAGTCAAACCAGTTAATCCTAAAGGAGATCAGTCCTGGGTCTTCATTGGCAGGACTGATGCCAAAGCTGAAGCTCCAATACTTTGGCCACATGCTGTGAAGAGCTGACTCATTTGAAAAGACCCTGATCCTGGGAAAGATTGAAGGCTGGAAGATAAGGGGATGACAGAGAATGAGATATTTGGATGGCATCACTAACTTAATGGACATGAGTTTGAAAAAGCTCTGGAAGATGGTGAAGGACAGGGAAGCCTGGGTGTTGCGGTCATGGGGTCACAAAGATTCGGACATGACTGAGCAACTGAACAACAAAAATCTTTCTAGAAACCAGTTTTAAAACCTATGTATTGAGAATAATAGTAGTTGCCTTATGAAGATATGTGTTTGTTAAATATTCAATTTGTAAAATATTAGTACAGGGATTTGCAAAGAACTAGTATACAATTTGAGAAATGAAAATTAAGATTATTAGAAGAGTAAATAGAATATGCCCCAGTGTGGACCCTGTAAAAAGTATGAATTCATGAATGAGGAGTTGAATGTTGGGTTAAGGCAGAGAGAGTTAGAACATTATGAAGCCGAAAAGTTTAACAGTGAAGAGAAGAGCAGAATCAGGAGGATTATAGCATCATGGTTGCCAAGATAATGGGACTATGTTCTATTCTGTCTGTTTTTTGTCATTATTTTCTCCCACATGGATTCATATCTGAGGACTTTTAACTTTTGAGTCTGGGAAAATCCTAATATAGAAGCCAGGCTAGTCACTGAATGTATCCTTTTCTAGGACACATAAGTACATTGAAGTATGCAGATTTTGAAGGATGGTGGAAGTTCGTTGAACTAGAAGTGGTTTTCTTGGTATGAAAAGGTATTCCTTTCCAGAGGAGCAAGGGCAGGCCACAATTTCTAGCAAGTCAGTGAAAGTATGAGCAGAGATATGTGTATAACGGAAAAAGTCAACGTAAAAATCATCTGTTTGCACACTTCAATTTTCTCTATTAATTTGTCTTGCTTCAACTAATTTGTCCATTGCTTCCACATTCTAGGGGGTTTCCTGTTGAGTCAGATGGTAAAGAATTTTCCTCCAGTGCAGGAGACCTGGATTGGATCCCTGGGTCAGGAAGATCCCCTGGGGAAGAAAATGGCTATACAGTCTGGTACTCTTGCTTGGAAAATTCCAAGGGTAGAGGAGCCCAGTGGGCTATAATTCTTGTGATCCCAAAGAGTTGAACAGGACTGAACAACCAAAACTTTCACTTTCCACATTCTAATCCACAAATCAAGCCAGCAAAGTAAAGAATTCTCATGGTATGGATTGATTTATACTCTCAGTACAGCTGGAGCATCCAAACAGTTGCTTTCTCTTGGCTAGATCATTGAAGGCCCTCTAATCATTATATGTTAATACAAAAAGTCCTTCGAAAGCAGTTTTTTTTTTTTTTTTTTTTAAGTTAAACCATACTGTGGTTTCTGATTCCTGACTCCTCCCTCATGAAATCATACTCTTTACTGGATCCACACTGGGGCATATTCTATTTACTCTTTTAATCTTAATTTTTATTTCTCAAATTGTGTACTGCTGCTGCTGCTGCTAAGTCGCTTCAGTCATGTCCGACTCTGTGCTACCCCACAGATGGCAGTCCACCAGGCTCCCCCGTTCCTGGGATCCTCCAGGCAAGAGTACTGGAGTGGGATGCCATTGCCTTCTCCCCAAATTGTCTACTAGTCCTTTGCAAATCCTTCTACTAATGCTTTACAAGTTGAATATTTAACAAACACATATCTTCATTCTTTCTGATAGACAATTTCATTAACATTCACTTTAATGTTATTAGCATTACTGGAATTCAGACACCAGTGATGTTCATATAGAGGTTATTCTGTATAAAGAACTTCTGTATTATTGCATTTTTATAAAAAATTTGTCAGAATTTAACAGCACTTAATGTGGTGTCCTTAGGAATGATGACCTGGGAAACAATGGTTGTCTTGGTTACCCTGAATGGATGCACCATATTATGAATGACCCAGTACTCCACTGTGGTAGGAAAGTTTAACTTGAGATGGATGTATTATTTTAACTGTAGTTTAGAGAAGGACACTATAGATCACTGGTTATTTCTGTTACATAAAAATCAGCATATAAACATTCATTGATACATGTGAAGTGTCTCATTGAACTATCACTGTAATAGGAAATCTTACAAAAATACATGCTGAATGAAGATATACTTAATATTCTATTAGACATATAAGACTAATGGTACTGGTATCCACATACTTGTATATAATAACCTGTATACTATAGGCTTTAAAATATGCATGGCTATATATATTTCTCTTACTATGTTTATCTGTCATTTACCTAATACTTAACTTTGAATCTATGTGCCATGTATTTGTCAGACATTTACTATAAATCTGAACCATGGTGCAGATTTGGCTATGCACATCTATTAATACTTTCTTTCCATCTTTCCAACAATTTTGCATAATCTTGTCGTTGACAAGTCCTTCCCAGCTGGTGCCAGTGGCAAAGAACCCAGCACAGGAGACAGGCAAAAGATACGTGGTTTCAGTCCCTGGGTTGGGAAAATCCCCTGGAAGAGGGTGTGGCAAGCCACTTCAGCATTCTTGCCTGGAGAATCCCATGGATAAAGGAACCTGGCAGTCTGCAGTCCATGGGCTTGCAAAGAATTGGACATAACTGAAGTGGCTTAGCCTGCACACACTCCCTCATTGACAGTTAAGTTTCAACCATGTTGACCTTCTTTCATAGCATCTGAAACATAGGAGGTCATCAACAACCACTTGATTAATGAACATCATTGTGCTACACCATAACACTATATTTATTCTTACATATTTTGAATATTAACACCAATCAAATCGAAATTGCTAAATATTTCCTAGATAAAATGTTTTAAACTATTTTTAATTAACTTTGAATTCAGAGACTAAACAGCCACAGAAACAAATAGACAAGAGCTAAAGAAGAATACAATTTGTTCCATCATTAACCAAGAAATATTAAAAGAAAAACTGAGCATGCTGTTATTCTAACTGAATGTCTTTTCTCAGATGAAGGTTGACATGATTTTTTGCTACTCCAGGATGAAAAGATGATAATAAATTTGCATTATGAAAGTTAGCTAATTAAAATGAAAAATTACATTTAGAAGTATGAGGTGATCTAAAGAATATTTATACTTCATTTTGATGTCACTAGTTTTACATTAGTTCAAACAATGACATTTTAGTGTCAATATTTTTATATTAGAGTATGTAATGATATACATCACTCTTTCTCATTCTTTTAAGTTGCAATAAAATCCAGGATCAAAAGCTACATATTATTGAGACATGGGACTTCATTTCAGTTCAGTCGATCAGTCATGTCCAGCTCTTTGCGACCCCATGAATCACAGCACGCCAGGCCTCCCTGTCCTTCACCAACTCCTGAAGTTTACTCAAACTCATGTCCATTGAGACAGTGATACCATCCAACCATCTCATCCTTTGTCATCCCCTTCTCCTCCTGCCATCAATCTTTCCCAGCATCAGGGTCTTTTCAAATGAGTCAGCTCTTAGCATCAGGTGGCCAAAATATTGGAGTTTCAGCTTCATCATTAGCCCTTACAATGAACACCCAGGACTGACCTCCTTTAGGATGGACTGGTTGAATCTCATTGCAGTCCAAGGGACTCTCAAGAGTCTTCTCCAACACTAAAGTGTAAAAGCACCAATTCTTAAGTGCTCAGGTTTCTTTATAATCCAACTCTCATATCCATACATGACTATAGGAAAAAGCAGAGCCTTGACTAAAAGGACCTTTGTTGACAAAGTAATGTCTCGGCTTTTTAATATGCCGTCTAGGTTGGTCATAAGTTTCTTTCCATGGAGTAAGCATCTTTCAGTTTCACGGCTGCCATCACCATCTGCAGTGATTTTGGAGAAATGGGCCTTATTGTCCCATTATTTGAATTTGCCTCTTTACATCAGCACTTTGGAAAAATTACTTATTGTCTTTAACCCTCCCTTTCTTTATTTTTCTTTCTTTAAATATAAAGATACCTGTAGATACCTCATGACCCTTCATGAATATCAGTGAGATAAGCCATGTAAAGTATATAGAAGAGTGCCCAAGATACAGATATCATTCTAAAAATGTCAATTGTTGTTACCATTAGTAAGATGCTATTATTAATAACATTAACCTATATCAGAGTTTTAATATTTCACTACTAAGTTCTTGTGACAATACTTTTACCTGTTTATCTGCTCTCACATTTTCTAAGGCAAAGACTTCTGAACCAATAGTTTTAGAATTAATTAATAGGATAAACTCCAACAATACAAGAGATGACTCTACACATGGACATCACCAGTTGGTCAATACTGAAATCAGATTGATTATCTTCTTTGCAACCAAAGATGAAGAAGTTCTTGTTCAGCAAAAACAAGACCTGGAGCTGACTGTGGATCAGAACATCAGCTCTTTATTGCAAAATTCAGGCTCAACTTGAAGAAAGTAGGGAAAATCACTAGGCCATTCAGATTTGACCTAAATCAAATTCCTTATGATTACACAGTGGAGATGATTAATAGTTTCAAGGGACTAAATCTGGTAGACAGAGTACCTGAAGGACTGTGGACAGAAGTTTGTAATGTTGCATAGGAGGTGGTGACCAAAACCATCCCAAACAAAAGAAATGCAAGAAGGCAAAGTAGTTTTCTGAAGAGGGATTACAAATAGCTGAGAAAAGAAGAGAAGAGAAACTAAAGTCAAAGGAGAAAAGGAAAGATCTACCTATCTGAATGCACAATACCATAAAATAGCAAGAAGAGATAGAAAAGCTTTCCAAAGTAAGCAATGCAAAGGAAAACAATAGAATGAGAAAGACTAGAGGTCTCTTTGAGAAAATTAGAGATACCAGTGGAACATTTCTTGCAAAGATTGGCACAAAAAAGGACAGAAACAATATGGGCCTAAAGAAAGCAGAAGATATCAAGAATAGGTGGCAAATATACACAGAAGAACTGTACGAAAAAGATCCTAATTACCCAGATAACCATGATGATGTGATCAGTCATTTAGTCCCAGACATTCTGGAGTATTAAGTCAAGTGGGCCTTAGGAAACATCCCTATAAACTAAGTGAGTGGAGGTGATGGATTCCAGCTGAGCTATTTCAAACCCTATGAGATAATGCTGTTAAAGTGCTGCACTCAATATACCAGCAAATTTGGGAAACTCAGTAGTGGCAACTGGATTGAAAAAAATTAATTTCCATTCCTATCCCAAAGAAGGGCATTTCAAAGCATGCTCAAACTATTGTACATTTGCAATCACTTCACATGTTAGCAAGGTAATGCTCAAAATCTTTCAAGCTAGGTTTCAACAGTAGGTCAGCTGAGAACTTCCTGATGTACAAACTCGAACAGAAAAGGCAGAAACCAAAGATTAAATTGCCAACATCTGTTGCCTCATTGAAAGAGCAAGAGAATTTCAGAAAAAACATCTATTTCTGCTTCATTGACTACACTAAAGGCTTGGACTGTGTGGATCACAGAAAGCTTTGGAAAATAAAAGAGATAAGAATACCAGACCACCTTACCTGACACCTGAGAAACTTGTATATAGGTCAAGAAACAATAGTTAGAACCACACGTGGAACAATGGACTGCTTCTGAATTTGGAAAGGAGCACAATAAGGCTGTATATTTTCACCCTCCTTAAATAACTTATATGCCTATTTAACTTAGAGTATATCATGTGAAATGCCTGGCTGGATAAAGCACAAGCTGGAATCAAGATTGCCAGAAATATTGCCAATATTTTTCAAGATTGTTGAGAAAACAACCTCAGATATGCAGATGACATCACCCTTATGGCAGAAATTGAAGAGGAACTAAACAGCCTGTTGATCAAGTTGAAAGAGGAGAGTGAAAATGCTGGCTTAAAACTCAACGTTCAAAAAAAATGAAGATCATGGCATCTAGTCCCATCGCTTCATGGCAAATAGTTGGGGAAACAATGGAAGTGGTGACAGACTTTATTTTCTTGGGCTTCAGAATCACTGCAGATGGTGACTACAGCCATGAAATTAAAATATGTTTGCTCCTTGGAAGAAAATCTATGATCAACCTAGACAGAATATTAAAAAGCAGAGACATTACTTGGCCAACAAAGGTCCATTTAATCAAAGCTATGTTTTTTTTCCTATAGTCATGTATGGATGACTATGTATGGATGAGAGTTGGACTATAAAGAAAGCTGAGCACAGAAAAATTGATCCTTTTGAACTGTAGTGTTGGAGGAGACTCTTGAGAGTCCGTTGGACTGCCAGAAGATCAGACCAGTCAATCCTAAATAAAATCAATATTGAATATTCATTGAAAGGACTGGAGCTGAAACTGAAGCTCCAATACTTTGGCTACCTAATGCTAAGAGCCAACTCATTAGAAAAGCCTCTGATTGTTGAAAAGATTGTAGGCAGGAGGAGAAGGGGATGACTGGATGAAATAGTGAATGGTATCACCGACTCAATGGGCATGAGTTTGAGTATATCTGGGAGATGTTGAAGGACAGGGGAGACTGCAGTCCATGGTTTCACAAACAGTCGGATATAACTGAGTGACTGTTCAAGACCAACAAATTTCCTTAAAGTCCCTCTAGCCAAATATGGTCACATTGGACTTTAGGGCTTCTGCATGTCAATTTGGGAGAGGATAATTCTGTCCATAACAGTTAAAAACTTAAGAATTGAAGTACAGTACCTTTTTCTGTGCCCTATGACGGAACGTCTGAACAACAATAATAACAAACTGGATAAAGTTTAATCATGAATAGTACTTGAATTTGGAGAGTGGGTGGCATGTAAAACATTGATAAGAGCCCAATGGGCCTGCAATATAAAGAGTTGTAGAAGAATAGCTCTGCGTCATGGCATCAGGAAGACCTGCTAAAGTCTTTGGGAGCTATGGCAGGAATGTTGCTGCTTATTAATAGCACATGAGGTCTTGGAAGCCAACAAAGCAATTTGAATCTGGAGTGAATCATAATCAGCTCAAACATTCATATTTTGTGCAAACGTGATTTGAATCTTGGATTTTGTATATCACCATATATACTTATGAACCAATGAATTATTGTAAATCATATTCTAATAAAAAAGAAAATTAGTAAGTGTACCTCATTGAACAAATTTAAAATAAACTAAAAGATGTTAATTCTCATTTTATAAAAAACAATAACATTTAAATAAGATGTGGAAATAACATGATGGTGGGAATCAGAAGGACAATAAAAATCAAAATTAAAAAGATATCAAATCCTTATGGATAAAGAGTTCTTATAACTAAGATAGTTTTTCATTATTATCACAGCAAGGGCTAATCAAGGAGGAAATTAGAGTTCTTTGGCATGAAATGAGAAATAAGATAGCAAGGACAATAAAACTACTGAAGTATTAAATGAATATTTTCTAATGTATTTATAAAGAACAGAATTAATGGTTCAAGAACTGAAAATTCCTAATTAATATATCTTTTACTGACTCTCAGAGGGTTAGCATTTTAAATAGACTTTCCAATTTACCATCAGCAACATTGATGATACTAAAAATTAAAATTCCTATGATTCTTACTGAATCTATTGGGCTTTATATTTTATTTTAAAATTTAAAGTATAATGACAGATTAAGCAAAAGCCATTTTGAATCCTTAAACAAGTTAATGTTAACACTAACAAAGTAACTGAAATAATTACTTTGTGATTTTAATAAATAAAGAAGGCTAAAAGTTTTTTTTTTTACATTTTCCAGGTCATTTAATAACTTTTTCAATAGCATGCACTACATCTGTACTGTTATTGTTTGGTTGCTCAGTCGTGTCTAACTCTTTGCAACCCTGTGGACTGTAGCCCACCAGGCTCCTCCATACATGGTATTTCCCAGACAAGAATACTGGAATAGATTGCCATTTCATTCTTCAGGGGGACCTCCCTACCCAGGTATCAAACCAGGTCTGCTGTGGATTCTTTACCACTGAGCAACCAGTAAAGTCCATCTGCATTGTAGAGAAGTGGTGGTTATGGAAAAATATATAAAGCAATAAGCATAATTATTCCTGAGCTCACTGTTTAGACATATCCATTAATAACATAAAAAGTAGACACACACATGCCATAGAAAAGGAAGGAATCCTTTGAGGAAAGTGATAACTTTTGATAGGGGGGATAGCAACAACTACAACCATAACTCAAGAATGTTCAGGGAAGAGTTGAAGTTACAGAGCCACTTTGCTTTAAAATTTGAAAGTTTCTAGAGAGGAATTTGGAAACATTAGACAAAAACAGCTAGGCAGAAAAGTAGCAGATTGAGACTAAAAGCACAGAAAAGGTATAAGTAATTTCTATTCTGTCCTCAAGTTTCTTCTAGAGTTAACTGAGCAAAGAAATTACAATTCTTGGTGGGTGTTGATTTCTGAAATTACTGAGATAAATCAGTGGCTGAAGTGTGGCTTGTGTAAGAGCATTTAGGGATTGCTTTGGGTCTGTGGTTATGGACATTTATGCACCTATGTGGTATTAGAAATGAAATACAGGATAATAAGAATATATGCAGGATATTGCAGGTAGAACTCTCTGGATTAGTCAGCTAAAGTTGTCTGTAATAAGCAACCTCAAAATTTGTTGTTGTTGTTGTTGAGTTGTGTTTGACTCTTTGTGACCCTAAGGACAGTAGCCAAACAGGCTACTCTGTACTTTGGATTTCCCAGGCAAGAATACTTTAGTGGCTTGCTATTGCGTTCTCCGGGGGACCTCCCTGATGCAGGGGTAGACCCACTGTCTCCTATGTTGCAGGCAAATTCTTTAACACTGGGGAAGACAAATTAAAAACTTACTGATATTCAAAACTAAGAATTTACTTTTCAAATACAGAGAGTCAGTTCACTACAGCTCAATTACTCAGTCATGTCCGACATTGTGTGGCCCCATGGACCCCATGGGCAGCAGCATGCCAGGCTTCCCTGTCCATAACCAGCTCCTGGATCTTACTCAAATTCATGTCCATCCAGTCAGTGACTGCAGGCAAGCATCTTCTGATATTCTCTGGAAAAAGTCAAATCAGGGCTTTAGTCTTCTGCATTTGAAAGGGATATTTCAGCTCAAACCCCCTCTGATAACTCTCTAGCTTGCCTAACAGGTTCCCCCGGACCTCTTACAGCTTGTGAATTGCTTACAGCCCCCCAACCACGAGAGGCACAAAGCTTAAAGCATCTTAAAGATACAGACCTTTTTCTAAAGAGTTAAAAATCATATTGGTAGAGGGTTTTCACTGTTGACTCAATGACTGCTGCCAGGCCTCCATATTCTTTATTTTTTAGGCACCTGGGAGGATGTTAATCAATGTAAACGGGATATGGAAAAAGATACATAGTAGTTTTGATGTTAGCAACTCTAGACTTTCGAGTTAATTACTTTTCTCTTTGTTATATATCACTCCACTCCTCTTGTGTCCTTGCTATGTAAGAATGTAACTTTATTTAGTGCTTTCTGAGAGTGGCACCGGACTTCGGGAAGATCAACACAAATAAGTCTTCTGGTTGACAAACCCTTATCAGAAAAAAGGCTGTAAAATGCTAATTGGCCCTTTTGGCCAGAAGATGATGTAAATTACCTAAGACTTGTGTATACAACTAGGTATGAAGAGAGAAAAGCCTGGTTTTGATAAGAGTCTGGGCTGCTAACGCTGCATAACTTTGTGTTACCCATTGATCTCTATGTATAATCAAAAAGTATAAATGGCCTTCTGAACAATAGAGGAGGGGGCCAGTCGCTGGATTGGTTTCCCCAGTGTCTCCTCTCTAATTTCTGGCTGAATTCCCATCTGGGGTGTGGGGGCTCACCATGTCTACTTACTTGTCCTGGCTTTTAAGATCCCAAGGCGGGGTACCCCCCCAATATTCAAGAGGACGCCGGTGGCCTAATGTAGATGGTGCAAGCTCCTTGTCTGGAACTTTATTGGCTTCCCACGTAAACCCAGTTATTCAGCCTTCTTTCTCCACTTAATTTTCCTACTACACTATTTCTTCCTAATCTAATCTTATATTAATAAATAAATAAGTTTTCCTTGCCAATGCCATCCCCACTTCAAATTCCCTGGATCCACTGGGGCTGGACCCTGGCACCTTGGTATCTCTAATTTTCTTGAAATCTAGTCTTTTCCATTCTATTGTTTTCCTCTGTTTCCTTGCATTGATCACTGAGGAAGGCTTTCTTATCTCTCCTTGCTATTATTTGGGACTCTGCATTCAAATGGGTATATCTTTCCTTTTCTCCTTTGCGTTTTGCTTCTCTTCTTTTTCTCATCTATTTGTAAGGCCTCCTCAGACAGCCATTTTGCTTTCTTGCAATTCTTTTTTTTGGAGATGGTCTTGATCACTGCTTCTTATACGATGTATTTAATCTCTGTCCATAGTTCTTCAGGCACTCAGTCTATCAGATTGAATCCTTTGAATCTATTTGTCACTTCCACTGTATAATCGTAAGGGATTTGATTTAGGTCATACCTGAATGTCCTAGTAGTTTTCCCTACTTTCTTCAATTTATGTCTGAATTTGGCAATAAAGAGTTCATAATCTGAACCACAGTCAGCTCCTGGTCTTGTTCTTGCTGAATATACAGAGCTTCTCCATCTTGGGCTACAAAGAATATAATCAGTCTAGTTTTAGTATTGACCATATGGTGATGTCCAAGTGTAGTCTTCTCTTGTGTTGTTGTTAGAGGATGTTTGCTATGACCAGTGCATTCTCTTGGCAAAACTCTATTTGCCTTTCCCCTGCTTCATTCTGTACTCCTAGGCCAAATTTGCTTGTTACTCCAAGTGTTACTTGACTTTCTACTTTTGCATTTCAGCCCCCTATAATGAAAAAGACATTTTTGTTTGGTGTTAGTTCTAGAAGGTCTTGTCGGTCTTCATAAAATGGTTCAGCTTCATCTTCTTCAGTGTTACTTGTCTGGGCATAGACTTGGATAACTGTGATATTGAATGATTTGCCTTGGAAACAAACAGAGATCATTCTGTTGTGTTTGAGACTGCATCTAAGTACTACATTTTGGAATCTTTTGTTGACTATGGTGGCTACTCCATTTCTTCTAAGAGATTCTTGCTCACAGTAGTAGATACAATGTTCAAATGAGTTAAATTCACCCATTCAGGTCCATTTTAGTTCACTGCTTCAAAAAATGTCAAAGTTCACTCTTGCCATATCCTGTTTGACCACTTCTAATTTACTTGGATTCATGGACCTAGCATTCCAGTTTCCCATGCAATAATGTTATTTGCAATATCAGACTTTACTTCCATCACCCATCACATCCACAACTGGGTGTGGTTTTTTCTTTGGCCCCATCTCTTCATTCTTTCTGGAGTTTTTTCTCCACTCTTCTCCAGTAGCATATTGGGTACCTACCAACCTGGGGAGTTCATCTTTCAGTGTCCTATCTTTTTGCCTTTTCATACTGTTCATGGGGTTTTCAAGGCAAGAATACTGAAGTGGTTTGCCATTCCCTTCTCCAGTGGACCAAGTTTTGTCAGAACTTTCCTCCATGACCTGTCCATCTTGGGTGGCCCTACATGGCATGGCTCATAGTTTCACTGAGTTAGACAAGGCTGTGTTTCATTGATCAGTTCGATTAGTTTTCTGATTGTGGTTTTCACTCTGTCTGCCTTCAGATGGATAAGGATGAGAGGCTAATGCAAGCTTCCTGATGGGAGAGACTGACTGAGGGGCAAACAAGGTCTTGTTCTGATGGGCAGGGCTGTGGTCCCTTCCTGCTCTTTGACCTAAGGCTAAACTATGGTGGAGGTAATGAAGATAATGACCACCTTCTTCAAATGGTCCTGTTCACACTCTCATAGTCAGGGCCCCCAACCATGCAGCAGGCCATTGCTGACCCATACCCCCACTGGAGACTCCTGGACACTCATGGGCAAGACTGGGTCAGTTTCTTGTGAGGTCACTGCTCCTTTCTCCTGTGTCCTGGTGTTCACAAGATTTTGTTTGTGTCCTCCAAGAATCTGTCCTGGCGGCTCTGTTGTGGGGTTAATGGCAATATCTCCCAAGAGGACTTATGCCATACCTAGGTCTGCTGCACCCAGAGCCACTACTCATGTGGCAGGACACTGTTGACCCGTACCTCCATAGGAGACATTCAAACACTCAAAGGCAGGTCTGGCTCAGTCTCTGCGGGGTCTCCTGGTGCACTCAAGGTTTTGTTTGAGCCCTCTGATCATCTCTCATGGCTATGGGGTTTGATTCTAAATGCAATTTCACCCCTCTAACCGTCTTCCTGGGACTTCTCCTTTGCCCTTGGAGGTGGGGTATCTTTTTTGGTGGGGTCCAACATTCTCCCACTGATGGTTGCTCAGCAGTGAATTGCAATTCTGAAGTGCTAGCAGGATAAGATTAGTGCATGTCCTTCTACTCTGCCATCTTGGTGCTGCAGAGATCTCCAGTTCAATTGGTTAGGGCTGGACCCATTTTGGTGGATATTCTTGAGCTGAGCTTGGATCAAAACTGAGTATAGGTTTTCTACTTTACATTCAATTATTCTGGGTCCAGACTCCAAACAGAAGACACCTGAAACCTAGCCTTGGCATATGCTGGTATTCACTAACCAAAGCAAGCTGTATAGTTAAGCATAACCACCTGATGTGAAGAGTCAGCTCACTGGAAAAGATATCAATGTTAGGACAAATTGAAGGCAAAAGGAGAAAGAGGTGGCAGAGGATGAAATTATTAGATAGTATCACTGACTTAATGGACCTGAGCAAACTCAGGGAGATAGTGGAGGACAAATGAGTCCATTAGATCACAAATAGTCAGATACAACTTTGAGACTGAAAAGCGACAACAACAACACAATCTGCGCAGAGTGTGAAGAGACTTTGAATAATAATTTACTGAACTGTTCCTCAAACTATCACACACTTCCTCAGGCTTTCCTCCCACTGCTTTCTATGTAGTTTTGATAGCCTTTCATCTTTTAGAGAGTCATTGGTGAGGATGAAGAAGTCCCAACACTAGCACAGAATGTCTATTTGGCCTGGGACATTTCCTTCATATTTCTTTTGCTTGAGACAAAGGTGAACCTATATTTTTAAGCCTTAGACTTAGTCTTTGTTCTAGAAAAATATCTACTTCTACTTTATTGACTACACCAAAGCCTTTGACTGTGGATCACAATAAACTGCGGAAAATTCTGAAAGAGATGGCAATACCAGACCACCTGACCTGCCTACTCTGAAATCTGTATGCAGGTCAAGAAGAAACAGTTGGAACTGGACATGGGACAACAGACTCATTCCAATTCAGGAAAGGAGTATATCAAGGCTATATATTGTCACCCTACATATTTAACTTATATGCAGAGTACATCATGAGAAATACTGGGCTGGATGAAGCACAAACTAGAATTAAGATTGCCAGGAGAAATATCAATAACCTCAGATATGCATATGACACCACCCTTGTGATAGAAAGCAAAGAAGAATTAAAGAGTGTTTTGATGAAAGTGAAAGAGGAGAGTGAAAAAGTTAACTTAAAGCTCAACATTCAGAAAACTAAGATCACGGCATCTGGTCCCATCACTTCATGGCAAATAGATGAGGAAACAGTGGAAACAGCAAGAGAGTTCATTTTCCAGGGTTCCAAAATCACTGCAGATGGTGACTGCAGCCATGAAATTAAAAGACCCTTCCTCCTTGCGAGAAAAGTTATTACCAACCTAGACAGCGTATTAAAAAGCAGAGACATTATTTTGCCAAAAAAGGTCAGTCTAGTCAAAGCTATGGTTTTTCCAGCAGTCAGGTATGGATGTGGCAGTTGGACTATAAAGAATGCTGAGCACAGAAGAATCAATGCTTTTGGACTGTGGTGTTGGAGAAGACTCTTGAGAGTCCCTTGGACTGCAAGGAGATCCAATGAGTCCATCCTAAAGGAAATCAGTCCTGAATATTCATTGGAAGGACTGATGCTGAAGCTTAACTCCAATACTTTGGCCACCTGATAAGAACTGACTCAACGGAAAAGACCCTGATGCTGGGAAAGACTGAAGGCCAGAGGAGAAAGGGACGACAGA
Source organism: Budorcas taxicolor (assembly GCF_023091745.1). Lineage (NCBI taxonomy): Eukaryota > Metazoa > Chordata > Mammalia > Artiodactyla > Bovidae > Budorcas > Budorcas taxicolor. The sequence continues at coordinate 76,526,597 of NC_068910.1, forward strand.
GGGTGAGATGATTGGATGGCATCACTGAATCACTGGACTTGAGTTTGAGTAGTCCCTGGGGGTTGATGTTGGACAGGAAAGCCTTATGTGATGTAGTCCATGAGGTCGCAAAGAATCGGACACGACTGAGTGACTGGACTGGACTGAACTAGTCATCTTTGTCAGGTAAACCAAATTTGAACTGACCCAAATCTCTTCAAGATAATATATAGAAGCAGAAATTTAAAGGGGTCTTTTTTTGAAGTGAGATTTCAATTACACATAGTGTTAGATTTAAATGACAGATAATGGCAAAAATCATAGAGGAACTAAAGAGCCTCATGATGAAAGTGAAGGAAGAGTGAAAAAACTAGCTTAAAATTCAACTTTCAAAAAATGAAGTTCATGGTATCCGGCCCCAGCTCTTCATGGGAAATAGGTGGGGAAACAGTGGAAACAGTGACAGACTTTACTTTCTTGGGTTCCAAAATCACTGTGGATGGTGACTATAGCCATGAAATTAGAAGATGCTTGCTCTTTGGAAGAAAAGTTATGACCAACCTAGACAGCATATTAACAGTGACATCATTTTGCTGATAAAGGTCCATTTAGCTATGGACTATTTAAAGCTGTGGTTTTTCCAGTAGTCATGTACGGAAGTAAGAGTTGGACCATAAAGAAGGCTGAGTACTGAAGAACTGATGCTTTTGAGCTGTGATGTTGGAGAAGACTCTTGAGAGTCCCTTGGACTGCAGGGAGATCCAACCAGTCAATCCTAAAGGAAATTAATTCCAATGAATATTCATTGGAAGGGCCAATACTAAACCTGAAGCTTCAATACTTTGGCCACCTGATGAGAGGAACCAATTCATTGGAAAAGACCCTGATGCTGGGAAAGACTGAGGGCAGAAGTAGAAGGGAGTGACAGAGGATGAGATGGTTGGATGGCATCATTGATTAAATGGACATGCTTGTACAGAGTATTGGAGATAGTGTAGCACAGGGAACCCTGGCATGCTCCAGTCTTGGGGTCCCATAAAGACTCAACTGACTGACTCAAAAACAACAACAACAACAAAGCATTGCTATGGGATGGGTCTCTATTTCCATTCACGTATGGACCAATGCAGCAGAATTTATTGGCAAATGTTAATCAATAACAAGGCAGTGACAGGACAGAACAGACCCAAGAATCCTGGTGGTTTTAGTCACAAAATCCTATCAGACTCATTGCAGCACCATGGATTGTAGCCCACCTGACACCTTTGTCCTTGGGATTTTCCAGTCAAGAATACAGGAGTGGGTTGCTATTTCCTTTTCCAGGGAAATCTTCCCAACCCATGGATCGAGTCCAGGTTTCCTTCATTGCAAGTGGACTCTTAACCAGCTGGACCACTAACCCATCCTCAAATATGGCCCCATAAACCTCAGTAATGATGAAGTGTTAACATGGCATTCTACACAGGTGTAGGGAAGATAGCAGTTTGAAAAGTTAAAGAGTATGAGACCTTCTCCGTGGACACAGAGATATTAGAAAACATTGATGTACTTTGAAAGGTGAAGATTAATGAACTTGTTACTTTCTAGTATTAATGCTACACAAGAATATTAGTATTCTTATGCCATCTTGGGGAGTTCTAAAATGTCTTCTCTTGTCATGTAGAAAGTTTGTAGATTAGCCATTAGGTTTTAGATGTAGTACCTCTGAAAACAGAGATTGAGAGAGAAAATATACACAGTAAGAAAACTTACTCATTTGGAAATTAGCGAAGAGGGGAGGGGAAGTGAAGTTTTACAAAAAATGACAAAATATGAGATTTTTAATTTCCTTAGCCAAATTATAAGTAATATTGTTTAAAAAGATACACAAAAACCTGAAAGATATATTCTAAAAGAAAAACATTAAATGGTAGACATAGATGAACATAAGTTCTGTGTTGCCTGCTAATTTAGGTAGGTTTCAGTTCATTTGACCCTTACAGGGAGTATAAGGAGAAGATATTGTCTTCACAGATGTATTAGAGAGTACTGCTAAATATAGCTAAAAGCTTATCTTATTGCAAACATAAACATAAAAATAATTGATGGCATCTAAAGCACATAACTTCAAGCTAAATTCACAAGCTGGAACACATAAAGAACATGATGCTCTGTTTACATACAAAGTCTTTTCCCACCTGGAGCAAAGACAAAAAACTAAGGATTAAAAAGATCAGTGCTTAGAAATAGTCTATATAAAATACTTGGATTTATTGCTATCTTTTTGTAGTAATTATGTTTTAATGTTTAAATTTATCACATATGAGAATGGCAGTGTCAGCTTAAAGAAATAAATATGTGATAGTATATTTAGATATGCATAGAAAAGGTGGAGAAAATATTTTATAAAATGACTAAGTTGAACACACCATCAACTTGATACAAAGTTTGATTACAAGTCAAGGTTAAACTAGGTTACAGGTTTTTTGTTTGTTTGTCGTTCTTTCTGTTTAATATATCTCACAAGCTACAGTAAACTATTTCGTGTCTGGGCTTTCTCAAATGTATTGATGCAAGTAAGAACTTCTCCTCTTCCCTTCAATCTTTCCCAGCATCAGGGTCTTTTCAAATGAGTCAGCTCTTCGCAACAGGTGGCCAAATTATTGAAGTTTCATCTTCAACATCAGTCCCTCCAATAGAGACCAAGGACTGATCTCCTTTAGGATGGACTGGTTAAATCTTCTTGCAGTCCAAGGGACTCTCAAGAGTCTTCTCCAACACCACAGTTCAAAAGCATCAATTCTTTGGTGTTCAGCTTTCTTTATAGTCTAACTAAGATCGTGGCATCCAATCCCATCACTTCATGGTAAATAGATGGGGAAACAGTGGAAACAGTGGCAGACTTTATTTTATGGGGCTCCAAAATCACTGCAGGTGGTGCATGCAGCCACGAAATTAAAAGATGCTTGCTCCTTGGCAGGAAAGTTATGACCAACCTAGACAGCATATTCAAAAGCAGAGACATTACTTTCCCAACAACGGTCCTTCTAATCAAGGCTATGGTTTTTCCAGTGGTCATGTATGGATGTGAGAGTTGGAAAAGTCAGGAAGCATTGATATCTTGCCTATCACTGTTAATAATGTGTTTTATTCCTTTACTTTAAACTAATTCTGAAAAAAAAAAATTAACCTGTCAGAGGAAAAATTTGCAAAGTTAAAATGTTGAGGGAGATTTTATTCAAGGTTATTGCAAGAAGGCAGTGAGGTTACGATTGACTTTGGAAGACAAAGAACACAGTCTAAGCACTCTATGTACAATATTTAATGGTACATCTGAAATCATGGGAAAAATGTGATTCCCAAATGAAGTCAGAGAAGCACAAATCTTTCATTATTTTGCTTATATGAGATATAAACAAACTCATGATGAGTAGCCAAACTCACCACCTGCAGAAAGTAGACTGGTGGTTGCTAGGGCCTGGGTGGAGGTGGAAATTTAGTTACTCCACAATGTATGTATAGTTTCAGGCACACAGGGTAAAAAGTTCTAGAGATCTATATACAACATTGTGCCTTTTGTTAATAATACAGTGTGGTACACTTAAATATTTGTAAAGAGGGTACATCATGTGTTCTATGTCATTTTTTACCACAATAAAAAAGCAATGGTTTCTATACATGAGGAGTTCTGTGAAAAATTAATATAATTTATCTGCTCTAATGTGAACACTCAATCATTCACTCAACAAATACTTATTGGTAATATTTATTTGCCTGGTATTGTGTCAAATCAACAGAGTATTTTCATAAAGGCTGTGGTTTCTTCTGGAGAGAGACAGATAACTAGTGTGACATTTGGAGATACTTTTAGCCTTAAGCTTAGAATAAAAATAAGGAAAATAAAATTAAAAAGAGGAAACTTTCCATGAATTGTAAGTAAAATGCCTTTTATTATTTTAGTAAATTCTAAAAGGCTTCTGAGTAAATAAATGCTTGATTGCATTCATGAATCATTCCTGAAGATTTAACATTATTTCAGCTTAGTGAATCTCCCCAAGTGCCACTTTAACCCATTATTCATAGAATAACACAACCTGAATAACTTCTTTTGAATCTGAATATTTTAAAACTTTCTACTAAATATATAATTATTATCAAATTCTCTATAGTGGTAAAAGTATCTTGGATGTTAGATTAATATAAGATTTTTAAATCTAAACATAAATAGAAGCAAAAAGAAAGTAAATTATAAATCAAACTGTTTTTAATACCTTGAGATATCACAGATATTTTCTCTTTCAATATTAAGGAAGTTTCATTAATGCGTTTCTTGAAGCTCTACATTGGTTTCGTTGAGATGTTGAACTTACTTTCAAACTTTAAAATATTTTATTTTGAAATAATTATAAACTCCCAGGAAATTGCGAGTATAGTCAACGATTTGGGTTTAATTTGAGGGATTTCCTCTCTTCAAACAAGAAATCTCAGTCTATTGAATATCTTTTTTCTTCTTTTAATGTTAAAGCTAGACTATTGACTCCATTGTAATGAATTTTTCTGGGGGAAGGGCATTTAAAAAGGGGAGTTGTTGCCCTAAGTAGAGCACAAATATATAAATGTATCTAGGGCAAATAGTGCATGTCATATGCTGTTTTAGCAATAGTACTTTGTAAGAAATTTCAGAATTTTGGAGATACTGTGATAACAATGATAATGATGAAAATTATATGAATGTCAGCACTGTGATAATGACATTATATCCTAACAACCATCCTCTGATGTACATATAGCTGTAACTATGTAAGCTAAGCAGTTGGTTTGACTCTAATTTCAGTTTACAGTTAGAGAAACTATAGAAAAACAAAACCCTGGTGAACTGTACATAGAAATTGTTTTTAATGGGGAGTTAAAACCATGAGCCAGCTTCAGTTTTATTTTTGTCTGAAGGTATTAAGTGTGTGTGTGCTTCTTAATTTTGGCATTATTACTGCTCTTGTAGCATTGCATGTATTTTTAAAATTTGAGTGTAAGCTGGCATTGGAAAAAGCATAAAATCTTAAAATAAAATGAGCCTCAAACACATTGACATTTAATCTATGGTAGAGATGTTGCCTTTAGGGCAAAGAAAAAAATTAAATTCATTTAATAAAAGAAACTGTCCCATTTTATTAAAATTTAAGAAAATATTGTAATTTTCTTTTAATATGCTCCCCAGGAAGTTTGCATTTCCCAGACTGGAAAAAAAAAAAAAAAAGAGGCAAAAATAAAGAATAGAATTGCCTGTATAAATTTGGAAGTCATATAAAAGTATTGAAAAATCAATTTTAAAAGATGAGGTTTTAAATTTTTGGCCATTTTAGAAATGACATTTTGTGTGCAATAATTATTATAGTAAAATACGATTAGTATTGCTTAAACCTGTAAGTATAATAAAAAGCAGTGAAAATTTTATGAGCACATCCAAGGTCCAAAGAAGTTATCTATCAAAGTTAGACTCTCTGTTTGAAGAAGTTACTAAATTATAAATAGTTCAAGATAGCAACAAATTTAAAAATTAAGCAAAGAGAATTCTAATATCCCTCTAAGTTGCATGTGTCCTTGAACAAGTCTTTTAAACTCCATGTCTCACTATTTGTATGTTAATTGAGACAAAGGAATGGTCTTTTAGTGGAATTAAGAAGCAGTAAAATTAATTTTAATGAAACTTGCACCTAATAAAATATAAATTTCTATCTTGTGGCAAAAAAGAGAATAGACATTCTTACTTAGGAACTATCAGCAGCGTGAGTGGATCACAAAATGGGGCACTTAGTAATCATTTATAAAGTTCACATTAAAACAGACATTATAAGATTTTAAAGAAACCAATAGTACATAGAAAATGCATGTCTTTCTTAAATTCCAACAATTACATATTCTGTATTAAAAACTGATCATGCTTTCTAAAATATACATTTGTCTTGATCCATATTGGTTATATTATTGTAAAGCTTAATGTACAGTTTATTCAGATGATCCTTTCTTCTACATGAATGTGTCTGTCACCTTAAAAATTCAAATTCTGAAGGAAAATATGTTTAGAAGACATTAAACAAAATGTTATGTTTTCTGGGAACATAAGGAAAGATATCAGTTCCTGGAAGATTTTATACTCACCATTTTGGTAACTGCTTGCTTCGAAGTTTGAAGGTAAAGGAAGAGTAACTTTATTAGGAGAAAAACATATAAAAGTTAAACTAAAATCTTTCTTTAGAGTTTTGCATATTGTTTGCAGTAGTGTTTTATTGACAACAGAGATGATTAATGTAATTTTCTCCAATTAGATATGACCTTGCTTACTTTAGCCTTATTACACGGTCAAATTATTTTTCAACTAATATTTTGACAAGATATTTTAAATTCTTTAAAATTTATGTAAGCAAAATTATATTTAGCTATTTATTTTATAATTGTTCCTTGGGTTGAGATAATTTAAGCAGAATACATGAAAGGCAGTTGTATTTTTGCTATATCCTGTGATCCCGTGACTGCAGCACACCGAGCTTCCTCGTTCTTCACTGTCTCCCAGAGTTTGCTCAAACTCATGTTCACTGAATTGATGATGTCACTTTTTTATCATTTCTAAACATCTTGTATTTCTGTTATAATCATAAAGTCGTTTTATGTCTATTGAGTTTTTGAGAAATTTTCAATTATTCTATAAGATGCTACTAATTGCCAGTTTTTGTATCCCCTTTCCTCCAAGAAACATAAACATTTTGCTTTTCCATCTGGTCTTTTATTCTTTAAACTTTTTTTGGATGACATACGTCTTTAGTATCAGAAAATATCCATGTTATATTAAACTGCCACCATTACAGTACATAATTGTTTCATCAAATAAAAAAAGCAGATAGCTAAAAACTTTAACGTGTTTGCCAGAAATAGTAAAGCATTCTGTTACTGTCTTCAAAAAATATTTTATTCATACAGTAGTTTATCACTTACTCCCTCAAGGTTTACTTAATATCAATTTAGCTAATAAACTGCTAGGTTTCGAGCAATTCCTTTTGGTTTTCCATAAATACAAACCCACTGGATAGAGGGTTATGAGTAGTTACTATGAATAAAGGATACAGACCACAAACCCTGTTTCAACTACACCAGATTTGGCATTTTCATGTTTAATTACTGTGTGTGTGTTGTAGTTAGAGATGGGGACCTGGAGTTGCTTTTTATATTACTTTATTATGTAACACAGTTTCAGTTCATTTCAGTTGCTCAGTCCTGTCTGACTCTGTGTGACCCCATGGACTGCAGCATGCCAGGCAGCTCCTGGAGTTTATTCAAATTTATGTCCATTGAGACGGTGATGCCATCCAACAATCTCATATTCTGTCATCCCCTTCTCCTCCTGCCTTCAATCGTTCCCAGCATCATGGTATTTTCATAAGGGTCGGTTGTTCACACCAGGTGGCCAAAGTATTGGAATTTCAGCATCAATACTTCCAATAAATATTCAGGGTTGATTTCCTTTAGATTGACTGGTTGGATCTCCTTGTAGTCCAAGGGACTCTCTAGAGTTTTATCCAACACCACAGTTCAAAAGCATCAAATCTTCAGCACTCAGCCTTCTTTATAGTCCAACTCTCACATCCATATATGACTACTGGAAAAACTATAGCTTTGACTAGATGAACCTTTGTTGGCAAAGTATGTCTCTGCCTTTTAATATGCTATTTAGGTTGGTCATAACTTTTCTTCCAAGTAGTAAGCATCTTTTAATTTCATGGCTGCAGTCACCGTCTGCAGTGATTTTGAAGCACACAAAAATAAAGTCAGCCACTGTTTCCACTGTTTCACCATCTATTTACAATGAAGTGATGGAACCAGATGCCATGATCTTAGTTTTCTGAATGTTGAGCTTTAAGCCAAATTTTTCACTCTCCTCTTTCACTTTCATCAAGAGGCTCTTTAGTTCTTCTTCACTTTCTGGCATAAGGTTGATGTCATCTGCATATCTGAGGTTGTTGATATTTCTCCTGGAAATCTTGATTCCAGCTTATGCTTTTTCCAGCCTAGCGTTTCTCCTGATGTGCTCTGCATATAAATTAATAAGCAGGGTGACCATATACAGCCTTAACCTACTCCTTTGCCTAATTGTAACCAGTCCATTGTTCCATGTCCACTTCTAACTGTTGCTTCCTGACCTGCATATAGGTTTCTCAAGAGGCAGGTCAGGTGGTCTGGTATTCCCATCTCTTTCAGAATTGTCCACAGTTTATTGTGATCCATACAGTTAAAGGCTTTGGCAATAAAGCAGAAATAGATGTGTTTGTGGAAAGCTCTTGCTTTTTTGATGATCCAGCAGATGTCAGCAATTTGATCTCTGGTTCCTCTGCCTTTCCTAAAACCAGCTTGAAGATCTGGAAGTTCGCAGTTCACATATTGTTGAAGCCTGGCTTGGAGAATTGCGAGTATTATTTTACTAGCATGTGAGATGAATGCAACTGTGCAGTAGTTTGAACATTCTATGGTATTGCCTTTCTTTGTGATTAGTTAACTCCAGTTAACCGTGTTGTGTTTATGTGTGTGTGTGAAGATCACTGTTGTGTTGAACTATTTTTTACCTAATGGACTATAGCTTGCCAGGCTCCTCCATCTATGGAATTATCCAGGCAAGAATACTGGAGTGGGTAGCCATTCCCTTCTGCAGAGGAATCTTCCAAACCCAGAGATCAAAACCAGGTCTCCCATATTGCAGTCAGGTTCCTTGCCATCTGAGCCACCAGGGAAGCGCATACTATATTGAATAATGGAAATCTGCTAAGAAAGTAGATTTCAGGTGTTTTCATCCACTTCCTCCCCTCCCCTTCCCATGAAAGGTTACTGTGAGGAAATGATAAGGCTACTAGCTTAACTATGATAATCATTTGATTATGTATATCAAGTCACATCTCACACCTCAAATACATATAGTTTGTAATTAAAAATAAAGAAAAAATTATTTGTTCTAGTTCTGTGAAAAATATCGCTGGTAGCTTGATAGGGATTGCATTGAATCTGTAGATCGCTTTGGGTAGTATACTCATTTTCACTATATTGATTCTTCTGATCCATGAACATGTTATATTTCTCCATCTATTAGTGTCCTCTTTGATTTCTTTCATCAGTGTATTATAGTTTTCTATAAAGAGTGAAGTAAGCCAGAAAGAAAAACACCAATACAGTATACTAACACATATATATGGAATTTAGAAAGATGGCAATGATGACCCTGTATGCAAGACAGCAAAAGAGACACAGATGTGTAGAGCCGACTTTTGGACTCAGAGGGAGAGGGAGAGGGTGGGATGATTTGGGAGAATGGCATTGAAAAATGTATACTATCATGTAAGAAACGAATCACCAGTCTATATCCGATGCAGGATACAACATGCTTGAGGCTGATGCACAGGGATGACCCAGAGAGATGTTATGGGGAAGGAGGTGGGAGGGGGGTTCATGTTTGGGAACGCATGTACACCCGTGGTGGAGTCATGTCAATGTATGGCAAAACCAATACAGTATTGTAAAGTAAAATAAAGTAAAAATAAAAATCAAAAAATAAATAAAAAAAATAAAGAAGAACGTTTAAAAGACAAGTTTAAATACATTGTGAAATAAATTTTAGTGAAATATACATTAAAAAATCTATAAAATATGTTGAAAATATTCTCACCAAATCATAATTACAAAGGCTTACAGTCATTTATGGGCTTTCCTGGTGGCTCAGAGCTTAAACCATCTGCCTGTAATGTGGGAGACCTGAGTTCAATCCCTGGCTCAGGAAGATCCCCTGGAGAAGGAAATGGCAACCCACTCCAGTATTCTGTCCTGGAGAATCCCATGGGCATAGGAGCCAGGTGGGCTATAGTCCATGGGGTCGCAAAAATTCAGACAAGACTGAACAACTTCACTTTCACTTTCACAGTCAGTTATAGCCACTATTGTGATGAACACAATGGTGTAATAGTCACCATAATGTAGGGAGAGATACTGAATCTCCATATAAAGTTATATACATAGAGCTTTTAGAAGTTCAAAGTGATTTCTGAAAACTGTTGCAGTGCATTAATTAGAATAATGAACAAAAAACTAAAATAAATTTTATCAGTTAAAAATATTACTGTCCAAAAATAATAAATATGATTGAGATTACTTATGTAGACATATAAAAGTCTTCACATTATTTCATTAAGTGAGACAAACAGTCCTTGCTAATGTTGCTTTAGTCATTTCCAACTCTTTGTGACCCCATGGACCATAGCCCTCCAGGCTCCTCTGTCCATGTGATTCTCTAGTCAAGAATACTGGAGTGGGTTGCCATTTCCTATTCCAGGGGACCTTACCGAGTCAGAGATTGAACCCACATCTCTAGAAAGAAAAACATCATTTTATATACTACAATAAGAACCTTAATAATTTTCTTTCACAAAAAGCTAACAATATCCAGCTACCTCTAAAACAGAGATTATAAAACATTTATGAAATAAGCTTATTTTACTGGTTTTAGGGCTCTATTATTTAGCTCCTTTGGAATTTTGAAATGTGGATTTCAAAATTCAATCACATATGCCATGCAACATGAGGCTTCTCATATGAGACAATTTTTAAAATCTACTATCTACAGTTATGCTGAGCTTCTTAGTGGCTCAGTGGTAAAGTTGAATGCTTTATATCTTATCTTGAGGATCCCAGACAAGTCTCCATGATGAAAGCTTTAGCTTAGCCCCCAAGATGATAGATGGAAGCTTACAGTGTTCCTCCGGATTCATGGTCTCCAAAGAAGAAGATTTAACTCCAGGACCAAAGACAGTCTCAGTCACTCAGAACTTTGTGTAGTAGAAATTTTATTAAAGCTATAGTGACAGAAAAAGCTTCTGACATAGACATCAGAAGGTGGTAGAATGATTATCTGCATCATTGACTTGAGCAGAGCATTGTATATTTACTTTTCAGTTGATATGCTGAGAATAGAAAAAAATACCTCAAGGCTATGAAAATTTTGCCCAGATTTTTTTCCATAACATGCATCCTGGGATAACATCAGCATGAAATTAGCCAGAAGGAATGAGTTAACCCAGAGTGCAAGGCTGTGGAACTTTTAACCAGACCTTCTCCCATAACATACATTCTGAGCTGAAAAAAGCATATCCTTGAACAAGAGATACTGATGCCTGAGAGGCTTACATGTTTAAGGCAAAAGAAATGTGAAAAATAAAGAATGCTCACTTCCTCCTTAAACTTAGACTTAAGTTTAAGGGGCCTTAGACTTGGGCTCCTATCAACCTGCCTAAGTTAACTCTCTCTCAAAGTATTCACTTGCCCATGCAGGAGATGCAGGTTTGATCCTTGGATCAGAAAGATCCCCTGGAGAAGGAAATGACAATGCACTCCAACATTCTTGCCTTGAGAATCCCACGGACAGAGGAACCTGGTGGGATACAGTCCATGTGATCACAGAAGAATCAGACATGGCTGAGTGCCTAAAACAACAAACAGCAATATGGCTGTGATAGAAAGCATGTTCAAGAAAGAGAAAATTTTTCTGAATAAAAGTATTGTTTCTTTGATGAACCTATTTTTTTAACATACTTTTTCAAGTATTTGTACTTATTTATAACTTTGATTTATTTCTTAAATAATAAATACTATAACATAATAAACTCAGGAGACATGACACTATTTTTATATATGCAGTCAATAGAATATGAAATGAATTGAAAAATAAGAAGTTGCATAAGCTATGACTTCTTGGGAAGCTTCTAATTAAGATCTAGATGGCATGTAGTATTCTTGCAGAAATGATTCTTTGACTTCATGAAACAGATGGTTGCCATAGTAACCTTTTTCTATATTGTACATAATGCATTTTCTCCTATTGGATATTAAGCCTGGCAATATAATTTAAATTAATTTTTTGTATTTTATACTCTAAGTTGTCACAGTAAAACATTCTTGAATTTGAGAAGGATATTTGGAATTTTAGAACCACAATATATTTTGTCCATAAAATTAAATAAAATCATGTAAAATTGAGAATTGTAACTTTTCTGTTCATGTTCAATGTTAGCAAATGTGCCTCTTGACAAGAATGCCAAAAAAAAAGGAAATGTTTAAACTGATTAAAGCTGATTAAAATTCCTACTATCTGACACTTCTTAGGTTTTATTTACTTTGCTCAGTATAATATATCCTTCATAGAGTAGACAATTTGTTCATGACAGTGGCTATCTAGAGCCTATGACATTACCTAGTTCACAGAAGTTGCGAAATAAATGCTGCCAAATAAAATGTATATAATTAGATCATATCATTTTTACAATTATAAAATTATAAATATCTTTAAAATGTTTGTTGAAGTCAGAAACTGGTATATTAATTCTTATTGCACCGTAAATAAAAAAGCTTGAATTTTGACATTCCCTCCCAGGTGGCACTGACAGGAAAGAATCTGCCTGCAGTGAGGAAGACCCAGGTCTGATCCCTGGATCAGGAAGATCACCTGGAGAAGGAAATGGCTGCACACTCCAGCATTCTTGCCTGGAGAATTCCATAGACTGAGGAGCCTGGCAGACTACAGTCCATGAGTTTGCAAAGAGTCAGACACGACTTAGCAACTAACAACTGGTCGAAGTTTTAAGGAATAATTATTTTCCCTTTAGGTTTTTCATGGTAACATGTATATATGTCAGAATGGAGTGAATTCTGTGTGGTATGCTGTGCCAAGGTTCATCTTCCAATAAAAGCTTTCCACTTTATAATCATCTGATTTTAAGCTTACATTTATCTGAAAAAAAAAAAAAAAAAGGTTATTAACATGATTTAGAATCACTTTGCACCTCAAACTACAGAGAAGTTGGAATGCTTTTTTTTCTATTTATGAAAGTATTAAAATCAATACCACTTTAAGCCATCAAGTTTGTGGTAATTAGCTTCAGCAGCCATAGAAAATCGCTACATATCCTCACAAAATATACAACTATGATGATCAAATATTATCTACACTTGCCTTTTATTAAAAGTATATCCTTTTAAATCATAAACATGAGGTCTTTTATTCTGAAAAATCAAGAAAACAGTCGCACTCTTTTCCTTTTTTTAATATAACAAGAGCTATGAAGATTTTCCATCATTATTCTTTCGTGTGAATAACTTCATAACATTGTGACATAATTACCTTCTTTTATACATTCTATTTTCACTTTGAGTTTATTTTAATTAATAATTTTTCTGGCATATACCAAGTTTTGCAATAACAAATAACATGGAACTTATTATTTTTAAATGGACTATAGCTATGTAGTAAGAAACTATATTGGCACTGCCAGGGTTATTTTGTTAATTTCAAATGCTCAGAACTGAAACTGAATCAGAGTCACACATAAATTTTAATTCATATGTAATAACAAGAGCATAATGTATATAAATGTTTCTATCCACATAAATACATATGTGCAAATGTATGTGTATATATAAGCAAGTATAAGCAAATATATGTGTATATACATATATATATACATACTACATGTGTATGCTATTTATCTACATGTATCATTTTAAATGGGGTGAATTGTATATCAGAATCTCCATCATGTATTCATGTATAATACAAGGAGCTTCCCTGGTGGTCCAATGGTTAAGAATTTACCTATTGTGTAGATTTCAACTCAATTTCCAACACGGGGGTACAGGTTTGATCCTTGGTTGGGCAACTAAGATATCCTACATGTCTTGCAGCCAAAACACTGAAAACATAAAACAGAAGCAATATTTTAACAAATTTGATACTTTTAAAATAGTCTACCTCAAAATAGTCATTTAAAAATAACATAATAGTACAAAAGACAAAATATATTTTTTTGTTTATAATAAAATTTTCTCTAAATATCTTGATCAATGTGTAGGTTTTAACTCAATTTCTCTGCATAAATATAGTACTAGTTTAGATATGCTTTTTGCACTATAGATAAAAGAGTGTATTTATATAAATATTCTCATTAGAATTTCACTGAAATATTGTGCTGAGAACTCCATGGCAAAACTGTAATCAATCTGTATACTTTCTTCTTAAGAGACTAAGTAGGACAAATGCTAGGTAACAATTGAAGATTTTCCTTTTTTTGAAGACATTTGTAAAATAGAAGCAAAATTAAATGCCAGAATAATTTTCAGTTCAGAAAAATAAATCTCTAAAACCAGTTAAACGCCAAATGAAAATCAGAAGAGGTATTTATGTAAGTGCAACCTTAAAGCTTACATCATACATGGATACCATGTCATATTCCTTTGTATGTTTAAAATACTTTAGTTTCAGAGCCTGTTTTGTTATCTATTTCTATACTCAAAACATCATTACCAAAAAACATCAGATTTTTAAAAAATCCAAAAAGAGAGCAGAGAGGAAAGTTAAATTTACTTTAAAAGTATGTTATTCTCCCAATCTAGTAAAGACACAGACATTTATTATTCTCATTGGTAAACATTCAGAAAAGAATGCATAGTCATTTGTCTTCCCTGATACTAAAGTAATATAGAAGTTTTGGTCATAAATGATAATGAAGATGTTTCTGTCCCAGGTTCCATATCTGTTTCTGTCTCTCTCTGTGGCTTTCAAGATTCAATAACTAAAGTGTGCAGCAGATTGGTTAATTCCTCTATGTGTGAACTACAGCTCAATGAGAGATAAACGAACTCTCCTCTGGGAACAACTGAGCAGAAGTTTGTCTGACAACCATCTGACTTATGATCACTGCTACATTTTAGCTGTTGAAATGAAGTGCTCCTTAGTCAAGAGACTAGGCTATAAAATAATAGGTGAATAAACTTTAACCTGCTTAACTTGTGGGGTTTAATCATGTATTTGGATTGCACAGTATAAATTCTGTTGATAGTGTCATAGGCCATTGTTTCTGAACATATAATTTAACTATCAATACATAAAAGGATATGAACATTTATAGCATTACTCATATAAATTAATCAATCAAGAGTTTTCACACTTGTATTCATTTCCTTTAAACTTAAGAGTAGAATATTTTAGCAAATCAAAGATATTATTTTCCTACCTGATAAGCTTAGCTGTCTGTTAAACTGATTGCAAACATGCCCTTTAAAAGTATACCTACAAATTTTGATTTTTTAAATTTAAGTATTCTTTAATATCAGTTTTATTTTCTACTTTTTCGCTCTATCAGATAACATCTTTATATATGGTACTGATGACTACCACATTACTCTTAGGCCACAGATTCATGTTTGCTTCAATATTGAAAATAGGATTAAAAAAAAATAGCTGTAATTAACTTTGAAATTAAATTATTTTAATTTAGATATAAAAATGAAATAATTAATATTCAAGAAACTGCATGTTTGTTAACTGAGTAGAGTGAGTTTCTCTTGATTATCAACATCTTTCTTTGCTTCACAAATTAGAAACCAAAGGTTTATCATCACGTATCCATTTCTAACATTCCTTCATTTAATAAGTAGTCATCTGAGGCCTACTACTCACCAAAGACTGAAAGTGAGAGCTACACTACAGAACAAGGAAATATTGCCTTTGTGTTTACAGAGTTTATAGACTGGTAGGGATAGGAATTGTAAATAATAATCCCTCAAATCAGGTATTGCATGCATATCCTGTATTTTTATGTTGTTTAATTACAGAAACAATTTATTTTTTCCTTTATCTTTTCACAGACAAAGGAATTGGGAAATTGCATTGCTCTAAAAGAATATAAAGTGGAATGTGTATATACATTACAGAGACCTAACCAAAGGCCTCAGACAAAGCTTTCCTATGGATATGATATTGAGCTAATTATTTATAATGCAACTAGAAGAATGAAGACGAGTCATTCAAATGGAAAGCTAGCTGAAAGGATATTTTTAGTCTATAATTCTTTAGATTCAGAACAACATTCAGAATCTTGAAGAAGTAACAAATGCACCAAGTCCAGAGTACTGAGTATGACGCAGTGGCTTAGCAGACAGAGAGGACAATAGACAAATACAAGATTTGATTTAGTTGGCATTCTCAGAAACTGATATTCAGATAAGCAAATAAAGTATTTCTCTATGTTGTTGTTGTTCAGTTGATAAATCAGGTCTAACTTTTGCAATCCCATGGACTGCACCATATCAGGCTCCTCTGTCCTTCATTATCTCCTGGAGTTTGTTCAAATTCATGTTCATTAACATCCATGATGTTATCTAAACATCTCATCCTCTGCACCCTCTTCTCCTTTTGTCTCAGTCTTACCCAGTATCAGTGTTTTTTTCCAATGAGTCAGATCTTCACATCTGGGGGACAAAGTATTGGAGCTTCAGCTTCAGCATCAGTTTTTCCAAGAAATATTCAGGGTTGATTTCCTTTAGGATGGACTGGTTGGATCTCCTTGCCTTCCTGGAAACTCTCAAGTCTTCTGCAACACCACCATTCGAAAGCATCAATTCTTTGGTGCTCAGCCCCCTTTATAGTCCATCTCTCACATTTGTACATGACTACTCAAAAAACTGTAGATTTGACCATATGGACTTTTGTCAGTAAAGAGGTGTTTTTGCTTTTTAATTGGTTCATCACTCAGTCATATCCGACTCTTAGCAGCCCCGCAGATTACAGCACGCCAGGCTTCCCAAGCTTGACTCCCAGAGCTTGCTCAAACTTACGTCTATCGAGTCAGTAATCCCATCCAACCATCTCATCCTCTGTAGTCCTTTTTTCCTCCCGCCTTCAATCTTTCCCATAATCAGAGTATTTTCCAATGAGTCAGTTCTTCACATGAGACGGCCAAAGGATTGCAGCTTCAACTTCAGCAACAGTCCTTCCAGTGAATATTCAGGACTGATTTCCTTTAGGATTCACTGGTTGGATCTCCTTGCAGTCCAAGGGACTTTCAAGAGTCTTTTCTCCAAACAACAGTTGAAAAGCATCAGTTCTTCAGTGCTCAGCCTTCGTTATGGTCCAACTCTTGCATCCATACATGACTACTGGAAAAACAATAGCTTTGACGAGATGGACCTTTTTTGGCAAAGTAGTGTCTCTGCTTTTTAATATGCTGTCTAGTTTGATCATAGCTTTTCTTCCAAAGAGCAACATCTTTTAATTTCATGGCTGCAGTCACCATCTGCAGTGAATTTGGAGCCCTAGAAAATAAAGTCTCTCACTGTTTCCATTGATTCCCGTCTATTTGCCATGAAGTGATAGGACCAGAAGCCATGATCTTCATTTTCTGAATATTGACTTCTTACGTCAGCTTTTTCATTATGGACAGAAAGCAAATTAGACCATAAGTGAGAGTTTATTCCTGGGGTCTTAATTCATTTTATTACATTGATCTACAGTACTATCTATTGCCGGGGTCCAGCCCCGGTGGATCCAGGGTGATCAAAGGTGGGGGGAAGGTGTCAGCATCTTTGGAAAAATACATATTTAATTACAGATATAGAGAGAGATTAGAAATGGATAGTGTAGTAGGAGATAGTGTAGAAAAGGAGGCTGAATAACTGGAATTACGTGGAATAGCATCCATGCTCCAGATGGGAATTCAACCAGAGAAATGGGAGCAAGAAGGAAGCGACATGGGGGTATCAGTCTTTCTGGAAACGGATCCATTTTCTTTATTTTTGTGTTTGCTTATATACCTTTTGTTACACATAGGGATGAATACAGAGTCACGCGGGAGTCAGCAGTCCTGACCTTTATAAAAATCAGGTGGTTCACATAAATGTATAAAAAAGGTACATCATCTTCTGGCCATGAGTGAGACCTGCTGACATTTTATGATCCTTTCTTTCTGATAACCAAAAAAACTTATTTCTTCCAAGGGTGTTTTTTCTTAAACCAGGCACCACCCTCCAAATAAAGTTACATTCTTATAGGGTGAGGGTGTAGTGAGTTACAATCAAGAAAGGAATTTGTTTAACCCGAGGTTAACATGATTAAAGGTTAATACTTATTTCTCCTATATGCTTAAAGGTTAATACTTATTTCTTCCTATATGCTAGTTATATTCATTATAAGGGTAGGGAACATGGAGATTTAGCAGCAAACGTCAGCCCAACAAATGAAAATCCTTTCACCAAAATTCCCCTTAAGATCTATTTAGTCTTAAGATAGTGATAAAGTTACATTTTTACATATCAAGGACACAGTGATTTATAACAAAGCACAGTGATCTATTACAAAAGAGAAAACTCATTAACTCAAAAAGTCTAATATTGCTAACATAAAAAACTACTATATTTCCTTTTCTATAGTCCAAATATATTGATTAATATATTCCCAGGTGCCTAAGGATATGGAGGCCTGGTGGCAATCATTGACTCAACAAGAAGAAAAAGCCCTATGCTAATTAAGACTTTCAAAATACTCCAAAACTCTCTGTGCTGTTTATGGTTGAGAGGTAGTAAACAATCATGTGGCAGGAGTATGGATAATCCTGTCACACAAGCTAGTCTGTCAGCAGAGAGGTTTGACCTGAGACATCCTTGTCCCACCCAGAGCAGGGAATTAGCAGCAATTATTGACACAACAAATGCAAAACCCTTCACCAATATAATTCCTAACCAACCCACTATACTAATACTTTCTAACCCCCCAAAAGAATTTGCCTTTAGTAAGTCTAAAACATCTCGTGCCTCTCAGATTGGGAGACTGTAAACAATCACATGTGGCCGGACGAACCTATACAGGTAGGCTAGATAACCTTCAGAGGAGTTCGTAAGCTGAAACACTCTTGACACGCCCAGGAATTTTTATTGCCTTGGAGCTGCACGTTTATTCCTTCTCTGAGAGAAACGGTTATGGGGGAGGGCCCCCCCTAAAGTCAGAGGTGTAGGTGAGAGCACAAAACAGACTCTGGTTTTGGGGTTAGAAGCTCGGGAACAGGGGGTTTCCTGAGGCTTGATCATGCCTGTGCTTATGCCAAGCCTCCTTCCTCATGACCTTTGCCATGGGCGGAGTTCCTCACGCTGGCTCCCAGCAATCTATGATGCATTACCCATATTAAAACTCTGGCTGCCTTTTTAGAACTTAATCCTGAATTTCATATGGGAATGCAAAAACTGAAATAATTTTGGAAAAGGAGAAAAAAAGAGAGCCTACCATTTACAATTTTAAAACTTATAACAAAATTACAGTAAAGTGTGGTGCTGGCATATGGATACTATTTTAGATCAAGGTAATAAATGGAATTAAGACCCTAGGAATAAGCTCTCATTTATGGTTTACTTTGCTTTCTATCCATAATGCAAACAGTACATCTATCTTCTTCAAATTTTCTTGCCACTGTATATTTTAAATGTTGCTGTTCATCAGAGGAGAATATTTTTCTATCTGTGATTATTGAATGGACTCAGGAGACTATTTTCAAGTAGAGGAAACCTTCTCAAACCTCAAAGTACATTTGAATAATCAGGGTATCTTAGTAAAATGCACACTCCAAATCATTAATTTTGAATTTGGGTCTGAAATCCTGCATATCTGACAAGCTAAGTAAACTGGGCACAAATTTAGTAACCATAGTCCACAGTATATTAAAGTGTATTATTAGCAAAATGGGAAATGTTATGGCAAACAGAATGATTTATGTGCTGCTGCTGCTGCTAAGTCACTTCAGTTGTGTCCGACTCTGCGTGACCCCATAGACAGGAGCCCACCAGGCTCCCCCGTCCTTGGGATTCTCCAGGCAAGAACACTGGAGTGGGTTGCCATTTCCTTCTCCAATGAATGAAAGTGAAAAGTGAAAGTTAAGTAACTCAGTCATGTCCGACTCTTAGCGACCCCATGGACTGCAGCCTACCAGGCTTCTCCGTCCATGGCAGTTTCCAAGCAAGAGTACTGGAGTGGGTCGCCAGTGCTTTCTCTGATTTATGTGCTGCTGCTGCTGCTGCTGTTGCTAAGTCGCTTCAGTTGTGTCCGACTCTGTGCGACCCCATAGACGGCAGCTCACCAGGCTCTCCAGTCCCTGGGATTCTCCAGGCAAGAACACTGGAGTGGGTTGCCATTTCCTTCTCCAGTGAATGAAAGTGAAAAGTGAAAGTTAAGTCGCTCAGCCGTGTCTGACTCTTAGCGACCCCATGCACTGCAGCCTACCAGGCTTCTCCATCCATGGGAGTTTCCAGGCAAGAGTACTGGAGTGGGTTGCCAGTGCTTTCTCCGACTTATGTGCTAAGCTACCCTAATTATTCAAAATTTGCATGCAGTCAGATTATTTAGTAGGTGAGCCACAAGGGAAGCCCAAGAATACTGGAGTCAGTAGTCTGTACCTTCTCTAGCAGATCTTCCTGACCCAGGAATTGAACCAGGGTCTCCTGAATTGCAGGTGGGTTCTTTACCAGTTGAGCTGCCAGGGAATCTTAGTAAAATTGAAAATGTAATGGTAAAAAAAAAAAAAAAAAAAAAAAAGATCTATGTGGTCAAGAAGCCTGAAAACATTCAAATACACAACATTTAAAAAAAAAAAAGTCTCATATCAGTAGAATATTCATATTATCAGGATTAATCCCTAATAGATATGGAATAGGAAATATCCCAAAATAACAAATTTCAATAATATTAATAACTTATGATATATCCTTAGAGCTTATAGTTAGGAAAATATGTTAAAAAGAAAAAAATATCACACAGAACAAGATGAGTAAACAAAAGTTGATTTTATTCTGATCCTATTGCCAGCAGCTGGGGAGACAGCACAGATCAAGCCTGCATATGCAGCTCCATGGAAAGAAAAGGCAACAAGATTTTAAATACTTGAGTGAGCTAGTGGAAAATTACTGAGTGATACTAAGTGGGAGGTTGATCAGTTGGATATGTCTACTACATTAAGTGGTTCCCAAGTTTGCAAATGTTTTCCTCCATGATTAGGCCATTTGTGTTTGGTAATTAGCTTTTCCCATAGAAAAGAAAATTTTCTCCTATCTTCATCACTAAAAGTAGTTTTGCAACTTGAAGCAAGGGTCTAGGTTCGATAGGTCTCCTACACTCCTGTAGAGACCGACACATAGGGACTGCTTCTTCCTTGATTACTTCAAAAGGGACGGCTCCCAGGTCTTTGACAAAAAACAGTGGTTGTTGTTATTTTTCAGTTGCTAAGTTGTGCCCAACTCTTTGTGACTCCACAGGCTGTGACACCTCGGGCTCTTCTGTCCTCCTCAGGCTTCCCTGAAGGCTCAGTGGTAAAGAATCCACCTGCCA
This sequence comes from Budorcas taxicolor, assembly GCF_023091745.1. Classification (NCBI taxonomy): domain Eukaryota; kingdom Metazoa; phylum Chordata; class Mammalia; order Artiodactyla; family Bovidae; genus Budorcas; species Budorcas taxicolor. The sequence goes on from NC_068910.1 coordinate 76,547,775, forward strand.
ATGCACAAGATGGTGGTTCAGTCCCTGGGTTGGGAAGATCCCCTGCAGAAGGAAATGGTAATTAACCCCAGTATTCTTACCTGGAAAATTCCATGGACAGAGGAGGCTGATGATAGGCAGTCCATGAGGCTGCAAAAGGAGAATGACAGTCCTGAGTTACAAAACAGGAAAGAGCCTTTTAAAAAGATATTTATCTTAAAGGGATAAAGAAATAAATTAAAATTACACATTTTAATGCTCTAAGAAAGGAAAAAGATCAGATGATTCAGGAGAAAGTCATAAAATGCCCATCAAGTAAATACCTGAATATATATTAGAAGTCATTGAAAGTGTCTACTTGAAATTGAAAGTTTTGTTTTGACAAAAGTTGTTTAAAATTTCAGTTTAATATGCAAGAAGCAAACATATCCATCATTCTGGACTTCTTGAAATTTTGCTAACTGTTTGACTGTTCATATTATGCAATATTGGTTTTCAGTAATTAAAGTAATGTGCTATGTTTTGTTATTTTGACAAGGAGATTCTTATACGTACAGAAAGCTAGCATCATTGATCCAGTGTTTTATTGATTGTATTGTTTCATATTGTATTGTTCAAGGGAAATTTAGTTTGTAGATCCTAAGAACATTACCCATTCATGTGATTAGTGTTATACAGATTGCAGACCTTATATTTAGCAAGGAGAAAACAACGTTGATGAGATTAGCTATGCAGTTTGAAATCTTGATAAAATATGGAGAGGAATCTCCCTAAAGTCACTTAAAAAAAAAAGTTCTATGAGTCTAAACCAAGAGCAGAAGCAGCATTCCGTACAGAAAGCTGCCTGAGATTGACAGTAGTGATGTTTCTCAGAAAAAGTGAAGCCTTTTTCTGGCTGCCAGAAAAAGGCCTGATTCATGTTCAAGGAAATATTCTTCCAAATCTGAAGAATATTGACATATATATCTGAGAATATTTCAAAGTCAGTGGACCAGTGAATTAAAGCTATCTGATGTACCCACTCAAATGTACACAGTGAATGCCATTCCCTGTAACAGCAAAGATCCATATATGTGTTAAAATCTAGAGTTTAAATATGTAGCAGAATACATGTACAAGCCTCTACCTTCTAAAAAGTAATTTTTAAATCATCTGATTTTGAAAACAAATAACTAAATATCAGTGTAACCTCTAATTCAATCTATGACATAAAAGTAAGACACACAAAATTTTAACACAGAGATCTCAGAAAATCTTTCTCAGATGCCCTAAGAAAACTACAGAATTTTACAGGGAAAAATCATGAGGTCCTAGAATCAACACCCTTCATTTCATGTGTCAAAATCAAAGCTATGAAAGGATGAACAGTTAGGGAGTGGCTATGAATAAAACTCAAGCATGTGGTAGCTCAGCTGGTAAAGAATCCACCTGCAATGCAAGAGACCCCCCCATTTGATTCCTGGGTCAGGCAGATCTATTGTAGAAGGGAAAAGCTACCCACTCCAGTATTCTTGGGCTTCTCTGGTGGCTCAGCTGGTAAAGAATCTGCCTACAATGAGGGGGCCCTATGTTTGATCCCTGGGTTGGGAAGATCCTCTGAAGAAGGGAAAGACCACCCACTCCAGTATTCTGGCCTGGAGAATTTCATGGACTGTGTAGTCCATGGGATCCCAAAGAGTGGACAAGACTGAGTGACTTTCACTTTCTTTTTCTTTTAACTGTCATGGCATTATTTATTTAAAAAGGTTTTATTAGCTTGAAATTCATTCATTATTTTCACAACCTCTTGCAGAGGTGAAGAAAAGCAAATTTGAGATTTATTAACATGGCTAACTAACCCTTTCATTTAAATGTACCCTAATACCTAGTTTTACCTTTCTAGCTATGCCATATGATTATTCAACTGGGAAAAATGCTGGCTACCTTATGGTTTCATTGTGGATATCACTGATGAACATAGATGCAAAAAATCCTCAACAAATTCTAGCACACAGAATCCAACAACATGTTAAAAAGATCCTACATCATGACCAAGTGGGCTTTATCCCAGGGATGCAAGGATTCTTCAATATTTGCAAATCAACCAATGTGATATATCACATTGACAAGTTGAAAAATAAAAACCATGTGATTATCTCAATAGATGCAGAGAAAGCCTTTGACAAAATTAAACATCCATTTATGATAAAAGCTCTCCAGAGGGCAAGTATAGAAGGAACATACCTCAGCATAATAAAAGCCATATATGGTAAACCCACAGCAAACATTATCCTCAATGGTGAAAAATTGAAAGCATTTCCCCTAAAGTCAGGAATAAGACAAGGGTGCCTGCTCTCACCACTACTATTCAACATAGTTTTGGAAATTTTAGGCACAGCAATCAGAGAAGAAAAAGAAATAAAAGAAATCCAGATTGAAAAAGAAGAAATAAAACTCTAACTGATTGCATATGACATGATTCTTGACATAGAAAACCCTAAAGATACCACCAGAAATTACTAGAGCTAATCAATGAATACAGAAAAGTTGTAGGATATAACATTAATACACAGAAAGCCCTGGCATTCCTATACAGTAACAATGAGAAAACAGAAAGAGAAATTAAGGAAACACACTCATTCACCATTGCAACAAAAAGAATAAAATACTTAGGAATAAATCTACCTAAATAAACAAAAGACCTATATATAGAAAACAATAAAACACTAATGAAAGAAATCAAAGAGGATGCAAATAGATGGAGAAATATACCATGTTCATGGATTGGAATAATCAAAATAGTGAAAATGGGTGTACTACCAAAAGCAATATACAGATTCAACAAAATCCCTATCAAGCTACCAATGGTATTTTTCACAGAATTAGAACAAATAATTTCACAATTTGTATGAAATACAAAAACTTTGAATAGCCAAAGCAATCTTGAGAAAGAAGAATGGAATTGGAGGAATCAACCTGCTTGATTTCAGACTATACTACAAAGCTGCAGTCATCAAGACAGTATGGTACTGACACAAAAACAGAAATATCAATCAATGGAACACAATAGAAAGCCCAGAGATAAATCCAAACATGTATGGACACCTTATCTTTGACAAAGGAGGCAAAAATATACAATGGAAAAAAGATAATCCCTTTAACAAGTGGTGCTGGGAAAACTGGTCAACTACCTGTAAAACAATGAAATTAGAACACTTTTAAACACCATACACAAAAATAAACTCAAAATGGAGTAAAGATCTAAATGTAAGACCAGAAACTGTAAAACTCCTAGAGGAAAACATAGGCAACACTCTCTGAAACAAATCACAGTAAGATCCACTATGACCTACCTAATGGAAATAAAAGCAAAAATAAACAAATGGGACATAATTAAACTTAAAAGATTTTGAAGGAAACTATAAGAAAAGTGAAGATACAGCCATCAGAATGGGAGAACATAATAGCAAACAAAGCAACTGACAAAGAATTAATCTCAAAAATATACAAACAGCTCATGCAGCTCAATACCAGAAAAATAAATGACCTAATCAAAAAATGGACCAAAGAACTCAGCAGACATTTCTGCCAAAGAAGACATGCAGATGGTTAACAAACACATGGAAAGATGCTTAACATCACTCATTATCAGAGAAATGCAAATCAAAACCACAATGAGGTACCATCTCATGCCAGTCAGAATGGCTGCTATCAAAATGTCTACAAAAATTAAGTATTGGAGAGGGTATGGAGAAAAGGGAACCCTCTTACACTGTTGGTGGGAATGCAAAATAGTACAGCTGCTATGGAGAACAGTGTGGAGATTCCTTAAAAAGTTGGAAATAGAACTGTCATATGACCAGCAATCCCAGTGCTGGGCATACACACCAAGGAAACCAGAATTGAAAGAGACATGTGTACCCCAATGTTCATCACAGCACTGTTTAGAATAGCTAGGAGGTGGAAGCAACCTTAATGTCCATTGGCAGAAGAATGGATAAGAAAGCTGTGGTACATATACACAATGGAATATTACTCTACTATTAAAAAATGCACTTGAATTAGTTCTAATGAGGTGGATGAAACTGGTGCCTATTATACAGAGTGAAGTAAGTCAGAAAGAAAAATACCAGTACAGTATATTAATGCATATATATGGAATTTAGAAAGAGGGTAACAATGACTCTGTATGTGAGACAGCAACAGAGACACAGACATAAAGAACAGACTTTTGGACTCTTGAGAGGAGGCAAGGGTAGGATTATTTGAGAGAATATTATTGAAACCAGTATATTACTTTATGCAAAATCAATGACCAGTCCAAGTTTGATGCATGAAACAGTGCATTCAAAGCCAGTACACTGGGACAACCGAGAGGGATGGGATGGGGAGGAAGGTGAGAGGGGGGTTCAGGATGAGGAACACATGTACACCCGTGGTGGATTCATATCAATGTATGGCAAAACCAATACAATATTGTAAAGTAATTAGGCTACAATTAAAATAAATAAATTTATATTAAAAATAAAATTGATTAATTAAATAAAAAAGATCTCATTGGTATATCTCTGTAATTATTCAAGAGGTAAAGGCATAAGTAATAAGCTTTGATGAATAGGCAGTTGTTTCTTTTAATACTAGTTGAAGAATCCCTGGGCAAATACCTACTTGACCTTCTTGAAAGCAGCTTGCTTCCAACACTCATAACTGATGTTCATACATGATCACTTGGCTGCCAATATTCGTAACCATCTGTTATGGTGGCAACATGCCTGCTCACGAAATAATGTGATATTTTAGATTGTAGGTGCCAATTAAGTAGATTGGCAATCCTAAATTCTGAGAGCATTTTTTTTCCCTACAGAAAGTGATGCTACATTAGCACTCACATGGATTTTTATCACTAAACCATCTGTTTACCCTTTTGGGGCTTTCATGGAAGGAAATCTTCATCGAAGGAAAATAGAGAGTACTTGAGAAAAATTGGTGAGAATCTGTTGCGAAATAATTAGATCTTGTTATATTTGGATCTATTTTAAAATTGACTTTATATATATGAGTACAAAACTACCAAACCTATGAAAAGCCATAAAACTTATAAGTAATTACTTTCATAATTAACTGAAAGAAATATCATTAATATATTGTTTTTGGGTCAATGTGGGTTTTTAAGTGTGTATTAAAATCTGTGCTGCATCCAGGACTTGAACTGGAGGAAGTTCTTGTGTTGAATAAACTTTTGTAGATCTCAGCAACGATGAATGGAATCTGGGTGGTGCAGCCCCATCAACAGGTTGACCCCAGTCAGTCATATCAGAGAAGAGGGCATGCTGTGGACATTCATATAAATAATCCGGGAGTTTAATAAACAGCTGCAATTTTTTTCAAGTCCACAGGTCCAAGGAACAGTTTATTTAAATCTGCCAGTCTGTAGCTTTCCAAATGACAGGATGAGAGTAAAAGTCCCTCAATCATGTCTGACTCTTTGCAGCCCCATGGACGGTAGCCCGCTAGGCTCCTCTGTCCATGGAATTCTCCAGGCAAGAATACTGGAGTGGGTAGCCATTCCCTTTTTCTGAAGATCTTCCTGACCCAGGGATAGAACCTGGGTCTCCTACATCAGAGGCAGATTCTTTACTGTCTGAGCCACCAGGGAAGTCTTAGCCATCAGTAAAAATAGAGCCAAATTCCTGGAGAGAATTTTTGACTAAATTGAAAGCATTTCCCCTAAAATCAGGAACAAAACAAGTGTGCCCACTTTTACCACTACTGTTCAACATTGTTCTGGAAGTTTTGGCCACAGCAATCGGAGCAGAAAAAGAAATAAAAGGAATCCAAATTGGAAAAGAAGAAGTAAAATTCTGTTTACAAATGACATGATCCTCTACATAGAAAACCCTAAAGACTCCACCAGAAAATTACTAGAACTAATCAATGAATATAGTAAAGTTGTGAGATGTAAAATCAACACACAGAAATCCCTTGCATTCCTATACACTAATAATGAGAAAGCAAAGAAAGAAATCAAGGAAACAATTCCATTCACTATTGCAACGAAAAGAATAAAATACTTGGAAATATATCTACCCTAAGAAACTAAAGACCTATATATAGAAAACTATAAAACACTGAGAAAGAAATCAAAGAGGACACTAATAGATGGAGAAATATACCATGTTCATGGATTGGAAGAATCAATATAGTGAAAATGAGTATATTACCCAAACCAATCTACAGATTCAATGTAATCCCTATCAAGCTACCAGCGGTATTTTTCACAGAGCTAGAACAAATAATTTCACAATTTGTATGGAAATACTAAAAACCTCGAATAGCCAAAGCAATCTTAAGAAAGAAGAATGGAATTAGAGGAATCAACTTGCCTGACTTCAGGCTCTACTACAAAGCCACAGTCATCAAGACAGTATGGCACTGGCATAAAGACAGAAATATAGATCAATGGAACAAAATAAAAAGCCCAGAGTTAAATCCACACACATATGGACACCTTATCTTTGACAAAGGAGGCAAGAATATACAATGGAGTAAAGACAATCTCTTTAACAAGTGGTGCTGGGAAAATTGGTCAAACACTTGTAAAAGAATGAAACTAGATCACTTTCTAACACCACACACGAAAATAGACTCAAAATGGATTAAAGATCTAAATGTAAGACCAGAAACTATAAAACTCCTAGAGGAGAACATAGGCGAAACACTCTCTGACATAAATCACAGCAGGATCCCCTATGATCCACCTCCCAGAATATTGGAAATAAAAGCAAAAATAAACAAATGGTATCTAATTAAAGTTAAAAGCTTCTGCACAACATAGGAAACCATAAGCAAGGTGAAAAGACAGCCTTCAAAATGTGAGAAAATAATAGCAAATGAAGCAACTGACAAACAACTAATCTCAAAAATATACAAGCAACTTATGCAGCTCAAGTCCAGAAAAAATAAATGACCCAAGCAAAAAATGAGCCAAAGAACTAAATAGACATTTCTCCAATGAAGACATACGGATGGCTAACAAACACATGAAAAGATGCTCAACATCACTCATTATCAGAGAAATGCAAATCAAGACCACAATGAGGTACCATTTCACACCAGTCAGAATGGCTGTGATCCAAAAGTCCACAAGCAATAAATGCTGGAGAGGGTGTGGAGAAAAGGGAACCCTCTTACACTGTTGGTGGGAATGCGAACTAGTACAGCTACTATGGAGAACAGTGTGGAGATTCCTTAAAAAAACTACAAATAGAACTGCCTTATGACCCAGCAATCCCAGTGCTGGGCATACACACCGAGGAAACCAGAATTGAAAGAGACACATGTACCCCAATGTTCATTGCAGCACTGTTTATAACAGCAAGGGCATGAAAGCAACCTAGATGTCCATCAGCAGATGATTGGATAAGAAAGTTGTGGTACATATACACTATGGAGTATTACACAGCCATTAAAAAGAATACATTTGAATCAGTTCTAATGAGGTGGATGCAACTGGAGCTGATTATACAGAGTAAAGTAAGCCAGAAAGAAAAACACCAATACAGTATACTGACACATATATATGGAATTTAGAAAGATGGTAATGATAATCCTATACGCGAGATAGCAAAAGAGACACAGATGTAAAGAACAGACTTTTGGACTCTGTGGGAGAGGGAGAGGGTAGGATGATTTGGGAGAATGGCATTGAAACATGTATACTATCCTGTAAGAAACGAATCGCTAGTCTAGGTTTGATAGAGAATACAGGATGCTTGGGGCTGGTGCACTGGGATGACCCAGAGAGATGATATGGGGAGGGTGATGGGAGGGGGGTTCAGGGTTGGGAACTCATGTACACCTGTGGTGGATTCATGCTGATGTATGGCAAAACCAATACAGTATTGTAAAGTAAAAAAATAAAATTTAAATTAAAAAAAAAAAGAAAGGCTTTGAGCTCCATCAAATGAATATAACAATTCTACATAACTTACAGTATATGTAGACAATTCAGTAATAATGGTTGGACGCTTCAGTATCTCACATTCAACAATTGATAGGATAACATGTATCTCATAAGGTATTTGTATTCAGAATGCATAAACAACTCCTGCAACTTAAATAATAAAGGCAGCTACTCAATTGAAAAATGGGCGAAAGATCTAAATATGCATTTCTCCAAAGAATATAAACATGCATGACCAATAAATACACGAAAAATGTTAAACATCATTAGACACTAGGAAATGCAATTGAAACCACAATGTACACCTGTGGTGGATTCATGTCAATGTATGGCAAAACCAATACAGTATTGTAAAGTAAAATAAAGTAAAAATAAAAATTTAAAAATAAAAACAAACAAACAAACAAACAAAAACCACAATGAGTGCCACATTACATTCTCTAGAGTGACTGTAATAAAAATAAAATAAAAGTGAGAACAAGTAATGGTAAAAATGTGGAGGAACGGAAACTCCTACACTTCTGGTGAGAAAGTTAAATCATTTAATGACTGAAAAACGATTTGGCATTCTTCAAAATATTCAACATAAAATTATCATGCTGCTCCTGCTGCTAACTCGCTTCAGTCATGTCTAACTCTGTGCGACCCCATAGATCGCAGCCCACCAGGTTCCCCCGTCCCTGGGATTCTCCAGGCAAGAACACTAGAGTGGGATGCCATTTCGTTCCCCAATGCATGAAAGTGGAAAGTGAAAGTGAAGTCGCTCAGTCGTGTCTGGCTCTTAGCAACCCCATAGATGGCAGCCCACCAGGCTCCTCTATCCATGGGATTTTCCAGGCAAGAGTACTGAAGTGGGGTGCCATTGCCTTCTCCAAAAATTATCATATGATTCAGCAAATTCACTACTAGATATAGTACTCAAGAGAACTGACTGTATACATTCACGCAAAACCTTTCACATTAATGTCACTAAAACATTGTTCATAGTATCCAAATATCTATTGGCTTATGAATGGATAAATAAAATGTGGCATACTCAAATGATAGAATATTATTTTGAAATTAAACAGAGTATCGATATAGTCAACAGCTTAGATGAATCTTGAAATCACGTTAAATGAAAGAGACTAGTCAAGAAAAAATACATATTTTATGATTTTTTATATGAAATGTCCAGAATGGAAAATCCATTGAGATAAAATGTAGATTGACGATTGTCTGGGAATTGGATAAAAATGGGCAGTGACTGCTGCTACAGGCTTCTTTGAGGGTGACAAATGTTCTGAAATTAATTATAGCAATAATTTCATTGCTCTTCAAATATACCAAAAACATTCACTTGTGCCTCTTAACTGGCAGATTTTATTGTATGTGAGTTATATATTAACAGAGCTATTTAAAAATTTCTCCAGCTTTTAGATATAAATTCCTCTCCTCCAAGCAGAATATTTCACCCAAAGCTCAAGCTTCAATAAAATACCCAGATCTCTTCTTGGAAGAAAATAAGAAAAGTTGAAGTAAGAGGAGGAGTGAAGTGCGAACTTAAAGTTTGAGAGGAATACACACAAGCACAATATGTGAAGGAGCAAAAGCAAGTTTATTTCATGATACATAATACTAAAATATTTTCATCTGGATATAATTTCATTCATTTTCTTAACAAAATTGACTTTACTCTTAATTATAAAAAGAATTTTTTTAAATGTAAGTATATCTACCAGTGCTCTCTAATACATGTAGCAAAAAGAGTGGAGTTATATCTTGTCTGCTATACAAATTTCAGTAATTTTCATCATCTACTCTAAGTGTATTTGTCAGCTATCATCTTTTTAAATATAAGCTGATGTTTCAAATATTAATCCAAGTAAATTTTTATTTTAAAAACAAGTATTTTAATTGAAGGTAGTCAAGCCTACTAAGGAAGTCTGTTCAGTGAAATTGTGGATATTGCTCATTATAATTGATGGGGAAAAAGCCACTATTACAAAGATATCAGGTTGATGGTTGTAATTCTGAAGAGTAAAGCTGTACTTCTAGTCTACTTCAAACTTCATCTTAAAAACCAGAATGTTTTGCCCTGATATTAGCCCCAAAATCAATTATATGAAGAAGCAAAAAAGATTCAGTTTTATATGCATGGTGAATTTTTGAAATGATACACAGGAATAATGATTGTGTCTGTGGAGGAGGATTGGGGTGGTTGATGTGACTTTTAATTGTACACTTCTTTTTACATATATGTATATTTATATATTCAAGAAAAGTGAATTAAGCTAAAGTTGAATGTTAATGAACCATGGCATAAAGATCTGCTGAGATAATCATAGCATTATATATATTTAATCTCTGATGTTCATGTTTCTCAGAGCTCGCTTCCCAAAACAAATTGTGTTCAAAACATCTAGACTGCTTATTAAAACACAAAATCCAAGAAAGAACTCGAGACATTGCTGTTTAGAACATCTAAGGACTTGGGACGTGAATTTTGCATTTTTATGGTAAGTTCTGTATTCAGTTTTTTTACATGCTGAACCTTAATGGCTACTTCACTGGACTATTTACTTTAAAAACCATTAGTAAGTAAATTAATAAAAAGGCATTTAGTCTTATGATATCATGATATGTCAGTGTCTTGTTGAACTCTTTCCCCGGAAATGACTCCAAATTAACTTTTTGTCATGTATTCTTTTTCAGACAATTATTGCAGCATTTATTTTAAAAAAATCTTCAAAATAAAACGTGAAAATGCATCTTCTATATAAGTCTGTGATAATTTTACACTGATTCTGAGTCTACCTTGAAAGTTTGTGTTAACTGTGCTGTTCTATGTGACCTTGATAACAGAAACCAGCTCAAATAATTTTAGAATTTTGGACAGTGGTAAGACTTATATTTAAAATATATTTTTAAATGCAGCATATTTGCAAAACTCACTTTTACAGATATTACTGTATTTAAATATTTATGTGTTTATTATATAAAATGTGTATAGAACACATCTTGTTCTAAGAATGAGGACTGATGGTCACATATAATGTATCAAAAAAACTTTTATTTCTCAAGTAATATTAAAGAAAATTAAACTCATTAAACAACTAGAGAATCTGTTGGCTCATGTGTTCTTGCTCATGTGTGTTAGCCACCAGGCTCCACTGGCCACGGAATTTACCAGGGAAGAGTACTGAAGTGGGTTGCCATTTCCTACTCTAGAGTATCTTCCCGACACAAGGATCATCTCCGGTTCCTCTTGTAAAGTGGGTTCTTTACCACTGCACCACCTAGGAAGCCCAAGATTTGTTTCAAGTCTTTAGTTAGTGGTTCAACCATGTCACAGAAAAACTAGTTTCTGACTGCTTCACTGACTGTTGACCTTATCTTCAGACTGACTTCACTTTTTTCACTAACAACAGATAACAGGGTATTGCTTTTATGTTTATACTATACAAGCAAGAAAATGTATCATTTACCACAATACTAACAAAAGCTCTGAGAAGCACTCTCATTGGATAAACCATGTAATGAGTATACATGTATCCAAAAAGATAGAGTATAGCACTCAGGCTTAACAAACTACACACTTCAAGCTGGCTTATTTTGCTTGTGTATGGTTTCTAGCATTCTAGCATTCACATGATACCCTACAAGAAGCTGGGAATCTAGGGGAAGAGAGAAGGATTGCAGTGTTGAAACTGCAGTCCATAAGATCCAGTGAATCATTTAATTCTGTAATAAAATTATTAAATACAATGCTGTTACAAACTTTTTCAATAATAAATGTCAGCTTTTATTATTAATAATACAACTATTCATGATTTCAAAGAAATTTCTGTAAAGTAAGGGACCAAAGCCATTATGGTGTTTTGTACTTATTATTTCTGTATGCCCAAAGACCTCATATTAAGACTTGACAAACTTGCATTTTTATCACTAAAGTAAAATGTACCTTCTGCATGACAAGTATAATAAGGAAACATATTGGCCTTAAAACATCTATAATTCCAGGTATTTGTTACTGCCAATGAATAAAGTGCTTTTATTTGTGAAGAATGCACTTCAGCTCAGTCTCTCAGTTGTTTCTGACTCGTTGTGAACTTATGGACTGCAGCACCCCAGGCTTCCCTCTCCATCACCAACCCCTGGAACTTGTTCAAATTCATGTTCAGTAGGTCGGTGAGGCCATCCATCCATCCATCTCATCCTCTGTTGTCCCTTTCTCCTCCTTCCTTCAACCTTTCCCAGCATCAGGATCTTTCCCAGAGTCAGTTCTTTGCATCGGGTAGCCAAAGTATTGGAGTTTCAGCCTCAGCATCAGTCCTTCCAATGAATATTCAGGACTGATATACTTTAGGATGGACTGGTTTGATCTCCTTGAGATCAAATGACTGAAGTCCAAGGGATTCTTGAGAATATTCTCCACACCACAGTTCAAAAGCATCAGTTCTTCAGTGTTCAGCCTTTTTACAGTCCAACTCTCACATCCATACATGACTACTGGAAAAAAAAAAATGTAGCTTTGACAAGACAGACCTTTGTCAGCAAAGTAATGACACTACATTTTAATATGCTGTCAAAGTTTGTCATTGGTTTTCTTTCAAGGAGCCAGCATCATTTAATTTCATGGCTGCAGTCACCATTTGCAGTGATTTTGGAGCCCCCCAAATTAAAATCTGTCACTGTTTCCATTGTTTTCTTATTTATTTGACATGAAGTGAGAGGACTGGATGCCATGATCTTTGTTTTTTGAATGTTGAGATTTAAGGCAGCTTTTTCAGTCTCCTCTTTCACTTTCAGCAAAAAGCTCTTTAGTTCCTCTTCACTTTCTGCCATAAAGGTGGTGTCATCTGTGTTATCTGAGGTTATTAATATTTCTCCTGGAAATCTTGATTCCAGCTTGTGCTTCCTCCAGCCCAGCATTTCTCATGATGTACTCTGCATGTAAGTTAAGTAAGCAGGGTAACAATATACAGACATGATGTACTCCTGTCCCAGTTTGGAACCAGTCTGTTGTTCCATGTCCAGGTGTAACAGTTGCTTCTTGACCTTCATATGGATTTCTCAGGAGGCAGGAAAGGTGGTCTGATATTCCCATCTCTTGAAGAGATTTCTACACTTTGTTGTGATCTACACAGTCAAAGGCTTTGGCGTAATCAATAAAGCAAAAGTAGATGTTTTTTCTGGTATTTTCTTTTTAGATAATCCAACAGATGTTCACAGTTTAATATCTGGTTCCTCTGCCTTTTCTAAATCCACCTTGGACATCTGATATTTCACAGATCACATACTGTTGAAGCCTGACTTTGAGAATTTTGAGCATTACTTTGCTAGCGTGAGATCTGAGTGCATTTTGAGGTAGTTTGAACATTCTTTATCATTGCCTCTCTTGGGGGATGAAATGAAAACTGACCTTTTCCAGTCCTGTGGCCACGCCTGAGTTTTTCAAATTTGCTGGCATATTAAGTGTAGCACTTTCACAGAATTATCTTTTAGGATTTGAATTAGCTCAACTGGAATTCCATCACCTCCACTAGCTTTGTTCGTAGTGATGCTTCCTAAGGCCGACTTGACCTCACATTCCATTATGTATGGCTCTGGGTGAGTGATCACACCATTGTGGTTATCTGGATCATGAAGATTTTTTTGAATAGTTATTCTGTGTATTCTTGCCACTTCTTAATATCTTCTGCTTCTGTTAGGTCCATACCATTTCTATCCTTTATTGTGTCCATCTTTGTATGAAGTGTTTCCTTGGTATCTCTAATATCCTTGAAGAGATCTCTAGTTTTTCCCATTCTATGTTTATCCTCTATTTCTTTGCACTGATCACTGAGAAGGCTTTCTTATCTCTCCTTGCTATTCTTTTGAACTCTACATTCAAATAGTTATATCTTTCCTTTTCTCCTTTGCCATTAGCTTCTCTTCTTTTCTCAGCTCTTTGCAAGGCCTCCTCAGATAACCATTTTACCTTTTTTTTTCTTTGTGATGGTCTTGATCACTTCCTCCTGTACAATGTCACAATCCTCAATCCATAGTTATTTAGGTACTCAGTCTACCAAATTTAATCCCTTGAATCTATTTATCACTTCACTGTATAGGCATAAGGGATTCGATTTAGGTCATACCTGAATGGTCTAGTTGTTTCCCTACTTTCTTCAATTTAAGTCTGAATTGGGCAATAAGGAGTTCATGATCTAAGCCACAGTCAGTTCCTGGTCTTGTTTTTGCTGACTGTATAGATCTTCTCCATCTTTGGCTGCAAAGAATATAAACAAACTGATTTTAGTATTGACCATCTGGCGATATCCATGTGTAGAGTCTTCTCTTGTGTTGTTGGAAGAGGGTGTTTTCTATGACCAGTGTGTTCTCTTGACAAAGCTCTGTTTGCCTTTGCCCTGCTTCACTTTGTACTTCAAGGCCACACTTGCCTGTTACTCTGCATATCTCTTGACTTCCTACTTTTTCATTCCAGTCCCTTATGATTAAAAGGACATCTGTTTTTAGATGTTAGTTCTAGAAGGTGTAGGTCTTCACAGAACCATTCAACTTCTGATTCTTCAGTATTACTGGTTGGGACATAGGCTTGGATTAGTGTGATATTGAATGGCTTACCTTGGAAATAAACAGAAATCATTCAGTCATTCTTGCGATTGCACCAAAGTAATGCATTTCAGACTCTTTTGTTGACTATGAGGGCTACTCCATTTCTTTGTAGGGATTCTTTCCCGCAGTTGTATATACAATGGTCATCTGCATTAAATTCACCCTTTCCAGTCCATTTTAGTTCACTGATTCCTAAAAATGTCAATGTTCACTCTTGCCATCTCTTGTTTGACCACTTCTAATTTACCTCGATTCATGGCCCTAACATTACAGGTTTCTATGCAGTATTCTTACAGCATCAGACTTTAACTTCCATCACCAGTCACATCCTCAACTGGGAGTTGTTTTCACTTTTGCTCCATCTCTTCAATCTTTCTGGAGTTATTTTCCCACTGATCTCCAGTAGCATATCGGGCACCTACTGACCTGGGGAGTTCATCTTTCAGTGTCCTTTCTTTTTGCTTTTTCATACTGTTCATGGGGTTCTCAAGGCAAGAATGCTGAAGTGGTTTTGACATTCCCTTCTCCAGTGGACCACGTTTCATCAGAACTTTCTATCATGACCCGTCCAACTTGGGTGGCCCTACCTGACATGGCTTATAATTTCATTGAGTTAGACAAGGCTGTGGTCCATGTGATCAGTCTGATTAGTTTTCTGTGACTGTGGTTTTCATTCTGTCTGCCTTTTGATGGATAAGGATAAGAAGCTTATGGAAGCTTCCTATTGGGAGAGACTGACTGAGGGGGAAATTGGGTCTTGTTCTGATGGGCAGGGCCATGCTCAGTAAACCTTTAATCCAATTTTTTGTTGATGTGTGGGGCTGTGTTCCCTCCCTATTGCTTGACCTGAGACCAAACTGTGGTGGAGGTAATGAATATAATGGAGACCTCCTTCAAAATATTCCTTGCTTGTATGCCACAGTCAGTTTCCCCCACTCTGCAACAGGATATCTCTGACCCTTGCCTCATGTGGATACTCCTGGACACTCACAGACAAGTCTGGGTCAGTCTCTTGTGGGATCACTGCTCCTTTCTCCTGAGTCCTGGTGCACACAAGTTTTTGTTTGTGCCCTCCAAGAATCCGTTTCTCCAGTCCTATAAGTTCTGTAATCAAACACTCCCTGGGAGTTCTTGGTCCCTTTTCCAGATCCCCAGGATGTGAAATCTGTTGTGGTTCCTGGCACTTTCTTAACAGTGCCAGAATCTCTTTGGTATAATTGTTCTGCAGATTGTGGGTTATCTGCTCGGCAGCTCTATGATGGAGTTAATGATGACCTCCTCCATGAGGGCTTATGCCACATGTGAATATTGCACTACATTCAGACTTACATTTTCACTCATAAATACTGAATAATTAAATAGAAATATAATGATGATATTAATGACAGGAATACTTTCATGGGAGAATGGTCATCAATTTTTTCAGAACTTTAAAATACAGTGAATGGATTGATAAATTATAAGGTATTGATATATTGATCTCTTTCAACTACCATGAGCTTTTCATACAGTGTTGAAGGCATCAAGAATGAGAAAGGCTTGTCACATTTGGTATATATGAAATGTTACATTATATGGAATGGATAAAGTTACTTTCTGAAAATGTTCAGAGGTTTAATATTGGTGTGTGTGTGTGTCTGTTTGCACATGCACGTGGGCTCAGTTATGTCCAATTCTTTGTGGCCCTATGGACTGTAGCCTGCCAGGCTTCTCTGTCCATGGAATTTTCCTGGCAAGAATGCTGGAGTGGGTTTTCATTTCATACCACAGTCAATCTTCCTGATCCAGGTATTGAACACTCATCTCTCGCATTTCCCACATTGCCAGGTGGATTCTTGACCTCTAGCACCACATGGGAAACCCAGTTTAATATATGGATGAGGACAAGTCTAATATAAGCCTGGAGAACTAGGCCTGATTAAAAGGTAGAAAGAAAAAGTAGAAAGTGATCCTAATAGTATAACTTGTAACAGTATGGTGCTTGGACCAGCAGTATGTGAATCAACTTGGGAAATTTTTAGGAAAACACATTCTTAAACCCATATAGGAAAAGAAGGGGCTTCCCAGGTGGCTCAGTGTTAAAGAATCTTCTTGTTAATGCAGGAGACACAAGTTCAGCCCCTGGCTTGTGAAGATAAGCCTAGGGGAGGAAATGGCAACCCGCTCCAGCATTCTTGCCAAGGAAATTCCATGGACAGAAGAGCCTGGGGATGCTACCCTCCATGGGGTCACAGAAAGTCCTACAACCACACGAAGAACACAGCAATCACACACTCCAAGAATGCCTAAAGCACAGACAGTTCACATAACTGCTTAAGGCCACAAAGCTAGGAAAGCAGACACCCAGAAAGACAGAAACAGTCTTTTCCTTTAAATACTATTCTGTAACCATGGATAAGTATGTCTCTATGAACATGTAAGTTTAGAAGAGGATTAAACCTTAATTTAACACAGTTAGATAATGGAAATGACCCACATACAGCATAAGAATTAATTAAATAATTTACTTGATTAAACACATACTTCTAAACTGAAAATCAATGGTGTATCACTTGAATATATATTTATTTTATATTTGTATCAGTAATAGGTATATAATCATACTGCTACTAATAATAACAAGGATAAAAATAATATTAGAAACAGGACAAACAAATACATAGTGGATGGTTATTAAGCAGTAAACAGTGTTAAAATGGCTTTGTGTAATCACATTCTTCCTTATTATATTCCTATGAGTCAAAGACATTGAGACTTGCCAAACTTAAGCACCTGTTGACACTAACACAGCTACTTAATGACAGAGTCAATATTCCAATTCTTGTTTGTCTCCAGAGATCCATTCTTGTGTATAGAACAGTCTTTTGGACTCTGTGGGAGAGAGCGAGGGTGGGATGATTTGGGAGAATGGCATTGAAACATGTGTAATATCATGTAAGAAATGAATTGTCAGTCCAGGTTCAATGCAGGATACAGGATACTTGGGGCTGGTGCACTGGGATGGCCCAGAGGAATGATGCGGGGAGGGAGGTGGGAGGGGGGTTCAGGATGGGGAACACATGTACACCCATGGCGGATTCATGTTGATGTATGGAAAAACCAATACAATATTGTAAAGCAAACAAATAAAAATAAAAATAAAAAAATAAAAACAAAAAGACTGTGGCTTAACTGGCTGGTGGAAAGAATAACCTCTACCTCAATCAGTGAATTGGCTAAATCTGTAAATGTATAATTTCAAGTAATTTTGCTGTTGTTGTTAGTCACTAAGTCATGCCTGACTCTTTTGTGACCCCATAAACTGTAGCTTCACCAGACTCCCCTGTCCATGGGACTTCCCAGGCAAGAATACTGGAGTGGGTTGCCATAAACTTCTCCAGGAGATCTTCCTGGGCCAGGGATCAAATCTCCATCTCTTCCATTGCAGGTGGATTCTTTACCACTGAGACATGCAGGAAGACCCATGTGATTCTAGAGTCCTTAAAAATGCAATTCTTATATTTTTAAAAGTGTACTTCAAGGTAGTTGCACTTTTCTGCACATAATTAGTATTAAGCCCATCTTCAAAAAATCTTCTGAACAAATTTTAAGTATTGTCTAGACAAGGGCATGTTACTAGAAACTATTGGCAAGCTCATACTGAAATGAACTTCAATATAAAGGAGAGGGTTTTGAAATATGATATAAATTTTATTACAGTTTTTAGCATTTACTCAGTGATATACAGAAGAAGGAAGTAAAAAGAAGTAAGCCAATCCATCACTTCATTACAGAAGGGACCAATGATCTTAATGTCCCTTTATACTGTTACATTATGCCAGAGTTCAGTGAGAGGATGCTTCTGAAAATAAAATTTAAGAAGTATTCAGCCACAAATATGCCCATACTGAAGACAGTTCCTGAATTCTGAAGGAATGAACTGTAATACTATTCTTTCTTTACTAAATAATATCTATTTAAGCTTTTCTGTTTTCTAATATCTGACTATACAATCATTGAACTGTGTTCATATTGTGAATTGAAAAACATTAATGATACTGTTAAGTAAATTCACTAGCAGAGTGGCTTTCTTTATAAATTTTCAAAGGTACTGAAACAATAGTTTCATTTCAGCTTTCTCAATGTATTTTGAGGACAAAAAGGACTAGATTTAAAATAACAAGAAACAGAATTCTCATCATTACTTCTCTGAGTCTACACAACTGAGCAACTGAACTGACTAACTTCTCTGGAATGTTTCTATGTCATTTATTAAAATGAATTTAAAATTTTTACATGAGGAACTTCCCTGGCTATCCAGTGGTTAAGATGTTACCTTCCAATGCAGGAGGTGTGGGTTGGATCCTAGGTCAGGGAAGTAAGATCCCATGTGCCCAGCAGCCAAAAAACCAAAACATAAAACAATGTTATTACAAATTCAATCAGTTCACTTAAGTTTAGTTCAATCACTCAGTCATGTCTGATTTTTTGTGACCCCGTGGACTGCAGCACACCAGGCCTCTCTGTCCATCACCAACTTCTGAAGTATACTCAAACTCATGTCCATTGAGTCAGTGATGCCATCCAACCATCTCATCCTCTGTCATCCCCTTCTCCTCCTGCCTTCAATCTTTCCCAGCATCAGGGTCTTTTCAAATAAGTCAGTTCTTCAAATTCAATAAAGACTTTTAAATTGTATACATTAAAAAATCTTTAAGAAAATGTCTACATGACTATTTTTCATCTTTGGACAATGATTTTGTCCTTTTCACCATAGTAAGTCTAAAAGAAGTAACAACCCACACCAGCATCCTGACAGTTTTCTACTATATTTCCTAAAGTCTCAGTTGACCTATACTATTATTTGATGGGTTTTCTTTAGTATAAATTGAATTCTCAGCAGATTCCTCTCATTCCTAGATCTTATGCTGACTCAACAATTTCCATGTTATAGTGTCTATCACAAAAAATAGCTTATGCCACCCACTTCTACGTAGAGTTTCATTGTTGGAATTGCAAATAGTAAACAATCATGGCCAGGTTTATGTTCTTTGCAAACCAAAATTAAATTTAATACACATTGTGTTTCATGAGATCAGGCTATTGAAAGTTTCAGACTCTGAAAATAAAAGTAATAATTTTGATAAAATTCTAAGTTAAAAAAATTTCAGTGAATTATTTTGAGATATGGTTAGATACTGAACTCTGAATATACAGTCAGGGTTTTTCTTCACATTTTTTCCACGTCTACCTTTCTGCTTTTCTTTGTTGATTTCATATTCATCTGCTGCAAAAAGTTGGGACCATGAGAGGAGTCTAGTATATAGCACCCATATGAGTAGATAATTGATATGAAGATTCTGATTGATTTAGCTGTATCACTATACTTAAACAGGGATCACTGAGTCCTGCAGATATATGATCAACTTCACCCAAAATACATCCAAAAGAGAACTTGAGGTTTGAAGAAAGTTTTGGTCATAAAATATGAATTCAATAAAAACAAGACATTTTCATTTTTAGTTATAATACTAATTGAACATGTGTTTATTAATATTACTTATTTGGATAGTTCTTAAAGCATGAAGCAAATAACACTATTGTTTTTATTTGGAGGATGGTGAGATGTGGTCCTACCAAAGCAGCTCTAAAGAAGTCACCACTCAATTGATGGATTATCCTAACCCTGAGTTAGAGAGAATTAGAATCAAAATCCTAATGTTTCCACTAAGAAAAGTAGCTAGAATTAAATATGTATAAGGATGATTTTGGGGGGCTTCCCTGGTGGTTCAGAGGTTAAAGCGTCTGCCTCCATTGCAGGAGACCCAGGTTCAATCCCTGGGTCGGGAAGATCCCCTGGAGAAGGAAATCGCAGTCCACTCCAGTATTATTGCCTGGAGAATCCCATGGACGGAGAAGCCTAGTAGGTTACAGTCCATGGGGGTCGCAAAGAGTCGGACACAACTGAGCGACTTCATCTCACCTTTACACTCACAGAAAAAATGCACTAGTTGTTAAGACTTGATTTATTTATTTTTATTTGATTCTCTTTGATAAAGTTATGAAGAAAGAGTAGCTATTTTAGTAATTTATAGTTACTTTTTATCTTCAGGGAATTTAGGGGTTATTTCACTAAAATTAAAATAATAATAACTAGCAATTATTAGTGTACAAATTATAATGATAGAATACTATTTTAATTTACTTTATATTTTCTAAAAGGATAAGTTGAAGGTTAAGCCAATCTGAAAGCCAATATAAAGTCAATGTAATTTCTTCACTGTCCTTCTTTTAGAAAACGGATTTATTTCTGTGTTAGCCTTTTCTTAAAATGCCTTGGCTTACTTTTCAATTCATTTCAGCATTTCAATTTCCTGTGAGTGCTTTCCACTTCTCACTATGTACTAAGAAAGATAGTAAAAATGGCTTAAACATAATTGTCATTTTTATGACAACACTAGAGTATTTCAAAGAATGAAAGAAAGATAATCCATTTAAATTGCTATTTTTCATCCACATTGGAATTTTTAGATAGAAATGAGTTCATATAAATGGAAAACTGTCATAGAGGTAAGGTCATTTAAACAGTCTGCTGCCGTTGAAATAGTTTCATGACAAACCAACATGTCAGGCAGTAAGGCATGGAATTAATACTATGATCAGTAGCTTTTGTCATGATATTCTTCACTCTGATTCTATTGAAATGTAATAGAGAAATAGCCAATTGTTATATACTATATAGTGCATAATCTTATATACACTATACAATTGAATATAAAATATTAAATTGTTAAACACTAATGTCCAGATATTGAATTGTTAAGGCGTATGTTGTTCAGTCATTAAGTCATGTCCAATTCTTTATGACCCCATGGAGTGCAGCATGCCAGGCTTCGCTGCTTTTCAGTATCTGTTAGAGTTTGCTCAGTCTCATCCCCATTAAGTCAGTGATGCTATCTAAACGTCTCATCCTCTGTCACCCCCTTCTCCTCCTGCCCTAATCTTTCCCAGCATCAGGATCTTTCCCAATGGGTCAGCTCCTCGCATCAGGTAGCCAAAATATTGGAACTTCAGCATCAGTCCTTCCAATGATTATTCAGAGTTACTTCCTTTAGGATTGACTGGTTTGATTTCCTTGCAGTCCAAGGGACTCTTAAGCGTCTTGTCCAACACCACAGTTTGAAAGCATCAATTCTTCAGCTCTCACCCTTCTTTATGGTCCAACTTTGTCATCTGTACTGGAAAAAAAAAAAAAAAAAAAACCAAACACACACACAAAACATAGCTTTGGCTATACAGACCTTTGTCAGCAAGTGATATTTCTGCTTTTTAATATGCTGCCTAGGTTTGTCATAGCTTTTCTTCCAAGGAGCAAGTGTCTTAATTTTGTGGCTGCAGTTACTTTCCGAAGTGATTTGGAACTCAACATTCAAGAAATGAAGATCATGCATCTAGTCCCATCACTTCAAGGCAAATAGATGAGGGAAAAGGGGAAACAGTTGAGTTTTTTTTAATTTTTATTTTATTATTATTATTATTTTATAATTTTATTTGCCATACATTGACATGAATCCATCACGGGTGTACATGCGATCCCAAACATGAACCCCTCTCCCACCTCCCTCCCCACAACATCCCTCTGGATCATCCCCGTGCACCAGCCCCAAGCATACTGTATCCTGCATCAGACATAGACTGGTGATTTGATTCTTACATGATAGTATACATGTTTCAATGCCATTCTCCCAAATCATCCCACCCTCTCCCTCTCCCTCTGAGTCCAAAAGTCCACTATACACATCTGTGTCTTTTTTCTGTCTTGCATACAGGGTCGTCATTGCCATCTTTCTAAATTCCATATATATGTGTTAGTATACTGTATTGGTGTTTTTCTTTCTGGCTTACTTCACTCTGTATAATTGGCTCCAGTTTCATCCATCTCAACAGAACTGATTCAAATGTATTCTTTTTAATGGCTGAGTAATACTCCATTGTGTATATGTACCACAGCTTTCTTATCCATTCACCAGGAAACCTTGACAAGCCACTGATACAACCTCACCCACAGTGAGGAAGCTCCATAATAAAGAGAACTCCACAAATTACCAGAATATTAAAAGGCCACCCCAAACGCAGCAATATAACCAAGATGAAGAGACAGAGGAATACTCAGCAGGTTAAGGAACAGGAGAAATGTCCACCAAACCAAACAAAAGAGGAAGAGATAGGGAATCTACCTGAGAAAGAATTACGAATATTGATAGTGAAAATGATCCAAAATCTTGAAATCAAAATGGAATCACAGATAAATAGCCTAGAGACAAGGATTGAGGAGATGCAAGAAAGGTTTAACAAGGACCTAGAAGAAATAAACAACAGTTGAGTTTCAAGCAAACTTTTTCAATCTCCTCTGTTACACTCACTCAAGAGGCTCTTTTGTTGCTTTTCACTTTCTGCCATTACAGTGTTTATTATCTGCATATCTGAGGTTGCTGATATTTCTCCCAGCAATATTAATTCCAGTTTTTGTTCCATCCAGTCAGGCATTTTGCATGATGTATTTAGCTGGGCTTCCCTGGTGGTACAGTAGTAAAGATTTTGCCTGCAATGCAGGAACTACAGGAGATTCAGGTTAGATCCATGGGTTGGGAAGACCCCTGGAGGAAGGCATGGCAACCCACTCCAGTTTTCTTGTCTGGGGAATCCATGGACAGAGGAGCTTGGTGGGCTACAGTTCATAGGGTCACACTGAGTTGTTAGCACATAAACATGCACTCTGCATAGAAGTTAAATAAACAGTTACAATATACAGCCTTGAAATACTCCTTTCCCAGTTTTGAGCCATTCCATGTCTGGTTCAAACTGTTGTTTCTTGATTTGCTTACAGGTTTCTCAGAATGCAGTTAGTATGGTAGTCCCATCTCTTTAAGAATTTTCCAGTTTGTTGTAAGCCATGCAGTCAAAGGCTTTAGCATCGTCAAGGAGGCAGAACTAGATGATATTCTGGAATTTCCTTTCTCTGTGATCCAATGAAGGTTGTCAGTTTTATCTCTGGTTCCTCTGCCTTTTCTAAATACAGATGTACATCTGGAATTTCTAGGTTCATATACTGCTGAAGTGTAGCTTAAAGGATTTTGAACATTACCTTGTTAGTATGAGAAATGAGTGCAATTGTCTTATAGTTTGAACATTCTTTGGCATTGCCCTTCTTTGGGACTGGAATGAAAATATGCCTTTAATATGAAATGAATCGCCAGTCCAGGTTCAATGCATGATACTGGATGCTTGGGGCTGGTGAACTGAGACCACCCAGAGGGATGGTATGGGGAGGGAGGAGGGAGGGAGGTTCACGATGGGGAACACGTGTGTACCTGTGGAGGATTCATGTTGATGTATGGCAAAACCAATACAATACTATAAAGTAATTAACCTCCAATTAAAATAAATTTATATTTAAAAAAGAAAATATGCCTTAAAAAATAAATCCTATAACTAAATGGGGAGAGCTTAATGAGTGCTCGCAATAAATAAGTTTTACTTTTTTTTTTCTATACTACTACTAAGTCACTTCAGTCATGTCCAACTCTGCAACCCCATAGACAGCAGCCCACCAGGCTCCCCAATCCCTGGGATTCTCCAAGCAAGAACACTAGAGTAAGAGATCTTGATTGGTTGGACTAATATGCATGGGAGAATAAAGAAGGCAGGATAAATGACAAAGAACATAGTGTAGAAATGCTGTTTGTGCTATACTACCAGTTGGGTTTAATGGAAACACTTATCCAAAGTATGGGTTTGTGGTTTGATGGGTCTCAGTCTTCACAAGGGGTTTAAGAAAGAAAATTGTCCATGCCATTTGGTTCGTGTGTTTATCCAGTGACATGATGCATATGTCTCCTAGTAGAGTGTGAGATGGTGAACATGAAGAGTAATTCCAAAAAGGAATTGCAAACATTTGTACAAAACTAAAGATACAGACTGAGATGAATTATGTGGAGTGGAGCAAAACTGTTGTAAGTGATGCAGATTTAAGGATCATTAATACATATTTGGAATACAGAACAGACATCTAGCAAACTGACAGAATCATATTAAAGGAAAACCAGCAAATAATTATTTTCACTTGAAAAGGCCCAAATATGTGTTCTGCTTTTAAAAAAAATGTTAAAATCTTTGTTCTCAAG
This sequence comes from Budorcas taxicolor, assembly GCF_023091745.1. Taxonomy (NCBI): domain Eukaryota; kingdom Metazoa; phylum Chordata; class Mammalia; order Artiodactyla; family Bovidae; genus Budorcas; species Budorcas taxicolor. The sequence continues at coordinate 76,572,456 of NC_068910.1, forward strand.
ATGCATAAATTCCCGGAAAATTTGCTTGCACTAGTAATTGTAAATTTTTCAAATGTGATTTCAAATTGCAGTTCTCACAAAGTATATTATTAAATGTGTTGGCCGAGCAGTAATTTTATTTTTAAAGCTAGAAGTGTGAATATATTCCAAACTTTCTCAGACCAAGTTATAATTTATATCACTCGGTTTTGTAAGCAAAAATTAAGTATTTAGGTGAAATTTAAGTTATTTGACTATGGTTATAAACAGAATATATAGCAAGCTACATTGAAATAGTGTTAATTATCATTTTGAAGTTTACTAGCAAAAGAAAGTTGTTTTGTAATCACATTATTTTCTATTTGCTTTTTTATTATATGAATTTCAGGAGTACAGCATTATAATTCAGCATCTGTGTATATATTACAGAGTGATCACCCCCACATGTCTAGTCACCATCCATCACCATACCGTTGACCCTGTTTGCCCACCCTTCAAATCTGTTCCCCTCTGGTTTATGCTCTTTATGTGTTTTTTTAATGCTTATTTTGATATATAATTTTGAAATCATATAAATATTTGCTTTGAGAGGCCATACTGTTGAACAGATGTAGCTTAAGGTATAGTTTAACAATAATCTTATTTTGTTTACTTTTTGCTCTGGGATGTAACTGATGTTTTTGTGAAAAATTTCCACATAATAGTTGAGACAAAAATCAATTTAGGACACAAAAACAGTCACAAATATTTTTATAATTGGATACATTACTTGAGCTTCCCTGAGCAATTTTACATATGCCTTAGATATATCAAATGCAATGCTGGAGATCTCTGTATGCTTAATGACTGCTTATCTATTTATCTACATAGTTCCTTGGTAATGAAGGGATATTTATTCACCAAAATATTAAAAACTTAGGCATAAATATTTCCTAAATGGCTATTTATCCAAGAATATTTTAGCATTTTAAACTTCTACTGCCATAATCACTCAGTTCTAATCTCAGTGACTCTTGCTTCCCCCCTCTTCAGTATATCTCCACATTCTTCTGTGCTGTGTTGTTGTTGTTATTTTCTAGTATGTTCTCAGATTTATCTCACAGATTCACTTAGAATATTCAAATATGTGAGCTTAAAAGTTTGATAAAATAATGGTAAAACAGATCATTATTTTATATTTTTAAATTTTTTCAACAGTGATGGGTAGGGGATTAAGAGATCTAAGCTATTATGTAGAAAATAAACTGAAAGGATATATTGTACAAGTCAGGGAATATAGCACATACTTTATAATAACTATGGATTGAGTATAACTTTAAAATTGTGAATCACTATGACATACACTTGTAATATTGTATATCAACTGTACTTCAATAAAAAGATATTGTGTTTAGTCTTATAAATGCTATCCAGCAGTGTTTCATTAAAATAAAGAACTGAAGGAAAATTATATTATTAAGAGTTTTGAAGGAGTCAACATTTTCAAAAAGAATTAAGACACAAAAAGGAAAACTTACCCATAACTTTTTTGCAAAACCATATTTTCTTATTTAAAAAAAAAATGTTTAAATGGCAAAATGTTAAGAGCAGAATTGCTTAGAAGGCCATATATCGTGATGGAAGAGGAGAAAGTATTAAGGTTGACTAATAGTAATAGAACATATAAAGCCAGAAAATTTGGAGGAAATGTGAAGTCCTTAAGATCCTGTAAATAAACAAACAGAATGAGAAGAAGGAGAGAAATGCAATGTTTGTATGTGTGCATATGTTTCAATATGTATATGAAAAATTATAAAGGGTATTATATATATGTATGAAATACATATACTTCAAATATATAGATTATACATATTACTTGTAAATATTGAGCACATGTGTGTGTGTGTCCAGTCATGTCCAACTCTTTGTGACACCATGGACTGTAGCCTGCCAGGATCCTTTGTCCATGAAATTTTCCAGGCAAGAATACTGGAGTGAGTTGTCATTTCCTACTCTAGGGGATTTTAGCAACCCATGGATTGAACTCACATCTCTTCTTGATTCTTCTGAATTGGCAGGTGGATTCTTTACCACTGCACCACCTGGGAAGCCCATCTGTGTGCAGGCTGTCACTTCAGTTGGTCCGACTGTTTGCGAGCCTATGGACCTTAGCCTGCCAGGGTCCTCTGTCCATGGGATTCTCCAGGTAAGAATACTGGAGTGGGTTGCCATTTTCTTCTCCAGGGGATCCTCCCAATCCAGGGATCAAACCAGTGTCTCTGCCAACTCCTGCATTGGCAGGCAGGTTCTTTACAACTAGTGCCTCCTGGGAAACCCATTTGTATGTATATTTCACTATAAATTGAAATTTGTCTATGTGTGAGTGTATAGATATTTATATACCATATGTCTGTTTCATAATTAAAATAATTTGACTCATGTAGAGCTAGATTATATGGGAGAATGGCATTCTATCATGTATACTATCATGTAAGAATTGAATCGCTAGTCTATGTCTGACGCAGGATACAGCATGCTTGGGGCTGGTGCATGGGGATGACCCACAGAGATGTTATGGGGAGGGAGGTGGGAGGGGGGTTCATGTTTGGGAACACATGTAAGAATTAAAGATTTTAAAATTAAAAAAATAAAAAACTATTAAAAAAAAAAAGAAAAGAAATAAACCAAAAAAAAAAATGTGTTAGTAAAAATGACCACTTAATATTCTACTTGTATTTGTTTTATTATATGTTTCAGAGGACATGAATAATTATATAAAACTCAATTAAAAATAAATTAGAAAATTAAAAAAAAATAAATCGCCCCATATCCCTGATAGTTTCTGGATATGATATACCCTGTTATTTTCCCCATCTGACTTTGCCTGGGATCCACGTAGATAGATAATACTGTGGTGGTGGTTTAGTCACTAAGTCATGTCTGACTCTTTAGACCTGTAGTGGAGTAGCTTGCTAGGCCCCTCTGTCCATGGGATTTCGCATGCAAGAATACTGGAGTGGGTTGCCATTTTCTTCTCCAGGGGATCCTCCCAACTCAGGGATTGAGCCTTCATCTCCTGTATTGCAGACAGTCGCCTGCATTGCAGGCAGATTCTTTACGGACTGAGCCAACAGGGAAGTCCAGACTATACAGTGGTACACTAATTTGTTAAGGGTGCCTTAACAGAGTTCATTTATTAACAAAATACAGATTGGGAACCTTCAAAGACAGACTTTTGTTTACTCTAAGTTATGGGAAGTAGAAAGACGAGATGAAGATATCCACAGGGTTAGTTTCCTCTGAAATCTCACTCTTTGGCTTACGGATAACCATTTCCTCCCCATGTCTTCATAAGTTCTTTCTTCAGTAGCTGTTGGTGCCTTGATCTTCTCCTATTGTAAGGATGTCAGTCATATTGGATTAGTGCCCACCCTCATGATCTCATTTTATATTAATTATTCCTTTAAAGATCCTTTCTCCAAACAGCCACACTTGGAGTTGCTGGGGGTTAGGACTTCACCATGAGAATATGAGCAATGGGAAGAACAGTTTACATTACAGTCTGTGAAGTATATTGTACTAGAAATACCTCGAAATTTTTACCCAGGTGATTGGTTTTATTTGATCATTAGTTAAAGCAAATTTAGAGCTACCTGATCTTTACATTTTTCTCTGTGCTCCTTACTATACTTGGTCTGGTCTCACATAGAAGCAGAAGCACATTGGGAATAAAACAATGAATCAATACAAGTTGATAGAACTTTATCTTTTATCAGATAAAATAATTTAAAATTTATGGCTTTAAAAATTTTGATATCATTAGTGAATGGATATTGTATATATATATATATGTGTGTGTGTGTGTGTGTGTGTGTGTATATCAACATTTATAATTTGTATTTTAAAAATCTGTTGTGTACCCTCATTTAAATATCTTCTTTACAAGATTTAGAGAGTGAAATTGAATAACACAGTATTTTCAACAAGCACTTGGATAGAATTTATGTCTAAGTATAATTTAAATAATTTGTTTAGAATTTAGACAGATTTAAATATTTCTTTTAAATAATTATTGTAACAGATACAGGAATATTTCTCTTATTTAAAAAAATAGGAAAAAATACAAAGATATTAAAATGAAGACTTATGAATACTACCCTCATTTTAGGGTTTCCCTGGTGGTTCAATGGTAAAGAAAGTGAAAGTGAAAGTTTTAGTCCTTCAGTTATGTCTGACTCTTTGCAACTCCATGGACTGTAACCCACCCTGTTCCTCTCCCCACAGAATTATCCAGGTAAGAACACTAGAGTGGGTCAACATTTTCTTCTTCCACCTGCAATGCAGGAGATGTGTCTTTGATCCCTGGGTGAGGAAGATCCTAGAGGAAGGCATGGCAATCCACTCCAGTATTCTTGCCTGGAGAATCCCTTGGACAGAGGAGCCTGGCAAGCTACAGTTCATAGGGTCACAAAGAGCTCCAGATGACTGAAGCAACTGAGAATGCATACATTCGCACTCTCATTTTAACCTTTATGAACTTCTTTAAAGTTAAAAAAAAAATTTAGCTGAAAAACACTTCTAACATATTATTTTCATAATAAGTATTATCATTTAAATCTGCTGACTAAGGTCCGTCTAGTTAAGGCTATGGTTTTTCCACTGGTCATGTATGGATGTGAGAGTTGCACTGTGAAGAAGGCTGAGTGCCGAAGAATTGATGCTTTTAAACTGTCGTGTTGGAGAAGACTCTTGAGAGTCCCTTGGACTGCAAGGAGATCCAACCAGTCCATTCTGAAGGAGATCAGCCCTGGGATTTCTTTAGAAGGAATGATGCTAAAGCTGAAACTCCAGTACTTTGGCCACCTCATGCGAAGAGTTGACTCACTGGAAAAGACTTTGATGCTGGGAGGGATTGGGGGCAGGAGGAGAAGGGGACAACAGAGGATGAGATGGCTGGATGGCATCACTGACTCGATGGACGTGAGTCTGAGTGAACTCTGGGAGTTGGTGATGGACAGGGAGGCCTGGCGTGCTGCAATTCATGGGGTTGCAGAGTCGGACACGACTGAGCGACTGAACTGAACTGAACTGATGAGTAGAATAATTCTATGCATTGAATGTTATTTTCATCTAATTAAATTTAAATTAATTATAAATCATATTTTAATATTTACCATGTAATGTTTATTATTTTGAATCAATGTGCTACAATAAATAGGAAAGCAAATCATAATTTCTCCCCTGACAATGTACTGAAGTTCGTAATTTGGCATCTGTTCTTATCCAAGGTGTTTGGGGTCATTGGACTTTGTTATAATTGTAAATGTTTTCTTTAAATGAGTTTCTGTTTTTACTAAGTACTTACACTTTAAAATTCTCTGCTAAGGCAAATACAAAATCCTTAGTTTGTGTGTATGTATGTGTGTGTGTGTGTTGCTTGCAAGGAAAATGCATTCTAGTAAAAATAAACTGAATTAGTTCTCTGTGAAAATTGAAGGGGAAGGCATTTCTACTTACTAGTAAGAAATTGTATAAAAGTGACTATTTAGAAACCTTGGTTTAGAAATCATGTCTAACATAATAAGATTTGAATCCAACTTTTCAGTCTGAGGTGCAATTAATTCCCAAGAAATATGGGAATTACTTCCAGGAGTAACTATTGAATTTTAAAAATAAATTTAATTTATTGGTAAAAATATTATTGAATATTCAGTGTTATAATTCTCTATTGGGTTATTGCATAGCTATATTGCCCCTAAATTTATGTTAAATATTAAAATATTTTAATGTATCTAACTTATGAAATTAAAATATTTTAAATGTGTCTAACTTATGAAAAAACAGAAAATTTGATTACTCCAAGTTCTTTAAAATTGTAAACTAATGTTTAACACTTATTTTAAAACTTAAGTGACTTATGAATATTACCACAGTGTGAATATTAAAGTTATTTGAAATTTTATTGATAGCATTTATTCTGACTCCATCTCAGCCATTTAATTCTTTATTCATTCATGAGCTAGCCTTCTTTCTTAATGCATATGTGTGTACTGAGAAGTTAGATCAAGGGTTAGAAAAAATTATATTAGAATTAGATCTCTTTTAGAGACCTAGTCTTTATACTTAAACTAACAAATAAAGGTAATAAAAACAGATGGGAAATATCATGTTTGCTAAAATTAAATATTTCAACCCATTAATACTGAAGAGTATCATGTTGTTGTTCAGTAGCTAAGTTGTGTCCAACTCTTTGCCTGTCCAACAACTGCAGCCTGGCAGACTTCCCTATTCTTGATGATCTCCCAGAGTTTACTCAATCTCATGTCCATCGAGTCAGTGATGCTATTCAACCCATCTCATCCTGTATCACTCTCTTCTCCTGCTTTCAATCTTTCCCAGCATCAGAGTCTTTTCCAGTGAGTCAGCTCTTCGCATCAGGTGGCCGAAGTATTAGTGCTCCAGCTTCAGCATCAGAACTTCCAATGAATATTTGGAGGTACTTTCCTTTAGGGTTGACTGGTTTATTTTCTTGGAGTCCAAAAGACCCTCAAGAGTCTTCTCTAGCACCACAGTTTGAAAGACTCAATTTCTCAGTGCTCAATCTTCTTTATGATCAAACTCTCACATCTGTACATGACTACTGGAAAGCTATAGCTTTAAAAACTATCTAGTAGTTGTATTTTGAATGAAGTTCGAAGAAAATACATAATCACATGTTTTAGTGGTTTGGAAAGAGAAAAATCATAAGAGATTTTATAATTGGTCCAAAAGTAATACATGGGAAATGGTAGGGTAAGCAGAGAACCAAGTACTTGAAGCCGTTTCTGCTCCAGCAAGTATGCAGCAGCCATAAGGCTTCAATCAAGATCTTACTGGAAGGAACTGGGAGGTTGAGGTTGATACATATACACTATTGATACTATGTGTAAAATAGATAACTAATGAGAACATATTGTATAGCACAGGGAAATCTACTGAATGCACTGTGGTGACCTAAATGGGATGGATATCCAAAAGAGAGGGAAAATATGCATTTTGTATGACTGATTCATTTTGCTGTTCAGTAGAAGCTAACATAGCATTGTAAAGCAACCATATGCCAAAATAAATAAATTAAAAGTCTGTATGGGAAAGAATCTTAAAAACAATGGATATATGATTATGTATACCTGAATCATTTTGCTGTGCACCTGAAACTAACCACATAGTAATTCAACTATATTCTAATAAAAACTAAAAAGATAAATAAGCAAAACTCACTGCTGAGTGTTGGCCAGTGTATTCCTTATCAGCATACTCTCTTACTCTCTTCCCCCTTCCTCCTTCACCTTCTCTTCTTCTTCTTCCTATCCATTACATTAAAAAAAAAAAAATCTTGTCTTGATGAATAAGTCACATCAGGGCATATTTAGAAGGAAAATAATATTCTTAGCTATCAGGCAAAGACCTAGGCAGCACATTAAAAAGCAGAGACATTACTTTGCTGACCAAGGTCCATCTAGTCAAAGCTATGGTTTATCCAGTAGCATGTATCAATGTGAGAGTTGGACCATAAAGAAACATGAGCGCCAAAGAATGAATGCTTTTGAATTGTGGTGCTGGAGAAGACTCTTGGACTGCAAGGAGATCCAACCAGTCCATCCTAAAGGAAACTTGTCCTAAATATTCATTGAAAGCACTGATGCTGAAGCTGAAGTTCCAATACATTGACCACATGATATGAAGAACTGACTCAATGGAAAAGACCCTGATGCTGGGAAATATCAAAAGCAAGAGGAGAAAGGGACAAAAAGAAGATAAGATGGTTGGATGGCATCATCAACTGGATGGACATGAGTTTGAGCAAGCTCTGGGAGCTGGTGATAGATAAGGAAGCCTCGTGTGCAGCAGTCCATGGGATCACAAAGGGTTGGACATGACTGAGCGACTGAACTGAACAGAACTGAAGGGGAACAAAGTTCACATCAATGCCCTTGACCTCTTCGTGATCACATAGTATTTATATGATGGATCCATGAACAGAGTTTCCACGTCAAGGGTGAACATGATGTACAAGCACAGATGCATGGCTTCCTTCTCATTGTGGCCACTGCCTCTGCTGAATTCCTGATCTATTAACTGTAGAAACTTATGATGCACTCTAAAGAGAAAAATCTCTTGATGAGACCATCTAGCTACTGGGTGCCAAGTCAACAGTAAAACTGCAGGCAAAAGAAAAAGTTAATATGAATAGTTAGACTTCATGATATGAATTGGAGCATGTCTATAAAACAGAAGTTTCAGTGTTCTCTATAACAATGAATTGGCAGTCACTTAACCACAACCTTAACAGAACAAGGAAATCAATGGTTCATGCCCCTCAGGGATTAAACTCTTACCTACTTAATCATCCAAGCAGCCTAAAATAGAAGAAGCATTGGAATGGGTGATAGAAGAAGTAAACAACCAACTATGGCTTCCAGTGGAAATATATTTCAATAATTCTTCAAAATGCATTTCAATAATTTAAATAATCCTTCAATAATCTGTACTAAATGTTCTCTTTTTTATTTTTTTCAAATACTATTTCTATTTTATTTTTATTTTTTTTTAATTTTTATTTTTACTTTATTTTACTTTACAATACTGTATTGGTTTTGCCGTACATTGACATGAATCCACCATGGGTGTAAATGTTTTCTTTTTGAAAATAAATTACATTAAACCACAACCTTGAAAAAGACTTGAAAGGACTTTAAAAATCAGAGAAACTTTTGAGGGTAATGCTGCATTTATTATTTTCCATGTGATAATAATTTTATAGACATATGCATATGTCAAAATTATTCATTTTATTGTACATTCATAATACTTTAATGTGCTGTGGTGTGCTTCGTTGCTTCAGTCAGCTAAATTTTTATCATATTTAATATATGTTCATGGTATGTTGCTTCAATCATGTCTGACTCTTTGCGATCTATAGACTGTATCCTGTCAGGCTCCTCTGTCCATGGGATTCTTCAGGCATGAATATTGGAGTGGGTTGCCCTGCCCTTCTCCAGGGCATCTTCCTGACACAGAAATCAAACACATATCTCCAGAATCTCCTGTTTTGCAAGTATGTTCTCTACCCACTGAGACACTGGGAAGCCCTAATACATTAAACATGTATTAAAAAGAAAAATGAATACATGTATATATATAATAAATGTATAAAATGTGCACATTATATTAAACATTCATATGTACATGTATGTGTATGTCTTTGTGATTATATTCAATTTTGCTCATCATTATAAGTTGTAAGTAAGATGTTCATAGTGAAAATTCCTTGCCATTATTTTGTCGTGACACATTGAATGTCTACAAGCCTGACACTGTTGTGTAAGATCCAACACTCTAACATTATTGATGTACAGGGCAATGAGACAATGTGTTCAAAATAAGTGATAATGCCACTGGGAAAACTGGTTAATAATGCTTTGCTTTGACTTTGTGGTATTAATACAAATAAATATATTCTGCTTCTAGTTTGTTCCTACCTTTAAAGTTGTATTTGAAAAGGAGTATCAATAAGAGATGGGATACCAGATCACCTGAACTGCCTCTTGAGAAACCTATATGCAGGTCAGGAAGCAACAGTTAGAACTGAACATGGAACAACAGATTGGTTCCAAATAGGAAAAGGAGTACGTCAAGGCTATATAATGTCACCCTGCTTATTTAATTTATATGCAGGGTACATCATGAGAAACGCTGGGCTAGAAGAAACACAAGCTGGAATCAAGATTGCTGGGAGAAATATCAATAACCTCAGATATGCAGATGAAACCACCCTTATGGCAGAAAATGAAGAGGAACTAAAAAGCCTCTTGATGAAAGTGAAAGAGGAGAGTGAAAAAGTTAGCTTAAAGTTCAACATTCAGAAAATGAAGATCATGGCATCTGGTTCCATCACTTCATGGGAAATAGAGGGGAAACAGTGGATACAGTGTCAGACTTTATTTTGGGGAGCTCCAAAATCACTGCAGATGGTGACTGCAGCCATGAAATTAAAAGACACTTACTCCTTGGAAGGAACGTTATGGCCAACCTAGATAGCATATTGAAAAGCAGAGACATTACTTCGCCAACAAAGGTCCGTCTAGTCCAGGCTATGGTTTTTCCAGTGGTCATGTATGGATGTGAGAGTTGCACTGTGAAGAAAGTTTAACACCAAAGAATTGATGCTTTTGAATTGTGTTGTTGGAGAAGACTCTTGAGGGTCCCTTGGACTGCAAGGAGATCCAACCAGTCCACTCTAAAGGAGATCAGTCCTGGTTGTTTTTTGGAAGGAATGATGCTGAAGCTGAAACTCCAGTACTTTGGCCACCTCATGCGAAGAGTTGACTCATTGGAAAAGACTCTGATGCTGTGAGGGATTGGGGGCAGGAGGAAAAGGAGATGACAGAGGATGAGATGGCTGGATGGCATCACTGACTCTATGGACGTGAGTCTGAGTGAACTCCAGGACTTGGTGATGGACAGGGAGGCCTGGCGTGCTGTGATTCACGGGGTCGCAAGAGTCAGACACGACTGAGCGACTGAACTGAACTGAACTGAAGCTAAATAAAGCAAATAAATTTAGAAAACAATCAAAAGTCATCAAATCACTCTCTGATCATTCATACAGCAAGCTATGCCATAGAAACATTAAATATTTTGCTGTTATTACACAGTTATGGCATTGATAATTAAAATATGGGGTTTAAGATGCTCTATGAAGTGATATATATCAAGTAATATATATCAACTGATGTTTTCTACATCATACATAAAATATTATTTGTAGAGTTTACAATATTGGAGCTGTACAAAACAGAACAGTTGATTATTTCACTGAATGGAGGGCAATAAGAGATCAATGATTGTGTTGAAGACAACAGAGAAACTGATAGAAACAGAACAGCTTTGTTGTGGTCAAGAGATCTAAATTCCTCTTGTTTTCTTCTTTATGTGGCACTGTTTAATAAAACTTTACATGAATGCATATTAAATATGGGGCTTCCCAGGTTATACTATTGGTAAAGGACCCACCTGCCAAAGCAAGAGAAATAAGAGACATGGTTTACATCCTTGAGTCGAGAAGATTCCCTGGAGGAGGGCACGTCAACCAGCTACAGTATTTTTTCCTGGAGGATTCCGTGGACAGAGGAGCCTGGTGGGCTACAGTCCACAGAGTAACAAAGAGTTGGACATGACTGAAGTGACATAGCATGCACACATATTAAATATGATATGAATTTAGCTGAGGTTTTATTGAAATAAATTAAATCCATATGTATCACTTAGAAGAAATTAAGAAATATGTTTTCAGAGGTGCTTCCAGAGGTGATATATTTCTGATTACTTTCAGTAGAAGTTCTGTTATAGAGTAGACTTTAATTAGAGTGCTGCTGAGAAAAAGATAATTGCACTTAGAGCACCCTGAGATGATAGTCAAGATGGAGCAGGTGGACGGGAAATACTGCAGTATGCCAGCAAGAAGCAACATTCCACTGAATGCAGCAGCATAGACCAATCATGTGAGGAAAAGAAGATAAGTGAAATGAGAGCAGCACTTTCAGTTTTGTTAATTAGGCTGTATTCATGCTTCAGTTACACTACAATTTACCACTCTATCCTCCTGGATTGATCCTGTTATACAAACATGCTCATGCTTATAGTAACTATAAATGCTGTGTCACATGTGGTCTTAGGAGGTGTGATTACAACAGCGTTAATTTAACAGATCATTTTCTTAAAATTTGTAATATTTCTTTCACAACAAAATATTAGTAAATGCATTAGTACTTTTTTAAAGGTTAAAAATACTTTTTTATATAATTTCTAATACCTGGCACTAAGATTCAGATTACTGAACTCATTACTTTATTTAGCAACAGTGCTTAATTCTTTAGAAAATATATACACTTTGGACATACAGAACTTTTTGCAACTAAAATTTTGCAAGCTGTATCTATAGATAGGTATAGACATATAGACATCTGCTTAAATGAATCATGATATTTTAATAATTTAGAAATGATTTAAGAGTAGAATATTTGACTAAATGTTAATTATTATGCCCTTTAATATATGTATATGTATATATATTTTTGTTCCATTTGTATTTTCGTTCCTTCAACATTTTGGTGATGGGCATTTTGTATACATTGATATAGACCAATACAATGACATTAGACAGATATGACATGCAGGTTGAAATGCCAGGCAAAAGGCTTGGAAACATATGTTCACAGCAAGTTGTCATAATAGCCTTATGGTCAGCTGTTTAAAACAAATGAGCCTGTGACACTTCACATCGAGCTAATAAATGAGAAATTACATGTTCAAACTATTAGTGCAGGGCTTAGCTCATAGGAAATGCTCAGTGAAAATAGAACCTGCTATTGTTACTAGTACCCTGGGTAGTCTTGTGCCTACTCTAACGAGTTTCTAAGAAATGTGCATTTATCTAATATTGTTAGTTATTAAACTTTAAATTGAAAAATGGATAGAGGAACTAAATAAACATTTTTTTTCTTCCCAAAGAAAGACATACATATGGCCAACAGGTACCTGAATATGTGCTCAGCATCACTAATCATCAGAGAAGTGTAATCCAAAACTACCATGAGCTATCACATCACACCAAAAGGTTATCACCAAAAAACAAGAAATGACAAGTGTGGACAAGGATGAGGAGTAAAGGAAACTTTGTGCACTGTTGTTGGGAATGGAAAATGGAGGAGCTGTTATGGAAAACTGTATTGAGGTTCACTAGAAACGATCTGTGTCAGTCTCTCAGTCTTTGTGACCCCATGAACTGTAGCCTGCCAGGCATCTCTGTCCATAGAATTTTACAGGCAAGAATACTGGAGTGGGTTGCCATTTCCTCCTCCAAGGGATTTTACCTACCAGGGATCAAACCCAAATCTCCTGCATTGCAGGCAGAGTTTTTACCATCTAAATGACCAGGGAAGCAGAATCATGTTTCCTAGAGTTTTTTAAGTGACCTATCATATTTCATTTTTGGTGTTTCTTCCCTTTTTCATTAATAGCTATAATGAAACAAATCAAAATAAATCAATGGTAAATTGCATGTCCTTCAGTGCCTCTGAAAACTGACCACTTTCTCATTCTTATAACATTTTGCAGAATTGCCAGACCTATTTCTTTTCTCTCAACCCTCCATAACACTAACGGGTTTCTCAAAGGTATATGACTATCACTTAGTCAAAGTAGCAGTGGCAAACAACAAAGCATTAACTTATTTTGCTGTCATTTGGAATTATACATGATTTAAAATTAAGCATTTTAAGCACCTCATTGTGCTTCCTTTTCTTGTCTACTGCTTTGAAGAAACACACTGGGCTTTAATTTTTCCTTAAAAATCAAGAATAAACAATTCTTTAGGAAAATAAAATAGGTTCTTTTTTTTTTTTTTCTTTCTAGGAACTTATAAAACCTATCCTAGTCTGAAAGATCAGTGAAAAGTATCACTTGCCCATTTAAGTTAGTGAGTACACTGATTTAACACAGTAGACAAATCTTTAAAACATTTTTAAATTTTTCCCTAAGATAAAGACAAACTCAGAATATTATTGGATAGTTAAAGACTCTTACTTGTGAAGAATATTTCTATATTATGCTATGATCAGTGATGTCTCAAGGGACCTGATTATTCTGATTAAGTAAAAATAATTTAATTGTTGAATTTGAAATATGTGTTTGGAAAATGAAAAGGTAAAGCCAGTGAGTAGCAAAAAGAGGTGGGCAGAGGATAGCCAAGAGCTTTTCTGCTCTGACCTTAGACTTCAAAATTTATCTTAAAAGATCAGCTATCAAACAGAAGATATTTGTTGAATGAACAATATTTCACATGTAAGATTAAAATTAAATTTATAAAAAGGTTATCTCTGCACTTTCCATGTGCTACCATGCCTTCTAGTTGAAAAAGTCACCTCAATGAGACAATTTATATCAATAGGACAAAAATAGGTTCTTTGTGTACTTGTATTGCCATTAAGCAATATTGTTTTCCCATTAGGACATGAAGGATAATGCAGTAATGAACTCCACAAGTACAAATGAATTGGATATAATGCAAGCAGAGTCACTACATTCATTATGAGCCATAGTGAAGTAAGAACTATTGTCCCTTCTTCCCTTGCTCCAGCTCTGTCCTAGACTTTACTTTTCTTTCTGGTTGTGATTGTGACTTTTGCAAACAACTCATGCTCGAAACTTTTCCCTGTGGACCAAAGGAGTGACTATAAAGGATAACTAAGCAGAGTTGTTCAAAGGCCCAGCAGATGCTGTGTGGTCCAAGGACATCACAATTATTTGGAAATAGAAGAAAGAAAAAAGTCAAGTCGCTTAGTCATGTCTGACTCTTTGCAACCCGGTGGACTGTAGCCTTACTAGGCTCTTCTGTCCATGGGATTTTCCAAGCAAGAATACTGGAATGGGTTGCCATTTCATTTTCCAGAGGATCTTCCCAACAAGGGGATCGATTGAATCCAGGTCTCCTGTATTGTAGGCAAATGCTTTACTGTCTGAGCCACCAGGGAAGTCCAAGTAAACAAGTCTGAATGCCATGCCTCATGAAGGGCTATTTAAAAATATATATCTTTTTCTTGGGGCTGGTGCACGGGGATGATCCAGAGAGATGATATGGGGTGGGAGGTGGGAGGGGGATTCAGGATTGGGAACTCGTGTACACCTGTGGCAGATTCATGTCAATGTATGGCAAAACCAATACAGTGTTGTAAAGTAAAATAAAGTACAACATAAAAATTTAAAAAAATAAAAATATATATCTTTTTCATAATATGAAAACAGTAAAATCAAGTATAAATAGAGTGTATTCATATTTTTACTTGATGTTTGGTGCCAAGCCAATGAGGGCAGAGTGTTAAACACAAAATAAAAATAATATCTTTATTTAGTAGTGTTCCCTTGTTCTCCTTCAGTTCAGTCACTCAGTCCTGTCCAACTCTTTGCAACTCCATGGACTGCAGCATGCCAGGGTTCCCTGTCCAACACCAACTCCCAGAGCTTGCTCAATCTCATGTCCACTGAGTTGGTGATGTCATCCAATCATCTAATCATCTGCTGTCCCCTTCTCCTGCCTTCAATCTTTCTCAACATCAGGGTCTTTTCCAATAAGTCAGTTCTTCACATCAGGTGGCCAAAGTATTGGAACTTCAGCATCTGTCCTTCCAATGAACACCCAGGACTGGTCTCCTTTAGGATGGACTGGTTGGATCTTCTTGCAGTCCAAGGGACTCTCAAGAGTCTTCTCTAACACCACACTTCAGAAGCATCAATTCTTTGGCATTCAACTTTCTTTATAGTCCAACTCTCACGTTCATACATGGCTATTGGAAAAGCCATAGCTTTGACTAGATGGGTATTTGTCAACAAAGTAATGTCTCTGCTTTTTAATATGCCTTCTAGGATGATCATAGCTAGGTTGTGCTCCTTAGGGCTATACAAGTTGTAAGATTAGTGGAAGAAAAAAAAAAAAAAAACACACAAAACTGATGAGCTATTAACTATAGTCCTTTATTCTAATGTAACAGCTTAAAACGTGGTTTCAAAGGTGTGTTCTAGCTAGCTACATTGAGATGCATAAAGTGTTATCTACACCTTTAACAAAAGATTCAGCTAATTTAAGGGAATAGTGGGTCAAATATGGATCTCAGAAGATGGAAGAATTTTCTCTGGAATTTAACAGCTGTTTGTTGCTGTGGTAAGGTCTTAGTAAGAGGGTTGAAGACGAACTGTTTAGTGGTTTAGGCCATGCAAATATCAGAGGTCAGCAAGAAAAATTGTAAGGGAAAACTCATGATGAGGTTAAATGGTTATTTTTCACTTCTCAGGGTTTCTTACACTTTCTTCTTCAAAGTTAATGGAGAGGCTGACTCTCATAACTTGACATTTTTCAATTCCTTCAAACCCATACCACTTGTAGCAACAAAACTCCCTTGTCCTTTGATGATGGCTGACTTCAGGGCTTCTCACGACTATTACTCCTTGGAGTTGAATTTCAATTATTTATTAAATGAGTTGCCATTTAATATATTTCAAGAGTCTGGAGAAAGAAAGTGCAGGGGAAAAAAAAAAAAAGAAAGAAACCTGGGAATACATCAAGGATAGACACAAATTAGAATTATTAGAAATACTTGAACAATAATTTAAAGCTAAGATTCTCCCAACCTGAAATCATTGAGGGGAACATAGGTCATCTCACTCCCATGTCTGTAAGGAAGTGAGGTTTGATTACCATTAGGCTTGTGTATAATATAATGCAGTTTACCTTGCTGGTGCACAAAGAAACAAGCTGAAGAAGAAAGCCTTTTAAAGTAAATCCAACAGAGAAAGACAAATATTATATGATATCACTTACACTTAGAATCTAAAAAGCAGTACAAATGAATGCGTTTACAAAACTGAAACCGACTCACAAGCATAGATAACAAACTTATGGTTACCGAAGGACAAGTAGGTGGATAGATAAATTGGGATTATGTGAATAACAGATGCATACTACCATATATAAAATAGACCAACAATAAAGATTTACTGTGTAGCACAGGGAATTATAGTTAGTATCTTGTAATAAACTATAATGGAAAAATCAAAATAAAAAATATAGATCCATATATATGTATAACAATGGAATCATTTTGCTGTACACCTTAAACTAACACAATATTGTAAGTCAACTACACTTCAGTAAACAAAGAAAAAAACTTCTAAGAATATTGATTAATCAAACTTTTGAAACTGACAGAAAGTTGAAAAAATAAGCATGAAAAGAAACCTAGCAAGAGATTAAAGTGTGGCAGTCTGGGAAATTTTGGGTAGAAGATGTCCATATGTAATAAACTTCTAATATCTTAGTTCTTGATAGAGTTGTTTCCTGTATGGTGAATTCTACTTCTGGAACTCCTGAAGAAATTTGTTTTAGATCTATCATCAGTATAGAAATATGGGAGGTGATGTATATCTTTTTAACCAAGATGCAAAAATTCACTGGACTCTTGCTGATATGTTTGTGGTTAACTGTAATGGCTCTCTGCTGCTGCTACTAAGTCGGTTCAGTCGTGTCGGACTCTGTGTCTCCCCATAGACGGCAGCCCACCAGGCTCCCCGTCCCTGTAATTCTCCAGGCAAGAATACTGGAGTGCGTTGCCATTTCCTTCTCCAATGCATGAAAATAAAAAGTGTAGTGGGGCTCAAAGGCACTCTTACATTGCTCTTGTTTTCAGTAAACTGGCTATCTAGGCTGAAGGTTATGAAAGGATTCTTAAATTTTATCCTGGGGAAGGCCATTAAACCTGTTGATGATAAGCTTGGACATAAAGTATTAGACCTCTACATTATTTTGCCATATCAGCCTATAAAGTAGCAGGCTCTAGGTTAGGGGTGAGGTTTTCAGAGGCCCCATGCATCGAGTAATGAGCTCCTATGGGGATGGGCTAGTTACTGTGGTGTGGACAAATAAAGCTGGAGATACTAGCAGTGTTCTTCTAGGAATGCAAGCTCAAAATTGAACAGTGCATTTGAAAAGTACTTTAAAACTAATTAATGGCTTAATAATGCTAACCTTCTTGTAAAATTCTCATTAATACTTAAAGTTCAAATCATGGTATTGAACTTTGCTTTTGTTTTTGTATTTTTGTTAACAGAGAAGGGAATTATATATAACAGTGTCAAGCGACTGTATGCCTTTCGGTTCTTGTCTCGTCACAACAATGGTTTGGAGCGACGGACATTAAAGCCTTCAGCGTGTCACAGCTCTCAGGTCTTGAACAAATCATGTCATATCTCTTAGACAAATCAGTGTTACAGCTCTATTTTATTAAGAAGATACCAGAAGAATCCATCCTCAAAGAAGAGAAGAGAGTGGAGGAGCTTGCCAACATGCCGTGGGGGGGAAGGGAGGGGTGGTGGGCAGGATGGGGAGGGAAGAGAGAGAGAGAGAGAAAGAGCTTATGCATGCAGGAGAGAGAGAGAGTGCTTGGCTCCTCCTTTTATATGTTTTCTTCCCCCTGGGCCTGCCATATGCAAATTGGGCTCAGCCAGGAGTGCTACTCTACATGAAGTCCTCACTCCCATTGTTGGACCTTTCTTTGACCTTCGTTTGTTCTATTTTTGTGGGCTTTTCCCTTTTTTGTCTTTTAGCCACCACCATTTTGGACTCCTTTTCCCTATTCTACCTATCTAACAATAGGATTTCCACAGTTTACTGTGATCCACACAGTCAAAGGACTTGACATAGTCAATAAAGCAGAAATAGATGTTTTTCTGGAACTTTGTTGCTTTTTCCATGATCCAGCTAATGTTGGCAATTTGATTTCTGGTTCCTCTGCCTTTTCGAGAACCAGCTTGAACATCAGGAAGCTCACGGTACATGTATTGCTGAAGCCTGGCTTGGAGAATTTTGACCATTACTTTACTAGCATGTGAGATGAGTGCAATTGTGCGGTAGTTTGAACATTCTTTAGCATTGCCTTTCTTAGGAATTGGAATGAAAACTGCCCTTTTCCAGTCCTGTGGCCACGGTTGAGTTTTCCAAAATTGCTGGCATATTGAGTGCAACACTTTCACAGCATCATCTTTCAGGATTTGAAACAGCTCCACTGGAATTCCATCACCTCCACTAGCTTTGTTCATAATGATGCTTTCTAAAGCCCACTTGACTTCCCATTCCAGGATGTCTGGCTTTAGATGAGTGATCACACCATCGTGATTATCCGGGTCGTGAAGTTCTATTTTGTACAGTTCTTCTGTGTGTTCTTGCCATCTCTTAATATCTTCTGCTTCTGTTAGGTCCATACCATTTCTGTCCTTTATCGAGCCCATCTTTGCATGAAATGTTCCTTTGGTATCTCTAATTTTCTTGAAGAGATCTCTAGTCTTTTCCATTCTGTTGTTTTCCTCTATTTCTTTGCACTGATCACTGAAGAAGGCTTTCTTATCTCTCTTTGCTATTCTATGGAACTCTGCATTCAGATGCTTATATCTTTCTTTTTCTCCTTGGCTTTTTGCTTCTCTTCTTTTCACAGCTATTTGTAAGGCCTCCCCAAACAGCCGTTTTGCTTTTTTGCATTTCTTTTCCATGGGGATGGTCTTGATCCCTGTCTCCTGTACAATGTCATGAACCTCAGTCCATAGTTCATCAGGTACTCTATCTATCAGAAGCCTTTGACTGTGTGGATAACAATAAACTGTGGAAAATTCTGAAAGAGATGGGAATACCAGACCACCTAACCTGCGTCTTGAGAAATCTGTATGTAGGCCAGGAAGCAACAGTTAG
The DNA here is from genome assembly GCF_023091745.1 of Budorcas taxicolor. Taxonomy (NCBI): domain Eukaryota; kingdom Metazoa; phylum Chordata; class Mammalia; order Artiodactyla; family Bovidae; genus Budorcas; species Budorcas taxicolor. The sequence continues at coordinate 76,591,744 of NC_068910.1, forward strand.
AACTAGACAAGGAACAACAGACTGATTCCAAATAGAGAAAGGAGTACGTCAAGGCTGTATATTGTCACCCTGCTTATTTAACTTCTATGCAGAGTACATCATGAGAAACGCTGGACTGGAAGAAACACAAGCTGGAATCAAGATTGCCCAGAGAAATATCAATAACCTCAGATATGCAGATGACACCACCCTTATGGCAGAAAGTGAAGAGGAACTAAAAAGCCTCTTGATGAAAGTGAAAGAGGAGAGTGAAAAAGTTGGCTCAGCATTCAGAAAATGAAGATCATGGCATCTGGTCCCATCACTTCATGGGAAATAGATGGGGAAACAGTGGAAACAATGTCAGACTTTATGTTTTAGGGCTCCAAAATCACTGCAGATGGTGACTGCAGCCATGAAATTAAAAGATGCTTACTCCTTGGAAGAAAAGTTATGACCAACCTAGATAGTATATTCAAAAGCAGAGACATTACTTTGCCGACTAAGGTCTGTCTAGTCAAGGCTATGGTTTTTCCTGTGGTCATGTATGGATGTGAGAGTTAGACTGTGAAGAAAGCTGAGTGCTGAAGAATTGAAGCTTTTGAATTGTGGTGTTGGAGAAGACTCTTGAGAGTCCCTTGGACTGCAAGGAGATCCAACCAGTCCATTCTGAAGGAGATCAGCCCTGGGATTTCTTTGGAAGGAATGATGCTAAAGCTGAAACTCCGGTACTTTGGCCACCTCATGCGAAGAGTTGACTCATTGGAAAAGACTTTGATGCTGGTAGGGATTGGGGGCAGGAGGAGAAGGGGACGACAGAGGATGAAATGACTGGATGGCATCACTGACTCGATGGACGTGAGTCTGAGTGAACTCTAGGAGTTGGTGATGGACGGGGAGGCCTGGCATGCTATGATTCATGGGGTCGTAAAGAGTTGGACACGACTGAGCGGCTGAACTGAACTGAACAATAGGATTACATGTGTTGGTTAAAGACCTCCTTTAAACACATGTTTATGGAATTGAATCATATCTGTTTTCAAAGATTTCAAATGTAGCAACTAAAACCACATATATTGCACATAATGAATGACAAATTAATTATTATAGTATGGGTTATAAACTGAAACTCTTCTAGTAGATGCAATCCTGAGCTATGGGGAAAAAAAAAAAAAAGTGAAAATGTTAGTCACTCAGTCATGTCCAACTTTTTGAGACTCCATAGAATTCTACAGGCAAGAACAAAGGTAGCCATTACCTTCTTCAGGGCATCTTCTCAACCCAGGGATCAAACTCGTGTCTCCTGCATTGCAGGCAAATTCTTTACTATCTAAGCCATCAGGGAAGCCCAGTCTTAGGCTCTGGCCAGAGTTAAAGCCTGACATCAAGAAGCTAAGCCTTCTCAAAATACTAATCTTCTCCAGGGTAGTCATGCCCCAGAGAGAAAAAGCAGAAGATGGTGTAATTAACAGTCTTTTATTACCAAGCCAACAGACCAAAACAGCAACAACAACAACAGCAACTTATGACTAACTAGCATTATGTCGAGGACTCCTTTCCAAAATCTAAATCTTGATAAGAAAAGGGTAAGTAGCTATAACTTTGACATTGTTGATATCAAGGTCAATGGAGGAGATGTTTTTATATCACTAAACTATAACAATAGTTGACCATATTCATTTGGAAAGAGGAAAGTCTCTAATGGTTTGCATATTCATTCTTTTTTCCTAATACAGTTAACAATGAGGGACTGGATGTTGATCTTACAGAGATACTGTTGATGCCAGATTAAGCTATATAATTTGAGAGCACAAGAATTGCAATCTGCCCTTCATGATCCCATTAACTGTACAGCATACGAACTGGTTCTTTAATTTGACTCTGAAACACTTTCACAAGTTTGTGAAATTCTGGAATTCTCCAGTTCTCTCATGAACTGGGTTTGCATTTGACAAGGATTGTAATGTTTTTGGACTTCCCAGTTGACTAAGTGGTAAAGAATCTGCCTGGCAATATAGCAGATACAGGAGACCTTGGTTTGAACCATGGGTAGGGAAGATCCCCTTGAGGAGGAAATGGCAACCTGCCCCAGTGTACTTGCTTATAAAATCACATGGACAGAGAAGCTTGGTGGACTACAGTCCATAATGTTGCAAAGAGTCTGACACAATGGAGAGACTGAGCATGTGCACTGTAATGTTAGAACAGTTAAACTTTCTTCCATGTAAGCCATTTGTCGTTTTTTGGAAATCTTAGATAATGTTTTTTTGGATAAAACTTCTAATCCTCTTTCCATGGTGAATATAATTTAAAAAGAAAATCACATTTAAATACCACATTTCTAAATTGCATATGCTTAACTTAGTGGCTTTTAGTATCAATATTTACTATTTTCAAATAACTTCTTACATTTCTTCTAACCCCTTTATTATATTGATAAATAAACATATTAATTTCAAATAAACTTTTACTTTCTGCTGTCTGAAAATATTATAAAAATAAGCTAATGGGAAAAAAGATTAGATTACAAATAGTCAATTTTTGCAGCGTTTCTATTTTTGCATCTGTCTTTGTGTGTGTGTTTGGTGTGTAATTCTGTAGCATACAATAAAAATGACTTTATTATACAAAAATGATAGCAATTACTTGTTGCCATCCATGCCTTGAGACATATGGAAAAGGTGTCTACCCATCATATAAAAGCTGTTTAGATTTTAAGCAAAATTAAATTTTACCTTTCACGATTAATTCTTAACATGGAGATATAAAAAATGTTTTTCAAGTGTTCACTTCAGTTCAGTTTAGTTCAGTCACTCAGTTCAGTTCAGTTCAGTTCAGTCGCTCAGTCGTGTCTGACTCTTTGCGACCCCATGAATTGCAGCACGCCAGGCCTCCCTGTCCATCACCATCTCTCGGAGTTCACTCAGACTCACCTTCATCGAGTCGGTGATGCCATCCAGCTATCTCATCCTCTGTCGTCCCCTTCTCCTCCTGCCCCCAATCCCTACCAGCATCAGAGTCTTTTCCAATGAGTCAACTCTTCGCATGAGGTGGCCAAAGTACTGGAGTTTCAGCTTCAGCATCATTCCTTCCAAAGAAATCCCAGGGCTGATCTCCTTTAGAGTGGACTGGTTGGATCTCCATGCAGTTCAAGGCACTCTCAAGAGTCTTCTACACCACAATTCAAAAGCATCAATTCTTCAGCGCTCAGCTTTCTTCATAGTCCAACTCTCACATCCATACATGGCCACTGGAAAAACCATAGCCTTGACTAGACCGACCTTTGTTGGCAAAATAATGTTTCTCACTTATATGTGCTAAATTTTAATCTTTATATCCTTGATGAACCATGAATGCCATACTTTTAGCTTTCAGAATTGAATTAAATCCCATATCATAAGAAAATTTCTATGACTTGTATTGTTCACAGCTTGCTTTCTCTTTATTTATCTTTAGCTCCTAAAACATAAGGGTTTTACTGTTTACCTTTCTCACTAAAAATTAAACTTGATGGTAATTCATTATTTGCTTTTTGTTTCTTGATATCTCAAGAATGGATGAGTGATAAAATCTCAGTAAATATTTATTCAATGAATGGATGAATAAATGAATGAAAAAAATCTGAAACCTTTGTATGAGACTATGGTCATCATCTTTCTTTGTTTACAGGTTAACCTGTAGGCTACTAAAAACAGCCAGTGTTTTTATATCAGAGTAGACTCCAAATTATTTTCCCTTGAACGGCTTTTGACTAATGATTACATATTTTTTTGTATCACTTGGATAATCAACATGCTATATTTGTCACTCCTTTAAAAATTTAGGCATGTCTTTATAACTAGACAATGTCATTAATTTCTGTTTACTTGTGAAAAATGTTTTGCTATGTCTTTTAACCACACTACTAATTAATTTTGAATTTGCTCTTGTGTTTTTATATCTGCCTTTGTTTCACTGGTCAGATTTTTATCCTTCTGGCAATCACACTTTTGATAAGTTGGTAAATCTGAACCTTTTTAAATGTGGTAGAGTGCATATCAAGGAGAAAAGATTTTATACAATACACAAGATCAATATAAAATTTTCTCCATTTATCTTTGATATTTCTTATTTCATTTTATATTTTAAAAGTAAGAAAGATGAAAATGAAATTGTCTTCTTTGTTAAAGTGTAGTACATGATATTGCAAAATATGTTACACACAAACATACCTTTATTCTTTAATTTGGGGACTTTTTACAATTATTCTGTAATTCAATAAATTAAAATAAACCCATTCCCATATATATATATATATATATATATATATATATATATATATATATAATATTTCATCAGGACAGCTTTTGAGACTTAGGACACTAATACTGTTTATGTATCTAGATTTTTCTTTCATACAATGTTGTGTTATTCACTAAGTTGTGTCTGACTCTTTTCAACCTCATGGACCATAGTTTGCCAGTCTCCTCTGTCCATGGAATTCTCCAGGTAAGAATACTGGAGTGTGTTGCCAATCGCTTCTCCATGGATCTTTCTAACCCAGGGATAGAATTCTTAAACATATAAGCTTTCATCAAAAGGATATGTCAACATGCTTTTGAGAAATGTTTTACTATCAAATATTTGAAATATTAATTTACAAAATTTAACTGGGATCAACAATTCTGCTTTTTTCACTAATTATATGAGCAGAAAAAGCTAATAGAGTTTTGCCAAGAGAACACACTGGTCATAGCAAATACCCTCTAACAACAGCACAAGAAAAGACTCAACACATGGATATCACCAGATGGTCAACAACAAAATCAGATTAATTATATTCTTTCCAGCCAAAGATGGAGAAGCTCTATACAATCAACAAAAATAAGACTGGGAGCTGACTGTTGCTCAGACCATGAACTGCTAAGGTGCTGAGTCACCTCAGTCGTGTCCGAATCTGTGTGACCCAGTAGATGGCAGCCCACCAGGCTCCCCTGTCCCTGGGATTCTCCAGGCAAGAACACTGGAGTGGGTTGCCATTTCCTTCTCCAATGCATGAAAGTGAAATGTGAAAGTGAACTCGCTCAATCGTATCCGACCCTCAGCAATCCCATGGACTGCAGCCTACCAGGCTCCTCCATCCATGGGATTTTCCAGGTAAGAGTACTGGAATGGGGTGCCATCGCCTTCTCCAACACCATGAACTCCTTATTGCCAAATTCAGACTTAAATTGAAGAAAGTAGAGAAAACAACTAGACCATTCAGGGATGATATGCATCAAATTCCTTACAATTATACAGTGGAAGTGACAAATAGATCTGAAAGAGTGCCTGAAGAACTATGGATGGAGGTTCATGACATTGGTCAGAAGGCAGGCATCAAGACCACCCCCAAGGATATAAATGCAAAAAGGCAAAATGGTTGTTTGAGGAGGCCTTACAAATAGAAGAAGACAAGCTTCTATGAAAAGAAAAGAAGCTAAAGGCAGAGAAGAAAAGGAGACATATACCCATTTGAATGCAGAGTTCCAAAGAATAGCAAGGGGAGATAAGAAAGCCTTCCTCAATGATCAGTGCAAAGAGATAGAGGAAAATAATAGAATGGGAAAGACTAGGAATCTCTTCAAGAAAATTAGAGATACCAAGGGAATATTTTACACAAAGATGGGCACAATAAAGGACAGAAATGGTATGGACCTAACAGAAGCAAAAGATAATAAGAAGATGTGGCAAGAATACACAGAAGAACTATACAAAAAACATCTTCACAACCCAGATAATCACGATGGTGTGATCACTCACCAAGAGTCAGACATCCTGGAATATGAAGTCAAGTGGACCTTAGGAAACATCATTATGAACAAAGCTAGTGGGGATGATGGAATTCAGGTTAAGTTATTTCAAATCCTAAAAGATGGTGATGTGAAAGTGCTGCATTCCACATGCCAGCAAATTTGGAAAACTCAGCAGTGGCCACAGGACTGGAAAAAAGGCCAGTTTTCATTCCAATCCCAAAGAACGGCAATGCCAAAGAATGCTGACACTGCCACGCAATTGCACTCATCTCACATGCTAGTAAAGTAATGCTCAAAATTCTCCAAGCCAGGCTTCAGCAATACATGAACCATGAACTTCCAGATGTTCAAGCTGAATTTAGAAAAAGCAGAGGAACCAGAGATCAAATTGCCAAAATCCATTGGATCACTGAGAAAGCAAGAGTTCCAGAAAAATATCTATTTTTGCTTTACTGACTATGCCAAAACCTTTGACTATGTGGACCACAAGAAACTCTGGAAAAGTCTTAAAGAGATGGGAATACCAGGCCACCTGAACTGTCTCTTGAGAAATCTGTATGCAGGTCAAGAAGCAACAGTTAGAACTGGACATGGAACAACAGACTGGTTCCAAATAGGAAAACGAATAAGTCAAGGCTATATATTGTCACCCTGATTATTTACCTTATAGGCAGAGTACATTATGAGAAACACTGAGCTGGATGGAGCACAAGATGGAATCAAGATTGTTGGGAGAAATATTAATAACCTAGATATGTAGATGACATGACCCTCATAGCAGATAGTGAAGAAGAACTAAAGAGCCTCTTGATGAAAGTGAAAGAGGAGAGTTAAAATGTTGACTTAAAACTCAAAATTCAGAAACCCAAGATCATGGCATCTGATCTCATCACTTCATGGTCAGTAGATGAAGAAACAGTGGAAACAGTGACAGACTTCATTTTTGGCATCACTGACTAGATGGATGTGAGTTTGAGTAAACTCTTGGAGTTGATGGTAGACAGGGAGGCCTGGCGTACTGCAGTCCATAGGGTCTCAAAGAGTCGGACACGACTGAGCAACTGAACTGATGAGCAATGTTTTTTTCATGTTTTGATAGATAGTTAGACAACACTATAGATGGATACATAGTTAGCTTTGACACATTGGGACTTCCCTGATAGCTCAGTTGGTAAAAATCTGCCTATAATGCAGGAGACCCTGGTTTGATTCCTGGGTGGGGAAGATCTGCTGGAGTAGGGATAGGCTACCCACTCCAGTGTTCTTGAACTTCTCTTGTGGCTCAGCTGGTAAAGAATCCATCTGCATGCAGGAGACCTGGGTTCAATCCCTGGGTAGAGAAGATCCCTTGGAAAGGGGAAAGGCTACTCACTCCAGTATTCTGCCCTGGAGAATTCCATAGTCCATGGTGTTACAAATAATCAAACATGACTGAGTGACCTTTACATGATACATTGACACACAGAGAAGTAGTGAATTCCCAATCAATAATATTGTTATTACATACAAACACATTCTAGAATTGCATCCTTAAATTTTTAAAACCATTTCTAAAACCATTTTATTTTACTATCCCTCTATTTGTCAGTTTTTAGCAAAGTTTCATTTTTTGATAATGGACTAAATCTATTTTTCAGCAGAAAGCAACATACCTGAATGGAAAGAATAGAAAGTCACTCAGAAATTAGTGAAGCTCATTTAAACTGAACTCTTTTGAGAACTACTATTCAGGGACTGAGTGGCCTAAGACACAATACAGATTTAGAAAAATCCAAAGATCATTTTTTAAAGGAATACAAATAGAAATTTCTGCTTAGCTTGAGAATATACCCAGGTGTTCAAAAGTGTAACGGTAATGAGAATTCAAATTTCCAAAGTTATGGGAAACTTTGTGTGTTCTTTTCACCTTTAACTAAAATCAAAATATAACACACTGAGGACCCACATGTTTCCTGTTTCAGATTTTCGCTTGTGGTGAATTTTGCATTATTTCAGGTTGGAATTCTACTATTTAGGTAGATAGAGCTTTTCCCCGTGGGAATTAAATATACATCTTAAAAACTTCAGTATGAAGCACTTGTTCTGTCAAGAAGGCACATCTCAGGTTGTATGCTATTCTTTGCTCTGAAAAGTCAAGCATCTCAGCAGCCATACTTGAGTTTCCTACTGCCATTAGGAATGTGTACGAAGCCAATTTCCATGCAGAAAAATAGCTCTAGGGCTAACATGGTACCCATAATATTAGAACCTAGTGTTTAGTGAACTGCTCAAAAAAAAAAAAAACCTTCTCCTTCTGTCACTGCTTCTCTAAGAATGAAAGAGAATGGAAATTGAATGCAACTTAGTTAATATGGGTCAATTCAATTCCAAAATGTACAATTTTGTACATGCTTCACTTGAATGCATCTGCATACCTTCTAGAAAATTTAAGGAGTATTTTAATGATGAGATAGCAGTATTCTTAATGAAAACATGTAAGTATACTCACTTGCTCCAGAACTGAGCTCAGAATAAAGGAGGGCATAAATAATACAGGAGTTTCTGGGAGCATTGAAACACAGATTTTCTATCTATGTTTATGTTGGCACCTGTTTACCAAGCCATAGGTTTTGTTACAGTTGCTTTATTGACATCTTCTTAGAATAAGAGAATAGATATGTTTTCAAAAGGAAATTAAAAACCATGAAATATGCATCTGAAGATGGCTCACTGAATGAGTTTTATATCTTCACAAATAATATCATCTTAAAATCAAGAATGGCCCATTTTCTAACTTTTCAGGGGTTATTTAGTGGGAATAATTGAACTGCATGAAGAAGCAACTCATTTCCTTGCATAAAATATCCTTGAATATCCTTGAATTAAAAAAAATGCTAAGAGATTGTAAAAGTCTTTTGACAGAAATATATTATATATATATATATGCATTTTAATAATTATTAAAAATACAGCATTTGTAAATTTGGGGCTAATTTATAAATATACATCCTTATTACCCTGTGGGGCTTCCCAGGTGGTTCTAGTGGTAAAGAACTTGCCTGCTAATGCAGGAGACATAAGAGACACAGGTTGATACCTGGGTCGGGAAGATCCCCTGGATGAGGGCACAACAACACACTTCAGTATTCTTGCCTGAAGAAGCCCATGGACAAAGGGACCTGGCAGTTTGCAGCCCATAGGATCACACAGAGTGGGACACAACTAAAGCACACAGCACAGAGCACATATTACCCTGTGACCCTAATTTGAGCTAAAATCTTACTCTGATTCCAATAGTAGATGATGGCGGGTATACACCAGATGAATCTGAGAAAGCACTAGAAGAGGCCACTCAGACAACCAATTAGAAAGCAAACAAACAAACAAACAAACAAACATACATATTAGACTTCAAGTCCTTTTTTATAAAAAGATACAGATAGAATACAAAATTTAATCACAAAATTTAATATTGGGTATTCTTCTGTCACAGCAAATATTGATCAATAGAACTATATATATACATATATATATATATATATATATATATATATATACATATATAAACTCAAAAGATCTCTGGACTATTGTGTTGAAAAGTACTTTTCAGGCTTATGTTTTCCTTCAAAGATTCTATTTTCTAAATTCTCACAGACATTAAATATGGTGTATCTTATAAAAAACTGAGAAATTTGAAATCATATAAATTTATATGCAGCAAGAATGGATACAAAAGAGACATGGATGAAGGATGAACCTAGAGACACTGAATTTTAGTGTCCAGAATGTAAAGTGAATTAACCAAGAAACTAACTTGATGTGACCAGATATGCAAGGGGAAAATAAAGTGAATTTTGTATTTGAAGATCAAATGATTAAATTGACTGAAGGGGAATAAAAAGAGAAACCAGAAGTGTCAAATTCTGCCCATGGGCAAACATTAACCACAGGATTTAGCAACGAAAAGATAATCAGTAACACCATGGTTACTTGCCTGGATTATTACAATAACATCTGTTGTAGACAGAGCTACCTCAAAAATAGACTCTGCAATGAACATTCAAACAGGAAATTATTAAGGAGTACTCTCTAGAACAACATTTGTGAAAAATAATTAGAAATGTGATCAGGTAGAGGGACAAGGCAATGGCAACCCACTCCAGTACTCTTGCCTGGAAAATCCCACTGGCAAAGGAGCCTAGTAGGCTGCTGTCTATGGGGTCTCTAAGAGTCGGACACGGCTGAGCGACTTCACTTTCACTTCTCACTTTCATGCATTGGAGAAGGAAATGGCAACCCACTCCAGTGTTCTTGCCTGGAGAATCCCAGGGACTGGGGAGCCTGGTGGGCTGCCGTCTATGGGGTCATACAGAGTCGGACACGACTGAAGCAACTTAACAGCAGCAGCAGAGGGGGAAAAAAATGAGCTATGTGGTTCAGTGGCAAGAGGTCTCTATCAATCCTTCAGTAAGTTCTGAATTGGGATAACCCATCAGAGATGTACTGAATTGAATTTCAGGTGCCAGGTATAGCCTCAGGTGATGAATCTTCCTTTAGCCAAGAGAGATTTCCGGCACTGTCCCATTTGGAAGTGGTCTTCAGCCAACATGCTCAGGAACCAGCAAAATGAACTTCACTGCTGATAGAGAAACTGCCTGATGTTTACAGCATCCAAGAGAACAAAATAACTGGCCACTTTGTTCTCTTCTAGTCTATTCTCAACAAAATCTGTTAAAACAAAAGTCACATCATGTTTTTAAATTATTGTTTAAATCATTGGAAGGACTAATGCTGAAGCTCCAATATTTTCCCCTGATGCTGGGAAACATGGTGGGCAAGAGGAGAAGGGGATGACAGAGGATGAAATGAATGGCATCTTTGACTCAGTGGAATTTACCTGAGCAAATTCTGGGAGATGGTGAAGGACAGGGAAGCGTGGTATGCTGCAGTCCATAGGCTCACAAAGAGTTGGACATGACTGAGCGACTGAACAACAAAAAAAGTTATTCTGTCAAAAAAGAAGTCACATTGTGTTTAAAACCTACTAGTTTCCCTTCTTACTGAAAGTAAACACCAAAATCTGTATGATGGCCTGCAGTGCCTAGGTCCCTGCATTATTTCTTTTTACTTTATACACTACTCCCTCCCTCTCACCCACTCCTTTGAAGCCTTTGTTAATAGAAAGTTTGCCCCCACCTCACAGACTTTCTTTTTCACATGCTTTGAATGCTCTTCCTCTAGAAAACACTATCATTTCCCCCCATATTTTGATAAAATATTTTCTTACAAGGTGTTCGTTCTTTTATTACTCTGTATAATATCACAATAAACTGTCTGGCTTATGGAAAACCTATTTCCCATCTACCCCTTAGTTCTATAGTATTTGTAAACTTTGTGTGGTTAAAATATTTATTTTATTTAATATTTGCCTATTCCTATTAACATAAGTGGCATAGGGCAACTGTGTATTTGTCTCTCCACCAGAAACTGGATGCAGAACAATACTTACATATAGAGAACATCTAGTGAATATTTCTGGACAAATGAATTACGAGTGAATAAAAGGATGAAGAAAATTGGCTTCTCCGATATGAATTTGAATAAATTTAATCATAGAGAAAGTATATTAATAGCAATTAATTTGATAATCAGATAAAGTTTGGTATTTCCCAGTAAGAGCTAGTATCAACATTCATTATAAAGTTTCAAAACAAATATTGCAGCAAATTTCTAAGATACCTGGACATTGATCAGTGAATTCACTATATAAAGACATTTCATACTAAGTAATGTCATAATATCAATAAAAAGTATATTGTACATTAGTGCAGTTCAGTTCAATCGCTCAGTTGTGTCTGACTGAATATTTAATGCAATGTTGTATATTAAAAATCAATAAAATTTGAGCTATTAACCTTTGGATTTTATCTTTATGTTTTAAATATGTTTTATTTTCATTTATCAGGTTATTCACCTTGAGTTTTTTTCACTGTGTGATCGCAACTTAAAAAACTGGTCATTCTGAGAAGAAGTTGACTTATTAATACTAGCAATAGAAGATTTATTTGAAAATTATTTAATTTAATTGGCCTGTGTGCTAAAACTTAACGGTTTAGGTGAAATGTGTGTGTGAAGTATACTCATGTATAGTTTAAATATATTTGTTGTTGTGATAAATTACCAAAGCAAGAAATTTCTCACACATCACTTTGATTTGAATAATTTTCTAAGGTGGCATTTTTTTGATGCTAGATATTGAACTATTTTTATTTCAGCTAACAAGGATTCTATATGATATGATTAAATGATCTATTTGCATAAAATTGTATGCATTGCAAATCAAAGTCATCTTTCAAATTTATTCCTTTCAAAAGAGCAATGCATCAGTAGAAATATGCCATTTGGCTTCATCATTCAAACATAATGTGAACACTGGAATGTATTAAATATGTAGAGTTGAAGTGTGATTTACAGATTTGTATGAAAACTACTGATAATGTCATCTCACTATTAATGCTCCCTCATCATTTCCTTGTCTTAAAACACTGTCCATATTTTAAAGGAAAGTTGTGTATTCTAACTCAAGTTCTGGAATAACAATATTACATTTATATGGGAAATATGTTTTCAGCTGAGCTCATCTGCAAAGAGTTTATTTATTAATTGACCTTCTCTTCAGGAGTAATTTTCCCATATAAGGTAATACACAAGCTTTTGATTCATATAAGAGAAAAAGAAGAAATGCTGTGAAATACAAATATAATGTCAAAATATTCCTTTTTATACATAATAATAAGAAAAAAATTCAGAGTGATTTGGAGGGATTAATAAAATGTAACCTAGTGGCTCAGATGGTAAGGAATCTGCTTGCAGTGCAGAAGACTTGGGTCCGATCCCTGGTTTGGAAATATCCCCTGGAGAAGGAATGACTATCCACTCCAGTATTCTTGCCTGGAGAATTCCATGGACAGAGGAAACTGGTGGGATAGAGTTCATGAGGTCACAAAGAGTCAGATATACTGAGAAGCTAACACTTTCTCAAAGTTTCACTCTTAGGATGGATCTTGAGATATTTGTCTACTTTAAAACTCTCTGCATATTTATTCTGCATTTTCTCTGGTATAATGAGATCCAGAGGACTTCACCATCCCACTACTATTCATACTATTTTTCCCAAGAAAGTCAACCAGAATGACAGAAACATTTAACTAAGTGCAAAATAAGTTGGCTCAAAATAATAGTTTTCAAATAATCTAATTATAAAGAAAGTGAAATTGAAATAAATATCAAATTTACTTCAGAATTTCTAATGGGACTTACTTCATATGTAACGGCTTCCCTGTTGGGTCAAATGGTAAAGAAACTGCCTGCAATGCAGGAGACCTGAATTTGACCTCAAGGTTGAGAAAGATCCTCTGAAGAAGGAAATGGCAACCCATGCCAGTATTCTTGCCTAGGAAATATCATGGTCAGAGGACCCTGATAGACTACAGTCCATGGGGTCGCAAAGAGCTGGACACGACCGAGTGACTAACACATTCACTTTAACATAGGGAAGAGTAGACACTCTTGAGACAATTAAGCAGGTTCCTTTGGGATTTAGAGCTAAGTGACAAAAGACTATGAGAGTACTTACATAGCAATTTTTAAGATAAACATTATGAAATAAATTAATAATATTCAATGTAGTTGAAACTGAATAACTAATCAATTCAGTTCAGTTCAGTTGCTCACTTATGTCCAATTCTTTGTGATCCCATGGACTGCAGCACGCCAGGCCTCCCTGTTCATAACCAACAACAAGAGTTTACCCAAACTCATGTCCATTGAGTCGCTGATGCCATCGAACCATCTCATCCCCTGTTGTCCCCTTCTCCTCGTGCCTTCAATCATTCTCAGTATCAGGATCTTGTCAAATGAGTCAGCTCTTTGCTTCAGGTGGTCAAAGAACTGGAGTTTCAGCTTCAACATCAGTCCTTCCAATGAATATTTGGGACTGATCTCTGTTAGGATTAACTGGTTGGGTGTCCTTGCAATTCAAGTGACTCTCAAGAGTCTTCTCCAATACAACAGTTCAAAAGCATCAATTTTCGGTGCTCAGCTTTCTTTATAGTCCAACTCTCACATTCATACATGACTACTGGAAAAATCATGGCTTTGACTAGATGCACCTTTGTTGGTAAAATAATGTCTCTGCTTTTAAATATACTATCTAGGTATGGTCATAGCTTTTCTTCCAAGGAGCGAGTGTCTTTTAATTTCATGGCTGCAGTCACCATCTACAGTGATTTTGGAACCCCCCAAAAATAAATTCTGTCACTGTTTCCCCATCTATTTGCCATGAAGAGATGGGACCAGATGCCTGATCTTAGTTTTCTGAATGTAGAATTTTGACCCAACTTTTTCACTCTCCTCTTTTATTTTCGATAAGAGGCTCTTTAGTTCTCTTTCGACCATAAGGGTGGTGTCATCTGCATATCTGAGGTTATTGATATTTCTCCCAGCAATCTTGATTCCAGCTTGTGCTCCACCCAGCCCAGCATTTCTCATGATGTGCTCTGCATATAAGTTAAATAAGCAGGGTGACAATATACAGCCTTGACGTACTCCTTTCCCTATTTGGAACCAATCTGTTGTTCCATGTCCAGTTCTAACTGTTTCCTGACCTGCATACAGATTTCTCAAGAAGCAGGTCAGGTGATCTGGTATTGCCATCACTTTCAGAATTTTCCACGGTTTACTGTGATCCACACAGTCAAAGGCTTTGACATAGTCAGTAAAGCAAAAATAGATGTTTTTCTGAAACTCTCTTGCTTTTTTGCGGATCCAGCGGATGTTGGCAATTTGATCTCTGATATCCTCTGTCTCTTCTAAATCCAGCTTGAACATCTGTAATTTCATGGTTCATGTATTGTTGAAGCCTGGCTTGGAGAATTTTGAGCACTACTTTACTATCGTGTGAGATGAGTGTAATTGTTTGGTAGTTTGAGCATTCTTTGGCATTGCCTTTCTTTGGGATTGGAATGAAAACTGACCTTTTCCAGTCCTGTGGCCACTGCTGAGTTTTCCAAATTTGCTGGCATTTGGAATGCAGAACTTTCACAGCACAATATTTTAAGATAGAAATAGCTCAACTGGAATTCCATCACGACTAGTTCCTTTGTTCATAGTGATGCTTCCTAAGGCCCACTTGATTTCACATTCCAGGATGTCTGGCTCTAGGTGAGTGATCACATCATCATGATTATCTGGGTCATGAAGATCCCTTTTGTATAGATCTTCTCTGTATTCTTCCCACCTCTTCTTAATATCTTTTGCTTCTGTTAGGTCCATACAATTTATGTCCTTTATTAAACCTATCTTTTCATGAAACGTTCCCTTGATATCTATAACTTTCTTGAAGAGATCTCTAGTCTTTCCTACTCTATTGTTTTCCTCTATTTCTTTGCATTGATTGCTGAAGAAGATTTTCTTATCTCCTTGCTATTCTTTGGAACTCTGCACTCAAATGAATATATCTTTCCTTGACTCCTTTGTTTTTCACTTCTTTTCTTTTCACACTGTTTGTAAGGCTTCCTCAGACACCTATTTTGTTTTTGCATTTCTTTTTCATGGCGATGGTTTTGATCACCACCCACTGTACAATGTCACAAACCTCCAACCATAGTTTTTCAGGCACTCTATCAGATCTAGTTCCTTAAATCTATTTGTCACTTTCACTGTATAATTGTAAGGGAAATGATTTAGGTCATACTTTAATGATCTAGTGGTTTTCCCTACTTTATTCAATTTATGTCTGAATTTGGCAGTAAGTAGTTCATGGCCAAAGCTTTATATTGTCACCCTGCTTATTTCACTTATATGCAGAGTACATCATGAGAAGCACAGGCTGGATGAAGCACAAGCTGGAATCAAGATTGCTGGGAGAAATATCAATAACCTCAGATATGCATATAACACCACTATTATGGCAGAAAGTGAAGAAGAACTAAAGAGCCTCTTGATTAAAGTAAAAGAGGAGGGTGAAAAAGTTGGCTCAAAATTCAACATTCAGATAACTAAGATCATGTCATCCGGTCCCATCACTTTATGGCAAATAGACAGGGAAACAGTGGAAACAGTGGCTGACTATTTTTTGAGCTCCAGAATCACTGCAGCTGGTGATTGGAGCCATGAAATTAAAAGACACATGCTCCTTGGAAGGAAATTTATGACTAACCTAGACAGCATATTAAAAGCAGAGACATTACTTTTTCAACAAAGGTCCATCTAATCAAGGCCATGGTTTTTCCTGTGGTCATGTATGGATGTGAGAGTTGGACTATAAAGAAATCATAGTGCAGAATAACTGATACTTTTGAACTGTGGTGTTGGAGAAGACTCTTGAGAATCCCTTGGACTGTAAAGAGTTCCAACCAGCCCATCCTAAAGGACATCAGTCCTGAGTGTTCATTGGAAGGACTGATGTTGAAAGTGAAACTCCAGTTTTTGACCACCTAATGCGAAGAGCTGATTCATTTGAAAAGACCCTGATGTTGAGAAAGATTGAAGGCAGGAGGAGAAGGGGATAACAGAGGATGAGATGATTAGGTGGTATCACCGACTCAAGGGACATGAGTTTGTGTAAACTCTGGGATTTGGTGATGGACAGGGTGACCTGGCATGCTGCGGTTCATGGAGTCACAGGGAGTTGGACACGATCAAGTGACTGAACTGAACTGAACTGAACTGGTCTGAGCCACAGTCTGTTCATGGTCTTGTTTATTGCTGACTGTATAGAGCTTCTTCATCTTTGACTGCAAAGAATATAATCAATCTGATTTCGGTGTTGACCATCTGGTGATGTCCATGTGTAGAATTTTCTCTTGTGTTGTTTGAAGAGGGTGTTTGCTGTGTCCAGTGCGTTCTCTTGGCAAAACTCTATTAGCCTTTGCCCTGCTTCATTCTGTACTTCAGGGCCAAATTTGCCTGTTACTCCAGGTGTTTCTTGAATTCCTACTTTTTCATTCCAGTCCCCTATAATAAAAAGAATATGTTTTTTGGGTGTAGTTATAGAAGGCCTTGTAGGTCTTCATAGAACCGTTCAACTTCAGGTTCTTCAGCATTACTGGTTGGGGCATAGACTTGGATTACCATGATGTTGAATGGTTTGCCATGGAAACAAACAGAGATCATTATGCCATTTTTGAGATTGCATCCAAGTACTGCATTCCAGACTCTTTGGTTGACTATGATGGCTACTCCTTTTCTTCTAAGGGATTCTTGCCACAGTAGTAGATATAATGGTCATCTGAATTATATTCACCCATTCCAGGCCATTTTAGTTTGCTGATTCCTAAAATGTCGACATTCACTCTTGCCTTCTCCTGTTTGACCACTTTCAATTTGCCTTGATTCATGGACCTAACATTCCAGGTTCCTATACAATATTGCTCTTTACAGCATCAGACTTTGCTTTCACCACCAGTCACATTCACAACTGCATGTCATTTTCTTTTTTAATTTTTATTTTTACTTTATTTTAGTTTACATTACTGTATTGGTTTTGCCATACATTGACATGAATCCACCATGGGTGTACAGGAGTTCTGCTTTGGCTCTGTCTCTTCATTCTTTCTGGAGTTATTTATCCACTGATCACCAGTAGCTTATTGGACACCTACAGACCTGGGGAGTTCATCTTTCAGTGTCCTATTTGTTTTGCCTTTTCATACTGTTCATGGGGCTCTCAAGTTAAGAATGCTGAAGTGGTTTGTCATTTCCTTTTCCAGTGGACCACATTTTGTCAGAACTTTCCACCATTACCTGTCCATCTTGGGTGGCCCTACATGGCATGGCTCATACTTTCATTGAGTTAGACGAGGCTGTGGTCCATGTGATTAGATTGGTTAGATTTTGAGATTGTGGTTTAGCAACTAATAATGATTAGTTTAACAACTAATTGTGATTAACAGTTAATAATCATAAATAATATCAACAAATATTATTTATCTTTAGAGATGTGGTATCTAATCTCTCCAATTAATTTATTTTATTCTTTCTGCATATTTTTCTGAAATAATCTTGATTGTTTTCTCTCATATGGAAAAAAATAAATTTTTGAAAAAATATTTATTTATTTGGCTTCCCTGGGATTTAGGTGTGGCACCTGGGATCTAATTCCCTAATGAGGGATTAAACCTGGGCCCCTTGCACTGAGAGCACAGAGTCTTAAGTGGTTGCATCCCCAGGGAAGTCCCTCTATCAAAGTTTTTAACAGATATCCATCTATAGCTTGCACAGATCAAAGAGAGAAAGAAGAGGAGTACTTAGTGAAGAGTTACTCTGCATGACTCATGTAATAACTGCCTGTAGGATGCTGCTGCTTAGTTGCTTCAGTCGTGTCTGTCTCTTTGTGACCCTATGGACTGCAGTCTGCCAGGTTCCTCTGTCTATAGGATTCTCTAGGCAAGAGTACTACAGTGGATTTCCATGCCCTCCTCCAGGGAATCTTCTTACCCAGGGACTGAACCCAGATCTACTGAATTGCAGGCAGAGTCTATACCAGTGAGCCGCCAGGGCAACCTTAGGATAGTTGTAAAGAAATGTCAAAGTAAGGCAGAAAGAAAAACACCAATACAGTATACTAACACATATATATGGAATTTAGAAAGATGGTAATGATAACCCTCTATGTGAGACAGCAAAAGAGACACATATGTATAGAACGGACTTTTAGACTCTGTGGGAGAGGGAGAGGGTGGGATGATTTGGGAGAATGACATTGACACATGTGTACTATCATGTAAGAAATGAATCGCCAGTCTATGTTCGATACAGGATACAGGATGCTTGGGGCTGGTGCACGGGGATGATCCAGAGAGATGATATGGGGTAGGAGGTGGGAGGGGGGTTCAGGATTGGAATCTCATGTACACCCGTGGCTGATTCATGTCAATGTATGGCAAAACGAATACAGTATTTAAAGCAAAATAAAGTAAAAATAAAAATTAGAAAAAAAAGAAATGTCAAGTTGTTCAGTGCTAATAAAGGACTCATGCTATTAATATTTATTATATTTAGAAAGATTGATGTGTAAAATATTTTCTTGCACTGTAAAGCCAAAAAAAAAAGCTTAATGAAAGATATTTACCATAATTTACTCAATTTTTTGTTTTTATATAATATATTTTACCCATTAACTCAGGGTTTCCAAGTGGCTCAATGGTAAAGAATCCACCTGCCAATGCAGGAAATGCAGTTCCATAGGTTCAGAGGATCCCCTGAAGAGGGAAATGGCAACCTACTCTAGTATACTTGCCTGAGAAATCCTATGGGCAGAAGCGCTGGGCATGCTACAGTCCATGAGGTCACAAAAGGTGTTGAACATGACTTAGCAACTAAACAACAACAGTAACAAATTAACTTACCACAAGGAAATGGGCAATAGTTAAGGAATTAGGACAATTCATTACCTTCATTCTATTTTAACAATGAGGCTTCTCTGGTGGCTCAGATGGTGAATAATCTGCCTGAAATGCTGGCGATCAGATAACTAATCCTTGATAATGTACACCCCCATTTATTTTGCTTTGAGCTTTTAATGCTGATCCTCTTTAATTTCATATATACATGATAAATTAAAATATGATTAAATTAGTACACTGGTTAAAATATATTATAAAGATCTATTTTACAATTTACCTATGCTTTTTCTATGGAATTTTTTTTTTTTTTTCCTGTGCAAAAGTTTTGTGTAGTCAAAGTTCTCAATATTTCTTAGTGGGCCTTCTTGATTCTTGATTCTATTACACTTCAAAAAATGTTTGATATATATATTTTGAGTATATGATGGGAATTTGGACCTGGCACTGGTGAAAAAAGTTAAAAAGGACATAATATATAATCAGAGCATCTCATAAAATGTGTGATTTTTTGCGGGGGAGGGCATAAACAATGAAATTATATACACATTCTGGAGTGGAAAAATTGAGATCTGTTGTTATATAGGGATATAATCGTTGAATCAGGCTCATACCAGTGTTCATTCAAGCCTCAAGAGAAAAGGTTCAGATTATATACATCTACCTAATCTTGAGAAAATATTGTAAATCATACAGGGGTATAAAGGCTATGAAGTCAGGAGAATAATTTGAATTCCTATACCCTGCTTACTTAGATATACATATATCCACTTTGTTAGGTTCTTCCTAGATGCCCAAGTGTGATAGAAACTTCAGGATGTCATACACTAGATTTGCTCAACACTGTATTTTAATTCTGAATTTGTTTTTGCCTCAATGGCAACCCACTCCAGTGTTCTTGCCTGGAGAATCCCAGGGATGGGGGAGCCTGGTGGGCTGCTGTCTATGGGGTCGCACAGAGTCAGACACTACTGAAGCGACTTAGCAGCAGCAGCAGCAGCCTAGTAAATTGATCTCATCTGTCTGCATGTGCAGTGGAGCAACATGCTTTCATGCATATCTTAAAAAAGACACAAGTATCACACAAAAAAATACAAATTCTTACTTTCTAAAATTTATAAAATGAAAAACATATCTCTTATAGTACTTTTGTTGGCTTTATTTTAAAAATATCTTCATGGCAGACTGTATTTTACACCATTTTACACTTGAAATAATTTTTGCATGGAAATTCTGGATTAATTTATAATAGCCAATTTTTAAATTCTATATCTGTCATATTTTAACATAGTTCATTATTACATAAAACTTTTCATTTTAACCATTTTAAGTGTAAGGTGGAGTGGTATTAATGACTTTCACAATGTTGTGCAACACTCATAACTTTTTTGTTAGCCAAAACAAACTGCTCTCACTGAGCAGTAAACCATTGTTCTCACCTTCTGCTACTCCAGGGTAGCTTGTAATAGTTTCTTGTTTAAATTTGCTTATTTCAGATATTTCATACAAGTGGAATTATGCAAAGCTTGTTTTTTTGTATCTGGCTTATTTTAATTAGCATAGGGATTTTAATTCTCATATGTTGTAGTATTTAAAAAAAATTCATTCATTTTTATGGATCATAATATTTCATTGCCAAGTTTTATTTATTATTCATCTGTTGAACACTTGGGCTGTTTCCTCCTATTGGCTATTTTGAATAATGCTGCAGTGAACATTGGTGTACAAATATTTGTTTGAGTTTCTGGTTTCAATTTTCCTTTGGGTACATCCCTAGGAATAATCTGCTATGTCATATACTAACTCTCCTTTAACATTGAGTAACCATTATAATGCTTTCCATAGTGAATGCACCATTTTACATTTCCACCAGCAATATATGAGAGTTTTAATTTACACATCTTTACCAAAAGTTATTATTATTATTTATTATAGCCATGTGTGTAAAGTGGTATTTCAATGTGACTTTGATTTATATTTTCCTAATGATTAATGAGGTTTAGAATCTTTTTATGTGTTTATTGTCCATTTGTATATATCTTTGAGTGAAATGACTATACAAGTCCTTTGTGCATTTTTAATTGTTTTGCTTATTTTTATTGTTTGGTATGAGGATTCTTTATATGTTACATATTAAAACTTTACCAAAATTATGATAGGCAGATATTTTCTATCATTCAGCAGGTTCTTTTTAATTTCTTGATAGCATCATTTGGTGCACAAAATCTGTGCTTTTCAGATGTTCAACATATATGGGAATATGTGCAACATTCTCTGTGAAGTCCATCTTCTTTAGAAGGTCATTGAGTTTCTCTTCGTGTTCATATTACCAGGTATTTCCAAGATATGAAGTAGAAATACAATCCACAAAATAAATCATATGTGGATTATCACAACGATATCATTTTGCTATAATATTTTTTTAAATTACTGAAGAATCTTAATGTTCTGAATATATTACTTAAAATTTATCCATCTTCCAAGTTAAAAAAAAAAAGAATGAAAATAAACATCCTTATTCATATAATGATTGATAATTTTACAATAATTTAGTTTATAAATAGAATCTGATTAATGTTTCTGTTTGAAAACTTGTGTTTTAAATCAAGAAGAAGACCTAGTCTTCTTTTTGAGCAGAATGTTCTCCAAGTTTATGCAGTCTTGGAAACCCTAATGACTTAGTGAAAGTGTTGGTTGCTCAGTCATGCCCGACTCTTTGTGACCTCATAATCTGTCTTTGGAAAAGAATACTGGAGTGGGTAGTCATTCCCTTCTCCAGGGTTATCTTCCTGACCCAGGGATCAAACCAGGGTCTCCAGCATTGCAGGCACACTTTTTTTTTTTTTTTTTTACCATCTGAAGTACCAGGGAAGCCCTAATATCTTAGTCTACACAAAATAATATTCATTGAAAACTAATCATCTTTTAGATCTTTGAAAACCTACCAAAATTCATTTTAAATTAAAAGCAATTAGTTGTATTATTTTACGTATCTTATATTAATGTTTCTGACTACCTTTAATTTTAGAGAAGATATTAAGCTAAAAAGGGAATTGAATGATAGCACTAATTGGTAAATGTAAAGTCTTTATTTCTTTACATCTGTTTCTAATTAACCACTGGAAATTCACAAAATTATTATAGATTCTTGGCTAGAAAATTTATATGTATACTTCCCCTGATTATGTAAATAGATAACAAGGAAGATAAGGAGTATCTTTAAGTAAAACTTCTATAAACTGATTGCATTTTGAAGTTTATGTGCTTAGCATAACTGAAATATTTAAACAAATACCCTAATGAGCCAAGTTCTTTAACAACTTATGGTAGCCTTAGGGAGCTATTCAAGCATTTTTGAAAACTAGCTTGCAATTTTCAATTAAAGTTAGACTATTGAGTTCGGTGAAAGCTAGATTAGTTAAAAGATGTCCTATGGACTTGAAATATTTGAAAAATACCTTATAGCTTACTATGGTATTAAATATGTACTTATTGAGAAATTTAATCACAGAGATAATCTAGTATAGGATACATTTGTGTAGTTCAGTTTTGTTATGTTATATGCTCTTCAATAACCTCAGATATGTAGATGACACCACCCTTTTGGCAGAAAATGAAGAGGAACTAAAAAGCCTCTTGATGAAAGTAAAAGCGGAGAGTGAAAAAGTTGGCTTAAAGCTCAACATTCAAAAAACGAAGATCATGGTATCTGGGCTAATCACTTCATGGCAAATAGATGGAGAAACAGTGGAAACAGTGGCTGACTTTACTTTTCTGGGCTCCAAAATCACTGCGGATGATGATTGCAGCTACGAAATTAAAAGACGCTTACTCCTTGGAAGGAAAGTTATGACCAACCTAGACAGCTTGTTGAGAAGCAGACATTATTTGCCAACAAAGGTCTGGCTAGTTAAGGCTATGATTTTTCCAGTGGCCATGTATGGATGTGAGAGTTGAACTATAAAAAAAGCTGAGAGCCAAAGAATTGATGTTTTTGAACTGTGGTGTTCGAGAAGGCTCTTGAGAGTCCCTTGGAAACAAGGAGATCCAACCAGTCCATCCTAATGGAAATCAGTCTTGAATGTTCATTGGAAGACTGATGTTGAATCTGAAATTCCAATAATTTGGCCACCTGATGCGAAGAACTGACCCAGTGGAAAAGACACTGTTGCTGGGAAAGATTGAAGGCAAGAGGAGAAGGGGACGATAAAGGATGAGATGGTTGGATGGCATCACTGACTCAATGGACATGAGTTGGAGTAAACCCCGGGAGTTGGTGATGGACAAGGAGGCCTGGCATGTTGTAGTCCATGGGTTGCAGAGTTGGACATGACTGAGCAACTAAACTGAACTGAACTGTAGATGAAACAGTAACTATTTTCCTTATAATGACATTTTTTAAATTTAAAACTAACTTCAGAATTTACTTCTTATCAAGTCCATAATTAGATTGTTTTAAAATTCATTCTCAAATTATTTTCTTTGCACTTTGATAATCTTGAGGATTTCCTTGAAACACTAATATAACTTTCCAATTTTAATTTTCTTCTGGAGCTTAAAATGTTCCCACTTGACTCATCAAGGTTAGTTCTATGGTATTTATTAAATGACAGATAAAAATTGATGAATGCTTATTTACTAGATGACTCACTTAAGAGAGGAGTATAGAGTAGTAGTTAGTGAAAAGTCAGAGAGTGAAGATTTAAATTCCAGATCTGCTAGTCAAAAGCCCTGTGGTTTGTTTAGGCAATTGCCTTCTCAGTTTCTTCATTTATAAATGCTCCCTATAGTGCTTATTATAAAACATTGATGAATCATATATGTATAACAATTAAAGATAAACCTAGTCTATGTGAATCACTATAAAAACATTAATTTTGTAAATAATAGAATTCAATAACTAAAGTTACAAAACCAGGCATATCACTGAACAAAATGTCCATTTTAACAAATCATAATAACCAGTTCAAAGAAGCTTCAGCATTTGAATTTCTAGCCCCATAATTCAACAATGAAGTTATTTTATTGTTTCTGTATATGATTTTAAAAGGTTATATAATCTTTTGAAATATAGATGGTTATATATACATATATATATATTATATACAGATATACTTATATATATATATATATATTAAGAAGAGGTGGCAAGAATGCACAGAAGAACTATAGAACAAAAAATCATCATGACCCAGATAACCATGAGGGTCGGTCTGATCACTCACCCAGAGCCAGACATCCTGGAATGCAAAGTCAAGAGGCCCTTAGGCAGCATCATGATGAACAAAGCTAGTGGAGGTGACGGAATTCCAGTTTAGCTATTTAAAATCCTAAAAGATGTTGCTGTTAAAGTGCTGCACTCAATATGCCAGCAAATATGGAAAACTCAGCAGTGGCCACAGGACTGGAAAAAGTCAGTTTTCTTATGGATCCCAAAGAAGGACAATGCCAAAGAAATTCAAACTACTGCACGATTGCACTCATCTGACAGGCTAGCAAAGTAATGCTCGAAATTCTCCAAGCCAGGCTTCAACAGTATGTGATCCATGAACTTCCAGATGTTCAAGGTGGATTTAGAAAAGGCACAGGAACCAGAGATCAAATTGCCAGATTCCGCTGGATCATATAAAAAGCAAGAAGATCCCCCCCCCCCCAAAAAAATCTACTTCTGCTTTATTGATTACACCAAAGAATATCTGCTGGAGAAGGAATAGGCTACCCACTCCAGTATTCTTGGGCTTCTCTTTTGGCTCAGCTGGTTAAGAATCCATCTGCAATATAGGTTGCAGACATGGGTTCGATCCCTGTGTTGGGAAGATCCCCTGGAGAAAGGAAAGGCTACCCACTCCAGTATTCTGGTCTGGAGAATTCTGTGGACTATAACAATGGCGTCTCAAAGAGTTGGTCAGAGCTGAGCGACTTTCACTTCACTTTCAAAGCATTTTATTGTGTAAATCACAACAAACTGTGGAAAATTCTTCAAGAGATGGGGATATTAGACAATCTCAGATATGCAGATGATACCACACTTATGGCAGAAAGTGAAGAAGAACTAGAAAGCCTCTTGATGAAAATGAAAGAGGAGAGTGAAAAAATTGGCTTAAAATTCAACATTCAGAATACCAAGATCATGTCATCTGGTCCCATCACTTCATGGCGAATACATGGGGAAACAGTGGAAACAGTGACACAGTTTATTTTTTGGAGCTTCAAATTCACTGCAGATGGTGACTGCAGCCATGAAATTAAAAGATGCTTGCTCCTTGGAAGAAGCGCTATGACAAAACTAGACAGCATATTAGAAAGTGGAGACATTAGTTTGCCAACAAAGATCCATCTAGTCAAAGCTATGGTTTTCCCAGTAGTCATGTATGGATGTGAGAGTTGGACTATAAAGAAAGCAGAGTGCCAAAGAATTGATGTTTCTGAACTGTGGTGTTGGAGAAGACTCTTGAGAGTCCCTGGGACTGCAAGGAGATCAAACCAGTCAATCCTAAAGGAAATCATTCTTGAATATTCATTGGAAGGATTGATGCTGAAGCAGAAACTCCAATTCCTTGGCCACCTTATGGAAAGAACTGACTTATTGGAAAAGACCCTGATGCTGGGAGGCAGGAGGAGAAAAGGATGACAGAGGATGAAATGGTTGGATGGCATCACGGACATGATGGACATGAGTTTGAGCAAGCCCTGGGTGTTGGTGATGGACAGGGAAGCCTGGCTTGCTGCTGTCCATGGGGTTGCAAAGAGTCAGACACAACTGATCGATTAAACTCAACTGAACTGATGGATAATAATTTTAAACTATAAAATTAAACTCACTGAATGTTGAGTTGAGACAAAAAGCTCACATGCTTAGTACTTTTGATTTTAATATATTTATTTCATTCTAATTTGCTAAAATTCACTTTTTAAGGATGGATATATTCAACAACTGACTTATGAAATTCCCTAAAATTTGCTTTCATAAGCTAGTAAGGACCAGTTCCAGCACATGCTTGGACCTAGCCAGTTAGCCTCCTGTTCTGATCCTGACACCAATCCAATGTTTATGGAGTACACTTGAATCCATGCTTTGTAGAAAAAGGCAACTTGATCTCTTCAATTACTGCCATTTGCCTTCCCCTTTTTCCCAATGAATGTGCCCAAAAACCATGACATATGTTTATATAGAATTAATACTGAATCTTGAGAGAATTACCTTGGTCAATGTTTACTGATGTTTTACACTGTGAAAATTGACTTTTAAAAATAGTTCTGTTAATCCAGCAGCTGTTCATCTAGGAACGAGAATGAGCATTGTATGGGAATTAGAGCTCTTTTGATATTGAGATGCCTATTTTGATGTCTTTTTTTCAAGATTTTTATGCCATCATCCTATTTACCAAAGAGCAAATGACCACTTTCTGGTATTGGTGTCAAATATTGAAAGGACAGCCAGAAAATGGATGAATGTAGCAGTTGAAGGCCGAGAGAAACAAACGAAATGGACATACCAATTATTTCCTGTGCATCTGGACAGGCACAGACCTTACTGATCTACCATAGGCTGCCAGCCAACATACAGGAAAATAAAGGCTTTCAAATGTAGAAATGGCATCTTTCCAATTCTCTGCAACTGTGAGAGAAAGAAAGGTTGCTAAAATTGCAAGGTGCATCACTAATACATAAGATAATTGTCCTACTTTTGCATAAATTACTCAGACCCATTCCTCTCTCATTTTCAAACATTGGTTCTTTAATGTCAGATATTCATATGAGAAACGTATTTCCTGTATTCTACTGATTCACTTGCTACTAGAGATTACATTGGACAATACAACCCCCATTGATTTTCTCTATATTAGTTGGAATATTTTATCAAACTTTGTGATTTCTTAATTGAATGCAACATTATACTATATTCATATGTAAATAAATATAGAAATAGAAAATTTTATTTTCAATAACTTATTGTATTAAGGAATTTTATAAATGGAAAACAAATGCTAATGTGGTGATATCCTGCCAACAATTAAAAGTTAATTTATCTTCTTATTCAATTGCTTCAACTTGAGACAAAACAAAACAAGGACTTGACTTAAAAATCTATTCATTACTTTCCAGTTTTAAGTATTGAATATTTTATTATACACTTACCCACAAAATTATACACACAAATATGTGTGTATATATTTACTCACAAAACCATACTGATCAAATGTAATAAACTAAGCCATCTATTAATTTCATAGGGACAAAGGAGATCTTAAGGTGAATGGAGGTGGAATGAGGGAGAAATAGACGAGACTTAACAGTTCTAGAGGGCATTGCTGGTGGCTCAGTGGTAACAAAACTGCCTATCAATGCAGGAGATATGGGTTCCATTCCTGGATCAGGACGATTTCCTGGGGAAGGAAATGGCAACCCATTCCAGTTTTATTGCCTGGGAAATCCCATGGACAGAGGGGCCTGGCGTGTTACAGTCCATGGGGTCACAAAAAGTGTTGAACATGACTTAACGAGTAAACAATAAAGATGAGACTTAAAAATAAAATGACTTTACTAGCATACATACACACAATTTTCATGCATAATATGTTCTTTATACTCATCAGTATGTTCTTTAATATAGTGATACAGTATATATAGATGAACACATTGTTTCTTTACATATTACCATTTGAGTGAAGTCAGAGTGAAGTTGCTCAGTCCTGTCTGACTCTTTGGGACCCTGTGGACTGTAACCTACCAGGCTCCTCTGTCCATGGGATTTTCCAGGCAAGAATACTGGAGTGGGTTGCCATTTCCTTCTCCAGGGGATCTTCCCGACCCAGGAATTGAACCCGGGTCTCCCGCCTTGCAGGCAAATGCTCTAACCTCTGAGCCACCAGGGAAGCTCATATTGCCATTTAAATTTATTAAAATGCAATATAATTTTTAGTTTATTAAAAGACTGAATTCAATGATTCCTTTGAAATAGGAACAAATTGATTAATTTCACTTTAAATTCCTGTCATGATATAAAATTATGCTAGGAAAATGTCCCGCCAGATCTGAATTAATTAAGTGACAACATTATAACATCCAACTTAATAATCTGAGGAGGAAAAGTCTGGAAAGTTATAGGAACTGTTGATTGATTGCAATTGATCTGTAATTATCTGTTCATTACCATACTGCATCCTTGACAGCTTAACAAGTCAATCTTCATAATGATAATGAAGCAGATAGCACCACAGTGTACATAAAGATGGGGTTTTAGAAAATTCAAGTTATTTACTCATAATATACTAAAGCTTGAGTATACTCTATTATAGTTGGGAAAATTATATTCACCTGTAAGTTTTATCAGTTATTGGAGATGTTAGTTATTTTTCTAAGCCATAATATGATGTTTCTCTAAGATTATGTATAACTTTTCCAATTTTTTGCATATGCATACATTTGAATATGTAAACAACAATTTCAATACTACTTAATAATGTTGCACAATGGCTAGGAATAAGTTACTAATGCACTCTTGCAGATTTATAGAAAAAAAATTTCTAAAGTGTAACGTTTGAGTAATGACTAAATACTAAAACAGAAACTTTAAAAATAATTCCACAGAAAAATATTGCAAATATAGTCACAATTTGAGAAATATTTGTTATTAAAAAATAACTTCTTGGAGGATAAAAAATAACTTCCTGGGGGATAGTAGGAATTTTTATAGCTATCTGTGAGACAAGATATTTCATTCCTGCAGTAAACCAGTTTGATTAAAATTTCAAGGAGAGTTTGCCTTTAGAATTCTACTACATTCTTTCCTCATTTTCTTGAAGTATAGTTGATTACAATATTATATTCATTTTACATGTACAGCATAGTCCATTTTTACTTATTTTACAAACATCAAGATTGCTGAGAAAGCCATGTGAATACTATTTTAAGCATGAACTTAAAGAGGATTTCAACAGACTTTGCTGGAAGTGATACATTTCAGAGAAACACCATGAACTACTTATATCAATTTACTGCTGCACACTGCTGTTAATTTTCAAATGTACTGGTGGATGGTCAGTGAGTACTAGAATGTAAACCAACATGAATGAGTATCTTAAATATTTATCACTATTCTTTAGGGAAGATAGTACATCTTTTAGCAAATTAAACTTAAAAGTCATTTTGTTTCTGTGCTGCTACTACAGAAATAGTCATTAATTTAAAATTTGAATATGAAAAAAAGATTAAAGACAATTTTAAAACATACAGAAACCATAGGATATTTATTTATAGAAGTATCCAGGTTCAAAGAACTGGTGATGTTTATAATCAGGTGATTGTAAGGAAATATGAAGTAGGGAATCATTTTATTTACTTATTTTTTCCTATTTTATTTTTAATAGAAATTTATTTTAATTGGAGATTAATTACTTTACAATATTGTTTGGGTTTTGCCATGAATCCACCACAGTCATACACTTGTTCCCCATCCTGAACCCCCTCCCTTCTCCCTTCCCGTACTATCCCTCTGGGTCATCCCAGTGCACCAGCCCCAAGCATCCGGTATCATGCATTGAACCTGGACTGGTAATTCATTTCATATATGATATTATACATGTTTCAATGCTATTCTCCCAAATCATCCCACCCTCTCTCTCTCCCACAGAATCCACAAGACTCTTCTATATATCTGTGTCTCTTTTGCTGTCTCGCATACAAGGTTATCCTTATCATCATTTTAAATTTACAAAACTGAGTTCTAACCATTTACTTTCTACAACTTCTTTCAAGTGGCACAAAAGTTTTTAAATATTGAGAGGGATAAAATGCAAAATATTAAAATATTCTAATGAATTAAATAGAATGCAGAGGGATGTTGTTTGTATTTTTGAAATTTTACTATTATTTAAAAATTGTTCAAACTTAAAATTTGAAAAAAAAAAAAGTGAAAGTACAAATAACAGGGAACATTTTCCCATCTGGAACAGCTGAAAGACTAATCTAAATATATAAAATAACACTTTAGAAAACAATGCTTAACAGGCAAGGGAAGCCGATGATCTTTAAGAGTTGGGAGAAAAAATTAATTGAGCCCTAAAATTTCCCCAGCTTACTAACCATAAAGTTTATAGGTTATAATACAAGGAGGAGAACCCAGAAAGTATCCACAATCACCCTGAGTTGAGGAAGTTGAAATAGCAATCCAGGGAAACCAAGATGGATAAAGTTTGTAGGGCAGAGTACGAGAAAGCCAGGGGAAAATGAGCTGCCTAGGAAGAGCTTTGGAGATCTGCAAATTCTTCATCACACTGTATAGACGTGAGTACAGATTAGGGCACACAAGTGAGGAATAAACTTGAGACTAGAGAAAGACCTAGTTAACATCTAAATAATAGAAATAACTGCGCAAAATACATGTGGGGAAAGCAGAAAACCTTACGGTTTAATAAGGTTTAATAGGGAAGTTTAATAGAAAAGGAAATTTAGACCTTACCTTGGTAGTCATGAAAAATTAGCCAGAGATTAAACATCATACTAAGAAATCTTAAAATCTAGACCTAAGAGGATCAATTGATTTCAAGTAACTTAATTGCATCTAAAAAAATAGCAAAACAAACCTCAAGAATATTTTTAAAGAATGCAATTAATCAGTACCTAACAAGGTATATTTACCATATTTGGCATGAAATCAAAATTAACAGGCATTCAACGATGCAGAGAAATATATTCCATAGTTAAGAAAAATCCACACTAAATTGATGAAGAAATAAATGGTTGATGCAAACTGAGTCTTAAAATACTTTCAAAATCAAAATGGACCAAACAAAGCAAAGCATTCTTTCATCCAATTAGATCAACGTAATTGAAAAACCAAACCAAAACAAAACAACAAAACCTTTGAATATACATTTACTTTCCAAGTGACATATATTTCAAAAGGAAAACGAAATAAAGACAGCTTATAAAATCTCAAAAAATTCACTATCAACATACATGAACTACAAAAATTTCAAAGGAGTTCTTCAAACAGAAGAAAATATGATATCTCTAGATATAAACCCAGATCTATGAGAGAAGATAAGTAATACTAATTAATTTCTTATGCTCAATTGAAAATTTGGAGTAAAGTTGATATTTTTGAAGCTTATAGCGTATATGGCAAGAATATCACCAAAGATTTGTAGGAAGAAATGGAAATATACTGCTGTTAAAAAAAAAAAAAAAACAAAAACAAAAACAAAAAACTTGTTTTGTGATAACCTAGAGATGTATGTTGCTGTTTAGTGGCTAAGGGCTAAGTCATATCCAACTCTTTTGCAACCCCATGGACTGTAATCATAGAAGTAATAACAATTGTATTCCTAGTGTATAGGAAAGGAGATTAAATGAACTCAGAAAAAATGTTCAAACTAAAGAAGACTGAAAAAAATTAAAAACGAAAGATGTGATAAGTAGGAAAAACATAACAGATTCAAAGTCAAGAGAATTATAGCAGATTGCTCCTTAAAAGAATGCTATCTTAATTTTCATAGCCAGTGAATATGTTGCATCATATGTGGAAATGAACAGCGCAGACATGATTAAGGATTTAAAAAATGGAGAGATTCTCCTGCATTATCCAGGTTGGCCCAATGAAATCTCAAGAATCCTTAGAAAGACAGGAGTACCAGGGTCAGAGAAGAGATATAATAACAGATTCAGAGGTAAGAGACAGGAGAAACTAACCTATTTCCCCCCGGGAAATCTACAACAATCTCTTATCTCCTTCTTTTCAAGCACTGTGAAAGTGCTTGAAATGCTAAAAGAAATAAAGTGTGCTGCAGTTAATAATTAACATATGTATAATTTTGTTAATGACTACATTTCTCATTTGACCATAATGCAATGAGATTGGTAGTTATTTGTAAGAAATATTGAAAATATTTCCCCTAGATAAACACTTTTTACTGCCTGGTGGTGGTATGTCCTTTAATCTTCTGGCTGATATCCCTCAACATTTCAGGCTATAATTTCAACTTATTCATTTACATTGTGGTGACTCAAATAAATCACATTGTTTACAATTGCAGTTTTAAAAAAATTTTATATTAACAATATTTTATAAGACAATTTTGTAAATATTTACTGGAGACTATAAAAGATAGCTCAATACATGTATAATGGTTATTCTGTTCAGGTTTGTTACTATTTAGATAATGAAGATGTCACTCAGTGATTTTTTTAACAGCTTGAAAGATGTTTAGACATTTTTACTGCTACAGATTGAAAAACATCCACATTGTAACATAAGATTATCTTCGTACTTAAATTATAACTCACTGACATCTTACCTCACCTCTACTCCAAAAATGATTACTCTTCTTTAGATGTTCTCTGTGATGAGTAGCTACCAATATTTCAGTAGAAGAAAATACAGTGTAATAGAATCTATGTTTCACTTAAGAATAACAAGGAATTTTGCAAGAATATTTGTATCAGTCCTTTTCCATACAACAGTGTTTACATTGGTTGTAAAGTCCAGAAAATACCAATCCCATGTTGTTATTTTCAATACTTATCAACATAAATTTTATTCAATATCTTTGAAAATATTATTTTACACATGTATTTATTACATTAAAGAAAACACTCTTAATAAGAAATATCGGTGAATTATTAGATTACTGAATTTGTGTAAATAAGAATAAATTATCTGGAGTGAGTTAAGCAATATGTTTGCATTTTGATAAGATAAATGAGCACTGCAAATATATTTCTAAGAGAATAATGAGAAACTGTGACCATATTAGCTATAAAGATGTCCAGTACAGTATTATATAAATGAAATATTTGATATAATCTAAACATCCAATATTGTGAACTTATAAAATTTTTATGATAAGTCATATAATGGGAAAATAAATAATTATTGAAACCAAATAAATATAATTTCCAACATGAAAAATTAATAAGTTCAATAATCAAAGTACAGCTCATGAAATATTAAAAAATATTATTTTTGTAAAAACATATTTTGTAATTATACCTATGCATATATCCATACCTATGGATATAACACTATACCTTTATACCTCTCTGTGTACTCTATAAATATAAAAGATTGAGACCTAAGCTCAGTGGTGAATGTTTCTGGATAATGAGGATACTACAGAAAACTTATATGTAATTCATCTGAATTTTAAAATCCAGGTTAAAAACACAGTACACAATTAAGAAAAAGGATAAATAATGTTTTAAATGCAATTTTAATACATATGCTTATGTTATTTATTATGCAAAATATATTTAAATTAAGGATATGGATTTAATTAAATTAGAAAGTTATTTTAATACAATAAAAAGTTATTTTGATATATAATTCTTGTAGAACCTGATGCATAATACAAATATGATATCTGACTTGGCATTTTTGGAAAAATTTGGCCTTCAGATTATACTATATGGTAAAATACCTAACTAAACCCAGTCATTCAGACAGTTTATTTTTAGGAAATAATTAGATATCCAAAACACTTTAATCACAGGATATAGTCTGATCATAGAATAAGGGCACATATACTGTATCATGTCATCCTTAGAATAAATTATCAAAATCTTAACCTATGGATAGTTAATATAGCAAAATACAAAACAGAAATAGGACATTTATACAATCATTTTGAATAATGTCTCTAATAAACTGCTACTGCTGCTGCTTAGTTGCTTCAGTCATGTCCGACTCTGTGCAAGCCCATGGACTGTAGCCTGCCAGGAGCCTCTGTCCATGCATTTTTCCAGGCAAGAATACAAGAGTGGGTTGCCATGTCCTCCTCCAGGGGGTCTTGTAAATCCGGAGATCTAGGCCGGGTCTCCTGCATTGCAGGCAGATTCTTTACCGCTGAGCCACCAGAGAAGTCCCTCTAATAAACTAGGCAATAGCAATTTAAAAGTTGATTATAAACTAACTAGCTCATTTTGTATTCCTTTTGATAATACCACAAGCAAACATGTAGTTAGCTCTTCTTCTGAAGAGAACACTGAACATGATAACAATCTACTTGTGTCTTACAATACAAGTATCTCAAATTGTACAGTGAATTTCATCATCTCCAGAAGATATGGGAAAAGTTTCAAGGCAAGGCAAAACTTTATTTGATCATCTTCAGAGACAGAGGGAGATGAAAGAAGCCAACAAGAAAATAATTATTTTTACCAGTACCTCCAGAAGAATATTTTTTACTTCTTTTTAATTCTAATTTCTAACTACATGATTCTCTAAACAGGAAATCTTATATATAAGGAGCCTAAACATTTTTGTATATTTTTACATTAATTTCCTTAATTCACTTTATATGAGTACCAGTTTGACAAGCATAATATCTCACACATACTTTTTTACATGTATTGTCAATTCGTAATATGATGGTTGATTTCTATTTGCTCCAACAATCATACATCTTAATTTCAGTTCTCTAAATGTTCTATTACTTCATGACATTAATCTTCATGGTGATATAACCATCCACTTTTAACAAAGAAGAATTTGACCATTTAGAAGTTAGTTATTATACTAAAGTCTTCCTATTGCCTTTTTCTTAGGCTTCATATTAATTTACAGGTATAATATAATGGAAAAAACCTGCCAACTAAGCATACTATATTTTGCAGTATTATTTTTCAAAAAGTAGGGAAATATAAAGACTTTTCTTGATAAGTAGAAGTTGAGTGAGTTTATTAACATGATGTGTTTATCAGTTCTAATGAGATGGATGAAACTGGAGCCAATTATACAGAGTGAAGTCTGCCAGAAAGAAAAACACCAATACAGTATACTAACACATATATATGGAATTTAGAAAGATGGTAATGATGACCCTGTATGTGAGACAGCAAAAGAGACACAGATGTGTAGAGTGGACTTTTGGATTCTGAGGGAGAGGGAGAGGGTGGGATGATTTGGGAGAATGGCATTGAAACATGTATACTATCATGTAAGAAATGAATCGCCAGTCTATGTTTGATGCAGGATACAGGATGCTTGGGGCTGGTGTACGGGGATGATCCGGAGAGATATTATGGAGTGGAAGGTGGGAGGTGGGTTCATGTTTGGGAACTCATGTACACTCGTGACATTGACATACATGTCAATACATGGCAAAACCAACACAGTACTGTAAAGTAAAATAAAGCAAAAATAAAAGTTAAAAAAAAGAAATATTAAAGGGAATTTTCAAATTGAACCAAAAGTTTCAAAACAGCAATGCTAAAGTTTATTAACATATGAAATTTACTGGTAAGATAACTATTTAAACAAATACAGAAAACTGTAGCACTGTAATGGTTGTATGTAAATCACTTATAGTTGTTTTAAATATAAATGTATTAAATTTCAAAGTCAAAAGACATAGATAGGCTAAATAGATTAAAAAAAAAG
Source organism: Budorcas taxicolor (assembly GCF_023091745.1). Lineage (NCBI taxonomy): Eukaryota > Metazoa > Chordata > Mammalia > Artiodactyla > Bovidae > Budorcas > Budorcas taxicolor. Next base: position 76,627,260 of record NC_068910.1, read on the forward strand.
ATCCAACTAGATTTTGTTTATGTGCCTCATTAGATTTAACAATACATATATGGTGAATATGAAACAATTAAAAAGAGAAAAGATATTTCATACAAATGGTGACTCAAAGAGAACAGAAGTGATCATACTTATATTAGATGAAATAGACTTGGAGCCAAAAATAATCAAAAAAGACAAAGAACATCATAATGATTAAAGTGTAAATACATCAGGAAAGTATAGCAATTATAAATATATATGCTAATATTAGAACATTGAAATATGTGAAGGAAACATTGACAGAACTAAATGGAGAAATCAGTAGCAACACACTGTTAGTAAGGGGCTTCATATCCCACCTTCAGTAATGGATAGACAGAAAGAAAGTCAATAAGGAAAGAAAGAATTTGAATAAACTATAGACCAAATGAACCTAACAGTCACATATAGAATATTCCACTCAATAGCATAAGAACACAGGTATAAAGCATTTTATTGTATTTTGTTTTACTGTGGTTCACATATATTGCAATTTTTATAAACTGAAGCTTTGTACATTGAACAAGTCTATGAGCACCATTTTTCCAAAAGCTTGTGCTCACCTTGTGCTTTGGTATGACATTTTGGTTTTCTCACAGTATTTCAAACTGTCTCCTTACAATTATTTTTGTTATGGTGATCTGTAAGTAGGGATCTTTGTTGTTGCTAATGCCATTGTTTTGGAGTACCACAAACTGCATCTGTATGAGATAGGTAAAATTAATTGTTGTAGGTGTTTTGACTGTTCCACTGACTGACCATTTCCCCATCTCATCCTCGTCTGGCCCGTTATTTCATGAGACAAAAGAATGTTGAAACTAGGCAAATTAATAAATGCACAAGTGTTCAAGTGGAAGAAAAAAAAATCATGTCTCCTTTTAATCAAAAGCTAGAAGTGAGTAAGTTTGGTTAGGAAGGAAGGAAGAAAGCAGGGTAAGCCACAGCTTGGTCTCTGGTGCCAAATAGTTATCCAAGTAGTGAACATAAAGTAAAAGTCCCTGAAGGAAATTAAAAGCATTTCTTCAGTGAACACACAAATGATAAGAAAGCAAAACACCTTATTGTTGAAATGGAGAAAAGTTTAGTGGTCTAGAAAAAGCGAACCTCTTACACTGTTGATCGGAATGCAAACTAGTTTAGCCACTATGGAGAACAGTGTGGAGAGTCCTTAAAAAACTGGAAATAGAACTGCCTTATGACCCAGCAATCCCCCTGATGGGCATACACACTGAGGAAACCAGAATTGAAAGAGACACATGTATCCCAGTATTCATCGTAGCACTGTTTATAACAGCCAGGACATGGAAACAACCTAGATGTCCATCAGCAGATGAATGAATAAGAAAGCTGTGACACATATACACAATGGAGTATTACTCAGCCATTAAAAGGAATACATTTGAATCAGTTCTAATGAGATGGATGAAACTGGAGCCGATTATACAGAGTGAAGTAAGCCAGAAAGAAAAACACCAATACAGTATACTAACACATATATATGGAATTTAGAAAGATGGTAATGATAACCCTGTATGCGAGACAGCAAAAGAGACACAGATGTATAGAACAGTCTTTTGGATTCTGTGGGAGAGGAAGAGAGTGGGATGATTTGGGAGAATGGCATTGAAACATGTATAATATCATATAAGAAACGAATCAGCAGTCTAGGTTCTATGCAGGATACAGGATGCTTGGGACTGGTGCACTGGGATGACCCAAAGAGATGGTATGGGGAGGGAGGTGGGAGGGGGTTCAGGATTGGGATATCATATACACCATTGATGGATTCATGTCAATGTATGGCAAAACCAATACAGCATTGTAAAGTAAAATAAAGTAAAAAATGAAAGAAAGGAAAAACAGAAAATAGATAAATAAATAAATAAATAAATAAATGTGTCTATTTGGGAAAAAAAAAAAAAAAAACAGCCACAATATTCCTTCAAGTTAACACCTAATCGAGAGCAAGGCCATAATGCTCTTCAATTCTGTAAAGGCTGAGAGAGGTGAGTCAGTTGCTGCAGAAAAATTTGGAGTAGGCAGAGGTTTGTTCATGAAGTTTAAGGAAAGAAATCATCTTTGTTATATAAAACTGCAAGGTAAAGCAGCAAGTGTGGATGCAGAGGCTGCAGCAAGTTGTCCAGAACATGTAGGTGAGATAATTCATGAAGATGTCTGCATGAAATAAGAGATTTTCAATGTAAATAAAAGTCATATTAGAAGAAGCTGCCATCTAGGACTTCCATATCTAGAAATGAAAAGTCAATGTTTGGCTTCAAGTTACAATAGGACAGGCTAACTCTTTTGTTATGAGCTGATGAATCTGGTAACTTTAAGTTGAAGCCAATGTTCATCTATGATTTCAGGAATCCTATGGTGGCTTCCCTTGTAACTCAGTCGGTAAAGAGTCTGCCTGCCTTGCAGGAGACCCAGGTTTGATTCCTGGGTCGGGAAGATACCCCTGGAGAAGGAAATGGCAACCCATCTCATATCCTTGCCTGGAGAATCCCATGGACAGAGGAACCTGGAGGGCTACAATCCATGAGGTCACACGAGACGGACACAACTTAGTGACTCAACTACCACCACCACCATGCTAAATCTACTCAGTATCTGTTTCTAATGGAAAAAACAAAGCCTATATGACAGCACATCTGTTCAAAATATGGTTCCTTGGTGGCTCAGAGGTTAAAGCGTCTGCCTGGAATGCGGGAGGCCCAGGTTCGATCCCTGGGTTGGGAAGATCCCCTGGAAAAGGAAATGGTAACCCACTCCAGTACTCTTGCCTGGAGAATCCCATGGAGAGAGGAGCCTGGTAGGCCACAGTCCATGGGGTCGCAAAGAGTCGGACATGACTGAGTGACTTCACTTTCACTTTCTTACCAAACATTTTAAGCCCACTGGTAATAGCTACTGCTCAGGAAAAAAAAAAAAAAAAAAAAAAAATTCTTTCAAAAAAATTACTGCTTGATTGACAACGTGCCTGGAACCCTAAGAGTTCTGATGGAGATATGCAATGAAATTAATGTTGTTCTCATAATTGATAACAGTGGGTTTCCCCCATAGCTCAGTTGATAAAGAATCTTCTTGCAATGCAGAAGACCCAGGTTTGATTCCTAGGACGGGAAGATCCCCTGGAGAAGGAACTGACAAACCACTCCAGTATTCTTTCCTAGAGAATCCCCATTGACAGAGGAGGCTGGCAGGCTACAGTCCATGGGGTCGCAAGAGACAGACACGACTGAGTGACTAAAGTGCTACCGTAGTTGATAACACAACATCCATTCTGCAATCCAAGAATTAATTTTGACTTTCAAGTCTTAAGAATTAATACATACATTTCATAAGGTTGTAAGCTACTCTAGATTGTAATTCTTCTTTTTTGAGTATAATTTTATGTATTTAGCTGTTTTTGGCCATGCATGGTCTTTGTTGCTGGGTGCAGGCTTTCTCTAATTATGGCTAGCAGGGGCTACTCTTGTGGTGTACAAGCTTCTCATTGCAGTGGCTTTTCTGGTTGCAGAGCTCAAGCTCTAGACACAGCCTCCGTACTTGTGGTTTATGGGCTCTAGAGTGTGAGCTTAGTAGTTGTGACACAAGGGCTTAGTTACTCTGTAGCATGTGGGATCTTCCTAGACCAAGGATTAAGCTGGTGTCTCTGCATTGCAAGGTAGACTCTTATCCACTGGACCACGAGGGAAGCCCTAGATTATGATTCTACTTACTGATGGATCTGGCAAAGTAAATTGAAAGCCTCTAGAAAGGGTTCACCATTCTAGATGTTATCAAAAGCATTCATAATTCATAGGAAGAAGTTAAAACCTCACTATTAGCAGAAGTGTGAAAGAAGTTAATTCCAGGCCACATGGATAATTTTGAGGGATTCAAGAATGGTAGAGGCAGTAACTGCAGATGTGGTGAAAAGAGCAAGAAAACTAGAATTAGAAGGGGAATCTGAAGACGTGACTGAATTGATGCAATCTCATAACAAAATTTTGATGCTGAATAGTTGCTTCTTATGAATGAGCAAAGAAAATGGCTTCTTGAGATGAAATATATCACTGGTGAAGATGCTGTGAAAATTGTTGAAGTGGTAACAAAGGATTCAAAATATTACTTAAACTTAATTGATAAAGCAGGAGCACAGTCTGAGAAGACTGATTCCAATTTTGAAAGAAGTTCTGCTGTGGATAAAATGCTATCTACCAGCACTCCATGCTATGGAGAAATTATTTGTGAAAAAGTCAGTTGATGTGGCAAATTTTACTGTTGTCTTGTTTCATGAACTTGTCACAGCCAGCCTGGCCTTCAGCAACCACCATCCTGACCAGTTAGTAGCCATCAACATTGAGACAAGACCCTCCACCAGCCAAAGGACTATAATTCACTGAATGCTCAGATGATTGCTAGAATTTTTCAGCAATGAAGTGTTTTTTAAGTTACACATGTACATCTTTTAGATATAATGCTATTTCATACTAAACATGTGTGTGTGTGTGTGTGTGTGCGTGTGAGTGTGCATGCTCAGTTGTGTCCAACTCTTTGCAGCCCCATGGACTGTAGTCCACAAGGCTCCTCTGTCCATGAGATTTCCCAGGAGATAATACTGGAGTGGGTTGTCATTTCTTTCTCCAGCAGATCTTCCCATTCTTAGTATTGAATGCTCGTCTCTTGTGTCCTCTGCATTTGCAGGAGGATTCCTTACAACTTGAGAATCTACTCATATCTATTGTACCACCAGGTAAGTCCTCTTGCCTAATGTATCTTTACATCCATCTGGTCTGGCCACCTCTTATTACTAAAGTCAAACCTGTGTTGTGTCTAACATCCCACTACAAGTTCAGTCATACAGCACAGAGTTCTTTGGTCAGGTCAGATTCTCATTTGTGAACTTTTGCCATACAGAATGCCTCCATCCCTTAGATTGGTTAGCTTTACTCTAACGTCAGGTCTCATCTTGGAGAAGGCAATGGCACCCCACTCCAGTACTCTTGCCTGGAAAATCCCATGGACGGAGGAGCCTGGTAGGCTGCAGTCCATGTGGGTCACTAAGAATCAGACATCACTGAGTGACTTCAGTTTCACTTTTCACTTTCATGCATTGGAGAAGGAAATGGCAAGCCACTCCAGTGTTCTTGCCTGGAGAATCCCAGGGATGGGGGAGCCTGGTGGGCTGCCATCTATGGGGTCGCACAGAGTGGGACACGACTGAAGCGACTTAGCAACAGCAGCAGCAGGTCTCATCTCCTCTAGGAAGCCTTTTTGGCTGTACACTCTTCTCCTTTAAGTATAGGTTAAGTGAGTGCCTTATTTGCCCTCATGGAATTCTGGTTTTGTAATTTTGTTACAACTACAGTATAGTATAAATGAAACCTTTATATGTCCTGGGGAAAAATAGCAAAATATTGTGTGACTTGCTTTATTGTGATTTTCATGTTACTGCAGTGGTTTGAAACCAGACCCACAACATATTTGAGCTATGCCTGTATACATTCTTTTCAAGCATATTTGGGACATTTACTCAGAATAAATCAAATGTTACCTCACAAAACATATATTAGCAAATTTAGGATGATTAAAATCATGCTAAATAAATGTTTCTGAAAAAAAATCACAAATATATAGAAATTTAATGTACTGTCTTTAAAAACCAGTGAGCCAAGGAAGAAATCCAAAGGAAAATAGGAAATATCTTGAGACAGTGAAATTGCAGCTTACCAAAACTTGTGAGATGCAGCAAAGTTTATAGTAATAAATGCCAACATTAAAAAGCAAAAAAACAAAACAAAACAAAAAAACCCTCAAATAAATAACTACAATCTAACAGAAGTAGGAAAATAAGAGCAAAATAAGCCCAAACTTAGAAAAATGGAGGGAAAAAATAGTATAGCAGAAATAAATGAATAGAAAAGTAATTTAAAAATGGACTGAATTTTTTTATAAAGATTAAAAAAAATTTGGCACACATTTAGAAAAGTTAATGAAAAAAGACATGACTCAAACAATATTAGAAATAAAAGAGGACATATACAAATGGTAAATAAATTAAAATTTAAAAATTTATAAGACACTACTCTGAACAAATATATCACAACTAAATACACAGTCTAGAAGAAACAAATAAATTCACAAAAACATACACCCTACCAAGGCTGAATATAAAGAAATAGAAATACTTTATACAGATTTTTTCAGACCTACAACTAGTAAAGATTTGAAATCAGTATTCCACCTTCCCTCTCCCCACCTCCAGTAAATTCCAGGACCACGTGGTTTACTGGTGAATTCTACCAAAAATTTAAAGAAAAACGAATGCCAATCATTCTCAAACTCTTCCAAAATTTAAGGAGAATGAGACACTTCCAAACTTATTGTACAAGACCAGCTGATACAAAGACCAATTAATACAAAGACCAACTGATATCAGATATGACTGATATTCATCCTGATAGCAAACCCAGATAAAACCACTCAAGAAAACTACAGACAATGTCCCTGATAGATATTGAATTCAAGTTACAGTAGTCAGATTTCATGCATTTATCTTAACATCCAAGATATTTGATATCTTGGCTAATAACTGGATTCATCTGCATATTTTTGGTCACTGAATCTTAGCTCACTGTCAATGACCTGGCCATCTAGCCAGACAAAGGCAGCAACAGAATTTCCATATGTTAGTTTTCCCCATTGAGGGAAAGAAATCTGGGATTTTTGTGCATCATAAATGCCCATAATATAAATCAAATTCTCACATGTCTCTTCACATAATGAAGCCACACTAAGAGTTCTTATTGTTTTTCAGTGGTTAAGTCATGTAAGAGTTCTTATTAAGACATTCCCTAGCTTCTTTGGAGTTGTAGACATCATTGATAGTGATCAAGATTCTTATTTCACTTAACAAAATACACAATGCTGGACACATGTATTTGTCAGGGTTCTCCAGAGAAATAGAAAAATAATAATAATTTCTGTATTTCTGTGTGTGTGTGTATATATATATGACATTATAAGTGGTGATTATGGAGTTTGGCAAATCTACAGATTTGCAGAGTGAGTCAGCAGATCTAAAGATCCTGCAGAGTCAAAGATATAGTTCCAGTCTGAGTTCAAAAGTACAAGTATCAGAAGAGCTGATGGTATTTCAATCTGTGGTCAGCATGCTCAAGACCCAGGAAACACTGCTATTTCAAGTTGAGTGAGAAAGGCAGGGGGACTGTGAAGAAAGCTGAGCGCTGAAGAATTGATGCTTTTGAACTGTGGTGTTGGAGAAGACTCTTGCAAGTCCCTTGGACTGCAAGGAGATCCAACCAGTCCATCCTAAAGGAGACCAGTCCTGTGTGTCCATTGGAAGGACTGATGCTGAAGCTGGAACTCCAATACTTTGGCCACCTCATGCAAAGAGGTTGACTCATTGGAAAATACCCTGATGCTGGGAGGGACTGGGGGCAGGAGGAGAAGGGGTCGACAGAGGATGAAATGGTTGGATGGCATCACTGACTCGATTCACATGAGTTTGGGTGAACTCCAGGTGTTGGTGAGGGACAGGGAGGCCTGGCGTGCTGTGATTCATGGGGTTGCAGAGAATGAGATCACTGAGAGACTGAACTGAGAAAGGCGGGCAGAAAGTCAATCTCCAAGTATGAAGGCCTTCAGGAAGGAGATTTTTCCCTTATCTTTGGAAGAGTTTGTTGTTTTGTCCTATTCATAGTAGTAGTAGTTTGTCGCTCAGTCGTGTCCGACTCTTTGCGGTCCCATGGACTGTAGCCTACCAGGCTCCTCAGTCCATGAGATTCTCCAGGCAAGAGTACTGGAGTGGGTTGCCATTTCCTTCTCCAGGGGATCTTCCCGACCCAGGGATCGAACCCGGGTCTCCCACATTGCAGGCAGACGCTTTAACCTCTGAGCCACCAGGGAAGCTGTGACTAATTGGATGAAGCTCACCCACAACATGCAGGGTAATCAGCTTTACTCAGTCTACCAATTTAAATGTTAATCCCATCCACAAACACCCTCTTTGAAACACTCAGGATAATGTTTAAGCAAATATGTAAGCACTTCATGACCCATTCAAGTTGGCACTTACAATTCACCATCACAGACGACAACCAAAGGATTCAGTCAAAATTCTTAGTTCCTTACTGGTCTTGTCAGTTTAGTTGCTCAGTCATGTCCAGCTCTTTGTGATCCCATGGGCTGCAGCACACAAGGTTTTTCTGGTCTCATTAGAGTGTCATAATGGCTTACTTTAGCAAGTAAAATACAATAAAATAAATCACGGGATATTTTAGTCAAACATTGGGATAAGTTGTAATTGAGTCTGAATTCATTTTTGCTGAATTGATAACAATGTTCATGCCCCAAACTCCCTCTTTCTCTTCCATTCCACACTTTGTCAAGTCAAAAATACAACCTGGCTCCATACCCTGGTAGGAAGCTCAAATAATGTGAACCACGTACTAAATACACAGGAGCCATCATCCTCTCCCCAACAGTAATTGCAGTAAAAGGTAAGGTAATAATCTCTCCATGTTTTCACAAGCCATTTCCAGACCTGCTGGAAACCTGTGATACTATTTCCAGAAAACCTTATCATATGAGAAATATGACTTGATATTTCTGTGATGCATGTGTGACATCATCAGTTTAGATCAGTTCAGTTCAGTTCAGTCACTCAGCTGTGTCAGAAATTTGCGACCCATGGACTGCAGCATGCCAGGCTTCCCTTTCCATCATAAATTCACTGATCTTGCTCAAGCTCATGTCCATCAAGTTGGTGATGCCATCCAACCAACTCATCCTCTTTTGTCCTCTTCTCCTCCTGCCTTCAATCTTTCCAAGCATCAGAGTCTTTTCAAAGGAGTCAGTTGTTCGCATATGGTGGCCAAATTATTGGAGTTTCGGCTTCAGCATCAGTCTTTCCAATGAATATTCAGGACTTATTTCCTTTAGGATTGACTGGATTCATTTCCTTGCAGTCCAAGGGACTCTCAAAAGTTTTCTCCAACACCACAGTTTGAAAGCATCAACACTTTGGTGCTAGGGTTTCTTTATAGTCCAACTCCCACATCCATACATGAGTACTGGAAAAGCCAGAGCTTTGACTAGATGGGCTTTTGTTGGCAAAATAATGTCTCTGATTTTTAATATGCTGTCTAGGTGGGTCATAACTTTTCTCCCAAGGAGCAAGCATCTTTTAATTTCATGACAGCACCCACCATCTGCAGTGATTTTGGAGCCCCAAAAAGCAAAGTCTGTCACTGTTTCCATTTTTTCTCCATCTATTTGCCATGGAGCAATGGGGCTGGATGCCATGACCTTAGTTTTTTGGATGTGGAGTTTTCAGCCAGCTTTTTCACTCTCCTCTTTTACTTTCATCATAAGGCTCTTTGGTTCTTCTTCACTTTCTGCAATAAGGGTAGTGTCTCCTGTGTATATGAGGTTATTAATATTTTTCCCAGCAATCTTAATTCCAGCTTGGGTTTCATCCACCTTGGCATTTCCCATGATGTACTCTGCATATAAGTTAAATAAGCAGGGTGGCAATATACAACCTTGACCTACTTCTTCACCAATTTGGAACCAGTCTTTTGTTCAATGCCCAGTTCTAACTGTTGCTTCTTGGCCTGGAAACAGATATCTCAGGAGGCAGGTAAGGTGCTCAGGTATTTCCATCTCTTGAAGAATTTTCCACAGTTTGAGGCAATCTATACAGTCAAAGGCTTTGGTGTAATTGATAAAACAGAAGTAGATATTTTTCTGGAATTCTCTTGCTTTTTATGGTCCAAAGGCTGTTGGCAATGTGATCTCTGGTTCCTCTGCCTTTTCTAAATCTAGCTTGAACATATGGAAGTTCTTGGTTCACATAATGTTGAAGCCTGGCTTGGAGAATTTTGAGCATTACTTTCCTAGCATGTGAGATGAGTGTAATTGTGCAGTAGTTTGAACATTCTTTGGCATTGCCTTTCTTGAGGAATGGAATAAAAACCAACCTTTTCCAGTCCTGAGGCCACAGCTGAGTTTTCCAAATTTCCTGGCATATTGAGTGCAGCACCTCACAGCCTCATCTTTTAGGATTTGGAATAGCTCAACTGGAATTCCATCACCACCACTAGCTTTGTTCATAGTGATGCTTCCTAAGGCCCACTTGACTTTGTATTACAGGATGTCTGGCTCTAGGTGAGTAACCACATCATTGTGAAGATCTTTTCGTACAGTTTTTCTGTGTATTCTTGCCACCTCTTCTTAATATCTTATGCTTTTGTTAGGTCCATACCATTTCTGTCCTTTATTGAGCCCATCTTTGCATGAAATGTTTCCTTGGTATCTTTAATTTTTTGAAGAGATCTCCAGCCTTTCCCATTCTATTATTTTCCTTTTTTTTTTTTTTTTTTGCACTGATCACTGAGGAAGGCTTTGTCACCTCTCCTTGCTATTCTTTGGAACTCTGCATTCAAATGGGTATATCTTTCCTTTTCTCCTTTGCTTTCCACTTCTCTTCTTTTTACAGCTCTTTGTAAGTCCTCCGCAAACAACCATTTTGCCATTTTACACTTCTTTTTCTTGGGGATGATCTTGATCCCTGCCTTCTGTACAATGTCATGAACCTCTGTCCACAGTTCTTCAGGCACTCTGTCTATCAAATCTAATCCCTTGAATATGTTTGTCACTTCCACTGTATAATCTAAGGGATTTAATTTAGGTCATACCTGAATGGTCTAGTGGTTTTCCCTACTTTCTTCAATTTAAATCTGAATGTGGCAATAAGGAGTTCATGATCTGAGACACAGTCAGTTCCAAGTCTTGTTTTTGCTGACTTTATAGAACTTCTCCATCTTTGGCTGCAAACAAGATAATAAATCTGATTTCGGTATTGACCATCTGGTGATGTCCATGTGCAGAGTCTTCTCTTGTGTTGTTGGAAGAGGGTGCTTGCTATGACCAGTGCATTCACTTGGCAAAACTCTGTTCACCTTTGCCCTGCTTCATGCTGTACTCCAAGGCCAAATTTGCCTGTTACTCCAGGTATCTCTTGACTTCCTTCTTTTGTATTCCAGTCCCCTATGATTAAAGGGACATCTTTATTACTGTTAGTTCTAGAAGGTCTTGTAGGTCTTCATAGAATTGTCCAGTTTCAGCTTTTTCAGTATTATTGCTTGGGCAGACTTGGATTATCGTGGTATTGAATGGCATGCCTTAATAACAAACAGAGACTATTCTGTCATTTTTGCGATTATACCCAAGTACTACATTTTGGACTCTTTTGTTGACTATGATGGCTACTCCTTTCTCCTCTAAGGGATTTTTGCCCACAGTATTAGATATAATGGTCACCTGAATTAAATTTGCCCATTCCAGTCCACTTTAGTTCACTGATTCCTAACATATTAGTTGAGATATCTTTTTAGATATCTGAACTAAGTTTTAGGTCACAGGTTATTCTTCCCTCACAGGTTGATCACAAAATTTTTCTCACTTCTGTCTTTCTATAATATCATATGATACCTATTTTTAACCTAGAAATCTTGCCCTTGTATTAACAAAAATTGACCATGCAACCAAGGACAAAGAAGAAGGTGCAAGGAGATGGTAGGAGAGGCCCAATCATAATAAAATTGAATCCCATACCCAACAGGTGGGTGATTCATGAACTAGAGAACAATAATATCAAAGAAATTCTCACACTGTTTTGAAATTTCTAGGCCCCCATGTATATGTCCATGTATACAAGGCTTAAAGTAGGACCTTATAAAATTGACATGACGTGGCTGTACCATGCACCTGAAAGCCATGATACTCAGAGACAAAAGATTATCCAAAAGTAAAACTAATATGAAGCATATATGACTAAATATATACTGCCTTTCTTCAAGTGATATGGTAAAAGAAATTATGTATGTTTGTTAGATATGCAGCCTCCTTGTATAACCTATAAATTAAACTCCCCCAATCCTCTTGCTTGGAAACGCATGCCATTGTGTCATAATATAACAGCAATTAGTATTTGCTTTATTCCTATCTTTGTGCCATATTATTAAATTGTATCCAGAAAAAATAAAACACATAATGGATTTTATTAAAGAGTATATATAATAGTTATGGTAAACGATTAAATAATAAAGGGGGTTCAGATTAAACACCTAAAATAAGGTAAAATTATAGAGCAGTCTTGTTGCACTCATTATCAAGTTAAAAATGCATTCCAAAACAGACCTCCTATTTTTTTTTTCCCCTTTGAGAAGTACAGACTATATAGGTCAGGTAGTCAAGCAAAATCTCCCCAGCAGGATATACAAATTTGAAATCTTTCAAAAGGCAATGTTTTTATTCCCCTTAATTAGGCAATTAATTGTACTGGCATTTATAGGCTGCATGTGGTGAAAGAAAAAGAGATAAAGAAAAGCAGTAAAATCAAATATTTCAATTTTGCTTTAAAGGTCATTGAATGATATGACCTAACTTACAAGTATTTAACTTGAAATAAAGAAGTCAGGAAACAAATTAGCTGAGTAACTCAAGTGGTGAAGTTTGCTACTTTTACTAGAACTCAAAAGATTTTCTTTTTATGAACTCACTAGTATGTCTAAATAAATGATCTCTTTGTAAGTGTCTTGAACTAAAGTTTTTTACTATTTCTCTATATATGTATCATATTTAATATTTAGCTTCTCTTTTATTATACAAAATAAAAAGTTAAAATAATAGTTTCTTTCTCTTATATAACAAGAAAATATGTTTCAAATAATATAAATATGCATATGCAAGCTTAAGTGTTATGTTCTTTAAGCAGAATTAATTTATATGCTAAAAACATCAATATTTACTAAATCTTATTAATCAATTTCATGTACATATTCTAGATGTTATTAGGATTATTGCTTTAAAAAAATATTTATTTATTTTGGCTATACTGTGTCTTCATTGCTGTGCCCGGGCTTTCTCTAGTTGCAGAGAGCTGGAATTACTCTCTAGTTGAGGTACACAGGATTCTCATTCAGAAGCTTCTCTTCTGGAGTATGAACTTTAGGTGCACAGATTTCAGCAATTGCAGCATGTGGGCTCAATAGTTGCAATGTACAGACACTAGGACACACAGGCTTTAATAGTTTTGGCACATAGGTTTAGTTGCTGCACAGCATATGAGATCCTCGTATACCAGGGACTGAAACCATGTACCCTATATTGGGGCTACCCTAGTAGCTCAGACGGTAAAGCATCTGCTTGCAATGCAGGAGACCTGGGTTTGATCCCTGGGTTGGGAAGATACCCTGGAGAAGGAAATGGCAACCCGTTCCAATATTCTTGCTTGGAGAATTCCATGGACAGAGGAGCCTGGTAGGCTACAGTCCATGGGATCGCAGAGTCAGACACAACTGAGCGACTTCACATTGGTAGGTAGATTCTTATTTACTATATCACCAGGGGAATCCAAGGATTACTATCATACTGAAATAAATAATGAAAAAAATGTTTTTTTAATTTATATAGATAATTCAGAAGAATACATTACAGAATTTTGAGTATCATATAAAATAGCTTAAGTGTCTTATAGAAAAGATAGATAATACATACATTTTCTATGAAAGCCTCAATAGGATACAAAGGACCCATACAAATATATTTATTACATATTAAGTCATATGGAAATTCTGAATAAATTCTCAAAAAGTAAAATATATACTGAAAACATATAATAAAGCTAGGAAATAAAAAAGAAAAAGTGATAGGATCTCCTTCTTTAAGTATTAATAAAATCTAATTTAAGTGGTAATATATTTTTAAAATTTAAGATACAACAATGATTACCATGGCAGAAATTGCCATTTATCTCCCAATTTGGATTCTAAACACATATATAAATGGAAGTTTGAACGGACTCCCTGCTCAGCAACTGAAGACTATATCTGTAGTCTCTCTTCCAGGTATATATGAATTTAGGTGTAGATTCAGACCCTTATAAGTGAACAGAATATTCAAGCCACCATCTTTTGGAATGAATCAAGTGTGCAAAGTATTTAACAAGCCAGTTTTTCATAAAACTAAATATAAATATAAATATTATTCAGTTCAGTTCAGTCACTCAGTCGTGTCCGACTCTCTGTGACCTCATGAATCGCAGCACGCCAGGCCTCCCTGTCCATCACCAACTCCCAGAGTTCACTCAGACTCACGTCCATCGAGTCAGTGATGCCATCCAGCCATCTCATCCTCTGTCATCCCCTTCTCCTCCTGTCCCCAGTCCCTCCCAGCATCAGAGTCTTTTCCAATGAGTCAACTCTTCGATGAGGTGCCAGAGTACTGGAGTTTCAGCTTTAGCATCATTCCTTCTAAAGAAATCCCAGGGCTGATCTCCTTCAAAATGGACTGGTTGGATCTCCTTGAAGTCCAAGGGACTCTCAAGAGTCTTCTCCAACACCACAGTTCAAAAGCATCTATTCTTCGGCGCTCAGCCTTCTTCACAGTCCAACTCTCAAATCCATACATGACGACTGGAAAAACCATAGCCTTGACTAGACAGACCTTAGTTGGCAAAGTAATGTCTCTGCTTTTGAATATGCTATCTAGGTTGGTCATAACTTTCTTCCAAGGAGTAAGCGTCTTTTAATTTCATAGCTGCAGTCACCATCTGCATGTATTTCTATTACAGTAAACAAGTGAGTTAGTTTTTGGAAGCGTAAGATAGTTAAACCTCTCTCCACCTTCTATTACTTTATCTCATTTCGTGAAAATGAATGTTGTCTAACTATAGGAAAATTCTGATTAAAATGAATCACCCTCTTTGATGCTCTCTAATGAGGTGCTAGGAAACTTGTAGCTTGGGTGAGTCTTCATCTAGTGTCTAAGTTTGTACAGTTTTGATAAATAATATGGCTGAAAATTTGACTTTCATCTCTGTGAATCTGTATTAGCTGAGAGATGCACATGCCACCAGAAAGGACTCCAAGTCAGACCAAATATGGGCCAAGATAACTGTCCAGAGAATGCTGGGAAACGAATCCCATTACCCTAAAACCTGAGACTGTAGCCACATCACAGAGCAGTTTCTCAGAGTTCCCTTACCTTGCTGCTCTCCACCTTTGTTCCCTTTTCTGACAAAGTCCTTTTCTCTGTCAGTACATATGTCTCCTTGTGCAATGAATTTCCAAGTGTTAGACAGGAGTCCAGTTTTGGACCTTGAACACAATCAGTTCATTATCGAAAGTCAGAATTATTTCTTTATATTTTATTTGTGAAGTAGGAAGTAAAGATATGCACTGAATTAGAAGTTGAGAAGAGTAAAGAGAGTAATGACTAGAAAAGGAAAAACAAAACATTTATTTGGATCAGATTTAAAAAAACAAGATATTATAAGCAGTATCATTTAGTAAATGTTCTTATTTTCTTGATAGTGCTGAACTTTTTCATTTGTACATGCAATGCATGTATGGAAAAATTTGCAAGGAGTGAATTTCCAAGAAAATAGTTGAAATTAAGAATGGGAAACTTGAGCTAAATAGCTGAAAGTAAGGAAGGACACTCAGCTGAAATAAAAGGATTCAGGGACTAGGTAGGCATATTTACATAAATTGCAGGTATAATGAGAGAATAATAATGAAAGAAATAAAACTGTAGATTATAATCAATTAAAAAGATATCTCAATATAATATTTTGAAAAGCTAAAACTATACTTTACTGACCTGTAAATTTCCCAGACTTCAAAGATTGATATAGGGTTGAAAATAAAATCTCTGAAACTGATGAGGTAAAGAATTAATCTGGAACAGTGGTTTTCAAAAGCCATGAAAGAAGAGGAACTTTTTTCTTTTTATTTCCAAATTTGTGGCAGAGAAGTGGTTTCACAAAAATTCCAGCAAGTGAAATTATAAAAATAATTATATGCATGGATGCTGTGAATGCTAGCATCTTAACTTTTAATTTCAGTGCTTAACTCATTGTGGACCAATTACAATGTTTTGACTGAAAATCATAAAATTTCAATAACATTAATCTAAACAGAAACCTGGATTATCAACATGGTAAATTGGAAAATTATAATCAAGATGGTTGAAATAACTTGAAGTAGAAACAAACAGCAACTACCCAGTTAACTCCTAACAAGGGCACTAAAAAGTCAGTAGAAAACTTAGAAGATAAAGGGATTAGAAGTCATAAAGCCACAATTCTCGAAAGAGTAAGTATTTTTGCAAGAGATAAGTGAAGGGGTTTATAATAAGCTGTCCCCCAACGACATATTTTAAAATATGAATTATTTTGAGCTGAAGACCCGGGAAGAACTTTTTATTTTATTCTTAACTACTTACAAGAATTTATGTAGCACAGAGCTCTTGGCGACAAAGGTCAGAGTTTTGCCGACAAAGGTCATCTAATCAAAGCTATGGTTTTTCCAGTAGTCATGTGTGGATTTGATAGTTGGACCATAAAGAAAGCTGAGTGCTCTAGAATTGATGCTTTTGAACTGTGGTGTTGGAGAAGACTCTTGAGATTCCTTGGACTACAGGAGATCAAACCAGTCCATCCTAAAGGATATCAGCCCTGGGATTTCTTTGGAAGGAACGATGCTAAAGCTGAAACTCCAGTACTTTGGCCACCTCATGAGAAGAGCTGAGTCTTTGGAAAAGACCCTGATGCTGGGAAAGATTGAGGGCAGGAGGAGAAGGAGATGACAGAGGATGAGATGGCTGGATGACATCACCAACTCGATGGACATGAGTTTGAGTGAACTCTGAGAGTTGGTGATGGACAGGAAACCCTGGCGAGCTGCAGTCCATGCGGTTGCAAATAGTTGGACACAACTGAGTGACTGAACTGAACTGATCAGGAAGCTCAGAGAGAGTGCAGTTACCTGAGATAACTTTTATCTGTAAGACATACCTGTATGGAAAGACAAACATAATTATCAAATATTTGCTCTTCCTGTTGTCCTATGAATTACTCTCTTGCCTTTTAAAACCCTAGGTCCGTAAGCCATTCCTTAACTAAAGGTTGTGTAGAAACACACAACTCCCCCAGTTTCCCTTCACTTTCCCTTGGGCTCCACATCTTTGAGGCTCCTGTACACAAGTAGCTATATTTGTTTTTTTCTTTTGTTAAACTTTTACTTTGCACATGCTGTCTTTCAGTCATGGCAATTCACTTTGTGGCCCCATGGACGGCAGTCTGTCAGACTCTTCTTTCTGTGCAGTTTTCCAGGCAAGAATACTGGAGTGGGTTGCCATTTCCTCCTCTAGGGGAACTTCCTGACCCAAGGACTGAACCCACATCTCCTGCATTGGCAGGTGGATACTTTATCACTGAGCCACCTGGGAGACTCCCTAATTTGTTTTGTGTAAATTTAATTATTAACTAGCAAAAGAATTCAGAAAGGTAGAGGAAAAATTTTCCTCTCCTACATAAGCAATGTAGCATATGGGGTAATGGGCATATTCTAGGATCAGGAAGATGTTATAATGAAAAAACAATCTACTTTTAGTTAAAGGTGAAAGCCTTCAAAAATAGTCTAGATTATAGACTGTTGTTGCTTTTGAATTGTGGTGCTGGAGTAGAATCTTGACAGTCCCTTGGACAGCAAGGAGACCCAACCAGTCAATCCTAAAGGAAATAAACCCTGAATATTCATTGGAAGGATTGATGCTGAAAATGAAGCTCCAATACTTGGTCCACCTGATGCGAACAGCTGACTCATTGGAAAAGACCTTGATTCTGGAAAAGACTGAGGGCAGGAGGAGAAGAGGATGGCAAAAGATAAGATGTTTGGATGGCATCATTGACTCAATGGACCAATGGATATGAGTTTGAACAAATTCTGGGATATAGTGAAGTACAGGGAAGCCTGGCATGGTTCAGTCCATGGGGTTGCAAAGAGTCCATCACGACTTAGCAACTCAACCACAATAAGAAAAAAACAAACACAGAAAATCAAATATTCCAAAAAGAAGCATAGAGAGGTTCAATCTGGGTCAGGGAACAGCACAGGATAAAGTATAGGAGACGGATAGCCAGATAGGAAACAGATTGGGTGATCACCAATGATATGATCTTATTAGTAACAATAATAAGGTTTATTAAAGCTACCATATTTTGCAACCAATTGAAGAAAATGCAAGTGAAAGTCACTGTTTGGTACCAGTTAAATGATGCTGGAGATTTCACACGCAAAAACATACCATGTTTTTAATGTTACTTATTTCTCAACTTGTGTACCTGCATGCTAAGTCACTTCAGTGATGTCTGATTCTAGACAACCCTTTGGACTGTAGCCCACCAGGTTCCTCTGTCCATGATGAAATTTTGTTGGCTACTAAACTGTCACAAAAATTCAGATTGAGCCAACTCCTGATTTATTCCTGAGGCAAGAGGAAGGTGAGGGCCTTGGGAGTTGCAGAAATGGACTGACAAGGCTGGGTTAGTATAACATCAGCAGGCTTATCTCTTGGAATGTTAGGGAAATTTTGCTTTCTAATCAAGACAATATTGCTCAGCTTTCTTTTGCTTTTATTTTTATTTTATTTTTCTTCTCTGCTTTTTTCATGAAGGCTTACACTGATTGATTTTAAATGTGATCAAATCAATGTTCCCATAATTTTTTAAAAAACGTTACACTTTGAGTTAAAACAAACTTCTTTTAAAGATAAACAATGATGTATTGAATGAATCATACCCAAAATTTATAACAGTTGATGAGTTCCTTTGTTATCTTAATACTTAGTTTTGATTCCTGTTTTACAAACTTGTATTTTCTGAGAGACAGGAATCTTGATTGAAACATTGGCTTATTAAAGTGTCCTGGTTAGCTTAAGTTGGAAATTTATAAGTGCTTGTGATTTATTGTTTGACTAATCTCTTTGTTTTAAAGGTGATGCCATTTCCTCATGAATTCTTCATCTCTTACTTTTGATTTTATATTTCTTTCAAGGAAAGATTATGTAAAGTTTTTGATTTGTGTAGAGAGGATTAGAAGATTGGCAAGAAAACTGCATATAATAATATTTATAAATATTCAACATGCATAAATCTGTTTTCTAGTATGAATGCTTGGTATGTTAGTGTTACCATGTGGATATTACTTCTGCTTAGTGAGAAAATAATCTTGCTTTTACATATCTCAGGAAATATCCAACTATGTTTTCTATTCTAGAAAGTGAAATTTACAATGTAATTGGTGAAGGAAAACTTGTCCACCAAAACTGAAATCTCAAGAAGCCAGTCTAGTGATCAAGCATATTTAATCTCTTTTTAAAAAGTTGTCAAACCAGGTGGCCTAGAACATGTTCAGTTCAGTTCAGTCACTCAGCTGTGTCCGACTCTTTGTGACCCCATGAATTGCAGTACGCCAGGCCTCCCTGTCCATCACCAACTCCCAGAGTTCACTCAAACTCACATCCATCAAGTCGGTGATGACATCCAGCCATCTCATTCTCTGTCGTTCCCTTTTCCTCCTGCCCTCAATCCCTCCCAGCATCAAAGTCTTTTCCAATGAGTCAACTCTTTGCATGAGGTGGCCAAAGTACTGGAGTTTCAGCTTTAGCATCATTTCTTCCAAAGAACACCCAGGGCTGATCTCCTTTAGAATGGACTGCTTGGATCTCCTTGCAGTCCAAGGGACTCTCAGGAGTCTTCTCCAACACCACAGTTCAAAAGTATCAATTCTTTGGCGCTCAGCTTTCTTCACAGTCCAAATCTCACATCTATACATGACCACTGGAAAAACCATAGCCTTCACTAGATGGACCTTTGTTGGCAAAATGATGTCTCTGCTTTTGAATATGCTATCTAGGTTGGTCATAACTTTTCTTCCAAGGAGTAAGCATCATTTAATGTTGTTTAATCTTAATTGAGCAATAGAAAATTGAAAAAGTAGAAATGATGAGATTCATTAAAGCTACTATATTTTGCAACCAATTGAAGGAAATGCAAATGAAAGTCATTGTTTGTTACCAGTGAAATGATACTGGAGATTTCACATGGCAAAAACACTCTATGTTTTTAATGTTACTTATTTCCTAACTTGCATGCATGCATGCTAAATCACTTCAGTCGTTTCTGATCCTTGGCAACCCTTTGGGCTATAGCCCACCAGGTTCCACTGTCCATTGGGTTCTCCAGGTAAGAATACTGGAATGTGTTTCTGTGACTTCCTCATTTCTCAATTTATATTTATGTAATAGAAAGAAAAAAAAAAACAAGAAAAAAGTATAATTAACATGAAAATTTACTCATAACTCATTGATAGAGTAAAAGCCAAATATATATATATATATATTAATATAAATTTACTTATTTTAACTGGAGGCTAATTCCTTTAAAATATTGTATTGGTTTTGCCATACATCAACATGAATCCACCATGGGTGTACATGTGTTCCCCATCCTGAACCCTCCTCCCACCTCTCTCCCAATACCATCCCTCTGGGTCATCCCAGTGCACCAGCCCTGAACATCCTGTATCATGCATCAAACCTGGACTGGTGATTCGTTTCACATATGATATTATACATGTTTCAGTGCTATTCTCCCAAATCATCCCACCCTAGCCCTGTCCCACAGAGTCCACAAGACTCTTCTATACATCTGTATCTCTTTTCCTGTCTCACATATAGGGTTATCATTACCATCTTTCTAAATTCCATGTATATGCATTACTATACTGTATTGGTGTTTTTCTTTCTGGCTTACATCAGTCTGTATAATAGGCTCCAGTTTCATCCAACTTATTAGAACTGATTCAAATGAATTCTTTTTAATGGCTGAGTAATACTCCATTGTGTATTTGTACCACACCTTTCTTATCCATTAGTCTGCTCATGGACATCTAGGTTGGTTCCATGTCCTGGCTATTATAAACAGTGCTCCAGTGAACATTGGGGTACACGTGTCTCTTTCAATTCTGGTTTCCTCAGTGTGTATGCCCAGCAGGGGGATTGCTGGGTCATAAGGCAGTTCTATTTCCAGTTTTTTAAGGACTCTCCACACTGTTCTCCATAGTGGCTATACTAGTTTGCATTCCCACAAACAGTGTAAGAGGGTTCCCTTTTCTCCACACCCTCTCCAGCATTGATTGCTTGTAAACTTTTGGACAGCAGCCATTCTGACTGGCATGAAATGGTACCTCATTGTGGTTTTGATTTGCATTTCTCTGATAATAAGTGATGTTTATCATCTTTTCATGTGTTTGTTAGCCATCTGTATGTCTTTTTTGGAGAATTGTCTGTTTAGTTCTTTGACCCATTTTTTGATTGGGTCACTTATTTTCTGGAATTGAGCTGTAGGAGTTGCTTGTATATTTTTGAGAAAATTCTTTGTCAGTTACTTTGTTTGCTATTATTTTCTTCCATTTTGAAGGCTGTCTTTTCACCTTGCTTATAGTTTCCTTTGTTTTGCAAATGCTTTCAATTTTAATTAGGTCCCATTTGTTTATTTTTGCTTTTATTTCCAATATTCTGGGAGGTGGGTCATGGAGAATCCTGTTGTGATTTATGTCGGAGAGTGTTTTGTCTATGTTCTCCCCTAGGAGTTTTATATTTTCTGGTCTTACGTTTAGATCTTTAATCCATTTTGAGTTTATTTTTGTGCACGGTGTTAGAAAGTGATCTAGTTTCATTCTTTTACAAGTGGTTGACCAGTTTTCCCAGCACCACTTGTTAAAGAGATTGTCTTTTCTCCATTGTATAGTCTTGCCTACTTTGTCAAAGATAAGGTGTCCATATGTGTGTGGATTTATCTCTGGGCTTTCTATTTTGTTCCATTGATATATATTTCTGTCTTTGTGCCAGTACCATAATGATTTGATGACTGTGGCTTTGTAGTAGAGCCTGAAGGTAAGCAGGTTGATTCCTCCAGTTCCATTCTTCTTTCTCAGGATTGATTTGGCTATTCGAGGTTTTTAGTATTTCCATACAAATTGTGAAATTATTTGTTCTAGCTCTGTGAAAAATACCGTTGGTAGTTTGGCAGGGATTGCATTGAATCTATAGATTGCTTTGGGTAGTATACTCATTTTCACTATATTGATTCTTTTGATCCATGAACATGGTATATTTCTCCATCTATTAGTGTCCTCTTTGATTTCTTTCATCAGTGTTATATAGTTGTCTATATATAGGTCTTTAGCTTCTTTAGGTAGATATATTCCTAAGTATTTTATTCTTTTTGTTGCAATGGTGAATGGAATTGTTTCCTTAATTTGTTAGTAGTTGGTTGCTGGGTTGGCTATTTTCCATTGTTTCTCAGTCTCATATCAACTCTTCTCTGCTGTATAAGGTAATCTATAAATCATATGTTTTAAAGTCTCTTTCCAGATATTTATGTTCAATTGTGTCAGTAGAACATAAGGAGAAGGACAGAAACAGTATGTTTCTAATACTGGCTTGAACATTGAGCAGTTGATAGAAGATGCTTTAAGTTGTTGAAGGAGGAATAGTAGTTGGGTAATTCTGGAATCCAGCCACCCAGTAAGCATATTTTGGCAATTCTAGTAGCAGTCGACATAGAAAACCTTCTGCCTCTCTATACAAAATGCAACAGCTGATGTAGGTTTGAAACTTCCACCCTAGGGGTATTCAGTTCAGTTCAGTCGCTCAGCCATGTCCGACTCTTTGTGACCCCAGGAATCGAAGCTCGCCAGGCCTCCCTGTCCATCACCATCTCCCGGAGTTCACTCAGACTCACGTCCATCAAGTACATGATGCCATCCAGCCATCTCATCCTCTGTTGTCCCCTTATCCTCCTGCCCCCAATCCCTCCCAGCATCAGAGTCTTTTCCAATGAGCCAACTCTTTGCATGAGGTGGCCAAAGTACTGGAGTTTCAGCTTTAGCATCATTCCTTCCAAAGAAATCCCAGAACTGATCTCCTTCAGAATGGACTGGTTGGATCTCCTTGCGGTCCAAGGGACTCTCAAGAGTCTTCTCCAACACCACAGTTCAAAAGTATCCATTCTTCAGCGCTCAGCCTTCTTCACAGTCCAACTCTCACATCCATACATGACCACAGGAAAAATCATAGCCTTGACTAGTCGGACCTTAGTCGGCAAAGTAATGTCTCTGCTTTTGAATATACTATCTAGTTTGGTCATAACATTTCTTCCAAGGAGTAAGCATCTTTTAATTTCACGGTTGCAGTCACCATCTACAGTGATTTTGGAGCCCAAAAAAATAAAGTCTGACACTGTGTCCACTGTTTCTCCATCTATTTGCCATGAAGTGATGGGGCCAGATGCCATGATCTTCGTTTTCTGAATGTTGAGCTTTAAGCCAACTTTTTCGCTCTTCTCTTTCACTTTCATCAAGAGGTTTTTTAGCTCCTCTTCACTTTCTGCCATAAGGGTGGTGTCATCTGCATATCTGAGGTTATTGGTATTTCTCCTGGCAATCTTGATTCCAGCTTGTGTTTCTTTCAGACCAGCACTTCTCATGATGTACTCTGCATAGAAGTTAAATAAGCAGGGTGACAATATACAGCCTTGACACACTCCTTTTCCTACTTGGAACCAGTCTATTGTTCCATGTCCATTTCTAACTGTTGCTTCCTGACCTACATACAGATTTCTCAGGAGGCAAGGCAAATTGGAAGTGGTCAAACAAGAGATGGCAAGAGTGAACATCAACATTCTAGAAATCAGTGAACTAAAATGGGTGACTTTAACTCAGATGACCATTATGTCTACTACTGTGGGCAGGAATCCCTTACAAGAAATGGACTGGCCATCATGGTCAACAAAAGAGTCCGAAATGCAGTACTTGGATGCAATCTCAAAAATGATAGAATGATCTCTGTTCATTTCCAAGGCAAACCATTCAATATCACAGAAATCCCAGTCTATGCCCCAACCAGTAATGCTGAAGAAGCTGAAGTTGAACGGTTCTATGAAGACCTACAAGACCTTTTAGAACTAACACCCAAAAAAGATGTTCTTTTTATTATAGGGGACTGGAATGCAAAAGTAGAAAGTCAAGAAACACCTAGGGTGACATCAAAATTTGGCCTTGGAACATGGAATGTAGCATGGCACAGGCTAATAGAGTTTTGCCAACAGAATGTACTGGTCATAGCAAACACCCTCTTCCAATAACACAGGAGAAGACTCTACACATGGACATCACCAGATGGTCAACACCAAAATTAAATTGATTATATTCTTTGCAGCCAAAGATGGAAAGCTCTAAACAGTCAGCAAAAACAAGACAAGGAACTGACTGTGGCTCAGATCATAAACTTCTTATTGCCAAACTCAGACTTAAATTGAAGAAAGTAGGGAAAGCCACTAGACCATTCAGGTATGACCTAAATTGAATACCTTATAAATATACAGTGGAAGTGAGAAACAAAATTAAGGGATGAGATGTGATAGATAGAGTGCCTGATGAACAATAGAATGAGGTTCATGACATTGTAGAGGATACAGGGATCAAGATCATCCCCGTGAAAAAGAAATGCAAAAAAGTAAAATGGTTGACTGGAGAGGCCTTACAAATAGCTGTGAAAAGAAGAGAAGCAAAAAGCAAAGGAAAAAAGGAAAGATATAAGCATCTGTATGCAGAGTTCAAGAACAGCAAGGAGAGATAAGAAAGATTTTCTCAGTGATAATGCAAAGAAATAGAGGAAAACAACAGAATGGCAAAGACTAGAGATCTCTTCAAGACAATTAGAGACACCACGGGAATATTTCATGCAAAGATGGTCTCGATAAGGGACAGAAATGGTACGGACTCAACAGAAGCAGAAGATATTAAGAAGAGGTGGCAAGAATACACAGAAGAACTGTACAAAAAAGATCTTCATGACCCAGATAATCACGATGGTGTGATCACTCGCCTAGAGCCAGAGATCTTGGAATGTGAAGTCAAGTGGACTTTAGAAAGCATCACTATGAACAAAGCTAGTGGAGGTGATGGAATTCCAGTTGAGCTATTTCAAATCCTGAAAGATGTTGCTATGAAAGTGCTGCACTCAATATGCCAGCAAATTTGGAAAATTCGGCAGTGGCCACAGGACTGGAAATTGTCAGTTTTCATTCTACCCCCAAAAGAAAGGCAATGCCAAAGAATGCTCAAACTACCGCACAATTGCACTCATCTCACAGGCTAGAAAGTAATGCTCAAAATTCTCCAAGTCAGGCTGCAGCAATACGTGAACCCTGAACTTCCAGATGTTCAAGCTGGTTTTAGAAAAGGCTGAGGACCCACAGATCAAACAGCCAACATCTGCTGTATTGTTGAAAAAGCAATAGAGTTCGGGAAAAACATCTATTTCTGCTTTATTGACCATGCCAAAGCCTTTGACTGTGTGGATCTCAATAAACTGTGGAAAATTCTGAGAGAGATGGGAATACCAGACCACCTGACCTGCCTCTTGAGAAATCTGTATGCAGGTCAGGAAGCAACAGTTAGAACTGGACATGGAATAACCGACTGGTTCCAAATAGGAAAAGGAGTACATCAAGGGTGTATATTGTCACCCTGCTCGTGTAACTTATAGGCAGAGTACATCATGAGAAATGCTGGGCTGGATGAAGCACAAGCTGGAATCAAGATGGCCAGGAGAAATATCAATAACCTCAGATATGCAGATGACACCACCCTTATGGCAGAAAGTGAAGAGGAACTAAAAAGGCTCTTGATGAAATTGAAAGAGGAGAGTGAAAAAGTTGACATAAAGCTCATCATTCAGAAATCTAAGATATGGCATCTGATTCCATCACTTCATGGGAAATAGATGGGGAAACAGTGGAAACACTGTCAGACTTTATTTTTGGGGGGCTCCAAATTCACTGCAGATGGTGATTGCAGCCATGAAATTAAAAGACACTCCTTGGAAGGAAAGTTATGACCAACCTAGACATCATATATGGAGAAGGCAACAGCAACTCACTTCAGTACTCTTGCCTGGAAAATCCCATGGACGGTGGAGCCTGGTAGGCTGCAGTCCATGGGGTCGCTACGAGTTAGATATGACTGAGAGTCTTCACTTTCACTTTTCGCTTTCATGATTTGGAGAAGGAAAATGCAACCCACTCCAGTGTTCTTGCCTGTAGAATCCCGTGGACAGGAGAGACTTGTGGGCTGCCCTCTATGGGGTCGCACAGAGTCAGACAGGACTGAAGCGACTTAGCAGTAGCAGCAGCAGCAGATAGCATATTAAAAAGCACTGTCATTACTTTGCCAACAAAGGTCTGTCTAGTCAAGGCCATGTTTTTTTCTAGTGATCACATACGGTTGTGAGGATTGGACTGTGAAGAAAGCTGAGCATCGAAGAATTGATGCTTTTGAACAGTGGTGTTGAAGAAGACGCTTTAGAGTCCCTTGGACTGCAAGGTGTTCCAACCAGTGCATCCTACAGGAGATCAGTCCTGGGTGTTCATTGGCAGGACTGATGCTAAAGCTGAAACTCTGATAATTTGACCACCTGATTGGAACAGCTGACTCATTGGAAAAGACTCTGATGCTGGGAGGGATTGGGGGCAGGAGGATAAGGGGACGACAGAGGATGAGATGGCTGGATGGCATCACCGACTCAATGGATGTGAGTTTGAGTGAACTCCGGGAGATGGTGATGGACAGGGAGGCCTGGCATGCTGAGATTCATGCAGTCAAAAAGAGTCGGTCAGGACTGAGTGACTGAACTGAACTGAACTGAAAATCCAAAAACTGGCTAAACTTGAAATAAATTAGAAATAAATAAAGTCAAGAGGAATTCATCTCGTTAATAATTAGTGATGCCTGCTAGCATGGAAAACCATAGCAACTTCAGGTTTTCTATGATTTACAAAATACACACATCAGTTTCTTGCTCTAAGGAAATAATGATCCTGTTGGCCCAGGCAGAAGTTTGCAGAAATCGGAGAAGACATTAAATATTTATTTTTGAGATAATGGGAGATTGACCAGTGTAGGAAAATATGATAGAAATCTCTATAGCATCAAGACCTTAAGCAGAGGTTCAGTTCAGTCACTCAGTCATGTCTGACTCTGCGAGCCCATGAACCGAAGCACTCCAGGTCTCCCTGTCCATGACCAACTCCCGGAGTCCAACCAAACCCATGTTTTTTGAGTCAGTGATGACACTCAGCCATCTCATCCTCTATCGCCCCCTTCTCCTCCTGCCCCTAGTCCCTCCATCATCAGAGTCTTTTCCAATGAGTCAGCTCTTTGCATCAGGTGGCCAAAGTATTGGAGTTTCAGCTTCAGCATCAGTCCTTCCAATGAACACCCAGGACTAATCTCCTTTACAATGGACTAGTTGGATCTCCTTGCAGTCCAAGGGACTGTCAGTGAAGATTCTTCTCCAACACCACAGTACAAAAGCACCAATTTTTCTGTGCTCAGTTTTCTCTATAGTCCAACTCTCACATCTATACATGACCACTGGAAAACCATAGCCTGACTAGATGGACCTTTGTTGACAAAGTAATGTCTCTGCTTTTTAATATGTTGTCTAGGTTGGTCATAACTTTCCTTCCAAGGAGTAAGCGTCTTAATTTAATGGCTGCAATCACCATCTGCAGTGATTTTGGAGCCCAGAAAAATAAAGTCAGCCACTGTTTCCCTATCTATTTGCCATTAAGTGATGGACCAGATGCCATGATCTTAGTTTTCTGAATGTTAGATGTTAGAATGCAGATGTCAGTGGTCATGAAATTAAAATTAGACCATTCATGATGATAATTTTTCACCATTCCTTAGTGTCTCATACCTGCAAAATGAGAGGATACAAACAAGCAAAGAATTAATTTTAACCTATGTTTTTGTGCTTTGACAAAATGAGAATATTCACTAACCTGGGTAAGATATAAAGTTAAGAGTGTTTGGTGGTGACAGAGAGTAAAAAGCTGTAGGAAGTATGCACTGGTCAAGGCCATTATGCAGGATATTGTTAAGAGGGGCCAATGTAATGAAAGATCATGAAATAGGAGACTAACACTGTAAAATTTTTGATAATATATTATAGTTTGGAAATGCAACTTAGTTGGTCTTTTGGGTTCCTGGACCCAGTTTCCAAAGTGTGTGTGTGTGTGTGTGTGTTGGGATATGTGAGCTCCCA
This sequence comes from Budorcas taxicolor, assembly GCF_023091745.1. Lineage (NCBI taxonomy): Eukaryota > Metazoa > Chordata > Mammalia > Artiodactyla > Bovidae > Budorcas > Budorcas taxicolor. The sequence continues at coordinate 76,655,313 of NC_068910.1, forward strand.
ACACAAGTTTGAGCCATTCTCAGGAACGAGCTGGTGAATTCAATTCAGTTCTGACACTATCTACCCAGATATAGCATCAGGTTCCACAGGCTAAAGGCTCAACCCTCCAGGACTATCCTCTCCCACTTCAGATGACAATTACAGGTTCAGACTGGCAACTGCACTTCTGACTATAGGTTATAAACCAGAGGTTTTCAAAACCTCTTCCTTAGGTTCCAATAGAGAAGCTCACAGAATTCAGGAAACCACTTTACTCACCTAAATTTCCAGTCTATCATAAAAGAATATAACTCAGAAAGAGCCAGTTGGAAGAAATGCATAGGGTGGGATGTGGGGAAAGGAAGAAGACCTTTCATGCTCTGTCCAGATGCACCACTTTCCCTAAATCTCATTATGTTCACCATCCTATAAGCTCCTTGAGCCCCATCATTTTGGACCTTTTGTGGAGGTGTTATAACTTAGGCAAGATTGATTAAGTTATCAGACATTGGCAAATGACTCAATCTGTAATCCTCTTCATTTCTAGCAGGTTTGAGGGGCAGATTTTGAGGAGTGAGATGGTGGGATTGAAAATTCCAACCCTCTAATCACATGATTAGCTCTATTGGCCACCAGCTCCAACATTAAACGAATTCCACAGGTCACCTCATTAACATCAAAAACCTCTTTGTGGCTCTCATCCCTTAGGAAATTCCAGAAGTTTTAGGAGCTCTGTGACAGAAATGAAGATGAAGACCAAATACATATTTGTTTTTTATAAATCATACTGTCAGTGTTTCTATTCCTATTAACTGATTTCATCTGCTTATTTTTAGATTAAAATTTTGTGGTTAGAAAATTAGTGTTATGCTCCTGTTTTTATAGTCAGTAATAACAATAGCAAGAATTATTGTTATGTGTTATGCCTATTCTAACTGATTTTACTTATTTATTTAATATCTAAAACAACTCTATAGTAGGAATATTATTAATATTATATAATGAAAATTATAGTGCTTGTGTGCTAAGTCACTTCAGTCGTGTCCTACTCGGTGTGACCCAATTGACTATAGCCCATCAGGCTTCTCTGTCCATGGAATTTTCCAGGCAAGAATGCTGGAGTGGATTGCCATTCCCTTCTCCAGGGGATCTTCCCAAACCAGAGGTTGAAATTGCATCTCTTACGTCTCTTGCATTGGCAGGCAAGTTCTTTACGACTAGTGCCAACATAGAGAAAATTATATTATATAGTTTTAAATGTTATTTTGTTGGCATTTAATAAATGTACAAAAACAGGAACAGAGGTACACAAGTTCTTAGGCCCAGTAAATTGCAGAGCTAAGATTAGAACCTGACAGTCTGACTCTGAAACCAATGTGCTCACCTAGCATATTATCATGTATTAATCTAGATCTCCTGATTCCCAGTTGTCTTTTCCCTCTGCTACATGGACATATTAATTGACCAAATATTTTATTTATGTATAAATTGATTATATTCTTGATTGTGTCCTTAATTCGCCATGCAGCTTTCTCCAAACTAGCTTATATAAACTAACTGGTATTAAGTTTGGAATAATATATAATATCTGTAATCTTATTATTTTTTCATATGTGTAACTAAATTAGAAGAAGCATGCAGTGTTCTGATTAGAAATATACTGATCAATATGCACACATTCAACACAATTGTCAAAAAAAACTCATAGAGGGAAAATGTTCCAACTTTAAGCTATACACAGTGGCCCTAGTTGTTCATCAGGTTGCATACAAAATATTCATTGAATTCGTATTCTTTGTAAGAAATTATAAATTTAATATTTTTATGTTATCACAAATTTAGTCCAGATAATAGATGCAAAATACATATAAAAAACCTGTAAGCTATAAGAAAATGAAATGATATGAAGACTTGAGTTATATATATATATATATATATGTATATTATATTTTAATCTTGACCATTACTGAGTTGAGCGTTAATGTAAGCATTGACTCAAAAATTGTAAGATAAAATTAATTTCCAGATTTTTAAAATAATTCTTAATTCGAACTTTCTCTCTAGAAACATTCAAAACATTTCTGTGTGCAATGCAATTAATTAATGTAATTCTTGTTACTCTTGAAACTGGGAGATGGAAGCATCAAAAATTTAATTGGATAATAAATATCACAATAGGGAAACAACCTTATCTGAATCGTCCTCTGGCTTGATTCCCAGAATCCAGTAAAGTAATGGAGTGTTATAAATATAGAAAACAATGCACATGTTTTGTGCTCAATAATCTCTTTATTCAGTTCTGCACAGGAAGCACTTATTTTATTTTTGAAATACAGCTAATAATTTTGCCATAATCTGAAATTCTGTAGGAATTGCCAAGAATGCCAAAGTAGCAGAATATGTATTTTTCTTTTTCTTCAATTTAGTATATATCAGTTCACTTCAGTCCCTTAGTCATCTTCTAGTCTTTGTGATCCCATGGACTGCAGCACACCAGGCCTCCCTGTCCATCACCAACTCCCAGAGCCTGCTCATACTCATGTCCACCGAGTCAGTCATGCCATCCAACCATCTCATCCTCTGTCATCCCCTTCTCCTCCCACCTTCAATCTTTCCCAGAATCAGGATCCTTTTCCAATGAGTCAGTTCTTTGCATCAGGTGGCCAAAGTATTTGAGTTTCAGCTTCAAGCGGTCTTTCCAATGAATATTCAGGACAGATTTTCATTAGGTTTGACTGGTTGGATCTCCTTGCAGACCAAGGGACTCTCAAGAGTATTCTCCAATACCACAGTTCAAAAGCATCAATTCTTTGGTGCTCAGCTTTCTTTATGGTCCACCTCACATCCATATGTGATTACTGGACAAACTATAGCTTTGACTAGACAGACGTTTGTTGGCAAAGTAATGTCTCTACTTTTTACTATGTTGTCTAGGTTGGTCATAACTTTCCTTCCAAGGAGTAAGTGTCTTTTAATTTCATGGCTGCAGTCACCATCTGCAGTGATTTTGGAGCCCAGAAAAATAAAGTCTCTCACTGTTTCTACTGTTTCCCCATCTATTTGCCGTGAAGTGATGGGACCGGATGCCGTGGTCTTAGTTTGCTGAATGTTGAATTTTGAGCTAACATTTTCACTCTCCTCTTTCACTTTCATCAAGAAGCTCTTTAGTTCTTCTTCACTTTCTGCCATAAGGGTGGTGTCATCTGCATATCTATTTCTCCCAAGAATCTTGATTCCAGCTTGAGCATCATCCATCCTGACATTTTGCATGATGTACTCTGCATATAAGTTAAATAAGTAGGTATATATGGTCCCATCTATAAAACATCATACAGATACTTTAGCATTGGCTCCAATTTTTTGATAACCCATGTTCATAGTTATTTACACTAACTTGTTGTTATGTAGTGAAAGGGGAAGAAACAGGCCGAATAAGCAGTACATTTTGAATCTTGCCCGTTTGAAAAGATTCTCCATCAATAATGTAAGATGAAGTGGTTTCCTCATTTAGTTTCTAGGTACAGTCTTATTTTGAAATGAGGTTCTTCTGGAGATTACATTTTGAGAAATATACACTGGAAAAGGCAAATATGGGCCTAAAATAAAATTGTGAAGATATTATTGATCAATATGAGGAGCATATTAACAGGATGCAAGAAAATAGTTACATTGAAGACCTTCTTCATTCAGGTGTTTCATGGAAGGAGAGACCATTGCACTTTTACCTATGGACTTCCTTTGACTATTGCAATTGTAAACTCATGCTTCTGCTCACCTCTGAGGACTGATCTGGTATAATTTCTACAATCCCTCACTGCTGCAAACAGCACCCTTGGGAACAGAAAATATTTCCTTCCTTCAATACTGACATATCCACTTTTTATCCACTTTCCTCTGTGGTATTCACTCAACCTCAATCACTCTGTGCCGTGTCCACAGTAACAGACCATTCTGATTAAGGCTTATCTCTTAATATAAGAGATTCAAGACTTACATCTCAATCACATGCATTTTTTTTTTAAATCCCAGAATACATTTATTGACCACCACCCAGTCACATCTGCTTTGATCAAATGGGTTAAATGCCACTAATGCACACGTTCATGGTAATTATTAGTTGTCAACATTTTAGAATTCTTCAAATTTTATTGAACTAGCTTTTGTTTGTTTTTTAACCCTCAAAATGTTAAGTTTTGTAGGATTTAGAAGATCTTCTGGGGAAGGAAATGGCAACCCACTCCAGTATTCATGTCTGGAAAATCCCATGGACAGAGGAGCCTGGCAGTCTTTAGTCCATGGGGTGCCAAGAGGGTTGAACATGACTGAATAACTAAACACAACAACACAGGTAATAAGGAATCTAGTGTCTAACATATGTCCATGGCATAAGTTCTCAATAAATATTAGCATGAATTGTTTATTTATAATATTCTTCCCATTTTTCCTTTGAAAATGTTCACTTTTTAGGATTTCATATATAGCAAGTGAAAGTGAAAGAAGGTGAAGTTGCTCAGTCGTGTCTGACTCTTTGCGACCCCGTGGACTGTAGCCCACCAGGCTCCTCTGTCCATGGGATTCTCCAGGCAAGAATACTGGAGTGGGTTGCCATTTCCTTTTCCAGGGGATCTTCCCCACCCAGGGATTGAACCCAGGTCTCCCACATTGTATACAGAGGCTTTACTGAGACACCAGGGAAGTCCATAGTTTGCCCCCAGGTAAATAGCAGGGAGGGAACACAGCTCCACCCATCAAGTGAAAATTGGATTAAAGTTTTACTGAGCATGGCCCCACCCATCAGAAAAGTTCAGTTCAGTTCAGTCGCTCTGTCATGTTTGACTTTTTGTGACCCCATGAATCGCAGCACACCAGGCCTCCCTGTCCATCACCAACTCCCGGAGTTCACTCAGACTCACATCATTGAGTCAGTGATGCCATCCAGCCATCTCATCCTCTGTCATCCCCTTCTCCTCCTGCCCTCAATCCCTCCCAGCATCAAAATCTTTTCCAGTGGGTCAACTCTTCGCATGAGGTGGCCAAAGTACTAGAGCTTCAGCTTTAGCATCATTCCCGCAAAGAAATTCAAGGGGTGATCTCCTTCAGAATGGACTGGTTGGATCTCCTTGTAGTTCAAGGGGCTCTCAAGAGTCTTCTCCAACACCACAGTTCAAAACCATCAATTCTTCGGCACTCAGCCTTCTTCTACTCTTACATCCATGCATGACTACTGGAAAAACCATAGCCTTGACTAGACGGACCTTAGTCAGCAAAGTAATGTCTCAATATACTATCAATATACTATCTAGGTTGGTCATAACGTTTCTTCCAAGGAGAAAGCGTCTTTTAATTTCATGGCTGCAGTCACCATCTGCAGTGATTTTGGAGCCCAGAAAAATAAAGTCTGACACTGTTTCTACTGTTTCCCCATCTATTTCCCATAAAGTGATGGGACCGGATGCCATGATCTTTGTTTTGAATGTTGAGCTTTAAGCCAACTTTTTCACTCTCCTCTTTCACTTTCATCAAGAGGCCTTTTAGCTCCTCTTCACTTTCTGCCATAGGGTGGTGTCATCTGCATATCTGAGGTTATTGATATTTCTCCTGGCAATCTGGATTCCAGCTTCTGCTTCTTCCAGTCCAGCGTTTCTCATGATGTACTCTGCATAGAATTTAAATAATCAGGGTGACAATATATAGCCTTGACGTACTCCTTTTCCTATTTGGAACAAGCCTGTTGCTCCATGTCCAGTTCTAACTGTTGCTTCCTGACCTGCATACAGATTTCTCAAGAGGCAGGTTAGGTGGTCTGATATTCCCATTTCTTTCAGAATTTTCCACAGTTAATTGTGATCCACACAGTCAAAGGCTTTGGCATAGTCAATAAAGCAGAAATAGATGTTTTTCTGAAACTCTCTTGCTTTATCCATGATCCAGCAGATGTTGGCAATTTGATCTCTGGTTCCTCTGCCTTTTCTAAAACCAGCTTGAACATCAGGGAGTTCACGGTTCATGTATTGCTGAAGTCTGGCTTGGAGAATTTTGAGCATTACTTTACTAGCATATGAGATGAGTGCAATTGTACGGTAGTTTGAGCATTCTTTTGCATTTCCTTTCTTTGGAATTGGAATGAAAACAGACCTTTCCCATCAGAACAAGACCCAGTATCCCCTTAGTCAGTCTCTCTCATCAGGAAGCTTTCATAAGCCTCTTATCCTTCTCCATCAGAGGGCAGATAGAATGAAAACCACAATTACAGAAAACTAACCAAAATAATAACATGGTCCATAGCATTGTCTAACACTATGAAACTATGAACCATGTGGTGTAGGGCCACTCAAAACTATCAGGTCATGGTGGAGAGTTCTGACAAAATGTGGTCCCCTGGATAAGGGAATGGCAAGCCACTTCAGTATTCCTACCTTGAGAACCTTTCATACTGTTCATGGGGTATGAAACAGTATGCAAAGGAGCCATGCTCAATAAATCTTTAATCCATTTTTCTGTTGATAGGTCAGAGAAGACAGTGGCACTCCACTCCAGTACTCTTGCCTGGAAAATCCCATGGATGGAGGAGCCTGGAAGGCTGCAGTCCATGGGATCGCTAAGAGTCGGACACAACTGAGCAATTTCACTTTCACTTTTCACTTTCATGCATTGGAAAAGGAAATGGCAACCCACTCCAGCGTTCTTGCCTGGAGAATCCCAGGGATGGGGGAGCCTGGTGGGCTGCCATCTATGGGGTCGCACAGAGTCAAACACGACTGAAGTAACTTAGCAAACCTTGTGGTTTAGCCTGAGGGCAAAGTATGGTAGGGGTAATGATGGCAATGGAGAACTCCTTCAAAAGGACTCTCTTCTACACTGTTGTATTCAGTGCTCCTGACCTTTCAGCAGGCTGCTGTCAACTCACATCTCTCCTGGAGACTTCTGGACTCTCACAGGCAAGTCTGGTTCAATCTCCTGTGGAGACACTGCTCTTTTCTCCTGCCTCCTAGTGTGCACAAGGTTTGTTTGTGCCCTCCAAGGATTTCTTTCCCCAGTCACGTGGAAGTTCTGTAATCAAATCTCACTGGCCTCTGAAGTCAATATGCCACTGAATTTGGAAAGTAAAGCAATGGCCAAAGGACTAGGAATGGTCAGTTTTCATTCCAATCCCAAAGAAAGCCAAAGAATACTTTGAACATTCTTTGAACATTCTACTGCACAATTACACTCATCTCACATGCTAGCAAAGTAATGCTCAAAATTCTCCAAACCAAGCATCCACAGTATGTGAACTGAGAACTTCCAGATGTTCAAGTTAGATTTAGAAAAAGGCAGAGGAACCATAGATCAAATTGCCAACATCTTTTGGATCATCAAACAAGCAAGAGAATTCCAGAGAAACATCTTCTTCTGTTTTATTGACTATGCCAAAGATTTTGACTGTGTGGTCATGCCAAAGCCTTTGACTGTGTGATCATGCCAAAGCCTTTGATCTTGTGGATCACAACAAATTGTGGAACATTCTTCAAGAGATAGGAATACCAGACCACCTTTCGTGCCTCCTGAAAAATGTGCATGAAGGTCAAAAAGCAACAGCTAGAACTGGACATGGAACAAGGGACTGGTTAAAAATTGGGAAATGAGTAGGTAAAGGCTGTATATTGTCACCCTGCTTATTTAACTTATATGCAGAGTACATCATGGGAAATACCAGACTGGATGAAGCATGGAATCAGGAATTCCTTGGAGAAATGTCAGTAACCTCAGATATGCAGACGACACCACCATTATGGCAGAAAGTGAAGAGGAACTAAACAGCCTCTTGATGAAAGTGAACGAGGAGAGTGAAAATGATGGCTTAAAACTCAACATTCAAAAAGTAAGATAAAGACATCTGATCCAAGCACTTCATCACAGATAGGTGGGGAAACAGTGGAAATAGTGACAGACTTTATTTTCTTGGGCTCCAGAATCACTGCAGATGGTGATTGCAGCTATGAAATTAAAAGATGCTTGCTGCTTGGAAGAAAACTTATGACCCGCCTAGACAATATATTAAAAAGCAAAGACATTACTTTGGTGTCAAAGGCCCATTTAGTCAAAGCTATGGTTTTTCCAGTAGTCATGTATGGATGTTAGAGTTGGACCATAAAGAAAGCAGAGCAATGAAGAATTGATGGTTTTGAACTGTGGTGTTAGAGAAGACTCTTGAGAGTCTGTTGGACTGCAAGGAGATCCAAAAGGAGATCTTTAGGAGTCCTTCCGAAAGGAGATCAGTCCTGAATATTCATTGGAAGGGCTGATGTTGAAGCTGAAGCTCCAATACTTTGGCCACATTATGCAAAGAACTTCTTCATTTGAAAAGACCCTGATACTGGGAAAGATTGAAGGCAAGAGGAGAAGGGGACAACAGAGGGTGAGATGGTAGGATGACATCACTGACTCAATCGACATGAGTGTGAGTAAGCTCTGGGAGCTGTTGATGAACAGGGAAGCCTACAGTCCATGGGTCACAAAGTGTCAGACCCAGCTGAGCAACTGAACTGAACTGATGCTTGGTGAACGATGAATCAAAGTCTAAGGGATTTTGTTGCAGTGGTATTTACTTAGTAAGTACACTTTTCTTACTTTGATTGTATACACATGTATACACATTGTATGAAATTTGTGGAGATGAGAGTATAACTAGTGGTATTTGAGCACTACCACCATAACCTCCTTTGTCCTGTCATTTGTGTACAAAAGAAAGAATGCTTTTGCTCATCCCTAATTTATTCTACTATTTTTTCTTTAAACACAACAGTATCAGTTTCATATGTTTAAAGATAATTCAATGTGTGATATTGCACTTAAAAGTTCATTTCTTTCAGTTTTGCTATAGCAAATTTACATAAAATAAAATTCATTCATGTAAAGCATTCCATCTGATAAAGTTTGATACGTGTTAAAGAAGTGTAACCAACACCACTATCTAGTTTTAGAACACTACCACACACCCTAGATGTTCCTTCACACTCTTCTGGAGTAAATTCATCTTCAGATCCTTGGTGCCTAGCAGTGAATATTAAGCCTCATATAATTTCATAACTTCCCCAGTGACTCAGATGGTAAAAAAAAAAAAAAAAAAAAAAAAAAAAAATCTGCCTGAAATGCAGGAGACCCAGGTTTGATCTCTGGGTGGGGAAGATCCCCTGAAGAAGGAAATGGCATCTCACTTCAGTATTCTTGCCTGGAGAATCCTATGGACTGAGGAGCCTGGTGGGCTGAACATACCTTCAGTACCATTCAGTCGCTCAGCTGTGTTCAACTCTTTGCAACCCCATGGACAGCATCACTCCAGGATTCGCTGTCCATTACCAGCTCCCTGAGCTTTCCCAAACTCATGTCCATTGAATCATTGATGCCATCCAGCCAACTCATGCTTTGTCATCCCCTTCTCCTCTTTCCTTCAATCTTTCCAAGCATCAGGGTCTGTTCCAAAGAGTCAGTTCTTTTTTTCCTATTAGTCTTTCACATCACTGAATGTCTTCTGGTCAAGGGATATTGATAGTTTTATTCCAGACTATATTTTCTAAGAATATTTTTTATCACAAACCCTGGAAGATGGAGATAAAGGATCCCTCAAAAACAGAGGCAGATTTGTTTCCTGACCAGAACAATAAAAATAATGTCTCTGTGCAGGGCAAATTTTGAGCAAGTTTTCCAGTAGAACATTGTAAGATTAGATGTTAAGCAACTTTTGTTCCTCAGCTGTGACATAAAACCCACTGTGTGTTAGGGATCAATCTACATCACTTTATATCACCCCCATGACTCGGACAGAAGGAGAATAGATGCAAACATGCAGGATAGGCTGATTACTCTGCTGTGAGTAAAAATGTCTTTGTCTCTGACCTAGGAGTCTATGTCTTATGCCACCATTTGTAGACCTGTAGCACTTTAATTTACCAGCCTGCAAGTAAAGAAAATTCTCAAACTCTTCCCAGTTCTTGATGTCTTGATCTCACAGAGCTTACCTTTCTTTATGAGGAGAAAGACACTAATACAGTAAAGAATTGGGTGTTAGTAGTGCAGATCATGGAGCATGATGAAAAATAATAATGCATATAAAAGGAATAGAATGGTGGCGGTAGATGCTGTTTTATTTGAGGCGGTCCAACATTGGGCAGATACTTACAGGAATTAGGAGAGCGAGATATGCAAATATTCCAACCAGATGGCTATTTCTTTATATAAATCCCCAAACTACTCTAGTAGGAAAAATTTTTGTATAGCTTGAATTTGTTTAACGAGATACATGTATTCATTTCAGTTCAGTCGCTCAGTCATGTCCAACTCTTTGCAACCACATGAACCACAGCATGTCAGGCCTCCTGGTCCATCACCAACTCCCTGAGTTCACTCAAACTCATGTCCATCGAGGTGGTGATGCCATCCAACCATCTCATCCTTTGTCATCCCCTTCTCTTACTGCCCTCAATCTTTCCCAGCATCATGGTGTTTTCCCGTGAGTCAACAATTCGCATCAGGTGGCCAAAAGTATTGGAATTCCAAAAGTATTGGAATTTCAGCTTCAACATCAGTCTTTCCAATGAACACCCAGGACTGATCTCTTTTAGGATGGACTGGTTGGTTCTCCTTGAAGTCCGAGGGACTCTCAAGAGTCTTCTCCAACACAACAGTTCAAAAGCATCAATTCTTTGGTGCTCAGATTTCTTTATAGTCCAACTCTCACATTCATACATGACCACTGGAAAAACCATAGCCTTGACTAGATGGAAATTTGTTGGCAAAGTAATGTCTCTGCTTTTTAATATGTTGTCTAGGTTGATCATAACTTTCTTTCCAAGGAGTAAGAGTCTTTTAATTTCATGGCTGCAATCACCATCTGAAGTGATTTTGGAGCCCAGAAAAATAAAGTCAACCACTGTTTCCACCGTTTTCCCATCTATTTGCCATGCATGTATTAACTTTATTGGAAAAAAAAGAAAAGAAAAGAAATTAGACTGAATGGGAAAAAATGAGCCCAAAAAACAAACAAAAAAACAAACAAAGAAAAAAGAATCTAAAAGGGTGTAATTGAGGTACAGCTAAGATATACACATTCTAGATGGGGAGAAATCTAAGCAAGTAAGTCTTGAAACTGATTTCGCTATTGTTAACAAAAAAAATAGTTTTCTTAGGCTTTTTTAATATCCTAATGTATACCCAACAGTAGTAGATATAATGGTCATCTGAGTTAAATTTACCCATTCCCGTCCATTTTAGTTACTGTGGGCAGGAATCCCTCAGAAGAAATGGAGTAGCCATCATGGTCAACAAAAGAGTCCAAAATGCAGTACTTGGATGCAATCTCAAAAACGACAGAATGATCTCTGTTCGTCTCCAAGACAAACCATTCAAATCACAGTTATCCAAGTCTATGACCCAAGCAGGAATGCTGAAGAAGCTGAAGTTCAACGGTTCTATGAAGACCTACAAGACTTTTTAGAACTAACACCCACAAAAGATGTCCTTTTCATTATAGGGGACTGGGATGCAAAAGTAGGAAGTCAAGAAACATCTGGAGTAATAGGCAAATTTGGCCTTGGAATGAGGAATGAAGCAGGGAAAAGACTAATGGAATTTGGCTAAGAAAATGCACTAGTCACAGCAAACACCCTCTTCCAACAACACAAGAGAAAACTCTACACATGGACATCACCAGATGGTCAAAACCAAAATCAGATTGATTATATTCTTTGGAGCCAAAGATGGAAAAGCTCTATACAGTCAACAAAAACAAGACCAGGAGCTGACTGTGGCTCACATCATGAACTCCTTATTACCAAATTCAGACTCAAATTGAAGAAAGTAGGGAAAACCACGGAAGAACTGTACAAAAAAGATCTTCACGAACAAGATAATCATGATGATGTGATAACTAATCTAGAGCCAGACATTTTGGAATGCGAAGTCAAGCAGGCCTTCGAAGGCATCACTACGACACAGCTAGTGGAGGTGATGGAATTCCAGTTGAGCTGTTTCTAATCCTGAAAGACAATGCTGTGAAAGTGCTGCACTCAATATACCAGCAAATTTCGAAAACTCAGCAGTGGCCAGAGGACTGGAAAAGGGCAGTTTTCATTCCAATCTCAAAGAAAGGCAATGCAAAAGAATGCTCATACTACCGCACAATTGCACTCATCTCACATTCTAGCAACAAAATGCTCAAAATTCTCCAAGCCAGACTTCAGCAATACGTGAACCGTGAACTCCCTGATGTTCAAGCTGGTTTTAGAAAAGGCAGAGGAACCACAGATCAAATTGTCAACATCCGCTGGATCATGGAAAAAGCAAGAGAGTTCCAAAAAAAACACATCTATTTCTGTTTTTTTGACTATGCCAAAGCCTTTGACTGTGTGGATCACAATAAACTGTGGAAAATTCTGAAAGAGATGGGAATACAAGACCACCTAACCTGCCTCTTGAGAAATCTGTATGCAGGTCAGGAAGCAACAGTTAGAACTGTACATGGAACAACAGACTGGTTCCAAATAGGAAAAGGAGTATGTCAAGGCTGTATATTGTCACCTGCTTATTTAGCTTCTATGCAGAGTACATCATGAGAAACGTTGGGCTGGAAGAAGCAGAAGCTGGAATCAAGATTGCCAGGAGAAATATCAATAACCTCAGATATGCAGATGACACCACCCTTATGGCAGAAAGTGAAGAGGAGCTAAAAAGCCTCTTGTTGAAAGTGAAAGAGGAGAGCGAAAAATTTGGCCTAAAGCTCAACATTCAGAAAATGAAGATCATGGCATCCGGTCCCATCACTTCATGGGAAGCAGATGGGGAAACAGTAGATACAGTGTCAGACTTTATTTTTGAGGGCTCCAGTATCACTGCAGATGGTGACTGCAGCCATGGAATTAAAAGACGCTTACTCCTTGGAAGAAAAGTTATGAGCAACCTAGATATTATATTCAAAAACAGAGACATTACTTTGCCGACTAAGGTCCATCTAGTCAAGGCTATGGTTTTTGCTGTGGTCATGTATGGATGTGAGAGTTGGACTGTGAAGAAGGCTGAGCGCTGAAGAACTGATGCTTTTGAACTGTGGTGTTGGAGAAGACTCTTGAGAGTCCCTTGGACTGCAAGGAGATCCAACCAGTCCATTCTGAAGGAGATCAACCCTGGGATTTCTTTGGAAGGTATGATGCTGAAGCTGAAGCTCCAGTACTTAGGCCACCTCATGCGAAGAGTTGACTCATTGGAAAGACTCTGATGCTGGGAAGGATTGGGGGCAGGAAGAGAAGGGGACGACAGAGGATGAGATGGCTGGATGTCATCACAGACTCGATGGACACAAGTCTGAGTGAACTCCGGGAGATGGTGATGGACAGGGAGGCCTGGTGTGCTGCGGTTCATGGAGTCACAAAGAGTTGGACACTACTAAGCGAGTGAACTGAACTGAACTGAACTGAGGGAAAACCGCTAGACCATTCATGTATGACCTAAATCAAATCCCTTATGATTATACAGTGGAAGTGAGAAATAGATTTAAGGGCCTAGATCTGATAGAGAGAGTGCCTCATGAACTATGGAATGAGGTTCGTGACATTGTACAGGAGACAGGGATGAAGACCATCCGATGGAAAAGAAATGCAAAAAAGCAAAATGGCTGTCTGGGGAGGCCTTACAAATAGCTGTGAAAAGAAGAGAGGCAAAAAGCAAAGGAGAAAAGGAAAGATATAAGCATCTGAATGCAGAGTTCCAAAGAATAGTAAGAAGAGATAAGAAAGCCTTCTTCAGCGATCAATGCAAAGAAATAGAGGAAAAGAACAGAATGGGAAAGACTAGAGATCTCTTCAAGAAAATTAGAGATATCAAGGGAGCATTTCATGCAAAGATGGGCTTGATAAAGGACAGAAATTGTATGGACCTAACATAAGCAGAAGTTATTAATAAGAGGTGGCAAGAATACACAGAAGAACTGTACAAAAAAGATCCTCATGACCCAAATAACCATGACGATGTGATCACTCACCTAGAGCCAGACAACTTGGAATGTGAAGTCAAGTGGGCCTTCGAAGGCATCACTATGAACAAAGCTAGTGGAGGTGATGGAATTCCAGTGGAGCTGTTCAAATCCTGAAAGATGATGCTGTGACAGTGCTGCATTCAATATACCAGCAAATTTGGAAAACTCAGCAGTGGCCACAGGACTGGAAAGGATCAGTGTTCATTCCAATCCCCAAAAAGGGCAATGCAAAAGAATGCTCATACTACCGCACAATTGCACTCATCTCACATGCTAGTAAAGTGATGCTCAAAATTCTCCAAGCCAGGCTTCAGCAATACGTGAACCGTGAACTCCCTGATGTTCAAGCTGGTTTTAGAAAAGGCAGAGGAACCACAGATCAAATTGCCAACATCTGCTGGATCATGGAAATAGCAAGAGGGTTCCAGAAAAACATCTATTTCTGCTTTATTGACTATGCCAAAGCCTTTGACTATGTGTATCACAATAAACTGTGGGAAATTCTGAAAGATGGGAATACCAGACCACCTAACCTGCCTCTTGAGAAATCTGTATGCAGCTCAGGAAGCAATGGTTAGAACTGGACATGGAACAACAGACTGGTTCCAAATAGGAAAAGGAGTGTGTCAAGGCTGTATATTGTCACCGTGCTTATTTAACTTATATGCAGAGTACATCATGAAAAATGCTTGACTGGAAGAAGCAGAAGCTGGAATCAAGATTTCCAGGAGAAATATCAATAACCTCAGATATGCAGATGACACCACGCTTATGGCAGAAAGTGAAGAGGAACTAAAAAGCCTCTTGATGAAGGTGAAAGAGGAGAGTGAAAAAGTTGGCTTAAAGCTCAACATTCAGAAAACGAAGATCATGGTAGCTGGTCCCATCTCTTCAGGGGAAACAGATGGGGAAACAGTAGATACAGTGTCAGACTTTATTTTCTGGGGCTCCAAAATCACTGCAGGTGGTGACTGCAGCTATGAAGTTAAAAGACAATTACTCCTTGGTAGAAAAGTTATGAGCAACCTAGATAGTATATTCAAAAGCAGAGACGTTACTTTGCTGACTAAGGTCGATCTAGTCAAGGCTATGGTTTTTCCTGTGGCCATGTAGGGATGTGAGAGTTGGAGTGTGAAGAAGGCTGAGTGCCAAATAATTGATGCTTTTGAACTGTGGTGTTGGAGAAGACTCTTGAGAGTCCCTTGTACTGCGAGGAGATCCAACCAGTCCATTCTGAAGATCAACCGTGGGATTTCTTTGGAAGGAATGATGCTAAAGCTGAAGCTCTAGTACTTTGGCCACCTCATGAGAAGTGTTACTCATTGGAAAAGACTCTGATGCTGGGAGGCACTGTGGGCAGGAGGAGAAGGCGACGACAGAGGATGAGATGGCCGGATGGCATTACTCACTCGATGGACGTGAGTCTGAGTGAACTCTGGGATGTGGTAATGGACAGAGAGGCCTGATGTACTGCAGTTCATGTGGTCACAAAGAGTCGGACATGACTGAGCGACTAAACTGAACTGAACTGAATTTTATATCCCTATTTTTTTTACATTTAGTTTATAAATTTTTATCTTTAAGATGATGCCAATTAAAATGTGTAGTTTTACTCTGAGTAGATATAGTGGCTACATATATACAAGATATACTATTCCCCTACTTATTTTTAATAAGTAAAATTGTACATTTTGAAATAAACCACAGTGAAAATACTGTTTCTGTGTTTTGTTGGGGAAAAAGAGTGAACAGATGTACAAAACCTGTGATTGTAAGGCCACAGCAGAATTTGGATTACAGGTGTAAATTTCAATACATTGCCAACATTCAAATGTACATAAGGTATTACCAGACATTTTTCCTGTGTTTAGCAAATTGGTTTTCATAGGGCTAATGATATTTTGTATCACATATGCTGTTTGTTGCAACTTTTTCTGCATTGTTTTAAAGAAGTAGATGTACCAGTTATTTTATAGTCTTAGGTTAAGAGTCTTTCTCATCTTTTCATACTCAAAATACATTTATTCACTAATTTTACATTCTTTTTGTAAAATCTTGCAACTCTATTGACTTATTTATTTTCCACTGCAAAGCTTTTAGATATTTAAAATCATTCTTGCTTAGGTTCTTAAAATTGAAGACCATTTTTCATGGAAAATATGAGATTATCTGAACATAATGAGAATTTTCAGAAATAAGCAACTTTTATGTAAGAGGAAATACTTTATTATTTGCACTGAATCTGTTACCCTAAAATATATACTTTTGGCTGAAGTGAACATAGATGAAGAATAAGAAATCTCTTTCACTGTGGATCATTTACATAGTCAATCCTAGGGCATCTTCATTGTTACAAAAATCTATTTTAATTTGTTTGGCTTTTTCAGGATGTCCTTTTATAGATGCTACAGAATGTGCAAGTTTTAATACTTTGGTAAAACACATAAACCTGTTTCTTCCAACTCACACATACACACACATTTAAGTTCTTTGATAACATTAAGGGGAAAAAAATGGTGAATTGGTTGGTATTTTATTAATGCAAACTAGCAGAGTTCAAATGCTTATGATGTTACCTAACTGATTTGGCTGGGAAGAGAACTAGGCTAAGGCTAAGTCACTGCAGTCATGTCCGACTCTGTGCGACCCTATAGACGGCAGCCCACCAGGCTCCCCCGTCCCTGAGATTCTCTAGGCAAGAACACTGGAGTGGGTTGCCATTTCCTTCTCCAGTGCATGAAAGTGAAAAGTGAAAGTGAAGGCGTTCAGTCATGTCCGAGCCTCAGCGACCCCATGGACTCCAGCCTTCCAGGCTCCTCCATCCATGAGATTTTCCAGGCAAGAGTACTGGAGTGGGGTGCCATTGCCTTCTTCAGGGAAGAAGGCTAGCCTTGATGCATTATTTTCTACCCCATACTGGTCAGGAAGAAGGGTATTCAGGGCAATCTGATGGAAAAGGAAATGAACAAAAGCTCATTTGGAAATAGGAAAACTCTTGCCAAGATTCTCTGATCTGTAGAGCTGACATGCTTTAGCTCTTGGTATATTTTCATCTCTACTCTCCATACATCTAGTGATGGTTGAACATCCTTTGTATTTTGGGGGGTATTTTCATGATTTTATTAAATTTTTATATCCATCTCTTTTCTGTGGGAAATACTCTGGGTTTTTGTGGTTGTAAAGACATGTCACTCTCAATAACTAATGGAGCTAGATGCCTGATTCTACCTCATCTTGGGTAGGTAGTAAGCCTCTAAGAGACAGTCTGATCCCAGAACTCCCTGAAACTGTCTCCTCTTTGGAGTTATTAACTAGAAAAAAATCTTAAATGAAATAAAATTCCATAGAAACATAGAAAAAAGGAAAATGCATGAACTATACCCTAGATAAAAGGAGAAAAAAATTAGTGTGTTGAAGTTCAAGAATTAAAAGCTACAAAGGAGAACCACAGTGTCAGACTTTATTTTTTGGGGCTCCAAAATCACTGCAAATGGTGACTGCAGCCATGAAATTAAAAGATGCTTACTTCTTGGAAGGAAAGCTATGAACAACCTAGGTAGCACATTCAAAATCAGAGACATTACTTTGCCGACTAAGGCCCGTATAGTCAAGGCTATGGTTTTTGCAGTAGTCATGTATGGATGTGAGAGTTGGACTGTGAAGAAGGCTGAGTGCCAAAGAATTGATGCTTTTGAACTGTGGTGTTGGAGAAGACTCTTGAGAGTCCCTTGGACTGCAAGGAAATCCAACCAGTCCATTCTGAAGGAGATCAGCCCTGGGATTTCTTTGGAAGGAATGATGCTAAAGCTGAAACTCCAGTCCTTTGGCCACCTCATGCAAAAAATTGACTCATTGGAAAAGACTCTGATGCTGGGAGGGATTGTGGGCAGGAGGAGAAGGGGACGACAGAGGATGAGATGGCTGGATGGCATCCCTGAGTCAGTGGACGTGAGTCTGAGTGAACTCCGGGAGTTGGTGATGGACAGGGAGGCCTGGCGTGCTGTGGTTCATGGGGTTGCAGAGAGTCGGACATGACTGAGCGACTGAACTGAACTGAACTGAACTGAAGGAGAACCACTAAAACAGAAAATCAAATTGGTGTTTTTTTCTGAAGAGTAGTAAGATGAAAAGTTTGTGTTATATCCTGAAGGTTATTCCAGTTTCTGTATGATGACACTCTGTGCAATATAAGAATGTATAAGAATGCAGTGTTTTGCAAACACTTTGTTGTTGTTGTTTAACTGCTCTCTATGTGTTGTTTAAATGATTTAGTAAAACTGATTTTTTTTTTTTTTTAATTTCTGGCAATGGAAAAGCCTAACGAACATAAAGTTGTATGAATTTGGGAGAGCTGGATAATTTTAGATTGTGTAAAAAGATAAATATATATCTAGGAAAATGCAATGAAGCATACTGAAACAAATACGCTTATTCAAAATTCCAAAGTTGTAACTTATTACACCTTTCCTAATTCTGTTGTTGCTCAGTATTTAAGTCCTGTCTGACTCTTTGTGACCCCATGAATCGCAGCACATGAGGCTTCACTATCACCCAGAGTTTGCTCAAATTCATGTCCATAGAATCAATGATGCTATCTAACCATCTCATCTCTGTAACCCTCTTCTCTTCTTGCCTTTAATCTTTCCAAGCATTGGAGTCTTTTCCAGTGAATTGGCTCTTCCCATCAGATGGTCAACGTATTGGAGCTTCAGTTCCAGTATCAGTCCTTCCAATGACTGTTCAGTGCCTAATTCTATAAAGACACAAATTGCCACTTTTTAATTCTATAAAGACACACATAGATGGTGGGTACGATTAATTAATCAAATCTAAAATTAAGCAATCAAACATCTATGTGTTTGTGTGTTTATGTGTATATACACCTGTATATGCACATTATTCTGGAAACAGAGTATTGATGTAAACTTGGCACAATCCTAGAACTATGAAGATCAAGTGAGAGGGAGAATAAATAATGTATTCCTTAATAATTTTATCAATGCTAATTTTGGTTGACAATTTTGATTGAAAAATGAAGATTCTTATGATGCTGCTGAATCACTTCAGTCGTGTCCAACTCTGTGCGACCCCATAGATGGCAGCCCACCAGGCTCCCCTGTCCAGGGCATTCTCCAGGTAAGAACAGTGGAGTGGGTTGCCATTTCCTTCTCCAATGCAGGAAAGTGAAAAGTGAAAGCGAAGTCACTCAGTCGTGTCCGAGACTCAGCGACCCCATGGACTGCAACCTTCCAGGCTACTCTGTCCATGGGATTTTCCATAGGATTAGATGATTTAGGGTTCAGGTAAAACTGAAATGTAATTGATTTGTTAGAATGTCAAATTGTCCAATTACGTGTTTTGGCTCCATTCTCTCTTCTGTTACCTCATCCTGTTAGTTCTCTATGCTACAATGCTAGTCAACCAAGCTTTCTTGCCACTCCACTCTCACTTCTAAGTTCAAAAATTGCTTCTTGGTTTTTTTTTCCCCTCTTAACTTCATAGAAGTTATCAAATTTAGTTGTTATTAGCCACAAAGAACTGCAGTAATCCTTTTGGTTGAATAAATCCTTCACTTTGATATATTGAACTGTCCTCAAATAACCCAATTGATTCACGCCATCTGTTTCTTGCCAGGACTGATATAGAGTAATGGATTGTGATATCATGCATCTGTTGAGAACTAAGTAATTTGGCCAATTGGGACAATAAATAATTTTGAAGGAAAGTGAAATGTTTTTGGAAATGGTTCTAAAAGAAAATATAAAAGAAATAACAGAATGAAATATTTTCAAAACTATAATTTCAGTGAAAAATATTGTGGAGCGTAATATCATCCTTTTTTGTTTCCATGACTACCTGCTTAAAAAAGTGAGAGTCTCTTCAAACAAGATATATCCCCCCTACTTCAGAAATACTGTTATGTTTTGTAACCACTGTCCTCTTACTCTTATAGGTATCACTTTTAGAAAACCAGTGGTGCACATATTGACATATGTTTTACTCTTTACCTATATTTATGTTGAAAATAAAAATAAATAATTTGACTACAATCAATAAAGTGAAAAGATATGGTTTAAATTCTTCCTTTCATACTATTTCAAAAAATGCCCCCAAATTTTTATAGATATGTCATTAAATTGATTAGTCAAATGACCAAAAAGAGTGTAAGAGTGTCCTGAATGTCCAAAAGAAAATTAAAATTACAACCAAAAAGAGATACCGGTACATACTTAGCAGAATTACTATAAATAGTCAAAAACATCAAGTGAAGGCTAAGATGTGAAGTATATTTTTATTCTGATCTACTGTTCTTATTCTCTGACTAAAGAAGAGTAATATTGTCATCCTTTCTTTGTTTTAACCTTCACTTTAATGACAGTGTCAAGAGCACCCTGGAGTTACAGAGGACACTCAACTAACTCTTAAATGACTAACAGCCTTATTTGCTTGCGACATCCATTCATTTTTCATGCAAACACACATACATACACGGAGTCACTTCTGCAAATTTTGCTGCTCTGGATGTGAGTTTATTTAACCATTAAGCCAAAAAAAAAAAAAAAAAGGTGAATGTGTTAGTCGCTCAGTCATGTCTGACTGTTTGCAACCCCATGGACTGTGGCCTGCCAGGCTCCTCTGTCCATGGAATTTTCCAGGCAAGAATACTGGAATACTGGAGTGGATAGCCATTGCACTCTCCATGGGATCTTCCCAACCCAGGGACTGAAAGCAGATCTCCTGTGTTGCAGGTGGATTCTCTACTGTCTGAGCCACCCAAACCATAAGTAAAGTAAGAGAGCAACTGTAAGTTACTTGGAAACTCTCTATAATATCCTAGGGGTGAGATAGGTCAACTCATGTCCCTAACGTGCTCTTTCTATATATATCTTTTTTAAACCTTATCGTAGATGATCACAGCTAAACATGATGAAGCAAGTACAGATGGAGTCTGCTGCCAGCCTCAGCTCACTAGTTCAGACTCTGAGACTCTTAAGGAAAGGATAGAGTGGGGGATGGCTGGACCACTGTCCAGAGCAGGAAAAAAATAGCGGGGCTGAAGACTATCCGGGTCCTTGCTGGTTGTTTCGGATCTTGTTTGTAGATTGTTTCTGTTGTTGTTTTCTGAGGAGCTTGGACCTCTGGACCAGATACAGCATCTCTGTCCTCTACTCTTCCCCCTGTCCACCTCTCCCTAGGGGAAATAGAACCTTAGGGTCTTTGGCCTTGGGCTGTTGAGAGACCTGGTTCACCATGACCTGAAATTACTATCTGAGCAATGGGACTGGGTTACTCAGCAAAGAGCCTCTTGGGTACAGTCACTGTGAAGAGGGAGCAGACGACGGGTGGTGGGAGCAACTAGAGGAGAAACTGAACACTGGTGGATAGCAGGCAGATGGGATGTGTGAATGGAGAGGATCAGCAGGAAAACCGATATCCTGCTGGGTCAGGAATGGTGAAATGATCTTGCAAATGGAAAAAGAAATTAGTTGAAGATGTGAAGGAATGTAGTGGTGGTACCTCTCTCAATCCATCCCCACCCCTACACATAGTCACATAGTCTCACACACACACGCACACACACACACACACACACACACACGAGTAGCTCTGTACCCTTACTCAGAAACTGGAACCTCTCAGGAACACTCCTTTCCTGCAGTCCAGTGTCCAGCCCTGGGTTCCTTTAGGACATCTAAGACCTTGGCTAGGGGGTACCTGGGCTTTATTTTCTATTTCTTCCAACTTGCTTCCAAACTCCTCATCCCATCCAAGTCCAGGAATAAGGCTTAAAACGTTAATAAGTAATGCCATATTGTTTTATTTTTTTTTAATCTTATCACATTTTTGAAGTAATCTTGATATATTCACTTTCTACCCATTTTCTCCCTATTATACCCGAAAATACTGGTTGTCTTACTCATGTTTTTTATCATCAGCATACTTGACATATAATCAGAATTTTAAGACAAAATACCTTGATGCATTAATAAATAAATATTATCATCAAGCAGATATTAGGAGTAAAGCTTTCATAAGAAAAGCAGGGATATACAAATAAAGTACAAATGAAACCACATTTGAAATAACTTTTTTTTTTTTTTTACTTTGGAAAAAAGCAATCATAATCACAATCAAAAGAATCAAGGTGCATGACCACAAATCTGATATCAGACTGACAGTACAGAAGTCTTTCAGGTACAGAGGTAATCAGATCTAAAGAGCATGTAAAACTAGACAAAAATAGGACCATTTTGCTTTCATGCAGAGGTTCTTATAGATTTGCATAGAATGTCAGGGCACAATTTGAAAAAAATACAAAACAAACAAACAAGAAACACACCTCGCTGGGAAATTTCAGAGAATGTAGGAAAACTAAATTTTATATTCAATCCACAGCCTACTTTACTGTCTATTGTGATAAGGGTTCTCTTTCCCAACACCCAGAAGTTGACTTTTTCCTTTTTAAGTGCTACAGCAACCCTATATCTCTGCCTAATACAATCTGGAATTATGGAATAAAGATCTGAATTATCCCTTATGGTGTCAGTGTTACCAAAAGATATGTATGTAGGATTTGACTGCTTGCCACTCAAAAGCCAGTAAACAGGCTGGGTTGATGGAACGGAAAGTTTGCTTTGTTCCTGGTGCCAGCAACTGTGGGGGGAGTATGGTGGACATCTGTCTAAAGGCCTATCCTGTCCCCCAGGCAAGGAGGGGGTGAGAGTTCTTATAGACAAAGTGGGGGGTGGGTACATGCAGAAACAGTACAGTCATCTTCACATTGGTCATCAGTGGTCTGACTAGCATCATCTTTGTTGCTTTAGGTACAGTTGATCTTCAGTTCCAGGGTGCACTTCTTCCCATTTCTTTGCAGTCAATACTGGGAATTGTGGCAGCTCAAGTCCTGGGTACAGTCTGGTCATCATGTAGTTAACTTCTCCACCTGGTGTTTTGGTAGCTATAAGACAGCTCACAGGCTATGGCTCAGAATATTATCTATAGCCTGTGAAAAAGAACTAAAGGTCCTTGACTATGCTTAATGACTACATTATTTTTACTTAGTCTCCTTAGACTGTTTTCCTTTGTTTCAGCATTTCTTACCTCTCTGATAAAACTTTTTCTTTGACTAAAGTTTTCCACAGGCAAAAGGCAGGCAGAAGACATGGAGAGGGGTGGGCAGGCAGGGATCATATAGTCCTGTTCCATTTCATCAGGTCTTGCGGATACAGGGAAATTGAAATGTTCACTCATTACACATGGAATAAACATGTTATACAGCATACATTTCCACTTATAATGTACTGTATTTGATTTTATTTGCTTTACCACATTATCAGCCTAAGTAGCACCTTGGGGCTTAAAGATGTGCTTTTTTCCAGGCTTTGCATTTATTCTGTTTATTTAAATTTCTTTGTTATATTCTATTTATTTAGTTAGTTTTGGCCTTGCTGCTTGGCTTGCAGGATCTTAGTTCCCCAGCCAGGGACTGAACCCTGGCCCATGGCGATGAAATCTTGGAGCCTTAACCACTGGTGTGTATGCATGCTAAGTCACTTCAGTCATATCTGACTCTTTATGACCTTATGGGTTGTAGCCCACCAGACTCCTCTCTCCATGGGATTCTCCAGACAAGAATACTGGAGTGGGTTGCCATGCTCTCCTCCAAAGGATCTTCCTGACTCAGGGACTGAACCCAAGTCTCTTGAGGCTCTTATATAGGCAGGCAGATTACCATTAGTGCCACCTGGAAAACTATATCTTTGTATATATAACTACATATGTATCATTGAATATGTATGTGCCTAAATTATGTATTTAAAATATGAATATTTTATATACATTTTATACCTTTGTTTGTGAATATATTTTGTATATGAGTTGTCACAAGTGGAATTTATTGTTGACTTTTTCATTTTCATATGTAACAGATAATGAGCCAGTGCTTTAAAATTCATGGAAGAAAAATGATATAAATATGCTCCATTTTTTAACTTTGGAAGATACTGAGAGATATTATATTTGGGTGCTACTATACATTATTAAATAAAACTTGTTGATCTGATACATAATCTTTCCTTCTTTCTTTTGATGACTTCATTTATTTTGAAGAATGAGTGAAGAAGGCTGCTGTTTCAGCAAACAGGTCAATTTATAAACTCACAGGGAAAATTTCACATCCATATTGTATATAACATCACAAAATGAGATTCACTATAAGCCTTATTTTTATAATAATCTTAAATGGGACAAATGGCAGTTTATTTTTGTTACTGTAAGTTTGGTATATAGAATAGTTTAGTTTCTATATCAGTCTTCCTACTTAAGGTAAAATCTGTTAAATTATTGATATAATTCTCATAATTTACTTCTTTAAGTCCTCTCTTTGCAATTATAAATTTGGTGTTTGAAATATAAAGCATATTTTATACTTGCAAAAGTTTGTTATGCTGATATATTATCTATTAAATTTTATATGCAAAACTCAACTTCATTATCCACTGAGATAAACAAGAAAACAAATTCTTCCAATGAATCATAATTAATTATACATGTAATCATAGTGAGTCATAATCAAAGATTGCCTGTATTACTTCACTAATACAAATAGTAAAATGGCAATCTAAATATTCCATAAAACATATTCTTTTGGGTATACATTCACTTCCCCAAAGCTCTAATTTATAATATTTTTATGTACAGTCATCATTTTCTTTGGATGTTGTTGAAAAAGATAAATGCCAAACAAAACTGCTGTCAAAAGTAATCAAAATGTCAATTTATTGCAATATTGGGTAAATTAAGTTACTTAAAGTTTTCCCAAAGGAGAATGTGAATATGGTCACTGAACTATAAGAAGTATGCAAAATGAGATGTTTCCCCTCCCTGGGATCCAGTTGTCATTTTCTATTTCATTTTTGTTGTTGTCGTTGTTCAGTCACTAAGTCATGTCCAACCCTTTGCAAATCCATAGACTGCAGCATGCCAGCCTCCTCTGTCCTCCACTACCTCCCAGAGTTTGCTTAAATTCATGTCCATCGAGTCAGTGATGCTATCTAATCATCTCATTCTCTGTCACTCCCTTCTCCACCTGCCATCTATCTTTCCCAGCATCAGGGTCTTTTCTAACTAGTTGGCTCTTCACATCAGGTGGCCAAAGTATTGGAGCTTCAGCTTCAGCATTAGTCCTTCCAATGAATATTTAGGGTTGACTCCCTTTAGGACTGACTGGTTTGATCTCCTTGAAATCCAAGGGACTCTAAGGAGTCTTCTGCAGCACCACAATTCAAAATCATCAATTCTTTGGCATTCAGCTTTCTTTATGGTCCAACTCTCACATCCATACATGACTACTGGAAAAACCATAGCTTTGACTATAAGGACCTTTGTTGGCATAGTGATGTCTCTGATTTTTAATATGATGTTTGTCATTTTATTTTAACCCCTAATATATCACACAACTCTAACATCATTCCTTGTCTAATGGAAATATTTGAATCCACATAAATTTAAGTTATTTGAACTCTATTCAAATATGAATTCATCTCTTTAATCACTCTTCCCTTTATTTTTGAAATAAAGACTATATTGGGGAAAAATAATGGATATATCTTTTAAATCAGGAGAAATTCCAGGTCTTTCTTACATAGCTGAGAAGCAGAATATTCTGTTTGTGTTTCTTTCCAAATATATTCAGTTTCCAAATGCTTCCGGCCACATGCATTACTATCATTTGAATCTGAGCCACATCCATTGTTTTGGATTGCTGGTATTATTGCTTAAGCCTCTCAGATTTTCCTGCCTTTTCAATTGCTCCCCTGTAAGCAATTCTTACCACAATAATCAGATAGAGCCTTTTAAAATGAAGGTCTAATTATGCTGGGCTCAAAATTGTAAAACAGTTCTTCATTTATTCAAAGAAAAGATAGTCCTTAAGCAATCCCACCTTCTGTGATTCAGCCACTACTCACTATCCCAATGAGCTTATCTCTTTTTAGAGTTTATTTTTGTGATTTCCTCCATAGCCACACTGATCCTCTCTGGGTCCTAATGAACCAGACAATGTACCCACCTTATAGCCTTTGCACTGTCTCTTCCCAGGGTTAATCCACATCTCCTTGAAATCTACTCAAACGATTGCCTTCACAATCAGGTCTGCTACGTTGAATTCCATTATAATCTATAAGTTCCTGTTTCTAGCTGGCCTCCTCATTATTCTTCCCCAACTCTGTTTTATTTACCTGAGTAACCATAATGCTTGGTATTCTGGATAACTTATTCTTATATTTGATATTTATTTTGTGTTTTATCCAGCCAGAATAAAAACTCTTTCAGGGCAAAGACTCTTATCATTTTTATTCATAAATGGGTCCTAAGTGCCTCAAAGAGTTTCTGGCATATACAAATATGTGTATACTTTAAAATTATTGTATGTTAAAATAATATTATATAAAATACTTTAAAAACATGTTTTGAGAAAGTGCATTTTTATGTTTAGAGTAATTTAACTAGCACTGTTTATATCTGCTTGGGAGAAGGCGATGGCACCCAACTCCAGTACTTCTGCCTGGAAAATCCAATGGATGGAGGAGCCTGGTGGGCTCCAGTCCATGGGGTCATGA
Source organism: Budorcas taxicolor (assembly GCF_023091745.1). Classification (NCBI taxonomy): domain Eukaryota; kingdom Metazoa; phylum Chordata; class Mammalia; order Artiodactyla; family Bovidae; genus Budorcas; species Budorcas taxicolor. The sequence goes on from NC_068910.1 coordinate 76,681,917, forward strand.
AGAGTCAGACACTAATGAGCGACTTCCCTTTCACTTTTCACTTTCATGCATTGGAGAAGGAAATGGCAACCCACTCCAGTGTTCCTGCCTGGAGAATCCCAGGGATGGAGGAGCCTGGTGGGCTGCTGTCTATGGTGTCACACACAGTCGGACACGACTGAAGCGACTTAGCAGCAGCAGTGTATATATGCTCAGTCATTCAGTCATATCCAACTCTGCGATGCCATGGACTGCAGCCCGCCAGATTTCTCTGTCCATGAGATTTTGCAGGCTAGAATACTAGAGTTAGTTACCATTTCCTACCCCAGAGGGAGTTCCCCACCCAGAAATCAAACCCATGTCTCATGCATCTCCTGCATTGGCAGGTGGATTCTTTACTGCTAAGTCACCTGGAAAGCCAACTAGTACTAAAAACAAATACAAATCTCTAGTATGGTGGTAATTTGATATAGTAGCAGTTTAATGGTGTTGATCGCTCAGTCCTTGCAACCCCATGGACTACAGCTGGCCAGGCTCCTCTGTCCATGGATTTCTCCAGGCAAGAATACTGGAGTGGGTTGACATTTCCTTCTCCCTTGCTGCTGCTGCTAAGTCACTTCAGTCTTGTCCGACTCTGTGTGACCCCAGAGATGGCAGCCCAGCAGGCTCCCCCATCCCTGGGATTCTCCAGGCAAGAACACCGGAGCGGGTTGCCATTTCCTTCTCCAATGCATGAAAGTGAAAAGTGAAAGTGAAGTCACTCAGTCGTGTCTGACTCTTAGCGACCTCATGGACTGCAGCCTACCAGGCTCCTCCATCCATGGGATTTTCCAGGCAAGAGTACTGGAGTGGGGTGCGATTGACTTCTCCATCTTTCTCCCTTAGAAGAAACTTAATAAAAGTTATTTAACATACAGAAATGCAAAGTTGCTACAATAGTTTTGTTAAAAAAGAAAAGAGATAAGCCTTTTTTCTTTTCTTTTCTTTTTTTTAGAAGAAATGGAGGAACCAAAGGAATATTGTGTTAATTCCAGTGATTAGAAGCAGCTAAGCGCAGGTGGCAGCGGGCTGGCACACTAAGTGCAGGCAACAGCAGCAGGCCGGTGCACTAAGTGTGGCCGAGAGCTACCCCATGTCTGAAGTCAGGGACAGGGGCCCAGAGTACCAGGCTGCGATGGTGCAGGAACTGCCGGGAGGAGCCACCCTGTGTCCGAGGTCAGTGGCCGCCAGGAGAAGCCACCTCACATCCGAGGCCAGGGGCAGTGACCCTGAGAGCCACCCCGAGCCCGAGGCCAGGGGCAGCAGCTGGGAGGAGCCACCCACACCAGAGGCCAAGGCCAGCGGCCGGGAGGAACAACCCGAGGAGCGGTGGCTGAGCAGGAACAGGAGGACCTAGAGGAGCTATCCCACGTTGAAGGTCAGGAATGGCGGTGGTAAGGAGATATCCCTCAACCAAGGTAAGGAGCAGCGGCTGTGCTTTGCTGGAGCAGCCGTGAAGAGATACCCCATGCCCAAGGTAAGAGAAACCAAAGTAAGATGGTAGGTGTTGCAAGAGGGCATCAGAGGGCAGACACACTGAAACCATACTCACAGAAAACTAGTCAATCTAATCACACTAGGACCACAGCCTTGTCTAACTCAGTGAAACCAAGCCATGCCTGCGGGGCAACCCAAGACGGGCAGATCATGGTGGAGAGGTCTGACAGAATGTGATCCACAAGAGAAGGGAATGGCAAGCCACTTCAGTATTCTTGCCTTGAGAACCCCATGAACAGTATGAAAAGGCAAAATAATAGGATACCAAAAGAGGAGCTCCTCAGGTCATTAGGTGCCCAATATGCTACTGGAGATCAGTGGAGAAAAAACTCCAGAAAGAATGAAGGGATGGAGCCAAAGAGAAACCAGCAATACCCAGTTGTGGATGTGACTGGTGACAGAAGAAGATCCGATGCTGTAAAGAGCAATATTGCATAGGAACCTGGAATGTCAGGTCCATGAATCAAGGCAAATTGGAAGTGGTCAAACAAGAGATGGCAAGGGTGAACGTAGGCATTCTAGGAATCAGCAAGCTAAAATGGACTGGAATGGGTGAATTTAACTCAGATGACCATTATATCTACTACTGAGGGCAGGAATCTCTCAGAAAAAATGGAGTAGCCATCATGGTCAACAAAAGAGTCCAAAATGCAGTACTTGGATGCAATCTCAAAAACGACAGAATGATGTCTGTTCGTTTCCAAGGCAAACCATTAAATATCACAGTTATCCAAGTCTATGCCCCACCAGTAACATTGAAGAAGCTGAAGTTGAATGGTTCTATGAAGACCTACAAGACCTTTTAGAACTAACACCCACAAAAGATGTCCTTTTCATTATAGGGGACTGGAATGCAAAAGTAGGAAGTCAAGGAACACCTGGAGTAACAGGCAAATTTGGCCTTGGAATGCAGAATGCAGCAGGGAAAAGACTAACAGAGATTTGCCAAGAAAATGCACTGGTCATAGCAAACATCCTCTTCCAACAACACAAGAGAAGACTCTACACATGGACATCACCAGATGGTCAACACCAAAATCAGATTGATTATATTCTTTGTAGTCAAAGATGGAGAAGCTCTATACAGTCAATAAAAACAAGACCGGGAGCTGACTGTGGCTCAGATCATGAACTCCTTATTACCAAATTCAGACTCAAATTGAAGAAAATAGGGAAAACCGCTAGACCATTCAGATATGACCTAAATCAAATCCCTTATTTCCGGGGGCCAGCGTGAGGAACTCCGCCCATGGCAAAGGTCATGAGGAAGGAGGCTTGGCATACGCAAAGGCATGATCAAGCCTCAGGAAACCCCCTGTTCCTGAGCATCTAACCCCAAAACCAGAGACTGTCTTATGCTCTCACCTACACCTCACTTTACGGGGGGTTCTCCCCCATAACCATTTCTCTCGGAGAAGGAGTAAACGTGCAGCTCCAGGGCAATAAAAATTCCTGGGCGTGACAAGGGTGTTTCAGCTTACCGACTCCTCTGAAGGTTATCTAGCCCACCTGCATAGGTTCGTCCGGCCACATGTGATTGTTTACAGCCTCCCAATCTGAGAGGCACGAGATGTTTTAGACTCACTAAAGGCAAATTCTTTTGGGGAGTTAGAAATTATTAGTATAGTGGATTGGTTAGGGATTATATTGATGAAGGGTTTTTCCTTTGTTGTGTCAATAATTGCTGCTAATTCCCTGCTCTGGGTGGGACAAGGATGTCTCAGGTCAAACCTCTCTGCTGACAGACTAGCTTGTGTGACAGGATTATCCATACTCCTGCCACATGATTGTTTACTACCTCTTAGCCATAAACAGCACAGAGAGTTTTGGAGTATTTTGAGAGTCTTAATTAGCATAGGGCTTTTTCTTCTTCTTGAGTCAATGATTGCCGCCATGTCTCTATATCCTTAGGCACCTGGGAATATATTAATCAATGTATTTGGACTATAGTAAAGGAAATATAGTAGTTTTTAAGGTTAGCAATACTAGACTTTTTGAGTTAATGGATTTTCTCTTTTGTAATATATCACTGTACTTTGTTATAAATCACTGTGTCCTTGCTATGAAAAAATGTACCTTTATCACTATCTTAAGACCAAATAGATCTTAAGGGGAGCATTGGTGAAAGGATTTTCATTTGTTGGGTTGATGTTTGCTGCTAAATCTCCATATTCCCTGCCTTATAATGAATATAATTAACATATAGGAGAAGTAAGTATCAACGTTTAAGCATATAGGAGAAGTAAGTATTAACCTTTAAGATAAATCATGTTAACCTTGGGTTAAATAAATTCCCTTCTTGATTGTAACTCACTACAACCTCACCCTATAGGAATGTAACTTTATTTGGAGGGGGGGTGCCTGGTTTAGGAAAAAACACCCTTGGAAAAAATAAGTTTTTGGTTATCAGAAAGAAAGGATCATAAAATCCCTAAGAAATTTTTATGTGAAGCACCTGATTTTGATAAAGGTCAGGACTGCTGACCCCCGCGTGACTCTGTATTCATCCCTATATGCAACAAAAGGTATATAAGCAAACCCAAAAATAAAGAAATCGGACCAGTTTCCAGAAAGACTAATTCCCCCATGTCGCTTCTTTGTTGCTCACGTTTTTCTGGCTGAATTCCCATCTGGAGCATGGATGCTATTCCACATAATCCAAGTTATTCAGCCTCTTTTTCACCACTAATCTTCCTACTACACTATCCATTTCTAATCTCTATATCTGTAATTAAATATGTATTTTTCCAAAGATGCCGACTCCGTCCCCCCACCTTCAAATTCCCTGGATCCACCGGGGCTGGACCCTGGCACCTTATGATTATACAGTGGAAGTGAGAAATAGATTTTAGGGCCTAGATCTGATAGAGTGCCTGATGAACTATTGAATGAGGTTCGTGACATTGTACAGGAAACAGGTATCAAGACCATCCCCATGGAAAAGAAATGAAAATAAGCAAAATGGCTGTCTGAGGAGGCCTTACAAATAGCTGTGAAAAGAAGAGAGGTGAAAAGCAAGGGAGAAAAGGAAAGATATAAGCATCTGAATGCAGAGTTCCAAAGAATAGCAAGAGATAAGGAAACCTTCTTCAGCAATCAATGCAAAGAAATAGAGGAAAAGAACAGAATGGGAAAGACTAGAGATCTCTTCAAGAAAATTAGAGATACCAAGGGAGCATTTCATGTAAAGATGGACTCGATAAAGGACAGAAATGGTATGGACCTAACAGAAGCAGAAGATATTAAGAAGAGGTGGCAAGAATAAACAGAAGAACTGTACAAAAAAGTTCTTCACGACCCAGATAATTATGATGATGTGATCACTAATCTAGGGCCAGACATCTTCGAATGTGAAGTCAAGTGGGCCTTAGAAAGCATCACTATGAACAAAGTTAGTGGAGGTGATGGAATTCCAGTTGAGCTGTTTCTAATCCTGAAAGATGATGCTGTGAAAGTGCTACACTCAATATGCCAGCAAATTTGGAAAACTCAGCAGTGGCCACAGGACTGGAAAAGGGCAGTTTTCATTCCAATTCCAAAGAAAGGCAATGCAAAACAATGCTCAAACTACCACACAATTGCACTCATCTCATGCTAGTAAAGTGATGCTCAAAATTCTCCAAATACACTTTTTAAGACCTTACTATGTAACAGTGAATCTTATATTCTTGGAAAGAATGTCTTTTCTTATTGTGCCATTGTAAATCTTTATTAAATCCAATTAATGAATACATCAATATTGAATTTTCATTCAATTCAGTGTATTATATTTTTCATCTTAAATTTTCAATAATTCCCTGTTTTAAAAATTGACATTTCCTACTTATGCATTAATTTTTAGGATTTGTTATTTTAATTATTTTAGCATAATAACTGAAACACTGAAGTGTTTGCTAAATTCAGCATTTGGGTCTAACTACAGCTAATTTTCGCAGAAGGCAATGGCAACCTACTCCAGTACTCTTGCCTGGAAAATCCCATGGAGGGAGGAGTCTGGTAGGCTGCAGTCCATGGGGTTGCGAAGACACTGAGTGATTTCACTTTCACTTTTCACTTTCATGCATTGGAGAAGGAAATGGCAACCCACTCCAATGTTCTTGCCTGGAGAATCCCAGGGACGGGGGAGTCTGGTGGGCTGCCATCTATAGGGTCGCACAGAGTCGGACACGACTGAAGCAACTTAGCAGCAGCAGCAGCAGCAGAGCTCGTTTGGGGGCTTCACAGGTGGTAATACTAAAGAACCCAGATGGAGACAGGAAACAAAAGAGACACAGGTTTAATCAATGGGTCAGGAAGATCCCCTTGAGGAGGGCATGACAACCCTCTTCACTATTCTTGCTTGGAGAATCCAATAGACAGAGGAGCCTAGAGAGCTACAGTACATAAGGTCACAAAAAGTCAAACAGGACTAAAGCAACTTAGTACTCAAGTATGAGAAGTTAATTTATGTTGACTTTATTTTCATAATAATAGTTACTCTTATCAATTTATATATCTGGCAATTTTTTCTGAAGATTGGATACTTTTTATAAAAGATTGTAGCTACCCCACGTCTGAGGTCAGGGGTGGTGGCCTAGAGGAGCTACCCCACTTCTGAGGTCAGGGGCAGAAGCTGGGAGGACCCCATTCCCGAAGGGCAGTGGCCAAGAGGAGCTACCCTGCATCCAAGGCCAGGGGTGGCAGCCAAGAGTGCCTTATGATCCTTCGTATTTCTGTGTTGTCTGTTTTGATTTCTCCATTTTAATTTCTAATTTTGTTAATTTGATTCTTCTCCCTTTTCTTTCTTGATGACCCTGGCTAATGGTTTGTCTATTTTGTTTATCTTCTCATATATCCAGCTTTTAGTTTTGTTGATTTTTGCCATAGTCTCCTTTGTTTCTTTTTCGGTTATTTATGCCCGAATTTTTATGATTTATTTCCTTCTACTAACCCTGTGGTTCTTCATTTCTTCTCTTTCTAATTGCTTTGGGTGTGAAGTTAGGTTATTTATTTGATTTTTCTCTTGTTTCTTGAGGTAAGCTTGTATTGTTATGTACCTTCCCCTTAACGATGCTTTTACTGAATCCCTTAGGTTTTGGGTTGTCATGTTTTCATTTTCATTTGTTTCTATGCATATTTTGATTTCTTTTTTGATTTTTTCTGTAATTTGATGGTTATTCCAAAACGTGTTTTTTAGCCTCTATTTGTTTGCATTTTAATAGTTTTTTTTTTCTTTCTTTCTGTACTTGACATCTAATCTTACCACATTGTGACCAGAAGAGATGCTTGAAATAACTTCAATTATCTTGAATTTACCAAAGCTAAATTTATGGCCCAGGATGTGATCTATCCTAGAGAATGTTTCATGGGCACTTGAGAAAAAGGTGAAATTAACTGTTTTAGGGTAAAATGTCCTATAGATATCAATTAGGTCTAACTGTTCCATTGTATCATTTAAAGGTCACGCTTCATTGCTAATATTTTGTTTGGTTGATCTATTCATAGGTGTGAGTGGGGTATTAAAGTCTCCCACTATTATTGTGTTACTGTTAATTTCCCCTTTCATACTTGTTAACATTTGCCTTACATATTGGGTGCATATATATTTATGATTGTTATATCTTCTTCTTGGATTGATGCTTTGATCATTATGTTGTGTCTTTCTCTGTCTCTTTTCATGACTTTTATTTCAAAGTATCTTTTATGTGATATGAGCATTGCTACTCTTGCTTTCCTTCCATTTCCATTTGCATGAAACATCTTTTTCCAGCCCTTCCCTTTCAATCTTTATGTGTCCCTTGTTTGGAGGTGGGTCTCCTGTAAACACATATAGGGGTCTTTAGAGTCTGCTTTGCTCTTTGAAACCAATAAAATTCTTATTTGCTTATGCAGTTAATGTGTCTGGACTCAGATTTGTAAGTTTGTATCACTTGACTTCTCTCTAGATTGTCTCCATAATGATGTCTACTGCACAGGAATGGTTCAGGGGTCAGGCAAGGATTTTCAGAGACTGCTTAGACTCTTCAAGTCAATTGGTTTTTCAGTAATTGAGATGCATGTGGTTTAAAGAATACATTCACATCCACAGCAATTTGTCAGGTCTCTCAGGCTTTCAATTTTCACTGAATTCCTGAATTCCATTTCAGAATGTGTGCATAATTTATTATCTTAGCCCTTCTAAATGTCTCTCACTTTAAAAGTTTCCCTGTTCCCATCCTTTGGCAACAAACTTGCCAACTTTATCTCATAAAAGTAGTAATTTTTCATGTGTGACTTTAATGTTGCTGATAGCCCTTTAGAGTTTTCAAATTTGTTGGGATTGCTATTATTTTAAAGTTGTTTTTGTTTTTTTTTTTAAGTAATTGCTTTTAATTTACAAATGATGTCTCTGAAGTGAAAATGATTAACATTCTCCAAGTTGCCATTACAGAAAGTAGTTTTACATTTGTTTATGTAAACTATATTTTTTAGAACAATTCTATGCCCATGTTTAAGTTTCTTTTTACTTTTCACTTCCTGAAACTGTTTTAGAGGTTGTTAATAACCATATTTCACCAGATTAATTTGAAAATATATTTAAATATTTAGCAAGATATTCTCTGTAAGGGTTTTATGTTAATATCAGCAATTCATATGACAGTCATATTGAGCAATATTAACAATAGTAATCTTAGCACCAATTTACTTGGTGTATGTATTGATTCTGGTTGGATTTTCATATTTGATAGTTAACAGAAAACATTTGAAAATTGTGTATCAACATGGATCTCCTAATAAACTGATAAAGTGATCCACTTAACTGTAGATGTATCATAAAACTGAATTAAGATTAAACATCATTTGCTTTAAATGTACACACAAAAAAACAGATAATTTGAAATTATAACAGATGATTGAAACACTTTCTTGCCTAATTGAGAGTTCATAGGAAACTCAAGAGAGTTCACATGATTGAATGCATATGTGTGTAAAAGATCACTGGTGGACCAATGGTTAAGACATTGTGGGAAGACAGGAAAGGGGGATAACATAGAAATTTTTGTACATTTCACTGTAAATTTTTTTTTTTTTCTGCCTCAAGTTGTAGTGCTAGATAGTAGTGTTGACTTCATGAATTTTCTGAAGGAAAATGTGGTGCTAAACATGGCATCAAGACCATTTGTTTAAATTCTTAGGGGAATGATTATTCTTCTGAGGAATAACTGTTCTTGTGTCTAATCTACCTCTTTCCATCAGTGGGTGAAATGGTCCCTTATTCGTGTAATTATCCAGTATTTCTACGTACAACTGACAGTGGGAAACCATTGATCAGACTCATGTTACTGCTGTCTCTACAGGTCTGTCCTTTGGTTTCCTTGACTGTTACACCCAAGAAGTGAGGGTGTGGGTGAAGATTAATGACAAATGACAAGAAAGAATATTAAATGTTGATTGACAGGGAGCCAATAAATAGTTAACACAATGCAAAATATATTACTTTGTTTTGGTGCTTCCTGAGAGGTGGAGGACATGAAAAGATATTGTTTCTTAAGTGTACTGCGGATGACCATAGGGTGAAATTTTCTGTCTATTATGAAAATGAAGATCTTAGCTGTGTTCTGGTGGATATTAGGAGCAGTTAATCTGTATTCACTTAAATGATGTATTATAATGACTCATAGAATCTTGTGGATGAGCACTTGATTAAATGTAATAGTTTCTTTGTCTTTTGGTTCATGTTTTATAGGTTATGGCTTTTCATAGAAGATGCACGTTCAGTCTCTGGGTCAAGAAGATCCCTGGTGAAGGAAATGGCAACTCACTCCAGTATTACTGCTGGGAAAATTAATGGACAGAGGAGCCTGGCTGACTACAGTCTATGGGTCACAGAGTCAGACACAACTGAGCAGCTGACTATGTACACACACTATAGGTGAAAGTTGGCCTAGGTCAAGGACTATGGTTTGGGATCTTGGCATCAAAAAGCAAAATAAATAAATGTATATGATAATTATGGTCTCACTTCAGTGGAAATTAAAACTGGAGAATATAATTTTCATGTGAGCTCTTTAACTGCCCATGCTCAATGCACCACATAAAAAGCACTATGAAAGCTTCCCAAAGATATTCATCCCTTAATATCTAGAACCTGTGAATATATTATCTTACATTGTATATAAAATTTTGCAAATGTTATTAAATTAAGGATGCTATGATGGTGAGATTGTCTGGACATGCATGCATGCTAAGTCACTTCAATCGTGTCCAGCTGTTTGGAACCCTATGTACTATAGCCAACCAGACTCCTCTGTCCATGGGATTCTCCAGGCAAGAACACTGGAGTGGTCTGCCATGCTTTCTGCCAGGGGAGCTTCCTGACTCAGGGATGGAATCATATCTCTTATGTCTCCTGTACTGGCAGGCAGGATCTTTACCCCTAACACTGCCTGGATGGACCCAATGTAATTATGAATGCTTGTATAAAATGGAAGTCAGAGGGTCAGAGTCAGAGAGAAAGATATGATAATGTAAGAGGTTAGAGGATTGTGAGAACATAAGTCAAGGAATGAAGGCAGTGTCTAGAAGCTTGAAAATCAAGGAAACAGTTATTTTCTGCATCTTTCACAAAGAATGTATTCCTGCCAATCAAGTTTGTATAGAAAATATCCAGAATAGTAGTTTGCACCTGGTTCCTGTTTTGGTCTCTGGATTTCTGCATTAAAGTTTGGTCATACAGCCAGAAGATTATGAAAAACAAACAAACAAACAAACAAACAAAAAAAAAAAACCTCCCTGAGTGAAACAGGGTCTTTCCTGAAATCAAGATACTGAACCTGAATATTCGTGGTTTATAATCTAGAACACCACACCTGAGGTGATTGAAAACAAATCCTGGAAACTGCTTTAAATATCTCACACATCTTTGATATTTGTCAGTGTTCTTTCTCCTGCTGTATTTTATCCTTTTTACTATCATGAAGCCTCACATAAATATACCCTGCTAAAATGTTGAGTGATTACTCTAACTTGAGAACTTGCAGTTTTATGAAATGCAAATTTTCCTGGTTGGTCCTGAATTTTGAGAGGGTTTGTTTATTGATTTCACTCAGGTTTAATTTTCACACTGACCTGGGTACATTTTAGTTGTCAGCTAGTTGCTATTGTTTTGACAAGTAGTTGAGTCTCATAGATCTTTAAGAGACACAGCACTGCTAAAATCTGCATTTTACACTTACTTAAATGAATTTATTAAGGTTTTTCTCATTTTCATAAGATTAATACATTAGAACTTATAGTACCCACATGAAACATGAAAATGGTATGTACAATTAAAATATAATTTTTTAATATTTTTGCATTGTCCTTGAATGTTGACTTTTAATACCTGAGCAATTATAAGCAAAAACGCATTTTAATGTTTTATTGGGTAAGTAGAACCAAATCAAAGTATTCTAGAAACCACATAACAGAAATTCTACTTGTAAAACACTTTAGTGGCTCAGAGGATAAAACGTCTGCCTGCAATGCAGGAGATCTGGGTTCGATCTCTGGGTTGGAAAGATCCCCTGGAGAAGGAAATGGCAACCCACTCCAGTATTCTTGCCTGGAGAATCCCATGGACAGAGGAGCCTGGTGGGCTACAGTCCACAGGGTCGCAAAGAGTCAGACACGACTGAGCAACTTCACCTTCTTTCACTTTCACTTGCTATATATGAAATCCTAAAAAGTGAACATTTTCAAAGGAAAAATGGGAAGAATATTATAAATAAACAATTCATATTCATTAGTTCTAATATTAGTTCTAATATTTATTGAGAACTTATGCCATGGACATATGTTAGACACTAGATTCCTTATTACCTGTGTTGTTGTGTTTAGTTATTCAGTCATGTTCAACCCTCTTGGCACCCCATGGACTGAAGATTGCCAGGCTCCTCTGTCCATGGGATTTTCCAGGCATGAATACTGGAGTGGGTTGCCATTTCCTTCCCCAGAAGATCTTCTAAATCCTACAAAACTTAACATTTTGAGGGTTAAAAAACAAACAAAAGCTAGTTCAATAAAATTTGAAGAATTCTAAAATGTTGACAACTAATAATTACCATGAACGTGTGCATTAGTGGCATTTAACCCATTTGATCAAAGCAGATGTGACTGGGTGGTGGTCAATAAATGTATTCTGGGATTAAAAAAAAAATGCATGTGATTGAGATGTAAGTCTTGAATCTCTTACATTAAGAGATAAGCCTTAATCAGAATGGTCTGTTACTAGGGACACTGCACAGAGTGATTGAGGTTGAGTGAATACCACAGAGGAAAGTGGATAAAAAGTGGATATGTCAGTAGTGAAGGAAGGAAATATTTTCTGTTCCCAAGGGTGCTGTTTGCAGCAGTGAGGGATTGCAGAAACTATACCAGATCAGTCCTCAGAGGTGAGCAGAAGCGTGAGTTTACAATTGCAATAGTCAAAGGAAGTCCATAGGTAAAAGTGCAATGGCCTCTCCTTCCATGAAACACCTGAATGAAGAAGGTCTTCAATGTAACTATTTTCTTGCATCCTGTTAATATGCTCCTCATATTGATCAATAATATTTTCACAATTTTATTTTAGGCCCATATTTGCCTTTTCCAGTGTATATTTCTCAAAAGTGTAATCTCCAGAAGAATCTCATTTCAAAATAAGACTGTACCTAGAAACTAAATGAGGAAACCACTTCATCTTACATTATTGATGGAGAATCTTTTCAAACGGGCAAGATTCAAAATGTACTGCTTATTCGGCCTGTTTCTTCCCCTTTCACTACGTAACAACAAGTTAGTGTAAATAACTATGAACATGGGTTATCAAAAAATTGGAGCCAATGCTAAAGTATCTGTATGATGTTTTATAGATGGGACCATATATACCTACTTATTTAACTTATATGCAGAGTACATCATGCAAAATGTCAGGATGGATGATGCTCAAGCTGGAATCAAGATTCTTGGGAGAAATAGATATGCAGATGACACCACCCTTATGGCAGAAAGTGAAGAAGAACTAAAGAGCTTCTTGATGAAAGTGAAAGAGGAGAGTGAAAATGTTAGCTCAAAATTCAACATTCAGCAAACTAAGACCACGGCATCCGGTCCCATCACTTCACGGCAAATAGATGGGGAAACAGTAGAAACAGTGAGAGACTTTATTTTTCTGGGCTCCAAAATCACTGCAGATGGTGACTGCAGCCATGAAATTAAAAGACACTTACTCCTTGGAAGGAAAGTTATGACCAACCTAGACAACATAGTAAAAAGTAGAGACATTACTTTGCCAACAAACGTCTGTCTAGTCAAAGCTATAGTTTGTCCAGTAATCATATATGGATGTGAGGTGGACCATAAAGAAAGCTGAGCACCAAAGAATTGATGCTTTTGAACTGTGGTATTGGAGAATACTCTTGAGAGTCCCTTGGTCTGCAAGGAGATCCAACCAGTCAACCCTAATGAAAATCTGTCCTGAATATTCATTGGAAAGACTGCTGTTGAAGCTGAAACTCCAATACTTTGGCCACCTGATGCAAAGAACTGACTCATTGGAAAACGACCCTGATTCTGGGAAAGATTGAAGGTGGGAGGAGAAGGGGACAGAGGATGAGATGGTTGGATGGCATGACTGACTCGGTGGACATGAGTATGAGCAAGCTCTGGGAGTTGGTGATGGACAGGGAGGCCTGGTGTGCTGCAGTCCATGGGATCACAAAGACTAGAACATGACTAAGGGACTGAAGTGAACTGATATATACTAAATTGAAGAAAAAGAAAAATACATATTCTGCTACTTTGGCATTCCTGGCAATTCCTACAGAATTTCAAATTATGGCAAAATTATTAGCTGTATTTCAAAAATAAAATAAGTGTTTCCTGTGCAGAACTGAATAAAGATTATTGAACACAAAACATGTGCATTGTTTTCTATATTTATAACACTCCATTACTTTACTGGATTCTGGGAATCAAGCCAGAAGGATGTTTCAGATAAGGTTGTTTCCCTATTGTGTTATTTATTATCCAATTAAATTTTTGATGCTTCCATCTCCCAGTTTCAAGAGTAACAAGAATTACATTAATTAATTGTATTGCACACAGAAATGTTTTGAATGTTTCTGGAGAGAAAGTTCGAATTAAGAATTATTTTTAAAATCTGGAAATTAATTTTATCTTACAATTTTTGAGTCAATGCTGAAATTAATGTTCAACTCAGTAATGGTGAAGATTAAAATATAAAAAAATATATATAAAACTCAAGTCTTCATATCATTTAATTTTTTATAGCTTTCAGGTTTTTAATATACATTTTACATCTATTATCTGGACTAAATTTGTGATAACATAAAAATATTAAATTTAGAATTTCTTACAAAGAATACGAATTCAATGAATATTTTGTATGCAACCTGATGAACAACTAGGGCCACTGTGTATAGCTTAAAATTAGTTGGAACATTTTCCCTCTGTGAGTTTTTTTGACAATTGTGTTGAATATGTGCATATTGATCAGTATATTTCTAATCAAAACACTGCATGCTTGTTCTAATTTAGTGACACATATGAACAAATAATAAGATTACAGATATTATATATTATTCCAAACTTAATACCAGTTAATTTATATAAGCTAGTTTGGAGAAGGCTGCATGGTGAATTAAGGACACAATCAAGAATATAATCAACTTATACGTAAATAAAATATTTTGTCAATTAACATGCCCATGTAGCAGAGGGAAAAGACAACTGGGAATCAGGAGATCTAGACTAATACATGAAATATGCTAGGTGAGCACATTGGTTTCAGAGTCAGACTGTCAGGTTCTAATCTTAGCTCTGCAATTTACTGGGCCTAAGAACTTGTATACCTCTGTCCCTGTTTTTCTTCATTTATTAAATGTCAACAAAATAACATTTAAATCTATATAATATAATTTTCTCTATGTTGGCACTAGTCATAAAAACTTGCCTGACAATGCATGAGACGTAAGAGATGCAATTTCCACCTCTGGTTCGGGAAGATCCCCTGGAGAAGGGCATGGCAATCCACTCCCTCATTTTTGCCTGGAAAATTCCATGGACAGAGAAGCCTGATGGGCTATAGTAAATGGGGTCACACCGAGTTGGACATGACTGAAGTGACTTAGCACACAAGCAATATAATTTTCATTATATAATATTAATAATATTCCTACTCATAGAGTTGTTTTAGATATTAAATAAATAATAAAATCAGTTAGAATAGGCATAAAACAATAATAATTGCTATTGTTATAACTGACAATATAACAATAATTCTTGCTATTGTTATTACTGACTATAAAAACAGGAACATAAAACTAATTTTCTAACCACAAAATTTTAATCTAAAAATAAGCAGATGAAATCAGTTAATAGGAATAGAAACACTGATAGTATGATTTATAAAAAACAAATATGTATTTGGTCTTCATCTTCATTTCTGTCACAGAGCTCCTAAAACTTCTGGAATTTCCTAAGGGATGAGAGCCACAAAGAGGTTTTTGATGTTAATGAGGTGACCTGTGGAATTCATTTAATGTTGGAGCTGGTGGCCAATAGAGCTAATCATGTGATTAGAGGGTTGGAATTTTCAATCCCACCCTCTCACCCCTCAACATCTCCCCCTCAAACCTGCTAGAAAGGGAGAAGGACTAGAGATTGAGTTCAGTTGCCAAAGACTGATAACTTAATCAATCTTGCCTAAGTTATAACACCTCCACAAAAGGTCCAAAATGATGGGGCTCAAGAAGCTTATAGGATGGTGAACATAATGAGATTTAGGGAAAGTAGTGCATCTGGACAGAGCATGGAAGGTCTTCTTCCTTTCCCCACATCCCACCCTATGCATTTCTTCCAACTGGCTCTTTCTGAGTTACATCCTTTTATGATAGACTGGAAATGTAGGTGAGTAAAGTGGTTTCCTGATTTCTGTGAGCTTCTCTATTGGAACCTAAGGAAGAGGTTTTGAAAACCTCTGGTTTATAACCTATAGTCAGAAGTGCAGTTGCCAATCTGGACTTGTAATTGTCATCTGAAGTGGGAGGGGATAGTCCTGGAGGGCTGAGCCCTTAGACTGTGGAACCTGATGCTATATCTGGGTAGATAGTGTCAGAACTGAATTGAATTCACCAGCTCGTTCCTGAGAATGGCTCAAACTTGTGTTGGGAGCTCACATATCCCAACACACACACACAAACATGCACTTTGGAAATTGGGTCCAGGAACCCAAAAGACCAACTAAGTTGCATTTCCAAACTATAATATATTATCAAAAATTTTACAGTGTTAGTCTCCTATTTCATGATCTTTCATTACATTGGCCCCTCTTAACAATATCCTGCATAATGGCCTTGACCAGTCCATACTTCCTACAGCTTTTTACTCTCTGTCACCACCAAACACTCTTAACTTTATATCTTACCCAAGTTAGTGAACATTCTCATTTTGTCAAAACACAAAAATGTATGTTAAAATTAATTCTTTGCTTGTTTGTATCCTCTGATTTTGCAGGCATGACACAGTGAGGAATGGTGAAAAATTATCATCATGAATGGTCTAATTTTAATTTCATGACCACTAACATCTGCATTCTAACATCTAACATTCAGAAAACTAAGATCATGGCATCTGGTCCATCACTTAATGGCAAATAGATAGGGAAACAGTGGCTGACTTTATTTTTCTGGGCTCCAAAATCACTGCAGATGGTGATTGCAACCATGAAATTAAGACGCTTACTCCTTGGAAGGAAAGTTATGACCAACCTAGACAACATATTAAAAAGCAGAGACATTACTTTGTCAACAAAGGTCCATCTAGTCAGGCTATGGTTTTCCAGTGGTCATGTATAGATGTGAGAGTTGGACTATAGAGAAAACCAAGCACAGAAAAATTGGTGCTTTTGTACTGTGGTGTTGGAGAAGACTCTTGACTGACAGTCCCTTGGACTGCAAGGAGATCCAACTAGTCCATTGTAAAGGAGATCAGTCCTGGGTGTTCATTGGAAGGACTGATGGTGAAGCTGAAACTGCAATACTTTGGCCACCTGATGCAAAGAGCTGACTCATTAGAAAAGACTCTGATGCTGGGAGGGACTAGGGGCAGGAGGAGAAGGGGGCGACAGAGGATGAGATGGCTGGATGGCATCACTGACTCAAAAGATATGGGTTTGGATGGACTCCAGGAGTTGATGATGGACAGGGTGGCCTGGAGTGCTTTGGTTCATGGGCTCGCAAAGAGTCAGACATGACTGAGTTACTGAACTGAACCTCTGCTTAAGGTCTTGATGCTATAGAGATTTCTATCATATTTCCCTACACTGGTCTATCTCCCATCATCTCAAAAATAAGTATTTAATGTCTTCTCTGATTTCTGCAAACTTCTGCCTGGGCCAACAGGATCATTATTTCCTTAGACCAAGAAACTGATGTTTGTATTTTGTAAATCATAGAAAATCTGAAGTTGCTATGGTTTTCCATGCTAGCAGGCATCACTAATTATTAAAGAGATGAATTCCTCTTGACTTCATTTATTTCTAATTTATTTCCGGTTTACCCAGTTTTTGGATTTTCAGTTCAGTCGCTCAGTCCTGACCAACTCTTTGTGACCACACGAATCGCAGTGTGCCAGGCCTCCCTGTCCATCACCATCTCTTGGAGTTCACTCAAAATCACATCCATTGAGTTGGTGATGCCATCCAGCCATCTCATCCTCTGTCGTCCCCTTATCCTCCTGCCCCCAATCCCTCCCAGCATCAGAGTCTTTTCCAATGAGTCAGCTCTTCCAATCAGGTGGCCAAATTATCAGAGTTTCAGCTTTAGCATCAATCCTTCCAATGAACACCCAGGACTAATCTCCTTTAGGATAGACTGGTTGGATCACCTTGCAGTCCAAGGGACTCTATAGCGTCTTCTCCATCACCACAGTTCAAAAGCATCAATTCTTCGGTGCTCAGCTTTCTTCACAGTCCAATCCTCACATCTATACATGATCACTAGGAAAAAACATGGCCTTGACTAGACAGACCTTTGTTGGCAAAGTAATGACTGCTTTTTAATATGCTATCTGCTGCTGCTGCTACTGCTAAGTTGCTTCAGTCCTGTCCGACTCTGTGCGACCCCATAGAGGGCAGCCCACAAGGCTCTCCTGTCCATGGGATTCTACAGGCAATAACACTGGAGTGGGTTGCAATTTCCTTCTCCAAAGCATGAAAACGAAAAGTGAGAGTGAAGACTCTCAGTCATATCTAACTCTTAGTGACTCCATGGACTGCAGCCTACCAGGCTCCACCGTCCATGGGATTTTTCAGGCAAGAGTACTGAAGTGAGTTGCTGTTGCCTTCTCCGTATATGCTGTCTTGGTTGGTCATAACTTTCCCTACAAGGAGTGTCTTTTAATTTCATGGCTGCAATCACCATCTGCAGTGAATTTGGAGCCCCCAAAAAATAAAGTCTGACAGTGTTTCCACTGTTTCCCCATCTATTTCCCATGAAGTAATGGGATCAGATGCCATATCTTAGTTTTCTGAATGATGAGCTTTATGACAGCTTTTTCACTCTCCTCTTTCAATTTCAGCAAGAGCCTTTTTAGTTCCTTTTCACTTGCTGCCATAAGAGTGGTGTCATCTGCATATCTGAGGTTATTGATATTTCTCCTGGCCATCTTGATTCCAGCTTGTGCTTCATCCAGCCCAGCATTTCTCATGATGTACTCTGCATATAAGTTACACGAGCAGGGTGACAATATACACCCTTGATGTACTCTTTTTCCTATTTGGAACCAGTCTGTTGTTCCATATCCACTTCTAACCATTGCTTCCTGAGCTGCATACAGATTTCTCAAGAGGAAGGTCAGGTGGTCTGGTATTCCCATCTCTCTCAGAATTTTCACAGTTTATTGAGATCCACACAGTCAAAGGCTTTGGCATAGTCAATAAAGCAGAAATAGATGTTTTTCCGGAACTCTGTTACTTTTTCAACAATACAGCAGATGTTGCCTATTTGATCTGTGGTTCCTCTGCCTTTTCTAAAACCAGCTTGAACATTTGGAAGTTCAGGGTTCACGTATTGCTGCAGCCTGACTTGGAGAATTTTGAGCATTACTTTGCTAGCCTGGGAGATGAGAGCAATTGTGTGGTAGTTTGAGCATTCTTTGGCATTGCCTTTTTTTGAGAGTGGAATGAAAACTGACCATTTACAGTCTTGTGGCCACTGCCGAATTTTTCAAATTTGCTGACATATTGAGTGTAGCACTTTCACAGCATCATCTTTCAGGATTTGAAATAGCTCATCTGGAATTCATCACCTCCACTAGCTTTGTTCATAGTGATGCTCTCTAAAGCCCACTTCACTTCACATTCCAAGATCTCTGGCTCTAGGTGAGTGATCACACTGTCGTGATTATCTGGGTCATGAAGATCTTTTTTGTACAGTTCTGTGTATTTTTGCCACCTCTTCTTAATATCTTCTGCTTCTGTTGAGTCCGTACCATTTCTGTCCTTATCGAGACCATTTTTGCATGAAATGCTCCCTTGATATCTCTAATTTTCTTGAAGAGATCTCTAGTCTTTGCCATTCTGTTGTTTTCCTCTATTTCTATGCATGATCACCGAGAAAGTCTTTCTTATCTCTCCTTACTATTCTTGAACTCTGCATACAGATGCTTATATATTTCCTTTTCTCCTTTGCTTTTTGCTTCTCTTCTTTTCACAGCTATTTGTAAGGCCTCTCCAGTCAACCATTTTACTTTTTTGCATTTCTTTTTCACGGGGATGATCTTGATCCCTGTGTCCTCTACAATGTCACGAACCTCATTCCATAGTTCATCAGGCACTCTGTCTATCAGATCTCATCCCTTCATTTTGTTTCTTACTTCCACTGTATATTTATAAGGTATTCAATTTAGGTCATACCTGAATGGTTTAGTGGCTTTCCCTACTTTCTTCAATTTAAGTCTGAGTTTGGCAATAAGGAGTTTATGATCTGAGCCACAGTCAGCTTCTTGTCTTGTTTTTGCTGACTGTTTAGTGCTCTCCATGTTTGGCTGCAAAAATATAATCAATCTGATTTAGGTGTGGACCATCTGGTGATGTCCATGTGTAGTGTTCTCTAATGTTATTGGAAGAGGGTGTTTGCTATGACCAGTGCATTCTGCTGGCAAAACTCTATTAGCCTGTGCCATGCTACATTCCATGTTCCAAGGCCAAATTTTCCTGTTACCCCAGGTGTTTCTTGACTTCCTACTTTTGCATTCCAGTCCTCTATAATAAAAAGGACATCTTTTTTGGGTATTAGTTCTAAAAGGTCTTGTAGGTCTTCATAGAACCGTTCAACTTTAGCTTCTTCAGCATTACTGGTTGGGGCATAGACTGGGATTACTGTGATATAAAATGGTTTGCCTTGGAAATGAGCAGAGATCATTCTATCGCTTTCAAGATTGCTTCCAAGTACTGCATTTCAGACTCTTTTGTTGACCATGATGGCCAGTCCATATCTTGTAAGGGATTCCTGCCCACAGTAGTAGACATAATGGTCATCTGAGTTAAATTCACCCATTCCAGTCCATTTTAGCTTGCTGATTCCTAGAATGTTGACGTTCATTCTTGCCATCTCCTGTTTGACCACTTCCAATTTGCCTTGCCTCTTGATAAACCTGTATGCAGGTTAGGAAGCAACAGTTAGAACTGGACATGGAACAACGGACTGGTTCCAAATAGGAAAAGGAGCACGTCAAGGCTGTATATTGTCACCGTGCTTATTTAACTTCTATGCAGAGTACATCATGAGAAACGCTGGACTGAAAGAAACACAAGCTGGAATCAAGATTGCCAGGAGAAATATCATTAACCTCAGATATGCAGATGACACCACCCTTATGGCAGAAAATTAAGAGGAACTAAAAAGCCCCTTGATGAAAGTGAAAGAGGAGAGTGGAAAAGTTGGCTTAAAGCTCAACATTCAGAAAACGAAAATCATGGCATCCAGTCCCATCACTTCATGGGAAATAGTTGGGGAAACAGTGGACACAGTGTCAGACTTTATTTTTTGGGGCTCCAAAATCACTGCAGATGGTGACTGCAGCCATGAAATTAAAAGATTCTTACTGTTTGGAAGAAAAGTTATGACCAACCTAGACAGTGTATTCAAAAGCAGAGACATTACTTTGCTGACTGAGGTCTGTCTAGTCAAGGCTATGGTTTTTCCAGTGGTCATGTATGGATGTGAAGGTTGGACTGTGAAGAAGGCTGAGCACCGAAGAATTGATGCTTTTGAACTGTGGTGTTGGAGAAGACTCTTGAGAGTCCCTTGGACTGCAAGGAGATCCAACCAGTCCATTCTGAAGGAGATCAGCCCTGGCATTTCTTTGGAAGAAATGATGCTAAAGCTGAAGCTCCAGTACTTTGGCCACCTCATGCGAAGTGTTGACTCATTGGAAAAGACTCTGATGCTGGGAGGTTTGAGGGCAGGAGGAGAAGGGGACAACAGAGGATGAAATGGCTGGATGGCATCACTGACTTGATGGACGTGAGTCTGAGCAAACTCTGGGAGTTGGTGATGGACAGGGAGGCCTGGCGTGCTGCAGTTCATGGGGTCGCAAAGAGTTGGACATGACTGAGCGACTCAATTGAATTGAACTTAAGTGAATTTGCCTTGATTCATGGATGTAACATTTCAGGTTCCTATGCAATATTGCTCTTTACAGCATCGGACCTTGCTTCTATCACCAGTCACATCCACAACTGGGTATTATTTTTGCTTTGGCTCCCTCCCTTCATTCTTTCTGGAGTTATTTCTCCACTGATCTCCAGTAGCATATCGGGCACCTACTGACCTGGGGAGTTCCTCTTTCAGTATCTTATCATTTTGCCTTTTGATACTGTTCATGGGGTTCTCAAGGCAAGAACTCTGAAGTGGTTTGTCATTCCCTTCTCCAGTGGACCACATTCTGTCAGACCTCTCCACCATGACCCACCCATCTTGGGTGGCCCCATAGGGCATGGCTTAGTTTCATTGAGTTAGACAAGGCTTTGGTCCATGTGATCAGTTTGACTAGCTGTCTGTGACTATGGTTTCAGTGTGTTTGCCCTCTGATGCCCTCTTGCAACACCTACCAATCTTACTTGGTTTTCCCTTACCTTGGATGTGGGGTATCTCTTCATGGCTGCTCCACCAAAGCACAACCACTGCCCTTACTTTGGATGAAGGGTATCTCCTCACGGCCACCCCTTCTGACCTTGAATGTGGAGTAGCTCCTCTCAGCCCTCCTGTGCCCATGCAGCACCGCCCCTTGGACATGGGATTGCTCCTCTCGGCTGCTGGCCCTTACCTGATAATGATAGATATTCACCACTTTATATTTTACATAATAGTTTTACTGGTCTAAAAGTTTCCTGAGTTCCACCTATTTGTTCTTCTTCCCTGTCCCATCCCCCTCCCTTAACAACTACTCTTTGCTCTTTCTCTATTTTTTTTTTTTTTTTTTCTTTTCTGGAATGTCATATAGTTGCAATCCTGTAGCATGCTACCTTTTAAAAGTGTCCTTTTTCACTTAATAATATGGTGGTGGTAGTAGTAAAGAATCCACCTGGCAATGCAGGAGACAGAAAGAAACAGTTTTGATCCCTAGGTTAGGAAGATCCCCCTGGAAGAGGGCATGGAAATCTACTCTAGTATTCTTGCCTGGAGAATCCCATGGACAGGGGAACCTGGTGGGCTACAGTCCATAGGCAGCAAAGAGTCAGACACAACTAAAGCAACTTAGCACACAACACACACATGTATTTAAGTTTCCTTCATGTTTTTCTGTAGCTTAATAGCACCACTATTTCTTTTCAGTTCAGTTCAGATGCTCATCCATGTCTGACTCTTTGTGACACCATGAACTGTAACACCTCAAGGCCTCCTTGTCCAACAGCTTCTGGAGCATGCTTAAACTCATGACCATTGAGTCAGTGATGCAATCCAACCATCTCATTGTCTGTCATCCCCTTCTCCTGCCTTCAATCTTTACCAGCATCAGGGTCTTTTCAAATGAGTCAGCTCTTCACATCAGGTGGCCAAAATATTGGAGTTTCACCTTCAACATCAGTAATTCCAATGAATATTCAGGACTGATTTCCTTTAGGATAGACTGGTCGGAACTCCTTGAAGTCCAAGGGACACTCAAGAGTCTTCTCCAATACCACAGTTCAAAAGTATCAGTTCTTTAGCACTTAGCTTTCTTTATAGTCCAACTCTCACATCCATACATGTCTACTGGAAAAACCATAGCTTTGACTAGACAGACATTTGTTGGCAAAGTAATGTCTCTGCTTTTTAATATGCTTTCTAGGTTGATCATAGCTTTCTTGCCAAGGAGGAAGCATCTTTTAATTTCATGGCTATAGTCACCAACTGCATTGATTTTGGAGACCCCAAAACTAAAGTCTCTAACTGACCATTTATTTTAGATTATGAATATTAATCCATAGTATGGGTATACCAAGGCTTGTTTATCAATTGAGCTATGATAAGACATCTTGGTGACTTTGGAAATTAGAAAATAAGATACTATAAATATTTATGTACATGAACAGGTTTGTGTAATGTGAATCTTTGGCTCACATTGGTAAATACCAAGGAGTAAAACTGCAAAATCATATGATGAAGAATATGTTTAGTTTTATAAGAATTTACCAAATTATCTTCATAGAAGATGTACCATTTTGTGTTCCCATCAGCAATGAATGAAGTTCCTTTTGCTCCACATGCTCACCAATATTTGGTGTTTCACTCTTGATTTTTATTTACAGAAATTATATCTTATAAGTAGCACTATTGAAGTCTTAGAGTTCTTACTTTTGCTACTTATTTTTAGAGGAATAAAGTATGTTCACATGACAAACATCAAGATTTTTGAGTATCTACTGCTCCTGGTTTGGTCTTTTGGACTAAAAATAATTTCCTAAAACATCCCACAATTCTCATTTTTATCTTTCATATTTCCTTAGTCCAAATCTAGAAATATTAACTGCCAATTCATATAAAAGTTGGGTGGAGAACTCTGAGGATTTTTGAGACATTAATTGATTGCTTTGGTTTCCTCTGTGACAAGGGGCCCTTATTTTGGCTGTGCTGAGCCTCCAACAATTCATCAATTTCACTTTCATCCCCCACCACAGTAGTTCCTGACCCAACTGCTCTGCCTCCCCTCTGGTTTCATCTCAGGAGCCTCTGTTCAGGTAAGCCTAGACTCTCTGTACTCCCTACATGTCTTCTCACCCTTGGGACATTTGTTTCCTCTCTGTCCTCCCCTCTATTATGCATCCAAGAAGAGTTATTTATTTTTTTAGGCATTTTAGCTTTTTACTTCTTCATAGGAAGTGATGACTTCTATGCTTCTTATGTGTAGAACAGGAAACTAGAAGTCACATACATATTTTTCCAAGGACATTTCTTCTTAGGTTTAAATTGTATCTGATGCATCAGAGAAAATACAATACTTGAAAATAATGCTGACCTTGGTGAACACTTTACAATCATTCCTTGTTTAAATATAAGAACTAATCACAGTTATGGTCTAGACATTTACGATGAAATCTAAGCTGAAAATATTTTTAGCTTGTATTTTCAAATAGAAGACTCCAAATTAAGCTAAATATTTAAAAAAAAAAGAAATAAATGGCTTAAACTGGGCTAACTGCTTTGTTTTCAGATATGGCTTTTGAAATATATGCCTTAGAAGCATTTCTATTTAGCAATTGAATATATTCTGCAATGAAATTATCTACAGAACTTAGCATGTGTATTTTTGAGTGACTGATTTAGCTTTTGTAACTGCTTAAAATGCTTTTCATTGTTTATTCATTTTAGATTGCATGTGCTTGTACCCATAGAAATATTTCAAATTTTCAAAATAAAGCCTTTTGTTGTTGTTTAGTCACTAATCATATCTGATTCATTGTGACTCCATGGACTGTAGCCTGCCAGGCTCTCCTGTCCAGGAGATTTTCCAGGCAAAAATACTGGAATCCATGGCCATTCCCTCCTCCAAGCGATCTTCCCAACCCAGAAATTGAATCCAAGGCTCCTGCCGCACCTCCTGCATTGCCTAGAAAAATTTCAAAATAAAATGAAGACTAGTGAGAAATATGCCTGTTACGGTAAGAAAGTTACTTAGAAAATCTCTTGTTCAGTTTTCTCTTACTATTAAAAAAAAATTAATTTCTTCTTCTTTAATTTAATTTTATTATTTATTATTATTATTATTTTATTTCACAATATTGTATTGATTTTGCTATACATCAACATGAAACTGGCACGGGTGTACACTAGACATAGAGGTGAGCAATTATGTCTTCCTATGTAAGCACAGAGATTAATGGTAAAAAATGATTTCACTAATCACCAGCCCCATTATTCATTCTGCCATAATTCCCAGGGATCAGTAGGTAAGCTATATAACAAAATTTCACTCTTCTTTTGTACAATCAAGGAAGTTTGACAGATCCGTAGCACCCAAAATGTTCTTTATATACACAGGAAAATAAATCTGTACTGAATAATATCCTTTTCCATTTCATATTTTAAAATATCCTATTGATGAAACACCACATAACTAGAATGAAAGACTTCATTTTTATACTTAGTAACAAAAATAAAAAAAAAAATTGCACAAAATCAATCTTAAAATACATCAGATTAACATAAGTAATTGTAATAAAATTAAATGTTACATTTCATTTCAAATGGATAAAAGACCTCTTGTACCCTTAAATAGATATAAAAGTGAAAGTGAAAATCATTTAGTTGTGTCCAACTCTTTACGACCCCATAGACTATACAGTCCATGGAATTCTCTAGGCCAGAACACTGGAGTGAGTAGCCCTTCCCTTCTCCAAGGCATCTTCCCAACCCAGGGATTGAATCCAGGTCTTTCTCATTGTAGGCAGATTCTTTACCAGAAAATAGATATGCAAAGTCTAATTGTTTTAGTTTCTAGCATGACATTAAAGAACTCCTGCTATCAAAAAGAAGTTGAGTTGAAATAGATTCACAAAATATGTCTTGAAAGGGTTCCTTTTCTCTTCCATTAATCTAGTTCAGTTTTATTGGGCAAAGTTCTGTAATAAATTCATCTCTGAACTGCAGCAATGTCAATGAATGTGATAAAGTAACTTCTTTGAGAATTTATCATAGGATGTAATTTCTGAATTTTACATTCTATTGCACTGCACAGTGTCAAAGATAAAAATGCTTCTGAAATTGCTGTTTCATCGATGAGCTTGAGAAAATTGAAAAGTCATGAGTCTCTCCTCTGTGATTGTTAGATTAAAAAACACGATGATGTCTTACAAAAAATAATTGAATTAGGACATAAGATCATCTCTAATGTTAATGAACATTTTATTTTATTTTTACCCTATGATGTTTAGAAGTTTGTGGCTCATTTGATATAAATATTTATTTAAAGGCAAATAATATAAACAGAAAGCAATGGGTCAAAATATACATTTTTTGAGTAGAGATTTTATATCAACAAAAGAGAAGCCAGTTCTGCTGCTCCCAAATAACTTGATATTTAGTTGAAGACAGTGAATAAATCTATATAAATATTTAGTAAGTGAACATGGCAAAAAATCTTTTACTTGTGTCTATTAATATTATATATAATTGATTGTATAATCATGGAAAAACCTGTCTAAAAACAGACAAAACCTAAGATACTTTCTATTTTTTTTTCTTTGACCTGATTAAATTAAGAACAATGACAATATTTAACTTTGAATGCAAATAGATTTTGATTTTTGATATATAAAATGAACAATCAAGTAGGGTTTTAAGGTATAAACTTTCACCTCCATAAGATGAGTAAATAAAATTAGCTTAGACTGTTGCCATAAGGATTATTAAACAAAAAGGAAAAAGGACTCCCAAACAGTGCTCCCAGAAAAACCAATATTTGCCAAAAGCTAATACGGGAGCTGAGAATCAAGTGTTATAAGAGCTTGGTGAAATTTTGGAATATTTTTATGAGGAAAATTTAATTTTTTAATTCTTATATATTTTATTATATTTGTAAAGAATTAACTTATTTTTAAATCGTGTGCTGTGTGTGTTTAGTCACTCAGTCATGTCTGACTCTTTGCGACCCCATTTACTGTAGCCCATTAGGCTCTTCTGTCCATGGGGAGTCTCCAGGGAAGAATACTGGAGAGGACTGCCATCCCCTCCTCCAGGGGAACCTTCCCAACACAGGGACTGAACCCAGGTCTCCGCATTGAGGCACATTCTTTACCATCTGAGCCACCAGTGAAGCCCTTTTAAATCACACTTACTTGTAATCTTCATTCAGTTCAGTTCAGTCACCCAGTCGTGTCCAACTCTTTGTGACCCCATGAAACTCAGCAAGCCAGGCCTCCCTGTCCATCACCAAGATCTGGAGTTTACCCAAACTCATGCCCATTGAGTCAATGATGCCATCTAACCATCTCATCTTCTGTCGTCCCCTTCTCCTCCTGCCCTCAATCTTTCCCAGCATCAGGGTGTTTTCCAATGAGTCAGCTCTTCGCATCAGGTGGCCAAAGTATTGGAGTTTCAGCCTCAACATCAGTCCTTCCAATGAACACCCAGGACTGATTTCCTTTAGGATGGACTGGTGGGAAATCCTAGCAGTCCAAGGGACTCTCAAGAGTCTTCTCCAGCACCACAGTTCAAAAGCATCAATTCTTTCTTATTAAGATGCTTTTTAAATTGTGGAGATATTTCCAGTTTCACAGAGTAAGAAAAAGGAGTCCATGACAAAGGCATAGGTAAAAGAGACAAAACATAGATCAGACAGGGGAACATAAAACTGGGTGTGATGGGCTTCCCTGGTGGCTCAGTGACAAGGAATCCACCTGCAATGCAGGAGAAGCAGGTTTGATTGCTCTGTAGGGAAGATGCCCTGGATGAAGGAACCCACAACCCACTCCAGTATTCTTGCCTGGGAAATTCCATGGACAGAGGAGCCTGGAGGGCTACAGTCCATGTGGTCGCAAAAGAGTCAAAAGTGACTTAGTGACTAAAGAACAACAATAATCCCTTGGGAAATGCCACATAACCTAGGGTAGCCTAATTGGGAAAAACTCTCTCATTCCTCTGAGGGCTAGTTCTTCCTTAAGCACACTTAGATTTCGTAAGACTGTCCCTAAGGAGCACGTTAGTGTTTTTGGAAGGAGATCAGCTACTACCTGGCTTCTGACTAAGAACAATGCCCCTGAGTAAACATTTAGAATTGTGCGGACTCCTCAAGTGGAATCTACATCAGCTGAGGGGGTGGGGGGTGGGCAAAATTCCACACTAAATCCAAAATGGCAACTTAGTTGGTAGACCCTAGGGTCCCTAGTTCCTTTCAAATTGAGTCAAATCTTCTTGGTCTTGGGGGTACTGGTTAAGAAAACTTACTCTAATGAGTCCTATGATTCATTGCACCAAGTGGAATACTACTCCAAGGAATGATGAATGCCAGCTTTGAGGGTGGGCATGTGGCAGAAAACTGGAAATACTGGTGATTTCCAGGGGAAATGAAATATCTTTTACCATCTAAAGCCAATAGACTGTTTCTGGTATCAAAGAAACTTTGAGAAGAATGGTGATCAAACTATGCAGAGCTTTTTCTTGGGAGACAGAAAATCTAGTTGTCAGTCAAAATTACTCTACTGCACTTTCAAACATTTTTAAGGGGAAAAATAAATATTTCCCTTGAAAAGAAAGATTATTAATGTCTTGCCTTCACCCTTTTCTTACTTCTTAGAATCTAAAATGTTTTCTTTCAAGGTGTATGGCTGGCTACTCTCCAGAAATGTTTTGTTTTATCTAGAAACACAACAAATATGATTATTCTCTCCCCTTTCAGTTTCAAGAACTTACAGTTTGTGATTTGATCTTGGAAATTCCCATGTAACATTCCTTGGTTTATAGTGTGTTCCTTTTTTATGTCACTTTTTGAGATGTACTACTTCTCCATGTCCCTTGTCTGCTTATGACTTAATTGATATACCACTAAGACCCAAATTTACCAAAACCTTGGAGAGAATTCAGCTACTAGCCTTATTTTCAAGTTCATTCCCGACAGTATTATGAGCAGCAAGCCCATCCCAGTAATGGCTGCTGAAGGCAAAACACAGTAAATAGAAAAAAGTGCTTCAGTGGTGTATACATGTTCTGTGTGGGTAGAAGTTAAGGACATTATAACAAAACATTGGATTGAGGCAGTATTCTTGGGTAAGAACATTTTTTTTCTACAGTGTGCATAACTATAAGATTCTGCCTTTTGTTTTAAAGATTTCTAGAAAAAATATGCTTTCAAGGTTTTAGAATATGGACTCTTAAAACTTTAGAATATCATCCAAAGCCATGTATTATACATGAATAAAATGAAGCAAATTAAGATTTTTCTGAGAAAATGCAATTAGTGTTGGCGCTGCTACTGTACACAGGTCAGGAAGTGGGGCACTGGTTGGTGGCTTACAACATTTAGATTTGATAAGACAAGAAGAAGAGTTGGCTATCAAACCCTGGAAAAAGAGGGTCTGAAAAAGGGGCTGACCTTTCAGTAACCAGTACCTTAGTTGATTCAGGCAATAGACTGAGCAGCTTACACACCAACCTTTGTTTTCTGGAGGGGTGAGGTGCTAACAGGGTCAGGCTCTTTGTGAGGATTTTATTCCTGGTGAAGTCTTCAAGTGGCCATTCCTTAGTACATTCACCTAGAGAGAGAGGGAGGCATCCTATCTCTTCCTCTTTTCAAAATAACACTAACAGTGTCCTGAAAGCTCTGCTGTAAAGACCCAATTACTTCTCAAAGGCCACACTTTAAAACACCATTACTTGAGAATTATTGTTTCTGCATGTGAGTTTGAGGGGGTGGAGAAGGGACACAAATATTCAACCCAGTGCAACCAGTGGTGTCAGCTCCATACAGAGGGGTATCCTCACTCTCCTCTCCCATTTTGATCTCTTGCTCTTAGCTGAAATTAATCAGAAGCCAGAGAACAAGGGATACACTGATGCAGCCAGCTGCACAGAGTAGGATGACAAAGAGTAGAGTAGATCTGACGGAAGATATGAGACCGCTGTAGCACAACCTCAGAGACAAGCCATTACCCAAGAAAAATGGGTTTTGTAGTTCTATACTCACTGGTGCAGTACTCAGTTATGAGGAATCTAATTGAAGGCATAGTTTATGCAGCAGAAGAGGTGATTTTCTGTGTTACATTAAGTTAAAAAGTAACTACCAAACTTTCACACTTGAATGTCTATCTAATCTCCAAAACTCTGTACATAAAACTAAGTTTATCTTATGCTCCGAAATGCTAGTTTATCATCTGTATTGTATTTTTCATTGAATGAAATTTCTGACTGCAAAATGGCCCAGGCCAAAGATTTAAGATTATCTTTTACTTTTATTCATTTTTCCTCATCCAATTAATTAATAAATATAAATAGTTCTACAAGCTGGATATTCACTACACTCTATTTCTCTTATGTGTGAAGTTGCTCAGTCGTGTCCAACTCTTTGCGACCCCGTGGACTCTAGCCCACCAGGCTCCTCTTTCCATGGGATTCTCCGGGCAAGAATACTGGAGTGGGTTGCCATTTCCTTCTCCAGGGGATCTTCCCAACCCAGGGATCAAACCCAGGTCTCCCGCATTGCAGGCAGACACTTTAACCTGAGCCATAGATCCCTATATCTCTTAGGGATGTTAATTTCATCTTCTGTATGACCCCAAAGAGATTATCATCTCTCAGTTGGAAGAGTCTAACTTGTCTCAGAGACTTCTGTCTTCAATTCATTGTACTATCTCCTTACAACCAGTAAAAGCGTTTTATTTTATTTTTTTAAGACAATCTCTTTAACAAGTGGTGCTGGGAAAACTGGTCAACCACTTGTAAAAGAATGAAACTAGATCACTTTCTAACACCACACACAAAAATAAACTCAAAACTGATTAAACATCTAAACATAAGACCAGAAACTATAAAACTCCTACAGGAGAACATAGGCAAAACACTCTCTGACATAAATCACAGCAGGATCCTCTATGACCCACCTCCCAGAATATTGGAAATAAAAGCAAAAATAAACAAATGGGACCTAATTAAAGTTAAAAGCTTCTGCACAACAAAGGAAACTATAAGCAAGGTGAAAAAGACAGCCTTCGGAATGGGAGAAAATAATAGCAAATGAAGCAACTGACGAACAACTAATCTCAAAAATATAAAAGCAACTTATGCAGCTCAGTTCCAGAAAAATAAACGACCCAATCAAAAAATGGGCCAAAGAACTAAATAGACATTTCTCCAAAGACATGCAGATGGCTAACAAATACATGAAAAGATGCTCAACATCACTCATCAGAGAAATGCAAATCAAGACCACAGTGAGATACCATTTCACACCAATCAGAATGGCTGCGATCCAAAAGTCTACAAGCAATAAATGCTGGAGAGGGTGTGGAGAAAAGGGAACCCTCTTACACTGTTGGTGGGAATGCGAGCCAGTACAGAACCAGCATTTTAAAATGTGAATCTCATGAATCATTTGCCTACTTAATATGCTTAAATATTTTTTCTTTTACCAAGAAAAAAATTCAAAGTTATTAAATTTCATCTCTGCTCTCTCTTGCTTCCATCTCTTGACCTCATTTCTACATTCTATTTCCTGTTTTCTGACCTTCCGTTGTTTGAATCCTGACTTCTGCATACTCACCCAGAAATCTTCCAGAATGTTAAGCTTAGCTCCTAGTAGAAAAGCTGTCTGATATTTCTTTATCTTCTATGAAACATCCTTTCTCTTGATTGCTGCCACAGCACTTTTGTTCAGTTATGATCAAATGTATTATCAAGCTCATGCAGAATGAGCTGTCAAGAGCGTTGAGGTAGCAAAATGACAGATATTTCTGAGAAGCTTCACAGATTCAGGAGCTCTAAGCAGATTTTTTTTTTTTTTTTTTTTGAGATTGCATCCAAGTACTGCATTTCAGACTCTTTTGTTGACCATGATGGCTATTCCATTTCTTCTAAGGGATTCCTGCCCAAGTGGTAGATATAATGGTCATCTGAGTTAAATTCACCCATTCCAGTCCACTTTAGTTCGCTGACTCCTAGAATGTTGACATTCATTCTTACCATTTCCTGTTTACCACATCCAATTTTCCTTGATTCATGCAACTAACATTCCAGGTTCCTATGCAATATTGCTTTTTACAGCATTGGCCTTGCTTCTATCACCAGTCCCATCCACAACTAGGTATTGTTTTGGCTTTGGCTTCATCCTTTCATTCTTTCTGGAGTTATTTCTCCACTGATCTCCAGTAGCATATTGGGCACCTACTGACCTGGGGAGTTCCTCTTTCAGTATCCTATCATTTTGCCTTTTCATAATGTTCGTGAGGTTCTCAAGGCAAGAATAATAAAGTGGTTTGCCATTCCCTTCTCCAGTGGACCACATTCTGTCAGACCTCTCCACGATGACCCAGCCATCTTGGGTGGCCCCACAGAGCATGGCTTAGTTTCATTGAGTTAGACAAGGCTGTGGTCCCAGTGTAATTATATTGACTAGTTGTCTGTGATTATGGTTTCAGTGTGTCTGCCCCCCTGATGTCCTCTTGCAACACCCAAGGCTAAAGGAGGTGATGGAATTCTAGATGAGCTATTTCAAATCCTGAAAGATGATGCTGTGAAAGTGCTACACTCAATATGCCAGCAAATTTGGGAAACTCAGCAGTGGCCACAGGATTGGAAAAGGTCAGTTTTCATTTCAATCCCAAAGAAAGGCAATGCCAAAGAATGCTCAAACGACCACACAATTGCTCTCATTTCTCACACTAGTAAAGTAATGCTCAAAATTCTCCAAGCCATGCTTCAGCAGTACGTGAACCATTAACTTCCAGATGTACAAGCTGGTTTTAGAAAAGGCAGAGGAACCACAGGTCAAATTGTCAAAATCTGCTGGATCATCAAAAAAGCAAGAGAGTTCCAGAAAAACATATATTTCTGCTTTATAGACTATACCAAAGCCTTTGATTGTGTGGATCACAAGAAACTGTGGAAAATTCTGAAAGAGATGGGAATACCAGAACACCTGACCTGCCTCTTGAGAAACCTATATGCAGGTCAGGATGCAACAGTTAGAAGTGGTCTTGGAACAACAGACTGGTTCCAAATAGGAAAAGGAGTACGTCAAGGCTGTATATTGTCATCCTCCTTATTTAATTTACATTCAGAGTACATCATGAGAAATGCTGGGCTGGGAGAAGCACAAGCTGGAATCAAGATTGCCGGGAGAAATATCAATAACCTCAGATATGCAGATAATACCACCTTTATGGCAGAAAGTGAAGAGGAACTAAAAAGTCTCTTGATGAAAGTGAAAGAGGAGAGTGAAAAAGGTGGCTTAAAGCTCAACATTCAGAAAACGAAGATCATGGCATCCGGTCTCATCACTTCATGGGAAATAGATGGGGAAACAATGGAAACAGTGTCAGACTTCATTTTTCTGTGCTCCCAAATCACTGCAGATGGTGACTGCAGCCATGAAATTAAAACAGGCTTATTCCTTGGAAGAAAAGTTATGACCAACCTAGATAGCATACTGAAAAGCAGAGACATTACATTGCCAGCAAAGGTCTGTGTAGTCAAGGTTATGGTTTTTCCAGTGGTCATGTATGGATGTTGAGAATTGGACTGTGAAGAAAGCTGAGCACCAAAGAATTGATGTTTTTGAACTGTGGTGTTGGAAAAGACTCTTGAGAGTCCCTTGGACTGCAAGGAGATCCAACCAATCTATTCTAAAGGAGATCAGCCCTGGTTGTTCCTTGGAAGGAATGATGCTAAAGCTGCAACTCCAGTACTTTGGCCACCTCATGCAAAGAGTTGACTCATTGGAAAAGATTCTGATGCTGGGAGGGTTGGGGGTAGGAAGAGAAGGGAAAGACAGAGGATGAGATCGCTGGATGGTATCACTGACTCGATGAACGTGAATTTGAGTGAACTCCGGGAGATGGTGATGGACAGGGAGGCCTGGCGTGCTCCAATTCATGGGGTCTCAGAGTCGGACATGACTGAGCAACTGAACTGAACTGAACTGAACTGAAGTAGAACTTATCAATATTTTCCAAAATGGAAATCAGAGGAAACAAATAAGACAAATTTTCAGCTATTTAACTTGAGTTATGGAATTTAGGGTAGAATTTGAGAAAAATTCAGGAGATTGTGGAGGACAGAAGAGCCTGGTGTGCTACAGTCCATGAGGTTGCCAAAAGTCATACATGGCTTATTGACTGAGCAACAAATGGCATTTAGATATTCAAATGGAGAAATATGGAGGTATCAGATAACATAAAATCTGTCTCTGATTTTTAAAATATGATTATGTCTATGCATGATATACATTTT
Source organism: Budorcas taxicolor (assembly GCF_023091745.1). NCBI lineage: Eukaryota > Metazoa > Chordata > Mammalia > Artiodactyla > Bovidae > Budorcas > Budorcas taxicolor. Next base: position 76,715,852 of record NC_068910.1, read on the forward strand.
CCTAAAAACTCGATAAATCCAACTAAATATTTTGATGGATGGAATGAAACAATTGTTTCTTTTATTTTTTTATTTTTATTTTATTTTATTTTACTTTACAATACTGTATTGGTTTTGCCATACATTGACATGAATCCACCATGGGTGTACATGAGTTCCCAATCCTGAAACCCCCTCCCACCTCCCTTCCCATACCATCTCTCTGGGTCATCCCAGTGCACCAACCCCAAGCATCCTGTATCCTGCTTCGAACCTAGACTGGCGATTCGTTTCTTACATGATATTATACATGTTTCAATGCCATTCTCCCAAATCATCCCACTCTTTCCCTCTCCCACAGAGTCCAAAATTTGTTCTATACATCTGTGTCTCTTTGGCTATCTCTCATATAGGGTTATCGTTACCATCTTTCTAAATTGCATATATATGTGTTAGAATGCTGTATTGGTGTTTTTCTTTCTGGCTTAATTCACTTTGTATAATCGGCTCCAGCTTCATCCACCTCATTAGAACTGATTCAAATGTATTCTTTTTAATGCCTGAGTAATACTCCATTCTGTATATGTACCATGGCTTTCTTATCCCTAGCTTGCTTCCATGTCCTGGCTATTATAAACAATGCTGCGATGAACATTGGGGTACACGTGTCTCTTTCAATTCTGGTTTCCTCAGTGTGTATGTACAGCAGTAGGATTACTGGGTCATAAGGCAGTTCTATTTCCAGTTTTTTTTTTAAGGAATCTCCATACTGTTCTCCATAGTGGCACCATTGCAATGAAAAGAATAATATACTTAGGAATATATCTACCTAAAGAAACTAAAGACCTATATATAGACAACTATATAACACTGATGAAAGAAATCGAAGAGGACACTAATAGATGGAGAAATATACCATGTTCATGGAACAGAAGAATCAATATAGTGAAAAGGAGTATACTACCCAAACCAATCTACAGATTCAATGAAATCCCTATCAAGCTACTAGCGGTATTTTTCACAGAGCTAGAACCAATAATTTCACAATTTGTATGGAAATATTAAAAACCTCGAATAGCCAAACCAATCTTGAGAAAGAAGAATGGAACTGGAGGAATCAACCTGCCTGACTTCTAGCTCTACTACAAAGCCACAGTCATCAACAGAGTATGGTACTGGCACAAAGACAGAAATATAGATCAATGGAACAAAATAGAAAGCCCAGAGATAAATCCACACACCTATGGACACCTTATCTTAGACAAAGGAGGCAAGAATATACAATGGAGTAAAGACAATCTCTTTAACAATTGGTGCTAGGAAAACTAGTCAACCACTTGTAAAAGAATGAAACTAGAACACTTTCTAACACCATACACATAAATAAACTCAAAATGGATTAAAGATCTAAATGTAAGACCAGAAAATATAAAACTCCTGGGGAGAACATAGGCAAAACACTCTCCGACATAAATCACAGCAGGATCCTCTATGACCCACCTCCCCGAATACTGGAAATGAAGCAAAAATAAACAAATGGGACCTAATTAAAATTGAAAGCATCTGCACAACAAAGGAAACTATAAGCAAAGTGAAAAAGACAGCCTTCAGAGTGGGAGAAAATAATAGCAAATGAAGCAACTGACAAAAAACTAATCTCAAAAATATACAAGCAACTTATGCAGCTCAATTCCAGAAAAATAAATGACCCAATCAAAAAATGGGCCAAAGAACTAAATAGACATTTTTCCAAAGAAGACATACAGATGGCTAACAAACACATGTAAAGATTCTCAATATCACTCATTACCAGAGAAATGCAAATCAAGACCACAATGAGATACCATTTCACACTAATCAGAATGGCTGCGATCCAAAAGTCTACAAACAATAAATGCTGGAGAGGGTGTGGAGAAAAGGGAACTGTCTTACACTGTTGTTGGGAATGAAACAATTGTTTCTAATGATGTATTTCATTTAGTAATTGGATGCTTAGTTATTTTTAGTCCTGTTACATAAGAAGTTCACTATTCAAAAATTCTGTTTCATATTGAAACAACTGATGTATCTAATTTTGATTAAAATGATAAATGTTATATGCTACATAGTATATTTGTGCACTTAATATCTTTTGAGACAAGTCACCATTTGTCATCATTTTGGTGGCAGCTTGTAATTACCCTAAAGTCCCATTTCTTGCTGTAAGAATAAATTCAAGGAATTTTACTTGTTGAGTACTTAAATATATTTATCAAGATAAGTACCAATAAAAATGAAGACATTTTTATAGAAACATACTTGGTTACAAGGTAAAAGCAAAATTCACTAATGAACCTGTTGACACAAAGATGTTCTCATTTGTTCTGATAACGATTTAGAATGCTATGTTAATGAAATTAATGTATGTAAATTATAGCTATACTATGAATAAAATAAATACCTACTCCTATTGCAACTGAATGCAAGGAACTCATGAATATTAATAGCTCAAATAGAGTGGTGGACAATTTGCCACTATGGGCCCCCAAAGCTATAAATCTGGAATGGAAATCAACTGAAACAATCCATTAGAAATCAACTACTCACTACCCATATTGTGTTTTACAATTCCAGCCTAACACTGCATTTAAAATAGGCAATCTAAATTTGTTCCCAGTGGATAAGAATAAGTCTGGAAGAAGTGTTTTTTTTTGTTTGTTTGTTTGTTTTTAACTGTTGTATTTCTCTCAGAAACTGGACTTCAAAGATATTCTGAAAACACCATAAGGTTTCAAACTTAAATCAGAATTTTATGTGCATGGACTGAGGGCAAAGGATAACCGTTTATTTGATCAACAATATTCTTGATGACAAAAAAATTGAAATTCACTGTACTGATTTTATAATCTGCAAGGACACTCAGTGTCAAAATCTCACCAGCTGTTTACGTATGGGGACAATACCAGTTTAATTTCAAAATTTAAAAACTTAAATGGAATTTTTATTTGTAATTTGTAGGTCATAGCAAAATTAACTGAAACATCATAAATATTGATGGGACTTAATAGTGTGAAATTTTAAACAGATATTTCTATACAAAGCACTATTTTATTAATATCATAATTTATATGCATGCAAGCATATATTGCATTATTTTTTCATTAAAGTATCAATAAGGAAGAAATTTTCACCTAGTAAATAGGAAAAAAATAATATCTGTCACTGTAATTACAACATTAACCAAATAAGGTATCACATGTATTTAAGCTAGTAATCAAGGCCTGTTAGCTGATTATACCCAGGATTAAACTTCATGTAGGTTTAATATCTTCAGCTCTCTATGTTATAAATTTGTGTTTATTCATTAGAAACTGTGAACCTCAGAGGCCAAGTTCTGCCTTTGATAAGAAATATTTTAGTGCGCTTCTGTTCCCTGAAATAATATGAAATTCAGTACTTTCAGATGGAATGATTATAGATAACTTTAGTTCAGGTATCTTCTCAAGTTTGCACTATTGACATTTTGAGCTAGATAACTCATTGTGGGGGCCTGTCCAGTGCATTATAGGATATCTAACAGAATGCCTGGCCTCTACCCACTAGCTACAAGTAGTATTCCCATCCCAATTCTGACAACTAGAAATTTCTCTGCTGCTGCTGCTGCTGCTAAGTCACTTCAGTCGTGTCTGACTCTGTGCAACCCCATAGACAGCAGCCCAACAGGCTTTCCCATCCCTGGGATTCTCCAGGCAAGAACTCTGGAGTGGGTTGCCATTTCCTTCTCCAATGCATGAAAGTGAAAAGTGAAACTGGAATCACTCAGTCGTGTCCAACTCTTTGTGACCCCATGGACTGCAGCTTACCAGGCTCCTCCATCCATGGGATTTTCCAGGCAAGAGTACTGGAGTGGGGTGCCATTGCCTTCTCTGAGAAATTTATCTAGACATTGCTAAATGCCCTATTGTCATCAAGGAATTAACTTCTAACATAGTCCTCATTGCCCATCTTGGATGGAATTACATTTTCAGTAATTATCCGAAGGATTTTTCAACCTTAAAGCATGAGAAATATATATGTTACCATGGATAAAATAGATAACTAGTGGGAAGTGGCTGTATAACACAGGGAGTTCAGCCTGGTGCTCTGTCACCTAAAGAGTTGAGGTGGGGGGAGAGGTGAGAGGATGATCAAGGTGAAGAGTATATATATATAGTTATGGTTGATTCATGTTCTACAGCGGAAACCAACACAACATTGAAAAGCAATTATCCTCCAATTAACTTTTTTTAATTTGAAAAAAAAGCTCTTAAAATACAAGCATGATTGGAAAAGGCAAAAATAGGGTGATAATTCCTTATGTGCATGTGTGCCAAGTAGCCTAAGTCATGTTCGACTCTTTGCAACCCTATGGACTATAGCCCATCAGGCTCCTCTGCCCATGGGATTCTCCAGGCAAGAATACTGGAGTGGGCTGCTGTGACTCCTCTAGGGGATCTTCCTGACCCAAGGATCAAACCTGAATCTCTTATACCTCTTGCATGGGTAGGCTGGTTCTTTACCACTAGGACCACCTGGGAAGCCTTGCTAATTCCTTAGTAAAGATTAATAGATCACAATGCTTTTTAACAAGATAGTATGGAATAAATAAACAATAGAACATGATATAGGACCAGGGGAACCAGAAAACAAATTGTGGGGGAAAGTTGGAAAAAGTGAAATAAGAAGTCCTCAGATAACAATTTAAACTAACTTCACTATTTTAATCTATTATTATCAAAGTTATAATCACTGTTGTAATCAATGTTACAGTTCACTGTAGCAAAAGGATACAGATCAAAATCAGCAGAAGTTAAACATGTGTGGGAAAGAGCTCAGGAGAAAAGAGAGGGAAATTTCAATCATCCTGTCCCAGGGGAATCTTAAGGAAAGTACTGTCTGCCAGCATTGATTGTGTCACAATCAGGAAAATTCACCAGTCTTGAAGTCCAGGGTTTTTCTCAGGGGTTGCTATGTATGAAAAGAATGTTTACATAACTGACCTTAGTTGCTCAGTTTCCAATCCCTCTCTAGGTCAACTAATGCCACATAATGGCCCAAGACCCCCATCATAAATTGCATGATATCATAGTTTGGCATGGCCCAAGGTCCCAGATAAATAAAGACAAGCAAAATATTCCAAAGACTTAGAGGTTACCTCCCTAAAGCTGGTCAAGAGTCAAACTATTCTTTGGAATGTGCAGGCACTGGACAACCCAGGTCTGCTGAATAATCCTTTACTGTACATATTCTTTACATCATTGACCAGGTCAGTGCTGTACAAGCATAGGAATGATAAGGAGTTCTCTAGCCCAAGATTAGCTTTCTTTTTAAATGTGTTTTTATGTGTACATACATTGTTATTAATAAAATTTATTATTCTATATGTTCACCCAGATATTTAAATGAATAAAATCATCCTATATTTCACTGGAAAAGAAACTCAGGGAGAGCTAACACAAATTGTTTCCTCTGCAGCAAAAATTTGCTTTACATAGTTGAATAATTTAATTCTCACAACAACTCTGTGCAGCGATATGTTGAGGGCTAGCAGCTTTGCCACCTGTCTGCAAAGGCCAATTTTTCAATTTTTGGAAATTTTGTGAACCTATTGACATTACATTGATAGCTTGATATTGGTCATGGTGGTAATATTTACATCTTAGAAATTGGAAAATAGTACATGCCAGCATTTTCCACACCTTTAAAAATCTAAGAGTTAAATATTTAAACCAGGATATTACTATCTAAATTATTATACTTATGTCAAGTTTATTTTTAATAACAACTTTATTTTTTATTTTTTAACAACTTTAACAATACCAATTTTTAAAGAATACACTTTTATCAGCTGATATAAAAACTTTTGTCTAATTGCAAATTCCTATAGGCTTTGGTCCATTTCTATTTTGATCCATTGATCTCTTACTTCATTACAATTGCTAGTTTGCAATACATTGTTCATTTTCTTTTTTTCAAACAATTACCATAAATATTACTTGAGCTTTAATAATTGAAAAATATTTAATCTTTCAAATACACTTAATTCAGTTTGAGAGATATCATTATTGGTATGATAGGATTTACATATTTAGTCCTAGACAATTACTATTTTGCTATTAAGAGTTCTTTCATAAACAGTGTGTTCTTTGACTTAACTGGATAGATTTTGATGTAGAACTCTAAAATATTCAGGTATTTTTAATAAGTAAATTGCCTGAGTTTCTGATCCCAAATTGTGTTTGTCTAAGTCACATGCATTTTGTCACTGCAATGGTAACAGCTTAGGTTGAGAGACCTGACTCCTAGGATAATTGGGAATGAAGTATGTTCAGTAGCACTCTGAGTAGGACCCTTCACTTTAATCAGTCTTAATAGTAACCTGTCCCTGCCTATCTTTTCTTGCAATTAGAAGAATAAAAGCCACTCCACAGGACTAGTTTCTTCTTTGTTTTTATTTTTACTTTCAAGGTCATGTTTAATTGAACTATGCCCTTCTTTAATTTACTAACTGAACTCTTCATTTAATTCAATACCTTTCTTCCCTCATGTTTGATAGATTCCTCTGCATAATCAATCTGTCAATAATAACATATCCTTAATAATCTGATAGCATTCTCTTAACCTCCTTTTTTTGAGTTTATTTTAGAAAATAATTTGAACTTGTAGTTCATACCAAAGTATGGCATAAAAGTACAAGTGTCTTTCAGTAGCTAAGATGGATTGGATCCATATCATGAGATATGCCACATGCATGCCAGTTATGTCCAACTCTTTGCAACCTCATGGACTGTAGCCCACCAGGCTCCTCTGTCCATGGAATTCTCCAGGCCAGAATACTGGAGTGGGTTGCCATTGTCTCCTCCAAGGGATCTTCCCAACCCAGGGATCCAACACTCATATCCTTTGTGTTCTCCCATCTGGAAGATCCTTGCAAAATACCAAAATTTATGGAGGCTAAAATTATTTTTTAAATGCCATAGTATTGAATCTTTGGCCTTCTCTGATAGCTCAGTTGGTAAATAATCTGTCTGCAATGTAGGACATTCAATTACTGGGTTAGGAAGATCCGTTGAAGAATGGAAAAAGCTACCCACTCCAGTATTCTGGCCTGGAGAACTCCATGGACTGTTTTGGAGTTGCAAAGTCGGACAGGGTTGAGCCGGTTTTCTGAAAATTTTTAAAAATTAGTTTGTTAGTTGTTGTTTTTGTTTTTTGTTTTTGTTTTTGTTTTTTTTAGTTGAAGTTGGTTCAAGTCATAGATGCAGAATCTTCATGGAGGGTTGACTTCATTATTAGAGACATAGCTTAGCACATGGGAGAGTTGCAGAGGGTCCTAGGACCTGTCAGGAGAGAAGAAAGAAATGCAATAATTGGCCAAAGGCAAACAAACACCCAGAGGACTGATCTGTGTAAGTGATTACAATCACCTCTTTACTGTGGTCCTCACTCAGGATGCTTGCCTTCCTCTTCCTTAGGAAGGAAGCCCATACCCTTTCTCTCCTGGTGTATATGTCTGCCTTGCTCCAGTTTTAAATAAACTCTTTCTGTGTGCTCTTCCACATTCTATGCTGCATCTCTAATTAACTTTGCATTACTCCAGTGCTCTTTCCTGGATAATCCCATGGACAGAGGAGCCTGGCAGGTTACAGTCTGTGGGTTAACAAAGAGTTGGACATGACGGAGAGACTGAACATTCACATACCTGTTTTACAATTTTTGCCTCCTTAAAGCATTCTTGCTTTCAAATGAGGGAAAGAGCAAGGGCCACTGGTCTAGATCCCTGGTGGTCTAGTGGCCAAGATTCCTGGTTTTCATTCAGACTGTGTGTTTGTGTGTGCTCAGTGGTGTCTGACTGTTTGTGATCCCATTGACTGTAGTCCACCAGGCACCTCTGTCCATGGAATTTTCCAGGCAAGAATACTGGAGTGGGTTGCCATTTCCTCCTCCAGGTTACTCAGGTTTAATTCCTGTTCAGGAATGTAAGATCTCTCTTTAGGACTGCTCACTATTTTCTCTCCGAGATCAAAACTAGCCAGACAAATACAGTAGAAGAAGCACAGTTTATCAGAGTTACCTAGAGGTTTCTTTATTTTTCCCTATATCTATAGAGTTTTGAAATTCTGCCTCAATTTCAGAGTTTAGCCTTCCACTGTGAATTGTTCTGATAAGATTCAGTGCCTTCAAAGTCTAAAATTCTTCTCAAGAGTAAGACATGTCAAAATTCATTTTGTTTTCTAGTGTGCCTCTTTCATTTTCAATTGGAAGTCAAAGCAGTGTATCTCCTCCAGGGAAAAGGAATGATACTATGTGATAACATATTCTGCAAAAAATACTAAAAGAGAAAGAAGTGATATATTTTCTGTGACCATTCAAACTTTTCTTAGACGTTTCAGTCAATAAACTAGCAAATCTGTTGAATAGATCTATTAACCCTTTGAATTAAATTGCCAGACATGATTATACTTATATCGCTTTTATAAAATATCTGCCTAACAAAAACAAACAAAACATATTTCTATATTCTTCTACATATTAGTATACGATTAAGCAAAAACAGTCAATTATTTCAGAGGATATTAAGTTCTACTCAGTAATGTTGTACAAAAATGCTATACACTTGCAAAGTTTTGCTCAGTTTCTTGTGTAGGATATATTTTCACTTAGTAAGCACTCTGAGAAAGTGAAAAGAGAAAAATACAGATAATTTTGAAATGACTGCATATGTGGTCAGACCTTACAAGCTTATCCTTAAAAAAAGAAAAAAACTTTCCTCAAAGATCTAAATCCTTTGTATTAGGAATAGGGTCAATCAAAATTTAGTGAGAGATTTGCTAGAAGTAGCTGACCTAAGGAAACTGGTTCCTATGGGAACAAGTTAGGCAGTCTTTTGAAGAAGGTAGTCTTACTTTCTAACTAATACTAAAGCCTGAATAGCACAATGTAAGTAGTTGGGATAGGCAAATAGGCACAATGCTGGCAAGATCAAAAGCAAGCTAACACCTACAAGAATAAGCTGCAACCCATAAAGATAGACTAAAACTCCTGTCAATTTTAATTACCTCTGATCTTAGTAGAATAAGGGTCCCAAAGAAATCAAGGTCTCTTATCATGGATCCAACACAAACACAAAGGTACACATGTACAACTCAAGATTTGAAGAAGCTAAAGAAAGATCTAAAGACTTAGAAATTTTAATGATAAAATTTGAACAGCATCACAATATATTTCAGCACATCATTCACAAATACATTGAATAGCTATGAAATAAATATCATATTTGCCATTAGAAAAGGAGCTACTTAATGATAAATTTGATATAATTGTTTATCTTACTATCCTCCCACTTCAGTTTGGGTGGCATCTCATATATTTTATTTATTTTATGTTTTAGTAACCTTCACTGGTACGCAGAACTGATTGAAATATTAGTATGGTAATTCCTCTGGCATTTTTATTTAGAATCCAGTTTTTTATCATGTATCAAAAGCAAAAGGAGGCATAAAAGCAGAGATTAGAAAACAGTTTTTCCCTTAGGTATTGACTTTCACATTCACTTTTTGTCTTTCAGTTCAATGGAGTGTTTTACGTTTTAATGGTTCAATTTATTGTTGCTTCAAAGAACACAGTCTATAAAAGGAGTGAGACTGTTTTGTTATTTTTTCATCAACAATTGATGTAAAGGGCTTGGTGCAATTTCTATAATGTTTACTATAATTTGTTTTGTTTACTCTTTTGTTTTATAAACAGTAGTCATTATGCTCATTTTTTAAGTTTATTATAAAGTACTTGTTTAGAATGTGCATAGTATAAAGGGTTTAAGCTGGGAAATGGATTACATGCAAGTAAAATAGAGTGTTTGTAATTATTTGGATAGCTATCTGATTTTTCCCAACAGTGGTAAGAGAATTTGTACAGGATATGGAGAGGAGAGTGTTGTGTTGGCAGACATGGGAATTGTTTCATGAAATAGAAAAAGAAAGTGTATTTGTATTTTCTTTGGAAATGATACAGGAAAATTTTTGTTTTTCCCTCTCCACTCCATTTGCAATGAGGGGTTTAAATATAGTGGCATTCTCTATATGCCATGAAGTCTCTGTTTATTTTCAAAATTAAGTAAATAGGTATCAGTATCATAATCATTTTAGATCTGAATAAAATATATATCTAATAACTGTCAGAATTAAATTTAAATATGTTCAGACTACAAAGCCTGTACTCTTTTCTACCTAACACAAACTCTAAATGCCAATGAGTTATATAAATGGAAACACATAGCATTCTATGATATGTCATAGGATTTTTAAAATTCTGTTTACAAAAGCACTGACATATAATACTTAGAAACACATTTAACAGATGGCATGAAAGATTTTTAAACTGAAAACAACAAAACATTACTGATACTAATTTTAAAAGACCTAAATAAATAGTGGGATAAATAATATCCATAGTTTGGAAGATTGAATATGCCTAAAAAATAAGCAATACTTTTCTAGCTTTATTGAGGTGTGATAGACTTAATATAATAATTTACTGGATATAAGTAAAAATTATATATATATATATATATATATATATATGGGCTTCCCAGGTGTTGCTAGTGGTAAAGAACTTGTCAGCCAATACAGGAAACATGAAACGTGGGTTTGATCCCTGTGTCAGGAAGATCCCCTGGAGGAGGGCATGGAAAAGCACTCTAGTATTCTTACCTGAATAATCTCCATGGACAGAGGAACCTTGCTGGCTACAGTCTATAGGGTCAAAAACAGTTGGGCATGACTGAAGTGACTTAGCATCCACACAGACACACATATACACACACACACACATATAGGGTGTAAACCCTGATTTTTTGATATATGTGTACATTGGGATGTATAAAAGTGAAGTGAAGTGAAGTCTGAATTTGGTAATAAGGAGTTCATGATCTGAGCCACAGTCAGCTCCTTGTCTTGTTTTTGTTGACTGTATAGAGCTTCTCCACCTTTGGCTGCAAAGAATGTAATCAATCTGATTTTGGTGTTGACCATCTGGTGATGTCCATGTGTAGAGTCTTCTGTTGTGTTGTTGGAATAGGGTGTTTGCTATGACCAGTGCATTTTCTTGGCTAAACTCTACTAGTCTTTGCCCTGCTTCATTCCGCATTCCAAGGCCAAATTTGCCTGTTACTCCAGGTGTTTCTTGACTTCCTACTTTTGCATTCCAGGAAAGAAAAAGGAAAGTAGGGAAAAGTGCTAGACCATTCAGGTATGACCTAAATCAAATTCTTTATGATTATACAGTAGAAGTAACTAATAGATTTAAGGGCCTAGATCTGATAGATAGAGTTCCTGATGAACTATGGAATGAGGTTCATGACATTGTACAGGAAACAGGGATCAAGACCATCCACATGGAAAAGAAATGCAAAAAAGCAAAATGGCTGTCTGGGGAGGCCTTACAAATAGCTGTGAAAAGAAGAGAAAGGAAAAGCAAAGGAGAAAAGGAAAGATATAAGCATCTGAATGTGGAGTTAGAGAATAGCAAGAAGAGATAAGAAAGACTTCTTCAGCGATCAATGCAAAGAAATAGAGGTAAACAACAGAATGGGAAAGACTAGAGATCTCTTCAAGAAAATTAGAGATACCAAGGGAATGTTTCATGCAAAGATGGGCTCAATAAAGCACAGAAATGGTCTGGACTTAACAGAAGCAGAAGATATTAAGAAGAGGTGGCAAGAATACACAGAAGAACTGTACAAAAAAGATCTTCACGACCCAGATAATCATGATGGTGTGATCACTCATCTAGAGCCAGAGATCCTGGAATGTAAAGTCAAGTGGGCCTAGGAAAGCATTGCTATAAACAAAGCTAGTGGGGGTGATGGCATTCCAGTGGAGCTGTTTCAAATCCTGAAAGATAATGCTGTGAAAGTGCTGCACTCAATATGCCAGCAAATTTGGAAAACTCAGCAGTGGCCACAGGACTGGAAATGTCAGTTTTCATTCCAATCCCAAAGTAAGGCAATGCCAAAGAATGCTCAAGCTACCGCACAATCGCACTCATCTCACATGCTTATAAAGTAATGCTCAAAATTCTCCAAGCCAGGCTTCAACAATACATGAACCGTGAACTCCCTGATGTTCAAGGTGGTTTTAGAAAAGGCAGAGGAACCAGAGATCAAAATGCCAACATCTGCAGGATCGTGGAAAAAGCAAGAGAGTTCCAGGAAACCATCTATTTCTGCTTTCTTGACTATGCCAAAGCCTTTGACTGTGTGGATCACAGTAAACTGTGGCAAATTCTGACAGAGATGGGAATACCAGACCGCCTGACCTGCCTCTTGAGTAATCTGTATGCAGGTCAGGAAGCAACAGTTAGAACTGGACATGGAACAATGGACTGGTTCCAAATAGGAAAAGGAGTACGTCAAGGCTGTATATTGCCACCCTGCTTATTTAACTTCTATGCAGAGTACATCATGAGAAACGCTGGACTGGGAGAAACACAAGCTAGAATCAAGATTGCTAGGAGAAATATCAATAACCTCAGACATTCAGATGATACCACCTTAATGGCAGAAAGTAAAGAGGAACTAACAAGCCTCTTGATGATAGTGAAAATGGAGAGTGAAAAAGTTGGCCTAAAACTCAACATTCAGAAAACTAAGATCATGGCATCTGGTCCCATCACTTCATGGGAAATAGATGGGGAAACAATGGAAACAGTGCCAGACTATTTTTTTGGGCTCCAAAATCACTGCAGATGGTGACTGCAGCCATGAAATTAAAAGATGCTTACTCCTTGGAAGAAAAATTATGACCAACCTAGATAGCATATTCAAAAGCAGAGACATTACTTTGCCGACTAAGGTCCATCTAGTCAAGGCTATGGTTATTCCTGTGGTCATATATGGATGTGAGAGTTGAACTGTGAAGAAGGCTGAGCACTGAAGAATTGATGCTTTTGAACTGTGGTGTTGGAGACGACTCTTGAGAGTCCCTTGGACTGCAAGGAGATCCAACCAGTCCATTCTGAAGATGAGCCCTAGGTGTTCTTCGGAAAGACTGATGCTAAAGCTGAAACTCCAGTACTTTGGCCACTGCATGCAACGAGTTGACTCATTGAAAATGACTGATGCTGGGAGGGATTGGTGGCAGGAGGAGAAGAGAACGACAGAGGATGAGATGTCTGGATGGCATCACTTACTCGAAGGACTTGAGTCTGAGTGATCTCTGGGAGTTGGTGATGGACAGGGAGGCCTGGAGTGCCACGATTCATGGGGTCGCAAAGAGTCGGACACGACTGAGTGACTGAACTGAACTGAACTGAACTGACTGAAGTGAAGTCGCTCAGTCGTGTCCAATTTTTTGTGACCCCATGGACAATAGCCTACAAGGCTCCATTGTCCATGTGATTTTCCAGGCAAGAATACTGGAGTGGGCTGCCATTTCTTTCTCCAGGGGATCTTCCTAACCCAGAGATCAAACCCAAGTCTCCTGCACTGCAGATAGACACTTTACCATCTGAGCAACCAGGGATGTGTAAAACATATATATAGTCAAGCTAATTAGCATATCCTTCATTTTACGTAGTTATCATTCTTTGAACAACTTCTAAAATGAAGAAAAACTTGGCAGGTTTAAACTACTTATGATAGTGTTTTCAAGAGGCTTAGATAGGTAAGTATATAGAATGCAGTGGAGAATTATAGAAATAGACTTACACATAAATGGCCAGTTGATTTTCAACAACGATACCGAGTCAGTTAAGGGGAAAAAACTTTTTGGCTTAACAGTGTTGGAGCAAGTCAGTATGTTATTAAATATTATCTATGTGAGATATTAAGAACATTGACTTTCCTTCATACTACAACAAAATTGACCTAAAATATAACATAAGTAAGTGAGTGAAAGTTGCTCAGTTGTGTCTGACTCTTTGTGACGCCAAGGACTATACAGTCCATGGAATTCTCTAGGCCATGATACTGGAGTTGGTAGCCTTTCCCTTCTCCAGGGGGGTCATCCCAACCCAGGGATCAAACCCAGGTCTTCCACATTGCAGGCAGATTCTTTACCAGCTGAGCCACAAGGGAAGCCCAAGAATACTGGAGTGGGTAGCCTATCCCTTCTCCAGGGGATCATCTTGACCTAGGGATCCAACCGGGTTATCCTGCATTCCAGGTGAACTCTTTACCAAATGAGCTATGAGAGAAGACCTTAATATAAAAGCTAGACTAATATCTTCTAGACAAAAATAGAGAAAAAATATTAGAATAAGAAAATATGTTTTCAGACAAAATAATCTGGCATACTAAATAAAGTAAAAATGATAAATGATAAATAAAGTAAAAGTGATAAATGATAAATAAAGTAAAAATGATCAGACAAAAAACCTGAAAAAATAAAAATGCAAATTATAGAATGAAACATTTTCATGTGTATATCTAAGAAAGGATTTACAGGCAGAATACATGAAAGACTTTTACAACTCAATCATGATATGGGGAAACAACTCACTAAAAAAAGATAAAAATATTTGAACAAGTAGTAGAGAAAATAAACCTAAAAACCATTAAGCAATAAAACTATCTGCAATAGAATCAGAAATAAGGTAAATGCAAATCAAAAGCGAAAAATGAGAGCCACTAAATAGATATTTCCAAGAATGACTAATGCTAAAATGACCAGAATTTTGGTGAGGCTTTGGAGCAACTGAAACTCTCATAGATGACTAGGAGTATAAAACTGAACATCTACTTTGGAAAACATTTTGTCTGTTTCTTAAATAATTTAAACATAATCCTCCTATATGATCCAGCCTTCCACTCCTACATACTTACACAAGAGAAATGAAAACATATCCACTCACACACACAAGCACACACAAATACAAAACCAGGTACCTGAATATTATAGCAGCAAAATTCACAATAGTCAAAAGTGAAACAGTCTGATTTCCCATCAATATATAAGTGGATGAATAAAATGTATTGTGTATTTCAATGGAATACTTCTCAGTCACAAGCAGAAACCAAAAATTATTGATAAACACAACCCCAACTCAAAATCATGCTCAATGAAGGATACCAGGTACAAAATAGTGCAGATAAATGCAAATTAATCTATAGAGATAAGAATCATGCCGTTGCTGACTCTAAGTGTGGAGGAAGGAGTATATTACCAAAACACCTGAGAAATTCTATGTTCCAAAGGCTGGGGGTAGAATATGCTAGATTTATATCATTATGGTAATTGCAGAGATTTATATATAACATTGTAACAAATCATTGAATTATACAGTTGAAATGGATCAAGTTTATGGTACATAAAATATGTCTCAATACAATCAGTGAGAAATTGATAAAAATTATGACTAAAAATCTTACCCTGGAATTCTCCAGGCCAGAATACTGGAGTGGGTAGACTTTCCCTTTTTCCAGGGGATTGTCCCAACCCAGGGATCAAATCCAGGTCTTCTGCAATGCAGATGGATTCTTTACCAACTGAGCTGTCAGGAAAACCCATCCTTAATATGATAAATAAGTTAAATTGAAGTAGTAATGTGACTACTTGCAAATGTCCAGTCATAGTATTATTTTATCATGATTCACATATGTGTTTGATTGATCTTCCAGGAGATGCAGTAGCACTTAGCAAGAATCAGTAGAACTGCAAACTTTATTTAGATCCCAAAGAGTGCTTAAACACTAAAATGATTTAGAAATACAAAACTACTGCTTTTGAACTGTGGTGTGGGAGAATACTCTTGAGAGTCCCTTGGGCTGCAAGGAGATCAAACCATGAAGGAGATCAATCATGAAGGAAATAAGTCCTGAATATTCATTGGAATGACTGATGCTGATGCTGAAGCTGAAGCTCCAACAGTTTGGCTACCTGATGCAAAGAACTGACTCGTTGGAAAAGATCCTGTTGCTGGGAAAGATTGAAGGTGGGAGGAGAAGAGGATGACAGAAGATGAGATGGTTGGATGGCATCACCGACTGAATGGACATGAGTTTGAGCATGCTCTGGGAGTTGGTGATGGACAGGGAGGCCTGGCGTGCTGCAGTCCATAGGGTTACAAAGAGTCAGACACGACTGAAACTGAATGGAACTGAACTGAAAATTCTGCATTGCTTTTTAAATATCATCATGGAATATAAGATGAATATAAATTTTTAAAGTTCTTGGAAAATTTCCTTATAAAAGCAATGTTGCACACTTAAGTGGGAAAGAAATTAATTTAAATTGTCTATTCTTCACTGTTCCAAAGTCTTAGAAACTTCATGAAGAAAATAAGAATATTTGCTAATCTATTACATATAAACATTTGTATCATTTATGTTTTTAAAACAAAGTGACTGTAGTATTTTCTATTATTTGTAATTTTGTTTGATAAAATTTTACACAACTGTTTTCCTGTTCTCATACTTTGACTATTCCCAAAGTATCTATTTGATACTTACTACATGGTCAAAAATAAATTATTTGCCACAGTGGCCAAAATAAAAAAGAGAAAGGAAATGTTTCATATGCTTAGAAATATTATTGGGGTTGGTCAAAAACTTCATTCGAATTTTTCTGTAAGATATTATGGCAAAATCTGAACAAACTTTTTGGCAAACTAAAATAGTTATGAAATTGAAATTAAATTGAACATACTCTGAACTTAAAATGGTATTAAAATTTCTAAAATTATTGACAAAGTATGTTCACGCAATTAAACTGATGACAATAAAATAAATAAATAAATCTGCTGGATTCCAAAGGATGGTGGGATCTTTGAACTTTAAAACCCTATATTCATCATAATGTTTTAACAAGAAAAGAGAATTCAGAATGTCTGCCCGTTCTGAAGTTGTCATGAGCCATAAACTTTTCAATAAAAAATAAATGGGTGGGAGAAAACAGAAAGCATAGAGCTTAACACAATATCATTATACAATGAATATGATCAACTACATTAAATCTATATGCTCTAAAGGGAAACACATTTATAATATTAAAAGGATGATTTAATAGTGTTCTCATGTTCACATCAGTTCAGTCATGTTCAATTTTTTCCATGAACCGTAGCATGCCAGGTTTGCCTATCCATCATCAACTGTCAGAGCTTGCTCAAACTCATGTCCATTGAGTTGGTGATGCACAGCAGGACCCAGGAGAAAGGAGCAGTGACCTCACAAGAGATTGACCCAGACTTGCCCATGAGTGTCCAGGAGAATCCAGTGGAGGTGAGGGTCAATGGTAGCCTGCTTCAGAGTCAGAGGTCCTGAGTGTGGCACTGGACGTTTTGAAGGAGGTTGCAATTATCCAGGGCTTCCCGAATAGTTCAGTTGGTAAAGAATCTGCCTGCAATGCAGGAGAAACCAGTTCGGTTCCTGGGTTGGGAAGATCCCTCCAAGAAGGGATAAGCTACCCTCTCCAATATTATTGGGCTTCCCTGATGGGTAAAGAATCTGTCTGCAATGTGGGAGACCTGGGTTCACTCCCTGGGTTGGGGAGATACCCTGGAGAAGGGAAAGGCTACCCACTCCAGTATTCTGATCTGGAGAATTTAATGGACTGTATAGTCCTTGGGTTGCAAAGAGTTGGACATGACTGTAAATGGAGTAGCCATCATGGTCAACAAAAGAGTCCAAAATGCAGTACTTGGAGGCAATCTCAAAACTGACAGAATGATCTTTGTTTGTTTCCAAGGCAAAGCATTCAATATCACAGTAGTCCAAGTCTATGCCCCAATCAGTAACGCTGAAGAAGCTGAAGTTGAACGGTTCTATGAAGACCTAAAAGATCTTTTAGAACTAATACCCACAAAAGATGTCCTTTTCATTATAGGGGATTGGAACGCAAAAGTAGGAAGTCAAGAAACACCTGGAATAATAGGCAAATTTGGACTTGGAATGTGGAATGAAGCAGGGCAAAGACTAATAGAGTTTGGCCAAGAAAATGCACTGGTCATAGCAAACACCCTCTTCCAACAATACAACAGAAGACTCTACACATGGACATCACCAGATGGTCAACACCGAAATCAGACTGATTATATTCTCTGCAGCCAAAGATGGAGAAGCTCTATACAGTCAACAAAAACAAGACCAGGAGCTGACTGTTGCTCAGATCATGAACTCCTTATTACCAAATTCAGACTTAAATTGAAGAAACTAGGGAAAACCGCTAGACCATTCAGGTATGACCTAAATCAAATCCCTTATGATTATACAGTGGAAGTGAGAAACAGATTTAAGGGCCTATATCTGATAGATAGAATGCCTGATGAACTATGGAATGTGGTTCATGACATTGTACAGGAGACAGGAGTCAAGACCATCCCCATGGAAAAGAAATGCAAAAATCAAATGGCTTTACAAATAGGTTTGAAAAGAAGAGAGGTGAAAAACAAAGGAGAAAAGGAAAGATATAAGCATCTGAATGCAGAGTTCCAAAGAATAGCAAGAAGAGATAAGAAAGGCTTCTTCAGCAATCAATGCAAAGACATAGAGGAAAAGAACAGCATGGGAAAGACTAGAGATTTCTTCAAGAATATTAGAGAATCAAAGGGAATATTTCATGCAAAGATGGGCTCGATAAAGGACAGAAATTGTATGGACCTAACAGAAGCAGAAATTATTAAGAAAAGGTGGCAAGAATACACAGAAGAACTGTACAAAAAAGATCTGCGTGACCCAGATAATCACGATGGTGTGATCACTCATCTAGAGCCATATATCCTGGAATGTGAAGTCAAGTGGGCCTTGGAAAGCATCACTACAAACAAAGCTAGTGGAGGTGATGGAATTCCAGTGGAGCTGTTTCAAATCCTGAAAGATGATGCTGTGAAAGTGCTGCACTGAATATACTAGCAAATTTGGAAAACTTAGCAGTGGCCACAGGACTGGAAAAGGGCAGTTTTCATTCCAATTCCAAAGAAAGGCAATGCCAAAGAATGCTCAAACAACCTCACAATTGCACTCATCTCACACTCTAGTAAAGTAATGCTCAAAATTCTCCAAACCAGGCTTCAGCAATACATGAACCGTGAACTCCCTGATGTTCAAGCTGCTTTTAGAAAAGGCAGAGGAACCAGAGATCAAATTGCCAACATCTGCTGTATCATAGAAAAAGCGAGAGTTCCAGAAAAACATCTATTTCTGCTTTATTGACTATGCCAAAGCCTTTGGCTGTGTGGATCACAATAAACTGTGGAAAATTCTGAAAGATATGGGAATACCAGACCACCTGACCTGCCTCTCGAGAAAAATGTATGCAGGTCAGGAAACAACAGTTAGAACTGTACATGGGACAACAGATTGATTCCAAATAGGAAAAGGAGTACGTCAAGGCTGTATATTTTCACCCTGCTTATTTAACTTCTATGCAGAGTACATCATGAGAAACTCTGGACTGGAAGAAACACAAGCTGGAATCAAGATTGCTGGGAGAAATATCAATAACCTCAAACATTCAGATGACACCACCCTTATGGAAGAAAATAGAGAGGAACTAAAAAGCCTCTTGATGAAAGTGAAAGAGAAGAGCGAAAATGTTGGCTTAAAGCTCAACATTCAGAAAACGAAGATCATGGCATCTGGTCCCATCACTTCATGGGAAATAGATTGGAAAACAGTGGAAACAGTCTCAGACTTTATTTTCTGGGGCTCCAAAATCACTGCAGATGGTGACTGCAGCCATGAAATTAAAAGACGCTTACTCTTTGGAAGAAATGTTATGACCTACCTAGATAGCATATTAAAAAGCAGAGACATTACTTTGCCAACTAAGGTCCATCTAGTCAAGGCTATGGTTTTTCCTGTGGTCATGTATGGATGTGAGAGTTGAACTGTGAAGAAGGCTGAGCGCTGAAGAATTGATGTGTTTGAACTGTGGTGTTGGAGACGACTCTTGAGAGTCCCTTGGACTGCAAGGAGATCCAACCAGTCCATTCTGAAGGAGATCAGCCCTCGGTGTTCTTTGGAAGGAATGATGCTGAAGCTGAAACTCCAGTACCTTGGCCACCTCATGCAAAGAGTTGACTCACTGGAAAATACTCTGACGCTGGCAGGAATTGGGGGCAGGAGGAAAAGGGGATGACAGAGGATGAGATGGCTGGATGGCATCACGGACTCGATGGACGTGAGTCTGAGTGAGCTCCAGGAGTTGGTGATGGACAGGGAGGCCTGGCGTGCTGCGATTCATGTGGTCGCAAAGAGTCAGACATGACTGAGCGACTAAACTGAACTCAACTGAGCAACTTTCACTTCTCAGCCAAGATCAGGGGGGTGACAGAGAAGGATTTGGTTGGATGGCATCACTCAGTCACTTGACATCAGCTTGAGCAAGTTCTGGGAGTTGGTGATGAACAAGGAAATCTGGCATGCTGCAGTCCTTGGGGTCACAAAGAGTCAGACAGGACTGAGCCACTGAACTGACTGAACTGAATTCCATTATCTTCATTACTTCCACCATAGTTTGGCCTCAGGTCAAACAATATGGAGAGAACATAGCCCAGCCCAGCAATAGAAAATTGGATTAAAGATTTACTAGGCATGACCTCGTCCATCAAAACAAGACCCAGTGTTCCCCTTCAGTCAGTGTCTCCCATCAGGAAGCTTCTATAAGCCTCTTACCCTTATCAGTCAGAGGGCAGATAGAATAAAAACTACAATCCTAGCAAACTAACCAATCTGATCACATGGACCACAGTTCAGTTCAGTTGCTCAGTCCTGTCTGACTCTTTCTGACCCCATGAATCGCAGCACTCCAGCCCTCCCAGTCCAACACCATCTCCCGGAGTTCACTCAGACTCACATCCATCGAGTCAGTGATGCCATCTAGCCATCTCATACTCTGTTGTCCCCTTCTCTTCCTGCCGCCAGTCCCTCTCAGTGTCAGAGTCTTTACCAATGAGTCAACTCTTCGCATGAGCTGGCCAAAGTACTGGAGTTTCAGCTTTAGCATCATTCCTTCCAAAGAACACCTAGGGCTGATCTCCTTCAGAATGGACTGGTTGGATCTCCTTGCAGTCCAAGGGACTCTCAAGAGTCTTCTCCAACACCACAGTTCAAAAGTATCAAGTATTCTGGGCTACGATTTCTTTATAGTCCAACTCTCACATCCATACATGACCACAGGAAAAACCATAGCCTTGACTAGACGGACCTTTGTTGGCAAAAAATAATGTCTCTGCTTTTGAATATGCTATCAAGGTTGGTCATAACTTTCCTTCCAAGGAGTAAGCGTCTTTAATTTCATGGCTGCAGGCACCATCTGCAGTGATTTTGGAGCCCCCCAAAATAAAGTCTGACACTGTTTCCACTGTTTCCCCATCCATTTCCCATGAAGGGATGGGACCGGATGCCATGATCTTCGTTTTCTGAATGTTAAGTTTTAAGCCAACTTTTTTACTCTCCACCTTCACTTTCATCAAGAGGCTTTTTAGTTCCTCTTCACCTTCTGCTATAAGGGTGGTGTCATCTGCATATCTCAGATTATTGATATATGACCTATATCAAATCCCTTAGTATTATACAATGGACGTGAGAAATAGATTTAAGTGACTAGATCTGATAGATAGAGTGCCTGATGAACTATGGATGGAGGTTCCTGACATTGTATAGGAGACAGGGATCAAGACCATCCCCATGGAAAAGAAATGCAAAAAAGCAAAATAGCTGTCCAGCCAGGCTTTGCAAATAGCTGTGAAAAGAAGAGAAGCGAAAAGCAGAGGAAAAAAGGAAAGATATAAGCATCTGAATGCAGAGTTCAAAACAATAGCCAGAAATGATAAGAAAGCCTTCCTCAGTGATCAATGCAAGAAAAAGAGGAAAACAATAGAATGAGAAAGACTAGAGATCTCTTCAAAAAATTAGAGATACCCAGGGAACACGTTATGCAAAGATGGGCTTGATAAAGGACAGAAATGGTATGGATTTAACAGAAGCAGAAGATATTAAGAAGAGGTGGCAAGGATACACAGAAGAACTGTACAAAAAAACATCTTCACGACCCAGATAATCACAATAGTGTGATCACTCACCTAGAGCCAGACATCCTGGAATGTGAAGTCAAGTGGGCCTTAGAAAGCATCACTACAAACAAAGTTAGTGGGTGTGATGGAATTCCAGTTGAGCTATTTCAAATCCTGAAAGATAATACTGTAAAAGTGCTGCACTCAATATGACAGCAAATTTGGAAAACTCAGCTGTGGCCACAGGACTGGAAAAAGTCAGTTTTTCATTCCAATCCCTAAGAAAGGCAATGCCAAAGAATGCTCAAAGAACCTCACAATTGCACTCATCTCACACTCTAGTAAAGTAATGCTCAAAATTCTCCAAGCCAGGCTTCAGCGATACGTGAACCATGAATTTCCAGATGTTCAAACTGGCTTTAGAGAAGGCAGAGGAACCAGAAATCAAATTGCCAACATCCACTGGATCATCGAAAAAGCAGGAGAGTTCCAACAAAACATCTATTTCTGCTTTATTGACTATGCCAAAGCCTTTGACTGTGTGAACCACAATAAGCTCTGGGAAATTCTGAAAGATATGGGAATACCAGACCACCTGACCTGCCTCTTGAGAAACCTATATGCAGGTCAGCAAGCAACAGTTAGAACTGGATATGGAACAACAGGCTTGTTCCAAATAGGAAAAGGAATATGTGAAGGCTGTATATTGTCACCCTGCTTGTTTAACTTCTGTGCAGAGTACATCATGAGAAATCCTGGGCTGGAAGAAGCACAAGCTGGAATCAAGATTGCCAGGAGAAATATCAGTAACCTCAGATATGCAGATGATACCACCCTTATGGCAGAAAGTGAAGAGGAACAAAAGAGCCTCTTGAAGAAAGTGAAAGAAGAGAGTGAAAAAGTTGGCTTAGAGCTCAACATTCAGAAAACTAAGATCATGGCATCTGGTCCCATCACTTCATGGCAAATAGATGGGGAAACAGTGACATACTTTTTTTCTTGGCTCCAAAATCACTGCAGATGGTGACTCTAACCCCAATATTAAAAGACTCCTTGGAAGAAAAGTTATGACAAACTTAGACAGTATATTAAAAGCAGAGACATTACATTGAAAACAATTGTCTGTCTAGTTAAGGCTATGGTTTTTCCTGTAGTTATGTATGGGTGTGAGAGTTGGACTATAAAAGCTGAGTGACAAAGAATTGATGCTTTTGAACTGTGGTGTTGGAGAAGACTGTTGAGAGTCCCTTGGACTGCAAGGAGATCCAGCTAGTCCATTCTAAAGGAGATCAATCCTGGGTGTTCTTTGGAAGGAATGATGCTAAAGCTGAAATTCCAGTACTTTGGCCACCTCATGTGAAAAGCTGACTCATTGGAAAAGACCCTTATCCTGGGAAGGATTGGGGGCAGGAAGAGAAGGGGACGACAGAGGTTGAGATGGCTGGATAGCATCACCGACTGGACAGACGTGAGTTTGAGTGATCTCCAGCAGTTGGTGATGGACAGGGAGGCCTGGTGTGCTTCAATTCACGGCGCACAGTGTCGGATGTGACTGAGTGACTGAACTGAACTGAGTATAAACTGGGTGATCTTTACAACAGAAATATATGGTTTAACATTTCTTAAGTCTTGACTTAGAAGTCTTGAATAAATTGTGGGCAGGGTTGGTTTCTACTGAGAGCTGTTAGAGAAAATTCTGCATCATGCCCTACCCAACTTCTGATAGTTGAAAGGGGTTTCCCTGATATCTCAGTTGGTAAAAAATCTGCTGGCAATGCAGGAGACCCTGGTTCGATTCCTGGGTCAGGAAGATCTGCTGCAGAAGGGATAGGCTACACACTCTAATACTTGGGCTTCCCTTGCGGCTCAGCTGGTAAAAGAATCCACTTGCAATGCATAGCTACAGGAGTTCCTGGACTTGTAGAGGATGTTCTCTCAGGATCCTCACATTGTCTTCCACTTGTGTCTGTGTTCAAAATGCTCCATTTTTATAAAGGATATCAGTCTTATTGGATTGGGACTGACTCTAATTGATCAGCTACAAAGATCTTGTTTAAAAATAAGATCACATTCACAGGAACTAGGGATGAGGACTTCAAGAACATCTGGGGGAACAGAATTCAACCTGTAACAAGTACCTAAAACATCAAAAATAATTGCTAAGAAACTGAACAATTTCAGAGTATAAATGTCATTTTGATTACATCTGGCTAGTAAATGGTTAATCAATAAATTATACAACTCTAATTATTTTAAATACCTAGCATATTGCCCACTGTTTATTGTGTTAAAATAGTAAAAGTGAGTTGAGAGATGGGAGCTTTTGGTGTATTTATCTGGTATTATATATCTACATAATATTAAGGAAAGAATATAAACTAAAACAATTGATTTAAATCATATCTGATATATGAATTCACAATTGTCTTAGTTTTAAAACTTACAAAGGAGTTGAAATAAAAATACCCTAAAAGTAAAATCAAATTTTCAAAAACACCTCCTTTGATTTAAATAGAAATACAATCAGGATGTATTAATATGATATAGAAAAAAGGCAGAAATCTTTGATGTCAAAATGCGTTAATTTAGTAAAATATAGAAAACATTTTGTATCTTCACTAAAGATGAATGAAATAGCAGAGGAAATAATAGAATGATAATGTCATCTAAGACAAATTTCATTATCCATTTTAGTTTGATCTTTCTACAGTTTAATTATATTGTACATTTCTTCACAATATGTTATGAACCTGTCATTAACATATTGCAAATAAGAATAGTACAGAAGTATTAATTTGAAATACCTTGATGATGTGCAATTGGACTGACTCAAATGTTTGAACACATAATATTTGTAATATTATTTGGAATATAATGGGACCTTTACTGGCATAATGAAAGTGGTGAGAATCATCTTTGGTTAGAATGATGGCTTGTATTCATAAGAAATGATGTTCTGATAGTCTGCATGAGCTTATATCAGTAATAATAAAAAGAAAACTAGAAGATGCAATATTTAGAAAGAATCACAAGGCAAGTCTTGGACATTTCAATGAGAGGCACCATAGTAGGCTGCCATTTACCACTGGACTGGGAAATTGGACAAATCAGTATAATTCATACCCTGTTTCCTGGCCACATAATTTAGCAGCTCATAGAAGGTGAAAAGAACACTAGATAATGACTGTCTAGCAACCAGGAACAGTGGAGATTAATATAAAAATAGAATGTACTTTATTCATTTAAAATTAACTTTTAACTGTTAATATGTGTTTACTCTGGTGCCCTTTGGCCAATGAATTCTATCTGGGGTTAGGATATATGAGGATACAAATTATAGTTAATAAATACAAATATAGCTCAGATATGGGGAGTGATTTGTAAAATTTAGTTCTCTGATGGCAGTATGCAAACAGAATTATGTTGCTCACCCTCACAATAAAGTGAAACTGCCAACAGTAGAGAAAATCCCTTTTCACTTTTAAGAGTATTCAGCTTTAAACAAACAAACAAACAAAAGTTATTGTCCCCTATGGCTAGGTGACTTGGCCACCATTACACAGGTAGTTAATTGAGTTAATATGGAAAAAACAAGTTTCAGACACTAGTTAATTAACTTAATAGTGTCAGTAAGTTCAGAGATCTTTCTTGCAAATGAGCCTTCAGTAAGGTCGGAGGAGTCTTGCAATTTATGCTTGAAGGAGTCTTGAGTCTCAAAGCATTTTATCACTTTATAATAAAACTTTAAGTCATGTGCATTTCATTCATCATTAAGTTCAGCAAGTAGCTCTGGAAATAAAAACATTCTCTTTAGTTTCCACTTAGCTGCAATCCTTAGTGCATTTTTTATGTGCTAAGTTGTTTCAGTCATGTCCTACTGTTTGCGACCCTATGGACCATAGCCTGCCAGGCTCCCCTATCCATGGGATTCCCCAGGCAAGAATAATGGAGGAGGTTGTCATGCCCTCCTCCAGGGTATCTTCTTGACCCAGTGATTGAACCCACATCTCTTGTGTCTCCTCTTCCTTATCTAAAGAACCACCTAGGAACCCTGCATTTTTGTATAATCTTTAACAAAACTAATAAACACTTGAACTAACTTTGATTTTTTTTTTCTGATAATTATTATTTCCTTCACAATATACATAAAATGCACAAAGTACTACTATAAAAAATAGAATTTTTTCGATTGATTTCCAGCATTAATTATCAATGGAAAACATATTTTCTTCAGGTGGGTAAAGAATGGTTCTTGGTGGTGCTAAAAAAACTTAAATTATTTTTATACAGCAAAGATAACCAGTACACAAACAGATGGTGAGTATGTTTGTGTTATGTCAATGTATGGCAAAACCAATACAGTATTGTAAAGTAAAATAAAATAAAAATTTAAATTTAAATTAAAAAAAGATTCAAGGGGATTTATTAAAAAATTAAAAGATAGAGGAAAAAGACAATGGAAAAAAGGTGAAGAAGCACTTATTTACATTAATAGAAACAACTTATGAAACAATATTTGCTTATCTAAATAAAAGGCCAATGACTTTTTGAAAGTCAGCTGAAAAGAGTTATAGATACTCTTACCAGAAGAAGATCCCCCTCTAAGACCCTTGCATCCCAAAGCAGAACTCTTGGTTCTTTTTTCTTATACATTTTTTGTCCTTCATTTTACCTGATATTTTTCCTTTACTCAGATCTTCACTTGAAATCTTCATTTGGTCGGTAATGAATGACCATGACATGGTCAGCAATTCTTTCTTTCAAAACATATTCTTCACAAGATTCACCTGCTATACTTTCCCTTGTTAGGAATCCTGTGTTTTAGCATGGTCAACTCTGGTTCTGAAATTTAAATTATATTCATCATCAATTGAGATTTATTTTGAATTTTTATCTATTTTTTTTTTCAAGAGTTAGATATTTTATCTGGATGCAAAAATGAAAATGTCACCTTTGCCTTATGACATTGCTGCTACTGCTAAGTCGCTTCAGTCATGTCTGAATCTGCGCGACCCCATAGACAGCAGCCCACCAGGCTCCCCCGTTCCTGGGATTCTTCAAGCAAGAACAATGGAGTGGGTTGCCATTTCTTTCTCTAGTGCATGAAAGTGAAAAGTGAAGGTGAAGTCGCTCAGTCCTGTCCGACTCTTCGTGACCCCATGGACTGCAGCCTATCACGCTCCTCTGTCCATGGGATTTTCTGTCCAGGGTGCCTGAGGAGGAGAAAGGGGTGTCTGGGGCTCTGGAAGAGGAGATAGGGTCTGGAATTTTCAAGAAGGAAATAACAACTTTTTTTTTTCTTTATTGTTTAGTCTTAGTAAGGATTATATAACAACAGTGTATCCTGCTTGAGGACAGTTTCTCCTTCTTGAAAACCTTCTGACTAATCCTGCTATTTTAAAATGCATATTATGGGAGTGGGTCTGGTAAGATCTTTCTATTGTTGATTGTAATCCTGCCACCTTAAAATGTAAATTGTGGGATCGGGTCTAGTAAGATCTTTACAACTTTGAGACATTCTTTTTGATTTATTGCAATAATCAATTTAAAAAGTATGTAAGTGAAGTAAGCCAGAAAGAAAAACACCAATACAGTATACTAACACATATATATGGAATTTAGAAAGATGGCAATGACGACCCTGTATGCAAGACAGCAAAAAAGACACAGATGTGTATAACGGACTTTTGGACTCAGAGGGAGAGGGAGAGGGTGGGATGATTTGGGAGAACGGCATTGTAACATGTATACTATCACGCAAGAATCGAATCGCCAGTCTATGTCCGATGCAGGATACAGCATGCTTGGGGCTGGTGCACGGTGATGACCCAGAGAGATGTTATGGGGAGGGAGGTGGGTGGGGGGTTCATGTTTGGGAACGCATGTACACCCGTGGTTGATTCATGTCAATGTATGGCAAAACCAATACAGGATTGTAAATTAAAATAAAGGAAAAAAAATTATTACAAAAAAAATAATAAATAAAATTTAAAAAAAAATAAAGCTATAACAATGAAAAAAATAAAAATAAAAAGTATGTAAATCCCTCACTTAAACTACTTAAACTCTCTGTCCCCCTTCTGATGTTTATGTCAGAAGATTTCTATGCCCCTTTTCATACTTTAGTAAAACTCTGCTACACAAAAGTTCTTGAGCGATCAAGCCTGGTCCCTGGCCTCAAAGCTAAATCTTCTACTTTGGAGATCATGAATCTGACATTGTTCACTGTAAGCTATTAGTTGGACTATAAAGAAAACTGAGAGCCAAAGAATTGACGAACTGTGGTGTTGGAGAAGACTCTTGAGAGTCCCTTGGACTGCAAGAAGATACAAACAGTCCATCCTAAAGGAAATCAGTCCTGAATATTCATTGGAAGGACTGATGATAAAGCTGAAACTCCAATACTTTGGCCACCTGTTTCAAAGAACTGACTCATTGGAAAAGACCCTGATGCTGGGAAAGATTGAAGGCAGGAGGAGAAGGGGGTGACAGAGGATGAGATGGTGGGATGTCATCACTGACTCGATGGACATGAGTCTCAGCAATCTTTGGGAGGTGGTAATGGACAGAGAAGCCTGAGGTGCTTTAGTGCATGGGGTCACAAAATTTGGACACGACTGAGTGACTGAAATGAACTGACATACAGTGCTCAATTAAAACACAAACAATATAATATAAAGAAACATTTCAATAAAACACTTAATGATGAAATATAATTAAAATTTTCCTCAAATACTAGTAAGAGTGCTTCATTCTTTTTTTTTTTTAATTGCAACATCTAATCAATGGTCATGTTCAGTGGATTCTAGTAAAACTAACTTTGAGGATTTATATCAGGCACTGTGCAAGACTTTGCATATAATATTACAATGAACTCTTGCAAGAATTTGAGAAATAAGTGTTGCTATTATCTTCAATTTACCAATGCAAATTGACAGCTACAGAGATGAAACATTTTGGCCAAAGTGAAAAAAAACCATTAAATGATAAAGATGATGTTTGAAACCTGCTCTTCCTGAATTTAGTCTCTGTTGTTCTCCAGTATAAAATGCTGTCTTTAGAAGCTCTTAAATCTTGAAATCTTTAGTTTCCATTCCTTCTTCCAGTTTTCTAGCTCAGACAACCATCATGTTTTTTTGTTTTTTCAGTTACTACAAGCACCTTTTTATTGATTTGCTGCCTCCACAACATAAATCTAATCAAGTTATTCACTACTCTACTGTTTAAAACTTGTCCAAACAAGACAATTTATTATATGACTCCTGCTTCCTTTTGTAGCCTTAGACTTCAAAACTCTCTAGTTGATGGGATGTGCTCTAATTATACTTTTTTTTTCTTTCTTTAGCTCACTGACTATGTCAGGCTATCTCTTCGCTTGACACTGATGCCTGCATCTTCTCTGACTTCTTTTCCCATAAAATGCTGTCTTCATGTCTTAACGCAATGTCACATCTTAACTCAATAATTGGCCTTACCTGAAAAAGCCTGCTTATGTGCCTGCACCCCAATTGTATTCAGGTAGTCTACAAGCCTCCTTGACCTGAAAGGCAGTATATCAGGGAAGAGGGAAAATTTGCACATTACTGAGGAGCAACTGTCAATGATAATCTAAAGGATTTCTCCATTGGTCCACCTGAATGCTCTATTTTCTAAGTTCGGGAACTAAACACTAATACTAAGTTTTCTCTGGAGTCATTAAGCCTGTCTTGTAACAATGTCTTTCAGTGGAACTCAAATTTACAGATCCTTGGCTTCCACTGGATAATAAATCAAAGATTAAACCTAAATACTGATTTAAAAAGAAAAGCAAGGTCCTAACTTCTCCATCATATATTTCACAACTATAAAATCTCATAAATGGCTTTCACATTAACGTTTAAATTTACTCCTTAAATAGATGTGTTTATGCTTATAATTTAAGCTTCTGTTTACCTTTAAACCAAATCATCTGTATGTTTTCATTAGGAATGCTTAGGGTAATATACACATAAATGAATGAAGTATGTGTTTCTGGTTCATGTTAGTGTTATTGATTATGGTAGGCAGAAATTTAAAGATATCTGTTTACAAGTTATTCAATCAAACACTAATCTAATTACTACTATCAAGAGACTTTGCAGATAAAAATTAAAATCATTAATGTCTCACTTGAAATAAGGAGAGTGTCTTGAATTTTCCAGCAGTGTCTAATATAACTACATAGATATTTAAAGGCAGAAATTTTTTTCTCCAGCAAGTAAGGGAGATGTGTCACAAGATGAAGGTAGAAGAAATGAGGCAACAGGGAAGGCAGTGAAATCTTGAAGATGGTTAAAATGAGGTTATTACTTGGAGACATGCTACTGTATGAGATATACAATCTGCAGTGAAATGTACTATAAATGAGTGAAATGATTACATTTCTTGTATTAAAACACTGAGATGTTTTATTCCCCTGTGTATGTGTTCAGGGTTTTCCTTGTTCCGTCACTAAGTCCTGTCAAACTCTTTGCTACTACATGGACTGCAGCATGCTAGGCTTCTTGTCCTTTCCAATCTCCCAGAGCTTGCTCAAAGTCATGTCCACTGAGTCCATGATACCATCCAACCATCTGATCCTCTGTTGCCCCTTCTCTCTTGGCCTCAGTCTTTCCCATCATCAGTGTTTTTTCCAGTGAGTTGGCTCAACACATCAGGTGTTCAAAATATTTGAGCTTCAACATCAGTCCTCCCAATGAAGCAGGTACATACAGACAAAACCATATGAGCATCAAATGACAGGGAATCTGGAAGGAATGAAGGAAATGGTTACCCATGTCACTATTGTTGTCTGGGAAATCCCATGGACAGAGGAGCCTGGTGGGCTAGAGTCCATGTGATAGTAAAAAAGTCAGACACAAATTAGCGACTGAACACCAATAATTACTCATCCTCTTCATATGCTAGCAGGGTAATGCTCAAAATCCTTCAAGCTAGGTTTCAGCAGTATGTGAACTGTGACATTCCAGATGTGCAAGCTGGATTTAGAAAAGGCAGAGGCACCAGAGATCAAATTGCCAACATTGATTGGATTACAGAAAAAGCCAGGGAATTCCAGAAAAAGAAATCTACTTTGGCGTCATTGACCATGCTAAAACCTTTGACTGTGTGGATCACAACAAGCTGTGGAAAATTATTAAAGAGATGGGAATACCAGACCACCTGACCTGCCTCCTGAGAAACCTGTATGCAGGTTACGGACCAACAGAACCAGACATGAAACAATGGACTCGTTCATAATTGAAAAAGGAGTATGCCAAGGCTGTACATTGTCCCTTTGCTTATTTAACTTATATGCAGAGTGCATTATGCAATATGCAGGACTGGATGACTCACATACTGGGATTGAGATTGTTAGGAGAAATATCAGTAATTTCAGATGTGCAGGTGATACCACTCTAATGGCAGAAAGTGAAGAACTAAAAAGCCTCTTGCAGAAGGTGAAACAGGAGAGTGAAAAAGTTGGCTTAAAACTAAACATTCAAAAAACTAAGATCATGACATCTGGTCCCATCATTTTATGGCAAAAAGATGAGGAAAAAGTGGAAACAGTGACAGAATTTATTTTCTTGTGCTCAAAAACCACTGCAGATTGTAACTCCAGCAATAAAATTAAAAGACACTTGCTCCTTGGAAGAAAAGCTTTGGCAAAGCTAGACAGCACCTTAAAAAGTGACATCACTTTGCAGACAAAAGTCCATGTAGCCAAAGCTGTGAGTCTTCCAGTAGTCATGCATGGATGTGAAAGTTGATCATAAAGAAGGATGAGTACCAAAGAATTGATGCTTTTGAACTGTGGTGTTGGAGAAGACTCTTGAGAGTCCCTTGGATAGCAAGAAGCTCACACCATCCTATCCTAAAGGAAATCAGCCCTGAATATCCACTAGAAAGATGAATGCTGAAGCTGTAGCTCTAATACCTTGCCACCTGATGTGAAGAGCACACTCCTTGGTAAAAATCCCTGATCTGGGAAAGATTGAATGCAAAAGGAAACATGGTGATAGGGGATGAGATGGTTGGATGACATCACTCAATGGACATGAGTCTGAGCAAATTCCAGATGATGGTGAAGGACAGGAAAGCCCAGAAGGGTGTAGTCCATGGGGGTCAAAGAGTCGGGTGAGACTTAGTGACTGAACAATAATCCTTAGGAGTTCAGTGAATAATTCCACGGAAAGACATGTAAGATAAATTTTGACTTATAGTCATTTGACTTACTTTGGGTTGTAAAGTAAATATAAGAAGGCTGAAAGATGCAAGCATGATGGATTCCTCTGGTGTTGAGTTTAACTGTCACTATGAGTATCTCTATGGTAAGCAGAACCAAGGTCAAAATTGGCTGAGACCTCGGGAATATAGTTTGTGTAATATCACAGCTGAAACAAAATGCCTGTGAGAATATGACTGAGGAAAAAGAAGGAATCAAAGATTGGAGGTATTGATGTTAAAAGATATAAAAACAAAACACGCAAGCAAGCCATAGAATGTGTAGAGGGTAAAACCAATACAATATTGTAAAGTAATTAACCTCCAATTAAAATAAATAAATTTATATCAAAAAGATTAATGTATTATTGTTATTTCTGCAGAAAACAAAAGCCTCAAAGATATATTTAAGAATCCAGAAACAGGGAATAAAAAAGATAATTCTAAACGTGGGATATAAACCAAAATAGGAACATAATGATATAAATCTTCTATGTACTGGAAAGACATACTGACAGTAACAATCTCCTTTTGTTATGGTTAAGAAAAATTGTATGTGAAAAACAAAAGAGAGAGGAAAAAGAAGGTAGCTAAGAGAAAGAGGAGTAAAAAGATAGAGACAGAAAGACAGACGGAGAGTTCGTAATTACCCTGAAGGAAATACTGAAATACGTTTTTATGCAGGAGGAAAATGGAAGGTAAATGTGTTTCATTTAAACAAGTGTTGACTTTATAAAACAATAGGAACCCATGTGGGATTTAAAATACAGACTTAATTAAAACTCAGAAGTAATAGAATATTCTTGTGGAGGAGGAAATGAAGGGTCATTGCACTGCTTGCAAAGAGAGTAAAAGGTTGCAATCAATATGACTGAGATACTTTAATATGTTGTAATCTCTAATGAAACCATTACTATAAAACAATTGCAAAATAATGGGTGTAAGATACAAATAGAGGGAATAAATCAGAAAAACAGGAAACAAAACAGGATAAGCAAGCAAAAATAGAAATATATATCACAAGATAAAAAATAGCACATATTAAAATAACAGATTTAAATCTACTCATGTCAATAATTAATTGGAAAAGACTGCATGTACCAATAAAAAAGACTCTCAAAACTGAAAAAAAAAAACCCACTAAATTAATTACAAGAGAAGCATCAAAACATAAACTTAGAGAATGC
Organism: Budorcas taxicolor; assembly: GCF_023091745.1. Lineage (NCBI taxonomy): Eukaryota > Metazoa > Chordata > Mammalia > Artiodactyla > Bovidae > Budorcas > Budorcas taxicolor. The sequence continues at coordinate 76,749,208 of NC_068910.1, forward strand.
TTGCAAAGAAAACAAAGAAGAAGCCTATTCCATGCAAACATTAATCTATTGCTATATCAATACCAAATTTTAAAAAAATAAGCCAAAAATGTATTACAAGATAAATGAAATATTTTGTGTTGATTATAAAATCAATTCTCAAGATGATATAGCAAGTCTGTCAGAATTTAATGCAATTTAATGTGCATAAATGAATTATTTACAGAGTAACACAGAAAAGAGACAAATCAACAACAGCAGCAATTTCTCAGTAACTAATAAAACATTCATATAAAAAAGCAGTTTCATAATGCTGATATATATACTTTGTCCATAAATTGAAAAATAACTAAGAGAATAATAGACTATCTCTGTAAGTTTAGAAATTAAGAAATGAAATGGTAGAATAATCCACAAATCATAAACCCATAGTGGAATTAGAAAATATATGTAAATGAGTTATGCCAACATAGTACAAGTGATGACATGTGGGGTGACCTAAAGTAGTGTAAAAATAAAAGCAGCCTTAAATATAAATAATAGTCTTCCCTATAGCTCAAACAGTAAAGAATCTGTGCGCAACACAGGAGACCTGGCTTCAATCCCTTGGTCGGGACGATCCTCTAGAGACAAGATTGGCAATCCACTCCAGTATTCTTGCCTGGAGAATCCTGTAGACAGAGGAGCCTGGGGGGCTACAGTCTGTAGAACTGCAGAGTCAGACACGACTGAGCGACTAACACTAATTATCAATACTAGCTTTTAAAATTAATAGTAATTGGGTATGGTAAAATTTAGCCATATTTTTACCTCCCACGTTCCTCCTGTCTAAAGGGTACACCTTGGTTTTCAGCTTTACCTTCCATACAATTAGTATAGTGACAAGAATCTCTCTTGAATTTTCGAAGTTTATATATCACGTTTACTCTTTTGTGTCTGAACCTTCACATTTTAATAATGGGATGGTGACATATCCTGTTGCTGTTTTTGTTGTTGTTCAAACCCTAAATCGTGTCCAACACTTTGCACCCCATGATCTGCAGCCTGCTAGGCTTGCCTGTCCTTCACTATTTCCTGGAGTTTGTTCAGACTCATTTCCATTGAGACAGTGATCCAGTCCAACCATCTCATCTTCTGTCATCCTTTTCTCCTCCTGCCTTCAATCTTTCCCAGCATCAGGGTCTTTTCCAATGAGTCAGCTCTTCTCATCACTTGGTCAAAGTATTGGAGCTTCAGGTTCAGAAATAGCCTTTCCAATGAATATTCAAGATTGATTTCCTTTAGGATTGACTGGTTTGATCTCCTTGCTGTCCAAGGGACTCTCAAGAGTCTTCTCCAGCATCACAGTTAAAAATCATCAGTTCTTTAGCACTCATCCCTCTTTATGGTCCAACTCTCACATCAATACATGACTACTGGAAAAACAATAATTTTTGCTGGCAAAGTGATATATCTGATTTTCTAATATGCTGTCTAGGTTTGTCATAGCTTTTCTTCCAAGAAGCAAGCATCTTTTAATTTTGTGGCTAAAATATTCACCATCCGCATTGACTTTGGAGCCCAAGAAAATAAACTCTGCTACTGTTTTCACTTTCTCCCCATGAATTTGCCATAAAGTGATGGGATTGGATGCCATGATTTTTGTTTTTTGAATGGTGTTTTAAGCCAACTTTTTCACTCTCCTCTTCCATTTTAGTTCTTCTTCACTTTCTGTCATTAAGGTGGTGTCATCTGCATAGCTGAGGTTATTGATATTTCTCACGGCAATCTTGATTCCGTCTTGGGCTTCATTCCACCCAGCATTTTGCATGATATTCTCTGCATATAAGTTAAAGAAATAGGGTGACAATTTACAGCATTGCATACTCCTTTCCCAATTTTGAACCAGTCCATTGCTCCATGTCCAGTTCTAACTGCTGCTTTGTTGCTTGCATACAGGATTATCGGGAGGCAGGTAAGGTGATATTGTATTCTAACCTCTTTAAGAATTTTCTATAGTTTGTTGTGATCCACACAGTCAAAGGTTTATTGTGGTCAATGAAGCAGACATATATGTTTTTTCTGAAATTCCCTTGCTTGTTCTACGATCCATCGGGTGTTAATAATTTGATCTCTGGTTCCTTCTGCCTCTTCTAAATCTAGCTTGTAGTTAGATGCTAGTGGCTCCCAGCTAGATAACAGAATGAAAAATTATTAATTGATTTCTTGGAATTGAAGACGATAAATTAAATGGGGATGCTAGTCAATTAGTGTGAATTCAGGAAACAAAGTCAACCTAACCTTTATACATGTAACATCAGTCTTGGCCTTCCTCCTTACTTTTACCTTTTACTTCCTGATCATCTAACTGTATTTTACAGTTCTCCTGCTCTGAGAGAGAGAATTGAACTAAATCTTTCATGAAGCTCTTCCTAAGCCTAAAGCTGCATGAAGTAATATAAACCTACTTCAAAACGTGTACAGCATGTGTGTGTTGGAATGTCCTCCAATTACTAGTTACGTTACTATGGCCAATTATACTTGGCAATTGTGCTTAATCGAAGACGAAAGCACATTAGGTTTTTAATTTAAAAGCCATAGGTAAAGCTATTCTAAAAATCCTATTTGAATCACAGATTGGTGATGTTTCCCTCTCTGTGCTGGGGTTTTATGGTACATTAAACTGCTCATTCATGTAATTAGAACATAACTGGGTGAGCTGTTGTACCAGGTGATACATAATAGCACCTCCCATTTATCTCTACTACGACTTAGATTATGAACATGGAATCACTTTTGAAAATGCTCAGGGTAAAATGATTTTGAATAATGAATGAGTGAGGAAATATTTTTCTCCTCTTAAACATTCCCCATAAGGTGTGGGTTGCACAAACCACCACCTTGCCAAAGACAGGGATTGCTAGTTTCGGTAGACCCTCCCTTCCTATTTTCTCCAATACACTATGTTTGTATAAGCGGGCACATTCTGCTTCTTAAATTGTTCTGACATCCGCCACCTCCTCTCCACCTCTGGTGGTCCACTGTGGGTCAGTTTCTGCTCTCATTCAGTCTCTTTGCATTCGTCTTCTTCACTGCTGATACATTGATCTTCACCATGTCATATTCTGGTTTAAAGCACTTCAAATGATCTGCTAACTGAAGTCTAACTCCAGATGACTGCATAAATTCCAAGCCTTGATTCTTCCTTTTGCTCAACCATATTTCTCACAAGTCATGCTACTCATATTGCTGAGGCTTTAACCACTCTTGACTCTGATTCTGTGTTTACATAGAATGGCAACGACACACTAAGATATTTAATCTTTTACCTGATTAGAATGTAAGATCTAGGAGAAATTCATATTAATACTTAAATTCAGCATTTAAAGAATCTATGTTGTCTGCTTCTGGCTTGTCCTGTCAAGTTTGTACGAAACAACATTGTTTTACCCTCAGTGTTTTCACACTGGCTGTTGTGTAGAGAATGGACAATGGGGTTGTAGTACAGTAAAGCCATAAGGAGGTCATGTAATTACTATTTTTGTAGGCTATTCATCTGTCTGAATAGAAGCCAAAAACACATACCAAAAAGACAAACCAGTTCATAGGCATATATATTTTTTAACTGCATTCAGTTCGGTCATATCTAACTCATTGTGATCCCATTGACTGCTGCATGCCAGGCTTCCCTGTCCATCACCAACTCCCAAAACTTACTCAAACTCATGTTCATTGAATTGGTGATGCCATCCAACCATCTCATCCTCTGTTCTCCCCTTCTCCTTCTGCCTTCAATCATTCTCAACATCAGGGTCTTTTCAAATGAGCCAGTTGTTTGCATCAGGTGGCCAAAGTATTGGAGTTTCAGCTTCAACATCAGTCCTTCCGATGAATATTCAGGATCATTTTCCTTTAGGATGGACTGGTGGTATCGCCTAGCAGTCCAAGGAACTCTCAAGAGTCTTCTCCAACACCACAGTTCAAAACCAGCAATTCTTTGGTGCTCAGCTCTCTTTATAGTGGAACTCTCACACCCATACATGACCGCTGGAAAAACCAAAGCTTTGACTAGATGGACCTTTGTTGGTGAAGTAATGTCTCTGCTTTCTAATATGCTGTCTAACTTGGTCATAGCTTTTCTTCAAGGAGCAAATGTCTTTTAATTTCATGGCTGCAGTCACCATCTGCAGTGATTTTGGAGCCCCCAAAAATAAAGTCTATCACTGTTTCCATTGTTTCCCCATCTATTTGCCATGAAGCGATGGGACCAGATGCCATTGCATATTTTAACACAATTCTGGTAGCATTATTTGCAATTATTTTGTCTTGGTCAGGTTATATCCATTCCCAAATATATTAATGACAATCATCAGTGTACTTAAAATGAGCTATATTTTACATCAGCTCTTTATTATGCCATCACTGTAATCAACACATATATTTTATAATAATATAGCTACAGTAGGAAATAGAATTATAACTATGTGTACAGGCTTATATGTTACCCTGGAACAATGATATATTTGCCACAATGAGAATGACTACACATACATGTTATTTTGCACGGTCACTCATCCTGTCATAAATATATATAAAACATTGTTCTGTGTATGAAGTTTTCAGGGTATCACATCAATAGAGCATTTTTTTAATAAATGATTTTAAATAAGTGTCATAAAGAATAACTTGATTATACATATACCAATATAAAAAAGCTCTCAAATTGTAAAATCTTAAAATCTCAGATTAAATTCACATTAAAAATCAATTTTTGTTATAAATAAAACCAATGAAACATTGTTTCAACAAATATTTTGATGAAGTTAAACCATGTATGTCCAAACCATGTGAAAGTGAAAGTGAAGTCGCTCAGTTGTGTCCAACTCTTTGCGATCCCACGGACTGTAGCCTACCATGCTCCTCTGTCCGTGGAATTTTCCAGGCAAGAGTACTAGAAGGGTTGACATTTCCTTCTCTAGAGGGTCTTCCCAACCCAGAGGTCAAACCTGAGTTTCCCACATTGTAGGCAGACAGTTTACCTTCTGGGCCACCAGGGAAGTCATAAATATCTTAATGAAGTTAAATCATATATATCCAGACCATGTATGTCAGACTAAATACTATAGTCTGATGTTAGCAGAGAACTATTTTCCCATCTTTTTGAAAATTCTTTAAAAGGTGTTTTTTTTTAATATGTCTTCCTTAAATTTTTGTGGGATACTGTAAACTGGTACAGTAAGTCCTCTAGTACAAACAAGTTCTGTTCTGAGGGCAAGATCCTAACTCTGATTTGTTTGTAAGTCCAATAAAAATTAGCCTAGTTACCCAACTAATACAATCAACTATTTAGCACTGTAAAGGTAATAGGTTTGTAATACTTTTCACACAAGCAATACAGAAAAAACAAACACACAAAAATAAAGAAAACATTTTCAATCTTACAGTACAGTACCTTGAAACATACTGTACTTACAGTATGTTGTATGCACAACATACAAACATATAGTACGATAGCTGGCATACCAGGGGCTGGCAGCACGGGAACAGGCAAGAAGAGTTACTGACTGGAGGAGGGGGAGGAGGTGGGAGATGGTAGAGCTGAAGGGTCATTAGCAACAGGAGACAGAGGGTGAGCTGCAATTTCATCCAGGCCTGACCTTGACGGCACATGATCTTTCTGGAACCAGATACATGTTCACATCTTTGAAAGTCAGCAATTGAAGTTTTGTGTATAGGGATCTTATTGTAGTTGTGCCATGTGCTACTTTCCATATATAAAATTTAAATATCTTTTTTTAGAAGAAGTTCAGTCTTCATGGCGCTTTCTCCAATTTTATTTTATATTTAATACCATATACTATATGTTAACATTAACAGATATAAACTTACGTATGGGAAGTTGCTGTATAACACAGGGAGCTCAGCCTGGTGGTCTGTGATGACCTAGAGGGTTGGAACGGGGGATTGGGTGGAATGAGGGAGTGGGTGGGAGGCTCAAGAGGGAGGTGATACATGTATACATAGAGTTGATTCACTTAGCTGTATAGCAGAAACTAACACAAGTAATTATACAAGAAAAAAAGAGAAAGGGAGAGAAGAAAGGAAGAGGAAAGGCTCTGCCTGCTTTAGCCATCCTCACTTAGAGTTTGCCAGTCCAGTTCCAGCTTTGCTTTCTCAACCCTGTATCCAGGAGATAAAACGATCTGGCAACTGTAACTGAATCCTTGGAACACAGTGAATTTAACTGCTAGGGCTTTGAACAAAGCTTATAATGAAGGGAAAAAGTTAAAATACTTTATGTATTATTGCTCTTTTATCTGAATGCATGTTAGGAATTGATGGGTTATGTTATTTGCCTATGTTATGTTAATTTCCTATCTTCTAACTGCCAGAGAGGATCACCCCGAGATCTCAATAAGGAAAAACTATAATTAGAGAAGCACTTTAGCAGGACAAGCAGATGTTTGCAACCAGCAGATGAATTAGGATTTAACACAAGTGCCTCTAATCTCTGCGGTCTGTCAGCCAAGAAAAAGTTGCTGTCATTTTGTCCCTCTTCCCATTTTGTCCAAGGCTTCCTTGGTGGATCAGACAGTAAAGAATTTGCCCTCAAAGTAGGAGACCTGGGTTTAGTGCATGGGTGGGGAAGATCCCCTGGAAGGGGAATAGCTACCCACTCCAGTATTGTTGCAGGAAAATCCCATGGACAGAAGGGCCTGGTGGGCTCCAGTCCATGGAGTCACAAAGAATCAGACATGACTGAGCCTCTAACATTTTCTTTTTTTCACCATTAAACAAAAAGGGAAGAAGCCTGCTGGCAGCTGGAGATAACTCCCCATTTGGAGATTTGCTTTCGAATTTGAAATAGTTACTGGACACATCCCTTTCCAAAAATACGTTATTGCCTTGGTAGTGAGTTCTTGCTGAAATCTAATGCCCGACCCAGAGACACTTCTCCAGCCTGACATAGCAATTTCAGACTCTATAACTAACAAAGAAGTTTATAAATGTCTCCCATGTCAGTAGGATATGGTATAATGAAGACTGAATCTGGCTTGGCCCCAGACTCATCTAAGTTTTATTTTAGAAAATGTCAGCCCCCACTCATCTTTCTTAATCCTAGATGTGACTCTGCCCTTTTGATTTCAAAATTATATGCTAAATGATTGAGAACATGAAGTGATTATGTAGCAACTGCCTTCAAAGTCAGCAATATTGTTTTTTTTTTTATTTTTAGTTTTTTTCTTGCTCCACTTAAAACTTGGAATAAAAATTAAAGATGATTGACTTAATGTTTCTTAAATTACTCTAAAGTCAATGATTTGAATTGTTATTTGAAAAACATGGGAGAATAAAATGGAAATTGTATCTGATGATAAGATAAATCTTGATTGAAGCTTTTGAAAGCTTGTTATTGGATCAAATGATATGGAAATAGCTTTATTGGTTGGCAATCATTCATCCACTCATCCACTCATCCATTTGATAAACGTCTGTAGTGTGCAACATAATATACAGCCCATGATAAATATGGAGATGGATAAATTATAGCTTTTATTTCAAGGAACTTAGAGTCAAACATGAAGCACAGAATCGAAAGAAGTATTGTATAACTCACTATATTAAAATGTGGTAAGATTTATTCAACATACGTGTAATGTCCAATCTTAATCAAATTAATATCAATACATCAAGGAACAGTTTCTTTAACCATGTCTAAAATATATAAGTAACAATATAAGGAGGTTCAATTTGGTTAATGAAAGACATATTTAGAGTATTGGTTTCCCAATTTTTTTCCATTGATTGTGACAGAACATGTACATGAATTATTATTGTTTTTTCTCTTCATCAATTCATTGCTAGGATTTGTCAGGAAGGAACATTTCTAGATCTACTTTTAATTGCTTTAATTGTAGCTAGCTACAGATGCAATTAAGGATTTCATCATCTTGCAAGCAGCAATAGGAACAATAATCATTCCCCAATATATCAAGTCTAATCCACAGACACCTTGAATATGTCAGGTTATATGGCAAAAGGAAGTTAAGGTTGCAGATGGAATGAAGGTTATAAATCAGCTGACCTTAAATAAAAAAGGCATCCACCCATTATCTAGATGGGTGCAATGTAATCCCAAAAGTCCTTAAAAGTGGAAACAGGCAGCAAAAGAGGAGACTTGGTTGAAGACGTGATTACAAAAGAATAATCAGGGATAAGCAACATTGATTGCTAGGTTTCAGATGGAATAAGGGAGTCACAGAAGAATGTGGGTTTTCTAGAAGTTGGAAACTCAAAGAAATTGATTCACTTTCAGAGCTTCCAGAAAAAAAAATGCTTTTAGCATAGTGAGACCCTTATAGAACTATAAGGCAATATATTTGTATTAGTTTAAGTCACTGGATTTCTGATCATTTGTTGCAGCAACTATAGAAAAGGAGAGTTTTGTAAGGTTCTATAAACAGAAAAATTTGAAACCTGGTGGCAGGTAAGTATATAGGACTATTCAGAAAGCTCATAAGAATGTTATTAATATTTTTGTTGATTAAATCACTACAGAAGAAAATAGAATTCTTTGAGAGAAGTTTCTCTAATATAATAATATATTCTGCTCATTGACACATTGGTTTAATTCAAAGCTAAATGTATTGGCCAGCCAATGACAAAAAAATGTACTTTACATAATAACCTATAAGCACAAGTTTTAAAGTTGGATTTAAGTGACCTGTCAAAAAGTCAGCAATTTGCAGTGTCTCTTGTTATTACAGAATTTAACTGGATTCTGATAAAAACCTCAGGAATAGAAAAATAGATTTTAAGGTAAAAGGCTCAGGATACATCATGAGTTTGTTTTCTTTTGAAATATTTTTAGGTGTAAAACTTTGACACTGTTGTTTTTTAAATTTTTTTAAATTTTACTTTACAATACTGTATAAAAAATGGAAAAAATAATACTTTAAAAAAAAAAAAAAGCTTTACACTGTTGTAAGTAGTATCACTGCAGCTTGCCAGAAAGGGAAGAGAAAGGGAAGAAGTCCGCATGTTAACTGTGGTTTAAGAAAACGCCTCAGTGATACTGTCTCAATTCGTCCCATCCTTTCCCACTGCAGCTGTGTCCCCAAGTCTGATTTCTATATCTTATGTAAAATAGATAACCAGTGGAAAGTTGATATATAATACAGAAGCTCAACCCAGTGCTCTGTGACAGCTCAGAGGAGTTTGAGGGAGGTTTAAGAGGGAGGAGACGTATGTATACCTATGCCTGATTCAGGCTGTTGTATGGCAGAAACCAACACACCACTGTAAAGCAATTATATTCCAATTAAAAATAAGTTAAAAAAAAGAACACCTCAGTAATATTAATTATTGCAGTGATTAAATCCAATATTTTGCTGTCATAAAATCACAACACAGCTATTAAGGCAAGTGTCTTGCTCTGTGTGTGAATCTCACTAGCTTCTAAACTTTTCCCCTCAAAATTCTTTGACAACATGTTTCTGGACAGGTTAATATTTTTAAGAACACTGCTAGCATTATTATAGTAAATAAGACTATGCTACTAAATGTAATACATATGATTATTTCTGTAATATTACCTTCATGAATATTATGACAAAGGAAACAAGTACAGCTATCCAAATTGCCAATGCACCTGGGGAAAAATAAATCCTTTTTGTAAACCAGATTGTAGCTACTGTTTTTTATGGCATTTGAAGTTGATGACCTGAAATTTCATTGCTGTTAGGACTGCAAGTATTAGTTATTATGACAAAACTTTAGCTGAGAAATAAACAAATACCTGTCTCCTCTCACCTTCCTGCATAGCCCATGAACTGTAACAATATTTATCAGGGCCTTGGAGTTATGTCCTGGATAAAAATAGAGCATCTTCCATCTTTACCTTTTATGAGGTCACCATTTACAAGGTGACTTTTAAAAGATTTGTGGATACTTTGAATGTCGGTAAATGTTATTTCAATATTTTTTCAAGTTAATCTGAAGAGCAAGGAGATTACATATTCTGTTTGTGTGACCTGGCCTGAGAACTGATCCTTTCATGACCTGTTAGTGTGCAATAAGGCAGCAGTAGGGAAAGGGAGAGAAAATGCTAATAAATTTGTTAGTAGTCAGAACAAAGGGCATTATGTTCCAAAAGAGACAAATTTTGCTATTGTGTGCATTTTTCTTAAGTTGTATTTCTAGTTGTCAGGATGTGTTTTTGGATATGGAATAAAACTGGGAAAAATTTACAATAAATGAAAGTAAAAGTAAAAGAAAAGATATTATGACTTTTGTGTTTCCTCTAAGCAAAAATCATTTTGTGGTTTAAAGTCCTTCTCCCAACACTGAAAAAGTCATATTTTTGTATCTTAAATCCATATACTTCAGAAGAATTTCGAAGACCCTGTCTAAAGCTTAAATTTATCTCTCAAATAAAATTTATATTTTTGGTTTGTAAAATAATTTATGATTCAACTACTTTCACATTTATACTATTGATATGACATTAGGAAAATAGCATCTGTGTGAAATGTAATCATATAATAGGATACAATGTTAAATTTGCCACTGGGAAACTGGTGGTGAATAAAGTTTAACATTTTTGAAAATAGAAAATGAGGCATATGTAATTCTTCACTTTAAAAAAATATTTGTATTAGATTCTTCTGACGATTTTGCCCTGTTCACATGAGACTTGCTGACAATAGAATTATGTCAGATTTCACTTTGGGAGAAATCATAAATAGCTTCAATTCTGAAATTTATTAATCAAAATTAATTATGTTTGTTATCAATAAACCATTCTGAGACTTTTGCTTCCTTTGGAGGCCACATTGCAAGTGTTTAATTTATAATAAAGAACACATAAAATGTGACTTAATACAGTTCTTTGGAACAATATCTCTAGGAGGAAGCATCTTTAGTTTTCACAGAGGAAATATGATTTGAGAGATTATCTCTATGTTAAAGTGATTATCTACTATAAAGTCTCTTTAATTATCTCTTTTCAGTCACAGGGATAGATAATACAGCAGGCTGGTTCTCTAATCCCAAAAACCTCAAGAGGTAAATAATCTCACCTGTGAGGTGCTTGGAGTGATCAGCGACTTCTTGCTCCACAAAATGCTAATGATCTATCTATGTGCATGCTCTGTAATAGTATATTTCTAAAGATATAGACAGTGCTTTTGTGTTGCAGAAGGTAAGAAATGATATCGAAGGCACAAACATAAATTAGTCCAATTTTAATAGATAAATACATTCTCAGCACTGTTAAAGTAGTCAGAAACATAAACTTAAATATTTTGCCCTGTGGCATGTGCGCTAAGTCGTGTCCAACTATTTGTAGTCCTCTGGACTACAACTCACCAGGTTCCTCTGTCCATGGGATTTTTTAGAAAAGAATTCTGGAATGGGTTGCCATTTTCTCCTCCAGGGGATCTTTCTGACCTAGGGAATGAACCCATGTCTCTTGCATCTCCTACATTGGCAGATGAATTCTTTACCTGCTGTGCCATCGAGGAAGCCCTGTGGAGGATACAAAAAAGAAATAAAGCATCATTCTCTTCCATCACATATGAAATGTCATCTTTGCCATAAAATCTATCAATTTCAACCATAATATTAGTGATAAAAACTATCTGAAACTTTTATTTTAAAGTGTTATTAATACTAAAATGTCTATCTTAAACTTTAGCCCTTGACCTTTTACTGAATTAAATAGGTATGAAAAAATAGAAAAAAAAATGTTAGAAAATGCTAGCACTCAAGATTTGACATGGAACTTATTGTAGAGTAGTAGGGATTTGGAATACAGATGGTTACGTGAACAAAGTAGGCATAACCTTCTTGCAGCCAGGGGTCCTGAGAATGGAGCAGGCCATGGCTGCTAAATTGCTACCGGTCTGAAGAGCACACTGTGATACAGAAACTTCAGCTTTAATTACCACTGAATCTACTGACCACCATCAGTCAGGACCTTACTCTCTATCTCTTTCTTGTTATTATGAATGAGCTATCTATTTATCTACATTTCTTGATATTCTCTAAATTCTCAGTTTTGAATGTCATCCCTTATATTCCTTATTAAGGACAAAAGCCCTAATTCATTATCTCTTGCTCTTAGGTTTTTCCAACCAGCTAAAAATAAGTTATACTTTATCAAGTAGAAAAATAGAGATATAAACAATTAAAACTTCTATACCCCAATATTCTATATATTTTCTCATTTTCACAGGAAAGGGGAAATTCCTTTATTTTATAAAGGAATATCCACAATCACTGCTTTAGTTTTCTTATTCTTGTACTCTTCTTTTAAACCACAATCCACTGGAATTTCATCCTTTTTTGTTCGGTCGCTAAGTCATGTCCACTATGACCCCATGGACTGCAACATGGAGACTTCCCTGTCCTTCACCAGATCCTGGAGTTTGCTCAAACTCATGTCCTTTGAATCAGTGATTTTATCTACACAAGAAAGATTGCTGGTCAATGCCACCCATGACTTCTACATTTCAATGCATACTTTGTTGTTCTCAAGTCACTCACGCCAACAACACTCTTAATCACCACTGTCCAAACTCTCTTGGTTTAATTTCCTCACTTGCACATCAGGCGATCACAGTCTCAGTTTTCCCTCCACGTCACTGTTCAAATATCCAAAATCTTCTTCACTGGACGCTTCTCTTTGCAATTCTTATGTATTACGTGCTGAGGGCTCATGCCTTAGTCCTTTATAATCATATACAGACACGACGTTCACCGACCTTCTTCTTGTCAATGACACACATGTATATCTTTGACTCTTCTTCTCTGAACCCGACTTTCATACCTTACAGGGCATCTCCACATGAATATTTGATAAATATCACAAAACATACATTCTCATAGTAAGATGCTGCTATTTTTCAATAAACTATGTATTCTTTATTTTTCTGTCTTTTAACTATCTATCTAATATATATAATACTTTATTTATCAGAGTTCTTCATAGAAACAGAGTCAAATATATACTTATTTGCTCTCCTGCTGGCTCAGGCAGTAAAGAGTCTGCCTGCAATGTAGGAGACCTGGGTTTGATCTCTGGATTGGGAAGATTCCCTGGAGATGGGAATGGCAACCCATTTCAGTATTCTTGCCTGGATAATTCCATGGACAGAGGGGCTTAGGGGGCTACAGTCCATGAGATCCCAAAGAGTCAGACATTAATGAGAAATTAACACTTTCACTTCACTTTCATATATGAAAATGAATATGCCATATATATGAATACGACACATTTATAATACAGATGCAAAGAGATTTTTTTTTTTGAAGTATTGGCTCATGCAATTATGGAGACTGAGAAGTCCCAAGATTTACCCTATGCAAGCTGAAGATCCAGGCAAGCTGATGGCATAGTTTGAAGGCCTGAGCCCTGGAAAGCCAAATGATGAGAGTTCCAGTTTCATGCCTTCTCTGAAGGTCTGAGGACCAGCACTGCTGTGGGAAGATGGAAAAACGTCCCATTTCACGCACTCACACAAAGAGAGAGTGAATCCTCCCATATTCCATATTTGTTTCTATCTAAGCCCTCAAGAGACTGGATGATGCCCATCTACATAGGAAAGAGGAATCTACATTACTCATTCTATAGATCCAAATGCTAATCTCATCTGAAACACTCACACACCTGCTCAGAAATAATGTTCAACCACATATCTGAGCAACTTGTGACCCAGTCAAATTGATATATAAAATTAACTACCATGCACTCCATTTGCCTCTTCCTACAAATATAGCCTTAATAGGGATCCTTTTTCCTTCTGTTTCAACCACCTTAAGATAATGGCTTAGGGTTCCATTATCTATCAGCAAGCCAAGGACCAACAATTGAAACGTATCCTCCCTGGCTCCTATTTTTGAAGACCTACCCACCACATCAAACAGGAATTTTCATATAGCATTCCAAAATAAACATAAAGAAAATAGCCACATTAAAATCATCCAGTGTGCTTTGCATGCATTTATAATAAAATTCAAGCACCAGACCCTGATCTAAAAAGGCTAATGAGGTTTGGCATAGGTTTCCATCTCTCACACCACCTCCTACCATTTTCCTTCTAATTGATTACTTTTCAATCACAGTAGTTGTGTGTGTGTGTGTGTGTGTGTGTGTGTGTGTGTGTGTTTATTGGCCCTTGATTTTACCAGAATTCTCTCCAGATTAACAATGACCTCCACACAATTAATCTTTATTTCTTATAGCACTTATCAGAATATTTACTTGCTCATTAAAGTTCTCCTTTTTTTATTGTCCATTTTCCACAGCAATATTATGTCCATGTGAGCAGTGATCTCTTCTGTTATATACACCACTCTATCCCACAATGCTGAAAGAATACATGGCAGACTTTATTTTCTTGGGTGTGAAAATCACTGCAGATGGTGAGTACAGCCATAAAATTAAAAGACTCTTGCTCCTTGGAAGAAAAACTAGGACAAAACTAGACAGTGTATTAGAAAGAGCAGACATTACTTTGCCTGCAAAGGTCTATATAGTCACAGCTAAAATTTTTCAAGTCATCATGTATGGATGTGAAAGTTGGACCGTAAAGAAGGCTGAGAGCTGAAGTATTGATGTTTTTGAACTATGGTGCTGGGCAGTAAGGAAATCAAACCTAAATGAAATCAATCCTGAATATTCATTGGAATATTGTCGAAGCTGATGTCGAAGCTGAAATTTCAATACCCTGGCCACCTGAAATGAAGAGTTAACTCATTAGAAAAGACCCTGGTGTTGAGAAAGATTGAAGCCAGGTGGAGAAGGGGATCTCAGAGGATGAGACGGTTGGATGGTGTCACTGACCCAATGGACCTGAGTTGAGCAAACTCCAGCAGTTGATGAAGGACAGGGAAGCATGGCATGCTGCATTCCATGGGATTGCAAAGAGTCAGACCTGACTGAGCAACTGAACAGCAACTATAGGGAAATAAATGATTTTTTTTTTCTGATGTTCAGACTAATTGGACTTACTCTTCTGGATTTAGAAATATGTGTTGTGGTTGTTTAGTCACTAAGTCCTGTCCAACTCTTTTGTGATCCCTGCGAGGCTCTTCTGTCCATGGGATTCTCCAGGCAACAATACTGGAGTGGGTTGCCATTTCCTTCTCCAGGGGATCTTCCTAACACAGGGATCAAACCCAGGTCTCCTGCATTGCAGACAGATTCTTTACCATCTGAGCCACGAGAGGCCCTCATGTAAGCTATATGAATGTAAACATCATATAAGCTATATGAATTAAGTATTCTTATTTCAAAGATTCTACAAAATACCAAATGAGCTGATGATTATCTCCAGTTTTTATAAGAGACCTGATCAACTTGGCAACAATGATAATTTATTTTAGTTTAATTTATGTCTCACCTTTCATTTGTAAAGCTGATTTTTCATTGGAAAATTACTTGGATTTAATAATCTGTATAGAAACCTCCTAAATGTAGGAGTAGCAAATTTTAACATAACAGTCCTGCAAAAATATAACTATTATATGAAGTTTTATGAAGAAACCAAACCAACAGTCTATCCTAAATTAATTCAAAACCCCACAACCACATGTTTTTCACTTTAAGTCCTTACAACTTTAATGCTTCATCCATTCAAATATGTATGTGTATACTAATTTTCACTAAATCATTAGCTTATACATAAATGTTGATATTTTTCAAGTATTCAGTGGTAAAATATTTTTATCTTGTCATTTCTAAAGAATGAGAATCACTGAGTCTATCATTGTTATATCTATTTCTCATTTACTATTTTCTCTTAATGCTTAAAAAGACTTCCCTGCTGGCTCAGACAGTAAAGCATCTTCCTACAATGCAGGAGAACCGGGTTCAATCTCTGGGTTGGGAAGATCTCCTGGAGAAGGAAATGGCAACCCTCTCCAGTATTCTTGCCTGGAAAATCCCATGGACAGAGGAGCCTGGTAGGCTACAATCCATGGGGTTGCAAAGAGTTGGACATGATTGAGTGACTTAACTTTAACTTTATTTTCTCTTAATGCTTAAAATAAGTCAAAATAACAAAAAGAATCATAGGATTTCATGTTAATTAGATAAAAGAAATATAAAGGAAAACATACCCTAAAATGAACAACCTGGCATAAAGTCAGTATTTATTTAGATAATAGACAAAATAGCAAATATTACAATTTAGTAGTGAAGTCATGTCTGACTCTTTGCAACCCCAAGGAATAAAGAGTCCTTGGAATTCTCCAGGCCAGAATCCTGGAGTGGGTAGCCCTTCCCTTCTCCCAGGTATCTTTCCAATCCAGGGAATCGAACCCCGGTCTCCTACATTGCAGGCAGATTCTTTACCAACTGAGCTATCACATTATCATAAGCTCATGTTTCTTTTTAACTTTTGTCTATTGTTAAAGTAACAGAGGGTTGTCTTTTGTGCTACTTGATCACGTGGGTCAGGTCAGTTATTTCGTCCTCCTTCCTTGAAGAAACCACATGACAGGATTTCTGGATCCTTGCCAGTCAGGAGAATTTAGAAAAAAGAGAACATTTCTTAAAGTTTCAGTCCAGAAGCGACCATATTACTTCTGTTCACCCTGATGCATCAAAGCAAGTCATGAAGAATTTCTGAGATAGAAGAGAAGGGAAGTCCTACCATATGATAGAAAGGAGAGAGACTCAAGTATTTTCAACTGTTTGTATTCCTTTCCTGAGGCTGTTATAAGAAATTACTGCAAACTCAATGACTTAAAATAGTACAAGTGGACTCATGTTGATGTATGGCAAAACCAATACAATATTGTAAAGTTAAAAAAATAATAATAATAATAAATGATACATGGTTAAAAAAGAAAATATTAGTAACAAAATGAGAAGACTTACTTATACTATGTAAAATAAGAGTATCTTAAAAACAAGAATAAATTTAAAAATTCAGTATGGATCTCCTTATTGTGTAAAACTGGAATTAAATTTTTAAAAAGAAAAGAAAAACAGTAAAGTGTATTCTCTTATAGTTCTAGAAGCCAGAAGTTTTGAAATGCTTCACCATGCTGCCTGCTTTTGGAAATCTCTAAGAAAGAACCACTTAGTTGCCTTTTCTCCCTTCTAGCGGGAACCACAATCCCCTGTTAGTGACTTCATCCTCCATATTGAAAGCCAACAGTGTAGCATCTTTTCTCTCTCTTACCTTCTGATTCTGATGCTGCTTGAGCCTAACTCTATGCTTCCTTCTTTTAAGGACCCTGTGATTACATGGGTTTCCCAGGTGGTGCTAGTGATAAAGAATCCACCTGCAATGCAGGAGATTTAAGAGACATGCGTCCGATGCTTGGGTCAAGAAGATCCCCTAGAGGAGGGCATAGCAACCCAGTACAGCATTCTTTCCTGCAGAATCCCATGGACAGAGGAGTCTGGCAGGCTACAGTCCATTGGGTCGCAAAGAGTCAGATATGACTGAAGCGACTTAGCATGGATGTATATGATTACATTGGGATCACATAGGTAATTCAGGATAATTTCTTCATCTCAAAATCTTTAGTTACATTTTTGTAGTTCCAGAGTACATCATGAGAAACACTGGGCTGGAAGAAGCACAAGCTGGAAACAAGATTGCCGGGAGAAATATCAATAACCTCAGATATGCAGATGACACCACCCTTATGGCAGAAAGTGAAGAGGAACTAAAAAATCTCCAGATTAAAGTGAAAGGCGAGAGTCAAAAAGTTGGCTTAAAGCTCAACATTCAGAAAACTAACATCATGGAATCTGGTCCAATCACTTCATGGGAAATAGATGGGGAAAGAGTGGAAACACAGTCGGACTTTATTTTGGGGGGTTCCAAAATCACTGCAGATGGTGATTGCAGCCATAAAATTAAAAGACATTTCAGTGCACCAGCCCCAAGCATCCAATATCATGCATCGAACCTGGACTAGCGATTCATTTCATAAATGATATTACACATGTTTTATGGTATGGAGAGGGAAGAGGGAGGGGGTTTCAGGATGGGGAACACATGTATACCTGTGATGGATTCATGTTGATGTATGGCAAAACCAATACAATATTGTAAAGTAATTAACCTCCAATTAAAATAAATTAAAAATAAATAAATAAAATAAAAGACGTTTGCTCCTTGGAAGGAAAGTTATGACCAACCTAGATAGCATACTCAAAAGCAGAGACATTACTTTGCCAACAATGGTCCATCTAGTCAAGGAAATGGTTTTTCCAGTGATCATGTATGGATGTGAGAGTTGGACTGTGAAGAAAGCTGAGTTCTTAAGAATTGATGCTTTTGAACTGTGGTGTTGGAGAAGACTCTCGAGAGTCCCTTGGACTGCTAGGAGATCCAACCAGTCCATTCTAAAGGAGATCAGCCCTCGGTGTTCTTTGGAAGCAATGATGCTAAAGCTGAAACTCCAGTACTTTGGCCACCTCATGTGAAGAGTTGACTCACTGAAAAAAACTCTGATGCTGGGAGGGATTGGGGGCAGGAAGAGAAGGGAACGACAGAGGATGAGATGGCTGGATAGCATCACCGACTCAATGGATATGAGTTTGAGTGAACTCTGGGAGTTGGTGATGGACAGGGAGGCCTGGAGTGCTGCAATTCATGGGGTTGCAAAGAGTCGGACATGACTGAGCGGCTGAACTGAACTGAACTGAACTTGCCTGTAAAAAAGAACAGATTTGTAGGTGATGGGAATTGTAATATATTCAATACCTTTGGGGAACTACTAATCACACTGTCACACCATTCTAGTTTGACAACAAGGAAACATGATATAAGTGGACAGGTATGGTCCATTGGAAGTTTAAAGATCAACATAGTTTTAATCCATGTTCACTGCAGCATTCTTCGCAAGATTCAGCACATGGAAGAAATCTAAATATCCATCAACAGAGGACTGGATAAAGAAGATGTGGCACGTATGCACAATGGAATATTACTCAACCATAAAATGAATGAAATTTTGCCATTTGCAGAGACATGGACAGTTTTATAGGGAGCTGCCTTTGAAACTCTATACCATCTCATTAAATATTTTAAGAAAGGAAAGAAAAACCTCATTTTGAGTGGGTAAAAACTGAAGTACAAAATGGAGAAATGAAAACAAGACAACTAAATTTGCTCTTCTATATTGGTGAAATCTATAGACATATTTTCACACCTTAAATATGACTACAAAAAACAAAGAAAAGAGTTTTGGAAGTCTTTTATCCATATCTTAAAAGTTAATTTAACAAACATACCTTCCAAACCATCCTATGTGAAATATAAATATTACAATTCTCACTTGGGAGGGTACCAAATCCAACTCAGCTACTTATTAGAAAATAATTAATGCACGGAAAAAAATAAGGGATAAGAGAGTAACAAAAAGACACTATATAAAACAAAATTTAGTTTAAAAAAATTAGTGAAAAAGTTAAAAATATGTACCAAAACTTCCTTACAATTTTCAGTTGCAGAGCAAAGAATCTTCCATTTAAGGATTTATGCAAAGAAAACAAGAAATATATATACATAAGGGATTTTCATTTTTCTCTACAAGGAGTTGCAAATACTTTCTGCAAAGAAGCAGATAATACATATTTTATCAAAACATAGCATTTTATTGCTGCAATATGACCACCTAAAATATTGTATAAGTTCACTATTAAAATCAAAACAATGACATTTGGAAGAGAGTGTCTAATTCAATAAACTGAATGAGATAAAAAATTACAATGGTTTAGAATAAATATAAATTATTCTAAAAGCTACACATTATTAACACCAAATATATTTAATTTCTTAATGTCAAATGGATCACTCAGAGTCAAGATTTGAATGAAGTTAGTGAGGCAGTCAGCTCAGGTACCCCATGTAATAGTTACACAGTGGTTGAAAAACTCAGTAATCAAGATGATATTTTAGTGTATTATTAAACAAATTGTCAAACTATGGCCTAAATACTGAATGCCAAATTTTGTGTATATAATATTGTTGAAATTAAGAGCTGATTTGGGTCAAACAAGTGAGAAATATTCCATAAGTGCCATTTAAATCATTACACTGTTTAAAATTTTGATATTTTATTAATTATAGACAATTTTATTAATAGGGGTTTTTAAGCTATAAAATACTATATATCTTGATTACTGGATTTTGGTTCTGATTTTTCATTATAGTTATCATTGCCTTACTAGCTTCACACTAATTACAACACTAGAAACAGTAAATGTAATTTAATATTAAGAAAACATATTGAAGCTTGCTAAAAATTTAATATTTAAAACTTTATAGAAATGCACCATATATAACAAATTTTCCCTTGCTATTGGTCATTTTTTTTTTCTATTATTACAATAAGTTTGAGTTATTGATGGACAGGGAGGCCTGGCGTCCTGCTGTTCATGGGGTTGCAAAGATTCAGACATGACTGAGCGACTGAACTGAACTGATCCCTAAAATATCTGTTATGTCTTCATATAACTTCATGTAAATATTTATGGCTTAACTTAGTCTTTCATCAGGAATTATCATCAAGGGTTAAAGAATGGTGATGCTCCTGAATTAAATATTAAGAAATACAAATGTAGTGATTGGATTCTTATAGCTCATCTGCTTTTAAAACATGTTTAAAAAAACCTAGAAGTTATGTTAAATAATAAAAATAATCTGTTAAATTAAAATTATCACAATCATATAGATAATAAAACAAGAGAAGAAATATTTTTTAAAAAAATCCTTTTAGCTAAGATCAATATAGTATGGAGACTTCCTTCATGATTCAGTGGTAAAGAATCCACCTGCTTATGTAGGAGACACTAGACATGAAAGTTGAACTCCTGAGTCAGGAAAATCCCCTGGAGTAGGAAATGGCAGCTTACTTCAGTATTCTTGGCTGAAAAATTCCATGGACAGAGGAGCCTTGTGGGCTACAGTCCATGGGTTTGCAAAAGGCAGGGCATGACTGAATGACAGCACACAAAATAATTTTAAATATAAGGCATTTAATGTAACTATAATTTTCTCATGTATAAATACATATTACATGTTGTATGGATTAAACTGTGTCTAACTTTCCAGTAAAATATACAAAATAATGATTTAACTGTTAAAATAATTTTAAATATTATAAACTTACATTCACATGCACACACACAGATATCAGTATCAATTGTCCTGTGTAAAAAGAACATCCTCTGTTTTTCTCCCTACTTATTGTCCACAATTTTTTAGTTTGACAAAATATGGAAGTAATTTGAAATTGGAAAAAGTTATATTTGGAACATAATAAAATATATGATTAAATCTATTTAATATTTTAATGAGCAGTTCTATAATTTAATGTGGTCTAATGTTGGATGTGAGAGTTGGACTGTGAAGAAAGCTGAGCGCCAAAGAATTGATGCTTTTGAACTGTGGTGTTGGAGAAGACTCCTGAGAGTCCCTAGGACTGCAAGGAGATCTAACTAGTCCATTCTAAAGGAGATCAGTCCTGGGTGTTCATTGGAAGGACTGATGCTAAAGCTGAAACTCCAATATTTGGCCACCGCATGCGAAAAGCTGACTCATTGGAAAAGACCCTGATGCTGGGAGGGATTGGGGGCAGGAGGAGAAGGGGACGACAGAGGATGAGATGGCTGGATGTCATTACCGACTCAATGGACGTGAGTTTGAGTAAAACCCGGGAATTGGTGATGGACAGGGAGGCCTGGCAGTGCTGCGATTCATGGGGTCACAAAGTCAGACGCGACTAAGCGACAGAACTAACTAGCTAACTAATTTATCAATTGCTTTCTCCATGGAACATTTTGTTCTTGGGTCTTGAGCTTTTTTTTTTTTTTGCAAGAGAATAGAGATTGTATTTATATTTGTATAGTGATTTTGTATCCTGCAAAATTGATAAACTCTCTTTCAATTCGTAAAACTTCTGGATTATTTCAGATTTCTTCTATGTACAATCATAGAATAATCTAATAAAATTACATAATATTATCATTAAACATATGGTAGCTCAGATGGTAAATCATCAGCCTACAATGCGGGAGACCCAGGTTTGATCCCTGGGTGGGGAAGATCCCCTGGAGAAGGAAATGGCAACCCACTTCAGTATGCTTGCCTGGAAAATCCCCTGGACTGAGAAGCCTGGTAGGCTACAGTCCATGGGGTCACAAAGAGTCGGACACAACTGAGCGGCTTCACTTTCACTTTAACTACCTTGACAACCCAGAGGAAAAATCCAAAGAATGTTATTGGTGCTTCCAATAGTCATAGTTTGCTTAGATTCAGACAAATATTGAGATCTCTATAATTCAAGAAACTGAGAGATTTTGAAATACTCATTTTACTTGTCTCCACCTGTTTCAGAGGAGGTATCTCAGAGGATTGTTCCTGTGAGGCACAGTTCTGACTCTATTTGTAGTAAGAACTGATTTGGCTTCCAAATAGATTTCAAAACCTCTGTCATTACTACTCTTAAGAAAAGCAGTTGCCTTGCTAAGTTATCTGTAATAAGGTTTGCTTAGTTGCCACTGTTTTCTCTTATAACTCACTTCTCTCATCAAGTCTCATGTGGGTACATCTAACTGTTGGAACCTTGGAAACACAGGAGCACCACAGCTAAACATGAACCATGGAAGAAGTTGATATATGCTTGCAGAAATCCTAACTCTAGAATTTTCCAAGTAGCTCCTGATAGAGGCTACATTCTGTTCCAAAACAGACTTTTTAATTTTTTTAATGTGGGGTGAAAACATCAAAGCATAATTTTAAACTGTGAAATGAACAAATGTCCCAAATATAACACTGATGCATTTCTGAGGTAGAGGAAACGAATTCTGAAATCAAATTTTGCAAGGTTATAATGGCTTGGAGTGTAAATAAAACCTGCAGGCAAAGTCTGGTTTTCTGCCTATTGTTGCAAATGAAGCTTAATTGGAAAATGGCCATGCCTAGTCATTTATCAATTATATTGGGTTGCTTGAACACAGTAGCAGGCTTGAATTATTTCCAAGAGACCATTCAGCTTGCAAATTCTAAAATATTATTTGGCCCTCTACATACCACACACACAAAAGTTGAACAACTGTTTAGATAGCATGCATAGATTTGCAGATTTGCCACTGGAAAAGAAAAGATCCCTGAAATTTGTTTATAATGGTAGAGATATAGCAAATAAATAAAGGAAGGAGATTTTGAGTATGTTTAGTTCATGATAGGAATAATTGCCTGAATGATGACAGCTAATCAGTATGAGGCTGTGTAGCCTGATACTGGCAATTTAAGTTCAGAGTGTTTTTATTTCTTCAACAACGTTTGCAGCCTGTCTTAGGAATCTAACTGAAATGTATTTCCTCCTTTGTCATATGATGTTAGGTAATTGGAGGATCAGTTGTTCAGTTTTCCTAGATGATTCTGTCCACTGAATTAAGAATGCCTTTTTGAGAGTGTTAGAAAAGAATGCACTTAAACCTGCTATGAAGATATTATGATTTTTCAAGTGGCTCTGACTTTGAAAGGGAACAAATTATGATAGAAAATAAGGAAATGCTCCAGCTCAAATCTAAACTGAGATATAAGGGTTTTGAGTCAATAGCAACTTCTGATACCCCTGACATCCATAAGATGCTTAGCAATTCTTCTGTAACAAAGGGATTCAAGTAGGAATCAATGTTCCTCAAGGGCCAATGGGAAATCTTTTCTAACACACTCTTCTCCAGGCTTTGAGAATAAAACTCAGGAGAAGGAAACTATATCTGAAAAGTTGGCATAAGAAAGTCACCTAGAATCAAGAATTCAGAATCGCAAGAATGGGCCCCAAATCATCACACTCTACTCTTTAGAAGAAACATAATTTGTCAATATTTATAGATCCCATTAAATTCTCATCTAACAGGCAACCTATGTACATTTTCAGTTACTCACTGAAATAATTATTTTTACATTAGTGTCCCTTTTTTCTCCTATTGTATTTTTTATCACACTACCTTTTTTTATTAAAAGGTAAAATATTTTTTTAAATATTTTAAAATATTTTTAAAGAAAATTCTGTGTGCATGAAAAACAAGAAGTCTAATAGCGTGGCATGGTATGACATCACAGTTGCTTAACATATAGAAATTAAGGACTTTTATACATAGTTTTATATAAGGCACCTGTCCAATAATCACCCTTAGAAAAAAGAAAAAGGAACAACATGCTCATGAGACAGAGGGACTTATAACAGATAATATACATAATATTGCATTCCTTGAGGAAAGTGCTGTGGTATGTAATGGTTTTCTCTTCTTTAAGATTAATAATTTTTACTACAAGCCGAAAAGCCTTTCACATCTGGTTACTGTCAGCTTCATCGACTTTATACTTGCCTGAAGCCATATCCTTCCTTCAAATAAACTGGCTTCTCTCAGTTCCCTGGAGGTATCGTGTTAACAGTGCTTTTTGCCCTGGAAATGGCAACCCACTCTAGTATTCTTGCCTGGGAAATCCCAAGGTTAGAGAAGCCTGGCAGACTACAGTCAATGGCGTCGCAAGAGTCCAACGTGACAGAACACACACACTTGCACCCTCGCTGTACAAACTTTTGTAACTTCTCCAACATTCCTACCAAAATTAAATGTTGCCTCTCATTCTTCAGTTTCCAGTTCAGTCTCCCCACATCAGGCAGACATCCTGGCCATCGAACTCGATCAAACCTAGAAGCCCTTCTTCATACACTTAATAGTTTTGTAATATGGCTGATACTTGATAGATAGTAAATATTTTTTTGAATGAGTAAATTATTAAAAGGTTCATTCAACTCATTTGTCTTTTGAAGACTACACATGGAAAAGCACAAAATGTGGTTTTACACCAAGAATGAGGGTGCCTAGAGTTCTAGTACATTTTATTGTAAAAGTTAGTATTTTTTACATTCCATCCATTGTCAGAAGCTGACAGAGAACACAAGGTACATAAAGCTATATCAGCCTGCTCTGAGCTATTTAACAAAGAGATGTGAATTCTATCTCCTTCATTTAGCAGTCTTTGGATTCTTCATTCAACAAATATTTATTGAAAAATAGCTACCCTGGCTCAGGCACTGTTATTACAGTGTCAGATAAGACTTGGGAAGCTTAATTATGATACAGATGTAAACCATCTGTATGTAAACCATTTTCCTTTCAGTTCTGAATTGGTAATTAACTTTAATGCAAAAAAAGGATTGTTTTTATTTTGTACTTTCTCACCACTCTCACACTTATTCTACAATTATCAAAATTCCTGTGTTTTCATAAGTTGAAATGTAGGAATAAAATCAAATTTTACAGAATAATATTTTTTTCTAATTGCAAATTGCTGGTACTGAAATACTAGAGTTCAAAAAGCACAACCCAAGAAACTTACACAACATGCATTGCATCAACTTATTCAGTTTTTATTTCTGTTTACCTGTATTATTCTTAGTGCATACACAATAGAATTGCACTTTGCAAAACAATTATTAATGACAAAGCACCATGGCTATATCTGTGTGATATATTCATAAACAACATCTAAATTATGTTACATGTATTTGCATACACATAGAAATCTTTACAAATATACATATAATTGTCCTTGCTAACTGTGTATCTGTGTTATCTCTTCCACTGGAATATTAGATCCTGGGTAGCAGAATTTAGGAAATCAAGGCAGTTGGTAGCTGCAGCCATGAAATTAAGAGATGCTGGTTTCTTGAAAGAAAAACTAGAACAAACCTAGACATTTTATTAAAAAGCAGCACTGTTCCTTTGCCGATAAAGGTGTAGTCAAAGCTATGGTTTTTTCAGTAGTCATGTATGTATGTGAGAGTTGGACCATAAAGTCTGAGCACTGAAGAACTTATGCTTTTTCATTGTGGTGCTGAAGAAGAATCTTGAGAGTCCCTTGGACAGCTAGGTAATCAAATCAGTCAATCCTAAAGGAAATAAATGCTGAATACCGATTGGAAGGACTGACACTGAAGCTGAATCTCCAATACTCTGGCCACCTGATGCGAAGAGCCAATTCATTGGAAAAGCCACTGATGCTCGGAAAGATAGAAGGAAACAAGGAGAAAGGGTGCAGCAAAGAATGAGATGGTTGGATGACATCATTGATTCAATGGACATGAGTTTGAGCAAACTCCGGGAGATAGTAAAGGAAAAGGAAGCCTGGCATTCTGCAATCCATGGGGTCATGAAAAGCTGGACACAACTTAGTGACTGAACAACAATCCAGGTAGCGGGTACAGTGTTATAAGCAGAGGTTACAACTGTGGGAATAGTGATTGAAAAATTATTTTAAATCATCTAAGGATAAGTAGGTTAGACTACTGTTGAAATTTGATGTTTGAGGAAAACATATTTGTTGAGAAAAAGTAGAACAAGAAATTAGAGAAATAATCTTTTTTATATTTCCATTTGTAAAATTACTTCAAGTGGTATGCTTATTAGCTATTCTCATACTGATCATTCAGTGAAGTAGCTACTAACTTATACTAAATTTCCACTCTCTAAGAGGTTTTTATTTTATTTTTGTTTTACATGAAACTAAAAGATTTTCATCAAAAATTTCAAGATATTTTTAGGTCTTAGATATGTACTTATGAGGCTAATTTTTAGGTCTTAGATATGTACTTATGAGGCAAATTGTATTTTCCTTATTAAGTAGATTTTTAGGGATCTATGTTTGTCACATGATAAATATATATATCAGAAATTAAAATAATTCTAGCATTTTATTGTTACCACAAGTGACTTTTTTTTAACAGATAAACACTGCTTTGAAGGGACCCTCTGCTTTGTGAGATAATTCACAGAAACAAACCCATTCTCTTTGTATATTTTTTGTATACTGTGGAAGAAGATCCTTTATACTCTGCAGGTTTGATGGCATTTTAAAATATCAGCCTTAACAAATGCATTTGTCATGCTCAGAAAATGAAAGTAAGAGTTAGAAGAAGACTTCCCTCTGAAGCCTGGGAGCACTCTCACTTTAGTGTTATGACAAAAGCATAGAGTATGACACCAGCATGTGCCCCTCTGAGTTTGTATTTGGATGAATAATCTTAAAAAGGAACTGAGGGTCAGAAGCCTATCTCCTATGACCCAATCTCACTTCTCAGTCATGGAAGGATAGTGTTTGTAAGATTGAGGTGAGAACCCAGCCCCAAACTGAAGAAAGCTGTAATCAGAAATCTCCTTCACTTTAAAATTGCCTGTCTTTGAAGAGGTAAATATCGTGTTGTTTTGGTTTCTGAGTTAAGCACAGTACATAATCATTATACATAGCTTGAATAATATACTGATAATATAAGGAAAATACAACATTCATCCATAAATCCATTATATATTTCTTTCAGTTTTATCTAGAGGTACGGAACATGGACAAAACTCAGCTATTCTGGCTTAAACTTATGTGCAAATGACATTCAACTCTCCTGTGTTCACTTTTTCTTTCTGTGGGAAACAGAAGAATTGTGCTGAGTGACATGCTGCTAAATTGGGAGTTCCTATTAAAATGCAGAGAGCATATGGAAGTTAGAAGCCGATTATTTGTCAGATGGAGCAAGTGAAAAAGATGGCTTGTGGGATAGAGACAGTCTGAGAGAGAATCGGTACTGCCTCTGTAAATAAATGTAAATTTCTCCATACCCTATAAGAGAGGCACAATATCCAGGGACCATAGTAGACCCAAGGCAGTGATGTTAGTCTGGGTAATTTAAACTGGGCCTTTTCTAAAAAGATCTGCTAGATGAAACTAGATCAATGAGAGTTTACAATGGGTTTATCAACTGGAGTTTGCAACTATAAAATGGGAGTTTACAATGGTTTACAATGTCTGAAACTTTGAAGTTGAAAGGAGGTTAGGAAGCACCATGTGAGGGCAAGAGACCGCTCATGAATAGGCGTCATGCATGAAAGGGCCCAACTGGAAGGAAGTGAAGAAGCCATGAAAATACTTTCAGGCAAATAGTTGCATCTTGTTAATGCAGAGGTCAAAGAGGAATTTCCTATAAATACTGCGAGTTCTGACAGCATAGCTGCTGCTACTGCTAAGCCACTTCAGTTGTGTCCGACTCTGTGTGACCCCATAGAAGGAAGCCCACCAGGCTCCCACATCCCTGGGATTCTCCTGACAAGAACAATGGAGTGGGTTGCCATTTCCTTCTCCAATGCATGAAAGTGAAAAGTGAAAGTGAAGTCGCTCAGTCATATCCAACATAGCTATGGGAGAGAAAAAAGTTAAGGAGGAAAGACTGAACAAGGGCTAAACAGTCATCTACTGCCAGGCCCTTGCTGGTCAAGGGCAGGGTGAGGGATGTCTCACTTTATAATGAGGAATGAAGCTCTGAAAAATTTATTTGGATGAGCATTCTAACTTCTGAACTCAGTTTTGTTTCAAAGTTGAAAGCAACTGAGAGATTATCTTTCCTACCAATGATCAGAAATATCTTGAGCCTTCTGGAATTTTCATTCAATTGCAGGATAAATATAATACTCTATTGAATACTAAAGTAAATTTAGGAGATGAGCCTTAGACTATGACTTAACAACTTCCATTGTTTGTACCATGCTTACACAACACAATATTTATCATTTCTATAATAATGTGGTTATATAGCTATGTTTAACTTATTCAAATTATTTTAATTTATGTGTCTAATGCTCACCTTGTGGCATGTGCTAAGTTGCTTCACTCGTGTCTGACTCTTATGGATTGTAGCCCACCAGGTTCCTCTGTCCATGGGATTTCCCAGGCAAGAATACTAGAGTGGGTTGTCATTTCCTTCTCCAGGGAATCTTTCCAAACCAGAAATCAAACCCAGTCTCCTGCATTGCAGGCAGATTCTTTACCACCAAGACATCAGGGAAGCCCCTAATTTAGAAAGAAAGAAATATTTTTATTTGTAACTAAGTATGGGCTGAAAAAAAAGTTCTTTTGAGTTTTATGTACCCTCTTACAGAAAAATTTGAGTGAACTTTTTGGCCAGCCCAGTATTAAATACATTAGATCTTAACAGTGTCCCTGAAATACTTAATAACAATCTAAATCACTGAAAGTGCTATTTGCTCAGTTGTGTCCAAGTCTTTGTGACACCATGGACCAGGCTTGTGGGGCTCCTCTGTCCATAGAATTTTCCAGGCAGGAATACTGGAGTGGGTTGCCATTCCTTTCTCTAGGGGACCTTCCTGACCCAGGGATTGAATCAGTTTTTCTGTATTGCAGGCAGATTCTTTACCATCTTGCTCTCTTACCATTAGACTCAATTTAAGCATGATTAAAAATATGTTCTGTGTATTGAGTTGAAAAATTACATTGTTGTAAAATAGAAAATAGGTTGATAGAACATGAGAATATTAACATAAAAATATTATTTTATATTAAATGCACCTATAGTAGGGTGTTAGTTAATGATTAGTAGTTGAACTGCTTTATCAAAAAATTTTATGAAATAATAGGTGATATAGAGATGAACATTGACCTTTCACTTTTGAGATAAAGGAAACAGAGCAAAAGCTCCCAATGTTGAGCCACTCACTTGAACTTTACAACATTTCTTCATTCATGCTTCTTCCATATATTCTGTAAAATTTTTAAACATAGTATATTATAAAATATTATACTCTTCTTGATAGATTTTGGGAAAGAGTGAAGAGCACGAGAAATATACAAAGGTGTGTAGAATTTATGATATTTTTCAAGATATACAATGTGCTAGACACTTGCATATTAGACTTTCATTGCCTCCTCACAATTTAGCATGAAATTGGCAGCTTAAAAAAAGATATATTTATACTGCAAAAATTTGCCCATGTCAGAATTTGCAAGGGCTTTGCTAGACCCTCAGATAAGGGTTTCACAAGGCTGCAATTAGGGCATCAATTGGTACTGTCTCATCTGAGGTTTGGAGTACTCTTCCCAAATTATGTGGCTGTTGGAAAAAATGTATTTCCTTGCAGTGGTAGAACTCACGGCACTCCGCTTCTTTAAGCTATGAAACAAGCAGATGAGTGAGAGAGAGAAGAGTGGGAAAAAGTGTTGGAAGAGTTTCTGCTACTTCAGTATCCATCTGGAGATCCTATTATAAAAGGCTCAGCTGATTAAGATGATTAAGGACCTTAATTATACTTGCAAAATTATTTTATCAGGCAATAAATTAGATGTCCTTTTCATTATAGGGGACTGGAATGCAAAAGTAGGAAGTCAAGAAACACCTAGAGTAACAGGCAAATTTGGCCTTGGAATACGGAATGAAGCAGGGCCAAGTTTAACAGAATTTTGCCAAGAGAACTCACTGGTCATAGCAAACATCCCCTTCCAACAACACAAGAGAAGACTCTACACATGGACATAGCCAGATGCTCAACACCAAAATCAGATTGATTATATTCTTTGCAGCCAAAGATGGAGAAGCTCTATACAGTCAGCAAAAACAAGACCAAGAGCTGACTGTGGCTCAGATCATGAGTTCCTTATTGCCAAATTCAGACTGAAATTGAAGAAAGTCGGGAAAACCACTAGACCATTCAGGTATGACCTAAATCAAATTCCTTATGATTATACAGTGGAAGTGAGAAATAGATTTAAGGGCCTAGATATTACAGATAGAGTGCCTGATGAACTATGGATGGAGGTACATGACATTGTACAGGAGACAGGGATCAAGACCATCTCCATGGAAAAGAAATGCATAAAAGCAAAATGGCTGTCTGGGGAGGCCTTACAAATAGCTGTGAAAAGAAGAGAGGTGAAAAGCAAAGGATAAAAGAAAAGATATAAGCATCTGAATGCAGAGTTCCAAATAATAGCAAGAAGAGGTAAGAAAGCCTTCTTCAGCGATCAGTGCAAAGAAATAGAGGAAAAGAACAGAATGGGAAAGACTAGAGATCTCTTCAAGAAAATTAGAGATACCAAGGGAATATTTCATGCAAAGATGGGCTCGATAAAGGACAGAAATGGCCTGGACCTAACAGAAACAGAAGATATTAAGAAGAGGTGGCAAGAATACACAGAAGAACTGTACAAAAAGATTTTCACGACCAAGATAATCACGATGGAATGATCACTTACCTAGAGCCAGACATCCTAGAATGTGAAGTCAAATGGGCCTTAGAAAGCATCACTATGAGCAAAGCCAGTGGAAGTGATGAAATTCCAGTTGAGCTATTTCAAATCCTGAGAGATGATGCTGTGAAAGTGTTGCACTCAATATGCTAGCAAAATTGGAAGACTCAGCAGTGGCAACGGGACTGAAAAAGGTCAGTTTTCATTCCAATTCCAAAGAAAGGCAATGCCAAAGAATGCTTGAACTACCGCACGATTGCACTCATCTCACACGTTAGTAAAGTAATGCTTTAATTTTTCTGAGCCAGGCTTCAACAGTACATGAACTGTGAACTTCTAGATGTTCAAGTTGGTTTTAGAAAGGTAGAGGAACCAGAGTACAAATTGCCAACATCTGCTGGATCATGGATAATGAAAGAGAGTTCCAGAAAAACATCTATTTCTGCTTTATTGACTATGCCAAAGCCTTTGACTGTGTGGATCACAATAAACAGTGGAAAATTCTGAAGGAGATGGGAGTACCAGACCACCTGATCTGCCTCTTGAGAAACCTATATGCAGGTCAGGAAGCAATAGTTAGAACTGGACATGGAACAACAGACTGGTTTCAAATAGGAAAAGGAGTACGTCAAGGCTGCATATTGTCACTCTGTTTATTTAACTTATACGCAGAGTACATCATGAGAAATGCTGGGCTGGAAGAAGCACAAGCTGGAATCAAGATTGCTGGGAGAAATATCAATAACCTCAGATATGCAGATGACGCCACTCTTATGGCAGAAAGTGAATAGGAACTAAAAAGCCTCCTGATGAAAGTGAAAGAGGAGAGTGAAAAAGTTGGCTTAAAGCTCAACATTCAGAAAAGTAAGATCATGGCATCTGGTCCCATCACTTAATGGCAAATAGTTGGGGAAACAGTGGAAACAGTGTCAGACTATTTTGGGGGGCTCCAAAATCACTGCAAATGGTGACCACAGCCATGAAATTAAAAGATGCTTACTCCTTGAAAGAAAAGTTATGACCATCCTAGAAAGCATATTAAAAAGCAGAGACATTACTTTGCTAACAATGGTCCATCTAGTCCATCTGGTTTTTCCAATTGTCATGTATGGATGTGAGAGTTGAACTGTGAAGAAAGCTGAGCGCTGAAGAATTGATGCGTTTGAACTGTGGTGTTGGAGAAGACTCTTGAGATTCCCTTGGACTGCAAGGAGATCCAACGAGTCCATTCTAAAGGAGATCAGCCCTGGGTGTTCTTTG
Source organism: Budorcas taxicolor (assembly GCF_023091745.1). Classification (NCBI taxonomy): domain Eukaryota; kingdom Metazoa; phylum Chordata; class Mammalia; order Artiodactyla; family Bovidae; genus Budorcas; species Budorcas taxicolor. The sequence goes on from NC_068910.1 coordinate 76,781,499, forward strand.
AAAGGAATGATGCTAAAGCTGAAACTCCAATACTTTGGCCACCTCCTGCGAAGAGTTGACACATTGGAAAAGACTCTGATGCTGGCAGGGATTGGGGGCAGGAGGAGAAGGGGAGGAAAGAGGATTAGATGGCTGGATGGCATCACCGACTCGATGGACATAAGTTTGAGTGAACTCTGGGAGTTGGTGATGGACAGGGAAGCCTGGCGTGCTGCAATTCATGGGGTCGCAGGAGTCGGACATGACTGGGTGACTGAAGTGAACTGACTGAAATTAGTCATAGGAATGATAACCCTTGATACTCAAGGATTCTGCTCACATTCAAGGAGGGGCTGGTATTTGTGACCTTCATCAGAATCTGCCTCCTAAAGTCTGCTTCCTTTTTTCCAACAGAGTTTACTATTTTTAACTTGTGATAATTGACAGGAAGATGGTAATCTTGTCCTCTAGGTTTTGCTTCTGAAAGTGGACTTTACATAACATCATAGCATACAATTCCTAATAAGAGATACTGAAAGGCAGAAAATCAAACTGTTGCCTCTTGTTTAAGTATCTGCCAAGAAAAACGTCCATATAGTCAGATCTATAGTTTTTCCATTAGTCCTATATGGATGTTAATGTTGGGCCATAAAAATGGCTAAGCACCAAAGGAGTGATTCTTTTGAATTCTGGTGTTGGAGATGACTCTTAAGGGTCCCTTGGACTTCAAGATCAAACCAATCAATTCTAAAGGAAATTAATCCTAATATTCAGTCAAAAGAATGATGCTGAAGCTGAAGCTCCAATAATGTGGCTACCTGATGTGAAGAGCTGACTCATTAGAAAAGACCCTGATGCTGGGAAAGAATGAAGGCCAGAGGCAAAGGGGACAACAGGGGACAAGATAGCTGGATGGCATCACCAACTCAATGGACAGGAATTTGAGCAAGCTCCGGAAAATGGTGGACAGGGAAGCTTGGCATGATGCAGTCCATGAGGTTGCAGAGTCGGACAGAACTGAGCAACTGAACAACAGCAATTTAAGTATCAAGTTTGGATGAAAATTGGAGTTGCTATTTCTGTGTTAAAACAAAGAGTAAAAAATGATAACTTAAACAATGTCATGCAATTTGTAAGATTTGAAGAGATTCAAAATTTTGTGTGTTCTAGAAAGTGTTTCAATGATACCCCTCTCCAAGTGTCCTAGTGCTGAACATTCACCAGTGTTTGCCTTTGTATCTATGTTGGTGGAGAACAGTAGGACACATTACAAGATGTGGATAGAATAGTCATGGAAAGATGTAAGACTATGATATCTGAGAAACATTATATGAGAAAGTTTCATTGGGAAGCACGTTTACTGAGGAAAATACCCATGAGATTATCTTTAATCTTTAGGAAAACTAAACATTAAAATCAGTTGGGTAATACATTTTTCTAAATATTATTTGACATGCAAAAACTGAAAATAATTATGTTACAGTAAGTAAGTTTAATTCTTAAGAAGATAAAACAGCAAATAACAGCCATCTTGTTATAAGAAAAAATTGACATTAAATTAAGTAATAGAAGCTATTTCTAATACTCAGTTTACTTTTATGTCTCATGGGCCTTCTCCCTAACTATCTTAGAGATGACTGTTGAGATACTTTGGGGAGGCAGAGCAATAATACTTAAGCCTGAGTCATGAGCATTGCAATGTTCAATAATTCTATTGATATTAATATTAGTTAATATATTAACAATACTGATATTAATATATATACCTTAAATATGAATATTTGCACAACAAATGCGATATGAAATAGCTTTATTCCCAGTCTTCACAGTCAGGAATAGTCATATAAAATATTTTTTAAAATTCTGAAAATCATCTGCTGACCCATGTCTCTGCAAAAACATATGTTAAGGTTTCTAGATTTCTCAATCAAGCCACACTGTGACACCTGTGGTCCTCAGAGCTGCAGTTGGTGCTTTTATTTTTAATTCACAGATTTTTCTTGTTTATTTATTTTTTTTAAAAAATGCATCTATACAATATATCAGTAAATCCTATCAAGCAACTTCTTAATGAAAAGCTCACTGGTAAATCCATGAATTGAAACTTATTGTTGACTATACCATATTGTATTTGAGAACTGAACATAATCATTTATTAAAATTTAACACCCCAGAAGAATAACCTAAACTTTTTAAAATAAAAATGAGTTGTATTAGGCAACCAAAATTGCCTTCCTTCACTGAGAAGTTAAGAATATAAAGGTGAGAAAACTAAAGTCATTTTTACTTTTACTAAGGTAAGATTATAACCTCTGATACATACTAATATATTAATATACAATGTCAACATTTCATAAATGAATATGCTTTATAAATTATTGCAAATAAAATATATAACATGAAAAATAAGCATATATATTCTGTTTTAAATCACGTTTTAAATTTCAATGTAATTGAAACTTTAACCATATTACTTATTTCAAATATGAGAAATTGGACACAAATGATATAATATGAAACAAATTCTGAAAATATTTGAAATATTAAGCCATATAATAGGTTCAATTTGTGACTTCATTAAGGAAAACTGGAAAAAGCTTCCACAAATCTATTTCATTAAAGTTTATAGTGAAACCTGTCAATCATCTCAAGGCTGAGTGACTATGTCACTTTTCATTTGGAAAAATGAAAACATTTTCTCAATATCCAAACGATTGTTACCATCCATTCAAAATACTCAAGAAAGTTCCCTAAGAAATATGCCCCCCAACACACACACACACACACACACACACACACACACACACTCACACTCAAGGATTTTTCTTCTAAGTACATATTCCACAAGATTCTATTAAAAAACTCAATATTTTAACAAAATGCGTTGATCTGCAAGTAGAGAATATTTGTATATGCTCAATTAAAGTTTTATGGATTGCTGACAATTTCTGGATCCCAATTTATAAAAATTAATTAAGTGGTGCAGTGCTAAAGAATCCTGCCCATGCAGGAGACTCAAGACATATGGGTTTGATCCCTGGGTCAAGAAAATGCCCTGGAGGAGAGCATGACCAAACTTGCCTGGAAAATCCTTCCCCAGGTCAGTAGGTGCCCAATATGCTACTGGAGATTAGTGGAGAAATAACTCCAAAAAGAATGAAGGGATGGAGCCAAAGCAAAAACAAACCCAGTTGTGGATGTGACTGGTGATAGAAGCAAGGTCCAATGCTGTAAACAGCAATGTTGCATAGGAACCTGGAATGTTAAGTCCATGAGTCAAGGCAAATTGGAAGTGGTCAAATAGGAGATGGCAAGGATGAAAGTTAATATTCTAGGAATCAGCGAACTACAATGGACTGGAATCAGTGATTTTAACTCAGATGACCATTGTATCTACTACTGTGGACAGGAATCTCTTAGAAAAAAACAGAGTAGCCATCAGAGTCAAAAAAGAGACTGAAATCCAGTACTTGGATGCAGTCTCAAAAATGACAGAATGATCTGAATTCCTTTCCAAGGCAAGCCATTCAATATCATGGTAATCCAGATCTCTGTCCTGACAAGTAAAGCTGAAGAGGCTGAAGTTGATTTGTCTGTGAAGACCTACATGATCTTTTAGAACTAAGACCCCAAAAGATGTTCTTTTCCTTATAGGGGACTGGAATGCAAAAGTAGGAAGTCAAGAAACACCTGGAGAAACAGGCAAATTTGGCCTCGATATATGGAATGAAGCAGGGCGAAGACTAATAGAGTTTTCCCAGGAGAAAACACTGGTCAGCAAACACCCTCTTCCAACAACGCTAGAGAAGACTCTACACATGGACATCACTAGATGGCTAACACTGAAATAGGACTGATTATATTCTTTGCAGCCAAAGATGGAGAAGCTCTATACATTCAGCAAAACAAGACTGGGAGCTGACTGTGGCTCAGATCATGAGCTCCTTATTGCCAAATTCAGACTGAAATTGAAGAAAGTGGGGAAATCCAGTAGACCATTCAGGTATGACCTTAATCAGATCCCTATGACTATACAGCGAAAGTGAGAAATAGATTTAATGGACTAGATCTGATAGCAGATCTGATAGATCTGCTTGATGAATTCTGGATGGAGGTTCATGATGGTGTAGAGGAGAAAGGGATCAAGACCATCCCCATGGAAAAGAAATGCAAAAAAGCAAAATGGCTGTCTGAGGAGGCCTTACAAATAGCTGTGAAAAAAGAGAAGTGAAAAATGAAAGAGAAAAGGAAAGATATAGCCATTTGAATGCAGAATTCCAAAGAATAGCAAGGAGAGATAAGAAAGCCTTCCTCAATGATCAATGCAAAGAAATAGAGGAAAATAACAGAATGGGAAAGACTAGCGATCTTTTAAAGAAAATCAGAGATACCAAGGGAACATTTCATTCAAAGATGGGCTCGATAAAGGACAGAAATGGTATGGACCTAAGAGAAGCAGAGATATTAAAAAGAGGTGGCAAGAATACACAGAAGAACTGTATAAAAAAATCTTCACATACCAGATAATCACGATCGTGTGATCTATCACCTAGAGCCAGATATCCTGGAATGTGAAGTCAAGTGGGCCTTAGAAAGCATCACTACAAACAAAGCTAGTGGAGGTGATGGAATTCCAGTGGAGTTATTTCAAATCCTGAAAGTTAATACTGTGTAAGTGCTACACTCAATATGCCAGCAAATTTGGAAAACTCAGCAGTGGCCACAGGACTGGAAAAGGTCAGTTTTCATTCCAATCCCAAAGAAAGGCAATGCAAAAGAATGCTCAAACTACCGCACAATTGCACTCATCTCACATGCTAGTAAAGTAATGCTCAAAATTCTCCAAGCCAGGCTTCAGCAATACGTGAACCGTGAACTTCCAGATGTTCAAGCTTTAGAAAAGGCAGAGGAACCAGGGATCAAATTGCCAACATCTGCTGGATCATTGAGAAAACAAGAGAGTTCCAGAAAAACATCTATTTCTGCTTTATTGACTATGCCAAATCCTTTGACTGTATGGATCACAATAAACTGGAAAATTCTGAAAGAGATGGGAATACCAGACCACTGACCTGCTTCTTGAGAAATCTGTATCCAGGTCAGGAAGCAACAGTCAGAACTGGACATGGAACAACAGACTGGTTCCAAATAGGAAAAGGAGTATGTCAAGGCTGTATACTGTCACCCTGTTTGTTTAACTTATATGCAGAGTACATCATGAGAAATGCTGGCCTGGATGAAGCACAAACTGGAATCAAGTTTGCTGGGAGAAATATCAATAGCCTCAGATATGCAGATGACATCACCCTTATGGCAGAACGTGAAGAAAAACTAAAGAGCCTCTTGATGAAAGTGAAAGAGAATGAAAACGTTGGCTTAGAGCTCAACGTTCAGAAAACTAAGATCACAGCATCCGGTCCTATCACTTCATGGCAAATAGATAGGGGAACAGTGACAGACTATTTTTCTGTGCTCCAAAATTACTGCAGATGGCGACTGTAGCCCCAAAATTAGAAGACTCCGTGGAAGGAAAGTTATGACGAATTTAGCATATTAAAAAGCAGAGACATTACTTTGACAACAAAGTTCTGTCTAGTCAAGGCTATGGTTTATCCTGTAGTCATGTATGGGTGTGAGAGTTGGACTATATAGAAAGCTGAGGGCCGAAGAATTGATGCTTTTGAACTGTGGTGTTGGAGAAGACTCTTGAGAGTCCCTTGGACTGCAAGGAGGTCCAATCAGTCCATCCTAAAGGAGATCAGTCCTGGGTGTTCATTGGAAGTGCTGATGCTAAAGCTAAAACTCCAATACTTTGGCCACCTCCTGCAAAGAGTTGACTCATTGGAAAAGACCCTGATGCTGGGAGGGATTGGGGGCAGGAGGAGAAGGGGACAACAGAGGATGAGATGGCTGGATGGCATCACCGACTCGATGGACATGAGTTTGAGTGAACTCTGGGTTTTGGTGATGGACAGGGAGGCTTGCCGTGCTGCGATTCATGTGGTCACAGAGAGTCGGACACAACTGAGCGACTGAACTGAACTGAACTGAACTGATTCCTTTCATCTGAATTTTACAGATTTTTGCATTCAGATCCTGTACTCATTTTGCTTTATACCTAAATATTTTAATTTTGGTGCTCTCATAAGTTGTTTTGATTTTACCTATTTTCTAAATTCCAATTATTTATTGCAGTTAAAAATGGACATAATTGACTTTTGTATCTGAACCATGTGTATTAATTTCCTATGGCTAGCATAGCAAAGTAACTATAAACTGGTGGTTTAAAATAACCAACATTTGTGTTCTCACACTTCTGGGGAATAGAAATCCAGATATAAAGTGTGAGCAGAGTTATGCTCTATGTATAAGCCTCTGCGTAGAATTGTTTATTGCTTCTTCCTAACTGCAGTTTTTATCTTTCCATCCTTCCTGTTTCTTGGCAGGCAGTAACATTGCTCCAATCTTTGTCTCTGTTGTCATATTATGTTCTTCCTACTTGTCTGTGTCTAAATTCTCCCCTTTTAAAAGGCTACCAGTCATATTGAATTAATGTACACTAATGGCTTCATTTTTGCTTGATATTATCTGCACAGAAATTATTTTCAAGCAAAGTCACTCTCACAGATATGTGAGTTAGGGCTGCAGTACATCTTTTGGGAGACACAAATCAACCCATAGCACTATGTACTCTGTGACAGTGGTCTTCTAACTAGTCAGTTCCAGGAATTTTCTGGTTGATCCTTTGACACTTTGTGCATAGATAATTATGTCATATGCAAACAGACAGAGCTTTTCCCACTTCTTCTTAGTAGATATACACTTTACTTCCCTTTTCTTGTTCTGTTGCACTAGGTAGGACTTCCAACACGATGATACATAGGAATAATGAGAGAACATAGTTCTGTTCCCCATCTTATGAGACAAACTATCAATTTTCTCATCATTCAATTTAATGTTAGCTGCAGATTGTCTGTAGATGTATTTTATGAGGATAAGAAAGTCTCCCTCTGTTCTTAGGTTGAATAGAAATTCAACATGACTGGGTGCTATATTTTGTCAGGAGTGTGTTATTTTTTTTTTCCCCACATCAATTCATATGATCATATGAGGTTTATTTTTTATCCTGTTAATAAGGTGAGTTATCTTGGTAAATTTTTGAATGTTGAACCAGCCTTGAATGCTGGAACATTTCCCATTTGATCATGGTATAAAATTCTGTTATTGCATTGCTGATTTGATTTGCTAATCTTCAGCTTAACATTATTGTTTCTATGTTTATGAGAGATGATGGTGTATAATTTTCCCCTTCCTGTTATGTTTGCATCTGATTTTTATATAGCGTAGTTCTGTCCTCAAAAAAATGCAATATGATGTGTTTATTCTCCTCCTTTATGGAAGAGTTCGTGAAGAATATAAAGCATCATTTTTTTTCTTAAATATTTGCTGCAATTTACTAGTGAAATTTTTAGTGCTTAGTGATTTCTTTTTGGAAAGTTGTTAACTATTAGTTCAAATCTTTACTAGATTTATGACTATTCCAATAATATATTTTCTATTGCTTGAGTTTTTGTGTTCTTCAAGAAATTGATCTATTTCACCTAAGTCATTAAATTTGTTGTCATAACCTCACTCATAATATGCCTTTATTATTCCAGGTAACTTGTATCATACCAAGACTACACTAGCTTTTCTAAATCCATAAAGACTTCTATTTTTAAGCCATTTATTACATATTAAAGAAAAATAGAATATTATCCCTGTTCCCTGAAGTGTTTCTCGTTTTATTTGGTTGTCTTAAAAAGATAATATGTAGAAGGTGATTTGAAAGTTGATGCTACACATAGCCTTCATTTCAGATCTCAGTTAATAGATAAACTATTAGTGACATGGTATTACACTGAGTTTGAAATGTGATAGTTTCTTATATAAAAAAGCTTGATTTGAGCATGTCACTGCTACAGACACTGAATAATAATGCACATAATTTTTATTATATAGGATTAATATTATTTTGTAGAGGTGAAAAATAATAACATAACAAGAATAATAGCAACAATAATTAATAGAAATAAGATAATATATATTTTTACATATTTTCACATAAATTGTCTCATTCGATGCACAGAGACCCATAATCTATGAAAAATGAGAATATCATGTAAATAACTAACATGAAAATTTCCCTATCTTGTGCTTAAATTCTCTTACAATACACACATTTGTAAGTGGTAAAAGGTATCTTATTTTGGAGGCTAACTTTTTTCAAAGACTATTCTTCAGATACCAGCTTTCAGAAAATTTTAGGGAGATTATGAAACCTAGAGTAAACTTACCAAGTTTTACCATTTCTAAGCTACAAGAAAGGAACTCACCTGTTTGAATCAGTTCATTTCAGTTCAGTCTCTCAGTCGTGTCTGACTCTTTGTGACCCCGTGGACTGCAGGATCTCAGGCCTCTCTGTCCAACAGCTTCCAGAGCTTGCTTAAACTCATGTCCATTGAGTCAGTGATGCCATGCAACCATCTCATCCTCTGTCATCCCCTTCTCCTTCTGCCTTCAATCTTTCCCAGCATCAGGGTCTTTTCCAATGAGTCAGTTCTTCACATCAGGTTGCCAAAGTAATGGAGTTTCAGCTTTAGCATCAGTCCTCCCATTGAATATTCAGGACTGATTCCTTTAGGATAGACTAGTTGGATCTCCTTGCAGTTCAAGGGATTCTCAAGAGTCTTCTCCAACACCACAGTTCAAAAACATCAATTTTTCAGCTCTCAGCTTTCTTTATAGTCCAACTCTCACATCTATACATGACTACTGGAAAAACTAAAGGAAGTACTTTGTTAGCAAAGTAATGTTTTTGCGTTTTAGTATGCTGTCAAGGTTGGTCATAACTTTCTTTCCAAGGAGTAAGTGTCTTTTAATTTCATGGCTGCAACCACCATCTGCAGTGATTTTGGAGCCCCCCAAAATAAAGTCTGCCACTGTTTCCACTGTTATCCCATCTATTTGCCATTAAGTGATGGGTCCAGATGTCATGATCTTAGTTTTCTGAATTTTGAGTTTTAAGCCAACATTTTCACTCTCCTCTTTCACTTTCATCAAGAGGCTCTTTAGTTCTTCTTTGCTTTCTTCCATAAGGATAGTGTCATCTGCATATCTGAGGTTTCTTGTGAACTTCCATACAAAATCTTTCTCTATTCAGCATCATTTCTCTCAACTATAAGAGGTTTAAACTGGATGGTTTATAATCTCAGGACGATGATTAAGAGTGCTTGGAATCATAGGTCTGAAGTGAAACAATGATTTGAAACACATCTTATTTTCATTTAAAAGAGCAATCAGAGGCAAGACACTGAAATCTACTTGAGAGATTAAAAAATACAAAAAAATACTAAAAAATTAAATCTCTGACAATACATTATAAGGATCATATACCATGATAAAGTGGGATTTACTCCAGGAGTTCAAGGATTTTTTTTTAATAACTTCAAATTGATCAATGTGATACACACATTAACCAATTGAAGAATTAAAACATATGATCATTTCAATAGATCTAGAAAGAACTTTCAATAAAATTCTTAATCCATTTATAATAAAAGCTCTTCAGAAATTGTACATAGAGGGAACATACCTGAATATAATAAAGGCCATATATGACAAACCTACAGTGAACATCAAACTCATTGGTGAAAATCTGAAGACATTTTCTGTAAGATTAGGTATAATACAAGGTTTTATAATCAGACAAAAATGAAATAAATTCAAAATGGAAAAGAAGCAAAACTGTCACTATTTGCAGATGACATGGTGCCATATACATAAAAATATTCTTTAAGTTAATGATTTTAATTTTATATGATAAGGGCTATCCAGAAAAGAAAAGAAAACCAAAGAAGCAATTAGACTTGGAAGTTTATATACCATTAAAAAAAAATTAGAGTTTAATTGATTTACAATGCTGTGTTAGTTTCAGTTGTAAAGCAAAGTAAATCAGTTATATGTGTGTGTGTGTGTATATATATATATATATATATATATATATATATATCTCCACCTTTTTTTTGGATTCTTCTTCCATATAGGCCATCACAGAGTACTGAGTAGAGTTCCCTGTGCTATACAGTGAAAGAAAAAAAAGAAAAGTAAAAATAAATGAAAAACTGTCTCTTAGTCGGTTCCCAATCCCTAACCATACAAATGGGCAAAAGGGAGATGAAAAGGTGCTCAGCATCACAAATTATTTAGAGAAATGCAAATCAAAACTACAATGAGGTATCATCTCACATCAGTCGGAATGGTCATCATCAAAAAAACAAAAAATCTACACACAAAAAATGCTGTAAAGGGTGTGGAGTAAAGGGAACCCTCCTATACACGTGGCTTCAGGGACCCCCAAAGTGCTTTCTGAGCTTTCTCAGAAATGTAGGACTCCGCCGCTGTTTCAGCTGATCCACTGCATTTCTGATCCAGAATGGGATTCTGGAAACTATGGACTGTATTGGGCTGGGGAAGAAAATCACACCCAAACTTTGGCATTCCTGCTAGGAACTGTTTACCAGGAGTTAATTCAGAGCTGGGCTTCCCTAGTGACTCGGAGAAGGCAGTGGCACCCCACTCCAGTACTCTTGCCTGGAAAATCCCATGGACGGAGGAGCCTGGTAGGCTCTAGTCCATGGGGTCGCTAAGAGTCGGGCATGACTGAGCGACTTCACTTTAATTTTTCACTTTCATGCATTGGAGAAGGAAATGGCAACCCACTCCAGTATTCTTGCCTGGAGAATCCCAGGGATGGGGAAGCCTAATGGGCTGCCGTCTATGGGGTCGCACGGAGTCGGACACGACTGAAGTGACTTAATAGCAGCAGCAGCGGTGACTCGGATGGTAAAGAATCCACCTGCAATGCAGGAGACCTGGATTTGATCCCTGAATTGGGGAGATCCCCTGGAGGAGGGCATGGCAATCCACTCCAGTATTCATGCCTGGAGAATCCCCATGGACAGAGGAGCCCAACAGGCTACAGTCCACGGGGTCTCAAAAAGTAGGACATGACTTAGTGAGTAAGCAGAGCACAGCATACCTACAGTGTTGGCAGGACTGTAAACTGATACAACCATTATGGAGAACAGTATGGAGGTTCCTTAAAGAACTAAATATATAGTTTTGTATTCTGTTGGGAGGATAGCCTCTGCCATCTCAGTCAAAACTGACAAAGATCTTAGCAGTGGATGGATTTTTAACAATTTGTAGAGTCGACTCCTTAGAAGAGACCCTGATTCTGGGGAAGATTGAGGGCAGGAGGAGAAAGGGGCAACCTAAGATGAGATGGGGGAGAAGGCAGTGGCACCCCACTCCAGCACTCTTGCCTGGTAAATCCCATGGATGGAGGAGCCTGGTGGGCTGCTGTCCATGGGGTCGCGAAGAGTCAGACACAACTGAGTGACTTCACTTTAACGCTTCACTTTCATGATTGGGGAAGGAAATGGCAACCCACTCCAGTGTTCTTGCCTGGAGAATCCCAGGGACGGGGGAGCCTGCTGGGCTGCCATCTCTGGGGTCACACAGAGTCGGACACAACTGAAGCAACTTAGCTTAGCAAGATGAGATGGTTAAGATGGCATCACTGAATCAAAGGACATGAGCTTGAGCAAACTCAGGGAGATAGTGAAGGACAGGGAAGCCTGGTGTGTTGCAGTCCCTGAGGTTACAAAAAGTCTTACAGTACTGAGCAACTAACACTTTCACTTCCCTATACACACAGACACACACATAGACACACACACGCACACACACACACACACAATGTATTTCAAGCAGTCAGGCATTCTGGCTGGCTAAGGTAAAAATACTTGCTTTACCTTTAACAATACAGCCTGTTTACAGAACTCTGAGTCTGTTCTGATACAGGATATTTCATCAACACTATAATGCTCTATTTCAGTGTGCTTTGCTTGTAAAGATTTTAGCTGTATTTTATCTGTTGAATAGACATGTCGTTCTTATAGAAAGAAATAATTCTTAAGGAATATATTAGTGTGCTTGATATTTCTTTTGTCCTCTTTAAAACTGTGTCAGGTGTTTCAGTAACAAAATGTAAAAGATAAAGAATTTTGATTTCACTTTCTTGGTCTGACTTTTTATTCCAATGCAGTGATTGCATGCACCTGCTCACACAGTAACCCCGTCAGGGAGTGATATACCAGTTTTCTTTTGAGGAAAGTTTACAAAGAACATTCATCCTAGTTTTATATGAGATCTGGGTAAAGGAGCCCTTTAAAAGCCACACACAAAAATCTTAATCACAGATAATCACACAGTCACTGGACAGAGACGTTCAGAAAGAGATTTTTTAAGTACCTGGCAAGAGCAAGTATGTCTTAAGGAAAAGTAACTCTGTTAGGATAACATACGGATAGTGGCTCAGTACTTTTAGAAGTGCTTAAGTTTGTCACTCAGTTAAAGAGTGATCCAGCAGCCTCAAGATAACCTGAGAATTCATTAGAAATTCATGATTTTGGTTCTCACCATAGATCCATCAAATCAGAATCTTCATTTCTACCTATGCGTATTAAAGACTGAAAGCATTGCTACAGGTAGGTTTGGACCATGGATTTCATTATTAGTAAGTAGTTTTCAAATACTCTCCCTAATATATGTTAAATATGTTAATTAGCAAAAAGAAGCAGTTTATTATTTTACTTTGTCCTATTTAATTCATTCTTCTGATAATGAGCTATGATCATTGAAATGGGTACAAAATCTAAATGAATTAGCTAAGTTCAATCTCCCTTCTTCAAGCTGAACAAGAGTTCACCATTTGGTCTCTTAGTTTCCACCTCTGTGAGGCAGATTTTCTCATGTTTATGAATATATCCCAATGGAATGGCACATAGACTATTTCAAAGTACATGGTCAGTAAATATTAGTGGAATATGTGAAAGAAAGACAAGATAAAAGAAATATAACACCATTGAATAAAATAACCATCTTTTGGAAGAAATTCAAGTAAGGTCATAGACTTTTCAAAATTTTTCTTTATAAAACTTATAAATTTAAGTTTTTATGTTATAGAAGTATGTTATATAAAATTTCCAAGGGATTTTCTTTCCTAATACAGGTATTGACAACTAACTATTCCATTTTACATAAACCTGTTTGAACATAATATTATCTTAAATATTTATATTATTTCTTCATATAGATAAAAACTATTTTTTAGCTTCAGGTGGCATTTGCATTATATAATTTCATTTATTTTAAAAGCAAATGATATTCATATTTAATTACTAAAGAATCATATATGCATACACATATTTATGCATGTATATATAAACTGAATCTCTGTGCTATACACCTGAAATTAACAGTATGTTGTGAATCAAATATACTTAAATGAAAATACTTAGTATCATTATTGCTCTACTTCAGGTCAGTTCAGTTCAGTTGCTCAGTCATGTCCAACTCTTTTTGACCCCATGAATCACAGCATGCCAGGCCTCCCTGTCCATCACCAACTCCTGGAGTTCACTCAAACTCATGTCCATCGAGTCGATGATGCCATCCAGCCATCTCATCCTAAGTTATCCCCTTCTCCTCCTGCCCCCAATCCCTCCCAGCATCAGAATCTTTTCCAATGAGTCAACTCTTTGCATGAGGTAGCCAAAGTATTGGATTTTCAGCTTTAGCATCAGTCCTTCCAATGAACACCCAGGACTGATCTCCTTTAAGATGGACTGATTGGATCTCCTTGCAGTCCAAGGGACTCTCAAGAGTCTTCTCCAATACCACAGTTCAAAAGCATCACTTGTTCGGTGCTCAGCTTTCTTCACAGTCCAGTTCTCAACATCCATACATGACCACTGGATTCCAACATCCATATTTGACATGTTGAAGACAGATTTCATCCTGAAATGGACTTGACCTTATGCGTAGTAATCCTCTATTTTTTTGTTCTCCATCTCACGTTTTGATAATTACATTTCAGTGGTTTTCCCTGAAATTTTAAGTCATCTTTGAATATAAAGTCTTCCTTTACAAAACATACTTATTCATATGGCTTCAGCTGTCTTCGGCATGTTGATGATTTCAGTATCAAACATAAAAGATCTAAACCTGAAGTTTTTTGCCTTGCTCTCCAACCTTCACCAAATGTCACTCTTATATTCCTGCTTCCAATATTTTCCTCAAAATTGCCAATTCTTATTGTTCCAAATCAATATTTCATCTTTGACTTATCCTTGTTTTTAAATCATGTATCATATTCTATTGATAACTCTTAAATATTCCAAAAGGTATCTCCCCATTCTTATAATTCTTGAAAATTTTCCAATTCATACTTTGATTATTTATTTAGGTGTATTTTGGTAATCTCTTAGTTGGTCTTCCTATGTCTTATAGCTTAAGGCTAACTATGCTGTCACCACTATGCTGTTTCTAATTCAAAAAACTAATCATGGATACCATTTGGAGCATGTTGCTGTTGTTCAGTCACCCAGTCACGTCTGATTTTTTGTGACCCCATGGACTGCAGCACATCAGGCTTCCCTGTCCCTCACGACCTCCCGGCGTTCGTGTCCATTGCATTGGTGATGCCATCCAGGCGTCTTACACTCTGACGCCTTCTCCTTCTGCCCTCAGCATCAGGGAAGCATAATCCTATATAACTCGTAACTACTTTGGAATAGAATATCCCTAACAGAACAGATGGAGAAGGCAATGGCACCCCACTCCAGCACTCTTGCCTGGAAAGTCCCATGGACAGAGGAGCCTGGTAGGCTGCAGTTCATGGGGTCGCTAAGAGTCGGACACGAGTGAGCGACTTCACTTTCCCTTTTCACTTTCATGCATTGGAGAAGGAAATGGCAACCCACTCCAGTGTTCTTGCTTGGAGAATCCCAGGGACAGGGGAGCCTGGTAGGCTGCCGTCTATGGGGTTGCGCAGAGTTGGACACAACTGAAGCGACTTAGCAGCAGCAGCAGCAGCAGCAGCAGAACAGACAAAACCTTTCATAATTTGCACTGCTCCTACTCAAAATCTGTTCTTTTGATTTATCCTTTTCCCCCTACATTCAACCTAAGTATTAGGTGCTTTGAGAAAATGTACTTTGATACTTTCTTCCTCTTGCTGTCTGAAGCATATTTATAAAAACTTTAAATCATGGTTTTATATCTACCAGTTTCCTTCTTAAAAAATATATTTTTAATTGAGGAAAAATTATTTTACAATGTTGTGTTGCTTTCTTCTCTACAATGTGAATCAGTTATGAGTATATATGTCACTTTCCTCTCGATCTCCATCCCACTCTCCCCAACCATTTCACCCCTCTAGGTTGTCACAGAGCACCAGGCTGAGCACCCTAATTGTATCCAGGGATTATCTTCAGTTTCAGCAACACTATTGGGAATAGAGAAGGTTACGTTAAAAATGTATTAACTAAAATATATAAATCATTTATTATGGCAAAGTGAACATTTCTGGGATTGGAAACAGGAAGATCAGCTTTGCCCTCATTACAATATCCCAGTAAGAGAAGATAACATCTTGAAGGAAAAGAATAACATTGAAGATGGTGAGCAGCAGGGATGATGTGCAAAATCTTAATGCCTGGAATAGCATGGATGATGAAAGTTCACAATGGATTCCATAGCAGTTAGCATAGTTGCTAGTGTCAGAAAATATTTTGAAAATATGTTTCATGCATTTGGCTTAGAGATTGGATAAAGGATATAGCTTCATGCTGGTGATATTTAAAGAGAAATTTTAGCAAAAATATTGCACCAAGAGCAAGGCAACTTAAAAATCTAAGCAACTTCACCAGGAAACATATTTATACAGAGTAAAGTGAGAAATCTAAAATGCATGATGGATTTGTTGTTTTTACTGTTTAGTCACTAAGTCATGTCCAATTCTTATGTGATCTGATGGACTGTAGCCTGCCAGGCCCCTCTGTCCATGGGATCTCTATGTCTAGGCCAGGATATGGAACATTTCCTTCTCCAGGGGATCTTCCTGACCCAGGGATCAAACCCATGTCTCTTGCATTGGCAGGCAGATTCTTTACCACTGAGCCATCAGGGAAACTGTATAATTTGCTACCTATTTTCATTTAAGGAATGTGTAATTTTAATTTGAGAATAATGAACAATTTTTTTTTCCCCTTGCAGATAAATGTACGATCCCTCCTTCTGAATTCCAACCATAATCAACTATTGATATTCCAGTGATTGCCCTACTGATCACCTTTACACTGTCTGGCTGTCCTTCCATACTTTATCATACTTCAACCAATATTATCATCAAAGATTATGCAAAAACAAAGGCACACACCCCTGACCTAAAGGAATTTAGGAAGACAGGTTAGGAAATATAATGAAGTAACCAATTTTTTCAAAGGTATGAACTGAGGGTTTGTATGTGTTACACTCTCTAATCTAAGGGGCAAGAATGTACTCACAATTAAATCTCCTATGAACCATTATTTAAAAATTCATCTAAACATACTTATATTTGCAAAAGACAGAAGAGATTTGCTAATATTCCTTTTGCCATTGATTTTATTTTGAGAGAAATGCTGATTTAAGACCTTTGATAGTATGTATAATAGGCATATATTTGTATTTGTCTAGAAATAAAAACTTGGCAATTTTATGAAATTATGTTCATGTGAGAAAGATAGTTATAGAGCAGATATAACTCAACCATATGTCTCATTCCTTGGAAACTTATTCAGTCAGTGTGCCAAGAAAAATATTGAATAAAATTAATGTTTTCATGGTTTGTGAATCAGTAAAATGGAGTGAACTACTTCTACTGAACACAGCAAGAATTCTTCAGTTGGTCAGTTGCCCTAATATTCCTGGTTCATTGATTTAATTAGAGCCTAGTAAAATGATTTCATTATGAAAGAAAATGTTTGATGGGCAAAGACAGCTATGTGAATGTGTTTTTATATGCTTATCAGACCATAAAGAACAATAATTTTAAACAGCTTTATAAAAATATAAGGCAAAATGAATAAGTAGACATGAAGAATGGGGGAATTTAAATGCTTCTGACCAACTGAGATATTCTTAATTGTTTAATTTTCCTTTTTATTTTGTAGATTTTTTTCTAAATTAAAATATTAACATTCATAACTTAAGCTTTATTATTTTATTTGAAAGTTAATTTTAATAACCTTCAAAGTAATATTGAGAGACAACTGTAATTATAACACATGATTTATTTTTATATATTTTATCCAAAAAATTTTCATTCTATGCCAAACTCTCAAAAGCTAACATAGCTACACAACACAAATAAGATACTATTAAATATATTTCAATTAAATTTTGCCAAGTAACTTTCAAATTTTCACAATATCAGTAAAAAAGTAGACAAAATTTTTGTTTTGTGTTTTGCAAGTTAGTCCCCAAAGAATTTGTCCAGCAACACATCGCCATACTGTGCACATGCTCTCTATGTAGTTTCAAGAGCTAAAGCTTGGATTTTCCTCATATTGATTATCGATTATTCTCATGGCCAGTTTTGACCAAAAGAATGTGTTACAAGTGGTAATTTGGATTTCTGAGCTCAGGCATTTGAAAATACAAGCTTTACCTCCTGTTTTGTGGAAACCAGTTATCATCCAGTGTGAACCACTAGGAAAAACTACCAAAAGAAGAGCCAAAATGTGAGTGAGAAAGTTTCCAGGCATATGGCCTAAATCAAAACATTCCATCTTTCCCCAAGGCCTTCCAGCTACACTATCTAAGACCCTAAGCACATGAGAAAAGTCATATTGAATGTTGTAGCTAAGGAGACATTATGTAGAGGAGAGATGAGATGTCACTACTAGACCCAAAGAATTGTAATACATGATAATGTAGTGCTGTTCTAAGCCACTGGATTTTGGAGCAGCTTACTCTGAAACAATTAACAACTGAAGAAAGAGTGAAACACTGATAGCTGCAGGTTTATCCAAAGACGAAGCTTTTATACTATAATTATGTGTGATATAACTGAAGGAAGTTAAAAGCCTTGGAAAGCATTGACTGGAAATCATCTCCATTTGTGTAAAATGAACTTTTCAGTTAACAACTTATTGGTATTCACCAATATGCACTGCAATCCAGTAGGAGAGATAGAAAAAAATTGAATAACTCATGTTAATGCTGCCCCAATGTTTGTCTGAGAGTTACTAGTAGGATAGAGGATGAGAGAGTTGAATGACAACACTGACTCAATGGACATGAGTTTGAGCAAACTCCAGGAGATGGGATAGGGAAGCCTGGCATGCTGTAGTCCATGGGGTCAAAAAGAGTTGGACATGACTTAGCAACTGGACAACAACAACTTGAATACCTGGGAGATGTAGAACACTGATCATTAGTTGAATAGTAAATTTACTATTTACTTGAGAAATTTAAAATTATTTTTTGCTTAACATTTTCTCTGCAGGAAATAGACTCATGTTTAATTAACCCCAGAAGAATCTGTGTTTTTCCATAATTTGAGTTAAATCACTAATCATTTAAAATACTATATTTACACAATCAGTGTTATTTCCATTCTCTTGGTTATTTCTTAGGAAGAGAATACATTTGTTTCATTTATTTGTGTTAACAGGCAAAAACTACAGATATAGCTATTGTTCACATGGCTTCATCTTTTTTTTTCTTGTAATTGTTTAATTTTTATTTGCCCTTATATGTCATCCAAAATATTGCACTAGTTATTTGCATATGAAGTATCAAGCATGTATTATTTGGCCCTATTATAAACAGCAGCAGCAGAAGCTTGCATAAGTTAAATGTAATAAGTAACATTTTATAACAACTCATTCATAAAATAGTAGAATTGCACTTTATCAATATAACTAATGCATCATATTTCTGAATTTAAATCTGAATTTCAAATTTACTCTCAATTAAGTAACACAAAGTAACATGAAGTAACACAAAGATTGCTTATATTAAATCAACATAACCAAAAAGGTAATTGTTATTAACTGCCACTCTCAGTCACTATAGTCCTGTTCGACTTTTTGCAACGCTATGGACTTCTGCTCTGTTCATAGGCTGGATCCTGTCAAGGATACTGGAGTGGGTTGCCATTCCCTTCTCCAGGGGATATTGCTAACCTAGGAAGCAAACCTGCAACTCCTGTGCCTCCTGCATTGTAGGCAGATTCTTTACAGCTGAGCCACCAAGGAATCCTTTTACTGACTTCAGTATAAATTTAAAATTTATTATTCTAGGAATAGCCATGGACATATATATATATATATATATATATATATATATATATATGAATTTCATGAAACTAATAGTGCTAATTAGATCCATAGTTATTCATTTATTTATTCATCCACTTAGTAAATTGAGTGCTTTCCATTTCTACACATGGGATAATTGCTAGGGACACCAGGGTTAATGAGTACCTTGTTCTTCTGCAGTTTTGTGGAGTTTCACCCACAAGCACATGGGTGACAGGAATATTAATACCCAGGGCTACTGGGATTATAGGCCCAATATACATGAATTGGGCTTCCCAGGTGGCTCAGTGGTAAAGACTCTGCCTGCCAATGCAGGAGACACAAAAGACATGCATTTGATTCCTGGGTCAAGAAGATTCCCTGAAGGAAGAAATTGCAACCCACTCCAGTGTTCTTCCCTGGAGAATCCCATGGACAACAGAGCCTGGTGGACTACATACAGTCCGTTGGGTCTCAAAGAGTCAGACATGACTGAGTGACTGAGCACGTGCATGAGATTCTCAGCATTATTCACTATCTCTCAACTATTAGCCACATAACATAACCGAGAATCTGCGAAAAAAAGCGCTAATCTGTGATAATGGTGGATGAAGAAGGTGAGAGAGACAATCTTTTGCCTGAAAATTTTCATTGTGCTCTGATGAATTCAACTGAAATACAACATCCATTACTCTGGAATCATTGATCTATAAATCTTAGGAAAACTATTTCAGATTAATTTTTTAATTGAGTAAAATGATAACTGAACGCAAAGTATGCTACATGATAATCTTTTAAAATATTGGTCACAAAATGCATATTACAATTTTAAGACAGAGTCAAAAACAGAAATATAGCATTTAGCAAAGCATTATTTCATTTTGTATAATAATAAAATCCTATGAAAACTTTAGATAAATATTTGAATAAGTATTTGATAAGATTTTACTAGAAACAGTAAATTTTAGATTAGACCATAATGTAAACATATATTCTAATTACTTGGATACATATAGGTTAATGGGATTCCCTGGTGGCTCAGCTTGTAAAGAATCTGCCTGTAATGCAGGAGATCCTGGTTCAACTCCTGGGTCAGGAAGATTCCCTGGCAAAGGGATAGACTACTTACTCCAATATTTTGGGGATTCTTTCGTGGCTCAGTTGGTAAAGAATCTGCCTGTATTGTAGAAGACCTGGTTTTGATCTCTGGGTCAGGAAGATCCCCTGGAGGAAGGCATGGCAACCCACTCCAGTATATTTGCCTGGAGACTCTCCACTGACAAAAGAGCCTGGCAGGCTACAGTCCATGGCATTGCAAAGAGTTGGATACTACTAAGCACAAACAAAATACATGTGCAAAGAGAAGTTTAAAAACATTAGCATGTTGCATTTATAAAACTCATTTTAAACTTTATTGAGGACATCACATGTAAACTTAAATGAAACCTTTTTTTGTGTGTGTTAAGACCTGTAGCTTTAACCTTTAAGCTTATAACTTCAACCCTAACTTTTTTACCCTTATGGAAGAAAGTGAAGAGGAACTAAAGAGCCCCTTGATGAAAGTGAAAGAGGAGAGTGAAAAAGCTGGCTTAAAACCCAACATTCAAAAAACTAAGATCATTGCACCCAGTCCCATCATTCCATGGCAAATAAATGGAACAACAAAGGAAACAGTGACAGACTTTATCTTCCTGGGCTCCAAAATCATTGCAGATGGTGAGCACAGCCATGAGATTAAAAGATGCTGATTCTTGGAAAAAAAGCTATGACCAAACCTAGACAGCATATTACAAAGCAGAGACATTATTTTGCCAGCAAAGGTTCGTCTTGTCAAAAGCTATGGTTTTTCCAGTAGTCATGTATGGATGTGAGAGTTGGACAATAAAGAAGGCTGAGCACCAAAGAATTTATGCTTTTGAACTGTGGTTCTGGAAAACACTCTTTGATCTCTAGGAGATCAAACTAGGCAGTCCTAAAGGAAATCTGTCCTGGATATTCACTGGAAGGACTGATGTTGAGGCTGAAACTCCAATACTTTGGCCTCTGATGTGAAGAACTGACACTGGAAAAGGCTAGGGCAAAAACTGAATGCTGGGAAAAATTGAAGGAAGGAGGAGAAGGGAATGACAGAGGATAAGATGATTGGATGGCATCACTGACTTGATGGACATGAGTTTGAGCAAGCCCTGGGTGTTGGGAGGCCTGGCATGCTGTAGTCCACAGGGTCGCAAAGAGTTGAACACGACTGAGTGACTGAAGTGAAATGAACTTAAGAATCTTTGATAAATAACTAAACAACTAAACCATGACACTTTTACAAAAATATCTTTATACCTATGTCTAGGTTCCAAAATATCATCACATATTGAGTAGTACAAAGTATCATCACAATATAACTTCTGAGTCTTTTATAACCCCACAACAATAATTATTTCAAGGACAAATATGTGATTACCCCCACAAAATATTGGAACATTCAAATTAAAGTTTTAGACTTAAATTTTTCATATGTATTTAAGATGATTTGGGGTCAGCTTCATATGTTTTGTTCTTTCCCAAATTTCTTCATATCATTTCATTTTGAGGGAGAAAAATCTATTTACTGCAGCATTGTATATGGATGATCAGAATATTTCCACTAGTGCAGATGATCTAAAATATTCAGATTAGTTGAAGCTGATCATGCTTATCTTCTGTTTCCTCATTGAGGAAAGCTTAGGCATTTCACTTCTATATATTTACAAGATACTGCTCATTTCACTATCTTTTTCCCCTTGTGTTCAGTATCTTCTCCTGTATTTTAGATTTTAAAGTCAAATTCTGACTGTGATGAACCTATTTTCGGGCAGGAATAAAGACACAGACATAAAGAGCCACTTATGGACATAGTAGAGGGAGGAGAGGGAGGGATGAATTGAGGGAGTAGTATTGACATATAAACATTGTCATGTGTAAGATACGCTGAAGAAACTGAAGTAACGGTTTTATGAAGACCTACAAGATCTTTTAGAACTAACACACAAAAAAGATATTCTTTTCATTATAGGGGACTGGAATGCAAAAGTAGGAAGTCAAGAAACACCTGGAGTAACAGGCAAATTTGGCCATGGAATGCAGAATGAAGCAGGGCAAAGACTAATAGAGTTTTTCCAAGAAAATGTGCTGGTCATAGCAAACACCCTCTTCCAACAACACAACAGAAGACTCTACACATGGACATCACCAGATGGTCAACACCGAAATCAGACTGATTATATTCTTTGCAGCCAAAGATGGAGAATCTCTATACAGTCAGCAAAAACAAGACCAGGAGCTGACTGTGGCTCAGATCATGAACTCCTTACTGCCAAATTCAGACTTAAATTGAAGAAAGTAGGGAAAACCGCTAGACCATTCAGGTATGACCTCAATCAAATCCCTTATGATTATACAGTGGAAGTGAGAAATAGATTTAAGGGTCTAGATCTGATAGAGAGAGTGTCTGATGAACTATGGAATGAGGTTTGTGACACTGTACAGGAAACAGGAATCAAGACCATCCCCTTGGAAAAGAAATGTAAAAAAGCAAAATGGCTGTCTGGGGAGGCCTTACAAATAGCTGTGAAAAGAAGAGAGGCAAAAAGCAAAGGAGAAAAGGACAGATATAAGAATCTGAATGCAGAGTTCCAAAGAATAGCAAGAAGAGATAAGAAAGCCTTCTTCAGTGATCAATGCAAAGAAATAGAGGAAAACAACAGCATGGGGAAGACTAGAGATCTCTTCAAGGGAATTAGAGATACCAAGGAAACATTTCATGCAAAGATGGGCTCGATAAAGGACAGAAATGGTATGGACCTAACAGAAGCAGAAGATATTAGAAGAGGTGGCAACATGGAAGAACTATACAAAAAAGATCTTCACGACCCAGATAATCATGATGATGTGATCACTAATCTAGAGCCAGACATTTTCGAATGTGAAGTCAAGTGGGCCTTAGAAAGCATCACTACGAACAAAGCTAGTGGAGGTGAGAGAATTCCAGTTGAGCTGTTTCAAATCCTGAAAGATGATGCTGTGAAAGTGCTGCACTCAATATGCCAGCAAGTTTGGAAAACTCAGCAGTGGCTACAGGACTGGAAAAGGTCAGTTTTCATTCCAATTCCAAAGAAAGGCAATGCAAAAGAATGCTCAAACTACCGCACAATTGTACTCATCTCACATGCTAGTAAAGTAATGCTCAAAATTCTCCAAGCCAGACTTCAGCAATACGTGAACCATGAACTCCCTGATGTTCAAGCTGGTTTTAGAAAAGGCAGAGGAACCAGAGATCAAATTGCCAACATCCACTGGATCATGGAAAAAGCAAGAGAGTTCCAGAAAAACATCTATTTCTGCTTTATTGACTATGCC
The DNA here is from genome assembly GCF_023091745.1 of Budorcas taxicolor. NCBI lineage: Eukaryota > Metazoa > Chordata > Mammalia > Artiodactyla > Bovidae > Budorcas > Budorcas taxicolor. The sequence continues at coordinate 76,805,102 of NC_068910.1, forward strand.
AAAGCCTTTGACTGTGTGGATCACAAGAAACTGTGGACAATTCTGAAAGAGATGGAAATACCAGACCACCAGACCTGCCTCTTGAGAAGTCTGTATGCAGGTCAGGAAGCAACAGTTAGAACTGGACATGGAACAACAGACTGGTTCCAAATAGGAAAAGCAGTACATCAAGGCTGTATATCGTCACCCTGCTTATTTAACTTATATGCAGAGTACATCATGAGAAACGCTGGACTGGAAGAAACACAAACTGGAATCAAGATTGCCAGGAAAAATATGAATAACCTCAGATATGCAGATGACATCACCCTTATGGCAGAAAGTGAAGAGGAGCTAAAAAGCCTCTTGATGAAAGTGGAAGAGGAGAGTGAAAAGTTGGCTTAAAGGTCAACATTCAGAAAATGAAGATCATGGCATCTGGTCCCATCACTTCATGGGAAATAGATGGGGAAACATTAGAAACAGTGTCAGACTTTATTTTTTTGTGCTCCAAAATCACTACAGATGGTGACTGCAGCCATGAAATTAAAAGATGCTTACTCCTTGGAAGAAAAGCTATGACCAACCTAGATAGTACATTCAAAAGCAGAGACATTACTTTCTCGACTAAGGTCTGTCTAGTCAAGGCTATGGTTTTTCCTGTGGTCATGTATGGATGTGGGAGTTGGTCTGTGAAGAAGGCAGAGCGCTGAAGAATTGATGCATTTGAACTGTGGTGTTGGAGACGACTCTTGAGAGTCCCTTGACTGCAAGAAGATCCAACCAGTCCATTCTTAAGGAGATCAACCCTGGGATTTCTTTGGAAGGAATGATGCTAAAGCTGAAACTCCAGTACTTTGGCTACCTCATGCGAAGAGGTGACTCATTGGAAAAGACTCTGATGCTGGGAGGGATTGGGGACAGGAGGAGAAGGGGACGACCCAGGATGAGATGGCTGGATGGCATCACTCACTCGATGGATGTGAGTCTGAGTGAACTCAGAGAGATGGTGATGGACAGGGAGGCCTGGCGTGCTGTGATTCATGGGGTCGCAAAGAGTCGGACACGAAGGAGCGACTGAACTGAACTGAACTGAACTGAAGATAAATAGCTAGTAGGAAGCTACTGTATAATACAGGGGACTCATGTAGGTGCTCTGTGATGACCTAGAGGGGTGGGGTGGAGGGGTGGAAGGGAAGTTCAAGAGGGAGAGGACATATGTATACTTGTAGCCAACATTTGTACTGCAGAAACAAACACAACATTGTAACGCAATTATCCTTCAGTTAAAATTAAAAATGAACAAGGATACTTGCTTCATTAGCAAAATCTGAACTTTTAAAATCAAAATCTAAAGTATCCAAATTAAGTAGTAAAAATTAAAAAATAAAATAAAATATCAGGCCAAAAAAAGTAAAAATTAAAAAAAAAAAAAGTGAAAATGTTTCCTGTCCGTAGAAAAGGTCTCAGGACATAAAACAGAATAAAAGGCAGTTCAGTGTCCATATTATAGAGCTTTAATATATCATGGCCCTTATTTTATAGTGTCAATATACCTTTGTCACTGCCTATTTTCTTTCCAGACAGACACAACCACTTACAGAAGACAAGACGTGCCCAGTTAGTCATTCTTTTGTTGTTGTTTTTGTTGTTCAGTCACTTAGTCATGTCTGACTCTTCGCAACCTCATATACTGCAACACACCAGGCTTCCCTGTCCCTCACCATCTCCCAGAGTTTGCCCAAATTCATGTCCATTGTATCAGTTATATCATCCAGTCATCTCATCCTTGTCTTCTGCTTTCAATTTTTGCCAGCATAAATTAATCATTTTATTACAGGACTATTTGTAAGTATTTTTAAGAAACCTTGATACTTTTGTATGTTACAGTATGTTTTTTACTAACAAAGTTTTTTTAATAAATTATTAGTTCATAAAATTTTATTTTTATGTAATTTAAAACAATTTTTACAGGACTTGCTTCAGAAAACAAAAATACAATTAATTAGCGTCTTAAAGAAGATGGCTGGATGGCATCACTGACTCGATGTGCTGAGTCTGAGTGAATTCCAGGAGTTGGTGATGGACAGGGAGGCCTGGTGTGCTGCGATTCATGGGGTCGCAAAGAGTCAGACACGACTGAGCGACTGAACTAAACTGAACTGAACTGAATAGAAAGAAGCAATCTAGTATATGCAAACTATGTTCCTTTTTAAGAAGGATACATTTTGTATTACCTCTATCACCTGCCAACACCTTGGTAGTATTTCACCAATGAATTAACAGTCACATATAGAGCAAGAACAGGAAAGAGATTGTTAATGACTGAAAAGTACTTCATCTTCAATGCTTCAAACTTTTCATCTAACAGTTCAAATTTGAAAGGGTTAACCACACTGGCACTAATAACTATCAATGTCTAAGTTTGTTGCTCTTTTTTTTCCTTTTGTGTGTGTGTGCTCAGTCACTCAGTCATGTCCAACTCATCGCGAGCCTATGTGTTGTAGCTAATCGGGCTCCTCTGTCCATGGAATTTTCCAGGCAAGAATACTGGAGTTGGTTGTCATTTCCTCCTCCAAGATATCTTCCTAACCCAGGGATCAAACCAGAGTCTCCTACATCTTCTGCATTCACTGCTGCTGCTGCTAAGTCACTTCAATCGTGTCCAACTCTGTGTGACCCCATAGACGGCAGCCCACCAGACTCCTCCATCCCTGGGATTCTCCAGGTAAGAACACTGGAGTGGGTTGCCATTTCCTTCTCCAATGCATGAAAGTGAAAAGGGAAAGTGAAGTCGCTCAGTCGTGTCCGACTCTTAGCGACCCCATGGACTGCAGCCTACCAGGCTCCTCTGTCCATGGGATTTTCCAGGCAAGAGTACTGGAGTGGGGTGCCATTGCCTTCTCCTCCTGCATTCACAGGCGGGTTCTTTACCACTGAGCCACCTGAGAAACCTTTTTCCTTTTTAGTAAGATAATAAATAGAGATAAGGAAATGTTTTCACTTTATATGCTTTCAAATTTTTTTTCTAATGTAAAAAATAGTTGCCTTGGACATGAAAAAGTAAATGTTGAGAACATAATGCATATAACATTATATATATATTTGTTTATGGCATTGAATTTATTTTTATCAACAAATAATTTATCTTATGCCTCTCAATTTTAAAATCCATATTAAATATTGACATGTAAATAACCCATCAAATCAAAACTGTTAATTATAAATATATTAAAAACTTTAACATCATAGCTCTCTCTTAAAAATGTACGTGTATGTAATGGGCATGTGTGTAGGATTTTGGTACAGCTTCTCCAAAATATACTGACTGTGGAAGATTCATATCCTTCACTATCCCTGACCTAAACTCATAACAGCGCTAAACCTGGAAATGAGCCCCATGAGTTAGACAGAGTGAAATTCAGAGCAGTCAGATTATTTTTTTAAATATCTGTCATATTAAGAGATCTCCCTGGTGGCGCAGATGGTAAAGCATCTGCCTACAATGCGGGAGACCTGGGTTCAATCCCTGGGTCTGGAAGATCCCCTGGAGAAGGAAATGGCAACCCTCTCCAGTATTCTTGCCTAGAAAATCCCATGGATGGAAGAGCATGGTAGGTTACAGTCCATGGGGTCGCAAAGAGTCGGACACGACTGAGCTTAAGTCACTCCTCTGCTCAAAATGACTTCAGGCCTATTTAATCAGGGCAAAAACACAATCCATACAATGGCTTATGTAATCATATAGGATCAATTGCCTTTATATCTCCCTGAAGAAAAAAAAAATGCCATTTGCAGGAAGGGCACAGAGATTATCATACCAAGTGAAGTAAGCCGGACAGAGAAATTCAAATATCACATGATATCACTTATACATAGAACAACAACAACAAAAAGATAAAAATTAACTATTTACAAAACAGAAACAGGCTTAGTATGGACATAGGGAATAAATTTATGGTTACCACAGACGAAAGTAGAAGGAAGGATAAATTGGGAGATTGAGATAAACATGTATACACTACTATATGTAAAATAGACAAAAAGGATCTGCTGTATAACACAGGAAACCCTATTCAAATATTGTGCAGTAACCTATAAGGGAAAAGAATCTGACTATATATATATATATATATATATATATATATATATAACTGAATCACTGCTGTATACCTGAAACTAACTTAATATGTAAGTCAACTATACATCAAAAAAGCCAACATCTCATCTAATAAAGAATAAATGCTTAACAGAAGCAGCTGCATAAGGAAGACAAAAGTGCCTTCACCACATTTTAACAATGTAGATTCCCTTACTCATGTGGAACACCATATGTATCATTTGGGGAATTTTTTTAATATATGTTGTAAAAATTCATAGCAAGTCCTAAGATCTGTTGACTGAGATCATATGTATCTCATTCTCTTTTTCCTGAGTATTTTAGCTGGCACATCAATAACTGATCATTTGTTAAGAGTTAGCAGTAACTTTTTGTATCATCACCTTTTAGGAAATATATTTGCTATTAAAATCTTGAATATACATCTACTTAAAAAATGTAATGAAAAAAAATTTGTGATTTTTACTTGCATTTCACCATATTTGCCACCAACAGTGAAAATAGAAAATCAGTTGAATGTATTTCCATCCCTACCACTTATTTAAAATATCTAAGGCTGTTATATATCCATGTTATATATAAATAAATGTCATATTTGACTATGGTTTTTTTCCAGTGGTCATGTATGGATGTGAGAGTTGGACTGTGAAGAAAGCTGAGTGCGGAAGAATTGATGCTTTTGAATTATAGTGTTGGAGAAGACTCTTGAGAGTCCCTTGGACTGCAAGGGGATCCAACCAGTTCATTCTATCAGTCCAGGTTCAACGCAGGACACAGGATGCTTGGGGCTGGTGCTCTGGGATGACCCAGAGGGATGGTATGGGGAGGGAGGTGGCAGGGGAGTTCAGGATTGGGAACGCATGTACACTCATGGTGGATTCATGTTGATGTATGGCAAAACCAATACAATATTGTAAAGTTAAAAAATATAATAATAATAATAATAATAAATAAAATAATAAAAATCTAAAAAAACTAAGATCATGGAAAAAAAAAAAGTAGTACTGGGTTGGTAGTAAGTCCATGTGACTGACAGAAGCAAACATCTCTGGAGGAAAAAGATGTCAATTCAGGACTACAGTGATTGGAAGCTATTAGCAACCATAAGATATATCTCAATTTCAGTAATGTTAAAATGTAAAATGTAAAAAGAAGAGTATCCTAGAATTAATAAAATATGACATCGTTAAGTGAAAACTTTTCAGATTTAAAACAATGCCTCTAAGATTTCACTAGCTAAAGCCAAAAATGAAATGTCCACACAAACTAATAAACTACTGTAACCCACATATAAATGATTGTAGTCCTCCAGAATACTCCCCATAAGAGTGTGTTTTATACACCAATACAGTATACTAACGCATATATATGGAATTTAGAAAGATGGTAACAATAACCCTGTATGTGAGACAGCAAAAGAGACACAGATGTATAGAACAGTCTTTTGGACTCTGTGGGAGAGGGAGAAGGTGGGATGTTTTGGGAGAATGGCACTAAAACATGTATAATATCATATAAGAAACAAATTTCCAGCCCAGGTGTGATGCAGGATAAAGGATGCTTGGGGCTGGTGCACTGGGATGACCTACGGGGATGGTACAGTGAGGGAGGTGGGAGGTGGTTTCAGATGGGGAACATGTGTACACCCATGGTGGATTCATGTTGATGTATGGCAAAACCAATACAATATTGTAAAGTAATTAGCCTCCAATTAAAAGAAATAAATTTAAATTAAAAATAAATAAATAAATAAATAAATAAAGGAGATCAGTCCTGGGCATTCTTTGGAAGGACTGATGCTAAAGCTGAAACTCCAATACTTTGGCCACCTCCTGAGAAGAGCTGACTCATTGGAAAAGACTCTGATGCTGGGAGGGATTGGGGGCATGAGGAGAAGGGGACGACAGAAGATGCGATGGCTGGATGGCATCACCGACTTGATGGACGTTAGTTTGAGTGAACTCCGGGAGTTTGTGATGGACAGGGAGGCCTGGAGTGCTGCAATTCATGTGGTCACAAAGATTTGGGCACGACTGAGCCACTGAACTGTACTGAACTGAAGCATATAATCACTAAATAGTCCCAGATATTGGAATAGGTAATGGCAACTCACTCCAATACTCTTGCCTGGAAAATCCCCTGGACAGAGGGGCCTGGTGGACTAGAGTCCATAGCACTGCAGAGTCAGACATGATTGAGTGACTGAGCACACACACTCAACTGCACAATTTACTTCTATTTTAAAATAATAATTAAAAAATAAAATAAAAAAATAATGGTAAGAATAGTAAGAAAACAGTATTGGAACTTAATACTAATAATATTTCTGAAAATATTATCAATATTTAGTTAGCATTATTCACTCAGTACCACTAACTAAATATTAGAGCTTCGATATTAATCCACATCTTTTTTTATTTAGCTTTAAAATCATTTTGATATTTTACAAAGGTTAAATCAACAAGAACAGTAAAAGGATCTCAGAATGTTATTTTTTTACATGTAAAAGTCAAATCTCTCATTCTTCATTATGTTCTAGTCTTGGGTACCATGACTGGCACATAATCGATTCCTATTGCATACATATTGAATCAATTCAGGAGGATTTTATTTGAAATCACACAATGCTTGTCATATACATTTAATGTATATTTAAGTGCAGTTGATCCTTGAACAACATAAGTTTAAACTACACAGCTTCACTTATACTTTTTTTTTTTTTTTTTCAATAAATGCTACAGTACCACATGATTCACATCTGGTTGATCCATCAGTGTGGAACTCTAGATAGGAAGGTCCAACGATGGGACTTGAGCATCCTTAAACTTTTATAATGGAGGAGCCAGTCCCCAGGGATATGAAAGACCAACAAATTCCCAATTAAATGTGTGTGTTAAGTCATTTCAGTCATACCCAGCTCTTTGAGACCCTATGGACTGGTAGCCCATTAGACTCGTTTGTCCTTGGGACTCTCCAGGCAAGTATCTGGAACGGGTTGCCAGGCCTTTCTTAGGAGATCTTCCTGACCCAGGGATCAAAACCAGTCTCTTAGTCTCCTGTATTAGCGAGAAGATTCTTTAGCACTAGCATCACCTTGGAAGACACTCCTCCCAATTACGGTAATTTGTGTTAATGATTAGTTTTCCTAATTAATTCAAGAATCAAATAGTAAGGGAGATTTGACTTTTTCACAATCTCTTTGATATAAGAACTTTCTGATTTATTAGTTCAGAAAAGATTCTCCATTAATATAAGCAAATTCAGAGACCATTCTAGAAGGTTAAACCCTTCATTTGATTATTGGTAGCAGTCAGCATAACAAGCATTAAATTAAGTTTGAGTTCAAGATCATTACTTATATTTCCAGAACATTAAAGAATAAGTTTTTAAAATATATTGAAAATAATTTTACTTGTGGATAAAAATTTCTCATGGAATAGGCAAAGGACCTTGAAAGAGAAATTCTAAAAGGCAAATATGCAACCATAATTTAACTTTAATTAGAAGAATATGTTAGTGTAGGCCTAAATGATACAGAATGTCGTATTATATGTCAACAAAATATAAAACCTAGTTGGGGAAGAAAGTGAATAGAGGGAGTTAAAGTGTGAATCAGCTTACAGCCAGGCCTAACATCTTTTAGCCAACCTCTATCTTTTCCTAGAAGGCTTCCCAGGAGGCTCTCTCTGGGAGTGGTAAAGAATCCACCTACCAATGCAGGAGTTGAGGGTTTCCCTGTATCAGGAAGATCCCCTGGTGAAGAAAATGGCAACCCACTCCTGCATTCTTGCTGGGAAATCCCATAGAGAAAGGAGCTTGACAGGCTACAGTCCATGGGGTCACAAGAGTCTGACATGACTTAGCAACTAAACAACAACAACAAACTTTTTCCTAGATAACCCTTCTATCTGGGACAGCTTGCTATCATGCTAAATCTGAAACATAAATCTATTTTCTCATTAATAGAGCTTTTTAAAAACATTATTCCTTCATGACAGAGTAATTAATATGGATTTTAGAAAACCTCTTAACAGAATATGAGAAGAGAGAAGATATTTTATTGCTTATGAAGCTAATAATTTAGAGAAAGAAGCTCAAATTTTTATCCAAACTTCACCCTGTACTTTTTCAATTCCCTAGCTTGCTCTCACATTTGTAAAGACCCAGTCAATGAATTGATTTGCAGTGTGATGGCATGGTATTGTTCTCTTGTGTTTGAAAACAGCAGTCTTGCATCAAGCTTGAAGCATGCTTTTATCTCCTTAGCAATAGAATTTATGTAGTTTTGTTGGAAATATTAATAAAAATCACACAGATTGTTTAAGTTAATTGATGTAATACTTCCTTTGAAATGCTGTGCCAGCATGATAGAATGACTAGTTCAAATTGGAAAGTCAAAATGGGAATCTTCAATTCACTGTAACAGAAGATTTAAGCTCTATATGTATTCTGACTTCAAAATTCAACAGAAACTTATTTTTCAAATGCCTTAATATTAATAGTACTGTCCAACTTAGCTTCCTATTGTTATCTCTTTACATATGTTTTTACCAAAAGCCTCAAGAATGCTTTCAAAAGCACACAGAAGTGCCCTGATGAAAAATAACTTTATTTTCAGTTCAGCTACTCATTTTTATGGGGCACATTTCCACTTTCAACTTATCTCTAAGCAATATCTACCTGAGGATTCAACTAGTTCACCTTAGACAAAAAAACTAAAAGTACCTTTGATAAGTATCTAAAGTATATAGGACACACACTTAATTTATTCAACAAATATGCTTTTGAGCACCTGTCTTGTAATAGGCACTGTCTGGGAGCCAAGCATGCAGGAATGAACAGAGGAGACACATTACTTGCTCTTGCAGAGTTAAATCTTGTTTTCTCAGTTCAATCATCTGAATTGGAAGTGATCTGAATAAGGGCAGGTGTGAGAAACGACTACACAGTAAAAAAAGAAATTCATGGGAACGATCCAATTTGGAAGATTAACTTGTTCATTTTTCCATCCTTTCTTTAATTTAAATTCTTATTGCTTCAGTTAAACAATCAATTTTCATTAATTCAATGAGAAGCACATAGATCACCAAATTAACATGAATTATTAATTGCATGTGACATATCTAAATATGTTTCTATGTATATATAATAAAATAAGTGTTCTATTATATGGAATAATGTACACTAGGCAAGACTGCCACAGAGAGACAAGAAAGCCTTCCTCAGTGATCAGTACAAAGAAACAGAGGAAAACAATAGAATGGGAAAGACTAGAGGTTCTTCAAGAAAATTAGAGATACCAAGGAAACATTTCATGCAAATATGGGCACAATAAAGGACAGAAGTGGTTTGGACCTAACAGAAGCAGAATATATTAAGAAGAGGTGGCAAGAATACAGAAGAACTATACAAAAAGATCTTTCTGATTGAAATAACCATGATGCTGTGGTCACTAAACTAGAGCCAAACATTCTAGAATGTTAAATCAAGTGGGCCTTAGGAAGCATCACTACAAACAAAGATAGTGGAGGTGATGGAATTCCAGTTGAGCTATTTCAAATCCTAAAAGATGATGCTGTGAAAGTGCTGCACTCAATATGTCAGTAAATTTGGAAAACTCAGCAGTGGCCACAGGACTGGAAAAGATCAGTTTTCATTCCAATCCCAAAGAAAGGACAATGCCACAAAAATGTTCAGACAACTGCACAATTGGATTCATTTCATACGCTAGCAAAGAAATGCTCAAAATTCACCAAGCCAGGTTTCAACAGTACGTGAATTATGAACTTTCAGATGTTCAAGCTGATTTTAGAAAAAGCAGAGGAACCAGATATCAAATTACCAACATCCATTGAATCATAGAAAAAGCAAGATAATTCCATAAAAGCATCTGCTGCTAAGTCACTTCAGTTGTGTCTGAATCTGTGCGACCCCATAGACGGCAGCCTACCAGTCTCCGCCGTCCCTCGGATTCTCCAGGCAAGAACATTAGAGTGGGTTGCCATTTCCTTCTCCAATGCATGAAAGTGAAGTCTCTAAGTCATTTCCGACTCTTAGTGACCCCATGGTCTACAGCCTACCAGGCTCCTCCATCCATGGGATTTTCCAGGCAAGAGTACTGGAATGGGGTACCATTGCCTTCTCCATAAAAGCATCTACTTCTACCTTATTGCTTACACCAAAGCCTTTGACTGTATAGATCACAACAAACGGTGGAAAATTCATCAAGAGATGTGAATACCAGACCACCTGACCTGCCTGTTGAGAAATCTGTATGCAGGTCAAGAAGCAACAGTTAGAACCGGACATGAAACAACAGACTGGTTCCAAATAGGGAAAGGAGTACGTCAAGGCTGTATATTGTCTCCCTGCTCTTTTAACTTATATGCAGAGTACACCATGAGAAATGCCAGACTTGAAGAAGCATAAGTTGGAATCAAGATTGCCAGGAGAAATATCAATAAATTCAGATACACATATGACACCACCCTTATGGCAGAAAGAGAAGAACTGAAGAGACTCTTGATGAAAGTGAAAGAGGACAGTGAGAAAGCCAGCTTAAAGCTCAACATTCAGAAAACCAAGATCATGGCATCCAGTCCCATCACTCCATAGCAAATAGATGGGGAAACAGTGGAAACAGTGACAGACTTTATTTTGGGGGGCTCCAAAATTATTGCAGATGGTGACTGCAGTCATGAAATTAAAAGACCCTTGCTCCTTGGAAGAAAAGCTATGACCAACCTAGACAGAATATTAAAAAGCCAAGACACTACTTTGCCAACAAAAGTCCATCTTCTCAAAGCTATGGTTTTTCCAGTAGTCCTGTATGGATGTGAGAATTGGACTATAAAGAAAGCTAAGCCCCGAAGAATTGATGCTTTTGAACTGTGATGTTGGAGATGATTCTTGAGAGTGCCTTGGACAGCAACAAGATCAAACCTGTCAAACAAAAGGAAATCAGTCCTGAGTATTCATTGTAAGGACTAATGCTGAAGCTGAAACTCCAATACTTTGCTCACTTGATGTGAAGAACTGACTCACTGGAAAATACTCTGATGCTGGGAAAGATTGAAGGCAGGAGGAAAAGGAGACGACAAAGGATACGATGGTTGGATGGCATCACCCACTCAATGGACATGAGTTTGAGGGACAGGGAAGCCAGATGTGCTGCAGTCTATGGGGTCTCAAAGTGTCAGACGCGACTGAGTGACTGAACTGAATTGATTTAGAATAGATGTATATGTAATATTTATACAATGTATCATATTTATAATTCCTATATTATTCTACATATATGTGCAATATGTTAAATTTAATGTATATTTTTATAATATACACATATATGTATGTCTGTTTATTTATATGTTTTTTATTTTGTAATAAAATCAGGTTTGCCTCAGTGGTCAAGCTAAAATGACAATCAGCCAAATATTCTAAGGTACAAATTCAGCAATTTTTGAAATTTAGCTATTCCACAAATTCATGAAACGCATGAAGTGAATACTTGTCCAACACAAATATATGCAACAAACTACCTACCATGTTTAAAATAAGATGGCTTGTAGATGCCAACAAACAGAAAAAAGATTACCTTTAGGATTAAACCTGACTATAAATATTTTTCTGAAGTTTGTAAAATTTATTTCCCTGTAAGTATTGCCTGTCCGATTAAGTATTCTTAAAATAGTTTTGTAATGATTAAAAATAAAAAGAAATCTGCTAATACCTAGATAGTGTTATACTGAGCGAAGTAAGTTAAAGACAAATATCATAGGATATGGCTTATATGTGAAATCTAAAAACAAAAAAATGATACAAATGAACTAATTTACAAAACAGAAACAGACACATAGGATTAGAGAACAAGCATATAGTTACTTGGTGCAAGGGTAGATGGGAGGGATAGTTAGGGAGTTTGGCATTGACATGTTTACACTGCTATATTTAAAATGAAAAACAAGGACCTATTGTATAGCACACAGTTGTTTAGTCATTACTGCATATCTGATCTGTGCAACCCTATGGACTGCAGCACACCAAGCTTCCCTGTCTTTCATTATCTCCCAGAGTTTGTTCAAACTCATGTCCATTGAGTCCACGATGATATCCAACCGTCTCCTCCTTTGTTGCTCCCTTCCCCTCCTACTCTCAGTCTTTCCCAGCATTAGGGTCTTTTCCAGTAAGTCAGGTTTTCAAGTCAGTTGGCCACAGTATTGGAGCTTCAGCTTTGGCATTAGCCCTACCAATAATATTCAAGGTTTATTTCCTTTAGCATTGACTGGTTTGATCTCCTTACAGTCCAAGAGACCCTCAAGAGTCTTCTCCAACACTGCAATTCAAAAGCATCAATTTTTCAGCTCTCAGCTTTCTTTATGGTCAAACTTTCACATCCGTACATGACTACTGGAAAAACCATAACTTTGACTATATGGACTTTTGTCAGCAAAGTGATGTCTCTGCGTTTTAATATGCTGTCCAGTTTTGTCATAGCTTTTCTTCCAAGGAGCAAGCATATCTTAATTTCATGACTGCAGTCACAGTTCCCAGTGATTTTGGAACCCAAGAAAATAAAGTCTATCACTATTTCCATTTTTTCCCCATCTATTAACCATGAAGTGATGGGACCGGTTGCCATGATCTTACTCTTTTGAATGTTGAGTTTTAAAGCATATTTTTCACTCTCCTTTTCCCTTCATTAAGAAGCTCTTTTGTTTCTCTTTGCTTTCTGCCATTAGGGTTGTGTCATCTGCATATCTGAGATTATTTTATTTCTCCTGGAAATCTTGATTCCAGCTTATGATTCATCTAACTCAGCATTTTTCTTGATGTACTCTGCATAGAATTCAAATAAGTAGGGTGACAATACACTGTTTGACCTACTCCTTTCCAAACTTTGAGACAATTCTTTGTTGCATAGCACAGAGAACTCTGTTCAATATTATACAGAAATCTAAATGGAAAAATAACTTGAAGAATAGAAACACATGCATAACTGAATCACTTTGCTGTACACCTGAAACTAACACAACAGTGTTAATCACCTATACTCCAGTATAAAATAGAAAGTTAAAGGGAAAAAAAAGCAATCTACAAAATAATGCATATTTATCCAAAAGATCCAAAGTCAGGATCTTGAAGAGACATCTGCACCCCCATGTTCATTATGGCACTATACACAATAACCAAGATGTGAAAACGGTTGAAATGACCATCCACAGATAAATGGATAGAGAAAATGTGGTTTATATATGCAATCCATTGTTACTCAGTCCTTTTTAAAAAAGAAGGGAATCCTGTCATATGTGACAAATAGATGAACCTGGAGGACATTACTGTAAATGAAATATATCAGTCACAGAAGAGCAAACACTGCTATTTCCACCTAGATGAGGGATCTAAACTAGTCAGAATCCTGAAAATAGAATGCAGAAAGGTGCTTTCCAAGACCTGGAAGAAAGAGAGATATGAGGTGGTGTTGTTCAATACCTATAAAATTTCTGTAATGCAAGATAAATAAGATCTAGATCAAGATGAATAAAATCAACTGAACAAAGTAGTGCCTGTGGTTATAATAATAGTGCATTGTGTACTTAAATAATTTATTAAGAGGGTAGATCTTGTGTTGTGTTCTTACCACTATAATGGAAAAGTAAATAAATAAAATCAAAGGGTCATAAAGAAAATTTAGAGGTATTCGCTACACCTAGCATTTTGTAGTAATGGTTTTATGGGTGTACGCATATGTCTAAAGTCATCAAATGATGAAAATTAAACATGCCATTTTTAATATATCACTTATACTTCAGAAAGAGTGATAAAAGATTTTAAAGAAAAAATAGGTAATCTACTTTACTGGGGTTTTAATAATGAATCACTTTATACATATTTGCAATGAACAACAAAACAACACAACCTGCATTGATTTTAATAGAGTATGAATATCAATGTATTCAAATATCAAAGTAATCTCTTAGAAATGTCATGCCTATTTTTACCTGACATTAGGAATTCAACTGAGTGTGAGCAAATCTAGCTATAGACCCATGGATGTTTTCAGCCAGCATTGAAGTGTCTCTCCTTGATTCTGGGTGGAATAATCAATCACTCATTCAAACAGACAAGCTCTTAAGAACAACAGGTGCTCTATCCACAGGGTCAAGGTCACATCAGGATTCAGCCTGCTGTTCTTCCTTTTTGTGATGCTTAGAAAGCAGGAAAATCACTGAGGGGAACTTTTTATTAAATGAAAAAGAAAAAAAAAAGGAAAGGAAAAAAAATCAAAGTTAACAGTGTCTAGTACCATTTATTCTCTTCAGTTTACTCAATTTTGGAAACATCTGCAGGCTTCTAACTTTGATATTGTTGATTGTGAGCACTTCCCAATTTCACTACTCATTTATTTTCTCTTTGTCTCTTTGGAATTTGCAAGTTTTATACATTCTTTAAAAAAGCCCAATGTATTATTGATGAGGTATTCTCTCTTTAATCTGGTAAAAATATCCCAGACACAAAAACATATTTAACAGTGTATTGGCTTCCATCGGGAAGACAATTATTTTGATTCTGTACTCATTGTATGCATTTTCAACTAAGTTTAAAAGACTTAGTATAGCTTAGCTATACTAAGTAGACTTAGTATAGCTTTTTTTACCCAAGCAGTATCTAAAGTTCTTCTAAAGCCACTTATATTTCAATATTAAAATTTTCTTGCAAAATATTCACATTTCAAAGGGCAAATGTGAGTTTTATTCTAGTACGTTTCAATATTGGTAATTGTGGTGAAGTTTCACTACATGTTAGATACTTGGGGTGTTAGTATTCTTGGGGTCAGAAGTCACTAAAACTCTACAATGCAACTTGAATGGTATTGGTCAAGTTTTTAGTTTGTCTAAGCTTCAGTCAGATAAATTATAAAATGATTTTAAATTCTTAGTGTTAGTTCTCTAAGTTGATGCGAGCAAAGTTTAGCAAAGTGGCATAAAATTAATAAACATTAGCTAACATTCCTCATTCATTGCTATTATTATTCCACTTACTATTGTGATAATTTATTCCTTATTTTGAAATAAAATTTAAATAAGACTGTTCCTTGGTGATAATGTGAAGTTCACATTTTATTCTCCATTAAGGAAATAGCTAAGTAACTTCCTGTCCTCACACTTCTAAGTGGCAAAAGCAGATGTTGCACGTTGGCGGTGTTCTTTTTGATAACTGGATTTAGAGCAAATATCTCTACTCTTTCTTTCTGGAAGCATTTCCTCCCCCATTCTGGTTCCCTCCTTTCTTCCTCTCTATGTAGAGGTTTTCTTGATATTGACAGGCTTTGAACCTCTCATAGACTCCGAAAGGAAAAAAAAAAAAAAAAATATATATATATATATATATATATATATATATATACACACACACACATATATATATATAAGCGTTTGAGCTGACCTAAAACAGAGGGTGGAGAACGCTGAAAAAGTTGACTTAAAAAGCAACGTTCAAAGAACTAAGATCATGGCATCCAGCCCCATCACTTCATGGCAAATAGAAGGAGAAAAAGCAAAAGCAGTGACAGATTTATTTTCTTGGGCTCCAAAATCACAGTGGATGGTGACTGCAGGCATGAAATTAAAAGATCCTTGCAAGTTGGAAGGAAATAATGACAATCTTAGACAGCATATTAAAAAGCAGCGACATCATTTTGCTGATAAAGGTCCACATAGTAAAAGCTGTGGTTTTTCCAGTAGTAATGTACCAACTTGGGAGTCTGATCATAAAGAAGGCTGAGCACTGAAGAACTGATGCTTTGGAATTGTGGTGTTGGAGCAGACTCTTGAGAGTCCCCTGGACTGCAAGGAGATCCAACCAGTCCTTTCTAAAGGAGATCAGTCCTGGGTGTTCATTGGAAGGACTGATACTGAAGGTGAAGCTCTAATACTTTGGCCACTTGATGTGAAAAGCCTACTCATTGAAAAAGACCCTGATGCTGGCAAAGACTGAAGGGAACAGGAGAAGAGGGCAGCAGAGGATGAGATGGTTAGATAGAATAACTGAGTCAATAGACATGAATTTGAGCAAATTCCAGGAGACACTGGAGGACAGAAGAGCCTGAGAGTCGCACATGACTTGGTGTTGGAAGAATAAGAGCAATAAAACACATGCACTGACCTCTTGACATAGTTTGATTTATCTCTTACATATAAGAAAATTGGAAAGAACATTTGTAATTCATTATGAATTAAAATTTTCTAATAGTTTCTATGATATTGTACAGTTTTTGTATAATAGATCATAACATGACAGCAAAGTCTACTAGTATACAATATGAAGAAAATGTTTAATAAATGTTAAAAAGAGCAACATAGTGCCTAATCAATTTAAGGATTTTATGGAATAGTGAGATTTCTGACACCCACAATTACAAAGCAAGATGTGATGTCATTTCTTGATTTAGTCAGAAATAGCATTCAAATATCTGTCATTGAATGAAAAGGATGAATGAAAATATGATTTTAATTCAGTGTTTTCTTTTTTAATTCTAATATGATTTTACTGTAGTAAAGACATTTGATATGAGATCTGCCATCTTAACAAATTTTAAGTGTACAAAAAAATATCATTATCTACAGGAACAATGTTTTATGGCAGGTCTTTAGAACTTATTTATGTTAAATTACAGCAACTTTCCAGCTGTTGAACAACGTGCCTGTGCGTGTGTGCTAAGTTGCATCAATTATGTCCAGCTCTTTGCTACCCTATGAACTATAGCCCACCGGGCTCATCTGTCTGTGGGATTCTCCAGGCAAGAATACTGGAATGGATTGTCATTTCCTCTTCAAGGGTATCTTCCTGACCAAGGGTCTGAACCTGCATCTCTTGTGTCTCCTGCATCGAAAGGCAGGTTTTTTACCACTAGCACCACCTGGGATGATTGAAGAGCAGCTCTCCCATTCCCTTGTTCCCTTACTCCCTGCTCCTGGGATCCATAATTCTGTTCTCTGCTTCTAAGAATTTAGCTATTTTAGATACATTATATCAGTGAAGTCAAGCAGTATTTGTCTTCTGTGACTGTTAAAATAATGTCTTCCAGACTCATACATGTTGTCGTATTTCACAGGTTATTCTTCTTTATATAAGGCTTAATAATATTTCATTACATGTATATACCACATTTTCTTTCTCCTTTCATAGGATGATGGACATTTTGGTTGTTTCCATGTCTTAGCTATTGTGAACAATGCAGAAATAAGGAAGTACAGATATTAAGATTTTGATTTCAGTTCTTTGGGACAAATACCCAAAACTGGGATTTCTAGATCATATAGTAGTTGTATTTGTAATTTATTGAGGAACTTCCATACTATATTCTGTAACAGGTGTACCAATTTCCAATGGTAAGCAAGGGTTCTAATTTCTCCACCTTACCAGTAACTTGCTTTTTTTTATATATATGGAGATTTTGTTAAAAACAAGAATGTCATATGAGAGAAGAAGATGAAAGAAAGAAAGAGGGAGAGAAAGAAAGAAATCAAAATTCAGTCTGATGGGGTATCCAGGGAGTCCTAAGTTAGAGTTCTGTTGCCAAGAGAATTGAAGTGAGGTCATGAGGGTCTTCTCCATCACTGTGCTGTGCTAAGTCATTTCAGTCATGTCTGAGACTCTCTGAAACTCCATGGACTGTAGCCAACCAGGCTCCTCTGTCCAAGGGATTCTCCAGGAAAGAAAACTGGAGTGGGTATCCATTCCCTTCTCCAGGAGATCTTCCCAACCCAAGGACTGAAAGCAGATCTCTCACATTGCAGGTGGATTCTTTATTGTCTAAGCCACCAGGGAATTTCTTATTCTATTAAAATAACCTGAACTTCTGAGTTTAATTGTAAAATGGCAGTCTCCAAAATCATAGTTGTTTAAGCAGAGAAATATTTTTAATGCTATACATTAACTAGATCAAGTTCCTTCAGACTCAGTCAATGTACATTTTGACATAAATATATTATTCTCCTTAAAATATACAATAAAGCTGTGACATTTTTATTAAAATGATATATTTTATATATAGTATTATGCATTATATTGTGATGTAGTTTGTGTATCCCAAACTACACCACTACACCACTGATAGCACAACAAATGTTTCTTCTGAGAATAACGCTATAAAAGAGTATAAAGCACAGTAATCTTTGTATGAAGGCAACTTAGAACTACTAAGGCCAAGAAGATTTAAGGAGGTAAATTCAAAGGGACAAATCCAACAGAACAAAAAGCTAATGCTTTAACCTTTATTTTCTTCAGGGCCTTGGCTGACTTCTAGACCCAAGATAAGAGTCTGAAGATCAGGACAGTGAGAGAATAATGAGAAACTAGTGAAGTGAAGTGAAGTCGCTCAGTCATGTCCGACTCTTTGCAACCCCATGGACTGTAGCCCACCAGGCTCCTCTGTCCATGGGATTCTCCAGGCAAGAATACTGGAGCAGGTTGCCATTTCCTTCTCCAGGGGATCTTCCTGATCCAGGGATCGAACCCAGGTCTCCAGCATTGCGGGCAGACGCTTTAACCTCTGAGCTGCCAGGGAAGCCCGAGAAACTAGTAAAAGATACCAAAGCTCAGTTGGTTCTCCTTAAGATATCTTTTGAACTCTGAACCTGCACAAGACAGGAGGCTAGTTATTCAAGCATTGAGGAGGTTCGGGCAGCTGCATATTACTGGAAAGATAAAGATTAGGATTTGGGAGCTGCCAAGAGGAGAGATGTGAACACTTAGAAGTCTGGTTGAGTGTCCCTGCAGCACTGTGCCCTGAGAGTATAATGATGAAACTGCAAGCCAGCTGCTCTTCTGTCGCATTGCTAATTGGCTTTGGCTAATTGAGTTCCCTTCTGTCAGCCACCAGTTCTTCTTCAGTGCCTCAAAACAATAAAGAATCTGCTGCAGTGTAGGAGACCTGGGTTTAATCCCTGAGTGAAGAAGATCCCCTGGAGAATGGAGATCCCACTGGAGAGTGGCTACCCACTCCAGTATTCTTGCCTGGGGAATTCCAGGGACATAGGGACCAGGCATGCTACAGTTTATGGGGTCAGAGAGTTCAACACGACTGAGCAACTAACATTTTTTTGCTATCAATTTACTATGGGAAAGTGTAAGTCTTCTGTGATGGTTTTCAATTGCTTCACAACAAATTACGATACATTTATTGGCTGGTGATGTTTGAGGTACATGCTCAGTTATGTCCAGCTCTGTGTGACCCTATGGACTGTAGCCCTGCCAGGCTCCTCTGTCCATGGGGATTCTCCAGGCAAGAATACTAGAGTGGGTTGCCATTTTCTTCTCCATTTATTGTCTTGAAACATTATCTATTCATTAGCTCAGACTGTTCTGTAGATCAAAAGTCTGAAATGGTACAGCTGGGCTCTTTACTCATGTCAAAAGGCTGAAGGTATGATGTCAGCCTGGCTGAGTTCTTGTCTGGAGGCTCATACTTATTGGCAGAAGTTAAGCTATGTGTTTTCTCAATTATTGTTGTTTAGTTGCTAAGTTGTGTCTGACTCTTTTGGAACCCCATGGACTGTAGCCTGCAAGGCTCCTCTGTCCATGGAATTTTCCAGGCAAAAATACTGGAGTAAATTACCTTTCTCCCAGAGATCTTCCTGACCCAGGAATCAAACTTGTGATTCTTGCCACATCTCCTGCATTGCATGTGGGTTCTTTATCGCTGAGCTACAAGGGAAACCCAATTTTCCAAATACTTCCATATAACTGTGACTAAAATTTATTCTTGTTATTTTTATAACAGTCCCATGATAAGAAATCAGTGAATTGTGTTTTTAAGAAACACAATTGAGAAAATAAATGAAGTTTCACACTAATTGGTACTAAGATCAACTAGTCTGACTTCTTCCTACAATATGAAAGTATAATAAAAATAATAACAACTAATATTTTAGACTGTTTTTGATCTCCCAGCCTTTTTCACATGTTATTCCATTTATACAAATAAAATGACTAATCTGCTGGGTATTTTTTTTTTTTAGCAGAGAAATCATTTAACCACCAATTCTATGTTATGTGGAGGAAAAAATAAGTTAAAATAAGCTCAGTAAGAAGTAGATACTATTAGTCCAAGTAAATATCCCGAGAATATGATTCTTATACAGTCTCACATATTGAGTAGTACATCATGTCTTTCAAAGGAGATGCAGACATAGAAAACAGACTTGTGGACACAGTGGGGGAAGGAGAGGGTGGGATGAACTGAGAAAACAGCAGGGAAACAGATACACTATCATATGTAGAATAGATCAGAAGTGAGAATTTGGTGTGTGACACAGGGAGCTGAAGCCAGTGCTCTGTGGCTACCTGGAAGGGTGGGATGGGCTGTAAGATTGGGTGGGGGGATGTTTCAGGAGGAAGCGGACATATGTATACCTGTGGCTGATTCGTGTTGATGTATGGGAGAGGTCAACACAATATTGGAAAGCAATTATCCTCCAATTAAGGCCAGCAAACCAAAAAGTATGTTACACTATAAGATCTGATCCTTAGAAAAAAGATACTTTCTTGCATCAATGCCAAGCAAAGCTTAGATAAGAAATTTTTGATTTGAAAATAACCATATAATCTGAGGGTGGGGGAAAGGATATTGAGTGGGAAAAAGGAGTCGGGAAACAACATCAGTCTCAGTTACAATAAACTGTCAGAATCAGTTAACTTCTGTGACTTGTGATGTTTTGAGTTTCTTGGTGCAAATGTCATTAATTTCAAGTCATTTTTTTCAGGCTGGGCAATGAAAACATTTCTCTGTTGTTTCATAAAGGGCAGAGTAGGTCTTTCCTATTTGTCAAACATAAAAATTTTCATAAAATAGCAAATCATGAAGAAACAGGCCAAAATAAACAAGTTTCACACATTTAATGACAAAATTAATAGGACAGAAACAGTTACCAAGGCATTTCAGTCAATTATTATTTAAACTATCCATGCATGATTCATTTATGCACATATGGCATAGAGAAATAATCATCTCTTGATTATCTGTTCATCATACTTTAGTCTTTTAAGAACTAAACTGATTCATAAATGTTATGCTAATTGGGAGAGTGCTAAGAGAGAACAGGGCTCTCATCTCTTTGTCACCAACGATGATGATAGATTTGATTTAGTTATGATAGATCATTTTTTTTTCATACTACTTGAATAACCTTTTCCTGTGGTCTGAGCCAATTCTCTAGTTGAGCAGAGTGAAGATATCTGCTAGAATCAGCCATGATTATGGACTTTAATGGTACTACTAACTAATTAGTTATTAAAGCCTTAATTTTGAATGATCCAATGATATCACCTTAATCCTATATTTTTTGTTAAATTTGATGCTTTAGAAAAAAAAAATTTAAATACTTCAGGCTATGTTTGATGAATTATATTTTGATACAAAGAAATAAAAAATGCATACTTAATAAAGTATATATCTGGTATGTAAAGATCTGAAATAATCACCAATACTTCCTTTATTATTATCAATTACAGATATGTGAACCAATGCTAATGCAATGTGTGCATAGATTGCAATGTGTGTTTAACTTTATTGAAAATCCTGAATAATAGCATTATAATATATAAAATATTTAAAATTATCTTTTAGTTAAAAGTTAATAATAAGATATCTCAGAGGTCAATTTTCAGAGGCCAGTTCCAGGATTTAATAATATGATGTCCCTCTACCAAAACAAAAAATAGGTAAATAACAACTCATTTTGTACCCAAAAAGAGGTGAAAGAAGTGGCTAAATCTCTTTTCTGGATGCCTAAGGCTGAATTTCCCTTTGTATCCAGTTTATCAGTAGTCTCTCTTAAAACACAGAACTAACCTGAAGCAATTTGTAAGGATCTTAACAAATTCTCCAAGGAAGTTTCTTAGAATGATATTAGCAACTTTCTAAAGGTAAGTAACATATTATTTCTTTCAAATTTAAACTTTTATTATTTTTGTCCTCTTACCTACAGTTAATTTCTATATATCATTCTAAATGAGTATGGTTTCTTCCTGTTCCTTGTTAATAACAGAACTGAAAATTGGCTTTCTAATGTGTTTTTGTTATTGTTTAGTCAGGAAGTCATGTCTGACTCTTTTGCGACCCCAGGTACTATAGTCCGCCAGGATCCTCTGTCCACAGAGTTTTCCAGGCATGAATACTCAAGTGGGTTGTCATTTCCTTCTCAGGAGATCTTCTCCACCCAGGAATCCAACCCTCATCTGCTTGACAGATGGATTCTTTGCCACTGAGCCAATTGGGAAGCCCTCTATAAGATGTTTTAGCATTATCCAAGTAATGGTAGGATAAACAGAAAGCTATAGAGATGGAAGGGTGGATGAATGGAGTGAATGAGAAAGAGAATGAATACAGATATTTCCATAACACCTATAATTTTGTCTTTTGCAGACTGTTTATTTTTCTTTGTAAAGCCTCTGTTGGTTCATAACCCTGGGAGATCTCCAGGTGAAATCTGAAACTGTGCACATAAGAAGACAGCAAAAAGACACAAAAGAAGGAGGCAGACCACCCCAGATTGGTAGATGACAGTTTTGATAAACAAGACATCTCCACATAAGACTTGTCTTGGGTGACTGCAAGAGAGTAGATCTCTGACCCTACCTGCACAGTCTTACAGAAGCCTTTATGAGGATGAGTCACAACATAGCCAAGATGGTCTCAACAACTCCTGATTCTCAAGGCCACATCCTTGGAACCATGTCAGCTACAGGGAGACAGACAAACATACACCCCAAGAACAGGGAAGTGAATGAATGGTCTCTGACTCCCAGGTCAACCTAACACTCCCTAATAAGCTCCTTCGACACCTTGCTTGCTATATTTCTTTAAGATGTTTATGAAAACCTGTTTGGAAATTGTGGCTGAAGTTCATGGATAGAAATGATTTTTGGAAAGGATTTAAGCTAAGAAAAGTGACAAAAAAAGCTATAAAGAAACTCCCTTCTCTCTAGTAATGCCCACTTCCCTATGGCAAAATAGGCTTGAGGATCGTGAATCAAAGACCAATATGAGGCAGCATCTCTGAAGGCCTTATTCCATGGAATAATTCCCAAGGTACCTCAAAAATTATTGAGATTTAATTTTAAATATATCAAGATCAGGCTACAATTAGCAAGATCATCTACTTAGAAGCAGTGCTAATGTCTCCATGATGTGGTCAGTACTGCTGTTATTTCTCACTGTAGCTTGACTCTTAGGACCTCATTGTGTTTGATCACCAGAACTTTCTTCTGGAACAACTCTTTAGCTATTTCCATAGATATGACATCTGCTTTAGCTAGATTTGGAACGTCCATTCTTTTCTACTTGAGGTCTTAATCTGTTACAGAAATCATGCAGAAGAAACAAACAGATGTCAAAAAGATATATATACAAAATTTCTTAAGGGTAGGAGAGTTACCAACACAAGTTTTGCACAAAGGGAAAAAATGATACTGAAACATCAGAATTTGTAGCAGAGAAAGATTTATTGTAGGGCCATGCAAGGAGACAGCAGGCAGTGGCTTGTGCTAAAAAAGAAAGAAAGAAAGAAAGAAACTCCAAAAACAAACCTCAAAGTCCCTGAAGGGTTTGAGTGAAGCATTTTGAAAGGCCAGGTGAGGGAGGGGTTTACAGGGTATGTGATCAGTTCATGCTCAATTCTCTGATTGGTTGGTGGTAAGATAACAAGGTGGTTAGCATTATCACTCCCTAGGTTTCAGAAGGTCTAGGGGCTATGCATTCATGAGCATCAAGTAGTTAATTTCTTCCATTTGGTGGTAAACTGAATATCTCAGGAAATGTGCTTCATATACCATTATCTAGATGCATCAGAGAGGAGCTACGGCATAGGATATGAGGGAAGAAAGGCCCCAGAGTGCCTTGCTTGGTTACAGGAGTAGTGTGTTCAAACATGAATCAGACATGACATGGGATAAAGTTAGGTTAAATAGTAGAATTGCAATTTGGATTAAAGGTTTCATCAGCATTAGCAACAGATCTTTCATCACTCTTTCCACCGCCATCTGCAAATTTGTGTTCCTGAGAACTGTGGGAAGATTGATTCTGATGGTTTTGGTCCCTGAATGTTCATTGATTCCTGTCTTACCAAATTCATCACTCTGCCCCTCCTCATTGTCCCTAAATCTGTGGTCACTTAATTAATAGTCTAGATTTATGTCAATGTTCACAAAGCAGGAACTATTGCTATGCTGTTTCATTAGGGAGCAGTGAAGCACACATATATATTTAAAATATTTTCTTATTGCAAGAGCATTCTTAAATCATGTCAAAAATTTATTGAATGCCTCATGTAAGTCAGACACTGTGAAAATAATTTTCACTTTTATTATCTTTTATTCCTTATAGCAAACCTCTTACAAGGGTTTTTATTATCCTCTTTTTATGTGTTGGGAAACAGAGAGGCATAGAAATTATTTAACATAGCAAGTATTTTACCTATGAACTCTGACTTTAAATCTAATTCTTGAAGGTACTAAACCCAATGGTATTCAGTCATAATTTTATAGTATATAAAAATTGTAACCTGTATTAAACAAAATGAGAATCCAAACTTTTTGTGTTTCATTAAATTATTTTTTACTGAGTCATATTAAAATAATTTAATTTGCTTTAATTTTTAATTTTTTGGTATTTAAGTTAATATGTGATAAGTAGATGAAGAATAATTCAAAATTCAATGATGATAATTTTCCATTAGACATTGATAACTCTTTGTTGTTTATGAACAACTACAATATTTTTTAAAATTTCCAATTTCTTGAGAGCAATAAGCCTTCTTTTGTTAACTTATTATTAATTAAGTGAGTTACTTAATTCAATTTCCTTGATGTAATGATAGTTTTTGATTATTTATACTTCTAGTACTTATTTTTCAAGGAATTCTGTGACAGTGTCATAGACTTAAAAAATAGTTGCAATCTAAAAGTTGAAACTTATGTCTTATTTGAAAGAAAATTTTAGGACTTAAGCCCAGAGGCAACATCTCAAGTAACCCTGAGAGAACTTCTCAAAGGAGACAAGGAGAGGAGCAGGTTATATTTAAAACAAAGGGCAGGTACTCTGAACATCGAAAGATTATTGTTAATTAAAGAAAATCAGATATTTCAAGTTAAGGAATTTAGTACTTTTTTATGTATAGGAAGATGCAAGAGTCTGAGCTCACTGGAATCATTCCTTCCATATGCATCTCAGCTATCTGGGCCAGTATCCTTCATTGTTCACATCTGGAGTTCCTCAGTGCTCACTGTAGGGAATGACTGCAGACTGATGGCTACCAGATCTCATAGGTATTCTTCTCCTTCCTGAGTGCCCTTGGGGCTCAGGAGTTCACATTTGGAGGACCATAATTATTGATGATTGTGACATCCTAGTTTACTGATACGGCAGGAAATATTCCATTCCTCAGTGTGAAAGTTTGTATGAATCTAGTATTTTCAGAGTACTTTATGTAGGTAATACTCAAGGTCTAGATCTTCATAATAGTAGTGTACTTATCTATATTTGTGTCTATGTGAAGCCCTTTTATAAAATATTTCCCCAAACTATATTTGATTTTTGAATTATTGACAACAAAAAAAAATGATGAGTAAATGACTGGGGGACAAAGTTCAACATGGGACTATCATTAAATCCTTGCTTCACTATATGTTGAATGCAAGAGTTTCCTGACATATAACTTCTAATAGAGCCTGTTTACTGAAGCTGTGGAATGTGCCAACAGACACTCTGATAACTGTCTTTAAACACTTGTCTCTCACCAGGGTCTTTACATCTATTTTATCAACAATCCCTTTCCCAACTCTTCCCTGTAGATCTCACAAGTTGCATAGTTTCATAATTTTCTAATAGTTTTAGCTGAAGTTCAATGTTATCCTCAGGTATGAAATAGACTCAGTTCAGCTCAGTCACTCAGTCATGTCTGTCGCTCTGCAACCCCATGGACTGCAGTATGCCAGGCCTCCCTGTCCATCATCAACTCCCTGAGTTTACTCAAATTCATGTCCATTGAGTCGGTGATGCCATCCAACCATCTCTTCTGTCATCCCCTTCCCCTCCCACCTTCAATCTTTCCCAGCATCAGGGTGTTTTCAAATTTGTCAGTTCTTCGCATTAGGTGGCCAAAGCATTGGAGCTTCAGCTTCAACATTAGTCCTTCCAATAAATATTCAGGACTGATTTCCTTTAGGATGGACTGGTTGGATCTTCTTGCAACCCAAGGGACTCTCAAGAGTCTTCTTCAACAGCACAGTTCAAAAGCATCAAATCTTCAGCACTCAGCTTTCTTTAGAGTCCAACTCTCACATACATACAGGACTACTGGAAAAAACATAGCCTTGACGAGTCAGATCTTTGTTAGCAAAGCAATGTTTTTGCTTTTTAAAATGCTGTCTAGGTTGGTCATGACTTTTCTTCCAAGGAGTAAGCATCTTTTAACTTCATGGCTGCAGTCACCATCTTCAGTGATTTTCCAGAAAGAATGAAGAGACAGAGGCAGGCAAAAACAACACCCAGTTGTGGATGTGACTATGATAGAAGCAAAGCCAGATGCTGTAAAGAGCAATATTGCATAGGACTCTGGAATGTTAGCTCCATGAATCAAGGCAAATTAGAAGTGGACAAACAGGAGATGGCAAGAGTGAACATTGACATTTTAGGAATCAGCAAATTAAAATGGACTGGAATGGGTGAATTTAACTCAGATGATCATTATATCTACTGCTATCAGCAAGAATCCCTTAGAAGAAATGGAGTAGCCATCATAGTCAACAAAAGAGTCCAAAATGTAGTACTTGGATGAAATCTCAAAAGCAACAGAATGATCTCTGTTTGTTTCCAAGGCAAATCATTCAATAGCACAGTATTCCAAGTCGATGCCCCGAACAGTTATGCTGAGGAGGCTTAAACTGAAAGGTTCTTTGAAGACCTACAAGATCTTCTAGAATTAACACACAAAAAAAGATGTCCTTTTCATTATAGGGGACTGGAATACAAAGGTAGGAAGTCAAGAATCACCAGGAGTAACAGGCAAATTTGGCCTTGGAGTATAGAATGAAACACTACAAAACTAATAGAGTTTTGCTAGGAGAACGTGCTGGTCATAGCAAATACCCTTTTCCAACAACAGAAAAGAAGACTCTACACATGGACATCACCAGATGGTCATTATCTGAATCAGATTGATTATATTCTTTGCAGCCAAAATGGAGAAACTATACAGTCAGCAAGAAAAAGACTGGGAGGTGACTGTGGCTTAGATCATGAGCTCCTTATTGCCAAATTCAGACTGAAATTGAAGAAAGTGGGGAAAACCACTAGACCATTCAGGTATGACTTAAATCAAATCCCTTATGATTGTACAGTAGAAGTGAGAATTTGATTTAAGGGACTAGATCTGATAGATAGAGTGCCTGATGAACTATGGATGGAGGTTCATGATACTGTACAAGAGACAGGTATCAAGCCCATCCCCAACAAAAGGAAATGCAAAAAAGCAATATGGCTGTCTGGGGAGGCCTTACAAATAGCTGTGAAAAGAAGTGAAGGGAAACACAAAGTAGAAAAGGAAAGATATAAGCATCTGCATGCAGAGTTCCAAAGAATAGCAAAGAGAGATAAGACAGCCTTTCTCGATGATCAATACAAAGAAATAGAGGAAAACAATAGAATGGGGAAGAATAGAGATCTCTTCAAGAAAATTAGAAATACCAAAGGAATATTTCATGCAAAGATTGGCTCAATAAAGGACAGAAATGGTATGAACCTAACAGAAGCAGAAGATATTAAGAAGAGGTGGCAAGATTACACAGGAGAACTGTCCAAAAAAGATCTTCATGATCCAGATAATCACGATGGTGTGATCACTCACCTAGAGCCAGACATCCTGGAAGGTGAAGTCAAGTGGGCCTTAGGAAGCATCACTATGTACAAAGCTAGTGGAGGTGATGGAATTCTAGTTGAACTATTTCAAATCCTGAAAGATGATGCTGTGAAAGTGCTATACTCAACATGCCAGCAAATTTGGAAAACTCAGCAGTGGTCACAGGACTAGAAATGGTCAGCTTTTATTCCAATCCCGAAGAAAGCCAATGCCAAAGAATGATCAAACTACCACACAGTTGCACTCATCTCACACTCTAGTAAAATAACACCCAAAATTCTCCAAGCCAAGCTTCAACAATATGTGAACCGTGAACTTCCAGATGTTCAAGAGGTTTTAGAAAAAGCAGAGGAAATAGAGATCAAATTGACAACATCGGTTGGATCAGCAGAAAGGCAAGGGAATTCCAGAAAGACATCTGTTTCTGCTTTATTGACTATGCCAAAGCCTTTGACTGTGTGGATCTCAATAAACTGTGGAAAATTCTGAGAGAGATGGGAATACCAGACCACCTGACCTGCCTCTTGAGAAATATGTATGCAGTTCAGGAAGCAACAGTTAGAACTGGACATGGAAAAACAGACTGGTTCCAAATAAGGACATCAAGGCTGTATATTTTCATCCTGCTTACTTAACTTATATGCAGAATACATCATGAGAAATGCTGGGTTGATTGAAGCACAAGCTGGAATCAAGATTGCTGGGAGAAATATCAAGAACCTCAGATATGCAGATGACACCATCCTTATGGCAGAAACTGAAGAAGAACTAAAGGGCCTCTTGATGAAACTGAGAAAGCAGAGCGAAAAATTTGGCTTAAAACTCAACATTCAGAAAACTAGGATCACTACATCTAATTCCAACACTTCATGGCAAATAGATGAGGAAACAATGGAAACAGTGACAGACTTCATTATTTTGGGCTCCAAAGTCACTGCAGATGGTGACTGCAGCCATAAAATTAGAAGATTCTTACTCCTTGGAAGAAAAGTTATGACCAAAATGTGAAAGACAGTTCAGTCTAAACTGACATTTCAGGATTGCATTTAATTATATGTTTCTCCCAACCTCTGTGTTAATCCTGTGTCAAGACCTGGAGGAGATTAAAATGTCAACACCTATATTACCGATGTTTAGTTATTGGGGGGAAAAAAAAGCATCATACTTTACAGACATCCCCTGTGGAATCCATATGTATTTAAATTTTAATTTCCATTTTGTATGAAGAAACTATAAACTATGTCCAGCAACATGACAAGCTAATCTTTCCAACAACTAGAGAGCTTAGACTTGATTCTACTCTTACAGATCACCATCCACATTTATACATAATTTGGCATACACAATATCTCACATATACTATCAATCCTTTGCAAGCTGTGAGTTTGCCTTGTTAATTTTAGTCCCCAGTATATAACTTTGAGGGCTTCCCAGGTTGCACTATTGGTAAAGAACCCACCTGCCAATGCAGGAGAATTAAGACACAGTTTCAATCCCTAGGTTGGGAAGATCCCCTGGAGGAGGGTATGGCAACCCACTTCAGCATTCTAGTCTGGAGAATCCCATGGACAGATGAGCCTGGCAGGCTATATAGTCCATGGGGTGACAAAGAACTGGACAAATCTAAAGAGATTTAGCACACATGCATGCATATAATTTTGAAGTAATGGATTAATTTGTCTCCAGATAAGTTCTAGGAACATGAATCAATAGGTTTCAAAATAGCTACTTGTTGTTACCTTCACATATTTCTTAGAAACTATAGCATCATTTGTTATTTAATATATTCTATTTTTATTGGAATCTAAACTACCTCTTTGCCATAGCTGACAAAAGTAAATTTTTAATAATATTTTTCATCTTAATCTGTTATGGCTGCCATAAAAAAAATTCCATGAGCTAGGTAGCTTAAACTACAGAAATTTATTTTCTCACAATGTCAAATGCTGATAATCTGAAATCGTGGTTCCAGAATGATTGGGTTCTGGTAAGAACACTCTTCCTGGATTGCTGGTGGCTGCTTTCTTGATACTATCTTGAAGAAAGAAAAACATATTTATTTTCCTCTTCTTATTAAGCCACCAATCTTATCAGAATAGGATTGTGACATCACTTAATTCTAATTACCTCTTAGAAGCCTGATCTCCAAAAATAGTTATGTTGGAAGTGAGGGACTCACTGTATGAATTTTGGGGGAGTGTAATTCAGTAAATAGTATCTTCATAATGGAAAACAAGTATAATTTCTAAGATCATAGACACTACAATTTTATTTAATTTTTACAAGTCTCAAAAGATGCCTTGTTTACTTTTATACTGTCAACTGAAAAAAATGCACAACCTGAATGTTCAAATTTCTATTTTAGTTGGTGATAAACCTGAGGAATCAAGCCCAGGATGTAGCCTCAGAAAACTCTGAGAGACAGCTTTGAAGAGGTTAGGGAGAAGCCTGGATATATAGGAGTGCTTGTCACAAAGACCCTGTGGTCAGAACTTTAAAAAGTGGCTGTTAACTAATGAAAAACAGACATCTCAAGTTACTGCATTCAGTGCTTTTCTATGCACGGGAAGATTCAAAAGTCTGTGCTGACTGAAATCATTCCTCTGATGTGCACCTTAACTATGCAGAGCCAGGGTCCTGTGTTTTTCCAGCCTGAAACCCCTCAGGGTGCACTTCTGTGGATGGTTGCAATGTCTGAGGGCTTGGCCATCAACAACTGGTTTCCTTCCATCCTGAGTTCCCTCAGGGCTCACCTTCAGTAGGTACAGTGGCTTGAAAGCCGCAGCATCCTTTCTTTACAGACACAGAAGGCAACATATTTCATTCACAATACTTTATTTATTTATTTAATTTTTATGTATATATTTATTCATTCCGTTTTACCTAGAGATTAGTTGGGATAGCAAATTGTTAAAGAATAGTATCCAAAAAATTTTCCCTCTAAAATCTGCATGGTGATTTTCTCAAGAAAAGACAGTAGCATTAAGCATATTAATTGCATCAAATAACTTACCATTCTTTTATCTTACTTTAATCATAAAGAAAATAAAACTGAAATCTGTACTTATAGTAAAAAAGCTTAACTTGTCTTTTTAAGATTTGTATTTGTCTTGACATTCATTGTAAATTGAATTAACAGGAAAAAAATAACATTTGAAAAATAGCAAAAAAAAAAATATATATATATATATATATATATATATTTTACATAATTCTGCTGCAGTAGCAGGTCTTAAGTCTGCCCTGGTGGCTCAGATGGTAAACCACCTGCCTAGAATGCTTGAGGCTCAGGTTCAATCCCTGGGTCAGAAAGATACCCTCGAAATGGGAATGGCCACCCACTGCATTATTCCTGCCTGGAGAATTTCATAGACAGAGGAGACTGGTGGAATACAGTCCATGGGGTTGTAAAGAATCAGACACACTGAGTGACTAACACTTTACTATTTTATTTTTCTCTTTTCTGCAGGTCTTATCACCAAGATCACTAAGGTGAAGGGAGGCAGAAAAAAAAAAAAATGTCTTCTTACAAAACTCTTACTTTGTGAAATCTCAGTGATATTAGAGCACTGCTATCTCAGGCAACATCAGTTATGTTAATGAAAATTACATTGCATGCAATCAAGTGTAATTATTCACTCTAGAATAAGGATCAACAGAAGCAAAACAATGCTGGCTGCCAATTAACTTTCAGCATCAACTGCCCAACCAGAGACCCTGAACTCTACTTGTTAGTATTCTGTGGTTTGCAGAAAGAGACTTGAGCTCCTTGTTGTTTTTATTTCATCCTACCCATACGTCTTAGTGGCAAAGAGAAATTTACCAGCCAAATGTACAATGAATCCAGAGTTGTAGTGAAAACTGGATTATTTTGCTTCTAGGCTCATGCAAGATTTATCTCAGAATAAATTCTTATTATTGTCTTAACAATTTTTACGCAATTATTGTAGAAATAACAAATTGATCAGCAATGAAGAAAATAAAACCTCTATCATAAGAAAATAAATGTTTCATCATTCTCTTAATCTGGTCTTTGTCTAAACACATGTCTATTTTTAGCTATGGTCAGATTTTATGTTGGCATTTGAACATTAAGTTCTTATGTTGTATGTCAATATAATTTATAATATTATTTAAGTTTTCACTTATCTGCCCATTATTTTATTAATACTTGTTTAATTTAAACAAGTAATCAATTAAACCTTAGTGTCAAATTAATCTTTGACTTTATTGTTTAACTTGCTTATGATTTTTATGTCTACTAATGTAAGAGAACTTATTTTCTATTTTTAAAAATTAGATCTAACATATACCATCTCTTTAAATAAATTTGATGGTTTTCCAACCTTTCAACAAATCTATCTGTTTAAAAAACCTGTTCTATGTAGCTATTTTAAAATAAATTTTGTTTGAATATCATAATATTTGTTATACACTTTTCTCAACTATACAGTTTTATACAAAATATCTGCCCACATACATAGCATGAAACCATAGACTAGTATGCACTGACATTGGAGCCTGTGAGTTTTTTCCAGTAATCAAACTTTGCCCATCTGTTACTCTGACAACAATCCCTTGGTTCTTGGAGGATTTGTCTTTTTCACAACTGTGACTAGGTATTATAAAAACAAATCTATTTTTTCACTGCTTGCAATGGAAACTTCATACGGCCATAACATTTTCCTTTCCACAAAAACTCTTCTTATCTGTCACAGCTTTCTCTTCAAGCTTACTTAATCGTGCCATATAAACAACACTGTGGGGCAGGGCGGTGGGGGGGGGGGGGGCGGGGGGCAGGGGGAGGGCAGTGTGTGGGACATTGGAAGGCCAGAACTTCTATGGTGAAGGGAAATGGACTGCTAATAAGATCTGTGGAAACTAAGGTAGCAAATTTCTCTGTGAGGTGGAATGCACCAGTGTCTTTGGTCATTGTGCTTAGAATCCGGGCTTATCTTTTGTTAGCAAAATGGCCGCTTGCCACAGAGCAAATGTTACCACATGCCACAGCGTGTAGGACCTTGCTGTTTATTTTATGTAAAGTAGTGTGTATTTGTTAATCTCAATCTTCTAATTTATCCCTCTCCCCTTTCCCGTCTTTTAATTTCCCCTTCTTAGAAGGATAGCAGTCAGCCTGGATTAAGCCCCTCTGCCCAGTAGCATCATTTTCCTTAATATCCTCTTTAAAGTACTCATCTCCAAATACAGTTACATTCTGAGGTACTAGAAGTGAAGACTTCAATGTAAAATTTTGTGGGAATACAATTCAGCTCATGATAGCTCCCTATGCCTCTCCAAGTTATTTCCACCTGAAAACAAAAACACCTCACATTATCCATCTTGGGAAAATTATCTATTTTCATTTTTGCCTTCATAATTTTCTCATTTTTACATACTCTGATGACTATCGGAATATAAAGTGAAAGTGTTAGTCACTAGGTCATGCCCGACTTTGCAAACTCATGGACTGTATCCCACCAGGCTCCTCTGTCCCTGGAATTCTCCAGGCAAGAATACTGGAGTGCATTACCATTCCCTTTTCCAAGGGATCTTCCCAACTCAAAGACTGAATCCAGATCTCCTGCATTGCATGCACATTCTTTACCATCTGAGCCACCAGGGAAGCCCCATCAGAATATAAGAAGAGTAGGACTACAGTTACTTGATCAACTAATGATGATCAACATTCATTAGCCTGATGTCAAGGGCACAGTGGGGCCTTCCCTGTTATTCTGATTAAATCTCAGTCTTAAGCAGGCACTATTTTCCAGAGTCCTGGGTGTAGAGCATTACCAACGATCCTACTCTCTCCCAGCCATAGGTCAAGGTCCAGGACTTACTCTTGCTTTCCCATACATGTAGAAGGGTTTTGTTTTCTGGTCCTTTCATCCAGTTGCAATAGATTTTCACCAGTAACCTAAAAGGTGACTGTGGTACTTGTCCTTCACCGAGCATTTTAAGAATGTCCTTCCTAGGAGAGTTAGAAGGTAATCCAAGGTTGACTTTCTGTCTTCCTTTGCTGCCGCTTTTTCCCTAAGCCAGCACCACCTCTTGCCCTGACCCTAATCTTTCCTGAAAGTGCTAATAAAGATGAAGTTTGTAAACCTGCACGTAAGTGCAAACTCCTCTTGTGTATCCAGCCTCCAGAAGTTCATATATTCTTGCCAGTCAACAATTATATTTAGAAATTTATTTAAAATACAGCTAAATTATTTTTGCCAGTGCTCAGCGGCATCTTTCTCATGTAAGCAAGTGTTTGTTTCTTATTTATTTTAGAGTCTTTTGTCTTAATTTAGAGTCATTTGTCTTTGCTTACATTTACGGTTAATTGTATGCCCTGCAGGTTCAGCTTTCTGATGGATTTGAGAGCAGTTATGAATATGCAGATTCCTCTCATTATGTTGTTATTTTGTAAGGGAAGGAGAGAGATTATGTCCAGTTCTCTATATCCTCAAAGTTCAACTCATATTGTCTTTTCTTTAACACATAGAGAATTCGAAGGAAAAGGATAGAATTCCTATATACCACACATCCACTTATCACATATGGTTTTCCTTATTATTAACATTTTACATTAGTGTGGTGTGTTTGGTAAAATTGATCAATATTGATACAGTATTATAAAATAAAGTCAATAGTTTACATAAGGATACACTCTATAGTGTATGTTCTGTGGATTTTAATATATTTATATTGAAATTATAATGTCATATATGATAATGATACCATTATTATAGTAATAGAAGGTGGGGCTTTGGTGAAGAGATTAAGTCATAAGATTGATCCCTCAAGATTGGGATCAGTGCCCTTATAAGAAAAAAAAAAGACACAAGACTCCTTGTCTCTTCCATCTCATGAAGTTACTAAGAAAATGACCATGCATGAATCAGGTAGCGAACTCTCAACAGTATCAATTCTGATTATATCTTGATTTTGACCTTTCCAGCCTTCAGAACCATGAAACAAAAAAAGAATTCTTGTTTTAGCCATCCAGTCCTGATAGATTGTTGTAACAGTCCTAACAGAGATCAAGTTGTCAGCATCAGTTGGATCATAGAAAAAGCAAGAGAATTCCAGAAAAAAAAAAAAAAATCTACTTCTGCTTCATAGACTATGCTAAAGCCTTTGAATCTGTGGAGCACAACAAACTGTGGAAAATTTTTAAAGAGATGGAAATACCAGACCACCTAACCTGCCTCCTGAGAACTCTGTATGCAGGTCAGGGAGCAACAATTAGAATTGGACATGGAACAACACACTGGTTCCAAATATGAAAAGGAGTGCATCAAGGTTGTATATTGTCACCCTGCTTATTTAACTTATGTGCAGAGTACATCATGAGAAATGCTGGACTGGATGAACCAAAAGCTGGAATCAAGATTGCTGGGAGAAATATCAATAACCTCAGATATGCAGATGACACCACCCTTATGGCAGAAAGTGAAGAAGAACTAAAGAGCCTCTTGATGAAAGGAAAGAGGAGATTAGAAAAGTTGGCTTAAAATTCAGCCTTCAAAAAACTAAGATCTTGGAGTCTGGTGCCATCAGTTCATGGCAAATAGATGGGGAAACAATGGAACCACTGAAAGACTTTATTTTCTTGGGCTCCAAAATTACTGCAGATGGTCAGTGCAGCCATGAAATTAAAAGTTTGCTCCTTGGAAGAAAATTATGATCAACCGAGACAACATCTTAAAAAGCAGAGATATTACCTTACCAACAAAGTTCTGTGTAGTCAAAGCAACGGTTTCTCCGATAGTCATGTATAGGTGTGAGAGTTGGATCATAAAGCTGAATGCCAAAGAATCGATGCTTTTGAACTGTGGTGTTGGAGAAGACTGTTGAGAGTTCCCTGGCCTGAAAAAAGATCCAACCAGTCTATCCTGAAAAAGATCAGTCCTGGATGTTCATTGGAAGGACTAATGTTGAAGCTGAAACTCCAATGCTTTGGCCACCTGATGATAAGAGCTGACTCGTTTGAAAATACCTTGATGCTGGGAATGATTGAGGGCAGGAAAAGAAGGGGACAACAGAGGATGAGATGGTTGAATGGCATCACTGACTCAATGGACATGAGTTTGGGTAAACTCCGGGAGTTGATGATGGATAGGGAAGCCTGGCGTGCTGCGGTTCATGGGGTCACAAAGAGTCAGACACAACTGAGCAACTGAACTGAATTTAACTGAACTTCACTATTATAGTTAGATTACTTTATGGGCCTCTTAGATGCAAAAATTTAATTACTGTATGTATTAAATATAGAGTTAAAATATTTTGAAGAGCTCCTGTTTCTGTTAGGTATGAAGTGCAAGTTTAATGCATTGATTAAGAATAGGAGGATATATGTATACCTAAGACCTTGATGCTGGGAAACATTGAGGGCAGGAGGAGAAGGGGTCAACAGAGGGTGAGATGGTTGGATGGCATCACTGAGTCAATGGATAGTAGTCTGAAAAAACTTTGGGAGATAGTGAAGTGCCGCGGCCAGCACAAGCAAGAGTTGCACCTGCACAGGGAGAGAACGGAGCGTCCCCGCTAAGAAAAATAAGAGATAGAGACAAAAGATGGGGTTGAGAGGATCAGACCACAAATGGCTGATGCCTTTTTTTATTAGGCTACAATATTTATAGGATAAAATACGTGACTTAAGACATGCACAGGATTATTTTTTAACCTCAGGATACAATCACCAGACCCTTACCATTGTGTACAGAGCACTATAAGATTATCTATCTTACATGTTGCAGAAACAAGACATCTTGGGGCTTTAAGGGCTATAAAAATTCTTGAGGGTGGCGGGACAGGGAGCTTAGGAACGTGCCTAAGGCTCTGCATATCTGCTGAGCAGCTCCCAAGACTTAACCCTTTACGGGCGGTCCCCCGCAGCTCCCCTCTCTTTATTATTTTTTTAAAAGTTCCATAAGATGTCGGTGTTGCAACATGTTTTTATGTATCAGAATTTTTACATGTAAAAATTCTTTAACAATACTACGAATAAAACAAGGAGCCAAACAAATCACGATAAGTACAACAGTCAAAACCACGCCCACAGCAATTATGCTTTGCCACAGTGAATGCAGGCTAGGGAAGTTAGAAAATAAATTTTGTAAAAAATTGTTGACAGTATCAGCTATATTTAAAGTAGCCTTAGGAGAATTTTTAATATTAAGGATTTCATTATGTAATTGCAATAGATCTAGAGAAACATTAGTATTAAACCAAATTCCTTGTAGATGTTTTTTCACCTTATCCCACGGAAAGTCAGATGCATTATAGGCCTTTTTAGTAACACAAATCCATTTATAATTAGCATGACATTGAATTTTCATACGAAAGTTAATGCTCTGAACTTGTTCCCCTAGAACTCTAACCACATCATATAAAGCTGATAATCTATCTTTTATTTTTTTATCTATATCTTTTTGTATTTTCATTACTTTAGTAACGTTATATGACAAGGAATCTACAGTATGAGCAGCTTGAATGGATTGTGCTAGAGATACAGAAGCGGTAACAGCAGTTGCTATAAGGGTGATTAAAGATACTATACCCAGAACAATCAGGCTTATACTTCTTTTAGGGTGGCTAAGAGCCGTGTTAATGCGTTGTAGCAATTCTAAAGCAGTCTCGTCATACCAAGCTTTAGTTATTTTAACTGGTAACATTACAAAAGCAGGTTGTTTTACTATTATAACTTGTTCTCCTTTTTTAACACCTCTTATGCAATTGGTAAGTATGCAGTTAGAACAATTTAAATGATAAATATTTAATGACAATGTTATTTTTATATGGCCTTGTATCAACATGAATGGGTAAGGGACACAAGCTCGGGGATATAAATACCCCGTAACTCTTACATTACCATATTTACTCCCACTGATATTGGGTTGCAAATATAGACTATTACCATGACCAAAGGCAGCCAAAAGTTTCCACAGTTCTGTTTGATATACATTAGCAGTGTTTACAGAGAGAATGGGTGGATGCTGTCCTAGATTCTCAGGAAAATCAGGTTTTCCTCCAGGTGCCCAATCCCACAAAAAGGTGGTATTTGCATTGTTGATGTTGTACACCGACGCAACCCGCAACCCGGGCTCGACATAAAGTCCAAGGAGTGTCTATTCCTATGCGGATGCTTAGATGTTTGTCACAAAACGGAATGTCGAGAGGTCCAGTTCCGTCACGGTGCGATCTTTTTCCGGTTTTTTCATCAATGCCAGAAATAGTCACTCGAGGATAGGATATATCAGCTGACACCTGTATACAGTGAGGATGTTGTAATTGATAAGAAAAGCACATAGGATATTGCGTAGTAAGACCATAAAAGGAGATTTTGGCTTGCTGAGGGGAAATATGAGTGTCTGATTTTCCTCCTAAAAGACTTGTGTCGTTGACATAGACAGGTATTATTTTTTTATCTCATCTTAATGATTGAATCATAGGCGGGTCAGGAATGTATGCCCAAAAAGCCGTAGCCTCTCCGTTTTGTATCTGCTGTAACAATAATAATAACATGATCAATATATTTGTAGGTGTCACTGGAGGTTTGTATACCTTGCTGCCGATTAACATCGGCTATATGAGCACACTGTTTAACATTTTTAGATTTTTATAATAAATAATCTCCCCCCGAAAGACAAGCTCTAGCTATTTGTTTTTAATCATTTGGGGGTAGATTTTGAGTACCCAAATTTTCTATCATAGCAACAGTGAATGGAGCGGTAGGACCGTATTGTGAGCAAGCAATCTTTAACTCTTTTAATTGTTTGAAAGGCAGCGCTTTATAGAAATGCTGGTTGTTATGTTTAAAGACAGGAAAAGCAAGAGAAAAATCGGAGACAACCTCACCAAGTCGTTGTGCTTGTCTTAATGCCTTTTGTAGTGGAGACACAATTTCAGATGGCGGAGGAGGAGGAGGCCCCGGAGGGGGATCAAGACCCGCAACAACAGAAGGAGCATAGGCAGGGGGAAGAGGCGGAGCAGAAGCGGATTTTAAATTGTTATTAGGAAACTTAATTTCTGAGTTCTGTAAAGCAACAGTGAGATTTTTTAAACATTCAACCAATTCATCTTTAGATGTTAACGCCCCCTTTTCTTGTGCTAAAAAACCCCAGTCTTCTTGATGGTATTTAGCAGCCCCTTCGTCTAATTCCACCTCATCTGTGGAGGAAAGTGAATCATCATTATCCGAAGGACGCGATAAGTTACAAAATGGAGGGTCACCTTCAATTCCCTCGGGAACAGCATACTTGGGCTCCGAATCAGGAACATGAAGAGGATTTTCTTCCTGTTTTAAAAAATTTTCTAAACGTTTTAATTCATCATTATCAAAGTCCAAGCAATCACGAATTAGTGTCCAAAAAGATAAAGTTTCTACAGGAACCTTTTCAGGGCCATGTAAAGTATAATGAGTCCGAATTTGTTCCCCTACCTTTTTCCACGTCTCTAAACTTACTGTGCCTTCTCTGGGGAACCAAGGGCAGACTTCTTCAATAAATGAAAGAAAATTGATTAATTTAGGTTTGGAAATAGTAATTCCCCGGTGTTTTAACATTACAGATAACATATGTGCAAACAATTGACGACTATGCGTCTGTCCCATATTTATACTCTCAACTATATACCTTACTACTCCTCCTTAATTTAAATCACTTGTATACTTATATACTCACTCTTTTCAGCTTAATAAGAGTAGTGGCGAGGAAAACTGTCGATCTGCCCCACGTTGGGCGCCACCTGCCGCGGCCAGCACAAGCAAGAGTTGCACCTGCACAGGGAGAGAACGGAGCGTCCCCGCTAAGAAAAATAAGAGATAGAGACAAAAGATGGGGTTGAGAGGATCAGACCACAAATGGCTGATGCCTTTCTTTATTAGGCTACAATATTTATAGGATAAAATACGTGACTTAAGACATGCACAGGATTATTTTTTAACCTCAGGATACAATCACCAGACCCTTACCATTGTGTACAGAGCACTATAAGATTATCTATCTTACATGTTGCAGAAACAAGACATCTTGGGGCTTTAAGGGCTATAAAAATTCTTGAGGGTGGCGGGACAGGGAGCTTAGGAACGTGCCTAAGGCTCTGCATATCTGCTGAGCAGCTCCCAAGACTTAACCCTTTACGGGCGGTCCCCCGCAGTGAAGGACATGGAAGCTTCTCATGCC
Source organism: Budorcas taxicolor (assembly GCF_023091745.1). Classification (NCBI taxonomy): domain Eukaryota; kingdom Metazoa; phylum Chordata; class Mammalia; order Artiodactyla; family Bovidae; genus Budorcas; species Budorcas taxicolor. The sequence continues at coordinate 76,845,289 of NC_068910.1, forward strand.
ATGTCCATGGTGTCACAAAGATCAGACATGACTTGGCGACAGTCAAAAAAGCAGTGAAGAAAGCTGAGCACCGAAGAATTGATGCTTTTGAACTGTAGTGTTGGAGAAGACTTGAGAGTCCCTTGGACTGCAAGGAGATCCAACCAGCCATTCTGAAGGAGATGAGCCCCGGGATTTCTTTGGAAGGAATGATGCTAAAGCTGAAACTCCAGTACTTTGGACACCTCATGCAAAGAGTTGACTCATTGGAAAAGACTCTGATGCTGGGAGGGATTGGGGGCAGGAGGAGAAGGGGACGACAGAGGATGAGATGGCTGGATGGCATCACTGACTCGATGGACGTGAGTTTGAGTGAACTCCGGGAGATACTGATGGACAGGGAGGCCTGGCGTGCTGTGATTCATGGGGTCACAAAGAGTTGGACACGACTTAGTGACTGAACTGAACTGAACTGAACAACAAATTGTTGTTTGAACAGCAAACAATAAACGTAAAAAAATAAATAGTATTAAAACTCTCTTAGAAGTTGTCTAAATCTAAATTACCTTTTATCACCACATACTCATTGAAACAAATATGCTTATGTATTACTAAGGGTATCTTGCCCATCTAGTCCTTAACAAAGTGATTTTATTGTCTTTATTGCCTAGTAAGCTCTTCCATTCTCTCTCTTTTGAAAATTATAGTACATGTGTGAATTGTCTCCATCATAGCAAAAGATCAACAATAAAAGTGATAGAATAAAAAAAGATAATGTGAGTCTTCATACATAGTAAGATATTTTAGAAAATTAAAAACTATTTCATATGACATTATGAAATCAGAAAAAAAATGAGCTGCATGGAAAGAAAATAAATTTATTAGAAACACTTTTTTTTTTTCAATACTGTCATGGTTTTCTTCATCTTTAACTTCTCTTTAACTTCTCTTATGAAGTTTTAAATCCACAAAATAGCAACCCACTCTTGTTATTCTTGCCTGGAAAATCCAATGGACAGAAAAGCCTGTGGCTACAGTCCAAAGAGTCAAAAAGAGTCAGACATGACTGAGTGACTAAGCACACATACACATGCTTAGTTTGAATAAGACCATTATTCCAGGAGGGGCCATGTATACACACCATGATTCCTAGAAGTAAAGAAATCTACATGCCATTCATCACTGAATTTACTGCTTGTCTGCAAGATGCTCACTGAAATGAAACTGTTCCCTTACTTCATTTTGGGTCTGCTTTCTCTACTTTCCTTTTCCAGGAATTACAGAGATAAGAATCTCTCCCTTTTATAATGAACACTTTAGAGGTCATTAGAGAAGAACTTCCTCTGCCCTTTCTCTGGCAAGTCATTTATCTCCTCTGAAGCTTTTTTTATGTGTGATTTTATTGTAAAGAGCAAGGTTTGGGTGCATGTAACCCATTTAGTTGTCGGGTTGGAAGCAATCATTTCCTGACCAGTTAGTGCGTGTCTTTCCCCCAGGATGAGTAAATGCTGCACTTCTAAATGCTGCACTCTGTGTTTTATGGCTTTACTATCTATTTATTTGGAGAATACTGTCATTTATTCAAATACACACTGTAAACATAGTAAAAATTCACTGAAAATTATTTTTACTAAAAATGCCTCAATTACCTGAACTGGAAAGAAGGAAAATTGGGCAGTCCATGCAGTTCTTGAAACCTTATTTTTCCCAGCATTGAAAAGAAAGTTGCACTGATCACCAACATTAAGGAATGGAGAAGGATCTCACTGGTGATACACTTAAGCCACTGGAACACACTGCAGTTCAAGAGCAAGTTTTAAAATATAGAACAATAGCCCAAGAAACCTCCTGCACTCTTGCCTACTTTTTATTCAGAACTTGTTTGTTCAGACTTATCACTTTTTTCTGTCCTCATATTCTGTGAATGTGGTTCCCTTTCTTCTCTGTTTCTCTCTCTCTATTTCACCTCATCTCCCCCGGTGTATCATTCTACTTAGCACCATTATATTGTTGATTCTGTTGGACTTTTGGGATATTCTGGACCTACCCACTGGATAGTATCCTTGATCATCCTCTTCCAAATGCTCTGTGATCTTGAAAATTTTTAATATTTATTTACTATGTAAAACCTCTTATAGTAAAACTGAAAATGGAATGAAAACTCAGATATGATTGGAACTGTTAGACACCATGTTATTTAAAGTCTTTACACAACAAGCCATTTTCTTTTTACTGATATGCTTAGAATTATCACTTACTTTGAGCAAAAAAAAAAAAAAAAAAATCAAGATTTTTAGGCAAACAAGTATATCGTTTTGCACTTTAATGACCTTAGAGGAGTGTGATGGGGTGGAATGTGGGAGGAAGTTTCCAGAGGGAGGGAATATGTGCATACTTATGGCTGATGCATGTTGATGTATGGCAGAAACCAACACAATATTGTAAAGTAATTACCTTTCAATTAAAAATAAATATATTTTTAAAAGAACCAATTTAAAAAGGTTTTCACTTTGCTAAAATGTAATGCAGGTAGAACTGTTTAGATCACTATTCTATTTTCTTCACCCCTGAGAAACGGAGTTGGAGACTGGATGGTGACACAGTCCAATATGAAACCAACTTCTCACTTGCCTGGGAAAAAAAAAAAAAAAAACAGAAGAATAATTAATCTAAGATAATTCTTAAATGTACTTCATGTCACAGGAATACATGTGCTTACTTTCTAGCTATGTAGCATCCCATCTCTGTGGGTTCCATTACCATTTTGTAGGACTTAACCTTGTTCATTATGGGATGGCCACATGTATCCATTCTTTTCCTCTTTCATGCTAAACAACTGCCTTGCTGAGGAACTATGTGAAGTAGAGTTGACGCCACACCACTTACAGCCTTTGGATCTGTGAGGCGTCACAGAGTTACCTCTCTCTGACAGTAGAGGGGCACACTCTTATGCATGTTATCATATCTGGTTCTGACATCACCTAAGCCTGTTTCCATGCCATTTTTTTTCTTCAATGCCAAGTCAAAAATAATAATAATTTAGATGACTGAATTCTTCTTCAAAATGCCTTCTGTGTGATAACAAGAACATGGTGCTCTAATGCTGAGAGAATTGTTTGCTGGCTACTTTTATTCTCTATAAATTTCTTCTAAATTTCCTTATGTCACATTGATATTTCAAAATATGTAGAATGTTGGTGAGCTTTTTTTAATTTTGCTCTAGATGAGAATTTGATCTCTTTCTTTGGTAATTTTATTAATTTAGGTACAGTAAAAAGGAAGAGTTCTATATATACAAACTAACTCTCCATCTTCTGAGCTGATATCCCAGTATCTTACATTTATGTATATACTATACTACATATTATATTTAAAATTAATATATATATATATATATTATATTTTACTACAAATTAATGCCAATGAATTGTTAACATATTTTGTCTTAGAACATAAACTTTCTATCAATGTCAAGATTCTGGGTACAACCAGGCTATATTTAACTTGTTATTCCACTGATATAGAAAATTTTCTTAAGGGTTAATTCTCTTGACAGCGGAACATACAGTCCTGCTGCAATCTAGAAGGCTTTAGAGACACCACATTTGATTTTCCCATCTTGCTGAGTAGTCAAGTCACATATATTAGCTTTCCCTAATTGTCACTTGTAATGAGGAAAAATGATGCTCAAGATGACCTGAAGAAGTAAACTGACTCTGATATTGTGTAAAAGGAATGTATATAAAACAGCTGTTCATAGAGAAGCATCTGTTCTGGCAGACAAGACCTGGAGAAAACATTACCTTCTGTGCTGCATCAGGAAGATAAATTGTAAAGCGGAATTCTCAGGAGCATTCCCAGATGCTTCTTTTGAGACAAAAACATCGCCCAAGAGGGCTTCCCAACTTACATCTTTGCCAGTTATCCAGCCTCACTTCTCTTCCTCTTTTGTGTTGTCATTTTCCCAAGTAACCCTTTACTTTTGTCACTGGACTTTTCTTTCCCTTCACTGTGTCCACATTAGAACAGATAACATGAACAGGACTGGAATCCAACGTTTACAGATCCTTTCACTGAATACATAATTGTCTTTCTCAGCTTTGTGACATAAAAAAAAAAAAAAAATTACTAACTCTAAAATAATTGTCAGGAAGTTCAATCTTTCATTAAGTGATATATCTAGAAAAATATCAATTAAAAAAAAAAGTTTGATCTCTTCAGAGGCAGCTAGGTGACATACTGCATTGTTGTTCAGGAGCTAACTTGTGATTGACTCTTTAGGACCCTTTGGACTGAAGTACCCCAGGTTTTCCTGACCTTCACTATTGCCTGGGGTGTGCTCAAACTCATGTCCATTGGGTTAGTGATGCCATCCTACTATCTTATTATCTGTCATCCCTTTTTCCTATCTTCAAACTTTCCCAGCATCAGGGTCTTTTCCAATGAGTCGGCTCTTCACATCAGGTGGCCATAGTACTGGGGCTTCAGTTTCAGCATTAGTCCTTCCAATGAATATTCAAGGTTGATTTCTTTTAGGATTGACTGGTTTGATTTCTTTGCTGTCCAGGGAACTCTCAAGAGTCTTCTCCTGCACCACACTTTGAAAGCATCTATTCTTCAGCACTCAGCCTTCTTGGGCCAACTCTCACATCAGTACATGGCTAATGGGAAAACCAAAACTTTGACTTGGACTTTGTCAGCAAAGTGATGTCTCTGCTTTTTAGTTCTCTGTCTATATTTTTCATGGCTTTTCTTTCAAGGAGCAAACTTCTTTTAATTTCATGGCTGCAGTAACCATTTTCAGTGATTTTGGAGCCCAAGAAAATAAAGTTAGCCACTGTTACCATTGTTTCCCCATCTATTTGTCATGATGTGATGGGACTTAACTTTTTGAATATTGAGTTTTAAGCCAGTTTTTCACTCTCCTCTTTCACCTCATCAAAAGAGCTTTTACTTTCTTTTCTGAATAAGTAACCATTGATTGTGAACAATATTGTTCAGGTCTGAGATTATTGCCAAAGTGCCAGCTATAGCCTTACCCCATAGAAATATGAACCTTCCCATGAAAAATACACAGCTGTCCAGTCAAGAAACACCATGTGCTTTTTTAAGAGGACTTTAGCTTTTTCCATATTTTTCTGTGCTTATGAGTGTGTGTAATGTAAGAATAGTTTGTTATTACTCATCACAGAGGTAAAAGTTGTAAACATTTAAACATTTTTGGATAAATGTAATTCATGCTATGTGAGATTTTTGAAACTGAAGATACAAATAATGAAAAAAATCACAAACATTTCTAAGTAGAGATAAGCTTTTGGATATTTTCTCATCTATTTATTTACCTATTCTGTCTTCACTCTAATCTCACTTCTGCTCATGCTGAATTTATATTAAATATAAAATTCCTATGTATTGATTATTCTTCTCAAGTTTAATTTATGACTGTATATTCTGTATGGAATAACAAAGCACTAAATTTTTTCAAGCACTGAGTTTTAGACTTTTAAAAGTTTTTCTCACTGTAAAAATGATTTTTGAAAACAAATGACTAACAGCCACCCTGGATATGAACATAATCATTTAGTGAATGCATAAATTCAGTATGTAGCAATTCAACCCCTTTCTGGCTGATCCAAAATGCTAACTAAAATAATTCCAATTAAATATTTAAATAAAAGTTGATTAAATATATCTGATTAAGTAGGTAAATTTAAATGTGTAACATAACAATGTTAAATCTTATGCCAATACTCTTTAGACTGAAGATATGCTAGGAAAATTAAAGCACCACAAGAAGGAATTATTTGCAGTAGTTCATCAAACATAATTCAATTTGAGAGCCCTATGCTTTATAATGAAAGCTAAGTGATCTACTGAAGATCTTGCATTTCAATGAATTCTGAGGTAACCTGCTTTAGTGAGAAGAATGCAGATTTTTTATTTTTTTTGTGACAGCAATGATCATGAGTTTCAGTGCTAAACTTTCCTTTGAGTGATTTGATAAAATTTCTTGGATTCTCTAAGGATAAGTTCTCTCATATAGATATCTAATTGTATACTTTCATTAGAATAAAATACACACACACACAAAAAGCTTCTGAATTTTCAAACAGGATTTCTTCATTGACTGTATATTTGGTTTACTCACACAAAGAGAAAGATCTCTGACAGAGAAGAAAACAACACTACTCTAGTTTCTGCAACCTTTATTCACAGATGTTTCAGATAAGATAACTTTTGGATTGAATTAACCAGCTCAATCTCATAAGATTTCCTTTTGGATTTATGTGTGTATGCTGATCTCTATAGATGGCTACCTTTGAAAACATTTCATCATATTTGTTGATTCAAGAACTAATCGCTGTCATGAATAATGTATGTGCTTGCCATATTTTCCACTCGGATAAGTACATTTACCTTTCTTTCATGTGGCTTCAGAGAGTGTTCTGCTTGTCTACCCCAGGGAAAACAGTACTGCCAGCTGCTTCTGTCTAAGAGAAAACAAAACGTTGATAAATGGAAAGAAATATAATTTATAGGGAGTAGTTTTCATGTACTATATTTTAGGAAGAGATAATTTTTTTTTCTAGTTGTAGTATCAGCCATAGTTCATGTACTTTAAATGTAATGCTAAATATACTTCTTAGAATAGATTAGGAATTGTCTTGTTATAACTGTTAACTGGGTAGGGGGATGTATTTCCATGCTTAGGCATAGAAGAAAAAAATTCAGTGTTACAGAGTTCTGAAAGTGCTCAAACTGATCTTACTGATTAATGCATTTCTGCTCACTGTTATGCCATAAATTGAATACAAGCATGTGAAATATAGGGCATCTGGACAACTAAAGAAGTCATATATATGTGTATATATATATATGCTCTCTTCTCATTATTTGTGGTAGCAAAGTTCTGTAAAGTCTTTATGAACACCAAATTAGTGAATTGCTCTTAATGGTAAACTTGTACATGTCAATATTCTACAGCCCAGATGTGCTTCTTCTATTCACTGAAGAACTCTTGCACATATATTATGCATTATGTTCATACATCCTAGAATGATTACATAAATTGTGTTATATTCACACAATGGTATATTAATATAGTTATGAAAATGAAAGAGTAATGATTGAATGTGGGTTTATCTTTAAAATATAATATTGAGCAAATATTTCAAATCACACAAATAGAGATTCTATTATTTTCATTTATATGAAATTCAGAGACATACATATATATATATATATACTTATGTGTACATATGTTGTTTACATAACATATGTATTTATGTTTCCCAGTGGCTCAGATTGTAAATAATCCAGGTGCAATGCAGGTGACCAGGGTTCAATCCCTAGGTTGGGAAGACCCTCTAAAGAAGGAAATGGCACATATATATATGTGTGTGTGTGTGTGTGTGTGTGTGTGTGTGTGTGTGTGCACGTGCACACATGTGTATGTCAAATATCTTTCCTGAAGAAAGCTTCAGTACAGTTCAGTTCAGTTCAGTCACTCAGTCGTGTCTGACTCTGCGACCCCATGAATCACAGCACGCCAGGCCTAGCCCTGTCCATCACCAGCCCCCAGAGTTTACCCAAACTCATGTCCATCGAGTCGGTGATGCCATCCAGCCATCTTGTCCTCTGTTGTTCCCTTCTCCTCCTGCCCACAATCCCACCCAGCATCAGGGTCTTTTCCAATGAGTCAACACTTCACATGCTGTGGCCAAAGTATTGGAGTTTCAGCTTCAGCATCAGTCCTTCTAATGAACACCCAGGACTGATCTCCTATAGGATGGACTGGTTGGATCTCCTTGCAGTTCAAGAGACTCTCAACAGTCTTCTCCAGCACCACAGTTCAAAAGGATCAATTCTTAGATGCTCAGCTTTCTTCACAGTCCAACTCTCACATCCATACCTGACCACTGGAAAAACCATAGCCTTGACTAGATGGACCCTTGTTGGCAAAGTAATGTCTCTGCTTTTGAAGAAAGCTTAGAACTTAAGAAATCATTGTATTTACTTTGAAAGAGAAAGCAACATTATGCCATACCAGCACTTCTTGAATTTATCCTTTTTTGCTTACATGTTGGACATATCTTTTTTGGTGGCTTCTATCACAATTTATCCCGTGGAGAAGGAAATGGCAACCCACTCCAGTACTGTTGCCTGGAAAATTCCATGGACTGAGGAGCCTGATAGGCTACATTCATGGGGTCCAAAGACTCGGACACGACTGAGCAACTTCACTTTTTACTTTCATCACAATTTTTGTATCAGGTGACCAAAGTATTGGAGCTTCAGCTTCAGCATCAGTCCTTCCAATGAATATTTAGGGTTGATTTCCTTTTGGATTGGCTGTTTTGATCTTCTTGCTGTCCAAGGATTCTCAAGATTCTTCTCCTTGAACCCTCTCCATTGGTGTTTGTAGGTAACTAAAACTGTTCAAACCTTCACCATGGCTCCAACATCTAACTGCAATAAAGACCAGAGCTACTTGCCCCCAATCCCTAACTCTTGTTTCACTCGGCATTTAACTCAATGGGTTCTTTTATGAGGAATTCTTTTGTTGTTTACTCTCTAATACATTTATTTTGCATCCTTTGGTGCTGGTGTGTCATTTTTCCTGATATATCTTTGTGGAGATTGTGTGGAAGCCTGCAGGATGTCCATTTGGAATGCCAGGCCCCCAGATGAAACATTTACATTAAGTACCTATTTTAGTACAATTTGGTGAACTTGATAAGTATAGATAGCTTTTTATTATTTTAAATGGTTGGGAAGTGTAATTTATGACTATAAGTTACCATTTGACATTTCAAATAAACTCATCTATTAGAGGAGGTGTAGACTGTTTTGAAATAAATGCACTGAAGAAACAATCTATTTCCATACATAGTATGTGAGGAACATAGCCTTCAAGCTACAATTTCTACCCATACCATCTGCTCTTATTTAATGAAAGTCTATTTGATCTGAATGGTGTGGATAATTGCTTCAATCTCTCATTTCATTGTCATTTTGCAAGCCCATTTCTAAAAAAACAAAATGAAAATGGATTGGCCTTATTTGGGAAAAAATAAGGGCCTATGTTTTTCTTCAACCAAAATCAATTTCAGCAATATTTTGCTTTCAGTAATCAATGTTTTTTTTAATGAAGAAATGCATATTCATTTCTGATATGCAAAATGCAATAGTTACAATTGCTGATATTATATTTTTTTAGTTTGGAAAACATTTTTTTTTTTTTTTTTTGTCTCTTTTGGTAAGTTTAAAGGGAAAATAGAAGGTTATTGGCTTTAATAATGAAAATACATATGCTGTTGTGAGAAGAAAAGAATAAAAATAATCAATAAAAATTAAAAAAAAAAGTTTAGGATGAGACTTTTTTTTAGTATGAGAGTGAATATTCAGGGGAAAATGCGGAAAGTTGACAATGACAAGCAAGTTCTTGGGTCCATTTCCAGGTGACAAACTTGGTAAAGTATCTTCCTGCTTAATACAGGAGATGCAAAAGAAAGCAGTTTGATCCCTGAATCAGGAAGATCTCCTGGAGGAAGAAATGACAGCCCATTCCAGTATTCTTGACTAGGAAATCCTATGGACAGAGGAGCCTGGAGGGCTACCATCCATGGGGTTGCAAAGAGTTGGACATGACTCAGCATGCACACATACACAACATGATTGAGAATATATCTGAAGAAGGAAAATTCCTGAAACTTAAGGCCCATTTCTAAGTCCCTATTTTAAGATGCATTTGAATACAGAAAAAGAACCTGAAGATTTAGAGGCCTGCTTTGGACTGAATATTTGTTTCTTCTCCCTGCCAAATTCATATGCTGAAGCCCTAAGTCACAATATGATGATATCTGGAGATGGAGCCCTTGGGATATAGTTAGGGTAAGATAAAGTAATGAGGATGGAACCACTATCATAGGATCTGTGCCCTTATGAGGAGAAATACCAGAGTTTGCTCCCTGTCATGTGAGAACACAGGGAGAAGGTGGCAGTCTGCATGCCAGGAAGTGAGCTCTCACCAGAACCAAACATGCTGGAAACTTGATCTCCAACTTTCAGATTCCAGAACTATGAGGAAATAAGTTTCTGTTGCCTAAGCCACCAGTTTATGGTATTCATAACAATTCAAGCTCATTCAAAGTCTGATTCTAAGACTTGGGTTATCTCCATATTAGTTTTAATAATGGGGGAAGAAACTTGTCTCTCATCAAATATTTCAGGGTCTTCAAGATTGAAGGGTGATATAAGAAATAAAAAGCTATTCTAAGTTAAGTTTTTATATTTGAAGGTATGTATCACCATATATAAATATATAGAAAATAGTTTCATTGTGATTTTTGAAATTATAGAGTGATAAAGCTTATTATGCAGTATTTAATTGCTAAGCAAGAATTATGAAGTTTATGGTATAAATTATGTTTCATAGCAAGTGTTTGAAAATATAAACTAGAACCTAAGTGCATGACATATTAGAAGTTCCATATTTCTATTAATTTCTATAAATAGAAAGTGAATGATTAATTCAAAACTACTTTTAAAATAGTAATTTAGTATTTCTGAGCAATAGGAACTACAGCTATTCAAATAAAGAATAATATAGGTTACATTATAGCTACAATGTAGCTCATGGTATCTTGTGTATTCTGTGTTTAAAAACTTACAAATAGGCTACAGAAGTTTGAGTCATTCTTAATTTGAGATTCAGTCCATTGCATTAGTTAAGTGTACATAGTTGGATTACGAAGGTTAAAAATTTTTCCTCTGCTACATAGTTGGATTACCAAGGTTAAAATTTTTCCTCTGCTACCTGATAACTTCAAGACAATGATATATTTCAGGGGTTAGTTGAGTAATTTAATCTCTCAAATATCTCAACTCTCTCATCTTTAAAATGAGAATGATAGGCACTTTCTCAAAGTGTTGTTTGTGAATAAAATAATGTAAAACATCTAGAATTGTGGTTCACTCATGGTAATAATCTGATAATTATCATCCCTTTTTTTTACCTTTTAACTCATGTTTCTACATAAGTGTACTTTAAGATGTTTAGTAAACTCACTTCCATTAGATTCTTTAAGAGTAGGTTGGATCTCTGCCTCACTGTTCCTATATATAGGTTTATAGTTTACCTATGGAGGAAACTTTGAGGAAAGATTAAAATACATGTGGAAATAAATGAAGACCTAGCAAAGGCTATTTATCCAGAGTTTGCAGTAGAAAATGAGTCAGCCACCACCATGCAGGTTTTGGGGCAGACTCAAAAGCAGTCAGAGGAGTTTATGGTGAAAAAAGAGAAGGCTGCAGGTGTCACTGATTGGAGGTTGTTGGCCTGGAGAAGCTGGAGATGGGCTGACTGAAAAGAAACCTGCTATGTAATTGGTTCAATTCAGTTCAGTTCAGTTCAGTTGCTCAGTTGTGTCTGACTCTTTGCAACCCCAGGAATCGCAGCACACCAGGCCTCGCTGTCCATCACCAACTCCCAGAGTCCACCCAAACCCATGTACATCGATTCAGTGATGCCATCCAGCCATCTCATCCTCTATTGTCCCCTTCTTCTCCTGCCCCCAATCCCTCCCAGCATCAGGGTCTTTTCCAATGAGTCAACTGTTTGCATGAGGAGGCCAAAGTATTGGGGTTACAGCTTCAACATCAGTCCTTCCAATGAACACCCAGGACTGGTCTCCTTTAGGATGGACTGGTTGCATCTCCTTGCAGTCCAAGGGACTAGCAAGAGTTTTCTCCAAATTGATTAGGGGTGCACATTGGACTTATTAGTTAGTCCTACATTGGAAAGAGGTACAAAAAAAAGATGCTGTCGGCTATTATGTTCTGGCAATTTGCGACCTCTTGTTACTGAGGTTTTTATTTGGATTCTCAGATTATTACTAGAGATAGTGATCTTACTTACTACACGTCTGACTTATAGATAGAAGGCTGGTTTCCTGTAGATAATTAGTTATTTTCTGATCCTGATTGCTACGTGTTGAGAATCAAGAGTTCTTTTGTATATGGCCTGGCCCTTGTCCCTTTGTATACTTGGTCTCTCATAAATTTTGGATGTACACCAAGAATATATTTCTAAAATTCTCAAAATCACAGAGCATGCAATTATGATCATTTTTTAATGTATATACTTTGCTATGATTCTAGGTATAAGATAAGTCATATTGTGTCCAACTCTTTGCAACCCCATGGACTGTAGCCCACCAGGCTCCTCTGTCCATGGAATTCTCCAGGCAAGAATACTGGAGTGAGTAGCCATTCCCTTGTCCAGGGGATTTTCCAAAGTAGGGATTGAATCGGAGTCTCCTTGTTGTAGGCAGATTATTTACCATCTGAGCCACCAGGGAAGCACAGTGACAGGTGTAAGTTCCCTGGTGGCTCAGATGGTAAAAGCGTCTGTCTACAATGCGGGAGACCCAGGTTCGATCCCTGGATCAGGAAGATCCGCTGGAGAAGGAAATGGCAATCCACTCCAGTACTATTGCCTGGAAAATCCCATGGACAGAAAAGCCTGGTAGGCTACAGTCCATGGGGTTGCAAAGAGTCGGACATGACTGAGCGATGTTTCTGTTCCTGTTAATAATATAATTAACTGGTATTATTTTAATTTGATTGTATTAATTTACTTGATGAATTCTATTCAGTCAGTTCAGTCGTTCAGTCATGTCCGACTCTGCAACACCATTAACAGCAGTATGCCAGTCCTCCTTGTCCATCACCAACTCCCGGAGTCCACCCAAACCCATGTCCATTGTGTCAGTGATGCCATCCAGCCATCTCATCCTCTGTTGTCCCCTTCTCCTCCTGCCCTTAATCTTTCCCAGCATAAGGGTCCTTTCTAATGAGTCAGCTCTCCACATCAGGTGGTCAAAGTATTGGAGCTTCAGTTTCAACATTAGTCCCTCCAATGAACACCCAGGACTGATCTCCTTTAGGATGGACTGGTTGGATCTCCTTGCAGTCCAAGGGACGCTCAAGAGTTTACTTCAACAACACAGTTCAAAAGCATTAATTCTTTGATGCTCAGCTTTCTTCATAGTCCAACTCTCACATCCATACATGACCACTGGAAAAACCATAGCCTTGACTAGATGGACCTTTGTTGGCAAAGTAATGTCTTTGCTTTTGAATATGCTATCTAGGTTGGTCATAACTTTCCTTCCAAGGAGCAAGTGTCTTTTCATTTCATGGCTGTAATCACCATTCGCAGTGATTTTAGAGCCCAGAAAAATAAAGTGAGCCACTGTATCCACTGTTTCCCCATCTATTTCCCATGAAGTGACCAGATGCCATGATCTTACTTTTCTGAATTTTGGGTTTTAAGCCAACTTTTTCATTCTCTTCTTTCAGTTTCATCAAGAGGGTCTTTAGTTCTTCTTCACTTTCTGTCATAAGGGTGGTGTCATCTGCATATCTGAGGTTATTGATATTTCTCCCAGCAATCTTGATTCTAGCTTGTACTTCTTCCAGCCTAGCATTTCTCATGATGTACTCTTCACGTAAGTTAAATAAGCAGGGTGACAATATACAGCCTTGACGTACTTCTTTTCCTATTTGGAACCAGTCTGTTGTTCCATGTCCAGTTCTAACTGTTGCTTCCTGACCTCATATAGGTTTCTCAAGAGGCAGATCAGGTGGCCTGGTATTCCCATTTCTTTAAGAATTTTCCACAGTTTATTGTAATCCACATAGTCAAAGGCTTTGCAATAGTCAATAAAGCAGAAATAAATGTTTTTCTGGAACTCTCTTACTTTTTTGATGATCCAGCAGATGTTGGCAATTTGATCTCTGGTTCCTCTGCCTTTTCTAAAACCAGCTTGAACATCTGGAAGTTCATGGTTCACATATTGCTGAAGCCTGGCTTGGAGAATTTTGAGCATTACTTTACTAGTGTGTAAGATGAGTGTATGATATATATTTCTACTAACAACCTCAATTAAATTGCTTTATCAGATAGCTTTTTAAATATTCACAAAATGATGAATACATTTAGGAAAGAATGACTGAGCTGTTTTTGTTTATGTGTGAAAGTGAAAGTCACTCAGTCTTGTCCAACTCTTTGTGAGCCCCATGGACTATACAGTCCATGGAGTTTTCTAGGCAAGAATACTGGAGTGGGTAACTTTTCCCTTCTCCAGGGAATCTTCCCAACCCAGATATCAAACACAGATCTCCCACATTGCAAGCAAATTCTTTACCATTTGACTCACCTATAAAATTACAGAATAAATCATATACTCTTAGGATAGCAAAAGTATACAAACTAAAAAATTATTTTATAAGATTTTTTTACTAATTTGGGATACATTTCAAATATCCATTCACACTTATTCTTGAGACAGCAAGTAAGAAGAATCGAAGAGGATCTTTCCTCATGGACTTTGGTTCTTGGTAAGGACACAAAGAAGAATCTGAGGTCTTACTCATGGCAAAAACAAGTTTTTTGAAGAAAAAACAGAAAAAATACCTCAAGAAAGAGGTGGACCAAGCCAAGAGAGGCACTCACACTGGAAAGATGAGGTGTGGGATTTTTAAGACCGGACTTTTACATATTCATCTAGGTGGGCTAGATGACTGTGATCTGCCAGTTTTGACTGACAGTTGCAAGCTACATAACGACAGTCTCTATTGTGCATGTCTTTCCCATAATTTAGTCTGTTATGGTCAGATGTATGTATGTATAGAATATTTATGAACACTTAATTGGCTCTTGGGGCATCCCTGGTGGCTCAGATGGTAAAGAACCTTCCTGCAATGTGGAAGACATAGGTTCAATCCCTGGGTAATGAAGATCCCCTGGAGAAGGGTATGGCTATGCACTCCAATATTCTTATCTGGAGAATTCCATGGACAGAGGAGCCTAGTAGGCCTTGGGATTGCAAACAGTCAGATACTACTGAGCAACTAACACTACTAATAGGCTCTTGGCTGTCTAAGGTCAGATGAGGATATAGCTGTGCATCAGGGGTGCATGTGCCAGAATCGTTGAAGTCCCGATGGTTAGTTTGTATCCACTGTGAACCTAGGGCATGCACACCTGAGTTGGAAAAGACTCTGTGGTTATTGTGTAGCATATTGGTGAGCTTCCTGGGCTACATTGGGGCATGTCTAGGGTGAGGTTTAGAGATCAACTTGAATTCTTTTCAGCTATGCCACCCCTTTTTGCTCATGTCTAACTTCTTATCTAACAAGACCAGCCAGAATTAAAATGTTTCTTTTTTTCTGATTATTTAATTACTAATAAATAAACCCCTACAAAACTGAAGAAAAGACCCTCATGACGTATATAACATTATTTTTGTTAAAATAAGTTAAAAAAAAAAAACATATGTTTTAGGGGAGTCCATTTTTTACACAGTATGTAATGCCAGACTTCTTTAGAACTGCAAAGCAGGGTTCAAAAATGTCTTATTTTTACAGATGAATTCAATTGAATGCATCCATTTTATCAAAGAAAAATTGTAAGGAACACTAATTAGCTGTTATTAACATGAAAAAAGGCATAAAGCCAGTAAATGGGTAGCAAGGAAACCTTTAATTTAGTAATAAAGAATAACAAATTATCATTACCAACAATGGCTGCAAATTTTATTGCACTGTTGTAAAAGATTTTCTGAAATAACTTTTTAAATAGAGTGACTGCTTTGGTTGAAGTTAGACATCATGAAGAAGTGTTATACACTGAAAATCTTTTGGCCTTTTAGTTGTGGAAGTGCAGCAGCAAAATAATAAAAGTAATTTGAACTAAAGAAATCTCTTTCTAGTATTCATGCCAAACTATTTACAAGCATATTAAATCATCATTGGAATAATTTATGGATAGTCATTGTCATGAGGTGATGTGTGGTTTGTGATTATGTGCAGCTTTTTAAAATTAGGTTTCTAGACTTAAATTTAAGAAATAAATTAATGGTTAAAGCTCAGGGAACCTCATCTATGACTACACTCTACCCCAATACTTTCAGTGTACTGAATCCAACTGTAATAGATTCCCAGCTTGTCCTATCCAGCAAAGAAAATCTACTGATAACAGCGTGTGGTAAAGGAAAGTAGTGTTTATTTTAGGTCACTAAATAAGGGAGATATTGTGCTTCCCTGTTGGCTCAGATGGTAAAGAAGCTGTCTGCAATGCAGGAGACCCACGTTCGATCTCTGGGTCAGGAAGATCCCCTGAAGTCTTGGATCCATTTCAGCTTGGCTCTTTGAGTTTGGGATTTTTTATAAAGGTGAAAAACAAAGAGTCTGGGATTAATCTTTGTCTTGTGACAGTTCTGTGATATTTCTTAATCATAATTTCAGGAGTCAGGATATCTATGATTTATGATTCTTAGGCAGGCCAGGTGGTCCATGGTGCCAGGGTCTGTAATATCACCTTGCCATGGAGAAACAAGCTGAGCTGGTACTTTAATTATGATATCTATAGTAGCAATTTTGGTTATCAACAACAGTTTTAGTCATCTGTCTCTTGTTAAGTAGTGTTCAGTTAGCTCAAAGATGATATCATAGAGGACAAGAAAGAGAATAAAATTTTGGACAGAGAGATTAATAGGAAACAGCAATGAAAATAGCAAACAGTCTCCCCTGGTTTTAGGGAGACTGAGTTTCATTAGTAGAAATGAGTACTACTGGCCTTAGCATTTAAAAACCATAGATCCTAATTCTAAATGGCCTGGCTTGTTAGAGACACTGTGAAAAACAACAACAAAAAAACACCTCACTTTTTACTACATGTTTCAAACTCATGCTCAGTAAATCTTCATAGAAGGTCAAAGATTGTGTTAAAAGAGGATTTTCAGGTGATAAAAAAGGATAAAACTATGACTTTCATACAGCTATAACAGTGAACAAATCATAAAGTATTTTGTTTAGTTCATTCAATGAGGGAAACAGAAAAATATTATTATAACCTGGCCAGAAAAGAATTAGAACAGCAGTCATAGGTGTACAGAATTGTACGATAGCTCAAAGACAATACAAAGTTTTAAATCATATAACCCAGCAGGGTGTGCTGGATATAGACAATGCACAGGTGTAAAGTAGGTCAAAGACTATGAGGGACTGGAGTCATGTGACCTGGTGTGGGCTATCGTCTAGGCAATGCGTAGTTTTCACTGAATGCTGTGTGTGTGTGATTTTTTCCTATAAGAGGCTTCTGTGTGTGTGTGTGTTTTTTTTTTCCTCAAGCCAAACGTAGAATTTATTTTTATTTTTATTTTTTTTAATTTTTATTTTTACTTTATTTTACTTTACAATACTGTATTGGTTTTGCCATACATAACACTGAGATAATTTTCTGATTTTTATCCAGCTAGTTAAAGCACTCAGCATGTTCACTTTTAAGTATTTTATATATATATATATATATATATATATATATATATATGCATGCATACAGTGTTCTGATTGTTGAGGTGATTGGTTAAAACAGACATAAATCAGTTCAAGTCAGGTATCCTTTCAGAGACAAAATACACAGAAAAATAACCAGAATACATATTGCAACAAAACTTCAACCCACAAACTCTATAGTAACCAGTCCAAGAAGCCAAAACACAATCTTTGATGCAATCATCCCAGGAGGCTCAGAATTGTTGACTACCATTTTCCCTATTTTTTGACCCTACTTCAAACTCAGGATCAAATGGAGAAAGCCAAATATGTTCCCCAAACCGACCACATAGGATTTGTTGTTGTTTTAGCCTTTAAATCTTGACCAACTCTTTTAGCAACTCCATGGACTATAGCCCCCTAAACTCCTGTGTCCACTGAATTATCCAGTAAAAAAATACTGTAGTGGGTTGCCGTTTCCTTCTCCAGAGGATCTTCCCAACCCAAGGACTAAACCCGTGTCTCTTGAGTTGCATCTGGATTCTTTATCACAGAACCACCTGCATGTTGTGTGCTAAGTCACTATGGTCGTGTCCAACTCTTTGCAACCCTATGGATTGTAGCCCACCAGTCTCCTCTGCCCATAGGATTCTCCAGGCAAGAATACTGGAGTGGGTTGTCATGCCTCCTCCAGGTGATCTTCCCAAACCAGAGACTGAACCTGTGTCTCTTGAGATTGCTGCATTGGCAGACAGGTTCTTTACTATTAGCTCCACCTGTGAATATTGCTGAGCAACCTGCTGCTGCTGCTAAGTCACTTCAGTTGTGTCTGACTCTGTGCGACCCCATAGACGGCAGCCCACCAGGCTCCCCCGTCCCTGGGATTCTCCAGGCAAGAACACTGGAGTGGGTCGCCATTTCCTTTTCCAATGCATGAAAGTGAAAAGTGAAAGTGAAGTCGCTCAGTCGTGTCCTACTATTAGCGACCCCATGGACTGCAGCCCACCAGGCTCCTCCTTCCATGGGGTTTTCCAGGCAAGAGTACTGGAGTGGGGTGCCATTGCCTTCTCCAGAGCAACCTGGGAGGATCTTAATTACTTAAGATAGTTCAGTTCAGTTCAGCACTCAGTAGTGTCCCACTCTTTGCAACCTTATGGACTGCAGCACACCAGGCTTCCCTGTTCATCACCAACTCCAAGAGTTTATTCAAACTCATTTCCAATGTGTCGCTGATGCTATCCAACAACCTCATCCTCTGTCATCCCCTTCTCCTCCTGCCTTCAATCTTTCCCAGCATCAGGGTCTTTTCCAATGAATCAGTTCTTCCCATCAGGTGGCCAAAGTACTGGAGCTTCAGCTTCAGCATCAGTCCTTCCAATGAATCTTCAGGACTGTTTTCCTTTACAATGGACTGGCTGGATCTCCTTGCAGTCTAAAGGACTCTACAGAATCTTCTTCAATACCACAGTTCAAAAGCATCAGTTCTTTGACACTCAGATTTTTACAGTTCAGCTCTCAAATCCATACATGACTAATGGAAAAACCATAGCTTTGACTAGAGGGACCTTTGTTGGCAGAGTAATGTCTCTGCTTTTTAATATGCTGTCTAGGTTGGTCATAGATTTTCTTAAAAGGGCAAACAACTTTTAATTTTATGGCTGCAGACACCATCTGCAGTGACTTTGGAGCCCAGAAAAATAAAGTCAGCCACTGTTTCCACTGTTTCCCGATCTATTTCCCATGTAATGATGGGACCAGATGCCACTATCTTACTTTTCTGAATTTTGGGTTTTAAGCCAACTTTTTCACTTTCCTCTTTCACTTTCATCAAGAGGCTGTTTGATTCTTCTTCAGTTTCTGCCATGAGGTTGGTGTCGTCTGCATATCTGAGGTTATTCATATTTCTCCAGGCAATCTTGATTCCAGCTTGTGCTTCTTCCAGCCCAGCATTTCTCATGATGTACTCTGCACATAAGTTAAATAAGCAGGGTGACAATATACAGCCTTGATGTACACCTTTCCCTGTTTGGAACCAGTCTGTTGTTCCATGTCCAGTTCTAACTGTTGCTTCCTGACCTGCATGCAGGTTTCTCAAAGGGCAGGTCAGGTGGCCTGGTATTCCCATTTCTTTAAGAATTTTCCACAGTTTATTTTGATCTGCACAGTGAAAGGCTTTGGTATAGTCAATAAAGCGGAAATAAATGTTTTTCTGGAACTTTCTTGCTTTTTCAATGATCCAGCGGATGTTGGCAATTTGATCTCTGGTTCCTCTGCCTTTTCTAAAACCAGCTTGAACATCTGGAAGTTCACGGTTCATGTACTGTTGAAGCCTGGCTTGGACTATTTTGAATATTACTTTACTAGCCTGTGAAATTTGAAGAAGGTGATGGCACCCCACTCCAGTATTCTTGCCTGGAAAATCCCATGGACAGAGGAGCCTGATAGGCTGCAGTCCATGGTGTTGCCCGAAGAGTCAGACACGACTGAAAGACTTCACTTTCACTTTTCAACTTTCATGTATTGGAGAAGGAAATGCCAACCCACTCCAGTGTTCTTGCCTGGAGAATCCCTGGGACGGGGGAGCCTGGTGGGCTGCTGTCTATGAGGTCGCATAGAGTCGGACACGACTGAAGTGACTTAGCAGCAGCCTGTGAGATGAGTGCAATTGTGTGGTAGTTTGAGCATTCTTTGGCATTGCCTTTCTTAGGGGTTGGAATGAAAACTGACCTTTTTCAGTCCTGTGGCCACTGCTGAGTTTTCCAAATTTGCTGGTATACTAAGTGTAGCACTTTCACAGCATCATCTTTTAAGATTTGAAATAGCTCAACTGGAATTCCATCACCTCCACTAGCGTTGTTTGTAGTGATGCTTCCTATGGCCCACTTGACTTCACATTCCAGGATGTCTGGCTCTAGGTGAATGATCATACCATCGTGATTATCTGGGTCATGAAGATTCTTTTTGTATAGGTATACTGTGTATTCTTGCCATATCTTTTTAATATCTTCTGCTTCTGTTAGGTACACAGAAAACTTCTGATGGGCACAGTAAAGGGTAGAAATGGTATGGACCTAACAGAAGCAGAATACACAGAAAAATTATGCAAAAAATATCTTTATGACCCAGATAATTACTTAAGATAGCCTGTTTCTAATTAGCCAGCTTGCAACTTCCTTCTTCCAACAACCTCCAATCAGACCATATCTGAAACCTTGCCATTTCTTTCTATAAAGCTTTCCCAGTCCCCTGCCTGTCTCTAAATCTCAGTCAGATGTAAGTGACACTGGCCAACTTCCTTGTTACTGTAAGCTTTGGATAAATACCTGTTGTTTGTTCTCACGTGTTTGGGCTTTGCTTACTTTCACAACTCACAACTATGAAACCTAGACACTGTTAGCTAATTCATAGAGGGAAGAAAACTGAAATAATTAAAATAAATTCAGTACTCCAAAACATCACCTTGGAGGCACATGTCTTTCTTGATTGGCAATCTACATGTAAAACTCATGATAATTTAGAAATTTTCAGTCAATACAAGCTTACCTAAATACTGATTTTGTGCAAATATAGGATTTGTTAAAAAATCTGATTACTATATACCATGTATAAAAGGAGCCCCCTAGTGGCTCAGATGGAAAAGGATATGTCTTTAATGCAGGAGTCTGATTCTATCCCTGGGTCAGGAAGATCCCTTGGAGAAGATAATGGCTACTCACTGCAGTATTCTTGCCAGATAATTCCATGGACAGAGGAACCTGGTGACCTATAGTGTATGGGGTTGTAAAAGAGTCGGACACGACTTATTGATTAAAACAAAAACAAGAACAAATCCTAAATGATTGGTTTGGGGAACATGTTTGGCTTTCTCCATTTAACCCTAAATTGGAGTAAAGTGAGTGAAAGTCACTCAGTCATATCTGACTCTTTGTGACCCCATGTATGATACAATCCATGAAATTCTCCAGGCCAGAATACTGGAGTAGGTAGCCTTTCCCTTCTCCAGGAGATCTTCCCAACCGAGGGATCAAACCCAGGTCTCGTCTCCCACATTGCAAAAATATTCTTTACCAGCTGAGCCACTAGGCAAGCTGCCCAAAGTTGGATGTGGGATCAAAAATAGAGAAAGTGGCAGTCATTGATCAATTCTGAGCCTCCTGCGATGATTGCTTCAGAGACTGTTTTGGCTTCTTGGACTGGTGGGTTGAACTTTTATTGCAATATGTAGTTTGGCTATTTTTCTGCATATTTTGTCTCTGAAAGGATATCTGATCTGAACCAGTTTATAACTATTTTATCTGATCACTGCAACAATCAGAACACTGTATATAAATGATACTTAAGTGTGAACATGCTGAGCACTTTGAGTAGTTGGATAAAAGTCACACAATTATAAAAGATTAGATTTAAATAGTTGTATGTATATCTTTGGTTTTATTAATATATGTTTATTAATTTTATTCAATATTATTTTTGTGGTATTAAAGTTATCTTTATCATTCTACATTTTACTTGTTACATCTTATCTGTTATTTTATTAATTTATGCCAAATTTCTGTTCATATATTTTTCAAGTACCCAAATTTTAGTTTTATTCTTTTCTAAATTTGTCTTTGCTTTCTCTGTATTATTTTGCACTTGTTTGCCATTTTCTTTAATCTCAAATTTTTGTAATAAAAGCTAATCTTATTTAGCTTCTATTTATGTAATTTTTAAATCAATATTGAATGGCATAGATTTTCCTCATGTGTATTGCTTTACATATGTTCTAGATTTTGACGTGTTGTATCCATAATAGAATTTGTTTTATGCAAAAATATTTAATGACAAGAAATTTCATTTCCAAATACACAAGATTTTGTCATTAATTTCTATTAATTTTTCTTTAGAACTAAAAGAACATTGCATATTAATTCATCACAATTCACTGAAACTTTTTTGTTGCCTAAAATTTGATGATATCACTGACTCCATGGATGTGAGTTTGAGTGAACTCTGGGGGTTGGTATTGGACAGGGAGACCTGGCATACTGCAATTCATGGGGTCACAAAGAGTCGGACATGACTGAATGACTGAACCGAACTGAAAGTAGAAATTATTTTCAGAAAATATGATCATCTTTTGACAGATCAGAAGGCAGACTGTCAGAAAATAATATACTTTTAAAATTAAGTATCTTTTAAACATATATATCTATAGTAAGCTTTGTTCTAAATGCTGGAGCTATAGCACTAAAGAAAAGATCATAATAAATGACTCACATAAAGTCTTCATAGGAATATTTTATCATAAATTATGTTGAATATAAGAATATCATGAAATCAATAAAAGGAAAACAATCAGAGATGAGGTGTGACTTAAGGTACTTGGAGAATGTCTTACTGTGAAAGTATATTTGAGAAGAAAACTTAAGTGTATGAGGAAGCCATCCTTGAAAATATCCAAAGGAAATGCTTTGCAGACAGAGATAAATGAAAATTAATAGTGTATTCTAGGCAATGATGAAGATTTGAAACCAGCTTCAGAGGAGATTTCTAACTTATAGATTTGTTGATTTCTTATGGTATAAATATGGCTATGGTCATTTTCAACTTACCAACATGTAGTCATTGAATTCAGACACCATGGTATAATATCTCTACTATATGTTTAATAGATATGGATAGAATTATGACAGATATAAATAAACTTCAATACATAGATTATATTAAATATATATAGATAGATTATATAATATATAGAACATGATTAATATTACATATAGATTATCATAAAATGCAGCAAAATAATTAGTAAGTGATGAGTTTCAAGTATATTTTATGCAATTTTAATATAATTAAATTTTACTATATAATTTAATTTTTAGCAATGACTGAATTATCTGACTTTCTAAGTAGTTTTTTTTTTTTTTTTTCCTTTATGCAATGTGACTTGAAAGGTCCCAGTCCCTTGACCAGGACTGAACCTGGATCACAGTAAGTGAAAGCCCTGAATCTGAACCACTACACCACCAGGGAACTCCCTGTCTTATAATTTAATAGTCAGTACTCAAATGCAGTTCTATGATACCTCTGGATCCAGGAAATCAAGACCAGTCTTTGGGTAGGAATGGGTAGATAGGAAGAACAGGAAACGTTAAAGAGGTACATGGGCATTTGCACAGGTAGTGGGGCTAGACTTATATGGAGAGTTTTGCTGTTACTCTGCCTGTCTGGGGAGTATCTAGAGAGATTTTAGCAGAGAAGAAACTTGATCTGTTATTTTAAAAGTGTTATTATGACTGTTATTTTGAGAATAATTTGTATTACAGAAAATGAAAAATTGATAAAAATCAATTAGGAGGATATTCCAGTAGTCCAGGAAAGATTCAGAATACTTTTTGAAGATTAAATATATATCTCCTGATTTAGTCTCTCAGTCGTGTCCAACTCTTGTGACCCTATGGACTACTGCCTTCCAGGCTTCTCTGTCCATTGGATTCTCCAGGCAAGGATACTGGAGCAGGTTCCCATTTTTTTCTCCAGGGAGTCTTTCCAACCCAGGGATTGAACCCTGGCCTCCTGCATATCAGGTGGATTCTTTACCGACTGCAGGGAAGCCATATATACATATATACATATATATATATATATATATATATATATATATATGTTGTGCTGTGCTTCGTCACTCAGTCATGTCCGACACTTTGTGACCCCATAGGCTGTAGCCCACCAGGCTCCTCTGTCCATGGGGATTCTCCAGGCAAGAATACTAGACTGGGTTGCCATTCCAGGGGATCTTCCCAGGGGATCTCCCAGGGATCTTCCCAACCCAGGGATCAGACCCATGTCTCCTGCATTGGAGGTGGATTCTTTACAATTTGAGATACCAGGGAAGCCCACATGAATGTGTGTGTGTGTGTATATATATATATATATATATATATATATATGTATATATATATATATATGTATATGTATATGTATATACCATTTACTAAAAGTATAAAAAAAATAAATGTGGAGTGTGAGAGTAAGAAAGAGTCAATGATTTTGACCTTGAGTTTCTAGAAAGGTGAATTTGTCAACTGAGATAGGGTGGCAATGGGTAGAACATGATGATGTCAAGTTAACTTTGGAACATTTCAA
The DNA here is from genome assembly GCF_023091745.1 of Budorcas taxicolor. NCBI lineage: Eukaryota > Metazoa > Chordata > Mammalia > Artiodactyla > Bovidae > Budorcas > Budorcas taxicolor. The sequence goes on from NC_068910.1 coordinate 76,869,739, forward strand.
GTTAAAGTGGCTACTGTGCTTGTAGAAACAATGAGTAGGAGTGGAATATATGAGTCTGGAGTTTAAGTGTTTGAATAACTAACTATAATGGAAGAATTTACTCCCAAATGACTTTAATAATAAAGGTTTAATAGTAATTCAATTACTAGGTAAATAAGACAAGCAGTGCCTTGAATTAAGTAGGAAGTATTTAAATGATCATCCTTGTGCATACATAAGTATAACTATTCTGGCTTTGGGGGGGTGTAGACAGTTCTAAGTTAGTAATGTTGGTGAGGTGTATAGAAATGTCTTCTTTGTTTGTTTCCAATGTAGTCTTTCAGCTTTTCTTCCTCAATGACTGGTAAAGGTTACAGTAACTCAAAGCAATTCTGTGCTTTCTAATGACACATTCAATCTGTTTCCTCACTGCCTTCAAAGGAGAATTTAAAAAAATGAATATCTTGGTTTCTCCACCCAGTTATAGGCTGAAATAGAAACCAAAATATTTTCCAATGATTACTATATATATGTGTGTGTGTGTGTGTGTGTGTGTGTGTGTGTGTGTGTGGATTTTTAAAAATTCTGTGTTTTTGTTTATCAGCAAATGTTATTTTCATGTCCTAAAAGCAAAATTGTGCCTGTTTTTTGCAACTAGAAAAAAGTTTTAAAAGCACATTAATATTCTAATAACAATTTCAGAGCTGTTAGCTAATTTAATATTTGTTGTTTAGTTGCTAATTTGTGTCTGTCTGTTTCTGACCCCACGGACTGTAGCCCACCAGGCTCCTCTCTTCATAGGGTTTCTCAGGCAAGAACACTGGAGTAGGTTGCCATTTCCTGCCTCAGGAGATCTCGACCCAGGCATAGAATCTATATCTCATGCATTGGTCTGTGGATTCTTTACTGCTGAGCCACCAGAGAAGCCTCCAGTTTAATTCTTGGAATAAGTTTAACATCATTTTGGTACTACTTTCAGCTTTTGAGGCCTGGGACCAGTTCTGAATTCCATCTTTTCTGTCTGATGTTTTTTGAATAAGTCCCTCTTCACGTTGGCTGCTACTGAGAGGTAACCAGAAGTCAGACTCTGGTAAGGAACCTGGGGGATATTAATATTTACAGCACTTGGTTCTGATACACAATGCAAAATAATACCAAAGTATCTGCAATTCTAGGCATATAGGCAGACCTCATTTGTATATTGTGTTGAACAGAAGAGAACTATTTAATTATTGTTATACTTTGTTAAATGCAATCTCATTCAAGGAATATAAGAATATCTAATTACTTCTATTAAAACTAAGTACACTGAATTTTTTAAATAATAAAAATAAGATGCATAGAGGTCAAAAGAAGAGAGAAACTGTAGTTGCTTGGATAAATCATAAAGATCTTTATTAGAGAAAGCAGTGTTGAGTTTGAACTTGACAGATGACTAAAATGCCAGCAGATGGAAGTAGTAGTTAGACTTCATTAAGTAGAGAAGTGTAGTGTGAGCAAAAGTTCAGATTTTGGAAAAAATAAAAATGTATGAAAAATAATCAAGTTTTGCTGGAATAAAGTTCAGCCTAGAGGAATGATGCACATCTAGGTCAGAAAAGACTGCTGCTATTGGAAGGCTTCACGGTTAGTGAGAGATCTTTTCATTTCTGTAGAAATTGTAATTATTTCTGGTTTTGTTAAGAAAGTGAAATGTTTGTAAACAAATTTGGAAAGTAATTAGTAGAGTAATGATCATTGAGGAAATTCTATCAGGAGGAAAGTGACATAAGAATGGAAATATGAAGTACAGTAAGAATTTTAGAGGTAGAAACCACAGGAGTTGGAAAATAACGGGGTATGAGAGACAAAAAAGAATATTGAAACAGCTTAGCTGTGGAGTCCTAAGTGACAGAATATTTCTGCAATTTGGAGGAATAGGGAAGTTGGGAACAGATGCAGATGTCGAGTTGGGACATGTGATATATTATACAGATGGTATTTGGGCACCAGACACCTGTGTCCTCTGAACAATGCATGAAAAAGAGAGGGTTGCAATTATGCACCTTGAGTGTTTTCAGAATAAAAATATTGAAACATATGAAGATGGATATGATTTGGTGAAACCTAAAAGGAAGATTCCACATACTTAATCTTTTCAGCCCTATTCAGGACATCTTTTACTTTAAAAAATACCTTCAGTTTTGAACTTCATCTTGTCCAGTTTATTATTCTTTCCTTATGAGAAGTAAACTGGTTATCAAAATAAGATTCTCTTACACTAAATGTGGTGAGACTGCTAAGTACCCACCTAATATCTTCTCCTTTTTCTTACCACTAAAGTGAAAGTGTTAGTTGCTCAGTTATGTCTGATTCTTGCAAGCCCATGGACTGTAGCCTGTCAGGCTCCTCTGTCCATGAAATTCACCAGGCAAGAATACTGGATTGGGAAGCCATTCCCTTCTCAAGGGGATTTTTCTGATCCATGGATCAAACCCCAGTCTTGTGCATTGGGGGCAGATTCTTTACCATCTGAGCCACCTAAAGTCTGACATTATTTGTAGTATCACTGAGCCCAGCTTTAAAAAATTGATAATAAATTTTTTTTTCCCCTTCTTGTCATGTAACACATTTTGGCCAATGAGATAAAAATGGAATTCCCAAGGGAACTTCCCACGCCTCAGGGGCACACTTCCCTTTTGTTCTTTCCTTTCTTTATGCCTGAGACACTGTTGTGATGGCTGCTAGATGAAAATCTGATCCTGTGCTTTAATCCTGAATTTCTCCCTCTGAGTATCCTGTATGTGAGAAAACACTACAGTTATAACTTAAGGCACCGCTTTGCAGGCTCTTCTTGTTCCTAGCTGGGTACAAAAGGATTATATGAAATCAGTGATTCCCTGTGCCAAACTGTCATGATATGAGTATGTGGATTTACTTGTCATTACCATAAAAGATGTGTAAGTTTTAAGAAAAAAATCTAAGCATCTCATGTTAAGACCCATAATTGAAATGGCTTAACAAAATGCATTAAACTGGCCAAGATTTTTAAGGGTACTTTTTGAATGACAGGACTGTTTATTATCTTTAAACAACTACTGTTTCCTATTTCAATCACCTTGTTTTTTATGATTGAAAACCAATCACAAAATATTTTTGTGATATTGAGTTATGTCAGAAGATTTGTAGGAAGAAAAGGGGAATAAATAGCTCATGGATGTATCATGAGCTAGTATTTATTATGTGTTTTACCAAGCATTTTATATGGTTAGTAAATATCATCAAAGTGAATATTCCAGCAATCACAGATATCAACTGAAAAGGCATCATACCCTGATGTTTTTTATTGCCTATTCTTAATATGCTTATTTGGTACAGTGTGAAATGCATGCAGATACAATAAGGAAAGGTAAAAGTTTCCTTTGAGGTAGACTGCATATACAATATAGTGACACTCTGAAGAACTGGAGGCATGGAAAAACACTAAAACCATAAAAACTGATTACTTTATCTTGAGTGTTTTGTCATTTTTCCTTATTTTGTCTCCTTTGTGCAGTAATCAAATGATGTTAAAAACCCCAAACTTACTCTATTAAAATAAAAAAAAATACAGATTTAAATATTGAGGGCACTCTAAAACTCCCAAACTAATGACAATTATTTTATTTGATCAGTGAAAAGAAAAGAATATTTCTCACATATCAGTTCAGTTCAGTTCATTTCTTCAGTGTGTCCATCTCTTTGTAACCCCATGGACTGCAGCATGCCAGGCTTCCCTGTGCATCTCCAACTCCCCGGGCTTGTTGAAACTCATGTCCATCAAGTTGATGATGCCATCCAACCATCTCATCCTCTGTTGTCCCCTTATCCTCCTGGCTTCAATCTTGCCCAGCATCAGGGTCTTTTCCAGTGAGTCAGTTCTCATCAGTTGGCCAAAGCATTGGAGCTTCAGCTTCAGCATCAGTCCTTACAGTGAGTATTTAGGACTAATTTCTTTTAGGATTAACTGGTTGGCTCTCCTTGCAGTCCAAAGGACTCTCAAGAGTCTTCTCCAACACCACAGTTCAAAAGCATCAATTCTTCAGCTCATTTAGTAAATGCTTATTTTCAGTATTATCAAATGAACAGAAGGAATAGGAAACATGTTTAAAGTCCAACTGATATTCTGAGTATATTTGTATTAACCATTCAACAATGACAATAGAAAACAAATTAAACTATTCTTTTTTGAAGGGAGGGGGCTTTAAATAAGAAATATTTATTGATATAAGAAGGGGCTTCCAAGGTGGCACAGTGGTAAAGAAGTCACCTCCCATTGTAGGAGACGCAAGAGACTTGGGTTTGATCCCTGGGTCAGGGATTTTCTCTGGAGCAGAAATGGCAACTGGCTCCAGTATTCTTGCTTGGAAAATTCCACAGACAGAGGAGCCTGGAGGGCTACAGTTCATGCAGTTTCAAAGAATTAGACATGACTGAGAGTGCATGCTAACCACCTATTGATATAAGAGGAGGGAATCATGCGATATTATGGTTATAGTTAACTTGATACAGCTCTCTTATTCTAATGCTTCACACAAGAAAAGAGTATATAACCATATAAAATGCTTGGTAAAATGCATAATAAATACTAACTCATGATACATCCATGAGGTGTTTTTTTCCCTTCTGACAGAACTCAAATATGGTCCTGGAGTTCACCCCTTCACCAAAGTCACCCCTACCTCAATGGAAGTTATCAAATCTGATAAATTTAAAGCAGTTATTAGAGTTCATTAACTTTTCCAGTAATTGAGTTAGTCATGAACTTGCAAATATGTTTTAACCAAGAAGAGCATTAGAGATATCTGCTAGAAAGATTTATGAAAGTTAATCTAACTCTAGAGGAAAGACAGAGAGACGTTAGGGGAGGAAGAGAGAGGGAGAAGAAAAAAAGACAGATTAAGAAAAACAAGAAGAAAGAGGAAGAGGATGGAAAGAAGGAAATCGATAGTAGTGTGTGCATGCTAAGTCGCTTCAGTTGTGTCTGACTCTTTACGACCCCATGGGCTATAGTCTGCCAGGCTCCTCTGTCCATGGAATTATGCAGGCAAGAATACTAGAGTGGGTTGCTATGCCCTTCTCCAGGGGATCTTTCCAACCCAGGAATTGAACCCCAGTCTCCTGAATTGTAGGAAGTTTCCTTACCATTTGAGGCACCAGAGAAGCCCAATGAGGCATTACCTCTCACCAGTTAGAATGGTTATCAACTGATAAGAACTAGCTAGCATTAGAGGGGATGTGGAGAAAAGGGTACATTTGTGCTCTGTTGATGGGAATGTGAATTGGTGCAGCTACCAGGGAAAAACAGTATGGAAATTCCTCAAAAAGTTAAAAATAGAACTATCATATGATCCGCACCCACAATTCCACATCTGTGTATTTATCTAAAGAAAACAAAAACACTAACTGGAAAAATATATATGTACCCTCATGTTAATTGCTGTATTATTAACAATAACAAAGATGTGGACATAGCTAAAGTGTCTATGAAGGGATGAGGGATAAAGAAAATATACATAAATACAATGAAATATTGGTCAGCCATTAAAAATAATAATAAATCTTGCAATTTGCAACAGAATGGATGGAACTTTAGCTCATTATGCTAAGTGAAATAAGTCAGGGAGAGAAAGACAAACACTGTACAATTTCACACACACATCCAGTGGATGGAAGTCACTGTGATTTCCAACGTGACTTATGGTTCAGTTTTAATAAAGAACAATGGTTCAGTTTTACTTTGAAGAACAAAATAATCAAAGATTGTATACCATGTTCCTCTAATTGCTCACATGCCTAAAGCTAGATGAAGTCAGGTTATATAAGTACTATATATGTCTAACACATCACAGGCCAAAAAGCCTTTCAAAGATGAATTTGGAAAACCAAATATGATAGTGTAACCCATTTTTTAGCATGCTTCATGCCCTTTATTATATTCTGCAAATTATTTGAACCACAAAGAAGCTCTTCCTAACACAATAGCAAAATCATTGCTGTGGTTTTTCTGTAATAATCTCAGCTGGGGATTAAGTGATAGAAGCAGCAACAGACCTGAAAATCAATGTTCCTCTTCTTTTGTATGACTGATCACTTGGCTCAGTGTTACCATTATGGAGAATTAAGTATTGACTTAACATCCACATTTGGAAGCAAACAAACAAACAAAAAATAGCAACTTAATTATGAACTACTCCTGGGGAACTCTGAGAGCCTCTGGGAAAATATAAAATATATTAAATGAATTAAGTTATAATGTGGTCATGCCTAAACTGTCTTGGTCTGATTTTTTTTTTTTTTTTTTACTTTACTTTAGCTTGGAAAGTATGAAAGTGAAAGGGTTAGCTGCTCAGTCAGTGTCTGACTCTTCTCAACCCCACAGACTGTAGCCTGCCAGGCTCCTCTGTCCATGGAATTCTCCAGACAAGAATACTGGAGTGGGTTGTCATTTCTTTCTCCAAGAGATCTTCTTGACCCAGGGATCAAGCCTGTGTCTCCTGCATTGTAGGCAGATTGTTTACCATTTGAGCCACCAGGGAAGCCTAGGATAAGAGCAAATCCATGAGGAGAAAAGATGTCTCAATTGTTTTAATAAGTTAGTAATATCTTAATCCAACATAATGAGCTTATTGCATTTAGAACCTTAGAATGCTATTTGCATGTGTGCTAAGTTGCTTCAGTCTTGTCTGACTCTATGCGACCCTGTGGACTGTAGTCCGCCAGGCTCCTCTGTCTCTAGGGGATCTTTCCAACCCAGGGATCAAACCTGCGTCTCTTATGTCTCCTGCCTTGGCAGATGGGTTCTTTACCACTAGTGCCACCTTGGAATTTAAATTGATGTTAGAATCACTTTTTATAAACAATATTATTTAAAAAAAAAATCATACAGGGAAATTGGAACTGTCCATTTCCATAGTCTCTAAAATATATCTGTATTATGATTATGATGCAGTGCACTCCATTCTAACATTTACAGTTGGGTCCAGCCTTCCAGAGCTAGCATATCTACATATGTTTTTCACCTCCATGTTATAATCTAGGACTGCAGATTCCACAGCTAGACATACTGCTTTTAAATCTGGGCTCTGACACTTAATGACAATACAGTTTGCACCGGGTTCTCCATCTCTCTGGGCTTCAGCTTCCTTTCTTGTACAATGGATAAAAAGTATCATCTTCATAAGGTTTTTGTGAGATTCAGTGCAACAGTCTATGAAAAGTAGTTAAATAGTGCTTGGGTTTATTACTCATCTGCTGCAATTAACTTTGTCCTCATCTGTAATTTGGGTAGTGACAATATTAACTCCTTCCATGCAGTTTTTAAAAATTCTACACATAATTCACCTTAAACACACCTCTGAACCCCTATTCTTATTTTTGTTGTCATTCTTCCTTCACTTGCATTCAAATCTTTTTCTCTCTCTTGTATGATTCTTCCTAACTGGTTTCTTTCTTAAATCTGCAAATTTCTTTGGGCAATTTGATAACTGACATAGAGCAAAGAGATCTTAAAGTCCTCACTCAAAGACAATTTGCTTAACTAATAGCCTTGTAAGTTTCCTGAACAACCTTGCTTTCCATATGTCTCATAAAAAGAAAGACAAAAATAAAGCGCTTTATCTGATTTCAAAATAATATCTATTGTCTTGAAAAGAAACCTTAAACTTGACAGGGTAACAAACTGTTATCTGTAGATATATTTCCTTTTAATCAAGTATTTGTCAAAACTGTCAGTTTTTAATACAATTTCTGGCACTGATTAAGAAACATGAATTTTCTTAGTGAATCACAAGAATCTCTCCATCTTCCTTAAAACCTCAGCAAAAAGGTTTTCTATATTTGAAAATGGAAAATATTAGTAATAACACAAACATTGTACTTAACACTTGACTGAGATATCAGGCTTTCCCTTGTTTACAAAGCTGTTATTTATAGCTCACATATACATGGCATAGAAAAATGAGCTATTTCCCCTTGGCTAATAGCTAATATTAAAAGCATCTACTCTTGATAACTAGTTACATTAGAGAATTTCCTACTTTCTCAAATCTTGTCCTGCAAGCTCAAAAGCAGTTAAGATTTTCCAATAGAATAAATTTACACAGAAATCCAAGAAAAACTATTTATCAAGAAGATGAAACTGACAAATTTTTATTCATTTCAAATGAGAAAGTAAAAAAAAGTACATGTAATTATATAACTTTCATATTAGCACAAAAAACTGCATAATTTTTCTCCAATCACATGAGTAATCCAGTCATCTCAGTAGATTCTTTAAAAACTATGCAATTAAAACAAAGACAACCATTCAATGTTTAATCATATTAATGTGTTTATTGTTGCAATTTTTTTCAGTTATCTCTCCTGCTGTATTAGCCATAATTTGGGTTATTGGTTTAATTATCCTTACCTACAATAACCCTCATAAAAATAAGCTACAATATCAGTGATTTATAAGACTTAATATTTTTCCAAGTGTTGAATATGCAGGTGGCTCCAGAAAATATGGTTCAGGCCTTTGGGTAGATTTAGCTCCGTCCTTGGAGAAGGCAATGGCACCCCACTCCAGTACTCTTGCCTGGAAAATCCCATGGATGGAGGAGCCTGGTAGGCCATAGTCCATGTGGTCGCGAAGAGTTGGACACGACTGAGCGACCTCAGTTTCACGTTTCACTTTCATGCATTGGAGAAGGAAATGGCAACCCACTCCAGTGTTCTTGCCTGGAGAATCCCAGGGATGGTCGAGCCTGGTGGGCTGCCGTCTATTGGGTTGCACAGAGTCAGACAGGACTGAAGTGACTTAGCAGTAGCAGCAGCAGCTCTGTCCTACCAGTCTTCTCACTCGGGATTCAATCTGACAGAACAGAGGTTGCCAAAGACATGCTCCTTTCAAGGCAGAAAGCAGGAACCAGAGAATCTAAGCTTACTATCAGTGGCGTAGGGAAGAATATTTCTTCCATGCAGGAAGGAGAAGGACGTGGATATTTGCTCAACAATAATATAATCTACCACAGATTGCTTCTGAAAGCATTAGCACATTTAAATCTTCTTTCTTTCTGTGCTTGATAGCAAAATTACCAAATTTCTCACTGACTGTTCCTTCTTTATATGTTTCTGTATTACTCTATTCAACCCTGAAGGCCAGAGAAACATTTAATTTCTTAGATAAAATTTCATTCACTCCTCTGATGAAATTTGTGTGACTCAAACTCAATTTCCTTACGTAGTTCTTGGGTTGTTGTTGCCTCATTTTAGATCCCAAGCAATACTAAATAAAACATGGAGTGAAAAGTAATCTTAAAAGTGTTAATCGTGTCCGACTTTTAGTGGCCCCTTGTATTGTAACCCACAGGTTCTTTTGTCCATGGAATAGTCCTGGCAAGAATACTGGAGTGGGTGGCTGTTTCCTTCTCCAGGGGACCTTCCTGACCCAGTGTTCAAACCTGAGTCTCCTGCATTACAGGCAGATTCTTTACCATCTGAGCCACCAGGACCTCCCTAAATAAAACGTGATTCAGCCATTATTGCTTGAGAAATAAATAGCTATGTCTGTACTAAATGGAGACCAATATTAAAGTCAGCATAAATTTTAAATATAATGTACAGTTATGAAATAGTAAAATTTGAGGGATAAAAATAAAACATAAGTCAGATATTATAATTTTTGTGATGTCACCTAGCAGATATTGGTGTCCATGGCCAAAGATGATGAATAACATTGTGTTCTAATAGATAGTGTCCCCTGTAAAGTTAATCATAGAGATCTCACTATTTACAACTGCCCAATTTTTTAAAAACAAGTCTTGTAAATTATTCTCAAATAGCCTGCAATCCTTGACTGTGAAAAATTTTTTCCTATATTACCTTAAATTATCATTGCTATTAAATTAGTATTACTATAAACTATTAAACTAGCTTTTAGTACATGGAGAACAAGTGCAAACCAGGAGTCAATAAAGTCATAAACCATGTGAAGCCAAATTACCCTTTGATATTTCTTTGTTTGCTATCGTCCCATATTTCCAAATGCTTGATGAAAATCTTCACTGGATGTCCAAACAATATGTGTTCAAACTCTCAAAGTAAATTTGTAATGTTTTCTTTCAGTTTGCTTTTATTGTCTTTATGGATCTCTTTTGCATGTTCATTTCCCTAGCAATAATGGATGGTGTAAAAAGTGAATTGCCTAGAACTAAAGAATATATTCATTAACAAAGAGATAAAAGCTAAAATTATTATCTAGACCTCGGTAGAAAGAAACAAAAAGAGGGAAAAGATGAATGAGATGCTACATCAAGATGATACAGAAAAGTTTAATCTATCGGAGTCCTAAAACATGAATAACAGAGAAGTTAGCAATGTTCTAAAGTTAACATTAGAAACATTGATGATAACAAAAAGAGAAATCCAAATTTATAAAGAAAAAATATTTTAAAACATTCTAAAACACCTCAAAATGATATTGTGAAAATGTCACTTTGACTGAAAAAAATAAGAAAAAAATATTCAATGATATGTCTAACACAAAGCCCTAGAACAAATACATATAAAAATTAATGAATACGAAAGAAGAAGACAAAAGTAAGAATAAAAGCATCATAAACCCCTAAGGATAGCATTAAAAGAGTGGAAACCCAGATTAAGCTACGACTTGCAAAAACACAAAAGGTAGGAAGGGATTTTGGCAATATTTGGAAGGGGAGAATAAGAACAATGCAATCTGAGGCCCGCTACTTGGAAGGATGGTAACATTTTGATAGAAAATACAGCAGCGGAGTCTTCAAATTCATTTTATTCCCCTCCCTTTAGTTTCTGTCAATTATATTAACACAAAAAATGTAGAGAATAATTATTAAAGATTATTGTTGGAGTAATCGAGGATTGAGTTTAACAAGAGAGATAATAGTTGCTTTATTCTCTATGCTGATTATTTACATCTGAAAATTTGAGTTGGTTTAAGAGTGATGCAAGCAATTGAAGCTATAAATTTCAGGAAATGATGGAGGGCATGGAAGAAAGTTATCTAGAAGGAAATATGTAAAGGACTATGATAATTGGGAAAATTAATTAGAGATAGTTTGCGTTGATTCTGGCAAGAAAGTAAATAAATACAGTAATACCAGACAGATGCAATCCAGTGAGTTGCTGTCAAGGTGGAAAAGTTATTTTTGAAGGGAGTAAAAACTGAGACTGCATCAGAGGTGTGTAGAGAAAATGCAAGATATATTGAAATATTGGAACTTATGACCTTAAAGATCTTGGCCAAACATGATGTTAACAGCATGATTGTTTGTGTGCTAACGGCTAAAATTATTTTGCTAACCTATGCACATTGTGAGGGGAAAGTAAAATCAGCTCATTTTAGCTATTATTTGCATCATCATTATCACTATAAGATGCTTTACTCAGCTATGAAGTCACTCACCAAGACCTATAGTTTGTATCATTTAAAACTGGGCAGAATTCTGGAAAATATGCTTAAGAGAATAGTTTTGCATGGCAAAGTGATTCCCTTGACGACCCAAAAGATCTTACCTGCCAGTAATTTCTTCAGAACAGTGAAGTAATACTTAGGGTAATTACACTATATACCAAATTATATTACATATCTCTTATATGCATTATCTTGCCATATGCAACACATTTTGTCCTGTTTTTTTTTTTCTGTAAATCAACATAATTAATCTCATTTTATAGCTTCTCTTAGCTCATATATCTTCTAATTCATCATATTTGGTAGCCAGAGAATCACACCACTTTTCTATAAAAGAACAACAGGGCATAAGACACTTTTCTTATAAAAGATTTTCCTTCAATAGGAAATATATTTAAAGCAAGCATATTTTTAACATAAGAATAAAATTCTGGTCAGGTACCTGCCAAATGTAATGGCAGGATTTGATTATCCTCAACTCCCTTCCTACCTGAAACAGAAAGTCATAAAAAACAAAATGTTAGAAAAAAAGTAAAAGGAACAAGCTAAGTTCAAAACAAACACAAAGCAGTCAGTGGGTAAAATATATAGGTATAATGGGTTTGAATCAAAAAGAAGGAAGAAAAGGCTTTACTTCTCTGGAGTAATAGGAATTTAAAGCATCTTCTAAAAGGTGAGATCATACTGTGGAGTCCTTGAAATCAGAAACTGAGAGCTCACCCTCTCTCTGTCTCAGATAAAAACAAAGTTAGAGAAAAAAAAAAAAAAAAAGAGTCTGATAGTCTGTGTCCTACTTTTTTACAATGTGTATGTAGTATTTCTTCAACTAGTTTAGATCTGTGTTTTAAAAAATTATTTACCAGTAAGAATCTCTGTTTGAAAGGGATCTTGGATACCCATTTACAAAACAAAATCAAAACAGCCTTCATTTAAGCATAAGAAGTGTTTGGCATTTCACTTTCCATTCTAGATATTTCTTCCCCTCTGCTGTAAACCTTGATGAGGTTTACAAAATGCCTTTGGTTCTAGGGAATTAAATTTAAAAAATTAGATCATAGAAGATCATATGTAATTACCTTTATGTGATATAAATGATATATTCCACAATATTTTTAAGATTTCCTCTTCAAAATGAAATGTAAACACACATACACACATACAGACACACACAGAAATAACTGAACAATAAAAAAAATCACCTCCTCTGAATTGAAATCTCTCTTAATTATTTAACTCCAAATTATAATTATTTGCTATAAAAATTTTATCTATTTTTAAAAATGTGTTAAACTCAAGGACAATGCTTATATAAACTTGTAAAACCGAGAAACTTTGTAAAGGAAGACTTGTCTTTTTTCCCTCTAAGACTGAGGAACATAGATTGAAATGAACCTGAATATTATTGCACAATGTTTTATTAAATTAAACTCCAAAATCTCAATTATCTATGGTGTTTTATTTTTATGTTACTTTAATTTTTTAAATTACTTTAGAGTTTATTTACTGATAAACCATGAAGAATTTCAAGAAATTACTGAGATTGCCCTGCATGACTTTTTTTTTTTCTTTTTTAAGTCAGAAATATGTATCTGCAGCTTTTGGAAATAATTGAGATTACTTTCCATCATAGATAAGGAACAGTAATCACACAGGTAATATTTGAGCCACAATATGATATACAGTTGAGTAGCATAATGTATCACAAGTACAAAACTGAGTACAAGGGACAACAGTATTATCAACTTGAGTTCAGTTATTGATGTCCTAGCAATGCCAACATGAGTATTAATTATAATTTCATGGGAACAGTGATTCTTGAGGCATTTTAGCTATGAGATTTCATTTTTTATTGTTAGTCAAACCCAAGCTTATGCAATGCATAACATTTACCAACTGTGATAAAAGTTTTAGTTATGATTCTGAAATCCTTTTGCAAGGACATATTCTTTTATTTATTTTGCTGAAATAGAGACAGCTCTTTTATTGAATATCTGGTCCAGTGCACATTATATTTGTACATGATGTTTCCACTGTGCTCTATTTACTTACAGCACGTTGAAATTTTGTGCTTAAAACATATATTTCTAAAATTTCTCTGAATTATTCAAAGAAAAAATGGTAAGTTTCTTGGTGACTTTTCTGAGATGGTTATATGATATATAGTGTTCACTCCGTGTCAGATGCTCATTAGGTGTATCCTTTCAATATCCTATATTCTTTAAGTCTCAACTTTATGATTCACATTCTGTAGTGTTCTAGGGGGAAAAATTTAGTGTGACAGCCTTGTCCCTTTTGCCTCATGTTTAAGACTATTCCCTAGTCCTTTAGTAACCTCATGTATACCTAGAGTTTAAGCTGCCATCTTGAGGTTGTTAACTTTTAACTTCAGGTTTTACCTCTTTGATTAATTTAACATTTAAATATATACTATATGCACATTCTGAGCTAGCACAATGTTAGGCAGATAATACAGTGGTCAACGAAGCAAATGCATTTTCCATTTTCATGGATATTACATTCATTTGGAGGTATCAGAAAAAAAAAAGAATCTGGACTTCAATTTTGAGTAAGTTGTGGAGAAGATGTTTCTCAGACATCTAAGTGGAAGTGTCAAGACTGATACAACTGAGCTGATTTCTACTTGGCTGGTCCATTGCCACCGCAGGTATAACACAGTCAAAACTGAACTTGTTATTGTTGAACCAATCTGATTTTTTCTTTTTTTTAAGTCACAATCTTTGAAAGTAGTAGTCTTCTTTATTGAGACAATCATGAAATTGGGTATCATTCTAGACTCTATTTCCTCCACTCCCCTCATTGAACCAGTTACCCAGTCCTCCAGCTCAACCTTCATATACACGTCTCTGCAACTGTTCCTGCCATATTTATGTGTAACCTGGAGCATCATGACACATTGCAAACTCGTCTCTCAGTATTTATTAGGCTCTTTAAATGATCTTCCTCCAATATAGATTTAAGTCAATCTCTTACCTGCATAAACACAAATAATCATTACATTATGTACCAAATGGCCTAGAGGAGCTATCCCATGTTGAAAGTCAGGAAGGGCAGCGGTGAGGAGATACCATTTGTCCAAGGTAAGGAGCAGCAGCTGCACTTTGCTGGAGCAGCCATAAAGAGATGCCCCACCCCCAAGGTAAGAGAAACCTAAGTAACATGGTAGGTGTTGCAAGAGGGCATCAGAGGGCAGACACACTGAAACCATACTCACAGAAAACTAGTCAATCTTATCACACTAGGACCACAGCCTTGTCTAACTCAATGAAACCAAGCCATGCCCGTGGGGCAACCCAAGACGGGCAGGTCATGGTGGAGAGGTCTCATAGAATGTGGTCCACTGGAGAAGGGAATGGCAAACCACTTCAGTATTCTTGCCTTGAGAACCCCATGAACAGTATGAAAAGGCAAAATGATAGGATAATGAAAGAGGAACTCCCCAGGTCAATAGGTGCCCAACATGCTACTAGATATCAGTGGAGAAATAACTCCAGAAAGAATGAAGGGATGGAGCCAAAGTAAAAACAATACCAAGCTGTGGATGTAACTGGTGATAGAAGCAAGGTCCGATGCTATAAAGAGCAATGTTGCATAGGTACCTGGAATGTTAGGTCCATGAATCAAGGCAAATTGGAAGTGGTCAAACAAGAGATGGCAAGAATGAATGTCAACATTCTAGGAATCAGCAAACTAAAATGGACTGGAATGGGTGAATTTAACTCAGATGACCATTATATCTACTACTGTGGGCAGGAATCCCTCAGAAGAAATGGAGTAGCCATCATGGTCAACAAAAGAGTCCAAAATGCAGTACTTGGATGCAGTCTCAAAAACGACAGAATGATCTCTGTTCATTTGCAAGGCAAACATTCAGTTTCACAGTAATCCAAGTCTATGCCCCAACCAGTAATGGTGAAGAAGCTGAAGTTGATGGTTCTATGAAGACCTACAAGACCTTTTAGAACTAACACCCAAAAAAGATGTCCTTTTCGTTATAGGGGACTGGAATGCAAAAGTAGGAGGTCAAGAAACACCTGGAGTAACAGGCAAATTTGGCTTTGGAATGTGGAATGAAGCAGGGCAAAGACTAATAGAGTTTGGCCAAGAAAATGCACTGGTCATAGCAAACACCCTCTTCCAACAGCACAAGAGAAGACTCTACACATGGACATCACCAGATGGTCAAAATCAAAATCAGATTGATTATATTCTTTTCAGCCAAAGATGGAGAAGCTCTCTACAGTCAACAAAAACAAGACCAGGAGCTGACTGTGGCTCATATCATGAACCCCTTATTACCAAATTCAGACTTAAATTGAAGAAAGTAGGGAAAACCACTAGACCATTCAGGTATGAACTAAAGCAAATCCCTTATGATTATACAGTGGAAGTGAGAAATAGATTTAAGGGCCTGGATCTGATAGATAGAGTGCCTGATGAACTATGGAATGAGGTTCGTGACATGGTACAGGAGACAGGGATCAAGAAAAGAAATGCAAAAAAGCAAAATGTCTGTCTGGGGAAGCCTTACAAATAGCTGTGAAAAGAAGAGAGGTGAAAAACAAAGGAGAAAAGGAAAGATATAAGCATCTGGATGCAGAGTTCCAAAAAATAGCAAGAAAAGATAAGAAAGCCTTCTTCAATGATCAATGCAAAGAAATAGAGGGAAAGAACAGAATGGGAAAGACTAGAGATCTCTTCAAGAAAATTAGAGATACCAAGGGAACATTTCATGCAAAGATGGACTCGATAAAGAACAGAAATCGTATGGACCTAACAGAAGCAGAAGATATTAAGAGGTGGCAAGAATACATGGAAGAACTGTACAAAAGAGATCTTCACGACCCAGATAATCATGATGATGTGATCACTAATCTACAATCAGCCATCTTCAAATGTGAAGTCAAGTAGGCCTTAGAAAGCATCACTACGAACAAAGCTAGTGGAGGTGATAGAATTCCAGTAGAGCTATTTCAAATCCTGAAAGATGATGCTGTGAAAGTGCTGCACTCAATATGCCAGCAAGTTTGGAAAACTCAGCAGTGGCCACAGGAATGGAAAAGGTCAGTTTTCATTCCAATTCCAAAGAAAGGCAATGCCAAAGAATGCTCAAACTACTGCACAAATGCACTCATCTCACATGCTAGTAAAGTAATGCTCAAAATTCTCCAAGCCAGGCTTCAGCAATACGTGAACCGTGAACTCCCTGATGTTCAAGCTGGTTTTAGAAAAGGCAGAGGAACCAGTGATCAAATTGCCAACATCTGTTGGATCATGGAAAAAGCAAGAGAGTTCCAGAAAAACATCTATTTCTGCTTTATTGACTATGCCAAAGCCTTTGACTGTGTGGATCACAATAAACTGTGGAAAATTCTGAAAGAGATGGGAATACCAGACCACCTGACCTGCCTCTTGAGAAATCTGTATGCAGGTCAGGAAGCAACAGCTAGAACTGGACATGGAACAACAGACTGGTTCCAAATAGGAAAAGGAGTGTGTCAAGGCTGTATATTGTCACCGTGCTTATTTAACTTATATGCAGAGTACATCATGAGAAACGTTGGACTGGAAGAAACAATCTGGAATCAAGATTGCCAGGAGAAATATCATTAACCTCAGATATGCAGATGAAACCACCCTTATAGCAGAAAGTGAAGAAGAACTAAAAAGCCTCTTGATGAAAGTGAAAGAGGAGAGTGAAAAAGTTGGCTTAAAGCTCAACATTCAGAAAACGAAGATCATGGCATCCGGTCCCATTACTTCATGGGAAACAGACGGAGAAACAGTGGAAAGAGTGTCAGACTTTATTTTTTGGGGCTCCAAAGTCACTGCAGATGGTAATTGCAGCCATGAAATTAAAAGACACTGACTCCTTGGAAGAAAAATTATGATTAACCTAGATAGCATATTCAAAAGCAGAGACATTACTTTGCTGACTAAGGTCCGTCTAGTCAAGGCTATCATTTTTCCTGTGGTCATGTATGGATGTGGGAGTTGGACTTTGAAGAAAGCTGAGCACTGAAGAATTGATGCTTTTGAACTGTGGTGTTGGAGAAGACTCTTGAGAGTCCCTTGGACTGCAAGGAGTTCCAACAAATCCATTCTGAATGAGATCAGCCCTGGGATTTCTTTGGAAGGAATGATGCTAAAGCTGAAACTCCAGTACTTTGGCCACCTCAGGCAAAGAGTTGACTCACTGGAAAAGTCTCTGATGCTGGGAGGGATTCAGGGCAGGAGGAGAAGGGGACGACAGAGGATGACATGGTTGGTTGGCATCACTGACTGGTTTGATGTGAGTCTGAGTGAACTCCGGGAGTTGGTGATGGACAGGGAGGCCCTGCGTGCTGCGATTCATGGGGTCGTAAAGAGTCGGACACGACTGAGCGACTGAACTGAACTGAACTGATGTACCAAATACAAACTTCAAAGAATGAAATAAAATCTCTTCCATTATCTAGCTCTGTTTCTACCTACAGTTTATATTTCTCACTTGGCCTTATCTACAATAGCATGCTTCCGGCACACTGATGTTATTTTGCTTCCCCGAATTCCTGCATGTCATATAAATTGACTTAGTCTTTATCTCTGCCTTGAACATGCCTTTTATATTTTTCATTTCTTCAACTTATCCCGTGTATCACTTCCACACTGACTTTTCCCCGCTACTTCTTGTTGATTGTGTTATCAGCTATGAATCTACTATCTTAGAGGACACATTTCAGTTTGCATTTTTTCAATGCAAGGTATAGTGATTAATCGGTTGTGTTATTAGAATTGTGCAACAGTCAATAAGGAAGAGGTGATTCTTACAGCCAGAATCTATAACTCTTCATTCTTTCACAATCTGCTTGACCTAGCTATATTCTGAATGCTTGCTTCTTTTCATAACTCAGTTGACTCTTTAGTTTCTGTCCCTCACTCCAAACCCATCCCCACATTATACTGAATCATCACTGGTTCATCACTGCCCTCTAGTCCCAAGGTTTGCTCATGGTTTTTCTGCTATTGCTCCCATGATTCACTGCATTAATATGTCCATTTCTTAGTTTAACATTTGAAAGACATTATGAATGACTCAGCCCATATTTTTATAGATCGGGTCACAGATTACACATAGATCACTGGGTGGTCTCCACATTGGTTATTCTTTATTGCCTACCATGTTGTGAAAGTGAAAGTGTTAGTCACTCAGTTGTGTCTGACTCTTTGTGATCTCATGGACTATAGCCCACTGGGCTCCTCTGTCCATTGTATTCTACAGTCAAGAACACTGGCGTAGGTATCCATTCCCTTTACCAGGAGATCTTCCTGACCCAGGAAGAGAACCTGGGTCTTCTGCATTGCAGGCAGATTCTTTATAATCTGAAGGGACAGTGATTTGAAATAGCTCAACTAGAATTCCATCACCTCCACTAGCTTTGTACATAGTGATGCTTCCTATGGCCCAATTGACTTCACATTCCAGGATGTCTGGCTCTAGATGAGTGATCACACCATCGTGATTATCTGGGTCAGGAAGATTTTTTTGTACAGTTCTTCTGTGTATTCTTGCCACCTCTTCTTAATATCTTTTGTTTTTGTTAGGTCCATACCATTTCACTCCTTTATCGAGCCCATCTTTGCATGAAATGTTCCCTTAGTATCTCTAATTTTCTTGAAGAGATCTCTAGTCTTTTTCCCATTCTGTTGTTTTCCTCTATGTCTTTGCATTGATGGCCGAAGAAGGCTTTCTTATCTCTTCTTGCTATTTTTTGGAACTCTTCATTCAGATGCTTAAGTTGGACTCAGTTCAGTTCTAGTTCAGTCGCTCAGTCAGTCCGACTCTTTGTGACCCCATGAATGGCAGCACACCAGGCCTCGCCGTCCATCACCAACTCCCGGAGTTCACTCAGACTCACATCCATCGAGTCAGTGATGCCATCCAGCCATCTCATCCTCGGTTGTCCCCTTGTCCTCCTGCCCCCAATCCCTCCCAGCATCAAAGTCTTTTCCAATGAGTCAACTCTTTGCATGACGTGGCCAAAGTACTGGAGTTTCAGCTTTAGCATCATTCCTTCCAAAGAAATCCCAGTGCTGATCTCCTTCAGAATGGGCTGGTTGGATCTCCTTGCAGTCCAAGGGACTCTCAAGAGTCTTCTCCAACACCACAGTTCAAAAGCATCAATTCTTCAGTGCTCAGCTTTCTTCACAGTCCAACTCTCACATCCATACATGACTACTGGAAAAACCATAGCCTTGACTAGACAGACCTAGTTGGCAAAGTAATGTCTCTGCTTTTGAATATGCTATCTAGGTTGCTCATAACTTTTCTTCCAAGGAGTAAGCGTCTTTTAATTCCATGGCTGCTCTAACTAAATAAATTATTCATAGAATTAGAGCATTCTCACCAGGATTACCTTCCACCTAGGCACCAGTCATTACGCTGATCATATCTGAAAACTTTCTATGGCTTTGTAGCTGCCTTTTCCAACCCACCCTCACTTATCCAAGTCTAACTTAAAAATGCCAACACAACCAGGATCCTAACAGGGTAGTCTCCTGATTTTTGGAGCACGTGTCCTTTAATTGTCTCTCTCATCTTCACATGTGGACTTCCAGGAGCTTCTTCACAACTAGGAGTCAAATTCTTGGTAAGTTTTATATATATATATATATATATATATATATATATATATATATATATATATATTTTTTATTTGAGGTAACATTGGTTTATAACATTATATAAGCTTCACATGTTCTTAGTGCAAATTCCTGAGTAAGGAAACTTACATGGGTGATATCTTTTATCTGAGCACAATAACATAGTTGACATTTCTATTAGTCACACATCCTTACTAAAGTATGTAGCTTCTGGTCTGATCACTGTGATTATGAATAAGAAGTTCTGGGTGAAATGGGAAAATCAGACCATTGAAGAAACAGAGCATGTAGAAGAAAAAGAAAAGGAAAAAAGACAATAAATCAATGATTTTCGTTAGAAGATAAGATGGGTAGAGAAGATATAAAGAAAGTAATTCCAGTTTGATTTTATAAAGTTTTTATTTAAAATATAGTTCTGTCCTACTAGGTTTTCATTCTTTTTGAGATCCCAGTCCATGTCTGATTCACAACTCTATAGTGTCAAATATAGGAATAATAAAAAGAAAGTAAATCTATACTGTGTTGTTCATAATGACCATCAAAATATTAGAGAATAAGCAGCATGCTTCCCTGGTGGCTCATAGGCTAAAGTGTCTGCCTGGAATGCAGGAGACATGGGTTCGATCCCTGGGTCGGGAAGATCCCCTGGAGAAGGAAATGGCAACCACTCCAGTACTCTTGCTTGGAGAAGCCCCTATATTTGAGCCTGGTGGGCTATAGTCCATGGGGTCGCAAAGAGTCAGACATGACTGAACAACTTCACTTTCATTTTCTTGCAATGCAAACATGGGAAACCACCTTTCTAAATTTATCACAAGTATTTACAAGCATATTTTCAAGTATACCTTGTAGAATCAGATAGCTTCTTTGAAGTTTTTAAACAATGATTTCTGGCACTACATATACAATGGAAAACAATTATAAAGCAATGTTTTATTAAGTAGTTAAATATGTCCTGTGATATATTTGATCAAATTACTTGTGTTCTGATCTACCTTTTAAACATAAAAGCAATACTTATAAAAACAAAGCAATTAATTGGAATTTAGTCTTTATATTCTTCACTTTTTATGCTTTTATAAAAACGTGATTACTATTTGTAAAATAGTGACATTGATAAGTTAACCATAATTCTGGAATACCTCACTTTCAACATTTTGTTTATATTACATGTGTGTTAGTTCTCTTAGAATGAGGATATGAATGAATGAGGTGGGCAGGTTGAGAGGTGATAGATTCAAATGTTCTAGGTATAATTAAGTACATTTACTTATTAGAAATACATTACAAATGAAAAACAATAGGATCAGAAATAAGAAACATATGTATACTTTTCTAATTAAATATGCAAAATGCCAATATTACTTACCTTTGTTGCTTTCAACACATGGATTTTTGGATTAAAGCAAAGCAATGAAATACAAACCATAGTAGCAAAGAAACAATTTATATTAATCATTTTCATTAAGATTTGAAATGTGTCTAAAATTAACATTTGTATAATAAGAATAGTGGACATGAGATTTAAATCCTGGCGCACAGGAGAATGGCATTGAAACATGTAAAATATCATATATGAAACGAGTCACCAGTCCAGGTTTGATGCATGATACTGGATACTGGGAAGACCCAGAGGGATGGTACGGGAATGGAGGCGGGAGGGGGGTTCAGTATTTCTCAACTGGAAAATACTAACTCACCGCATTACTTAGTTCTTGTATATAGACTACAAGATGCCATTAATTACAGTCTGTGAATCTTTGTCTTTTCTGTTTGAGTATACCAGACAAGCATTGCTACCCACAATTCTCTATTATCCTTTGTACTGTCTAGCTTGGTATCAATCAGATGAATGGTTAATAACAGTGATTCTTGTTGACTTAAGAGTCTAGATTCCACTAAACAAACAATGTAATTGAATATTTGATAAGTATTGGTTGTTTGGGAAATCCAGATTTTCACTTCTGAATAAAGCCCCTAACTAGTCATTCTTTTCATATTTTCATGACAAACACACATGTGATCAAACACACACATCTAATTATGTAACAGAGATGGAGTCTTTTAAAAATGCCAATTTACAATTATTTCCAAGTTAGGTTAATCTTTACACAATTTTCCTGTTGCCCATGTCAAAAATCTAGAGTTATTTTAGATGAGCACTTCACGCATTTAAAGAAACACATGTTCTATAGACAATATCTTTTATAAGCCTCTTTAATCTGCAATTCCAATTCCAAGGCTTTGATTAATACCTATCACTTCTTGCCTTGTCAATTAAGAAAGTCTTTTATTTGGTCTTTTGGCTTTCAATCTTGATTTCTCTCAAAATACATTATTGATACAAATACCAAAATGAGCCTCCTAAAATGAACATCTAGTAATGTTATTCCTTTGATATAAACTTTTAACTTATATGATTTATAACCAGTAGTTCAAGTCAGGATCATTTTTGAAGGTTATTAAAATAATAATTATGATTAAAAATACTGACTTTCAAATATATACATATTCCAGATTAACTGAATTAGAATCTCCTATTTGGGGCTGCCAGGGTCTATTTTTATTATTTTAAATATTAATAAAGTCAATGCATACTCTGGATCAAGACTTACTGGTTTAATGGCCAGCTATTACAAGGTAAAATGTGATTTTACTTACATGGATGTTTAATATATGAATTCACTTAGCTTTCTAGCCATATATACTGTGCCAGAGTAATATCGAAGTGTTCACAGTTCTCTAAACATACAAGGATCTTTAATTCTTCAGTATCTTTGATCTACTTGGATTGCCTTTCACTGCCTGGCCCATTGGTTGATGTCTATTATTCCATTGACAGCAATTCTCAAGGCATACGTCAGCATTTCTTTCATGGAACAACTCTTCCACTGCAATCAAAAGTGCTGTGCTTTATCTATCTCCTGTCTGTGCCTGTCGCCTTCACTAAACAATTATTTTTTGAGGTTAGAGACAGTGGCTCATTCCTCTTTATATGGGCAGTGTTGTAAGCATTTAGTGACTGATTGGCATATGGTAAGAACTCAGCAAATACCTTTGAGCTACTGGATGAAAGAATGTGTTAAATTGTTACCATTTTTTTTTTTTAAACAAAATCAATTTCCTTTAGAAAAAAATGTATTTTCTTTAATAATAATTACTATGAGGGAATTAATTGATTAGTACCAATTACCTGTATTCTTTTGAAAGCATAATTGCACAAAGAGAAAAAAGAAAAAAACCAGATATTATATTTCCAATGTTTTTGAATTTTAAAGGTACATTTATTATTTATATTTTCAAAAATTTCTGCTTGACATTGAAAGCTAGGTCAAAATGGTAGATTAATTAAATGTTTAAAAGTTAAGAGAAGATTATAAACTAGAGTTAAAACTTGATGATTATTATAGTCTCTTAGATATTCTTTTAATTAGTAAAATAAACCATGTTTATGGTATTAGATAATTTAAGAATGTCATAAGAAAATAAATTAACTTTGAAAAGAAAGATTTTAATTCTTATCTAGATTGGAAGGTTCTCTATGCCTTTTACAAAATTGTGACATCATACCCATGTGAAATAGCTAAAAACAATATGCATTTAAAAGATATGTATTCTATGTAATATAAAAGGCTGAACAGGTTTGAAAATCAATTATTTTATAGTGACTGCTATAGATTGAATATTTGTGTCTCCCTAAAATTCATATGTTGAAATTCCAAAGTTCATATGTTGAAACCTAATTTCCAGTGGGATGATATTCAGAGATGGAGATTTTGGCAATTGATTAGCTCATGAACACAGAACTTTCATGAATGAAATTATGTTCCCTTATTATAAGAGACTCCAAAGAGCTCCCTTGTCTTTTTTGTCATGTCAAACCACAGCCAGAAGATGGTCATTTATGAACAAGAAAGGGAGAATATCACATCTGTTATATGTGAAATCTATAAAGAAATGATACAAATGAACTTACTTACAAAACAGAAACAGACTCCCAGACTTAGAAGACAAACATGATTTACAGGAGGAAGGAATAGTTAGGGAGTTTGAGATGGTCATGTAGACACTGCTATATTTAAAATGGATAACCAACAAGGACCTACTGTATAGCATAGGGAACCTCTGCTCAATGTTCTGTGGCAGAGTGGATGGGAGGAGGGTTTAGAGGAAAATGGGTATACGTTTATGGCTTAAAATTTTCACTGTTCACCTGAAACTATCACAATATTGTTAATCAGTTATGTTGTTGTTCTGCTGCTATGTCATGTCTGACTCTTTTGGGACCCCATGGACTATAGCACTCACTCCATGCTCCCCAGACTTTTGCTATCTCCTGAAGTTTGCTTAAATTCATGTCCATTGAGCCGGTGATCCTATGAAATTCTCCAGGCAAGACTAATGGAGTAGGTAGCCTTCCCTTCTCCAAGGGATCTTTCCAACCCAGGAATCAAACTTGAGTCTCCTGAATTCATTAACATATGAATCACCCAACAGGGAAAGCCTCAATCAGCTATATACCCAATGGTATGGTATGGTGGTATGGTGAAGTCGCTCAGTCGTGTCTGACTCTTTGCGACCCCGTGGACTGGAACCTACTAGGCTTCTCCGTCCATGGGATTCTCCAGGCAAGAATACTTGAGTGAATTGCCATTTCCTTCTCCAGGGGATCTTCCTGACCCAGGGATCAAACCCGGGTCTCCCGTATTGCAGGCAGACGCTTTAACCTCTGAGCCACCAGGGAAGCAATACACAATAAAAAATTCTAAAGAAATAACCTTTTTTTTTTTCTATTTTAATCCTGTAAATCTTACACTTACCTGGTTTATGCAAATTTAATCAGTTAAGGGACAGGGGAGAATGAGTCCTCCCATGGCCCATAGAACTCCACTAGTATGGCAGTGTGGCCCTACTTCAGGGGCCTCAGTTTTTGCCTTGTTACAGCAAGGACTGCACATCCTTTTCCATGAAGTGGTCTTGAGATTAGAGTTCTAATCAAGTATACACTGGCTGTGGGTCATCTCTGTGGACTTGTTTGTAAGGAAAGGTAAAATGTTTGATGGTTTTTAACAATATGCCACAGCTTGAAAATCTTGTTATCGACCCAATTATTAGATAGATTTAGATATTTTGATTTGTTAGATAGATAAAAAGCTGCAAAGACAATGCAATATGTTCAACGGTCACTCTGAAGTCTCATTAATTTATTTGTTTACATTGATTTAAAATGTTAGGTAATTGCTACATTGAGCTCTAACATAATTAGATCAAAGATGGCTAATTTTCAAAATAAATAAAAAAGCTTATAGGAAAAAGACAGACTGTGCTGAGTATGAATGTTGAGTGAATGAGGAAAATATGAGCTTCTTAATTAATTTAGAAAATGGAGAAGTTTCTAATGTCCTTGGTCAGAGGTAAGTGAGAAAAGGAAAGCTAAAAATAAAATGAGAGTAAGAATGTGGTCTTATCACTCTTGATGTGGTGAAGATTAAATTGGGTAAGCAAAGAAAACACATTTGAATAGATAAAAAATAAAATCTATGCAAAAGCTTTTATATATAATATAATAACTGATTAACAGACAATAAAGAGAAACATCATTTGTATTTTTCTTTTACTTGGTAATTTTAAAGTATTTTTCTAGGGTTCCATGATAGCAATATTTTTTAAAATATATTTTTCTAACTAACCTTTGCTTCCATCTCAAAGCATTTGAGGAGAAGGCAATGGCAACCCACTCCAGTACTCTTGCCTGGGAAATCCCATGGATGGAAGAGCCTGGTAGGCTACAGTCCATGGGGTCGTAAAGAGTCGGACACGACTGAGCAACTTCACTTTCACTTTTCAGTTTCCTGCACTGGAGAAGGAAATGGCAACCCACTCCAGTATGCTTGCCTGGAGAATCCCAGGTAAGGGAGCCTGGTGGGCCGCCGTCTATGGGGTCGCCCAGAGTCGGACACGACTGACGTGATTTAGCAGCAGCAGCAGCAGCAAAGCACTTGAAAGTTCAACTAGCAGCTTGTTTCTGAAATAACCACATGTGCTCTTTAAATTAAATTAGATGTCAACTTAATATTTGCTGAAGCTGTTGAATGCCCAAATGTTTCTAGACTACATACTTTTTCCACTTCTTGATTGGAAAGCCTGTTTAGTCTAAAGGTTTAATCATTTGTCTTCTCTGAAAACATGTAATTCTTTTGTTCAGTATCCTTTTTCAGTTGACATAACTTTATTTGCAACAAGTTTGATGTCATTTATTCAAAGTAAAACAGCCCATGGATTGGGGGAGTGTATTCCCTCACAAGCTCTTCCCTGGTGGCTCAGCTGTAAAGAATCCACCAGCCACTGAAGGAAATGAGATGTGGGTTCATACGTTCCATCCCTGGGTTGGGAAAATCTCCTGGTGTAGGAAATGTTAACCCACTCTTGCATCTTTGCCTGGGAAGTCCCATGGACCAAGGGGCTTGGTGGGCTACAGTTCATGGTGTCACAAAAGAGTCGCACACTACTTAGCAACTAAACAACAATAGCAAAAACAGAAACCATACGTATAGCAATAACAAAACCAGAAAGCTCATAAACTTTGGTGCACTGTTCCCAAGAGATTTAGGATAAAACCAAGTTTTATACAGCATTTAAGTAGGCCTTTAAGAAATAAGGCAAAACTGACCAGGAGATCAGGAATATCTATATAAGGCCAACAGATTCTGTTTTTTAGAACAGTGTAATCTAGAAGAGGGTGACAGAGGATATGGTTGGATGGCATCGCCAATTCAATGGACATGGTGAGGGACAGAGATCTGGCCGTGCTATAGCCCATGCGGTCACAGACTTGGCAGGCACAACTTGGTGACTGAATACCAATAACAAACTATCTAAAGCTGATCTGAAGGATTGTGATTGGTGTATATGAGCTTTCCTTGACAGTGTCTCCCATAAGTGTAGGCTGACTTAGCTTAGGTTGTGATGTGAGCCTGGCCACAGGGATGGTCTCAATTTTATGATCCTGATGTACATATTAACTTTATCACCCTCAATACCTATTCCTTGGAGGTTCCCACCGTGGACAAGAAAGGTATGAAGAAGTTGAGGCACTAACCTCTCTTTTAGCACTTTGACAGAGCCACTGCAGGTTATTCTAGTCATTTGACATCTGTACAGTGTTTGTGAAAAGTTTTCAATTCTGTGTATAAGTTTGAAAATCAATACTCTAAGACAGAGAACAAAATGGCATGAAAAATAAGATGAAAACTACAGACAAGATATTTATGTGTCTTGCACACTGTCTTTAATGTTGCCAACTTAGACCGAAGAGTCTGCATTCTCTGTTTATTGTTTTTTAAAAAAGGGAAATAGCCACTATACATGACTTACATTTCTATAATGCAGTAATCGGCTGGAACAAAGTAACACAATCCACATTAGTAAGACTCTGTATCCTTTGTCCCTTCTCCTCCTGTAATTGCCATCATTCAGAACTCTTCATGAACCTCCAGACTCACTTATTTGTGTCACTTATTAAGTGCTTATACACAGTTAGATTTGGTAATCACTAGGTTGTTATCTTCTTACTGAATAGTGAATCAACAAGCAAAGTATATCACATCTAAAATATAAAAATAAGAACAAAATAGATAATTGAGGGTCTTTTTCTTTCTTTTTCTTTTTTTTTTTTTTTTGCTTTCTTTTGCAGTGGATAAAAATGTAGGCATACACTAGTATTTTAAATTAGATAAATTTCAATAATTCCAATTATAATTTGAATTTTCATTTTTCTAGGGTGATGGATGACTAATCTCACTCTAGTTGGTTTCCCTTTCTTATCCCTAAATTTTTCAGTAGTTTGGAGGATAATTGCACTGCCCTGGACTCATTTGTCTTTCAATAGTCTGTTCACATGGGAATCTTTTGAAACATCTGTTACATAAGTTACAACTAATCTGATCCTTTTTCATGCCTACAGTTCCTTTGAAGATTAAATCAGTTATATCTATGCCAAGTTTTAGGGCATCAGTACCATTCGGTAGGTTCTTTGTCACTCTGGGGGCCTTAGTAAGCTGTAAGGCTATTGATGGCCCTTATCTGCTTTCTTCTGAGTCACATCCATTCCCTAAAGCAGCGAACATATGATGGCCTAAGTGCTTACATGGAACAGAGACAGAACTACTGGGAGAAGGAAGAAATAAATAAATAAAAAATAAATAAATTCAGCCTCTTGTACAAACAGAACCTACAGTCTGTAAAATTGCAATAATTAAATCAGATGCCATTCTTAACTTCCTTCAGGTAACATTGCTCTGTACCAAGAGCCCAAATATAGTTGCCAAAGAACTACAATACAAAGGAGTAAGTAAACCAACCAACTGAGAACCTAATTAAATTCACTGGACCTTGAAGTATACAAATGTCTAATATCTGTAATGGGCTAGGCAAAGAAATAGAATCTTTGAGTGTACTGGAACAGAAAAAGGGCAAGGCATAGTTGTTCACAGTGGTAATGGATGGATCTCCAGCATGCATGGGAAAGTAAAATTAGGGGTACACAAAAAGGAAGAGAATCATGATTAAACTTGCCAATAAGGAATTAGAAAAAATTTTAATGTAATGCAGATTGGCAAATACAGCATTGACACATGACAAAATTTAAGACACCATCTATCCAAAATCCTAACTTGTAGAATTTATTTATTGATTTGACAGTTGTATATGACACATTTTATTTTATTGATGTGTGAATGTAGTGGATTTTATATAATTGTGTGTGTTAGTCACTCAGTGGTGTCTGACTCTTTTGTGACCTATGGACTGTAGCCTGCCAGGCTCCTCTGTCCATGGGATTCTCCAGGCAAGAATACTGGAGTGGGTTGCCATTCTCTTCTCTAGTTCCTGACCCAGGGATTGAACCCACGACTCCTGCACTGCAGTCAGATTCTTTACCACTGAGCCACCAGGGAAGCCCATTTATATCATTGAGGTTCTGATCAATTAGGTGTGTTAATCAGATAATCAGATGTTAGGTTTATCTCTGTAGAGAAGTTACTTTAACACACTGTGCTGTGGTACAGACATATTTCTTCAGAGTAAAGGGGGAGAGGTCTGTTGCTGTCTGTGGCATTGCCATTCTCCCGCATACTACCTTTAACACTTCATTCTCTTTGGCAACCATTTCCAGTAGCTCTTCATTATCTGTCAATTAATATTTTAGTAAAAAACGATCCTTTCAGTTCCAACACTTGCTTTCACCATCATAGCTTGACTAATATACTCTCTCTTTTATTAAGGTTTTACCAAGCTTTCATATTCTCCAAATGGAGTGTATAATCAAGAATTCCCCAGGAACAAATTCAGGGACCACACATTACCTTGGACATGGGAGTCTCTCCAGCATGAAATAGGAGACCCGAAGATGAAGTTGTCAGACAATTTACCTAACAGTAAGAGAAGAAAAGCTCAACATTCAGAAAACTAAGATCATGGCATCTAGTCCCATCACTTCATGGCAAATAGATGGGGAAACAGTGGAAACAGTGTCAGACTTTATTTTTAGGGGCTTCAAAATCAATGCAGATGGTGACTACAGCCATGAAATTAAAAGACGCTTACTCCTTGGAAGGAAAGTTATGACCAACCTAGATAGCATATTCAAAAGCAAAGACATTACTTTGCCAACAAAGGTCTGTCTAGTCAAGGCTATAGTTCCAGAGGTCATGTATGGATGTGAGAGTTGGACTGTGAAGAAAGCTGAGCACTGAAGAATTGATGCTTTCGAACTGTGGAGTTGAAAAAGACTCTTGAGAGTCCCTTGGACTGCAAGGAGGTCCAACAAGTCCATCCTAAAGGAGATCAGTCCTGGGTGTTCATTAGAAGGACTGATGCTAAAGCTGAGACTCCAATAATTTGGCCCCCTCATGGGAAGAATTGACTCTTTGGAAAAGACCCTGATGCTGGGAGGGATTGGGGGCAGGAGGAGAAGAGGATGACAGAGGATGCGATGGCTGGATGGCATCACCAACTCGATGGACAGGAGTTTGAGTGAACTCTGGGCATTGGTGATAGACAGGGAGGCCTGACATGCTGTGATTCATGGGGTCGCAATGAGTAGGACATGACTGAGTGACTGAACTGAACTGAACTGAAGAGAAGAAAATTGTCCCTATTCTTAAACCTGTTGGATTTGATAATTTTCCTCTATCAATGACAGCAGTTATGTTTGCTATCTTTGTTTTTCCTACTGGCAGATTTAGTTTGGGATTTCCAGAACTTTTTCTCATCTTGTATATCTGATATCCCTGAGTAGGAAAAGTTGACTTTTGGTTTATTGATGGCCAGGTTGCAAGGTGGTAATGCAGACCTTACAAGAAAACTGATTTCGAATTTGAAGTTGAAAACATAATGGAATGGGTCATTTGGGCTGTCTCTCTAGAGGAGGGATAAATGGATTCTATATGAGAAAGGCAGGATAAGTAGGGTAAGCTTAATGCCTTTATACTAATACAAATATCCCAACAACTGTATCTTACAAACTCACCCTAGAGTGCCTTGTCTTAGAAGCCTTATCACTGACTTTTGCTTATCACAGACATTCTGTTTTTCTTCTATTTTTCATCTACCTAATGGAGAAAATAATAATGCCTTTTTATAACTTCATAGGAAGTTATAAGGACACTAACCCCATTTATGAAGTATTCATCTTTATGAGCTAATTACTGCCCAAGTGCCCCACCTCCAAATACCATCCTAATCACCTTCTCCACACTTGTCTGCAATAGAAGCCATTTCTATGGGCTCTATCTGAAGATGTTATCTTCCTTATCAATGAATATGTCACATTTTTTAGTTGCATTCTGAAATATTTATCTCCAAAATATAATTTTATAGCATGACCATGTATTCTGTATTGTTTCATTATCAAATCTTCAGCCCATTGCAAAATACATTAATGAAACTGAAAGAATAAAAGAGTAAATAATGTAACATTCTTATTCATATCAGTTTTTCTCCGTTTCCACACCAACATATCACAGTTGAGTCTTCATTCTTAAAACTAACATTTACAGGCTAGAAAAATAGAAGGAGATAAATCTCAAAAGGCATTAGAATCAAATAATAGTGTTGAATATTAGGGCATACAGATTACACTCAATTTGTTACTAAATAGTCAATTCGACGTTTTAAGTAGTCATCATTAAAATACGTCAAAACCATGAACTTTAGTTGGGCTAATCAATTAAAGAAAACCTAAATCACCACTGCATGAATGGCATTCTTAGTAGAAATATACTACTTAGTAGAAATGTGGCTAGTATTAATCCTTGAATTATTTAACAGAGGGCACTATGTAATCAGGATGATGGAATATTCTCTGCAGTCATTAACTTTGCAGACATTAAACAAGAGGGAGAAGGAAGGTAGCTAAAGATGTAGAAGATAAAATCACCATTCAAAGTGACCTTGTTGAATGGGAAAACACATGGAAAAAAATGTAGTCAAGATAAGACGAGGGCTGTATATCTGAAGAGAAAACTAATTTTTTATTGTAAAAATACAAGAAATGTGAGTGTGGCAGAAAAAATAGCTAAGTGTCATAACAGATAATATACTAACTATGATCAACAATGCAGCCCTGGGGAAGGAAAACACAGTGCTGAATTCTTAAATAGGAACCCTGCATTGAGAATCATGATGTAATTATTATTTTCATCAGTGACTTGTTTTTTTTGTGTGTGTGTGGTCAGAATGAATTCTGTTATGTGAAATGCAGAGAGTTCAAAAGAAGGCAATGGAGTCAGCTTAAGATTTAAAATTAGTTATAAAGAAAAGCAAAGGAAGGATTATTCTGGAGGTAAAAACACTGAGAGAAGCCAAATGGTAATGCATGGTATGTAAGAGCTCTCTGTAAAAGAATGCTACCCAAGTGATCTCCAACAGACCCAATCACACAGGAAAAAAAGTGTGAAGGGAAGGGCAACATTCTAATATAGGCAAGATATGGGGAGAATTTCTGTGAGATGATAAAATACACTAGCAGGAGATACTACAAAGTTAAAGATTAAAATTGATTTTTCTTTGAACGGCTTAAATAAAATGCTGTCTAACTGAAGATAGACTAAATTGCCTTCAATTTACTCCTAATCTTCATAGAAACGTGGATGCTATTATTTGAATATTGATTCTGACAAGCTGTTAAAACAAGCAGCAATCTCCAGGATGAAGCTTTGTAAAAAGTCCAAATGATAACAGGGTGGACAGAGCCAGGTAGTGGATAATAGTGACTGTGATATGGCATAGGGCAATGAGCATCAGCTTTGCAGACCTTAGACATAGGGATATTAGTTAGCAGTGATGACAGCTTACTGTGCCAGGTGCCTGACTGAGACATGGACTTCATGTCACTGTTAATTTTCTTAGTGACTCTCTGTGTGGATAACATTATCCACTCCAGTTTACAATGTGAAAATTGAAGTCTATTAGGTGAATCACTAGGCCTGCGACTGATAACTAAGGTATGTCATTTCAACTCCTGTTTGTCTGAACCCATGTTCTTAACCAAAAACAATATTAAAATTTAAGTAGAGATGTATTCATTCTATCTTTATCTATTTTCACCCTTGTTTTTCCAGAACCACATTCAAGCCAGCTGTGTGATAAACATTGGTTAAAACACTACTACACATAATATAGCTTTTGTAAATATAAGGAGAAAAGTTGGAAATGCGAAAAAATCTGTATAAACAGAGGAATACAACTTTAAAGGATTTTAAATTTGGTGACTAGAAGTTTTCATTTGGGGATTTTGCTGTATCAAACATTGTGGTATTAGAATATGTTTCTTGTGTCCTAATCTTCACTTTTGACTTCCAGGGTGGCTCAGTGGTGAAAAATCTGCCTGCAATGCTGGAGACATGGGTTGGATCCCTGGGTTGGGAAGATCCCCTAGAAAAGGAAATGGCAACTTACTCCAGTATACTTGCCTGGAAAATCCCAAGGACAGAGGAGCCTGGAAGGCTACATTCCATGAGATCTTAAGAGTCTGTCAGGACTTCGCAATTGAACAGCAATAAATCACCACTTTTACAGTTTACTCAATATATATGCATATATATATATTAATGATTATGGTAGTGTTTAAATGGTGAGGGAAGGGGGGGACAAGCATTTATTAATTCTGTGAATGCAATAAATTTCTTCCAAGAAAAAAATTCAAAAATCACTTAAAACTATTCTATAATTTAGAATAGATTGTGTCCACACTTTTAAAATAATTGTAACATAAATCTGTTAAATGCAAAAATATATAACATTCAAAAAATGAAAAGATGGCTATGAAAATACTACCTTTGACACAGCATTTTTCATATAATCTCTTGGATTTATTTGTTTGTTTCTCTCTTTACCTTTTAACTTAAAAGTGAAAGTTGCTCAGTTTTGTCTGACTCTTTGCAATCCCATGGAATTCTCCAGGCAAGAATGCTGGAGTGGGTAACCTTTCCCTTCTCTGGGGTTTTAACTTAAAAGTATTAAACTAAAAATCATAGTTTCACCCTTCAGAATCTTGGATTCAGGGCATGAGAGATCAAGGACAAACCTTAGCCCTGAAAGTAATAAGTGAAAAAGTTCTGAGAACTATACTAGTTGAGGTTCTCTAGAGAAACAGAACATATAAGAGATAGATGGATACAGAGAAAGAAAGAAAACAATAAAGAAAAGAGTTTAAAAATTGGCTCACAATTTGATTGTGGAGGCTTGGTGAGTCTAAAAACTGATAAGAGTTTGTAAGCCTTGGGACTTAGGAAACTTGCAGTTTGGGTTCAAAGACAGTCTGTTGACAAGCCAGGAAGACCCAGCTTTGCACACAGAGCACAAAGGAAGGTGGCTTGGTGAACTTTCTCATCTAGGGCAAGGCCGGCATTTTGAATTATTTAGATTTTCAATGAACTGGAATCCTAAACTCCACATTATGAAGGGTATCTGCTTTCCTCAAAGTCCATCAATTTAAAGGCAAATCTCATTCGAAACACCTTCAGAGAAACATCCAGAATAAGGTTTGATTTAAATATCTGGCTACTGTGTCTCAATCAAATCAACACATAAAAGTAACCATCAAGCACCATTTTTTTTTTTTTTTAAGAAATACAACTTTCCATCACATTACCTCTTTAATTATTCACTTTTAGAAAATATGTTCCCCGGTGGCTCAGACGATTAAGAATCTACCTGCAATGCAGGAGACCCTAGGTTCCATCCTCAGGTGGGGAAGATTACCTGGAGAAGGAAAAGGCTACACACTCCAGTTTTCTATGCAGATCTATTTATTTGTTGGTTAATTACCTGAGACAAACATGGATTTTCTGGGCCATCTCAGTTTTGATACTGTGTCCTTAATATCAGCAGATATTAAGCTAGTTTCTATAATATTTATGTACTGTTTGTCATATCTGCACATTGATTAAAGAAGTAAAAGCCTAAGTGACACCAGAGCTGATAGAGCTAAGCACAGATTTCCATAGCAGGTTCTCTGTGTCCACTCATGGGTTTCTTGTTCTTTTTCTTTTCTTTGTGTTCTTAACATCAATTCAGAGTTTATAGAAACATTTGAGTGACAATGCCTTTAGAGAAGCATCTTTTTAAAGAAAATTCCCTGCTTTCTTCCCAGATAAAATAAAGATCAGAAACCACATAAATTAGAATTCATAAAGGTAATTTTTATTATAAAATTAAAGTAACTATATAGAAATTTTTGAAAAGTTGCCATAATTTTACTATTCTACAATATGCCTTACTATTTTGATCTTATTCCAGTACTAAATAAAACATAATGAAAAATTCTTAAATGGAAAAGTATACAGAAGAATAGTGAGGTGATAGAAAAATATTAAAATGGAAACTTTAATATAGAGAAGCTTTATTTTTCTCCACAATATACATTTATAGTGATTATATTTAAATTCTAAATCATAATTTGATGTTTTCTGTTGCCTCCTCCATTGTTTATATTTTGCAGAGAAACCTTTTCTGTTGTAATATTGTGGTATTTCATCAGTAGTTGCCAAATGCTTTTCCTGAAATTATTTTGGGAAAAATTTATAATTTTCATTATTATTTTTACTAATAAATATTAATGGGATATGATATTTTAGATATGCAAAACCCCAATTTGTTTTTCTATTGTAATTCTCTCATTTAAGTATTCAGTGAGAGTAGAACATCCAGTTATTTCTACAATTAAGTATAATTTATCTAAATCTTATTCCCTTTTTCATGGTTTGAAAGAGGAAATATATAATATGAGTTATATATATTTTATAATAACATATATATTAAAAATAACATTGGAAGCAAAATATGCATAGCAAATTCTAAGGAAAAAGAATAATACAAAAAGATGTTGGAAGAGTTAAAGAGAATTAATTTTATCTGTTGTTTGTAAGGCTATTTTTAAAAACTGGTTCGACACATGATACAGGATGCTCGGGGCTGGTTCACTGGGATAACCCAGAGGGATGGTACCGGGAGGGAGGTGGCTGGGGGGTTCAGGATGGGAAATACGTGCACACCCGTGGCGGATTCATGTTGATGTATGGCAAAACCAATACAATATTGTAAAGTAATTAGCCTCCAATTAAAAAAAAATAAATTTTTATTAAAAATTAAAAAAATAAAAATGCAAAAGTCAGAAATAAAAGAAACTATATGAAAAGGGCTAGATTAAAGTATTTCTAAATTTCTAATTCTTACAGTGGTCTGA
The DNA here is from genome assembly GCF_023091745.1 of Budorcas taxicolor. NCBI lineage: Eukaryota > Metazoa > Chordata > Mammalia > Artiodactyla > Bovidae > Budorcas > Budorcas taxicolor. The sequence goes on from NC_068910.1 coordinate 76,905,576, forward strand.
TTCTTTTATATTTCATAAGTTCAGGTGTCTAAACCATGATTTTATTGCTAATTTATGAATACTTATTCATTGTGTACAGCCACCATTCTATATGTTTTATATGTATTAATGAATATGATCTTCACAATTACTAGAAGAGAAAGTTATTATTATTAAAGACATTAATGGCTCAGACATTTAAACAGCTGAGCTAAGGAACATACAGAATAAGTGCTGCTGCTGCTGCTGCTAAGTCGCTTCAGACGTATCCGACTCTGTGCAATCCCATAGACAGCAGCACACTAGGCTCCTCTGTCCCTGGGATTCTCCAGGCAAGAACATTAGAGTGGGTTACCATTTCCTTCTCCAAGGCATGAAAGTGAAAAGTGAAAGTGAAATGACAAAACTCTAATTCCAGTTTTATCATTCTAGCACTAGAATCAATTTTCTCATCTGCAGCTCTGTTGTGTATTTCAAATGTTTTAAAATTGTATTTCAATATATACAAGTATTAATTTACTCCTCAAAGTCATTGCATCTGGATACTTAGACTATTTTCTGTAATTTCACCAGCTTTGAGAGCATAACTATATCCCTTTTATCACCTGAGAGGAAAACCAGAATTTAATACAGTAATTAAAGAGAATAAAAAATGAAAAAATGTGAGATGAAACTTCATTAAACTAAGACAGATTCCAGGCAAAAAGAGTTTCCAGTTCTCATAGAAAAATGGGTATTGAGAAAATGAGTTGACTGTTCAAAAAAGGAATGGTGGTGGTGGTTTAGTCATGTCCAATTCTTGCGAACCCATGGACGGAAGCCCACCAAGCTTCTTTTTCTGTGGGATTCTCCAGGGAAGAAACCTCCTCCAGGTTATCTTCCCAACCCAGGGATTGAACTCATGTTCTCCTACATCTCCTGATTTAGCAGGTGGGTATTTTACCAATAGCACCACGTGGGAAGCCCAAACTAGTAGTACAGAAACTAATAATTCGTTCTCAAATTCTTTATGCCCTAAGAACCAGAGCCTAGCAGATACTTAACATTTCTTGAAAACCTGGAAAGATTAAGATAATAATGAAGTATGTCATCAATATATCAAATTAACTGTTTATTATTTAATATTATTGTATGTAAAATCAATTCTATTCTAATATACAATTCTAAGTCAGCTTTAACATTGCTATTTTCTTTATTAATCAGTTCAGTTCAGTTCAGTCGCCCAGTCATGTGTGACTCTTTGTGACCCCATGAATTGCAGCACGCCAGGCCCCCTGTCCGTCACTAACTCCCAGAGTTCACTCAGACTCACGTCCATTGACTCAGTGATGCGATCCAGCCATTTCATCCTCTGTCGTCCCCTTCTCCTCCTGCCCTCAATCCCTCCCAGCATCAGGGTCTTTTCCAATGAGTCAATTCTTCCCATGAGGGGGCAAAGTATTGGAGTTTCAGCTTTAGCATCAGTCCTTTCAATGAACACCCAGTACTGATCTCCTTTAGGATGGACTGGTTCGATTTCCTTGCAGTCCAAAGGACTTCAAAAGTCTTCTCCAACACCACAGTTCAAAAGCATCAATTCTTCAGCGCTCAATTTTCTTCATAGTCCAACTCTCGCATCCATACATGACCACTGGAAAAACCATAGCCTTGACTAGACAGACCTTTGCTGGCAAAGTAATGTCTCTGGTTTTTAATATGCTATCTAGGTTGGTCATAACTTTCCTTCCAAGGTGTAAGCGTCTTTTAATTTCATGGCTGCAGTCACCATCTGCAGTGATTTTGAAGCCCAAAAAAATTAAGTCTGACACTGTTTCTACTGTTTCCCCATCTATTTCCCATGAAGTGATGGGACCAGATGCCATGATCTTCGTTTTCTGAATGTTGAGCTTTAAGCCAACTTTTTCACTCTCCACTTTCACTTTCATCAAGAGGCTTTTAGTTTCTCTTCACTTTCTGCCATAAGGGTGGTGTCATCTGCATATCTGAGGTTATTGATGTTTCTCCTGGCAATCTTGATTCCAGCTTGTGCTTCTTCCAGCCCAGCGTTTCTCATGATGTACTCTGCATATAAGTTAAATAAGCAGGGTGACAATATACAGCCTTGATGTACTCCTTTTCCTATTTGGAACCAGTCTGTTGTTCCAAGTCCAGCTCTAACTGTTGCTTCCCGACCTGCATATAAGTTTCTCAAGAGGCAGGTCAGGTGGTCTGGTATTCCCATCTGTTGAAGAATTTTCCAGTTTATTGTGATCCACACAGTCAAAGGCTTTGGCATAGTCAATAAAGCAGAAATAGATGTTTTTCTGGAACTCTCTTGTTTTCCCATGATCCAGTGGATGTTGACAATGTGATCTTTGGTTCCTCTGCCTTTTCTAAAACCATCTTGAACATCTGGAAGTTCACAGTTCATGTATTGCTGAACTTGGCTTGGAGAATTTTGAGCATTACTTTGCTAGTGTGTGAGATGAGTGCAATTGTGTGGTAGTTTGAGCATTCTTTACCATTGCCTTTCTTTGGAATTGGAATGAAAACTGACCTTTTCTAGTCCTGTTGCCACTGCTGAGTTTTCCAAATTTGCTGGCATATTGAGTGCAGCACTTTCACAGCATCATCTTTCGGGATTTGAAATACATCAACTGGAATTCCATCACCTCCACTAGCTTCGTTTGTAGTGATGCTTTCTAAGGCCCATTTGACTTCCCATTCCAGGATGTCTGGCTCTAGGTGAGTGATCACACCATCGTGATTATCTGGGTAGTGAAGATCTTTTTTGTACAGTTCTTCTGTGTATTCTTGTCACCTCTTCTTAATATCTTCTGCTTCTGTTAGGTCCATACAATTTCTGTCCTTTATCGAGCCCATCTTTGTATGAAATGTTCCCTTGGTATCTCTAATTTTTTGAAGAGATCTCTAGTCTTTCCCATTCTGTTGTTTTCCTCTATTTCTTTGCATTGATCGCTGAGGAAGGTTTTCTTATCTCTCCTTGCTATTCTTTGGAACTCTGCATTCATATGCTTATATCTTTCTTTTTCTCCTTTGCTTTTTGCTTCTCTTTTTTACACAGCTGTTTGTAAGGTCTCCCCAGACAGCCATTTTGCTTTTTTGCATTTCTTTTCCATGGGGATGATCTTCATCCATGTCTCCTGTACAATATCTCAAACCTCCATCCATAGTTCATCAGGCGCTCTATCTATCAGATCTAGTCCCTTAAATCTATTTCTCACTTCCACTGTATAGTCAGAAGGAATTTGATTTAGGTCATACCTGAATGATCTAGGGGTTTTGCCTTCTTTCTAGAATTTAAGTCTGAATTTGGCAATAAGGAGTTCATGATCTGAGCCACAGTCAGCTCCCGGTCTTGTTTTTGCTGACTGTATAGACCTTCTCCATCTTTAGCTGCAAAGAATAGAATCAATCTGATTTCAGTGTTTATCATGTCCATGTATAGAGTCTTCTCTTATGTTGTTGAATGAGGGTATTTGCTATGACCACTGCATTCTCTTGGCAAAACTCTGTTAGCCTTTGTCCTATTTCATTCCATATTCCTTTGAGCCCCCTTTTGGTGGGCGGAGGGGCAAAGGCAAGTTCCTGGAGTGGGTTGCCATTCCCTTCTACAGGAGATCTTCCCAACCCAGGAATTGAACCTGGGTCTCCTGCATTGTAGGCAAATGCTTTACCGTCTGAGCCACCAAAGAAGTTTTTTTTTTTATTAATAGCCTTAATTATATTTTTCTACTTATTTGAATTTTAAAAACAAAGTTTACATATGTTCAGTAACTGAAGCTGTTACTAAACCTATAGATCCATTGTTCAGACAAAAGTAAATTAACAATGAACCCTATTTTTTATACAGAAGGGAAGACCATCTTATTTTGCACATGTTACACAGGACATGCAAATTGAGAATTACTTCATAAAAGACATTTTTCTAAGTGAAATCTCTTTACAATGAAAACATCAAGAGAAGCAATAAAATTGCTACTTCAAAACTTTATGTTTGTAACCAGTTTTACTTTAGAAATCTATAATGGATATCTAATAGAACCACTTAGAGCTGAAAGTCATGGTAGTTTTTGAACCACTACATTGTATCATTGGAGTCTTTTTCCTTTTTCAAACACTTTTTTTTTTTTTTTTTTTTTGCTTCTTGGGTAACACTCTTCACGTTAATAAGTACTTTTTATAACAAAACATAAATTTGTTCCTATTAATTAACATAGATGGGCTTTTAAGCATCGTTTTGAGGAAGACATGCATAAGCATTTCCAAGCAGCTATAAATTTGAAATTATATAACTTGACTACAAAATAAAGTTGATGGATTCCATATAAACTCACACATACAATGTTTATAAACTTATACAAGGTGTCCTATAAGCAACTTTAACTGAGAGGGCAAAAGTTAGATATAAAGGATGAGAAAGTCTAAGAAACTCAAAACCATCCTCATATATCTGAATAGATGCAAAAGGTATAGAAAGAAATATTGGAGATTCAGCCTGTAAAATATCCAAAAACTTGAACATCAATTCAATACTTATAAATCAAGTGCAAAAGCAGGTGTATCTGAACTTTCTTGCTAATACATGTCCTTGTAATATTTTGTGCTGCCCTTTCTTTCCAGTTATTTGAGTATAAAAAGAGCCTCTTGATTTAAGTGAAAGAGAAGAGTGAAAAAGTTGACTTAAAAATCAACATTCAGAAAACTAAGATCATCTGGTCCCATCACCTCATGACAAATAGATGGGGAAATGGAAACAGTGACAGACTTTATATTTTGGGCTCAAAAATCACTGCAGATGGTGACTGAAGCCAGGAAACTAAAAGATGCTTGCTCTTTGGAAGAAAAGGTATGACCAACCCAGACAGCATATTAAAAGCATAGCCATTACTTTGCCAACAAAGGTCCACCTAGTTAAAGCTATGGTTTTTCCAGTAGTCGTGTATGGATGTGAGAGTTTAACTATAAAGAAAGTTGAGTGCTGAAGAATTGATGCTTTTGAACTGTGGTGTTGGAGAAGACTCTTGAGAGTCACTTGGACTGCAAGAAGATCCAACCAGTTCATCCTAAAGGAGATCAATCCTGAGTGTTCATTGGAAGGAGTAATGTTGAAGCTGAAACTCCAATACTTGGGCCACCTGATGCAAAGAACTAAAGACCCTGATGCTGGGAAAGATTTAAGGCAGAAGGAGAAGGGGATGACAGAGGATGAGATGGTTGGATGGCATCACCGACTCAACGGACATGAGTTTGAGTAACCTCCGGGAGTTGGTGATGGACAAGGAGGCCTGGCATGCTGCAGTCCATGCGATCCCAAAGAGTTAGATCCAACTGAATGACTCAACTGAACTGAACTGAAGTATAGTTAGAGAGAACATCAAACCACAATATGAGAAAGTATTATTCTTGAAAAGTTAATGTTATCTTAAACATTATAAGACATTATATATATCTATAAGATTGAAATGAATATTTCATTGAAATTAATAATATAATATAGGTCATATAAAATAGAAAGCCACATTAAATGGAGCTTTTTCTGTCAGTAAATTATTGTTTTTTAGAAGTAGCTTAATTATCTTCTTTTTCCAAAAATTTTAAACAGTGCATTAAAAATACAATGAATTAAGTATACACATTATTATATATAAAGTAGATAACCACAAGAACCTTCTGCATGGAACAGGGAACTGTACTCAAAATACTGTGTGTGTGTGTGTGTGTGTGTGTGTGTGCTCAGTTGTGTCCAACTCTTTGTGACTCCATGGACTGTAGCACTCCAGGCCCTTCTTTTCATGGGATTTTCCAGGCAAGATTACTGGAGTGGATTGCTATTTCCTCTTCCAGGAGATCTTCCTGACACAAGGATTAAACCCACATTTCCTGTGTCTCCTGCATTGGCAGGCAGATTCTTTACTACTGAACCACCTGGGAAGCTCTACTCAATATCCTATAATAACCTATAATGGAAGAGAACGTAAAAAAAATAATAAATTTATTTTTATATATACATGTATAATGGAATCACTTTATTGTACATTTGAGGTTAACACAACATTGTAAATCAATTATATTTTAATAAAACTTTTAAAAAGTTAATGAAAGACAAATGTCTCAAGTACCATGAAATCATGACAAGTGCATTGTGAAGTCACAGCAAAAATATAACAAAATGTTTTTATGATTTCTTATTTTCATTTTGCAAGAAATACTTCCTTCTATAAACTTCCAAACTCTAAATTAAGCATGCTTAAACATCAATTAAGTGTGTTTTATATGTTTTTATTTTTTTAACAAATATAGAGAAGCAAATTATAGATAGGTCATATCTTCTCCCTAAAATTGTCAATATTAAAATTTAAATTGATATAAACCTGAGATCTCAAAATTTTATGCAAAATTAGTCAAATTTCTATTTTAAGAAATGAGAATTATTTTTTAACTCTTCAGTGAAGTCTAGAAACATTGAAAGTAAAGTCTTCAAAATGAAAAACAGTTCATGAAGCTTAATATTTGACTCATGATATTGCTGCTGTTACTATTAGTGAGGTGGCAGGGGAGTTTTTATCTCTAGCCATCTGTGCTTGCCCCTTAGGAGGATATCCTTCACATATCTTTTATCTCCCCAGGGCCTCCAGTGGTAATATTAAAAGAGGTCCATTTAATTACACTCAAAATTATCTATTGCTAACTCATCATATTTGAGGCATTAAACTAGGCTCAGGATGAAAGAAAGTTAAAAAATAATAATTTATGGACTTCCCTGGTGGTCCAGGGTTTACGTATCCATGGTTCCACTGTGGGCAACAGAGGTTCCATCCCTGTTGGGGAACTAAGATCACCACATACCATGTGATGGGGGAAAAAAAGATAATTTAACTAAAAAAAACTTCCTTGTCAATGAGATGCAATTTCTGCCTTTAGGAGATTAATAGAAGTAAGAACTTATGACACAAAGTATCACAATACAATGTGATGGCTGCAAAGATAAAATACAAGAGAACTTTCATGAAGTAATATGTGATTATTCCTTTTGATGGGGTTGGGGAAGGGAACCAGTCCATTCTAAAAGAGGTTAGTCCTGGGTGTTCTTTGGAAGGAATGATGCTAAAGCTGAAACTCCAGTACTTTGGCCACCTAATGCGAAGAGTTGACTCACTGAAAAAGACTTTGATGCTGGGAGGGATTGGGGGCAGGAGGAGAAGGGGATAACAGAGGATGAGATGGCTGGATGGCATCACTGACAATGGATGTGAGTCTGACTGAACTCCGGAAGCTGGTGACGGACAGGGAGGCCTGGTGTGCTTCAATTCATAGGGTTGCAAAGAGTTGAACACTACTGAGCGATTGAACTGAACTGAACTGAACTGAGTATTACTTTAAAGAGAGAACATTTGAGCTGGACATTGATAAAGAATTTAAATTTCTGAGTTATCAAGAAAGTAAAAGAATATTCACACAGAGGAAAAGAATATGCAAAGTCAAAGAAGATGAACTCATAATGATTTTCATGAATTTCAAGTATTTTGAAGTCACCACACACGCATTGTCAAGGGGGGCTCAAAGAAGAAGTGGCTAGCATGGTGAACAGGAGGTTGAACTGGGGTCAGCAGACCACAAAGACCTCAGAGATTCAAGAAGTACTTGAATTGTATCCCACTGGACTACAAAATGGAGAAGGTTTATAAAGGTGAAAAACCTCAAAATTACATTTTTTTTATTCAAAAATTCTAAGTGGTGCTGTCAAGAATTAAAGATGTTTGTTAAGCAAGGATGTATGGGGATTCAAAATGATTACATATATACATGGGGAGACCTTGAGACCATAAAGTTGTAGCTGAAACTTTCTAGCAAATATTGTTTAGAGAATAGTTGGTAGCATCCTTGATTTTGATAGAGGTCAGAAAATGTAAGTTTTCAGTGATGAAGTAATATGTCTGAAACCACAATCTCAATGGTTACTTGACTCCACTTTGGAGACCTGAAACAGTACTCCTTTTATTTTAATTGTATTCTTTCTTTAATGGTCAAAGCAAATGTACAATGCATGTTTGATAGGTCATAAGACAGGCTTTTCTAGTTAACATAAAGTTCAGTCCAAATCATATATAAACCACAATGACTTCTCCATACCTCTGTATGTGAAAATTTCTTCCATCATATTCAACACCTTACAATGGTGTCGCATATTTTATGTAGTAAGACATGAAGCCCTTATATCAGATGAAATGCCCTTTATGGACTGATTCACAAGTTCCTCCTCTATGTTTCACCTCTTACTATTTGCAATGATCAACATATCGGTATTCCTCTCATAAAGCTCAGGGATTTTGCACATAACATATCATTTGGCTAGACTGTTCTCCATTACATCCATCTGGATAACTATTATACTTTCAATCTTTGCTCAAATTTCACTTTTATGGTAGAGTCTGTCCAGAGAACGTATTTTAAATTTCAACAATCTCTCTAACTCTACTTGCTGCTCCTCATCATTTACACACTAAACCTCCTTATCGTGATATCTTTCTTTACTCCATATCACTTCAATTCAGTTCAGTCGCTCAGTTGTGCCCAACTGTTTGTGACCCCATGAATCGCAGCACGCCAGGCCTCCCTGTCCATCACCAACTCCCAGAGTTCACTCAGACTCATGTCCATCGAGTCAGTGATGCCATCCAGCCATCTCATCCTCTGTCATCCCCTTCTCCTCCTGTCCCCAATCCATCCCAGCATCAGAGTCTTTTCCAATGAGTCAACTCTTCGCATGAGGTGGCCAAAGTACTGGAGTTTCAGCTTTAGAATCATACCTTCCAAAGAAATCCCAGGGCTGATCTCCTTCAGAATGGATTAGTTGGATCTCTTTGCAGTCCAAGGGACTCTCAAGAGTCTTCTCCAACACCACAGTTCAAAAGCAGTTAGATCAATTTAAATATAATGTGTTCATGTATCATGCTTAGTGAAAATAAAGGCAAGAATTTTAGTCTACTTTGTTCACTGCATATGCCAAGTTCTTAAAACAAGAACTGTTATACAGTATATATGGAAATCTATTTCTTATATTAGGAAATAGTTAATTATGATGATATAGGTGTTGACGAAATTATATACTATGATCACTGAAGTAGAGGATTATTGGAAAGCAATGGTTAATAGGAAGATTTGATGTTTTCCTTTTTCTGTCATCAGTTGTGCTAATTACTGTCAGACAAGTCACTGAGCATAGGTCTCAATAACACATATCATTGGTTAAAAAGCACTAATAATAAAAGAGAGCCTTAGGCCAGATTATTTTCAATTTCTTTCGGGTTTCATATTGTGTCCTTCATAAGAATGCTGTAGTTTCATCTTACAAAGAACTAGAGTGTCCTAAATGTTAAACAATCAATAAAGAAACCATTAAACACATAACATTGGAAATACATAATAAATACATAACAGATGTATTCTTTCATAACAGTGAAATGATTCCTGTGGAAGAAATTAATTTGTAGACTATTTTTATGATTTTTAAATATTCACATGATAAGTTTATGACTGAGTTGCAAAATATAATTCTAGGAGTAAAAAGAAAAATGAGTTCTACTGCCATCTTTTCTCTAGTAGAAGTACGATAAAGGTAACTATAAAAATTAAAATCCATTAATGGGTCACATTGTGGTTAAGTGCAATGAGAAATGATCTTGTGGGGTTGTGCAAGGACACATCTGGAAGGAGGCCATGCAAGTGAAATTTATTATTATTCTTGTTAGTTTGACAAATGAATCTATAGTTGGCAGTGGATATTGACTTTCAGAGTGAGCAAAATGGATGACCTAAACATTCACAAAATTTTTCTGGTAAGAATAAGATGTTAATCCAATAATAAAACTGCCAACACTTAGTGGATTTCCAGTATTTATGAAAATGCTGTCTTCTCTATCTGCATGGTAAGTAGAAGAAGGTATAGTTTATATTAATTTATATTTCCACTTAGAAGTTTTTTTAAAAATCCACATATCATCAATTCAGGAAGGCCTTGAAAACTGAAGGGGAGATTATATACATCATATTGGCTAACTTTTCACAGTTATTAAGCATTAGTGACTTTGATTTAATATTAATATTGAAGTACAGCTAAAGAAAATCAATATGATAAATAAACATGTATAAAGGATGACGCAAGATTCATTGAAATATATTCATATAAGTGACATGTAGTTTAAAGTTAATCCAACACATTTTTTAAAGCTCTTTTTCTCATCCATGTATCAAGTAGTTGTCAATGCATGTCTCCCTAAGTTTCCCCTTTATATCAGGATAAAGCAGGGGGAAATGTTATCTGCAGGCACAACATTGTTAGGGAATGTCCTGGGTGCTTAAATCAAAAGCATAGAAAGGAGGAAACCTGGAAAAAAAAATTATAGATCAGTTTTGAGTGTAGAGACAGAGGGAATTCGAGGCAAAATGTTCATAAGTAAAGGTGAGGATATTGAAGTCAGAGAATGAGTTGAAAAAGCACCTCTATTACATATTTTTCAGGTGGGAAATGATAAACATGCATGGACTGTTAACACAGCTATGTTGAAAGGAGAATTAGGCCAAATGTATATAACATGAGTCAAACAGACACAAAATGCTATTTTAGCCAAATTCCCAATATTATATCTGTGAAATAGAATATTTCCAAATTATTACATAGAATGATATCTGAAAGTGAAAATATTAGTCATTCAGTCATGTCTTATTCTTTGCGATCCTACGGACTGTAGCCTGCCAGGCTTCTCTGCTCATGTGATTTTGCAATCAGGAATACTGGAGTGAGTTGCCATTTCCTCCTCTACAGAGCTTTCCCAACCAGGGATGAATCCGAGTCACCAGTGTCTCCTGCATTGCATGTGGATTGTTTACCTGCTGAGTCATCAGGAAAGTACTGGTGGCTCAGGCAGTAAAGAATATCCTGCAATGCAGGAGACCTGAGTTCAATCCCTGGGTCAGAAAGATCTCCTGGGAACAGGAAGAAGGAATAGCTACCCACTCCAGTATTTCCTGGACTTCCCTGGTGGCTCAGATGGTAAAGCGTCTACCTACAGTGTGGGAGACCCAGGTTCAGTCCCTGAGTTGGGAAGATCCTCTGGAGAAGGAAATAGCAGCCCACTCCAGTACTCTTGCCTGGAAAATCCCATGGATAGAAGAGCATGGTAGGCTACAGTCCATGGGGTCACAAAGAGTTGGACACAACTGAGCGACTTCACTTTCACTTTCCAGTATTTTTGCCTGGAGAATTCCAGGGACAGAGGAGCCTGGCAGTCTACAGTACTTGGGGTCACAGAGTCAGACACAATTTAGGGACTAAATGATAAGATTAGCTTAATCTCATCTATTCAAAAATTACCAGAGGCATCCAGGCTGAACTCTCTCCAGAGAAATCTGAGTCCAAAAGAAAAACTTAAAAGAAAATTATCACTTGCAGAGATGCTCTTAAAGATTGACTAGAGGAAGTTTATCAAACAAAAAACAAATGATAAAGAACTCTTCAGTTGCTCAGTTGTGTCTGACTCTTTGGAATCCTATGGACTGCAGCACACCAGGCTTCCCTGTTCATCACCAACTCTGGGAACTTGCTCAAACTCGTGTCCATCATGTCAGTGAAGGCATCCAACCATCTCATCCTCTGTTGTCCCCTTCTCCCACCGTCAATCTTTCCCAGCATCAGGGTCTTTTCAAATGAGTCAGTTCTTGGCATCAGGTGGCCGAAGTATTGGAGCTTCAGCTTCAGCATCCGTCCTTCCAATGGATATTTAGGGCTGATTCCTTTCAGGATGGACTGGTTGGATCTGCTTGCAGTCCAAGGGACTCTCACAGAGTCTTCTCCAACACCATAGTTCAAAAGCATCAGTTATTTGGTGCTCAGCTTTCTTTATAGTCCAACTCTCATATTTGTACATGACTACTGAAAAAACTGTAGCTTTGACTAGACAGACTTTTGTGGCAAACTAATGTCTTTACTTTTAATATGCTGTCTAGTTTGGTCATAGCTTTTCTTCCAGGGAGCAAGCATGTTTTAATTTCATGGCTGCAGTCACCATCTGCAGTGAGCTTTGAGTCCAAGAAAATAAAGTCTGTCACTGTTTCTGTTGTTTCCCCATCTATTTGCCATGAGGTGATGGGACTGAATGCCATGATAGTAGTTTTCTGAATGTTGAGTTTTAAGCCATCTTAAAAAGTTAAGAACAAAAAATAACTATTAGGGAAAAGATGGACTTGACATACTGATAAAAGGAACAATCAACAAAGGTCCTAATGTGTAACTAAAAAAGATGTTCAATAATATGTTCACTGAAAAAAAGAAAACAAAACACAGTTTCAAATACATGAAGCAAATGCTGATGGGGATATAAGGAACAGATAAATCCACATTTATTGTTGGAAGAATAAACATCCCAGTCTCAGCAACTGATAGAAGTACTAGACAGAAAATTAGCAAGAATGTAAAAGAAAAATGGGGTTCTCTGGTGGCTCAGTGCTAAATAATCCACCTATGAATGCTGGAGAACATGTTCGATCCCTGGGTTGGGAACATTCCCTGGAGAAGAAAATAGCAATATATTCTTGCCTGGGAAACCCCATGGACAAAAAAACCTGAAGGGCTACAGTTCATGACATCACAAAGAGTCGGACACGATTGAACAATTAAAATTTTTGCTTTTAGTTTCACTTCACATTTAATAAGATTAATCTAATCTAATAACAGAAATACTTGAAGACTGGAAGAAAAAGAAGAGGGACAGGAGGAAAAGGAAGGGAAAGATGAAAGAGAAAGTGTAATATCAATACACCTATTACATATATTTTCTTCTCAATTTCAAAATTAATTTTCTCCAGTTCTTTTGAAATCTTGTGTCTTCTCAACTAATAAGAGGAAGGAGAAAGAGATGGATGCATGTGTAAAAGCACTTGTAGTTGGAATCTAAAGTGTTTTCTGTCTGATGCTTTCTCTTTAAATAAGATTATGGTTTGCAAGTAGGGGATGGGGATGGGAGAGAAAAGTAAAAGTTGTGGTCAGAGGTTGAAGAGACTAGAATATGGGAGTGGATGTTAATGGAAATTACTGGAGCAAGCTCATTAGAGACGTGGAATAGGGTATGCATGGCTCAGACGGTAATGAATCTATCTGCAGTTAAGGAGACATGGATTCAATCCCTGGGTCTTTCCTGGAAAATCCCATGGACTGAGAAGCCTGACGGGCTCCAATCTATGGGGTTACAATGATTTGGATACAACCGAGCAATTGAGCACATGTGTAGCAGTATTGAGTGCCCCAATGATATGGTGAGCTGGATACCTTAAAATATTTTGGAACTTACACATGCAGCTGAATGACTTATTCCAGCAGCAGTCATCAAGTTAATGTGAGTATCAGATCACATTTGGTAAATATGAAAGAAGGTAAAGTGATGGCTATATCCAAAGTTAGTGTTAATCAAGAGTAGATAAGTCAAATGCAATACATCAAAGAACTATAAGATAATAATATATTGTGATTGACAACATTATTTCAATTAAAAATGTATGCTTTATGACAGTTATTTAAAAAGAACATTTTAACTATCATTATCTGAAAAAAACATATTCTTTCAATTCCATTGAGCCTAAGAAATGTTTCTCTACATTAAAACCAGTAGACATAAATTACATAGACTCTGTGACAACTCTGTGTGGTTCCTAATTTTTCTCAAAGTTGACATTATAGAGCATCACACCTGTTAAGACATATGTTTTTAACTCTCATTTTGAACTGAACTTCCTACTTATCCCTCTTCAAATTTATTCTTGTCATTTAAAATCTAGAAAATAAGTTTGCACCTTAAAGCAGCAGACAAGCTCTGCTTTCCAGCTCTTCTCTAAAATCTGAGTACTCTTGTTTTTAAAGAGACTCAATATAAAGCTTGTACACCCAAGGCTGATTCATGTCAATGTATGGAAAAAACCACTACAATATTTTAAAGTAATTAGCCTCCAATTAAAGTAAATTAACAAAAAAATAAAGCTACAAAAAATATAAAGCTAGTTAGGATTGAACATGAAACATAATCAGAGATTATAGAAATGCAGCAGATAAAAACAAACACATTCTGAACAAGAGGTTGCCATGCTTTCCTCCAAGGGGTCTTCCTAACCTAGGGATCGAACTCAGGTCTCCCACATTGCACAGTAGATTCTTTACCGTCTGAGCCACCAGAGAAGCCCAATTAAGAAGGTGACTTTTATTTTAACTCAGAGAAATTGCTTCAGAACTATTTTGCTGTTTACCAACACTGCATAAATATAAGTACTTAGAGAAATAATTTTATCATAGCTTTTAAAAGACAAGATAATTTAGACATCTATGAAATAATAGTCTACTACTAATCACTCAAATATTTACTTAGAGAAAATTTCAAAGCCAACTTGTCTATGTGGATACAATTAAACATTTTCCATATAGTAATCAATGTGTCACAAAACAGTATTTTCTGAAGTTCTCTTAGCCCATTATATTGTCATGTTCAAGGAGATGTAATACAACCTTCACATGAGATGATCTGACCAATGGAATTTTTTTCTTCTAATTTATAATAAATTCACATGAAACACACAAACTTACTTGTTTTATTATACTAGTAAGGTCAGACAAAAACATCGTCATATTCTCATCCTGTTAAAAAATAGCTCATTTAGTTGTGTATCATGCCAGCATACATTTTAAAATAATACAAGGACCTGATATGCTATTTACATGATTTCAACATCACCCTTATTCCTAAAATAGTATACATGTTGAGAGACAAAGAACAAGAGTTGTATCATATCTGTGCTATAGTTCATGCTGAGGTCTCTGCTGTTGCACTCATTGCTCTAGTATTGATGACTTGTTATTTGGAAGTAATGTGCATATCAGTCAGTGTTGGTGTTGGTGTCCTTTATGTTCCTAATTGACCTGACATTGGCCAAAGTTTCACCTCAGGAAGGTGAATTTATATCAGTTGCATTAAAACATTGAACACTTCTCATAAACTTGTGGTTAAGCCTTTCAAAGACATTGCACAGTTATGGCAATTCAAATTTATAATTTGGATGCCAACTGCCTCTGTCAACTACAGTTATTCCAACCCATGTATTCAAATACAGAAAACAACTGTCAGTGAAACTCTGAAGAATTTCTCTCTTGCTGTTTAGAATCACTTTTCTGTGACTCCTTGCAAAACTGACCTTTGAGAATCCTACCATTCATTCTTTGCATGTGGTCCTTGCAGCTCCATGTTGAGTGAGAGCAGCTTAAATGCTGGCAGGTTTGTTGCATCCTTGGCTCTGAGACTACACCTACTACTCAAGCACGGTGATCAGAGTTAATGCTAATGGAATGGAGCAAAATGTCATGGCCTCAAATTCTAGATTTTTCTTACACAGTAACATGAATTTACAGAACTCTGTTTGGTCTGGGGATTGATGTTTCTTCCGTCAAAATATTTTGTCTCTCCTATTCCCATAATCCCAATAAACTCTGGTATGTGATAGTATCTTAATGTTTTATAGTTCTAAGAAATAGACCTTAGAGGATTTGGGGGATTGACACAGCCAGAATTCAAACACATTTATGATCCTATCCAGAAAGATTTCCATGCACAGAGTCAAAAAAGGATAAAACAAGTAATATGTTGGATTTTATCTTTCAAAAAATAAAAGTATAAGAATTAGCTTTAAAAAGGGATATACACACATATGTATATATACATATATACATATATATATATACATATATATACATAAATATGAAGAGATAAGCATTGATCAAGAAAATGAATGTTTTTTAGTTATCAGTATTGATAGTTCCAAAATGTTTATCTTTCTAAATCATGTTCTTAAAATGTCTATCATAAAATGGCCTGAGGCAGTGTGTGTGTGTGTGTATGTGAATAAAATTAGTAAATTCATGTCTGAACTGGTACACCACTGTACAATATTTATGAATAATGTTAGGCCATGTGAAGTGGATTTTAGTGAAAATAATCAATATTTAAATATGAGATTAGTATTTGGATTTTAAGATGGCTGGATGGCATCACTGACTCGATGGATGTGAATCTGAGTGAACTCTGGGAGTTGGTGATGGACAGAGAGGCCTGACATGCTGCGATTCATGTCGCAAAGAGTCGGACACGACTGAGTGACTGAACTGAACTGAACTGAACTGAACGACCTGATAATACTGTTAGTCTTATATGTCAACTTGGCTAGATTATATTAACTATTTAATCAAACAATAACTTAAATGTTAGACTTAGATGTAAATGTATATTGTAAATGCTGTTAATATCTATAACCTGATGATTTTAAACACAAGATATTAGCTCTTTAATATTGATGGACCTTCCAGACTATAGTGTAACAATCCTACTGGAGTTTCTGGCCTATAGGAATCCCTACACATCTCAAACTTTTCAGTACCTACCATCATGTGAACCAATTTCTTAATTTCTATCTTCCCTCCTACCGTGACTCCTAGCTCTTTCACACACACTCTATTTTTGTTTCCTATGGAGAACTGAACTAATAAAAATAAAATTGAACTCTTAAGATTCAAGCAGTGGATATGCATAGTAACCTTAAACCATCTCTGGAATAATGCAGATAGAAGAATTTTAACAAACAGGAGAGGCCATTGTCATCACTTAACAAGTTCTCCTTCTTCAAGAAGGACTATCCTTGAAGAAAGTCCTTTTGGACTTAATAACTAGAGTGGGAAGCTGGAGCTGCGGGAAAGTGGTGTGGAACAATGAGGCTGGTAAAAAGCAGATCATTCAACAATAAAAAGGAACAACTCCCTTATATACACAGCAACATGCTTGAAGCTTGGAAGCATTATTCTTAGTGAAAGAAGCAGATACAAAGATAAAACTCTATGATTTCATTGTGAAGTTTTAGAACAAATCAAATTTATTTATAGTGATAGAAGTAAGAACAGTGGTTGTACTGGGATGGTAGGAATTGATCAGGTAGGAGCAGAGAAGGAACTGTCTAGAGTGATAGAAATTCAGGTTATGTAAGTGTATATAATTATCAATATTGATCATATTGGGAACATAAGATCTAGTTTCATCTATAAATCAAATTTCAATTTAAAAGAAACAAAAAAACTTATAATGTTGCTATTATAAGTGTGGAAAAATGTGTAGCCCTTAAAATAGATTTTTAAGGACTTTTTAAGCATATGGGAAATGTCCATGAGACAATGTTGTATATTAAGTCTATTATATGTATACAGACAGTGTTGATAATTCTTTTTTTTCGTTGAGAAAAACCTGTAGATCTGCATAAAAAATATGGTAATGAAATGTAGGATAATGTTATCAGTTGTGATATTTTGTTGGTGAGATTTAAGAACTATTAAAACATGATGCCAAAGTGAGTGTACATGACACATTTATGGCTGTTTCTAATTTATTAATCTTCCTTTTCCATTGACTGTAAGCTTTGGGAGGGCTAAACCTATTGTTCACCTTGATACCACCATAGTGTAGCATTGCAGCAACTCAACAAAAGTAATCAAAGCTTTATGCTTGGGAACCTTCACTCCACACTCTTGCCTTTCCTATTTCTGTCCTTGAAGCATCTGTGCTGGGCACCCCTGATAGTGGAGACAACCTAGTCATGAGGGCCTTCAAGTACCATAGAAAATACATTGAAGTCTAAGATATTGTTGTTCAACCTCTCAGTGTCTGACTCTTTGTGTCCCCATGGACTGCAGCACGCCAGACTTCCCTGTCCTTCACAATCTCCCGGAGTTAGCTCAAACTCATGTCCATTGAGTCCATAGTGCCATCCAACCATCTCATCCTATGCTGTCACCTTCTCCTCCTGCCTTCAATCTTTCCCCAAATCAGGGTCTTTCCCAATGGGTTGGCCCTTTGACTCATTGGAAAATGAGTCTAAGATATACATGCCTTTCAATTAACTCCAGTCCATAGGAAAGTAGGCTTTTCCCTGGTATGATAAATCTATGCCTTACTGACTTTTTTCAGAGTTCCCTTCTGGAGGTTTTAATAAGATTTTCTTGAAGTGGTGCCAAAAGAATATAAAGAATCATTGAAGATCATCTGAACAGCCCTTCATTCCCCTTCTGTGACCACTGAAACCTCCCAAACACCACCCTAAATTGTCCTTTATTCTCCATGTCGGTGACAAGCATCCCAGTGACAGCCCCCAAGTGCTCTCTTATAGATAGCCACAAGGTCCTGCACAGCCAAAGAGATCTGTGTAGGTGCACACCATATCATACCACTTCCCCCTCACCTCTCCTCATGCACAATCCAGTATGGCTTACAATCCACCTTGGCTGTTCTTGTACTTCTCTTAACATCTGAGCAATTGGCCCTGCTCACACTCTGCCTACCCTGCCATCTTTGCAGCTTTTCTTTGACCCCAGAGACTGAGTTCTTAGAGTCTTTTCTTTATACGTGAAATGTTCTTCTCTTGACACTCCTGGAGTGTCTTCTTTTTATCTTGTTGGTCTCAGTTGAAATGTCACTTTCTTAGTATTTTTCCATTGTCCTACTATAATCAATTGCAAAGCACATTTTTCATTGTTAACTCGACCTGCTTCTCACTAGAACACAAGCTTTATGGGTTCACAGATTTTATTGGATGGTATTTTCCATCACTGCCTCACAAGCACCTAGAACAATGCTGAAGTCACCAACAGATATTAATAGAAACTCAGTTGATATTTTTAAAGTAAATTGATATAAATGAGTGCAATAACACATACATACACTTTCAGTTGAATAGGCTCAAGTGTGTTGGCCATTCTCCACATTTGTTCTATACTGCTTTCTGGCCTGCTCTGTGTCCAGAAGGCTGACTCCCCTGAACTGCAGTACCCAGGTCCTCTGAGTGGCTGCTACTCCTACCAGTAGTAAATGGGATGACAGGAAGGCAGAGATGTGGTGAGAGTTTCCTCTGTTTGCTCTGCTTTGCCTTCCATGATAATAGCTCTTCAATGGATCCTGATGACAGCACTTCTTCCCTCCTTCCCTTGAGTCTTTCCATCCCATGTCAGTTTCCTATCCCTGTTCTCAGCTCCAAGAATCTGTACCTTCACCACAATATCTTCATTTGCACAATTTGGGATGAAGTTTTCCTTGTTGGAATCTTATCTGATTTCAGGGAACTCTTTTTTTGTGTGTGTATAATTTATATGTGCGTGTGTCTGCATGTTCAGTCATGTCTGACTCTTTGTGACCCCATGGACTGTAGCTTGCCAGGCTCCTCTGTCCATGGGATGCTCCAGGCAAGAATACTGGAGCACTTTGCTATTTCCTCCCTCAGGGGATCTTCCAACACCGGGATTGAACCTGCATCTACTGCACTGGCAGGCAAATTCTTCACCACTACACCAACAACAGGATATAATTTATGGGTATTTCTGTGTATACAAATTGTGCACAAATTTTTATGTTTTCTTTCTTTTTAAATTTCTGGATCTCTGTATTTTTAAAATTTTCTCAGCTACTGGCATAAGTCTTAAAACAGTCTCATATATGTATTGTGGTATGTGTGTGTGTGTGTGTTTACATGGGTTGTCATTAAAATTCTGGCTATGGATCCTAGGGAACTGACATGCAAAACACACTGTTTATTCTTTTCTACCCTAATTTAGAACAAAAAATAGTAATTGAAAAAAATATAGTAGCCAGTAATGACTACAAATAGGTATAAAGAATAAGATGTTGATTTCAGTACATTTCTTTTTTATCACACCCAGCAAACACACATCTTATTCTAAATACTCAGTGTGTAAACTGATAAACCTTATAGCAGTGCATTAAATGTGGAAAGAAGATAGCTATGAAGGCACTGAGGAATAAAATGGCAGCAGTTTTCCTGGCAGAATGCAGAGCTGGATTTTTCTAAGTAATTTCATTTCAATGAAACAAACAAAAACTCATGTAGTCTGCAAACTTCTAGTGTAAGCAGGTGAAATACTTCCCAGACCATTGCAAATCCACTGATTAAGTTCTGACACTTACATCTGTAGAGGGGAGGAACACATGCCCCACCCCTGCCCCAGCACACTTTGTGTGTATATTCTATTCAAGAAGATGAAGATGCTCCAGAGAAAATGAAATTTTAACCAACACCCCATAATTCACTTGTGTGTTGGGTAAACTCCAGAAATGTTAAATAGAATAACATTAATGTAAAAGCAAAATTTCATAGTCAATCCAGCTGAACCACAGATCACTTATACAAGTAATACGAAAAAAAAATCCATCTCACTAAGCTAAAATAAATAAATTTAAGAAAGACAAGTGAATTAGAAAATGGTAGCTTGAAAAAATCTTAGATCTTTACTCTGGGATACTTTAACTGTGGGGTGATATTTGTGCAAATAACACTTGCACAAATAACAACATCTATATAGCACTGATGTATGAGTTATATGCATATGCATATATGAATGATATGTGAGTTGTACGTAGTTATATGCATCCTTCAAATGGGATCAAGGTGATTACTCAAGATCTGTGCATTTTACCAGGTACATATGAAATGTCACATTTGAAAAAAATTTGTGACATGAGACAAAATAAAGGTTTTACCATTTTAGAGTATGGAAAAATATGATGCAGCCAAAACAACAACAACAACAACACAGCCTTTTGAAATATTTTTAGTAACATGGTAGCTGGGGAGGTTTATGATAGGATGAAAATTCTTTAAAGGCTATATTGAAGTGTATATGACAAGGTCACACGTTTACAGAAAAAAATGTATGTGTGAATAAATAATAGAAAGAAATTCAAGAAAATGTCCCTGGTTGATGGGATTGTGTGTAATTTTAATTTTCTTTATTTAAATTTTACTGTGTTATTCCATCCAGGGATTGAACATGCATTCTTTTCTAATCAGAAAACAACAGTGCTGTTTCTTTTTTAAAGTAATATTTTACAGCATATATCTTGCTCTTATTCAAGTTGCATGGCTTCAGTTTTCTGTTGCCATCATAAAAAATTGCCACAAACTTAAAGCCTTCAGTCATTTTAATTTAGCAGCTCACAGATTTATCTGCTCTACTAGTTTCTCTTAGATCTTTACTCTGGGATACCTTCACTGTGGGGTGATGTTTGTGCAAATAACACTTCACTGTTCAATTTGTTTCCCAAATGCTTTCAACTCTCCTAAGAGCAATGATTTATTAATTAACTGGAGTTACAGTTCCCCTTGAAAACTTGATGGAAATGGTGGCCCTTTCTTAAGCTAAATACATATGTAGGCAAAATTTATATGTAAGTGCATATCCTTGGATAATGTCCACATACCCTTAACCCTTGCTTTGAAGAATGTTTCTATGAAAATAGCATACTGATACAAACCTTGTAAACTGATAATATTACAGTTTTAAGTATTTGCTTTTTGCAAAGTAAATTCTGCATTTTGACTTTAGCTGTCAATTGCACAATAGGGTCAAACTTTTCTACATATTGTCTTTAATTTTATCTACCAAGTGAGAAGATGTGTCTATCACTTAAGAGTTCATGCAAATTTATATGAAATAAAGATTCAAGCAAATAATTTCTGTCCTTTAATAAAAGTTTACTTAAGACTCAACCTGACTACTCCATCTATTTTATAGTGACCTTTCAGACCAGAGGGGAGGTACACCACTGATGTAGGTATTGTAAGGCTGACATTGAAAGTGGTATTTAAGTTATTTTACACATTTGTTATTATTGTTGTTGTTCACTTGCTAAGTTGTGTCTGACTCTATGACTCCATGGACTGTAGCACGCTTGGTTTTTCTGGTCATGGGATTCTTCAGGTAAGAAAACTGGAGTGGGTTGCCATTTCCTTTTCCTGGGAATCTTCCTGGACCAGGGATCAAACCTGTATCTCCTGCACTGGCAGGCACCAAGTATAAAACCTGAAGGCTGAAATATTTTACTCCTCTATAACATTAAAGACAAATCTGTAACAGATTAGGTGCTATAAACCTATAAAAGAAGCTTACAGGAGTGCCTTGAACAATGGCACTCACTGTCTCCAACACTGTCTCACTGTTTTGTTAATGAAGATAAAGAACAGTTGAATTCAAAATATTGTGGCAAGAAAATACAGCTATCTTTTTTTAATCCTTATCAAAATGTCCTAAAATGCTAATTAACAATATCAAAGTTCAAATAAGTAATGACTGATGAATTCAATACTAGGCACTAAAGTTTGGTCAGGAAAATATTTTTAATACTACAAAATAAAATCTACATAAGATTTAAACTCAGTGAATTCAAAGTAATGTTAAATACTCTGCTGCTGCTGCAGCTAAGTCGCTTCAGTCGTGTCTGACTCTGTGCGACCCCATAGACGGCAGCCCACCAGGCTTCCCCGTCCCTGGGATTCTCCAGGCAAGAATACTGGAGTGGGTTGCCATTTCCTTCTCCAACGCATGGAAGTGAAAAGTGAAAGTGAAGTTGCTCAGTCGTGTCCGACTCTTAGCGACCCCATGGACTGCAGCCTACCAGGCTCGTCCATCCATGGGGTTTTCCAGGCAATAGTACTGGAGTGGGGTGCCATTGCCTTCTCTAACTTAAATGAAAATAATAATAGTTAATTCAGTTTCAACTGTTTGCCAGATACTTTTACATTATGTCCAATTATCACAGAAATTTCACAAGATTCAATTATCAGAGTTTTCCAAGGACAGAATTGAAAAGCAGTCAATTTAAGTGTCAGGCCTGTATAAACAGGTGCAGAGAAGATGTAAAGTCATATCTATCTAAACGGTCCTGTTACAGAGAACCAAGATTTGTTGTCAATTTTATGGTATGATTATATTGAAATAGATAAACTACTTGGTGGTAGTTACTTCTTTCACTTGTTTATATAGTTAGGAAAAAAGTCATTTTCAAAAATTATGTTAACTGAGAATAAAAATTGTCTTTTGTTTTCACTTATAACAAATTATTTACATCTTTAAAAACCATCAAATGTTGCAAATGGTTCTATGACTCCTGATCTTTAGCCACATTGCCGAAGCAATATCTAATTCTCAAAGTAATCTTGTCAGAAACCTAGAATATTACTCTTATTTTCTCACCATACAAGGCAAAAAAAATGTATAACTCTGTTTTTAAATGCAAATTTTACTGTCTCACTTTATGCCACACAACTACGGTGCAGCATTCCTATTGACATATACTCAGAAAGATCCTCAATATTTTTAAAACTGAATAATCTGACTATGACTATTACTCTACATGATGCAAATGAGAGTTTGTTGTTATTGTTTTTAGTTTATTTTTTTTTTTTTTCTTTTTCTCCCCCTGATCTCACAGCCTGAACTAATAGTCAATATTTACCAGGGTAATAATTGAAAGAGAGGAAAAAAAAAAAAAAAAAAAAAAACTGAAAGAGGAAAAAAAAATGGTCTGCATGTTTTGGTTGCAAATAATGAAAATACTTTTATGACCAAAAAAAAATATTAAGAAATGTTGAAATTATGACATTTCCCTGACATAAAGTTACACATAAGACTAATCCTAGCATTTGGATTTTCTGGTGAAACTACAAAAACCATTACAGGGTAAAAAATAAGAGATTTCCTTCTTTTTTTTCCAGTTTTATTTATGTTGAGTAAAGAGAAAATTTTGAGCACCGCTTTTGGTAAAGGAAGTAAAAGAAGGCATGAAAGAGGTAGAAAAAACAAAAACCATGACATGTTGGCATCAATACTACTTTATTATTAATTTCTTTCCTTTTTTTTTTTTTTTAAGGGAGTCAATAGAAGTGAAGAACTAGGAAAAGCGACTGCAGGAAATAGAAGAGGAAATTACTAGGAAGATTTATTTATTTATTTAATATTTTTTTCTATTAAATGATATTTTAATATACTGATAGTGTTACTGAAAAAGTAATAAACTTTTGAATAGAATTCTTAAGTTGAAATCAAACATTGAGGCTACATGTTCAGATTTACAAGTAGATAGAAGCTGAAAAATGTAATAGAATCATACTTATATCTGCACTTTTAAAAGACATGATATAAATAACGCATACCTTATTTTTTAATGTTACCAATGTTTCTTTCTTTTTTTTTTACTTTATTTTACTTTGCAATACTGTATTGGTTTTGCCATACATCAACATGAATCTGCCACGGGTGTACATGAGTTCCCAATCCTGAACCCCCCTCCCACCTCCTTCCCCATACCATCCCTCTGGGTCATTCCAGTGCACCAGCCCCAAGCATCCTGTATCCTGCATCGAACTTAGACTGGCAATTCATTTCTTACATGATATTATATATGTTTCAATGCCATTCTCCCAAATCATCCCACCCTCTCCCTCTCCCACAGAGTCCAAAATTCTGTTCTATACATCTGTGTCTCTTTTGCTTGTCTCACATTACTAGGAAGATTTAAACGTGAGCTGGTTAATACACTGAAAACTAAAGTGTTTTGTGAGAATCAGATACTTTATGACTATGTCTAACTGTCTCAAATAAAGCTATATTTTCATGGAGTTCAGAGAATCTTATTTTAAACAATTATCTCCTTGATGGAAGAATCTTTCACTTTACCAGCAAATTTTCATCTCCTTTCATTTTCAGTCCTGCTCTGTTTGACACATCATCAACTGTATCAATTAGGAAAATATGGCAATTGTATGAATTTGTAAAAATCTACAAAAAATCTCTGCTTCCATAAATAATCTCTAAAATGACAGCAAATTTCTTAGATAATTAGTAAATGCTTTCTTCATAATTCACTCAAACGAACAGTCTGAGCAAGGAAAAAAAAGAAACACATTCTACTTAATACTAAGTAAAAATTTGAACATATCAAAAAATATTCCTGGAAAAAATAAAATTAATATATTCAAATGCAGTTATGAACCAGAAGCATTTCTCCCTTGTCAGTATTCATTCTAATTTCATAGCAACCATTGTATGTGTTAGAGTTTTTTCTTTGAATTACTAGAAAACTAGTGCCACAAAAAGAGATATATCTTGGGTTAATCACTATTCCCTGATTTTTTATTTGAGATTTGATTTTTTTAATTCATTATTTTGGACAAATTCAGCTAACTATTTAAACAGTTAACAGTCTTGAAGCATTTTATTTGTTTTATAGGTGAATTAGATTTAACCTTTGGATTGCTGCAATGAAATATTAAGCACAATGTTCTTAGATCTTAATAAGAATGTTGATTGCTCAAAATCCTTGTAGCATGTTTTTCCATAAAACTTTAACAATGAGACTCTTTATGAAAGCCAGTGATGTTCCACACTATGGAATTTGCAAACTGTATGTACCTTTTAATTCATTCTTTGTTCTTCGGTAGAACTCTCTTGAATGAGAGCACATTGTTCTTAGCAAGTAATCAAAAAACTATGCTTACTTGATTCTATAACATTGAGAAAAAGTGCTGGAAATGATTTATACTGAATAATTAAAACCAGAAGGCAGCAATTTAATTCTATCTAGTTCTGTAGGGGAGAAAAAATAATTTTCCCTTTGCCCTTCTGAATTTTTGGCTGGCATAGCTGTCACAAAAATTAAATTAACAAGTGAAAAGTAAATAGAAGTTTACTGACATGTATACATTATTTATACATGGAAGATATCCATGAAGAATAAGTAATGTTCCAAGGTGACTTAGAGTTCAGGCTTAGATACTATCTTCAGCTAAAGATGAAGGAAAAAAAGCTGAAGGGGAGAAGAATTATGGAGAGGTGACAAGGAAAAGCACAGTTATGGGTTGCAATGCATATTTAAGTGAAAGCCTTATCAATTGATAAGAATCTAAAGTTGTTTCCATGATAAATTATTGTGTCCTTTCTGGTAGAGAGAGGAGAAGTGACACTTTTGAAAATTAATGCTTTGCTTTTAGGACAATGGGAGGAATGCACAGACCATTTCTTGTATTATCTTTTATCCAATTTCCTTAAGCTCAAAATAATCCTGATGCTTAAGTGGGGTTAACATATTCTGTCTCCCTTCAGTTTCAATGACTGAACTTTGGTATGAGATTGGTAACACTGGTATTCATTAAATTTAAGGAACTTAAACTGGAATGAATGTTGAAATTCTGATCAGAAACTACAATTCTGCCCTCAATTTCAACATTCTCACACCACCAAGCAAATTTTAGACACCAGCAGAATGCCCTACTGTTACCAAGTCCTAGCTCAGTCTGCACAATGCACAACAGACCAGTTAACAGAGAAGAAATTTAAAGGCCAGGAATACAAAGGCAAGTTGACAGAGAAGATGGCAAACAAATGTCTCAGAATAACTGTCTTGTCTGGGTTTGGATCCCAAGTTCTCTTATGGGGCAAGGAGTTGAGGAAGTAAAGACAATTATCTTGGAAATATCTATAGAAATGGCTAAACTCAGGGAGGGGATGTGGCAATCTCTTCCAGTAGAGGGTCTGGGCTCCCTGAGGAAGGTCATTCTGTATGATTGTTATGGTTCAGTTACTCAGTCCTATCTGAATCTTCAGGCCCCATGGACTGTAGCAGGCCAGGCTTCCCTGTCCCTCACAATATTCCAGAGTTTGCTCAAATTCATGCCCATTGAGTAGGTAAAGGCATCCAACCATCTCATCCTCTGTCGTCGCCTTCTCCTCCTGCCTTCAATCTTTCCCAGCATCAGGGCCTTTTCCAATCAGTCTGCTCTTCCCATCAGGTGGCCAAAGTATTGGAGTTTCAGCTTCAGCATCAGTTCCGGTCAGTCACTCTGTCTGTCTGACTCTTTGTGAATCCCTAAGACTGTAGCTAGGCATGTCTGTCATCACTATCTCCCAAAGCTTGATCAAAATATTGTCAATTGAGTCAGTGATGCCATCCAGCCGTCCTCATCCTCCTGCCTTCAATCTTCCCCATCATCAGGACCTTTTCCAATGAGTCAGTTCTTTGCATCAGGTGGCCAAAGTATTGGAATCTCAGCTTCAGCATCAGTCCTTCCAATGAACACCCAGGACTGATCTCCTTTAGGATGGACTGGTTTGATCTCCTTGCCATCCAAGGGACTCTCAAGAATCTTCTCCAACATCACAGTTCAAAAGCATCAGTTCCTTGGCATTCAGCTTTCTTTATATTCCAAATCTGACATCCATACATGACTGCTGGAAAACCATAGTTTTGACTAGATGGATATTTGTCATGAAAGTAATGTCTCTGCTTTTTAATATGCTGTCTAGGTTGGTCATAGCTTTTCTTCCAAGGAGCAAGTGACGTTTAATTTCATGGCTATAGTCACCATCTGCAGTGATTTTGGAGGCCCCCCAAAAGGTCTGTCACTGTTTCCACTGTTTCCCTATCTATTGCCATGAAGTGAGGGGACCAGATGCCATGATCTTAGTTTTCTGAATGTTGAATTTAAGCCAGCATTTTCACTCTCTTCTTTCACTTTCATTAAGAGGCTCCTTAGTTCTTCACTTTCTGCCATAAGGGTGGTGTCATCTCCATATCTGAGGTTATTGATATTTCTCCCAGCAATCTTTGATTCCAGCTTGTGCTTCATCCGGCCCAGTGTTTTTCATGATGTACTTTTCATATAAGTTAAATAATCAGGGTGACAATGTCTTGATGTACAGTCTTGATATACTCCTTTACCAATTTAGAACCAGTCTGTTATTACATGTCTGGTTCTAACTGTTGCTTCTTGACCTGTGTACAGATTTCTCAGGCAGCAGGTAATGTGGTCTGGTATTCCCGTATTTTTAAGAATTTTCCACAGTTTGTTGTGATATACATAGTAAAAAGCTTTGGGGTAGTCAATAAAGCAGAAGTAGATGTTTTTTCTGGAATTCTCTTGCTTTTCCTATGATCCAAAATGCTGGCAATTTGATCTCTGGTTCCTCTGTCTTTTCTAAATCCAGCTTGGACATCGGGAAGTTCAGGGTTCCATACTGTTGAAGTTTGGCTTGGAGAATTTTGAGCATTACTTTGTTAGCATGTGAAATGAGTGCAATTGTGTGGTAGTTTGAACATTCCTTGGCACTGCCTTTCTTTGGGATTGGAATGAAAACTGACCTTTTCCAGTTCTGTGGCCACTGCTGAGTTTTTCAAATTTGCTGGCATATTAAGTGTAGTACTTTCACAGCATCATCTTTTAGGGTTTGAAATAGCTCAACTGGAATTCCATCACCTCCACTAGCTTTGTTTGTAGTGACGCTTCCTAAAACCCACATCACTTCGCATTCCAGGATGTCTGGCTGTGGAGCAGTGATCACACCATCGTGGTTACTTGGGTCATGAAGATCTTTTTGGTATAGTTCTACTGTGCATTCTTGCCACTTCTTCTTAATATCTTCTGCTTCTGTTAGGACCTAAAAGGTCTTGTAGGTCTTCACAGAACCATTCAACTTCAGTTTCTTCAGCAATACTGGTTGGGGCATAGACTTGGATTACTGTGATATTGAATGGTTTGCCTTGGAAACAAACAGAGATCATTCTGTTGTTTTTGTGATTGCACCGAAGAACTGCATTTTCAGACTCGTTTGTTGACTATGAGGGCTACTCCATTTCTTATAAGGGATTTTTGCCCACAGTAGTAGATATAGTGGTCATCTGAATTAAATTTGTCCATTCCAGTCCATTTTAGTTAACTGATTCCTAAAATATCTCTTGCTGTCTCCTGTTTGACCACTTCTAATTTACCTTGATTCATGGACCTAACATTCCAGATTCCTATGCAATATTGTTCTTTACAGCATCAGACTTTACTTTCATCACCAATCACATCCAAAACTTGGCATTGTTTTTGCTTTGACTCCATCTCTTTATTATTTCTGGAGGTATTTCTGCACTCTTTTCCAGTAGCATATTGGGTACCTACTGACCTGGAGAGTTCATCTTTCAGTGTCTTATCTTTTTGCCTTTTCATACTGTTCATGGAATTGTCAAGGCAAGAATACTGAAGTGGTTTGCCATTCCCTTCTCCAGTGGACCATGTTTTGTCAGAACTCTCCATGACCCATCCATCTTGGGTGGCCCTACATGGCCTGGCTCATATTTTCATTGATTTAGACAAGGGTGTGGAGTTAGACAAAGCTTCAGCATCAGTCCTTCCAATGAGTATCAGAGTTGATTTCCTTTAGGATTAACTTGTTTGATCTCCTTGTTATTCAAAGAACTCTCAAGAGTCTTCTACAGCACCACAGTTTGAAATCATCAGTGTTTCAACACTCAGTCTTCTTTATGGTCCAGCTCTCACAACCATATATGACTAGTGGAAAAATCATAGCTTTGATTATATGGACCTTTGTAGGCAAAACAATGTTTCTGCTTTTTAAGATGCTCTCCAGGTTTCTCTTAGCTTTTCTTCCAAGGAGGAAGATTTTTTTAATTTCATGGTTGAAGTCACCATCTGCAGTGATTTTGGAACCAAAATAAATCAATATAAATAAAATTTCTCATTGTTTCCATTGCTTCCCCATCTTTTTATCATGAAGTGATGGGACTGGATGCCATGATCTTAGCTTTTCAAATGTTGAGTTTTAAGCCAGTTTTTTTTTTTTTTTTCACTCTTCTCTTTTTCCTTCATCAAGAGTCTCTTTAGTTCCTCTTTGCTTTCTGTCATAAGAGTGGTGTCCTCTGCATATCTGAGATTATTGATATGGCTCCTGGCAGTCTTGATTCCAGCTTGTGCTTCATCCAGCCTAGCATTTTACATGATGCACTCTGCAGATAAGTTAAATAAGCAGTGTGACAATACATAACCTTAATGTACTCCTTTCTCAAATTTGGGCCAACCTGTCGTTCCATATCCAATTCTAAATTTTGCTTCTTGACCTGCTGCATACATATTTCTCAGGAGGCAGCTAAGGTGTTCTGGTATCCCAATCTCTTTAAGAATTTTCCATAGTTTGTTGTGATTCACACAGTCAAAAGCTTTAATGTAGTCAGTGAAGCAGAAGTAAATGTTTTTTTTTTTTCTTTTTTCTGAATTTTCTTGGCCTGTATGATTATGATAACAAAAACAGTGAAAATAAAGATTAAAGGCAAAAACCAGATTGATCATGGAGTTAGAATTGACTCTTCCATGATACACTACAGTTCAACTCAATTTTGATACACCAGTTAAGATCCCACACCCATAGGTCTGTCCATTCTCCTTCAAAGGCTAATTGCAAATCCAGGCTCTCACCTGTGCTTCTGATAAACTGTCTATAGACTTGAGGTTCTAAGGACTCCCTCCTTTGATTCCATTAATTCACTGAATCAGCTCACAGAATTCAGAAAATCATTTTACTTACTAGACACTTGTTTATTATAAAAATGTTAGGTAGGTAGAATAGGGAAAAGGAGTCTAAAATGGCGGTGGCTAAAAGACAAGGAAGGGAAACGCCAGCAGAAATAGAACAAAGGAAGGTCAAAGAAAGGTCCAAGGATCAGAGTGAGAACTTCAGGTAGAACAGCACTCCCGGCTGAGTCCAGTTTGCATAAAGCAGGCCCGGGGAAGAAAACATATAAAAGGAGGAGCCAAGCGCTCTCTCTCTTTCTCTCCCGCATGCGTACACTCTTTTCTCTCTCTCTCTGTCCCTCGTGCGTATGCTCTCTCTCTCTCTCTCTCTCTCTCTCTCTCTCTCCACCACCCCCCTCCAGCCCCACGTGCACTGGCGCACTCCTCCACTCTCTTCTATTCTTCAAGGATGGATTCTCCTGCTATCTTCTAAATAAAATAGAGCTGCAACACTGATTTGTCTAAGAGGTATGATACAGTTTGTTCAAGACCCGAGAGCTGTGATGCACTGAGGGCTTTAAAGTCCATCGCTCCAAATCATTGTTGTGAGGAGACAAGAACTGAGAAGCATATACTTGCCTGACCAAAGGATACAACTAGGGAACACCCAGATAAAAGAAATGCATAAGACTAATTATGGGTAAGGGACATGGAGTTTCTATGACCACCTCTCTCCCAAATCTCCACGTGTTCATTAACCCAGAAGTTCTTCAAATGTCTTTTGGATTTTTATGAAGGATCCTTTACAAAGGCCTGGTTGATTAAATTGTGGCCCTGTGCAGTTGAACTCAGTCTTCTGGCTCTCTCTTCTGTCTGGATGTCCGTGGAGTGGGGCTAAAAATTCCAACTCTCTATTCACATGATTAGACTGCAAGGAGATCAAACTAATCTATCCTAAAGGAAATCAATCCTGAATATTCATGGAAAGAACTGATGCTGAAGCTGAAGTTCCAATACTTGGCCACCTGATGCGATGAGCTGACTCATTAGAAAAGACCCTGATGCTGGGAAAGATTGAAGGCAGAAGGAGAAGAGAACAAGATGGATGGCATCACTGACTCAATGAGTGTGTGTGAGCAAGCTCCTGTGGAAAGTGAAGGGCAGGGAAGCCTGGTGTGCTGCAGTCCACGCAGTCGCAAAGAGTCAGACATGACTGAGCAACTGAACAACAAATTACATGATTTTTTTTCTCCTGGCAATCAACCCTTATCCTTACATTATGTCCAAATGTCACCTTATTAACATAACAAAGGGCATTTTAATCTCTCTTGTCCCTTAGGAAATTACAGGAATTTTAGGAACACTGTACCAGGAAGAGTAGATGAATATTAAATATATTTTCTTATTATAGATCATTGTATCACTATGCTAAATGCTTCGAAAGGAAATAGATGGTTTTGATTAGTGTATCATCCGGAAATCAACCAGAGACACAGAATCAGCCAAAGATATACATTAAGAAATAAATGATAAGAAATCAGTTGACTCCATTGTGGGATCTTGCTTAGAAAGTTGAAATCTATAGAACAGTTTGCCAGGAAGGACAATCTGGAACTCTTGGGTATAAGATAAAGCTGCTCTTGTAGGCAGAATTTCTTCTTCAATTATATCTCAGCTCTGCCTTTAAAGTTTTCCATGAATGAATTGGGCCCACTCAGATTGTCTAGAACAAACTCTATTACTTAAGTCAGCTGATTATCACTGAGTAACATCTACAAATGTATTCACAGCTCTAAAATCTAGATTAGTGTTTTACTGAATAATTGGAGGCTGACACTCAGATGAATTGACACATCAAAGTGAGCATCACAATGAAGAAAGGTTGTGAGGGAATAATTTTCTGATTGTGCATGTGTTAGAATGTTTTTTCATTCTTTATTACTTTCTATGATATATGTGTTAATATCCTTGAACAATCTTCTCACTGTGTCTCAGGCACCTCTTTTGTGAGTATAGGTCACTCACATGGCCAGATAGCCTTTTCAAAGACAGCCCAAGTACGCATTTTATTCCACATATTCTTCTTAAAAAGTGATTCTGACATTTTTCTAAGAGACAGGATCTACATTTCTTCTCCTTATTCCTGGACAGATCATTGTAACTGCCTCATACAGTAGAGTGTGGGAAACACAGATGTGATGGTCCCTGATTTCTGAGTCTAGGTCAGAAAAGGAGATAAGTCTTCTTCCTCTGTTTTCTTCTTGGAGCACCTGCCTTTGAAGTCAGTCATCATGCTTAAAGGAAGTCTAGACCACATGGAGATACCACATATTAATGTTTCACTGAACAGTCAGTATCAACCAGCAGACTTGGTAAATGAGCTTTCCGAGTCCAGCACTCAGTCTTCAAATCTTTCAGTTAAGACCAAAGACACCTTGGGACATAAGAAGTGCATCCCTAACTGAATTTCTTGTTCTACCTAAATTTCTGATTCAAAGGGTCAGTGTATAAAATAAATTGCTATTATATTTTGTCAGTAATTTTGGAGGTAATTTGTTATCTAAGACGAACAATTAGAATGTCTCCTTGCAGTTCTTATGATTCTATAAAACTCTGAAACCTCACTGCCACAGGGTAAGAGGTGACCACATGAATACAAGAGAAACTATCCAGAATATCCCATATCAATCAAGTGGATTACTTTTGTGATTATTGACCTTCATAAAACACATAAAAATAAATAATATAAAGAGATCATTTACTTTCCATTGTCATCTTGCTTACAAAGATATACATGTTTGTTTAAATCTTCAGCAGAGCATACCTAAATATTCTAAATAAGTGTCATCTTATCAATCTTACGGCATAACTTAATTGGTGAGTCCAGCCTAATCAGCAACTGAGAAAGGAAATTTCTGTATTTGAAAATTCATAGGAAGAAAAGATATTGTAATCAAACTCCTTTCAATTACCTCTGTAGTTTCTCTCTGTCATTTCCTTCTCTAGACAAGAGACATACTATAAAGAATACAAACAAGTCTTATCTAGTAAGAAAAAGAGCAGGGAAAATATAAGCATCAAACTTACTGGTATGTAGGCCAGGGTTTCAGTCTGGAATTTTATGTAATTTCATAACCTCAGCTTTCCTCAGTGCTATTAAAAATTTATACCTCCTTAATGAAGCGAAGTAAGCAAATCATTTGGCACAGAGCCTGGTAAAATCTAGGTTCTTAATAAAAATATAAAAGGTGAAAATTGAAAAATGAAGTTATTTGAAGTGGCACAATATTGGATATTCATGCAGAGTGTGTTATATCTACTGATTTTTCTTTTATTTTTTTCACTTTAACTTTTAATAGAATGTAATTACTTTGCAGTGTTGTGTTAATCCCTACTGTACAGTGACATGAACCAGCTATATGTATATATGTACCAACTTCCCTGGTAGCTCTGCTGGTAAAGAATCCACCTGTAATGCAAGAGACCCTGGTGCGATTCCTGGGTTGGAAAGATCCCCTGGAGGAGGGCATGCCAACCCACTCCAATATTCTTGCCTGGAGAATCCCCATGGACAGAGGAGGCTGGCGGGCTACAGTCCATGGGGTCTCAAAGAGTTGGACACAACTGAGCGACTAAGCACATATTAATATATACAAACAAACACACACACACACACACACACACACACACACACACACATATATTCTTTCTTTTGGACCTCCCTCTCACCACTCATCCTGTGAGCTCTCTGTACTTTATAGCAGGTTTCTACTAGTTATCTGTTTTACACATGATAGAATATATATGGGGCAAAGGAGCCTGGGGGCCTACAGTTTATAGGGTCACAAAAGAGTTGATCATAACTGAAGTGACTTAGCTAATAGCATAGTGTATATATATTAATCCTACTCTCCCAATTTGTCCTGTCCGCCTCTTTGTCCCACCCCATGTCCACATGGTTGTTTTCTACATCTGCAGGAGATGCAAGATATATGCGTTTTATCCCTGCTTGAGGAAGAGAACGTCAAGTAGGAAACGACAACCTCCTCTAATATTCTTACCTGGAAAATTCTATGGACAAAGGAGACTAACAGGCTACTGTCCATGACGGGGTCACAAAGATTTGACCACAACTGAGTGAGCACTCGGAGCACATACACACAGTATCCCATTGTATATATGTATCACATTTTCATTATCCATTCCTCTGTTTTGGGACTTTTAGGTTGTTTCCATGTTCTGGCTATTGTAAATAATTCTTCAGTGAACATTGGGTCTCATGTGTCCTTTTGAATCATGGTTTTCTTAACATATATGCCCAGTAGTAGGATTGCAGGATCATATAGTAGTTCTATGTTAATTTTTTTAAGGAACAACCATACCCTCCTCCGCAGTGTCTGTACACAATTTATATTCCCACCAATCATGCAAGAGCATTTCCTTTTCTGTATATCCTCTTCAGCATCTATCCTTTTTAGATTTTTTTTTATGGTGGTCATTCTCACAAGTGTGAGGTGATGCATCATCTTACTTTTGATTTGAATTTCTGTAATAATTACTGGTGTTCGGCAAAGAAAATATTAAAGTGCATTCAGAAGATAAAAGCAACACCTGAGTTGAGGTTCAGAAACCAGAATACTATTAAATCAGTAATGTATTTAATTTTGATTTTGTTTTCAAGGAAAGTGTTGGCTCCACAATAATCCATAACAATATCTTTCTTTTGTTTAAGGATGCATTATGTTTTCCACTGCTGCATAACAGATTACCTCAAATTTAGTAGCTTAAAATAATACCTATTTACTACCTCCCAGTACCATAGGTCAGAAGTCTTGGTATAATATGAATCAACTGAATCCAATACTTAGAACCTTACATGGCCAATATAAGTGTTAACAAGGCTGCATTCATTCTTAGAGGTTCTAAGAGTAAGTTTATTTTCAAGGCCATTTATGTTGATGATCACGTTCAGTTCTTCACTGTTAAAGGACCGAGGCACCTACAGTATTTCCTTGTTTGCTACCATCCCTGGGCCAGTCTTTACTCCTAGACTACTCGTTTTTTTTTTTTTTTTCCCTAGTCTTAATCAGTTTACACTGCTGCAACAAAAATATCATAGATTGAGTGGCTTAAACAACAGACAATTTTTTAAAATTAATTTATTTGGGATATAGTTGATTCACAATGTTTTTAGGTCCAGCTGGACAGCAAAGTGAATTGGTTACACATAAACATATATCCAGGCTGTAGTGCCTCCTTGAAAAAGCAAGAGAGTTCCAGAAAAACACCTACGTCTGCTTTATTGACTATGCCAAAACCTTTGATTATGGGGATCACAACAAACTGTGGAAAATTCTTCAAGATATGGGACTACCTGACCTGTCTCCTGAGCAATCTGTATGCAGGTCAAGAAGCAACAGTTAGAACTGGATATGGAACAATAGACTGGCTCTAAATTGGGAACAGAGTACATCAAGGCTGTATATTGTCACTCTGTTTATTTAACCTATATGCATCATGTGAAATGCTGGACTGGATGAAGCACAAGCTGGAATCAAGATTGCTAGAAGAAATATCAATAACCTCAGATAAG
The DNA here is from genome assembly GCF_023091745.1 of Budorcas taxicolor. NCBI lineage: Eukaryota > Metazoa > Chordata > Mammalia > Artiodactyla > Bovidae > Budorcas > Budorcas taxicolor. Next base: position 76,941,355 of record NC_068910.1, read on the forward strand.
CAAGTGACACCACATTTATGGCAGAAAGCAAAGAAGAACTAAAGAGCCTCTTGATGAAAGTCAAAGAGGAGAGTGAAAAAGTTGGCTTAAAACTCAATATTCAGAAAACTAAGATTATGGCATCCAGTCCCATCACCTCATGGCAAATAGATGAGGAAACAATAGAAACAGTGACAGACTTTATTTTGGGGGGCTCCAAAATCATTGCAGATGATGAGTGCATCCATGAAATGAAAAGATTCTTGCTCCTTGGTAGAAAAGTTATGACTAACCTAGGCAGCATCTTAAAAAGCAGAGACATTACTTTGCCAACAAAGGTCCATCTAGTCAAGGCTATGGTTTTTCCAGTAGAGTCAAGTACGGATGTGAGAGTTGGACTATAAAGAAAGCTAAGTGCTTAAGATTTGATGTTTTTGAAGTGTTTTGTTGGAGAAGACTCTTGAGAGTCCCTTGGACTGCAAGGAGATCCAACCAGTCCATCCTAAAGGAAATCAGCCCTGAATATTCATTGGAAGGACTGATGCTGAAGCTGAAACTCCAATACTTTGGCCACCTCATGAGAAGAGTTGACTCACTGGAAAAGACTCTAACGCTGGGAGGGATTGGGGGCAGGAGGAGAAAGGGACGACAGAGGATGAGATGGCTGGATCGCATCACCGACTTGATGGACATGAGTTTGAGTGAACTCTGCGAGTTGGTGATGGACAGGGAGACCTGGCGTGCTGTGATTCATGAGGTCGCAAAGAGTCGGACACGACTGAGTGACTGAACTGAACTGAACTAAATGTAAGTATTTGTCTCAATAGCAGTGTTTAAATAATTTTTATTCTAGATTTTGCCTAATGAAAAGATTTTTGAAAACCACTGTTCCTAGAATTATCACTTCTCAAACTATCTATAGTGAATTATCATTTTTTTTCTGAATCTATCCCAAATCTAAGTTTCAGTATATTACAATAAAAAAAAAGTTGCTAATAAAAAGTTAAACAAGAGAGGAAGAATGCAAAATGGAAATTCAAATTTTAATTATTAGTTTTATTACACATAAATTAATCTCCAAAATTGCTGTAAAATATTATAAAAGCTTAACTTCAATGTTTATAGCTATTTTGTCTCTTACTAGAAATATTCATTTTTTAAATTATCACTCTTCCACACAGTATACATTGAACTGGTCAAATATATTGGTAATTTTGGGATTAGAAAAAATGAGCTTATATGTAATAAACTCCAATCTATCACTTTCATGAGCTTAAAATTCTTGACTCATTCCAAACTATCAAAGCACACAAAGAAAGTAATATTTACCATTCTGAATTATAAACATTTTGAAATGTTTATAGCAGTGTTTCCCTACTTGGGTGAATTATAAAAAGGGCAATCTTTAGGACAAAAAATAAAATCAGCCATTCAAGCACAGTTCTTTATTTTGAATCATGCCCCCGAAGCCTGTGCAGAAAGAATTGAACCACATCATGAGTCCTGGAGTGCCAGCACAGCATTGTTGACAATAAACTTGAAGGAGAATGAGGTCATTTTTCAGCCAGCTTCCAGAAATTGCCTCTTTAAAATTCTTAGTTCCCTAAGTGCAATAAATATCCATGTTTCCCATCTCTATACTTGAAAAAAAAATGTTCTACAGTGCACAGGAGATGATTTCTGTGTCGAAGGAGGGTAAAAAGTACACAAACTTGCAAGGAAGAAAACCTAACCATTAAAATGGCTTCAATGACAGGTGATTTTTTTTTTTATGGGATTCATTCACTTATTGAAGACAATGATGCCCACATGGTCTTTAAATAACCTAAAGGCTTTTCTGGAAAGAAAGAAGATGGAAAGCTGATATTACAGGAAAACTTTGAATGTGTTTTGTATAGAGGATAACAGCGTTGCAGGAGTGATGAGAAATTTACTTCTGCAGAGATAATATCTATTTCTTTCTTTCTTTGTGTAGTTAGCAATCATAATACATGAGAAATTACACACAATGTAGATGCTTTATGATGTCAGTAGACTATACTAACTTATAATGGACTTTTTTCTCTATTAATTTTTTTAAAATCAAGGTTAAGATATTATAAAACTTGATTGAGTCCAGATCATAAACATATTGAAACTCTAGATTCAGGTCAGTTTCTTAAAGCATTAAACTATTATTTCACAGCATTAAATTAACATTATGAAGCACAGAAATCATTTTATATAGCTATTATATTCAAGGCATTGTGCTACCTTTTAAGAAATAATATATATCTGAAGCTTTTAAGGAGCTCATATATTAGTGGAGAGGTATGAGGAATTTGAGTAGGACTTGTATATGTTTATACAAGCATAATTTATGTTATATATAATTATATAATATTTTAATACTAAAATACAACATATAAATATTGTGAAGCCACAAGTAAGGGAATAATTATTAAGCTTAGATAGGATCTTTGGGTGAAATGATTAAGTGAAATATAAGCAATTTCTGAATACAATAGATATGCAATATTCATGTAGTTAAATAAAATTGTTTTTGGAATTTTAACAAAGAAATTTTTAAATCAATTTCACATCTCAATTTGAAATCAAATGTAGGTAATTTCAAAAAAGAATGTTTTATCTACATGGAATTTTAAAAAAACAATTGATCAATAAATCAAATTAAACCAAAAAGAAAGGAAAACAGGAAAAAGGAAGTTTATAATCTTGTGTCCTTATCACACTTGTTCCAAACAATCAGAGTAAAAAATATATGAACCAAAATTAGTTTCTCAGGAAATTTTATTAAGTTTTCACTAGAACTGACTTATTTTTTTAGTTTAGGAAAAGGAGCACCAAACTGAAAGCTAAGAACATAGAATCATGGATACATTAAATTTCAAAAATAAATGTTAATGAAAATAAATAAATTTTAGAGATAAGCAATATAAGTGGATAATTTTTTAATATTCATTAATTATTTAATGTTTAAGTGTTTACTGAATGAATAATAAAATATCAGCAGAAAGAGGTTCATGTTTTCCCACACCAGTTTATTTTACCTGAAGAACATTGAGAGGTTACAGCACTACACCCACATAGATAAGACATTTTATTAAATTCAATGTCATCATGAAATAGAACATAAAGAAATTTTTTGTTTTTACTTGAGAGCACCAAACAATTATGAGCATTTGTGTGTGTATGCTTGCGTATACATATAAAAAAGTATGTATATATGCATTTACATATGTATTAACGTAAGTATCTATCTATTCCTACATTTTAAAGGAGTGGTAATAGAATGTAGAGGTCAAGAAATATGATTTTAAAGGCTTTGGAACTGACTTTAATTAACATGTCAGCATTGCTTGTGGCACTGTTTTGCATTCATCAGTAAAGATAGGAACTCAACTTGTGACATGCTGTTAAAGTACCAGGTATATGTAAATTAGGCTGAAAAAAAGGTTTCATTTTGAGTAATAATTGCCATAGAATTCTGTGATTTTTACTAATTCTTATTACTTCATGAATATAATATTTTTGTGACTTTCCTAGAGACTAAACACATGTGCAAACCCCATTAGGGATCCAGCTCCAAAACTAAGTTTGGAGTGAATTTGACAGACCAACTCATCACATTCCACTCCCTGCTCAAACATACTATGCTTTAGCTCAGGAAATCTATTTTATTATGTGCTCATTGAAGGAAATAAATTAATTTTTACTTAAAAACAAAACAAAATTAGGAGATATATAAATGGGACAGGACATAACTACCTATTGAACAGAAGCTATTCTCAGGGAAGGTTTTGTTTTCTTCACTGTATCCTATGTAGCTTGAATGCTTTCTGAAGTATGATAATTACTGAGATTTCTTCTTTCCTCGTAGTTAATGCCTCAGGATTGTTGAACTATTTCCACAGAGGACACATAGTCCAGAAGTTTTGCTGTGTACAAATATTTAGGCCCTTCATTTCTTTATCTATAATTCTGAAACCCAGAAAATACTAAACCTGAAACATTTCTCACAACTTACTGGCTCCCCCAGTGGCTCAGTGGTAAGGAATCTTTCAGGAATACAGAAAATGCAGGATATGTGGGTTTGCTTCCTAGGTGGGAAAGATCCCTTGGAGGAGGAAATGCAACCTACCCCAGTATTCTTGCCTGGGAAATCCCAAGAATAGAGGAAACTGGTGGGTTAAGTTCATGGGTTTGCAAAGTGTAGGACCCAACTGAGCAACTGAACACACATGTGTGCATGCGCGTGTACACACACACACACACACTTTAGGGAGGAAATCTGGATCTGATCTAAGTTGAGACTTTAAATATTGTCTGTATTAATCGTACTTAATGAGTGGGGACATTTATTTGTTCTTTAAGAATTAATGTGTTTGAACATGAGGTTGTGCTTCAGAAACTATAGGGGAACGTTGTACAATATACAACAATGTTACCTTTTAAAAACTCTAAAATTCCTAATGTAAAAATAAATTTTGGAATTCAGCTCTGTCCTGTTACAAAATGAGCTTGGAAATAGCCATTCCTGCCCTTATAAAATGACAGATTATACAAATTAAAAATCTTGGATCCATCAGAGAACTGAAGTCACAAGGCAAGCAACCATTTCAAATTTTGAAGAGAAGCACATCCAGTAGGTCACAGCCAACATGTGAATAACACCTGGAGCAGAAGGCACTAGAACTATAGACTGGGAGGAACACCTGAATGGAAATTTAGGCAATATTGTTGGAGGCCAAGTGGTTTCCCTGGTGGCTCAGAAAGTAAACAATCCACCTGAAATGCTGGAGACCAGAATTCTGGGTCAGTCAGAATCCCCGGAGAAGGGACTGGCTACCCCCTCTAATATTCTTCCCTGCAGAATTTCATGGACAGCAGGAGCTTGGCAGGCTACAGTCCATGGGGTTGCAAAGAGCCGGACATGACTGAGGGGCTAACTCTGTCACTTTCTTTATTTCAAATGAAGAATACTTTCAAAGTGAAACTTTCTGACTGGAGTTTCAGTGAGGTTCTCAGATTTTTCTAGTTTACTATGGCAAACCTGCAAGTTCTCATGGTGAAGATCTGAGAAAAATCCTGTTATTGCTTTGGCAAGAAGCAAGGAAGAAAGTGAAAGTCTGACTCTTTGAGACCCCATGGACTATATAGATCATGGAATTTTCCAGGCCAGAATACTGGAGTAGGTAGCCGTTCCCCACTCCAGGGGATCTTCCCAACCCAGGAATTGAACTCAGGTCTCCATAACAACAGTTTACCTCCCAAAGGAAGATTTGCCTGATCTTTATCCAGCCTCAGGAAATGGCATCCATCCACCACTGATCTCCATCCTTACATCTGACTTGAATTTGGATCCCTGAGTGTGTATTCTTTAGCTGTATATATTATGTTTCTGCCTTGATTTAGATTTACATATAAATACTATCCTCCTATACATAGTCTTATGCAATATCTACCATTGCACATTATAGATTTATAAATATTTTAATATAGCTGTAGTTAATCTGTGTAATTATGTTGTATGAATTATAATTATCTGTTCTTCCCTTGATAGATAATAGGATATCTCCCTAGCCAGGAAAAAAGTTAATTAAATCAACAATTAGAACTCATTATATATTTTACAAAATGCTCTAAAATATGACTGTTTAATTTTTTGTTTTAATCTAGCAAGACCAAGTTATAGATGTTGAATGATTAAAAAAAATAAATAAATAAAAAAGGATTTTATGGTCCTGACTTGATCTTCTGCACAGAAAGGAATTTGGCCTAACCTTGGTTGGACCCACTAGGTTTGCTGTGGGGTCAGACATAGTCTAGAATGGCCACGCTCCAGGCTCCAACAAGCCCTTCCCACTTCCCCCAGCTTATGTAATTGAGATGACTTTCTACTCTAACAGAAATATTAGGCAGAAGTATTTCCTAGAACCTGGCTGGCCTCCCTGCCCCCATCCTAACTTAGCATTCCAGGTTGTCAGGAAACCAGTTCACCTTAGATACCGAGCACGCTACAGGTTTGAGTGGTCAATTGAGGCCCACAGGACACTAGTCCTCACAGTTAGAGCTTCAGAGCCCTACAGAGCCATGGAGGGTGGCAGATGGCCACCTGATCCATTTTCCAATTGGTCGTGGAGTGCCAGAGTGGTGCTCTGCTGGTGATTGCAGGATGCTTGAGACATGTGCCAGCTCTCCCTGAAACTCCCTGGGAGATCCTAGTATGTGCTGTGATGCTAGTTTTGATAGTAAAGGGACTTCACATTGTAAGTGTAAAGTTGCTAGACACAAAGAATTCTGCCCACCATGAAGTCTGTAGAGAATATAGTGACAATACTGAACCAATGACAAGAGCTAAAGAAGCCCTTTGGCCACCTGGGTTGGAGCTCCAGTCCTCCCATGTCATAAACCTTGTGCTTGTCTGCACTGACTATAAAACACAAAATACAGAAACTTGTAAAAGTCATCATTTCTGAGCACTGTGGACTTTCTGCAAGAGGCACAGAAGAGCCCACTTAGTCAAATTTCCCAAGTGACTCATGGAAAACGCATCTTCACTGCATCAGAGAAAAATTGAGGACAAATTCAGAAGAAAATAATGAATACTATGAACAAAAATATTCATTTTCCAGAAAGTCTGGAAATTCCCAACCAAGACATTACAAGATGGAAGCAGAGAGTCCAGAAAATGGAGAATGAGAGAAAGACTGGAACTGTCAAACACAGAAACGGAACAAATCCTGAATGATAGTCAATCAGCTAACATCAATGGCTGAACACATGCTGAAGACCATCCTTTTGCTTGACCTCCTTAGAGATCATGTGGATGATGGGAACTTGAAAGCCCAGCAGTAGAGGGAAGCTGGAAATGGCTATCAATGGATCCATTCTTAGGTCAGAAGCTGATACGAACGTGTCATTGATGATGCTGACTTCAATGTGTTCCTTCAGAGTGCTGAAAAGAAGCAGTAAGAAAAAGCCCAACAACTGTGGGAAGAACAAATGAATGGAGACCTTCCAGGACAAATATCCAGTCTCCACACAGAAGCATCTCTTCACTGTGAGAATTCCCAGCTAGAAAGAAATTCGGCATCTGAGGCTGAAGCTGAGAATTCTGCCTGAAGTGCATGAAGATCACTGAACACAACTTCACAAAAATTGTTTTAAGAGAGGATCTAATGCTTAGGAGAAAACAAACAAACAAATGAACTTCCCAGCATGTGTAGAAACATGAAAGCCAAAGTTTTATCAGAATTGCAATCTCTACAAGAAGATGGTGAAGACCTGGGTGAAAAGTTGAAAGAAGTACTTCCTACCATGGAAAGGAGATCTGTGTCAGTGAGAAAGACCTTAAGTCTGCTGGGTGGCAGCTGTGTTGACTGAAGGAAGATTCAAAGAGCTAAGGAAAGCAAATGAGAACAATGGGCAGATGCTAGCCAAGTTGAGTCCAAGTTTCAGTCTTTTCCAAGAGACCATTTTGTGCCTTCTGCTCCACTTGCAACCCATAGAGGCCCCAAAGTATTAGGAGATCCCCTGTGCTATGAGCCCACCTTGGGAGCAGGAGGGTCAGAAACTGAGGTCTCAGGGACCTGATGTCACCTGCAGGTTTGACTCAGCTGCCACAGAAGCTAGGTTGTGAACACCCAGAACCATAGCACACAATTGTCAGAGTTTTCTTTTTAATGTAATTTGAATGTTTTGTGTTTTTATTTTGGCTACTGTTACTCATTTGATTGCTATTATTGAATTAGATAAAGCAAGATAATTTGTAAGAGTTTTTTCAAATGAAATTGTATCAAATATAGTTTCTTTGAATAATTCATGTAAGTCCTTAGATCATCTTGAATAAGATACTGTAAGTTGTATTTTGATTAAATTAAAATTACTATTACTTAAGCCAAATGATGTATGACATAAATAGAGATGCTTAAAATAATAAAGCCATTTCTATATGCTATGGGCTATAATTAAAAATCTGGACAAGTAACCTAATGTTTGTCATAATTAGATTGGCTTTAAGAATCAATGTAATATTTAAAAAAATACAAATCTCAGACATTAGAAATTATATCTATTTAGTTCTAAATTCACTGATTAATTTGGAGGAGTTTACATTTTATACTCATCTGTTTTCTTATTTTTTCATATTTTAACCTTTGATATTTGCTTAATATAGTATTTGTTGTCTAAACAACTTAAAATTTTACTTGGTGAAAATAAGTGTTCATACTTCATGCAATCACACTACAGACACACACCACAGTTCAGAGAAATGGTATTTTAATTATTATTTCAGTACCTAAAGAAAATGCAAAAATAAGAGAGATTCAAATATGAAAATAACTTTTAAATATATAATAATTAAAAATATTCATATCATTACACAGAAGAGGTGAGTTGCCTGATATATCAAATAATATTCCAAATAGAAACACTTCATCTAATGATGCAGAAGAAGAGACTGAGATGAAGGCAGTTTCTGAGCTGTGACAGGGATGATAGAAGGACCAAGTATGGTGGGGTCCCAGCTGCTAGCAACAGAGAGGTTGTTCTCATTCCTGGTCCTGTGGAGGCAGAACTGTGAGCCCAGTGAGGAGCTGTCAAGGGAACAGAGAAAACTGGCCCCATTGTCTTCCTGTCTTTCCATTACTGCTGGAGCAATTGCAGACACCGAGAAAAAAATGGATAGTGCAGCCAGGGAAGTTGGCTTTAGACACACAGCAGGTCAGAACAGAGCCTGAGGGCTTGAGAGAATTTGGAGAATAACCAGCACACTTGACTCCATCTGAGCCAAAGAAAGAGTGTGTGTGTGTGTGTGTGTGTGTGTGTGTGTGTGTGTGTGTGTGTTTGTACACATGCACTATTGACTGCATGCCCGTCCATTTGTTTAGTGAATAACTTTCTTTAGGAGGGGCAGGAGAATGACGTCTTAGACACTTTGTTTCTAAGCCCGTATGTTATCAGGATCATAGGCATTGTTGATTACCTGAGGCATTATGTCATCATCAAAGTTTTGGCAAAAGCAGGCCTGATTCAGATATCTTGGGAAATGTGGTTCAATAAATACTGCCTGTCTCAATTCTGGAAAATCTCCACTTTCATGTCAAGTCAGGGTATGGTGCCTTCTTTAGGATTATCATGTGAATCTGAGAGTCTATTTCATGTTTGGTGGCACAGGGATTGATTAGCAGTACCTGATAGGAGATTCTCCCGTGTGATTGAAGAGGTTCTTCTAGAGGCGTTTTTTTCTTTTTTCCAATGACAAAATCTGCTGATTGCAAGTGAGATATTTAAAGTCTTCTTCTCCAAACAGCACAGTATGAAAATATTGCTCTATCAAAGCACTGTTATTTTTAATAGAAGGTGTTAGGCCTTGCAATAGTGGAACATCTCCTTTTACCAGGTATAGGTCAAAAGAAGCAAGAAATAAGTGCATTAGGCAATCTGTGACTATTTCAATGGATGGAATGTATGACTTCCAAAAGGAGTGGTTATGAGAGGACAAACCAATGGCAATTGTTTTGTCCAAGGAATTTGGAGAGTTTCTACAAATTTTTCCAGTTTAATCTTAATAATGTCTTTAATGTTTTCCCCTAAATCAGAGAATTTAAGGGTAGTAAGCACAGTAAAAGTAGTGTAAAATCCATCTAACAAGCACAAAGTTGTCTAAGATTTGGTCAGAAAGTGGATTTCTCAATAACTATAAAGAGGCATTCCCCAGGTAGGATTAAATTTCCCAAAGGACTTTAGCCAAATGGGAAGCAGTACCTTATCTGCAAAGGAAGGCTTCCATTCAGTGTGAAAACATACAGACCATGAGTAAAATATATGTATATCCATTAGAATGAGGAAGCTGTATGAAATCCATTTACCAGAACTTGAATAGTGTATTAGGCTGTTTAAAATGCCCAGGGGCAGCATGAACAGTCTTCCCTGCTTAGACAATGGGACAAGCGAGGTAGGCACTTGTGTGACCATGTTAATATTTCCTCACCAATACTGATTCATGAAGACTATCATTTGGTCAATATACCTATGGTCTAATGAATATACAGTGATGATAAGTGGAGATTTTAGCATGGGTTGTTATTTAATCCTAACCAGAGTCATCTCTTTTTATCAAACCAACAATTTTTGAATTTCCATTACTGTTGTTCCTTTTCTGAGGCCTGTAGTTGGGCTTCTCTAGCCAATTTTTCTAAATTACCATTTGGGGAAATATCCCTTTGGACAGAGGTTTGGCTGCTCTTGCTCCCTTTAAGGGTGACATTTCTTGCAGAAATATCAACAAAATGATTCCCTTGAACCTCCAGAGATTCAAGTTTACAATGCCCCAAACTTTTGCCAGCTACAATGGCAAATAAATATATTTTATCCAATAATTGTTAAATATGGGGCCATTTTAAATTTTATTTCCTCTGGAAGTAAGGAAGCGATGTTGCTTTTCACAGCATTGCAAAATACTGAGATACTCCAAAAGCATATCTACTATCAGTATAAACATTGACCCTTTTGTTTTTGACTAAAGTACAAGCCCATATAAAAGCATGTGCATGAGTGCTAAGTCACTTCAGTCACGTCCAACTCTTTGCGACCTTATTACCTGTAGCCAGCCAGGCTCCTCAGTCTGTGAGATTCTCTTGGCAAGAATATAAGAGCATATAACTCAGTTTTTTGGGGCTAAAATAGCCATAGGTAAGCATGTTCGGTCAACAATATTAAAAGGAGTTGCAACAACATTCCGAGCACAGTATTTGCTGTTGTCACTCTTTTCTCTCTTTTTTTTTTTTTTTTTTGGTTGACGAATCTTAGTTCCCCAACCAGGAACTGAACCCTCAACATGGAGTTCTAACCACTGGACCACCAGGGAAGTCCCACTGTCACCTTTTAAAAAGAACCATCAATGAACCATGAGAAGTCAGTTATACAGAGGAATTTCCTGTAGATCATTACAAGGATTCAGGAAATGGCCTTCAGAATTCAGCAGCCAGTGACACAATGGATGAAAGAAGCCAGGTTGCCTGAGCTCAGTCATGTCCAACTCTTTGTGACCCCATGGACTGTTACCTGCCAGGATCCTGTGTCCATGGGATTATCCAGGCAAAAATACTGGAGTGGGATGCCATTTCCTCCTCTATGGGATCTTCCAGACCCAGGGATTGAGCCCACTTCTCTTGTCTCCTGCATTGGCAGGTGAATTCTCTACCACTGAGCCACCTGGAAAGTGGGCAGATTCTTAACCATTCTTTGGTGTTTCTTTAGCCATCCATAGTTATAGTTAAGTTTCAATGAAATCGTGTTGTCTAACTTTCTTGTTAGGATATTAGGTGATTTTTTAAATATCCTAATTCTCTCTGGAAAAGTTTGACCTGAAGTGAGCCATTGATTTTGTGACCATATATTTTTTATAACTTAAACAGTTATCATTAATGTGCAGGCAGAAACCAAGTATCCTTCCAATTGTCTAGGACACAGTGTCATGATGTTCATCTTTGCTCTTTATCAGAGCCAGGAGATGTAGTGGTGAGAGCAGGGTTGGATGTACCTTCATCCCATGCATCTAACTGTATGGTTTCACTCTTGCCTTGACCATCTCATGAAATAAACAATCTACTCTGACTTCTGGCAGGAGATTGACAGGAGGAAGTGTGGTGAACTGGGGCCCAGTAGGATAGACAATCACTAGATTAACAGTGATCCAGGGAAGCCAGACTTGTGGTTTACACTGGAATCTGGTAGCTGAGAATGAGAAAAAAAACAGAGGGAGTTTAAAGAAATTATGGAAGATGTAGAGGTGAAGAATGAAGGACAGGTCAGGAGGGGTCTGCAGGCCCCTAGACTCAGCAAGCTATTATACAGATAAAGTGAAAGTGAAAGTGAAAGTGAAGTCGCTCAGTCGTGTCTGACTCTTTGCGACCCCATGGACAGTAGCCTACCAGGCTCCACCGTCCATGGGATTTACCAGGCAAGATTACTGGAGTGGGCTGCCATTTCCTTCTCCAGGGGATCTTCCCAACCCAGGGATCGAACCCAGGTCTCCTGCATTGCAGACAGATGCTTTACTGTCTGAGCCACCAGGGAAGACATTATACAGATAAGACGTTATGTACTGACACCGGGGACTCTGGAGAAAATTGAGTCACCCATGGCTCACTTCCCAAAGGACAGACATAAGTTTGTGACCTGTGGCCCTCCCCTGGAAATGGCCATGTCCTCAGCTAGTATTAGTCTGTGGTGGAAAAGAGCTTCTGAGAGGGGAATTGGGAACAGCATTGCTTGCATGTTATACATCAGCTTTGCCAGGTTATTCGTGCCCTCCTATTTATGCCTGAGCTGAAACTTGGCCAGAAAGGCCACTATCCACTTCATCTTTCCCACGCTCCTACCCTATAATCATCTAAAGATTCTCAGTCTTCATTTTTCTGGTGAAACATGGGCAACACCTGGAAGCAGCACAGGGGATCAGAACCACCCTTCCCACCCCGCCAAGACCTGATGAGTCAGTATCTACTTTGCAACAAGATCTCCAAGTGATTGATAAAATCTTTTTAAACTGTAAAAAGCACTTAGATAACTCCTACTCATCCTTCGCTATTTAGCTCTGAGACCATGTTCTCCACAGAACCCTAACCTCCCACCCCACATCCAATCTGTTGCAGGGACAGTTAGAGCCTGGCATGGTGCCATCAATGAGTGCACAGTCCACGTTCATGACCACTTCTCTTTCATGGGTCTTTCTCTTCCACTGGTTGGGCACTGCAGTGGAGTAAAATTAATATTCATTTTGGTATCTGCAAGAGTGGCATTATAGACTGAACTCTTTGTGCCTATCCTTTACCTGCTCACCTGAGCCTTGAGGAGTGGCAGACAGCGTGTGCAGTGCCAATGGACATGCCTGCTTCACGTGCTTCTGCTCGGAAATCAGGATTTCACTGGCTGTAATGTATCTATGTGTGCTAAGTCACTTCAGTCATGGCTGACTCTGTGACCCTATGAACCATAGCCCATCCGGCTCCTCTGTCCATGGGATTCTCCAGGCAAGGATATTGGAGTGGGTTGCAATTTCCTTCCCCATGCCCTGTTGACTTTTCTCCTGCAAATAATTTACTGTCGTTAGTGCCCTGTACCAACAAGGTTATTAAAACATTCTAAGAGTCATTATCCATTCCTCTTTAATAACCTCACGACTGACCAGACTTAGCCCTGTCTGTCCTCACCCTGGATCCATGTGATGACCACCTCAGTGCCAGGCCCCAAAGCTTCATGCAATCCCCTGGGAAGCACCTGATCAAAGGGCGCATCACTCTCCCACTCTGCATTCCACCCTCTCCACAACCAGACAAATCTGCATAGTGTATACATCATGCCATGTCCCCAGACATCAACCCTCTCCCCCCAGGATTAAAACCTGGTGTCCCTACACTGCAGTAGAGACAAGTCTCTCCCTGGCCTCTACCCAACTCCTCCCTTCCTTGTGAACTTAGCTCAGTTTCTACTGCCCCAGAAACTCAGCTCTCAAACAATTTATTTTATATATTAACATATAGTTGATTTGTGTTAGTTTCTTTTGTACAACAAAATGAATCACATATGTGTGTGTATATGTATATATATCCTAGCTATATATGTGTGTGTGTGTGTGTGTATGTATATGTTTGTATATATTATATTCCCTCCTTCATGGATCTCCCTCCCCTCATCCCACCCACTTAGAGTGAACCTAGAGTCTGTCAAACAGACTGAAGTAAGTCGGAAAGAGAAAAAAAAAATATTGTGTATTAATGCATATATGTGGAATCTAGAAAAATAGTGCAGATGAACCTATTTGCAGGGCAGGAAGAGCCTCAGGCAATTTAGACTTCCTATTCTCCCTACCTATATTTCCCTACCAGAGGTCATGCCCTCTAACCTCCCAGGAAAATCTTCTTATTGTTAGACATCAACATGAATATCACTTCCTGGGTTTCATGCAAATTACCCCTCACCCCTTTCGGATTTGTCTGAAAAGCAGATAACGTCATCCTTTCTTTGCTTTTTATTATCTGACATTGCCCCTTACTAAAATGTAACTTTTGAAGTCCACAGGACTCCTTAACTCTGGAGATTTTTTTCATCTATGCATCACAAACTTATAGAATAGCACTGTAGACATTATAAAAGCTCCATAGAACTTTGTTAAGTATATGGATATGAATGAAGACAATGAAACACACACACATACTTTTGATCAAAGAGAGTCAATTGTTCTGGCTACTCTCTGAATTCTTTTGAGCTTTCTGTCTGGTTTGCTCGAACTAGCCAAGCTCTCTGGGAGGCAGCTTATTCCTCCTGCAGGAAACAAAAGGACTTTGTGACAGAGAGTACGAGCAGGTAACCTGTTCCCCTTACAGCCCTCCACTGGGTTCTGATGACATCTCTACCCTCTCCTTTCTACAGACATAGAAATGGGAACAGTGTTTAACTTGCCAGCACCTGGTCCTTCTCAACCTGGGTCCTTCTCATCCCTGACACAGCTCTGAACCACACTCATCTTTGTCTCTTCATCTAGAACATTTGAATAAAGTGTTTCTAATTGGAATCTCTTCTGAATCATCAGAAGAAACTACCTCTTTTCTGGATAAATGACTCACAATCTATTTGTAAATACAAATTATACACACACAGTTTTTTTTTTCTTATTCATTTACTTTTTATTTAAATAAATTTTTTTTGCAACTCTATATTTTTCAAGTACTAGCAAACAATTAAGAAGGATTAGTGTTTGCCTTGTGGGGTTTGTGTGTATGTGTGTGTGTTTGCCTTTAAGAGAAAATATTTTCATTTTGACTGATAAGCTTTAGAATTTTAAGAAATAAACTGAATCTTAAATAAAATATCAAAGATTAAGAAAATAATACAAAACAAATAAATGATTCCAAAATTGCCAAATAATTCCAAAATTCCAATCTATGAATTTATTAAGCTAATCTTAGGATTTTTGGAACTAAAATGCAAGTTTAGTAACAAACTAATGAAATATTATGTAGTTTGAATGGAATCAAGTTTTGTTTAATGTTTTTGCATTTTTAAAGTGACCAAAATTTATTCAAGTAAATATTAGATTAATTCTAAAGATTTGTAATATTAGCCTTGTTTTACAGATAGTTTATTAGCTCCAATGTCTTTGCTTATATCAAACTTACAAGAAGGTTATAAGGGTCACTTAATTTGAATCAGAATATAATACTTAAAATAAATGATGCCAAAGGATCCCATGGGGAACTTCTATGTTCCTGGGAATTGTATGATATTATCAAATCTATTTTACAGATTACTACCATAAAGCTACTATAAAGTCAAAATTCTATACTAATAACAGTAATGATGACAAGATTAACAAGAGGTTAATCAAAATTACTTTAACAGAAATGTATGCACATGTTGAGCTAAAGTTATGGGTGTCCAGGACACTATTCTGAGTCAAACTTGACAGTGACCCTAGATCCTTCAGCATTCATAGCATGACTTTCTTGCTTTCTGGTGATCTGGAAGACACAGGGGATCCCCTGATACTTCTGGGCCTCTATTGGCTCTAAGTGGTGTGGTAGGCTGGAACTTGGACTCAGTCTTGTTCAGCATCTGCCTGTTCTCAAATTTTTTCCTCAGCGCCTAGCAGTCTTGAACCCTTTCTCACTGACACAGATCTCCTTTCCATGGTATGAAGTGTTTCCTTTCAATTCTTTGCCCAGGCCTTCTGCCATCTTCTTATAGAAGTTGCAGTACTGATATGTAGCTTTGGCTTTCATGTTTCTACACTTGCTGGGCATTTTTTTTTCCCCCCATTTTCTAACCATTACATTTTCTCTTCACACAATTTTTGTGAAGTTGTGTTAAATGATCTTCATGCACTTCAGGCAGAATTCTCAGCTGTAGCCTCAGCTGCTGAATCTCTCTCCAGCTGGGAATTCTCACAGTGCAGAGACATTTCTTTAATGTGAGACTGGATATTTGCCCTGGCAGCTCTTCATTCATTTGCTTTTCTTCCCACAGTTGTTGGGCTAGTTTTTGCTGTTTCTCTTTAGGACTCTGAAGGAACACATTGAAGTCAGCATCATCAATGACACATTCTTATCAGCCTCTGGCCTATGGATGGATCGATCGATGGCCATTTCCGGCTTCTCTCTACTGCTGGGCTTTCAAGGTCCCATCATCCACATGATCTCTAAGGAGGCCAAGAAAGAGGATGGCCTTTAGCAGGTGTTCAGCCTCTGATGTTAGATGGTTACATTTATCATTCAGGATTTGTTCCATTTTTGTGGTTTTTTTCCAGCCGTGTTTTCTCCTTCTCCTTTTCCTGCACTGTCTGCTTCCATCTCACAATTTCTTGGATGAATATTTCTGGACTTTCTGGAAAATGAATGTTTTTATTCATATCATTCATTATTTTCTTCTGAAGTTGCCCTCCATTTTTCTCTGACACAGTTAAGATGGGTTTTCCATGAGCCACTTGGGAAAGTTGAGAAAGCTGGCTCTTCTGTGCCTTTTGCAGAAAGTCCACAGTGCTCAGAAATGATGATCTGTTCATCATTGTATTCAGTGTGGACAAGCACAAGGTTTGCAACCTGGGGGGACTGACCGCCACCCAGGGGGGCCTGAGAGCTTCTTTAGCTCTTGTCATGGGTTCAGTATTCTCACTGCATTCTCTGAAAATCACCTTGTGGACAGAATACATTTTGTCCAGCGACTTCACACTTTTTAAAATGGTAAGTTCCTTTACTATCAAAACTAGCATCACAGTGCATACCAGGATTTCCCAGGAAATATTAGGGAGATCAGGAATGTGTCTCAAGCTTCCAGCAATCACCAGCAGTGCACTCCTCAGGCTCTCCATGACCAGCTAGAGAGCTGACCTGGTGGTAATTGATAGTCCTTCATGGCTGTGTAGGGCCCACAGTTCTGCCTCTGAGGACCAGTGTCCCGTGCTCCTCAGCTGACCACTCAGAAGCTTACAAAGTGTTCTGTATCTATGCTAACCAGTGCCTGACAATCCGGAATGTTCACTTAGGATGAGAGAGGGGAGGTCAGCCATGTTTTAGGAACATTTCTCCCTAACTTTGCTTTTAAAATAGAAAGACATGTCAGTTGTATAAGCTGTGGGAACATGGAAAGGGCTTGTTGCATCCTGGAGCTTGGCCATTCTAGGCTATATCTGGGCCTACAGCCAAATTAAAGCTTCCAGGCAGAAGCAAGCCACATTTCTTTTCCATGCACATGATTAAGTCAGGGCTGAGTGGTAAGGCCATGTCTCGATGGTGAGGCCCCTTCTTCTAATTTAACATTTCTTTCTGTTGTATAAAAACTGCCCAAGGTTGACACCTCTCTGAGGCTACCTCTCTCCTTGAGTTAGGTTACTATGGGCAGGTAAGGATCTATGGTGAATTTTAAGATATTCAGTGTCTAAAATGGTACACTGTTGTGCTTGGCACAAACCTTGTGCTTAATAAATGACAGCCAATTTAATGTAATAAAATAAACAAACAAAACTAGAAAAAAATTTAAGTTAGCATCTATCTGAACAGGATATTAAAAGGAATAAATGTAGTCAACAAAGACAGGGAAAAAATGATCAGATTTTGACCAAATGAAAATTCAAATTGTATAGGGTATATTAAGAAATAATATACAAAATTAAACATAAGAATTCTTTACATATTATATATATATATATATATATACTGCATAACTGGTTACCATTTATGGTGTATATAGAAGAAAATGAAAAGCATTAAATTACAGGTTAAAAAGTACAAAGAAACAAGAATATCACTATGCACAAAAGTGAAATTAAAAACCAAAATTTTAATTATGAAACTAAAAATAATTTGAACATTATTTATACTAAATTTTTTGCCATGATATTCTAAATTGAATACTCTAGTTCTGCTGTTGGAAGAGCTAATTGGTACAAACACTCTGGAATGCTTCTGCTGAAGTTTATCAAGAACCTTAAAAGTCTTACATTTGACATAACTGAGCATAAGAACTCCAGTTAAAAGAAAACAGATGAAGTATATAATCAATATCTGAACCAAACTTGTTTTTTATTTGCTGCAAGTATTGATGTTTATTGCAGAATGACTTGTAATAGCAGAAACCTGGAAACATAACTCAGAGTTTAAATATAAGGGAAAGAATAAACTCAGAGGTCAAGTCATGATGATGCTACATAGGTTTGCAGAACAAGAGGATTTGGGGAAGGGGTAAATGACTTGATATTGCTTATTGTCAGGGAAACTTTTGTTTGGGGAGTTGGATTGAAGGGTGCTTATTACTTTATATACAATGGGTGGTTGCCAGAAAGGAGCAAGTGTGGGGGTCTGGGCAAAATAGGTGAAAGGAACTAAGAAGTGGGTATATAATATACAGCATAAGGAATACAGTGAATCATACTATAATAATTTGTATGATAACAAACAGTTACTAAACTTATAGTGCTTGCCATTTTATAATCTATTCAAATTATGTTGTACACCGAAATAACAAAAGATGACTTATAAACTATACTTCAAATCAAACAAAATGAAACAGGTATAAATGGTCAGAATACTTGAACAGACACATTGCCAACTAAGATATACAGCTCATAAAGTCATGAAAAGATATTAAACATCATTATTCGTCAAGGAAATATACATTAAAATTACTCTGATATACTTCTATACACCTCCTTGAATGGCCAATTAAAAAATTAGCATAACAAGTCTTTCAGAAAACAGAGTATGTGGAAATTTTACACATTTCTTCTGGGAGTATAAAATGACACAACCATTTTGAAAAACTGATTGCAAGTTTCTTGAAATTTAATTATATATCAACCCTGTGACAAAGAAGTTGATAACTAGAAAAATGAAAACACATGTCTACAAAGAAGCCTTGCACAAAAATATCAATAGCAGCTTTATACATACCAGGGCCAAAGTATTCAAATGCCCTTGAACTTGTGAATGAATAATGAATTTATAATATATCCATACAATGGAACATTGTTCAACAGCAAATAAGATCAAATTATTGAACACACAGTAATGATGAATGAATTTGAGAAGCATCAATCTGATTGAAAGGGGCAGACACACACATACACAAGCACACAGCATTGCATATACATAAATGTATGAAACTGTAGATTATGAAAAATAATTTATGGTGTAGTCATAACAGGTTATTTCTTGGATTCTGAGAATTGATCAGGAAGGAACGCAGAAGGAACTTTCTAAATTAAAGACAACATTTATATAGCACTGATGTGTGAGTTGTATGCATACACATATATGCATGATGTGTGAGTTATACATAGGTATATGCATCCTTCAGATGGGATCGAGGTAATTACTCAAGATCTGTGCATTTTACCATGTACACATGAAACTTCACATTTTAAAAAATGAGACAAAAATAAAGGTCTTTCGATTTTAGAGTATGGAAAAATATGATGCAGCCAAAAAACCCCACAGCCTTTTGAAATATTTTTAGTAACATGATGGGTGGGGAGGTTTATGATAGGATGCAAATTCTTTAAAGGCTATATTGAAGTGTATACGGCAAGATTGCACTTCTACAGAAAAAATGTGTGTGTGAATAAATAATGAAAGAAGTGCAAGAAAATGTCTCTGGTTGGTGGGATTGTGTGTAATTTTAATTTTCTTTCTTTACATTTTTCAACGTTATTCTATCCAGGGATTAAACATGCATTCTTTTCTAATCAGAAATAAACAATGCTATTTCTTTTTTAAAGTAATATTTTACAGTATATATCTTGCTCTTATTCAAGTTGCATGGCTTTAGTTTTCTGTTGCTGTCAAAAAATTGCCACAAACTTAAAAAACTCAATTATATTCACTTAACATTTCATAGACCTATCTGCTCTATTAGTTTCTCTGCTTTGGGTTCACAAAACTAGAAGCAAGGTATCAGCTGGGCTTCCACTGGGAGAGACAGGGGAAAATCTGACCCCAATGTCATTCAGGTCCTTAGCCAAACCCAGTCCCCTGTGGTTGTAGAGCTGAAGTCCTTTTTGCTTGCATATCAGCTGAATGCTGCCTTGAGATTCTATAAGTTTCTCTCTGATACTTGGGCATGATTCCTCATCTTAGAGACAGGAAAGCAAAAACAAACCCTTCTCCATCTTCTGCTGCACATCACCTTTGCTTTCATCTGAAGAAAGTTTTCTTCTTTTAAAAATTCATGTGACTAGAGGGGATTTTTTCCAGATAATCCAAGATAATCTCCTTATTTTAAAATTCATAATCTAAATCACACCTGCAAAATGTCTTTTGCCAAGTAACAACACATTAACAGGTTTCAGGGATTAACATACAATCTTTCCTTTGTGGAGGGGGGTGGTGGTGGTGGTGGTGTAGAGATTACTCTTCTGCCACCCACTTGGATTTATTCTAAATTAGGAATAAAGTACATTGGTTGTACAGTCGAGTACATGCTATTGTACACTGGGAGATTCTCAGTTGATGGAATGTTATTAAATAAAATGACACGTTAATTTCTAACCTATAGAACTGTAAAATAACAAATTTGTGTTGTTTACACCTATAAATTTGTGGTAAATTGTTACAGCATCATCAGGAAATTAAGACAGATGTCCAAGGTAACATCTCTGTAAAAGCCAAAACAAAACAATACTTACCTAAATATCTATCAAAAAATAACATTTACAATGTTCTTTAAGTCTGGTTTTATGGAAATATAAAGGAAGAATATAGCAGTAAGAAAAAAAAGGAGTAATCAAACGCATTAACAGAAGAAGATCCTAGTGATCATATTACATCAATTATAGTATAGTGTTTTCAATAGATGTAAAAAAAAATTAAAAGGTTAGGTTAAAATCAAATAATGAAGCACTTTGCATAATACAGAAATAAATGATGACTTTCTCCAGGACAGTATGAGTTAAAAAATAACTATGATCCCAAGTCAGTCAATCAATCAATCTCCCTCTCTCTCAATCTCTTTCTTTCTCTCCCTCTCTCTCCTCTCTGTCTCTCTCTTTCACACACACATATCTATATTTGCCTATCTATTTGTTTATTGATCTGGCTATAACCTTTTTATCAATCAATGTATATTAATAGAAAGGAAGATCCTAACAGATACCAGTGAACAAGAGCATACGTAAAATTGAACTGCATTCAAAATATAGATGTCCTGAAGGTTTTAAGGACAGGATTATAATACAACAGACTGCATATCAATAACTGATATGTGAGGGAGAAGAAAGAGAAAACCATTCCAGGATAAGAAAGGATAAGAAAGGATATAATACAACAGACTGCATATCAATAACTGATATGTGAGGGAGAAGAAAGAGAAAACCATTCCAGGATAAGAAAGGACAAGAAAGCATGCATGTGTGCATGTGTGTGTGTGTGTGTATGTGTCTGTGTGTGTTCAGTCTCTAACAAAAAAGGCAGATTTTTGCATAAAATCTTAGATATTTTGAATCAGTAGGTCTAGGAGGAGTCAGTGATCCTGTATGTTTAAACATCTGCAGATGTCTTTAATGCACATGATCTATGAGCCACTTTGACAAACACTGCTTTAGAATGAATTCAGATGTTGCCCTTTGAGGATGCTTATTTTGACCTCACAAGCCTAGATTGTGTACTTTTCTATTTCTGAATAGCTTTTTATCATTTCTTTGGAGTTTTGATCACTCAAAACTTATACATTTCTGTTTTCTGGAGTTCTTTCAATGATGATTAAAACTCTTTAGTAAAAAATTATATATTACAAGTCTTTGCTTATCCTGTTCCCAATTCGTTTGTCATACTAGATGAATGAATAAATATTTGATAAAATAATGAACTTTTCAAGTTTAACATTTAGGGCTTAGTTACAAGCAACAGACTTAACTCTCTCTAGCTAATACAGAAATAAATTTACTAAAGAGATGTTTGATAATATAACTAATCATTGGAAAAACCAGAGATTAAGATAGATTGAGGCTCAGATGCTTGAAGAATTAAACAGTCAAAAAAATGCCAAAAGAATAGCCTGATGCCAACGATGCCACTGTTCTGTAACACTTATGGAATGAACCTTCAAGTTGAAACCAAGACCACCACTAATATACTTACCCTTATAATCACCATTTTTTTCTGTCATATTAAGCCTCTTAACAACTACCAGATACCTTTGCCATCATCTCCTCTAGCAAAGCTTGTTACTGTAGAACTTGTTCTCTCATGTTATCAACTTTTATAATAAAAGTCTCATTCAGATTGTAGGTCACATGCCCAAATTCCGGCTTCCAGAAAGCCTGAAAATTTGAAAACTTTCAAGTCAGAGGGCAGGACTGACCATGCCTATTATATCAATCAAGGCATTTTCTGGATCCATTGAAACCAGTGCAGGAGGGCCAAGAGGAGCTACTCCACGTTAAACGTCAGGAGGGGTGGCTGTGAGGAGATACCCCTCATCTAAGGTAGGGAGCAGCAGCTGTGCTTTGCTGGAGCAGTGGTGAAGAGATACCCAAGTCCAAGGTAAGAGAAACCCAAGTAATATGGTAGGTGTTGCGAGAGGCATCAGAGGGCAGATACACAGACCATAATCACAGAAAACTAGTCAATCTAATCACATTACGGACGGCAGCCTTGTCTAACTCAGTGAAACTAATCCATGCCCTGTGCGGCCACCCAAGACAGGCTGGTCATGGTGGAGAGGTCTGACAGATTGTGGTCCACTGGAGAAGGGAATGGCAAACCACTTCAGTATTCTTACCTTGAGAACCCCATGAACACTATGAAAAGGCAAAATGATAGGATACTGAAAGAGGAACTCCCCAGGTCATTAGGTGCCCAATATTCTACTGGAGATCAGTGGAGAAATAACTCCAGAAAGACTGAAGGGATGGAGCCAAAGCAAAAATAATACACAGTTGTGGATGTGGCTGGTGATAGAAGCAAGGTCCGATGCTGTAAAGAGCAATATTGCATAGGTACCTGGAATGTTAGGTCCATGAATCAAGGCAAATTGGAAGTGGTCAAACAGGAGATAGCAAGTGGTAACTTCTACATTCTAGGAATCAGCAAACTAAAATGGACTGGAATGGGTGAATTTAACTCAGATGACCATTATATCTACTACTGCGGGAAGGAATCCCTCAGAAGAAATGGAGTAGCCATCATGGTCAACAAAAGAGTCTGAAATGCAGTACTTGGATGCAATCCAAAAATGACAGAATGATCTCTGTTCGTTTCCAAGGCAAACCATTCAATATCACAGTAATCCAAGAGTATGCCCCAACCAGTAATGCTGAAGAAGCTGAAGTTGAATGGTTCTATGAAGACCTACAAGACCTTTTAGAACTAACAGCCAAAATGATGTCCTTTTCATTATAGGGGACTAGAATGCAAAAGTTGGAAGTCAAGAAACACTGGGGTAACAGGCAAATTTGGCCTTGGAATACAGAATGAAGCAGGGCAAAGGCTAATAGAATTTTGCCAAGAGAAAGCACTGGTCATAGCAAATAACCTCTTCCAACAACACAAGACTCTACACATGGACATCATCAGATGGTCAACACTGAAATCAGATTGATTATATTCTTGGCAGCCGAAGGTGGAGAAGCTCTGTACAGTCAGCAAAAACAAGACCAGGAGCTGACTGTGGCTCAGATGATGAACTCCTTATTGGCAAATTCAGGCTTAAATTGAAGAAAGTAGGGGAAACCACTAGACCATTCACGTATGACTTAAATCCCTTTTGACTATACAGTGGAAGTGAGAAATAGATTTAAGGCCTAGATCTGATAGATAGAGTGCCTGATGAACTATGGATGGAGGTTCCTGACATTATACAGGAAACAGGGATCAAGACCATCCCCATGAAAAGAAATGCAAAAAAGCAAAATGGCTGCCTAGGGAGGCCTTACAAATAGCTGTGAAAAGAAGGGAAGCAAAAAGCAAAGGAGAAAAGGAAAGATATAAGCATCTGAATGCAGAGTTCCAAAGAATAGCAAGAAGAGGTAAGAAAGCCTTCCTCAGTGATCAATGCAAAGAGATAGAGGAAAACAAGAGCGGGAAAGACTAGATATCTCTTCAAGAAAATTAGAGATACCAAGGGAACATTTCATGCAAAGATGGGCTCGAAAAAGGACAGAAATGGTATGGACCTCGCAGAAGCAGGAGATATTAAGAAGAGGTGGCAAGAATACATCGAAGAACTGTAGAAAAAAGAACTTTACAACCAAGATAATCATGATGGTGTGATCACTCACCTAGAGCCAGACATCCTGGAATGTGAAGTCAAGTGGGCCTTAGAAA
The DNA here is from genome assembly GCF_023091745.1 of Budorcas taxicolor. Lineage (NCBI taxonomy): Eukaryota > Metazoa > Chordata > Mammalia > Artiodactyla > Bovidae > Budorcas > Budorcas taxicolor. Next base: position 76,965,654 of record NC_068910.1, read on the forward strand.
GCATCACTATGAACAAAGCTAGTGCATTTGATGGAATTCCAGTTAAGCTATTTCAAATCCTGAAAGATGATGCTGTGAAAGTGATACACTCAATATGCCAGCAAGTTTGGAAAAGTCAGCAGTGGCCACAGGACTGGAAACAGTCAGTTTTCATTCCAATCCCAAAGAAAGGCAGTGCCAAAGTATGCTCAAACTACTTCACAACTGCACTCATCTCACACACTAGTAAAGTAATGCTCAAAATTCTCCAAGCCAGGTTTCAGCAATATTTGAACCGTGAACTTCCAAATGTTTATGTTGGTTTTAAAAAAGGGAGAGGAACCAGAGATCAAATTACCGACATGCGCTGGACCATGGAAAAAGGAAGAGAGTTCCAGAAAAACATCTATTTCTACTTTATTGACTATGCCAAAGTCTTTGACTGTGTGGATCAGAATAAACTGTGGAAAATTCTGAAAGAGATGGGAATACCAGACCACCTGACCTGCCTCTTGAGAAACCTATATGCAGGTCAGGAAGCAACAATTAGAACTGGACATGGAACAACAGATTGGTTCCAAATAGGAAAAGGAGTGCATCAAGGCTGTATATTGTTACCTGCTTATTTAACTTATATGCAGAGAACATCATGCGAAACGCTGCGCTGGAAGAAGCACAATCTGGAATCAAGACTTCTGGGAGAAATATGAATAACCTCAGATATGCAGATGATACCACCCTTTTGGCAGAGAGTGAAAAGGAACTAAAAAGCCTCTTGATGAAAATGTAAGTGTTAAGCGTAAGTGTTAATCGCTCAGTCGTGCCTGACTCTTTGTGACCGCATGAACTGCAGCCCACCAGGCTCTGCTGTACATGAGATTTTCCGGGCCAAAGATACTGGAGTGGGGTGCCATTTCCTTCTCCAGTGGATCTTCCCAACCCTGGGATTGAACCCGGGTCTCCTGCACTGCAGGCAGATTCTTTACTGACTGAGCTACAAGGGAAGCCCTGAGTGAAAAAGTTGGCTTAAAGCTCAACATTCAGAAAATCAAGATCATGGCATCTGGTCCCATCGCTTCATGGGAAATATATGGGGAAAGAATGGAAACAGTGTCAGACTTTATTTTTTTGGGTTCCAAAATAACTGTAGGTGGTAATAGCAGCCATGAAATTAAAAGACGCTTACTACTTGGAAGGAAAGTTATGACCAACCTAGATAGCATATTCAAAAGCAGAGATATTGCTTTGCCAACAAAGTTCTGTCTAGTCAAGGCTATAGTTTTTCCAGTGGTCATGTATGGATGTGACAGTTGTACTGTGTAGGAAGCTGAGCACCAAAGAATTGATACTTTTGAACTGTGGTGTTGGAGAAGACTCGAGAGTCACTTGGACTGCAAAGAGATCCAACTAGTCCATTCTATAGGAAATCAGTCCTGGGTGTTCTTTGGAAGGACTGATGCTAAAGCTGAAACTCTAATACTTTGGCCACCTCATGCAGAGAATTGACTCATTGGAAAAGACTCTGATGCTTGGAGGGATTGGGGGCAGGAGAAGGGGACAACAGAAAATGAGATTGTTGGATAGCATCACTGACTTGATGGACGTGAGTTTGGGTGAACTCCGGGAGTTGGTGATGGACAGGGAGGTCTGGGATGCTGCAATTCATGGGGTCACAAAGAGTCGAACACGACTGAGTGATTGAACTGAACTGAACTGGACTCTCATGGGGGATATTGTGCCTGCTCTGAAGGTAAAGTTCCCTCCTCCTAATGACTTCAAGTTCCATTCGGTTCAGTTATCACAAAACAAGTTAATGCTCTCAGTATGCTGCAAACATTTTTGAATACTTGGTATGGAATTGACACATCTGTATAATCACAAGAAAAATAACTTCTCAAAATTTTGCTTCACTTAAGGAGATACATTTGAGGCATATACTGATCTACAGAGGTCAGACTCTTCATTACATGACAGTATTTTTCAAAGATAAAAAATAAAACTAAGATGGTTTGACAATAAAATTTTATTGGTATAATGAAGTTATTGGTATGGAAATGAAAGTCAAATGAAAGCTACTTAAAAAGAGTGGAAGTACAATTCCAAATCTTAATAAGGACAAGAAAGTGCCTAGAAATTCCACAAAAGGGTCATCCAAAATATTCACAGAAACCTTCTGAATATAATTCAAGATGAAACTATGGCAAAATGGACAATTATTTGCCTTCTATTTCTGTTTTCAGTTCATATGCATAAATACATTATGCATAGATTTATGCCAAATATATTTTTAGTATCCTTTCCAGTTTTTATAGATTCACTTCATTTAGAACTTCCATAGAATATTGCTGAGTCAAATATGTTTCATGCATGTGATACCTGCTCACCTTTTCTCTAGTGTCAAGGAAATATCTGTATTAAAGCACACACTTTATTATCAAGACAGATTGTTGGGATATATTCTTGACATCGACTTATTTCTGTACTTCCACATTAATTCATCACCTTGGCAAAATCACTTTAAATTTAAAATATTTTTAGCCTCATATTGCTACTCATCTTCATTATCAAAGTCTTTCTATTAATATTCTGTCCTTTTTTACATTTCCATCCTCCCAAATGTAACCTCCATTTACTAGTAGGCTATTATGAAATTATCGATATATTAGCCCTCTGCTTAAATTGTTCTAGGTACTTAAAAAGATATACTTGAATTTTCTACCAGTCCTACAGGACTCCAATACTGCTATCTTCATCCATTGCCACATCTGTATCACTCACCCTATTTCCATCATACCGGCGTTTATTCAGTTTCTCAGATGCCAGAAATCCTTTCCCATTGTAGAGCCTTAGACTAGGAATTTCACCTTGAAAATTCTGATTTAATGCCTTATTCCTCAGAGAAGCATTCACACCTTCTCACAGCTAGATTAATAGTCCTCATGCCTTTGTCTTCGCTCATAAACATGATAAATTTTCTTATTTTATACTCGTGTTTATTTAACTATCTGTCTCTTCCATTGAACTATAAACTCCATGTGGTCATAGACCTTGTAGACTCTATTTTATTCATCACTGTAGCTGTACATTTACACAGTACCGAGAAAACAGCAGATGCCCAGGACATTTAGTACTATTTGCTCTATCATTTGTGCTCTTTCTCTACAAATGTAAATACACATACCCTCAAATGGGTAAGAAAATTATTGTATGTATTATATATATGCTTATGCAGATAAATATATACTGTATGTACATCTCTGTGTCTATATATATTATGCATACTATATATTATATACACATTTATTACTTTATTTATTTTTCCTGAACCACTTGAGGATGACTTACTTTCACAATAGTTTTTTTAGGATTAACTATATCATGGTTATATATATATACACATATACATATAGATATATATATATATATACATATGTGTATATATATATATATTTAAGAATGAGGGCAATATTGCAAACAATCACAGTGTGAGCACCCTAAGTAACTTTTATCTTTATATAGTGCCTTTGTTTAATTTACTATTTGTATTCAAATATTTTCAATTAAGCTCATAAAGCTGTTTAAGTTTTGCTTTTACTTCTTAAAGCAGTATTCAATCTGTAATAACATGATACATGAATTTTCATGTTATTTTTTTAAGTTTCATTTAAGGCGGAACAATTCTTACCCCTTATTTGTAATTTATGACATTAATTTTTTAAAGAATGTACTAACTTTTTAATGTAATGTTCTCCATTTTGAGTTTATCTGATAATCTCTCAAGTACAATATAGATATAATTGGACAGTACTTCTTTTTAAGTTCTTGGTTCTTCAATTGTATTCCTTGACAGAGTCATTCTAAAAGATATGTGAGAAAGCAAGTTTTGGCTCATACTCTACAAAAGTTCAATTCTTCAGATTGTATAGTTCCAAAAATGTTGGATTATTGTGAAGCTCCAGAGGAGAGTAAAGAAAGTATTCCAGTGAGAAAAATGTGATTGCCTTCACTATTTCCAAGCTGAAAATACTTGAATGAGATGGCAATAGGAGCAATCTCAAATCCTTTGCCTTTCAACACTTTAGTCTCTCTAGCTCTACTAGAAACAATAAAGCAGTATTTTTCACCAGTCCAAGTGAACATTCTATTTCCAAGTCTTTGAAATCTTTCCTAAGACTATGAACAAATACAATATACATTATATATATGTGTGTGTGTGTGTGTGTGTGTGTGTGTGTGTGTGTGTGTATGTGTGTGTGTTAGGGAGAAGGAAAGGAAAATGAATAAGTCTCACCAGTCAATCTTAAAGGAAATCAGTCCTGAATATTCACTGGAAGGACTGATGCTGAATCTGAAGCCCCAATATTTGGCCACCTGATGTGAAGAACTGACTCATTGAAAAAGACCCTGATGCTGGGAAAGACTGAAGGCAGGAGGAGAAGGGAATGGCAAAGGATGAGATGGTTGGAAAGCATCACCAACTCGATGGACATGAGTTTGATCAAGCTCCAGGAGCTGGTGATGGACTGGGAAACCTGCCGTGCTATAGTCATGGGGTCACAAAGAGTTGGACATGACTGAGTAACTGAACTGAATTCTCATGAGAGTGAAATAAGAAATTTGATAAACTCATTGACTACAGTTTTCTTAAAAAAGTATTCTTCAATGTAAAATAACAAAGTTTATTATGATATAGTCACTTGAAAGAAATGCAGCTGGGAAAATAAATAATTGTTATTTACTTTAAATATTAATATAAAATATGTATCACAAAGGAGTGTTTATAGTAACATTGGAAATGACTATTAAGCTAACTGCTCTTACTTCCACTTGTCTTTTAGAATAATTTGCCTCAATTGCTATCTCTGGTGGAGTTTGTACCAGATGTGAACCAGATATGAGGTTGCTGGGGGTTAATTTCTGCTTCCATGGAAACTACTCAGGTGTGTGTTGGTTTTAAATGACTTCCTGCGGATTGACCCTTAGAGACTCGAAAAATAGCTTTCTTAGAAATGAAGCCCCATAATGAGAGGAGAAAAGTCTTTCATATTTAACTTCCTTTGCACTATATATGCCAGTTAATATTTCCAATATTTAGGAAACTACATTTTCAGAATATACTTCACTGTGACAAAAATGTGTCCATTTAAATGAACAGTGATGGTGAATGTTTAAGCACATTTCTTTTCACATGTCAGAGGTTAGGTTAGGTTACTAAGGACACTTGTTGTAGTAATATCCTTTGAAAGCAAAATGTAGTAATTAACAATAGGATAATTAGAAGTTAGAGGGAGAAAGACAAATACTGCATGTATGGTATTTGTGGTAAGATCCACACATACATGTAGCATCTAAAATATGATACAAATGAACTTACTTACAAAACAGAAACAAACTCACAGACATGGAAAGCAAACTTATGGTTACCAAAGGGAAAAAAGATGTAGAGGAGGGATAAATTAGGAGTTTAGGATTAGGATATAAAAACTACTGCATATAAAATAATCAATAAGGTCCTACTGTATAGCATAGGGGACCCTATTCAACAGCCTATAATAAACCATGATGGAAAGGAACATGAAAAAATATGTATGTGTAACTGAACAGTGCACTTAGCAACCATTGTAAACCATCTATACTTCAATAAAAATAAAAAAGTACCCATATATTTAAAAAAGAAATAGGATAATTAAGGCAGAATTGCTGGCCTCAGGGAGCCTTCCACATAGCTGTAAACAGATGACAAACATACAATTCTAAGACAAATGCCAATTGCAATAAGCAATTGTAAGTGTACAGGACATTATGGAAATAGCAGAAGGGGTAGGCTATCCTGGTCAGAAAGCATACTCATGAAGAGCTACATGAAGTAGATGAGACTTGAACTGAATATACAGAGTGAAGCGAGAAACCTAATGGAGAGTGTGGAGAGAATGCATAGTAGAGTGGGAGTGTGAGGCAGCTTTAATAAAAGCATAGAGAAGAGAGCAGTATGTTGCCTGAAATAGCCAGGACTCATTTGAGGCTTTTGAAGCATGAGACATAGGGGAGCAAGTGGCCAAAAGAGACGGGGGACTCAAAGATATGGATAATGTGGAGGGTTTCTCAGTATGGCTCTTTATATCCTAGTACTTAAATTATATATTCTAGAAGGTAGGAAGCTAGAGTAAGATGTAAAGCACAGAAATGCATAGTTCAATATGAGTTTTAATGTATGGTTTCAGTATAATCAGTGACTCAAGGGGGCCTGGCACAAATGGATTTGAGGCCAAGGGGCAGTTGGACTTCTCCAGTGGACTAAGCAAGAAGTGATGAAGGCCTAACAGAAAACATGCACCTTAATATAGACCACATGTAATATGTAACCATATGTAATATGTAACCATATTACAGGGACCATATGTAATATAGACCATATATAATTTCTGCAGGATTAGGAATTCTGCTGTTTAATAAGACTTTGGTAATGAGAGGATGTAGAGAGTGGGCTCAACCTGATCTGCAAACTACAAGCTCTTACGTTTCTTTTTAATGATCATAAAATTCCATATGGTTAAAAAGTAGGCATTATAAATTGACCCACATGCCTTATCTCTACATATTGCCTGCATCATTTGACTTAAATGTTTCTTTCTTAACTGTGTTACACCTATTTCTCATTTTGAAATGAGTGTTACAATGCATTCAAGTTTGACAGGGTTATATTCCTTTTCACAAATATTGGCCATACAGGTTAATGCTCTGTTTCAAATTTGACATTATCTAAATATGAAGAGGCTATGGTTTTCCTTTACAACCTTATTCATCATTTAAATTAAGTACCTTAACAGTTTCTGGAGGTATGGAGAAAGTCTAGGGCCCTCTTAAATTCTGATTATATGTAGATATATGACATACATATATCAGCATTTTACATACATCGATAATAGTATAAATACTATATATGTGTATAAAATTTTCTGAAAACTGAGAACACACAGAGTCGAGACATAATATTGAGATAAAAGCTGTCACTGAACATTGCCAACATCTACTTTAAATAAAGCAATATTCACTCTCTCATGAAATTGTTGATTTCTTTCTTGCTTTGCCAACAGTAAATACAGGTTTTAAGAAGATAATTTAATCTTCAAAATCTTTCATATATATATATATGTGTGTGTGTATGTTCTAGGTGTGATTTTTACATTTACATGTACATATAGCTTATTTATATATATATGTCATATATATGTATAAATATTTTACACACATATATATGACTTCTTTAAACTGCACATTACTTCTCATTTAATTTTTATTGGGAATTTAAAAATATTTTTCTAATTTTACTTAGGAATAGCATGAAAATTATAATAATGCTAATCAATTTTGCAAAGAACATGGAATGACACTGAAACATATTAAAAGCTTTTTCTTATACTCAGTGATTCAGAAGAAAAAAATGGCATATTTAGGGGTCAAAGTGACTTGAAATGGTTAATCAAACATATATATATATACTGAAAAAAGTTAGCTAATTTTGTGTTTAAATCAAATGAGGAGAAGTGGGTTTCTAGCTTTTAAACGGAAAAATCTGTCATACTAAAATTGCCTTTGCCAAGACTTTTAGTGTAGGGAAATATACCAATATAGCCCATTTGGAAGAGCTATATTCCTTCAGTAAAGAGCATTTCTTTTCAAAATGGACACAAAGTTTATTTCGGTACAAACATTTTGAAACCTGTTAGAGACCTGGAGACAGTTATATTGACCAAAGACTTTTACCTCTTGGACATACCCAGTGTGATGCGAAGCTTGAATCCCTAAAGATGCAATTAAACTGTTAAAAGGCAATCTTTCTGCTTAGAATTTGTTTTTTCTTTATCCTGCCTCAGTTCAGTGTGTCAGCATAAGAAGCCGGTTGAAATTATTTAAAAATGTAGATAGATCATCTTTGAATTTGCAACACATATGTCCAAACTAGGACTGTGATCACCTCTCTTCCATCCAAGTACTATAAATAGAGCATGGAAATTTTACAGTGAAAGGGGAACTCAAAGAAGAAGACTATAAAAGAAAACTGGCATTCACATATGTAGAGGGGAATGGTTGGTATAAGTATGGGGAAGTTGGAAAGGAAAATCTGAGGAAGTCAATGTCATTTCCTCTCTTCTTCTTGCTGCTATTGTTGTCTTCTATTTTGGAGATATAGATAACGATGGATAGAGACATATAGACAGACAGGTAGGTAGGTTAGTGACTTCAAATTTGATTCTTACCAGAAAGCCCTGTGTTATCCTTGACATATTGGCAAGTGGAGGTGGAAATCTACACTCTTTTACAGGACTGCAGTCATAGCATTCTCAAGTTAAGATGATGTTACTGTAAAATAGAGACAACCTAAATTCTTGAGTCATAACTAGTATAAAATTGACCTGGAAATCTGCCAACTAAATTTGGACTTGACAAAAGTGAGAATTAACATTTGTTGAGTTAGATTTCAAGGTATATCTATAACTACAGTAGTCTATCTTACCCTAAATTATATATATATATATATATATATATATATATATATATATATATATATAAAGAAAAAGAAGAAAAAAATCTTGCTGTATGCAAATAAGAGTGGACAGAAATACACTTCAAATGAACATGATGTAGAATGAGTTATTTTAATTAGGGTTGTTTTTCCACTCTGCTTTAGATACATTGGCATAAAAACTACTATCAAGTGGTATTGGAAAAGGTGGCCTTGACCACCTTTGACTACTACCACCACTCTTGACTACTGACCAGAGTTCTTGACTTTCCCACTTCTGACAGCTGTGTGCTTTTTTGTTTGTTTGTTTGTTTTGTTTTGTTTTGGGGGGGTGGCTTTTGTATATTGTTGTCCATAATTTTTCCCAATTATGCATGCACACAGTTATTTTTGCCGACAAAGGTCCATTTAATCAAAGCTATGGTTTATTCAGTACTCATGCATGGATGGGATAGTTGGGCCATAAAGAAAGCTGAGCACTCTAGAGTTGATGCTTTTGAACTGTGGTGTTGGAGAATATTCTTGAGAGTCCCTTGGACTACAAGGAGACCCAACCAGTCCATCCTAAAGGAGATCAGTCCTGGGTGTTCATTGGAAGGAATGATGTTGAAGCTGAAACTCCAGTATTTGCCCACCTGATGTGAAGAGCCCAATCACTGGAAAAGATCCTGATACTGGGAAAGATAGAAGGCAAAAGGAAAAGGGTGTGACGGAGGAAGAGATGATTAGATAGCATTTCAACTCAATGGACATGAATTTGAGCAAACTTAAGGAGATAGTGGAGGACAGAAGAGCCTGGTGAGCTGCAATCTATGAAATCACACAATGGTACATAACCTAGCTGCTAAACAACAGCACACTTTGTATTTTGTTGCTCCAGAATGTCTGTCCAGGTACAAACACTGCAGCAAAGGGTCCCAGGATCCATATCATGGCCTGTCTCAACTTCTGAAGACTTTTTGAATCTTAAAGTTACCTGTGAAGAATATAATGTGTTCTCTAACTTTTTAAAAATGTTTAGACATATGTTTTGAAAAGCAGGGTCATAGGTTTTCTCTTTAATGATTTATTTTGCTTTTGTGAAAATTCGTGTGCATTAACACTTTGAATATCCCTGTGTGAAAATTAGAATTTAGGCAGATTACCAAGTAGTACAACTTGAAATTTGTTCTTCCTTGGTTCATGGATGTGTATGAACATATATGTCTACACACATACTCACACACAGATGACTTCTCAATTGGAATTTATTTTAATATATTTTCCTGAAATAGCTATTTAATTATAAGAAAGACTGCAAGTGTTACTATTTCTGGAGAAAGAGTACCTGTCATGTGCTAAAACCAGGACTGTGTAAAATAGAGATAGAGGTGTAGCATTTCTTCACCCTGAAAGTACTACAACAAAAACTCAACTTATGTTTTAAAACTACTTTCCATTTCTGTTAGTAATACATTTCTGGATATGTTTTAATAATTTATGAAAGTCCTTATAATTAATCTTCACTACATTCTGGTTTTGCTTTTCTCCCCTGTCAAATAATTAACTATTATAAAGAACCAGAAATCTACTCTCAACATATATCAGTGAAAATAAAAAGGGAAAGAAAAGAAAAAAAAAAAATGTGCCTTAAGTAGCCATTGAATCCCACTTTTGTTCTTACTACACAGGACATGTTTCCTAGGCCACTCTGTGAAGGAAGACTAATAATAAGTAGCCTTTTCTATAGCAGCCTCATAACCCCCCAAAATGTAGCAGCTATCTTTTCCCAGAATATGATTCCTTTTTATTCGGTTAGATATGTTGCAAACCTTTTCTATTTATCTGAATCTCAATTTATCCTCACTCACTAACATATATTAATCATGTGTATTCAATACTTCTTTTGAATTTATTTATAGCTTTGAATTACCTTAATAACACTTAGACTACAATTTAAATAAAAGCTGCCAGGATTAATTTTAATATCAATCATTGTCAATTAACCCAAAAGCAATGGATTTTGGAACTATATAAAAATTGAAAATAGGAAGAGAATGAAATAAAATTAAATTAAAGCTTTTGCAAAAAGCATTAGAATAGGAAAACAGATGGATCTAGAAAAAGGGGGAGATTTGAGGGGAAAAAAGTCCTGTATATATATGTGGCAAAATACGCAGTTGTGCAGTGACATTTATAAAGTATGATACTTTATTTAACTTTTTAATTTTCCAGAAAAAATATATTAGAAACCAAATAACTAAGAAAAAAATGTGATGATAATTCATTTTAAAGTTAAAAAGTGGTTAAGGTACTAATTACTCATTGAAAAATGAGATGGCAAGCTGATTATGTTGAAAATAAAATCAAGGGAAGAACCATGCACTACAATTATTTTCTATCTAGACATTCTTTTTTCCCACATCTCTACAATATCCTACTCAATTACCATATTAGCTCATTTTACATCACTGTTAATTCAACCTAAAGAAATAGGTTGAAGGGATATTTCATTATTGATTAATTAAAGGGGGATAATACAGAAAAGTATCATTATATCCCTTGAAAACTGATAAAGTGTAATGATTATCTCAGGAAAGTCAATTTGAAAAGATTAAACATCACAAATTCTTGATAAGCAATCATTTTCTTCCAAATCTCAGTCTTGCTGAGTTTTGACTCTTCTGATCCTATACTGTTTTATCATTTAAATTTTGTAAATTTTCATCGATCTTTTCTCATTTTCTATTGTCTTTTATTCAGTTTATCAGTGGAGACAGTGTCAGACTTTATTTTTTTTAGCTCCAAAATCAGTGCAGATGGTGACTGCAGCCATGAAATTAAAAGATGCTTACTCCTTGGAAGAAAAGTTAACCTATCTTGGTCAACCTAGATAGCCTATTCAAAAGCAGAGACATTACTTTGCCGACTAAGGTCCGTCTAGTCAAGGCTATGGTTTTTCCTGTGGTCACGTATGGATGTGAGAGTTGGACTGTGAAGAAGGCTGAGAGCCAAAGAATTGATGCTTTTGAACTGTGGTGTTGGAGAAGACTCTTGAGAGTCCCTTGGACTGCAAGGAGGTCCAACCAGCCCATTCTGGAGGAGATCAGCCCTGGGATTTCTTTGGAAGGAATGATGCTGAAGCTGAAACTCTAGTACTTTGGCCACCTCATGCGAAGAGTTGACTCATTGGAAAAGACTCTGATGCTGGGAGGGATTGGGGGCAGGAGGAGAAGGGGACGACCGAGGATGAGATGGCTGGATGACATCACTGACTCGATGGACGTGAATCTGAGTGAACTCCTGGAGTTGGTGATGGACAGGGAGGCCTGGTGTGCTGTGATTCATGGGGTCGCAAAGAGTCGGACATGACTGATCGACTGAACTGAACTGAAGGTTATAACCTTAGAGAAAATTTTTTGAAGCAGATTGAGTGATGGATGTTTTTACAAGAACACTCTTGGGAATAACCTCTGTAAAGGAGTGATGGAAGCAGGAAGAGGGAGCAATTACACTGTGATGCAATTGACACAAAAGTTGCAACTGATCCCATGGGGCTGAGATGGCCCATGAAATTTGTTCTAATTTGAGGCCAGTTGGTCAGGTATTTGTATCCTTCCAGTAACAAGTTTTTGAATGAGAGAATAGATAGATTGATGGATAATCTTGAAGTAACATAGAATTAATTTGTCTTGTAGTTGTAAGGTGCTTGTCTAGGTTCATTATTGTGCATAAGAATGTCCAATGTTTCCAGTACTGTTTATTGAGAAAACTGTCATTTTTGTGTGAATTGTCTTTGTGCTATGGTTAAAATCAACTGACTATATTTAGGTGAGTCCATTCCCATGCACTGTATTTTATCCTTCGAAGGTGATCTTTCAATTTTGGAATGGCTTGTTTAAAAATAATCAGGTTCAATTATTAAAGTGTTGAGAAATAACAAAGATACTGAACATATAATAAATACCAAGAGAATCTGAACCATAGTAAGATGACATATATTCAGAATTAGAAAGAACTGAATTTAAAACCTTCCTTGTTGAGTGTACATATGTATGTGATCTTATTAATTTACTTCTGTAGCTGTAAAATGAATATAATAATTACTGATTTTATTACACTTTATATGCATGCTAAATTTCTTCAGTCATGTCTGATTTGTTGAGACCCTATGGACTATAGCCCAATGGGCACCCAAACGAATGGGATTCTCCAGGCAAGAATACTAGAGGAGGTGGCCATGATTTCCTCCAGGGTGCCAGAGTGCAGCTCCAGCAGCCAGGGAATCAGCCTGAAGGGATGAGTGGTGTTGGTGGGGGATGACATAGCCTCTGACTCAAAGTACGGGACTACATGTTTATTTCAAGCTTCAGGTTTTCTTCTACACTTTGACAAAAGCATTAGGTCAGAGATTTGACATTTTTAATTTTCCCCACCCAGATTTATTGTTTCCAGAAATCATTGTTGCCCTACAAACAGAGTTCCTGCTTCAAAGATTCTCTCAGAATCAGCTTTAATATCTATTATCTACTCCCTCTTATGTGTCCGATACTTAACTTGTGATTACATTGTAACTCATGCTATATTCCTCAGTTTATTTCTTATCTTTCTAAATCTTGTTTGCCCCTAGCATCTTAAGATCACTATCTCCTAAAAAGGCTTCTAGCTATTCTTAATTATTTCTAAGCCCTAAGCTCAGCAAACTTCTTTTGCCATAAACATTCCCCTCACAAACAGGTCTCAGATAGCAATCCTTCCCATGGCCTCAAGCTGCAGCCTACATGCTCATCCTGGGACCTTCTTCATAAAAATCCTTGAACAAGTGTCAATGGTTATTTTATAGATTATTTTCTGGCACAACTGCAAAAGGCTTTATGGTTGTTATGCTTCAAGAACAATAAGCACCTTATATTCTTTCCAACCAACTCAACCGAAGAAAGGAAAGAACAAGTCAGAATCACAGAACCTAACTCCTTCATCCCAGGACTGTGCCTGCTGGGTGAGGAGAGAGAGTTGGGGCTGTGCCTCCATTTTATCAGTAATGCCTAACGTGGCTCCCAACACCAGGAATTTCCTGACCCAGGGATTAAGCACATGTCTCTAACATCTCTTACACAGGACTGGGGAGACAGACTCTTGGAGGGCACAAACAGAGCTTTGAGTGTGCCAGGACCCAGGAGAAAGGAGCAGTGACCCCACAAGAGACTGACCCAGATTGTTGTGAATGTCCAGGAGACTTGGGCAGAGATGTGGTTCGGTTGTGGCCTGCTACAGGGTTGGGGGCACTGAATGTAGCAGTGCATGCATGGGACATTTTGAAGGAGGTCCCCATTATCTTCATTACCTCCACTATAGTTTGGCCCCAGGTAAATAACATGGAGGGAACACAGCCCCATTCATCAACACAAAATTGGATTAAAGATTTATTGAGCATGGCCCTGCCCATCAGAACAAGACCCAATTTCCCCATTAGTCAGATTCTCCCATCAGGAAGCTTCCATAAACCTCTTACCCTTTTCCATCAGAGAGCAGACAGACTGAAAACCACAATCACAGGAAACTAACCAATGTAAACCCATGGACCACAGTGTTGTCTAACTCAGTGAAACTATGAGCCATGCCCTGTAGGGCCACCCAAGAAGGATGAGTCATGGTGAAGACTTCTGACACAATGTCTTCCACTGGAGAAGGGGATGGCAAACCATTTAAGTATTCTTGCCTGAGAACCCCATGAACAGTAGGAAAAGGCAAAAATGTATAACAATGAATGATGAACGCCCCAGGTCAGTTGGCACCCAATATGCTACTGGAGATGAGTGCAAAAATAACTCCAGAAAGAATGAAGAGATAGAGCCAAAGAAAAAGCAACGTCCAGTTGTGGATGTGACTGGTATAGGAAGTAAAGTCCAATGCTGTAAAGAGCAATATAATATACAAACCTGGAATATTAGGTCCATGAATCGAGGCAAACTGGAAGTGATCAAACAGGAGAAGGAAATGACAACCCACTCCAGTATTCTTACATGGAGAATCCCATGGACGGAGGAGTCTGCTAAGCTATAGTCCACGGGATGGCAAAGAGTCGGAAATGACTGCGCGAATTCACTTTCACTTTCAAACAGGAGATGGCAACAGTGAACGTCAACATTTTAGGAATCAGCAAACTAAACTGGACTGGAATGGGTGAATTTTACTCAGGTGACAATTATATCTACTACTGTGGGCAAGAATCCCTTAGAAGAAATGGAGTAGCCATCATAGTCAACAGGAGTCCAAAATGCAGTACTTGGATGCAATCTCAAAAACAATAGAATGATCTCTGTTTGTTTCTAAGGCAAACCATTCAATAGCACAGTAATCCAAGTCTATTCCCTGACCAGTAATGCTGAAGAAGCTGAAGTTGAAAGGTTCTCAGGACCTATAAGACCTTCTAAAACTAACACCAAAAAGAGATATCCTTTTCATTATAGGGGACTAGATTGCAAATGTAGAAAGTCAAAAAATACCTGAGTAACAGGCAAATTTGGCCCTGGAGCGCAGAATGAAGCAGGGCAAAGGCTAATAAGAGTTTGGCCAAGAGAACGCAGTGGTCATAGCAAACAACCTCTTCCAATAACACAAGAGAAGACTCTATGTATGGACTTAACCAGATAGTCAATACCAAAATTAGATTGATTATAATCTGTGCAGCCAAAGATGGAGAAGCTCTATACTGTCAGCAAAAATAAGACTGGCAGCTGACTGTGGCTCTGATCATGAACTCCTTATTGCTGAATTCAGACTTAAATTGAAGAAAGTAGGGAAAACCACTAGACCATTCAGGTATGACATAAATCAAGTACATTGCAATTATACAGTGGAAGTGAGAAATTGATAAAAAGGATTAGTTCTGATAGACAGAGTGCCTGAAGAACTATGGTTCATGACATATGAGCCAGTGATCAAGAACATCCCCAAGAAAAAGAAATGTAAAAATGCCAAATGATTGTCTGAAGAGGCCTCACAAATAGCTGTGAAAAGAAGACAAGCAAAGAAGAAAAGAGAGATATACCCATTTCTATGCAGAGTTCAAAAAACAGCAAGGAGAGATAAGAAAGCCTTCCTCAGTGATCAGTGAAAAGAAATAGAAGAAAAGAATAGAATGGGCAAGACTAGAGATCTCTTCAAGAAAACTAGAGATACCAAGAGAACATTTCATGCAAAGATGGGCTCAATAAAGGACAGAAATGGTATGGACCTAACAGAAGCAGGAGATATTAAGAAGAGGTGGTAAGAATACACAGAAGAACTGTACAAAGAAGATCTTCACAACCCAGATAATCACGATGGTGTGACCACTCACCTAGAGCCAGACATCCTGGAATATGAAATTAAGTGGGCCTTACGAAGCATCACTATGAACAAAGCTAGTGGAGGTGATGGAATTCCAGTGGAGCTTATGGAATTCTAGTTGAGCTATTTCAAATCCTGAAAGATGATTCTGTGAAAATACTGCATTCAATATGCCAGCAAATTTGGAAAACTCAGCAGTGTCCACAGGACTGGAAAACATCAATTTTCATTCCAATCCCAAAGAAAAGCAATGCTCAAACTATCACAAACTACTACACAGTTGCACTCATCTCACACATTAATAAAGTAATGCTCAAACGACCACAAACTACTACACTGCTGCTGCTAAGTCGCTTCAGTTGTGTCCGACTCTGTGCGACTGCATAGACAGCAGCCCACCAGGCTCCCCAGTCCTTGGGATTCTCCAAGCAAGAACACTGGAGTGGGTTGCCATTTCCTTCTCCAATGCATGAAAGTGAAAAGTGAAAGTGAAGTCACTGAGTCATGTCCAACTCTCAGCGACCCCATGGACTGCAGCCTACCAAGCTCCTCTGTCCATGGGATTTTCCAGGCAAGAGTACTGGAGTGGGGTGCCACTGCCTTCTCCAAAACTACTGCACAGTTGCACTCATCTGACACATTAGTAAAGTAATGCTCAAAATTCTCCAAGCCAGGGTTCAACAGTATGTGAACCGTGAATTTCCAGATGTTCAAGTTGGTGTTAGAGAAGGCAGAGGAACCAGAGATCAAATTGCCAACATCCACTGGATCATCAAAAAAGCAAGAGAGTTCCAGAAAAACATCTACTTCTGCTTTATTGACTGTACCAAAGCCTTTGAATGTGTAGATCACAATAAACTGTGAAAAATTCTGAAAGAGATGGAAATACCAGACCACCTGACCTGCCTCTTGAGAAATCTGTATGCAGATAAGGAAGCAACAGTTAGAACTGGACATGGAACAACAGACTGGTTCCAAATCAGGAAAGAAGTATGTCAAGACTGTATATTGTCACCCTGCTTGTTTATCTTATATGTTGAGTATATCATGAAAAATGCTGGACTGGAAGAAACACAAGCTGGAATCAAGATTGCTGGGAGAAATATCAATAACCTCAGGTATGCAGATGACACCACCTTTATGGCAGAAAAAGAAGAGGAACTAAAAAGCCTCTTGATGAAAGTGAAAGAGGAGAGTGAAAAAGTTGGCTTAAAGCTCAACATTCAGAAAATGAAGATCATGGCATCCGGTCCCATCACTTCATGGGAAATAGATGGGGAAACAGTGGAAACAGTGTCAGACTATTTTTCTGGGCTCCAAAATCATGGCAGATGGTGACTGCAGCCATGAAATTAAAAAACTCTTGCTCCTTGGGAGAAAAGTTATGACCAATCTAGACAGCTTATTAAAAACCAGAGACATTACTTTGCCAACAAAGGTCCATCTAGTCAAGGCTATGGTTTTTCCAGTAGTCATGTATGGATGTGAGAGTTGGACTATAAAGAAAGTTGAGTGCCAAAGAATTGATGTTTTTGAACTGTGCTGTTGAAGAAGACTCCTGAAAGTCCCTTGGACAGCAAGGGGATCCCACCAGTCCATCCTAAAGGAAATCATTCCTGAACATTCTTTGCAAGGATTGATGCTAAACTGAAACTCCAATACTTTGGACACCTGATGCAAGGAAATGACTCATTGGAAAAGACCCTGATGCTGGGAAAAGTTGAAGGTAAGAGGTGAAGGGGACCACTGAGTGTCAAATGACTGGATGGCATTACCATCTCAGTGGACATGAGTTTGAGCAAACTCTGGGAGTTGGTGATGGACAGGGAGTCCTGAAGTGCTGCAGTCCATGGGGTCACAAAGAGTAGGACACAACTGAGTGACTGAACTGAACTGAACTGAATCCACTGTAGTATTCTTGCCTGGAGAATCCCACAGACAAAGGGTCTTGGCGGGCTATAATTCATGAGTTTGCAAAGAGTCGAACATTAACATACAAACACTGACTCTCTGATACATATATACACATGCACATATGTGATGCATAGTACTGAAAACTAAAAAAAATAAATGAGAAAACTAAATGCATAATTTATGCACTGCACTTTGAAAATCACCAGCAAAGTAGTTTCATTACGATTGTCATGCTGCTGCTGCTGCTATGTTGCTTCAGTCGTGTCCAACTCTATGTGACCCCATAGACGGCAGCCCACCAGGCACCCCCATCCCTGGGATTCTCCAATAGACAATGCTAAATAACTGCTTTTAATTTAAATTTTGTTAACTATTTATTATTAATTAATGTGCTTATTTTGGTTGCATTAGTGAATCAGTTCAGTTCAGTTCAGTCGCTCAGTCGTGTCTGACTCTTTTTGACCCCCTGAATCGCAGCACGCCAGGCCTCCCTGTCCATCACCAACTCCTGGAGTTCACTCAGACTCACGTCCATCGAGTCCGTGATGCCATCCAGCCGTCTCATCCACTGTCGTCCCCTTCTCCCCTACTTTCTTCAATTTAAGTCTGAATTTGGCAATAAGGAACTCATGATCTGAACCACAGTCAGCTCCCGGTCTTGTTTTTATTGACTGTATAGAGATTCTCCATCTTTGGCGGTAAAGAATATAATCAATCTGATTTTGATGTTTACCATCTGGTGATGTCCATGTGTAGAGTCTTCTCTTGTGTTGTTGGAAGAGGGTGTTTGCTATGACCAGTGCGTTCTCTTAGCAAAACTCTATTAAGGCATAAATTACCTTGGAATCTCAAGTGGCTCACAGTTGTGGATTATGTCTGAATTGCACCAGTTTCTGGATGTCCTTTTCATTTCAATATAGCTTTAAGAATAATTAAAAATCATGTTGTATATTTTGTTAGATGTACAAGCTGGATTTAGAAAAGGCAAAGGAATCAGATATCAGACTACTGACATTCCTTGGATCATAGAAAAAGCTACAGAATTCCAGAAAAAACATCTACATTTGCTTCATTGACTATTTTAAAGTCTTTGACTGTGTAGATGACAACACACTGTGGAAAATTCTTAAAGACATGGGAATATCGACCACCTTACCTGACTCCTGTGAAACTTGTATGCAGGTCAAGAAACATCAGTTAGAACTAGAAATGGAACAATGGACTGGTTCCAAATTGGTAAAGAGTATGTCAAGGCTGTATATTGTCATCCTATTTATTTAGTTTATATGCAGAGTACATCATGCAAAATGCTAAGCTAGATGAAGCACAAATTGGAATCAAGATTGCCAGGAGAAATATCAGTAACCTCACATATACAGATGATACCACTCTTATGGCTGAAAGCAAAGAGGAACTAAAGAACCTCTTGATGAAGGTGAAAGACAAGAGTGAAAAATTTGTCTTTAAACTTAACATTCAAAAAACTAAGATCATGGCATCTGGTCCCATCACTTCGTGGCAATTAGACACAAAAACAATGGAAACTGTGACAGACTTTATTTTCTTAGGCTCACAAATAATTGTGGATGGTGACTGCAGCCATGAAATTAAAAGACACTTGCTTCTTGAAACAAAAGCTATGACAAACATAGATAGCATATTGAAAAACAGAGACATCACTTTGACAACAAATATCAGTGTAATCAAAGATATGGTTTTTCCCATAGTCATGTATGGATATGAAAATTGGACCATAAAGAAGGCTGAGCACCACAGAATTGATGCTTTTGAATGCTGGTGTTGGAGAAGACTCTTGAGAGTCACTTGGACTGCCAGGAGATCAAACCAGTCAATTCTAAAGGAAATCAGTCCTGAATATTCATTGAAAGGATTGATGCTGTATCTCCAATCCTTTGGCCATCTAATGCCAAGAGCTTACTCATTGGAAAAGACACTGATGTTGAGAAAGATTGAAAACAGAAGGAAAAGGGGATGGCAGAGGATTAGATGGTTGGATGGTATCACAGACTCAATGGACACAAGCTTGAGCAAACTCTGGGAAATGGTGAAGGACAGATAAGCCTGGCATGCTGCAGCCCAAGGGATCACAGAGTTGAACATGACTGAGTGACTGAAATAAAACAACAATCTTGTTACAAACCAAACTATGGTTGCTGCAGGGGAAGGTATACTAAATGATTTTCACCTGGTCATGTACACACTGCTATATTTAAAAGTGGATAACCAACAGGGATTATAGTACTGCATATGGAACTCTGTTCAGTGTTACATGGCCGCCTGGATGGGAGAGGGAGTTGGAGGAGACTGGATTGGACTTCCCAAGTGGTGGAATGGTAAAGAATCCATCTACCAATATGGGTGATACAAGTGATGCAGATTCAATCCCTGGTTTGGGAAGATGCCCTGGAAAAGGAGATGTCAACCCACTCCAGTATTCTTGCTTGCAAAATTCCACAGACAGAAGAGCCTGGTGGTCTACAGTTCATGGAGTCACAAAAAGTAGAATATAATTCAACACATGTGGTGGACACATGTATATGTATGACTGAGTTCCTTTGCGATTCACTTGAAACTGTCACACAACAGTGCTAATCAGCTATACCCCAATACAAATTAAAAAAAAAAAAAGTTTAAAAAAAAGCAATCCACTAAATGTTCATTTGAGAGTTTTTTTTTTTAAATTGAGATATATAAGGTGGTTCAATGTATTTTCCTTACAGTTTCCAGAGTCAAGCTGTAATGCAAGCGTACTTGGTAACCACATACTTGTAACTAGTGGCTTTTGCAACTTCGAAAATTAATTCTTATTTTTTACCAATGATACTTTGTAATATATCCAAAAGAAAATGTGATATCCTGTTTCTGCTTATTCTAAATTCATTGCACTTGCCCATCAATATATCTCAGAGAAGAAACAAGTATTTTTATATAAATTATGTTAATGCATATATAAGTGTCTGGTTTGCTGGAAACATATCTCTGGCCCACGTTGATATTGGTTTTAACTTGGAATCAGAGTTTACTTTACATAAAAACAAACAAATTAACTTTAATGTCATGCATTTTTATGTGTTTTCTGAGCTTTACATGACATTTGAATTATATACCACTGACATTATCAAAGAGAGAACATTTAATTTTAAATGCTTCAAAATTTTATTAAGATTAAAATTTGCTCCTGGCTATTTCTGACTAATATCTTTTTTTGAATGAATATATTTTAATATTTTAATTCTAGCAATTGAATTGATTAGCGCTTCCATTAAAAAAACAGTTGGTGGTGAAAGGAGATTATTTCATTTAAGACTTTTAGTGTATTTCATTAACTGCATTCCTGTTTTCCAAAGATATAATATAACTTCTTTCCTTTGGGCTATTTGGTCCATTTGTCATTTGCTACATGCATTTTGTATGCAGTCCTATGCATTGAACCAATACTGTGTCCAAGTGAGTAGTATATGATGAATGATTTCAAGCAGTCAAACTGCCTTCTGAGTAATTGTATAGGATAGAGAACTAAATAATATTGAGCTTCTGTAAAGAAGAGGTACTAAAAAGGATATTAGGTGGGTAATCTATGATATCTCCACACCTTTATAGAGAATTTAAAATATATATCTGTATGTGTTCAGTCACTCAGTCATGTCTGACTCTTTGTGGTCTCATGGACTGTAGCCCACCAGGCTCCTTTATCCATGGAATTTTCCAGGCAAAAATACTGAAGTGGGTTGTTATTTCCTACTCCAGGGGATCTTCTAGACCCAGGGAATGAACCTGCATCTCCTACATTGGCAGGTGGATACTTTACTACTAGTGCCACCTGGTAAGCCACAGTATCTATCTATCTACACTTAAACTATGTGTGTGTGTGTGTGTGTGTGTGTGTATGCTTGTATGTCTATGTATGTGTACATACATCTTTAAAAAGTAAATGGCTCATTTGTATGCCATTTTCTCAGTGCAAAAGATGCATAACACCTTCTCAATGCCAAATATATATAGGTATTCTTGAAACTTCTATATTAACTCTGTATGATTTCTGTATGTTTTCATGTACAACAAAGTAGCATGTGTAATTTCACAATATTAGTACTCTAACCCATCAACCTCAAAAAAAAGCAATATTATGAATACATTTTAAGATAATCTTGAGATGTTCAGATATAGCTATGTCATTCTGAAATTAGAAACACTTTAACATTTTACAGGTTAAATTTCCATGGCTAGGACTTCTTGCAATAATAACACCACTTCAGATTAAGTTGTGTCTCTAAGCGTTGTATGCGATACTTGGGAGACAGTACAACACAATATACTAGAAAAATCCTGAGATATAGAATCTGACTGATTAGGATTTTGTATCTCCTTTGTTATTTACTAGTTTGAGAAAATTTGACTAAACTGCATAACACATTAAGTAGGCTCAGTTTCCACATGATGCAATCCATCCTTCATGGGTTTATTGAGGAGATTAAAAAGATAATTTGTGCAAAGCACCTAGCACACGGCATAGCAAATAATAAAGTTCAATAGATATGACTTCATTTCCCCTACATCCCTTCTAAAGTAAAAGTAATGAAATAAGTTTTACTGCCTTTATATACCTTTGAAAGCAATTGTAGCTGAAATAAAAAGCCTCAGATACCTCTTGCGGAATAGAGCTTTGTCAAATAAAAATGAGAGACTAAGTTAAATGAAAGCAGTGATGCCACTAAAAATGTGTAATTATTAGTTCCACTTCTATGTCTTTTCACCCTGTTCTCTCTTTAGAACCCTTTTTTTTTTTTTGTCTAATTTAGTACACAGTTTTCTTTTTTACCACTTATGATTAGGTACTTATAGCAATATATGCTATTTAAAATTACCGTGGCTGACATTGAACTTTCTGCCTCAATAGTGGTGGACTGTTAATTCAAAGTTCTCTTTCCAGAGACTGTAATACAAAATCATGAACAAGTATCCTTCAAAAGATGCATCCTGGTCATAATAATGGTGTGCAATAAACTTCCATTTACTAGAGTTTTAAACATCCATAAAACTTAAATGCCAGTAATTTATTTTTAGTCTTTACCAGTGGCAAGTAGTTCTAATCACACAGGGAATACCCTCCTACAAGCTTTTCTTGCTACTCAAGGATCCACTTGTCACCGCTTGTGGTCATCCTATACTGTGAAATTCATACCAGCAATGTTTTTTTTTCCTTGCCACAGTTATGCAACCTGGTTCAGTACCAGGGCCATTTATTCCAGTATAAAAAGTAAACTTCCAAATGTTTAATCGTGTGTGTACATGCTCAGTCTCTTAGTCATGTCTGACTCTGCGATCCCATGGACTGTAGTCTACCAGGCTCCTCTGTCCAAGGAATTCTTTTGGTAAGAATACTGGAGCAGCTTGCCATTTTCCACTCCAAGGTTTCTTCTTGACTCAGGAATCAAACTGGCATCTCCTATGTCTCGAATTGGCAAGATAATTGTTTACCACTATGCCACTTGGATTTTAGTTGATGTTAACATATTTTAAATTTCATTTTGATTTTTCCATTTTCTGTTGTTTTGAACATCCACATCATATTTTTAAAAATTAATATTTTTAGGATGATTTTCTTCATTCTCTCCAGTGGATCCCAGGATTTTCTGCCAGTCATATGCATCAATAACATGAAAAGTCTGGAGGAGTCCCAATTATTGAATACTAAAATTTAATATTTTAGATGAGACCAAGGTTACTGATCCTTGGTCATTCTCCTATTGTGAGTTGTAGGGAGATTAATTGTTATCAGAGTCAAATTATACACATAATATTTTGTATTCATTTTTAATTATTATTGATTAAATGATTAATTTTGATGTTTCTTTGCATATACACATAAATGCACATACACATACTTTATTTATTACACACACACACACACACACACACACACACACACACATGGGGCTCCCCTGGTGGCTCAGTGGTAAAGAATCTGTCTAATAATACAGAAGACATGGGAGACGTGGGTTCAATCCCTGGGTCGAGAAAATCCTCTGGAGGAGGAAATGGCAAAGTAGTCTAATATTCTTACCTGAAAAATACCATAGACAGAGGAGCTCAGCAGGCTACAGTCCATGGGATGGCAAACAGTTGAACATTGTTTAACAACTAAACAACAACATACACACACACACACACACACACACACACATATATATATACACACACACGTAGATGACATTTAAACGGTATATTTTGTACAATTCTGTGGTGTTTAACATATTATGTGTTCAGCTAAATTTTCATTGAGCCTAAGTAGCTGGTGGCTCTAGTTTTTATTTTAAAATCTTAATATGAAGTAACTTCAAAATTCTACCAAGTTACAGATATAAACCTGCATTATTTATTTTTGGTGGAAGCCTGTGTTAACATGCATTAACAATATCATTTGGACTGCAGTTAAAGAAAAAAAAATGATTCTAAGGAACAATGACGTATTTTATAAGACAATGTTTAGTGTAACAAAACTATTCATGAGTTGAAATGGTTTTTGAAATTCTTTATCACCTCAAATCACAAATTCCTACAATTTACAAAGGTTAGGATAATTAGAATCGTGACAGTTTGAAAACCTGGACAATTTGAAGTTTGAATAAGTGTGTTTTCAAGATCTTTGAGTTATTGCACATTTGTTTATTTTAATCAGCGATCTGTGAAAACTGTTGCTGCTGCTGCAAAGTCGCTTCAGTCGTGTCCGACTCTGTGTGACCCCAGAGATGGCAGCCCAGTTATCTTTGTCAATAGGAGAAAAATGGATATAAATGATAAGCACAGTAGCAAGTTCTTCCCTAGCAACAATTTACTGATCTCTATTTTTAGAAATCTTATTTAAAATAATACATTCTTTGGTTGAATAGTCAAACTTTAAATCATCCTACTGTTTCGTAGCTAAAGAAGGCTTTGACTATTAAAGTTAATTTCATCTGAAGTTAAGTCTTTAATTTCTTTGAGTTTTTGATATCCATGCTTTATTAGTTCATGTAAGTTTATAAAGTACATATATTTTATTTCTTAAAGTATAATTCTCCAATTATACCATTTATGAATCTTTCTATAGATTCAAGTTATTTTGCTTTATTGTTGAAAACTGAGCATATGTACTGGAAATAAAACCAAAGAAGATGATTAATTATTAAAAATATTTCATGCTATGATTCATTTTAAATATATATATTTAGAAGATCCAGCTGAAAATGATATATATACAAATATTAAACACTGCACAATTATACAAACTATAAAGAGTGTGTGTGTGTGTGTGTGTGTGTGTGTGTGTGTATTTTCAGATAATATTTGGTTGTTGATTGGACAATAACTCAACTGGGTGGTGGGAAATCCAAATCTGAATCTTTTTTACTCTAACTCTTCCATGTATAAATGGAGATGACTTTGTTTTTCTATTGTCAGAATTTTAAAATAGGAGCATTCTATTACTTTGTCAACAAAGTTCCATCTAGTCAAGGCTATGTTTTTTCCAGTGGTCATATACAGATGTGAGCGTTGGACTATAAAGAAAGCTGAGTGCTGAAGAATTGATGCTTTTCAACTGTGGTGTTGGATTAGACTCTTGATAGCCCCTTGGTCTGAAAGGAGATCAAACCAATCAATCCTAAAGGAAATCAATCCTGAATATTCATTGGAAGAAATGATGATGAAGCTGGAGCTCCAATACTTTGACCATCTGTTGAGAACAGTGGACTCAGTAGAAAAGATCCTGAATTTGGGAAAGATGGAAAACAGGAGAAGAAGGGGTTAAGGTGGTTGCATGGTACCACTGACTCAATGGACATGAATTTGAGAAAGTTCTGGGAAATGGTGAAGGACAGGGAAGCCTAGTGTGCTACAATCCATGGGATCACAAAGAATCAGACATGACTGTGTGACTGAACAACAAGAAGTAACATATTTTCTAGTTGCTCTGTCGTGTCTGACTCTGAGATCCCATGGACTGTATTCCACCTGGGCCCTCTGTCCGTGAGATTTTCCACCATGTGTACTGAAGTGGGTTGCCCTTTCCTTCTACAGGGGATCTTTCCCATCCAGGGACTGTACCTGGGTCTCCAACATTGAAGGCAGATTCTTTACCTTTTTGAGCCTCTAGGGAATCTCCTAAGATAAATGGGGTTTAAGCACCAGATTTTCCTTGACATTGGACACTTTGCCTTTTGCTTCTGTAAGGGTTCTGGTTTTCAGGTTCTGGTCATGTCCCAGTCCTTTGGTTCAGTGGAATGAGGTAAATTTTGGTTCTGGCTGTTATTTGAGTCAATAATTTCTCCTCTGGCCATCCTGAATGAACCTGGGGTTCTGTTGTCTTTGAAAAACAACTTAATGTATTGTTAGAAGCAGGATAGAGCCAGTTTGGATTGGTTCTGCAGTTACAATGTCATTTCTAGCTCTGCATTTTTCTGATTCTATTCTATTATTACTTAAGTTAGAGACTCAAATAATTACATAAGGGAATTTTAAATGAGTTGAACTGTTATAGTTTTTATGTTATATGTAAAATTCAGATGAAATAAAAAGTTCATTCATTTTTTTCTAAGAACCTCAATCTGTTTATCTTATTAATGAAGATGACAATGAAATGTGAACCACTGAATTTATTCACATCACACACTTAAAAGCAAGTAACCATTTTCTAAAACAGTCTACTATTAAAAATGGTTCTGATTGAAACCAGAGCCCTACTCAGGTTCAGATGAAATTCTCACAAGTTACACTTCTTGTGAAAAGAAAGCAAAATGGGAAAAATCCTTTAAGCTGCAAAACACAGGATGAAATATTTCAAAAAGACAGGTAGTTGAATGTTTTCTTCTGGTTCTATGACATTGAGAACAGGAAAAAATATTCTATATTATTTTCTATGAATAGAGTTGAAAGCCATGGTATAAGATTGTCTTTTATAAAATTTTTAGAAAACTTCTTTATTAAAAATAGTTGACCTTATTTCAGAATTTATTTTGTATACCACACTTTGTATTTTCATTAAAATTTATTATTGCCTTCATATTCCAATATTTATTTTAGTGAGTTAATTGGATTTTTAGAGTGCCAATCTCACTAGATTCAAGATTAGTATTGAAAATTCAATTCTGACACGAATCTGCCTCTGACATTTTCAGATAACTTTGAAATATATGTGCAAACACTAGATTTACTCCAATATTGATCTATAGTTGTGTGATACACTTTAACACAAAATGGACTTTGGACATTTATTTCCATCATACGTTCAAAAGGAGCTCATAAACTTAGAAGGTGGCTTATTATCTTGCTACTATATAGGCAAGAACAAACACATATATTTATTTTCAATAAAAGCTACATTATCAAAGCTCTTGATGACATAGAGGGTAATATTATTTCGAGAAACATGTCCTTGTCAAGTCTGTGAAGAAAATGAATTGTTCTATAATTAATTTTTGATGATTCAGAGATTGACAAATACTTCTAAATTTTACAGTGAAAGGGGAACAGAAAGAAGAAAACTACAAAAGAAAACTGGCATTCACATATGTCTTTATCTACCTGGTTTTCTCAGTTTGAATAAATGATATCTTCAATATCGTATGAGGGGAAATTAAAATATTGTATATTGTGAGCTTCTAACATAGTAAGTTCAGTTCAGTTCAGTTCTGTCCCTCAGTCGTGTTCGACTCTTTGTGACCCCATGAATCGCAGGAAGCCAGGTCTCCCTGTCCATCACCAACTCCCAGAGTTCACTCAGACTCACGTCCATCGAGTCAGTGATGCCATCCGGCCGTATCATCCTTTGTCGTCTCCTTCTCCTCCTGCTCCCAATCCCTCCAAGCATCAGAGTCTTTTACAATGAGTCAACTCTTTGCATGAGGTGGCCAAAGTACTGGAGTTTCAGCTTCAGCATCATTCCTTCCAAAGAAATCCCAGGGCTGATCTCCTCCAGAATGGGCTGGTTGGACCTCCTTGCAGTCCAAGGGACTCTCAAGAGTCTTCTCTAACAACACAGTTCAAACGCATCAATTCTTTGGCGCTCAGCTTTCTTCACAGTCCACCTCTCACATCCATACATGACTACTGGAAAAACCATAGCCTTGACTAGATGGACCTTAGTCGGCAAAATAATGTCTCTGCTTTTGAATATGCTATCTAGGTTGCTCATAACTTTTCTTCCAAGGAGTAAGCATCTTTTAATTTCGTGGCTGCAGTCACAATCTGCAGTGATTTTGGAGCCCAAAAAAATAAAGTCTGACACTGTTTCTACTGTTTCCCCATGTATTTTCCATGAAGTGATGGGACCAGATGCCATGATCTTCGTTTTCTGACTGTTGAGCTTTAAGCCAACTTTTTCGCTCTCCTCTTTCACTTTCATCAAGAGGCTTTTTAGTTCCTCTTCACTTTCTCCCATAAGGGTGGTGTCATCTGCATATCTGAGGTTATTGATATTTCTCCCGGCAATCTTGATTCCAGTTTGTGCTTCTTCCAGCCCAACGTTTCTCATGATGTACTCTGCATATAAGTTAAATAAGCAGGGTGACAATATACGCCTTGAAGTACTCCTTTTCCTACTTGGAACCAGTCTGTTGTTCCATGTCCAGTTCTAACTTTTGCTTCCTGACGCGCATACAGATTTCTCAGGAGGTAGGTCAGGTGGTCTGGTATTCCCATCTCTCTCAGAATTTTCCACAGTTTATTATGATCCACATAGTCAAAGGCTTTGGCATAGTCAACAAAGCAGAAATAGATGTTTTTCTGGAACTCTCGCTTTTTCTATGATCCAGTGGATGTTGGCAGTTTGATCTCTGGTTCCTCTGCCTTTTCTAAAACCAACTTGAACATCAGGAAGTTCACAGTTCACGTATTGCTGAAGCCTGGCTTGGAGAATTTTGAGCATTACTTTACTAGCATGTGAGATGAGTGCAACTGTGTGGTAACTTGAGCATTCTTTGGCATTGCCTTTCTTTGGGATTGGAATGAAAACTGCCCTTTTCCAGTCCTGTGGCCACTGCTGAGTTTTCCAAATTTGCTAGCATATTGAGTGCAGCACTTTCACAGCATCATCTTTCAGGATGAAATAGCTCAACTGGAATTCCATCACCTTCACTAGCTTTGTTCATAGTGATGCTTTCTAAGTCCCACTTGATTTCACATTCCATGATGTCTGGCTCAAGTAATGCTCAAAATTCTCCAAGCCAGGCTTCAGCAATACATCAACCATGAAATTCCAGATATTCAAGCTGCGTTTAGAAAAGGCAGAGGAACCAGAGATCAAATTGCCAACATCTGCTGGATCATCGAAAAAGCAAGAGAGTTCCAGAAAACACCTATGTCTGCTTTATTGACTATGCCAAAGCTTTTGACAATATGGATCACAATAAACTGTGGAAAATTCTGAAAGAGATGTGAGTGCCAGACCACCTTACCTGCCTCTTGAGAAACATATATGCAGGTCAGGAAACAACTGTTAGAACTGGACATGGAACAACAGACTGGTTCCAAATAGGAAAAGGAGTACATCAAGGCTGTATACTGTCAACCTGCTTATTTAACTTATATGCAGAGTACATCATGAGAAACGCTGGGCTGGAAGAAACACAAGCTTGAATCAAGGTTTCCAGGAGAAATATGAATAACCTCAGATATGCAGATGACACCACCCTTATGGCAGAAAGTGAAGAGGAACTAAAAAGCCTCTTGATGAAAGTGAAAGAGGAGAGTGAAACAGTTGGCTTAAAGCTCAACATTCAGAAAACGAAGATCATGGCATCTGGTCCCATCACTTCATGGCAAATAGATAGGGAAACAGTGGAAACAGTGTCAGACTTTATTTTTTGGGGCTCCAAAATCACTGCAGATGGTGACTGCAGCTATGAAATTAAAAGATGGTTTCTTCTTGGAAGAAAAGTTTTGAGCAACCTAGATATCATATTCAAAAGCAGAGACATTACTTTGCCAACAAAGGTCCATCTAGTCAAGACTATGGTTTTTCCAGTGGTCAGGTATGGATGTGAGAGTTGGACTGTGAAGAAAGTTAATCGCTGAAGAATTGATGCGTTTGAACTGTGTTGTTGGAGAAGACTCTTGAGAGTCCCTTGTACTGCAAGGAGATCCTACCAGTCCATTCTGAGGGAGATCAGCCCTGGGATTTCTTTGGAAGGAATGATGCTGAAGCTGAAACTCCAGTACTTTGGCCACCTCATGCAAAGAGTTGACTCATTGGAAAATACTCTGATGCTGAGAGGGATTAGGGGCAGGAGGAGAAGGAGACGACAGAGGATGAGATGGCTGGATGGTATCACTGATTCGATGGACATGAGTCTGAGTGAGCTCTGGGAGTTGGTGATGGACAGGGAGACCTGGCATGCTGCGATTCATGGGTCCCAAAGAGTCAGACATGACTGAGCAACTGAACTGACTGAACTGAACATATTAAAAAAAACTATGCAAAACTTTTGTGAAAATTTGCTGAGAAAATAAAACAAGATAAACTGACTTGAAAAGAAAATATAGGCATTTTATAGACACAGCTCTTTATAGATTTAAATTACAAATTTCATGTTTTCAGAATTACAGTAAGAAATGTATTTAAGCCAACTTAACTCTATAATTTACCTTGTACTGAGTTACTCTGAACTATTCATAATGCAACATCATGAAAACCAAACCCATTACCAGTTTATAGGTTTGTTACTTGGCATTATAGGGCATGAATGTGCTTGTGTATTCAGTCCTGTCCAACTCTCTGAGCCCATGGACTGTAGCCTGCCTCCAGGGTCCTCTATCCATGTAATTCTTCAGGTAAGAATACTGGAGTGGGTTGCCATTTACTTCCGAACCTTACATCACCTTAGAGAAAGTTTAATTAAGTATTTATCATTATCTAATGTTTAAACTATTCCTGGCTTGCATATATTTTAAAGTCTAGGGTCATGGCATTGAGTAAATTTCAGTATATACATAGAGACACAAATAAATAGGTAATAAATTGTCTCAACAATTACACCTAATTGTATTTATAATTTTAAAAATATTTTAAACTGTTTTCCAACCTCTTATCCCTGTATATTATGCAACCTACCTTACTACCAGTAACTTAAGAAGGTAAATTAAGCTTTAGAAACCATTCCACAAGCAAAATTGCTAATTAAGAAAATTTGCTAATAATAAGTAAATCTGCTAATCCCTGTGGCATTTTCCTCCTAATTGATTTTAAAGTACCAATTTTCTTTACTTCTTCTTAGCTCCAAAAACTTACTCAACGTGCCAGGACTAATATAATACCATTGCTAACTGCTGCTGCTAAGTCGCTTCAGTCATGTCCAACTCTGTGTGACCCCATAGACGGCAGCCCATTAGGCTCCTCTGTCCCTGGGATTCTCCAGGCAAGAATACTGAAGTGGGTTGCCATTTCCTTCTCCAATGCATGAAAGTAAAAAGTGAAAGTAAAGTCACTCAGTTGTGCCCGACTCTTAGCGACCCCATGGACTGCAGCCTACCAGGCTCCTCTGTCCGTGGGATTTTCCAGGCAAGAGTACTGGAGTGGGTTGGCATTGATTGCCTTCTCCGAATAAAATACCACAGGTATCATCAAATTAAGTAGAATTTAGTTTCTTAAAAATATAGCGAAGAAACTAAATACAAATCTATCTGTTAAAATATATGTGGCTATATTCATAGAAAAGCACAAAGTAGCTTGAAACAATCTGCTTTTAAAATAATTTAACATGATTTCATGCATTTACCATATATAGTTAATTTTTGTATCCATTTTGATTCTCCTATTCTCATGTTTACTTTCACTGATTTTTGTTACCTCAATTTCTGCCAAAAGTCTACAGAGACCTGCAACTTACAATTTCATATTATATTGTGTTGTTTTCTAAATGAATAGGTGAATGGAGTCATGTATAAGTCTAGAGAACAGTGGATTAAAATTTGCTTCCATACCTATTATCTATGGGCTTCCCTGGTGGCTCAGATGGTAAAGAATCCATTTGCAATGTGGGGAACCTAGGTTCAGTCCCTGGGTTTGGAAGATCCCTAGAGGAGGGCTTACCAACCCACTCCAGTATTCTTGCCTCAAGAATCCCCATAGACAGAGAAGCCTGATGGGCTGCAGTCCATGGGGTCACAGAGTTAGACATGACTGAGAAACTAAGCAAGAATGCTATCATCTATGAATAAGCATAATCATTTTTCTCTTAAAACATAGTTGGTTCTTGGCTAATTCTCAGTTATACCCAGCCCCAAATTATTTCTGCTTGCTCTGCCCTGCCAGGTATCAATGCCAGCAAAGATTACACATTGGTTTGACCAAAAGATTCATTGTGTTTTTATGTAAGATGTAATGGGAAAAAAAAAAAATCAAATGAACTGAGAAATGGCTGAGAAAATATTATCTTAATTTTATTTTTCTGATATATACAACACATGGTCCTACTATAATACGAATACAGGGAAAGATGTATGCCTTGTGTACATGTATTTCAAACATGTACACAGGAAAAGATGAAGGACAGAATTCTAAAACTAAAACCAAGTAAAAATTATATAAGCTTTCCTTATTTTTTGCTTTCTCCTATTTTATTATCGAAGTGTGGAAATTGTATAAATTCATTTAGCATAGAGCATAGAAATATGACATGATATGAAGATCAGGTAGTCAAGAATGGTTTTTGAAACTGTTTTCAAACTATCAAGTTTAGACATTGATACATACTACTGAAAATATTTAGTAGCAAATCACATTGAAACATGGAAAATGAAAGAATGTAGACACTTGTTAAAATATATGTGCCTATATTCACAGTAAAGTACATGGTAGTTGAAATAATATGCTTTTAAAATAATTTAGCATGATGTCATGCATTTTTTTTTCATTTCATTCTTTTTCAGTTTAGAAAAAACAAAAAGAAAAAAGAAAGATTTCACCTATGTTTGGATTACTGTGTGGCCTCATTACTATAAGTTTTTATTGGATCAAGAACATTTCTCATTGGGCCTGTTGAGAAACAGGTGGAGTAAGTTGTCAGAAGTGAAAAAGTGACACTGAAATTCAAATATCAAGTCGTTGCCATTCTATAAGCTTTCTTCAGATAAAAAGAAGAAAGGAGGAACCCATAGAGAAAAGATATATGTAAGGATTAAGTAGAATTCTAGAAAGCATTTCAGTGATTGACAGAGGAACAGCAGAGGTCATTGAAATGAAAGACAGAACAGATGTGACTCTCATTTTTGTAAGTTCAGGCAGTTAGCAGTTGAAGTAAGACAGAATATAGAGGTGGATCTAAAGTCCTGCTGAGTCATGGCCAGTCAAAAGAGTATTTAAAATATGCTCTGAGACCTATGAAGATGTGGGAAATTGTCTAATTTTTGTTGTGGGTAATAACAGGCAATTCTCCAAAGGCTAATGGTATTTTCTTTGTATGTGTGCATGCTTAGTCTCTCAGTCATGTCAGACTCTTTGTGACCCCAGGAACTGTAACCTGTAAGGCTTCCTCTGTCCCTGGTATTTCCCAGGAAAGAATACCAGAGTGGGTTGTCATTTCCTTCTCCAGGGGACCTTTCTAACACAGGGATCAAACCTAGGTCTTTTGCATTGCAGGCAGATTTTTCACCATCTGAGCCACCAGGGAAGCCCCATTTTCTTTCTTTGGGTATCCTTAAAAATACAAAGGGCAGGGAGGTAACTTTACACACATGCTGCATCTGCTTCTAATGAATAATACTGGCCAAATAGAATTTTATTTCTTTACATCTGCACACTGCCCAGATAAAATGCTAGTAGCCTAGAGAAAGGTAACATATTGACTGTTTTTCAGGAAAAACATATATATATATATATATATATATATATATATATATATATATATATATATAAAATAAACTAATAAAACAATTATTCCCATTGTGAAATGTTTGAGAGAAAATTTCTTAGAAATTCTTGGTGGACAGTGAAGTGAAAATGAAAGTGAAGTTGCTCAGTCATGTCTGACTCTTTGTGACGCCATGGACTGTAGCCTACAAAGCTCCTCTGCCCATGGGATTTTCCAGGCAATATTACTGGAATGGATTGCCATTTCCTTCTCCAGGGTATCTTCCCGACCCAGAGATTGAACCCACGTCTCCCACATTGTAGACAGAGGCTTTACCATCTGAGCCACCAGGGAGGTCCTGACAGTGAAGAGGGAAGGGTAGAAATAAGTTTGGGCAAAAAAGTGAGAAAAGAGAAAGGTGGAATTTGGAAAGAACTATGTCCTAGTATTGAGAGGGTAGACGTGGGTATTGGGTAAGAAGCACCATTAAAGCACTGGCAATCATTAGTTGTAGAGAGGAAAAGAATAGCAACAAAGAAGGAAGTTCATTTACGATAACTCTTGTTTGGTTCAAAATTTTAATTCAGGCTCATCTTATGTTTCAGATTATTCTATATGTGTTATGTTGTTTTTTAGTCACTAAGTCATGTCTGAGTATTTTGCGACCCCAAGATTTATCGTGGCAGGCTCCTCTGCAAATGGGATTTCCCAGGAAAGAATATTGGAGTGGGTTGCTATTTCCTTTTGCAGGGCATCTTCCTGACCCAGGGATCAAGCCCATGTCTCCTGCATTGGCAGATGGATTCTTCACCACTGTAACACCTGGAAAGCCAATAAGTGATTAGACATGACCGTTTTTTAATTAAACTTCATTTGCAACAATAGACAGAAAACCAGATTTTCCCTGCAGATTTTATTTACAAGCCAAAGCATTATAACCTTGCAAATTATGATGTCAGAGATTTGTTTAGTTTCTTCTACCTCAGAAAAATATCAGTGTTATATTCCAGGCATTTGTTTAATCCAGAGTTTAGAGTTATACTTTTATGCATTTACCCTGCTATATGAAATTAATTAACATGGATGACACCACCTAAGGAATATTTGAAAATGTATGAAGACATTTTTGTTGTCACAAGAACAGAAAGGCTCTACCAGAATAGAATGGGTGGGAGTGAGGATGATGAAAAACCACAAATGAATGGTAAGTTCTGCAAGACGAAAATGTTTCCACATGTAGTTATAAGAGTAATACACAAAGTTTTTGGATCCTATTTCATCTGATAGAATAAACAAGATACAAATGGGAGACACAGGCTGAATTTGGAACAAGCAGATAGTAGGTGAGGATGGTACACTGAAGTCCTTGCTGAGGGCAGGCAAAGATGGAGAATTTCTTCAGGGAAGCCCAAAGAAATAAGTGTCTGTCTTTCCCATATGTGGTCAATGTCAGGGTCCATTTTATTTACTTACAATAAGAATGAACATGGATAGAGTTTATAGTAACAACTATCTATATTACATGTATTACAACATTTTTGTTTGATTTTCCATAACAATCTATTAAAGGAAATGTTACTTTCTTTGCAGTATATTTCAACATTTTCAAGTAAGTTCAGTTTGTTAGACAAGGGGGAAGTTAGACATTTAAATATGCAATATTTATTATTCTTCTGTAGCCATTATTTTAATAGATTAACTTATTGGTTCCATTTTCTCATACTTAGTGGCTAACTAGTTTATCAGCTAAAAGTAATAGTCATGCCAAATTAAAGTAATGGAATATTAGTCATGTTACATAGACAATTTTCCATTATCACGCAGAATGAAGTTTCAACATTACAAGCTACTTAATCAGAATATGAATAAGTAGGACACCATCTTTATTGGAACAATTCCTGAAGATAAATTTTTCTCTAAGCATTTCAATACAATAGAACTTTCCCAGCTTGGTCCAGAACAAAATTATTTCCTGGAATCTGAGACATCACAGTCTTTCAAAACCACTGAGAGATAGATAAAATTCACTTAATAAAAGTGTAGAATAATTACATACCTTTAAAAATGACTTTTTAAAAGTTGCAAGAGAATGGCAAGTAAAGAGCATGCAAATATTTTTAAAATCATGCATTAGTACAAAATGTCATTATTATTTACAGAACAGATACATTTGAATATTTTATTTTATTCTTACCAATTTCCTCTTTTCCATTTATGTCTATAACACTGATTTAATTATTTGAATTTGGCTCTAAATTACTCAAAAAAATGTTTGATACAATGTATATAAAATATATAACTTACACCAGAGGAATTTTATTAAGGATTCAGGTCAGTTCAGTCACTCAGTCATGTCCGACTCTTTGTGACCCCATGGACTGCAGCACACCAGGACTCCCTGTCCATTACCAACTCCCAGAGTTCACTCCAATTCATGTCCATTGAGTTGGTGATGCCATCCAACCATCTTGTCCTCTGTTGTCACCTTCTCCTCCTGCCATCAATCTTTCCCAACATCACAGTCTTTTCCAGCGGTCAGTTCTTCACATCAGGTGGCCAAAGTATTGGAATTTCAACTTCAGCATCAGTCCTTTCAATGAATATTCAGGACTGATTTCCTTTAGGATGGAATGGTTGGATCTCCTTGCTGTCCAAGGGACTATCAAGAGTCTTCTCTGACACCACAGTTCAAAAGCATCAGTTCTTCGGTGTTCAGCTTTCTTTATGGTCCAACTCTCACATCCATACATGACTACTGGAAAAACCATAGCTTTGACTAGATAGACCTTGGTCAGCAAAGTAATATCTCTGCTTTTTAATATGCTGTCTAAGTAGGTCATAGCTTTTCTTCCAAGGAGCAAGTGTCTTTTAATTTCATGGCTGCACTCACCATCTGCTGTGATTTTGGTGCCCCCCAAAATAAAGTCTGTCACTTTCTCCATTGTTTCCCCATCTATTTGACATGAAGTGGTGGGACTGAATGCCATGATCTTTATTTTTTGAATGTTGAGTTTTAAGCCAACTTTTTCACTCTCCTCTTTCACTTTCGTCTAGAGGCTCTTTTTCTCCTGTTCACTTTCTGCCATAAGTGTGGTATTATCTTTGTATCTGAAGGTGAAGGTGAAGGTGAAGTCGCTCAGTCGTGTCCGACTCTTTGCGACTCCATGGACTGTAGCCTACCAGGCTCCTCCATCCATGGGATTCTCCAGGCAAGAATACTGGAGTGGGTTGCCATTTCCTTCTCCAGGGGATCTTCCCGACCCAGGGGTTGAACCCAGGTCTCCCACATTGGAGGCAGATGCTTTAACCTCTGAGGTTACTGGTATTTCCTCCAGCAATTTTGATTCCAGTGCATTTCACATGATGTACTCTGCATGTAAGTTAAATAAGTGGGTATTTAGCTTGTATGTCTGGTTCTAACTGTTGCTTCTTGATCTGCATACAGATTTCTCAGGAGGTAGGTAACGTGGTCTGGTGTTCCCACTTCTTGAAGAATTTTCCACAGTTTGTTGTGACCCACACAGTCAAAGGCTTTAGTGTAATCAATGAAGCAGAAACAGATGTTTCTCTGGAATTCTCTTGCTTTTTCTATGATCCAACAGATGTTGGCAATTTGATCTCTGGTTCCTCTGCCTTTTCTAAATCCAGCTTGATATCCTTATTAAGGATATCATTAGCATAATTCTGAAAAAAGAATTAATCATAAAATTTTTCAGATTTCCTGTTAAAGAAGAAAGTGAACAAATTCATCTCACAACATCTGTAATCACTAAAGCATCTTTTACTTTTTCATTTTCTGCTTGCTTTAAGTGGATTTTTTTCTTTAGAACTTAATGGAAATATAACTTTGAATGTAGAAAATTAACTTGTAGTTAAAGTCAGACACATTAAAGTATAGCAAAAATGCACCTGCATACAAATAAAGTTGTTCATATGATAATGTTTAATTTAATGAAATTAGTTGTAATAATAGCATACAAGTTAACTGATCTGTATTTAACATGGAATAAGTATTTAAGTACAAGGAATTGACAGTCAACAGGAAAAGTTCACAACAGTCATGTTGATCTTTTGCAGTATTTTAGAGCTGTGCACTACTGCAAAGAACTATGATGTGAGACTTAAATGTGGGTCACATAAGTATTTTAAGATCTTATAATAAAAAATAAAGTGAAGTCGCTCAGTCATGTCCAGCTCTTTATGACCCCATGGGCTATAGCCTACCAAGATCCTCCTTCCATGGGATTTTCCAGACAAGAGTACAGGAGTGTGTTGCCATTTCCTTCTCCAGAGGATCTTCTCAACCCAGGGATTGAACCTGGGTCTCCCACATTGTAGAAAGACACTTTACCATCTGAGCCACCATGGAAGTCAGGTATAAAATCTTATAATTAAAAAATTTAAAAAGGAGCAAAGGAAAGTAATTTTAATAATAAAATGCCCCAAATATAATCACTTCCATACCTAATCAACATAATAATATTGAGACATTTTATAGTCTTTTTTTTTTCATACCAAGTCTTTGAAATATGTTTGCATATTTTACATTTACAGCACTTCTCAATTTAGACTAAAGTACATTTCAAATACTATTTAGCCACTTGAGGCTAGTAGAGACCATATTCAACAGCAGATTTCTAAAGTGTTTCAATATACAAAGCCAGCTTTTAAAATGTTTTATCTTCACAAATTACTCTTACAGCCATCTCGACTGTGTTCTTTCTTTTGTCATTTATACTTTGTCATACCAAAATAGTATAAAACTTTTCTAGTGATAATGCCACTGGCCATTATTGAGCCAACTATAGGAAACAATCCAATTATAATTAGTGAAAGTGAAAGTGAAGTCGCTCAGTCGTATCCGACTTTTTGCGACCCCATGGACTGTAGCCCACCAGGCTCCTCTGTCCACGGGATTCTCCAGGCAAGAATACTTGGGTGGGTTGCCATTCCCTTCTCCAGGGGATCTTCCCTACCCAGGGATCGAACCCAGGTCTCCCGCATTGCAGGCAGACGCTTTTAACCTCTGAGCCAATTAACCAATTGCTATCATTAAAAATTGTTGTTATTGTTGTTGTTTATTTGCTAATTAATGTCTGACTGTTTTGTAATTCCATGGATTGTAGCTGGCCAGGCTCCTCTGTCCATGGGATTCTAAACACAAGAATGTAGAGTGGGTTGCCATTTCCTTCTCCAGGGGATCTCCTCAACCCAAAGATCAAACCTGCATTTCCTGCATTGGTAGGTGGATTATTTACCACTGAGCCACTAGGGATGCTCACAACTAATTTTAAAAAATTTATGTTAGAGTATTAAAAGTGGAAGCTATAATGAACCTATGTATATATAATCTTTTATGTATTATATTTTCTATAATAATATATAATATTATGTAAACATTATCCTGTTACACATGATTAAACTTGGTCTGTAGTTTGATTATATATATAAAGGCATGATATCATCTTTACAGTATAATATATTAATATAATCAGATTACAGATCAAGCTTAATTATGTGTATAGGAGACTTTTGCATGAACTATGAAGTATAATATATTCAATACATTCAACAATCTGAAATAATTATTTACTTTATTCTAAACTAAATAATTCTAAATAAATTAAAAAATAATCTATTTCTGATTAGAAAGTATTTCAAAGTATTTTACAAAATAGATTCATGGGGTATGGCATTTCATTTTAGATTGTATAGGTTTGTTTAAGGAATTCATTTTAATTCTTTCTTTTGTTGTACTTGCTTTCCAATATTGACATTGTGACATTTACTTAGCTCATATTTTTACAATTATTTATTTTCAACAAAATAAAAATCTCCTGGTTAGTTGTTGTAATCTCTTGTAAAGTTGTTTTCCTTAGAGTGAAAAATCTGAAAGAGCTAAGCTATTCAATACTATATAAATGCTAAAGGTAATAATCTAAAATCTAGATGTCGATGTCATTTTTATAACATCCACACCTTAGTTCAGAGAATCTGTGCCTGCTCAGTCATGTCTTACTCTTTGTGACCCAACAGACTATAGTCCATCAGTCTCCTCTGCCTATGGGATTTCTCAGGCAAGAAGACTGGAGTGGGTTGCCATTTCCTCTTCCAGAGGATCTTCCTGATCCAGGATCGAACCCACGTCTCCTGTATCTCCTGCATTGGCAGGAAGATTCTTTACTACTGAGTAATCTGTACTTAATTCAGTACAGATGCTTAAAATCAGTTTGACAGGTAAGACTTTGATTGGAAAAATTCCTTCTTAGATTTCTCAGTTTTATTTTCTACTTTGTAGGAAACCATAAACTTTGTTTCTAAGAGTATAACATCATGTCAAAGTCTCAGCTTATATCACAGTCTGAGAACTAAGGGAGATCCACTGGGAAAAGATTGATTGGCAGAGAAAGCTGACTGATTAGAGGCTGCAGGATTTATAGGAAAACCAAGACTTAAATCCAGGGATTTCAGACAGGCTAACAACCTGGGAGCTTTTTTCAGAAAGACCAGACCAAGTTGCTGACCTGAAATCAATGGATATGTAACACCATTAGAACACAATCAGAGATGTCAACATATAATTTAAAAGTTACCCAGATAATCCATACAGTGAATACATTTCCCAGGGTAGGTGAGAGTTTGCCTTATCTGTTCAGATTCAGAGCACTTCAGGCTACTTAAGCCTGTGAACACAAATTGCTTGCATTGCTGTGAATGATTGAGATTAAAAGCTGTTAGCTGAAAGGACTAATTTTTTTTCCTTATATAAACAATGCATATATTTAATGAAAGCAATAATAAGTAATACTTATGTCTGTTAATTTTCTATGGTGAAATCCAAGATGGAAAATAATACAATTTAAATCATATATTTTTGCAATGTTGTGAATATTAGGATAAATAAAATTCTTCATAAGACAGAGGTGAGAGATATATCAGGGTAAGTATGCTTTCAATAGTTTTAGTTAAAAAAAAATAAGCTTGAATCAAGATTGCTGGGAGAAATATCAATAACCTCAGATATACAGAGGACACCATCCTTATGGCAGAAGGCAAAGAGAAACTAAAGAGCCTCTTGCTGAAAGATGAAAGTGAAAGATGGGACTGAAAAAGCTGGCTTAAAATACAACATTCAAAAACTAAGATCAAGGCATCCGGTCCCATCCCTTCATGAAAAAAAGAAAAAAAGTGGAAATAGTGACAGACTGTATTAACTTGGCCTCAAAATCACTGCAGCCTGCAGCTGTGAGTTTAAGATGCTTGCTCCTTGAAAGAAAAACTATGACAAACCTAGACAGCATATGAAAAAGCAGAGACATCACTTTGAGGACAAATGTTCATAGAGTCAAAACTCTGGTTTTTCTAGTCATGTAAAGATGTGAGAGCTGGACTATAAAGAAGGCTAAGAGCTAAAGAATTGATACTTTTGAATTGTGATCCTGGGGAAGACCATTGAGAGTCCCTTGGACAGCAAGGAGATCAAGCCAGTTAATCCTAAAATAAATCAATCCTGAAATAGCATAGAAAATGTTGGTGCTGAACCTGAAGCTCTAATAGTTGGCACATGATACAAAGAACAGACTCACTGGAAAAGATCCTGATGTTGGGAAAGATTGAAGGCAGGAGCAGAAGAGGGTTACAGAGGATGAGATGGTTGGATGACATCACTGATTCAAAGAACATGAGTTTGAGCAAACTCCAGAAGACAGTGAAGCACAGGGAAGCCTGGAGTGCTGTAGTTCATGGGGTTGCAAAGGGTCAGATACGACTTTGCAATTGAACAAAAATATATGTATATATACACACACACACATAGATAGATAGATAGATAGATAGATAAAATTATTACAGGCATATCTACAGAACAACATGCAAAATTGTAATAAGAAAATTGATACTAAACACTCAAGAAAAATACAGGTTAAAAAAAAAACAGATTTTGCCTGAATAATCTGAATATTTCAAGCAAAAGCATTTAATTTCTTGTTTATTTAGGTCTATTCTAAAACTAAATAAATTAATTAAAAAAATAAAGAGATTTTCTTTAATATATTGCATATTCTTGCCTCCTTTGTCGAAGATAAGGTGTCCATAGGTGAGTGGATTTATCTCTGGGCTTTCTATTTTGTTCCATTGGTCTATATTTCTGTCTTTGTGCCAGTACCATAGTGTCTTGATGACTGTGGCTTTGTAGTAGAGCCTGAAGTCAGGCAGGTTGATTCCTCCAGTGCATTCTTCTTTCTCAAGATTGCTTTGGCTATTCGAGGTTTTTTGTATTTCCATACAAACTGTGAAATTATTTGTTCTAGCTCTGTGGAAAAATACCTCTGGTAACTTGATAGGGATTGCATTGAATCTGTAGATTGCTTTGGGTCGTGTACTCGTTTTCACTATATTGATTCTTCCAAGTCATGAACATGGTATATTTCTCCATCTATTAGTGTCCTCTTTAACAAGTGGTGCTGGGAAAACTGGTCAACCACTTGTAAAAGAATGAAACTAGATCACTTTCTAACACCATACAAAAAAAACAAACTCAAAATGGATTAAAGATCTAAATGTAAGACCAGAAACTATAAAACTCCTAGAGGAGAACATAGGCAAAACACTCTCTGACATAAATCACAGCAGGATCCTCTATGATCCACCTCCCAGAATTCTGGAAATAAAAGCAAAAATAAACAAATGGGATCTAATTAAAATTAAAAGCTTCTGCACAACAAAGGAAAATATCAGCAAGGTGAAAAGACAGCCTTCTGAATGGGAGAAAATAATAGCAAATGAAGCAACTGACAAATAACTAATCTCAAAAATATACAAGCAACTTATGCAGCTCAATTCCAGAAAAATAAACGACCCAATCAAAAAATGGGCCAAAGAACTAAATAGGCATTTCTCCAAAGAAGACATACAGATGGCTAACAAACACATGAAAAAGATGCTCAACATCACTCATTATCAGAGAAATGCAAATCAAAACCACAATGAAGTACCATTTCATACCAGTCAGAATGACAGCAATCCAAAAGTCTACAAGCAATAAATGCTGGAGAGGGTGTGGAGAAAAGGGAACCCCCGTACACTGTTGGTGGGATTGCAAACTGGTACAGCCACTATGGAGAACAGTGTGGAGATTCCTTAAGAAATTGCAAATAAAACTGCCTTATGACACAGCAATACCACTGCTGGGCATACACACCGAGGAAACCAGAATTGAAAGAGACACATGTACCCCAATGTTCATTGCAGCACTGTTTATAATAGCCAGGACATGGAAACAACCTAGATGTCCATCAGCAGATGAATGGATAAGAAAGCAGTGGTACATATACACAATGGAGTACTACTCAGCCATTAAAAAGAATACATTTGAATCAGTTCTAATGAGATGGATGAAACTGGAGCCGATTATACAGAGTGAAGTAAGCCAGAAAGAAAAATACCAATACAGTATACTAACACATATATATGGAATTTAGAAAGATGGTGCGAGACAGCAAAAGAGACACAGATGTGTAGAGCGGACTTTTGAACTCTGAGGGAGGGGGAGAGGGTGGGATGATTTGGGAGAATGGCATTGAAACATGTATACTATCATGTAAGAAACGAATCGCCAGTCTATGTTTGATGCAGGATACAGGATGCTTGGGGCTGGTGCGTGGGGATGATCCAGAGAGATGATATGAGGTGGGAGGTGGGTGGGGGGTTCATGTTTGGGAACTCATGTACACCCGTGGGGGATTCATGTCAATGTATGGCAAAGCCAATACAGTACTGTAAAGCATAATAAAGTAAAAATAAAAAATTAATTTAAAAAAATTGTAAAAAAATAAATAAAACTTCAAAGTTTAGTTCTGAGGAGTTACATATAATCCTCTTTTCTTTCAAAGGAAAAGCTATTCCTTATGTTACACTCTAATCTATTAGGAAGGATAGACTTTTTCCAAAATTTGCATTTTTCTGTCTTTTAGATGCAAGACTTCCCCACAAATAGCTTCATATCAAGGCAATTTGTGGAGATAAAGAGCAGAAATTATATAAAATTTACTGAGAAAGTTTCCATGTCCTGGGCTAATGTAGTATTAACATGGAAGAGAAGAGATATTTTTGAGGATATTTAAAAAAATTAGGGAAAATACCTGAAATATCAACTAACTATTGAAATTGCATAAAGCTTCTATTAAAGTAGAAGTCAGTCTGTTTCTAAGTTCTGGACGCAAAGATTTTGGTTTACTAACTCCTATAATGCTTATAAAACTTTCTGAAAATATATGTTAGAACTTCAGCAAAAAGAAATAGCTCTTTAAATAGGGACAAAATTAAAGAAGGAATCCAAAAATTCAGGATGATAAAAGCCATGGATGTTTAATATTAAATAACTTTCTGAAAAAAATGTTATATGCTGTTTGAGTAGATAACATATTATACACACACACACACACACACACACACACACACATATATATACATCTATACATTTACCTATATATCTATATATATATTATTCACAATTCACTGACATTTTCCTGAGATCAACTGTTTAGACTGAAGGTGGGGACTAAAAGTAAATTCCCTTAAAAAGTGAAAAGGCAATATTTTAAGATAGATGAAATGTTATCAAATTATCAAAAAAGGTAATAGAACAATGGCACTACAAGTAGAAGATTTTCTTTGGAGTGGGATGACAAACCATAATATCTGGCTTTCCTCATAATTTAATGTTTCTACATGATCCAAATGTAACTGAATTTTGTATAGAATCTTTTAGCTTCTGGCTTTAAAACCCAACATTTCAGTTTAATATGCACATATACCTAGCTAAAATAATTTTAATCTGGAAAATAATGACATGAAAAAATAAACAGTGCATTTGGTTTTGTCAATGTGAAAGACATAGTGTTACAGAGAGAAGTTTGATAATCAGAAATTGTAGCTTCTTTTTAAAGAAAATCTGATAATAGAAAACTGAGGAAAATCTTTTTTGAAAATTTTTTTTCATTGACATAATATATTGCAAATTCTTTCCCTTTCTTATATAAAACAAATTAGAGGATACAGAGTATTGATGACCTAGGAGTAAAATAAATTACATATTTGCTAACAAATTAAGTTAAGCCAAGGTCCAAAGGGTGACTCAACTTAGCCATGCTCTCTATTTGATCTTAATTGATTACCTAAAGCCTATTTGAAACAGGAAAAAGAAATC
The DNA here is from genome assembly GCF_023091745.1 of Budorcas taxicolor. Lineage (NCBI taxonomy): Eukaryota > Metazoa > Chordata > Mammalia > Artiodactyla > Bovidae > Budorcas > Budorcas taxicolor. The sequence continues at coordinate 77,010,433 of NC_068910.1, forward strand.
ATTCAATATTATATTTACTATTAATCTCATTGGATAAATTGGAAATAAAGTCTCTGAAATTCCCTATTTAAACTTAGTCTTTGCTCTCTCTCTAAAAAAAAATAAATAAATAAATAAAAGTAACAATAATTGAGATATTTTGGGTTGTTAAATTCTAAGAGAATTCTTTGATTCCTTTGTGAAAGGGTACATAGCAAGCTAGCATAATAAAGAACGTGATTGATTATAGATATTATCATAATGCACAAATATTATAATTTGCTTGCTTGACATATACATCAGTTCAGTTCAGTTCAGTTCAGTCGCTCAGTCGTGTCTGACTCTTTGCGACCCCATGAATAGCAGCACGCCAGGCCTCCCTGTCCATCACCATCTCGCGGAGTTCACTAAGACTCATGTCCATTGAGCTAGTGATGCAATCCAGTCATCTCATCCTTTGTCGTCCCCTTCTCCTCTTGCCCCTAATCCCTCCCAGCATCAGAGTCTTTTACAATGAGTCAACTCTTCGCATGAGGTGGCCAAAGTACTGGAGTTTCAGCTTCAGCATCATTCCTTCCAAAGAAATCCCAGGGCTGATCTCCTTCAGAATGGACTGGTTGGATCTCCTTGCAGTCCAAGGGACTCTCAAGAGCCTTCTCCAACACCACAGTTCAAAAGCATCAATTCTTCGGTGCTCAGCCTTCTTCACAGTCCAACTCTCACATCCATACATGACTCCTGGAAAAACCATAGCCTTGACTAGACGGACCTTAGTCGGCAAAGTAATGTCTCTGCTTTTGAATATACTATCTAGGTTGGTCATAGCTTTTCCTCCAAGGAGCAAGCATCTTTTAATTTCATGGCTGCAGTCACCATCTGCAGTGATTTTGGAGCCCCCAAAAATAAAGTCTGACACCGTTTCCACTGTTTCTCCATCTATTTCCCATGAAGTGATGGGAGCAGATGTCATGATCTTTGTTTTCTGAATGTTGAGGTTTAAGACAATTTTTTTCGCTCTCCTCTTTCACTTTCATCAAGAGGCTTTTAGTTTCTCTTCACTTTCTGCCATAAGGGTGGTGTTATCTGCATATCTGAGGTTATTGATATTTCTCCCGGCAATCTTGATTCCAGTTTGTGCTTCTTCCAGCCCAACGTTTCTCATGATGTACTCTGCATATAAGTTAAATAAGCAGGGTGACAATATACAGCCTTGACATACTCCTTTTCCTACTTGGAACCAGTCTGTTGTTCCATGTCCAGTTCTAACTGTTGCTTCCTGACCTGCATACAGATTTCTCAGGAGGCAGGTCAGGTGGTCTGGTATTCCCATCTCTTTCAGAATTTTCCACAGTTTATTGTGATCCACACAATCAAAGGCTCTGGCATAGTCAATAAAGCAGAAATAGATGTTTTTCTGGAACTCTTTTGCTTTTTCCATGATCCAGCAGATGTTGGCAATTTGACCTCTGGTTCCTCTGCCTTTTCTAAAACCAGCTTGAACATCAGGAAGTTCATGGTTCACATATTGTTGAAGCCTGGCTTGGAGAATTTTGAGCATTATTTTACTAGCATGTAAGATGAGTGGAATTGTGTGGTAGTTTGAGCATTCTTTGGCATTGCCTTTCTTTGGGGTTGGAATGAAAACTGACCTTTTCCAGTCTTGTGGCCACTTCTGGGTTTTCCAAATTTGCTGGCATATTGAGTACAGCACTTTCACAGCATCATCTTTCAGGTTTTGAAACAGCTCCATTGGAATTCTATCACCTCCACTAGCTTTGTTCATAGTGATGCTTTCTAAGGCCCACTTGACTTCACATTCCAAGATGTGTGGCTCTAGGTTAGTGATCACATCATTGTGATGATCTGGATCGGGAAAATCTTTTTTGTACAGTTCTTCCGTGTATTCTTGCCACCTCTTCTTAATATCTTCTGCTTCTGTAAGGTCCATACCATTTCTGTCCTTTATCGAGCCCATCTTTGCCTGAAATGTTCCCTTGGTATCTCTAATTTTCTTGAAGAGATCTCTAGTCTTTCCCATTCTGTTGTTTTCCTCTATTTCTTTGCACTGATCACTGAAGAAGGCTTTCTTATCTCTTCTTGCTATTCTTTGGAACTCTGCTTTCAGGTACTTATATCTTTCCTTTTCTTCTTTACTTATTGCCTCTCTTCTTTTCATAGCTATTTGTAAGGCCTCCCCAGACAGCCATTTTGCTTTCTCCAGCATTTGCTGGAGGAAGGGAATGGCAAGCCACTTCAGTATTCTTGCCTTGAGAACCCCATGAACAGTATGAAAAGGCAAAATGATAGGATACCAAAAGAGAAACTCCCCAGGTCATTAGGTGCCCAATATGCTTCTGGAGATTAGTGGAGAAATAACTCCAGAAAGAAAAAAGGGATGGAGCCAAAGCAAAAACAATACCCAGTTGTGGATGTTACTGGTGATAGAGGCAAGATCCGATGCTGTAAAGATCAATATTGCATAGGAACCTGGAATGTTATGTCTATGAATCAAGGCAAATTGGAAGTGGTCAAACAAGAGATGGCATGGGTGAACATCGACATTCTGGGAATCAGTGAACTAAAATGGACTGGAATGGGTGAATTTAACTCAGATGACCATTATATCTACTACTGCGGGCAGGAATCCCTCAGAAGAAATGGAGTAGCCATCATGGTAAACAAAAGAGTCTGAAATGCAGTATTTGGATGCGACCTCAAAAACGACAGAATGATCTCTGTTTCCAAGGCAAACCATTCAATATCGCAGTAATCGAAGTCTATGCCCCAAACAGTAATGCTGAAGAATCTGAAGTTGAACGGTTCTATGAAGACCTACAAGACCTTTTAGAACTAACACCCAAAAGAGAGGTCTTTTTCATTATAGGGGAGTGGAATGCAAAAGTAGGAAGTCAAGAAACACCTGGAGTAACAGGAAAATTTGGCCTTCGAATGTGGAATGAAGCAGGGCAAAGACTAATAGAGTTTGGCCAAGAAAATGCACTGGTCATAGCAAACACCCTCTTCCAACAACACAAGAGAAGGCTCTACACATGGACATCACCAGATGGACAACACCAAAATCAGATTGATTATATTCTTTGCAGCCAAAGATGGAGAAGCTCTATACAGTCAACAAAAACAAGACCAAGAGCTGACTGTGGTTCAGATCATGAACCCGTTATTACCAAATTCAGCCTTAAATTGAAGAAAGTAGGGAAAACCTCTAGACCATTCAGGTATGACCTAAATCAAATCCCTTATGATTATACAGTGGAAGTGAGAAATAGATTTAAGGACCTAGATCTGATAGATAGAGTGCCTGATGAACTATGGAGTGAGATTCATGACATTGTACATGAGACAGGGATCAAGACCATCCCCATGGAAAAGAAATGCAAAAAAGCAAAATGGCTGTCTGGGGAGGCCTTACAAATAGCTATGAAAAGAAGAGAGGCAAAAAGCAAAGGACACATATATAACAATGACTTAATGGTCATTTCAGTTATTAATGTAATAAGTGGATCTTTAGATTATCTTAGCATTATATATAATGATCTCAATTCAACTATACCTTTTCCTTTTATCTGAGTTATGTTATTTTCTAAAGAATTTAAATCAATTGTCTGAATGCATATAAATGATAAAAATAAATAATAAATATTCAAATGATTGTCTTATATGAATATCCTCATTTTTTCTGTGTCTCCTACTCAAAATCTTGTGTTGATGAAACAACTTTTAGAATAAGACTATTTTTAGAATGAGAGTATTTTTAGAGCATATTTTCGACTTTGATCTTCAGTATTTTTTTTTCATATCCACCATTAATTTAGATACTCTTTACCTTCATGAGTACAAAACACTGTTAAAATAAATAAATGTTTTAAATGATTCAGGATTTTATGAAAAACTACAGATCATTATTCCTTTAAATATATTTCTTTCACTTAAAGCATATCGGGTATTTGAAACCCATTTTTAAAATGCAAAAGAGAGGTCATTCTTGCTCAAGACAAAATTATTTACCCATAAACAGTGGAGACTATATTGCATTTAAAATATAAAAGTCCTTAATGTATATGACTATTATTCACATAAAAACACTTCAACTTGATGCACTTGAACGGCATCTATTCTGTAACATATGACACAAGTGTAATTACCAAATAAAAATATTTTATATTGAAAGCTGTATATTCTAAGCATAGATCCATGAAAGTTGTCATTGATCAAAATAATTAGTATTTTAATTTCTCACTCAACTGCGAACTTTTTGGAATTTCAAAGAATATATTTAGCCCTTTTCGGTCGAGTTTTAGAAATACAAAGATTCTACTACGTTTCAGAAACTCTTAAGCATCTTTAAAGATATTTAACTTCCTAATGACTTCTATTCATCACAGTGCAGATAGTTATGATTATACTCTTTAATTTAATGCTATTTTTAAAGAACCTTTCATATAGTAAAAACCTGGCAAACTTTCATGTTATACTTCATCAATTATTTTCTCTACAATTTTGCTGTAAGTATGTAAAGCATTTCATTATTCTAAATAAAACACTTTTTCTAAAAAATTTCTAGGAGAAAACATCCATTGTTCATGTCACAGCAAGTAATAACATTTAATCCTCAAATTAACCTCTAGATATTGCTTTTTCCATCTGAAAGACTAGGATATTGAGAATCAGTAATGTCAAAAAGCACTATGTATGGCCCAGATCCTGAGTTTCAACACGCTTCTCTCTGATAGTAACATTTTATAAATGGCAACACCAAGCCTGTCTATAAAACCCAAACACAAAAGATCTAGTTTAAAAATGAAATATGCACAATCAGAAGAACTAATTACACATTTTCTTTTCTAATAGGTATAATATTAATTGAATGCTAAAAAAGTAATAAATGTTATATTTGCTTTTTAAATTTAACTATAATTTATGAAGGGACATTGTATTTCTATACTATTTAACATTTTGATTCTGAATACATAGGACCCATTACAAAATAAATACATGCTCATGATCTTTGTAGATTCCAAATATTTTAAGATAAAAAGCATTGAAATATTCTCTTATTTAAATCCCAAGTATACATAACATCAAAATCAAATTGAGCTATCAGAGATTTAAAGCAACTTAAGATCAGAATATCTGATTGATAGGTTTTAGATTTTATTTTTCCATTCTAGAAGAGGGGCAATTACCAGACACGATTCTATATATTCTGTTTTAGCCAAACTAATTTTTCATTTAACATTAAAAAAAAAATCCATTTATTTAAGGTACTCCATGCAGGTTTTCCAACTGTTACCAAAAGTGGGGTCTGGTTGCTCACCGGTAAAGAGGCAAGGTTGGTGAAAAGGAAAATTTGGTTTATTTCAGAGGCTTGCAGAGCAAGATGTTTGAGATTGGGAATGGTGGGGGCAGCAGGTGGAATTCACATCCAAAGCAAGCTTCTATAAGTGGAGGGAGAGGGCCTTATGTGGAAACAGCACAGACAGCCGTGACAGTCATCTTGAAATTGGTCATCAGTGGTCTGATCTGTGTCACCTTGATTGTTTTAGATTGTTTTAGTTTGTCCTGAGTTCCAGAGTCAGTTTATTCCCATTTCTTTGAAGCAAATTCTGGAAATTGTGGCAGTTTGTTATGGCTACAGTCAAGTCATCATGTAGTTCTACCTAGTTCTTACAGCAGGTAGGTAGCTAGGTGTGAGCAAAGAAATGGGGCAGAGGCCAGGTGACAGGAAATCACCTCATCCATCTTGTAAGCAAAGGGTCCATAGACAGAGAGAGGAAAACAGGGGCCTTTAGATGGATAGTCTGAGTAGCAAACAAAGAAAGGTAGGGAAAGTAGGAATCTCATGCATCCAAATGTAGCTGTTGCTCATTGTGCTGTTCTTACCATAGAATTAGCCTTATAGGTAAGAAGTACTCATCAGGCACCAAAAAACACTATGACACTTCTGATCAAAGCTAATTGGGGACAGAAATCCCTTCTCCCCATGGGAACATGGAGCTGGGATGAAAAAATCACAGAATATCACCCCCAAGCCTCTCCTTGCCCAGTAAATATTCCACCCCTTCACTTGTATGCCCCTCATAATCGACTTGCCAAAGAAACCCAGGGCAACAGCTCTTAACTGTTTGCCTGCTCTCCCTCTGAGAGTCTGAAAAGTGTGTATGAAAAGTTAGTTGCTTAGTTGTGTCTGACTCTTTGTGATCCTATGGACTGTATCCCACCAGGCTTCTCTGTCCATGAGATTCTCCAGGCAAGAATACTGGAGTGGGTAGCCATTCCTTTTTCCAGGGGATCTTCCCAACTCAGATATTGAACCTGGAACTCCTGCATTGCAGTCAGATTCTTTACCATCGGAGCCACCAGGGAAGTGTGTATCTTTGCTTAAATAACTTTACTTTCTGAACATCTTTGCTTCATCTCTGAATTCTCTTGCATTGAAGAAAGAACATCAAGTTAATTGGCAACAGTGGGCATACAAAGCAGCTCAAAGGATATTACTCAGAATATCACCTACAGTACTTGTAGAGGAACTAAAAGCCCTTGATTTGTTTAATGACAAAACTATTATTAGTTTGTCCTATTTGAATGTTTTCCTCTGTTTCTGCATTTTCTCCCTTATCTGATTAAATATATTCTGTGACTACAGTTTTTCCAAAGACAAAAGGCAGGCAGAGGAAAGCTGTGGGAGGACCATGAAGCCCTGCTCCATTTCACAAACACATCTCCACATAATGGAGAAGAAACAGGTCTTGTTCTTCCATACATGCACTCTACTATCAGATCAATTCAGTTCAGTCTCTCAGTCCTGGCCAACTCTTTGCAACCCCATGGATCACAGCACACCAGGCTTCCCTGTCTATCACCAACTCCCAAAGCTTGCTCAAACTCATGTCTGTTGAGTCGGGATGCCATCCAACCATCTCATCCTCTGTCATCCCCTTCTCCTCTTGCCTTCGATCTTTCCCAGCATCAGGGTCTTCTCCAGTGAGTCAGGTGGCCAAAGTATTGGAGTTTCAGCTTCAGCATCAATTCTTCCAACAAATATTCAGGACTGATCTCCTTTAGGATAAATGGTTTGATCTTGCAGTCCAAGGGACTCTCAAGAGTCCTCTCCAGCACCACAGTTCAAAAGCAACAATTCTTTGGCACTTGGCTTTCTTTATAGGCCCGCTCTCACATCCATATGTGACTACTGGAAAAACCATATCTTTGACTAGACAGACGTTTGTTGGCAAAATAATGTCTCTGCTTTTTAATACAATGTCTAGGTTGGTCATAGCTTTTCTTCCAAGGAGCGAGCATCTTTTAATGTCATGGCTGCAATCACCATCTGCAGTGATTTTGGAGCCCCCGAAAGTAGTTTGTCACTGTTTCTATTGTTTCCTCATCTATGTGCCATGAAGTGATGGGACTGGATGCCATGATCTTAGTTTTCTAAATGTTAAGCTTTAAGACAGCTTTTTCACTCTCTTCTTTTACTTTCATCAAGAGGCTCTTTAGTTCCTCTTCACTTTCTGCCATAAGCGTGTACCATCTGCATATCTGAGATTATTAATATTTCTCTTGGCAATCTTGATTCCAGCTTGTGCTTCATCCAACCTGGCATTTTGCATGATGTACTCTGTGTATAACTTAGATAAGCAGGGTGACAATATACAGCCTCAATGTACTACTTTCCCAATTTGGAACCAGTCTGTTTTTCTATGTCCAGTTCTAACTGTTGCCTCTTGACCCACGCTCTACTACAGAAAGTGAAAAAAAGAAAGTGAAGTCGCTCAGTTGAGTCTGACTCTTTGCAGCACCATGGACTGTAGCCTACCATGCTCCTCCGTCCGTTGGATTCTCCAGGCAAGAATACTGGAGTGGGTTGCCATTTCCTTCTCCAGGAGATCTTCCCAACCCAGGGATCGAATCCAGATCTCCCACATTGCAGGCAGATGCTCTACTGTACAACACCTTAAATGCAAATTGGCTGGAGATAGGCAGATCCCCTAGAGGAGGGCATGGCAACTCACTCCAGTATTCTTGCCTGTATAATCTCATGGACAGAAGAACTTGGTGGGCTACAGTCCATAAGGTTGCAAAGAGTCAGACAAGACTAAAGTGACTTAGCATGCAGTCACACATGGTTCATGACTCTGATAGGTTCTGGCTTAATATGCTGAGGCAGGCAATTGCATCCTTAGTTTCAGAAGAGGTGGTGATAATACCACTGGACATCTTAGAATATTTGCCGAAAACTTTCATTAGAGAAATCATACTTTCCTATAGCTAAATAAAAGCTTCTTCATCTGTTTTAAACAAAGACTTTTCATTTTCAGTCCAATTTTGGGTAAAAGAACATTGTTCTATCTTTGAATATTTGAGAATATTTTTTTAAAAAAATTATTTGCTTAATGGCAATTTATGCTACTTTTACTTATCTTTGAATGTTTTATTTGAATTTACATAAACTCTTTCCAATATATTCATTTCCAAAATATTGTGGCAAATGAAATATAACTGCCTAGGATTCTTTTTAATTACAGTTTTTATAGGAAGAATATATTTTGCATCTTAAATTATGACACTGAACACATAAGTAATCTTGAAAGGAATCACTTTGGAAATATCTTACTTTAAAAGCCAAATACTCAAAATGCATTTTTAAAGTATTTTGGTTTATTACAGTATTTATTACAATTAAGCTTATCTAAGATTTCCATTACAATTTAGCTTGAAATAGAAATCTTTAAAATCTTGAGTTTTAAAGCCCTAGAAACTGAATAAATATAAACTCAAGTTTTAATGTGTAACTGACACGAAAGTTTAAAAATTAGAAATTTGACACCCATAGCGTATAATATTGTATAATATGCAACGAAATTTCAGTAAAAATAAAATTAACTTAAAAAAGTATGAAACATGAAGCAGACACGTATAGCTATTGAATTGAAACCTTCTAGCTATGCTTAATTTTCAGCAGCAAAAGATTTAAAATAGTTTTAAAAGTCAATAAGTCTACTTTTAAAATATACTGGATGAAGTAGTACTTACTACTATATTAGAATTTAATGTAATCCAATTTGTGAGAAATTATAAGAGTTAAAAAGTTTAATTCTTTACTTATGACATTCATTTGAGTTTGGTAAATCTTAACAAAATGCATGAAAAATAAATTACTGTTCCTAATTGCTCTCTTCAAGACTGTAATCATTTCCTCCAATATTCAGAGAATGAAAATGCATATTATACCTATGAAATTGCAGAATTGTGCTAATCACCTGCATAATGACAAAAGCAAGTTTCCATAATCTGTTAATAAGTTCTAAAATCTGTTTTCATAATCCTTTTGCTATTGATTAAGATCTTTATGGGCTGAATATATTCGACACAAACCATAAAGCAGGACTTTTTCTCCATAAAGCCCTGAAATATATGAACATGCTTAAACTGCATCAATTGAATAGGCCATCAGATATGAATCAATACCTATTTGTATTACACAAATATTGCTGCTGTCTAAAATAATTTTCTAATATAGAATCATGCAACTTTTGCATTTTCCTAGATTTCCAATTTCTGAGACAACAATATATACATTTTTAAAAGATTTTTTTTTTTTTTTTGATGTGGACCGTTTTTAAAGTCTTGATTGAATTTGTTACAACATTGCTTCTGTTTTATGTTTCCAGGCTACAAGGCAAGTGGAATCTTAGCTCTCCAACCAGGGATGGAATCCTCATTGTCTGCTTTGGAAGGTGAAGTATTAGCCACTGGACTGCATGGGCAGTTATGAGATAGGCATATTTTCTGTCAGGAAATCTTTTGCTTTTCAGAATACAATGTGTTCTGTTGAATACTATTGAATACTGTTCTGTAGGATCACTGATTGAGGTTTGTGTTCACTAGCTCAATTTATGTAAAAATGGAGGAAACCTTGAAGAAAATATGTTCAGTTCAGTTCAGTCACTCAGTCGTGTCTGAGTCTTTGCGACCCCATGAATCGCAGCACACCAGGCCTCCCTGTCCATCACTAACTCCCAGAGTTCACTCAGACTCACGTCCATCGAGTCAGTGATGTCATCCAGCCATCTCATCCTCTGTCGTCCCCTTCTCCTCCTGCCCCTAATCCCTCCCAGCATCAGAGTTTTTTCCAGTGAGTCAACTCTTCGCATGAGGTGGCCAAAGTACTGGAGTTTCAGCTTTAGCATCATTCCTTCCAAAGAAACCCCAGGGCTGATCTCCCTCAGAATGGACTGGTTGGATCTCCTTGCAGTCCAAGGGACTCTCAAGAATCTTCTCCAACACCACAATTCAAAAGCATCAATTCTTCAGCGCTCAGCCTTCTTCACAGTCCAACTCTCACATCCATACATGACCACAGGAAAAACCATAGCCTTGACTACACGGACCTTAGTCGAAATATGTTACTTCTACATAATAAATAATTATAGAAATATATTACATGAATTATGTTATAAATCCTCTTAACAAAAACAAAATGTTCTGTTATATTTTACAGTGCAAAATATGTAATCTCTGTGAGAGAATTTGTTTTCCTTGCTTTTAACTGTATCCTTGGCACTTAGAAGAGTGCTTGGGACATAGTAAATATCTAATGATTCATAAGTGAAACACCTAGTTCCATTCCAGAGTTTAGTTTTAGCAAACGAAAGCTGATATTTTTTAGCATATAGTTGTGAGTGTAAATTATATATATTTTGAAAAGAATGGACTGCTCTATCTTTAAAAAGCAAGTTCTATAAATCTCTCAGTTGCTCTGGCAGGAATTCTAATCATGAAAATTATAACTTACCCTTGAAAGTGAAATTGTTAATCACTCAGTCGTGTTCAACTCTTTGCAACCCCATGGACCATAGCCCACCGGGTTCCTCTGTCCATGGAATTCTTTAGGCAAGTACACTGGAGTGAGTGGCCATTCCCTTTTCCAAGGCATCTTCCCAACCCAGGGATTGAACACTCATCTCCTGCATTGCAGGTAGATTCCTTACCACTGAGCCACCAGGGAAGCCCAACTTCCTTTTAACATAACCTTAAATTTTCAACAAGTGTTGCTTAATTATTACCACAGTTAGGTTGAAAAGCTGTGTTCTAAAGAAAAAAACAAAACAAAACAAAACAAAACTTAAATTTGTAAGCATGAAAGTTTTCCTAACTGTAAATATAAATCCAAAAAGTATAAAAGAAGATAAAACCAAATTAGAAAAAAGAAAAAAAATACTTTGAAATGCTTCAAATGAGACAGCTTTATATGAAAGAAGGTTAATATGCTGGAGAAATGTTTTCCAGGTAAATGAATCTAAAACAAAAGAAAACAGTGTTATACTTTGGCTTGAGGTTTTTTACATTGAAAATGATAAAAGAGTTTGGTAAATCCTTTTGCTTTGTCATGATTTCTTTAAGTAACAAAAATGCTGGAAAATAAATTAAATCCAATACTGCTTTAGTGATATTGCTTATAATGTATCCTCTGGTTTCCCATCATATTTAGGGAAAAATCCTATTTATTTTATCATTGCTCTCATGCTCTGTCACTAAGTCACATCCTAGTCTTTGTGACATTTTGTACTGTAGCCTGCTAGGTTCCTCTGTCCATTGGATTGTCTAGGCAAGAATACTAGAGCAGGTTGTAATTTCGTTCTCCAGGGGATCTTCTCCACCCAGGGATCAAACCCATGTCTCCTGCATTGACAGGCATATTCTTTACCACAGAGCCACCTGAGAAGCCCTATTTTATCTTATTTAATCATAACATTTTCTGTGATCTATAAGTGGTCCTGTATGTATGATACAGACCTTACCGAGACCTTAAAAATCTCTCTAGTCTCACCTCCTTCCTCTCTAACTCTGCCTGGACTCCCTCTTCCTGGATTATTCCTTGCTAACCTCTGCCTCGGATATATTAATACTTTCCCTGATTATGTGAATAATTTACTCTACTCTATTTCATTGAAGTTTCTGCTACACTGTCAGCTTTGCAGTGAGGCATTCTTTCATCACACTTGGTAAAGGGATGCCCTGCTCACCATTTTCTTGTTCTACTTTAGTTTTAAACTTAAGCATGACCTAACACACAGGGGCAAAAGACTGTGCTATTACGAGGCAAACTGCGGGAGTTCAAAAGCTTACCTGTTCATCAATAAATCCTCAGTGGTGAAGACTTTCAGGCACAAAATTTCCTAAAAGTGCTTGTTGAATTAAATAAATGGTTTGGCTTATTTGAATGGAGATGATCAAATATGAAGTACTGTGTATCAAAGTGCATATATACAAGCATACATACACGTAAGCTCTCCAAATTATGATGGTTTGACTTCACTTTGGGATGATGGGAAAGTGAGAAACATTAGTAGAAACAATACAGCAAATTTTGAAGCATACTCTTTTTCAGAGTATATACCATCTCATCATTCTGGGCAGAGGCAGGCAACTGTAGCTCCCAGTCTACAACTGAATCATGAGAGTGAGTAATCAATACACTTACAATCATCTTTTATCCATGAAACCAGTCTTGTTTTCACTTTTGGTACAGTATTCAATAAATGACAAGAGCTATTCACTGCTTTATTATAAAATAGGCTTTGTGTTAGATGACTTTATCCTATCATAGTCTAATTCAGTGTTCTGAGCATGTTTAAGGTAGGCATGGCTAAGCTATGATGTTTGGTAGGTTAGGTTATTAACTACTATAACTCCCGATGGGTTTATCACAATGTAGTGAAGTGAAGTGAAGTCCTCAGTCCTGTCCGACTCTTAGCAACCCCATGGACTGCAGCCTACCAGGCTCCTCCGTCCATGAGATTTTCCAGGCAAGAGTACCGGAGTAGGGTGCCATTGCCTTCTCCAATGGGTCGCAAGCCTGGACCAAAATTGTAGGACTCCAAAGGGACTGAGACCATTCCACGGGAAGCCAGGCTCCTGGAGGAAGGGAAGAGGAAATCTAAGACCTTTAAGTGTAACCTGAGGGGCAAATCCTAAGGCAGGGGTGGGGTGGGCGGGCAGGGACAGGGTCGGGCTCAGTGGAAGGTCCAGTCACCCTGCGGGGAAGCCACGTCATCCGGGGAGAAGCTAGTGACTGAGGTGATGCTGACGCAGGACTCGTCCAGCGGAGACAACAGTTTGGCCCAGCGGCCCAGTTCGGTGTCGCTCAGCGCAGTGCGGGCGCCCCCCGAGCTGCCGCCACCCCTGGCGCCCCCTGGACCACCGCTGCCTCCCAGGGCCTCCGCGGTCGCAGCAACCCCATCATATGTCAATGGAGATCGTATATATAGCTCATCTCTGTATTTCAAAGAGGATAAGTAACTTACCTAACAGAGCTTAGTCATTAAGAGATGGAGTCAATATGATATACTTTCTCCTAAAAAAAAGTGAATTCACTCAGTCGTGTCCAACTCTTTGTGACTTCATGGACTATAGCCTGCCAGGGTCCTCCATTCATGAAATTTTCTCCTAACATCATGTTCAAAACTGTTTATTCACTGAGAGCCTATATTCAGAGTTAAGTGAGAATCATTGATCAGTGCTTAGAGAAAGGGAATCTGCTGTTTCCATTTTACTCCAAGGGAATTCATGAATTGGGGAAAAAAATGTAGTGATAAGTTAAGAAATGTGGGTAATTTAAATAAATTTTAAACAAATTCAATACAGTTAATTGCTAAAGAACATTTCAGTTCAGTTCAGTTCAGTCGCCCAGTTGTGTCCAACTCCTTGTGACTCCATGAATCGCAGCATGCCAGGCCTCCCTGTCCATCACTAATTCCCGGAGTTTACTCAAACTCATGTCCATTGAGTTGGTGATGCCATCCAACCATCTCATCCTCTGTCATCCCCTTCAATCTTTCCCAGCATCAGAGTCTTTTCCAATGGGTCAGTTCTTTGCATCAGGTGGCCAAAGTTTTGGAGTTTCAGCTTCAACATTAGTCCTTTCAGTGAACACTCAGGACTGATCTCCTTTAGGATGGAATGGTTGGATCCTCTTGCACTCCAAGAGGAGTGCAAGAGTCTTCTTCAACACTACACTTCAAAAGCATCAGTTCTTAGGGCCTCAGGTTTCTTTAAAGTTTCATAGCATTAATTACCACCAAATCTTGTTGAATTTATTTCTAGAGTCTCTAAAGAACAGAGTATCTTAGATGATTGTATTGGATATTTAAAAACAATGGCTAACACTATAATTTTTTAGAATTACTAGAGTAACTAAGTATTTCACTCATTCATATTAAGTAAAACAGAAATTTTAAGGATCCTATTGGACCATTGCTCCTAAAACTTGCCACCTCACTAGAGCAAGATGATTCATATCATGATGTTTAAAAGCAAGCTATTACCACTCAAAACATACCAGTATAGACAAGTATAATTGCAAAAGTTAGAAGTTAGAATTTAGATTGTGCTTATGACAGGAGGAAAGACTATTTTGTAAAGGGGAATAATATAAACTAAGTATAGGATTTAAATGAGCAGAATGAGTATTAAATATAGTGAGTGGACTAATTTGTCTGTGAATATAGACAAATGTTTATATGGTAAAATGTTTAGAGATATGGTTAAACAAAAAGTGTTTGAACTTTGTTTTATGGACTGTTTTAAACATTTTTATTATATACTCTTATTAATAAAAATCCTGGAGCATCCCCATGGACAGAGGAGCCATGGCAGGCTGCAATCCATGGGTGTCACAAGAGTCGGACATGACTTAGTGACTAAACAACCACTACCATTAATGAAAATGCAAATATCATTTATTCGATATTAGTAAATTTGTTCATTTTAGTGAATGTGATAGTGTGAAAGTGTTAGTCACTCCCTCATGTCCATGGACTGTAACTCTCTAGGTGCCTCAGCCAATGGGATTCTCCAGGCAAGAATACTGGAGTGGGTAGTCATTCCCTTCTCCAGGGAATCTTCCCAAGCCAGGAACTGAACTCAGATCTCCTGCATTGCAGTTAGGTTCTTTACCATCTGAGCCAGCAGGAAAGTCTATTTTAATGAATATACATTTAAAATAATATGAAGATTATTTTTATGCCTTAGTGTGTAAACTTTCCCACCTCCCAGAGGATCCCCATCTGTTTTAGAGTTTGTTGCCCTATGCAATGCTGCAGGTGGGACAGAAACTGATAGATATAAATACAACAGTGACAAGATCAAAACAGAATTCAAGTAGATCAACCATATATGGAATGTAGACACACATAAAAAGAGTGATACTGAGACAATCAGACAGGTAAAAAGACTATCTCTATGGTCCATACATGAAATAATGAGAAAAAGATCCAGAGTGGAGACAGTGTACGAAGCCATTTCTGGTCCAGACAGCACACAGTGGTTTCCATTAACTAACTAAATAGTATTAAAAAACAAAACAAAACAAAAACACCATATTCCAATATCCAGGAGTCTAAAGCTCTTGAGGAAATGTGATAAAGTCATTTACTTCTCCTTTGCCTTTGAGAATGTGTCTAGAATAAAATAAAAATTAGAGTTCATAATAATAGTTTTAATGATCCAGGACAAGTCAAATTATGTTTCATATGAAACGTAGAGACATACATGGAGCATGATTTCAAATTATTTTAAAAAATAATTCAAAATTTTGAATATATAATATCTTCTGAAATTTGTCTTAGAGAAATTTCTCACAGCAAGAAAATATCTTTTCCAGTCTGTGTTACCATATACATTGTATTTACATTAAAATGTGAACTGTTGGGATGTGAAGAGGTTTAGGCACTGAAATAGTGTCTAATGTTTAAAAATTTTTTTTTCTGATATCTTTTATTCATCATTGAAACTGAAAACTATGAATAGTATAACCCATCTGAGTTAAATTTCCATAAAACTCATGAAATATTAATCCATATTTTCTCACATTTTAAAACAAATCAACTCCATAATGTAATATGTTCAGTGTATTTATTTGTCTGACATAAAATTATGTACATGGATATGCCTGTTAATAGCTCTAAATATTAAAGCTATATAGCATATAATCTATTCAATTTTATAGCAAGGAATTCCATATTTATAGTAGATAGAATTCTATATGATTTTGCCCAATTGGTTTCAGAAAATATGGGGAAGTTTCCAGAAGACAGAATTCTATTCAAAACTGACATTTTGTTCAGTTTCTCTGAGCTTAGCTCACTGTATAATTTTATCTATGGAGTTGAGTTCATTAGGACTTCAGTTAGAAATAACATTCCAATTTAACTATATAGTAGTTATTTATATGAGCAAAAAGGAAACATAAGAAACCCACGGTTTGAAATTTGATGTGTAATATAATTTTACCATGTGTAAATCACATTTCTTTCAATGTAAGATTTAAATATTTTAACACACTATTAATAATTTAAGTGACAATATTTGAATATTTTCCTCAAAACATTCTCCATCAGTATTTTCTAAGTTATATATTTATCTAATGTACAAAATTAAGCTATATTGGCTAATAGATGGGGAAATAGTGGAAACAGTGGCTCACTTTATTATTTCGGGCTCCAAAATCACTGCAGATGGTGATTGCAGCCATGAAATTAAAAAACTCTTACTCCTTGGAAGTAAAGTTATGACCAACCTAAACAGCATATTAAAAAGCAGAGACATTACTTTGTCAACAAAAGTCTGTCTAGTCAAAGGTTATGGTTTTTCCAGTGGTCATGTATGGATGTGAGAGTTGGACTATAAAGAAAGCTGAGCACTGAAGAATTGATGCTTTTGAACTGTCGTGTTGGAGAAGATGCTTGAGAGACCCTTGGACTGCAGGAGATCCAACCAGTCCATCCTAAAGGAGATCCAACCTGTCCATCCTAAAGGAGATCAGTCCTGGATGTTCATTGGAAGGACTGATGTTGAACCTGAAACCAATGCTTTGGCCACCTGATGCGAACAGCTGACTCATTGGAAAAGACCCTGATACTGGGAAAGATTGAAGGTAGGAAGAGAAGGGGAAGACAGAGAATGAGATGGTTGGATGGCATCACCGACTCAAAGGACTTGGGTTTGTTTAAACTCCAGGAGTTCGTGATGAACAGGGAGGCCTGGCATGCTGTGGTTCATGGGGTGGCAAAGAATCAGACATGACTGAGCAGCTGAACTGAACTGAATTATATAAGTAAATGCACTCTTAATTTAACTGAATGTTCTTACCTTTAAAATTCACCCATTTAAGCAGCAGGAGCATTTCATCCCATGCTCAATATTAATGCTATTTTGAAATAACTGAGCTATTTCTCCACCTGAGACAGAGTTGTTAAGGATTTAAATTAATAATAATGAGTGATAGCCGTTTTAGGGTAGAAGTTATTTTAGCAAGAGTATTAAGTGATATAAATAATTTAAATATTTGATACTGAAAACAACCTAAGGAGTATTTACTAACAATATTATTTATTTACAGATGGAGAAAGTGAGGCAAAGTATTCACAGAGGGTAAAGTATATCTTGGTACCAAAGAAACTTTGCCTAGGTTGAGTAGCAAGATAATGGAGACAACAAAGATTCAAATCAGGTTCTTTCATTTTTTTTCCATGTTTTTATTTATCTATTCAGATTTTAGGATAATTTATTCTACTCTATTATCACTTAGAAAGCATCACTACGAACAAAGCTAGTGGAGGTGATGGAATTCCAGTGGAGCTATTTCAAATCCAGAAAGATGATGCTGTGAAAGTGCTGCACTCAATATGCCAGCAAATTTGGAAAACCCACCAGTGGCCACAGGACTGGAAAAGGTCAGTTTTCATTCCAACCCCAAAGAAAGGCAATGCCACAGAATGCTCAAACTACCACACATTGCACTCATCTCACATGCTAGTAAAGTACTGCTCAAAATTCTCCAAGCCAGGCTTCAGCAATATTTGAATGGTGGAACTTCCTGATGTTCAAGCTGGTTTTAGAAAAGGCAGAGGAACCAGAGATCAAATTGCCAACATCTGCTGGAACTTGGAAAAAGCAAGAGAGTTTCAGAAAAACATCTATTTCTGCTTTATTGACTATGCCAAAGCCTTTGACTGTGTGGATCACAATAAACTGTGGAAAATTCTGAAGGAGATGGGAATACCAGACCATCTTATCTGCCTTTTGAGAAATCTGTATGCAGGTCAGGAAGCAACAGTTAGAATTGGACATGGAACAACAGACTGATTTCAAATAGGAAAAGGAGTTTGTCAAGGCTGTATGTTGTCACCCTCCTTATTTAACTTATATGCAGAGTACATCATGAGAAATGCTGGACTGGAAGAAACACAAGCTGGGATCAAGATTGCCGGGAGAAATATCAATAACCTCAGATATGCAGATGATACCACCCTTATGGCAGAAAGTGAAGAGGAAGTAAAAAGCCTCTTGATGAAAGTGAAAGAGGAGAGTGAAAAAAAGTTGGCTTAAAGCTCAACATTCAGAAAACGAAGATCATGGCATCCGGTCCGATCACTTCATGGGAAATAGATGGGGAAACAGTGGAAACAGTGTCAAACTTTATTTTTGGGGGCTCCAAAATCACTGCAGATGGTGACTGCAGCCATGAAATTCAAAGCCGCTTACTCCTTGGAAGAAAAGTTATGACCAACCTAGATAGTATATTCAAAAGAAGAGATGTTACTTTGCCGTCTAAGGTCCATCTAGTCAAGACTATGGTTTTTCCTGTGGTCATGTATGGATGTGAAAATTGCACTGTGAAGAAGGCTGAGTGCCGAAGAATTGATGCTTTTGAACTGTGGTGTTGGAGAAGACTCTTGAGAGTCCCTTGGACTGCAAGGAGATCCAACGAGTCCATTCTGAAGGAGATCAGCTGTGGGATTTCTTTGGAAGGAATGATTCTGAAGCTGAAACTCCAGTACTTTGGCCACCTCATGCGAAGAGTTGACTCACTGGAAAAGATTCTGATGCTGGGAGGGATTGGAGGAAGGAAGAGAAGGGGACGACAGAGGATGAGATGGCTGGATGGCATCACTGACTGGATGGATGTGAGTCTTAGTGAACTCCTGGAGTTGGTGATGGACAGGGAGGCCTGGTGTGCTGTGATTCATGGGGTCACAAACAGTCGGACACGACTGAGCAACTGAACTGAACTGATCGTCTAGTGTATGTTTTCTTACTTGTCCCTATTTTTCTATTTGTCTTTTTTTTTTTTAATTTCAATGATTGCATTTTCAGTTATTATTAGTTAGAATGACAGGATGAACTCCAAATCAAAAATTAACTTAATAGATGATTCTCTTTCTTACAACTTGTCAATTAGTTGGATAATACTTATATCTGAACACTCTGCTCCGAGCACTATATGTTTAAATACAAATTTTTGAGTCTCAGCCAAAGCCTGCTAATTGTTCTGATGATTGAAGTGATAGAAAATTATTAATATTCAAAATATGCTTAAATACAAACACTTCTTAAATCAACAACTTTATCTAACTATAAAAGTGACATTTTGATGTATTTTGTGCATCATCACAACTATAACAAAGTTTCTTGGTTGGGGCAATAGGACATTTACTTCACTTTGTCACCTTATATTTAATGAATGTGTATTTCACTCTGATTTCAGTAAAGAGAAAATAATAATCTCACCATACAGTTACTCTCATTTTAGTCCTTATAATGGAAATGACAATTTAAAATTTTCTAGGTATAAATTTACTTTTTTAGGATATGGAAATTTACTTTTAAAAGGGACACATTTTTTTATTTAAATTGGAAATGTTTGATCAGTTAAAATTCATACTTAGTTTATTCTCTTTATGAACATATAAAGTATTATGCCATTTGGTTTACCAAAAGCTTAGTTTCTGCTTAAAATAGAGTTGTTATTTAATTCTGAAAACAAGAAAAGTATCAGTTTGAAAATGGTGAACACTGGTGAAAGTCACTCAGTCATGTCCAACCTTTTACAACCCAATGGACTGTAGTCCATGGAATTCTCCATGCCAGAATACTGAAGTGGGTAGCCTTTCCCTTCTCCAGTGGATCTTCCTAACCCAGGGATCAAACCCAGGTGTCCCACATTGTGGGCAGATTCTTTACCGCCTGTTCCACAAGGGATTCTTTACAAGCTGAGCCCAAGAACACTGGACTGGGTAGTCTATCCCTTCCCCAGAAGATCTTTCCTGCCCAGGAATCGAACCAGGGTCTCCTGCATTGCCAAATAGCTTATCATAAATGAAGTGTTGGTCACTCAGTCCTGTCTGACTCTTTGTGACCCCATAGTCTATAGCCCACTAAGCTCCTCTGTCCATGGAATTCTCCAGGCAAGGATACTGGAGTGGGTTGCCATTTCCTTCTCCAATTATAAATGAAGCCTGTTGTAAAATAAAAATTTCTAATACCTGCTATCCTTACTATTCAGGCTTCCCTGGTGATTCAGACAGACACAGGGATTTGATCCCTGTCTTGAGAAGAGCCCTTGAAGAAGGGAATGGCTACCCACATCAGTATTCTTGCCTGGAGAATTCCATGGACAGAGCAGCCTGCTAGGCTACAGTCCATGAGGTTGCCAAAGATCAGATACCACTGAGCAACTAACATACACACACACATTCTTATTATCTAAGTTCAGTTCAGTTCAGTTACTCAGTCGTGTCTGACTCTTTGTGAACCCATGGACCACAGCATGCCAGGCCTCCCTGTTCATCACCAACTCCCGGAGGTTACTCAAACTCATATCCACTGAGTCAGCGAGGCCATCCAACCATCTGAGCCCCTGTCATCCCCTTCTCCTCCTGCCCTCAATCTTTCACAGCATTAGGGGCTTTTCCAGTGAGTCAACTCTTTGCATCAGGTGGCCACAGTATTGAAGTTTCAGCTTCAACATCAGTCCTTCCAATGAACACCCATGACTGATCTCCTTTAGGATGGACTGGTTGGATCTTGTAGTCCAAGGGTCTCTCAAGAGTCTTCTCCAACACCATAATTCAAAAGGATCAATTATTTGGTGCTCAGCTTTCTTTATAGTCCAACTCTCACATCCATGCATGACTACTGGAAAAACCATATCCTTAACTAGATGGACCTTTGTTGACAAAGTAATATCTCTATTTTTTAATATGCTGTCTAGTTTGGTCATAACTTTCCTTCCAAGTAGTAAGCATCTTTTAATTTCATGGTTGTAGTCATGTATAGACTCCATTATTATTTATGCTTCTAAAATCTTACATAAGTTCTAATCTCAGCAAAAGCCATTATTTCAATTACAGTTTTCACCAAATAAATTCAATTTTATATAGTAGAAGTCATTTTCAGTCTTATGAAAAAGCATGAATTTCTTGATTTTGGCTCCATCAACATTTTTGTTACCATTATTTACATTATTTTAGAGTGCCGGTGTGTAGTGACAAAATACGGTGATCCAATGTTAGCAAATTGATTTTAAGTCAGAATGTGAAAATCATGCTCTAGATAAAATTAAAATATTTTATATGTACACAATATTTTGTGTATCTTCCTTATACCCAAAGCTGCTGTACATCATCAATAAGTACAGTCAGTACCAGAACAAATGAACTTTTTCCCAGTTTCTATTAACTAGTATATTTTAGAAAACTTTTGAAAGCACATGTTTCCTAGGATAACAACAGTAAAAACTACTCATATGCTACATAACTTAGGAACAGGTTAGCAAAGGCACAGAGGTCTGATTTGGAAGAACAAAACTCTAGAAACTGACAAAAATGTAGGCCTATCTAGAAGGAACCAGATCATCACCTTAAGGAAACTGTAGTCCCTCATTGAAAGAACATGTTAGATAGAAGGCACTTAACACTGACTTACATATATATCCAAACAATCAATTTTTGTTGTGATACAAGTACCCATTCACAGACAAATATATGTGGTGATGCTTTAGTCCCTAAGTCATGTCTGACTCGACACTATGAACTGTAGCCTGCCAGGCTCATCTGTCCATGAGATTTCCCAGGCAAGAACACTGGGGTGGACTGCTATTTCCAAACCCAGGTCTCCTGCATTGCAGGCAGATTTTTACCTGACTAAGCTTTGAAGGAAGTCCTACAAAAATGTATAGCATATACAAAAATATTTACATGTTTAGTAACTAAAAACTTGGGTGAATTCAGTTTATTTAAAAATTCTGTGGTCAGATAATAGGAATTTAAAACCTATACACATAATTTAAAGCCAGTTTTTCCTCACCTTCATCTCTGAGGTACATTTTAACCTACCTAATTATCATATTTCCTCCAAAGCAAGTAATAGCTGTTATATTTGTGAAAGACTATAATTAAATCATTTTGTTAAAATGAAGTTCTTGGAAGCATCTGCTCATGGGAATAATATGTGCTATTTTTAAGAGTTCTGGTGGATTCCTATATTGCTGACATGGATCACCTATCCCACTTCAAAAAAGGCAATTGCTTCATTTAACAACTTCAAAACTCAAGAGACAAGCATTAAAGAAGCAAACAAACAAAACATATTCTGTATTACTAGCCTTCGGATCAGAAATTCAAGAGAAGCTTGAATTGAGGATTCTTCTCTTTCACATGACACCAGTAGAGATCACTCTTTAGAGTCATCTGGCAGATGGGCTGGTTTGGGTGATTAGGTTTGCACCGTGGCTGGGCAATTAGAATTCATACATGTCAAGACACCCAGGTCCACGTAGCAAGAACCCGTTTGGCCGAGCCTTCGACTTCCTGAAATACTTATTCCATACTTTCTTTTGGATAAATGAGTCCCAGGTGACTCAGTGGTAAAGAATCTACCTGCAAGCATAGGAGACACACGAGACCCTGGTTCAATCCCTGGGTTGAGAAGATCTCCTGGAGGAGAAAATGGCAATCCACTCCAGTATTCTTGCCTGGGAAAGAATGGACCGAAGAGCCTGGCAAGCTACAGTCTATAGGGTAGCAAAGAGGACACTACTGAGTAACTAAATATGATCTTCCCAGATACAAGAGGAGAAACATTTTATTCCACCTCTCAGTTAGAGAAGTAATGTCATTTACAACATCTGTGATCTGCCATGCTTTTGAAACTGAGAAGTTTGAAACAAAATTTTCTTTTTTCATTTTAATATTTTGTCTTCATATTAGCTAGAGCCAAACAATCTGTTTCAATTTCTGCCCAGTTTAATCCTTGTAATTATCACACTAGGTATAAAATATAAAAATAGTTGTTCAGCTTAGAATCAATTATAACAAAGTAGCTATCTTTTTTTTTTAAATTATTTTTTGGATCAGCCCTTTAAATTTGATAGGGTAAGGATATAAGCAAGGTGATAAAACAAGTCACTAAACAACAAGTAAAATATGTTCCCCTCTGTAAAAAAGACATTATTCTAATTTACATTATAAGCATTTCTTGCTCTCTTTTTGTATTAAAAAAAAAAACAACTCTTAACTGATTCCATACATGCAGATTTTACTATAATAAGTTTTATCTCAAATAAAGGTACATTTAAAAAAATAAAATGTACCTCAGTATTGAATTGTAATGAATTTACTATATTTTAATTTATATTCCTGTAAATTTTCAAGGTACCTAGAATTTCTAAATAGTTATTTCATCATTCAGGAAAAAATTTCATTTTGGACTCTTACCTCCATACAGAGATGAATATTGGTGTAAGTAAGTGCTAGTTGCTCAGTCATGTCTGACCTTTTGCGACACCATAGACTATGAGGATCTCCCAAGAGGAGCCAGTCTCCTCTGTCCATGGGATTTTCCAGGCAAGAGTACTGGAGTAGGTTGCTATTTCCTTCTCCAGGGGATCTTCTCAACCGAGGGATTAAACCTGGATCTTCTGTATTGCAGGCAGATTCTTTGCTGTCTGAGCCACCAGGAAAGCATGAATGTAGGTGTAGGGAAGTCATTTGGAGAAATATATAAATAAAGCCAATTTAATGTTTCATATCGTGATTTGCTATCTCATAACTGGTAAATTTGGGACTTCCAAGGCAGCACTTCAATCTGGGTTTCAACAGTACATGAACTGAGAACTTCCAAATAATAACATGGATTTAGAAAAGGCAGAGGAACCAGAGATCAAATTGCCAACATCCACTGGATCATAGAGAAATCAAGGGAATTCCAGAAAAAAACATCTACTTCTGCTTCATTGACTACACTAAAGCCTTGGACTGTGGAGAATTCTTAAGGAGATGGAAATACCAGATCATCTTACCTGCTTCCTGAGAATTATGCCTGCAGGTCAAGAAGCAACGGTTAGAACAAGACATGGAACAATAGACTGGTTCAAAATTGCAAAAAAGAGTACATCAAGGTTATATATTGTCACCCTGCTTATTTAATTTATATGCAGAGTATATCATGTAAAATGCCAGGCTGGATGAAACAAAAACTGAAATCAAAACTGCAGGGAGAAATATCAATAGCCTCTGATATGCAGAGGATGCCACCCTAATGGCAGAAAGAGAAGAGGAACAAATGAACCTGTTGATGAAAGTGAAAAATGAGCGTGAAAAAACTGGCTTAAAACTCAATATTCGAAAAGCTAAGATCAAAGCATCCAGTCCCATTACTTCATGATACGTAGATGGGGAAAACATAGAAACATTGGAAGATTTTATTTTCTTGGTCTCCAAAATCACTATGGATAGTTACTATAGCCATGAAATTAGAAGACTCTTGCTCCTTGGAAGAAAAGTTATGACCAACCTAGACAGCATACTAAAAGCAGAGACATCACTTTGCCAAGAAATTTCTGTGTAGTCAAAGCTATGTTTTTTTTTCCAGTAGTCATATACAGATGTGAAAGTTGGACCATAAACAAGGCTGAGTGCTGATGAATTGATTCTTTTGAATTGCAGTCCTGGAGAAGACTCTTGAGGGTACCTTGGGCTGCAAGGAGATCCAACCAGTGAATCCTAAAATAAGTCGAATTGAATATTTGTTGAAAGTACTAATGCTGAGCCTGAAACTCTGATACTTTGGCCATCTGATGTGAAGAACCAACTCAATGGAAAAGACCCTGATTCTGGGAAAGATTGAGGGTGGGGAAAGAAGGGAGTGACAGAGAATGAGATGGTTGAATGGCATCAATGACTCAACAGACATGAGTTTAAGCAAACTCTGGGAGATGGTGAAACACGAGGAAGCCTGGAGTGCTGCAGTCTTTGGGTTGCAAAAAGTCAAATACTACTTAGCGACTGAAAAAAATCAACAGCAAGTAGTGCTAATGGTAAAGAACCTACCTGCCAATTCCAGTGTAGGAGACATAGGAGATGCAGGTTTGATCCCTGGGTCACAAAGATCCCCTGGAGGAGGAAATGGAAACACACCCCAGTATTCTTGTCTGGAAAAATCCCATGTATTCTGGAAAGCTACATTCTATGAGGTTGCAAAGAGTCAAATAAGATTGAACATATGCACACACTTCCACTGTAGGGAGCCTGAGTTCTTCCCTGGTTGGGAAACTAAAATCCCCCATGCCATGTGGTGTGGCCAAAAGAAAAAAAGGCAAATTAATGCTATGTTTGAGCTGCTGATGCAAAAACATGTTGAGTCAAGAAAGCCAAAAAATAAAAATAGAAAATATAGTTTCACAATAAAAGTAATCAACATATTTGTAAGGTTGAATATTCTATAGTCAACAATTGTTGGCTTTCCATGGCCTGCTTATATGATATTACCAATAGTTTTATTTCTAATGTAAATGTGTCACTAATTAAATGTGCATCAGATCACCTAATGGTCCAGGATTCAAATACAAGGAAAATATATATCAGAAAATTTCAGTTTTTATCTCTGTCATTATGTTTCCAACTAGAATTTCCTCTAATTCCCATCTTAAATGCAGACAAAAAACTGTCATGTTTCAACTGTTAAGATATAATGACACTAATTTGCAAAACAATAGCTGAATCAGAGGAGATAGGCTAAATTTTAAAAAGGATGCTTTAAAATCATGATTAAGACTTTATCTACTGAAGTGTATTGAGTGCAGTATTTCAAAGTAATTCCATGTGTCATACATTAAAATTCTAAATTTAAAATATGCAAATATTGTTTCATTCTTTCTTCAAAGAAAAAAAACTACTTTTACATCTGAAGAAATTGTGTTCGATAACTGTAGTCCATTTCCATTAATATATAAACCTATTTTTTTCATTTTTTTCTTTTATATTGGGGTATAGCAAATGAACAATGTTGTGGTAGTTTCAGGTACACCTCAAAGGGACACAGCCATACATATATATGTATCTAATATCCCCCAATATCTATTTCTGCTTTATTGACAATGCCAAAGCCTTTGACTGTGTGGATCATAATAAACTGTGGAAAATCCAGAAAAGATGGGAATACCAGACAACCTGACCTGCCTCTTGAGAAACCTATATGCAGGTCAGGAAGCAACTGTTAGAACTGGACATGGAACAACAGACTGGTTCCAAATAGGTAAAGGAGTACGTCAAGGCTGTATATTGTCACCCTGCTTATTTAACGTATATGCAGAGTACATCATGAGAAAGGCTGGGCTAGAGGAAGCACAAGCTGGAATCAAGATTGCTGAAATATAAATAACCTCAGGTGTGCAGATGACACCACCCTTGTGGCAAAAAGTAAAGAAATAAAGAGATTCTTGATGAAAGTGAAAGAAGATAGTGAAAAAGTTGGCTTAAAGCTCAACATTGAGAAAATGAAGATCATGGCATCTGGTTCCATCAATTAATGGCAAATTGATGGAGAAACAGTGGAAACAGTGTCAGTCTTTATTTTTCTGGGCTCCAAAATCACTGCAGGTGGTGACTGCAGCCATGAAATAAAAAGAAACTTACTGCTTGGAAGAAAAGTTATGACCAATCTAGACAGCATATTAAAAAGCAGAGACATTACTTTGTCAACAAAGGTCCATTTAGTCAAGTCTATGGTTTTTCCAATAGTCATGTAGTGTTGGAGAAGACTCTTGAGAGTCCCTTGGACTGCAAGGAGATCCAATCAGTCAATCCTAAAGGAAATCAGTCCTGAATATTCATTGGAAGGATTGATGCTGAAGCTGAAACTCCAGTACTTTGGCCACTTGATGCAAAGAGCTAACTCATTTGAAAAGACTCTGATGCTAGGTAAGATTGAAGGCAGGAGGAAAAGGGGATGTCGGAGGATGAGATGGTCGGATGGCATCACTGACTTAATGGACATAAGTTTAAGTTAACTCCGGGAGTTGGTGATTGACAGGGAGGCCTGGCATGCTGCAGTCCTTGGGGTCGCAAAGATTTGGACATGACTGAGCGATTGAACTGAACTGCTCTGAACCAAATACCCCCCAAACTCCTCTCCCATCTAGGCAGCCACACCATGTTCAGCAGTATTCCCTGCCCTGAACAGTAGGAACATAAACTTATCTTAGTTAGCATTTTGATATAACTCATCAATGTTGTTGTTGTTTGTTTATTTGTTTGGCCTGATATTAATCCATATAAAAGTATCTAAATAACAATGACTTTATTTACTTCAAAAAAAAGTCACAAAAGAGAGAAAAGAAGTTAAGATGAATATTTGATCAAATGAAAGACAAACTACCAGAAATATCTATTTAAATGAACATCAAACTTACCAAGAAAAATCTATTTAAGAGGAATAGATTTGTTCTTAAATAAATAATTAGAAAGCTGAGTTAACATCAATTACTTATCACTGATCTCAAATCACGAATAAATTAGCAGTGAAAATTGTGTCAGAATTCTGGCTGGGATATATGAAAAAATGTTAAAGGAATCTGGATTAGTCAAAATTTAAATTATTAGATTTCCTAACAGCATGTAAATAGTATTTAAATTAAATTAATCATTTTGGAAAGAGAAAGAACTCCATTTATATAAAACATTTCATGCATATGTTTAAGACAAGAAGGGTATTTCTAGAGTTGGATATACTTTTTTAAAACTTGAAATCTATCAAAGGTATACCTAGGGGATGTTTAAAAACTAGTTTTCTGATCATAAAAATAAGAAAGCTCACTTTGACTCAATGATGATTTACATATTCTGTTGGTATTAGAGCATAGTTTTTTATTTCTTCCCTTTGTAATTCAAAGATAATAATGTTTCTGACGGTTTAACTCCCAACAGTAAATAAGTTTAAATTCCCATCACTGTAAACATCTTTCTTTCAAGCACAGTTCTAGTTTCTTGATGACTGAAAATGAAATTAAATAATAAACTGGAGATATTCCTCCTTGCTTTGTCATAGGAACTGCTTTAACATGTATTCTTCATTCTTTGAAACTGCATTCAATAAATTATGAGCTTTTCTTTTCTGATTATACTTGTAATAACATAAATGATATGTGATTCACCAACCTCAGTTTCAATAATATTAAAAGAACACAATGAATAATTTTGTTAGAAACATAGAAAAAATTGTTTTGTTTTTAAAGTTCATGTAGTATTAGAAACTGATTTAATTATTTCCACATATATTCCCACACAGCCCATGGTGAATTTGGAAAAATCAAAAGCTCTGAGATTTCTATACAAGTTTCTTACACTAGATTTTGAAAATTTTTCAAGTACTGACACCAGGAAAATCAAACAAACTAATTGAATCAATATTTAAAATACTAATGCAAAAGACAAATTTATCTGTGATTAAAAGCAACTTATTTTTAATGAAGTGAAAAATAATTAGCCTAATTAAATTTTTTGAAACCACAAAATATCCTTTTGGTTTGTCCAATCATTTCTTAAATGGCTACCGTCAAAAGTAGATAAAAACTCTCATATAATTGCATACCAGCTGTGACTATTGATTTTATATGTCAATTTGACTGGGTTATGGAGTGTTCAGATATATGGTCAAATATTGTTCTGGGTGTGTCTGTAAAGGTGTTTTAGGGTGAGTAAAGTTTACATTGATTTACTGAGTTAAGCAGAGGTTACTGAGTTAACCTCCCTAATGTAGGCAGGCTTCATCCAGCCTGTTGAAGGCTTGAATAGAACAAAAGGATAATCCCTGAAACAAAGGATAATTTCTCCTTATTGACTGTCTCCATCTTTGGAAATTTCTTGTTTTCCTGGCTCTAGACTCACACTAAAATGTCAGATTTTCCTGGATGGCCTTTGAGCTGAAAGCACATCTTGAAATGTGGGTGCAGTTCTCATGTGGACTCAGATTGGAACTATACCATCAACAGTTGTGGGTCTCCAGTGTGGCCATTGCAAATCTTGAGGCTTATCAGCCTATAAAATTATGTGAACCAATTTCTTATAATATCTCCATCTCTCTCTGTCTTTCACTGTCTCTCTCAGAAAGAGACAGAGATAGAGAGATATGTATTTCCATTGGTTATGTTTCTTGAATAATTCAAATATACCAACATTATATATTACCTTGATTTTTTTGTATACCTGCTACTTCTCACTTTTATGTTAAATGAATAATGATGATGGATTTATAATCACTGTCTACTGCATTGCCAAATAAAGCAGGAACTGTCTGTTATGCATTTTTATATCTGTAATTACTCAGCATAAAATCCAATTCTTAAGTATATAAAGTCCTAAATAGTTCTGACATAGTATGACTGTAATTCTTTCAAATATGGTTTCAAGATAATAACATCTAGACTAGCTAAAACAATCTTGAGAAAAGAGAACAAAACCAGAGGTATCACACTCCCTAGTTTCAGACTGTACCACAAAGTTACAATAGCCAAAACAGTATGATACTGGCACAAAAAGAGGCACACAGATCACTGGAGCAGAATAGAAATCTCAGAAATAAACTCATGTCAAACTTTATATACTCTATAACAAATGAGCCAAGAATAAATAATGGAGGAAAGATAGTTTCTTTCATAAGTGTTGCTGGGAAAATTGGGCAGCTATGTATAAAAAAATGAAATTGGAACATTTTCTCACATCATATACAAAAATAAATGCAAATGGATTAAAGCTGAGCTCATAGCCCTGACTCGAGCTTTAGAGCTGGGAAAAGGAAAAAGAATAGCAATTTACACTGATTCCAAATATGCCTTTCTGGTGCTACATGCACATGCTGCTATTTGGAAAGAAAGGGGCCACTTGACCACCCGAGGGTCCCCAATCAAATACGGTGATCAGATTCTTCGACTCCTGGAGGCAGTCCGTCTGCCCACCGAGGTTTCAGTCTCCCACTGTAAAGGACACCAAAAAGGGAACACAGAAGTGGCACGAGGGAACAAAGCTGCTGATCAGGCAGCTAGGAGAGCAGCATTACAGAACCATGACCTCGTAGGGATTGCCACCTTAGTTCCACAGACTAATTTGTCAGCAGATGAACAGGCTTCCAAATAACCATAAGACAGGTGGTCTCCTCTTGTCCCACTTGCCAATTAAACAACCCCCAAGGAGCTCAAAGACCCCAGCTGGCCCAGCCCATCCAACCACGTGGGGCCTACCCAGGAGAGGACTGGCAGATGGACTTCACCCAGATGCCAGTTTCTCAAGGGTATAAATACCTATTAGCCATGATAGATACATTCACAGGATGGATTGAAGGCTTTCCCACCCAGACTGAGAAGGCTGAGGAGGTGGTAAAAAAAAAAAAAACTGCTCCATGAAATCATTCCAAGATTTGGTCTGCCCAGGTCATTACAAAGTGACAATGGGACATCATTTACTTATAAGGTCACCCAAGGGGTCTTGAAAGCATTGGGCATTACTTATTATCTCCATTGTGCCTGGAGGCCCCAATCTTTGGGAAAAGTAGAAAGAGCTAATCAATTCTTAAAATCAGCAATAAAAAAGATAGCCCAGGAAACCTCCCTGGAACGGAGGAAAGATGGAAGGAGGCTTTACTGATAGCTCTCCTCCACACCCACATTGCCCCTAAGGAACAACTTGGTCTTAGTCCTTATGAGATGCTATATGGAAAACCTTTTGTTTATGTCAATGACCTCTTCCTATACCCAGAGGTTCATACCCTCCAGTTTTATACCATGGCCATCGGGCAATTCCAACAGGATATACACTTGTGTGGTATAAACCAGGACCCAAAAGATTCTAAGGAGTCACCACTATATGCTCCAGGGACTCAAGTCCTAATTAAAGTCTGGAAATATGGGTCCCCAAAAGCTCAACTCCAGCCCACATGGAAGGGCCCCTACCCTGTGATACTTTCTACCCTCACAGCAGTCAAGGTACCAGGACATGACACCTGGATTAACTACTCCCGAGTCAAGCCATGGAAGAAGACAGAAGACAACACTCAATACACCTGTGAGCCCCTGGGAGATCTCAGATACCTATTCAGGACTACCAATGAGTGCCATTCTAATGAAAACCCCCAAAATCTAGTTTCTGGGGATAAGATTTCTCAGGATAGCTCTAAAGGGCCAACACAGCTTGACAGAGATTGTACTCCAAAACAGACAGGAGATAGATCTGCTGATCCCTGAACAATGAGGGACTTGAGCCATCCTGGTGATGTGAATTTAAAATGGACTAATGCCCCTACTAGTCCTCATTTTGCTATATTGATGATGCTTATGATTATTCCATGTACTGTCAATTGTCTAACCTGTTTTGTCTCTGCCCAGGTCAACAAGCTACAACATGCAGTGCCAGTTCAACAAAGATATAAAACTAGAGCTGATCATGAAAAATATCATATTAGATGGACACCGCTATAGGGACTCAGGCTTGAGACTAGCAAGAGGGGGTGGCCCAATGCACCTTGCCGCCACAGTTTAGCAGGAAGTAGCCAGAAAGACCTTGACGTCCCTATTCCCAAAGAATTGGGCCTCCCATCTCTTAAGGGGGAATATTAGGTAGGTAGAAAAGGGAAAAGGAGTCCAAAATGGCGGTGGCTTAAAGACAAGGAAGGGAAAAGCCCACAAAAATAGAACAAAAGAAGGTCCGAGAACCAGAGTGAAGACTTCAGATAGAACAAACAGCACTCTTGGCTAAGCACAATTTGCATAGGGCAGGCCCAGGTGGAGGAAAAATATATAAAAGAAGGAGTCAAAGCGCTTTCTCTCTCTCCCTCTCCCTCTCTCCCTCCCCCACATGCTCCTTCAAGTCTTTGGGTTGGCATGCCCTCACACTTTGAGGATGGATTCTCCTGCTATCTTCTAAATAAAATAGAGCTGTAACACTAAAAAAAAAAAAAAAAAAAAGAAAGAAAAAGAAAAAGAAAGAAAGAAAGAAAATGTAAAACTAAAAATCATAAAATTCCTCAAAGAAAACATAGGGAGTATACTCCCTGGCATAAGTTTTAGAAATATTTTTTGGTTCTGTCTCCTAACGTAAAAGAAACAAAAAACAACAATATTCAAATGAGACCTAACTAAACATAAAAGGTTTTGCACAAAAATTAAAAAAAAGACATTAAAAAAACAAGGAAGACAATCTACTATATGGGAAAAATATTTGTAAATTATTCAATTGATACAGGGTTAATATCTAAAATATATAAACAGTTTGTACAACTCGCGATCCAAAACAGAAAACAAACAAACAAAAAAACTCAGTGAAAAAATGGTCAAGGGACCCAAATAGATATTTTTCCAAGAGAGACATATTGTCGATCAACAGGCACATGAAAATATTCTCAAATCACTAATCATCAGAGAAATGCAAGTCAAAATCACAATACGATGTCATCTTACACGTGTCAGGATGGCTTTGATCTAATAAAATACAAATATCAAATTTTGACAAGGATGTGGAGAAAAAGGAACCCTGTATACTGTTGGTGGGAATGTAAATTGGTGGATCCACCTCAGAAAATAGTATGGAAGTTCCTCAAACAACTAAAAATAGAACTGCCTTATAAGCCAGCAGTTTTACTCCTGTGTATATAACCTGAAGAAAATGTTAATACTAATTATAAAAGATTCATGCACCACAATATTATAGAAATGTTATTTAAAATAGTCAAAATATAGAAGCAAATTATCCGTCAATAGATGAATGGAGAAAGATATGGTATACAAATACACATTGGAGTATTCAGTTCAGTTCAGTTGCTCAGTTGTGTTCGACTCTTTGTGACCTCATGAACCACTGCACACCAGTCCTCTCTGTCCATCACCAGCTGCCAGAGTCCACCCAAACCCATGTCCATTGAGTCAGTGATGCCATCCAACCATCTCATCCTCTGTTGTCCCCTTTTCCTAATGCCCTCAAGCTTTCCCAGCATCAAGGTCCTTTGAAATGAGTCAGCTTTTCACATTAGGTGGCCAAAGTATTGGAATTTCAGTTTCAACATCAGTCCTTCCAATAAATACCCGGGACTGATTTCCTTTAGGATGGACTGATTGGATCTCCTTGCAGTCCAAGGGACTCTCAAGAATCTTCTCCAACAATACAGTTCAAAAGCATCAATTCACTGGCACTCAGCTTTCTTTATAATCCAACTCTCACATGCATACATGACTACTGAAAAAACCATAGCCTTGACAAGATGGACCTTTGTTGGCAAACATATGTCTCTGCTTTTTAGTATGCTGTCTAGGTTGGTCATAACTTTCCTTCCAAGGAGTAAGCAACTTTTAATTTCATGGCTACAATCACCATTTGTAGTGATTTTGGAGCCCCCCCAAAATAGTCAGCCACTGTTTCCACTGTTTCCCCATCTATTGCCCATGAAGTGATGGGACCAGATGCCATGATCTTAGTTTTCTGAATGTTGAGCTTTAAGCCAACTTTTTCACTCTCCTCTTTCACTTTCATCAAGAGGCTCTTTAGTTCTTCTTCACTTTCTGCCATAAGGGTAGTGTCATCTGCATATCGGAGGTTATTGATATTTCTCCCAGCAATCTTGATTCCAGCTTGTGCTTCCTCCAGTCCAGCATTCTTTATGATGTACTCTGCATGTAAGTTAAATAAGCAGGGTGACAATATACAGCCTTGATGTATTCCTTTACCTATTTGGAACCAGTCTGTTGTTCTATGTCCAGTTCTAACTATTGCTTCCTGACCTGCATACAGATTTCTCAAGAGGCAGGTCAGGTGGTCTGGTATTCCCATCTCCTTCAGAATTTTCCACAGTTTATTATGGTCCACACAGTCAAAGCTTTTGGCATAATCAATAAGACAGAAATAGATGTTTTTTTTCTGGAACTCTCTTGCTTCTTCGATGATCCAACGGATGTTGGCAATTTTATCTGTGGTTCTTCTGCCTTTTCTAACACCAGCTTGAACATCTGGAAGTTCACGGTTCACTTATTGCTGAAGCCTGGCTTGGAGAATTTTGAGCATTACTTTACTAGTGTGTGAGATGAGTGCTATTTTGCAGTAGTTTGAGCATTCTTTGGCATTGCCTTTCTTTAAGATTGGAATGAAAACTGATCTTTTCTAGTCCTGTGGCCACTGCTGAGTTTTCCAAATTTGCTGACATATTGAGTGCAGCAATTTCACTGCATCATCCTTCAGAATTTGAAATATCTCAATGGAAATTCCATCAACTCCACTAGTTTTGTTTGTAGTGATGCTTCTGAAGGCCCACTTGAATTCACATTCCAGGATGTCTGGCTGTAAGTGAGTGTGAGTGATCATACTATTTTGACTATCTGGGTCATGAGGATCTTTTTTGTATAGTTCTTTTATGTATTCTTGCCACCTCTTCTTAATATATTCTTCTTTTGTTAGGTGTATACCATTTCTGTCCTTTATCGAGCCCATTTTTGCATGAAATGTTTACTTGGTGTCTCTAATTTTTTGACGTGATCTCTACTCTTTCCCATTCTGTTGTTTTCCTCTATTTCTTTGCATTGATCACTGAGGAAGGTTTCTTATCTCTCCTTGCTATTCTTTGGAACTCTGCATTCAAATGGGTATATCTTTTCTTTTCTCCTTTGCTTTTGCTTCTCTTCTTTTCACAGCTATTTGTAACGCCTCCTCAGGCAGCCATTTTGCCTTTTTGCATTTCTTTTCCATGGGGATGGTCTTGATCCCTGTCTCCTGTACAATGTCATGAACCTCTGTCCATAGTACATCAGGCGCTCTGTCTATCAGATCTAGTCCCTTAACTCAGTTAACTGCACATTTTCAGTTCATACTTTCTGTTTCACGTTGCAAGTTTACATTGACATGGGTTTCCAATGGGCATTTTCCTTAAGTAATCCCCAACTTATCTCCTCTGGTAAAAATCCTAGACAAGTTTTAAAGTGTCAGCACTGATTAATTAATTGCACAATTGGGCACATATGCTTTTTAAATGTATTCATGGTGCTCTGACAGTTAAAAAAAAATTTATGCAAAATATAGTCTCTATAAGTATACTCTTATAGCATACGGGGGTGAGAAGTTTTCCATAGGTTCATCTCTTGTGCTTTCTTCTGCCAAGGTCAAAGACCTTGACCCACTTTCATCTGGAGGAGTATGAGTTAAATAGCTCTTATTGCATTAGTGCCTGTGCTATATCCTAACTGTGTCTGTTAGATTACTAACAATCTACTGAATTTTTAAACCCATTTTTCTAAAACCATCATCTCTATACCGACCAACTGGCCTCCTTTACCTTCTAATATAGCATTTATTCTAAACACCAATATAAATTAATGTATTTTTCCTCAATATATCTCCCTTCATTAGAAGTGAATTTGGTTTATCCTATGACTCTTAGCGGGAAAAGGCGATAGCACCCCACTCTTGCCTGGAAAATCCCATGGATGGAGGAGCCTGGTGGGGTTGCGAAGAGTTGGACGCGACTGATCGACTTCACTTTCACTTTTCACTTCCATGCATTGGAGAAGGAAATGGCAACCCACACCAGTGTTCTTGCCTGGAGAATCCCAGGGACGGGGGAGCCTGGTGGGCTGCCGTCTATGGGGTCGCGCAGAGTCAGACATGACTGAAGCGACTTAGCAGCAGCAGCATGACTCTTAGACTTGAGCCAATTTCACTCTTCTCTCTTAGAAAAATTCAAGCAATTTTGCCATATCCACCAAAAACATAATTGCCACTGAACTTGCTGATTGTGTTTAAAATATATCTTGCAACCAAAAATGTTGACATCCTCAGCAAAATGTGGTGTGGCTAATAGTCACTCCCAAACACAGTGTATTTGGAGTATGCCAAAGAATTCCCCATGGGTATGCTATTGGGCAGCTACTCTGTCTTCCCTAAATTAGAATTGTTTTTAGCTTACTGTGTATTCTTTGCCTTGATTATGGCCTCAACCCTTAAAAATCTTGAGACAGAAAATACTACAATAAATTGAGCACAGAAGATATGCTGTCTATTGTATCTAGTCACTTTTTTCAATATATTATAATTTAAGTCAATAGTTACATAATGGTTCATTGCTCTGCTGTTGAGCAAAATCTTTGAAGGTATATACCTAATGCTTTAAGAGGTAAGAGGTTTTATATGTTATTTCTCAAAAGCTGTCAGTGTGAATAGCATAACTAGTAAAATGGGAAATGAAGGAAAATCAATCTTATATTTTTTCCAAGCATTCATCTGCACCATGTTATTAAAATCATTCAGATGCATCATCACATAGATAACCCCAGAAATATTTGCTAAATCCACCAGAACCCATCCTGGATCTTTAGATTTAAACACAGAGGAAGGTTCTGACAAGAAGTGGCATCACTCTTGTGGGCATCTGCAAATAGATGTAAGAGGTGGTATGATTTTCTTGTTCTCAAAAGCAGCAGAGTAATGCTAGCTTTTCTTTTGTGCATTACCAGTTTCTTGCTCATGCTCAGTCAGCAGTCATTTCCACTTTTTCCATTTATAATAAAATTCACCCTGTTGCTCCCGCTGGGGTAGGACTGTCAAGTACCGCAAGGGTACTGACTCATGGAGCTGGCAGTAATATGAAATTGATCAGTGTCTCCTTCTTCATCCATTCCCAGGGATACTGTGCAGGGATGGAAAAGTGCATGCTTTTGAAACTGTACATCCACTAGGTTCAAAGAGGCAGAATAATTCATCTTAACTTAGGTGACAGGAAGGAAGAACCATTGCATTATTTTTTTTTTTAAGATCTCAAGTACTTAATATCTAGAATTGTCATGGTGTCATATTTAGAAGCTGATTTTTCTCTGGAACTAGTAAATGCAAACTAGGTCCCAGAATGGCTCAACTGGGTAGAGAACAAGGGGGAAAAATTAGGAAAGAAATTTATGTGTGTCTGTCCATACCTCAGGCTCCATCTTCTTTTCCATATATTTTCCTTATTATCTCATCAATTCATCCAATGGT
Source organism: Budorcas taxicolor (assembly GCF_023091745.1). Classification (NCBI taxonomy): domain Eukaryota; kingdom Metazoa; phylum Chordata; class Mammalia; order Artiodactyla; family Bovidae; genus Budorcas; species Budorcas taxicolor. The sequence goes on from NC_068910.1 coordinate 77,047,548, forward strand.
AAATCCCACTTAATTTCACATGTTAAATTTTAGCATGTAAATTATCTTTCATGCAAGGCATCCTTTCAGTCTCAAGAGAAAGCATGCAAGCTAAGTTGCTTCAGTTATGTCTGACTCTTTGCAACACTGTGGACTGCAACGAGACAGGCCCCTCTGTCCATAGTATTCTCCAGGCAAGAATACAGGAGTGGGTTGCCATGTTCTACTCCAGAGGATCTTCCCCACAAAGGGATCAAACCTGTATCTCTTATGTCCCCAGCATTGGCAGGCAGATTCTTGACCATTACCACCACCTGGGAAGCCCCTTCATCCTCTAACCAACAAACAGTTTAATGACCAGATCTTTAAATAACTCCCTCCAAATTTTAAATAGTCCTCTACTTTGTGTTGTCAGGTTTATATATAGTCCATTGCAGGTGGTGTTTCTTATCTCCTAATTGCACTCCACATACTATAAAATGGGTTTCTTATGGCTTTTCCAGTAGTCATGTATGAAAGTGAGAGTTCAGGTCAGTGGTTCATTTGTGTCTGATTCTTTGGGACCCATGAACTGCACCACGCCAGGCTTGCCTGGACAGTTGGTGCATTACCAAGTCCCAGAGCTTGCTCCAACTCATGTCCATTGAGTTGGTGATGCCATCCAACCATCTCATCCTCTGTTGTCCCCTTCTCCTCCTGCATTCAATCTTTCCCAGTATCATGGTCTTTTTCAGCGTGTCAGTTCTTTGCATTAGGTGGCCAAATTATTGGTGCTTCACTTCAACATCAGTCCTTCCACTGAATGTTCAAGACTGGTTTAGGATGGGATCGTTGGATCTCCTTGCAGTCCAAGGGACTCTCAAGACTCTTCCCCAACACCACAGTTCAAAAGTATCAATTCTTCAGTGCTCAGCTTTCCTTATGGTCCAACTCTCACATCCATACCTGACTACTGGAAAAACCATAGCTTTGACTAGCTAGGCTTTTATTGACAAAGTAATGTCTCTGCTTTTTAATATGCTGTCTAGGTTCATCATGGCTTTTCTTCCACGGAACTAGAGTCTTTTAATTTCATGGCTGCCATCACCATCTGCAGTGATTTTGGAGCCCAAGAAAATAAAGTCTGTCACTGTTTTCCCATCTATTTGCCATGAAGTGATGGGACTAGATGCCATGATCTTAGTTTTTTTCAATGTTGAATTTTAAGCCAGCTTTTTCACACTCCTCTTTCACTTTCATCAAGAGGCTCTTTAAATTCTCTTCACTTTTGCCCATAATGGTGAGAATTGGGCCATAAAGAATGCTGGTTGGATGGCATCACTGACTCAATGGACATGAGTTTGAACCATCTCTGGGAGTTGGTGATGGAAAGGCAGTGTGGCAGTCCATGGAGTCACAAAGATTCAGACACGAATGAGTAGCTGAACTGAAAAAGTGGCACATTAAAAATTGCTTATTTTCAGTTGCAGACAATAGTGTTAAAGATGCTTGATTTAGTTACTGAGTATGCAATTTCAAATCCAGAATAAGTATTTATCTAGCCAAGACCCACAATTGGGCTACCATAACTTGCTAATATTATCTATTTGTTAGCTACACGTCAGCTCAGATCCCCTCAGGATGCTTTTAGGCCATCTAGTTTCTGAGGATAACATTTCTCCATTTGGAGAGAGAGAATATTTAATACTCACATTTTTGAAATTCTGAGGATGGTGGAGTTTCTCTTTTTTCTGCCATTTTTTATCCCTGAATGTCTTCTTGATTACTCATCCAATGTACCCAGTTGATCATTTCCAAACAGGGAAAAAGGACACTGACTTTTTGGATCGAATTTCATTCTGAAGTGTGCATGTACATTTATGTGTGTGTGTGTGTGTGTGTGTGTGTGAGGATGTGTGTATACTTGCACAGTATAAAAAATTAAACAAGCTTTAATTAAAAGAGAGTCAAGAGGCCAGAAAGGGGAGCTCTCATGCTTACAATGAAAGCAGAGCCGAATAGAAAAAAGAAAGATTTTCTCCTTTTTGTTTAGCCAAACCTCAACCAGTGAGAAACTGTCACTACTCAGCCAATGAAAAACCACTATACATTCAACTCTCAGAATTCCCTGGTGGTCCAGTGGGTAAGACTGCACTTTTAACACAGAGGGCACAGGTTTGATCCACGGTATGGAACTAAAATCCCACAAGCTGCATGGTGCAGCAGAAACATTAAAAAACAAACAAAAAAAAAGGTCACGAGCTTGAGTAAACTCTGGTCATGAATTTCAGTAAACTCCAGGAGACAGTGAAAGATAGGGAAGTCTGTTGTGCTAATTTATGGAGTCCCAAAATGTTGGACACGACAGAGTGAACAACAGCAATCCACTTCTCAATTTCTCCAATGGATTCTTTCTTGACTATAGCCCTCCCAGATTCCCTTTCCCCTCAAAAGAGTCCTCCTCTCCTTGTTTAGCAAGAATTGCATGTGGCTTGCCATGTTTGCAGACCCCAAATTGCAATTCTTTGCTGATCTCAAGTAAACCTGCTTTGCTGGAGAAATGACCAGATGTCTATTTGTCTAAGTCAACAACAACAACACCACACACACACACACACACACACACACACACACACACACACACACAATACACTACATACAACTTTGATTTCTCATCTTCAAAACCACATATTTTTTTCGTAATGATAGTGTTCCATACTGGGGTTCCTTTTATCCTCTAAGAATTTTAGTCTCATTTTCTGAACCACAGGAAATTCTTAGGCTACTGACTAAGAGTTGGCACAAAGTTCTAACCTTTTGCTAGTTTTATCTAGTTCCTCTGATGTAATGAGAAACACTGTTTCTAACTCAACTTGTTTTGTGGTTTTGTTTTTAAACACATTTTGCAAAGTTTAGCCATTGACCAAATATGATATAGCTGCCTTGACTGAGCATCGTTTGAGGTACCATATACAAATGCTGTGGCCTGTTTATTGATCTTAGGGACTTGCTCATTCAGCTATGTTAGGTAACTCCTCAGATGGATTTATCATGGAATCCAAAGGTATGAAAGTCACCTGTTTATGTATGAGAAGGGTACTGATGCAGCATATTTTTACATATATCGTTCCCAACTCTTCTGCTTGTTTTTCTCTCTATTGGAATATTGTTTTGACATAACGCATGACATGACAGGTATTTCTTGTCTCAAAACATATTTTATGCCCTTCTATAACAGACACAGTTTCATTAGAGGCCCAGTAACACAGCAAAAATTTTCTTTCAAAGAAAATGTATATGACAACAGCTTCTGGCAACTTTTTATTCCAAAATCCTAGTGCTTATTGCTGGGTTGCAAACATGAGCTTTTGCAAAATGCTCTCAACAGCCTGAGTGCAAGGGACTGACACTTCTTATAATTTGAGCATTGGAGTTGTACCACCCCAAGGAATAAACTGAGTGAGCTCTCAGACGAAGTGTTTGAAACTTCTTGTGTGTCTTCTGTTGTACAGAATATAATTTAAATTCATCTATTTCCCTAGTATGTTTGTAAAAAGGGATTGGTATAATTCTCAGCTGTGACTTTCCAGAAACCAACAACTCAGTCAGTCTTCATTCTCTTTTCATTTTGGAGCTGGCCAAGAAAATAACTTACTTTTGGTTGTTTGAGGTACATCTTTAGTGTCTCCAGTCCAGGTAGTTTTTTAAGAATCTTATCATTTATACCTGTCTCTGAAGTTCATCTGGGTTAATCTACAACCCTCTGGTCCTAAGATTAACCAGCATTTAGTTCAGTCCACTTTACCTTCAGATTTTGTCAACATCATATTGTTGGTATGTTAAATGTTTTCATATTTTTCTTCAGTTAATCAAATTTAAGAATGTTCATGGCAAATTTTGCCAGTACTCAACAGGATCTCTGTCTGTGTGAGTAGACAGTAAGCTTGTTTGGGGCTCCATTCCACATATACTACATAAATTAGTTTTTCTTCCTTTAGAAAAAGGAATTGGGAAAAATAACCAAGTTGTTCACATCATGCTGATTTCTTTTAGTATGCTGCAGAGTTTGAACTAAGACCATGTTGAAATCAGGTTACTATTAAGAAAACACCATATTTTATCCTTTATAGCCAGTGATTAAACTCCAAGATTCATCAGCTTTCCTCACATATAATGCTGAAATATTAAACAAGAGTTTTGGGGGGACTAATACAAGTAGAACTGAAATCTTAAATAAAGTCAGATTTTCTTGCTGATACCCAAATATCCTATACTGTTTATCCACTTGAGCAGGTTTAGATAATTCTAAAGATTAAAACAAGTGAATAGGTTGCCAGGTCTTTCTTTTTCTTAATGTTTTAGGTATGGAAAGAATATTCCTTATTCAGATATCATATCCATTCCTATAATACTTTCTGGTAGAGTTAATACATTACTGTACCATACTTCTATTTATAAATTTCCACTGAGTTGCATTGTTATATGTAAGCCTTCCAGAGTTTCATCACCATATCCTCTAACATAACATATCCCTTAATATACATCATCCTTTAACTTTTAATTAGCAATTTCATTAGCAAATTTGAGTATCAGAGGACATTGTGCACTAACATCTGATAGTTATCTTATGACTATCAGGTCATTTGACCCATATCCATGAAAATGTTCTCCAGCCCCTCTTCCTCCTAGTTCCTCAAGAGACCTTGACAAACTCATTTCTCAGAATAATAAGTCTCTCTCTCTTTTTTTTTTTTTCCACACCATTTTAATCAGGACTTGTTCTGAAGAGACCAAAATTTTCATATTTGTATCACTATTACATTTTAAAATTCACTTAGGCTAGAAAAAGTTAAGTGAATCTGTTCTCTTTTGTTATTTTTGTAGTCCAAGGAGTTGATAGACCAGCCAGACCCCCTAGCACTTTCTGTAATCTATTAAAACTTTTACAACTGTTTCATCTATCTCCAATTTTATTTCATTTCAAGTAAACTATGTAAATCCTCCCACTGGTTTAATTGCATCAAGGTTATTCTGTGCTTTATTTGTTTTCCCGTTCCAAAATAATTTTACCTATTTCTCATAAAGTAATTAACCTCATTTGGGATACCAGAATTAACCATCCTCTCAAATTATTCTGCTTCACAACAAGAGCCCAAGAACTTAGACTTCCTTTTGTCAGAGCTTGAATAACAATGAGCCAAATGTACAAAATTAGAGGATGCTTTGGTGTCATCACACAATGAATCTAAACATACTAGTATGTTTAATATTTTTTGCAGCCTTATAAGAATTCCACTAAATATCAAAAGGTAGTATATCTTCCTGACTCCCCTTTGGAATCATATTTCTGCAATTTTTAGAATATGTCTGACAATCATTGATTTTTAAAAATGTCTTTAATTTTCCCTAAAATGGCCAAATGAATTAAAAATATAGAATTCTTGATCAATTTTAGCTTTTAAAAAGCTAATTTAGCTCTTTTTAGATTTACTAGTTTCATCAATGTGTTCTCTTCTCATCAGCTTATGTGACCTCAAATCAGGGTTGGCCTAGGAGCCAAATTTGCATCAAAGGACAACTTCATTTATCCTTCCCACAGTACTAACTGAAGCTATTATGCATGATTGGCTATAGAAAGGACTCATAAAGAACCACATAAAGGTGAAGCAGAGTACTCAGGAGTATCATCACAATATGTGTGAAATACTAAGTTTGCAGCTAAATCAGTCTATATAAACTAAAAAAAAAAGTGATTATATGCATTTTAATAACAATATAGACAAGTTAGCATATGGTGGGCTCTAAATATTAATAGCAGGCCATTCATACTACTATTTAGTACACGTAATTATTTTGGTAAAGTTTGCTACCATGATTCTAGACTTCCCAGTTGATAAGGCTAAACAGTCACAGACAAAGTAAAAATAAACTTTATATTTATGTGTAAGATCATATGTTACATATATCATTATGTGAAGACTATGAGTGAAATTCTAGAAGATTATAAAGATTTACTTTCCAGCTTGTTCACTACAATTTTGTCACCAGAACACAGATGTGAAATAACCACTAAATCTAAGCTAAAATGGAAAGAAACAGATTCATATCGACATCATTATCATTGGACATGTAGATTCTGGCAAGCCTACCACAGCTGGCCATCTGATCTGCAGATGTGGTAGATCAACAAAAGAACTATCCAAATGTTTGAGAAAGATGCTGCTGAGGTGGAAATGACTCCTTCAAAGGTTCCTGCTTCTTGATAAATGGAAGGCTGAAAGTGAGTGTTATATAACCATGGATATCTCCCTGTGGAAATCTGAGACTAGTAAAAGTATTATTTGAACATCATTGATGCTCCAGGACACAGAGACTATCAAAAATATGATCACAAGCACATCAGAGGCTTGTTATACCATTTTGATTATTGTTGCTGGTGCTAGTAAATTTGAAGACATTTTCTCTAGGAACAAGCAGACCTGGAAGCATGCTATACTATCTTACATACTGGGAATGGAAAAACTAAATGTTGGTGTTAACAAATAGATTTCCTTCATCTAGAAGACATACAAGGAAATCGTTAACAAAGTCAGCACCTACATTAAGAAAACTGGCTCAACCCAAACACAGTAGCATTTGGGGTTGGCTTGATGACAAAGCGCTGAAGGCAAATGCATCGTTTAGTTTAAAGGATGGAAAATCAACCATAAAGATGGCAATGCCCATGGAACCACATTGCTTGAAACTCTTGATCACATCCTGCCACCAGCTCATCCAACTGATGAGCACTTTGGCTAGCCCTGCAGGACATCTACAAAAACACTCGTGTTGGTATTATCCTTGTGAACCAAATGAAGACTGTTATTCTCATATTAGGCATGGTGGTCACCTTTGCTCCAATCAGTGTTACAGCTGAAGTCAAGTTTATTAAAATGTACTATGAAGCTTTGAATAAAAGTCTTCCCAGGTGGGCTTCAGTGTCAAGTATGTATATCTCAAAGATATTCATTGTGGAAATGCGGCTGGTGACAGAAAAGATGACCCAACAATGGAAGCAGCTGGCTTTACTTTCCATGTGATCACACTGAACCATCCAGGCCAAATCAGTGCTGGCTCTGAACCTGCAGGATGGTTATTCAACTCAGATTAATTGCAAGTTTGCTGAGCTGAAAGAGACTGATTGCCATTTTGGAAAGAAACTAGAAGATAGGCCCAAATTTTGGAGACCTGCTGATGCTGCCACCATTGAAACAGTGTCTGGAAAGCCCATGTGAGTTGAGAGCTTCTCTGATGGTCTTCCTCTGGGTTGCTTTGCTGTTCATGACATGAGATGGGTAGTCGCTGTGGCTTTCCTCAGAATAGTGGAAAAGGAGGCTGCTGGAGCTTTCAAGGTCACCATGTCTGCCCAGAAAGCTCAGAATGAATATAATTTGTGATACCTGTCACCCTAATCTTCACCAGTATTAAAAGATCCATCTCAGAACTCTATCAATTGGCCACTGAAGTATAGTAGTAAATGCCTGGTTACTGCTTGCCAATGCAGGAGATATAGGAGACATGGGTTCCATCTCTGGGTCAGGAAGATCCCCTAGTGGAGGAAATGGCAACCCACTCCATATTCTTGCCTGGAAAATGCCATGGACAGAAGATACTTGTGTCCATGAGGTCACAAAGAGTTGGACACAACTGAAGACACATAAACACACACAATGAAATGATAATATGCTGTAAAGCCTTCAAAAGGAAAGGAAAATGCTTTGCTGATTATCTCTGTGTGTATGTGGTCTGTGTGATGGTTTTAAGTTATTAGTTTTAAAAATCAATACTGTTTAATAAAAACTTGACTGAAAAAACGTCACTGAGATTTGAGACCCATAGACAGGGAGGCCTGGGATGCTGCGATTCACGGGGTCGCAAAGAGTCGGACACGACTGAGCAACTGAACTGAACTGAAATAGTTTAATGAGGAACTTGTGTCTTCTTTTGGCCAGAACCGAAACTTCCTATAGAAAGAAAGAAGTGAAATTGCTCAGTTGTGTCTGACTCTTTGTGACCCCATGGACTGTAGCCCACCAGGCTCCTCCCTCCACGGGATTCCTGCATTCCAGGCAGACACTTTAACCTCTGAGCCACCAGGGAAGCCCAAATTAATTAGGTGAACGACTTAAGAGTTGCCCATAATCCATTTCTGGTGTCCCATCTGCCTAAACTTCAGGATTTGATACTTCTGAATTAGCATTTTTTCCCCTAGGTCAGAACTTCAGGTTTCTTCACCTTTCATAAGGGGAGGAAGCATGTATGCTTTAAGTACATAGTGAAAAATTGTGGAATGAGGTCTAAGGGTTACAAAAATTCACAGGTCAGGACAGACAAGCAGAGGTGATTTTTTATGTGTAAGCTGCTTTATAAAAAGGCCACAAACTCTAATGTTAATGGCCATGTGTAGCACATAGAATTTTTTGCATCTACATCAATACTGAGTAAATTCGTTGGTATATTTTTTCTTTAAATTGCTTTTCAAAATAGCTGTGTTTTTCGTATAAGTAATATATTGAAATCCTGAAACTATGTCATTTCTATACATTTATTTAATCTATATGTAAAGCACAAATTAATAAATATCATAAAATGGATTTTCTATTTAAACATCACACCTAAATTATAATGTGTGAACTACATATTAATAAAACATACATTTGCCATTAATAAACATAACATTGACCTGATTGATTTTTTTTAATTTTAAATGTTTTTATTATTTTATTTATTATTTTTATTTTTGCCAATCCTGAACCCCCCTCCCACCTCCCACCCCATATCATCTCTCTGGATCATCCCTGTGCACCAGCCCCAAGCATCCTGTATCCTGCATTGAACATAGACTGGCAATTCGTTTCTTACACGATAGTATACATGTTTCAGTGCCATTCTCCCAAATCATCCCATCCTCTCCCTCTACCTCAGAGTCCAAAAGACTGTTCTATACATTTGTGTCTCTTTTGCTGTCTTGCATACAGGGTTATCCTTACCATATTTCTAAATTCCATATATATGTGTTAGTATACTGTATTGGTATTTTTCTTTCTGGCTTACTTCACTCTGTATAATCGGCTCCAGTTTCATCCATCTCATCAGAACGGATTCAAATGTATTCTTTTTAATGGCTGAGTAATACTCCATTGTGTATATGTACCATTGCTTTCTTATCCATTCATCTGCTGATGGACATCTAGGTTGTTTCCATGTCCTGGCTATTATAAACAGTGCTGTGATGAACATTGGGGTACATGTGTCTCTTTCAATTCTGGTTTCCTCGGTGTGTATGCCCAGCAGTGGTATTGCTGAGTCATGAGGCAGTTCTATTTGTAATTTTTTAAGGAATCTCTACACTGTTCTCCATAGTGGCTGTACTGGTTTGCATTCCCACCAACAGTGTAAGAGGGTTCCCTTTTCTCCAAACCCTCTCCAGCATTTATTGCTTTCAGACTTTTGGTTTGCAGCCATTCTGACTGGTGTGAAATGGTACCTCATTGTGGTTTTAATTTGCATTTCTCTGATAATGAGTGATGTTGAGCATTTTTCATGTGTTTGTTAGCCATCTGTATGTCTTCTTTGGAGAAATGTCTGTTTAGCTCTTTGGCCCATTTTTTGATTGGGTCGTTTATTTTTCTGGAATTGAGCTGCATAAGTTGCTTGTATATTTTTGAGATTAGTTGTTTGTCAGTTGCTTCATTTGCTATTATTTTCTCCCATTCAGAAGGCTGTCTTTTCACCTTGCTTTTATTTTCCTTTGTTGTGCAGAAGCTTTTAATTTTAATTAGATCCCATTTGTTTATTTTTGCTTTTATTTCCAGTATTCTGGGAGGTGGATCATAGAGGATCCTGCTGTGATTTATGTCTGAGAGTGTTTTGCCTATGTTCTCCTCTAGGAGTTTTATAGTTTTTGGTCTTACATTTAGATCTTTAATCCATTTTGAGTTTATTTTTGTGTGTGGTGTTAGAAAGTGATCAAGTTTCATTCTTTTACAAGTGGTTGACCAGTTTTCCCAGCACCACTTGTTAAAGAGATTGTCTTTACTCCATTGTATATTCTTGCCTCCTTTGTTGAAGATAAGGTGTCCATAGGTGTGTGGATTTATATCTGCACTTTCCATTTTGTTCCATTGATCTATATTTCTGTCTTTGTGCCAGTACCATACTGTCTTGATGACTGTGGCTTTGTAGTAGAGCCTGAGGTCAGGCAGGTTGATTCCTCCTGTTCCATTCTTCTTTCTCAAGATTGCTTTGGCTATTTGAGTTTTTTTGTATTTCCATACAAATCTTGAAATTATTTGTTCTAGTTCTGTGAAAAATGCCTCTGGTAGCTTGATAGGGATTACATTGAATCTATAGATTGCTTTGGGTAGTATACTCATTTTCACTATATTGATTTTTCTGATCCATGAACATGGTATATTTCTCAATCTATTAGTGTCCTCTTTGATTTCTTTCATCACTGTTTTATAGTTTTCTATGCATAGGTCTTTAGTTTCTTTAGGTAGATATATTCCTAAGTATTTTATTCTTTTCGTTGCAATGGTGAATGGAATTGTTTCCTCAATTTCTTTTTCTACTTTCTCATTATTAGTGTATAGGAATGCAAGGGATTTCTGTGTTGATTTTATATCCTGCAACTTTACTATATTCATTGATTAGCTCTAGTAATTTTCTGGTGGAGTCTTTAGGGTTTTCTATGTAGAGGATCATGTCATCTGCAAACAGTGAGAGTTTTACTTCTTCTTTTCCAATTTGGATTCCTTTTATTTATTTTTCTGCCCTTATTGCTGTGGCCAAAACTTCCAGAACTATGTTGAATAGTAGTGATGAAAGTGGGTACCCTTGTCTTGTTCCTGACTTTAGGGGAAATGCTTTCAATTTTTCACCATTGAGGATGTTTGCTGTGGGTTTGTCATATATAGCTTTTATTATGTTGAGGTATGTTCCTTCTATTCCTGCTTTCTGGAGAGCTTTTATCATAAACGGATGTTGAATTTTGTCAAAGGCCTTCTCTGCATCTATTGAGATAATCATATGGCTTTTATTTTTCAATTTGTTAATGTGGTGAATTACATTGATTGATTTGCAGATATTGAAGAATCCTGGCATCCCTGGGATAAAGCCCACTTGGTCATGGTGTTTAATGTGTTGTTGGATTCTGATTGCTAGAATTTTGTTGAGGATTTTTGCATCTATGTTCATCAGTGATATTGGCCTGTAGTTTTCTTTTTTTGTGATAACTTTGTCAGGTTTTGGTCTTAGGGTTATGGTGGCCTCATGGAATGAGTTTGGAAGTTTACCTTCCTCTGCGATTTTCTGGAAGAGTTTGAGTAGGATAGTTGCTAGCTCTTCTCGAAATTTTTGGTAGAATTCAGCTGTGAAGCCATCTGGACTAGGCTTTTGTCTGCTGGAAGATTTCTGATTACAGTTTTAATTTCCGTGCTTGTGATGGGTCTGTTAAGATTTTCTATTTCCTCCTGGCTCAGTTTTGGAAAGTTGTACTTTTCTAAGAATTTATCCGTTTCTTCCACGCTGTCCATTTTATTGGCATACAACTGCTGATAGTAGTCTCTTATGATCCTTTGTATTTCTGTGTTTTCTGTGGTGATCTCTCCATTTTCATTTCTAATTTTATTGATTTGATTTTTCTCCCTTTGTTTCTTGATGAGTCTGGCTAATGGTTTGTCAATTTTATTTACCCTTTCAAAGAACCAGCTTTTGGCTTTGTTGATTTTTGCTATGGTCTCTTTTGTTTCTTTTGCATTTATTTCTACCCTAATTTTTAAGATTTCTTTCCTTCTACTAATTCTGGGGTTCTCCATTTCTTCCTTTTCTAGTTGCTTTAGGTGTAAAGTTAGGTTATTTATTTTGCTTTTTTCTTGTTTCTTGAGGTATGCCTGTATTGGTATGAACTTTCCTCTTAGCACTGTTTTTATAGTGTCCTACAGGTTTTGGGTTGTGTTTTCATTTTCATTCATTTCTATGCATATTTTTATTTCTTTTTTGATTTCTTCTGTGATTTGTTTGTTATTCAGAAGCGTGTTGTTCAGCCTCCATATGTTGGAATTTTTAATAATTATTCTCCTGTAATTGAAATCTAATCTTAATGCATTATGGTCAGAAAAGATTTTTGGAATGATGTCAATTTTTTTTGAATTTATCAAGTTTAGATTTATGGCCCAGGATGTGATCTATCCTGGAGAAGGTTCCGTGTGCATTTGAGAAAAAGGTGAAATTCATTGTTTTGGGGTGAAATTTCCTATAGATACCAATTAGGTCTAACTCGTCTATTGTATCATTTAAAGTTTGCGTTTCTTTGTTAATTTTCTGTTTAGTTGATCTGTCCATAGGTGTGAGTGGGGTATTAAAGTCTCTCACTATTACTGTGTTACTGTTAATTTCCCCTTTCATACTTGTTAGCATTTGTCTTACATATTGCCGTGCTCCTATGTTGGGTGCATATATATTTATAATTGTTATATCTTCTTCTTGGATTGATCCTTTGATCATTATGTAGTGTCCTTCTTTGTCTGTTTTCACAGCCTTTGTTTTAAAGTCTATTTTATCGGAGATGACTATTGCTACTCCTGCTTTCTTTTGGTCTTTATTTGCGTGGAATATCTTTTTCCAGCCCTTCACTTTCAGTCTGTATGTGTCCCTTGTTTTGAGGTGGGTCTCTTATAGGCAGCATATATAAGGATCTTGTTTTTGTATCCATTCAGCCAGTCTTTGCCTTTTGGTTGGGGCATTCAACCCATTTACGTTTAAGGTAATTACTGATAAGTATGATCCCGTTGTCATTTACTTTACTGGTTTGGGTTTGGGTTTATATGCCCTTTTTGTGTTTCCTGTCTAGAGAATATCCTTTAGCATTTGTTGGAGAGCTGGTTTGGTGGTGCTGAATTCTCTCAGCTTTTGCTTGTCTGTAAAGCTTTTTATTTCTCCTTCATATTTGAATGAGATCCTTGTTGGGTACAGTAATCTGGGATTTAGGTTATTTTCTTTCATCACATTAAGTATGTCTTGCCATTCCCTCCTGGCCTGAAGAGTTTCTATTGAAAGATCTGCAGTTATCCTTATGGGAATCCCCTTGTGTGTTATTTGTTGTTTTTCCCTTGCTGCTTTTAATATTTGTTCTTTGTGTTTGATCTTTGTTAACTTGATTAATATGTGTCTTGGGGTGTTTCTCCTTGGGTTTATCCTGTTTGGAACTCTCTGGGTTTCTTGGACTCGGGTGATTATTTCCTTACCCATTTTAGGGAAGTTTTCAACTATTATCTCCTCAAGTATTTTCTCATGGTCGTTCTTTTTGTCTTCTTCTGGGACTCCTAAAATTCGAATGTTGGAGCATTTCATATTGTCCTGGAGGTCTCTGAGATTGTCCTCATTTCTTTTAATTCATTTTTCTTTTTTCCTCTCTGATTCATTTATTTCTACCATTCTATCTTCTACTTCACTAATCCTATCTTCTGCCTCCTTTATTCTACTATTTGTTGCCTCCAGAGTGTTTCTGATCTCATTTATTGCATTATTCATTATATATTGACTCTTCTTCATTTCTTCTAGGTCCTTGTTAAACCTTTCTTGCATCTTCTCAATCCTTGTCTCCAGGCTATTTATCTGTGATTCCATTTTGATTTCAAGAGTTTGGATCATTTTCACTATCAATATTTGGAATTCTTTCTCAGGTAGATCCCTTCTCTTCCTCTTTTGTTTGGTTTGGTGGACATTTCTCCTGTTCCTTTACCTGCTGGGTATTCCTCTGTCTCTTCCTCTTGGTTATATTGCTGGGTTTGGGGTGGCCTTTCTATATTCTGGGATTTTGTGTAGTTCTCTTTATTATGGAGTTTCCTCACTGTGGGTGGGGTTGTATCAGTGGCTTGTCAAGGTTTCTTGGTTACGGAGGCTTGTGTTGGAGTTCTGATGGGTCGAGGTGGATTTCTTCCCTCTGGAGTGCAATGAAGTGACCAGTAATGGGTTATGAGACATCAATGGTTTTGGAGTAACTTTGAGCTGCTTGTATATTGAAGTTCAGGGGAGTGTTCCTATGTTGCTGGAAAATTTGCATGGTATATCTTGCTCTGGAACTTGTTGGCCCTTGGGTTGTGCTTGGTTTCAGTGTAGGTATGGAGGTGTTTGATGGGCTCCTATCGGTTAATGTTCCCTGAATTCAGGGGTTCTCTGATGTTCTCAGGACTTGGCCTTAAGCCTCCTGCTTCTGGTTTTCAGTTTTATTTTTTACGGGAGGCTCAAGACTTCTCCATCTATACAGCACTGATGATAAAACATTTAGTTTAAAGATGAAAAGTTTCTCCACATTGAGGGATCCCCAGAGAGGTTCACTGCTTTTGAAGACAATAATCTGCTTTTCTGAGTGCCCGATGTCCTCTACCAGCATTCAGAAGTTGTTTTGTGAAATTTACTCAGCTTTGAAATGTTATTTTGATGAATTTGTGGGGGAAAAAGTGGTCTCCCCGTCCTATTCCTCCACCATCTTAGGACCGCCCCTCTGATCTGATTGTTGTTCAGTAGCTAAGCTGTGTCCAACTCTTTGGGACCCCATGAACTGCAGCACACCAGGCTTCCCTGTCTTTTACTATTTCCCAGAGTTTGCTCAAACTCATGTCCATTGAGTTGATGATTAATAAATATTTATATTTTTGTTTATTAGTCTTATTTTTTTACCAGTTAATAAAGAAGAAACTGTCCATCTTGGAATAACCCAACTATTCTATGGAAGTTCAGTAAATTATATAAATATGAAAGACTTAAAGTCCCCTTCATTATTAAGTAGCCCTTTCTAATTCTATTTCTGTTTGGGGAATTATAGAGTTTAAAAGTATTTATATATGTATGCTTAAAAAAAAACAACAATTGCTTTCTGAAGAGATTTTCAAATAATCAAATGTGTATTTTATTTCATATTTAAATTAACACTCCTATCAATTCATTCACACCAGGAATTCTTCACCGATAAGTTTTGTCAGTGAAGTATGATTCCCCCCCCCAATGTGACTGTTTAAAGAAAGCTATAAAGATGTTGTCTTCAAGTAGGTTGTGAAAGTGTCTTACTTATTGACTAAAATTATTTAGATCATTGCCAGTGCACAAACTATTTTTTAATTGCTCAAGACAAAATAATAATAATAATAATAATAATACTTACAATGAATTCCCAAGTCCAGATCTTAGAAGTGAAAACCTTTATTTAACCCTCAGAATAGTTTCAGTTTACTAGGTACAGTTTACTAGGGAAATAAGGAAATGAAACAATCATCTTAGCGGCTTGTTTTTGACCATGGTCAATACAAATATCATTTAATTCTTGGATTACACAGAAAAAAAAAATACCATGCAATTGTGACTTAATTGTTGACCATGTATAATAACTGGGGCTTTGCAGGTGGCAGAGTGGTAAAGAATTTGCCTGCCAATGCAAGAGATGAAAAAGTCACAATTGGTTCCCTAGGTCAGGAAGATCCCCTGGAGAAGGAAATGGCAACCCACTCTGGTATTCCTGCCTGGGAAATTCCATGGACAGAGGAACCTTGTGGGCTATAGTCCATGGTGTCACAAAGAGTTGGATACAACTGAGCAGGCAAGCATACCATAAACAATAAATAATAAAGCAAGCCACTTAACAATTTACATATTATTTAAAATGGTCTTCTCCTTCCTCCTTTCCTGCCTTGTTTATAAAATATTTAAGAGGATTTTAATTTCACTTAATTTTTCAATGATCCTAAGAAGGATTTTTGTTACATTAGGAGAAGAGTTTTGATTTTTTAAATTACTGTATAAGCTATTATATTTACCCCAAATTTAAGCACTTCAATTGAATTTAGAATAAATGCAGCCCTGAGTCTAGTCACTGAATACTATTTTTAACTACATGATATTTCCTAAGTCACAGGAGATTTTGTGCAGAAATCACCAACCTCCCATTTATTTTCCAAGGACACTTGCAAACTCCCCTGAGAACTTATTATTGTTGAGCAGAAGGTACTGGAGAAACTGTTAATTTACATTGCCTGATTTGTGTGAACTCTGGACGTTTTCCCTCAGTGTAGGTCTGAAAAACTGAAGCATTATTTCTCACAGCAAAGAGTTTATTTTTTACAGGCAGGCATTTTGATGAATAGCATTGGGCTGCTGAACACCTATACTATTCTCTTAGGTTCAATTCTGGTCATACCCGTGAGTAGAGATAAGGACATAAATGACGTGTTGGCAATTTGTACTATGATCTGCCAACCGTGTGAGGGAAAAATAAACCTAATGTTTTTATGTTTAGATCTATTGCATTTAGGAGAAGTTACAGAGAACAGCCAAAAAATTCCATCTCAAGGATCAGCTCTTGTCCAGAAGACATGGAATAGAAGGTGCTACCATCCATTCACTTTTTAAAACATTGAAAATTTCTGGAAACTTGACTATTTTTAGAAATGACAAGATGGCAAACATAAATATAAGAATTTAGACCACAGGCAAAATAACATTTAATAAGCATTTTTGTCATTTTTTAAGAATAGGAAAGAATTGCTGAAGTCACTGTATTTTGATGGCATTGACTTCTCTTTTGATGAGCAAGGTTTGTCTAGAAAGGATGTGTTACTGATAAAAGTTTTCAGTTGTTGTTTTTCAGTCGCTAAGCTTTGTCTGATGCTTTGCAATCCCACGGACTGCAGCATGCCAGGCTTCCCTGTCCTTCACTATCTCCCAGGAGTTTGCTCAAACTCACATGTCCATTGAGTCAGTGATGCCATCCAACCATTTCATCCTCTGTCATCCCCTTCTCCTCCTGCCTGTTTTCATATATGAACTTATATATGTACATACATAGACTTACCTGGTGGTTCAGTGGTTAAGAATTTGTCTGCTAATGCAGGGAACATGGGTTTGATCCCTAATCCTGGAAGATTCCAGCATGCCAATGGGCAACTAAATCTGCCTGCCATAATTATTGAAGCCCACACATCCTAGAGCTCATGTTCTACAACAAGAGAAGTCACCACAAAGAGAAGCCTGTGCCCTGAAACTAGAGAGCAGCCTCCACTCACAGTAACTAGAGAAAGTTTGTGAGCAACAATGAATACCAAACACAGTCAACGATAAATAAATCAGTAAATAAGTAAAACAAATGTATGATCCTGAGTCCCATGATCTGAATGAAATTTGACTATCACCAAAACACTTCAAATTATTTATGATCAATCTACCAAACTTCATTAACATAAATTATTATGTCTAAGGCTGAGCCCGTTTTTCAGTATGTAGTGTCTCCCACATCATATAACTGATTTTACATAGATTTCAAATGACACCACTGAAAATATGAAACTAAATGACTAGCAGAGGTGAAAATATTATCTCCCTCAGAAGAGATAAGCTCTGGGTAGAGAAATATGGAAGTCCCTAAAGTTAGTTTTGAGGACAGATCCCAAAGGGTCCTGACTTCAGTGACAGACTTTGGATGCTCTTTGTTTTGCTGTGGGAAACAAGTATCCTTAGGAAGGACATTTAAATGACATAAAACACTTTGTCAAAAAAGTCTGAAGAAGAAGAGGCATAAAAGAGGCAATGATTGGGGGAATGCTGGAAACAAAGCTTTTAATTAAGAATCTATTTCAGCTGTCAGGGCTTTGACAAAAGTTTAACTCTTATAACTCTGTTTCACATATCTGTGAAGGTTATCTGAAAAAAGGTTGCAACTGAAGACAACAATATTAAATAAAAATGAAACACTAGAGGGGATTATAATCTATTCAGAACTAGAAGAAGATATCATATACTGTATTCTCAGTCAGACATGAGGATATTGAGAAAAATCTGGAGGAAAATGAAAGCAAATCTATTTATTTGGTTTTAAAAAGGAGCTCCTTTAGGAGACTGGGCATAGGGAAAATTCTGTTCCAGGAATTAATATCAGAAATGTTCCAACATGTACTGTAATAATGACCTTAACCAGACTCCTCTTGGAGCCATTAAAAGCCAGTAGTACTGAACCCTGGTGTCCCTTTAACCACAGCTTCCAGCTTCTGTGTTAGTTCAGATCACATCATTTGTTCACAGCATATCTCCCCAACCCAACGTTGATACACATATGAGAGAGAGTGAGAGAAAGAAAGAGATGTACATATTTGAAGGATTACACTGTTGACTTTCAAGATGGAGAAAGAGGCTATTGCTCAAGCAATGTATGCAGCTCTAATAGTTGGAAAAGGCAAACCAAAGAATTCTCTACTAGAATTTCTGAAGGAAATACATTGTGATACTAAATTTCTGGCCTTTAAAAGCATAAGATTATGAATGTGTGTTGTGTTAAGACATAAAGTTATTGGTAATTTGTTACAACAGCAAAAGGACACCAGTACACTCAGGAAGAAAACTCTATGAGCTACTCTGCTTCCAGAACTTTTGGCTCATTTCCTTGAATGTTCACTGAAAGCATCTGTTTCTTTTATACCTGAAACCACAGCCGTATTTCAGGAGGAGCCCCAGAAGTTTGGCTTAAATTGGGAACAGTGTCAAGGGAAAAGAAGGTTTGTATTTGTGAAATACTGAAGAGATTGAAGTGACAAAATTTGAGAGTAAGCAAAAACAAAAATTACGGAGGAAAAAAACAAAAGTGTGAGTTTAAGCCATTGATTTTAAAAATTTTTGCATGACAAAGCCAGCAATCTCATACTGAAAAACATATACAACATACAATCCAGCCTACAATTGCTGAGTTCACCAATGCTTTGGCTAGAGGAAGTGGAAATTTATACATCCCGAGGGAAGGCTTGGATGGTCTGTTAGATATCTTTCAATTCTACAAATCCATAATAATCATAAAATCTAAGAATTGAGATACCGATGAAGTTAATGATAGATATAGGAAGACATGAAGAGAAGATGTTATTATTGTGAAGTAATTGGTAGAGGAGATAGGTACATGAGGGCTTCTCAGGTGGTGCCAGTGTAAAGGACCTGCCTGCCAATGCTGCTGCTGCTGCTAAGTCGCTTCAGTCGTGGCTGACTCTGTGCGACCCCATAGAGGGCAGCCCACCAGACTCCCCCGTCCCTGGGATTCTCCAGGCAAGAACACTGGAGTGGGTTGCCATTTCCTTCTCCAATGCATGAAAGTGAAAGTTGAAAGTGAAGTCGCTCAGTCGTGTCCGACTCTTAGCGACCCCATGGACTGCAGCCCACCAGGCTCCTCCATCCATGGGATTTTCCAGGCAAGAGTACTGTAGTGGGGTGCCATTGTCTTCTCCGGCCTGCCAATGCAGGAGACAAAAAAGATGTGGGTTTGATCCCTGGCTCTGGAAGATCCCCTGGAGGAGGGTATGGCAACTCATTTAGTATTCTTGCCTTGAGAATCTCATGGACAGAGGAGCGTGGCAGACGATGGTTCATAGAATCACAAAGAGTCAAACATGATATGTAAGTATGTGGGTTCGTGAGAAACCATTTTTCGTTTAAACATGATTCATATGAGGTACTGTTAGAGTCCCCATGAGGAGATGCTGACTGGATCATTAAAAGCCCACAAGTGGCCTTTGGGCAAGTGTTTAGAGCTCTAGATGATATCTGTGGGTATTAATCAATAGCAGTTTGGCATCAGTTGTGATCTCTATGGGAATAGGTTCAAAACAAAGCATGAAGGTGAAAAATCAGAATGATGGAGAATACACATTCCATATTTATAAGGTTAAGGAACGAAGGTGAAAAAGGAATAGAGAACTAAACAGAGAACTAGGTGGCATCACAAGAACAAAATGAAAAAAAAATCATTAAAAATTTCATGAATATCTCATATGAAGTAATTTTTATATATAATAATTAAAGTTGCTCAGTCGTGTCTGACTCTTTGTGGCCTGCCAGATTCTTCCATCCATGGGATTTTCCAGGCAAGAATACTAGAGTGACTTGCCACTTCCTCCTCCAGGGGATCTTCCCAAGCCAGGGATTGAACCCAGGACTCCCAAATAGCAAGCAGACTCTTTACCATCTGAGCTACCTGGGAAGTAATTTTACCCTTAGCCTATTATTGTTACAGAGACTGGAGATTGAACTCTATAAATTAAAATAAACAAATGTACTTAGTTATGAAGATAATAATGGCATTATAAGAGGGTAGAATGAATTTAGAGAGAAACAAGTCAAGGAAGCTAGAAAGTCACAGAATTATGGAAAAATATTTAACATCTTAAAAATCTAGCAGAAAAGCTAACTCAAAATGTAAATTTATGCTATATTTTCTTTTGGTGATGAATTCTAAATTTTTTGAAAAATATGGTTTGATTTTGTTTTTATGGTAACTTACCATATTCTGTCTATAGAATTCAGTAAAATGGGTTACAATGAAAATCAATGTCACATCCAGATGATAAAAGATGCTTTGTGGGGAAAGAATAAAAAAAACATGGAAAATGTGAGTAAACAAAATTTATAGTATTTTTTAAACAACAAAGGCCGTCTTTTTGGATAATCGTTTCTGGTAAGAAAATGAGAAAGAACATTATTCTCCATCCTTGAGAAGATGACAGTAGGAAGAATAGCTTCTAAAATGAGTTTTCCTTAAGGCTCCATAAATTATGTCCATTTCAGATGCTTTTAAGTATCTGCCAACTTGTACACAACTTTGTAGAATATTCTTTATGGCAGAAATATTGATGCTTAAAATGATTTATTTGGAGCCTTGTTTAGAGTGAAGAAAACATAAAATTTATGAACATTTATTAAAGCACAATATTAGGATATCCAAAAGATAAACTGAAAGATTTGAGAATATTTAGACAATCACACTCATTTTAAGAGGAAAGGAGAAAATGAAAAAGAAATGGCTAAATATGAATTGGTAGAATTAAATCTTAAAATGAAGCCACTGATTTATCAAAATATTTGGAAAGTGAACTGTTTAGGATATCTGAAAATTCTGACATGTTGATTGACACTTGTAAGTCTCTTTTTAAAGACACAAAAGTATATAAAATAATTTATGTGGGGAAACCAAGGCTTAATTGTTTAAATTATGGTCGGTCATAAATCTAATAAGTGGTAGAAATGGGAAATTGGAATTGAACCACTGCCTCTAATAGGACTGTTGTTGTAGGAGTAAGACTAGTAATGGTACAGTAGCAATGGTGTGGCGTCAGTAGAAACTTCTAGAAAGTACACATTATTTTCCAGATATTCTTCTGAGTGCTTTACATGTTTCATTTCATTTGTTTATGATGACAGTTATCTAAAATAGATCTCAATTTTATTCTATTTTACAGATGAGACATAGGATGTAAAAATAATAAAATAAGTTAAAAAAAACTAGCCTCAACAACACACACCCAAGCTATAACAAAATGAAACCACAGAGTTTACTAGAAAAAGCAAAATGAATTAGTCAATAGGCTAGGTCAATCTTTGATAGCAAACAGCTCAAAAGATGTCAATGGCTTAAAAAGTTAAGATTTATTTCTACCTCACACTCATCTATTGCAAGGCACCTTTGCATGTTTTGGTTGTTGGTTTGTCTTTTATTTTATTTTAATTTATTATCATTCCATACCTATTTGAGCCCCTATCATTTCTTAGTCTTGTTGAAGATAAATATATATATATAGTCTCAGGCACAGTTGTCTCTGAGTCTTTGTGACCTCATGGACTATACAGTTCATGGAATTCTCCAGGCCAGAATACTGGAGTGGGTAGCCTTTCCATTCTCAAGGAGATCTTCCCCACCCAGGAATCAAACCCAGATCTCCTGCATTGCAGGCAGGTTCTTTACCAGCTGAGCCACAATATATATATAAAGTGTATACTGAATATACATATATATAATTTAAAATGTAATAGTGAAACTGTAATAGCTTTTAAAATGATTTTTCAAGGATATGTCCTATCACTTTCTCTTGTATTTAAGTAGCTAAAGTATGACCAAATACAACCAAGTGTGGATTTGATTGTTGGGAAGTACAATATTTCCATATAAAGGAGCTTGGGAATATAAGATACATAACGTTGGCCATGAAGTGTTTGAACTATATTACACTCTACTACATAGAAACACCATAGTTGTATTGTTTTTTTATTGTTTTCATTTTACTTTCTTGTGGAAGGTAATCAGTGGATAGTTTGACTTAGTTTCATACTAAAACACTAATGTTATCATCCTAAAGGTTGATTCTTGGTTTCTCAATATTAAACAAATACTTATGCCATTGAATTAAAACTAGTTAATTGATAGAACTGATTATTTCTAGAACTAGTATGAGTACACTGTGTCTAAACTTTAGAAAGAGAACTCTGGCATGAGCCAAAAACCATGTAGAACAGAGCAACACAGGAGAATGAATGTATCAAAGTGTGTATGCTAAATTGCTTCAGTTGTGTCTGATTCTGTGTAACCCTGTGAACTGTAGCCCACCAGGCTCCTCTCTCCATGGGATTCTGCAGGCAAGAATATTGGAATGAACTGGCATGCCCCTCTCCAGGTGAATCTTCCCCATCAAACCCGTGTCTCTTTTTGTCTCCTGCATTGACAGGCGGGTTCTTTACCAATAGCACCACCTAGGAAGACTTGAGTGAATATACAATGCACCAAATCACACAGGACAGAAGTTGAAGCTCACCTGGTGTGTGCCAGAGTGTGTGCCATTGGGATTTTTCTTTAAGAAAGAACATACTCCTCAACTTCAGTGAGTGCCATTATCATCCTTTGGATCTATTTCACTTTTCAAGCCAAGATCACACTCGATCATTTCAGTTCAGTTGCTCAGTCGTGTCCGATTCTTTGCGACCACATGAATCGCAGCACGCCAGGCCTCCCTGTCCATCACCAACTCCCTGAGTTCACTCAGACTCACGTCCATTGAGTCAGTGATGCCATCCAGCCATCTCATCATCTGTCATCCCTTTCTCCTCCTGCCCCCAATCCCTCCCAGCATCAGAGTCTTTTCCAATGAGTCAAAACTTCGCATGAGGTGGCCAAAGTACTGGAGTTTAACCTTTAGCATCATTCCTTCCAAAGAAATCCCAGGGCTGATCTCTTTCAGAATGGACTGGTTGGATCTCCTTGCAGTCCACGGGACTCTCAAGCATCTTCTCCAACACCACAATTCAAAAGCATCAATTCTTCGGCACTCAAACTTCTTCACAATCCAACTCACATTCATACATAACTACTGGAAAAACCATAGCCTTGACTAGATGGACCTTAATCAGCAAAGTAATGTCTCTGCTTTTGAATATGCTATCTGGGTTGGTCATAACTATTTTTCCAAGGAGTAAGCGTCTTTTAATTTCATGGCTGCAGTCACCATCTACAGTGATTTTGGAGCCCCCCAAAATAAAGTCTGACACTGTTTCCACTGTTTCCCCATCTATTTCCCATGAAGTGATGAGACCAGATGCCATGATCTTCATTTTCTGAATGTTGAACTTTAAGCCAACTTTTTCACTCTCCTCTTTCACTTTTATTAAGAGGCTTTTTAGTTCCTCTTCACTTCCTGCCATAAGGGTGGTGTCATCTGCATATCTGAGGTTATTGATATTTCTCCCGGCAATCTTGATTCCAGCTTGTGTTTCTTCCAGTCCAGCGTTTCTCATGATGTACTCTGCATAGAAGTTAAATAATCAGGGTGACAATATACAGCCTTGACACGCTCCTTTTCCTATTTGGAACCAGTCTATTGTTCCATGTCCAGTTCTAACTGTTGCTTCCTGACCTGCATACAGATTTCTTAAGAGGCAAGTCAGGTGGTCTGGTATTCCCATCTCCTTCAGAATTTTCCACAGTTTATTATGATCCACACAGTCAAAGGCTTTGGCATAGTCAATAAAGCAGAAGTAGATGTTTTTCTGGAACTCTCTTGCTTTTACCATGATCCAGCAGATGTTGACAATTTGATCTCTGGTTCCTCTGCCTTTTCTAAAACGAGCTTGAACATCGGGAAGTTCACGGTTCACGTATTGCTGAAGCCTGGCTTGGAGAATTTTGTGTGTTACTTTACTAGCCTGTGAGATGAGTGCAGTTGTGCAGTAGTTTGAGCATTCTTTGGCATTGCCTTTCTTTCAGATTGGAATGAAAACTGACCTTTTCCAGTCCTGTGGCCACTGCTGAGTGTTCCAAATTTGCTGGCATATTGAGTGCAGCACTTTCACAGCATCATCTTTCAGGATTTGAAATAGCTCAACTGGAATTCCATCAAATCCACTAGCTTTGTTCATAGTAATGCTTTCTAAGTCCCACTTGACTTCACATTCCAGGATGTCTGGCTCTAGATGAGTGATCACACCATCGTGATGATCCGGGTTGTGAAGATCTTTTTTGTACAGTTCTTCGATGTATTCCTGCCACCTCTTCTTAATATCTTCTGCTTCTGTTAGGTTGATACAATTTCTGTTCTTTATTGAGCCCATCTTTGCATAAAATTTTCCCTTGGTATCTCTAATTTTCTTGAAGAGATCTCTAGTCTTTCCCATTCTGTTGTTTTCCTCTATTTCTTTGCATTGATCACTGAAGAAGGCTTTCTTATCTCTCCTTGCTATTCTTTGGAACTCTGCATTCAGATGCTTATATCTTTCTTTTTCTCCTTTACTTTTCGCCTCTCTTCTTTTCACAGCTATTTGTAAGGCCTTCCCCGATAGCCATTTTGCTTTTTTCCACTTCTTTTCCATGGGGATGGTCTTGATTCCTGTCTCCTGTACAATGTCACGAACCTCATTCTATAGTTCATCAGGCACTCTATCTATCAGATCTAGGCCCTTAAATCTATTTCTCACTTCCACTGTATAATCATTAGGGATTTGAATGGTCTAGCGGTTTTGCCTACTTTCTTCAATTCGAGTCTCAGTTTGGTAATAAGGAGTTCATGATCTGAGCCACAGTCAGCTCCTTGTCTTGTTTTTTGTGTAGAGTTTCTCCATCTTTGTCTGCAAAGAATATAATCAGTCTGACTTCGGTGTTGACTATCTGATGATGTCCATGTGTAGAGTCTTCTCTTGTGTTGTTCGAAGAGGGTGTTTGCTATGACCAGTACATTTTCTTGGCAAAACTCTATGAGTCTTTGCCCTGCTTCATTCTGTATCCCAAGGCCAAATTTGCCTGTTACTCCAGGTGTTTCTTGACTTCCTACTTTTGCATTCCAGTCCCCTATAATGAAAAGGACATCCTTTTTGGATGTTAGTTCTAAAAGGTCTCGTAGGTCTTCATAGAACCGTTCAACTTCAGCTTCTTCAGCATTACTGGTTGGGGTATAGACTTGGATTACTGTGATATTGAATGGTTTGCCTTGCAGATGAACAGAGATCATTCTGTCATTTTTGAGGTTGCATCCAAGTACTGCATTTCAGACTCTTTTGTTGATGGCTACTCCTTTTCTTCTGAGGGATTTCTGCCTGCAGTAGTAGATGTAATGGTCATCTGAGTTAAATTCACCCATATTCATCCATTTTAGTTCGCTGATTCCTAGAATGTTGACGTTCACTCTTGCCATCTCCTGTTTGACCACTTCCAATTTGCCTTGATTCAAGGACCTGATATTCCAGGTTCCTATGCAATATGGGTAACCAAAGTCCAGGCTAAGTATGGTGGAGGTAATGGTCCAGACATTTTTATTCAATGGAGGACTCCTCTAATGGGTAATCTTTGCTTTTGAGTTCCTAACTGGGTTGTTTGTACTTTGTCAGAGCTGTATCCCAGTCTGAATGTCTTTTTGCACAATCATCTTCATCCCTCTTCTTTTCACAGGTTTCTGATCTCTGATGAAGTATGGTGACCTTCTCTGGTCTATTCTTCCCGCTCTTTCCAACTCTCTCAAGTGAACATTTAACTTCTTTTTGCTTTCTAGGACCCCAAGTCACACATCAGGTGGTAGAGCTTCTAAGAAAAGATAGGTAAATTTATGAGATAAGAAACCATAGAAATTAAAGATGGCTGAAGTAAACATTGAGATTGCTTAACTTATTGTATGAAGACCACTTTATAAGTGGGGGACCCACATCCTCATCTGGCTGATGTGAAATGGTCCCATGTTGAGTTGACTGGAGAAAACTCTAAAAACAGTTGAGTATATTAGATATAATTCTGAAATAGTTGGAAAGGAGGACCAGAATGACCTTATATATAACATTAGGACTGGACCATGTTTTTTAGAAGTCAAGATCTGGAAAATAATTAGCAACAGAAAGTGAAGAGAAAGGGAGACACTATAGGAGTGAATGTGAAAATGCTAGTTGCTCAGTCATGTCCGCCTCTCTGTAACCACATGGACCATAGTTTGTCAACCTCCTCTGTTCACGGGATTTCTCAGGCAAGAATGCTATGGGTTTCCATTTCTTTCTCCAGGGGATCTTCCTGACCTAGTGATTGAACCCATGTCTCCTGCATTGTGGTCAGATTCTTTACCATCTGAGCCACCAATGAAGCCCCAGTTATAGACCAGGTAACATAAATACAGATGACCTGATTTAGTTCAATGACATAGATAACTGAGAGAATGAATAGTGTTTATGAGATGTTTGAAAGCCAAAAATGGCAAATCTTGGAGATTTAATGGAATGGGGGAGCAAATAGTAGAGCAAAAGAAAGAAAATCAATGATTTCTTGATGACATCCTTCATTCACTAAATCAAAGTGTTCTATTGAATTTTATAAAAATAATCTATGTAAATGTGCTTATGAAAAATATAAATGTTAAATATTAGTTTGGCAATACTCTGTTGTTTATGGAAATTATTTCTTCAAACCTAGAGAGTAACCTGTATTTATGTAGCTTCTGCAGTTAAAGCTATCAGCATGGATAATAGAGTAAATGTCATAAACACTAAGAATAAATCCGTATAAAGTTAATTTCTGTAAAGTAAACTATAGTGAATTCTAGCAGTAGAATAAACATTGAATCTGTTAGAAGATGCTTACATACGGTCTCAATGGAATCAGGCAGCTTCCAAAGTCTAGAGATTGGACTGGCTCCAAGGCTTCTGGCTGAACAAAGCAGCTACCCAAAAAGAAAAAAAAAAAAAAAATGCTGGAAGCATTAGCATTTGATGTAGGTAAAGACAGAAAATTCTTGGGCAAACTGATTGCTTTTGGAGAAGGATAAGAAAGGAAAGATAACTCCTTAGAAGGCTTTCAATAGAGAATCTTGGTGAAGACAGAAAGGTACACTGATGTTTTATTAAATAGTGCTATCGGAATATGTGTTACCAAGTACTCTTTTATCCTCTCCTGATAATTTTAAGTAATATCTAAAAGCACACATAGGCACGCAAACACACACACATACATTCAGAATGTTGAAAGTACCTGAAGTTGCTCTCCCTAACTGTGGTAGGGTTGAGACTTGCTTATCTTTTGGCATAGAGTAGAGAACTCTAAAAGAAGGAAAAACCTAGAAGCTGAATTACAGAGGAAGTTTAAACAGTGCTCGGCTAACATGTTTCCTTAAGTCAAGTCTATTTGTCTTAATGTTAGTTGATATATCTTTACTATCTTTTAAATGATAATTTTAAAAAGAGATCATAATCATGAATATTATACAAATATAAAATAAACATGTCAATGATTTTATTTAACTTGCCCAAATCACTGAAGATGGTGACTACAGCCATGAAATTAAAAGACTCTTGCTCCTTGGAAGAAAAGCTATGGCCAACATGGACAGCATATTAAAAAGCAGAGACATTAGTTTGACAGCAAAGGTCCGTCTAGTCAAAGCTATGGTTTTTCTGGTAGTCATGTATAGATGTGAGAGTTGGACTATAAACAGAGCTGAGTGCTGAAGAATTGATGCTTTTGAACTGTGGTGTTGGAGACGGCTCTTGAGAGTCCCTTGGACAGCAAGGAGATCTAACCAGTCCATCCTAAAGAAAATCAGTCTTGAATGTTCATTGGATGGACTGATTTGAAGCTGAAACTCCAATACTTTGACCACCTGATGCAAAGAACCAACTTGTTGGAAAAGATCCTGGTATTGGAAAGATTGAAGGTGGGAGGAGAAAGGGACAACAGAGGATGAGATGGCATCACCAACACAATGTACATGAGTTTGAGTATTCTCCGGGAGTTGGTGATGGACAGAGGGCCCCGTGTGCTGTAGTCCATGGGGTCACAAAGAGTTGGACACGACTGAGTGACTGAACTGACTGGTTGATGCATTAGTAAAGAAACCAGTATGCTGTTACAGCTAGTTCAAACACAATTTTAAAATTCCCACATTTGTATGCAGTAAAAGAATGCTGAAATGACAATTTACAAATATGCACAAAAATCCACCTATCCACAAGGCAATTATAGATGCATTCCACTAGAAACAACTGCCTAGAATTTCTGTGAACAAAACTTATTTATATTAATGTTTTCTAGACTTTACAGAATTGTAAAACAGCCCTAAGACATAAAAGTCACAAATTATCTGAATGTGTGACACAGAGAGGACACCAATTAATCTCTTTTTAAAAAATATTTTTGTTCAGTTTAAAGTCTTCTTAACACTTCAAGTTTGTAAGTAGCAGGATTTAAAACATAAACAAGAACCAGGAGTCAGAAATCCAAGGTGATAAATAATAATTATATGAGCGAAAACTCTCACCTTCAGGTCTAAACATGATACCATAAAATTAAGTAGATTTTTTTCTCCTGTATTACTTTTCTATCTACATTAGTAACAAAGATACTAACTTTAAATGCTACATCTTTGACCCTTTTTTCCGCTTCTGTGTTAAACAATATAAAATTAATTTATGGACAACAGCAGGTTAGATAAGTCACAATAAACCTTGAACAGAGACCGAAAGGAGGAATGAACATTTGAAAATGATTAATATCTTAAGGGATTTAAAAACTATTAGTTGGGAAAATATCTGGTAACTTACAGTATCATACACTTAAAATGGAAAATGTGATTTTAGGTTGTGAATGCCTTGATAAAATATCACATAGTGAAATGTGAAGAAACCATTCACCTCAGAGATTTTGAGCATGAAAATCAAATAGCTGACTGAAAGTGAATTCAGTCTAAAAGGAAGTGGAGATTATAGGGCTAGAAGGATAGACTCAGAGATAAGTATATCAATGTAAAAATATTTTAAAGTGTTCCAATGAAATTTACATTGAAGAAGCATGAGAAAGTAAGAGTGAGAGACAAAAGGGGTAAAGTACGATCTGAACTGCTCTCTCTCTCTCTCTCTCTTTTTTTTTTTCCACTATCAAAGCCATTTCAGACCGATTCCACATATTTTTCTGCTTTTAAAAAAGATACTCATGATTAGATGATAAAATACTTGAAACATCTCTCTGTGGCCAAATTCATTCAGTGTCGAATTTAAAAATAAAAGAACTTGGAAAAAACTTATTTTCTTTAATGCAACTACATATAATAGAGTCCTTTCACATATAGATTATAGAATATAGAGCTGCACAATTTTTATTTCTGTGAATTATCCTCATCTACATCCATTTCAGAAATTTAAAAATAATTTTTAGTAAGTTTACATCAATGGACATGGGTTGTATGTTGTTAGATTAACACTAGTTAAGTAGATCCCAGCGGTGTCCTAGGGTAGCCACATTTCACCAGAGAGATAGGCAAGTTTATTACTCATAGAATCTGAAAAGCTTATTAGTCATAGAATCTGGCATACAGCAGAGGCCACATAGTTAGGTGTGTGTGCCCTGTAAGAGGCAGAGAGCACAGCACAACACAGGGAACCAGCTTTTCTAAGCATCCACAGGTTGACAGCTTTGAGGTTCCCAGACTAAAGCCAGATTGGTCAATTCAAGCTAAAACAGTGATTACATTCAAAATCAATTTTCTGTTTTTATAAACACATCAGTCAGATGTTTTAAATTATTTAAAATTAGGACATATTAAATTAGAAGCCACCCTAATTTTTCATTTAAGCATGATTATCTCTGTTAAGGCCCTTCCTCCAAATAAGTTTACATTCTGAGATACTTGGGATTAGGACTCCAGCAAACCTTTGTTTGGTGGGGGGTGCACATTAACAAATAATATCTGCATGTAGCTTAATGCCAAGTGTTGTCTACATTTAAATCAACAAGTTGAATAATATTATGTTATGCTGGTACACATTTTTACACATAAATTAAATTCTATACTAAGCAAAATTAAGTATGTGGTGAAATGGAAAATGTCATATTTTCATCAATTATTAAATTAACTTTACAATTTTTAATCTGTGAATCAAATCATTCTCATTCTGAATCTAACTCAAACATCACTTTGAATAAGAGGTGGCTCAGAAGGTAAAGAATCTGCCTCAATACAAGAGATCCTGGTTCAATCCCTGGGGTGCAGAGATCCCCTGAAATAGAAAATGGCAACCCACTCCAATATTCTTGCTGGAGAATTCCATGGACAGAGGAGCCTGGTAGGCTACACTCCACAGGGGAAGAAAGAGTCAGACATTAGTGAGCAATTAACACTAAATACTTTAATAATTCTATGGCTCAGCATGTATATTATTTTACCTATTAACACGTTAGAGTCAAATTAATAAAAGTCCTAACATGAAAAATAAGAATTTTGTGCATTTAACTATAAAACTTTAGTTAGTCAGGATTTCTGTAATGAATTATATTACAGAGAAGATTTTATAGTTTTGGTTTCTTGATCCCCTAAATAAATTTTATAGTATATCTTCCTAGAAAAAAAAAATTAGTATCAGGAACTAACTCTATAATGACATTTCTTTTTCCTGGGAAAAAGTCAAAATTGTTTTAAATCGTTCTATATTCCAGTATATTTTTCTACCATATATGTAAAGATTATTTATATAAATTGTCTCCTGGGCATGAAGCATACTTTGCTAAAGAAAAAAATCTCTCTCTATATATATATAACTGAATCATTATTCTGTAGTACATTTGAAACTAACACAATGTAAATCCACTATACCACAATAAAAATTCTATTTTAAATTTACTTTTTGTCTTTTGATTTTTATTACATATGTAGAAAGTCCTCCCTTATCCCATGATTTTAAATAAAATATACTTTCTCCTTAAACAGTATGACCAGAAGTTCTGGAAGTCTAAGTAACTATGCATAATAAAAGATTAAAAAGAAAAAGAGTTCACACTGGGCAAGATCAGTGCACTTTCCTGGTGGCTCAAATGGTAAAGAATCTGCCTACAATACATGAGACCTGGGTTTGATACTTCGGTCAGGAAGGTCCCCTGGAAAAGGAAATGGGAACCCACTCCAGAATTCTTGCCTGGAGAATTCTATGGACAGAGAAGCCTGGAAGTCTACAGTGCATTCCTTAGAGTCCCAAAGAATCAGACATGACTAGCCTACACACACACATCAAAGAGACAGAGAGAGAATTGACAAGTTTTCTAAAGTAAAATCTCTAAGATAAAGGAAGTCAGGGGCCTACAGGCTAGAAGAATCTATCTAAACATACTCAAGTGGAGGGGAATGTTACGTCATCATGGTCAACTCTAAATAAATATTTCTTGAATGAAGGAGTACATGAATACAAGAATGAATTAATATTGTACAAGCAGGGTATTAAGAACAGTGAGTGCTGGGAATTCCTTGGCAGCCAGTGGATAGGACTCTGCACTCTCACCACCCACCAGCAAGGGCCCAGGTTTGATCCATGGTGGAGGAATTAAGTCTCACAAGCATAGTGGTGTGGCTGAAAAAAAGAAAGAAGAAAAAAAAAAAAAAAAGAATAATGGGTGACATGAAAAAGTAAGATATAGAGACGTATTGTTCAGTGAAAAATTGTAAATATTGCCTACATTTTCAGTTCCAATGATATTGGTTGCATTTTTTAAGATTTTTGAGAAAAATATTATCTTTAATACATTCAACTGTTTTTGTAGCAAATGGATCTACTTTTATCAATTGTAGAATAAATGTATAGCTGCATATTTTAGTTTTAATCATCAGAAAACGTAACTTGGACAGTTGTTTTTGAAAAAGGATGCAATCACTCTATGAAGACATAGTTATTGATTACTTTCAAGGAGCCAGCCACTGTTGCAGGCTAACCAGAATTAGAAAAAGTCCTTGCTCACAGATAGCTTCCATTCTAGATGGGCAAATATCTATTTTTTTTTCCAGCTTTATCTATTGTTATCATTTGGTCACATGTGTTTATCAGTAACCACTTCTCTCTCTCTTTCATGGAAAGTAGAGGCATTTGCATAAAGTTAGATATATTTATAAACATAGATATAGATTACAGATATAGGTATACATACAGATACTTTTTCTGAACTATTCGAGATTAACTGCACTAATTTATTTACTTACTCATTAGTGTGTTAGTTTAAGGAAATGACATTAAGAGGCAAAATGTTCAAAATATTTCCTTTAAAAAGTTCACCCCCCCCCTATTTAATGTCTATAAATAATACAGAAAACCCACAAGATGGCAGAAGCACCCCATAGATGTAAGTTTCTTCATTATTTTTCTTTTTATCATCTCATCCATTCTTCATCTGGTATACTTTCACATTTACTGTTTTGTTAGCTTGAAATATAATTTAAGACACTTAAAGATGGTTGATAGTTAAATGGCTAAAAGAGCTTAAGGAAAAAAAATGGCAAAAAATCACAAGTGGAAAATCACAATAGGAAACTATTCAAACTTTTGTTGTTGTTCTGTCACTCAGTCGTGTCCAACTCTTTGTGACCCCATGGACTACAGCCTTCCCTGTGCTTTACCCTCTCTGGGAGTTTGCTCAAATTCCTGTCCATCAAGTTGGTGATGCCATCCAACCATCTCATCCTCTGTTGTCCCCTTTTCCTCTTCCCTTCAATCTTTTCCAGCACCAGGGTCTTTTCCATTGAGTCTGCTCTTTGCATTAGGTAGCCAAAATATTGGAGCTTCAGCTTCAGCTTCAGCATCAGTCCTTCCAATGAATATTCAGGACTGATTTCCCCTAGGATTGATTGGTTTGATCTCTTTGCTGTCCAAAGAACTCAGTTCTTTGGTGCTCAGATTCTTTTACTGTCCAACCTTCATATCCATACAGGACTACTAGAAAAACCATAGCTTTAACTATATGGGCCTTTGTAGGCCAAGTAATATCTCTGATTCTTAATATACTGTCTAGGTTTGTCATTGATTTTCTTCCAAAGACCAAGCGTTTTTTGACTGCTGCAGTCACCATCCACTGTGATTTTGGACCCCAGAAAAGTAAAGTCTGCCATTTTCCATTGTTTCTCCATCTATTTGCCATGAAGGAATGGGACCAGAGGCCATAATCTTAGTCTTTTGAATGTTGAGTTTTAAGCTAACTTTTTCACTCTCCTTTTTCACCTTTGTCAAGAGGCTTTTTTTTTTCTTTTCAATAAAACTTTAATATCCCATTCCATGTGTTTTATTTCAAGAGGCTTTTAAATTCTTCTTTGTTTTCTGGTGGCTCAGATGGTAAAGAATCCTCCTGCAAAGGAAGGAGACCTGGGTTCAATCCCTGGGTCAGGAAGATCCCCTAGAGATGGGAATGGCAACCCACTCTAGTATTCTTGGCTGGAGAATTCCATGGTCAGAGGAGGAGTCACAAAGAGTCAGAAATGACTGAACGACTTTCAATTTCACTTTTTGCCATAAGGATGGAACCCAGGTATCCCGCATTGCAGGAGGATTCTTTACCATCTGAGCCACCAGGGAAGCCCATTCAAAATTAAATCCATTAAATGTATATTGTGTTTAGATTAAGGGAAAATGTGTACAAGTAACAACACTGTATATCAGGAGGTCAGGAAGCTGTTGTAAGAACAATCCTTTTTAGTGTACAATATAAGCTGAGTTTATAGAAATGCAACCATAAAACATGGGTTTTGAAGATATAACTTTAACATATTATATGTATATATACATAATAGATAATATCTAATAATATATGTATATTATATACCTATATACATTATGTATACATATATTAATATTCTATCTATAAAATCATGCCTTATGATTATAAGTTTAAGAAATGTATTTATATCAATTCCCTAAGGAACAATTGCATCTCTGCTTTCAAAAAGACAAAAACTGTAATGGTAATTTTATTTGCAGAAATTCTGCTAGTAGTGGGCTGCAGCTGAACATAACAAGAGTTATTAATTTTACAGACTTTGAATCCAAGTTCCATCCCTTACTTGATGAATAACTCTTAGTTCTGAGTTTCAGCTATAAGATGGAAATGATTATACCCTTCTCATGGGATTTGTTATGTCACATCACATGTAAACCTTCTCATATGTAATAATGAGAAGAAATTCTTCCTGACATTCACATATATTTTTCTTTGTTTTTAGGTCTTCATCAAAGTGTGTTAACACTTTCAGTTTTCCCCTTCCAGAGACGGTGGTATTCTTATAGGCATTCTGGATATCTGGAACAAATTTAGACAGGATCCCAGAAAACCATATCCTTAAGTCCTCCAAAGAAGGCCATTTGGATTTCAGTTTGAGCACTGAGCTTAGCTTCTTCTTTTTATCTATATGCCAGAGCCCATTTGAAAAGATTATGAGAGTCCAGTGGTAGCATTTAAAGAGTTAACCATAGGAAGTCCTTTGGGTTCAAGGAGAAGGAATCAATCAATCCTAATGGAAATAAATTATGAATATTTATTTAAAGGTCTAATGCTGAAGCTCCAATACTTTGGCCACCAGATGTGAAGAGCTGATTCATTGGATAAGATCCTGATGCTGAGAAAGATTGAGGGAAGGAGGAGATGGGGGTGGCAGAGGATGAGATAGGTAGCATCACTGACTCAATGGACATGAATTTGAGCAGACTCCTGGAGATGGTGGAGGACAGAGGAGCCTGGCATGTTACAATCCATGGGGTCACAAAGAGTCTGACACTGCTTAGCAACTGAACAACAACAAGATCCTTTTTAAGTGACTTTCTTGGGAAGATAACTTTTTTTTTTTTTTTTTCCAGATCTAGAGTCCACTTCCAAGTGATGCAATTGGAATTTAATTTAAAAAAGAATGAGTTTTGCAATTATCCCATTTAGTTTCATAGAGGAAGGAGACACACCATGTCTTGTATGAGGATTTGTAGTACTTATTACCCATTTTTTTCCTTTTCTTTTCTTTCTTTTTGAGCTAAATAAACTGGACTTTGTTTTCTTAGTATTTCTTTTTTCAATACATTCACTATTTTTGTCTGATTGTTAGTTTCTTTGCTTTCCTGCTTACTTTTGAAAAATTGGGGCCTTGTCGATGTACAATATTATATAATTTTCAGATGTACACCACAGAGTTTCGCAATTTTTAAAGGAAATACTGCTTTAATGCTGTTGCCAGTTGTGATTCCCACAGAAATCTTTGTTCACTGTTTTGAAACCTCTTCTGTTAAAACCTAACAGTCATTATAGAGGCTAATTTTCATCATATGTGTTTAATTATGTATTTATTGATTAGGCATATGGTGTTATGCAATATATGGTAGGAAAAAAAAGGAATAATGAAGATTTTTTATCAGAAAGCAATATGTCCTCTTTATAATTGCATTAACTTACTAAAGAGCTGACAAAGTCATAGCATCAGTTGCCTCTCACTGTATTCCTCTGCAGTGAAGAGACTGACACTGAGACTGTGCTTTCTAACTTTGATCCAAATATGAAATTTATGGGGTGATATACAGATTACTTATTAGCACACCAGGAAGGAATAAGATTACCTACATTAATACAGGCTCCATGGGTGTAGGCTCTGGACAAAGTCTAGTGGCAAAGATGCCGCAAGAGGGCTCAAAAACCAAATAGGTAAGCACTATAATGGCTTCACCGAGAAGGCAATGACACCCTACTCCAGTTCTCTTGCCTGGAAAATCCCATGGACGCAGGAGCCTGATAGGCTGCAGTCCATGGGGTCACTAAGAGTCGGACACGACTGAGCGACTTCACTTTCACTCTTTACTTTCATGCATTGGAGAAGGAAATGGCAATCCACTCCAGTGTTCTTGCCTTGAGAATCCCAGGGACCAGGGAGCCTGGTGGGCTGCCGTCTATGGGGTCACATAGTCGGACATGACAGAAGCGACTTAGCAGCAGCAGCAGCATAATGGCTTCAGAATCATCTACATTTGATTTCAAGAAATACATATATGGAGACACTTGAAGAACATGGTGGAAGTGGGATGGGAATAGAAATAATAAAGAAAAATGAATATTATAGTAAAGACAGAATAACATCGGCACATGAGTTTTGTAAAATAAATGAATAAATAAAAGAAATAATGCTCAGAAGAGTAATACATTATATGAAGGTTAAAAGAGATAGAGTGCAGAAAGGAAAATAATCTCAGAATATACTACAGAAAAGAACTGCATGTGTTAAATGGAAGTAATGCTAATAAAATATGATTCAGCTATAAGTACATTTTAAAAGGAACATTTTTGGCCTCATGACTATTAAACCACAAAGGGATTTCATGCATAATTTAATTGGTTACTTGTTCAATTGGTTTCAGTAACCCAACAGATTTAGGAATTTTAGGGCTTTTTAATCTCAACTGACAAATGCAATTTCCCTATACTCAGTCATCTTCTAAGTATAGAAATTCATGTAGGGTGATAAAAGTATAGATGTTCTTAAGATGCATCATCTTGCTATTAAAGTTAATTTAGTACTTCTAAAGAACAGTATTTATTGTTCATCTTCAAAGCCCTTTGAATATCAATAATGGCTTAAAAATATTACTTTTGGCTTTCCATTCCTTGTTTACAACTCTGTTCAGTCATGTTTGGTGAGATGATCTGTTTATTCATACACATTGAGTTAGGTTGAACTACTTGCTGAAACTGTCTACATGAAACATGTAAAGAAAAGGTGACTAAGGTTCAAGGCTTCAGACTAACAGAAGGAGTCATTAAAGAGGTGGAAACAAGGATACAAAGCCGGGGATCTTTTAAGAGGGCCAGAATATAGAAACAAGTTCCAAAAGAATTCATCCTATTCAGTCAAGACATGCAGAATCACTGGTCAACTAATAATCTGGAAAGTGGTCTATACATGGGGTTTTGAATATGTAGGTCAAGAAAGGTGTACGTTTCAGGTGGAGTCTCAGGCCAATTTAGCTTATCCCAGGAATTTCACAGAAGCAAGGGTAAATGAAAATGAAGGTTCATAAAAAGAAATGAGCTAAAAAGTTGAGATGATCAAGTCCAAGCCCGAGGCTATAATGGGGTGTCATGAGTGTGTGCTCAGTCGTGACCGAAAATTTGGGACCCCATGAACTGTAGTGTGCCAGGCTCCTCTGTTCATGTAATTTGCCAGGCAAGAATACAAGCATATTGCCATTTCTTTCTTGAATAATAGTCCAGACTATAACATAAAACAGGTCCTCTGCAATGATAGGATTATGAAGTAGGTTATTTGGGTATCAGATACCCAAGAGACACAGCAAGAGTTAAATTAGGCAAACTGGAAATATCTCAGGTGAGATAGGTTCACAGCTCAGCACAGAAATAACTGGTTCATCTGTGCCTCAGCACACACACACACACACACACACACACACACACATTCTCCCATATTTATATGATGAACTATCCAATTTTTTAAACTCTAAGATTTAATTTCCTTGGTTTACGAGAAGTGTTGGACAGCCTAGAGATAACTCAGACCTTAGTTTGATCAGATAAATGGGGTCAGGTGGATGAGGCCCTGATAAGGCTTCTATAATCCTATTGATACTGTGGTCCACGAGATTCATATCCATAGTTTCTGATACCTTTAAAAAGCACAGCCCAGGCAATAATTCATATTTGCCTTTCTTAAAAGTCCCTCAAATATATTTAAGTTTTTAGTTCAAGGTAAATCTTATTAAAATTTACCTTCTTTGCCAATCTCTAAGTGTTCTGATGCTGAAGCTGAAATTCCAATACTTTGGCCACCTGATGTGAAGAACTGACTCCTTGGAAAAGACCCCCATGCTGGAAATGATTGAAGGCAGGAGGAGAAGGGGATGACAGAGGATGAGATGGTTGGATGTCATCACTGACTCAATGGACAGGAGTTTGAGCAAGCTCGGGAGTTGGTGATGGACAGAGGAGCCTGGCATGCTGAAGTCCATGGGGTCACAAGGAGTTGGACAGGACTGAGTGACTGAACTGAACTGAACTGAGGTGTTCTGAACTCCTGAGAATAAATGTATAGCTTCCTTACCCATTCACTTCAGTCTCAGCCTTCACCTCATCTCATCTATATATCACTCATGCTCACCCATGACATAGAGTCTATGTGGCTGCCATAATTTGAAGTAATCTTAACAGTATTATTTACTTTGTTTGATGGATTTTCTCAAAGATAAAACCTCCATGACTTTTGTGGAGTTGTTTGTTTGTTTGTTTCTATTCCTTCATTGTCCCATTTATCATAGTAAGAAGTCTTTCTAGTCTAAAAGTAGCACAGGGTTCCTCAGTAGGATTGAAGGGGCACAGCAAGCAAAGCCAAGGCCCATTTTCCTAAGGAAAAGGAGACATATGAAGAGAAACTCCATTTATTTATTTTTGTCTTATATCTCATTTATAAACATTCATTTTAACCTTTATCTTAAAGTTACTTCTTCCAGTTACAAGTCTTCATTTTGAATAAAAGACATTTCCATGCAGGGAATCCAGCTATTCAATTAATAATTTCCTAACCTCATAAAATCATTTTCAAATAGAATCAATGTTAACATTAATAGGGCTTCCCTTGTAGCTCAGTCGGTAAAGAATCTGCCTGCAGTGTAGGAGACCCGGGTTCAATCCCTGGGTTGGGAAGATCCCCTAGAGAAGGAAATGGCAACCCACACCAGTATGCTTGGCTTGGAAAATCTCATGGACAGAGGAGCCTGGTGGGCTGCAGTTCATGGGGTCGCAAAGAGTTGGGCACAACTGAGCAAGAAACACTTAACATTAATTAGCTAAAAAGTTTTCTCAATTTGATATTAAAACTCCAATTAAAAATCTTAATTTACCTACTTAAAAATAATTGTAATATATAGAGGAACTACATGCAATCTTGTTCTGTATTCAAGTCTCTTGTAAATATGTTATCATACTTTTGTATCAAAAAATAAAAATAAAAGTTTTCTCAACATACAGAGTCTTCAGAATCCACTTTCTCTAAAGTGTCTGCCTTCTTGTGATTTCTAACTCCATTCCTTTCACCTGGATTTTCAAATCAATTCCTTTCATGGAGGTTTTACTTTCGTTCATAATATTTATTATCTGAAATTAACCTTCTGTGATGAGGAGAACAACTTTTGACAAAAATGACTTCTGTTTTCCTGGGTTGTTATCTAGCTATTTTATAGTGTGATAACTCTGCTCACACCCCGAACCTGGAGATTCAAATAAATATGTGAATTTAGGATACTAGCCATAAGTGCCCACTTTATTTTTCTTAGGGCGTCTTTTAAAATAGTTACTTAGAGTTAAGCCCATATAAGGTTACTGACTTCTGCTTCAACCACCTTAGAAGTCGTATATGCTTTGTTGTTGTTCTTGCTGTTTAGTCACTGTGTCTGATTCTTTTGTGACTCAATGGACTGTAGCCTGCCAGGCTCCTCGGTCCATGTGATTTTCCAGGGAGGAATACTGGAGCAGGTTGTCATTCCCTTCTCCAGGGCATTTTCCTGCCCCTGGATCAAACCCATGTCTTCTGCATTGACAGAGGGATCCTTTACCACTGAGCTACCCTGCTGTCTCCAGTTGGCTGGTGACCTGGTCAGATTCACAGGTAATAGAATGGAGGACTGGCTTTTTCCCTGGCTCACTGGGCTTTCTTGCTTCTGGAATCACTAAGTCTTGTGACTCTTCTTCCTTTTGTGGAAGTAGAGTGTGAAACTTCATCTTCAGTCAAAAACACTTGTGGAATTCACTTCCCCAAAATGGGAGCTCCAGTGCTGAAGGAGCTAGTGGAGGCTCCCAATGTGGATGGCTGGGGCTTCTGCATTCAGTCCATTACAACTTGCATATTCTTAATTCAATGAACCCATTGAGATGTAAGGTCCATCTTTCTTGCACACATTCTTCCTTCAATTCACTTTCTTGAAGTTTAATGTTTCGTTCAAGTTGAAGATAATCTCCATTCAATTCAGTTCTGTTCAGTCCCTCAGTTGTGTCCCAGTCTTTGCAATCCCTTGAACTGCAGCCCACCAGGACTCCCTATCCATCACCAACTCGAGGAGTTTACTCAAACTCATGTCCTTTGAGTCAGTGACGTCATCCAACTATCTCACCCTCTGTCATCCTCTCCTCTTCCTGTCCTCATTCTTTCCCAGCATCAGGGTCTTTTCAAATGAGTCAGCTCTTCGCCATAAAATGACCAAAATATTGGAGTTTCATCTTCAATATTAGTCCTTCCAATAAACACCCAGGACTGATCTCCTTTAGGATGGACTGATTGGATCTCCTTGAAGTCCAAGGGACTCTCAAAAGGCTTCTCAACATCACAGTTCAAAAGCAGCAGTTCTTCGGTGCTCTTTCTTTATGGTCCAAATTTCACATCCATACATGATTACTGGAAAAACTGTAGCCTTAACTAGACAGACCTTTGTTGACAAAGTAATATCTCTGCTTTTTGTTTTTTTTAACTTTTTTAATGTTGTTTTATTTTATTTTTTAAAAAAATAAATTTATT
Organism: Budorcas taxicolor; assembly: GCF_023091745.1. Taxonomy (NCBI): domain Eukaryota; kingdom Metazoa; phylum Chordata; class Mammalia; order Artiodactyla; family Bovidae; genus Budorcas; species Budorcas taxicolor. The sequence goes on from NC_068910.1 coordinate 77,088,149, forward strand.
TATTTTAATTGGAGGTTAATTAATTTACAATATTTTATTGGTTTTTCCATACATCAACAAGAATCTGCTGTCTAGGTTGGTCATAACTTTCCTTCCAAGGAGCAAACACCTTTTAAATTCACGGCTGCAGTCCATCTGCAGTGATTTTGGAGCCCCCCAAAATAAAGTCTGACACTATTTTTACTGTTTCCCCATCTATTTCCCATGAAGTGATGGGTCCAGATGCCATGATCTTCATTTTCTGGATGTTGAGCTTTAAGCCAACTTTTTCACTCTCCTCGTTCACTTTCGTCAAGAAGCTCTCTAGTTCTTCTTCACTTTCTGCCATAAGGTGGTGTCATCTGCATATCTGAGGTTATTCACATTTCTCCCAGCAATTTTGAATCCAGCTGTGTTCATCCAGCCCAGGGTTTCTCATGATGTACTCTGTATATAAGTTAAATAAGCAGGGTGACAATATACAGCCTTAATGTACTCCTTTTCCTATTTGGAACCAGTCTGTTGTTCTATGTCCAGTTCTAACTGTTGCTTCCTGACCTGCATACAGACTTCTCAAGCGGCAGGTCAGGAGGTCTGGTATTCCCATCTCTTTCAGAATTTTCCATAGTTTATTGTCATCCACACAGTCAAAGGCTTTGGCATAGTCAATAAAGCAGAAATAGATGTTTTTCTGGAATTCCCTTGCTTTTTTGATGATTCAGCGGATGTTGGCAATTTGATCTCTGGTTCCTCTGCCTTTTCTAACACCAGCTTGAACATCGGGAAGTTCACGGTTCACGTATTGCTGAAGCCTGGCTTGGAGAATTTTTAGCATTACTTTCCTAGTGTTTGAGATGAGTGCAATTGTGCGGTAGTTTGAGCATTCTTTGGCATTGCCTTTCTTTGGGATTGGAATGAACACTGACTTTTTCCAGTCCTGTGGCCACTGCTGAGTTTTCCAAATTTGCTAGCACATTGAGTGCAGCACATTCATAGAATCATCTTTTAGGATTTAAAGGAGCTCAACTGGAATTCCATCACCTCCACTAGCTTTGTTCGTAATGATGCTTCCTAAGGCCCACTTGACTTCACATTCCAGGATGTCTGGCTCTATGTGAGAGATCACACCATCATGATTGTCTGGGTCATGAAGATCTTTTTTGTATAGTTCTTCTGTTTATTCTTGCCACCTCTTCTTAATATCTTCTGCTTCTGTTAGGTCCCTACTGTTTCTGTCCTTTATTGAGCCCATCTGTGCATGAAATGTTCCTTTGGTTTCTCTAATCTCCGTTAATGACAGTTATATATTTGTCATTATGTATTGTGCCCCAAACTCCTAACATAGTTCCTGCTATATATAGTTCTTACTATTTAGTTCTTGATATATAAATATTTATGGAGTAAGTAAGTTAATCTCTATTGTGAGAAGATTCCTTGGAGAAGGAAATTACAACCCACTCCAGCATTCTTGCTGGAAATCCCTTTGGATAGAGGAGCCTGGTGGGCTACAGTCCATGGGGTCACAGAGTCAGACATGATTTAGAGATTGAACAACAAAGTAAATTAATGTGAGATTAACTATCTCCATTTTTTTGCATATCGTACAAAGATTTTATACTATTTATATGCTCTTTTTTTTTTTTTTTTTTTTTTCAGAAAAAATTTGGACTGGACTCGAGCTGTGCTGGCAGAGCTGGGCTTATGCTGTGCCAGAAGACGGCTCAGGCTCCTGGAAATCTGCACGTCGACCTTCTCCGGAGCCAGATGCTGTAGGCTCTAGGGAGCACTCAAACTTTATACTCTTTCATAGTATTAATAAATACCTATTATTTGCTTAGTAATTACATGTTAACCATATTATATGTTTTGACTCTAATCTCACAAAAGTTCTAAAATGTATGCACCATTATTATGATTCTAATTTCACATATGCATAATTTGAGATTTAGAGAATTAATATATTTGTCCAGAATCATCGAGCTAGTGGGTAATATAACTAGTGTTGCTGTTGTCTTAGTCATTAAGTCATGTCTGCCACTTTGCAACCCCCAAGGACTGAGGCCTGCTAGGCTCCTCTCTCCTCTCTCTCCTCTCTCCTCTCATTTCCTTTCTTCTGCAGGGGATATTCGGGATCCAAGGATTGAACATGCATTTCCTGCATTGGCAAACAGATTATTTACCACCGAGCCACCAGGAAAGACAATGTGATTAATATTTAAGTCCAAATCTTTTTGAGTCCAAGTCTATCTCAATTTTCTGAACTACTAAGGCTTTCCAGGTGGTTCAAGTGGTAAAGAATTGTTCTACTCATGCAGGAGCTACAAGAGACTCAGTTTGGTCCTCCAGTCAGGAAGATCCCCTGGAGGAGGAAATGGCAACCCAATCCAGTATACTTGCTCAGACCATTCCAAGGACAGAGGAGCCTGGCAGGTACAGTCCATGTGGCTCAAAGAGTCTGACATGACTGAGCTTGCAAATAAACAAACAAAAAAAAAGCTTTAATTTTCTGTATTAATTTGCAAGGGTGACTATAAAATATATCACAACCTGATTAACTTGAAACAATATTTATTATGTCACAGTTTTAGAGGCTAAAAGGACTTCCCTGGTGGCTCAGATGGTAAAGCGTCTATCTACAATGTAGGGCACCCAGCCTTGATTTCTGGGTTCAGAAGATACTCTGGAGAAGGAAATGGCACCCCATTCCAGTACTTTTGCCTGGAAAATCCCATGGATGCAGGAGCCTGGTAGGCTACAGTCCATGGGGTCACAAAGAGTCGAACATGACTGAGTGACTTCACTTTCACTTTAGAGGCTAAAAGTCCCAGAGTGTATGAATCCTTACGACGGCTCTGAAGGAGAATCTCATGCCTCTATCCAGTCTTCTGAAATCCTTGGAAGTTTGTGTCTTTTAGATGTATTACTTTACTCTTTGCTTCCATCTTCATGTGGTAGTCTCCCTTTATCTCTATGTTTTCACATAGCTGAGTTCATATAAAGACATCAGTATATTGGATGAGGGGCCCCACTTGACTCCAGTATTCAGTTCAGTTCAGTCGCTCAGTTGTGTCCGACTCTTTGCGACCCCATGAATCGCAGCATGCCAGGCCTCCCTATCCATCACCAACTCCTGGAGTTCACTCAGACTCCAGTATAAGTTCACTTTAATTTGATTTTGTATCAGTTCAGTTCATTTCAGTCGCTCAGTCGTGTCCAACTCTTTGTGACCCTATGAATTGCAGCACACCAGGCCTCCCTGTCCATCACCAACTCCAGGAGGTAACCCAAACTCATGTCCATCCAGTCAGTGAAGCCATCCAGCCATCTCATTCTCTGTCATCCCCTTTTCCTCCTGCTCCCAATCCCTCCCAGCATCAGAGCCTTTTCCAATGAATCAGCTCTTCACATGAGGTGGCCAAAGTATTGGAGTTTCAGCTTTAGCATCAGTCATTCCAAAGACCATGCAAGACTGATGTCCTTTAGAATGGAATGGTTGGATCTCTGTGCAGTCCAAGGGACTCTCAAGACTCTTTTCCAACACCACAGTTCAAAAGCATCAATTCTTCGGCACTCAGCCTTCTTCACAGTCCAACTTTCACATCCATACATGACTACAGGAAAAACCATAGCCTTGAGTAGACGGACCTTTGTTGGCAAATTAATGTCTATGCTTTTGAATATGCTATCTAGGTTGATCATAACTTTCCTTCCAAGGAGTGTCTTTTAATTTCATGGCTGCAATCACCATCTGCAGTGATTTTGGAGCCCAAAAAAGTAAAGTCTGACACTGTTTACACTGTTTCCCCATCTATTTCCCATGAAATGATGGGACCAGATGCCATGATCTTAGTTTTCTGAATGTTGAGTTTTAAGCCAACTTTTTCAGTCTCGTCTTTCACTTTCATCAAGAGGCTTTTTAGTTCCTTTTCACTTTCTGCCATAAGGGTGGTGTCATCTGCATATCTGAGGTTATTGATATTTCTCCTGGCAACCTTGATTCAAGCTTGTGTTTCTTTCAGCCCAGCGTTTCTCATGATGTACTCTGCATATAAGTTAAATAAGCAGAATGACAATATACAGCCTTGACGTACTCCTTTTCCTATTTGGAACTAGTCTGTTGTTCGATGTCTACTTCTAACTGTTGCTTCCTGACCTGCATACAGGTTTCTCAAGAGACAGGTCAAGGGGTCTGGTATTCCCATCTCTTTCAGAATTTTCCACAGTTTCTTGTGATCCACACAGTCAAAGGCTTTGGCATAGTCAATAAAGCAGAAGTAGATATTTTTCTGGAACTCTCTTGCATTTTCCTTGATCCAGCGGATGTTGGCAATTTGATCTCTGGGTCCTCTGCATTTTGTAAAACCAGCTTAAACATCTGGAAATTCACGGTTCAATATTGCTGAAGCCTGGCTTGGAGAATTTTGAGCATTACTTTACTAGCATGTGCTGCTAAGTCGCTTCAGTTGTGTCTGACTCTGTGTGACCCCATAGACAGCAGTCCACTAGGCTCCTCTGTCCCTGGGATTCTCTAGGCAAGAATACTGGATTGGGATGCCATTTCCTTCTCCAATGCATGAAAGTGAAAAGTGAAAGGAAAGTCGCTCAGCCGTGCCTGACTCTTAGCGACCCCATGGACTGCAGCCTACCAGGCTCCTCTGTCCATGGGATTTTCTAGGCAAAGATACTGGAGTTGGGTACCATTGCTTTCTCCGTTACTAGCATGTGAGATGAGTGCAACTGTGTGGTAGTTTGAGCATTCTGTGGCATTGCCTTTCTTTGGGGTTGGAATGAAAACTGCCCTTTTCCAGTCCTGTGGCCACTGCTGAGTTTTCTAAATTTGCTGGCATATTGAGTGCAGCACTTTCACAGCATCATCTTTCAAGTTTTGAAATAGCTCAACTGGAATTCCATCACCTCCACTAGCTTTGTTTGTAGTGGTGCTTTCTAAGGCCCACTTGACTTCACATTCCAGGATGTCTGGCTCTAGGTGAGTGATCACACCATCGTGATTATATGGGTCATGAAGATCTTTTTTGTGAAGTTCTTCTGTGTATTGTTGCCATCTCTTCTAAACATCGTCTGCTTCTGTTAGGTCCATACAATTTCTGTCCTTTATTGAGCCCACATTTCCATGAAATGTTCCCTTTGTGTCTTTAATTTTCTTGAAGAGATCTCTAGTCTTTCCCATTCTGTTGTTTTCCTCTATTTCTTTGCATTGATTACTGAGGATGGCTTTCTTATCTCTTTCTATTCTTTGGAACTCTGCTTTCAGATGCTTATATCTTTCCTTTTCTCCTTTGCTTTTCACTTCTCTTCTTTTCACAGATATTTGTAAAGCCTCCCCAGACAACCATTTTGCTTTTTTGCATTTATTTTCCATAGGGATGGTCTTGATCCTTATTTCCTATACAATGTCATGAACCTCTGTCCGTAGTTCATCAGGCACTCTATCTATCAGATATATTCCCTTAAATCTATTTCTCACTTCAACTGTATAATCATAAGAAATTTGATTTAGGTCATACCTGAGTGGTTTAGTGGTTTTCTCTACTTTCTTCAATTTAAGTCTGAATTTGGCAATAAGGAGTTCATGATTTTGTATACGCCCCCCTATTTCTAAATAAGGCCATATTCACAGGTACTGACAGCTAGGAATCAATTTAAATTTTTTTTTGGAGAGGGCACAATTTATTCCATAGAATTTTCTAAAACTGTAAGTTGCATCCATGATACTTCTGTCTCTATCACTTCAAAAGATAACAAGGTGAACCATACATCATAGCAACATCTCTAGAACATTGGTTAATGTTGAACATTGTGCTGGTCTAATAGCTAGCTTGTTAGAATGAAGGTAGCACTACAGGTTTTCCAGGAGTGGAATCCAACTCTGTAGGAACATTATTTTCCTAGAATTGTTTATACAGAGGTCAGATAACTACTTGCAAGGCATGCTATGAAAGAGATTCTTATCCTAGGAACTTGGCTATACTGGATGATCTTGAACTTCTTGTATTAGAAGTCTTTGCCCTTTCAAAGCAGTGCTTTCTAATTGTATTTTTCAGAGTGTTAGGTTTCCACCAAGTATCGTCCAGGTTAAGGCTAGCCCTCTCCAATTTAAACTGAGTAGCTCCACCTTATTGCTTTATACATTAGACTTATAGCTGATTTTTTTTTTTTTAAATGAAAGTGTTCCAAAGGCAAATACTTTCGAAAGCCTTTGCTTTTGTGAGAATACCCTGGTGAACAGTAAATAACATGGGGTTTTCTGTCTATATTATAAGCAGGATTGGTATGCTCAGTCATGTCTGACTCTTGTGAACCCATTGACTGTAGCCCGCTAGGCTCCTCTGTCCATGGAATTCTCCAGTAAAGAATACAGGAACCATTCTTTTCTCCTGGGGATCTTCCCAACCCAGGGAGTAAACTCATGTCTCTTGAATTGCATTAGGATTCCTTACTACTGAGCCACCAGGGAAGTCAATGTGAAGATTTACCTTTTTCTTAATCAAGAAGAAGCTCAAAGCACAGATATTGTGCTGAATGAGGGATTTTTTACTGGAACAGATCAATATAACCTCTGGCATTTAGTAATTGGTCTAGTGAATTCTTACATATCAACATTAGTAAGGGAAATCAAAAGCAGTTTGAATTTGCATGGGAATACCATAGTCTATTTTTCTGTCTTGCTCCAGGGCTGTGTTAAGCTTCCTGCTTTTTGTAAAAATATAGTCTAAAGGGATTTCTAACATTTTGAGATTCTGTAAAACATCACAGTGATCAACTCTGTTGATGACATCTTACTAAATAGGCATGGTAAGTATTAATTGATATGTAGTTTAAATACCTAATAAGATGCAACAGATATGCCAGAACATAGGAGACAGCATTCTGTGAAGTTTCAGAGTGATGTTTAGAGGATTATATTGTTTCAGAGCATGTCATTCCCTAAGAGACAGAATATATTGTTCTTCATGTATGCTCTACCATTAATTAAGTAGCATGACATTTGGGTTTTTAAGACAGTATGCACTACCCTGCATTTGGTAATATTATTTTTATTATTTTATCATGTTTAGATAGCAACTAGTTTTGAGTGTAGAATGTGATACAAGTTCCTGACTTGAGTAGGCCATAAGACCTGGTGGGTAAAGATGCTTGCTGTGTGGAGTCTCTGACAAGTTCTAATAAGAAATCCAAAGCAGAGACCTTTTGGATTCTGGAGCAGTGTTACGTATTTTATAGTGTGAACTACTTGACATTTGAAAAATGGCTCCTGATGTGTAAGTGGGTCTCAGTGAAAACTGAATGCTTGGACATGGCACACCAAATAACTATGAGACTTGAGTCTCCCACTGAGTCATATTTCTTTCTTTTTTTTTTTTTTTTTTTGAGGAGTAGAGTACAATAGCATTCCATTGTACTATTGATTCATGACTGGGCCTGAGAAAATCCAAAAAGTACAATTTATGTACACAGTGACCTAGACTACAATGGCACCCATGTATTTGCACTGGTGGCTCGCCATCTCTTCATGTCTATAGCTTCCTGGAAGGTTCCTATGACCCACTGATGGACAAAAAAATGAGGGCCTGGTTCACAGCTAGTCATAAACCTAGTCATGCTGCAATATAGCCCCTGTCAGAAGTGATCTCAAAACACATGGTGAAGGAAAAATCTTCCCCAAGAGCAGAGTAGACCACTAGAAACTAATGTAACTACTAAATTGTAGCACATATTTAGTCCCCATTGTTTTGGAATGTCACCGTTAACTTAGTTCAATGATATCTTTGAAAGCTAAATATCCACATTTTGTTAAAGATTAGAGTTTTTATATCATGGTAGTATAATGATTGATTTCAAAACCAGAGATTACCTACAGCTGTTACTTGAAGTAACTATGAATCCAAGAATAAAAGACCAGTCAAAGAAAACAAAAAAAGCATATTCAAAAAGATACTACTCAATACTCATATTAACATAAATTACAATAGTCAAGATAGAGACACAACATAAGTCTATCAATAGGTGCATCTAATGGACTTGCATCTAGATAAAAAATATGAGGTATGTGCAGTTCAGTTCAGTTGCTCAGTCGTGTTGGAATTTCTGCAACCCCATGGACTGTAGCACAGCAGGCTTCCCTGTCCATCACCAACTCCTAGGGCCTACTCAAACTCATGTCCATCGTGTCCGTGATGCCATCTAACCACCCCATCATTTGTCATCCCCTTCTTCTCCTGTCTTCAATCTTTCCCAGCATCAAGGTCTTTTGCAATGAGTCACTTCATCACATCAAGTGGCCAAAGTAATGGAGTTTCAGCTTCAGCATTTGTCCTTCCAATGAATATTCAGGACTGATTTCCTTTAGGATGGACTAGTTGGATTTCCTTGCAGGCCAAGGGACTCTCAAGAGTCTTCTCCAACACCACAGTTCAAAAGCATCAATTCTTCAGTGCTCAGCTTTCTTTATAGTCCAACTCTCACATCCATACATGACTCGTAGAAAAACCATAGCTTTGACTAGATGGACCTTTGTTGGTAAAGTAATGTCTCTGCTTTCTAACATACTGTCTAGGTTGGTCATAACTTTACATCCAAAGAGCAAGTGTCTTTTAATTTCCTGACTGCAATCACCATCCATAGTGATTTTGGAGCCCACAAAAACAAAGTCTGTCACTGTTTTCCCATCTATTTGCCATGAAGTGATGGAATGGGATGCCAGGAGCTTAGTTTTCTGAACGTTGAGTTTCAAGCCAGCTTTTTCACTCTTCTCTTTCACTTTCGTCAAGAGGTTCTTTAGTTCTTCTTCACTTTCTGTCATAAAAGTGGTGCCATCTGCATATCTGAGGTTATTTGTATTTCTGCCAGAATCCTTGATTCCAACTTGCACTTCATCCACTTCAGCATTTCTCATGATGTACTCTGCATATAAGTTAAATAAGCAGGGTGACAATATACAGCCTTGACGTACTCCTTTCCAATTAGGAGCCAGTTTGTTGTTCCATGCCCAGTTCTAACTGTTGCTTCTTGACCAGCATACAGATTTCTCAGAAGGCAGGTCAGGTGATCTGGTATTCCCTCTTGAAGAATTTTCCAGTTTGTTGTGATCCACACAGTCAAAGGCTTTGGCATAGTCAATAAAGCAGATTTTTTTTGGAACTCTCTTGCTTTTTCAATGATCCAACGAATGTTGGCAATTTGATCTCTGATTACTCTGCATTTTCTAAATCCTGCTTGAACATCTGGAAGTTCACAGATCATGCACTGTTGAAACATGGCTTGGAGAATTTTGAGCATTATTTTACTAGCGTGTGAGATGAATGCAATTGTGTGGTAGCCTGAGCATTCTTTGGCATCACCTTTCTTAGGGATTGGAATGAAAACTGACATTTTCCAGTCCTGTGGCCACTACTGAATTTTCCAATTTGCTGGTATATTGAGTAGAGCACTATCACAGTATCATATTTTAGGATTTGAAATAGCTCAACTGTATTTCCATCAACTCCACTAGCTTTGTCCATCGTGATGCTTCCTAAGGCCACCTGACTTCACATTCCAGGATGTCTGATCTAAGTAAATGATCACACCATCATGTTATCTGAGTCATGGTCTTTTTGTATAGTTCTTCTGTGTATTCTTGCCACTTCTTCTTAATATCTTCTGCTTCTGTTAGGTCCATACCATTTCTGTCCTTTATTGTGCTCATCTGTGATTGAAATGTTCCCTGGTATCTCTAATTTTATTGAAGAAATCTCCAGTCTTCCCCATTCTATTGTTTTCCTCTATTTCTTTCCATTGATCACTGAGGAAGGCTTTCTTATCTCTCCTTGCTGTTCTTCGGAACTCTACAATCAAATGGGTATATCTTTCCTTTTCAGCTTTGCCTTTTGCTTCTCTTCTTTTCTCAGCTATTTATAAAGCCTCCTCAGACAACCATTTTGCCTTTTTTCATTTCTTTTTCTTGAAGATAGTCTTGATCACTGCCTCTTGTACAATGTCACGAACCTCCATCCATAGTTCTTCAGGCACTCTGTCTATCAGATTAATCCCTTGAATCTACTTGTCTCTTCCACTTTATGATCGTAAGATATTTGATTTAGGTCATAGCTGAATGGTCAAGTGTTTTTCCCTATTTTCTTCAACTGAAGTCTTAATTTGGCAATAATGAGTTCGTAGTCAGCTCCTGGTCTTGTTTTTGCTGACTGTAAAACAAGACAAAGACTGTAAAACAGCCAAAGAATATAATAAAAAAAGAATATAGTCAATCTGAATTCAGTATTGGTCATCTGGTGATGTCCATGTGTAAAGTCTTCTCATGTGTTGTTGGAAGAGGGTGTTATTTCTCACCAGTGCATTCTCTTGGCAAAACTCTGTTAGCCTTTGACCTGCTTCGTTTTGTACTCCAAGGTCAAATTTGCCTGTTACTACAGGTATTTCTTGACTTCCTACTTTTGCATTCTAGTCTCCTATAATGAAGAGGACATCTTTTTTGGGTGTTATTTCTAAAAAGTCTTATCGGTCTTCATAAAACCGTTCAACTTCAGCTTCATCAGCATTACTGGTCAAGGCATACATTTGGGTTATTGTGATATTGAATGGTTTGCCTTGGAAATGAACAGAGATCATTCTGTCGTTTTTGAGATTGCATCCAAGTACTGCATTTTGGACTCTTTTGTTGACTATGATGGCTACTCCATTTCTTCTATAGATTCTTACCCACACTTAGTAGATATAATGGTCACCTGGATTAAATTCACTCATTGCAGTCCATTTTAGTTCACTCATTGCTGAAAGGTCAATCTTCACTCCTATCATCTCCTGTTTGACCATTTCCAATTTGCCTTGATTCACAGACCTAACATTCCAGGATCCTATGAAATATTGCTCTTTATAGCATCGGACTTTACTTCTATCACTCATCACATCCACAGCTTGGTGTTGTTTTTGCTTTGGCTTCATCTCTTCATTCTTTCTGGAGTTATTACTCTGTTCTTCTCCCATAGCATATTGGGCACCTACCATCCTGCAGAGTTCATCACCCAGTCTCATACCTTTTTGCCTTTTCATACTGTTCATCAGGTTCTCAAGGTGAGAACACTGAAGTAGTTTGCCATTCCCTTCTCCAGTGGAACACGTTTTGTCAGAATTCTCCTCTATGACCTGTCCATCTTGGGTGGCACTACACAGCACGGCTCATAGTTTCATTGATCTGGTTGATATTGATATGTGTGTGTGTGTGTGTGTGTGTGTGTGTGTGTGTGTGCTTGTGTGTGCACTTAGTTGTTTAGTTGTTTCTGACTCTTTGAGATGTAGACTGTAGCCCACCAGGTTCCTTTGTCCATAGCATTATCCAGAGAAGAATACTGGAGTGGGTAGCCATTCTCTTCTGCAGGGAATCTTTGGGACTCAGGGATGGAACTTGGTCTCCTGCATTTCAGGTGGATTCCTTACTGTCTGAGCCACCAGGGACACCCTATGTTTATGTATATACTGTATACCTAGATGTGGTACCTAGTACACCTATAGGTACCACATCTTTTTCTGTTATATTTCATTGTATATTTGATTATATACTCAACTATATAAAAGAATAAATTTTTCCCTTTGCAGCAACATGAATGGACCTAAAATGTGTGGTATCATTCTTAGTGAAATAAGCCAGAGAAAGACATATACTGTATGTTACCACTTACATGTGGAATATAAAAAATAAAATGAATGAACATAGCAAAGCAGAAACAGACTGACAGACACAGAGAACAAACTAATTGTTACAAGTGGGGAACAGGAAGAAGGGAGGAGCAAGACAGAGGTAGTAGATTAAGAGATACAAGCTACTGTGTGCAAAATAAACAAGTTACAAGGATATATTAGCTTATGCTGCCAATATTTTATATTTAGGAATATAATCTATAAAAACACTGAATCACTAGGTTGTACACTTGAAACTTATACAATATTGGAAATCAACTATATTTTTTTAAAAATTGATAGACAAAATGGAGTGTCATTTTCTTACAGTTAAAGATTCAACTAATTAAATTTTCTTGAACCAAGGTTTGAATAGGTAGTTTGTGAATGCAGACCCAAGGATTGTTTCCTTCTCTTTATTTACTTATTTACTTTGGGATCCTGCTATTAGGAGGCATGTGTTAATCATGAAATTTCACCCTGGCAGTTCACTAGCTGTGTGACTTTGGGCAATTCATTATAGCCTTTCTGAGCCTAAGTTTTCCATATTTCTCAAGTGAGCATTAAATGACCACCTATGTCAGAGTGTTGCTGTGACTATGAAATCATGTATGTATTAACAAAATTACTTATAAAGAGAGAAGTGTTATCCACCACTAAGTCATAGTGTTTTTTCTACTTCTAAGAAAAAATAAGGGTTTCCATTGCATGGAGTGAAAATTACATATTGAAAAGTCACTTTCCTATGCCTGTTTCTCTGTCTACATTATTCATCTCATTCCCTTGTGGAAAGCAATGCCTTCTAACTGCATGGCTTTACACCTCAGTAGCAACTGTGAAGAAAATGAACTTAATATAAGCCACAGCATGTGTTGAGAAATAAATGGAACATGACGAGGAAAATGCCAATTCTGCCTTGATCCTAGTGAAATCCAAGATGGGAGAGGGATGGCTGTAGCTGAGGCCAAATGAAGAGTTAACATGGAAGACAACCCCGGGAACTGGAAACTTCACTGGAACTACTCAAAATCCACAGTCTAGAAATTTACAGAAGTACTGAAGAAGATGGAAAGATATTCAAAATCTAAGACATATAAAATAATTAATGTTTCTCTACAGTTAAATAACATTGGATCCAAAGGCTGTTCACTCTGTGAGTGTTTATATTGTATATTTAATGATATGCTGCACTGGGCTGTGCTTAGTCACTTGCCATGTCCCACTTTTTGCAATCCCATCGACTGTAGCCCAACAGGCTCCTCTGTCCATGGGGATTCTCCAGGCAAGAATACTGGAGTGGTTTCTATGCCCTCCTCCAGGGGATCTTCCCAACCCAGGGATCAAACCCAGGTCTCCTGCATTACAGGTGGATTTTTTACTGTCTGAGCTACCAAGGAAGCCCAAGGAAACTGGAGTGTGTATCCTATCCCTTCTCTAGGGGATCTTCCCAACAGAGAGGTTTCTTGCATTGCAAGCAGGTTCTTTACCAAGAGAGCTACCAGGGAAGCCCCCTTTAATGATAGGCACCTAGGGTATTTAGGATATGAAGAGAAAGCAGGATAAAATACAGAACAATCACACTGGTAAAAATACAATGCAAACAAAGAAAAACATTGATAATCAAAAATAATAGGGAAGAATTATTTATTATGTTTGCCACTAATTTGGAAGCTAACACACCAAATTCATCAACCTCTCATTTACTTTCACAAAAAGCATCTCTCCCACCTAAATATTCTTTCATTCTTCATTAACCCATTAAAAATAGAGTTCTTCTATGTGCCATGTACAGAGCTAGAAGCTTATGCAAATGTCACTAACAATCTTCACATTTGTTATTTTCAACAGGTACAATATTTCTATCCTACCTGTAAAATTGACATGTAATTAGCATGTAAATCATGACACTTGAATCATAAATGGGATATGCACTTTTTAAACTCAAAACTCAAATTTCCTTTCTATGGCTCTTTGTCATACACTTAATTTGTTACAGTGACTTGCACTGAAAAAGTTTAAATATTTTAATAATATCTTAAAAGCCTTTTCATCTCTATTTTATAACCTGAATTGAGAGGGGGTGGTAACAGTCAATTCTGTCTTCTCATTTGGGCCCTCAAAGAGCATTTTATTAGATTACACATGGCTCTTCCTGTCAAGTTGAAGATAGCTTTTGTCAATTCTTTTGACTCATGTTTTCCCCCCTAAATCACACTTCCTTCCTTCCTTTAATTTTTTTTTTTTTTTTTCTTTCTGATCACCTACGTAACTTGTAGGATCTCAGTTCCTCAACCAGGGACTGAACCCAGGCCACAATGAAAGCCTGGAATCCTAACCATTAGGCCACCTGGGAATTCCCTAAACCATATGATCTTATCAGAAATCTCCATTAGAGTTACCTTGAATTCTTTAAAATACACATTCTTAGGTCACTACAGACTAGATCAGAAACTTTTGGGTTGAGCCAGAGAAGCTACATTTTTAAGAAGCAGACCTAGGGAATTCCCTGGTGGTCCAGTGGTTAGGACTCTAAACTCTCACTATCAAGGGCCCTGTTCACCCTCTGGTTGGGGAACTGAAATCCACAAGCTTTGTGTCCTGGACCCAAAAGAGAAGCAGGGCTATACTTTCTGACATCTGCTCAAGTTTGAGAACCATTCTTCTAGACGATTCTCTACACAAAACCCATTCACAGTGGTTGTTGGCAAGATGGTTGACCTTCTCAGAGTCTTCAGAATTCACTTAACAACTTCTGAAGTTCCAACACTAGCCAAGCTCTGTCACCAAGCACATCACATTAAGGGGCATTGCATCAAAACCCATCTATCCTGAACACGTTCCATGATACCTCCCAGTTTACCCAAGTCCCTACTCTGATCCTGAGCTTTGGCTTTCAAGGACACTGGGAGCTCTAACACATTTCTTGCATGAATAATAAGTCACTTTATTTGTGTCCAACTCTGTGTGAACTTATTATGGACTCTAGCTCTCCAGGCTCCTCTGTCCATAGGATTCTCCAGGCAAAAATACTGGAGTGGGTTGCCATGCCCTCCTCCAGGGGACCTTACCTGTGTCTCTTACCTCTCCTGCATTGTTGGGTGGGTTCTTTACCACTAGCACCACCTGGGAAGCCCAATATACTTCTTTCTGTGCTGGGTTGCCCTTAGTTTCTCAGTTGTGTCCAACTCTTTGCAACCCCATGGACTGTAGCCCACCAGGCTCTTCTGTCCATGGGTATTCTCTAGGCAAGAATACTGGAGCAGGTTGCAATGCTCTTCTCCAGGAGATCGTCCCAACCCAGGGATTGAACCCAGGTCTCCCGCATTGCAGGTAGATTCTTTACCATTTGAGCCACCAGGGGGAGCCCATGAATACCGGAGTGGGTAGTCTATCCCTTCTCCAGGGGATCTTCCCAACCCAGGAATAGAACTGGGGTCTTCTGCATTGCAGGTGGATTCTTTACCATCTGAGCTACCAGGGAAGCCTAATACACTTCTTAGTGACTTAATTAGAATTGTGGTTTCTGCTTCTTTAACTCAATACCTAGTCCTATGCTAAGTGCCTGATGCTAGATCTAGATTTTTCTCTGGTTGGTCTCATGCAAATTCTCTAAGAGAAATCTCTTACACCAGAATGAATAAAATCATCTCTTTATCTTGATTCACTGACTGAACTTACATGTATCTCTTTACGTGTTTCATGATGATTTAATATCATGCAGGAGTCAGGACTAAATATAAACCTCTAAATTTGGTTGTCATAATGACTCTGCTAATAGAAAGACTGATCAGGTGAAATCAGTGATTGAGTTAAACTTTGTTATTAGAAGTTTAAGAATTGTATCTATGAATGAATGCATGGTCAGAGCACATAAGATGGTTTTCTCTTGCTCTCAGTACATTCCTTGCCTGCTCCAGGCCTGGCTTCCCCTTACCTTATGTGGATGATTGTTTTTCATCCTAAACTGAAAGTTTAATCTGAAACTACTTACATGATCACTGCCTCCCCCCTCCTCCCATGGCTAATGATTGTTCTAGTCTAGGCACCAGAAGTACTCCAGTATGTTGGGTCATCAGAGAAAACAGAAGCTCTTGCAATACCTGCTAACTCAAAGAGTGATGGGGGGTGGGGAGGGGGGATGTTTTCCAACTGCTCCCCTGTCAATCAAGGAGCCACTCTGACATCATGTCCCTCATAATGGATGGCCTCCTCCTCCCCTGTGTGGCCAAGATTTCTTCTGTGTCCTGTCTGCTATTTGCTTTATGTGCTAGGGTGTTGTTCCAGAACCTCTGCCTCTGACTTGTAAATTCTTCATCCAGTAAATTTCTGATGTCTCTGTCACTGTTTCTGTGTTCTTTCTTCTGTCTCATGCCTGGCAGTTGCAAGGATTGCAGGACTGTGGAGTGGAGCTGAGCAAAGACAACTCCATGGGTGGGGGGTGGGGAGGAGAAGGCTTGAATGCTTCTCTGAAATGCATAGAATGAAGAATGAGTCCAAGAAAATAATTTGCACTAGTTAAGCAAAATATAGGGCTTCTTAGCTGCTTAGATGGTAAAGAATCTGCCTATAACGCAGAAGACTTTGGTTCGATCCCTAGGTTAGGAAATCTCGTGGAGTAGGGTATAGCAATCCATTCTAGTATTCTTGCCTGGGAAATCCTATAGACAGAGGAATCTGGCAGACTACAGTCTGTGGGGTTGTAAAGAGTGGAAAACGGTTGAGCACCTTACACTTTCACTTTTTCTTTTTCTAAGCAAAAGGTAATGAAACTTCTTAAAATACCTATTATTTCATGTGATATAAAACAATCTTAATAACTGACCTTTTGGAAACAAATATTTTAATACTGCATGTGTAAAATACAGTACTGCATACGTAAAATATTAGCTGAAACATGTCTATCCTTTTTACATACATTGAATGGTAAAAAGTATTGTGGGCAACAAGAAAAGTGAAGGTAAGTGCAACCACCCAGAATATCCCTCTTGAATCAAAAACTATTGTACTGCTCAATAGATCTCAGGAAAGTTCATCAGTTGTAAAAGCTCCTTTTGTTTCTTCGTCTGGGGGTGGGGGGGTTGGTTTTCCTCATCTCTTTTTGTTTCAATCTTTATTTTGCTCCCAACAGAAATAGCAAGACTAGTAAATTATGTCCTGGAGAATCAAAGTGGACAAGTCTGATTCTAGGCTCTCTTCTGAAACTTGGGAAAACAGTATTTAACCATTAATCACCAATTTCAGTATCCAAGTAGAACAAGCAGAAACTTTATGGTTAAAGTCGGGTTTGAATCTTGACTCAAATGTTTGCCAACTTTCAGATTTAGAAAAAGAATTAAGCTTTGGGTTTCAGTCTTCTTTTGACATGGTGACTTCTCAGTCTAAACAAATCATGCCCTTTATTACATGCCTCTTTGTAGAGGACAGTGGTTTTTATGCTTTAAGAATCAACAAAGCTGGGCACATACTTTTTATTTTTTCTGATACCCATAGTTATATACCAATAGTTTTATTAGGTTAATGCTTCCGAAAATAATGTGGTAAAGTAATTGTTACTTTCTTTATTTAAATCTCAGTCTATCATGGAACAAAACTTTTGTGAAATAAAATAAGAATGAACAATCACAATTATCAGAATGACCTCAAAAGTGATTAGGCTTTTTGATAACATGGCAAAATGGTTAGAAAAGTTTCTTTGTGCTTAATCTCAGTGTCTACACTTTACAGATCTGTTGACAATTTATGGTCCGGGGAACACATATTTAATGAGAAACAAACTAGATTACATGGCATTTCTTGCCTGTGTTTCATCCCTGTCATGGCTTTCTGAGATGTCTCTCTTCGATCTCTTCCTTTTTTCTATGAACATCTTGAGGGCAAGTTATCTTTTTCATCCTTCCATTTAAGTGATTAACTCACAGTGAGTCATATAGTAAATGCTTACAAAAATATGTTTTTGGGTGAATTATTTTGTAAATAAGGAAGAAATTTCCAATCAAAATGTCTGATTCTAAGGCTTGAAGGATATAATATTTGTGAAGTTACTGGTATCATAGCAGGGGTTCAATAAATGGTAGCTTGCTTCTCCCCAGGAGCCCTCTGAATTATTTTTCCAACTCTGTTCTGATCACCAGTTTTATGAGCCAAGTCTCCCCAGTGTTTCTCTGAACTTCACACAGTTTTTGGAAATGCTATCTGGTGCAACAATCCAACTGAGAATTTAGAGCCTGCTTAGGGGAATAACATTCCTAGGGATTCTTTATGTTGAATTTTGCCTCAGTTGAAGATGCCTCATGAGATTCAATATGGCTTTTGTCACTCTGAGATGGACAAATAAATGAGCTAGAAGCCCTTTAAGCCTCTTTCACAGCAAACTAACTAACTTGACATTTAGGATCCAAAAATAAGGCTGTGCTCCTTCCCTGGGAGTGTCCTTTTTTTTCATAACTTGGGATGTATCTTACAAGGCAGTGTATATATGGGACCTAATTGATTCGTGCAAACTGAATACTTACTCTGCAAGGTGAAGGAATGTGTATGCAAGGTTGTAATTGCAGAAGTCCTTGCCAACTAACAGGACTGGTCATCTCCATCAATAAAAATAAAGAGACTGGTATATTTTGCATGTATATTATTTAAAAAATAATGACTATAGACAGAAACATTTATCAATATTATTTCTAAATTCATCAGAGGAAAATTCTTTTTTTTTCTTACCAAAGATGCTATATATGTGGAACATCTCTCTCAAAATTTACTGAATATGAAATAGAAAATAGAGACAGTATCATTAAATAGCCAACCACATTGTCTATAGCCAACCACATTGTTCTATCTAAGTTGGTTTCATAATCAAGGCTGAGTAACAGGATGTTCTGGGAGACTTCTCTCTTCAGTGGAGGCTCCCTGTTTCGTGATCTTTAACGAATCACAATGTAGACATCATAAGATCATGGACTATTTCGGAAAATAATAAACTAGTTAATTGATAATTCCAATATATGTTGTAAAAAGCAATCATCAGATGATAAGGAATGTTGTGCCATTGCTGCATTGTCTGTGCTGACAAAGCCTGTTAAGACAATGTCAGAACAGAAGGACATGATCCTACTTTGAGTCCAATAGGCTCAAATTCTCTGGCTAATTATGGGATGTATGTTAGATTTTATGAAAAATCAGTACAGCATTCAATACATGATGAGCTTTGTATCCATCGTTAAAGTAGAGAAAATGAGCCCCTTTAATAAGGACCAACTTGGGTTAAAGTACTTAACATCCTCCTTGAGATCAAGAATCGGGAAAGTCAGTGTATGCCTTGGTTCTTGCGATAGCCTGGCTTTGTGATGTCAGAGGTTGAAGCTGACTCTATTTTTGATCTCCGCCTGAGAGAATAAACTCAGAGTGTCAGCCTTCCCTGGGGCAAACAGAGAGGTCAGAGATAAAGCTTTGTCATGGCTCACGGAAATGCGGTGACAAAGACATTAATTCATTCTGTACAGACCATTTGTTCAGAGGTCTCTACTTTATACACAAGCAGTAGGAGTGTTGTGGCAGCAATACTGACTGGCTCAGAAAACAAAAATTCACATTTTTGAGAGCAGAAAAAGGATTTTATAAGGCTGTAAGAAAATACTTTCTCATTCTTTGGAGTATGTCAGAATAGTGTTTGTGTTCTCATGAAAAATATAAGCCATGGGAAGCATAAAAGAGATGTTATCCCAAATTGATATGCTATGTAAGACACTTTTCTTTTTGTTTATAAATCCTCAACTTAAATTAGTTTTTGAAAATTAGTGTAAGAAATAAAAATGAACAGTTGATTAAAAAGTAGTATAATTGAATTGCATTTTCTGATGAACATTGATTAGGTTCTAATTTTCTCATTTTGTTTAAATATCTTGTGATCTGTCACTTAGTAAAAAAATAATATATTACAAATAAAGTTGAACTAATTCATCTTTTTTATTGTTTCACCTTTCTTTATATATCTATATACATATACACACATAATATAGTGTTCCATATATATGTTGGAGATATACATCAATGTATTGTTTCTTAAAAGGTTCTAATTGATATTGTAGTTGATGATGATGAAGATGATACTATTGTCATAATCCATTGTGGAACATTTTTATAAAATGAAAAAAATATTAAAATTGAAATTTAAAAATACCCAAAGGGCTTCCTTTGTGGCTCAGCTGGTAGAAAATCTGCCTGCCAATGTGGGAGACCTGGTTTCAATCCCTGGGTTAGGAAAAACCCCTGGAGAAAGGAAAGGCTGCCCACTCCAGGATTCTAGCTTGCAGAATCCCATGGACTGTATAGTCCATGGGGTTGCAAAGAGTTAGACATGAATGAATGAATTTCACTTTCAATGAATACTCTAAAGTTTTATATATATATATACACACACACACACACACACACACACACACACACACATATATATATGTTTCCATTTGTATGAATAAGGCATCAGTTCAGTTCAGTCTCTTAGTCATGTCCAACTCTCTGTGACCCCATGGACTGCAGTACACCAGGCCTCCCTGTCCATCACCAACTCCCGGAGCATACTCAAACTATGTCCAGCTCATTGGTGATGCCATTCAAACCATCTCATCCTCTGTTGTCCCCTTCTCCTCCCACCTTCAATCTTTTCCAGCATCAGGGTTTTTTCAAATGAGTCAGCTCTTCACATCAGGTGGCCAAAGTATTGGAGTCTCAGCTTCAACATCAGTCATATACTGCTATATCTATGAAGATTAATGTTGAAAGTGATAATATACTTTATTACTAGTAGCAATATTTTTTATATACTTCTAATTGTACTTCTAGTGGTGATAAAGTCTTATTAAAAATGCAATACAGAAGCGGCGAAAAAGATGGCGGAGGAATAGGATGGGAAGACCACTTTCTCCCTCACAAATTCCTCAAAAGAACATTTCAACGCCGAGCAAACTCCACAAAACAACTTCTGTAGGCTAGCAGAGGACATCAGGCAACCAGAAAAGCAGACCATTGTCTTCAAAAACAGGTAGGAAAAAATATAAAAGATGAAAAAGGAGACAAAGGAGGTGGGGAGGGAGCTCCGTCCCGGGAAGGGAAGCCCGTCCTGGGAAGGGAATTTTAAGAAGACAGGTTTCCAAACACCAGGAAACACTCTCCCTGCCGAGTCTGTGCCAAGTCTTGGAAACACAGAGGGCAACATAACAGGAAGGAAAAATAAAGAAATAATTAAAACCAAGAGATTACAAGCCCAACAGTAACTCCCCCAGCGGAAAAGCAGCACAGACGCCTGCATCTGCCATTGGGAAGTGGGGGCAGGGCTGGGTCGCGCGGGCTGCAGTGCTTTGTAAGAATCAGGCAGGAACGCCCCACACGCAACCAGAACGATCTAACTTGGGCTAGCAAACCAGACTGTGGGATAGCTACCACATGAAAAGCTCGAACATAAGACACCGCCAGGACCGAGCACAGAACAAAGGACGGAACAGAAAAAGCCAGCTGCAGACCATCCCCCGCTGGGGACAGGCAGCCAGAGCCTTAAGGACTAGAAAGGAGCAATTGCAGACCCGGAGAGACTTTACTTACCTAACTGCAAGCAGGCTTCTTTGCTAAGACTTCTGGGGGTGCTGGACAGTCACAATCTGCCTCACGGGGGACGCCAGCGGTCCACCCAGAAAGCTGAGCAGCAGCGGGAGAAAAGGTGACAAGCCGCGGCGATCGCGCTCACCAAACTCCTGAGCTACTCAGACCTGGGAAGGGCACAAAGCGCAGTCCCAGCCAAATCTGTGCCTCTGAGGGCTGCCTGAGTGCTGAACCTGAGCGGCTTGGACCGGGGAAGTGCACGCAGCCTAGGGCTGGCCCCAGAGGGTTCCCGGCTGAGCATCGTAGAGCCGGAGCAGTTTGTGCGCCGCGAGAAGGGACAGGTCAAGCGGGGCTGAGACGCTGTGCACACGACAGTCCTATTTGTTTGCAGCATCCCCCCTCCCCACAGCGCGACTGAACTAGTGAGCCTAAAAAACCAGCAAATGGAAGAAGTTAAACAGAGGGAACCGCCTTGGAAGTGATCCCACATGGCCCAAAACATCAGAGAAGGGCCAGATATATTTTTACTATTTTTAAAATCATTCCTTTTTTTCTTTCTTTTTTCTTTTTTTTTCTAACTTTTTTTTAATTGTTAAGCCTTCTATTTCTCCTCTAATTTTTATTACTATAACCTACTATTACTATTTAAAATAAAAAAGACTTTTTTTTTTTTTTTTTAAGGCAAACTCCATATATAGCCTTTGGATGGTCATTGGTGATTTTTGTTTTGTTTTGTTTGTTTGTTTGTTTGTTTTAATAATTCTTGTTTTTTTTTTCTTTCTTTCTTTCCTCCTTTTTCCTTCTGCTTCTTTTCTTTAACATTGTATTTTTGAAAATCCAACCTCTACTCTAGATTTTTAATCTTTGCTCTTAGGTTTTGTTGTCAATTTTGTACATTTAAAAACCCAAACTTCACTACCCAATTTTACCTGAGAGCGAGATTACTGGCTTGACCACTCTCTCCTCCTTTGGACTCTCCTTTTTCTCCACCAGGTGGCCTCTGTCTCTTTTCTCCTCCATCTCTTCTCTATCCAACTCTGTGAATCTCTGTGTCTTCCAGACGGTGGAGAACACCTAAGGAACTGGTTACTGGCAGGATTTATCTCTCTCCTTCTCATTCCTCTCTCTTATCCTCCTGGTCACCTCTGTCTACTTCCTCCCTCTCCTCTTCCCTGTATAACTCCGTAAATACCTCTGAGCGGTCTAGACTATAGAGCACACATAAGGAAGTGACTACTGGCTAGCTTGCTCTCTCCTCTTTTGATCTCACCGCATTTCATTCCAGTCACCTCTAACTACCCCCTCCATCTTCTCTTCTCCCTGTAACTCAGTGAACCTCTCTGAATGTCCCTCAATGTGGAGAAACTTTTCATCTTTAACCTAGATGTTTTATCATTGGTGCTGTATAGATGGAGAAGTCTAGAGGCTACTGTAAAAATAAAACTGAAAACCAGAAGCAGGAGGCTTAAATCCAAAGCCTGAAAACATTAGAGAACTCTTGAATTCAGGGAACATTAAGCAATAGGAGCTCATCAAATGCCTTCATATCTATACTGAAACCAAGCTCCACCCAAGGGCCAACAAGTTCCAAAACAAGACATACCACTCAAATTCTCCAGCAACACGGGAACACTCCCCTGAGCTTCAATATACAGGCAGCTCAAAATTATTCCAAAACCTCTGATGTCTCATAACCCATTACTGGTCACTCAACTGCACTCCAGAGAGAAGAAACCCAGCTCCACCCACCAGAACTCCAACACAAGCCTCCCTAACCAGGAAACCTTGACAAGCCACTGATAGAACCCCACCCACAGCGAGGAAGCTCCATAATAAAGAGAACTCCACAAACTACCAGAATATAAAAAGGCCACCCCAAACACAGCAATATAACCAAGATGAAGAGACAGAGGAATACTCAGCAGGTAAAGGAACAGGAGAGTTGCCCACCAAACCAAACAAAAGAGGAAGAAGTAGGGAATCTACCTGAGAAGGAATTCCGAATATTGATAGTGAAAATGATCCAAAATCTTGAAATCAAAATGGAATCACAGATAAATAGCCTAGAGACAAGGATTGAGAAGATGCAAGAAAGGTTTAACAAGGACCTAGAAGAAATAAAAAAGAGTCAAAATATAATGAATAACGCAATAAATGAGATCAGAAACACTCTGGAGGCAACAAATAGTAGAATAACGGAGGCAGAAGATAGGATTAGTGAAATAGAAGATAGAATGGTAGAAATAAATGAATCAGAGAGGAAACAAGAAAAACGAATTAAAAGAAACGAGGACAATCTCAGAGACCTCCAGGACAATATGAAATGCTCCAACATTCGAATTATAGGAGTCCCAGAAAAAGAAGACAGAAAGAAAGATCATGAGAAAATCCTTGAGGAGATAATAGTTTAAAACTTCCCTAAAATGGGGAAGGAAATAATCACCCACGTCCAAGAAACACAGAGAGTTCCAAATAGGATAAACCCAAGGTGAAACACCCCAAGACACATATTAATTAAACTAACAAAGATCAAACACAAAGAACAAATATTAAAAGCAGCAAGGGAAAAACAACAAATAACACACAAGGGGATTCCCATAAGGATAACAGCTGATTTTTCAATAGAAACTCTTCAGGCCAGGAGGGAATGGCAAGACATACTTAAAGTGATGAAAGACAATAACCTACAGCCCAGATTACTGTACCCAGCAAGGATCTCATTCAAATACGAAGGAGAAATCAAAAGCTTTACAGACAAGCAAAAGCTGAGAGAATTCAGCACCACCAAACCAGCTCTCCAACAAATTCTAAAGGATATTGTCTAGACAGGAAACACAAAAAGGGTGTATAAACCCGAACCCAAAACAATAAAGTAAATGGAAACAGGATCATACTTATCAATAATTACCTTAAACGTAAATGGGTTGAACGCCCCAACCAAAAGGCAAAAACTGGCCGAATGGATACAAAAACAAGACCCCTCTATATGCTGCTTACAAGAGACCCACCTCAAAACAAGGGACACGTACAGACTGAAAGTGAAGGGCTGGAAAAAGATATACCACGCAAATAGAGACCAAAAGAAAGCAGGAGTGGCAATACTCATATCCGATAAAATAGACTTTAAAACAAAGGCTGTGAAAAGAGACAAAGAAGGCCACTACATAATGATCAAAGGATCAATCCAAGAAGAAGATATAACAATTATAAATATATATGCACCCAACATAGGAGCACCGCAATATGTAAGACAAATGCTAACAAGTATGAAAGGGGAAATCAACAATAACACAATAATAGTGGGAGACTTTAATACCCTACTCACACCTATGGACAGATCAACTAAACAGAAGATTAACAAAGAAACGCAAACTTTAAATGATACATTAGATCAATTAGACCTAATTGATATCTATAGGACATTTCACCCCAAAACAATGAATTTCACCTTTTTTTCAAGTGCTCATGGAACCTTCTCCAGGATAGATCACATCCTGGGCCATAAATCTAAACTTGATAAATTCAAAAAAATCGAAATCATTCCAAGCATCTTTTCTGACCATAATGCATTAAGATTAGATCTCAATTACAGGAGAAAAACTACTAAAAATTCCAACATATGGAGGTTGAACAACACACTTCTGAATAACCAACAAGTCACAGAAGAAATCAAAAAAGAAATCAAAATATGCATAGAAACTAATGAAAGTGAAAACACAACAACCCAAAACCTGTGGGACACTATTAAAGCAGTGCTAAGAGGAAAGTTCATAGCAATACAGGCATACCTCAAGAAATAAGAAAAAAGTCAAATAAATAACCTAACTCTACAACTAAAGAAACTAGAAAAGGAAGAATTGGAGAACCCCACAGTTAGTAGAAGGAAAGAAATCTTAAAAATTAGGGTAGAAATAAATGCAAAAGAAACAAAAGAGACCATAGCAAAAATCAACAAAGCCAAAAGCTGGTTCTTTGAAAGGATAAATAAAATTGACAGACCACTAGCCAGACTCATCAAGAAGCAAAGAGAGAAAAATCAAATCAATAAAATTAGAAATGAAAATGGAGAGATCACAACAGACAACACAGAAATACAAAGGATCATAAGAGACTACTATCAGCAGTTGTATGCCAATAAAATGGACAACGTGGAAGAAATGGACAAATTCTTAGAAAAGTACAATTTTCCAAAACTGAACCAGGAAGAAATAGGAAATCTTAACAGACCCATCACAAGCATGGAAATTGAAACTGTAATCAGAAATCTTCCAGCAAACAAAAGCCCAGGTCCAGACGGCTTCACAGCTGAATTCTACCAAAAATTTCGAGAAGAGCTAACACCTATCCTACTCAAACTCTTCCAGAAAATTGCTGAGGAAGGTAAACTTCCAAACTCATTCCATGAGGCCACCATCACCCTAATACCAAAACCTGACAAAGATGTCACAAAAAAAGAAAACTACAGGCCAATATCACTGATGAACATAGATGCAAAAATCCTCAACAAAATTCTAGCAATCAGAGTCCAACAACACATTAAAAAGATCATACACCATGACCAAGTGGGCTTTATCCCAGGGATGCAAGGATTCTTCAATATCCACAAATCAATCAATGTAATTCACCACATTAACAAATTGAAAAATAAAAACCATATGATTATCTCAATAGATGCAGAGAAGGCCTTTGACAAAATTCAACATCCATTTATGATACAAACTCTCCAGAAAGCAGGAATAGAAGGAACATACCTCAACATAATAAAAGCTATATATGACAAACCCACAGCAAACATTATCCTCAATGGTGAAAAATTGAAAGCATTTCCCCTAAAGTCAGGAACAAGACAAGGGTGCCCACTTTCACTGCTACTATTCAACATAGTTCTGGAAGTTTTGGCCACAGCAATAAGAGCAGAAAAAGAAATAAAAGGAATCCAAATTGGAAAAGAAGAAGTAAAACTCTCACTGTTTGCAGATGACATGATCCTCTACATGGAAAACCCTAAAGACTCCACCAGAAAATTACTAGAGCTCATCAATGAATATAGTAAAGTTGCAGGATATAAAATCAACACTCAGAAATCCCTTGCATTCCTATACACTAATAATGAGAAAGTAGAAAAAGAAATTAAGGAAACAATTCCATTCACCATTGCAACGAAAAGAATAAAATACTTAGGAATATATCTACCCAAAGAAACTGAAGACCTATATATAGAAAACTATAAAACACTGATGGAAGAAATCAAAGAGGACACTAATAGATGGAGAAATATACCATGTTCATGGATCGGAAGAATCAATATAGTGAAAATGAGTATACTACCCAAAACAATTTACAAATTCAATGCAATCCCTATCAAGCTACCAGTCATATTTTTCACAGAACTAGAACAAATAATTTCACAATTTGTATGGAAATACAAAAAACCTCGAATTGCCAAAGCAATCTTGAGAAAGAAGAATGGAACTGGAGGAATCAACTTGCCTGACTTCAGGCTCTACTACAAAGCCACAGTCATCAAAACAGTATGGTACTGGCACAAAGACAGACATATAGATCAATGGAACAAAATAGAAAGCCCAGAGATAAATCCACACACATATGGACACCTTATCTTCAACAAAGGAGGCAAGAATATACAATGGAGTAAAGACAATCTCTTTAACAAGTGGTGCTGGGAAAACTGGTCAACCACTTGTAAAAGAATGAAACTAGATCACTTTCTAACACCGCACACAAAAATAAACTCAAAATGGATTAAAGATCTAAATGTAAGACCAGAAACTATAAAACTCCTAGAGGAGAACATAGGCAAAACACTCTCAGACATAAATCACAGCAGGATCCTCTATGATCCACCTCCCAGAATTCTGGAAATAAAAGCAAAAATAAACAAATGGGATCTAATCAAAATTAAAAGTTTCTGCACAACAAAGGAAAATATCAGCAAGGTGAAAAGACAGCCTTCTGAATGGGAGAAAATAATAGCAAATGAAGCAACTGACAAACAACTAATCTCAAAAATATACAAGCAATTTATGCAGCTCAATTCCAGAAAAATAAACGACCCAATCAAAAAATGCGCCAAAGAACTAAATAGACATTTCTCAAAAGAAGACATATGGATGGCTAACAAACACATGAAAAGATGCTCAACATCACTCATTATCAGAGAAATGCAAATCAAAACCACAATGAGGTACCACTTCACACCAGTCAGAATGGCTGCGATCCAAAAATCTGCAAGCAATAAATGCTGGAGAGGGTGTGGAGAAAAGGGAACCCTCCTACACTGTTGGTGGGAATGCAAACTAGTACAGCCACTATGGAGAACAGTGTGGAGATTCCTTTAAAAATTGCAAATAGAACTACCTTATGACCCAGCAATCCCACTGCTGGGCATACACACCGAGGAAACCAGATTTGAAAGAGACACATGTACCCCAATGTTCATCGCAGCACTGTTTATAATAGCCAGGACATGGAAACAACCTAGATGTCCATCAGCAGAGGAATGGATAAGAAAGCTGTGGTACATATACACAATGGAGTATTACTCAGCCATTAAAAAGAATTCATTTGAATCAGTTCTGATGAGATGGATGAAACTGGAGCCGATTATACAGAGTGAATTAAGCCAGAAAGAAAAACACCAATACAGTATACTAACACATATATATGGAATTTAGAAAGATGGCAATGACGACCCTGTATGCAAGACAGGAAAAAAGACACAGCTGTGTATAACGGGCTTTTGGACTCAGAGGGAGAGGGATAGGGTGGGATGATTTTGGAGAATGGCATTCTATCATGTATACTATCATGTAAGAATTGAATCGCCAGTCTATGTCTGATGCAGGATACAGCATGCTTGGGACTGTTGCATGGGGATGACCCAGAGAGATGTTATGGGGAGGGAGGTGGGAGGGGGGTTCATGTTTGGGAACACATGTAAGAATTAAAGATTTTAAAATTAAAAAAAAAAAAAGAAATGATTTAGCTTAGTGAGGAAAACATATCAAAATCTAAGATAGACTGGAAACTAGGCATCTTGCACCAAACAGCCAAGCTGCGAATGCAAATAAAAAGTACTTGAAGAAATTTAAAAGTGCTCCTCCAGTGAACACATGAATGTGCTTCCATGCTAAGTCACTTCAGCTGTGTCTGACTCTTTGTAACTTTGTAGATTGTAGTCTGCCGGGCTCCTCTGTCCATGGGATTCTCCAGGCAAGAATATTGGACTGGGTTGTCATGCCCTCCTCCAGGGGAATACATGAATGATAAAACAAAGAATCTTATTGCTGATATGGAGAAAGTTTTAGCGGTCTGAACAGAAAATCAAACCAGTCAGGATAGTCTCTTAAACCTACATTAGAACAAAGTCCTAAGTCTCTTCAGTCTATGAAGGCTGAGAGAGTGGGGAAGTTGCAGAAGAAAAGTCTGAAGGTAGCAGAGGTTTGTTCATGAGGTTTACAGAGAGATGCTATCTCCTCAACATAAAGGGCAAGCTGAAGTAGCAAATGCTGATGTAGAAACTGCAGCAAGTTATCCAGAAGATGTAGCTAAGGTAGCTAATGAAGTTGCCTACTCTAAACAACACATTTTCAACATAGACAAAACAGCCTTCTTGGAAAATTTTCCATCTATCATTTTTTTTAGAGAGGAGAAGTCAATGCCTGGCTTCAAAGCTTCAGAGCAGAAGCTCACTGTCTTCTTAGTGGCTAATGTAACTGGTGACTTTAAGTTGAAGTCAGTGTTCATTTACCATTCTGAAAATCCTAAGGCCCCTGAGAATTATACTAAATCTACTCACCTGTGCTACGTAAATGGGACAGCAAAACCTGGATGATAGCACATTTGTTTACAACATGGTCTATGGAATATTTTTTAAAATATTTTTTGATGCTGACCATTATTAAAGTCTTTATTAAATTTGTAAAAAAAAATGCAATACATAATACGATACAATACCATTATAATTGTTTCCCACAGATTTTTGCTAGTAATGAAAATAGAGAGTTACATGTTAACTGAATTCCAGTTATGCTTTCATTACACTAGAATTCAGGTTTTCTTATATAAGCATAAGAGAAAAATGGTTTGTTCTGAACCCAAAATGAGGCTTCTACTGTTTTTCCTCAATTTCCAGCCAAAACATATTTGCTACCTTCCTTCAATCTCTTTAGTTCTGAATTTCTGTTACAGAAGATATTGTTTGCCATTTATATGAATATTTAGAACTTATGAAAATAAGGTTATAGAACAAATGCATAGATCAGGTCTCAATTATTAATATATTTCTGTAATATATAGAATAATTATATGATTACATTAAAGTTTGCCAGATGAGTGCAAAGAAAAGGTACAGAGGGGAGAGGGGTTATCACAGTGCTATTCAAACACTGGGTCCACAAATGCATTTGTTCACAATTGGTTTATTATTATGGCAAGAAAAATACAGAAAATGAGAATAAATATTTATAACATGCTATTGAAAATTGACAGTACTTTATGTATGGAAACTAATAATAGCACATTAGTGGTTTGTATCTTTTATGTCTTTATTGTGTTAGTTACTCAGTCTTCGTTTCAACTGCATGGATCACTGGAGACTGCCAAGATCCCCTGTCCATGGAATTCTCCAGGGAAAAATACTGGAGTGACTGGTCATTCCCTTCTCCAGAGGATCTTCCCAACCCAGGGATCAAACCAAAGTTTCTTGCATTGCAGGCATATTCTTTACCATCTGAGCCACTAGGGAAGCCGTTTGGATATTTTTAAATTTCAATTTTAATATTTTTTTATTTTACAAAAATATTGTTCCACAATGGATTATGACAACACAATCACCTTCTTCATCATCAACAGCTGCAATATCTTTTATCATAGATCATTTGATAAGCACTAGTTCGTTGTGATTTGCAGTCATATTACTGAATTTATGAGCCATAGGATCTAAATCAATGATAGAATAAACAAAGGAGTGAATTGATTGGATGAGGGATGACAGGGTTTAGTGGACCAGAGGTTCTCAGAAGAGCAGGTCTTGAATATTCATGGCTGTAATCAGAAAGCAGAAAGCATGAGATAGTGATTTTGAAGGAGGAGGAGTTAAGACCAGACTGTCGCTGACTCAGGTGGAATGACCAAAAAATTCTTTAGTGATAATGAGATGAAGGAACTGAGAGGCCATTGTTTGAGACAAAACTTTCATGGAAAATGCACAAGTTACCAAGGATGACTGAATTACCCAGCAGTGATAGGAAGGCTTTTATCCAGGTGGCCATGGAGGGGAGATGGCAATTCTATAGGGAGACAGAAAGCAAGAGAGAAAAAAGAAATGTGCAGATTCTGTTTGTAACAAGACTCTTCAACTGCATAGTTCGACTGTTAGATGAAAGAGAGTTTGTGTAAGATAAATGGCCTATGAAGGGGAAGATAAATGAGACATGAATAAATACATACAACAATAAAAATTTGAAAATTCCCTATAGAAATTGACATTATCTCATCTCCTGCCTCATTTAGCTCTGGAGTTCTCACTGTGGCCTGAAAAATAGATCCAGTTTCCACAAACATTTATTTTGTCTCAGTTTTCAAAATTGAGAGCTAACGTGAGATCTACCAGAATCACACTGATTATATTCTTTCCAACCAAAGGTGGAAAAGTTCTATACAGTCAGGAAAAGCAAGACTGGGAACTGAATGAGGCTCAGATCATGAACTCATTATTGCCAAATTTAGACTTAAATTGAAGAATGTAGGGAAAACCACTTGACCATTCAGGTACGACCTATATTAAATGCCTTATAATTATACAGTAGAAGTGACAAATAGATTCAAGGGATTAGATCTGATAGAGTGCCTGAAGATCTATGAATAGAGGTTCATGACATTGTACAGGAGGTAGGGATCAACACCATCCCTAAGAAAAATAAATGCAAAAAGAAAGAAATGGTATTCTGAGGAGGCCTTACAAACAACTATGATAAGAAGAGAAGTGAAAGGCAAAAGAAAAAGGGAAAGACATACTTACATGAATGCAGGGTTCCAAAGAATAGCAAGGTAAGATAAGAGAGCCTTCCTCAGTGATCAGTGCAAACAGATAAGCAAAACAGTAGAATGGGAAAGACTACTGATCTCTTCAAGAAAATTAGAGATACCAAGGGAACATTTCATGCAAAAATGGGCTTCATAAAGGGCAGCAATGGTATGGACCTAACAGAAGCAGAAGATATTAAGAAAAGGTGACAAGAATACACAGAAGAACTGTACAAAAAGATCTTCACAACCCAGATAATCACGATGGTGTGATCACTCATCTAGAGCCAGAGATCCTCAAATGTGAAGTCAAGTGGGCCTTAGAAAGCATCACCACAAACAAAGCTAGTGGACGTGACAGAATTCCAGTTGAGCTATTTCAAATCCTGAAAGATGATGCTGTGAAAATGCTGCACACAGTATGCCAGCAAATTTTGAAAGCTCAGCAGTGGCCCCAGGACTGGAAAATGGCAGTTTTCATTCCAATCTCAAAAAAGACATTATCAAAGAATGTTGAAACTACCACACAATTGCACTCATCTCACACGCTAGCAAATTAATGCTCAAAATTCTTCAAGCCAGGCCTCAACAGTACATGAACCAAGAAATTCCAGATGTTCAAGCTGATTTTAGAAAAGGCAGAGGAACCAGAGTTCAAATCGCCAACATCCACTGGATCACTGAAAAAGCAAGAGAGTTCCAGAAAAACATCTAGATATGCTTTATTGACTATGCCAAAGTCTTTGCCTATGTGGATCACAACAAACTGTGGACAGTTCTACAAGAGACGGAAATACCAGAGCACCTGACCTGCCTCCTGATAAATCTGTATACAGGTCAAGAAAGAACAGTTAGAGGGGGACATGGAATAGCAGACTGGTTCTAAATTGGGAAAGGAGTATGTCAATGCTGTATATTTTCACCCTACTTGTTATCTTCTATGCAGAGTATATCATGCAAAATGCCAGGCTGGACAGAGCACAAGCTGGAATCAAGATTGCCAGGAGAAATATCAATAACCTCAGATACGCAGATGACACCAATCTTATGGCAGAAAGAGAAGAAGAACTAAAGAGTCTCTCGATGAAAGTGAAAGAGGAGAGCAAAAACGTTGTCTTAAAATTCAAGATTAGAAAACTAAGATCATGGCATTTGATCACAGCATATGTATGGCTTCTTTTGTTGTGGAGCATGGACTCAACGGCATGCCAGCTTTAGTAGGTGTGGCCTGTGGGTTCCGTAGTTGGGGCCTATGCCCACTTACTCTTCTGTTTAAAAGTTCTATATCTTACTATGGAGTGGTCTCTATCTCTTTTTTTAATCCTTGATTCATTTTAGAGATTTTTTTTTTTTTTAAGTCAGGTATGTCTAAAGTATGGCTGAAAAGTAATTAGGCATCTGAATCTTGAACTTTCCTGAGGAAGTAGGTCACCAAATAGGGTTCAAAATTAGGCAATCTCTCTTTTTAAGTACTTGAGAAACTTTGAGTATTGCAGATTATTATTTATTAATTTACCCTTGAGATGAAATGCAAAATGATTTCACTTATATTTACCTTGAATGAATTAGTTAATAAATTTGGTAAGATTTACTTCATTCTAGCATTAGCAGCCTGGCATCTGGGAGTTTATAGATAATCTGTCTTTTCTAAGCAACTCAATGTTACATTTGCTTCTTATATAATAAGCGTACATTTTGAGATTTGAAAGCTTAGTTGAGGGAGGCACTAATAGATCTCTTTAAGAAATAATGTTTGAAATTTATTTGCATTTCTTCTTTTGATGACATTTCAGTTCATGCTCCCAGAACAAACTGTATTATGACTTATTTTAAGCGTGCAGGTGAATTCATGCACTACATTTTTTGCTATTTTTTAAATCATGTTTTTGACCATTGCAATGTTTTTCTGTTTGATTTTTGTTATTTTTAGTCAACTATCTATAAGTACACACTTAGTAGAAACAACTTGGATAGAGTGAAATGCTATGACTTTTATGCAATTTTGCTGTTTGGTGATTCTCGACTAGTTGCCACCACCACATCATTTCACAAAGTCAAGACACAATTTTGTCTGTTATTATTGTGTTGGGTGGTCAAGATATGCTATGCGTATATAGTGAAAAGAAACGAGGGACACTGCTAATCATACTACCATTCAAAGGACAGAGGCTTGCATTGAAGAAGAACTCTGAGGTTGAGAAACACTAGACTAGTTGAACAAAATACCATCTTGATGCTTTTTCACAAAGGCCAAATAATTGTGGTCTTTCTCCATCTCTTCAATGAATGGGTACTATGTGGTGAGATATTTCTGAGTCTTCAATTTTCACCTGCAAGTTTCAAGTTCTCTGATGTTGGCATAGCAACTAAATCTTTCTGAACATAATCTTCCTGTTTATAAAATTGACTCAACAAGACCTTCATCCTATGGTTGCCAGAAGGCTTAAATTAGATGTATATATAAAACATTTAGCAGTGTTTTTCAGATGTATTAGACTCCCAAGAGTTTTCCTCCATTTCCCATAATGTTATAATACATTTCAGCAATTTCAAAAAAGATTACTTCTTATTTTAACATTTTAGTCAGAAGATATACCTATATATTTTTAATCAATAAAATAAGAGAGGGAGTGTTTAGTATTGGCTTGATGGCTCTATTTTGTTGTTGTTGTTGTTGTTGTTGTTCTTTAAACTTTTCATCATCTACTTCATCAGGAAATATTTTAACACCTTATGCATGGTCTATCAGTGAGAAATCTTGAGCAAGTAGCATTAGGTTAGAAAGTAAATCTACATACTTCTTTTAGTTACCTTGAGAAAAAAAAAATAAGAAGAAGTTTTAATTTTTTGAAGTTAAATATTTTCTTGAATAAAAAGAGACAGGCATGTGTGTGTGCATGCTAAGTCACTTCAGTTGTATCCAACTCTTTTTGACCTTATGGACTGTTGCCCATTAGGCTCCTCTTTTCATGGGATTCTCCAGACAAGAATACTGAAGTGGGTTGCCATGCCCTACTCCAGGGGATCTTCCCGACTCAGGGATGGAGCTGCAATGTTACATCTCCTGCATTGACAGGTAGGTTCTTTACCACTAGCGCTGCCTAGTGGCATATCTTCGGGAATCCTGGAGACTGGCATATCTGTATATATAAATTCTGAGTCGGACACGACTGAAGCGACTTAGCAGCAGCAGCAGCCAGGTGGGAGACCACTCACTGTTGCTCAAAGTGTAAAAAAAAGTGTATGCATTTAAATGGAGAAGGAAATGTGAACCCACTCCAGTATTCTTGCCTGGAGAATCCCAGGGACAGAGAAGTCTGGTGGGCTTCCGTCTACGGGGTCGCACAGGGTCGGACAGGACTGATGCGATTTAGCAGCAGCAGCAGCATACATTTAAATAGATTTCAGGATACACTTGGAAGTTTCTTTAAAAATAGCACACACAGTTTGCTCTTTTAGCTATATATTTCTACTTATTTTTCTCCCTGAAATAAAGAATAAAATGTCCAGGCTAGAATTACCTACAAATATGATATGGAAAACTGAATTGCTTAGAAATTTGTGACTGCAGATTTATGGAAATGCAGTCAAATGAGTGAATGCCTATATTCCAGGTATTCATACATAATGCAATCTTGAATCCTGATTTTTTTGGCAAGAAAGAGATCAAAAGTTTTCATGCAAGTCAAACATTTCAATATGCATACACTTTCCTCCATTTCTTTCCTTTCCCCAGGCAAGCACAAAACTTTCAAATAAAATTGCCTGTTTAGTAGTTTTCATTTCTTTCTAGAATCTTTCAGAAACCGTTAAAAATTTCTCTGAGAAGGTTAGCTCCTTTTCAGCAAACATAATATATCCAGGATTTAAGTAGTCATGTACTTTTACAATGCATATAAAAACAGACTTGCCTTGAATTTATGAATTTTCTATTTCATGTAATACTTGAGAGATCATATATATATATTTTACTTTTTGATCACAATGTGTGATCCAAATTTATAATTTATACTAGAATAAGTCCTGAGTGTTCTTTTGACAAAGTTAAAATAATGGTAACAATGTAAGGCAACTCAAGTATGTATAAGATTTTCCACTGAGGTGTAGGAAGAAAACTACAGCCTTTCTAGTTATATTTTTATTTTAGAATAAAGAAATTTATTTTAAAATAAATAAAATAAAATCAAGTTTCTGAATGTAGGACACAAGAACTTACTGGATCTCATACATAGTAGTGAGGTGTTGGTTGGGATACTCATCATGTCTGAGGACTCTCAAGAAATCCTGAACATTACAGAGTTCCATAGAGTTGCTTTCACTTTTCATTTCAAAGTAATGCTATAAACTACAATCTCACTTTGCCGGTTTAAGTAAAACTTTCTATAGCATAGTACAGTTATAACATAAACATTCATCTCAAATGGACACGCTTTTAAAACATTCCCTAGTAGAAACTAGTTCAAAGAGAGTACTGACATACAAGAAATTAACAGTAAGAAAATGGCAGAACTACCTTTTATCCTATTACTAGTAGGAGATCTTTTGAAGCACCAGTATGAGAGAAAGACAGTGATGACCTAATTACACATGAAAATAAATTAGTTAAAAATTATATTGTTATCTTATTGAAATATAAATGTACGCCACTGTTATAACAATGAACCATCTCCTAAATGTGTGTGTGTGTGTGTCAGTGTATATGTAATGTAAATTGCAACTTCTTGAGGTATCATTTTAACTTCAGGGTAACAAGTATATAAAACTAAATCAATTTAGAACCAGACATTTTTAAAAAATATTTATTTATTTTTTAAATTTTACTTTATTTTACTTTACAATACTGTATTGGTTTTGCCATACATCAGCATGAATCCGCCATGGGTGTACACGTATTACCAACCCTGAACCACCCTCCCCCCCACCTCCCTCCCCATACCATCTCTCTGGGTCATCCCAGTGCAACAGCCGCAAGCATGCTGTAACTTGCATCAAACCTAGACTGGCGATTTGTTTCTTATATGATATTATACAAGTTTCAATGCCATTCTCCCAAATCATTCCACCCTCTCTCTCTCCCACAGAGTCCAAAAGACTGTTGTATACATCTGTGTCTCTTTTGTTGTCTCGCATACATGGTTATCATTACCATCTTTCTAAATTCCATATATATGTGTTAGTATACTGTATTGGTGTTTTTCTTTCTGGCTTATTTCACTCTGTATAATCAGCTC
Organism: Budorcas taxicolor; assembly: GCF_023091745.1. NCBI lineage: Eukaryota > Metazoa > Chordata > Mammalia > Artiodactyla > Bovidae > Budorcas > Budorcas taxicolor. The sequence continues at coordinate 77,124,685 of NC_068910.1, forward strand.
CAATTTTATCCACCTCATTAGAACTGATTCAAATGCATTCTTTGTAATGGCTGAGTAATACTCCATTGTGTATATGTACCAAACCTTTCTTATCCATTTGTCTGCTGATGGACATCTAGGTTGCTTCCATGTTCTGGCTATTATAAACAGTGCTGCGATGAACATTGGGATACACGTGTCTCTTTCACTTCTGGTTTCCTGCATGTGTATGCCCAGCAGTGGGAATGCTGGGTCATAAAGTAGTTCTATTTCCAGTTTTTTAAGACTTTTGAATATCTGTATCCTTCATTGCTAGCCCAGATTTTTAAGGAGAAATCAAAATCAACAATGCAATTCACACTATTATTATAGCTATTAATATGTCAATAATACATGCAATATAGCTTTAATCATACTGTAGATAATATATTAACTATACTCATTATACAATAACCAAACTTTTAACAATATGTAGTGAGAAAAAAAAATTTCTCTACCCCAATAAAGAAAAGAAAAAAATGTTTTAATTGTCTTTAAATTTTATATTATCAGTTTTAAATGTATTTTAAATTTGTGTTTATTATTATAAGTATACAATACACTGATATATATTCATATTAAATGTAAATGCATTTATATACATATATATGCATATGCACATATATTTATACACATACCACAAGGACAATTTTTAACTTATAGACAGACATACACTAACAAAAATGCTTGAAGAATGCTGCTGTAATGTTACAAGTAGAAATTTATTATATTCTTGCCTTCAAAGAAACTACAAATATAAGAAAATAATAAAGCAAATAACAATATTTTATGTTCCTTTAGTAATTTAAAAACAGTGCAAATAGAGCTATTGATTATGAAATATGTTGAAAGGATTATGCTAAAATTTTAAACCATTTAATCAATAAATAGCAACATATGCAGTTTAACTCTGTTTTATTTTAGAAATTTAAAGAAAATTATTAAAAGTATCAGTATTTTATACAATGTTCTATATGAGCTTATGTGGCTTTTGACGTTACAGGATGATTTCATATACTTTACCATGTTTGAATTTTCACAAAAAAAGCTGCTTGTGAACGACTTAGATTGCATGTGTTTTGTAACAATTTAGAAGAGAAATCTGGAGTTCAGAGAGGTCATTCAATCAGTCACACACCTAAGAGACTTGAAGACATGTATTTTCTCCCGTCAATTTTCTCTATTGACTTTGTAATCTTCTCTAGCTCACCCTAATGCTGTTTTCATAAGTTTTTTCCAAGTATTTAAAACTGAGAGACTAATACTGCTTTTTTTTCTTTTGTCCCTCAAAAGGCATATTTGATGACAAAGGACTGACAATGAGTTGCTGCTGCTGCTGCTAAGTCGTTTCAGTCATGTCCAACTCTGTGCGACCCCGTAGATGGCAGCCCACCAGGCTCCCCCATCCCCGGGATTCTCCAGGCAAGAACACTGGAGTGGGTTGCCATTTCCTTCTCCAATGCATGAAAGTGAAAAGTGAAAGTGAAGTCGCTCAATTGCGACCCCATGGACTGCAGCCCACCAGGCTCCTCTGTCCATGGGATTTTCCAGGCAAAAGTACTGGAGTGGGGTGCCATTGCTTAGGGGTCATCAATTTTTTACCTTCTCTTTAATGGATTCACACTTTTTTTAGAAACTTACTTTGCCATGATACCATCACTATTACTTTGTTGATGTCTGTGGTGGAGATGACTGTCCATCAAAACCCTCTTCTTGGATTCAGGACAAAATGACAGTTTCCAGCTTCTCTTTCAATCATTATAGTAGTTTGACTAAGTTCCTCTTAAGGAGATAAGAGTAGAGAGAATGTGTGCTGCCTTCATGTTTGAACCTCTGCCTGGCTACCTGTGCCTCCTCCATGTCTGTTTTTCCTCCTGTCACCAATCCCTGAGCATGACAGACCAGTTTTTATGATGTGGACAGTGACAGTATTGTAGAAGGGAGGGGGCAGGAACTCTGGATCTCTGTGTGGTGTGGAGGAGAGTTGCTCTTCAGCCAGGAACACCTGTCTAAACTACAAAAGAACAAAGAACTAGGAACCCCTAAAGGTCATTTTGTGTGAAGTAGCTCAGTCATGTCCGACTGTTTGCAACCCCATGGACTGTAGCCTACCAGGATTCTCTGTGCATGGGTTTCTCCAGGCAAGAATACTGGAGTGGGTTGCCATTCCTTCCCTAGGAGATCTTCCCAACCCAGGGATCGAACCTGGGTCTCCTGCATTGTAGGCAGATGCTTTACCGTCTGAGCCACCAAGGAAGTCCAGAGTAGTGTACAGTAAGCTTTAATATAATATTTTAGATTTAATTTTTAAATACATTATTTTGCTTTTTACAATATACCATGCATGGCTCAGACAGTAAAGAATCTGCAATGCAGGAGAGCCAGGTTTGAATCCTGGGTAGGGAAGATCCCTTGGAGAAGGGAATGGCTATCAACTCCAATATTCTTGCCTGGCGAATCCCTTAGAAGCCTGGCAGGCCACAGTCCCTGAGGTCGCAAAGATTCAGACGAGACTGAACAACTAACACTTTCACTTTGAAAGTTTTCAGGACATTTTTTCTTCCCTTCTTGGCTTCTCTGGCTTCTCAGGCCTGTGGAGAGAGCTCAGTGATTATTTAAAACTTATTTCCCATTATAATTTGATAGCAAAACCTCTTTCAGATTTTCTGTTCACCTCTCAGGCTTTTCTGCTAGGCTTGCTTAATGTGCTGATCAGCACAGCAAGATGAACTTTAGCTCACATTTTAAACTGAAAAACTTATACTGTGATGCACATAGCAAATGTTGTGAAGAAGCAAAAATAACACAAAATGTGTCAATTTTCCCCACCCTTGCATTGTAAAGACTCTCCTTAAGACCTCAAAATGCCAAAATGAAGGAAGTGCTCATGTAACATTCTTTTCTTATATACAGCACATAATCCATTAGATGCCTTTACCTGAAGAAATCACATGCTGTACAGAAGTCATTTTAGAAAATATGTATGTATAGTTGACTACCTTAGTAACAATTTTATACTCTGCTTTGGAGTCTTTGCTGTTGAGTCTTACGGACTGACTGTAATAGCTGGAAACTATTGAAGAGTAGTTCATTCTGGGGTGTCTGCTATACAGCCCACTTTCTAGCCTCTCAGATGTCTAATTCAAGGCTAATTTCTAAGGTTTAGAGACTTTTACTATAGTGATTAGATTGGGAATTCCAGCGTTTACAAAGACCAAAATCTACTCGGTAAATTCTTCATAATTCCCCAATGACTGTCATCTGTGAGGAATTATAAATAACACTCGGTTTGATGCCAGAAGTCTAGTATATTCTGTACAACCAGAGTTCTGCTCATTTATCTGTCCTTCAGTTAAAAGTTGTGTCCAACTCTTTGTGACCCCATGGACTGTATCACACTATATTTCCCTGTTCATCACCATCTCCTGGAGCTTGCTCACAGTCATATCCATTGAGTTGGTGATGCCATCCAACTACCTCATCCTCTGTCACCCCCTTCTCCTCCTGCCTTCAATCTTTCCCAGCATTAGGGTCTTTTCCAATGAGTCAGCACTTCACATATGGTAGCCACATTATTGGCGCTTCAGCAACAGTCTTTCCAATCAGTATTCAGGGTTGATTTCTTTTAGGATTGACTGATCTGATCTTTTTGCAGTTCAAGAGACTACCAAGAGTCTTCTCTAACAGCACAATTTGAAAACATCAATTCTTTGGTGCTCAGCCTTTTTTATGTCCAAATGTCATATCCATACATGACTAATGTAAAAACTTTAGCTTTGACTTTTTGGGCCTTTGTCAGCAAAGTGATGCCTCTATTTTTTAATACTCTGTGTAGATTTATCACAGCTTTCCTTCCAAGAAGCAAGTGTCTTCTAATTTTGTTACTGCAGTCCCTGTCTGCAGTGATTTTGGAGCTGAAGAAAATTTCATAATAAATTACTATGCAGTTTGATATAACTCTAAAGACATAAAGAATTAGAGAAATAATATTCTAAATAATTGGGAAGCCAATAAAGTTTTCCATGTATATAGCCAGCAGTCAACCATAAGTAAGAAATATGAAATATATAAATAATCCTTATATAAATATATATATATATATATTTTTTAATTCCAAGACTGTAGAAACTTTTCCTAAAGCCCTTCAAAACCTTTCTACTGCTTTCTTTCCTACTTGTCTCCTTCATTGGTTACATCAAAAATTCAACATTTTTCTTATAGCATTCTACTCTTACACTAATTATATTGATGATGTGACTTATGGTAATATAGTGATGATGCAAACGGGAGTGATTGAGACTGTTTCTATGTATATATAAGTTAGTGAAGTGGTTAGTAGTATTGCTTTAAAAAATGCACATAAGAAGAAAAAAAGAGATCTCCTCTGTCTATTAAATTTAAGCCTGTGGATTAAGAAACTGTATACCAGACTGGTTTTATGCCAAGATATATGTATATGTATATGTATATGTCTGTGTGTGTGTAGGATGTACACATTATTTTCAATTTTAAATACAACGTTAGATATATTTTCACTCATGAAATGTTTTATGCTTAATTAGTTTAAACTCTACTGAGTTGTAAGTAGTATTCTATAATTTGCAGTCAGGGATGGTACAGAAATTGAAGAATTTACTTCAAAGGGGCTCATATGTGCTGTATTCTTTCCTAATTGTGAATATTAAAAATCTTTTAGGTTCTGTTGCTTACAATTCTCATAAAAACTCTATCGATGTGGGCACACTGGTGACTAGAGAAGTTCTGTGGTTTTCCCAGTAGTGGGTAGAACAGAGAGATACATGGGGGATATCTTCTTCCTGACCCAGTCACCTTAGTCTCTATGGCATATGCCCATTTTTCTCCTCCCCTTCTAACGATGTTGTTTTCCTCTTGTCCTCTTCTCACTACTTAAAAGTAATGCAACTTAATGTAAGAAGTTTCTCCCAGGGATATTTTTTAGAGGGGCAATCTGGGGATTTTTCACGACTAACATAAACTTTTTGCCTTTAGCATGGTTGAAAGGTCTCTGGTCCCACCAACGGTGCTGCTGAATGATCCAGAGTCTCAACACATGGGTCTCTTCACCAGCTTAGGCAGCCATGGAAGGTTTATCTAGAAAGTGTGGTTGTGAGAAAGTAGTTTCCTGAAAAGAAAGACTGACTTTATCTTATCAGCATCCTCTTAATGCTGAGAACTGTAGTTTTTCATGCAATAATAAAAATAATAACAAGGACCAAAAAAAAAAAAAAAAAAAAAAAGGCATTGTACTTAAGATCCAAATATTAACATAAAGATTAAAATATTTCAATGAGAAAATAAAAGGTAGATATCTTTACTTTTTAATATTTAATGCAAAGTAATTTTAATAAACTCTTACTTAAAAAAAAACTATAAAATAGATTTTAGTTATACTTATCTATTAACTAATTCAATTATTTTAATTTAGTCTAAGAATACACACACATTGTTTTCTAAGATTGGTCTTCCATGGGGAGGCTGCTCTGATATGTATATTTTTAAAGGTCATTGGAAGTCAGAAAGTCTTGGAGCCATCCCTAGATTCATAATGAAGGCATTGTCATGGATAAGGCAAAACTGAAGTCTGCATAAATAGTAAAGCTTTACCGTAAAGGGCACATTAAAGAATTATGTTAATTGAGGTCAAAGACATATTCTCACACAATTTTTATTTCCTCTAGAGTGTCCTGCAGAGTTCGAGGGACTTGCTGGATTTGAATAAATATTTGTTAAACAAAGATGAGGTCTTCCCTGGTGGTTCAGGGGTAAAAAGTTCACCTGCAATGCAGGAGATGCAGATTCAGTTTCTGCGTTGGGAAGATCCCCTGGAGGAGGAAATGGCAACCCATTCCAATATTCTTGCCTGGGAAATCCCTTGGACAAAGGAGACTGGGAGGCTACAGTCCACAGGGCCTGGGAGGATACAATCCATAAGGTTGCAAAGACTCAGATATGACTAAGTAACTAAAAACCAACAGCAACAAAAATACAAGTCAGCAGTTCATTTAAGAATCTTTTATCACTTAGTTATTTCTGTGTAACCAACACTTGTAATATATTGACAGGAGTTGGGGCAGAGGAGGTTTGGATTTTTGCAGAAACTAAAGACTGTGGCAAGTGATTTGTCATGTAAGTGAATAAAAGACATATTGATATGTCTTCAGTCAATAAATTGTTTAAGATTATTGGAACTACAGTCATTTTAATCTGTCTCAAAGTGATGAGTCTTTGGGAAGTTCTGCAGATCTAGGTCAGGTCATACTTGACTGATCTTGGTGTAGTCAGGGGTTAGTCAGCTGGGATCTGGCTGGTCATACACTGCCTCAGTTGAAGTGGGTCTCTCTGTTCAAGGTACTCTTTCACCCGACAGCTGGCCAGTCCAACTTATTCTCAAGGTAAATGAGCAAAGTTCCAAGAGAGCGCAGTATAAATGGCCTCCAGAGCTCTATACTCAGAATGCTGTGCTATGACAACTCTGCACTCTATAGGCCAAATGACAAGAACAGCTATGATTCCAGGGTTAAAGAAAAACACTTCACTTCTAGTTGGGAAGAGATGCCATATCTCACAGTAGGGGCCCTTTTTACCACCAATATGTGAAACATTGAAGTGAAAAAAGGAAGAAATCAGAATGTACTCAAGGCTCAAAATTCCTGCATGATGAATTTGTTAGTAGTCACTTTTTTCTCCCTGTCAGAAGCTCTAAATGACAGCAGAATAAGCTTTTCAAATAATTTATGTTATTTGTCAAAACAGCATAGTTATTCACACAAATGACCTAGCTGTGGGTTTGTCAAAGCCCTAATTTTCATGATCTGAGCATTGCTGTTTATAGCACAGTGCTTCTATATGGGGGCCTTTCAATTCCTCTGTTTTTTTTTTTTTTTTTTTTTTACCTTTCTGCACTATTTCCTGTTTAAATTTAAATAGGTTGCTACAAAATTCCCTTTTTATGGCAAAGAATGATTGGTTTAGTTGCTCTGATAATCTTTTTTTTTTTTTTTTTTTCCTTCCTAAAGTAATGCACAGACTAGCACAATCTTTTGATAAGCACACTGCAGGATTATTCATCCTTTTTTAATTGTCAAATTTTATTTTTTTAGGACAGTTTTAGGTTCAAGCAAAACCAGAGCAGAAAATACAGATTTCCCCATACACCTTCTCTCCCTAAACACAAACATTCCCTCAATGGCATTCCCTACTTAGAGCCATACATTTGTCACAATCAATGATTCTACATTGACACATCATAATCACACAAAGTTTATAGTTTTTATTAGAATTCAGACTAGTTGTACATTCTATGGGTCTGAACAAATGTAAATGATATGTATCCATCATTATATACCATATGGAGTATGGTCACTGTTCCCCAAATTTTCCATACTCTGCATAATTATTCTTCCCCTGCCCTACTCTTCACAACTGTTGATCTTTTCACTGTTTTTAGTTGTGCTTCTTCCAGAATGAAATATCATACAGTTGGAATAAAATCATGTATAGCTTTTTCACATTGGTTTCTTTTACTTAAAAAAATGCATTTCTCATTCTTCTGTCTTTAAACTGCTTGATAGCACGTTTCTTTCTGCTGCTAAGTCGCCTCAGTCATGTCCGACTCTGTGCGACCCCAGAGATGGCAGCCCACCAGGCTCCCCCGTCCCTGGGATTCTCCAGGCAAGAAAACTGGAGTGGGTTGCCATTTCCTTCTCCAACTTCAGTACAAACAGAAAGAAAAATGGTTCTATAGGAAGTTATACTCTTCAGTGCACTGAAACAGAGAAAGGAGCTTTATCCAAATTAACTGAAAAATGCTCTTCCTACAATTCACCTAAGGTCTACCATGAAATTTTAAGTTCTGGTCTTTGATTTGCTCCAAAAAATACTGAAATGGCAGGTACTGTATGGATAGTTCAATGATGGGCTCTATTATAGATTCATCAGATTAAAAAATAAGCAAGTGTCTCTACCCCATGCCCCAACAGAATAAAGATCATCTCTGAGCAGCAGGCAAAGTTATTTAATATGAGGTTACTCCTCAGTAGCAGTGGCTGTACCAGCCTTTGTTGTTGACCTCAAGGAGTTCTATCACCACCTGCAGGATGTTGTAATTGTGTTTCTTCAGCAGCCTTAGGTTCAACTGCCTGTCACAGAATCCCATTTCAAAGAGAGTCTATAATGTCTCATTGTGTGGATTATCAGTTTGTTTAATGGGAATACCAGAACACCTAACCTGCCTCTTGAGAAATCTGTATGCAGGTCAGGAAGCAACAAGTAGAACTGGACATGGAACAACAGACTGGTTCCAAATAGGAAAAGGAGTACATCAGGGCTGTATATTGTCACCCTGCTTATTTAACTTATATGCAGAGTACATCATGAGAAATGCTGGACTGGAAGAAACACAAGCTGGAATCAAGATTGCTGGGAGAAACATCAATAACCTCAGATATGCAGATGACACCACCCTTATGGCAGAAAGTGAAGAGGAGCTAAAAAGCCTCTTGATGAAAGTGAAAGAGGTGAGTGAAAAAGTTGGCTTAAAGCTCAACATTCAGAAAACGAAGATCATGACATCCAGTCCCATCATTCCATGGGAAATAGATGGAGAAACAGTGGAAACAGTGTCAGACTTTATTTTTTTGGGCTCCAAAATCACTGCAGATGGTGATTGCAGCTATGAAATTAAAAGACGCTTACTCCTTGGAAGAAAAGTTATGACCAACCTAGATAGCATATTCAAAATTAGAGACTTTACTTTGCTGACTAAGGTCCATTTAGTCAAGTCTATGGTTTTTCCAGTAGTCATGTATGGATGTGAGAGTTGGACTGTGAAGAAGGCTGAGTGCCAAAGAATTGATGCTTTTGAACTGTGATGTTGGAGAAGACTCTTTGAGAGTCCCTTGGACTGCAAGGAGATCCAACCAGCCCATTCTGAAGGAGATCAACCCTGGGATTTCTTTGGAAGGAGAATGATGCTAAAGCTGAAGCTCCAGTACTTTGGCCACCTCATGCGAACAGTTGACTCATTGGAAAAGACTTTGATTCTAGGAGGGATTGGGGGCAGGAGGAGAAGGGGACGAGCTAGGATGAGATGGCTGGATGGCATCACTGACTCGATGGACGTGGATCTGAGTGAACTCCGGGAGTTGGTGATGGACAGGGAGGCCTGGCGTGCAGCTATTCATGGGGTCGCAAAGAGTCGGACATGACTGAGTGACTGAACTGAACTGAACTGAACTCCCCCTGTTGAAGAATGTCTTACTTGCTTTCAAGTTTTGCTAACTGTGAATGAAGTTGATATAAACATTTGCTTGCAGGTTATTGTATGGACATATGTTGTCAATTAGTTTGTATAAATACCAAGAATTAAATTTCCTGGATATCGTGGCAAGTGTATGTTTAGTGTTGTACAAAATAACTAAACTACTAAAGTGTCTGTACCACTGTGTATTCACACCAGCACTGAATGAGAGTTCCTTGGAGGATTGCTTCTCATCCTCACCAGTGTTTGATGCTCTTAGTGTCTTGCATTATGAAATTATTAGGCTGTTTCTGCTTTATTGACTATGCCAAAGCCTTTGACTGTGTGGATCACAAGAAACTGCGGAAAATTCTGAAAAAGATGGGAATACCAGACCACCTAACCTGCCTCTTGAGAAATCTGTATGCAGGTCAGGAAGCAACAGGTAGAACTGGACATGGAACAACAGACTGGTTCCAAATAGGAAAAGGAGTACATCAGGGCTGTATATTGTCACCCTGCTTATTTAACTTATATGCAGAGTACATCATGAGAAACGCTGAACTGGAAGAAACATAAGCTGGAATCAAGATTGCTGGGAGAAATACCAATAACCTCAGATATGTAGATGACACCACCCTTATGGCAGAAAGTGAAGAGGAACTAAAAAGCCTCTTGATGAAAGTGAAAGACGAGAGTGAAAAAGTTGGCTTAAAGCTCAGCATTCAGAAAACGAAGATCATGACATCCGGTCCCATCATTCCATGGGAAATAGATGGAGAAACAGTGGAAACAGTGTCAGACTTTATTTTTGGGGGCTCCAAAATTACTACAGATGGTGACTGCAGTCATCAAATTAAAAGACACTTACTCCTTAGAAGAAAAGTTATGAGCAACTTAGATAGTATATTCAAAAGCAGAGACATTACTTTGCTGACTAAGGTCCATCTAGTCAAGGTTATGGTTTTTCCTGTGGTCATGTATGGATGTGAGAGTCGGACTGTGAAGAAGGCTGAGCGCCGAAGAATTGATGCTTTTGAACTATGATGTTGGAGAAGACTCTTGAGAGTCCCTTGGACTGCAAGGAGATCCAACCAGCCCATTCTGAAGGAGATCAACCCTGGGATTTCTTTGGAAGGAATGATGCTGAAGCTGAAGCTCCAGTACTTTGGACACCTCATGCGAAGAGCTGACTCGTTGGAAAAGACTCTGATGCTGGGAGGGATTGGGGGCAGGAGGAGAAGGGGACGGCCGAGGATGAAATGGCTGAATGGCATCACGGACTCGATGGACGTGGATCTGAGTGAACTCCGGGAGATGGTGATGGACAGGGAGGCCTGGCGTGCTGTGATTAATGGGGTCTCAAAGAGTTGGACACAACTGAGCAGCTGAACTGAAACAATATATCTTTTAATTCCTTAATGTTTTTTTCAGTTTTGACTTAGAGAATAGCTTAAAATTTATTTAATTATGCTTTACATAAAACTTTAAAGTGTATACATTTTAAAAATTAGCACTAATCATGAATAAAAATGTGATATTCTTGTTTTGCCAGGTTTACTATATTTATTATTATAAAATATCCATGCAACAGACGTTAATCTTAATGGAAACACTTGAGAATAAAAGAGGCAGTGATCCAAGGTGAGAGCCTGATGTTCCACTTTGTGGAACTCCTAGGTTTAACGGTGACCAGGACTCAAAAGTGTTGGCAAGGGGCTGAGTCATCCAGGGTCTTCCTATGGTTGGAGCTTGACCTACGCAGAGTAATTGGGGCCTCATTCATTCTTCTCAGGATCTTGCAACCTGTTGTGTTTTTGGAATGACATGTTCAAGTCAATTTCTAAAAACTCTATTTGATCTACAGTGATCCTGAAATTTTAGTTAAAATCAATGATACATTCCTTTCTTCTATGTTCTCTTTTTCTTCTGCCCTTCCTCTTGCTCCTCCCCTTCCTACCTTCCCCATCCCCATTTTTCCCCTTCTCTTCTTTTTTTTCTCCTTCTGGTCCTTCTCCTGCTCCTTTTTTCTTCTTCATCTTCTTTCACTTCCTCTGATTGATTACTAAATACTTACTTTACGGTCTTAGAGACAGCACTGCTTCTCTAACCTTATTCAGCTTCATCAGGGGAATGATGCAAGGTATGGGAGCCAGAACCATAGCAGAATAAAGGACAGTGAGAGTTGGACCATAAAGAAGGCTGAGCATCCAATAAATGATGCTTTCAAACTGTGGTACTGGAGAAAACTTTTCAGAATCCCTTGGACAGCAAGGAGATCAAACCAGTCAATCCTAAAGGAAATCAACTCTGAATAGACACTGAAGGACTAATGCTGAAGCTGAAGCCCCAGTACTTTGGCCACTTGATACATAGAGTTGAATCATTGGAAAAAACCCTGATGCTGGGAAAGGAAAAAGGGGTGACAGAGGATAAGATGATTGAATGGCATCACTAATACAATGGACATGAGTTTGAGCAAAATTTGGGAGACAGTGAAGGACAGAGAATCCTGGAGTGCTGCAGTCCATGGGGTCATAAAGAGTCAGACATGACTTAGTGACTGAACAACAAAAATCCACAGGAAGTCATATCTGTACTAAATGAGATCAGTGAATATTATACACATCCTAGAGCCAAATCTTCCCAACCCAGGAATTAAACGGGGGTCACCTACATTGCAGGTGGATTCTTTACCAACTAAGCTATCAGGGAAGCCCTCCAAAGCTGAAGAGGGGCCTATACTTCAGAAATGTCATGTTTTTACTATAATTATTTGTTGTAAGATGTTCCTGATAGTCTATTTAGAAAATGGGTCATTAGGAAATTTAATTGTCTAAAAATGAATCTTAAGTGCTAATAATGCCTTGAAATAACATAAAATAAATTATTAAAATTAATATATGCATTGTTTAGACAGTATTTGGGGGAGAAAAGATTCAAGTTTAGTTCATTCTAAAAGAGATTTAATGTAAGCCCATCTGTTATAAGCAATGCATATATACTTCTGCCTTTTCTCAGAAAGAAAAATAAAAATACTCTTCAAATTTCTATTGTATGAAGGAAGACCCTCTCTCTGGAGCACTGAAATTGACTTAAAGCTTCAAGATAAGACATACTTCACCATAAATCACACCTGGTTAATATCATCATAGCATTCTCACTTTCTTGTATTTATAGTGGTTTTCCTTAACCTTGTCAAAACAAAAAACAACAACAAGAAATAAAAGTAAATTATGTTAGTAAGTACCAATAACACTAGTTTAAATTCTAACATTCCAGTCAAATATCTCATTTATTTTTCCATTCCTCACCAAGAATGTCAAAACTGATGTAACTGCAAAATAGCAGCTAATTTTTATTTTGCTTTTTTATTGTCTTAACTGCAGAATAGCAGCTAATTTTTATTTTGCTTTTTATTATTTTGTTACTGGGCTTCCAAGGTGACTCACAGTAAAGAATCTGCCCATAGTGCAGAAAACACAGGTTCCATCCCTGGGTTGCGAAGATCCCCTGAAGAAGAGAGTGGCAACCCTCTCCAGTATTCTTACCTGGAGAATTCCATGAACAGAGGAGCCTGGCAAGCTATAGTCCATGAGGTGTCAAAGAGCTGGACCTGACTGAGCAACTAACACACACACACACACACACACACACACACACACACACACACATTATGTTTGTAGTTTGTGAGTAAGCAGTATGAACCTCTTAATAGTGGACATCATGTCTCTGTGCTTTAAATTTGAGCATCCTCAGTACTTAGTATCATCCTGATATTTGGCGGACATCACCCAGATGTATCTGTTGAATGAATCAATGAATCAATGTGTGTGTATGCGTGCTCAGTTGTGTCTAACTCTTTGTTACCTCATGGACTGTAGTCAGGCTCCTCTGTCCATGGGACTTTTCAGGTAAGAATACTGGAGTGGATTGCCACTTCCTTCTCGCAATGAATCAATATGAATGAATGAATGTTAAGTTCAAGAATGCAGATTAGATTGCTTGTTTGCCCAAAGAGGGAAAATTTATAGACAGGAAAATTCCAGAATATTCAGAATCTGTTAAAAACATGAAGCATTTTGTTGTCACTGTTGTTTGGGTAATTATCTATTTTCCATCACTTTAATCAGCATTCAACATAGTGTTATGTAAGCAAAATGACTCATTGGAAAATCTGGGCTTAGGTGCCCTTGAGCCTCTAAATGGACAAGATCATTAAACCTTTTCATTTCCCCCAACACTACAACTACAGCATCACTATACCTTCATCAAAAAAGATCTTACCTGTCAAATACTCAGCATCTAATTTATACTTCATTGGCCTTACTTTTTGCTTCGCTAACTTCACTGACAGAGGAACCACTTGTTTTGAAAGAGGTAATAATAGTGCTACCCTAAGAGATGTAGGGAAGTGATATTTAGACCTGGTAAAAATACTGCATGGTTTAATTTTCTTATTAACTTGTCAACTTTTTCTGTATAGTATGTAGCTTGGACTTCCTTTTCTTAAAGTCATGACTAAATGTTTTAAGTTGGTAAATATTTACCAAAATTTCTGTCCTTATATGTCTTATCTAAAAAATTAATTTGCAACAAATATTTCCAAGCCTCTTTTGCTTCACACATTTATCCCTAACCGTCTGCAAAAATTTAAAATAAATAAATACAAAACTGATGTTAAAGGAAGAGTGAGATTTGGTCTCGATTATTTAGATATCCTAATTCTGGGGTGTCTATACTGTTTAAAATTACCAGATTCTTTCTCAAACCTCTGCTTCTGTTTGCTTGTGTAAACACAGTGTTTTTGTTTTTGTTTTGTTTTTTTTTGGATAAAGTTTTATGAGGAGGGATTACTAGCACTTCAGAGAATAGCTCAAGCATTTTATTGATGTTTGCACAAAACCTTAACTTAGATGGAGGGTCTTCCTATTTATACCTTTTGCCAAAGAAACTAGTAGCTCTGAACTGTCTCAAGAAAAACATTGTATTTCTCAAATGAACAGCATATACTTAGATCAGATGTTTTGTCTTACAAAATTCAATATTTCCTTTCTTTCAGAGAAGAAATAATGACTTAACAATGCTTTGGCAGCAGGCAACACAAAGTATAATAAATGTATGCATTCTAGGAGTCCATTTTGCAAATGCCTTCTAGTATTCCAGACAATTTTTTTTTTTCTATTTATACAGCTTTTCAGGGAAATATTTATGAGAACAAAACTAATTCCACAGCTTTTTTTCTCATTATCATATTGCACTTTTTGAGTGGATGTGCAACTTTTCTTAAGATTATCTAAAACTTGTCTTTTAATTTTGATCATACTCCTGATATGTAATTCTGCTTTTACAAGTTCAGAGGTTGAAGGAGAAAAGTTCAAGAAAGTTCTTTGAAAAATTCAAATCTCTATATTCCAAAACCACAAGTACAACCTCTTGGCCTGGCCCCTGGTGGTTATTGGCCAAGAAGTGAGAAAGAGGTTCAGCGGTGACAGCTCCATTTCCCATAGTGCCGCTAATAGTGCATTGTGTTTTCCAATTATGAAAAAGCATGTGTGAAGTTTTATCTATCATGTGCCTAATTAAAACCAAATTTTTACTCTCTCTGTGCCGGATAAAAACCTAGTAAGAAATAAAGAGTTCATGCAAACTTGGCACTTATAGTCAAATATTAATATTATTGTTAGAGGTGTAGTCAGAGTTTAGGTTGACCATCAGGAAACAATAAAGTGCTTAGGACTGCAACAGCAGGGACATTTCACCAAGTCTGGACTTGAAGAGTTGAGCTAAGTTACAGAAATCAGAAAGAAAAGCTATATGGTGAGAGGACCTCCTATAGGATTTGGGACTTTCTGTGGAGGGATGCAGCTGTCCCAGGGTGAATCAATGGAAAAGTAGCTGGGGTGAATGAATACCAGAATCTCCTTTTCCTCTCGTCCTCTTGATCTCTTTCTAGAGTCACCAGTTGGTCAAACACAACTGGAAAACAGTACATATATCAACTCACTGTGGCTATTTACACAATTCAGCCTCTGGATGCACAGAACAGGAGAGAGAGAGGCTAGAGAATAGTTACAAAGGGGCAAACACTGCCGCTTGTCTCAACCTATGAAGTCCTATCTGATCTGGCCATGATGGTTCCCACCGTTTCCACTGCATGCCATTCCTTATTGCATAACCTAACACATGCTTTCCTCTGACCAACGCAGTCTTCTTTCTCCCTCTCAATGAAGCAGCTGTACTTTGATCATCTTCTCATTGACACCTTCCACAACCACCTGATTGAAAGGGTTTCTGTCATTTAGTCACTCAACACATTATCTTTTTTGTGTTCCTCATAACAAATACAACCCCATAAAAACACCTTGCACATTTATTTGTTGCCTTATTCATTGATGTAGAAAAGGAAATGGCCACACTTTCCAGTATTTTTGCCTGGAGAACCCCATGGACAGAGGAGCCTTGCAGGCTACAGTCCATAGGGTCTGCAAGAGTTGGACACAACTGAAGCAACTCAGCATGCATTCACTGGTGATAATTTAGAGTTCAAATATAAGGACATTATCTGGCTTATTGATTACAATATGTCCAGTTCTTGGAAGAGTCGGTGGCCCAAATATAATTTCACTCACATATCCAACCTAAGTTTTTAGTGGAGAAGAAACTTGTGGCACAATTGTATCCCAAGTCATAGATCATGTGAGATTAAAGGAAAAGGTTGTTGTTTAGTCCCTAAGTAGTGTCTGACTCTTTTGCGACCCCATGGACTGTAGTCCACTAGTCTCCTCTGTGAGGGATTTACCAGGCAAGAATACTGGAGTGGGATGCCATTCCTTCTCCAGGAGATTTTCTTGACCCAGGGATTGAACCTCCATCTCCCACATTGCAGATGGATTAGTTACTTCTGAGCCACCAGGGAAGTCCAAAGGAAAAGCTTAGTTATCTCTAATTCCACTAAGTATCACCATAAATTATGCTGTTTCTCAATGTTGCAATTCAAAACACAGTAGGTTTTTTTTTTTCTTTTCTGTTAGAGTTAATGAAATATTAGAAATTGACTCATTTGAGAATGAGTCCTTAATTTATGGATGTATAAAATTCTGAGTCAGTGTTAGTTATAAAGTGGAGAAGAGAACTCAAAATACAAACTCCATGTCAGTAAGTCTATATAATCATCATTTACATTTATGCCTTTAACTTTTTAACATCAAGCCCAAAGTAAAAATATTTATTGCTCAGTCATTTTTGACTCTGTGACCCCATGGACTGTAGTCTGTCAGGCTCCTTTGTCCATGAAATTATCCAGTCAAGAATGCTCCAGTGGGCAGCCAGCCATCCCATTCTCCAGGGATCTTCCTGACCCAGGGATCAAACCCGAGTGGAAATATACAAGAATAGAAATTTTGAAAACATTGCTATTGTAAATACTTAAAAAACATTCTATTTTGCTTTCCCATTCTTCTTTCCCCATTTCTACTACAACTAATTTAACCTTTCATAAAAACGTCTCTATCAGCTTTGGCTTTCATTATGTGTAACAAAAGCTAAGAAAGAATAGTGGGAATGACTATATAAAAGAATAAAAAAGTTCACATTTTTTTCCAAAGGTGACATCATTCTCCATATCCCAACTGGCTATGATTCAGAGGGGAGAGAAAGAAAGGGGAAGGATGAGACTTAATTGAAATGTAAAATGAAGGGGGAATATGCCACCTGCTGCTGCTGCTGCTAAGTCACTTCAGTCGTGTCTGACTCTGTGCGACCCCACAGACGGCAGCCTACCAGGCTCCTCTGTCCCTGGGATTCTCCAGGCAGCATTGGGAAGCCCTCAGATCAACCATATTTCTATCTATGACACCTGGGCAAAATCAGAAATTACTTATTTGGTGAAATGCTTCGTTTTGTTAAAAAAATTTACTTTCAACCCTTGTCAAATAGAAACTAAATATTCCCCCTTCATTTTACATTTCAATTAAGTCTCATCCTTCCCCTTTCTTTCTCTCCCTTCTGAATCATAGCCAGTTGGGATATGGAGAGTGATGTTACCTTTGGAAAAAAATGTGAACTTTTTTATTCCTTTATATAGTCATTCCCACTATTCTTTCTTAGCTTTTGTTACACATAATGAAAGCCAAAGCTGATAGAGGCGTTTTTATGAAAGGTTAAATTAGTTGTAGTAGAAATGGGGAAAGAAGAATGGGAAAGCAAAATAGAATATTTTTTAAGTATTTACAATAGAAATGTTTTCAAAATTTCTATTCTTGTACATTTCCACTGGGAGAAATGCTTCCGCTTGGTGTCCTTTCTTTTCCTGCTGTACACAATTCTCTCTCACACCCACTGCTGCTTATTTTACAAAATAAAGCTATATGCAGAAGGGAAGATAAGCCCCAGATTTATTTCTTAATACTTTGTCAAACATTTCATTCATTTCAGTCATTTTATATTCTGTGTCTTTGTTAGCATGGGCAATGAGGCATTGTTTTCTCTTTCACTTTTTTCATTTTTCATTTCTTTGCTTTCCAAATGTCCGAGCTTATTCTATATACCAGCCTTATATTCCTTTTACCAACTCAGGCTGAGCACCAGGGAAGCCAGATATTTTCATTCTCATGGTGGAGAAGGAGACAAGGAGAGCTCCAAAATTCTATCACGATGACTCATTTTGTTGAAAGTTATAAAAGTCTTCATTAGAGAACTCTACCCTGTCACCTAACAACCGGTCATATTTTTGCAGTTAAACTATGATCTCAAACTGGACTTCAGCATCTTTTTTGTTTGCTTGTTTTGAGTTGTTACTTAAAAATATGGCTGGCATAATAACATTATGGCTATGTTCAGCAAACAATGCAGGGATGTTGGGGGGGGGGATGTAGATCCAAAAATTGCTTATATATATATATATTTTTTATTTTTTTTTATTTTTTATTTATTTTTTTATTTATTTTTTTTTTAATTTTAAAATCTTTAATTCTTACATGTGTTCCCAAACATGAACCCCCCTGCCACCTCCCTTCCCATAACATCTCTGTGGGTCATCCCCATGCACCAGCCCCAAGCATGCTGTATCCTGCGTCAGACATAGACTGGCGATTCAATTCTTACATGATAGTATACATGATAGAAAACACAACTGTTTAAAACCTTTTCTCATAGGAGGAAACAAGACTAGAAGATCCTTTTGACAAATGGTAGTATAAACAAATTTTCTACTGGGCCATCAACATTTATAATCTTTCACATGTTGAACTGCCTTGCATGTTTTGGTTATATACAGAATAGATCAGTTTGAAATAGGGTATGAATCTGTTATTCTTGTTTTATTAGAACTATAATATGCGGGAAATTGTTAGTATTCTTACCTTCAGTGTCTTCAAATGGCAACTAATTTGAATTGTACAAAGTGTTTGATTCCTTTATTGATTGTGAGGTATTTTGTACTGTTGTTTTATTTTCATGCTTATGTTGCTGTTGTCATTCAGTCACTAAATCCTGTCCTACTCTTTGTGACACCATGGACTACAGCATGCCATGCCTCTCTGTCTTCCACTATGTCCTAGAATTTGCTCAGATTCTGGACCCTTAAATCACAGATCCTATCTAATCATCTTTTCCTCTGCTTCCCCTTTCTCCTTTTGCCTTCAATCTTTCTCAATATCAGGGTCTTTTCCATTGAGTAGGCTCTCCACATCAGGTGACCAAAGTATGGGAGCATCAGGTTTAGTATCAGTCCTTTCAATGAATATTCATGGTTGATTTCCTTTAGGATTGACTGGTTTGATCTTCTTTCTGTCCAAATGACTCTCAGGGATTTTCTCAAGCACCACTATTGAAAAGCATCAATTCTTTGGTGCTCAGCCTTCTATATGGTCCAACTCTCACATCCATACATGACTACTGGAAAACCATAACTGATTACACAGACCTTTGTTGGCAAAGTGATATCTCTGCTTTTTAACATGGTGTCTAAGTCTGTCTTACCTTTCCTTCCAAGGAGCAAGTGTCTTTTAATTTCATGGCTCCAGCCACCATTCTCAGTGATTTTGGAGCCCAAGAAAATAAAATGTCATTGTTTCTACTTTTTCCCCATCTATTTGCCAAGAAATGATGGGACCAGATGCCCTGGTCCTATTTTTTGGAATGTTGAGTTGTAAGCCAGCTTTTCACTGTCCTCTTTTACCCTCATAAAGAGGCTGTTTAGTTCCTCTTCACTTTCTGCCATTAGAGTGGTATCATCGGCATTTCGGAGGTTGTTGATATTTCTTCTCGAAATCTTGATTCCATCTTGTGATTTATTCAACCTGGCATTCCCCTTGATATATTCTGCATACAGGTTTATTAAGGAGAGTGACAAAATACAACCTTGTACACCTTTCCCAATTTTCAACCAGTTTCTTGTTCCATGTCCAGTTCTAATGGCTGTTTCTTGACCCACATACAGATTTCTCAGGGGACATGTAAGGTTTTCAGATATGTCCATCTCTTTGAGCATTTTCCATTGTGGTCCACAGTTGAGCATAGTCAATGAGGTAGAAATAGGTGCTTTTCTGGAATTCTTTTGCTTTCTCCATGATCCAATGGATATTGACAATTTGGTTCCTCTGCCTTTTCTAAACCCAGCTTAAACATCTGGAAGTTCTCAGTTTGTATACTGCTGGAGGATTTTGAGCATAACTTTACTAGCATGTGAAATGAGAGCAATTGTATTGTAGTTTGAACATTCTTTGACATTTTCTTTATTTGGGATTGAAATGAAAACTAACTTTTCCCAGTCCTGTGGCCACTACTGACTTTTCCAAATTTGCTGACATATTGAGTGCAGCATTTTCACAGCATCATCTTTTAGGATTTGAAATAGCTCAGCTGGAATTCTGTCACCTCCATTAGCTTTGTTCATAGTAATGCTTCTTAAGGCCCATTTGACTTCACACTCCAGGATGTCTGGCTCTAGGTGTGTGACTACACCATGGTGATTATATGATTCATTAAGATCTTTTTTGTATAGTTCTGTGTATTCCTGCCACCTTTTTTTAAATCTCTCCTGTTTCTCTTATGTCCTTACTGTTTCTCTCCTTATTGCTTCTGTACTTTATTGTGCCCATCATTGCATGAAATACTTCCTTGATGTCTCCAATTTTCTTAAAGAGATCTCTAGTCTTTCCCATTCTTTTGTTTTCCTCTTTTTCTTTACACTTTTCATTGAATAAGTCTCCTTATCTCTCCTTGCTATTCTCTGGAACTCTGCTTTCAGTTGGATATATCTTTCCCTTTCTCCTGTGCCTTTCATTTCTTTTCTTTCCTCATCTAACTATAACGTTTCCTCAGACAATCACTTTGCCTTCTTGCATTTCTTTTTCTTTGGGATGATTTTAGTCACTGCCTCCTGTATGATGTTATGAACTTCTATCCTTAATTCTTCAGACACCTTGTCTACCAGACTTAATCACTTAAGTCTATTTGTTTCCTCCACTGTATAATCATAAAGGATTTGATTAAGTCATACCTGAATGGCCTAATGCTTTTCTCTACTTTCTTCAATTTAAGTCTGAATTTTGCAATAAGGAGCTCATGATATGAATCACAGTCAGCTCCCAGTCTTGTTTTTGCTGAATGTGTAGAGCTTCTCCATCTTTGGCTGCAAAGGACATAATCAATCTGATTTCGGTATTGACCATCTGGTGATGTCAAAGTTAGTCATCTTTAGGGTAAGAAAGGCTTAATTAAGTCATATCATGGTTAAAAATGGCTAATTAAATAAAAGTATGAATTTGCAAAGATTAAGACACATTGAAATATTCATATCTTATTCCCAATCAAGTATAAAGCTCTACACATATGAAAGGAATTGTTATTATGATAGCTGTGTCATCATTCGATGGAATATGTGATATACAACTTTTCTAATTTTTCAATAAACCTTTTTTTTTTTTCTTTGATTGCACTTCTTTGCATACAAGGTCTTAGTTCCCTGACCAGGGATTGGATCCATGTTCCCTGCAGTAGAAGTGCAATGCCTTAACCACTGGACTGCAAGGCAAGTCCCTATAAGATTTTTTAAATGTCTGAGCTATATTGATATCGATTTATTGATTACATTCTTTGTTTGCTATTAGAGCTAGTTTGTTACATTAGTATTCAAAATATTCATTTGTTTGGTAAGATGGTAATTTTTGTACTCTTCTCCATGATTTTCTGCGGTCCCAGAATAGAGTTCTTTCCATAACTCATCTATAGCTGCCATGGTAAATGTCATGTAGAAGATTTCTATGGTTCATAGAATTTTAAAGATGGCTACCCTCCCCCCGCCACCCCAAGATTCTCAGTTCTAGGTTATTCAATCATGCATTAATCTAGATTCAAATTTGAAGTGATTTTGAACATGTAATTAAAATTGCAAATTGGTTGACCTTTTGACTAATTCAAAAGCAGAGTTTTCACTCACTGATCACAGAAAACGAAGGGGAAGTCAGAAAAATTCAAAGTTTGACAAAGTTGGAGGTGTCACACGGAGAGAGAAATGCAGGCAGATGCTAGGATGCCCCCAGCTCAAAGCCAAAATGAAACAAGGACCCCAGTCAATGCTACAACAATAAAGAACTGACTTTGTCTAAAAATCTGTATTATCTTGGAAGTTGATCCCAGTCCCCTAGAGCTTCTATATAAGGCTGTGGTCCTTCCAATACTTTGATTTCAGTCTTGTGAGACCCAGAGCAGAGAATCCAGCCAAGTTCATACTAACTTCTGATGTACAGAACTTTGAAATAAAACATGGAAGTTATTTTAACTGCTAAATCTCTGGTTCATTGCCATGTGGTGATAGAAAGCTAATATACCTGACATAAATCAGGTGGGAGAAATACAAGTACCACCCCAGCTTCTTAGAGGATTTTAGAGTTTGATTTTACAAGATTTTTCAAGGCTGTGAAGTCAGCAAATGCTGGTCTGTATGATGGTGAAACTTAGACCCCTCTGACTAGAAAGCAGGGATCTTCAGAGTTTGAAATAAGGCACCATGAATGTTGTGTTGAATTACACTTAACTTGTTTTAATTGCATATTATTTCTTTGAAATAAACCTTAGCTACAGTGACGTGTGAGGTCTTAAGTGCACAACTTGATTACTGCTGATAAACATACTATAGTTATTACAGTATAATGTATATTTAGTGTAGTATTTAATATATTAATTATATATGCTGCTAATTCACTACAAGCAGATTCTTTACCATCTGAACCACCAGGGAAGCCCATGTAAAGCTATAGAAGCATCCAGATTTTTTTAATATGTCATAATTTCATTTCATTTGCATTTTAAAATTCCTTTGTAATTTCTTCTTTGATGCATGGATCCTTTAAAAATGTATGTGTATTAGTCCTCCTGGGTTCCTGTAACAAAACATCACAGACTGGGAAGATTATAAGCAACAAAAATGTTTATCTCAACCATTCTGGGAACTAAAAGTTTAGTATCAGAGTGCCACCATGGTCAAGTGGGGGTCTTCTTTCAGGTCACAAACTTCTTCATTGTATCTTCACTTGGCAGAAAGAGTTAGGGAACTCCACGCTAAGTCATTTCAGCCGTGTCTGACTCTGTGCGACCCCATAGACGGCAGACCACCAGGCTTCCCTGTCCCTGGGATTCTCCAGGCAAGAACACTGGAGAGGGTTGCCATTTCCTTCTCCAACGCATGAAAGTGAAAAGTGAAAGTGAAGTCGCTCAGTCGTGTCCGACCCTCGCCGACCCCATGGACTGCAGCCTTCCAGGCTCCTCTATCCATGGGATTTTCCAGGCAACAGTACTGGACTGGGGTGCCATTGCCTTCTCCCACGGGATGCCTTATCTGAGCAGTGATCTCAATGATAAGGTCTCAGCTGACCTAACTGCCTCTGAAAGGCCCCAGCTCCTAATGTCATCACCATGGGATGTAGGTTTTCAACATATGCATTTTGGGAGGAACAAGCATTCTGACCATAGCATAGTGTGTGTGTGTGTGTGTGTGTGTGTGTGTGTAATTTCCAGATATTTGTATCTTTTCTAATTTATTGACTTATTGATTCTAAATTAATCCATGTGGTCAAAGAACATACTCTGTACTATTTCTTTTTTTCTTCTCTCTCTCTGTTTTAAAGGCATATTATGGTTCAACATTTTGTCTATGTTGGTGAAATTCTGAAAAGTTGGGTACAGAATTATATAAATTTCAAATGAGGTAAGTTGCAAGATAATATTTAAATATTCTAAGTGCTTGTTAATATTTTTACCCATTTTTATCAATTATAGTTAATGTGATTTAAATATTCATTTATGAGAGTAAAGTTGTCTAATTATCCCTTTATCTGTCCCTATTATGGTTTCAAGTACTGTAAAGCCCTGATTTTCAGTACAAGCACATCCCATAATGGAATATCTTCCTAGTAAAATTAGCCTTTTATCCATAGGCAAAGTTCCTTTTCGTGACTGGTAATACTCTTTGTCTTGAAATGTATATCATCTCTTACAACTATAGCCACACTTGCTTTCTCATTCTTATTGTGTGCATGGCTTTTTTTCTGTCCTGACACTGTTAATCCATCTGATTTTTTATATGTATATATTTTCCTATGAGACCTCATATACTTTAGCCTTTTATTTAAACACCTAGCCAAGTGTGAGATTTGAAATTAAGATTGAATATTTAAGTGATGTCTTGACATTTGGTAATATTAGGAAGGTCTCAGATAGCATACTCACAAAGTTCCTTCCCACCTTGGCTGCTGAAGATAAGGTTTCCTTGCCAAACAAGCCCCTTTATCTCAGAGACCAGGCACAGAGCCTGCTAATGCCCAGTAGCAAGCCTCAGTTTCTTGCCAGCATGTGGAATTATTTAAACTAGCTAATTAAGTCTTTCCTCAGAAAACCAGGGTCACCCCACCCTCTTTTTACTACAGAGCCTCCCTCTCACTGCCTCTGCTTATCCAGGGTTCCTAAGTTCAGCCCTGTGCGGCCCTGCACTTTGTGCAGCATCCTCCTCCGCACTTGGCAGAAATATGAATTATGGTTTCTTTCATCTGTCCAGTGGCAGGTGATATTTGTTCAGGCATTTCATATAATTTAAAGGAGGAGATCCTTCCCTCATCAACAGGGTAACTAGAAATGATAAAAAAAAAAAATCTGTGCTTGAATTAGATTGTCTCTTTATTTAATGCAAATATTGTGATGTAGGTCTAGATTTTGTTGCAGTCTCTTTATCTTCTAGTTATTTTTTTTCTCTTCTGTAACTACTTTTTATTCTTGGGTATATTGAGTATGCAGTTATTCTATTTTAATTCCTCTATTGGCTTTTTAGCTATACCATTTTACATTATTTTTCATTGATGCGAATGACTGTTCAGCGGATTATGATATTATTCTTTGTTGTCAAAGTTTAATAATTAAATATTTTCATAAAATTAAATATCATTGCATCAATATAATCAACATGTCCCTTTCCTTTGTGTTATGTTTGTAAGGATTTTTGCATTAAACTAGTAAGCTTATATTTTTTATGCTATCAATAGCTAATATCATTTAATTCCCATCTTGTGTTGCTTCTTTTCAGTTGAAAATTTATTTTGGCAATTCCTATAGTGCATGTCTCCTAGCGAAAAGTTTTCTCATCTTGAACTGATCCAAAAAGAAAAGAACAAAACTATTTTCCATTAATTTTTCATTAACTTATGTGTACATTTCTGGGTTGAAAGATTTTATCTAAATGCTTTAATAATGATTTCTCTATTGTTTTCTTTCAGCCATCCCCCCCACCCCCCCGGCCTGAGAACATATAGGCATATGAGCTGTATTTAGCTTTCAGTGTGGTCGTTGCATTATAGACAATCTGACATTTTTATCTAGTGACTTATTATTTTTTAGTTTATTTATTTTTAATAGAAGGATAATTGATTTACATAATTTTGTTATTTTCTGTCAAAACTCAGCATGCATCAGCCATAGACATATATGTATCCCCTTCCGTTTGAACTTCCCTCCCATCTTCCTTTCTATCCCAACCCTCTAGGTTGATACTGAGCCCCTGTTTGACGTCCATGGGATTCACCAGGCAAGAATACTGGAATGGGTTGCCATTTCCTTCTCCAGGGGATCTTCCCAACCCAGGGATCGAACTCAGGTCTCCCACATTGAAGGCAGATGCTTTAACCTCTGAACCACCAGGGAAGCTCTACTTTCCTGAGACATACAGCTAATTGCAGTTGACTATCTATTTTACATATGCTAATGTACGTTTCCATGTTACTCTCAACATATATTTCACCCTCTACTCCCCTCTCTCTGTGTCCATATGTCTATTATCTATGTCTGTTTCTCCACTGCTGCCCTGCAAATAAATTTTTCAGTAATATTTTTCTAGACTCCATATATATGCATTAGTATATGATATTTCTCTTTCTCTTTCTGATTTGCTTCACCCTGTATAATAGGCTCTAGGTTCATCCACCTCATTAGAACTGACTCAAATGCATTTCTTTTTATGACTGAGTAATATTCCATTGTGTATATATACCACAACTTTTTTATCCATTCATCTGTTAATGGGCATCTAGATTGCTTCTATGTTCTAGCTATTGTAAATAGTGCTGCAATGAACAGTGAGATACATGTCTCTTTTTTCAATTTGGTTTCCTTAGGATATATGCCTAGGAGTGGGATTGATGGGTCATACTGTGGTTTTATTCCTAGTCTTTTAAGGAATCTCCATACCGTCTTCCATATTGGTTGTATCAATTTACATTCCCACCAGCAGTATAAGAACATTCCGTTTTCTCCACTTCCTCCCCACCTATTAATTTTTGTAGTCGTTTGATGATGGTCATTTTGATCAATGTAAGGTGATATCTCATTGTAATTTTGATTTGCATTTCTTTAATAATGAGTGATGTTGAGCATCTTTTCATGTGTTTGTTAGCCATCTGTATGCCTTCTTTGGAGAAATGTCTATTAAGGTCTTATCCCCACTTTTTGATTGGACTGTTTGTTTTTCTGGTATTGAGTTGTATGAGCTGCTTATATAATTTGGAAATTAATCCTTTGTCAGTTGTTTCATTTGCTATTATTTTCTCCCATTCTGACGGCTGTCTTTTCACCTTGCTTATAGTTTCTCTTGCTGTGAAAAAGCTTTTATACTTAATCAGGTCCCACTTGTTTATTTTTGTTTTTATTTCCATTACTCTAGGAGATGGATCATAGAGGATCTTGCTTTGATTTATGTCATTGAGTGTTCTGCCTATGTTTTCCTCTAAGAGTTTTATAGTTTCTGGTCTTACAGCTAGGTCTTTAATCCATTTTAAATTTATCCTTGTGTATGGTTTTAGGAAGTGTTCTAATTTCATTCTTTTACATGTAGCTGTCCAGTTTTCTCAGTACCATTTATTGAAGAAGCTACCTTTGCTTCATAGTATATTCTTGCTTCCTTTGTCAAAAATAAGTTACCCATAGATGCATGGGTTTATTTCTGGGCTATCTTGTTCCATTGGTCTGCATTTTTTTTTTTTTTTTTTTTTTTGCCAGTATCATACAGTCTTGATGACTGTAGCTTTGTAGTATAATCTGAAGTCAGGAAGGTTGATTCCTCCAGCTCCATTCTTCTTTCTCAAAACTGCTTTGGCTATTCAGGATTTTTTGTGTTTCCATATGAATTGTGAATTTTTTTTGTTGTTGTTCTAGTTCTGTGAAAAATGCCATTGGTGATTTGATAGGGATCACACTGAATATGTAGATTATGTTTGGTAGTATAGTCATTCTCACAATATTGCTTCTTCCTACCCAGAAACATGGAATATCTCTCCATCTGTTTATGTTGTCTTTTATTTCTTTCATCAATGTTTTATAATTTTCTGTGTACAATTCTTTTGTCACCTTTAGATAAGTTTATTTCTAAATATTTAATTCTTTTTGTTGCAGTGGTGAATGGGATTGATTCCTTAACTTTTCTTTCTGATTTTTCATTGTTAATGTAGAGAAATGCAAGTGATTTCTGTGTATGGATTTTGTGTTCTGCAACTTTGCTAAATTCACTGATTAACTCTAGTTATTCTCTGATACTATCTTTAGGGTTTTCTACAAATAATATCATGATGTCTGCAAACAGTGAGAGCTTTGCTTCGTCTTTTCTGATCTGAATTGCTTTTCTTTCTTTTCCTTCTCTGATTACTGTAGCTAGGACTTCCAAAACCATGTTGAATAATAGTGGTGAAAGTGGACACCCTTGTCTTGTTCTTGATCTTAGAGGGAATTCTTTCAGTTTTTCACCACTGAGAATAATGTTTGTTGTAGTCTTATCACAAATGGCCTTTAGTATGTTGAGATAGGTTCCTTCTATGTCCATTTTCTGAGGAGTTTCGATAATAAATGGGTGCTAAATTTTGTCAAAAGCTTTTTTCTGCTTTTTTGTCAAAAGCTTTTTTTTTTATCATATGGTTTTTCTCTTTCAATTTGTTAATATGGTGTATCACATTGATTGATTTATGTGTATTGAAGAATCCCTGGATCCCTGTAATAAACCCAACTTGATCACGGTGTATGAGCATTTTGATGTGTTGCTGAATTATGTTTGCTAACATTTTGTTAAGGATTTTTGCATCTATGTTCATCAGAAATATTGGCCTGCAGCTTTATTTTTTGTGTTGTCTTTGTCTGGTTTTGCAATCAGGATGATGGTGGTCTTGTAGAATGAGTTTCAAAGTGTTCCTTCCTCTGTAAGTTTTTGAGAATTTTAGAAGGATAGACATTAGCTTTTCTTCAAATGTTTTATAGAATGTTCCTGTGAAGCCATCTGGTCCTGGGCTTTTGTTTTGGGGGAGATTTTTTTTATCACAACTTCAATTTCAGTGCTGGTAGTTGGGTTGTTCATAATTTCTATTTCTTCCTCGTTCAGTCTTGGAAAACTGAACTTTTATAAGAATCTGTCCATTTCTTCCAGTTTATCTATTTTATTGCCATATGGTTGTTAATGATGGTCTCTTATAATCCTTCATATTTCTGCATTGTCTGTTATAACCTCTCCTTTTCCATTTATAATTTTATTGATTTGATTCTTCTCTCTTTTTTCCTTAATGAGTCTGACTAAAGTTTGTCTATTTTGCTTATCTTCTCAAAGAACCAGCTTTTAGTTTTATTAATCTTTACTATTGTTTCTTTCATTTCTTTTTCATTAATTTCTGCTCAGATCTTTATGATATCTTTCCTTCTACTAATTTTGGGGATTTTTTGGTTCTTCTTTTTCCAGTTGTTTTAGATGTAAAGTTAGGTTGTCTCTTTGATGCTTTTCTTGTTTCTTGAGGTAGGATTCTATTGTTAGAAACTTCCCTCTTAGAACTGCTTTTGCTGCATCACATAGGTTTTAAGTTGTCATGTTTTCATTGTCATTTGTTTCTATAATTTTTAAATTTCCCTTTAGATTTTTTTAGTTACCTGTTGGTTATTTGGAAACGTATTGTTCAATCTCCATGAGTTTTTTTTTTTTTTTTTTTTTTAATATATATATTTTTCTCTTGTAACTGATATCCAGTCTCATAGCATTGTGGTCAGAGAAGAGGCTTGATACAATTTCAATTTTCTTAAATCTACTGAGGTTTATTTTGTTACCCAAAATGTGATCTATCCTGGAGAATGTTCCATGTGCACCTGAGAAGAAGGGGCATTCTTCTGCATTTGGGTGGAATGTCCTGAAGATATCAATGAAAACCATCTCATCTAATGTGTAATTTAAGACTTGTATTTCTTTATTAATTTTGTTTTGATGATCTGTCCATTGGTGTCAGTGGTGTGTTATAGTCTCCTACTATTGTTGTGTTACTGTCAATTTCTCCTTTTAAGTCTGTTATTGTTTGTTTTATGTATTGAGGTGCTCCTTTGTTGGGTACATAGATATTTAAAATCGTTATGTCTTCCTCTTGGATTGATCCCTTGAACAAGTGTCCTTCCTTATCTCTTGTAATTTTCTTTATTTTGAGGTCTCTTTTGTCTGGTATGAGGATTGCTACTCCGGCTTTCTTTTGCTTCTCATTTGCATGGAATACATTTTTCTATCCTCTCACTTTCACTCTATATCTGTCTTTAGGTCTGAAGTGTATTTATTGTAGACAGCATATAAATGGATCTTGCTTTTGTATTCATTCAGCCAGTCAGTGCCTTTTGGTTGGAGCAGTTAATCTATTCACATTTAAAGTAATCATTGATATATATGTTTCTATTTCCATTTTCTTAATTGTTTGGGGTTTGATTTTGTAGATATTTTTCTTCTCTTGTATTTTTTGACTGTACAAGTCCCTTTAACTTTATTGTAGAGCTGATTTGGTGGTGCTGAATTCTCTTAACTTTTACTTGTCTGAAAATTTTTTTATTTCTTCATCAATTTTGAATGAGATCCTTGCTGAATACAGTAATCTTGGTTGTAGGTTTTTCCCTTTCAGAACTTTGAATGTATCCTGCCATTCCCTTCTGGCTGGTAGAGTTTCTGCTGAAAGATCGGCTATTAGACGTATGAGATTTCCCTTGTATGTTACTTGTTGTTTTCCCCTTGCTGCATTTAATGTTCTTTCTTTGTGTTTAATCTGTGTTAGTTTTATTAGCATGTGTCTTGGTGTGTTTCTCTTTGGGTTTATGGGATTCTGCACCTCTTGAACTTGATTGACAATTTCCTTTTCTATGTTGGGGAAATTTTCAACTATAATCTCTTCAAAAGTTTTCTCATACCCTTTCTTTTTCTCTTCTTCTGTGACCCCTATAATTCAAATGTTGGTGCATTTGATATTCTCCCACAGGTCTCTGAGACTATCCTCAGCTCTTTTCACTCTTTTTGCTTTATTCTGCTCTTCAGAAGTTATTTCTATCATTTTATCTTCCAGCTTACTGATTCATTCTTTTGCTTCAGATATTCTGCTATTGATATCCTCTGGAGTATTTTTAATTTCAGTAATTATGTTGTTTGTCTCTGTATGCTTTTTAATTCTTCTAGGTCTTTGTTAATTGAATCTTGCATTTTCTTCATTCTGTTTGCAAGGTTTTTGATTATCTTTACTACCATTATTCTGAATTCTCTTTCAGTTAGTTTGCCTATTTGCTCTTCATTTATTTGGACTTCTGTATTTCTAGTTTGTTCCTTCAATTGTGTAGTATTTCTCTTCCTTTTCATTGTTATTATTTTTTTAATATAATGTGTTTGAAGCCTCCTTTTCTCAGGCTGAAAGGTTAAATTCTTTCTTCCTTTTGGTTTCTACCCTCCTGAGGTTGGTCCAGTGGCTTGTGTAATCTTCATATAGGGTGATATTTGTGCTGATTTTTTTTTTTCTTTGTTTTTCCTCTGATGTGCAAAACTGAGTAAAGTTGTAATCTTGTCTGCTGATGATTGGGTTTATATTTTTGTTTTGTTTGTTGTTTAAATGAGGCATCCTTCACAGGCTACTACTGGTGGTTGCATGGTGCCAGGCCTTTTATTCAAGTGGCTTCCTTTGTGTGAGTTCTCACTATTTGATACTCCTTAGGGTTAGCTCTCTGATAATCTAGGGTCTTGGAGTTAGTGCTTCCACTCCAAATGCTCAGGGCTTGATCTCTTGTCAGGAGCCAATATTCCACAAGTGATTTTTAATGGCATTAAGTGAGATTGAAACAAATACCCAACATGAGAAAAGAAAGATTAACCCCAGACAAATGGTAGTTACACAGACAGGCAAATAATAATTAAAATAATGGAATATACATAAACACCCATAAGCAAAATCAAAACAGTCCAACAAAAATAAAGTACAATATATTGACCCAGAGAACAAAGGAAACCAAAAATTTTATCTACAAGTTAAGAGCAAAACGAACTAAAGCACAAACTGGAAAACAAAACTAAAGCAAGGTGCCAAGTGGTGAATAAAGCAATGAAAAAAAACCTAACAAAAATGTCGATAGGGCAGAAAAGAAAGAAATAATACATATGCAGTTAAATAGGAGTAGATAAAGAAGATTTATCTACATTAAAGATTTACTGCAAGGGGAGAAGAATAGTAGGAAAAGCAAACAAAGGAACAAATGTAAAAAAAAAATTAATAATAGGTTTAAAAATTTTAAAATTAAAAAAAGAGGAGAAAAATGGAGAATAAATATTTTTAAAAAGGAAAAAAAAAAAAGAGAGAGAGAGAGAGAGAGACAAAGGAAAACTCCACAGAACTGCAAAAACCCAAAATAGAGGCAGAGGTTTATAACAACAAGAAAAAATGTGACTGAGGGGAAAAAACAAAAACAAAAAAAAAGCTCAAAACTTAACTGGATTTCATAATCCCGAAAAAATCAACAACTAAAATGGTGGTGGGGGGGAGGGAACAGTAGAAAAAGAAAAAAGTTAAAAAAAAAAATCCAAAAGAATCTACAGAACAAGTAAAAATATAAGAATAATAAATGTTTTTCTTGAGGCACTGCTGTTAGTGTCCTTTTCCTTGCTTAGAGTCACAGTCCATCTCACCTCCCTAGGGTGTTCTCCAACACTGTGCTGATCTCTGCACCTGCTGTGACAACAACTCAGATTCTAATCTGGTCCTACTCCTATGTGTTTTTGCCTTCAATGTCCACAGGTATCAGAACTAGTGTGTTTTGTAGGAGCTTTCATTGTCCTTTTATATATTCCGTAGACAAAGAGTCTGCCTAGTTGATCATGTGGATTTAATATTCAGCTTGCACAGCTGGTGGGAAAGTTTTGGGTCTTTTTCCTTAGCCACACTGCCTCTGGGTTTCCATTGTGGTTTTATTTCCACCTCTGCATGTGGGTCACCCACTGGGGTTTGCTCCTGGAGGACTTGGGTCTGCCCCAGTGAGGGCCAGGTGTGGGGGTGTTGCAGCTGCTTGGGTTGCAGGGGTTCTGGCAGCACCAGGTACTCAGGGGAGTTAGTGGCTAGGGCAGCAGGAAATATTGTACTCTAGAAGGGTATGGCAACCAGTATTAGCCAATACACTCCAGTATTCTTGCCTGGAGAACCCCCTCCCCCCACCCAAACAGAAAAGCCTGGCAGGCCTCAGCCCACATGGTTGCAAAGAGTTGGACATGACTGAAGCAACCCTCTGTGCATAGGCACAAGACTTTTTTCCGCCAGTGACAGTTCTGCCCATGAGGTTTGACCATGAAGGTGGTGCAGCTCTTGGGTTGCTGGTGGTACCAAGTGTGCAGGGACATGCACTGCTTCTGCCTCAGGAGTTATGGACCTATCAGAGTCTTTTTTCTGAACCTCTGGTAGCTGGCAATCAGAAGACCTCTTTGGCCAGTCTTTCTCTGTAGATCTGCCCATTTAGGCAGTTGGAGGGCTCCTTTGCCTGGGGTACTTCTCTGTTGTTCCGTGGCTCAGCACACAGAAGGGCCCCCCTGGCTGGGGTCAAACGCTGTAGATTGGTGTTTTAGGCACTTAAAGTGGCACCCTGAGTGGGGTCCTACTCTGTAGTTTGGTGCGTCAGGTGCTTGATGGGCCAGCCTTTCTATTCTTCAGCTGCCAATGCTGGCATGTGGGGAGAGAGAGGCTTTGATGATGGCTCGGCCCCATACGTGTGATTCAGCAGTATTGCCTTGCTTCCATTGCTGCCTGGCTTTCCTCCACAGGCATTTCCCACCACAATCTCCTTGATCACGTCCCCTGGATCCATCTCTCCACAGTCAACAGCAGCCCTCGCCCTGGGATTTCTCCACAATCCCTAAACTCCATCTCCCAGCCACTGTGCCTTCTAGGGGACCTGTGCCCATTTACATGGTATGTACGACTGCAGCAAAGACTGTCTGATTCTCATTCCATTTAGGTTGCCACAGATCAGCTCTTGTATTCTCAGCCTTAAATGTTTCTCCTCTGACTCAGACAATTGCCCTTATGTGGGGATTGGACCCCTGCTTCAGTTCCCCCACCCACCAAGGGCAGGTCCAGTCCTACTAACACTCCTGTTTCCCCCCGTAGTCCCTTCATCCTACTGAGTTTTGTAAGATTCTATATATTCTTCTCTGCTGGACAGGTATTCCTGTCTGCTCTCAGCTGGTGTTCTGCATGCACTTCTGGGTCTGAAGGTGTCTTCCTGATGTATCTGTGGAGAGAGATGTACTCCATGTCCACCTACTCCTCTAACATCTTGTTCTCTAGTTGGCTTAAAATTATTATCTCATTTCTTGACTTTCAACAGTCTGAATATTATGTGATCAAGGATTTTTTGTTTTACTTTATAATATACATGTTGCTTGAGATTTACTTATATGGAGTTGTTTGTTTATATTTTTCATCAAATGTGGACATGTATTAGCATTTATTTATCTAAACATTCTTTCACTCTGCTCAGTCTTTGTTTCCTCTCCTCAAAATACTCTGTTTACCATTATAGTAGAAAATTCAGTGTTGCATATAAGGAACATAATACCTCTTCTCTTTTTCAGAATTATTTCTCTCTGGTCTTCAAATTAGATAACATCTTTGAACTATCCTCTGGTTCATTGGCTACCCACTCTGCTAATGTTTTTATTGTAGATATTGTATTTTTAAATCTATAATATTGATTTATTTATATTTCCTCTTTAGTGCTGGTATGCACACATGTTTTAGTTGCTCAGTCGTGTCTGACGCTTTCTGACCCCATGGACTGAAGCCCATCAGGCTCTTCAGTCCATGGAATTATCCAGTCTAGAATACTGGAGTGTATTGCTATTCCCTTATCCAGGGGATCTTCCTGACCCTGGAATTGGACCCAGGTGTCCTGCATTGTAGGCAGATTCTTTATTGTCTGAGCCACCAGGGAAGCCCTGTGCTGGTATGCTGCTGCTGCTGCTAAGTCGCTTCAGTCATGTCCGACTCTGTGCATCCCCATAGACGGCAGCCCACCAGGCTCCCCCATCCATGGGATTCTCTGGTATACCATGTAGTTAATCATTATGATTCTTTTTTCTTTTTGCCTTGAAGTCCTTGAACATAATTAAAAATAGATGTTTTCTAATTTCAGCCTCTGGTTATCTAAGTGTCTTTTTCTATTGACAGGTTTTGGTCCTAAAAATGTGTTGCATTTTCTTTCTTGCCATTTCTAGTTATTTTTTAAAAAACTTATTATATATTAGCTATTGTGCACAATATGTTTCAGTTGGTTTGGATTTAACTACATTCTTCTGAAGAGTGTTTACTCATTTCATCTGGCAAATACATTACTAACTGTTCATAATAGTATTTTGTAGGCTTGGTTTTACAATTTCATGGCAGAACAATTCTATTTGCCCTGAGCGATAGGATCAATCACTTTTCTGTCACACATAGTGGTTGGTCCTAAAATATAGCAATTCTTAAGTTTGAATGGAAAGCCTTAACTCTTTACCAAGTCTGTTTAAGTTGGTATAATTTATCTGCAAACTGTTTCTCTATGTTGATCAGTATCATCTTTGTTCACCAGTTTAGGCCCTCTAGTTCTGACTTTCCACTGGGCTCTTTAATGCCCCCTATCTGCATCTGTAAAAGTGAAAGTCACTCAGTCATATCTGACTCTTCGTGACTCCATGGACTGGAATTCTCCAGGCCAAAATACTGGAGTGGGTAGCTGTTTCCTTCTCTGGGGAATCTTCCCAACCCAGGGATCAAACCCAGGTCTCCCACATTACAGGAAAATTCTTTACCAGCTGAGCCACAAGGGAAGCCCTATATACATCCATACTTCAGGCTAAAATGAATATTCTCAAGAGCATTTATATACAGACAAGTATCTCCATTCTGTGACTTTTTCATTTATGTGTTTTCCCTCCTCAACTTGCAGCTGATTTTGAAGATCTGAAATCTGTCCTGAAAAAGTCTAGAGCCAATAAAATCATCTTCTTTAGCTTTAGCCCTAGCTGTCCCATGCTGTGCAAATTACTGAGTTTCCTCAGGGAAAAGATGGCTAAATGGAGATCTCACCCATTCAGGGCTCTCTTCTTTCAGGTTCAGATGTCCTTAACTCTCCTTTTTTTTTTTTTTTTTTTTAAATCTTTTTCTCTTTTAACACTACCCTCAACTTCTCCTCTCACCAACACACACACGATATGAGGGGGGGGGGGGGGGGGGGTTGGCTCTCCTCATTCAGTTTTCAACCTGAAGTATTAAACTTAAAATGAAAACAAATAATCCAGGATGAAAAAAATAGTAAGTGAATAATATAGACATAGTACAATAAAAATGGGTAAAAGCAGAAAATTCAACAGAGTTAGAGTAATATCCTTTCTTAATATTGGATGCAGTTTGGTATATGGCAGTACTTTTAAAAATTGAAGAAATATATCTCTTTACTGGTTCTCCCTCAAATTTTATACAATATTCCACACCCATTATTTTTACTTATGAGTTTTTAAGATTTTTAAAGCTTATCCCAAGAGTGTTGGAAGATGTCAGATATAACTCTGCTGTTCTAGTGAAACAATATTTGCATTTGTATATTGTATCTATTTATTCCATTGTCAAAGCTGTGGAGTCCTATCCCAAGACCACAGGTGTGATGCCAAAAGCCCCCTGATTCTTAACACACAGCTTCCTAACCCCACAGTAGGCAAAAATACCCATCCTATGCTCACCCTAAGTGCCCTAGCCAATCATCTAAATCTAACCTTCCAGCAGGAATTTTGTGTGTGTGCGCTTAGTCATTCAGTCATGTCTGACTCCTTGTGACCCCATGAACTGTAGCCTGCTAGGCTCCTCTGTCCATAAGGATTCTCCAGGCAAGAATGCTAGAGTGGGTTGTCATGCCCTCCTCCAAGGAATCTTTCCAACCCAGGGATCAAACCCAGGGTTCTTAATTGCAGGTGGGTTATTTATCATCTGAGTCACCAGGAAAACCCATAATAAAGATTCACTACTAATACCTCAGTCCATCCTAAAGGAGATCAGTCCTGGGTGTTCATCGGAAGGAATGATGTTGAAGCTGAAACTCCAATACTTTGGCCACCTGATGCAAAGAGCTGATTCATTTGGAAAGACCCTGATGCTGAGAAAGATTGAGGGCAGGAGGAGAAGGGGATGACAGAGGATGAGATAGTTGGATGGCATCACCAACTCAATGGACATAAGTTTGGGTAGGCTCCGGGTGTTGGTGATGGACAGGGAGGCCTGGCATACTGCAGTTCATGGGGTCGCAAAGAATAGGACATGACTGAGTGACTGAACTAAACTGAACTAACACACAGAAAGCATCGAATCTCCCTGGTCTGTCAGGAAGTATTGCCACACTGCACTCACAGTGCCCACATTATCTCTGCTTTTTGCTCCTAGTAAACTCACTTCTTTCTGAAATGCTCTGTGTCTGGAAATTCTTTTCCAATCTGCATTCAGACTGCCTTGACAAAAATCATATGGATAAATTAGGCTTCCTTAATTTTAGAACATGTAAGTGCCTTCCGCCCCTCTCCACTGAACTTTCTTTTCTGTTTTTTTGTTTTTGTTTTTGTTTTTTTTTTTAAGAAGAAGGTTATTTAACAAATACCACACAGTATCAGGGTTACAAAATGGTTTTCTAATATAACGCTCCCCACTGGTGGCTTCCCAGTGGCTCGGATTGTAAACAATCCTCATTCCAAAGCAGGATACACAGGAAACTTGGGTTCAATCCTAATTGGGAGATCCCCTGGAGAACGAAATGGCAGCCCACTCCACTGTTCTTGCTTGGGACATCCTGTGGGCACAGCAGCCTGGAGGGCTACAGTCCCTAGGATCTCAAAGAGTCAGATAGGACCAAGCGACTAATACTTTAACTTTCAAGTTTCTTATTGTCATCAGGTGATTTCACTTTTCTAGGTTCTTCACATTTTAATTTGCCAGAAAGATGTTTTAAGCCATGATCACTTGGTAGATGCAGTGTCTTATTGTCACTAGGCAGCAAAATGAATATGATAATTCCTTGATTCTAATCCTATTGTGTTACTTTTTGAGCAGAGGTAAACCAGAGGGGTGACCATGAAGTGATACTGTTTTTAGGCTTGCTATTTTGACTACACTTACTATTGCATAGGTAGCCTCAGCTTGGAAACCTACAGTAAAAACCTAGCCTTTTTTTTTTTTTTTTTTCCCCTAGCTATATATCCAGTAGGTTTTTTCTTTCTTTTGTTCTTATTTCTTCTTTTCCTTGTCTCAATTATTGTTTATATCACAATATCTTAACCAATTATTCTCATTTTTCACAAGAGAAATATGTAACTAAAATAGTCATATATTTGTCCTGAAATCAAAGAAATTAGCATGACTCAAAGACTTGATTCTTAATTGAGGTATTTTATTTTGAGTATCATTAAAAATATATCTACAACTAATACCCTGGACATGGTTCCAAGGTTGGTAGAGATGAAGGATGATTGAGAACCTCTCAATTATCTTTTCATGACTCAGTATCATACAAGGATACTGTTGGAAGAACAATGGGAGACAAGAATTGTCACAGAATGACTACCATCCCATGGGGTGGCAATAGGAAGATATTGGTGTATACCAGGAGCAGTAGAATTAACTAAGCAAGCATGTCTACATGTGTAAGTTTTGCATTCCTTTGGAAGAAATGATCTGGCTTAATTCCTTATTTATTTCTTTGAGAATAAAATGAAATGAAAGTGAAACGATTCTTCCTGAAAGCTCCACTTTTCCAACCTGTTGAATAAAATAATAATAAAGGTATGAGGTTTGCAAAGCAATACCTTGAATTAGTATCAGTTGAGTTATAAGATCTTAAAATCCCCTTAAGTCTTACTCTATTAACATTCTATTACAGTTATGAATAAATAAACTATCCAACAACCAGAATATTTCAATAACATAGTATGGAAGAAGTGCAAGCTGGAATCAAGATTGCCAGGAGAAATATCAATAACCTCAGATATGCAGATAACACCACCCTTATGGCAGAAAGTGAAGAGGAACTCAAAAGCCTCTTGATGAAAGCAAAAGAGGAGAGTGGAAAAGTTGGCTTAAAGTTCAACATTCAGAAAATGAAGATCATGGCATCTGGTCCCATCACCTCATGGGAAATAGATGGAGAAACAGTAGAAACAGTGTCAGACTTTATTTTGGGGGGCTCCAAAATCACTGCAGATGGTCACTGCAGCCATGAAATTAAAAGACACTTACTCCTTGGAAGAAAAGTTATGGCCAACCTAGATAGCATATTGAAAAGCAGAGACATTACTTTGCCAACAAAGGTCCATTTAGTCAAGGCTATTGTTTTTCCTGTGGTCATGTATCGATGTGAGAGTTGGACTGTGAAGAAAGCTGAGCGCCAAAGAATTGATGCTTTTGAACTGTGGTGTTGGAGAAGACTCTTTGAGAGTCCCTTGGACTGCAAGGAGATCCAACCAGTCCATTCTAAAGGAGATCAGTGTTGGATGTTCTTTGGAAGGAATGATGCTAATGCTGAAACTCCAGTACTTTGGCCACCTCATGTGAAGAGTTGACTCACTGAAAAAGACTCTGATGCTGGGAGGGATTGGTGGCAGGAGGAGAAGGGGACAACAGAGGATGAGATGGCTGAATGGCATCACCGACTTGATGGACGTGAGTTTGGGTGAACTCCGGGAGTTGGTGATGGACAGGGAGGCCTGGCGTGCTCCAATTCATGGGGTCGCAGACAGTCATACACGACTGAGTGACTGAACTGAACTTAACTGAAGAATAATTAATTTTTCAATGAATTGGACATTGCTTTACAACTTTTGTTGTTGTTGTTTAGTCACTAAGTCATGTCTAACTCTTTGTGACACCATGGACTATAGCCCTACAGGCTCCTCTGCCCATGGTATTTCCCAGACAAGAATACTAGAGTGGGTTGCCATTTCCTTCTCCAGGGGATCTTCCAAACCTAGGAATCAAACCCATGTTTCCTGCATTGGCAGGCAAATTCTTTATCATTGAGCAGAAGAATTCTTCTTGAGAAGAATTCTTTCAACTTTATATCATGTTAATTACAATTAGTATACTAATGTAATTAATATATTAAGGAGTGCCATGTTTTTTTTTTTGTTGTTGTTGTTTTTTCTTTGTTAAAGAGAAATAGCTCCAATGCATTTTTACAATAACCTTAGTAAATCACTATGTTTGATTCCCAGATAATAAAACTAATGGAATGTTCTACTTTTAGAAATATTTGATGTAATATCTCCTGACATGAGCAGAGAGGAGAAAAAAAAAAATCAATACACATTTTTCATTCTGTGAACTCTATGATGCAAAGTCCCAAGTTATATTCAATCTTCATGAGATTTTCTAACCATATTCTGTTTTCTGTCTTCTAGTTCTTTTGTGTCAATCTCAATTTTTGAATGACATAAGATCTTACTTTGTAGTTATACCAATCATGGCTCACTATTTGACACTCTTAAATTTATTTAGTAAGATTCTTACTAAACTATACTCTTCTGATACTTAATAAAATTCATATTGAGATGTTCAAATTTTGAAAGTATTTTCCT
Source organism: Budorcas taxicolor (assembly GCF_023091745.1). Lineage (NCBI taxonomy): Eukaryota > Metazoa > Chordata > Mammalia > Artiodactyla > Bovidae > Budorcas > Budorcas taxicolor. Next base: position 77,164,395 of record NC_068910.1, read on the forward strand.
TGCTTGAGATGTGTAATAAAAGAGTGTCAGGATTTTTTAAATTTGTTTGTTTGAGGAACTTGTTTAGCTATGTGAGCACTCAATTAAAAATATTTAGTCTTTATTGCTAGGCAAGTCCTGATTGTAATACTTAGGCATTTATGTATGAAATTTTATATAAGAGCATGTCTTTATAAGTGGCAGCCAGAAATGTGAACTTTAAAAATTACCTTCAAACTTTCAAATTTTCTTCAAAATTTCAGTTCCATTAGGAAGCATATACTTTCATCTCATTCAGCCTTTTAAAAGCCTCTTATTGGGTATATATAAAATTAGTTTCCCTCCTAGAAAACTCTAAAGTCTGAAAGTCATTTTAAAGTACCTAATAACTAGAAGGAAACATTAAGAATTCTGGAGAGAAAGCTTCAAGCATCAAATCAATAAGCTCTATCAACCTGAGAAAGGAAATAAAAGTCATTTGGGAGTATTGAGAAAAACTGTAATTTAAAAAAAGTCAAATTAAACTTTCCCAAAGCACACGCATTTCAAGCCCAAGTGCTATTGTTGGTGCACTCAGTTGAGTTACCTTACTGGCTGAACAGAGAAAGCTCCGAAGTCTAACTCTGTCTAAAGTTTCCTTGCCGCTACTGCTGTTGCTGCTAAGTCGCTTCAGTCGTGTCCGACTCTGTGCGACCCCATAGACAGCAGCCCACCAGGCTCCCCCATCCCTGGGATTCTCCAGGCAAGAAGACTGGAGTGGGTTGCCATTTCCTTCTCCAATGCGTGAAAGTGAAAAGTGAAAGTGAAGTCGCTGAGTTGTTTCCGACTCTTCGCAACCCCATGGACTGCAGTCCACCAGGCTCCTCCATCCATGGAATTTTTCAGGCAAGAGTGCTGGAGTGGGGTGCCATTGCCTTCTCCGAGAATTATCACAAATTTGGCTTATCTACACATGTGTTTATTTCTAATGAAAATTAATTTTGCCAACTCTGCTTCTGTTTAAGATAACAAGATAATAATGCTTATGATTTATGGATGTTAACCTTTGGGAAACTCTGAAATTTATTTCCATTTTTTTCATAGGAGAAGGAGAAGAATCATAGGAGATTAAGAAAATCCTGCCCAAGGTCCTGTTTGAGAAAGAATTAGAGGTGAAACTTGAGCCAAACTAGTGTGAATCAATTGGGAGTCTCTATTATTAACTGTTACCTATTTGTTAGGCATTTGATAATTTTATAGTGATGGACAATATTTCTCAAAATGCTTCAAATGTTTTTGGAGAAAAGATTTAGTTTGTCAATACATTTAGGTTAAGTAACAAAACTAGATACTGCTCCTTAAAGAAATAATTTTGGCACTAAGAAAAATTAAACATCTATCCCATAGTGTTTTATGGTAAAGAATGTACTATACTGATGTGTTTGCTTCAAAAATTCAACTTTAACAAAAATCTTCACTAATAATAACATAGTCTGTATTATGTGAATAATGTTTAACATTAAGCAAAAGATTGACCTAATTCTGATTAGGAAAACTGGAAGAAAATTGGAAGATGATTGTGTGATTGTATTTTATTTAACCTGATAATTTAAGCTACTTATAGTTTTAGATAAACATTTTCTTGAGGTGTGTTTTACATAATATTTAGCAACACTTTCCCCACTTTTGTTTATTAAAATCAACATGTATGTAGTAACTAGTAATAATCTGCAATCAAATTCTATTTGTCTCAATATTCAGAGACTTATTTCACACAAACCTAGAGATCAAATCCTTGAAAGCTTTTAAAGGAACACATGCAATGCCAGGATATCTAGAATCAGGGCTGTTTGCAAAAAAGCTCCTCATATTGGCTGCAAGTCTCATTCTTCTGTGAAACCATCCAGAAATCATGCCAGCTTTACACTTTTCAGTTCTCCTTTTCTGGGTCCCAAGAAAACTACATGTATTATACCCAGAAAACCTTCAGATTGAAAATATGTCTAGGCTTTTAGCTTCAGATATTTATTATTCCAGGCTTTCCAGGTGGCACAATGTTGAAGAACCGACCTCCCAGTGCAAGAGAGGTAAGAGACTCGTTTAATCCCTGGATCATCCGGAAGATCTCTTGGAAGAGAGCACAGCAATCCACTTCAATATTTTTGCCTGGAGAATCTCATGGACAGAGGAGTTTGGCCAGCTCTAGTCCATAAGGTCACAGAGAGTTGGACATGACTGAAGAAACTTAGCACACACGCATGCATGCAGTATTCCTCCTACGGTCAAACATAGTTACATCTGAAGTATAAATTCAAACTATTTTCATAATGACATTCCATTTGAAAAGTGGCTATTAAAAAAACGAAGAGTACAACAGAGTCAACTGGACCTTTTTAGTGAAAAAATTGGCTAAAGTATTCTTGGCAATAAATTGCACACCTAAAATATATATCAATATTTTGATTTGGGGCTCTCTACAATTTCAATTAAGCTATTTTATAAATACAAGATCAAGCCAGTCAATCCTAAAGGAAATCAACCCTGAATATTCATTGGAAGGACTGATGCTGAAGCCAAAGTTAAAACAATTTGGTCACCTGATGCAAGAGCTGACTCATTTTAGAAGACCCTGGTGTTGGGAAGGATTGATGGCCAAAGATGAAGAGCATGGCAAAGGATGATAGCACCACTGACTCAATGGACATGAATTTGCGCAAGTTCTGGAAGAAAGTGAAGGATAGGGAAGCCTGGTGTGCTGTGGTTTATGGGGTCTCAAAAAGTTATACAGGAGTTAGCAACTCAACCACAACAGTTTTATAAACTATATTCTTGTTTTAATCTCCTTAATCAATTCTTAAATACAGGAATGAGTTAAAAAAAAGAAAGAAAGAAAGAAACCAATACATGGAGAAAGATCACAGGATAACATAAACATTTTCCACATAGAGAATCGCCTCTGCAGATATTTTGAAAGACAGATACCTAACACTAACCCCTGATAAGCTGAACCAGAGTTTTCTTCTTCTTGGGGGTGGCAGTATTACTTTATAATGATCCACAGTTCATTCTGGCTTGTTCCTATGAACACTGAGATTCAGTATATCAGAAACACTTTATGGTTTGGGGGAACAAAGAAGTTGAAGGTCAAGCATCCAGGAACTTTAGACTGAACTTGGCCATTGCTGAACTGTGACACTGGAAGTTCAGGGTGGGTCAGAAACCCTGGCAGTCTTGCTCATCCCTGTATCTTCAAGGCTAGTCCAGTGTCTGACATATGGTGCGGTTTCAGTATGTTTTTGTTAAGTGAATTAACAAATAAAGGAATGAACTGCTTTCTTCAAGAGAAGAAACTTTAAGGAATAACGAGGGCTGTCTTTTACCACTTTTTCCTAGAAAGGACACATATTTGATCGATTTAATCAGGACCACATTCTTGAAGGTCAGGCTGTCCATTAAATTCTATATGAGGAGAGGCATTCAGGGTGTCAAGTAGGAGTGTATTCAGGTCTCTAGTGAGCATTACAAAGAAGGCTGTGGGAGGATTTGTAAGGAGATGATTACTTCTCCTTGATACCTTAGAAGGAGAGTTCAAAAAGAAATTGACTTTGATTTTCTTGATTTCTTGAGGATATAATGTAGGACTTTCCCCCCCTGGGGTAGCAAAATGAGGTTGAAGGGGTCAAAGACAATGAATTATGGACGTGTTCCTAGAACTGGGTGTCTTGAAATAAAAAAATAAAAAAGTACTGCATTTCATGGTCTTTCCTGATAAACTACAGAAAGAAGTGCTACTGATTCAATGCCATATATGCTGTACTTTCTGTTGGAGTGTTGCTGGGACAAACTGTGTTACAGCAGTCTTAACCGTGTTCTGAAAATTACCAGCATTCACTTTCTGTTTTTTTGTTCGCTTTTGTTTTTGAGGTTACAGCAGTAGAATGAGGTCATTTATAGCAGAATGTGTTTCTTAGTTATTCTTCCTGGATACAGCAAGCTTTATAGTCAGATTTTGTGATTGACTGTTAACATGAAAGATGTTTCTCTAATTTATGTAGTTACTGTGGTAGGATTTGAAAAATAATTAAATATTGCATTTCTCTTAAGAAGAAATAATAGATTTAGGTAAAAATACTCTGAGAGTAATTTAGATAGCTTTTATTTGAGGTAAATCTATCATTTAGGAAAAAGTAAAGTTCTCAATAAACTGATCATTTGCTAATAAGTGGCTATCATATGATGTATAAATACAAAATCTGAGTTAGTAATCATATTTTCCACCTTGTTTATGTCTTAGAGTTCTATTAAGAGCCAAAATAGAATAGGCTGCATTTTATTGGAAAACAATATTTACACATGATCAACTGAATTGTGCACAAATACCATTGACTGTATCTTAAACACTTTATCTTGACTCAAAATCCTTATGGTGAACTCAGTTTGTACATCAGAGAATTTGATGACCTGCTCACTGCAGGTAACAAATAATGCATATTTGCTTTGTATATGTGCTCAGCTAAAATTAAACTGTAGCCCTTGCTGCTCTAGTGAGATTTGTGAAGCTTGTCAGAAAAGCAGCAATTCAGGCCTGTCCTCAGACCTACAGAATTAGAACCAGCATTTTGACATTAAACCCAGTTGAATAATGGGATGCAGCCTGAAATTTGATAGCACTGTTTCAGGCTTTTAGAATGTAAAATAAGGCATCCACTGCATAGAAAATCTAATTCACAGACAAGACTATCTTCATTATTGTAGGATTAGACCCTAAGAAGCAATATTGGTCTTGGGTTTCTCTACTAACATTTTTAAATCTGTTAGAGCATCTAAATGAATGTAATCAAATACACTATAATCTTATATCATATCATATTTTTACATTAGAATTGTTTCAGATTTCAGAAAGTGAATGCCAGTGTCTCCTTCTACAGATAAAGAATCTGAGAACTTGAGAGGTAAAATGACATACCTGAGCTTCCACAGCTGGTAAGTGGCAGAGTTCTGACTATTGTGAAGATTTCTGGAATCCAGTTCAGGACTCAGCAAAAATAGATGCTTTTTTTCTTTCTACAAATTCATTAAATATCTTTATCCAGTTTTTATTTTCAATTTGAAAAATGTATGCCTGTCCTCCATATGGAAAAATATCCATGTATAAATGTATGTAAATAACACATATCACACCAGTAGTTAATGATGGCTATATAGAAGAAAAGAAGCAAGGGTTATTTCAGTATGTATGACAAGCAAAGATGCACAAAAGAATATTTGCAACTATCATATAATAAAAGATTATGGTGTGGAAAGTATGATGAGGGATGTGATTTGTGTGTGTTTATGTGTTTTTGTGTGTGGTAGAGAGATTAACTCTTCTCTTCCATTATAGTAACTCAATAGAAAATGGATAATTTGATAAAAAATGGGTGAGAAAGAGAGAGGGAAATGGAATAATGAGCATATTACTTAGAAATATAAAGGTAGATTTCCAAGGTGCCACTAGAAGATATGGGCTATATTGCCTCTGGGAACATGGGTGGTGAAGGATGCATTAATGGCTGGCCCTTTTCCATTGAAAGCCTATACTGTGATAGGTCTACCTGTCATTTACCAAAAGCTTATAATAACTTTTAAAGATATTTTTTTAACTTTCAAAATGAGAGTAAAAAGAAAATACATCACTGATTGACCTAATGGCTCAGAAACAACTTAAGAAAACATATGCAGATCAATTGATTCTGAAAATAGTGTTTTGTGTCTAACTGGCAATTTCAGATGGGTTGCAGGAATCTGTCTAGAAGTATTATCTGAATTCACTGCTATTCAGCAACTTGACAAAGCTGAGATCATGTTATTGGAGGATTCCCAGAATTATCATAACAGAAAAACATTTATATAAACAGAATATGAGAAAATATACTTAATATAAAACATTTTTGAATATCAGTAGGGGGCACTAAGATTCCACTGAAAGGAAAATAATAACCCTGGAGCAGTCATAAATTATTTGTTTTCTTACCTTAATGGGAAAACATCATAAACTCTATACTTTTTAAATTTCTGTGTAGTTGGTGGGAATACTTTTTTCTCTAACCCTTTTAACAAGAAGATGTATTTAACTATTTAACTGGAAATTTATTTTTTCTCTTATTTCCACCTCTGTTAGGTTTGCTCTTATTCAGCATTAAAATGCAATGTTAGTTTGCTCACTTTGTCAAAATAGAGCAATTAGGATTTTTCACAGATAAGTAACTTCCTAATCAATGGCCTTCTACAAGAAGGCCCTTTAAAATGAAGCAAGGGTGTGTTAACTAGAACTTGGATCCAAGAAGGAAACTGTAAAAACAAAAACAAGTTTTGTACAAGCAAACCTCCTTACCCGCCCTCAAAATAATCTAAAAAAATACCATTTATCAACTAGGACCACACTAAAAATAATTCTAGATATGAGAAGAAACTAAAACTTTTAACATGTTTTGAATGACCATTGAATGTTAATCACACAGTTAAAGAAAATATATTTTATATCCTCAGATTAAAAGACTTAACTCATTGGAAAAGACCCTAATGCTGGGAAAGACTGAAGCCAACGGAGAAGGGGTCAGCAAAGGATGAGATGGTTAGGTAGCATCACAAACTCAATGGACATGATTCAGTAATTCCCGGAAATACTGAACTAAGTCCCAGAAACGACTTAGTAACTAAACACACACACACACACACACACACACACACACACACACACACACACACACCCCTCAGGGGACATTAATCAATTAGGTGGAAAAAATCAGTATTGGTAAACTATGAAAAGGTGAAATCATATTAGCGGGTGTTCGTGTTTTCTTCAATACTGGTTCCTTTAGGTATTAAGAAAAGGTAAAAACTCTAAATTGTCATCCTAAATTAGAAATAAATCCCGGGGGGAGAGGAGGATTCATGGATATCTGGAAGCAAAAGAACAGTTTTATTGCGCCCAAGGTTTGAAAACCAGGGATACAAAGTCACCGACTGTAATTGAAAGTGCATCGTGTTTCCCTATTTTTCACCACTTGAATAAAGTGAGAGATTTAAAAAAAAAAAAAAAAAAACCTCAGAAACCACAGTTGGGAGACATGTAAAGCAGCTGGATGGTAAGTGTAGCCTGAACAAAAGCTTTTGCAACCCGACCTCAAGTTTTTGATGGCTGGCTTTCATTTCTCCTTAGGGACTTTCACACCCACTGCCCTTAGCAGTAGCATCAGAAGTCCTTGCAAATTTTACTTGTGATTTTTCTAAGAACAGTCTGAAGCCCAGGTTTGTCATCACTGCCTGGCTCCATGTGGGGTTTCTGTTAGCCACACCGGGTCAATTTTCTATGTTCTCTCCCTTAGGGCATTTTTCTCATTCATATATATATATATATATATATATTAGGGGATCTTGTTTTTATTTTTACAAGCTAAAATATTTTTGAAATATATTGTTAAAGGTGTTGGATGTAATATTTTGAATCTGGTTGTATATATATATATGTATATATATTTCTGTATACTTTGTGTGTGTGTGTATTTGTAACTACCAAAAATGAATAAAAACAAAAAAAAAAAAACCAAAAAAAACCAAAACTTAAAAAGGAGGCTTTGGTTTTTTATCATACTGATCATTTCAGGTAATTTGTGGATTCTTAATGAATGACATGAGAAATGATGTTACTAATGGATTTATGCTGATTTTGCTTATTGCATGCATGCTAATTCACTTCAGTCATGTCTAACTCTTTGAGACCCCATGGACTGTAACCCTCCAGGGTCCTCTGTCCATGGGATTCCTCAGGAGGCAAGAATACTGGAGTGGGTTGTCATGCCCTCCTCCAGGGGATCTTCTATACTCAAGGATCAGACCCTCATCTCTTAAGTCTCCTGCATTTGCATGGGGATTCTTTACCACTGAGGCCATCTGGGAAGTCCTGATAATAAAGCAAGCTGAGATCAAAGACTAGTAGAGCTGTGAAGAACTCTCTCAACAACCTTGTTATTTTACAAATGAGAAATATTTAAGTACAGAAAGTGTTCACCCAGAAAAATTAAAAACAAACAAACAAAAAAACCAACCGAACAAACAACAGCAACAAAAAAGCAGATTATTTTCCATGGTAGCAAAACTGACAAAAAATTCCAGGTCTCCTGACTTCCGTCCAGAGTTACTTCTCCATGCCATGTGCCTTTCTGTGCAAAGAATAATTGATTCACTCTCCAGGTAACAGATTTCTTTAGCAACAATTTGGAAAACAACATGGACCCTAAGGAAAACAAATGATGATCTTATCTGCATTTGGATAAACAGTCTTGTACTTAGAGGTGGAGAATATTCTATGTTGATAGAGAAAAATGGATTTCTAGGACCATTACAGAACAACCCAAAAGAAAGAGCATGCCACTTATTGAGTTCTTCTATTGGTGTTGCCTGCAAGTACAACTGAAGTACTGTTCCAAAGAAGCCATATCAAAAATGAAGCAAGATCTCTAGTGAGGATAGATACTTTTAAATAAACCTGATATTGCTTTGTGTCAGAACACTTAAGGATGGCACACAGATGGAAACCTCAGCTCTAACCTAAAGCATATTACACTCCACTGGTAACACAATTTGAGTCATGAGTCTTGCATTTGGCTGACTGTGCTGGTTCAACCCATTTTTGCCCTCCTTTTCTTCAATATAATTAAATCAGATTTATATGCTGAGTCTGTGATGATTCAGTGTGGCTGTTAGCTGCCAGGAAAATGTTTTGCTCTCTACATTTCATGCTGATTCTCTTTCTATTAACAAAAATGGATTTTTTCAGGCTTCATTACAAGATTAAACTTCTGATAGAATTAAAGATTGTTGATCCTTTCTGACCAGTTCCAGAGCAATTTTCCTCCTGGGACCTACCATCCTGAGCATTAGAATTCCAAACAAAATTTCTCTAGGGATTCATTTTTTTTCCTGTTGATTGGGGAATAGCTCAATAGTATAACATCAAACCTGGCAGAATAGTTAAACAATCTAAAATGAAATGAATAAAAAGTTCTAATATAATGTTGTGTATGAGCACATCAAAATATTTTTGAGACGTGCTGCACTGCTTAACATGTGACTTTAGAGATACGGTTGTTTAAGAGTGTTTTTTGTTCTTTGTTTTTTGTGTGTGTGTGTGTGTGTTTTTTTTTTTTTTTTGTTTTGTTTTGTTTTGTTTTGTTTTAATAACACAGAAAGCTATCCAAGGTTTTAAAACAATTATTTTTTTCTTCTTTTTCCTTTTGACATTGAAAATGCACTGTAAATTTTCAAGATTCTAAAACACTGTTGTGTTCTCCCTCAATGAAAATGTGCTGTTACTAAGTCACTCAATCATGCCTAACTCTTTGTGGCCCTATGGACAGCAGCATGCCAGATTTCCCTGTCCTTCACCATCTGCAAGAGGCTGCTCAAATTCATGTCCTTTGAGTCAGTGATGCCATCCAACCATCTCATTCTTTGTCATCCCCTTCTCCTCTTGCCTTCAGTCTTTCACAGCATCAGGGTTTTTCTAATCACTCAATGCTTCAAATCAAGTGGCCAAGGGAGAATCAAAGATGGTGGAGGAATAGGACGGGAAGACCACTTTCTCCCTCACAAATTCCTCAAAAGAACATTTCAACGCTGAGCAAACTCCACAAAACAACTTCTGTAGGCTGGCAGAGGACATCAGGCAACCAGAAAAGCAGACCATTGCCTTCAAAAACAGGTAGGAAAAAATATAAAAGATGAAAAAGGAGACAAAGGAGGTGGGGAGGGAGCTCTGTCCCAGGAAGGGAAGCCCATCCTGAGAAGGGAATTTTAAGAAGAGAGGTTTCCAAGCACCAGGAAACACTCTCCCTGCCAAGTCTGTGGCGAGCCTTGGAAACACAGAGGGCAACATAACAGGAAGGGAAAAATAAATAAATAGTTAAAACCAACAGATTACAAGCCCAACAGTAACTCCCCCAGCAGAAAAGCAGCACAGACGCCTGCATCCACCACAAGCAAGTGGGGGCAGGGCAGGGAAGCGTGGGAGGCGCAGGCTGCAGTGCTTTGTAAGAATCGGGCAGGAATGCCCACGAGCAACCAGAATGATCTAACTTGGGCTAGCAAACCAGACTGTGGGATAGCTACCACATGAAAAGCTCGAACATAAGACACCGCCAGGACCGAGCACAGAACAAAGGATGGAACGGAAAAAGCCGGCTGCAGACGATCCCCCGCCGGGGACAGGCAGCCAGAGCCATAAGGACTGGAAAGGGGCAACTGCAGATCCGGAGAGACTTTACTTACCTAACTGCAAGCAGGCTTCTTTGCTAAGACTCCTGGGGGTGCTGGACAGTCACCATCTCCCTCACAAGGGGCGCCAGCGATCCACCCAGAAAACTGAGCAGCAGAGGCAGAAAAGGCGACAAGTTGCAGCGATCGTGCTCGCCAAACCCCTGAGCTACTCGGACCTGGGAAGGGCACAAAATGCAGTCCCAACCGAATCTGTGCCTCTGAGGGCTACCTGAGCGCAGAACCTGAGCGGCTTAGACTGGGGAAGTGCACGTAGCCTAGGGCCGGCCTCAGACGGTTCCCGGCTGAGCATCATAGAGCCGGAGCGGTTTGTGCGCCACGAGAAGGGACAGGTCCAGCGGGGCTGAGACACTGTGTGCACACGACAGTGCTATTTGTTTGCAGCATCCCCCCTCTCCACAGCGCGACTGAACTAGTGAGCCTGAAAAACCAGCAAACAGAAGTTAAACAGAGGGAACTGCCTTGGAAATGACCCCGCACTGCCCACAACATCAGAGAAGGGCCAGATATATTTTTACTATTTTTAAAATCATTCTTTTTTTTTTCTTTTTTTTTCTAACTTTTTTTTTAATTGTTAAGTCTTTTATTTCTCCTCTAATTTTTATTTCTATAACCTACTATTACTATTAAAAAAAAAGGCTCTTTTTTTTTTTTTAAGGCAAACACCATATATAGTCTTTGGGTGGTTGTTGGGGGGTGTGTGTGTGTGTTTTTTAATAATTCTTGTTTTTCTGTTTGTTTGTTTGTGTTTTTTTACTCTCTCTCTCTCTCTCTTTTTTTTTTTTTCCTTTCTTCCTTTTTCCTTCTGCTTCTTTTCTTTAATATTGTATTTTTGAAAATCCAACCTCTAGTCTAGATTTTTAATCTTTGCTCTTTGGTTTTTGTTGTCAATTTTGTACATTTAAAAATGCAAACTTCACTACCCAATTTTACCTGAGAGCGAGATTTCTGGCGTGACCACTCTCTCCTCCTTTGGACTCTCCTTTTTCTCCACCAGGTGGTCTCTGTCTCTTTCCTCCCCCATCTCTTCTCTATCCAACTCTGTGAATCTCTGTGTGTTCCAGACGGTGGAGAACACATAAGGAACTGATTACTGGCAGGATTTGTCTCTCTCCTTCTCATTCCTCTCTCTTATCCTCCTGGCCACCTCTGTCTACTTCCTCCCTCTCCTCTTCCCTGTAACTCCGTAAATACCTCTGAGCGGTCCAGACTATAGAGCGCACATAAGGAAGCTGGCTAGCTTGCTCTCTCCTCTTTTGATCTCACCGCATCTCATTCCAGTCACCTCTAAATACCCCCTCCCTCTTCTCTTCTCCTTGTAACTCAGTGAATCTCTCTGAGTGTCCCTCAATGTGGAGAAACTTTTCATCTTTAACCTAGATGTTTTATCATCGGTGCTGTAAAGATGGAGAAGTCTAGAGGCTACTGTAGAAATAAAACTGAAAACCAAAAAAGAAATCAAAATATGCATAGAAACTAATGAAAATGAAAACACAACAACCCAAAACCTGTGGGACACTATTAAAGCAGTGCTAAGAAGAAAGTTCATAGCAATTCAGGCATAGCTCAAGAAACAAGAAAAAAGCCAAATAAATAACCGAACTCTGCAACTAAAGCAACTAGAAAAGGAAGAAATGGAGAACCCCAGAGTTAGTAGAAGGAAAGAAATCTTAAAAATTAGGGCAGAAATAAATGCAAAAGAAACAAAAGAGACCATAGCAAAAATCAACAAAGCCAAAAGCTGATACTTTGAAAGAATAAATAAAATTGACAAACCATTAGCCAGACTCATCAAGAAGCAAAGAGAGAAAAATCAAATCAATAAAATTAGAAATGAAAATGGAGAGATCACAACAGACAACACAGAAATACAAAGGATCATAAGAGACTACTATCAGCAGTTATATGCCAATAAAATGGACAACGTGGAAGAAATGGATAAATTCTTAGAAAAGTACAATTTTCCAAAACTGAACCAGGAAGAAATAGGAAATCTTAACAGACCCATCACAAGCATGGAAATTGAAACTGTAATCAGAAATCTTTCAGCAAACAAAAGCCCAGGTCCAGACGGCTTCACAGCTGAATTCTACCAAAAATTTCAAGGAGAGCTAACACCTATCCTACTCAAACTGTTCCAGAAAATTGCAGAGGAAGGTCAACTTCCAAACTCATTCTATGAGGCCACCAGCACCCTAATAGCAAAACCTGACAATGATGCCCCCAAAAAAGAAAACTACAGGCTAATATCACTGATGAACATAGATGCAAAAATCCTCAACAAAATTCTAGCAATCAGAATCCAACAACACATTAAAAAGATCATACAGCATGACCAAGTGGGCTTTATCCCAGGGATGCAAGGACTCTTCAATATCCCCAAATCAATCAATGTAATTCACCACATTAACAAATTGAAAAATAAAAGCCATATGATTATCTCAATAGATGCAGAGAAAGCCTTTGACAAAATTCAACATCCATTTATGATAAAAGCTCTCCAGAAAGCAGGAATAGAAGGAACATACCTCAACATAATAAAAGCTATATATGACAAACCCACAGCAAACATTATCCTCAATGGTGAAAAATTGAAAGCATTTCCTCTAAAGTCAGGAACAAGACAAGGGTGCCCACTTTCACCGCTACTATTCAACATAGTTCTGGAAGTTTTGGCCACAGCAATCAGAGCAGAAAAAGAAATAAAAGGAATCCAAATTGGAAAAGAAGAAGTAAAACTCTCACTGTTTACAGATGACATGATCCTCTACGTAGAAAACCCTAAAGACTCCACCAGAAAATTACTAGAGCTAATCAAAGAATATAGTAAAGTTGCAGGATATAAAATCAACACACTGAAATCCCTTGCATTCCTATACACTAATAATGAGAAAGTAGAAAAAGAAATTAAGGAAACAATTCCATTCACCATTGCAACGAAAAGAATAAAATACTTAGGAATATATCTACCTAAAGAAACTAAAGACCTATATATAGAAAACTATAAAACACTGATGAAAGAAATCAAAGAGGACACTAATAGATGGAGAAATATACCATGTTCATGGATTGGAAGAATCAATATAGTGAAAATGAGTACACTACCCAAAGCAATTTACAAATTCAATGCAATCCCTATCAAGCTACCAGCCATATTTTTCACAGAACTAGAACAAATAATTTCAAGATTTGTATGGAAATACAAAAAACCTCGAATAGCCAAAGCAATCTTGAGAAAGAAGAATGGAACTGGAGGAATCAACTTGCCTGACTTCAGGCTCTACTACAAAGCCACAGTCATCAAGACAGTATGGTACTGGCACAAAGACAGACATATAGATCAATGGAACAAAATAGAAAGCCCAGAGATAAATCCACACACATATGGACACCTTATCTTTGACAAAGGAGGCAAGAATATACAATGGAGTAAAGACAATCTCTTTAACAAGTGGTGCTGGGAAAACTGGTCAACCACTTGTAAAAGAATGAAACTTGATTACTTTCTAACACCGCACACAGAAATAAACTCAAAATGGATTAAAGATCTAAACATAAGACCAGAAACTATAAAACTCCTAGAGGAGAACATAGGCAAAACACTCTCTGACATAAATCACAGCAGGATCCTCTATGATCCACCTCCCAGTATTCTGGAAATAAAAGCAAAAATAAACAAATGGGATCTAATTAAAATTAAAAGCTTCTGCACAACAAAGGAAAATATAAACAAGGTGAAAAGACAGCCTTCTGAATGGGAGAAAATAATAGCAAATGAAGCAACTGACAAATAACTAATCTCAAAAATATACAAGCAACCTATGCAGCTCAATTCCAGAACAATAAATGACCCAATCAAAAAATGGGTCAAAGAACTAAATAGACATTTCTCCAAAGAAGACGTACGGATGGCTAACAAACACATGAAAAGATCCTCAACATCACTCATTATCAGAGAAATGCAAATCAAAACCACAATGAGGTACCACTTCACACCAGTCAGAATGGCTGTGATCCAAAAATCTGCAAGCAATAAATGCTGGAGAGGGTGTGGAGAAAAGGGAACCCTCTTACACTGTTGGTGGGAATGCAAACTAGTACAGCCACTATGGAGAACAGTGTGGAGATTCCTTAAAAAATTGCAAATAGAACTACCTTATGACCCAGCAATCCCACTGCTGGGCATACACACCAAGGAAACCAGAACTGAAAGAGACACATGTACCCCAATGTTCATTGCAGCACTGTTTATAATAGCCAGGACATGGAAACAACCTAGATGTCCATCAGCAGATGAAAGGATAAGAAAGCTGTGGTACATATACACAATGGAGTATTACGCAGCCGTTAAAAAGAATACATTTGAATCAGTTCTGATGAGATGGATGAAACTGGAGCCAATTATACAGAGTGAAGTAAGCCAGAAAGAAAAACACCAATACAGTATACTAACACATATATATGGAATTTAGAAAGATGGCAATGACGACCCTGTATGCAGGACAGCAAAGGAGACACGGATGTGTATAACGGACTTTTGGACTCAGAGGGAGAGGGAGACGGTGGGATGATTTGGGAGAATGGCATTGTAACATGTATACTATCATATAAGAATCGAATCGCCACTCTATGTCCAACGCAGGATACAGCATGCTTGGGGCTGGTGCACGGTGATGACCCAGAGAGATGTTATGGGGAGGGAGGTGAGAGGGGGTTTCAAGTTTGGGAACACATGTACACCTGTGGTGGATTCATGTCAATGTATGGCAAAACCAATACAGTATTGTAAAGTAAAATAAAGTAAAAATAAAAATTAACAGCAACAACAAAAAAATCAAGTAACCAAAGTATTGGAGATTCAGCTTCAGCCTAAGTCCTTCCAATCTGTATTTCGGATTGATTTCCTTTAGAATTGACTAGCTTGATCTCCTCATAATCCAATGGTATCTCGAGTCTTCTCCAACACCATAGTTCAAAAGCATAAATTCTTTGTTGCTCAGCCTTCTTTATGGTTCAACTCTCACATCCTTACATTACTACTGAAAAAACCATAGCTTTAACTAGATGGACCATTGACAGCAGAGTAATGTCTCTGGTTTTTAATTTGCTGTCTAGGTTTGTCTTAACTTTTCTAGCAAGGAGCAAGTGTCTTTTAATTTCATGGCTGCAGTCACCATCTGCAGTGATTTTTGAGCCCAACAAAATAAAGCCTGTCACAGTTTCCATTATTTCTCTATCTATTTGCCATGAAGTGATGGGACTGGATGCTATGATCCTAAATTGAAAAGGCAAATATGTTACATCGTGTTATTTTTCCAGTTCACATAATAATTAAGGTACTTTTAAATTAAATTGTTACTTGTTTTATTTACATACCCTTAAATAAAACTAAGTTTCCAGTCAATTATTTTTATCAACAACAGCCAGGTTTGAATCCTGGGTTGGAAAGATCCCCTTGGAGGAGGGCACAACAACTGACTCTAGTATCCTTGACTGGAGAATCCCAGAGACAGAGCAACCTGGCAAGCTACAGTCTGTAGGATCAGAAAGAGTTGGACACAACTGAAGCAACTTAGCAAGCACCTCACTAAAATATTTATATGCCATTGTCATAAAATATTTCCATTATTTATTGTCTGCCTCAAAAACAAAAAAAGAATTGAAACTTTATTTTAGGCTAGTAGCATGGCAAGGGCTGCCCCTTGACCTGTGTGACACTAGAGATATACAGAAAACTAAACAATTATTATCCCGCTGGGGCTGGGCAGTGCTGGCCGCACTTCATTGCTCAGATTTGGCAGCATCTGTCATGCTGTCTCTCTAATGCAGGGTCTTATCGGTTTTCCTTCCCTTTGCTTTCTGGTATTGTTGTCTCTGTGTTGTGAGTGAGCAAAAGAACCTTCCTGGGTTAAAGACGGAGACACTGAGCTGGGTTGGAAGAAAGTTGAGTTATAAACATTCTTGGAATCATGAAGAATTTAGTACTGAAGGCTTAAAGATAATAATGAGAGAGAGTCCGGAGAAAGTGAAACTTGTCTCTGGGAAGTATAATAAGATGGCAGGTAGGAAGGGTAGAGAATCCAGGATTGGGAACTACGTTATTAACTCAAATATTTACTGGATGTTCATCTCTGATTTAGAAGGCTAAGAAGATGAAAAGAAATTTCACTAAAATACTATCGATGCATGCTATTATGAAACAGATTAATGATATCTCTCCCTTAAAAAAAAAAGAAAAAGTATTTTTCTCATTCTATGTCCCAAGGATTTAAGAGGTGTGGCTTCAGCATCTCCCAGCATTGATTGTTTGTAAAGGCATAGTAAAGGAAATATTTTTTTTGAGTATGTTAGCTTTATGCATTTACTCTCTTTAAGCTGAAATGAGCAATGGAATTTGAATTCTAAAAACATGTACTTCCTTTCCACACAGTATGTTAAATTTTCAAGTTGTTCCACACAGAAAGTTAATTTTCAAGTTCATCAGTAGTGTATTTATATGGTGATTGTATCTGTCACATAAACATCTTGTCAATCACTATCTTCCTTCTGTTCTGATACACTATCAGTTAAGTTCAGTCACTCAGTCGTGTCTGACTCTTTGGGTTATCAGTTCAGTTCAGTCGCTCAGTCGTGTCTGACTCTTTGGGATCCCATGAATCGCAGCACGCCAGGCCTCCCTTTCCATCACCATCTCCAGGAGTTCACTCAGACTCACGTCCATCGATTCCGTGATGACATCCAGCCATCTCATCCTCTGTCGCCCCCTTCTCCTTCTGCCCCCATCCTCTCCCAGCATCAGAGTCTTTTACAAAGAGTCAACTCTTCACTTGAGGTGTCCAAAGTACTGGAGCTTCAGCTTTAGCATCATACCTTCCAAAGAAATCCCAGGGTTGATCTCCTTCAGAATGGACTGGTTGGATCTCCGTGCAGTCCAAGGGACCCTCAAGAGTCTTCTCCAACACCACAGTTCAAACACATCAATTCGTTGGCGCTCAGCCTTCTTCACAGTCCAACTCTCACATCCATACATGACCACAGGAAAAATCACAGCCTTGACTAGATGGACCTTAGTCGGCAAAGTAATATCTCTGCTTTTCAATATGTTATCTAGGTTGGCCATAACTTTTGTTCCAAGAGTAAGCATCTTTTAATTTCATGGCTGCAGTCACCATCTGCAGTGATTTTGGAGCCCCCAAAAATAAAGTCTGACACTGTTTCCACTGTTTCCCCATCATTTCCCATGAAGTGATGGGACCGGATGCCATGATCTTCGTTTTCTGAATGTTGAACTTCAAACCAACTTTTTCACTCTCCTCTTTCACTTTCATCAAGAGGCTTTTGAGTTCCTCTTCACTTTCTGCCATAAGGGTGGTGTCATCTGCATATCTGAGGTTATTGATATTTCTCCTGGCAATCTTGATTCCAGCTTGTGTTTCTTCCAGTCCAGCGTTTCTAATGATGTACTCTGCATAGAAGTTAAATAAGCAAGGTGACAATATACAGCCTTGAAGTACTCCTTTTCCTATTGGAACCAGTCTGTTGTTCCATGTCCAGTTCTAACTGTTGCTTCCTGACTTGCATACAGATTTCTCAAAAGGCAGGTTAGGTGTCTGGTATTCCCATCTCTTTCAGAATTTTCCACAGTTTATTTTGATACACACAGTCAAAGGCTTTGGCATAGTCAAGAAAGCAGAAGTAGATGTTTTTCTGGAACTCTCTTGCTTTTTCCATGATCCAGGGGATGTTGGCAATTTGATCTCTGGTTTCTCTGCCTTTTCTAAAACCAGCTTGAACATCAGGGAGTTTATGGTTCATGTATTGCTGAAGTCTGGCTTGGAGGATTTTGAGCATTACTGATACACTATAGATTCCATCTAAAATGTGATGAAAGTTTTGCTTGTCCTAAGTAAAAATTAATTGTGGCAATGACAAGTGTTTTGCAAAACTGCAAACATTCTATCATAATATTGCATTAACAAAAGCAATCATTGAAGTTTGAAGTTTTAAATTAAAAAAAAATCTAGGTCAAAATTAAATCATGTAACAATTTTGCTTTTTCCCTTGATATTATTTTATATTTTGAATAAATACGTGACTTATAATGATGCAACTAGCCCAGGATCTTAAAAAACCAATCAGAATGTGTGAAATAGCAATAGAACCTAATGAAAAAGTAAATTTATTTTCCTTTTTTTTGTATTGGCATTTTGTTTGGTTATACTGGGTATAAAAGAGGAGATCTTTGCTTTTAAAAGACAACAGCATGTCACACATTGCAGTCATCACAGTAATTTTCCTTTGAGTAAAAATCACCAACGAATGATAAAATTAGAGAGCAAAAGTTTAGGTGAAATTACAATATTTATATGGTCTCAAAGTATGTCCACTTAGTTTAGTTCAGTCCTTAATCGTGTCCAACTCTTTGCGACACCATGAATCGCAGCACGCCAGGCCTCCCTGTCCATCACCAACTCCCAGAGCTCACTCAGACTCACGTGCATTGAGTCAGTGATGCCATCGAGCCATCTCATCCTCTGTTGTCCCCTTCTCCTCTTGCCCACAATCCCTCCCAGCATCAAAGTATTTTCCAATGAGTCAACTCTTCACATGAGGTGTCCAAAGTACTGGAGCTTCAGCTTTAGCATCAGTCCTTCCAAAGAAATCCCACGGCTGATCTCCTTCAGAATGGACTGGTTGGATCTCTTTGCAGTCCAAGGGACTCTCAAGAGTCTTCTCCAACACCACAGTTCAAAAGCATCAATTCTGCGGTGCTAAGCCTTCTTCACAGACCAACTCTCGCATCCATACATGACCACAAGTAAAACCATAGCCTTGACTACACGGACCTTGGTCGGTAAAGTAATGTCTCTGCTTATGAATATACTATCTAGGTTGGTCATAACTTTTCTTCCAAGGAGTAAGCAGCTTTTAATTTCATGGCTGCAGTCACCATCTGCAGTGATTTTGGAGCCCCCCAAAATAAAGTCTGACACTGTTTCTACTGTTTCCCCATCTATTTCCCATGAAGTGTTGGAACCGGATGCCATGATCTTCGTTTTCTGAATGTTGGGCTTTAAGCCAACTTTTTCACTATCCTCTTTCGCTTTCATCAAGAGACTTTTGAGTTCCTCTTCACCTTCTGCCATAAGGGTGGTGTCATCTGCATGTCTGTGTGTTGCTTACTACGAATGAAATGACACAGAACATACAAGACACACAAGAGACAGACAGGACACCACTCTGGCCAGAGGAACAGAACTGGGCAAACTAATTGCCGTTCATTATTATAAAGCCCTCCTTAGGCAGAATTCCAGACTGTAAGAATAAGCCTTTTCAGTTCAGTGCAGGTGCATACATGTTATCGTACAGCAAAGGGGAGTTGAAATCTCTGTCTACTGCAGAGTCTGCACAAAGCCCTCATCTCCCTCTTATCTCAAGAAGGCAATGCTCCCTCGTTTGCAAGGGACCATTAAACTCAAGGCTGTATCCAGACTCTTTGGCAGAGCTCCTCGTATGCAAGGACGCTCGGACTGAGCAGAGAGACCCGTTTGCAGGCACATCTCTGCTACCCTATTAACCCTTCATCTGAGGTTATTGATATTTCTCCCAGCAATCTTGATTCCAGCTTGTGTTTCTTCCAGTCCAGCATTTCTCATGATGTACTCTGCATAGAAGTTAAATAAGCAAGGTGACAATATACAGCCTTGACATACTCCTTTTCCTATTTGGAACAAGTCTGTTGTTCCATGTCCAGTTCTAACTGTTGCTTCCTGACCTGCATACAGATTTCTTAAGAGGCAGGTCAGGTGATCTGGTATTCCTGTCTCTCTCAGGATTTTCCACAGTTTATTGTGATCCACACAGTCAAAGGCTTTGGCATAGCCAATAAAGCAGAAGTAGATGTTTTTCTGGAACTCTCTTGCTTTTTCCATGATCCAGCAGATGTTGGCAATTTGATCTCTGGTTCCTCTGCCTTTTCTAAAACCAGCTTGAACATCAGGAAGTTCACGGTTCACATATTGCTGAAGCCTGGCTTGGAAAATTTTGAGCATTACTTTACTAGCATGTGAGATGAGTGCAATTGTGCAGTAGTTTGAGCATTCTTTGGCATTGCCTTTCTCTAGGATTGGAATGAAAACTGACCTTTTCCAGTCCTGTGGCCACTGCTGAGGTTTCCACATTTGCTGGCATATTGAGTGCAGCACTTTCACAGCATCATCTTTCAGGATTTGAAATAGCTCAACTGGAATTCCATCACCTCCACTAGCTTTGTTCGTAGTGATGCTTTCTAAGGCCCACTTGACTTCACATTCCAGGATATCTGGCTCTAAATGAGTGATTACACCGTCGTGATTTTATGTGGGTCGTGAAGATCTTTTTGACACAGTTCTTCTGTGTATTCTTGCCACCTCTCCTTAATATCTTCTGCTTCTGTTAGGTCCATACCATTTCTGTCCTTTATTGAGCCCATCTATGCATGAAATGTTCCCTCTTTATTTCTGATTTTCTTAAAGAGATCTCTAGTCTTTCCCATTCTGTTCTTTTCCTCTATTTCTTTGCATTGATCGCTTAAGAAGGCCTTCTTATCTCTTCTTGCTATTTGTTGGAACTCTGCATTCAGATGCTTATATCTTTCCTTTTCTCCTTGGCTTTTCACTTCTCTTCTTTTCACAGCTATTTGTAAGGCCTCCCCAGACAGTCATTTTGCTTTTTTTGCATTTCTTTTTCCATGGGAATGGTCTTGATCCCTGTCTCCTGTACAATGTCACAAACCTTAGTCCATAGTTCATCAGGCACTTTATGTTTCAGATCTAGACCCTTAAATCTATTTCTCACTTCCACTGTATAATCATAAGGGATTTGATTTAGGTCATACCTGAATCGTCTAGCGGTTTTCCCTACTTTCTTCAATTTAAGTCTGAATTTGGTCATAGGAATTCATGATCTGAGCCACAGTCAGCTCGTGGTCTTGTCTTTGTTGACTGTATAGAGCTTCTCCATCTTTGGCTACAAAGAATATAATCAATCTGATTTCGATGTGAACATCTGGTGATGTCCTGTGTAGAGTCTTCTCTTGTGTTGTTGGAAGAGGGTGTTTGCTATGACCAGTGCATTTTCTTGGCCAAACTCTATTAGTCTTTGCCCTGCTTCACTCCACTTTCCAAGGCCGAATTTGCCTGTTACTCCAGGTGTTTCTTGACTTCCTACTTTTGCAATCCACTTCCCTATAATGAAAAAGACATCTCTTTTGGGTGTTAGTTCTAAAAGGTCTTGTAGGTCTTCATAGAACCATTCAACTTCTTCAGCATTACTGGTTGGGGCATAGACTTGGATTACTGTGATATTGAATGGTTTGCCTTGGAAAAGAACAGAGATCATTCTGCCACTTTTGAGATTGCATCCAAGTACTGAATTTTGGACTCTTTTGTTGACCATGATGTCTACTCCATTTCTTCTGAGGGATTCCTGCCCGCAGTAGTAGATATAATGGTCATCTTAGTTAAATTCACCCTTTCCAGTCCATTTTAGATCGCTAATTCCTAGAATGTCAATGTTCACTCTTGCCATCTCTTGTTTGATCATTTCCACTTTGCCTTGATTCATGGATCTGACATTCCAGGTTCCTATGCAATATTGCTTTTTACAGCATCGGACCTTGCTTCTACCACCAGTCACACTCACAGCTGGGTATTGTTTTTGCTTTGGCTCCATCCCTTCATTCTTTCTGGAGTTATTTCTTGACTGATCTCCAGTAGCATATTGGGCACCTACTGACCTGGGGAGTTCCTCTTTCAGTATCCTCTCATGTTGCCTTTTCATAGTATTTATGGGGTTCTCAAGGCAAGAACTTCCCTCGTGGCTCAGATGGTAAAGCGTCTGCCTGCAATACGGGAGACCCAGGTTCGATCCCTGGGTTGGGAAGATCTCCTGGAGAAGGAAATGGCAACCCACTCCAGTATTCCTGCTTGGAGAATCCCAGGGACAGAAGAGCCTGGTAGGCTATAGTCCATTGGTTCGGAAAGAGTCGGACACCACTGGGCCACTTCATTTCTTCAAGGCAAGAATACTGAAGTGGTTTGCCATTTCCTTCTGTGAACCACATTCTGTCAGAACTCTCCACCATGACCCGCCCGTCTTGGGTTGCCCCGAAGGCATGGATTAGTTTCACTGTGTTAAAAAAGGATGTGGTCCTAGTGTGATTAGTTTGACTAGTTTTCTGTGAGTATGGTTTCAGTGTCTCTGCCCTCTGATGCCCTCTTGCAACACCTACCATCTTACTTGGGTTTCTCTTAACTTGGGCGTGGGGTATCTCTTCAAGGCTGCTCCAGCAAAGCACAGCTGCTGCTCCTTACCTTGGAGGAGGGGTATCTCCTCACTGCCACCCTTCCTGACCTTCAATGTGGGATAGCTCCTCTAGGCCCTCCTGTGCCAGTGCAGCCACCGCTCCTTGGATGTGGGGTTGCTCCTCCTGGCCACCACCCCTGGCCTCGGTTGCGGTGTGGCTCCTCTCAGCCACTGCCCCTGATTTCAGACTTGGGTAGCTCCTCTTGGCCATTCCTATGCCGTCACAGCCTGGCACTCTCGGCCACTGCCCCTGACCTCGGACGTGGGGTAATTCCTCTTGGTTGCCACCCTTCAGGCATGGGGTCCTCCCGGCTTCTGCCTCTAACCTCGGACGTGTGGTAACTCCTCTCGGCTGCACACAATGTGCCGGTTGCAGCCGCCCATGCTCAGTGCGCCAGTCGCAGCCACCTGCTTCACTTTCTATGTCCACTTAAGGGCTTATTAATTGAATGATTGGAAAAAAAAGTGTTAGTCGCTCAGTTGTGTCTGACTCTTCACAGCCTTATGGACCATAGTCTGCCAGGCACCTCTGTCCATGGAATTCTCCAGACAAGAATAACTGGAGTGGGTACCCATTCCCATATTAATTACAAGGGGTATAAATATTAACTTTACAGTGAAGAAAGCTGGCAGGCAAAACCTTATACAAGTAATCAAAATTAACATCAGTTTAATAGGACATATTAATATTATGTGCCTCTCAACTTGATACACTGAGAGGAACTTTCATTATTTCTAGATATTATTGCCCAAAGTATATAATCTGAATCTATCTATATATATATAAAAGCATATATCTGAAAAGTATATAATCTGAAAAAAAAAAACAGACAAGTGCACACGGAAGCACATTGTACAAAGCAACTAGGTTTAATTCTTCATAAGTGTTAAGACAAAAGCAAGCCTGAGGACCAGTTCTATACTTAACAGAACTGGAATTATAAGTGTGTGATGCACTATTGGATCATGAACAGAAAAAGATATCAATATGCAATTTTATAACTTTGATCATCATATATTTTATATGAGAGAAAATATTTTATTTCAGAAAATATAAATTGAAGTATTTAGAGTTAAAAGGGCTTATCTCTGAAAATTCGATTCAATATTTTCAGGAAAAAATAGAGAAAGGAAGAGAATAAAGCAAGTGTGCAAAATGAACATATGTGAGAATTTGAGAAAACTATGAGGATTGCTTGTAGTTTTACAACTTTTCTTGTAAGTCAGCTATAACTACAAAAATGTTTAAAAAAAATAGAATAATGGCAAACAGATTGAGTAGGAACTTTGTTGTTGTGGTTCAGTCGCTAAGTCATGTCCAACTCTTTGTGACGTCATAAAGCACAGCACATCAGGCTTCTCTGTCCATCTCTATCTCCCTGAGTTTATTCAAACTCAAGTCCATTGACTCAGTGATGCCATCCAAACATCTCATCCTCTGTTGCCCCCTTCCCCTCTTGCCCTCGGTTTTTCCCAGTATCAGGGCCTTTTCCAAGGAGTCAGCTCTTTTCATCAATTCAGTTCAGTTCAGTTGCTCAGTACTGCCTGACTCTTTGCAACCCCATTGACTCATATAGTCCATGGACTCATATATAGTCCATGGAATTCTCCAGGACAGAATACTTGAATAGGTAGCTTTCCCTTCTCCAGGGGATCTTCCTAACCCAACAATTGAAACCAGGTCTCCCACATTGCAGGATTCTTTACCAGCTGAGCCACAAGGGAAGCCTAAGAATACTGGAGTGAGTAGCCTATCCCTTCTCCTATGGATCTTCCTGACCCAGGTATCAAACCAGGGTCTCCTGCATTGCAGGTGAATTCTTTACCGACTGAGCTATGAGGGAAGCTCATCAGGTGGCCAAATTATTGGAGCTTCAGCTTCAGTATCATTCTTTCCAATGAATATTCTAGACTGATTTCCTTTAGGATTTACTGGTTTAATCTCCTTGCTGCCCAAAGGACTCTTAAGAGTCTTCTCCAGCACCACAGTTTGAAAGCATCAATTTTTCAGTGCTACACATTTGTTATGGCCCAACTCTCACACCCACATGTGACTACTGGAAAAATCATAGTTTTTGACTAGACAGATCTTTGTCAGCAAAATGATGTCTCTGCTTTTTAATATGTGGTCAACTTTTGTCACAGCTATACTTCCAAGAAGCAAGTGTCTTTTAATTTCATGGCTGAAGTCACCATCTGCATTGATTTTGGAGCCCAAGAAAATGAAATCTGACAGTTTCCACATTTTTCCCATCTATTTGCCATGAAGCAATAAGATCAGACTCTGTGATCTTCAATTTTTGAATGTTGAGTTTAAGCCAGCTTTTTCACTCTCTTCTTTCACCTTCATCAAGAGGCTCTTTAGTTCCTCTTCACTTTCTGCCATTAAAGTGGTATCATCTGCATATCTGAAGTTGTTGATATTTCTCCCAGAACTTTGAGATGTTATCAAAGGGGAGATTAATAATTCAAAAATTCCCATAAAGAAAAGTCCAAGCCCAGACAGTTTTACTAGGGAATTTTGCCGGATATATAAAGAAGAACTAAAACTGATCCTCCACAAGCACTTCCAAACATAAAAATAAGAAATGTTTCCCGACTCATTCTATCAGTCCATTGTTACCCTGATAGAAAAACCATAAAAAGACATAACAAGAATATTACAGAACATTTCTTTGAATATAGATACCAAAACTTCCAGCACAGCAGTAGTAAGCCACATCCAGCAACATATAAAGAAAAATTATACACAATGACTGAGTTGAGACTTATTCTGGAATGTAACATTGGTTCATGATACAAAAATTAATTAATTATTATATTAACATAAACAGAAGAAATACACACAATCATCACAGTAGATGCAAGAAAAACAGCTGACAAAATTCAACACCTTTACAGGATAAAACGTAACAAGCTAGGAATAGAAGAAGACTTCTTTACCTTGATAAAAAGAATCTGCAAAAATCATTAGTAATTTCTTTTTTAATGGTAAAATATTCAATACTTTTAACCAAGATAAGGAACAAGACAAATAATTTTGTTCTTGTCACTTTTACTCAGTATAGAGTTTATAGACAGCTTAATTAGGGAAGAAATTGAAGTGAAAGACTCTTAGCTTGGAAAAAAATAGCAAATCTCTCTCTATTTGTAGATGACAAGATGTTGTATATGGAAGATTCTAAGGAATACACACACACATATGAGGATTAAATGAATTCAGCAAGGTTGCATGATACAAAATAAATATATAATAATTAATAATGATTAACAAATGGAAAGTAAGAAAACATTTCCATATAACAAATAAAAACTAATTTAAAAAGAAAGAGTAGCATTAAAACACATATATTTCTATATGTAAAATTAGATAGCTGGTGGAAAATTGCTGTATGATGCAGGGAGATCAAATCTCACCTCTGTGATAATCTAGAAAGGTGGGGTAGGGTGGGAGGTGGAAGAGAGGTGGAAGGAGGGGACACATGGATACCTAGGGTGGATTCATGTTGATATACGGCAGGAAAGCAATTACTTTCCAATTAAAAACAATAAGTTAAGATAATAAAAAATGGGTTTAACAAAAGAAATGCAACACTTGTACAGTGAAAACTATAAAACATTGATGAGGGAAATTAGAGAAGACCTAAATAAGATAAATAAGATATCTTGTGTTCATGAATTGGAAGACTTGATATTGTTAAGATGATGTTAATACTTTCCAAACTGTTCTTCAGATTTGATGTCATATAAAATCATAGCTATTTTTTGTGGCAATAATTGGTAAGCTGGCTCTAAAATTCATATGAAAATTCAGAAGGTTCAGAAAAGCCAAAACAAGGTTGAATCAGAAAATGAATTGGAAGATTTGTATTTCTCAATTTTAAAAATTACTACAAAGTTATTGTAATCAAGACAATATAGTGCTGGCATAAGGATAGACATATTAACCCATTTGAAAGAATCAGGAGTCTATAAATAAACATAATTGTTTATGACCACTTGACTTTCAACAGGATGTCAAGACAATAAACCATGGAAGAAATGTTCTTTTTAACAGAAGACACTGGGGCATCTGAATATCCGATGCAAAAGAAAGATGTTAGATCTCAATCTTATAACGTTTACAAAAGGTAGGTCAAGATGGATCAAATAATTAAGTGTAAGTGATAAAGCTATAAAAAAATAGGTGCAAACCTTTGTGACATAGGATTAGATGACAGTTTCTTGAGTACAATTAACAAGTATATATATATATATATATATATATATATATATGTGCAATTGATTGTATCAAAATTAAACACTTCTGTGTTTCAAACGACACTATCAAAAAACTTAAATGTCAATTTGCATAATGTTTTACTACTATCCAGAATAAAAATAAATGAATAAATAACTTTTTCAATTTAACAGTAAAAAGATAACCCAGTTGTGCTATTTTATTGTTGATTTGTTCATTTCATTTCTGAAATGTTGTTCAGTTCATTTCATATTTCTGAAGACAATAACTAGTGGCCTTAAGCATCTTTTGTGTGCTTATTAGCCATCTGTATATCTTTATTGAATAAATATCTATTCAAATACTATAATTAAAAAATATAGATGTGAATTAAAATTTCTCCAAGGAATACACCTATTTATGTATACATCTGTATCTATATCTACATCGTTTTGAGCATGTGAAAACAAGTTCAGGATCATTAACAATTAAGAGAATGCAAAACAAAACCACAAAGACATACCACTTCACAGTAGCTAGGATAGCTGTAATCAAACATTAAGTGTGATGATGTTGTGTAGACATAGGAATACTCATAAAATGTAAAGTAAGAATACTCATAAAATGTAAAATGATTTAGCCTCTATTGAAAAGAGTTGGTCAGTTCCTAATAAAGTTAAACATGAAGGCATGATATGGCTCAGAATGCCTATACTACACCAAAAATAAACAAACTCTCATAAAATATGATAGTGAATAATCACAATAGCATTAATCATAGTAGCAAATAATGAAAACAACATAAATATAAATCAACTGAAAACTAGATGAAATGAAAGAAAGTCGCTCAGTCATGTCCGACTCTCTGCGACCCCATGGACTATACAGTCCATGGAATTCTCCAGGCCAGTATACTGGAATGGGTAGCCTTTTCCCTTCTCCAGGGGATATTCCTAACGCAGGGATCAAACCCAGGTCTCCCTCATTGCAGGCCATTTCTTTACCAGCTGAGCCACAAGAAAAGCCCTGGATAAACAAAATGTAATATAGCATACAATGGAATGTTACCCATGAAAAGAAATGGAATATTGATACATGCTACACTATAGATGTGGAGCAGGCAATGGCACCCCACTCCAGTACTCTTGCCTGGAAAATCCCATGGATGGAGAAGCCTGGTAGGCTGCAGTTCATGGGATCGCGCGAAGAGTCAGACACGACTGAGCAACTTCACTTTCACTTTTCCCTGTCATGCATTGGAAAAGGAAATGGCAACCCACTCCAGTGTTCTTGCTGGAGAATCCCAGGGACAGAGGAGCCTAATGGGCTGCCGTCTATGGGGTCGCACAGAGTCGGACATGACTGAAGGGAGTTAGCAGCAGCAGCAACACTATAGATGAATTACGAAACATTATGCTAAGTGAAAGAAGACATAAGCAAAAGGCCACTTACTATGCGAGTTCACTTATAAAATGTTCAGAATAAGATTCAAGAAGAAAGAAAATAGATGAGTGATTCACCCTTGTCACTAGGAAGAGTTTCCCCTCTTTATGGGGAATAAAAGCTATCAAGTATTTTTTTTTTTAATTACAGGTGGTGAAAATATTGTAAAATTAGTGATTATTGCATAATATCATGAATATACTATAAACCATAAATAATACATTTAAAAAGAGTAAATTGTATAGTATGCAAATTATCAGTTCTGTTCAGTAGCTCAGTCACATCCAAATATTTGTGACCCCATGGACTGCAGCATTCCAGGCTTCCCTTTCCATCACCAACTCCCAGAGCTTGCTTAGACTCACGTCCATCCAGTCAGTGATACCATCAAACCATTTCCTCCTCTGTCATCCCCTGCTCCTCCTGCCTTCAACCTTTCTCAGCGTCAAGGTCTTTTCCAGTGAGTCAGTTGTTAGAATCACGTGGCCAAAGTAATGGAGTTTCAGCTTCAGCATCAGTCCTTCCAATGGATATTCAGGACTGATCTCCTTTAGGATGGACTGGTTGGATCTCCTTGCAGTCAAAGGGACTCTCAAGAGTCTTCTCCAACACCACAGTTCAAAAGCATCAGTTATTTGGTGCTCAGCTTTCTTTATAGTCCAACTCTCACATTATGTACATGACTACTGGAAAAACCATAGCTTTGACTAGATGAAACTTTGTCAGCAAAGTAATATCTTTGCATTTTAATATGTTGTCTATGTTGGTCATAGCTTTTCTTCCAAGGAGCATCTTTTAATTTCATTAAAATTAGATTTCAATACAAAAATTAATAATAAAATAAAATGAAACCAGCCTCTCTCTCTGGATTAATGAACCACCAAGTCAATCCAAATGGAAGGTGCAGTGTGTAACAGGGTGGAAAGACCTCAGAGTGGGAGATGAGCGGGACTCTCTTCATTGGTCAGACAGGTGTTGGCTCAGCCCTGAGCAAGCCTGAAATACATGCCACCTGGTCCAAGACCTGAATCAAAGGGAGCATCCCATTCCCACCAGCGAGCTGATGGTTGTTGCAATGACAAAGGGGCCCCAACCAGACCTTGGGTCACTGGGCCATTGAGTGCGAAGAATGAGGGCAACAATAGCAAACCAATGCATGAGGAAGTGTCTCCTTGACTCAAGAATGTGGGTGCATAGAAAGTAGCTCACAGCTTCAGCACCTCAGATTCGAGTCATGGAGCCACAATTATCTAGGACCTTGAATTGCTATTGTACCCTCATTGGATAAGATACCATCTGTTTAAACAAGGCCCAGTAGTGTCCCAAAGGAGAATGGACAGAGCGGTCAGCAGCCTACTTACATGTGATTTTCTACATGATCTTGATATTGAAAGAAAAGATGTGTAGACTAATGTTCCACATTATTTTTTTTAATAAGAAATGCTCACTACTCTGATTTCCAGGTCATTTGTAGAGGTCTGTGTACCTATGAAAAGGTTTTCAAACACCCTGGAAATTTTGTAGATTAGATCATTTTGCTATATTTCAACACTCTACATGTAAACTGGTTACTATCATAAGATAACATTGGGTTCAAAAAAATCTATGCTATAAATGCCTTCAAAAAAATCACAGAAGAGAAACTTCATCTCAAAATAACTTTTGGAAATTAAATTGCTAAAGTATTATCTCTAAAAACAGTATCACCAGCATCATATCCACATTTGTTCAGTGGATTGAAGGAGTGTAGTAGAAAGTCTCCACAAGAAAACTAGACTCAGTGCCAGGCTGATTGTATTTGAAAGACACATTTGTATTATAACCATTGTTCTGTGTGTGTGTTTTAGTCCTCACTATGTATATATAGTTGACAATGCTAAGTTGTTTATGAAATAGCCAGTGTTTTCTAGATTATCTGAACTACTTGGTGTGTTAACAGTAGAGTTAGTAAAATAAAATGTTTTTTTTTTTTTTCTGAATCTTTTTGGTAAAAACTTGTATGAAATATATGTGTGTGTGTGTATATATATATATATATATATATATATATATAATATATTTTAAATGGAGTAGCCAAACCTCCTTATTGAGACATACCACATTGTTTTTACAGTCTTTGGGAGAGGAAGGAAGGTAACGAAATGCAAAGAGCTCTCTGCCTGTGTGATTATAGAGAGACAAGGCTAACCATTATCAACTCTGGTCTGTGCTTTCTATTTTACTTTGCTGTGTATACAATGTAAAGCATTGGTTCAAAACCTCAGGAGTTTCTCAGGTATAATCTAAAACTAACCCTTGCACATGGAGGCCAAGGAACGATCAAAAAAGAGAAAGGTCAATCCTGATTAGTAGATGGTAAGTTTAATAAGCAAAGGAGCTTGCATACATTTGTCTTGAGCAACCGCCGGATGAGTAGATCTCTACACCTACTGTCAGAATTTTAAAAGTTTCATAGAGCCTCAACTGCTCAGTAACATATACCATCCATATGGTCTTAACAATACATTACTTTCTCAAGATTTTGTCTTTGAAACTGGCTCCTAGTGTGGGACTGGTGAGGAGAATATACATTCCAAGGACAGGGAAGAGGGAAAGGAGCCCCCAGTTGCCTGATACAGCTCGTACATCAACTGGTGGTCACAATCTCCTGATGACCTCCTCCAACAAAACAATGAACAAATGAATAACACATTTACAACATTTAATATCCATAAATTTCAAGGAGTTTGCCAGAATATGGCAAAAGAAGCCAAATTCATAGGCAAGATTGTCTTCTAAAAATGGTATGTGAAAATGAAATTGTTAAAACCATCTCATGCTGAGTTGATAGAACTGAAAAGAGAGGGAGTTCTAGGCCAAAACGCTATTTAAAAGACACATTTAGATTATAGCCTCTGCTATCTGGGTGCACTTTATTCAACATGTTTCTGTTTATAGTAAACAAATTTGAGTTCTTATTTAAAACATTTTGTCTTTCTAGATATTTAGAAGTATACAGAATAGAAAATGCATAAGATGTGATTTGTGTGTGTGAATCCAGGGGAATTATTATATTGGGGAAATGCAATTGTGTAACATTCTCTTAAAGCAGTGTTCTGACTGTCCACTGGTCTTGTAAGGGAGGAAATGCGGATGGAGTGTTCTATATTTTTGAGTTCAGATGATCTAACTATTGCTCTATTTGAGCATTTATTTAATATTTTGTGTGGATAAAAGAGAAAAAACAACTTAAGTTCCAAAAGTATGTGAAAGGTACAGGTGAAAAAATGCTTTATAAATGCCAATTTGTTAATTTATGGGGAGGATTATCATCCCTAGAGGTGGATAGCAATCATCATGGATCCATGTGCATTTCTGTATTTGGTCATCAGGATGATGGAGGAGAGAGAAGAGGATGGACAAAAAGGAAGGTTCCCTATTAGTATTTTCTTGTCTAGAAGGCAGTTTTAGAACATAACTAAAGTTCTATATGTGTGTTTTGTTAAGTTCTTATGTTTGTTGTGGACAAAATTGATTACTTCTCAGTTTATTCTTCTTTTCATAACTTCCAAGTTTTTTCTGTAATTGTAGGATGATTGCTTTACCATAATGCATTGTTTTCTGTCATATATCAACATGAATCAGCCATAGGTATACATATGTTCCCTCCCTCTTGAACCTCCTTCCCACCTCCCACCTCATCCCACCCTTCTAGATTATCACAGAGCACTGGCTTTGAGTCATACAGCAAAGTCCCACTGGTTGTCTATTTGACCTATGGTAATATATATGCTTCAATGCTACACTTTCAATTTGTCCCACACTCTCCAAGTTTTTAAAATGTTTCCAGAATTTGAATCAGTTCTAATGAGGTGGATGAAACTGGAGCCTATTATACAGAGTGAAGTAAGCCAGAAAGAAAAACACCAATACAGTATACTAAAACATATATATATATATATAGAATTTAGAAAGACGGTAACGATAACCCTGTATGCAAGACACCAAAAGAGACACAGATGTATAGAACAGACTTTTGGACTCTGTGGGAGAGGGAGAGGGTGGGATGATTTGGGAGAATGACATTGAAACATGTATAATATCATGTAAGAAATGAAATGCCAGTCTAGGTTTGATACAGGATACAGGATGCTTGGGGCTGGTGCACTGGGATGACCCAGAGAGACGGTATGGGGAGGGAGGTGGGAGGGGGATTCAAGATTGGGAACTCATGTACACCCGTGGCAGATTCATGTTGATGTATGGCAAAAACAATACAGTATTGTAAAGTAAAATAAAGTTAAAAAAATAAATTAATTAAAATAAATAAAAAAGAAGATAATTATTAAAAAAGACAAAAAAATAAAAATAAAATGTTTCCAGGTGACAATGAAGGATGAAAAGTAGAGCAAATTTTACAAACAAATTTGTAAAAAAAATTTCAGATATATTTGAAAGACAGGATGCATCTTGGGCATGTACACCTCTGCTCTGCAGTGTAGAACATAGTTGTTTATTGGGGTGTCAGTAGAGGAGCAGATTGTTCTTATAAACATTTTGATGATGACCATTCATGAGTGTGTATGTCTCATATGGTTGTGGGAACATAATTTTATGTTAATATTTTAAGAGTATATACCTAACAATGGATTTTCTTAGAAGCATTCAACAAAGTAAAAATAGACTCTATGAAGTTACGCAATGTTTTTTTCAGTTAGCAGTTTGACTCTCTGAAAGAAAGAGTAGATAGAGAAGTAATAGCCACCAGATGATGTTAGTGAGATGACCTGTTCAAATACCTATTCAAAATAAACGCAGACATAAGTAGATAATCTATGTATAAGACATGGAGCAGAGTATGTGAAGGTGATGGGAATCACATAATAATTTCTTACAAACAGTACACAGTTCCACCACACTGTCTCATCACACCATAAGCATTACGGAATTTTTTATGGTATTTCTAATTTTAATGTAACTTCATCATAAGAGAAATACACATATATTATTGATCCAGTTACACAAAGCATCAGAAATGCTTGAAAAGTAGATGCAGTAAGTTTTTAATTATTCATAAGCAGCATATGCAGACACACCAGATTTCTTAGAAAAATGAAACCATATAAATTACAGGTAAATTTAATAAAAATCAGCTCATAATGAAGCAGGGCACTCAAAGTTGGTGCTCTGGGACAACCCGGAGGGGTGGGGTGGACAGGAAGGTGAGAGGGAAGTTCAGGATGGGGGTGACATGTGCACCTGTTGCTGATTCATGTGAATGTATGGCAAAAACCAGCACAATATTGTGATTATCCTCTAATTAAAATAAGTAAATTAACTGAAGAAAATCAACTCATAATGTACAAAACCAGATGGCAAAGCAGTGAGCAAAAGGCCCTACCTGGCACACTGCTGTAAGATTGCCTGACATTACAATGTGTGTCCTTATGGGGAACAATGAGATTAATGGATCGCGTTCGTTGTTTTCATAATTAAGAAAAGTGTGCTAAAACCCTTGTGGTCTTTCCACAAAATAAGCTATGTATCTGAAAGAAAGGAGAACCAAAAGTCATGTCTGTGGACCAGGATAGTATTTTTTTGTTTAGAACTAAAATTTGATGCCCCTACCCACCCCTGCCACCAGTGGAATCTTTTGAATGCTTCAGCACCCCTTCCAATTAGAGACTCAAAGGAGGCAAGAGGACTCCTTTGCCAATCATTTCTGTTTTGAATAGAGTAAGAATACGAGGAAACCCAGCTTCACTCTTTGTTGGAAGCAACAGCTTATTGGCTTCAATTCTCACCATAAGAAAAGCCAGCTCTGAGTTTAGTGATGTTATCTACTTAGGGATATTATCTGATTAAGAAGAGATCCAAGCATTGGTTGACACTGCATCTGGTATGGAATTATGTACTTTAAATTCTTAATCTCATGTTAGCTACATCTAAGTTTCATGTTTTCCTGAAATTTCTGATACATTCCAATTGACTAAGAAGAACAAAATTAAGTGTGTTTTGGTAACAAAATTAAGTATGTTCAAGTAACAGAATGCCGAATAACTTCATTTTTAGCCCATGGCACATGAATTAACTTCAACATATCTTTCAATTATTTTAAAGAATATGCAAAATGTTTGTGCTTGTAATAAGTCTGTTGGGCTTCCCAAGTGGCACTGTGGTAAAGGATCCTGGGAAGCTCTCCTAATAACTTAATCTAAAATTAACAAAGCAAAAACTTTTATCTGTTCTGAAATTTCTCAAGATTCAACAGTAGGTATTTATGAAGAATTGTCAAAATCTCTAAGACTAGAAAATCTTGATTTTATGTACATTCTCTATATAGAGAGACTCATCTCAAGTGGCACTACTGGTAAAGAACTGTGCCTGTCAATGCAGGGGGTGTAAGAGACAGTTTAAATCTCTCTGTCAGGAAGATCCCCTGGAGAAGGTAAGAGCAACCTACTCCAGTATTCTTGCCTGGAGAATCCCAAGGACAGAAGAGCTTGGTGGGCTTCAGTCCATGGGGCTGCAAAGAGTCAGACATGACTGAAGTAACTTAGCACTCAGGCATGCATTATAGAGAGATATATAAACAGAGAGAATACAAACTTCGGCTGAATTCCCAGAGTTTTCAAAGTTATTTGAATAAACAAATAAATAAAAAATGCTCCCTGCTGTAGTAGAATTTAGTATCCAATTTTCTCATGTGCAGATAACAAAGTAGAATAAAGATCAAGCAAGTACACATGGGGCAGGAAACAGAGTGTTATGACTAAGACAGTACTAACATAGGATAAATGTGTGCCCTTTCTGGTAGATGCCATCTTAAAGTATGTGAAGTGTTCAAGAAAAATACATTTCTATTTTAATGTGATCATGACAGAACACATATCTCTCAGATTTAAAGGAGAAACTATATCAATCGCAGTCTCTGTGATTTCATCAGAGTTTTCCTATTGCCCAGATTTTGATTACATCAGTTCGGTTAACATAAAAATTTAATGAAATATACATTAAGGGAACCATTTTAACAATAAATATGCAAATAAAAATTCAGCATGAATTTTTTAGGAAACATTTCCTTAATCCTTTCTTATTTCTCAATGTTCCAGTTTTATTATAAATAAAAGTTTGTTTAAATTTGAAAAAGAGATACAATAATGACACAAAAATGACTAATAAGATAAAAATTATATGGTCAATAATGGACTTTATTACAACATTGTCATTAGTTGTAAAAATCAATTATTTCCTATTATCCATATATTTTCAATATTGTCTAGTTATTCTTGGTGGTAGTGGTTTCGTCATTAAGTCGTGTCCAGCTTTTGCCTGTAGGACAAATTAGCCTATAGCTTGCCAGGCTCCTCTGTGCCTGTGATTCTCAGGGCAGGAATACTGGAGTAGGTTGCCATTTCTTTATCCAAGTGATCTTCCTGACCCACGAATTGAACCTGGATCTCCTGCACTGCAGGCAGATTATTTACTGACTGAGCTACATGGTGACAATTGCTATTAGTAACTATTATCCATACAGAAGTATAAAAAACTCCAATTCATGCTAATTTGATATCATTATATTTAAAATAAGTCACAGAAAAATAAAAATTATATAGGTATTTAATATCATATGATGTTGCCTGTTTTAATAGTTCAAAACTTATAGTTGGGTTCCTTAAACATTTATTGGGAGCACCTGAGAATTAGCTATTTGGAGAGCCTTTTTCAAATTAGCATGAAGGCCTTCAAAGAAAAGAATAAATAGCTTCTGTAATATTTGGGTTAGAGAAGACTTCTGTAAAGCTTCCGAAAGTTAACATTATCAGTTTCTGAGTGGCAGCAAAGGGAAAAAAGTGTTTGTTATGAGGATATAAAATAAATCACACTCGGGGCGTGATCCAATTTGAGAAGGGTTAAGGAAATGAATGTTGGCTAAGCCCAATACCTGGTAATTTCCTGGCTGCTTTGTTCATTCTGAAGTTGAGTTTCATTCTCTGTGTTAGAATCAGTAATAATAAGATCATTGACCATGTGAAAGAATAATTATTTCCTGAAATAATAGATGAATAAAATGTGGAAAGGAAATGAGACTCTAACCTGGACATAGTTATTAGGTCATTTCCAATATGCTAATCCACGTCATTACCTCAATTATTCCACAGATATCTGTTGAGATCTGATTGTACAAATGGCTCACACTCCTTGAGTTATCAATATCTAGTGGGTAAGTTCAAGAAATTCCCATTTTTCAATTGCTAGTATGTTATCTCATGCAGTTTTATTGATTATGATGATAAAACTAGAGATGATAATTGCAAGTATTAAAAATAATGATTTTCTTTTGTCCATAATGTAAAATGAAATAGAAAATACTGAAAAATAGATATCAATTTTATATCACTTATCAACAATGGAAATAATCATGGACAACTGGTAGATCATTTGTAAGAGTGGAAATCATTAACATCAGCATTCAGAAGTTCTGGATAGCCCAACATTATCTTCTTGATGTGTCCACCATATGTGGTTCTATATATGTGCTTTTCCAAGTATTTGGGCATAAGTTTCTTGCATATGTGGGAGGTCACCTTTCTACATTTTGTTCTCTTCCAAAGGTTTTCTCCTATTTTCAGGTGACATGCTACCAACAAACACAATTTCTCTGTTCTTATTTCAGATAAGCCAGTTATTAGTACAGCTTAGCTTTACACTCTATAACTAGAAAGATATATCTTGCCATGTACCACTGCTATAGGCACATTTTGAAACAGAAGATTTATATTAAAGATTCAGTTAAGAGCTCAAGGCTCCTCATTAAGATTATCACTTGGGCGATTTATGATTTCAAAAATTAAATTTGTAACTTTTTGTTCAAAGAACATATTCTAATACAAATGTTCTTCAAAATTTTAACATGGCCAGATTTTAAATGACTAGATGTTTGATTATATATATATATATATATATATATATATATATATATATATTAACCTAAGCTTCTTTCTTTAATTATCTAGTTCACTGAGAGGGACTTCAGAAATTTAAACTCAAAATTGACAGGATTCTGACAAGAAATTGGAAAGAAAAATCACCAGAATTCTTACCACATTAAACAGCACTCTGTGAAAGATAATTATGACAGACTGGCTCAGGAAGCAGCAGAGTTTGGCTGTAGCATTCTAATAAGAGAAAGAGAAGATAACTCTCACAAAATAAAACTTGTATCAACAAAGGCTTTTGAAATCTTTTTTTTTTTTTCTATATTTATAAAATCACAGATGCTGATATACAGAAGCTATGGGGACAGGGGAAAGAGCTAAATATATAATTTTAATCTAGTTTTGGAGATCAAGAACTTCAAAATATTTTCAGTTGCATTCCACATAACCATATTCCATCACAGAGAAAGCAGGCAGCACTGACACAGGTGCTTCACATCACATCACACACAGGAATGGAGAATGTGAAGGCCACTGAGCACTGAATTTTCCATTGTACTGCAATTACAGGAACACCTGTGCTACCTAGCTGTGCACAGAGCCCTGTGAAATGCAATGTTCCAGAGCTGTCAAAATGTCTCATATCTTGTCTCTAATGCAGAGGCCTAATTATACTGGATTTGGCTCTTTGGTTAGGCTGTGTTTTAGTTACAAGCATAAAGCAGAAGGTCTAATGATTTTTAACTTAACCAGAGACACAGTTGTAAACGTTCAGCTTTGTATCATTCTTTAAACAATGCTTCTGCTGTATTTACAAAGAAAAATATAGGAGTTGCTGTGATATAAAAATGATAACAAATCATGAAAATGTTTTAACAGAACTGTTTATCTGTATTCATCTGAGATGCCTTTCAGCTCTTAACATTTGAGTGAGTTATGTAGTTTTAGCTCCGTATTTACAAGAATTAAGCAGCTTGGAAATTGGAAATTGGAAATTTCACTACCTGATGTTCACATTGATGCATCCATAAACTGATATATTTAAGAAGTTGTTTACTTAAACAATATAGAGTGGTAGAAAATAATTATATTATGTCTTTAATATTTTATCATTATATTTGTGTTCAGTTGCTAAGTCATGTCAAACTCTTTGTGACCCTATGGACTGCAGCATGACAAGCTTCCTTGTCCTTCACTATATCTTAGAGTTTGCTCTAACTAATGTCCATTGAGTTGGTGATGCTTTCTAACCATCTCAAGCTCTGCCTCACCCTTCTTTAGCCTTCAGTCTTTCCCAATGAATCTGCTCTTCCATTCAGGTGGCCAAAGTATTGGAACTTCAGCTTTGGCATCAGTTCTTACAATGAATTTTCAGAACTGATTTCCTTTAAGATTGACTGGTTTGATCTCATTGGAGTACATGTGACTCTCAAGTGTCTTTTCCAGAACCACAATTTGAAAGCACCAATTCTTTGGTGCTCAGCCTCATTTATGGTCAATTAATTCAGTCAAAAAGAAAAACAAAACAAAACAAAACAAACAAACAAACAAACAAACACTATTTCTGAGACTAGACACTTTCTTAAAAGTTCCCCTATTAACAGAATATATGTTTTCCAAGTTTACATGTCTCTTGAAAAAAGAAATAAAAGGTATAAATTGGTACCTGTGGCAGTAACTTTGTTTTGAAAAAAATCTTTCATTTTGGGGAAGTTAATTGTATAAGAGATTAAACTCTCACTCTTAGAATTGTATAAAATAAATTCTGCCTTTCTATAGTGTCTTATGCTTGACATAAAACTCTACTTGGCCTATTTAAAGTCATTAACTACGTTAATTATATCTATGCTCAGCGCTCTTCTGAAAATCTTAATGAATAATCTCTTCATGTAAGGTGACTTCCCGTTTAGGGTTGCCCAAACACTCTGATAGAGCAAAGCCTTAAGAATCAATTCTGGGCTTTATAATATAGAAAATTGATTATTTTCTGCATATGCTACAACTTTTTTGCCCCCTAACTTTACTGGGCTTCCCTGGTGGCTCAGAGGAATACACCTGCCAGTGCAGGAGACATGGATTGGATCCCTGGGCCAGGAAGAGCCCCTGGAGAAGGAAATGGCAATGCATTCCAGTATTCTTGCTGGGAAATCTCATGGACAGGGGAACTTTGTTGGCTACAGTCCATGGGGTAAAGAGTCAAACACACTTAGCAGCTAAACAACAACAACAATCTTACTTACCTTGATGGGATATGAATTCTCTAGAGTTCCAGAGGGAAATATCATATCTCAACAATATATTGCTACAGTATTTGATCCTATATTGGAAGGTCAGCTTAAATCTTGTATATTTAAAGGGGACAAGTAGCTTAAGATATGTGACCTTTTTATAATTTTCTAAGGTTTGCAACAGAACTATCCTATACAAACACTGTAGCTGTGAGATTTTAAAACCATATCTCTTATTTTTGTATTGAATCATATTGTACAAAATCTTAGGTTTGTTATTTTTACAGAAAAAGACATATCCAGATTTAAAAGTCAAGAAAGCAATGGGAAGTGTCAGAAAATCAAATCTTGGAAGTAAACTGAATATGTATTCAATGATATTTTATAAGAACAGAAACAGTTGCCACTTAAAAGAAAATTCCCATTGGCAAGTGTTCAAGACAGTCCACACTGAAGACTACTTAGTAAATTTAGCACAGGTATTTGATAATTGAAATTTTTAGTGGAATAAAATCACTGAACTACTGTGGCCTGGGATAGCACTAGACTAGACATATATATTGAACAGATGTGTGATTTCTGGACTGTGCTTTAAAAAACAGAAATTTTAAGGAGTGTTAATAAGTATTTTGGGAATAAAGTAGTTCTTCACAGTCAGACTGTGAAATATTACAGGCTAAATTTCTCTGAATAATCCAGAGGAAGCATTAGCAATGTGAGACTTCCTAAGGTTAAAAAAATTAAGTGTTTAACAATATTTCCCACACTCCTTATATATTATTTAAATTTTAATTGAAGTATTGTTGATTTAAAATGTGTTTAATTTCCACTGTAGAGCAATAGTTTATATATATATATATATATATATATATATATATATATATATATACTTTTTCATAGCTTTTGTCTTTATCACAAAGTATTTACTATATTTCACTGTGCTATACAATAGGACCTTGTTGTTTATCCATCCTATGTATACTAGTCTGCATCTGTTAATCCCAAACTCCCAACTATATTTCAATGCTTTTATATTTAAATAAAAATGTTTAAAAGTTTAGAGCTTTGTAAGTTATTCAAAGGCAAGCACTCTTTAACAACTATTAGGCCAGAAAATATGATTCCCTAGTGGCTCAGATGGTAAAGAATTAACCTGCAAAGCAGCAGACCAGGGTTCAATCCTTGAGTTGGGAAGATCCCCTGGAGAAAGAATGGCTACCCACTCCAGTATTCTTGCCTGAAGAATTCCATGGATAGAAGAGCCTGGCAGACTATAGTTCATGGGGTCCCAAAGAGACACAACTGAGTTAATAACACTTTTCTGGTTAGAAAATAGAAATTCTGCATATGCATTCTACTATCTCCTTCTGATTCCATCCTTATAGTGCTTTTATGATAAGCACTATAATGTTATGCAAAATAATTATTCCATAGCTTTCCTTCTTTTCGATTATAATTTTTTAAATTCATCTGTGCCCTTTTGTTCTCTCTTATTAAGTTACTAATTCTTTGTCTAAGAAGCCAATTTTTGTGTGAAATTTCCCACAATATGGGTTTTACTGGTTGGACTTGATGTTACAATTTAATACATGTCTGTCACTTGTAATTTTTTTTTTCATTGATAATCAGTAATTAGAGTTAAGGTGTAATTAGATTTAATGTCAATGTTTTAGAAAGGTTACTTCATAGATAACATTCTCACCTCAATTAGAAAGAATGTAGTATTTGTCTTTCATGTTGCAATGTCTACTTCACACGAGGTTCAGTGGTAAAGAATCCACTTGCCAATTCAGGAGACACAGGTGTGATCCCTGGGTTGGGAAGATCCCCTGGAGAAGAAAATGATAACCAACTTCAGTATTCTTGTCTGGGAAATCCCTTGAACAGAGGAGCCTGGTAGGCTACGACACATGTTGTCATGAAGAGCTGGACACAACTTATCACATGCATGCACACATGTTGTGATACTAGCCACCATGAATTTTCTATTAATTCTTTAGAGATTTGAATGAATGAATTTGTCATTCTAAAATTTCATCTTTACAAAACTAGAATATATTTAAAAAAAATATATTTTATTTCATCCATGTCTTAGTTACCAGGAGACATAGTTAAGAGGAAAGGCAGAATAGAGTCTCTCCATTCTTTATTGACTGGTATAGAGTTGATTTTCTAGAATCTGCAAAAGACAAATAAATTAGTTTTCCTTAGTTAAAAATGAAAATTAGTTTCATTTTTAACTGGTGAAATTAAATATATTTGATTTGGTTTGATGTATTGTACTTATTGGGCTTCCCTGGTGGCTCAGATGGGAAAGAATCTGCCTGCAATGCAGACATTGGTTCAGTTCTTGGCTTGGGAAGATCTTCTGGAAAAGAGGATGAATACTCACTCCAGTATTCTCGCCTGGAAAATTCCATGGAAAGAGGAGCATGGTCTGCTACAGCCTGGTGTGTTAGTTGACTGGGAAACTAGCACTTCTACTTCCACTTCCCTTGTAATTATTACTCTCACTTATGTCAAAATTATTCCATCTTTGTTTATTCCCCATTTGAACTGGAAGCAGATGGAGGCAGATATTTCATTCAATTAATTATTTTAGTGGGAAATTGTATTCCAAGACCTCAATCTGGTTATTAGGAGTGGTTATTGTTTTTAAGAAATATGAATACAAGTCTCCATGAATTCTTACTGACAGATCTTTTCCTACGTTAATTTCTGTGTAAATGCTAAATGAATTATTTACTTTGAACGACACAGATACAAGCAGAGACATCACTTCACCAACAAAGGTCTGTATAGTCAAAGCTATGGTCTTTCTAGTAGTCATGTACGGATGTGAGACTTGGACCATAAAGAAGGCTGAGTGCCAAAGAATTGATGCTTTCGGATTGTTGTGTTGAAGACTCTTGAGAGTCCCTTGGACTGCAAGGAGCTCAAACTAGTAAATCCTAAAGGAAATCAACCATGAATATTCATTGGAAGGACTTATGCTAAAGCTGAAGCTCCAATCATTTGGCCACCTGATGTGACGAGCCAGCTCATTAGAAAAGACCCTGATGCTGGGAAAGATTGAGAGCAGGAGGAAAGGGGAAAGACAAAGGATGAGATGGCATTACCAACTCAATGGACATGAGTTTGAGCAAACTACAGGAGATAGTGAAGGAGAGGGAAGCCTGGCTTGCTTCCCCTAGTTAGTTAGCAACTAAACAACAACACAGACACAAGTAATAAATAGAACAAAAAGTATTCTTCTTTTAACCTATGTTCACTTATTTGGGTGACTTAATTATAAAATTAGTTGAAATTATT
This sequence comes from Budorcas taxicolor, assembly GCF_023091745.1. Taxonomy (NCBI): domain Eukaryota; kingdom Metazoa; phylum Chordata; class Mammalia; order Artiodactyla; family Bovidae; genus Budorcas; species Budorcas taxicolor. The sequence goes on from NC_068910.1 coordinate 77,207,132, forward strand.
TGAAGATATATAGTGTTCATTCATGCAGAAGGTAATGGCAACTCACTACAGTACTCTTGCCTGGAAAACCCCAAGGATGGAGGAGCATGGTAGGTTACGGTCCGTGGGGTCGCTAGGAGTCGGACACAACTGAAGTGACTTAGCAGCAGCAGCAGCAGTGTTCATTCATAAATACACCAAACACATGTTGAGTCTTTACTCTGAGTTAAGACACTTTCACCAAAGTGATTCTACTGATATGTTTGCTTATATCAGTATTTATAATCCTTACTCCTTGGAAGAAAAATTATGACCAACCTAGATAGTATATTCAAAAGCAGTGACATTACTTTGTCGACAAAGGTCCGTCTAGTCAAGGCTATGGTTTTTCCTGTGGTCATGTATGGATGTGAGAGTTGGATTGTGAAGAAGGCTGAGTGCCGAAGAATTGATGCTTTTGAATTGTGGTGTTGGAGAAGACTCTTGAGGGTCCCTTGGACTGCAAGCAGATCCAACCAGTCCATTCTGAAGGAGATCAGCCGTGGGATTTCTTTGGAAGGAATGATGCTAAAGCTGAAGCTCCAGTACTTTGGCCACCTCATGTGAAGTGTTGACTCATTGGAAAAGACTCTGATGCTGGGAGGGAATGGGGGCAGGAGGAGAAAGGGATGACCAAGGATGAGATGGCTGGATGGCATCACAGACTCAATGGACGTGAGTCTGAGTGAACTCCGGGAGATGGTGATGGACAGGGAGGGCTGGCGTGCTGCTATTCATGGTGTCGCAAAGAGTCAGACATGACTGAGCGACTGAACTTACTGAACTGAACTGAATCCTTATTATCAGGATTTGTTACTGTTGTTTAGTAGTAAGTCACGTCTGACTCTTTGTGACCCCATGGGCTCTAGCACTCTAGGCTTCTCTGTCCTCCAGGATGTTATCAGGATAGAACATAATAAATGTTAATTATTAGTTCTATGATTGGTTCTATTCTAGGAAATTTTATGTCTTTTAAATTTAGTATTTATAGCAGCTCAATAGAGATGCAGTATTATTTACTATCTAATTTAAGGAATGAGAAGCTTAGGAAGCCAATAAATCTTACTGGTTGGAAGAACACAGATAGCATACAAACCCAGGTTTTCCAGCAATGATATGCATGTTCATACTTTAACTCTCTTGCTGCAGTACGATTTTTTTTTTTCTCTGCCTTTATTTTGTCATGGTTCAGTTCAGTTCAGTAGCTCAGTCGTGTACGACTCTTTGTGACCCCATGAATCGCAGCACGCCAGGCCTCCCTGTCCATCACCAACTCCCGGAGTTCACTCAGATTCACGTCCATCAACTCAGTGATGCCATCCAGCCATCTCATCCTTGGTCATCCCCTTCTCCTCCTGCCCCCAATCACTCCCAGCATCACAGTCTTTTCCAATGTGTTAGCACTTCACATGAGGTGGCCAAAGTACTGGAGCTTCAGCTTCAGCATCATTCCTTCCAAAGTAATCCCACAGCTGATCTCCTTCAGAATGGACTGGTTGGATCTCCTTGCAGTCCAAGGGACTCTCAAGAGTCTTCTCCAACATCACAATTCAAAAGCATCAATTCTTCAGCACTCAGCTTTCTTCACAGTCCAACTCTCACATCCATACATGACCACTGGAAAAACCATAGCCTTGACTAGATGGATCTTTGTTGGCAAAGTAATCTCTGCTTTTCAATATGCTATCTAGGTTGGTCATAACTTTTCTTCCAAGGAGTAAGTGTCTTTTAATTTCATGGCTGCAGTCACTGTCTGCAGGAATTTTGGAGCCCCCCAAAAATAAAGTCTGACACTGTATCCACTGTTTCTCCATCGATTTGCCATGAAGTGATGGGGCCAGATGCCATGATCTTCGTTTTCTGAATGGTGAGCTTTAAGCCAACTGTTTCACTCTCCTCTTTCACTTTCATCAAGAGGCTTTTTAGTTCCTCTTCACTTTCTGCCATAAGGGTGGTGTCATATGCATATCTGAGGTTATTGTTATTTCTCCCAGGAATCTTGATTCCAGCTTGTACTTCTTCCAGGCCAGCGTTTCTCATGATGTACTCTGCATATAAGTTACATAAGCAGGGTGACAATATACAGCCTTGATGTACTCCTTTTCCTATTTGGAACCAGTGTGTTGTTCCATGTCCAGTTCTAACTGTTGCTTCCTGACCTGCATATAAGTTTTTCAGGAGGCAGGTCAGGTGGTCTGGTATTCCCATCTCTTTCAGAATTTTCCACAGTTTATTGTGATCCACACAGTCAAAGGCTTTGGCATAGTCAATAAAGCAGAAATAGATGTTTTTCTGGAACTCTCTTGCTTTTTCCATGATCCAGTGGATGTTGGCAATTTGATCTCTGATTCCTCTGCCTTTTCTAAAACCAGCTTGAACATCTGGAAGTTCACGGTTCATGTATTGCTGAAGCCTGGCTTGGAGAATTTTGAGCATTACTTTACTAGCGTGTGAGATGAGTGCAATTGTGCAATTTGTCATGGTAGTTATCAGACAAGGAAAAGTGCTTATATCATTATTAGTTAGCTATTCCTGTGTTAATGCAGAATAACAAAATAATCCCAATATCTCAGTGACTATTAAGACCACACTTTCACTTTTTGTTCTTGCGTTTATAAGTTGTCCAGAGGTCACTCGCATCCATACTGCACGTTGAATTCTCTACCAAAATATATCTCTCATTTCAAAGTCAGGGTTAGAAACTTGAGGCTACCTGGGCCAAATGGAGTGGAGAATGGCAGGGTAGGATGGGTATATATCCGAATATATACTATCTATATATATTTTTTAATATAGGTACATTTATTTATATTACATTTATATGTAATATATATCACAAATTATAATTATATATAATATATTATATATATATATAATCCTGTAAGTTCTATGCATATATAAATTGAATATTTAGCATCCACTAGGAGTCATGCTGAGTCATTTAAATATAAATTCTCATAACAAACTTATACAGTGGAAAATAATTTTTATCCTTCTTTCTGTCATTCTTTCTTCTTTTGTTTCTTTCTTAATAAAAAGGAATTGAGGTTCAGAGGTATTACATAGCTTCCTCAAGTTCATGTGATTACTGATCAATAAGCTGGGATATTAATACAGTAAAGATGGAGAATTTGATAACACAGAAGACAAGGAGGAATAATTACAGAAGCAAAGTACTTCAGTGAATGGGATGGAATAAATCCAGTTTCTTGAACTACAAGGAGATCAAACCAGGCAATCCTAAAGGAAATCAACTGTGAATATTCTTTTGAAGAACTGATGCTGAAGTTGAAGTTGCAATACTTTGGCCACCTGATTTAAATGGCCAACTCATTGGAAAAGACTCTGAAGCTGGGGAAGACTGAAGGCAAAGGGAGAAGGAGGTAGCAGAGGAAGAGATGGTTAGATAGTATCACCAACTTAATGGACATGAATCTGAGCAAACTCTGGAAGATAGTGAAGGACAGAGAAGCATGGTGAGCGGCAGTCCATGGAGTCACAGAGTTGAACACGACTTGACAACGACAATAAAAAATATAGGGACTCAATTTAGACGTGAACACGGGCAGTTTATATTTTAAAAAATGAAGTGAAGAACCTACATATGTGCAGATGCAAGTAAGTTGTATCATTTAGTGTGAAATTTCTCTGATTGCTCCTATTAAGCAAACTCATCAACTAAGTGAAGAGCTGGGGAAGGAGGTGAGACTTTAAAGAGAGAATTAAAGATGCAAAACTATTTAGGAAGGTAAAGACTAAATTAACTTTAAAAAATCAGGTTTGTAAGGCAAGACTAAGAGCTGTCATCGTGTGTTTTCTCCTGACTTACTCAACATAGGTAAAAGTAGAGAGTAGATAGGATATTAGATTTCAACAGCATTTTGTTTTTGCCTAGAGAGTGAAATAAGGAGAATATCACAAAGAAAGAGAAAAAAAATATGAGTAAAGGAAATATCATTGATGACTGCTCTTAGAGTCAAAGCTAGGTAAAAAGAAAAGAAAAAAATAATAATTATTAATCATGGAATTTAAACCAAGTAGGAAAGAGAAAAAAGCATAAGCTTTCAGAGTCAAAGAAATATGAAGGGACAAATGTACTGCAGTTCTTGATGAGTTAGAGGAATTTGGGAGCTGAGAGGAACAGGCAAAGAAAGTGAAATTATTAGGATAGAGTGTGGGAGGCTAGCATGCTAGAAATTGAGATGATGGAGGGTACACTTCTAGGCACTTTGGATTAGGATGTACTCAGACTCCTTTTCCATGTATCTTATGTCGCCTTTATGAAATACCCTATTTAATTCTCTTTTTTAATCTCCCAATCTGACTATACATCTCCTCAATGCAGTTCAATTTTTTCTCTACCAAACCATTAATTGTAACATATTCTACCATGATTCTTCTCTGCCTAAAAGCATTTTAGCAATGAAAGTTGTTGCCACACAATGCAGTCCTACAATATATAAGCTGTTATGTCTGTATTTTCTTTGGCAGTTGTATGATTGCAATATTATTTCTTTATGCATGTATCTCCATCACTCTTATAAAATATTTAATGAAGTCTTGTCAAGGAATAAAATTAACCAATGATGAACTATCTTGATTTCGTATGTCTCATTTAATAAAGTGTTCTTTGTGAAGCCATATCTTGTGGCCACTTACTAGGTATGTGATCTTAGACACAGTTCACATAAGATATTTGGTAGTTAACTAGATACAATATATGACAACAGTGAACATCTTAAATAAGTTTCACTGGGCCTAAGAGAAGCAATGCATGTATTAGTAAGAATAAAGAAGAATCATTTATGTCTTACTCTGTTTTTACATAGAAGAAGATCTTAAATCCAATCAATCATTCTTACTTGAAAGTTATGTTATGCCCAATAATGAATAACGTTTCAAAGCAATCATTGAGCATGGTGATTTTTTCTCTCTGCACACTTGTTTCTCATAACGCATAAGATGAAATTTCTAAATGTCTCTATTGGTCTTGATCATTACACAGGGTATCATTAAAGCCATAAAATGTTAACCCACTGTGTAATCATATTCAGATGCATTCCATCATACATTTCACAGAATGTTGAAGATAAATTTAGCAAAGTTTAGGAATTTGTGATTTTAAATCACTAAACACTAAAATAAAGCACCTTGATCCTCTAAAATCGAAAACCTAGTATAACTAAATCGCATATATAATATTTTTTATGATATTACTAGTTGAATAATCAATATTACATTGATATAGTCACTCTGCTGTATCTGACTCTTTGTGACCCCATGGACTATAGCTTGTCAGACTCCTCTGTCCGGCAGGATTCTCCAGGGAAGAATATTGGAGGGAACTGCCATGCCCCGCTCCAAGGGATCTTCCCAACCCAGGGAATGAACTCAGGTTTCCCACATTGAAGGCAGATTGTTTACCATTTGAGCCTCCAGGGGAAGCCACAATATATGACACATTCTGTCAAAAACCTGGGCCAATAGCAATAATACCAATGTAATATCAATCAGGACCAATAAAGACATTAAGGAATTTAATCTTATGTATTATGAGAAACAAGTGTGCAGAATGAAAACATCACCAAGGTCAGTGATTGCTTTGAAAAGCTATTCATTACTGGGCATAGCATAACTTTCAAGTAGGAGGCATTGATTGGCTTTAAATTCTTTCTCTATGTAAAAAGACAGTAGGACATAAATGATTCTTCTTTTCTCTTATTAATGTGTGCATTACTTCTCAGGCACAATGAAAGTTATTTAAGGTGTTCATTATCTTTTTTAACATTTGTCAGATGTCCACCATATGAGACAAATATTGATTCCACTGAAGTCCCAATGGGGCATTCTGGTATGTAGGTATTTTATTCAATTATTGGTAATAACTCAATAATTCTAACCTGGAAAGTGAATTTATTTAAGAACACTATAGTAGTTGTTCCAATACTCAGCACTTTGCTCCTTAAACAAGATATCTGAGAAATTCTGCTCTTGTATTTTCCATTCTACAATTATCCCACTAATATGGACATTAACAATCAATGCTAAGTCCCTCTTGCTTAAATTGTTTGAAAATACTAAGTGTGGTAAAATATGATTTTATCTTCTAGGCCTGGACTATGTGTCCTTACCCCCTGAGTTCCCACTTTCTTAACCTTACATCATAGCTGTCTAGTACCTTTTACCTTTCAAATTTCACAACTATAATTTTCAGTTTATTCCTGCTTGTCAGCTTCTACAAATTAAGGTGATTAAAAATAAAATATGCCATGACTCATGACCTCAAAATACTTAATATGCGGGGGAAAAGAGTTAAACATGAGTAGCATATATTTAATTCACAGTTGCTATTGTACAGTTGGTAAGTTGGATATGACTCTTTGAGACCCCCATGAACTACTGCACACCAAACTTTCCTGTCCTTCACTATCTCCTGGAGTTTTCTCAGATTCATGTCCACCGAGTCAGTGATGCTGTCTAACCATCTCATCCTCTGATACCCTCTTCTCTGTTTGCCTTCAACCTTTTTGAGGGTCAAGATCTTTTCTAATGAGTCAGCTCTTCACAAGTGGCTAAAGTATTGGAGCTTTAGCTTCATCATCAATCTTTGCAATGAATATTCAGAGTTGATTTCCATTAAGATTGACTGGTCTAATCTCCTTGCAGTCCCATAGAGGGGAGAAATTTGGCTAGTTAATAGTCAATGACTGAAGTAAGACTTCCTACGAAAGTGGCTTATAGCAAAATAAAATTAGAAGCATCCCTAATATGGCATTGCTGGGAGAGTAAAACCTTGTGGAGCTGTTTGGGTTTCTTTCTTTTATTTGAAAGGGTAAAAGATTAATTTCAAGTGGCCCATATAGAATTTGCTAACTATATTTCAACACCAGAAATAAGCACTAAAATAGTATAATAAGAGTCATAAGTCAGTGAAAAAATTAGAATGGAATTTGGAAAATTCAAATAACCTCAAATAACTCACTACCCCTGACATCCCCAAAGGAAAATAAAGAGAATAGTGGCAAAGCAATTTTGAAAGAATTAATCATTGAAGTTTGATCAGATTTTCTCTAAGTGTTGGCACATATGCTGATGGTTTCTGCTATGGGCTGAATGTTCAGTGTCCTAACCCTCCCCCACAAATTCACATGTTGAAGACTTGACGCCAAATTTTTCTCTAGAAGATCGCATTTATTATAAAGAATTGGCTCCTGCAATTGTAGGGGCAGAAAAGTCTTAAATTTTTAGGGAAAGCCACAAACCTGAAAAATCTGAAAATAATTGTAGTCTTAAACCTGAAGACAGTTTGGAGTCAGATTTCCTGCCTTCTTTTCTAGTAAGGAGTTAGCTGATAATATACATTGTTGAGGTTAATTTGCTTCACTAAAAGACTACTGTTTTGAATGTTATCACAACTAAAAAATGCCTTTTCAGCAACATCCAGACTGGTATTCTACCAAACAAATGGGTCCCATAGCCTGGCCAGGTTGAAATATAAAATTAGCATTATAATAAGAAATATTTTTAGAGATTTTTTTTTCTTTTTAATATAGGAATTTGGACAGGAGTGAGGTGTCACTGAGTTTTTTTTTTTAAATATAAGTTTATTTATTTTAATTGGAGGCTAATTACTTTACAATATTGTATTGGTTTTGCCATACATCAACATGAATCTGCCTAGAGATTTTTTATTTTATTTTTTTAATTATTTTATTTTTTTAATTTTAAAATCTTTAATTCTTACATGTGTTCCCAAACATGAACCCCCCTCCCACCTCCCTCCCCATAACATCTCTGTGGGTCATCCCCATGCATCAGCCCCAAACATGCTGTATCCTGCTTCAGACATAGACTGGCGATTCAATTCTTACATGATAGTATACATGTTAGAATGCCATTCTCCCGAATCATCCCACCCTCTCCCTCTCTCTCTGAGTCCAAAAGTCCGTTATACACATCTGTGTCTTTTTTCCTGTCTTGCATACAGGGTCGTCATTGCCATTAGAGATTTTTTAAATTGAATTTTAGATTCAACATTTTTGGTGTTAGTGTAATTGGGTTAAGTTCCATATATATGTATGCATATGAAATGGGACAGCATTGAAATAAATCTTTGATGAAATCATATATGTTGCTCTTGGATTAATGTATAACCCATATTTGATATTGGGGTTAAATGTAAACAACAGCTCTGCATTAAATCTCATGAGCTGATAATATAGACAGAGAGCATACTTGATTTGAAGCATACTCTGTTGCTATACTCTGTTGTTTATATATGCATCTTTATCTGACATATACTTGTCACTGGAAAATTCCATGCTGTTGCTGCTGCTGCTAAGTCGCTTCAGTCGTGTCCAACTCTGTGCGACCCCATAGACGGCAGCCCACCAGGCTCCTCCATCCGTGGGATTTTCCAGGCAAGAGTACTGGAGTGGGGTGCCATTGCCTTCTCCAGGAAAATTCCATAGTTCCTCACAAATGCAATATTTTCTACTCTTCATTGACCAGTGAGGGAACTGAACACTTAGATAAAAGTTTTCAAGGCTATATAATCATGATATTTGTGTGATATTTTCCATAAACTCAAACTAGATTCAATTCCAAAGATCATTGTGAAAACCCTATTCTAATCAGATGGTTTGGGGAAATATAATGTGAAGAACTAAGAAAACACATTTTTAATGAACTATGTGAGATAGTATTATGGATATTCTCTTTTTACACTCTAGCCTTTAATGTCTATATATTGAGATCCAATTAGAATGATCATGGAAACATGAAAGCACAAATCCTTGGTATTCTAAAATATTGAAAGCCAATCTCTTAGTGTTTTTTTTCTCTCTCACCTATAAATTGCTTTTCCTATTTGTTTTCCACTTATATTTGTGAAACAATGTCCTTCATAAACTGTTTGTTTGATGGATGTTTATCACTGTGTACAATAACTTGAGAATTATTGTATTGTTGGATGACTTTTCTATAGTTTTGCTTTTAACTGAGATGCAGATATTAAGCCTATGAAGCCAATAATAGTTCCATTACATTCCAAAAATGAGAAAAATAAGAACTTGTCATATAATGTTGCATATAAAAATAAAAATAAGATTATTTGTAAGAGACTATGTGTATGTATATAGACATATATGTGCATACATACATATTTGTGTATATATATATGTATATACATATATTTAAATAGCTATTTTGGCATTTTACACTATGACAGCTCTTAAAATTTCTGTGACAAGAGTTCTTAGAGGCTGCATTAGAAGTTCCTGTATGTACTTTTTTATTCTTGCTTATGTTATAAAGATTCATCAATAGTAAGATCTACTATATACATTTTTTGTGAAACATAATTTGCTTCCTGAATTTATCCCTCAATCTTTTAAGTACATTTAAATACATGAATAAAAGATTGGGTTCAGACTCTTATTTTAGCTTCTGATATAGCAATATCTTCTGAAGAGACTTTGTCCAAGTTTGCATTGATGCATCTTAGTAGCTTTCGCTTTGATCTGCCTAGGCCTTCAGCCTCTATTTTTTACTGAGAGTCTTTTTCTAACCTATGAAATTGATACATATGTTAGATACCACCCTAGCATGCAAAAATGTGAACTCAGACATTAAAACAGTTAACCCTCATGGAGCCATCATTGACCTATTAGGAATATATGTTGTGTGGATAAATCTTCCTCCTTCCATGCTCCAGACATGGATTCCATGCCATCTCTAAGACCAACAGCTATTTCAACCCAGCCTCTGGAAAGAGACTGGGTTCACCAAACCTCCCCATTCAGGAATTCACTGACCATCTTGTGAAGACCCATACCACCTTTCCCTTGTATGCAACCTATGCTCCAGCTGTAGCCACTACACATTTCTTATACAAAAAAAAAGTAAAGCAAGCTTATTTAAAAATAAATAAAACATCACTCCCCATTTGTCACTATGCCAGCTCTAAAGAGAAGTGGGTTAAGATGAGTTAACATTATGTTATATTGTTGAATATTAAATCGGTGTTGTCTTCAGTATTCTGTAATAATCTATAAGGTAAAATAATCTGAAAAAGAATGAATATATGTATAACTGAATCACTTTACTGTGCACCTGAAACTAACACAATATTGTAAATCAACTATAATCCAATATAAAAATAAAAAATAAAAAGTCATGTCATAAAAAATCAAAACATTTTAAAAATGAGTGTGGCCTTTTGTTCACCATATTTAGGCAAGGATATGATGCAAAATGATAAGAATATAAAATAAATTGTTTATAAACAAAACCAATGAATGCTTGGCAGACTAGTATGTTTAAGCTACTGGAGAGAGAAATTAAAAATTTAAATCATGGTGATCAGAATCTAATTTGTTGTAAGACAACAATCAAAATTGGGTTTCTGGGCCTCTAGGACTGATCTCAAATTTGTTGTCATCTCCAACATTGTGTAACCAAATTTTTTTATGTGTTTAGGCAGTTAAACTTGGCAAATAATTGAGAGTAAGTGTGCTTAATTTTAAAGAACTATATGACAATATACCAATAATTTTAGTTCCAATAAACAGAATTTAAATATGAAATAATGGACTTTTTACTCTATGGATATTAATCCTTTTTCAAATGAGTTAATTTTAGGGAAGTTTTTAATATATCTGTTAATCTCCTAGATGTTATCTACAGCATTTTCTATATAATGAGGATTTTGATAGTAATATAAAACTCCACATATTAGAAATATTTTAAATATAGACTGTTAATGCTAGATTCCAAAATAATAGGAATTGTACTTTTCCAGGTATTTCCTTGCATATAAGAGACTTCTATCATACAGAAATCTCTAACAAAACACAATTTTGATGTGTGTAAAAAATCTTTATTCTTCCCCCATCTCCATTGCTGCTTGCACATATGATACAGGTTTGCAGAGAAATTACTATATACCATTTCTAATTTGGGGCTTCCCTGGTATCTCAGATGGTAAAGAAACTGCTTGCAATGCAGGAGATCTGGGTTTGACCCCTGGGTCAGGAAGATCCCCTAGCGAAGGGAATGGCAAGCCACTCCAGTATTCTTGCCTGGAAAATCCCATGCGCAGAGAAGCTTGGTGGGCTATAGTCCATGAGGTTGCAAAGAGTCAAACACGAATGAGTGGCTAACACACATTCCTAGTTTATGGATACAGTGAATTTCCAAAAATTAATTTTGTCATGTAGTCTGCATCCACTTGCAGAGTGATATTATTAATTATTCAGTTGAGGCAGGGAGTAAGAAAAATAGAATTTAAATAGTTTTCTAGTGTTCTAATTTAAGCCTTCATTAATTGACTATTTAATTTGAGCAACTAGAAACTCTATAAAAAGTTAAGCATGCTCAACAAAAAATGGGGATTCCAAACAAAAATAAAACTAATTTTTGTATTACATTATCCTTTGAGAACTTGTACTATTGAAATAGATTCTGAATTATTGAACATAATAAAAATATTATCTGATGGTTTAAGAGCTAAACAAATCTTAGGGTTCATTCTATATATTGAATTAATTTAAAACTTCTCATTGGTGTATTAGTCACCTAATAATATCCTTAGAAGATCATAGATCAACTAAAATGTTGAAGTTTCTAAAGCATACTCCATGAGATTTTTCATTCAAGATTTAAACAATAGATATCTATATACATGAATAAACCATTGCTAGCAGGAATTAGGAGATGTGTCCTGGGTGTTCATTGGAAGGACTGATGTTGAAGCTGAAGCTCCAATATTTTGACCACCTGATGCAAAGAGCTGACTCATTTGAAAAGACCCTGATGCTGGGAAAGATTGAGGGTTGGAGGAGAAGGGGATGACAGAGGATGAGATGGTTGGATGCCATCACCGACTCAATGGACATGGGTTTGTGCGGATTCCGGGAGTTGGTGATGGGCAGGGAAGCCTGGCGTGCTGCAGTTCATGAGGTCGCAAAGAGTCAGACATGACTGAGCGATTGAACTGATCTGAACAGAGCAGGAATTTGTTTTTATTGCTTTTTTGTAAAATAAAGTTCCTTATTTAAATTTAAGATAGATTCTCTCTTAAAGCCTCAAACATTCATTTAACTAAAATGTGTATCTTAATAACTGATATTTTTGATGTACAGGGCTGAACTTAAAACCATAGGCTGCAATCAAATTCTGAGGATTCAAATTGAGTACTTTTATCATTACATCATTATGCTGATGAAATAACACAATAATATCTATATCTAATTAAACATTTGCCATGAAGATGCTTTTCCCTATAAATAAGATGGAAACATTATTTCAAAAGTAGCTTCCAGTTTAAAAATGAAATATTTGCACAATAAATATAGATTCTGTATTTCTATATAATTCATAACCATTAATTTTTAAGGTTGTCATAATTAGAGCATCAGTGGAGACAATATATATTACATAAGCTTATTACCATGTGGTGGGCAGTGGGTTACATGTTTTACATCTTTATCTTTTAAACCCTACATTTTCCTCTGAATAAATTCCTATTATTCTCATTTTACAGATGAGGAAGTTAGAATTCAAATTTCAGTTGAGCTTGCTAAGTCACTTCAGTCAAGTCTGACTCTTTGTGACCCCATGGACTATAGCACTTGAGACTCCTCTGTCTATGGGATTCTCCAGGCAAGAATACTAGAGTGGGCTGCCATACACTTCTAAACCAAACATGGTTACAAATCAATAAATGATGGAGCTAAAATTTGAACCAGTGTTTAAACTGTAAAAGCTTATGTGCTCAAGTTCTACTATCTTCCTGATAGAAATCTTTATGGAAACCATAGCTTAACACTATGATGAAATAAAATATATTTTAGAATATGGTAGATAAAGGTAGAAAACAAAAGGAAAAAACGTCAAGCAGGTTGGTAAAATTTGGTTGGGTCAGCTGATGGGGAAGAAAGCTAACACTTATTTGCATCCTCTCGCAGTACAGATGGTAGGGAGACAATGGTAGTCATGTTGATTTGCTGGTTCAGTAATTTTCCTAGTGAATTAACTTGAAATGACTTCCTACAGAGTCTTGAAAGAACCAATACCCAATTGTTTCTTGTAAAACACATAAGCTAAAACATGCAATTTTAAATGTCAAAGAAAATGACATATATAATAATAGTGTATTCAAAAACACTTTAGAAAATTAATAGTATAGTGAATGTCTTTTAATTTTGATATAGGCAAAATAAGTTAAATCTTTACTAGGCTCATTTTATTTTTCTTTTATATTTTAGAATTCTAAGCTGAAGAATATGCTATGTTTTCCTACATAGATTCAAAAATTAAAGATTATATTTTTCATGAGTGACTAATACAAGTGCAGTATATTTAAATAAATCAGAAAAATAAAACTAAAAGTGGCATAGCTTAGAGAAGAAATGTCAAGATGCCAAGGTACTGACAATAATAATACAGTAATATTGTATTATTGTATGATGGGTGGGTCATGGTGGAGAGGTCTGACAGAATCTGGTCCACTGGAGAAGGGAATGGCAAACCACTTCAGTATTCTTGCCTTGAGAACCACATAAATAGTATGAAAAGGCAACATGAGAGGATACTGAAAGAGGAACTCCCCAGGTCAGTAGGTGCCCAATATGCTACTGGAGATCAGTGGAGAAATAACTCCAGAAAGAATGAAGGGATGAAGCCAAAGAAAAAACAATACCCAATTTTGGATGTAACTGGTGATAGAAGCAAAGTCCGATGCTGTAAAAGCAATATTGCATAGGAACCTGGAATGTTAGGTCCATGAATCAAGGCAAACTGGAAGTGGTCAAACAGGAGATGGCAAGAGTGAACGTCGATATACTAGGAATCAGCAAACTAAAATGGACTGGAATGGGTGAATTTAACTTAGATGACCATTATATCTACTACTGCGGGCAGGAATCCCTCAGAAGAAATGGAGTAGCCATCATGGTCAGCAAGAGTCCGAAATGCAGTACTTGGATGCAGTCTCAAAAACGACAGAATGATCTCTGTTCGTTTTGAAGGCAAACCATTGAATATCACAGTAATCCAAGTCTATGCCCCAACCAGTAATGCTGAAGTTGTTGAACGGGTTCTATGAAGACCTACAAGATCTTTTATAACTAACACCCAAAAAAGATGTCATTTTCGTTATAGGGGACTGGAATGCAAAAGTAGGAAGTGAAGAAACACCTGGAGTAACAGGCAAATTTGGTCTTGGAATATGGAATGAAGCAGGGCAAAGGCTAATAGAGTTTTGCCAAGAGAATGCATTGGTCATAGCAAACACCCACTTCCAACAACACAAGAGAAGACTCTACACATGGACATCACCAGATGGTCAACACTGAAATCAGAATGATTATATTCTTTGCGGACAAAGATGGAGAAGCTCAATACAGTCAACAAAAACAAGACCAGAAGCTGACTGTGGCTCAGATCATGAACTCCTTATAACCAAGTTCAGACTTAAATTGAAGAAAGTAGGGAAAACCACTAGACCATTCAGCTATGACCTAAATAAAATCCCTTATGATTATACAGTGGAAGTGAGAAATAGATTTAAGGGACTAGATCTGACACATAGAGTGACTGATGAATTATGGACGGAGGTTCATGACATTGTTCAGGAGACAGGGATCAAGACCATCCCCATGGAAAAGAAATGCAAAAAAGCAAAATGGCTCTCTGCAGAGGCCTTACAAGTAGCTGTGAAAAGAAGAGAAAGGAAAAGCAAAGGAGAAAAGGAAAGATATAAGCATCTGAATGCAGAGTTCCCAAGAATAGCAGGAGAGATTAAGAAAGCTTTACTCAGTGATCAATGAAAAGAAATAGAGGAAATCAACAGAATGGGAAAGACTAGAGATCTCTTCAAGAAAATTAGAAATACCAAGGGAACATTTCATGTAAAGATGGGCTCAATAAAGGACAGAAATGGTATGGACCTAACAGAAGCAGATGGAGAAGGAAATGGCAACCCACTCCAGTGTTCTTGCCTGCAGAATCCCAGGGATGGCAGAGTCTGGTGGGCTGCCATCTATGGGATCGCACAGAGTCGGGCACAACTGAAGCGACTTAGCAGCAACAGCAACAGAAGCCGATGATATTAAGAAGAGGTGGCAAGAATACACAGAAGAACTGTACAAAAAAGATCTTCATGACCCATATAATAACGATGGTGTGATCACTCACCTAGAGCCAGACATCCTGGAATGTGAAGTCAAGTGGGCCTTAGAAAGCATCACTACCAACAAAGCTAGTGGAAGTGATGGAATTCCAGTTGAACTATTTCAAATCCTGAAAGACGATACTGTGAAAGTGCTACACTCTATATGCCAGCAAATTTGGAAAACTCAGCAGTGGCCACAGGACTGGAAAATGTGAGTTTTCATTTCAATCTCAACGAAAGGCAATGCCAAAGAATGCTCAAACTACCGCACAATTGCACTCATCTCACATGCTAGTAAAGTAATGCTCAAAATTCTCTAAGCCAGTCTTCAGAAATACGAGACTGTGAACTGTGAACTTCCTGATGTTCAAGCTGATTTTAGAAAAGGCAGAGGAATCAGAGATCAAATTGCCAACATCCCCTGGATCATGGAAAAAGCAACAAGTTCCAGAAAAACATCTATTTCTGCTTTATTGACTATGCCAAAGCCTTTGACTGTGTGGATCACAATAAACTGTGGAAAATTCTGAGACAGATGGGAATACAAGACCACCTGACCTGCCTCTTGAAAAACCTATATGCAGGTCAGGAAGTAACAGCTAGTACTGGACATGGAACAACAGACTGGTTCCAAATATGAAAAGGAGTACATCAAGGCTGTATATTGTCACCCTGCTTATGTAACATATATGCAGAGTACATCTTGAGAAACGCTGTGCTGGAAGAAGCACAAGCTGAAATCAAGATTGCTGGGAGAAATATGAATAACCTCAGATATGCAGATGACACCACCCTTGTGGCAGAATGTCAAGAGGAACTGAAGAGCCTCTTGATCAAAGTGAAAGAGGAAAGTGAAAAGGTTGGCTTAAAGCTCAACATTCAGAAAACGAAGATCATGGCATCTGGCCCCATCACTTCACGGGAAATAGATGGGGAAACAGTGCTAGCATTATTTTGGGGGGGCTATAAAATCACTGCAGATGTGACTGCAGCCATGAAATTAAAAGACGCTTACTCCTTGGAAGAAAAGATATGACCAACCTAGACAGCATATTGAAAAGCAGAAACCACAGACTCCACCTCTCAATGGGACAAATGGCAAAGACTTGGTTGACATTAATTAAAATTCTCCACAAGTAAAAAAAAAAAAAAAAAAAAAAAAGAAAAGCAGAAAGATTCCTTTTCCAACAAAGTTCCGTCTAGTCAAGGCTATGGTTTTTCCAGTGGTCATGTATGGATTTGAGAGTTGGACTGTGAAGGAAGCTGAGCACTGAAGAATTGATGCTTTTGAACTGTGGTGTTGGAGAAGACTCTTGAGAGTCCCTTGGACTGCAAGGAGATCCAACGAGTCCATTCTGAAGGAGATCAGCCCTGGGATTTCTTTGGAAAGAATGATGCTAAAGCTGAAACTCCAGTACTTTGGCCACCTCATGCAAAGAGCTGACTCATTCGAAAAGACTCTGATGCTGGGAAGTATTGGGGGCAGGAGGAGAAGGGGATGACAAAGGATAACATGGCTGGATGGCATCACCAACTCGATGGACTTGAGTCTGAGTGAACTCCGGGTGTTGGTGATGGGCAGGAGGCCTGACATGCTGTGATTCATGGGGTCTCAAAGAGTCAGACACAACTGAGCGACTGAACTGAACTTAACTGAACTGCAACATATCTTTCTGGGTGCTGGAAAGGAAAGTGAAGGCATCTCTGAAGAATACATTCAAGTTATGAATTATGTATACTATATATAAAGCTAGTGGAAGTGACGGAATTCCATTGGAGCTATTTTAAACCCTAAAAGATGATACTGTGAAAGTGCTGCACTCAATATGCCAGAAAGTTTGGAAAACTCAGCAAGAGACACAGGACTGGAAAAGGTCAGTTTTATTTCCAGTCCCAAAGAAAGGGTATGCGAAAGAATGCTCAAACCACCAGGCAATTACACTCATCTCCCATGCTAGTAAAGTAATGCTCAAAATTCTCCAAGCCAGGTTTCAGCAATACAAGAACCATTAAATTCCAGATGTTCAAGCTGATTTTAGAAAAGGCAGCAGAACCAGAAATCAAATTGCCAAAATCCTCTGGATCATTGAAAAGGCAAGAGAGTTCCAGAAAAACATCTATTTCTGCTTTATTGACTATGCCAAAACCTTTGACTGTGAGAATCACAATAAACTGGGGAAAATTCTGAAAGAGATGGAAATACCAGACTACCTGACCTGCCTCTTGAGAAATCTGTATGCAGGTCAAGAAGCAAAGTCAGAACTGGACATGGAACAACAGACTGGTGCCAAATAAGAAAAGGAGTATGTTAAGGCTGTATATTGTCACCCTGGTTATTTAACTTCTATGCAGAGTACATCATGAGAAACGCTGGGCTTGAAGAAGCTCAAATTGAAATCAAGATTGCAGGGAGAAATATCAATAACCTCAGATATGCAGATGACACCACCCTTATGGCAGAAAGTGAAGAAGGACTAAAGAGCCTCTTGATGAAAGTGAAAGAGGAGAGTGAAAATTGGCTTAAAGCTCAACATTCAGAAAATGAAGATCATGGCATCTGGTCCCGTCACCTCATGGCAAACAGAAGGGGAAACAGTGGCTGACTTTATTTTTTTGGACTCCAAAATCACTGAAGATGGTGATTGCAGCCAAGAAATTAAAAGATGCTTACTCCATGGAAGGAAAGTTATGACCAAGCTAGACAGCATATTAATAAACAGTGAAATTACTTTGCCAAGAAAGATTCGTCTAGTCAAGGCTATGGCTTTTTCAGTAGTCATGTATGGATGTGAGAGTTGGACTATAAAGGAAGCTGAGTGCCAAATAACTGATGCTTTTGAACTGTGGTGTTGGAGAAGACTCTTGAGAGTCCCTTGGACTGCAAGGAGATCCAAGCAATCCATCCTAAAGGAGATCAGTCCTAGGTGTTCATTGGGAAGACTGATGTTGAAGCTGAAACTCCAATATTTGGCCATCCGATGTGACGAGCTGACACATTTGAAAGGACCATGATACTGGGAATGACTGAGGGCAGTCGGAGAAGGGAATGACAGAGGAAGAGATGGTCATTTGGCATCACCGACTTAATGAGCATGAGTTTGGATAAACTCCAGAGTTGGTGATGGACAGGGAGGCCTGCTGTGCTGTGATTCATGGGGTCGCAATGAGTCGGACACAACTGAGTGACTGAACTGAATGTATATTCTGGTCTAAAACTTTGATTTGACTTCCCTTACTTTCAGTAATGTCAGTTTTGAGATTTTTTTTTTAGATGTGAATCAAAGATAATGAAGAGGTCAGTAAAACTGTACTGTCTGCACCTCAGTAGGTCCATAAATTTACTATAAAAAAATTATGTCTGACATTTTACCTAACTGGATGTAATAAATCTAGTTCCTACTTTGCCTAATGATGATTTACATTTCCAGTAAATTAACATCTACTTTTCTTCCCAGAATTGTGTCTAACATCCAGTGGTGGATGGCAAAGGGGATTGGCAAAAGGGCTCCACCCAGTTCTCTGTAATCTGTTCTTGCTGGAATTCTCTGAGACATTCACGGCCCAGCCAGGTTTGTATTATTTGTCCATGCATATCACCAGTGTATTCCTCTTCTCCATTTCTAATGATTTTCACTACTATTTGTGGATACATGGACATCATTCTGCTGTTTCCTTAACAACACACTGGGATAAAGGAAATTCTAAAATACTATTTAAAGGTTCTGCTAGTTCCATGCTACACTCAGGGGCTTGAGAAACATTTTTGTTTTTCAAGGCCATGTTGGAGAATGAAGAATTGGTGAAAATATCTGAGGGATACCTGCATTTCCACTCAGGGAAAAGGGACAAACAGAGAAATGTATTTTCTATCTGTAAATACTCTAAATTTTATATGGCCTTTTTAATCTCTCTGCTTTATCCCTTCTTAGGAAGCAGTCCCCTTTGTCAGAGGCCCAATATATCTACTCATTTTTTTGTTTCTGTTCTAATTTTCCTCTTTGACAGCCTAGGAAACAATGATCAAGTGTAATATATTCTTCAGGCACAAGAATCCTTTTAAGGTTTTTCTTGTGCTTGGACTTTTGGTATGTGAAAGCAAGGAAAAAAGATTTATCCTTTCTTGTAATATCATCTTTTTCCTGAGACAAAAGTAAACCTAGTAATTTCCTAACTAGATGGAATATACACAAGATAAAAATAATTTTATAAAATAATCACTACAACAAAATATATTGGTTAATATTTTTGAAAATGAAAGTTGCTCAGTTGTGCCTGACTCTTTGTGACTGCATGGAATTCTCTAGGCCAGAATACCAGAGTGATTAGCCTTTCCCTTCTCCAGGGGATTATTCCCAACCCAGGGATTGAACTCAGGTCTCTCAAATTGCCAGCAGATTCTTTACCAGCTGAGCCACAAGGGAAGCCCAAGAATACTGGAATGGTTAGCCTATCCCTTCTCCAGTGGATCTTCCCGACCCAGGAATTTAACTGGGTCTCCTGCATTACAGGTGGATTCTTTACCAATTTAGTTATCAAGGAAGCCAAATATTTTTGAAATATCACACTATTCCCTAAGACAAGCTGTTTATTTGACTTTAAACATATGTTTGATAATAAATGAATGTATATGTGTGGGAGAAGGAAAGGATGACTCCAGAAAATTGGTACTCACTGTGAAGGGAAAGGGTAAGTTGTGATCCTTGATTGAAGGCTTCAGTTTTGAAATACTTAGAGCACTGAATCTCCCTTTACTTCTTTTGTCTTCACATTTCTGGTTAGTTACCAGAAAAGAAGTGCTGAGGTAGAATGCTGTTCCTCTTACCACGTAGAGTCCCATGAACAAGGATTGTAAAGTGTGGACCCAGAATGATGAAGAATCACATTATTAATGAGGCTCTGAAGGGAATGAAGATAAGCTTGAAGTGAAACCTGTGTTGCTGCTGGTCATTACACAAGTGTGGAAAGCTAGCCCTATAACCATACTGTCAAACTCCATGGTGGCAGTGGTTCAGTTGCTAAGTTGTGCCCGACTCTTGTGACCCCATGAAATGTAGCCTGTCAGGCTTCTCTGTCCATGGCATTTCCCAGGCAAAAATACAAGAGTGGGTAGCCATTTCCTTCTCTAGGATATCTTCACAACCCAATTGTTGCACAAGAACCCAGGTCTTCTGCACTGCAGGCAGATGCTTTAAAATCTGAGCCACCGGAGAAGCACTTAGATGTTCAATATCTGGTTTAAAAAAAGAAGAAAAAAAAATAAAAAACAGACTATGAAATAAATTCAGTGCTGACATAAGTTCTAATACAGTATACACAGGAAGAATGATGGTAAAGTCTTTGGAAATTAAAAAAGGAGCTCACAAGAGAAACCTCAATTAAGTTGGGCTTTGAAACTAATATAAGTCTATGAGAAGAACATTTCAAAAAGACTTTCAGTCTTTGGTAATAGAATGTGCAATGACTGATTTTTTTTTTTTTTTTTACTTTATATATTCAATAAGCTTAAAATGACATCTACATTGAAAGATTGTCTTAGCATTAAATTTAATTCTTTATGTGAAGAGACCTTATAAATTATAAAGCACTGTACTTAAGGTATTATTAATTCTTTTGCTTTTTAATTAAGTTTTTCATGTTTTGCAAGTTTTCTCTCTCAGATTTTGATGATCTGTATCACTTCAAAATGATTCACTTAGAACTTATTTTATTTCTAAGTAAAGTTGTAAAAGATCTCAAAAAACTAAAATTTTTCATTCTATCAATCAAAATATGCTAAAAGTTAAATGTTCTGTTTATATAATTGTTTTGATAAATTAAAAATTATGTATAAAATATCTTATGTTTCAACATTATAGAATATAATTCTTTTTTCTTTTTTTGCCATACTGTGTGGCATGTGGGATCTTAATTCTTTGACCAGGGATTTAATCTGTGCCCTTTGCTTTAGAAGCATGGAGTCTCGACCACTGGACCTCCAGGGAATTCGCTAAAGCATAATTCTTTATAAAAATGGAAAGTTAGGATACTCTACTATTTAAAGGTAATGATGCATTTATATTTGTATTACATATTCATTCACTCCCAAACAAAGTAGAGCTAGACATTTTAAATTCCTAATTTTCTAGGCTGTTATAAATTGACTAGCTATGAATCCAGAGGTTATCTTATTTAATTCTCTTCTCAATTAAGGAGTCCATCATTTGTATATATGGTCAGAATATATATGGTCAGAATATGATTATTCATCTTCCACTTAAAATATACATTAAATTGTCTGTGGTGATAATGGCATTGTATTATTTTCTTCATCAAAAATGAATAACAATCTATATTTTCAATGTTTTTCAAGTTACATTTATTATATTACTGAAGAAATTATTGAAACCTGTTGTTCTTGTACAGATATTGGGGCCACTCTGAAAGTACAAATCATGGTAAACGGATGGGGAAACAGTGGAAACAGTGAGAGACTTTATTTTCTTGGGCTCCAAAATCACTGCAGATGGTGACTGCAGCCATGAAATTAAAAGATGCTTGCTTCTTGGAAGCAAAGATATAACAAACCTATGCAGCATTACTAAAAAGCAGAGATGTTACTTTGCCAAAAAAGATCTGTATAGTCAAAGCTATGGTTTTTCTAGTAGTCATGTATGGATGTGAGAGTTGGACTATAAAGAAAGTTGAGCACTGAAGAATTTATGCCTTTGGACTGTGGTGTTGGAGAAAACTGTTGAGAGTCCCTTGGATTGCAAGGAGATCAAATCAGTCAATTCTAAAGGAAATCAACCCTGAATATTCATTGGAAGGACTGAACCTGAAGCTGAAACTCCAATACTTTGGCCACCTGATGTAAAGAGTTGACTCATTAGGAAAGACCCTGATGTTGGGAAAAATTGAAGGCAGGAGGCGAAGGGGATGACAGAGGGCAAGATTGTTGGATGGCAGTACCAACTCAATGAACATGAGTTTCAACAAGCTCTGGGAGATAGCAAAGGACAGGGAAGCCTGGCATGCTGCAGTCCATGGGGTTGCAAAGAGTCAGAGACGACTGAGTGACTGAACAACAACTGACAGTGCATAATTTTTTCCATTTTAAATTTTTGGAACTGATTAGTCACAATTATATATTTAGCATATGATATGCCATTTACCATGAAGTGTTTTTTTTTTTTTTTCCTAAGGAAGAAAAATTATAATTAGGATGAATCTTAATATAGTGGTAAGGAGCATGGAATCTGCTAATAATTTGCCTATAAATATTTGAGAATGTGTACTGTAAAATATTTAACAAAGAGAAACCTCAGTTAAATAGAGATGAGAGGCCAGAGCGTGAGCACTCAAGCTTTGTAACAGTAGCAGAGTCCAATAAAAAAAGAGAAACTTCTACTCTTTCCTGCAAGGACAACCAGGAAAAGACATAGACTCTAAGGGAGGGTCATAGTCTACTCCAGAATTAGTTAATATGGCAGAGCATCTTCTTCACACTCTGAATGAGTCAACTGAAAGGAAGACAGTCAAGATTCTTAATTTTCAACCCCAGCAAATGAAGACTCCTAAAAAAAAAAAACAAACTAAAACTAAAACTCTTTTAGTCTCTGCAGTTGTTGCAAAGAGCTAGGACATTGGAGAAGAGACTACATATGTAAGCACTTAAGTCTCCTTTGGTCCTCTAAGCAGCCTTTCTAACATCCTCCTCATTCTCAATAGAGGGACTCTAAGGAGCCAGGAGGAGCTACCCCATGTCCAAGGAGCCATGGCTGCGAGGGCACAGGAGGGTCTAGAGGAGCCAATCCATGTTCAAGGTCAAGAGGGGTGGTGGTGAAGAGATACCCCTCGTCCAAAGTAAGGAGCAGCGCCTGCACTTTGCTAGAGCAGCCGTGAAGTGACACCCCACATTCAAGGTAAGAGAAACCCAAGTAAGACAGTAGGTGTTGCGAGAGGGCATCAGAGGGCAGACACAATGAAACAATAATCACAGAAAAATAGTCAATCTGATCACACAGACCACAGCCTTGTCTAACTCAATGAAACTAAGCCAAGCCCATGGGGTCACCCAAGACAAGTGGGTCATGGTGGAGAGGTCTGACAGAATCTGGTCCACTGGAGAAGGGAATGGCAAACCACTTCAGTATTCTTGCCTTGAGAACCACATAAATAGTATGAAAAGGCAACATGAGAGGATACTGAAAGAGGAACTCCCCAGGTCAGTAGGTGCCCAATATGCTACTGGAGATCAGTGGAGAAATAACTCCAGATAGAATGAAGGGATGGAGTCAAAGCAAAAACAATACCCAGCTGTGGATGTGACTGGTGATAGAAGCAAGGTCTGATGCTGTAAAGAGCAATATTGCATAGGAACCTGGAATGTTAGGTCCATGAATCAAGGCAAATTGGAAGTGGTCAAACAAGAGATGGCAAGAGTGAATGTTGACATTCTAGGAATCAGCGAACTAAAATGGACGGGAATGGGTGAATTTAACTCAGATGACCATTATAGCTACTACTGCGGGCAGGAATCCCTCAGAAGAAATGGAGTAGCCATCATGGTCAACAAAAGAGTCCAAAATGCAATACTTGGATGCAATCTCAAAAACAACAGAATGATCTCTGTTCATTTCCAAGGCAAACCATTCAATATCACAGTAATCCAAGTATATCTATGCCCCAACTAGTAACACCGCAGAAGTTGAACAGTTCTATGAAGACCTACGAGACCTTTCAGAACTAACACCCAAAAAGATGTCATTTTCTTTATAGGGGACTGGAATGCAAAAGTAGGAAGTCAAGAAACACCCAGAGTAACAGGCAAATTTTGCCTTGGAATATGGAATGAAGCAAGGCAAAGGTTAATAAAATTTTGCCAAGAAAATGCACTGGTCATAGCAAACACCCTCTTCCAACAACACAAGAGAAGACTCTACACATGGACATCACCAGATGGTCAACATCGAAATCAGATTGATTATATTCTTTGCAGCCAAAGATGGAGAAGCTCTATACAGTCAACAAAAACAAGACCAGGAGCTGACTGTGGCTCAGATCATGAACTCCTTGTTGCCAAATTCAGACTTAAATTGAAGAAAGTAGGGAAAATGTTATGCCCATAGTCCGAGTCCCCAAAACTGAGAGAATAAGACGTCCACAGCAATGCAAAAGCATGAAGGGGTTTTATTTCTAGCTCGAGCTAGGGCTCCCACCACATCCAACGCAGTGGAGTGGAGCAAGGAGCCCCAAGCCCAGATTTACAGCAGTTTTTATAGGTTTTAGAACAGAGAGTTGGCAAGGGCTGATTGGCTGCAGGAGTTTCCTAGTATTTACTAATTGGCTAATCTTTATTGGCTGCAGGGGTTTCCTGGTATTTACTAATTGGCTATTGGCTGCAGGGGGATGTCTTTTACGTCCTGACAAACTCACACCAGGTTATGGGGATTATGCTGAATAGACAAGTCCTGGCATCCGCGGGGATGAACTCACTGGGCAATGACTCAGGTTTTCCTGTGAGTCCTACCTTAGTCCCTGAAGCCTATCATGGCGTTTGTTAGGTCCCAACAGAAAACCACTAGACCATTCAGGTATGACCTAAAGCAAATCTCTTATGACTATACAGTGGAAGTGAGAAATAAATTTAAGGAACTAGATCTGATACATAGAGTGACTTATGAACAATGGACTGAGGTTCATGACATGTACAGGAGAAAGGGATCAAGACTATCCCCATGGAAAAGAAATGCAAAAAAGCAAAATGGCTTTCTGCAGAGGCCTTACAAATAGCTGTGAAAAGAAGAGAAGCAAAAAGCCAAGGAGAAAAGGAAAGATATAAGCATCTGAATGCAGAGTTCCAACAAATAGCAAAAAGATATAAGAAACCCTTACTCAGGGATCAATGCAAAGACAGAGGAAAAGAACAGAATGGGAAAGACTAGAGATCTCTTCAAGAAAATTAGACATACCAAGGGAACATTTCATGCAAGATGTGCTAGATAAAAGACAGAAATGATATGAACCTAACAGAAGCAGAAGATATTAAGAAGAGGTGGCAAGAATACACAGAAGAACTGTACAAAAAAGATCTTCACAAACCAGATAATCACGATGGTGTGATCACTCATCTAGAGCCAGACATCCTGGAATATGAAGTCAAGTGGGCCTTAGAAAACATCACTACGAACAAAGCTAGTGGAGGTGATGGAATTCCAGTGGAGCTATTTCAAATCCTCAAAGATGATGCTGTGAAAGTGCTACACTCAATATGCCAGCAAGTTTGGAAAACTCAGCAGTGGCCACAGGACTGGAAAAGGTCAGTTTTCATTGCAATCCCAAAGAAAGGCAATGCCAAAGAATGCTCAAACTACTGCACAGTTGCACTCATCTCACACACTAGTAAAGTAATGCTCAAAATTCTCCAAGCCGGGCTTCAGCAATGCATGAACCATGAATTTCCAGATGTTCAAGCTGGTTTTAGAAAAGGCAGAGGAACCAGAGATCGAATTGCCAACATTCGCTGGATCATGGAAAAAGCCAGAGATTTCCAGAAAAACGTCTATTTCTGCTTTATTGACTATGCCAAATCCTTTGACTGTATGGATCACAATAAACTGTGGAAAATCCTTCAAGAGATAGGAATACCAGACCACCTGAGCTGCCTCTTGAGAAACCTATATGCCGGTTAGGAAGCAACAGTTAGAACTGGACATGGAACAACACACTGGTTCCAAATAGGAAAAGGAGTACGTCAAGGCTGTATATTGTCACCCTGCTTCTTTAACTTATGTGCAGAGTACATCATGAGAAATGCTGGGTTGGGAGAAGCACAAGCTGGAATCAATATTCCTGGAAGAAATATCAATAACCTCAGTTATGCAGATGACACTATACTTATGGCAGAAAGTGAAGAGGGACTAAAAAGCCTCTTGATGAAAGTGAAAGAGGACAGTGAAAAAATTGGCTTGAAGCTGAACATTCAGAAAATGAAGATCGTGGCATCTGGCCCCATCACTTCATGGGAAATAGATGGGGAAACAGTGTTAGACTTTATTTTTTTGGGCTCCAAAATCACTGCAGATTGTGGTTGCAGCCATGAAATTAAAAGATGCTTAATTCTTGGAAGGAAAGTTATGACCAACCTAGATAGCATATTCAAAAGCAGAAACATTATCTTGCCAACAAAGGTCCATCTAGTCAAGGCTATGGTTTTTCCAGTGGCCATGTATGGATGTGAGAGTTGCACTATGAAGAAAGCTGAGTGCCAAAGAATCAATGCTTCTGAATTCTGGGGTTGGAGAAGACTCTTGAGAGTCCCATTGACTGCAAGGAGATGCAACCAGTCCATTCTCAAGGAGATCAGCCCTAGGATTTCTTTGGAAAGAATGATGCTTAAGATGAAACTCCAGTACTTTGGCCACCTTATGAGAAGCTCATTGGAAAAGACTGCTGCTGGGAGGGATTGGGGGCAGGAGGAGAAGGGAATGACAGAGGATGAGATGGCTGGATAGCATCACTGACTCAATGGAGGTGAGTTTGAGTGAAATCCGGAAGTTGGTGATTGATAGGGAGGCCTGGCACCTGCAATTCATAGGGTTGCAAAGAGTAGGACACAACTTAATGACTGAACTGAACTATGGAGCTAGAGAAGCTCTTTCCAGTCCTTTCTGTTAACTGGCTTGAGAAAACCCTCTGTATTGGGGAGGAATTTCTCCCAATCTTATTTGACACTGAAGTCATGCTCTTGGTGCTCAACCCCACTACTATAAATCGGCCCCTGCCCTTGAGTACTGAAACAGTTCAAATAGTGAGGCGTTCTAACTAATATCAAAAGATTCTTGTCTCTGAACCTATTCTCTTTTTTTCAGGCCCTTTGAGCGATACACATTTCTCTTCCTTATTCTTCCACCCACATCTATTTATTAGGTCAAGATATTTTAGAGAAATATCATGCTGGAATTTCTTTCTCCCAAAAGAGAAAAATAATTCTAGAATTTGTCAGTAGTCACTAAAATAGCTCCAGTGAACTAAATGGCCTTCAACATTTATCATCTGTTCTGTCTTTGATAGTGAGTGTATGTGTGTGTGCATACACAGTTATGTCCTGTCCAACTCTTCAACCCTATGGCCTGTAGCCCACAAGGTTCCTCTGTCCCTGGAATTCTCCAGTCAAGAACAGTGAGTGTGTCAACATTTCCTTCTCCAGGGGATCTTCCCAACTGTGGGGTGGAACCGGGTGTCCCATGTCTCCCAAATTAGCAGGCAGATTCTTTGCTGCTGAGTTACCAGGGAAGCCCAATTCTGGAACTACTGATTAATAGTACCTACTAAATCAGCGACTACCTCTTATGGGCAACATCTCCAACTGATGTCAGCAAAATTCACAAAGAACCTTCCATTAGTTTCAAGTGAAAATCTGTTCCTCACAACCTCTTCCCAAAATTGATCATTATCCAATGAATAAAAAAGACCTTCAAGAAACAAACTGCATAAGTTCAGAACCTCATTATCTCTTTCCTCAGTCTTACTAATTCTCCTCTTTTATGAGTGAGAAAACCTAAGGATTGAGGATAGAATTTTATCCATGACATCAGAGCAATAAAAAGCACTCCTATGTCTCAACACCCTGTCCCTCATAAATTAACATATTGCTAATATCCATTCTGAAAAAAAGTAGCTTATTTACTGTAATTGATTTATATAGCACAGTCTTTAGCATTCTCGTTGACGAATACCCTGTTGTCTTCAGTCGGGACAAAAAAACAAAAAAACAAAAACAAAAACAAAAACAATTCACCTGGACAGTAAGCCTCATAAGAAATAAGAGAGTACTTATTTCTCACAAATCCTAAAGACTGATCCAAATGATATAAACTTCTGTTGCTATTCTAATGTGTTGCAGTATATGAATAATTTTCTTCTTTGCTCTTCTTCTCAAGCTTCCTCATGGGGGGCGGGGGGGAATCCACTTGATAAGATTTTAGACTTAAAGGGACGTAAGTATTCCCAAAAATAAAGGAAAGAAATTGTAGTTTACTGAAACCCATATTTGATATTTAGGGCATTTGATATCAAAAACAAGGGCTACATCTATATTCAGATAGATTTCATGGTGTTCCAAATTTCCTAAAACCAAAAGCTGCTGTTAAAATAAACTGTGAGTTTTCTTAAGCTAAATAGTTATTGCCAAAACTGACTTCCAAATTTCTCTCATGTCCAATTCTCTGTGTGTTTTGCTAAACAATAGCAATTCTCATCCTATTTTATAGGAAAACATAGGCACAGATGTATAGAACAGACTTTTGGACTCTGTGGGAGAGGGAGAGGGTGGGATGATTTGGGAGAATGGCATTGAAACATGTATACTATCATGTAAGAAATGAATCGCCAGTCTAGGTTCGATATATGATACAAGATGCTTGGGGCTGGTGCACTGGGATGACCCAGAGAGATGATATAGGGAGAGAGATGGGAGGGGAGTACAGGATTGGGAACTCATGTACACCCGTGGCGGATTCATGTCAATGTATGGCAAAACCAAAACAGTAAAAAAAAAAAAGAAAAGAAAAGAAAAAAAAGAGCCTAAAAGGGCAGGATGAAGAACCTACCTGCCCTTGGGAATCAAGGTTATCAGATTTCTGCTTGATTTGTGTCCTGAAGTTTTAATTCCTTGCCCTAATATAACTGTGCCTTGACCATTCTTGCTATGACATGATTTCCCTTTGTCTCTGGATGTTTTCTTTTTTAGACCCACAGATAGAAGAACAATGCAATAGACTGCAGGATTTTTTAAAATCTTAATTGTGGGGCTTTACCTCTTCCTGGTCATTCTAAGGGATTGTGTATCTGTTTCTTCAAATGTTAGTAGGTAGTTACTAATCTCTAGTTTTTAAAATCTTGAGCTCTAAGGAGAGAGTTCCTTTGCTGAATTGATGAAATAGGCTCTACTCTCTCACTTATGCTGTTTCTTAACTTCATTAAAGAAGAGGAAACAATTTCTGCCCCCGTACTTGGGTTAAAGAAGGGGATTTTTAGGGGTTTGGGCCTCGAAACAGGGCAATGCGTGTTCTCTGGCTTAGAGTTACTTAGGATCTAGTATGTAAGCAACATTTGGGACTTCTCTGGTGGCTCACATAGTAAAGAATCTGCCTCCAATACAGGGAACCAGTATGCCTGCCTGGAGAATCTCATAGTCAGAGGAGTCTGATGGGCTAGTCCATGGAGTTGCAAAGAGTGAGACATGACTAGGAGACTAAGCAGAAGGCCTAGCATAAGGAAGCCTGGTTAACTCTGTCTGAAAGAGTGAATCAGAGAGAGAGAAAGAAAGCATTTTTACTAATGAGGAAGCAAAAATCCAGGTTTTCTTTGTACTATGTAGGTTAGCCCATGCTGGATGGAGCTGTCCTCAAGGGCATTCCATGTAGGAAAACTGCCTAAGGAATGAAATGGCCTGGCAGTAAAACAAATATCTAGAAACACAGGGACTGAAGAATAATAGAATGCAGTTAGTGGAGTGAGTACCATCAACCTCATGAGAATTGCAATTGATAGCTGCCAGTAAAGAAATCTAGGAGAAACTCACAAAGGCATTCTAGCTCAGTGCTTTCTAAATGATATTGTGCATACAAACCATCAGAAGATCTTATTAAAATATAGAATTTGAATCAGTAAGCTGTAGCAAAATCCAAGGTGAGGCTGATGAGAAGGTTGGTAAAAGAAAGAGCTAGCTTTAAGTATTCACAACACCTAGCAGACATCCACACCAGATCCTGCTTCATAAAATGTATGCCTCTTTTTCTGCTGTCCTCTATCCCCCGGTAAGAAACTCTAGTTGTTGAAAGATATGAAAGAAAAATAAAAAGAGAGAAAAGACGACCGTTGACAATGTTTGTCTGCAGAGGAACCAGAGATGAAATTGCCAACATCTGTTGGATCATCAAAAATCAAGAGAGTTTCAGAAAAACATCAACTTTTGCTTTATTGGCTATGCCAAAGCCTTTGACTGTGTGGATCACATCAAACTGTGGAAAATTCTTGAAGAGATGAGAATACCAGACCACCTGACCTGTCTCCTGAGAAATCTGTATGCAGGTCAGGAAGCAAAAGTTAGAGCTGGACATGGAACAACAGACTGGTTCCAAATCAGGAAAGGAGTACATCAAGGCTGTATATTGGCACCCTGATTATTTAATTTATATGCAGAATACATCATTTGAAATGCTGGGCTGGATGAAGCACAAGCTGGAATCAAGATTGCCAGGAGAAATATCAATAACTTCAGATATACAGATGACATCACCTTTATGGCAGAAAGCGAAGAACTAAAGAGCCTCTTGATGAAAGAGGAGAGTGAAAAAGCTGGCTCAAAACTCAGC
The DNA here is from genome assembly GCF_023091745.1 of Budorcas taxicolor. Classification (NCBI taxonomy): domain Eukaryota; kingdom Metazoa; phylum Chordata; class Mammalia; order Artiodactyla; family Bovidae; genus Budorcas; species Budorcas taxicolor. The sequence goes on from NC_068910.1 coordinate 77,237,681, forward strand.
ATTCAGAAAACTAAGGTCATGGTACCCAGTCCCATCACTTCATGGCAAATAGATGGGGAAACAATGGAAACAGTGAGAAACTGTATTTTTGGGGACCTGCAAAATCACTGCAGATGGTGACTGCAGCCATGAAATTAAAAGATGCTTGTTTCTTAGAAGAAAGGCTATGACCAACATAGACAGCATATTAAAAAGCAGAGACATTACTTTGCAAACAAATGTCCATCTAGTCAAAGTTACAGTTTTTCCAGTATTACTGTATGGATGTGAGAGTTGGGCTATAAAGAAAGTTGAGCACCTAATAACTGATGCTTTTGAACTGTGGTGTTGGAGAAGACTCTTGAGAGTCCCTTGGATTGCAAGGAGATCAAATCAGTCAATCCTAAAGGAAATCAGCCCTGAATATTCATCGGAAGGACTGATACTGAAGCTCAAACTACAATACTTTTGCCACCCAATGTGAAGAACCAACTCATTGGAAAAGACTGTGATGTTGGGAAAGATTGAAGGCAGGAGGAGAAGGGGACGACAGAGGATGAGATGGTTAGATGGCATCACCAATGCGATGGACATGAGTTTGAGTAGGCTCTGGGAGTTTGATGGACAGGGAAACCTGGCATGCTGCAGTCCATGGGATTGCAAAGAGTCAGACATGACTGAGCAATTGAATTGATATTTTACTGAATACACAAAGAGACAAGCGCTAGCCCACATATAACAGTTGACCTTTAACCCACATTAAAAGCCCAGGAAACCAAAGCACAGTCTTTGCAGCAGTGTGTTCATATGGTCAGGACTTGGTTAGTGACTGTAGACTTCGTTTTTTTGGTTCCCATTTCTAGCAAGGACCAACCAGACAAAGCCACTTTTTTTCTCAATCAATCACATAAACTGATCTGTTTCTAGTTAGGCTGCCTCACACTGCCCCACAACTACAACCTCCAATCAGAACATATGAAAATTTCTTAAATTTGTGTCAAGTATTGAGACTAATAAAAATAAAATATACAGGAAGTTTTAGTACCTGCTGTCTAAATAATAATCATTAAATTTCTTTCTCCAGAATCAGACATGGATTTGAGCCCCAGGAGCTCCAAACATTTCCTGTCCTCTCTTGGACAAAGCATTTCATCTCTTTGAGATTCAGTTTTAGTTATGAAAAAATGGGATAAATGATAGATTTACCTTATAGGGCTATTTTGTGTGCCTGTGTATGTATTCAGTCGTGTCTGACTCTGGACCCCATGGACTACAATCTGCTAGGCTTCTATGTCTATGAAATATTGCAGGCTCTTACGAGGATTAATTAAGAGAATGACTATAAAGTTGCTGCTGCTGCTAAGTTGCTCAGTCATGTCTGACTCTGTGCGACCCCATAGACAGCACCCCACCAGGCTCCCCTGTCCCCGGGATTTTCCAGGCAAGAACACTGGAGTGGGTTGCCATTTCCTTCTCCAATGAATGAAAGTGAAAAGTGAAAGTGAAGTCGCTCAGTCGTATCCGACTCTTCATGACCCAATGGACTGCAGCCTATCAGGCTTCTCTGCCCATGGGATTTTCCAGGCAAGAGTACTGGAGTGGGTTACCATTGCCTTCTCCCTATAAGATCGCTAGCATGTAGTAAACATACAAAGAATATCTGCTACTGTTTATATAGTATTCAATAACTTAGCAAGTTGCTCTTAATTGAAATAATAGTAAGTTTATTAAAATTTATGTTAAAAAGATAGCATTTTGTTTAACACAGTGTCCAACTCAAATATTAGTAAATCAATATTATCAAAAGCAGTGGATTCTATATTAAATGTAAATTAATTGCTTGCTCTAAAGAAATATATAGAAAATGAATGATATAACTGTAAATAATTTAAAACTCTAAAAGCAAGGAGGATTCAATTCAGTTTAACTTCTGCTTTATTGACTATGCCAAAGCTTTTGACTGTGTGGATCACAAGAAACTGGAAAATTCTGAAGGAGATGGGAATATCAGACCACCTGACCTGCCTCTTGAGAAACCTGTATACAGGTCAGGAAGCAATAGTTAGAACTGGACATGGAACAACAGACTGGTTCCAAATAGAAAACTGTTCCAAAACAATTTCTTGGTATGTGTTTCACAAATCAAAAGGTGTACGACCTAATGAATTAGGTCATATTTTGACCTAATTGTCAAAATAAGACAATTAAAGTTTTAATTAAATCAAATAACTTTTAAACAAACAGGCTAAAATGTAACAGGATTTCAATGACTACATAGAAAGAAAAGATGTATCATTACTGAATTTTTATTCATGACATAAAATCTTAAATTCTGAACTATTATGTATTCATTACGGGTAATTCCTTGTTTAATAGATGATTTCAAACAAGATTCAGTTCAGTTCAGTTCAGTTCAGTCACTCAGTCGTGTCTGACTCTTTGCGACCCCATGAATCGCAGCACGCCAGGCCTCCCTGTCCATCACCAACTCCCGGAGTTCACTCAGATTCACTTTCATCGAGTCAATGATACCATCCAGCCATCTCATCCTCTGTCGTCCCCTTCTCCTCCTGCCCCCAATCCCTCCCAGCATCAAAGTCTTTTCCAATGAGTCAACTCTTCGCATGAGGTGGCCAAAGTACTGGAGTTTCAGCTTTAGCATCATTACTTCCAAAGAAAACCCAGGGTTGATCTCCTTCAGAATGAACTGGTTGGATCTCCGTGCAGTCCAAGGGACTCTCAAGAGTCTTCTCCAACACCACAGTTCAAAAGCATCAATTCTTTGGCACTCAGCCTTCTTCACATTCCAACTGTCACATCCATACATGACTATTGGAAAAACCATAGCCTTGACTAGATAGACCTTAGTCGGCCAAGTAATGTCTCTGCTTTTGAATATGCTATGTAGGTTGGTCATAACTTTCCTTCCAAGGAGTAAGGGTCCTTTAATTTCATGGCTGCAGTCACCATCTGCAGTGATTTTCGAGCCCCCCGAAAATAAAGTCAGACACTGTTTCTACTGTTTCTCTATCTATTTCCCATGAAGTCATGGGACCGGATGCCATGACCTTCGTTTTCTGAATGTTGAGCTTTAGGCCAACTTTTTCACTCTCCCCTTTCACTTTCATCAAGAGGCTTTTTTGTTTCTCTTCACTTTCTGCTATAAGGCTGGTGTCATCTGCATATCTGAGGTTATTAATATTTCTCCCAGCAATCTTGATTCCAGCTTGTGTTTCTCCAGTTCAGCATTTCTCATGATGTACTCTGCATATAAGTTAAATAAGCAGGGTGACAATATACAGCTTTGACATACTCCTTTTCCTATTTGGAACCAGTCTGTTGTTCCATGTCCAGTTCCAACTGTTGCTTCCTGACCTGCATACAGATTTCTCAAGAGGCAGGTCAGGTGGTCTGGTATTCCCATCTCCTTCAGAATTTTCCACAGTTTCTTGTGATCCACACAGTCAAAGGCTTTGGCATAGTCAGTAAATCAGAAGTTAAAGTGAATTAAATCCTCCTTGCTTTTACAGTTTTAAATTATTTACAATAATTTCATTCATTTTCCATAGGTTTACACACTTAAAATTGTACAAAATTTACATATTTTGACCCAGATAATATCACAAGCATTTTATATTTTTCAGCATATATTGTAATGTTTATTTTTAATTATGAAAAATAACCATGTTAAAGGAGACAAAAAACAATGGGAAAGAAACTGACCATATTTCCTCAGTTCTGCAACTATTATAACCACTTGTGTTATTCCTTTTAATAGAATTTCTAGTCTTCCCTCGTGTGTTTGTATGTGTATGCATGCATATTTTATTTCAGTAAAATTATGTTGTTAGAGGAGCCGGAATATAGCCTACTTTATCCAATTGATATTATGCTAGATGTATTGCTAGAAAGCACATTGCCATATTTTTTTTTCTAGCAATATATAATTTTTATCCCATCTTCAAGCATGACAAGTTATCTACGTTTTCTTAAATAAAATGTGAACAAATATGTAGAGAAGTAAATGGTTATCCAATGCTACTTTAATTTTTATCTTTTTAATTACTGATGAAATTAGCATTATTCAATTAATTTTCTTGTTTAAATCTTTATTATTTTGTAGACTCATTATCTACCTTTTTATGTATTATGATTTTAGAACTACAAAAGATTTTTGATATCTTAGTCTTTGGTGGTATCTCTACATTGAAAGAATAATTGTATTTAAACATTTCTTCTGAGGATATCTTAATTACAACCCTCAGAATTGCTTTCTAACAGTTTCCTATAACTTTTACCTAAGAATAATTTTCTGGAATTAATATAATATACAAAAGATGGATGCATTGCCACTCATTTCAAAGGATAATTCAACTTGTTTATATTAGTATCTACAATTGATAGAAATGGTAATGAAGCCTTATTTAGATTCTTAGCATTATTTTCTTAAACTATGGAATTTTAAATATCACCTAGATGAAAGTTATCTGTAAAATTTTTCCAGATAAATCCCTCATAGCACATAAAGCTGGAGAAGTACTAGACTAGACATTTATTTTAGTTTTAAAATTCTTATGACACCTCAAGCCACTCTTGACATGAAGAGTAGAATGAGAAACTGCAAAGATTTTAAATTCACAGAGTGCCTAGGGCAAAGATAGAACTTAACTCAACTGGTTCTATTATTCATAGGAGACAAAGCTAAAAATTGAAGCTATATTTTCTCTTATAGTGCATTAACTTTTCTTGATAAAAAAACTTCCAACTGGAAACAGACTTCATCCATTTTCTCTCTGCTGTAGGTGTTACAGAATATTAATGATAAACCAAATCTTAACAGAAAATATGTGTGTGCAAAATAAGTTGATTCAGTCATGTCTGACTCTGTGAAACCCTATGGACTATATAGCCTTCCAGGTTCCTCTGTCCATGGGATTCTCCAGGCAAGAATACTGGAGTGGCTTGCCAGTTCCTTTTCCAGGGAACAAAAAATACATGGTCTCCCATTTTACATTAAAAATTGAGACTATGTTTCATTTTTAATAACACTTCTGAGTATAGGCAGTAGTATATGGATTGTAAATATATACTACTTTTCAGTAATAAAGAGATAATAAAGGTTTCAGTAACAAAGCGATTATTCGTATTTCAAAGTTGAAAAGAAACAGAATTTTAAAGATTAAATAATGATAGAAGTCAATTAAATAATAGGAAAGTCAGGTGAAAATATTACAGGTATATCTTAATGAAGTCTTTGAAACTCAGAGTTCTACCAGAATGGCATTTAGACAGTAAGAGCCATTAACATGTCATAAAGAATTACTTTCAAGAAATCATCATGTTAAGACATGTACTTGCACTCCCAATTTCCTCTTTTATCACATAATCATAGAAACACGGGGCGTATATAAGTGAGGTAGTTTATTTCTTTCATGTGATGAGTTCCCAGAGCCTGGAGTTCTAGGTCATCTGGGATGCACCATCCGTGCCTCTCTACTCACAACTTTTCCAAAATTAAGTCCTCTGTACAAGTTTAACTCTACAATGCACAGTCTGTAAATAATCACAATCCTGTCTTCAGTTCCATTCTTAAACTTTATCTTACTTTTTAAAGCTCAATACAGTTTAGTTGCTCAGTTGTGTCTGACTCTTTGCAACCCCATGGACTGCAGCATGCCAGGTCTCCCTGTCCATCATCAACTCCCAGAATTTATTCAAACTCTTGTCCATTGAGTCAGTGATGCCATTCAACCATCTTGAACTCACCATGCTATTTATCCTGAATATTCATTGGAAGGACTGATGCTGAAGCTGAAACTCTAATACTTGGCAACCTGATGTGAAGAATTGACTCATTGGAAAAGACCCTGATGCTGGGAAAGATTGAAGGTGGGAGGAGCAGGGGACGACAGAGGATGAGACAGTTGGATGATATCACCGACTCAATAGACATGAGTTTGAGTAAGAGCCAGACGTTGGTGATGGACAGGGAAGGCTGGTGTGCGGCAGTCCATGGAGTCGCCAAGAGCTGGTGAACTGAACTGATACAGCTCTACCAAATAATAAATAAATAAATTGCTCTCTTTTCAGCTTTCCCCATCATTTACCCACGTCTCTCTATTAGTAACAAAATTTTCATTCAACTCCGACATTCCAATTCTTTTGTTTCTCTGCACTGTTTTGACATGGACCCACATTATGAAAAAACACTTTCCTTCATTGGCTTCAAGATGTTGCTTTTCTACTTAAGTAAATAAATTGTAAATACTTCTTAATTAAATATTTATTTTTAAAACCTCATTTAAAGAGATAAAATTTGACTTCGGTAAATTTTCCTAATCTCTGCCTTCAGTATTTTCCTGATTTCTACCAGTAAACATTCATTAAACCATGTAGGATGGCCCTAATCAGTTCTTACAATGGACTGATATTAAAGTAGGCACATCATTATTTATTTCTGCTACAATGATAACTGCTTTGGTAGGTATTATATGCTGTTCAAATTGTTTCAAGTCTGCATTTTCAGTGTTTCTTTGAATGCTTAATTTTATCTGTTTCATAAGTCTTTAAAATTAAGCATTTAAAGAAGCACAGAGATTTCTTTTTAAAGAACTCTTAGTCATTTAACTCTCTCTTAGTCATTTTGTTTTAAAAGTCTAATATTTAGGTTTAAAATATTACGTTCAATTTTCTTCTTAAAGTTTAAATTTTGTTTGATGTTCTCAGAGTCTTCTCCGGAGGCAATGTTCCCCTTCATAAAAGACGTTGACTCACTGAACTTTTCCTCCTTCAGGTAGCAGGAAAAAAAAAAAAAAAAAAAAACTAATTCAGAAGATAGGAATGAGTCTTGCCGTTTCTCTTTCAATTCTCTGACTGCAAAATGTATTTTTCCCTCTGTTTGCAAGGGAGGATTTAAAAAGACCCTACTACTTGGAAGTATAAAGTCTTAAAATCCAAGTTTCTTTCCATTATCAAAGTTTCACCTGTATCATATTATCTTTATATCTTTGCTCATTTTTTTCCTTTTCAATAAGCCACGTTTTTATATCTAGAGTATTTGATTGGAAATTGCTTCCCATTTTAAAATGATCTCTTAGCCAACTTTGCATGCCCTTGGCAATATCCAGGGCAACATCAGATAAAAACTACCTGGCCCGTTCTTCAGAATCTTACAAACCACATTCAAAAGCACAAAATATAGAAGTGAAACAATTTAAACAGCAAGCAATACCTATTTAACCAGTTATCATTGTAGCAGAAATAAATACTGATGTGCTGACTTTAATATCAGTCCAGTGTAAGAACTGATTAGGGCCATCTTGCATGGTTGCATGCACATTTATTGGTAGAAATTAGGAAAATACAATGCATAAGTTCTATATTCAAACTTGAATTATGTATATAGGGAGGTAGTAAGCTACTTGCAAGTCAGTTCAAACAGGCTTAAATATGGAAGGAGGAGATATAGCTGACACGCAGTGGTGTTGAGGACAAATGTTCCGTTTAACATGTCGTGTTTCAACAAAGCCACAGAGGTTAGAGAGGAATGAGCTATGATAAGAGTTTTTCATAGTATTGTTGACAATGAACAACAAGTGCCTACGTTCTTACAGAAATCTAGAGTATGATACATATACATAATGGTATAGACTTAATAGAAGCAGAAGATATTAAGAAGAGGTGGCAAGAATGCACAGAACTGTACAAAAAAGATTTTCAAGACCAAGAAAATCACAATGGTGTGATCACTCACCTAGAGCCAGACATCCTGGAATGTGAAGTTAAGTGGGCCTTAGAAAGCATCACTATGAACAAAGCTAGTGGAGATTATGGAATTCCATTTGAACTATTTCAAATCCTGGAAGATGATGCTGTGAAAGTGCTGCTCTCAATATGCCAGCAAATATGGAAAACTCAGCAGTGGCCACAGGACTAGAAAAGGTCCGTTTTCATTGCAATCCCAAAGAAAGGCAATGCCAAAGAATGCTCAAACTACCGCACAATTGCACTCATTTCACATGCTAGTAAAGTAATGCTCAAAATTCTCCAAGCCTGGCTTCAGCAATACGTAAACCATGAACTTCCAGATGTTCAAGCTGGTTTTAGAAAAGACAGAGGAACCAAGGATCACATTGCCAACATCTGCTGGATCATGGAAAAAGCAAGAAAGTTCCAGAAAAAACATCTATTTCTGCTTTATGGACTGTGCCAAAGCCTTTGACTGTGTGGATCACAAGAAACTGTGGAAAATTCTGAAAGAGATGGGAATACCAGACCACCTGACCTGCCTCGTGAGAAAACTATATGCAGGTCAGGAAGCAACAGTTAGAACTGGACAGGAAAAAAACAGACTGGTTCAAAATAGGAAAAGGAGTACATCAAGGCTGCATATTGTCACCCTTTTTATTTAACTTATATGCAGAATACATCATGAGAAACGTTGGGCTGGAAGAAGGACAAATGGAATCAAAATTGACAGGAGAAATATTAATAACCTCAGAGATGCAGATGATGCCACCCTTATGGCAGAAACTGAAGAGGAACTAAAAAGCCTCTTAATAAAAGTGAAAGAGGAAAGTGAAAAAGTTGGCTTAAACCTCAACATTCAGAAAACGAAGATCATGGCATTTGGCCCTATCACTTCATGGGAAATAGATGGGGAAACAGTGGAAACAGTGTCAGAATTTATTTTTGGGGGGCTCCCAAATCACTGCAGATGATGATTGCAGCCATGAAATTAAAAGACACTTACTCCTTGGAAGAAAAGATATGACCAATCTAGACAGCATATTGAAAAGCAGAGACATTACTTTGCCAACAAAGTTCCATCTAGTCAAGGCTATGGTTTTTCCAGCGGTCATGTATGGATGTGAGATTTGGACTGTGAAGAAAGCTGAACACTGAAGAATTGATGCTTTTTAACTGTGGTGTTGGAGAAGACTCTTGAGTGTCCCTTGGACTGCAAGGAGTTCCAACCAGTCCATCCTAAAGGAGATCAACCCTCCGTGTTCTTTGGAAGGAATGATGCTAAAGCTGAAATTCTAGTACTTTGGCCACCTCATGCAAAAAGTTGCCTCACTGGAAAAGACTCTGTTGTTGGGAGGGATTGGGGGCAGGAGGAGAAGAGGACGACAGAGGATGAGATGGCTGAATGGCATCACCGACTCGATGGACGTGAGTTTGAGTGAACTCCGGGAGATGGTGATGGACGGGGAGGCCTGGCGTGCTGTGATTCATGGGGTCTCAAAGAGTCAGACATGACTGAACAACTGAAATGAACTGAACTGAGCTGAACTGATACATACGTGTGTGTGTGTGTGTATATATATATATATATATAGAGAGAGAGAAATATTTTATGTACATGATGATTCCCAGGTGGCTCAGTGGAAAAGAACCTGTCAGTGCAGGAGATTCAAGAGACACAAGTTTGATCCTAGTCTGGAAGATCCTCTGGAGAAGGAAATGTTTACCTGCTCTAGTATTCTTGCCTGGAAAATCTCATGGATAGAGGAAGCTGGCAGGCTACGGTTCATGAGGTTTCAAAGAGTCAGGCACAACTGAAGGACTGAGTGCACACTCAAGCATTGCATTCACTGTGTGAATGTATGTACATACATAAAAGTATATACTACTAATAATATTTCCATAGTTACACATGCATTTACACATGTATTATATGCACACATGAGAAACAGACACTTTTAAGATCAAGGTTATTGCACTATATTATGAATCATTCACAAATTACTGGTAAATACACTAAAATGCATCTTTGATAAGGAACTAAAAATGCCAAAGTTTTGTGTTTTCTTCTGGTGAGAAAAAGGAAACCAAATAATGTGGACACACAGAAGCAGGGGAAATAAAGAATGATAAAATAGATGTCACTAAAGAAATTACAAAAGTTATGTTTGTATTCTTTTTATACAGTCATAAAAATGTTAAAAAAAAAAAAGTGCCACACTGGACACAGTAAATGTCTGATACATGATTAACCCTGCATATATGAAAATGAAAACCAAGTCTGGGACTGAAGGAGGAAGCCTTGGAAATTTTAATGTATTTAAATTGGAGTGTGTACATCATCAGCAAAGTTTCCAGTTCTGGAAATTACTTTTGGAGGGAGGAGCTTGTCAAAGCAGTCTTTAGAGGTCAAGTTATGCTCTTCTTCCCCTCATACAAAGCCTTGCTCTAGGGTTTGATGAGAAAATATTCATCTTACCTTCTGGACACTCAGCCCCAGTCAATGCATTACAGGACCCTAGTTAAAAAATATAGCACGGGTGATGGATTTGTAACAGATGGAAGCATTGCAAGACCCCTAAAGCTTTGCTTTTCTCTATGTTAACAGATGAGAGTGAAGGAACAGATGCCAGTAACAACCAAACAGTTTTCAGGGTAGGAAAATAAACACTGAAGGAAAACTGTAGCTTGCCAGAACAGATAATCAAGAAATTTAAACATCTGACAATGAAAGCTATGTCCAGATGGCATTTATCTCTGACTTCTCAAGAAAAAAGAATAATGATTGGTGGAAATATATATATATATATATATATATATATATATATATATATATATATAATTCCTAGAGACAATCTGATTCCCTATGAAATCATGAGAAGTAGACATTACAGAAAAATAGAAACAAAAATACTTAGATTAGGAAATCATATAAAAATCTTAGGAATGATACAATATTGTAGCATAAATTGTGCACATATTTATTTTGGATTTCTAACAGATGGGGTGACAGCCAAAGTTTAATCATCTCCCAAAGTTACAGAACAAGTACAACCTAGGGTTTAAATTCCTGTTTGATTCCAAAGCTTTGTTTTTCTTAGGCTACCATTGTTTTCATCACTGAGAACCACTGCAGTGGTTCCCAAATTGAAATGTGCATCAGAATCCCCTGAAAGCTGATGAAATAAAAATCTAGGGCCTGTGTCTCTAGGTTTCTTACTCAGAAGAACTGGTATGGAGCCTGAGTATTTTTAATTCTAACAGGTTTCTGGAAATATATTTGTCAGAGAGCTCTACTTTGAGATCTTCCATTCTAGTGAATGAAGATATAAACATCAGGACTTCCCAGGTGGCTCAATGGTAAAGAATCCACCTACCAATACAGAAGAAGCCAGTTCTATCCACAGGTTGGGAAGATCCCCTGGAGGAGGAAATGACAACCCACTCTTATTCTTGCCTGGGAAATCCTGTGGACAGAGGAGCCTGGCAGGCTACATGGGATCGCAAAAAGAATGAAGAAACACACTGAAAAAACTCATTACACAAGTAATGCAAACTTACTCTTATTATAAGACATACTTAAGTATCAGAAAAAATAAACAAATAATAGATTTACTTCAGTATCTCAGACAGAATACAACATCCCAACAATTTATTTGAAAGAGTTGGGAGAAATTATGAGGAAAATCAGAACAGGAACTTTTCTGTGGTGTCTATAGAGATTAGGAAAGGAAAAAAAAAAAAAAAGGAGAGAATGTCAAAAATGAGGAACTGAAAAACAAAGTTAAAAGATTAGCAGTTTAAACATGTACTACTTCTTGCTTATATTTTTCTTTCTTCCTAGCATTGCATATAATTTTCAGTGTCATATTTGAAAAGTATTAAAATTCAAATCAGTGAATAAATGTAAAAGCAAATAGTGCTCCTTTAAGTCTTGCTCTTTAAGTCTTTAAGTTTTAAAACATTTGTGCCCTTTATTTACTTAATTATTTATTTAATAAATATTTCTTGAGTGTCTGCTGAGCACCAGATACTCTTTTCAATGATAGAACCTAGGAGAAAACAGAGCATATAAATGTTCTTCGCTCACACAGAACGTTAGAGGAGTCTTTCATTTTCATCATGTTCTTTTTAAAAACTTCCTTTCAGGTTAATTTTAGCCTCTTGTACTTCATGACTTCATCACAATTTAACTAAACTGCTTTTTTTTTTTCTCATCAAAGATCCAATTGCTACTTTCTGTTTCAGTCTAGGTTCTCCAGAGAAACAGAATCAATAAATAACATTATCTATCTATCTACATAAATATCTAAATATCTAGTGATCTATCTCTAGAGAGAGAGAAAAACAGAGAGAGGGAGAAATGGAGAAGAGGAGATTTGCTCTAGGAATTAGCTCAGATAGTTATGGAGGTTGAGAAATCCCATGATCTACTCTGTTCAAGCAGTGAATCATAAAGCCTATAGTATAATTCAGTCCAAGTCCAAAGAACCAATGGTAAAGAATGGGAAGGCAAAGACACATGAGCCAGAAGCTCTGAAATCCAAGGCAGGAGAGACGGATGTCCCAGCTTAAGAAGAGAGAGCAAAAAGTCACATTTCTTCTGCCATTTTTGTTCTATTTGTGTCCCTAGTGTATTGGATGATGTTTCCCTGATGGCTTCAGTCCAATTCAGTCTCTCAGTCATGTCCGACTCTTTGTGACCCCACGGACTGCAGCATGCTGGATTTCCCTGTCCATCACCAACTCCCGGAGCCTACTCAAACTCATGTCAATTGATTTGATGATGCCATCCAACCATCTCATACTCTGTTGTCCCCTTCTCCTCCTGCTTTCAATGTTTCCCAGCATCAGGGTCTTTTCCAAAGTGTCAATTATTTACATGAGGTGGTCAAACTATTGGAGTTTCAGCTTTAGCATCAGTCCTCCCAATGTATATTCAGGACTCATTTCCTTTATGATTGACAGGTTGGATCTCCTTACAGTCCAAGGGACTCTAAAGATTCTTCTCCAATGCCACTGTGAAAAAAGATCAATTCTTCAGTGCTTTGCTTTCTTTGTAGTCCAATTCTCACAACCATACATGACTATTGGAAAAACCACAGCTTTGACTAGACCGGCTTTTGTCTGCAAAGTAGCGTCTCTGCTTTTTAATATGTTGTCTAGGTTTGTCACGGAGAAGGCAATGGCAACCCACTCCAGTACTCTTGCCTGGAAAATCCCATGGATGGAAGAGCCTGTAGGCTGCAGTCCATGGGGTTGCGAAGAGTCGGACACGACTGAGCAACTTCACTTTCACGTTTCACTTTCATGCATTGGAGAAGGAAATGGCAACCCACTCCAGTGTTCTTGCCTGGAGAATCCCAGGGACAGGGGAGCCTGATGGGCTGCCATCTATGTGGTCGCACAGAGCTGAACACGACTGAAGCAACTTAGCAGCAGTAGCAGCTAGGTTTGTCATAGCTTTTCTTGAAAGGAGAAAGTGTCTTTTAATTTCACTGCAGTCACCATCTGCAGTGATTTTGGAGCCCACGAAAATAAAGTCTGTCACTGTTTCCATTATTTCCCCATCTATTTGCCATGAACTGATGGGACTGATGCCATGATCTTCATTTTTTGAATGTTGAGTTTCAAGTCAGTTTTTCACTCTTCTCTTTCACTTTCATCAAAAGACTCTTCAATTCTTCTTCACCTTCTGCCATAAGGATGGTGTCATCTGTGTATCTGAGGTTATTGATATTCCTCCCGGCAATCTTGATTTCAGCTTGTGCTTCATCCAGCCTGACATTTCACATGATGTACTCTGCATACAAGTTAAATAAGCAGGGTGACAATATACAGCCTTGACGTATTCCTTCCCCAATTTGGAACCAGTCCATTTTTCTATATCTGGTTCTAACTGTTGCTTCTTGATCTGTATTCAGATTTCTCAGGAGGTGGTAAAGTGGTCTGGTATTCCCATCTCTTGAAGAATTTTCTACAGTTTGCTGTGATGCACACAGTCAAAGGCTTTGTGTAGTCAATAAAGCAGAAGTAGATGTTTTTCTGGAACTCTCTTGCTTTTTTGATCATCCAATGGATATTGGCAATTTGATCTCAGGTTCCTCTGCCTTTTCTAAATCCAGCTTAAACATCTGGAAGTTCTCATTTCATGTACTGCTGAAGCCTTGGTTGGAGAATTTTGAGCATTACTTTACTAGCATGTGAGATGAGTGCAATTGTAGCTGGTGGCTTAGATGGTAAAGAATCTGCCTGTGGCATTCTCTGGTTCAATTCCTGGGTTGGTAAGAGCCCCTGGAGAAGTGAATGACAACCCAGTCCATATTCTCGCCTGGAAAATCCCATGGACAGAGGAGACGGGAGGGCTACAGTCCATGGGCTACAAAGAGTAGGACACAACTGAGTGACTAAGCACAGCACGTTACAACTTTACTGAGAGTAATCTTTGCTCAGTCTACTGATTCAAATGCCAATTTCTTCTGAAATCACCCTCACAGAAACACCCGGATATATTTTACAAATTATCTGGACATCCATTAGCCTAGCCAAACTAACACAGAGTAATAATGACAGTTTCCATCATTAACACGAATATTTCTGTCTTTGACCTTGTTTCTTTTTACACTGTTTTTCATCTAATTTTTATTTTTTAAGTGCTTAGTGCTTATCTCACCTTCCACTTATGTCTTCTACTTGTAATAGAAGTAACGCAATCTATTACTTACATTAAGTTGTAGCATGCACATATTGATGATATATAGTGATTTTGTTTTTATTATATATATAATTTTATATATAAATTTATTATATATAATATATTTTATTATATTTATTATTTATTATATTTATTATTATAATAAGTGCTTAGTGCTTATCTCACCTTCCATTTATGTCTTCTTCTTGTAATAGAAGTAATGCAATCTATTACTCACATTAAGTTGTAGCATGCACATATTGATGATATATAATGACTGTTTTTATTAAATATAATAAATTATATATAGAAATTTATTATATATAATAAATTTTATTATATTTATTATTTATTATTTTATTATATATATAATAAAAACAAAATCACTATATATCATCAATGGGCTTCCCTGGTGGCTCAGAGGTTAAAGCATTTGCCTGCAAGGCTGGAGATTCGGGTTCAATCACAGGGTCGGGAAGATCCCCTGGAGAAGGAAATGGCAACCTACTCCAGTATTCTTGCCTGGAAAATCCCATGGATGGAGGAGCCTGGTAGGTTACAGTCCACGGGGTTGCAAACAGTCGGACAAGACTGAGCGACTTCACTCACTCATATATATATATATATATTTGTACACAGAAGTTGTTCTCTCTACAAATATATTTATCTAAAAAGGGCAGTTGTACTTCTTCTTGAAAAATGTGAGAAGCCCATAGAGAATTTCCTTTCAGTTGCAGATAAATATGGAATAGTGGGTTTGGCTATTTACCTAGAGTACTTTGCATACATTATTCTAAATTTTGTTTTTCTAATGGGAAAACTTTCAAAACAAAAGTCCTACAGGACAGGACTTTGTCACACTACTAACCTCACAGGCTAATACCCATTCTCTTATTCACTGAGTTTTGGCCCATATGACTACCCTATGGGACCTGGAACATTCATGTTTATTTTTCAGAATCTTTTCTTTTCTTTAAAATAAATTTATTTATTTTAATTGGAGGTTAATTGATTTACATTATTTTATTGGTTTTGCCATACATCAAACAGTATACTAACACATATATATGTAATTTTCAGAATCTTTTCACTGGCAGTTCCCATTTCTTGGAATGTTCTTGAACGTTAATTCCTTGCTTGAATGTTGCTATTCAATCAGGCCCACTATGCTTTAAATTTCAACCTCCCCTTGACAATCTCTGTCAGCCTCTCTATCTCGCATTATCATCATCCCTTTAACATACCATATCATTGCTTTTTAAATATATTTTGTTAATTATACTATGCAAGTTCTTTAACTTCAGGAATTTTTTGTTGCCATTATTATTGCAGAATATAAGTCTTTTACTTGAAGACTTTTTTTTCTTTTTTTCTTTCTGTTGAGCTGGTAAGAATCCAGTTCTTGTTTTTAAGAATCACTAGCATTTACTAAGCTTCAGAAAATGAAAAAGAGAAAAGAAAGAACAGATGTGCACAGACAAAGGTCAAGGTATAGTGACACAATAAGGCTGCTCCAACAGCTACTCTCCCTCCTTTGCTCATGGAATTTGCCAAAGAATGGAAAACTTTCAAAAGAAAAATTCTTTTTCTCAAAATAATTTTCTTTCCCCTTTCTTGGAAATCCCTGTGGGCAATAGCATCAAAACAGGACACCAAAGGAAGTTCTATGTGACGCTGTAATAACTGACTTAGACTGCTGTTAAAAAATTATCTTTTTTTCATGCTTTTCTCTCTGCAGTGACACATAAGCCTGCTGAAATAATGTGAAACTTTGATAAGGTTTTATCTCCAAGGCCTTTCCTTATTATAGAAGACTTCATGACTTACATTGTGTGTCATCAGTAAACATCCTGTGCCTACTGCTGAGAGACTCAGTTTCTCAAAAACAGGTCAAATATTGTATGGAGAGATGCTAGTATAATAATTCAAACTGAACTAGGGTAAATTCTTTCCTGTTTTTCCAGAAATCATATGAAGGTTTGGTTTAGTTCTTGAAGACAGTGTATAAAACTATAGAGATAGTAGATTAATTTGGGACAGTTGGGTTAGGTGTTTTCTGAAAAGATGGAGGTATAGTAAACAAATTTTATTTTAAAAATTTCTGGGAAGTACTTCCTTAGAGTTCAAGTTAATTTTTCAGGTTATAAACTTGGCATTACAATGATATCATATTATGTTATTTCAAAACAATGATGTAGACTACTCTTATTTTTCTTTCTAATAACATAGAAAGAAATAATAATATTATTAATAACATCTGTGCTTCAAAAGTATTATTTCATAACATAATATTTATTTCAAAGACTTTGTAGCCCA
This sequence comes from Budorcas taxicolor, assembly GCF_023091745.1. Classification (NCBI taxonomy): domain Eukaryota; kingdom Metazoa; phylum Chordata; class Mammalia; order Artiodactyla; family Bovidae; genus Budorcas; species Budorcas taxicolor. Next base: position 77,254,416 of record NC_068910.1, read on the forward strand.
TATATTTATAAATGCATTGCCAAGGGACACATTTTTCAAATTATAATCTCAGGTAATGTGATATGACCTTAGATTTAAATTTTAATAAATTAATAATACTTATATTAATCAAACATAGCTAAAAGGGCAAAATCTGTGATTCAGCATAGTCAGACTCCTTTTTGTTCATATCTTAGGAAAGTGTACACTTTCCTCAGGAAATAACTTTGAGTTAAAACTTTCACATGTGGAATGCATTTGCTTTTGTATTTTTAAGAATGTGAAACTTCAAATATATGAGATTGGGGATGCATAGATATATTGTTTTTACTAGAAAGTAGTGATGATATGTAAGGTAGTGGCCCCTTTGCAAAAACAGAAAAGCTAAACTAATGCACATGGTAAAGAATCCGCCTGCAAAGCAGGAAACCCAGGTTCCATCTCTGGGTCAAGAGAACCCCCTGAAATAGGAAATGGCAACCCACTCCTGGGAAATCCCTTGGACATAGGAGCCTGGAGTGCTATAGTCCATGGGGTTGCAAAGAGTCATATACAACTGAGTGACTTTCAACTCATCTTATGCCTAGGTCAAAGACAAGAGAACTATGTGGCCTATTTTATCATTAATCGGTGGACTGATTTACTGCTCAATATTTATTGATAATTTTGGTTTTGGAGGATTTTAAAATGAACAAAGCAAAAAATCTGAGAGCTCAGGCAACATCTGTTTGAGTAGTAAAGTATGATAAGTGCTTTTAAAATGTATGTGGTTTGCCCAGTTTATTATGCTCTTGTAAACATTGGTATCAAGTTCACTTTTCTGAAGACATGGAACAGGCATGACAAACTATCCTCAGAAAACCTTCTGTTTTGGTATAGTTGTATGTGTGTGTGTTAGTTGCTTATTCATGTTCGACTCTTTGCAACCCCATAGACTAGCCCACCAGGCCCCTCTGTCCATGGGATTCTCCAGGTAAGAACACTGGAGTGGGCTGCCATTTCCTTCTTCAACAGGAAGTATAGAAAGGAAGAAAGTGAAGTCTCTCATACATATCTGACTCTTTGCAAACCCATGGACTGCAGCCTACCAGGCTCCTCCATTTATGGAATTTTCCAGGCAAGAGTACTGGAGTGGGTTGCCATTTCCTTCTCCCTTGGTATAACTTATGACCCAAGAATAATTTTTACATTTGTAATTGATTCAATTTCAAATGTTTAAGTATACACATACTAGATTTTACCTCTTGTCTCACAAAGCCTAAAATATTTATTATAATGCCCTGGAAGAACAAGTTTGCCAACCCTGATATAGAATATAAACCTGTATTTGATTCTCTTGATTCTTCCTCTATAGATGATGATATCTGGCTTTATACTTATATATAATTACACATACAAATATGCATATATGTATATAATATATATAAATGTACATGCATGTCTGTGTGTGTGTGTATAGCTACCTTTCTCTCTGTCTCTCTCTTTCTCTCTCTCTCTCTCTGAGAGAGAAATGTAGGAAATATTCTCTGGTGGCTCAGTGGTAAAGAACCTGCATGCAATGCAGTAGCTGCTGGAGATGGAGTTCGATCCCTGAGTCAGGAAGATAGATTTCCTGGAGGAGAGTACAGCAAAACACTCCAGGAGTCTTGCCTGGAGAATCCCATGTATAAAGCAGCCTGGTGGGCTACAATCCATATGGTCTCAAAGAGTCTACACCACTGAAGCAATTTAGCACACAAAGGAGATTACCCTAGATTACATTGAGAAGCCTGAGTCAATCAGTAGATGGCTTTAATAGCAGAATTAAGGCTTCAGTGAAGAAATTCTGCTGTGGATTGCTGATCTCTGAGGACAGGGCACCACCTGACTCATGCAGATGACTGAGGGATACTTGACAGACTCCCATGAGTCTGTGACTCCGTCTTCTCAGGAGGATAGGGCCAGCTGGGGCATTCCTTCTCAGGAGGTGAATATGGGTCTGGAGTAGAAAAAATATCAGCAAAACTGCTGTTTTGGGAACCAATAGCTCTTGCCCCAGCAAGGAACTCTTGCTGGAGTAATGTGGTCAGGAGAATGAGACAACAGGAAACTCCATCTCTAGTTATGTTGCCTACTGACAACGCTCCACATGGACTGGCTGGAAAAAGAAATGAACTTTGCAGAGTCCTAGCTTGGGAATCATGGTTCATTTCAGTTCAGTCTCTCAGTCATGTCTGACTCTTTGTGACCCCATGGAATACAGCACGCCAGGTCTCCCTGTCCATCACCAACTCCCAGAGCTTGCTCAAACTCATGTTCACGGAGTCAGTGATGCCATCCAGGTGTCTCATCCTCTATTGTACCCTTCTCCTCCAGCCTTTAATCTTTCCCAACATAAGGGTCTTTTTTAATGAGGCAACTCTTTGCATCAGGTGGCCAAAGTATTGGAGTTTCAGTTTCAGCAACAATCCTTCCAATGAGTATTCAGGACTGACTTCCATTAGGATTGACTGGTTTGATCTCTCTGTCCAAGGGACTCTCAAGAGTCTTCTCTAATATCACAGTTCAAAAGCATTGATTCTTCAGTGGTCAGCTTTCTTTATGGTCCAACTCTCACATCAACACATGACTACTGGTCCATTGGAAGCTGAGTGTCAGTATCTAATTACAAACACACTGGTCATTGTTTCACAGTGAGTGTACAAAAGGGGGTATAAATTGGGCTCATGGAAAATAAAGCTGCCTTCAGAAAATATTTATATTTATCTCCCAAGTTTGGCTGTTCCAAATACTATTTATTCATTAACATGTATCTCATCATAGATAACTTGTAACTTCAATTCAACTTACCAAATATGTATTTATCATAACTATGAAGCAGGTTAGATATATTGACATGACCTTGTTAGTAGAGGGACAGTCATTTTGGGGCCCTTCATCCAGCTTTATTTTCCACTTGCTAAAAAGAAAATCCTAATGCTTGAGACTATGTCATGTATGGTTTTCCAACTACTAGTTTCCTGTGGATGAGAATAGAAATTTATGCTTCTCCTATAAAATCTGTATAGTAGCAAATATAGCTGAAAATTTGAGGAGAAAAGACAAATTTTATGATTTCTATGTGAGAATAAATTAAAAATTATACTAAATCCTTGGCCATTTAACATTATTTGGAAGCTGAAATAGTGTAAAGGTTTTGCAAAAATCACTTTGAATCAACATGAAAGACTATTGATGTAACTTTGTGAGAATATAATGAGTGTTCAACGTTGGTTAATTTTAAGAAACTCCATATTTGATTTAAGAGATAGAAAAGAAATATAATTTCAAAAGTATAAACCAAAGGGCATGTGTCTTGAGACATGTTTCAGGTGAATCTGAAAGTTCTTCAGCAGATTCAGTGGAATCAAAAACAGAGAGAAACAGTTTCTGAGATATATTTATATCAGATGTAATACTCAAGTCTCACTTATAGAAGAGAAAGCTGGTTATAATGATATGTAATAAATATTTCATTTTGAAATAACAATGTGGAAGTCTCACAACATCAGAGTTCTGTTCAGGAAATACATGGCCAGAGAGACATTGTCAAACATAAAGCAGCTCTATGGAACATTCCTTGTCATTACTACTGTCCAGGTGATAGTTGGAAGCTAAAGAGGAGAACAAACTGATGACTGTCTGTTTCTCTTACAGGAACTTTTGCTTTAGGAGAGTATTTACCTACTAATTGTGCTGAGTTCCAAATACTCTTCTTTCCCAAAATATGGTTTTGTCATTTGCCCTATCAGACAGGAAACACTTCTAATCCAAATTTTTTGATTGAATATGCATATTTAATGATGCATTTAGGATAATGGCATATAACTCTGTAACATGGAAATAAATATCTTGAGTTTAAAATATTCTTTTAATCAGGAAAAGTTTCTTGTATCTCTCCAATTAGCTTTTATCATGGTCTTCGTAGAAGCATTATATCTAGATGTAACAAGAAATTGATTAATAACCTACATATCGAGTAAATCAATTAACACATCTACTTTAATTTTTAAATAATGCTCAGAAACTGTAAAAGATGGGAAAATAATTATCCTTCTTCCACTATTTTTGTTACTTGGACTTCCCAGGTGGTGATAAGTGGTAAAGAACCCACATGCCAATTCAGAAGATTTAAGAGATGCATCTTCAATACCTGGGTCAGAATGATCTCATGGACAAGGAAGTTGCAACCCACTCCAGTATTCTTGGGCTTCCCCAAGAATGGGTGGGGAATGGTGGCTCAGTTGGTAAGGAATTTGCCTGCAATGCAGGAGACCTGGGTTTGATCTCTGGGTTGGGAAGATCTCCTGGAGAAGGGAAAGGCTACCAACTCTAGTATTCTGGCCTGGAGAATTCCATGGACTCTATAGTCCATGGGGTCTCAAACAGGAGGACACAACTGAGTGACTTTAACCTCACCAGTATTCTAACCAGGAGAATCCCATGGACAGAGGAGCCTGGAGGGCTAAGGTCTACAGGGTCACAAAGAGTCAGGAGTGACATATGCATTTGTTATATCACTGTATCATTGCCAACATTGAGGGTATTGTATCTTCTAACCAGGAAAAAGTAAAACTGTTAAAAAGCTTGCAAATTAAGCCGTCGTTTCTTCTTCTTCTTCTTTTTTTTTTTTTTTCTTGTAGAAAACATTGCTTCCCTTTAAATTCCACCTCTGAAGAAATTTGCAAGTGGGGGGGCGGTCCTAAGATGGCAGGGGAATAGGACGGGGAGACCACTTTCTCTCTCACAAATTCATCAAAAGAACATTTCAACACTGAGTAAATTCCACAAAACAACTTCTGAATGCTGGCAGAGTACATCAAGCACCCAGCAAAGCAGACCATTGGCTTCAAAAACAGGGAGGAAAAAATATAAAAGATGAAAAAAGGGACAAAGGAGGTAGGGAGGGAGCGAGTCCCATCCAGGGAAGAGACTCTTAAAAAGAGAGGTTTCCAAACACCAGGAAACATTCTCGCAGCCGAGTCTGGTGAGCCTTGGAAGCACAGAGGGCAACATAACAGGAAGGAAAAATAAATAAATAATTAAAACCAACAGATTACAAGCCCAACAGTAACTCCCCCAGCGGAAAAGTAGCACACATGCCTGCATCCGCCACTAGCAAGTGGGGGCTGGGCAGGGAGGGGCGGGAGGCACAGGCAGTAGTGCTTTTTAAGAATCAGGCCGCGGGAGGCACCGGCTGCAGTGCTTTTTTGAGAATTGGGCTGGAACACCCTGCGTGTGGCCAGAGCAAACTAACTTGGGCTAGCAAACCAGACTGTGGGATAGCTACCACATGAAATGCTCGAACATATCAGGACCATGCACAGAACAAAGGATGGAATGGAAATAGCTGGCTGCAGACCATCCCTCTCCAGTGACCAGCCCTCTTAAGGTCTGGAAGGGGGCAATCACAGCCCAAAAGAAACATTACCTACCAAAATGCAAGCAGGCTTCTTTGCTAACTAAGACTTCTGGGGGTTCTGGACAGTCATAATCCGCCTAAGACGGAACGCCAGCAGTACTCCCAGAAAACTGAGCAGCAGGGAAAGGCCATAAGTTGCAGCGATTGCACTCACCAAACTCCTGAGTTACTCAGACCTGGGAAGGGCACAAAATGCAGGCCCAATGAAATCTGCGCTTCTGAGGGCTTCCTGAGCACCCAGTCTGAGTGGCTTAGACTGGGGAGGTGCATGAAGCCTAGGGCTGTCCTCAGACGGTTCCCCAGTGGAGCAACATAGAGCCTGAGCGGTGTGTGCCATGAGCAGAGGCAAGCTCAGTGTGGATGAGACACTGCAAGCACACACCAGTAATAGTTTGCAGCATCCCTCCCCCACAAGCGTGACTGAACAGTGAGCCTAAAAAAAAAAAAAAAAATAGTCCACCATCGCCCTCCCTGTGTCAAGATGGAAATCAGACACTGAAGAGGCCAGCAAACAGAGGAAGTTAAACAGAGGGAACCACCTTGGAAGTGACCCCACACAGCCCACAACACCAGAGAAAGGGCCAGATATACCTTTACTACTTTTATGATCTTTTTTTTTTTTTTAGTTGATGTGGTTGCATTATTGTTTTTTCTTCTTTTCTTTTTCTTCTCCTTTTCGTTAACTTACTTAAATTTTTAAGTCCTCTATTTCTCTAATTATTATTTTTATAACCTATTATTACTTTTCAAAAAAAAAGCATACCCTATTTTTAAAGCAAATGCCGTATATAGTCTTTTTGTGATTGATGCTGTTGTTTTTTAATAATTCTTGTGGCTTTGTTTTCTTTTGTTGCTGTTTTTTGTTTCTTCTTCTTCTTCTTCTTCTTCTTTTCTTTCATATTGTATTTTTGAAAATCCAATCTCTACTCCAGATTTTTAATCTTTGCTTTTTGGTATTTGTTGTGAATTTTGTACATTTAAAAACCCAATCTTTAGTACCCAATTTTACCTGAGAGTGAGATTATTGGCTTGACCACTCTCTCCTTCTTTGGACTCTCCTTTTTCTCCACCAGGTGGCCTGTCTCCTTCCTCCCCCTTCTCTTCTCTACCCAACTCTGTGAATCTGTGTGTTCCAGATGGTGGAGAACACTCAGGGAACTGGTTACTGGCCGGATCTGTCTCTCTCCCTTTCATTTCCCTCTTTTATCCTCCTGGCCACCTCTGCCTACTTCCTCCCTTTCCTCTTCCCTGTATAACTCCATGAATACCTCTGAGTGGTCCAGACTGTGGAGCACACATAAGGAAGTGATTACTGGCTAGCTTGCTCTCTCCTCTTTTGATCCCACTTCATCTTATTCCAGTCACCTCTAACTACCCCCTCCCTCTTCTCTTCTCCATGTAACTCAGTGAACCTCTATGGGTGACTCTCAATGTGGAGAAACCTTTCATCTTTAACCTAGATGTTTTATCATCGGTGCTGTATAGATGGAGAAGTCTTGAGGCTATTGTAAAGATAAAACTGAAAACCAGAAAAAGGAGGCTTTAGTCCAAATCCTAAGAACATCAGAGAAATCCTGATTCCAGGGAACATTATGCAATAGAAGCCCATCAAACACCTCCATACCTACACTGAAACCAAGCACCACCCAAGGGCCAACAAGTACCAGAGCAAGACACACCATGCAAATTCTCCAGCAACACAGGAACACACCCCTGAGCTTCAATATACAAGCAGCTCAAAACTACTCCAAAACCATTAACGTCTCATAACCCATTACTGGTCACTTCATAGCACTCCAGAGAGAAGAAATCCAGCTCTGCCCACCAGAACTCCAACACAAGCCTCCCTAACCAAGAAAACTTGACAAGCCACTGATACAACCCCACCCACATTGAGGAAACTCCATAATAAAGAGAACTCCACAAATTCCCAGAATATAGAAAGGCCACCCCAAATGCAGCAATATAACCAAAATGAAGAGACAGAGGAATACCCAGCAGGTAAAGGAACAGGAGAAATGTCCACCAAACCAAACAAAAGAGGAAGAGAAGGGAATCTACCTGAGAAAGAATTCCAAATATTGATAGTGAAAATGATCCAAACTCTTGAAGTCAAAATGGAATCACAGATAAATAGCCTGGAGACAAGGATTGAGAAGGTGCAAGAAAGGTTTAATAGGGACCTAGAAGAAATAAAAAAGAGTCAATATATAATGAACAATGCAATAAATGAGATCAGAAACACTCTGGAGGCAACAAAATGTAGAATAATGGAGGCAGAAGATAGGATTAGTGAAGTAGAAGATAGAATGGTAGAAATAAATGAATCAGAGAGGAAACAAGAAAAACGAATTAAAAGAAATGAGGACAACCTCAGAGACCTCCAGGACAATATGAAATGCTCCAACATTCGAATTATAAGAGTCCCAGAAGAAGAAGACAAAAAGAAAGACCATGAGAAAATCCTTGAGGAGATAATAGTTGAAAACTTCCCTAATGTGGAGAAGCAAATAATAATCCAACTCCAAGAAACCCAGAGAGTTCCAAACAGGATAAACCCAAGGCGAAACACCCCAAGACATACATTAATCAAATTAACAAAGATCAAACACAAAGAACAAATATTAAAAGCAGCAAGGGAAAAACAACAAATAACACACAAGGGGATTCCTGTAAGGATAGCAGCTGATCTTTCAATAGAAACTCTTCAGGCCAGGAGGGAATGGCAAGACATACTTAAAATGATGAAAGAAAATAACCTACAGACAAGATTACTGTACCCAGCAAGGACCTCGTTCAATTATGAAGGAGAAATCAAAAGCTTCACAGACAAGCAAAAGCTGAGAGAATTCAGCACCACCAAACCAGCTCTGCAACAAATACTAAAGGATATTCTTTAGACAGGAAACACAAAAAGGGTGTATAAACCTGAATCCAAAACAATAAAGTAAATGGCAACGGGATCATACTTATCAATAATTATCTTAAACGTAAATGGGTTGAATGCTCCAACCGAAAGACAAAGACTGGCTGAATGGATACAAAAACAAGATCCCTATATATGCTGCCTACAAGAGACCCACCTCAAAACAAGGGACACATACAGACTGAAAGTGAAGGGCTGGAAAAAAGATATTCCACGCAAATAGAGACCAAAAGAAAGCAGGAGTAGCAATACTCATATCTGATAAAATAGACTTTAAAACAAAGGCTTTGAAAAGAGACAAAGAAGGCCACTACATAATGATCAAAGGATCAACCCAAGAAGAAGATATAACAATTATAAATATATATGCACCCAACATAGGAGCACCGCAATATGTAAGACAAATGCTAACAAGTATGAAAGGGGAAATTAACAGTAACACAGTAATAGTGGGAGACTTTAATACCCCACTCACACCTATGGACAGATCAACTAAACAGAAAATTAACAAAGAAATGCAAACTTTAAATGATACAATAGATCAGTTAGACCTAATTGATATCTATAGGACATTTCACCCCAAAACAATGATTTTCACCTTTTTCTCAAGTGCTCATGGAACCTTTTCCAGGATAGATGACATCTTGGGCCATAAATCTAACCTTGATAAATTCAAAAAAATTGAAACCATTCCAAGCATCTATTCTGACCATAATGCATTAAGATTAGATCTCAATTACAGGAGAAAAACTATTAAAAATTCCAACATATGCAGGCTAAACAACACACTTCTGAATAACAAACAAATCACAGAAGAAATTGAAAAAGAAATCAAAATATGCATAGAAACAAATGAAAATGAAAACACAACAACCCAAAACCTGTGGGACACTATTAAAGCAGTGCTAAGAGGAAAGTTCATAGCAATACAAGCATACCTCAAGAAACAAGAAAAAAGCAAATAAAAAACCTAACTCTATACCTAAAGCAACTAGAAAAGGAAGAAATGGAGAACCCCAGAGTTAGTAGAAGGAAAGAAATCTTAAAAATTAGGGCAGAAATAAATGCAAAAGAAACAAAAGAGACCATAGCAAAAAATCAACAAAGCCAAAAGCTGGTTCTTTGAAAGGATAAATGAAATTTACAAACCATTAGCCAGACTTATCAAGAAACAAAGAGAGAAAATTCAAATCAATAAAATTACAAGCGAAAATGGATAGCTCACAACAGAAAGCACAGTAATACAAAGGATCATAAGAGACTACTATTGGCAATTATATGCCAATAAAATGGACAACATGGAAGAAATGGATAAATTCTTAGAAAACTACAACTTTCGAAAACTGAACCAGGAAGAAATAGAAAATCTTAACAGATCCATCACAAGCACGGAAATTGAAACTGTAATCAGAAATCTTTCAGCAAACAAAAGCCCAGGTCCAGATGGCTTCACAGCTGAGTTCTACCAAAAATTTCGAGAAGAGCTAGCACCTATCCTACTCAAACTCTTCCATAAAATTGCAGAGGAAGGTAAACTTCCAAACTCATTCCATGAGGCCACCATCACCCTAAGACCGAAACCTGACAAAGATGCCACAAAAAAAGAAAACTACAGGCCAATATCACTGATGAACATAGATACAAAAATCCTCAACTAAATTCTAGCAATAAGAATCCAACAACACATTAAAAAGATCATACACCATGACCAAGTGGGCTTTATCCCAGGGATGCAAGGATTCGTCAATATCTGCAAATCTATCATTGTAATTCACCATATTAACAAATTGAAAAATAAAAGCCATACGATTATCTCAACAGATGCAGAGAAGGCCTTTGACAAAATTCAACACCCATTTATGATAAAAACTCTCCAGAAAGCAGGAATAGAAGGAACATACCTCAACATAATAAAAGCTATCTATGACAAACCCACAGCAAACATTATCCTCAATGGTGAAAAATTGAAAGCATTTCCCCTAAAGTCAGGAACAAGACAAGGGTGCCCACTTTCACCGCTACTATTCAACATAGTTCTGGAAGTTTTGGCCACAGCAATAAGAGCAGAAAAAGAAATAAAAGGAATCCAAATTGGAAAAGAAGAAGTAAAACTCTCACTGTTTGCAGATGACATGATCCTCTACATGGAAAACCCTAAAGACTCCACCAGAAAATTACTAGAGCTAGTCAATGAATATAGTAAAGTTGCAGGATATAAAATCAACACTCAGAAATCCCTTGCATTCCTATACACTAATAATGAGAAAGTAGAAAAAGAAATTAAGGAAACAATTTCATTCACCATTGCAATGAAAAGAATAAAATAGTTAGGAATATACCTACCTAAAGAAACTAAAGACCTATATATCGAAAACTATAAAACACTGATGAAAGAAATCAAAGAGGACACTAATAGATGGAGAAATATACCATGTTCATGGATCAGAAGAATCAATATAGTGAAAACAAGTAAACTACCCAAAGCAACCTACAGATTCAATGCAATCCCTATCAAGCTACCAGCAGTATTTTTCACAGATCTAGAACAAGTAATTTCACAATTTGTATGGAAATTCAAAAAATCTCGAATAGCCAAAGCAATCTTGAGAAAGAAGAATGGAACTGGAGGAATCAACCTGCCTGACTTCAGGCTCTACTACAAAGCCACAGTCATCAAGACAGTATGGTACTGGCACAAAGACAGAAATATAGATCAATGGAACAAAATAGAAAGCCCAGAGATAAATTCACACACCTATGGACACCTTATCTACGACAAAGGAGGCAAGAATATACAATGGAGCAAATACAATCTTTTTAATTAGTGGTGCTGCGAAAACTGGTCAACCACTTGTAAAAGAATGAAACTTGATCACTTTCTAACACCACACACAAAAATAAACTCAAAATGGATTAACGATCTAAATGTAAGACCAGAAACTGTAAAATTACTAGAGGAGAACACACGAAAAACACTCTCCGACATAAATCACAGCAGGATCCTCTATGATCCACCTCCCAGAATTCTGGAAATAAAAGCAAAAATAAACAAATGGGATCTAATTAAAATTAAAAGCTTCTGCACAACAAAGGAAACTATAAGTAAGGTGAAAACACTGCCTTCTGAATGGGAGAAAGCAATAACAAATGAAGCAACTGACAAACAACTAATCTCAAAAATATACAAGCAACTTATGCAGCTCAATTCCAGAAAAATAAACGACCCAATCAAAAAATGGGCCAAAGAACTAAATAGGCATTTCTCCAAAGAAGACATACGGATGGCTAACAAACATATGAAAAGATGCTCAACATCACTCATTATCAGAAAAATGCAAATCAAGACCACAATGAGATACCATTTCACACCAGTCAGAATGGCTGTGATCCAAAAGTCTACAAGAAATAAGTGCTGGAGAGGGTGTGGAGAAAAGGGAACCCCCCTACACTGTTGGTGGGAATGCAAACTGGTACAGCCACTATGGAAAACAGTGTGGAGATTTCTTAAAAAATTGCAAATAGAACTGCCTTATGACCCAGCAATCCAACTTCTGGGCATACACACCGAGGAAACCAGAATTGAAAGAGACACATGTACCCCAATGTTCATCACAACACTGTTTATAATAGCCAGGACATGGAAACAACTTAGATGTCCATCAGCAGATGAATGGATAAGAAAACAGTCGTACATATACACAATGGAGTATTACTCAGCCATTAAAAAGAATACATTTGAATCCGTTCTAATGAGATGGATGAAACTGGAGCCGATTATACAGAGTGAAGTAAGCCAGAAAGAAAAACACCAATACAGTATACTAACACATATATATGAAATTTAGAAAGATGGTAATGATGACCCTGTATGCGAGACAGCAAAAGAGACACAGATGTATAGAATGGACTTTTAGACTGTGAGGGAGAGGGAGAGGGTGGGATGATTTGGGAGAATGGCATTGAAACATGTATACTATCATGTAAGAAATGAAATGCCAGTCTATGTTCGATACAAGATTCAGGATGCTTGGGGCTGGTGCACGGGGATGATCCAGAGAGATGATATGGGGTGGGAGGTGGGAAGGGGATTCAGGATCGGGAACTCATGTACACCCGTGGCGGATTCATGTCAATATATGGCAAAACCAATACAGTATTGTAAAGCAAAATAAAGTAAAAATAAAATTTAAAAAAAAAAAAAAGAAGAAATTTGCAAGTGAGTAGTAGGAAAGGCTGAAACACAAATTAAAAATTTGGTTCAGTTCTATCATAAACAGTATTTTTTTTTTTTTTTTTTGAGAGTAAGTGGAATTTATATCAAAAAGAAGTTGGGGATTAATAGGAAGGTGATAAGGGCTCAGGAAGAATAATAAAAAATAAAGGCAGTAAATTCAAATTAACCTGTTAAAAAGAAACTATCCTTTCCTTTTTTCCCCAAGGATTTAGCATCTCATAACACTACCTTTTTGAATTGTGGTGTTGGAGAAGCCTCTTGAGAGTCCCTTGAACTGCAAGATCAAATCAGTAAATCCAAAAGGAAATCAAGATTGCTGAGAGAAATATCAATAACCTCAGATATGCAGATGACAGCACCATTATGGCAGAAAGTGAAGAACTGAAGAGCTTCTTGATGAAAGTCAAAGAAGAGTTTGAAAAAGTTCACTTACACCTCAACATTCAGAAAACTAAGATCATGGCATCTGGCCCCATCACTTCATGGCAAATAAATGGGGAAACAATGGAAACAGTGACTGACTTTATTTTTCTGGACTCCAAAATCACTGCAGATGGTGACTGAAGTCAAGAAATTAAAAGACGCTTACTCCTTGGAAGGAAAGTTATGACCAACCTAGAGAGCATATTCAAAAGCAGAGACATTACTTTGTCAACAAAGTTCCATCTAGTCAAGGCTATGGTGTTTCCAGTGGGCATGTATGGATGTGACAGTTGGACTGTGAAGAAAGCTGAGATCCAAGGAATTGATGCTTTTGAACTGTGGTGTTGGAGAAGACTCTTGAGGGTCCCTTGGACTGCAAGGAGATCCAACCAGTCCATTCTGAAGGAGATCAGCCCTGGGATTTCTTTGGAAGGAATGATGCTAAAGCTGAAACTCCAGTACTTTGGCCACCTCATGTGAAGAGTTGACTCACTGGAAAAGACTCTGATGCTGGGAGGGAATGGGGGCAGGAGGAGAAAGGGACGACAGAGAATAAGATGGCAGGATGGCATCACTGACTCGATTCACATGAGTTTGAATGGACTCCCAGAGTTGGTGATGGACAGGGAGTCCTGGTGTGCTGCGCTTCATGGGGTCTCAAACAGTTGAACACGACTGAGCGTCTGAACTGAACTGAATGGAAATCAATCCTGAATATTCATTGGAAGGACTGATGCTGAAGCTGAAGCTCCAATACTTTGGCCAACTAATATGAAGAGCCAACACACTGGAAATGACCCTGATGCTGGGAAAGTTTGAAGACAAAGAAGAAGGGGGTCGCAGAGGATTAGATAGGTAGCATCACCGAATCAATGGACATGAATTTGTGCAAACTCTGGGAGATAGTGGACGACAGGGAAGCTTGGCATGCTACAGCCCATGAGGTTGCAAACAGTTGAACAAGACTTAGGAACTGGACAACAACAAACACTAGCCTAAACAAAATCTCAGAGCTTCTTTTTTCTTATCTGTAAGAAATAGGGATAATAACAAATCAAATACAATTATTTTGAGAATTAAGTGAGCTAGCACATGTGAGCTTCCCTATTATAATATGTCAAAAATTATACATTCTAATTTCAAAAACTTCAACTGGATAAATATATGCTGAACCTAATGCTCTCAACTTGTTTACCTTCACTTAAGAAATAAAAATAAAGAGATAAAGAAATAGAACAAGGGATTTCCCTGGGAGACCAGTGCTTAAATCTTTGCCTTCCAATGCAGGAAGTGAAGATTCAATCCCTGGTCAGAGAGCTAAAATCCCACATGCCTTGTGCCCAAAAAATTAAAGCATAAAACAGAAGCCATATGGTAACATATTAAATAATGATTCTAAAATTGGTTCCCATTGAAAATCTTAAAAAAAAAAAGAAGAAGAAGAAGAAGAAGAAATGGAGGGAAGGAAGGAATGAGAGATGGATAAAAGGAGGGAAGCAGGTTGGTGGACCACAGGAATCTTTCATCCCTTTATCTCTATACTCTGAACAATCATATTCGGCCATTCCCATACCGTCTATCAGAAAGTCAAGTCAGTTGTTGGGTTTATTTTTAATTATTCATCTCCCTCATTTGAGCTTATTACGATCTATTTTATTCTTAAAAACTCTGAAAAAGGTAAAGTTTATTTCATAAAGTATAGAAGCTAATGATGTTCAGTTTCTTGTCAACCAGCTAATTTTTTTTTTTTTTCTTCTTTTTCAAAGCTCATAAAAGAGCATCAAAATAAAGCAGTGGAGTGAACACAGAGACTTGCAGGCATATCCTGTCATGAGTGCTCCTAATTGATCTCATTTCATCCTATACTTTCTGATTTGTGTCCTTTGGGCAAGTTGGGTCTGTGCTACTGGAGAAAGATTAAATTATCCTTTGCATTCTACAAAGAATATAACACTCAAGATAATACCCGTTTATCACCACCCCCCACAAGGTATAGGCAAGCAGCAGTTTCTCTCTACCTATTATTTAATTCAGGTATGTAAATGGGGGAAAAGTAGTTCAGTAAAGAAAAGACATAGGATTGATTAGTTTTCTGTCTGAGAAGCATCACATAAAAATATATGAATATCTGAATTAGAAATTGGCTTAAGCTGAAGTCATTGCTCTCAGCATCCAAGAAGCCAGGTAGTTAAAGAGCTTGATGTACTTAACTGTAGCCATGCCTAGGCATTCAGGTTTGCCAATTTCCAAACCACACAAGCGACTCTTGTACTACAATGAAAAAAATGCAGGTGTGTCTTTGTATGTGCCTAAATTCAATCCCAGGTTGAGCTTTAGATGCCCAAAATAGCATCTGTGAAAAACTGATTTTATTTTTTTATTTTCATTCACCATACTTAGAACACTGACATCCATGTATTTTATATAGAGATTTTGAAAAAGGAAGCATCAAAATTTGTTATAATTCCATGCCATCTAATAAGTTGCTCATGCAGGTACAAATAATAAAATATGATTAAATATTTTATTTATATTAAACTAAAATCTCCTTTTAAAGTTTATTTTGAAAGCTATTGAAAACTGAAATGAACTATCCCATGGTTCAGTGAAATGAAAATATTAGAGTGCTGCTGCTGCCACTGCTAAGTCACTTCAGTCGTGTCTGACTTTGTGCAACCCCATAGACGGCAGCCCACCAGGCTCCCCCGTCCCTTTGATTCTCCAGGCAAGAACATTGGAGTGGGTTGTCATTTCCTTCTCCAATGCATGAAAGTGAAAAGTGAAAGTGAAGTCGTGTCCGACGTAAGTTTATTTAAAATATTGGTTCTGTTTAGACTGAATACTTTACCTTTCCCTTAAAAGTCCATTTAAAAAGTATAAGATGGCGTGGCTGTATTTCATTTTGATTACCCAAAGATGTTATTTACCCTACATAGAGCAATGATTCAGAAACTGACTCAGGAATTAAACACCCACCCTCCTGACACATGAGACATGGGTTCAATCCCTGGGTCAGGAAGATCCCCTGGAGAAGGGCATGGCAACCCACTCCAGTACTCTTGCTTGTAAAATCCTATGGACAGAGGAACCTGGCACGTGACAGTCCATAGGGTTGCAAAGAGTTGGACACGACTCAAGAGACTTAGCATAGCACACACACAATCCACTGTCAGTCCCTATAGCCTGGATGGGGCTCCATCCCAATCTCCAGGGCATTGCCAATGAAAATTCAAGCCAAAGTTATTTTGGATATGGGCTGAGCACATAAATGAACTAAGCATGGATCACACATCATATGTGGAAGCTACCAGAAAATAAGATTCTTGCTTATGTTCTTGCACATAAATTGGGGAGCATCTATCTTGTAACCATGAAGAAAGGATCTGTTTGACAGTGCAGAGTAGACATAAGCTGTTGAGCAAACCAATCATCAGCAAATCAGTTAATAATAAATTTTGGTCATTATTTTACAAACTATACTGTTGATCTTTAACGTTGGAGAACCGCATTATATCTGAAGTATTTTAGACACAGAAATTTTCAGTTTTGAAACATCTGTCTACTTATGCCTATCCTCTATTTCTCTCATTTTATCAATTAGAATGAGTTATCATGTTTTAGATAATAAAAATTTAAAATAGTATATGAAGGTACAACTTTCATTAATCTGATATATCTAAAGATCTACAAAGAGCAAGGATGGTGGTACTGGGATAAATATTTCTTAAAAATAGGGCTGTACTGAGTGATGATTTAGGGCAATCTGACTGAGAGAGATGAAGGCAAAGACATATTTTAAAAGAATAGGAGTTCAGTTGTGCAATATGATAAAAATTTCTGTTCTGTACCTATAATAATTGAGCTATTGGGAGGAATTGCATCTGAATCTATCTCTATACTTATGTTTATTTACAATTACATGCGTCTATCCATGTGCATCTCTACCTAAAAACTCAAGGTAACATTGAAATGTCTTCCTTCTTCCTTCCTTCCTTTATATTTTCTTTTAATGTATCCATGGAACAATGCTCCTTCTATTCTACTTTTTCATCTGAAGACGCTAATTTTTATTATTGTAACTCATTTAAATTTCCTTAGAAAAATTTTGAGTTTAAAGTCTAAGAAATTATTGAAAACATGAAGGGAATTTAAGATTAATTGCTTTAAGGCAATTAATGAAAATTTTTCAAACTGATAACAAAGTAATGAGATAATTCACATGGAAACTTATAAACCAATTTAAGGAAAGAATAGGTTTAGAATAAGACTTAGTTTAAAGATCTTAAATCTTTAGATAATTTCAACTTTCTTGGATAATTTCAACTTCTTAGATAATTTTTTCTATTATTTTTGAATTGATATCATTGGCATATAATATTGTGAAAGTTTAAGGTATTCAGTGTGTTGATTTGATAAATATATACATTACAATACGATTACCACTATAGTGTTAACTAAAACCTTTGTTAGGTCACATAGCAATCATTTCTTTTTCATGATGAGAACATGTAAGATCTAGTCTCAGCAACTTTGAAGCATATAATACAATATTGTTGACTAATCACAATGCTGTGCATTAGATCTGCAGAACTTATTCATCTTCTAATTGCAAATTTGCCCTTTAACCCACTTTTCTCAATTCAACTTTAATAAATGGAAACTGATTTATTCTGTTTGACATAGCCAGAATTTCAAAAGATAAATAGAATCCATTGCAAGATAAGAAAATTGTATTCGTTAATTATGGTAAGAAAACTATCCTCATCTGTTTGCTCAATGACCTTACAGTCCTTTAATGGGAACAATAATTAATGCATTTAAAATTTGAATTTTAATCAAAATTAACAATTTCTTGCTCACCACCAAGCATATGATCATTTTTAAAAGGACCAATTCTGCATGACATGACAAGAAATAGTTGTTCTTATAGAATAGTGAATTTGCTTTTACCCTACTTTTTAGGTTGGCAAAGTAAGTGAAAAAAAAATCAGCATTTATTTCTTGTATTAATGCACAAGTGAGGCAAAAGTTCACTAGAGCTGTTGACTTATCTGCATATAAAATGTTGAGTGCTATCCAGGAGAGAGTGCTAAATGTTTCACAGTCTTGCAAATTTGCATAATGAAGAAGAGAGTGCACTTAATTTACCATTAACTTGTTAAACCTCTCTGTAATACTTTCTCTCTGTAATTTATTTTTATATGCATTACAAGGTAATTGAAACCAAAACTGCAATAGGTTAATGTAGTAAAAGGAAACAAAAAAGGAAACTATGAACTAGATTTGCCCTTAGAATATTATCATAAAGAGCCAGGATATTAGAATCTATAAGTGTGGAAGGCTATTCATTGAAGTTTGATATTGGACTTCCAGATGGTAAGTAAAGCACTTTTAATCAATTTTTATTTACACCTTCTGTAGAGATTGTGCATTAGCAAGCAAAAAGTATAATACACTATGGAGTACTAACTTACATTTTTTGTGATGCCTATAATAACTGAAAATTCTGAAAAGAAAGATGGGTGAACTAGACAAATTGGAAATAAGCTTGTGGGCAATTGTTTTCCATCCTCAGTACTCCTTCTAGGTTGATTTAAAAATATTAAGGAAGCATGTGTTTGGTAAGTATGGAGATGACTCAGAAATACCAGAGTGATAATAAAAAGCATAAGTGATATGTTTTAACATAATCTTCATTATAAACATCAGTCAGTCAGGTCAGTCACTCAGTCGTGACTGACTCTTTGCGACCCCATGAACTGCAGCACACCAGGCCTCCCGGTCCATCACCAACTCCCAGAGGTCACTCAAACTCATGTCCATCGAGTCGGTGATGCCATCCAGCCATCTCATCCTCTGTTGTCCCCTTCTCCTCCTGCCCCCAATCAAAGTTCTCATCAAATCTATTCCTGTAAATGAGAATAGATCTAATACATTTTTTTACACTCTGTCTATGACATAAAACATCATCTTTAAAGACAGACTTTTCAGAAAATGCCTTTGAAAAATAGCTCAACAGAGATCAGACATATACTCATTCATTTACATTTAAAGGATGATACTTTCAGTATTTCCAAATGTTATCTGAAAACATACATATTTTAATGTATTGTTACATAAATGTATTTTTTACTGGTAATTAACCCAACCTGAACTAACAAGGTAAACACTGTAGTGCAGGTTCCTTAAATCCAGGAGCATCCCTTTTGCCAAATATTCCCAAGTATAATTTATCCTGTGCCTAAAACAGCATTTATTAAATAAAACTACCTTGTAAGCTTATTAGAATGTCATAATTTTAGGAGACATGTCTTTTCCATTTCATCCAATTGTCCCTCAGCCTCTTCTTCATCTGGTTAGTCCTTCATTTATCTCTCAGCAGTATTTTATTTTTTAAATTGGAGTATAATTGCTTTACTTGGTGGCTCAAATGGTAAAGAATCACCTGCAATGTGGGAGATCTGGGTTCCATCCCTGGGTTGGGAAGATCGCCTAGAGAAGGGCATAGCAATCCACTCCAGTATACTTGCCTGGAGGACCCCCATGGACAGAGGGGCCTGGAGGGCTACAGTCCATGGGGTCACAAGAGTTGGACCTGACTGAGCAACTAAGCACAGCACATAATTACTTTACAATGTTGTTTTAGTTTCTGCTGTACAATGAAGTGAATGAGCTATATGTATCCATATATCCCCTCTTGAACCTTCCTCTCACCCCACCCCTACCTGTAAAGATATGGATGGACCTAAAGTCTGTCATACAGAGTGAAGTAAATAAGAAAGAGGAAAACTAATATTGTATATTAAAACATACATGTGGAATTTCCCATTGACATTTATCCAGTGAATTTCAGCCCCCCAAAGCAAATTAGATATTCATGTATGAAAAGGCTTCCTAAATTCTGGAAACATTTTTATATAATTTGTTTGAAAAATGGCATGTTAATTTAAAGAACTCACTTATGCACAAAACCTCCTTTAGTCCAAAGCATGTTTTTGTACAAATTATCAACAGCTGCTCCCATTCACCTCCCCAGGTAAAGTACAGAAAACCTGTGATTGCACAGATGGATACTGACTGGCTAATGTGGCAAAGTGAACAATGTGTAGAGCTTCATTCTATTTGGTAATATACATCACATTTTAAAAATAACATTTATGTTTTTTAATATAGTAAACACAATGTCATCTTCTTTAACATAGTAAACCATAAAATCATCATAGAACTGAAAAACAGAAAAAAAGGATGAAGAAAAGAAGGGATCTGTCTATTCCAAGAGTTAGCAATTCAAAATGTTATTTTGTGCTCTTTCTTTTTTCACTTAAGTTTAAATAATGAACATTTATCATGCCATTCGAAATTGAATAAATTATAATTAATATTTTAATGATCACCTTAATTTGCTAATCATTATCCTATGTTTAAAGTAAAATAAAACATCTTTTCAATATTTAAATAATTCATTATATGTTTGTACTGAAATAATTTTTCCCAACACAAAAAAGATAATAATATGAGGGAACTAACTTTCAGATGTTCAAGCTGGGTTTAGAAAAGACAGAGGGACCAGAGATCACATTGCCAACATCTGTTGGACCATCAAAAAAAGTGAGAGAGTTCCAGAAAAAAAGTGAGAGAGATCCAGCCTTTGACTTGTGTGGATCACAACAAACTGTGGAAAGTCGTAAAGAGTTGGGAATACCAGTCCACCTGACCTGCCTCTTGAGAAATCTGTATGCAGGTCAGGAAGCAACAGTTATAACTGGACATGTGACAGTAGACTGGTTCCAAATCAGGAATGGAGTATGTCAAGGCTGTATATTTTCACCCTGCTGATTTAACATATAAGCAGAGTACATCATGAGAAATGCTGGGCTGGATGAAGCACAAGCTGGAATCAAGATTGCCAGGAGAACTATTAATAACCTCAGATAATGCAGATGATACCACTCTTATGGCAGAAAGAAAATAATAACTAAAAAGCCTCTGATGAAAGTGAAAGAGGAAAGTGAAAATGTTGGCTTAAGTTTCAACATTCAGAAAACTAAGATCATGGCATCTGGTCCCATCTTTTCATGGAAAATCGATGGGAAAACAGTGACAGACTTTATTTTGGGGGGCTCCAAAATCACTGCAGGTATTGACTGCAGCCACAAAATTTAAAAAAATGTTTGCTCCTTGAAAGAAAAGCTATGACAACCTAGACAGCATATTAAAAAGCAGAGACATTAATTAGCCAAGAAAAAGTCTGACTAGTCAAAGCTACTGGTTTTTCCAGTAGTCATGTATGTATAAGAGATGGACTATAAAAAAAGCTGAATGCCAAAGAATTGATGTTTTTGAACTGTGGTGTTGGAAAAGACTCTTGAGAGTCCCTTGGACTGCGAGGAGATCCAACCAGTCAATCCTAAAGGAAATCAGTCCTAGGTATTCATTGGAAGGACTGATGCTGAAGCTGAAACTCCAATACTTTGGCCACCTGATGTGAAGAACTGACTCATTTGAAAAAAAAAAAAAAAAATCCTGATGCTGGGAAAGATTGAAGGCGGGAGGAGAAGGGAACGACAGAGGGTGAGATAGTTGGATGGCATCACTGACTCAATGGACATGAGTCATGAGTTTGAGTAAACTCCAGGAGTTGGTGATGGACAAGTAGGCCTGGCATACTGCAGTTCATGGGGTCAAAGAGTTGGACACGACTAAGCAACTGAATTGAATGACTTCGTTAGGTCAGTGATGCTTTATTATTATCATCTTTAATATGCCACATTGCTATGGGGGACTGACATTTTATTATGAAACTTAGTGTCTAATCTCAAGCAAGGATTTCTCTATGTTCCCATAGCAAAACCAAATGCTATAATATATCAAGGTTGTGCTTACTATTTTACGAAATCAAATATATATATATATATGAACAGAAGTATAAACAAAGATTTTATAATTGAAAATAACTAGAAGATATACTATATTATCTAATCTCAAAAGAATTTACTTTAATGACTGTTAAAACGAGGTCATAAAAACATTTTGTTTGTGTGTGTGTGTGTGTGTGTGTGTGTGTGTGTGTGTGTAGGGGTGCTCAGTCACTCAGTCGTGCCAGACACTTTGCAACTTTGTGGACTGTAGCCCTCCAAGCTCCTCTTTCCTGGGAATTTTCCAGGCAATCATACTGGAACAAGTTGCCATTTCCTACTCGAGGGTATCTTCCTTACCCAGCAATCCAACCCGTGTCTTTTGTTTCCTGCAGTAGCAAGCAGATTCTTTACCATTGCACCACCTGGGAAGTCCTCGTAGAAATATTACTTGATCGAAAATATTCCTATACAGAAATTTGTAAAAGCAAAACATTATTGCCAATACTATTTTAATTATAGCATCTCCTTGTTTGTAAAGGACTCCTTTCTAAAAGAATTATTTGTAACATTGATTTTGTATTCACAGCATATGCAAAAACCATGAGCCACTTCATCAAAGAAAAATAAATCAAATCCATTTCCTGCTTACTAGTCAATACTGTGTTTGCAAGAACAATGTAAAATCTTTAGAGATAGTTTTTTGTTTTTTTTTTTAAACAAGAGGTCCTATCTGTTGACTTTCTAAGGTCCGTCTGGGTTTCCCAGGTGTCGCTAATGGTAAAGAACCCACCAGCCAATGCCGGTAAAAATAACAGATGTGGGTTCAATCCCTGGGTTGGGAAGATTCCCTAGAGAACGGCAACCCACTCCAGTATTCTTGAATAGAGAACCCCATGGGCAGAGAAACCTAGTTGCTATAGTCCAGGCTCACAAAGAGTTAGACATGACTGAAGCGACCACACTCAAGTTTCTTCTACCCAAATTCAAGTTCAGCCACTATTTTCAAGGAAAATTATCCAGAGAGCATTACAATTATTATCCAACAGAAAGTCTCTAATTGATAACCACAAGTGAGTTGATATGTTTCCACAAAATTAGGAACAGAGTGACAGAGGGAGCTCAATTTTCTCACAGTCCTCAAAATCTGCTGCTGTTGCTGCTCCTGCTAAGTTGCTGCAGTCATGCCTGATTCTGTGCAACCACATAGACAGTAGCCCACCAGGCTCCTCTGTCCATGGGATTTTCCAGGCAAGAGTACTGGAGTGGGGTTCCATCGCCTTCAGACCAATACATGCCATTGACAATTTTACTGGTTACTTTTGTTGTAGCCATGTGTTCTGGGACACAAACTCACTTAGAAGAACAATGCAGATAGTGGAGTGCAGTTTATTACACTGGTGGGCCCAAGGCAGAGTCTCCTCTTAGCCAAGGACCCAGGCGAGTTTTTGTGAAAACCTTATATACCCTAAGTGTATGTGCCCAAACCCATCACCCCAAATTCCCTGAAAATAGCCTGAAAAAAGGAAAAGAAAGATATAATCAAAGTTAACCAGTGATTCATATGCCTTAAGCCTAGATAGTTAACAGTGGACCATTATCAATAGGCCTGTGGTCATACCCCAATAAGCATAATAGAACTTGTGATTCCATTTGGTTATACAGATAATTAAGGTATTCTTTTAGGCTACAGAGAGTCTAGATACAAGCCCTGGGGCTTTTCAATCCAGGGGGTCTGGTTTTCCAGTTGGTATGTCCTTTTCATAGATACTGGGCATATAGCTCAAGATGGAGTCCTGCTTTCAAATGTAGCCTGTTCTGTCTGTTTCCTCCTTCATTTTGACCAATGTTATGGTGACTAATTCCACCCAGAGTATAGTGTCATTAAATAAAGTGCTTTAAACACTGAGTTATTATATCTCTCATTGCAAATAATGTACACTGTGAAAATGACATTATTTTCTGTACTGTAATGGCAGGAACAGTCAGATAAATGCTATATTCATCTTACTGCTTTCCTTAGCTAAGTAATCATTGTATCACTGCTTACTTCTCTTCAACTATCTTTTATTTTATGGGTTTGATTCAACTTCAACTCTTTGAGCCCGACTCTCTGAGTTCCCATGGACTGCAGCATATCAGGCTCTCCTTCACTGTCCCATGGAGTGTGTTCAAACTCATGTTCATTGAGTCGGTGATGCCATCCAACTATCTCATCATCTGTTGTCCTCTTCTCTTCCTGCCTTCAATCTTTCCCAGCATCAGGCTCTTTTCCAATGAGTCAGTTCTTCCCATCAGGTTGTCAAAATATTGGAGTTTCAGCTTCCACATGAGTCCTTCCTATGAATATTCAGGGTTGATTACCTTTAGATTTGGGAGTATAGATGTTGTTTATCTGTGTTTTCATTGTAGGCTAATCAAAGTCTATTTGCAAAGTATGTGTTTCCTTCTACAATCCTTCCTCTATCTTTGTATTTACAATTAAAAGTGGTGCAAAGAATAAACACATGGGCTTCCCAGGTGGCTCAGTGGTAAAAAAGTATGCCCTCCAATGCAGGAAACACAGGAGACCTGTGTTTAGTCACTGGGTGGGGAAGATTCCCTGAGGGAGGAAATGGTGACCCACTCCACTATTCTTGCCTGGAGAATCCCATGGACTGAGGAACCTAGTAGGCTATAGTCCTTAGAGTTGACAAGAGTCAGACAGGACTAAGTGACTGAATATACACACACAAAGAATAAACACATATATTAACTGTTTTCCCTTTGACACAATAAAATATCAAGATTATCTTTATATGGAAGAAATGTATTATATGAAACACAGTGAAATACTTTAAATTGCTGTAATACTCAATTTCAGAAAACTCCTTCTTGTTTTATTGTAGCAATACTGCCTGAGTCAGCTAGAATATCCACTAAGAGTAAGACCTTTGGAAATTTCTGTCTTTTCTGGGATAAAATGATGGCATTAGACTTCATGATTTGTCTTTAGCATTATGAGAAGATTTTTTTATTTCTGTAAGAAAACTTTCTTTGCCAATGGACAACATGCAGTGTGGGAGCTTTCAGCATTCTGGGACTTGTCTCCCATAGTGCTCTCAGACCACATCATGTAAAACAAGGGGATTCACTATCCAAACGTAGTTAATCCAGAACTTCAGTATTAGAAGAGAAACAAGAGAACAATAATGTGCAAACAAAATATATTTAAGAATGAATGGCCATATCAAAACTCTTCAATTATTAGAATCAAAACATAAGGATGAATAAAATCAATAATTAGCATTGACTAAAAAAATTTAATGGAGGTTTCAAAATAAGAGCAAATCATGAAAGCAAACTAACAAGCAGATTTATAATTATTCATTTTGGAGCAAATGCACACAGGAATGTACACACACAGTTTTTTCCTTATAGGTTTGAAAAACTGTCTAAGACTTAATTGAAACAAAATTCATATTTCAAGGTATTGCATAATCTGAAGATGAAAACAGGCAAATCAGCTATACTGTTGAAAAAATATGATGGTAAAATATTAGCTGGAGTGGAAGCAACTTGAGGAAATGTTATTGGGATAAATGGACTTGAGAATGTTTGTGATCTGATTGTTACTGAAATGGCGGATACTAAGATCACTAACGAGAATGTATATGTAGAAGAAATGTCAAATCGGGGAAGTATGATCAAGGAATATATAAGGAAAATGTAGAATAAATGTTTATTTTTATTCTTGTGAGGAGATACTAAAGAGTATAGTGAAAGAAGCAATCAAACCAAGTGACATGAGAAACTATGGAATATGTTGTTTGTGGGTAGAGTAGAGATATGGAGTACTTTGAAAGTGGGATAATAGGATTCCAGAAGTGGTACTTAGTATGCCTGGGGTAGGTATAGGAGACAGGACTCTGGATGATGATATGACCTGGTAACCAGATGACAGTACTAATTAGATTGAAATATGTGGTCAAAATGTCATCTCTCATCAAATGTGTGCATATGTGCATGTTCAGTCATGTCTGACTCTTTGGGACCACATGGGCTGTAGCCCACCAAGCTTCTCTGTCCATGGGTTTCCCAGGCAAGAATACTAGAGTGTGTTGCCATTGCCTTCTCCAGGAAATCTTACCAACATAGGTATTGAACCTGTGTCCCCTGCATTGGCAGGTGGTTTTCTTATCACTATGCCACTGGAAAGCCCCTCGTCAAATGGCTTGGGTTTTAATAGAAAATTGGTATAACATGATGAAGTCTGAATACCTTTGTCACATATTGCCACTAGTAGGGTGGATAGGCTATATAATGGCTGTTCCACACACATTGTGGATTTTTAGAAAACTTGGAGTGTTTTTTAATCTGGATTGGGGCCTCGTGTTTGAGGACTGACATATGAATATGTTTGGTAAACAATCTTGAAAAGTATTATTTGTCACATACAGATGCTAGTGAGGGAAGGGAGACCTTAGGGACAAAAAGAAACCCACAGAGTCCAGAAGTGACCCATTTACTTTAGCTTCGATGTGATTTTAACTCTACCTTGAGGCATGTTCTCTGAGCATCCAGAAAAAATAAAAAAGAAAGAGGCTACATGCTAAAAAAAAAAAAAAAAAAAAATTGGGGCAATATATTCCAGAGAGAGAAAGAAAGGGAAAAGATAAAGTAAGAAGACTTAGAAAGGAAACAGAACAAGTATTTTAATATTGCTTCTGCTACAAACTCAGTGGGCTGCTTTGTTCAACATCTCTGGACCTCTATTTTTTATCTTCCCAAATAAAAGGTTGAGAATCATAATATATTGAGCCTCTTTCAAATCAAATTTTAAGGTTTCAAAAGGAATTTAACAATATTTTAATTTAATAATATCTGAATTTGGAGATTATTTTACATGTGCAAGGCATTTACATTTCCATATCTGGAAATGATACTTTTGAGAAACAAGAAGTTTCATAAAGGGTCAAATGTTCCCATCTAGCTCTGATTTGGGGCAAGCTGTTGTTGAGTCACTCATTCATCTCAAACTCTTTGTGACCCCATGAACTGCAGCATGCCAGGCTTCACCTGTCTTTCACTATCACCCAGAATTTGCTCAAAGTCATGTCCATTGAGTCAGTGATGCCATCTAATCATCTCATCCTCTGTTGCCCCCTTCTCCTCCTACCCTCAATCTTGCCTAGCATGAGGGCCTTTTCCAATGAGTCAGCTCCTTGCATCTGGTGGCAAGTAGTGACTCAACCTATTTAAATCTCTTTTCCACTTGATGAGTAATGATAATAGTGTGCGCCTCAAAATCTTTTAGAATATCAACTGTGAAATTAAATGCTTATATATTTTCCATACATTTTGCTCTATCCAAGGTTCAGAGGCAAAAAAGAGGTGATCTCAACTAGTCAGAGGTTCCAGAGAAGCAATCGTCTGTAAAATAAGCAATTACAAAATATAAAGTTATGATAGCTCAGGACAGCCTGTGTCTTTATTGAAGAGTCAGAGAGGTTTAGACTTGCCAGCTGGGGAGCTAGTTGCCAAGGGGTATTCAAAAGTCAGTGCCTCTCAACAGGCCAAGTGAAGATCCAGATGGATCATTTTCTCATTTGTTAGGATGCAAAATCCAGATTTTGGCAGCCAGAGAGTTTTTCATAATCAATATAGAACATGTGCCATCTCAAAAATCTAAAATCATTGGGTGCAAGGCCAAACTGTGAATTTAGGTTGGATCTGAGGCAAGGGCCATGCCATGACCTTTGTGGATAAGTATAACTGGATTCTTTTTTTAGTGTTAACCTTTGGCTCTTTTACATCAGACATCACTCTCCAGCACTAGCCCTTCACTAGCCTGCTTTCAGAATGGTGACAGAGAACAAAGAGGCTTGCAGGTTTAAGAGGAAGTAGCTCAGATTTTGAAACCATTCCTGTAGTTTGGGATGGATAAAAAGCGGATTCTCAAATTTTCAGTTACAAAGTAAATGAGCCACATAAATGAAAATATACAGATGGGAATAGAGTCAATAATAATGTAATAATTGTGTATGGTGACAGAGGTGGCCAAAAGTTACAGACTTCTAGTTATAAGATAAATGCATTGTTGTTGCTATTCAGTAGCTAAGCCTTGTCCCACTCTTCGCAGCCCCAAGGACTACAGCATGCCAGGTTCCTCTTTTCTACACTGTCTAACAGTTTGCTCAAATTCATGTCCACTGAGTCAGTGATGCTAACCAACTCATCCTCTGTTGCCTTCTTCTTCTTTTGCCTTCAATCTTTCCCAGCCTCAAGGTCTTTTCCAATGAGTCAGCTCTTCACATCAGGTGGCTAGAGTATTGGAGCTATGTCAGGGGATGTTCAACTTTAAGGGATCCAATATGTTCTTCTTTTGTGTGCTGTTTTTCAAGGACTCTCTATTCCTTATCAATTCCTGGAAAACAGGAGTGAGCAGAGCTGCATGCAGTTCTCAGGACTGAGATCATGGGAAGGGGCACCTGTTTGAATTCCTTTCAGTGACTCCCTTCAGAGACCTTTTACTTAAAGGTAATCTATTTAGATATGCCCCTCTTACTCAGGATATGGAATGCTTTCTGGTCCTTTAAAAATTGTTATTTGCTTGGCTTTGTTTTTGCTCAATTTTTTTACTGTCTAAAGCTTCCTTGTATGAAGATAAATAAACGTGCATTTCTGCAAATAAAGCACCTTTGTTTCACTTGAGATTTGGGTCCCCTACGTCCTTCTTCTCATTGACTCTAGTCCCCAGGTCCCGGTCTACGAAGACCATGACAGAGCTTCAACTTCAGCATCAGTAATTCCAAAGAATATTTAGGGTTGATTTCCTTTAGGATTGACTAGTCTGATCTCCTTAGTCTAAGGGACTCTCAAGAGTCTTTTTCCAGAACTGCAATTCGAAGGTATCAACTCTTCAGTACTCAGTCTTCTTTACAGTCAAACTCTCAAATCCAAACATGACTACTGGAAAAACCATAGATATCTACACATAGATAAGTACTAAGGATATAATGTAAAATATGATTAATTTGATGAAAACTACTGTATGCTATATACTATATGAAAGCTGTTGAGAGTAAATCTTGAGAGTTCTCATTACAATTAAAAGGTATTTTCTTCTGTTGTTTTTATTTTGTATCTATCTGAGATGATGGATGCTCACTAAATTTATTGTGATGATGATTTCATGAGCTATATAAGTCAAATCTTTATGCTGTATACCTTAAATTTGTACAATGCTGTTATAAGAAAAAAATGCAGTTCTAAGAAAAAAAATGGAACAAAAGGAAGTTCTATAATGGGAAATATACAGAGGGAAATTTACCAAAATATTAAGTGGAAGAGGTACAACACTTAGAATGATGTATTTAATTTTTTGATTGTACAGGATCTTTTCTAACAGAGCCAGTGTTTCTAGTTGACCAACTAATGGTGTAAGAAGCTCAACATCAATGCCATGAAGACACTTGTGTGTTCAGAGAGAACCTGGAACAATCTCTGAAATATCAGGAGCAGTTCAAAGCCCAATAGAAATGACTTCAGGCTGAAGAAAGGCCTTCTTTTTTTTTTTTTTTTTTTCTTTATTTTTCCAAATTGATGTGTAATTGATGTATAGCATTATATTAGTTTTAGGTATAAAACATAATGATCCATATTTTTATATATTATGAAATAACCATCATGATACCTCTAGCCAACATTTATCACCACATAAAATTTTCTAAATTTTAATTTTAATTGTTTTTCCTGTGATAACTTTTAGATCTAATTTCTTAACAACTTTAAAAAATATAATAAAGTATTTCTAACTATAGCCACCATGCTGTACATTACACCTCTGGGCTTACTCGTTTTATAACTGAAAGTTTGTATCTATTAGCAACAGACACACCAAGCATTCAGATTTAGGTTTCTAATATTGTTCTTCAGTAAAAGGAAACTGGGCTTCTTGAGGCAAAAGCTAGTCCTAGGACTGGACCATAACATGCCCAACATTACCCTGGAGTATTTGCAGTTTGAGCAAATAAGAAAGTGCTAAAATAACACACACAAAAAATGAAAAACTCACACATATTGATAGGAGTATGTCAGAGGAACACAGGGACCATTGCTTAACTCTTTTGAGACCTCATATCTATAAACTAAAAAATATTTTGGAAATTAGCCATAGCAATCCCTGGGTGCTAGGCATTGGAAAGGATAAATGACAATTACTATTTTGCTCACTTGAATTAGCATCAAAATATTCTACCAACAGGGGATGACAAAAGATTTTCTTTCTTTTTTTTTTTTTTCCTTTCTTTAATGTTATCTTCCTGCAGAAGTGATGCTGGGACTTCCATTCTGGGCTAGATGCTCTTTTACTTGTTTCTCCTCATCTGGAAGGGCTTCCCAGGTGGCGCTGTTGGTAAAGAATTTGCCTGCCAATGCAGGATACACAAGAGACATGGATTTAACCCCTGTGTTGGGAAGATGCCCTGGAGAAGGAAATGGCAGCCCATGCCAGTTTTCTTGCCTGGGAAATCCCATGCCCATAGGAGCCTGGCAAGCTGCGGTCCATGTGGTCCCAAAAGAGTAAGACATTAAGAGTAGGACTTAGTATCTCAACAACAAAAACAACCCCATCAGGAACGTAAGCTCCTTCAAGAAGTAAATAAAGAATCACTTAGTCCAGTGATTCTCAAACTTAAGTGTTTCTCAGATTCCATTTTAGGGCCAGTTGAAACACACACACTTCTAAATCCACCTTCAGTAGGTCTAGGCTGGGGTCAGAAAGTCAGCATCTCTTGTAAGTTCCCAGATGACACTGAGGATACGAGTTGTTAGATAATAATAAAGTCATTTTTGTGGATAACAGAAGATCTCTAATGAGTATCAACCCTTACTGTTACAGGCTGAAGTAATAAATGTAATTTAAATAATTTTACTAAATGCCACATATTTTATCTTTTCTAGAAAAAGCACTTATGTGATAGTTGTTACATAAAGACTCTTTTGTGATGAATCTAGTTTTTTGGTATAATATCAGAATTTTTAGATCCAAGGAAAACTCGTTGAGGGACAGTGTTTCTTTAAGTATATTTATTATTTTTTGCAGATTTGGCCCTTTGATATTATGTAATCCTCTGTCCTGGCAATGGACAGGCTATTTAGAAAGATGGCTGTCCACTTCTTATAAACATTTGTAATTTATAACTGTAATTTGTAACTAATAATTAGGTGGCTTTATAATAGCAACAAGCTTCCCTGGTGGCTCAGATGGTAAAGAGTCTGCCTACAATGTGGGAGACCCAGGTTCGATCCCTGGGTTGGGAAGATCTCCTGGAGAAGGAAATGGCAACCCATTCCAGTATTCTTGCCTGGAGAATCCCATGGACAGAGGAGCATGGTAGGCTACAGCTCATGGGGTCGCAAAGAGTTGGACATGACTGAGTGACTTCACTTATAATAGCAACAGACACAGCAAGCCCTTTGTTGATTGCAATTAGTCTTTTAAAAGATCTTGTGAATTGAAATAATTATCATTAACAGTTAACAAAGGGGGAGAAGTTGAATAAGTCAGCATGCTTCCTCCACATAATTCAATCCAAGTCACAGTTAGAAATGAATTTCATTTTTCTTTATGGAGCTACAAAATATAGAAATGCAACATTTTTAATTTAAGGCACCAGAAATGCTTCATCACTTACTTTACCACCTTTTGATTATTTGCAACAGCAAGACACTTGCTGCCTCTTAGGAGTGATAATGATTGTCAAGGTCATTTGAGGTCATAGGCTAATAGGCATGCAAACAGTAGAAAGGGCGTTGCATATGCGTTGGTTTCTCTGCTTTTCCTTGAATCACTATGCTATTCTTTGCTGTTTAAATCAAAGTAAAATAAAAAAAAAAAACTTATTGGATACATTATAGGCTTCCCTCGTAGCTCAGTCGGTAAAGAATCTGCCTGCAATACAGGAGATCTGGATTCAATTTCTGGATCAGGAAGATCCCCTGGAGATGGAAATGGCAACCCACTCTAGTATTCTTGCCTGGAGAATTCCATGGTCAGGAGTCCAGGAGAGTACAGTCCATGGACTTGCAAGAGTTGGACATGGCTTAGAGACCAAACCACCAGATATATTATAAGAACGTGTAGAATGTGCATTCACACAGCAGATTTAAATTCCTTTCAATATTTTGTGTATTATAGCATTTAATTAATACACAGGTAATATCTGGGGTAACATTAGATAAATGTCATAGACAGGAATGAATGAGCTGTGTGCACATGTATGACTCTGTGCCCTTAAGTGACATCTCTTAAACACATGCTTTACCCTCTGCGATTTCTTTCTAAATTGTGACTTGGAAACAAAATGCCTTGGTAATCAGAGATTTATTAATATTCAACTAGTTAATCAAAGTTCCCTAAATAATGACATTAATTGTTGTCCTATTTTATTTCCCATTGAAACTCCTGTTTGCTCATGCAGGCTATTTTATTAAATTATTGCCTTTGTCATGTAATAGCTACAAAAACAATACACTGGCACAGTATCAGAACTTATAATTTACTAAGCACTCAGATTCAAAATCAGTGTGTAAAACATCACATTATCCCAACATAAAATCATAACTAACTACATTTTCATAGAAGGAAAATCCTATCTATAGAAAAATCCATAAAGGTTTTAGGAAATGTAATATTAACTATATGCATTTCATATTAAGAGATTGGAAAAAAAAATAGTGAAAGACAACAATAGAGTGAGTTTTGGGGGTGAAAGATGTTATGGTTAATTTTATGTGTCAACTTGACTGGGTTAAAGGGTGCCCAAATAGCTGGTAAAACATTATTCCTGGGTGCGTCTTTGAAAGTGTTTTGGGAAGAAATTAGAAGGTTGATTCAGTTGGCTGACTGAGGAAAAATCATTCCTTACCAACGTGAACAAGCATCAGCCAATCAGTGGAGCGAATGAATGCAACAGAAAGGTAGAGGCAGGGCAAATTCCCTCTCTCTCTTCTGGACCTGGAGTGCTCATTTTATGGGCTCTGGGAGAACAGAACTCCTGATTTTTTCACCTTAGGACTCTGGGTCTTCAAGCAGGGGCTCCCTAGTTTTCAGGTCTTTAATCCTAGATTGAATTATACCACTTTCCTGCATCTCAAGCTTGCAGGTGGCAGACTGGGACTCTTGGCCTTTATAACTGTGTGAGCCAAATCCTACAATTAACACACATACACACAGAGAGAGATAGAGAGATAGAGAAATAGATATTAATATATGTAGATACCTGTGTGTGTGTGTGTGTGTATATATATATATAAAATTCATTCTGTTTCTCTCAAAAACCCAGAATAATACAAGAGATATGTCATGTACATGGACAAGGCAATGGCACCCCACTCCAGTACTCTTGCCTGGAAAATCCCATGGACGGAGGAGCTTGGTAGGCTGCAGTTCACGGGTCGCTAAGAGTCGGACACAACTCAGCAACTTCACTTTCACGCATTGGAGAAGGAAATGGCAACCCACTCCAGTGTTCTTGCCTGGAGAATCCCAGGGATGGGGGAACCTGGTGGGCTGCCATCTATGGGGTCGCATAGAGTCAGACATGACTGAAGCGACTTAGCAGCAGCAGCAGCCATGAACTTGGCTAGAAGTACTTTAAATTGTGAGCAAATCAATCTTCTTCCTATTAAATTAAATGTTCAAATAAATCATACCCAAAATCCCAACTGAAATCTAATAGATCTTGTTACAATACTGTAAGGAGAAGAAATACTGTAAGGAGAAGAAAACTGGCAAAAATTATCAAGATTACATTTTTATTGATATATAATTGACATATAACATTGTTGATAGCTAAGGTGTGAGAATTCCTTTGAGAAAGAAATTACTGAGAATGTCCTTGATCAGATAAGACAGCATAATACAAACCACAGTTACTAAACAAATTGATATGAATTAATCAATGTAGCAAATTAGTACTTTAGAGTTGTGAGCTATTCAGTGTATATATTATTGGTAATTGGCTATTCTTTCAAATACAAGCAGCATCTTTTTCATATAGTACACAAAAATAAACTTCAGATGGTTGATATATAATTGCATACATATACAAAAATTAGGACAAGTAAATCATATTATACACAAAAATTAGTACAAGTAAGATATTATATAAAAAAGCATATACTATCTGCATCTCCAAAAAGAGACAGGATAGAATATAAAGAAAAATCACTTGAAGGAATGATATAGCAATTTAAGCTTGAGATGGGTTTCTAAATATAATATTGATTTAATAGACATAGAAAATGTTAAATATATAAAATTAAAAACATAACAGGATACTGCAACAGGTTTAATTTAAAGAGGAAAGTTGCAACATGTTTACATTTAGAAGACTTGAAATTTGAAGATGGACACTGCTAGGGGAAAAAAGCATCACTTGCTAAGTAGAAGTATAAGACAGGTTCAAAAGTGACTCAGTATTATAAGAATATCCTAGTTTATTGTTTTGATATCCCATTTTTTGACAATTATAGGATAAATATTTATGAACTTACTGACTAAAACTTGCTTTGTACTTCTGCCTTCATAGATTGTTTTGTGTCTAACTGCCCCTAAAAATGTAGCTTAATCAGAATCCAATCCTCATTCTGCATGACTACCATGGCCTTCTCCTTGATAAACTCCCATATAGGCAGCAAGGCTAGCTAAACATTCAGAACACAAAGATCTGAAGCATCTGGAACTTGGCTTTATTGAAAATTTATAGCAAGTTCCTGGCCAGTTCAGTTTAGTTCAGTCACTCAGTCGTGTCCGACTCTTTGCGACGCCATGACTTGCAGCCCACCAGGCCTCCCTGTCCATCACCAACTCCCGGAGGTCACTCAAACTCATGTCCATTGATTCAGTGATGCCATCCAGCCATCTCATCCTCTGTCATCCCCTTTTCCTCCTGCCCCCAATTCCTCCCAGCATCAGAGTCTTTTCCAATGAGTCAACTCTTCGCATGAGGTGGCCAAAGTACGGGAGTTTCAGCTTTAGCATCATTCCTTCCAAAGAATACCCAGGGTTGATCTCTTTCAGAATGGACTGCTTGGATCTCCTTGTAGTCCAAGGGACTCTCAAGAGTCTTCTCCAACACCACAGTTCAAAAGCATCAATTCTTCGGTGCTCAGCTTTCTTCAGTCCAACTCTCACATTCATATATGACCACTGGAAAAACCATAGCCTTAACTAGATGGACCTTTGTTGGCAAAGTAATGTCTCTGCTTTTCAATATGCTATCAAGGTTGGTCATACTTTTTCTTCCAAGGAGTAAGCGTCTTTTAATGTCACGGCTACAATCACCATCTGCAGTGATTTTGGAGCCCAAAAAATAAAGTCTGACACTGTTTCCCCATCTATTTCCCATGAAGTGATGGAACCAGATGCCATGATCTTAGTTTTCTGAATGTTGAGTTTTAAACCAACTTTTTCACTCTCCTCTTTCACTTTCATCAAGAGGCTTTTGAATTCCTCTTCACTTTCTGCCATAGGGGTGGTGTCATCTGCATATCTGAGGTTACTGATATTTCTCCCAGCAATCTTGATTCCAGCTTGTACTTCTTCCAGGCCAGCGTTTCTCATGATGTACTCTGCATATAAGTTAAATAAGCAGGGTGGCAATATACAGCCTTGATGTACTCCTTTTCCTATTTGGAACCAGTCTGTTGTTCCATGTACAGTTCTAACTGTTGCTTCTTGACCTGCATATAGGTTTCTCAGGAGGCAGGTCAGGTGGTCTGGTATTTCCATCTCTTTCAGAATTTTCCACAGTTTCTTGTGATCCACACAGTCAAAGGCTTTGGCATAGTCAACTAAGCAGAAATAGATGTTTTTCTGGAACTCTCTTGCTTTTTTCATGATCCAACGGATGTTGGCAATGTGATCTCTGGTTCCTCTGCCTTTTCTAACACCAGCTTGAACATCTGGAAGTTCGCAGTCCATGTATTGCTGAAGCCTGGCTTGGAGAATTTTGAGCATTACTTTACTAGTGTGTGAGATGAGTTCCTGGCCAGAAAAAAAAAAAAAAAAAAAACAAATCTAATCAAGAGCAAGCAATATAAATATTTCATGACATTACAATCAGGTCGTTGGGCTTAGAAATTTTGTCTAAGTCCATAAAAGAAGAAAATGTTTGAAGATATAGCATCACCTGAATCAGGGGACAGATGTAATAGAGTTAGCCTCAGGACTCTCATTTTAGTACATCTTATTTTATCTCTATGTTTTGACATTTGAAGAGCAGAATGACAGTGAACTGTAATCAATGTGGTATCTTTGTTAATTGACAAAACTGTCAGAATACACAGAGTAATGCATTAGGAAGGTTTATGAGAAGGAGGGAAGGGAAATACTCTATATGGGAGATGTACCTGAGAATGTGGTTTACAATAGAACTGCTAAATTTGCAAATTAATGCCTCTCCAACTTTCTGCACTTCGGGAAATTTGTTTTTCCTTTGATGCCCTGGAGAAAGCTTTTAGAAGGCAATTACTTTAAACTCTGTTTAGTGAACCCTGAATAATCATTGGAAGGACTAATGATGAAGCTGAAGCTGAAGCTGAAGCTCCAATACTTTGGCCAGCATTAAGAGCCGACTCAATGGAAAAGACCCTGATGCTGGGAAAGTTGAGGGCAGAGGAGAAGGGAATGACAGAGGATGAGATGGTTGAATGGCATCACTGACTCAATGCATGTTAATTTGAGCAAACTTCAGGAGATGGCGAAGGACAGGGAAACCTGGCATCCTGTAGTCCATGGGGTGGTAAAGAGTCAGACACTACTTAGCTAGTGAACAACAGTCTCAGATTTCCTTTCCCATTCCAGCCTGATAACTGCCAGCTCAAGTGCATAGGACTCTGAAGATTATCTCTGACATTCGTTGCCTGATCTTTAAGCTTTACCTGCTGTTTAAAATTTGTTTTATTTTTAA
The DNA here is from genome assembly GCF_023091745.1 of Budorcas taxicolor. Taxonomy (NCBI): domain Eukaryota; kingdom Metazoa; phylum Chordata; class Mammalia; order Artiodactyla; family Bovidae; genus Budorcas; species Budorcas taxicolor. The sequence goes on from NC_068910.1 coordinate 77,291,230, forward strand.
CTTTTATATGATGTTTATCTGGATTGTAATCTTTTTTAATATCATGAAATTATTTCTTTTCCACAACTATGGGTGATGTGAACAGCAGAACATCATCTGACAGTTTTAAAACATAGACTCCAAAATAGAGTAATAGACTCTAATATTACTATTATTATTGCTATTAACTATTATTATCATTGATATTATTAGTCATCTAAATCATTTAAAATAAATTCAGACAACAAAATTTCTGTCATATTTCTTTTGTCTTCCTATTTCTTACTTCCACTTTACAATCAATAGTCTGTTTCAGCATGTGGTTTCACTCTACCTTGATCTAAGTAAGCCTATTGCTGGTGGTAATAATGATTTCCTTGATCAGTATTAGCTCTGATCTCACCCTTAGATCTAAACCTGTTAACCATAGTAGGCATGACCCCACACGCTCTGATCTGTGTTTATGCCTGTCTCTTCATCTCCTACCACTCTCTTGCTTGCTCATTTACTTTTATCAGTGCTAGCTTTATTGATGGTCCTTAAACACAAGAAATCTCTCCCTATTTGAGGACTTATCTGTTTCATCTCTCTATGAAACTTTGGCATGGATTTTATCTTCATTTCGTTCAGGACTCTGGACAAATAATACTGTACAGAGTTTCCTGACCACCTTATAAAAAATTACCTACTTCCACTTTCCTCTAACATTATGTGATTCAATTCTACTTCTAGATCTCATATCTTCTTGAAAATTATATATATATATGTTTCAGTTCAGTTCACTTGCTTAGTTGTGTCCAATTCTTTGCAGCCTCATGGGCTGCAGCATCCCAGTCCTCTCTGCCCATCACCAACTTCCAGAGTTTATTCAGTCTCGCATCCATTGAGTCTTTGATGGCATCCAACCATCTCATCCTCTGCCATCCCCTTCTCCTCCCACCCACATTATTTACCAGTATCAGGATCTTTTTCTATGAGTCAGTTCTTTGCATCAGGTGGCCAAAGTACTGCAGTTTCAGCTTCAGCATCAGCCCCTCCATTAGGACGGAATGATTGGATCTCCTTGCTATCCAAGGGACTATCAGGAGTCTTCCCCGACACCACAGTTCAAAATAATCAATTCTTGGTGCTTAGCTTTCTTTATAGTCCAACTCTTATATCCATACATGAATACTGGAAAAATCATAGCTTTGACTAGACACACCTATGTTTGTAACATCTCTGCTTTTTAATATGCTGTCCATGTTGGTCATAACTATACTTTCAAGGAGCAAACATATTTTAATTTCATGGCTGTAGTCACCGTCTTCCGTGATTTTTGAATTCTTCAAAATAAACTCTGTCACAGTTTCTATGTTTCCCCACCTATTTGCCATGAAGTGATGGGACCAGATGTCGTGATTTTAGTTTTCTGAATGTTGAGTTTTAAGCCAACATTTTCACTCTCCTCTTTCACTTTCATCAAGAGGCGCTTTATTTCTTCTTCACTTTCTACCATAAGGGTGGTGTCATCTGTATATCTGAGGTTATTGATATTTCTCTCAGCAATCTTGATTCTAACTTGTGCTTTATCCAGCCCAGCATTTCTCATGATGTACTCTGAATATAACTCAATGTGATCACTCACCTAGAGCTAGACATCCTGGAATGTGAAGTCAAGTGGGCCTTGGAAAGCATCACTATGAACAAAGTTAGTGGAGGTGATGGAATTCCAGTGGAGCTATTCCAAATTCTGAAAGATGATGCACTCAAAGTGCTACACTCAATATGCCAACAAACTTGGAAAACTCAGCAGTGGCCACAGGACAGGAAAAGGTGAATTTTCATTGCAATCCCAAAGAAAGGCAATGCCAAAAAATGCTTAAACTACCACACAGTTGCCCTCATCTCACACACTAGTAAAGCAATGCTCAAAATTCTCCAAGCCAGGCTTTAACAATACATGAACTGCGAACTTCCAGATGTTCAAGCTGGTTTTAGAAAAGGCAGAGGAACCAAAGATCACATTGCTAACATCCACTGGATCATGGAAAAAGCAAGGGAGTTCCAAAAAAAAACATCTATTTCTGCTTAATTGACTATGCCAAAGCCTTTGACTGTGTGGAGCACAATAAACTGTGGAAAATTCTGAAAGAGATGGGAATACCAGACCACCTGACCAACCTCCTGAGAAACCTATATGCAGGTCAGGAAGCAACAGTTAGAACTGTACATGGAACAACAAACTGGTTCCAAATAGGAAAAGGAGTACGTCAAGGTTGTATATTGCCACCCTGCTTATTTAACTTATATGCAGAGTACATCATGAGAACCACTGGGCTGGAGGAAGCACAAGCTGGAATCAAGATTGCTGGAAGATATATCAGTAACCTCAGATATGCAGATGACACCACTGTTATGGCAGAAAATGAAGAACTACAGAGCCTCTTGATGAAAGTGAAAGAGGAGAGTGAAAAAGTTGGCTTAAAGCTCAACATTCAGAAAACGAAGATCATGGCATCTGGTTCCATCACTACATGGGAAATAGATGGGGAAACAATGGAAACAGTGTCAGGCTTTATATTGGGGGGGGCTCCAAAATCACTGCAGATGGTGATTGCTGCCATGAAATTAAAAGACGCTTACTCCTTGGAAGAACAGTTATGACCAACCTTGATAGCATATTGAAAAGCAGCGATATTACCTTGCCAACAAAGGTCTGTCTAGTTAAGGCTTTGGTTTTTCCAGTGGTCATGTATGGATGTGAGAATTGGACTGTGAAGAAAGCTGAGCTCCAAAGAATTGATGCTTTTGAACTGTGGTGTTGGAGAAGATTCTTGAGGGTCCCTTGGACTGCAAGGAGATCCACAAGTCCATCCTAACAGAGATCAGACCTGGATGTTCATTGGAAGGACTGATGATTAAGCTGAAACTACAATACTTTGGCCACCTCTTGCAAAGTGTTGACTCATTGGTAAAGACCCTGATGCTGGGATGGATTGAGGGCAGGAGGAGAACGGGACGACCAAGGATGAAATGGTTAGATGGCATCATCACCTCAATGGACATGAGTTTGAGTGAACTCCGGGAGTTGGTGATGGACAGGGAGGCCTGGCATGCTGTGATTCATGGGGTCGCAAGGAGTTGGACACACTGAGCAACTGAACTGAACTGAACTGAAATCTGCATATAAGTTAAATAAGCAAGGTGACAATATACAACCTTGACATACTCCTTTTCTGATTTGGAACCAGTCTGTTGTTCCATGCCCAGTTCTAACTTTTGACTCTTGACTTGTATACAATTCCTCAGTAGGCAGGTTAGGTGGTCTGGTATTCCCATGTCTTGAAGAGGTTTCCACAGTTTATAGTGATCCACACGGTCAAAGCCTTTGGCATAGTCAAAAAGCAGAAGTAGATATTCTCCTGGAACTCTGTCGCTTTTTGATGATCCAGCAGATGTTGACAATTTGATCTCTGGTTCCTCTGCCTTTTCTTAAACTGGCTTGAACTTCTGGGATTTCATGGTTCATGTACTGTTGAAGCCTGGTTTGGAGAATTTTGAGCATTACTTTCCTAGCATGTGAGATGAGTTCAATTGTGCAGTAGCTTGAGCATTCCTTGGCATTGCCTTTCTTTGGGATTGGAATGAAAGCTGTCGTTTTCCTGTTCTGCAGTGACTGTTGAATTTTCCAAATTGGCTGGCATGTTGAGTGCAGCAAGTTCACAGCATCATCTTTTAGGATTTGAATAGCTCCACTGGAATTCCATCACCTCAACTAGCTTTGTTTATAACGAGCCTTCCTAAGGCCCACTTGACTTCTCATTCCAGGATGTCTGGCTCAAGGAGAGTGATCACACCTTTGTGATTATATGGGTCGTGAAGATCTTTTTTGTGTAGTTCTTCTGTGTATTCTTACCACCTTTTCTTAATATTTTCTGCTTCTGTTAGGTCCTTAGTATCCTTCTGTTAGAATACTACTTCTGTCCTTTATTGTGCCCATCTTTGCATGAAAATTTCCCTTGGTATCTCTACTTTTCTTGAAGAGATCTCTAGTCTATCCCATTCTATGGTTTTCCTCTATTTCTTTGCATGGATCACTGAGGAAGTCTTTCTTATCTCTCCTTCCTATTCTTTGGAACTCTGCATCAAGTGGATATATCTTTCATTTTTTCTTCAGCCTTTTGTTTTTCTTCTTTTCATAGCTGTTTCGAAGGTCTCCTCAGGCAACCATTTTGCCTTATTGCATTCCTTTTTCTTGGGGATGGTCTTGATCACTGCCTCCTATACAATGTCACAAACATCAACCGATAGTTCTTCAGGCACTCTATCAGATCTAATCCCTTGAAACTATTTGTCACTTCCACTGTATAGTAGTCTGGGATTTGATTTAGGTCATACCTGAATGGTCTACTGGTTTTCCCTACTTTCTTCAATTTAAGTCTGAATTTGGCAATAAGGGGTTCATGTTCTGAGCCACAGTCAGCTCCTAGTTTTGTTTTTGCTAACTGTATAGAGCTTCTCCATCTTTGGCTGCAAAGAATATAATCAATCTGATTTTTGTATTGACCATCTGGTGATGTCCATGTGTAGAGTCTTCTTTTGTGTTGTTGGAAGAGGGTATTTGCTATGACCAGTGCGTTCTCTCGACAAAAATCTGTTAGCCTTTGCCCTGCTTCATTCTGTACTTCAAGACCAAATTTGCCTGTTATGCCAGGTTTTTCTTGACATCCTCCTTTTGCATTCTAGTCCGCTATAATGAAAAGAACAGCTTTTTTATTTTTTTTTTATTTTTCAGTTCTAGAAGGTCTTGTAGGTCTTCATAGAAACGTTCAACTTCAGCTTCTTCAGCATTATTGGTTGTGGCATAGACTTTGATTACTGTAATATTGAACGGTTTGCCTTGGAAACGAACAGAGCTCATTCTGTTGTTTTTGAGATTGCATCCAAGTACTATATCTCAGACTCTTTTGTGGACTGTGATGGCTACTCCATTTCTTCTAAGGGATTCTTGCCCACAGTAGTAGATATAATGGTCATCTGAGTTAAATTCACCCATTCCAGTCCATTTTAGTTTACTGATTCCTAAAATCTCGATATTCACTCTTACCATCACCTGGTTGATCACTTCCAGTTTGCCTTAAATCATGGACCTAACATTCCAGGTTCCTATGCAATATTGCTCTTACAGCATCTGACTTTACTTCCATCACCAGTCACATCCACAAGTGGGTATTGCTTTTGCTTTGGCTCTGTCTCTTCATTCTTTCTGGAGTTAATTCTCCCCTGATTTCCAGTAGCATATTAGGCACCTACTGACCTGGGAAGTTCATCTTTCAGTGTCCTATCTTTTTGCCTTTTCATACTGTTCATGGGTTCTTAAGGCAAGAATACTGAAGTAGTTTGTCATTCCCTTCTCTAGTGGACCATGTTTTGTCAGAACTCTCCACCATGACCCATCCATCTTAGGGCTCATATTTTCATCAAGTTAGTGTGGTAGACTTGGGCATGGAATAAGCTGTCTTGGAAGAAGTCACCATTAACCCACCATAGAGCTTCCAGAACTTACAGAGGACTGGGGAAACAGATTCATTTCAGTTCAGTTCAGTTGCTTAGTTGTATCCAACTCTTTGAGAGCTCATGGACTGCAGCACTCCAGGCCTCCCTGTCCATCACCAACTCCCGGAGTCCACCCAAACTCATGTCCGTTGAGTTGGTGATGCCATCCAACCATCTCATCCTCTGTCGTCCCCTTCTCCTCCTGCCTTCAATCTTTCCCAGCATCAGGGCCTTTTCTAATTAGTCAGTTCTTTGCATCAGGTGGCCAAAATATTGGAGTTTCAGATTCAACATCAGTCCTTCCAATGAACACCCAGGACTGATCTCCTTTAGAATGGACTGGTTGGATCTCCTTGTAGTCCAAGGGACTCTCAAGAGTCTTCTCCAACACCACAGTTCAAAAGCATCAGTTCTTTTGCTCTCATCTTTCTTTATAGTCCAACTCTCACATCCATACATGACCACTGGAAAAACCATAGATTTGACTAGATGGAACTTTGTTGGCAAAGTAATATCTCTGCTTTTTAGTATGCTGTCTATGTTGTCAGACTCTGGGAGGGCACAAACAGAATCTTGTACACACCAGGACCCAGGAGAAAGGAGCAATCACCCCACAAGAGACTGATCCATACTTGCCCATGAGTGTCCAGGAGTCTCTGGCAGAGGCATGTGTTAGTGGTGACCTGTTGTAGGGTTGGGGGCATTGAGTCTAGCAGTGTGTGCATGGGACCTTTTGAGGGAGGTCCCCATTATCTTCATTACCTCCACCATAGTTTGGCCTCAGGTCAAATAACAGGGAGAAAACACACCCTTGCCCTTCAAGAGAAAATTGGATTAAAGGTTTACTGAGCATAGCCTAGCCATTCAGAACAAAACCCATTTTCCTCCTCAGTCTGTCTCTCCCATCAGGAAGATTCCATAGGCCTCTTATCCTTCTCCATCAGAGGGCAGACAGACTGAAAACTACAATCACAGAAAATTTTTACGTTTGCCTGTTTATTATTTTATTTTTCCTACTAGAGTGTAAGCTCTAATGAGCAGGTAGTCTGTTTTATTAATTAAGTTTCTTTCCATGTTCTGTTACACAGTCTGGTACAATGAAGATGCTTAATCAATATCCCCAGGGTGTGTGTAACCATAGACATGGCTTATTGAATAGGTGCCTAGACTTTGTGCTGAAGTGGTCCTGGGCTTCATGCTATTTGTCAACTAAATAATTTTAGCTGGGTTTCCATTTTAAGCTTCAGTAATATTTATCAATAAACTGTTATAAAATTATATCAGATAATACAAGTAAATAGCCCAATGAACAGTATATATTGTTATAGTATTTCCATTAATGTTAACTTATCATACACACAAAACTGTAAGTTTTATTTGGGCAAGGGCAATGGCTTTCTTGCCAATATGATTTTTCCAATGTGTGGCCCATACTAACAGTTCAATAAGTATTTGTTGAATAATTAACAGTAAATAAATTAATGCTTGAAGCAAAAAGAATGCTTGTGTAAATATGTATACATACATATATATATACACATATTTTTATATATTATACTACTGTGTTTATACAGTAACATACAATACCCATAGCAAATACTATGAAGTATATAATTTATATAATTGTAATGGTGATTGATGTTTTGATATGCCCTGTTGGTATTACTCAAAGCAAATTCACCATATTTTATAAGATAATCATGTATGCATTTGTCTTAGAACTGTCCAACTCTTTGTGACCACATGATCTACAGCCCACCAGACTCCTGTTTGTGGGAACTTCTAGGCAAAAATACTGGACTGGATTGCCATTTACTCCTCCAAGAAATCTTTCTGGCCCAGGTATCAGAACTGTGTCTCCTGCATTGACAAGCAGATTTTTTTTTTTTTTTATCACTGAGCCACCTGGGAATTTCAAGATAATCATAGGTATTTTATTTTAGACATTTCTTAAAATAGTATGTCTTTGATGTGCTAGGATTTCTTGACCTCATACAGTTATATGGAATTTCAGATGTTAAGATTTCAGTAGATAATGAGTTATATCTTACAAAGCAAAAAACTTTTGGTACTTTTCTTAGAATGTTAGGTTATAATCATTCTACTGAATGTGAGACTATGTCTGGCATATTTGATAAATAGGAAATTCTGGAGTTCTGTGAAGAGACTGTAAATTCTTTTCACTCAAAGGAAGTGTCTGACACAGTTCAGTCTTTGGCACTGACACTCTACGTATGCTACTTGGATGAGTTTTCATTTATAGGTGCAGTGACTTCTGGAATCAACTTTTAAAAGCAAAGCTCTGAGAAACCTCTTTAGAAAACCCAAATCTCCCCATTCGCTAAAATTTCAATAATCTGACTGGTCTACAATCAGTGTATAGTTTTAATGTGATGTGAAAAGATCAATAATTACTTTGAAGCTTTTATTTCAGTGCAAAAGAAACTCATTTTCTCCCTCGACTTTTGCCAAGGAAAATATTTTTTAAAGATAATGTAAGTATTTTTTAAAAGATAATGGTAAGTTATTATAACATATAATATATGTATTTGACAACTTTGATTAAAAGGATTTCAAAATAACATTTTAAAGTATATCTTTAAAATCACTGCAGAATTTGATTTTTCCCTCACACTTGCATTTCAGCAGACAAAGGAATGGTCCTATACATTTTATCTCTGTATAATAAATTACAGAAAATAATCTTATTATAAACTTTATAGATACTGCATGTTTGATCTTCCAGAGTTCTCAAACACTTCATTTAAAAAGTATTTTATGGAGATATTAATTTACAAATGCTTGATATTATTTGCAAACAAACTACTAAAACTCAAGATAAATCTTATTAACAGGTATTTTGGAATAAATTACAAAATGGAATTTAAATTTATCTGTGAAACTAAGTTTTAAATCTTTGCTTTAAAAAATGGCAAATTATACTCATAGCATTGTAAAATGAAGCAATGTAGTTTATGATAAGTCTTATTTGAGAGCATGGAAGTTAAATCCTAGAGCTGTGTGTTTGAATGCATTTAGTACACTTATATCAAATATTTAGAATACATATGTGCATATATCTGTGCATATGAAACATATATGTTTATGAAACATCTGATTGTTTGGAGATTGAGAAAGGAGGATGACGGGACTGTGTGCTATCATCCTGTTTGTTTAAGCTATATGCTGAGCACATCATGAGAAATGCTGGGCTGGATGAGTTACAAGCTGGAATCAAGATAGGGAGGAGAAACATTAACAACCTCAGATATGTGGATGATGCCACTCTAATGGCAGAAAGGGAAGAGGAACTAAAGAGCTTCTTGATGACGGTGAAGGAGGAGAGTGAAAAAGCCAGCTTAAAACTAAATATTAAAAAAAAAAGGAAAAACTAAGAATGTGGCATCAGGCCACTTCATGGCAAATAGAAGGGGAAAAGGTGGAACTAGTGGCACCCTCTTCTTGGGCTCTAACATCACTGTGGATAATGATTGTAGACATGAAATAAGATGATTGCTTCTTGACAGGAAAGCTATGACAAACCTTGACAGTGTGTTGAAAAGCAGAGACATTACTCTGCCAACAAAGGTCCATATAGTCAAGGCTATGGTGAGAACTAGACCATAAAGAAGGCAGAAAGCAAAATAATTGATGCCTTTGAACTGTGGTGCTGGAGAAGACACTTGAAAAACCCTTGGATAACATGGAGACCAAACCAGCCAATCTTAAGGGAACTCAATCCTGAATACTTATTGGAAAGATTGATATTGAAGCTGAAGCTCCAGTATTTGGTCATTTGATGTGAACAGCCGACTCATTGGAAAAGTCCCTGATGCTGGGAAAGAATGAAGGCAGAAGGAGAAGAGAGCTTCAGAGGATGAGATGGCTGGCCAGCATCACTGATGGAATGAACATGAACTCGGGCAAACTCCAGGAAATGGTGAGGGACAGGGAGGCCTTACATGCTGCAGTCTATGGGGTCACAAAGTCAGACATGACTGGGTGACTGAACAGCAATGTGCATGTATGTACATATGTATTTGTATTTGCTATGTATGTATCTTGTGTTTAATACATATATATTTTTATTTAGTAAATACATGTTTATATTTGGAATACACACCCATAAATACATATAAAGCAAACAAGTCTATATTTTTGTGCCTCAGAATAAGTTCCCTTATACTGAGTTTATTGGCAAGCACTCTGGCAAACATACTCATTAAAAAGTGGGAAAGACAGAAAAAGATGGGTAGAAAGAGAAGGTTATTTTCAATGTAGTTGAAAACAAAGACCCATTTTACAGGGAGGTCTGGAGTTGTTATTACCCTTCAGTTTTGTCCCAAACTTGTGCAAAGCAGCCTGGCCCCTGGAGTACCACATCAGCTGGCATTTACTGAGGACCATCCTAAGAGGGGCTATAACTCTGGTTGAGTCAGCTTTCTTGGGCTTCTCAGGTGGCACAGCAGTAAAGAATCTACCTGCTAACACAGGAGACACAGGAGATATGGTTTTGATCCTTGGGTTGGGAAGTTCCTCTGGAAGAAAAAATGGTAAGCCACCCAGTATTCTTGCCTGGATAAGTCCATGGGCAGAGGGGTCTGGCAGACTACATATAGTCCATGGGGTAACCAAGAGTCAGACATAACTGAACACACACACGTGAGACAGTTTTTTGTGCGATTCCAGTTATCAGTGCAACTGATATTCTTAACAGCTAGAGAATGAACTACATAGGCCTTGAAAAGGATATCTGGGCAGAGAACCAGAGTATCCAGTAAAATTCACCCCTTGCACCATGTTAAAAAAAAAAAAAAAAGTAAAACTTAGACCCATAACTTTGTGTAGCAAATAAAGTAGAAAATAGTCAAGCCTGCAGTAAAAATAGCCCTGGATCTTGAGCCATGCAACCCTATAGGCTTTATGTTACTAGAATGTCCTACAACTGGAAAAGATAGGTGAAGCTAATGGTAAGGCCTAAATTAAAACATGTAAAAGTGTTAGTTGTTCAGTCTTATTTAATTCTTTGCAACTCCATAGACTGTAGCCCACCAGGTTCCTCTGTCCATAGAATTCTCTAGGCAAGGTTACTGGAGTGGGGAGACGTTCCTTTCTCTGGGGAATCTTCCCAACCCAGGAATTAAACTCCTGCATTGCAGGTGGATTCTTTACTGTGTGACCCACCAGGATAGCACAAATTTAGATGTAGTTCCCTTAGAATTCTGGAGCAAGACCATACTATCTACAGAAAAATATTATGTAGCATGTGAAGATTAGCACCTAGAATGTGAGCTCTGGTCAGATGGAGGACCTGACAATTATTAAAAGCTGTGCACCGAGAGAATGCCATTTGAGCTGAAGCCGAATAGACACACTAAGGCATAGGTTGAGTGGGTGTTTGCTCAGATGTTAAATCCTATTTAAGGCTGAATTCCAATACATATTCCCCATGAAATATTTTCTAGGCATCTTGCCTCCTTTCTCATTTGGAATGAATTACTCTCTACTCAAAGGAGTATGCTCCCATATTAACAAGCTATTCTTTGTTAAGCTGTGTTAAGCTGTTAATATTTGTAGCTACTTAGAAAAGAATTTTACTTAGTTAAAATATCTGAGTCTTTTATATACTCTTTTAAATATACAGACCTTAAAGATAATCTCCTCTTTGTGGTGGTTTAACACACCTTGGAACCATATAGAAGTAATAAATGGTTTGCCCAGAGTCATACTTATTTATTGTCATGGCAATACATAAAAATCATGACTTTGGAAGGTGTTTTAATGTCAGATATAGTCCCAGGTTTCGACTGTTCCCTCATTTTACACCCAGAGTTACTTGCCAATGACAAAGATCAATAGCCCACTGGGACTGACAAGCAAAAGGAATTAGAAACTTGAAACCAAGCTACTTGCTTGGACTATAGAGCAGAGCAGGGGATTTTTTTTTTTGAATTATTAAAACACATAAATAACAACACAGTTGTAAGAGTTCTGTCTAATGCAAAGGAAATGGCTTATCTATAGATAATGTATTTGGATTTACAGACTTTGATTTTTTTTTCTTCAAAATAATGTATGAAAAAGACAAAAGAGAATATTGTAGATGAAAACTGAAAGAAATTGCAATCTAAAGCTTTGAATTTGTAGTTTATGTTTTTCAAAATTCTCTCTTTCCTTTATGATCCTAACCCATGTAAAGACGCAGTTTCTGATTTATGCCACAGTGGTCATATAAGGCAAGCTGGTGTATGAAAAAAGTGGATTTTGCAACTGCTATAAGAAATAATATCAGCAAAAACAGGGGTTCCCATATTGCTTATGTCTCTAGGAAATACTGGTAAACTGAAAGAGGTAGGTAGCTACCTGAATTTCTTCATTTTATTCTAACTTTAACATCTTCTTTAAAGCAAAACTTGAATGAAAACCTTCAGGGGTCATCCTTGTCTTTATAACCTGTATAATATGGATCATAGCTTGGGTTGTCTCTCTGTGTGGTGGCTTTGAGACCCTCATATTTTTTGGGGGGTGTGTGTGGTTATGTTATACATCACTTTATTTATTTATTTTAAAATATAAATTTATTTATTTTAATTGGAGACTAATGACTTTAAAATATTGTATTGGTTTTGCCATACATCAACATGAAAATGCCACAGGTATACACGTGTTCCCCATCCTGAACCCCCCTCCCTTCTCCCTCCCTGTACCATCCCTCTGGGTCATCCCAGTGCACCAGCCCCAAGCATCCTGTATCATGCATCAAACTTGGACTGGCGATTCATTTCATATATGATATTATACATGTTTCAATGCCATTCTCCCAAATTATCCCACCCTCTCCCTCTCCCTCAGAGTCCAAAAGACTGTTCTATACATCTGTGTCTCTTTTGCTGTCTTGCCTACAGGGTTATCGTTACCATCTTTCTAAATTCCATATATACATGTTAGTATACTGTATTGGTGTTTTTCTTTCTGGCTTACTTCACTCTGTATAATGGGCTCCAGTTTCATCCACCTCATTAGAACTAATTCAAATGTATTCTTTTTAATGGATGAGTAATACTACATTGTATATATGTACCACAGCTTTCTTATCCATTCATCTGCTGATGGACATCTAGGGTGCTTCCATGTCCTGGCTATTATAAACAGTGCTGTGATGAACATTGGGGTACATGTGTCTCTTTCGATTCTGGTCTCCTCGGTGTGTATGCCCAGCAATGGGATTGCTGTGAGACCCTGATTTTTATAATGTCTTGTCCTGGGTAACTGTGTATAGTCTCAAGAATGATTATATCTGTAACACATTCATCCTCTGTAACTTTTTCTCATCTCTTGCTTGGCATGACTACACTGAGCATTTCTGATGGTCACTTTTGACTATTTTAATACCGTCTCCCCAAGTAGTGGCCTTATGCACATCTCACTACATCACAATCATAACTTGAATCCTTATCCGCTAACACTCTTTTGTGAGGACACACACACACATACACACAAGAATAGCCAGGATAAGAATGTTGGATTTAAAAGCATAAATAAAAATAAATAATATTTTGGAAAATTGGGGATATTAGAATGAAACTGAAATGTTTTTTAATTATGGTGCTGCAGAAGGCTCGAGAGAATCCCTTGGACTGCAAGGAGGTCAAATCAGTAAAAACTAAGGGAAATCATCCTTGAATATTCATTGGAAGGACTGATGCTGAGCTGGAGCTCCAATACTTTGGCCACCTGATACAAAGAGCTGACTTATTGGAAAAGACCCTGATGCTGGGGAAAATAGAAGGCAAAAGGAAAAGGGGGTGACAGGATGGGATGGTTAGATAGCATCATCGACTCAATGAGCATGACTCTAAACAAACTCCAGGTGATAGTGGAGGGTAGAAGCACCTGGTGGGAGAAGGAAATGGCAATCCACTCCAGTTTTCTTGCCTAGAGAATTCCATGGACAGAGGAGCCTGGTGGGCTGCTGTCTATGGGGTCACAAAGAGTCGGACACAACTAAAGTGACTTAGCAGCGGCAGAAGAAGAAGAACCTGGCATGCTGCAGTCCATGCTTTAGTCCAAGGTATGGAATACAGCTTAGCTACTGAACAATAATGTGCAAAAAATAAAATACAAGCACCCCACACATGCACACAAACTGGTTACTAGGTTTTGCTGTTCCTTCTCTGTCAGGATTCTTCTCAGGCTTTGCTCCACTGCTCTGTCACCTTCCTCCACCCACCCACCATTTCTCAACGGTTGGCTTTCACTTTTCAGGAGTCCAGTTCAAATGTTTTTCCCTCTCTTGAGTGCAGGCTCCATCCCTTGGACTCAGAGAGAAATTAAGCCCCATTCTCAGATTAAAGTCAAGTGCCTTGAGTTGCCCTGAATGATTGATCTCTGATACACCACTTCCTTCAGGGCAAACCACTACTCTGGTTCCTGAATGTTTTATGTGGCATGGGATCAGGATAGGTCATCACACTACAAGCTGTAAAGCTTCCAGGGGAATGTACTGTCAGCTCGAATAAGCTCACCAATTGGTCCATCCCTTTTAAAGCATCTGCCTGCACTGCGGGGACCTGGGTTCAATTCTTGGGTCAAGAAGCATTCCTGGAGAAGGAAACGGCAATTCACTCCAGTATTCTTACCTGGAGAATCCCATGGACAGAGGAGCCTGGAGGGCTACAGTCATGGGATCGCAAGAGTTAGACACGACTTAGGGCTATCTTTCTTTCTTGTCTTTCTTTCTTGACTGAGGGAGGATCTGTCTGGAGACAAACTTCAACTTCCACACAGGAAGGTAGAAGGTGCATTTTTACTGACCATTTATTTGTTCTTGTTGTTGTTGTTGCTACTATTGTTTATTTTTACAGCTGCAAATTGTGAAGTCAAGGATTTGTCCCTAACAACAGAAATAATCACTGATAACTTACAGCTTGCCCCTGCTGCAGTGTGTGTGTGTGTGTGTGTGTGTGTGTGTGTGTGCGCACATGCACTCAGTTTCTCAGTCCTGTCCAGCTCCTCTTTGCAAGCCTATGGATCCATCTGTAGCCTGCCAGGCTCCTCTGACCATGAAATTTTCCAGGCAAGAATACTGGATTCGGTATTTCATCCTTCAAGAGATCTTCCTAACCCAAGGACTGAACCAGCGTCTCTTACCTTTCCTGCATTGGAAGATGAGTTCTTTACCACTACAAAGTGGGTTGAATGTTAATGCTGTCTTTTTGTTGTTGTTTGTTTTCAGTGGCTGTTTAATCAGTATGTAGTCAGTTTTAAAAATATTCTGCTTGAAAAATATCATATCAGTTATAAAGTTGGGTTAAATCAGTGGAAATCAGTGATTTTTCTTATGCATTTTTATGTTTGGATTTTATTTTAATGTATATTTACAGGAGATATTGTATTATAGTTGGCAGGTGATGTTGTGACAGAAATAATTAAGAATGGATAGAATTGAAAGGCAAAGTGTATATATATATATATACACACAGAGAGAGAGATAGATTATTTGAAGATGAAAATAAGTACTACTTACAGTTATTCTTTAGCGATGTCAAGCAAAGAATTAACTAGCAAGTATGGAGTTGGGATGGACAGGGAGGCCTGGCGTGCTGCAATTCATGGGGTTGCAAAGAGTCGGACTCGACTGGGCAACTGAACTGAACTGAACTGATTACTAAGAAGAATTCATTCTAGACCAAGCCCTAGGCCATGTGCTGTGGGTTAAATACTATTTAAATCTTAGAGAAAACTTTGGTATTAAAAAGCTTCAGTCACCTTTTTTTGTGAGATGTATTCCTCATAAACTTGAAAGTACACTTTTGAAAATCCTAAATTTATAAGGTTTAAAAAAGAGGTAGATTAATTTCTTTGAAACTCTACTTCCTGAAAGTTACACACCCTGTAGCCATGTCTTGGTAAATAAGTTTATTTTACTTGCTTTCTGTAATGAAGAATGTAAATATGTCTGTTTGGTAAAATATTTTAAAAGTCTTCTTTTGTCAAATTAATCTTATTTATTTAATTCCACTGATCTCTGTTTGACAGCACACTTGTTTAGTGACTTTACTATATTTTAGTGGACTAAAACATAATGTTCAATTATTTATTTCTTATTCTAATCAGATATAACCTGATCATTTCTACCAAATTCCAAACATTGTAAATTTCCTCCTCTCCCAGATCTACCACAGTTACAACTATCCTTAGGTGTGTTTTGCCTGGAAGAATAACTGTTCTCTGTCTTCACAACAGAGTCGATCAAAGTGGCTATGCATTATGGCCCATCCAGCAAAGGTTATCCAAGAAAAACTGCTGATTGAAAATAATGTGTGGAACCACTACCAATCGATGCTCTGGTAAATCTTTCCATTTAGCTGCAAAGGGCCACTTGGTAACTGTATAAAAATACTCATATCCACAGGACTGTAGTTTGTAATATAGCTTTTTCCAGATGGTTCCTTGGAGGTCTCATTCTGAGTTTTGAAAATATTTTTGAAGAGAACATGGACATCTGATGATAAATAAAATCATGATTGTATTGAAATAGTGAAAATTCAGGTTGCTATATAACATCTTACCAGAGCTTTTTAAACATTATTCATTTTCAAAATAACTTTTAGATGAACTTTGAGAAATGTGACTTGATTTTGACAATTCTAGATACCAAGGTCCCTCATTTATAATAGTATATCAATTGGTGATTTGAAGGAGGTTGTTTTTTATAGTTGTGACCTCTAAATCCTGAGAGTTCTCATCTTCTGAATAATACTTTGTTTTCTCTATTTCCATTAAAAGTTACAGTATCTTAATATTTTGGTATAAAGACTACTTCTATATCAATCATAAGCAAGAAAAGTGTGACATGGGAATGTTTAGAAATTAGGATATAGTTAAAATTTGTTTTAAATCAAATTGAAAGGATGGTAGAACAATTTAATACAAATCTGTAACTAGCAATTATATTTTACCAGAAAAATCACCCTTGTTTTTATGATTTTTACTAAGTGGTGGTCTTTTATGATATAATATTGTTTTCAACATGGTCACTAATATGAATATGTATGTGGAGATTATTGACTTATGTGACATGTATACTAACTCCTGGTATATTGAAGGAACACTTTTCCAGCTTTACTGAGATATAATTGACATATGATTCTTTGTAAGTTTAGTGATGATTTGATATATATATATTGAAATCGATTAGCATTTTCACAGTGATGTTTTATCTGTGGATAGTGGCTAATTGGTCTTGTGAGGAGCAGTGAAGTCAGGAATAACTTATGACATGATCTTAACAGCATCATTTATTTTGTTTTTAACTAAGATTTATATTGTCACCCTGCTTATTTAACTTATATGCAGAGTACATCATGAGAAACGCTGGGCTGGAAGAAGCACAAGCTGGAATCAAGACTGCCGGGAGATATGCAGATGACACCACCCTTATGGCAGAAAGTGAAGAGGAACTAAAAAACCTCTTGATGAAAGTGAAAGAGGAGAGTGAGAAAGTTGGCTTAGAGCTCAACATTCAGAAAACGAAGATCATGGCATCTGGTCTGATCACTTCATGGGAAATAGATGGGGAAACAGTGGAAACAGTGTCAGACTTTATCTTTTTGTGCTCCAAAATCACTTCAGATGGTGATTGCAGCCATGAAATTAAAAGATGCTTACTCTTTGAAAGGAAAGTTATGACCAACCTAGATAGCATACTGAAAAGCGGAGACATTACTTTGCCAACAAAGGTCCGTCTAGTCAAGGCTATGATTTTTCCTGTGGTTGTGTACTGATGTGAGAGTTGGACTGTGAAGAAGGCTGAGCGCCGAAGAATTGATGCTTTTAAACTGTGGTGTTGGAGAAGACTGTTGAGAGTCCCTTGGACTGCAAGGAGATACAACCAGTCCACTCTGAAGGAGATCAGTCCTGGGTGTTCATTGGAAGGACTGATGCTGCAACTCCAATTCTTTGGCCACTATGTGAAGAGTTGCCTCATTGGAAAAGACCCTGATGCTGGGAGGGATTGGGGGCAGGAGGAGAAGAAGACGACAGAGGATGAGATGGCTGGATGGCATCACCGACTCGATGGACATGAGTTTGGGTAAACTCTGGGAGTTGGTGATGGACAGGGAGGCCTGGCATGCTGCAATTCATGGGGTCGCAAAAAGTTGGACATGACTGAGCGACTGGGTCATATGTGTGTGTGAAAGAGAGAGAGAAAGGAGAGAGAGATGTTTATTTCCTTATCAAAAAAGAGAAATCACATTTATCAGTCCTAGTTAATTGAGACTGAGATTTTCCCCACAAATCGGTTATCAAATTCTTTCTCACTTTACAAAACAAAATACAGGTGGTGAAATGCATGCATGCTGTCACTTGGAAAAATGCTTATGTTGCTTTTCCATACACATAAACATCCAAAATTAAATTAGACAAAGTCCTTTATTATGTAACATTTAACACCATAATTATTTTGGTTTATGTGTTTCTGCAATAACACTACTTTGAAGCAGTTCTTCTTAAGCTGCAGGTGTGCAGTCTATGAGTGCTTCAACCTATGTTTGCTTTTCTGCATTTTCCTTCAACTACATGGAGATTTCTATTAAATATTTTTCTGTACTGACCACATACATAATCATATTAAAAAATTGTTAAACAGCAAAGCCTGGAGCTGTGGAAGCTAGGGATAAAATTAGTCAAGGCAGTAGAGGAAATCAGTATTGATTTTTCAAATAAATGGGGACATTGATGTTAATCTTTTGTGTCTCTATTCAATATAGTCATAACCATCTGTTCTTCACACAATTCTACTTAGCCTTTACAAAAACTCCATCACCCTATCAGTGTGAAAGAAGAAGGCATTGTCTGGAATTTGGATGTGGTTCCAGTAGATACACGTTGAGGAGAGTGGACTTCCTTACATGTTTTCTCAAGTACGCTAGAATACAAACTCCAGAAGGGCAAGGTATTTTGTCCACTTATGTCTCCCCAGTACCTTTTATACAGATGGCACATAGAAGGTCCTCTATAAATATCCATTAATCAAATAAAGGAAAATTACAAGTAATATTAGTTAATAAAAAATTCTGCATTCAAAATTTTGAACCTTAGGGAATGTAAACCAAATGGCAGAATTTTCCATGGATGGATTTTGCTTCCTCATACACATCAAGAGATCATACCAATAACAACTAAATTTCAGCTCAAAAATTCAAAATAGGATAACATAAGGCCAAGAGCATAACAGAATCAAGTTTAACTGAGACGACCCGGAGGGATGGTACGCGGAGGGAGGAAGGAGGTGGGGTTCAGGATGGGGAACATGTGTATACCTGTGGCAGATTCATGTTGATGTATGGCAAAACCAATACAATATTGTAAAGAAATTAACCTCCAATTAAAATAAATTCATATTTAAAAAAAATAAGAAGCAGCTTATTCTCAGAGGAGGCTGCAAACACTGTCCTAAACCTTAGGTGATACACACGTGCACACACACACATACACTCTTTTTCATATTGCATTTACATAGTTAGCAAACAATTTGCTATATTATGGTTTCAATCATTCCCTTTATTAGTCTTCAGTGTTTAGTCGCTCAGTCGTGTCTGACTCTTTACGACCCCATGGACTATAGACTGCCACGCTCTTCTATCCATGGGATTTCCCAGGCAAGAACACTGGAGTGGCTTGCCATTTCCTCCTCCAGGGGACCTTCCTGACCCTGAGATCAAGCCCATGTCTCCTGCATCTCCTGCTTAGCAGGCAAATTCTTTACCACTGAAGCCCTAAAGAAGTTCTTTAAAACAGTAGTTTTTAAACAAGGAATTTTTCTCCCTAGGAGATATTTGGAAATTTCTTGACATATTTTTGATTGTCACCAATGGAGGGTTGCTATTACCATCTAGTAAGCAGAGGCCAAGGATGCTGCTAAACATCCCACAATACGTAGACCAGGCATCCACAACAAAGAAAAATACAGTCTAGAAAAATCAATAACACTGAGATTGAGAAATTTGGCAATGAAAGAGCTTTTATCATATTTTGTGGAGAACTTTTGATACTTAGAATGGAGACAATTGTTAAATAAGACTCTCATACTCAGGTTGACTAACCCAGATAGGGAGAAGCTGCAAAGACATAGTTCTTTTTACACACTTCATGGTTATAGCTAAATTAACTACATACACAAATACAAATTAAAAATAAATTTAAAATGATCCTGGGAATTTTCTGTCTTTACAGATAAATTTGAAAGTGAGAGTGAAAGTGTTAGTCACTTGGTCATGTCTGACTCTTTGTGACTCCATGGATTATAGCCCACCAGGCTCCTCTGTCCGTAAGATTTTCCAGGCAAGAATACTGGAATGGGTAGCCATCCCCTTCTCCAAAGGATATTCCCAATCCAGGGAACAAATTCAGGTCTCCTGCATTGTAGGCAGTTTATTTAGCATCTGAGCCACCAGGGAAGCCCACAGATACATTTGACTATCATAAAAATCAAAGTTGAAAATTTCTATCAAGGCAATAATTCCCACTAGCAAACCCTGTGATTTAGGCAAAGGGACTTGTTTGAGAAATGATGTTTTGTTGACATCTAAAATATAACAAGACCATATAAGTTATCAAGTGTACAATTATTTAAATACATGTCGGAGAGTGTTTTCCTTATGTTCTCCTCTAGGAGTTTTATAGTTTCTGGTCTTACGTTTAGATCTTTAATCCATTTTGAGTTTATTTTTGTGTGTGGTGTTAGAAAGTGATGAAGTTTCATTCTTTTACAAGTGGTTGACCAGTTTTCCCAGCACTACTTGTTAAAGAGATTGTCTTTACTCCATTGTATATTCTTGCCTTGTTTGTCAAAGATAAGGTGTCCATATGTGTGTGGATTTATCTCTGGGCTTTCTATTTTGTTCCATTGATCTATATTTCTGTCTTTGTGCCAGTACCATACTGTCTTGATGGCCCATTTTTTGATTGGGTCATTTATTCTTCTGGAATTGAGCTGCATAAGTTGCTTGTATATTTTTGAGATTAGTTGTTTGTCAGTTGTTTCATTTGCTATTATTTTCTCCCATTCAGAAGGCTGTCTTTTCACCTTGCTTAGAGTTCCCTTTGTCATGCAGAAGCTTTTAATTTTAATTAGATTCCATTTGTTCATTTTTGCTTTTATTTCCAGTATTCTGGGAGGTGGATCATAGAGGATCAAAAATATACAAGCAACTTATGCAGCTCAATTCCAGAAAAATAAACGACCCAATCAAAAAATGGGCCAAAGAACTAAATAGACATTTCTCCAAAGAAGACATACAGATGGCTAACAAACACATGAAAAGATGCTCAACATCACTCATTATTAGAGAAATGCAAATCAAGACCACAATGAGGTATCACTTCACACCAGTCAGAATGGCTGTGATCCAAAAATCTACAAGCAATAAGTGCTGGAGAGGATGTGGAGAAAAGGGAACCCTCCTACACTGCTGGTGGGAATGCAAACCAGTACAGCCACTATGGAGAACAGTGTGGAGATTCCTTAAAAAATTGCAAATATAACTGCCTTATGACCCAGCAATCCCACTGCTGGGCATACACACCGAGGTAACCAGAATTGAAAGAGACACATGTACCCCAATGTTCATCGCACCACTGTTTATAATAGCCAGAACATGAAAACAACCTAGACGTCCATCAGCAGATGAATGGATAAGAAAACAGTGATACACATACACAATGGAGTATTACTCAGTCATTAAAAAGAATACATTTGAATCAGTTCTAATGAGGTGGATGAACCTGGAGCCAATTATACAGAGTGAAGTAAGCCAGAAAGAAAAACACCAATACAGTATACTAACACATATATTTGGAATTTAGAAAGATGGTAACGATGACCCTGTATGTGAGACAGCAAAAGAGACACAGATGTGTAAAATGGACTTTTGGACTCTGAGGGAGAGGGAGAGGGTGGGATGATTTGGGAGAACGGCATTGAAACATGTATAATATCTTATGTGAAACGAATCACCAGTCTATGTTCGATACAAGATATGGGATGCTTGGGGCTGGTGCACGGGGATGATCCAGAGAGATGATATGGGGTGGGAGGTGGGAGGGGGTTCATGATTGGGAACTCATGTACACCCGTGGCAGATTCATGTCAATGTATGGCAAAACCAATACAGTATTGTAAAGTAAAATAAAGTAAAAATAAAAATTAAAAAAAAAATTATGCTCAAATTCACAGAACTGATTAGAAAAATAAAATAACCCATACATTTGAAAAAATAAATAAATAAATACATGAAATGCAGTGCTTGATCTTCTTTGAATCACATAGGATAATATTAAGGCATAATCATTCATCCAGTTGATATCAAGAATGATATATTGAAAATGACATGTTAGTTGAGTTCCTTCTAGAAGCCAAATCAGACATGGAATTAGAAAAGCATGAGATTTACTGAGGAAAATGCCTGTTCAACTGGCTTCCCAGGAGGTGCTAGTGGTAAAGAACACATCTGACAATGTAGGAGATGTAAGACATGCAGGTTCAATCTCTGGGTGGGGAAGATCCCCTGTAAGAGAGCATGGTAAAACACTCCAGTATTCTTTCTGAGAGAATCCCAGGGACAGAGGAGACTGACCGGCTACAATCTATAGGATCACAAAGAGTCAAACTGAAGTACTTAGCAAGCATGCATGCAGGTCCATTCAATATGGTGAGAGAGAGTCATAGAAGAAGAAAAAAGCAGTGAGATGGAGCTGCTGTTCTGATACCTGTGAAGGAGAGAGGAACATGGAAGAGCCCTCTAGGAAGTGCCTTGGACCCCAGCAGAGTTCCAAGAAAGGCTTGAACAGGCTAATGAGAAATCCTCAAGTCCCAAACTCCCATGTGAGGAGCTCCCAGCCTTTCAGGAACAGGGCTACATTAAGATCCTCACTGTGCAGAGTTATCAACTAGGGGCAATCCACAAAAGCTTGACCTCATCATGAATGAAATGGCTAGGCTAAAGAAGCATCATGGCACTATCTATAAGTATGTTCCCTGTATTAAGAAATGTCAATAGTTCATTTTCATAGTGGCTACATCATTGAAGACATAATGGTAGCATATTCTCCAGTCTGTTTCCACACACGAGACATCAGAAGCTCAGAGAATATTAAATAAAATCAGAAATTAAAATCTGTATCCCCCTTCCCATTTTTGTAATGTTTTATAACTATTAAATCTTAAACACAGAATTACACTGTGGTTTTCAAATCAGTTACAGATAATGCATATTTGCAAAGTCATGAATTGGTATGAGGAGCCAGTGTGCACTGATAAATACAGAGCTCTGACTGAAGTTTTAGAAAGAGTAATTGAAATTGTACTTGACAAGTGAAGGCTGATACAGAATAGATCTAATAATGCACCTGATATGTGAATATTTGCTTATACTATAGTTTCTGATTGAAGAGTTTATAAACTTCTTCAACATTTTTTTATAACTGGAGGAAATGTTAGAAATGGTTTTAATATAGTAATATAGAGACTTAAACCTTGACTCTGATGATAACCCTAAAACTTATTGAGTTAGATATAAAGGTGCAAATTTTATATGGTGGTTTGAAACAAATTGGTCTAGACTTGAACTTGACAGTAGAAACTGGTTCTCAAACTTCATATGTTTCTATTATGTACCTCTTAACTTCTTCCATGATTATCATTTATTATTCTTGCAACAGCATTACACAAATCTTCATGAATGTGGTCTTTGTGTTAATTGCTAATCTGAATCAAAATGTGCTATTAATTAGATTAACTAAGGTTTGATGTAGTGATTTAATCTCTCTTTGATATTCATTTTTAAATAACCCTAATTTAGCTTTATCTTTCGAACCAGTGCTTCTTATAATTAGAGTGGACAATGTCATTATTTCTACTGGGTAAGAGATTTATGCTGGAGAAAAATAAAGTGGACCACTACCTTAGGGCGCACTGAAAAGAGCACCACTGTGACAGCCTTGTAAGATTAATTCCCATCCTTACCATTTATGGTTGATTTCTATTATTTTTGCTCTTAAATTTATGCTGATTCAAATACCATGTTTTGTCTGCCTTTATTCTGACTTATTTAGTAACTAATAGGCAAATTTTAAAAGGAGACTATAAAGATGCTCAGAAGTTTTGTGTGCACTATTTTAAGACTGTAGCTGCACTTATTACTTGAGTTCTCTAAAGTGTTCAGGTTATTTTTATCTAATTTTTCTAAGAAGGTGTTAGCCTTTGTGCTTTTATAACTTATTTTATCCTCAACTGTCTATATCTACCAAAGCAAGGAAGAAAAAAGATATTCAAAGCACAGTTAAGAAAAAGAAGTTGGACTTATCCTAGTTTACTTCTATAATCCATAAGTTGCAAAAATGTAGTAAGCACTGTGCCATCTCTAGGGCTATAGATTCATTGTGACTTACTGTACAAAACTCTTCAGCTTATTTCACATCTTCCTGTAGGACAGGTTCCTGAAAAACTTTCTGTGTTTCATTTTTGCCATATTTCCTTTGTACTGATCTTTTCCCATTATTTCCCATATACAATATTGTATTTTTATTCTTTCTTTTTTGTACAAAAAGAATAGGAGGTTGTTGAATATGTTAACCAAAAATAGAACATTTAAAATTCTGTCTTGTTGTTAGTGTCAGGCACTCTTCTAAATATTATCTCAATATAGTTACTAAAGCAAACTTGAATCTGCCTATGAATGCACAGTAAAGCCCATCTATTGACATCAGCTTGTGGTGAAGGAAAGGACAGCTTTTACTGAAGGGGACCAAACAAGAAGAGGGCTTCACTGGCAGTTCAGTGGTAAAGAATCCACCTGTCAATGCAGAAGACCCAGGTTTGATCCCTGGGTATGGAAGATCCACTGGAGAAGGGAATGGCTATCCACTCTAATATTTTTGCCTGAAGAATTCCATGGACAAAGAAGCCTGGTGGGCTAAAGTCCACGGGGTCACAAAGAGTAGAACATGACTTGGCAACTGAACAACAAAAACAAAGCAAGGAGAACAGGTAATGTGTGCTCCAAAGATCCAAATTCCGCGATGGCTTTCAGGGAAGGAGTTTTAAAGGCAGTGAGTGTGAGGGAGGGGTCTGTAGAATGCCTGATGAGCTTATACACAGTTATCAGATTGGCTGGCATCAAGGTTAAGTTTCAAGCATGTCTAATCTTCTGGTTTCAATTGGTCTGAGATATGTGTTTCTAGTCAGTGGTTTTCATCTGGTTCCAATACGCCAACCTCTGAAAACAGCTTAGGAATGTGTGCCAGGCCTTTATCTCTATCTTTCAGGGAACAGAGAGTTTGATGATTCTGCTATGTGGTTGCTTTATAGTGTATATTGTTGTTAGTTTCCTGGCCCACCAGTAATTCTTTGCCTTAATCATCAGCTAACCTTTTTGAGATCCAGGGGAGGCCTGGGAGACTAAAGCAAAAACCTTTTACCACAAAGGACAAAGATACAGGAGGCTTGTGCATGATTTCAGTGTCCCCTTTTCCTCGACATTCTTCAATCTTGAGAGTAACAGGTTCAGGACAAGAAACGGAATAAAGTTTTGAATGAAGAGGATAATCATAAACTTGGCAGAAGGACTTGGTTTTAGGTGGACTTTGGTAGTTTCAAAATTATCTCATTTAATCCTCCCAAGAACATTTGCATAAAAAACATTGAAATTCTCGTTTTACAAATCAAAAATTTGATACCCACATAAATTTAGGGACCTTCCCAAGGTAACATGGCTAATAAGTGACAGTGTTAGGACGTGACACAAGTAAATCAGTCTTAACACCTCTGATTAAAACACTTATATAATGTTGTCTCCCTGAAGTAACAGTCAGCCAAAGGTGTGGACTAAGATAGTAAATGTATTTATTAATACAAAAAAAAAAAAAAAAAAAGGGCTTCCTTGATGGCTCAGATGATAAAGAATCTGCCTGCAATGCAGGAGACTTGGATTCAATCCCTGGGTTGGGAAGATCCCCTGGAGAAGGAAATGACTACCCACTCCATTATTCTTGTCTGGAGAATCCCATGGACAAAGGAGCCTAGCGGGCTATAGTCTGCATGGGATCACAAAGAGTCAGACAGAACTGAGTGACTAACACTTTCACTTTCTTCATGACATTACTTCAAGATAAAAGCAATTTTCATTGCTAATAAATTCTGTTATATATTAACATATAATGCTTTATCCCTGGAAACAAGATAATATTTAATAGCTAATACTTGAGAATTATTCACATGGCTTTCCTGGTTCTTTATGACCTTGATTATCAGAACAAACAGAATACAAAATATTTTAATAAAGTAGTGGTTAGCTAACAACTGTAGATTTCATAGCTTAGTTTAGATAAAGATTAAACTAGAAATCCCTCAAGGATGGGAAGACTAGTGTTTAACTATTTTCTAATAAGAAATATTTCACAACTATGTGCTAGCAAGTCCTTGAAATCAGAAATATTAAGTTAAATTATGAGGGGACATAGTAACTTGTTTGAGATTAACATAGTCTTTGGGTTTCAAACCATCAGGAGTTAAGATTAATATTCTTTCTTGCAATAGTCTCTCCTGAGTGAATTTACCTGTGATCTCACAATGATGGCGGAACACCCCATCTTTATAAATGAATCAGTAGGAAATTCTAAGAATGTCTTTGTATAGCACATTTGCATTTCTCTTGAACCTTGACCAGTGCTTGCTTGAAACATGAATTCTGTGCTAGGAACAAGAAAGACATGAATGTGACTGGATATTTTAACATTCCCTTATCTTGGTCAAATCTTTGATTATGTAGGTCACAGAAAAACCTGATGCTGTTGTCTACACCATTCATGTAAAAATATTGTTTGGTTACAACAGTTAATTGTCATTAAAGTAATGGAAGCTTATGTTCAGAAATATGGGAAACAACAACCTAGAAATAGCATCACACTTAACTAGCTTAGAATCCATAGTGCTTCATGGGAATTGAAAGAATACAATTGTAGAGACAGTATAATTTAATTATACTATCATCTCAATGGATAGAATTTGTTTATCTTCATTCCGCTTTTCAGTCATAATCATGACTTAACTCTTCTCTGTCTAGGAGTCTCTTTGCCTTTCATTTTCCAAATATGAATATCTCAGTTCTAGTTCACTCTAATCTCTTAGAGATAGTCTGAGTGATATAAGTTAGACATCATTATCTCTGATATGTTGAGGATTTAGGGCTATAGATTACTAGAGAGAAGAGAGAAGTCGCTTAGTTGTGTCTGATTCTTTGCGATCCCATGGGCTGTAGCCTACCAGGCTCCTACATCCATGGGATTTTCCAGGCAAGGATACTGGAGTGGGTTGTCATTTAGGCAACATATAAATGTGATGTCGCTGGGTCTGGCATCCTTCTATATTCCAAACACCAGCCGTATAATGCAGGTGTAATTCACAGCGGTTCATACTGACAGAAAATTTCAGGCCCTTTGCCTCTGTACAGATACTGTGTGGACAGGAAACAGCTGCTGTAATCTTGGAAGGTATCAGGTTTTGCTTGCTGATCTCAATAACGATAACGAATAGGCTTGAGGCACAGAATATAGAACAGAATCAGTTAGCTGCACATTGCATTTGCAGCTTTTGAATCAAATTTGCTCTTTAACCGATACGGATTGTTTACTATTGAGCATTTCAATCTAGAAATCCATGACTGCTGCTACTGCTAAGTCATTTCAGTCGTGTCCGACTCTGTGCGACCTCATAGATGGTGGCCCACCAGGCTCTGCTGTCCCTGGGATACTCCAGGCAAGAACACTGGAGTGGGTTACCATTTCCTTCTCCAATGCATGAAAGTGAAAAGTGAAAGTGAAGTCTCTCAGTTGTGTCTGACTCTTCGTGACCTCATTGACTGCAGCCTACCAGGCTCCTCCTTTCATGGGATTTTCCAGGCAAGAATACTGGAGTGGGTTGCCATTGCCTTCTCCAGAAATCCATGAAAGTTTGACCAAAACTAATAATGTTGTTTTCTTCAATTAGACTAATTAGAAAATGAGATTTGTGTCTTGAAGCCACTCTTCTTTCTGATAGCAAAGCTATACTATGGATTCAATAGAAGGTACAAAAAGCTGGGCTTCTGTTCATTGAAAATATGCTTCAGTGTATTCAGGCAGAAGTTAAAAATGTAGTAAGGGCTCAGAAAAAGCCCTTATGCTACTTGACGTGAAATTGTGGTCTGACAGTGTTTGCTTCCTTACTTGTGTCAGGGAAATATTATCCTTTGAAAAGTCATTACTTCTATGCTGAACTTGTGTTGCTCAACCCAGTAGTGGTTTCAACCAAAGCCTTCAAAGCTGCCAGTTGCTCAGTAAGTGCTGCAACATGTTCACCAGTCAAGAGAAGAGACATTTGGAAAGCAGAGGAACTTAAGGCATTTCTCCATATATATTTTGAATTCTGTAAGAATATCTGTTCACTGTATTTACAAAGTTATTCACTTGTTGTTTTGTTTCTCAGCAACTTGAACTGAATGAAGAACTGAAAATGCCATACTTTTCACCTACTTTAGTATGCAAGAGAAAAAGTCACCTAGTAGTATTAAAGTCTTGCAAAAAAAAAGAAACATCTTTTAAAAATCAAATTTGCCACTCCCCGCCTTGAGGGTGTGTTACCCTTATTGACTGAATTGCATAGGTAGCAAAGGAAAAAAAAAGTTACTTTTACAGTGGAGAAACCTGACCAAGGTTTGAGGTTAACCTTGATGACTTGGCCAGTCAACAAGGTTAACATCATTCGTGAACAATCAGACTAACTGCAACTACAGCTGATATGATGTGACCAGGACATTTTATCTCTGGGACATTTGCCCTCCACACCCGTAACACCAGGCTGATCACTGAAGAAATGTCAGAAGAATCCAAATTGAAGGATCTTCTGCAAAAAACACTGAGTAGGAATCCTCAAAACTGAAAATCAAGAAAATTCTGAGAAGTGCAGACCAGGGGAGCATGAGGAGACATGACTACTGCATGTGACGTGGTACCTTGAATAGGATTCAAGAATAAAATCACCATTGTGTACTAGTCACTCAGTCATGTCTGACTCTTTGTGACCACATGAACTGGGGCCCACCAAGCTCCTCTGTCCATGGAGGTTTCCAGGCAAGAATGCTGAAGTGGGTTCCCATTCCCTTCTCCAAGGTATCTTCCCAACCCAGGGACTGAACCTGGGTCTCCTACACTGCAGATAGATTCTTTACCATCTGAGCCACCAGGAAAGCTCATCATTAGGGGACAATTAGAGAAATGGTAGGAAAGCAAATTAAGTGTAAACTTTAGTTAATAGTGTTTTTACTCAAGTTGGGTTCTTAGGTATAACAAATGCTTAGTTATAATAAATGTTAAATGTCTTACCCATCTAACCTTACATTTCTGTCTTCAAAATCAAACCAATTCAAACAAGGTAGCTATTTTGATAGTCATGATGTTGGAGTAGAAAAGAAGGGTGGAGTACAGGGATATGTTTTCACTTTTGAAACCCTACATTATAGTTGGCTTCTATTTAGCATAAAGTTTTGTCCTCCAGTTTTAATAACAAAAAGATTTTAAAAAAAAGTCAAGTACAGGTTCTCATGTCATCAGTTTAGGGCTATCATCAGCATTAAATTTGACCTCCCTCGAAATTCACATGTTGCAGTATTAACCCTTAATACCTGAGATAGGGTTGTTATAGAGGTTCGGAAGTTGAGGTTAAATCATTAACGTGGGTTCAGGTGCAATATGACTAGTCTCCTCATACAAAGGGAAGTTTGGACACAGACAAAGGAATGTGAAATTACAGGGAAGAGATTGCCATTAACAAGCCAATGAATAAGACCTGGAGCAGATCCCTTCCCTCACAGTTGTTAAAATAAACTAATTCTGCAACCACCCCACCATCAGCCCCTGGTTTTGGATTTCTAGCCTCTGGAATGGTAAAGCAAGAAAATTCTTTTTTTGTAAGTAATCCAATCTGTGGCACTGGGTTAGAGTAGTCCTATTAAAGTCACAGAGTCAGTTACTAATGACTGAAAGGAACATATTTGGTGTCTCAGTGGAGATATTTAAGTGCTATGCAGAATATCAGAGCACAGCCAAGGAAGCCACATTTGGGGAAGGGCTCCAGGATCCAGAATCTGTGGGGAGTTCTAAGCAGTGGGAAATGGTCTACATTGTTATAGGGGTAGAGTAATTAAATAGGATTCTTCTTACTAGGCTTATTTTGCAGTAACCCAGAAATAAAATAGTCTGTGAAATGGAATATTTCCTGCCATATAAGTAAAGAAGGATGTCACAACCATCAGCTATTTTCGGCTTACAAATGTGAATTTCTGAGCCTCAATGCACCCAAAGTAGAAAACAATGCTTGCAATCCAGCAGCTGTCAGCTGCCTCCTAAGAAGCTAAGAAGAAGGATTTTGGCCCCAGATAGCTGAGATGCACATGAAATAAATGAGTTCCATGAGCCCGGACATTTGCATCTTCCCATGCATAGAGAAGCATTACATTCCTTGAGATATCTGGTTTTTCTTAATTAACAATATATATTTTTTTAATGTTCAGACTACCTGCCCCTTGTTGCAAACTTCTATATAACCTGACTCCTACCCCCACCTCCTTGAAAAAGTTCTCTCAGTGTCATTTGAGATGCTGTCTCCCAGGCTTGAAGTCCTAAAAATTCCCACCAAATAAAATATAACTCTCAATTTCTATACTGTGACTATTTTTTAAGCTAACAAGTTATAGAGAAAGAATCAAGACTCAGCCAAATGTTTGGTGTTCAAAACGTTAACAGGGAGCTGAACTACTACTGGCTGGGAACCTGCCTAGTGGACCATTGCTAAGATTTGTGCCTCAAGATAACTGACAATGACCTGGAACAAAATGAATGAAAATAGATTGCAAATAAAAATATTGACCTGAAGGAATAAGAACAGATTTCAAGTTTTAAATGAAACCAAGGGTCTTGATTCACCATAAGAGGTGAAGAGAATCAGACTGAGGGTGGGAGGGCATGCTGACACTATATTCCACTTGAGAAGGGTTATTGATAAATAAACATACTTAGGTCTAATCTGCTTGCATGACCATTCTTGTAAGCCTTGCTGTCAGTTCTCATGTAAATACATTCAAGGAACATCCATTATTATATTATTACTGTAATTACTGGGTTAATACATTATGTGGAGGGTAATAGCAAAAGAAATCACAGTCTCTTCAATTTTTTTTTCCACTTTATTCATCTTGGGGGGTGGTGGTAGGAAACTGTAGTTAAATTTCAACCAGGAATAATACACTATTTTAAAAACTACACAGCGCAAGGAATTCCCTGGTGGTCTAATAGTTAAGACTCAGCACTTTTACTGCCATGGCTTGGTTTCATTCCCTGGTTGGAGAACTACAATCACGTAAGCCCAAAATAAATTAAGCAATTGATTAAAGTAAAAACTTGCACTGTGTAAAGTAACAAGATTCAAGGGATTCTTGAATATTGGTTGTAAATTAGCAGTGAAAGAAAATAACCTATAAAGATTTATAACAGACTATTCCATTCTGAAGGAGACCAGCCCTGGGATTTCTTTGGAAGGAATAATGCTAAAGCTGAAACTCCAGTACTTTGGTCAGCTCATGCGAAGAGTTGGCTCATTGGAAAATACTCTGATGCTGGGAGGAATTGGGGGCAGGAAGAGAAGGGGACAACAGAGGATGAGATGGCTGGATGGCACCACTGACTCGATGGACATGAGTCTGAGTGAACTCCGGGAGTTGGTGACGGACAGGGAGGCCTGGCGTGCTGCAATTCATGTGGTCACAAAGAATCGGACACAACTGAGCGACTGAACCGAACTGAACTGAACTGTTTAATATTCATAAACTTATTTTAGTAAATTGAACTAAATAATTAATTTAACTTTTATTTTTGGTGTGTGTGTGTGTTTTGAGCAAAAGGAACTTGATTGATTACATAGAAAACTTATGATGAGAACAATTTCCAACTCTAACAGAAATTAGCACACATTTAAACTAACATATTCTAAGCAATGCTTCAGAAATCACTTTAGATATATAGAATGACACAAATTACACTGTTTAAAAAATTAATTCAGTTCAGTTCAGTCACTCAGTCGTTTCCAACTCTTTGTGACCCCATGAATTGCAGCAGGCCGGGCCTCCCTGTCCATCACCAACTCCTGGAGTTCACTCAGACAGGCATTTAGATGCTGATTAAAAAAAAAAAAAAAACTATCCAAAAATGGAATGAACTAAAAGTCAAAACCCAAACTAAAAGCACAAATGTTTCCAGTGTTACAGACACATAAAATATTATAAAATACCCCAAATTTGGTGACCATTATTTATCAGTGCTCACAAGTCCACAGATCTGCTGGACAGTTCTCTGGACCTGGAATAAACTTACCTGATCTTGGCTGGGCTGGTGGTTAGTTGGTGGACAGAGAAAGAACTGATAAATCAATAGAGCTTAACTGGAGTACCTGCCAGTTGGTTGGTGATCTGCAAAGGTGAACAGGTTAACTGGGCCACCTGTCCCTTGACATTCAGCAGGTGGGTGGCTTTTGTTCAAGAAGAAGAGAAGTTTCAAGAGAGAGAAGAGGACACAAAATTTCAGGAGGCCTAGACTGAGAATTGGCACACAGTCATCTCTGGTATACACTATCAGCCAAGGCAAGGCAGGAGGCTTTACAGATTCAAGGGTAGGGAAATACAGCTTCTACCTGTTAATGGAAGAGGTATCAATGGGTGTAGACACAGGAAGGAATGAAGGATTGCATCTGTTTTTGCAGTTTCCCACAGCTGTTAACCAAAATGATATTCTGCATTGCCAGAACATTTAAACAAGTTGTCTGGAAACGTCTTCTTTGGTTAAATCCTTAAATTTAACAAAGTTTTCTCAACATTTTTTTCATATATGCATTGACTATAAACACAAAACACATCAAAATCAGTACAGATATTTCATCTTTTTTTTAGGTAAAAAAATGGATTTTCCGTCATTTCCAGAAATACTGTTTTCTGTAAAAGGTGAGAAAAAGACAAGAAACATTTTGTGTATTAGTCTCCTAGGACATCCACACCAACTGCCCACAGGTTGGGTGGCTTCTACAATACAAATTTACTTTCCCATAGTTCTGGTGGCTTAAAATCTGAGATTAAGGTACTGGTAAGGTTGGTTTCATCCTGAGTCCTCTCTCTTAGGTGTGGCAGTGACCATCTTTTTGCTGTGACCTCACACTGTCATACCTAAATCTGTGTTTCTCTGTGCTCTAATCTGTAATTTTAAGAACAGGAGTCCTATGGGTTTAGAGCTCAGTCATAGATCTCAAATTATCGTAATTGCCTGTATACAAGTTCACTCTTCAAATACTGTCACATTCTGACGTACCAGGGTTTAGGACTTCAAGATAAGAATTTGGTGGAGGACCTGATTCTGATATTGCACCTTCTATACAAATAAAGAGATTTTCCCAGGTGGTGCTAGTGGTAAAGGAACTGCCTGCCAATGCAGGAAACGTAAGAACTGCAGGTCCAATCACTGGTTTGGGAAGATCCCATGGAGAAGGGAATAGCAACCCACTCCAGTATTCTTGCCTGTAAAATCCTATGGATAGAGGAGCCTGCTGGGCTACATACAGTCCATGGGGTTGCAAAGAGTAGAATTCTACTGAGCAACTTTCACTTTTCTCTTTTCACTTTCTTATTTAACTCTTATGCCCATTAACATTTCTCTAATATCACTCTATAATATGCCTTCCTCCCTAAATGTGATATTTGGATGTGTTTTGTTTTTGTTCTTGTCTTTTTATTTATTATTTTTTTTAGATTGGAGTGTAGAAGCTTTACACTGCTATGTCAGTTTCTGTTATACAGAGAAGTGAATCAGCCATACTTATACATATATGCCCCTTTTTTAGATTTCCTTCCCATTTAGGTCACCACAGAGCATTGCGTGGAGTTCTCTGTTCTAGACATTATTGCGTTCTTGATGTAGAATCTGCAATGTTGTTAACATTGCTTCCACAATTCTGTTCGCACACTCCTTTGCAGAGAACACTGGGAATGAATATTATTCTCTGCTTACTCTCTGGAGGATTATCTGTGCTTTACTTTAATACACAAGATTTCTTTTCATGCTTTTTGAGTAAACTTTTATGGTTAATAAATACACACATTCATAGAATACCTCAGTGAGTAGAATTTGAAAATTTTGGAAAAACTCGAATTTTTGCAAGGATTTTGCCATCAATCTTTTATCTTCATTTCAGCACAGCCTCAGGTAAAGATATAAAAGCAGGTGAAGATCTTTTAAACATGATGGTTTTTTAATACATATTACATGTATTACATGTAATACATAAGACGTTACATGTATGCATTTATAATGTGTTTATTATGTTCATCTTAGTCCCCTCGAAGGAAGTGGATATACCGTAATTCCTATTTTCTGTGTGTGTGTGTGTATGTGTGTGTTTATGTACAAATAGATTTTTAACAGTTCTGAAGATACAGTTAATACAGGGAGTGAAATTTAAAAAGCTAGAATCTCTAGTCTTTGTTTCACTTCTATTTCCATTCTGTAACTAATTAGGAAACTGCAGTTGCCTTGCTCTGAAGAAATCTATATTCATCAGAGAATAGAAGGCTATTTCAACAATTTTTTTTTTTTTTTTCCTGTACCAAGGCATAGTCACAGACTTCACTATGTGGAAACAAATTAAATACTCTAGATGCAACTATTTATCTCAATAATTGTATTGCTTTCTTCTATAAAGTTAAGAGTATTCTTCAATTAATGGCTAATTGTACAACAGGCTTAAAAATATTTCCTAAAAGACAGCTACTTCTTAGTCTTGAGACATTGGGTAAACAAAACAAAATACTCTTGTACAAGTACACTGACTACTAGACCTCTGGGATTTTACCAGAGTTACTCTAGAAGTAAATGAATCTCTGAATCTATTATTCACTCAAGAACATGTGACTTGTACACTAAATTTTTTTTTTTATAATTTCACAAAATAAAAAAGTATAAGAGGGACTTCCTTGGCAGTCCAGTGGTTAAACCCTACACTTCCATTGCAAGGGGTGTGGATTCCTTCCCTGGTCAGGAAACTGAGATCCCACATGCCATGAGATATGCCCCAAATAAAAAAAAAATCTAGGAAAACAATATACAAGTTTATGTGATTATAAATGAGTCATAGAACATTTCCATATTTTAATTTTGCATTTATTTATTTTTAAAAAAACTTTTTGAAGTATATTTAATTTACAATGTGTTAGTCCATGGTGTAAACTGATTCAGTCATATATATGTGTGTGTATATATATATATATACCTTTATCATATTCTTTTCCATTATAGGTTAGTGCAAGATATTGAATATAGTTCCCTGTGCTATATGGTAGAACCTCATTATTTACCTATTTTATATACAGTAGCTTGTATCTGTTAATCCCAAACTCCTAATTCATCCCTCCTCATTCTTTTCCCCTTTGGTGCATACATGCATGCTCAGTCACTCTGTCATATCCGACTCTTTGTGACCACATGGACTGCAGCCCATCAGGCTTCTCCATCCATGGGATTCTCCAGACAAGAATACTGGAGTGGGTTGCCATGTCCTCCTCCAGGGGATCTTCCTGAACCAGGGATCAAACCCATACCTCCTGCGGCTTCTGCAAGGGTTGTTTATCACTGAGCTACCTGGAAAGTCCTCCACTTTGGTAACCTTAAGTTTGTTTTCTAAATCTGTGAGTCTGTTTCTGTTTTGTAAATAAATTCATTTTTATACCATATTTCACTCTATGTTTTCAAAAAGGGATCCTAAGTAGATTTTTTTCTTTTTTTTTTTCTTGCAAAGTTCAGCACATTTGTTGGCAATTTTGGAACTAGAATTCACACCCAGATCTTTCTGGCACTTAAACATGTGCTCTTTTTACTATGCCATATTGCATAGTATAAGCTAAACTTGTTCATGTTACTTTTCTGCCTTAATTATCTTGGTTTAGAAATTCAACTTGAAGACAGATAACCATCTCCACTTAAACACGGAGAGCAGTTTCTAGTTATACGGATATGTGACTTCTGCAGCTCAATCAGGTGGACATTTGGAATGTTTTTCTCTAATTGCAAGACCCCTGATAGATTCCTGACATTTTTTTCAAAGCTTTCAACAAAAATTCTTCATATTACTCTGAGAATGTTTGTGTTACAAATAGGTGGAAACCCATGAACCTTGACCATTCTTGTTCTTGCTGTTGTTCAGTCACTCAGATACATATGACTCGTTGAGACCCCATGGACTGCAGCATGTCAGTCTTCCCTGTCCTTCACCATCTCCCGGAGCTTACTCAGACTCATGCCCATTGAGTTAGTGATGCCATCCAGCTATCTCGTCCTCTGTTGTCTGCTTCACATCCTGCCTTCAACCTTCCCAAGCATCAGGGTCTTTTCTAATGAGTCGCCTCTTTACATCAGGTGGCCAAAGTATTGGCGCTTCAGCTTCAGGATCAGTTCTTTCAATGACCATTCTTATCTCTTGACAAATTGGCATTGTGGATATTACCTTGTTTCATTTAAACTCTAGTTTTTTGTTTTTTTTTTTTTTTTTCTAGATCATCTCTAAACTCTAATGACTTCAGTTGCATTTCTCACAGTCATCTGATCCACAGCCTCTCTCCTCAAATCTGCTGATTAGACATCTCCATCTTGTGCCTCCCTTTATTATTATTTTGGTCCCCAGAACAATAACTATCTAATAGTAGTACAACATGATCTTGATAAGCTGAAAATTGAGGTGGCGTGCTTTGTTGAAGTTATCCATATGCCAATATTAACAAGAAAGTTTGGAATATTGGACAAAATAATTAAGAAATGGTACTATGTAGGATATATATATATATATATATATATATATATATATATATTTATTTATTTATTTATTTTTTCTCTGGCTATTTTCTCTCCAATGCTCTGAGGCATTCCCAATTGATAGAAAAATACTGTATTATTTTTCTGAACTAGGTAGGATATAACATTTTGCTACATTACACACATGCCTGCTAAGTTGCTTTAATCATGCCCAACTCTTCACAACCCTATAGACTGTAGCCCACCAGGTTCCTCTGCCCATGGGGCAGATTCTCCAGGCAACAATACTGGAGTAGGTTCCCATGCCCCTCCTAGGGGATCTTCCAGAGCCAGGGATCTAGCCTGAGTCACCCGCGTCTCTTATGTTTCCTGCATTTTCAGGCAGGTTCTTTACTACTAGCACCACCTGGGAAGACTTTGTACTTGTATATAAGTTAATTGATAAATTACATTAAAAATAGCTGAAAAATTGTTAAATCCTCTTCTGAACCTTTCAGTACCCTTCTTTTCAGAAATGTTACTGTAGCAAGGCTGTTTTTTAAAACCTTGTTGTTACTTTGATTTTTAACTCTGGTTTTTGCTATCCTTTGGCTAGATGGCTAGCTTGTTTTGTGTCTTCTCTGTGGATCACCAGAGGCTGCCTTTTCTCTGACAGGGCCTCTTCCCTGAGTGGGAATTTGGAGCTGTTTATGTCTTTGTTTTTTGTTTTTTTTTGCAGTAAATCTGTAGATGTTTTGTTTACTCACATTCTTGATTAACTTGAAGATTTTTTATCATTCATCTCACACCCTTTCAATATACTTCTCTGCTGGCCTCTTTTTTCTGTCTGTAAAAGTACATTCTTCTATTGTCCTGGTCGAATTTCAATGTATTCCTTTACTGATTTTTTCCTTTCCTCTGAATTTTGTTTGTTTGCTTTCCTAATGTCTTTGCTCTGTTTTACTAATAGAAGATTCTGGGCTGGTTTGTTGGAGATAGTATTCTATGGGCATGAAAACATACAGCTAGAAAGGCTAGGATCTTTATCATTGCCTATTTTGAATTGGGGAAAAAAGAAAAGTCAGTCTTGATCTCACAAGAATTCTGTTTAAAGCATCCTGGAAGAAGGCTTGAAAGTGCTATGCCTTTGCAGTGCACACACCATTGAAAAATGCAGGGGCCTACGTGTCCTGTCATTCATGGAGATTTCTATGAGATCCCTCCCCCATCTATATGCACACTTTTATATTCCTCTAAATAGATCTTAAACTACAGAAAATGTAAATAACTTCCCACTACATTGTTTTCTGCAGCCAGTAAAGTCATAGATTCTTCCTGGATTTGTTTTTTGGCTACATCTATAAAACAACCTTTAAAAGACTATTTACATGAGAGACCTCCTGCATCAGTTTTCCTGTTCACATGCTGGTCTGCTCAGTGCATTTAAATTACTGCATAACTCCTTCAGCTCAATTGCTTTTGGAAACAGGAAACCCACTGTGGTTTCTTGAAATCTGTATGTGAAACATTCATCTACATTTTTTTTTTTTTTCACTTATTCTGGAAATTCAATCTGCTAGGAGAAACCGGGTGTAAAGAGGTAAAAGCAAGGTGTCAGAAGTCATCCATAACATTTTCTTTTTTAGTGATTCATTTAACGACATGGATCTGAAATGCTGCTCTAAAATCAGCAGCCAAGGTGTCATTTCACTTACATACACATCCACCCTCACCTCTCTTTGCTCTCTCTTCCAGTCTCATTGTCATTAGCTCTAGGAAGATTTCAAATAAATTTAAAGCAATTTATTCTTCTTAGGGAGATGTTGAAAAACCATGTTAAAGCCTGAGATGATAGATGTGGATTATTTTCCTGGACAGAGTAATATGGCAAGGCCAGTATCTTAGAAGTCTCAATTTCCATCAGCCTAAGTAAGCAATTCCATTAAGACTTGACCATGTTTTTGCTTATGAATATTCTTTCTTTAGCCCCTGTCTTGTCCTTTAAAAGCCCAAATTGCATGAAAATGCAGGGTTTTGAAGCTACCTTTATTAAATAGAAAGTATAAGGTTTTTTTTGTATTGTTCTTTAGGCAGATATTATTAATGCTGTGATGACACTAAAGAGTATTAAATGCAAGTGTGCAAAGCTCTGAAGAGCTTTATTAAGCTAAGCAACATTTTATTGTGTCAATTCAGTAGCTATTTTAATGAAAATCTGGCTAAATAAATCTCAATGGAAGCCACCACAGATGTTGTATCTTGTATTCTGGGGAATAAGC
This sequence comes from Budorcas taxicolor, assembly GCF_023091745.1. Taxonomy (NCBI): domain Eukaryota; kingdom Metazoa; phylum Chordata; class Mammalia; order Artiodactyla; family Bovidae; genus Budorcas; species Budorcas taxicolor. Next base: position 77,329,941 of record NC_068910.1, read on the forward strand.
AACTAAATTTGGCAGAGAGGTGAAAGAAGCTGTAAGAGGAAGGAGAAGATTGGAAAGGGTGAAGTATAGGGCTAAAATCTAGATTTTAGAATAATTCTTTCCATTTCATTCATTGAAATTATAATTAGATACCATACAAACCAATTATCTGTCTTTTGGTACTGGTTGGCATATCCTTTTCTAAATAAATGAATGGTATTTCTAACTTTTCTAAGTGAAGAAATGAGTGTGTAAACTTGAAAAAGAGGTAGGAAGAAAAAAAGGAAGAAAGGAGAAATTTTGAAAAGAGAAAAAATCAGGAAGGAAGCAAAGATAGAAAGGAGGGAGGGAAAGAGGAAGGAAGGAAGGGAGGAAGAAAGGAAGGATGGAGGGACAGAAAGCAAGGGAGTATTTTTGAACGGGGGCACTGACTTGTTTCAATTTGATTAATTTTGATGGGCTTCTTCCTAACTATGCTAGCCTGATCTTCCTTTGCTTAGAGCATTTACTTTAGAAAACCTACAATTGTGATTTTTAATCTCTGCTCCTTTGAGAAATAAATCTACCACCCGGAAAGTATTCTGCAAGGACCTGAAGGTCATCCTTTGATATGTAATTTGAAAGTAAAGGTGTCTATCTCATAGTTTCTGCCAGGGGTTGGGGTAAGGAGAACCTGACTTCTATAAACTAAGGTTATGAGTTGGCTTATCCCATCAGCCAACCTTCTTCCCAGTGTTTTCCAGTACTTTTTCATTAGCCCAAGCTGGAGTCTAAAATTCCTCTCACCATGGGTTTCAGCAGGTTTGGGTCAGTCTGTCTCCCCTGGTGTAGGTCGCAACTCCTATTGCAATTACATTAAATAAAGTCTTCTTTTTGCTGTTCTTAGTGCGTCTGATATAATATATCTTGAATCACTAATGTGCAAAACAAGAGCCCTATGTTCTGGTCTTGGAATGTGCAATTGAGTCAGCATGTAACCTTTTACAAGTCTTTTAACATTTCTGGCTATCACCTTTTTCATCTTTGAGACTATACGTTTGTCTTAGCAGGTGTACTATTACTATTTTGAAGGAAACAATCTCAATTAAATGATTCTGAAACCATGCATTGTACAAAGATCAGTACCCTTGGCACTTGTCCATCAAATACAGATAGTGCCCAGGAATTATGATAATAAAAACTCTATTACCTTGTTACTCAAAGTTAAAGTGCTAGTCATTGTCATATTTGACTCTTTAAGACCCCATGGACTGTAGCCCTCCAGGCTCCTCTGTCCATGGAATTCTCTAAGCAAGAATACTGAAGTAGCTTCCCATTCCCTTCACCAAGGGATTTTCCTGACCCAAAGATGGAACCTGGGTCTCCTGTATTGCAAGCAGATTCTTTACCATCTGAGCCACCAAGAAAGTGGTCTCAAAGATGGACCTCAAACCAAAATCATAATTACCAGAAAACTGTTAGAAATGCAAAAATCTCAAGCCCCAAGTTAGACCTACTGAATCAGATCAGAAATAAGCTGATTTAGAAGGTTTATTTCATCTTTGATTTAGTTGTTTTTTAATACCTTTCAATAGTCTCAAAAAGTTTTGTTAGATTTATTCATAGTTATTTTATATGTTATTGCATATAATTATGTGTGCATATTTAAATATTTGTAACTCTTTACCCAGTTTACTAAAGTTTGATTTCCATTTGAGTCTTTTTTTAAACAAATCATTGTGTTCAGTTCAGAGTTTTAATAATGTGCTTGACTTATTTTAAAATCTTTCAATATTTTCTGAGAATGACATTTTTATTACTTTTCAATCCCTTCTATCTTTATTTTTTTTCTAAGTGTTTAGAAATGATCATAATAGACATGTTTCTTTCACTTCAGTTTTAAGAGTAAATTTTTGTCAGTTTGCCATTGAAATTAATAAATCAAGGAGGATCCCTTAAATTTCTAGTTTGCTAGATATTTGTCATCATTATGTTTGATAGATTCATTTATAGGTTTTCTGAATTCATTGAAATGAATTATAACATTTTTCCTTTCAGTTTGTGAATAAAATGATTCATTCTTAAGTGTTAAATATGCTCTACATTCCCATAATAAATCCAATATAGTTGTGATCTATTTTTCTTTATATATATTGATGAATTGCTTTGCAAATATTTTGCTTTGAATTTCTGGTAAACGTAATCCCTGATTTTTCTCTCTTGACAAGTCATTGCATGTTTTATTTTCAGGAAGTCACTGATAATAAAACTAGTTGTGGAGTAGTTTTAGAGTCTATGGGAAAACTTTTGGAATATTAGAATTTCTAATTTTTTTTTTACTTTTCTAGAATAGAAATCATCTATAAGGATAACTGTAGCTAGTATTTTTTGGTGAGAAGTATTTCATTCTGTATTTAGTTTAATATCTATTAACAATCAAGCTTTTCTATTTATTCTTTCATTTTAGTAAATTTTGTTTTAATAAGACTTTGTCCATTTTTCTTATATTTCATATTTTGTCAAACTATATTATTGATATATAATATTTTATTATTAATGTGTTAAACTTTATTTTGCATTATCTTATGTATTTCATTTAATATTTTTTATTTTTATATTTATTGAGGCTGAGGAATTTGTCAAAATTTCCGGGTTTTATTACTGAGAATGATTATTTGTTACTGCTTTTTATCTTGTTGAGTTTCAGAATAATCTATTATTTGTATTAATCTTTTAAAAGCCTTAATATGTGGCTGTTTTGTTCCTTCTTTTATGAACTTAATTCCTATTTTATTAATCTCTACTTTATCTTTTCTCTTCAGTATAATCTCTTAAATTAATTTATTTTTTCCTGACTCTTTGAGATAGATATTAGCTCAAGCTTTCCAACTTATTTTTGTTTTTCATTTTTAAATGTTGTATGTTCCCTGTGTGGATGTTTGCTCAGTCACTCACTCATGACCAACTCTTTGTGACCCCATGGACCCGTGGACTGTAGTCCTCCAGGCTCTTCTGTCCATGGAATTCTGCAGGCAAGAATACTGGAGTGGCTTCCTGTTTCCTACTCCAATATTATCTATGTATTTTCTTCTAAATATAGTTTCAGTTGTATCCCACAATTTATGGTATGTATTATCACAGTGATCAAGCCAGTTTACATACTGTTAGCAATGCAAGGAAATTCTCCTTCCCTATCCCACTTCACATGCACCTCTTCCTCCAAAAACAAAATGCATTATCAAATGATTTCTAATGTTTGCTATGGTAGAAATGAAGTAACAGCACCACATTATAGATTTTGTTTGAAAAATAATTTGAGAAAATTTATGTATGTTTAAAAGCCATCCCATTTGTATTTTCTTTACTACTAACACTCAGTTCATTTACTTTTTCTATATGGCATTCTGGAGAAAGAACTGGCAACCCACTCCAGTATTCTTGCCTGGAGAATCCCCATGGACAGAGGAGCCTGGCAGGCTACAGTCCATGGGGTCAAAAGAGTCAGACACGACTTAGCGACTAAACCACCATATGCCATTAAGATTTTTGTTCTTATACTCTTTATCTGTTAGATAAACTGTAATTCTTTTTGTGATATTAGTTGCAAAGATTTGTACCAGTTTATTATAGACCTGTGTTTAATCCCTGGTTTGGGAAGATACCTTGGAGAAGAGAACAGCTACCCACTCCAGTATTTGGGCCTGGAGAATTCCATGCACTGCATAGTCCATGAAGGCAGACTGTGACTCAGACGGTAAAGCATCTGCCTACAATGTGGGAGACCTGGGTTTGACCCCTGGGTTGGGAAGATACTCTGGAGAAGGAAATGGCAGCCCACTCCAGTACTCTTGCCTAGAAAATCCCATGGATGGAGAAGCCTGGTGCAGGCTATACTTTGGGTTGCAAAGAGCTGGACACGACTGACTTCACTTTCACTTTTACCTTTATGATTTTTTTCCAGAAATGATCAGTTTTTAATGTAGAGGTTTTTTGTTTTTTTTTTCTTTTGCACCTTTTTACTTTATTTTATATATTATAAGTGTTTGGTATTCTGATAAAATAATAATAATTTTCTCATTCTTTCCTCTTGTACTTCAAATATTTCTTGTTTTGCTGTGTTTAAATCATTTGTAAATCTAATAATTTTGGTTGTCATTTCCTTCTCCATGTGATCTTCCCAACCTAAGGATTGAGCCCAGGTGTCCAGAATTGCAGGCAAATTCTTAACCACTTGAGGCAACAGGAAAGCCTAATTATTTGGAGACAAAATTGAAATACAGTGTGATATTTTCCAAGCAACTTTTCAATTGTTCCAGTGCTCTTTAATAAGTAATTTATCTTTTCCTCATTTATTTGAAATAAGTGGATTACTATTTTTTTCAATGGCCTCTTCTCTTATGATCTGTCTGATCCATCTCTTAAAGCACCAGTGCATACCTGCCTTATCTCTCCTTGTAACCACTGAAATCTATGATTGAAAGACCAAAATATCCATTTAAATTTCACTTTGAATCCAATAATATGATTTCCCTTCTTATCAGAAAAATCTGGATTTTGGAGGGTTTTTTGTTTCACTTTTGTTTTTTAACCATTTTTATTTAATACCTGCCTAACAACAAAGTTAAAGAAATTTTATACATTTATAACTTTAGCTTAAGACAAGGCTTGTTTGAGGTGGACTAACTTCATGTTTTGGCAAATCATAAGTATACATAACTATATATAACAAAAACTGGCCACAAATTGGAAACTTTAAGGGAATTTGACAAAGAAATATGTGTAATTCTTCTGGGTCAAGTGAAAGACTGTGGAAAACAGCTAAGTTTTTGACTGAGGTTAAAATTCTAGGTCTGCCAATCACTAATTGTGTGAATTTGGGGAAGTTACTTAAACTGAGTTCTCATTTTTACAGTTATGAAATGAAAATGATAATATTAGGCATTTCATAGAATCCTCTGGGGATTAAAAATAATATTTTATACAGGATGGAAAATTTCTCATATCTTATTTAATGGAGTTTATATGTCCATTGTGAAAATACATTAACCATTTCTGAAATATATTATGTTCTTCTGTATAGCAAATTGATTCAGTTATACATTTATATATTCTTTTTCATATCCTTTTCCATTATAGTTTATCATGGGATATTAAACATAGTTGTCTGTGCTATACAGTTGGATCCTCCTGCTTGACAACCACAAATCTGTTCTTTATGTTTGTGAGTCTGTTTTGTAGATAAGTTCATTTGCATCATACTTTAGACTCTATGGGCTTCCCTGGTGGCTCAGACAGTAAAGAATCTGCCTGCAATGCCAGAGACCCACATTTGATCCCTGGGTCAGGACAATCCCCTGGAGAAGGAAATGGCAACTCAGTAGAGCATTCTTTTTTTTTTTTTTAAAGGGTTTTCTTTTTTTTTTTCCTTTTATTTTTATTTATTTATTTTTTAAAATATAAATTTATTTAACTGGAGGTTAATTACTTTAAAATACTGTATTGATTTTGCCATACATCAACATGAATCCGCTAAAGCATTCTTACCTGGAGAATTCCATGGACAGAGAGCTTGGTAGCCTACAGTCCATGGGGTCACAAAGAGTTGGACATGACTGAGCAACTTACACTTTAACACTTTAGATTCCATATTTAAGTGATATCATATGATATTTGTCTTTCTTTTTTTTGACTTACCTCACTTAAATGATAACCTCTAGTTTCATCCAAGTTGCTGCAAATGGCGTAATTTTGTTCTTTTTTATAATTGAGTAATATTTTATTCTATATATATACCACATTTTATTTATTAATCCCTCTGTTGATGGTCATTTAGGGTACTTCTATGTTCTGGCTATTGTGAAGACTGTGGCTATGAAAACTGAGGAGCATGTGCTTTTTTGAATCACAGTTTGTCTGGATTTAAGCCCCAGACTGGGATTTCTGGATTATAAGGCAATTTTGGTTTTAGTTTACCGAGGAACCACCATACTGTTCTCCATAGTGTCTGCACTCATTTACTTTCCCACCAACAGTTTAAGAGGGTTTCCTTTTCTCCACACCCTCTCCAGAATTTGTTATTTGCAGACTTTTAAATGATGGCCATTATGATTCATGTGAGGTGGTACCTAAATGTAATTCTGATTTGCATTTCTCTAATAATCACTGATGTTGAATATTTTACAGCTACAAATACATGACATTTTTCTAAAAAATTTAATTGTTACCACATATATATGTGCTTTACTAATTTTATTAAATAATACACACAATTTCTGCCTCCACATATAGTCATTTTTATATTATTAGTTGCAATATTATCTGATTTGTCTTTCATTCTGCTGGATGACAAAATATCACATGAAGGTATAGATTGAATGTAGAATTGAGTTCTATATCTTTCTAAAGCTTGTCGGTTTTTATGTAGTCCTCATAGAAATAAATCCCATCAGAGATATATTGAGACAGAAGTTTCCTAATTTCTCTCATTTAAGAAGTATCATGATGAAGAAAAAGCCTGAGATTTAGGGTCAGAGTAAGATCTAGATTTTTTAATGATGGGTGTGACCTTAAGTGCATTTCCTCAACAGTAACAAGACCAATGATTACTTGAATCAAATGGTTTTAAGAATAAGTTTTATAACCACCCGTGTGTGTGTGTGTGTGTGTGTGTGTGTGTGTTCTCATACATGTCTGACTTTTTGCAACCATGGACTGTAGTCTAACAGGCTCCTCTGTCCATGGGATTTTCCAGGCCAGAATAGTGGAGTGGGTTTCCATTTCCTCTTCCAAGGGATCTTTACCACCCAGTTATCAAACCCATATCTCTTGTGTCTCCTACATTGGCAGGCAGATTCCTCACAAGTGTGCCACCTGGGAAGCCCACACAGATGCTTATTAAATGCTAACTATGCATGCTTCTTATCTGGACCCATTACATCCAGAAAGTTTACATGTGCTCTTAAAACTAAGAAAATAAATGAATATTACTGGGCCATTCTTGGCTTATTGCAAATTGCTACTTAATTTCTACATAAGTGCTATTATAATTGAGAGCACATTGTTGCTTGAGATGTATTCAAGGTGATTTTTAAGGGAATAGTTGAAGCCAAATATTCCTTTTTATTTTGTGTTTTTAACCCAGGCAGGTTCTTTTGGAAGGGATGCTTTGTTGAGGTTATGGATGCATTTGTGGATGAAATTATATTCACTAGTTTCATACTAGGTCATGAACCCCAAGAGATGTGTTATAAAGTTTGAGGCTAAATCCAAAAGACTATATTTTTTCCCCCATTGGTATTTGTCATGGTAGTGAAATAAGCACTGAAGATGGAAACATATTTTTTGTTGCAATTCAAGTAAATTCAGAGAAATCAGATTATAGCTGATGTAATTTAGATGTTTGGAGGTGGGGGATTTTCTGATAGCAAAATCTAATATATTTGGCTCCCAAAATGGAAAGCCTTTCTCAGAGGGATGACCTGCATCAGGGAATTTATTTTTCAATGTGGTGAGGCTGATATCAACTTTAAAACTGATTTTTTTTTTTTTCTGGTTGGATATGACTCAAATTTTGTACTCAGTCTTAGCCGAAATTACAGCTTCAAGAAGACACCATTTCTTTGTAGACCTCACTACTTCTGGTCTGGTTCAATACTTTTACATACTTTTTCTATTTGTTAATGATTAATATGTGATGGCACCAGGATAAACACATGGACACTTGTTTATTTTATCGGTATTCCACATGGTAAAGTTGGGGCTTCCCAGGTGGCACTAGTGGTAAAGAACAAGCCTGCCAATGCTGGAGACCTAAAAGATGTAGGTTCGATCCCGGGGTCGGGAAGATTCCCTGGTGGAGGGCTTAGCAACCCACTCCAGTATTAATGTCTGTGAAATTCCATGGACAGAGGAGCCTGGTGGGCTACAGTCCATGGGGTTTCAAGGAGTCAGACATGACAAAAGCAACTTAGAAGGCATGCACTCACATGTGGTGAGGTACATATTTTATGATTCATTTTCTGGAAAAGTGTCTGAAACTTACAAAGATAAATCATTTATCACAAGTTACATGGTTTAAAGAGGGTGATAGCAGCTATCAATAAAGCTATCTGACTCTAGAGTTCATGTTTGAATCATTATGTTTTAAGGCCAAATTGTAGCAGTCATTGTGTGTTATACATACTCCTCAGTCTCCAAAATGTGATGGCTAGCTTCTCTGTACTTTGTCTTCTCTCTTCACAGAACACAGCTAGTGTCTTAATGTTTTCTGAATTCAATTTGCAACAACCAGAAATCTCTAAACTCTACTTTGGAAAGAGTGAGGGTTTACAACCTAGACAGCATATTAAACCTAGATAGCATATTAAAAAGCAGAGACATTACTTTGCCAACAAAGGTACATCTAGTAAAAGCTATGATTTTTCCATGTATGGATGTGAGAGTTGTACCATAAATAAGGCTGAGCGCTGAGGAATTGATGCTTTTGAACTGTGATGTTGAAGAAGACACTTGAGTCCTTGGACTGCAAGGAGATCAAACCAGTAAATCCTAAAGAAAATCAGTCCTGAATATTAATTGGAAAGACTGATGTTGAAGCTGAAATTCCAATACTTTGGCCACTTTATGCAAAGAACTGACTCATTTGAAAAACCCTGATGCTAGGAAAGATTAAAGGTGGGAGGAAAAAGGTCTGACAGAGGGTGAGATAGTTGGATGTCATCACTGACTCAATGGACATGAGTTTGAGCAAGCTCTGGGAATTGGTGATGGACAGGGAAGCCTGGTGTACTGCAGTCCATGGGTTCGCAAAGAGTCGGACATGACTGAGCAACTGAACTGACTGAGGGCTTACATTTTAGTTATTGACTTCTTAAGATGAAGTGGCCGCTGATAGAGCAGCTGTTTTCAATTACTGTGCACTCATGTGCACCTTTTCTTTACAGCACTAAACTCCCATTCCTTCCTTAAGTTCCACATCTAGGAAAGGAAAAACTTAGGAGAATGATAGTAACTGGTGTTCATTAAATTTTATGTGAATTGTTAAGGCTTTGGCAAACAGAGCATAACCCTTTGATCAATTTTGGGTGAAAAATGCATTAAACTTGTTAAACTTGACTATTGCTAATTTGGTTTGGATACATGTGTCCTGGACACAACCCATCACAATAGGTGCAACTGGATAAAGAACATCAACTCGTATAATTGTAATCTCAAGTGTAGATATATCATGTGCAGTTTCAAAGAAGCTTCTAACTTCTACTGTTTGATATGAACAGTTACATACTTTGTCAGTTTTTAAGATTTATCTTGGGGGAAAGTCTTTCACCTCTATCCTAAAGTGTTCATTACCCCACCCCCTCCTGTGGAACTGTGTAATCTTTTCCACAAAGTTCTCATGAGAAACTCTTAGGCACTACCTCCTTTAGAAACATATGTTCTCAGTACACTTATTTTTATCATTTAAGAGGCCGAAAAAGCTTACAATAAAATTCTAAATGTATTCACTGCACATTTTAGACAATCCCGCACCTCATCCTTTTTAGGATTTGTTTCTCTAATTGGTTTTCTTCTCAATCTCCACACAGCTATTTCCAACTTTCTGAATTCTCCTTCAATTTCAGATCTATTTTTTCTCTCACCTTATTTTTATCAGTTGAGCTCATCTTTCTCTTAGGGGGGATAAAAAGTAAAAATAAAATAGAAATTATCAGAAGATAACTCCCTCAACCTCCTATCCCTGAAATTACAAATTTATAGGAACCTTCACTTGATCTTTTCTCTCATTTCCTATTAGAAAGAATCATTTTGCGCTTGAGCTGCAGAAAGTTCATTTTTTTCTGTCAGTGCTCTTCATTCCTTGCTTCCCACATTTTCAGGGGCAAATCAATTATTTCCTTTATGTGTATTTAAACTCTCACTCTTCACATGTCTCTTCCTTCCCTTAAGCTCTTATATAGCTTATATCTTTGTCTTCTAAAAGTTAGATTTAAAATTTAATGAAAAAAAACCTTTAAAAAAGTGTTTTCCTGTACGTAACCCATCTTGCTCACAAAGCTAGAATTCCAAAGTTGACATAGCCTATGCTCACTATTTCTACTTCTGCATTTTGCAGTCTTCGAAAATCAGAATTACTTTTTGTGACTCTACTCATACTGATCTGATTGCATCAAAATCACCTGCCTGTTTGCTAAAGTTAATACAACTCTATTAATCCATATTATTTCTGACTCTAAGCAACATCTACTAATGTTGATCTCTCCCTCTTGAAAAAAATATCTCATCTTTGGCTTCCAAGAGACCAGCTCCTCTTGGATTTTCTCCTATGTTTCCTGTCCTTTTGTATAAAGTATGTCTTTTTATTCTGATGTTTTGATATCTAGGGCTTTACTGATCCTGGGGCGATTGCCCCTCTCTGGGCTAGCCAGCGCCTTGAGATAGATAGTAAAGGATTCTCCAGGAAGCATGAGTTTTAGGTAAAACAACAAATTCAGAATAATATCCTTATGCTCACCTCCCCCCTCAGGCTCCAACACTCTTCCCAAACCACCCCAGATCCAGCTACCAGACAACTGAAGACAGCCCTAACACCCCAGACCCCACTGAAGTGTTTCAAATTAGCCAATGCTAAACCTGCTTATTCTTCTTCACCCATTTCTTCCCATGGAAACTACAATAAAGGTTCTTACCCACATTTTCCTCCCATCCCTTCTGCCTCCTCATTAACCCTGGTTCTTTGCTGTAGGACCTTCTATCAGTCTGATGGCTGCTAGAATGCAGGTATTCTTTCCTTCCTGAGTTACCTCAGGACTCACCAGCTCAACATCGTTGGTGACTGCAATTTCTGATGACTGTGAAAGATATCAGGAAGTGTTACATTTCTCAAGGTAAGTTATATAAGGGCCTTTCATTAGTTTTCTTGTCCTGCATGCCAGCTAAGTAGCTTCAGTGGTGTGCAACTCTGCAACGCTCTGGACCAGATCCCACAAGGCTCTTCTGTCCATGGGATTCTCCAGGCAAGAATATTGGAGTGGGTGGCCATGCCCTCCTCCAGGGGATCTTCCTGACCCAGGGATCAAACACATATCTCATGCCTCTCCTACATTGGCAAGAAGGTTCTTTACCACTAGTGCCACCAGAGAAGCCCTTTCTTGCCTTCAGTACCCTTAAATATTAAAAGAAATCCTGTCTGCCACACATATTTTAACCCCACTCTGATCATTAATCCCTTGGCTCCTTTCTCTTTTCTTGTCTCTTAGCTGTTTTCCTTTTTTTTTTTTTTTTTTTAAATGTCTGATTCATTTCAGTTCAGTTCAGTTCAGTCACTCAGTCGTGTCTGACTCCTTGTGAACCCATGGACTGCAGCACGCCAGGCCTCCCTGTCCATCACCAACTTCCAGAGTTTACTCAAACTCATCTCCATTGAGTCAGTGATGCCACCCAATCATCTCATCCTCTGTCTTCCCCTTCTCCTCCGGCCTTCAATCTTTCCCATCATCACAGACTTTTCAAGTGTCTGATTACTTATTTACTTTTCCAAATTACTTTGACTTCCTGGTGTAGTTCCATAATCATCATTTGCATGTACCTTACTTCCTAAGCCTCTCTTTTTTTGTTTTCTGATTTCCTTGTTATATAAAACCCAACCATAAATTAACCTCACCAATTGCATTTTTGTTTCTGTGGCCATCTTCTAAAGACTGAGAAAATTGTATAATTTTGCGGATTTTTGCCACTTCAAATTTATGATATTCAAGTTTATTCTTGCTGCAAAAGTCCTACAATATCACTCTTGCAAAATGCACTTTCAGTTTATCTAGCTATTTCAAATGTTACCAGTCTTCTCAAGGGAATACTTCTTAGCCTCCTCATCTTTAAGAGATTGTTTTTATCCTTATTTCCCATAAAAATAAAAATTAAAGACTTCATTGTGAAAATGCCTTAAGCTCTTATATATTTAATTATATATACACATACAAATTCCCTTACTTCTATTTCTCCTTTTCCAAAGGATAGAATGTTCTTTGTAATACTTAAGGCAGACCCATCTTGATCCATATCATCACCTATATGATGGCCACATCTAATTCTGTTTTCTTTAACACCACACTCAACTGTGTACCTGCTTTCTTCCTTATTCTTTGACTCCTCTTCCTTCCTATCCTATCCCATCTCCTCAAGTCACCTCCATCTTCCTCTTTTCTTTTCTTTGCACTTTCCCTCTGTCTCTGTCTGTCTGTACCTCTCTGGATAAACACACAGACTTCTAATTTCTCTCATCTTGAAACAGCAGGGAAAAAAATAACAACACAAATCACAAACATTTCTTCACTTACCATGCTGCTCTTCCAGATAAAAATATCTCTCCTACTAGATTCTTAGGAAACAGACTAGTCACAGTTTTCCTGCCACACCATGCACTGACACCTCAACTGACTGTAACCTAGAACCAACCTTTATTGTTCTATTAAAGCTATTTTAGATAAGGTTGTCAGTGTCCTCTTGGGTGCTAAATACAAAAGGTGCACTTAAGGCCTTTCTTCCCTAATTTCTCTGCGTCTTCTGGTACCATTGATTAAGTTTTTCTATCTGACACCAAGCTTCATTTTAACTTTCCTGCTTATTTTGCATGACTCAAATTAGTGGAGTCATGCAATAATTGTCCTTTTGTGACTTATCTCATTTACTATAATGTCTTTCAGATTTATCTATGTTGTCACAAGTAATAGAATTTCCTTTCTTTATAAGGCTAAATAATATTTGATTGTGTGTGCATACTGTGTTTTCTTTATCCATTCTTTGTTGATGAACATGTGAGGTGTTTTCAAATCTTGGCTTGTGGTTAGCAATATAATAAACGTGGAGGTACAGACATCTCTTTGAGATATTAATTTCAATTATTTTGGATATGTATTATGGAGCAGAAATTATTATTTTAAAACTTACTGTCACTAGAAGTTTTAAACTAATAGAAGGAAAGATAGAACAGAATAAAATTATGACACATTTGTGAGGTTAAATATGATCATTATTGTATTCCTAATAAATAAAATGAGTAGATTTGTTCATTAACATGAAGTGGTATAAATAAGAGATAGAGATATAATTTACATTGACCTCAGGAAAAGAAAAATAAGAAGTTGATAGCTAAATTAGTTAAAAGAGCAGTGTGCATGTATGCTCAATCGTGTTTGACTCTTTGCCACTCTATAGATTTTAGTCTGTCAGGCTCACCTGTCTGTGGCATTCTCCAGGCAAGAATACTGGAGTGGATTTCCACACACTCCTCCAGGGGATCTTCCTGACCCAGAGAATGAACTCCACTCTCTTATGTCTCCTGCTTTGACAGGTGAGTTCTCTACCACAAACACTACTTGGGAAAACAGCAGCATTGTTCACTATAGACAAGACATGGCAACATCCTAAATGCCCATGGATAGACTAGTGGATTTAAAAAAAGATGCAATAATTGCATATTCAAATGTTTGAACAATATTCAAACTTTCAATATGTACCAGCATGGATGAACTTTGAGAATATTATGCTAGGTGAGATGTCAGTCACAGAAAGATAAATACAGCCTGAAGTGAAGTGACTCAGTCGTGTCTGACTCTTTGCGACCCCATGGACTATAGCCTACCGGGCTCCTCCGTCCATGGGATTTTCCAGGCAAGAATACTGGAGTGGATTGCCGTTTCCTTCTCCAGGGGAACTTTCCTGTCCAGGGGTTGAACCCAGGTCTCCCGCATTGTAGGCAGATGCTCTACCGTCCAAGCTACAAGGGAAGCAAATACAGCATTATTGCACTTAAATGAAGTATCATTAATGGTAACATGTTTTTATAGACTCAAAGAGTAGAATGGTGGTTGCCAGGGAAAGAGGGAAGAGAGAAGTGGGAAGTTAATAGCAATAAGCATAAAGTTTTATTTAAACAAGAAGAATAAATTCTAGAGATCTGCAGCACAACATTGGATTCATACTCTATGATACTGTATTGCACATTTAAAAGTGTGTTAAGAAACTAGATTTCATGTTCAGTGTTTGTATCAGGATAAAAGTAATTTTTATAAAGGAAAATAATGAAAAGAAAAGAGTCTTAAAAATTAGAAGGAATTCATGATATAGACTTGGTAGTTACAGGAAAACATTTTCCAGTTTGTAAAAAAAAAGAAAGTTAATCAGAGCAAGAAAATATAATAAAAAATGGGTTCAATTTCTCTAAAGGTCATGAAGAGAGACCTGACATCAAGAATCTTCAGTTTAAACCTATTATACGGAGTGAAGTAAGCCAGAAAGAAAAACACCAATACAGTATGCTAATGCATATATATGGAATTTAGAAAGATGGTAACGATAACCCTGTATGCGAGACAGCAAAAGAGACACAGATGTATAGAACAGTCTTTTGGACTCTGTGGGAGAGGGAGAGGGTGGGATGATTTTGGAGAATGGCATTGAAACATGTGTAATATCATATATGAAATGAGTTGCCAGTACAGGTTCAATGCATGATACTGGATGCTTGAGGCTGGTGCACTGAGACGACCCAGAGGGATGATATGAGAAGGGAGGAGGGGGCGTTGTTCAGGATGGGGAATACGTGTATACCTGTGGCAGATACATGTTGATGTATGGCAAAACCAATATAATATTGTAAAGTAATTACCCTCCAATTAAAATAAATACATTAAAAAAAACTGAAAAAAAAAAAGAATCTGCAGTTCATATGACGGAAGAATACATATTTTGCTTTGTGATATTCAGTCAGTTCACTTCAGTTCAGTTCAGTCACTCAGTCATGTGTGACTCTTTGCAACCCAATGGACCATGACACGCCAGGACACCTTGTCCATCACCACTCCCGGAGTTTACTAAAACTCATGTCCATTGAGTCAGTGATGCCATCCAACCATCTCACCTTCTGTCGTCCCCTTTTTCTCCTTCCTTCAGTCTTTGCAAGCAACAAGGTCTTTTCAAATGAGTCGGTTTCTTGCAGTAGGTGGCCAAATATTGGAGTTTCAGCTTCAGCATCAGTCCTTCCATTTAATATTCAGGACTGATTTCCTTTAGGATGGACTGGTTGGATCTCTTGCAGTTCAAGAGACTCTCAAGAGTCTTTTCCAACACCACAGTTCAAAAGCATCAATTCTTTGGCACTCAACTTTCTTTATAGTCCAAATCTCACATCCGTACATGATTATTGGAAAAGCCATAGCCTTGACTAGACATACCTTTGTTGACAAAGTGACGTCTCTGCTTTTTAACATGCTGTCTAGGTTGGTCATAACTTTCCTTTCAAGGAGTAAGCGTCTTTTAATTGCATGGCTGCAGTCACCATCCACAGTGACTTTGGAGCCCCCCAAAATAAAGTCTGACATTGTTTCCACTGTTTCCCTATCTATTTGCCATGAAGTGATGGGACAGAATGTCATGATCTTGGTTTTCTGAATGTTGAGTTTTAAGCCAAATTTTTCACTCTCCTCTTTTGCTTTCATCAAGAGGCTCTTTAGTCCTTCATTTTCTACCATAAGGGTGGTGTCATCTGCATATCTGAAGTTGTTGATATTTCTCCCAGCAATCTTGATACCAGCTTGTGTTTCATCCAACCCAGCATTTCTCATAATGTACTCGGTATATAAGTTAAATGAGCAGGGTGACAATATACAATCTTGACATACTCCTTTTCCTATTTGGAACCAGTCTGTTGTTCCATGTCCAGTTCTAACTGTTGCTTCCTGAACTGCATACAGATTTCTCAAGAGGCACGTCAGGTGGTCTGGTATTTCCATTTCTTTAAGAATTTTCCAGGGTTTTTTGAGATCCACATAGTCAAAGGCTTTGGCATGGTCAATAAATCAGAAGTAGATATTTTATGGAACTCTCTTGCTTTTTTGATGATCCTGTGGATGTTGGCAATTTGATCTCTGGCTCCTCTGCCTTTTCTAAATCCAACTTGAACATCTGGAAGCTCATGGTTCATGTACTGTTGAAGCCTGGCTTGGAGAATTTTGAGCATTTCTTTGCTAGCATGTGAGATGAATTCAATTGTGCAGTAGTTTGAGCATTCTTTAGCATTGCCTTTCTTTGTGATTGGAATGAAAGCTAACATTTTTCAGTCCTGTGGCCGCTGCTGAGTTTTCCAAACTTGCTGGCATATAGAGTGCAGCACTTTCATAGCATCACCTTTTAGGATTTAAAACAGCTCAACTGGAGTTCTATCACTTCCACTAGCTTTGTTTGTAGTGATACTTTCTAAGGCCCACTTGACTTTGCATCCCAGGATGTCTGGCTCTAGGTGGGTGATCACAACATCATGATTATCTGGGTCGTGAAGATCTTTTTTGCATAGTTCCTCTGTGTTATCTTGGCACCACTTAATATCTTCTGCTTCTGTTTGGTCCATACAATTTCTGTCCTTTATTGAGCCCATCTTTGCATGAAATGTTCCCTTGGTATCTCTAATTTTCTTGAAGATATCTCTATACTTTCCCATTGTATTGTTTTCCTCTTTTTTCTTTGCATTGATCACTGAGGAAGGCTTTGTTATCTCTCCTTGCTATTCTTTGGAACTCTGAATTCAAATGGATCTATCTTTCCTTTTCTCCTTTGCTTTTTGCTTCTCTTCTATTCACAGCTATTTGTAAGGCCTCCTCAGACAGCCACTTTGCCTTTCTGCATTTCTTCACCTTGTAGATTGTCTTGATCACTACCTCCTGTACAATGTCACAAACCTCCATCCATCGATTTCAGGCCCTGTGTTTATCAGATCTAATCCCTTGAATCTTTTTCTCATTTCCACTGTATAACAGTAAGGGATTTGATTTAGGTCATACCTGAATGGTCTAATGGTTTTCCTTAGTTTCTTCAATTTACGTCCGAATTTGGCAATAAGGAGTTCACGGTCTATGCCACAGTTAGCTCCCAGTCTTGTTTTTGCTGGCTGTATAGAGCTTCTCCATCTTGGCTGCAAAAAAATATAGTCAATCTGATTTTGATATTGACCATCTGGTGATGTCCATGTCTTCTCTTGCGTTGTTGGAAGAGTGTGTTTGCTATGACCAGTGAGTTCTCCTTTGGAAAACTTTATTAGCATTTGCACTGATTCATTGTGTACTCCAAGGCAAAATTTGCCTGTTACTCTAGGTATTTCTTGACTCCCTACTTTTGCATTCCAATCACCTCTAATGAAAAGGATACCTTTTTTGGGTGTTACTTCTCAAAGATCTTCTAGGTCTTCATGGAACCATTCAACTTCAGCGTTGCTGGTTGGGGTATAGACTTGGATTACTGTGCTATTGAATGGTTTTCCTTGGAAACAAAGAGGTCATTCTGTTATTTTTTGAGGTTTCATCCAAGTACTGCATTTCAGACTCTTGTGTTGACTATGATGGCTACTTCATTTTTCTAAGGGATTCTTGCCCACAGTAGTAAATATAATGGTCATCTGAGTTAAGTTCACCCATCTCAGTCCATTTTAGTTTGCTGATTCCTAAAATGTTGATGTCACTCTTGCCATCTCCTGTTTGACAACCTCTAATTTGCCTTGATTTATGGGACTAATATTTCATGTTCCTATGCAATATTTCTCTTTACAGCATTGGACCTTAGTTCCATCACCAGTCACATCCACAACTGTGTGTTGTTTTTGCTTTGGCTCATCTCTTCATTGTTTCTGGAGTTATTTCTCCACTGATCTCCAGTATTATACTGGTCACCTACTGACTTGCGGAGTTCATCTTTCAGTGTTCTATCTTTTTGCCTTTTTATACTGTTCAAGGGGTTCTCAAGGCAAGAATACTGAAGTGATTTGTCATATTACTTGTTCTGAAATAAGAACAATGAATTGGATTTATGGAAAATGAAATGCATTAATGGAGAGAAGACAAGACTAGATCATCTTAACACTGCTTTAAAGACTTCTCCCATGGCTCATTGGGTAAATAATCCACCTGTAATACAGGAAACATGGGAGATGGGGATTGGATCCCTGAATAGGAAGGATACTCTGGAGGAAGAAATGGCAACCACTCAAATATTAATGCCTGGATAAGCCCATGAACAGAGAAGGCTGGCAGGCTATAGTACCTAAGATTGTAAAGAGCTGGACAGAACAAAGTATGAATGCACACAAATTTGGGGGTATAGCAGAAAGGTCTCATAAGGGAGAATCAGGGTGTTAAGTAGACATAGGATATATATAATATAACTGTGAAGTTTTTTTCTGAATTATATTGTTTAAATTTTGGTTTTAAATTATGGCTTTATTGATTTAATAAATGTTTATTTCTTACTTGACTACTGGGGAAATAAGAAAATACATAAGTTGAACCATAACTCTTAAAAGCTTTGGAAATCCATCAATATAAAACTACTGACTTTGGAATTATAATAATTAAATGCATGTTTCTTAAAATCTTGTGAAATAACTGAAAAGGAAAAGACCTAGTGATATTTTTATAAATAAATCTAAGGAGAGCAGTAGTTGGTAAACAAACTAGAACTTGTATGATGGTGTGGAACAAAAGAGATCCAGTACCGCAGTGAAAGAAATGAAAATAAACCCAAACCAGAACAGGAAACAAAAGGCAAATCGCTCTGGGTTTACACAAATCAGAAACAGATTATGTGCTTATTCATTATCCTCTTACTAATCAAATTTTTAAAAATCATTAAATGAGCTTTCAGGCTTAAGTGTGTTTGGAATACTGAAAGTTTGCATGCTATTTCAGTAGCTGACAGTAGGATGAAGAAAAAAGCACAGATGATGTGCAAATCAGGAAATATTAGATTAGGAAACATTTTGGAACCCAGAGATGATGTGAAAGTTACAAAACAACAGATCATGGGAGAATAATGCTGCTTTACTGTTCAATCTGTGGATGCAATTTCATTTTATTTACCAAAAAGTAATATTTAGCTTAATTCTTTTTGAAACTCTAAATATTTAAACTTTAAGCAACTTTCCAACAGGTGCTCAGAAATCACTCTGTGCCTCTAAAGTTCTAAATTTTGGCATTCAGCCTTCAGCCATATTGAAGGTGTTGATTCAGTTTTCCGCTAATATTTGCAGAGTGTCTCTGTGTGCTAGATGAGAAGTATATTGGTGAAAAGATACAGATACGGTCCCTCCTTCATGGAACTTTGAGAATAGTTTCAGAACCATATATTACTCCGGAACAGGCAATGGCAGCCCACTCCGGTACTCTTGCCTGGATGAAGGAGCCTGGTAGGCTGCAGTCCATGGGGTAGCGAAGAGTCGGGTATGACTGAGCGACTTCACTTTCACTTTTCACTTTTATGCATTGGAGAAGGAAAAGGCAACCCACGACAGTGTTCTTGCCTGGAGAATCTCAGGGACAGCGGAGCCAAACACGACTGCAGCAACTTAGCAGCAACATCAGCAGCATATATTACTCATGAATTATAGAAAATTATAGAAAACATTGAAGGCAGGAGAAGAAGGGTGCGATAGAGGGCAAGATGGTTGGATGGCATCACCAACACGATGGACATAAGTTTGAGTAAGCTCTAGGAGTTGGTGATGCAGAGGGAAGCCTAGGGTGCTGCAGTCCCTGGGGTCATAAAGAGTCAGACACGACTGAGCAACTGAACTGACATAAATACTGGAGAGGAGCAGTATTGGTTAAAAAACAAAAAACAAAAAACGGTTTATTGAGAGTAAATTCAGTGCCAGACAATGGAGAGTCATTGTGATAATGTGAATCATCATATGTCATCCTGCTGAGAAGTCTTTTTGATCTTGGTGACACTGACAGGCATATAAAATGAGCAATGTGATATGAGCACAGAAGATGGAAAATGATAGTACTCTGCCTGCAGTTGGTTGAATCTGTTTGTCCAGCCCAAAAACCCAGATTCTAAGAAAGATATTGACAAAGTAGAAGACATTCAGAGCCAAGGAGATGGGAATTTTGAAGGGAATTGACAGTATAACAGATGAAGTCTTCTTAAAGCATTTGTGGATATTGAATCTGTAGAAGAGAAGACTCAAGGGGAACTTGAGAGCCCCTTTTAAATAGACCCAGGGCTTTCCTGTGAAAGAGGCATTTGATTTGTTCCTTGTGTCCCTGCAGTTTCAAACTGGAACGAAAAACTGGAAACTCCAGGGAGTATAATTTTTGCTAAATGTAAAAAAGAATTTTATACCAGTCACAGCTGTCCAAAGACACCTCTGACATCCTCTAGAGAGGCAAGACCTCGGGCGGTAATATTTTCTGCATCACTGAAAGCACTCAGACACAGGCTGGACCAGCACACATCTGGCAGGCTGTTGGATGGGGAATTCATCATCAAATGCAAACTGAAATAGAGGCCCCCTAAAGATCTGTTATCCCTTACCACTCTGAGAGTCTAGTCAATGTACATTTTTATTCTTCTGGCTAGTGAGCATTGGCATTCATCCACTTAGCTTCTTTACCCCCATAGTGAAGTTTTTTTTACTTTTTTTCTCTTTATACATTTAATTTAAAACATTAAAATATTTTGGAGTGACTTCCCTGGCAGTCCAATGGTTAAGACTTCACCTGTTAATGCCGGGGTGAGGGTCCAATCCCTGGTTGGGGAGCTAAGATTCCACATGCCTTGTGCCCGCACTCCAAACAAAACAAAACATAAAACAGAAGCAATATTGTAACAAATTCAATAGATATTTAAAAATATCTTTTGGAGGTAAGAGGAGTGACTTTGGACATCTACTTCCACTCAGCTCAGAGGTGTCTAGACAGAGGCCTTGCAACTTTGTTTTTCTATCCATTTAGACTCAAAACCTCTGTCACTACCATGCTCTGCCAGATCAACAGTCTGTTCAAGAATTCTAGCTTGCTCTCCTTTTTCCTATTTATTGGAGCAGGAGGTGCTGAAGCAGCACTGTATGTCTTATGTTTGGCATCATTCAGTCTAGTCAACTTGAGACAGAAAGGATAATCCAGAAGTCTGGAATAAACTGGGTCCCAATGATCAGCACAAGCTTTTTTAGTGACTGTAGCTTATAGCAAACTGAAGAAAGAAGGTTCAGACTTCTAAAAGAAATGGTTCACTCTAAAGCTGCTTAGAATGAAGATCTTCCAGGAGATATGCATACAATTTTCCACTTAACCAGGAAATATTTCCCCTCTTAATGCATGGACCAGTCCATCCTAAAGGAAATCAGTCCTGAATATTCATTTGAAGGACTGACACTGAAGCTGAAACTCCAACATTTTGGCCACCTTATGTGAAGAACTGACTCATTGAAAATGATCCTGATGCTGGGAAAGATTGAAGGCAGGAGGAGAAGTGGCCAACAGAGGATGAGATGGTTGGATGGCATCAACGACTCAGTGGATATGAGTTTGAGTAAACTCCAGGAGTTGTTGATGGACAGGCAAGTCTGGTGTGCTGCAGTCCATGGGGTCACAAAGAGTCAGACATGACTGAACGACTGAACCAAAATGCACAAAATCATGTTGGTGCATTGTTTTGGGGTTTACACTCATTAATGAATAGTCTTAAACTTGAAATAAATAGTCTTTTGGTTTAGCAAAGTTACCTAAGGAAAACTCTGATATCTGTCTCTATTTCTCTCTAGCTAGCTATACATATCTGTATATCTATATCTATCTACATGTGTGTGTGTGTGTGTGTGTGTGTGTGTGTGTGCGTGTGTGTGAATATCCTTTTAAAACATAACTTAACCATAACTTAGTTCATAAAAAGTTAATGAGTTTTAAATATGGCTAACTGGATCTCAAATATTTTGGTTTTAGCAATATTAGCAAAAAAAGGACACATCAAACTATTTTCCAAAATGCAAAACATTTTATCTCCCCAAATATTTTATCCCCAATTATAGAGCTATGTATAATCATCAAAAAAGCAAGAGAGTTCCAGAAAAACATCTATTTCTGCTTTATTGACTATACCAAAGCCTTTGACTGTGTGGATCACAGTAAACTGTGGAAAATTCTGAAAGAGATGGGAATACCAGCACCTGACCTGCCTCTTGAGAAACCTATATGCAGGTCAGGAAGCAACAGTTAGAACTGGACATGGAAAAACAGACTGGTTCTAAATAGGAAAAGGAGTATGTCAAGGCTGTATATTGTCACCCTGCTTATTTAACTTCTATGCAGAGTATATCATGAGAAACGCTGGGCTGTAAGAAGCACAAGCTGGAATCAAGATTGCTGGGAGAAATATCAATAAACTCAGATATGCAGATGACACCACCCTTATGGCAGAAAGTGAAGAGGACCTAAAAAGCCTCTTGATGAAAGTGAAAGAAGAGAGTGAAAACATTGGCTTAAAGCTCAACATTCAAAAAACAAAGATCATGGCATCTGGTCCGATCACTTCATGGGAAATAGATAGGGGAACAGTGGAAACAGTGTCAGACTTTATTTTTTGGGGCTCCAAAATCACTGCAGATGGTGACTGCAGCCATGAAATTAAAAGACACTTACTCCTTGAAAGGAAATTTATGAGCAACCTACATAGCTTATTGAAAAGCAGAGACATTACTTTGCCAACAAAGGCCCATCTAGTCAAGGCTACGGTTTTTCCAGTGATCATGTATGGATGTGAGAGTTGGACTGTGAAGAAAGCTGAGCGCTGAAGAATTGATGCTGTGGAATTGATGCCGTTTGAAGTGTGGTGTTGGAGAAAACTCTTGAGGGTCCCTTGGACTGCAAGCAGATCCAACCAGTCCATGCTAAAGGAGATCAGTCCTGGGTATTCATTGGAAGGACTGATGCTAAAGCTGAAACTCCAATACTTGGCCACCTCATGCAAAGAGCTGACTCACTGGAAAAGACTCTGATGCTGGGAGGGATTGGGGACAGGAGGAGAAGGGGGCGACAGAGGATGAGACGGCTGCATGGCATCATTGACTCAATGGACATGAGTTTGGGTGAACTCCGGGAGTTGGTGATGGACAGGGAGGCCTGGTGTGCTGCAATTCATGAGGTCACAAAGAGTCGGACATGACTGAGTGATTGAACTGAACTGAACTGTTAGAGCTAGGTGAACTTCCCTCATAGCAGAGTAGGTAAAAAGTCCACCTGCAATGCAAGAGACCTGGGTTAGATTCCCGGGTTGCGAAGATCCCTGGAGAAGGAAATGTCAGACCACTCCAGTATTCTTGCCTAGAGAATCCCATGGACAGAGGAGCCTAGCAGGGTACAGTCCATGGGGTCACAAGAGTCGAACACAACTTTAGTGACTAACCCACCACCAGCACCAACATAGAGCTAGGTGAGCTTGTAGCAAAGTTGAATCCTAATGGTTGTCTCCGATTTTTAGACCTCAAAACTTGGTGGCTCAGGCACCACAGTGACAGAAAGACTCATGCAGGAGCCCACACCAGCCAGAAAGGATGTCATCATTGGGGTTTATTGTTTTGTTACTGCTCAGTGCTGCTGTGTGGGCTCCTTCTGTGTCTTTTGGCAATGTGACCCAGAGCCCTCAGGACAGGTCCCACTACCAGCAGCTTTACATGGACCCAAGATCAAGACATGCCTCCATGAATCCTGGCGACTTTTCTCAAGACTGTGGTGTGTTTATTCTTCTTTTCAGCAACTTTCTTACATGTAGGCAGGGCCTAGATCTCCACCTTTCCCAGAAAACTCACATCTCCAGCTGGTCCATCTGAAGAATCCCCATTTTTACTGTTGGCATCAAACTCTTCCATTTGCCTCAAACCCTTCTACTTACCAACCCAGCCAGCTTAATATTCATCAGTGGACCTGAAAATTAATTGATGTCTATTACCCCTTTGCAAGTAAAAATGGGGGTTAATGGTTAATGCCTATATACTGGTTTTAGAAGAACAATGGCTGAATTCCATCCTTTCTTTTTCCTTTTTTCCTTTCTTTTAAGTTGGGGGATATTTGTTTTACAATATTTTGTTGCTTTCCGCTTCGCAACAATGAGAACCAGACATAAGTATTACTGTACATATATTCCCTCCCCCTGGAGCCTCTCTCCTATCCCCTCCCCCTCCCACCCACCCTGGGTTATCACAGAGCAATGAACTGAGCTTTCTGTATCTCAGGCAACACCAAAGGACTCGAAAGCAGGTGCCAAGGTATCCAGACTCACTGGCTGAAAATAGACATATGGCTGGTCATCCTCTGATTCTTTGTGTGCTGAAGAGATTCTCTCTTTGACCTAACTCTAGTCAACCACTACTGAAGCCTCTTCTGGACTCGGCCTCAACCTTGGCCTATAAACATTTGAACAAACAGCTTAAAACTTCATTCTTGAGGTGGTCCTAATCCCTCTTACAGTGTTTGCCTGTGAAAACTCAAGTCTGCTGAAATCATTTACTATTTGTTCCAGCAACATCTGCAGAAGGTGCCCCTCTCTCCCAGTCTCTGGGATGGCAGGAGCCTAATTTTGATAACAGTCAGTTAGCAAACCCAGATGGATTTCACAGGAACCAACTCCTTCTCAAACTTCCTGCTTTCTGTAATTTTCACTTCCTCATCTGTGCTAAAGTTTTAAACATTCCCATGTTTTCTATACTCTCATTTTCTCTTAAAACAACAGTTTACCACAGCTCAAATAGAAGCTGAGTTCAATTCACACTGTACCCTCTTCCTAATTGTGAAAATAAATTATCGGTTAATATCTGCCCTTATCATTTTACCTAGTGTTTGACTTTACTTATCTTTGATAGTGTCTAAGGAATACACGTGATGATAATCTTTTTTATTTTTTTAAGTCATCCCCTTAACCATCAATCTCATCACCTTTTGCCATAGTCATGTTTGACTCTTCATGACCCTAGGGACTGTAGCCCACCAGGCTCCCCTGTCCATAGGGTTTTCCAGGCAAAAATACTGTAGTGGGTTGTCATTTCCTACTCCAGAAGATCTTCCCAACCTAGGGATTGAACCCATGTCTCTTATGTCCCTTGCATTGGCAAGCAGATTCTTTACCAATAGTGCCACCATATATGTGTGTAACTATATAAATAATTAAATAGAAAATTTTTGCAGTAATAGAATAATGCTCTGAATATTGTAGATAAACTGTGCCCCCTACTAGATCATACAGCTAATGGTATATTTCTATATAAATTTGATTAAAATTCTTTAGCAATTTCTCCTAAGATTTAATTAACATACTTTTTCTCATTACTTGGTAGGCCTCATGTTTTGCACTGAAAAAGGTTATCCTTATAGAGTCTATATTAATCCTCTTCAGTTCAGTTCAGTTCAGTTCCATCACTCAGTTGTGTCCAACTCTTTGTGAACCCATGAATCGCAGCACGCCAGGCCTCCCTGTCCATCACCATCTCCCAGAGTTCACTCAAACTCACTTCCATTGAGTTGGTGATGCCATGCAGCCATCTCATCTTCTGCCAGCCCCTTTTCCTCCTGCCCCTAATCCCTCCCAGCATCAGAGTCTTTTTCAATGAGTCAACTCTTCACATGAGGTGGCCAAAGTACTGGAGTTTCAGCTTCAGCATCAGTCCTTCCAAAGAACACCCAGGGCTGATCTTTAGAATGGACTGGTTGGATCTCCTTGCAGTCAAGGGACTCTCAAGAGTCTTCTCCAACACCACAGTTCAAAAGCATCAATTCTTCGGTGCTCAGCCTTCTTCACAGTCCAACTCTCACATCCATACATGACCACTGGAAAAACCATAGACTTGACTAGACAGACCTTTGTTGGCAAAGTACTGTCTCTGCTTTTCAATATGCTATCTTGGCTGTTCATAACTTTTCTTCCAAGGAGTGAGTGTCTTTTAGTTTCATGGCTGCAATCACCATCTGCAGTGATTTTGGAGCCCCCCAAAATAAAATCTGACACTGTTTCCACTGTTTCCCCATCTATTTCCCATGAGGTGATGGGACCAGATGCCAGGATCTTCGTTTTCTGAATCCTCTCCAGCATGCTATGATAAGAAAAAGATAATCAACTAGGTGCAATACTTTTACAAGGCTCAGAACACACAGAATTTTCCATGAAAATCTAAATAAACTATCCAAAAGGATATGAATTTGATTTTGTTTCCAAGTTAACTTCCTGAAATGATTTGGTATATAGTTCAATTTTTAGTTCATGAAACATGACCATAAAAAATTTTCTGAATTCTCATTTCTATAGTTACATTTCACTCATATTTTCTCACGCTGAAAAAGCTTTATATGATTTTCTGATTTGAAAATCCTGTTTGTACGTACTGAATCTTCTTTAGTATATAAATCTCTCAGTACTTTTCAGTACCACCTCTAAAATTATATACTGATGCCTCACAAAAATATCTCACTGCCATTTTTTGGTAAAATAAATCCTCTCCATCTGGCTGATGAGTTAGTGTTAGACTTTTCAAATATGCACCTGACTTGACTTCAGGTTATTTTAAATTAATACTCCTTCAACATAGCTTGACCATGGATGTGAAAACTGAAAGCATAAGTAGAAAGTAACAGGTTTTTGCCAAATGGCTTTGCCAGAAAAACTTTGGTGGAATGTCTGTGTGTGTGCGTGTGTGTGTATTTTGACTCTCAACAACAATTTTACTACTTATCAAGATGTTGTAAATTTTTATGATGAAGCAACTAAAAAAAAAAAACAACAAATAGTTTAATGATCTAAAGCAAAAATGATCATTTTATTCTACTGTTAAATAGGAAACATGTTAAAAAGACAATTCTCTTTTTTGAACTCTCTCTCTCTCTCTCTCTCTCTCTCTCTCTCTCTCTCTCTATATATATATATATATATATATATATATATATATATATATACATTTTATACAAAACAAAAAAAGTAGAAATTGGCAATGTCTTGTCAATATTTATAGAGATAAGGTTTTAAATTATCAAGTGCATTTTCAAATATTCTAAAATGTTGCTGAGAAGATAACAGTGAAACTTCATCTGAAGATACAGAATTTCAAATGTGAGCCAACTATGAAAACAAGCCTGATCATGGTCTGCCAATTAACAGATATAAAAGGTCCAGAAATAAGGGACTAGAAGGGAAGGAGGGAGTTCAACTTAAAAGCTTAGTTAAATCATACACGTTGTTCTTATGTTCCAATTCCATTGAACAACCAGTGTATTCAGTGGCCATGGACATGGACATGTTATGTTTAAGTGAAGCAGAGCTAAATGATCATGACTTATGAAGAAAGAAAACAGCTTTGCTATTCATAAGTGCAAAAAGGAAACAGAATATTTAGCTTTCTTAAAATACCATGAGCTTCCCAGGTGGCACTAGTGGTAAATAAGTGGCCTGCCAATGCAGGAGACAGATGCAAGTTCAGTCCCTGGTTTGGGAAGATGCCCTGGAAGAGGGCATGGAAGCCCATTCCAATTATTTTCCCCTGGAGAATCCCATGGACAGAGGAGCCTGGTGGGCTAAGTCCACAAGGTCACACAGAGCTGGACTCGACTGAAGAAAATTAGCGCACACACACACATATACCATCCCTGGAAACTAAAAATCAGAAGGGAAAAAGAGAAGTCACGTTAGAAGGTTTAGAGAAAATCAGCTCTTAGTGGAAATCTAAGTTTCCACTTGGACTAGGGTGGAAGATTCCATGAAGTCTAAAACTGGCATGTTCCCTTAAAGTTATTTTTTGATGAAGTTTTAAGAGGCATCCATTCTGTCAGATGAGCTGTGATTATGTTACTACTTGTAGGCTGTTCCTGACTACATCACAGTCTCCTAACAAGTCATTTTTTACTTATTACCATGGCTTTTACTCATCCTTTTTCTAATGTATCAGGAACACTGGTAGGTTGTCAGGTTTTAGAATTTACACTTTGAAGGAATTAGAAAAATTATTTATGAAATAATTTTGTGTTTCATTTAGTCACATGTGTTAGAATAGATGAATCTGTTTCCTTCTAGTACTGAACTCATATTTCAAATTACTTAAACTGCAGCTTCCTACTTTTGTATTCCAATCCCCTATGATAAAAAGGACATCTTTTTTGGATGTTAGTTCTAAAAGGTCTTTTAGGTCATCATTCTGTTGCTGCTGCTGCTAAGTCACTTCAGTCATGTCCGACTCTGTGTGACCTCATAGACGGCAGCCCACCAGGCTCCCCCATCCCTGGGATTCTCCAGGCAAGAATACTGCAGTGGGTTGACATTTCCTCCCTCAGTGCATGAAAGTGGAAAGAGAAAATGAAGTTACTCAGTCGTGTTCAACTCATAGCGCCCCCTAAGACTGCACCCTACCAGACTCCTCCGTCCATGGGATTTTCCAGGCAAGAGTACTGGAGTGGGATGCCATTGCCTTCTCCCTTAGGTTATCATATAACCATTCAAATTCAGTTTCTTCAGCCTTACTGTTTTGGGAAAAGACTTGGCTTATTGTCATATTGAATGGTTTATCTTGAAAACGAAGAGAGATCATTCTGTCCTTTTTGAGACTGCAACCAAGTATCGAATTTCAGACTCTTGTTGACTGTGGGTACTACTCCATTTCTTCTAAGGGTTCTTCCCCACAGTAGAAGATATAATGGTTATCTGAATTAAATTTGCCCATTGTGGTCCATATTAGTTCACTGATTCCTAAAATGTTGATGTTCACTCTTGCCATCTCCTATTTAACCATTTTTACCTTGATTCATGGACTTAACACTCCAGGTTCCTATGCAATATTGCTCTTTACAGCATTGGCCTTTACTTCCATGATCAATCACATCCACCACTGGGTGTTGTTTTCACTTTTACTTCTGTCCTTTTCATCATAGGGTACTGGAATGCAAAAGTAGGAAGTCAAGAGACACCTGGAGTAATAGCCAAATATTTGGCCTTGGAGTACAAAATGAAGCAGGGCAAAGGCTAACAGAGTTTTGCCAATGGAATGCACTAGCAAAACCCTCTTCTAACAACACAAGGGAAGACTCTACACTTGTATATCACCAGATGGTCAAAACTGAAATCAGATTGATTATATTTTTTGCAGCCAAAGATGAAGAAATTTTATACAGTCAGCAAAAACAAGACCAAGAACTGACTGTGGCTCAGATCATGATTCATTATCACCAAATTCAGACTTAAATTGGAGAAAGTAGGGAAAACCACTAGACCATTCAGATACGATCTAAATCAAACCCTCATGATTATACAGCAGAAGTGACAAATAGATTCAAGGTACTAGATCTGATAGACAGAGGGCCTGAAAAACTATGAAGGGAGGTTTGTGACATTGGACAGGAAGCAGTGATCAAGACCATTCCTAAGAAAAAGAAGTGCAAAAAAGCAAAATGGTTGTCTGAGGAAAACTTACAATTAGCTCAGAAAAGAAGAGAAGTGAAACAGAAAGGAGGAAAGGAAAGATATACCCATCTGAATGTGGAGTTCCAAAGAATAACAAGGAGAGACAAGAAAGCCTTCCTTGGTGATCTATGCAAAGAAATAGAAAAAAAAAAAAAAAATACAATGGGGTAGACTAGAGACCTCTTCAAGAAAATTAGAGATACCAAGGGAACCTTTCATGCAAAGATGTGCACAATAAAGGACAGAAATGGCATGGGCCTAACAGAAGCAGAAGATATTAAGAAGAGGTGGAAAGAATACACAGAATTATACAAAATATATCTTCATGGCCAAAATAACCACGATGGTGTGATCACTCCCCTAGAGCCAGACATCCTAGAATGCAAAGTCAAGTGGGCCTTAGGTAGCATCACTACAAACAAAGCTAGTGGAGGTGATGGAATTCCAGTTGAGCTATTTCTAATCCTAAAAGAGGATGCTGTGAAAGTGCTGCACTCAATATACCAGCAAAATTGGAAAACTCAGCAGTGGTCACAGGACTGGAAAATATCAGTTTTCCTTCCAATCCCAAACAAGGATGAAGTCAAAGAATATTCAAATTATCACACAATTGCACTTATGTTACACACTACCAAAGTAATGCTCAAAATTCTCCAAGCCAGGCTTCAAAACTACATGAACCACAAACTTCCAGATGTTCAACTTGGATGTAGAAAAGGCAGATAAACCAGAGATCAAATTGCCAACATCTGTTTGATAATAGAAAAAGCAAGATAATTCCAAAAAAAAAATCTACTTCTGTTCTATTGATTACACGAATGCCTTTGACTGTGTAAATCATAGAAACTGTGGAAAATCCTTCAAGAAATGGGAATTCCAGACCACTTTACCTGCTTCATGATAAATCTGCATGCAGATCAAAAGCAACAGTTAGAACCAGACATGGAATAACAGACTGGTCCCAAATTGGGAAAGGAATATGTCAAGGTTTATTTTGTCATTCTGCTTATTTAACTTATATTCACAGTACATCATGCTAAATGCTGGGCTGGATGAAGTGCAGGCTGGAATCAAGGTTGCCGGGAGAAATATCAATAACCTCAGATATGCAAATGACACCATTCTTATGGCAGAAAATGAAGAACTAAAGAGCCTCTTGATGAAAGCTAAAGAAGTGAGTGAAAATGTTGACTTAAAACTCAACATTCAAAAAACTAAGATCATGGCATCTGATCCCATCACTTCATGGCAAATAGATGGGGAAACGATGGAAACAGAGACAGACTTTAATTTGGGGGGCTCCAAAATCACTGCAGATGGTGACTGCAGCCATGAAATTAAAAGACACTTGCTCCTTAGAAGAAAAGCTATGACCAATCTAGACAGCATATTAAAAAGTAAAGACATTACTTTGCTGAGAAGGGTCCATCTAGTCAAACCTATGGTTTTTCCAGTAGTCACGTACAAACGTGTGATTTCAACTATAAAGAAAGCTGAGTACCAAAGAATCAATGCTTTTGAACTGTGGTGTTGGAGAGGACTCTTGAGAGTCCCTTGGAGTGCAAGAAAGTCCAACCAGTCAGTCCTAAAGGAAATCAGTCCTGAATATTCATTGGGAGAACTGATACCAAAGCTGAAACTCCAATACTTTGACCACCTGATGCAAAGAACTGACTCACTGGGAAAGACCCTGATGCTGGGAAAAAGATTGAAGGTAGAAGGGGATGACAGAGGATGAAATGGTTGGATGGCATCACTGACTCAATGGATATGAGTTTGAGCAAGCTCCAGGAATTTGTGATGGACAGGGAAGCCTGGCATGCTGTAGTCCATGAGGTTGCAAACAGTCAGACATGACTGAGCCACTGAACTGAACTGAAACTACAGCAGTTACCAAAATCTCTCATCCATCTGTGTTTTTTCAGACTCTAACTACAGGGTTTCCGTACAAAAGCAAACAAACAAACAAAGCAAACAAACATGGATAGTTATGTAGCACTTCAAAGAGAAAATTTGGGGAATAAAATGCAAAGACCTTTTAAAATAAAATATTTAACAAAAGAGCTGGCAATAAAATTCTGGGCAAATAAGCTAAATGTGTACAAAAAATTAATATTGTTGTAGCAGTCATGCTGCCTGAAAGATATACAGAAAGTCAGTTTTAGGGAATTTTCCTGATGGAGTATAGATCCTATTATTGGTACAAATCTTTATAAATATAGCTGCATTGCATCCTTATTACCATCTAAGCATGTAAATGATCATTATTATGTTATAAAAACTTGAAATGGCTAAAACAATTGTAGTATCTTTAAAGGAAATCAATATCCCCAGGGCTGCATTTATCCAGTAGAAAAAGTCTTTAATCCTTAATTCTGTACAGAGCAGAAATTTGGCAGGGAATAAAACAAGAAGCTTGAATTATTTAAACCTGTTTTTCTAATGGGGAAAATCAAAAACAGAAACAATAAAATGAATTCTACTGTAGGACTTTCATCTGTCTGTGTGGTAACCAAGAACCACCTGACTTCTGTGTAAGCCTATTGCTGCCATTGTGTCATGATTTCCATTTCAAAACTCCTTTTCAGCTGTCTCTTTCTCTAGCCTCAAAATGATATGTTACATGCTATCCTAGTCAAAACAAATTCCCTATCTGCGTGATGATAATTGGAGAAACTCACCAAGATGCAATCGTGGCAGATTGGTTATTCTACTGCATTGTTTTGGAGGATGTTCTAACACAGAATTAGTAACATTTATTTTTATTCACATCTGAGGTATCGTGTTACCTATTCTGCTACTGCAGCAGCATTTCAACTTCCATAGTTGCTACTGCAATACTGATTGAACTGTAAGATTGCTGGATCTTTGGTTTTACTCCTAGGTTTGTTTATTATCAATGTGTGAAGAAAAACAACTTAATCATCAAGGAATTATTTTTGCTTTCCGAATATAAATTGGGTACAAAAATATCTGTCTTTTTCAGTTCATAAAATTAGTCTGGAAATCCAATGAAACAATGAGGAGTTAAGATTTTGATACAATTTAGTCATATCTACTCAATTTGGTGGAACTTGATATGTATTTGTATGTGCTATTGTTCAGCCACTAAGTCCTGTCCAACCCTTGGCAACTTCATGGACTACAGCATGCCATGCTTTCCTGCCTGGAAAGTTTTCCCTTCAGTATCTCCCGGAATTTGCTCAAAAGCATGTCTACAAATTTGGTGATACCGTCCAACCATCTCATCCTCTGTTGCTCCCATCTCCTCTTGCCCTCAATCATTCCTAGCTTCAGGGTCTTTTCCAATGAGTCAGCTCACATCCGGTGGATAGGTCTGATATTATATTGAAATGTCTGTAGAATATCCTCCCAAGCCTAAATAGAATTGGTCACCTGACCTTCATTTATAACATATCTCATTCCGTATGATGTACTATGTTTATCAAAATAAAATTAAAGGCCCCTGATTCAGTCAAGGTACAAGGATATAATTTATTTAGAATATTTCCAGTTCTTCCAATTAGAAAAGAAGTAGAAACAGAAAAAGAAAATTATTCCTTATTTGTTGTTAAATGAAGGTTTTCCCCATTATACCTATTTTTTTTTCTCTAGTTAATCCTTTGTACACAATTTTGATACTCTTCCTGAATTCCATAGAATAGTGACCAAGAATTTAAAAAGCATATACATAGGTACTTGTTTTTTTTAAGATGGACATTATTTTTAGAACAATTTTAGTTTTAGAGAAGGACTGAGAAGATAATACAGAATTACCATATGCACTCCCTACTCCTTTCTGTACTCGGTTTCCCTGTAGTATTACATGTTTACATTAGCATGGTATATTTGTTAAAATTAATGATCAGTCACTGATAATTTATTATTTAATAAAGTCCAGTTTATTCAGATTTGTCTAGTTTTAAAATAATGCCAATTTTCTATTCCCAGATCCCATCTAAGATATTACATTACATTTACTTGTCATGTTTCCTTAGGCTCATCTTGGCTGTGACAAGGCTCATCAAGGCTGTGACCTTTCCTGTTTTTCATGTCCTTGAGAGTTCTGGACAGTACTGGCTAGGTCTATTATAGTATTTTCTCCCTTGAAATTTGTCTAACGTTCTTCTCATGATTAGACTGATTGTGAGGAATGGGGAGGAAGATCATAGAAATAACTTTCCAGTTTGTTTTTGTCAGTATGCCTTAATGTTGACCTTGAACACCTAACTGAAATAGTGTTTGTCAGTTTTCTCCACTGTTACAGTTTTATAAAGTTACTCTTGTGTTTTTTCATCTCCTTTCATCCTGTAATCATTGGGTGGAAGTCACAGACCACACCCCACACTTAAGAAGTGACAGTTTTACTTGCCGCCTTGATGGCAGAGGATCTGTAATTCTACTACATGGGAGATCTAGTATTTTCTCTTCTCTCTCACTGACTTGTTTATTCAATCATTTATAGCAACTTAAATGAACGTTTATTTTATACTATGCATTGTAATCTAATATCACTTTAGTTACTTTATTGCTCAAGTTGTTCTACCTCTGACCAATGGAAACCCTTGGACCTGGCTCTGTCCCTTCCATCCCCTTTACATCAATGTGAATCTCACCTTCTTTTGGTTTTGTTTTAAGAACTTCTTTACTTTAAGACAATACAATATATTTCAGACTCAGCCCGTATATTTTCTGGCCTAGTTCTATATTTAGCCATTTCTCCAAGGAGTACTGGTTCTTTTTATTGGATAATGATATTAAAAAAAAAAAAAAACCCACTTATTGTGAGATAGAAAATAAGCTTCTGGTTATTAAAGGGGAAAGAGTAGGGGGGATAAATTAGCAGGTTCTGACTAATATATACACCCTGGTATACATAAAACAGATAACCGATAAGGACCTGTTGCATAGTGCAGGGAACTATACTCAAAATTTTGCAATAAGTATAAGGGGAAAGAACCTGAAAAAGAATATATATATACACACACACACATCCATACATATATCACTGTGCAGTACATCTGAAAATAACCCAGTATTGTACATTAATTATATTTCAATTTAAAAATTTTAAATAAAAAAATTGCAATCCAAAGGCAGATATTGACAGAATGAATAAAAAATAAATAAACATAGTATCACGATGTTTGCACAAGTCTGAGCTCATTGAATTGTACACATTAAATACTTGCATGACTTTGTATACTAATTATAGTTCAATAAAGCTGCTAAATATGCTTTTAAAATAATGTAATGGACTTTATTACCGAGAAAGAAAAACACATGCTATGGATACTATTAATAGTTGCATCCAGTGTTAATAAGGTATCATATTTTTAGACACTTAGAGAAATTAAATATATGTATGTACACCAACACTTGTATGTTCACATATTTGTAAATGTGTCTATGTGTAACCATGTTTATTTATATTAAGTTGAACGTGAGTTCTTACTAATATCTCCAACTTGAATCCATTGCCTATAGATCATTCTAACCTTTCATTGCTTTTCTGTAAAATCCCACTTCATTCTGTGAAAAATGTGGCTCCTACAAACTGCTATTCATTGTCTTAAGTGTTCAATCCCTATAACATGTACAACTGTATCTCTTGGGGAGCTGTAGAGGTTCCCCTTAAAGTTAGTTAATCATAGAAGGGAATTATTATTCAGCTAATAATGTTCAGTTAATTTTGCCTTTGATCTTACAGACTCCACTAATTTCCAAAGTTATTTTACTTAGGTCAGCACCTCGTACACCTTCACCATTTGTGAAGTTTTTTCATATATTTTAAATAAAACTATATTCTCTTGTCATGGTCTATAATTCCTGGAATCTTTCCATATCATAAAAGTATAATTTTTTTGCATATATTAAGGCTCAGTGTGCTATAAAATTCTATGGATGTGAAAAATGCATAGCACCTATAATTATCATTACAATACTTTATAGAATAGTTTTGACATCCTAAAAGAACCCCGTATCTTTCAGCTATTCAACCTTTTATCCTTCCCACTCAACTCCTGATAGCAACTGATCCTTTAACTGTCTCTATACTTTTGTGTTTTCCTGAATGACATATAACTGGATTTATGTAGTACAGTGTCTTTTCAGACTAGCATCATTCATTAGCAATAACCTTTATTTATTTTTTTTTGCATAAGGTAACAATTCATTTATTTATGATGCTAAAAATGTCCCTTCACATATGTACACCAGTTTCTTTATCCATTCAACTATGCAAAGATATCTTGGTTCATTCTAGTTTTTGGAGATTATAAACTGTTAGACACATTCATATGCATATATTTATGCAATCATGTTCTCAGATAAACCAGATCAACCTAGGGACAGGACCTATGGTTCATAGGTTTGGACTATGTTCAGTTTTGTAAGAAAATTATTAAAACCCTATCTCAAAGAGTGGATGCATCATTTTACATTTCAGTCAGCAATGAATGAGAGTTCCTGTTACTTCACATCCTTACCAGCATTCTGTATTGATATTTTTGCAGTCTTTATCCATCATGATGGGTATATACTGCCATCTCATTTGCTTGATTTAGCAATTTTTAATGACAAATAATGATAAACATTCAGTTCAGTTCAGTTCAGTCACTCAGTCATGTCTGACTCTTTGTGATCCCATGAACTGCAGCACACCAGGCTTCTCTGTCCATCACCACCTCCTGAAATTTACTCAAACTCATGTCTGTCAAGTTGGTAATGCCATCCAACCATCTGATTTTCTGTTGCCCCTTCTCCTCCTGCCTTCAATCTTTCCCACAGTTAGGGTCTTTTCCAATGAGTCAGTTCTTCACAACAGGTGGCCAAAGGATTGGAGTTTCAGCTTCAACATCAGTCCTTTCAATGAATATTCAGGACTGATTTTGTTTAGGATTGCCTAATTTTATCTCCTTGCATCCAAGGGACTCTCAAGTTTCTTCTCCAACACCACAATTCAAAAACATTAATTATTTGGTGCTCAGTTTTCTTTATAGTCCAGCTCTCACATCTGTACACAGCTACTGGAAAATCACAGCTCTGACTAAATGGACCTCTCTCAGCAAAGTAATGTCTTTGCTTTTTAATATGCTGTCTAGGTTGGTAAATAGCTTTTTTTTTTTTTTTTTTTTCAAGGAGCAAGCATCGTTTAATTTCATGGCTGCAGTCATTATCTGCAGTGATTTTGGAGCCCATGAAAATAAAGTCTGTCACTGTTTCCATTGTTTCCCCATCTATTTGCCATGAAGTGATGGGATCAGATGCGATGATCTTCGTTTTCTGAATGTTGAGTTTTCACTCAATATTTTTACTCTCCTCTTTCACTTTCATCAAGAGACACGTTAGTTCTTCTTTGTTTTCTGCCATAAGGGTGGTGTCATCTACATATCTGAGGTTATTGATATTTCTCCCGGCAACCTTGATTCCTGCTTGTGCTTCATCCAGCCCAGCATTTCATATGATGTACTCTTCATATAAGCTAAATCAGTAGGATGACAATATACAGCCTTGATGTACTCCTTTACCAATTTGGAACCAGTCCATTGTTCCATGTGCAGTTCTAACTGTTGCTTCTTGACCTCCATACAGATTTCTCAGGAGAAATGTTAAATATAATTTCATGCTTATTTGATATCTATGTGTCTTATTTAGTGAGTTGTCTGTTATATCTTTTGCTGATATAAATATTTTTCTGTTTTGTTTTCTTATTGCTTTCATCCTATGTGTCCCTCATTTTCACACTTGCCCCCTGACAATTTACCCTTGGAAGAAGTTGGAGGTCTCTGTGGGCCATTTCTGCTTGGCCTCAATGGGATCTTTCTTCTCTGATATATTACACAAGGGCCAGAGCAAGGAAGGAATGTGGATAAGGGCCCTTCTTACTGTCTTCCCTCCCTAGAAACTGCACACAAAGGATGAGGTTATATCTAACCTTCCTTTGAGGAAAGATGAGAAGGGTGTCTCATTGATGCCCAAGAACCACTGTAGGAAAAGGCTTCTATGTATGTCCCCTATACCTCTAGCCAGACAGATGCCAAAGCTGGCTCACCCGAACTCTCTGCCAGCCTACCCATTCTATTCCATCTATTTCTGCAGCTGGACTCTAAAAAATCTGCTTTTCCCTCAGAGTTACACATCCTCCTTCACTGGGAAGGCGTGTAAGTCTCAACTAATATGTTTGTCACTCTGTTACTGCCTGAGGAGTTAAATGATCCAATGATAGTAAGTCATAACTTGGAGTAGTCCCAGCATCACCCATTCCATTGTTGATGGGGGACACATTTTGCCACAAGTTTTCATTCTTCTTTCATTCTCATCCAAAGCCTTCTCTTAAGGAGTCCCCTTTGGAGCCAAAATGTCACTATAAATGCACATTTCTGATCTAGGTAGCTGGTCTATTGGATTCCTTACATATCATCATTTGGGAATTTCATGGGATAAGGACATATGGTGGTATCTCCCAAAATAGCCCATCTCCCACTTCCACCTCTGTTTCTTTAAGAAAGGTAGATGCTGCTAATGTTCTTTGCATAAGGTAGAATTTATTAGCCCTATTTTCTCACACCATTCCTCTCCGATCCAGTAAACTAGTACATGTCTATGTGTAAATCTCTAGGAAGATTATGTTTGTAAATATTTTCTGCATCTCAAGGCCTGTATTTTTCATACTTCCTTCTCCTTCACTCCTCTCCCTTCTTTATTCTGCGTCTCATCTACATATGTATACATTTGGTAAAAATCCAAAGTAGTCTATTTCTTCTCCATCAATCAATCAATTCAGTTGCTCAGTCGTGTCCGACTCTTTGTGACCCCATGAACCACAGCACACCAGGCCTCCCTGTCCATCACCAACTCCAGGAGTTCACCCAAACCCATGTCCATTAAGTCAGTGATGCCATCCAACCATCTCATCCTCTGTCGTCCCCTTTGCCTTCTGCCCTCAATCT
Organism: Budorcas taxicolor; assembly: GCF_023091745.1. Taxonomy (NCBI): domain Eukaryota; kingdom Metazoa; phylum Chordata; class Mammalia; order Artiodactyla; family Bovidae; genus Budorcas; species Budorcas taxicolor. The sequence goes on from NC_068910.1 coordinate 77,368,094, forward strand.
TTCCCAGCATCAGGGTCTTTTCTAATGAGACAGCTCTTAACATCAGGTGCCCAAAGTATTGGAGTTTCAGCTTCAACATTAGTCCTTCCAATGAACACACAGGACTGATCTCCTTTAGGATGGACTGGTTGGATCTCCTTGCAGTTCACAGGACTCTCAAGAGTCTTTTCCAACACCACAGTTCAAAAGCATCAATTCTTCTGCACTCAGCTTTCTTTATACTCCAACTCTCACATCCATACATGACTACTGGAAAACCATAGTCTTGACTAGATGGACCTTTTTTGCCAAAGTAATGTCTCTGCTTTTTAATATGCTGTCTAGGTTGGTCGTAACTTTCCTTCCAAGGAGTAAGCATCTTTTGATTTCATGGCTGCAGTCCCCATCTGCAGTGATTTTGGAGCCCCCAAAAATAAAGTCTGACACTGTTTCCACTGTTTCCCCATCTATCTGCCATGAAGTGATGGGACTGGATGCCATGATCTTCGTTTTCTGAATGTTGAGCTTTAAGCCAACTTTTTCACTCTCCTCTTTCGCTTTCATCAAGAGGCTTTCGAGTTCCTCTTCACTTTCTGCCATAAGGGTGGTGTCATCTGCATATCTGAGGTTATTGATATTTCTCCTGGCAATCTTGATTCTAGCTTGTGCTTCTTCTAGCCCAGTGTTTCTCATGATGTACTCTGCATGTAAGTTACATAAGCAGGGTGACAATATACAACCTTGACATACTCCTTTCCTGATTTGAAAGTCTGTTTTTCCATGTCCAGTTCTAACTGTTGCTTCCTGACCTGCATACAGGTTTCTCAAGAAGCAGGTTAGGTGGTCTGGCATTCCCATCTCTTTCAGAATTTTCCACAGTATATTGTGATCCACACAGTCAGAGGTTTTGGCATAGTCAATAAAGCAGGCATAGATATTTTTCTGGAACTCTCTTGCTTTTTCAATGATGCAATGGATGTTGGCAATTTGATCTCTGGTTCCTCTGTCTTTTCTAAAACCAGCTTGATCATCTGGAAGTTCACGGTTCACATACTGCTGAAACCTGGCTTGGAGAATTTTAAGCATCACTTTACTAGCATGTGAGAGGAATGCAATTGTGCGGTAGTTTGAGTATTCTTTGGCATTGCCTTTTTTGGGGATTGGAATGAAAATTGACCTTTTCCTGTCCTGTGGCCACTGCTGAGTTTTCCAAATTTGCTGGCATATTGACTGCAGCACTTTCACAGCATTATCTTTCAGGATTCTTCTCCACAAACAATACAAATGTATATTGATATTGACTGGTATTGATATATATCTTTTTAGAATAAAAACTTAACACACTGAAAATAACATATACAACTTAAAAAGACTGAGGAAAATAAAGGCTCTATCAGTTATTATGCAATAAACTTTAACTACAATTAGAGAGACTAACTGTTGGCTCAGTAGTAAAGAATCCACCTATCATTGTAGGAGACACAGGTTTGATCCTTGGTCCAGGACGATCCCCAGAGAAGGAAATGGCAACCCACTCCAGTATTCTTACTTGGGAAATTCCATGAACAGAGGAACCAGGTGTGCTACCATCTGTGGGGTTGTAAAAAGTGGGACATGAATTAATGACTGATCAACAACAACAAGTATTATAGAAGGGAGGAATAAAGTTTATTTTTAAGAGATCATTTTCTAATAAGTAAATCTAGTATTTAATATTTATTTGAGCTCTTCTTTAAAAAATACTTTTTATTGGAGCATAGTTGATTTACAATATTGCATTTGCTTCCGCTATACAGCAAAGTGAATCAGTTATCCATAAGAGTAAGTGAGTGACAGTTGCTTAGTAGTGAGCAACTCTTTGCAAACACATAGTCTGTAGCCTGACTGGCTTCTCTGTCCATAGAATTCTCCAGGCAAGAACACTGGAGTGGGTTGTTATTTTCTTCTCCAAGTTATCCATATAACCACTCTTTTTAAGATTCTTTTCCCATATAGGCCATTACAGAGTACTGAGTAGAGTTCCCTGCACTTAAGTTTTTTTCTTAATGGAATAGTTCATTGGAGGCTAAAGATTTTGTACTTTACATTTCTTCTTCATTTTTCAATGGAGAGAGAGAATTTCAGTTTTCAAATCACAAAAAAGCAGATGTGATACAAAACATGTAAAATCACCCTTTTTATCTCCGGGAAATGTATTTAGGGAAAATGCATTTGTTTTCCTTGAAATGATACTGAGGACTCAGAAAGCTCATCAACTCTAGCAGTACTGTTGTAATGCCAGTTATCAATCTACCTATGAGTAGGTGGGCTCTACTGAGAACACTTGAAAAATTTGATAGCATAATGTGCTTTGGTGAAACAAAATCTATTAAAAAAATGGATAAGTAAATAAGTGAAGGCAAATCATTATAATAGATTTATAAAACTAGAAGTTGAAAGGAAGCAAATAAAAAATAGTGATAACAGATGACTTTTAAAACAAAATCCATTACTCTAGTGAATTTTTGAATATTTTATATGCATTATATTAGAAGTTAATATTTTAAAAATTCAATTTGTTATGTATAATTAATAAAGGATTTTGGAGGAAAAATGGATAAATGTCTATTTAAAGAGAATCATTTATGTGAGGTATATAGTAATTTTTTAGTTTATTTATCTTTATATTCTATGTCTTACTAGACTTTATTATCAAAAAATGACATACCCATGGTTCACAGCACCTGCAATCCATTAGACTAATGGATTAGAATTACAGATTGCCTTAGGAATTGTCTATTATATAGCAAAATCAAATGTAAACCCTAGAGTGAAAATTCTTGACATTATTAAATGTAAGAAACACAATGTTTTCAGGAAGATGTTATTAAAAAGGATTTAGGACATTTGAATATTATACCAAAAAGTAATATGATGTTTAGGCCAAAATAGAAGATACTTTTGTGTTCTTGTTATGCTCTAGTAGAGCAATTTACATGTCCAGTCTTTGCCTAACAATGTTCAATATAATATCCACTTTTCCTATCAAACAATATGCACAGGTTGTGTGCACATATATTTTATTATTACTCAAAATAGTACCTTGTGCAATTGTTTTTATTCATCCATTTGGAAATAACAACTGACAAAATATTGAGTGCCTTGTCTATACCCAGTATTGGAAACATGCATTGCTTAGTGACATGAGCAGACCCAAAAGTAACTTTCAAATAAATTATCTTATGCTTCCACTGTCATAAGTACAACAGAAATATTCTTACCTTTTGTTCACATTCTCACATTCCTTTAGGTGTCTATGACTCACTTTTATCACATGACATCAACATTTCTGATCAAGAGCAGATTCTCAAGCAGAAGCTTTAAAAGACTTCACTTTGACACTCTCAAGTTCAGTTTTGAAACAAAGAGAAAGGTAAGAGAAGATTTTGTTGTCCTTCAAGCTCCCCTCACGCCCTAGGATGGTGGGAACAACAGGGAACAACAGGGAACAACACGGAACACCTGTCCAGTGAGCTGAAAGCCACCTGCTAACCAGTAAAATTAGTGTAGCCTCAGATTTTTAGAAAAGGGCTTTTATTCAATCAAACTCTTAGGAGGAAAGAAAGATTCATTATTGCTGTTGTTGCAGAGGAGTGTTGAGGTACTTTGACTCACCTCTTTAAACTTACGGAAATGTTAGAGCTCCAGAAGCTCATTGGTGCCTGAGCTGCTGCTGTGCCTTAGCTAACAGTGATATTAACTATTAGAATTATATCCTACCCTTTAAACATTCAACTTTCCTTTATATATTTAGTTATTCTTCCACATGGAGAAGGAAATGGCAACCCACTTCAGCATTCTTACCTGGAGAATTCCATGAACGGAGAAGCCTGGTGGGCTGTGGTCCATGGGGTCACAAAGAGTCAGACATGACTGAGTGACTAACACAACAACAACAATTCTACCACAAGGTAGTTTCTTTCCCTGTAAATTGATCTAAATCATTGTTAAGAACTGAATGATCCTGTCCTCCCAAAATTCATATCCTGAATCTTTACTCCCACCGTGATGTTATTAAAAGGTAAAACTTTTCAAAGCTTATTGGATTTAAATGAGGTCATTGGGTTGGTGAATGGATTAGTGTCCTTATATAAGAATAAACCAGGACTGCAATGAGAAATTCAATCAGAAAAGGGGGGATACAATCAGAAAATGAATATACTGGCATCTTGATCTTGGACTTCCCAGCCTCCAGACCTGAGAGAAACAAATGTCTGGTTTGAAAGCACCCAGTGAATGGAATTTTATTATAGCAGCCCAAGCTGTCTAAAATAATCATTTATATTTAGAAACAAAAATGAATAATGACATAGACTTAAATATTTAAAGTTTAATTTTCAGGCTTAATATTAACATTATCAAACTTCAGATATTAGAAAGAAATTATTGATTCTGAAATATAAATCCTTTAAAGATGCAGGGAAACAAGAAAAAAGTTCTAATAAATTAGACATAAAGGTCACCAGAAAATTACGAACAACATTAAACCAGGAGGTAACATTTAAAATAATACTAATCTAATCTGGTCCCATCACTTCATGGGAAATAGATGGGCAAACAGTAGAAACAGTATCAGACTTTATTTTTTTGGGCTCCAAAATCACTGCAGATGGTGACTGCAGCCATGAAATTAAAAGACGCTTACTCCTTGGAAGAAAAGTTATGACCAACCTAGATAGTATATTCAAAAGCAGAGACATTACTTTGCCGAATAAGGTCCGTCTAGTCAAGGCTATGGTTTTTTATGTGGTCATGTATGGATGTGAGAGTTGGACTGTGAAGAAGGCTGAGCGCTGAAGAATTGATGCTTTTGAACTGTGGTGTTGAGAACACTCTTGAGAGTCCCTTGGACTGCAAGGAGATCCAACCAGTCCATTCTGAAGGAGATCAGCCCTGGGATTTCTTTGGAAGGAATGATGCTAAAGCTGAAGCTCCAGTACTTTGGCCACCTCATGCGCAGAGCTGACTCATTGGAAAAGACTCTGATGCTGGGAGGGATTGGGGGCAGGAGGAGAAGGGGACGCCCAAGGGTGAGATGGCTGGATGGCATCACTGTCTCAATGGATGTGAGTCTGAGTGAACTCCGGGAGATGGTGATGAACAGGGAGGCCTGGCATGCTGCGATTCATGGGGTCACAAAGAGCCGGACACGACTGAGTGACTGAACTGAACTGAAGAATAAATATGAAACAGTTTTATGAGCTGTCTCTTCATCTAAGTAACTTGAAAATGATTTATACTATGGTAAGATTAGATGCCGGAGAAGGCAACAGCAACGCTCTCCAGTACTCTTGCCTGGAAAATCCCATGGGCAGAGGAGCTTTGTAGGCTTCAGTCCATGGGGTCGCTTAGAGTCAGACATGACTGAGCTACTTCATTTTCACTTTTCACTTTCATGCATTGGAGAAGGAAATGGCAACCCACTCCAGTGTTCTTGCCTGGAGAATCCCAGGGACTGGAGAGCTTGGTGGGCTTCCATCTCTGGGGTCACATGGAGTCAGACACGACTGAAGTGACTTAGCAGCAGCAGCAGCAACAGGGTTTGATGCTCTTTCGAGGAGAAAGCTGTCATTTAAAAATTTAAAGTACTGTTAACAAGACACAAGAATACTGATCTTTCTGAATTTTTATGCCCTCTCCCCACCACCACTGTCACATACTCAATCCATTTACTTATTATTATTATATTTTTTATTCTAACAATATTTATTTTTCTCTGACCATATGCTTATAATTTAGTTTGGAAGACAAACTCATTCATTCAACAGGCATTTATCTAATGTCTTTGATGTACCAATTGTATATGCACATACTACGTAAATAAGAAAAATAACTGAAACACTAAAATATGGCATATAATCCCAACTAAAATAGGGGACTTACAGATTCAGTAACTTGAGTAAGCATTACTGGGATTGATTTAAATATAAAAGGAATTTAGGAGAATTAGTTTTAAATAAGGATAGCAAAGAGGAAAGCCTGTGCAAATAACATACTAGGGTGAAAAGTAGGTACTGGTCTAGAAAGGCAAATGAACATTGACCTTCAAGGGCAGAAAAGAGTTTAGAAAAATATGGGTGTAGTGTAAACAGGAACTTAGTTACATATTAACTCAACACATTTATTATAAGTGTATTTCTATGGATTTCTATCCAAGGAAAATGCATATATGCATTCAGTTCAGTTCAGTTCAGTTGCTCAGACATGTCCAACTCTTTGCGACCCCATGGACAGCAGCACGCCAGGCCTCCCTGTCCATCACCAACTCCCAGAGTTCACTCAGACTCACGCCCATCGAGTTGGTGATGCCATGCAGCCATCTCATCCTCTGTCGTTCCCTTCTCCTGCCCACAATCCCTCTCAGCTTCAGGGTTTTTTGCAATGACTCAACTCTTCTCATGAGGTGGCCAAAGTACTGGAGCTTCAGCTTTAGCATCATTCCTTCCAAAGAACACTCAGGGCTGATCTCCTTCAGAATGGACTATTTAGATCTCTTTGCAGTCCATGGGACTCTCAAGAGTCTTCTCAACACCACAGTTCAAAAGCATCAATTCTTCAGCGTTCAGCCTTCTTCACAGTCCAACACTTACATCCGTACATGACCACTGGAAAAATGATAGCCTTGACTAGATGGGCCTTAGTCGGCAAAGTAATGTCTCTGCTTTTGAATATGCTCTCTAGGTTGGTCATAACTTTTCTTCCAAGGAGTAAGCGTCTTTTAATTTCATGGCTGCAGTCACCATCTGCAGTGATTTTGGAGCCCAGAAAAATAAAGTCTGACACTGTTTCCACTGTTTCCCCAACTGTTTCCCATGAAGTGATGGGACCAGATGCCATGAACTTAATTTTCTGAATGTTGAGCTTTAAGCCAACTTTTTAACTCTCCACTTTCACTTTCATCAAGAGGCTTTTTAGTTCCTCTTCACTTTCTGCCATAAGGGTGATATCATCTGCATATCTGAGGTTATTGATATTTCTTCCGGCAATCTTGATTCTAGCTTGTGCTTCTTCCAGCCCAGCGTTTCTCATGATGTACTCCCCATATAAGTCAAATCAGCAGGGTGACGATATACAGCCTTGACATACTCCTTTTCCTATTTGGAACCAATCTTTTGTTCCCTGTCCAGTTCTAACTGTTGCTTCCTGGCCTGAATACAGATTTCTCAAGGGGCAGGTCAGGTCGTCTGGTATTCCATCTCTCTCAGAATTTTCCAGTTTCTTGTGATCCACACAGTCAAAGGCTTTGGCATAGTCAATAAAGCAGAAATAGATGTTTTTTTGGAACTCTTGTTTTTCCCATGACCCAGCAGATGTTGGCAATTTGATCTCTGACTCCTCTGCCTTTTCTAAAACCAGCTTGAACATCAGGAAGTTCACAGTTCATGTATTACTGAAGCCTGGCTTGGAGAATTTTGAGCATTACTTTACTAGAATGCGAGATGAGTGGAATTGTGCAGTAGTTTGAGCATTCTTTGGCGTTGCCTTTCTTTGGGAATGGAATGAAGACTGACCTTTTTCAGTCCTGTGGCCACTGCTGAGTTTTCCAAATTTGCTGGCATATTGAGTGCAGCACTTTCACAGCATCATCTTTGAGGATTTGAAATAGCTCAACTGGAATTCCATCACCTCCACTAGCTTTGTTCATAGTGATGCTTTCTAGGGCCCACTTGACTTCACATTCCAGGATATCTGGCTCTAGATGAGTGATCACACCATCTTGATTATCTGGGTCATGAAGATCTTTTTTGTACAATTCTTCTGTGTATTCTTCCCACCTCTTTTTAATATCTTCTGTTTCTGTTAGGTCCATACCTTTTCTGTCCTTTATCGAGCCCATCTTTCCATTAAAATTTCCCTTGGTATCTCTAATTTTCTTGAAGAGATCTCTAGTCTTTTCCATTCTGTTCTTTTCCTCTATTTCTTTTCATTGATTGCTAAAGAAGTCTTTCTTATCTCTTCTTGCTATTCTTTGGAACTCTGCATTCATATGCTTATATCTTTCTTTTTCTCCTTTGTTTTTTTCCTCTCTTCTTTTCACAGATATTTATGTATTATGTGTTTGAATTAAAATGACAGAAGTGGTATAAAATAAGAAGACTGTGGGCTCCCAAACTTCTGTTGATAGAATAGGAGAAAACACCCTAGCTGCAAACACAGGCTATTTCTCATATAAACACAGAATGATTCAGAGAGAAGATATAGAAAACAGACCATCATTTGCAAGGAGCATAGCTAGAACAAGCATTACATTTTTGTCTTAAATTGGAAATGCTTTAAACCTGTGAATTCTTTGGGCTTCCCATCTTTACACTTAAATAGGTGTTTCTTCTTTAGTTACCTTACACCTGTAATGTTGTTGTAAGTTGGGAGCGTGGTTTAATGAATAACTTTTTTCTGTATGTCATGGGTCTTTTGATTATGAGACACTCAGCATACGTGCACATCAGAAAAACAATCAAAGAGTTTCACCCTTGTTTAAATTTAATTAGATGATGAGTGCATAATGGGAAGAAGTTTATAATGCCTTGAGACAGGGAATTTTTCAGGCATTTTTCATATGGGTTACTAAAAATAATTTGTGGTCAATAGGTCCACTGGGTTTTAAGTCCTACCTTGTGTGGTAATTTGCTAGGCAGGATTAAATAAACAGAATGTAAAATCAGCAAAAATTAAGGATGAGAGTAATTTTCAAGGTTTGGGAAAGAGCAAAAAGTATAAAATTGTCATCTAGACAAAATGGGCTATAAAATTTGGTATGATTGCCAGTCAGCACTAAAGTTCTGATTATGAATAACAATTATGAATCATGATTTTACTTAATGCATCATGAATCATAATCTAACACCAAAGAATGCTATTTTAAGTCACTAAGATTGTGTAAATCTGCTGCATAGCAATAGGAACATTTTGCCTTTATTTTTTGATCTTTAATGTAAGCCTTTAATGATAATTTGGTATGATTTTTTCTTTGCATAAATAGGGTATGATATAAAATAGAAATTCATTTTTATTTTTCCACATAGATGACTAATTGTTATAAAATTATTTACTATGCATACTTAACCTAGCAAATTAAGTAAGTGTTAGTCATTCAGTCATGTCTGACTCTGCAACTGCAAGATATGTAGTCCACCCAGCGCCTTTGTTCATGGAGTTCTCCAGGCAAGAATACTTGAGTTGGTAGCCATTCCCTCTTCAATGGGAGTTTCACAACCAAGGAATTGAACCTGTTACAGGCAGATTCTGTACCATTTGAGCCATCAGGACGGCCCTGGCAAATTCCATATTTAATCAACATTAAAATTCCCTCCAATAATAAAGGACCTTATCATCCTTTTATTCTCATCATCCTTGCTCTGATATGCTATTATCTCCAGCATTTTTATTTTAGTTAAAAAGATTAACTATTGGTATTATTATGAAGATGCTGTTATCATGATGCTGCTGCTGATAGTAACAGTATTTTTAATATTAAACCAACAGGTCTTTATATCTCTATAAGCTTGCATTTTTCCCCACATCATTCCTATTCATCCCTTTCGTTACATCTTGAGCCTCCTTTCTGAGATTTTTTATATTATTCCTGAAGTCCCTGTAGCAAAGTCATATTGGTTGGATACATTAGGGGTTTCCAGTATTTAATATTAAGGTAGCAACATTCAAAGACCAGCTCTGACGGTGTCATTTTACAAATGAGAAAAGGAAGCTGTAATTTTCCTAAGCCCACAAGGAAACTCGGCAGGGAAAAGAATAATATTTCTAGGCTTCAGCTTTACATAGTCTAGCATTCTCTCCACCGTTCACTCCATAATCATCCCTCTCCTGTTCATTTACACTGCATCTTCCTATAATAACATCTTGTTTGATGAAGATGGCTGAGGGAATATAGCATTGAAAATGCTCTTTTTGAATGTCTCAGCTAGATAACAACAGTGAATCTTTCTAATAATATCTAGCTGTGGTTCCAAAATTTAAGCCAGTGTTATGGTAATTTGAATGATAAAGTAATGATTCCTACTCTAGTATACTGTTGTTAGTATCTATGAAATAAAATTATTCATTATTATTCATTTATAGATGAAACCAATTTCTAATTATTTTCTTGAGCAACAAGAATATCTCAGTTTGTTTAATTGATTGACACATATATGAAAGGTAAAATCATTAAAAGGATATTTCATAACAATCACACATTTTACTTGAATCTAATTTAAAGTACATTGTTTAAAAAATAATATAAATGATGCTTTTCATAAAAGCATCTTACTACAATTGGAAAGAAGAAAGTTTGTTTTTCTAGACAATTTATAATTCATCAGTTTTAAAATAGAATATGGCTCATTATTTTACTTTTTGCTATTAACTGTATGTCCATTGTTTGTGCAACAAACTCAATCAGTGAGTTTGTGAAAATCTTAATATATGTACGATTATTTATTCTGCATTTTGTATCATCAAAACAACCTTATAAATTGTTAGAGAATCAAGTAAACCTAATTGATTAAATGTGCACTCAAATTTATGAGTCTGATTTAGCAATGAGTTTTTTGCATACAAGTCATTTTGTGCTGCCTGGATCCATTGAAAGAGTCACTGTGAATTTTATAAATGGGTATTGACATTTCAATATTGCAGCATTTTGCTAGCACATTATCTGATAACAACAGAAATAAACAAAGTAGTTTAAAAAAAAGGAAGGCCATTTAATTTTGCAAATAAAACAGTTCAGTCTTTGTCCACAGTGTAAGACTGAAGAGATGAATCTTTGGTGGAAGCCTCATGGAGAGCAACAAGATGGAAGTAGAGAAACTGTGGGAAAATCATCTGCCTTTTTATAGCCATCAGCAAGCTTTTGATTCTTCTACTGAGACAGCATTTATGGTGGCTAAATTCTGAAGTCATACCTTCTTGTGAGAAAATAGAAGACATGAAAGTGAAACAAGAAAGTGAAAAAGCTAGCTTAAAACTCATTCAAAAAACTAAGATCATGGCATCCTGTCCCATCACTTAATGGCAAATAGATGGGGAAAAAAGTGGAAATTGACAGATTTTATTTTCTTGGGCTCTCAAATCACAGAGGACAGTGACTGCAGCCATTAAATCAAAAGATGCTTACTCCTTGGAAGAAAATCTGACAAACCTAGACAACATATTAAACATTAGAGACATAATTTTGTGAACAAAGGTCTATATAGTCAAAGCTATGGCTTTTCTAGGAGTCATGTATTGATGTGAGAATTGGACCATAAATAAGGCTGAGGGCCAAAGAATTGATGTCTTCAAATTGGGGTGCTGGAGAAGACTCCTGAGAGGCCCTTAGACAGCAACGAAATCAAAACCAATCAATCTTAAAGGAAGTCAGCCCTGAATATTCATTGGAAGGACTGATGCTGAAGCTCCAATACTTTGGCCATCAGATGCAAAGAGCTGGCTAGTTGGAAAAAGACTGTGATGCTGGGAAAGACTGAGAGCAGGAGGAGAAGGGGGCGGCAGAGGATGAGATGGTTGAATGGCATCACAGACTCACTGGACATGAGTTTGAACGAACTCTGGGAGATAGTGTAGGACAGGGAAGCCTGGTGAACTGCAGTCCATGGGGTTGCAAGGAGTTGGACATGACTTAGCAACTGAACAACAGTGAGAAAATAATAAAACACAGTTGCTTCTTTATCAAGTACTGAATCAGTGAGTAAAAAAGGAGGAACAGTCTTGCCCATAAAGTGATATTTTTTCTTATGTAAGAATTTTCTTATAATGGGATAATTTATCTTAAATACATTACAGAGTTGCTAGTATTATGACTACTTCCACCATGACCCCTTTCTCTCTTCTCTCGGCTCTTCCTTGGACAGTATTTGCTTTTTATAAATTGATCTCTGTAACTCTGGGACTCATATTCAACTGACATGATGTTTATCCTATGGCCACTTCTTTCAGGGGAATAGTGATACAGGAACATTCAAACATACTTTTATAACTTTATTGATTAATTACACATTGTAGACAAAAAAATTACAAGTGCCTATTCTGAATAATTAAGAATAACTGAAGAGAATTTTGAGATAGATGCAGCTTGAAAGCCAGAGATAAACATGCTATTCCAGTAGTTCAAGGGAAAACCACACACACACACACACACACACACACACACACACATACACACACACACATATACACAGGAACTATAAAACTTCATCAAGAGGTTCTTTAGCCTTAACCCTATTTTGTGATTTTCTGTTGTCCCTCTAATTTCTGAGAGTCTCATTCTTCAATCATTTCAAAGTATATTTCTGAATTCTCTTGTAAACGTATGCACTGCCACAGGAATTGTTCTCACTTGAAGATTCACTTTTTACTGCTACCAAAAATCCAACAATAAAAAAGCTCATATCAGTAAATATTAAAAGTAAGGACTACAGTCAACAATAAAACCATGTAGGACTGTACAGGTGTTCTATTCTTTCTAAGATAAACGTTTGGACCCAATGTACATGTACACACACACACACATACAGAAAAATGCACACAAACTTATACTAAAAACTATTAATATGATTCACCATTATAGAAGTACTCTAATTTAATATTACATAAAATTCCCAGATCTCCTTAGCCTGAAGATTATCTCTCTCTCTCTCTCTCTCTCTCTCTCTCTCTATATATATATATATATATATATATATATATATATATATATATATATATATAACCATTTCCCTTCTGGTTTCTAACAATATCAAAAGTCACTCATTAGTTATAAAAAATGCAGTTCCTCTTAAAACATCTTACCAGATTATAACAGTTCTGATGGGCCATACTTAATTTTGCAAAGACTTGCATAAGATTGGAATTATTGTACACTATTTTATTTTACTGTTTGATAAGTCAAATTCTTGTGTAGACCAGCTCTCCTCACTGACCTCTAAAACTGAAAAAGCTATGCAATGTGTTTTTTTAAAACTTTTTCCCCAGGGTGAGGGCATTCATGTTTCAGGCACTCAGGGAGTGATGGTAATACTTTTTATGTAATTAGATAGCCATGGAACTACAGTATTCTTGCCTCTGAAATCCCATGGACAGAGGAGTCTGTCATGCTGCAGTCCATAGGGTTGCAAAGAGTCAGACATGACTTGGTGACTAAACAGTAACAACATAGCAGTAGAAAGAAAATCAGTAAAAGCAATCTCACACTGAAAATGTTGTTCAGTTGATGGGATAAATCCTCAACTCTTGACAAGCTTCTAGATACTGCAGAGGTTAGAATGAGAGTTCTTCATGTGAAGACCTTGGATTTAGTACTTGCCACGCCTCTCTCCTGTAACCAGCTAGATACTCTAATGTTTGGATTGCTGGCTACCATGAGTCTTGGTTCTGAATAAATAGAATCTCTTATTACATCAGCTAAAGCAAATTAAGTTTCATGCTCAAAGGCTAGTGTGGATTGGAACTGCTCATTCAAATGGGATACACCAACTAATTTCCAATTAGAATAAAAATATTTTAACTAATAGTTAATATACATATCTTTTCCCTATGAGCTAATTGTCAGTAATCCACAGCTGGACTCTGTTTGAAAGATTTTTTTATACAAAGCTGAAATGTATTTTAAAAATAAAGAACAGCTCATTCTCTCAAAATCATATTTTGGGCATTGGTGTAGTTGTGGTTATGATTGCTTAATTAAATTTCTTTCCAGCCATCAAAAATTCAGCTCTGGTCAATGTAACATAAAATGTAGCAGAAGTATTCAGTTCAGTTGCTCAGTCATGTCTGACTCTTTGTGACCCCATGGACTGCAGCACGTCATGCCTCCCTGTCCATCACCAACTCCCGGAGTCCACCCAAACCCATGTCCATTGAGCCGGTGATGCCATCCAACCATCTTATCCTCTATTGTCCCCTTCTCCTCCTGCCCTCAATCTTTCCCAGAATCAGGGTCTTTTCAAACGAGTCAGATCTTCACATCAGGTGGCCAAAATATTGGAGTTTCAGCTTCAACATCAGTCCTCCCAATGAACACCCAGGACTGATCTCCTTTAGGATGGTAGAGTTCTCAAATTGACTGAAGTGATTTTCTTACCTAGGAGAATTTAACTATCAATTAAAAAAATAATCTGGATAATTAAACATTAATTGTTGATTTTGATCTAAGGAATAATTAGTAAATTGATTATTTAATTGATAATATCCATTAATACAGTAAAAAGAGACTGAAGATTTGCATGGCTGATGGACTTCCTTTAGCTGTCCACCTTGGTCAAACTTACATGGTCAGTGCATTCTCCTTAGAATTATTCCAGTAAATGGGCAGCCCAGAAGGAAGCCAGTGAATATTGCAGAATCAGAGAGTATAAAATGTCTTTTTTTTTCAACATATCTCAACACACTGCTGTGTTTATCTTCCAACTGAAACAAACTGACATCAAGAACATTTTGAAAGAAGGCAGAACTTGAAATACATGTTTACATTAGTAGGTAAATTATATTTTTATTAAAAAAATCCAATTTATGGAAATGGACATACTATTTTCAAAAATACATGGAATTGAAATTATATACACATTTTCCAGTTATTAATGGAGATTAACTTAGAAACAAATTCAAGGCCCATTATAGTTTACAGCCTATCTCTGTTGTTTGCCAAAACAATAAAACACTGTTTTTTATAATCAATAAAAAATAACAAGCATTTACATGGTTGGACAAACTGGAAGATGGTTCATTGCAATCTTGTTCATATTTACAACTAAGGTATAGTGAAAGATTGGTGAGATGAATTTCTCATGAAGGCTGATTAGGTAATGAAGTTTACCAGTACACATAACAGTCCATTACGAAATCAGAAATTTATTACATGAGGTGGAGATAAAGCACAGAGTCTAAGTGAATAACAGTGTAAAGTAAAGTTTAAGTGTAAATATAAAAAACTCTTATTTTTAAGCACTGGACTTTGGATTTGATATGACTGAATGCAGTTTTAAGATAAAAATCACGTCCAACAAAATTTCTTGGAACTTGGTATATGAAGACATGTAATATGAATCTCATAAGTTATATTTTTAAGTTTATAATTATCATTGGGCAAAAAAAAGGAAAATCTTTATAAAACACCATTTTCAGTACCAAAAGAGAGATACACACAAACTATTAAAAGCTTTAAAAACGTTGTAGAATTTTATGAACATATAATTAAGAATAATACATTGACTTCATAAACTAACTAAAGCCTTTGATGGCATGGATACAACAAACTCGAACATTCTTAAGAGATGGGAATGCCAGACCATCTTACCTGTCTCCTGAGAAATCTGTATGCAGGGCAAGAAGTAACAGTTAGAACCAGACATGGAACAAATGAATGGTTCAAAATTGGTAAAGGAGTGTGTCAAAGCTATATATTGTCACTCTGCTTATTTAATTTATATGCAGAATACATCATGAGAAATGCTGAGCTGGATGACCCACAAACTGGAATCAAGATTTCTGGGAGAAATATCCAATAATTTCAGATATGAAGATGATACCACCCTAATGGCAGAAAGTGAAGAGGAACTACAGAGCCTCTTGATGAGGGAGAAAGAAGAGAGTGAAAAAGTTGGCTTAAAACTCAACATTCAGTTTCACAATTCATATGGAAACACAAAAGATCCTGACTAGCCAAATAAGTCTTGAGAAAGAAGAATGGAGCTGGAGGAATCAAGCTTCCTGACTTCAGGTTATACTACAAAGCTACAGTCATCAAGATAGTATGGTAGAGGCACAAATACAGAAATAAAGACTAATGGAACAAGATAGAAAGCCCAGAAATAAGTCCATGCATCTACGAGTACCTTATTTTTGACAGAGTAGGCAAGAATATACAATGGACCAAAGACAGTTTCTTCAATAAATGGTGCTGGGAAAAGTGGACAACTACATGTAAAAGAATGAAATTAGAACACTTGCTAACACCATACACAAAGATAAATGGATTAAAGACCTAAACTTAAGACTAGAAACTATAAAACTCTTAGAGGAAAACATAGGCAGAACACTTGATGACATAAATCAAAGCAAGATCCTCTATGACCCACTTCCTAGAGTAATGGAAATAAAAACAAAAGTAAATAAGTGGGATCTGATTAAACTTAAAAGCTTTTGCACAGCAAAGGAAACTATAAGCAAGGTGAAAAGACAACCCACAGAATCGGAGAAAATAATAGCAAATGAAAGAACTGACAAAGGATTAATTTCCAAAATATACAAGCAGCTCATACAATGTAATACCAGGAAAACAAACAACCCAATTAAAAGTGGGGAAAAGACCTAAATAGATATTTCTCCAAAGAAGACATACAGATGGCTAACAAACACATGAAAAGATGCTCAACATCACTCATTATTAGAGAAATGTAAATCAAAACTACAATGAGATATCACCTCACACCGGTCAGAATCAGTTCAGTTCAGTTCAGTCGCTCAATCATGGCTGACTATTTACGACCCCAAGAATCGCAGCAGCCCAGCCCATCCTGTCCATCACCAACTCCCAGAGTTCACTCAAACTCATGTCATCATGTTTATCTCATCCCTTGTCATCCCCTTCTCGTTCTTCCCCCAATCCCTCCCAGCATCAGAGTCTTTTCCAATGAGTCAACTCTTCTCATGAGGTGGCCAAAGTACGGGAGTTTCAGCTTTAGCATCAGTTTTTACAATAAACACCTGGGACTGATCTCCTTTAGAATGGAATGGTTCTATCTCCTTGCAGTCCAAGGGACTCTCAAGAGTCTTCTCCAACACCATAGTTCAAAGGCATCAATTCTTCAGCGTTCAGCTTTCTTCAGAGTCCAACTGTCACATCCATACATGACCACTGGAAAAACGATAGCCTTAACTAGACGGACCTATGTTGGCAAAGGAATGTCTCTGCTTTTCAATATGCTATCTAGGTTGGCCATAACTTTTCCTCCAAGGAGTAAGCATTCTTTAATTTCATGGCTGCAATCACCATGTGCAGAGATTTAGGAGCCCCAAAAAATAAAGTCTGACACTGTTTCCACTGTTTCCCCATCTATTTCCCATTAAGTGATGGGACCAGATGCCATGATCTTCGTTTTCTGAATGTTGAGCTTTAAGTCAACTTTTTCACTCTCCTCTTTCACTTTCATCAAGAGGTTTTTTAGTTCCTCTTCACTTTCTGCCATAAGGGTGGTGTCGTCTGCATATCTGAGCTTATTGATATTTCTCCTGGCAATCTTGATTCCAGCTTGTGCTTCTTCCAGCCCAGCGTCTCTCATGATGTCCTCTGCATAAAAGTTAAATAAGCAGGGAGACAATGCACAGCCTTGACGTTCTCCTTTTCTTATTTGGAACCAGTCTGTTGTTTCATGTCCAGTTATAACTGTTGCTTCCTCACCTGCATATAGGTTTCTCAAGAGGCAGGTCAGGTGATCTGGAATTCTTATCTCTTTCAGAATTTTTCACAGTTTATTGTGATCCACACAGTCAAAGGCTTTGGCATAGTCAATAAAGCAGAAATAGATGTTTTTCTGGAATTCTCTTGCATTTTTGATGATCCAGCATATGTTGGAAATCTTATTCTGGTTCCTCTGCCTTTTCTAAAACCAGCATGAACATCAGGAAGTTCACGGTTCACATATTGCTGAAGCCTGGCTTGGAGAATTTTGAGCATTACTTTACTAGCATGTGAAATGAGTGGAATTGTGCGGATGTGAGAGTTGGACTGAGAAGAAGGCTGAGCTCCGAAGAATTGATGCTTTTGAACTGTGGTGTTGGAGAAGACACTTGAGGGTCCCTTGGACTGCAGGGAGATCCAACCAGTCCATTCTGAAGGAGATCAACCCTGGGATTTCTTTGGAAGGAATGATGCTAAAGATGAAGCTCCAGTACTTTTAACACCTCATGCGAAGAGTTGACTCATTGGAAAAGACTTTGATGCTGGGAGAGATTGGGGGCAGGATGAGAAGGGGACGACCCAGGATGAGATGGCTGGATAGCATCACGGACTCAATGGATGTGAGTCTGAGTGAACTCCGGGAGTTGGTGATGGACAGGGGGGCCTGGTGTGCTGCGATTCATGGGGTCGCAAAGAGTCGGACACAACTGAGTGACTGAACTGAACTGAACTGAACTTGAGCATTCTTTGACATTGCCTTTCTTTGGGATTGGAATGAAAACTGACCTTTTCCAGGCCTGTGGCCAGTGCTGAGTTTTCCAAATGTGCCTGCATGTTGAGTGCAGCACTTTCACAGCATCATCTTTGAGGATTTGAAATAGCTCAACTGGAATTCCATCACCTCCACTAGCTTTGTTCCTAGTGATGCTTTCTAGGGCCCACTTAACTTCACATTCCAGGATGTCTGGCTCTATGTGAGTGATCACACCATCTTGATTATCTGGGTCATGAAGATCTTTTTTGTACAATTCTTCTGTGTATTCTTGCCACCTCTTTTTAATATCTTTTGCTTCTATTAGGTCCTTATCATTTCTGTCCTTTATCAAGCCCATCTTTGCATGAAATGTTCCCTTGGTATCTCTAATTTTCTTGAGGAGATCTGTAGTGTTTCCCATTCTGTTCTTTTCCTCTATTTCTTTGCATTGATTGCTGAGAGAGACTTTCTTATCTCTCCTTGCTATTCTTTGGAACTCTGCATTCAGATGCTAATACCTTTCCTTTTCTCCTTTGCTTTTCACCTCTCTTCTTTTCACAGCTATTTGTAAGGCCTCCCCAGACAGCCATTTTGCTTTATTTTTTGCATTTCTTTTCCATGTCGGTCAGAATGACCCTCATCAAAAGTTTATAAGCAATAAATACTGGAAAGGGTATGAATAAAAAGGAACACTGTTGCATTGTTGATGGGAATGTTAATAATTACAGCCAATATAGAAGATGGTATGGAGATTCATTAAGAAACTAGCAATAAAATCACCATATGACCCAGCAATCCCACTCCTAGGCATATCCCCTAAGGAAACAAAAATTGAAACAGACACATGTGTCCCATTGTTCACTGAAGCACTATTTACAATAGCTAGAACATGGAAGCAACCTAGATGTCCATAAGCAGATGAATGGATAAAGAAGTTGTAATATATATACACAATGCAATATTACTCAGCCATAATAAGAAAGGCATTTGAGTCAGTTCTAATGAGGTGGATGAACCTAGGTCCTATTATACAGAGTGAAATGAGTCACAAAGAGAAAGATTAATACAGTATTCTAAAACATATATATGGAATATAGAAAAATGGTACTGAAGAATTGATTTTCAGGGCAACAGTGGAGAAACAGACATAAAGAATAGACTTATGAATATGGGGAGAGGGGAAGAAAGGGTGAGATGTATGGAAAGAGTAACATGGAAACTTACGTTACCATATGTAAAATAGCCAATGAGAATTTGCTCTTTGGCTCAGGAAACTTAAACAGGGGCTCTATATCAACCTACAGGGGTAGGATGGGGAGGGAGATGGGAAGGAGATTCGAAACGGAGGGGATATATGTATACCTATGCTGATTCATGTTGAGGTTTGACAGAAAACAGCAAAATTTTGTAAAGCAATTATCCTTCAATAAAAATAATAAATAAATTTGAATAAAGACAAAACTCAACATTCAAAAAACTAAGATTATGGCACAAAACTAAGATCATGGCACCTAGTCCCAAGAAAATATAACAAACAGATTTTATTTTCTTGAGCTCCAAAATCCCTGTGGATGGTGACTGCAGCCACAAAATTCAAAGGCACTTGCTTCTTGGAGGAGAAGCTATGACAAACCTATATGTAGAAAGTCACTGCAGTCCTGTCCAACACTCTGTGACTCTTTGGACTGTAGCCCTCCAGGTTCCTCTGTCCATGAGATTCTCCAGGAAAAAATATTGGAGTAATGTGCCATGCCCACATGCAGGGGATCTTTCCTGGCCCAGGTAGCAAACTTGAGTCTCCTGTGACTTCTGTATTGGCAGGAGGGTTCCTTATCACTAGCACCTGAGAAGCCAAAACATTGAAAGCAAGAGAAGGGGCCACAGAGGATGAGATGGTTGGATAGCATCATGGACACAACAGACATGAGTTTGAGCAAACGCTGGGAGATAGTGCAGGACAGGGAAGCCTCGTGTGCAGCAGTTCATGGGGTCACAAAGAGTTGGACAGGACTTAGTAACTAAACAATTCTGAATTATAAATAAGAAATATATTGTTTTTATTTTGCTTTTTATTAACTTATCAATGTATCCTGGAGGTCACACTTAGGAAGTATATAGAGATATTTTTACTCCACTTTTTAGATGTACGGTACTCCATTGTGTGTGTTTGCGATAATTTAACAATCGGTTCCCTATCTATCAATATTTGAGTTATTTCCAGGCTTTTGCTTTACCAATCAGTGCTTTAGTGAATAGTCTGGGGCAATTGTCCTTTTGTGTTTTAGTTTCCTAAAAGTGAGATTGCTGGATCAAAGGGAAAAAGATATATGTAAATTTTCTAGATATCACCAAATTCCAATAATAGGGATTGAACCTTTTACATTCTTGCCAATAAACAAATACAAAAGTATTTCTCTTACAGACTTACCAGTGGTGTATAATGAAAACTTTTGGAATTCTGTCAAGGCACTATTTGAATATAAAAAAAAGTATTTTAAAATGTTAAGAATCTCTCTTTTGCCCCATGCTATAAATCAGTATGCTTTTATAAAAATCACACATCTAAAACTTTATGCATTTTTTCTTCCCCTCCAATTTTTTTTAACAGAATTTTTAAAAAGTCATACTAATTTTCTTGATCAGAATCTGAGAATATTAAATTAGGCAGACATGGATATATAACATAAACGAAGACCATATCTGCCTATTTTAAATTTAAAAAGAAAGAGTTACAAATGCAAATGATGGTCTTCAAGGAATACTATTTTGAGATAAGGGCCATATGGTTGTTATTTTTGTACAACAAATATGGCAGATTTAAATGCAAGCAGCACTCAACATTGCTCTCCTATATCCCAACTCACATACTTTTGAGGATATATATTCAACTTTGGGACGTGATCAGCACTTTGAAAACATTTTGTTATCTTACAAGTCTATAGATGCCATAGATAGCTGAAGTCATTTTAAAGCTTTCATTCTAAATGATGGCTTTAGAAGCTTTTTAGAACTACTTTTTTTATTCCCTTTACATAATTTAGAATGGTGGTTTTCTCCCTAGTGTGTGATTGGCTGGTGCAGAAATTGCTATTTTATTTTGGGTTGATAATACAAATTCTTACGGCCAAGAAACCCATTTCTCTTAAAACATGATTGCTTTGTAACAACTAAAATATATGAAATAAATGGTGCACTGTATTTATATGACATATAGGGCAAATAGAGCTTTACCCAGAGTGGTCATAAAGTCTTAGTGCTTTCAATAGATCTGTATTGTTTTCCTTGGGGTTTAGTATAATTCAAATGTGCTGAGAACATGAAGGTATATTTTCTCTTTGAGGCTCTTTGGTCTCTTTCTCCATTATAAGAGAGTCTGTAACTTTCCAAGTGTTTTATAAGCTCTCCTTGGGAGAGAGTTCACAATATATATTCTATTCTTTTGTCAAAAAGCTTATGCGGAAATTAAAATCTCTATTTCTAATCTGGCTTTATTTTCACTTTAAAAGGAGAACAAAACAAATTTGCTAGTTCTCTTCATTGATGAACGTATTCATCATTTTTTGTCTACCAAAAGCCAGCTGTTTTACATGTATTATTTCTGTTTAACAAAATATTGTAATATATTATTACACATTTTGTAGGTGAAAAAAACGAAAGTTTGAAAATTAAATAACTTACTCATCGCCATATTGCTATTTGGTCTCTAGTCTTTAAACTCAGTTCATGAAGTTGTTATTACTGCACTGGATCACTCTTCCCAGTGAAGTTATGATCTGATTCTTGAGTATTTTCACATTTACTTCCCTGGGAGATAGAAATGTAAGGTATGTGTGCTTGCCATTTTATTGTGACCATGGTATTTATCAATTATACTGTGACCCCAGGGACTGTAGCCAGCCAGGTTCCTGCACCCATGAGGATTCTCTAGGCAAGACTACTGGAGTGGATTGCCATGCCCTTCTGCAGGGGATCTTCCCAACCCAGGGACTGAATTCAAGTATCCCTCACTGCAGTCAGATTCTTTCCATCTAAGCCACCACGAAAGCCCAAGACAATATTTCAGTTCAGTTCAGTTCAGTCGCTCAGTCGTGTCGGACTCTGCAATCTGCAAAAATACAGGACTGTATTTATATGAAAGCAAATAATTTGTCAGTTCAGTTCAGTTCAGCCGCTCAGTCGTGTCCGACTCTTTGTGACCCCATGAATCGCAGCACGCCAGGCCTCCCTGTCGATCACCAACTCCCGGAGTTCACTCAAACTCACATCCATTAAGTCAGTGATGCCATCCAGCCATCTCATCCTCAGTCGTCCCCTTCTCCTACTACCCCCAATCCCTCCCAGCATCCAAGTCTTTTCCAATGAGTCAACCCTTCGCATGAGGTGGCCAAAGTACTGGAGTTTCAGCTTTAGCATCATTCCTTCCAAAGAAATCCCAGGGTTGATCTCCTTCAGAATGGACTGGTTGGATCTCCCTGCAGTCCAAGGGACTCTCACGAGTCTTCTCCAACACCACAGTTCAAAAGCATCAATTCTTCGGCGCTCAGCCTTCTTTAAAGCCAACTCTCACATTAGTACATGACTACTGGAAAAACCATAGCCTTGACTAGACGGACCTTAGTCGGCAAAGTAATGTCTCTGCTTTTGAATATACTGTCTAGGTTGGTCATAACTTTTCTTCCAAGGAGTAAGTGTCTTTTAATTTCATGGCTGCAATCACCATCTGCAGTGATTTTGGAGCCCAAAAAAATAAAGTCTGACACTGTTTCCACTGTTTCCCCATCTATTTGCCATGAACTGATGGGACCAGATGCCATGATCGTCGTTTTCTGAATGTTGAGCTTTAAGCCAATGTTTTCACTCCCCTCTTTCACTTTCATCAAGAGGCTTTTTTAGTTCCTCTTCACTTTCTGCCATAAGGGTGGTATCATCTGCATATCTGAGGTTATTGATATTTCTCCCGGCAATCCTGATTACAGCTTGTGTTTCTTCCAGTCCAGCGTTTCTCATGATGTACTCTGCATATAAGTTAAATAAGCAGGGTGACAATATACAGCCTTGATGTACTCCTTTTCCTATTTAGAACCAGTCTGTTATTCCATGTCCAGTTCTAACTGTTGTTTCCTGACCTGCATATAGGTTTCTCAAGAGGCAGATCAGGTGGTCTGGTATTCCCATCTCTTTCAGAATTTTCCACAGTTTCTTGTGATCCACACAGTCAAAGGCTTTGGCATAGTCAATAAAGCAGAAATAAATGTTTTTCTGGAACTCTCTTGCTTTTTCCATGATCCAGCAGAAGTTGGCAATTTGATCTCTGATCCCTCTGCCTTTTCTAAAACCAGCTTAAACATCAGGAAGTTCACGGTTCACATATTGCCAAAGCCTTTTTTGGAGAATTTTGAGCATTACTTTACTAGCATGTGAGATGAGTGCAATTGTGCTGTAGTTTGAGCATTCTTTGTCATTGCCTTTCTTTGGGATTGTATTGAAAACTGACCTTTTCCAGTCTTGTAGCCATTGCTGAGTTTTCCATATTTGCTGGCATATTGAGTGCAGCACTTTCACAGCATCATCTTTCAGGATTTGAAATAGCTCAACTGGAATTCCATCACTTGCACTAGCTTTGTTCGTAGTGATGCTTTCTAGGGCCCACTTGACTTCACATTCCAGGATATCTGGCTCTAGATGAGTGATCACACCATCATGATTATCTGGGTGGTGAAGATCTTTTTTGTACAGTTCTTCTGTGTATTCTTGCCACCTCTTTTTAATATCTTCTGCTTCTATTAGGTCCTTATCATTTCTGTCCTTTATCGAGCCCCTTTTTGCATGAAATATTCCCTTGATATCTCTAATTTTCTTGAAGAGATATCTAATCTTTCGCATTCTGTTCTTTTCCTCTCTTTCTTTGCATTGATCACTGAAGGAGGCTTTATTATCTCTTCTTGTTGTTCTTTGGAACTCTGCATTCAGATGCTTATATCTTGGAAATACAAAGTTTCTATACTTGTAGGCACAAAATATTATGTTGTTTATTCATAGTGTTAAAGTGCGGAGCTGCTTGTGTTCCAATCTGAGATTAGTTATTAGCTATGCAGTCTTGTGTAAATCATTTACTCTTTCATGCTTCAATTTCTACAACTACTAAATTAGTGTAATAATGCTATAAAACTTATTGGGTTAAGATAAAGACTGTCATATATGTTCACATATATACACATATATACATTTTATTCACACACACATGCACACATATGCATACATACATATCATAGAAAAGTAATAGTGGATCTGCTTAATAAATGTCAACAATTATTACAATTATTTCTGAAAACAAGCAGAAAAATACTCTGTTTAATATGTTCTGTTACAGAAATTTTCCAATTAATTAAATGGCAATTTGTTTCCTATGCTCGTATTTGTAGAGAAAAATTATTCCTTGACTATGGCTGGGTCCAAATTTTATTTTTCCCTTTGGACAGACATTAGCAAATTTGTGAAACAGATAAAGAGTGAGTTCATTCTCCCTCCTGCCTTTTAATATTTTTGCCCTATTTCCTGTATTTTTTTTTTACTCCCATCTTTCAAGAATATTTTTTTTCCTGATTTCCTTTTCCTATATGTTCAGACACTTACAGTAAATAATTGACATTTTACCATGATACTCTTAAATGTGGATTTAAATTAGGACTCTGGACTGCAGAAAAGGAAATGCTAACTACAAAATTATAAGTATCTCACTCCGGAATTTTAACAATCTTGGAAAAAAAAGTTGTTAGATAATTTATTCTTAGCAAGTATATCTAATATCAGAGTAGGTAAATATCTTTCTTAAATCTGTAAGGCTAGCCTTGCTCACCACATGCTACTTTGTTCCCATATTTATCATCAATTAATGAAATAGATTAGATTCAATGACTCTGACTGAATTTCTCCAGATCCTTTTTCCAACACAGTTTTCAGTTCTGCTGAAATATATTTGGCAATTCACTTCTCCTGGGTCTCTGCTCAATGTAGTCCTTGGATAAACTCTAACTGTTTAACTGAATGTTTAGGAAACTCTTCTGAGGTCAGCAGGAAGCCTGAGACTTAACTCAGGACAGTGTAGCAAAGCCAGGATTGCTTAAATTGTCCCTTTAGTCACCTGACTCTCCCATTTTTCTCCTCCAGAAGTCACAAATGCTCATTTAAAATACCAGAGGGAAGCAGGAAGGGGGCTAGGGAAAAATGGAAAACTACAGAAGGACGGTGAGTAGAAGATTACTGACAATGGTTTGGCAGTGTGGCTGCAGACAAAATGTATTTGACAGTGTGGCAGCATGGTATTTTCTTGTGCAAAGACTCAGTGCAGGGGGTGGAGCCATCTCTAGGAATCCTTAGTGCAGGCAGAATCCAGGCTAAGAGTTGGCTGAGTCCCCTTAGCATGGTGCTATGGTCAATCCTTTGTGCCATGTGGGAGCTCAACATTCACACCGAAAAAGCTTACATGATCTGTCTCTCTACTTCTGTGACCTAATCTCTTGTTACTCCTTTTTTTGTTTTTCTACTCTGTTCCAACCACATTTGCCTTCTTTTTATTCATCAACCACACCAAGCACACAGATTCCTCAAAGCCCTTGGATTTGCTGGTCCCATGGTGGACAGGCTTATCTTCCATTCACCTGATATGACATGTGCTCTAACTTCCTTTATGTCTCTCCTCAAGGAGGATCCAACAGCTCTCAACAAAAGCACTCCCAATCACTACACTGTTCTTTTTTGTTGTGTTCTGATTCATTACTATTCAGAGCACTTGAATTATATAATTGCATGCAAATTTCATATCTATGTGTTTTTGTATATTGCTTCTGTCCCAGACTTTAATACCTGGAGAATGTAAGCATCATGGGAGTAAAGATAATTATATTTGTTTGTCGCTGGCTTTCAGGTTCTTGAACAGTTCTTTAAAATATATATATATATATTTATTTATTTATTTCTGGCTGTGCTGGGTCCTCGTTGCTGGGCGGGCTTTTTTCTAATTGTGGCAAGTGGAAGCTACTCTCTAGTTATGGTGCACAGGCTTCTCATTGAACTGGCTTCACTTGTTTAGGAGCACAGGCTCTAGGGTGCTTGGGCTTCTGTAGTTGCAATATGCAGGTAGTTGGCTCCCAGACTCTAGAGCACAGGCTCAATAGTTGTGGCACACAGGCTTAGTTGCTCTATGGCATGTGGAGTCTTCCCAGATCAGGGGTCAAACCTGTGTCTGTTGCATTAGCAGGTGGATCTTTACCACTGAGACACTGGTGAAGCCTTCAAACAGTTCTTGATAGTAGTTAAAACTAAGTACAATTGTAAAGTAATCTCTTCTAGGTCACCCTATTATTAAACAGAAATACCTATAGCATTTTCTTATCTCACCAGCATACCCATACCCTCCCAAGGAGTAGCTGAGCATTGATTTCTGCCTTCTTGATTGACACTCTAATATATTTTCTAACTCATGTTCACTGCATGCTTAGGATGTTAAGGCTAGAATCCAGAGATCATCATGAATTTTGCTTGTGTAAAAATTTAAAAACCAGAATAAGAACAAGAATACCAATAAATATATTTCACCATAATTCCCCAGTGATTGTAGCCAAAGGGGTGGGAAAATGTTTTTGGCAAAAAATTTATAAGCAACGGTAGATAATCAAATTGTTGAAATGGTAACTATCAATATCTCAGGCACATTAAGGACCAAATACATCATGTAATAGACTGAAGTGAATGGTATCCTCTCGACTGAGTTTGGATTACAAGTGCTTCAGAAATAAAATAAGCAACCTGTTATTTGACATATTTAATATGCATATGTACACATGATCATTTAGGAAGGCTTTCTTATCTCTCCTTCTATTCTTTGGAACTCTACATTCAGATGGTTATAGCTTTCTTTTGCTCCTTTGCCTTTTACTTCTCTTCATTTATCAGCTATTTGTAAGACTGTCTCAGATAACCATTTAGCCTTTTTGCATTTCCTTTTCTTGGGGATGGTTTTGAGCACAATCTCCTGTACAATGTTACAAACCTCCATCCATAGTTCTTCAGGGACTCTGTCAGATCTAACCCCTTGAATCTATTTGCTACTTCCACTGTATAATCATAAGGAATTTGATTTAGGGCATACCTGAATAGTCTAGTGGTTTTCCCTGCTTTCTTCAATTTAAGTCTGAATTTTGCAGTAAGGAGTTAAAGATCTGAGCTACAGTCAGCTCCCGGTCTTGTTTTTGTTGACTGCATAGAGATTCTCCCTCTTCTGCTGCAGAGAATATAATCAATCTGATTTCAATATTGACCATCTGGTGATGTCCATGTGTAGAGTCATCTCTTCTGTTGTTGGGACAGGTTGTTCACTATGACCAGTGCATTCTCTTGGCAAAACTTTGTTAGCCTTTGCCTTGCTTTATATTCTTTGGTTCCAAAACAACTGTAGATAGAGACTGCAGCCATGAAACTAAAAGACCCCTTCTCCTTGTAAGAAAAGCTATGACCAACCTAGACAGCATATTAAAAAGCAGATACATTGCTTGGCTGACAAAGGCCTGTATAGTCAAAGCTATGTTTTTTCCAGTATCCTGCATGGATGTAAGAAATGGACCATAAAGAAAACAGAGCACTGAATAAGTGATGCTTTTGATCTTTGGTATTTGAGAAGACTGTTGAAAGTTCCTTGGATTGCAAGGAGATCAAACCAGTCAATCCTAAAGAAAATGAGTCTTGGATATTCATTGGAAAGACTGATGTTAAAGCTGTAATATTCTGGCCTCCTGATGCAAAAACTGGCTCATTGCAAAGGACCCTGATGCTGGGAATGACTGAAGGCAAAAGGAGAAGGGGACAATAGAGAATGAGATGGTTGGATGGCATCACTGACTCGAAGGACATGAGTTTGAGCAAGCTCTGGGAGTTGGTGATGGACAGAGAAGCCTGATGTGCTGCAATCCATGGGGTCTTAAAGAGTTGCACATGACTGAGTGCTTGAATTGATGACACATGATAAATAATGTTTCTAAAGTGTTGAAAAAATAGAACCATAGAACGTGCTTGCTAAGTTGCTCAGTTGTGTTCAACTCTGTGTGACCCTATGGACTGTAGACCTCCTGTATATCACCACATTAATATAATATAGTTTAAAAAACAATACTATGAGTTAATTTCTTTCTTATTGCATGCTTTTTCTAAAAAGTTTAGACCATCTTTTAGATATTAATCACTCTCAGCAACTAACCTAATGACATGGAGCAGGATATTTATATTGCTAAGGTCTATTATTTTTAAGTAGTCTGTTTTTTATCACATTTTTTCTGAAAATTATGTATTTACTTTCCTCCATGCATATAATGAAATAGACAATAGTAGAAAAAAAAATCATGCCAAAGTGGTGAAACAGGATGTGCATCCAGCTCATGCCCTGATTGAAGTCCAGGTTTAGAGTGTCTATACATCCAATGAATTATGTCTGTCTACAACCAAATATGTGTCTTAATTCTGAATGTAGACCTTAGGCAATTATTAATCTTCATTGGCAGAAAAACCCAAGCCCAATCTTTTCTATATTCCCTCATTATTCCTGTTCACAAATGAAAATTTAATTTCTGTTTTGGCATTTCATGCAGTCAACGGTAAGGTTATTAATATAATATAAAACTGTCACTAATTCCTAGGAATGATATTTTAATAATGTTCA
This sequence comes from Budorcas taxicolor, assembly GCF_023091745.1. Classification (NCBI taxonomy): domain Eukaryota; kingdom Metazoa; phylum Chordata; class Mammalia; order Artiodactyla; family Bovidae; genus Budorcas; species Budorcas taxicolor. The sequence continues at coordinate 77,396,969 of NC_068910.1, forward strand.
ATCTCTTTTCCACATTCTAGCATCCTTTTCAACCATATATCTGTTTTTCTCCTTGCTTTTATTTTATTTGCAAACAAACCCAGCAGCACAAGTTGTAATTCCAACTTGGCTGGTGTTATGAGATCTTGCTCGTAATCGACACTGAATATTCAGAAGAAAAGAACTGAGGGATGGAAGTCAACTTTGCTCCTTATACCAGCTGCAATCTTGAACCTACAATCTTAAGCCTTGCTTGATGTTTAATCTGTCCACAACTTCTTAGTGGTGCTTTAAGCTTTTGGTAAGCAACCTTGAAGAATTTTCAGGTGGATTGTGCTGAATATCACAAGATACATGACTCTTCAGTAGAGTTATGCTTCAAGAGTTTTAATTAACAAGAACCTGTAGTTTTGTAGACCCTCTATACATGGCGACAACTTGGGACAACTCATTCCTAAGCTTTTGATAATTTGTTTTGTTAAGGGGTTTGTCTCAGGAATATTAGAGCAGTGTCACTTTAGTATTTTCCTCCTTAAGCTGGAGGAATTCAGGCTCAAATATTCCTTGGATAGTGTCCCTTCTCCATATATAGTCCTGAATTACTCACTGCTGTATCTCTTTTATGTTATATTTATGCATAATAAAATAGAGCTAAATAGAGACAATCTCTAATTTTTCACCCTCTCTTTGCGTTAGAACATTTTACTTTTCTTATTTGATGTATTACATACATACATACATAGGCTTCTTTCTTTTACTGTGTGTGGACATAGAATAGAACCTGAAAAGAAGAGTCTTGGGGCCAATGTATTAGGAATATTAGATTCTTTAGGTCTTTGTCATAGCTCTGATGCTGCATTGCAACTCACATTCATGACTAAAATAGACAAATCTTATTAAAAGTTGCCTACACAGATCTAGATTTCAGGAGAGACTCTGGTGGGAATTAAAGTCAATATCTCTTCACTTGTTCAAAAATATGTTTTGTTTCAGCACTGGCAAAGTTGTCAAACACAAAAAATTGTCAAAACATATCACTTCAGTGAGAAAGACAATGAATTATTTATTACAAAACATTATGATAAGAACTGTGAGTAAACAGAAAATGAGGAGAAGAGGTAATCTAGAGAAGGTGGGTTTAACCTAAAGGATCCATGCACAGAAGTTAAGGGTCTGTGGTCTTGAAGGGAAAAACTCTCATGTTATTTTCACTAATCTCTTAAAAATATCATTCCCTTCAGTTTATTAATGTAGACAATATATCAGAGTAGCATCTCTGGTTTAACAGTATCTCTGTTATGTCACCAACATGGATCACAGACCCTTTCATATCACAGAAAATTTTAAATATTGTTGGGGCATATCCTTATTTTTAAATGATAGTACTTATTAGACCACCTTCCCAGTGGTTCAGGTGGCTTCCCTTGGTGGTTCAGATGGTAAAGAATTTGCCTGCACCAGGTTTGATCCTTCGGTTGGGAACCTTCCCTGGAGAAGAGAATGGCTACCGTATATAGTATTTTTGCCTGGAGAATTTGATGGACAGAGGAGCCTGGTGGGCTACAGTCCTTGGAATCACAAAGATTCAGACATGACTAACTGATTAACAGGTGGTTCCGTGGTAATGAATCCTCCTGCCAATGCAGGAGATGCAGGAGATGTGGGTTAGGTCCCTGGGTCGGGAAGATCCCCTGGAAGAGGAAATGAAAACCCACTCCAGTATTCTTGCCTGGAAAATTTCCTGGACAGAAGAGTCTGGCAGGCTATGGTCTATGGAGTTGCAAGGGTCAGACATGCTAAATGACGGAGCACACACACTATTAGATCTATCTCTAGATCTTTTGATTTGTCTTAATAAAGTATTAAAAATTCTTTGGAACTGAGTTTGAATGATTTCCTGTGCTATCTTTTGCATTTTATTTCAAGTATTAAAAATTCATTCTTAGAAAGGATTCATAGAATACACAAGACTGCCAAACAGGTACCTGATACAATAAATAATCAAGAATTTTTGGTCTATTAATATCTTTAGATTGGAGATGAACAGAAAAATCAAGCACAACACTTTCGAGATCACAACACAACTTAAGGAAGAGATAAGAGAATAAGGAAAAAAAGAAAGAAAGAAAGAAAGAAAATCTGTTAGCCATCAAAGGTGAAATGAGAGAGGAGAGTTATAAACCGAGAAAATTCAAGAGAAGCTAATTTCAAGAGAAGCTTTTAAGAATGAGGAATTGATAAAAAAAAAAAAAAAAGCAAAATGTAGAGAGAAACCAACATGTGTGCAAAAAAAGGAATGATTATTATATTCGGTGATTTGCACAGAGGAGGATATCCTACTGTCTACTGAGCTGTCCAGAGTTAGGTGGTATTAGGTGACACAGCACAGCCCTATTTAACATTTAAAGATCATGTTCTATTGCCTAGATCACACTCATCTAAAGGAATGAAACTGAAAAATCTGCTGGAGCCAGAATGATTTAATTTGGTCTATGTCCAAGTATATTTTCGTGTTAAGATATAATTTCCCACACACATTAAATTTTTTCCTACAGGAATGATTTGCTTTACTCAAACAAAGCATCATGTAAGATGCTATAATGGTTTCAATGATAGCAGCCATTTCTTATTACAACTGATACTCAGGCCACCCTCCAAAATATCTCCAATTAAAAAATGCCACAGGGTCTGGCAAACTTTCATTGTGGGTCCTCCTTATGATTAATTCTTCCATGAGAAATCTTTTTAAAATAGAAAAATCTCTGAATATCAAGTTAATTCTTCTCAATGTCTTAACTGGAGTTTTTACACTAGATTTTTGGTTTTTATTCATAGGAGTAAATGTAGCATACAAATGACACTGAATGTTTTGAATATAAAGAGAATCCAAAAGCGAACCTTAAGGCAAGAGACAAAAATTTCTTCAGGGTTGGGAACTCATGTACACCTGTGGTGGATTCATGTCAATGTATAGCAAAACCAATACAGTATTGTAAAGTAAAAATATAAAATTTAAATAAAAAATAAAAAAAAAGAAGATGCATCTAAAATTAAAAGCAAGTTCACAACCATTAAGAATATATATATATGACATATATGGGCTTCGCCCATAGCTCAGTTGGTAAAGAATCTGCTTGCAATGCAAGAGACCCCAATTTGATTCCTGGGTTGGGAAGATCTGCTGGAGAAGTGATAGGTTGTCCACTCTAGTATTCTTGGGCTTCTCTTGTGACTCAGCTGATAAAGAATCCGCCTGCAATGCGGGAGACCTGGGTTCGATCCCTGGGTTGGGAAGACCCCTGGAGAAGGAAAAGGCTGCTCACTCTAGTATTCTGGCCTGGAGAATTCCATGGACTAAGGTTGCAAAGAGTCGGACATGACTGAGCAACTTTCACTTTCATATGACATATATAACATATATATTTGTATTTAACTTTGTAAACATGTGTGGTCAAATATCTGACTCAAAATAAAAATTGTAAATATGCTTTTTTGTGTTTAAGATTAGTATGATAGATTACTCTGGAGTCTTTGAATAATTTACATTAATCATATTAACTATTAAAATCACATATCAGTGGGCAATAAAAAATATCCTCAAATATCAAAGAAGCCATTGTTTCCATGGTAACATCTACATTAGCAGAAAGAGTTACTTATGTGTGTATGTGTATACATATATATATCCACAAATGAATAAATTATAATAAATTTTTTAAAAGTTTTGCAAATTTCAGATGTTTTCAGGGTTTCCCATTTTTTAAAAATTGCAAGGATGATAGTACTGATGGACCTATTTGCAGAGAAGCAATGGAGACACAGGCATACAGAACAGACTTCTGGACACAGTGGGGACAGGAGAGGGTGGAACAAATTGAGAGAGTAGTACTGAAACATATACATCACCATTTGCAAAACAGATAGTTAGTGGGAATTAGCCATATGATGCAGGGAGCTCAAAACCAATGCTCTGTGACAACTTAGAGGGGTGGGATGGGGTGGGAGACAATAGAGATTTCCTGGGTGGGGGTGACATGTGCATACTTACAGCTGATTCATGTTGATATGTGACAGCAACCATCACAATATTATAAAACAATTATCCTTCAATTAAAAATAAATAAATAAAAACAACTCAAGAATAATAACATGTATTTCTACCAAGGACAAAAATAGTTATAACTATTACATAGAAGGGACCTCTTCCAATGTTGTGCATATATGCTCAGTCATGTCCGACTCTCTGTGACCCCATGGACTGCAGCCCTCCAGGCACCTCTGTCTATGGAATTTTCAAGGCAAGAATCCTGGATTGGTTGCCATTTCCTTTTCCATTGCCTTGCTGATGGAGATTAAAGATTAACACAAATCCCAGCAGAGTTTCACCTCAATGCACCTTTTGGATTAAAATTAGCATGGCAGTCCCATTCTGTATCATTTACCAAATTATATCTCTTCTTGAGAGTATGACTATTAACTGTGAAGGAAAACTGTATTCAAAGATTTGTTGAAAAGAAGAGGATATCACTATACTAATGATTACAAAAGTAAATAAATCTAAGTAATTAAAAAACATAACTGCAACGCATATTCAATTATCTTGTTTGTTTAATAGGCATCTTAAAATAAAATAGTCCAAACTTAAAACAAATAAAATAAAAATAAAAAATAATGAAGACATGGATTTAAAATTAAGTAAAACATCTTTATAATAAAAATTTTGATTAGGTTAACATTATAATCTTTGTTATAAATCATATTGGTGCTAGTAATAAGAAATCTACTTGTCAATGCAAGAGACATTAAGAGATGCAGGTTCAATTCCTGGGTTAAGAAGGTCCCCTGGGGTAGGAAATGGCAATACACTTCAGTATTCTTGTATGGAGGATCCTATGGTCAGAGGAGCCTGGCAGGCTACAGTCCATAAATTCAAACAGTTAGACACAACTGAAGATATATTATTTAATCATATATCCTTTTCTGGAATAGAGAAAAACAAACATAACTCTCAGACTTCTGAACAAATCAATACTTATAGACTTGTCCAGAATTGTTCACTTTGAAGCTTAGAACTAAGATTTTTTTTTGAGTACACATATTTTTGTGTACAGACTGTGTATGATTTGCCTTTGTGCTCTCTCTCTTTTCCTCTCTTGTCCCCTGACTGCAAAAAGAATGGTTCTAAAAATATCAATATTTGAATTAGCATAAGGAATTAGCAAAATCTCAACTGCTGGGAGCAAAAGAAATAAGAGTGTGCTTGCTATGTAAACAAATCTGCTTTGTCGAATCAGAATAATGTCTGCATCCTAAGTTTCTTTTGAATGTGTATCAGTTTATATATATCAGGGACAGACAAAATCCACAGAGAGGAAAATGCAACTAACTTTATTAAACTCTTCTAAAATCAATGATGATGACACTATTTTTGTTTCCTGAGACAGCTCAAGCATAACATTGACATAAGTACTGATAGAAAAAAAAAACAAAACGAATGTTGAAACTGGAATAAACTATGTGTTCTTAACTTTGAAAGGGTAGTTGAACCTCAACATACAACTGACCTAGGCATTCTTTACAGTGATATTGTTGCTCAAATATACACATTTTTCCCATATGAGTAATTTGATAGGTCTGCTTGACCTATTAATTTTAAATAATAGAATGGTTTATGGACCAAAATGGCTCAAACATTCTCTGTAGTCTGATTCATTGCAAGATAATTGTTGCTATAAATCCACACATGTAGAGGGCTTAGACCATGGCTTGCTGTTTACTAAAAACTTGATAAATACAAATCACCATGATTATTATTATTATTACCATTAGTAAACTAAGACTCATTAATGTCAACGAATTCAACAAGTCATGGAATATTTGTGTTGACAAACCTCATTTAGAGGTGGCTGCCTTCTCCTTGGATTCCCTGGTATCTCAGTGGTAAAAAATCCGTCTGCCAATTCAGGAGACACAAAAGACGTGGGTTTGAACCCAGGGTTGAGAAGATTCCCTGGAGGAAGAAATGGCAACTCACTCCAGTATTTTTGCCTGGGAAATCCCATGGACAGAGGAGCCTGGCAGGCTAAAATCCATGGTGTACCAAAGAGTCAGGCACGAATTAGCAACTGAGCATATATACACACATGCACATGGCTTCTCCTTAAATTAGCAAGTTTCTCAAAATTAAACTTAGTGCTACTGCACATTTTGTCCAGATAAAGTAAAAATAAAAAGACAAGCAAATAGAAAAAAAAAAAAAAAAAAAAAGTAAAAGAGGCCTGAGAGAAATATGCAAAGGAAAACAAACTTTTAAATGAAGACTTTTTTATTTTTAAGTACATGTCAATGTGTATTTTGTATGATTTAAGATAATAACATTACAAAAGTGGTATAATATCCCATAAATTATCTTATCAACTAAGGTATCTATTTCCTGTTATTTCAGGCAAGAAAAACAGCATTAGCTAATCATTAGCTGAACTTGTTCTAGCTGATTCTTTCTCAGATGGTGAGATTGAATTTAGTGACAAGAAAAGTACTACAAATCAATGCTGCCATATGAACCAAGTAAATAAAAAGAAAAAGGACCAAAAAAATACACTCATGAAAACAACCCACATTAAAGAAATGCAATAGCTAAACTTTGGTATTTAGTTGTCACTTATATATGTAAGTAATGTCATTAACACCTAATGCCTTATTTTGGTAAGAAGAATCAGTGAGTATGTCAGGCAAGATAATCAACACATTAATTAAATACCATCATACTTTCTTATTTGCTGTCAATAGTAGTAATATGTTTCATTGAATCAGTTTCATCTTACTTCATTACTGCCTTCAAATTCTTAGTAATAGTAAAATAATGGCTGAATTTTACATAGGTGTGTGACATTTTTCATTTCCTCTGTCTTAATACAATTTAGCTGAAAATTTTCACTTAACTTTTTAAGTAAATTCATAAATTGCTAATTGACCTATTATGCTAGTAGGTTTATTTTTCCTTTACAGAAGTCAACACATCAGGGAACTTTCAGATAAATTCACTGATTGTTCTTTTACATATATATTTCCCTTTCATATATAATTTATAACTGCATGCTATATAAATGGTTATATCTATCTTTTAAAATATATTTATTTTAATTTTTGAAAAATAAAACAGAATGGAAGAGCCATTTGAAAATACTAGACATTTTGCCATCACTTTAGGGAACTTTTTGAAATGAATGCAGGGATATGTATCAAAGGGAAAGGTCTGTATTAATTGAAAAGATAAATCCTGGAGGGGCTATAATTACTGCAGGTATTTGTAGAATCATTATATTCATTATATACTTAATTTTTCTATGTGGTTCTAGGTCCTGTAAATATAATTTTAAAAGACGGAACTTAACTCAGTGCAGGAATGGACTTCCTTCATTCCTTCCTCTTTATCACCTTCCTTCCTCTTCCGCTCCTTTTTTCCTTCTCTTTGTCTATTTCTCACTTTCATCTTTCTTACATTCTACCTCCCTCTTTATCTAACTTCCCTTCATTCTTTACTTCTTCCTTTCATTCTAAAATTAAATTCATTTGAGGAGATTTGATAATATTATAAATACACAGAAAACAAGTAATTGTAATAATCCCAATACATAAATAGCAAGCAGAACTATCACAATATTCACATTGATTTTCAGAGGGAAAATTATTATTAAATAACATGGAATGAGTGACTAGCAGTAGTAAATTGATTCCATTTCTCATCGTGTTTTTCAAATTACATGTAAATGACCACATGTAAGTACTGTTAGAAAGATGATTCCTGTACCCACAGACAATACCTTTAAGGTACTTTTAAATTCTAAGATTTCATGTGCTAAGAAATCCTGTGGTACCACATTAAAATCTTCCTAAGCTCTCCAAAAATAGAATGAACCAGCAACTTTTACAAGTTCATTTTTATGCCTCTGTGAATCCTATCCATTGTTTTCTATATATAGTTTCTAGTTCTTTGGGAACACATTATCTCACAATATTTTTGGTTGCTGTTTTATTTGTATTGTACTTTGAACTTATCCTTTTTCTAAAAGTCTAACTCAATGCACATTTTTGTATAACCAAACCAACCAGCTTATGAAAAATTCTTGAAATAACATGCTTTATTCATTCCATTGCTCAGTATTTCAAGAAACATTTTAAGCATGTACAACATAACAGACCTGCTTTGCCAACTTAGATTAGAACTAAATTTGTGCCCTACTACCTGACCAGACCAGCCAGTTCACAGGCTAGTGGGAAAAAGTAGACAGTATAAATGATTTTAAGAGAGTGTGAAAAGAGGTGTGAAAGAAGTTATAAAGAATAAATCATATTGCCAGAATTAAGCTGATACTTTTAAAGTAACAAAATAATTATAACAAGAGCAGATAATTGACTTTAAAATAGTAAAAGAGGTATAAATAGATCTTTGTAAATAGATCTAAATCAGGAATTAAAGGATATACAAAGGATGGATGAGAATAGAATGCATACATAAATCAGATCCTGGATGGATTCATATAATTTTATAAGAAATATGAACTTTGTCAATGATATAAGGAATTACTAAAGTATGTTTAAGGAGAGAAATGACATAATTACATTCTAATTTAAAGTTATTTAGAGTAGTATGATAAAGCATGAGATATCAGATAGGGGACAGTGTAGCCAAGGTGCTCTTGCAGTAATTCAGGTCAGAGCTGATGAAGTCTATCTAGATTGAAACAGAAACAGCAGAAGCAGAGAGACTTGGGGCATTTGGACAGTGAGCTTTGCCAATTTTCTGGGTAGAGGGAGTGAAGGATAGGGAGGAATCCATAGTACCTTTTCAAGTTCCCTTATGGGGGATGAATAAATGATAGCTTCATTCACAAAGAACCCCCTTCTTAGTGAGTGAGGTAGATGAGGAGAGGACAATAGTGTTGTACAAGGAGCTTCTGAGATGCCCATGGATTATGTATGATGGTGGAGGAGGGATATTCAACATGTCAGTGGAAGGGAGTGTTTGGAATGCAGTGGGAGACAAAGCATCGAGAAATATTTAATATTTTAGCTGTGAATGTGAAGGAGATCTTTCAGGGAAAGCATATATCTAAAGAAAAGAAAAGGTCCGAGAAGACAGAGCACTCTAAAAACTGTGACATCTACCAGTGAGCAGATAAAGTTCTGGGCAGGAGATGGAGAAGGTTCAGAAAAATACAAATCTATTATAATAGCAACACATAGCAGGTGCTCCACCTCTCAATTTCCTTGAAAATAATAAGATTTCTGTATACTTTTGATGCATTGTGTATGTTGTATTTCATATAATCACAGGAAGATGATTTACCAGATTTCAGAAAGAAAAGAAATATGGAACCCAGAGACCTATCAAATGGAGTAATTCTTTTGCCCTTATGGTGGTAGCATCTGGAGAAGGGAAAGGCTACCCACTCTAGTATTCTGGCCTGGAAAATTCCATGGACTGTATAGTCCATGTAGTCACAAAGAGTCGGACACGAATAAGCAACTTTCACTATGGTGGTAACATAAGGGATTGGGAAGATCCCCTGGAAAGGGGAATGACTACACACTTTAGTATTCTGGCCTGGAGAATTCCATGGACAGAGGAGCCTGGAGGGCTACAGTCTACGGAGTCACAAAGAGTTGGACATGACTGAGTGACTACATTTACTTACTTCCTTATGGTGGTAGAATATCACCTACAAAAAGGCAGAGAATAAGTGACCTAGATATTCAGAGTTGAGGAATTCAGAATAAACTCATTATACTTCACATGATTTCCAAAAGAATACTAATAGTATTATTAATAATAAAGATAATAGCAATCAATGAAAAAACAGTGCTTTTTACTTGTTAGAAATCATGGCAAGCTCTTTATATATTTCAACTCATAAAATTTCACAGTAATGCTATGAGAGAGGAACTATACATTTTCAATTTAATTGATCAGAAAGCTGAAGCAGGAGATGATAAAAATGTTTTACCAAGTTTATACTGTAAGTTAGCCATTGACATGGAAATTAAACCTGAGCAGTTGATCCACAAAGGCCATGTCCTTAACCACTTTACATATAGCCTCTTATTAATCAATTTACAAACTAACAATTTCCCTCTAGTATTTGCAATTTGTATGTCTTCATTAATTACATAATTATGATACAACTATTGCACCAATATAAAATCGTGTAATAATAATGTGAGAGTTGGACTGTGAAGAAGGCTGAGGGCTGAAGAATTGATGCTTTTGAGCTCTGGTGTTGGAGAAGACTCTTGAGAGTCCCTTGGACTGCAAGGAGATCCAACCAATCCATTCTGAAGGAGATCAGTCCTGGGTGTTCTTTGGAAGGAATGATGCTAAAGCTGAAACTCCAGTACTTTGCCCACCTCATGAGAAGAGTTGACCCATTGGAAAAGACTCTGATGCTGGGAGGGATTGGAGGCAGGAGGAGAAGGGGACAGCAGAGGATGACATGGCTGGATGGAATCACTGACTCGAAGGATGTGAGTCTGAGTGAACTCTGGGAGTTGGTAATGGACAGGGAGGCCTGGTGTGCTGCAATTCATGGGGTCGCAAAGAGTCAGACACAACTGAGCGACTAAACTGAACTGAACTGAATGACAATAGCAAGGTTGACAGCAACCCTATAACTTCCATATATTACTAACGCTTATTGAGATGGCTCAGACAGTAAAGAATCTGCCTGCAATGGGGGTAGTCCTGGGTTCAATCCCTGGATTTGGATGATTCCATGGAGAAGGGAATGGCTACCCACTCCAGTATTCTTGCCTGGAGAATTTCATGAAGAGAGGAGCCTTGCAGGCTACAGTCAATGGGGTTGCAAAGAGTTGGACACAACTGTGACTTTTACTTCACATACCCACATTGAGTACGATTTACCAACTTTTCCACTAAGGTTTGCCTATGTTATAATAATTTGCTAAGTAAGTACTCTTATCACTCATTTTTTTATCAATAAGTAAAACTTGTTTGAAGTATTGTAAATGAAGACTTTTAAGTGGCAGAGCCATGGTTGAACTCATGCCTTAAAGCCTCAGCTGGCTTGCCTGGTGGCACAGATGGTAAAGAATCTGCCTGCAATGCAGGAGACCCTGGTTTGATCCCTCAGTTGGGAAGATACCCTGAAGGAAGAAATGGCAATTCACTCACTATGTTTGACTGGAAAATTCCATGGACAGAGGAGTCTGGTAGGCTACAGTCCATGAGGTCACAAAGAGTCAGACCACAGACTGAACAAATAACACCTCACTTTCACTTCTTAATAGTGCATTCTACCCTGAAGTAATCAGCAAATGCCACACAAAGGGCTGTGTCTTAGTTTTGACATGTAAATTACAGATATAAAAGCAGAATTTGATGGAAGAAAATACTGCACACATAAAAGGAGGTAATCAGTGGTAATTTAGAGCAAACAGTGATTGAAATACCTGACACTCTACACAGACTTCATCAAATAGCACCATATCGAGTGGCTGGAAAGGTAGATGACACGGGGCAGTAACTCTCTAACACTCACCTCATCATGCTGTCATTACCTGTCTAGATGTCTTTCTCCAATGGTCCAGGGTGGACATTCTAGATATCAAGGATCATATTTCCGCCAAAGGTTAGGGTAGGGCCAGCACATAAGAGGGGCTTTGCAATGAATTAAAACATTGCCTAGATTACATGCATTAACCATATGATTTTATTTTATAGTGATTTTATGCAAAAAAATTACTAACGTCACTTAAAGTTGTACTTATAAAGAGTCAATGTGAAATAATATATTTATGATCTTTTATTTCCTTAGGAAATAGACATATTATTAAAAAGTGATTCATTTCATCAAAATTATTTTGGTAATATGTTTTCCTTTCACTTGCTGTATTTTCCCTTCTTTTCTTTCATGTCCTTTATGTTTTGTAGTTACAACATCATAAATAAAATTATAATAAAGTAAAAAATATTATTTAATAGTTACATAGAGTTCAATCAATTTCACATTTATTTTTCAGTGACTACCTTGAATGTCAAAATCAATAAGATAAAATAACATTAAGAAAACCAAAATAATTAGAACGATATCAAGTCAATATTTATGAAGATGTTTCTTGAGGATAAAAATTTATCTTGTGAAAATACAGAAAAATATTAAAAGATGAGAAATGGAAGTAAATGTAAAATGAATAGAAAGCAGCCTATATGGCTAAATTTGTTTGGAAGGGAGCTTTTTCAGTTCTTTTATCCAAGTTTTGCATGAATCCAGATTCATGAATTTGTTATTGTTGTTCAGCCTCTAAGCCATGTCCAACTCTGAGACCTCATGGACTACAGCATGCCAGGCTTCCCTGTCCTTCACTATTTCCTAGAGTTTGCTCATACGCATGTTCATCGTGTTGGTGATGCTATCCAACCATCTCATCGTTTGTTGCCCCTTTCTCTTCCTGCCTTCAATCTTTCCCAGCCTCAGTGTCTTTTCCAATGTATCTGCTCTTTGCATCAGTTGACCAAAGTATTGGAGCTTCAGCTTCAGCATCAGTCCTTCCAGTTAATATTCAGTGTTGATTACCCTTAGGATTGGTCGGTTTGATCTTCTTGTAGTCCAAAGGACTCTCAAGATTTCTGAATAGGTTCTATATAAAGGTGAGCTAATGCCAGATACATGCAATGTGGAAAACAGATATTGATTAACTAGCTAGTGTAAGTCTTGTGCTGGGAATAAACCACTTTCATTGTAGTTAATTTAATTAGTAAATTTTACAAACATCATAGAGTACAATTCACAAGAAAATTCCCATAAAATAAGAATATAGACTTAAGCTATTCTCATACCCATCAGAATTGCATACTTCAAATGCCACATACTGTACCTTTAGGGTTTTTCAAATTATGGAGTAAAAAATGTAAGACACCTAGCATGCCTTAGGAAAGTACATGCTATAAATGAAAAATTATAAAATTCACTAAAACACTTGAAGTAAAAATCCCCAGTCTTTATATTATCAATTAATATTTTAATCATAATAGAAAAGTATTACAATATAAGATGCTTTCTGATGTTGAAATATTTGTCACATTCATATTATGAGTTTGAAATAAATGACTGAAGGCAAATACATCTAAAGATATTTTTCATTACTATATAATAACATAATCATATGTATCATCCATGACATTAAACAATTTTAAATATGATTTTTATATTGTATACATGTATTAACTCTATTAATAATCTATTTCTATTTTATATATTTTATAAACTTTCTTACAATCAACTTTGGGGTCAAAAGTTATTAATTATATTAAGTTACTGCATTATTATTATATATATTCAATGTATTCATTAACTTATATATACACATATTTATACACATAGACAATCACATACAGGTATTTATAATATATTAGCCTGACAAATAATAAGAGAGCTCTGAAACATAAAGGCTTTTAAAGTTTTGCTGGTCATTGATGTATATCACTTACACTTTTCAATGGCAAAGCAAACCACATGGTCAACGGAACAACAATTGCAGAACAATATTTTCTGTATGGTAAAATATTTTTAAGAGGTCATATCTCTTAAAATAATTTTGATAAGGAATAATTAAAGAAATAACTGGTTTACTGTGAAATAAATTATTTAATTTGATACTTTAATGAAGTTTGGCCCCTTTATGTGTTCTAAACTGTTTTATTGGGCTCCCCAGGTAGCACCAGTGGTAAAAAAACCTGCCTGCCAATGCAGAGACACAAGAGACTTGAGTTTGATCCCTAGATTGGGAAGTTCCCCTGGAGAAGGAAATGGTGACCCACTGTTGTATTCTCGCTTGGGAAATTCCAGGGACAGAGGAGCCTGCTGGGCTATAGTTCATGGGGTTACAAAGAGCAGGACACGACTAAACATTTACACACTCTAGCATAGCATGTTGTAAAGAAAAACTGTAGTATTTTAAAAATCGAGTAAAAATATCAAGTAGAAATGATATAACTTTAAGTAAATAATGTGATTACAGTTTCTTGAAAAGGTAAAGCTGCGGTGCTGGAGAAGAATCTTGAGACTACCTTGGACTACAAGGAGGTCAAATCAATCAATGCTAAAGGAAATCAATCCTGAGTATTCATTGGAAGGACTCTTGCTGAAATTTAAGCTCCTATACCTTAGTCACCTCATTTGAAGACTCAGATGCTGGGAAAGATTGAAGGCAAAAGGAGAAGAAAGAGCCAGACATGGGTGAGCAGCTGAAAAACAGCAACGATGCCTGGTCAAAGAATTGGGTTTCTACAGTTGTTTGATAATAGGTATTTCTTTTCTGGTTGGCTTCCCATGCGGCTCAGATGGTAAAGAATCTGCCTGAAATGTGGGAAACCCAGATTTGATCCCTGGATCAGGAAGATCTATTGGAGAAGGGCATGGCTACCTACGCCAGTATTCTTACCTGGAGAATTCCATGAACAAAGGCGTCTGGCAGTATGCAGTCCGTGGGAGCATGAAGAGTCAGATATGACTGAGTGACTAACACTTTTCACTTTCACTTGCTGGTGAAATCTTTATAGCATCTCTGCCAGCCATCCACTATCTGCTTTTCTCAATCTTTCACATTTTATTCTTAAACAGATATTCCTTATTTATTATCTCTATTCCTGCTCCTGTTTCCATCACTATTGCTACAATAGTTCAGAAAAATTCCTGGGGGGAAAAAAAAGAAAATATGGATCCAAGTCTAGCATCTTATTAATGTACAGGCTATTAGTTTCACTTTTCTGAGCAAATTCTATTGTGTATTTCTGATTTATGTGTGTGTGTATAACAGAATAATATGTTTCAGTTCAGTTCAGTTCAGTCGCTCAGTCGTGTCCAACTCTTTGTGACCCCATGAATCGCAGCACGCCAGGCCTCCCTGTCCATCACCAGCTCCCGGAGTTCACTCAGACTCGCGTTCATGGAGTCAGTGATGCCATCCAGCCATCTCATCCTCGGCCATTCCCTTCTTCTTCTGCCCCCAATCCCTCCCAGCATCAAAGTCTTTTCCAATGAGTCACCCCTTCGCATGAGGTGGCCAAAGTACTGGAGCTTCAGCTTTAACATCATTCCTTCCAAAGAAATCCCATGGTTGATTTCCTTCAGAATGGACTGGTTGGATCTCCTTGCAGTCCAAGGAACTCTCAAGAGTCTTCTCCAACACCACAGCTCAAAAGCATCAATTCTTCGGCACTCAGCCTTCTTCACAGTCCAACTCTCACATCCATACATGACTACTGGAAAAACCATAGCCTTGACTAGACGGACCTTAGTCAGCAAAGTAATGTCTCTGCTTTCGAATGTGCTATCTAGGTTGGTCATAAATTTTCTTCCAAGGAGTAAGCGTCTTTTTATTTCATGGCTGCAATCACCATCTGCAGTGATTTTGGAGCCCCCCAAAATAAAGTCTGACACTGTTTCCACTGTTTCCCCATCTATTTGCCATGAAGTGATTGGGCCGGATGCCATGATCTTCATTTTCTGAATGTTGAGCTTTAAGCCAACTTTTTCACTCTCCTCTTTTACTTTCATCAAGAGGCTTTTTAGTGCCTCTTCACTTTCATGGCATAATATACGCATAAAAACCTAGAAATTATCAGCTATTCATTAGGTTCCAATAAGATATAAAAGTTGAATATTCACAAAATAAGAAGAATCTGAAGGAAAACATTGCTTGCAAACATTGCTGATCAATAATTTGCTTTAGTTTAATAATTTATAAAATGATTAAATATATTTCATTGTTAGAAATGATACAAAATATTTCTCCATATGTTTTCAAGTGAGAAAATGTGATAGATTGACAAGTCTCTAATTAATTTAGAATTTGACTATTTCATCCATCTAATGATTTCCATAGCTTCCACATTAATGCAGTCTCTTAAATGCAATGCTTATTAACTGCGAATTGTCCAGGTATCTTGACAGAGGAAATTAAAATTAGAATTTCCTAAAGGTTAGTTAATGATGGATAATAAATTTTGTTATGCAAATGTGAACTCCACCAAAAGATTAAATTTTCCAACAACTTTTACTGAGCTAGTAAATTAAAATGCACCGTCTATTTACAGTGTTAAATTGTCAGTCAAATTGAGTTATTCAATAAGAAAGACATGTAAGTTTTTACACATCTTTTCCATTTGGAAACCTCAAGAGATCTAACTTTAGTCTTTTGAGGTATCTGTTTAGAATTTAGATACAAATATAAAATATGTTTTTACCCTGAACTAAATTCTTCTAATGCTTAATGTAAGCAAGTGAGTTAGTGATACTCGCTCAGTGGTATCCGACTCTTTGGGACCCCATGGACTGTGACATTCCAGGATCCTCTGTCCATGAAATTCTCCAGGTAAGAATACTTGAGTGGGTTGTCATTTCCTTCTCAAAGGCGCAGGAATAAATGTGACATTCTGGAGATTTATACTAACTGATACAATCCACAAACTTTTTCCTTGT
Organism: Budorcas taxicolor; assembly: GCF_023091745.1. Taxonomy (NCBI): domain Eukaryota; kingdom Metazoa; phylum Chordata; class Mammalia; order Artiodactyla; family Bovidae; genus Budorcas; species Budorcas taxicolor. The sequence goes on from NC_068910.1 coordinate 77,413,447, forward strand.
TATCTATAGAAACTGATGCAATTTATTCATTTTAATTTTTATTCTAGTTCTTCTAACACAATAATGATAGAAAAATCAACTGATAGCATATGAATTAATCACATTTTAAGGTCATGCATAGTAGGGATATTACATTAAGTGTATCTTTCTGTTGCTCTTTCCATCCAAATGATTCAAATTTTAAAATTTTCTTTTCTTATTTTTTTTTTCTTTCTCCTTATGCCTCACATATGTCTCAGAATTTATCCCCTTCTGACTCAATCTAACGGGGGCTAGAGATAACTTATTACAAAGCCAGACTATTTAAGTAGCAAACATAAAAACAAAGGGGGGAAAAAAAAAAAAAAGAACCTAGAGAAATAGTGTACTAAATCACCAAACATCCAGGAACCTTTAATCATAGCAATATTGTGGTCTAATACTCAACATTCAAAAAACTAAGATTGTGGCATCTGGTCCCATCACTTCATGGCAAATAATAGGGAAACAATGTAAATAATGACAGACTTTATTTTCTTGGGGTCTAAAATCTCTGCAGGTAGTGACTGTAGCCATGAAATTAAAAGATGCTTGTGCCTTGGAAGAAAAGTTATGATCAACTTAGACAGCGTATTAATAAGTAGAGACATTACTTTGCAGACAAAAGTCCATCTAATTAAAGGTATATTTTTTTCAGTAGTCATGTATGGATGTGAGAGTTGTGTTATAAAGAAGGCTGAGTGCCAAAGAATTGATGCTTTTGAACTGTGGTATTGGAGAAGACTCTTGAGGATCCCTTGGACAGCAAGGAGATCAAAACAGTCAATCCTAAAGAAAGCCAACCCTGAATATTAAATGGAAGGACTGATGCTGAAGTTGTAGCTCCAATAATTTGGCCACCTGATGTGATGAGCAGACTCATTGGAAAGAACCTTGATGATGGGAAAGATTGAAGGCAGGAAGAGAAAGGGATGAGAGAGGATAAGATGGTTGGATGGCATCACGGACTCCAAGGACATGAGTTTGAGCAAACTCAGGGAGATGGTGAGGGACAAGAAAGCCTGGTGTACTCCAGTTCATGGGTTCACAAAGAGTCAGGCACAACTTAGTAGCTTAACAACAACAATATTAAATTTAAGTCTGAGTTCCCCAGGACATACAATCACACCCATATACACATTTCTCCCTCTGCACCCCAGAAAACATGATGATTATATTTTATTTTATTAGAAACTTCACTGTTACCTTAGTTCTTTCAGTACCCCAATGGGACATGCTTTTCTCAACAGCTTTGCACAAGATGCAGAGGACACCTTAATCTATTGGTCAACATTTTCTATTATCACTATTTTCAGGGCTTCAAAAGTTAATATATAGCCTTTCATTTTTTTTAATGTCAAAGTATCTAAATTATGAGAACTCAAACTCTTTATACAAACTACTCATACTTTGCTAAGTTTGTAAATTTTAAAACTTTACCCTGCGCTGTTGTTATAATTAATAATCTTTTATATGATGATTTAAAAGTTCAAATCATGAATTTGCAGGTACAGTAATCCTTTTTTTTTTTTTTGTAATTGAGCTAAATGTTTATTTAATAGTTGCCTTTATATATGTATCTATGCCATTAACTTTGTCACATAAAGCAAAATTTAGTATCTAAGAGAAAACATAGTCAGAGAATAGAATTACAATATGAGATTTCCTAGTGATTTCTTTGTAAAGTCAAATAATTAATTTAAAGAAATAAAGAACAGAACTTATCCTCAGCTTTCTGCATCATGCCTATACTAGGAGAGAGGTAAGCATGGCAAGGCTATTTACTTCCTTAGAGGGTATTAACTATATTTTCACCTCTATTATGTAGATTTTCTCTTCCATTGTCCTCTTTTTATATAGTCTGTGTTCTCTGAAAAATATTTTACTTCTCTATTTTTTGGAATGGCTTTGTGTAGGTTTGTTTCTTGTTTTTGTTCTCTTCTTTTTCTTTTTTAATCTTTGCTTTGCCTGCCATCTCAGCTTACTTAAGGCTTATCTCCCACAATTGTGCATGCCTTTTGTATTAATAACTTACACCAGCAACACTTAAGCAACTTTATACTTTCCACTTTAATAAGTTGTTTTTCCTAATATTTTCAGATACTTTAAAAATAAACCTCAAGCAAATGCTGTCATAGAACAGAGATTATCCTAGGAATTTTACCCATGTATATTAAAATTCTTTATATTAATACCATAAGTTCATTTCATATGAGAAGAAACATTTCCTCAAATATTCTAAGTGTTAATGGGGATGTTGGGATCTTAATCTCAGGTGTATTTGATTCCAGACCCCAGAATTTTTATTAAATAAACTTTAGATCATTAGTCTGAATTATACAACTAAGAGTCATATATGTGTCCTTGTATCAGGTCTCATGTGTCCTATTTGTGTATCTGCCCCATTTATACTCTAACAGAAAATCTATGCAAAGGAATTAAGTGGTTTTGCACAGTTCTTCAGTTACATCACCTTGGCCAGTTTGGGTTTGGTTCCCTGAAATTATAAAATGTGGATAGAAAGCTGTGTCTATGAAGAGCCAGTAGATCTTTGCACCTCTTCACAGTAAGTCAGAGCATGATCAATTGAGATCCAGTTTTAGCACATCTATTCCTGAAGTAAGCATGGAAAAGAGTTATTAAAGAAATACCTAGGGTAATCTTGTGGTGCCTCAACTCTTTAACTCCAGCCCACAGGCTTCAAGATACATTCTATCAAGAGTTTTACAATACACACTATCCAATGATTTAGCCAGGTCCTTGAATTAGTAATAAAGGTACTACCAGAGAAATCAAAGAAATAGGAGGCAGCAGCCATAGGAGATCCTAAAAGTAAATACAGGAATCCGGTATTTTAACAGCAACTACTAAAGTTCATCAAGGGAGCACTGGACTTTAATATCTAAACAACATCACAATTACATTACTATCACCACCTCACACCAATCAGAATGACCATCATCAAAAATTCTGTAGAAAATAAATGCTGGAGTTGGTAAGGTGCAAATAGAAACCTCCCAGACTGTTGGTTGGAATGTAAATTAGTATAGCTACTGTGATTGAAGCCATGAAATTAAAAGATGCTTGCTCCTTGGAAGAAAAATTTTGAACAACCTAGACAGCCTATTAAAAAGCAGAGACATCACTTTGCCAACAAAGATCCATCTAGTCAAAGCTATGGTTTTTACAGTACTCATGTATGGGTGTGAGAATTGAACTATAAAGAAAGCTGAGCACCAAAGAATTGATGCTTTTGAACGGTGGTGTTGGAAGAGACTCCTGAGAGTCCCTTGGACTGCAAGGAGATCCAACCAGTCCATCCTACAGGAAATCAGTCCTGAATATTCATTGGAGGGACTGATGCTAAAGCTGAAACTCCAATACTTTGGCCACCTGATGTGAAGAACTGACTCATTGGAAAAGACTCTGATGGTGGGAAAGTTTGAAGATGGGAGGAGAAGGAGATGACAGAGGATGAGATGGTTGGATGGCATCATCAACTCAATGGACATGAGTCTGAGTGAGCTCCAGGAGATGGTGATAGACAGGGAGGCCTGATGTGCTGCAGTTGCACATGGGAGCACGAAGAGTTGGACATGACTGAGAGATTTAGCTGACTGACTGGTGGTAATTTCTTAAAAACTAAATACAGGATGCTTGGGGCTGGTGCACTGGGATAACCCAGAAGGATGGTATGGGGAGGGAGGTCGGAGGGGGGTTCAGGAGTGGAAACTTATGTACACCCATGGCAGATTCATGTTGATGTATAGCAAAACCAATACAGTAATGTAAAGTAAAAAAAAAAAAAATAATAATAATAATAAAATTTTAAAAAATAAAATGAACATACAATAATAATAAATAAATAAATAAATAAACAAACGATGCTTCAGATATGCCTGCCTAATACTTTACTTCTGTGAAAATGTGCAGGATAATCATGTCCATATTTCCATGTATATTATATCAGCTCCTGTCTATATTATATAATGCTAAGAATAAATAACTAAACTTATTTGGCAATAATAAAAAATAAATAAATAAATTCAAAGCTACCATATGATCCAGCAATCCCACTCTTGGACATATATTTGGATTAGAAACATGGCTCAAAAGGATGCATGCACCCCAATGTTCATTACAGCATTGTTTATAATAGTCAAAACAAGGAAGACAAATAAATGTCCATCAACAGATGAATGGATAAAAGAGATATAGTACATATACCACATGGAATATTACTCAACCATTGAAAGCAATGAAATAATGCAATTTGCAACATGAATAGACCTGAAATTTATCATACTAAGGAGATCAACCCTGAGATTTCTTTGGAAGGAATGATGCTAAAGCTGAAACTCCAGTACTTTGGCCATCTCATGAGAAGAGTTGACTCATTGGAAAAGACCCTGATGCTGGGAGGGATTGGGGGCAGGAGGAGAAGGGGACGACTGAGGATGAGATGGCTGGATGGCATCACGGATTCGATGGACGTGAGTCTGAGTGAACTCTGGGAGATGGTGATGAACAGGGAGGCCTGGCGTGCTGCGATTCATGGGGTCGCAAAGAGTTGGACACGACTGAGTGACTGAACTGAACTGAACTGAACTGAAGCAAAGTAAGTCAGACAGGGAAAAGCAAATATCATATGGTATCCCTTCTATACAGAATCTTAAAAAAATGGTACAAATGAACTTATTTATAAAGCAGAAATAGACTTATAGACTTAGAGAATGAACTTGTGGTTTACCAGTGGAGGAAGGGGGAGTGGGAGGGATAGACAGAGAGTTTGGGATTGACGTGCACACAGTGCTATATTTTAAATAAAATGCTTTTCCATGAAAAAAAGGAATAACATTGAAAAAAATTTAAAAAATAAGTCTCTCATATAAGCCTTTCCTTTTGTCTATACCATTCACTATGATATTCTTATTAACTAGGAGATTCCATATATTTTAACATCAAGTAAAATTCTAGGTATTAGGGAATGTTCATGAAATGCTTGAATGAAACGATATAGTACAGAAAAGAGAATAAAGATCCATGTCAGAAACTGGGGATTCTGGAAGTATTTGTGGAGTGTCTTTCATAAATTGTCACATTGGGGAGTTTATTTCCTTGTGGTTTTATTGCTTTTCTTAAAAACTTTATATCTGAATGAACTATAACTATCATGATAATTAAAAGCAAAGTTACTGGAATTTGCAATGATCTTCTTCACTGAAGGAAGGGAAAAATAATTTTTATATTCTGATAGAGAGGATGTTCAAATACTCTGTGTAACTGGAGTTATTACTTGATATCTGATTTTTATATTATGTGTGAAAATTATGCACCAAAACAGAGTGAAATAAAAATAAGGTAAATAGAGTTATTTGGGCACCTGATGTGAAGAGCAGACTCATTATAGAAGACTCTGATGTTGGGAAAGATTGAAGGCAGGAAAAGAAGGGGGTGAAAGGATGAGATGGTTGGATGGCATCACCGATTTGATGGACATGAGTTTGAGTAGGCTCCAGGAGTTGGTGATGGACAGGGAAGCATGGTTTGCTGCAGTCTATGGGGTCACAAAGATTGCATATGACTGAGAGACTAAACTGGACTGAAATAGAGTTCATCTGAATTCTCTGGAAAATATGCAATAAAAAGTTAGCAATGATTACTTCTAGGGAGATTTGTTCTCAGTGATTGAGAACACAGTTTAGAAGGGAGACTACTTTTTACTGTAGAGTTTTTTATAACTTTGAAATATTTTAGCATCTATCTTTATTTCTGCTAACAATGGGTTCAATAATTTACACAATTTGCAAATAATACTCTATCAAAGACTAGCAATAGACGCAGGTGTAAGTAAACATGTGACCTTAAAAAGATTTAAATCTAATCAACATTCACTTTATGCCTTCTGTTTTTCCTATACAAATGTCATTAAAGTCTTTTTCTTGTGTCATCTTTTAAGAGCTGCATTATCTCATGCAATCCTTATCAAAATATTCATGACATTTTTTGCAGAACAGGAAAAATAATCCTAAACTGTATATGTAAACACCAAACACCCTGTATTGCCAAAGCAATCTTTTTTTTAAATATATATTTATTTATTTTAATTGGAGGTTAATTACTTTACAATATTGTATTGGTTTTGCCATACATCAACATGAATCCGCAACAGGTATACACGTGTTCTCCATCCTGAATCCCCTCCCTCCTCCCTCCCCGTACCATCCCTCTGGGTCATGCCAGTGCACCAGCCCCAAACATCCAGTATCATGCATCAAACCTGGACTGGCGATTTGTTTCATATATGATATTATACATGTTTCAATGCCATTCACCCAAATCATCCCACCTTCTCCCTCTCCCACAGAATCCAAAGCAATCTTAAAGAGAAAAAGGACAAAACAGGAGAAATCGTGCCCCCTGATTTCAGACTGAACTACCAAGTTATAGGAATCAAAGCAGCTTGGTACCGATACAAAAACAGCCACATAGATCAAGGGAACAGAATAGATAGCATAGAAATATACCCACACACCTATAGAATTAAACTATTGGAAAAAAGGCAAGAATACACAATGGAGAAAGGCGGTCTCTTCAGTAAATCATGTTGGAGAAACTGGACAGCCACATGTAAAAGAAAAATATTAAAACATTAGGACATTTTTCTGACTACAAAAAAATATAAACTCAAAGTAGATTAAGACCTACATGTAAGAACTGAAAGCATAAAACTCCTAGGACAGAACATAGCCACAACGTTCTTTGGTATAAATCCTGGCAGCATTTTTTGGATCTGTTTCTTAAGGGGGGGGGGGGAGAAAAGGAAAAATAATAAATGGTACCTAATTAAATTTACAGTTGCACTCATTTCTCACACTAGTAAAGTAATGCTCAAAATTCTCCAAGCCAGGCTTCACCAATACATGAACCGTGAACTTCCAGATGTTCAAGATGGTTTTAGAAAAGGCAGAGGAACCAGAGATCAAATTGCCAACATCTGCTGGATCATGGAAAAAGCAAGAGAGTTCCAGAAAAAAACATCTATTTCTGCTTTATTGACTATGCCAAAGCCTTTGACTGTGTAGATCACAATAAACTGTGGAAATTTCTGAAAGAGATGGGAATACCAGACCACCTGACCTATCTCTTGAAAAACCTATATGCAGGTCAGGAAGCAACAGTTATAACTGAACATGGAACAAAAGACTGGTTTCAAATAGGAAAAGGAGTACGTCAAGGCTGTATATTGTCACCCTGCTTATTTAACTTCTATGTAGAGTGCATCATGAGAAACGCTGGGCTGGAAGAATCACAACCTGGAATCAAGATTGCTGGGAGAAATATCAATAACCTCAGATATGCAGATGGCACCACCCTTATGGCAGAAAGGAAGAGGAACTAAAAAGCCTCTTGATAAAAGTGAAAGTGGAGAGTGAAAAAGTTGGCTTAGAGCTCAACATTCAGAAAACGAAGATCATGGCATCTGGTCCCGTCACTTCATGGGAAATAGATGGGGAAACAGTGAAAACAGTGTCAGACTTTATTATTGGGGGCTCCAAAATCACTGCAGATGGTGACTGCAGCCATGATATTAAAAGACGCTTACTCCTTGGAAGAAAAGTTATGACCAACCTAGACAACGTATTCAAAAACAGAGACATTACTTTGCCAACAAAGGTCTGTCTAGTCAAGCTATGGTTTTTCCAGTAGTCATGTATGGATGTGAGAGTTGGACTGTGAAGAAGGCTGAGCACCGAAGAATTGGTGCTTTTGAACTGTGTTGTTGGAGAAGACTCTTGAGAGTTCCTTGGACTGAAGGGAGATCCAACCAGTCCATTCTGAAGGAGATCCACCCTGGGATTTCTTTGAAAGGAATGATGCTAAAGCTGAAGCTCCAGTACTTTGGACACCTCATGTGAAGAGTTGACTCATTGGAAAAGACTCTGATGCTGAGAGGGATTGGGGGCAGGAGGAGAAGGGGGCGACACAGGATGAGATGGCTGGATGGCATCACCGACTCAATGGACGTGAGTTTGAGTGAAATTCAGGAGTTGGTGATGGACAGGGAGGCCTGGTGTGCTGTGATTCTTTGGGTCGTAAATAGTTGGACACGACTGAGCAACTGAACTGAACTGAGCTGAACTGAATTAAACGTAAGTTTTCATAGACCAAAGGAAACCATCAGTAAAAGAAAAAGACAATCTACCGAATGGAAGTAAATATTTGTACATGATACAGTCTATAAAGGGTGCTTTCTAACTGTAGTGTTGGAGAAGACTCTTGAGAGTCTCTTGGACTGCAAGGAGATCCAACCAGCCCATCCTGAAGGAAGTCAGCCCTGCATATTCATTGGAAGGACTGATGCTGAAGCTGAAACTCCAAAAGTTTGATCATTTGATGTGAAGAACTGCCTTATTTGAAAAGACCCTGATGGTGAGAAAGATTGAAGGCAGGAGGAGAAAGGGGCAACAGAGGATGATTTTATATATATATATATATATATATATATATATATATATATATATAAATAATTTTATGTACATATGTATGTACATAGGTATGATGCTAAAGCTGAAACTCCAGTACTTTGGCCACCTCATGTGAAGAGTTGGCTCATTGGAAAAGACTCTGATGCTGGGAGGGATTGGGGCCAGGAGGAGAAGCGGGTGACACAGGATGAGATGGCTGGATGGCATCACCGACTCAATGGACGTGAGTTTATGTATGTACATACACATACATAATTTTATATATTTATATATATATATAAATTAAAAACTGGAAGATGTGAATATGTGTTTGGAATAATTTGTCTAAAGAAGATATACAGATGGTCAGTAGGCACTTTAAAAGATGCTCAACATTATTTACAATCAGATAAATACAAACCAAAATCACTTTGATGTGTCATTTCACTGTTCTCAATGCTTATCTTCAAAAAAAATAGAAATAGCAAGAGTTATCAAGGATGTTGAGAAAAGGGACCCCTTGTACACCGTTGATAGGAATATAATTCATGAACCGACTTTGGAGAACAAACATACAAAAAAAGAATGTGGAAAAAAATAAAAGAAACAGAAGCAGAGATTATCAGTAAAGAGAGGAAGGGAGAGAGGGGCATAATAGGGGTATATGATTAAGAAATAGAAACTACTATGTACAAGTAGAGGAGCAATAAAAATATACTGTGCAGCACCAACAAGTATAGCTATTGTTCTGCAATAACTTTAAAGGCAATATAATCAGTAAAAATATTGAATCACTATGTTGTGCATCTAAAATTAATATAATACTGTGAATCAGCTAAACCTCAGTAAAATTTTTAAATTAGTTTTGAAAAAAAATATTTACTATTTCACTTTTTGAATTTAGTCCTATAAAGTATCTGACATTTTTTTGTGTGTATGGTGTAAGGAAGAGATTAGCACATTTTCTCATTTTATATCAATACTCAAAAATCTACTTGGCTTATTCATCTATCCAGCATTATTACTGAAAGTTCCATCATTCCTCTACTGAACTGCAGTATATATATGGCAGTCCTGTTTCAGGACTGTTTATTTGGTTATACTCTATTTATTGTCTTTTTGCCCATATCACATTGCTTTAATAACTACAAACTTACACTAAGTCTTGGCATCTGGTAAAGTAAGTCCTTTAACTATAATATGAGTGTGTTTGTGTATGTGTGTCTAGAATATATATCAAAATGTATAAATAATTCATGAAAGTAAATAACTGAAGACAGGCAATGCATTTTTTAATTAGAAATCAGAATGGACACTTCACACAAAAGTGATATCAGAAAGTCTAATATGCCCATAATGTTGAATCAAACAAGATATATGTATGAACAATACATGCCTATACTTTCATCTCTATAAAATTTGAAACAGATGATGCTAATCTATGGTATTATATTTGTTGGGGGAGAAGGCAGAAATTGAGACAAAGAAGTCTCAGTTAATGCAAATATTTTAATGTGGGTCATAGTTACAAGATTGTATTTATTTCATATTAATCCATTCAGCAAGAATATTTGGATTGTAGTTTATGTATGCTACATCTAAAAAAAATGTTTCAACATATTAACGGTATTGTTTATATTAACACCATTTATCCCTTTCTTCCCAAACACCATCTGATTTGGGCAGCTGCCTTCCATATCTCTGAAGTAAAATTTGTGATTAATATTTACTGAATGTACTTTTCAAGCTCTTTGGGTGTATCTTCATTTTTATATTTCAGAAAATCCATGCTGCAAAGAAAGAGACCGAGACTTGGGGAGGTTAAGTGACTTTCTCAGGGCATGAGGACTGGCTCATGTTGGAATTAGGTCTTGGAGGAACTTATACAGCTTCAACCTATACAACACTTGGCACTAGTGGTAAATAACCTAATGGCCAATGCAGGAGACATACGAGACGAAGCTCCATCCCTGGGTCAGGAAGATCCCCTGCAGAAGGAATTGGCAACCCACTCCAGTATTCTTCCCTGGAAAATCCCATGGGCACAGGAGCATGGCAGGTTACAGTCCATGGGGTCACAGAGTCAGACACAACCTAAGTGACTTAGCAGGCACACAGAACAGAAGCATAACTGAAAGCTTTGGATTTTCTGCATCCCTAGCTCATTAACTTTCTCTGCCGTTTTTTCCTTCCTAGCATAGTTTTCCTGACAGGCTTTTGTCCTCTTAAAGTCAGGAAAGCCCTGATATCAAACTGTAGTAAAATATCAGTGATACATAATTTTATACTTTCCTATCTAACAATCAAATTGAAGTCCTTGGCCCAGTATAGTATTTAAGATGGGGTCATAAAAGAGAATCTTTTCTTTAGTTCTACTTCATGACATGATCTTCTTAATTTAGAGGAAAAACAATAATAACAAACCTGCTGGAGCTGCTGACAGATACAAGATTTTATATTTTCTATGGAAATTATCTTCATGCAGGCACATTTCCTGATAGAGAAAGCATATTTTTGTAGTAGTTTATTTTATAACTTACTATATCTAATTTGTTTGATGTCATGCCCTCAATTTACAGAAATATAAACAGGTTTCTTCAGTTAAAACTCGGTTATATTTGATAGCATCTGAACTGTATTATGTTTAGCTCTGATATTCTTATGTGATTTTAAAATCTGGCCTAAAACTTTCTACATAGAAACTTCTTTAAAGATGCAATTTTTTAAAACCAAATATGTGTACTGCCTGCTGACACTTGCTCCTTTATATCTTTGAAATATATTACTTTGTCTCAATTCCTTATTACTAATTTTAGCATGTGTTAGTAACATAGTTGTGATTTTAAGTGTTTATATTACTTTAATGTATCTATACATATACATATACATGCATATATAGAGACTATTATAACACACACACATGTACATAAAGCATTTTAAGGAATAAAATATTTAATAACTTATCCAGTTAGAGTTCTTCTTTCTCTGGAATCCTCTGATGTGCCACAAACCAAACATAACGAACCTTTTTTTTTTTTTCCAGAGGAAAACATTATCCTAATTTTTGTGGTAATTATTTACTTGTTCTTCTTTTCAATTTTATTATTTACTCCTAAAACAATTTTGTCTAATCACTGCATCTAATGAATTGGAATTAAATCACTTTGCACATCACATATTTCCAGTTCTTTGTTTTCAATATAATTGGAAGAAATAATTGATTTTTCAATGAAATAAGCATCATGAATAATTTTTCCCAATATGGCACTGCATGATATTTGGTTTTCTGTTGAATAATATTTCACAGTGAATCTCATCCCATTCATATGTGTTTATTTATATTAAACAAATATAAATTGAAATTAGGAATAGACCGTTTTGGAGCCTGTCTCATGCAAGAAATAAATTATAACTATATAAAGAAGGAGCTGAAGGGGGTAACAGAGGATGAAATGGGTGGATGGCATCATTGACTCAATGGATGTGAGTTTGAGCAAACTCTGGGAAACAGTGAAGAACCAAAATGCCTGGTGTGCTGCAGCTCATGAGTTCACAAAGAGTTGGATATAGTGACTGAACAACAACAGCAAATACAAGGCTAAGTGAACTATTGAGAATTAAAACTCATTTTTATTTTATTTTACTTTTTTATTTTTTTTTTATTATTTATTTTAAATTTTATTTTTACTTTATTTTACTTTACAATACTGTATTGGTTTTGCCATACGTTGACGTGAATCCACCACGGGTGTATACGAGCTCCCAATCCTGAATCCCCCTCCCACCTCCCACCCCAAGTGGTATACATCTACATTGCTTTAAAATCAGTAATATATTTATGTTAGATCAATAGCCTTTAATAACAACTAAAATAATACTCCAAACCAGGGTAAAGTTTTTAACAGAAACTTCATGGTGACAAAAATTAAAAATGATGAAACCCTGCTTCATATATATATATACACAAACCAAATTAATATTATATAATAATTACCAAAAATAACTGCAATTATGAAATATTTCAGATAGATATAAAATTCTCTGAAAGAAGTAGGATGGAAACATGAGCTCCAGAAGAAAGATTAATGTAAAACTTCCAGCTTTAGAAAAGTTTATTTCATTGTTTTTTCAAAAAGAAATGGTTTTTGGTAGATTTTTGATACGTTGGCAATTTAATTTCTTGATATAAATGAATAATATGAAAATATTTATTCTGTAAAGTCACTATTTGCAATATACTAAATGGTAGGTAATATTTATTTGCAACTTTTAAAACTTAGAGCAGTTCATTTTAAATATCACCTTAAAATGTGTAAGAAGCTCCATAGGCTTCAAAAAGTACTAAGGGGAATATGTGAATATAAAATCATAAGACCCACTAATCTAATTATGTGGAGCAGGCACATAGAAGTAACATTTCTCTTTTCAATTAATCTGTTCCAGTTTTTAATTTTAGCATTGCTGATTTAAAATTACAGAAAATCTTTTTCATATCTTAATTTTAACTACTTAAATTTCTTACCAAATTTGGCTTGAATTAGAGTCAGTTTCTTCTGTCATTTCAACTTAAAATGGAGACCCCCTATTCTGGATTTTTAGCTTGATCTTCTTTCATTTTCCTGATCTTCTCAAGTTAGTAGTAAATTACTTTATCTGCTTAAGTTTTGCATTCCAGTGTTTTTCAAGTAATTAAAGTCTCTCTTACAATAGAAAAGCAGGTAAAGATAACAAAAGCATAGTTATAACTATAAATATTGAAGGTTGAAAAGCAAGCAAACCCCTGATTTCTGTGATGAATCTCCATTCAATGCCCTAGTCTCTCTACCCCACCCAACTTCCTAGTATCTACTCACCTTTGAACCCCACCAGTGGAAGGGAAGATTCTTAATCAACTGTGCAGTCATGGAAGCACCTCGTCTCATAGATCTAGTCTACTTTTGTTTGACCAAGGTCAACAGAATTCAGTAGTTACAGAGATCTCAGCAGGTATAACCCCTTATTAAGCAAAATCTCAGGTTTTTCTTTCAAGCAGAAAGTTTGGAGACAAGTCTTTTGAATTGTCATGGAAGCCTAGAGATCTACATGTTTTCTATGAATAAAGCATCATGTTATCTGCAATCTTCAGTGAGACCCCTACACAACCTATTGTCAGTGACAAACCAAAGGGGATGTGATTGTTGTATCACTTTAAATACTGTTAGGGGTGAGAAGAAACCATAGATGTATGTTCAAGTCTCTCTCTATATTCTTACGCTATATTAACTGTACCTAAACTTTAAAAGTATGGACTGCTTCTCAGTTCCATTTATAAAAGTAATATAAATTTATTACCAAAATTATGAAAAAGTCTTTTGGACTCTGTGGGAGAGGGAGAGGGTGGGATGATTTGGGAGAATGGCATTAAAACGTGTATAATATCATATAAGAAATGAATCACCAGTCCAGGTTCGATGCAGGATACAGGATGCTTGGGGCTGGTGCACTGGGATGACCCAGAGGGATGGTATGGGGAGGGAGGTGGGAGGGGGGTTCTGGATGGGGAACACGTGTACACCCGTGGCAGATTCATGTTGATGTATGGCAAAACCAATACAATATTGTAAAGTAATCAGCCTCCAATTAAAATAAATAAATTTAAATTTAAATACATATATATATATATATATAAATTAAAACTGCAAACCAATTTACCTATGATTTGAGATAGACAAATTCTCATAAAGTATTACAGATTTGGTTTCAGCAAAGTACCTAAAAAAAAGAACACAAGCCAAAACATAGATCTGATCGTCTAATTATAATCACACAAATCAAAGTACTTTCCCTACAGCAAGCTTTACTAAGGATGATGCAGGTACAAGCAAAAAGTGCAAAACAAACAAATCCCACTGGCTGCGCAAGTTGTCCCTTCCCAAGCCTTCACATGTTTTCTTGCCCAGAGTAAATTAAATCTTTAAATGTGGACTGTAGGTTAGCCCACACAATAGAGATTTTCAAGTTATTAAACATTTTCTTCTTTTGTTAATTCTAGAAAGTCATTGCATGGTATTCTTCAAAAAGTTATACTTCATAAATTCACATATTATAGAGTTCCATATCATAAACAATCCAAATCAAATCTGCTCAAAGTATTCCATAGATAGTGATATTCTTCTAGCAAACTTCATTGGTCCATATGTTTAGAAGTTCAGTTATCATTTTTGTAGAACTATCAGACTGTGACATTTGCCTTCTTTCTTTCTTTCCCTAAAGAACCCAGCTCTTAGTAACTGAAGAAGAAATTGATCATAGCCTAGTTGTTTTAAAAACTCTTTTTTTCCAGTTCACCCTCTGATATAAGTGAATAACTTATTGCCCATATCACTGTTTAACATTTGACTTAGCTCATTTTTATACAATTCCTTATATTAAGAATTAGCCTACCAATATTTCAATGATCACCAATATATGGAGCATCCAATGGAGGAAGAAAAAGTTCCTGTACAGTGCATTTGGCCAACATAATATATTTTCTCAGGTAAGAATATAGATTCTTCTTTTTTCCTATCATCAACTGGTACTTGGACTATTTTATTAGTATTAATGAAGGCATTTAATTGAATGTATATTTTTTTCTAAGACTAAATTTATTCTCTTCCTTAGCCAATTGATTTAGGTGGGGGGCTTTAACTCAATTTCCCAAATTATTTTCTCATACTGAAAAATTACTGCTTATAACAAATTAACTTTCAAATGCTTTGTAATATCATATAACTATGGAAGTGATATAAGGAAATACTATTAAAGTAACATTTGACATAGTGAACATCAACTTAAATTACAGTAAAATCTCCTAAGATACTATATTTTCTTATGTTTTACACAGTCCCAATAATTAAGGCAGTAATAGTAGAGCTTTATGTTTTACAAGGTCTCAGTGCTTAAGGTAGTGACCACAGATTCCTATCCAGCAAACACTGGGCTCCATCTGCTATGTGAATGTAAGAAAGAATTTGGATGTTTTTGATGTTTGACAAGAAGCTTTTTAAAGCTCATCTCTTCCCTTTTTCTATTTTGTCCCATACCTGAAACACTTTATAAGAAAATGTGTGTACTCTGTTAACAAGTACAAATAATACAAACTGCCATGAGGAAGCCCTTACCTTAGCTAGCAGCCTATAAACACAGTTCATAGACACTAAATTATTGGAGGTATCGTCATTGAAAAGGGACGAGTTTATAGCAAGCTCTAGTATATACACACTATGCAGGGTCTTGGCATTTGGGAGCAAGGTCATGTCATCAGTAGACTTAGATTTCATTCAAAAAATATTGCCTTCTTTGACAGGAGTCCTGGTGAAGATAAATGACTTGACCGTGGAACATGGACTCATCATGTATTTGGAACTGCCAAACATGAAAACTGGCTTCTGTTGCATACAAGTTAAAAAGCTGAGCAGATTCAGTTGCAAACGATAGGAGTCTGAAAATTACATTTCCAGGGCCAAGCAAGAGCATCACTAGTAGATATATGCAGGTAGCCTAGAAATTTGAAAAGATTTTAAAATCAAGGATATTAAAGATATGTAGATGAATATATAAGAGAATGTGAAAAATGTAGGAATCTTTGTCTTTCATACTAATGCCCACCAGAAAGTATAAAATAGTTTGCAAGTTGATGCTAGCAATTTTTGATTTTTTTTATTGAAGTATATTTGTTGTGTTTTAGAGGTACAAAATTATGATTCAGTTTTATATATATCTATATCTATATCTATATATATATATATATATATATATTCAGTTCTATATATATATATATGGCTTCCCTCATAGCTCAGTTGGTAAAGAATCCACCTCCGATGCAGGAGACCCCAGTTCAATTCCTGGGTCAGGAAGATCCCCTGGAGAAGGGATAGGCTACCCACTCCAGTGTTCTTGGGCTTCCTTTGTGGCTCAGTTGGTAAAGAATCCACCTGCAATGCGGGAGACCTGGGTTTGATCCCTGGATTGAGAAGATCCCCTGGAGAAGGGAAAAGCTACCCACTCCAGTATTCTGGCCTGGAGAATTCCACAGACTAAGTCCATGGGGTTGCAAAGAGTCAGACATGACTGAGGGACTTTCACTTTCACTATATATATATATATATATATATATATACATACACACCACATCTTCCTTATCATTTCATCTATCACTAGACATTTAGGTTGCTTCCATGTCTTGGTTTTTTGCAAATAGTGCTGCAATAAACAATGGGATGCAGGTACATTTTGAATTACAGTTTTGTCTGGATGTATCCACAGAAGTGGGACTCATGGATCATATTTTAACTCTTTTATTTAAGAAACTCTCATACTATTCTACATAGTGGCTGTACCAGTTTACTTTCCCACCAACACTATAGTAGGGTTCCTTTTTCTCCACACTCTTATTAGCATTTTTTATTTGCAGGCTTTCTGAAGATGGCTATTCTGACTGGTACAAGGTGGTAACTCAGTAATTTTGAACTTGAATTTCTCTAATGATTAGCAATGTTAGCAATCTTCTCATGTGCCAGTATGTCCACTTTGAAGAAAAGTCTATTGAGGTCTTCTGCCTATTTCTTGATTGGGTTGTTTGCTGCTTTGATATTGAGCTGTATGAACTATTTGTATAGTTTGGAAATCAATTTATTGTCAGTCACTTTGATTGCAAATGTGTATGT
This sequence comes from Budorcas taxicolor, assembly GCF_023091745.1. Lineage (NCBI taxonomy): Eukaryota > Metazoa > Chordata > Mammalia > Artiodactyla > Bovidae > Budorcas > Budorcas taxicolor. Next base: position 77,430,620 of record NC_068910.1, read on the forward strand.
GTGTGTTCAGTCACTCAGTCATGTCGGACAGTTTGCGATCCCATGGGCTGTAGCCTGCCAGGCTCTTCACTCCTTAGGATTCTCCCAGCAAGAATATTGAAGTGAATCGCCATTTCCTGCACCAGGGGGTAGTCCCAACCCAGGGACTTGAATCTGAGTCTCCTCTGTCTCCTGAATTGCAGGCAAATTCTTTACTGGGTGGGCCATCGGGCAAGCTCTTGTTTGCAAATATTTTCTCTTACCTCACAGGTTGCCTTTTGCTTTGTTTAGGGGATATTGTGTTCTTAGTCACTTAGTCCTGTTGGACTTTTGCAATCCCAAGGGCTATAGCCTACCAGGTTCCTCTGTCCAAGTAATTTCCCAAGCAAGAATACTGGAATGGATCATCATATACTTCTCCAGGGGATATTTCCAATCCAGGGATCAAATCTTCATTGGTAGGCAGGTTCTTTACCATTGAGCCAACAAAGAAGCTGAAGTTAAGCTAAAGATGAAACTAAAAGCATGCATCCCCCCGTCATCAAGTCCATCTAGTTACTGTCAGTTTGAATATTCAGTTTTCCTATAAGAAGAAGCCTAAGGTCCTAATCTGGTACTATTCTTCCAGGAAATTAACTATTTGGTGGTAAGTTGGCTACATTGTTCTCCTTTTATCCTGCAAGGAGTAATGGTTTATTTCCTCAAGGATAGGCTACTCTTTAGGTTTGTATTTTCTTTTCTTTCCCTAGAGTTAATATAGGGATTATGGTTTATTAAATCCATATATCATGATAGAGTCTTTAACCAGAGAACTGACTTTTCAGGGATGAAGTATTGGAGTAGACTCTGACCATAGGCTCTATTTTGTTGTTGTTAAGTTGCTCAGTTGTGTCTGACTCTTTGTGACCTCATGGACACAGCACACTAGGCTTCTTTGCTTTTTACCAACTTCCTGGAGCTTCCTCAAACTCATGTCCATTGAGTCAATGATGCCATCCAACCATCTTATCCTCTGCCATCGTCCCTTCTTCTCCTGCCTTCTCTCTTTCCCAGCCTCAGGTTTTCTCCAGTGAGTTGGCTCTCAGCATCAGGTGGACCAAGTATTGAAGCTTCAGCTTCAGCATCAGTCCTTCAAATCAAGATTCAGGATTGATTTATTTTAGGACAGACTGGTTTTATCCCCTTGCAGTCCATGGGAGTCTCAAGAGTCTTCACCAGCACCTCAGTTCAAAAGCATCAATTACAGCTGTTTTAAAATCACACTCCCCAGAAACTACTGGTCTGATGGAGTGTTAAAAAGACATGATGAAAACAGCTGATTCAGGCAACCTACTTTACCTTGCACAGAAGGGAAACAAAAGCTCAGATGGCTGTGGTGGGAGGAGTCCACAAAGTGTGTAGGGAAGCAATCTTATACATATGTGAATGCCCCTCAATTTCTATTTTGGCATGCTCTCCAATATCTTTTTCCAATTTATGAGTTAGCTGAATTGTGTGTTGCCCCCTTCCCAGTTTGAATGTCTATTTTGCATCACAAGAGGTATCATATTTCTGGCCTCTTATTAAACATCTGATGATTGCCAGTAACAAGTTAACACTTTGTCTTTTAAATAGGCTTTAATGGGCATCTACTTCAGATGATTTCCAGTCCCAAACTCAGGAGATCTCCACTTAATCCCCAGATTTGCTTGCTGCCAAAGAATCCAGGACGCTCTTCTCTTCTCCATATACTTCTAATATTATCCAAGCAACTGTATCATGATGTTTCTAAGATTAGGATGGCTTGCATCACTGTCAAGCTTATTTCTGCTCAGGTATCCACTTAAATTCAATTTTTGCTTTGACTTTAAAAAGGTATTGTCTTGTGCATAATAACAATTTAATAGTAAGCAAAATTATTTTTGACTGACATCCATAATTCCATTCCTCCTCCAAGTAACTGCATTAGAAAGCACGATGTATGTGTGTGTGTCCACTTTGATAAGAAATGGCAAAGACTCTGAGGCAAGTTATTAAGGAAAATTCTGATTGAATTTGGGTAAAACAGGATTTGAATTAAAGAAAACTACAATTATACTTTAAAGTATAAATCATTCCTACAAAAATTCATATTAAAAGATTCTATATTTAATATAACTTTAAAATTTAAATAGTCCTGACAATGATTTAAATAACTATTAGAAACAAAAGATTGGCTAAGGATTAGGCTAGAATTGGCTTAATGCTCATAGCTTTAGTTCTTAAGGGGAGTAGGAATCAGAGGCCATAAAAGGATCTCATGGGACAGGAAAACTTGAAGCTGTATGAAAATTGGAAACTATTCCAAAAAACGGTGAGTTTTTATACGTGCGTTAGTTAACTAGCTTTCCAATCCGGCTGAAATTTTGCTGCTTCAAAATGTTTAGAGCTTCCACCTGAAGAAAAATTGAATTTGAAAAATAGCAGTCACAACAACCACGCATATAAAGCAAAAAGCTCAGCTACAAAGTACTTTATCCCTTTTCACTGCTCTTTTTTTTTTTTTAGAATTTGTATCTTTTGTCATGATCCATGCATGGGTTGGAAAATAATTTACAGACATGACAGGAAACTGGCTGGTTTAGATCCCAAGTCTCATGGCAACAGTTGCTATAGGGTTTGGTCAGTTCCAGAGATTATTTATCCTGTAACCTTGGTATTGAGTTCCACACCTGTAACCTTGGTATAGGGCTCAACATAAACCCTAACTTTTCCACATTTATATTTTTTTAAAAGCAGACAATGTTAAATCTGCTTTCATGAGGAGTGAGTTTGATATGTTCTTTTGTTACATTCTGTAGAAGTAATATGTTATTATAGTAATGAAAGCAAGTGAAGTGTTGAGGAAACCCTTCAGTCATCTGCATAACAATGATCTCCATACACAACAAGGAAATTATATAAAAGTATAATTCACTTGCTGTCCATCTACCATTATACATTTCATCAATATTTTCATAGAAATGGATATATTTGATTACATTCTAATGAGTTTTAGCAGTATAAGAGAATATCAGTGTAATAAAAGAACTTGTTTTCCTGTTTTTTTGTGCATAAAACTGTATGGTAATTAATATAATCATAGGTCAAAGCTGACATTTTTTGTTAAACTGGACTTCTTCAGTTATAATAGTTGACTTATAGTAAAAGTATAGTACATTCTCTTCTTTAGACCTATCCAAAGATAATTTTTTTGGGGGGTATGGGATATTTATTATGATTACTAAATCTAAAGTGGTTTGCGAGGTTTATTAAAAAGATTACTGGCCAATTAATATTGATGAAAGTAATCTTAAAGTAACCTTTAATATCTATTATACTTAGAAATATCTAAAATAATTTTAGTCTAATATAAGTGATGTGAATTTTAATCTGGAAATGGGTACACATATGTGACTGCACAGAAAACAGTTATGGCTATTTTTAATGGTCAGTGTTGACATCACTTACCTATAAATTATTTAGTTTTTCTTCCTGATGTTTTAAATAAAGCTTTTCAGCAATCATTTCTGCTTGCCTGTTCACATTGCTGTTTATGTAATGGAATGTCTGATTTTTCATTACTTCTTAATATTAAACCTCAGTAAAGAACACTGTGTATTATCCTCTTCCTCAGTTAGTATTGTAGCTATATACAGGTGGTAAAATGTAACACTGAACTTTCTACCCTAAAGCTGTAATGTTCTATGATGTCTAGTAGTAAAATTGAGATTGTCAACAGATAAGAATCACATTCTAATTTATTTGTGTTTTCTGAAAATCATTCCATATTTGTCAGAATTAAAAACAATAAACAATTGACTCAATGGTAAAGAATCTGCCTGCAATGCAGCAGATGAGGATTCAATCCCTGAATTGGGAATATCCTCTTCAGAAGGAAATGACATCCTACTCCAGTATTCTTGCCTGTCCCATGGACAGAGAAACCTGGTGAGCTACACTTCATGGGGCTGCAGTAGAGTCAGACATGACTTAGCAACTAAGAAACAACAAACATTTCCAGAGTACTTACTTTATTTCAGGCCTCTTAAGTTTTTTTTTTTTTTTAATATCTATGCTCACTTAATGTACACAATGATACTTTATGAATTAGCTTCTTAGGGCTACTGTAACAAAGTGCCTCAAACTAAGTGGCTTAAAAATAACAGAGATTTATTCTCCTGGTTCTGGAAGTTAGAATTCTGAAATTGAAGCCTGAGCAAGTCAAGCTCTCTCTGAAACTCTGGGCAAACTACTTCCTTTCCTCTTCCCAGCTACTGGGCATCGATCCTTGGCATTCAGGCTTGAGAGGCATTACTCCATTCTCTGTCTCTGTTGTCGTATGTGATTCTCCTGTGCATCTTTTCAAATGGCTCCTCCTCTTATAAGGACACCAGACATATAGGGTTAGGGCCCACTCTAATTACTTCATCTTCAACTGATGACATTTTCAAAGGCTCTGTTTCCAGATAAGGATACATTCACAAGTACTCAAAGTTATAACATCAACAGACCTTTATGGAGGGCGCCATATAACACTTTATGATGTAGATATTGGTTTTACTTTAAATCTACCTACCAACAGATAAACAAATGTGAGTATACTCAGTAGATTAGAGTATACTAGACTTCAGTGTGCTCGGTGACTCTTTCTAACTTCAAATGGTAGAGAAACTCTTGAACTTGCCATTAGTGTCAAAATTCTTAGGAACACATTAGCAGTCCGGAAGATGATGCCAATTGCCCTGTAGTTTGGTGAATTACAGGTAACAGCCCATATAACAAACTCCATTTGCAGAACTAAACTATTTATAGAAACTGTACACTAAAGTGGCAATTCCTAAGGTGTCAATGGAAGTCAATGTCAGTAAGCAAATTTCCTTAAATAGCTGTTTCATGAGTACCAAATAAAATGTATTTTATAAGGCTGCAGCATCCTCTTAAATAAATAGATCTGTTAAGCTAATAAAACATTGGGAAAATAAACCTATTTAAAATAGATTTCTGCTGTATTTTGTTAAATTTACAATCACAATGCTAGAAGAATTCTAAAATGCAATGATTTGAATAGTCATCAATGATAATTCAATTTTATTTTTTATTAACTACAACTCTCCAAAAGTGACTCTGTGAGAATTTTTTTTTTTTTCCTGAGATAAAATTTGAAGCGCAGATCTTAATTATCCAGATCTTAACACTTAAGTCCTGAGAATTGGTCATTTCTATACCATGCTTATAAACTTGCAGGTTTGGATATTTAAGTAAGAAATTTATTTTTTACTAAATAGAAGATTTTGTTGTCACAGACTTCAATCAGTTTCATTTGTTACAATCCAGCTATTAAATTACAGTTAATTTCCTATAGTGTTATTTATTCTTTTCAAATTTGTAATTGGCAATTAATGGTTTTTGTGTGGCTTCTGTCAAGAGTTTCAAATGTAAGAAAAAGCAGTTTTGTACATTCTGTTTCAGCTTTCTTTTCCCAGAATAATTATTTGCTGAAAGACAGTATTTTCAGTAAAGGGTAACTTTAGGGTTTCTTTAAAAATGCAACGTGCAAATTAGCATCCACATGCTATTGTAGGAAATATTTAAGGACAAACTTAGTTGGTAACAATATCCTGAATTAATTTATAATCAATTACTTTTAATGTGATTACTATTAATCCATGAAAATGAACTTTAAAGGAAAACATTTAATTTTCAAAGATCTGCAGAAAAATATTCATCTTAAATATCAATAAGTCTTTGGTCTGTTTAATTCACTTATAATGAGAGTTGACTTTGAAACATTTGCTGGATTTAAGCTGGTCTACAAAATTACTTTCAGACTGCTGTTCATTCTCTCATGCTTTGTTTAGAGGATATGAGAGGGTGTTAAAACATATTTATCCTTGGTTTCTATCTTTACATTCTCTAATCAAGGGAAGTTGTATTGGAATAGGCTTTCTTCTCTTTAATGTTATATATTTTTCCTTAAAATATGATCAAAATGTATTGAATCTTAGGATATCCTGTTTGCACACGGTAGATTAAAAGCATGGACAAGTCTCCCTTAGTACTTACCCTTAGATGACGATAAGAATAAAGCAAATATATGAATTTAAAAGATGAATACATCTAGGAAAAGAGAAGATAAAAGATGTCAAGATTTTTTTAATGATAGGAAAGTAAGCAAGTGATTTGTTCAACAGAAGCATTAAAGATGTTTTGTATTATTTTCTCTGACCTCAAATTTCCCTGAGAAGCCTGGTTTATTGAATTAGCAACTCGTGAGAAATATATTAGACTAACCAACCAAGATAAATGAGGAGTTTTGCTGAAGCTATCTTCCAAAATGTGTTGTTGCTATTTTAACTGAATAACCTATAATCACTGAAAAATCTGTGGGTGCACTGGCACTAGAGATTTGGTAAAAAGTCATATAAATGTGAAAGAGATAGGAAGACAAGTGATTAAAATGCACAGAAAAGCTTAAGAGATTAAGAATTCAAAGTTTTCCTGAACTGGGTTTTTCTATATTTCTCTGGCTTATCTCAGAAAAGCATGTATACCATAGTTCAGAATAACTTTTGAATTAATTCATCAGAAGGTGCACCCAAGGAGAGCCACGAGCTCTCCACTATTTTATTCTGCTTTTACTATATTTTCCTAAAAGGTGAATAAATGTAGAATCAGTAAATCTTATTGCAGCTTTTGAGATTTACTGTCAGAGCAAAAGCTAAAGCAAAGGAGAAAAGGAAAGCTATACCCATCTGAGTGCAGAGTTCCAAAATATAGCATGGAGAGATAATAAGGCCTTCCTCGCTGATCAGTGCAAAGAAATAGAGGAAAACAATAGAATGGAAAGTCTAGAGATCTCTTCAAGAAAATTAGAGATACCAAGGGAATATTTCATGCAAATATGGGCAAAATAAAGGATAGAAATGGTATGGACATAATGCAAGCAGAAGATATTAAGAAGAGGTGGCAAGAATACAGAAAAGAACTATACAAAAAAGAACTGAATGAACCAGATAACCATGATGGTGTGATCACTCACCAAGAGCCAGACATCCTAGAGTCTGAAGTCAAGTGGGCCTTAGGAAGAATCATGACAAACAAAGCTACTGGAGATGATGGATTTCCAGTTGAGCTAGTTCTAATTCTAAAAGATGATGCTAGTAAAGTGCTGCACTCAATATGTCAGCAATTTGGAAAATTCAGCAGTGGCCACAGGACAGGAAAAGGTGATTTTATTCCAAACCCTAAGAAAGGCAATGCCAAAAAATGTTCAAACTACCACATGATTGAACTCATCTCACATGCTAGCAAAGTAATGCTCAAAATTATCCAAGCCAGCCTTCAAGAGTATGTGAACCATGAACTTCCAAGTATTCAACCTGGATTTAGAAAAGGCAGAGGAACTAGGGATCAAATTGCCAACATTTGTTGGATCATCAAAAAAACAAAAGCAAGAGAGTTCTAGAAAAACATCTACTTCTGGTTTATTGATTACACCTAAGCCTTTGACTGTGTGGATCACAAAAAAACTGTGGAAAATTCTTAAAGAGATGGCAATACCAGACCATCTGATTTGCCTCTTGAGAAATCTGTATACAGGTCAAGAAGCAACAGTTAGAACTGGACGTGGAACAACAGACTGGTTCCAAATTGGGAAAGGAGTACATCAAGGCTGTATACAGTCACCCTTCCTATTTATCTTATATGCACAATACATCATGTGAAATGCCTGGCTGGATGAAGCACAAACAGAAATCAAGGTTGCTGGTTGAAATAGCAATAACCTCAGATATACAGATTACACAACCCTCATAGCAGAAAGTGAAGAGGAACTAAAGAGCCTCTTGAGGAAAGTGAAAGTGGAGAGTGAAAAAGCTGGCTTAAAACTCAACATTCAAAAAACTAAGATCATGGCATCTTGTCCCATCAATTCATGGCAATAGATGGGGAAACACTGAAAGCAGTGACAGACTTTAAGTTCTTGGGCTCCAATATCACTGCAGATGGTGACTGCAGCCATGAAATTAAAAGACTCTTGCTCCTTGAAAGGAAAACTATGACAAGCCTAGACACCATATTAAAAAGAAGAGACTTTGCTTTGCTGAGAAAGGTCCTTCTAGTCAAAGCTATGGTTTTTCCAGTACTCATGTATGTATGTGAGAGTCGGACCATAAAGAAAGCTGAGCACTGAAGAATTGCTGCTTTTGAACTGTGGTGTTAGAGAAGACTTCCAGTCCAAGGGACTGGGAGGAGGTCAAACCAGTAAGTTTTAAAAGTTATTAGTCCAGAATATTGTAAGGACTGATGCTGAAGCTAAAGCTCCAAAACTTTGTTCACCTGATGTGAAGAACTGACTCATTGGAAAAGACCCTGATGCTGGTAATGATTGAAGGCAAGAGGAGAAGGGGACAACAGAGCATGAGATGGCTGGATGGCATCACCAACTCGATGGGCATGAGTTTGTGCAAGCTCTAGGTATTGGTGATGGACAGGAAAGCCTGGTCTGCTGCAGTCCATGGGATCATAAAGTGTCAGATATGATTGAAAGACTATACTGTACATCAGACCACTGCTTATAGTTGAGCAGATGTAACTGGAAACCAGCTCAGCTGGGTCGCATGCAGCACACAGAAACATAGGAAAGGGGGAAAAAAAAAGAAAAGCAATTTGCTTTGAGGCAATTGACAGTCTCAGGATTCCTGTGATAAGACACATCAGGTGTATAGGTACTGAGCTGTGGTTCAACAATTAAAAGGTAGTAAGAATTTATATATAGAGAAGATCTATCTCCTTGTGTTCTCTTTTATCCCACAAGCAGGGCTATTGTTTCTTCTTTATACTATATCCCCATACATAAAATTGAGGCTACTCTTCTGAGAAAAATAGAACAAGCAAATATCTGCACACTGAGACCTCAAAGACTATTTAAAACAAACAAACAAACAAACAAAAATATAACGAAGGTCTTAAAGAATTCAGCTGCTGAAGTCTGTCTATTAAGCAGGATTCCCTAGTTACCGACCTCAATTTTCTCCAGAGCTCATCCATCCAAAGTATACATCCCCCCTCCCATTTTCATCACAAAAATAAGATAATTAGAAATAATATTGAATAAGAAAAACTGATCTCAAAGATAATATATGAATCATGCTAACATTTCATTCATGAATGAAACACATTTTATGCAGATGACAATATACTGAAGTGCTCTAGTTGACAATTTTTCTCTTGCTCTTAGAGCATTCATTCACAATGAGTTTATTTTGCAATGTGACTAGATTTCCTAGTTTCTAAAAATGAGATAAGAAAAATAAATTGTTGAACTCTACCAGAGATAAGAACAAAAATATGAACCCAGAGGGATGCTACAGGGAGGGAAGTGGGAGGGGGGCTCAGGATGGGGAACACGTGTATAAACCTGTGGTGGATTTATGTTGATGTATGGCAAAACCAATACAATATTGTAAAGTAATTAACCTTCAATTAAAATAAATATATTTATATTTAAAAAATTAAAAAAAAATAAAAAGAGCAATGGAAGAAAAAAAAGAAATAAAATAATAAAATATTAAGTGGTTAATCCAGGAGATTCATTAATAAACTATGCAGAGTTTAAAGAGTCAAAAAAAAAAGATAAAGAAAATGTTCAAATATAACAAGAACTTTGCCCTTCATTGAAGGACATGGACTCCAATTGCAAAGTTTAAACAGGTAACCTGGGCAATCAATTTATTCCTTCCTATATTTTGTCAAACGTTCTGAACACTTATTCACTGAAGCATATGTCTGTGAAATTATGAAATACCCAAAAAAGGAGGAAATCCTAAATTATTTGAGAAAGATAAAAATGAAAACAAAACAATATAGACAGCTAAAAGATCACAGAAAACAATCAGGAAAAAGAAATACCTGTACTTTCTAAATAGTAACAACAAGAGCTTACATACAATAGAGTGATGCATTCTGATTTCTGAAAGAAACTGATTTCCAGCCTTAAAAAACAATAAAGCCACACTTTTAATCCAAGATCAGAACAATTAGAGATATTTTCAGATACTTGAGGCTTAAAAAGCTCACCTTTCTTGTCTTTAGGAAGCTGCTAGAAAATATACTCATCAAAAGGAAAGAGCAAATGAGGGAGGAAGAAGGACCTAAAAGAATTCTGAAGAATTCAGAATGGAAGAGGAAGGAAAGATAGCTTGACACCTGACTAGGGGAATAGATATTCCAGATTGGAATAAGAGGGTACCAGTAGGACTTTCCCTGATTAGTGATTAGAAGTGATCAATTTTCCGTGGAAATCATCGTGTAGAAAACAGCATTGGGAGGTGTGTAAGATCTCTACATGTGATAATTATAAAAACATATGCAAGTGCAAAACAAGTAGCAATTATTAATTTGAGAAAAAAAGATGTAAAAGAATTGGAACAGTCATAAGCACAATACTTGTAAGTGTTCATAAATTCATTTCAAGGTCTGTTTTGCACAGAAGCCTAGAACTATGTTTTATATAATCTCTCTACACAGATAAAGAATAAGGAGAGGTTTTAATACCGGGACAGGATTGAAGTCCACCAGCTTTCAGGTGAGGTACTAGTGAATCACCAGTTCTCCTACTGAAGACTGATATAATTCTGTGACCAAGTAAAGCCCTGCTGCCCAACCACATAGGAAACAGAACTATGAGACCAGCTTTTGAGAAAAGAAAGAGCTTTAGTTTAAGGTCAGTAAGAATGGAGACAAGAGGCTGGGCTCAAATCTGTCTTCTGGATCTGGGTGCAGGGTGAAATTTCAAGGTTAGGGGAATTTCAAACTTCGAAGCTGAGTGGTTAGTCTCAAATCAATCCTTATACACTAATTAAGCTACTTCTACTTTTGAAAGCTAGATTTTCTCTACTGAATGACTTCTGGCTCGGTAAAGGACTCTATGGCAATATTTGTATTCCTTTGAGTCCCATTGACAAGATTCTTGGTTTTGGGATCACTGGAAGATGTGGGTCCCTGTCCTGCATGTGTGTATTGTTGTTTCTATAAAGTAAATCCAAGTTGGATTAACCAGCAGTCTATCTGAAGGAAGCAAAACGAGTTTAAGCTGGTCAGTGTTTTATATCCTGTTTCAGTAAGATGGAAGATTTCTAAAGTTGCTTGAGGTTTTGGGTGGCCTTACAAAAAGTCATTGAAAACTAGTCACTTCCCTCTTGCAGGACAATATATTTTGAGTCCACTTTCCAAACTGTTAATATTCAGACTAACAATTAAGCAAGCCTCTGATTCCTTGTATTAAAACATTCAGATGGAATATGTAGACTGGATTCAAATGCAAGGTATATATGCGAGATAGACATAAATTTGAGATGAAACTGCTAAAAGCATTATATCTGGGGGAGAATGGATCTTTCCTTCTGAAAGATCACTGTCATTTAATAACTATTAAGAATCGACTTGTCAAGCTATATGTAAGCATCATTATCTACAAGTATTGACTTTAAACTGGATAAGACTTTGGGGTTGAGGGCCAAGTGATTGAAGGGATAGAGACTGTCCCATCAGAGGCACCAAGTTCATAGTTTCAGGATTATATAATATCCTCTCCTAAAAATTAGCTGTGTATAATGTTAACAGTTTTCATTGAAATGTCTGCATGACTTTTATACTCAAGCCTTACCATGCAGATCAAGTTCAAATATTTGTTTGAATAAAGGATTAGTTTTGTGTAATTTTCATTACTTTTGATTGTACAATGTCCTTACTATGTTATTTGTTTAGAAAGAAATATTACTTTTTGTAAAAAGGCACACCAATAATATTTCTCCCTAGATGTTGGCATGCGTAGACTTTTCTTTTTCACTGAAATTGATGGAAATATACTACCCCAGTTTCTAGCGAGTTAAAAAAAAAAAATCTTAAACAACTTATGACTGAAGTCTCAGCTATACAAATAGGGGAAGACAAGCCCTTAGAACTTGTGGGGTTATTTACATGCAGCTTATGTTTTAATTCTTAGCAATACACTTGACTCTTTGCACTCTCTGATGGTAGTAAATTTTATTCCTGCTGACAGCAAAAGTAATTGCTTTGAACATTATAACAGGGATTGTTGAAAAAGTTTAACAAGGTTTTCTTACCCTACTTCTGTAGTCTCTTTTTTTTCTTCTTCTTTTTTTACATAAATAAAAGGGAAAAGTCAGAGACAACTCTGGTAGTTGAAAAATGAAGTATTGGTATAAGCAGTGATGGTGCTCTTTTATATGAGGATAAATTTTGATCAGAATTTCCTCTTTTGAATTACAAAAAATTTAAGCAAGTTTTATAAACAGTGCATAGATCACCCTTTACTCACTAATTCCTGACATTTTGTAAGTCTGCTCAGGAACATTAAAATTACATAAAAATCCACTATTAAAAAAAAAAAAGAAAAGAAAGAAAACCCACCAGTGGTTTTGTAATACAGACAATCTCAGGTTCTTTTGAAATATCTCTAGCATAAAATGATTTAAGACATATACATCCCTCCTTCCTTTGCATCTCTGGTATACATATCTTCTACTTGTAGGTAGCGCCAATCATATTCTGGTCTCCAAACTCTTATTTCAGTTGTGATGAGTTTTATGAGACTAGAATCTATACCTTGAGAAATAGTTTTAGCCATCTCATCTGCCTCTGTGATTTTGCAGTTTCTGTGCTATTAGCAGAGACTTCCTTCCCCAGTTCCTCCTGGATCAAACCTATACTTCCAGATTCAGGTCCCATAAGATTCTCCATTGCCCTTGATGATTCTTCTGACTAATTAATTGTTCTTCTGTGATCTCCTTATCTTCAGTTCTCGCTTGTGTGATGGAATTTATATCATGATCATTTACTTCCCTGAATAGAAATCTGTGAAATATGTAAAGGCAATGACCATTTTATTCTTCTTTGCATTTTCAATTGTAAGGAAAACATTGGTATATTGTAAAAGCTTAAGTGTGGCTATTAAAAAAATAAATAAATACACAATTGAAGTTTTCTACAGATTCAGTAAAGGGACACGGGAGCAAAGAATGTCTTGTTGAGTTTAAAGGCATTCTTAACATTGTATTTCCTTAGCTATATGGTTCTTACAGAAAGGCATGCATGCTAAGTCACTTCAGTCTTGTCTGACTCTTTGAGTCCCATGGACTTTAGCCTGGTGTAGGGTTTCCCTGGTAGTTCAGTGGTGAAGAATCCGCTTGCAGTGCAGGAGCCACAGTAGACTCAGGTTCGGTCCCTTGGTCTGGAAGATCCCCTGGAGGAGAGCATGGCAAGCCCACTCCAGTATTCTTGTCTGGAGAATCCCATGGGCAGAGGAGCCTGTCAGGCTACAGTCCATAGGATTGCACAGAATCTGACATGACTAAAGTGACTTAGCATGAAATTGGATAGATGGTAAATATCTTATAAAGGGATGTTGCAAATTCAAACCCAAATCAATAGAAGTGAGATAAAGAAGTCTGGGTTTGTGTTTAGAGCACTGGATTAAGCTTCTATATGTCAGCATTCTCAAGCAACTTAAATCATCTTTCTGTACCTGCATTTTCTCATGCACAAAACAGGACCATGAAACATCTCTGTTCTTTTTCTCTGGGATTTTGGAGCATTATAATAAGATAGTTGAGAGCTAAACAAGTATAGCTATGCCATTATTATCTACCAAGGCATTTTACCCATTCTTTTGTTGGATTCTCTCATTAAATGACAGAAAGAAATAATTAGCTCCTATTACCCATGAAGCAATAAATTAGTCTCTGTACAGAATCTCTCTGTAGCAAAGTTATACATAACTGCCTCCATTTAAGTCTGAATAGCACATATATTCATGGGCTCAAGGCAAAAATATTTTGCAATAAACTATGCACAATGAGAAAACAGTGTTCAGTATACTAGTTAGTATACTTGATTTCTTCTTGATTAAACAGAAAGATTTTGATCACAGATAGTCATTCGTTCATTGTATTAATTATGATTCAGTTATAAATTAAAAATAGTTGTTTCTTTTCTCAGACAATTTTATTCCACCATTTGTTAGCTGTGTGGCTTTAAGTGTGTTCTTTGCTTCTCTGTCTAGGGTCTCTCAAGCTTTTTTTGGAATTCTCTCTCTCCTTCTCCTATCCCACAATCCTTGGCTTCTGTCCAGTACTTTATCCGTCACAGAGGAGAGCTTGGATATCATATCCTTTATGGAAGCAAACATTGAAAATTTCTTATAACACATCTCAATTTCCCAGTTGGGATTGGGCAAAAATCTTATCCTTGGTATTTTCATACTGTTACCCTGTGTGTTCATCCTCAATTGGACTAATTACATGGTGGGGTTTGTTACTGTTTGTTCCTATCTCTTCAAAATTCATATATTAAAATTCTAAACACCAATGGCATGGTAGTAGAAAGTAAGGCCTTTGGGAGGGAACTGTTACACAAGGATGGAGTACTTATGAATGAGACTAGTGTCCTTATCAAGGACCCCCAGGAGAACTCTCTTATACTCTTTCTGCTATGGAGGACATAGCAGGAAGAGTGTCTATGAACCAGTAATTGGGTGCTCATAAGAAGCTGTGTCCTGATATTGAACCCCAAAAGAATAAAGAGAAGTAAATTTGTTGTCTAAGTTACCCAGACTATGGTATTTTTGCTATAATAACCTGAACTAACTAAGATGTTTTTGAAATTATATCAACACATAAGTTCCTCCCTTCAGTAGAGTCTATGTTCCTGGGCTAGATAAAATATCACATATTATTAATTTTGTTCTTATGGAGAGTGCATAATGCATGTCAAGTACCTAGAACATGTCCACTTGATAATATGAAAGTGAAAGTTTTAGTCTCTTAGTCATGTCTGACTCTTTGCAACCCCATGCACTGCAGTCCATCAGGCTCCTCTGTTCATGGAATTCCCCATTCAAGAATACTGAAGTGGGTTTCCATTCCCTTCTCCAGGGGATCTTCCCAACACAGAGATCAAACTCGAGTCTTTCACATTGCAAGCAGATCATTTACCATCTGAGCCACCAGGAAGCCCTCTAATTGATAATAGGCATCACTAAAAAGTCATATAAGTAATCTAATTTGTTTATTCACATTTGTAGAACAGTGCCTCAAATCTGATAATCATTAAATATATATTTGTTGAGTTAGACAGAATATGTAAAGTTATTTTAATGATAATTTTGAATGTGTGCTCTACATCCTGAATTGAAACCCTATTCTGGAAATATTTTCTGTGTATCTCCAGAAGCTTCCTCTTCTCACATTTCTATGGGCAGCTTTCATGTATTTTGTGAAGTCATTCAAATCTTTCAAGCAGAGTGAATTACCTGTACTCTTGTATGCTACACTAACATCTTCTATATAGCTCTCAGGTGGCATTCATCACATTACACTGTACTGAGGTCAGGAGGGTAACCTGACACTGAGATGCAATCTCTTCAAGGGTAGGAAGAAGTTCATTAGTTTTCTATCTTAAGTAGTTCAGAAAGTTACTGAATTTTAAGTATATTTAATGAATTTTGCTAAAATAATGTTAGAAAAATACCAGGAGTGTGCTATCAAATATTTTACCTTAAAGACAGATTAAAGTAATATCTTTTAAAATTTGAAGTTTTGCCTTGCCAAATGATATTGGGTGAATTTCACCTAGGATATAAAGTGAGTACTTGCAGCTTACTGATGCTTGAAGAAAGTAAATTGAGTCTTCAGAATTTGTTGGATTTTTACAGTTTGCAAAATTCCTCAGTTCAGTTTAGTTCAATCATTCAGTCATGTCTAACTCTTTGCAACTCCATGGACTGCAGTACTCCAGGCTTCCCTGTCCATCAACAATACCCAGAGCTTAGGAGGTTACTCAAACTCTTGTCCATAGAGTTGGTGATGCCATCCAGTCATCTCAGCCTCTGTCATCCCCTCCTCCTCCCACCTTTAATTTTTCCCAGCATCAGGGTCTTTTCCAATGAGTCAGTTCTTCCCATGAGGTGATCAATGTATTGGAGTTTCTGCTTCAGCATCAGTCCTTCCAATGAATATTCTAGACTAATTTCCTTTAGGATTGACTGGTGGGATCTCCTTGTAGTCCAAGGGACTCTCAAAAGTGTTCTCCAAGACTTTTGAACCACAGTTGAAAAGCATCAAATCTTTGATGCTCAACTTTCTTTAAATGCCAACTGTCATATCCATACAAGACTACTGGAAAAACCATAGCTTTCACTACATAGACCTTTGTTGGCAAAGTAATGTCTCTGTTTTTTAGTAATCTATTTAGACTGGGTATAGCTTTTGTTCCAAGGAGCAAATGTCTTTTAATTTCATGGCTTCATTCACCATCTGAAGTGATTTTGGAGCCCAAAAGAATAAAGTCTGACACTGTTTCCACTGTTTCCCCATCTATTTCCCATGAAGTGATGGGACCAGATGTCATGATCTTAGTTTTCTTAATGTTGAACTTTAAGTCAACTTTTTCACTCTCCTCTTTCACTTTCATCAAGAAGCTCTTTAGTTCTTCGCTTTCATAAGGATGGTGTCATCTGCATATCTGAGGTTATTGATATTTCTCCTGGCAACCTTGATTCCTATTTGTGCTTTATCAATCCCAGTATTTCGCATGATGTACTCTGCATATAAGTGAAATAAACAGGGTAAACAGGAGTCTTCATGTATTCCTTTCCATATTTGGAACCAGTCTTTTTTTCCATGTCCAGTTCTAGCTGTTGTTTCTTGACCTGCTTCCTGATTTCCCAGGAGGCAGGTCAGGTGGTCTAGCATTCCCATCCCTTTAAGAATTTTTCACAGTTTGCTGTGATCCACACACTCAAAAGCTTTGATGTACTTAATAAAGCATATGTAGATGCTTTTCTGGAATGCTTTTGCTTTTTCAATGATCTAAAGGATGTTGACAATTTAATCTCTGGTTCCTCTGCTTTTTTAAAATTCAGCTTGAACACCTAAAATTCACAGTTCACGTACTGTTGAAGCCTGACTTGGAGAATTTTGAGCATTACTTTGCTAGCGTGTGAGATGAGTGCAATTGTGCAATAGTTTGAGTATTCTGTGGCATTGCCTTTCTTTGGAATTAGAATGAAAACTAACGTTTTCCAGTTCTTTGGCCACTGCTGAGTTCTCCAAATTTGCTGGCATACTGAGTGTAGCACTTTCACAGCATCATCTTTTAGTGTTTGAAATAGTTCAACTGGAATTCCATTATCTTGACTAGGTTTGTTGATAGTAATATTTCCTAAGGCCCATTTGACTTCACTTTTCAGGATGTCTGGCTCTAGGTGAGTGACCACACCATCGTGGTTATCTTGGTCATAAAGATCTTTTTTGTATAGTTCTTGTGTATTTTTGACACCTCTTCTTAATATTTTCTGCTTCTGTTAAGCACATACCATTTCTGTCCTTTATTGTGCCCATCTTTGTATGACATTTTCCCTTGGTATCTCTCATTTTCTTGAAGATCTCTCTAGTCTTTCCCATTCTATTGTTTTTCTATATTTCTTTGCATTGATCACTGAGGAAGGCTTTCTTATCTGTCCTTGATATTCCTTGGAACTCTGCATTATGGTTATATCTTTCCTTGTCTCCTTTGCCTTTAGCTTCTCTTCTTTTCACAGCTATTTGCTTCCTCTGGCAACCATTTTGCCACTTTTTGTTTCTTGTTCTTGGGGATGGTTTTGATCACTGCCTCTTGTACAAATGCCATGAACCTCCATCCATAGTTTATCAGGCACTCTATCAGATCTAATCCCTTGAATAGATTTGTCACTTCCACTGTATAGTCATAAGGATTTGATTTAGTTCATACCTGAATGTTCTAGTGGATATCCCTTCTTTCTTCAATTTCAGTCTGAATTTGGTAATAAAGGAGTTCAGGATATGATCTACAGTTAGCTACTGGTCTTGTTTTTGCTGACTGTATAGAGCTTCTCCACCTTTGAGTGGAAAGAATATAATCAATCTGATTTTGGTATTGACCATATGGTGATGTCTAGGTGTGGAGTTTTTTCTTGTGTTGTTGGAGAAAGGTGTTTATGATGATCAATGCATTCTCTTGGCAAAACTCTGTTAGCCTTTCTCTGCTTCAATTTGTACTCCAAGGCCAAATTTACCTGTTACTCCAGGTATGTCTTGACTTCCTACTTTTGCATTCCAGTCCCTTAAAATGAAAAGGACACCTTTTTTTTTTTGGTGTTAATTCTAGAAAGTCTCGTAGGACTTCATCGAACCATTCAAATTCAGTTTATTCAGCATTACTGGTGGGCACAGAGTGGGATTACTGTGATATTGAATGGTTTGCTTGGAAATGGATAGAGATCATTCTGTTATCTTTGAGAGTGCATCCATGTACTACATTTCAAACTCTTGTTTACTATGAGGGCTACTCCCTTTCTTCTAAGGGATTCTTGCCCACAGTAGTAGACATAATGATCATCTGAGTTAAATTCACACATTCCAGTTCAGTCTAGTTAACTGATTCTTAAAATATCTATGTTAACTCTTGCCATCTGATAATCTTGCCATCTTGCATAATTCTTAATACCTTAATTGATAAATTTTCTTTGTCCTTTCATTTCATAGAATTAAATTCAAACCCCACTAACTAATTTGGAACTGAAGACAAATGAAAAAAAAAAAAAAAAAGAAATATGCTAATGCTACACTGAACAAAATTTCTAATATAAAACAAGTGTTTCTATTGGAAATAATTTTGCATTAAGGAAAAAATATTTCATTTTAACCAGGTTAATTTAAAAAATGAATATAACACATATATATGGAATTTAGAAAGATGATAATGATAACCCTGTATGCAAGACAGCAAAAGAGACACGGATGTACAGAACAGTCTTTTGGACTCTGTGGGAGAGGGAGAGGGAGAGGGTAGGATGATTTGGGAGAATGGCATTGAAACATGTATACTATCATGTAAGAAAGAAATCGCCAGTCTATGTTCGATACAGGATACAGGATGCTTGGGGCTGGCGCACTGGGATGACCCAGAGAGATGATATGGGGAGAGAGGTGAGAGGGGTGTTCAGGACTGGGAACTCATGTACACCAGTGGTGGATTCATGTCAATGTATGGCAAAACCAATACAGTATTGTAAAGTGAAATAAAAATAAATAAATAATAAATGAATATAGAAGTCTAGTGTCTAAACGTTTACATGCCTGCCTATCGTTCTTCTCTTTCTTAATCTTGTTAAGTTCTACCTTAATTCCGAATTACAAATATCTTCCATGTTAACTCTGGTATTTCACAGACTTTTGTATCTGCCCAAATCAAGCTGTGTTTCTCTGACATATATTGATAAAGATTATTACCTTATTCCCTTAAAGACCAGGAGACTGCACATCCTGAATCAGTGTTACAATTATGAGACATTTATTGACAGAAAAGATACCCCAATTTGTATATATGAATTACAGAGGTCTGACACATCCAGTATTCCAAAAGTAACCTGAAAAATAAAGTGCATAAAAGGATTTTAGGTTATTTTATTGCAGAATATTGTATTTGTATTGAAGTGAAGTGAAAGTCACTCAGTTACGCCCAATTCTTTGTGACTTCATGGACTACACAGTCAATGGAATTCGCCAGGCCAGAATACTGGAGTAGGTAGGGTAGCCTATCTCTTTTCCAGGGGATCTTCCCAACACAGGGATCGAACCCAGGTCTCTTGCATTGCAGGTGGATTCTTTACCAGCTGAGCCACAAGGGAAGCCCCAGAATACTGGTGTAATTAGTCTATCCCTTCTCCACGGGTTCTTCCTGACCTAGGATTTGAAGCAGGGTCTCCTGCATTGCAGGTGGATTCTTTACTAACTAAGCTATCAGGGAAGCACCTAAAAGATTTAAATTATTCTGAAATGTATCACACTTTTGAGTTTTATTGAGTCTGAAAGTAAAAGTGAAAATATTAGTTGTGTCCAACCCTTTGCAACCCCATGGACTCTGGCAGGCTCCTCTGTCCATGGAATTCTTCAACAGGAATACTGGAGTGGGCTGCCATTGCTTCCCACAGGGGATCTTCCCAACCCAGGATGGAGCCTGGGTCTCTTGCACTGTGGGCAGATTCTTTATCATCTGAGCCATCATGGAAGCCCTTCATTGAGTATGCTCTAGATTAAATTTTTAACTTCTATTTTTGTTCTTTTTTTTTTTTTTTCTTATATACAGTATTGCCGAGATTTATACTCACAGAATGGTTTGTTTTGGGGGCTGAAATTAAATAATCATTTATGCCTATAAGGTGGCTTATAGTTATTAAAACACTTTGGATTTTAACTCTGTCTTTCACAGTATTCACTATTTCCTCAGCCTTGTGCGTATCATCAACTGAGGAGCAGGCTGTTCATATTTTCCTTGTGATTATTAATGAGCAGATTGAACTGGACAGGTCTAAGGAAAGGTCCCTGTGTCCTTGCAGGAACATAGGCCTCCAGCGAGCTGACATCTTCCTCTGTGACAGAATAAATTAGAGAGTTCAGTCCAGAGTGTCGGATTTGTTTTCATCTAGGCATGGTTCAGATAAATGAGGGAAAGTTGCACAGTCTAAAGAAATGGCTCAGGTCCCTGCCCCTGCCTGTGAAAGTTTCTATACAGCTTCAATGCCTTTGACACGACTGCACAGGAGATACAGTGATCTATGTACATACTCAAAATTCTGGGGCTAGTTTGACTGATGGTGTCTTGACTCATCCTTCATATCTCTTCTCAGGAATGAATTTTTTCTGAGTCTTTCTTATCCAGTAGAAAAAAGGGTTTTGTTAAGTGTCTCATCTAGGCACTCCCCTCATATAGGAGGTCTTATAGTTTATTTTAGCATCATGTTTTTAATGTCTATATTTTATGTGTCAGTATGGTGATATTCTGAGAAACAGGGCTTTCTTTTTTATCCACCAGTTGTATTTCTGGTTGTTAGAACTGTGTCTGTATATATTCAATAAATGTAAACTGATATCACAGATTCATTCACACAACCCTCAGATCAATTAAAAAAATTATGACTTTATTTTTATGACTCATCTGATGTCCTATAACAGTTACTATTCCATCAGCTGACAGACAGATTTAAATCTGTATCTGAAGAATTTCTCAAGCATTTTTCAAGTGGAAATCATCAATCTGTTTTGTACACAATGCCTTCTCAGAGCTGGTTTGAATTAAAATTTTAAACTGATTCATTATTTTCATTCACACACATTACATTTTACCATCTCCTTCCTAAAAAGATGGCTAAGTGTGAAAAGAGTTTCAGTCCCTGTAAGCCCTTGAAGGCAGTCTTCCAGACTATAAAGGTCAACCTTAGTGCCCATTCTTCTTGTAAGAGTGATCTAAACCACTTCCCACGCTGGCTGACAGGAAAAGTTGGTCTTAATAGGTCCAGAGAACGGATAAGTTTGCTCCCTCAGCTAAGTCCATGGACTCAGCTATTTGCTCCTAGTTCAAAGGCCTTATTGATGATGTCCTCTTTGTCATGATCCCAGGCCTCGGATTTTAACAGTCTTCTTAGAAACCTGTGTACTTTCACTTGAATATTCAGATATGGGTAGGTTTTCTGAAATCCCTAGGGAAACCAGGGTACTCCCTGAAGCTCCTCTACTTTATTGTCTCCAATAATTCTATCATTGTATAACGTATTATGTTTTTGCTGTGGTAGTGTTGCCTCAGGCCTGACCGACTCTTTGAAATTCAATGGACTGTGAGCTGCCAGGCTCTCTTACTCATGGGATTCTGAGGTAAGAATACTGGAGTGGGTTGCCATCCCCTCTTCCAGGGGATCTTCCAAATCTAGGGATCAAATCAGAGTCTCTTATCTTTTACATTAGCAGGTGGGTTCTTTGCCAGCAGCATCAACTTCAAGTCAGTTATTCAGTCGTGTCTGACTCTTTGCAACCCCATGGACTGCAACACGCTAGGCTTCCCTGTCCATCACCAACACCTGGAGCTTACTCAGACTCATGTCCATAGAGTTGATGATGCCATCCAATTATCTTATCCTCTATAGTCCCCACCACCTACCTCCTTCAATCTTTCCCAGCATCAGGTATTTCTCCAATGAGTAAGTTCTTCACATCACGTGGCCAAAGAACTGCAGTTTCAGCTTCAACATCAGAGCTTCCAATGAATATTCAAGACTGATTTCCTTTATAATTGACTGGTTGGATCTCCTTGCAGTCCAAGGGATTCTCAAGAGTCTTCTCCAACACTGCAGTACAAAAACAAAAATTCTTTGGTGCTCAGTTTTCTTTACAGTCCAACTACCACATCCGTATACGACTGCTGGAAAAAAACACAGCTTTGACTAGATGCTTCTGGTTAAAGGGTAGTGTCATCTACATATCTGAACTTATTGACATTTCCCTTGGCAATCTTGATTCCAGCTTGTGTTTCATCCAGCCCAGCATTTCACATGATGTATTATGCATATAAGTTAATACAGAGGATAACAATATACAGCCTAGATATACTTCTTTTCCAATTTGGAACCAGTCTGTTGTTCCATGCCCAGTAATAACTGTTGCAAATGTAGATGTTTTTCTGGAACCCTCTCTCTTTTTTTTTTTTTTGGTCATCCAAGGGATGTTGGCAATTTGATTTCTGGTTCCTCTGCCTTTTCGAAATTTAACTTGAGCATCTGGAATTTCACAAATCACGTACTGCTGAAGCCTGGCTTGGAGAATTTTGAGCATTGCTTTGCTAGCGTGTGAGAAGAGTGCAATTGTGTGACAATTAGAACATTCTTTGGCATTGTCTTTTTGCATGATTGTAATAAAAACTGACCTTTTCCAGACCTGAGGCCACTGATGAGTTTCCCAAATTTGCTGACATATTCAGTACATCACTATCATAGCATCATCTTCTAGGGTTTGAAACAGCTCAACTGGATTTCCATCATCTCCTTTAGCTTTGTTCATTATGATACTTCCTAAGACCAGCTTGACTTCACATTCCAGGATGTCTGGCTCTAGGTGAGTGATGATACCATCATGGTTATCTGGGTCATGAAGATCGTTTTTGTAGTTTTTCTATGTATGCTAACCACCTCTTCTTAATATCTTCTGCTTTTGTTATGTCCATACCATATCTGTCCTTTATTGTGCCCATCTTTCCAAAAAGTTTTCCATTGGTATCTCTAACTTTCTTGAAGAGATCTCTAGTCTTTTCCATTCTATTGTTTTCCTCTATTTCTTTGCATTGATTACTGAGGAAATCTTTCTTATCTCTGCTATTCTTTGGAACTCTGCATTCAAATGAGTATATATTTCCTTTTTTCCTTTGCCTTTTGCTTCTCTTCTTTTCACAGCTGTTTTAAGGCCTCCTCAGACAACCATTTTGTCTTTTCGCATTTCTTTTCCTTGGGAATGGTCTTGATCACAGCCTTTTGTACAATGTCCACTCCAGTACTCCTGCCTGGAAAATCCCTTGGGTGGTGGAATCTGGTAGGCTGCGGTCCATGGGGTCGCTAAGAGTCAGACACGACTGAACGACTTCACTTTCACTTTCATGCATTGGAGAAGGAAATGGCAACCCACTCCAGTGTTCTTGCCTGGAGAATCCCAGGGGCAGGGGACCCTGGTGGGCTGACGTCTATGGGGTCACACAGAGTCGGACACGACTGAAGTGACTTAGCGGCTTGTACAATGTCAGAAACCTCCATCCATCCTGAAGAACCTCTTCAGGCACTCTATCTATCAGATCTAATCCCTTGAATCAATTTATCACTTCCACTGTATAATCGAAAGGAAATTGACTTAGGTCATACTTGAATGGTCTAGTGGCTTTCCTATTTTCTCAAATTTCAGTCTGAATTTGGCAATAAGGAGTTCATGCTCTGAGCCACAGTCAGCTCATGGTCTCGTTTTTGCTGACTGTATAGAGCTTTTCCACCTTTGGCTGTAAAGAAAATAATCTTTCTGATTTCAGTTTTGAGCATCTGGTGATCTATTTCAAATCCTGAAAGATGATGCTGTGAAAGGGCTGCACTGAATATGTGGGCAAATTTGGAAAACTCAGCAGTGGCCACAGGACTGGAAAAGGTCAGTTTTCACTCCAGTCCCAAAGAAAGGCAATGACAAAGAATGCTCAAACTACTGCACAGTTGCACTCAACTCACATGTGAGTAAAGTGATGCTTCAAATTCTCCAAGCCAGGCTTCAGCAGTATGTGAACTGTGAACTTCCACATGTTCAAGCTGGTTTAGGAAAGGCAGAGGAACCAGAGATCAAATTGCCAACATCCACTGGATCATCAAAAAAGCAAGAGAGGTCCAGGAAAAAAAAAAACATCTATTTCTTCTTTATTGACTGTGCCAAAGCCTTTGACTGTATGGATCACAATAAACTGTGGAAAATTCTGAAAGAGATGGGAATATCGGGCCACCTGATCTGTCACTTGAGAAACCTATATGCAGGTCAAGAAGTAACAATTAGAACTGGACATGGAAAAACAGACTAATTCCAAATAAAAAAGAGTATGTCAAGGCTGTATATTTTCACCCTGCCTATTTAACTTATATGCAGAGTACATCATGAGAAATGCTGGGCTGGAAGAAGCACAAGCTGGAATCAAGATTGCCGGGAGAAATATCAATAACCTCAGATATGCAATTGACACCACCCTTATGTCAGAAAGTGAAGAGGAACTAAAAGCTTCTTGATAAAAATGAAAGTGGAGAGTGAAAAAGTTGGCTTACAGCTCAACATTCAGAAAGCTAAGTTCATGGTGTCTGGTCCCACCACTTCATGGAAAATAGATGGGGAAAGAGTGGAAATAGTGGCAAACTTTATTTTTGGGGGCTCCAAAATCACTGAAGATGGTGATTGCAGCCATGAAATAAAAAGACGCTACTCCTTGGAAGGAAAGTTATGAGCAACATAGATAGCATATTGAAAAGCAGAGACATTACTTTGCCAACAAAGGTCTGTCTAGTCAAGGCTATGGTTTTTCTAGTGGTCATGTATGGATGTGAGTTGGACAGTGAAGAAAGCTGAGCACTGAAGAATTGATGCTTTTGAACTGTGGTACTGGAGAAGAGTCTTGCGAATGCCTTGGACTGCTTGGAGATCCAATCAGTCCATCCTAAAGGAGACCAGTCCTGGGTTTTCATTGGAAGGACTGATGCTGAGGCTGAAATTCCAATACTTTGGCCACCTCATGCGAAGAGTTGACTCATTGGAAAAGACCCTGATGCTGGGAGGGATTGGGGGCAGGAGGAGAAGGGGACAACAGAGGATGAAATGGCTGGATGGCATCACCAACTCGATGCACATGAGTTTGTGTGAACTCCGGGAGTTGGTGATGGACATGGAGGCCTGGCATGCTGCAATTCATGGGGTTGCAAAGAGTCGGACACGAGTGATCAACTGAACTGAACTGAACTGATTGTGGTTTTCATTCTGTCTGCCTTTTGATGGATAAGGATAAAAGGCTCATAGAAGCCTCCTGATTGCAGAGACTGACTGAAGAGGAAACTGGGTCTTATTCTGATGTGTGGTGCAATGCTCAATCTACTTTAATCCTATTTTCTGTTTATGAGTGATGTTGTGTTCCCTCCCCATTGTTTGACTTGAGGCCAAACTATGGTGGAGGTAATGAAGATAATGAAGTTAATGGCAGCCTCCTTCAAAAGGTCATATGCATGCACTGCTACATGCAGTGTTCCTGAACCTTCAACAGGCCATCATTGACCCACACCTCCGCTGAATACTCCTCGACACTCACCACAAGTCTGGGTCAATCTCTTGTGCAATCACTGCTCCTTTCTCCTGGTTCCTGGCGTGCACAAGGCTCTGCTTGTGCCCTCCAAGAGTCTGTTTCCCTAGTCCTGTGTAAGTTTTGATGACTCTATAATGGATTTAATGGTGACCTCCTCCAAGAGGACTTATGCCATACCCAGGTCTGCTGCATCCAGAGACCCTGCACCTGTGGCAAGACTCTACTGATCTGTAACTTCACTGGAGGCACTCAAACACAGTTCTGTCTCAATCTCTGTGGGGTCTCTGGGTCTTGGTGTGCAGAAGAGTTGTTTGAGCCCTCTGAATGTCTCTGGTGGGTAAGTGGTTTAATTTTAAACGTGATTTAACACTCCTAACATCTTGCTGGGGCTTCTCCTTTGCCATTGGACTTGAGGTATCTTTCTTTGGTGGGATCCAACACTCTCCAGTCAACTGTTGTTCAACAGTGAGTTGTAGTTTTGGAGTTCTCACGGAAGAAGATGAGTTCAGTCCTTCTACTCCACCATTTTCTGTCACAAATGCTATTTTGCATTCAGTTCAGTCGCTCAGTCATGTCTGACTCTTTGCGACCACATGAATTGCAGCACGCCAGGACTCCCTGTCCGTCACCAACTCCCAGAGTGCCTTTTCATACTGTTCATAGGGTTCCCAAGGCAAGAATACTGAAGTGATTTGCCATTCCCTTCTCCAGTGGACCACTTTCTGTCAGACCTCTCTACCATGACCCCCCCATCCTGGGTTGGCCTGCAGGCATGGCTTAGTTTCATTAAGTTAGACAAGGCTGTAGTCCTAGTGTGATTAGGTTGACTAGTTTTCTGTGAGTATGTTTTCAGTGTGTCTGCCTTCTGATGCCCTCTTGCAACACCTACCATCTTACTTGGGTTTCTCTTACCTTGGGCATGGGGTATCTCTTCACGGCTGCTCCAGCAAAGCACAGCCACTGCTCCTTACCTTGGATGAAGGGTATCTCCTCACCACTGCCCTTCCTGACCTGTTTAGTAGACTAAGCAGTGGGAGCTGAAGTCCAGTCCCTAGTGGCAGGATGAGAGCTGCAGTCTTCAGAAGAGAACTGCTGGATGGGCACAGAGGCCACCTGCAGACCTGTATGCAACCTCAGGCCGAGTAGCAGTAAATGCTAGAGCAGTCCATTCACCCCAAAATTGCTCCTGGACCACAGCCTTTCCAGCAGCCTCCCATTTTTCTGCATCTCTGTGGAAGTAGAGATCAGGCTGACCATATGCACATAAAAATATGGTGGCTTTTTCCTTTGAATCTCTAGAAGGCATGACTCCAGGTGTGCTTTCCCTACTTATCTGTACCCAGAGTGCTCCACAGACATCTGTCGGGACATTTCAGATAACTTATCTCTTGAAGCCTAACCCCAAATACGGCTGCATGTGGAGGACTCACAATATTGCATCTCATTTCTACCTCATTCAACCTTCTTCCTCTCTCTCTCTCCTGGGTATATAGTAACACTATTAATTTGTTTCTTGAGGTTTCTACTGAAGAATTACCTTAAGTAAATCTCCCTTCCCCTCTCTCCCCATAAAACTTTATTTTCTTTTTTTTTTAATTTTTTAAAAATATAAATTTATTTTAATTGGAGGTTAATTACTTTACAATATTGTATTGGTTTTGCCATACATCAGCATGAATCTGCCACAGGTATACACATGTTCCCCATCCTGAACCCTCCTCCCTCCTCCCTCCCCGTACCAGTATACAGAGTGAAGCAAGCCAGAAAGAAAAACACCAATACAGTATACTAATGCATATATATGGAATTTAGAAAGATGGTAACAAAAATGCTACCATCTTGCTGAAGATATCAGAAATGTCTCCTCTGAGACTCAAAAGTGACCTATGACAGATATTTTGAACCAGATCATTCTCCTTTCATCTAGAGGGAAATAAGACTCACCTTCAGAAAGAGGACATTGCAAAGAAATGCAATTAAAGAAGATGCATGCTTGCATGCTCAATCTTATCTGACTCTTTGTGACCCCATGGACTACAGCTTGACAGACTCCTCTGTCCATAAGATTCTTCAGACAAGAAAAGTGGAGTATACCATTTCCTCCTCCAGGGGATCTTCCCGATTCAGGGATACAACTCATGTCTCCTGTGTCTCTGCATTGGTAGGCAGATTCTTTATCACTGAGCCCTCTGCGAACCCCCAATTTAAACACACACACACACACACACACACACACACACACACATATATATATAATAAGTATATTTGATAAAGAATTGCATTACAAATGAATAGATAAATGAGTAGTGTGTTTTGAAGATCGTGTCACCTCCTCTGTGGAGGTCTATGAATTCTAAGGAAGGAGGACTCTCTGTGCTCCAACATTGTCCCAAGGCATGACTCTATTGTAGAGTATCTCCCTTTGATGTATTTGCATCTAGATCTGTCTCCTAAACTACAAGACCCTGAGTGATAGGAAACTCATTTAATCCATCTTTGAATATGTAGAAGATAAGAAACACAGTATCTGACATACAGTAATGATTGATAAATATTTTACAATGGAAATGTGAATTTGAATGATTAAAGGATTTTTTTTTTTTATTTCGTTGTGATGATAGAAAATTTTACTTCCAAAGACATTTGGCCAGTTAAATGAACTGACACATTAGACATCTGGCTATGCAAAGCTCAAATTAACATAATTAGATTGAAATGATAACATTAGGTGAACTTATCTAGAGATCAATCAGGTTATATTTATAATTTATTTTTGATAATCAGAGAAAGATTTTTTTCTTTGTCTACCATTCTTTGTTATGTATTCTTTATAGGCATTTTTTTTTCTCTTTAATAAGGAACTCCACCTAACCTAAATATAATGGTGTAATGTTGTCAAAACCCAATCTTAGAGACCAAATGCATTATCTCTATCAAACTCATGTACTCAAGCTGTCAATTTAAAGCTTAAGGGAAGCACTCAATTATAGCAGGCATACCTCTAAGTGAGCTGAAGCCAATCAGCCAGTTTAAAGTGATTGAAAGATAATTTATTGTCATCCAATTCAGAATTTATCAGTATTACCATGATCCAGTTGTCCAGAATCGTGGTGAATCTTCATTCACTCGCTCCAAATGACAGATTCATATTCTTAGAAGCTGTGTTGAAAGATAATTAGAATAAACTGGCTGCATGATGAAAAGAACACACCGTCCTGTGACAAGAAATTCGTGGGAAAGCAGACTCAGCTGGTACAGTTTATAGATCAGAAACATATATTTTCAAGCTACATCTACTCAGTGATGTTCCAAGGAGTACATGCAATATCAAGTGATCTCCCTACTCTCAAAATAGAGATATGAAAGAAAGAGGGATTAGAATATCTGATTCATTTCATTCTTCCTAATGTTATCTTCAGTGGATTAAGGGTGACTGCTTCCTATACACTGAAACAGCTAGTTTAGATGAAGTTATTCTTGACTCAGAGAGATGAGTGATGTCTCCAGCTGCATACTGGGAAAATACTGATGATACTGTGTTCTGGGTTTAGAAATGTTCATTCTGATAGATTCCATATATGCTTGAATAATTCAGGAAAGAGAAAAGCTGTGTGAAGTCTGTAGTAAATGTCACATTTGGAATGTCAATTTGGCGTTTTTATGAATACGTTTCTATCTTGGAAATGAAATTTTTAAAAAAAGGAAGAAATATACACCAAAACTTCTTCCCCTAGACTGTGTCTACATGTATTGAAAGCTTTCACTACTTTTTCCATAAATGAAATATATTTTTAAACCCCCCACTTGACTATCATGCTGCACAGCGAGTCTTTCAACGGGAAACTACTTGTGGCAGAAAATGACAGATTCACTGCAGCGGTAGTGCCACCACACAGGGAAACCCAAGACCAGCTTTGCAGCTTTGATAAAAATGAAGAGTGTAGAAAGTCTGTGTCTTCAGGTGTCTTGTGACAAGTGTCTCGTTAATGTGTATAATTAAAAGTGTCTAGTTAATGTGTATAATTGTTTCCTGAATTAAACTATAAATAAAATTATGAAGATCCAGCAAATAAAACGTTGCAATTTGTCAAAAAAAAAAAAAAAAACACGGAAGTTGTGTTGTTGTTTGGAATTTAGATTATACTCTTGAACAAGGCTTTGATTTTTCCCTAACATTAAGCACTTGTTATTTATTTATTTTTTAAATTAAATGACCCTTTGCAAGGTAAATTTTCTTTGGGTGCTGTTCTATGTTCAAATGGGCTAAGCTTTTAACAACTAAGCCATGGTGATGTGACCTCAAATCCATAGTTCAATTTCCATATGACAGATCCCCTCAAAAAGACCATTATATTGTGTCTTAGCAATTCAGTTGAATAGTAAATGTCCATTAGGTTGATATATTGCCTTTATCTCTTAATACCAAGAAAAAAGAGCTCCCTTAAATAATTAATATAAGCTCCTTTTATCAGATGAGAATTATGTAATCTATCATGTTTCCATTTTTATTCAGGCTTCCAGAATGCAATTAACGAAATATAACGGAAAGCATGGTAACTATTTCAGCATATATTAATGTATTTTTAAAAAATTTTCTTTAATACAATTTTACTTTTCCATCTAATATTATCATAGTAAATTAAGAATTTAGAGTATATATTTCAATTTTGTTCTGAAAAGCTAGTTAGATGCTGATATGATATTTTTCTGTATGAGGGCAGAACTCAGTCTTCTTGAGTAGATACCTAGACCTTGAAGGAAGTCTTGATGGTTGGGTCAAGAAGAGATTATCTATAGAGAGATCTCTGTCCTAGAGAGAGCCAAGATGTTTACCTTGATTTGTAGGTGAGCTTTGTAAATAGCATATCAAAGATATTCTCCATGGAAAACTATTTGTGAAGACATCTTAGTAACATAAATAGAATTGTGAAGGACAAAACTGAAATAAGCAATGTTGCAAAAAGTCAAAACAGTCTGCTGGTCAAGTCTGTACATTACTCACTTTGGTCCTCTACTGCAATTTACCTTTATTGCATATGTATTTTATATCTATATATGTATATATAGACAGATATCTATATATATATTATATATATACATATATATATAATATATATCTTAAATCATCAGGTCAAGATACTACCAAAATCTCCCTTTCCCACATTTAGATTCATAACAAATAATTTTTTAAAAATATAAAAATGTATGATCTAGATATATACAATTAATTAAGACACACTTTTTTCATCAAAAAGTAGATGTAGGATGCCATGTGCAATTCACTAATCTAACTATTTGTAAGTAATCAAAATTATATGTAAAGAATTTGTCTTTAGTAAGATATATTTTAAAATGTCAGACCATGAAATTGAGATATTTTCTTCAGATTCTTAATTATGGGCTTTTTGGTGTAACATTTGAATAATATGTTATAAACAGTAAAATGTCATTTTACACAAAGAGATTTTGTAATTTTCTTGTTCAATAAGAAATTAACTTTAATTAAAGTTCCTGCTGTGTTGAAGTTAGTGTCAAAAGGGGTCACTGCATACATAGTGTTTGGAGAATACACACTGCTTATAAGATGGGTAAAAATTAGCTTAAGTCAAACCTCTGTAGGAGAAAACAGTTTGAAAAAAAAATTGATAGTTTGAACATAATTCTCTGGATAAGACAATGTGCTTTGGAGTCTTGTACTATCCAAAGACCATAAAAGTGGTTACTTTGATATATTTTCCAAGAACCAAAATATAAGACATATGTTTAAAAAATAATAAGAAAAAGCACATTGGTTTACATGTCTTAAGTGAAAGTCTCTTTACCAAGATATTCATCCTTATTAAGAGAAACATATTTCTAAAAGCTTATGAGTTTGTACACATAAAATACATACAGTGTGTTGCATGCTATTATACTCCAATAAATCATTAGAATAATTTACAAACACACACAACAGTTAAGGAAAATCTAAGCCCTTAGAGCCAATCAACCAACTAAAAAATAAACTCAAACTATTCTTTATTGGCCTTTTTGAACAATAGTGAAGCAATTAAACACACTTTCATATTTTATAAATATACCATTTTAAAATTAGTTGCAATATTCAAATGCTAGGTTCCACTTCACCAGAAATTTTTACATATCCTCAGGAATGTCTGTAATGACAATTTAGGAAATCAGTAGCAAGTCAATTGCTCTGTAGTCCATTATTCAGCTGTGATTTGTCTAATGATTGATGAATCCTAAATTTGTATCCCCATACTTGAGATGTTTGAGAAATATCATCATTGGTTTAGAATTATTGGGTTCGCTTATCCCTCCCTAGTGACTTTCAGTTAAATTCAGTAGTGCACTCATGTCTGACTCTTTGCGACCTCAAGGACTGCAGCATGCCAAGCCTCCTTGTCCATCACCAACTCCTGGAGAGTACTTAAACTCATGTCCATTGAGTTGGGGATGCCACCAAACCATCTCATCCTCTGTCATCCCCTTCTACTCCTGCCTTCAAACTTTCCCAGCATCAGGGTCTTTTCCAAAGAGTCAGTTATTCGCACCAGGTGGCCAAAGAATTGGAGTTTCAGCTTCAGCATTAGTCCTTCCAATGAGTATTCGGGACTAATTTCCTTGAGGATGGACTGGTTGGATCTCCCTGCAGCTCAAGGAACTCTCAAGAGTCTTCTCCAACACCACAGTTCAAAAATATCAATTCTTCGATGCCCAGATTTCTTTATAGTCCAACTCTGACATCCATATATGACTTCTGGAATAACCATAGCTTGACTAGAGCAGACATTTGTTAGCAAAATAATGTCTCTGCTTTTTAATGAGCTGTCTATGTTGCTCATAACT
This sequence comes from Budorcas taxicolor, assembly GCF_023091745.1. Taxonomy (NCBI): domain Eukaryota; kingdom Metazoa; phylum Chordata; class Mammalia; order Artiodactyla; family Bovidae; genus Budorcas; species Budorcas taxicolor. The sequence goes on from NC_068910.1 coordinate 77,463,176, forward strand.
TTTCTTCCAAGGAGCAAGCATTTTCTAATTTCATGGCTTCATTCACAATCTGCAGTGATTTTGGAGCCCCCCCCACCCACCCCGCAAATTAAGTCTGTCACTGTTTCCACTGTTTCTCCATCTATTTGTCATGAAGTGATGGGGCTAGATGCCATGATCTTCATTTTCTGAATGTTGAGCTTTAAGCCAACTTTTTCACTCTCTTCTTTCACTTTCATCAAGAGGCTTTCAGTTCTTCTTTGCTTTCTGCCATAACGGTGGAGTCATCTGCATATCTGAGTTTATTGATACTTCTCTGGGGAATCTATCCAGATTGTGCTTCATCCAGTCCAGCATTTCTCATGATTTACTCTGCATATAAGTTGAACAAGCAGGGTGACGATATACAGCTTTGACATACTCCTTTCCTGATTTGGAACCAGTCTGTTGTTCCATTTCCAGTTCTATCTGTTGCTTCTTGACCTGCATACAGATTTCTCAGGAGGCAGGTCAGGTGTTCTGGAATTCCCACCTCTTTAGGAATTTTCCACAGTTTGTTGTGGTCCACACAGTCAAAGGCTTTGGCATAGTCAATAAAACAGAAGTAGATGTTTTTCTAGAACTTTCTTGCTTTTTTTGATGATCCAGCAGGTGTTGGCAATTTGATCTCTGGTTCCTCTGCCTTTTCTGAAACCAGCTTGAACATCTGGAAGTTCACGATTCACGTACTATTGAAGCCTGGATTGGAGAATTTTGAACATTACTTTGCTAGCATGTGAGATGAATGCAATTGTGTGGTAGTTTGAGCATTCTTTGGCATTGCCTTTCTTTGGGATTGGAATGAAAACTGACCTTTTCCATTCCTGTGGCCTCTGCTGATTTTCCAAATTTGCTGACATATTGAGTGCAGCACCTATACAGCATCATCTTTTAGGATTTGAAATAGCTCAATTGGAATTCTATCACCACTAGCTTTGTTCATAGTGATGCTTCCTAAGGCCCACTTAATGTCACATTCCAGGATATCTGGCTCTATGTGAGTGATCACACCATCGTGATTATCGGGGTTGTGAAGATCTTTTTTGTTAATGACTTTAATTTGTTTCAAAATACTGTTTCATTAGCCATGGTTCCTCATCCCTTACATCTTGTTCTAAACCCATGAAAACTATTACTGGCATGTCGTCCTCTATAGATTTGGATATTCTCCTTATGTTACATGAACCCCTTTCTCCATACTGCATTTCCACCCATTAGGAATATTATTTATCTTGCATGGTAATTTGTGGCTGTAAGATTGTCATCTTTCAAATCATGTCTCTATGCTCCATTAGTGTGGCTTGCTTGTCTACATCTGTACAAATCACATTTTTTAAAGGTATATTTTTAAAGTTTATTTTTTAACTTTTTATTTTGTATGACCAATTAACTATGCTGTATTTGTGATAGCAAAGCCACGTATGTACATATATCCATTATTCCCCAAACTCCACCCCTATCCAGGTTGCTGCATAATATTGAGCAGAGTTTCTTTTGCTATACAGTAAATCCTTGTTGGTTATCCATTTTAAATATTTGACCATACTATGCAGCCTGTGGGATCTTAGTTCCCTGACCAGGGACTGAAAGTGTGCCCCCTGCTGTGGAAACATGGAGTCTCAACCACTGAACTTCCAGGGAAATCAACCCTTCATATTTATTGGAAGGACTGGTGTGCTAAAGCTGAAGCTTGAATACTTTGGCCACCTGATGCCAAAAGCTGAAACATTGGAAAAGACTCTGATGCTAGGAAAGATTGAAGACGGGGGACAAGGGGGAGAAGATGAGACAGTTGAATGACATCACTGATTCAATGGACATAATTTTGAGCAAATTCCAGGAGGTAGTGAATGACAGGGAGGATTGGTGTGCTGCAGTCCATGGCATCACAAAGAGTGGGGCATGACTTAATTACTGAAAAACAACAAATGACATATCCCATAATAGAACGTGGCATGACAAGGGTAGAGAATGTATCTTTTCATTTCATCTTCTTGTTTCCAGAGAACAGTGTAAATGTTTACATATTTAGATACAAAAAGGACATCACTATGAACTTGAAGGTTCTGGAAGTATCTCAGAGTGGAAGTTGTATTTAAAATTATCTTAAGATTTGAGGATGAGAAGAATTTGGATTGGAAAAGATGAAGTGCAAGGGAAATCTTAAGCAGAGAAAATGGTATCCATATAAGCCAGAGGTCCTTGTTAGTGTGTTCTGTGGACCTCAGTATGATCCCCAAAATTATTCCAAGGAGTTTGCAAAGTAAGAATTGCTTTCATAATAATGCTAAATTCTGATATGTTCTCATTGTGTTGAGCTTTACCATGACGGTGCTAAATCACTAGTGGGTAAAACAGCTTGTGATATAGCACAGCTCAAGGGAGGGACACCACAAAGTTCTCATTGTTGCTGTATTTTTCACTACCACACAGTTAAAATTAAAACAGAACAAAAAATGACCAAATTAAAAAAGCAAAAGATAAATATGGGTATAGAAGTTACCTACATATAGATTGTATTTAAAATTTTGGGGCTGTAAAAAACGATGATATTACCTTAAAAGTGAAAACAGAGAAGAAAAGAGGTCAAAAATTGATTTCAAATTTTCCTCAAAGTTGAATACTCACTGTCATTTCAAAGAAAATTGACACTCTTGCAATTAATTAAAGTAAAATTTTGAAACAAAAATTCATATTTTTGAAGGCTTGTGTCTCCATGACTTTGACATTTAAAGATAATTTTGATAATATTGGTGATATTATTAATGCATATGAGTCTTTTATATATTTAAGAAGGCATATAATAACATTTTCAGGCTGTTCAAACTTAATGAACCCATATTTTCCTAGTGAATAATGCATGATGGAACAAAATCATGTGTGGCAAAAAGTACATTTAAGGTATAAGAAAAACCAATGGATTTTTAGTAGAATAGAGTTTTAAAATTATATTGCTTCATATTTTACACTGCAAATTGTGATCTTTGGCTGTAGAATCAAAGATGAATATTCACAATTATCTGAAAAAAAGTAAGTTTTTCCTCCTTTTCTAATATTTTTCTGTGTAATGCCTCCTTTTCATTATATGTTTCTCAAAAAAAATGTATTATAACTTGAATGCAAGAGATATTAGCAAGTATCTGTCTTCAGTTGAATTAGACTTTAAGGAGCCTTGCAAAAATGTAATGTCCTCTGCTAGTTATATTTGAAAACAGTTATTTTGATAAATGTATGTTTTATTAAAATTTAATAGATTTATTATTCGTATGCTTAAAAGAAATACTCAAAGTATTAGTTCAATTTAATTTTAAACATGGTGCTATGTAGATTCATCCTACATAAATAAAGATTTTGGAGGATTCTCAATGATTTTTAAGATATGGACTTCCTTGGTAGCTCAGCTGGTTAAGATCCACCTGCAATGCAGGAGACCGCAGTTGGATTCCTAGGTCTGAAAGATCCCCTGTTGAAGGGTTAGGCTACCCACTCCAATATTCTTGGGCTTCCTTGGTGATTCAGATGGTAAATAATCTGCCTGCAATGTGGGAGACCTGGGTTTGATCCCTGGGTTAGAGAAAATCTCCTGGTTTAGGGCATGGCAACCCACTCCAGTATTCTTGCTGGAGAATCCCCATGGACAGAGGAGCCTGGCAGGCTACTTTCCATGGGGGTCACAAAGAGTCAGACACGACTGAGCGACTAAGCTCAACACAGTATATATATATAATATATATATATATATATATCCTTTCTATATATATCCTCTGAGGCCCAAATTGTTGAGAATGGAAGATTAAGATAATATCAAGAAGGATGGAAAACACAAAAGGCATGCTGGAGAACAACAGCAAGGATCCAATTGGCTTAAGGCACTGACTATGTGAGCAGGCTCATCATAGGATAAGACTACACATGTGATTGAGTCTTATTATTATGGAGATTTAGAGAAGGAAATGGCAAACCACTCCAGTATTCTTGCCTGGGAAACCCCATAGACAGAGGAGTTTGGAAGGCTATAGTTCATGGGGTCACAAAGAGTTGGACACGAGTGAGCACACAACACACATCATGGAGATTAAGTTCAAGGCGGTAGATGTTACAATCACTTTAGAATGTAGGTACATAGATGAGTCCATAAGGCATTAATACCTAAACACTCCTTACAAAGTCAGTGGCATGTTATATTTTTCTCAGAAAGTAGATAATGTATGGAGACTTCAGCATATTTAGTGAACCATATTCATATGCATAATAGAAAATTAATAGCTTAAAATAGTTTATATAATGAAAACAATGAACAAAGTGAAAAGAATGATGCATATGAAGCATAATCTGGGAAAAGTGCCAAGAAATTACTGAGGTGATATAAGAATCCACACTCATTATAAAGTTTTTTTTTTTTTTTTCAACTTAGGTTAGTTTGGGCTACAGAACAAGCAATTTCCTGAGCTCTCTGCCCTCTTTTAAAGTTGTGATGTGCACTAATACCCTTGGCTATAACACATCTATCTATATTCTGATAATGTCTTTCTGTCTTCAATTTAGCATCATTAAAATATTAAAATTTGAAACAAAAATTTGGCCTATTAAATATATCACAGAATTTTTAAATTTAATTTTATACCACTTTTGAGACTTCAAAGAATTAGTTTTAAAAGTTTATTGACTTTAAGCTCCATCTCTTTATTTTCATCAATAAATTCATTTTCCAAGAACCTCTTGATGTTTAAGATGTCTTCAGAGCAGCATTCTTGCCAAGAAAATTCAATGTACAGAGGAGCCTGGCAGGTTACAGTTCATGGGGTTGCAAATTGTCAGACATGACTGAGTGACTAAACACACACACACACAAAAGCACGTGCATACACACAGAGCTATTATATTTTAAATTCTGTTATAAAAACACATGCAGGTAACATATATCAATGTCAATTAACATTTGAAACTAATGCTTAATATGTAAAAGAAACAAAGATGCTGAATGAATGAATTTCCAAAGAGAAAGAAACGATCAGGTAGAAGATACTTAGTTATGCATCTCAGAAATAGCTTATTTAATAGAACAACAATAACTGACAGATTACGTTTCCAAATTAAAGTTGTCCTCATTTTTCTTGTTCTTTTCACCATTCCCTTTATTTTAATTCCATTTTTCACATCAAATCTACTGAGCAGGGAAAGATTTACTCTTCACAGACCACAGAGCTCAGTGAGTAGACACTCCTAAAAAATCTGTCATCTCCTCATAGAGTAGAAAAAGTAGGACATAATGAAATAGTAATGCTTCTCTCAGTCTGATGGGAGTAGGGACTCAAATAGTCTTTTAACATGTGTACAGATCAATCAATTATTTTCATCTCCTTATGAAAGTTAATTTAAAAAATCTACCATATGTATGTTGATAGAAATGTGATACTTTGAATATAGTGGAACTATATGTAATCTTGTTCTGTATTTTCCACGTCTCCTGTAAATGTGTTATTATACTTTCATAATTTAAAAAGTGAAAAGAAAAAGGGGGGGGGGAGAAATTCTTTTGAAACATGGTTTCCCAGAAACCAGGTTTTAGAAAGTTTAGATAAAATTGTGTGTGTGTGTCTGTGTGTGACTGGATATTGAGTACAAGTGGATGATAGGGCTTGGTGGAGACCTAAACCATTTTTTAATGGGTAAATTTCCCAACTCAACTTTTCAGTTCTAGTTACAGATACTCAGCATGTGAGACCAAAAACAACAAGAATAGAGCAAGATTGAATCTCCAGGGACTGTTCTCTTGCAACTCATTAATCTTATTTACAAATTATTTTCTGAAAGAGAAATCTCTCTGCTTGTTTGACCCACTCTATGACATTCCTTTTTCCTAGGTTCAGAGGAAAGTCCTACATTAGAAAGAATGTAAACAACCTATAGTCTTTTTGGCTCTATCCCCTAGTTTTCAAGGGAATAAATAATTTATCCATGTAAATATATATAATAGCTTTAAGAAAATATTGTACTGAATACTAATGTAGCATAATGCCCTTTCAAAGATAGAAGACCTATTTTTCCCATCTTAATTTAGGTGAAATGTAAATTTTAATAAAATCTGATAAAATTATAAGATAAACAAAGAAGGAAATCAGTATTATATCTTGATATTTTGAATATCAGTGTTTTTTTTTAATTCTTATCTCAGTAATTAATGCCTACATCACTTAATGAATTTTTGTCACCAAGCAAATAACAAAGAGGTAAAATATTGGCATTGATAGGAAAGTGGTGATAAGGTAGAAATTAATTTAATTTAATTTTATCTGATATTAGGGAAATTAGGTAGTCATTAAAATAAATACAATTATTTAAAAGTACAATGTATTTTAAGACTTAAAAATAAATATATACCCATTTTACCATGATTTACTGAGTGTTTCATTCTGGAAAATATTCACTTTTTTGTTACTTTGTAAATGGAACAAATGCTATTGATATCCTCTATAGATAGTAGTCTCTGATGTCTTGTGAAGTTCATGTAATTCCTTTTTAATCATGACTACTGGTAGCTGGGAAGGGAGTGGACAGCAGCATTATTTCTAGCACATTGCACCCTTGGGGAGTGTAAAATTTACCTAGAAAGAACTAAAATTTAACCTCTACTTGGACCCTATATGTCCTTAAGTCCAGCATATTACATGAAAAAGAAAAACAGATAAGATTTTGTTCATACTGTTCCCCATATTACAGAAGTCTCCCATTAGAAAATTTTTACTACAGCACTGAGTATATAATCATGAAGTCAGGGAAAAAAGTATATCCTTTGGTGGGATTGTCAGAGAGAATAACAGACATATTCAATCAAATATTTTATGCACAAGTAACTTGTTTTGTTATTACATCCTGCCTCAGATAAACTTATGTTTCAATGAAGTGACACCAAGCTACTGCTATACCTAGATTGGAGCAAATAACTATAAATAGATGAAATAAATTAAAATGGCATGTTATCAGATGAAATATAAACTAGAAATTAAATACCATGTTCTTGAAAATTCTATGACATAAAAACATTTTTGTTTAAATAATAAAGTCAAGAAATTTTTAAAGTCAAGAAATACAGCAGCTATAATAAAAACAGAAGAAACAAATATATTAACTAATCTTTATGCAGTAGTATTCCAGTGCGAGGCACTGCTGCAATTATATTATCAAACACCAACTCATATACTGAGACACAAACAATTCTGTGTGTTTGTCTGTTTAACACAGACAAAAAAAAAAAAAAGATGTGTACCTGTGATTGTAATGTAACTTGTTTGATTATAAGGTCTGCCCTGCAGATACTTGTAAGAAATTTTGGGTTTTACCTTGAGCAAGAAGGAAAGCCATTGGCAGGGTGTGAGCAGAAAAGTGCTATGGACCAACTTGCTTTAGAAAGGATCAAGCTTGGTATCAGGTGTACAGTTGTGTGTTGGGACAAGGATACAATATAGAGGACCCACTCTGATGGCTCAGAAGTGAAGGGTTATTGTGGTTTGGATGATGCTGTTAGCAATGGGGTCAGGAAGAAGTAATCAGACTCTGAATATATTTTGAATGAAAAACAAAAAGGATGTGACGATGGAATATGTGGAGTTTGTAAAATAAATTCAAGAGTCAAAGATGATTGCATTTGGCTCAAGCTCCTGAAGGGATTCTTGAGTTTATCTGCAAACTTCCAGCCTTACATAAAAGTGGAACTATATATTGAGGACACTTTTATGATGCTTACCTGAAGACAGTGCCTTAGAATTAATTGATCACTGCATCATGTAATTTCTCCAAGAAGTAGAATACACAGCCCTAGAAATCAAGGGATAGGAGTGAAAGTGTTTGATGCATCAGCACCCAATGGTTTACTTGAAGTATTGTGTTGTGTTAGTCACTCAGTCATGTCCAACTCTTTGCAACCCCATGGACTGTAGCCTGTCAGTTGATTCTGTCCATGGAATTTTCCAGGCAAGACTACTGGAGTGGGTTTTCATTTCCGTCTCCAACTTGAAGTATTAAGTGATTCCTATTCCACTGATTTTAGGTTCTGTAAGGTCTCAGTTGTCATAGGAAACATTTCCACCAGGGGGCACAGTAATATTTCCATTAAGTTTAAACCTATGACTTCCATTTGAGCACCTTGGGTCCTTCATGCTAGAAGATCAGAAAAATGTCAACTAAAAGGAAGGGAACCTGGGTGTGGAAGATGGGTGATGAGTATTATTTAAAAATTCAAAATCAAGTGTTGTGGCAAGAAAAATACTTTATCTCATGAACTTGATTCCTGTAAGCTTTCATAGATATTTTGATTAAAATCCTGAAGAAACAGTGTCTGTATGAACCAACTTAATAAAAGAAACAAATTGAAACAATGAGAGAAGAAGGCTGATAAGAATGGTACAAGATATATATTGTGGTTGACATGGTTGGTACCATGGCTGGATAACCGGATCAGGTTCACACACACACGCACACACACACACACACACACACACTAGCTGATGCTAAAGACTCAGCTGCCATTTTATCTGGGGATTCCTTGCATTCCAATAGGAACTGCCTTACCCAGGAGGTCACATACTTCTGCCTCCAAGAGTGGGAAGGTGCTTCAGCATAATGGTGAATTCACAAAGGTTATCAAAGTCCATCTTCCCTGCCATAGGTGGGAAGAACTCTGTGGTGTGAATTGTACTCCTAGGATCCCTATATCAGTTCAGTTCAGTCACTCAGCCATGTCAACTCTTTGTGACCCCATGGATTACAGCACACCAGGACTCCCTGTCCATCATAAGCTCCCAGAGTTTACTCAAACTCATGTTCATTAAGTCGGTGATGCCATCCAGCCATGTTATCCTCTGTCATCCCCTTCTCCTCCTGCCTTCGATCTTTCTCAGCATCAGGGTCTTTTCCAAGAAGTTAGTTCTTCACATCAGGTGGCCAGAGTATTAGAGTTCGCTCATGTGACCCCAATTGACTGCAGCCTGCTAGGCTCCTCCATTCATGGGATTTTCCAGGAAAGAATACTGGGGTGGGTTGCCAGTTCCTTCTCCAGGTGATCTTCCAGACCCAGGGATGGAACCTGAGTCTCCCGCATTGCAGCCAGATGCTTTAACATCTGAGCTACCAGGGAAGCTCCCTATGAAATCAGGTGGCATCTATCCTCAGTTGAGATAATGTCAACATTTAGTATCCTCTCCCCCACCTTGATCTTACTCTTTTATCTGAAAGTACTCCCTCAGTACATTCTGTTTCTAGTGAACCCAGCAATTAATGTTAATGGCCAGATGTAGGAGAAATTCATTTGACAGGCATTGACCAAGCAAGCATCAAGAATGGTATCAGCCCTGCCCTTTAGTATGGAGCAGAGTTAAAGCCAACATTCATTCGCAAAGGAAGCATTTTACAAATCTTTGAGAAAGGTATAAATGAAATTCAATATTAGAGCATAATTAAAAATATCATTTTTTACTGTGTCAGACAAGAAGGAGATGAGGTTCCAATTGCATCTGGACAAATGAGAAGCATCCATTGGTAACAAAGGCAGCAATGTATTCTGGGATGAAGGAATCCCATGAGTAATACTGGAGACCTTTAGGCCCAAGACGGAAGATTTGGAATCATCTTAGGCAAGCAAGAATCTCAGATAGCTTTTAAACAGGACTATTCTATTATATATCTATTATATGTCACGTATGCAGACATTGATCTGACCATTTCCGAGTATAATGGATTGGATAAAGAGTGACTAGAAAAAGATGTTAACAGTAGTCTTGTTACCATATAATAACAGATTATGATGTTTATAGGAATGGAAACAAAGGGAAAACATAACTGGTATTTTAAATGCAAAAGTACCAAGTAATTGGCTAAAAAAGGAAAAGGACAGGAAAACTCAAGATAGAGAAGGATCCAAATCTTCCTCTGGAAGAATGGCAATGTTATAACTGAAACAAGAGCAGTCACTAAGAAAATTTAGTTTGGTTGAAGCACAAACTTGGCTACATTAAATCTGATTTACTTGTAAAACACATACTAGACAGCCAGCCAATCAGATTGAGAATTTTCAAAGAATTTGAAGCTGTATTTAAGAGACATCTAATTCCATAAATGTGAAGAAAATTTTGATGGAGAGTGATCAATGCAAATAAGACAGGGGGGGAGCCAAAATTTGGGAATTAAGAGGCTCTCACCCAAAGATAACAAGATGAATTTGAGCTGACATAGTGGTGAGGGCCTACACGTACATCTTTTAATAGATTTCAAAGCTGAAAATTTAAGATAGAGGCTTAGTCAGTTATGTAGCATATAACAGTGTTGTAAGCTTTACATCAAGCCTATTAGTGGAGAAAATGCTTTCTTGGAGTCAGGCAATCTGAGTTTGTGGTATCCAGGCTGTGTTATTTAATATTTCTAGTACTCATCTTTCTCTCTGTTTTTGCTGTTCCCTAAGTCATGTCTGACTTTGTAACCCCATGACCTGCAGCACGCCAGGCTTCCCTATCGTTCACTATCTCCCAGTTCAGTTCAGTTCAGTTCAGTCGCTCAGTCGTGTTAGACTCTTTGCAACCCCATGAATCGCAGCACGCCAGGCCTCCCTGTCCATTACCAACTCCCAGAGTTCACTCAGACTCACGTCCATCAAGTCAGTGATGCCATCCAGTCATCTCATCCTCTGTCATCCCCTTCTCCTCCTGCCCCCTATCCCTCCCAGCTTCTGAGTCTTTTCCAATGAGTCAACTCTTTGCATGAGGTGGCCAAAGTACTGGAGTTTCAGCTTTAGCATCATTCCTTCCAAAGAAATCCCAGGGCTGATCTCCTTCAGAATGGGCTGGTTGGATCTCTTTGCAGTCTAAGGGACTCTCAAGAGTCTTCTCCAATACCACAGTTCAAAAGCATCAATTCTTCAGCACTCAGCCTTCTTCACAGTCCAACTCTCACATCCATACGTGACCACAGGAAAAACCATAGCCTTGACCAGAAGGACCTTAGTTTGCTCAAATGCATGTCCCTGGTGGCTCAGACATAAAGACTGTACCTGTAATGCAGGAGACCGAGTTCAAGCCCTAGCTTGGGAAGATCCCTTGGAAAAGGGAAGGGCAATCCACTCCAGTATTCTTGCCTGGAGAATCCCATGGACAGAGGAGCCAGGTGGCCTAGAGTCCATAGGGTTGCAAATAGTCAGACATGATTGAGAGACTGAACATTCATGCACACATGCACAATGTGAGGACCCCAGTTAAGGTTAAATAAACACATCACTATGATCTCAGCTTCCCTTCCTGTTTCTCTTCTCTCTTGGACTGCTGGACCCTAACATACATTTTCATCTTCTTTACATCTTCCCTAAACAATTTGCTTATAGCCATATTCCCACCACCTTTGGACACAATATCTTAGGTGAGTGTGTGTGTTAATATGTGTTTATGTGAACAGTCATGTGTGAGCCTTTGTGTTTGATTGTAATAGACTTTTTTTTTTGAGTTTAAAAAAAAAGAGACTAAAATATCATCTTTGCCTAATACTGTGAATAAATAACACCATCTTCAAGAAAAAGCCCATGACAGACTTTGAGATACTTATATAAATTCTGACATGTAGTTTGCCAGTGCTTTGTAAATGTTAAAATCTTCTCACAGATTTTATTTGTCTATTTTCTTGTTGGTGACATCCAAGGATTCTCTACTCTCTTACTTTTGATTACTTGTGTCATGGATTTTAACACCAGGGACAATTTAATTCTGAAGCAACAAAACAAAATGAAAATTGCCCATGAATTTGAGAGATGCTTAATCACAATGGGATTAAGAGTGACAAAGAAAGGAATTAACAAATCAACAAAGGCTGTCTTGAAATAAATAAAAGTGAGAGGAGAACCAATAGCTAGCTATCAGACTATTGCAGCCCTGCAGAGAGAGATGAAGAAATCCCTACAATGTAAGTACACTCTCTCAGTCCTCTCAGCGAATTGATTCTAGGATTCCTCACAGATACCAACATTTGTGGGTGCTCAAAACTCTTCTATCAAATGGCCTAGTAGAGTAGGCACATGGTACCTGGGGATGTGCAACCTGTGGATACAGAGGACCACCTCAAGTCCTTGTTGAATAAATAAGTAAAACCAATACGATTTTAAAATTTACTTTGATGTTAATTTATTAGCATGTTTTTGGTATTTCTTGGCTTCCCTGGTGGCTCAGAGGGTAAAGTGTCTATCCACAATGTGGGAGACCTGGGTTCAACCCCTGGGTTACAGGAGACCTGGGTTGGGAAGATTCCCTGGAGAAGGAAACAGCAACCCACTCAAGTATTCTTATTACTTGGTAGGGCTTCTCTGATGGCTCAGTGGTAAAGAATCCACCTACAATGCAGGAGACTTGGTTTTAGTCCCTGGGTTGGGAAGATCCTCTGGAGAAGGAAATGGCAATCCACTCAAGTATTCTTGCTTGGAGAATCCTCATGGACAGAGAAGCCTGGCTGGCTATATAGTCCATGGGGTCACAAAGAGTCAGATATGACTTAGAGACTGAGCAAGTGCATCTAATTGTCACATCCTTTAAGGTATGCTGCAACTTCTGTCACCCAGTCTGAGGTGACATCAGAGCATCTGGTGTCCAGTAGATGGGAGAAGTGAAATATAAAGGAAGAACAGTTTGGGGCAATGGAGAACATTTTAATGGACAATATTTGTTTAAGAGCTACCTACTAATTGGCCAAAAATTTGCCATTCTGTAACACAGTGCAACTTGATTTTTTTTTTTTTTTGTCTAATCTCACTTCCTTTGCTGACTTTTTGCACCTTTTTTTTTTTTTAAATGTCTCTTCTTAACCCCTTTTACTGTAGAATTCCACCTGCTACAAATACCTCATACTTAATAGGTAATTGGTAACTGTTTTATGAATGGTAAAATAAACCACTGTTATTGACAATATGTGCTTGTTGGAAATCTAGCCTGTTCTGCACATGGTGTATGTGAAATTACTGGTTGTGCAGCATCCTCATACAACAGAACCCCAAAGTAATTTGTTGGTAGTCTAAGATAACACATAGTATGATTCATTTGAGAGATATTGGATAAACTGTTTTCTCAAGATACTTCCTTTTATTCTATGGTGAATGAATATCTTCTCTCAGGCTGAAAAAGCAAAGTTCATTGTAAAATTATGGTTTTAAATTGAAATAACCCCTACAGGTGTAGCTTTTATATTTCCACTATAAGATTGTCCTTTCCCTCTTCTCATGACACCTTGATCACACATTTGTCTGAATGAAGATGAGCTTATTGACTCTCCATTGAAGGGAAACCCACATTTTTAGGGACTCTGGGGCACCTCAGATGTAAGGAATGACTTCTTATAAATCTGAGCATGTGATGGGATAGTTTGACTATTTAGTCTCAAATAGTTTATATGAAATATAGTTTTAATGTATTTGATGCTGTCAGAAATGGAAGCAATTAAGTATATGATTTTGAAAATATTCATTCATTGGAAAGACTGAGTATGAGATCAAATATAATTACAGAGTGGTCTTTGTGTCTTGATTATCATCAGCACTTAGTGACTTTGTCTAACATTGGTAGTCTGTAATATTGTTTATGTTCAACAGGAGAACATATGATCCTGTTAATAGCCTATTTTATCTCCTTCTATCAGACAGCAGTCAGACAGTGCTTTATTTCCTTTCTAAAGATATTCATAATTAAGATCAAACCTTTGCCTGATAGTTGTTTTATTAAAAGGAATGACTAGAGGATGAAGATACTGAGCACCCAAAAGTGATAAGATAGCAACAACAACTCCTGTTGACTTTATTGTGTTGCTTAGGGCTGAGCCATGTCACAGGTACTTGGGAGTATGTGAATCAATGAAGCAGACTGCTGTTCACTCATGTTTGGGATCAGAATGAAGACTGCACTGAAAAATTTCTCCGTAGGAAGTTTCTACATGTCTTCATTCATAAACACCACTTTGGAAACTTCAGTGACTATCAAAGTAAATGAACATATTACTTCAGGGGAGTAATTCTAAAAAAATCAAGTTAGACTGAACTCACAGGTCCTATTTTTTAAACATAGTTGTAGCCACAATGTTACATGACTGGGAATAAGTAATTTAGCATCTCTAGGTCTCTGACTGGGGGAACCCTGAAGTCCAACAAGACTCCCCAGATCTCTGATCCTGTATTCGATAATTAGCACCTTAACTAGGAACTCTATCTCAGTTAGGGACATGGATGAATAGAACCTTGGAAGATCTGATTTTCCTCATAACAAGGGCTGTCTCAGTTAAAATAGAGTATTGAGAAAAAGCCCTTTATATTGAGGAGGCAACATTCCAGAACTTGGGAAAGGTAAGATGTGATTGCATTGGATTCAGCAGGTAATGCCTGCCCAGAAGGTTTTTGATAGTCAGTGTTTCTGGCCAGCTGCAGGAACAAGAAGCCAAAATGGATTAAGCCAAGATTAGAAAAGCACAGTTACTGGAGTATTCAGGCCAGGATGATTAACCCTAGACCTCAAGGTGAAATCCAAGACATGGGACCAGGAATATTGAAAAGGGTTGTTCTTTCCTTTCCCAGGGAATATTCTGGACCCAGGGATCAAAGCTTCATCTCCTGCACTGCAGACAGATTCTTTACCACTGAGCCACCAGAGAAACCTTTGTGTTCTGTTCATCAGTAAGTTTAGAAGCATCCACATATTGTCTCAGACCAATATCAAAGGGTTACTAAAGTGAGAAGAGTGTGATAAGAGGACATGAAAAACTTATCAGTGAATGAATAAATGTTTCCCTTATTTTTAAGGTCACTTCTGCTTATGAGAATTGAGTGATAATGTATAAAATGTTACCTCAATATACACAAAGATATCTAAACTTTGTAAATTCCAGAAATCATGTATTTCTTGAAAAGTGACTACCACACTTTTTAGCTAATATAGCTGCTGAAACTCAACATGATATTTCTTTTCAGATGAATTGAAGGAGAGGGAGAAACACTGAAAAGGAATTACAACCACTAAAAATAGAAGTACTAAAGTATGCCATATCAGTTCACAAAAAGGCTATGGGGAAACACTCTCTTTAACTATCCTCACAATAATCACAGCTCAGAAAATGTGTTTCAGACAACCAAATGCTCCAAATTGTGCAAACTCTCAACTTAGAGTTACGGAGGAAAGTAATTCTAATTTTGGAGACAGGAGTGGCAAGCCACTCTAGTATTTTTGCCTGGAAAATTCCATGGACAGAGAAGCCTGGCAGGCTGCACTCCATTGGGTCACACAGAGTTGGGCACTACTGAGTGTGGAAGCACAGCAATTACAATTTAATTCATAGAGTAGATGTGGAAACTGCAAATCCTTCAAAAGAATAATATTTTAGATATCCAGTTTCATGGTTCAGAATTGTCATGGGGATAAGAAGTCATCTTGTCTTGCTGAACCCTTCTGAAATAAGAGCTTCCAGGTCTTGGTATGAACCCAGTTGGCCCTCTGATCATCCAGGTGCTCAGATGAACACTCAGGTTCAAGCTCTTTGAGACTCAATCTGTGTTCTTGCAATGACTTGGAAGCTAGTTTCTGGCATGGGTAAAGAGCCAACATCTTTCATGCATGTTGCCATTGGTTTTTTTTTTTTTTTTTTTTCCCTCTCTCTTCTCTGTTCTCAAAAACCCTTGAACAAGCCCTTATCTGTTCAAAGACCAGCTTCATACATCTTTCTTACGGAAGAAGCAGCCTTACTATGGTTTACATTCCAACTTATTTATTCTTCTCCATGATGCATAATAAGAAACATTCTGAAATCAACTACTTTTTGTGTCTAGACCTGAAAAGTAAAAGAAATTCACTCCCTTTCAAGAGCTTTTTGCACAATGTTGACCATAGAGTTGACATTCAAATATTTTTAGTGAATGAATAAAGCAAAATCTTAGAGATAAAATTCAAACAATATGTTTTAACATGTTGTTTCTCCATATCTACTTATCACTTTATTCTACAGTGAGCCTTGCTGCTTTGCAGAGCTAGGAAACAGACAACAACTGCATTTTCCCACTCAGCACAAAACATTGAGGTTTTTAGTTTCTTCTCCCTCACGTCTGACCCTCTGGAGCCCTGTGTCGAGATTGTGGCTGCTGGCCTTGCCTTCACTATTTTGTCCAGGTAAAGCTTTACGAGATGCCTATGGAGCTACAGAGTATGAGAGGACAATAATACAAAGAAAGCTTCCAAAACACAGCAGTTTTTATCAAAGCTGGCTAACATCCTCATCTTCTCTGTTAGTATGAATTACCACAAAAATCCCTATGGCTATATTTTTTTACCTAAAAAAAAACCCCTTAGATTATTGATTTTTTAAATGATTTATCCACAATAAAATACAGTTTTAAACTCAACCTATGAACTATTATTGAACAATAATTCAGACAATTGGAGATTGTCACAACTGGATAAATTAGAGGAATAAACATAGGCATTAAATAAATTGAAATAATTTTATAAACATATTTAAGAACACTTTTATAAAGGAGAGGCAGTATTTAAAGGTGACAATGCTAAGAAAGAGCTCAATTTCTAAGTAGAAGTGTTTGGCGGGATCATTTGATATTATTATCATCATTTTTATTTTGACAAATTCATAAGCTAGTTTTAGGGAACGTTAAGAATTTCACAAGCACGGAAATTGAAACTGTAATCAGAAATCTTCCAGTAAACAAAAGCCCAGGTCCAGACGGCTTCACAGCTGAATTCTACCAAAAATTTCGAGAAGAGCTAACACCTATCCTACTCAAACTCTTCCAGAAAATTGCAGAGGAAGGTAAACTTCCAAACTCATTCTACGAGGCCACCATCACCCTAATACCAAAACCTGACAAAGATGTGACAAAAAAAGGAAACTACAGGCCAATATCACTGATGAACATAGATGCATAAATCCTCAACAAAATTCTAGCAATCAGAATCCAACAACACATTAAAAAGATCATACACCATGACCAAGTGGGCTTTATCCCAGGGATGCAAGGGTTCTTCAATATCTGCAAATCAATCAATGTAATTCACCACATTAACAAATTGAAAAATAAAAACCATATGATTATCTCAATACATGCAGAGAAGGCCTTTGACAAAATTCAACATCCATTTATGATAAAAACTCTCCAGAAAGCAGGAATAGAAGGAACATACCTCAACATAATAAAAGCTATATATGACAAACCCACAGCAAACATTATCCTCAATGGTGAAAAATTGAAAGCATTTCCCCTAAAGTCAGGAACAAGACAAGGGTGTCCACTTTCACCGCTACTATTCAACATAGTTCTGGAAGTTTTGGCCACAGCAATCAGAGCAGAAAAAGAAATAAAAGGAATCCAAATTGGAAAAGAAGAAGTAAAACTCTCACTGTTTGCAGATGACATGATCCTCTACATGGAAAACCCTAAAGACTCCACCAGAAAATTACTAGAGCTCATCAATGAATATAGTAAAGTTGCAGGATATAAAATCAACACACAGAAATCCCTTGCATTCCTATACGCCAATAATGAGAAAGTAGAAAAAGAAATTAAGGAAACAATTCCATTCACCATTGCAACGAAAAGAATAAAATACTTAGGAATATATCTACCCAAAGAAACTAAAGACCTATATATAGAAAACTATAAAACACTGATGAAAGAAATCAAAGAGGACACTAATAGATGGAGAAATATACCATGTTCATGGATCGGAAGAATCAATATAGTGAAAATGAGTATACTACCCAAAGCAATTTACAAATTCAATGCAATCCCTATCAAGCTACCAGCCATATTTTTCACAGAACTAGAACAAATAATTTCAAGATTTGTATGGAAATACAAAAAACCTCGAATTGCCAAAGCAATTTTGAGAAATAAGAATGGAACTGGAGGAATCAACTTGCCTGACTTCAGGCTCTACTACAAAGCCACAGTCATCAAAACAGTATGGTACTGGCACAAAGACAGACATATAGATCAATGGAACAAAATAGAAAGCCCAGAGATAAATCCACACACATATGGACACCTTATCTTTGACAAAGGAGGCAAGAATATACAATGGAGTAAAGACAATCTCTTTAACAAGTGGTGCTGGGAAAACTGGTCAACCACTTGTAAAAGAATGAAACTAGATCACTTTCTAACACCGCACACAAAAATAAACTCAAAATGGATTAACGATCTAAATGTAAGACCAGAAACTATAAAACTCCTAGAGGAGAACATAGGCAAAACACTCTCAGACATAAATCACAGCAGGATCCTCTATGATCCACCTCCCAGAATTCTGGAAATAAAAGCAAAAATAAACAAATGGGATCTAATTAAAATTAAAAGCTTCTGCACAACAAAGGAAAATATCAGCAAGGTGAAAAGACAGCCTTCTGAATGGGAGAAAATAATAGCAAATGAAGCAACTGACAAACAACTAATCTCAAAAATATACAAGCAACTTATGCAGCTCAATTCCAGAAAAATAAACGACCCAATCAAAAAATGGGCCAAAGAACTAAATAGACATTTCTCCAAAGAAGACAGACGGATGGCTAACAAACACATGAAAAGATGCTCAACATCACCCATTATCAGAGAAATGCAAATCAAAACCACAATGAGGTACCACTTCACACCAGTCAGAATGGCTGCGATCCAAAAATCTGCAAGCAATAAATGCTGGAGAGGGTGTGGAGAAAAGGGAACCCTCCTACACTGTTGGTGGGAATGGAAACTAGTACAGCCACTATGGAGAACAGTGTGTAGATTCCTTAAAAAATTGCAAATAGAACTCCCTTATGACCCAGCAATCCCACTGCTGGGCATACACACCGAGGAAACTAGAATTGAAAGAGACACATGTACCACAATGTTCATCGCAGCACTGTTTATAATAGCCAGGACATGGAAACAACCTAGATGTCCATCAGCAGATGAATGGATAAGAAAGCTGTGGTACATATACACAATGGAGTATTACTCAGCCATTAAAAATAATTCATTTGAATCAGTTCTGATGAGATGGATGAAACTGGAGCCGATTATACAGAGTGAAGTAAGCCAGAAAGAAAAACACCAATACAGTATACTAACACATATATATGGAATTTAGAAAGATGGCAATGACAACCCTGTATGCAAGACAGGAAAAAAGACACAGCTGTGTATAACGGACTTTTGGACTCAGAGGGAGAGGGAGAGGGTGGGATGATTTGGGAGAATGGCATTCTATCATGTATACTATCATGTAAGAATTGAATCGCCAGTCTATGTCTGACACAGGATACAGCATGCTTGGGGCTGGTGCATGGGGATGACCCACAGAGATGTTATGGGGAGGGAGGTGGGAGGGGGGTTCATGTTTGGGAACACATGTAAGAATTAAAGATTTTAAAATTAAAAAAGTAAAAAACTATAAAAAAAAAAAAAGAATTTCAACCATGCTTCCATTTTATTTTAATTTATAAATTCCAGTACATGTACTTCTACATTTATAATTATGACTTTCTTATTAATAAATATTGCACATTAATTATAGAAAATTGTGCTATAATATATACATGCTCCAAATACATGTACTTTTACATTCATAATTATGACTTCCTGATCACATAAAGAATACCTTTTCATTATAGAAACTCAAGAAACCTCTAGATTGTAGAGAAAGTAGGTTTCATTTATTTGGCAGGGCTAAATTTGGGTTACTTAACTCCAGAATTTAAACTTTACCTTTCATGTGAAACTTACAGTATTTATCTACTAACCTGCTTGTCTCTTTCTCAAGCATTCTTCATAAACACACATATATGGATATATATAATATTGTTGTATTGTATATCTTAAGTATATAAGTTGTGCAGAAATATCATTAGTTCCTAATTATCTTAGGTAGTGGTGTTCTTCAGTTAAGATATCACCATGCGATCATGTAAAATTTTACTTAATAATTTGTTTTATAACTTGCTTTGAGGCTTCCCAGATGGCTCAAGTGATAAAGAATCTGCCTGCCAATGTAGAAGATGCAGGAGATGCAATTTTGTTCCCTGGGTCTGGAAGATCCCCTGGAGAAGGAAATGGCAATTCACTCCACTATTCTTGCCTGGAAAATTCCACGTACAGATATGTCTGGTGAGATATAGTCTATGGGGACACAAAGAGTCAGACACAACTGAGCATGTCCACATGCATTTGCTGAATTTAGTGTAATGATTCTAAGAACTATGTCCTGCTGAGTAATGATTAATGAGATGTTAATAGGCTTTTTGAACAATTTGGTGAATATGATACCAAATACGCTTAGGAAATGCAATTTTGATTTTATTTTTACAGCATGACTTTTCAGTCTTTAATAGATTCACATGCATTATGACTATCCAGAGTGGTGCCTATATTTAACCTTGTTCCCTAATTTTGATATACTTTGAAAAAATGTCAACTTAACAAAATATTTTGAAGAATTTTTAATTTCTACATGTCCATTCATTTGATTTCTTGTGATGTATTTCACCATACCCCACTGAAACAAAATTTACCTATTTCCAAGATTTTTACTGTTGTAAATTTTAATTCATGATATTATATATTGATATTTGTGAGCATCCATCATCCCCCTTCCTTTAGGTAAGATTTATAGGACATGATTTATTGTAGGAATAATAAGCACAATAGAAATAACTTTAATGACTTATATTACATTGATAAAATGGCTACTAGAAAAATTTGTATCTATTTAGACTGCATCTTGAAAAATCTGAGACTAGTCGTTTCTCCATATTTCATCTGCTTTTCCATATTTTTACTGGATGTTTTTATCTTTTTAAATTGAAATATGGCAGTTCCAAGTGAATTTTCTGTAAATAATATGTTTTTTTTGTCTTCTTTATGCTTGCCAATTTTTATAATCAAACATTGAGTTAATAATACTGTTTATGTCAAAATGTCCTTGCAAGACCCTTTCTCTTGATGATAGGTAGGTTGCATTTTTAGTACCAATATCTCACTCTATAGTACCACCCTTTGCTGAGTGACATTGCAGTTTTTACCGCCCCCCCAACACTGCAGATTATATTTCTCCACCCTGTGCTTGCTTTTCAGTCATGTTACCTGGTTTAGTCAATAGATTTAGGCAGATCTAAGGCTGTGACAGTTCCAAGCCTAAGACATTGGAGTCCTTTCATGATTTTCCTTGTTCAGTTTTGCTTCTGATACAGCAGTGAGAAGAACATTCAGAGGTGAGTGTGATGATTCCAAGATAAGAGACCCTTGGAACAGAGCCAGAGTTGTGTCCCACCTCAACCTCCTCACTCCCATCTATAGTCTAGCAAGGTTCAGCCTAGATCAATTAAACCTCTAACAGTAACTTACAGACTCATGAGTTTCCACACATTATTTACATTTTAAACCAGTGCTTGTTTATGGTCTTGATGTGCAGCAACAGTTAACCAGCATGCTCAACTTGATAAAACATACATCTTTCCATTTTCTTTTCTATTTTTAGAATATCTTAAGTCCATCTATGGGACTTCTCTGGTGGCTCAGCAGTAAAGAATCTACCTGCAATTCAGGAGATTTCTATTGGACTCCTGGGCCAGAAAGATACCCTGGGGAAGGAAATGACAACCTGCTCCAATATTCTTGCCTGGGAAATATCATGGACAGAGCTGTCTGGTGGGCTGTAGTCCAGGAGATCACAAAAGAGTCAGACACAACTTAGAAAATAAAAAATAACAAAATCAACAAAGTCCATCTATAAGAAATAGTGTCTGAAATGGATTCTACTAACTCACATAATATTTAAAATGTTTGAACTCTTAGTATGGACCAGTCACTCCTCTAAAAAGTTTAAAATATTACTTGATAAAATATTTTCAACAAGAATTTGGATTAGTAGTAGTATTTCCATTTCCCAAATGAGATAACTACCATGAAAGGGATTTTAACAATTTCTCCCAAAGCAGAAAACTACTGAATTACGAAGACAAATTGCAAAATTAAGCATGGAATGGAGAGTTTCTTTTTTAAACTACTGTACAATTCTGCCTGTCAAGACCTAACCAATTTTTCCTTTACTGTTATTGAGTATCACCCCCCCCTCTGCCATGTGAAAGCACAAGTTTTGGGTCTGTTCTTGGGTATTTTATCTTATTACATCAATCTAATAGTTATCAGCCTACTTGTGTCTTTCCCAATTAACAGTCAAAAGGAAAAGCTAGGCTATATCTCATCTAATTCATGCTTCCCATAAAAGTTTACTTTCCATAAATGTGTATATATGGAGGGAGGATAAGAACAGTAAGGAAGGGAAAACAATGAATCTAGTCTAAATAGCTCTCCTCCAAAGTTCCACACTAGACCACTGGAATTATCATATACAGAAACTGTTTGGTGTGTTATTCCCATATCAGAGTTTATATTAGTATATCCTTCTGGGTCTGGGGTCAAAAATTAAGCCAGATGAAAGGACTTGTACCCAGAGAATATGAGGGGAAATCTAAGTTTTTCTTTAAGAGAAGACTTGTCTGGAAACCATCACTGAATTGCTCAAGAATTTTTATGCTAAGAGTTGACTCATTGGAAAAGACTCTGATGCTGGGAGGGACTGGGGGCAGGAGGAGAAGGGGACGACAGAGGATGAGATGGCTGGATGGCATCACCGACTTGATGGATATAAGTTTGAGTGAACTCTGGGAGTTGATGATGGACAAGGAGGCCTGGCGTGCTGCGATTCATGGGGTCGCAAAGAGTCGGACACGACTGAGCGACCGAACTGAACTGAAATGAAGTGAGCTGTGTATGCTAACTTTGTGTCCCTCCATCTTGCTAAACTCATTATTTCTTGGAGTTTTTTTTTTTTTTTTTGGTTTGTTTGTTTTTTTAATAGATTTTTTGGAATTTTCTATGCAGGTAAGCAGTTTCTCTGAATCGTTTTATTTCTTCTTTTCAGATATGTACGCCTTTTCTTTCTTTCTATAGACTTATTGCACTGACTACAGTTTCTAGTATGATACTGAATAGGAGTGGTGAGGGAAGTTATTTTTGCCTTATTTCAATCTTAGAATAAACTGTATAGTTTTCACCATTAAATATGTTATCTATTGTTTTGTGAGGACTTCCCTGGTGGCTCAGACGGTAAAGCGTCTGTCTACAATGCGGGAGACCCGGGTTCGATCCCTGGGTTGGGGAGATTCCCTGGAGAAGGAAATGGCAATCCACTCCAGTACTATCGCCTGGAAAATCCCATGGACAGAGGAGCCTGGTGGGCTACGGTCCATGGGGTCGCAAAGAGTTGGACACGACTGAGCGACCTTACTTCATTGTTTTGTGAAGATGCTCTTCATCAGGTTAAGGAAGTCCCTTTTGACTCCTAATTTAATTAGAGTTTAAAAAAATAATAAATGGATGTTGTGCTGTGCTTAGTCACTCAGTTGTGTCTGACTCTTTGTGACCTCATAGACCGTAGCCCACCAGGCTCCTCTGTCCATGGGGATTCTCCAGGCAAGAATACTAGAGTGGGTTGCCATGCCCTCCTCCAGGGGCATGGTGGATATTGAATATTGCTAAATGCCTTTTCTGATTATATGGTTTTTCTCAGTAACACTAATTTTCAAATGTTGAACTAGCCTTGTGTTACTTAGATAAAACTCATTAGGTCATGGTATATATATATATTTAATAGATTGTTGGGGTTGTTAAATTTCATTGGGGGTTTTTACATCAAAGTCCATGAATAATAGTGATCTGTAATTTACTTTTCCTGAAATGTGTTTTTTCTTGCTGTTATATAATAGTGGTTTCATAAAATGAGTCAGGAAATATTCCCTCACATTTATTTTCAGAGAGATTGTGTAATAGTTCTTCCTTAACTATTTGCAAGAGATCATTACTGAAAGCATCTGGGCTTGAGTGTTTTTTTTTTTTTTTTTTTGGGGGGGGGGATGGTTTTAAACTACAAATTCAGTTTCTTTGACACACATATAGAATTTTCAGGTTATCTATTTTTCTTTTTTGAATGTTAGTGGTTTGTATCTTTCAAGAAATTGGTTCATTCATCTAAGTTGTAGAATTTACATGCAGAGAGTTGCTTATAACACACCCTTATTATGTAAGGTTTTTTTCTTACTGTTAGAAATATTCAGAGGTATTTTTTGTCATCTTCATTAGGACTGCTAAAAAGTCAGTCATAATCACAATTAAAAAACTTTTAAAATTAAAAAAAATTATTTGAAGTTACCTATTGGTAGCATATTAGATATGACTGAGCTCAATGTCAAAAATCTTTTTGCTTCCTTCTCTGTTTTTGATAGTCTTGCAAGGAGGTTAATTTTGCCAGCATTCTCCTGGCTCATATATGTGCCTAAAACAATTGCTTTCTCAAATCCTCATTTAACATTTGATCCACTGCCAGCTGCTTTAAATTTAGACCAGAAAGCTGCTTTAGAATCTGCAAGTACTTCAAACTACTGTTTTATCACATACTCACAACTTTTTCCCCTTTAAATTTAAAAGCTTTATTAATATTCAGCTGTCAATGCTTTAGTTTCAGAAATTTTTTTTATCTTCACACACTTATGTAGAGTGAAACTGAAAGTATTGGAAAAAAATCCTCCTCAGAAAAATAATTCAAAAATCTTAACTAGATGACTATAGTCATGGTTATTACTACTAGTTGATTACCAATTTTTCTCTAATAGGATAGTACTTTTTTTCATCCATACGGACAGTTGTTTAGTTTTCAGGTTTTGATGAAGGGAAAAATCATATTGATATCAAATAAACTATGTGTATGTGTGTGAGTGTGTGTATATGTCATATACACATGTAACAAATATTTTTTGTGAAAATTAAAAAAAAAACAAAATTTCACAATACATTGGATAATTTTAAGTAAAGTGCTATGATGATAAATATTTCTAGAGAATTTTAGATAAAAAATATGCTGCAACCCACTCCAGTATTTTTGCCTGGAGAATCCCGGGGACAGGGGAGCCTGGTGTGCTGCCATCTATGGGGTGGTGCAGAGTTGGACATGACTGAAGCGACTCAGCAGTTCAGTTCAGTTCAATTCAGTCACTCAGTAGTGTCTGACATTTGGTGACCCCATGAATCGCAGCACACCAGGCCTCCCTGTCCATCACCAACTCCTGGAGTTCACTCAGACTCACGTCCATTGACTCAGTGATGCCATCCAACCATCTCATCCTCTGTCGTCCCCTTCTCCTCCTGCTGCCAATCCCTCTCAGCATCAGAGTTCTTTCCAATGAATCAACACTTCGCATGAGGTGGCCAAAGTACTGGAGTTTCAGCTTTAGCATCATTCCTTCCAAAGAAATCCCAGGGCTGATCTCCTTCAGAATGGACTGGTTGCATCTCCTTGCAGTCCAAGGGACTCTCAAGAGTCTTCTCCAACACCTCAGTTCAAAAGCATCAATTCTTTGGCGCTCAGCCTTCTTCACAGTCCAACTCTCACATCCATACATGACAACTGGAAAAACCGTAGCCTTGACTAGACGGACCTTTGTTGGCAAAAGAATGTCTCTGCTTTTGAATATGCTATCTAGGTTGGTCATCACTTTTTTTCCAAGGAGTAAGCATCTTTTAATTTCATGGCTGCTGTCACCATCTGCAGTGATTTTGGATCCCCCAAAAATGAAGTCTGACAGTTTCCACTCTTTTCCCATCTATTTCCCATGAAGTGATGGGACCAGATGCCATGATCTTCGTTTTCTGAATGTTGAGCTTTAAGCCAACTTTTTCACTTTCCACTTTCACTTTAATCAAGACTTAGCAGTAGCAGAAGTTATCTATACACTGTCATAAATTATCTAGAACATAGTAACTAAAAACAAGAAATCTTCATTATTTCTCTGAGTTGCTATGTCTGGAACCCAAGTGTAGCCTTTGCTGTGCCTCTGATTTAGCATCTCTCTGGGGACTGAAGAGAGGTTTGGAGGAATGGATGCAGCATGCCCAGGCTCAGCTAAGGCAGGATGGCCTTCTGAGCTCACTCAGGAAGCTACTGGTTACTATCAGGTCCACACTGACTGATGGGTAAAGGAAGACATCCTTTCCCTGCCCCATGACCCTCTCCAAAGGGCTTCTCCCAGAGCCAGAGCAGAGAGAGAGAGAGAGAGAGAGAGAGAGAGAGAGAGAGAGAGAGAGGTAGAGAGCTGGAATTCACAATATTCACAATAATCTTATCTTGGGAGTGACTTTTCATGACTTTTGATGTGCTTTATTTGTTAGCAGTGAGTCACTGGATCCAGTAATACTCAAGGAGAGGGACTATCTAAGGGTTTGAATATAACAGGGTTGGGCGGGGGCACTTTAGCTGCTAAGATGAATCAGTTATTTTATATTGTTTTTGTTGTTGTTCAGTCACTCAGTCATGTCTGACTCTTTTCAACCCCATGGACTGCAGCATTCCAAGCTTCTCTGTCCTTGACTGTCACCCAGAGTTTGCTCAAACTCATATCCATTGAGTTGGTGATGTCACTTAACCATCTCATCCTCTGCCACCCCCTTTTCCTCCTGCCCTCAATCTTTCCTAGCATCAGAATCTTTTCCAATGAGTCAGCTTTTCACATTAAGTGGTCAAAAGATTGGAGCTTCATCTTCAGCATCAGTCCTTACAATGCATATTCATTGGCTGGTTTCCTTTAGGATTGACTGGTTTGATGCTTTTGTTCACTTCCCCTCACTCTCTGGTAAGTGTACTCTCTCTAGTTTAACATTTAGATATATACATTATGCGTTGAATTTGTCATGTGAGTGTATGTTCCCTGATTCTTTATCTCATCACAACAAAGATTTGGAGCGACAGATATTAAAGCCCTCAGTGTGTCACAGCTCTCGGGTCTTGGACAAACCGTGTTATAGCTCTTAGGCAAGTCAGTGTTACAGCTCTATTTTATTTAGAAGATAGCAGGAGAATCCATCCTCAAAGCATGAGGGCATGCCAACCCAAAGATTTGAAGGGAAGAGAGTGGAGGAGCCTGTGGGAGAGGGAGAGAAAGAGAGAGAGGGAGAGAAAGAGAGAGAGGGAGAGAGAGAAACAGCACACGCATGCGGGAGAGAAAGAGAGAGAGAGCACACGCAGAAGGGAGAGAAGAGAGAATGAGAGAGCATGCAGGAAGGAGAGAAAGAGAGAGTGCTTTGGCTCCTCCTTTTATATATTTTTGCCTCCACCTGGGCCTGCCCTATGCAAATTGGGCTTAGCCAGGAGTGCTGTTCTTTCTACCTGAAGTCTTCACTCTTGTCCTTTGACCTTCCTGTGACCTTCCTTGTTTTTTAGCCACTGCCATTTTGGACTCCATTTCCCTATTCTACCTACCTAACATTCCCCCCTCAAGAGATGGGAGGCCCAATTCTTTGAGAATAGGGGCATCGAGGTCTTTCTGGCTACTTCCTGCTGAACTGGGGTGGCGAGGGGTGCTGGGTCTCCCCCTCTTGCTAATCTCAAGCCTCAGAGTCCTTATAGCAGTGTCCATCTAAGGTGTGATATTTTTTGTGGTCGGCTGTAGTTTTATATCTTTGTTGAACTGGCATTGCATGTTGTAGCTTGTTGACAGGTGTATTGAGTGTCGTCTTCTGTCTTCTTCCATGGCTTGACTTGTGAGTAGTGAATCCAGAAGTCATGTCCTGGTACCTTGACTTCTGTGGGGGTAGAAAGTATTACAGGGTAGGGGCCCTTCCATATGGGCTGGAGTTGAGCTTTTGGGGACCCATCTTTCCAGACTTTAATTAGGACTTAAGTCCCTGGAGCATATAGTGGTGACTCCTTAGAATCTTTTGGGTCCTGGTTTATATCCCACAAGCATATATCCTGTTGGAATTGCCCAATGGCCATGGTATAAGACTGGAGGGTCTGAACCTCTGGATCTAGGAAGAGGTCACTGACATAAACAAAAGGTCTGCCATATAGCATCTCATAAGGACTAAGATCAAGCTGTTCCTTAGGGGCAATGTGGGTGCGGAGGAGAGCTATCGGTAAAGCCTCCTTCCACCCCAGGAAGGTCTCCTGGGTTATCTTTTTCATAGCTGATTTTAAGAATTGATTGGCTCTTTCTACTTTTCTTGAAGATTGAGGCCTCCAGGCACAATGGAGATAATAAGTAATGCCCAATGCTTTTGAGACCCCTTGGGTGACCTTGGAAGTAAATGATGTCCCATTGTCACTTTGTAATGACCTAGGCAGAATAAATCTTGGAATGATTTCATGAAGCAGTTTTTTTACCGCCTCCTCAGCCTTCTCAGTCTGGGTGGGAAAGCCTTCAATTCATCCTGTGAATGTATCTATCATGACTAATTGGTATTTATACCCTTGAGAAACTGGCATCTGGGTGAGGTCCATCTGCCAGTCCTCTCCTGGGTATGTCCCATGTCGTTGGATGGGCTGGGCCAGCTGGGGTCTTCGAGCTCCTTGGGGGTTGTTTAATTGGCAAGTGGGACAAGAGGAGACCACCTGTCTTATAGTTGTTTGGAAGCCTGTTTCTCTGAAGGACCTTTTTAGTAATCTTTGGAGGGCCTTTTCTGCTAAATGAGTAGTGGCATATAAGGAGTTAACCAACTTCCATTGGAGGTTCCAGGCAGAAAAAGGAGTCCCTCCTTTTGGAGCCACCCCATATGATCTTCTTGAAAGCACTCCCTCTTAGCTTTAAGAGTCTCACCTTTAGTATATGAAGGAGTTTCTGGCAAATTAGTTTGTGGAACTAAGGTGGCAATCCCTATTAGGTCATGCTTCTGTAATGCTGCTCTCTTAGCTGCCTGATCAGCTGCTTGGTTCCCTCGTGCCACTTCTGTGTCCGCTTTTTGGTGTCCTTTACAGTGGGAGACTGAAACCTGAGTGGGCAGATGGACTGCCTCCGAAAGTTGAAGCATCTGATCACCATATTTGATTGAGGATCCTTGGGTGGTCAAGTGGCCCCTTTCTTTCCAAATAGCAGCATGTGCATTTAGCACCAGAAAGGCATATTTGGAATCAGTGTAAATGGCTATTCTTCTTCCTTTTCCCAGCTCTAAAGCTCGAGTCAGGGCTATGAGCTCAGCTAATTGGGCTGAAGTACCTGGTGGCAGAGGCTTAGCCTCTATGGTCTCAAAATTGGAGACTACTGCATACCCGGCTCTTCTTTTTCCATCCAAGACAAAGCTGCTTCCATCAGTGTACCAGATTTCCTCAGGATTGGTCAGAGGATCTTCTGTCAATCCCTCTCGTGGTTTTGTCCAGTGGTCCAACGTTTCTAGACAAGAGTGAAAGGGGAGAGAGCCCTCGGGGGTAGGCAGGAGGGTGGCTGGGTTAAGAACCTCACAAGGGGATGTAGTGAGGCCTGGATTTTCCATCAGCATTACTTGATATCTGAGGATTCTTTGATCAGACATCCATAAATAGCCTCTCCCATTTAGGAGTTATTTTACTTGGTGGCTGGTAAAAATAGTTAGTTTGCCCCCAAAGGAGAGTTTTAAAGCATCTTCTATCATGATTGCAATAGCTGCACGATTTCGAAGGCAGGGGGGCCAGCCTCAGGTAGTTGGACCGAGCTTTTTGGATAAGTAAGCTACAGGCTGGGGCTCAGATCCCAACCTTTGAGTTAACACTCCCAAAGCTATGCCCTCTCTTTCATGGACATAAAGTTGGAATGCTTTTTCTGGGTCTGGCAACCTAAAGGCAGGTGCCTGAGTTAAAGCCTGTTTTAGTGTAGCTTCTGCCTTCTTTTGAGGAGGTCCCCACATCAATGGGATTGAATCATCTCATTCCTTTAAGCTTTCATATAAGGGCTAGGCAATTATACCATAGTTGGATATCCAGGTTCTACAATATCCAGTTAGTCCCAGGAAAGCTCGCAATTGTTTTTGAATCGTCGGGGAGGGCAACTGGAGGATTCCTTGTACCCAATCAGAGGACAGCCTCCTGGATCCGTGTGTAATCTGAACTCCCAGGTAAGTGACCTTTGTCTCGACCATCTGTGCCTTAGCACGGGAGACTTTATATCCCCTTTCTGCCAAGAAGTTTAGAACCTGAATTGCATGTTGTTGGGCACTTTTCTCATCTGGAGAGCAGATTAGTAGGTCATCTATGTATTGTAATATTTTTCCATTAGGTCCCAAGTCCAGATATAGGAGATCCCGGCTAAGAGTCTGTCCAAACAGGTGGGGGCTATCTCTGAATCCCTGAGGTAATACTGTCCAAGTCATCTGTTGGCGTTTTTCTCCTGGGGCCTCCCACTCAAAGGCAAAAAGATATTGGGATTCTTTAGCCAGTGGTATGCAAAAAAATGCATCTTTGAGATCCAAGACTGTAAACCACTTGGCACTGGGTGGGATTTTCCCCAAGATTACATAGGGATTGGGTACTGTGGGATGGAGGGGGACTATAGCTTCATTTATGATCCAGAGATCTTGAACCATTCGCCAGGTTCCATCTTTTTTTACTTGAGAGGATTGGTGTGTTACATGGCAAACTGGTGAGGACCAATAGCTCACAAGCAAGGAATTTATTTATTAAAGGCTGTAGTCCCTCCCGAGAGTCTCTTTTGAGAGGGTATTGTTTCCAGTTAGGAAACCGAGTGGGATCTCAGAGGACAATGATGACCGGTTCAGCTTGGTAGGCTCGTCCAGGAATCCCCTGGTCCCACACCTGGGGGTTAATTTTTTTCTTTCCATGACTTTTGGTCCCTCTCTATTGAATGTGTAATGGGTTGCTCAGTGGTAACCAGGAGCTGTAGAGCTCTAGGGGCTGAAAAACTTCCCATCACAAGGGTGGTCCCCAGTTTAGTGAGTATATCTCTTCCCAATAAAGGAGTAGGACACTCAGGGACCACCAGAAACTGGTGGGAAAATATTTGTCCATCCCAGCATCAAAGAAGTGCTCGAGTGAATCTTTTAGTAGTTGCTTTTCCTGTAGCACCCAAAATGGTACAGGTTTGGGAGGAGAAGTCTCCGGAGTAGGAGATCAAGACACACTAGGTAGCCCCTGTGTCAACCAAGAAATTTTCAGGCCTACCTGCCACATCCAGTTGCACCCTTGGCTCCAGCCCTGTGATGGTCATCTGTGAGAGGCAGGCTGGCTGGAGCCGGCCGCTTCAGTCCTCTTGAACCATCTTGAGGGTAGGCTTGGCACTTGACCTTGAGGCTCTTGGGTTCCGAGGGCAGAGTGCTGCCCAATGTCCCAGTTGATGGCATTTGTGGCAAGCCGTTCTAGGAGACTCGTCGCAGTTTGGACACTCTTTGGCCCAATGCCCTACCTGTCTACAGATCAGGCATTTGTCTCGTGCCTTGTCCTTAAAGGACTCAGGGTTTGCCATAGGGCTTTTCTGGAGGGCGGCCAGCATCTGGGCATGCCTTGTGTCTTTCTTTCTCTCCTTCTCCTGGGCCTTGGCCTCCTTCTCCTGTTCTCTGTTATAAAAGGTATTGGTGGCTATCTGGACCATCTCATCTAAAGAGGCAGCAGGGTCCTGCTGTTGTAGTTGTTGTAACTTAATTCTGATATCTGATGAACATTGGGACAGGAATTTGTCCTTTAAAATCACCTGTCCCTCATAAGAGTCTAAGTCCAGATTGGTAAACTTTTGGAGTGCCTCTTTTAGCCTTTTTAGAAAGGCAATGGGGTTCTCAGTGGGCTCCTGAGTTATTGCTGAGACTGGGCACAGCCCCACAATAGGCTTCCATCTGTTTCCATGGGTAGACTTCCTTAGGGGTGAGTCTTTCTGAAGCTTATCCTACCCAGAACTGTTGCAACCTGAGAGCCAGGCGTCCCTCGGTCAGGGTGCAGATCCCCAGGCAGGCTGAGGTGTGACAGCCTCCTAGAGATCGAATCCCTGGGCAGGTCGAGGCGTGACGGCCTCCTGGGACCCCTGGGACTAGCGGATCCCCGAGCAGGTTGAGGCATGACAAACTTTCGAGGACCAGATCCCTAGGCAGGTCAAGAATTGATGACCTTCTGGGACTCCCAGAACTAGCAGATCCTTGAGCAGGTTGAGGCGTGACAACCTTTCGATGACCTGATCCCTAGGCAGGTCAAGTCATGATGACCTTCTGGGACCCCTGGACTGGAGTTGGGTGTCCCCAAGATCTCCAGTGTGACCAGTGCTGGGTAGAATTTTAAGGGGTTTGTATGTAAGCTCATCCTACCTAGTACTGTTGCAACCTGAGAGCCAGGCGTCCCCGGGTCAGTGTGCAGATCCTCAGTCAGGCTGAGGCATGACAGCCTCCTAGAGATCGAATCTCTGGGCAGGTCGAGGTGTGACAGCCTCCCGAGAATTGGGTCCCTGGGCAGGTCGAGGCGTGACGACCTTCTGGGACCCCTGGGACTAGCGGATCCCCAAGCAGGTTGAGGCGTGACAACATTTTGAGGACCAGATCCCTAGGCAGGTCAAGGTGTGATGACCTGGGACCCCTGGACTGGAGTTTGGGCGTTCCCAAAGTCTCCAGTGTGACCAGTACTGGGTAGGATTAGGGGGTTGGATATTATAGAGTATTTCCCTCCCAAGGCCAGCTGTTTTCTGGTTGTCTCTCCAGAAGATTGTAGAGGCAACCTTGTGGGTCTCGATGGGGCTCAGGAAAAGAGCATGAAACAGGAGGGAAGGGGGAAGAGCACAACCTTTGCAAGAATGACATAGCACAAGGGGATAATGTAAACCAATTAAAACCAACTGGGTCCAAGATGAAAGGTAAAATTCAAGTACTTAATCCCCAATCTATAAGCCAACAGACACACCCAGAGGTGGCAGGACAGCTCCAAGGCAAGGTCAAAAGAGGGAGGAGTGGGTGGTTCCCCAATGGTAGGGATGATCCTCTCACTCATTAGCATATGAATTCCATCAGATCTCGAAACCTAGCCAGGCCTAATTCCGTGGCCCCAGCCCTTGCCCTTGGCAATGATTCACACCCTGAAAAGTGGCTTCTCTCTGGATCCTAACAAATCCACCTCTTATCGCTTTGTCTCTCAATGAATTTTTGCAATGAGACATCAGGGCCTGAGTTTCATTAGTTTTGGCCGAGCTTATGTCCCAGGAGAGAGCTGAAGGACAGGAGGAAAAAGCAGTGGGAAAAACGTGCCAAGGAATCCCCTTCATAGCCCGCCAGAAAATTTGCTAAATTTCTGACTGGTGCTCACAATTTCATTGGTCTGATCCTTGGCACAGAGAAGAGAAAGGACAGAAGAACCCCCACTGGCTTGTGTACCAGCTACTGGGGCTCAGCAGATAGCGCCTTTGGGACATGCTGAGGAGTAGCCTCTCCAGAGTTCCTCAATTGTGCCCCCTGCTGCCTGCTTGTTTGCAGGAGGTTTGAGGGAACAAGAAACAAGAGATTGTAAAGGAATTAAGATTTCCTTAGGCATGTCCCTCCAGCGAGGACCTCTTGTCTTAACCAGAGTTATTCTGGGATCTGAGACTGGGCTACGTGAGCTTTCTGTCGAGTTTGTTTTTTGCTGTCCCGGTTTCTAGCACTATGGGCCTTCCCCTGCGCTGGATTTTCTTCACGTTCCGCCTCTACTGCTGGAGCTTCGCTGAGCTGGGCTTCTGCTGTACCTTGCCTCTTCCGCGTGGAGGTTGTTTCAGCCAGGTTACATCTGAGTCACAGCACCATAGATGTCACGCGATTGTATGTTCCCCAGTTCTTTGTCTCATCACAACAAAGATTTGAAGCAACGGACATTAAAGCCCTCAGCGCATCACAGCTCTCGGGTCTTGGACAAACCGTGTTATAGCTCTTAGGCAAGTCAGTGTTACAGCTCTATTTTATTTAGAAGATAGCAGGAGAATCCATCCTCAAAGCATGAGGGCATTCCAACCCAAAGATTTGAAGGGAAGAGAGAGAGAGAGAGAGAGCAAGAGCAAGCACATACACGAGGGAGAGAAAGAGAGAGAGAGAGCACTTTGGCTCCTCCTTTTATATGTTTTTGCCTCCACCTGTGCCTGCCCTATGCAAATTGGGCTTAGCCAGGAGTGCTGTTCATTCTACCTGAAGTCTTCACTCTTGTCCTCAGACCTTCCTTTGACCTTCCTTGTTTTTTAGCCACCGCCATTTTGGGCTCCATTTCCCTTTTTTACCTAGCTAATAAATTCAACCTGTAAACTCTTTATATTTTTTTTCTTTTTCTGCAACAAAATAAAGTAAAACAAACTTATTGTCAGAGTGTCATTCCTGCAGCATGCTAGTGTAACGCTTTGAAATCTTCTTTGGATTCTGGCCTGTCTGTACTATTACAACAACCACACTGCATTCATTTAAGGATACTGTGTGTGCTTGATTCTGTTTTCTGTTTTTGTTCATGTCCAGTGTGGTTATTTTTTACTTATTAATACTGCTTTTCCCCTGGGGTAGTTTGAAAATGTTGTGAGCATTTTTCCTATTTTTAAAAATCATTTGGGGAATGCTTTTTAATTTCTCTTCTTTGGAATTTAGCTTCATTTTATATTTATTGTTTATGTATTCTGTTTTCTATACAATTTCTTTATGGTCAAAATGCCATTTTAGCAACAATGTTAACAAAAATATAGTATTGTTTTAAAGTTTGGAAATTACTCTGACATCTTGTATTTATGTTAAAATTTTTAGCATAAATGTAACAATTTGATAATATTTTATAACATACATAGGTTTTTCTTGATTTCTTGATGATATAATAAGCTAAAAAAAGAGATATAGGTTAGTTGTATTCTGTTCAATATTTATAGATGAATAAACTTAATCTAGGGCTTCCCTGGTGGCTCAGAGGTTAAAGCATCTGCCTGGAATGCAGGAGACCTGGGTTCAATCCCTGGGTCGGGAAGATCCCCTAGAGAAGGAAATGGCAACCCACTCCAGTACTCTTGCCTAGAGAATCCCATGGAGGGAGGAGCCTGGTAGGCTACAGTCCATGGGGTCACATGACTGAGCGACTTCACTTTCACTTTCAAACTTAATCTGAGATGATAAATAATTGAAGGATTAAAAAAAATAAAAACTAGTGGAGATCACAGGCTAGGGTTGGAACTGAGTTCTGAAATTAAGCATACCAGTGTCTTCTTTAATCAGTTCTTATTTTCATTATGGACAATGTATGCAACCATTTTAGGGTTTCACTGTTTTCACTAAAAACTTCCCTGGTGGCTCAGTGGTAAATAATCTGCCTCCCAATGCAGAAGACACAGGTGATGCAGGTTCTATCTCTGGGTTGGTAAGATCCCCTGGAGAAGGAGACAATCCACTTCAGTATTTTTGCCTGGAAAATCCCATGGACAGAGGAGCCTGTTGGGCTACAGTCTGTGGGGTCACAAAGAGTTGGACATGACTGAACACACAAGACACACAGTACATTCTCTTGGCTTTCAAAACAAAATCCAAATTCTTGACTCTATTAGTTTGGGTAATTTTAAATTACCTAAATGTAATAGATATGTATCAAAGTTGCAGTAGTATATGTCAACGAAAAAGATGAACAAAATGAGTTGCAAGTTAAGTTTTATTTGGGGCAAAATGAGGACTTCAGTCCAGAAGACAGTACTTTAGACAGCTCTGAGAGACTGGTCCAAACAGCCTCTGGGGGAAGGTCAATATATAAGATTTTGGTAAAGGGGGAGTTCAGTGCAATCAAGCCTGTACTTTACAAAAGGTTTTCTGCTAATCATGAGGAGCTGATGTCACCATAAACAGATTAAGTGATTTTCTAGATATTAAAAGAGGCAAGGATTGGAATCATGAAATCACGTCCTGAAAATATCTATCTAAAGATCTGTTCTACTAGTTCCCTGGAGCACAGAGTGCCTCATTCTCCAAGCTGAATTCCCCTTACAGGGTGTTGAAGGTCAGTAGCTGCAGCAGCACAGAGTTCAGTCTCTGCAGAGGCAGATGGCAAACACCCTTGCTGTTGTTATTCAATCACTGGCAAATGTTCTTGGCAAGTGTCGATTTGTCGTTGAAACATAGTACAGGAAATTCCTGGGGCTTCTCTGGAGACTCAGATAGTAAAGAATCTACCTGCAATGTGGGAAACCTAGGTTTTATCCCTGGGTTGGGAAGATCCCCTGAGGAGGGCCTGGCAACCTACTCCAGTGTTCTTGTCTGGAGTATCCCCATGGACTGAGGTGCCTGGCAGGTTGCAGTCCATTGGGTCACAAAAAGTTGAACACAACTGAGTAAGCACACACTCACACATTTGAAATGCTTATTTTGGGCTCATATAAAACCTGAAACCCATTTTCCTGATTATATTATTGTTTTCTTCTAATTGTAATTAAGTAGTCCAAGCCCTCTGAAAACCTGGTTCTTCCAGCTTTAACTTTCAAAGTTGTCATTGCTTGCTTCTATTTAGTCTGTAGAAAGAAAAAAAAAAAAAAAAGTTGATCAGAGTTAACATGGCAGGGATGTGTTTCTTGAACATTTAAGTCCACCCCTATCTCTTTTGTTTGGCTGTGTCCTCTATTTAATACAAGCTGAATCCTTTCTAAAATTCATATTCTTCAGAAAAAACATGAAAATTCCAATTCTTCATAAAGCCCTTTCCTAACAATGGAATACTACATCTTCATCATTTTATTTCAGAGCCCTAATTCATTCCAACCTTATCTTAATCTGAAAACATCATATTCACTTATTGTTTTGTTTTTTATTCATTTGTTGTTTCTCTCTCTGCACTGCCTTAAGGTTCCCCTTGATTCTTGTGTTCAAGGGTGCACTTAGATGGACCTACATCTCATAGGCACTTAACTAAAAGCATTTTGGAATGAGTGGATCAGCATGCATACAAACTTCTTATCATCTCTACTTAAAAAATATATATATAGAAAAATTAAGACTTCTAAGGCTTTTCTGTGGATGAAATTAGAGAAAAGGAGCATAATAAAACATTAAGGAAAATCTCAAAATCTGCATAGTGTTTCAGAAGTTGACAAAATAGAAACCGGAGCTTCAGACACCTTAGCTAGGCTTTGTTTCAGAACTGTACAGTAGTTCTAATTAGCAATCAAACATTTCCATATATAATATGTTCTAATTTCTCTAAAGACATGGGTTCTTAAAAGATTTAACTCTCCTTCCTCATTAACTTCCCATCCCCATTATTTTGCTATACTGGAGGACTATTAGTTCAAAGACAAGAGTGACTTTGAAGTTTAGTATGAAAAACATTGTTTGTAATTTTTAATGTAAGTCCATTTTTTCCATTTTACTTTCTCCATCTTCCTCTCTGTAAGGCTTCTAGTCAGAGCAGCAATGAAAACAGAAGCTTAGTTGGTTGATGATTCACAGTAGAATGTTATCATTTGACTGTTTAATTACTTCATGTTTTGTGCAGTAAAATAATACCTATTTGTAAAAGAATATTCTGTGGATTTGTACTTATTTGCAGAATGTTAACCATTAAAATAATTAAAAATAGAAATGCATCTTATCCTCCAAAAGTAAGTGCATTAGCATTAACCCTACATATGTTTACTCAAAAGTCTAATTTGAGGTTTGAATTTAAAGGGAAAAAAAAAAAACAGTATCATAATAAAGCATGACAATTGTTACTAGCTTCAGAAACCACTTTATAAATAAATCAAACCACATTAGAAGGAAGATCTCTAACTGTTCTCTCAAGGTCTTGCTAATCATTCCTGTATTCAATACAGTGACATTCTGCTCTAGTAAAATGATATGAATAGCCTCAATAATTTGGCTAGTCTCTCAGAGTTTATGTAATTGGATTGTAAATCCTTCTAATGAGATTTGCCCTCTGTAAATCTTGATCCAGCCTTTTCCTTATTTTGCCTCTTTTTTGGTTCATATATTTTAGGAATAGGATCCAAGGTATCAAAAAGTGATGTGGTTCCTAGGGAATGGGTTCTCTGCAGAAAAAATCTAACTGACCTTCATGTCGCAATGACTCAGGCAGTATTTAATTTTCAAATCTTATAGCACATTGAATTTTGGCAATGATAATGTGCATAAGCTAGGAAATAAAAGCCACTTATGATGTGGCAAGAATAATACTCTGAAAAATTAGAAAAAGTAAAGCTCATGTGCCAAGACTCTTTTATCACTTTTAGGTAAGTTGACCTAATTTTAAGTAAGGAATTCAGGAGCTCTATTTCACATACAATTGAAAAACAAAAAACAAAAAACAGTAGGCTGTAAAAGTGATGTTACAGAATTTCCATGCAGACTGTCCATTCAAGGAAAGCAACAGGCTCAGGTAAGAAGTCAGTAAAATCGAGTTAACGTCTTGATTGTTAAGTGAGTTCCTAGGAGAAGTGGTAGAATGTCTGGTAGTGGTTGATAAAGAGAATTCTAGAATAAGAGAGAACTCTAGTCAAATCCTAACACATGTCATTTTCCTAGCTGTGTGTCTTGAGACAAATTACTTAATCTCTCTGAATCCTGTGTTCTTATATTGGAGATGGAATTAATTAAATATAAGTCAAATAGTTATTGATAATGCTAAATTAATATTAGTAGTGTATGAAGTGATTTAGGGCATAATGACTGTGAATATGTTGATGGTGGTGATGATCCCTAACGTAGAGTCATGTGCAGTCAGTTTATTTAGTTCTGTCATTCTACATATCATTATAATAAATACTGATACAACTTTCCCCTGACATCAGGCATATTTTGGACTGTGTATGATAGTATAACTTATACTGAGTGAAGACTATGTGTGATATTAATTAGAATATAAACTAGCTTTAATAAATATCACTTAAATATAATCATTTATCCAGTAACAATTCCCTATTATTTTTAGTGAAAATTTTAAAAATTATATTTTATATATCTTAATTTGATTATGCAGAAAGATAAATCAAATATCAAATTACAGGTAAAGAATGTTTTTTTCTTGTTAGCTGACACCATATTTGTCACCATATTTGTTCAAAATCCATCTATCTTCTTAAAATTAAGCTCAAGATAAATCATTCTATGTGGCCAATTAGCCCACGAAAACTATAATAAAATATATCTTCTGGAGAATTACCAAATTATAAAGTATTTCAAATTTTGTTTTTTTCTGTTGTCTGGATTATACCTTTAATATATGTATATACATAAAGATATATATATATATACATATATATAAAGACACACACATGTATATATAAAGATATACATATCTTTAATACATATAACAGAGAAAACTGAGTTTTGCATGCTTACTGTGCTAATTACACCAAATATGAATGTGATTGATTACTTTTCTTTGATGATCAGTGGCGCAATGAAATTTAAAATTGAACCCAATGAAACAGGTACCTTGGGATTCAGTTCAGTTCAGTCACTCAGTCATGTCCGACTCTTTGTGACCCCATGAACTGCAGCATGCCAGGCCTCCCTGTCTATCACCAACCCCCGGAGTTCACTCAGACTCACATCCATTGAGCCAGTGATGCCATCCAGCCATCTCATCCTCTGTTGTCCCCTTCTCCTCCTGTCCCCAATCACTCCCAGCATCACAGTCTTTTTCAATGAGTCAACTCTTCGCATGAGGTGGCCAAAGCACTGGAGTTTCAGCTTTAGCATCGTTCCTTCCAAAGTAATCCCAGTGCTGATCTCATTTAGAATGGACTGGTTGGATCTCCTTGCAGTCCAAGTGACTCTCAAGAGTCTTCTCCAACACCACAGCTCAAAAGCATCAGTTCTTTGGCACTCAGCTTTCTTCACAGTTCAACTCTCACATCCATACATGACTACTGGAAAAACCATAGACTTGACTAGACAGACTTTTGTTGGCAAAGTAATGTCTCTGCTTTTCAACATGCTATCTAGGTTGGTCATAACTTCCCTTCCTAGCAGTAGGCATCTTTTAACTTCATGGCTGCAATCCCAATCTGCAGTGATTTTGGAGCCCCCAAAAATAAAGTCTGACACTGTTTCCATTGTTTCCCCATTGTTTTCCGTTGTTCAATTCAGTTCAGTTCAGTCACGTCCTACTGTTTGTGACCCCATGAATTGCAGCACACCAGGCCTCCATGTCCATCACCAACTCCCAAAGTTTACTCAAACTTACGTCCATTGAGTCGGTGATGCCATTCAGCCATCTCATCATCTGTCGTCCCCTTCTCCTCCTGTCCCCAATCCTTCCCAGCATCAGAGTCTTTTCCAGTGAGTCAATTCTTTGCATCAGGTGGCCAAAGTACTGGAGTTTTAGCATTAGCATCATTCTTCCCAAAGAACACCCAGGAGTAGTCTCCTTTAGAATGGACTGGTTGGATCTCTGTTAAATTTCCATGTGAAATACTCTAGCATCCGTCCTTTGTGCTCTCTTGAGAGTCAGAAGAGTGAGTTGTGCACAGTTCACCTGTGGAAAAGAATGAGAGCCGGGCTAAGATGGGAAGATAAAGGGTCTATGGGAGAGGATGTCAAGAGACTCAATGGAGATATTTGATGGAGAGAGCACAAGCAGCCTCAGGTGAGACACGCCAAGAAAACCTGGAGCAGCAAGAGAGGTGGTTTTTCTCATTGATCCATGATTCCCTCTTCTATTTGTTCTTCAACATACACCTCATTATCATCATTTCAATTTTTTGTCCTTTATTAATGTTTTAAATTGACTATGACTATAAATCCAAATGACTCTGGTGCCACTCAGCCCTAATACTAATTACCCCCTGTTTTAAAAGAAAAAACTCAAAATATCACAAAAAATACCAAAGCTGAAAAAAAAAATAACTTTTTTTAAAAGACAAACACTGCTTTTCTCTGTTGTCTGAGACTACTCAAAGTCTCCAGTAAATAATCAGCAAATGAAGTGATTAAAAAAAAAAAAAAGGCAAAGCACTTATCTTTCAAACTTTGGTGATTACTTACATTTAAAATGTGTGACTCTTGTTACACAAGGGTCTATAAGTATTTCATTTCCAGCTAAGGTAATAGCATCATTGGAAAGGAAATACGGTAAAATCATTGTAATTTAGTGGCTTTGAGAGGGGAAATTTGGAACCTACAACAAAATGTATAGTTAGTTCCTTGAATAGATGAGTAAGCATGCTGTAAGGACCAACATGTACATGAGATTTACTGTAATTTCTTACTTAGAAGACTCTCACTTCTTTGATTAGAGTTAAAACTGCCTTGAGGTTTACAATATATTCATCACTATAGAAATGAACACTCAACTATGTAAGGAACAGAGGGGACAAAATATGAGAGTTTGTAAAAAAAAAAAAAAATCAGTTCCATCTATCAACATACTTTAGGAAGTACTAAAAGTGGTCTCTTTTTAAAAAAAAGTTGTCTCTCTCATTTTTACTGGATTATTTATATGTTTCAAGAAAACTGAGCAGTGAAAACTTCCATGTTGTTTTAAGTATATTGTACATATAGATTTTTAAATGTTTTGGAAAATATAGAGGAAAGAGTAGCAGAGATAGAATATGATTTGACATGAGTACATCTATATTTTTTCTTGACTGTTCTTTATTCCTCTGCATTTCCTCTGGCATAGGAGCAGAATTTATTATATATAGATAGATACAGATATACTATAGCTATATGTAGCTATAACTGTATATATATATATATATATATATGGATATAGACATAGATATAGATTGAAGTAGGAAATGTCAGCTTGTTCCAGTATTCTTTCCTAGAAAATTCAATAGTCAGAGGAGCCTGGAGGAGTACAGTCCATGGAGTCACAAAAAGTTGGACATGCCTGAGCACACACGCATTGATATAGATATAGTATAGATATAGATGATATAGATGTAGACATAGGCATAGACATAGATGTATTTCACCTGATCTGGAGAAGTAGAACTTGTTCAACTTGGGGAAACTAAGCAGAATTTTATAACATCCTTAATTAATAAAGGCATTTTCAGTGAAAAATCAGATATCAGTTGGTACTAAAATTAGGATTACAATTTCAATGGAAAATACACTTGTGCCTTTCTATACTTGAACATTTTCCCATTTTCCTTTCCTTTCACTTTTCTCTCAGATTCTCAGCACTTTTAAAGTTTTCTGTCAGAATTTATTTGCTCAAAAGTCACTTTTCAATGCTCTTCTAATTAGCATACGTGGCATTTATAAATATAATATATGGTATTTATGTTTTTTAAATATACAACAATTCAAACTAAGCTATGCATTCCATGCCTCAGTCTCTTTTCATCGGTTAATTGGAATTTATCTCATTTGTGGTCCTGCAGGATGGTCATCTTGTACCATGTTCTACATGACGACAAAGTTGAACATTTGAGCCAAGTTAGTTCAATTATCACACTGCACCCCTGTGGAAAGAGTAGTGAATGTAAAGGTGGGCACTAGGAACCAGGGAGACCAATGAGAATTATCCTGTGATTTCTCCTGCTGAGAGAGTCAATTCCTAGGCAGGTTGATAAGAAGTTCAGGATCCTTGAGAAGGAGAAAGGGGTCTGGGGCTCTCAAGGAGGAGATGGGGGTCTGGAAATATAAAGGAAAAGGAAAAGACAAACTTTTTTTTCTACATTCCTTAGTAAGGGTTATATAACAACAATGTATCCTGCTTGAAGACATGCTTCTCCTTCCTGAAACCTTATAACTAATCCTGTCACATTAAAATGTATACTATGGGAATGGGTATAGTAAGATCTTTAAAACCTTGAGACATTTTTTGATTTATTGTAATAATCAATTAATAAGTATATAATTCCCTTGCTAAGACTAAGGATTAGGGCATTCTTCGTCCCTTTCTGATGTCTATGTCAGAAGCTTTCTCTGTCTCTTTTATTACTTTAATAAAACTGTGTTACACAAAAGCTCTGAGCAATCAAGCTTCATCACTGGCCCGACATTAAATTCTTTTCCTCTGGAGGCCAAGAATCCCAGCATCTTTCATGAGTCAGCAACAACCTTTCATCTTGGGGGCTTGTCCAGGATACTTCAGGACAAGGTAAGGACTCTTGGAGCTCTAGTTCTTTGCTCTCTTAGCAAACATGTTTTCTGCTTTACTTTACTAACTTTTTACTAACTCTGTGTTTGTGTGTTATTGATTAAAAAAGACACATGTGTGAACCAAGAGCTGTGTCTAATCTACGGTTCTGAGGTGACCTCATATGGTTTATGGCAGAAACCCTGTCGGGGATTATGCCGACCTGCTAATATCATGGGACACTCAAAGTCTCCTTTGGGGAATGGTCAGAGATGGATGCAGCATGTGGACTGAACTCTTTTTTGTCACTCAAACTTTTAAGTTTCTTTGACCATTTCATCACTTCTTGGGAATTAGAGCAAAAACAATACCGGGAACTGACTGTGGCTCAGATCATGAACCCCTTATTGTCAAATTCAGAATTAAATTGAAGAAAGTAGGGAAAACCACTAGACCATTCAGGTATGACCTAAATCAAATACCTTATGATTATACAGTGGAAGTGAGTAATAGATTTAAGGGTCTTGATCTGATAGATAGAGTGTCTGATGAACTATGGACACAGGTTCATGACATTGTACAGGAAACAGGGATCAAGACCATCTCCATGGAAAAGAAATGTAAAAAAGCAAAATGGCTGTCTGCGGAGGCCTTACAAATAGCTGTGAAAAGACAAGAAGTGAAAAGCAAAGGAGAAAAGGAAAGATATAAGCATCTGAATGCAGAGTTCCAAAGAATAGCAAGGAGAGATAAGAAAGCCTTCCTCAGGGATCAATGCAAAGAAATAGAGGAAAACAACAGAATGGGAAAAACTAGAGATCTCTTCGAGAAAATTAGAGATACCAAGGGAACATTTCATGCAAAATGGACTCGACAAATGACAAAAATGGTATGGACCTAACAGAAGAAGATATTAAGAAGAAGTGGCAAGAATACACAGAAGAACTGTACAAAAAAGATCTTTATGAACAAGATAATCACGATGGTGTGATCACTCACCTAGAGCCAGACATCCTGGAATGTGACGTCAAGTGGGCCTTCGAAAGCATCACTACAAACAAAGCTAGTGGAGGTGATGGAATTCCAGGTGAGCTTTTTCAAATCCTGAAAGATGATGCTGTGAAAGTTCTGCACTCAATATGCCAGCAAATTTGGAAAACTTGGCAGTGGCCAGAGAACTGGAAAAGGTCGGTTTTCATTCCAATCCCAAAGAAAGGCAATGCCAAAGAATGCTCAAACTACTGCACAATTGCACTCATCTCACATGCTAGTAAAGTCATACTCAAAATTCTCCAAGCCAGGCTACAGCAGTACGTGAACCGTGAACTTCCAGACATTCAAGCTGGTTTTAGAAAAGGCAGAGGAACCAGAGATCAAATTGTCAACATCTGCTGGATCACTGAAAAAGCAAGAGAGTT
Source organism: Budorcas taxicolor (assembly GCF_023091745.1). Lineage (NCBI taxonomy): Eukaryota > Metazoa > Chordata > Mammalia > Artiodactyla > Bovidae > Budorcas > Budorcas taxicolor. The sequence goes on from NC_068910.1 coordinate 77,507,445, forward strand.
CCAGAACAACATCTATTTCTGCTTTATTGATTATGCCAAAACCTTTGACTGTGTGGACCACAATAAAATGTGAAAAATTCATAAAGAGATGGGAATACCAGACCACCTTACCTGCCTCTTGAGAAACCTATATGCAGGTCAGGAAGCAACAGTTCGAACTGGACATGCAACAACGGACTAGTTCCAAATAGGAAAAGGAGTGTGTCAAGGCTGTACATTGTCACCCTGCTTATTTAACTTACATGCAGAGGACATAATGAGAAATGCTGGGCTGGAAGAAGCACAAGCTGAAATCAAGATTGATGGGAGAAATATTGATAACCTCAGATATGCAGATGACACCACACTTATGGCAGAAAACAAAGAGAAACTAAAAAGCCTCTTGATAAAACTGAAAGAGGAGAGTGAAAAAGTTGGCTTAAAGCTCAACATTAAGGAAATGAAGATCATGGCATCTGGTCCCATCACTTAATGGGAAATAAATAAGGAAACAGTGGAAACAGTGTCAGGCTTAATTTTTTGGGGATCCAAAATCACTGCAGATGGTGATTGCAGCCATGAAGTTAAAAGACGTTTACTCCTTTGAATGAGAGTTATGAGCAACCTAGATAGCATATTGAAAAGCAGAGACATTACTTTGCCAACAAAGGTCCGTCTAGTCAAGGCTATGGTTTTTCCAGTGGTCATGTATGGATGTGAAAGTTGGACTGTGAAGAAGGCTGAGCGCCGAAGAATTGATGCTTTTGAACTGTGGTGTTGGAGAAGACTCTTGAGAGTCCCTTGGACTGCAAGGAGATCCAACCAATCCATTCTGAAGGAGATCAGCCCTGGGATTTCTTTGGAAGGAATGATGCTAAAGCTGAAACTCTAGCATTTTGGCCACCTCATGCGAAGAGTTGACTCATTGGAAAAGACTCTGATGCTGGGAGGGATTGGGGGCAGGAGGAGAAGGGGACGACAGAGGATGAGATGACTGGATGGCATCACCAACTCGATGGACGTGAGTTTGAGTGAACTCTGGGAGTTAGTGTTGGACAGGGAGGCCTGGTGTGCTGCAATTCATGGGGCCACAAATAGTCGGAAATGACTGAGCAACTGAACCGAACTGCACCTACTATGTTGGATCATAGACTTTCAAGGGACTTGTGATCTATGCTGTTACTGTGTACTGTTATTTAGGTCCCAAACTTAGATTGGTAGTCAGGAAGTGCCTATCCTTGCTAGGAGTTGAAAATTCACAAGCTAGGTGGAGATCTAGCTCCAAGAGCATCTCTCCGGTTACATGTCATTCAGATGGGAAGTACAGCAGTCTTATTCCGTTGGTATGTTAGTGCTTAGTGAACCAGAGGAGACTCTCCAGTGGCTTTTGTTCCAACTCCTTAGATATTCTTTCTGTGGAACCTGTGGGAATAAACTGGAAGGAGTGGCCCTAATAACTCAAGGACAAAAATCACTTTTTCCTGACCTGCCAACCCTTCACCATCTCTTTTGCTATCTCTTTTACTGATGTGGTGATCCTCAGAAGGAACATATTAGTTTTGTTTGTACTGGTCTTTCTGTGGCCAGGAATACACTCAAGGTCGTGAACAGGCAATCAGGAGACAAATGATTCCCCCAGCGATCTTAGCTTGGGAGACATTCCAGAAGGTTACTCTGATTGGATCCTGGGTGGCATCAGAGGCAAGCAAGGTTTTAACAATGAGGAACTGGGCATTAGTCTGGGATGCCATCAAGTCTACCCTTGGTGCATCTCCACCCTGCCTCGACAATAGAACCAGGCAGGACGAGTAGGGCACCTGCATTGGTAAGGGAAAGACTAAGTCTGACCAGGGAAGGAAGGCTTCGGTGTAAAGTCTGTCTAAACTTACACCCGATTTAGAGCAGGAAGGAACTCTTATGGTAGAAAGATGGCACTGTTTGTTTATTATTATTATTTTTTCTCTCTTAAGGATGGGAACTAGCAATTCCAGCCTCACTTCTTTGAACTGTATCCTGAAAGACTGGGATAGATTTCATCCCCAGAGCTTAAAGAAGACACACCTGATCTTCTTATGCAATACTGCATGGCCACAGCATCCACTGGAGGATGGCAAATGGTGGCCAGTTGAAGGGTCTCTTTATTGCAATACTGTTATACAACTATACCTGTTCTATAGAAAACAGGAGAAATGGGTAGAAGTGACATAGTGTTGTTCTTTATCTCTCTATGAGACACGCCAGACTTGTGTCCTAAGGGTACAGAATTGGATGTGAAACCTTCAGCTCCCTCCTGTCCTCTTACTTTGCCCTTGTATCTGGGGCTCCCAACTTAACAGGTTGAGAGTCAGGGCACTCTCCCAGGAAGGGTTGCCTCAGTCTTGGTAGAAATTCAAACAATACCTGTTGTGGTCAGAACTATCTAGACGATTCAGAAAAAGTACATAGAAGCCATTATGGGACTAATTCTTTACTTTATGACCTTACTTGGAGTAATGTAATGCATGTTTTGGGACAGATGCTGACTCCTGACTCAAGAGCTTGAGTTTTGGGGAAGCTACTACTTTTGGAGATGAATGGCTTGAACATGAGACAAGGAGAAAGAGGGAACATGAAATAGCCCTCCTCCCTACTGGGAGCCAAGTAGTCCCCATAACAGAGCCACTTTGTCATATGTATTCTTGAAGGACACAAGCTAGTGCATGGTAAGATTTTATGCAAAGTTGGCTAACATAGAACAGGGACAGAAGGAAGCTCCTGGTAAATTCATAGATAGATTGATGGAAGACGTTCACAGATTCACTGAGATTGATACCAAAAGTGAAGAGGGAAGAGTGATTTTAAAATATAGATTTCTCAATCAGCTCCAGATATCCACCATAAGCTGTTAAAACAGGCATATGGATGAAATCAGTCTTTAGATAATCTGTTGCAACTGGCTCAGACAGTCGATCATGGCAAGGAATATGAGGAAAAGAAAGAAAGGCAGAAAAAGACAAAGGGATAGGCAGAAGCCCTTGTAATGGCTGTCAGAACTGTTCTTAAACAGACTGAGAAAAATTCCCAGAGAGATCAAGGTGAAAAGGGGTGGGCCTGCTATTACTGTGGAAAGGAGAGCACCCCAAGTGAGATTGCCCTCAGGCACCTAAGCCACACCTGCCTCCATGTCCAGTCTGGCAGGAACCACACTGGAGAATAGACTGCCCCAGAGGCATAGGTCAGAGTTCAGACTCTCAAGACAATCAGGACTGAAGGTGCCTGTGGATCCCCACACATGTTCGCATTCTAATTACACATGAGGAATCCCAGGTACTAATACCTGTTGGGGGGCCAGTACTTTGATATCCTTTTTTGTGTTCATTGAAGCCGCTGGTCCATTTTCTCCCTGAGCCACTTCTGTAATAGGACTGTCTGGACGAGCCAAACTTTATTATTTCAGTCATTCTCTAACCTGCAACTGAGACTCTGCTATTTTCATAGGAGTTTCTGATCATGCCAGAGTTTCCCTCACCCTTTCGGGGAAGGATATACTGAGCAAGGTGCATGCCTGTGTTGTCATGAATATGGAGCCCTCTTTTTCTCTCCCTTTAATTGAACAAAATGCAAATCCTAAAGTTTGGGCTGATGGAAAAACTGGGTCAAGCACAAAATGCTGTTCTGTCCTTATGAAGCTTAAAGACTCTCCCATATTTCCACATCAAAAACAGTATCCACTAAAGCCTGAGGTTAATGAATGGGCAAAATCTTATTGTTCTCATGATGTAAATGTGATCTTAAACTCTAAAGTTCAGGGCAAAAATGGGTTCACTTTTAAAGCTGATGTAACTCAAGTGGTGTCAAACGCCTCAGGAATAGAACATCACTTACACTGTTCCTGGAAACCCCAATCTTCAGGAAATTTGAAAAGACTAATGACATTAAGAGGCATCTGTTATAAACTAACTCAGAAACACAAGACAGTTGGTTTAAAATTTTACCTATATCTTTAATGAGGACTTGAACTGCTCCCCCCCACCCCCATGGGATTATCTCAACGACAGAACTGTTTTTTAGTGTGCACAGATATTGTCATAGATCCTAAAGACTTAGAACTAGCTATGTGACTCAGCTTTAAGCTTCTCAAAGGACATTATGAGAAGTCTGGGAGATGACCCCTGACCCAGCCTCCACAGTCGACATAATTGCTTGGTCTGCACAGTGCTCCTTTTATTCATCAGCTGAAGACTTCCCATGGTGGGTTACTCCACCTCAAGGAAAGGACTTTCTTTAACCCTGCGAATATCTTCACCAACAACAATTGTATGTGATACCTCTTCTTGATTTGATTGCATCTAACAATCCTAAGATGAACTGGTATAACATATTGTACCCTAACTATGAACATAATGTGACTTTTAATTTTGATTAGGTTTTAACTTGATTTGATAACTATTTTGCTTACATCCGTAACTGTAAAACGGGGTTTGTTTTTGTCTGAAAGCCATTAAATTACAGATGGTTGTCCAGGCTCCTACTAGTGCCACAGCCTCCTCCAACTGTCACTTGGGGCCCCTGGGTCAGAGACCCTCAATATGAGGGTTAAGAGAATATGTTGCCTCAACAATTTAGGGAAGATGCCCCTTGATAGCAGAAAGTAGTTACAGAATGAAAACGATGTCCCTTTCTCTTGGCAACATAATTCTCGTAAAAGAAAAGGGGAAGGAGAGAGTCAATTCCTAGGCAGGTTGATAAGAAGTCTAAGGTCTGCAAGGAGGAGATACGGGTCTGAAATTCTCAAGGAGGAGGAAAAGACAAACTTTTTTTTTCTACATTCCTTAGTAAGGCTAATATAACAACAATTATCCTACTTGAGGACATGCTTCTCCTTCCTGAAAACCTTCTAACTAATCCTGTTATCTTAAAATGTATATTATGGGAATGAATCTAGTAAGATCTTTACAACCTTGAGACATTATTTTGATTTATTATAATAACAATTAAAGAGTATATAATTCCCTTCCGAAGACTAGGGATTGGGGCACTTTCTGTCCCCTTCTGATTTCTATGCCAGAAGCTTTCTCTGTCTCTTTTATTGCTTTAATAAAGCTCTGTTACACAAAATCTCTGCATGATCAAGCCTTGTCACTAGCCCTGGATTGAATTCCTCTCCCCTGGTGGCCAAGAATCTCAGCGTCTTTCACAACTCAACAACAACCTTTCAGAATGATGGGGAATATTCTCTTCAACTTGTATTATTAGCTGTAAACAAATACAGTATGATTTCCAGGAATCCTCCTTCATGGTTGTGCAAGTTTATTTGCGGTAGAATAAAAAATTAAATATGAAAAGAGAAGCACAGATAATAAGTTGAACTGAGAAACAGAGGCATAGTCCTGGCCTCTTTAACCCTGAATATATCCACACCTGAAACCAACTTCTTTGTTATATGAACTAAATATTTTAAGTGAGAGTTCTGATTTTGTAATAAACATGAGTGAATGAGTTTACCCAAAATGAAACATTTATACTGTTAACCAAATAATTAACTTGCATAATTTGTCAGAATATAAATTTTAAGATAAGTTTTCAGATATTTTGCAAGTATTTGTTCATTATACTGTCACAATTAGTTTGGGATTTAATGCAAGTATTAACTAGTTTAGTTTTTGACCAGAGTCACACAGCTGTTAAATATTCAGGGAAGATTATAACTCAGGTTTATTAATGTCTGCTTGGGACTTGAGATATTTCCTCAATACTAAATTCTTATTTCCATTCTGTCACTCGTTTTCTACTCTGACTTTTCCTAACTTTTGACCACTCCTACTTCACTGATCTGCTAATATTAAATAATGTGAAGACATAAGATTCTGTTATATTCCCCAATCATCTTTTTCAATTTCTTCCCATGCAAACAAACCCATTCTTTTACACAGAATTGTCTATACCATGCAAAGTATGAGTCAAAAAGTCAGACAGGACTGAAGTAACTTGACATGCACGTTCACATATGAAAGGAGCAGAATTATACAGTCATGATAAACCTTCTTCTTCCCCACATATAGAGGCCAGAACTCTTTGCTATTCAATTACAACAATTGATTAAATAATCCAAAGTATCACTTCCCTTATGAAGATGCAGACATTTAAAGGATGAATGGAATCCAAAAATATCTGCTTCTTCTTTCTTTCCCCTACTGATTCAAAAACAGTACCAAAATTTTGGGAACATTCTGTTTTCACTTGTAATATAAAGGAGGAAGATGTATGTCCTGGTATCACAAGATTGGAATATGGGATACCTTTTGGAACATGAGTAGAGAAATAGAAATAAAAGTTCAAGAAAAAAAATTAGGTATTTATATCTTGGTGAGAAATATCATAACATATTTCAAAGTGGATTTTAAGTTCTTTAATAAAGGCAGTACATTCAGTTGTTAACTCATTTGTTTTTTCTGTATCATACCTAGAACATTCTCCTGATGGCAAAGGAGAATGAGTTTCTCAAGTCTCCTGCTACAGAAGCAAAACTGACATATAGTCCTAACTGCTTCGCTTTGAATTTCATTCCTAAAAGCATCCCAAGGCATTTCCTGCCACAAGCTGTACCCTGTTAATAACTGTGTGTTGCAAGGCAGACCCTTTCCTGAGATACATGAGATTTCACTGTCAGCTGACCTCGGCTCAGAAAATCTTTTGACATATTTGCCAAACATTCATTAGACTACATGGCTATCTAGGCTATTTTTATTTATTTATTTATTTTTAATTGAAGGATAATTGCTTTACAATGTTGTGTTCATTTCTGCCATACATCAACATGAATCAACCATAGGTTTATGTATGTCCCCTACCTCTTGAGCCTTCCTCCCACCTCTTACCCCATCCCACCCCTCTAGCTTGGTACAGAGCCCTGATTTGATATCCTTGAGTCATACAGCAAATTTCCATTGGCTATCTGCTTTACATACAGTGGTATATACGTTTCCATGCTACTCTCTCCATTTGCCCTACCCTCTCCTTCCTCTAGGATATTTTTGCCTGACTTTCGCTCTCTCTCTTCTTTGTTAGGGATCAGATTTGCTTTGGGGTCTGAGGTTCTCCCAACTTTTCCTAAGTCTTTATTTTCCTTCACACCATGATTTCCCTAAGAAAATTCTTACATGTTTAATCTCATATTAACATCTGCTTCTAAGAGGTTTGTAGTCACACACAGGGGTGCCCAGTAAATAGTTGCTTCTGATTTTAGTATGTCCAAAATGTCAATGTAGACCTCATCATATATTAAGCTTTGGAAATTTCAAGTCAGAATCATTTATTTTTTATTACCATGGCCCCTAAATTTTCATATGATTCATAAATAATTATTTTAATTCTCAATTTGAAGCAAAAATACTTTGTTTCTTACTCTAGTACTTGATAATAATTTGTTAAAAGTGGTTTTTGATAATATGAATGTCAGAATGCATCTTTTTTCTTTAAAAAACTTTATATGCATATGTTTTATTTCATAAAAATGTCAGTGATTTTTATGCTGGCAAAAAAATTCATCTACACCTAATGCCAGCATTTCAAAACACTTTCATTACTAAAGATTTGAAAGCTGTGAATTTTGCAACTGTAGGAAATGTTAAAGCTAAAATGAAACAAGCACTATAAATATATAAATTAAAAAAGCCATGCTCTACTAAATGGAGTTCACATGAGAATGGAGTGGTTCATAATTAAAGTATTACAATTCTCTTTAACTGATAACGTGGCTTTATCATTAGGCCACAGTTTTAGCCTCATAGATGTGCTCAATCAGAATGTTGTGATGAGATTCACAGCTTTAAATGTCCTGCTAATTATCTTAGAAGATGAAAAAAACCATATATATATTTTTTTCCCAACTTGCTTCCATAGGTTTTCATCACAGGCAATAGTCAATCTCCTAAGCAAAACTGGTTGGTAGCTTTAAAGCATGGAACACTTGCATCACAATAGGAATATCTGAAGGTCAGTATATTACCAAACTAGTTCTGCTTTTTGGTTGATGGGGTAGTAGTGCCTGACGGATATAAGATGAAAGAAAAAGTGTGGATCAGTATTATCCCAAGCCATAAATTTTCCTTACTAGAAACAGTACAATCATTCCTATTGGTTTTACACAACTGCTTTACCCCCTCTGTCAATGTCTACATGGTTTCTCTTTTTGAAGCAGTTCTTTCTCTCAATAGAGTTGACAGCAATTTAATGAGGTGTAGGGTTAGGAGAAGGGGATGGCACCCTACTCCAGTACTTTTGCCTGGAAAATCCCATGGATGGAGGAGCCTGGTGCACTGCAGTCCATGGGGTCGCGAAGAGTTGGACACGACTGAGGGACTTCACTTTCACTTTTCACTTTCATGTATTGGAGAAGGAAATGGTGACCCACTCCAGTGTTCTTGCCTGGAGAACCCCAGGGACGGGGGACCCCATGGCTGCCGTCTATGGGGTTGCACAGAGTCGGACACGAATGAAGTGACTTAGCAGCAGCAGCAGCAGCAGCAGCAGCAGGGTCTGTTGGGATTTCCCTGGTGACTCAGATGGTGAAGAATCTGCTGCAATGCAGGAGACACAGGTTCAGTCCCTGGGTTGAGACAATCCCCTGGAGCAGGGGATAGTTTACCCATTCCAGTATTCTTGCCTGGAGAATTAATTCCATGGACAGAGGAGGCTTGTGGGCTATAGTCCATGGGGTCACAAAGAGTCAAACATGACTGACATGACTTAGCAGCAGTAGGGTCTATGGGATAAAATGAGACAAGATAGCTTGTCTGACTTTGTCTCTTCTTCAGCAGCAAAAACTTTGCAAATGGAAAGATAAGACTTCCTGAAGTTCTGTCAAGTCACTCTTCAGAGAGCAACTAATGACATTCTTTACATACATGACTGCACATAAACACTACAAAATAAGTTCCTCCAACTCTAATGCCATTTCTTAATGTGTGAGGGCATATACCCACAGGATTTAAAAAAAAAAAAAAAGATCTTTCACTCTGAAGTATAATTATAATAGGACAGCAAGGCCATCTCCTAAGGAGGCCACTATATGCAACTGAATACTTCTGCTGTTTTAGCAACCCCTTTTGATTCTGCTCAGAAAAGACTCCTGGATACTCGTAGTTAATTAAAACCTATTTAAACAACATAATTTTTTCCTTCCAGGATTCTGGAAAGTTACTTTTAAGAGATATTATAAGGTGTAATTGTCTTCTCAGACTTCCTTGGGTAATTTATGCTGGGCTTTGCAGACCTTCTCTAATGAACATCCCTTTGTAATAGTCCTGGGCAAATTTCATGGCAGCCTCTGCCTGAGTCATAAAGCCCTTCTTGTTTCTGAAAAGCCAGTGTTTAATTTTAAGCAGTCCCCTGGAAGGCGAGACATATTTATACAAACGTGAGAGGATGGTAATGAACATTTTTATGACCCATATAATCAGATCTCCTTCTCACCATTGCTTGCTATTTGCTTTCTCAGATTGAGGCCATCTGGGTTCCTTTTTTCTTTCCCCATATCCATTAAATAACCAGCTACCCAGGCTACGACACTGTTTGAGATGTAAAAAAGCTATACTGTTAGGAGATAACTAAGCTTTGCTTTTGTTTCAACCAGACACCAAATTGTTATTTCTGGGTTCTGATTACTTGCCTCTGCCCTTCAATCTCTTTAAAAAGTGGCGCTGGGAAAACTGGTCAACCACTTGTAAAAGAATGAAACTAGATCACTTTCTAACACCATACACAAAAATAAACTCAAAATGGATTAAAGATCTAAACTTAAGACCAGAAACTATAAAACTCCTAGAGGAGAACATAGGCAAAACACTCTCCGACATAAATCACAGCAGGATCCTCTATGATCCACCTCCAAGAATACTGAAAATAAAAGCAAAAATAAACAAATGGGATCTAATTAAAATTAAAAGCTCCTGCATGACAAAGGAAACTCTAAGCAAGGTGAAAAGACAGCCTTCGGAATGGGAGAAAATAATAGCAAATGAAGCAACTGACAAACAACTAATCTCAAAAATATACAGGCAACTTATGCAGCTCAATTCCAGAAAAATAAATGGCCCAATCAAAAAATGGGCCAAAGAGCTAAATAGACATTTCCAAAAAGAAGACATATGGATGGCTAACAAACACATGACAAGATGCTCAACATCATTCATTATCAGAGAAATGCAAATCAAGACCACAATGAGGTACCATGTCACACCAGTCAGAATGGCTGTGATCCAAAAGTCCACAAGCAATAAATGCTGGAGAGGGTGTGGAGAAAAGGGAACCCTCTTATACGTTGGTGGGAATGCAAACTAGTACAGCCACTATGGAGAACAGTGTGGAGATTCCTTAAAAAATTGCAAATAGAACTGCCTTATGACCCAGGAATCCCACTGCTGGGCATACACACCAAGGAAACCAGAATTGAGAGAGACACGTGTACCCCAATGTTCATCGCAGCACTGTTTATAATAGCCAGGACATGGAAGCAACCTAGATGTCCATCAGCAGACGAATGGATAAGAAAGCAATGGAGTATTACTCAGCAATTAAAAAGAATACAGTTGAATCAGATCTAATGAGGTGGATTTAACCGGAGCCGATTATACAGAGTGAAGTATGCAAGAAAGAAAAACACCAATACAGTATACTAACACATATATATGGAATATAGAAAGATGGTAATGACAACCCTCTATGTGAAACAGCAAAAGATACACAGATGTATAGAACAGACTTTTGGATTCTGTGGGAGAGGGAGTGGGTGGGATGATTTGGGAGAATGGTATTGAAATATGTATACTATCATGTAAGAAATGAATCGCCAGCCTAGGTTTGATACAGGATGCTTGGGGCTGGTGCACAGGGATGAGGATGGGGAGGGAGGTTGGAGGGGCGTTCAGGATTGGGAACTCGTGTACACTCATGTGGTGGATTCATGTCAACGTTTGGGCTCCAAAATCACTGCAGATGGTGACTGCAGCCATGAAATTAAAAGACGCTTACTCCTTGGAAGGAAAACTATGATCAACCTAGATACCATATTCAAAAGCAGACACATTACTTTGCCGACTAAAGTCCATCTAGTCAAGGCTATGGTTTTTCCAGTAGTCATGTATGGATGTGAGAGTTGGACTGTGAAGAAAGCTGAGCACCGAAGAATTGATGCTTTTGAGCTGTGGTGTTGGAGAAGACTCTTAAGAGTCCCTTGGATTGTAAGGAGATCCAACCAGTCCATTCTGAAGGAGATCAGCCCTGGAATCTCTTCGGAAGGAATGATGCTAAAGCTGAAACTCAGTACTTTGGCCACCTCATGTGAAGAGTTGACTCATTGGAAAAGACTCTGATGCTGGGAGGGATTGGGGGCAGGAGGAGAAGGGGACGACAGAGGATGAGATGGCTGGATGGCATCACTGTCTCGATGGACGTGAATTTGAGTGAACTCCGGGAGTTGGTGATGGACAGGGAGGCCTGGCGTGCTGCAACTCATGGGGTCGCGAAGAGTCGGACACGACTGAGCTACTGAACTGAACTGAACTGGTAGCAAAACCAATACAGTACTGTAAAGTAAAATAAAGTAAAATGAAAAAATAAAAATTAAAAAAAATAAATAAATAAAAAGAATTACAGAGTAAAATAATCGTATTCTTTTCAGGAAAAAACAAAACAAAACAAAAAGCTGAGTGAACTAAGTGAGTAAAATGAATCAACCATCAAGTATATGTCATATAAGCAATTAAGTGTTTAGTCACTTCAGTCGTGTGCAACTCTGTGAGACCCTATGTACTGTAGCTCGCCAGGCTCCTCTGTCTATGGGATTCTCCAGCAAAGAGTATTGGAGTGGGTTTTCATTCCCTTCTCAAATTCAATTAAGTATTTAAATTATAAAAGAAAAAGAAAATGAAAGTCTAATGCAGTAACATCTTAAAAAACCATTTGTTATTATTTTTATTACTTGCATTTTTCTTTACACAAATCAGTAAAGGTATTTTTGTCCTTATAGTTTGTTTTGGCCTGGAATTTTCTATTATATTTGCCCCTGGTGGAAAAAAAAAAAAAAAGGAAATCTCCCATTCTTGAATATCTAAAGACAACTATATTCTCCATAGTATTCATGATTTTTTTCTCTCTTAAAAAAAAATGTAGTTCAGCCTGACTCTAACAAACTCTCATTAAGGAAGGAAATGAGTGTCTGGATTCCTAAGAAAAATAAATCCTACCATTTGGCAAGATACCTCCAAAATTATGAGGTATTTGGAGGAGAGAAAACTGACTCTCAGCTCATTCACTTTTTCTTCAACCATATATCCCTCATTTACTCATTTCTGTCTTCATGTTTTGTGTCTATGTGACTTGCTTTTTCATCAAACTCTTGGTAACTTGCACATAGATACTTATTCTTAGATAAGTTCCTTTGCCTTACTTCACCTACTCTTCTCACCTTTTAAAAAAATACCTCCTTGAGTAACACTCTCTAAGCAATTTAACTCTGAAAATCTGACCATATGGTCTCTAATGAGTGAAAGTGTCCGTTTTTACTGCATCAGCAGATACGCGTGTTCAGAATTTTTGTTTTAGATTATTTTTGTTCTAGGGAAACAAACTTTCTAAGCAATTGTTAATCACTACCTATTTTTTTAAGATAGTACATTGTTGCATCTGCTTCTGTCTCCTCTCTTTTACTTTTTTCCCCTCTTCCTCTTCCTCCTCCTTCTGCCTCTATCCTTTCTTTCTTTTCTCCTTTTTATAAATCTATATTTGATCCAAAGAGAATCTAAGATCTCTTTCATTCCTTTAAAAAATGATATGTCTAATTTTTAAGATATTCTCATGGTTAGTATATAAAGATTTATCTTCAGTTTATGTGGCTTATTCAATTCTATTAATGAAACATCATTAACTTAACTTTAACTTGGTAGATGGTTAGGTGGCATTCAATACTCAGCTGTTGAGATCAATGCAGAACTTAACATCCTGGTATATGCACATATATTTCTTGAGGTAGATTCACAGAAGTGTAGTCTCTGGGTTCAAGGGTATGTATATTTTGAATACTAATGGATATTTTGAGAAACTTAACTTTTTCTCCCACAATATTGGATGTCTTTCCTTTTACTTGAATATTGTCACACAAATGAATGTTTTGTCTATTTTCATGGAATAATACAAAATTGCATTTTGTTTGCATTTCCAAGTTATTATTGATTTTTTAGCATATATTCATTTATTTATAGTTATTTGTAATTCTTATCAAGTAAATTTCTACATTAACCATTTAAAACACATGGTTGTCTTTTTTGTTGCCTTAGGAAAGTATATAGTAAAAATAAGCTTTTATTTGTTGCATATATAGTTTCCTGGGCTTCTCAGGCAGCATTAGTGGTAAAGAACTCACCTGCCAATGCAGGAGATATAAAGAGATGCAGGTTTGATTCCTAGGTGGGGAAGATCCCTGGAGGAGGACATGGAAACCCACTCCAGTATTCTTGTCTGGAGAATCACCTGGACATAGGAAGCTAACAGGCCACAGTCCATAAGGTTACAAAAATTGGGATATGACTGAAGTGACTTACACACACACACACACACACACACACACACACACACACACTTGCCTAATTTGTGACAGAGAAATTGTTCATTGTGCTTTTTGTTGTAAATGCTGAGATCATTTAGCGCTTTACTTGTACCTCTGTGTTTTGCTTCATGAATGTCACACATTCTTTTTTTTTGTACATATTTTTCATTTTTCTTCAGTGTATTCTAAATAATTATTTTAGATAAATAAATTTGGAAGGAGAGACTTTAATTGAAAAAGAAAATTGTCTGTCCTAACAACACTGTATTAACAAGACCAAACTTGCTCACAGATGTGGCAGAGTTCAAAGACAGAGACAATACTGATGTTTTCTTCTGACAGAAAGCCATGGATCAAAGCGTAGATAAGAATCAAGATTTTAGGTGCAAAGAGTAGAGGTAGTAATAAGACAAGAAGACAGGAACAATAGTAATGATTAGTGAGGTAGGCAGAATTCTGAGATGACTCCAAGATGTTTATTCTCCCAGTATACACATCTGTATAATCCTTAAGCTCAGTATGATGAAATGCACTTGCATGATTAGTCTATATTAAGCTATTAGTATATTATAGGGCAAAGTTAGACTTTAAAGAAGAAGATTATGCAGGTGGATTTGACTTATTAAATAGCTTTTTAAAAGCATAGCCTTTTCTTGTGCTGGCTGCAGAAGTCAATGTTTGAAAGCAGGTAAAGGATTAGGCAAGCTGTTGCTGGCTTGAAGATGAAGAGGATAACACATCATGATCTGTCGGTTGCCTCTAGAAGCTGAATGAAGCATTCAGTTTGCAGCAAGCATGGAAATGGACAATAGAAGCCTATAACTTGCAAGGGACTGTATTCTGCTAATAAGAAGGAGCTTGGGTGCACATTTTCCCATGTAGTCTCCAGATGGAAATTCAGTCTGGCTGACTCTTTGATTTTAATCTCATGACACCCTGAGCAGAAAACAAATTCATACACTGCTTAGACTTCTGACCTGCCTATGAACTAATAAATGGGTACTGTTTTTAGGTGCTAAGTTTGTGGTATATTTTTCTGTAGGAGCAGAAAACTAATCCACATAGGTCAGAGAGTAGTAGCGGTCAGCTCTCAAAGCTAGGCACATATGTAACTACAGCAGTATTTTTACATGAATGAGAGTTCAGAGAAAATTCGAATTATGAGTTTATCCAAGATTCCTATTGTTTCCTAGACATTTTTATTTGGATATGGAGTCATAATCTTAGACTCAGTCTGTTTGAAAACTTCTCTGTCTCTTTTGCTACTCTTCATTGACTGCACTGTAAGTTGTCTGTGAGAAGCAGAATAGACTCTTCTATAATTGTGTCCACAAGCTAATCCCTTGAACTTTTTATTATGTCATGGTATGTCCTATGGGACAATTTAAGGTTACAAATGTAATTAAGACTGATAATCAGTTTATCTTAAAATACAGACACTCTATTCTCACATCCATTACTTCCATTCCATTGACTATAACATTATTGGTATAGGTATTCATAATTTCTTAGCTGGGTCATTAATTTTTTGCCACCAGAAATCACTCCATCTGTCAAGTTGATATTAGTGTTATTTTCTAAAGCTGCAGATATGTTCAAGTTATGCCCCTGAGTCACAAACTAACAACAAAAGTACCCTTGCAATGACTTTCATAATATGCAAGTTTCATAGAGTTTCTTGTACAACCAGAAAAACTATTCCTATTTTGAAGAGCTTTTGGAAAATCTAAATGTTCATTTTTATAATACTTATATTTTGAAATGCTAAATACATGATTTAAATTTTAATAGTTTTATTATTCTAACTGTTCTTTGTTCAAATAATACCATTTCTGCTCTCAAATAAATTTTTTTGTGCCAGTTACAATTAACTTTTCTCACTTAATGTTGAGAAAATATATTTATATTGTTCCAACATGTTAGTTGAAATTCAAAGGAACCATAAAAATTAGTCTCACTAAACCCATATTTATTGATATTTCTGAAAATATAAAAATTTTCTGTACAGCATTAACTGGTAGCATGACACCAAATTTTCTCTACCAAATATCACTATTAAATTGGTGAACCATCAGATTTTTAAAGATACTATATTAGTCTTTATTTTCACCTTCACATTTACTTCGACATTATTAAAATATTCATTTCAAGTTTGTGAAGTTTTCTTGGAGATATGAATAATTCTATTTTTTCACCAGTATAGATGAATTAAAGCAATCACAGGACTGAAACAGCCTTGACTGAGTTCTGGTTTCTAGATATCAAATATGTACATGTTCTACAGAAAATGGTCATGATGCTATCTCAGTGGTCTGGAGTATCCTCTACCCACGATCACCACCAATGTTTTGATTTGATTAAAAGTTATGTTGTATAAATGATTACTCCTGTCTCCTATTAATTTTTATGTTTTATTATATTAACCCAAGCTATAGTTCTAAAATCTACTGTTCTATATTGAACTCTTTGGGGTAAAGATTAGAGTCATTTCTCCTTCCATTAATTTACTTGCATCATTTGAAATTGCTAGTATTTGATTATTTTTCACTGATAAGATTCTCTATTTCAGAATGTTAAATCTAACCTTTAGTTTACAAATTTTTCCTTATAATTGCAGATACTCACTTTCTAATATCCTAGTCTAAGCTCTTTAGTCTTCATAACCTTTTTGTACACTATAGACTTTTTAATTGAGCAATCTAAATTAAATCAAATTCTGAATTTTCTATAGTGTTTCATCCTAAAGGAAATCAGTCCTGAATATTCATTGGAAGGACTGATACTGAAGCTGAAATTCCAGTACTTTGGTCACCTGATGCAAATAACTGACTCATTGGCAAAGACCCTGATGCTTGGAAAGATTGAAGGTGGGAGGAGGAGGGGATGAGAGAGGATGAGATGGTTGGATGGCATCACCGACCTGACGGACATGTGTTTGAGCAAGTTCCAGCAGTTGGTGATGGACAGGGAAGCCTGACATGTTGCAGTCCACAGGGTCGCAAAAGTCAGACACGACTGAGGAACTGAACTGAACTGATCATGCTTCATATTTTCAGATCAACATATAATACCCTGAGATAATATGAAATAAAGCATGAATATCATCAATAAAATTGAGGTCCCTCACACAAAACACTCAGACCTTCCCAGGTGGTGCTAGTGGTAGAGAACCCTCCTGCCAAGGCAGGAAACATGCAAGACACTGGTACTATTCCTGGGTCAGGAAGATCCTCTGGAGGAGAGCATGGCAACCCACTCCAGTATTCTTGCCTGAGAATCCCAAGGACAGAGGAGCCTGGTGGGCTACAGTCCACAGAGTCACAAAGAGTTGGACACAACTGAAGCGACTTAACACATATGCACACAAAACAGAAATGCACAGAAAATTATTATGCTTAAATCTCTGATCTTCACAGACTTCAAATATTCAGCATTCCTGAAGTCAAGGTATTCAGTTTCCTTGTTAATTCCATCCACTCCAACCATCTCTGCCTAGTACTGATTACTCAAACATCACACAAAGTCAACGATCTAAATAAATTGAGATCTCTTTCAGGGATTTGGGCAACCTTTGAAGATACAGATTGGTAGAATGGAAATCTAAGAATGTGTAACAAAACCTACTTTAAATCATTAGGATCAGTCTTAAAAACTGAATTAAACAAAAAGTACACAGAAATCATTTAGCCAGAAAACAAAAGGCTGTTTTCTCTAAGAAATATGTGAAGATTGCTGGTCATGTGTTGCCACTTTGCATCTCATCCACACATATTTACTGGTTCTTGGCAGTGATCTCTTTGAACATTTAAAATGATCACACGAACCAGCGGCCACACAGATGTCAAGCTCTTTTTTTTTTTTTTCCAAAGAATAGAATGAAGCTGCCTTTAATTTTTCTTTTGTGGTTCTTATGGATAAGGACAGTTCAATACACTGACACTCATTGACTTGTCTTTAATTGTTTGTATTCTTTAGAAGAAATAATTCCTGCCCTGGGTTTTAAAAGATGATTTCTGATGGAGAAGGAAATGGCAGTCCTCTCTAGCATTTGTGCCTGGAAAATTCCATGGACTGAGTAGCCTTGTAGGCTGTAGTCCTTGGGGTCGCAAAGAGTCAGACACAACTGAGCGACTACACTTTCACTTTCTGAGGCGTTTCTGAAAATGCTACTAATTATAAAATGTAAATCTTATCCAGATATATTATTAAAAAAAAAACACATTTTAAAAGTGACTAAAAGTGACTTTAAAGATGTCTTTTGCAATCTTGTTCAGATGTATAGATTTTTTACAATATTCTGTTTGTGGGTTTTTTTTTTTTTCTCTGCCTTTAAGAAAGTGATAATGGGTGAAAGGTGTTTGACTTGAAAATACATTTTTCCAGATATCAAGGTGTTCCAGATATATGTTTTCTTAGCTAAATAATGAATCTAAAATAATTTTTACTCTTGTTAGTTACATCTCTTCCCTTAAGTTTGAAATCTGTGATCCACATGCAGATTAAAAATATATATATGAATGTATATATATACATATATATATATTCACTCTGAAAATTATATTTAAAAAATATTCCTGTTTCTCTATCTTTTCTTCTAGTGAATAACTGGAGAAGTTTCTACTATCAAGCTTGTATTTGCAAAGATGTAGATAAATGTGGAGGTTAATTAATGGTATAAAAAGAGAAAACTGCTTATTTTTATTCCTAGAATACTAGTAACACATAATTGCTATGAACACTTGCCACCTGTTTCTGTCACTGTCACTTGTCTCATTCTGAATCCTTCCTTTTCCCTCCATTGTTTGAATGGATATCCAAAGGTTTTGGATAATTAATCACACAGAACTGTTTTAAACATGTTTTTGCCCCTAGAGGCCTCTCAAATAATTAGCTTCTTTGGAAGTGTTCAAAGATGTAATGCATTATACCAAGATAGTAAAATCTCCAAATTATTTGCTTCTTTTCTGCAGATTTATATTAACCCAATCTTTCAGTTCTTTATACTCAGTTGTTGGAAAAAACATCAACAGAAGATGGCACTGTTTATTCGTTGCTTTAAAAAATGTCAGTAAGTAGTCTCTCCACATTGAACAAAAACAAAGTTTTAAAAGCCACCTCAAGGAAAAAGAGATAGTTTTATCAGAAAATGGAGGTGAGATGCATGGCATAAAACACAATTTATTCAAAAATTGGAATAAAAAGTAATTTAAAATTAAACATGAAAAAATAAATCTTAAAATATACTTACTTTTAAAGAAAATTGCAAGAAAAGATCATTTTATAATACAGTGTTAGTTACACATGAAAAATACCACATGCCATATGTGATATAAAGGGATTGGAAGGGTGAAAAAATTTAGTTTGTAACTCATATCCGATCTTTACTTATATAAATCATCAGACCCTGGGTAAGTTACTTCTATCTGAATTAAATAGCCTTGGTTTTTACATGAAAGTAATATCTATTCTATATTTGGAGGTTTAAGTGAAAATATGGAAGGTTCAATTGATATTGCTTTATCATCCCAAAATATAAATATTGTGTAGGGCAAAGAAGATGTCTGCTTTTATCATTATATTATCAACACATTACACTATATCTGACATTTAGTACAAGTATGACAAATTCACTTTAGTGAAAGAAATAACAAAGCTTCAATGGATTGTGTATTGGTTTTAAATGACTTTTCAAACAAGAGCTGTAAAAATGATACTCGTTTTCAGAAGCAATTATTATATAAAAACAAGTTTTTTAAGAGGCAGAAAAAATTTTACCTTTTCTTTTTTAAGTATGTAGCTCCTAACACTATTACATATAAATAGATGAGTGTCTGAAAATAAAACAAAGAAGAAAACTTTGTCTCTATAAGATTATCCAAATTTAGAGGCAAGACAAGTTCCTTGAATTCAATCTACACTGATTAAATTTCTGCATTTAAAATCATCACACATAGAAATGATGAGCTTACTTCTTATCTTTGAATTTAACTCCAGGCAAACTTCAACCTGAAAAACAAATATCGCAAATACATGTTCAGAAAAAGTTGCATATTTAAATATTCATCCTCTTAATCCCCAACCAGTAGAAACTGCTAGTATTTAGTAAAAGAAAACAATTATCTCTTCTTGGTATACAGCTAGCCTGTATTTCCAAGTCTCTGGGTGTGCATACACAAAGGAATGTGAATCAAAATTCTATGTGCTATTGTTATGTGAAGATTTTTAGAAATGGATGTCCCTCTAGTGGGGTACTAAGGTTATGCTGGTTGGCTTCCCTGGTGCCTCAGTGATAAAGAATCTGCCTACAATGCAGGAGACCCAGATTTGATTCCTGGGTCAGGAAGATCCCCTGGAGAAAGGAATGGTAACCCACTCAAGTATTTTTGGCTGGAGAATTCCATGGACAGAGGAGCCTGGCAGGCTACAGTTCAGGGGATCACAAAGAGTCTGACACAACTGAATAACTAATACTCTTTCAGAAATGCATGTCCTTCTAGTGGAGTAATAAGGGTAGGCTGGTGGGCTACCCTTCCTGAGCTGGTGGGCTCAGTAGTAAAGAATCTGCCTACAATGCAGGAGATGCATACAGGAGATGCAGGTTCCATCTCTGGGTCAGGAAGATTCCCTGGAAGGGGAAATGGCAATCTACTTCAGTGTTCTTGACTGGGAAATCCCATGGACAAAGCAGCCTGGTAGGCTACAGTCCATGGGGTTGCAAGAATCAGATGTGACTTAGTGACTAAACAACAACAGCCAAGAAGAATATATTTTATCAGTAATATATTTAGAATTGATATACCTCCCACATTCCTTTCAATATCAAGATACAGATGAATGAAAGCTTCTTTCTCCATCTACGGGTCTAAATAAATAACCCTTGTCCATGATTCTTGCTCTCACTAGTCTCTATCAACACCATCTTCTTCCCTCACTCCTTTAGGTCTAACGGTGAATGATCATAACAACTGCTCAGCAGCTTCCCTAGATCCTGGTGATACCTCTTCAGGTTACTAAATACTTTGTCTTAAACTGAACATGTTCAAGTAGATTTCTGTTCCTTGCCAGGACATGACTAATATACCATGAGTGTTAGAGAACAGAGACAGAGTTCAGTGTTTGGTTTGATGCTTGTTATTTGACAAGTCTCTAAAAGTAGCATTGAGAGGTTGTGACCTCCACGGATTCTGCAGCTCACCCACGTGCTCTCCACTGCGTCGCGCTTAGACCTCTGCTGGCCACAGTCTTTCCCCAGATGTCTCATAATCTACTCAGAATAAAAACTAAGGGACTGAGAGAACTGTAAAGATGGCGGAGGAATAGGACGGGAAGACCACTTTCTCCCTCACAAATTCCTCAAAAGAACATTTCAACGCTGAGCAAACTCCACAAAACAACTTCTGTAGGTTGGCAGAGGATACCAGGCAACCAGAAAAGCAGACCATTGTCTTCAAAAACAGCATCCCCCCTCCCCACAGCGTGACTGAACTAGTGAGCCTAAAAAACCAGCAAACAGAAGAAGTTAAACAGAGGGAACTGCCTTGGAAGTGACCCCACACTGCCCACAACATCAGAGAAGGGCGAGATATATTTTTACTATTTTTAAAATCATTCCTTTTTTTTCTTTTTTTTTCTAACTTTTTTTAAATTGTTAAGTCTTCTATTTCTCCTCTAATTTTTATTTCTATAACCTACTATTACTATTTAAAAAAAAAAGACTCTTTTTTTTTTTTTTTTTTTTTTTTTAAGGCAAACACCATATATAGTCTTTGGGTGGTTGCTGTTTTGTTTTTTTTTGTTGTTGTTGTTTTTTTTTTTTTAAATAATTCTTTTTTTTTCTCTCTCTCTCTCTTTCTTCCTTTTTCCTTCTGCTTCTTTTCTTTAATATTGTATTTTTGAAAATCCAACCTCTACTCTAGATTTTTAATCTTTGCTCTTTGGTTTTTGTTGTCAATTTTGTACATTTAAAAACCCAAACTTCACTACCCAAGTTTACCTGAGAGCGAGATTACTGGCTTGACCACTCTCTCCTCCTTTGGACTCTCCTTTTTCTCCACCAGGTGGCCTCTGTCTCTTTCCTCCCCCATCTCTTCTCTGTCCAACTCTGTGAATCTCTGTGTGTTCCAGATGGTGGAGAACACCTAAGGAACTGGTTACTGGCAGGATTTGTCTCTCTCCTTTTCATTCCTCTCTCTTATCCTCCTGGCCAACTCTGTCTACTTCCTCCCTCTCATCTTCCCTGTATAACTCCATAAATACCTCTCAGCGGTCCAGCCTATGGAGCACACATAAGGAACTGACCACTGGCTAGCTTGCTCTCTCCTCTTTTGATCTCACCGCATTTCATTCCAGTCACCTCTAACTACCCCCTCCCTCTTCTCTTCTCCTTGTAACTCAGTGAACCTCTCTGAGTGTCCCTCAATGTGGAGAAACTTTTCATCTTTAACCTAGATGTTTTATCATTGGTGCTGTATAGGTGAAGAAGTCTAGAGGATACTGTAAAAATAAAAGTGAAGACCAGAAGCAGGAGGCTTAAGTCCAAAGCCTGAAAACATTAGAGAACTCCTGAATTCAGGGAACATTAAGCAATAGGAGCTCATCAAATGCCTCCATACCTACACTGAAACCAAGCTCTACCCAAGGGCCAACAAGTTCCAGAACAAGACATACCATGCAAATTCTCCAGCAACACAGGATCACTCCCCTGAGCTTCAATATACAGGCAGCTCAAAGTTATTCCAAAACCTTTGATGTCTCATAACCCATTACTGGTCACTCCACTGCACTCCAGAGAGAAGAAACCCAGCCCCACCCACCAGAACTCCAACACAAGCCTCCCTAACCAGGAAACCTTGACAAGCCACTGATAGAACCCCACCCACAGTGAGGAAGCTCCATAATAAAGAGAACTCCACAAATTACCAGAATATAAAAAGGCCACCCCAAACGCAGCAATATAACCAAGATGAAGAGATAGAAGAATACTCAGCAGGTAAAGGAACAGGAGAGTTGCCCACCAAACCAAACAAAAGAGGAAGAGGTAGGGAATCTACCTGAGAAATAATTCCGAATATTGATAGTGAAAATGATCCAAAATCTTGAAATCAAAATGGAATCACAGATAAATAGCCTAGAGACAAGGATTGAGAAGATGCAAGAAAGGTTTAACAAGGACCTAGAAGAAATAAAAAAGAGTTAATATATAATGAGTAACACAATAAATGAGATCAGAAACACTCTGGAAGCAACAAATAGTACAATAACGGAGGCAGAAGATAGGATTAGTGAAGTAGAAGATAGAATGGTAGAAATAAATGAATCAGAGAGGAAACAAGAAAAACTAATTAAAAGAAATGAGGACAATCTCAGAGACCTCCAGGACAATATGAAACACTCCAACATTCGAATTATAGGAGTCCCGGAAGAGGAAGACAAAAAGAAAGACCATGAGAAAATCCTTGAGGAGATAATAGTTGAAAACTTCCCTAAAATGGGGAAGGAAATAATCCCCAAGTCCAAGAAACACAGAGAGTTCCAAATAGGATAAACCCATGGCAAAACAACCCAAGACACATATTAATCAAATTAACAAAGATCAAACACAAAGAACAAATATTAAAAGCAGCAAGGGAAAAACAACAAATAACACACAAGGGGATTCCCATAAGGATAACAGCTGATCTTTCAATAGAAACTCTTCAGGCCAGGAGGGAATGGCAAGACATACTTAAAGTGATGAAAGAAAATAACCTACAGCCCAGATTACTATACCCAGCAAGGATCTCATTCAAATATGAAGGAGAAATAAAAAGCTTTACAGACAAGCAAAAGCTGAGAGAATTCAGCACCAGCAAACCAGCTCTCCAACAAATTCTAAAGGATATTCTCTAGACAGGAAACACAAAAAGGGTGTATAAACCCGAACCCAAAACAATAAAGTAAATGGTAACGGGATCATACTTATCAATAACTACCTTAAACGGAAATGGGTTGAATGCCCCAACCAAAAGGCAAAGACTGGCCGAATGGATACAAAAATAAAAGTAGCATTGAGATAAATTGAAGGGCTTAGTTCACTTAAAATGTTGATATCATTTTGAATCCATAAAACATTAAGGTATCATTGAGTGCTTCTCTAGTGTTACTTCCTTTTTGTTAAAATACAAGAACATAATCAAAATTTGGATGGCTATACACATTTTGTCAATGTTTTCAAATATCAGAAATAATCAAAGACATGAATAATCCATTTATTTTTTTCTCAAGCAGCTACTCAACTTTAGACATCTAACCTTCCCACCTCTGTCATGTTCGCATGTGAGGTTTCTTCAACAGAAAGGAGAAACTGAAAAGAGCCACAAGTGGTTAAACCCAGATGAGATCAGTCATCCATCAGAAGAGAATTGAACTGCCTGAGAATTTTGAGAAAAATTAGGTCCATTCAATGATGCTATGGGGGCAGAACTTTAAAATAAAACAAACATTAGGGAAAAAATAAATAAAATGATAGGGAAATCTCACCAAAAATCTGAATAACACAATTCTAAAAATCAACTAGAATTTTAATTTATTGAAGATACTTTATTGAAGGAAACATTCATTGAAGTGGCTTTGTTCCCTTATCCTTATATCAATCACCACCATGCCTGAGCCTCCTGACTGAACCATGTAGTAAAATACTCTAAGCATCTTGCAAGTGCAATGTATAGAGTAAAACATCCACTAAATTGAATTCCTCAGTAGTGTAAATGCATTAATATGCATACAGTGACAGATAAACTAAGGCAGTGCACAAAGACAGTGACATAAACATGAGTCATTTTAAGATTATAGCTGTGAGGAAAAGAAAGCTGACATGGAACAATGGTTTTGTGCTTAAAAAAGCAAAATCAGGCACTCTTGTCAAATTCCTTTTTTAAATAATGTGGTAATTAACAATCACAGATTCATCTTAAAGGAAAAATCATTTGTTCCACAGATATGTTTTATTTTTTCTAGAAATACCCAGAGGAGATAGTGTTTATTTGTTTACTCCTTCCCACTCCTGAAATCACCTTTTGATATTTTCTGTGGCATTACTCCCATTCACATATCTTAATAACTGCCTTTTTTTTTTTTTTTTTTTTTTTTTAGTTTTTACTCCCTTCCTGATAAATGCTAAACTCTTGTATCTTAAGTCTAACTCCTGGTGATAGAGAATAGATAAAAGATTACCTCTCAGGATTGGGGACCAACTGGAAGCTAGTGAATAGTATTAAGAAACTTTCCAAAATGAAGAAAATATTTCATAACTTGTTTTGGGTTGATATTTACATGGGGCATATAAGTCAATATTCATCACAATGTATATTTAAGGCCTGGAGATTTTTTTCGTATATTTTCTTAGCAAAAAAATATAAGATTACTTAGAAAGGTATATAAAGTAAATATTTCTCTCAATTTTTGTGTGTCTGAAGGTAAGAAATTAAACTTAAAGATTGAAAATAGCATAAAATTAACATTATTACTTTGAATGGAGAGAACTAAAAAGAGACCTGATGATTTTTAAGATATTGAAACTATTATTGCATTTTGAAAAATGGTTAGGCAGTCTTTCTGGCCAAGATCAAGATGGTAAAATTAATAGATGAGGATCAGTGTTCAACTTTAGGAAGATCTCTAAACATGGGAGGATTTTCATAATAGCAATGAGCTGAGTTAGAGATTCTCATGCTGCAAGTTCTAACTAGAATAGTTGCCAGGGATATTTGGAGATATTTCTACAGATAATGAGATTTGGCTAGAAGCCATTTGGGGTTTACCAGGTGGCACAGTGGCAAAGAATCTGCCTGCCAATGCTGGAGACATGGGTTCGATCCCTGGATTTGGAAGATCTCCTGGAGGAGGAGGGCTTCCATGGCAGCTCAGTTGGTAAAGAATCCGTCTGCAGTACTGAAGACCCCGGTTTGATTTCTGGGTCTGGAAGATCCCCTGTAGGAGGGATAGTCTACCCACTCCAGTAGTCTTGAGCTTCCCTCATGGCTCAGCTGGTAAAGAATCCACCTGCAATGCAGGATGTATGGATTCGTTCTCTGAATTGGGTAGATCCCCTGGAGAAGAGAATGGACTACCCATACCAATATTCTGGCCTGGAGAATTCCATGGACTCTATAGTCCATGGGGTTGCAAAGAGTTGGACACGACTGAGCAACTTTCACTTTCCTGGAAGAGGAAGTTACTACCCACTCCAGTATCCTTGCCTGGGAAATCCTCATGGACAGAGGAGCTTAGCAGACTACAGTCCATGGGGTTGAAAAGAGTCTGACATAATTGACCATGCACAAACTCAGAGGGCCTTTGAGATTTTTATTAACAAAGATATTAGGATACTAAAGTTTATATTTAACATACAAAAAATGATATCTTAATTTATTCCCGTGCAGGTATTGAACGTAATTTGAAGGCTGCAGTTATACTGTCATCATCCCTCACTGTCTATCACATTTAACACATTAGCTATCACGTTTAAAGCCATGTATTTATAAATGTGTGTGGAGTATGTCTCATTATATCTTAAGCTTCTTTTAACTGTATGAGTTTACTTCAATCTTGTACCAAGCCTTATTTCCTGTTTCAAACTCTATGCATTATGAACTTTATAAAGGAATTGAACTAAATCACTTTTTCACATTTACTACTTAAGGCAGAATACTATTAAAATCATTATGCCAGTTGCTCAGTCATGTCTGACTCTTTACAACCCCTGTGGACTGTAGCCCACCAGACTCCTCTGTCCATGGAATTTGCCAGGCAAGAATACTGGAGTGGGTTGCCATTACCCCAACCCAGGGACTGAACCCAGGTTTCCTGCATTGCAGGCAGATTCTTTACTATCTGAGTTATCACAGGAGATCTTTACCAGACACCAACATGTTATATATATATAACATATAGATAGATAGATATAATCTTTTAAAATAAGATAAATTGTTTTGCTTAGTAGATGAAAACCTCAGTTAACATTTTATTGATGAGAATCAGTTTGTGAAGTAATAAAATAATCTGTCAGCTGATTTTTAGATTTCCTGAACTTAAGATTTTAATAAATGAAAATAAAAGCATAAATTCAGAATTAGTGCATATTGATTAATTAACATTTAGAGATAATTGACATAAGGTTGTCAAATGCTTGTTAAGATAAATATGCTGCATTAAAGAACTACAAAAACAACTAAATTCCTAATATTTCAATTTTTTAGAGAAAAGGAAAGGACTTTTTTAGACTCCCAAAAGTAAATCAAAGCTAGGAAGGATATTCACAATATTTATCTGTATGATGCAAGCAACTGACTAGTCACAAGAGACTTGGCTGATATGAATTACTGGTTCACACTAAATTTGTGATTGGATGAGCATAGTGTTAAAATGAAAGCAAAACAAGATGGTTAAATATATTTCATAAAAAAATCATTACATTGACCTTATGTTCTTATCTTGTCTTGGATTATAAAATTTTTGTTACATATGTGGAAGTGTCCTTAGAGAAAAAGTTTGAGAATGCTGACCTTAAGCTCCTAAGGTTACTATCACAATGAAGGGGGTAAGTTTATTCTGTGTATTACTGAACTACAAATATTAAGTTCAAATACACAAAAAAAGCTCTCTAAGCCCTGTGGAGGAAAAAAGTGATCCTCCAGAACTGTTTTTTGTTGAAAACGGATATAAGTTATGGCAACAACAGACTACATATGCTATGATCTTATTTTCTTAAGGGCTTTTCAATCTAGCTATAGTAGCAAGATGAATGTACCTAAAATAAATTTAAAATTATTTTAAATTGATGCATTTAAGTATACAATAATATTGCCTAGATGCATCCTAGTAAGATAACCCATGTGAGAGTACTAATTATGCAGAATAAAATTTAATCTCCAGAAGATTTCCAGATGAAATGGAGTCTATTTTTATCTGAGGATCTATAGGAATTTTAAATATCTCATAAATAAATAGCAAGGCCTGCAAATCTATATATAGACATTAGATTCTAAAGAGTGAAAATGGACTAATTTAGGTGCAAAATACCAATGTGTATCCCAACTTCATCCTTCACAAGAAATCTAGAGCTCCCTACCTATTGTTGTTGGGGTTCGTTTGCTCAGTAGTGTCCAACTCCTTGTGACACCATGGACTTCCTACCTACACTTAGCCCCTTAACTCAATACACTAACTCTGTTCTCAAAATACTTTGTTATATGCTGTAGATTGACAAAATTTAAGTATCTCATGAAATCCTGCTTCAGAAACTGCAGGACAAATAGAGTGTAGTAATGATGATCCCTCAAGATATCTTGGTCCCAGGCCCTGGAAACTGTGAATGTTGTCTTAAGTGTCCTAATAAGAGGAATCAGAG
Organism: Budorcas taxicolor; assembly: GCF_023091745.1. Taxonomy (NCBI): domain Eukaryota; kingdom Metazoa; phylum Chordata; class Mammalia; order Artiodactyla; family Bovidae; genus Budorcas; species Budorcas taxicolor. The sequence continues at coordinate 77,535,392 of NC_068910.1, forward strand.
GAGTATGTGAGTAGAGAAGAGGAGGAAGACAATGTGAGGTAAAGAGTTGAGAATGGTGTGAAGTGGCTAGAAGGGAAGGTATGCCAGGTGCCAGGTAGCAGGGCATGGGTAATTCCCTGGAGCCTCCAGAAAGGACCAGGCCTGTTGACACTTTAACTTTAGTATCTTTGGACACATTTTGTACTTGTCACCCTCAGAACTAAATAAAATTAACTGTGTTAAACAATAAATTTCTTGAAAATTCTTACAATGGCAACATGAAACTGATGAATATAATGTTGCTTTTCTTACATCTGATTTCATAGTCAGTACCTTCTTAACAGGCAGCTTCATTAACTCTATACTTTTTTTTTTAAACCTTTTTTGTTTGTTTTAATGGTATTGTCCCATTGTCAAATTACTTATATTGAAAGAGAAGACTTATTTAGTATTTTCTCTGAAGCAGCTTATTAGAAGCTGATTAAACAATTAATTTTATCCCCTTGAGAAACCTGCATGCAGGTTAAGAAGCAACAGTTAAAACTGGACATGGAACAACAGACTGGTTCCAAATAGGAAAAAGAGTAGGTCAAGGCTGTATATTGTAACCCTGCTTATCTAACTTATATGCAGAGTACATTATGAGACATGCTGGGCTGGAAGAAGCACAAGCTGGAATCAAGATTGCTGGGAGAAATATGAATAACCTCAGATATGCAGATGACACCACCCTTTTGGCAGAAAGTGAAGAACTAAGGGTTCCTTGATGAAAGTGAAAGAGGAGAGTGAAAATGCTGGCTTAAGCTCAACATTCAGAAAACTAAGATCATGACATCTGGTTCCATCACTTTAGGGCAAATAGTTGGGGAAAATGTGGAAAAAATGGCTGACTTTATTTTGAGGTCTCCAAAATCACTGCAGATGTTGATTGCAGCCATGAAATTAAAAGACACTTACTCCTTGACAGGAAAGTTATAACCAAACTAGACAGCATATTAAAAAGCAGAGACATTACTTTGTCAACAAAGGTCCATTTGGTCCGGGCTATCGTTTTTTCAGTAGTCATGTATGGATGTGAGAGTTGGACTATAAAGAAAGCTGAGCACTTAAAAATCGATGCTTTTGAACTGTGGTGTTGTAGAAGAGACTTGGACTACAAGGAGATCCAACCAGTCAATCCTAAAGGAAATCAGTCCTGGGTGTTCATTGGAAGGAGTGATGTTGAAGCTGAAACTCTAATACTTTGGCCACCTGATGGGAAGAAATGACACATTTGAAAAGATCCTGAGGCTGGGAGAGATTGAGGGCAGGTAGAGAAGGGGACGACAGAGGATGAGACGGTTGAATGGAATCACCAACTCGATGGACATGAGTTTGGGTAAATTCCAGGAGTTGGTGATGGACAGGGAGACCTGGAATGCTGCAGTTCATGGAGTCACAAAGAGTCGGACACGACTGAGTGACTGAACTAAACTGATCTTCTGTTGGAATCTACACAGCTCATAAAATTTTGCATAACATAGGTTCTATTGGACAACACGTTTTTTCTTTCAATCAAATAAATTAACTACAAAATATCATATAATGAAACAGTTTACATTCTCTTTACAGTTTAAATGTGAGAAATATGATATTCTATTTTATATATGTTCATGGTCGATTATTAATATTAAAATTATAAAGACACAAAGTTGAATCATTTAAAAAATTCCAAGCTATAAATTGGGGCTTCTCAGGTGGCGTTAATGGTAAAGAATCTACCTGCCAATGCAGGAGATAAAAGAGATGGAGGTTCAGCCCCTGGGTTGGGAATATCCCATGGAGGAGGGCATGGCAACCCACTCCAGTACTCTTGCCTGGAGAACCCCATCGACAGAAGAGCTTGGAGGTCTCCAGTCCATAGAGTCACAAAGAGTGAGTCACAACTGAAGCCACTTATCATGCACACACACATGCAAGCTATACATTGTAAGGTAAATGTTTCCCAGTGCACCGACTTTTCAATGAATTGTTTATCAAAATGTAGAAATAATAGCATAAATGGGGAAATCACTATGGGAATAGTGGAATCTTAAAAACATGGAGGATGTGCCATGAATGTAATACCAGTTGAAATGTGTTGTAGGAAAGCCAAACTAGAATGATGTTGGACACTTTCATGGATTCAATTGATTCTCCCTAAAGTTCAAGTGAAAAAAATGCTATCCCAGTACCACAGAATGTCACTGGGTTGAGATACAGGATTTTAAAGAGGTAAATAGGGTAAAAATGAGGTCTAAGTTGGGCTTCAATCCAATATGATTTATTTCCTTATAATAAGGGAAAATATAGACATAGAAATGTCCTGAGGGAAAACCATGTAAAGACTCAGAGAGAAGACAGACACAATCCATCCACAAGTCAAAGAAAGAGGACTCAGAAGAAACCAGACCTTCTGACGTCTTGTTCTTGGGCTTATGGCCTCAAGAACTGCAGTAAATTAGCCAGCATTGCCCAGTTTGTGGTACTTTGTTATGAAATCGATCCCAAACTAATCAAGACCCAGCCAATACTAAGTACGTATTAGACTAGTCATATTAAAAGTAAGATTCTTAGTCATTAGTGAAAGTGAGTGAAGGTTGCTCAGTCATGTCTGACTCTGTGCGACCCCATGGAGTATACAGCCTATGGAATTCTCCAGGCCAGAATACTGGAGTGGGTAGCCTTTCCCTTCTCCAGGAGATCTTCCCAAGCTAGGGATCAAACCCAGGTCTCCCACATTACAGGTGGATTCTTTACCAGCTAAGTCACAAGGGAGACCCTCTTAGTCATTGGTTTAAACAAAAATAAATAAATAAATAAAAATAAAAAATATTTGGACATCTTAACATTTAAATAAGCAGGCCATGAATTTTTTTGAACTTCAGAAGCATTTTATCCATGGGATTTTATATGCCTATGTGATATTTGATAAAAACTTATATTTTTTTGTTTTCCTTTTTGAATCCCTATAGTCGTATTCATGTTTCAGTCATGTATTCATGCCACTTCTAGTATATGATTCTAGCAAAAATAAAATTTAATGAATATATACAGACTCTTTATTTTGTGTCTATGTGTTAGCCAAATATTTGGGGGGGTGGATTTTAAAATTAAAGTGCTCATTTTTTTATTCTGATGAAACAAAATTCATAAATGACAATTAAAAAAATGCTAAAATGGTGAATAAGAAAATTGCAATTAAAAATATATATATATATATAGCATTGCTTTGGGACTTATTTAATCCAAGCATTTTTGAGACAGTTACCCAATGAAGAGCATATAAGTATTTGTTATTATTTGTTTGATAGTATAGTCATAATGAGAAATTTAACACATGGTTATATATTTTAAGTGAAGAATAAAATTATATATAATAAGTTTAAAACTTTTTTTTAAAATTATTGCCAGCTAGGAAAGCTAAAACAATTTAAATATAGTTAATTTCAAATATCCAGAAGCTATAGTAAATGCTGACCATTTTTTAAAAGGTTTTGAACTGTGATTCTGGAGAAGACTTTTGAGAGTCCCTTGGACAACAAGTATATCAAACAAGTCAAACTTAAAGGAAATCAATCCAGAATATTCACTGGAAAGACTAATGCTGAAGCTGAAGCTCCAATACTTTGGCCACTTGATGCCAATAGCCAACTCATTGGAAAACACCCTAATGCTGGGAAATATTGAAGGCAGGAGGAGAAGGGGACAACAGAAGATGAGATGATGGGATGGCATCACTAACTCAATGGGCATGAGTTTGAGCAAACTCTGGGAGATAGTGAAGGACAGGGAAGCCTGGCATGCTGCAGTTCACAGGTACAGAAAGAGTTAGACACAACTCAGTGACTGAACTGAACTGAACTAAAACCTAGAAACAAGACATTGAAAGCATGCCTTTATTTTAGAATCAAAATGATAGAATAGAAAGAAAGGGTTCAATGACATTTAAATGCCTTATTTAAGGCAAGTTTTCAGTATTTGTGTGAGCTTTCAATTTGCTGTAGAATTTCTCCCATTTTCCTGTATTTCTGAAAAGGAGATTTTACTAGATGTGAAACTATTTTTGTTGTTACTGGTATTGTAGCTGTCATTTCAACTTTAATTGCTATAGTAGTATTTTTAATTATTTGTGTTAATTAGTGATAACAACTACATTTTTAGTCTTTCTCCTTACATTTCAGAAATTGCAAATTTTATAAGTGAGAAGAGTTTTATATTTCTGCTACTAAATAAAATGTGGTTTTTTCTAAATTCCCAGGAGATTTCACGTTGCAATTTATAGTATGATTTCCCAAAAACTCTTCTTACCAGTTACAGTAACTCTGTAGTATTTATCCTAAATCTGTGGGTGATATTCTGTATCTTATTAGTGAAATAGTGCACCAAGCATCTCTGTCAAGTTTATTAGTTGAAGTTTTTATTTTCATAGTTGTAGGTTTTCCTGCATTTCTAAGAAACAACACGGAGAGATTCCTTGCAGCTTTTACCCAATTTTTCCTAATTTCTATACAATTCACAACCAGAAAGTGGACATTGATATAATCCACCCATCTTGTACAGATTTCCCCATTTTACTTTTCTTCATACATTTTTATGTATGTGTATTTAGTTCTATGCAGCTTTATCTCATGGTCAGATACATTTGACTTCCACCACTTCTTTTGAGATACAGAACAGTTGGACAATCTCAAGGATTCCTTGTGTTGGTATTTTAGAATCACACCTAATTTCCTCTCATTCCCCCATATGTCTACCGATAAGTATTGTGTTCACCACTTCTATATGAAATGTCATTTCAAGACCAAATGAGGAGAGCACATTCCATAGAGGGCCAGGGCTCACAGTTTCTCTGTTACTCAATGAGTCATAAGACGAGAGGCTGTGTGAGCTGGATTAAGTACCCAAGAGCTAGTATAATTGGATATCAGAGGGAAAGTAGGATGTTGGGAATAGCTGCAAACCATAACCTCAGGAGGGTTTCCCTGGTGGCTCCGACAGTAAAGAAACTTCCTTCAATACAGGAGAAACAGGTCCAATTCCTGGGTCAGAAAGATTCACTGGAGAAGGGAATGGCTACCCACCCCAGTATTCTTGCTGGAGAATTCCATGGACAGAGGAACCCGATGGGTTACAGTCCATGGGTTCTCAAAGAGCTGGACATGACTGACAGACTAACACAATAACATCAGGAAACATAACCTCAGGAAACAAACAATAACTAAACGAAATGTGAAAAATAATTGTCATTTTGAAGTAGGCAGCTAAGCAAATCCTTTGGATATCCTTGATCCAGACTTAAAAAGCTTTTCACTTCAGATAAGATTAATAGTAAAATCAGGAGGTGGTTTAAAAGAAAGGAAGCACAATATTTTAATGTTGGAAGTGTATTTCCTCTAGACGATAAAACCAAAAGTGATCTGTACTATGTCTATTTTGTTAAGATGGTCTTTCAAAATGCAAAGAAATTGTTTGCACACACAGAAATTGTTTGCACTTATTTTTTCCAAAAGCAGAAATATCCTTTACTTCTTGATTTCATTGTGGAAAATACAGTCATGACTAGTCTAATTTTTTGTTTTAATCAAAAAAGTGTTCTTTACCCTGCACAGACATAAAAAACTTTAAAATCCTATCTGCTGTTAATCTATATTAATTCAGACTGTGTAAATAATACTTAAGATTTCAGGCTCTTGAAAAGTAGAAATTGCCTCCTCACTGCCCAGAAAATTGCAAATCTGATTTCTTTCCTCAGAGATAATGGCGGGTGAGTGCCATGAGGAGAAAAGATGAGAGTAACCCTATTCATGCAGGAGTAAGTCTGGAAGCAGTTCATGGGTTGGCGTTAATGTAATTTCTGAAGAATTGTACTTTTCATAGACTCTATTGCAAGAAAAAAATATCACAGTGGGATTTAATAGCATTAGAGGTTAGTAATAGAAGGAACATTATGGGAAAATAAAAATAAAATAAAATCTTCTACTCCATAATGTGTACCCTTCCCACTGAAATTACTAGCATATTATATATGAAGCTGCAGTAAAAGGGGGAAAGCACATAAAAATTGTGATCATATTTTTGCCTTTAAAATGAAATGCTTTTTTTCTTTACCTGTTAAGACCTGAGTTCAGAGATCAGTTCTTCTACAAGTGATTATGGCTTCTGAAATGATCAGAGGGCTGTTTTCTTCACTGTGCTTTCAATATTAGATAAAACCTGGAGACAGAGAAGAAACTTGTGGGAATGAAAAGGCTGAGCTTTCAACCATAAATTACAAGAAAATTATTTTGAGGTAGTGGTTATACTTTTTTCTCTATGGAATTATTAGAATGAGACATTTTATGATCTCTTGCTGAAAAATAATGTCTAGTTGGATTGTTGTTTCTCCTGTCAAAAGAAAAAAACAAAACAAAACAAAAAAATATCCTGCAAGTGTGGATAAAAATAATATACATTTGGAATAACACTGAAAAATAAAGCAGATTATTATGAGGTTTAATACAGCAAAAACTCAAGAAAATATTACAGAAGGCCTGTTTTTAAAGCCTAAAAGTCAAGATAGGAGTTAAAAAAAAAAATAGATAAGAATATATTCTGTCCTTTCGTTTTTGTATGCATTTGTTTTGGTGGAGAAATGACAACAAAATAAATGGCATCTGAGTGTTTATGGAAGGATAACATTAGCTACACTGCACTGGACTTGAAAAAAAAAAAGGGGGGGTGCTTCTGAAATAATATTGCAGCAAAATATTTCTCCTAACCCATCTGTTCATTAAAAATAAAAAGGGATCTTTGAGCCAAGAGTGAATTATACTCAATTATGTTATCCCAAACAATCTGCCGCATGGTCATTTTTTCTCCATATTTTAACGTTTCGAGATGAAGAAACATCTTGAGAAGTTATGGCTAGAGTTCTTATTTTTGTTAGCATTCATGTTGAGAAACAAATAATATCCTCTCATCATTTTATGTCTTCTATATGCTGTTTCGATGTAGCATTACAATTATTGTGATATTTCAGGAAAAATAAAAGGAGAGATCAGTGTAGATATGAAGTGTCAGGGAAGCCATCACAGAAAATAGTTCTGGATAGATTTGGCAAAAATAATAGTTCATTAAAATGAGACAAGAGTAAGACCACGAAAGTGGAGATGAAATTGTGTGGAGATTAGCCTTATAATTTTGTTTACTATATTAGAACTTTGATTTAAATAGTTTCAAGGCACAGGGATGCAAAGACCAAGTAACTAGTTTGGTAAAGTAATTAAAAATCTAGCCAGTATGAAATTATGGTCACGTACCTAACAGAAACAAAATGCATATATTTGAACATTTATAATAGATAAATCAGGAGGGAAATGCAGTAAATTGAGGAGAAGAAACAGAGGATTTAACTCTGAGATTACTCAGTGACATTAACAGGTTAAAATTATTTTTAAAAATTGTGTTCAGAATTAATTGAGGCTTTTAGGTAGATAGAAAGACATTGAGAATCCTTTCTGATAGAAATGAGGTCCTGGAAAGTGCATTTGATCTAAAAGTTTTGTTGTTGTTTTGTCACTATGTCCTGTCCAACTCTTGCAACCCCATGGGCTATAGCCATGGAATTTTCTAGGTAAGAATACCAGAGTGGGCTGCCATTTCCTTCTCTGGTATATCTTCTCCACCCAGGGATCCAACCCACATCTCCTGCATTGGTAAGAGAATTATTTACCACTGAGCCACCTGGAAAGCCCTAACCAAGAAGTTTATCAGCCCTTATTCTTAACCCTCTCCTGAAACAGAGGAGCTGCCATCTTACAAATCTTGTCATTATTACCTCTGAACTAACTCAGATATAATTTGAAAAGCTGCATGTGTGTATGTATAAGAGGCTTGAATATTTTGTATAATTTTTAATGAAAATTTGTTCTGCTGAGAAAATGAAGTTTCTCACCCTCTAAATATTATTTAAAATTATTTTAAACATTTAGTTATGAATTATTATATGTAAAAGAGTGATATGCATGTTATAAATTTGAGTATGTATATTTGATTATGTCTATCTGTTAATGATACTGAATAAGTTTAAAAATTGTGGCAGGAGAGAAATGGTAAAGCAACTTGAGATTCATTACCCTGATCAGCAAAGAAATCAAAAGATTCAATCTTAAATGAAACCTACCCTGAATATTCACTAGAAGGACTGATGCTGAAGCGGAAACTCCAATACTTTAGCCACCTGATACGAAGAGATGACTCATTGTAAAAGACCCTGATGCTGGGAAAGATTGAATGTAGAAGGGTAAGCAGACAACAGAAGGTGAGACATTTGGATGGTATCACTGACTCAATGGACACGAGTTTGAGCAAACTCTGGAAAAGGACAGGGAAGCCTGGTGTACTGCAGTCCACAGCATCACAAAGAGTCAGACATGACTGAGCAACTGAACAACAACAGCCCTGTGGACCAAAACTCCAAAATATCAGCAGCAGGATGATTGAGAGAAGAGGCTGGGCCCTGCTCAGATAGAAGATGAGAGATCACATAGTTTTCATTCTTGAAGTTCAGAGACCTTCCTGACTACACATGCACACAAAGGTTCCTTGGAGTTAAAAGAGTAATGCTACCTTGGCTAATAGATGCATGCTCACACATAAGAGGATCCTGAGATATACCATATATGGACCCTGAATCCAGTAAATCAAACTGATTGGTCAAAGGAAACCCAGAAGAGTAATCCCACAAATGTAATTCAAATTAACTTGAGAGATTGATTCAGGGACTCTCTGAGCCTGCCCATGTGTCTACAGATATGTACTGCACTCTTTTTTCCCTCTAACAAAGACATGTTTCACTACCTTCTATCTTTGTGGGAATTCCTTTTCTGCAAAGCCAAAGAGCCAGTGCCTTTTCTCTGACCACTAGTCCAGTGCCTAGGATTTTGTGCTCTCACTGCCATGATTAGACCTCAATCTCTGGCCAGGAACTGAAGCCCTGCTTCAAGCCACTGCAGGCCAAGGCCACCCCAGATCAAAATAATGAAACTAACACCCATGAATAAACCAGTCACTTAATAATTCTAACATTTTTAAATAGTTGAATAAAATACAGCTTCCTAAAAATCATGTTTGACTATAAAAAATTATCTTGGATGATCTAGTGGGGAGAGGGATATGATGATATAGGATGGGGGAAGAGCTGATGGATAAATGTCCTAACATCAGGCAAAAGAGGATTGAAATTAGTGTCTAAACAGGTGTTGGACATAGGCGTGAGTAGGAATAATTGATTTGTGATAACAGGCAGATAAATATGACATAAATGGTAAGACCAAAAGTGGTGAGCTTGTGTGTTTGTGATGATGGAAATCTGTGATGTTTTCTGCTAGATGCTTGACTTTTTCAGAAAAGTGGAATGAAGTTAGCTAGCTAAAATTCAAAATGAAGAGGAGACTTGAAAAGCAGGAAAACGTATTAAGTAATTGAATGGAAAAGTGAAGAAGTTAAGGCAAAGGCAAGATGTTCTAACAACACCAAGAGCATCCTTCAGTTTTGTGACTGTGGCTTTAGTGATTTGAATTACCGTGCTGGTGTTTCTTTCTCCAGGCTTTCTGGCATATGTGCAGGTTCAAAAAAAAAAAAAAAAAAAAAAAAAGAAAGTGATATTTCTAAGCAAATCAAATAAAACAAGGAAAGGAAAGGGGGTCCAGGGAATGGAGTAAGAATATCTCAGATAGTAAGAAACAATGGAGGAGGTGGTAGGATCAGGAAACCAGAGCTTCTAATAAAGATACAGAATTACTGAAATCCATGTTCTAGATGAAATGAGACAGAATACAGAAATTGGTAGACAGTGAATCCCTATCATTTGGAGCATAGAAGAACTGTAGAATTGGTCATTTTTAAATAAACACAGGAGGACTTCCCTTGTGGTCAAGTGGCTTGAACATCACCTTCCAATGCAGGGGTTGTGGGTTAAAACTCTGATGGAGGAGTTATAATACCACATCCTTGGCAACCAAAAAACTGAAACATAAAATATAAGCAATATTTTTAAAACTTCAAAAAAGACTTTGAAAATGGTCTACATAAAAACTTTTTTTAAATAAAAACACACTACTGCTAATACCAAAACTAATGATCAGAGGAGTGAGCAGATGGCATAATTTTGAGATTGAAATAAATCTTGGGGAAAAATCAAAAGATTCGGGAGCACTGAAAACATTTTATAGGTGATTTCATAATGATTATAATTAAAATCAGTTATAATGGGTAGATTTCAGATTGGAGGATGAAGTTGTCAAAAATAAAGGAAAACAATCGGATGTCAAGGGTCCAAGATGGTGGAGTAAAAAGGCGTGCACTCAATCTATCCTATGGGAACTTCAAAATTACAACTTGCTGCTGAAAAACCATCGATAAGAGAATGTTGGAGCACACCAAAAAAGATTCCCTTCGTACAAGGGTGAAGGAGAAGCCCCAGCAAGATGATAGGAGGGGTGAAATTGCATTTAGAATCAAACCCTATACCAGCCGTAGATTCTTGGAAGGCACAAATAAACCTTGTGCACACCAGGACCCAGAGACTCCACAGAGACTGAATAACTGTGTTTGAATGTCTCCTGCGGAGGTATGGGTCAGGAGTGGACTGCTGCAGGGGCAGAGGCTCAGGGTGCAACAGACCTGGGTATGGCAAATTAGCTCCACCATAGAGCCACCAGAATTTACACAGGACTGGGGAAACAGAACACTTGAAGAGCACGAACAAAAGCTTGTGTGCACCAGGACTCAGGAGAAAGGAGCAGTGACCTCGCAAGAGACTGACCTAGACTTGACAGTGAGTGTCCAGGAGTCTCCAGAGGAGGTGTGGGTCGGCAGTGGCCTGATGCAGGGTTAGGTCACTGAGTGCACAGTGCCTGCAGAGAACCTTTTGAAGGGGGTCATCATTATCTTCATTACCTCCACCATAGTTTGGCCTCAGGTCAAACAACAGGGAGGGAACACAGCCCCACCCATGAAGAGAAACCTGAATAAAAGATTTACTGAGCATTAGAACAAGACCCAGAAATGCAAAAAAAAAGCAAAATGGCTGTATGGGGAGGCCTGTGAAAAGAAGAGAGGTGAAAAGCAAAGGAGAAAAGGAAAGATATAAGCATCTGAATGTAGAGTTCCAAAGAAGAGCAAGAAGAGATAAGAAAGCCTTCTTCAGTGATCAATGCAAAGAAAGAGAGGAAAAAAAAAACAGAATGGGAAAGACTAGAGATTTCTTCAAGAAAATGAGAAATACCAAGGGAATATTTCATGCAAAGATGGGCTTAATAAAGGAAAGAAATGGTCTGAACGTAACAGAAGCAGAAGATATTAAGAAGAGGTGGCAAGAATACACAGAAGAACTGTACAAAAAAAGATCTTCAAAACCCGGATAATCACGATGGTGTGATCACTCATCTAGAGCCAGACGTCCTGGAATGTGAAGTCAAGTGGGCCTTGGAAAGCATCGCTATGAACAAAGTGAGTGGAGATGATGGAATTCCAATTGAGCTATTTCAAATCCTGAAAGATGATGCTGTGGAAGTGCTGCACTCAATATGCCACCAAATTTGGAAAACTCAGCAGTGGCCACAGGACTGGAAAAGGTCAGTTTTCATTCCAATCCCAAAGAAAGTCAATGACAAAGAATGCTCAGACTACCACACATTTGCACTCATCTCACATGCTAGTAAAGTAATGCACATAATTCTCCAAGCCAGGCTTCAGCAATACATGGACTGTGAACTCGCTGATGTTCAAGCTGGTTTTAGAAAAGGCAGAGGAACCAGAGATAAAATTGCCAACATTTGCTGGATCATGGAAAAAGCAAGAGAGTTCCAGAAAAACATGTATTTCTGCTTTATTGACTATGCCAAAGCCTTTGACTGTGTGGATCACAATAAACTGTGGAAAATACTGAGAGAGATGAGAATACAAGACCACCTGACCTGCTTCTTGAGAAATCTGTATGCAGGTCAGGAAGCAGCAGTTAGAACTGGGCATGGAAAAACAGACTGGTTCCAAACAGGAAAAGGAGTACGTCAAGGCTGTATATTGTCACCCTGCTTATTTAACTTATATGCAGAGTACATCATGAGAAACGCTGGACTGGAAGAAACACAAGCTGGAATCAAGATTGCCAGCAGAAATATCAGTAACCTCAGATATGCAGATGACACCACCCTTATGGCAGAAAGTGAAGAGGAACTAAAAAGCCTCTTGATGAATGTGAAAGAGGAGAATGAAAAAGTTGGCTTAAAGCTCAACATTCAGGAAATGAAGATCATGGCATCCGGTCCCATCACTTCTTGGGAAGTAGATGGGGAAACAGTGGAAACAGTGGCTGACTTTATTTTGGGGGGCTCCAAAATCACTGCAGATGGTGACTGCAGCCATGAAATTAAAAGAAGCTTACTCCTTGGAAGAAAAATTATGACCAACCTAGATGGTATATTCAAAAGCAGAGACATTACTTTGCTGACTAAGGTCCGTCTAGTCAAGGCTATGGTTTTTCCTGTAGTCATGTATGGATGTGAGAGTTGGACTGTGAAGAAGGCTGAGCACCGAAGAATTGATGCTTTTGAACTGTGGTGTTGGAGAAGACTCTTGAGAGTCCCTTGGACTGCAAGGAGATCCAACCAGTCCATTCTGAAGGAGATCAGTGCTGGGTGATCTTTGGAAGGAATGATGCTAAAGCTGAAACTCCAGTACTTTGTCCACCTCATGTGAAGAGTTGACTCAGTGTAAGAGACTCAACTGCTGGGAGGGATTGGGGGCAGGAGGAGAAGGGGACGACAGAGGATGAGATGGCTGGATAGCATCACCAACTCGATGGACGTGAATTTTTGAGTGAACTCCGCGAGTTGGTGATGGACAGGGACGCCTGGCATGCTGCAATTCTTGGAATCGCAAAGCGTCGGATGCGACTGAGCGACTGAACTGAACTGAACTGTCAACAAGACCCTGTTTCCTCTTTAGACAGTCTCTGCCATCAAGAAGCTTCCATGAGCCTCTTATCCTTCTCCATCAGAGGGCAGACAGAGTGAAAACACAATCACAGGAAACTAACCAATCTGATCACACGGAAAACCACCTTGTCTAACTCACTGAAACTATGAGCCATGTTGTGTAGGGGCACAGAAGAGGGATGGGTCATGGTTTAGAGTTCTGACAAAAACTGGTCCTTTGGAGAAGGGAGTGGCAAACCACACCAGTATTTTGGCCTTGAAAACTCCATCAACAATATGAAAAAGGAGAAAGATAGGACTCTGCAAGATGAACTCCTCAGGTCAATAGGTGCCCACTATGCTACTGGACATCAGTGGAGAAATGACTCTAGAGAGAATGAAGAAATGGAGCCAAAGCAAAAATGACACTCAGTTGAGGATGTGATGGGTGATGGAAGTAAAGTCCGATGCTATAAAGAGCAATGCTACATGGGAACCTGGAATGTTAGATCCAGGAATCAAGGCAAGTTGGAAGTGGTGAAACAGGAGATGGTAAGAGTGAACATCAACATTTTAAAAATCAGTGAACTAAAAAGTACTGGAATGGGTCAATTTAACTTAGATAAATATTATATCTACTACTGTGGACAAGAATCCCTGAGAAGAAATGGAGTAACCATCAAAGTAAACATAAGAGTCTGAAATGCAGTACCTGGATGCAATCTCAAAATTGATAGAAAAATCAGTTTGTTTCCAAGGCAAGCCATTCAATACCACAGTAATCCAAGTCTATGCTCAAATCAGTACTACTGAAGAAGCTGAGGTTGAATGGTTCTATGAAGATCTACAAGAACTCCTAGAACTAACACCCCCAAAGATGTCTTTAATTTTAGGGGAATGGAATGCAAAAGTAGGAAGTCAAAAGATACCTGGAGTAACAGGCAAATTTGCCCTTGGGGTACAAAATGAAGCAAGAAAAGGCTAACAGAGTTTTGCAAAGGAACACACTGGTCATAGAAAACATCCTCTTCCAACAACTCAAAAGAAGACTCTACACATGGACATCAGCAAATAGTCAATACCAAAATCAGATTGATTATACTTTTTGCAACCAAAGATTGAGAAGCTATATAGTCAGAAAAAAAAAAAAAAAAGACCAAGAGCTGACTGTGGCTCAGCTCAAGAATTCCTTATTGCCAAATTCAGACTTAAATTGAAGAAAGTATGGAAAACCACTAGACTACTCAATTCAGTTCAGTTGCTCAGTAGTGCCCGACTCTTTGTAATCACATGAATAGCAGCACGCAAGGCCTCCCTGTCCATCATCAAATTCTGGAGTTCACTAGACTCACGTCCGTCGAGTCAGTGATGCCATCCAGCCATCTCATCCTCTGTCATCCCCTTCTCCTCCTTCCCCCAATCCCTCCCACCATGACAGTCTTTTCCGATGAGTCAATTCTTCGCATGAGGTGGCCAAAGTACTGGAGTTTCAGCTTTAGCATCATTCCTTCCAAAGAACACCCAGGACTGATTTCCTTCAGAATGGACTGGTTGGATCTCCTTGCAGTCCAAGGGACTCTCAAGAGTCTTCTCCAACACCACAGTTCAAAAGCATCAATTCTTCAGCGCTCAGCTTTCTTCACAGTCCAGCTCTAACATCCATACATGACTACTGGAAAAACAGCCTTGACTAGATGGACCTTAGTCAGCAAAGTAATGTCTCTGCTTTTGAATATACTATCTAGGTTGGTCATAACTTTCCTTCCAAGGAGTAAGCGTCTTTTAATCTGTTGGCTGCAGTCACCATCTGCAGTGATTTTGGAGCCCCCCAAAAAATAAAGTCAGCCACTGTTTCCACTGTTTCCCCATATACTTCCCATGAAGTGATGGGACCAGATGCCATGATCTTCATTTCCTGAATGTTGAGCTTTAAGCCAACTTTTTTCGTTCTCCTCTTTCACATTCATCAAGAGGCTTTTTAGTTCCTCTTCACTTTCTGCCATAAGGGTGGTGTCATCTGCATATCTGAGGTTACTGATATTTCTGCTGGCAATCTTGATTCCAGCTTGTGTTTCTTCCAGTCCAGCGTTTCTCATGATGTACTCTGCATATAAGTTAAATAAGCAGGGTGACAATATACAGCCTTGACGTACTCCTTTTCCTGTTTGGAACCAGTCTGTTTTTCCATGCCCAGTTCTAACTGCTGCTTCCTGACCTGCATACAGATTTCTCAAGAAGCAGGTCAGGTGGTCTTGTATTCTCATCTCTCTCAGTATTTTCCGCAGTTTATTGTGATCCACACAGTCAAAGGCTTTGGCATAGTCAATAAAGCAGAAATACATGTTTTTCTGGAACTCTCTTGCTTTTTCCATGATCCAGCAAATGTTGGCAATTTTATCTCTGGTTCCTCTGCCTTTTTTAAAACCAGCTTGAACATCAGGAAGTTCACGGTTCATGTATTGCTGAAGCCTGGCTTGGAGAATTTTGTGCATTACTTTACTAGCGTGTGAAATGAGTGCAATTGTGTGGTAGTTGGGGCAATCTTTGTCATTGACTTTCTTTGGGATTGGAATGAAAACTGACCTTTTCCAGTCCTGTGGCCACTGCTGAGTTTTCCAAATTTGGTGGCATATTGAGTGCAGCACTTCCACAGCATCATCTTTCAGGATTTGAAATAGTTCAACTGGAATTCCATCACCTCCACTAGCTTTGTTCATAGTGATGCTTTCTAAGGCCCACTTGACTTCACATTCCAGGACGTCTGGCTCTAGATGAGTGATCACACCATCGTGATTATCCGGGTTTTGAAGATCTTTTTTTGTACAGTTCTTCTGTGTATTCTTGCCACCTCTTCTTAATGTCTCTGCTTCTCTTAGGTACAGAACATTTCTGTCCTTTATTGAGCCCATCTTTGCATGAAATATTTCCTTGGTATCTCTCATTTTCTTGAAGAGATCTCTAGTCTTTCCCATTCTGTTTTTTTCCTCTCTTTCTTTGCATTGATCACTGAAGAAGGCTTTCTTATCTCTCCTTGCTATTCTTTGGAACTCTGCATTAGATGCTCATATCTTTCCTTATCTCTCTTGCTTTTCACTTTTCGTCTTTTCACAGCTTTTGTAAGGCTTCTGCAAACAGCCATTTTGCTTTTTGCATTTTTTTTTTCCATGAGGATGGTCTTGATCCCTGTCTCCTGTACAATGTCACGAACCTCATTCCATAGATCATCAGGCACTCTATCTATCAGATCTAGTCCCTTAAATCTATTTCTCACTTCCACTGTATAATCATAAGGGTTTTGATTTAGGTCATACCTGAATGATCTAGCAGTGTTCCCTACTTTCTTCAATTTAAGTCTGAATTTGGTAATAATGAGTTCATGATCTGAGCTACAGTCAGCTCCTGGTCTTGTTTTTGTTGACTCTATAGAGCTTCTCCATCTTTGGCTGCGAAGAATATAATAAATCTGATTTCGGTGTTGACCATCTGGTGATGTCCATGTGTAGAGTCTTCTCTTGTTTTTTTGGAAGAGGGTGTTTGCTATGACCAGTGCATTTTCTTGCTAAAATCTATTAGTCTTTTCCTGCTTCATTCCACATTCCAAGGCCAAATTTTCCTGTTACTCCAGGTGTTTCTTGACTTCCTACTTTTGCATTCCAGTCCCCTATAATGAAAAGGACATCTTTTTTGGGTGTTAGTTTTAAAAGGTTTTGTAGGTCTTCATAGTACCGTTCAAGTTCAGCTTCTTCAGCGTTACTGGTTGGGGCATAGACTTGGATAACTGTGATATTGAATGATTTGCCTTGAAGACAAACAGAGATCATACTGTCATTTTTGAGGTTGCATCCAAGTACTGCATGTTGGACTCTTTTTTTGACCACTATGGCTACTCCACTTCTTCTGAGGGATTCCTGCCCACAGTAGTAGATATAATGGTCATCTGAGTTAAATTCACCCATTCCAGTCCATTTTAGTTTGCTGATTCGTAGAATGTCGACGTTCACTCTTGCCATCTCTTGTTTGACCACTTCCAATTTGCCTTGATTCATGGACCTGACATTCCAGGTTCCTATGCAATATTGCCCTTTACAGCATCGGATCTTGCTTCTACCACCAGTCACATGCACAGCTGGGTACTGTTTTTGCTTTGGCTCCATCCCTTCATTCTTTCTGGAGTTATTTCTCCACTGATCTCCAGTAGCATATTGGACACCTACTGACCTGGGGAGTTCCTCTTTCATTATCCTCTCATGTTGCCTTTTCATACTATTCATGGGGTTCTCAAGGCAAGAATACTGAAGTGTTCTGCCATTCCCTTCTCCAGTGGACTGTCAGACCTCTCCACCATTACCCACCCGTCTTGGGTTGCCCCATGGGCATGGCTTAGTATCATTGAGTTAGACAGGGCTGTAGTCCTAGTGTGATTAAATTGACTAGTTTTCTGTGAGTATGGTTTCAGTGTGTCTGCCCTCTGATGTCCTCTTGTAACACCTACCATCTTACTTGGGTTTCTCTTACCTTGGGTGTGGGGTGTCTCTTCACGGCTGATCCAGGAAAGCACAGCCACTTCTTTTTACCTTGGATAAGGGGCATCTCCTCACTGCTGCTCTTCCACTGCTCCTTGGATTTGGGGTTGCTCCTCCTGGCCGCCACCCCTGGCCTTGGGAACAGGGTGGCTCCTTCCAGCCACCGCCCCTGGCCTCGGAGGCGGTTCCTCTGGGCCGTTCCTGGGCCATCACAGCCTGGCACTTTTGGCTTCTGCCCCTGACCTCGGACGTGGGGTAGTTCCTCTCAGCCGCGCTTAGTGTGCCGGTCAAAGAATCCACCTGCAATGCAAGAGACTACTCAGGTATGACCTAAATCAAATCCCTTAAGATGACACAGTGTAAGTGACAAATAGATTCAAGGGATTAGATCTGATAGACAGAGTGCCTGAAGAATTATGGACCGAGGTTCCTGACATTGTAAAAGAGACAGGGATCAAGATCACCCCCAAGAAAAAGAAATGCAAAAAAGGCACACTAGTTGTCTGAGGAGACCTTATAAAAAGCTGAGAAAAGAAAAGATGAAAAAGGCAAAGGAGAAAAGGAATGATATACTCATATGAATTCAGAGTTTCAAGAATAGCAAGGAGAGATAAGAAAACCTTCCTCAGAGATCAATGAAAAGAAATAGAGGAAAACAATGGAATGGAAAGACTAGAGCTCTCTTCAAGAAAATTAGAGATACCAATGGAAAACTTTTTGCAAGAATGAGTCCAATAAAGGACAGAAATGGTATGGACATATGAGAAGCAGAAGATATTAAGAAGAGGTGGTGAGAATACACAGAAGACCTGTACAAAAAAGAAGAAAATCTTCATAACCCATATAACCATGATGCTGTAATCACTCACCTAGATTCAGACATCCTGGAATGCAAAGTAAAGTGGACCTTAGGAAGCGTCGCTACTAACAAAGCTCATGGAGGTGATGGAATTCCAGCTAAATATTTCAAATCCTAAAAGATGATGCTGTTAAAGTGCTGCACACAGTTCAGTTCAGTAGCTCAGTCGTGTCTGACTCTTTGCAACCCCATGAACCCCACCATGCCAGGCCTCCCTGTCCACCACCAACTCCCGAGACTACTAAAACTTGTGTCCATTGAGTCAGTGATGCCATCCAACCATCTCATCCTCGGTCATACCCTTCTCTCACTTTCAATCTTTCCTTGCATCAGCGTATTTTCAAATGAGTCAGTTCTTTGCATCAGGTAGCTAGGTTATTGGAGTTTCAGCTACAACATCAGTCCCTCCAATGAATATTCAGAACTATTTCCTTTCAGATGGACGGTTTGGATGTACTTGCAGTCCAAGGGACTCTAAACAGTCTTCTCCAACACCACAGTTCAAAAGGATCAATTCTTCAGCGCTCTGCTTTCTTTCCAGTCCAACCCTCACATCCATACATGACTACTGGAAAAATGATAGCTTTCACTAGACGGACCTTTGTTGACAAAGTAATGTCTCTGCTTTTTAATGTGGTGTTTAGTTTGGTCATAACCTTACTTCCAAGCAATAAGAACCTTTTAATTTCATGGCTGCTGTCACCATCTGCAGTGATTTTGGAGCTCCCAAAAATAAAGTCTGACACTGTTTTCACTGTTTCCCCATCTATTTCCCATGAAGTGATGGGAACAGAACTGATCACCAAAGAACTGGTGCTTTTGAACTGTGGTGTTGGATAAGACTCTTGAGAGTCCCTTGGGCTGCAAGGAGATCCAACCAGTCCATCCTAAAGGAAATTGTTCCTGATTATTCAATGGAAGGACAGATGGTGACACTGAAACTCCAATGATTTGGCCACCTATTTTGAAGAACTGTCATTTGAAAAGACCCTAATGCTGGAAAAATTGAAGGCAGGAGGAGAAGGAGTTGACAGAAGAGGACATGGTCGGATGGAATCACTGACTCAATGGACATGAGTTTGAGTAAACTCTGAGAGTTGGTAATGGACAGGGAGACCTGACTTGTTGCAGCCCAAGAGGTCACAAATATTGGGACACAACTGAGTGACTGAACTGAACTGATCTATATATATCTATATATCTATATATCTATATATATCTATATATATCTATATATATATATTCTGTGTATTCTTACCACCTCCTCTTAATATCTTCTGCTTCTCTTAGGTCCATCCCATTTCTGTCCTTTATTGAGCCTATCTTTGCATGAAATGTTTCCTTAGTATCTCTGATTTTCTTGATGAGATCTCTAGTCTTTTCCATTCTATTGT
Source organism: Budorcas taxicolor (assembly GCF_023091745.1). Classification (NCBI taxonomy): domain Eukaryota; kingdom Metazoa; phylum Chordata; class Mammalia; order Artiodactyla; family Bovidae; genus Budorcas; species Budorcas taxicolor. The sequence goes on from NC_068910.1 coordinate 77,555,124, forward strand.
TTTCCTGTTTCTTTGCATTGATCATGGAGGAACACTTTCTTATCTCTCCTTGCAATTTTTGGAACTCTGCATTCAAATGAGTATATCTTTCCTTTTCTCCTTTGCTTTTCACTTTTTCTTTCTAAGCTATGTGTAAGGCCTCCTCTGAAAACCATTTTGCTCCTTTGCATTTCCTTTTCTTGGGGATAATCTTGATCCCTGTCTCCTATACAATGTCACAAATCTCTGTCCATAGTTCATCAGACACTCTATCAGATCTAAACTCTTGAATCTATTGCTGCACTCACTATGCCAGTATATTTGGAAAACTCAGCAGTGGCCACAGGACTAGAAAAGGTGTGTTTTCATTCCAATCCCAAAGAAAGGCAATGCCAAAGAGTGCTCAAACTATCACACAATTTCACCCATCTCACACACTAGCAAGGAATGCTCAAAATTTTCCAAGCCAGACTTCAACAGTACATGAACCATGAACTTCCACTTTTTCAAGCTGGTTTTAGAAAAGGCAGAGGAACTGGAGATCAAATTGCCAACATCTGCTGGATTATTGAAAAAGCAAGAGAGTTCTAGAAAAACATCTATTTCTGCTTTATTAACTTCACCAAAGCCTTTGACTGTTTGAATCACAACAAACTATGGGAAATTATTAACTAAATGGGAATAACAGTCCACCTGACCTGACTCCTGAGAAAATTGTATGCAGGTCAAAAAAGCAACAGTTAGAACTGGACATGAAACAACAGATTGTTTCCAGATCGGGAAAGGAGTACCTAAAGGCTGCATATTTTCTCCTTGCTTATGATGCTGGGAGGGATTGTAAGCAGGAGGAGAAGGGGATGACAGAGGATGAGATGGCTCGATGGCATCACCAACTCGATGGACGTGAGTTTGAGTGAACTCCGGGAGTTGGTGATAGACAGGGAGGCCTGGCATGCTGCAATTCATAGGGTCGCAAAGAGTCAGACACAGCTGAGCGACTGAACTGAACTAAACTGAACGACTGACCTGAACTGAATTGAATGTCAGCAAATGACAGCAGTAATTAAGTCCTCCTAGTGGCATGGTCTGATAAAGTGAGATTTAATGCTGAGATTGTAGGGAGCCAGGATAGAGTTATTAGAATGGGATAGTAAGGAACAATGATGCTTCTAGCTCAGGTCCTAGTAGGAATTGGACCATGGTGGCATAAAGTAGCCGTCTGTTTAGAAGATGCCGTGAAGTTAACATCTTCAGGCAAAAGTTAAATTTCAGTCAGATGCAAAAAATTATGAGTTAGAAAAGATTGAATATATAAGACATTTTGCTGAAGACTGATAATGGAGTAAAATGCTGGAAGAATCAATCATTGTGACTTTTATTCCACATTCCTGGGAACATCCCCTGAAAATATAACAGGTGGAAGCAATTGGGTTTCTCAGGAATAAGGAACATAAAGTGAACACCAGCTACAAAGTCGGTACCAATGGTCATGACAGTGAAATTAAAATAGGATAATGTAATGGACACTTAACAGTAGGTAGAAGAAACAAATGTTTTGCCTTTTCTCTGCTTGCAATTTGTTCAAGAAACTCTAAAACATTTAGTGCTAAGTTTGTATTTTAACTGCATTCCTTGTTCCATATATAAACAGCCTTTTTATCATTTCCCCCGTATTCCACACAAGTCTTAGCATTATATTTTTAAATATATAAACGTCATATGGCTTTTTCCCAACTTAATTAGAATGGACCATTATGTCACTTATCATAGATAATTACACAACTTAATCTTTTAAATTATTTTAAAAGATTGTTATTTCAGGAAATCAGATGTTATACTGTGTTTATAAAATAGATGAGAAATATGAATGATGAGAGACTTAGCAGGTTTTATTGTATTGAGCTGAATCTTCTGTTCTCTTATTATTATTCAAAAGAAGCAAGGGTGAATTCATCCAAGACAGTTCATAAACTGGATGCTTTTAGCCCTCTATAATCTTTCAGATCTGTTTCAATATAAAACAAATCTACCATGCAGGTAAAATCACACTGTAGAAGGAAAATATAGGAGACAATAAGCTTCAGGACTGAAACACATAGTTTTAAGCACTGCTTTATACTTATTAGTGCTGCAGTGAAAAGGGATGAACCATTTCTCAAATATGCTTCCTGCTGTTTAGAAACACCCTGGGGTGGATCCACAGGACAAATGGATATCATGGGGAATGGCTGAGTGTGCTTTACCTACACTACTCTACAGATGGTTTATTACTTAAATAATAGGGTAGCTTTAATTTTGCTGCTCTAACTGGATTGATTTGATTAAAAAAAAATAGTTTATGGCCTAAAATCTTGGATTATTGTAGCTAAATGTCTGCTGTACTTATCTCTTACTTGCTATGCACAATGGTTCTGATCTGATTATTGGGTGCCTTCTAATTAGAAGACTGGCTTTGATTGTGTGTTGGAAGCTTGTTGATTTTCAGGGTAATCTCTGTTTATACTATTAATGACTTGCTTGCTTTATTCAGGAAGAGACGCTGATATGTCGAGGAATAGGAAATTAAAAAAAATAAAGAAAACTGAACATTCTTTATTTCCTCAGCTTGTTTAGAGACTATTTCAAGTTGTCATTATCAATTTTTTTTAATGTTTTCTGGCACTTTTGTTTTTTATTTTCTAAATATAAATTTATTTATTTTAACTGGAGGCTAATTACTTTACAATATTGTATTGGTTTTGCCAAACATCAACATGAATCCTCCATGGGTGTACACGTGTTCCCCATTGTGAACCCCTCCCCCTTCTCCCTCCCCATACTATCCCTCTGGGTCATCCCAATGCACCAGCCCTGAGCATCCTGAATCATGCATCGAATCTAGTCTGGCGTTGTTTCACATATGATATTATACATGTTTCAATGCCATTCAAGGAATAAATTTGTTGTAGAAAATAAATGAAGAAGGAAAACAGAAGATAAAAAGAAAGTAAATTAAATTTATTTTCAATCTTTTTTTCATATTTTCCTTTAACTTACATTTTATTTACTTTCTTAAATATGTAAAAGTGAGTATTAATAAGGTAGGGTAAAAGAATTATGCTCTTATCTTCTGTAAAAACAAAGTGCAAAGCTGTGACTTTTCTCCTTAGGGATTTTCTTTATGAGAAACAGAGATTATGTGGAGAATCCAAAGAAATAAGAGGCTAGTGGTACTGGTTAGCAGACTACAATTTTACTGCTTTCAAAGAGATGCTAAAATTACAGTTCTCTGAAGCTAATATTCCTTTAATGCTTTTCAAAAAATATAATAAAAGTATATAAGCCACGATCATTAAATGAACTATAAGAGAGATAGTAAATTAAAAGAAAATTGATTCACTTTAATATTCTAGCAGTGTGCAACTTTTTTCTTCCATGTAAAATATGCTTAAGCAAAGTTACTCATGAATAAAAGACATTTAATAAAGAAATTTGTTAACAGTTGTGTATAATGAAGGGAATAAACAGTAAAAGGATGAATTTCCTAGGTAGGTACCTAATCTGTTGATAATGCCAACCACAATCATTTATAATATCGTGACTCCAACTGGATTTTTTACTTGTTTACAATGTAACAGTCATTGAAGCAGAGCCTGAATATAAAATAATGAACAAAACCCGAACTTTTCCTCAAATAAAACAAACTTATTTTCCTTAAATAAAAACAAAAATTTTAAGCACTCTACAGATAAAAATTATAAATGTTTAAATTATTTTTTTATTTGTCAAATATGCCTGAATTGGTTTAATTTAATATAATTTCACATAAATCTTAATGATTCTTATTTGTGAATTGTATTTTCTATGGTTTGTTTATTTAGTAACCATTATTCAAATTTGAAGTAATTCATCAATTTTGTTTTTGTTATTGATGATAATGCTGATATTAAATAGTGATAAAGTTCAATGCACTTGATTTTTTTTTAAATAAAGTAAAAACTTTTGGAAACATGGTTTTGAGAACAAATATTTTGTTATTCCATAGTAAGAGTTCCACAGATGTCTATAGAAGTAAACTACTATATTAATAAAATTCAATAAAAAATCAATAAAAATAAAAATTTAATAAATATGGATCTCTGTAAAATTCAAAATGCAGAGGAGCAATAATAAAATTATAGCCATAGTGTACCATTTATTAGAATGAAAATAAAAGAAAAATTAGATAAATTACAGAATTGAAAGACAAAAGTCTAAAAGTCTTGTAGAAAATTGTACACAGCATTATGAAAACAAATAGAGATTAATAATATATTTTACATTTTAAATCTTCCAAATTCCTATTCATCATTATGAGTCAACAAATAAGTTATTCATTTAATAAATAATTTCTTTATTCTTTAACAGATATTGAATTTTTGCATCATGCTACTTACAAAGAACTACTTAGACATAATCTCTAGCACTGAATAGATAGTTATTTCTAAAACACAAATGAAAAAGTCTAATGTAAAAATATAGAAAAACTGAGATAAGGTCACACAGAGAAGGATAACATGTTCTGTCCATTTCTGACTGTAGACTTAACTTTGTCATGTGACATTGTAGCTCTACATTAAGAGATAGATTATGGTGTATAATTTGTTTTAGCCAATATGACATTAATAAATATTATATAAGAAAAGGGTTAAGAAATTCTTGGACACTGGGACTTATCCTGTTTGTGCTATTGAAACATTGAAACCATCATGTGAAAAAATGTCCAAGTTAGCTTACTTATTGGAAAAGACCCCGAGGCTGGGAAAGTTTGAAAGAAAAGGGAGAAAAGGACAGCAGAGGATGAGATGGTTAGATAGCATCACCAAATCAATGGACATTAATCTGAGCAAACTCTGGGAGATAATGAAAGGCAGGGAAGCCTGGCGTGTTGCAGTCCATGGGGTTTTAAACAGTTGGGACACAACTCAGAGACTGAACAACAGCAACAAAGCTTCCTGGAGGATGAAAGGCCACTTGGTAGCAAACTAAGATGCCCCAGCCATAAGATATAATCATCTAACTGCTGGATAACACTTCAGTTGACATGAGAAATCCCAACAGAAAGATCGGCTAGGCAGGGCGTACCATCAACAACTAATCCAAAGAAGTATAAAAATGTAAACAGCTTAAGGCAATATCTTTTGGATTGCTTGTTATATGAGAGTAATAGAGCATTTTTATGAAAGTATTCAAATTTTGCTTATTAAATTTTATAGCATTAAGAAAGGAAATATTCATCCAATACAAATTATTCTTTTTAACTCTACACTGAGTTCAAAAAACAAAAACAAAAACAAAAACAAAAAAAATCAAAAAATAAATAAATAAATAAAGTGAGTTCAAATTTATTGAAAAGTTCTCAAAACTGATCATAGTGTATGTGTATCCTTCATCCAGCTTACTGTATCAGTAACAACTTTTGTATGCATAGTACTATTAACAAAACCATAAAATTAGAATGGGCACAATACTATGAACTATTTATAAAGATTTTTTTTTCATAATTTTGCCAAATTTTCTCTGAATTCCATTTTAAAATTTCAGATCAGTATTTCCCTGTCTTTCCCCAGCATGATAATTTTGAAGAGTTCCGGCCAGTAATATAGACCTTAATTTGGGGTTTGTCTGATGCCTTTTTCAGGGTTATATTGAGATTATGTATTTTTTCACTAATGTCAAAATATTATTGTGATCTACTTGGTACTTCACCAAGAGGTCCATGATATGTCTTATTATTTATGTTGCTAACTTGAAATATTTCATTACATGGGTGTATTATATGCAGAATACACCATGAGAAACACTGGGCTGGAAGAAGCACAAGCTGGAATAAAGATTGCCGGGAGAAATATCAATCACCTCAGAAGTGCAGATGACACCACCCTTATGGCAGAAAGTGAAGAGGAACTAAAAAGCCTCTTGATGAAAGTGAAAGTGGAGAGTGAAAAAGTTGGCTTAAAGCTCAACATTCAGAAAACTAAGATCATGGTATCTGGTCCCATCACTTCATGAAAAATAGATGGGGAAACAGTGGAAACAGTGTCAGACTTTTTTTTTTTTTTTTTTTTTTTGTCTCTAAAATCATTGCATATGGTGATTGCAGCCATGAAATTAAAAGACTCTTACTCCTTGGAAGGAAAGTTATAACCAACCTAGATAGCATATTCCAAAGCAGAGACATTACTTTGCCAACAAAGGTCTGTCTAGTCAAGGCTATGGTTTTTCCAGTAGTCATGTATGGATGTGAGAGTTGGACAGTGAAGAAAGCTGAATGCCGAAGAATTGATACTTCTGAACTGTGGTGTTGGAGAAGACTCTTGAGAGTCCCTTGGACTGCAAGGAGATCCAACCTGTCCATTCTAAAGGAGATCAGTCCTGGGTGATTTTTGGATGGAATGATGCTAAAGCTGAAGCTCCAGTACTTTGGCCACCTCATGCAAAGAGTTGACTTATTGGAAAGTCTCTGATGCTGGGAGGGATTGGGGGCAGGAGGAGAAGGGGACAACAGAGGATGAGATGGCTGGATGGCATCACTGACTCGATGAACGTGAGTCTGAGTGAACTCCGGGAGTTGGAGATGAACAGGGAGGCTTGGCAAGCTGTAATTCAAGTGGTCGCAAAGAGTTGGACACGACTGAGGGACTGAACTGAACTGAACTGATCCAAACTACTCCACTTGTTAAGCTCTAAGTAAAATAAAATATTGAATTTTAAAGTACCAAAATTATATTTGTATTAGAATATATTTTGTAGCGGTAATTCGCAATGAAATACACAGAGAATTCTCAGTTGTTTAAAGTTCATTGAAAAAGTTCTAGTTTTAATGAGAAAATGTGGTGACAAAGCAGTATGTATTTTCAAAAGAATATCTGTGAAGGTGCCATTCTATCGCATTAATGCATTTAATATTTTGAGTATATAATTTAGTGAAAGTGAAGTCGCTTAGTCGTGCCCAACTCTTTGCAACCCCATGGACAGTAGCCTGCACCAAGCTCCTCCGTCCGTGGGATTTTCTAGGCAAGAGTACTGGAGTGGGTTGCCATTTCCTTCTCCAGGGCATCTTCCTAACCCAGGGATTGAACCCAGGTCTCCTGCATTGTAGACAGAAGCTTTACCTTCTGAGCCACCAGGGAAGTCTAGTATGTCATTTACTTTCTTATTAAAAAAAAAACACATTTTTCTTGTGAAGAATCAATATGCAGTAGTTAAAAGTTTGTAAGTTAAGCTTCATTAAATAAAACTGTGGGGACAGGCACTCCAAAATCCCATTGTCTACAATAATATTTCTCAACCTTTTATTCATTATCATTCTCATAAGGAGAAACAGTAAATTAAATTTAAATTATTTCTATCCATATGAAATGTGATACAAGCACACATTTATTTTTCCTTTAGCAGCAGAGGGTTGTTTGTGTTTCTCCTTGAGTGATTTATTCTGGAGCCCAAATTGAAGGAGTAGACCTTATCTGTTAAAAACTGTTGCTGAATCAAAAAGGATGAGAAGTTTTAAAACCCTTAATTATTCTTAAACTGTGTGCTTAGGCTGGCATCTTGCACTTCTGTTTAAGTGTCGAGAGCCACTTGGCCAGAACAAGTTAAATGGCCAAGCATGAACAGATGAGATGGGGAAAAATCTTCTTACCATAGAAAATCTATGCAAGTCATGATGATGAGATGAGGGTAAGGAATCATGACAAGGATGATGGGCAAATGAAAAAATGGAAACATGAGTACCATCCACACAAAAGCAGGGATGTTGAAAGCAGGCCAACAATGTTTGATTTCTGTTTCCTTAACTAGTTGGAGGATCTATAAAAGCACTTAGCTCCTTTATAATTTATTTCCCTCATCTGCAAAAAGGGAAAACTAAAGGTCTTATACCATAGGAGAGTTGGGAATACACAGAAGAACTGTATGAAAAAGATCTTCACGACCCAGATAATCATGATGATGTGATTACTCACCTAGAGCCAGACATCCTGGAATGTGAAGTCAAGTGGGCCTTAGGAAACATCACTATAAACAAAGCTAGTGGAGGTATTGGAAATCCAATTGAGCCATTTCAAATCCTAAAAGATGATGCTGTGAAAGTGCTACACTCAATATGCCAGCAAATATGGAAAACACAGCAATGGCTACAAGACTGGAAAAGGTCAATTTTCATTCCAATCCTAAAGAAAGGCAATGCCAAAGAATGCTCAAACTATCACACAATTGGACTGATCTCACGTGCTAGTAAAATAATGCTCAAAATTCCCCAAGCTAGACTTCAGCAATAGGTGAATCATGAACTTCCAGATGTTCAAGCTGGTTTTAGAAAAGGCAGAGGAACCAGAGATCAAATTGCCAACATCTGCTGGATCATCAAAAAAGCAAGAGAGTTCCAAAACACATCTATTTCTGCATTATTGGCTATGGCAAAGCCTTTTGATTGTGTGGATCACAATAAACTGTGGAAAATTCTGAAAGAGATAGGAAAACCAGACAATTTGACCTGCCTCTTGAAAAATGTGTAGGCAGGTCATGAAGTAACAGTTAGAACTGGACATGGAACAACAGACTGGTTCCAAATAGGAAAAGGAATATGTCAAGGGTGCATAATGTTACCCTGCTTATTCAACTTATACTCAGAGTACATCATAAGAAATGCAGGGGTGGATGAAGCACAAGCTGGAATCAAGATTGCAGGGATAAATATCAATAACCTCAGATACGCAGATGACACCAACTTTATGGCAGAAAGTGAAGAAGAGCTAAAGAGCCTCTTGATGAAAGTGAAAGAGGAGAGAGTAACAATTGACTTAAAGCTCAACATTCAGAATATTAAGATGATGGCATCCAGTCCCATCATTTCATGGCAAATAAATTGGGAAACAGTGGAAATAGTGGCTGACTTTATTTTTTGGGGGGCTCCAAAATCACTGCAGATGGTGACTGTAGCCATGAAATTAAAAGACACCTACTCCTTGGAAGAAAATGTATAACCAACCTAGACAGCATATTAAAAAGCAGAAATATTACTTTGTCAGCAAAGGTCTGTCTAGTCAAGGCTGTGGTTTTTCCAGTAGTCATGTATGGATGTGAGAGTTGCAGTATACAGAAAGCTGAGTGCTGAAGAATTGATGCTTTTGAACTGTGGTGTTGGGGACGACTCTTGAGAGTCCCTTGGACTGCAAGGAGATCCAACCAGTTCATCCTAAAGGAGATCAGTCCTGAATATTCATTGGAAGGACTGATGTTGAAGCTGAATTTTTGGCCATCTGATATGAAGAGCTGACTCATTTGTAAAGGCCCTGATGCTGGGAAAGATTTAAGGCAGGGGGGCAAGGAGATGACAGAGGATGAGATTATTGGATGACATCTCCGACTCAATGGACATAAGTTTGGGTAAAATCCAGGAGTTGGTGAGGGACAGGGAGGCCTGTCGTGCTGTGGTCCATGGGGTCACAAAAGATCGCACAGGACTGAGTCACTGTACTAAACTGAACTGAACCGATACCATAGAGGGCTTCTTGAGTATTAACTGGTTTAATTAAATAAAACAAGTAGATTACTTTATTGAATAGTAGAGTTCTATATGCAAGTCTTTGTTAGATAAATCATATAGACACACAAATATACACTAAATACACAATTGACTAGCGTCTTTTAGCAAAATATTTAATTATTTTAGTGGAACTGTCAGCCTATCAATTTTATGCATTAACTTATAAACAAAATAATTTGTTCTCAGATTTTATCTGATTGAAGTATCCATAAAACCAACCCCATAATAATTTCAAAAACTCTAAGTTAATTTTATTTTCCAAGGTGTCATACAATTACTACTGTTTGCAAGAAAATTGCAAAATTGAAATTCACATTATTTTCATATTCTTTCATCAAAGCATTATGCCCACATTTCAGTACATAAGTTTCTATAAAAAGCAAAGCTTCTATTACCCTATATTAGTCTGTTGACAGATAAGGATATTATTCTGGCTATGATCTCTCTTCTGAACACAATCAACCACCCATATGATATCTCCCTTTGGTTATCCACCAGCCACTCCACACTGAATGTGACCAAGATTGAACACTCAATATTCTTCCCCAAACATGATCATGATTCAAAGCTCTCTAATTCAGGGAAGAAAACAATCATCTTTCTAGCTGTGTAAGATTTAACTTGCCCTCAGTTCAGTCAGTTCAGTCGCTCAGTCGTGTCTGACTCTGTGACCCCATGAATCACAGCACGCCAGGCCTCCCTGTCCATCACCAACTCCCAGAGTTCACTCAGACTCATGTTCATTGAGTCAGTGATGCCATCCAGCCATCTCATCCTCTGTCGCCCTCTTCTCCTCCTGAGCCCAAACCCTCCCAGCATCAGAGTCTTTTCCAATGAGTCAACTCTTCACATGAGGTGGCCAAAGTACTAGAGTTTCAGCCTTAACATCATTCCTTCCAAAGAAATCCCAGGGCTGATCTCCTTCAGAATGGACAGGTTGGATCTCCTTGCAGTCCAAGGGACTCTCAAGAGTCTTCTCCAACACCACAGTTCAAAAGCATCTAACTTGCCCTTGATTTTTACAAACATGAAGATGTTTTGTATCTCCCCTTTTCTGCTGTTTTCTAGGGTTTCCTTGTGGCTCAGCTGGTAAAGAATCTGCCTACAATGCGGGAGACCTGGGTTCATCCATGGGGTGAGAAGATCCCCTGGAGAAGGGAACCGTTACCCACTCCAGTATTCTGGGCAGGAAAATTCCATGAACTGTATAGTCTATGGGGTTGCAAAGAGTCGGACAAGACTGAGAGGCTTTCACTTTCACTTTTCTGCTTAGATCTTTCTTACTTCTAGGCCCTATCACTTTTTTCCTTCACAGCATCTAAAGTCTGTCCATTCTCAGTTGTATTTAGGCCTGGCCACTTCATCCCACACTTCAGTTCAGTTCAATTGCTCAGTCATGTAGAACTGCACTCTAATCTTAACTAACTGGCTTTGTGATAGCCTCAGTTCAGTTCACTTGCTCAGTAGTATCTGACTCTTTGCTATCCCATGGACTGTCGCACGCCAGGCTTCCCTGTCCATCACCAACTACAGGAGCTTGCTAAAACACATGTCCATCGAGTCAGTGATGCCATCCAATTATCTCATCCTCTGTTGTCCCCTTCTCCTCCTGCCTTTAACCTTTCCCAGCATCAGGGTTTTTTCCAAGTAGTCAGTTCTTCACATCAGGTGGTAAAGTACTAGCGTTTCAGCCTCAGCATCAGTTCTTCCAATGAATATTCAGGACTGATCTCCTTTAGGATTGACTGATTGGATCTCCTTGCAGTCCAAGGAACTCTCAAAAGTCTTCTCCAACACCACAATTCAAAAGCATCAGTTCTTCAGTACTCAGCTTTATTTATAGTCCACCTCTCACATCCATATATAGAGCAATCTCACACATAGATGATTGTGATATTTAATGACTAGTATTCCCACTTCTCTACTAGATATTCATGTATACAATATGCACAAATATTTCAAACACTTAATCCAGCCTATTTATTTTTTTTAAATTTATATTTAGCTATCTGTTCTGATTTCAAATCACTGTTAGCATGGCCAATAAAGATATGGCCTACATGTCCACATTTATTTCCTATCATGTTCCTTCACACCCTATCAAATGAGTAACAACATCAATCTTACTTACCTCACTACAAGTGCCAAGCCAGGTGCTACACCGCACCTCCATTCTCTACTTCCCATCAACCTTACACCTCAATTCTAATATACTTACCTCAGACTTTAAAGACCTGCATGATTAGGTGAGGTCCTTAATTATCATCTTTCATATGGTCATTAATTACACAGCACTCGTCAAGGTGATGACTTTATTAATACCTGTTTATTGCCAGTTTCAAGTTTTTCAAGAATAGGAGTTTGGTTTGTATGCTGTTGTTGTTGACCTTTATTCCCCTACATCAAGCATAAGGACTATTGCATTGTAGGCAGTTAATGAATACTTAATCAGTTACTAATCAATAACCAAAATTTCAAGAGTGTCAAGTAAATTAGAAAATATACAGAAAAAGAATCAGTGAAAAGCTACACATAAGCTGGCCATTAGTAGTGCAATTTGTTATTGAGGCTACTTGAAATTCATAAGATCATGCATTCATGAATCATGAATCATGTATTCAGTTCTAGAAGAGAATAAAACTGAAAAATGTCAAGAGAATGTGCATCAACAGGATACCTAGATATGTTTCAGTTCAGTTCAGTTCAGTTCTGTCACTCAGTCGTGTCTGACTCTTTGCGACCCCATGAATCGCAGTACACCAGGCCTTCTTGTCCATCACCATCATCCGGTTTTCACTCAAACTCACGTCCATCGAGTCAGTGATGCCATCCAGCCATCTCATCCTCGGTCGTCCCCTTCTCCTTCTGCCCCCAATCCCTCCCATCATCAGAGTCTTTTCCAATGAGTCAACTCTTCGCATGAGGTGGCCAAGGTACTGGAGTTTCAGCTTTAGCATCCTTCTTTCCAAAGAACACCCAGAACTGATCTCCTTTAGAATGGACTGGTTGGATTTCCTTGCAGTCCAAGGGACTCTCAAGAGTCTTCTCCAACAACACAGTTCAAAACCATCAATTCATCGACGCTCAGCTTTCCTCACAGTTCAACTCTCACATCCATAGATGACTACTGGAAAAACCATAGCCTTGACTAGACAGACCTTTGTTGGCAAAGTAATGTCTCTGCTTTGGAATATACTATCTAGGTTGGCCATAACTTTCCTTCCAAGGAGTAAGTGTCTTTTAATTTCATGGCTGCAATCACCATCTGCAGTGATTTTGGAGCCCCAAAAAATAAAGTCTGACACTGTTTCTACTGTTTCCCCTGCTATTTCCCATGAAGTGATGGGACCAGATGCCATGATCTTCGTTTTCTGAATGTTGAGCTTTAAGCCAACTTTTTCACTCTCCTCTTTCACTTTCATCAACAGGCTTTTTAGTTCCTCTTCACTTTCTGCCATAAGGGTGGTGTCATCTGCACATCTGAGGTGATTGGTATTTCTCCCGGCAATCTTTATTCCAGCTTGTGCTTCTTCCAGTACAGCATTTCTCATGATGTACTCTGCATATAAATTAAATAAGCAGGGTGACAACATACAGCCTTGATGTACTCCTTTTCCTATTTGAAACCAGTCTGTTGTTCCATGTCCAATTCTAACTGTTGCTTCCTGATCTGCATACGAGTTTCTCAAGAGGCAGGTCAGGTGGTCTGGTATTCCTAACTCTTTCGGAATTTTCCATAGTTTCTTGTGATCCACACAGTCAAAGGCTTTGGCATAGTCAATAAAGCAGAAATAAGCTACCTCATTTATTACTCCTTGCTTCATTCATCCTAGGGCTAACCTATTCATAAAGCAGGAAATAAAATTACTGGAGTTGATAGAGACCCAATCTTTGTGCTACTTACAAAGGTGAACATCAAGTGTAAGAAAATTTAAGATTTCTAGTTTCAAGCTCTAAAAATCATGGTGAGATTAATCTAAAAGGAGATTTTACTCTTTGCTATGAATTTTACCAAACTATTTATCGCATATCTTCTTTGAAGTATCTACTCAAAGAAGATATTTGTGAGACACTTTAGCATCAAGATAAAAATCTATTTTTCTATATATATTATGAAAATAAACAGTACATAGTTATTTTATTAAAATTGTATGCTATATAGTTAATATGTTCTTGACTTTTAATTGATTTCCACATCCTCTCTTCGACTCTCAGCTCACTAAAAATCTAATATTAGGTTTCTCCTCCCAAACGGCCCTTTTCACCTGAAAAAAATCTCATATATTATGCTATATCTTTGAGTTATGCTTTTGAGTCCTTTATTTTCTTCTTACACTGAAAGTGTATTCAATTTCAACTGCTTGTCAAAATATATGAATTATATTCTAACAGAAATTCATATAGATATTTTCCAGGAAAGTGATGAAAAATATACTAGAGTTATTACTAGAACTGTTGACTTAGATTATTTAACATAGGCAATGTATGATATCACTGTTATTTCATAAGATAACTAGTAGACTGTAGTAATGATAAATCACCTTTGGAATGGAATGCTTTACCAAACGTATGTGTCTGGAAAAACAAATAATATGTTTGTTTATACATATCAATATATGGTGAGATGTAGGTATTTTAATCATTATTTAGTGAGTGAAATTACAAGAAAATATCTTAACAAAGATGGCAATGAATATGTGGTATGCAGTTTTTAGAGAGGTCTTCTCCATGTTTCTTTGTATTAGGCATTTAGAAAGAGTGGTTGAATATTTTTACCAAGTCAAATAGAATGTGCTACAAATAAAGACAAAAATTTAAAACCCAAAATTGGTGAGCTACCTTTGAATGAAAATAAATAAACTGCCTATTCATTTCTGTAAAACTGCATTCCTTTTTCAAATATAAATTTATTTATTTTAATTGGAGGTTAATTACTTTACAATATTGTATTGGTTTTGCCATACATCAACATGAATCCACCACAGGTATACATGTGTTCCCCATCCTGAACCCCCCTCTCTCCTCCCTCCCTGTACATCCCTCTGGGTCGTCTCAGTGCACCAGCCCCAAGCATCCAGTATCATGCATTGAACCTGGACTGGCAATTTGTTTCATATATGATATTATACATATTTCAATGCCATTCTCCCAAATCATCCTTTTGGACTCTGTAAAACTGTATTCTAATCTTAGCTAACTGGTGTTGTGATAGCCTCCGTTCAGTTCAGTACATTGACTCAGCCGTGTCAACTCATTGTGACCCCATGGACTGCAGCACACTACGCTTCCCTGTGTATCACCAAATCCTTGCTCAAACTCATGTCCATTGAGTCGGTGATGCCATCCAACCATCTCATCCACCTGTTGTCCCCTTCTCTTCCTGCCTTCAATTATCTTCCCCAGCATCAGGGTCTTTTCCAATGAGTCAGTTTCCACATCAGGTGGCCAAAGTATTGAAGGTTCAGCTTCAGCATTAGTCCTTCCAATGAATATTATTGATTTCCTTTAGGATTAATTGGTTTGATCTCCTTGCTGTCTAAGGGACTCTCAAGAGCCTTCTTCAACACCATAGGTCAAAAGCATCAATTCTTCGGTGCTCAGCTTTCTTTATAGTCCAAACTCTCACATCCATGCACGACTACTGGAAAAACCATAGCTCTGACTAGATGGACCTTTTTCAGCAAGGTAATATCTCTGCTTTTCTATATGCTGTATAGGTTGGTCATAGCTCTTCTTCCAAGGAGCAAGCGTCTTTTAATTTCATGGCTGCAATCAACATCCACAGTGATATTGGAGTCCAAGATAATAAGTTTGTCACTGTTTCCATTGTTTCCCCATCTATTTGCCATGAAGTGATTGGATAGGATGCCATGATCTCAGTTTATTGAATGTTGAGTTTTAAGCCACCTTTTTTACTCTCCTCTCACTTTCATGAAGAGGCTCTCCATTTCCTCTTCACTTTCTGTCATAAGGATGGTATCATCTGTGTATCTGAGTTCATTGATATTTCTCCTGGCAATCTTAATTCCATCTTGTGCTTTATCCAGCCAGCATTTTGCATGATGTACTCTGTATATAAGTTAAATAAGCAGAGTGACAGTATACAACCTGATGTCCTCCTTTCCAATTTGGAACCAAACTTGTTTCATGGTCAGTTCTAACTGTTGCTTCTTGTCCTGCATACAGCTTTCTCAGGTGGCAGGTAAGGTGCTCTGGCATTCCCATCTCTTTAAAAATTTTCCACAGCTTGTTGTGATCCAAACAATCAAAGGCTTTGGCATCATAATAATAATAAAAAAAAAGCAGTAGATATTTATCTGGAACTATCATAGTTTTTCAATGATCCAACGGATGTTGGCAATTTGATCTCTGGTTCCTCTGCCTTTTCTGAATACAGCTTGAACATCTTGAATTCTTGGTTCACTTACTGGAGAAGACTGACTGGGAGAATTTTGAGCATTACTTTGCTAGCATGTGAGATGAATTTAAAAATGTGGTAGTTTGAACATTCTTTGGCATTGCCCTTCGTTGGAATTGGAATGAAAACTGGTGTTTTCCATTTCTGTGGCCATTGCTCAGTTTTCCATTATTTTCCAGGAGAAAAGAGGAATGACCCTATAAGAGACTGACCCAGACACGCCTGTGAGTGTCCACAAGACTCCAGCAGAGGTGTGGGTCAAAAGTGGCCTGCTGCAGGGTCAGAGGCCCCTGAGTGTGGCAGTGTGTGCACAGGATGTTTTTAAGGAGGCCGCCATCATCTTCATTACCTCCAGCATAGTCTGATATCAGGTCAAGCAATATTAATGGAACACAGCCCCACTGATCCACAGAAAATTGGATTAAAGATTTACTGATCATGGTCCCGCCCATCAGAACAAGACCCGGTTTCCCTCACAATGAGTATCTACAATCAAGAAGCTTCCCTAAGTCTCTTATCCTTCAGAGGACAGACAGAATGAAAACCATGATCACAGAAAACTAATCAAACTCATAACAAGGACCACAGCCTTGTCCAACTGAATGAAACAATGAGCCATGCCATGTAAGGCCACTTAAGAAGGATGGGTGTTAGTGAAGAATTCTGATAAACATGGGCCACTGAACATGAGAATGGCAAATCACTTTAGTATTCTTGTCTTGAGAGCCCCATGAACATTATGAAAAGGTTAAAAGATATAACACTAAAAGATAAACTCCTCATGTTGGTAGGTGCCCAATATGCTACTGGAGATCAGTGGAGAAATAACTCCAGAATGAATGAGGAGACAGAACCAAAGCAAAAACAATGCCCAGTTGTGGATGTCACTGGTAATGTAAGTAAAGCCCAATATTGTAACAGGTAGTATTGCATAGGAGCCTGGATTGATAGGTCCATGAATCAAGGCAAATTAGAAGTGCTCAACCAGGAGATGGCAAGAATGAACATCAACATTTTAGGAATAGTGAACTAGAATGCACTTGAATGGGTGAATTTAATTGAGATGACCATTATATCTACTACTGTTGACAAGAATCCCTTAGAAGAAATGAAGTAGCCATCACAGTCAACAAAAGAGTCCAAAATGCCATACTTGGATGCAATCTCAAAAATGACAGAATGATCTCTTTCCATTTCCAAGGTAAACCTTTAATAACACAGTCATCCAAGTCTATGCCCCAATGAGTATTCCTGAAGAAACTGAAGTTGAACCATTCTATGAAGACCTACAAGAACTTCTAGAATTAACACCCAAAAAAGATGTCCTTTTTATCATAGGGGACTGCAATGCAAATGTAGGAAGTCCAGAGACACCTGGAGTAACAGGCAAATTTGTCCTTGGACTACAAAAGAAAGCAGGGCTAAGGCTAATATAGTTTTGCCAAGAGAACACACTGGTCATTGCAAACACCCTCTTCCAACAACACAAGAGAAGACTACACATGAACATCAGCAGAGGGTCAACACTGAAATCAGATTGATTATATTATTTATAGCCAAAAGTGGAGAAGCTCTATCACTTCAGTTTAGTCACTCAGTCGTGTCTGACTCTGCAGCCCCATGAACTGCAGCACACCAGGCCTCCCTGTCCATCACCAACTGCTAGAATCTACCCAAACCCATGTCAATTGAGTCGGTAATGGCATCCAACCATCTCATCCTCTGTTGTCCCCTTCTCCTCCTGCCCTCAATCTTTCACAGCATCGGGGTCTTTTCAAATGAGTCAGCTTTCTGCATCAGGTGTCCAAAGTATAGAAGTTTGAGCTTCAACATCAGTCCTTCCAATGAGCACTCAGGACTGATCTCCTTTAGGATGAACTGATTGAGTCTCCTTGCAGCCCAAGGGATTCTCAAGAGTCTTCTCAATCACGACAGTTCAAAACCATTGATTATTTGGCACTCAGCTTTCTTTGTAGTCCAACACTCACATCCACACATGACTACTGGATAAGCTCTATAAAGTTAGCAAAAAATAAAAATAAAAACTGGGAGCTGACTGTAATTCAGCTCATGAACTCCTTATTGCCAAATTCAGACCTAAATTGAAGAAAGTAGGGAAAACCACTAAACCATTCAGGTATGATCTAAATCAAATCCCTTAGGATTACACAGTGGAAGTGATAAATAGATTCATGGGGTTAGATCTGATAGACAGAGTGCCTGAAAAACTATGGACAGAGGTTCATGACATTGTATAGGAGGCTGTGATCAAGACCATCTCCAAGGAAAAGAAACACGAAAAGGGAAAATGATTGTCTACAGAGTCCTTACAAATAACTGAGGAAGGAAGAGAAGCTAAAGACAAAGGAAAAAAGGAAAGATATATCCATTTGAATTCAGAGTTCCAAAGAATAGCAAAGAGAGATACAAAAGCCTTCCTCAGTGATCAGTGCAAAGAAATAG
This sequence comes from Budorcas taxicolor, assembly GCF_023091745.1. Classification (NCBI taxonomy): domain Eukaryota; kingdom Metazoa; phylum Chordata; class Mammalia; order Artiodactyla; family Bovidae; genus Budorcas; species Budorcas taxicolor. The sequence goes on from NC_068910.1 coordinate 77,573,549, forward strand.
AAGAAAACAATAAAGTGGGAAAGGCTAGAGATCTCTTCAACAAAATTAGAGATACCAAAGGAACATTTCATGCAAAGATGGGCACAATAAGGGGCAGAAATTTTATGGACCTAAAAGAAGCAGATGATATTAAGAAGAGGTGGCAAGAATACACAGAATAACTATAAAAAAATCTTCATAACCCAGATAACCACGATGGTGTGATCACTCCCCTAGAGCCAGACATCCTGGAATGTGAAGTCAAGGTGGTCTTAGGAAGCAATACTATAAACAAACCTTGTGGAGGTGATGGAATTCTAGCTGAGTTGTTTCAGATCCTAAAAGGTGATATGACAGCTTACCACCAATCATTCAGAGACTTGCATGTGGGATATCTCTGTGAAGTTCAAATGGATCTTCCAGCAATTTAAAGTATAATAAAAGCAATATTTAGAGACATAAATCTCAAGTTTAAGCCCTTTGCTAGCTATTAATAGTCTAATTTTAGAGAATTTCACACCATAGGTTCTTATTTTTTTTCTCTGTAAAATGAAAACTAATCAGAATTTAACATACAGAACTATGAAAAAATAAACTAACATGACATGTATGTATGATCTATGAAAATTGTGAGAAGGTTTACAAATTATCACAAGTAGTTATTTTTATTATTGTTATTATTATTATCAATATTTTGTTTTATTATCTTTCTAGGGTAAAAATGGGCATACTTGGGATATATTATGTTTTATTCCAGACTACCACAAAAAGTATTACAATGAAGTGAAACATACAATTTTGTTTTCCTAATGCATATAAAAGTTATTTTTAGGCTAAACTGTACACTGTTAAATGTATAAAAGTAGTATGCCTAAAAAGAAAGCACATTAAACATTTTAAAATACCTTTAGGGGCTTTTCTGGCAGTTCAGTGGTTAAGCTTCTGCAGGGGGCACAGGTTCAACCCCTGTTCAGGGAACTAAGGCTCCACATGCCACACTGAACTGATAATAAATAAATAAATAAAATGTTTCTTATAAAGAAGGAAAGTTTTTCTAAGTTAAAATAAAGTATAAAATTAAAATAAAAAATGCTAAAATACTTCATTGTTAAAAGATAATAAATATCACCTGAGCCTTCAGGGAGATGGAACTTTTCTGCTGGTGGAGGGTCTTGCCTCCATGTCCATGTCTGCTGTCTAATCAGGGTTGTGGCTGCAGAAACATGGGTAGCAGTTTTTAAATAAGACAACATTGATATTAGCTGAATCCACTGTCTCTTTCAGGGATGATTTCTCTGTAGCATGCACTGCTGTCTGTTAGCATTTTATTCATAGTAGAACTTCTTTCAAAATTGGAATCAATTCTCTCAAACCCTGCCACTGGTTTATCAACTAAGTGTACATAATATTCTGAATTCTTTGCTGTGATTTCAATAACATTCATAGCATCTTCACCAGGAGTAGATTCCAAGTCAAGAAACCACTTTCTTCACCCATCCATGAGAAACAAGTCCTCACTTGTTAAATCTGGCAGCGATTCAGTCCCATCTTCAGGCCCCACTTCTCATTCCAGCTCTTTAGCTGTTTCCACCATGTCTTCAGTTATTTCCTCCTCTGTAATCTTGAATATTTCAAAATCATCCATGAGGGTTGAAACTGACTTCTTCTGAAGTTCTGTTGATATTTGATTTGACCTCTTCCTTTGTATCATGAACATTCTTAATGACATCTACAGTGGCAAATTCCTTCCAGAAACTTTTCAGTTTACTCTGCCAAGATCTATTAGAGGACTCTCTCTCTATGGCACCTATAGTCTTAAAAAATGTATTTCTTAAACAACAAAACTTGAAGGTAACAATTACTCCTCTATTAATGGGCTGCAGAATGAACATTGTGTTAGCAGGCATGAAAACAGCATTAATCTCATTGTGCATCTCCCTCAGAGCTGTTGGGTGACTAGGTACATTCTTAGTAAGAAATAATATTTGTCAAAGATAAGGTGTCCATAGGTGCATGGATTCATCTCTGGGCTTTCTCTTTTGTTCCATTGACCTATATTTCCGTCTTTGTGCCAGTATCATACTGTCTTGATGACTGTGGCTTTGTAGTAGAGCCTGAAGTCAGGCAGGTTGATTCCTCCAGTTCCATTCTTCTTTCTCAAGATTGCTTTGGCTATTCGAGATTTTTTGTATTTCCATACAAATTGTGAAATTATTTGTTCTAGCTCTGTGAAAAATACCGTTGGTAGCTTGATAAGGATTGCATTGAATCTATAGATTGCTTTAGGTAGTATACTCATCTGCACTATATTGATTCTTCCAATCCATGAACATGGTATATTTCTCCATCTATTAGTGTCCTCTTTGATTTCTTTCACCAGTGTTTTATAGTTTTTTTATATATAGGTCTTTAGTTTCTTCAGGTAGATATATTCTTAAGTATTTTATTCTTTTCCTTGCAATGGTGAATGGAATTGTTTCCTTAATTTCTCTTTCTATTTTCTCATTATTAGTGTATAGGAATGCAAGGGATTTCTGTGTTGATTTTATATCCTGCAACTTTACTATATTCATTGATTAGCTCTAGTAATTTTCTGGTGGAGTCTTTAGGGTTTTCTATGTAGAGGATCATGTCATCTGTAAACAGTGAGAGTTTTACTTCTTCTTTTCCAATTTGGATAATTTTATTTCTTTTTCTGTTCTGATTGCTGTTGCCAAAACTCCCAGAACTATCTGTGTTCATCAGTGATATTGGTCTGTAATTTTCTTTTTTTGTGGCATCTCTGCCAGGTTTTGGTACTAGGGTAAGGGTGGCCTCATACAATGAGTTTGGAAGTTCACTTTCCTCTGCAATTTTCTGGAAGAGTTTGAGTAAGATAGGTGTTAGCTCTTCTATAAATTTTTGGGAGAATTCAGCTGTGAAGCCATCTGGACCTGGGCTTTTGTTTGCTGGAAGATTTCTGATAACAGTTTCAATTTCTGTGCTTGTGATGGGTCTGTTAAGATTTTCTATCTCTTCCTGGTTCAGTTTTGGAAAGTTGTACTTTTCTAAGAATTCGTCCATTTCTTCCACGTTGTCCATTTTAATGGCATATAATTGCTGTAGTAGTCTCTTATGATCCTTTGTATTTATGTGTTTTCTGTTGTGATCTCTCCATTTTCATTTCTAAGTTTATTGATTTATTTTTTTCCTTTGTTTCTTGATGAGTCTGGCTAATGGTTTGTCAATTTTATTTATCTTTTCAAAGAACCATCTTTTGGCTTTGTGGATTTTTGTTACGGTCTCTTTTGTTTCTTTTGCATTTATTTCTGCCATAACTGTTAAGATTTCTTTCCTTCTACTGCCCTGGGGTTCTTCAATTCTTCCTTTTCTAGCTGCTTTAGGCATCAGTTCAGTTCAGTCGCTCAGTCATGTCCGACTCTTTGTGAACCCATGAATCGCCGCATGCCAGGCCTCCCTGTCATCACCAACTCCCGGAGTTCATTCAGACTCACGTCCATCGAGTCAGTGATGCCATCCAGCCATCTCATCCTCTGTCAGCCCCTTCTCCTCCTGCCCCCAATCCCTCCCAGCATCAGAGTCTTTTCTAAAGAGTCAACTCTTCTCACGAGGTGGCCAAAGTACTGGAGTTTCAGCTTCAGCATCATTCCCTCCAAATAAATCCCAGGGCTGATCTCCTTCAGAATGGACTGGTTGCATCTCCTTGCAGTCCAAGGGACTCTCAAGAGTCTTCTCCAACATCACAGTTCAAAACCATCAATCCTTCAATGCTCATCTTTCTTCACAGTCCAACTCTCACATCCATACATGACCACTAGAAAAATCATAGCCTTGACTAGATGGACCTTTGTTGGCAAAGTAATGTCTCTGCTTTTGAATATGCTATCTAGCTCGGTCATAACTTTTTTCCCAAGGAGTAAGCGTCTTTTATTTCATGACTGCAATCATCATCTATAGTAATTTTGGAGCCCCCCCAAAATAAAGTCTGACACTGTTTCCACTGTTTCCCCATCTATTTCCCATGAAGTGATGGGACCAGATGCCAAGTTAGGTTATTTAGTTGACTTTTTTCTTGTTTCTTGAGGTATGCTTGTATTGCTATGAACTTTTCCCTTAGCACCGCTTTTACAGGATCCCACAGGTTTTGGGTTGTTTTGTTTTCATTTTCATTCATTTCTAGGCATATTTTTATTTCTTTTTTGATTTCTTCTGTGATTTGTTGGTTATCAGCAGTGTGTTGTTCAGCCTCCATATGTTGCCATTTTTAATAGTTTTTCTCCTTTAATTGAAATCTAATCTTACTGCATTGTGATCACGAAAGATACTTGGAATGACTTCAGTTTTTTTTTTTTTTTTTTTTTTTTAATTTACCAAGGCTAGATTTATGGCCCAGGGTGTGATCTATCCTGGAGAAGGTTCTTTGACAAAGGCAGTAAGAATATACAATGGAGAAAAGACAATCTCTTTTAACAAGTGGCGTTGGGAAAACTGGTCAACCACTGGCAAAAGAATGAAACTAGAGCACTTTCTTACACCATACACACAAATAAACTCAAAATGGATTAAAGATCTAAACATAAGACCAGAAACTATAAATCTCCTAGAGGAGAAAATAAGCAAAGCACCCTCTAACATAAATCACAACAGGAACCTCTATGACACACTTCCCAGAATATTGGAAATAAAAGGAAAAATAAATAAATGGGACATAATTAAAATTAAAAGCTTCTGCATAACAAAGAAAGCTATAAGCAAGGTGAAAAGACAGCCTTAGGAATGGGAGAAAATAATAGCAAATGAAACAACTGACAAAGAACTAATCTCAGAAATATACAAGCAACTCCTGCAGCTCAATTCCAGAAAAATAAAATATATATATAAATTCCAAACAAAAAATGGGCCAAAGAACTAAACAGACATTTCCCCAAAGACATACAGATGGCTAACAAACACATGAAAAGATGCTCAACATCATTCATTATCAGAGAATGCAAATCAAAACCACAATGAGGTACCATTTCATGCCAGTCAGAATGGCTGTGATCCAAAAATCTACACTCAATAAATGCTGGAGAGGGTGTGGAGAAAAGGGAACCCTCTTACACTGTTGGTGGGAATGTAAACTAGTACAACCACTATGGAGAACAGTGTCGAGATTCCTTTAAAAACTAGAAATTGAACTTCTGGGCATACACCCCGAGGAAACCAGAATTGAAATAGACACGTGTACCCCAATGTTCATCACAGCACTGTTTCTAATAGCCAGGACATGGAAACAACCTAGATGTCCATCAGCAGAGGAATGGATAAGAAAGCTGTGGTACATATACACAATGGAGTATTACTCAGCCATTAAAAAGAATACATTTGAATCAGTTCTAATGAGGTGGATGAAACTGGAGCCTATTATACAGAGTGAAGTAAGCCAGAAAGAAAAACACCAATACAGTATACTAACGCATATACATGGAATTTAGAAACATGGTAACGATAACCCTGTATGCGAGACAGCAAAAGCGACACAGATGTATAGAACAGTATTTTGGATTCTGTGGGAGATGGAGAGGGTGGGACGGTTTGGAGGAATGGCACTGAAACATGTATAATATCATTTAAGAAATAAATCACTAGTCAAGGTTCGACACAGGATGCTTGGGGCTGGTGCACTGGAATGACCTGGAGGGATGGTACTGGGAGGTAGGTTGGAGGAGGTTTCAGGATTCGCAACACGTGTACACCTGTGGCAAATTCATGTTGATGTGTGGCAGAATCAATACAATATTGTAAAGTAAAATAAATTAATTTATATTAAAAAAAAAGGAGGGGGAAGCATTTGGAAAAGTATCTTTTTCAGAGCAGTGAGTTTTAAAGTGAAAATGTTAGTCCCTCAGTCATGTCCAGCTTTTTGTGACCCCCACAGTCTGTAGCACACCAGGGTCCTCTGTCCATGGAATTTTCCAGGCAAGAATACTGGAGTGGGTTTTCATTCTCTTCTCAAGGGGATCTTCCCTACCTAGAGACTGAGCCCAGGTCTCCTGCATTACAAGCAGATTCTTTATAGTCCGAACCACCAGGGAGACCCAATAGGTGTTAAGAGTGAGTTTAAAATATTTAGCCAACCATCTTATAAACAGATGCACTTTCCTCTAGGTTTTGTTGTTCCATATATGCAACACAGGCATGGTAGACTTAGCATAACTGTTAAGAACTCTAGGATTTTCAGAATGGTAAATAAGTATTGACTTTCACTTAAAATCATCACCTGCATAAGTCCCTAACAAGAGAATCTGCCTGTCCTTTGAAGCTTTGAAATAGACATTGATTTTTTTTTTCTCTTCTGGAAGTTCAAGGTGTCATCTTTTTCCAATATGAGGTTGTTTCATTCACACTGAAAATCTCTTGTTTGGGGTATACATGCATGTGTGCTGAGTTGTTTCAGTCATGTTTGACTCTTTGCAACCGTATGGACTGTAGCCCACCAGGGTCCTCTCTCCATGGAATCTTCCAGGAAAGAATACTGGAGTGGAGTGCCATGTCCTTCTCCAGGTTTCATGTAGCCACCTTCATTAATTTGCCTTCTCTGGTCGCTGAGGTGGTAAAGAATCTTCCTGTAATGCAGGAGACCTGGGTTTTATCCCTGAGTTGGGAAAATCCTGTCTTATTAATATCTCAGTATTCCGGATAACATTGCAGTTTCTACATTGACTTTTCTGTTTCACCTTGTACTTTTCTATTATTGAGACAACTTCTTTTTTAAACCTTATGAACTCACCTCTGCTGGCTTCAATTATTTCTTCTGCAGCTTCCTCACTTCTCTCAGCCTTCATAGAACTAAAGAGATTTAGGGCCTTGCTCTGATTTAGACTTTGGCTTGAGACAATGTTATGTCATGGCTAGTTTGATCCTCTATCCAGATCACTAAAATATTCTCCACATCAGCCATAAGGCTGTTTCACATTTCTGTGTTCACTGGACTAGTGCGCCTAATTTCCTTCAAGAACTTTTGCTTCCCATTCACAATTAGCCTAACTGATACAGGATGCCAACTTTCAGCCTATGTTGATTTTGAACATACCTCCCTCATTGTGCATAATTTAGCTTTTGATGTAAACTGAGCAATACACGACTCTTCCTGTCCCTTGAACACTTAGAGTCCATTGAAGAATTATTTATTATTGTTGTTCAGTCAGTACATCATATCTGACTCTTTGTGATCTCATGTACTGCAGCATGCAAGGCTCCTCTGTCCTTCACTATCTCTCAGAGTTTGCTCAAAGTCATGGCCACTGAGTGCATGATGTTATCTAATCATTTCATCCTCTATTATTCCCTTCTCATTTTTCCTTCAATCTTTCCCAGCATCAAGGTCTTTTCCAATGACTCAGCTCTTCACATCAGGTGGCCAAAGTATTGGAGCTTCAGCGTCAGCATCAGTGTTTCCAATAAATATTCAGCAATGGTTTCCTTTAGGATTGACTTGGTTGATCTCCTTGCTATCCAGGGGGCTGTCAAGAGTCTTCTCCAACACCACAATTTAAAAATATCAATTCTTCAGCACTCAGCTTTCATTATGGTCCAACTCTCATATCTGTACATGAATACTGGAAAAACCATAGCTTTGACTATATGGACTTTGGTTCACAAAGTGATGTCTCTACTTTTCAATATGCTGTCTAGCATTGTTATAGTATTCCTTCCAAGGATCAGGTTTATTTTAATTTCATGGCTGCAATCTCCATCAACAGTGATTTTGGAGTTCTGGAAAAGAAAATCTTTCACAATTTCCACTTTTCTCCCTTCTATTTGTCATGAGATGGTGGGACTGGATGCCGTGATCTTAGGTTTATTTATTTATTTGTAATGTTGACTTCTAAGCCAGTTCTTTCACTCTCTTGTACCCTCATCAAGAGGCTCTTTAGTTACTCTTCACTTTCTGCCATTAGGATGGTACTGCATATCTGAGGTTATTGGTATTCTCCCAGCAGTCTTTATTCCAGCTTGTGACTCATCCATGAGGCCTAATTTCAATATTGCTGTGTCTCAGGGAATAAGGAGGCTTGAGGTGGTGGAGAGAGACAGCGAATGAACTATCAGTGGAGCAGTCAGAACACATACAATATTTATTGATTATGTCCTTTTACATGGGCACAAATTGTGCCTCCTTAATAGTAATATGAAGATCTGATTACAGGTTTCTGTATTAAATATAATAATAATAATGAGAAAATTTGAGGTATTGTCAGAATTACAAAAACATGACACAGAGACACAAAGTGAAAAAATGCTGTTGGAAAAATGGTTCTGATAGTCTTGTTTGACACAGCGTTGTCACAAAAAACCTGAAAAAAAAAATCTATAAAACAAAGTACAATAAAACATGCTAGGTCTATGGTTAAATATATATATATATATATATATATATATATATATATATATATATATATACTCTAATGACTGTGGACCAGCAAAACTTATTTTATCAGAAATAGTGATTTTGCATGACTGGGTATGACTTCTATTTTTAAGACTGGCATCATTATTTTATCACAAATTATTAATAACTAATGCTAAGAAGTCTTGTGGTGATGCATGAAGTTTCAGAGAAAATGGAGGAGTCCATGGCCCATAGTGAACTATTCAAGATCAACTTCTTCCCATATCTTTTTCTTTCATGTTTTTTTACATGAAGAATTAGAGTTCTAAGAGTGAAGAAACTAATTTGTTTAGGTACTTAAGTCTGAACCCAAGATTCCCTGGATTTGATAAATTTGATTGATCTTATATTTGCACATTTTGCAAAAATAATTGTTTAAGAAATTACAGTTTTATGTAGAAAGCAAAGAAGAACTAAAGAGCCTATTGACGAAAGTGAAAGAGCAGAGTGAACAAGTTGGCTTAAAACTCAACATTCAGAAAACTAAGATTGTGGTATCAGGTCCCAACTCTTCATGGCACATAGATGGGGAAACAATGGAAACAGTGACAAACTTTAGTTTTGGGGGCTCCAAAATCACTGAAGACAGTGACTGCAGCCATGAAATTAAAAGACGCTTGTTCCTTGGAAGAAAAGCTTTGACCAACCTAGACATCATATTAAAAAGCAAAGATATTACTTTGCCGACAAAGTTCTGTCTAGTCAAAGCTATGGTTTTTCCAGGATTCATGTATGGAAATGAGAGTTGGATTATAAAGAATGCTGAGTGCCAAAGAATTGATGCTTTTGAACTTTAGTGTTGGAGAAGACTCTTGAGGTTCCCTTGGACTGCAAGGAGATCCAACCAGTCAATCCTAAAGAACATCAGTCCTGAATATTCTTTGGAAGGACTGATGCTGAAGATGAAACTCCAAACCTTTGGCTACCTGATGTGAAGAACTGACTCATTGGAAAGGAACCTGATGCTGGAAAAGATTGAAAGCAGGAGAAGAAAGGGACAACAGAGGATGAGTTGGTTGGATGGCATCACTGACTCAATTTATATGAGTTTAAGTAAGCTCTGGGTTTAGTGATGGATAGGGAAGCCTGGGATGCTGCAGTCCATGGGGTCTCAAGGAGTTGGACTGGACTGAGTGACTGAATTGCCTGACTGATACAGACCAAAAACCATTAAGGAAAGCATACAAAATTGCTTGTTAAATGTATCAATTATGTGGTTTTTTTCACAATTATTCAAACATTTTGGGGTTTACAACAAAGATTTAGAATATAAGTTTTGACAAAGCATACAGTTTAAATTTTTATTTCTTTGAAGAGGTAACAAAATGTTGAATGTGACTTTACTGTTGATTTTCTTCATACATATGTAATGTCTGATCTTGATATTAATATGGGGGTGATGGTTTAGTTGTTAAGTCATATCCGACTATTTGAGATCCAATGAACTGTTGCCCACCAGGCTCCTCTGTCCATGAGATTTCCTAGGCAAGAATACTGTTTCCCTCTCCAGGGGATCTTCCTGACCCAGGTGTTGAACCTGCATCTCCTGTGTTGGAAAACAGGTTCATTACCACTGAGCCACCGGGAAGTCCACTGATATTACAATAAAAGCCAAAGTTGTAGCTTGAAATTGAAATAAGAAGTAATAAAAATCAATTCTAAAAGAAAGTTAGAAGTAGATATAAAACCTTTAAAGTCAATTAGATAGATAAGATCTAATAAAAGGACAGGGAGATAAGGACAGAATGTTCACATGATCACAGACAAAATACAGACACACAAACACACACATCATGACACTTTTAACCATTCAGTTCAGTTCATTTCAGTCACTCATCTGTGTCTGACTCTTTGTGATCCCATGAACTGCAGCACGCCACACCTCCCTGTCCATCACCAACTCCCAGAGGCCACCCAAACTCGTGTCTATTGAGTCGGTGATGTCATCCAACCATCTCATCCTCTGGCATCCCCTTCTTCTCTCGCCTTCAATCTTTCCCAGGATCAGGGTCTTTTCAAATGAGCCAATTCTTCGCATCAGGTGGCCAAAGTGTTGGAGTCTCAGCTTCAACATCACTCCTTCCAAAGAACACTCAGGACTGATCTCCTTTAGATGGACTGGTTGGATCTCCTTGTAGTCCAAGGAACTCTCAAGAGTCTTCTCTAACACCACAATTCAAAAGCATCAATTCTTCTCTTCTCAGCTTGCTTTATAATCCAACTCTCACATCCATACATGACCACTGGAGAAACCATAACCTTGACTAGACAGACCTTTGTTGACAAAGTAACATCTCTGCTTTCTAATACGCTATCTAAGTTGGCCATAACTTTCCTTCCAAGGAGTAAGTGTCTTTTCATTTCATGGCTGCAATCACCATCTGCAGTGATTTTGGAGGCCCAAAAAATAAAAAGTCTGACTCTGTTTTCACTGTTTCCCCATCTATTTCTCAATAAGTGATGGGTCCAGATGCCATGATCTTAGTTTTCTGAATGTTGAGCTTTAAGCTATTTTTTTTCACTCTCCACTTCCAATTTCATCAAGAGGCTTTTTTGTTCTTCTTCATTTTCTGCCATATGAGTGGTGTCATCTGCATATCTGAGGTTATTGATATTTTTCCCAGCAATCTTGATTCCAGCTTGTGCTTCTTCCAGTCCAGCGTTTCTCATGATGTACTCTGCATTTAAGTTAAATGAGCAGGGTGACAATACACAGCCCTGATGCACTCTTTTTTCCTATTTGGAACCAGTCCGGTGTTCCATATCCAGTTCTAACTGCTGCTTCCAAGGGAACATTTTATGCAAAGATGGACTCAATAAAGGACGGAAATGGTATGGACCTAACAGAAGCAGAAGGTATAAGAAGAGGTGACAAGAATACACAGAACTAAATAAAAAATATCCTCATGACCCAGATAACCACGATGGTGTGATAATTTACCTAGAAGCTGGACATCCTGGAGTGCAAAGTCAAGTGGGCCTTAGGAAGCATCACTATGAACAAAGCTAGTTGAGGTGATGGAATTCCAGCTGAGCTGTTTCAAATCCTAAAAGATGATGGTATTAAAGAGCTATACTCAATATGCCAACAAATTTGGAAAACTCAACAATGAAAAGGTCACTTTTCATTCCAATCCCAAAGAAAGGCAATGCCAAAGAATATTCAATCTACCACATAGCTGCACTCATCTCGCATGCTAGCAAAGTAATGTTCAAAATTCTCCAAGCGATGCTTCAACAATATGTGAACTGAAAACTTCCAGATGTTCAAGCTGGATTTACAAAAAGCAGAGGAACACAGATCAAATTGCCAGCATTCATTGGATCCTATAAAATGTAAGAGAGATCCTCCCCCCCCAAAAAAAATCTATTTCTGTTTTATTCACTCCACCAAAGCCTTTGACTGTGTAGATAACAATAAACTGTGGAAAATTTTTCAAGTGATGGGAATACCAGACCACCTTACCTGCCTCCTGAGAAATCTATATGTATATCAAGAAGAAGCAGTTAGAAATAGACATGAAACAATACACTGGTTCCAAAATGGAAAAGGAGTATATCAAGGCTGTATATTGTCACCCTGTGTATTTAACTTATATGCAAAATACATGATGGGAAATTCCAGTCTGGATGAAGCACAAGGTGGAATCAAGATTTCTGGGAGAACTATCAATAACCTCAAATATGCAGATGGCATCACCCTTATGGCAGAAATCAAATAGGAATTAAAGAGCCTCTTGATGAGACTGAAAGTGGACAGTGAAAAAGTTGACTTAAAAGTCAATATTCAAAAAACTGAAATCATGGCATCCTATCACATCACTTCATGGCAAATTGATGGGGAAGTACTGAAAATAGTGACAGACTTTACTTTCTTGGTCTCTAAAATTATGTCAGATGGTGACTGCAGCCATGAAATTAAAAGACACTAGCTTCTTGGAAGAAAATCTAAGACACAACATAGACAGCATATTAAAAAGCAGAGACATTACTTTGCCAACAAAGGTCAATATAGTCAAGGCTATGGTTTTTCCTGTAGTCATGTATGGATGTAAGATTTGGACCATAAAGAAAGCTGAGCGCAGAAGAATTAATGCTTTTGAACTGTGGTGTTGGAGAAGACTCTTGAGGTTCCCTTGGACTGCAAGGAGTTTCAACCAGTTAATCCTAAAGGAAATAAGTTCTGAATATCCACTGAAAGGATTGTTGCTGAAGCTCCAAAACCTTGACCACCTAATGGGAAGAATTTACTCATTGGAATAGACCTTGATGCTAGGAAAGATTGAAGCAGGAGGAGAAGGGGATGGCAAGGATGAGATGTTTGGATGGCATCACTGCCTAGATGGACATGAGTTTGAGCAAGCTTCAGGTGTTGGTGATGGACAAGAAAGCCTGGCATGCTGTGGTCCATGGGGTCTCCAAGAGTCAGACATAACTGAGTAACAGAACTAACTTCTACTGAAAATCTCTGCAATGTAATTATGCAAGGCACTGTTTCAAATGAGTTTTACTTAAGTTTTAAACATTTAAATGTATATAATATTTCATTTCTTTTCTTAATACCAATGGTTCTGTTTCATTAATACCAATTCTTCTCAATTTTCACAGACTAGGACTTACTTTGATGAAAATTGTTATCACAAGATCTTCAGAACTTAGCAGAAACTTTATGAGTTCAAAAATGATTCAAGGAAAACTATATAAAAGTTTAGAAACAGATACTCATTTTAATACATTTAATATAAGTGAAACGAAGAGCAAGCAATCTAAGGAAGTAGATATAATCAATATATCTAAGCACAGAAAAGTTTGAAAAACTGTATTAATGGTACTTATGCAAATGAGAAGATAATGAATGAAAAAATTGCAATTTTTGAATATAGGAATTGTTGTCTCTGTTATACAGAATTCTAAAGATATACATTAGTATGTGTTAGGTTGCTTCAGTTGTGTTTGACTCTTTGCAGTCCTATGGACTATATAGCCTGCCAGGCTCCTCTGTCCATGAGATTTTCCTGGCAAGAATACTGAAGCGGGTAGCCATTTCCTCGTCCGGGTGTCTTTCCAACACAGGTATCAAACCTACCCCTCTTATGTCTCCAGCATTGGCAGTTGTGTGTGTGGTTTTTTTTTTTTTTTTTTTTTTAACCAAAGTTCTCTTAAGCAAAAAGATTTAAACAAAATTAATTTATTGGTATTGCATACAAAGATGAAAATCAGTGAGAGTTTTAAAAATATAGAGAACATGTTAGTTTTTAGAAATATGTGTTTCTTTGATGAACTACTAATTAAAAGACACTTAGTCCTTGGAAGAAAAGGTTATGACCAACCTAAATAGCATATTAAAAAGCAGAGACATTACTTTGCCAACAAAGGTCTGTCTACTCAAGGCTATGGTTTTTCCAGTGGTTATGTATGGATGTGAGAGTTGGACTATGAAGAAGCTGAGCACCGAAGAATTGCTGCTTTTGAACTGTGGTGTTGGAGAAGACTCTTGAGAGTCCCTTGGACTGCAAGGAGATCCAACCTGTCCATTCTAAAGGAGATCAGCCCTGGGTGTTCTTTGGAAGGACTGACGCTAAAGCTGAAACTCCAATACTTTGGCCACCTCATGCAAAGAGTTGACTCATTGGAAAAGACTCATGCTGGGAGGGATTGAGGGCAGGAGGAAAAGGGGATGACAGAGGATGAGATGGCTGGATGGCATCACTAATTCGATGGACGTGAGTCTGGGTGAACTCCGGGAGTTGGTGATGGACAGGGAGGCCTGGCATGCTGCAATTCATGGGGTCACAAAGAATCGGACACTAGTGAGCAACTGAACTGAACTGAACTGAATGAACTACTATAATTTTACTTTTTCAGATAAAGACTGTAATTTCACTTCAGATTTCTTACAGCAAGTAGTGTAGTGACTGTATTTGGTCTTTCTTCTTTCCTTCTCATTCTCTATGATCTAATGTTACTCAGACATCAAAGTAATCTTTGAATGACTTGTTATGTTATCTCATTCTGTTAATAAAATCACTCTGATGGATTTCCATTTCACATAGATTAAGCACCAATCTTTGTGCAATAGATACAAGTTGCTAAGTTATCTGTCCTCTACAAGGAGCCAATTCACAAAGTTATACTGAGAAATCTTGGGGTCCATTCTATTAGGAAATTCAAAGTATATGCACAGGTGCTAAGTCACTTCAATCCCTCCAGACTCTTTGCAACACTATGGATCATAGCCTTCCAGGCTCCTCTGTCCATGGGATTCTCCAGGCAAGAATACAGGAGTATGCTATGCCCTCCTCTGAGGAATTTTCCTCACCCAGTCTCCTGCATTGTCAGGCGTATTTTATACCACTGTTGCCACCTGGGACTTCCTTAAACTACATCAGTTCAGTTCAGTCATTCAGTCATGTCCAGTGCTTTGCGACTTCATGGACTGCAGCGTTCCAGGCTTCCCTGTCCATCATCCACTCCAAGAGCTTGCTCAGATTCATGTCCATTGAGTCGAGGATGCCATCCAATCGTATCATGCTCTGTTGTCCCCTTTTCCTCCTGCCTTCAATCTTTCCCAGCATTAGGGACTTTTCAAATCAGTCACTTCTTCACATCAGATGGCCAAAGTATTGGAGTTTCAGCTTCAACATCAGTCCTTCCAATGTATTTTCAGGACTGACATTTAGGATTGACTGGTTTGATCTCCTTACCATCCAAGGGACTCTCTAGAGTCTTCTCCAACACCGTAGTTCAAAATCATCAGTTCTTCAGAGCTCAGCTTTCTTTGTAGTCCAACTCTCACATCCATACATGATTACTGGAAAAAAAAAACAAAAACAACTGTCAGCAAAGTAATGTCTCTGTTTTTTAATAGGCTGTCAAGGTTGGTAAAAGCTTTTCTTCCAAGGAGCAAGCATCTTTTAATTTCATGGCTGCAGTCACCATCTGCAGTGATTTTGGAGCCCAGGAAAATAAAATATGTCACTGTTTTCACTGAAATTTCCCCATCTATTTGCCGTGAAGTGGTGGGACTCAGTTCAGTTCAGTTCAGTCGCTCAGTCATGTCCAACTCTTTGTGACCCCATGAATCACAACACGCCAGGCCTCCTTGTCCATCACTATCTTCCGGAGTTCATTCAGACTCATGTCCATCGAGTTAGTGATGCGATCCAGCCATCTCATCCTCTGTCATCCTCTTCTCCTCCTGCCCCCAATCCCTCCCAGGATCAGAGTCTTTTCCAATGAGTCAACTCTTAGCATGAGGTGGCCAAAGTACTGGAGCTTCAGCTTTAGCATCATTCCTTCCAAAGAAATCCCAGGGCTGATCTCCTTCAGAATGGACTGGTTGGATCTCCTTGCAGTCCAAGGGACTCTCAACAGTCTTCTCCAACACCACAGTTCAAAAGCATCAATTCTTCAGCGCTCAGCCTTCTTCACAGTCCAACTCCCACATCCATACATGACCACAGGAAAAACCATAGCCTTGACTAGGCAGACCTTAGTTGGCAAAGTAATGTCTCTGCTTTTGAATATACTATCTAGGTTGGTCATAACTTTTCTTCCAAGGAGTAAGTGTCTTTTAATTTCATGGCTGCAGTCACCATCTGCAGTGATTTTGGAGCCCCCCAAAATAAAGTCTGACACTGTGTCCACTGTTTCGCCATCTATTTCCCATGAAGTGATGGGACCAGATGCCATGATCTTCGTTTTCTGAATGTTGAGCTTTAAGCCAACTTTTTTGCTCTCCTCTTTCACTTTCATCAAAAGCTTTTTAGCTCCTCCTCACTTTCTACCATAAGGGTGGTGTCATCTGCATATCTGAGGTTACTGATATTTCTCCACGCAATCCTGATTACAACTTGTGCTTCTTCCAGTCCAGCATTTCTCATGATGTACTCTGCATATAAGTTAAATAAGCAGGGTGACAATATACTAGATGCCATAATCTTAGTTTTTGGAATGTTGAATTTTAAACCAACTTTTTCACTCCTCTGTTTCATTCTCATCAATATTTTCTTTAGTCTCAAATTACATACTATATTATTTACTGTAATCACCTTGCTGTATATTAATTCTTGAGAATATATTTATTTTATAAATGAAAGTCTGAAACCTCTGACCAACAGTTTCACCTTTTCCCAACAAGACTTGTTGTATGCTATGTATATTTATACACATATTAAAAAATACAATGGATATTGTTTTCTTTCTAGATTAGAGTTTGTCTCAACAAACAATTTTCATTATACTTATGATTTTCAAGTTAGACAGTTCTTCTAAATGTTTATGTGCATAAACATTTTATTGAGCACATTCTTAGAGTCATACCAAATTTCTTTGCTTGGAATATATTTACATTTATTAATTTTATCTCTGAATATATGCTAATTCAGAATCTTTAAAGAAATAGATATGATGCTATAATTTCAGTTTTAATAGTAAAAATTTCACAAATAAGCAATGATTCCTAATGCAAACCAAACTTTGATGGAAAGCTTATATATGCATATTTATATGGGCTTCCCTGGTGGCTAAGATGGTAAAGAATCTAATTGCAATGGAGAAGACTCAGGTTAGATTCCTGGGTCAGGAAGATATTCTGGAGAAGAAAATGGCAATCCACTCCAGTATTCTTGCCTGGAGAACCCCTATGGATAGAGGAGCCTGGCGGGCTACAGTCAATGGAGTCACAAAAAGTCACATACAACTGAGCATCTAACATTTCACTTCATATATATATATATATATATATATATATATATATATATACACACACACACATATATATATACTTATCAGCAGTCATACCAGAAAACTCTGGATAGCTTCCCCAGGCTGAGTCCAGTGATGATTATAAACATTCCTTCCTTTAAATGAAAAGGAAATCTTCGTAGAACAGAAAAAAAAAAAAAAAGTTGTTTGTTACTAGCTCAGCAGTTAGCATTCAGTTATTTTGAATTTTTTTTTCTTGTAATTAGACCTAGAATTCAGTGTCTGATTACTAATCATGGGACATGAATCATGTAACTTCATGACAAAAGACTAATGGTACCTGTTAACTTCCTTTCTCACAGAAACCTACTCTGTTTTGAAACTTATTGAAAAAAAAATTTGCTATTTGCCATATGTAGTATTTTCCATGATCACATTAGATAATATATATAATTGAAACAGAACAGAATGTTCTTATGTGTTGTTAAAATTTGAGTTTATTACTCTCTCTTTCTTTCTACTTAGATTTCTTCAGACAACTGAAACCCGATGTTTGAATTATAGTTGACAAAACGTTATTTTATGAAGCTAAAAGATTATTATTAGAGTACAAAAATAATAAATCTCAACATCTTAACTAGTTAATAAGCATTCATTTCAAGAAATGGATATACATTTGTCCAAAGCTTTCATTTTATAGTATGTCTCAAGCACAGATGTATCAAAATAATTTATGTAAATTCCCTTTTTTCCCTTAAATTATAAATGATTACAAGAAGTCAAATTATAATTTTAAAACTTCTAAAGAGTGAATACACTGAACACCAACTTAAACATGTAGCAGCGCAAAACTAGCCCACTATCAAATGATTAAACATAAGTACTTTAAAAGAATATTTCTTCTCCAAATATATCAAAATAAATACTTATTTTTCCAGAATTTATGATACTCAAAAAAAATCAGATATAAAAATTGATATAATAACTGTGTAAATAACAAAATATTCTTCAAAAGGATGTTTGCAGACTGCACAGTATCTCCAAATGGCTTTCAAGTTATGAATCACTGTGTTTTTCAGTGCTTAGTCCCTCAGTTGTGTCTGACTCTGCAACCCTCTGGACTGTAGCCCACTAGGCTTCCTCTGTCCATGGGATTCTCTAAGCAAGAATCTTTAGTGGATTGCCATGTCTTTCTCCAGGGACTCTTCCAGGGATCAAACTTGCATCCCCTTCATTAGCAAGCAGATGCTTTACAACTTATCCAACAGGGAAGACCAGGCAGAGAATGCCAGGCATGTGTAAATCAATAAGTCATTTTACTCTTCTTTAGCATCATGCTCCATCCCCAATCACCATAATCATTATTGCCACTTTGATCACAGCTCTTTGATATTTTCAAAAGCTGATATTTTTATGGTACACAGTTTTATCTTTTTCCTCAAAAGACTTCCTCTGGACGAAGCTACCATTTCATACTCAGTACCAGAAGTCAGACTTATACTTACATGAAATACGATTAGTCTCCAGAAAAAAAAAAAAAAAAAAAAAAAAAAAATATATATATATATATATATATATATATATATAATAAACCTGAGAAAGTAAGCATTTTGGAATAGTTATGAAAATAAACCATCCTTAAGTTTTGTAACCCATAGGAAAATGCAGTATCTTCAATAAAAGAGGGAGATATTGCTTTCAGAATAAGTTTGTAAAAGTATGACACTTCTCAAAGAAAAGGCAGAGGGACATAGATCAAATTGCTAACATCTACTGGATCATCAAAAAAGCAAGAAAGCTCCAGAAAAACATCTATTTCTGCTTTATTGACTATGCCAAAGCCTTTCACTGTGTGGATCACAATAAACTATGGAAAATTCTGAAAGAGATGGGAATACCAGACAACCTGACCTGCCTCCTGGGAAATCTGTAGGCAGGTCAGGAAGCAACAGTTAGAACTGGACATGGAACAACAGACTGGTTCCACATTGGGAAAAGAAGTATGTCAAGGCTGTATATTGTCACCCTGCTTATTTAACATATATGCAGAGTACATCATGAGAAATGTTGGGCTGGATGAAGCACAAGCTGGAATCAAGATTACTGGGAGAAATATTAATAACCTCAGATATGCAGATGACACCATCCTTATGGCAGAAAGTGAAGAAGAAATAAAGAGCCTCTTGATGAAAGTGAAAGAGGAGACTGAAAATGTTGGCTTACAGCTCAACATTCAGAAAACTAAGATCATGGTATCTGGTCACATCACTTCATGGAAAATAGATGGAGAAACAGTAGAAATAGTGGAAGACTATTTTTTGGGCAGTTCCAAAATCACTGCAGGGTGTGACTGCAGTCATAAAATTAAAAGACGCTTGCTATGCCAAAAGACGCTTGCTATGACTATGTGGACTTGTGATCCACACAGTCAAAGGCTTTGGGAGAAAAGCTATGACCAACCTAGACAGCATATTAAAAAGTGGAGACTTTACTTTGCCAACAAAGTTCTGTCTAGTCAAGGCTATGGTTTTTCTAGTAGTCATGTATGCATGTGAGAGTTGGACTATAAAGAATGCTGAGCACAGCATTGATGCTTTTGAACTATGGTGTTGGAGAAGACTCTTGAGAGTCCATTGGACTGCAAGGATATCTAAGCAGTCCATCCTAAAGGAAATCAGTCCTGAATATTCATTGGAAGGGCTGATGTTGAAGCTGAAACTCCAAAACTTTGGCAACCTGATATGAAGAACTGACTCATTTGAAAAGACCCTGATGCTGAGAAATATTGAAGGCCAGAGGAGAAGGGGATGACAGAAGATGAGATGGTTGGATGGCATCACTGATTCAATGGACATGAGTTTGCATGAGCTCACCAACTTGGGAGTTGGTGATGGACAGGGAGGCCTGCTGCAGTCCATGGGGCTGCAAAGAGTCGGACGTGACTGAGCGACTGAATTGAACTGAACAGAGAAGAGGAAGTTTAAATTCGACATCTCTCAGTTTTCTCCTATGATGCTTTTGATGAGATTCTATTTTTTTCTTAAGCAGATTTATGTGACATAATGCTTTTTTACATCCATTGAAAATAAATATTTCTTTGCTCCATACATTCTTATATTGCCTGGTTACTTTGTTAAGCCAAATGACATAAAATCTATTAAATATTAAAAATCATGACTTATGAACTATATTTCAACAAAATAATATCATGCTTACAATTGATACATTATAATGAATTGAAAACTGAAAAATTTTCACAGTTATGAGGAAAAGAAGGAAAGTCACAGATTAATGAAGTCACAAAGCTCATAATTTCTGTGAAATGTATCATTAGTTAAAAAAAAAAAGGCAAACTTTTTGTTTTACAGTTTGCATCAGTCTTGGGAAAATAATATATTTTCACATATTTCCCATGTGAAAATTGTCATAAAAATACTAAAGAAGAATTCATTTCATCATCTTTTTTTAATTATTCCTTAAAATCACTTTATTTAAATTGTTATGCAACATGTTACTTTTACATACGAACTTTTTTCTTCCTTTCATTATGTGTCACTTTACCCTTTCTACATTGTTTCATCAATATCCCTCCACCCATCCAATTAATATAAGTTAAAATTTATGTTTTAACAAAAACAATCCAGTCAGTAAATGGGTAGAAGACCTAAACAGACATTTCTCCAAAGACATACAGATGGCCAGTTGGTATATGACATGAAATTAAACATTACTAATTATTAGAGAAATGCAAAACTATAAAGAGCTATCACCTGATATCACCAATCATATGGCCACATCACTAAAATATTTACACATTATAAATACTTTTGAGAGGATGTAGAGAAAAGGGAATCTTCCTACACTGTTGTTGGAATGTAAATTATTGCAGACACTATGGAGAATAATACAGAGGTCTCTTAAAAAATAAAAATAGAATTATCATATAATTATTTTGTCATTTTATACAGAAAAGATGAAAACTCTAATTCAAAAAGATACATGCACCCCAATGTTCATAGTAGCTGTATTTACCATGAGCAATACATGAAGCAACCTAAAAGTCCATAGACAGATGAATGCATAAAAAAGAGATAAAGAGATGGTTTACATATAAGGATTGTTGTCCAGTCATGTCTGGTTCTTTGTGACCCCATGGACTGCAGCATGCCAGGCTTCCCTGTCCTTCACTATTTCCCAGAGTTTGCTCAAACTCATGTCCATTGAGTCAGTGATGGTAAACAACTATCTTATCCTCTGTCTCTCCCTTTCCCTCCTGCCTTCAATCTTTCCCTTCATTAGGATCTTTCCCATTGAATCAGCTTTTCACATCAGGTAGCCAAAGTATTGGAGCTTCAGAATCAGTCCTTCCATAAAATATTCAGGGTAATTACCTTTAGTATTAATTAGTTTAATCACTTTGCTGTCTGAGGGACTCTCAGGAATCTTGTCCAGGGCCACAATTCAAAAGCATCAGTTCTTTGGCATTTAACCTTCACTATGGTCCATCTCTCACATTCATACACGACTACTGGAAAAAAACATAACTTTGACTATACAGACCTTTGTTGGCAAAATTATGTCTCTGATTTTTAATATACTCTCTAGGTTTGTCATAACTTTTCTTCCATGGAGAAAGCATCTTTATTTTCATGGCTGCAGTCACCGTCCACAGTGATTTTGCAGCCCAAGAAAATAAAGACTATCACTGTTTCTCCTTTCCCCCATATATTTGCCATGAAGTGATGGGACCAGAGGCAATGATCTTAGTTTTTTGAAAGTTGAGTTTTAAGCCAAGTTTTTCACTCTCCTCTTTCACCTTCATCAAGAGGCTATTTAGTTTTTCTTTGTTTTCTGCCATAAGGATGGTATCATCTACATATCTGACGTCATTGGTATTTATCCCAGATATCTTGACTCCAGCTTGAGCTTCATCCAGCCAGGCATTTCACATGATGTACTGATGTCCAACTGGTTTTAAAAAAGGCAGAGGAACGAGAGATCAAATTGCCAACATCTGCTAGATCATGGAAAAAGCAAGAGAGTTCCAGAAAAATATCTATTTCTGCTTTATTGACTATGCCAAAGCCTTTGACTTTGTGGATCACAATAAACTATGGACAATTGTGAAAGAGATGGTAATACCAGACCACCTGACCTGCCTCTTGAAAAATCTGTATGCATATTAGGAAGCAGCAGTTAGAACTGGACATGGAACAACAGACTGGTTCCAAATAGGAAAAGGAGTAGGTAAAGGTTGTATGTTGTCACCCTGCTTATTTAACTTATATGCAGAGTACATCATGAGAAACGCTGGACTGGAAGAAACACAAGCTGGAATCAAGATTGCCGGGAGAAATATCAATATCAACCCAGAAAAGATATCCTTTTCATTCTAGGGGACTGGAATGCAAAAGTAGCAATTCAGGAAACACCTGGAGTAACAGGCAAACTTGGCTTTGGAATGTGGAATGAAGCAAGGCAAAGACTAATAGAGTTTTGCCAAGAAAATGCACTGGTCATAGCAAACACCCTCTTCCAACTACACAGGAGAAGACTCTACACATGGATATCACCAGATGGTCAACACCGAAATCAGATTGATTATATTCTTTGCAGCCAAAGATGGAGAAGCTCTATACAGTCAACAAAAACAAGACCAGGAGCTGACTATGGCTCAGATCATGAACTCCTTATTGCCAAATTCAGACTCAAATTGAAGAAAGTAGGGAAAACCGCTAGACCATTCATGTATGACCTAAATCAAATTCCTTATGATTATACAGTGAAAGTGAGAAATAGATTTAAGGGCCTAGATCTGATAGATAGAGTGTCTGATGAACTATGGAATGAGGTTCATGACATTGTACAGGAGACAGGGATCAAGACCATCCCCATGGAAAACAAATGTAAAAAAGCAAAATGGCTGTCTGAGGAGGCCTTACAAATAGCTGTGAAAAGAAGAGAGGCGAAAAGCAAAGGAGAAAAGGAAAGATATAAGCATTTGAATGCAGACTTCCAAAGAATAGCAAGAAGAGATTTAAAAGCCTCCTTCAGGGATCAATGCAAAGAAATAGAGGAAAACAAAAGAATGGGAAAGACTAGAGATCTCTTCAAGAAAATTAGAGATACCAAGGGAACGCTTCATGCAAAGATGGGCTTGATAAAATACAGAAATGGTCTGGACCTAACAGAAGCAGAAGATATTAAGAAGCGATGGCAAGAATACACGGAAGAACTGTACAAAAAAGATCTTCATGACCCAGATAATCATGATGATGTGATCACTAATCTAGAGCCAGACATCTTGTTAAGTCAAGTGGGCCTTAGAAAGCATCGCTAGCAACAAAGCTAGTGGAGGTGATGGAATTCCAGTTGAGCTATTTCAAACCCTAAAGAGGATGCTGTGAAAGTGTTGCATTCAATATGCCAGAAAATTTGGAAAACTCAGCAGTGGTCACAGGACTGGAAAAGGTCAGTTTTCATTCCAATTCCAAAGAAAGGCAATGCAAAAAAATGCTCAAACTACCGCACAATTGCACTCATCTCACATGTTAGTAAAGAAATGCACACAATTCTCCAAGCAAGCCTTCAGGAATACGTGAACCATGAACTCCCTAATGTTCAAGCTGGTTTCAGAAAAGGCAGAGGAACCAGAGATCAAATTGCCAACATCCGCTATATCATGGAAAAAGCAAGAGAGTTCCAGAAAAACATCTATTTCTGCTTTATTGACTATGCCAAATCCTTTGACTGTGTGGATCACAATAAACTGTGGAAAACTGTGAAAGAGATGGGAATACCAGACCACCTGACCTGCCTCTTGAGAAATCTGTATGCAGGTCAGGAAGCAGCAGTTAGAACTGGACATGGAACAAGAGACTGGTTCCAAATAGGAAAGGAGTACGTCAAGGCTGTATATCGTCACCCTGCTTTTTTAACTTATATGCAGAGTACATCATGAGAAATGCTGGACTGGAAGAAACACAAGCTGGAATCAAGATTGCCAGGAGAAATATCAGTAACCTCAGATATGCAGACGACACCATCCTTATGGCAGAAAGTGAAAAAGAACTAAAGAGCCTCTTGATGAAAGTGAAAGAAGAGAGCGAAAAAGTTGTCTTAAAGCTCAACATTCAGAAAACGAAGATCATGACAACTGGTCCCATCACTTCATGGGAAATAGATGGGGAAACAGTAGAAACAGTGTCAGACTTTATTTTTGGGGGCTCCAAAATCACTGCAGATGGTGACTGCAGCCATGAAATTAAAAGACACTTACTCCTTGGAAGGAAAGTTATGGCCAACCTAGATAGTATATTACAAAGCAGAGACATTACTTTGCTGACTAAGGTCCATCTAGTCAAGGCTATGGTTTTTCCTGTGGTCATGTATGAATGTGAGAGTTGGACTGTGAAGAAGGCTGAGCACTGAAGAATTGATGCTTTTGTATGGTGGTGTTGGAGAAGACGCTTGAGAGTCCCTTGGACTGCAAGGAGATCCCACCAGTCCATTCTGAAAGAGATCAGCCCTGGGATTTCTTTGGAAGGAATGATGCTAAAAGTGAAGCTCCAGTACTTTGGCCACCTCATGCGAAGTGTTGACTCAGTGGAAAAGACTGTGATGCTGGGAGCGATTGGGGGCAGGAAGAGAAGGGGACGACTGAGGATGAGATGGCTGGATGGCATCATTAACTCGATGGACGTGAGTCTGAGTGAATTCCGGGAGTTGGTGATGGACAGGGAGGCCGGGTGTGCTGTGATTCATTGGGTCACAAGGATCGGACACGACTGAGCGACTGAACTTATCTTATGCTTCCTAAGGCCCACTTGATTTCACACTCTAGTATGTCTGTCTTAGGTGAGTAATCAAGGATGTATACCCATTTATGATGACATTATGTGAAGTATGTCAGAAGGAGAAAGAGAAATATCATATGATGCTTGATATGATAATGCACTTGTTTACAAAATAGAAATAGACTCACAGATTTAGAAAACAAGTTTATGGTTATCAAAGGAGAAATGGAGTGGAGCCTGCAGTCAGTTGGGTGGATCTGGGTCTTGGTGTCCAGAGGATGCTTGTTCAGGCCTGGGAGAAGTATGACAGCCACAACTGGTATATGCATGAAGTGCCTAGAGTGGCAGACACCAGAAGACAGAGGCTCATTCTGGTGCCAAAAATTTTTTTTTTTTAATTTTTTGCTTACTGGGACTGCTTGTCAGTGTATAAAATGGCTTTGTACATAAATAATATTATCACATAAATGCCATCTATTTCTAGATGATTTCTTCTGTCTCACTGATCAAATTATTTATTTCTATTGAAATATAATATTGCATTGATTTTAGTGTCTTTATAGCCCTTCTGTATGTGAAATTTTTCCCATTAGTAGTCTTCTTTTTAGACATCCTGCAGATATCTTTCTATAAAAATTTCAGGCAATTTGTTCAAATAAAAAATGCTGGTATGATTCTAATTAAATTTCAATATTTTCATATCAGAGATAACTTTTAATTTCAGAGGGTGGATATTTTTATCATATTAAAATTTTACATGCTAAATTTTTACATGTCATGGTTCTTTTTTGTTTTATTCCAGTTTTACACATCAGATCACTCTATTATTACTACTTTTTTTTTCTGTCTCATTTTCATTGTTTGTTCACCCATCTTAAAATCCATGGCTAATCATTATAATCACTCTAATGCATTTAATTTCTGTTCTATCTCTGTCTACTCTTCCATTATCTCATTTCCTTATTCCCCTTGGCATAACCTCCAGCCTGATTACATCTATCTTTCCAGTTTATCTGACCCTATATTGTTACTGTTGTCTGGTACTGGAATAAAGAGGACATTCATACCAATGATTCTCTATATAAATTTGATGACCTCCATGAATGACAAGAAGGCTTTTTATATTCTCAGGCAATCATATACCATATTATTTTTTTTTTATTTTCCTGACTCATTCCTTGCAATTCTCAGTAAAAATGTCTTCCCACTTACTCAGAGTAAATGAGTCCAAAGTCCTTGCAATAGCCTCCAAGATTCTGCTTCATTTCTGAACTCATCCTCTAAAGTGTTCCCTTTTTACACACTCTGCTCCAGAAAATCGGACCTCTCTAATGTTCCTCAAACACACTGCTCCATGCATACTTGACTATTCTGTCAAGCTTGAGTAGCATTCATCAAGATGTGTGCTTGATTAGCTTCTTCAATTGTTCTGACGTTTTGTACACATTTAATCCTGATTTTGCTATTCAGTTTTGAAAAGTATTCTCTACAGGTAATATGCAGAGTTTTAAGATGGTTCCCCAGAGTTCTTTCTCCCTTATATACATTGCCTCTATTATCTCTTCACCTTGGGTGTAGACCAGACTTTTTAATATGATTTTTCTCCTGTGATTGAAGAGAAGCATTAGTAGCTCAGTCTTGTCTAACTCTTTGCGACCCTGTGGACTGTAACGAACCAGGCTCCACTGCCCATGGGGTTGCTGCTGCTGCTGCTGCTAAGTCACTTCAGCCATGTCCGACTCTGTGTGACCCCATAGACGGCAGCCCACCAGGCTCCCCCGTCCCTGGGATTCTCCAGGCAAGAACACTGGAGTAGGTTGCTATATCCTTCTTCAGTGCATGAAAGTGAAAAGTGAAAGAGAAGTCACTCAGTCGTGTCCAACTCTTAGCGACCTCATGGACTGCAGCCTACTAAGCTCCTCCATCCATGGGATTTTCCAGGCAAGAATACTGGAGTGGGGTGCCATTGCCTTCTCTGCCCATGGGGTTAAGTTAGATTAAACAGCAGTGGTAAAGGAATTTTGTAGATGTAATTTAGTTTTATATCCAGTTAGCAACAAATGAATTAATGATGGGGTTGTAGTGTATAGAACCAATCTAATCTTGTGAGCTCTTTAAACTGAGTCTACTGGTTTCAAATAGGAAAAGGAGTACGTCAAGGTTGTATACTGTCACCCTGCTTATTTAACTTATATGCAGAGTACATCTTGAGAAATGCTGGACTGGAAGAAACACAAACTGGAATCAAGATTTCTGGGAGAAATATCAATAACCTCAGATATGCAGACGACACCACCCTTATGGCAGAAAGTGAAGAGGAACTAAAAAGCCTCTTGATGAAAGTGAAAGAGGAGAGTGAAAAAGTTGGCTTAAAGCTCAACATACAGAAAACGAAGATCATGGCATCTGGTCCCATCACTTCGTGGGAAATACATGGGGAAACAGTGGCAAGAGAGTCAGACTTTATTTTTGGGGCTCCAAAATCACTGGAGATGGTAATTGCAGCCATGAAATTAAAAGACACTTACTCCTTGGAAGAAAAGTTATGACCAACCTAGATAGCATATTCAAAAGCAGAGACATTACTTTGCCAACAAAGGTCCGTCTAGTCAAGGCTATGGTTTTTCCTGTAGTCATGTATGGATGTAAGAGTTGGACTGTGAAGAAGGCTGAGCGCCGAAGAATTGATGCTTTTGAACTGTGGTGTTGGAGACGACGAGAGTCCCTTGGACTGCAAGGAGATCCAACCAGTCCATTCTGAAGGAGATTAGCCCTGGGATTTCTTTGGAAGGAATGACACTAAAGCTGAAACTCCAATACTTTGGCCACCTCATGTGAAGAGTTGACTCAGTGGGAAAGACTCTGAAGCTGGGAGGGATTGGGGGCAGGAGGAGAAGGGGACGACAGAGGATGAGATCGCTGGGCATCACTAACTTGATGGACGTGAGTCTGAGTGAACTCCGGGAGTTGGTGATGGACAGGGAAGCCTGGCGTGCTGCAATTCATGGGATTGCAAAGAGTCAAACACGACTGAGTGGCTGAACTGAACTGAACTAAATCTTTCTCTTTGGGGCTTCCCTGGTGGATCAGGTGGTAAAAAATCTGCCTGCAATCCAGGAGACCTGGATTTGATCCTTGGGTCTGATCCCTGTGTCAGGAAGTTCACCTGGAAAAGGAAATGGAAACCCATTCCAGTGTTCTTGTCTGGAAAATCCCATGGGCTGAGAATCCTGGCAGGCTACAGTCCATGGGGTCCCAAAGAGTCAGACACAATTAGCGACTAACCGTTTCATTTTCAATCTTTCTTTGAAGAGAGAGATTTGAAACCATAGATAATCTAGTGAGACTAAATAACACTTCCATGTTGTAGAAAAAGTTATTTGGACCTGAAGTCCTCAATCTTAAAAATTTCAGAGAACTGAACTAGGCCAATAATTAATGAACTTGGAAGAGAAATCAAGTTTCAAATGACACTGCAGCCCAACTGACACCTTGGATGTAGTCTTCTATGACTCAGATCAGATGACCCAGCTAAGCCATGTTCACAATCAAAATGTTTGTGCTGTTTTTAGCCACTAAGTTTATGGTATTTTGTTATTTGTCAACAGAAAACTAATACAGTATCACTTTCATTTCTCCTTAATTTAATATAGTTTTCCATGGAACTTATCACATTTTCCACATTGAGTTTTCAATTCTTGAATAATTTGGTCCAATCCCATATATAAACTCCTCAAAAACAAGAATATTTCTTGAGGATTTTTCACTGGTGTGTTTCAGAATTTCTAAGTAGATGAAAATTCGATTATCAACTCAATTATTTTCCAATTATATTGGATTATGATAACAAAATATAGTACATAACATCTTTAAATATTTTAAGGGTTTTTTTTTTTTTTAGTAAAGACTATCACTAATTTTTATAAGTACATCATGCACAGTGAGAAAATATAATGTATGGATGGTAGATTTCTGTGTTTTCTTTGTTTTGGATTAGCTTGTCTTATTTCTCCTCTGTATTGAAGCCTTTATTGTGTGTTAATGTAAGATAATAAAATAGCTTTTTCTTTGATTTTCCGTGTATGTGAAATCTAATTAGTAAGTATTTTTTCAACTATAATTACTAATCTACTAAACCTACTCTTCTGTGAGGTAATGCTATGTTACTGTTGAGAACTGAGTCAAGGTATACACCCACATAGAAAAATTTAAGCTTATAGAATCAGGAGACAACTAAGATTACTTGTCCAATAACTTCCCAATTCTGGCTGCACATTGAAATAACCATCTGAATCATATCTCTCTGTGTGTGTCAATCTCAGGGTTTGCTCCAGATAACTGAATGAAGATTGAAAATCAGTGAAATAATCAACTTCCTATATACAAGAGTTTGGGAAACTGAGATACCTAGAGATTAAGATTTCACTCACTGTTACCCAATAAGTAAAAAGCATATCTATAACTAAAGCTAAATTTCTCTGAAATCACAATAAAACCTGAAGAAATAAAATATGAATATAAAGCTTGATGGTACAGTTCATGCCTGAAAAGATTTCACTTTACAAGCTAACCTTCTGAATTTTTTTTATTTTGTTTCCAAATTAACTGAGTACTATAAATATGCTGGTCCTTATTCAACAAGGAGTTAAAATTATTTTCTAGAACTGGCACAGTGCAAATGAGTGGTTGTGTGTAATTATGCAACATATGGAATTACTGAATCCATTCTTGACTATGTTACTTTGTATTCCTTGTAATGCTACTCATTATTCTATGTGACTTTAATTGTGTTCTTAGGTGGATGTATTAAAGATTAATGATGCATTTAGTCTAAGTCAAGACTTAACAGAGATGTGGTTAAACAACAAAAAAAAAGAGGATAGAAGCTATAATAGTTAAAGATTTTTCTTTTTCCCTTTGGAAGGACTATATTCTGAGTATTTTATGTGAAAAAAATTAAGTGGTTATAGTCAGTGTCTTAGTGGTGTGTTATTATCCCATATTCTTGCCATATAACTGACATTATAACTCTGCCATCCTACTTGGAAATATATAGTGAGCTGGTGTGCAGTGAGAGCCATTATCCAACTCAACAGGTTGGGTTTAATTGAGTAGGGTATGCATATAATATTTTCATTGCCTTAGCAGGAAAAAATATAGCTCCCTATTTCATATCAAATGAGATGTTAATCTTTTCATAAAGAAATATGAACTTAAGTCACAAGACTTTTTTTTATGTAACTGATTAAAATATATTGACAGGCTTTAGATAAACATATGGCTATAATTTAACTAATGAAGGGAATAGCTAAATTACTGAGAGGAGATCAGATACTATTTTCATGGGTTAAAAGTTGGACTTATAACACCAATAATTATAATGATGATAAATACTTTTATTGCACTACTTGTAGTGCTATTAAAATAATGACACCACCAGCAGAAGCAAATATACCTGGCAAGAATATGCCAGGCATTCTTGTCAATTCTTTATATATACTTATCAATTTATTTAAATGTTCACTATAATCCTATATAGTAAATCATCACTATTTTTTATGCCCATTTTACAAGACTATGAACATGTGACACAGGAGATTAAATAACTTAGAAACTGAAAGTGAAGTCTCTCAGTGGTGTCCAATTCTTTGGGACCCCATGGACTGTATGTAGCCCATCAGGCTCCTCAGTCCATGGAATTTTCCAGGCAAGAGTACTGGAGTGTGTTACCATTTCCTTCTCCAGGGAATCTTCCCAACCCAGGGATTGAACCCATGTCTCCTGCATTGCAGGCAAATTCTTTACCTTCTGAGCCACCAGGGAAGCAAGATCATAATCTTGTAAATTGAACATTTGGGACTTAAATAACACATTGAGGCTAAAGAATCTTTAGCATTGTGTATGTGTTTACAGTTTAACAGAACTATAATTTATATACCAAACAGCTCACTCATTTAATTTGTAAAAATTCATGTTTTTTAGTGTATTTACAAAATTTACATACATTGCCACAATCAATTTTAGAACATTTTAATCACCCCCCAAAAGTAACTCCACACCATTGAATAGCCACCTCTCCTTTTCCCACAAACCATTAGGCTGTCAGTTCAGTTCAGTTCAGTCATTCAGTCCGGTCTGACTCTTTGCGACCCCATGAATTACAGCACGCCAAGCTTCCCTGTCCATCACCAACTCCCGGAGTTCACCCAGACTCACGTCCATCGAGTCCGCAATGCCATCCAGCCATCTCATCCTCGGTTGTCCCCTTTTCCTCCTGCCCCCAATCCCTCCAGGGATCAGAGTCTTTTCCAATGAGGGAACTCTTCGCATGAGGTGGCCAAAGTACTGGAGTTTCAGCTTTAGCATCATTCCTTCCAAAGAAATCCCTGGGTTGATCTCCTTCAGAATGGACTGGTTGGATCTCTTTGCAGTCCAAGCGACCCTCAAGAGTCTTCTCCAACACCACAGTTCAAAAGCATCAATTCTTCGGCGCTCAGCTTTCTTCACAGTCCAACTCTCACATGCATACATGACCACAGGAAAAACCATAGCCTTGACTAGATGGACCCTTGTTGGCAAAGTAATGTCTCTGCTTTTGAATATGCTATCTAGGTTGGTCATAACTTTTCTTCCAAGGAGTAAACGTCTTTTAATTTCATGGCTGCAGTAACCATCTGCAGTGATTTTGGAGCCCAAAAAAATAAAGTCTGGCACTGTTTCTACTGTTTCCCCATCTATTTCCCATGAAGTGATGGGACCAGATGCCATGATCTTCGTTTTCTGAATGTTGCGCTTTAAGCCAACTTTTTCACTCTCCTCTTTCACTTTCATCAAGAGGCTTTTTAGCTCCTCCTCACTTTCTGCCATAAGGGTGGTGTCATCTGCCTATCTGAGGTTATTGATATTTCTCCCGGCAATCTTAATTCCAGCTTGTGTTTCTTCCAGTCCAGCGTTTCTCATGGTGTACTCTGCATATCTCAAATCTAATTTCTGACTCTTATAACTTTGCTTATTTTGAAATTTCAAATAAGTGTTATAATATGCGGTATTTTTCAACTGTTTTCTTTTACTTAGCATAATGTTATCAAGACCCATCTATATTATAGAATAAGTTGGCACTTCACTCATTTTTATTTATGTATAATATTCCACTGGGCTTCCCAGGAGGGGCTAATGGTAAAGAAACTGCTTACCAATGCAGGGGCCATAAGAAATACAGGTTCGATCCCTGGGTCAGGGAGATTCCCTGGAGGAGGACATGGCAATCCACTCCAGTATTCTTGCCTGGATAATCCCATGGACAGAGGGGCCTGGCAGGCTACAGTCCATGTAG
Organism: Budorcas taxicolor; assembly: GCF_023091745.1. NCBI lineage: Eukaryota > Metazoa > Chordata > Mammalia > Artiodactyla > Bovidae > Budorcas > Budorcas taxicolor. Next base: position 77,605,797 of record NC_068910.1, read on the forward strand.
TTGCAAAGAGTCAGATATGACTGAAGTGACTAAGCACAATATATTTCATTATATGAATATACTATGTTGTATTTATCCATCCATCAGTGTAAAAATATTAGGTTTATTTGCACTTTTGACTATGACAAATAATGTTGCTATGAATTAACATTCATAATGCCATAGTCTTTAAAGCCTGAACAATATTGTCTAGCGTTTATATACCATTTAAATTAGATTCGGGGATTATTTTTCTGATTCATTGTTTTATGGAAAATAATGCAATACAAAGTTGTGGGTGGGACTACAATATCAGACAAGTCACCAAAATTTTTCTATTAGCTTTCTTATCTGAAAAGGGGAGATTCTACTTAAAAATTCTACTCAAAATAGAATGGTTCTATATGTGGGACCAAGGAAAAACTGACTGTTTCAAAACTGGGGAACAAGGCTATATATGGTCACTCTGCTTATTTTCTTTCTTTCTTTTTTTTTTTTTTTTTTACTTCTTTATTTTTTTATTTTTATTTTTTATTTTTTTATTTTTTTTGAATTTAAAAATCTTTAATTCTTACATGTGTTCCCAAACATGAACCCCCCCTCCCACCTCCCTCCCCATAACATCTCTCTGGGTCATCCCCATGCACCAGCCCCAAGCATGCTGTATCCTGCGTCAGACATAGACTGGCGATTCAATTCTTACATGATACTATACATGATAGAATGCCATTCTCCCAAATCATCCCACCCTCTCCCTCTCCCTCTGAGTCCAAAAGTCCATTATACACAGCTGTGTCTTTTTTCCTGTCTTGCATACAGGGTCGTCATTGCCATCTTTCTAAATTCCATATATATGTGTTAGTATACTGTATTGGTGTTTTTCTTTCTGGCTTACTTCACTCTATATAATCGGCTCCAGTTTCATCCATCTCATCAGAACTGATTCAAATGAATTCTTTTTAATGGCTGAGTAATACTCCATTGTGTATATGTACCACAGCTTTCTTATCCATTCCTCTGCTGATGGACATCTAGGTTGTTTCCATGTCCTGGCTATGATAAACAGTGCTGCGATGAACATTGGGGTACTTGTGTCTCTTTCAATTCTGGTTTCCTCAGTGTGTATGCCCAGCAGTGGGATTGCTGGGTCATAAGGGAGTTCTATTTGCAATTTTTTAAGGAATCTCCACACTGTTCTCCATAGTGGCTGTACTAGTTTGCATTCCCACCAACAGTGTAGGAGGGTTCCCTTTTCTCCACACCCTCTCCAGCATTTATTGCTTGCAGATTTTTGGATTGCAGCCATTCTGACTGGTGTGAAGTGGTACCTCATTGTGGTTTTGATTTGCATTTCTCTGATAATGAGTGATGTTGAGCATCTTCTCATGTGTTTGTTAGCCATCCGTCTGTCTTCTTCGGAGAAATGTCTATTTAGTTCTTTGGCCCATTTTTTGATTGGGTCGTTTATTTTTCTGGAATTGAGCTGCATAAGTTGCTTGTATATTTTTGAGATTAGTTGTTTGTCAGTTGCTTCATTTGCTATTATTTTCTCCCATTCAGAAGGCTGTTCTTTCACCTTGCTTTTATTTTCCTTTGTTGTGCAGAAGCTTTTAATTTTAATTAGATCCCATTTGTTTATTTTTGCTTTTATTTCCAGAATTCTGGGAGGTGGATCATAGAGGATCCTGCTGTGATTTATGTCGGAGAGTGTTTTGCCTATGTTCTCCTCTAGGAGTTTTATAGTTTCTGGTCTTACATTTAGATCTTTAATCCATTCTGAGTTTATTTTTGTGTGCGGTGTTAGTAAGTGATCTAGTTTCATTCTTTTACAAGTGGTTGACCAGTTTTCCCAGCACCACTTGTTAAAGAGATTGTCTTTAATCCATTGTATATTCTTGCCTCCTTTGTCAAAGATAAGGTGTCCATAGGTGTGTGGATTTATCTCTGGGCTTTCTATTTTGTTCCATTGATCTATATGTCTGTCTTTGTGCCAGTACCATACTGTTTTGATGACTGTGGCTTTGTAGTAGAGCCTGAAGTCAGGCAAGTAGATTCCTCCAGTTCCATTCTTCTTTCTCAAGATTGCTTTGGCTATTCGAGGTTTTTTGTATTTCCATACAAATCTTGAAATTATTTGTTCTAGTTCTGTGAAAAATACGGCTGGTAGCTTGATAGGAATTGCATTGAATTTGTAAATTGCTTTGGGTAGTGTACTCATTTTCACTATATTGATTCTTCCGATCCATGAACATGGTATATTTCTCCATCTATTAGTGTCCTCTTTGATTTCTTTCATCAGTGGTTTATAGTTTTCTATATATAGGTCTTTAGTTTCTTTGGGTAGATATATTCCTAAGTATTTTATTCTTTTCTTTGCAATGGTGAATGGAATTGTTTCCTTAATTTCTTTTTCTACTTTCTCATTATTGGTGTATAGGAATGCAAGGGATTTCTGTGTGCTTATTTTATATCCTGCAATGTTACTATATTCATTGATGAGCTCTAGTAATTTTCTTTCAATGTAGAGTACATTATAGGAAATGCTAGACTGGGTGAACTAGAATCAAGATTGTGGGGAGAAATATTAACAACCTCAGATATGCAGATGATACCACTCTAAAAGCAGAAAGTGAAAGTAAAGAGGAACTAAACAGTCCCCTGATGAAGGTGAAAGAGGAGAGTGTAAAAGCTGCTTTTTTTTTTAAATGTAAATGCATTTATTTTAATTGGAGGCTAATTACTTTACAATATTGTATTGGTTTTCCCATACATTGACATGAATCTTTTAAAACTCAACATTTAAAAAACTAAGATCATGGCACCTGGTCCCATCACTTCATAGAAAATAGAAGGAGAAAAAGGGGAAACAGTGACAGATTTTCTTTTTTTTTTTTTTTTCCTGTGCTATTTATTTTTTATTTATTTATTTATTTTACTTTACAATACTGTCTTGGTTTTGCCATACATTGACATGAATCTGCCATGGGTGTACATGAGTTCCCAATCCTGAACCTCGCTCCCACCACCCTCCCCATATCATCTCTCTGGGTCATCCCAGTGCACCAGCCCCAAGCATCCTGTATCCTGTATCTAACCTAGGCTGGCAATTCATTTCTTACATGATAGTATACATGTTTCAATGCCATTCTCCCAAATCATCCTACCCTCTCCCTCTCCCACAAAGTCCAAAATTCTGTTCTATACATCTGTGTCTCTTTGCTGTCTTGCATACAGGGTTATCATTACCATCTTTCTATATTCCATATATATGTGTTAATATATTGTATTGTTGTTTTTCTTTCTGGCTTACTTCACTCTGTATAATAGGCTCCAGTTTCATCTATCGCATCAGAACTGATTCAAATGTATTCTTTTTAATGGCTGAGTAATACTCCATTGTGTATATGTACCACAGCTTTCTTATGCATCCATCTGCTGATGGACATCTAGGTTGCTTCCATGTCCTGGCTATTAGAAACAGTGCTGTGATGAACATTAGGGTACACGTGTCTCTTTCAATTCTGGTTTCCTTGGTGTGTATGCCCAGCAGTGGGATTGCTGGGTCATAAGGCAGTTCTATTTCCAATTTTTTAATGAATCTCCACACTGTTCTCCATAGTGGCTGTACTAGTTTGCATTTCCTCCAACAGGGTAAGAGGGTTCCCTTTTCTCCACACCTTCTCCAGCATTTATTGCTTATAGACATTTGGATTGCAGGCATTCTGACTGGCATCAAATGGTACCGCATTGTGGTCTTGATTTGCATTTCTCTGATAATGAGTGATGTTGAGCATATTTTTATGTGTTTGTTAGCCATCTGTATGGAGAAATATACCATGTTCATGGATCAGAAGAATCAATATAGTGAAAACGAGTATACTACCCAAACCAATCTACAGATTCAATGCAATCCCTATCAAGCTACCAGCCATATTTTTCACAGAACTAGAACAAATAATTTCAAGATTTGTATGGAAATACAAAAAACCTCGAATAGCCAAAGCAATCTTGAGAAAGAAGAATGGAACTGGCGGAATCAACCTGTCTGACTTCAGGCTCTACTACAAAGCCACAGTCATCAAGACAGTATGGTACTGGCACAAAGACAGACATATAGATCAATGGAACAAAATAGAAAGCCCAGAGATAAATCCACACACCTATGGACACCTTATCTTCGATAAAGGAGGCAAGAATATACAATGGATTAAAGACAATCTCTTTAACAAGTGGTTCTGGTAAAAGTGGTCAACCACTTGTAAAGGAATGAAACTAGATCACTTTCTAACACCATACACAAAACTAAACTCAAAATGGATTAAAGATCTAAACGTAAGACCAGAAACTATAAATTTCCTAGAGGAGAACATAGGGAAAACACTCTCTAACAAATCACAGCAGGTTCCTCTCTGATCCACCTCCCAGATTACTGGAAATAAAAGCAAAAATAAACAAATGGGATCTTATTAAAATTAAAAGCTTCTGCACAACAAAGGAAAGTATAAGCAAGGTGAAAAGACAGCCTTCTGAATGGGAGAACATAATAGCAAATGAAACAACTGACAAACAACTAATCTCAAAAATATATAAACAACTTATGCAGCTCAATTCCAGAAAAATAAATGACCCAATCAAAAAAATGGGACAAAGAACTAAAAAGAACTTTTCTTGGACTCTAAAATTAATGCAGACAGTGACTGCAGCCATAAAATTAAAAGACACTGGCTCCTTGGAAGGAAAGCTATGACACAGTATATGTCATAGCATATGTCAAAGCAGAGACATCACTTTGCTGACAAAAGTCCCCATAGTCAAAGTTATGGTTTTTCCAATGATTATATACGGATGTGAGAGTTAGACAATAAAGAAGGCTAGGCAGAAAAGACTTCATGTTTTTGAATTTGGGTGCTGGGAGGGCAACAAGGCAATCAAATGAGTCAATTCTAAAGAAAATCAACCCTAAATCTCTGTTGAAAAGCCTGTTGCTGAAACTGCAATACTTTGATCACCTGAGTGAAGAACCAACTCATTGGAAAAGACACTGATGATGGAAAGGATTGAAGGCAAAAGGATAAAGTGATGTCAGAAGATAAGATTTTTATATAGCATCACTGACTCGATGGACATGAATCTGAGCAAAACCTGGGGGATAGCAGAGGACAGAAGAGCCTGGAGTGCTACAGTCCATTAGGTCTTAAAGAGTTGAACATAACTTAACAAATGAACAACAACAGAATGCTTCTAACTTTACAGAAGATTGACAAAGTTTTATCATATTTTTTTCTCCATAAACCTATACAGAGTCTAGAATGTATTGGATGCTCAAAGAATTTTTGCTAAATAAACAAACTGATTAATGGGAAATACATTTACTAGCATAAATAAATTAATTTGCTCATCAAGAATTAATAAATTTCTTCAATTTCATCCTCTTCTGGACGATATGACCACCCCCCCCCCCAATCCCTGCCCGCTCTGCAATGGGTTTTATCAGTTCACTTCAGTTTCTCAGTCGTGTCTGGCTCTTTGTGACCACATGAATTGCAGTGCGCCAGGCCTCCCTGTCCATCACCAACTCCCGGAGTTTACTCAAACTCACGTCCATCGAGTCGGTGATGCATTCCAGCCATCTCATCCTCTGTCGTCCCCTTCTCCTTCTGCCCCCAATCCCTCCCAGCATCAGACTGTTTTCCAATGAGTCAACTCTTCACATGAGCTGGGCAAAGTACTGGAGTTTCAGCTTTAGCATCATTCCTTCCAAAGAAGACCCAGGGCTGATCTCCTTTAGGATGGGCTGGTTGTATCTCCTTGCAGTCCAAGGGACTCTCAAGAGTCTCCTCCAACACCACAGTTCAAAAGCTAGACACCAAAGAACATAGGCTAGCTACAGAAACTAGTCCTATCACATATATATAGCAGTAAAATATTTTTCAGATGTCCTTTCCCTGAAGTGAACAAGTTCAGAACACTCTGATGGCAAGTATTTGAATGCCTTGAGTCTTTTATATAACATTTGAATTTCTTCTAATCCCACGGACCACAGCCTGATCTAACTCAATGAAACCAAGCCATGCTGCGTGAGGATACCTAAGATGGACGGCTCATGGTGGAGAGGTCTGACAGAATGTGTTCCACTGGAGAAGCAAATGGCAAACCAGTTCAGTATTCTTGCCTTGAGAACCCCAGGAACAGTATGAAAAGGCAAAATGATAGGATACTGAAAGAGGAACTCCCCAGGTCAGTAGGTGCCCAATATGCTACCGGAGATCACTGGAGAAAAAACTCCAGAAAGAATGAAGGGAAGAAGCCAAAGAAAAAAACAATACCCAGTTGTGGATGTGACTGGTGATAGAAACAAGGTCCGAAGCTGTAAAAGCAATATTGCATAAGAACCTGGAATGTTGGGTCCATGAATCAAGGCAAATTGGAAGTGGTCAAACAAGAGATGGCAAGAGTGAACATCAGCATTCTAGGAATCAGCAAACTAAAATGGACTGGAATGGGTGAATTTAACTCAGATGACCGTTATATCTACTACTGTGGGCAAGAATCCTTTAGAAGAAATGAAATAGCCATCATAGTCAACAAAAGATTCCAAAATGTAATACTTGGATGAAATAAAAAAATGACAGAATAATCTCTGCTCATTTTCAAGGCAAACCATTCAATATGACAGTAGTCCAAGCCTATGCCCCAACCAGTAACACTGAAGAAGCTGAAGTTGAACAGTTCTATGGAGACCTACAAGACCTTTTTAGAACTAACACCCTAAAAAGAAGTCCTTTTCATTATAGGGGACTGGAATGCAAAAGTAGGAAGTAAAGAAACACCTGGAGTAACAGGAAAATTTGGCCTTGGAGTACAGAATGAAGCAGGGCAAAAGCTAATAGAGTTTTGTCAAGAGAATGCACTGGTAATACCAATCAACCTGTTCCAAGAAAACAAGAGAAGACTCTACATATGGACATCACCAGATGGTCAACACCAAAATCAGATTGATTATATTCTTTGCAGCCAAAAATAGAGAAGCTCTATACAGTCAGTGAAAACAAGACTTGGAGCTTTCTGTGGCTCAGATCATGAACCCCTTATTGCCAAATTCATACTTAAATTGAAGAAAGTAGGGAAACCCACTAGATCACTCAGGTATGACCTAAATCAAAGCCCTTAGGATTATACAGTGGAAGTGAGAGATAGATTTAAAGTACTAGATCTGATAGAGCGAGTGCCTGATAAACTATAGAGTGAGGTTCGTGACATTGTACAGGAGACAGGGAAGAAGACCATCCCCATGGGAAAGAAATGCAGAAAAAGCAAAATGACTGTCTGAGGAGGCCTTACAAATAGCTTTGAAAGGAAGAGAAGTGAAAAGCAGAGGAGAAAAGGAAAGATATAAGCATCTGAATCCAGAGTTCCAAAGAATAATAAAAAGACATAAGAAAGCCTTCCTCAGGCAGGGATCAATGCAAAGAAACAGAAGAAAACAACAGAATAGGAAAGACTAGAGATTTCATCAAGAAAATTTGAGATACCAAGGGAATTTTTCTTGCAAAGATGGGCTCCATAAAGGATAGAAATGGTATAGACCTAACAGAAGCAGAAGATATTAAGAAGAGGTGGCAAGAATACACAGAACTGTACAGAAAAGAGCTTCATGACCCAGATAATCATGATGGTGTGATCACTCACCTAGAGCCAGACATCCTGGAATGTGAAGTCAAGTGGGTCTTAGAAAGCATCATTACGAACAAAACTAGTGGAAGTGATGGAATTCCGGTGGATCTATTTCAAATCCTGAAATATGATGCTGTGAAGGTGCTATACTCAATAGCCAGCAAATTTGGAAAACTCAGCAGTGGCCACAGGACTGAAAAAGGTCAATTTTCATTCCAATCCCAAAGAAAGGCAATGCCAAAGAATGCTCAAACTATTGTACAATTGCACTCATCTCACATGCTAGTAAAGTAATGCTCAAAATTCTCCAAACCAGGCTTCAGTAAATGTGAACCGTGAACTTCCAGATGTTCAAGTTTGTTTTAGAAAGGCAGAGGAACCAGAGATCAAATTGCCAACATCCACTGGATCATAAAAAAAAGCAAGAGAATTCCAGAAAAATATCTATTTCTGCTTTATTGACTATGCCAAAGCCTTTGATGGTGTGGATCACAATAAACTGTGGAAAACTCTGAAAGAGATGGGAATGCCAGACCACCTGACTTGCCTCTTGAGAAATCTGTATACAGGTCAGGAAGCAACAGTTAGAACTGGACATGGAACAACAGACTGGTTCCAATTAAGAAAAGGAGTATGCCAAGGCTGTATATTGTTATCCTGCTTTTTTAACTTCTATGCAGAGTACATCATGAGAAACCCTGGGCTGGAAGAAACACAAGCTGGAATCAAGATTGCCAGGAGAAATATCAATAACCTCAGATATGCAGATGACACCACCCTTATGGCAGAAATTTAAGAAGAACTAAGGAGCCTCTTGATGAACGTGAAAGAGGAGAGTGAAAAACTTGGCCTAAAGCTCAACATTCAGAAAACAAAGATCATGGCATCTGGTCCCATCACTTCATGGGAAATAGATGGGGAAACAGTGGAAACAGTGCCAGACTATATTTCTTGGGGCTCCAAAATCACTACAGATGGTGATTGCAGCCATGAAATTAAAAGACACTTACTCCTTGGAAGGAAAGTTATGACCAACCTAGACAGCATATTCAAAAGCAGAGACATTACTTTGCCAACAAAGTTTTCTCTAGTTAAGGCTATGGTTTTTCCAGTAGTCATGTATGGATGTGAGTGTTGGACTATAAAGAAAGCTGAGAGCCAGAGAATTGATGCTTTTGAATGTCGTGTTGCAGAAGACATTTGAGAGTCCCTTGGACTGCAAGGTGATCAAACGAGTCCATCCTAAAGGAGATCAGTCTTGGGTGTTCATCAGAAGGACTGATGCTGAAGCTGAAACTTCAATACGTTGGCCATCTCATGCGAAGAGTTGACTCATTGGAAAATACACTGATGCTGGGAGGAATTGGGGGCAGGATGAGAAGGGGACAGCAGAGGATGAGATGGCTGGATGGTATCACCAACTTGATGGACATTAGTTTGGGTAAACTCCGGGAGTTGGTAATGGACAGGGAGGCCAGGCGTGCTGCAATTCATGGGGACGCAGATAGTCGGACACAACTGAGTGACTGAACTGAACTCTACTAAAGAGGGTTTGCAATGCTTCAGATTGTCCTCCAGTTAGGAATATAGACTTTCAATGAACTCATCCATTTCCTTAGCAGATGGGCTTTGTTCAGACAGATTGTTAGAAACTCCAGCAGATCCTAGAATTGGTCTAAGACTCCAAATTCCAGTTTCCTATGGCTATAGGTCGACTCGGGCATCTATACCCTCAGTAACATTATAAAAGAGATCTCAAATTGGTTTTTGATGCAACATTTTAGTTTTTTGCTACCTCTTTAACTTTATTTTTCTTTCCTGTAGCCCAGATCCCTTGCTTGAACCTGTGATAATCTTCTAGATCTTATCAGCTTCATATCTCTGAAAATATTTCTAGGACTTTCTCTTTCCTGTCAGGGCCCAGTCCCGGTGGATCAGGGAATTCAAAGGTGGGGACAGAGCCGGTGTCCTTGGAAATAACTTATTTAATTATAGATAGAGAGGGATTAGAAAATTAGCAGAGAAAAAGAGGCTGAATAACTTGGTTCACATGGAATATCACTCACCACCTACATAGGCCACAGGCATCTCCCCGTTCTTCCAAAGGAGAGGAGGCACTGAGGCCCCCCACCCCGGTCCAATCTTAGAAGCCCAGGCAAAATTAATAGGCTTGGTGGATACCCATGCACCAGATAGGAATTCAGCCAGAAAATAGTAGGAGAGAAAAAGAGGCTGAATAACTTGGTTTATGTGGGATACCAATACAATTCCAAGACAAGGAATTTGCACCATCTATTTTAGGTCACCGGTGCCACTTGAATATCAGAAGGTGCCCCTCCTTGGGCTCCTTCTCGCATGGGCTTGAAAACCAGGGCGAGTAAGTAGACGTGGCAAGCACCCATGCTCCAGATGGGAATTCAGCCAGAGAAATGGGGAGCAAGAAAGAATGACATGAGGGGATCAGTCTTTCTGGAAACTGATCCGATTTCTTTATTTTTGGGTTTGCTTATATACCTTTTGTTACACATAGGGATGAATACAGAGTCACGTGGTGGTCAGCAGTCCTGACCTTTATCAAAATCAGGTGCTTCACATAAAAAGGTCTTAGGGATTTTACATCATCTTCTGGCCATGAGACCTGCTGACATTTTATGATCCTTTCTTTCTGATAACCAAAAAAATTTATTTCTTCCATGGTTGTTTTTTCTTAAACCAGGCACCACCCTCTAAATAAAGTTACATTCCTATAGGGTGAGGGTGTAGTGAGTTACACCCTCAGGAAAGGAATTTATTTAACCCAAGGTTAATTTGATTAATCTTAAAGGTTAATACTTATTTCTCCTATATGCTTAAGGGTTAATACTTATTTCTCCTATATGCTAGTTATATTCATTTTAAGGGCAGGGAACATGGAGGTTTAGCAGCAAACATCAGCCCAACAAATGATAATCCTTTCACCAATGTTCCCCTTAAGATCTATTTAGTCTTAAGATAGTGATAAAGTTACATTTTTACATAGCAAGGACACAGTGATTTATAACAAAGTACAGTGATCTATTACAAAAGAGTAAATTCATTAACTCAAAAAGTCTAGTATTGCTAACCTTAAAAACTACTATATTTCCTTTTCTATATTCCAAATACATTGATTAATATATTCCCAGGTGCCTAAGGATATGGAGGCCTGGCAACAATCATTGACTCAACAATGAGAAAAGCCCTATGCTAATTAAGACTTTCAAAATACTCCAAAACTCTCTGTGCTGTTTATGGTTGAGAGGTAGTAAACAATCATGTGCAGGAGTATGGATAATCCTGTCACACAATCTAGTCTGTCAGCAGAGAGGTTCGACCTGAGACACCCTTGTCACACCCAGGGCAGGGAATTAGCAGCAATTATTGGCACAACAAATGAAAGGCTCAGAGGTTAAAGCATCTGCCTGCAATGTGAGAGACTTGGGTTAGATCTCTGGGTTGGGAAGATCCTCTGGAGAAAGAAATGACAACCCACTCCAGTATTCTTGCCTAGTGAATCCCATGGACGGAGGAGCCTGGTGGGCTAGAGTCCATGGGGTCGCAAAGAGTCGGATACGACTGGGCAACTTCACTTCACTTCACTTCAACCAACCCACTATACTGACAATTTCCCAAAAGAATTTGCCTATAGTAAGTCTAAAACATCTCATGCCTCTCAGGTTGGGAGGCTGTAAACAATCACATGTGGCCGGACGAACCTATACAGGTGGGCTAGATAACTTTCAGAGGAGTCCATAAGCTGAAACACTCTTGTCATGCCCAGGAATTTTTATTGCCTTGGAGCTGCACGTTTACTCCTTCTCTGAGAGAAACGGTTATGGGGGAGAGCCCCCCGTAAAGTCAGAGGTGTAGGTGAGAGCATAAAACAGACTCTGTTTTGGGGGTAGCTGCTCGGGAACAGGGGGTTTCCTGAGGCTTGATCACGCCTTTGCATATGCCAAGCTTCCTTCCTCATGACCTTTGCCATGGGCAGAGTTCCTCACGCTGGCTCCCAGCACTTTCTCACACACTAAATGAAACAAGGACCTTCTCTTTGCATGACACCATGCCCTCTGCTGCTTTATATTTGCCTTCAGTCCTGGGGAGACCTCCTGCCATTCCACCAGACAAGAAAATATTAGACAAATATGGCATGCATCATGCAACTTCTCTTCTCCGGAAGAGTGCATTCTACCCTTGTGTTAACTTTAATCTGGTCCCACTCATTCCTGAGTGAATTGCTTCTCTTCCATGTTATGTGACTGAAGTTCTGCCATTCTTCTTAGCTGAGTCATAACAAATGTTCTTACATTTTCCTTTATTTCCAATCAAATGGATGGATGAAATGCTCACTCATATTCAAGAGTCTATTCCAAAATATATTTTATATTCCATAAGACATACCTAAAAATTAACTAGCTGGATTTTTAGGCTATTTCACTATATGATTACTAAGCACTCTTATTTATTCCTATATTTGCCACAAAAATATTGTTTATTAAGAAAATATTATATTATATTTAATATCCCATATTTTACAGTGAAACATTATCTCAAACTTGAGAATTTTATCCTGAGCATTCTTCTTATGAGTCCTGGTCATATCATCAGTAGTTACTTTTGCAAATATATAAAAAAAAATTGAAATCAAATAAATCATTTTATTTTTAGTTATGTGATTTTCAACTCTCTTGGAGTCTCAGATTCCTCATCAGAAAGAGAGAGAGAGAGAAAAAATAAAACAACCTTAAAATCAGTTAATGTGACAATTCAAGTGAATGCATGTAAGTAACTAGCACAGTTTTTGAAAATAAATAGTATCCAATTATATATACACATAATGATATCTGTATCATTATTATGCATAGATATTTTATGAAGATATAAATTATAGCATTATTTTCTAGCAGTGTTACTCAGTAGAGTGTCAAGTGAGAATTATTTACTTAAAAGTTTTAATCTAAGTTTAAACTACTCATCTCCAGTCATTAGCATACTCCTTCTTTCAGAAGAACAAAATACAAACAATGGTTATTTGGTGCTCTGAAGGTGATGTTCCAGGTGGTACTGTTATTTAGTTGCTTTATTTTTTTCCTGCCCTCTTGTAAGATATAAGTCCTGCCCTTCTATAATGTCTGCAGATTATTAATTTAAAACTGATTTATTCACCCTTTTCAAAGTTCTGTGCATCACAAATGTACACACTAAACTTTAAGTCTACCTGGTGATATTTTCAATGCAATCTTCATAACGATATAAAGAAAAAGAAGCAAGCCAAGCAGGCAGAAGTTCTATGGGAAAGAAATCAAAAGCAGTGTTTCTAAGCTCTGACAGATTTCAGCATATATCTCACAGCTTTTGTTGTTATTTTGAAGCAGCATGGTGCCAAAATATGCTTCCAGTTTTTGAAAAGCTACTATGCAGAAATATATTGAACTAATGGTATAAAAGATTTGTATCTCACTGTACACACTCTGTTCTCCTTGGCTGTTAAGTGGTGCTGAGACTCCAGGGTTGTATATTTTTCAAATAAATTGACAGAGCTATTGTGGCAATGGGATTTGACAGAACAACACATTCATTACTTTGCTGATTCAAGTTGCATTTTTGTGCTAAGCTTGTTTTCTTGAACTCTTTCACTGAGTCAGTAAGATTATAAAGTCAATAGAAATAACCAAATAAAGATGGTTTAGTATATTCAAAAGGGCTAAAAAAAATAATCTCATATGATTTTTTTTTTCTTTTTTTCTTTCAAGATAGAGATGCCTATGTTCAAAACTGCTATTGACTAGCCAAAAGTACAGATTTGTCACTCTGGGTTCCTTCCTCCTGTGATGTTATTATATCTTGAGAAGGCTTTCTGACCTTCTCACTTGATTCAGTCTTTATTTTCAAGTGTTAGAAATACAAGTTTCTCAGGGTTACTTCTAAAATAGCAAAGCCAGATTAACAAATTCCCAAGAATTTAAGGGGTATGTATATGTATGTATAAATGTTGACTTTTTAAGCACTTTGATATTTTAATTTTTTTCTCTTTGATTTCTTGATTCTATATTACAAAGAGAAGTTATCTTGAAATTGGTCATGCAGTGCTCTCATCAGCTTCTTAGTGATTCTTTTCAGCACAGTTAAACTTCAGTTCCAGGGTCAATTTGTTCCCATTTCTCAAGGAAATGGGACTATTTCAGAAGAATTATGGCAGTTTATGTTATGGCTGCAATGCATGATACCCCAGTTCAATTCCTGGGTCAGAAAGATCCACTGGAGAAGGGATAGGCTACCCACTCCAGTATTCTTGGGCTTTCTTTGTGGCTCAGCTTGTGAAGAATCCATCGGCATTGCAGGAGACCTGGGTTCAGTCTCTGGGTTAGGAAGATCCCCTGTAGAAGGGAAAGGCTACCACTCCAGGATTCTGGCCTGGAGAATTCCATGGACTCTATAGTCCATGGGGTCATAAAGAGTCAGACACGACTGAGTGACTTTGACTTACTTATGTTATGGCTACAATAAATCATCATATATTATAGTTGTCTCCTCCACCTGGTGGGGATTTAAGTATCTAAAACATAGCTCAAAGGATATGGCTCAGAATATTATCTACAGCCCATGAGGAGGAACTAAATGTTCTTGATTTTATTTAATGATTAAACTATTTTGGAGCTTCCCAGATGGCTCAGTCAGTAAAGAATCTTCCTGCAATGCAGGAGAACTGGGTTCGATCCGTGGGTCAGGAGGATGCCCTGGAGAAGGGAATGACAACCCACACCAGTATTCTTGCCTGGAGAATTCCATGAAGAGAGGAGCCTGGTGGACTACAGTCCATGAGGTCGCAAAGAGTCAGACAGACTGAGCAATTAACACTCTGATTTTTTTTTCACTTTAATTATTATTTTGTCCTATTTGACTGCTTTTTATTTGTCCATGCTCTTTTTCACTTCCTGATTGAATTAGTTCGTTGACTGCAGTTTTTTTGTTTTTTTGTTTTTTTTTTTTTTCCACAAAGAAGAGGTAGGCAGAGGACATGGGTGGGGGTATCCGGGGAAGACCCTATAGGTCCTGCTCCATTTCATCATTAGTCTATCTGTTATTTTCCCAGAGAAGACTGAGGAGATGAGAATGGGCTATTAAGTAACATCCCACCTTTAATCCTTAGCTCTTCAAAAATCATTTGAAATGTAAGCACCTCATCTGCCATAGCTAAAATGTTCATATCATGATGGTGTGTGTGTGTTTGCTCATAAAGCAAAGTGAAGTGAAAGTCATTCAGTCATGTCCATCTTTTTACAACCCCATGGACTACAGAGTCTATGGAATTCTCTAGGCTGGAAAACTGAAGTGGGTAGCCTTTCCCCTCTCCAGGGGATCTTCCCAACCCAGGGATGGAACCCAGGTCTCCAACATTGCAGGTGGGTTCTTTACCAGCTGAGCCACATGGGAAGCCTAACATTCATATCATGATGGTATGTGTGTTTGCTCATGCTTTCTTTGAAAGTTAACATGAGCAAAATTCAATAAACCTAGGTTGCTGCTGCTGCTAAGGTGCTTCAGTCGTGTCTGACTCTGTGCGACCCCATAGACGGCAGCCTACCAGGCTCCCCCATCCCTGGGATTCTCCAGGCAAGAACACTGGAGTGGGTTTCCATTTCCTTCTCCAATGCAAGAAAGTGAAAATGAAAGTGAAGTCGCTCAGTCATGCCCGACTCGTAGCGACCCCATGGACTGCAGCCTACCAGGCTCCTCCATCCATGGGATTTTCCAGGCAAGAGTACTGGAGTGGGTTGCCATTTCCTTCTCCAAAACCTAGGTTAGAGACATGAAATATCTGCTTCTTTCAAGAAAAGAATATTCAGTCCCCTGAAAAACGTTTGTTTGTGTTAGTTGCTCAGTTGTGTCTGACTCTTCGTGACCCCATGGATTGCAGCCCACCAGATTCCCCTGTCCATGGGATTGCCGAGCAAGAATACTGGAGTGGGTTGCCATTCAGTTCGCCGGAGGGTGTTCCTGACCTAGGGATTCAACCCAGGCCTCTGGCATTATAGGCAGACTCTTTACTGTATGAGCTACAGGGAAGTCCCTTATTTATGTAAAGTGCCCAATTAATAGAGCTAAGGTAACAAATATAAGCAAGAATATTCCAGAAAAAAACAACACAGTTTCATTTCAGTTATAAAGAGTATTACAACAAATCTACAAAGAAAATTGGCTGAGATATGCTGCTCAGCATTCAGAAAAATCACTTCTATTTCCAGCAAACAGCTGTGTGGTATTTAGAATATATTTAAACACTTGAAGCTTCTGTCTCCTCATCTGAAAATTGCTATTAATAATTGTATATATATCACATGAGATTGTTATAAGGATCTATAAGTTAAAAGGACTTCAGATCAGTTCAGTCACTCAGTCATGTCCGACTGTTTGTGGCCCCATGAACTGCAGCACACCAGGCCTCCCTGTCTATCACTAACTCCCAGAGTTTACCCAAACTCATGTCTGTTGAGTTGGTGATGCCTTCCAACCATCTCAGCCTCTCTCTTTGCCTTCTCCTTCTGCCCTCGATCTTTCCTAGCATCACAGTCATTTCAAATGAGTCAACTTCACATCAGGGCACCAAACACACTGGAGTTTCAGTTTCAACATCAGACCTTCCAATGAATACCCAGGACTGGTCTCTATTAGGATGGACTGCTTGGATCTCCTCACAGTCCAAGGAACTCTCAAGAGTCTTCTCCAAAACCACAGTTCAAAAGCATCAAATCTCCAGTGCTCAGCTTTCTTTATAGTCCAACTTTCACATCCATGCATGACTACTGGCAAAAACATAGCCTTGACTAGGCAGAATTTTGGTGACAAAGTAATGTCTCTGCTTTTGAATATGCTATCTAGCTCGGTCATAACTTTCCTTCCAAGGAGTAAGCGTCTTTTCATTTCATGGCTGCAGTCACCATCTGCAGTGATTTTGGAGCCCCCCAAACTACAGTCTGACACTGTTTCCACTGTTTCCCCATCTATTTCTCATGGAGTGATGGGACTGGACGCCATGGTCTTAGTTTTCTGAATGCTGAGTTTTAAGCCAACTTTTTCTCTCTCCCCTTTCACATTCATTAAGAGGCTCTTTAGTTCTTCACTTTCTGCCATAAGGGTGGTGTCATCTGCATATCTGAGGTTATTGATATTTCTCCTGGCTGGATTCCAAATTGGAATCTCTTGATTCAAGCCTGTGCTTTTTCCAGTCCAGGGTTTCTCATGATGTACTCTGAATATAAGTTAAATAAACAGAGGGACAATATACAGCCTGACATACTCTATCCTGATTTGGAACCAGTCTGTTTTTGCATGTACAGTTCTAACTGTTGCTTCCTGACCTGCATATAGGTTTCTCAAGAGGCAGGTTAGGTGGTCTTATATCCCCATCTCTTCCAGAATTTTCCACAGTTTATTGTGATCCACACAGTAAGGCTTGGCATAGCCAATAAAGCAGAAATAGATGCTTTTCTGGAACTCTCTTGCTTTTTCAATGATCCAGCGGATGTTGGCAATTTGATCTCTGGTTCCTCTCCTTTTCTAAAACAAGCTTGAACATCTTGAAGTTCACGGTTCACATTTGCTGAAGCCTGGTTTGGAGAAATTTGAGCATGACTTTACTAGCGTGTGAGATGAGTGCAATTGTGTGGTAGTTTGAGGAGTCTTTGGCATTGCCTTTCTTTGGTATGGAATGAAAACTGACTTTTCCAGTCCTGTGGCCACTACTGTGTTTTCCAAATTTGCTGACATATCCAGTGCAGCACTGGCTCAGCATTATCTTTTAGGATTTAAAATAGCTCAACTGGAATTACATCACCTCCACTAGCTTTGTTTAGTGATGCTCCCTAAAGCCCACTTGAGTTCGCGTTGCAGGATGTCTGGCTCTAGGTAAGTGATCACACCATCATGATTATCTGGGTCATGAAGATCTTTTTTGTACAATTCTTCTGTGTATTCTTGCCACCTCTTCTTAACATCTTCTGCTTCTGTTAGGTCCATACAATTTCTGTCCTTTATTGAACCCATCTTTGCATAAAATGTTCCGTTGATATCTCTAATTTTCTTGAATAAATCTCTATTCTTTCCCATTCTTTTATTTTCCTCTATTTCTTTTCATTGATCATTGAAGAAGGCTTTCTTATCTCTCCTTGCTATTCTCTGGGACTCTGCATTCAAATGAGTATATCTTTCCTTTTCTCCTTTGCTTTCACATTGCTTCTTTTCACAGCTATTTGTAAGGCTTCGTCAAACAGCCATTTTGCTTTTTTGTGTTTCTTTTTCTTGGTGATGGTCTTACTCCCTGTCTCCTGCACAGTGTCATGAACCTCTGTCCATTAATCATAAGGAATTTGATTTAGGTTATACCTTAGTTTTCTGAATGTTGAGTTTTAAGCCAACTTTTTCACTCTCCCTTTTCACATTCATCAATAAGCTCTTTAGTTCTCCTTCACTTTCTGCCATAAGTGGTGTCATCTGCATATCTGAGTTTATTGATATTTCTCCTGGCTGGATTCCAAGCTGGAATCTCTTGATTCCAGCTTGTGCTTCTTCCAGGCCTGACCATTATACCTGAATGGTCTAGTGATTTTACCCACTTTCTTCAATTTAAGTCTGAATTTGGCAATAATGAGTTCATGATCTGAGCCACAATCAGCTCCTGGTCTTGTTTTTTGCTGACTATATAGAGATTCTCCATCTTTGGCTGAAAATAATATAATCAATCTGATTTTGGTGTTGGCCATCTGATGATGTCCATGTGTAGAGTCTTTTCTTGTGTTGTTGGAAGAGGGTGTTTGCTATGACCAGTGCGTTCTCTTGGCAAAACTCTATTAGCCTTTGCCCTGCTTCATTCTGTACTCCAAGGCCAAATTTGCCTGTTAGTCTAGGTGTTTCTTGACTTCCTACTTTTCATTCCAGTCCCCTATAATGAAAAGGACATCTTTTTTGGGTGTTAGTCTTAAAAGATCTTGTAGGTCTTCGTAGAACCGTTCAACTTCAGCTTCTTCAGCATTACTGCTCAAGGCATAGACTTGGATTCCCGTGATATTTAATGATTTGCTTTGGAAATGAACAGATATCATTTTGTCATTTCGAATATTGCATCTAAGTATTGCATTTTGGACTCTTGTTTACTATGCTGGCTACTCCATTTCTTCTAAGAGATTCTTGCCCACAGTAGTAGATATAATGGTCATCTGAATTAAATTCACCCATTCTAGTCCATTTTAGTTCACTGATTCATAGAATGTCGACATTCACTCTTGCCATCACCTATTTGACCACTTCCAATTTGCCTTGATTCATGGATCTAACATTCCAAGTTCGTATGCAATATTGCTCTTTACAGTGTTGGACCTTGCTTCCATCACTAGTCCCATCCAAAACTGGGTATTGTTGTTGCTTTGGCTCCATCGCTTCATTCTTTCTGGAGTTATTTCTCCACTGATCTCCATTAGCATATTGAGAACCTACTGATCTGGAAATATTCTTACCTTGAGAACCCCATGAACAGTATGAAAAATAAAAGTTTTTACAGGTGGAAGAATCTGCCTGCCATTGAAGGAAACACAGAAGGCACAGTTTCCTTGACCAGGAAAATACCTTGGAGGGGGAAATGGCAACCCACTTCAGTATTCTTGCTTGGAAAATTCCATGGACAGAGGTGCCTGGTGAGCAACCGTCCATGGGGTTGCCAACAGCCAGACACGACTGAGCACACATGCACATAAGGTAAAAGATGTAAATAGATTTTTGTTGTTGCTCAGTCTTTAAGTGTCTGAATCTTTCATGATCCTATGGACTGTAGCCTTCCAGCCTCCTCTGTCCATGGGATTTCCCAGGCAAGAATACTGGAGTGGGCTGCCACATCCTTCTTCAGAGAATCCCCTTTAGCCTAAGATCAAACCTGCTTCTCCTGCAGTAGTAGGCAGCTTCTTTATCACTGAGTCACCAGGCAAAACTTTAAATATTTTAGCTTAATGTTTTATGAGTATTATGTAATCAAACAAGTTCATAATTTAAATATCTCATGATATTCTTCATATATAAAATTCCAAATACGAACTGGTGGTTGGTGGTCCAGAGGTTAAGAATCTGCTTTGCAATTCAGGTGATGTGGGTTTGATCCTTGCCTGTGTAACCAGGATCCCACATGCCCCAAGGCAATTAAGCCCATGTGCCACAACTAGGGAGCCTGTGTGCCACAACTACTGAAGCCCATATGCTCTAGAGCCTATGCTGCACAACAGAAGCCCACACCACAAGAAGCTCTCACGCTGTTGCTAGAGAGAAGTCGCTGCATGCTGCAACAAAGACCCACCACAACTGAATAAATAATAAGAAAATAAATTCTAAAAATACCAATTGAATTATTAAAATAATTGGTTAAAACTTCTCAAGGGCAAAATTTTTATCACACGTTCAATAAACATAGATTTTAAGTAATTGCCTAAATAGATAAACATAAAATGCATATGTTAATAAAACCAATTTTAATATTGATGCTTTAAATTATGTAAAAGGAAAAAGAATCTCAGTTGTTTAAGAAGTAGTAATATTAGAACTATTAATTAATACTTTCCTCATATTTATCTTGTGTCAGATAATGTGAAAAGTGCTTTATAAGAACTTAATGCTATAATTTTCTTCACAACCCAATTGGCTACTGTTATTGAAAGGAAAATGGAAACATAATTTGTTCAAAGTCACATATCTATATGGCTGCAAACAGATTGAATGCAGAAAGTCTGATGCCAGAGTCTGTGCCCTTCTTGGGCTATACTATCTCTCAATATAAAAGAAACAAAAGCACAATTGCTTGGGTAAAATGAGCAATGTTAATATTTCCTGGAGTTATTTTAAAATGAAATTTTCAATGGAAATTTGAGAGTAAAATATTATTGTAACTAACATTTAACAATATAAACTCATTGATCATTAAACATATTGAAGAATTTTAAAAAGTCAGTGATATTATCCCAAATTAGAACAAAAAGCTCTAACTAGAAAAATAGACATGTTGAGTGCAAGAAAGGCAGACAAAGTATGAAAGAATGACTAACACTGAGCTATAAAATCACTAATTAGTGATTGTTATGCAATCATTAATTCAGTTTTAAAAAGAATATACTTTTGTGGCATCATAATTTGTATAAATTTTATTCATAATATTGTCATTTTGACTTGGCAATTTAACATATGTGCCAATATATAAGTTACAAAGATGTTGAGCATTTCTTTGGATTCTGCTCATTATGAACGTAGATAGGAGGAATTTTAAAAATTCAAAAACATATGATCGGCCTGATTATATGAATATTGAAATAACTAAAAATATAGATTTGAAGTAAAGCATATTTCATAGCATTACTAGAACACAGTGGTGCTACAATATAGAAAAACATACCTACAAATATCTAAAGTTATTAAAGCTTTTGCTTTGCAAAATAGAAATTCTTAAAATTGTACAAAGCTAGTAATTATTAAGACTTTTTGTTCACCATACTACTTACCAATATAGTATGAAGAAAGTTTTCCAATAGATTAGGCAATATAAATTGAAGGCATAATGATTAACACTATTGTGTTTATCATTTGTCTGCTTTTGTTCTCTAATCAGAGATGCGAATGTCTCATGACAATTATAGTCACGTGGATCCCTTGTCAACTATCTTCCACCTAAGGACAAGTTTTGGGACACATTGGTAGGAAATTACAGAGTAGAAGGACAAACACTTCACAGTGTTTCCACACCCTCTCTTGCTTTGAGAGACACAGAAAAGCCAAATGGCAGTTGAGGGCTCTTCCTTGTATCCAAGAACCCACTGGGCAGGTCATTATGAATGAATTATATTCCTGTTGGGTGACTGAATTTTGGGATCTAATAATTTTGGTTCCACTCCAAGATAAAAGTAAACACTATTATTATACATACTGCAGGCTAAACTCAACCCTTGATTTTACAATACTGTAAAATCAGGAAAGTGTGAAGCTAAAACATACAACAGGATTTTCTATGGATATTTGGTGTTTTATAGACAGAGTAATAGTGATCAAAAAAGAAACAAGAGATTAAGCTAAAAAAAGAAAGAAAGAAATCAAGCTGACAATGGTCTGTGTAGTCAAAGCTATGGTTTTCCCAGTAATCATGTAAGGTTGTGAGAGCTGGACCATAAGGAAGGCTGAGTGCTGAATAATTGATGCTTTCAAACAGTGGAGCTGGAAAAGACTCTTAAAAGTCCCTTGTACAACAAGGAAATCAAACCAGTCAATTCTAAAGGAAATCAACATTGAATATTCATTGGAAGGACTGATGCTGAAGCTCCAATACTCTGGCCACTCTTCCCGATAGGAAGAGTCAACTCACTGCAAAAGACCCTGGTGCTGGGAAAGATGGAGGGCAAAAGGCAAAGGGGTTGACAGTGGATGAGATTGTTTGATGGCATCACTACTTCAGTGGACATTAATTTGAGTAATCTCCGGGAATTGGTGTTGGACAGGGAGGCCTGGCATGCTTCAGTCCACGGGGTCATAAAGACTCTGACACGACTGAGCGACTGATCTGAACTGACTGAACTGATGTAGTTTAAAAAAAAAAAAAAAAAAAAAGATGCCCCATAACCAAGGGTAAAAGAGAAGCCTCAGCAAGTGGTATGAGGATAGCAATCACCTTTAAAATCAAACCTCCTAGGTGTCAGAGATGCTTGGATAGCACAAATAAAACCCTGTGCACACCAAGATGGAGTGATAGGAGCAGTGACCCTTATAAGAGACTGAGCCAGACCTGGCTTTGAGTGTCTGAAGGTCTCCTGCAAAGGCATGAGTCAGCAGTGTCCTGCTGGGGGGTTCAGGGGCTCTGGCAGAAGCAGTTCTGGGAGGGGCAGCATGTGGTATAAGTCCTCTTGAAAGAAGCTGCTATTAGCCTCATTATAGAGCCACTGTGTGGCAATTCACAAACTGGAGAACAATTATATCAAGAAGATCTTGCACTGCTGAGAAAGTTCTAAGCCCCACAACAGACTTCCCAATCTGGCAATCCAGCAAAGGGACTGAGTATTCCTAGGGAATCTGACTTTGAAGGTCAGTGGGATTTTATTACAGAACTTTCACAGGAGTGGGGAAACAGAGGCTCTTGGAAAGCAGAAACAAAAGCTTCTGTGCACCAAAACCCAGGAGAAAGGAGAAGAGACCCCACAGGAGACTGATCCAGACTTGCTGATGTGTGTTTAGGAGTCTTTGGCAGAGGTCTGGGTCGACAGTGGAGTCAGAGGCACTGACTATAACAGTCATAAGAGGTGTAGGGTGCTGGAATAAGTCCTAAAGGAGAAGGTCCTCATTACCCCCACCATAATTTAGTCACAGGCTAAATTACAGGAAAGGAATAGATCCCCACTCATAAGCTAAAAATTGTATTAAAGACTAACTGAACAGGGCCTTGCCCACTAGAACAAGACCCAATTTTTCCCACACCCAGTCCCTCCCATCACAAAACTTCCACAAACCTCTTATCCTCATCCATCAGAGGGTGGACAGAATGAAAACTACAATCACAGGAAACTAAGAAAAATGAAACTGATCACAATGGTTCACAGACTTATGTAACTCAATGATACTATAAGCCAGGCCAAGTAGGGCCACCCAAGATCCACAGGTCATGATTAACTGTTCTGACAAAACGTGGTCCACTGGAGAAGGGAATGGCAAATCACTTTGGTATTCTTGCCTTGAGAACCCCATGAACAGTATGAAAAGGCAAAAAGATAGGAAAGTGAAAGATGAATCCCCCAGGATGGTAAGTGTCCAATATGCTATTGGAGAAGAGTGGAACAATAACACCAGAAGGAATGAAGAGGCTGAGCCAAAGTAGAACAACACCCAGTGGTGGATGTGTCTGGTGGTGAAAGTTAAGTCCAATGCTGTAGAGGACAACAATGCATAGGAACCTGGAATGTTAGGCCAAATGATCAAAGCAAACTGGAAGTGGTCAAACGGGAGATAGCGAAAGTGAACATTGATAGTCTAAGATTCAGTAAACTAAAATGCTCAGGAAGAGGCAAATTTAATTCAGATAAACATTATATCTACTACTGTCCACAAGAATCCTGTAGAAGAAATGGATTAACCACCAGAGTCAACAAAAGTTCAAAATGCAGTTCAGTTCAGTCCAGTTCAGTCACTCAGTGATGTCTGAATATTTGAGTCCCCATGGACTGCAGTATGCCAGGCTTCCCCTCTCCATCACCAACACCCAGAGATTACTCAGACTTATGTCAATCAAGTTGGTGATGCCATCCAACCGTCTCATTCTCTGTCATCCCATTCTCCTCCAGCCTACAATCTTTCCCAGCTTCAAGGTGTTTTCAAATGAGTCAGTTATTTGCATCAGGTGGCCAAAGTATTGAAATTTCAGCTTCAGCATCTCTCCTATCAATGAATATTCAGGACTGATTTCATTTAGGATGGAATGGTTGCATCTCCTCACAGTCCAAGGAGCTCTCAAGAATCTTCTCCAACACCAGAGTTCAAAAGCATCAATTCTTTGGCACTCAGCTTTCTTTAGAATCCAACTCTCACATCCATACATGACTACTGAAAAAGCCAAAGTTTGACTAGTTAAACCTTGTTGGCAAAATAATGACTACTTTTTAATATGCTGTTTAGTTTGGTCATAACTTTCCTTCCAAGGAGCAAGCATGTTTTAATTTCATGGCTGCAGTCACCATCTGCAGTGGTTTTGGAGCCCATTCCCCTCCCCACTCCACCCCGCCAAAAAAAAAATCGGATCATGTTTCCGTTGTTTCCCCATCTACTTGCCATGAAGTGATGAGACCGGATGCCATTATCTTAATTTTCTGAATGTTGAGTTTTAAGCCAACTTTTTCACTTTCCTCTTTCACTTTTATCAAGAGGCTCTTTAGTTCTTCTTCACTTATTGCCATAAGAGTGGTGACATCTGCATATCTGAGGTTATTGATATTTCTCTCAGCAATCTTGATTCCAGCTTGTGCTTCATCCAGCCCAGCATTTCTCATGATGTACTCTACAAATAAATTAAATAAGTAGTGTGAAAGTATGCAGCCTTGAGGTACTCCTTTCCCAATTTGGGACCAGTGTACTGTTCCATGTACATTTCTAACTGTTGCTTCTTGACCTACATACAGATTTTTCAAGAGGCAGATCAGGTGGTCTGTCATTCCCATCTCTTGAAGTATTATCCACAGTTTGTTGTGATTCAACCAGTCAAAGGCTTTGGGGTAGTCAATAAAACAGAAGTTTCTGTTTCATGGGGATCTCTCTTCCTTTTTCTATGATCCAACAGCTGCTGGCAATTTGATCTCTGGTTTCTCTGTCTTTTCTAAAACCAACTTGAACATCTGGAAGTTCACATTTCATGTACTGTTGAAGCCTGGCTTGGAGAATTTTGAGCATTGCTTTGCTACCGTGTGAGATGAGTGCAACTGTGCAGTAGTTTACACATTCTTTGTTATTGGCTTTCTATGGAATTGGAATGAAAACTGAACTTTTCCAGCCCTGTGGCGACTGTTGAGTTTTCCAAATTTGTTGACATATTGAGTGCAGCACTTTCACAGCATCCTCTTTTGGGATTTGAAATAACTTAACTGGAATTCCATTGCCTCCACTAGCTTTACTCGTAGTGATGATATGTAAGGCCCAATTGACTTCAACCACATTTCAGGATGTCTGGCTTTAGGTGAGTGATCACACGATCATGGTTATCTGAGTCATGAAGTTCTTTTCTGTATATTTCTTTTGTGTATTCTTGACACCTATATTTAATATCTTCTGTTTCTGTTAGGTCCACCATTAATGTCCTTTATTGTGCCCATCTTTGCATGAAGTGTTCCCTTGGTATCTCGAATTTTCTTGAAGAAATCTCTAGTGTTTCCCATTCTATTGTTTTCCCCTATTTCTTTGCATTGATCACTGAGGAAGGCTTTCTTATCTCTCCTTGCTATTTTTGGAACTCTGCATTCCAATAGCTATATCTATTCTTTTCTCTTTTGCCTTTCACATCTTTTCTTTTCTCAGCTATTGGTAAGCCCCCCTTGGACAATCATTTTCCTTTTTTCCAGGGGATGGTCTTGATCACCGCCTCTTGTACAATGTCAGGAACTTCCATCCATAGTTCTTCAGACACTCTATCAGATCTAATCCCTTGAATCCATTTGTCACTTTCACTGTATATACATAAGAGATTTGATTTAGGTCACACTGAAAAGTTATGTTATTTAGGTCACACCTGAAAGGTAGGTCATACCTGAAAGTTATTTTATTTAGGTCATACCTGAAAGTTATGTAATTTACGTCATATCGGAAAGGTAGATCACACCTGAAAGTAGTGGTTTTCCCTACTTTATTTCATATAAGTCTGAACTTGGCAATAAGGAGTTTGTGATCTAAGCCACAGTCAACTCCCATTCTTGTTTTGGCTGACTCTATATAGCTTCTCCATATTTGGCTGCAAAGAATATAATCTATCTTATTTCAGTATTGAACATCTGATGATGTCCATGTGTAGTCTTCTTTCGTATTTTTGATAGAGGGTGTTTGCTATGACCGGTGCTTTTTTTTTTTTTTTTTTTTGGCAAAACTCTATTAGCCTTTGCCCTGCTCATTTTATACTCCAAGGACAAATTTGCCTGTTATGTCAGGTATCTCTTGATTTCCTAATTTTGCATTCCAGTCTCTTATATTGAAAATGACAACTTTCAAGGTGTTAGTTCTAGAAGGCTTTGTAGGTCTTTATAGAACTGTTCAACTTCATCTTCTACTCCATTTCTTCTAACGGATTTTTGTTCACCATAGTGCATATAATGGTCATCTGAGTTAAATTTGCCTATTCCAGCCCCTTTTATTTTGGTCATTCCTAAAATGTTGATGATCACTCTTGCCATCTCCTATTTGGCCACTTCCAATTTACTTTGATTCATGGACCTAACAGAAGAGGTTCCTATGCAGTATTGCTCTTTACAACATCAGACTTTACTTCCATCACCAATCATATCCATAACTGAGTGCTATTTTTTTCTTTGGCTCCTTCTCTTCATTCATTTTGGAGTTATTTCTCCACTGATCTCCAGTAGCATATTGGGCACATAGCGACCTGGGAAATTCATCTTTCACTGTCCTATTTTTTTGCCTTTTCATACTGTTCATGAGGTTCTCAAGGCAAGAATACTGAAGCAGTTTGCCATTCCTTCTCCAGTGTACCATATTTTGTCAGAACTCTCCACCATAACCCATCTGTCTTGGGTGGCCCTACACAGCATGGCCCATAGTTTCATTGAGTTAGACAAGGCTGTGGTCCTTGCGAACAGATTGGTTAGTTTTGTGTGATTGTAGTTTTCATTCTGTCCATCCTCTGATGGCTGAGGTTAAGAAACATATGAAAGCTTCCTGATGGGAGAGACTGATTTGGGGGGAAACCAGGTCTTATTCTGGTGTGTGGGGCTATGCTCAGTTCAGTTCAGTTCAGGCACTCAGTCGTGTCCGACTCTTTACAACCCCATGAATTGCAGCACGCCAAGCCTCCCTGTCCATCACCATCTCCCGAAGATCACTCAAACTCACATACACCAAGTCCATAATGCCATCCAGCCATCTCATCCTCTGTCACCCCTTTTCCTCCTGCCCCCAATCCCTCCAAGCATCAGAGTCTTTCCCAATGAGGCAACCTTTGCATGAGGTGGCCAAAGTACTGGAGTTTCAGCTTTAGCATCATTCCTTCCAAAGAACACCCAGGGCTGATCTCCTTTAGAATGGACTGGATGGATCTCCTTGCAGTCCTTGGGACTCACAAGAGTCTTCTCCAACACCACAGTTCAAAAGTGTCAATTCTTTGGCACTCAGCTTTCTTCACAGTCCAACTCTCACATCCATACATGACTACTGGAAAAAACATAGCCTTCACTAGACAGACCTTATTCGGCAAAGTAATGTCTCTGTTTTTGAATATGATCTCTAGGTTGTTCATAACTTTTCTTCCAAGGAATAAGTGTCTTTTAATTTCATGGCTGCAGTCACCATCTGCAGTGATTTTGGAGCCCAAAAACAAAAAGTCTGACACTGTTTCCACTCTTTCCCCATCTATTTCCCATGAAGTGATGGGACCAGATGCCATGATCTTCGTTTTCTGAATGTTGAGCTTTAAGCCAACTTTTTCACTCTCTACTTTCACTTTCATCAAGAGGCGTTTTAGTTCCTCTTCACTTTCTGCCATAAGGGTGGTGTCATCTGCATATCTGAGGTTATTGATATTTCTCTCAGCAATCTTGATTCCAGCTTGTGCTTCTTCCAGCCCAGTGTTTCTCATGATGTACTCTGCATATTAGTTAAATAAGCAGGATAACAATATACAGCCTTGACGTACTCCTTTTCCTATTTGGAACCAGTCTGTTTTTCCATGTCCAATTATAATTGTTGCTTCCTGACCTGCATATAGGTTTCTCAAGGGACAGGTCGAGTGGTCCGGTATTCCCATCTCTTTCAGAATTTTACACAGTTTATTGTGATCCACATAGTCCAAGGCGTTGGCATAGTCAATAAAGCAGAAATAAATGCTTTTCTGGAACTCTCTTGCTTTTTCCATGATCCAGCGGATGTTGGCAGTTTGATCTCTGGTTCCTCTGCCTTTTCTAAAACCAGCTAGAACATCTGGAAGTTCATGGTTCACGTATTGCTGAAGCATGGCTTAGAGAATTTTGAGCATTACTTTACTAGCGTATGAGATGAGCACAATTATGCGGCAGTTTGAACATTCTTTGGCATTGCCTTTCTTTTGGATTAGAATGAAAACTTACATTTTCCAGTTCTTGTGGCCACTGCAGAGTTTTCCAAATTTGCTGGCATATTGAGTGCAGAACTTTCACAGCATCATCTTTCAGGATTTGAAATAGCTGAACTGGAATTTCATCACCTCCACTATCTTTGTTGGTAGTGATGCTTTCTAAGGCCAGCTTGACTTCACATTCCAGGATGTCTGGCTCTAGGTGAGTGATCACACCATCGTGATTATCTTGGTCTTGAAGATCTTTTTTGTACAGTTCTTCTGTGTATTCTTTCCACCTCTTCTTAATATCTTCTGCTTCTGTTAGGTCCAGACCATTTCTGTCCTTTATCGAGCCCATCTTTGCATGAAATGTTCCCTTGGCTTCTCTAATTTTCTTGAAGAGATCTCTAGTCTTAGTAAATCACTAATCCAGTTTTTTGTTGATGGGTAGGGCTGTGTTCCTTCCCTGTTGTTTGACCTGAGGTCAAACTATGGTAGAAGTAATGAAGATATTGGAGATCTCCTTTAAAAGGTCCTATGGATGCACTGCTGCACTCAGTGCCCCCATCCTATAGTAGGCCATCACCAATGCACACTTCTGCCAGAGACTCCTGGATACTCACAGGCAAGTCTGAGTCAGTCTCTTGTGTGGTGACTGCTCCTTTCTCCCTTGGTCCTGGTGCATACAAGACTTTGTTTGTGTCCTTCAACAGTTTGTTTCCCCAGTCCTGTGTAAGTTCTAGTGGCTCTATGGAGGGGTTAATGGTGCCGCCTCCAAGAGGGCTTGTGCCCCCTCCTAGAGTGCTTATGTTGTACCCAGGTCTGCTGCACTCAGAACCCTTGCCCCTACTGTAGTCCACTGCTGACCAGTACCTCTGCATCAGACACTCAGACACAGTTCTCACTCTGTGTCTGTGAGGTCTCTGGGTCCTGGTCACACAAGATTTGTTTGAGCCCTCCAATCATCTCTGGGGGATATGGAGTTTGATTCTAAAAGTGATTTTGCCCCTTCTACTGTCTTTTTGGTGCTTCCCCTTTGCCCTTGGATGTGGAGTATGTTTTTCTGGTGGGACTCAATATTCTCTTGTTGATTGCTCAGCAGAAGGCTCTAATTTTTGAGTTCTTGCAAAAGATGAGTGCACATACTTCTACTCTGTTATTTTGAAGAGCAAAGTGCAATTCCAGAGTGCAATTTCAGAAACAACAGAATGGTCTTTGTTCATTTCCAAGCCAAACCATTCAATTTTACTGTAATCCAAGTCTATGCCCCAAGCACAAATGCTGAAGAATCTGAAAGGTTCCATGAAGGCCTATAAGACCATCTAGACCTAACTAACACACACACAAAAATAGATATTCTTTACATCATACGGGAATATGGGACTGGAAGACAAAAGTAGGAAGTCAAGACACACCTGGAGTAATAGGCAAGTTTTGCCTTGGAGTACAAAATGAAGCAAAGCGAAGACTAACAGTGTTTTACCAAGAGAACACACTGGGCATAGCAAACACCATCACTGAACAACACAAGAGACATCTCTACACTGGAGCATCACCAGATGTTCAATGCCAAAATCTCATTGATTAAATTCTTTGTAGCAGAAGATGGAGAAGCTCTATAGAGTCAGCAAAATAAGACCAGGAGCAGACTGTGACTCAGATCATGAGCTCCTTATCACAAAACTCAGACTTAAATTGAAGAAAGTAGGGAAAATCATTAGACCATTCAGGAATACCTAAATCAAATCCCTTATCAATATATACTGGAAGTCACAAATAAATTCAAGGGATTAGAAATAATAGAATACCTGAAGAACTATGGATGGAAGTTTGTAGCAATGTACAGAACATGTTGATCAAAGAATCTGCCCCCCCAAAAAAATGCAAAAGGGCAAAATGGCTGTCTGAGGTTGCCTTACAAATTGCAGAGGAAAGAAGAAAAGTGAAATGAAAAGGAGAAAAAGAAAGATATACCCATATGAATGTAGAGTTCCAAAGAGTAGCAAGCAGAGATAAAAAAGACTTTTTAGGAGAACAATGTAAAGAAATAAAGGAAATCAATAGAATGGGAAAGACTAGCAGTCTCTTCAAGAAAATTAGGTATTCTAAGAGACGTTGCATGTAAAGATGGACACAAAGGAAAGAAGCGGTATGGACCTAGCAGAAGCAGAAGATATTAGGAAGAGGCAGCAAGAATACACAGAAGAAATACACAAAAAAAGTTTTGACTTGACTAGCCACGATGATGTGATCACTCACCGAGAGCTAGGCAGACTGGACTGTGAAGTCAAGTGGGCCTTAGGAAGCATCACCATGAACAAAGCCAGTGGAAGTGATGGAATTCCAGCTCAGCTATCTCAAATCCTAAAAGATAATGCTGCTGAAGTGAAGTGCTTAATATGCCAGCAAATTTGGAAAAATCAGCAGTGGCCACAAGACTGGAAAAATTTAGTTTTCATTTCAATGCCAAAGAACATCAATGCCAAAGAAAGTTCAAACTACCACGTAATTGCACTCATTTCACATGCTAGCAAAGTAATGCTCAAAATCCTTCAAGATAGGCTTCAACAGTATTTGAACTGTGCACTCCAGATGTACAAGCCAGTTTTAGAATAGGCAGTGGAATCAGAGATTAAGTTGCCAACATCCACTGGATCATTGAAAAAGCAAGACAATTCCAGAGAAAATCTACCTCTCCTTCATTGACTACACTAATGCCTTTGACTGTGTGGCTCACAACAAAATGTGGAAACTTCTTAAAGAGATGGAAATACTAGAACACTGTACCTGCCTCTGAGAAAACTGCATATAGGTCAAGAAGCAATAGTTAGAACAAAAGGTGGAACAATGAACTAATTCAAATTTGGAAAGGAGTATGTCAAGGGTGTATATTGTCACCTTGTGTATTTAACTTATATGCAGAGTACATCTTGTGAAACACTAGGTTTGATGAAGTGCAAGCTGGAATCAAGATTGTTGGGAGAAATATCAATAACCTCAGATATGCAGATGATGCCACCCTAATACAGAAAGCAAAGAACCACCAAAGAACGTCTTAACGAAGGTGAAAGAGGAGAGTGAAAAATCTGGCTTAAATCTCAACATTCAAAAGCTAAGAACATGGCATCTGGTCCTATCAAGCCATGGCAAATAAATGGGGAAACAATGGAAACAGTGATGAATTTTATTTTTCTGGGCTCCAAAATCACTTTGGATGGTGACTGCAGCCATGAAAGAAAAGTTATGTTCCTTGGAAGCATAACTTGGAAGAAAAGTTATGACCAACCTAGACAGCATATTAAAAAGCAGAGACATAGTACTTTCCCAACAAAGGTCCATTTAGTCATGGTTATGGTTTTCCCAGTAGTTATGTATGGATGTGAGAGTTGGACTGTAAAGAAAGCTGAGCACTGAAGAATTGGAGAAGACTGTTGAGAGTCCCTTGAACAGCAAGGAGATCCAACCAGTCCATCCTAAAGGAGATCAGTCCTGAGTATTAATTGGAAGGACTAATGTTGAAGCTGAAACTCCAATACTTTGGTCACTTGACATGAAGAGCTGACTCGTTTGAAAAGACCCTGATGCTGGGAAAGATTGAAGGTGGCAAGAGAAAGGGACGACAGAGGATGAGATGGTTGGATGGCATCACGATGGACATGTATTTGAGTAAACTCTGGGAGTTGGTGATGGACAGGGAGGCCTGTAATGCTGCTATTCATGGGGTCACAAATAGTCAGACACGACTGAGTGACTAAACAACAAATGCAGTTAATCCTTGAAAAAACATTTAGAAAGCTATAAACTACATGAACTAAAGGAAAAATAAAGACTCAGCAGTCTTCTTTCAAAAATCTGTAAAGAAAAAATATATGAGAATAGAAGTAGTTAAATTCCTTAATTTGAAGCCTACCTGCTTCATGTACTTTTTAATACATATTCAACTTTAATAACTATATTACCAGTTTGTGAGAATCAAGAGAGAAATAAGGAAATGACTTGCTGAAGATGAAATGTCATTTATAGATAGAATTAAAAAAGCAATAATAATAATTTATAAACTTCATAGAGTGTTGTGCAGTGCTTCCCAAACAGTATTTTTCTGTATTCTTATGAGTACTATGGTGTTATTCACAACATGTTTAAATGGGGATGACCCACAGAGATTTTATGGGGAGGGAGGTGGGAGGGGGGTTCATGTTTGGGAACACATGTAAGAATTAAAGATTTTAAAATTAAAAAAAATAAAATTTAAAAAATAAATAAATAAATGAGGAAACCACTATTTCCAAAAGACTAAAATATCCAAGATCAACAAGCAGTATAGATATAGGAGAACCAGAATTCAAAACTGGTTTGAGGATCATAGCTCCGTTGGTAAAGAATTCACCTGAAATGCAGGAGGCCCCGGTTTGATTCTGGGTCAGGAATATCCCCTGAAGAAAGGATAATCTATCCACTAGAGTATTCTTCGCTTTCCCTTGTATCTCAGCTGGTAACTTATCGGCCTGCAACATGGGAGACCTGGGTTTGATCCCTGAGTTGTGAAAATCC
The DNA here is from genome assembly GCF_023091745.1 of Budorcas taxicolor. NCBI lineage: Eukaryota > Metazoa > Chordata > Mammalia > Artiodactyla > Bovidae > Budorcas > Budorcas taxicolor. The sequence continues at coordinate 77,638,825 of NC_068910.1, forward strand.
CCTGGAGAAGGAAAAGGCTACCCACTCCAATAACCTGGCCTGGAGAATTCCATGGACTGCATAGTCCATGGGGTCACCAAGAGTTGGACATGACTGGGCAACTTCTGTTTGTTTTGTTATGAGACTCTCTACCTCAGTCAGTTCAGTCGCTCAGTGGTGTCTGACTCTTTGCAACCCCATGGAATGCAGCACGCCAGGCCTCCCTATCCATCATGAACTTCCAGAGTTTATTCAAACTCATGTCCATTAAGTTGGTAATGCTATCCAACCATCTCATCTTCTGTTGTCCCCTTCTCCACTTGCCTTCAATCTTTCCCCACATCAGGGTCTTTTTGAATGTTCAGCTCTTCCTATCATATGGCCAAAGTATTGGAGTTTCAGCTTCAACATCAATCCTTCCAATGAACATTCAGGACTAACTTCCTCTAGTATGAACTGGTTGGAACTCCTTACAGTCCAATGGACTCTCAACAGTCTTCTCCAACACCACAGTTCAAAAGCATCAATTCTTTGGTGCTCAGCTTTCTTTATAAGCCAACTCTCACATCCATACATGACCACTGGAAAAACCATAGCCTTGACTAGTTGGAACTTTGTTGTCAAAGTAATGTCTCTGCTTTTAAATATGCTATCTAGGTTGTTCATAACTTTTCTTCCAAGGAGTGTATGTATATATATTTCATATATATATATATATATATATATATATATATATATATATATCACACACACACACACATATATATATATCTCACACACACACACACATTATATATATATATATATATATATATATATATATATATATATATATATATATATTTCATGGCTGCAGTCACCATCTGCAGTGATTATGGAGCCCCCAAAAATAAAGTCTGCCACTGTTTCCACTGTTTCTCCATCTATTTGCCATGAGGTGATGGGACTGTGTGTCGCAATCTTTGTTTTCTGAATGCTGAGCTTTAACCCAACCTTTTCATTCTCCTCCTTCACTTTCATCCAGAGGCTCTTTAGTTTATAGTCACGTTCTGCCATAAGGGAGCACGTAGTTCTAACTTTTATACTATACTATGCAAAGTAAACTTCCCATTTCAAATATATTAGGACAAATGTCTAAATATCCCCTTAGCTAAAGATGTTGTTTTATTGGTCCCTAATTTATATCTATTTCTTTTATGATCCCTTGGAACTGTAGCCACCAGGGAAGTCCACTGGAAAAGGGAATGGCAAACCACTTCAGTATTCTTGCCTTGAGAACCCCGTGAACACTATGAAAAGGCAAAAAGATAAGACACTGAAAGATGAACTCCCCAGATTTGTCCTAAAGATCAGTGGAGAAATAACTCCAGAAAGAATGAAGGAATCTAGTTAAAGCAAAAACAACACCCAGTTGAGGATGGGACTGGTGAAAGAAGCAAGGTCCAATGCTGTAAAGAGCAGGAACCTGGAATGTTAGGTCCAGGAGTCAAGGCGAACTGGAAGTGGTCAAACAGGAGATGGCAAGAGTGAACTTCTACATTCTAGGAATCAGTGAACTAAACAGAGGAAAATAATAAATTGGGAAAAACTAGAGATATTTTCAGGAAAATTAGAGATAGCAAGGGAGCATTTCATGCAAAGATGGGCTCAATAAGGGAGAGAAATGGTACGGACCTAACAGAAACAGAAGATATTAAGAAGAGGTGGCATTAAACAGAAGATATTAAGAGGAAATGGGTGAATTTAACTCAGATGACCACTATATCTACCACTGTGGGCAGGAATCCCTTAGGAGAAATGAGGAGCCATCATAGTCAACAAAGTGTCTGAAATGCAGTACTTGGATGCAATCTCAAAAATGATAGAATGATCTCTATTCATTTCCAAGGCAAACCATTCAATATCACAGGAATCCAACTCCATGCCCCAATCAGTAATGCTGAAGAAGCTGAAGTTGAATGGTTTTATGAAGACCTACAAATTATTTTAGAACTAACACCCCAAAAAGATGTCCTTTTCATATAGAGGGCTGGAATGTAAATGTAGGAAGTCAAGAAACACCAGGACTAACAGGCAAATTTGGCCTTGGAGTACAGAAAGAAGCAGGGCAAAAGCTAATAGAGTTTTGTCAAGAAAATGCACTGGGCATAGCAAACATCCTCTTCCAACAACACAAGAGAAAACTCTACCCATTAACATCACCAGATGGTCAACACTGAAATCAGATTGATTAGATTTTTTGCAGCCAAAGATTCCATAGCTCTATACAGTCAGCATAAACAAGACTGGGAGCAGACTGTGGCTCAGATCATGACCTCCTTAATGACAAATTCAGACTTAACTTGAAGAAAGTTGGAAAAACCACTAGACCATTCAGTTATGACCTAAATCAAATCCCTTATGATTATACAGTGAAAGTGAGAAATAGATTTAAGGGACTAGATCTGATAGACAGAGTGCCTTATGGACTATGGATGGAGGTTCGTGACATTGTACAAGAGGCAGGAATCAAGACCATCCCCAAGGAAACAAACAAACAAACAAAAAATCAAAATGGCTGTCTGAAGAGGCCTTAGAAATAGCTGTGAAAAGAAGAGAAGTGAAAAGTAAAGGAGAAAAGGAAAGATAAACCCATTTGAATGAGGAGTTCCAGACAATAGCAAGGAGAGATAAGAATGCCTTCCTCAGTGATCAATGCAAAGAAACAGAGGAAAACAATAGAATGGGAATGATTAGAGATCTTTTCTAGAAAATTAGAGATAGCAAGGGAGCATTTCATGCAAAGATGGGCTCAATAAGGGACAGAAATAGTATGGACTTAACAGAAACAGAAGATATTAAGAAGAGGTGGCAAGAATACACAGAAGAGCTATACAAAAAAAAAAAAAAAAAAAAAAAAAAATCTTCACAACCCAGATAATCATGATGGTGTGATCATTCACACTCACCTAGAATCAGACATCCTGGAATGTAAAGTCAAGTGGGCATTAGAAAGCATTGAAATGAAGTGAAGTCTCTCAGTCGTGTCCGACTCTTTGCGACCCCATGGACTGTAGCCTACCAAGCTCCTCTCTCCATGGGATTTTCCAGGCAATCGTCCCAGAGTGGATTGCCATTTCCTTCTCCAGGGGATCTTCCCAACCCAGAGATCGAACCCGGGTCTCCCGCATTGTAGACAGATGCTTTACCGTCTGAGCCATCAGGGAAGTACAAAGCTAGTGGAGGTGATGGAATTCCAGTTGAGCTATTTCAAATCCTAAAGAGGATGCTGTGAAAGTGCTGCATTCAATATGCCAGCAGATTTGGAAAACTCAGCAATGGCTACAGGACTGGAAAAGATCAGTTTTCATTTCAGTTCCAAAGAAAGGCAATGCCAAAGAATGCTCAAAACACCGCACAATTGCACTGATCTCACACACTAGTAAAGTAATGCTCAAAATTCTCCAAGCCAGGCTTCAGCAATATGTGAACCGTGAACTTCCAGATGTTCAAGCTGTTTTTTTTTTTTTTTTTTTTTTTTTTAGAAAAGGCAGAGGAACCAGAGATCAAATTGCCAACATCCACTGGATCATAGAAAAAGCAAGAAAGTTCCAGGAAAATATCTATTTCTCCTTTATTGACTATGCCAAAGCCTTTGACTGTGTGGATCACAATTAACTGTGGGAAATTCTGAAAGAGATGGGAATACCAGACCACCTGACCTGCCTCTTGAGAAACCTGTATGCAGGTCAGGAAGCAACAGTTAGAACTTGACATGGAACTACAGACTGGTTCCAAATAGGAAAAAGAGTATGTCAAGGCTGTATATTGTCACCCTGCTTATTTAACCTATATGCAGAGTACATCATGAGAAATGCTTGGCTGGTGGAAGCATAAGCTGGAATCAAGATTGCTGGGAGAAATATCAATAACCTCAGATATGCAGATGACATGACTCTTATGGCAGGAAGTGAAGAAGATCTAAATAGACTCTTGATGAAAGTGAAAGAGGAGATTGAAAATTTATCCTACAGCTAAATATTCAGAAAACTAAGATCATGGTATCCAGTCCCATTACTTCCTGGCAGTAGATGGGGAAACAGTGGAAACATTGGCTGACTTTTTTTTTGGGGGGGGGGGGGGGTTACTCAATAATCACTGCAGATGACTATTGCAGCCATGAAATTAAAAGACACTTACTCCTTGGAAGGGAACTTATGACCAAACTAGATAGCATATTAAAAAGCAGAGACATTACTTTGTCAACAAAGGTCCATCTAGTCAAATCTATCATTTTTCAGCAGTCATGTATGGATGTGAGAGTTGCACTATAAAGAAAGCTGAGCACTGAAGAATTGGAGAAGACTCTTGGAGTCAAGTTCCTTGGACTGCAAGGAGATCCAACCAGTCCATCCTCAAGGAGATTAGTTCTGGCTGTTCATTGGAAGTATTGATGATGAACCTGAAACTCCAATAATTTGGCCATGTGATGTGAAGAGCTGACTCGTTTGAAAAGACCCTGATGCTTGGAAAGATTGAGTGCAGGAGGAGATGGGGACTGCAGAGGATGAGATGGTTGGATGGCATCACCAACACAATCGACATGGATTTTTGTAGACTCCAGCAGTTGGTGATGGACAGGGAGGCCTGGCATTCTGCGGTTCACTGGGTCACAAAGAGTTGGACATGACTGAGCAACTGAACTGAACTGAACTGGAAATGTAGCCCACCAGGCTTTTTTGTAAATTGGGCTTCCTTGGTAAGAATACTGTATTGAATTGGCCATTTCCTTCTTTAAGGGATCTTTCCAACCCAGGGGTCAAATCCGTGTCTCCTACATTAGCATGCAGTTTTTTGTTCCACTGAATCCCCTAATACAATAAGTTTCAGTGTTTATGCTGTTTTGCATGGAATCTAGGTGGTTTTAGGGTAATAACAGGGACCCTCAAAAGATGAAAGTTTCTCTGACTTTTAGATGAAGAAAGTCAGACAGGTTCAAATTGTGAGAGAATGTGTGATCCTTGCTGTTTTGAAGATAATAAGTAATGTAAGTGGCCTCTAGAAACAGAACTTAACCTGGATCACAGTGCCCAAGGAAATCAAAACTTCAAATTTAAGAAAATGAATTATTCTGATAATTTGAATGAGTTTGGAAGTAGATTTTTCCTCAAAGTCTCCAGATTGTTAATGTTTAGATCAAAATGTCAAAGAATAACAATATTCAGCTAATGAGAGTGTGTTAAATTTGAACTAAATTAGAAATGGTACACTCTGTTCTCCTTCACAGCTGCCATTTTAGAAAAAGAAAAAAAAGTCAAGTCATAAACTAAAACTGAAAAATAAAGCCAGATAATTACATGGTCACAGGAAAAGCCACATCAGGTCCTCAGAGCACCCAAGGTCTCTTTTGGTGACACATTCCAAACATGCTAGGAAAGCGACAACATAACAATCAAAAAGAATGTGTATCTATGCAAGGTCACATTCAGAGGCTTAGAAGAACCAGATTAACAGTTATGAAGAATGTGAGAAAATGGTAATAAACTTTCTCATCTTGAAAACTATAAAGTTGATCCTTCATCTACCAGAGGTGAGAACACATCTAACTAGGTCATTAAGCACAGCAAGCTTCAGGAAAAAGTGAGAATGAGATACCACTAAAAGACAATTTATCAGCAAGTTAGACCTTCAGCCCTCAGCACATTATGTAATTCAACCTCTCACATGACTTATTCTAGACATGATAATGATTGCAGTTACTTTGCATTAGGTATTTTTTTTTTAACTATGGGAACTACACAAATAAAAAAATGCTTATGAAAAGCAGGATTTCAGTTAGTGTTAGGTCAAATTTTCTGCATTTGTACAGTCAAGAGTGCTTTAGCATTTTCATCCATTAAATAAGCTTCTGAGTGATAACCTGCACTCCCTTGTTCAACTTGCCCTTGATTGATGAATAAATTCTCTGTAATTCTGATTATTTGCCCAAAGGGTTTATATTAGGTGTGTGAGAAGTGACTCAAGCCCCAGTATTTATGGGAGAAAGCCAAAAAGTACTGGGAGCTCATACAAATTAAAGAAAGATGACACAGAAAAACATCTGGCTCATTAAATTTGAAGAGCAAGATTGTCTCTTCCCCAATAATTACCCTGAAGTAAACTGTTTGAATGGTGTCAGTCAGTTCAGTTCAGTTCAGTCACTCAGTCGTGTCTGACTCTTTGCGACCCCATGAATCGCAGCACGCCAGGCCTCCCTGTCCATCACCAACTCCCGGAGTTCACTCAGACTCACGTCCATCGAGTCAGTGATGCCATCCAGCCATCTCATCCTCTGTCGTCCCCTTCTCCTCCTGCCCCCAATCCCTCCCAGCATCAGAGTCTTTTCCAAATAGTCAACTCTTCACATGAGGTGGCCAAAATACTGGAGCTTCAGCTTTAGCATCATTCCTTCCAAAGAAATCCCAGGGCTGATCTCCTTTAGGATGGACTGGTTGGATCTCCTTGCAGTCCAAGGGACTCTCAAGAGTCTTCTTCAACACCACGATTCAAAAGCATAAATTCTTCAGCGCTCAGCCTTCTTCACAGTCCAACACTCACATCCATACATGACTACTGGAAAAACCATAGCCTTGACTAGACGGACCTTAGTCGGCAAAGTAATGTCTCTGCTTTTGAATATGTTATCTAGGTTGGTCATAACTTTTCTTCCAAGGAGTAAGCATCTTTTAATTTCATGGCTGCAGTCACCATCTGAAGTGATTTTGGAGCCCCAAAACATAAAGTCTGACACTGTTTCCACTGTTTCCCCATCTATTTTCCATGAAGTGATGGGACTGGATGCCATGATCTTCATTTTCTGAATGGTGACCTTTAAGGCAACTTTTTCACTCTCCTCTATTACTTTCATCAAGAGGCTTTAGAGTTCTTCTTCACTTTCTGCCATAAGGGTGGTGTCATCTGCATATCTGAGGTTATTGATATTTCTCCCAGCCATCTTGATTCCAGCTTGTGTTTCTTCCAGTCCAGCATTTCTCATGATGTACTCTGCATATAAGTTAAATAAGCAGGGTGACAATATACAGCCTTGACATACTCCTTTTCCTATTTGGAAGTAGGGAGTGCTTTGATTCAAAAGGTTCTCCCTGGGATGTTATTAATCAAGTGACATAGTGTTACAGTCAAGAAGAGTGAATAAGCTCAATATTCTGTACATTGTACTTATAGTCAACACTCGTGTAGTACAGTTTACAAAATTAAACAAAATTAAAAAATCATTTTTCCTCTCTCTCACATTAAAAAGTGTACTCAGAATAGAACTGCCATATGACCAAGCATTCCCACTGCTGGACATACACACCCAGGAAACCAGAATTGAAAGAGAAATGTGTACCCCAATGTTCATCGCAGCACTGTTTACAATAGCCAGGACATGGAAGGAACCTAGATGTCCTTTGGCATATGAATGGATAAGAAAATTGTGGTACGCATACAGAATAAAATATTACTCAGCCATTAAAAAGAATGCATTTGAATCAGTTCTAATGAGATGGATGAAACTGGAGCCTATTATACAGAGTGAAGTAAGTCAGAAAGAAAAACACCAATACAGTATACTAATGTATATATATGGAATTTAGAAAGATGGTAATGATGATCTGATATACGAGACAGCAAACAAACAAACAAACAAACAAACAAAAAAACCGCAGATATAAAAAATAGTCTTTTGGACTCTGTGGGAGAGTGGGAGGGTGTGATGATTTGAGAGAGTATTGTTGAAACGTGTATATTATCATATGTGAAGTGGATCACCCATCTAGGTTTGATGCATGAGACATGATGCTCAGGGTTGTTGCACTGGGGTGACCCTGGGCGTTGGGATGGGGAGGGAGGTGGGAGGGGGGTTCTGCATGGGGAACACATGTGCACCTGCGGATGACTCATGTTGATGTTTAGCAAAAAACACTACAATGTTGTAAAGTAATTAGCCTCTAATTAAAAGAAATTAATTAATTTAAAATTTAAAAAAAAATTCATTCTGGAATAGGATCAGAATATATATGGCCTTAGAATATATAACGTCCAGACATTATGTCATTACTTTAAGTTTCTGAGAAATAAGCCATATTATTTTCTATGTCCATTTATCATTAAAACGCTGATGGGGTGAAAGGGAGGTAACAGGGTGGTTCAGGATGGGGGAACACATGGACACGCAGGGTTGATTCATGTCGATGTATGGCAAAACCCACCACAATATTGTATAATCAGCCTCCAATTAAAATAAATAATTTTAAAAAAGAAAAGAAGATGTTGTTATTTTTAATTTATGCCAGAATCCTGGTGCTTAGAAATGATCATGCCAATTCCATAAAAGATTTTATTATCAAAGCCATTGCTATAATATCACCATACACTGTAGAACTATTGGGTGGCCAAAAGATTGTTCAGGTTTTTCTATAACTTTTCGGTCAACCTAATATAATTGATATAGTTTATTTTTTAATACAAAAGTCTTTTAATAACGAGCCCATCAGCTCATTTCTTCACTAAGTATCATTTAATAGTTTCAAGATAGCCTTGCTGCTGCTGCTGCTGCTGCTGCTGCTGCTAATTTGCTTCAGTCGTGTCCAACTCTATGCAACCCGATAGACGGCAGCCCACCAGGCTCCCCCATCCCTGGGATTTTCCAGGCAAGAACACTGGAGTGGGTTGTCATTTCCTTCTCCAAAAAGATGGCCTTAAGAGATAAGAAAATAAAGCACAAATACAGACAAACCCATAATTACAGGATAACATGACAAGATCTTAGGTGCTGTAGCACATTTGTTGTAGAAATGCTTCTCCCTCTTCCAGTGTGAACAATGCACACATGAATCAGAGCACATCTTTGGGAAATGCCATTGGTAGTGCCACACTTGCATTTTATTAGATTCTTTCTTATGGTCTGAACACTCATAAGAATGAGTCTAATCAGTTAATCTTGTAAGAGATGTAGTAAAATTAGCATTCAATAATATAAAACAACAAGTAAACATGTAAAATATAAAACAAGTAAATCAGGTATTTATGCCATTTAATAATATTAAAAATTTATCAACAGACTCCTTTGTTAGCTTCGATTTTTACAAATTGTTTAAAAATAAAACTGCAAGTGTAAAAACGGTGCTCCAAAACACCTGTGGTCCTAGGTCACTGAATTTAGGCATTCCTGCTATCACAGTTGCCAGTTTGTTCTCATGGAAAATAAAGGCGTTTAAGGGAAAAGATTACCCTATTGAACTTGCATCCAAGAGACTGTTTAAAAAATTAGAGTTGTTTTCTGTTTATCTTCTAAACAGAATAGAATCTCCCAGAGACCAAAGGTCATATTAGGGATATCAGTGGTGTTATCCCTAACTTCTAGTATGATGCCTGGCTCACAGAAAGTGTGTGCATGCTCAGTCACTAAGTCACGTCTGACACTTTGTAACCCAAACCTCAACATTCAGAAAACTAATATCATGGCATCTGGTCCCATCACTTCATGGGGGGAAATAGATGGGGAAACAGTGGAAACAGTGTCAGGCTTTATTTTGGGGGGTGGGGGGCTCCAAAATCACTGCAAATGGTGATTCAGCCATGAAATTAAAAGATGCTACTCCTTGGAAGGAAAGTTATGACCAAAGTAGATAGCATATTCAAAAGCAGAGACATTACTTTGCCAACAAATGTCCATCTAGTCAAGGCTATGGTTTTTCCAGTAGTCATATATGAATGTCAGAGTTGGACTGTGAAGAAAGCTGAGCACTGAAGAATTGATGCTTTTGAACTGTTGTGCTGGAGAAGATTCTTGAGGTTCCCTTGGACTGCAAGGAGATCCAACCAGTCCATTCTGAAGGAGATTAGCCCTGGGATTTCTTTGGAAGGACTGATGTTGAAGCTGAAATTCCAATACTTTGGCCACCTCATGCAAAGGGTTGACTCATTGAAAAAGACTCTGATGCTGGGAGGGATTGGGGGCAGGAGGAGAAGGGGACGACAGAGGATGAGATGGCTGGATGGCATCACTGACTTGATGGACGTGAGTTTGGGTGAACTCCAGGAGTTGGTGATGGACAGAGAGGCCTGGCGTGCTGCAATTCATGGGGTCGCAAAGAGTCAGACACGACTGAGCGACTGAACTGAACTGAACCCAGTGGACTGAAGCCCGCCAGACTCCTCTGTCCAAAGGTTTTCCCAAGCAAAAATACTGGAGCAGGTTTTCATTTCCCACTCCAGAGGATCTTCTGGACTCATGGCTCCAACTCACATCTTCTCCATCTCTTGCCTTGGCAGGCAGATCCTTTACCATTAAGCCACGAGGGAAGCCCTTCCTGACCTATAGAGTAATTGTGAGTTTATAGTAGCTAACTGAATAACTTTTATGAGGATCTGTAGACAAAATCACTGGGGAAAAAAAAAATACTATTGAGCAGAACATCATGTCCGTGTTATCAGTCTCAGAGGAGGATTCCAACCACATTGAGGATAGTAAAGTTCATCACTGTGCCAACCTCCAGAAACAGAAATCCAAACACTTCTGCTCATTGTATCCTGGCATCAAAGTTGGCAAGGAAAACATAATACTATCAAGTCCTGATGAAACAATGGTTAACTTACATACAGATGCTTCATGGTGGGCATGGTTACTGGTTTCTTCTGGGTCTCTCCTGGCAGGGCATTTACTTGTGTAAAACACTTTTGTACAATAGCAATAAGATTGAGAATCTTTCCATGAAGGACAGACAACAGCAGTGGGGTTGGCATGGTGACATGAGATCACACACGTAAGCAGGACAAAAGGATACTCATTGAGCTTGAAGCAGTGAACCATATTCCTCCACAAGATAATAAGCTCCACACGGGATTTATGGCTTTTTTATCTCTTGATAAAGAAGCATCCCAAACCCTTGGTCCATCCTTAAGCACCCAAATGAGTGGTAGAAATATTGTGTTTGAGACTGCTTTTACTAACAACAACCAAAATGATTTTTAATAGGTTATAGGCTAGAATTAGGGTTGGAGCTAGATAGATGGTGCTTATGAAATTGTTTTCTTGAAAAGCTAAAATTATTTGGAATAATAAATTCATCAGAACTAGAAGAATTTTCCCCTTAGGTCACCTTTCATTATGTTTTTCAAAGCACTTATTACTGGAAAGGACAACTCAATCATATTCAATAGCCAAAAGAGTCCTAGCTGAATAGATCAATAGAGATATATAGAGAGGTATGGATATTACACATTTGGAACAAGTCAGGTAATGCTACAATTTTAAGTTACATTCATCAATTTCTCTAGTACATTTGATTTTGTAAAAATTTAAAACAAAGGAATAAGGAAGCATCTTGATTAGAATCCAAGCCATAAATCTTTAAGCATGTCCACCATCTGCTGCAGCATATTAGAGAACATACTAATAAGAAGCTACATCCCTACATACCTTTTATTGTGGTGTAGTCCTAAAGAAGGTAAAAAACATTTCATGATTAGGTACATTAAATACAAGCATATTTTTAAATTGTTTTTGTTCTGTAACTCCATCTAAAATTTTATTTTGTTTAACAACCTATTAAATAATTCACAATATCATCTATTTTCTTTCAGTTTACTGAAATATAAATTTGCATTTTATTTCTAAACCTTTGGTTTATTCTTAATGCTCTACATAGATAAATACCTTCAATGTTCACCAACTGCCATCTTACTGAATATTTTCTAATCAGCTAACATATTCCTCAAAACAGCATAGGAGTACAACATTTCCTGAGACCTGGCAAAGATGAGTATACATATTATTTTAAATGTTTTAGAATTGAGAAACTTGAAATTGAGTAGTAGAAACAATTTCTTAGAACTCTGCACAAGTTTGTGTGCGGTAATGAAGAAAGATGGAGATAATATAAAGACAAAGCATATGTATCATTTAGTTTTTATTTCTCCAGTTAAAAGTTATCAATGTTATGGCATTTGTAATTACATTAAAAAAAAACACTGGAATACACAATTCAGTTAATCATTAGCTCAGGAATTAGAGCATAAGAATGAGAACATCTGGATCACCAAGATAAGGCTAAGAAGACAGAAGTCTAAGAAGAAGGCTTCCTATACCTTTCTCATAACATGCCCTCATTTAATTTTCTGGCTACTAACAAAGCAAGCAAGAAATTTTGAAATTGATTATCAGACTTATAGTTTGCAATGTTTCATATTAGAAAGCCAAGGTTTCATTGACATCATTTTCTTTTTAAAAAATACGTTTATTAAAAAAAAAAAAAGTTTATTTATTTTAATTGGAAGTTAATTACTTCACAATATTAAATTGGTTTTGCCATACATCAACATAAATCCTCCATGGGTGTACACATGTTCCCCATCCTGAACTCCCGTCCCACCTCCCTCCACGTACGATCCCTCTGGGTCATCCCAGTGCACCATCCCCAAGCATCCTGTATTATGCATTGAACCTGGACTGGCGATTCATTTCATATATGATATTATACATGTTTCAATACAATTCTCCCAAATCATCCCACCCTCTCCCTCTCCCACAGAGTCCAAAAGGCTGTTCTATACATCTGTGTCTCTTTTGCATTCTTGCATACAGGGTTATCGTTACCATCTTTCTAAATTCCATATATATGCTTTAGTATGTGTGGATCACAATAAATTGTGGAACATTCTGAAAGCGATGGGAATACCAGACCACCTGACCTGCCTCTTGAGAAACCGATATGCAGGTCAGGAAGCAACAGTTAGAACCGGACATGGAAAAACAGACTGGTTCCAACTAGGAAAAGGAGTACGTCAAGGCTGTATATTGTCACCCTGCTTATTTAAATTATACGCAGAGTACATCATGAGAAACACTGGACTGGAAGAAACACAAGCTGGAATCAAGATTGACGGGAGAAATATCAATAACCTCAGATATGCAGATGACACCACCTTTATGGAAGAAAATAAAGAGGAACTTAAAAGCTTCTTGAAAAAGTGAAAGTGGAGAGTGAAAAAGTTGGTTTAAAGCTCAACATTCAGAAAATGAAGATCATGGCATCTGGTCCCATCACTTCATGGGAAATAGATGGGGAAACAGTGGAAACAGTGTCAGACTTACTTTTTGGGCTTCAAAATCACTGCAGATGGTGACTGCAGCCATGAAATTAAAAGACGCTTACTCCTTGGAAGGAAAGTTATGACCAACCTAGATAGTATATTCAAAAGCAGAGACATTCCTTTGCCAACAAAGGTCCATCTAGTCGAGGCTGTGGTTTTTCCAGTGGTCATGTATGGATGTGAGAGTTAGACTGTGAAGAAGGCTCATCTCCAAAGAATTGATGCTTTTAAACTGTGGTGCTGGAGAAGACTCTTGAGAGTCCCTTGGACTGAAAGGAGTTCCAACCAGTCCATTTTGAAGGAGATCAGCCCTGGGATTTCTTTGGAGGGAATGATGCTGAAGCTGAAACTCCAGTGTTTTGGCCACCTCATGTGAAGTGTTGACTCATTGGAAAAGACTCTGATGCTGGGAGGGATTGGGGCAGGAGGAGAAGGGGACAACAGAGGATGAGATGGCTTGATGGTATCACTGACTCAATGGACGTGAGTCTGAGTGAACTCCGGGAGTTGGTGATGGACAGGGAGGCCTGGTGTGCTGCGATTCATGGGGTCGCAAAGAGTCAGACACGACTGAGCAACTGAACTGAAGTGAACTGATACTGTAATTGGTGTTTTTCTTTCTGATTTACTTCACTCTGTATAATAGGCTCCAGTTTCATTTGATGGCTGAGTAATACTCCATTGTGTATATGTACCACTGCTTTCTTACCCATTCATCTGCTGATGGACATCTAGGTTGCTTCCATACCCTGGCTATTATAAACAGTGCTGTGATAAATATTGGGGTACGTGTGTCTCTTTCAATTCTGGTTTCCTCGGTGTGTATGCCCAGCAGTGGGATTGCTGGGTCATAAGGCAGTTCTATTCTAGTTTTTTAAGGCATCTCCACAGTGTTCTTCATAGTGGCTGTGCTAGTTTGCATTTCCACCAACAGTGTAAGAGGGTTCCCTTTTCTCCACACCCTCTCCAGCATTTATTGCTTGTAGACTTTTGGATCGCAGCCATTCTGACTGGCGTGAAATGGTACCTCATTGTGGTTTTGATTTGCATTTCTCTGATAATGAATGATGTTGAGCATCTTTTCATGTGTTTGTTAGCCATCTGTATATCTTCCTTGGAGAAATGTCTATTTAGTTATTTGGCCCATTTTTTGATTGGGTTGTTTATTTTTCTGGACTTGAGCTGCATAAGTTGCTTGTATATTTTCGAGATTAGTTCTTTGTCAGTTGCTTTATTTGCTATTATTTTCTCCCATTCAGAAGGCTGTCTTTTCACCTTGCTTATAGTTTCCTTTGTTGTGCAGAAGCTTTTAATTTTAATTAAGTCCCATTTGTTTAGTTTTGCTTTTATTTCCAATATTCTGGAAGATAGGTCATAGAGGATCTTGCTGTGATTTATGTCAGAGAGTGTTTTGCCTATGTTCTCCTCTGGGAGTTTTATAGTTTCTGGTCTTACATTTAGATATTTAATCCATTTTGAGCTTATTTTTGTGTATGGTGTTAGAAAGTGTTCTAGTTTCATTCCTTTACAAGTGGTTGACCAGTTTTCCCAGCACCAATTTTTAAAGAGATTGTCTTTTCTCCATTTTATATTCTTGCCTCCTTTGTCAAAGATAAGGTGTCCATAGTTGCGTGGATTTATCTCTGGGCTGTCTATTTTGTTCCATTGATCTATATTTCTGTCTTTGTGCCAGTACCATACTGTCTTGATGACTGCAGCTTTGTAGTAGCACCTGAAGTCAGGCAGCTTGATTCCTCCAGTTCCATTCTTCTTTCTCAAGATTGCTTTGGCTATTTTATACTTTTTGTACTTCCATACAAATTGTGAAATAATTTGTTCTAGCTCTGTGAAAAATGCCATTGGTAGCTTGATAGGGATTGCATTGAATCTATAGATTGCATCATTTTCTAAACATTTTTACCAGTTGAAAACAATCAAAGTAGTTTTTCAAATTATTGGACTTGAAAATAAAACTATTCATTGAGAAATGCAGGTAAGAAAATTGAAACATGTATAATATCATATATGAAACGAATCACCAGTCCAGGTTTGATGCATGATACAGGATGCTTGGGGCTGGTGCACTGGGATGACCCAGAAGGATGGTATGGGGAGGGAGGTGGGAGGGGAGTTCAGGATGGGGAACACATGTACACCTGTGGTTGATTCATGTTGATGTATGGCAAAATCAATACAATATTGCAAATTAATTTGCCTCTAATGAAAATAAATAAATTTATATTAAAAATAATAAAAAATAAATAAAAGAAAATCAAAGTTGTAATCAGAAATAAGTATTTATGAAACTATACATTCCCACTAAAATGTTTTGATATAAACATATTTGGATATAAATGATTACTTATCATTAAACTTCTTCAATCCTGAATTATTTAACATACATACAACATTGCATGTTCTATAATGTGAATAAAATAGTCCCTTAAAACAGCCTTTTTCAGTGTCAGAATTTTCACACAATCAGCTTTAAAGAATGCTCACATGAAAATCTCATGAGAAAATTGTGTTTCTATAGCTGCCCACAGTGGCTGAGATCCTCCCAAACTGGTTGATCATAGAGGGGTGGGGGGTGGGGGATGATGTTCCCAATAGGAATGTGTGCATTTTCCTATATAGAAAAGTAAATAATCATATTAGAATTTGTTTATCATTATTTCCATTGCAATGACTGAAACTCAATGGAAACTAGGTTAAGGGAGGAAAAAAAGATGTCTTGTTGCTTTATGTAGCTAAAGTTGAAGAAATAATATTAATATTTCTTTCAGGCACAGATAGATACAGTGGTTCAGGGCTTTCTCTTAGTCATACCGGTTCCCTCTCATGGTTCTGATAATTTGGTTTCTTTCTCAGTCTTCTTCAATTAGATGATAATATAGGCCACAGCTCACCAGGAGTATATGATTCCAGGGACTAAGAAATATCCTCCTCCCAGCTTTGCATGCTGTCATTCATCCAGATTTCCTTCTGTGCTTGTGATTGGAGCAGGCACTGTCACCAGAAGAATGGAGTTTATGAGCTGTTCTCATAGAGCTGCCTGTGGGTAGCCTCACTATAGTCTCCTAACACTGAGTTGAACTTTTCCTAGGAAGACAACATTTTAGGTAAATATTGAAGTACTAAATATTAAAGCATCTAAACACACCTGTCACCACATGCACAAAAAATTCCCAAACATCTCCCTTCCTGGGAAATTTAAATGACTGGTACTTCTTTACCAATCACAGTTTTACCTTTGCTCTTGTCCTCTCTCCTTCCCGATGTGATGAATTCAAATAGCTTATCATAGAATAATTCCTACTTATGATACTATACAACACACTGCAAAAGTATTCTATGTATACAGACCAAAACAATAGAAATTAAACTTAAATGTACTGTTTGGGAAAAACAATTAAGAGACAAAGAGTCTTAATCCAATGAAAAGAATCACCCCTCTGGACTGGAACAGTATATTTGTGGAAATGTGTGCTAAAACTCTATTGCACATACTGTAACAAGGTAAAGACACCCACAGAAAGACATTTAGGAAGAAACTTGGCATCCCTGTGTCAGGGCATATGTGTGCCCTTGGACTATTGCCAGGAGAGTTCTCAGTGAGCCAAGGCATAACAACAGGAAGAGAAACAGCATTTTCAGCTTTTCTGTAGAAGCCAGGAAAGGAGATGCAGTCTGGCAGCTAAGGTAAGGCCCACAACAAGTAATTGAGTGGGAGCACAGCTTTATAATCCACCCCAAAGGGGACTTAGACAGAAAATGCTCCTTTTGGAATCCTAGTTGAAGGAATGTTGTTTCTGCCCGCCCACTTATTCATCAGATCTCACATCCATGACTTTTACAACTAGCTTGTAAACAACTCTATTGGACACAATCCATTGTCTCTCACCTCCTCAAAACAGGCTCATAGACAGTCCTTTCAGCAATTATAGACCTCTTTGATCTGCAGCACAGGTGGAGACTGAATTTAATGGCCTTAGATGATTGTGTCCTAAAATTACTTTGCTGCTGCAGGGTTTTCAGTTATTTTTCCTCTCCATATGGACCTTATTTGCTCAGCTCATGTTGTATTGATTGTAGTGACAATTAGGATATGTGCACTCTATGCTTCATTCTCATAGCTCCCATCAAAATCTGTTCTTACTGACTATGTGAGCTATAATTGACCAGTGAAGAGAAATGTTGTATACATTTCCTGGGCCTTTCTATCTTCATCATAGAAGATGTATTGCCTGCTCCAGACAAAGGAACAAAGTCCATAAAAGTCATTGTCCACCCATATGATTTCTGTACATAAGAACAAGTGACAGAGTGAAAGCAGTCAAAGTGGTACACGGTGAATGTCCATATTGATATTTTGTGTTCTGTAAGCTAAAACACATCTGATTTTGAGACCCTTCCACATGTTTGGTACATGATAAAGTGAGAATGTGGCAGATACTTAGAAAAATAGACAATATCTAATGCTATACTTGGGTTGTAATACATTTTTTCCAATGATAACTGGGTACATGATCACTTGACATGTATGGTCTTTATTTCATTCACTTGTGTGCTGATTAAAAACTTGATTGACATGTAGACTATTCATTTTTCTTTTACCTTAAAATACTGTCATAGCTTTAAGACTCGGAGATTCTCCCTCTTTCTGTACCATAGCTATTGGAATTTTCACTTCCTGTGTAGAGACTAAGACATCAACTAGATGTTGATGTCTAGAAACTAGACATAGAATACGTTGTCTCTTTGTTGTTCTGTCTCTAAGTCGTGTCTGATTCTTTGCGACCCCATGAAGTACAGCATGCCACACTTCTGTGTCCTTCACTATCTCCCTCAGTTTGCTCAAACTCATATCCAGTGAGTCAGTGATTCCATTCAACCACCTCATTTTTTGTCTCCCCCTTCTCCTATTGCATTTAGTAAAGATTTGGAATGACAACATGCCTAATTTTCAGAAAAAAAAAATTAGTAGTTTCTATAACGTAGCTCACAAGCCACTCTAAGGTGGTCAATAGGAAAAATCCTTCATTATGTGTAAAATTATGATATTCATGTATGTCAATACCAGTAAGGTTTGTTTAGTACCTCTTGGCAATTGCATATGTAAAGGAAACTAAAGTAAGCTCTCTGTACCTTTGAGTCTCATAACATCAATTAGTAAGAAAATGAGGCATGCAACTTTCCTTTAATGCTCTTCAACTAAGGTAAGATCTATAGGATAAACAGGAAAACCAGTCTCAGTGAGAAAAGCCTTTTTTTAAAAAAAAAATTATTATATATGCCACTAGGATCTGAGGAAGATCAATATATTAATGCCAATATATTAACACCTATTTTACTAAATTGGGCTTCCCTGGTGGCTCAGATGGTAAAAACTCTGCCCACAATGCAGGAAATTTGAGTTATATTCCTGGGTTGGGAAGACCCCTCCAGTATTCTTGCCTGGAACATTCCATAGACAGAGGAGCCTGGCAGGCCTAAGTCCATGGGGTCGCAAAGAGTGGATCACGACTGACCATGTATGTTATGTATGTACTTTATTAAACTAACAAAAAATATTGTTTGTTTTAGATTTAGTTTACAATTTTATAGATGCATATACAGAGTTACCTAAAACAATTATACTTACAGTTATTCCCCAGCAAAAATGTGTTTCATTAGGATCATCAGAGAATTGCAACATGAAGCCTGCAATCATGTCAAGTCACATGCAAGTGCCCAACACAAATGGAGAGGATAACTCATTTACAGAGGGGAAAAGGAAGTTAGGAAGTGTAATGTTAGTTCCTCAGTCATGTGATCTTATGGACTGTAATCCACCAGGCTCCTCTGTCCATGGAATTAGCCAGGCAAGAACATTGTAGTGGATTGTCATTTCCTTCTCCAGGGGATCTTCCCAACCCAAGAATTGAACCCTGGTCTCCTGCATTGTAGGCAGATTATTTACCCTCTGAGCATAGGGCTATAGCAACTAGAGTCTATGACTTTTCATTGGCTGAGTTGTGACAGTTTCTCACTGGCTGAGCTTTAGGCAGAAAAGAAAATCTTTCTTCTTGTTGGGCTCTGCTATTGTCACAAGATGTGAGAGCTCCCAGTTCTGGTTTCCCATATTCTATTTAATTGAGATTTCTGTTTATTCTTTTTTACAATGTATATTTATATGTATAAGTATATATGCATGGATTTCCCTAATAGCTCAGTTGGTAAATAATCCACCTACAATGCAGGAGACTAGGGTTTAATCCCTGGGTCCATAAGATCCCCTGGTGAAGGAATTGGCAACCCACTCCAATGATCTTGCCTGGGAAATCCATATACATACATATTTATCTTTAAAATAAGACAGATGGTGTCATACATCATTTCAATAATTTGGGTAAGGTAATTGAGAGAACTCAGGAGACTCCTTAGGGTACACGCATAAAGTCTTTGATAAAGATACATAATATTATAAAAGAAATAAGCAAAGATCAGTGAAGTTTACATTTTCCAAAACAGATCTCAGAGCTTATTCTCAATTACACAGAAGATATCTCAACATCAGACTGTGATTTATAAATATGAAACACCTTAGTCTCAGGTGAGCCAAAGAACGAGTTTACTAAAGAATCTTTTATCCTCTGTTGGTCACCCAGCTAAAATCATGTGCAACCATCATCTATACACATTTGATAAACAATGTAAGCACGCTAGTACAAAAGGTGAGTTTCAGAATTTTCCCATCATAAATCATGATAATGGTCCATCTAGTCAAGGCTATGTTTTTTCCAGTAGTCATGTGAAAGTTGGACTATAAAGAAAGCTGAGCACCGAAGAATGGATGCTTTTGAACTGTTGTGTTGGAGAAGATTCTTGAGAGTCCCTTGGACTGCAAGGAAATCCAACCAGTCCATCCTAAAGGAAATCAGTCCTGAATATTCATTGCAAGAACTGATGTTGAAGCTGAAACTCCAATACTTTGGCCACCTGATGCGAAGAACTGACTCAATGGAAAAGACTCTGATGCTGGGAAAGATTGAGGGTGGGATGAAAATATAACGACAAAGGATGAGATGGTAGGATGGCATCACTAACTCAGTGGACATGAGTTTGAGTAAACTCCGGGAGTTGGGGATGGACAGGGAGGTCTGGCGTACTGCAGTCTATGGGGTTGCAAGGAGTCAGAGATGAGCAACTGAACTGCACTGAACTGAATGCTCTTTATTCCTGTTTTACAAGTCAGTATCATTTTCCAGATATCCTAATCGAAAAATGTTGAACAAACACAGATAGGCTGCAGGTTAACCTAGTTCTAACACAATAGTTCATTATAACATTCTGTTGACTTCTTTCCATGCCATGTTGCTTTACCTCTTTATGGTACCATATATTTTATTTTCTGTGTTTGATGCTTTGACATCTTAGGGCCTTACTACCTAGGGACATTGCTCCTCCCAGAGTTAGTAAATCCTTAACTAGCATAGCAAACAAATTGTCTCAAGCATATTTTTCATATACAAACCAATCAGCTCAGAGTTCATACCCCCAACCTTCTCTTTATGGAGCTCACACACTATTCCTTTGCCCTAATCATCTTAAGACCAGATATCAAGCAACTGGAGACAGATCTTATAGCTCAGAATTTGTGGAAATTGTTAAAACTAGCTTATCCTAAGCCTCCTTACCCCACCTCATCCATTCTTTCCTTAATAAATTGCAATAAAGACTCATGTCCTTGCTTTCGCCTCACTCTCTCTCTCCCTTTGACTAACTCTGGTCTTTCCTGTTGGCCCCCTCCCCATGCTCCTCCTTTTAGAATCTGTGACTATAATGAGCTATTTTTTAAAAGGCAATCATCGCTTGATTTTTTGGTCCTGTCATACATGATTGATAATAAGATTCTATATTTTAAAACAGGGCTTTCTTTGTGGCTCAGATGGTAAAGAATCCACCTGTAATGAAGGGGCACTCTTCTATTTAATAATTAATTAATTTTTTTTTGGCTGAATGTACATTATTTATTTAATCAATCCTTTATAAATGGACAAATATATTGATTCAACTCCTTTGTCATTTTTACAAGTACTTCAGTGAAAGCTTTCAGTTTTCTTAATATCTGGGGCAAAAAATTCTTAAAGATTTATTATTAACATTGTTTTGTCTTTTGTGTTACATATTGTTTGAAGAATTAGCATGATTTTAAAATATCTGCTGAGATCTATTTATGGGCATAGTGCTAAGATCTATATGGCACATGTCGTGTTAGAGGTGTTTTCTAGATAAGTGAAAATATTAATAAATATATAAAACCAATTATAATAATAAGAGTAGTTGGTATTTATCAAAAACATATTTCAGTGTCAGGCAGTGAACTACTAAGAACAACAACAACAAAAAGTAGATAATGCTGTCTATGTGGCAAACAGCATGCTACATGTTAGACTTCTTTATTTCCCTATTTAATACTTAACAAAGATCTATGAGGTAAACATTCCTGCTCATATTTTATATACATAGAAACTTAAGCAGGACCTTCTTAAAATTGCAGAGTTTTAAAGAGAAGGACTGGAATTTAGTCTTCATAAGAATTCAGCAAAAAAAGTATTATTATGTCCATTTTAAACTGAAAGTAAGAGAGATTCAATAAGTTTCTTAAAATCACATAATTGCTCAGTAAAAAATGGATTTCACTAAGTCAGGTCTGTGGAAAACCAAAACTACTTTCTACCAATACTTATAGGTAGGTATCTTGGGCTCAATGTTCAGAGTGTATGCAATTTTAGAGCTGGAATGGTTTATCTGACTAGCTTGCTAATATCTTCTGCTTGAGTCTTAGAGCATGGAAATAATTTTAGTTACTTGACTATGTGGTTAGGCCTGACCTCTCAGGAGTATGTGGCAAGAAAACAAGAACAAAGCCAACATATGTATCACATCTGAACAGCAACGATGGGTCTGACTTGAAAAGGAGAAAAATGCAAAAGAGTTGGAAGTTCATCGTTTATGACACCTGCTGTTGCAAGGAACAGAACATCCAACCAATCAGTTCAGTTCAGTCACTCAGTTAAGTCCGCCTCTTTGTGACTCCATGAACCGCAAAATGCCAGGCTTCCCTGTCCATCATCAACTCCGAGCTTGCTCAAATTCATGTCCATCGAGTCAGTGATGCCATCCAACCTTTTCATTCTCTGTCGTCCCCTTATCCTCCTGTCTTTAATCTTTCCCAGCATCAGGGTCTTTTCCACTGAGTCAGTTCTTTGCATCAGGTGGCCAAAGTACTGGAGCTTCAGCTTCAGCATCAGTCCTTCCAATGAATATTCAGGACTGATTTCCTTCAAGACTGACTGGGTTGCTATCCTTGCTGTCCAAGGGAATCTCAGGAATCTTCTCTAACACCACAGTTCAAAAGCATCAATTCTTCAGTGGTCAGGTTTCTTTATAGTCCAACTCTCACATTTATACATGACTACTGGAAAAACCACTAGCTATGAATGGATGGACATTTGTAAGCAAAGTAATATATCTGCTTTTTAATATGATGTCTACATTGGTCATAGCTTTTCTTCCAAAGAGCAAGCATCTTTTGATTTCATGGCTACGGTCACCATCTGAAGTGATTTTGGAGCTCAAGAAAATAATGTCTCTCACTGTTTCCATTGTTTCCCCATCTACTTGTCATGAAGTTATGGGACTAGATGCCATGATCTTTGGTTTTTGAATGTTAAATTTTAAGCCAGGTTTTTCACTCTCCTCTTTCACTTTCATCAAGAAATTCTTTAATTCCTGTTTGCTTTCTGCCATAAGGGTGGTGTCGTCTGTATATCTGAGGTTATTGATATTTCTACCAACAATCTTGATTCCAGCTTGTGCTTCATCCAGCCCAGCATTTCTCATGATGTACTCTGCATATAAGTTAAATAACCAGGGTGACAATATACAGCCTTGACATACTTTTTTCCCAATGTGAAACCAGTCTGTTGTTTCATGTATAGTTCTAGCTGTTGCTTCTTGACCTGCATACAGATTTCTCAGGAGGCAGGTATTATGTTGTTGTTTAGTCATTGAGTCATGTCTGACATTTTTGTGACCCCCTGGACTATAGCCTACCAGGCTGCTCTGTCCACGGATTTTACCAGGAAAGAATACTGCAGTGGGTTGCCGTTTCCTTCTCCAGGGGATCTCCCTGACCCAGGGATCAAAGGTGGATGCTTTACCACTGAGCTGCCTAGGAAGCCCAAGGAGAACTAAAACTTCCAAGTTTGGTTCAGCAGTTCAACATTACCAAAGATGTAAGAGCTTTTCCTACTTTTGTTCTGTCATCCTTGCTCTGGTAGCAAATTCTTTTTAGGGTCAGCCTATTTAGCAGCCCCGGGTGTCTCATGCAAACACAATCAGTTACTGCCAATGGAGAAGAAAATGGTGCTTTGGTCTGTGTGCCTTTGTGTGTGTATGTGTTTAAGGGAGGGAAATTTTCTAAGAATTCCTGCATCTCCCCTCTATCTTTCATTAAGAAGGATTGGGGTACAAATTCTCCTTTATTTACAATTCTGAGCAAACATGTTTCTTGGTTTTTAAGCTTATAAGATATGAAGACATGTTTACTAGGGAGAAAAACGTAGGAACAGGAAAGGCCATTGGAGAGAAAATCAGCAATTATTGTACAGATAAGTTGAGGACAAGCTAAGAGGCAAGGAGCCAAGTAAAAACAGCTAAGTGTCTGAATTAAGGTGATAGGAGTAGGTTAAAGCATGATGACAGGGTTATAGGAGTATATTGAGCAAGATAACAAAAACTTTTCAGTTCACAGGAAATGATAATGATTTTCAGACAAACAAAATGATCTAGGGCTCTAAGTTAGTTTCAAGAGTAAAACTGTGAGTAATCAGACTATGCCAGTGCCATTAACTAAAACATGGGAATCAATATCTGGGTCAGCCCTGTAGAGTTTTGCCTCACAACCAGTCCAAATGTTTATCTGTAGTTTCTAAAGCTGCTAAACTCCAGTGAAGAGGGCATGTTCTAGGCTCTCCTTTGAACCTTTTGTTTTGTACTTGCTTTCTCTAGTCTGGTATCTCAAGCGTGTGTGTTGGCCCTTTGATGGGACTACATATCAAAAGTGAAATTCTTGTTTAATCTGGGAGGAAATTTTCTGTAAGTCTGATGTGCTCATGATCTTCACTCTGTCCAGGCTCCCAAAACACATCTAGGATTCTTAGCTCATGAGATTGAGGTCATTTCAAAAGAGATGTGCTTTGGGAAATGACTTTTAAAAGAGCAGTGAATTTGGGTTGGAGACATAGTGACATAGAGATAATCAGGGAAATAAAAAAGGTGGCAGGGTGGTGAGGTAGTTTAGACTTGTGGTTATATAGCTCGAAAAACATATGAAGCTCATTTTGTAAATTGATATTCTGTTAATATTAGGGTTGAAAACATAGACGGGTAAATTTAGAGTAGCATCATATAAAACACAGAGCATTTATTTCTGAGTCAGATAGTTTTTACTATACATATTTTGGTGAATTTGGACAGTTTTTCTATACAGCTTATTTTTCTTTTATACAATTAAGTGAACTTATATAATAGGAGAATTCTGAAAACAAAAAGCTATAATGGATATAAAATTAAATATAAGCAAAGTGAAAAGACAGCCTTCTGAATGGGAGAAAATAATAGCAAATGAAGCAACTGACAAACAACTAATCTCAAAAATATACAAGCAACTTGTGAAGCTTAATCCCAGAAAACTAAATGGCCCAATCAAAAAATGGGCCAAAGAACTAAATAGACATTTCTCCAAAGAAGACATATGGATGGCTAACAAACACATGAAAAGATGCTCAACATCACTCATTATAGAGAAATGCAAATCAAAACCACAGTGAGGTACCACTTCACACCAGTCAGAATGTCTGCGATCCAAAAATCTGCAAGCAATAAATGTTGGAGAGGGTGTGGAGAAAAGGGAACCCTCCTACACTGTTGGTGGGAATGCAAACTAGTACAGCCACTATGGAGAACAGTGTGGAGATTCCTTAAAAAATTGCAAATAGAACTGCCTTATGATCCAGCAATCCCACTGCTGGGCATACACACTGAGGAAACCAGAATTGAAAGAGACACATGTACCCCAATGTTCATCGCAGCACTGTTTATAATAGCCAGGACATGGAAACAACCTAGATGTCCATCAGCAGATGAATGGATAAGAAAGCTGTGGTACATATACACAATGGAGTATTACTCAGCTGTTAAAAAGAATACATTTGAATCAGTTCTGATGAGATGGATGAAACTGGAGCCAATTATACAGAGTGAAGTAAGCCAGAAAGAAAAATAACAATACAGTATACTAACACATATATATGGAATTTAGAAAGATGGCAATGATGGCCCTGTATGGAAGACAGCAAAAAAGACACAGATGTGTATAGCGGACCTTTGGACTCAGAGGGAGAGGGAGAGGGTAGGATGATTTGGGAGAATGGCATTGAAACATGTATACTACCATGTAAGAATCGAATTACCAGTCTATGTCCAATGCAGGATATAGCATGATTGGGACTGGTGCATGGGGATGACCCAGAGAGATGTTATGGGGAGGGAGGTGGGAGGGGGGTTCATGTTTGGGAACGCATGTACACCCGTGGTGGATTAATGTCAATGTATGGCAAAACCAATACAGTATTGTAAAGTAAAATAAAGTAAAAATAAAAATTTAAACAGAAAAAAAAAAGCTAAACCAGTTAGTGTGAAAGGAAAAAAAAAATAAAAAATAAATAAAATAAAATAGCACAAAATTATAAATATAATAAGTTCTTTTGAGAATATGAAGTTAGAATACAGTTTATCAAAGGGATAACAATGGAATTATATATTGGATAATTATATGTTAGATATATAATTATTCTTTATATATTAGATAAGGGCTTTCCAGGTGTCACTGGCGGTAAAAAATCTGCCTACCAGTGCAGTAGACAGAAGAGATGTGGGTTCAATACTTGGACCAGGAAGATCCCCTGGAGTAGGAAATGGCAACCCACTCCAGTATCCTTTCCTGGAAAATCTCATGGACAGAGAAGCCTGGCGGGCTACAGTCCATGGGTTCATGAAGAGTCAGACACAACTAAAGCAACTTGGAATGCATGCATATTAGATAAAGACAATATACTTCCCACAATGACTCCTCTTCGTTGTCATGCAGAAAGAGTATATTTTCAAGTGTCCCTTGGTTATGATTCACTTTTCAGAAATAGGAATGTGTATCTCACTTCCTTTTTGAAGTAGTTGAGGTTAATTGTAATTGAGCATTCTCAGAGCTCCTATCTTTGAATGTCTACAGGGGGAATGTGCTAAAAAAAAACCAAAACAAACAAACAAAAAAACTAAAGTGTATGGTTTTACCTACATAGATGAATGGAATATGTGGAGGAAACTGATATCAAAGGCCTACTAGATGGAGAACCATAGTATACAGTTGTAATTTTTTCTAGGTTATCATCTAAGTCAACCAGAAAAGGAGTCTATGTGCCTAAGAAGGTTGTAATTATGCAGGAAGAAGACATAAAATTGGATACTGATATTTTCTGTTGTGTAATTTTAACTTCTTTTTCAGTTCAGTTCAGTTGCTCAGTCATGTCCAACTCTTTGCGACCCCATGAACCACAGCATGCCAGCCCTCCCTGTCCATCACCAACTTCCCGAGTCCACCCAAACCCATGTCCATTGAGTCGGCGATGCCATCCAAACATTTGGCAAAATGTTAATCAAGAAGATGTGAATTCAGACTTCATAATGCTTGTTTGCAAAAATAAATGAAAGGGAACTGAGATAATTTGGGAATTAGGAGTTTTTCTGGGCTGGGAAAACCAACCAATTCTATTCTCCAAGTACTAAGACCTGACTTTTCAAAAGGCCTTGAGAAACACATAAATAATTCTCAGTTAATTAAAATGGCTTGGCTGAAATAGGTTATATTGTGAACTTTTACCTATTTTAGATAGCATCAATAAATTGAGGGGGGTTGTTTATACACAAAATTTTTAACAGTGTTTTGTTATAAAGCAATGGTTAACTAAAATAAATATACATTCCCCAATGTTGACTTCAGAAGCAGCAAAAATAATGAGATAATAGATAACTGAAATACAGAGCTAAGGGCTCTGGAAATCACTACATAAGAGGGTGCTCCCATGCAGAAGAATCAGAAACTCATCAGGGAAACTTTTATGGAATAAGAAGCTTCCCAATGTTTACACAATGGGACTTCTGAAATACTATAAATTTTGCAAGTCTTAATTTTATTTCCTTTGAATTTATTGTTTATTATTATTACCTTATCCCTGTTCCACTACTTAAACTTGTGTTTCAAAGGTATTTATTTAAAACATGCATCTTAAGATGAAAAAAAAAAAAAAAAGCTATGCTAAGTTGGAATTGATAAAAGAATTTAATTCCCAAAGATCCTGAACTTGTAATTGAGATAATAACTGGATGAAATTCTGATTGTATTTCTTTGGAAGGATGTAGGTAGTCTATATGCTGACAAAAATGAACAAAGTGACACTTTAGTTGCCAGAATATTCTCATTGTCTCCCTTACATTTCCCAGCCACCCTTGAAGAATCATTCACATGACCAGTCCTGACCAATAAACTATGACCAGAAATGTCTCTTGACATTTATGGGCTAAAACAATTAGAGGTAAATGCGCCTCCTCCATTCTTTACTTCCCCTTTTGTGGTAACTGAGGAGATCATGTGTTGAGTTGACAGATTGCCAAAATGAAAGCAGCTTGGATCTTGCATTGGAATTTTTTTGCAAGAAAAAGAAATCATCATTTGTGCTTTGGGGTTTATTAATTACTACACAGTAGTTAAATTATCCTGATTAACACAGAAGGTGGTGAAAACTGAGATTATGTTATGCTGTGAAAGACACAAAAGGAAAAATACTTAAAAACAAACAAAATGGGAAAATGTTAACACTGACAATTTCATAGAGGGAATAAACAGAGATGAAGAATAAACATGATCATTGCTTTGTCATTTAGATCTACTGTAGACCTTGGAAAACAATCTCACTATTGTTCTTGGTAGAAGGCAAATTTGAAATTGAAAGAGAACTGACTGCAATGAGAAATTGGAGGCAATGAAAGTAGACTACATATTTTCCAAGTTTGGTATGAACCTGAAGGATTCTTATTGTCCTCACTTCTGGAATGCATAATTAGAACAGACATCCTCAGTAACAGATAGATCCCCATACTGGCTCCCTGACTTGTGAAGTGAAGTCTATTATATTGGAAAAGGTCAAGCAGAAATCTCTAGAACTACTTCTACCTAAAAAAGGATAAGCCACACGCATTACTGCATTCCTAGAGGGACTGCAGAGCTTAGTTCTACCATTTAAAGACTTGAAAGGTGCAGGACTGGTGAATCCTAGTACATTCACATTCAACTTATCTATTTGGATCCTGCAGAAGGCATGGACCTTAGAGAATGACAATGGATTATAATACTTGCTTAACTAGATAGCTGTTTCAAATGCAGCTCTGTACCAGAAATGATTTCATTACTGGAGCAAATTAACACATGCCCTGGTACCTGGCATGTAGCTGAAAAATTCTTTTTCCCCCATTTCTGTTAGTAAAGATGACCAGGATTGGTTTACTGGTAAGGCCAATAATCCAGCTTCACCATCCTACCTCAAGAATTCATCAGTCTTCAGCTCTATGATAATTCAGTTCACAGAGATTTTTGTTTCCTTATCCTTCTGCAAGATATCACCTGGTCCATTACAAATATGACATTATGTTATTGGGGCCTATTTACTGAGTGACCTTAAAAGCTGATAGACCTTGGGAAAGATCGAACAGCTGTGAACAGAAAATACAAAGGAAGCAGGATTAGATAGAGAAAGTCCCAGACTGGGTCACAGAAGACAAAGTCTTGGAAGTGAAGTTACCCTGTAAAAGGAGATTCACTATGGGCAGAAATATCCAGGCATTAGTGCCCTGACCATGCAGTGTCATCTGCTGAAAGATGCCTAGAAAAAGCATGGGCCCCAACTCAAAAGCTGAAGAGAGCAATGCTGGAATCTCTCAGTCAAGTCTTACACAGATGGATGGCAAACTGTTTCCTGTAGGAAGATCCAGGGGCACACAGTTCATGCCTACCACAGGCCTGAGAAGGCCAGGCAACATAAAAAAAAAAAATGATATCTTTTGAGATTTTATGTTCTTTACTGGGAAGAACTTTTGCTCCTAGTATTTCTATTGCTAGTTTATTGGATCATTTATCTTGTCCTAATAGGTTGACATAATGACAGTGATGTAGGAACTTTGTGTTTTATTTCTGTTGTCAAAGGAAAATTTAATTGGCTTGTTGTTTAATTGTGAAGTTATATCCAAATCTTTTGTGACCCCATGGACTATAGTCCATCAGGCTCCCCTGTCCATGGGATTTCCCAGTCAAGAATACCAGCATGGATTGCCATTTCCTTCTCCAGGGAATATTCCTGACCCAAGTACCAAACCCATGTCTCCTGCCTTGGCAGGTGGGTTCTTTTCCACTGAGTAACCAGGGGAGCCCCAATTGGCTTCTAGAGAAAAAAAAAAAAAAACAACTTCCTCTCACTTAATAATAACAGAGATAGGAAGAAAGAATTATGTCTTTTTATGACATTTGAAAGAAAGAATCATGGAGCAGTAAGAGCTACCATGTAGAAATAAACCTCCATTCCAGGAGACCAGAGCAGACAGATTATAATTTGCAGAGTGATGCTGTATTCTCAAAAATCATAAGCAAAGATGGCAAAGATGCTTATCATTACAAAATCTCATCTGTCAAATCTCCTCACAGATTAAAGATAAACTACTATGTTAACATTTATTACAAACCTGGACGCATTGACAAGTCAGAAAGGTCTAGCAAATCGAAGAAAGAAATAATAAGTATTATCACACTCAGGGCTTTATGTAATTCAATGATAGAGAAATTGATCTTCAGTTAAAGCAATAACAATGCAGGCTTTTCTCTAATTAGACAGCAGTAATCTTAGAGAAGATAACAGAGATGTTTTGAGAATAAACTTTCATTATACAACTGTAAATTGTACACTATCTGTACTACTTAAAAGATTATTGTCTTAGAGGAATAGGTCTCTAAATTTTGAGTTAATCTGACTAATGCATATCATTATAGGTATTAAAACCTTTGCAAAAGGAGTTAGTGATATACACTGGCTTTTTTACTACTAAAAATATGCCAAGGATAATTGGAAAGTTTTATGGTAGATAGATAGATCTAGATAGATAGATGGATATTCATTTTTGCCAATTTTATTTTGTCTTTATTTGCTAGATTTAAAAGAATGAAAACCAATAGTATGCTTGAAAACATGAGGCTCAGAATGCATCTATATCTTGCTCTAGAGAGAATATTCTTAGGAGGCATGAAGTAGAGACATTTAATCTTGATCTAATCTGAGACTAAGGTAATAAATGGCTTGAATTTAAACCTTGTGTCAGATTATCTATTTCTATTGCACTTTCACTTCTAAGGAGTAACCAGCCCTTCATATTTCCCAACAGAAGAACACATGCTCACCAAGGCTCTTCCTCCTCGGGGGACTCTGAACTCCAACTGTGGTCTCCCAACCTAGTGAAACTGCTTAAAACTCCCTCATCTTCTCAACATCTAGTCTGCCACTTAATAAATGGAAAATGTCTCAAGAGGAGAATAGAGTTAATTCCAAGAGTTTCTTCTTAGCACTTTTCTCCAGTCTAAGATCTTATGTTCTCCAGTTTTCATTGTTTAATCAGCACTCAAATGCTTTCAAACAGGTGTACACTATATTTCCTGTTGTTTTTCATGGGAGATTTGCCCTCAAACAATCCATTCTGTCATAGCTGGAAACAGAAGTCAAGTGTTCCGTATTTAATCTGCAAATTAGTGTCTGTAATTGATAAAACACTTTCCAGGTTTGGTTAGCTGTGAGTTACATAAGAGGCCAGACTCCAGAAACAACTGGTCAACATTTCATCCATCTTCAATTCTAACTAATGATGGCTTTAGATAAAGGTTAGAAGTTTCCTTTTTCTTAAGACTGAATTTTTAAGGATTATCACTTTAAAATTTCTCACTTTTTAATTAAATTATAATTCGAATTACTGTTGTTATTTTTAATTGTGAAAGTGTTTAAGCTACCTGGATTTCCTATGATATTGTAAAGATACACTACAAATTGGATGAACAGTATATACTCCATCTATCAAGAACTTTATTCATCAATCTTTAGAATGGTCCTTGACACTTGATTAGATTATAGTCTTATACTGTGAAAGATTTGGAGAATTCTGGTTGCCTATAATTGATTTATAATGATAAATTGTCTTACTTCTACAATTTCTCTTATTGCCTTCTGGGAACATTTCTTTCAAGGTACAAAGATCCTAAAAGGGCACAGGTGAGAATGTATTTTTCAAGTTTTGTAGTCATTGCTTTTCTACACAGAAGTGAAGCTGTGATTGTGGAGACCTATAGATTTCACCTACACCTAATTTTTGTGCTGATTTCAAATGTTCACACAAACAAGATTTAGAAATAAAATTTCATAAGTTGAGTTCATTTAAGTTAGCTTTCAACATACCTAACAATATAATTTTCTAAATAGAAATACAGCTTAAGTCTTAAAGATAGGGTTGAAACTGGCAGAAATTTGGCTACATACATGTGTGTATGTGTGTGTTTATGCATGTATGTGCACATGTGTACATGCATACAGCTGTTCATCTAGTTTACTCAACTTACTGGTACTTCCATATACAGTGCTACATGCTGAATAGCTTCACACAACAGACATTTATTGTTAGTTCTAGAGGCTAGAAGTCTGAAATCAAGGTGTCAGCAGAGTTGCTTCTGTCTGAGCGCTCTGAGCAATACACTTTTCCATGCCTCTCTCCCAACTTCTGGTGACGTTCAGCATTCCTTGCCATCCCTTGCCTAGTAGATGCATTACTCTGATATCTGCCTGCATTTTTACCTGTCGCTCTCACAGTGTCTCCATACCTTCACATGTTCAATCGATAAGGGAACCAATCATAGTAAATTAGAGTCTTACTCTACTCCAGTATGACCGCGTCTTACCTGATTACATAAACAATGGCTCCATTTCCAGCTAAGGGTACATGGAGTTAGAACTTCAACTATCTTTTGGGAAGTGGGACACAATACAAACTATAATAGACGGTATGCATGCAAACTAAGTTAAATAAACAGGGTGACAATGCAAAGTGTTGTCATACTGTGCAACTGAGCAACTGAACTGAGAAGTACCACATTCCCCCAAAAAAGAAACATACATAGTTCCCAGATATTGCATCTAATCAGTACAGTTCTGTCACTCAGTCATGTCCGACTCTTTATAACCCCTTGGACTACAGCGCACAAGGCTTCCCAGTCCATCATCAACTCCTGGGGTTAATGTCATCCTCGGTCTATCCCCTTCTCTCACCTTCAGTCTTTCCCTGCATCACAGTCTTTTCCAATAAGTCAGTTCTTCGCAACAGGTGGCCAAAGTATTGGAGTTTCAGCTTCAGCATCAGTACTTCCAATGAATATTCAGAACTGATTTCCTTTAGGGTTGACTGGTTGGAATTCCTTTCAGTCCAAGGGACTCTCAAGAGTCTTCTCCAACACCACAGATCAAAAGCATAAATTCTTCGGAGCTCAGCTTTCTTAAAGTCCAACTCTCACATCCATACATGACTACTGGGAAAACCATACCTTTGACTAGATTGACCTTTGTTGGCAAAGTAATGTCTCTGCTTTTGAATAATCTATCTAGATTGGTCATAACTTTTCTTCCAAGGAGCAAGCATCTCTTAATATTATGGCTGCAGTCACAATCTGCAGTGATTTTGTGGGCCCAAAAAATAGTCTCCAACTGTTTCCATTGTTTCCCCATCTATTTACCATGAAATGATGGGTCCGGATACTGTGATCTTAGTTTTCTAAATGTTGAGTTTTAAGCCAACTTTTTCACTCTCTTCTTTCACTTTCATCAAGAGGCTCTTTAGTTCTTTATTTTCTGCCAGAAGGATGATGTCATCTGCATATCTGAGGTTATCGATCTATCTCCTGGCAATTTTGATTCCATCTTCTGCTTCATCCAGTCCAGCATTTCACATGGTGTACATTGCATATAAGTTATATAAGCAGGGTGACAATAAACTGCCTTGATGTATTCCTTTCCCGATTTGGAACCAGTCTGTTGTTCCATGTCCAGTTCTAACTGTTGCTTCTTTACTTGCATACAGACTTCTCAGGAGGAAGGTCAGATGGTCTGGTATTCCCAACTCTTGAAGAATTTTCCAGTTTGTTGTGATCCACACAGTCAAAGGCTTTGGGTTAGTCAATAAAACAGAAGTTTATGGTTTTTTCAGGAACTCTCTTGCTTTTTCTATGTTCCAATCGATGTTGCCAATTTGATCTCTAGTTCCTCTGCTTTTTCTAAATCCAGCTTGAACATCTGGAAATTCACAGTTCATGTACTGTTGAAGCCTGGATTGGAGGATTTTGAGCATTACTTTGCTAGCTTGTGAGATCAGTGCAACTGTGCGGTAGTTTGGACATTCCATTCTTTGGCATTGCCTTTCTCTGGGAATGGAAAGAAAACTGACCTTTTCCAATCCTGTGGCCACTGCTGAGTTTTCCACATTTATTCATTTACTGAATGCAGCACTTTCATAGCATCATCTTTTAGGATTTGCAATAGTTCAACTGGAATTCCATCACCTACACTCGCATTGTTCATAGTGAGTCTTCCCAAGGCTCACTTGACTTTGCATTCCAGGATTTCTGGCTCTAAGTGAGTGATCACACCATTGTGGTTATATGGCTCATAAAGATATTTTTTGTATAGTACTTCGCATATTCTTGCCATCTCTTCTTAGATCTTTCTGCTTCCGCTAGGCATATGCCATTTCTGTCCTTTATTTTGCCATCTTTGCATGAAATGCTCCTTTTGGTATCTCTAATTTTCTTGAAAATATCTCTAGTCTTTCCCATTACATTGTTTTCCTCTATTACTTTGCATTGATCACTGAGAAAGGCTTTCTTATCTCTACTTGCTGTTTGTAACTTGCATTCAGATGGGTATATCTTTCTTTTTCTACTTTGCTTTAGTGTCTCTTCTTTTTTCAGCTATTTATAAGACCTCCTCAGACAACTATTTTGCCTTTTTTCATTTCTTTTTCTTGGGGATGGTCTTGATCCATAGTTCTTCAGGTACTCTATCCATCAGATCTAACCTCTTGAATCTGTTTTTCACTTCCACTGTATAATCATAAGGGATTTGATTTAGATCATACCTGAATTATTTAGTGGTTTTCCCTGCTTTCTTTAATTTCAGTCTAAATATGGCAATAAGGAGTTCATGATCTGAGACACAGTCAGCTCCAGGTCTGGTTTTTACTGAGTGTATATAGCTTCTCCATCTTTGGCTGCAAAGAATATAATCAATCTGATTTAAGTATTGACCATCTGGTAATGTCCATTTGTAGAGACTTATCTTGTGTTGTTAGAAAAGGGTGTTGGGTGTTTGCTTTGATCAGTGCTTTCTCTTGGCAAAACTGCTAGCCTTTGCCCTGCTTCATTTTGTACTTTAAGGCAAAATTTTCCTTTTACTCCAGTATCTCTTTACTCCCTACATTCCAATTCCGTATGAGGAAAAAGACATCGTTTTTGGGTGATAGTTCTAGGAGATCTTGTAAGTCTTCATAGAAGCGTTTGACTTCAGTTCCTTTAGAAATACTGGTTGGAGCATAGACTTGGATTGCTGGATATTGAATGGTTTGCCTTGAACAGGTACAGAGATCATTCTCTTGAATCGTTTTTGAGATTGCGCCCAAGAACTGTTCTTTCAACTCTTGTTGACTATGATGGCTACTCCATTTCTTCTAAGGGATTCTTGCCCAGGGTAGTAGATCTAATGGTTATCTGAGTTAAATTTGCTCATTCCAGTCCATTTTCATTCACTGATGCCTGAAAAATTGATATTCACTCTTGCCATCACCAGTTTGACCACTTCCAGTTTGCCTTGATTCATGGACCTATCATTTCAGGTTCCTATGCAATATTGTTATTTACAGCATTGGACTTTACTTCCATTGCCAGTCACTTTTACAACTGGGTATTATTTTTGCTTTGGCTCCATCTCTTCATCCTATTTGGAGTTATTTCTCCACTCTTCTCCAGTAGCATATTGGGCATCTACTGACCTGGGGAGTTCATCTTTCAGTTTCCAATGTTTTGCCTTTTCATATTGTTCATGGGGTTCTCAAGGCAAGAAAACTAAAGTGATTTGCCATTCCCTTCTCCAGTGGACCACATTTTGTCTGAACTCTCCACTATGAATGTCTTCATTCCTACATGAAAGAATGAATTCCTAAGTGTGTCCTTACATGGCATGGCTCATAGTTTCCTTGAGTTAGACAAGGTTGTGGTCCATAAGATCAGTTTGAGTAGTTTTCTGTGATTGTGTTTTTCATTCTGCCTGCCTTCTCAGGCATAAGGACTTCCCTGATAGCTCAGTTGGTAAATAATCCACCTTCAATGCAGGAGACCCCAGTTGGAATCCTGGGTCAGGAAGATCCTCTGGAGAAGGGATGGGCTACCCACTCTATCATTCTTGGGCTTCGCTTGTGGCTCAGCTGGTAAAGAATTTGCTTACAATACAAGAGACCTGGGTTCAATCCCTGGGTTGGGAAGATCCCCTGGAGAATGGAAATGCTACCCACTCCAGTATTCTAGCCTAGAGAGTCCCATGGACAGTTCATGGGGTTGCAAAAAGTGGGACACGACTGAACAACTTTCACTTTCACTTTTTAAGGGATAAGGATAAGAGGCTTATGGAAGCTTCCTGATGGGAGAGACTGACTATAGGGGAAACAGGGTCTTGTTTTGATGAGTGGAGTCATGGTCAATATATCTCTAATCCAATTTTCTGTTGATTGGCAGGGCTGTGTTCCCTCCCTGTTATTTGACCTGAGACCAAACTACAGTGGAGATAATGAAGACAATGGTGACCTCCTTCAAAACTTACATAGGACTGGAAAGCAGACTCTTTCAGGGCACCAAAAATACCTTGTTGGCTTACCAGGACCCAGGAGAAAAGAGCAGTGACCCCACAGGAGACTGACCCAGTCTTGCCTGTGAGCAGCCAGTAGTCTCTGGCAGAGGCAGGGATTGGTGGTGGCCTGCTGCAGGGTCGGGGACATTGTAGCAGTACATGCATGGGATCTTTTGAAGGAGGTCTCCATTATCCTCATCATAATCAGTAGAACTTAAAATTATTTTATTGTGACCATTCTCATTGGTTCATATAACAGAAAAAAAGAAAAATGATCAATTTTAGCACAACCTGATTCATAAATAGGCAATAATCTATCACCAGATCAAAACTGATATATCTTTAAAATATGCCATTTGTGATGGTTAATTTTACATGTTAAGTTGGCTGACCATAAAGTACCCAGATTACCTTATTTCTGGATGTGCTGTGAGAGTGTTTTGGGACCAAATTAGCATTTGAATCAGTGGACTCAATAGATTTCCCGCCCCAATTTTTTGAGCTTCATACAGTTAGAGAACCTGACAAAAACAAAAGGCTAAGTGAATTGGAACATTTCATCTTCTCCTGCCCTTAGATTGGGATTTACTGCATTGACTCGCTTGGTTCTCAGACTCGGAATGAATCATACCACCATTTTTCCTGGGTCTCCAGCTTACAGATAGCAGACGATAGCCGTGTGTGTGTGTGTGTGTGTGTGTGTGTGTGTGTCTGTCTGTCTGTCTGTCTGCGTGCGCACATGTGTGCATACACCTTGGTAGCTCAGTCGGTAAAGAGTCTGCCAGCAATGCAACAGTCCTGGGTTCAATCCCTGGATTGGGAAGATTTCCTGGAGGAGAAAATAGCAACCCACTCCAGTATTCTTGCCTGGGAATCCTATGGACAGAGGAACCTGGCAGGCTATATAGTCCATGGAGTCGCACAGAGTCAGATATGACTGAGCAACTAATACTTACTTTCACTTTCATATGTGTATATACATACATATATATCCTAGGGGGTGTGTTGCTCTGGAATACTATGACTAATATACTATTAAATACTTCTACTGAATAATTTTACAAGTATGATAAAAGAAAGAAAATGGTACCTTTCTGACTTGATGGTTGATAACATTCACCAAGTAACGAAAAGCTGGAAAACCAAGTTTAGACTGAAACTGTTAATCTGGTTCTGGATATATTTAGCTTCTGTTCTGTTCTCAGTACAGTGCCACTAAATGTGTAATATTTAAATCATTATTGTAATAATTCATTAATTCAACAAATATATATTAAATATCTGCATATTATAAGTAAGAAAAATAAAGTTATAACTGTAGCTCTCATATTCAAGGGTCTAATGGCAGGGAAGTAAACTGAAAGATGAATCACATAATTATGTATGAAGTTAGGCCAGTGATAAGGGCAATGAAGGAAAACAACATGGATTATAACATTAATAAGAGTTTTGACATCAACAGGAAGGTTTTGGAAAAGCTTTATTAATAGATGATACATACATATGCAAAGATGGAAGGTTCAATAATTAATAAGGTCATCTTTTAAGAGAAAGAAGAGGGCCTATGATGGAACAGTTTGAAACTCAAATATTTAATCATCCAGTTAAGACTGATGAACCAAAAAATGGGATAGAATAAGAAAGAATGGAAGATAGTTAAACCATGTAATCTGAGAAAGGAGTGTATTGCTAAAGGAGAGGACATTAAAGAAGAGAGTTACTGAGTTTCCTATATGGACAAGTAAGATAAGAAATGGCATTTCCATTTATTTAGAAGCATGGTAGTAATAGAGAATGGCTTTCTTGAAATGGGGCAAATAAAAGCCAAAATAGAATTCATTAAAAAACTTAGTTAAAGTAGAAGGATGGTTATAGAACAGAAGCTGATGACGTTAAATGGTACTGAGAAAGTAAAAATGAGTAGATTTTGCGATTAATTTTCTTTGGTGGAGGAGTAAAAATAAAAGACTATTGTTATGGATGACTTCTAGGTTTTTGGTTTCTTGGGATCACTACTTTCTGATAGAAGACTAGGTTTTCTTTTTTGGGCGGGATTATGAGCTTAATTTTTGACATGTTTGAGTTAACCAACTGTTGATTTCTTTAATAAGCCATTGGATAAGTAGTATACTGATCAGAAAAGAAGCCCATCTAAGGGTATTTTCAGAAATACTTAGTACACAGGTGCTAACTGAAAGCAAATAATAAGAAAGGCAAGAATAGCCTGGGTCATAACTGTATGGTGTGGAAAGACACATTTTATTTTAAGCTGAGGAGAGGTATTTAAATGTGAAAACTATGAATATTAAAGAAGAAATGTTTCACTCATAGCTGAGAAGATGAATGGATAATAATCATAGTATCTGTGGATGAGAACAACTGCATAAGTTATTGACCTTAAATGAGTCAACTCTTTTATAGTAAACTTTTGTATTTTTTAGAAGATGGATGAGAGAAATGTCTTATTGTGTCTTTCACTTTCCTAAGTTAAGATCTAAATTTATGTTTTGAGACTGAGTAGAACAGTGAGCGACTAGCAGACTGGGAGAGGAAAGACTATTTTTTATAAACTAAGAACCATGGTAGTCACTACCATGGAGGACTACAAAGGATGAAAATATATGGCCCATTATTTTTAAGGAATTTAAGAAATACAAACTTAAAAAAAATAAAACTTCTAAAGATAAATGCATGCTGATGAAGCAAAGAAGTAGATCTCTTTGCTTTGGGTTGAGAGAACACTACGAAATATGGGACATGAATACAGATATAATTTCATAGGAGATGAATAATAAGGGGATTCTTTGCTAGAAAAAGTTATAACCAAATGGATATAGTAGATAAGCATATGATATTATTTCTTGTTGAAGGATACCATAACAATTTACCATAGACTGGATGGCTTAAAAAGTAGAAATTATATTTGTTACACTTCTGAAGACTTAGAAGTCCAAGATCAAGGCACTGGGAAATCTAGAATATGGTGAAAGGTCACTTCTTGGTTGGAAGGTTGTACCCTTCTCATTGGATCCTCACATGGCAAGACATCAGAGAGAAAGATCATGCTCTCTAATGTCTTATTTGTTATTATTCAGTCAATAAGTCATGTCCAACACTTTAAAACTCCAATGAACTGCAGCATGCCAGACTTCCCTGTCCTTCACCATCTCCCAGAATTTGATCAAACTCCTGTCCATTGAGTCAGTGGTACCATCCAACTATATCATCCTCTGTCATCCCCTTCTCCTCCTGCCTTCAACCTTTCACAGAATCAGGGTCTTTTATCTTCTTATAAAGGCATTAATGATGTTCATGAAGCTTCCATCTTCATGACCTAATTACTTATAAAATCCTCCACTTTAAACACCATCATACTGCAGTTTAAGATTACAACATGCAAATGTGTGGAGGCTAGGAACATTTCCTCCATATTACAATTACAGAAAATATTGTCTTCTGTATGGAACATGCACTTACTTTGGAGAAAAAAAAAAGAACAAACTTGGATGGGACCTGAATACAAAAGGCTTTAAAACTTAAGACTGTATTTTATTTCAAATAAAGAGTCACATTTTTCGTTCTTGAACATAAGGAAATGATGAATTGACTATGATGTTTAACGAATGTTAGTTTAAAACTAGTTTGATGATCCAGAGAGATGATATGGGGTGGGAGGTGGGAGGGGGATTCAGGATTGGGAGCTTGTATACACCTGTGGTGGATTCATGTCAATGTATGGCAAAACCAATACAGTATTATAAAGTAAAATAAAGTAAAAATAAAAATAAAAAAATAAAATAAAATGTATTTGTGGAATCCAAAAAAAAAAAAAACTAGTTTGAAAGATATTTTCAGGTTTGGAGGGCCAGTTATTGAAACAAAACCTGAAACACTGTTACAACAATCAAAATGTGAGGCAATGGATACCTGTGTTAGAGTGATAGCAGTAAGGAGGATACTCTGGGCTTGAACTTGGAAGACATTCTAAAGACTTAACAAAGTTTTGAAATTTTTTTATTGAAGTTTTACTGCCTGGGTAATTATTTTCTTTTCCTGTTGAGTCAGTCCAAAAAAGGATCCAGAATAGGAAGATTGCCTTTATTAAATAAGGAAAATTATTGAACCATTTAAGTAACAGTGCTATTATTTCCTATTGCTCTAACTACGCTGGATCATGGGAAAAGCAAGAAAGTTCCAAAAAAACATCTATTTCTGCTTTATTGACGATTACAAAGCCTTTGACTGTGTGGATCACAATAAACTGTGGAAAATGCTTCAAGAGATGGGCATACCAGACCACCTGACCTGCCTCTTGAGAAACCTATATGCCAGTCAGGAAGCAGCAGTTAGAACTGGACATGGAACAACAGACTGGTTCCAAATAGGAAAAGGAGTACATCAAGGCTGTATATTGTCACCCTGCTTATTGTACTTATATGCAGAGTACATCATGAGAAACACTGGGCTGGAAGAAGCAAAAGCTGGAATCAAGATTGCCGGGAGAAATATCAATAACCTCAGATATGCAGATGACAACACCCTTATGGCAGAAAGTGAAGAGGAACTCAAAAGCCTCTTGATGAAAGTGAAAGAGGAGAGTGAAAAAGTTGGCTTAAAGCTTAACATTCAGAAAATGAAGATCACGGCATCTGCTTCCATCACTACATGGGAAATAGATGGGGAAACAGTGGAAACAGTGTCAGACTTTATTTTGGGGGGCTCCAAAATCACTGCAGACGGCGACTGCAGCCATGAAATTAAAAGACACTTACTCCTTGGAAGAAAAGTTATGAGCAACCTAGATAGCATATTCAAAAGCAGAGACATTCCTTTGGCAACAAAGGTCCATCTAGTCAAGGCTATCATTTTTCCAGTAGTCATGTATGGATGTGAGAGTCGGACTGTGAAGAAAGCTGAGCACTGAAGAATTGATGCTTTTGAACTGTGGTGTTGGAGAAGACTCTTGAGAGTCCATTGGACTGCAAGGAGATCCAACCAGTCCATTCTGAAGGAGACCAGCCCTGGGATTTCTTTGAAGGGAATGATGCTGAAACTCCAATACTTTGGCCACCTCATGAAAAGAGTTGACTCATTGGAAAAGACTCTGATGCTGAGAGGGATTGGGGGCAGGAGAAAAAGGGGACGACAGAGGATGAGATGGCCGGATGGCATCACTGACTCGATGGAAGTGAGTCTGAGTGATCTTTGGGAGTTGGTGATGGACAGGGAGGCCTGGCGTGCTGCGATTCATGGGGTCGCAAATAGTCTGACACGACTGAACTACTGAACTGACTGAACTGATGCAAATGAGCTTTGTTTTATTTCCTGAATAAATGATGATGGGCAGAAATTATTCTGATGTATGAGAAATAGCATTCAGTATAATTTTGTTGTTGTCTCTTTTAGCACTTCTTCAGCTAAGAAACAGTAAAATGCTCTCTAGAGACATATTAAGTTGTTTCTCTGAGAAAATAATGATTGTCTTCAACAAAATCTCCTTCTTTCAACTTACAGTTTTAATTTGTTTGCATTGTTTAAGTCTCAGACCTTAAGGGACATAATCAACTTGGTATTGGAAAAAACAAAAATATTCTAAAGAATCTGTTTTCAAAAGTTAGGTTGAAAACCATGACTATACTATATTCTGATCTGTCCTACCATGAGTGATTTTCTTATCCTTTCTCTTTCAATTTATTGAATTATGTGTTCTTTTAGGTTAAGGTCTGAGTTATCCAATATTAAAATTTCTTAATTTTTCTAGCATTATTTCTAGCATATATTTCCTGAAAATCAGTCATGTAAGAGTTACTAAATCAAAAATAATAATAAACTACACATGATTATCAAAGTCATCCAAATATTTTGATGTATTGCAACAAAACAATGCTCAAATATGAT
Organism: Budorcas taxicolor; assembly: GCF_023091745.1. NCBI lineage: Eukaryota > Metazoa > Chordata > Mammalia > Artiodactyla > Bovidae > Budorcas > Budorcas taxicolor. The sequence goes on from NC_068910.1 coordinate 77,680,944, forward strand.
TCTAAACATCTGTGAGTAATAAGATCACACATACCCTTGTTTTTGCTGTCAATCTCCGAATCCAGCTTCCTACTGTTCATTTTCAGATTTCCTTGACTTAGCTAACAAGAGCCTTTGCAGTATGTCACAGGTTCCAATGTCTTTTGCTTTTTTTTTTTTTTTGCCTATGTATATTTTTTTGTCTAGATGCATTCCTACTTATTCTTAAGGCTATGGTTTAGGGGAGGGTATGTGTATGTGAGTGTTACAAATATATAAGAAATGTCTGTACCTTTCCTCAATTATTCTGTGAACCTTTATAAAGTCTTAATAATAATAATAATAATTCAAGGAATCTCCCATATGTCCAGTAGTTAGCACTTGGTGCTTTCACTGCTGAGGGCCTTGGTTCAATTCCTGGTCAGATAGCTAAGATCCCACAAGTTGTGCAGTGGAGCTGAAAATAATCAGCATAAATGCCCTGATACTCTCTCCCCAAATAAATTTATCTCAAGATTGTGTGCTTATGGTACAATTATCCACTGCTGCACAGATAACACTATATGGCAGTTGCATGTTTTCTTAAATAAAGGGATAATTTACTGAATAATTAGAATTTACCACAGTACTTTCCTTTCTTCAGCTTGAGTGTAATTATCTTTTTGTAATAAAGATATCACTCCCTTTTTGTGATACCTCACCTTAGGCATTTAGAAGTGTAAATTAACTATAGACATGTCTTCAATCGGAAGAGAAGAAGGGAAACATTACACGGTTAAGAAGCAAGACTTAAGGTACTCAAACCACTTTTTTCAAAAGTTTAAATTTATTTATTTTAATTGGAGGCTAATTATTTTACAATATTGTATTGGTTTTGCCATATATCAGCATGAATCCAGAGATGGTTTTGTGGATCATGTGATAGATCACTAATTTATTTGATCCACAGTTTCTGAATTTAAAACAATTTTACTGAGGTATAGTTGATTTATAATATTGTGCTAGTTTTAAATTCTTTTCTAATTTATATAAAACACAATTTGTTATGATTTATAATCACGTCAAAGGAAATATTATGAAAAAAATAGAGACAATATAGATTTTCAAAAAAGCAAAATGTAGTGTACACTTAGGTGTTCTTGACATCATTTGACTTTTAAAAGAGATTGGAAAAAGCAAGGAGTAAGAATATTTTTAGTGAGAAACATGAATAGACTGCAGGTATATTTTCTTAGTTTTGCTGTCTAGAAGATGGAACTGTCAAAATAAGCTCTCACTATGTCAGACTTTAGAAGCTAAATGATTAATTCAGCCACATTTTCTCTCACATCATTTAGACAAAAGAAGTCAATTAAGTTGAACATTAAAAGCTGATGAATCAAACACTGGCATAAAATAGCAATTAGAAAATAATCAGTTAATTAAGTAAAATGACAATGGAAAAGTCATCTAATGACAGTAATAGAACTAGTGCATTAACAAGAAGTGACACTGAAAAATAGAAATGCCAAATACAACAGTTATGATGACTAAAAATGTATTGCAGAGATTCATGCAGATAATTAAGTTAAAACATCTCCAGTGCTTAGGATTTTTTTTTTCTGGTATTGTAACTAAAAAAACCCTTAAATGTAGTCTGCTCTAGACATGACCTCCAAGTAAATACTTTCACATTTATAAAGCTATCCTCTGAACACTGTTGAAACTAGATAATGCAGTTTAAAAAATACCCATACCTAAATTTCATGAATATTAATATGTAAGATGCATATACATAGGCATAAGGAAAGGGTTCTTTCTTTCTTACAGGGCTTGCATTAATGGAAAAAGCCCTGACAGCCATCAAATGGCTCATAATGAGGGATAAAGCTGGTGTGTTGCTAGTTTGAAGTGCGAAATGTTAGGATGAATTGAAGTGATTAAGTTTCCAGGATTTCTCCCTTCCCAAAAGACTCTTCTGTAATATGTACATGTTTTCTGTACATATGACAAAATTCTAAATGAGTTATGACCTCATCATCAGTTGTTGTTCAGTTACTAAGTCATTTCCAAAACTTTGCAATACTATGGGCTGCAGCAGGGAGGATTCCGTGTCCTTCACTATCTCCCGTGGTTTGCACAAATTCCTGTCTATTAGATTGATTATGTCATCCAAATATCTCATCCTCTGTCATCCCCTTCCCCTCTGCCCTCAATCTCTCCCAGCATCAGGGTATTTTCCAATGAGTAGACTCTTTGCAACAGGTGGCCAAAGTATTGGAGCTGCAGCTTCATTCCTTCCAATGAATATTCAGGGTTAATTTTCTTTAGGGTTGACTGATTTGATCACCCTACAGTCCAAGGGACTCTCAACAATCTTCTCCAGCAACACAATTCAAAAGCATCAATTCTTTGGCACTCAGCCTTTTATACAGTTCAACTTGCTCATCTGTAAATGACTAGTGGAAAAACCTTAGTTTTGAAAATGCAGAACTTTGTCAGCAAAATGATGTCTCTGATTTTTAATAAGCTGTCTAGGTTTGTCATAGTTTTCCTTCCAAGGAGCAAGTGTCTTTTAATTTCATGGTTGCAGGTGGCACTTCTGAAAAATAACTCTCCTGCCAACATAGGAAACATAGGCTATGTAGTTTAGATCTCTGATTGGGAAGATTCCATGGAGGAGGGCATGGCAATCCATACCAGTATTCTTGATTAGAGAATACCATGAATCGAGGAGCCTTGTGAGCTAAGTTCCACAGGTTCTTAAAAAGTCGGACATGACTGAATCCACACAGAAGTAGGATTGTTTGACAATATAGTAATCATGTTTTTCTTCGTGGGGGAAGTCTTCCCTGGTGGCTCAGATGCTAAAGAATCTGCTTGCAATGAAAGAGACCCAGGTTTGATCCCTGAGTTTGGAAGATCCCCTTGAGAGGGGAATGCTACCCACTCCAGTATTCTTGTCTCAATAATTCCATGGACAGAGGCGCCTGGAGGGCTACAGTCCATGAGGTTGCAAAGAGTCAGACATGACTGAGTGATTAAGACTTTTAGCATCAACAATTAGTGCCAAATCTCAGAAAATCCTGTGAAAAGGTAAACAATGTAAAATGTAACTAATACACTTTTAGACATTAAATGACATTTATGGTATTGGTACAGACTGGTTTTACAAAGATAATTTATTTTTAAAATTTTATTGGAATATTTTATTTAAATATCCAATATTTTATTTAAATATCCAATATTTATTGGAATATTTTATTTGAAACTTTATGGTAAAGCCAAAATGAATCAGTTATACACATACAGATGTCTACTTATTCATAGATTCTTTTCCCATATTGGTCATTCCAAATATTGAATAGAATTCCAGTGCTGTGCAGTAGGCCCTTAACTACCATATGTAAAATTTATAGCTTTTTATTTGTTGATAAGATAAAGTGTCAATTTGTAAGCCATCTACTTCTGGACTGGAAAACAGAAGTCAAAGTTACTTTTTTTTTTTTTTAATATTGAAATATTTATGAATAATTGTCTCCTCCTCCTCCTGGAATGTCTTGAATGTTCATGTAATATTTTATTGATTTGGGTTATTTTTCGGTGAAAAGGATGAGATCTAGATTAAGTTATTTATAATTCGAATAGAATTTGATCTGATGATTCTGCTATCAATTTCTCCTTATTTAAAAGACTTTCATCATTAGTTATGTATCTATTTAAAGTGCTGACATGTAATATCACTATATAGAATGAAGTAACTGACCCATTACTATGATTCTTGATTATACAAACAACGTATGAAATCAAAATTCATCCTTTTTTTTTTTTTCCTTACATGATATATAATGGAATCAGTTAGCACTAAAAAGCATCGCTTATTTCAGAGGAATTGAAAATTAATGAATAACCATGGGAATCAACCCTCATGAGACAGGGTAAGAAAAACAAGTCAAATTATAAAATTGCTCTTAAGTTAAATAGTGCACAGCTTATGAACCAATACATGTCACCTGTGGAAATTATTATCCTTCAGGAATATCTTCAGGTTTCCTCCTATACGGATTATACATCCTGATATATTTGGTACTCTCTCCCTCTTTCTCTTTTTCATAAAGTTTTTTTTTTTTTTTAAACCTTGCTCATTGATTTTTTTTATTATTCTTGAGATATGAATATTCATTTTCCTTAATAGCCATTTTTATCTGGCTTTGTTTTATAAAAATTAGTAATAAAAAATATTGGTTTTAGAAAAACCTTGCTTGTAAGTGTTATTAAATATACAAATGTAAAGCAAACCCATGAATTAAAACTTACGGTGCCAACTCAAATGTGTGGGCTTGTGCATATTAAGTCGCTTCAGTCGTGTCCAACTCTGTGTGACCGCATGAACTGTAGCCCTCCAAGCTTCTCTGTCCATGGGATTCTCCAGCCAAGAATAGTAAGTAACTGTTAATTTTCTTGCTATAATAAGCACTTAAATAAAATAACATGTCCACATCGGGCTTCCCTAGTAGCTCAACTGGTAAAGATTCCATCAGCAATCAGTACACCTAGATTTGATTCCTGGGTCTGGAAGACCCACTTGAGAGGGGATAGGCTACCCACTCCAGCATTCTTGGGTTTCCCCGGTGGCTCAGACAGTAAAGAATCTGCCTGCAATGTGGGAGACCTGGGTTTGATCCGGGGGTTGGGAAGATCCCCTGGAGAAGGGAATGGTACCCACTCAATTATTCTGGCCTGGAGAATCCATAGACAAAGGAGCCTGGTGGGCTATAGTCCGTGGGTCTCAAAGACTGAGCCACTTTAGTTTTCATGTTCACTTTATAGTCAAGGTAATTCTAGTGTTGTGGGACCTACTTCTTTCATAAGGATTACTTTTCACTTAATTTGAAAATGGACTCAGAGGTGAAGAGGGAGAATGTTCTTCCTCCTGACTGGGATGTTAATATTTCTTATGGCTACTGACATAGTATGGGAAAAATGGTAACTTCTCCATCATGAATGCTTAGGGTGTTTTTGTACTAATAGAAATTTTTAAATTAATCCATCATGTATGTTTCTATGAATATTTGAAAACACTTTATGGTTGTGTAAAGCCAATTTAAAAAAAAAAGAAGCAGATATCTGAGAAAACTTATCCTAAACCAAAAAAATTCCAATCCTTCTTTAAATTTTTAAGGTTTTCCAAATTTCCAGATGGAGTATTTATCACTAGAATTAGGAGCTAACATTGGTATGTTTAAATATCCCAGAAAGATTTTCTCTCCCCTTTTTTTTTTCTTATAGTTTTATAATTGATAGGCACCTAAATATCAGAGTATTTTCATATTTCCTTTTCCTACCAGCTTGCTCTATAAGTACACAGATCTGACTGTATTATTATTTTATCTGATATTATATTAAAATTAATTTACAGATTGAGGAATATATAAAATAATGCTTTAAGTGTAGATCCACCTAATCTAGGGCATAAATGATATATCCTTGAAATATGAGTTGAGCAGATCTTGTTTCCTTGTGTGTCTTAAAAACATGAATAAGTGTTTCCCATAAATATGTTGCATAAAAAGTTGCCATTATAAGTGTCAAAGGCAAAATTATGAAATAGCAATATCTGTCACCATTTTCAGATTTTATGATGTGCTATCATTCACTAAATTCCAATTTCTTATTATTTTACATATATTTTCCACTACAACTAAGGTTCTCTGCAAGGGTTTGTTCTCTGCATTTGGTTTTAAATTATTCATATTCATATATGCACAAACACAAAACATATCTTTGAAGGGAAATCTTGTTTATATGTTAATTGATAAGTAATTTAAAAGCAGAATTATTATGGTTGAAATACTGAAAAGGCCCCTGAGTTATCTTACCATGAATCATACATTCAGTTCAGTTCACTTCAGTAGCTCAGTCGTGTCCGACTCTTTGCTACCCCATAAATCGCAGCACGCCAGGCCTCCCTGTCCATCACCAACTCCCGGAGTTCACTCAGATTCACGTCCATTGAGTCAGTGATGCCATCCAGCCATCTCATCCTCTGTCGTCCCCTTCTCCTCCTGCCCCTAATCCCTCCCAGCATCAAAGTCTTTTTCAATGAGTCAACACTTTGCATGAGGTGGCCAAAGTACTGGAGTTTCAGCTTCAGCATCATTCCTTGCAAAGAAATCCCAGGGCTGATCTCCTTCAAAATGGACTGGTTGGATCTCCTTGCAGTCCAAGGGACTCTCAAGAGTCTTCTCCAACACCATCGTTCAAAAGCATCAATTCTTCAGCCCTCAGCCTTCTTCACAGTCCAGCTCTAACATCCATACATGACTACTGGAAAAACCATAGCCTTGACTAGATAGACCTTAGTCAGCAAAGTAATGTCTCTGCTTTTGAATATGCTATCTAGGTTGCTCATAGCTTTTCTTCCAAGGAGAAAGCATCTTTTAATTTCATGGCTATAGTCACCATCTGCAGTGACTTTGGAGCCCCCAAAAGTAAAGTCTGACACTGTTTCCACTGTTTCCCCATCTATTTCCCATGAAGTGATGGGACTGGATGCCATGATCTTCGTTTTCTGAATGTTGAGTTTTAAGCCAACTTTTTTGCTCTACTCTTTCACTTTCATCAAGAGACTTTTTAGTTCCTCTTTACTTTCTGCCATAAGGGTGTTGTCATCTGCATATCTGAGGTTATGGATATTTCTCTTGGCAATCTTGATTCCAGCTTGTGTTTCTTCCAGTCCAGCGTTTCTCATGATGTACTCTGCACATAAAGAAATAAGGAGGGTGACAATATACAGCCTTGATGTACTTCTTTTCCTATTTAGAACCAGTCTGCTGTTCCATGTCCAGTTCTAACTGTTTCTTCCTGATCTGCATACAGATTTCTCAAGAGGCAGGTCAGGTGGTCTGGTATTCCCATCTCTCTCAGAGTTTTCCACAGTTTATTGTAATCCACACAGTCAAAGGCTTTGGTATAGTCCCTAAAGCAGAAATAGATGTTTTTCTGGAACTCTCTTGCTTTTTCCATGATCCAGCAGATTTTGGCAATTTCATCTCTGGTTGCTCTGCCTTTTCTAAAACCAGCTTGAACATCAGGGAGTTCACGGTTCACGTAATGCTGAAGCCTGGCTTGGAGAATTTTGAGCAGTACTTTACTAGCATGTTAGATTAGTGCAACTGTGTGGTAGTTTGAGCATTCTTTGGCATTGCCTTTCTTTGGGATTGGAATGAAAACGGACCTTTTCCAGTCCTGTGTCCACTGCTGAGTTTTCCAAATTTGCTGGCTATTGAGTGCTGCACTTTGACAGCATTATCTTTCAGGATTTGAAAGAGCTCAACTGGAATGCCATCACCTCCACTAGTTTTGTTCATAGTGATGCTTTCTAAGGCCCACTTGACTTCATATTCCAGGATGTCTGGCTCTAGATGAGTGATCACACCATCGTGATTATCTTGGTCTTGAAGAGCTTTATTGTACAGTTCTTCTGTGTATTCTTGCCACCTCTTCTTAATATCTTCTGCTTCTGTTAGGTCCAGACCATTTCTGTCCTTTATCGAGCCCATCTTTGCATGAAATGTTCCCTTGGTATCTCTAATTTTCTTGAAGAGATCTCTAGTCTTTCCCATTCTGTTGTTTTCCTCTATTTCTTTGCATTGATCACTGAAGAAGTCTTTCTTATCTCTACTTACTATTCTTTGGAATTCTGCATTCAGATGCTTATATCTTTCCTTGTCTCCTTTGCTTTTCAACTCTCTTCTTTTCACAGCTATTTGTAAGGCCTCCCCAGACAGCCATTTTTATTTTTTGCATTTCTTTTCCATGGGGATGGTTTTGATCCCTGTCTCCTGTACAATGTCACAAACCTCATTCCATAGTTCATCAGGCACTCTGTCTATCAGATGTAGGCCGTTGAATCTATTTCTCACTTTCACTGTATAATCATAAAGAATTTGATTTAGTTCATACCTGAATGATCTAGTGGTTTTCCCTACTTTCTTCAATTTAAGTCTGAATTTGTTAATAAGAAGTTCATGACCTGAGCCACAGTCAGCTCCTGGTCTTGTTTTTGTTGCCTGTATAGAGCTTCTCCATGTTAAAAGGTACCTTTTAGGTGAAAGTTACTATATTATATAATATATATGTGTATATATATATATATATATATATATTCCAACTGAATAGTCTATACTTCTATCTTAAGACACTAGAAGAGCAAACTGAACATATGTAAAAGGAAAATAATAAAATTTGCACTGAAATTATGAAATAGATAAAGTTAAAACAGACAACTTCAACAAAAACGGAATTTTTTTTTTTTTTTGTAAAACTGACAAAATAGGCATATTTAAGCTAGACTGCTAGAGACAAGAAAAAAAGGAAATGATTTAAATTACTAAAATTAAAAAAAAAATAGAGTAAACATCATGGCCAATCTCACAGAAATGAAAAGGATTTTAAGGGATTGTTATGAACAAGTACATACAAATAAATTAGATAATTAGATTAGATGAAATGCACAAAGTAAGAATGATAGCATTAAGTCATGTCCAACTCTCGGGATACCATGAACAGTAGTCTGACAGACTCCTCTGTCCATGGGATTCTCCAGGAAATACTACTGGAGTGGGCTGTCATTTCCTTCTCCAGGGGAACTTGTCGACCCAGGAATTGAACTCAGGTCTCCCGCATTGCAAGCAGATGTTTTACCGACTGAGCTACATGGGAAACTGAGAAATGCACAAGTTGATAGAAAATCAAAACGACCACACATGGCTAAAAAAGAAATGAAAATTTTGAATAGATATTTACATAGTAAAGGGACTTCCCGGGTGGCGCTAGTGGCAAAGAATCTGTCTTCCAACACAAGTGGAGAAGGAGATAGCAACCCAGTCCAGTATTCTTGCCTGGAGAATCCCGTGGACAGAGGAGCCTGGTGGGCTGCTCTCCATGAGGTCGCACAGTCGAACATGACTGAAGCAACTTAGCAGCAGCAGCAGTCAGTGCAGCAGGCAGAAGAAATGTATGTTCTATTCCTGGGTTGGGCAGATACCCTGGAGGAGGAAATGGCAAACCACTCCAGTATTCTTGCCTGGAGAATTCCATGGACAGAGGAGCCTAGCAGGCTACAGTCCATGGGGTCACAAAGAGGCACATATATCTGAACACACACACACACACACACACACACACACACAAGAAAAAAAGCTACTTACAAAGAAAATGCCAGGACAAACTTAGTGTGGCATGGGCATAGGAGAGAGAGAGACAGACAGAGAGACACAGAGAGCGAGATCAGTAGAATAAAATTGAAAATATGAAAGTAAAAGACTGTTCCTGTGATGGTTTGCAAATATGCCCAGTTTAAATTATTTTTGACAAATGTGACACAGAAAACTGAATACCCAATTGCAAATGAATGATTCCCCTACCCCACACTTTGTGTGTGTTAGTTGCTCAGTCGTGTCCAACTCTCTATGCAATGCCATGGACTGTAGCCCAACGTGGGGTTCTCCAGGCAAGAATACTGGGGTGAGTTGCCATGCCCTCCTCCAAGGAATCTTATCCCAAGGGATTGAACCCAGGTCACCTGCATTGCATGAGAACTCTTTACCATCTGAACCACAACATCTTACATAGAAATTAATTGAAGATGCATCACAAACCTAAATTTAAGATCTAAATCTACAAAATCTTAGAATATATAGACAATGGTTTCTTAGTTCTCCCAGCAAACGTACATGTTACCAAAAAAGATATATTTGACTTCATCACAACAGAAAACTTTTATGTTGCGTATACTAACATCAGTAAAGTGAGAAGAAAACCGCTGAGTGCAAGAAAATATTTGCAAGTCACAAGTGTGATAAGGGACTTGTATCTAGAATATATAATGAATTATTAAAACTCAGCAAAAAAAAGACAAATGAAAACATATAACTAAAATAATGGATGAAGATTATGAATATACCCTTGTATAAAGGAGAAATAAAAATCCCCAATAAACAGAAAACAAGAATCTCAACATCTTTTCCAACCAGGAAAATGAAAATTTGAAATGTGTTCTAAAATGTACTACCACTTGAACAGTGGTAATAGTTGCATTGTCCTGTGAGGATACTAAAAATAACATTGAATCATGCACTTAATGAGTGAATTTTATGATGTTTGAATAATATCTCAATAAAAATTTAAAATAAGTGATCCATGTGAGAAAACATATTTTAAATATAAAAACCAAATCAATTGCCAGTATTTAGACAAAGTGATTTTTTTCTTAAACAACATAGTTTAGTTCAGTTCAGTTGCTCAGTCGTGTCCGACTCTTTGCGACCCCATGAATCACAGCACGCCAGGCCTCCTTGTCCAACTCCCAGAGTTCACTTAAACTCACATCCATTGAGTTGGTGATGCCATCCAGCCATCTCACCCTCTGTCATCCCCTTTTCCTCCTGCCCCCAATCCCTCCCAGCATCAGAGTCTTTTCCAATGAGTCAACCCTTCACATGAGGTGGCCAAAATATTGGACTTTCAGCTTTAGCATCATTCCTTCCGAAGAACACCTAGGACTGATCTCTTTAGAATGGACTGGTTGAATCTCCTTGCAGTCCAAGGAACACTCAGGAGTCTTCTCCAACACCACAGTCCAAAGCATCAATTCTTCAGAGCTCAGTTTCTTCACAGTCCAACTCTCACATCCATACATGACCACTGGAAAAACCATAGCTTTGACTAGACGGACTTTTGTTGGCAAAATAATGTCTCTGATTTTCAGTATGCTATTTAGGTTGGTCATAAATTTTCTTCCAAAGAGTAAGCATCTTTTAATTTCATGGCTGCAGTCACCATCATGAACAGTATGAAAAGGCAAAATGATAGGGTACTGAAAGAGGAACTCCCCAGGTCAGTAGGTGTCAAATATGCTACTGGAGATCAGTGGAGAAAAAACTCCAGAAAGAATGAAGGGATGGAGCCAAAGCAAAAACAATACCAAGTTGTGTATGTGACGTGATAGAAGCAAGGTCCGATGCTGTAAAGAGCAATGTTGCATAGGAACTTGGAATGTTAGGTCCATGGATCAAGGCAAATTGGAAGTGGTCAAACAGGAGATGGCAAGAGTGAATGTCAACATTCTAGGAATCAGCAAACTAAAATGGACTGGAATGGGTGAATTTAACTCAGAAGACCATTATATCTAGTACTGTGGGCAGGAATCCCTTAGAAGAAATGGAGTAGCCCCCATGGTCAACAAAAGAGTCCGAAATGCAGTACTTGGATGCAGTCTCTAAAACAACAGAATGATCTCTGTTCATTTTCATGACAAACCATTCAATATCATAGTAATCCAAATCTATACCCCAACCAGTAACCCTGAAGAAGCTGAAGTTGAATGATTCTATGAAGACCTACAAGACCTTTTAGAACTAACACCCAAAAAAGATCTTCTTTTCATTATAGGGGACTGGAATGCAAAAGTAAGAAGTCAAGAAACACCTGGAGTAACAGGTAAATTTGGCCTTGGAATACAGAATGAAGTAGGGCAAAAGCTAACAGAGTTTTGCCAAGAGAATGCACTGGTCATAGCAAACACCCTCTTCCAACAACACAAGAGAAGACTCTATACATGGACATCACCAGATGGTCAACACTGAAGTCAGATTGATTATATTCTTTGCAGCCAGAGATGGAGAAGCTCTATACAGTCAGCAAAAACAAGACCAGGATCTGACTGTGGCTTTGATCATGAGCTCCTTATTGCCATATTCAGACTTAAATTGAAGAAAGTAGGGAAAAGAACAGAGTAACAGAGAAGAAATAAGAAAATTACAATGAAAATGTAAATATATTAATTTTGTTGTTTTTTAGTTACTAAGTCATGTCTGACTCTTCTGCAACCCCACAAACTCTAGCCCTCCAGGCTCCTCTGTCTATGGAATTTCACAGGCAAGAATATTGGAATAGGTTTCCATTTCCTTCTCCAGGGGATCTTCCTGACCCAAGGATTGATCCTGTATTTCCCGCATTGGCAGGCAGATTCTTTACCACTTAGCCACCAGGAAAGCCCACAAATAAATTAACATACAGCTTAATTTGTTATTGTATCTCATAATGATCAGTGGTTTCATGTATTTCTTAGTTCATAACATTTTTAACTATAAATATTTGGCTACTGTAATTTTTTTTAGCATTTTCTAAGTATCATACTAACCTATTAAATATTAAATTTTATAAAAACAATTATTACCCAGATGTTAATATTTTAATATTAATGTAATTATTAATGTTACCTAGATAAATAAAGAATTAGCGTAAAATAAAATGCAATTTGAACCTAAACACCTTGAGACAATCTGACCCAGATATTGGTCATAGCTGTCCCTCATCCATATTATTTTGACACAAAAATTATGGTTATATAAACATGTGTATCACACATTTATTAAAATTATATGGAAATTATGATTTGTAAAACTGTAAAAAGTGAATGTTAAATCAAGGTTAAACTATCCTAATAATATTCTTATTGATAGGTAATTATATATCATCCTTTATGAGAAACAGTATTATGAACAAATCAGGCCTATGCCACAGTATATATTTTGTAATTTTACCTCAGAACTCTCTTCTGTCTTCAATTTTTTTAATTCTAGTTCTGTATGCTTTCTTGAGCCATCTTCTGAAAATTTCAGATATCTCTATTTTTCTGTTCACATTATAATAACTTCTTTGCAGTGAACCTGTAATTTGGATAGACAAAGAAAATTACAAGGAAAAATAATTGTGATATTTTCCTATTAAAAAACTAACTTCTCTACATTCTACTTTTCCTATGTTAGCAATGTAATGAACATATAATGTCCTACAGCTCTACATATTATTATAATAAAATAAAGGCCCATTTGTGCCATTAATTTTATTTTCATTTTGATTAATTTAAATTTTAAAGATACTAATAAAAATAAGCTTTCAAATGTAGTCAATTTGGGGAGTAACAGTACAGATATTTAGTTGAAATCATAGCTTCAAATTAAAGTAATCCTATAGTCTGACGCTGTAAAGAATAATATTGCATACAAACCTGAATGCTATGTCCATGAATAAAGGCAAATTGGAAGTGGTCAAACAGGAGATGACAAGGGTGAATGTTAATGTTCTAGGAATCAACAAACTAAAATGGACTGGAAAGGGTGAATTTAACTCAGATGACCATCATATCTATACTGTGGGCAAGAATCCCTTAGAAACAATGGAGTAGCCATCATAGTCAACAATAGAATCTGAAATGCAGTTCTTGGGTGCAAACTCAAAAAAAGACAGAATGAACTCTGTTCATTTCCAAGGCAAACCATTCAATATCATAGCAATCCAAGTCTATATTCTGACCAGTAGTGCAGAAGAAGGTGAATATGAGGGATTCTATGAAGATGTACAAGAACTTTTGGAACTGACACCCAAAAAAAGATGTCCTTTTCATCATAGGGGGCTGGAATGCAAAAAGTAGAAAGTGAAGAAACACCTGGAGTAACAGGCAAATTTGGCCTTGGAGTACAGAATGAAGCAGGGCAAAGGGTAAGAGTTTTGCCAAGAGAACACACGGGTCATAGAAAACACCTTTTTCCAACAACACAACAGAAGACTCTACACATGTATATCACCATATGGTCAAAACTGAAATCAGATTGATTATATTATTTGCAGTCAAAGATGGAGAAGCTCTATTCAGTCAGCAAAAACAAGACTGGGAACTGACTGTGGCTCAGATAATGAACTCCTAATTGCCAAATTCAGACCTAAATTGAAGAAAGTAGGGAAAATGACTAGACCATTCAGTTCAGTTCAGTTCAGTCACTCAGTCATGTCCGACTCTTTGCGACCCCATGAATCGCAGCATGCCAGGCCTCCATACCATTCAGTATGATCTAAATCAAATCTCTTATGATTATACAGTAGAAGTGAGAAATGGATTTAAGGGATTAGATCTGATAGACAGAACGCCTGATGAACTATGGGCGGAGGTTCATGACATTGTATAGGAGACAGGGAACAAGACCAATCCCAAGAAAAGAAATGCAAAAAAGCAAAATGACTGTCTGAGGAGGCCTTATGAATAATTGTGAAAATAAGAGAAGTGAAAAGCAAAGGAGAAAAGGAAATATATACCCATTTGAATGCAGAGTTCCAAAGAACAGCAAGGAGAGATAAGAAAACATTCTTCAGTGACCAATGCAAAGAGTTAGAGGAGAGCAATAGAATGGGAAAGTCTAGAGATTGCTTCAAGAAAATTAGAGTTATCAAGGGAACATTTCATGAAAAGATACGCTCAATAAATGAAATAAATGGTATGGACCTAAGAGAAGCAGAAGATATGAAGAAGAGGTAGCAAGAATACACAGAAGACCTATACAAAAATATCTTCATGAGATGGTGTGACCACTCACCTGGAGACAAACATCTTGGAATGCAAAATCAAGTGAGCCTTAGGAAGCATCACTACAAACAAAGCTAGTGGAGGTGATAGAATTCCAGTTGAGCTATTTCAAATCCTAAAAGATGATGCCATGAAAGTGTTGCACTCAATATGCCAGCAAATTTGGAAAACTCAGTAGTGGCCACAGGACTGGAAAATATCAGTTTTCAGTCCAATTCCTAAGAAAAGCACTGCCAAAAAATGCTATATTATCGCACAATTGCATTCATCTCATGCACTAGTAAAGTAATGTTTAGAATTCTTCATGCCAAACTTGAACAATGAACTTCCAAATGTTCAGGCTGGTTTTATAAAAGGCAGAGGAACCAGAGATCAAATTGCCAACATCCGCTGGATCATGGAAAAAGCAAGAGAGTTCCAGAAAAACATGCATTTCTGCTTTATTGACTATACCAAAGCCTTTGACTCTGTGGATCACAATAAACTGTGGAAAATTCTGAAAGACCAGACCATTTGATCTGCCTCTTGAGAAATCTGTATGCATGTCAGGAAGCAACAGTTAGAACTGGGCATGGAAAAACAGACTGGTTTCAAATCGGAAAAGGAGTATGTCAAGGCTGTCACCTTGCTTCCTTAACTTATGTGCAGATTATATCACGAGAAATGCTGGGCTGGATGAAGCCCAAGCTGGAATCAAGATTGCTGGGAGAAATATCAATAACCTCGGATATGAAGACGACACCACCCTTAAGGCAGAAAGTGAAGAAGAACTAAAGAGCTTCTTGATGAAAGTGAAAGAGGAGAGGGAAAAAGTTGGGTTAGTGAGTGAGTGAAGTCGCTCAATTGTGTCCAACTCTTTGCGACCCCAAAGACTGTAGCCTACCAGGCTCCTCTGTCCATGGGATTTTCCAGAAAATAGTACTGGAGTGGGTTGCCATTTCCTTCTCCAGGGGATCTTCCCAATCCAGGGCTCGAACCTGGGTCTCCCACATTGTAGACAGATGCTTTACCATCTGAGCCACCAAACCTCAACATTTAGAAAACAAAGATCACAGCATCCAGTCCCATCACTTCATGGCAAATAGATGGGGAAACAGTGGAAACAGTGTCAGACTTTATTTTTTGTGGGACTTCAAAATCACTGTAAATTGTGACTGCAGCCATGAAATTAAAAGACACTTCCTCCTTGGAAGAAAAGTTATGACCAACGTAGACAGCATATTGAAAAGCAGAGATATTACTTTGCCAACAAATGTCCATTTAATCAAGACTATGGTTTTTCCAGTAATCACGTATGGATGTGAGAGTTGGACTATAAAGAAAGCTGAGTGCTGAAGTATTGATGCTTTTGAACTGTGGTGTTGGAGAAGACTCTTGAGAGTCCCATGGACTGCAAGGAGATCCAACCAGCCCATTCTAAAAGACATCAGTCCTGGGTGTTCTATGGAAGGACAGATGCTGAAGCCGAAACTCCAATACCCTGGCCACCTCATGCGAAGAGCTGACTCATTTGAAAAGACCTTGATGCTGAGAAAGATTGAAGACAGGAGGAAAAGGGGATGACAGAAGATGAGATGGTTGGATGGCATCACCGACTCAATGGACATGAATTTGAGTGAACTCTGGTAGTTGGGGATGGACAGCGAGGGCTGGCGTGCTCGGTACATGGGGTCGCAAAGAGTCCACACGACTGAGCGACTGAACTGAACTGTACTGATAGTGAGTGGATATAGTGTCAACAAATATATGTAATTGTGAAATACTGTACAACTGAAAAACACCAGCATTTCATAACTTATACTTTAATGCTGTTTAAAAAGATAGGTGATAACTTTATCTTTCAAGATCAACAGATGTTTATACAAATTACCTCAAGTAATTTGCTTTGAATATCACCTTAAAAATGTTTATGATGCATGTATTTCTTTCTATAAAGATAAATCAAAGTTGATTTCATCTTTTTTTTTTCCAATACTTACTTGTTACTATGAAATTATCTTTTCTTATAAGGAAATGGGTAAAATACAAATTTAATTCAAGGTGGCACTGCCGAAATCTTTAGTAGCAAGAGCAATTAAGATTCAAACTTTAAAGATTTAGTTGGAAAATTGACGTCTCTAAGCATATTTTTGTGCTTTTAGTTATTAATGATTATTTATACCATTAGTTACTATGTGTAACCCAGAACATTGTACATTTATAAATGTATCCACTGCTCAATGGAAATATCATGGAAACAAATTAGTTAGATGGCAATTTCTCTTTGTAGCTTTTACATCCTTTTATACTAACATTCTAGTTTATTTCTAGTTGGAAGGACATATATTAAGTATTGCATAAAAAGACATAATCACCATTGTGAAATCACTTAAACTTTTTCTGAAAATATTTTATTTTGCATATATTGTTGCTTGTTGTTATTGCTGTTTAGTTACTAATTCATGTCTGATTCTTTTGCAATCCCTTGGACTGTAATCTGCCAGGATTCTCTGTCCATGGATTTCTCACACAAGAATACTGCAGTGAGTTGCTATTTCCTTCTCTAAGTGATCTTCCTAGCCCAGGAATTGAACATCTTCTGAATTAGTGGGTGAATTCTTTAACAGTAAGTCACCAGTGAAGTCCATGTTGTTGCCTAATCTCTGAGGAATCTTAGGTGAGTTACATCAATGTTTATGTTGCTAATAGATACTTAATCCATCCTGAGATGAACTTTGATGGTAACATTTTATTTGTTTTATGTAAATTTAAGCTACAATATTATATTTTTAGTTGTAATATAATCATAAAGGACTAATATTAATCTGTAATAAATAATTTAATTTTTAATCATAACATTTAAAATACTTCCTAATTTAAAAACAAAATAATTTATGGATTTTGCCAATTTTTTTACAATGTTGCCACAGCATTTCTTTTTATACTTTATATAATCTTGAATAAGGTTGTTTTACTGTTTGATTTAATGTATAATTTAGTGTTTCATTTTCTAAATTAAAGGATCAAGAATACAGTATACAGTATACAGTGGAGAATAAAACAGCCTCTTCAATGTGTGGTACTGTGAAAACTGGACAGCTACGTGTAAAAGAATAAAATTACAACAGTTCCTTACCATCATGCACAAAAATAAATTTGAAATGGATTAAAGACCTAAGTGAAGTGAAGTAAAGTTGCTCAGTCGTGTCTGGCTCTTTGCGACCCCATGAAGTGCAGCCCACCAGACTCCTCTGTCCATGGGATTTTCCAGGCAAGAGTACTGGAGTGGGTTGCCATTTCCTTCTCCTAAAGACCTAAATGCCAGGCCAAATACTATAAAATCTTAGAGTAAAACACAATCAGAAGACTCTCTGACATAAATTCCAGCAAGATCTTTTTGATCCACCATATGGAGTAATGAAAATAAAAGCAAAATTAAATTAACAGGACCTAATTAAGTTCAAAAGCATTTGCACAGCAAATGTAACCATAAACAAAACAGAAAAGACCTCCCTCAGAAGAATGGGGGGAAATATTTGCAAACAAAGCAACTGACAAGGGATTAATCTCCAAAATATACAAACAGCTGATGTAACTCAATATCAAAATAAAACAACCCATTACACATCTATTAGAATGTCCAAAACCTGGGACATTGATATCACCAAATGCTGGTGAGGCTATTGAACAGAAATTGTCATTCTTGCTGGGTGGTAATGTGAAATAGTGCAGCCAATTTGAAAGACAGTTTGGTGATTTCTTCCAAAATTAAATATACTTCTAACACATCAAGGGCAATCTCATTCTTTGGTATTTACCAGAGGACTTGAAAACTGATGCCCATGGGGGGAAAAAAATTCACACAGATTTTCAACAGCTTTATTCATAATTGCCCAAACTTGGAAGATGCCCTCTAGTACTGAATGGATCAAAAAACTATGATACTCACAGACAATGGAATATTATTCACTGCTGAAAAGAAATGGGCTATAAAGCCATAAAAAAGACATGAAGGAAAGTTAAATGCAAATTATTAAATGAAAAAGATGGAGAACAAGAGATAAGCTGCCAACATCCGTTTGATCATAGGCAAAGAAAGAGAATTCCAGGAAAACAGCTAGTTCTGCTTTACTGACTACACCAAAGCCTTTGTCTGTGTGGATCACGACAAACTACCGAAAATTCTTAAAGAGATGGGAACACCAGACTACCTTACCTGCCTCCTGAGAAATCTGTACACAGATCAAGAAGCAACAGTTAGAATTGGACATGGAACAACAAACTAGTTCAAAAGTGGGAGAGGAGTATGTCAAGGCTGTATATTATCATCCTACTTATTTAACTTACATGCAGTGTACATCATGCAAAATGCTATGCTGGATGAAGCACAAGCTGGAATCAAGATTGCTGGGAGAAATATCATTAACTTCAGATATGCAGATGACACCACCCTTATGGCAGAAAGTGAAGAGGAACTAAAAAGCCTCTTGATGAATGTGAAATGGGAGAGTGAAAAAGTTGGCTTAAAACTCAAGATTCAAAAACAAAGATCATGTCATCCAGTCCCATCACTTCATGGCAAATTGATGGAGAAACAGTGGAAACAGTGACAGACTTAATTTCCTTAATCTCCAAATTCACTGCAAATGGTGACTGCAGCCATGAAAGTAAAAGGTACTTGCTCCTTGGAAGAAAAGCTATGACCAAGCTAGACAGCATATTAAAAAGCAGAGATATTACTTTGACAACATAGATCTGTCTAGTCAAAGCTATGGTTTTTCCTGTAGTCATGTATGGATGTGAGAGTTAGACTATAATGAAAGCTGAGAGCCAGAGAATTGGTGCTTTTGATCTGTGGTGTTAGGAGACTCTTGAGAATCCCTTGCACTGCAAGGAGATCCAACCAATCCATCCTAAAGGAAATCAGTCCTGAATATTCATTGGAAGGACTGATGCTGAAGCTGAAGTCCCAAAGTACCTGATGTGAAAAAGACTCTGATGTTCGGAAAGATTGAAGGCAGGAGGAGTAGGGGACAGCAGAGGATGAGATGATTGGATGGTATCACTGACTAGATTGACATGAGTATGAAGAAGCTCTAGGGGTTGGTGATGGACAGGGAATCCTGTCATGCTTCAGTCCATGAGGCAGCAGATAGTTAGACATAACTGAGTGACTAAACTGACTAAAGTGAAAAAAGTTTATTCTAGATAGCTACATACTATATAATTCCAACTTACATTTTGGAGAGGCAAGACTGCTGCAACCATAAAAATATCAGTGTTTATAGGACAGGGAATGAATAGGTTGAGAGCCAAAGATTCTTGGGGCAGTGAAAATGCTCTTAATGTTATCATAATATCAGGGGCATGTCTTTGTGTGCATGCTAAGTTGCTTCAGTTGTGTCCCACTCTTTGTGACCTTATGCACTATAATCCACCAGGTTCCTCTGTCTATGGGATTCGCCAGGAAAGAATACTGGAGTAGATTGTCATGCCCTCCTTCTTGTAATACAAGGAATCTAACCAGTGTCTCTTACATCTCCTGTGTTGTTAGGCAACATGTCTTTATGCATTTGTTCAAACCCATAAAATGTATAAAATCAAGTGGGAATCCTATAATAAATTATGTATTTGGGTGATTATAATGTCTCATTGTGGGTTCATCCTTGATAACAAGTATACTATTTTGGTGGGAGGTGTTGATAATAAGGGAGGCTATGCATAAGTGGGGGAGAAGGAAATGGCAACCCACTCCAGTGTTCTTGCCTGGAGAATTCCATGGACAGAGGAGCCTGGTGAGCTGCAATCCATGGGTTAACAGAGAGTCAGACATGACTGAGTGACTAACACACACACATGCATAAGTAGAAGTAGCAGATAAATTAAAAATCTCTGCTCCTATTTATTTTGTGTTGAACCTAAAACTGCTCTAAAAACAGTTGTAAAATCCACAAATATATATTCTATTGTATTCATAATTAAAACTGTGCAAAATTCCTTAAATTTATGTTGTCATTCACTTGCTTGCAATATTGTAATTTAATGATACATGAAAAATATTTACACTTCTTATGAATCTTTGATGGCCATTATTTAATCTACCACAACTCTAGAAGAGAGTTGGGGAACTTCTTACAAAGAGGAAAATAGTTTTACTATATCCACTCATCTACAGATATTTAGAAAACTAATTAAAAAAAGATATCAACATATAAGTATGTATACAAGTATATATAGCAGCTTTATTCATAATCATCAAACTCTGGAAGCAACCATGTTGCCTTTCAGTTGGTAAGTGGATTAACAAACTATTTGTATCCATAAGAGTGAATAGCATTATTTATTAATATAAATAAGCTATCAAGCCACAAGAGACATGATTGAATCTTAAATGCATGTTGCTAAGTGAAGTATCACAGTCTGAAAGTTATATATTGTACAATTCCAATTTTATGATATTCTGAAAAAGCCAAAATATACAGATGTTAAACACATCGTTAGTTTTCAAGAGTTCAGTGGAACAGGGTAAGTTTGATGAGTAGATGAAGCACAGGGGATTTTTTTACTATGGTGAAACTTTTCTGTATGATACTATAACTGTGGATACATGGCACCATGCCTTTGTCAAAACTCATTAAACTTTACGGCATAAAGAGTGAACTTTAATGCAGGAAACTTTAAAATATATCATTTAAGCTGTCTGGGGATTTCCAGAATAAAATGCAGAATATGACAAAACATCCTAACTGTATCACAAATGTTTGAAAGGATCTCTCTGAAAGGGGTCAGGGAAATCATGCTGAACTGAAAAAATTGGGTAATAAGTGGAGTTATAAAATTAAAGTAAAAAACGAATGATATTATAGAGTAAGAGCAAGAGGCTAAAGTGATCCAAGTGATAATGGATTAAAATCACAAATATTACTATGAAGCTCTGAATAGCTTAATATAGATATGAGTGAGTGAGTGAAGTCACTCAGTCGTGTCCGACTCTTTGTGACCTCGTAGACTGTAGCCTACCAGGCTCCTCTGTCCATGGGATTTTCCAAATAGTACTGGAGTGGGTTGCCATTTCCTTTGGTTGCATACAAAATATGTATCAGTTCAGTTGAGTCACTCACTCCTGTCTGACTCTTTGTGACCAATGGACCACAGTATGCCAGGCTTCCCTGTCCATCACCAACTCCTGGAGCTTGCTCAGACTCATGTCCACAGAGTCAGTGATGCCATCCATCCATCCAAAATATGTATCCAACCAATGAAAATATGTATAGATATGTGTATACATACAGGTTATGTGTATGCCTTCCTGTTCTTACTATAGCAGAACTGATGCTTTTGAATTGAGAGACAACTGAAACTGAATTGAACTGATTAGATGCAATATCTGGAAACTATGTCTGTTTCTTTTTGGAAGGAAGGTGGCACTTCTCAGTTCAGTCACTCTGTCAGGTCCGACTCGTGACCCCGTTGATTGTAGCAGGCCAGGCTTCCCTGTCCATCACCTACTCCCGGAGCTTACTCAAACTCATGTCCGAGTCGGTAATGCCATCCAACCATCTCATCTTCTGTAGTCTCCTTCTCATCCCACCTTCAATCTTTCCCAGCAACAGGGAGTTTTCCAAGAAGTCAGTTCTTATCATCGAGTAGCCAAAGTATTGAATCTTCAGCTTCAACATCAGTCCTTTCAATGAATATTCAGGACTGATTGCCTTAAGGATAGACTGGTCGGATCTCCTTGCAGTCCAAAGACTCTCAAGAGATTTCTCCAACTCCACAGTTCGAAAACATCAAGTCTTTGGCATTCGGCTTTCTTTGTAGTCCAACTCTTATATCCATACATGACAACTGGAAAAACCATAGCTTTGACTAGATGGACCATCATCTAAAGCAAAGTAATATCTCTGCTTTTTAATATGCTATCTAGGTTGCTTTTAGCGTTTCTTCAAAGGTGCAAGAGTCTTTTAATTTCATGGCTACAGTCACAATCTGCAGTTATTTTGGAGCCCCTCAAAATAAACTCTCTCACTATTTCCATTGTTTTCCCATCCATTTGCCATGAAGTGATGGGACTGGATGCCGTGAACTTAACTTTCTGCAAGTTTTAAGCCAACATTTTCAATCTCCTCTTTAACTTTCATCAAGAGGCTCTTTAGTTCTTCTTCACTTTCTACTGTAAGGGTGCTTTCTCTGCATATCTGAGGTTATTGATATTTCTCCAGGCAATCTTGCTTTCAGTTGTGCTTCATCCAGCATGGCATTTTGCATGATGAACTCTGCATATAAGTTAAATAAGCAGAGTTAAATATATAACCTTGATGTACTCTTTCCTCAATTTGGAACCAGTCTGTCGTTTCATGCCTCATTCTAACTCTTGCTTCTTGACCTGGATACAGATTTCTCAGCAGGCAGGTAAGGTGGTCTGATATTCCCATCTGTTTAAGAACTTCCCATAGTTTTTGTGATCCACACAGTCAAAGGCTTTGGCGTAGTCAATAAAGCAGAAGTAGATATTTTATTTTTTTTCTTGCTTGCTTTTTTGAGGATCTAATGGATGTTAGCAATTTCATCTCTGCTTCCTCTGACTCTTTTAAATCCAGCTTGAACATCTGGAAATTCACTGTCCATGTACTATTGAAGCCTGGCTTGAAGGATTTTGAACATTACTTTGCTAGCATGTGAGATGAGTGTAAGTGTGTGGTACTTTGAGCATTCTTTGGCATTGCCTTTCTTGGGGATTGAAATGAAAACTGACCTTTTCCGGTCCTGTGGCCACTGCTGAGTGTTCCAAATTTGTTGGCATATTGAGTGCAGCACTTTCACTGTATCATCATTTTGGATTTGAAGTAGCTCAACTAGAATTCCATCATCTCCAATATCTTTGTTTTTAGTGACGATTCCAAAGGCCCACTTGACTTTGAATTCCAGGATATCTGTCTCTAGGTGAGGGATCACATCATTGTGGTTATCTGGGTCATTAAGATCTTTTTTGTATATTTCTTCTGTGTATTCTTGCCACTTCTTCTTAATATCTTCTGCTTGTTTTAAGTCCATACCATTTCTGTCTTTTATTGTGCCCATTTTTGCATGAAACATTCCTTTGCTATTTCTAATACTCTTGAAGACCACTCTAGTCTTTCCCATTGAATTGTTTTCCTCTATTTCTTTGCACTGATCACTGAGAAAGACTTTCTTATCTCTTTCCTATTCTTTGGAAATCTGCGTTCAAATGGGTATATCTTTCCTTTTCTCTTTTGCCTTTAGCTTCTCTTATTTTCTCAGCTATTCCTAAGTACCCCTCAGACAGCCATTTTGCCTTTTTGCATTTCTTTTTTTGGGGGGATGGTCTTGATCACTGCATCCTGTACAATGTCATCCATAGTTCTTCAGGCATTCTGTCAGATCTAATCCCGTGAATCTATTTCACACTTCCACTGTATAATCATCAGGGATTCAATTTAGGTGATATCTGAATGATCTAGTGGTTTTCCCTACTTTCTTCAATTTAAGTCTGAATTTGGCAATAAGTAGTGCATGATCTGAGCACAGTCAGCTCCCAGTCTTGTTTTTGCAGACTCGACTATATAGAGCTTTTATATCCTTGGCTGCAAAGAACATAATCAATCTGATTTTGGTATTGACCATCTGGTGATGTCCATGTGTAGAGTCTTCTCCTGTATTGTTAGAAGAGAGTGTTTGCTATGACCAGTACATTCTCTTGGAAAAACTCTGTTAGCCTTTTCCCTATTTCATTCTGTACTCAAAGGCCAAATTTGCTTGTTACTTCAGGTATCTCTTTATTTATTACTTTTGTATTCTAGTCCCCTATTATGAAAAGGAAACATTTGTTGAGTACTAGTTCTAGAAGGACTTGTAGGTCTTCATAGAATGGTTCAACTTCAAGTTCTTCAGCATTATTTGTTAGCACATAGATTTGTATTACTGTGATAGTGAATTATTTGCCTTGGAAATGAACAGAGATCATTCTGTCATTTTTGAGATTGCACCCAAGAACTGTTCCTTGAACTTTCTTGTTAAGTATTTGGGCTACTCCATTTCTTATAAGGGATTCTTGCCCACAGTAATAGACATAATGGTAATCTGAGTTAAATTTGCCCAATCCAGTCCATTTTCATTCACTGATGCCTCAAATGTTGATAATCACTGTTACCTTCTCCTGTTTGACCACTTCCAATTTGCCTTGATTCATGGACCTAACATTCCAGGCTCCTTTCAATATTGCTATTTACAGCATTGGATTTTACTTCCATCACCAGTCACATCCACAACTGGGTGTTGCTTTTGCTGTGGCTCCATCACGTCATTTTTTCTGGAGGTATTTTTCCACTGATCTCCAGTCCCATATTGGCCACCTATCAACCTGGGGAGTTCATCATTCAATGTCCTATCTTTTTGCCTTTAAATACTGCTCATGGGGTTTTTAAGCCAAGAAAACTGAAGTGGTTTGCTATTCCCTTCTCCAGTGAACCATGTTTAGCCAGAATTCTCCATCATAACTGGTCTATCTTGGGTGACAGGCAAATTTGGCCTTGGAATACAGAATGAAAAAGGGAAAAGGCTAATAGAATTTTGCCAAGAGAATGCACTGGTCATAGCAAACACCTTCTTCCAACAACACGAGAAGACTCTACACATGGACATCACCAGATGGTCAACACGGAAATCAAATTGATTGTATTCTTTGAAGCCAAAAATGGAGAAACTCTATACGGTGAGCAAAAACAAGACCAGGAGCAGACTGTGGCTCAGATCATGAACTCATTGCCAAATTCAGACTTAAATTGAAGAAAGTAGGGAAAACCACTAGACCATTCAGGTATGACCTAAGTCAAATTCCTTGTGATTATACAGTGGAAGTGGGAAATCAATTTAAGGGCCTAGATCTGATAGATAGAGTGCTTGATGAACTATGGATGGAGGTTTGTGACATTGTACAGGAGACAGGGATCAAGACCATCATCATGGAAAAGAAATGCAAAAAAGCAAAATGGCTGTCTGGGAAGGCCTTACAAATAGTTGTGAAAGGAAGAGAAGTAAAAAGCAAAGGAGAAAAGGAAAGATATAAGCATCTGAATAAAGAGTCCCAAAGAATAGCAAGGAGAGATAAGAAAGCCTTCTTCAGTGATCAATGCAAAGACATAGAGGAAAACAACAGAATAGGAAAGACTAGAGATTTTTTCAAGAAAATTAGAGATACCAAGGGAACACTTCATGCAAAGATGGGCTAGAAAAATGACATAAATTGTATGGACCTAACAGAAGCAAAAGATATTAAGAAGAGGTGGCAAGAATGCACAGAACTGTACAAAAAAGGTCTTTACAACCAAGATAATCATGATGGTGTGATCACTCACCTAGAGCCAGATATCCTAAGTCAAGTGGGCCTTAGGAAGCATCACTACGAACAAAGCTAGTGGAGGTGATGGCATTCCAGTGGAACTGTTTCAAATCCTGAAAGATGATGCTGTGAAAGTGCTGCACTCAATAGCCAGCAAATTTGGAAAACTCAGCAGTGGCTACAGGAGTGGAAAAGTTCAGTTTTCATTCCAATCCCAAAGAAAGGCAATGCCAAAGAATGCTCAAACTACCACACAGTTGCACTCATCTCACACGCTAGTAAAGTAATGCTCAAAATTTTCCAAGCCAGGCTTCAGCAATATGTGAATCGTGAACTTCCAGATGTTCAAGCTAGTTTTAGAAAAGGCAGAGAAACCAGAGATCAAATTGCCAACATCTGCTGGATCATTGAATAAGCAAGAGAGTTCCAGAAAAATATCTATTTCTGCTTTATTGACTATACCAAAGCCTTTGACTTCATAGATCACAATAAACTGTGGAAAATTCTGGAAGACATGGGAATACCAGACTACCTGACATGCCTCTTGAGAAACCAATATACATGTCAGGAAGCAACAGTTAGAACAGGGCATGGAACAACAGACTGATTCCAAATAGGAAAAGGAGTACATCAAGGTTGTATATTGTCACCCTGCTTATTTAACTTACATGCAGAGTACATTATGAGAAATGCTGGGCTGGAAGAAGCACAAGCTGGAATCAAGATGGCTGGGAGAAATATCAATAACCTCAGATATGCATATGACACCACCATTATGGCAGAAAGTGAAGAGGAACTAAAAAGCCTCTTAATGAAAATCAAAGAGGAGAGTGAAAAAGTTGGCTTAAAGCTCAACATTCAGAAAACGAAGATCATGGAATGTGGTCCCATCACTTCATGCAAATAGATGGGGAAACAGTGGAAACAGTGTCAGACTTTATTTTTGGGGGGCTCCAAAATCACTTTGGATGGTGATTGCAGCCATGAAATTAAAAGACGCTTTCCCCTTGGAAGGAAAGTTATGACCAACCTAGATAGCATATGCAAAAGCAGAGATATTACTTTGCCAACAAAGGTCCATCTAGTCAAGGCTATGGTTTTTCCAGTCGTCATGTATGGTTGTGAGAGTTGGACTCTGAAGAAAGCTGAGTGCTGAAGAGTTGATACTTTTGAACTGTGGTGTTGGAGAAGACTCTTGAGAGTCCCTTGGACTGCAAGGAGATCCAACCAGTCCATTCTGAAGGAGATCAGTACTGGGTGTTCTTTGGAAGGAAAGCTGCTAAAGCTGAAACTCCAATACTTTGGCCACCTCATGTGAAGAGTTGACTCATTGGAAAAGATTCTGATGCTGGGAGGGATTGGCGGTAAGAGGAGAAGGGGACAACAGAGGATGAGATGGCTGGATGGCATCACTGACACGATGGACGTGAATTTAGGTGAGCTCTGGAAGTTGGTGACAGACAAGTAGTCCTGTCATGCTGGAATTCATGGGGTCGCAAAGAGTCAAACACGTTTGAGTGAATGAACTGAACTGAACAAGACATGACTCATGGTTTCCTTGAATTAGAGAAGGCTGTGGTCCATGTTATTAGTTTGTTAAGTTTTCTGTGTCTTTGATTTTCTTTCTGTATGCCCTCTGATAGATAAGGATAAGAGGCTGATGGAAGCTTCTTGATGGGAGAGACTGACTGAGGGGTAATGGATCTTGTTCTGATGGTTCGGGCCATGCTCAGTAAATCTTTAATCCAATTTTCTGTTGATGACGGGATTCGTATTCCCTCTCTGTTTTATGACCTGAGCCAAATCTATCTTGGAGATAATGAGACTTCCTTCAAAAAGTCCTAAACATGCACTGCTACACTCAGTGCTCCTGACCCTCAGCAGGCCACCACAACCCATGCCTACACTGGAGACTCCTGGACACTCACAGGCAAGTTTGCGTCTGCCTCTTGTGGAGTCGCTGCTCCTTTCATCTGGTTCCTGGCACAGGAACCATATTTCTACTTGTGCCCTCCAAGATTCTGTTTCCCCATTCCTGTGTAAGTTCTGGTGGCTCTATGGTGTGGTTAATGGTGACCTCTTCCAAGAGGGCTTACACCATACCCAGGTCTGCTGCACCCAGAATCCCTGCCCCTGTGTCAGGCCACTGCTGACCCATACCTCCACAGGAGACACTCAAACACACAAAGGTAGGTCTGGGTCAGTCTCTGTGGAGTCTCCTGGTGCACACAATGTTTTGTTTGAGCCCTCTGATCTTCTCTGGTGGTAGTGGGGTTTGATATTGTCAGAGGAGTGTAATCTCAGTTCTGTCTCGTCTCAACAAAAATTTGCTGCAACGGACGTTAAAGCCCTTGGCACATCACAGCTCTCAGACAGTCTGTGTTATAGTTCTTGGAGAGATCAGAGTTATTTAGAAAATAAAGGAAAATACATCCTCGAGACATAAGGGCATGCTGATCCAAAGGACAAGAAGAAAGGAGAGAGAGAGAATGAGTGAGCATGGGAGAGAGAGACCTCCGGCCTTTTGGCTCCTCTTTTTATATGTTTTTTCCTCCCCCTAAGCCTGCCTTATGTAAATTGGGCTAGCCAGGAGTGCTGTTTTCTCTACCCGAGGTCCTCACTCTGGTCCATTTTCACAGGCTTTTACCTTCCTTGTCTTTTAGCCACCACCATTCTGAACTCCTGTCTCCTATTCTAACTACGTAACAATTCTAAATATAATTTCACCCCTCCTATCATCTTGCTGGGGCTTCTCCTTTTCCCTTGGACATGGGGTATATTTTTTGGTGGGATCCAACATTCTTCTGTTGACAGTTGTTCAGCAGAGAGTTCTAATTTGGAGTTCTCACAGAAGATGAGCTCAAGTCCTTCTACTCTGCCATCTTAGATGTCCCATTATCCAATAAATGGAACCAGTGTTCCTTGGAGAAAGGCTAATTGTAGGACCAGAGAAAGAAATGTACAGGATAAGATCAGAGCATCTTATATTGTTAGGAATCAAGGAAATACTCAGAGAAAGGAAGGAAGGAAGAAAGGAAAAAGTGTCTCGCATACAGGGTTATCATTACCATCTTTGTAAATTCCATATATATGTGTTAGTATACTCTATTGGTGTTTTTCTTTCTGGCTTACTTCACTCTGTATAATAGGCTCCAGTTTCATCCACCTCATTAGAACTGATTCAAATGTATTCTTTTTAATGGCTGAGTAATACTTCATTGTGTATAGGTACCACAGCTTTCTTATCCATTCATCTGCTGATGGACATCTAGGTTTTTTCCATGTCCTGGATATTATAAACAGTGCTGTGATGAACACTGGGGTACACGTGTCTCTTTCAATTCTGGTTTGTTTAGAACAGACTTTTGGACTCTGTGGGAGAGGGAGAGGGTGGGATGATTTGGGAGAATGGCATTGAAACATGTATACTATCATGTAAGAAATGAATCCCCAGTCTATATTCGATACAGGATACAGGATGCTTGGGGCTGGTGCACGGGGATGATCCAGAGAGACGATATGGGGCGGGAGGTGGGAGAGGAATTCAGGATGGAGAACTCATGTACATCCATGGCTGATTCATGTCAATGTATGGCAAAACCAATACAGTATTGTAAAGCAAAATAAAGTAAAAATAAAAATTTTAAAAAAAAAGGAAAAAATGGAAGGAAAGAAGGAAGAGAAGGAGGAACTGATGAAGGATGGTAAGAAAGGATGGAGTAAAGAGGGAAGGATGAAAGGGAGAAATGCACAATGATGTTGCTGTTCAGTAACTAAGTCCTAGCTGAGTCTTTGTGATGCCATGGACTGCAGCACACTAGGCTTCCCTGTCCTTCACTATCTCTCAGAGCTTGCTCAGACTCATGTCTATTGAGTCAATGATGTCATCCAACTATCTCATCCTCTGTTGCCCCCTTCTGTTGCATTCAATCTTTCCCAGCATCAGGATCTTTTCCAATGAGTTGGCTTTTCGCCTCAGGTGGCCAAAGAATTGGAGCACCAGCTTCAGCGCCAGTCCTTCCAATGAATATTCAGGGTTGATTTCCTTTAGGATTGTCTGGTGTGATCTCCTTCCTGTACAAAGGACTCTTAAGAGTCTTCTGGGGATATGTCAAAAAGACAGTTCCATAGGAGCCAACTTAAGGAGCACCCAGTAGCTAACGATGGAATAATTTGAGCAAAGAAAACAAATTAGATTGGATTATAAACCAAAGTAAAATGTTATCTGTACATCAATGCTGATATAAATAATTAAGTGCATAAAAATGCACTTACATTTTTTCCTCTACAAAATTCCAAATAATTTATGTAGCTACTATGCTTTCAAGGAAGTATAGCATGAATTCCAACTTCTTATGTGTGGGCTGTTTGTAGTTATTTCTTTCCAAAAACTATAATCTGGAAATGGAGTAATAAAAGAATAACGTTGCAGTGGAAATGCCTGAAAAACTACCTCAGCCAAATGACTAATATTAACATTATTAATATCAACAGTGATCAGCTATATTGATAATATGCACCCTTGATATGACATGCTGAAGATATTGTACCTCTGATTTTGGTCTCACATACCACTTTACATTTGAAAAATAAGAAAAGCATTAGATAAATACCAACAAAAAATAGTCTACAAAATATCTGACTTATATTCATTGAACTTCTCAAATTCATCTTTAACAAGGAAACTGAAAAATCATCATATCCCAAAAAGCCTAAGGAGATTTGGCTATTGAATGCAATATGGCATCCTGGATAAGAATCTGGAACTGGAAGATGGCATTTGGTTAAAAAACAAGGATATCTGAATAAGGAATAGGCTTTGACTAGGAATAATATATCAGTTTTTGTTGTTCAGTTGCTAAGTTATGTCCAACTCTTTTCCAACCCCATGGACAGTAGCTCACTAGTTTCCTCTGTCCACAGGATTTCCCAAGCAAAAATACTGGAGTGGGTTGCCATTTCCTTTCTCCAGGGGCTCTTCCTAACCCAGGGATAAAACCCATGCCTCCTACCTTGCAGGTGAGTTCTTTTACCACTGAGCCTCCAGGGAACATATCAGTATGGTTCATTAATTATAACAAATGAACCATAATAATGTATTCATAACAAGGGAAACTAGCTGGAGTATAGGGACATTTTCTGTACTATCTTTGAAATTATTTTTGAAACCTAAAAAAATTAAATTCAAAAGCTATTAATTTAATAAATAAATTAAAATGTGGACAGAACATGAAAAATTATAAATCCACTACATAGGATTGTGAATAATCTAATTTTGTATACTCTCTCTCTCTCTCTCTCTCTCTCTCTATATATATATATATATATATATATATATATATATATATATTTAAACTAACATGCTATATATTAATATTTGTGTAAGGCAAATATAGCCAAAGAAAAGCAATTATGTGGAACAAAACATAAATGAATTCAGCTTTCATAATTTTATGCTATAATAACAAACCTCAAAAACAAAGTTTATTTCTCGCAAAAATGTTTATTTCAGCTATTGTCTGGCACCAGTGTAGTGTCATGTATTTATACTCCAGAACGTAGACTGTGGGGCTTCCCTGGTGATTCAGTCTGCCTGCAATGCAGGGGACACAGATTTGATCTCTGAGTTTGCAAGATCTTTTGGAGGAGGAAATGGCAACCCACTCCAGTATTCTTGCCTGAAAAGTCCCATGAACAGAGGAGGCTGGTGGGCTACACTCCATGCAATTGCAAAAGTGTCAGACTCGACTTAGTGACTAAATCAACACCACCACGTAGACTGCAGGTAGCCATGCCTTTCTAGTCAAATAAAATAAATGAAATAAGCTATTGATTCATGATGTTGAGCATCTTTTCATGTACTGCACCCAGAGAAATTTTTATTTTCATCAGGAGAAAATATATAAAATATATAATTGTTAATCATAGATTATGATAGCAAAGTATCAGATACAATTCATGTTTCCATCTTTCTGAAATTAAATTAAATATGTATAATATGGTGAATGCACATTATGGCATAATCACAGCAGTGAATAGCAGTATACACAGACACACAGATACAGACACACACACACACATATATATATATTGAGTAAAAGGAGTAAAATGCAAAATTATAACTGTGGCATAATGTCATTCATTAAAGTTAAAAAATACATGCATATTTGAATATAAATAAATAAATATATATATGAATGAATTATATTAAACACATTAGATTATTTGCCTGTTAAAGGGAAAGGGAACAAGACTGGTGAATCAAATCAAATTAAAATAATGATGAAAAAGAAAGGAAGTAACAGGTGAAAATAGGTAAAAACTCTGCCTAAATCCATGCTAAAACCTTCATCTTCAAAATAACAAATAATAATATATCATTATTAAATTGAATTATATTATAAAATCTGTCATCTATTAATATAATGAACTTATGCCAGTACTATGAAAGAACAAAGTCATATTAAGTGAGCTTCTCATTTTCTGAGAAATGCAAAATTTGACTTAAGAATTATTTGTTGAGTTGTTTCATCATTTAGCATGTTGTTGTTTAGTTGTTAAGTCGTGTCTGACTCTTGCGACCCCAGGGACTGTAGCCCTCCAGGTTCCTCTGTCCTTAGGATTTCCCAGGCAGGAATACTGGAGTGGGTTGCCATTTCCTTCTCCAGTCATTTAGCACAACTTGATTAAAAATCTAGAAGCATAAATAGAATATTAAGCTACAGTGTTTTGTTTTTCTTTTCATTTATCTACCCTGATTTGACGTTATTAATGACACCTAGCAATGGGCAAACACTGTTTATCAATGGTAGTAGAATACACATGCCTAGAGAAGTAGAGGAATTGTTACCAAAACGTAAAGGTTTGCATGCCCAATATACAGTGAGGCCAAACAATACTAAAACATCAGAGTTTGGAACAGAGAAATGTTTATTACAGGACCATGCAAGGAGATGGATGGATCATGCTCTAAGAGCCCCACTGTTACTGAAAGTTTTCACAAAGCCAGAAGAGGGTGCAGGATTGGGAACACATGTACACCCATGGAGGATTCATGTTGATGTATGGCAAAACCAATACAATATTGTAAAGTAAAAATAAATAAATAATAAACATGTTAAAAAAAGAAAGAAAACAGTGAGTAAGGGGTGTGGTTAATTGTTTCAAATTTCTTGATGTCAGATCCTTTATTAAGTCAAATCATGGTCAAGTAACAATGTTCCTGTAAATCTGTACCAAATGAATACTATTCTCTGTCCTAATAAGAAAGGGCAAGGTCCCAAGGCACATCTTTAACCCTCCAAGGTACTGGTCCTGGTTAAGGGAAGGCATAACTCAGCTGGCGGTTCCTTCCAGGCCAGGTCCCAAGACTACCCAGCTGTCATCTCTGAGGGAGCCAGACACCCAAATCAACTAGCTCTCAGGCTCTTCAAGCTGCTCAAAAGTAGAAGGAGACCAACTCCCACAGACTGTGACCCAAACAGACTGCCACTGCTATTAGGTCATAGAGACAGGGAGGCAGGAGAGTTTCACTTCTGCCTCAAGGTCTAGGCCAAGGCTAATGGATGCCTTAAGGAGGGTTCTAGATCCCTGTAGGTCACAGTCCACAACCTGTCCTTGGGCCCCCAGCTCACCCACTGGCCCAATGCCAAGTGAGCTGAAGGGCCTCGGGGAGAAGCCAGCATCAGCCTCACACCTCTCACTCTCTGCCTCAAAGCCATCACTCCACTATTGTCTGCTTTTCCTCACTATCACTCCTTAACAGTTGGTTACTTATAGGTGGGGCCCACTGGTGCACTGTGCAATGGCTGAGCAGGGCCACTAAGGTCACTCATTGACAGTTGGTTGCCAGTGGGCAGAGCCCACTGAGGCACCGACCAATGGCTGAGCAGGAACCATTGACTGGTATCAGAGTGAGAAGTAATGAGGGACAACAATGATTGCTCTGCTAAGGGCTGAATTCACTGTGCTGTTATAGGATTTTAAGAATAAGTACAGAGGCAAAAACTTGGGGGGAGTTCTTTTGGAAGCAGCAAGTCTGCTCTGAAGCCACATGGAGGGAATCCCTGAACCCAAACCCCTTTCTTTCAGCCTCCTCTGCACATCTGTACAAACAAATAACACCACCTACTTAATTGTGTCAGTTTCCCTTCATTCAATCAAACTCGGACCCTAGCTTTCAATTATTTCTGTCAAGAAGACAATTACTAGTGTTGATTTGGTATTTAGATTTATCAATGACCAGTTAATCTAATTGATCCACAAATCTGTCTTGCAGAATTTCAAGAATCCCTTTGATTTATATTAGTTCTCTTTGAAGGGGACAACATTTAATAAGACTGATTCAACATTCTTAAGAATTGCTGCTTGGCAACCAATTATTTAATTCCATCAATAACTTCTATATCAAAGAAAATTATGGAAAGTACAATAGGATGTGGATTCAGCAGCTTCACTAATAACAAATAATGCTGCTCAGCCAGCAGCTGGCAGCAATGAAAAAGGCTCATTTATACATGAATATGGTTGTGTGCTGAAGATGAGGTATTAAAAAAAATTCTGATATGCTGTGAATGTTGAAATGCCAGCAGTGCTCTAATGGCAACTCAGGCAAAAGCAAGCACATTTATTTCCAGTCATTTCCTTTGAGATGACTTCTCCCTCAGACAGGAAGAAAAACATTGCCTGATCCTTGAGGCAATCTTAGTTTTAACTATATCCTTCGTATGTTTAAAAATGCAGATTATTTGAAGAGGAGAACAATTATTCTGTGTATTTAATCAATGTAGACAATTAACTGAGCTAATTACCTTACCTCTACGTATTGTTAGACCTACATCTAAACTGCCTTGAGTCAATAAGCCAATAGCATACTGACCTGGGACTGAAAAATCAATAAAGCTTGGAGCATTTTGAAACTTCTATGATAATTGGATGGAATTATTGTGCAATCATTCCTAGGTCAGTAATTGGAAAATAACATTGTAAACCAACCAATCAAACAAACAAATGATGCTGTGCTGTGCTGTGCTTCCTCACTCAGTCTTGTCTGATTCTTTGCAATGCCATGGACAGTAGTGAAAGTGAAAGTTGCTCAGTCATTTCCAGCTCTTTGTGACACCATGGACTGTATAGTCTATAGAACTCTCCAGGCCAGTATACTGGAGTAGGTAACTGTTCCCATCTCCAGGAGATCTTCCCACCCCAGGAATTGAACACAGGTCTCCCGCATTACAGGCAGATTCTTTACCAGCTGAGCCACCAAGGAAGCCCAGGAATATTGGAGTGAGTTCAGTTCAGTTCAGTCATTCAGTCGTGTCTGACTCTTTGCAACCCCATAAACTGCAGCATGCCAGGTCTCCCTGTCCATCACAAACTGCCGGAGTTTACCCAAACTCATGTCCATTGAGTAAGTGATGCCATCCAACCATCTCATCCTCTGTCGTCCCCTTCTCCTCCTGCCCCCAATCCCTCCCAGCAATAGGGTCTTTTCAAATGAGTCAGCTCTTCACATCAGGTGGCTAAAGTATTGGAGTTTCAGCCTCAGCATCAGTCCTTCCAATGAACACCCAGGACTGATCTCCTTTAGGATGAACTGGTTGGATCTCCTTGCAGTCCAAGGGACTCTCAAGAGTCTTCTCCAACACCACAGTTCAAAAGCATCAATTCTTCAGTGCTCAGCTTTCTTTATAGTTCAACTCTCACATCCGTACATGACTGCTGGAAAAACCATAGCCTATGGAGTGAGTAGCCTATTACTTTTCCAGGGAATCTTCCTGACCCAGGAATCAGACCAGAGTCTCTTGTGTTGTAGGAGGGTTCTTTACCAGCTGAGTTACCAGTGAAGAGTCAGGTTATTAAAATTTTTCATTTGGGTTATGATAAAGGGCCTATTGCATGGGCTAGGCTAGGTATGTTAAAATAGTGCTGTAAGTTTTATCACAAATATAATTTACATGTCCCAGATTTTCACATATACTTAATATGTAGAGACTTAACACTGCTGACAACCCAAATGTCCCTTAACAGAAGAGTAAACAAATTTTGGCATATTGATGCAGTGAAGTATACTAATCAGTAAAAATAAATCAAAGTACTAATAAACGCAGGGGCTTCCTAGGTGGTTCAGTGGTAAAGTATTTGCCTGCCAATGCAGGATACACAAGAGACATGGGTCCCATCACTGGGTCAGCAAGATGCTCTGGAGGAGGAAATGGCAACCTGCTCCAATATTCTTGCCTAGAAAGTCCCATGGACAGAGGAGCCTGGTGGGTTCACAAGGAGTGGAACACAACTGAGCTACTGAGCAACAACTAATACATGCAACAATACAGGTGACTCTCAAATGCAACGTGAGTAAAAAAAGCTCAGATAAAAGTACACATTACTTGATATCATTTACATAAATAACAAAGACAACCAAATCAAATCTAAAGAAAGAGTTTATTTCAAGTTGAAAATTGACTGGAAAGAGTCATGAGGTAGCTTTTTATGGCTGAATAATTATTCAGAATCTTGATTTGAGTGATCGTAACATAGGTCTCTGTAACTGTCAAAACTCAAATTGAGGATTTAAAGCCTGTGTCTTCACACAAATAATCTACTTAATGAGTTATACATATATTAACCTAAATTTAATGTAAAAGACTAGATTTTATTTAGACTTTAAAAATGTGTAGGCCATTGATACTTAATTATAGCCATTATTAATAACTGCAACTATTTTCAAATGTATTATTTTACCTAAGAATAATAATAGGAGGTAAGATATATCTGCTGATAATGTACATAGTGTCATACTGAAAATTGCTATTTATATTGTTGATATATTAAGATAAATATTTTCACTGTGGTGTCCGTTGCCTTAGTCATACAGAACCAATATATTTACATGTCTAATTCAAATGAGATGGTGAAATATTTCTGGTTCTTGTTTTTCATACAAAATTGATATTTTACAGTAATTATGCAAATATAGTTTTCTAGTAAAAAATATTTTTTATCCTTTAAGGAATTTTATTTAAAAAATAACTTGTGGCAATCTCTTTAATTAATAAATCAACTGGATGCATTAGCTTCTAGAGTGTCAATGCACAAAATTAGCTTCTACATTGTAATTTTGTTTAATTTAACCTCTATGAGTTTAGTTTTTCCAAAATGTGCTTAATTAAACACCAGTGGGTAAAGAATCCACCTGCAATGCAGGAGACACAAGAGACATGGGTTTGAGCCCTGGGTAGGGAAGATACCCTGCAGGAGGAAATGACAACCCATTCCAGTATTCTTGCCTGAAAAATCCCATGGACTTCTGAAATTTATAAAATTTATTAAAACTTCTAAAATTTATAAAATTTCAAAATATGAAATTTATAAAATTCCTTTTGAGAATTGCCTGGCATTGCCATTTTCAGCAATATAAGGTATTTGCTATTCTGGAAAAAAATCTCATTTCAAAAATTGAGATATAATGGAAAAAAGAAAACATTCATATGTGCCCATGGAGACCTGCCCATGAATATTAATAGAGTCAATGCTTGTCATAGCCAAGAATTAAAAGCAACTTAAATGTCCAAGAGCAAGAGATTAAATTTATACATTTTATAAGCAATGATACAGTGTACATAAGTGATATTATTGAAAAGAATGTAAGATTTCCATATCTATAAACAACATAGAGTGTCACTATGTTGTCTATAGAGTGTCACTATGTTGTTTATAGATATGTAAATAGGCGATCAGGGTTTAAATTAATATATGAAAATGATGAGCAGCAATCTCAAGATAATGATTTTTGTCTAGACAGAATTCCATCAGGAAAGAAAGCAGTTTTTTTAAATACTTTATTTTTTCGACTTTTTGAAGTTTCATACATGTTATAATTTCATTAGAAGTGATTTAGTAAATCTTAAGTTGATAAATGTTGGTTTCTTTTTTTATTTGTAGCCTCTGATATTTTCTTTCAAAATTATTTACATATTTTCCAATTCATATTTTGATAAAAGTAATTTACTAAGTCAAACCAAATCAGAGCATTTGTTGATCACTTAATCACAGTTATATGCACTTTTACAGTTTTATATACACACACATAAGGGAAATTTATAGCCCAGTCTGATGGATAACAAAGAAGCATTTATAAAGTCAAACAAAAAAAATCACTGGATTGATAGCAGCAACATTTTAAAAATAATTTCTAAAATACAATATTAATCATCAATATTTTTTTCTCAAATGTTGTAAAAAGTTTAATTTAAATGTCTGTATCAAAAATAAAATATTTTCTGTGCTTAAAGAAATTTCATAGCTTTAATAAGCCATATTTCATTGTTAATTTTCAAAGAGTGATACGATGCTTGTCACCTCCAAAATTTATCTTAAAATGGAATATTTTCAGGAGTGGAGTAATTGTAGAGCTATCTCAAACATACACTTGGAAATAACATTGTTTGATTCCAGAAGAGGAGATAGTTTTAAGGAGGTTTCATGAAAACATTATGTCTTTTTGTGTATGTTTGGATAAACTGGAGAAAGAAATCTAAACATAGAAGTGACAGAAGCATTTGTAGCCAAATTTTAAAATATTACATAAGTGATGAAGAAATAAAAATAGGCAGGTTATTAGACATTTTCATCAATTTTCTTGTTGTCACTTAAGTTGAAAGCAGATGACTCTTTGCAATTATAATTTTTAATGCTTTTTTTTTCTATCATCCTATCATGTATTAGTTTATACCATGGCAGAAAAGAAATCTTCTGTGTAATTTTGACTACGGTGTTAATATTTGACTAGAATACTGTATTTAAATTGAATAAAGTAGAGACAAAAATGTTTACTTTGCTCTTTTGTAGACATTCATTTCAATTCATGGGTATGTCTGTTACCTACTCTTTTTGCTTAACTGAATATCTGTTTGCCTAACCTTCTTTCTTCTCTAACAAGGATTAGAAATTTGGAAAACAATCTCAGAATCAAGTGACAATTGTTCACAAGGCACTCGAGCTTGTTTTGAATGTCCTCTGAGACACAAGGTCATGTGAGACTCTTTCCAGTGGCAAACAGAAGAAAAGTTGACAAATGCTGGAGCTGTTCCTGAGGTTACTCCTAAGATCACACACCTCAAAAGATGGCCAGTCCATATTTTCTCTAAAGAATTGGCAGCGAGACAAAAGAAATAAAATGAAAGCATAATCAGTGTCTTATATAAACTGACTGGAATTCATTAATATATGAGACAAAATTATAAAGCACAGGCTGTTTTATAGTATAAAATATATCAAGACAGTTTTATATATCATCTGAAGGTATTATTTTGGAATTGTCTATTAAATGAATATTCATTATTCTTTGCATTTACTGAGGTTTATGGGGCATATCAAAAGAAAGCAAATATACAAAACACTCTTCTACTTATTATTCTGATGAAGGAAATGGCAACCTACTCCAATATTCTTGCCTGGAAAATCCCATGGACAGAGAAGATTGGCATGCTACATATAGTCCATTGGGTTGCAAGAGTCGCACATGCCTTAGAGACTAAAACACACTTACTTTTCTAAGATTTATTTCCCCTGTTTGGTAGGTAATAAATATTATTTTAGTATTTAAATGTTTAAATTTAAATTCGATTTAAATATGTAAAATTTAAAATATTTTAAGTAAAGAACATTATTTGAAACTGAAGTTGTAAAAAGGCATAATCCATTTTTCTAGTATACAGGGAACATTTGATAAAGATTAGATTGAATTAAAAAAATAAATTATATGTATATTCATAGTGATGACCAAGGCAGTTATTACTGTTATTATTCTTTGGGAAATATTGAAGACACATTTTAAATTATAAGTCCACAAATTAATTCAATAGTATGTGACATAAGGCAACATATTCTGTAGGAATGGCTTTTATAGAAAAATATTTGTAAAGTTAAGCAAAAAATGGACTTTTTATTATATCTTCTTGAGTGATAGTTTCATTATTCAAAGTTTAAGTGTTTATCTTTTGTTCAGTTCAGTTCAGTTGTTCAATCGTGTCAGACTCTTTGCGACCCCATGGACTGCAGCATGCCAGGCCTCCCTGTCCATTGCCAACTCCCAGAGTTTTCTCAAACTCATGTCCATTGAGTCGGTGATGCCATCCAACTATCTCATCCTCTGTCGTCCCCTTCTCCTCCTGCCTTCAATCTTCCTCCTGGCTTCAATCTTTCCCAGCATCAGGGTCTTTCCAAATGAATCAGCTCTTCACATCAGGTGGCCAAAATATTAGAGTTTCAGCTTCAGCATCAGTCCTTCCAAAGACTATTAAGAACTAATTTCCTTGAGGAAGGACTGGTTGGACATGCAAGATATGCAAATATACCATACTCTACCTCTGCAACATTTTACAGCTTCAAGGCTATTTCAAAACTTCTTGAAATCTAAATTTCATAACACCCAGGAGTTCAAGTGACAGATATAAGTACATCCTTCTTTCTGTTCATGAGAAACATAAACGTAGCAATGTGAGGTGATGGTTTAAGGTTGAATGCATGATTATTGTAAAAAACATAAAACAAAACCGAAAAGTGTGTCTTCTGATTTTGTACCATCTTAATGAGATTATGATTTAATATGATTTAATATCTTCCTATTTACTTCAGAATTTGACAGAAGCCACTTGTCTCTTTCTAGATACCAAGTTTTAAGGGCAAATCAAAACTGAAGATTAATGATAAAGAACAGATTATTGAGAATGTTCCATTAAAAGCCACTGTGCTGTTCTATACATCTGTGTCTCTCTTGCTGTCTCGCATACAGGGTTATCGTTACCATCTTTCTAAATTCCATATATATGTGTTAGTATACTGTATTGGTAAAGTAAAATAAAGTAAAAAAAAAAAAGAAAACAACAAAACAAAACAAAACAAAAAAGCCACTGTGCTTTCTATCAGTTAATTCAACAGAACAACTCATCAATATCACTAAAAAATGTGTTCTGTTGCAATGTGGGCTACAATAAACATGATATTATTGTATTTTGATACATTTTAACATTTTGTGTAATTATTATAGTTGCATTTATATTAATCACCATAGTCATTCCAAATTTTGAAGAAGTAAGTTAAATCAATTAGAAAACAGGAATATGATTCTTATATTGGTAGCATTATCGTTATCATTGATTAGAAAAAATCATTCCTTTTATTAATGAGAAAACATTTTTCTACTTGTATTTTGCAACTATAGATTTAAGTCCGATGTCCTTTTACAATACTAGAACACTATATACATTTAAAATGTTGATGTCTTTCATGTGTCTCATAAGAAGTAAATAGAAATTTGGCAATGTTTTTAATTTACTTACCTTGTGACTGTTAAATTCAACTTTCTTTAACCACCAATAAAACAATATTTCCATTGAAATACCACTTATATCACTAAAATATAATTTATTAATTTTATATATTAATATTAATAAACTTCTTATTAGTTATAAATTACTTTATTCATATAGAAATACTTTGACATATTAAAAAGTCTAATATATCAGATTCTAAGAAATTTAAACACCTTTAAAGGCAGATAAAACACAAACTATCACAGTTACAGAACTTACCTCACATTAAACCAGAATAAATGCCCTACTATTAAGATATAATACTGAAGTTTAAGTGTATATTTTAACCCTTGTTTTGAACAGAGACACAACAAAACATTTTATTTTCTGTCTTGTCAGCTATAACCACTAAGCAAACAGGAATTTTATCTGATACTATCTTTATAGTTTTCCATGGTTGTGGTGCTCTTTCATGTTCAAAACAAAAATCACACAAAACATCATTTCAGATCAGCTAAATAAAGCCTGAAGTTGTTCACCAAATGAAGTTTGACTAGAAGATAAGGTTTTGTTTTATTGTATAAGTTTACTTAATCTGATATATAGGATCATTTAGAAACTTTTATTTCTGTGTTAAAACATTTTGAAGTTACTGTTTTTCATATAATTTTATTTTCTCAAAACATCTATCAAATTGATACAATATTTAAATGTGTCACATATAACCTACCTAATCTCTCTATTAGTGTATATTAATCTAATATATTGTATTATTTTAAATACAGGCATGCATATTCATCCATAAGCATGTAATTTAAGTTCTCTATGTATTTCCATCATATTTACATATTTAACGTGCATTATAGCATAGGTAATATCCAACTCTCATCAATATTTATCATCCTTTTTAGAATATATTTGGAAGTGAAATACTAGATTTCTTGAATCACAGTGGCTCAGACAGTATAGAATCCGCCTGCAAAGCAGGAAACTTGGGTTCAGTCCTTGGGCCAGGAGGATCCATTGGCTCCTCACTTCAGTATTCTTGCTTGGAGAATTCAATGGGCGGAGGAGCCTGGCAGGCTACAGTCCACAGGGTCATAAAGAATTGGACACAACTGAGCAAATACCTTAGCACCTTGCTTCTTATAGAGAGGATGACTGTTTTATGTAGATAAGCAAGTATATAACTCCTCCAGCTTTGAAAGTAAAAAAAAAAAAAAAAAGAAAGAAAATAAAACTCAATGATCATTAGACTATTTTATTCAAAGTACAGCTCCTTGAAAACTCTTGATTGTGAAATGAACACTACTAATTATGAAAATAATGCATTCAGCATACTTAACTATTCCTGAATCACTCATTTTGTTCTCTCCTAGTTATCTTATATAAACTTGAATTAATAATATTTAAAAGAATAATCCCCACAAAAATCCCATTGCTACTAGAGGGGAGAAAAAAAAAAATGTATTACAGAATATACCTGCAAGAAATTTGTAACCAACCAAGATGAGGTCATTCATAAGACGTGGTACAAATGACTAGCATTTCAATTTTTTTATTTATCAAAAAATTAAGAGTATATTTGTATATGTAGGCAGCAAGTGTTATTGAATATTAGATTGTGGATCCAGAGTTCAGCATAGGTATCTTCATTTTGATTTAACTAGCTTCTCCAGTGTTTTTCTATCTTTGCTGTTTGGCTTTGGAGACTTTCTAAGAAAATCAGCTTGCCTGAACTAAGTTTTGAGAGTAACTCTGTAATCTCGGTGATTACCATGAATCTAAACATAATTTGAGGACTTTTCAGGGATGAATATTTCATTCCAAACCTGATATAGTTTGTGCAGCAATCTCTGACTCTTCACTGGACCCTAGTGTCAGATTAGCTTGGCCAAGGTCCTTCTGGATCAATGATTGTGCAACAGAGTCCACCAGCAAGTAGCAGGAGGTCACAGTGACTTTACTCCAGTGTATCATTACAGCAGATTTGATGTTTCTTGATAGAGGAAAAGCACAGAGAATAATTTACTTATAGCCACATTGAAATCAATTAGTCTTACAAAAGCACTCAGTGTCAATTGCTAAGAAGGGTGGTTAAGACTAAGTCCTTAAAGATCCCTATGTCTTTGAAGTTAGTTTCCTGAATGCTATCTTAAATATCTTACAGAGTGGATGTTGGCATGTATACACAAGGGTTTGGAAACTTTTTCATCACTTTTTTAGTCATTTAGAATATGGTTCAAATTGCTAAGGTTTCCCTCAGATGGTTTTAAAACCTAGATAAAGGTTTTACATGTAATTTGATGACTACTGATGAAATCATAAATATAAGTTAAATTTTTAAGAGTGTTATTGTTGTTGTTTTTCTTGGAAAATCACTGAAAGATTATGAGTGGATGATTAACCAAAAGGTAAAACTACTGCAAATGGCTATTATTCCAACAGAATTAGTCACGGTTGTGCTGAAGGTCAGGAGACTTGTAAATAGTAAGATTCTTTTATTCACTTTATACTAACCAGATCCTACTTTTTTTCTAAACCCCAATAGGTTTTGTTGTTGTTGTTGTTCTTTTGTTCCCACCAAAACTTTCCTAGGTTTTTTTGTTTCCTATTCAGAGCCCAGTAAGACTAAATATGCTCCTGAGTATCCTATTTTTCCCTTATTTAACAAAGGAATCTTTATTGAACGTTGATAATAGAAGGTATACATTGATTTTTCGTTAACTCCTGTACAAGTTTTTTGTGGTTTAACATGGTTGGGGTCATTGTAAAAGGAAAATATTCAAATATTCTCTGGATAACTTGGAAGTCAGGAATGGTAAAGTACCTATATATTAACAGTCTAACTATGCTTCATGTGAATTAGAAAATATACAGAATTTCAAAAAATTAGAAAAACATAAATTTTCTTACTCATGTACCCCAGTGATGATTTTCATTATTTTGTAATATAGACTAAGTCATCAGTATAACATCTGATTTGGAAGCCTTTGGCAAATATGGGAATTAATGTTGGGTAGGGAAGGCACAATTAGTTATGGGAAAACTTTACCGTGTATTTTTGGTTTCAGATTTCAGATGTGTGTAATCAAGTAAACTACAAACTATATGACAAAATCAACACCTAACTGACGTTGAGAAGGAGAAGGAAATGGTAACCCACTCCAGTATTCTTGCCTGGGGAATCCCATGGACAGAGGAGCCTGGTGGGCTGCTGTCCATGGGGT
The DNA here is from genome assembly GCF_023091745.1 of Budorcas taxicolor. Lineage (NCBI taxonomy): Eukaryota > Metazoa > Chordata > Mammalia > Artiodactyla > Bovidae > Budorcas > Budorcas taxicolor. The sequence goes on from NC_068910.1 coordinate 77,725,209, forward strand.
CGCACAGTCAGATATGATTGAAGCAACTTAGCATGCATGCATTGGGGAAGGAAATTTAAACCCACTCCAGTATTATTGCCTGGAGAATCCCAGGGATGGAGGAACCTGGTGGGCTGCCATCTATGGGGTCGCACAGAGTCGGACAGGACTGAAGCGACTTAGTAGAATCAGCAGCAGCAAGTAGAGGTCACATTATGCATTATAGAGCCATAGAGTGGACTAATCTTGATTGGCATGTGAATTTCTTCACAAAATTTCACACTTGCACTTATCTTCATGCTGATGGAACAGTCTAACTCAAGATTAAGGTATAAAACTATAGTGTCTCAGGGAATCTATTTATTAAACTAATTATTAATAAAAAATGGAGATAGTGGAATAAATATCAATAATAATAAAACTGTAACTATCTCTAGAGGTAATAAGTTCTATATAGATGGAATAGGCCATGTAGAATTATATAAATTATTCTCTGCATATTCATATAACATATCTTCTAATTCTCATATATACCTTATAGGATAATTGCTATTAACATTTTTTCAAATGAACAGAAGAAGTCTACCAAAGATTAATTAAACTGTTGAAAATTTAAGAACATATATGAATGAGAGTTTGGATTTAAATATAAGACTTTTTAATCTAAAGCTCTTGATTATTCTACTGTAGAGGCTGAATGATTAAATGTGTCAGAGTAATTTCTGTGTCCTGGGAATTGTAGTCAAGATAAAGGCCCTTGCTTTAATTATACTCATGAAAGTAAAGGAGTATTTCAGGGAAACACAATCTCAGTACCTATATCTAAAGGGTTAAAATAGTAACTTTACTGCCAACAAGATAGGTGAATATAGTGGTGGGTAGGGAACAGCATATATCTCAAGAAAATGAAGAACATCTGATAAGAGATAAGACCTAGATATTTAAAAGGTCATAAAACAGGAATGCTGTTGGCAGGAGATGAATTTGGAAGTTACAGTGAAAATGAAAAGTACAACCAGCAAGAATCTACCACAAAAACCAAAGGAAAAACAATGTTGAAAGGGAAGATGGTGCTGAAATCTCAAATAATAAAAAAGGACTAAGCTGAAATGAGAACACAGAAGATGCTGTTATATTTTAATACACAGAAAGTGTCAGACTGTCTTCAAAGAGGTAATATGTAGTTAGAGTGAAGGACTGAGAGCTAAAGAGTGAATATATGATAAGGAGAGGGGGCAACAAAGATTGAATCACCAAAATCAAAGCAAATTGTAACCACTCATTATACACAATTTCAAATAAAATGCTCTATGACTTTTATAGCATTTCACACACAAGAGCTGCCAAGAGACTGAATTTTTAAGTGATATTCTTAACATATGAATTTTGAATGTCACCTTACATATTTTGACCTTTAGAATTATTTTATCACATTCTTTATGCTACCCACTATTTCTACAAGATTGATGGTTGTCTTTTAATCCTAACATGGTTACATTTATAACATTGTTCAACTAAAATATCATTGTGTTTGCAAGACTTTCTCTTTCCAAATCTATTTATCCCTGCATCTGTGAAAATATTGAAAGTACTAGATGCTAAAATATGGAAACATAAGACAGAAAAAGAGTGATATTTAGAATTTACTTTGAGTGAAGCAGAGGGTAGAAGATGAACTCAATTACTAAACTCTTTAAGAATTCAGATTTGAAAGAAAAACTAGATTCCATTAATTCAATATGTTAATTTCCTCTCATAAAATACTACCAAGGAGTCTCTGTTTGCACATACTATACAGTATTATGTTTGTACATTGTATTACACAGACTCAGCTCTAAGTGGGTAAAATTGAGTTATTTGTTAACCATCAGCTGAATATAATTTTGATATTAAATGAGAGAAAGGCACTGTACTAGGAACAGAGTGATTTTTAAAATTTATTTATTTATTTATTTTTATTTTTACAGATTTCCTCAACTAAAAAATAGTCACAACCTAGAAGTTAAGAGTTATGTTTTATTTGGTGGGAATTTTTAGGATTTCAAGCCTGGGTGACCACATCTCAAGTAACACTGAGAAAATTGTTCTCAGGAGGTGGGTGAGGAGTCAGGTTATATAGAAGTTTGCAATAATCAAAAGATTCATGCTAAGTAAGGAAAACTAGATACCTCAAATTAAAGAATTTATTGTTTTTCCATGTATGGCAAGATACAAGAGTCTGGGCTTACTGAAATCATTTCTTTCATATGAATCTCATCCATCTGGGGCCAGCATACTTCAATTTGATTTTTCACATCCCTTGGTTTGCTGTAGGAAGTGAAGGATGGCTGCTGCCTGTGTTTTCATTTCCACTCCCAGCTCCTAAGAACAGTGAGGAGTGACTATGGCTGTCAGATAGCAGGCATTGTTCTGGATACCCCTGGGCTCAGAAATTCACATGGAATCACTGATGGTTGTGACATCCTTGTTTACTGATATGGCAGGGGATACTCCATTTCAACACATGATAGATATTTAACAGCAGATGCAATACAAACTCAAGCTCCCTAGTTCTAACTGGTTGAAAGTATAAAAAGCCAACCCTAATAGGAAAAACTACTCTATTTCTTTGGACTTTTTTTCCCCCAAGGTGAGATCACATAGAAATGAATATAGTATTTAACATGTCCAGGAGTGTGTAATTTCCTCAGTTCTGACTCACCACAGCAAAGCTTTGAAATGGTGGACCAGTGTTACAGCTCTGTTACAGCTTAGTTTTACTTGGCAAGCAAATGATAGTACACTCTTGAGGCATGAGGGCCGGCTGACCCAAAAGGAAAGGCCTCAATCCATCTTGGCTTCCGCCTTTTATATGTTCGTCTGCTCCCCGTCTTGAGTTTTCCCTAGGAAAACTGGGCTGGTAAAGAACAGGGGTGTGTTTGTTTTACCTGAAGTTCTCACTCCAGTCGGGCTTTCTTTTGTTCCATTTTCACAGGCTTTTCCCTTTCTTTGTCTTTTTAGTTCAGTTCAGTTCAGTCACTCAGTCGTGTCCGACTTGTGTGACCCCATGAATGGCAGCACACCAGGCCTCCCTGTCCATCACCAACTCCTGGAGATTAACCAAACTCACGTCCATCGAGTCGGTGATGCCATCCAGCCATCTCATCCTCTGTCGTCCCTTTCTCCTCCTGCCCCCAATCCCTCCCAGCGTCATGGCTTTTGTAATGAGTTACCTCTTCACATGAGGTGGCCAAAGTATTGGAGTTTCAGCCTCAGCATCAGTCCTTCCAATGAATACCCAGGACTGGTCTCCTTTAGGATGGAATGGTTGGATCTCCTTGCAATTCAAGGGACTCTCAAGAGTCTGCCCAACACCACAGTTCAAAAACATCAATTCTTTGGTGCTCAGCTTTCTTCACAGTCCAACTTTCACATCCATACATGACTACTGGAAAAACCATAGCCTTGACTAGAATGACCTTTGTTGGCAAAGTAGTATCTCTGCTTTTTAACATGCTATCTAGGTTGGTCATAACTTTCCTTCCAAAGAGTAAGCATCTTTTAATTTCATGGCTTCAGTCACCATCTACAGTGATGTTGGAGCACCCCCCCCCCCCCGCCAAAAAAAAAGTCTGACACCGTTTCCACTGTTTCCCCATCTGTTTCCCATAATGTAATGGAACCATATGCCATGATCTTAGTTTTCTGAATGTTGAGCTTTAAGCAAACTATTTCACTCTCCTCTTTCACTTGCATCGAAAGGCTCTTTAGTTCCTCTTCACTTTCTACCATAAGGGTGGTGTCATCTGCATATCTGAGGTTATTGATATTTCTCCCGGCAATCTTGATTCCAGCTTTTTCTTCTTCCAGCCCAGGATTTCTCATGACGTCCTCTGCATATAACTTAAATAAGCAGGGTGACAAGTTACAGCCTTGACATACTCCTTTTCCTATTTCCTATTCCTGAAACCATTCAGTTGTTCCATGTCCAGTTCTAACCGTTTGTTCCTGACCTGAATATAGGTTTCTCAAGAGGCAGGTCAGGTGGTCTGGTATGCCCAACTCTTTCAGAATTTTCCAGTTTATTGTGATCAGACAGTCAAAGGCTTTGGCATAGTCAATAAAACAGAAATAGATGTTTTTCTGGAACTCTCTTGCTTTTTCCATGATCCAGTGGATGTTGGCAATTTGATCTCTGGTTCCTCTGCCTTTTCTAAAACCAGCTTGAACATCTGGAATTTCACGGTTCATGTATTGCTGAAGCCTGGCTTGTAGAACTTTGAGCATTACTTTACTAGCTTGTGAGATGAGTGAGATTGTGCAGTAGTTTGAGCATTCTTTGGCATTGCCTTTCTTTGGGATTGGAATGAAAACTGAACTTTTCCAGTCCTGTGGCCACTGCTGAATTTTCCAAACTTGCTGGCATATTAAGTGCAGCACTTTCACAGCATCATCTTTCAGGATTTGAAATAGCTGAACTGGAATTCCATCACCTCCACTAGCTTTGTTCGTAGTGGTGCTTTCTAAAGCCCACTTGACTTCACATTCCAGGATGTCTGGCTCTAGTTGAGTGATCACACCATTGTGATTATCTGGGTTGTGAAGATCTTTTTTTGTACAGTTCTTCTGTGTATTCTTGCCACCTCTTCTTAATATCTTCTGCTTCTGTTGGGTGCATACCATTTCTGTCCTTTACTGAGCCCATCTTTGCATGAAATGTTCCCTTGGTATCTCTAATTTTCTTCCAGAGAGCTCTAGTCTTTCCCATTCTGGTTTTTTTTTTTTTTTTTTTTTTTTCCCCTTCTATTTCTTTGCATTCATTGATTGCTGAGAAAGGCTTTATTATCTCTTTTTGCAATTCTTTGGAACTCTGCATTCAAATGGGAATATCTTTTAGCCAAAGCCATTTTGCACTTATTTTTCCTTTCTAACTACTTAACAAACTGATAAAAGTGGTCCCAAAAATAATCTTTCGTTAGCAAAGACTTGGCTTTAAAGTAGCAAAGTTATTTCTACAGGCAATACATTTTATTTAAATATGTAAAAATTATACATTTTTTTATGTCCCATTTCTGTTTTTATTGGAGGATAATTGCTTTACAATAATATTATTTATTTATTTACTTTGGTTTTGCCAATACAAGTAGTTTTATTCAGAACAGCAAAGAAATGCAATATAGCACATGCAAGTGTGGTGAGCCACTTGCAAGTTCCATAAAGTAAAGGAGAGAAAACTGATACAGAAGAGGATGTTGGGAAGGACTATTATAAACAAAAAGTCCATTAGAGAAAACTGGGAGTTCATAGTATAGTGGCTTTTCTTGGTTGACTCTCGACCTTCTCTCATTGGCTAAGCTGGATAATATATTTCTTCCTGCTGCTGGTGGTAAGAAGGTAGTGTCACTTCCTGCCAGAAATGCAAAAGAGATCTCTTCCTATTGATCTGTACTGACCTCAAGTTGTACCTACATGAGAACCCTCTTTCAGCTTCCCTGTTACATTTTAGCAAGATTTCTCTAAAATTTATAATTTCCCTTAATTAATCATACTTTTGAACTCTTTCTATCTCTAACATTCCTTTCTTCTATTGTTTTTTGTTAGAATGTCTGTCTTATTATATTGCCCATTTTGCATGCTGTTTGCTTTATCCATTGGAGCTTTTAGTATTCTAATTATGATTGTTTTAAAATTTTGGTCTGATAACCAATAACCCTACCATGTGTGGTTCTGATGGTTGTTTTAGCTCTTCATTTTTTTTTTTTTGTATGACTTGTAATTTTTTTTTTTTTTTTTTTAATTTTAGCTGGACATGATGTAGTAGAAAAATAAATAAATAAATAAACTTCTATATGCAGGCTTTAGAACTGTGGTGGTAAGCTATGGGGGCAGAGAAAGTGTTCTGTGGTACAATGCTTGGGTCTCTGCTTTTAGTGAACCTAGGCCTCTGGACTGTGAAGCTCAGAGTTGTCTTTCTTTCTTTTTTTTTTTTTTTTTCTCCCCAATTAGGTTGAACATGATGGCTACAGTAGGCAGGAAGTGGGTATTTTTTACCCTGAATCAATTAGCCTCTGATATTACTCCAATAGTTTAGGCACCGATTAACTAGCTTTGCCTTAGGGCAGGTTTTATTAAGAAGAACAAAGACTGTGGTACATTTACAAATGGTGTTCCCTCCCCACCAGTGCCTCAAGCACAGGGTATTTTTCCTCACATATTTACTGTGAGAACCTTGTCATGCCTCTGAAGATCCATCTCACAAAACTGAGAAGGCTGCCAAATGAATCGGTCTCCCTGGGACTGTTAACTCTGAGTTCTTTACACTGTGCCTGTAGCAATTCATCAATTACATCTGAGATTTTCCTACCATGTTTTTGGGTCCTGTGTCTACTAAGTCATGATTCCCTGTATTTACCTATATTTCTCTGCTATTTTGGGGACAGTTCTTTGATCTGTGTCTTCCCCTTTCTTGCAGAAAAGAAGTGTCCATTTTTCAATCTATTCATCTTTTTGTTTGTTGTTAAGACAGTAGGTAACTTCCAAGCTCCTAACAAGAAAAACTCTCAATTTAAATTTCAAATATAAGAGTATATTTTGGTTTAAATTCATATATTTTAAATGTAACTGTATATTCTATTTATTATAGCATGATGCCTTTGGTGTTCTTGATACTTCATAACATGACAAAATATTTTAAATAGTTTCTGTCCAGGGTTTGTGATTTTCTTCTTCAAAACTATGGGATTCTGTTTATTACACACTTATTTAAATAGAACCCTTAATATTTTATACATCTTGATTTTGTATTATATATATATACTCACATATATAATTTTGTATTATAAACCTTAATAGTGTATTATAACTTTAATATATAAGCCAAGTAAATACTGATATCTTTTATTTCTTGTGATCCTTGTATTGTCAATACTTGATGCAAGACCTGTCACATAGCAAATATGCACTAAATATTTGTTCAGTAATCAATTATTAAAGAGATATTTAATATGTACTATTCTGATTAAAACTTTTCTACTGTGACAGAATTAAAATGTGTGTCAATCCTAAGTTTAAAATTTAACTTCACATGTAGAATATACTTACATCTTATTTAACCAAATATGCTGTTTCAAAGTATTTCTCCTCTTAGTAAGGTAAAATGTTATAAAACGTGTATCAAACAAGGCTGAAAACACAGCTTCTTCTGTTCATTTCTTATGCTTTTCATCTCCACTAGGCTTATTAGGCTTATTCACAGCTTATCTTCTAGCTTTGGATGTCTGTCAAATGTCTTGCTACTTGTGGGAATCTCAGAATACTCAAGGTCCCTCCATGTGTTGCTGAGTGTTTGAGTTGAAGCACAAGAGTTTGTAGTTCAGAAACAGCAGGCATATGGACTAGTTAGTTATAAACCTGATCCCTACTGATCTGAGACTCAATCTTGGGTGACCAAGTTAGGCAGTCTCCATTTATAGAAAGAAGGGGACAGAAAAAATGAAAGTATATTCCACTAAGGGGAGATATATAGTCACAGATGGAGGCACAGGAAAGGGTGAGTTAGCAAAAGGAAACATAGGTGGTTGGGTGGAAATGGGAATAGAGGAGAGAAAAAACATTTTACCAGAATATTCCTAAAAACAAACAGGACACAATTAAAGATTAACTTACAGTTCTGTGCATTTGGAATGTAGATCTCTCAAAGTTCCCTTTCAGTCTTGGAAAACATCAATTAGAGTGGGGAAGAACAGGAAAAAATAAAATAAAATTTGGTCACACAGTGATGACATGGGAAAATAATAACCTATTTGAAAAATGAGATGGCAGAAATATCAAGTGGACTCCATCTGTCTTTCTCTGCTCTTATTCAATCCATGCAGACATACCTTCTATCCATTATATTGCAAAAGATTGGCAATATGCATGAGTGATTCACATGTAGTTTTCTCACTTATTTGATTTATATAAAGTTATGACTATCATACACCCATAACAGTAAGCCAGGAAGGACAGCAATAATAAAATTTATCAAGTATTTTCACAATTTTTTTTTTTTATTGAAGTATCAATGATTTCATGGCAGAAAGTGAAGAAGAACTAAGGAGCCTCTTGATAAAAGTGAAAGAGAAGAGTGAAAAAGTTGGCTTAAAACTCAACATTCAGAAAACTAAGATCATGGCATTCAGTCCCCTCACTTCATGGTAAATAGGTGGGGAAACAATGGAAAGAGTGATATATTTTATTTTCTTGGGCTCCAAAATCACTGCAGATGGTGATTGCAGCCATGAAATTAAAAGACGCTTATTCCTTGGAAGGAAAGTTATGACCAACCTAGATAGCATATTAAAAGGCAGAGATATTACTTTGCCAACAAAGGTCCATCTAGTCAAGGCTATGGTTTTTCCTGTGGTCGTGTATGGATGTGAGAGTTGGACTGTGAAGAAAGCTGAGCACTGAAGAATTGATGCTTTTGAACTGTGGTGTTGGAGAAGACTCTTGAAAGTCCCTTGGACTGCAAGGAGATCCAACCAGTCCATTATAAAGGAGATCAGTCCTGGGTGTTCTTTAGAAGGAAAGCTGCTAAAGCTGAAACTTCAGTACTTTGGCCACCTCATGCGAAGAGCTGACTCATTGGAAAAGACTCTGATGCTGGGAGAGATTGGGGCAGGAGGAGAAGGGGATGACAGAGGATTAGATGGCTGTATGGCATCACTGACTCGATGGACGTGAGTCTGAGTGAACTCTGGGAGTTTGTGATGGACAGGGAGGTCTGGCTTGCTGCGATTCATGGGGTCACAAAGAGTTGCACACAACTGAGCGACTGAACTGAACGTAACTGAATGATTAGCAATATTGAGCATCTTTCCCTGTGCATGTTAACCATTTGTAGATCTTTAGAAAAATGTATATTCAGATCTTCATATTGTTAATTGGGTTGCTTGTTTTCTCGATATTGAATTGCATGAGCTGTTTATGTATTTTGGATGTTAAACCGTCATCAGCCACATCACTTGCAAATATGGTCTCCCATTCAGTGGATTGTCTTTTCCTTTTGTGAATGGTTTATTTTGTTGTGAAAAATTTTAAATTTAATTAGTTCCCATTTGTTTTCTTTTGCCTTAACAGACAAATGTGCCTGGGTCCAACCCCAGTGGATCCAGGGAATTTGAAGTGGGGACAGAGTTGGTGATTAAAGAGGGATTAATTAGAAATTTAAAGGGAGATTAGGGAAGAATGATATAGTCAAAAAATAGAAGAGAAAAGAGGCTGATATTCCTTGGTTTACACGGAAAGCTAATAAAGCAGCCTCCTGTGCCACAAACAATCACATGCACAGCTGTAAGAAGTCGGACAGACTTGTCAGGCAAGTTAGAAAACTATCAGAGGGGTTTGAGCTGAGACACTCCTTTTACACCCAGGAGACTTATTAACTAGAGCCAAAAGTTAATTTTCTTTAGAGAAAGGTGGTCGGGGATAGCCTCCCGTTAATGTCAGAATAGTATAGCAAACAGTAAACAGACAGATTTTGGTTTCACTATAGATGCTCAGGCTGAGGACCCCTTGAGACCTGACTCACCTTTGCATTTTGTCAGGCCCTTTTCCTCATGACCTTTTCCATGGGCAGGATTCCCCATGCAGGCTCCCGGCACAAATGGGAACTAAAATGTTTAAAAAGTTTTAAAAATATCAAAGGGCATTTTGCTATGTTCACTTCTAGGAGTTTAATGATTTCAGGTCTTATATTAGGGTTTGAATGCATTTTGACCATTTGTATATGGGGTTAGAAAATTTTAATTTCATTGTGCTATACAAACAGTGGAAACAGTGTCAGACTTTATGTTTTTGGGCTCCAAAATCACTGCAGATGATGACTGAAGCCATGAAATTAAAAGACACTTACTCCTTGGAAGGAAAGTTATGACCAACCTAGATAGTATATTCAAAAGCAGAGACATTACTTTGCCGACTAAGGTCCATCTTGTCAAGGCTATGGTTTTTCCTGTGGTCATGTATGGATGTGAGAGTTGGACTCTGAAGAAGGCTGAGCACCAAAGAATTTATGCTTTTGAACTGTGGAGAAGAGTTGTGCTGGAGAAGACTCTTTAGAGTCTCTTGGACTGTGAGGAGATCCAGCCAGTCCATTCTGAAGAAGATCAGCCCTGGGATTTCTTTGGAAGGAATGATGCTAAAGCTGAAACTCCAGTACTTTGGCCATCTCATGCAAAGAGTTGACTCATTGGAAAAGACTCGATGCTGGGATGGATTGGGGACAGGAGGAGAAAGGGACAACAGAGGATGAGATGGCTGGATGGCATTACTGACACTATGGACATGAGTCTGAGTGAACTCCGGGAGTTGGTGATGGATAGGGAGGCCTGGCGTGCTGCGATTAATGGGGTCGCAAAGAGTCGGACACTGAACTGAACTTTAGGGAATATTTCATGCGAAGATTGGCTCGATAAAGGACAGAAATGGTATGGACCTAACAGAAGCAGAAGATATTAAGAAGAGGTGGCAAGAATACACAGAAGAACTATATAAAAAAGAGCTTCAAGACCAAGAAAATCACGATGGTGTGATCACTTGCCTAGAGCCAAATTTCCCGGAATGTGAAGTCAAGCGGGCCTTAGAAAGCATAACTACGAACAAAGCTAATGGAGGTGATGGAATTCCAGTGGAGCTATTTCAAATCCTGAAAGATGATGCTGTGAAAGTGCTGCACTCTATATGCCAGCAAGTTTGGAAAACTCAGCAGTGACCACAGAACTGGAAAAGTTCAGTTTTCATTCCAATCCCAAAGAAAGGCAATGCCAAAGATTGCTCAAACAACCGCACAGTTGCACTCATCTCGCCTGCTAGTAAAGTAATGCTCAAAATTCTCCAAGCCAGGCTTCAGCATTATGTGAACTGTGAACCTCCTGATGTTCAAGCTGGTTTTAGAAAAGGCAGAGGAACCAGAGATCAAATTCCCAACATCCACTGGATCATCAAAAAAGCAAGAAAGTTCTAGAAAAAATCTATTTCTGCTTTATTGACTACGCCAAAGCCTTTGACAGTGTGGATCACAAAAAAATTGTGGAAAATTCTGAAATAGATGGGAATACCAGACCACCTGACCAGCCTCTTGAGAAATCTATATGCAGGTCAAGAAGAAACAGTTAGAACAGGACATGGAAAAAGAGACTGGTTCCAAATAGGAAAAGGAGTATGTCAAGGCTGTAAATTGTCACCCTGCTTATTTAAGTTATATGCAGAGGACATCATGAGAACCTCTGGGCTGGAAGAAGCACAAGCTGGAATTAAGATTTCTGGGAAAAATTTCAATAACCTCAGATATGCAGATGACACCACCCTTATGGCAGAAAGTGAAGAGGAACTAAAAAGCCTCTTGATGAAAGTCAAAGTGGAGAGTGGACAAGTTGGCTTAAAGCTTCAGTAAATGAAGATCAATGGCATCTGGTCCCATCACTTCATAGGAAATAGATGGGGAAAGAGTAGAAACAGTGTCAGACTTTATTTTTGGGGGCTCCAAAATCACTGAAGATGGTGGCTGGAGCAAGGAAATTAAAAGACTCTTACTCCTTGGAAGAAAATTTATGGCCAACCTAGGTAGCATATTGAAAAGCAGAGACAATACTTTGCCAACAAAGATCCATCTAGTCAAGGCTATGTTTTTTCCGGTGGTCATGTATGGATGTGAGAGTTGAACTATAAAGAAAGCTGAGCGCCAAAGAGTTGATGCGTTTGAACTGTGGTGTTGGAGAAGAGTCTTGAGAGTCACTTGGACTACAAGGAGATGCAGCCAGTCCATTCTGAAGGATAACAGCCCTGGGATTTCTTTGGAAGGATTGATGCTAAAGCTGAAACTGCAGTACTTTGGCCACCTCATACCAAGAGTTGACTCACTGGAAAAAACTTTGATGCTGGGAGGGATTGGGGGCAGGAGGAGAAGGGGATGATAGAGGATGAAATGGCTGAATGGCATCACTAACTCGATGGACGTGAGTCTGAGTGAACTCTGGGAGTTGGTGATGGACAGGGAGGCCTAGGGTGCTGTGATTCATGGGGTCACAAAGAGTTGGACATGATTGAGTGACTGAACTGAATTGAACTGATGCCAAGATCGTGGAACAGGTTAACCTACTTGCATGTGGTGTTTTATATTGTCAGCAATGATGTTAAATTTGCATAAATACTATCTGAATATGGCAGACTCTGTAATAGATGACTGTAAATTGAAATTGCTATCTCAGCACTGAAGATTGGTGCAGATGATGATGAAGAGTGTTTTAAGATCATTAATTTGATGGCAGGTAAGTAAAACATATCGAATTCAACAATGACTATAGGTTATTCAATCTGACAACTTGGAGCTAATATTTTAGCATTTTCAAGACAATTAATGTCAGTAAATTGGTTTTATAAATTGGTTATATTGAAACTTAACATTTCCTTTAGTTTTCTTCCTGAATCTAATTATAAATAATGACAGTGTCTGATGAAAACTACAAAAGTAAATATTTGGGTGGAGTGATGATGTCCCCCCAAATGCCTTATAATTAAATCCTATAATTACTGCAGCTAATAAAAACATGTTTTCCTATGACAACAAAGTTTAAGCTTCACCAAGAAATATAAATATTATGTTTTCTGAATTAATATAAGATTACTTCAAAAATATTTGTGACAAAAGGTGCACTGATTCAACAAAAGTCATGGGCTACACAGTCCATGGAATTCTCCAGGCCAGAGTCCTGGATTTGGTAGCCTTTCCTTTCTCCAGGGGATCGTCCCAACCCAGTGATAGAACCCAGGTCTCCTGCATTGCAGGTGGATTCTTTAGCAGCTGAGCCAAAAGGGAAGCCCACAAAAGTCATGAATATATCTCAAAGGTAGTTGTGAAAATTATCTAAAAGTTTCTTTCAACGTTCATGTTTCTAAGCTTTAAATCTTCCATGTTTCCAGTTTATTAGATCTGAGGCAGGACACACAAATTGAATATTTATACATTCATATTCTGCTAGGAAATTTAGGTTGTATTTTTAATATAAATTTTTAAAACATATGGTTCTACCTTTCTAGAATATAATAATGTATACAGGTTTTATTTTCTATATGGTGTACATTACATTGGGACTGATAAGTAAAGACTTTACACTATAGAAAATATAGATGGTAATACTGTACTATCATTATGTAAAGTGATAAATCTTGCTACTTTGGGAGTTATATTTTAATATATAAATGTATCAAGGTGAAACATTGTAAACCTTAACCTTACTTAATGTTACACATCAAATTTATCCAATAAAAATTAATTAACAAGTAAATATTTAAAGTCTGTCCAAATTGAGAATTCTATGTTTAACTTTTGTTATCACCATAAAAATTTGGAAAATTTATTGCTTCTCAAAGAGTATTCCTTAAAAGACAAGGAATATGTGACCTCAGTATAACAAAGACTCGAATGGTGATTGATGTTATTTCTATAAGATTTTCTAATGTTTTTTAAGCACACTAGAAGTCCCAAGAAGAAGTCAAATATAAATGGTGCATCCAAGGCCTTTTAAATGCCATGGATTTATACTTCATCTAAACTTTTATGTAAGTAATCATTTTTTTAAATTTTGTTTGATTTTGGAATTTAATAGTTGGATTTTATTTCTTCTAGAATCCAACCAGTTAATCCTAAAGGAAATCAGTCCTGAATATTCATTGGAAGGATTGATGCTGATGCTGAAACTTCAATACTTTCATGAGCTGATGCAAAGAGCTGACTCATTGGAAAAGACCCTGATGCTGGGCAAGACTGAAGGCGGGAGGAGAAGAGAATGACAGAGGATGAGATTGGTTGGATGGCATCACTGACTCAATGAACATGAGTTTGGGTAGGCTCTGAGTTGGTGATGGACAGGGAGGCTGGGCGTACTGCACTCTATGGGGTCGCAGAGTCGGATACAACTGAATAACTGAACTTAACTGAACTGAGAATGAACTATTTATAAGGTTCTTCATTTGGTTCTAAAATTTTCTTTAAATGTTTAGCTTCTTTGATGAGCTAACAAGCAATTATAAAGTAATAAAACATCTAACCTTGTATCAATTAATCCACGAAATTTCTATGTGGAATACAAGGAATTTTTATTACAGAAAATGTACAAAATATTAACTGGGTTTAGTTCTATTCCCCTTCACTAAAACATCAGTGTCTGCTTTCTTTATGCAAGGCAACATAGTATATTTTGTTAGAAACATGGGGTCAAATTCATCCTTTAATTAGAAATTCTGATATCAAGCACATCTTTTTATAAATGCAGACGGTTTTAATAAGTGTTAAATGTGCTAAAACCATGCTAAAAGTATTAAAAGAATGTGATAGTACATCATGGAAAATGAACTCACAATAACTGTTACAATGATGCCCTATAAAACAGAATTCCAAATATCTTGCTACATGTATTTAATAATACTGTAATGATTTTTCTAAATTATTTATTATGATTTCTCTAATAGAGTAAGGCTGGTATAAAGAAAAGCTCTGGAATTACTAAATAAGTCATATATATATCTTTCTGTATACTAATGCTTAACAATTTGCTATTCTGTTCTTTAGAATTTGCAGGTGGAAAATAACACTATCTGAAAATAATGAAGAGTTTTCACCTCATATCCAACTTGTGCACCTGTTCTGTTTGTTTGTTTTGTTGTGCAGAGATTTAGAATAATGAAAAATATATTTCATAATGGATTATTTATGACTTTAATGGAAATGCTTAACACATTTTGGCCATAATTTGATGTTTAATGTCAGATTTTGGTAATACATTTTTCTTTGGGCTGGAAAAGAAAGGATTATCACCAATAAAGGAGTTCATAATTTTTTAAAAAATTGACAGTGCATTAAATTTTAGTTGATTATTATTTTTTTAATCTACAGAGATTACCATGTGGCTCTTGGGAATCCTTTTCCAGGCTCCACTGCCACGAAATTTTCCAGGTAAATTAATATAGAGAATTATTATATATTCTAATGTAGTAATATATATTTTGAGAAGGCAATGGCACCCCACTCCAGTACTCTTGCTTGGAAAATCCCATGGATGGAGGAACTTGGTAGGCTGCAGTCCATGGGGTCCCTAAGAGTCAGACATGACTGAGTGACTTAATTTTCACTTTCCACTTTCATGCATTGGAGAAGGAAATGGCAACCCACTCCAGTGTTCTTGCGTGGAGAATCCCAGGGATGGGGGAGCTTCGTGGGCTGCCGCCTATGGGGTCACACAGAGTCGGACACATGAAGAGACTCAGCAGCAGCAGCAGCAGTAATATATTGGCTCTTATATCATTCAGTTCAGTTCAGTCGCTAGGTCGTGTCTGACCCTTTGCGACCCCATGAATCACAGCACGCTAGGCCTCCCTGTCCATCACCAACCCCCGGAGTTCACTCAGACTCACGTCCAATGAGTCAATGATGCCATCCAGCCATCTCATCTTCTGTCGTCCCATTTTCGTCCTGCCCCCAATCCCTCCCAGTAGCAGGGTCTTTTCCAATGAGTCAACTCTTCACATGAGGTGGCTAAAGTACTGGAGTTTCAGCTTTAGCATCATTCCTTCCAAAGAAATCCCAGGGCTGATCTCCTTCAGAATGGACTGGTTGGATCTCCTTGCAGTCCAAGGGACTCTCAAGAGTCTTCTCCAACACCACAGTTCAAAAGCATTAATTTGTTGGTGCTCAGCCTTCTCTCACATCCATACATGTCCACAGGAAAAACCATAGCCTTGATTAGATGGACTTTAGTCAGAAAAGTAATGTCTCTGCTTTTGAATATGCTATCTAGGTTGGCCATAAATTTTCTTCGAAGGAGTAAGCATATTTTGATTTCATGGCTGCAATCACCATCTGAAATGATTTTGGAGCCCGCCCAAAATAAAGTCTGACACTGTTTCCACTGTTTCCCCATCTATTTCCCATGAAGTGATGGGACCGGACGCCATGATCTTCATTTTTTGAATGCTAAGCTTTAAGCCAACTTTTTTGCTCTCCTCTTTCACTTTCATCAAGAGGCTTTTCAGTTCCTCTTCACTTTCTGCCATAAGGGTGGTGTCATCTGCATATCTGAGGTTATTGATATTTCTAAGCAATCTTGATTTCAGCTTATGCTTCTTCCAGTCCCACATTTCTCATGATGTATTCTGCATATAATTTAAATAAGCTGGGTGACAATATACAGCCTTGAGGTACTTCTTTTCCTATTTGGAACCAATCTGTTGTTCCATGTCCAGTTCTAACTGTGGCTTCTTGATCTGCATACAGCTTTCTCAAGAGGCAGGTCAGGTGGTCTAGTATTCCCATCTCTTTCACAATTTTCCATAGTTTATTGTGGTCCACACAGTCAAAGGCTTTGGCATAGTCAATAAAGCAGAAATAGATGTTTTTCTGGAACTCTCTTGCTTTTTCCATGATCCAGCAGATGTTGGCAATTTGATCTCTGGTTCCTCTGCCTTTTCTAAAGCCAGCTTGAACGTCAGGAAGTTCACGGCTCACGTATTGCTGAAGCCTGGCTTGGAGAATTTTGAGCATTACTTTACTAGCATGAGAGATGAGTGCAATTGTGTGGTAGTTTGAACATTCTGTGGCATTGCCTTTCTTTAGGATTGAAATGAAAACGGACCTTTTCCAGTCCTGTGGCCACTGCTGAGTTTTCCAAACTTGCTGGCATATTGAGTGCAGCACTTTCACAGCATCATCTTTCAGGATTTGAAATAGCTCAATTAGAATTCCATCACCTCCACTAGCTTTGTTCATAGTGATGCTTTCTAAGGCCCACTTGACTTCACATTCCAGGATGTTTGGCTTTAGATGAGTGATCACACCATCATGATTATCTGGGTTGTGAAGATCTTTTTTGTACAGTTTTTCTGTGTATTCCTTATGAGCCCCTAAATGATATTCCACTCATTTCACATGCTAGTAAAATAATGCTCCAAATTCTCCAAGTCAGGCTTCAGCAATATGTGAACCATGAACTCCAGATGTTCAAGCTGGTTTTAGAAAAGGCAGAGGAACCAGAGATCAAATTGCCAACATCTGCTGGATCATCAAAAAAGCAAGACAGTTCCAGAAAAACATCTATTTCTGCTTTATTGACTATGCCAAAGCCTTTGACTGTGTGGATCACAATATATTGTGGAAAATTCTGAAAGAGATGGGAACACCAAACCACCTGACCTGCCTCTTGAGAAACCTATACGCAGGTCAGGAAGCCAAAGTTAGAACTGGACATGGAACAACAGACTGGTTCCAACTAAGTAAAGGAGTACATCAAGGCTGTATATTGTCACCCTGTTTATTTAACTTATATGCACAGGACATCATGAGAAATGCTGGGCTGGAAGAAGCACAAGCTGGAATCAAGATTGTGGGGAGAAATATCAATAAGCTCAGATATGCAGGTGACAACACCCTTATGGCAGAAAGTGAGGAGGAACTAAAAAGCCTCTTGATGAAAGTGAAAGTGGAGAGTGAAAAAGTTGGCTTAAAGCTCAACATTTAGAAACTAAGACCATGGCATCTGGTCCCATCACTTCATGGGTAATAGATGGGGAAAGAGTGGAAACAGTGTCAGAATTTATTTTCGGGGGCTCCAAAATCCTGCAGATGGTGATTGCAGCCATGAAATCAAAAGATGCTTACTCCTTGTAAGGAAAGTTATGACCAACCTAGATAGCATATTCAAAAGCAGAGACATTACTTTGCCAATAAAGGTCGGTCTGGTCAAGGCTATCCAGCAGTCATGTATGGATGTGAGAGTTGAACTGTGAAGAAAGCTGAGTGAGGCAGAATTGATGCTTTTGAACTGTGGTGTTGGAGAAGACTCTTAAGAGTCCCATGGACTGCAAGGAGATCCAACCTGTCCATTCTAAAGTAAATAAGTCCTGGGTGTTCTTTGGAAGGAATCTCGCTAAAGCTGAAATTCCAGTACTTCGGCCACCTCATGCAAGGAGTTGACTCATTGGAAAAGACTCTGATGCTGGGAGGGATTGGGGTCTGGAGGAAAAGGGGATGACAGAGGATTAGATGGCTGGATGGCATCACCGAGTCAATAGATGTAAGTCTGAGTGAACTCCAGGATTTGGCGATGGACACAGAGGCTTGGTGCGCTGCAGTTCATGGGGGTCACAAAGAGTCAGATGAGACTGAGTGACTGAACTGAACTGAACTGAAATGATATTCCAATTCTCTTCACTTAAGACTCCTTAACAGAGAATATAGGCAAGACACTCTCTGACATAAATCACAGCAGGATCCTCTATGATCTACCTCCCAGAATATTGGAAATAAAAGCAAAAGTAAACCAATGGAACCTAATTAAAACTAGAAGTTTCTGCACAACAAAGGAAACTATAAGCAAGGTGAAAAGACAGCCTTTGGAATGTGAGAAAAGCACAGCAAATGAAGCAACTAACAAACAACTAATCTCAAAAATATACAAGCAACTCCTGCAGCTCAATTCCAGAAAAATAAACGACCCAGTCAAAAAATGGACCAAAGAACTAAACAGACATTTCTCGAAAGAAGATATACAGATGGCTAACAAACACATGAAGAGATGCTCATTATCAGATAAATGAAAATCGAAACCACAGTGAGGTATCATTTCACGCCAGTCAGAATGGCTGCGATCCAAAAGTCTACAAGCAATAAATGCTGGAGATGGTGTGGAGAAAAGGGAACCCTCTTACACTGTTGGTGGGAATGCAAACTAGTACAGCCACTATGGAGAACAGTGTGGAGATTCCTTAAAACCTGGAAATAGAACTGCCTTATGACCCAGCAATCCCACTGCTGGGTATACACACCAAGGAAACCAGAATTGAGAGAGACATGTGTACCCCAATGTTCATCACAGCACTGTTTATAATAGCCAGGACATGGAAACAACCTAAATGTCCATCAGCAGATGAATGGATAAGAAAGCTGTGGTACATATACACAATGGAGTATTACTCAGCCATTGAAAAGAATACATTTGAATCAGTTCTAATGAGATGGATGAAACTAGAGCCTATTATACAGAGTGAAGTAAGCCAGAAGGAAAAACACCAATACAGTATACTAACACATATGTATGGAATTTAGAAAGATGGTAATGATAACCTTGTATGAGAGACAGCAAAAGAGACATAGAGCTATAGAACAGTGTTTTGGACTCTGTGGGAGAGGGAGAGGGTGGGATGATTTGGGAGAATGGCATTGGAACATGTATAATACCATATAAGAAATGAATCACCAGTCCAGATTTGATGCAGGATACAGGATGCTTGTTGCTGGTGAACTAGGGCGACCCAGAGGGATGGTACGGGGATGGAGGTGGGAGGGGGGCTCAGGATGGGGAACACGTGTACATCTGTGGCGGATTCATGTTGATGTATAGCAAAATCAATATAATAATGTAAAAAAAAACAAAAAAAGACTCAACAGTCATCAGGTAAGGGAAGGGTGTTAATATGTTTTCAAAGAGAAACAAATATCATAAATTCAGATTAGTCCTTTTGGGGTTTGCTATGGCTTGTTCAAAACCAAAAACCCATCATTCATTAAACTATGTTATTGTGAGTCTTAAGATTATTTATATATACATGAACATATATATGTGTATGTAAGTTTGTGTATGTATGTGCATATAGAGGTGAATATAGCCATATATGACTGTATGCATATAATTTATGTATATGTATGTATATATATATATATATAAAGAGAAAATTATATAGAAATATGAGTATACACAGAGTTATTGGTAAACTGTTTGATCACAATTCCAGACATGGTATTTCTGTTGCTCAGTTACTAAGTCGTGTCTTACTTTTTGTGACCACACAGTGAATTTTGCCAGGCTTCTCTGTCCTCTACTTCCCTTATGACTCAGCTGGTAAAGAATCCACCTGCAATGAGGGAGACTTGGGTTTGATCCCTGAGTTGGGAAGATTCTCTAGAGAAGAGAAAGGCTACCCACTCCAATATTCTGCCCTGGAGATTTCCATGGATTCTATGGGCCATGGGTCACAGAGTTGGACACGACTGAGTGACTATCCCAGAGTTTGCTCAAATTCATGTCCATTGAGTCTGTGGTGCTATCTAAAAATTGAATCCTCTGCTGCCTCCTTTGTCTTTTGCCTTCAATCTTTCCAAGCATCAAACTCTTTTCCAATGAGTTGGCTCTTCACATCACATAGCCAAAATATTGCAGCTTCAGCTTCAGTATCAGTCATTCCAATGAATATTCAAGGTTGATTTCCTTTAGGATTGATTGGTTTGATCTTCCTGTAGCATAAGGTACTCTCAAGAGTCTTCTAAAGCATCACAATTCAGAAGCATCAATTCTTCAGAACTCAGCCTTCAAAGTGATGTCTCTGCTTTTTAATAAGCTGTCTAGGTTTGTCAAAGCTTTACTTCCAAGGGGCAAGCTTCTTTTAATTCCATGGCTGTGGTCACCATCTGCGATGATTTTGGAGCTGACTTAAAAAAAAAAAATTGTCATTGTTTCCACTCCCCTTCTATTTGTCATAAAGTGATTTGATCAGATGCCATGATATTAGTCTCTTTTAATGTTGAGTTTTATGCCAGCTTTTTCACTTTCCTATTTCACCCTCAATAGAAGTTCTTTAGTTCCTCTTCACTCTCTGCCACTAAAGTGGTATCATCTGCACATCTGAGATTGCTGATATTTCTCAAGGCAACCTTGATTCCAACTTGTGATTAATTGAGCCTAGCATTTCACACGATTCAGTATGCATAGAAGTTAAATAAGCAAGATGACAATATACAGCCTTGTCCTATTCCTTTCACAACTTTGAACCAGTTCATTGTTCCATCTCCAGTTCTAATTGTTGCTTCCTGACTTGATATAAGTGTTTCAGAAGACAAGTAAGGCAGCCTGAAATTCCCATATCTTTAAGAATTTTCAGTTTGTTGTGATCCACACAGTGAAAAGATTTAGTGTAGTCAATGAAGGAGAAGTACGTTTTTTGTTTGTTTGTTTGTTTTGTTTTTTAATGGAATCCAACTTGCTCTTTTTATATTCCAACTAAATGTTGACAGTTGATCTCTGGTTCCTCTGTCTTTTCTAAACCCAGCTTGTACATCTTGAAGTTCTCAGTTCACATACTGTTGAAGCCTAGCTTGAAGGATTTTGAGCATAAATTTATTAGCAGGTGAAATGAGCACAGTTGTATGGTAGTTTGAACATTCTTGGCATTATCCATCTTTTAAGAACTAGTGGTAAGATAACTACTGCTGTCAAAACCTTAATATCAGATAAAATGACATTGCAAATCTATCTTTCACCTTAAAATCTTTGCACATGTTGTTTTATCGGTAATTTCTTCCCAATTCCATAGCTGTAGTTAAACTCCACTCATGTATTAAAACTCATCTTTATAAGATGTTCTTTCATACTTCATAGGAGATGTCATGGCCCTATTATGTTATAAAATCTCTTAGCCTTCAGTAACCATTTTCCTGATCACATATCATTTTATAATTCATTTTAAAATGATAAAATGAATTATTTGTAGGATTATGTAATAAACATTTTAATTACTGATTATTATCAACAGTTCCAAAAATACTGTTTACAGAAAAACAATTATTTATGAATTTTGCTTGTTTTGTGCAAAATTATAAACCCTAAATCTATTGTGCTAAGTCACTTGAGTACTGTCTGCTCTTTGTGACCCATGAACTGTAGCTCACCAGACAATTTTGTCCCCGTGATTTTCCCAGAAAGAATACTGCAGTGGGTTGCCATTTCTTCCTTCAGTGGATCTTCCCAACCCAGGGATTAAATTTGAGTCTCCTTCATCTCCTGCATAGGCAGGAACGTTCTTTGCCACTATTACCAGCCAGGAAGCCCTAAAATAGACATCAGTTCAGTTCAGTTCAGTTCAGTCGCTCAGTCATGTCTGACTCTTTGTGACCCCATGAATCGCAGCACTCCAGGCCTCCCTGACCATCAACAACTCCTGGAGTTTACTCAAACTCATGTGCATCGAGTCAGTGATGCCATCCAGTAATTTCATCCTCTGTCATCCCCTTCTCCTCCTGCCCCCCATCCCTCCCAGGATCAGAGTCTTTTCCAATGAATCAACGAGTCAGCACTTCGCATGAGGTGGCCAAAGAGTTTCAGCTTTAGCATCAATCCTCCCAATGAACACCTAGAAGTGATCTCCTTTAGGATGGACTGGTTGGATCTGCTTGCAGTCCAAGGGACTGTCAAGAATCTTCTCCAACACCACTGTTCAAAAGCATCAATTCTTTGGTGTTCAGCTTTCTTCACAGTCCAACTCCCACATCCATACATGATCACTGGAAAAACCATAGCCTTGATGAGATGGACCTTTGTTGGCAAAGTAGCGTCTCTGCTATTGAATATGCTATCTAGGGCGGTCATAAATTTTCTTCCAAGGAATAACTGTCTTTTAATTTCATGGCTGCAATCCACCATCTGCAGTGATTTTGGAGCCCCCCAAAATAAAGTCTGACACTGTTTCCACTCTTTCCCTATCTATTTCCCATGAAGTGATGGGACCGGATGCCATGATCTTCGTTTTCTGAATGTTGAGCTTTAAGCCAACTTTCTCACTCTCCACTTTAACTTTCATCAAGAGGCTTTTGAGTTCCTCTTCACTTTCTGCCATAAGGGTGGTGTCATATGCATATCTGAGCTTATTGATATTTCTCCCCACAATCTTGATTCCAGCTTGTGCTTCTTCCAGCCCAGTGTTTCTCATGATGTCCTCTGCATATAAGTTAAATAAACAGGATGACAATACACAGACTTGACGTACTCCTTTTCCTATTCGGAACCAGTCTGTTGTTCCATGTCCAGTTCTAACTGTGGCTTCCTGACCTACATATAGGTTTCTCAAGAGGCATGTCAGGTGGTCTAGTATGCCCATCTCTTTCAGAATTTTCCACAGTTTATTGTGATCCACACAGCCAAAGGCTTTGACATAGTCAATAAAGCAGATACAGATGTTTTTCTGGAACTCTCTGGCTTTTTCCATAATCCAGCAGATGTTGGCAATTTGATCTCTGGTTCCTTTGCCCTTTTCTAAAGCCAGCTTGAACATCTCTAAGTTCACAGTTGACGTATTGCTGAAGCCTGACTTGGAGAATTTTGAGCAATTTTTACTAGCGTGTGAGATGAGTGCAATTGTGTGATAGTTTGAGCATTCTTTGGCACTGCCTTTCTTTGGAATTGAAATGAAAACTGACTTTTTCCAGTCCTGGGGCCACTGCTGAGTTTTCCAAATTTGCTGGCATATTGAGTGCAGCACTTTGACAGCATCATCTTTCAGGATTTGAAATAGCTCAACTGGAATTCCATCACCTCCACTAGCTTTGTTCGTAGTGACACTTTCTAAGGCCTACTTGACTTCACATTCCAGGATATCTGGCTGTAGGTGAGTGATCACACCATCATGATTATCTTGGTAGTAAAGATCTTTTTTGTACAGTTCTTCTGTGTACTCTTGCCACCTCTTCTTAGTTTCTGGAATAAATTATGGATATAATTAATACGGAGCATCACATTAGGGCAGGAATACATAACATACTTAATTTATATTAGTAACTAATAGTTTAGGATGTTGATGCCAAACAGTCTTATTGTTTAAGATTATGAAAAATCACATGGATAATATTGTTCAATTTCTCTGGTGACTCAGTAGGTAAAGTGTCTGCCTGCAACACAGAAGACCACCTCTGGGTCAGAAAAATCCCTTTGAGAAGGAAATGGCAACCCACTCCAGTACTCTTGTCTGGAAAATCCCATGGACAGAGGAGCCTGGTAGACTACAGTCCATGGGGTGGCAAAGAGTTGGATATGACTGAGCGACTTTACTTCACTTTAAAGAAACATGCATATTACATAAAAAATAATTAAAAATCCTAAGGAAATTTTCCATAAACTATTTAATGGGATTTGCATTTCAAATGGTTTATTACATTCTAAGTATTACTTTACTTAGATTATATATGTGCATATGTGCATTTATATTCAGACTCATATATTCTGTTCAGTTCAGTCACTCAGTCATGTCTGACTCTTTGCGACCCCATGAATCGCAGCACGCCAGGCCTCCCTGTCCATCACCAACTCCCGGAGTTTACTCAAACTCATGTGCATCGAGTCAGTGATGCCATCCAGCCATCTCATCCTATATTGTCCCCTTCTCCTCCTGCCCCCAATCCCTCTCAGTATCAGAGTCTTTTCCAATGAGTCAACTCTTCTCATGAGGTGGCCAAAGTACTGGAGTTTCAGCTTTAGCATCATTCCTTCCAAAGAAATCCCAAGGGTTGATCTCCTTCAGAATGGAGTGGTTGGATATCCTTGCAGTCCAAGGGACTCTCAAGAGTCTTCTCCAACATCACAGTTGAAAAGCATCAATTCTTTGGTGCTCAGCCTTCTTCACAGTCCAACTGTCACATCCATACATGACCACAGGAAAAATCATCTTACAAAAAACCATCATACAAAAAAGATCTTCACAAGCCAGATAGTCACGATGGTGTGATCACTTATCTAGAGCCAGACATCCTGGAATGTGAAGTCAAGTGGGCCTTAGGAAGCATCACTACAAACAAAGCTAGTGGAGGTGATGGAATTCCAGTTGAACTATTTCAAATCCTGAAAGATGATGCTGTGAAAGTGCTGCACTCAATATGCCAGCAAATTTGGAAAACTCAGCGGTGGCCACAGGACTGGAAAACGTCAGTTTTCATTTCAATCCCAAAGAAAGACAATGCCAAAGAATGCTCAAACTACTGCACAATTGCACTCATATCACATGCTAATAAAGTAATGCTCAAAATTCTCTAAGCCAGGCTTCAGCAATACATGAACTATAAACTTCCTGATGGTCAAGCTGATTTTAGAAAGGCAAAGGAACCAGAGATCAAATTGCCAACATCTGCTGGATCATCAAAAAAGCAAGAGAGTTCCAGAAAAACTTCTATTTCTGCTTTATTTACTATGCCCAAGCCTTTGACTGTGTGGACTCATATATTAGGTAAAGACTAATTTAAGAGCATAAACTCCATGAATTTTAACATACTGGCTCTTAACTGAAATAATTTCTGTACCCTGAAGACACTACCATCATTCACTAGCTTTTCCTAAAAAATGAAATGTTTATCTACAGATGATGTTATCAACTTGCCCTCAAACCTAAACGCTTGCACTGTAGTTTATCATAAGCCCTGAAAAAGATTTCATGCAGGTTTTCTATCTGCTAATAGTAATCACCTGATCTCTGGAGAAAGAATAGTTGTATTAGCGAAAGCCAAGTAGACATCCCTTGAAATACCTCCTACCTACTAAAATATTAAGTCAAAGACATTATCTCATTCTTGAATGAATTGCAAGTACCAGTATCCATCAAGGACTTTGGGATGAAAGAATGATTGTTCCTACCTCATCTGCACTAACTCACCTATCTGGACTTTGCAGAAAAGAAATAGATATTAGAGAATAAAAGTAAAATGTCTAACTAAACTAACGTGATTGATATCAGTTAAATATAGTATCTTTATATCATATATTAAATATATTATCTTTAGAGACACATTCAAGTCTAAATATAGTATCTCCACTGCAGCATATAACACACCATGTAATATCTAATATTTTTTTAATTAATCAAGAGAGTGTGTTGTCACTGTATCTATTAATAAAGGCCATCAGAAGCACTTTGCTTCAGGTGTCAATAGCAGTAGCATAATTTAACTCTTCTACTTCAGAGAAATATCCACTCTCCTCCCTACTGTCACATCTGTTCTCCATATAAGCTATACAACATTGATCATCCAGAAAACCATACTTGTCCATCATATCAATGTCATCTTTTGAGACACATGCATTCCAGAGGATCAAAATAAATCACACATGATTTTAATATCTTTAGAACATGAAGTTTTGCATTTGTTTTATTTCCCTGGCTATGTTCCAGTGTCTCCTGGTTTATAGTTTATGAGAATTTGAATAGAACTCATATCCTACTGTGGTGTGGTGTGAAAATTGTATAAATCTTAATTATGTTGAATTGGTTCGTGTTGAATTGGTTCATAGTATTTTTCAAATGTACTATATCCTTCTAATTTTCTGTCTGCTCATTCTATTAATTTTTGAGATTTTCATACTGAAATTCAAACTAAAAAGCTCAATTTAACTCCTTATAAGTTGCAATATAAAATGGAACTATATATAACTTTTTATGTAGTTTTCAAGTCTCCTATAAATGTATTATCATACTTTCACGTTTAAAAAAATATAAAAAAATGAAAGTTTTCAACAATTAAAAAATAAGTCATGCATGATTTCAGTAACTGGTAATTTTAAATAAGAAATTTAGCTGTTCAAAAATAGAAAACAAAAAAAAAAGAAAACTATAGGCCAATATCACTGATGAACATAGATGTAAAAATCCTCAACAAAATTCTAGCAATAAGAATCCAACAACACATTAAAAAGATCATACACCATAACCAAGTGGGCTTTATCCCAGGGATGCAAGGATTCTTCAATATCCACAAATCAATCAATGTAATTCACCACATTAACAAATTGAAAAATAAAAGCCATATGATTATCTCAATAGATGCAGAGAAGGCCTTTGACAAAATTCAACATCCATTTATGATAAAAAACTCTCCAGAAAGCAGGAATAGAAGGAACATACCTCAACATAATAAAAGCTACATATGACAAATCCACAGCAAACATTATCCTCAATGGTGAAAATTGAAAGCATTTCCACTAAAGTCAGGAACAAGACAAGGGTGCCCACTTTCACCGCTACTATTCAACATAGATCTGGAAGTTTTGGCCACAGCAATCAGAGCAGAAAAAGAAATAAAAGGAATCCAAATTGGAAAAGAAGAAGTAAAACTTTCACTGTTTGCAGATGACATGATCCTCTACATAGAAAACCCTAAAGACTCCACCAGAAAATTACTAGAGCTAATCAATGAATATAGTAAAGTTGCAGGATATAAAATAAACACACAGAAATCCCTTGCATTCCTATACACTAATAATGAGAGTGGAGAAAAAGAAATTAAGGAAACAATTCCATTCACCATTGCAACAAAAAAATAAAATACTTAGGAATATATCTACCTAAAAAACTAAAGACCTATATATAGAAAACTATAAAACACTGATGAAAGCAATCAAAGAGGACCCGAATAGATGGAGAAATATACCAAGTTCATGGATCGGAAGAATCAATATACTGAAAATGAGTATACTACCCACAGCAATCTACAGATCCAATGCAATCCCTATCAAGCTACCAGCGGTATTTTTCACAGAACTAGAACAAATAATTTCAAGATTTGTATGGAAATACAAAAAACCTCGAATAGCCAAAGCAATCTTGAGAAAGAAGAATGGAACTGGAGGAATCAACTTGCCTGACTTCAGGCTCTACCACAGTCATCAAGACAGTATGGTACTGGCACAAAGACAGAAATATAGATCAATGGAACAAAATAGAAAGCCCAGAGATAAATCCACACACATATGGACACCTTATCTTTGACAAAGGAGGCAAGAATATACAATGGAGTAAAGACAATCTCTTTAACAAGTGGTGCTGGGAAAACTGGTCAACCACTTGTAAAAGAATGAAACTAGAACACTTTCTAACACCACACACAAAAATAAACTCAAAATGGATTAAAGATCTAAACCTAAGACCAGAAACTATAAAACTCCTAGAGAACATAGGCAAAACACTCTCTGACATAAATCACAGCAGGATCCTCTATGATCCACCTCCCAGAATTCTGGAAATAAAAGCAAAAATAAACAAATGGGATCTAATTAAAATTAAAAGCTTCTGCACAACAAAGGAAACTAAAAGCAAGGTGAAAAGACAGCCTTCTGAATGGGAGAAAATAATAGCAAATGAAACAACTGATAAACAACTAATCTCAAAAATATACAAGCAACTTATGCAGCTCAATTCCAGAAAAATAAACGACCCAATCAAAAAATGGGCCAAAGAACTAAATAGACATTTCTCAAAATAAGACATATGGATGGCTAACAAACACATGAAAAGATGCTCAACATCACTCATTATCAGAGAAATGCAAATCAAGACCACAATGAGGTACCATGTCACACCAGTCAGAATGGCTGCAATCCAAAAGTCTACAAGCAATAAATGCTGGAGAGGGTGTGGAGAAAAGGGAACCCTCCTACACTGTTGGTGGGAATGCAAACTAGTACAGCCACTATGGAGAACAGTGTGGAGATTCCTTAAAACATTGCAAATAGAACTGCCTTATGACCCAGCAACCCCACTGCTGGGCATACACACCGAGGAAACCAGAATTGAGAGAGACATGTGTACCCCAATGTTCATCGCAGCACTGTTTATAATAGCCAGGATATGGAAGCAACGTAGATATCCATCAGCAGATGAATGGATAAGAAAGCTGTGGTACATATACACAATGGGGTATTACTCAGCAATTAAAAAGAATACATTTGAATCAGTTCTAATGAGATGGATGAAACTGGAGCCGATTATACAGAGTGAAGTAAGCCAGAAAGAAAAACACCAATACAGTATACTGACACATATATATGGAATTTAGAAAGATGGTAATGATGACCCTGTATGCGATACAGCAAAAGAGACACAGATGTATAAAATGGACTTTTGGACTCTGTGGGAGAGGGAGAGGGTGGGATGATTTGGGAGAATGGCATTGAAACATGTTTACTATCATGTAAGAAACGAATTGCCAGTCTATGTTCGAGGCAGGATACAGGATGCTTGGGGCTGGTGCACGGGGATGATCCAGAGAGATGATATGAGGTGGGAGGTGGGAGGGTGGTTCATGTTTGGGAACTCATGTACACCCCTGGTGGATTCATGTCAATGTATGGCAAAACCAACACAGTACTGTAAAGTAAAATAAAGTAAAAATAAAAATAAAAAAATATATATATAAAGCATATCAAAATAATTTTCCTGAGGTAAAGAACTTGTTACTACATCTGGCCTCTCCTAAGAAAAACAAATAAATAAGTAGACCAATTTGATTTTGTGAGAAAATGTATAGTTCACCTGACATGCTAGTCTATATCATTTGTTGACTAACTTAAAAGATTACCAGTTGTGACTGATGTCTAGAACAAGTAATATCCCATTACAGAGTGTTCTGCTATGAAAGTCAATCTTCAGTGGGGTTCTATGTAAAGGTACAATGATAGCTGAGGTGTCTATAGCAGATAGTAACACTTCATGGAGTCTCTGTCAGACCCATATGGTAAAATACAGTATAACATTCAGGTTTGGGGGACAAATCAATTCCATCATTTTTAGGTAAGTATTTCATTTTTAGAAAAAAGCATCTAGTTTCCCACTGGGTCTTAGTAAAAACTGAGTACAGCCCATCAAGTTACCATGTGACCTGATCTCTTTATCATGAAGTAACAGTTTCCTGATCCATCACTCTATGAAGTTGATGTGCATGGTGACAGCAGGACCCCATCACTACATGGTAGTGGTATAAAATAGTTCAAGCTCAAATGACTCCTGAAGGAATAAATACGTTCCATAACCAAGATGCTTAGATTCTCACTAATCATATTTTTGCTGTACCATCTTCTCTCTCTCAACTCACATTTATGGATTCTTGGGAGTCCTTTATGACCAAATGCTGAGAAAGTAAAACATCAGCCCTGATTTACACAGAGTTATATATACTATATATAATATGCTTGCACTACCAGAAAGTGGACAACTACAATACTACAACAGCACTCAGGCATTGCCTGGAAGGAAGGCTTTGATGAAGGAAAAACCTTTCAGCAGGCAGAAGAAGTCTACCTGACCAAATATTTTGCCTAGAAAGAACCAGAGATAATGTTCTATAGTGAATAGCAGTTTGTAGCTTATGAAGTGGGTAGGTGGTTAGAGTCTAGGAAAGAACAGAACTATAAAATTGGGGCCAAGTAGTTATATGGATGAGGAGGTATTCAAATAGACCCTTAGGATGAGCATAGAAGGCTAAGTTTTGTACTACACAAAAGCTCAAAGAATCACCTTAGCAGAGATAATCTGAATTAACAGATGGGCAAAGTTAACTGTTCTATGGATGTCAGTCATGCTTTTGCTCAGACACATATGTCTGTGTGCAATGGAATCATGAATAGTATCCCTGGCGGAAGTGTGCTGCAGAGTGGGAGTTGGGATCACAGAACTACATGTCTGAACTTCAGCTTGATTATATACTTCAGTTGAGTTCAACCATTGTATCTGACTCTTTGCAACTACATGGACTGCAGTACCCCAGGCTTCCCTGTCCATCACCAAGTCCCAGAGCCTCCTCAAAGTCCTGTCCATCAAGTTGGTGATGCCATCCAACCATCTTATCCTCTGTCATCCCCTTCTCCTCCTGCCTTCAATCTTTCCCAACATCCCCTATGCTCGATTACATACTAGCAAAGTGATTATGAAGTCATTTAATATATGTCTCAGATTCCCTATCAGTATAATGGACATACTATTCATATATCTGTCATCAGTTCAGTTCAGTCGCTCAGTCATGTCCGACTCTTTGCCGACCCCATGAATCGCAGCACGCCAGGCCTCCCTGTCCATCACCAAATCCCGGAGTTCACTCAGAGTCACGTCTGTCGAGTCAGTGATGCCATCCAGCCATCTCATCCTCTGTCGTCCCCTTCTCCTCTTGCCCCCATTCCCTCCCAGGATCAGAGCCTTTTCCAATGAGTCAACTCTTCGCATGAGGTGGCCAAAGTAGGATTGTTTAAAAATTTAATAATATCATATGCATACATTTAGTGGAATACCATAAAAATATTTAAGAATAAAAATATAGGAATATAGGCTTGTCTTCTTTGGTTAATTCTACTTCTTACCCGCTTAAGTGGTAAGGATAGGAGGATTGAGTTGTGGATTGAGGGCAGGAGGGGACGACAGAAGATGAGATGGTTGGATGGAATCACTGACTCAATGGACATGAGTCTGGGTAAAATCTGGGAGCTGGTGATGGACAGGAAGGCCTGGCATGTTGTGGATCATGGGGTCGCAAAGAGTTGGAGATGACTGAGTGACTGAACTGAACCCATTTAAGTATCAAGGGCATCTTTCAAAATGATATGAAACTTTCATTAATTTCTTGTTAAATGTACAAAAATATAATGAGAATTTGATTAAAAGGATAAATATGTAATAGGCTTTATCTAAGTAATAATGACAACACTATTCTATAAAAAAGGTCAATAAAGAAGGCTGAGCTTTGAAGAATTGATGCTTTCGAATTGTGGTGCTGGAAAAGACTTTTGAGAGTCTCTTGAACAGCAAAGATACCAAACCAGGCAGTCTTGAAGGAATCAACCTTAAACATTTATTGTAAGGACTGTTACTGAAACTGTAGCTCCAATACTTTGGCCAAAGTGTCCATTTGTTGTAAAAGACCCTGCTGCTGGGAAAGATTTCACGCAAAAAGAGAAGAGGGTTCACAAGACGAGATGGTTACACAGCATCACCAATGCAATGGACATGAATTTGACCAAACTCTGGGAGATAGTGAAGGACAGGGAAGACTTGCATGCTGGAGTTCATGGGGTCACAAAGAGTTGGACACAACTTGGTGACTGAACAACAACTGGCATCTCTTACTTCTCTTTTCTACTTCATTACACTGCAATGCTCTGTCTCCCCCATTGGTTGAACTTCAGTTGAAAGTGAAAGTGAAGTAGCTCAGTTTTGCCCAACTCTTTGCAGCTCCATGGACTGTAGCCTACCAGGCTCCTCCATCCATGGGATTTTCCAGGCAAGAATACTGGAGTGGGTTGCCATTTCCTTCTCTAGGAGATCTTCCAGATCCAGGGATTGAACCCAGCATCTCCCTTATTACAGGCAGACACTTTCCCATCTGAGCCACCAGGGAAGTCATATTAAGTCAGTTAAGTACTTGCATTCTTTGGAAAACCTCAACATTAATGATCTTGCTAAAGTTCTTCACACACACACACACACACATACTACATGGAGGAAATGGACCAAGTTAATTTTTTCCTCTTTATTAACTCTGTAACTTTTGCCATTACAGTTACTGCTCAGAGTCAGCCTTCTTTTCTTTTTTTTTTTTCCAGGAAGTGGTTGGAGATGATTCTCAAAGCTTTAGAGAACACCAGAAACACCCTGAACATTAAACAGATTGCTGAGTCCCACCCCAAGTGTTTCTGATATACTAGTTTTGGGGTGAAGCCTGAATATTGGTATTTCAAACAAGTTCTCAAGTGATCTTAATGCTTTTGATTCAGAAATATATTTGGCCCATGAATAACTGGGGGGTTAGGGCTTTCCTGGTAGCTCAAATGGTAAGGAATCCACCTGCAATGTAGAAAACCTGGGTTCAATCCCTGGTTTGGGGAGATCCCTTGGAGGAGGGCATGGCAACCCAGTCCAGTATTCTTACCTGGAAACCCCCCTGGACAGAGGAGCCTGAAGCACTACAGTCCATTGGGTTCTAAAAAGTTGGACATAACAGTGACTAAGCACAGTCACAGCTTAGGGGTCAGAAATCCATGTATAATTTTTGACCTCCCCCTAAATTTAACTGCTAATAGTCTACTGTCAGCCAGAAGCCTTACCAATAACATAAAAGTCAATTAACACATATTCTATATATGTATTATATACTCTATTCTTATAGTAAAGAAAAAAAAAAATTACTGAGAAAATCTTAAGGAAGAGAAACTACATTTTTAGCACTGTGCTATATTTATCAATACCATAAGTTTATGTTGCCTGTGTACAAGATGAAATGCCTGTCAGTAGCTACACCAACATTGTCTTATTTGATACAAAATATTATAGTTATTGCACAAATTATTAGCTACAAACACTAGATATCAAAAATGGAAACAGGATATATTTTTAAAAATTTTTCTGTATATGTCTAAGCTATATGGTACATATATGTTTGTGTTCAAATTGTCACAAATCTCCTCAATTTTTTCCAATGTATTCAAAGAAAAAATCTCTTGTGTAAGTGCACTAAACAGTTCAATCTAGTTTTTCCAGGGGTAAACTCTACTTTCAGAAACATTGGTTTAGACCACAAGCCAACTTTTCAACTTCCCTACCTATATCTTGATGGTAATTTTTTTGAAACATATAGATTATATCTTCAAGGCAAAATGGCAAAATAAATCCAGGAATATTACTCTATATATGATACTGGAAATCAAAGTTTGCAAAAGCCAAAGGTCTAATTAGTATTCTCCTTTTTAACTTAATGCCTTAATTTTTTTCAGCTTTTGTTTGTTTTTATTTTCAGTAATATAAGCTACTTTGTTTCTATAATAATTGGTTTATAGTTATTTTTGTGACTCAGATGAAAGAATACCCATCACTGAGCACCATTTTATAACATGTACATTTTAAATTTTATATTACACAAATACCAAGTATAAATACTAAAGATTCCCTTAATTCAATAAATTCAATCTATCACTTCCATGAAAAAGAGATAATTTTAGCCATTTTTAAAATATTGAGTATTTAGAGTTGCTGTAGGAAAATTAGCATTTTCAAGATTCTGCTAACTGGCATGAAAATGAAGAATTTTTAATGAAATGCATTCCTAGTTATTCTCTTAGTGAATAAAATGGGATATTAATATTTTCATGAAAACTTAGGAACAAGTATATGGGCACAATATATTTCAAAAGTTATACAAACTGTTAGAAAGTATGCCTATTTTTGCGTTAAACATTAGTTTTAAAATTAGAGATAATATAAGGAGTATGATACTGGCGTAAGCAAAATAATGTTCCTTTTTATACCATTCCACCACAAACACAAAATAGTAATTTTTGTATAATAATTTTGGGAATTTGTGAATATATTCTGTTACAATTTGAAAGTGAATTTAATTTATGGATGGAATTGAGGTTGTGACTTTATGCAATGTGCAAAGCTACAGACTGTGACCAACTGCCTATGCTTCTTTTTAAAACACAGGGCATCCTTTAAGAAATGTGACACATGTCTTTGTCCATTTGCACTGGTAGCCAGATGGTCTGAATAAAGATAAAACACTTTAGATTCTAATAAAGCTATTAGATGGACACTATACAATGAGTAAATAATATAACTTCTATCAAGACATTTTTATTTTGAAAATATCAAATCACAAGTTTCCATTTTAAAATTATGTTTTATTACTAGTTTACTCATTTCACAAATACTTTTAGAATTTTTCTTCAATTCCTACACTGCACTATATATTAAGAATGTCAAGATGAGTAACTATGAACCGATCCTTTAAGGTTCTGCCAGACTAATGGGAGATAAACAAACATAAACAAACAATTGGAATTCAGGTTAATTAGTGTCTTATCAGTTTTACTACATGCTCGTTTATTATCCTTAAATTTTAATCCATTGTTTAAAATTACTGTAAAAAAAAGTGAGAAAAGGTTATGTATATTACTTTCTCAAAGGAATTAATTAGTATTGCAAAGTTAAAGTTGGTCATAAATTAGAAAAAAATAAACATACTATTCTCAAGAAATTAATTTTAAAATATGTATTTACTTGAATTTAATGTAATAGACTTTATGATTCCTCTGTGTCTGCCTGCACATATAACTTTTATTTATAATTTATTATAATAAGTTAAATATAGCAATTTATTATAATTATAGAGAAACCCAATTGTGCAAAAATATAACTAAAAATATAAGCTGTTTATAAAAATGTTAATAACCATGTTATTTTCTCAAGAATAATCAAGAGAACTTCCAGATCCAGAGCATTTTTTCACTGTGTTTTACACTTACTTGATATTGAAATAAAAGTGAAATTATTTTTGAGATTTACATTCTCTGCATTGTGATTATTTTCAGTGTTCTGTGTACCATATTTTTATTACATCATAGTGAATTAAATATATACTGTAGTCTTCAAGAGAACATTGTATTATAATCAGAAGTATTCATTCAGTAAGGAGCACTGTTCTAAATCCATCATGTAGATTTTTGTCCCATTCTCAAGAACAGTAAAAGAATAGTCAGTATATTGCTAACTAACATTCACTATCTCAATTAGTCATTTTTATATGCTATTTAACAATTTACAAATTGATAATGCTGTAATCTGCAGTTATGGTTTTGTCTGTAATGTTCATCCATCCGTATGTGCTTATCTGCAAAAGTGTTTTACTTCAACAACATTATATTTGTATGTACATAAATTATTAATTATTTGTGTGAGTTTTTTTTTAACTTATCTTGCCCACAAAATTGCCAATATAGCAACTTCAATTAGAAAAGAGTAGAGATTTTAATGAATCTAATTATTTACATTGATAAATTTATATAAGCTATTGTAGGTATAAGAAGTGAAGAAGTAAAGTCGCTCAGTTGTGTCTGACTCTTTGCGATCCCATGGACTGTAGCCTACCAGGCTCCTCAGTCTATGGGATTTTCCAGGCAAGAGTACTGGCGTTGGTTGCCATTTCCTTCTCCAGGGGATCTTCCCAACCCAGGGACCGAACCTGCGTCTCCCGCATTGTAGGCAGATGCTTTACCGTCTGAGCTACCAGGAAAGCCCATTGGAGGTATAAGCAACTTCATTTGGTGAGTATTTTGATGTGAATCATTTTGTATGTACATGCATATAACTATGTCTACATAAAAGTGAAAGTTTTAGTCACTCGGTCATGTCCAACTGTTTGTGATCCCAGGGACTGTAGCATGCCAGGCTCCTCTATCCATGAAATTTTTCAAGAAAGAATCCTGGAGTGGGTACCCATTCCCTTCTCCAGGGGATCTTCCCAACCCAGGGATTGAACTCAGTACTCCTGCACTGAGGGCAGATTCTTTACTATCTCAGCCATCAAGGAAGCCTCATATGTATACATACATATACATTTGCTCACAGCAGATTTTTCTCCTTTTTCCTTATTTTCCAAAAAATATAAGTACATCATGTAAAACACCTAAAATCTTAATGATCGTCTCTTATGATTTTACTAAATACCCACACACATTAAGACATAGAAACTAGGAAAAAAAAAAAAAAAAAAACTCAGAAAAAAAGTATTTCTGTTTCCCCCAGGTCTCTGACATTATTTGCTCAACATTATACCACATTTATTATTATCAATGTGGGTGATAGGCAACTCTCATAATGCAATCTGTCTTCTGTTTCTGGTTTAGTTTGTATTGCCTTTTAGATTGTTGGCTGAAAATACTCAGCTTTCTTTGATTTCCATAAATATCTTTCATTCCCCTCACCTAAGGCAACACATCTCAAAGCCTCCCTGTATACTTTAAGGCACATACATTTAACAAAATAGTCTTTATTCTTAGTACTTTTTCTAGTTTTCTTTCTTTTTTTTTTTTAATTTCCTTACCAAAATTGGAAACTACCTCTTCATCAAATAGGCTGATTCTCTATATTTTTGTTCTTATTATTCATCCCTGTGATTCAAATTTCTGGTGTGGAAGTCACTCATTGTTTTCTTTTCCCCTAAGGCCACTTTTAGATTATCAATCACTTATCTTTTAAAAATAAATACCATCATATTACTAATAACAATAATATTAATAATCCATATTCACTACCACCCATCCTCATTACTGTAATTTTCCTTCCCCTGGTGGAAACCTCCAAATTCACTAAAGACTTCAGCAAAACATCTCGTTGCATTTTCAACGTCTCTACCCTGTTTACTTCTAAGCTGTATAGATGACTTGCTCCAGCTTTCAGAAAGTGCTGACATTCTAAATAAAACATGTTGAAAAGAAATTACTGTTATTATAAAGCTTCAGAGACAGGGTGATTTGGAGCATTGTGGTAAGGGACAAATGGAGTTTTTGATGCTAAGTGGATCAGTGTTTGTGTATATCAGCATACAAAAGAAAAAAATAATTGAATAAGAAATATCAAGGTATTACATACATTAAACAATAAATTAGATGATGAAATAAAAATTAATGATTTAGGAACTAAGAGACCTATTATTAAATATAGTTTAGGACATCTTATCTATAGCAATCAGAGAAGAAAAATAAATAAAAGTAATCTAGATTAGAAAAAAAAAGTAAAACTCCCACTGTTTATAGATGACATGATACTAATACATAGAAAATCCTAAAGATACCACTAGAAAATTATTAGAGCTTGTTGTTGTTCAGCTGCCAACAACAACATGTCCACCTTTTTGCAAATCCCAGAGTTTGCTCAAGCTCATGTCTATTGAGTAGGTGATCTCTCCAAACCATCTTATCCTCTGTTACCCCCTTCTCCTCTTTCTCCCAATCTTTCCTGCTATCAGGATTGTTACCAAAGACCTGGCTGTTTACATCAGGTGGCCAAGTGTTGGGGTTTCAGTTTCAGCATCAGGGTTGATTTCCTTTAGAAAATGAATATAGTAAAGCAGCAGGATATAAAAATAATATACAGAAAATCATTGCATTCCTATACACTAACAATGAAATATCAGAAAGAAAAATTAAGGAAACAATCTCATTCACCATTACAATAAAAAGGATAAAACATTTAGGAATAAACCTAGCTAAATGAGACAAAAGATCTGTATGCATAAAATTATAAGGCACTGAAGAAAGAAATCAAGGACAACACAAACAGATGTAAGTGATACACAATATTCTTGGATTTGAAGAAACAATATTGTGAAAATGACTATACAACCAAAAGCAATCTACAGATTTAGTGCAATTCCTTTCAAACTATAATTTGATTTTTCACAGAAAAGTAAAAATAAACTCTTAGTTGCCCAGTTGTTTTCAACTCTTTACAACCCCATGGACTGTAGCCTGCCAGACTTCTCTGTGCACGGAATTCTCCAGGCAAGAATACTGGAGTGGGTAGCCATTTCCTTCTCCAAAAGTTCTTCCTGACCCAGATATTGAACCCATGTATCCTGAAGGAGGGCATGGCAACCCACTCCAGTGTTCTTGCCTGGAAAATCCCGTGGACAGAGGACCCTGGTGGACTATGGTTCACAGGGTCACAAAAAGTCAGACATGACTGAAGCCACTTAGCACTTCTGCATTGCAAGTAAATTCTTTACCTACCAATTTGAGCCAAAAAAATTCACAATTTGTATGGAAACACATAAGACCCTGTATAGTCAAAGGAAACTTAAGAAAGAAAAATTGAACTAGAGCAATCAACCTTCCTGACTTCAAACAATACTACAAAGTGACAGTCATCAAGAGAATGTGGTACTGGCAGAAAAACAGAAATATAGATTAATGGACCAAGATAGAAATCCCAGCTATAAAAACCATGCATCTATGGGCACCTTATCTTTGACATAGGTGGCAAGACTATACAATGGAGAAAAGACACCCTCTTCATAAGTGATGCTGGGAAAACTGGACAGTTACATGCAAAAGAATGAAACGAGAGCACCTCCTAACACCATTTAGAAAAATAAGCTCAAAATGCATTAAACACTTAAAGGTAAGACCAGAGACTACAAAGCTCTTAGAGGAAAACATAGGCATATACAAGATTACAGCAAGATCCTCAGTACAATTCTCACAGCAATGACCCACCTTCTAGAATAATGGAAATGAAAACAAAAACAAACAAGTGGGATTTAATTAAACTTAAAAGCTTTCGCACAGCAAAGGAAATTATTAAAAAAAAAAAAAAAAGGTGAGAAGATAACCCTCAGAATGGGAAAAATAATAGCAAGTGAATCAACTGACAAAGGATTAATCTTCAAAATATATAAGCATCTCATGAATCTGAATACCAGAAAAACAAAGAACCCAACCAATAAGTGGGCAAAAGAGCTAAACAGACATTTCTCCAAAGAAGACATACGTATGACTAATAAAAACATGAAAAGATGCTCAACATCGCTCATTAGAGAAATGAAAATCAAAAGTACAATGAAGTATCATCTCACCTCTGTCAGAATGACCACCATCAAAAATTCTACAAATAAATGCTGGAGAGGGTGTGGAAAGAAAAGGAGGCCTCTTTCATTGTTGGTGGCAATGTAAATTAATACAGCCACTATGGATAACAGTACATAAATTCCTTAAGAAAACTAGAAATAAAATTACCATATGACGCAGCAATCCCACTACTTTGCATATACTCTGAGGAAACCATAATTGAAAAAGACACATATACCCCAGTGTTCATTGCAGCACTGTTTACAATAGCTAGGACATAGAAGCAACCTAGATGTCCACTGATAGATGAATGAATAAAGAAGTTGTGGTAGATATATACAATGGGATAATACTCAGCCATAAAAAGGAATACATTTGAGTCAGTTCTAATGAGGTAGATGGACCTAGAGCCTATTATACAGAGTGAAGTAAGTCAGAAAGAGAAAAACAAATATCATATATGTTTGTATATATATGGAATCTAGAGGGGCTTCCCTGGTGGCTCAGAGGTTAAAGCATCTGCCTGCAATGCAGGAGACCTGGGTTATATGGTACTGATCATCCTATTTGCAAAGCAGTAATTTAGACTCAGACATGGAGAACAGACTTGTGGACATATTAGAAAAAGGAGAGAGTGGAATGAATTGACAAAGTAGCCCTGAAACATATATATCACCATATGTAAAACAGCTAGTCAGAGTAATGACTGCATGATGCAAGGGAGCTCGAACCTGGTGATTTGTGACAACCTAGAGGCATGGGTGGGAGTGAGATTCAAGAGTCAGGGGACATATGTCTACCTATGGCAGATTTAAGTTGATGTATGGCTGAAACCAACACAATATTGTAAAGTAAT
The DNA here is from genome assembly GCF_023091745.1 of Budorcas taxicolor. Taxonomy (NCBI): domain Eukaryota; kingdom Metazoa; phylum Chordata; class Mammalia; order Artiodactyla; family Bovidae; genus Budorcas; species Budorcas taxicolor. The sequence continues at coordinate 77,765,022 of NC_068910.1, forward strand.
TATTCCCCAATTAAAAATAAATTTAAAAAATAAACAGTGAATGGGAAAAAGGAATTTTTGAGCCATTACACAGCTATGATAAAACAAAGATAGGTTTAAAAACTAAATCGGTTAGTATTTTAGTACTTAGTTTTTAAGATGATTTAGAAAGGATACTGGGAGAAGTTGGAGAAAGGGAGAATGCACAGTTTACCTCATGCTCACATCTATATAGGAGATAAAACTGTCCATCTGTAGCTTTGTTCAGTAATATATTCAGCTAGATAGCTCTCAGACTTGCTCTTGCATCAGAATCAACTGAGGAACTTATTAAAATTATAGTTTTCTAGAAGTCATCATTAGAGATTTTGATACAGAGGTCTGAGATGAGGTTAGTCATTTTCATGTTAATAACCCACTGTTATTTTAATGTACTGCAAAGTTTGAAAATCTATGCTTATATTAGGATGTGTGTGTGTGTGTGTGTGTGTGTGTGTGTGTGTGTGTGTGTATGTTTTAACTATTGTGGTGTGAAGAGCTTGGAGAAAGCTCTCTCCTAAAAGACACCTATTAAGCTGGGCAAAATTTGAACAGACCAGTTTTTGGAGTTTAACGAATGATTTGCAACAAATTAAGAATAATTTATTCATCAAAATTATAAAAACTCAGTAAGATAAGTAGGAGGCAATAGCATTTGAGCTAAGGATTGTTCTCATAACCCCATCACTCAGTCTTGAAGAGCTGTCCCAGGAGGCTCTGCAGCTACATAGCAGTTTGCATTTTTTTTCAACATTTTTAAGAGAAGAGCTAATTCATGTGGTTTCAGCAGCTGATGGACACTGGCAAAACACATTTTTCAGAGCTTTGTGCTGTGTAAGGTTTTTTATTGAGTGGATACAACTAGCTGGAATGCATTTTCCCCCACCCCACCTCCACTTCCTGTTACACAGGGAGGATCCAAGGGGGTGGTTTTGTGACGAGAGCTGTCTCCTCTTTCCTTACAAATGTATGTTGAGGGAGAGATCCTCTGGTGGGTTTGGTGGATGAAAGGTAACTCACATCAAGCCCAGGCTCCTAGAGAAGAAGATTATTCTGCATAGAATCATCAGGCAGTGAACCTTGACAGATGACTCCATCATTTCTGGCTCTGGGTTGAAGAATAACCCACACAGAACAGTGGTAGCAACACGATGCAAAAGAGTTCTCACCCCAATCTCTCTACATACATCCAAGTCCTACACCTTTGTGAAGTACTCCTCACCTCTTTCTGCTCCACAGCTCAGGACCTTTGTCAAGGAGAAAGTTCCAACAAACCTCAAAGACAATGGCATTGGCTTTTGCCAAAGGGCTTGACTTATTTGTTGGACTTAGATTGAATAGTGATCTACACCCCAGGGTGCTACTGAAAAACAATAGAACAATCAGATAGTGATGGTGGAAGCTAAGAGCTGGAGTAATACATAAAGTGACTAATAGCCATTTCAGTGGGGAAATAAGAGCAAGATACGGTTGTTTGTTTGTTTAAGACAACTAAAACCTTATCCTGGATGGGCAGGATACTGAATGAATGTGTAATGCTATTTCCTCTGAGAAGTGGATATCAGAGAGAAAAGCTAAGGGGAGATCAACAATTAAACAAGTAATGAGACAGCCCTTGAAATTTGTGTGGCAGAGGACGGCTCAGCTCAACTTTCAGAGTTGTCAGTATATACTATCCAAAATATACACTGTACGACAAAATATATTAAACATACAAAGAAACAGGAAAGTATGTCCCACACACATGACAAAATAGCAAATAAGAGAAAAATTTGTATGAGGTGGTTCAAATATTGGAATTAATAGAAAAAGTAGCTATTAGAACTAATGTGATAGTTATGATATTAATGAATATATTCAAAGATCTAAAGGAGCTTGCAATTTAAGAAATACAGGAGGTACAAAGACAATGTTTTACAAAATAGGAACTATCAATGAAAATAAATTACAAAAAAGAACTAACTGGAAATTCTGTAGTTGAATAGTACAAGTGCAAAATGGAAAATTCACTAGAACAGCTCAGCTGTAGCTTGGGGCAGGCAAAACAGAGGTCAGTAGACTTACAATGACAATAAATCAGTAGACTTACAATGACAATAAATCAGTTGACTGACAATGACTGAATGCTCTGAAGAAAAATGGGGGGAGAAAAAAGCATGAAGAAAAATTAACAGAATCTCAGAGAAATACTGTTGAATTACATACTTTAAATGGATCAATTTTATGTATGCAATTTGTAGTCGTAAAACTGCTAAAATATGTTTAAAAGAAAAAACAACCAGTGGATAAAATTTGCCAAAAATTTGGTAAAACAGATTGAAACATTCAATTACTGGATTCAGGAATGAAAGGAAAGAAAGCTATTAAATTGTGCATAAAATCACAGTAAAACATCAAATAACACAAGCAAAAACACCCATGAAGAATCAGGAGGTGTTGTTACTATAAAAAATTCTTTGCATCATCCATATTCTGCAACTTTTCTTCAAAAGGACTGGTACCTTAGATGAATTGAAGCCAAAACTGGCAGGTATCAAACTTGCCTTGCTCATTAATGTGCTAGACATTCATACAACTCTGACATAAATATAATAAATATTCATCTATTTTTGGTGAAAATGGGATTTAAATACTTTCTGAGGTCAACCAAAAATATTTAAAATTATTTTTTCACTTTATTTCAAAAAATTTTCACTGTATATCATCCATTAAAAATTACTTATTGCCTGTTAAAGATATAAAATTGCTGTAAATGTATCTGAGGCTCTCAATAAAACTTGAATGGCTTTATACCTTCTGAGAAAAGAGTCCTACCTTAATTTCCTTTTATTTTTATAATGTTGTAAAAAGCCTTATTCTCATTTCTGCTTATTTTGATAATGTTTCAGCAATTGAGCTATAGTGAAACACAATATCTATTTTTCTTAACTAATTTCTTCATTTCTCTTTTCAAGCAAGGATAGAATAGACTGGAAATTTCCAGTAATTATATAAATAGTGCAAATACTATATTGCAGCCTAACTTTTATTTTATGGATTGTCTCCATATGACACTATTATCTGCACTGTAAAAAGTGGGGCATAAATTAATAAGGGGGAAGTTCATCCTTTACATTCACCTCCAAAATGAAGGTATTGTGAAACTAAAGGAAACTTTATCAGGGATAATTTGAAATGATAATTACATGTAGAGGGTCTCAAAACTTTTCAAGAAAGTGCATATTTTATTACATGATAGGACATCTGTAATAACACAAAGAACAACAACCAAAATGTGATTTACAAAGAGAAAGATGAAGCACTTATATATTAAATGATCTGCCAAAGGACACATAAACTTAGTAAGTGAGAGGATCAGGAATTGAAATTATTTTTGTTGGCTCCTAAAAAAAACATTCTCCCATCTCACTAATACACCTCTACTTACATACATATATATGGATTAAAAGTAGCACACAGTGAAATCAAAAAACAATTTAAGATATATATCTAAACAAATCAAATTAGCTTAAATTGTACATTTTCAAGTGTTATAAACCTGATATAAATAACAATCCATAAGTCAATTTTAAATAACATTAACTTTAAAGAAGAACAGTACTAAACATAAGCATAAAAATACCTAAAGAATTTGTGGATAGAGATAATTTTCTACTTTTACTTTGAATAACAATGAGGCTATTAAGATCATAACACTGAGGATATTAAGGTCTCCTGAAAGAAATTAGAAAGGCAATATTTAACATTAGTGAGCATTCAGTCCCCTAGTTGATTACTAACTCACCATATGAATAAAGTTGCACAGTTTTTTTCCCCCATTTTTGGATTTTGCTATGTAATCTGGGGAGAAATTTAACTCAAGAGATTCACTGCTTTCATTGTTAGACCAATTATCTACTAAACATATTGTATTCTCTTAACCTCGCAATTTTACAAATGGTGACTTGTGGTCCCTGGTCCCCTACAGTGGCCATATCAGCTAAGTGTGTAATTGCTGTTTAGGTGCTCAGTCACGTCCTGCTCTTTGTGATCCCAAGGACTATAAGCCAACAGTCTCTTCTGCCCATGGGATTTCCCAGGTAAGAAAATTGGAGTGGGTTGAAATTTCCTTCTCTAGGAGATCTTCCCTACCTAGGGATCGAACCCATGTATCCTACACTGCAGGCAGATTCTTTATAGCTGAGCTACCAGGGAAGTCCTCTGCATACCAGCTACGTTGATCAGAAGCTTGTAAAGCTTGAACTTTATTCTAAAATTTTCAACAGTGAAGTTGGTGTACATTTATTAATATGTCATTTTTAATTAGTTTTTGTATTGCTACCAAGTATTATTCATTACTTTTATTTGAAATAATGCTTGCCTTTTTTGTCTGATTTACCATTTGAATTGTTGGTATTTTGAGTTCTAATTTTAGCTGAAGAAAATTAAAGTTTCCAGGGAGAAAGGTGTTAGTATTCCCAGTCCTTAAGCTAGCTTTGTTAAAAGTTTTTAAAGAGTATATAATTGCAATATTACAGCTCAAAGAAAAGAATCAAACTAGTATGATCCTGATGTCAGTACCTAACAAACTCAGAGAAATGAAAGAGAAAATAAATCAATGTTATATATGTATGAGACTGTAAGTTTATAAATAAATATGTGAAAAAGGTCACATCTGACATTATATAATTAAGAACTAAATCTTATTTGGGTTTACAGCTGAATTTATAATTGTCAAAATGATAAACCAAACCATACCAAAGTAAACAAAACAAAAACTCAGCCAAAGAATATATTTTAAAGTAGTCTAATGTTGAGAGCATTGTCAAGCACACAGATAAGCAAATTTAACTCCTCTGGCTAAATATACCTATGAGCCACAGGTTTGTGAGCTTTTAGTAAAGAAAGAAAGAAAACCCACAACATATACCATATACATGGGCAGGCATGAGAAAACATGCATATGTACACACACAGACACACATACAGACAAGATATCATGAGACAGAATCAGTAGAAACAGAAGCTAAATCAGATTCCAAAATATGTCACTTATTAAGGTTATATAAGAATACAAAATAAATGCTTCATCTATTTAGAGAAATTAAAAATGACTTCAAGTATCAAATTAAAATTCATGCTACAAAAATAGTAATTAGATTTTAAAATAGTATTTTAAACTTGGAAATGAATTGAAGTTAAAAAAAAAAAAAAGAAAAAAAACTTCCCTGAACTTTTAAATAATAGAATAGGTACAACAATACAATTAATAACAAAAAAAAGGTAAGATGTTCAAAACATACCAAAACAAAAATGACAAGGAAATATTAAAGAGAGTAAGAGGCATGGAATTAAATATTGAGAATTTTAGTGGAAATTCATAGGAAATTTTTATTAAATAATTAATTTTCTAGACTGAACTAAATATAAATAATGATTTCCAGGAGTCTAAAATCTCTAGGGTAAATGAGAATAAATCCATACCAAAGTGCAGAACCATATTGTAGTAGGCAATCTAACAGTCTTAAAGCTGTCCATGTCTTAATCCCTGGAACCTTGAGTACATTCTCTTACATGCAAATGTACTTTCCAAATGTGATTAGTGTTAAGGACCTCAAGGTGGAGACATTATTTTTTATTATCCTGGAGTGCATAATATGTTCAAATAAATCCTGAAAATCTGAACACCTTTCCATGCTGTAAACAACGAGCATGATGTTTCTGCCTCTGAAGATGAAGGAAAATGTCCAAGAGTCAAGGAAAGCAAACAGCCTTAGAGATGCAAAAGGCACAGAACCAGATGCTTCCCATAGTCTTTAGAAGGAAAGCAGATCTCTGACCTTGATTTTGGCTGAGTGAGACCTGTGTTGGACTTCTATAGAATTGTAAGACGCTGAATTTGTGCCGTTTTAAGCCATTTTATACTGGCATGCTCAACCGTTCAGTCGTAAGTCAATCACTTGTGATGCCATGGATTCTAGCCCTCCAGGTTCCTCTGGTCATGGGATTTCCAAGGTAGGAATGCTGGAGTGGGTTGTCATTTCCTCCTACAGAGGATCTCCCAACCCAGGATAAAACCACAGTTGCTGCATTGGCAGGAGCATTCTTTGCCACTGAGCCACTTGGGAAGCCCTTTAAGTCATTAGGTTTATGGTTATGTAGTGGCCACAGGATTAGAAAACATTAATTTTCATTCCAACCCAAAGGAAAGGCAATCCCAAAGAATGCTAAGACTACCACACAATTGGACTCATCTCACATACTAGTAAAGCAATGCTAAATATTCTCCAAGTTAGGCTTCGGACAGTAGGTGAACCATGAACTTTCAGATGTTTAAGTTAAATTTAGAAAATGCAGAGGAACCGAAGATCAAATTGCCAACATCTGTTGGATCATTGAAAAAGCAAGAGAGTTCCAGAAAAACATTTACTTCTGCTTTATTGACTATGTCAAAGCCTTGACTGTGTGGATCACAACAAACTCTTGAAAATTCTGAAAGAGATGAGAATACCAGACCACCTGACCTGCCTCTTGAGTAACCTGTATGCAGGTCAGGAAGCAACAGTTAGAAGTGCACATGGAACAACAGACTGGTTCCAAATCAGGAAAGGAGTACGTCAAGGCTGTATATTGTCACCCTGCTTATTTAACTTATATGCAGAGTACATCATGAGAAATACTGGGCTGGAGAAAGCACAAGCTGGAATCAAGACTTCCAGGAGAAATATCAATAATGTCAGATATGCAAAAGACACCAACCTCCTGGCAGAAAGAGAAGAACTAAAGAGTCTCTTAATGAATGTGAAAGATGAGAGTGAAAAAGTTGGCTTAAAACTCAACATTCAGAAAAGTAAGATCATGTCATCCAGTCCCATCACATCATGACAAACACATGGGGAAACAATGGAAAGACAGACTTTATTTTTGGGAGCTCCCAAATCATGTCAAATGATGACTGTAGCCATTAAGTTAAAAGACGCTTGATCCTTGGAAGAAAAGTTTTGAGCAAACTAGACAGCATATTAAAAGCAGAGACATTACTTTGCCAACAAATGTCCATCTAGCCAAAACTGTGGTTTTTCCAGTAGTCAGGTATGGATGTGATAGTTGGACTACAAAGAAAGTTGAGGTCTGAAGAATTGATGTTTTTGAACTGTGGTGTTGGAGAAGACTCTTGAGAGTCCCTTGGACTGCAAGGAGATCTAACCAGTCCATCCTAAAGGAGATCAGTCCTGAATATTCATTGGAAGGACTGATGCTGAAGCTGAAACTCCAATACTTCAGCCACCTGATGCGAAGAACTGACTCATTGGAAGAGACCCTGATGCTGGGAAAGATTGAAGGCTGGAAGAAAAGGGAATGCCAGAGGATGAGATGGTTGGATGGTATCACTGACTCAGTGGACACGAGTTTGAGCAAACTCAGGGAGATAATAAAGGATAGGGTAACCTGTTGTGCTACAGTTCACGTAGTCACAAAGAATTGGACATGACTTGGTGACTGAAAAACAACATAGCTTGTTAAAGCATTGACAAAAAGTAACTTTGTCATTATGTACAGCTGTTGTACATAATGGCAAAATTTTAATTTCTGTTTAAGTTGAAGAACCCGGTAAGCATACCTACCTTTATCTTTCATATAAAATATTAAACTAGAAGACTTTGCCAGAACAAGGAAACATAATAGACCTATAAATATAAAAGCTAAAATTGGAAACAATGGTGTATGTTGGAAGGTGATATGATTATATTCATAATCATCCATAAAGTAGACTGCTTAGTTCAGTGCATTTACCAAATTAATTTCCAATTTGTAGCAAGTGCTTATGCTGTATCTCAAGAATAGCTTTCAAAAACTAACCTTGTGCTCTTTGTTGAACTAAAGAGATATTTAGAAATATCCTCTACCTACAATACTATATACCCTTGATAATACAACTTTCTGCCTTTGTGCTCAGTTGCTCAGTCATGTCCAACTCTTTTGCAACCCCATGGACTTTAGCCTACTAGGTTCCTCTGTCCATGGGATTTTCCAGGCAAGAATACTGGAGTGGGTTACCATTTCCTCCTCCAAGGAATCTCCCTGACCCAGAGATCAAACCCACATCTCCTGCATCTTCTGCATTGGCAGGCAGACTCTTCACCACTGAGATCCTTGGGGAGCCAGGATAACGTCTTGAGATATATATTTTAGTTGCCCCAATGCTTATAATAGGCTCCTTTCCTTATTATAATAAAATGAAAAGGCATAAAAATCTAGGAAAAGAAAAAACTTAGAAGAACAAAATTGTTAATTTCAAATTTGGTTAGGCAACAACTGTGTGAATGAAAATGGCTATCTGATTGTCTACCTCCCGTGAATAACAGTTGCAAGACCTGGTTATTGTGAGTGGTAAGTGTGAATTCTCAGCTGAATGCTTTCTAGGTAAAATGATACCTTATGGAGTGCTAAGGAATGGTTTTGGTTATTTAAGGGTGTGTGTGTGTGTGTGTGTGTGTGTGTGTGTGTGTGAGAGAGAGAGAGAGACAGAGACAGAGACAGACAGAAAAGAAGAAGTTTCATTATTATCCAAATAACCACAACACAAATATTTTATCATGAAATTCTCTCTTCTGTATTGAAATATATTCTATTTTGCTTGTGAAAATTCTATTTATAATTTAGTGAAAAATATGACTGTATAATTGTGCCTTATAAAACTGTATTGAATATCCACTATGGAGTAGAAAACACATGGGAATTGTAGATGCACTTGAGTATACAAAATGATATTTGCAAAAATACTTCATGTGTAGTAGACTTATAAACATACAAGAAAATCATCTGTTATGATAAAAGCTAAATGATTTGGAGTATCAATAAAGTGTTAAGCAAATGATGGCTCATGTCTTAAATGCTATTATGTAAATACAAATAATTGAAATAATTTTCTGTGTGCAATTCACTTATCTAGAATACAGCAACAAAATATTTTCCTCACCGTGGGAAATGTTAAATTGATAGAAACACATTCATCTTTTTATGAACACATGAAATTTAGCTCAATTATATAGATGGCTACTTATTTACAATGGAGTTGGATTGATTAATTTGAGACATATACTGTTATTCTCTCAATTCAATTCAGTTCAGTTCAGGAGCTCAGTCATGTCCGACTCTTTGTGACCCATGGACTACAAGCATACCAGGCCTCTCTGTCCATCATCAACTCCCAGAGTTTACTCAGACTCATGTTCATTTAGTCGTTGATGCCATCCTACCATCTCATCTTCTGTCATCCCCTTTCCCTTTAGCATTAAATTTTTCCCAGCATCAGAGCCTTATCAAAAGAGTCAGTTATTCCCATCAGGTGTCCGAAGTATTGGAGTTTCAGCTTCAGCATCAGTCCTTCTAATGAATATTCAGGACTGATTTCCTTCAGGATGGACTGGTAGGATCTCCTTGCAGTCCAAGGGACTCTCAAGAGTCTTCTCCAACACAACAGTTCAAAAGCATCAGTTTTTTGGTGCTCAACTTTCTTTATAGTCCAACTCTCACATCCATGCTTGACTACTGGAAAAACCATAGCCTTGACTAGACAGACGTTTGTTGGCAAAGTAATGACTCTGCTTTTTAATATGCTGTCTAGGTTGGTCATAGCTTTTTTTCCAAGAAGCAAGCATTTTTAATGCCATGGCTTGCAGTCACCATCCGCAATGATTTTCTAGCCCCCCAAAATAAAGTCTCCAACTGCTTCCACTCTTTCTCCATCTATTTGCCATGAAGGGATGGGACCAAATGCCATGATCTTAGTTTTCTGAATATTGAGCTTTAAGCCAACTTTTTCACTCTCCTCTTTCACTTTCATTAAGAGGCTCTTTAGTTTTTCTTCGCTTTCTGCCATGGTGTCATCTATGTATCTGAGGTTATTGATATTTCTCCTGGCAATCTTGATTCCATCTTGTGCTTCCTCCAGCACAGCGTTTTTCATGATGTATTCTGTGTATCAGTTAAATAAGCAGAGTGACAATATACAGGCTTGACGAACTCCTTTTCCTATTTGGAACCAGTCTATTGTCCCCTATCCAGTTCTAACTGTTGCTTCCTGACCTGCATACAGATTTCTCAAGAGGCAGGTCAGGTGGTCTGGTATTCCCTCTCTTTCAGAATTTTCCACAGTTTATTTTGATCCACACAGTCAAAGGCTTTGGCATAGTCAATAAAGCAGAAACATATGTTTTTCTGGAATTCTCTGGCTTTTCCCATAATCCAATGGCTGTTGGCAGTTTGATCTCTGGTTCCTCTGCCTTTTCTAAATCCAGCTTGTACATCTGAAAGTTCACAGTTCACGTACTGTTGAAGAGTGGCTTGGAGAGTTTTGAGCATTACTTTACTAGTGTGTGAGATGAGTGCAGTTGTGCAGTAGTTTGAGCATTGTTTTTCATTGCCTTTCTTTGGGATTCGGATGAAAACTGACCTTTTCCAGTCCTGTAGCCACTGCTGAGTTTTCCAAATTTGCTGGCCTATTGAAAGTAGCACTTTCACAGCATCATCTTTCAGGATTTGAAACAGCTCGACTGGAATTCCATCACCTCCACTAGCTTTGTTCATATTGATGCTTCCTAAGGCCCACTTGACTTCACATTCCATGATGTCTGGCTCTAGGTCAGTGATCATACCATTGTGATTATCTGGGTTCCGAAGATTTTTTTTTTTTTGTATAGTTCTGTGTATTCTTGCCACCTCTTCTTAATATTTTCTGCTTTTGTTAGCTCCATAACATTTCTGTCCTTTATTGAGCCCATCTTTTCATGAAGTGTTCCCTTGATATCTCTAATTTACTTGACGAGATCTCTAGTCTTTCCCATTCCATTGTTTCCTCTATTTCCTTTCCTTGATCAATGAGGAATGCTTTCTTACTTATCTTTCCTTGCTATTCTTTGAAACTCCGCATTCAAATGGCTATATATTTCCTTTTCTCCTTTCCTTTCTGCTTGCCTTCTTTTCACATCTAGTTGTAAGGCCTCCTTAGGCAGCCATTTTGCCTTTTTGGTATCTTTTTTTGTGGATGGTCTTCATCTCTCTGTCCTGAACAATGTCATGAACCTCTATCCATAGTTCATCAGGCACTCTATCAGTACTAATCCCTTGAATGTATTTCTCACTTCCACTGTATAATCATAAGGGATTTAATTTAAGTCATACCTGAATGGTCTTGTGGTTTTCCCCACTTTCTTATATTTAAGTCTGAATTTGGCAATAAGGAGTTCATGATCTGAGCTCTAGTCAGCTCCTGGTCTTTCTTTTGCTGACTGTATAGAACATCTCCATTTTGGCTGCAAAGCATATACTCAGTCTGCTTTTGGAATTGACCATCTGGTGATCCATGTGTAAAGTCTTCACTTGTGTTGTTGGAAGAGGGTGTTGGCTATGACCAGTGTGTTCTCTTGGCAAAACTCTATTAGCCTTTGCCCTGCTTCATTCTGTACTCCAAGGCCGAATTTGCCTGTTACTCCAGGTGTTTTCTGACTTCCTACTTTTGCATTCCAGTCCCCTATAATAAAAAGGACATCTGTTCTGGGTGCTAGTTCTAGAAGGTATTTAGGTCTTCATAGAACCATTCAACCTCAGCTTCTTCAGCCTTACTTGTTGGGGCATAGACTTGGATTACCATGATAGTGAACGGTTTGCCTTGGAAATGAACAGAGATCATTCTGTCGTTTCTGAGACTTCATCCAAGTACTGTGTTTTGGATTCTTTTGTTGACTATGACGGCTACTCCATTTCTTCTAAGGGATTCTTCCCCACAATAGTAGATATAATGGTCAGGAATTAAATTCACCCATTCCAGTCCATTTTAGTTTGTTGATTCCTAAAATGTTGATGCTCACTCTCACCATCTCCTGTTTGACCACTTCCAATTTGCCTTGACTCATGGACCTAACATTTCAGGTCCTATGTATTATTGCCCTTACAGCATCAGACTTTGCTTCTATCACCAGTTACATCGGCAACCGAATGCTGTTTTTGCTTTGGTTCCATCTCTTCATTCTTTCTGGAGTTATTTCTCCACTAATCTCCAGTAGCCTATTGGGCACCTACTGACCTGGGGAGTTCTTCTTTCAGTGTCCTATCTTTTTGCCTTTTCATACTGTTCATGGGGTTCTCAAGGCCAGAATACTGAAGTGGTTTGCTGTTCTTTTCTCCAGTGGACCACATTTTTTTCAAAACTCTGCATCATGACCCATCTGTCTTGGGTGGCCCTACATGACATGGATCATAGTTTCATTGAGTTAGACAAGACTGTGGCCCATGTGATCAGATTGGTTAGTTTACTGTGATTGTGGTTTTCAGTCATTCTTCCCTCTGATAGAGAGGGATAAGAGGCTTATGGAAGCTTCCTTATGGGAGAGACTGACTTGAGGGGGAAGCTGAATCTTGTTCTGATGGGGAGGGGGGCACGCTCAATAAATCTTTAATCCAATTTTCTGTTGATGGGTGAAGCTGTGTTCTCTCCATGCCATGTTTACCTGGGGCCAAACTATGGTGGAGGTAACAAATGTAGTGATAACAATATACATGTCAATAGGAATAAATGGGGCCATCTCAGTAATCTGGTCAATAAACTTTGAGATTCAAATTCCACAGGGAATGTAATTATTTAAAACACTCTCAAGGGAAAAAGCATTAATTATATAAGGACAGCAAGCAAAATTAACTCTTACCAAATATGTCTAATATCCTTCATTCAGCAGTCTTCCTAAAGGTAAATTTATATACATGCATTAATATACTATTTCTAAGTAAATTTTACTTAAATTTGGTATTTTCCATGAAAAAAAAACCTTTTTAGAAAATTCCAGTAATATACAGAAATTTTTGGAAACATAAATTACTGATCTAGTATTATGCATTTTAACTGATGAGCTGTGTCTTTAAAAGTGGAACACTTCCAACATCAGAAGTATTTATTTTTTAAAAAAAGTATTTCTCTCTGGTATCTCAAGGTTAAAATATAACAAAGCTGCCTTCTGAGAAACATTTCTGAATGTATCTGCTGAATGAACTAATTACCCACTTGTAGACATCTCAGCTAATTAAATCCAACAGAGGAATTATCAAACATAGCACTTTTGGAAGAGAAAGTGCTTCTTGGGTCTACTGAAACTCATTTCAGAAATGAAGAAAGCTAGAATCAAAGACAACTGTAAAAATAATTCTGAAAAATGAACAGTTAGCTGCATTTAGATAGCATTCTGTTATTTATATTCTGACAAGAAAACATGTTGTATATTTGTATGAAAATCATTTAAGGCAAAGTGCATGTTATAAAACCTCTACATTACACAAAGAGAAATGATCATTCTTAAATGATTGTTAACATTTAAATGTCATTATAAATGTATTTTCATACTATTCATGGCGTTCTCAAGGCAAGAATACTGATTTGCCATTCCCTTCCCCAGTGGATCACGTTTTGTCAGAACTTCCACCATAAAGAAAGCTGAATGCCAAAGAAATGATGCTCTTGAACTGTGATGACTCTTGAGAGTCCCTTGGACTGCAAGGAGATCCAACCAGTCCATCCTAAAGGAGACCAGTCCTGAATATTCCTTGGAAGGACTGACACTAAAGCTGAAACTCCAATACTTTGGCCACCTGATGCGAAGAACTGACTTACTGGAAAAGACCCTGAGGCTGGGAAAGATTGAAGGCAGGAGGAGAAGGGGACAACAGAGGATGAGAGGGTTTGATATCATCACTGACTCGATGGACATGGATTTGAGCAAACTCCTAGAGTTGATGATAGACAGGAAATCCTGGCATGCTGCATTCCATGGGGTAAAAAAGAGTTGATCACGACTGAGCAACTGAACTGAAATGAATGTTCAGTATCCAGTCAGTTGTAATTGATGGCCCTTCTTTGTAGTTCTTATACTTTTCCTTTATGCAGTACTTGGAGTAACCAAAGTCCCCTCTGAAGTTACCATAAAATCAAGGAACATCCTAAATACAAAGACCAAGATTTCACTATGATGTCTAGAGTAGAGTTGTAGCTCTCATAAACCTTAGCATCATTTAGAAATGCATTTGAAGGCCAAAAAATTCAAAAAAATCCAACTGGTAATAGTTTCAGTGAGTAGATTATTTTTCCTCACATACCAAAAAATGAAGAGGTAACAGCTAGGTCTTGTGTAATGGTTCAATAATACCCTTCTTTTTTTCTCCTCCACTGTATATACTTAGTAAATTGGCCCATCCTTTGCATGGATGAAGAATCTCTATTGAAGCTTGGGACTTCAATTTCTGCTTTAAAGCAGGAAAAAGTAAAAATAAATAGAATATTTTCTAAGAAATTTGTCCTCCATCCCAGGAAATTTCTGGGTAATTTCATTGTTTGTAATTTTTATATCATGGATACTAAAAGAAAAAAAGAAAGAAAAAAAGAAGAAGAAAAGGTATTTATTAGACAAATTTAAAGCCTTATGATCATACGGACTCTCACATTGCAATGGCGAAAATTAGTAGATATGTTTGAAGTATAAAATATATTCAGACACTGTTTGTTTGGAATTGTGCTGTCTGTTAGCTATTGTGTTACAGATTTTTTAATTGCCTACTTTGCTCCTTGGAAGCAAAGCTGTGACCAACTTAGACAGCATATTGAAAAGCAGAGACATTACTTTGTTCACCAAGGTCTGTCTTGTCAAGCTAATAAAAAGGCATTTATTAGCCAAACTTAAAGCCTTATTGTCAAAAATGATTATTTTTCCAGGATTCAGTTCTATCTTTCAGTATTTTCTTCATGCAATAGTGCCTGATATTGCATTCTTACAGATTATTTCCATTTTTATTTTTCTGTGTCTTTAGTCCTGAAGAGGTAAGAGATCAATTAACAGAGATTTGGTAAAGGATAGTTTTAGACTTTTTACACATTTCTCCCAGTGTGTATGAGAACTCAGCTCCATCCACCTCTTTCTCCTAGGAGAATTTATGCTTGGTGCAGAGTTTGATAACAAATATAATTTTAAAAGATATAGTTTCTCAACCTTCTACAGAGAAGAGTAACTTATAACAGTAAACAATTACTTAGTTTTGACAATGTGCCAAGTATTATCTGCTAATTTCACTCATTTAATCCTTGCATAAACCATCTGACTTTATTTTGCAGACAATAAGCCTACAGCTCAATAGAGCTTAAGTGACCTTCCCAGGGTCACTCAGGTTTTTCTTGGCAGAGCCAGAGTTTACACCCAGGTAACCTGGCTGGAGACTGATAGTCCTAAATACACTATAGTAGCAGCGGTTCTGTATTTCTTCAAATGATGCTGCTGCAGGGAATTCTAAACCATCCTACATTTCCTCATTCAATCAGGCAAGCTAAAGCTATAATGAGGAATGTATGTCTCATGTGAATTATGAGAAATAATAAAGTAAAATTTGAAAGCTATTGTGTGAAAACCAAATTTTAAACATCTTTCCCCTTATATTTTCATTGGAATTAATGTGATACAAACCCCCAACTGTCTTTTAAGATATGTTAATTAAGCAAATGAATTCAGGCTCTATCAAGGGCAGTTTTGAGAGTGAAAGGTGTAGTATTAGTAATTAACCCAGGGTAATAGAAAATAAAACAGAATTACTTCCCCTATCCCTCATAAACTGGGACTTTTCACCATCCTAATTTTAAGTATTCAAATTCAGCAGAATTATTTTGTTGCAACAAACAGAAAATTCTAATTTAATTGATTCTTCCAGGTTCTTCTGAAACAATAAATTCATTTTTTTTTAATACATCTTTTTTATTTTATGTAGGTAACTGTCACCTGTTCAACTAATATGCCTAAATGTGACCTTGTTTCTGATTGTCTTGTCAGGCTCCTTACTGGAGTAATCATATTCATTATTCAATCTTTGGGTGGAAAATAGAAGCAAACCCATGGAACAGCACATTATGACATGAGATAATGATCTCGAGCTTTGAAATTCACGGTTTCAAGATCTCCTTAACGTTTGTTTCCTGAAAATGTTTCAGTTTTGTCCCAATGTGTATATTATAGTGTGTGGGGATTGCTCTTAGTATGACACATGGCTGTGAGTTAGTATTTCTTAGAAAAGTGAATACTTGAATAGTGATTGGGCAAAATACTGTGGATTACTTAAATACATGTGTTTACATTTTGCATAGCAGTATCATCCTCAAGAGTCAGCCAGCTGGTCTTTTGCAGTGACTCTTCTATTCCTGAAGGAAGAAAGATGTCATAAGATGTAGAGCTCAGCTCCGATCACAGTACTCTCTTGCTCAAAGACACTCAGTCAATTCCAACTTTCTACAAAGGCAATCTAACTTTTTAGCCATGGTTTCACAATCCAGCCCCTTTTAACACTCTATTATCGTTAAAACATTTTTCCTATGTATTAATATTTATGAACCCAGGAAATTTTTCACAATAATTATTCCTTCATCATGACTCTTTAAAGTTTAGTTCTGTAATCAGGTTTCCAAGTTCATTGATTTTTCTTCTGATTTCTCTAAACTACTGCTAAAATTTTCCAATGTTATTTTTACTTGAGAATTAGTGTTCTTCAATTCAAGAGCTGTGACTTGATTCTTTTTTCATATCTAACTTTTCTCACTATGTTATATTCCCAGTTTCCGTTAAATTATTGGTCATACTTACAATGGTGATTTTAGAGTTCTTGCTTTCTAATTACACTAATTTGTCATTTCTGGATTTGTTTCTACTGAATGATTTTCCTCCTCATTATGGTGCACATTTTTCTGATTCTTCACACTTATGGTACATTTTATTTGATGCTGGGTATTTTGATTTTGATTGTGTATTTTTGACTGTCTAAATTTTGTTGTCTTTTAAAATAACATTATTATTTTAAAATAAGGTTATTATTTTGTCATTTAGCCCCAGATGGCTCAGTAGTAAAGAATCTGCATGCACATGAAGGAGATGCAAGAGACAAAGGTTTGCTCCCTGGGACGATCCTCTAGAGGAAGAAATGGCAACCCACACCAATATTCTTACCTGGAAAATCCTATGGACAGAGGAGTCCGGTGGGGTACAGTCCATGGGGTCACAAAGACTCAGACATGGCTGAGCAAGAAAGTAAAGTTCAGTTACTTGCAGATCAAGTGGATCTTTTTGGAACCTCCTTTTTATGCTTTATTTGGCAGAGCGACATTGCCCCTTGGATTTAGACAGAATACGTATGGAGACCTTGCTGAATGCATCAGGTAAGTAGTAAAGTCTTTCCAGTCACACCACTTGGGACTAGGATATTTCCCCACTCTTTGTGAGTACTGGGCTTTATTCATCTTATAGTGCCTTAGTAGTGGTTACTTCATTGCCTTATGAGATTCCCACTTGCATGTGCAATTTACCATTCCATAAAAACTCAGGGCTTTCCTTTTACAGAATAGTTTGTCTCTCTATCTGAAGATCTCTCTTCTCCTTGGTACCATGCTCCACAGCTTCTAGTTATGTCAGCCTGACTCCCAACTTTTCCCTCAAATAAGTGAGACTGCTATGATCTTTTTGGGGTTCCCCACCTTGTTCTTCATTCTGGAAAGCACTTTGCGGGTGAAGGTGACAGCAATCATAGTGCTCATTTGTTTCCTTTCTCTTGCTGATCACTCTCCAACACTGTCTCAAAACTACTGACTCATTCCCCCACCCCCACCCCCCGCCCAGGTTTCTAGTGTAAAGTGTGAGGGCAAGTTCAGAGTCAGTTATTCTTTAATGAGCAAAAGCAGCAGTCCTCAACATGATTTTAATATACAAGAGTTTCTAGCTTCAAGATCATTCCCAGTCAGGATTTTGATATTGTTTTTTCATTTTCTTTTATCTAGTGTTGTTGATGTCAGTGTGAACTTTGTTTCTTTCTTATTGTTTACACAGTATTGTGTAATTTTAAATTATTCTTTTCAATCTTTAACATTAACTTTCTAACAGTAGTATTTTAATAATGATTATTATTTCTGTAGTAATTACTGTCTTTTTGTTTCCTTATATATTTCACTCTCTCTCATATCCCTCTTTCTTTCCATCAGACTTCAACTGAAATATGGCCCAAGGGAGGTGTGACTGGGAGACTGAATGGGAGAGATGATGAGTCAGTCAGTGAGTTCATCTCCTATTCACTGTTTCAGATATTATCCCAGACAGTAATGGCATCTCCTTTTTGACTCCAGTTCTTGAAAATGAGCTCCTACTTCTGTGTTCTTTGCTCCTGTTCATCACTGTATTTTCCTCACTCTCTTATCTGGAAACGAGCTGTGGTACCAATGTATTTTGACCACATCAATCAAAGATACATTTGAGTTAGTCTTGTCAGATTTTCTGATTTACATAGACCATGTAACTAGAATATCAGACTGATTTTACATTAATATGACAAAATAATTGATGGCTTAAAATTTTTTTTCTTAATTTCTGTCTATATTTTGAACTGGATAAAGCCAAATACTATTTATAAAACAACTTTTCACAGCTCTTCAGAGAGTTGATTCCCCACAATGTTAAAAATAAGTCATTCTGTCATTTATCAATCAGTTATTTATTCTGAGATAATTCATTCTTTTCACTGACTACCAATGATTCTTTGCAATTTTACTAAAAAAAAAATCAATAACACATTAAAAATAATATTCAATATATTTTTGATACTTGCTCTATTATTTAAGGCAATTTTAAGTAATATGAAAAGTTTTTCTTAGTAATTACTAGACACCTAGAAAACTGAGCCTGATTAATACTGGGAACCTATTAAAATTTTATTTATATAGTTATTCCAGGAAGTCTATTGAAGTTTATGGACATTATAGTCTCATATTCTAAGACAAGTATAATGCATAGTATAGAGCAACAAAAGGTATCACTTAACTTTTTACCATCTGGAATAGATAGTTATTAACTGAGCGACTGAACTGAACTGAACTAAATGTTATACTTGCATGCAGCTCTTTCAAAAATAAAATAAATATAATATTACATATAAAGTTTGGGCTCCTTTGACCTCTACAAACTGTCATTTCTCTCATCTCCAGAGTTAAACACTGTGATGAAGATGGTGATACTTCTTCAAGGGCACATTCTATACTTTGATAAATACATGCATTACATCTGAATGCTATAAAAAAGGCTCCATGTTTAATTTTTAAAAATCACTTTGGAGTAGATACATGATTCAGCAATTGTTTTTCATTTACATGTATGCTTTGATAATATAAATATATTTATACTATTAAATCTAATTTGATTCTTTTGTTTATAGTATATTTTATGAATCATTTATTTATGTTCATATCAATGAGTAGGTATAATGGAGCTAGCCCATAAAAGGCCTTGAAAGCCCATTATGTGTATGTCTTCTCAAATCATACTTAGTGACATTACATTGGTGGATCAAAATTGGCCATGGTGATAGTATTTACATCACGAAAATTGGCAAATGTTCCAAAACAAGATTTTCTTGTAGTTCAGATGGTGAAGAATCTGTCTTCAATGTGGGAGATCTAGGTTTGATCCTGGGGTTGGAAAGTTCCCCTGGAGAATGGAAGGGCAGTTCAATCCAGTGTTCTTGTCCAGAGAATTCCAGTGGACACAGAAGCCTCAGTTCAGTTCATTTCAGTCGCTCAGTCATGTTCAACTCTTTGAGGGGCCATGAATTGCAGCACGCCAGGCCTCCCTGTCCATCACCAATTTCCAGAGTTCACTCAAACTCACATCCATTGAGTCGGTGATATCATCCAGCCATCTCACCCTCTGTCGTCCCCTTCTCCTCCTGCCCCCAACCCCTCCCAGCATCAGTCTTTTCCAATGAGTCAACTATTCACATGAGGTGGCCAAAGTATTGGAGTTTCTGCTTTAGCATCATTCCTTCCAAAGAACACCCAGGACTGATCTCCTTTAGAATGGACTGGTTGGATCTCCTTGCAGTCCAAGGGACTCTCAAGAGTCTTCTCCAACACCACAGTTCAAACGCATCAATTCTTCAGTGTTCAGCTTTCTTCACAGTCCAACTCTCACACCCATACATGACCACTGGAAAAACCACAGCCTTGACTAGACGGACCTTTGTTGGCAAAGTAATGTCTCTGCTTTTGAATATGCTCTCTAGGTTGGTCATAAATTTTCTTCCAAGGAGTAAGAGTCTTTTAATTTCATGGCTGCAGTCACCATCTACAGTGATTTTGGAGCCCCCAAAAGTGAAGTCTGCCACTGTTTCCACTGTTTCCCCATCTATTTGCCATGAAGTGATGAGACCAGATGCTAGTAGGCTACAATCCATGGGATCACAAAGACTCAGACATGACTGAGTGACTAACACTTTCACTTTCAAATATCTAGTTTGGCACAGAGGGTAAAGCATCTACCTGTCATATGGGTGATGTGGATTCGATCCCTAGGTTTAGTTGGCCCCCTGGAGGAGGGCATATCTATCCACTCCAGTATTCTTGCCTGGAGAACCCCCATGAACAGAAGAGCCAGTCGGGCTACAGTCCATGAGGTTGCAAAGAGTGGGGCATGACTGAGAGACCGAGCACATACTACAAACATCAACCAGCACACCACTCGGTGCACATATTGTTATAATACTGTTATTTCAAAAAATCCTGAAATAAATATTTTTATGAAGTACCCTTGTCCACATACACAATTATTATTAGGAAATGCACTAGAAAATAAGCACTGAGTTGCTATGTTGCCATGTTTATTAAATGATAATTGAAGTCTTAAAGTTTATTTTCAAGAAACATGGTTAAATTGCTCTATAAAGTAGGTATAATAATTTGCACACCACCAGCAAAGTTGAAAAGCTCTTAGTCTTTCTATCTCTAGGCCATCATTAAAGATTGTCAGAGTATTATTATTATATGATTATTTTACTTGATTTACTTGATAATTTTATGATTACAACTTTGGCTGAAAATTATTTTATTCCATAGATTTTTAAGTCTAGCTCTATCATATGCCAAGTTCTTACTCCATCCGATGAGATGTTTATCTTTACCTGCACCTATAATGAGGGAGAAGGCAATGGCAACCCACTCCACTACTCTTGCCTGGAAAATCCTGTGGACAGAGAGGCCTGGTAGGCTGAAGTCCATGAGGTTACTACCAGTAGGGCAAGACTGAGCAACTTCACTTTCACTTTTCACTTTCCCACATTGAAGAAGGAAATGGCAACCCACTCCAAAGTTCTTGCTTGCAGAATCCCAGGGACAGGGGAGCCTGGTGGGCTGCCGTCTATGGGGTCGCACAGTGTCGGACATGACTGAAGCGACTTAGCAGCAGCAGCAGCAACACCTGTATGAACTGCTTTGTCTATGTTTACTCAATAAGTCTATCTATTACTACAATATCTATGAATACAACAACCTTTCATTCACTGCTTATTTTTCACTTTTAAAACTGCAGTGGTATCTATCTTATCAATATAATTTTAATTAAAGTCTATTAATATTAAACTCAAATTACTAATTAATTTTGAGAAAACTTACTACTATGACAAAATGAATTTTTTCACCTTGGATATGGAGATTCTTCTCTTTTAGAGCTTCTGTCAATGCCATCCATAATTTTTAAATTTGTATTTATATTACTCTAGCACATTTTTGATATATTACTGTACATTGCAAACTTTGTTGATGTGAATGAATTTGTTGTTATATTTTTTGTTGCCAGAATAATGCTGAATTTTTAATATTCTTCAAGAATCTCTCTGAACTCTTATATCTTTCACCTTAGATTACTATTACAGATTCTCTTGAATTTCTGTATTATTATAAATAGGGCATATACTGATATAACATCAGAATTAACTCTTCAATCCAATTCCTTTCAATAGTAGTTTTGCTTTGTATTCTTTTTTGATCTACTAGTAGGTTTAGGGTCACTGTCATAATTTTCAATGTTGAGGTCCATAGATTAGAGCAAATTTTTTTGAATATAACAATGATTGAATGATTCATCATTGAGTTTGATGCTTGATAAACTTTATTTGGTAAATAAATTTGTACTCAGTTTTGTAAATGTTAAAATTAAACATTATTCAAAATATTCATGTATTGATTATGATATTTATGATATTTCCTTTAATTTTATCTTATATACATCCATGTGTTTATCTTTTCAGGCCTGTGATGAAGCCTAGAATACACTATATAATAAGACTGTCTGGATGCTTTAATCTGAGGCTAACATTAAAGTGAGTTCTTAGTTTTTTTTTAATCTTTAGGGTCAACTTTAAAGTAATGTTGACTAGTAAGAAATGTAATGCCTATCAAAAACACATATTAAAAACTTTATGATTCATAACCTAATGTGGCTTGACCAGAGTTCATGAAAGAAGTAAACTGATGTGTTGTTCTTAAGAAGCTCCCAAGCACATATATTAAGTTACCACACATATATATGTGTGTATATATATATATATATATATATATATATGGACATACATACATAATATAAAAATTACCTTTTTTAAAGAATTTTACTCTTCATTCAAATTTTCTTAATTGTTTTCCTTGTGTTATTCTTACAGTGCTACCTATCAGAGAGCCATTTTCAAGGAAGATTTGAGGCTTTTTACTATGCTTATTTTTTCTCTTTTTAACATCACAGATAATGACTGATACAACAGAGAACAGTCTGCTTTTCACTCTTCTGTTTTATTTTACTTCAACAGCAGTTTGCTTTATGATGATTTTAAATTAAAAAAAAACTATAAACCCACTTTTCTATTTTATTTCCCCATTCCACAATATTTGATGATGGCATATTAATATTCTATCAGGTTGTTTCATATTTAATATTGTACCTAGGTTAGATTGCTTTCTGGTTTCCTTTACAAAATTACACTAATTTCATAGAAAGCAGGTTGTCCTAACCTGTTTTTCTACTCTGTCTTTTCAGAAAGAGTATTTAGAAAATATGCTCCTTGATAATTTAGTAAAATCTCTTTGTAATATTGATAGTGCTTTATCTTGAGTGGAATGATTTTTATTACCAAATAACATTCCTTAAGGGATATTGTATCTTTTGATATTGTTTTCCTTTGAGTAGTTTAATTAACTTATTTTCCCCAGATAATTTCCATTTTCATCTTATAATTTATTTGAATAAATTTATTGATAATGTAACCATAATTTTTCCCATTTTTTCTCTCTCTAGTGTATTAGTATTTTATATTGTTTTAGTCTTCCCAGGTGCCTCTAAGGTAAAGAACCTGCCCACCAATGCAAGAGACACAGGGAACTCAGATTTGATAGCTGATTCAGAAAGATCCCCTGGAGGAGGGCATGGCAACCCACTCCAGTATACTTGACTGGAGAATCCCATGGACAGAGGAGTCTGGCAGGCTATAGCCAGGGGGATGCAAAAGGTCAGACATGACTGAAGTAACTTAGCATGCACAAAGTCTTCCTACATGAAAATGTTTATGTCTTACCCTTCCAAAAATTTTCAACTTACCTAGATTATTCACATGTTCTTTAACAAAATTCTTTAACTTATATATTATTTTATTAGCTCTTTTACTTTTTCATTATTGATTATTTAAAAAAATTCAGATTCCTTCCTAATTCTGATTATAAATATCCCATATGTTTTTGTTATATACTTGTTTTGTTAGCTTTCTTTTTCTTCACAGAAACAGAGTATTTGTAGTAATAGTAGTCATAGTAGAGAGGATTTCCTATCATCAATGCCATTTGGGAAGTTATATACATGTATAAATTATATA
This sequence comes from Budorcas taxicolor, assembly GCF_023091745.1. NCBI lineage: Eukaryota > Metazoa > Chordata > Mammalia > Artiodactyla > Bovidae > Budorcas > Budorcas taxicolor. Next base: position 77,788,761 of record NC_068910.1, read on the forward strand.
AATTGGGAATTTATATAAATTATAAATTGGGAAAGGAGTACATCAAGGCTGTATATTTTCACCCTGCTTATTTAACTTACGTGCAGAGTACATCATGCAAAAAGCCAGGTTGGATGAAGCACAAGCTGGAATCAAAATTGCAGGGAGAAATATCAACAACCTTAGATAGGCATATGACACCACCTTTATAGCAGAAAGAAACAAGAAACTAAAGAATCCCTTGATGAAGGTGAAAGAGGAGAGTGAAAAAGCAGGCTTAAAACTCAACACTTGAAAACTAAGAGCATGGCATCTTGTCCCATCACTTCATGGCAAATAGATGGGGGAAGAATGTGTGAAACAGTGAAAGACTTTACTTTCTTGGGCTCCAAAATCACTGTGGATAGTGACTGAAGCCATGAACTTAAAAGATACTAGCTCCTTGGAAGAAAACCTATGACAAAACTAGGCATTATTAAAAAGAAAAGATATTATTTTGCCAACAAAGGTCCTTACAGTCAAAGCTATGCTTTTTCTAGTAGTCACGTATGGATATGACATCTGGACCATAAAGAAGGCTGAGCACTAAAGAACTGATGCTTTCAAACTGAGGTGTTGGAGAAGACTCTTGAGAGTCCTTTGGACTGCAAGGAGATCAAATCAGTCCATCCTAAAGGAAATCAGTTCTGGATATTCATTGGAAGGACTGATGCTGAAACTGAATCTCCAATACTTTGGCCACCTGAGGCAAAGAGCTGACTCATTTGTAAGGTCACAGACACTGGGAAAGATTGAAGGCAGGAAGAGAAGAAGATGACAGAGGAAGATATGCTTGGATGGCATCACTGACTCAATAAACATGAGCTTGAGCAAGTTCCAGAAGATAGCAATGGACAGGAAAGCCTGGTATGCTGCAGTTTATGGGGTTGCAAAGAGTCAGACACAACTGAGTGACTGAACAACAATATGGGTAAAATGGTTTACCTGGTGGCTCAAGAAGGTAAAGGATCCACTTGTAGTGCAGGAGACCAGGGTTCAGTTCCTAGATCAGACGATCCCCTGGAGAACTGAATGGCTACCCACTCCAGTTTCTTTCTTTCTTTTTTTTTTTTTTTTTTTGACTGGTGAATTCCACAGATAGAGGAGCCTTGTGGGCTACAGTCCATGGGATTGCAGAGAGCTAGACATGACTGAGTGACTAACACTTTGACTTCACTTCACATACAGGTACAAAACAAGGCCCCACTTAAAGGGACTACCTGGTTGTAAGCATTCTAGAAACTATGTGATTGAAAAGCCATGAGGCCCCTCTGCTGCAGTGACGGAGTTTTTCTCCAAGCCTCAGTGTTACAGCAATATGATGTGCTAGAAGCTTAGTTTCCAGCTTAATCGTGCCTAATTAGTATTCACAGCTGGGGAAGAATTCTCCACCGCCGTGTTCACATGGCTGAATGAATTCTAGCCATGGTATCTCACCCACTTGAGCACTGATTTCCATGGGGCGCAGTAGAAAGCCAATTCCATTACTGGGATGAGTTATCTTTTAAATATAATAAATATTTCATAATTACAGTGATTGCTCTTTAACTTACCAGTTCATACCAAGAGAATTATTTCACTTTCAGATGTTGGCAACTGTATTGTTTACACATGCTATAGAAAAATAAAGTAGGATAAACTGAGTTTGAAATGTCAGAGAATCTTCTGTTTTTCTTCACGCCCTCTGCTAATTAAAAGTGTTAGACATCCTAGTTCTACCTTATGTTGGATTATCTTTAAAATCTTGACATATATAGCTATAGATAGAATATAGACAGATTTTCACAGTTGTACTGTGCTTGAATTATCACAATTTTAGATTAATTCCACTCTGTCATTACCATTTTAATATTAAAAAATATTTATTATTGGCTCTGCTGGGTCTTTGTTGCTGTGCACAGACTTTCTCTAGCTGCAAAGAGCAGGGGCTACCCTCTAGTTGCTGTGAGTGGCTTCTCATTGGGGTTAAACAGTTCTGCTGTGGAGCACATGGGCACATGGGTTTCAGTAGTTGCAGCACATGGGCTCAGTAGTTGCTGACTCTGAGGCTCCTTAGAACAGTCTCAACTACGTCACTCAGGCTGTGGGCTTCATTGCTCCTCGGCATGAAGGATTTTCCCAGATCAGGGATCAAACACATGCCTCTGGCAATTGACAAATGGACTCTTCACCACTGAGCCACCAGAGAAGACCTGTCACTATTATTTTAAAGAGGAGCTAATATTTTGTGCCTGAGACATCATTATATAATTGTCAGTTAAATTCCATATGATTAATGAAATGCACAGGAAGTAAAGAAAAATGAGTAATCCCTCTCAGGGAGGAGACATCTCATGAGAGAGAACACAAATGAAACTCAAGACAATTCTGTTTTTGGAGAGATAGACTTCATAAATGCCAGTTTTAGTCTTCAGAAAAGGAAGAATTGTTTCTCAGTTTTAAAGTTTAAAGGGCTTTACTTATTTCTGGAGACATGATTAGTGCTATATGCTGCTAGCTGATTGAATTGATCTAATCAATTATATTTTAATAAATAAAAATGCTTAAATTGAATTATACATATCAAAATGAGATCTGTGGTTAATTATTCTGGCCAATAATTATGATATGTAAAAGTTCTGTGCCATGTATAAATAAATATTATTGATATAAACATGATTTTATTGCAGTAAGTTATATTTCAGAGTAAATAAAGGATAATTAAATGATGTTTAATATTTGCAGAAATACTTTATGATCTTGAACTTTTCCCTAGGTACCTATGTAAGTTAGAAATAGCTATTACAGTAAATGGTTTTATATTTGGTGATTGAGTGGTAGATAATAAAGGTGTAAAATATTTCCTCATGGTATTAAAAAAAACCAATAATCTTTTTAACAATAGTTCCACCATAAAGGTAAAAATGTTACATACAATGAGAAGTCATTGTTTTTAAATCTTAGTGACATAAATGCCCCATTGGAGCAAACTCTGACTCATTAGTATTTTATTCATTTACAGGCTTGTTTCTGGATATTAGAAGCCATCAAAATATTCCAGATAGATCAGCTTAGTCATTCAATAATATTCATAAATATTAAAATGCCTTACTAGAGAATAGTGTCTTGAGATATTTAGTATACAGACTAGATTAAAATACTTTTGGTATGAGCTTACTTTTTTTTTCTTTTGTGGGAAGACAGACCATAAGCATTTGAAATGATACATTAGTAAAATATATAGTGTGTTAGGAGGCCCATATTAACTGTCTTATAGGAAAGTAATGCAGGTAAGTAAGATTGGAAATATCAAGGTTCAGTGGAATGATAGGTTGCAATTTTAAATAATATGGTCAGGGAAGCCCCGCTAAGATGTGACTTAAGCATAAACACAAAGTATAGAAAATACTTAGCTACGAGGAGGTTGTTATTAGGAGAGAGAATAGCCAGTATAAATACTGTGTCTCGGAAACATATGTGGAACAGTTTGAAGGAGACTGGGCCCAAGAAGAATGAGCAAGGGAAAGAGTGATTATTGAAGCTAGCAGGGTGACGGAAATCTTATTGTGTAAGGTTTATAAGCCTTTACTTTTACTCTGATAGAAATACTGAGCCATGGCATAGTTTGGCAAAGGAGTGACACCCATCAACTTAAGTTCAAGTGGGTCACTGTGGCTCCTGCTAGGTAGAGGATTTATCGCAGGGTAGAACAATACAAATATTGAGATCAGATAGAATGTTAAATTGGAGAGAGACAATGTCATGTTGAATTAAGATGATAGCAGTAAAGGTATGTGAGAACTGTCCATATTTTAGATATGACTTGAGGGTAAAATGAATCAGATATACTGGCAGATTGGATGGAAAGTGTGAGGAAAATTGTAGCCAAAAATGACCTCAGACGGCTCAGCTAACATTTCCCTATATTATAAGGTTTTGTTTGTGAATATAAACGTAATGTACCTCTTCTGGAAATGTATTCCAACTATGATACACAAAGAAATAAATTATTATTTTAAGATTCTTGCCTTCTGGAAAAAATGTTGAAGTTTAACATAGATATTTCAAATTTGTTGTTGCTGTTGTTTAGTTGCTAAATTGTGTCCAACTCTTTGTGAACGTATGGATTATAGCCTGCCAGGCTCCTCGTCCATGGAATTTTCCAGGCAAGAATACTGGAGTGTGTTGCCATGTCCTTCTCCAGGAGACCTTCCCGACCCAGGGACTAAACCCAGTCTCCTGCATTAGCAGGCATGTTCTTTATTACTGAACCACCAGAGAAGCCCTATATTACAATTATTTACTATAATTACACAACTTATAACAACATTGATGTTATTATAGTGCCCCCACCCTTCGAGATTTGCAACTTTAGTCGTTATCAATTAGAAACTTGGTTCTTATTCTTAATATATTTCCTTATTTAATCAATCTCTCACTGTCTCCTACAATTTCTCCCTGATACAGATAGCCTTTACCCATACAAATTCCAGTGTGAGTTCGGTCACTTTCCACATGGGTGCACTCACCCTCTGATTAGCCTCTGACAACCCACAGTTGGCATCCCTCTTCATCAATGCCTTCTTCTTCTTTCTCAAGTTATAACATCCTATGTCAGTGGCTGCTCCGAAGGGAAGACTTCATTGACTAGCTTGGGTTTTCAGATACTATGCCAGGCCAAGCCTCAACCAATGTCTGCACACTTCTCATCCAACTTGTGACATAACTCTCACATGAGACAAACCTCCTCATGCTCCAGAAGGGAAGGGGAAGAAAGGAAAGGAAGGGGAATGGAAAGTAAAGAAAATTCACACATATATATGTATATAGTCTATATATATGTATATACACATATAATACACTATATATATGTATATATATATATAGAGAGAGAGACTGTTACAGTTTATAAGATACAATATTGTTAAGATGATAGTTCTTTCCAAACTGATGTATTACAATGACTGCAAATATTTTCTTTAAAGGCCCTGATAGTAAAATTTTAGATTTTGAAGGTATACACTTTCTATTTTCTCTTCTTCTTTTTAATTTTTATCCCACCTTTTCCTTTTCCCCTTCCCCTTTTCCTTATACTTCTCCTCCTACCTGCCTTATTCTTTCTCCTTCTCTTCTTCTTTCTGCTTCTGCTTAAACATTTTCTTTGTGAAAATGTAAAAGCTACTTTTATAGCATGAACAATACAAGACTATTCTGTTGGGTAGTCACTTCATCTATGGATTTAAAACAATCCCAATCGATTGATAAGTATGATCCCATTGCCATTTACTTTATTGTTTTGGGTTTGGGTTTATATGCCCTTTTTGTGTTTCCTGTCTAGAGAATATTCTTTAGCATTTGTTGGAGAGCTTGTTTGGTGGTGCTGAATTCTCTCAGCTTTTGCTTGTCTGTAAAGCTTTCGATTTCTCCTTTATATTTGAATGAGATCCTTATTGGGTACAGTAATCTGGGTTGTAGGTTATTTTCTTTCATCACTTTAACTATGTCTTGCCATTCCCTTCTGGCCTGAAGCGTTTCTATTGAAAGATCTGCAGTTATCCTTATGGGAATCCCCTTGTGTGTTATTTGTTGTTTTTCCCTTGCTGCTTTTAATATTTGTTCTTTGTGTTTGATCTTTGTGTCTTGGGGTGTTTTGCCTTGTGTTTATCCTGTTTGGAACTCTCTGGGTTTCTTGGACTTGGGTGATTATTTCCTTCCCCATTTTAGGGAAGTTTTCTCTCATGGTCTTTCTTTATGTCTTCTTCTTCTGGGACTCCTATAATTTGAATGTTGGAGCATTTCATATTGTCCTGGAGGTCTCTGAGATTGTCCTCACTTCTTTTAATTCTTTTTTCTTTTTTCCTCTCTGATTCATTTATTTCTACCATTCTATCTTCTATTTCACTAATCCTATCTTCTGCCTCCAATATTCTACTATTTGTTGCCTCTAGAGTGTTTCTGATCTCATTTATTACATTATTCATTATATATTAACTCTTTTTTATTTCTTCTAGGTCCTTGTTAAACCTTTCTTACATCTTCTCAATCCATGGGGTCACAAAGAGTCTGACACGACTGAGCAACTGAACTGAACTGAAATATTCTCATGTGTATGTGCATGAATAAGTTTTGATGCCAAAAAAAGGTGCAAAGGAAATGGAAGTATAGTCTTTTCAACAAATTGTAATGAACAATTAGACCGACTGGCATTAAAATGAATTTTGACTCATATTAGGCATCATATATGCAAAAACTGACTCAAAATGATTCATAGCTCTAAATGTGACGCCTCTACCAAAAAACTTTCTACAAAAGACATAAAAGAAGTCTACACTACTTTGTGTAAAGCAATAATTTCTTAAATATGATACTGAAAAAATAATCTATAAAAGAAAAATGACTTGATAAAAATATAAAACCTCACCTCTTCAAAAGACACTACTAGACAATAAAAAGACAAGCCAAATACTGGAAGAGAAATTTAAAACAAAATAAAACAAAACAAATATTTGATAAAGGATAAACATTCACAGTAAAAAAAAAAAAAAAAAAGGAAAAATACAAAATTCAGTACCAATAAAATAATTCAGTTTAAAAATGGGAGATGCCCATTGAAGGATGTTTTACTAAAGACAGATATGGATATCGAATAAGACTGTGAAATGATATTTAATCATGAATATAATGAATATTTAGGCAGATGCTAATTAAAAACTCATTAGATATCTGTTAGAATGACTATAATTCAAATAACTGGGCAAAATATGGGTGATAATATAGAGAAATTGAAATTCTTTCACAGTGCTGTTGTTCAGTTTGGTTGCTCAATTGTGTCTGACTCTTTGCGACCCCATGGACTGCAACATGCCAGGTTTCCCTGTCCACTGCCAACTCATGGATCTTGCTCAAACTCATGTCCATTGAGTCAGTGATGCCATCCAACCATCTCATCCTCTGTTGTCCCCTTCTCCTCCTCCTTCAATTTTCCCAGCATCAGAATCTTCTCCAATGAGTCAGTTCTTCACATCAGGTAGCTGAATTATTGGAGTTTCAACTTCAGCATCAGTCCTTCCACACTGCTGTTGAAAATGTTATATACACACAAACACATACATACACATACACATTCACCATGCAAAACAGGTGTGCCACTGACAGAAACTGAATGTGCATCCACCATATACACCAACCATTCTACTTGTACATAAGAGAAATGAAATTATATTTTAAGGCCAATACTTATACCTCAATATTCGTAGTATCTTAGGCATACTGGTAAAATCTTGAAACAACCAAAACATTCATCAATATAATGTTCAAATTGTGGTATACTCATACAATGAGTTAGACTGTAAAGAACATGCCTACAATCCATGAGAACTAGGTTTCATCTCTGGATTGGAAAGATGCCCTGGAGAAGGGAATGGCTACCCAGTCCAGTATTCTTACCTGGAGAATTCCATGGACAGAGATGTCTGGTAGGCTACAGTCCATGACGTAACAAAAGAGCTGACAGGACTGGGTAACTAACATTTTCACATAGTGAATATTACTCAGCAATAAAAAGGAACAAACTCATACACACATGAATCTCTAAGATATCATGATCCATGACAGAAGTCAGAAATGAAAGGCTACACTTTGTATGATTTGATTTATATGACGTTTTGAAAATGCAAAACTATAGGGTAAAGACAAAAATATAGATCAGTATTTCCCAGTGACTTTTAGTGAAGAATGTGGAGGCTGATTGAAAGTGTCATATGGAAACTTAATGAGATGATGAATCATTTCTGTATTCTGATTTTAGAGGCAGTTACAGAACTTTATCCATTTTAATGGATAAAGTTTATCCATTTTAATGTGTTTGTCAAAACACATTAAACTACATTTTGAATATTATTATATGTGAACAATTCTTTAATTTAAAATAAATATGCCTGTTTTTGGAATAACATTATTTTTATTGAACTCCTCTTTTTTACATTGTACCTTTATATTTCCTTCTTCCTTTTTTATGTTATTATTAAATATATATTTTCTTCTAAGTGCTTCAACTTCAGAGTATGAATTATTTTAATCAAAAAGTCTTAAATTTCATTATCTTTCTCTTTCACACCAATTTATCTGCAGAGTTTATCTTCTTGTAGTATGTCAGATGCTACAAGAAATATTTCTCATTGTTTTAATTCTCTGTAAGACATATATTATGGCACATTGTATAAACCTTCAATATAAAAATAAATTGAATTGAGTTTGTTACAGCTCTATCAAAAAATGATCAATTTGGAAAGAATTTGAGAAGCTAATGAGCAGATAATGCTTATGCTTGCATCACCATTTCCAAGATGGTATATAGAGATTTTTCTTAAAAATTATGAATATAAAATATATTACATTACTGTTCCACATGGAAGTTTGGCAATTTAGATCCCAGATTATAATTTTTTCTCAATCAAATTATCTTTTGCCTCGTTTAATAAAGATTAAAGATATAATTTCTAACATTTATATAAACAATCCCACAGTCTTTTTTGTACATTAAAGGGGAACTTTGGAATGGGCTTTTTTTTTTTTTTTAATTATTAATGCAGTATCCAAACATTACTTCTATCCCATTATTCTTGTGTATTTTATGTCTTCTGTTTAGAGATTGGGAGAAGGTAATGGCACCCCACTCTGGCACTCTTGCCTGGAAAATCCCATGGATGGAGGAACCTGGTGGTCTGCAGTCCATGGGGTTGCTAAGAGTCGGGCACAACTGAGCAACTTCACTTTCACTTTTCACTGTCATGCATTGGAGAAGGAAATGGCAACCCACTCCAGTGTTCTTGCCTGGAGAATCCCAGGGACAGCGGAGCCTGGTGGGCTGCCGTCTATGGGGTCGCACAGAGTCGAACACGACTGAAGTGACCCAGCAGCAGCAATCCAGAGATTGTACTTCTGTCTCTTGTAATATGTAGTGTGTCTTTCACATTATGATTTCCATAAGACAGTAAGGCTGTTACAACTATGAAACAAATTATTTCCAATTTATTTTTCAAGGGATTTACTGCTGTATAAAAATTAGACAACCATTGTTTCACCTGCTAATTATGCATTATATCACAGAGTGAAATTATTTGGAAAAGTGATTTTCAGTAAGTATGTGCACTACACTTAGGAGATTTGAAGGTTTTATTATTATTAAGCTTTTTATTTTGAGAAAATTGTGAGTTTACATTGTTATAGTAATAGAGAAAGATACTATTTATCCTTTACCCAGTTGTTTGTGTCTCTTCGTTAATTTCATTCATGGATTAGAAAGCAATTTTGTAGTGTTTTTGGAGGTCTTTGATGGCAAAAAGAAATACTAGTTATACAATTAAATACTCCTACAGGATACCTCTTGCATTTTTTAAGGAATACTGAAATGAAAGAATTTCAGTTCCAGGTGATTAAAGAAATGAACTAAATCTGACCCAAACAAAGAAGTCTGTATTCACAGGCACACACAAATGATAACAGAACCACCTTATGATTCAACTGGGTTTGTCAATACTTGTTTCTTTTCCCATTATTCAGTTTTCTCTGTATTGATTTAATTATTAGGCAGACTGAGATACCCACATTCATTCCTTATATAACTAGTGAAATATTAATAAATCCCCTTCCTCTGAAAGGTTCTAAACTCCAAAGCAGAAACTTATGAGTTTCTAGTTTGAGTATTTCTGTGATACAAAGCCCACTCCACTATATACACACTAGAGAAGGAATGATTACCCATTCCAGTATTCTTCCCTGGAGAATCCCATGGACAGAAGCTCCTGGTGGGCTACAGTTCATGGGGGTTGCAAAAGAGTTGGAAAACACTGACCAACTAAACATGCATGGACTATATACAAGTTAGATGGCTTTTGACAAACCAGTTTACTATTAATTAACATTTATGCATAATTAGTTGATTATGCAGTGTACCTTTAAGCACTTTCATGTCCCTTAATTATTATAAAACCTCTTACATCCCTATAGAAGAGATCAGAATTACAGAGTTTATAAGTAGTAAATCCATTACTGTTTACATTCAACATGTGATTTCATTATCTGTCATAAATTTTCATGTGCCTTTCTGGGGACTTCTTAATCAAAAATTCATGATACCAAGATGATCCAAAATAAGGTAATATGTAATGTTACCTTTTAATATGTGTAACTAATTCTTGTTTTATATAATGTTATCTGTGCTTTAAGGAAAAAAAATCAAGTTCTCCCTTACCTCACTAAATAAATGTTAAAGAGATCTTTGTTTTTAAAATCATTAATTTCAGGAAGAACCAAGTCAATGGTCTGCTGCAGATGCCCAATTTCTCAGACCAGGCATAGGACTGCTTAGAGACAGGCAGCTCCTAATTGGATTATTGACCTTTTCCAGAGTTCTCAATATCTCTCTCCTTGTTTTCAGCTGAAAACCATTATTTTTAAGGAGAGGAATTTCTATTATGAAATGGCATTCTATTTTCTTTTATTCTGTCCTATTCAATCTTTATTTATCAATTTCATTGTTATCTCTGCCATTGTCCTTCACAGTTGAGACCTCTTTTATTTCTTTCTTATTGGAATTCCTTGTTTCTAGGTATTATCTGTTCTCGTATTTTGTTAATGCTTGAAACTCCAGATTGTTTTCATCATAAAAGCTGCCAGAAATACAGAATAAAATTTTATCTTGCTATGTCTTTGATCATGTCAATACTATGACTTCATAAGTCAGACTGTCAATTTTTAATTCCTAAATGTAGTATGCTTAAATACAATATAAATTTTGAAAGTTAAAAAGAAGAAGCCAACCACACTTAGAAACAGGTGAAAATTACCATGGATAAGATCAAAGACAAGGTTGCAACTGTTTCAGAAGCCGTTATCCCGCTAGACTCCAGGGCAAACATAGAGACCCAGCAAACATTCTTGTTTGAAGCCATCTTTGCTGGTCTCCTGTTTGGCTTTGCTCTTTAGTATAATTTCTTGGTTTTGGAGAATTTAACTTTCATTTAACAATTTTTAAAAATTAAAAATTCTTAAATTAAAAAGAGTAATAGACACAATTAAAAAATGAGCCTCTTCTGCCAGGCAATTATATTATCCTTGATGAAAATATCAGCACCCATCTTGTTTTCTCTTGAAACAAATTGTTTCCAAGATGATCCTTTTCCTAAACAAACTAGAAGAAGGGCCCAGATGAATAAAGACAGTTTATGTTCTAGATGTGTATATTCATGCTCAGACCTCAGAGTAGTAAAGTTTGGGTCAAACAGCCATATGCAATTACAGTGAATTTAGTTTTGTTAAATCTTTATAAAAATGCTTTTCTCTAATTGGTTTCTGAATGTGTAAATATATATTTGTTTGTTTATTTATTTTTTGGTGGGAGAGGGGATTCTGATTTTCTGTATGTTATCAAGCAGCTACACATTCTTTCTCAGCTGCAAGCAGGAAGGACTTCTACATGACAAGCATCACAAATGAATACTTAGTACAGAAAAGAAATGCAAAACCCACAAATCTTCAAAGCTCCAAGTAATGCAGTAGGAATCTAAGTCTGAAGAACAGACAATTTCTTTCAATCATCCAAAGAAATTATCTCTTTAGAAATTCATTTTGGCTAAAGAAAGCAAAACAAAACAAAAGAACACTATTTTATGGACAAATAAAACAAATTTGCATCCTATCAAAACTACATTTTGGGATCAAGTCCACTCATATATGAAAAATCTGTCATTGGCAGTGTTTAAAAGAACCTATAAAATCGAGAGTTACTATGGACAACATAAGGTTACCCTTCATGTAAATTGATATTCTAGTAGGCTTTACACTAAGGGCAAGGTTAAACCAGAAATTACATATCATTCAAGTGCAGATTTATAGCACTTTGTTGGCTTAGATTTGCAAAAAATGCTGCAGTGATCATGAATGATTGCCAGAGAACATGCAAATAAAATAAGCCTTGTCTTACAGGACCAGTGTAACACTTAGCTCTTAGTTTCTAAATATCTTTCTTCAATAAATGGAACTAGCACTCCTTAAAAAGTACTTCATTTCATGCCTTAGGAAGGGACACTACAAGATGAACATTAAACATCCTATGATGTCAGAATCAAGGCAAATTGTAAGTGATCAAACAGAAGATGGCAAGAGTGAACATCGGCATTCTAAGAATCAGCGAATTAAGATGGACTGGAACGGGTGAATTTAACTCACATGACCATGATACCTACTACTATGGGCAGGGATCCCTTAGAAGAAATGGAGTAGCCATCATGGTCAACAAAATAATCCTAAATGCAGTGCTTGGATGCAATCTCAAAACTGACAGAATGATCTCTGTTCATTTCCAAGGTAAACCATTCAATATCATGGTTATCCAAGTCTATGCCTCCACCAGTAATGCTGAAGAAGCTGAAGTTGAATGGTTCTATGAAGACCTACAAGACCTTTTAGAACTAACACCCAGAAAAGATCTCCTTTTCATTATAGGGGACTGGCATGTAAAACCAGGAAGTTAAGAAACACCTGGAGTAACAAACAAATTTGGCCTTGCAGTACAGAACGAAGCAGGGCAAAGGCTAAATAGAGTTCTGCCAAGAGAACACGATGGTCATAGCAAACACCCTCTTCCAACAACACAAGAGAAGACTCTACACATGGATATCATCAGATGGTCAACACTGAAATCAGATTGATTATATTCTTTGCAGCCAAAGATGGACAAGCTCTATACAGTCAACAAAAACAAGACCAGGAGCTGACTGTGGCTCAGATCATGAACTCCTTATTGCCAAATTCAGGCTGAAATTGAAGAAAGTGGGGAAAACTACTAGACCATTCATATATGACCTAAATCAAATCCCTTATGACTATAAAATGGAAGTGAGAAATAGATTTAAGAGACTAGATCTGATAGACAGAGTGCCTGATGAACTATGGATGGAGGTTTGGGACATTGTATAGGAGGCAGGAATCAAGGCCATCCTCAAGAAAAATAAATTTAAAAAAGCAAAATGGCTGCCTGAGGAGACCTTACAAATACCATGAAAAGAAGAGAAGTGAAAAGCAAAGGAGAAAAGAAAAGATATACCCATTTGAATGCAGACTTTCAAAAAATAGGAAGGAGAGAAAAGAAACCCTTCTTCAGGGATCAATGCAAAGAAATAGAGGAAAACAACAGAATAGGAAAGACTAGAGGTCCCTTCAAGAAAATTAAATACAGCAAGGGAACATTTCATGCAAAGATGGACTAAATAAAGGACAGAAATGGTAGGGACCTAATAGAAGAGGAAGATATTAAGAAGAGGTGGCAAGAATACACAGAAGAACTGTACAGAAAAGATCTTCACGACCCAGATAATCATGATGGTGTGATCACTCACCTAGAGTCAGACATCCTAGAATGTGAAGTCAAGTGGGCCTTAGGAAGCACCACTACGAACAAAGCTGGTGGAGGTGATGGAATTCCAGTTGAGCTATTTCAAACCAGGAAAGATGATGCTCTGAAACTGCTTCACTCAATATGCCAGCAAATTTGGAAAACCCAGCAGTGGCCACAGACTGGAAACGGTCAGTTTTCATTCCAATCCCAACGAAACGCAATGCCAAAGAATGCTCAAACTACCACACAGTTGCACTCATCTCACATGCTAGTAAAGTAATGCTCAAAAATTCTCTAAACCAGGCTTCAGCAATACGTGAACCATGAACTTCCTGATGTTCAAGCTGGTTTTACAAAAGACAGAGGAACCAGAGATCAAATTGCCAACATCCGCTGAATCATGGAAAAAGCAAGAGAGTTCCAGAAAAACATCTATTTCTGCTTTATTGACTATGCCAAAGCCTTTGATTGTGTGGATCACAATAAACTGTGGAAGATTCTGAAAGAGATGAGAATACCAGACCACCTGACCTGCCTCTTGAAAATCTGTATGCAGGTCAGGAAGCAACAGTTAGAACTGGATAGGGGACAACAGACTGGTTCCAAATAGGAAAAGGAGTACGTCAAGGCTGTATATTGTCACCCTGCTTCTTTAACTTATATGCAGAGTACATCATGAGAAACGCTAGACGGCATGAAACACAAGCTGGAATCAAGATTGCCAGGAGAAACACCAATAACCTCAGATATGCAGATGACACCGCCTTTATGGCAGAAAGTGAAGAGCAGCTAAAAAGCCTCTTGATGAAAGTGAAAGAGGAAAGTGAAAAAGTTGGCTTAAAGCTCAACATTCAGAAAATGAAGATCATGGCATCTGGTCGAATCACTTCATGTTAAATAGATGGGGAAACAGTGGAAACAGTGGCTGACTATTTTTCTTGGCTCCAAAATTACTGTGGATGGTGATTGCAGCCATGAAATTAAAAGAAGCTTACTCCCTGGAATGAAAGTTATGAGCAACCTAGACAGCAGATTAAAAAGCAGGAACATTACCTTGTCAATATCTAGTCAAGGCTATGGTTTTCCCAGTGGTCATGCATGGATGTGAGAATCGGGCTATAAAGAAAGTTGAGCGCTTAAGAATTGATGCTTTTGAACTGTGGTGTTGAAGAAGACTCTTGAGAGTCTCTTGGACTGCAAGGAGATCCAACCATTCCATCCTAAAGGAGATCAGTCTTAGGTGTTCATTGAAAGGACTGATGTTGAAGCTGAATCTCCTATTATTTGGCCACCTGATGCAAACGACTGACTCACTTGAAAAGACACTGATGCTGGGAATGATTGAGGGAAGGAGGAGAAGCTGATGACAGAAGATGAGATGCTTTAACGGCATTATAGACTCAATGGACAGGAGTTTGTGTGGACTCCGGCAGTTGGTGATGGACATGGAGGCCTGGCATACTGTGGTTCATGGGGTCTCAATGAGTCAGACACATTTAGCGATTGAACTGACTGATGTTACCAGAAAATAAGATAGTGTTCAAAAATTATTTGGTTATTACAGTAACCAAAGAGCCAACCTGAAAGAGCTCCCTGTACCAAAATTGGGGACATTAGGGCAATAAACTGAATAGCAATATATTTTGTTTTACTTACACAATGAAATAAATATTTATGAACCTAACATAGAGACGTATATATGAGAATTGAATATTACTCCTTAAAAAGCAGAGGAATTCCCACCCTTGAGAATCTGGTTTTTATGGGCAGTAGATGACACTCAGCAAGAGAATCTGAAAGTTTACTAGTCATACAAGGAACTCTAAGAAACAGTTAGCTGGATACAAAGAAGACCAGGTTGTCTGGGATTAAAACAGAAGGAGTGGGTTTTGGCCTTATAATGACTAAGGATTTAGATGAGGCAGAAGTTCAGCCACACACAATTTAAACTTCCCTCCAGTAAAAAGTCGTGGGCTTTTTATCTTCCCACCCATATGAGGAGCCAAAGGAGAAGAGAGAGTGAAGCCTAAAAAGAAGTCAGCAGTCACACATCAAAATAGCAGGTAGACACTTATTTCAGGAATGAATAAACAAGCTATACATAAATAAATAGTGCAGAATAAGAAGCTCTTCCTCAAAGAAGGATTCCAACTAATTAATAATGGAGAAGGAATGAGGAAAAATTAGAATCACCATTAGACAAGGTCACTTCTCAGAAAGAACCAACCTGAAATTTTATGTATAGCAAAGATTAATGAGCAGTGCAGAGAGTTACTGTCAAAAGTTTCAGAGGTCTTTGGAAATCCTGTACTGAAGGAAGGTATCTCTTAAACACACACACACACACACACACACACACACACACACACACTTTTAATAACTGACCTGGTCTTTGGAAGATGCTGGACAAGGCCCATGACTTGAGAGAAAAATTAAAAATGAAGGGTATCTTACCATTCTCTAATAGTTTGGGAAAGGTAGAAATTTCCTTTGATAATGAAAGTCAGAGAACATCTGGTGCTTTAACCCACTAGGAAAGAAAAATAAAAATCACAAAGAAGAGATCCACCTAAGCACTGGCATTATTAACTAGAAAAAAATTAGAGCTTAAATTAATTCTCTCCTTGAAACAGTCAGATGATGTCCCTAATATCCTTTTTAACATAAAGGTGCAAATAATGCTTTGCTTCCCAGGCAGCTTAGTGGTAAAGAATCCCCCTGTAAAGCAGGAGACATGGGTTCAGTCCCTGTGTAGGGAAGATCCCGTGGAGGAGGAAATGTCTCCCCACTCCAGTATTCTTGCCTGGGAAATCCCATGGACAGATGAACCTGGCAGGCTACAGTCCATGGAGTCACAGAGTCAGAAACAAATGAGTGATTAAACAACAATAAATGATGCTTAGGTCTGTTCCCTAAACTGTTAAGAATTTGAGGGTTCTGTTTTAAGTAAGTTTGTGTATCAGAGATAGTTAAAAACCTAGTTCATAATACTATTTGTGAGTTATTGTATATTTTTTGGTATATATTTGCTTTTTAAAGGTAGGAATATTAGACACAACAATTAGGAGCTTAGAATATCTATACTCATCCTGAAAAAAGAAACATTGCCACTTCATTTTAGTTCTCTTAGCCTGGCGGGCTACAGTTCATGGGGTCACAAGGAGTCAGACACTACTTAGCAGCTAAACAGTTCTTATCATGGTTAAATCTCTTACCTCTTTCAACATGATTTGTGCATGAAGACAATATGGGAAAGATAAATAAATGGATGGCTGGCTTGTGGAAATATAATTTTATTTGCAAGAATTAGTTAAATATGCCATGGGACAATGTATTTGCAGTAGGAAATTAGGCAAACTTTATCCAATGAGTAAAATATGTGAAATGGGTTAATTTTGTTTGGAAGTCAGATGTTTTCTTGTGATAGGAATGATATGTATTTAATTAATAGTCCCTAGTGGTATTATTATTTTTTTTTAACAGTGGAAATACAAATTAAATTTTAATTAATAAAAAGGAAAAATCATATGGGGTGTTTGGCAATTGTGAAGAAATATTTCACTTAACCTTTATTGAAAATGAAGCAAAACAGACTTATTTTAATTTTTTTCATAGTTTAGTCCACATGTGTGAGTTACAGAGAAACTGCCTTTGTTTATATAGAATTTTAACAGCTTTGAACTATATTTTTGTGATCTGGGTGTTTTGTAATTAACCCTCCATTTATGCATATTGGAATGCATGAATTTTAAGTCATTGACTCATTAACTTTTGACTTAATCCTCATGTAAATTCTGATTTTATAAGTTTAAATGCATTTCTGATCTAGCGTTGGTGTATATTTTTTCCCAGATTAATTCTGGAATGAGGAGACAAAAGGCATATGATTTCTGATGATTACCCTCTAGCAAAGATTTAAAGCTTCTGCTCACTGTTATGTAGGAGAAATGATAATTTAGGAATGTGGACATATGGGATCGTTAATAAAATTGATCCTTCCTCTTAGCAAGGGCAATGATAGTCTCTTGTACAAACAGTTAGACTTGACAACGTGATTAGAAAACAAGCTTCATAAAAATATCCCTGGATAATATTGTTGAAGTACCCAATGTCCATAGGGATTCGCTAATTGAATTGTTACAGGCATGGTTGAGCAAGTTAACCACTGTGGTTTCATGTGTTCAGGGTTTCACTGTGTCTCATTATGTCACCCAAGACTGATTGCCAGAAGAGGTGGGAGTGTGTCACAGTTCAAAGTAGCTTGTCTCCCTGGAGGTGGGTTCAATGTTGCTGTAGTGATGATTAGAATTTACAAGCAAGGAATTTACTAAGTTCTTGTCTTAGTGAATACATTTTATGATATGGAAGCAAGAATCCTACCATTGATTTCTCTTATTATTTGATTATTTTCCAAGCTGATACAATTAATTTATCATAAATAATATATAATATTTTGGGTCTATGTTTGTAAAGCAAACTCAAAACTTGAGACATTATATTATTGAATAGTGTTCTTGATAAAATGTAGATTATTTTTAGCTAAATGTGAACATATAGGGAAGTTAAAGAGTTATTGTTGAAGCATTACTTAGATAGAGACAAGTTCCTATACAACCACAGCAAACTTTTTGGAAAGACAAGAGAAATTAGCCAAAATAACATTTTTCAGGTGACTAACTATTTTCATGATACCTTGTCTTCTTTACATTCATCTAGAATTGAGTTCTAATCTACAATGTTTAGTCTTCTTATAAAAATCATCTATTTTTACTCATTTTGATGTTAAAATTATACTTCTATGATTTTAACAGTGTTTTCAGTTGAATGTATATGTATGTGTGTGTATATATACAATAGTGGAGGATTAATTTGCTGTTTAGTTAGGATTCTTTTACTCTTGTTTTACTATTGTTTTAGAGTCATTTTTCCTCTTTCTACATATCAAATAATGATGCTTTTGATTCCTCCACAAAACATAATTTGTCCAATGGCTACTGCTGCTAAGTCACTTCAGTTGTGTCCAACTCTGTGTGTTCCCATAGACGGGAGCCCACCAGGCTCCCCCATCCCTGGGATTCTCCTGGCAAGAACACTGGAGTGGGTTGCCATTTCATTCTCCAATGCATGAAAGTGGAAAGTGAGAGTGAAGCCGCTCAGTCATGTCTGACTCCTAGCGACCCCGTGGACTGCAGCCTTTCAGGCTCCTCTGTCCATGGGATTTTCCAGGCAGAGGTACCAGAGTGGGGTGCCATTGCTTTCTCTGTATTTGTCCAAAAAGAGTGATTAAGTAACAGTTCAATTAAACTTTGCTTATTATATTTTTATACTATGGAATAATGAAGTAAAAACTTATTATGTGGGAACTTTCTACATTGTTGTTAAAATCAGAGTATGTTTTCCCATTATACAATTAGATATATTCAATAGAGATTAGAAGATATACGAGAATTCGGGGGAGAAGAAAGAAAAGTGACATTAATCTGTAGAAAATGCTGTTGAGGTCCTGCTTGCATGTTTTTGTTGCTCACTGTTCCAGTGAAAAGTGAAAATGTAAATAAAAACATTAGCTAACACATATGTTAGAAAGATTAAATAAAGTCAAAGTACCTCCTTTCAAAAAAAAAGTGGCTTATCCAACCAGAACATTGTTGCACTGTTCTTAGTAAATTGAAAATAAGAATGATGAGGCCCTCCCTTCCACACTCACACCCCAACACACACTGGAAAGGACTTGCATAAACAGCGAGTGATCATTAAATAATAAATTTCATTTTACCAATAAGCTTTTTTGAAACTGCATATTCTGAGAATGCCAAAAATAATTATAAAGCTATTCCCAAGGCTTTTTATGAAAATAATCTTAGAGTGGACAAAATCTTCAACCTATTCTGTTTTTCCTTTACAACCTGAAAACCACTAAATAAAGCAATAAAGTATGTTGAGATGCAGCATAATTGTCAGTGATTAATGGAAAAGATGATTTGTGAATTTTGCAGACTGATATTTTGTATGCTTTCCATATTGGGCTTGGTCATTGCTGTGAAAATCACAGTAAATTTTGCTTCTATGAAATTGTTAGAGGAAGCACACTGACTGAAACCACCCAACCTGGCCAGGCATCATAGTAACCATTTGCATGAGTTGCTTTATGACAGGAGGTCCTGGTAAGGAACATGGAACTAATAAGTCACCACCAACCAGAAGACTTCGGGAAAGGTCAAAGGGAGACACCTAATGTCCGACCACCTCCTAGAATCCTTCTCACTGGCATCCATCTTGGCTGAACAAGATGTGCACCACCAGGAAGGACTCTGAGTCAGAATGATCAGCTAAGGACAACCTAGAAACTAATTCCATCACCATAAAACTTGAGACTGTGAGCCACTTGGAAGAGCAGTTCTCCTCAGTTCCCTTAACTTGCCCAGGTGAACTTTCCAATAAAATCTCTTGCTTTGTCAGCACATGTGTCTCCTTGGACAATTCACTTCCTAGTTTTAAATAAGAGCCCACTTTCAGGCCCTGGAAAGGGTCTCCTTTCCTTCAACAAAATCACATTTGAGGATTATCATTCTGCATTCTAGAAGAAGATTTCCTATTCTATACTCACAATCCCTTTACATGTATGTAGAAGTATATGTGCTAGATAGCTAGATAGTAACATCTTCTGACATAACAGCAGAGAAATCAGAGGTATATGACAAAATCTAACATTATTAATGAGAAGCTTCTCAGACATATCTTAAAATTCTGAAGGTTACAAATTCCCTGATATATTTTATTTACTGTCCAAACTCTCCTTCAGAGTGCCCAGATTTACTGAAGATTGTTAAGGAAAACAAAAGTGGAATTTGAGAGCTCTCTATTATCTTGGGTACTTTGTGATTGGTATAATGATCATCTTTATCTGTAGAGTTTGTCCAAAGCTTCTAAGTCAGAAAAAAAAGGCACTATAATATTTGAAGACTGTTTCATCTGGTGGCTCAGATGGTATAGAATCTGCTGGCAATGCAGGAGACCTGGGTTTGATCTTTGGGTCATGAAGATTCTGTGGAGAAGGGAATGGCAACCCATTTCAGTATTCTTGCCTGGAGAATCTCATGGAAAGAAGAGCCTCGTGGGACACAGTCTATGGGGTCGCAAGGAGTCGGACAAGATTGAGCGACTAACACTTTCACTAACACTTTAACTTTCAGGAAAAAGATATTATTTGGTGTTTTGCTCTTAGTCTAATAGCTTCTAGAAAAGTGAGGAATATATTTATGAAGTTGAAAGGTCAGTTAAGACCTTGAATTTCATGACTAAAATCATTCTTATCATTTGAATAAGCAAGCAGAGTCAGAAATTCCTTTTACCTCTGTGTCTTTCTTTTGTCCTCTGTTACCTGTTTGCCCTGTTTCTGTCTCTTTCTGTGTGTCTTTATCTTTCTCAATTATTTTATTCAGTATTTCATTAAATCACTTTCAATTTAAATCAGAAATCTAAAAATACACATTTCAGTAAAACAAAGCATAGAAGACATAAATGTATATTTACACCTAAGTATACTACATGGAAGGTGAAGTATTCTGTATTCTTAGTTAATGTTTCATTTTTTTATATTAGTAAAAATGGCACAGTTAATCTCTCCTTATAATGAAATTATGACTTTTTCTATAACTTATTCTGGGATGATATTTTTGAACAGAAATTACATACTATAAAAATCAAAGTTTACATTTTTTTTTCCAAATGAAAAGCTCTACTCTATCATGAAGATTGTTTTGAGAAGGAAATAGTAACCCATGCCAGTATTTTTGCCTGGGAAATCCCGTGTACAGAGGAGCTTAGCAGGCTAAATCCATGCGGTCACAGAAGAATTGGATATGACTTAGCAAGTCAGACATGACTTAGTGACTAAAAAACAAGACCTTGATTTAATGAGCAATATATACTTTTCTGTATTATATATATTAAAATCAAAATGTCTGATATCTGCTCATGAATATACATTTTGGCTTATTTATATGCATAGTATTATCTGTATAATTAAATCACAGAAGAGAAAACCAACAATAGATCTAATTAGACTAGATCTAAGAAACCACAAAATAATCACCATTGTTTATCATTTTTGTTTTCACAAACTTTCTGATTTTACTTTCTAACCTTTCACAAATTGAGTTGTAGATAGGTCTGTATTTTTCAGCTATTATATGACAAGGAAAAACACACTGTGTGAAAAACTATTTGACACAAGATATTATCATATCTATTTTATTTTGATGAAAAAATTTTCATATTTTTTCATTAGAATCAAAACTGAATCTTTTTTTTCCATCAGGGGCTTTATATATCTTTCCTGTGAGTCAGTGAACTTAGTGAACAACAATGTGATACACCCCACCAATGGATTAAATATACACAGGAAAACAAACAAACAAACAAACAAAAAGTAAATAAACAAAAAACCCTCTCAACTTGTTAATTTTCTGCTTTAATTTTTATCAACTGAAACATTTTTATGAGTCTTTTTTGAGCTTGATTCATATGAAAAAATTGGAGAATTCAGCACTCTCTCTGTTTTCTTCCTTCCTCTCTTTCTTTAATTTTCTTTTCTTTTTTTTTTACTTTTTCTGTTCATTCACTTCAGCAATTTATCTATGACAGAAAAGCAGAGTCAAACTGATCTTTAAGAATGCCTTATGATCCCTGTGCCATGCTTCAGAACACAGCATCTCTGTGAGGAGAGCAGCTACACAGAGCTGGTATTCCAGTTTTTGCATCAGGTGGATTTTTAGCTGCCAGTCAGGGGATACCTTTGGATCACTTGGCTGTGATGGCCAGGGGTATCTGCAATCCTGGGCCATTTGGAATTATAACAACCAGAGACATAATTCTTGGGAGCCCACCACCCACAGAGCACTATACAGACGTCAGACTGAAATGCATCCACAGCCTTTCTGAGAAAGAGGCCTACTCATTTGTATACTACAGCTTTAGCCTTAAAGGAAGGTTCAGGCTTGGCACCCATCTACAGGCTAAGTTCCTAGGCAATATAGGACAGGTCACACTATACTGCACTCTTCCTCTGCCTCACTACAGCTCACTGGTATGTTCCATCTGGAGCCCTAATTTCTCTAAGTGACACCCAGGATAAACTCAAGATGACTTGGCTCTGGAGGCCAGTGGGGCTTACATTTGTGGTACCCCAAAACTATAGTACATTTCTATTATTTAAAAGCTGTTCTCAAGAGTCTGGCTTCCAATCAACTGAATCTAGAAACTGAGACCTTCCTTTTTCAGATACTGAATGGGACACTTGACATACCTTCCACTACTGGGAGTTACAAAAGATAATATAGGCTGCTTCGGTTCCATTCAGTCAATCAGTCGTGTCCGACTCTTTGCAATCCCATGAACTGCAGCACGCCAGTGGCAAGAATACACAAAAAATTGTACAAAAAAGATCTTCATGACCAAGATAATCACAATGGTGTGATCACTGACCTAGAGCCAAACATTCTGGAATGTGAAGTCAAGTGGGCCTTAGAAAGCATCACTATGAACAAAGTTAGTGGAGGTGATGGAATTCTAGTGGAGCTGTTTCAAATCCTGAAAAATGATTCTGTGAAAGTGCTGCACTCAATATGCCACCAAATTTGGAAAACTCAGCAGTGGCCACAGGACTGGAAAAGGTAAGTTTTCATTCCAATCCCAAAGAAAGACAATGCCAAAGAATGCTCAAACTACCACACAATTGCACTCATCTCACATCTTAGTAAAGTAATGCTCAAAATTCTCCAAGCCAGACTTCAGCAATATGTGAACCATGAACTTCCAGATGTTCAAGATGGTTTTAGAAAATGCAGAGGAACCAGAGATCAAATTGCCAACATCCACTGGATCATGGAAAAAGCAAGAGAGTTCCAGAAAAACATCTATATCTGCTTTATTGAGTATAGACTGCTTGGACAATAACAAAGATGTGGGAGACTACCAAGAAGAAAGACAAGGTTGAATGATAAGGCTTGTCTCCTACAGAAGGCCAATTCTTCAAGACTAGAGAGGTGGCTGTTTAATCTAATGCATAGAAACCAAAACAGACAGTCAAGAAAAATAAACATTAGAATACGTTCCAAAAGAATAACAAGATAAATTCTCAGGAAAAAATTCATAAGTAAAGAAAAAAATTCTTACCAATAATTTACTTGATAAAGAGTTAATAGTAATTGTCTTAAATATTCTCACCAAACTTGGGAGAAGAATGGATGAACACAGTGAAAACTTCAGTAAAAATATAGAAAAATAAGTCAGTGCTAACCGGAAGTCACAGAACTGGAGAATACAATAACTGAAATGAAAAATATTTACTAAGTGGCATTCAACAGCAGCCTAGATGAAGCAAAGAAAAAATCAGTAATCTCAAATATATGGCAGAGAAACTCATCCAATCAGAGAAACAAAAAGAAAGAAAAATGAAAAAAAAAAAGATGATAGCTTAAGAAATCAATAGGAAAACACTAAGCAGACTAGTGTTCTCTTTATAGAAGTCTCAGAATAAGAGAAAGACAAATGGGCAGAAAGCTTTTGAAGAAATAATGGTTGAAAAGTTCCCAAACCTGGAGAAAGAACTAGACACACAGATTCAGGAAGCCCAGAGAGCTCTAACTGAGATGAACTCAAAGGGCCTACACCAAAACATGTTATAATTAAAATATAAAACATTAAAAACAAGAGAAGCTTAAATGAAGTGAAAGAAAAAAAATTTATTACATACAAGGAACTCCAATAAGACTATCAGAAGATTTTTTAGTAGAAACTTTGCAGTTTCACAATATATACAAATACCAAATTATTAAGTTGCATGCTTGAAAATAATGCAATGTCATATGTTGATTTAAACTCAATAAAAGTATTCTTAAAAATATAATGCCTCAAGAAAGAGAGGTATGTATGAGAAAGAGGTAAACATCCTGTTACAAAACTTTAAGAGCCACTGGGAAGACATGAGGGCTTTACTATTACCATTCTTGTTCAAGTTCTGTTTTTATAGTTAGAGTTCAAAAGACAGAACTTCATTATACGGAAGATCAGTGGCAGAGTTAATCAAATTTCCTTCTGACAGAAAGTAAAAAGAAACTCCGAGCAGAGACTGTGTAACCAGTCTTTGGAAAATATCTCACATAAAGAAGTGTACATGAACAAGCATGTGTGTGTTTGTCTGTGTATGTGAATGTGTACATCTACATCTGTATGTGTGTGCTCTGTAGATACATTTATGTAATTACAAGAGGTGAATACAGAAATATCAATAACAAAATGCTTGAAAATAGATCTTGTAACCAATATCCAATAACCCTGTAATGAAATATCTGCTCTCGCTTTCCAAATAGATGGTGGTGGGAGGAGGGAGGTATTAATAGCTCCTGAATAATAGAAATGCTAGCTAAACCCTAGAAAACACCCAAGTAGACACTTTCTTTGTGAGATATAGCTATGCTGTTGTGTGTCATTCCAGTACCAGATCAGCATTTTTTTAGTCAGTCCAAAAATCTTGAAGTAATTGGCCACAATTCCTAATGCTTTTCAGCAACTAAGTACATATATTAAAAAAAAAAAACAGATGATGCTTAAAATAAATATATTTTTAATAGTGGCTGATGCCTAGCAAGATAGGGAATGAAAATATTGTGGTATAATATGATTTAGATTTTAAAATATCAGTATTATAACAAGATTTGACAAATAGATATCATAGTAATATAGTAGGTAAACTAAGGTTTCCATAAGTTGAGGCATTGCCAAGCCTCATTAATTTTCAACATTAAGACGTATTCACTGAACAGTCATCCTGTAATTAGCATGATTTGCTGCTAAGTCGCTTCAGTCGTGTCCGACTCTGTGCAATCCCATAGACAGCAGCCCACCAGGCTTCCCTGTCTCTGGGATTCTCCAGGCAAGAACACTGGAGTCAGTTGCCATTTCCTTCTCCAGTGCATGAAAGTGAAAAGTGAAAGTGAAAGTGAAGTCGCGTCCGATTCTTAACGACCCCATGGACTGTAGCTCCTCCATCCATGGGCTCCTCCATCCATGGGATTTTCCAGGCAAGAGTACTGGAGTGGGGTGCCATTGCCTTCTCTGTAGCATGATTTGGGGTCCTGACAAAACGTCTAATGGAGAATACAGTTCTCTTCAATAAACATATTAGTGGAGTTATAAGGAGTAAATTTTGTAGGACAAAAATCGGCGAACCATGAGATATGTTGATCAGAACTCTGGTAGAGTATAAGTTGACTACAAATAAAGTTAGAGGGATTGTAAAATCGGTTAAATATTTCAAATGTAGGAATTGACTACTTTACAGATGATCTAGTAACTCACTATCCCCAGCTTGGGTATACCATACAATCAAAAAAGCATATACGGCCAGTGTAGAAATAAGCCCAATTGCATAAATATATATTTTAAAATGTACAGATTGCTTTCCATTAGAGGAATTTTCATTTCTATAGGACATATATTTTCATTAATAATAAATAGAGGATTTACTTGATAGCTCATAGAAGGCACCATAAGAATGGCAATGCTGGTGCTAATTTTTTTTTTTTTCTTATAAAACAAATTGATATTTGATAAAACTACCTGCTTTGAGGCAATGGTCATTATATTTTAATTTTACAAGTTATTTGCAATTACAACCTTCTGACTTCATGAATTCTAGAGAAATCTGAGTTCAACTTCAATTACATTTAACAAAACCTGACTTTAGAGGTGTCTGTGTGTGTATGATGAAGTTATTAACTGATACATTTTATTTGCTCTATGATCTTCCTGTATTCACTCATTAAGAAGGGATTTTTATAAGAAGGAGGATGTTAAAATGTCATTCTGAGAAGAGAGCTAGAGAACTTTTATTTATTTATCATTTATTTAAAAAAATCTTCATTGGAGTATAGTTGATTTACAATGTTGTGTTTGTTTCAAGTGTACAGCCAAGTGGATCAGTTATACATACAAGTATATCCAGTATTTTTTAGATTCTTTTCCCATGTATTAATAGATCATTACAGAGTATAGAGTTTCCTGTGCTATACATTAGGTCCTTATTGGTTATCTATTTCATAAATAGTAGTATGTATATATTAATCCTAATTACCCAATGTATCCCCTTACTTACACTCTGATAACCATAAGCTTGTTTTCCAAATTGGAAAAGAAGAAATAAAGCTGTCACTGTTTTCAGATGACATGACACTGTATGCAGAAATTCCTAAAGATGCTATCAGAAAATTATTAGAGCTAATCAATGAATCTGGTAAAGTCACAGGATACAAAATCAATATACAAAAATATCCTGCACACTAACAATGAAAGTCAGAAAGATAAATTAAGGAACCATCCTATTTACTGTTGTAACAAAAGTAATAGAATGCCTAGAAATAAACCTACCTAAGGAGGCAAAAAGTCTGTATTCAGAAAACTATAAGAAGATGCTAAAATAAATCAAACACTGCACTAAGAGAGCTACATCATATTCTTGGATTGGAAGAATCAATATTGTGAAAACAGCTATACTACCCAATGCAGTCTCAATGCAATAACTGTCACATTACCAATGACATATTTGCCAGAATTAGAACAAAACAATTTACAATTTGTATAGAAACACAAAAGATCTCAAACAGCCAAAGCAATATTGAGAAAGCAAAATGGAACTGGAGGTATCAGGCTCACTGACTTCAGACTATACTACAAAGTTATAGTAGTTAAGACAGTATAGAACTGGCACAGAAACAGAAACATAGATGAATGCAACAGTATAGAATGCCTGGAGGTAATGATCACCTAGTGTAGACAGTCTCTTCAATAAATAGTGCTGGGAAAACCAGACAGCTACATTTATGTCTTACCAGACAGTAAAAGAATGAAATTAGAACAATCTAAAACACCACACACACGAGCAAGCTCAAAATGAATTAAAGACCTAAATGTAAGACCAGATACTATAAAACAAGGAAAACATAGGCAGAACAGTCTTTGACATACATCACAGCAAGATCTTTATAAACCACCTCCTAGAGTAATGAAAATAAAAACAAAAACAAACAAACTGGATCTAAGTAAACTTAAAGGCTTTTGCAGAGTAAAGTAAATCATAAAGAAGATGAAGCAACAACCTTCATAATGGGAGAAAATATCTGCAAAGGAAGCTACTGACAAAGGATTAATCTCCAAAATATACAAACAACACATGCAATTCAATATTAAAACAAATAACCCAATGAAGAAAAAAAAAAAAAGGTTGGAGAGAGGAGATCTAAATCTAGACATTTCTCCAAAGAAGACATAGAGATGACCAACAAACACATGAAAAGATACTCACAATCACTAATTATTAGAAAAATGTAAATCAAAACTACAGTGAGGCATCACCTCACACCAGTCATAAACCCATCATCAAAATCTAAAAACCATAAATGTTGGACAGGGTGTGGAGAATAGGGAATCCTCCTACACTGCTGGTGGGAATGTAAATTGGTACAGTCACTGTGAAGAAGAGTATGGAAGTTCCTTAAATAACTAAATATAGAAATATTATAGGACCTAGCAATCATACTCCTGGTCATATACCCAGAGAAAACCATAATTCAGAAAGAAACATGAACTCCAGTGTTCACTGCAACACTCTTTGCAATATCCAGGCCATAGAAGCAATCTAAATGTCCATCCACAGAGGAATGGATAAAGACGTGATACATATACACAATGGAATTTTACTCATCAATTAAAAAAAAATAGTGTCATTTGCAGCAACATGGACGGACCTAGAAATTGTCATAGGAGTGAAATGTCAGACACAGAAAGATAAATATCATATAATATTGCTTATAAGTGGAATCTGAATAATGGAAAGATACAAATAAACTTTTATTTACAAAACAAAAGTAGAGTCATAGATGTAGATAAAAAACCTACAGTTGCCAGGAAAAAAGGAGGGGGATACATTTTGAGTCTGGAACTGACACAGATGTACCACTATATATAAAATATATTACTAAAAATAATCTGCAGTATTGCACAGGGAACTGTGCCCAATATTCTGTAAAGGTCCACATGGAAAAAAGAATCTTATAAAATAGTGCATTTATGTATATGTATAACTGCTTCAATTTGCTGTATATGTGAAACTAATACCCATTGTAACTTGAATGTATTCCAAAATTTTTTTTAAAAGGTGGTCAATCTCTATCTATCTATCTATCTATCTATCTATATCCAGTAAGATACCAGAGAACAGAACTAGAGAGCATGTGTTTATTTATTTACTTTTAAATTTTTATTGGAATATAGTTAATATATTAAAATCTTGATAACTGGAAAGAGGGAAAAGGGAAGGGCAAAAGCAGTATTTATACAAACTATTGGTCTTCCTAGGTGATGCTAGTGGTTAAAGAACCTTCCTGCCAATTCAGGAGCCATTAGAGATGAGGGTTCCATCCCTAAATCTAGAAGATCCCCTGGAGGAATCATGGCAACCCACTCTAATATTCTTGTTTAGAGAAGCCCAAGGACAGAGGAGCCTGGCAGGCTATGGTCCATAGGGTTAAAAAGAGTCAGACACGACTGAAGAGACTTAGCATGTGTGCATGCATACAAACTAGTATGTATAAAATAAAGAAGCAACAATAATAGATTTTACAGAACAGAAAAATATAGTCATTATTTTATAACAACTTTAAATGGAGCAAAACCTATTAAAATATTGAATCACTGTACTGTACACCTGAAACTAGTATATTGTAAAGCAGTTATACTTCAATTAAATAAATAAATAAAATGTTGTGTTATTGCCCAAGACTGGTTTTCTCATAGGGAAAACAAAAACAAAAACAAAACAAACTTGGCATTATAACAAAATTTTCTAAAGTTTAAATATAATGATTATCACCCAATGACAAAGATCATGGTATAAGTTAACTAGTAGCTTTCATATTAAAATCAAATTATTTTAATAATGTTTCAGTAAACAAATACCTATTAAGAAATACTTTTAATCCTCACATTTTAACTGGAATAAATTAATATATTTCATTACAATTTTCATTTCCTGAGATATTTATTACATTGTATCCATTTTTTTTGCTTTGATTCATTTATAATTATGGTTTGAGATAGACAAAATATAATTTTTCAAATGCTAAAATAAGGAAATTGGTTATATTCTCAAAATAACTAATTTACCTTTATAAAATTACTTTATTTTGGAAATTGAAATCATTTCTGTGGTTTAACATAAATTGTCATAATCTGGTATGACATATTTTAAGAGGTTTTTATGCATTTTTTTTTCTTGCTCACTTGAGGATTAGATGCATCTGGCAACTCATTTATGTCAATGACATTTATTAATCACTTTCCATTATTTCAGTTATGATGTATGAAGGCTTTCACACTTGTGATATTTCAAAAGTATCTAAAACTGATGATCCCTATTTTCTCATTTAAAACCTATTATGAAGGGCTCTCCTGAGAAAACAGCCACCTGTGTCCAGGTAACAGCTTATGGTCATCTAGAATTCCTGATTGCATAGATAAAATGTGTTTACTTCTTATTCCTATTTTTCCACTACAATGCCCTTCAACTAAATTGACCTCATTTGTTTGTTGCTAACATATCTTTTAATGTAATTAATCATGTATCTGTTAAAAAATCCATGTTTTTACATGTTATTTCTGAGATTTTTTGAATTAGTTCAAGACAGAGAACCAAGTAGCATGTATATATTACAACCACATGTAGATACCCAGGGTGAGCAAACAAAAAATGTCTGATTTTAATTAGTTTTTCAGAAGTGTATATTTTATGCATAATTAGCTTCCATAATATGAATATAAACAATAGCGAATACACTAGGTCAAATAAATATTGTGTCATAGAAGAGTATTATTTCACATAGTTACGTATATTATTTTGTATTTTAACAAAAATAAAGAGAACAAAATATAAGTGAACAAAAACATCATTTAAGTAATAGTCTCACTCTGCCCTCCAGAAATTGATATAGACTTTCAAATATCTTCCAAATATATATTCAGGTTATATATAGTTGGAAAAAATTGATAGTAGATCAATAGCTAGATAGATAAAAGATAATCTTATGAAAATTAGATAGGTCCTGCTGCTCTTCAGGCTTCTCTCAAATTGTGGAAAGTAGCGACTTCCCTTTCACTTTTCACTTTCATGCATTGGAGAAGGAAATAGCAACCGACTCCAGTGTTCTTGCCTGGAGAGTCCTAGGGATGGGAGAGCCTGATGGGCTGCCGTCTATGGGGTCGCACAGAGTCGGACATGACTGAAGTGACTTAGCAGCACCATCAGGGGCCACTCTCCAGTTGCAGTGTGAGGTTTTCTCATTGCGGTGGCTTCTCTTATTGTGGAGCATGGACCTAGGGTGCTTGCACTTCAGCAGCTGAGGCACATGGGCTCAGCAGTGTGACTCCAGGACTCTAGAGCACAAGCTCAGTAGTGTGGCACACTGGCCTAGCTGCTCCGCAGCATATGAGATCTTACCAGGGATAAAACTTGTGCCTACTGCACTGGCAGGTGGATGTTTTACCACTGAACTGCCAGAGATGCCCTCTAATAACTAATCTTTGATGATTTCAACACAGAACAATCATGTCCCAAGTTTATGACAATTGGCAGCAGCATATTACAAGTTCCAAATGCACAAAGTAGACATTTAAAGATTTTAGTAGATATATATTGATTTTAAATGCTCATAATAACAAACATAAGATTATTGTCTGAAAGTTAAGATGGAAACAAAAACTTTCTAAAATATGGTAAAATTCTGAATACAGGAAAGCTACAAATATATGTAAAGTGACTAAAGAGCTTTATATAAGTCTACATTATAGCATCAAAATTAAGAATCAGCAAGCATCAATATTTCAAAATACTTTTTGTTGACTAATATATTTTTATACATACAAAGTTGCATTTGGCCAAATTAATTTTAGCCAAATATAATGAATTTCATTTTCTACTAACACAGAAGCAGAAGATATTAAGAAGAGGTGTCAAGAATACACAGAAGAACTGTACAAAAAAAGATCTTCATGACCTGGATAATCACGATGATGTGATCACTAATCTAGAGCCAGACATCCTGGAGTGTGAAGTCAAGTGGGCCTTAGAAAGCATCACTATGAACAAAGCTAGTGGAGGTGATGGTATTCCAGTGGAGCTATTTCAAATCCTGAAAGATGATGCTGTGAAAGTGCTGCACTTAATATGCCAGCAAGTTTGGAAAACTCAGCAGTGGCCACAGGATTGGAAAAGGTCAGTTTTCACTCCAACTCCAAGGAAAGGCAATGCCAAAGAATGCTCAAACTACCGCACAATTGCACTCATCTCACATGCTAGTAAAGTAATGCTCAAAATTCTCCAAGCCAGGCTTCAGCAATATGTGAACTGTGAACTTCCTGATGTTCAAGCTGGATTTAGAAAAAGCAGAGGAACCAGAGATCAAATTGCCAACATCCGCTGGATCATGGAAAAAGCAAGAGCATTCCAGAAAAACATCTATTTCTGCTTTATTGTCTATGCCAAAGCCTTTGACTGTGTGGATCACAATAAACTGTGGAAAATTCTGAAAGAGATGGGAATACCAGACCACCTGACCTGCCTCTTGAGAAATCTGTATGCAGGTAAGGAAATAACAATTAGAACTGGACATGGAAAAACAAACTGGTTCCAAACAGGAAAAGGAGTACGTCAAGGCTGTATATTGTCACCCTGCTTCTTTAACTTATATGCAGAGTACATCATGAGAAACGCTGGACTGGAAGAAACACAAGCTGGAATCAAGATTGCCAGGAGAAATATCAGTAACCTCAGATATGCAAATGGCACCAATCTTATGGCAGAAAGGGAAGAGGAACTAAAAAGCCTCTTGATGAAAGTGAAGAGGAGAGTGAAAACGTTGGCTAAAAGTTCAACATTCAGAAAACGAAGATCATGGCATCCGGTCTCATCAATTTATGGGAAATAGATGGGGAAATAGTGGAAACAGTGTCAGACTTTATTTTGGGGGGCTCCAAAATCACTGCAGATGGCGATTGCAGCCATGAAATTAAAAGACGCTTACTCCTTGGAAGAAAAGTTATGACCAACCTAGATAGCATATTCAAAAACAGAGACATTACTTGGCTGCCTAAGGTCTGTCTAGTCAAGGCTATGGTTTTTCCAGTAGTCATGTATGTATGTGAGAGTTGGACAGTGAGGAAGGCTGAGCACCAAAGTATTGATGCTTTTGAACTATGGTATTGGAGAAGACTCTTGAGAGTCCCTTGGACTGCAAGGAGATCCAACCAGTCCATTCTGAAGGAGATCAGCCCTGGGATTTCGTTGGAAGGAATGAGGCTAAAGCTGAAACTCCAGTGTTTTGGCCACCTCATGTGAAGAGTTGACTCATTGGAACATATTTTGATGCTGGGAGGGATTGGGGGCAGAAGGATAAGGGGATGGCAGAGGGTGAGGTGGCTGGATGGCATCACTGACTCGATGGACGTGAGTCTGAATGAACTCTGGGAGTTGGTGATGGACAGGGAGGCCTGGCGTTCTGCGATTCATGGGGTCGCAAAGAGTCAGAAACGACTGAGTGACGGAAATGAACTGAACTTACACAGAAATTATCTATATGTACTATTTAACCCTATATAAAACTGTTTATTATAGTCAGAGTATTTCAATAGAAAATATAAAATAAGAATGCTTAAGTTTCAGAAAGGTCAGAAAGCTCTTACACCTAAAGTAAAGTTAATAAAATTCAAGATGATTCAGTATGCTTAGACATTTGGTCAAGAAATGGTTTTCAAATTAGTTGGGAATGTCTTGCGTATATGACATGTTAACAGGCCTCATGCTATATCTTCTAAAAGGCATCATAACAATAATGAAATGAGAGAAAATAAATTAGAATCTATTGATTTTAACCTCTTTAATATGAAACAAAAGCATTTTGGGTGTTAAGCAGAAACAAAAATAAGAATATTGAATCTTGACTGGTGATTTTTCTATTTCTTTAAAAATACAGACTGTTTTGTAATTGTAGCCTAGATTAACAAATTATTTTATATGCACCACTTGATTAAAAATATCTTAAAGATATCCAACTTGCTTTGTCCTTCTCTTAAAGCTGAGTAATTTTGTAGTGAAGAATTTGTGGTTAGCATAAATTTACAACTTTGGAACAGCCTGAAATCATGGGTATTATCAATTCTCTTTCTAGTGATATCAAGTTAAAAAGTAATAAACTTTGAATTCTAATGTGAAAATTAGAGATACCGAGGGAACATTTCATGCAAAGATGGTCTCAATAAAGGACAGAAATGGTATGGACCTAACAGAAGTAGAAGATATTAAGAAGAGGTGGCAAGAATACATGGAAGAACTTCATGACCCAGATAATCACGATGATGTGATCACTAATCTAGAGCCAGACATCTTGGAATGTGAAGTCAAGTGGGCCTTAGAAAGCATCACTACGAACAAAGCTAGTGAAGATGATGGAATTAGTTGAGCTGTTTCAAATCCTGAAAGATGATGCTGTGAAAGTGCTGCACTCAATATGCCAGCAAGTTTGGAAAACTCAGCAGTGGCCACAGGACTCGAAAAGGTCAGTTTTCATTCCAGTTCCAAAGAAAGGCAATGAAAAAGAATGCTCAAACTACCGCACAATTGCACTCATCTCACATGCTAGTAAAATAATGCTCAAAATTCTCCAAGCCAGGCTTCAGCAATGCGTGAACCGAGAACTCCCTGATGTTCAAGCTGGTTTTATAAAAGGCAGAGGAACCAGATATAAAATTGCCAACACCCACTGGATCATGGTAAAAGCAAGGGAGTTCCAGAAAAACATCTATTTCTGCTTTATTGTCTATGCCAAAGCCTTTGACTGTGTGGATCACAACAAACTGTGGAAAATTCTGAGAGAGATGGGAATACCAGACCACCTGACCTGCCTCTTGAGAAATCTGTATGCAGGTAAGGAAGCAGCAGCTAGAACAGGACATGGAACAACAGACTGGTTCCCAATAGGAAAAGGAGTACGTCAAGGCTGTATATTGTCACCCTGCTTATTGTACTTATATGCAGAGTACATCATGAGAAACGCTGGACTGGAAGAAACACAGGCCGGGAGACATTTCTGCCGTGAAAAATATCAATAACCTCAGATATGCAGATGACACCACCCTTATGGCAGAAAATAAAGAGGAGCTAAATAGCCTCTTGATGAAAGTGAAAGAGGAGAGTGAAAAAGCTGGCTTAAAGCTCAACATTCAGAAAATGAAGATCATGGCATCTGGTCCCATCACTTCATGGGAAATAGATGGGGAAACAGTAGAAACAGTGCCAGACTTTATTTTTCTGGGCTCCAAAGTCACTGCAGATGATGACTGCAGCAATGAAATTAAAAGACGCTTACTCCTTGGAAGAAAAGTTATGACCAACCTAGATAGTATATGCAAAAGCAGAGACATACTTTGCCGACTAAGGTCCATCTAGTCAAGGCTATGGCTTTTCCTGTGGTCATGTATGGATATGAGAGTTGGACTGTGAAGCAGGCTGAGTGCCGAAGAATTGATGCTTTTGAACTGTGGTGTTGGAGAAGACTCTTGACAGTCCCTTGGACTGCAAGGAGATCCAACCAGTCCATTCTGAAGGAGATCAACCCTGGGACTTATTTGGAAGGAATGATGCGAAAGCTGAAGCTCCAGTACTTTGGCCACCTCATGCGAAGGGTTGACTCTTTGGAAAAGACTCTGAAACTGGGAGAGATTGGGGGCAGGAGGAGAAGGGGACGACCTAGGATGTGATAGCTGTATGGCATCATGGACTCGATGAACGTGAGTCTGAGTGAACTCCGGGAGATGGTGATGAACAGGGAGGCCTGACGTGCTGTGATTCATGTGGTCGCAAAGAGTCGGACACTACTGAGCAACTGAACTGAACTGTACTTTTTTCCTTAAAATCTTTCCCTTAGACCCTTTATTCTGCTGATGCTGCTGCTAAGTCTCTTCAATAGTGCACAGCTCTTTGAGATCCTATGGAACATAGTCCACCAGGTTCCATTCTCCATGGGCTTCTCCAGGCAAGAATACTGGAGGGGATTGAATACTTCAGGGAATCTCCCCAACCCATGGACTGAAATTACATCTCTCAATCTCCTGCATAGGCATGATTCTTTACCACCAGTGCCACCTAGGAAGCCCTAGAACCTTTATGCCTTTAGTAGAACAATGGTCTCAGTTACCAGGACTCACAAACCTGAGCCCCCCATTGAAGTGATGTGAAGTCGCTCAGTAGTGTCTGACTCTTCGCGACCCCATGAACTGCAGCCTACCATGCTCCTTGGTCCGTGGGATTTTCCAAGCAAGAGTACTGGAGTGGGTTGCCATTTTGCTTAAGTGAAGATTTTAAGATGCTGCCAGCCTGTTATGCATCAAATAGGTTCTCTTTATTTGACAAATTTTCATCTTCACTTCCAAGTTTTGTTGTTTTTTTTTTAATTTGTGAAACAAGTTCCATATTTGCTTGTGACTACAAAGCATGGTGATATATAGTTTAAGAAATTTAAAGAGTTTAAGAAATTATTTACATCAACATCTCTAATAGTTTTTTTCTTTTTTCTTCCCCCCCTTTTCCTAAGAAATCTTTGAAATATAGAATGATACTTTCCTTTGGTGTTTTCCCATAATCATTCTCTATAGTAATGTGTATTTCAGAAACAGATGTTATCCTTATATTGTCTTACTCAAAATTTCACCTATAATGTCTACAAAAACAGAGGAAACATTTCTATACCTCCTCTACTCCCTGAAGCTAACAAAAAATAACTAGAATATTATAGATTAAATCCCTCAGAAAATATATAGATATGGAGATTCCCTGGTGGTTCAAATGGTAGAGAGTCTGAATCCCATGTGGGACACATGGGTTGGAGGAGAAGGAAATTAATATTATAGAAGAAATCCCTCAGAAATTATTTAGATATAGTCTCCATAAAATTAAATAAAATAATTGAATCATAGTCTCCAGAAGAGTTCAAAACATAGATATGATAAATTGAGAGAATTAAAACAACATTCAACTAAAAAGTCCACTGATAACAATCAGAAAATAAATTAAAAAATAATGTTAAATCTATTTTGACAATTATTTTCTAAAGCAACAGAAACATGAAAATACAATATTAAAAATACTCATATATATGGACGACAAGGCAGAAGTAAAAATATAGTTATGTAAGAGGGCTTTGGCATATCTCTTTATAACGCTGGAGAAAATACTGCCATATATAATGCCCCCAAAAGACAATCCTTAAACCTTCTTCAGATGGGAGGAGTATTCTGAACAACTATGATAAAACAGGTTTTCAATCAGTTCAGTCATGTCTGACTCTTTGTGACCCCATGGACTGCAGCACACCAGGCTTCCCTGTCCATCACCAACTCCCAGAGCTTACTCAAACTCATGTCCATTGAGTCCAAGATGCCATCCAACCATCTTATTCTCTGTCATCCCCTTCTCCTCCCACCTTCAATCCTTCCCAGAATCAAGGTGTTTTCCAATGAGTCAGTTCTTTGCATTAGGTGGCCAAAATATTGGAATTTCAGCTTCAGCATCAGTCCTTCCAATGAATATGCACAACTGATCTCACAAGATGATACTCTGTTAGACACAGTAGACAGTAAGAATTAAGAACTTTTCTTTAATATGGAACCACATTTTAACTGGATAACACTATTTGAGTGTCTCTCACTAACTCATGATAATAAAATTTTACTAGCTTGAACCTCAAAAGAGCTGAAATTATACAGGGCAATGGGAAAAACTCAGGCAAAGAAAATCAGCACAGCTCAGTTCAGTTCACTCAGTCAGTTATGTCCAACACTTTGAGACTTCATGGACTGCAGCATGCCAGGCTTCCTTGTTCATCACTAACTGCCAGAGCTTGCTCAAACTCAATGTCCATCGAATTTGTGATGCCACGCAGCCATCTCATCCTCTGCCATCCCCTTCTTCTCCTGCCTTCAATCTTTCCCAGCATCAGGGTCTTTTCTAAGGAGTCAGTTCTTCACATCAAGTTGCCAAAGGATTAGAATTTCAGCTTTAGCATCAGTTCTTCCAATGAATATTCAGAACTGATTTCCTTTAAAATTGACTGGTTTGATCTCCTTGCAGTCCAAGGGACTCTCAAGAGTCTTCTCCAACACCACAGTTCAAAAGCATCAATTCTTCAGTTCTCAGCTTTTTTTATGGTCTGACACTCACATCCACACATGATTATTGGAAAAATGGTAGCTTTGAATAGACGGACCTTTGTTGGCAAAGTAATGTCTCTGCTTTCTAATATGCTGTCTAGCTTAGTCATAGATTTTCTTCCAAGGAGCAAGCATGTTTTAGTTTCATGGCTGCAGTCACCAGCTGCAGTGATTTTGGAGCCCAAGAAAATAAATTCTGTCACAGTTTCCATTGTTTCCCCTTCTTTCCATGAAGTGATGGGCCCAGATGCTATGATCTTCGTTTTTTGAATGCTGAATTTTAAGCCAGTTTTTTCCAATCTCCTCTTTCACATTCATCAAGAGGCTTTTTGGTTCCTCTTTGTTTTCTACCATAAGTGTGGAGTCATCTGCATATTTGAGGTTATTGATATTTCTCCCTGCAATCTTGATTCCAGCCTGTGTTTCATCCAGTCCAGCCTTCTGCATGATATACTATATACATAAAGCTAAATAAGAAAGGGGGAAATATATAGCCTTGACACAACCCCCTCCTTATTATCTCTGAAGCTAAAGAGTCTGCCTGAAGTGTGGGAGACCTCAGTTTGATCCCTGGGTTGGGAAGATCCCCTGGAGGAGGGAATGGCAACCCACTCCAGTGGAGCCTGGCAGGCCCCTATCCATGGGGTCCCAAAGAGTCAGACATGACTGAATGACTAACACATATACTCCTCAGACAATCATTTTGCCTTTTTGTATCTCTTTTTCTTGGGGATAGTTTTTATCACTGCCTCCAATACAATGTTACAAACATATGTCCAATGTTCTTAAGGCACTCTATATATCATATCTAAGCCTTTGAATCTATTTGTCACTTTCACTGTATAATCATGAGAGACTGATTTAGGTCATACATACCTCAATGGTCTAGTGGTTTTCCCTACTTTCTTCAATTTAAGTCTGAATTTGGCAATTAGGAGTTCATGATCTGAGCCACAGTCAGCTTATGGTCTTGTTTTTGCTGACAGTATAGAGATTTTCTGTCTTTAGCGTAAAGAATATTATCAATTTGATTTCAGTATTGACTATCTGGTGATGTCCATGAGTAGATTCTTTTCCTGTGTTGTTGGAAGAGGATGTTAGCTATGACCAGTGTGTTCTCTTGGCAAAATTCTGTTAGCCTTTTCCCTGCTTTATTTTGTACTCCAAGGGCAAACTTTCCTTTTACTCCAACTATCTCTTGACTTTCTACTTTTGCATTCCAGTACCATATGATGAAAAAGACTTTTTCTTTTTTTTTGCTGTTAGTTCTAGAAATTATGACAAAACATGGTTCACCGGAGAAAGGAATGGCAAACTACTTCAGTATTCTTGCCTTGAGAGCCC
This sequence comes from Budorcas taxicolor, assembly GCF_023091745.1. NCBI lineage: Eukaryota > Metazoa > Chordata > Mammalia > Artiodactyla > Bovidae > Budorcas > Budorcas taxicolor. The sequence goes on from NC_068910.1 coordinate 77,827,810, forward strand.
TATGAAACTGAAATATGAAACTGAAATATGAACTTCCCTGGTAAATAGGTGCCCGACATGCTACTAGGGAAGAGTGGAGAAATAGCTCCAGAAAGAATGAAGAGGCTGAGCCAAAGTGAAAACAATGCCCAGTTGTGAATATGACTGGCGTTGGAGATAAAATAGAAGGTTGTAAAGAATAATATTGCATAGGAACCTGGAATGTTAGGTCTATGTATCAAGGTAAATTGAAAGTGGTCAAACGGGAGATGGCAAAAATGAACATCGTCATTTGAGGGATTAGTGAACTATAGTCAGTCTCATAGTTTAGCTTTGAAAGTCTTGAAGAATGACATAGGAAATCCTTTACATTCCTACTGAGTAAATCTAACAAACAAATAAACGAACTTGGACATAATTTAATGCAGTTCAAACCTGTGACAAAGCTATATAGCAGACAGAGAATCAAGGAGAAGTTATGCTTGCTTCTGGCCGAGAAGAAATACAGAAAGATTATAAGGCCTTAAGAAATTTCTGTTTAAACTACTTGCAAATCGAAAAGCTAAAAATTGAGGATTATATTTATTTATTTTCCTTTTCCATTTGAATTTAGTTTAACAAGCTGTAGCAAAAGAAGAAATAAATCATTAGGGAAAGCCAGATGACTAACCTAGGAAATTATCTGTTTTATTTTTTTTTTTCAAATTGAGATATAGTTGACATATAAGCTTATATTAGTTTCAAGTATACAATTCATTATTTACATTATTGCAAAAATATCATCCCTTAATTTTCTGCTATAACACAATTATGTAACTTTCATATAACAAATTAAAAATTTCCCTTTTTAGTGACCCTGTGCACAAGACATTTATAGAAACATTCTATAAATATTTCTGTAGTGAGAGTTTCATTTGCTTTGCCCAGGATTCAGTGGAGGATTTTTCATCACAGGATGGATTCCTAGGAAACTTTGATCATCTTTTTAAAAAATTAATTTATATTGGGGTATAGTTGCTTTACAATGTCATCTTAGTTTCTGCTGTATAGCAAACTGAATCAGTTATCCCTTCTCTTTCATATTTCCTTCCCATTTAGGTCCGCACAGAGCTTTGAGTAGAATTCCCTATGCTGTATAATAGGTTCTCATTACTTATCTATTTTCTATATAGTAGAGTATATATGTTATTCTCTATCTCATGATTCATCCCATTGTACATTTCTAAAAAGTTGTTCATTTTTTCTAGATTGTCCATTTTACTGTCATATAATAATTTATGGTACTCTCTTATGATCCTTTGTATTTCTGTGCTGTCAATTGTAACTTCTTTTTCATTTCTAATTTTATTGATTTGGGCCCTCTCTTTTCTTGATAAGTCTCAGGAAAGGTTTATCAGCTTTGTTTCAGTTTTTAAAGAATTGGTTTTTAGTTTTGATAATTTTAAAATTTATATGGAAACACAAATGACCCCGAAGAGCCAAAACAGTTTTTAGAAAGAAGAACACAGCAGGAGCAATGACTCTCCCTGATCTCAGACTATACTCCAAAGCTACAATCACCAAAAAAATATAGCACTGACATATAGATAAATGGGACAGGATAGCCCAGAAATAAACCCACATTCTGGTCCATTAATCTATAACAAAAGAGGCAAGAATATACAATAGAGAACAGACAGTGTTCAATAAGTGGTGCTAGGAAAACTGGACAGCTACATTCAAAAGAATTAAATGAGAATATTCTCTAACAATATACACAAAAATAAATGCAAGTGGATTAAAAACCTGCATGTAAATTTGGATACAATAAAACTCTTAGAGGAAAACATAGGCAGATAGTCTCTGAATTCAATCAGAACAATATTGTTTGGATCTGTCTCCTAAAGTAAATTTTGAGGTTTCCCTGATAGCTCAGTTGGTAAAGAATCTGCCTGCAGTGGAGGAGACCCCAGTTCAATTCCTGGATCAGGAAATTCCCCTGGAGAAGGGACGGGCTACCCACTCCAGTATTCTTGGGCTTCCCTGGTCACTCAGTTGGTAAAGAATCTGCCTGCAGTATGGCAGACCTGTGTTCAATCCCTGGTTTGGGAAGATGCCCTGGAGGAGGGCATGGCAACCACTCTAGTATACATGCTTGGAGATCCTCGATGGACTGAGGAGCCTGGGGGCTACAGCCCACGGGATTGCAAAGAGTCGGACATGACTGAGCAACTTTCACTTATTAATATTCTAAACATATTCTGTAACGTAATCAAGGTAAGATGGTGATATAAGAAGAATATTTATAAATTGATCTTTAGCCACAGAAATATGTAGTTTCCTTTCATGTTGCATTATTGTAAGTTCCGATATAAATAATTAAACAGTATTACTATTCCTTGACCAGAGTAATAGGAAGTATATATATTTTTTATCTTAAAGATAATAATCCTACAATTTTCATTTTGTGTATTCCTACCATTTTTCTATGGAAATGGATCTATTTTTATACTTGAATAATCATTTTCTATCTTATGAATATTTACAGAAACAATATTTGTGATTATAAATTCATTAGATGGCTGTAGATTACACTACATTTGTACAATGGACATAAATTTTAAGAATATATAAATATTTTTTAAAATTACCATCATTATTTTTCCCCTATTTGTTTTCAGTTCAGTTCAGTTCAGTTCAGTCTCTCAGTCGTGTCCGACTCTTTGTGACCCCATGAATTGCAGCACACCAGGCCTCACCTATATTTAAAGATTTACATGTATGTTAAAAATTATTTTATTCCTTTGCTCTAACTCTATTTAGTTTCAGGAATATTTTTATAAACTGTACTAAAATCCAAACTGTGATTTCAAAGTTATCATCCATTCATTCTTTTTAACTCATATTAATAAAATGCTTTGTATAGGTGTGTGTGTGTGTGTGTGTGTGTGTGTGTGTATGTGTGTGTGTGTTTGAGACAGATTCTCTTCATCGTTTTTCTAGTATTTTTCTAGTAATTGGCACTTTCTGTCAAAGCAACCTACTGAGCAAAGTGCTCAAACTTGAAGAGGCTTCTTTAAAGCATTTCCAAGAAGTTCAGTCATCATAAGCAATCTGCAGAATTCAGCAAGAGTGTGTGAGAGAATATAAAACACATCAGCTTGCTGCTAAGTAGAATGTGCATGAAGAGAACACCTGTGGCTAACTGCAATTATTTTTTCTCTCTCTCCTTTTTACTGCCTAATAATTAGGTATTTTTTAAAATATTATTTTCCCCTGGCACATACATGACGCTTAGAAAACAATAGTGAAAACAAATCACAGATAAGAGTGTATCAAAATAATAAATTGTTCTTATTTTGTATTTCATTTTTCCATTGTCTTTAATAGGGTTTCTTTTACACTGACTTCTTGAATTATGGGACGTTTTTCAGTGCAACCTGTGGTTGTGAATATAAACAGCAACTGACGGAAATGAACTGTCTCTTCTAATCGTTCTGACATGGTCAACTAACAGTGTTATGATAGAAGAAAGATCTATTGCAATAAATAAGAAGGAAGGAAGGAAGAGAGGGAGTGAGGAAGGGAAAGAGGGGAAGGAAAGAAAAAACAAGAAGAGAAATAAATTTCAAAGTAATCAGATATATTCATAACCTGCTTCCTGACAACTTTACTGACAACCATCAAATTATTTCGGAGCAACAAGAATTTGAGTATTGAGATACTTGCCTTGTGGCATCACTACAAAAATGCAGTCTAGCAAGTCCAAGCTCAATGGGTCTCCTTCATCCTGCCCTTTCTCACCTGCCAGCTTTAAAAGAAAATCTGAATCCAATCTAACTTATAATTTACATTGTTAGTATTGGAGGAAAATTAAATTTATTTGTTCATTATAATATTCCTTTTTAAAGACTTTCTAAACCTCTATAAATAAAAATAATTTGGAAAATATTATAGTATAAAACTGTAATTATAAATTAATTTTAAAAACATGTATTGAAATGATACAATGCACCTCAATGTTCATAGCAGCACTATTTACAATAGCCATGAAATGGAAACAAATGCCTATCAACAGATGATTGGCTTAAGAAGCCAGATTTGCCAGAATTTTTTTCAAGCAGGAAACTGATAAAATGTATTAACTTTATGATGCCTTTTTGTGAGTGTTGATCATTTTCTTTTATTTGGAAATATTAATTTATATCAAAATAAATAAAAATACCTTAATGGAAAAAGACTCTTTGACAGTCCCTGATAATTTTCTTAAGAATGTACTTACACTTTTCAGTTTGGGTTTAATAGTAATTGCTTTATGGTTTTATTCCCCAAAACTCACATAATTGTAATCAGTGCTTAAACAACTTCTCATTACCTACACAGTGACTGACTTCACCTATGTCACCATGACTTTTCACTTGAATTGTGGCAATAGTCCCTAAAACTTCTCTCTGCTGTCACTTTTTGCCTCTCCACCATTTTTTTCTCAATAATGCAACCAAGGCAATTCATGCAAAGCATAATGCATCATGTCACCTCAGTACTCATAAATTCCAGTGGTTCTGGACCTTATCAAGAAAGAAATAAAGTTTTATAAATACCATTAAAAGACTGTATGTTGTGGTCCCCAAATGCCATTCCTAAAATACACACTTTATACATGTTTCAGATTATACTTTACTACTCTCTCCCTTTCTCCTTTTATTCTCTGCTACATTAGCTGTCTTGAAGTTCAACAATAATATACTTGTTTCAATCTCATGGTACTTACACATGTTGTATTCTTTGCCCAACATTCTATTCATTCAGTTAACTCTATCACATTCTTGCTTCATTTCTCCACTACAGGTCACTTATTAGTCACCTATTTGTGAAAGCTACACCGACCACCATATAAAATGCTCCTCTCAACCAGGCATTGGCAGTCAATATCTCCCCACCTCCTTGTCTTTCATTTTCTTCATAACATTTATTGTCATAATGCTTGTTACAAATTCATTTGTTTATCCATTTATTGCTAGTCTAACACAAATAGAGTATGGAAGGGATATACAGAGAACTCTTAAGGAAATCAACCCTGAATATTCAGTGGAGGGACTGATGCTGAAGCTTAAGCTCCAATACTTTGGCCAACTGATGCTAAGAGCTGACTCACTGGAAAAGACCTTGATACTGGGAAAGATGGAAGGCAAAAAATAAGGGGATGGAAGAAGATGAGATGGCTAGAAAGCATCACTGATTCAATGGACATAAATTTGAGCAAACTCCTGAAGATTTTGAAGGACAGGGAAATCCAGCGTGCTGCAGTCCAAGCGGTCGCAGAGTCCAATATGACTTAGTGACTGAACCACAGCAAGGGATAAACAATACATGTTTGCTGGACAAACTGATAAATTAATGCAAGAAAAGGAGGAGCTTTTTTCAATATCAGAGGCAGGCAATCTGAAAGCCTCAGGCTAAAACCAGTCTATCACCTGTTTTTATAAACAAACTCTTATTAGAACACAGTCATGTATAATTTTTCACACAAGGTTTATGGCATCTTTTATATGACAACAGAACTGAGTGGTTGGGACAGAGAATGTGATATTAGCAAATACAAAAATATCACTACTTCTCTCTTTACAGAAAAAAGTTTCTTAAACATTACATTTATAAATGATTTCCATTCTCAACCATGTTTTTTCAAATAGGTAGAAGTACCTATTATTATAGCATTCAATATTGTAATCATTAAACTGAAGTCAGATTTTAGTAACTTGTGGGAACCAAGATTTATACTGGATCAGAGAATGTAGTTTTGTCATCAAAAATTTCACATGAAGAATTTTGACTATGTAGAAGGAAGCTTAAAATTTTTGAGTTGTTCCCTAGGAAGTTTCCGTAAGAAAATCTGAAAAGAATGAAACAAAATCCCACCAGGATTTTGATTTATTCAAAGGAGATAGAGATCATGGGCAAATAAAAAGAAGGCAACTTGGATGCAGGGAATGACACTTCAGAGATATATCATTTTATCTTTCAGAACTTATGTGGAGAACTTTTAATGTTTAGTTCCACTAAACAATTAAATATTTAATGACAAAGAGCTCTAATTGGTAGAAAATGTTCTTAATGATTTGCCGGGGTCCAGCCCCAGTGGATCCAGGGTGATTCGAAGGTGGGGATGGAGTCGGCGTCCCTGGAAAAATACTTATTTAATTACAGATAGAGAGGGATTAGAAATAGATAGTGTAGTAGGAAAATTAGTGGAGAAAAAGAGGCTGAATAATTTGGTTTATGTGGAATAGCATCCATGCTCCAGATGGGAATTCAGCCAGAGAAATGGGGAGCAAGAAAGAAGCGATGTGGGATATCAGTCTTTCTGAAGACTGATTCGATTTCTTTATTTTGGGGTTTGCTTATCTACCTTTTGTTACACATAGGAGTGAATACGGGGTCAGCAGTCCTGACCTTTATCAAAATCAGGTGTTTCACATAAAAAGGTCTTAGGGATTTTACATCATATTCTGGCCATGAGTGAGACCTGCTGACATTTTATGATCCTTTCTTTCTGATAACCAAAAAACTTATTTCTTCCAAGGGTGTTTTTTTCTTAAACCAGGCTCCACCCTCCAAATAAAGTTCCATTCTTATAGGGTGAGGGTGTAGTGAGTTACAATCAAGAAAGGAATTTATTTAACCCAAGGTTAACATGATTACTCTTAAAGGTTAATACTTATTTCTCCTATATGCTTAAAGGTTAATACTTATTTCTCCTATATGCTAGTTATATTCATTATAAGGGCAGGGAATATGGAGGTTTAGCAGCAAACATCAGCCCAACAAATGAAAATCCTTTCACCAATGTTCCCCTTAAGATTTATTTAGTCTTAAGATAGTGATAAAGTTACATTTTTACATAGTAAGGACACAGTGACTTGTAACAAAGTACAGTGATCTATTACAAAAGAGAAAATTCATTAACTCAAAAAGTCTAGTATTGCTAACTTTAAAACTACTATATTTCCTTTTCGATATTCCAAATACATTGATTAATATATTCCCAGGTGCCTAATGATATGGAGGCCTGGTGGCAATCATTGACTCAACAATGAGAAAAGCCTTATGCTAATTAAGACTTTCAAAATACTCCAAAACTCTCTGTGCTGTTTATGGTTGAGAGGTAGTAAACAATCATGTGCGTAGTGGCAGGAGTATGGATAATCCTGTCACACATGCTAGTCTGTCAGCAGAGAGGTTTGACCTAAGACACCCTTGTCACACCCAGGGCAGGGAATTAGCAGCAATTATTGGCACAACAAATGAAAAACCCTTCACCAATATAGTTCCTAACCAACCCACTATATTAATAATTTCTAACTTCCCGAAAGAATTTGCCTTTAGTAAGTCTAAAACATCTTGTGCCTCTCAGGTTGGGAGGCTGTAAACAATTACATGTGGCCGGACAAACCTATACAGGCGGGCTAGATAACCTTCAGAGGAGTCCTTAAGCTGAAACACTCTTGTCACACCCAGGAATTTCTATTGCCTTGGAGCTGCAAGTTAACTCCTTCTCTGAGAAAAACAGTTATGGGGGAGAGCATAAAACAGACTCTGGTCTTGGGGTAGATGCTCGGGAACAGGGGGTTTCCTGAGGCTTGATCACGTCTTTGTGTATGCCAAGCCTCCTTCCTCATGACCTTTGCCATGGGCGGAGTTCCTCACGCTGGCCCCCGGCAATGATTGTTTCTTAATCAGTTAGTAATTGCATGAAAAAGTCATACAATAGCAAGTTAATGAGCAATAAAAACTACTCTGCAAAAAACGACATATTATTTTCACAGAATGTATGTTGTAGCCACCCTCATTTTCCCCTTTGGTTTTGAAACCTTAGTAGAAAAAAGAACACTAAATATAGGTTGATGATTTGTAATATTTTTCTAAATCTGTTCAATTATTTGATTGTCAAATCAGGTATTCTCTAAGACTTCTGTTCTCATATGTAGAATATAATTAGCTGTTTATTTCTCCAGTTGCCTGGAAAGGAAATAACATGATCAATGAAATAGATTGAGGATCCTAGATGGAAATTGGATTGAGTAGTCAACTTTCATTTCAGTTCAGTTCAGTCGCTCAGTCGTGTCCGACTCTTTGCGACCCCATGAATCGCAGCACGCCAGGCCTCCCTGTCCATCACCAACTCCTGGAGTTCACTCAGACTCACGTCCATCGAGTACGTGATGCCATACAGCCATCTCATCCTCGGTCGTCCCCTTCTCCTCCTGCCCCCAATCTCTCCCAGCATCAGAGTCTTTTCCAATGAGTCAACTCTTCACATGAGGTGGCCAAAGTACTGGAGCTTCAGATTTAGTATCATTCCTTCCAAATAAATCTCCTTCAGAATGGACTGGTTGGATCTCCTTGGAGTCCAAGGGACCTTCAAGAGTCTTCTCCAACACCACAGTTCAAACGCGCCAATTCTTCGGTGCTCAGCCTTCTTCACAGTCCAACTCTCACATCCATACATGACCACAGGAAAAACCATAGCCTTGACTAGACGGACCTCAGTCGGCAAAGTAATGTCTCTGCTTTTGAATATACTATCTAGGTTGGTCATAACTTTTCTTCCAAGGAGTAAGCGTCTTTTAATTTTATGGCTGCAGTCACCATCTGCAGTGATTTTGGAGCCCCCAAAAATAAAGTCTGACACTGTTTCTACTGTTTCCCCATCTATTTTCCATGAAGTGATGGGACCAGATGCCATAATCTTAGTTTTCTGAATGTTGAGCTTTAAGCCAACTTTCTGACTCTCTTTCACTTTCATCAAGAGGCTTTTTAGCTCCTCTTCACTTTCTGCCATAAGGGTGGTGTCATCTGCATATCTGAGGTTATTGATATTTCTCCCAACAATCTTGATTCCAGCTTGTTTCTTGCAGTCTAGCGTTTCTCATGATGGACTCTGCATATAAGTTAAATAAACAAGGTGACAATATACAGCCTTGACGTACTCCTTTTTCTGTTTGGAACCAGTCTGTTGTTCCATGTCCAATTCTAACTGTTGCTTCCTGACCTGCATACAGATTTCTCAAGAGGCAGGTAAGGTGGTCTGGTATTCCCATCTCTTTCAGAATTTTCCACAGTTTATTGTGATCCACACATAACTCTTAGAAAATCTATGCTATTGTTAAACAAGTTTGCTTAACAAAAGAAGAGCACAATAAAACCATGTTTATTTCAAACTTGATGGTTTTCAATTTTGTGAAAATTCAGTCAAATTAATTTTTTGAATTTTCAGTTTAACAGTTTATTATAAGTTGAATATGCTTGTATCTACTATGTGGATTAAGGAATATATTTTCCCAGCCACTTCCCAAAATGCAAAATGAAAATTTAAATTTTCAGTCAAATGAATTATTATACATTAAATATGTTTGTATCTACTGTGTGGATTAAGGAATATAATTTTTGTAGCCATTTGTGAAGACTCTCTTGGTGCTCCAAATCAATTATAGTTTCCTTTGTCCCTCTAATAGTTAATAATTATCCTAATATTTATAGCAGTCAATTCCTTGAATGTCTTTATGGTTTATCAAGACACCATACTTTAGCTTACTGTATTATTTACTCTCTACCCTTTTATCTTTTCTTCATAATTTCTCTATTTTAGAATCTGTGAAATTTGACTTAGAATGTTTCCAAGAATCTGAATTAGGTTACTGCAAATCACAGTGCAACTTAACATGTGTGAGACAAACACTGGATAAGGTCTTTAAATAATAACAAACTTTTTCCTAAGAGGCACTGGAGAAGGAAATGGCAACCCACTCCAAAATGCTTGCCTGGAAAATCCCATAAACAGAGGAGCCTGAAGGGCTGCAGTCCAAGGGGTCGCAAAAGAGTCGGACAAGACTTAGCAACTAAGCAACAACAACAATAGGAGGCACAGAATATTTGCTTTCTGGGTTTCACTTTTTGTTGTTGCTGTTGCAGCCATTTATGCCCAATTTTTCATTTCCTCTTCCACTGGAGGTTAAAAAATGCTTATAATATAATTCTAGCATTTTATTTAACTCTCAACTGAAATAATTTTGCAAAGTATTGTTACCTCTCATCTACTGTTGGTTACCCACTGGTACAGTTTGTATAGGAAAGGTGAGGCAATCACCTGGTTATTTTTCTATTTACTCAGTTTTAAAAAATTAACACTTCCAACATTCTGGGAGGTGGGTCATAGAAGATCCTGCTGGGATTTATGTCAGAGAATGTTTATACTAGGCTCTCCTCTAGGAGTTTTATAGTTTCTAGTCTTACATTTAGATCTTTAATCCATTTTGAGTTTATTTTCGTGTATGGTGTTAGAAAGTGTTCCAGTTTCATTCTTTTACAAGTGGTTGACCAGTTTTCCCAGCACCACTTGTTAAAGGGATTGTCTTTTCTCCATTGTATATCCTTGCCTCTTTTGGCAAAGATAAGGTGTCCATATGTGTGTGGATTTATCTCTGGGCTTTCTATTTTGTTCCATTGATCTATATCTCTGTCTTTGTGCCAGTACCATACTGTCTTGATGACTGTGGCTTTGTAGTAGAGCCGGAAGTCAGGCAGGTTGATTCCTCCAGTTCCATTCTTCTTTCTCAAGATTGCTTTGGCTATTTTATACTTTTTGTATTTCCATACAAATTGTGAAATAATTTGTTCTAGCTCTGTGAAAAATGCCATTGGTAGCTTGATAGGGATTCCATTGAATCTATAGATTGCTTTGGGTAGTACACTCATTTTCACTATACTGATTCTTCCAATCCATGAAAATGATATATGTCTCCATCCGGGAGAAAATAATAGCAAATGAAGCAACAGACAAACAACTAATCTCAAAAATATGCAAGCAACTCCTGCAGCTCAATTCCAGAAAAAATAAATGACTCAATCAAAAAATGGGCAAAAGAACTAAACAGACATTTCTCCAAAGAAAATATACAGATGGCTAACAAACACATGAAAACATGCTCAGCATCACTCATTATCAGAGAAATGCAGATCAAAACCACAATGAGTTACCATTTCACACCAGTCAGAATGGCTGCTATCCAAAAGTCTACAAGCAATAAATGCTGGAGAGGGTGTGGAGAAAAGGGAACCCTCCTACACTGTTGGTGGGAATGCAAACTAGTACAGCCACTATGGAGAACAGTATGGAGATTCCTTTAAAAACTGGAAATAGAACTGCCTTATGACCCAGCAACCCCACTGCTGGGCATACACACTAAGGAAACCAGAATTGAAAGAGACATGTGTACCCCAATGTTCATCGCAGCACTGTTTATAATAGCCAGGACATGCAAGCAACCTAAATGTCCATCAGCAGATGAATGGATAAGAAAGCTGTGGTACATATATACAATGGAGTATTACTCAGCCATTAAAAAGAATTCATTTGAATCAGTTCTAATGAGGTGGATGAAACTGGAGCCTATTATACTGAGTGAAGTAAGCCAGAAAGGAAAACACCAATACAGTATACTAACACATACATATGGAATTTACAAAGATGGTAATGATAGCCCTGTATGCGAGACAGCAAAAGAGACACAGAAGTATAAATTAGTCTTTTGGACTCTGTGGAATAGGGAGAAGGTGAGATGATTTTGGAGAATTGCATTGAAAAATGTATAATATCATATATGAAACGAATCGCCAGTCCAGATTCAATGCATGGTACAGGACGCTTGGGGCTGGTGCACTAGAATGACCCAGAGGGATGGTACGGGGAGGGAGATGGAAGGGGGGGTCTGGATGGGGAACACGTGTACACCTGTGGCAGATTCATATTGATGTATGGCAAAAACAATACAATATTTTAAAGTTATTAGCCTCCAATTAAAATAAATAAATTATTTTAAAAATATAAATAAAAAATTAACACTTATTTATGATGAGTTTTAATCCATTGCAACTCTTCAGTTCTGTTCAGTTCAGTTGCTCAGTCACGTCCAACTCTTTGAGACCCCATGAATTGCAGCACACCAGGCCTCCCTGTCCATCACCAACTCCCGGAGTTCACTCAATCTCACGTCCATCAAGTCGGTGATGCCATCCAGCCATCTCATCCCAGGTTGTCCCCTTCTCCTCCTGCCCCCAATCCCTCCCAGCATCAGAGTCTTTTCCAATGAGTCAACTCTTCGTATGAGGTGGCCAAAATACTGGAGTTTCAGCTTTAGCATCATTTCTTCAAAAGAAATTCCAGGGCTGATTCCTTTAGAATGGACTGGTTGGATCTCCTTGCAGTCCAAGGGCCTCTCAAGAGTCTTCTCCAATACCACAGTTCAAAAGCATCAATTCTTCAGTGCTCAGCTTTCTTCACAGTCCAACTCTCACATTCATACATGACTACTGGAAAAACCATAGCCTTGACTAGACGGATCTTAGTCGGCAAAGTAATGCCTCTGCTTTTGAATATGCTATCTAGGTTGATCATAACTTTCCTTCCAAGGAGTAAGTGCCTTTTAATTTCATGGCTGCAATCACCATCTGCCATGATTTTGGAGTCTAAAAAAATAAAGTCTGGCACTGTTTCCACTGTTTCCCCATCTATTTCCCATCAAATGATGGGACCAGATGCCATGATTTTAGTTTTCTGAATTGTTGAGTTTTAAGCCAAGTTTTTCACTCTCCTCTTTCACTTTCATCAAGAGGCTTTTAGCCATATTAAATCCTAAATTGTCCCATCTTGAATTGACAAGTGGAAGCCTCAGCAGTTTGGATCTTGGATCCTCAGGACCTGACCCTAGTGGTCCTTAACAGCCATCTTGCTCTCTGATAACTCAGAATAGTCCATGCTCATCTTGTATATTTTCTTTCTTAGACATAGTCTCACCTTTCTCTCCAAGAAACCCATTTTTGTTTTAATTAGACAGTACTACAGTAAGAATCAATCAGTTTCTCTAAGCCTTCTCATAGGATTTAGGATGAGTAGATATATATAATGTTATACACATAAAACGTCTTGTGAGACATACTAATGCTTCCATTCCAATCAAAAATTATGGAAATTTTATATGATTTCATCTACACCACTTTCGTGTTACATTTCATACACACTGATAATTCTGGTTTTCAATGCCATGAGAGATGACAGAGTGAGAATTATCCCGTTTATGTACATGCATTATTTTCATCATAGTGAATTTCAATATTTCACATGATAGCTGCCTCCAAATATCAACACTGATACTCCCATCTCCACCTGTGATTACTAGCAAGCAATTTGTTATTGGTGGTGGTTTGTTTTTCATTTTCTCTATTCTCTAATTTTTATCATTTGTCTTTCTTTTTTCCTTGGTGAGTCTGACTATACTCACAGTATTGATCGTCTCAATTAAGCAGCTTTTTTGTTTTATTGATTTTATTTATGTATTTATTTATAGGGTAAGTGGTCTACATATGTCCATAAGGTCATTTTTTCAGGTTCTTCTATCAGCTTTGGTGACTTTTTTTTTTCTGTTTTGCTTGGCTTTCTAAATTTCATTCTTCAGGTGTCAAGTTAATCATAATTTTCTCACCAAAGTTTTCCCACACTATTTATAGAAAAAAGCAGAAGGAACTGCATTTCATGCCATGCCAGTGTTGATATAAACTTAAGAAGAAGAAAGGAAGATCATGCAGAATCATAATTAATGTAGAATATAAACATAGATTATTCTGTCTCAATGGCAGGAACTTCTCCATGATCAAGACATATCACTTTCAATGCTGTCACTTTGAAAAGTACTACAGATTATTACCAGTTATAGTTTTATTTCATAGAATCCACAATTTTAATATTCTCTATCAATATTAGCTTTTTAAGTTCAATCTATTTAATTTTACATTGTTTTATCTTGATCATTTTCCTATGCAAGATTCTAGTGGGTGATGTTTACGTGTAAAATTATAGAATGGCAGAGGATTTTTTTTTTCATGAAAGGATAAGTTTAATCTGAAAAATTAATGAGAATTCATATGTGTGCCTATTTAATGAATCTGGAAAGACAGGTATATTAAGATTTGGCAACCATATGTGAGAGTTTAGGTCAGAAGAGAAATATTTTATGAGTACAGGCTCTGTTACATATCTCTTCCATTCTGGTGCTGTATCTAGTGCATACATCCACAGTAAACAAACTGCAGGGACAAATCTAGGTAGATGTCTGTTTTTGTAAATATCTGTGACAGGCTCTGTAACATATCTCTTCTATTCCGCTGTTACATATCTCTTCCATTCTGCTGCTGTATCTAGTGCGTATATCAGGGATAAGCAAATTTCAGGGACAAATCTAGCTAGATACCTGTTTTTGTAAATAGTTTTATTAAAAATCAACAATGTTATTTTATTTACCCATTGTTTACACTTGCTTACATATTAAAGTATTACAGGGTCACATTTGGGCAATTGTGACAAACATATATATAGCCTTCAAGACCAAAATATATATATTATATATGGCCTTTTATAGAAAAGAGTTTGTCTTACTCTAATCTATATCATCAATACTATTATCATCATCATCAATACATCATCAATATCATTATCTATATCTAATTATATATAATCATTTTACATGTATATATATGTACATGCATATGCATGCATCAGTATATATATGCCTGATATGTGTGTGAATGTGTATATGTGTGTGTATATATATATATATATATATATATGTCATCAAATACATATTCCTAATACATACATTAAAATTTATATGTTTTGTACATGTAAAGGTTCTTGATGACTCCCAAGTAAGGAAAATATACCCCCAAATAAGAAGCAAGATAGAACATGATAAAAGTAGAACAAGAACAAAAATAACCAGAAGGAACAACACTTTGAATCTGTTTAAGCCCTTCGATTTTGGTAAAACTTGGTTTTGAAGCCTGAGTATATATGAAATAATAATCAAATTTGGTCTACATTGTTCTTCTTTTAGAACAAATTCATGAGAACAAATTCATGAGAAAAAGAAATAGTTCCTATTTTCTTATGTAGATTTAAAGAAAGCAGTTTAGTAGATATTAAGGAAATAATCTCTTTAAAATTTCACTTTAAATACAGAATGCACAATAAGATAAAGCAAGATTTCTGAGAGTTTTAACAATAAAACCATGAACAATGAATTTTTCACTTTATATATTAGCAATGAATCTATGTTAATGCAAAAGTGTTAGTTGCTCAGTCATGTTTTAATCTTTGTAACTGTATGGGCTTTTCTGTCCATGAAAATCTCCAGGCAAGAATTCTGGAGTCTGTTGTCATTTCTTTCTCCAGGGGATTTTCCCAACTTAGAGATCAAACCTAGGTCTCCTGCATTGCAGGCAGATTCTTGACCTTCAGAGTCACCAGGGAACCCACGGTAATTCAAGGAGACATATAGTTGAATTGTAAAATGAACATTGATTTTAAAAAAGAAAACATTTGGAATAGACTAGTTAAATGAAATAAGTACTTTATATATATATATATATACATATATATATACATATTTAAATGAAATAAGTACTTTATATATATACATATATATACATATTTTTCTGAGGATTTTTTTCATTTTTATTTTTATATGCCTAAATGGTGATGTCAGTAAAAATTTCCCTAAAATCTAATATGAGGGATTTGCATGAATCATTTTAGAAACATGTTTCTCAAAAATTTCAAAATGTGTTCATTTAACTTACTGTTTTTGTCCTTATGTATGTAGAGACAAGTGATATTGGCTCATTTAGCCCAAGGAAATGTTAAGACTTAGAGAAACTGCAGAAGTGAAAATAATGTAAGAAATAAGGGCTCTTGACAGATAGTGCCATTTTCTTTCATTGAATGAAAATCAATGTACTTATCATAATTTTGTATTCAATTGCTTTATCTTATAACAATATATTAATATAATTTTTATCATGTTACTATCTCATTAATTACAGTTGAATCTGTGATATGAGTACTATAAGTATTTGATATTTATTTTCTCTTTATTGTACTGGATAATACAAATACTTAATAATATAGCAAGTAATAAATATGGTTTGCATTATTTTATGTGAAGTTAGTAGGTTTTATAAATTTAATAGTAGTTTTTAAGTAAATGTACAAAGATAACATAAAATGGAAAGAATACATTTTTTTTTCTCCCGAAAATTCAACTCATCACTATTAATATTAAAGACACTTCTCTAGTGTAAAATAATTTGTTGTGTACAAAAATTCTGAAGGGGAATTTTTTTTTAGCACAATGCTTAACTGATTGAGAATTTCAGCAACTATTTCACTGTTGTTTTAATTTTATGTGGCCAATTTGGCAGGGCAACTCTGTTCATCATTCTGACCTACAATGTTACACGGTTCTCTGAAGGTCAGTTTTCAGAAATGAGAAACACAATTCAGAGTAACATTTAATGTACTACATACAGAAATACTGTGTCTTATAATCTCTACTGGTTTCTGTGATATCTATTATCCTTCACTTTCTTTTTTTTATTATTACTTTTACATTTTTATTGGAGTATAGTTGATTTACAATGATATGTAAATTTCAGGTGTACAGCAAATTAAATCTCATATATATATATATATATATATATATATATATATATATCCACTTTTTTCCCATAGATTATTTTCCCATATAGACATTACAAATTACTGAGTAGAATTCCCTGTACCACAGGGTAGTTCTTTATTAATTATCTGTTTTATATATAGTGGTATGTATGTATCAATCCCAGTCTTCCGATGTATCCCTCCCCCGCCCTTACCCCCTTGTTACCGTTAAGTTTTTTTCTACATCTGTAACTCTATTGCTGTTTTGTAGATAAGTTCATTTGTACCTTTTTTTTTTTTTTTAAGATTCCACATCTAAGCAATATCCTATGATATTGTCGTCTTTCTCTGTATGCCTTACTTCACTCAGTGTGACAATCTCTGTTTATCCATGTCATTGCAAATGGTTATGTCAATCTTTTTTATGACTGAGCATGGGAGACCATAAGCAAAACAGAAAGGCAATCCTCAGAATGAAAGGAAATATTTGTAAATGAAACAACCAAAAAGAGATTAATCTCCAAAATACACAATCAGCACATGCAACTCAACATCAAAAAAAACAAGCAACCAAATCAAAAAAGAAAGAAAAAAACAGATGGAAGATCTAGATAGGCATTTCTCCAAAGAAGACATACATATGGCTAAAAAGAACATGGAAAGTTGCTTAACATGATTCATTATTAGAAAGATGTAAATTAAAACTTCAATGAGGCATCATCTCACACAGGTCAGAAAGGCCATCATCCAAAAAATCTACAAACAATACATGCTGGAGAGGGTGTGGAGAAAAGGGAACCCTCCTACACTGTTGATGGAAATGTAAATTGGTACAACCACTATGAAGAACAGTATGGAGGTTCCTTAAAAACTTTAAAATAGAGATACCATATGATCTAGCAATCCCACTTCTGTGCATATATCCAGAGAAAACTATAATTTGAAAGATACATGCACCTCAGTATTCACTGCAGCACTATTTACAACATCCAGGACATGGAAGCAGCCTAAATGTCCATCAACAGAGGAATGGATAAAGAAAATGTGAAACATATATACTCTTTACTTTTTTAGATAAAAGGGATATGTTTTCATTCATCCCCCTTTTTAGTAATTCTTCCCTTGCTTGCTTACTGTCACATTCACATGCTCTATAATCAACAATAATGACAAAAGGAAACAAATCATTTAGAAATATGAGGCAATTATTTCAAGGATACCAAGACTTTGATGTCAAACAGATAATCATTGATGATTAGAAACTACATTTAGGGGCAATAATTTATTTTACTGAAGGCAAAAACAGAAAATAAAACTGTTTCTAGACTTAAAGGAGTAGGGTCTAATTTTTTTTTCTTTTATCATTTGATCAATCTTTAAGGAAACAGTAAAAGCAATAACAATAAATAATCAATAAATAGTAATCATCAGTCAGTTCAGTTCAGTTCAGTCACTCAGTCATGTCCAACTCTTTGCGACCCCATGAATTGCAGCACTACAGGACACCCTGTCCATCACCAACTCCCAGAGTTCACCCAAACTCACATCCATCGAGTCAGTGATGACATCCCGCCATCTCATCCTCTGTTGTCCCCTTCTCCTCCTGCCCCCAATCCTTTCCAGCATCACAGTCTTTTCCAATGAGTCAACACTTCGCATGAGGTGGCCAAAGTACTGGAATTTCAGCTTCAGCATCATTCCCTCCAAAGAAATCCCAGGGCTCATCTCCTTCAGAATGGATTGGTTGAATCTCCTTGCAGTCCAAGGGACTATCAAGAGTCTTCTCCAACACCACAGTTCAAAAGCATCAATTCTTTGGTGCTCAGCATTTTTCAGTCCAACTCTCACACATGACTACTGGAAAAACCATAGCATTGATAAGATGGACCTTTGTTGGCAAAGTAATGTCTCTGCTTTTGAATATACTATCTAAGTTGGTCATAACTTTCCTTCCAAGGAGTAAGCATCTTTTAATTTCATGGCTGCAGTCAACATCTACAGAGATTTTGGAGCCCCCCAAAATAAAGTCTGATACTGTTTCCACTGTTTCCCCATCTATTTCCCATGAAGTGATGGGACCAGATGCCATGATCTTCATTTTCTGAATGTTGAGCTTTAAGCCAACTTTTTCACTCTCCTCTTCCACATTCATCAAGAGGCTTTTTAGTTCCTCTCCACTTTCATCTGCATATCTGAGGTTATTGATATTTCTCCCAGCAATCTTGATTTCAGCTTATGCTTCTTCCAGTCCAGCGTTTCTCATGATGGACTCTGCAAATAAGTTAAAGAAGCAGGGTGACAATATACAGCCTTGACGTACTCCTTTTCCTTTTTGGAACCAGTCTGTTGTTTCATGTCCAGTTCTAACTGTTGCTTCCTGACCTGCATATAGGTTTCTCAAAAGGCAGGTCAGGTGGTCTGGTATGCCCATCTCTTTCAGAATTTTCCAGTTTATTGTAATCCACACAGTCAAAGGCTTTGACATTGTCAATAAAGCAGAAATAGATATTTTTCTGGAATTCTCTTGCTTTTTCCATGATCCAGCGGATGTTCGCAATTAGGTCTCTGATTCCTCTGTTTTTTCTAAAACCAGCTTGAAGATCTGGAATTTCACAGTTCACGTATTGTTGAAGCCTGGCTTGGAGAATTTTGAGCATTACTTTACTATCGTGTGAAATGAGTGCAATTGTGCAGTAGTTTGAGCTTTCTTTGGCATTGTCTTTCTTTGGGATTGCAATGAAAACTGACCTTTTCGAGTCCTGTGGCCACTGCTGAGTTTTCCAAATTTGCTGGCATATTGAGTGTAGCACTTTCACAGCATCATCTTTCAAGATTTCAATAGCAATCATAGGCATCATTTAATTCAGCTTTGCTTCTCTACCAGATTTTTCTAAGCCCCATCCATTTATTGTCTTTGTGAAGTATCTGTTCTTAGTATGCCCATTTTACCAAAGAGGAAACCAAGCCCTTGAGATGCCAATCATCTTGCTGGAGGTCATGCTATCAGTAAAAGAGTGAGTCACAATTCTGACCTAGGTAATCAGGTTCTGTAGAAGATATGCAGCTTCTCACAAAGAAAATGTCCTTTTTTGAAAATTAAGTATTCACTATCACGGTGCAATAAATATACAAATTGCACTAAAAATCACAAGTATTAGAAGCTAAGTTTTTGTTCCTTAATTTGCCTTAATAAATAAACAAAAGACACTGCAACAGTCACAAGTTGGACATTTAAATAATTTTGGAAGTAATTCATGGCTACTAGGGGGGAAGTGTGGACTTATTTTGACCCCATAGGAAGTTATCTAATTCTGTTCAGCAGATATTTACAGTAAGCTATGCAATAAGTCATATATACAACTGCTAAAGTTTGCAGAATGTTCAACATGTGTCAAACACCCTGCTTTAACTACACTAACTCATTATATTCATCTATATAGTCAAAGTTTGGGTTTGTTATATCATAATTTTATTCAAGATAGTCAAACATAAAGATATGTGATTATTATATATTCAAAACATAGTTTGAAACTCCTCTTCTAGCTCACTTCCTCCCATCAAACGTATCTGCAAGCTTTTAGAAGTTGTTATTCAGTAAAGTCTTATTCTGGAAGTAAAGTAACTAACTGGACAGTTTCCTTGTGAGGTTTTGTGAACTTATTGTTCATTGAAAGCACAAGACTACATTGTTTCAGTATATGAAAACTGCAACATTGTCAATTCTGTCATTGTTTTATCAAGCAGATGCAATATTTCATAAGAGATGAAGAACTACACATTCTGATGTATGTTACAGCCATGAGAAAATCTTTAGAAGTATTCAAAAAGGAAAGATTTTTATTATGAATGTTTGCATTTTTCAAACTTGGACTCAATGGTGGCAAAAGATAGTTTTTAGCTAGAATGACACATAATATATTGTCTACACTTTTTCCTGCTAAAATTCAGGTCATTCACAATAGCAAGTTATGCATTTCATGGGACATTAATCAGGCAATCAGCCGCTGCAGGATATTAAAAAGGGCCTTGCTAAAGAAGACTGATTGGAAAATTTCTTAAGAAAACTCAATTATAGATACAACAGTTCATTTACTTCAGCTGGGTTGATATCATTGACCCTATGGGCAATAACATGAGACAATGGCAGAAATCAAAATGGATGGAGACTGACACCATCAAGCTACCAGATCAGCTATTTTATTAGGTGAGGGACAAACTTATCACAAGTTTAAAGCATTGTGACTTCAGGTCTCTCTAATAGCAACTTCACTTATTCCCAGTCATTCATTACATCACATTAACAAATGCTAACCTCTTAGTCATTAAATATGAAAACTTGCATAACAATAGGTACATTTTAGAAACTATAGCATTCTGCTGCTTTCATTATTCATTCCTATATTTCAGTTTATCTATTTACTTATCTATCTATCCTTCTGTCATGACTAAATATACATAAATACCTTGTTTGTTTGTTGTTTTGTTTAGCCGCTAACTTGCGTCTGACCCTTTCGCGACCCCATGGACTGTCGCCTGCCAGGATTCTCTGTCCATGGGATTTCCCAGGCAAGAATATTGAACTGGGTTGCCATTTCCTTCTCCAGAGGATCTTCTTGATCCGTGGACTAAACCTGAATTTCAGGCAGATTCTTTACCACTGAGCCACCAGGGAAGCTCAAATATATTGATAGTGTCCACTGAATTATTTAGTTTGTGCTTAAATTTTTTATTGATTTGTTAACCTATAGATAATTGTACAAGGAGAGGATTTTATGATTTCTAGATATATCCTATTTTCCATACTATTCCAAATGTAACTATTTGAGAAAAATAGAATTTCATTAAGAAATGGCTTTGCATTTTTGAAGCCCAGTTGCTAAATTTTTAAATAAATATTTTTATCACCAACTTTTCTTTAATAATGTTCTTTTGTCATTAGTTATTCATGTTTCCAGGTTTGACATATTAAGTTTTTTATGAGATGACATATTTGCTATTTTTTAAAAGCTTATTCTTGTAAATTGAAGAAGCTGAGTTCATGTTTGCCATATTTACTAAAGTACCTGGCACAAAATGCACCCAAACCTAGAGCCATAGTTTTATGTAAATTCTCATGAATTTATATGATTTATTTAATTGTCAATCCATTTATAACGTGCAATATCATATGTATGTAGAGATTGAGTTGCCAATAAAAAAAAAAAAAAATGTAGCCTAAAAAAGAAAGAAGGAAAGAAATGGCTTTCTGCAGAGCAATTCCAAAGCAAATTAAGCAAAATAAGGAAATGTCTCTGCTCTTGAAATTCAAAGTTCTGGTACATAACACATAGTCCTCTGTGTATTAAATAATGAAATCCATGTAGTCTACCTCCTGCAGTTTTGCCTTCCACTAAGCTTAGAGCTAAATTTGGTTTTCTGCTCCATTTCAATAGCTTCGTAGTGATGAGGAATGAAGTCAGAAAAGGACAAAAAAGGCTTTTTTTTTTTTTTTTTTTTTTTTTGAATAAGAGGTTTCCCACGTGGCACAGTTGGTAAGGAATCTGCCTGCTCATTGTAGGAGACATAAGAGATGCTGGTTTCATCCTTGGGGTGAGAAGCTGCCCTGGAGGAGTAAATAGCAATCCACTCCAGTGTTTTTGCCTGGAAAACCCCAATGACAGAGGAGCCCGGTGGGCTACAGGCCATGGGGTCACAAAGAGTCTGACATGACTGAACATGCACCAGTGCATGGAAGCTTAGTTCAAAAGATCTACTCCTGGCTTCTGTGTTCTACCAGATCCATAGGAAACATGAGTCTACTTAGGAGGTTCCTGCAATAAAGTAGATTCAATATAATGAAGGTGACCCCAGAGGGATAGTTGTGGAGCCGACAAGATGTATCACACTCTGGGTGTGATGGAGTGCAAACCTAAGTGTCTTGCTGTGCTACGCTTATACTAGACTTGCAGGACCAAATTGTCTCCAAAAAAAGTGAAAGTGAAAGTCACTCAGTTGTGTCCAGCTCTTTGGGACACCATGGACTGTATGTAGCCCACCTAGCTCCTCTCTCCATAGAATTTCCAGGCAAGAATACTGGAGTGGGTAATGGTTCCCTTCTCCAGGGGATCTTCCCAACCCAGGAATGGAACCCTGGTCTCCCGCATTGCAGGCAGATTCTTTACCATCTGCAAAACTCTCTCCTAAACCTTTCTCTCATGATATAATCTTCTGAAAGTTTCAGCCATTCAAATAAGTGAATAATACAATTTTTCTCAAATGTATGCTTCTTGGGATCTTGTGAACTAAACCTTACTGACATATGAAATTTAGTTGTCTTGTCTGCTGGCTTTTAGAAGATGGAGTGTCAACCATAGAAAGACCAAAACACAAATTAGTGTCTTAGAAAATATCTCAGAAGTTTTTTTCTGTCCTATTCTTCTCCTAATATATATATACTTTTTTTTTTTCCTGAAACACATTTACATCTATCCCTGTATTAGGTGTGCAAGATGAGAATAAGTATGCTGGGAGGGGTTGGGGGCAGGAGAAAAAGGGGATGATAGAGGATGAAATGGCTGAATGGCATCACTCAATGGACGTGAGTTTGAGTGAACTCTGGGAGTTGGTGATGGACAGGGAGGCCTGGTGTGCTGCAATTCATGGGGTCACAAAGTGTCAGACATGAATGAGCAACTGAACTGAACTGAACTGACTAAAGCATAGCTTTATACGGAAGTAGGCTGTTGAATGGATTATATAATATTCCATGCATACAACATTAATATAATACAATTTTTATTAGAGCACATTGTGTGTAAGCAATGTATCTAAATACACATGTATACTAACATAAACTTTGCATATATAGACATTGAAAATAATAAATTTAAATTAAGCTTTATCATATTTAAAATAAGGCATATGTATTGTGTCTTTCATATATATTTATAGACATTAGTTGTCATATTTTATAAGATAGATAATCTGGAGTAGATGTTTATGATTAGGAACAAGGCTAAAAAAATTACTCTCATGATTTCTTTTTTTTTTTTTTTTTTTACTCTCATGATTTCTATTCCATATTATATGGAAGTTCTAGACAGTGTCCTAAGAAAATAGAAGGAATAAAATAATTAAAAATAAAATAGCACAGCTTGAGATAAATAAAATTATGTGTCTCAGAGAGAATATGAGTATCTACTTGGAAAGTCAAAAAAATCTATAAATACAAGCACACAAAGATAAACACACTTCAATTCTGAAGGTCATAGGATACAAGGTTAATATTTGAAAAATCAATTTTATTTTAATATACTAGTACTGAGTAATTGTTATTCAAAACTAAAAATATGATCTCATTTATATTTGACTGAAAGCTACACTAAACACTTTTATGTATAAATCTTCCAAAAGATATATAATGTTTATGTTCTTTAACCCACAAAACACTGATAAAATTAATCTAAGAAAATGGAAATAAATGATGGAGATATTTTGTTTATTGTTTAGAATATGCTATATTGTTATGATTTCAATTCTTCTCAGTTCAGTTCAGTCCAGTTCATTCACTCAGTAGTGTTCAACTCTTTGCAACCCCATGGAGTGCAGCATGCCAGGCTTCCTGTCCATCACAAACTCCCAGAGTTGCTGAAACTCACATCCATCAAGTCGGTAATGCCATCCAACAATGTCATCCTCTATTGCCCTCTTCTGCTCTGGCCTTCAATAGTTCCCAGCATCAGGGTTTTTTCTAACACGTCAGTTCTTAGGATCAGGTAGCCAAGGTACTGGAGTTTTAGCTTCAGCGTCCATCCTTCCAATGAATATTCACGGTTGATTTCCTTCAGGATTGACTGGAATGGGTGATTTTAACTCAGATGACCATTATATCTATTACTGCAGGCAGGAATCCCTCAAAAGAAATGGAGTCACCATCATGGTCGACAAAAGAGTCCGAAATGCAGTACTTGGATGCAATCTCAAAAACGACAGAATGATCTCTGTTTGTCTCCAAGGCAAACCATTCAATATCACAGTTATCCAAGTCTATGCCCCAACTGGTAACGCTGAAGAAACTGAAGCTGAACGGTTTTATGAAGACATACAAGATCTTTCAGAACTAACACCCCAAAAAGATGTCCTTTTCATTCTAGGGGACTGCAATGCAAAAGTAGGAAGTCAAGAAACACCTGGAGTAATAGGCAAATTTGGCCTTGCAATGTGGAATGAAGCAGGACAAAGAATAATAGAGTTTTACCAAGAAAATGCACTGGTCATAGCAAACACCCTCTTCCAACAACACAAGAGAAGACTCTACACATGGACATCACCAGATGGTCAACACTGAAATCAGATTGATTATATTCTTTGCAGCCAAAGATGGAGAAGCTCTATACAGTCAACAAAAACAAGACCAGGAGCTGACTGTGGCTCAGATCATAAACTCCTTATTGCCAAATTCAGACTTAAATTGAAGAAAGTAGGGAAAACCGCTAGACCATTCAGGTATGACCTAAATTAAATCCCTTATAATTATACAGTGGAAGTGAGAAATAGATTTAAGGGCCTAGATCTGATAGAGTGCCTGATGGACTATGAAAGGAGGTTCATGACATTGTACAGGAGACAGGGATCAAGACCATCCCCATGGAAAGAAATGCAAAAAAGCAAAATGGCTGTCTGGGGAGGTCTTACAAATAGCTGTGAAAAGAAGAGAGGCGAAAAGCAAAGGAGAAAAGGAAAGATATAAGCATCTGAATGCAGAGTTCCAAAGAATAGCAAGAAGAGATAAGAAAGCCTTCTTCAGAGATGAATGCAAAGAAATAGAGGAAAACAACAGAATGGGAAAGACTAGAGAGCTCTTCAAGAAAATTAAAGATACCACGGGAACACTTCATGCAAAGATATGCTCGATAAAGGACAGAAATGGTCTGGACCTAACAGAAGCAGAGGATATTAAGAAGAGGTGGCAAGAATACACAGAAGAACTGTACAGAAAAGATCTTCATGACCCAGATAATCATGATGATGTGATCACTAATCTAGAGCCTGACATCCTGGAATGTGAAGTCAAGTGGGTCTTAGAAAGCATTGCTACAAACAAAGCAGGTGGAGGTGATGGAATTCCAGTTGAGCTGTTTCAAATCCTGAAAGATGATGCTGTGAAAGTGCTGCACTCAATATACCAACAAATTTGGAAAACTCAGCAGTGGCCACAGGACTGGAAAAGGTCAGTTTTCATTCCAATCCCAAGGAAAGGCAATGCCAAAGAATGCTCAAACTACAGCACAATTGCATTCATCTCACATGCTAGTAAAGTAATGCTCAAAAGTCTCCAAGCCAGACTTCAGCAATACATGACAGTGAACTCCCTGATGTTCAAGCTGGTTTTAGAAAAGGCAGAGGAACCAGAGATCAAATTGCCAACATCTACTGGATCATCGAAAAAGCAAGAGAGTTCCAGAAAAACATATATTTCTGCTTTCTTGACTATGACAAAGTCTTTGACTGTGTGGATCACAATAAACTGTGGAAAATTCTGAAAGAGATGGGAATACCAGACCACCTTACCTGCCTCTTAAGAAATCTGTATGCAGGTCAGGAAGCAACTGTTAGAACTGGACGTGGAACAACAGACTGGATCCAAACAGGAAAAGGAGTATGTCAAGGTTGTATATTGTCACTTTGTTTATTTAACTTATATGCAGAGTCCATCATGAGAAACGCTGGACTGCAAGAAACACAAGCTGGAATCAAGATTGCTGGGAGAAATATCAATAACCTCAGATATGCAGTTGACACCACCCTTATGGCAGAAAGTGAAGAGGAGCTAAAAAGCCTCTTGATGAAAGTGAAAGAGAGAGTGAAAAAGTTGGCTTAAAGCTCAACATTCAGAAAATGAAGATCATGGCATCTGGTCCCATCACTTCATGGGAAATAGATGGGGAAACAGTAGAAACAGTGTCAGACTTTATATTTTTGGGCTCCAAAATCTCTGCAGATGGTGACTGAAGCCATGAAATTAAAGGACGCTTACTCCTTGGAAGAAAAGTTATGACAAACCTAGATAGTATATTCAAAAGCAGAGGCATTACTTTGCCAACTAAGGTCCGTCTAGTCAAGGCTACGGTTTTTCCTGTGGTCATGTATGGATGTGAGAATTGGACTTTGAAGAAGGCTGAGCACCAAAGAATTGATGCTTTTGAACTGTGGTGTTGGAGAAGACTCTTGAGAGTCCCTTGGACTGCAAGGAGATCCAACCAGTCCATTCCGAAGGAGATCAACCCTGGGATTTCGTTGGAAGGAATGATGCTAAAGCTGAAGCTCCAGTACTTTGGACACCTCATGCAAAGAGTGGACTCATTGGAAAAGACTCTGATGCTGGGAGAGATTGGGGGCAAGAGGAGAAGGGGACGACCGAGGATGAGATGGCTGGATGGCATCACGGTCTCGATGGACATGAGTCTGAATAAACTCCGGGAGATGGTGATGGACAGGGAGGCCTGGCTGCGATTCATGGGGTCGCAAAGAGTCAGACACGACTGAGCGACTGAACTCAACTGAACTGAACTGAACTGAACAGGATTGACTGGGTGGATCTTGCTATCCGAGGAACTCTCAGGAGTCTACTCCAACAGCCCATTTCAAAAGCATACATTTTTTGGCCCTCGACTTTCTTTACGGTCCAATTCTCACATCCATACATGACTACTGGAAAAATGGTAGCTTTGACTAGATGAACCTTTGTCAGCAAGGTCAGGTCTCTGCTTTTTTAATATGCTGTTTAGGCTGGTCATAGCTTTTCTTACAGGAAGCAAGTGTCTTTTCATTTCATGGCCGCAGTCACAATCTGCAGTGTTCTGGAGCCCAAGAAAATACACTCTCTCACTGTTTCCATTGTTTCCCCATCTATTTGCCATGAACTAATGGGACCAGAAGCCATGATCTTCATTTTTTGAATGTTGAGCTTTAAGCCAGCTTTTTCACTCTCCTTTTTCACTTTGATCAAGAGACTCTTCAGTTCCCATTCACTTTCTGCCATAAGGGTAGTGTCATCTGCTTATTTGAGATTACTGATATTTTTCCTGGCAATCTTGATTCCAGATTGTGCTTCAGCCCAGCACTCCTCATGATGTACTCTGCATATAAGTTAAATAAGCAGTGTAACACTATATATCCTTGACATACTTCTTTCCCAATTTGGAACCAGTTCATTGTTCCATGAGCAGTTCTAACTTTTGCTTCTTGACTTGCATACAGACTTCTCAGGAAGCTGCTAAGGTGGTCTAGTATTGCCATCTCTTCAAGAATTTTCCAAAGATTGTTGTGATCTACACAGTCAAAGGTTTGGTGTAGTCAATAAAGCATAAGTAGAAGTTTTCTGGAACTCTCTTGCTTTTTCTATGATCCAGTGGTTGTTGGCAATTTGATCTCTGGTTCATGTGCCTTTTCTAAAACCAACTTGAATATATGAAAGTTCATGGTTTACGTATTGCTGAGGCCAGGCTTAGAGAACTTTAAACATTACTAGCGTGTAATGGCTTTTCCTTTCTTTGGGATTGGAATGAAAACTGACCTTTTCCAGTCCCGTGGCCACTGCTGGGTTTTCCAAATTTGCTGGCATACTGAGTGCAGCACTTTCCTAGCACTATCTTTCAGGATTTGAAACAGCTAAACTGGAATTCCATCACCTCCACTAGCTTTGTTTGTGGTGATGCTTCCTAAGGCCCACTTGACTTCACATTCTAGGATGTCTGGCTCTAGGTGAGTGATCACACCATTGTGACTATCTTGCTCATGAAGATCTTTTTCATACAGTTCTCCTGTGTATTCTTGGCACCTCTTAATATCTTCTGCTTCTGTTAGGTCCACACCATTTCTGTCCTTTATTGAGACCATATTTGCATGAAATGTTCCCTTGGTATCTCTAATTTTCTTGAAGAGATCTCTAGTCTTTCCCATTCTGTTGTTTTCCTCTATTTCTTTGCATTGGTCCCTGAGGAAGGCTTTCTTATCTCTCCTTGCTCTTCTTTGGAACTCTGCATTCAAATGGGTGTATCTTTCCTTTTCCCCTTTGCTTTTCACTTCACTTCTTTACACAGCTATTTATAAGGCCTCCTCAGACAGCTATTTTGCTTTTTTGCATTTCTTTTTCTTGGGGATGGTCTTGATCCCTGTCTCCTTTACAATGTCACGAACCTCCATCCATAGTTCATCAGGCACTCTATCTATCAGATCTAATCCTTTAAATCAATTTCACACTTCCACTGTATAGTCATAAGGGACTTGATTTAGGTCATACCTGAGTGGTTTAGTGGTTTTCTCCACTTTCTTCAATTTAAGTCTGAATTTGGCAATAAGGTGTTCATGATCTGAGCCACAGTCAGCTCCCGGTCTTTTTTTTTGCTGATTGCCTAGAGCTTCTCCATCTTTGGCTGCAAAGAATATAATCAATCTAATTTTGGTGTTGACCATCTGGTGATGTCCATGTGTAGAGTCTTTTCTTGTGTTGTTGGAAGAGGGTGTTTGCTATGGCCAGTGTGTTTTCTTGGCAGAACTCTGTTAGCCTTTGCTCTGCTTCATTCCACATTGCAAGGCCAAATTTGCCTGTTCCTCCAGGTGTTTCTTGACTTCCTACTTTTGCATTCCAGTCCCCTATAATGAAAAGGACATCTTTTGGGGGTGTTAGTTCTAGAAGATCTTGTTATTCTTCATAGAACTGTTCAACTTCAGCTTCTTCAACATTACTGGTCGGGGCATAGACTTAGATTACCATGATATTGAAAGATTTGCCTTGGAAATGAACAGAGATCATTCTGTCGTTTTTGAGATTGCATCCAAGTACTGCATTTCATACTCTTTGTTGACTATGATGGCTACTCCATTGATATCTCTATTAAGATATCTAAGCAGAAAAAAAATTTATAATACAAACCTCCGACTAAAACAGAATAAAGAAACTTACGAATTGCTAGTGAATACGCAAAATGCTAAAAATATTGTAAAAAATAGTTTTCTCACAAAATTAGACATGTATTTACTATGACAAATTGTTGATGTACTCAATAGCACAAATGTGCTTCAAATGCAATACACTAAGTGAAAGAAACCAAACTCACAATGCTCTCTACCTTGTGATTTAATTTATACAATATTCTAGACTAGTGAAACTATTAAAACCTGAAAATTGATTACTGATGGATGTATGAAGCCGCTAACTATATCTAAATAGGACATTTAAGGAAAATGTCTCAAATGATGGAACCATTGTTTCTGTTGCTACAGTGGTGACTATATGACTGCACTAATTTGCCAAAACTCCTGGAACTGTCATTAAAATTGATGAGTTTTATTGCATGTAAATTATACCTGACTAATGATGATATGAAAAACCCACAAGATATAGTTATTAATAACTGCAACTCAAAACAGTTATTATGTGTCAAAGTTGCCTTTTCTGATCATTTTCTTCCTTCCTGGAATTGTATAGTTCAATCTGAAATCACTTTCCATCCTTACTATTTTTCATAGAGCACATGTCCTAAAAACAGAGGGGACAACAGAGAATAAGATGGTTGGATGGCATGGTCAACTAGATGGACATGAGTTTAAGTGAGCTCTGGGAGTTGGTGATGGACAGGGGTGCCTGGTTTGCTGCAGCCCATGGGGTCGCAAAGAGTCAGACAAGACTGAGAGACTGAACTGAAATGAAGCTTAATTAATTTCCTTTTTTAAAAACTTTTTTTGCTTGTATAGGGGTCTAGATTAACATTTTTATTGTTGTGTGTTTGTTTTGTCTTTAACACATTTGGGACATCATTCCATTATCTCTGGCATCCATGGTTTATTAGGAATGAGTCTAAGCAGATAACTAGAACTCTAAACCGGATTAGCTTTAAACATAGTCACTTACTTCTCTTACAAAAACATGAGGTAAAATGAAACCCAGAGCAATATTGAAGTTGGAGAACTGCTGCAAGAACATCTTAACAGTGGATTCAGGGGTATTTTCTTCCCTTTCTTCAAGAAACTTTTTCATAAAATTGAGCACTTTTAATAAAACTGACACCGTCTTAGTATGATTGCACAATCTATCTATTTGGATTTACTTTATTTTTATGTTAAACGTATGCAGCATCCATAATTTATACTCAATATTAATATTCTACAAACCTAGTACAGTCCTGTGTTCACACTCTGTGTATAAGATATATAACTCCTTAGAAAGAGTATACATTTTGATAAACTGATACTATTTGCTAAAAGATCATAAATAAAATAAATTGAATGTGTAATAAATATATGCTACATATAATAAAATTTGAAGTATAACTCATATAATTGTATGATATTTACAAGCATATGCACTGACAAAATAAACACATAATAACATTTCTTCTTTGTTTTGTCACACAAAGATTGTATTATAGTATGTATAATATAATGATAAGTATCTAAAGTTATAGATGGTGCTATTGGTCCATAAATATGGATGTTATAATCAGTTTTATGGTGTTTACCCCTCACTATCAATAACCCTTATTATTTGCCTACAGTTTTATAAGCCAGTGTATGAAGAAGTTTGAAAAGTTGATGAGAAGACAGCTTTTTTTTTTTTACTGGACAACCTTGATTTGGCTTTCCTCTCTATATAGAGGGTATTAACTGAAGTATGACAGGAGCAGAAAACAAAACACTTCAGTTCTTTTATATGTGGTTCAGGACACATCACTCACAGTTACTTGGAAATTGTCAGTGTGCTGCTCTAGGACAATCCAATCCATCCTTTACATCCAGTGGCAAGATTTGTACCTAGGAAGTTTTCAATAATACTTTTTATGATAACTATTTTTTCTTTGAAATCACTTGGATTATAATACTATATTTGGATAAGGAAATGGCAACCCACTCCAGTACTCTTGCCTAGAAAAGTCCATGGATGGAGACGCCTGGTGGGCTACAGTCCATGGAGTCGTAAAGAGTCAGGCATGACTTCACTTTTCACTTTCACTATATTAATATACTCTTTAGGGACTTCCCTGGTGGTCCACTGGTTAAGAATATGCACTTCCATTGAAAGGGGAAGGGGTTTGATCCCTGGCCGGGGAACTAAGATCCTGCATGTCACCTGGAGAGGCCAAAAAGTAAATAAATAAAAATAAACCGAAGTAATATATTCTTTAATCCTAATGATAAATCAAATGAAATGAGAAAAACTAATTTTCTTGAAATTTGTTTTCTCTGGTCCTGTTAAAAGCGTTAAATTTAAATAAATAACTGGATCCTATGTGGATAAGAAAGAAAAGTTTATTTTATACTGCAGTAGGGATATGACTAAGGAAAAGCTAATGATGGCAGTCTTAATCATAGTGTAGTGAGCCCTATCTTGTGGAAGAAAGAACCAAAAAGAACATATACATATCACAGGTCACCTAGTTAATACTCAAAACTATTCTAATACATTGGGGGCAATTGTACTGACCTATGAAGCTTACTCTGATCACCTCTACTTTGAGTGATCATTGTTAGTTTTCTGATAACTGAGTGGTGCAGTTCATCTGCTGAATCCATTGAGTTCTGTTGGCTTTCCTTCCAATGAATGCTTAGATTTCAAAACAAAGTAAGATTTAAAAGTTGTACTTTTTTTTTTTCCACAGAGATATAAACTATCAATTTAATTTAAGAGCTGGAAAAAGAAGATTCCACTTTAACATCATCAAATTTTCATGAAGTCGTTTAGCTATAAGACTGGAGTCTTATGGAGACACAATTAAGTGCTTTATTAGAAACATCTTTTCCTCCATTTGTAAAAATAACATAGCGCCCTTTTGCCTAGCACCATAAATAGCAATTGACCTGGGATTAGGCTGAGCTCCTCTGTACAGTTTATGGGAAGATCAAGACAACATAGTTCTTCCTTATTCTGAATTTCTCAAATTTGAACAGATAACTCAAACTTATCAAGATCAAAATTTTCTTTGTTTTTGACATCTACTTTTTTACAATATCTAAACCATGCAAATAGAGACAGAAAGTTCAGTTTACTTAATGCATGCAAATTATAAAGCTCTTTGTAACTTTTAATTATGAAAAATTTCCTTACAATAATTAGGTCAGATATTGTAATATCCAAATACCAACTGTCACTTAGGAAAAATGATACCCAGTGTGAACAAGTAAATTGCCTGAGGTCAAAGAGCAAGTAACTTGACAAAGGCTTCAAATGAAGAATTCTGATCTTTTGCCCCTGAATCTTTCTGCTGTCTTGTGCAACTTCCAATTAGAAAATCAGATTTAATTCTCAAATCATTCCTTTAAAAACCCAAAGTTTTCACAAAGATGCTAACTTTTAATACCACAAGGTAATATTATAAGGCGATTATTTTGTTTGCCAGAATGTTATTATACTTGACAGTAACCATAATATTTAGTGAGCAAAGATTGTTTAATAATTTATTTGTATCCATAAAATATTCTACATTCTACATTTAAACTGGAATTCTTCTGCAGTGTCCACCTTCTTACAGTTCCTTAGCCCCTGGCTAGTCTGTTTTCATTACTATATATTTTTTTCACTTTGATGTTGCTATATAGATAGATTAAAATAGTCTGTGACCTTTAAGAGTGTCTTGTGTCATTAAGCATACTGCCTTTGAGGTTCACTGAAATTGTTACTTGCACCAAGCAGTCCATTTATGTTTATGGCTAAGTTATATTCCTTAGTATGAATTTATCCCATAATTGATTTAACCATTCATCTATTAAGAAACATTTTTTTTTTCCTGTTTGGGACTATTATAAACAAAAATGCTATAGGATTTGTGCAGATTTTTTTTGCATAATTAGTTTTCTGGATTAAATGCCTATGAGCACAATAGATGGATCATGTGGCATTACGTTTCATTTATTAAGAGGAATGATGCTAAAGCTGAAACTCCAGTACTTTGGCCACCTCACGTGAAGAGCTAACTCATTGGAAAATACTTTGATGCTGGGAGGGATTGGTGGCAGGAGGAGAAGGCGAAGACAGAGGATGAGATGGCTGACTCGATGGACGTGAATCTGAGTGAACTCTGGGAGTTGGTGATGGACAGGAAGGCCTGGCATGCTGAGATTCATGGGATCGCAAAGAGTCTGACACGACTGAGCGACTGAACTGAACTGAACTGAAACAATTCTAAGTGGTTGTTCCGTTTTACAATGCCACAGGTGGTATATGAGAAATTCAGTTTCTCTGTATCCTCACTAACCTTTGGCATTGTTTCTGTGATTTTATGTTTTAATTCTTAAACCTTGTAACAGATGTGTAGCAATATTTCTTTGTAGTCTTAATTTGTATTTTCCTAATGGCTAGTGATGTTGAACATCTTATATTCTTTATTGCCATGTGAATATCCTGACCAATGAAAGGTCTCCATATATCTTTTTATCTCATAGCTGGATTTTTATTATTGTATTTTGAGAGTTCTTAACATATTCTTGGTAAGTCGTTTATTAGATATATGGTTTTCAAATATTTTCTCTCAGTCTTTATCTTGTCTTTTCCTTCTCTTTTCAGGATTTTTCATATAAAAATCTAACTTTATTTGGATGAAGTCAATTAATCTTTTTTTATTTTAAATAGATTATGCTTCAGGTGACATGTCTAAGAAAGATCATGAAAAGTTTTCATGAGCTAGCATATAAAAATGATAGTTATATTTTATAATTACTTAAAAATCTATAATTGATTTTGAATTAACATGTATTTAATGTGAAATGTATACTTAGGTTCCCCTCACCCCCATGGCTATCCAACTGCTCCATCACCATTTGTTAAAAGTACTATCTCTACTCTAGTAAATTTATTTTTTTATTATTAATTTTTATTAGAGTATAGTCCCTTTACAATATTGTGCAAATTTCTGCCATACAGCAATGCAAATCAGTTATATATATACCTGCCCTCTTTTTTAGATTTCCTTCCCATTTAGGTCACCATATAGCACTGAGTAGAATTTCCTGTGCAACACAGTAAGCTCTCAATAGTTATCTGTTTTATAAGTAGTGGTGTATATATGTCTCCCAATTTGTCCCACTCACACCCCTTTCCCCATTGGTAACCATAAGTGTGTTCTCTATAGTAACTTGCTTTAAAGTTTGTAAAAAGTCAGTTCACCAGATTTTTTTCCAGGTTATTTCTGGACTCTTTATACTATTTCATTCAAGCTTTGCTTTTTCACTCTGCCAATGCCTTACTGTCATGATTACTGCAGCTATATAGAAAGACATCATACTACAGAATGATTATTTTTCAAGATTACTTTAGCTGCTATTTCTACATAATTTTACAGCAATACTGTCTGTATCTACTAAAATTTTAATGACATTTGATAGAAATTGCATTGAATGTGTATGTAAATTTGAAGAAAACTAACATCTTTTACTATAAGTCTTCCAGTCTATGACCTTGCTATGTCACTCCACTTATTTAGATTAGCAGTTATTCTTAGCACTCAACATACAAGTCCCTAGTGGCTTAGATGGTAAAGAATCCACCTACAATGCAGGAGACCTAGGTTTGTTCCGGGGTCAGGAAGATTCCCTGCAGAAGGGAATGATTTTTGTGCACTGATATCTGTATCCTGTGGCCTTATTTAATTCATTAGTTATGGGAAGGTTTTTTGTTTGTTAGATTCCTTGGGGGTTTTTTTGTGGACTATTACATCAACTGTATATAGAGAAAGTACTATTTCATCTTTTCTAAAATGTATGGTGTTTTTTTTTAATTATTATTATGTTGGCTAGAACTTTAAGCACTGTATTGATTATCACTGAAAAGAATGGACACCAATACTTTATTACTCACCACAGGGTTGAAAACAGTGTTTCACCATTAAATATGATAGTAGTTGGAGGGAATGATGCTGAAGCTGAAACTCCAGTACTTTGGCCACCTCATGAGAAGAGTTGACTCATTGGAGAAGACACGGATGCTGGGAGGGATTGGGGGCAGAAGAAGGGGACGACCAAGGATGAAATGGCTGGATGGCATCACGGACTTGATGGACGTGAGTCTGGGTGAAGTCCGGGAGATGGTGATGGACAGGGAAGCCTGGTGTGCTGCGATTCATGGGGTCGCAAAGAGTCGGACATGACTGAGCGACTGAACTGAACTGAACAGATATATTATAAATGTGTTTATCTAGGTTAGAAAATTTTCTTTCTCCTAAGTTTGCTTAAAGTTTATTTACTATTTATCATCTATGGATACTAAGTTTTTTAAAAAATAAATAAATAAATTTTTGCATCAGTAGATATATCAATGTGATTTCATCTTCATCTTCTTACTCTGCTGGATTACATTAACTTATTTTAATATCTGAACCAGCTTTGTATCTCTGAGTAAATCCCACATGTCATGATGAATAATTCTTTTTATTTACTACTATATTTCATTTGTTAATATGCTGGTAAGAATTTTGCATCTAAATTTTCCAATGTATATGTGTAGACTTGTCCACATCATGTCTCTATTGTCGTGTTGATCCCTGTAAGATGTGTATTGATACCTACTATTCCATTGCTGATTTTAGTAATTTGCATCCTTCACCCCCCAGATTTGTCTTTCATAATATCCCTTTCAGTAAACCAAGTTTTTGCATATTTATTGTATCAGTTTTCCATTTCCATTTTATTGATTTGCATTTCCTTCTTGTTCATTTCCTTTCTTCTTTTGGGTTTATTTTGACCTTTTTTGTCAAAGACTAAAAAGTTTAAAGTGGAACTTAGGTTATTTATTTAAGCCTTTTCTTCTCTTTTCTAATGAAGGGGTCTCCCTTTCATCACTGATTTTCCTGCATCCCACAAGTTTTTATATGTTAAATATTCATTTGCATTTAGTTGTTTTAAAAAGAAAAATTTCCTTAACACTTCCCCTCTGATCAATGACTTATTCTGAAATACGTGAATTTTTAAGTATATGGGGATTCTCTTTTTTATTTTTTGTTATTAATTTATATTTTGATTTAATTGTGATTAGAGTAAATATTTCCTTTGATATCAATTATTTAAGTCTTGAATCCATTTTATGGCCCTGGGTATGGTATACATTGCCATAAATTCCATGGATACCTGAAAAGAATGTAAAGAATATGTATCCTTCTCCTGTTCAACAGGGTGTTCTATAAATGTTCTATAAATTCTGATGAATGTTTTTGTTGAATCCTATATCCATGCTGACTTTTTTGGTCTAACTTTTCACCCATTATTGAGAGAGGGGTGCAACATCT
The DNA here is from genome assembly GCF_023091745.1 of Budorcas taxicolor. Taxonomy (NCBI): domain Eukaryota; kingdom Metazoa; phylum Chordata; class Mammalia; order Artiodactyla; family Bovidae; genus Budorcas; species Budorcas taxicolor. The sequence goes on from NC_068910.1 coordinate 77,864,566, forward strand.
CAAACTATAATTACAGATTTGATGACTTGAACTTTCCATTTTATAATTTTTTTTTTTTTTTTGGCTTTACATAAATTGAAAGTCCATTGTTCAGTATTATGTCTTCCTTTTGGTTATACTTCTTTCCCCTCCCCCCCTAAATTTAATGTTCTTTCTGTTTTTGGTAACATTTCATTAAAGGTTACATTATCCAATAGGAATATATTCACTCCTTTCTGATAATATTTTATTTGTATATATTTTTCCATTCTTTCACTTTTCATATCTGCTATTATCATATTTAAAGTGAGTTTCTTGTAGACAGTATGCACTTGGGTAATGTTATTTTATCCAATTTTTCAGTCTCTGCCTTTAATTGGCATAGCTAGACAATTTATATTAATGCAAATACTGATGTATTTTAAAAGATTAGGTCTAAAACATCTGTTTCTTCTCTATGATTTCTTTCTATCTTGAAATTTTGTTTGTAATTTAAATTATATTGTAATTTCTTTAAATATTTCCTTTAGATATACTCAGAACTACATTAGGTATTGTTATGTTTTTGGCTCCCACCAATAAAAATAATTAAGAAACTTTAAGACAGTAACTACAGTCTATTGTATCAACTATAATTTTTATTCTTTAGCTCTTTTTTTCCTTTACAGATGCTCAAAGTTTCCTTCTTGTATCATTTTTTTTTGTTATTGTTTATTTATTTATTTAGTCATTGTTTGAAAGTATGTTATTTGCTTTTGAGCATGTTGTGATTGCTCTTTCATTCCTGGAGATTATTTTTTACTAATTTATAAATATTTCATTTGACATTTCCTGTCTTCTAGTACATGAAATGTATTATCACATCCTTCCTACCTCTCTTTTATTTTATTTCACAGTCATACAAACTGTTCTTCACCTATGGATAATATGTCATTTTCCTGTGTCTGCTTTCAATAATTTTTTTCCTTATTTTTTAGTCTATTTTCATTTACTTAGTTTGTTCATAATTGCCTGTTGAAAATTTAATAATCAGTTCAGTTCAATCACTCAGTCATGTTCGACTCTTTGAGACCCCATGAATCGCAGCATGCCAGGACTCCCTGTCCATAACCAAGTTCCAGAGTTCACTTACATCTCATGTTCATCGAGTCAGTGATGCCATCCAGCCATCTTATTCTCTGTCGTCCCCATCTTCTCCTGCCCCCAATCCCTCCCAGCATCAGAGTCTTTACCAACGAGTCAACTCTTCTCATGAGGTGGCCAAAGTACTGGAGTTTCAGCTTTAGCATCATTCCTTCCAAAGAAATTCCAAGGCTGATTCCTTCAGAATGGACTGGTTGGATCTCCTTGCAGTTTAAGGGCTCTCAAGAGTCTTCTCCAACACCACAGTTCAAAAGCATTAATTCTTCAGCGCTCAGCCTTCTTCACAGTCCAGCTCTCACATCCATACATGACTACTGGAAAAACCATAGCCTTGACTAGATGGACCTTAGTTGGCAAAGTAATGTCTCTGCTTTTCAATATACTATCTAGGTCGGTCATTACTTTTCTTCCAAGGAGTAAGCGTCTTTTAATTTCATGGCTGCAGTCACCATCTGCAGTGATTTTGGAGCCCCCCCCAAAAAAGTCTGATACTGTTTCCATTGTTTCCCCATCTATTTCCCATGAAGTGATGGGATCGGATGCCATGATCTTAGCTTTCTTTAAGCCAAATTTTTCACTCTCTTCCTTCACTTTCATCCAGAGATTTTTGAGTTCTTCTTCACTTTCTGCCATAAGGGTGGTGTCATCTGCATATCTGAGGTTGTTGAGATTTCTCCCAGCGATCTTGATTCCAGTTTGTGCTTCTTCCAGTCCAGTGTTTGTCATGATGGACTCTGCATATAAGTTAAATAAGCAGGGTGACAATATACAGCCTTGACATACTCCTTTTCCTATTTGGAACCAATCTGTTGTTCCATGTCCAGTTCTAACTGTTGCTTCCTGACCTGCATACAGATTTCTCAAGAGGCAGGTAAGGTGGTCTGGCATGCCCCTCTTTTTCAGAATTTTCCACAGTTTACTGTGATCCACACAGTCAAAGGCTTTGACATAGTCAATAAAGCAGAAATAGATATTTTTCTGGAATTCTCTTGCTTTTTCAGATGGTCCAGTGGATGTTGGCAATTTTATCTCTGGTTCCTCTGCCTTTCTTAAAACCAGCTTGAACATCTGGAAGTTCATGGTTCACATATTGCTGAAGCCTGGCTTGGAGAATTTTGAGCATTATTTTACTAGCTTGTGAGATGAGTGCAATTGTGCAGTAGTTTGAGCATTCTTTGGCATTGCCTTTCTTTGGGATTGGAATGAAAACTGACCTTTTCCAGTCCTGTGACCACTGCTGAGTTTTCCACATTTTCTGGCATATTGAGTGCAGCACTTTCACAACATAATCTTTCATGATTTGAAATAGCTCAACTTGAATTCCATCACCTCCATTAGCTTTGTTCAGAGTGATGCTTTCTAAGGACGACTTGACTTCACATTCTAGGATGTCTGGCTCTAGGTAAGTGATCACACCATTATTATTTTGTTGGTTGTGAATATTTTTTTTGTACAGTTCTTTGTATTCTTGCCACCACTTCTTCATATCTTCTGCTTCTGTTAGCTCCATACCATTTCTGTCCTTTATTGAGCCCATCTTTGCATGAAATGTTCCCTTGGTATCTCTAATTTTCTTGGAGATTTCTAGTCTTTCCCATTCTGTTTTTCTCTATTTCTTTACACTGATCACTGAGGAAAGCTTTCTGATCTCTTCTTGCTATTCTTTGGAACTCTGCCTTCAGATGCTTATATCTTTCCTTTTCTCCTTTGCTTTTTGCTTCTCTTCTTTTCACAGCTATTTGTAAGGCCTCCCAAGACAGCTATTTTGCTTTTTTGCATTTCTTTTCCATGGGGATGTTCTTGATCCCTGTCTCCTGTACAATGTCATGAACCTCATTCCATAGTTCATCAGGCACTCTATCTATCAGATCTAGGCCCTTAAATCTATTTCTCACTTCCACTGTATAATCATAAGGGATTTGATTTAGGTCATATATGAATGGCCTAGGGGTTTTCCCTACTTTCTTCAATTTAAGTCTGAATTTGGTAATAAGGTGTTCATCATCTGAGCCACAGTCAGCTCCCGGTCTTGTTTTTGTTGACTGTATAGAGCTTCTCCATCTTTGGCTGCAAAGAATATAATCAATCTGATTTCAGTGTTGACCATCTGGTGATGTCCATGTGTAGAGCCTTCTCTTGTGTTGTTGGAAGAGGGTGTTTGCTATGACCAGTGTGTTTTCTTGGCAAATCTCTATTAGTCTTTGCTCTGGTTCATTCTGTATTCCAAGGCCAAATTTTTCTGTTACTCCAGATGTTTTTTTGACTTCAATCCCTTATAATGAAAAGGAGATGTTTTTGGGGTGTTATTTCTAAAAGGTCTTGTAGGTCTTCATAGATCCATTCAACTTCAGCTTCTTCAGCATTACTGGTTGGGGCATAGACTTGGATTACTGTGATACTGAATGGTTTGCCTTGGAAAGGAACAGAGATCATTCTGTCATTTTTGAGATTGATAATAGGTAGCTTAAAATCACTGTCTGATAATTGTAATATCTGTATCATCTTAGTGTTGGGATCTGTCTATTTTCTTGTCTTATTTAATTTTAAGTCTTTCAGATTCTTGCTGCAAGTTTAAACCAAAACTTTACAAGTTCTTGCTATAGATTTCAAATGCAATCTGAACATTTTGGTATTATGAGGTGAGATAATCTTATTTAATACTTGCACTATAGCAGGCTATCTCTTACACTGCTCCAGTAGCAGAAAAGTAATCTTATCTCCTTACGGCCAGTCTTTCTGTTAATTTACTAAGACAATGATGTAAACTTGACACACACTCTACATCTTAGAATATCTGAGGTATATTTGGTTTATGGACTCTCTGTATATCATAGGTCTACTTTATAATATGAAGCAAATAACAGTGTTTTCAATATTGTTAATTTTGTAATAGACTGGCAAGAATGCTGATTTTATTGTTGATTTTATACTAGACTCTTCCTTAGGAGTGTTCTGACTGCATTTGACACTTTTACTTTTCTAGAGCATTTAAGATCAATCTGAAAATATCCATTAAAAGTAAACTCCTTGAAAGAATTTTAAAATAGTATTCAGTTGATCATCTTACAGCAAATTGATATCTTTGCAGTAATGGTCTTTGAAACATTAAGCATTTCATTTGTCCCTATATAATTAGATACTTTGTAATAATCTTTTAATGAGAATTAAAAAGTTTCCATGAAATACTTACATATCAATGGTATATTCAAGTCTCAATTTCTTTTTTTTTTGTATTGCTGTTTATTTAAAATGTTTGCTTTTAATTATATTTTCTATTTTTTCTCATCAAAAAATATAAACATTTTTTGTGTTTTTTTTTTTGTTTCCATTTCAGGCTTATAATAAGCAAAGTGGGTTAAGTTCCCACCTTTTACAGTTTTATTGCTATAGTGTAGAATAACTCTGGTAGTCTATGCAGGAAATGTATTAATTTATTAAAAACAAAAGTGTATTTCTTCCATCAAAATCCTAACATTTACCTTCTTATATTCCTGTCCTTACAAATATCTTATATCTTTTTGCTTTACAATATTAGTTTGGAATTTAGGTATAGTAATGAGTTGAAGTCCTATTGCAATAATTTTTTTTTTTCATATTTATATCAAAGGATTAACTTTCCATATTTTCCCTTATAGGTTTTTCATTTGTTTGTTTCAAAAATGCCTTTAGTAATAAATAAAATTTCTTTTCTGTTTGTATAAGATTTAATTTCACCAATGAATGGTGACTTTTTACCTAGTTCTTTTTCTATATCTATTAAGCTCATCATATATTTTTTCTCATTTTTTCCTCTGATAATGTGGCTAATTACATTGTTTGAACATTAATTTACAACTGCAATACTGAGTAAATCCTATTCAATACCATATTTCTTTGGTTAGCTAATTGGTTTTATTTGATTTTAGATTTGAATTTCTTATGTTTTTGTTTAGAATTTTGCATTTATGTTCTTTATATAGATTGGATTGCAACTTTACTTTCTTTAATAGTTCTTGTTGAGTTTTCACATTAAGGCATTCTAAAGAGATGGGAATTGTTGTCTCTTTTCTAATCACTAGAGGGATTTCTGTAGCATGTATAGCTATTTAAAATGTTTCATAGAATTCAAGCTAAAGTGTGTGGAACTGCCTATAAATTTTGGGGGTGTTTTAAGTTAGAGACTAACTTTATCTATAGTATAGGAAAAAATGAACATCTTTTACTGGGGGAGAACATAATGATGAAACTAGGGGCCCAACATTCCTTGAGGAGCTAATTGTAGTTGTAAATTGTCTTGGGAGACTTTTTTTCCCCCAACATTTGGGCCACAGATAGGGTCAAATAGATTTGCTACTTTACTAATATATTTTAAGCAGTAAATTTTATTTTTCTATTTCATTATTTCAATTAATATTTAAATATTTTTAGTCAGAGTATACATGGAGATTTTAGATTTTACTTCTCACTATGTGTTTATCCTTGTTGTTGTTCAGTCACTAAAAAAGTATCCAAATCTTTGTGATTGAAGGACTGCAGCCAGGCTTCCCTGTACTTCACTACCTCCACAATTTGCTCAAATTCATGCCCATTGAGTCAGTGATGTCACCCAGACAACTGATCCTTGGTTGTTCCCTTCCCCTTTTGTCTTCAATCTTCACTAGCATCAGCATCTTTTCCAAATAAATCAGTTTCTTGAATCAAGTGGCCAAAGTATTGGAGCTTCAGCTTCAACACCAGTCCTTCCAATGAATATTCTGGCATGATTTCCTTTAGGATTGACTGGTTTTATCTCCTTGCAGATCAAGAGACTCTTAAGAGTCTTCTCCAGGACCACAATTCAAAAGCATCAATTCTTCAGGGCTCAGCTTTCTTTCTGGTCCAACTCTCACATTTGTATATAACAGCTGCAAAATTCATAGCTTTGACTATGCAGGCTTTGTTGGCATAGTGATGTCTCTGACTTTTTTATACACTGACTAGACTTATCACAGCTTCTCTTAAGGAGCTAGTGTCTTTTAATTTCATGGCAGCAGTCACTATCCACAGTGATTTTGGAGCCCAAGAAAATAAAATCTTTCATTGTTTCCACTTCTTCCCCATCTGTTTGCTATGAAATGATGGGACTGGATGCCATGATCTTAGTTTTTTGAATATTAATTTTTAAGGCAACTTTTTCACTCTCCTCTAGCATGCTCATCAAGAGGTTGGTTAGTTCTTCTTCAATTTTTGTCATTAGGGTGGTGTCATCTGAATATCTGAGGTTACTGATGTTTTTCCTGAAGATCTTGATTCCAAGCTTGTGATTCATCCAGCATGGCATTTCAAATGATGTAGTCTGTGTATAAGTTAAATAAGCAGAGCAACAATATACAGCTTTGAACTATTCCTTTCCCAATTTTGAACCAGTCGATTGTTCTGTGTCCAGTTCTAACTTTTGTTTCTTGTCATGCATACAGGTTTTTCAGGAGGCAGGTAAGGTGATTTGGTACTTCCATCTCTTTAAGATTTTGCTATTGACCATCTGATGATGTTCATGTGTAGACCGCTCCTTTGTGCTGTTGGAAGAGGGTCTCTTGACAAAACTGTTAGCCTTTGCCCTGCTTCATTTTGTACTCCTAGGCACAACTTGCATGTTACTGCAGGTTTCTCTTGAATTCCTACTTTTGCATTTTGATCCCCTGTGATGAAAAGGACTTTTTTTGGGCAGGGGGGGTGGTTAGCTCTAGAAGTCTTGTTGGCCTTCATAAAACGGTTCAACTTCAGCTTCTTCAATATTCATTGGGGCATAGACTTGGATTACTGTGATGCTGAATGATCTGCCTTGGAAACAAACCAAGATCATTCTGTCATTTTTGAGACTGCACCAATGTACTGCATTTCAGACTCTTTTGGTGAATATGAGGGCTACTCCATTTCTTCTAAGGGATTCTTAGCCCACAATAGTAGATAGAATGGCAATCTGAATTAAATTTGCTCATTCCAATCCATTTTTGCTCATTGATTTCTATGATGTTGATGGTCAATCTTGCTATCTCCTGTTTGACCACTTCCAATTTACCATGATTCATGGACCTAACATTCCAGGTTCCTATGCAATACTATTCTATGCAGTATCAGACTTAATTTTACCACCAGCCTCATCCACAACTGAGCATTGTTTCTGCTTTGTCCCAGCCTTTTCATTCTTTCTGGAGCTATTTCTGTGCTCTTTCTCAGTTGCATACTGGATACCTTTCAAGCTGGGGGACTTGTCTTCTGGTGCCATATCTTTTTGCATTTTCATACTGTTCGTGGGGTCCTTGAGGCATGAATAATGAAGTCGTTTGCCATTCCCTTCTCCAGGGACCACATTTGTCAGAACTCTCCACCATGACCTGTCCATCAAGTGTGGCCTTGAATGGTAAGGCTCATAGCTTCATTGATTTACATAGATTGGTCTATGTGGTCATTTTGGTTAGATTTCTGTGATTGTGATTTTCCTTCTGGAGGCTGTGGGATTGTAATTCTGCCTTCTTCTGTCTGTGCTCTAATGGATGAGGTTAAGAGGCTTGTGCAATCTTCTTGATTGGAGAGACTGACTGTTGAGGAAACACAGTCTTGCACTGGTGGAAAGAGCCATTCTCAGTAATATTTCAACCCAATTGTCTGCTGATGGGTGGGGCTGTGCTCCCACCCCTTTAGAATTTTGGCCTGAGGTGACCCAGCCCTGGAATCTACAGGTAACCTCTAAGAGGATATATGTCAATATGTGCCTTCTTTGCCTTTTTTCTGAGGGTTGCCTTAAAAAAAAAAAAAAAAAAATCAAAGCTTACCTTCTCAAAAAACTTCTCAGGGTGCTTGATGTTTCCTATTTCAATTTTGGTAGTATTTTCCTATTAAAAACATTCCCTTTTCTTTACTTCCAACAGAGATATATGTTTGCCATGATGTTAACTATTATTTAAACAGCAAATCTATATATTTCATATCAGAAAGGCTTTTCAGAATATCTGTTCAACCACGTTACAGGAAATAAATCTACACTCTTTTTGATAATCATTTTACTTTTGAATACTCATATTAAGAAAATGGGGAAACGATGGAAACAGTAACATACTTTGTTTTCCTGGACTCCAAAATCACTACAGATGGTGACTGCAGCCATGAAATTAAAAGACACTTGCTCCTTGGAAGAAAAGCTATGACCAACCTAGGCAGCATATTAAAACCAGAGACATTACTTTGCCAACAAAGGACCATTCTAGTCAAAGCTATGGTTTTGCAAGTAGTCATGTATGGATGTGAGATTTGGACCATAAAGAAAGCTTAGCACCAAAAACTTGATGCTTTTGAACTGTGGTGTTGGAGAAGACTCTTGAGATTCCCTTGGACTGCAAGGAGATCAAACCAGTCCATCCTAAAGGAAATCAGTCCTGAATATTCATTGGAAGGATTGATGCTGAAGCTAAAGCTCCAATAATTTGGCCACCTGACGCAGAGCTGATTTACTTAAAAGACCCTGATGCTGGGAAAGATTGAAGGTGGGAAGAGAAGGGGATGACAGAGAATGAGATGGTTGGATGGTATCACTGACTCAATGGACATCAGTTTGAGTATACTCTAGCAGTTAGTGATGTACAGGGAGGCCTGGCTTGCTGCAGTCCATGGGGTCACAGAGAGTCAGACATGACTGAACAATTGAACTAAACTGATTGAGAAAACCTCAGTTGTTCATTTGTATTTCTCCTCTGTGTGTGTTACTTGTGTCTGACTCTTTTCAATCTATGGATTGCAGCCTGCCAGGCTCCTCTGTTCACGGAATTCACCAGGCAAGAATACTGGTGTGTATATTTCCAGAGGGTCTTCCAGACCGATGGACTGAACCTGGGTCTCCTGCACTGAGGGCAGATTTTTTTATTATATGAATTACCAGGGATGCCCAAGCCCATTTATCTCTACTTTCACATAAAACACATTCTGAGCACTTCTGGTCATCAAATGTGTGTGTGGATTTTTCCTACACCAGAAATTCTGCAGTACCAGATGGATATCCTATAATTTAATCCAGTTTTGAAACTATTTACCTGGAGATAGAGTCAGATCCCCCCAAGTTAAAGGCAAAGTCTGACAATACTGGGATGCCAGTCAGAAGTAATAGTTCGCCAGAATACCCACCACTTCAATCTGACTTTACTACAAATTAGAGCTTTCTATTACTCCTTCCTCAATTTTGATTAATAATACTTTGCTAGAAGTGCTAACAGAACTAAAGGAAACATTTAATTGAGTTTTCCAATTTATTATAGGATGCAATAAAACATAAAATACATAGATGAAGAAACACATAGGGTGAGGTCTGGGAGGGTATGGAGGATGGAAGCTTCTTTCCCAAGGAGTTGTAGAGTATTCAGCTGAAGCTGAAACTACAATACTTTGGCCACCTGATGCGAAGAACTGACTCATTGGAAAAGACCTTGATGCTGGGAAAGATTGAAGGCAGGAGGAGAAGTAGATGACAGAGGATGAAATGGTTGGATGGCATCATCGACTCGAAGGACATGAGTTTGAGCAAGCTTCGGGAGTTAGTGATGGACAGGGAAGCCTGGCATGCTGCAGTCCATGGGGTCACAAAGAGTCGGACACAACTGAGTGACTGAACAGAATTGAACTGAGCTTCCCTGTCCATGGATGTTTTCACTCACCTCTAAGCTCCCTGAATTCCATAATGTTGGAATTTTAATAAAACCACCCTCAAGGAGGTCTGATCAGTTATTAGCCTCATTTCCAGCCACTATTTTGTCTCTCAAGAGGTGTGTGTTTGTCTGGGGAAATGGGGTGCTGAAAATCTTAAGCTTCTAATTAATTGACTGAAGCCCTCCAGGCTCCTCTCTCCACAGAATTTCCCAAGCAAGAATATTGGAATGGGTTGCTGTTTCCTTCTCCAGGTGATCTTCCTGACCAGGGATCTAACCCACATCTCCTTCATTGGCAGGTAGATTATTTACTGAGCAATCAGAGAAGCCCTCAAATAAAGTCACTAGATTCTAATTGATAATTATGGCTCTTGTCATTTTTATAACTGTATAAGTAAGTATGCTAAGAGATCCAGATACTAGGATGAGCAAAGGGAATTAAGTACCTCTGAAGCTTTCTGTATAATCATTTATGTTTTTATAATCTGATATAATACTTGTGGCTTCTATTAGTTAATGATTATCAAGAAGGTTACTGTCATATTCAGTCAGGAGTTTAATCAGACAGATATTAGATTTGTTCTTGAGTCTTTTTGCCTTGAATTAATTATCTTATTTTTTCTCTAAATTGTCTTCATTTAAAAGCACATTTTGTTTTAGATTAACAATTTTCTTGTCTGGAGCCAATATATGTAATTCATTTCTAAGAATTTTCCATATAAATGACTTTTATAGCTCTTTTTTTCCAATGCCAATAAAGAAATGAAGTAGCAGGTGATTTGATTAGTTAGTAAAACTCCTCAGATTATTAGTTGTGAGAATAAGCATAGCTGATATTCTCCATTTAACTGGAGATAATAACCATAATAGTAGTGACTGGATAGTGTTAGAGTATCTCATGATGACTGCTGGTGCCAATTCAAAGATGAAATGAGTTTTTCTCCAGTGTGGCCTTTGTCAAACTCTCCAGCCTGTATCTTTCATCACATTTACTATAAGAAGAAAACTTTATTGTTGAAGGGACAATTCTGCATTTTGGATTGTTAATTTCTAAGGCATAGAAATATAACTGATATTTATATATAGATCTTGTATGCTGAAGCTTTCTTGAACTCATTTATTAATTTAATAAATGTGACAGGATGTTGAGGTTTTGTCAATATATTTTTCTTTTACTGCTAAGATAATAATATATTTTGTCCTTTATAAGCACATTGTAATATATTTTAAAAATGTAATAATTTACAAACATTAAACCAACTTAGCATTATGAAAATAAATCCTGCTTAGTCATGATTTTTATTCTATTATTTTGACTGAATTTAATTTGTTAGCATTTTCTCAAAGATTTTTGGGTGTATATTTACAGAAGATATTGCTATGCATTTTTCTATCCTTCTGAATTCTTAGGGGGATTCCCAGGTGGTGCAATGGTAAAAAATCTGCCTGCCAATGCAGGAGACACAAGAGATGCAGGTTCTATCCCTGGGTCAGGAAGATTCCCTGAAGTAGTATATGACAACCCACTCCAGTATTCTGGCTGTGAAATCACATGGACAGAGGAGTTGATGGTTTCACAAAGAGTTAGACACAACTGAGCACAAACGCACAGCCATTTATAGCCATATATTTACATGTAGGCACTGCTATAACTGCATATAATAACCTTTTGTGTAATTTCGTTTCATTGATCTGATAATTTCCCTTGTGATTTTTAACTTGATGAATTGAGTAAAAATTTTTACTTGATGAATTTTTTAGAAAAGTGTTGCTTAATTTACACATATTTTTAAATACCCCAAATTTAGTTTTTGTTTTTTTTTAATTTTCATTTCTTGTAAGTGGTGAATATATTTTATATGGTGTAAGACATTCAATATTTTGTAACATATTTTGTAGCCTGGCCTATAGTTTCTCCAGAAGTATATTTCATGTGGTTTGAGATGAATGTGTATCTGCTCTTGATGCATGGTGTGTCTTAAAGTGCTGGTGAGAATTTGTTGATTTATTGTTGTTCAAGTCTACAATTTCCTGTTGATCTTCTTTCTCATTATTCTATTACTGAAAGTAGGGTATTTAAGTTTTAAATATATATATATGCAATATATAAAAATTATAATTTATATACATACAACGCATAACGCATTTTTTGAAAATAGTTGTTGAGAAAACAAATATTTTAGATTTAGCAACTATTTATAAATAATTTTTAAATTTTTCCTTTCATTTTAAAAAGGTATCCTAGATATATTAAAGGAAATCAACCTTGGATATTCATTGGAAGGACTGATGCTGAAGCTCCAATACTATGACCATCTGATGAGAAGAGTTGACTCATTGGAAAAGACCCTGATGCTGGGAAGAATTGAAGGTGGGAGAAGCAGGGGACAACAGAGCATGAGATAATTGGATGGTATCACGAACTTGATGGACAAAGTTTGAGTAAACTCTGAGAGACAGTGAAGGAGAGGGAAGGTTTGGTGTGCTGTAGTCCATCAGGTCGCTAAAAGTCAGACACGACTGAGCAACTGAACAACAACAAATCATAAATATACCACTTAACCCTGAATGAAGGACTGATATTAAATACTGTCTGACATATTAAATATTTAGTAAGATTTTTTTCTGATATATTATATGAAAGCTGAAGGAATTTACCCATCCACTTGAATACTTATTATTATTAAAAGAACAGAGAATTCATTTCGTTTTTTTTGTTTGTTTGTTTAGGGCCCAGAGCATAACAAACCACTTTCTGTAGGCTATAAATGAATATATTTATTTTCTTTTTGTGTCAAAACTATATTTTACAGATCATGAGGTTCAAATGGGAGGAAAGTTTTGGTTTAAAATGTGCTAGGATTTCCTCATAGCTTAAAAAAGAAAAATAGATGCATAGTGGGTGGGCCGTGCTTTAAGATAGGGGTTACTGTTTATGATTGATACATAATATATCATATAAGCAGAGACATAAGATTAATAATTCTGAATTTTAAAGAAGGAAAAATATGATGTTGAAGAGTGTTAAAATGCTGGTTTCCACATCTTAAAATAGACAGTAGGAAGAAGATTATCCTACTGAATACTAAAGTGATTCACAATATAGCAAAAAGTATTTTGATGCAATAGTCCTAGTCAGATATTTTTATGCAAATGTCTTTATAACCATCTCAAACCTCCTGAATATGAAAATGTAAAATAAAGTATACATAAAATGAACTCAAATTACACACTGTGGTAGTGGTGGTGGTGTTTACTCACTAAACCATGTTCAACTCTTGATTCTCCATGCACTGTAGCTTGCCAGGCTTTCTCTGTCCATGGAATTCTCTAGGCAAGCATACTGGATTGGGTTGCCACTTCCTTCTCAAGGGGATCTTCCAGACCCAGGAAATGAACCTGAGTCTCCTGCATTACAGGCTAATTCTTTACCACTGAGCCACCAGAGATGCCTTAAATTACATATACATATTGTTAAATACTGAATTGTGTCCCTTCAAAATTCATACATTAAAACATTAATCCTCAGTGTAAATGTATTTGGAGATGGCACCTGTAGAAACTTAATAAGAGGTAAATAGGTCATATGGGTGGGTCCCTAATCCAATATGACTTGTTCCACAGAGAAGATGCCTCTGAGGACATAGCTAGAAAGCAGTCATTTACAAGCTAACAATGAGGCCTCAGGAGAAACCTAACCTGCTGACACCTTGATCTTGGACTTTCAGGCTCCATAACTGTGAGATGATAAGTTTGTTGTTTAAACCACCCAATATGTGATATGTTTTCATGGCAGCTCTGGCAAACTGATAAACAGATTAAACAAAAATTGAGTATGTAAAAGAAGAGAAACTTAGGGAAAGTTACTATATTAGTTTGCTAGGGCCATCATATAAAAATACCACACTGGGTGTTCTTAACAACATAAATTTATTTTCTCACCATTCTGGAGGCTACACACCCAAGTTCCACATATTACCAGGTTTAGTTTCTCCTCAGGCTTTTCTGCTTGGCTTTCAGATACCCACTTTCTCACTGTGTCCTCATATGATAGCTTGTCTGTACATACACATGCCTGGTATGTCTGTCTGTATCCTAATATCCTTTTCTTATAAGGACATCAGTTAAACTGGATTAGTCTACCTTAGTAATCTTACTTTAATATAATAACCTTTTAAAGAGTCTATCCAAATACAGTCACATTGTAAAATGTAGGATTAGAACTTCAGCATATGAATTTTGGAAGGACACAATTATATCTGTAAGAGTTACCTTAATATAACTTATTTATAAAAGGGAGCTAAAAATGATATTTTAATTTTGAATATATATTCTAAGAGGAAAATACATTAAGAAAACAAACTAATAAAAGGAAAACATACTTATCTACTTGCCCACATTGCTTTGTTCTGAGAAGTTTACAGCTAAAAATTGACCAAATAAATCTGTACAGTTTCACTGTTTATTTGATTTAGGCAAATTGGAAGGGATCAAACAGGAGACAGAAGAGTGAACATCCACATTTTAGGAATCAACAAACTAAAATGGACTGGAATGGGTGAATTAAACTCAGCTGACCATTATATCTACTGCTATGGGCAAGAATCCCTTAGAAGATATGGAGTAGCCATCATAGTCAACAAAAGAATCTGAAATGAAGTCTCAAATCCGAAATCCAATTTGAGATTGGATGCAATCTCAAAAGATGACAGAATGATCTCTGTTCGTTCATAAGCTAACCATTCAATATCACAGTAACCCAAGCCTATACCCCGACCAGTAATGCTGAAGAAGTTGAAATTTAATGGTTTTATGAAGACCTACAAGATCTTTTAGAACTAACACCCAAAAAATGTCATTTCCATTATAGGTGACTGGAATGCAAAACTAGGAAATCAAGAAACACCTGGAGTAAAAGGCAAATTTGGCGTCTGAGTACAGAATGAAGCAGGGCAAAGGCTATTAGCCAAGAGAACACATTGGCTGTAGCAAACACCCTCTTTCAACAATACAAGAGAAAACTTTACACATGGACATAACCAGACGGTCAACATTGAAATAGGATTGATTATATTCTTTGCATCCAAAGATGGAGAAGCTCTATACAGTCAGCAAAAAAAAAAAAAAAAAGACTGGAATATGACTGTAGCACAGACGATGAACTCTTTATTACCAAATTCAACTTAAAGAAGGCAGGGAAAATCACTAGACCATTCAGGTATGACCTATATCAAATCTCTTATGATTATACAGTGGAAGTGAAAAATAGATTCAAGGGACTAAATCTGATAGACAGAGTGCCTGAAGACCTATGGACAGAGGTTCATGGTATTGCATAGGAGGCAGGAATCAAGATGATTCCCAAGGAAAAGAAATGCAAAGAGGCTAAATGGTTCTCTGAGGAGGCCTTACAAATAGCTGTGAAAAGACAAGCAAAAGGCAAAGCAGAAAAGGAAAGATATACCCGTTTGAATGCAGAGTTCCAAAGAATAGCAAGGAGATAGGCTTCCTCAGTGATCAGTGTAAAGAAAGAGAGGAAAACAAGAGAATGGGAAAGACTAGAAATCTCTTCAAGAAAATTAGAGATACCAAGGGAACATTTCATGCAAAGATGGGCTCGATAAAGGACAGAAATGGTATGGACCTAACAGAAGCAGAAAATATTAAGAAGAGGTGGCAAGACACAAGAATACACAGAAGAACCACAAAAAAAAAAAAAAAAAAAAACAACTTCATGACCCAGATAATTACAATGGTGTGATGATTTACCTAGAGTCAAATATCCCAGAATGTGAAGTCAAGTGGGCCTTAGAAAGCATCACTATGAACAAAGCTAGTGGAGGTAATGGAATTCCAGTTGAGCTATTTCAAATCCTGAGAGATGATCCTGTCAAAGTGCTGCACACAATACACCAGCAAATTTGGAAAACTCTGCAGTGGCCATGGGACTGGAAAATGTCAGTTTTCATTCCAATCCCACCACACAATTGCACTCATCTCACATGCTACTAAAGTAATGTTCAAAATTTTCCAAAGCAGGCTTCAGCAAGACATGAACTGTGAGCTTCCAGATGTTCAAGCTGGATTTAGAAAAGGCAGAGGAACCAGAGATCAAATTGGCAACATCCATTGGATCATTGAAAAAGCAAGAGAATTCCAGAAAAACATCTACTTCTGCTTCATTGACTATGCCAAAGTCTTTGTGGATCATAACAAAGTGTGGAATATTCTGAAAGAGATGGGAATACCACCTGACCTGCCTCTTGAGAAACCTGTATGCAGGTCAAGAAGCAACAGTTAGAACTGGACATGGAACAACAGACTGGTTCCAAATAGGGAAAGGAGTACATCAACTGTATATTGTCACTCTGCTGATTTCAGTTATATGCAGAGTATATCATGAAAAATGTTGGGATAGATGAAGCACTAGCTGAAATCAAGATTGCTGGGAGAAATATCAATAACCTCAGATATGCAGATGATACCACCCTTATAGCAGAAAGTGAAGAGGAACTAAAAAGCCTCTTGATGAATGTGGAAGAGGAGAGTGAAAAAGTTGGCTTAAAGCTCAACATTCAGAAAACTAAGATCATGGCATCTGGTCCCATCACTTCATGGTAGATAGATGCAGAACAGTGGAAACAGTGGCTGACTTTATTTTGGGGGGCTCCAAAATCACTGCAGATGGTGATTGCAGCTATAAAACTGAATGACGCTTGCTCCTTGGAAGAAAAGTTATGACCCAACTAGAGAGCGAGACATTACTTTGCAAACAAAGGTCCGTCTAGTCAAGGCTATGGTTTTACCAATAGTCATGTTTGGATGTCAGAGTTGAACTATAAAGAAAGCTGAGCACCGAAGAACTGGTGCTTTTAAATTGTGGTGTTGGAGAAGACTCTTGAGATTCCCTTGTACTGCAAGGAAATCCAACCAGTCCTTCATAAGGGAAATCAGTTCTGAATATTCGTTGGAAGGACTGATACTGAAGCTGAAACTTCAATATTTTGGCCACTTGATGCAAAGAACTGACTCATTGCAAAAGACCCAGATGCTGGGAAAGATTGAAGGCAGGAGGAGAAAGGGACGACAGAGGATAAGTTGCTTGGATGCCATCACTGACTCAATGAACTTGAGTTTGAGAAAACTCTGGAAAATTAGTGATGGACAGGGAGGCCTGGTGTGCCGTAGTCCATGGGGTGAGAAAGAGTTGGAACCAACTGGTCGACTGAACTGAAGTGATATCAGATGTTTGAGATCACTACATCATATTTTGCTATGTTTTCTATTTGTATTATGAAAAAAACTAAGTATAAAATATATATAAAATAAATCACATGTCATTTTCTTCATCACTAAGCATTTAACAACTAATTGCAAACTTATTTGTTCTATACAAATTCGACTACCCATTCATTATCTTGATTCAGATTTTAGATATATCCTTTTACCCATGGATTAAAAAAAATGTTATAAGAATGTATTCTAACACAAAATTACAGTATCATTATTCCATTAAGCACACCTAAGGTGACAACTTTATTTAAATAGATGGGATATTAGAAGTAATGACATGACTTATTAGAACTGAAATTCTGAAAGTGTGTTGAAGTTGTCTTATCAGCAATTTTGAGAAAGTGTTAAAAGGTAGCTCCCATAATTGGAATGAAAATTAGAAGAAACATGCAACATTCTAGTGAAAATTCAGGTCAGTTATTTAACTCTAGAATAGGGTTTATCAAACCAGGAGTCTGTGAGGCATTATTAAGGAGTCTACAAGGTAAGATAATTGAAAATAAAACTATTATTGATTTCTATATTAATGCATGAGTGTTTGACAAATCTCATTAGCAATTTCACTGGGTGTGTTCCAGGCTTGCATCTCAGTGTCAGGGACATATTCATTTGATAGTGGCAGCTTTAGATGTGATAGCTGTAGCTATTAGTAACTGGCAGTTGTGGTATTACAAGGAGGATATATTAATTCTTTCCTCTGTAAGAACGTACTCCAACCTCACCTTGTAAGCTCCTAACTGACATGGTCTGAATACACCAATTTTTGTAAAAGAAAACAAATAGGAATTTTTACTCTAAGGAAATTTCAAAGCAACTCTGATGGGTACTATTTTCACAAATATTGGAAAATATGGATTCTGTTTCAGTAGTTTTGAAGCAAAGTATATTGTAAAGTTTTTGTGTTTTGATGAGATTTTCTATTGCATGATTATTGTATTATTTAATGAAATCTTATATAATCACCTCTAAATTTTTATAAGGAAATGCTAACATAATAAAGGAAAATTTGAGCCCTAGGCCTATAAATAACCCTCATAATGCTGAATGCAAAGAATAATATATTATGAATCATTTTAATATACTAATGGGACAAAGGACAAACAAGAACAATGTTATTTATTCATGCATTTCTTCATGAGCTGATAATCTAAGTCAGCCTCTGCTGTTTTGTGTTATGTGTTAAACAATATGCAAATGAAAAAGATATAGGTAATAATATAATAAGAGAGCATTTATAATGTGACACAAAATACTGAATTTTCTTTCTGGCTTACTTCACTCTGTATAATAGGCTCCAGTTTCATAAGCCAGAAAGAAAAACACCAATACAGTATACTAACACATATATATGGAATTTGGAAAGATGGTAATGATAACTCTCTATGCGAGACAGCAAGAGACACAGATGTATAGAACAGACTTTTAGACTCTGTGGGAGAGGGAGAGGGTGGGATGATTTGGGAGAATGGCATTGAAACATGTATACTATCAGGTGAGAAACGAATCACCAGTCTCTGTTCGATACAGGATACAGGATGCTTGGGACTGGTGCACGGGGAGAATCCAGAGAGATGATATGGGGTGGGAGGTGGGAGGGGGGTTCCGGATTGCAAACTCACATACACCCATGGCTGATTCATGTCAATATATGGCAAAACCAATACAGTATTGTAAAGCGAAATAAAGTAAAAATAAAAGTTAAAAAAAATACTGATTTTTTTTTTTGGTAATAAATGGCATATAACGGTTTTCTAAGTTGGTATGTTTTTACCTAGCATTTGTAAGATCTGTAAATACAATGGAATTCAAGAAAATATTTTCTTGATCCAAATACCTTCCCAGGATATCAAAGTTCAAAGTATATTTGAAGATTTTTATTTATATATGAAAACAAAATATTATGTCAGAACTCTGAGTATTGGTCAAAATTCCACAGATAAATAGAACCAATAGGATTGTAAAAATTAATTAAGAACAACTTAATTAAAATAGAGTTGGGAGACCAAGGAAGAGATGAAGAAAGAGCTCTCACACCTTACAATGATATCAGAGCCCACACAAAGAAGAAAGACTCATTTTTGCCTGTCAGATCTTCACCAACGAAAAGCTTGGGAATGAAGTAAGATATCAAGAAGTATCAAGTGTTACTGAGAAGTAGTAACAATAACTTGAACAAAATGGAATGGCATTTTGCATCTTTTAAAACACAAACTGAAGCTGCTTTAAGGTTAAAAATGTTTTGAATTGCTGACAGTGTATTCAATTTAAGTGTTAATGTTATGCTACATGACAAATTTTGAATTTTTATATTTTAAAAAGAGACATGCCTGTATTTACAAAATAACTATTTCTGGAAACTAACACAAGATCTATACATGAAACTGAATGTGCCAGACAGTAAGAAAATATTTTTTCACTGCTTTCTATATATGTAAAGATGTATTTTCACTTATTTTGTTTTGCTGATGGTTTTTTAAGGTTTATTGTTCCACTCTGTAAAAGACACTTTCTTTAAAAAGTAGTAATTAGCATCAATTAAATCAAATGTTCAAAGCCTACATTTCACATATTAAATATCACTGTAGCTTACCTTAGCTATCAGAAATGTATTATATTTTTCCTTATAAGTTTTCAAAATATGTGAAAAGGAAAGAAACATTCATTTAAATTTAAAAAGCAGATCCAAACTCTATTTTTTCAATAAATGCTTGCTCAAAAATTTAATTATTTATGATGATAAATGATTTTTTAAACTAAAACATTACATTGGTTATCATTTTTTTCAGGTATTATACATAGGTTAAAGACCATTGCAAATTATCTTAGCCAAAGCATATATTTTTATTTTGTACATTATTGTCTCTTCTTTACTTTTTATAGCTTTAAATTTACTATAGATGGCTTTCTCTTCTTATTGATTTGGTTTAGCTCAGTTCAGTCACTCAGTCGTGTCTGACTCTTTGAGACCCCATGAACAGCAGCACACCAGGCCACCCTGTCCATCACCAACTCTCGGAGTCCACCCAAACCCATGTCCATTGAGTCGGTGATACCATCCAACCATGTCATCCTCTGTCGTCCCCTTCTCCTCCTGCCCTCAATCTTTCCCAGATTTAGGGTATTTTCAAATAAATCAGCTCTTCACATCAGGTGGCCAAAGTATTGGAGTTTCAGCTTTAACATCAGTCTGTCCAATGAACACCCAGGACTGATTTCCTTTAGGATGGACTGGTTGGATCTACTTGCAGTCCAAGGGACTCTCAAGAGTCTTCTCCAACACCATAGTTCAAAAGCATCAATTCTTTGGATCTCAGCTTTCTTTATAGTCCAAATCTCACATCCATTCATGACCACTGGAAAAATCATAACCTTGACTAGACAGACCTTTGTTTGCAAAGTAATGTCTCTGCTTTTTAATATGCTGTCTAGGTTGGTCATAACTTTCCTTCCAAGAAGTAAGCGTTTTTAAATTTCATGGCTGAAATCACCAACTGCAGTGATTTTGGAGCCCCACAAAAAACAAAGTCAGCACTGTCTCCACTGTTTCCCCATCTATTTGCCATGAAGTGATGGGACCAGATGCCATGATCTTAGTTTTCTTACTGTTGAGCATTAAGCCAACTTTCTCACTGTCCTCTTTCACTTTCATTAAGAGGCTCTTTAGGTCTTCTTCACTTTCTGCCGTACGGGTGGTGTCATCTGAATATCTGAGGTTATTGATATTTCTCCTGGAAATCTTGATTCCAGCTTGTGCTTCCTCCAGCCCTTCATTTTTCATGATGTACTCTGCGTATAAGTTAAATAAACAGGGTAACAATATACGGCCTTGACGTACTCCTTTTCTTATTTGGAACCAGTCTGTTGTTCCATGTCCAGTTCTAACTGTTGCTTCCTGACTTGCATACAAGTTTCTCAAGAGATTGGTCAGGTAGTCTGGTATTGCCATCTCTTTCAGAATTGTCCAGAGTTTGCTGTGATCCACACAGTCAAAGGCTTTGGCATAATCAGTAAAGCAGAAATAGATGTTTTTCTGGAACTCTCTTGCTTTTTCCATGATCCTGCAGATGTTGGCAATTTGATCTGTGGTTTCTCTGCCTTTTCTAAAACCAGCTTGAACATCTGGAGGTTCACAGTTCATGTATTGCTAAAGCCTGCCTTGGAGAATTTTGAACATTACTTTACTAGCGTGAGAGATGAGTGCAATTGTGTGGTAGTTTGAGCATTCTTTGTCATTGCCTTTCTTTGGGATTGGAATGGGATTGGAATGTAAACTGACCTTTTCCAGTCCTGTGGCCACTGCAGAGTTTTCCAAATTTGCTGGTGTATTGTGTGCAGCACTTTGACAGCATCATTTCTTAGGATTTGAAATAGCTCAACTGGAATTCCATCACCTCCTCTTGCTTTGTTCATAGTGATGCTTTCTAAGGCCCACTTGACTTCACATCCCAGGATGTCTGGCTCTAGGTGAGTGCGAGTGATCACACCATCATGATTATCTGTGTTGTGATCTTTTTGTATAGTTCTGTGTATTCTTACCACCTATTCTTAATATCTTCTGCTTCTGTTAGGTCCATACCATTTCTGCCCTTTATCAAGCCCATCTTTGCATGAAATGTTCCCTTGGTATCTCTAATTTTCTTGAAGAGATCTCTAGTCTTTCCTATTCTATTGTTATCCTCTATTTCTTCGCATTGATCAGTGAGGAAATCTTTCTTATCTCTCCTTGCTATTCTTTGGAACTCTGCATTCACATGGGTATATCTTTCCTTTTCTCCTTTGACTTTCGCTTCTCCTCTTTTCACAGCTATTTGTAAGGCCTCCTCAGCCATTTTGCTTTTTTTGCATTTCTTTTTCTTTGGAGTGGCCTTTATTCCTGTCTCTTGTACAATGTCATGAACCTCCGTCCATAGTTCATCAGGCACTCTATCAGATCTAGTCCTTTAAATCTATTTCTCACTTCCACTGTATAGTCTAAGGGATTTAATTTAGGTCATACTTGAATGGTCTAGTGGTTTTCCCCACTTTCTTCAATTTAAGTCTGAGTTTGGCAATAAGGAGTTCTTCATCTGATCGATTTGGTAGTATTGTTTATTTTTAATTGAATCAAATATCTTCCCTTTTCTATCATTCATACTCAAATACATATTTACAGTACATAGCAGAAAGATATCAAGTTTCCACTAAATTTAGCCCCCTTTCCATGGCAGAGAACCAAATTTGTTGAGGCCATTAAATGAAGACAACTTTGGGGTATCTCCATTAAGTCCAAACTATTTTTCTTGTTCTCTTATACTCTTTCTGATATTACACTGACATTCCCAATATAGGACCTTCTGTTACAACTTTACTCCATGAAAAGATAATGCGTCAGTTCTAATGAGAAATTGCTGATTCATAGCAGAAAACTGGAAACCACCAATATTGAGGGAGTTGTTGTGAGGAGCGCCTGATTCAGATTTGATTTATCTGTGTAAATACTGTGTACTGCCCTCAGTCACTTAGTTGTGTCAGACTATTTTTGTGACCCCATGAAGTGTAGCCCATCAGGCTCCTCTGTCCATGAGATTTTTCTAGGCAGGAATACTAGAATGAGCTGCAATTCCTCCTCCAGGGGATCTTCCTGACCCCAGGGATCTAAACTGCATTTCCTGTGTTTCCTGCATTGGTCGGCGGATTCTTTACCATTGAGTCACCCGGGAAGCAAGTATTAATATAAGTTATAGCGATAGGGCTTCCCGGGTGGCACTAGTGTAAAAAAAACACACCACCAGTACAGAAGACATAAGAAATGTGGGTTCGATCCTTGGGTTGGGAAGATCCCCTGAAGGAGGGCATGGCAACTTTTACTAGCATTCTTGCCTGGAGAATTCCATGCACAGAGAAGCCTGGTGGGCTACAGTCTATGGGGTTGCAAAGAGTCGGATATAACTGAAGTGACTTAACACGCACATACATATAGGTGATACAAGTAAATGTAAGTTTAATACTATGGGAAAGATAAGCCATTAAATTCATATTAATGGAAACTTGAGAAACACTCTCTATGTGAGTGCTATTGATATAGCTAGTGGCAAACCATCAAAGCAGAATGGTAGTGGTGAGAGGTATGTAAATATATCTCATGACCTTTCAGGTATTTCCCCGAAAATAATCTTGGTTCCAGTTCCCATGTAACCAGAGTCCCATGGAAATCTCCAGTTCCCATGGAGGTGAAATTTTCCCCATCTTGGTGCAAAGCAGTGAAAATGTTTCTGAATACAGTAGTACCATTGTGTACTATGTACATCTCACTTTTTTGATTACAGCATTTTTGCCTTAAAAAAAGTGTTTTTCTCTTAAGAACTAGGTTAAATTCACTTCAGTTCAGTTCAGTCGCTCAGTCGTGTCCAACTCTTTGCGACCCCATGAATCGCAGCACGCCAGGCCTCCCTGTCCATCACCAACTCCCAGAGTTCACTCAGACTCACATCCATAGAGTCAGTGATGCCATCCAGCCATGTAATCCTCTGTCATCCCCTTCTCCTCCTGTCCGCAATCTCTCCCAGCATCAGAGTCTTTTCCAATGAGTCAACTCTTCGCATGAGGTGGCCAAAGTACAGGAGTTTCAGCTTCAGCATCATTCCCTCCAAAGAATTCCCAGGGCTGATCTCCTTCAGAATGGACTGGTTGGATCTCCTTGCGGCCCAAGGGACTCTCAAGAGTCTTCTCCAACACCACAGCTCAAAAGCATCAATTCTTGGTGCTCAGCTTTCTTCACAGTCCAACTCTCACATCCATACATGACCACTGGAAAAACCATAGCCTTGACTAGAAGGACCTTTGTTGGCAGTGTCTCTGCTTTTTAATAACTAGGTTAAGACAAACTTATTATTCCAAGACATTCTCTTTAGTAGTTAACATGCTTGAACCCAACTTCCCTAAAAAGATTGTGCATCAAAATTGAAAGATAAAAGCTCTCCACTTTTCTTATGTAAGTTCTTGCCTTATGATTCCAAACCTGCAATTTTAATGATATTCTTTAAATACTTTTTCCTCATTATTTCAAAATGACAGTTTTTTTCTTTTTTCAAAAGGAAAAGTTTTCATTTGGTGCCTGTGAGTTTTCTCCATCACTTTTATCCTTGCACTATATCTAAATGAAATTTCCCTCAAATTTGTGAGACAGATGGTCACATTCCATGTTTTAATATTAATCAAAGTAATTGATTTATTTTTATTTTCCTTTAATCACTTAAAAAAGCATGCCATTAAAAATTATATTTCAGAAAACATTAGGGATTCTAAAAAGATTTTTTTAAAAATCCTTTGGTTTGAGGTCTTCTTATGCAGATTATTAAGATGCAATTTGGGTTTCCTCGGGGGCCCAGTGGTGTACAGAATCCTCCTGCTAATTCAGGAGACAATGATTTGATCCCTGGGAAGATAAAGGGATCCTCTGGAGGAGGAAATGGCAACCCACTCTAGTATTCTTGTCTGGAGAATCCCATGGACTGAGAAGCCTGACAGGCTACAATCCATAGGGTTGCAAAGCACTGGACATGACTAATGTAACTTAGCATGTACACATGCAAATGCAATTTAAAGGAAGAAACAACAAATAGTTCTAGGATTGAATTAGATTTCACAGAAAATAAAAGGCTAAATTATGATACTGAATTATTATGACTTTTCAGATACCTGGACATCTCAGTTTATATTTTCTTAGTCACATTATACTTTATTTTTGCTTGTTTTTTAAAGTATCTGTTTCTGACAATAGAAAAACTAATGTTGCCTATTCATTTATATAGTTTTATTTTTTTATGTCTTCTGGTTTAGACTCAATAGATCTTTATTATTTAGTGCTGGACACACTTAATACTTCCTCCCACATTATGTAAATCTATAAGCATGTCACCGACTCGATGGACATGTGTTTGAGTAAGCTCCGGCAGTTGGTGATAGACACAGAAGCCTGGTGTTCTGCAGTCCATGGGGTAACAAAGAGTCGGACACAACTAAGCGACTGAACTGACTGAACTGATAAACATTTCAAATAAAACCTTCACCTTTTATAAACTCTGTAATCAGTACCAGGAACTTTTGTGTGATTTAATTTAGAGATTTGAAAGACTTATTTTTCTTTCTTCCTTTTAAAAATAACTAGAACTTTACAACCACATAATATTTTCATGTCAGAAATGATCTCTGTTATTTTCAACTTTAACTTCTGCATGGCCTGGACCAACATAACCATAATGATTTAGGTCAGGTCATGCAATAGGACTGTTGTCCTAGTGCTTTTGATGCAAAAGAGCAAAAACAAAATGAAGAATATAAATACAGATATATATATATCACACTACGGAAGGAGAGTAATGAAGACTACTCTGCTTTTCTCAAACTATATCCTAATTCAGTACATATAGCTGGTTCATTTTAAAAAATGGACTTAGAATTACTCTTTCATGTATTTTAAAGTAATTTTAAGTAATTATAACACTGACTTGCGATAGTAGCACCAATAATGACTAAGTACATATATTTTGTTTTCTAAAACTATGATTGGAATCTATAAAAATGAACTGAGAGAATGCTATATTTCACACTATAACAACAACAACAAAACAGGGTCCAATTAGAGCATCAGTTTGGGTCTGGAAGGGAAGAGAAGAAGGATCAAATTAGGGGCAGAAGCATTTGAAGCCTTATTTAACTCCAGGTAGGTATTCAGATTAAATTTCAGCAGCTTATATTCTCTACTCAGAAAACATGAATGCTGAGCTGATATATTCTTAGCTACATTGAACTTATATGATTTTTCTAAGTGCACTACAGTTTTCCATTTGCCATAAAAATGGTAGGATGGAGGGATTGCTTTTATTTGTTATTTTCTACACAATCTTGAAGAGAACAAAGTAGAAAAAATTGGTACAGACTTCATGAATATGCAACTGAGAATAAGAACTTATTTCTTGTAATAAAAAATATAAAATAATAGATATACAAACATTAGATACTCTCCCTAGAACTAAGTTAATTTACATAAGAAGAGTCATGTACATTTATATATGTGTATATATATATATATATATATACACATATTATATCAGTTCAGTTCAGTTCAGTCACTCAGTCGTGTCTGACACTTTGTGACCCCATGAGTTGCAGCACGCCAGGCCTCTCTGTCCAACACCAACTCCCAGAGTTCACCCAAACATGTCCATCAAGTCGCTGATGCCATCCAGCCATGTTATCCTCTGTTGTCCCCTTCTCCTCCTGTCCTCAATCCCTCCCAGCATCAGAGTCTTTTCCAATGAGTCAGCTCTTCTCATGAGGTGGCCAAAGTCCTGGAGTTTCAGCTTTAGCATCATTCCTTCCAAAGAACACCCAGGACTGATCTCCTTTAGAATGGACTGGTTGGATCTCCTTGCAGTCCAAGGGACTCTCAAGAGTCTTCTCCAACACCACAGTTCAAAAGCATCAATTCCTCGGCGCTCAGCTTTCTTCACAGTCCAACTCTCACATCCGTACATGACCACTGGAAAAACCTTAGCCTTGACTAGATGGACCTTTGTTTGCAAAGTAATGTCTCTGCTTTTGAATATGCTGTCTAGGTTGGTCATAACTTTCCTTCCAAGGAGTAAGCATCTTTTAATTTCATGGCTGCAGTCACTATCTGCAGTGATTTTGGAGCCCCCCAAAATAAAGTCTGACACTGTTTCCACTGTTTCCCCATCTATTTCCCATGAAGTGATGGGACCGGATGCCATGATCTTCGTTTTCTGAATGTTGAGCTTTAAGCCAACTTTTTCACTCTCTTCTTTCACTTTCATCAAGAGGCTTTTTAGCTCCTCTTCACTTTATGCCATAAAGGTGGTGTCATCTGTATATCTGAGGTTATCAATATTTCTCCCAGAAATCTTGATTCCAGCTTGTGCTTCTTCCAGTCCAGCATTTCTCATGATGTACTCTGCATATAAGTTAAATAAGCAGGATGACAATATACGGCCTTGACATACTTCTTTTCCTATTTGGAACCAGTCTGAGTTCCATGTCCAATTCTAAATACATACACACATATACAACCTGACTGATATCAGGATGTACATATACATATACCTATGTATATACACATATACATACATATTCATGACCCTTCTTGTATAAGTTAACTCAATGTTCTGGGGATATATATATTCTTTAGGTTCATTCTGATGAAAAGAAACTGGTTCATTTGAGGAAACTTAATTGAAAAAAATAATGGTTGAAAAATAGTCTGTGTTTCATCTGATTTATAGATACATTTAATTATCTTATTTTTGGAGTTCAAAACTAGATATTATTGATACAAAGATAAATAAAAGATGCTACAACTCAGAATAAGAAGATGGTAGGACTCTCAGGTGATGTGACCAAGATGTAAGTCTTTTTTTGTTTTCAATATACACCTCTTTCTGTTTTCTACTTTCCTCAGCAGATATGTTTGGAATGACTAAAGTCATACCATTTTAGAAAGACTGAATCAAAAGCAGTTTGACCACTCTTAGGATATGAAATCACATTTTTTCACTGATAACATTGACAAAAATACTGGATAACAATGTATAAATGCTTATTAGATAAGAATTTGTATTGAGGTAGAAATCTTGCTTGCCTTTACAAATTCCTTCAATTTCATGTTTTTCATCTCATCAGTGTACTCTCTTTCCTCCATGCTTCCCAACACTTGCATGTGTGTGTGTGTGTTAGGTCTCTTTAGTCATGTCTGGACCCTGTGCGACCCCATGGACTGTAGCCTGCCAGGCTCCTCCATCCAGAGGATTTCCCTGGCAAGAATACTGGAGTGGGTTTCCATGCCCTCCTCCCAGGGATCTTTCTGACCCAGGGATTGAAATTTTGTCTGTTACATCTCCTGCATTGGCAGATGGGTTCTTCACCACTAGCACCACCTCAGAAGCCCATGTTCAGACTTAAATAAAACATCATGCAAGGTGACTTAAGATGATCACATAGGAATGACTGTGGTGACTCATTCCGGTTCCTCCTGTCTCCTCCTCCAGCAAGGTGGCAGATAAATACTTCTATAGCAATGGCAGGAGAACAAATGGAGATATGCAAACACTAAGGTGGTTTGTTGACTGAGACATGATCTCTGCATTTATCACACCTCATAAAACTTTTCAAAGCAAGTCACATAGCTAAACTAAGAATCAAGGATAGAAAAATAGACGACTTTCTATCAGGATGAACTGCCAAGTCAAAAGACAAAGGGTTGAAACTGTGATGGATGAAAGCTATAGGACTGAAATGTAATCTATTAAATGTCTCTTAACCTCGTAGCTCTAAAAAGGTAATGAATTAGCACTGGTAGTAGTCCTCCAGTGTCTGACCATATGTTGTTGATTCTCTTAACAATGACATATTTATAGTAAATATCCTCTTGGCTATATTCTTTCCTGCTAAATCTATCTGATTATAGTACCTCTTTCCCCCAAGAGTACACACTGATGTGTGATAATATATCACTGTTATAAATAATCTGTTGGCCTAGGTTTTTAATCATAATTAATTTTCTATTTACTCTTTACCAGAGCTACACATGGTTAACAACCCCAGAGTTTCTTCAGCATGGTTTCCTACTTAGGTTTAAGTTCTTTGTTATTAAGAAGTTCATGGCTGCACATATGTATAACACATTGCCCAGTTTAAAACACTGGTGATATTTTAACTCAGTACTTCTCTCCAGCAATTCAGCTCACCGTATGAGCAGCTGTTATCTCACCCTCTTCATATTACATTATGAGAATTGGATCTTAGGAAACTAGGGCATAAATGCTGATACTCTGGTTAGAGTAAAAGCTGATAATAATAAACTGTCCTTTGTCCTCCTTATCTTGGATACATACCATGATCAAAGCAACACAGAGCATGTGCTAATTCTTTAGAACATTTTCAATGAATTAAAAAATAATGTCTATAAACATAGATATACTTCATAAAAAATTTTAACATTTATAGGACAGGCAAAATGAGAAATTGACATGCTGCATGATTATATTACACGTTCAGTGTCATACCATATTCAGTTTTTCCTTTTGCAAAGCAATAACAGCAATAAATATTTCGTGGTGTCTTAATTCGTCTCATTCCCCAAAGTGCTCAGGATAGTGTTTCATATATATTAAAGTGGGCCTTCCCTGGTGGCTCAGAGATTATAGCGTCTGCCTGCAATGTGGGAGACCTAGGTTCGATCCCTTGGTTGGGAAGATCCCCTGGAGAAGGAAATGGCAACCCACTCTAGTATTCTTGCCTGGAGAATCCCATGGATGGAGGAGCCTGGTGGGCTACAGTCAACCGGGTCGCAAAGAGTCAGACACGACTAAGCGACTTCACTTTCACTTTCACTTAATGAGTATGCATTTTATAGTTTTAAGAAGATGGATCCAGGAGCCAGACTGCCTAGTGGTCCATTTTTTTTTAATGTAGTACACTGTTTCATAAGAAAATTATAATATTAACTTACGTCTAATAGGTTACATATATATAAATGTGAAAGTCTGTCAGTCGGGTCCAACTCTTTGTGACCCCATGGACTATACAGTCCATGGAATTCTCTCTGCCAGAATATTGGAGTTGGTACCTTTTCCCTTCTCCAGTGGCCCTTCCCAACCCAGGGATCGAACCCAGGTCTCCCACATTGCAGGCTGATTCTTTACCAACTGAGATATCAGGAAAGCTGAAATAAATCTCAAAGACGTATATAAATATGTGCATATGTCTTTGACATTTTTGTTTTTCTATATAGAGCTATTCATATATTGCATTTATTTTTCATTAGCAATAATAAAGTTAAGTAATAACAAGATTAAGACAGCTTTATTCTGAAATATCTAACTTCTTATGTATTGATGGCCAAAGCATGATGTTGAAGGTTACAGGGGAGTACAGAAGTTCTGAATCACATTGAAGTTTTCATAAGCCAGTGTTTCTAATGATCAACAGACTTCACAAAACCTTTTACTCACAAGAGGAAAAATAGCACTGATTGGATTAGAAGTGGAAAGACTAATGCATTTTTGTCCTAAAGGATTAGAAGAAAAATGGTTCTCTCAGCTCTGCAAGGAAGCACAACAAGCAATCCAAAAGCATTATTTGTGTGAGGCAGTTGGCAGAATCTGTTTCATTTGTCACTGGAAGTAGTGGCTGAGGCATGGAAAATTTGAGTAATGGTTCAGCCCCAGGGTCAGTGTCAACATATTCAGATCACTACCTTAGGTTTAAAGGTGATTCATGTTCTCAGAAACACTCATCAGCATCATCAACCCCAAACTATCTTAACTTGCAGTGCCTTTGTAAAGGAATATAAGAGATTACTTTGACCTGATAAATTGAATACATATGTGTGTGTGTGTGTGTGTGTTTATATATAATATATACATCATTTTTTCTATGTGATAGCTATTAAATATTTTTAGTGAGTAGTTAAACTATATCTATCTCTGAGGGTGTTTCCTTTTCTGTATACTTCCATGTTAATCTCAGACATGATTAAGACTCTATGAAAAAGTTGTTCCACTCTGAGATAAATTGGTGTCTCAAGAGTTATTTTCCTTAAAAAGGAAAAAAAAAAAAAATGGCTCACTTCAACCACGGATTAGAATGTGTTACAGTATCGAATCTGTACATAGTGTCTCCAGTTCCGTACCATTACAAGGTGACAGCTCATAGAAACAAAGTATGTTTCAAGTCACCAACCATAACATTTCATAATGGTTATAAAACCAACTATGTGATTCTTTGGTCACTTTTGGAGTATCAGCATCTAAAACCTTACATAAAGCAAGGGTAACATTGACCTGAATGTGGATAACGGCTACCTAGGTTATGTATAAATGAAATAACTTCATCATTTTAACTATTTTTAAATGAAATGTTTTCTTTATATAAACAATAGGCCAAATGTAGAAAGTTCATCTTCAGAAAGCAACTTTATACTGGATTATTTACTTGGGTGATTTTTAGCCCTAGGCATATAGAAACTTGGCTGTGGTTGAAAGAATTCTAAGATTGTCTCTGATCCCTACCCGCTGCTGTATAGGTCCTGTGACCCTGACTTTCCTTGAGTCACGAGTGGGAGAGGTCACTATGAAAGACTATTTGCTCCCCTAATTAGGCTATATTATATGGCAAAGGTGATGAAGTGGTACTTATTTTTTCCTTACAACAGCTGATGTTCCAACTCTCTGACATCAACTGGAAGTATAAAAATTCAGTTCAATTCTGAGAGTAACTACTTATAATCGAGTGCTGACCCCACAAGTTAAGAGGTCAGTTCCACAAGGCTGCCCCATCTCAGATGCCAACTCCAAGTGGGGTTCCCACACTTCTGCTCAGTCAGCTCAGTCACTATCATGTCCGAGTCTTCACAATCCCATGGACTGTAGCATGCCAGGCCTCCCTGTCCATCACCAACTCCCAGAGTTTACTCAGACTCACGTCCATTGGGTCAGAGATGCCATCCAACCATCTCATGCTCCATTGTCCCCTTCTCTTCCCACCTTCAATCTTTCCCAGCATCAGGGTCTCTTCCAATGAGTCAGTTCTTTGCATTAAGTGGCCAAAGTATTGGAGTTTCAGCTTCAGTACCAGTCCTTCCAATGAATATTCAGGACTGATTTCCTTTAGGATGGACTGGTTGGATCTCCTTGCAGTCCAAGAGACTATCAAGAGTCTTCTCCAACACCTCAGTTCAAAAGCATCGATTCTTCAGTGCTCAATTTTCCTTATAGTCCAACTCTCACAACAATATATGACTACTGGAACAAGCATAACTTTGACTAGATGGACTTTTGTTGGCAAAGTAATGTCTCCACTTTTTAATATTCTGTCTAGTTTGGTCATACCTTTTCTTCCAAGGAATAAGCGTCTTTTAATTTCATGGCTGCAATCACCATCTGCAGTGATTTTGGAGCCCCCCAAAATAAATCAGCCACTGTTTCCACTGTTTCCCCAATTATTTTCCATGAAGTGATGAGGCCTGATGCCATTATCTTTTTTTTTCTGAATGTTGAGCTTTAAGCCAACTTTTTCATTCTCCTCTTTCACTTTCATCAAGAGGCTCTTTAGTTCTTCGCTTTCTGCCATAAGGGTGGTGTCATCTGCAGATGACAGGTGACACACACAGAACGCACATTCAATTATTTGCTAGACTGAATCACAGAACTTAGAAAAGCACTATATTTATGACTGTTATTTTATGATAAAGGATACAAATGACCAACCCAGTGAAGAGGTACACAGAGAAAGCTCTGCAAGGGTCTCGAGCGCAGAAGCCTCTGTCCGAGAGGAGTCAGGCTGTCCCACACTACTTTCACCAACACAGAAACTCCCCCAAATATTGTCATTCTGAGTTTTTGTTTTAATTAAATTTTTATTATAAAAGCACAATTGATTTAATTGCTAGCTGTGGGTGATTGAACTCAATCTCCAACTGGTATCCCTTCCCCAGGGGTTGAGGAATGGAGTTGAAAGTTCTAACCCTCTAATCATCTGGTAAGTTTTTCTGGAGGCTAGTCACCCTCTGAAATCATCCAGCTTCCTCTACCCCTATACACACACCTGAATCATCTCATTAACTTACAACAGACATCCCTATCATTGGGAAACTCCGAGTTTTAGCCCTGTGCCAGAAACCAGGACAAATCTAATACACTTTTTATTATACTACAGATAGTCATTTTAGTGGTTGTGT
Source organism: Budorcas taxicolor (assembly GCF_023091745.1). Classification (NCBI taxonomy): domain Eukaryota; kingdom Metazoa; phylum Chordata; class Mammalia; order Artiodactyla; family Bovidae; genus Budorcas; species Budorcas taxicolor. The sequence continues at coordinate 77,897,365 of NC_068910.1, forward strand.
TACCTTATATAGTGTTCCATCTTAGCAGAAGGAAGAGATTCTCCAGCTCTCTGTGAAATAGTATGTAGGTTCCAGGAGCTGAGAATAATCCCAGTTGACAGCCAGTAAGAAAGCAGGTGCCTATGTCTTATAACTGCAAGGAAGTAAATTAACACCTAGTAAACTCTGAAGAGAAGGCAGAGCCTCTCTTTAAAATCATAACCCTGGCCACCACCTTGATTTTGTCCTGGTTGAGACATTGCCCAGAGAACCCAGGAAAACCCTGCCCAGAACCCTGACCCAAGGAATCTGAGATAATACATTTGTGTTCATTTAAATCACTATGTATAATAATTTCTTACGCAGCAATAGAAAACAAATTCACTTGTCCTCATGGAATTTACATTTTTGTTGAGGGAGACAGGTAATAAATACCTTACTGTGTGCTAAGTCATTTCAGTTGTGTCCCACTATTTGTGACCTTATGGTCTGTGACCGACCAGGCTCTTCTGTCCATGGGATTCTTCAGGCAAAAATACTGGAGTGGATTGCCATTTTCCCCTCCAGGGGATCGTCCCAGATTGAACCTGAGTTTCAGTCTCCTGCATTGGCAGGCGGGTTCTTTACCACTAGCGTCACCTGGGAAGCCCTAAATATCTATGTAAAAGATATCAATAAATAATGCAATTACAGAAAAGGAGTGTTTGAAAGTACACTAATATAAGTTGGGTGGAAGAGGAGGTAGCATTTAATGTCTAAAGGATGAAGAGTGAAAATTCCAGAAGATCACTACAAGAAGCCTCAAGGTTCAGAAATGAGAGGGGACTTCTCACATGTAGGAAAAGCTGAGGGGTGAAGAGAAGAGCACAAATGTAGAAGGAACAAACAGGAATGAGGTAGGGGAAGAGTTTGAACAGAAAGTAATGGATCAGATAATGAAAACTCACAATAGTCATGTATTTCTACCGTTTTGAACTCTTTCAATAGCTTAAATGAAAACTCTTCTGTAGAATTTTAAAAATATTGACCATTTGTGAAAAAAATTTGACAACTTATTCAATGTTTTACAACTCTGCTGGTATATTTATTCTTCTCCCTTAGGCAATGTTGTTATATTTTATTTTCACACAGTGGTTTATTTAACTGTTACATTCAACTTTGTATAGAATAGTAAAGAGAGTTGCAATTTTCTGTATGTACACTAGGAGTCAATAACAATGAGTGACATATAGCTAAGTGAGCTTTGGAATTAATTAACAATGATACTGTGCATTCTTTATGAGTGAATCATTAAGAAGTTATTCATGTTATGTTTCAATTGCTTTGTATTCATTTAGCAACTTTTACACATACATATAATGCCTACAATTTCATAAAGGCTCTTAGTTGATCATGATAAAATATTCATCAGTGACAGTGTGTGGTGGAGCTGGCTTGCAATGACTCATGAGAGTCCATTGTGAGTATCTCTTCCCAACCTCAGGCTCAGTGATATCATGTTAGTAGCTTGAAATTGCCCATGATATGAGTCGCAACACTACAAAATCTTCAAACAGTATAAATATAATATTTCTTTCCTCAAGAGAACCAGTCGTTAAACTTTGCCAACATAAGCTAATTAATATAAATTTCATCAAAATGCTTTTGCTTGTATGTGTCATTTGGCTTACTTTGATTTTATATTACTCATAAAAGCAATTTTTGAAAAAAAATACTTTATTCAGTTATATTTGTTGTATCTAAAGTTATTTATATAACTTTAGATTTGGTAGTCATTTAATGTAATAAATTTAATTTATATTCATGAGAAGTTAATTAAATAATAGTTATTCTGGATGCTGAAGTTAATATAGATATATCATATTTAATTATATTTACTAATTAGAAAATCTCCTCTCCATACCAACATCTTCTTATTCCCCAATTCAATTATCATCCAGGGATACAGTGTAGCTTTCTGCTCACACAGGTAATTGTTGGTAGGAAACTAAAATGTCTACAATGCTATAAATTTTTTCCATCATAAGGAAAATGTGCCTAGTTCCACATCTATGCACAAAGGAAATATAGAGAGCAATTATGTCTTTCCCTGCAACATTTAATTTTTCAGAGAAGGCTGAAAAAGAAAAAATAATACTGCATTTGTATCTCAGTGAAAACAGTAAGTAATAAAAGACAAGAGTAACATGTCTTTATTTTAGTTACGCCTTATGTAATGGAGTTCCAGAGTAAAGAATAAAAAAAATTATAAATCTATGATGTATAAAATGTAGATTTATCTAAACACTATTCTGTTAATAGTAGCTTATTTTCTTCTCCAAATAACTATGAGTTACACTCACTTAAGTTTTCACCCCCAAATTTTTTTATCCAATTCTCCCTGGAAATTTAGGCTTGGGTTCCAGTTGCTTATACCAATTTCTACCTAGGAAAACAATGAAATGTATCAGATTGTAACTTTTATTGTGTAGCAGGCTCTATCATCAGGGGCCCCATTTTCTTCCCTGTCTATGTCACCTTCTATTATTTTTGATATAAAAGAAAACTATCCAATGCCTTTGGAATGAGCAGTGAAAAGCAGTTTCCTGGCATTTAATGTACAAGGCCAATTCATAAGCCACTTTACACACACCATTCCTCTTCTCAGGATGTTCAAATTATACTTGGTTATTTATTGTACAGAAGATAAAACATTTTGTCAGCTTCTTGACATATCTTCTTTCATGTTTCTTTTTTTCAAATAAAAATTTTATTAAAATAAACTGCAATTCAAAATCTCAGGAATTTTTATTTTTAGAATTTGATGATCTTTTTGAAAATTAATCCAGAGGTATAAGTACATAGAAAGGAAAACACTTGACATTCTCAACTTTTCTGTCTAAAATGCAAACATTTTTATTACTTTAGATAATTAAAATTTTGTCACATTACTTCCCCACATTTCTTATTAAATATTAACATTAATGTTTTTTCTAATAAATATTTTATAACACTTTATATGCCATCTCTTTTATATCTATTTTTTATTTTCCCTGTTATATAATAATCTCTTTTATCAGTTCTAATTATTGTTTCAGTTGATTTTCTTGGGCTTTCTGGGTAGATATTGCTTGCAAATAGTTGTGATTTACTTGTCTAATTCTCTAATATTCATATATAATTTTCCTTATTTTTTACATACTTATATTACTTAATCTCTTTATCCCCAAACTATATTTATTGATGATTTTGATAGGTAGTAATTCTTCCTTTTTGATGATTTCAAGGAAAAAATTTTAATTGCTCATCTATGTAGTATCTTTATTATTAGTTTCAAATACAATCTTATTCTAATTAAGGAATTTGTTCCAGTTAAGTAAAAAGTTTTTTGCTTTTCTTTAAAACAAACGTAGAATTTTAAAATCCATATGTCAATACATCCAGGATTTTCTTCTTTAACTCATTAACTTATTTTAATACACTAATATGCTTTCTAATTTTAAATAATTATTATATTCCCACAATAATAGCTCCTCATTTTGGTATACATCTTCCTTTTTAAAATAATTAGTTATATCTGCTTGCTAATATTTTATTAAAAGTGTTGGGTTTTACTTCCAAATAAGATTGATGTATGGTTTCTCTGTATTATGAGGCCTATATATCATTGGTATCATAGGAAAATTTTCCAAACATTTAAAAAAATATTTCTAGCTTTTAAAGCAATGCTATGACTGCTCCCTCCTTAAAACTTTCTTTTGCAGAAACGTGTCCATTTCTTCTGTGTTTTCAAAGCTACAGGATTTAAAAAGCTGCAAAATAAAAAACCAAAAAAACAAAAAGTCTGTTTTCTAAGCACTAGTTTCTATCCTTGTTTTACGTCAAATTCCTCGAAAGCAAAAAAAGAGATGAGAATGCAAGTGATTTATTAAGGAACTATTTCCAAGAGTAATACTCAAGGAAGAAATGCAGGGCAAGGAAGAAGGAAGAAGCCGAGCTACGATGTTTCCTACCTCGTTCCGTCGCATTTGATCTCATGGAGAACTCCGGAGCGTAAATTACACTTCTGAGACTGTCCCAGCTATGGGAAAGAGAACTAGCTTTCATGTTCTTTCTCTATGGTGTATGTGTGTGCACGCTATGTCACTTCAGTCATGTCCAACTCTTTGTGACCCTATGGACCGCAGCCCATCAGTCTCCTCTGTCTGTGGGATTCTCCAGGCAAGAATACTGGAGTGGGTTGCCACGCCCTCCTCCAGGAGATCTTCTCCACCCAAGATTGGACACCGGTTTCTTATGTCTCCTGCATTAGTAGGCAGGTTCTTTATCACTAACTCCACCTGGAAAACCCTCTACACTATGGTAACCTCGGTTAAAGGCTACCTGAGAAAGTAGCTAGAGGGGGAACCATTTGGAGAGGAAGGTGTCATAAACCTCTGGAACCTCTAGTAAAGAATTTTGAAAAATATGACAGGTGAAGTATTTAGAAGCTGGGGTACAGACACACAACACAGACAAATGAATCTGGGCATATCTGGGAGCACAGAGTGTCCACTATGACTATATTCTTTGATCGTGACTTTGATCATGTAATGAATTGAATTTTCAAAATTTCTTTCCAAAAACATATGAGAATTAATGATGAATAGAGTATAAAGAGCTGAGGCTGAGCTGGAAACAGTTGAGCTGCCACGTGTCAAGACTAATTGAATAAAACAAGACAAAAGAGTTAAGCCTTCAATCAATTAATGTGATCATATAGGCAACAGGAGAACTCACTAACTCCCATGATTTCTTCACAGGACAGCCCTGGTGGAAGGTCAAATGTATCAGCACAGACGAAGGTTCTCACTCCCAAGGGAGTGCCAAACAAAAAGCCTTTTGTTCTATGGACCTGGAGACCAAAAGGAGAGAGAGAACGGATAAAGTTGGAATTAGAAAAATGCAAGTCAAAGTGGAAAATGTGTTTTTAATTGCCCCTTCAGTCTGTAAGGAGATCTCAGCAGACGTATCTGAGCGAGCTCTTGGTGCAAGGCTCCGAGGTAGTGTTAGTGGTAAAGAGCCTATCTGCCAATGTAGGAGTCAAAAGAGATGCAGGCTGGATCCCTGGGTCTGGAAGATCCCCTGGAGGAGGGCATGGCAACCCACTCCAGTACTCTTGCCTGAAGAATATCATGGGCAGAGGAGCCTGGCAGGCTACAGTCCTTCAGGTCGCACAGAGTCGGACACCACTGAATTGATTTGGCCCACATGCAAGGAAGGCTCCCGAAAGGACACCTCCAAATGGAGCAAAAAGAGATCCCTAAGTCTAAAATGGAGTCATTCAAAGAGCATGGCTGGATGGCTGGGTCGGGGGATGAAGGGTTGGCAGGAAGTTGCTGAGTGAGTGCTTGATTGAAACTCCCTTCAGAGGCCATAAGTGCACTAGCTGTACCTCAGGTCTTGTGTGAGAGGGGAGCTTAGTCCCTTGAGACCTGCCAGATAAACTTCTTGTAATATCTATCAGTCAGGACTGAAAAGTAACACATAAGATGATTTCGGCCCAGAACCAGATTCTTCAATGAAGGTATTTTTAAAAATACAATTTATTAGGTCTCACATTCAATAATTCTGTGTGCATACATATATACATACAGTCACACTCTCTCTCTCTCTCTCTATATATATATATATATGTATATATCACTTTCTTCACATATATATTTGTTGTTGTTTAATAACTAAATCAGTCTGACTCTTTTGCAACCCCATAGTCCACCAGGCTCCTCTGTCCATATGATTTCCCAGGCAAGAATACTGGAGTGTGTTGCCATTTCCTCCTGCAGAGGAATCTTCCAATTCAAGGACAGAACCCATGTCTTCTGCATTGCAGGCAGATTCTTTATCATTGAGCCACTGGGAAAGCCTATACATGCATTTCTATCTATATATCTATATCTATATATATGCATGTATGTGTGTGTGTGCATAGTATGGAAACCACGTTACTTTTAGACTACTTTTGTTGAATACAAGGTAAGATTAGTGAGTAGTATTAAGGATCATATACCTAGACACACAACATATACCGACCACTTTTATATTTGTAGTTACATGTTGTTACTGTATTTCAACAATAATGATAAAACTCATAATTTGAAAGAACAAGCTGTGATAACTGCCTTCAGCATTCATGCTCAATTTTGGGGAAATATCTTTCCTCAGTGGTGTTCAATTTATTATTGCTTTTAAAAAGTATCCAAAACAAAATTATAAGCCGAATGTAGTCTGGATTGCTGAGTCATTATATCAATGGTTTTCAAATTTTGTTTTAGTCCAGAATTCTTTCTTCAGAACTTTGAAAGATGAGTCAATTTATTAAATATTGATCATTTTTTCATCATGAGGTACTACTTGAAAATACAAAATTCTTTTAGAATATAAATATGAGCGAAATTTTAAAATAATTTCTATTTAATCATACAACATTACTATAAATTTAGTACCCAGTGGGAAAAGCACACTGCACAATAGGATAGATATTGGTATTTAAAATATATATTTCTCTCTTAACAATTAGCTGTCATTACAGTAATAATGATCAACTTTAAAATCCAGTTAAATTTTGTATATAACTAGACATATGGATTTAAGCCATTGACCTGTCTCCCTTTTGCAGTTAACCTGTGATTAAGAGCTTTCAATTATAAATAAGATGATCAGAATTAAGGATATAGTTTTGAACATTGGACTGTGTAATTGGATACAATAAAATTAACCTTCTTATATTATTATTATCATTATTATTTTTTGTGGCCACACCACACATCACATGAGATCTTCGTTTCCTGACCAGGGATTGAACCCATGGCCCCTGCAATGGAAATGTGGAGTATTAACCACTGAATTTCCAGGAAAGTCCCTATTTTCAAATTGATATGAAATGTATATTCTCTATAATATAGTGCATAATACAAAAATATATATTACTTGATTCCAAACATAAATCTAAGTATATGTGTGCTTGTACATAGTTTTTCACATTATAACTTAGATTATGTCCAGCTAAAGAGTTAAACAAATAAACCAGAATATGTTTGCTAGTTCACATATGTGTGACACCCTTTACATTTCTTTTTCAAATTTTTGAGACAAAATTCATATAACAAAAAATTGTTCATTAAACATTTTAAGGTGTACTTTTTTTCTTTCATTTAGTACATTTACAACATTGCACAACCATGCCCTCTTTAAGTTCCAAGACATTTTCATCATGTCAAAAGGAAACCCCATATATGGTATGCAGGAATTACTCATTTCCTTTTCATCCAAACTCTGGAAACCCTTCGTCTGCATTATGATTCTATGGATGTACCACTTCTGAAAGTTTCATATAAATGGAATCTTACAATATGTGACATTTTGTGGCTTCTATCATTTAGAATAATTTTTAGTAGCTCATCTTCATTATAGAATAGTATTTCTTTTCTTGGCAGGACAATGTTTTACTCTATGGGTATATCACTATTTTTTTATCCATTCAACAGTTGATGGATATCACCTGATATTACCTTTTGGCTATGGTGATTACTGCTGCTATGAAAATTTGTATAAAATTATTTGTTTGAATACATGTGTGCTACAAATAACAAAAATTGTTTGTTTGATTACCTGTGTGCTATGGCTAAAGGAATGGAGAGTGAAATATATATAGTGCATGACTTCATGAAGCTTAAATTCTTATCTGGAAATAAGAATTCCAAAGATAACTAAGTCTCATTTGTTTATTTTTGTTTTTATTTCCATTATCCTAGGAGACAGATCCAAAAAGATCTTTCTGTGATTTTTGTTAGAGTGTTCTTCCGATGTTTCCCTCTAAGTATTTTATAATATCTGGTCATACATCTAGTTCTTTAATCCATTTTGGGTTTAATTGTATGCATGGTGTTAGAGAATGTTCTATTTCATTGTTTTACATGTAGCTGTCCAATTTTCCCAGCACCATTTATTGAAGACACTGTCTTTTCTCCATTGTATATTCTCACCTCCTTTGTAATGGAGTAAGTGATCATAGGTGCATGGGTTTATGTCTGGGTTTCTGACCTGTTCCATTGAGCTATGTTTCTATTTGTGTGCCAGCGTCATGTTGTTTTGATTACTGTAGCTTTGTAGTATACTCTCAAGTCAAGGAACCTGATTACATCAGCTCTACTTTTCTTTCTCAAGTTTTCTTTAGCCATTCAGGATATTTTCTGTCTCCATACAAACTTAAACTTATTATTATTATTATTATTATTGGTCTAGTTCTGTGAAAAACTTTAATAGGGATTGCATTGAGTCCATAGATTGCCATGGGAAGCATAGTCATTTTGACAGGAATGATTCTTCTAATCCAAGAATATGGTATATCTTTCCATCTGTTTGTGTCATCTTTGGTTTATTTCATCCAGTATCCTATATTTTTCTGTATACAGGTCTTGGCCTTCTTAGTTAAGTTTGTCCCTAGGTATTTTATTCTTTTTTGATGTGTGGTGAATGGTATTGTTTCTTTAATTGCTCTTTTTGATCTTTTGTTTTTAGTGTATAGAAATGCACTAATTTTGTATCCTGCAACTTTGCCAGATTTGTTCATGAGTTTTCTTAGTTATATGGTTCCATCTTCATAATTCTCTATTTGTATTATCATGTTATGTGCACCTAATTAAACTAAAATGCTTTTGCACAGCAAGGGAAACCATAAGGAAAATAGAAGGACAACCCACAGAATGAGAGAAAATATTTGCAAACAGCTCATAGAGCTCAATATTAAAAAATAAAAATAAAAAATTGCAAAAGACTGAAATAAATATTTTTCTAAAGAAGACATATGTATGGCTAAAAGGCACATAAATAATTGCTTAACATAATAAATTATTAGAGAAAAACAAATCAAAACTACAATGAAATATCACTTCACACCAGTCAGAATGGCCATATCACAAAGTCTACAAACAATAAATGCTGAAGTGGGTGTGGAAAAAGGTAACCCTCCTACACCATTGGTGGGAATGTAAATTGGTACAATTGCAATGGAGGACAGTATGAGGTTCCTTACAAAATAAAAAATAGTGCTACCCTATTATACAGCAATACCACTACTGGACATGTATCCAGGAAATACTATGATTCAAAAGGATAAATGCATAACAAATTTCATTACATCTCTGTTTATAACAGCCAAGACACTGAAGCAACCTAAATGTTCATCAGTCCAGTTCAGTTCAGTTCAGTCAATCAGTCGTGTCCAACTCTTTGCGACCTCATGAATCACAGAATGCCAGGCGTCCCTGTCCATCACCAGCTCCCAGAGTTCACTCAAACTCACATCCATCAAGTTGGTGATGCCATCCAGCCATCTCATCCTCTGTCGTCCCCTTTTCCTCCTGCCCTCAATCCCTCCCAGCATCAGAGTATTTTCCAATGGGTCAACTCTTCTCACGAGGTGGTCAAAGTAGATAAATGGATAAAGCATATGTTGCTTAGCCATTAGAAATAACGCAATAATGACATTTGTAATGGAGATGATCATGTTACGTTTAAGTCAGACAGAGAAAGACAAATATCATAAGATATCCCTTTTAAATATAATTTAAAAAATGACACAAATGAACATATTTACAGAACGGAAACAGATTCACAGCCTTAGAAAACAAACTTATAGTTAGCAATGGGGAAAAGTAATGGCAGGGATGGATAAATTGGGAGTTTGTGATTGACATATGCACAGGACTATATATAAAATAGATAACAAATAAGAATCTACTGTATAGTCTAGGAAATCTGCTCAATCTACTGTATAGCTTGGAAACAATAACCTAAATGGGAAAAGAATTTAATATATATACATATATATATATAACTGAACAAAAAACTTTTCTATACAGCTGAAAGTAACACAACATGAGATATTAACTGTAGTCAAATATATATTTTTAAAAAATCTCCAAATACAGAAATGATTAAAAATTCAAATATGTTCTATACAGAAATACTAAAGATACTGATTTAGACATATCTGGGAGCAGTGGAAACCTCTCTAGGAAAATGGGGTATAATTAGAGACATGAAGATCATTTGAAGATAAAGGAGAGAAAAAACCAAGGGATGGAGAAGGCAAAGTGTTCTTTGCAAGTTCAATAGTATATTCAAAACCCTGAAAGTAAGAAATAGAATGACACCATATGGGCATGAAAGATCAACATTACAAAAATAAAGAAAGTAAGAAAATGAGCCTGGAGAGATTAGCAAATTGAACGTATATGGGATTGACCACTTCAGCTTATAAGGGGACTGTGTGGTTCAGAAATCAGCTAACTAAAATGTATGGTAATGGGTGAATTTAATTGAGTTGACCATTATATCTACTACTGTGGGAAAGATTCCCTTAGAAGAAATGGAGTAGCCATCATAGTCAACAAAATAATCCAAAATGCAGTACTTGGATGTAACCTCAAAAATGACAGAATGATCTATGTACATTTCTAAACCAAACCATTCACTATCACAGTAATCCAAGTCTATGCCCTGACCAGTAATGCTGAAGAAACTAAAGTTGAATGGTTCTATGAAGACCTACAAGACCTTCTAGAACTAATACCCAAAAAAGATGTCCTTTTCATTAAAGGGGACTGGAATGCAAAAGTAGGAACTCAAGAAATACCTAGAGTAACAGGCAAATATGGCCTTGGAGCACAGAAAGAAGTAGGACAGAGGCTAATAGAGATTTGCCAAGAGAATGCACTGGTCATAGTAAACACCCACTTCCAACAACACAAGAGAAGACTCTACACATGGACATCACCAGACGGTCAACACCAAAATCAGGCTGATTATACAATTTGCAGCCAAAGATGGAGAAGCTCTATACAGTTAGGAAAAAAAGACTGGGAGCTGACTGTGGCTCAAATCATGCACTTCTTATTGCCAAATTCAGACTTAAGTTGAAGAAAGTAGGGAAAACAACTAGACCATTCAGGTATGACCTAAATCAAAGCCCTTATGATTATACAGTGGAAGTGTATAACATTCAAACAGATTCAAGGGATTAGATCTGATAGACAGAGTGCATGATGAACTATGAGCGGAGATTTGTGACATTGTACAGGAGACAGAGATCAAGACTGTCCGCAAGAAAAAGAAATGCAAAAAAGCAAAATGGCTGTCTCAGCAGCCTCACACATAGCTGGAGAAAAAGAGAAGCAAAATGCAAAGGAATAAAGGAAAGGTATATCCAGTTGAATGCAGAGTTCCAAAGAATAGCAAGGAGAGATAAGAAAGCCTTCCTCAGTGATCAGTGCAAAGAAATAGATGAAAACAGTAGAATGGGAAAGACTAGAGATCCCTTCAAAAAATTTACCAAGGGAAAATTTCATGCAAAGAGGGACTCAATAAAGGACAGAAATGATGTGGACCTAACACAAGCAGAAGATATTAAGAAGAGGTGGTAAGAATACACAGAAGAACTATAAAAAAGGATCTTCATGACTCCCATAATTACGATGGTGTGATCACTCCCCTAGAGCCAGACACCCTGGAATGTGTAGCCAAGTGGGCCTTAGGAAGCATCACTATGAACAAAGCTAGCGGAGATGATGGAATTCCAGTTGTGCTATTTCAAATCCTAAAAGATGAGGCTGTTAAAGTGCTGCACTCAATATGCCAACAAATTTGGAAAACCCAGTAGTGGCCGCAAGAATGGAAAAGGTCAGTTTTCATTCTAATCTTAAAGAAAGAAAATGCCAAAGAATGCTCAAACTACCACACAATTGCATTCATTTCACATGCTAGTGAAGTAATGCTCAAAATTTTCCAAGCCAGGCTTCAAAAGTATGTTAATCGTGAAATTCCAGATTTTCAAGCTGGTTTTATAAAAGGCAGAGGAATCAGAGATCAAATTGCCAAATCCACTGGATCATCGAAAAAACAAGAGAGTTCCATAAAAATATCTATTTCTGCTTTATTGACTATGCCAAAGCCTTTGACTGTGTGGATCACAATAATCTGCGGAAAATTCTGAAAGAGATGGGAATACCAGACAACCTGACCCGCCTCTTGAGAAACTTGTATGCAGATCAGGAAGCAACAGTTAGAACTGGACATGGAACAGACTGGTTCCAAAAAGGAAAAGGAGTACGTCAAGGCTGTATATTGTCACCCTGCTTATTGAACTTATATGCAGAGTACATCATGAGAAATGCTGGGCTGAATGAAGCACAAGCTAGAATCAAGATTGCAGGGAGAAATATCAATAACCTCAGATATGCAGATGATACCATCTTATGGCAGAAAGCTAAGAAGAAATGAAGAGCCTCTTGATGAAAGTGAAAGAAGAGAGTGAAAAAGTTGGTTAAAGGTCAAAATTCAGAAAACAAAGATCATGGCATCCGGTCTCATCACTTCATGGCAAGCCGATGGGAAAACAGTGTAAACAGTGGCTGACCTTATTGTTTTGGGCTTCAAAATCACTGCAGATTTTGACTGCAGCCATGAAATTAAAAGACACTTGCTCTTTGGAAAAAGAGCTCTGACCAATCTAGACAGCATATTAAAAAGCAGAGACATTACTTTGCCAGCAGAAGTCTGTCTAGTCAAGGTTATGGTTTTTCGATTATTCATGTATGGATGTGAGAGTTGGAGTATAAACAAAGCTGAACGCTGAAGAACTGATGCTTTTGCACTATGATGTTGGATAACATTCTTGAGAGTCCCTTGGACTGTAAAGACATCCAAACAGTCCATTTTAAAGGAAATCAGCCCTGAATATTCATTAGAAGGACTGATATTGAAGCTGAAACTCCAGTTGTTTGGTCACCTGATAGGAAGAACTGACTCATTTCAAAGGACCCTGATGCTGGGAAAGATTGAAAGTGGGAAGAGCCGGGGATGACAGAGGATGAGGCGGTTTGGTGGCATCACCAACTCAATGGCCATGAGTTTGAGTACGCTCTGGGAGTTGGTGATGGACAGGTAGGCCTGGTGTGCTGCAGTCTATGGGGTCACCAAGAGTCAGATACAACTGGGAAACTGAAGTGAACTGACTATGTTTTGGTAAGAATTGCAGATTATATGCTAGGTAATTTTGCATAACATTAGACATGGCAGTCACAAGTACCATTTTTTTTTAATATGGTTAATCCATTATAGCACAGCATGATTTAGTCATAGATTCTCAAAAGTATATATCATTTCCCTTGAACTTGACCTGTACACTGCTTAGCCCATTATCATGTGCGGAGTGCTTTTAAAGTTGTTTCAAACACTTGCACTCCTTCAACCACTCCAGTACTTCTGCACTGCAATCTAACATGTAAAACTTGTGTTTGCAGGGGCAATCTGAAGTATGAAAAGTATCAAAAACATCAGTGTACTAATATAAGCCTATATTCATCTATTTTATATAGAGTTTAACTCCTGAAGCAAAGGTACGGTTTAGCTTAGATGTTTTACCATTTCATTACTGAAACGCTTCAAAAATCTACTCTTTTGGAATATTACTTGCTATCATTTTACAGACTAAATGGAATGAGTTGATCTCAACAACCACATTTTAAGTGTTCTCATCGCAAGCTAGCAATGATATCAAAGTAATTGACTACCTAGAGATTAGTGCCTTGCAATGAGTTGTGTCTGTTTTCATAGTCCCACAAAACTTGGATAGTGTCTTATTAACAAAACAAAGTTCAAAACACGTTTTTCTGTAATACAACTGTTGGATATAATCTCATCTTGTAGGGGCTAGTTTGTCTTCAGCTTAAGATAAAAATGTCTTTCTTTGGTTTTTGTTTCTTTCTTTCTTTTTTTTTTTTTTTTGGTTATTGGTTTTTAATTTGTAAACCTTATAATGTTTTGATCATTTGAATTTATTGTTAGGATCACGGGTATCTCAGTAAAATAAACTATATTCTTGACTAGGTTTTCTTTTGTGTGTGTTTTTATCTGACAAGTTGCTGTTATTTATGCTGCTGCTGCTAAGTCGCTTCAGTCATGTCCGACTCTGTGCGACCCCATAGATGGCAGCCCACTAGGCTCTTCTGTCCCTGGGATTCTCCAGGCAAGAGTACTGGAGTGGGTTGCCATTGCCTTCACCAAAGATTAATGAGAAGATTGTTAATATTTCATAAGCTTCATTCTCAGTTCATTTTAACTATCAATAATCTAAAAATAGTCCTCATACATGGATATTCTCATCCTTATTAACATTGTAATATACTTAGTTAACAATTGACAATTTTTTTCCTTCTTAATAGTGGGACTCATGCTGCTGAAAATGTTCATGATTAAAAAAAAAAAAAAACAATGCTCATGAGGATTAAATTTAAGAAACTCTGTGCTAAGTTCCAGCTTTGATGTCTCTTAATTATTTTGATTCAGTGTAAATATTGTATTATTTACTTTAAAAAGTACTTAGCAGAAATCATAATCCTACTCATCTGTAATAAAAATTAGTCATAGTGTTTGAACTACTTATAATTAACTCCAAGACATTGGAGGTAGGAGGACAGAGTGGGGATGGGGGTGGGAAGCAGCTGTGCCAGTTATTATTTAGAAGTCTTCTCTCTCTTTTGTATCCATTCATGAAGCTGCAAATGCTTTTTAGTACCATGTATGTGAAGTCAGTATTTAGGAAGATGAACTGGTAATACCAGTAGTAATGGTTGAGCCTGTGATGCTAATAGTATAAGTAGATAATAAAAATTCAGAGAGTTTTAAGTGCTACATAAAGGGCACTCTAATCCTGGCATTTATATGACACATAAATAGTCTATTTCCTTTTAAATTACAGCAAAGTTGTCACTCAGGTTTTATTAAGATTGATAGTAACAAGAATAAATTGCAAAATCTCCCATTTTTATTATATATCTTTCTTTAAGTAAATCACATTCTTTAAGATTTGGTTTTTAGGATTCAATTTAGGGTAACATTGTAATGAAAGAGATAGAAGTAAGTTAAAGCCCTGGGCCTATTTAAGCAGAAGTTCCCTTTAAACGAAATCAATTTATTTTAACTTTTTATAACCACTCATAAACAGAGTTGCATGTAATAATTGTACATTTCTGGAAGAAAAACATAACAGCATTATAGCTCATGGCTTAGTGGAGAAGATAAACAAACCAAAAACTGAAATCAGATCTGACATTTGTCAAAATTTAAGGGAGAAAGATACCTGTAACTGAGTCTCAATACTTAAATACATTTAAAAGAAAAGAAAAAGTGATCAGTGACTTTCATATTCATTTCTATGGACCTATAAAGTTAATAGGCTCTTAACTTGTGTTTGTCTTTGCTAAAAATTATTCCAACCATATATGGCTATAAAATGATTTTAGAGTTATAAATATGGGAATGAAAACAAATTGATAATTCTTTTAGATTATCAAAGAGGTCGAACTCATTAATTATGTTCAGTTCAGTTCAGTTCAGTTGTTCTCTGTAACAGGCATTTCTTGCATGTTTATCCTTTCATCATTCCAATTCCTTGTATATTTTTTTTCTATATTTGAAAATTGATTAAGAAGCTGATTATATTTATTCCCTTCATTATTTTTATTATCATATACATATTTAAGATAAAAATGAAGGAGAAAAAATAATTTTGTGTGACTTTATTCAATTGTATTCTCTTTCTCTCATTACTCTGAAAGAGAATAATTACAATCATGCGCTGAGTTTATATAATTCCAATGCATATCTTTGTTATTTCCTACATATACATGATTGTCAAATACTATATAATTTTATTTTGTACATTTTAAACCATAAATTCATATGATAATATCATTCTGCAGCTGACTTTCTCATTTATCTTTTTGCGGAGGAGCCTAGTAGGCTGCAGTCCATGGAGTCGCGAAGAGTCGGACACGACTGAGCGACTTCGCTTTCACTTTTCACCTTCAATGCATTGGAGAAGGAAATGGCAACGCACTCCAGTGTTCTTGCCTGGAGAATCCCTATGACCGGGGAGCCTGTTGGACTGCCGTCTATGGGGTCGCACAGAGTCCGACACGACTGAACGGACTTGGCAGCAACAGCAGCAGCATAGTACTCCAGTTCTAATCTGTTCTTCTAAGTTAACATGTATTTATATTGTTTTGTACTTTCAGTAGTATGCAAAACTCTTAAATCATTATTAGTGCCATTACTTTGTATATATATGCAAATACTTTTCAAGGTACATATCTAGGATTACCCTTGCTGCTACCCTTACTGTGTTACAAAGTCAGCTATACATTCTAAATTATATGTGTATTGTTTTATTTAGAATTCCAAGTGTGTTTTCATTGTACTGATGGTTGGGGTAACTAACAAGCCAGATACCAAAGTCTATTGCCTTTTATTTTTTTAATGAAATCATAGATTTCTCTCTAAACACAGATTTGTTTATTTCAGTAGTTTCCTCAGAAGACTAATAATCTCAATTTTAATTTATTTAAATCATTGCTAATTATTTTATAAAAGTAATATGTATTTTCATTGTTTTATTTTATGCCATTGTTATAACTCTGTTCCTGTTTCTAAAAGACAGATATTGCTATACAAAGCTAAAAGATTTCTTAACAAATATTTTATCCCTTTTAGCAGATATTCAGAGATATATTTTTCCTAGTTTCCTAGAAGAATTTCATTAGTCTGGTGTAATTTACCAAAAGCGTTATTTAAAACAAATAAATTCAAAATTATAAAAACAGTATTATATTCGTATACACTGTAATGCTGTGCAACTTTTCTCCTTAATTGTTGATCAGTTGTCCTTATCCCTCACTATTTTTTCCTTTAACTTGCTATGTTAATCATATAAGATTGCTATAATTTTAACAGCAAGCTAACCTGCACAGGAATACTTTGAAAGAATGACATATTTAAATATCTATAACTCTCCATATAGTATTAATCTAGAGCACTGTATAAGTCACTCTTTCAAACTTTTAATTACAGAATTGCTTAATAAATACACACTTTCATCACAGAGAATAACTATTTTTCCAATGGGTAATCCCTGAGTTTTTCTCTAAGGAGGGTGACAAATGGGAAAAGGATGCACTATGTTCCTCCAGTGTAGTTCTGTTTAATAAAAGAAGGATGTATATGCCAACAATATTTCTCAAGTGTATAATGTTAGTGGTATTTTAGTTAATGATACACTTTTAACAACTCTGCAACACATGTTTTGACAGTGTTAATTGTCTTGATATTGAGAATTTCACCATCTTCTGTATCAGTATAAGTACTTGATTATAAAATTGGGGAAAACTATTTGAGTCTATGGATTAAATGTCATTTTAGAATCAGCTGCCACCATAAAAATGCACTTACCATCATGAGATAATGTAAAGAGTATGCATTAGACCCAAAAAAAAAAACCAAAAAACTGTAGATGTCCATCAGCAGATGAATGGATAAGAAAGCTGTGGTACATATACACAATGGAGTGTTACTCAGCCATTAAACAGAATACATTTGAATCAGTTCTAATGAGATGGATGAAACTGGAGCTGATTATACAGAGTGAAGTAAGCCAGAAAGAAAAACAGCAATACAGTATACTAACATATATATATATGGAATTTAGAAAGATGGTAATGATAACCCTCTATGTGAGACAGCAAAAGAGACATAAATGTATAGAATGGACTTTTGGACTTTGAGGGAGAGGGAGAGGGTGGGATGATTTGGGAGAATGGCACTGAAACATGTATCCTATCATGTAAGAAACAAATTGCCAGTCTATGTTCGATACAGGATACAGGATGCTTGGGACTGGTGCATGGGGATGATCCAGAGAGATGATATGGGGTGGGAGGTGGGAGGGGGGTTCAGGATTGGGAACTCATGTATACCCATGATGGATTCATGTCAATGTATGGCAAAACCAATAGAATATTGTAAAACAAAATAAAGTAAAAATTAAAATTAAAAAAAAAAGAAAGAAAATGAAACACTCAGAAGTCAGCAAAAAATAAATAAATGAATGAAAGTCACTATTTTCAGAGAGAGAGGGATAAATTTAGAGTTTCATTTAGATGTAAAAAAAAAAAAAGAGCATTATTTACTATTCAGTTTTACAAGGATTATGTCATTAGTTTCTGCAGTCACTGACCAATAATGCACCCGGAGAAGACTTGAAAAACTGGATGAAGCATTCTGTGCTTTAGGTAAACAGGTCTGTTACATAATCAGATGTATATCTCAGGGAGAATTATAATACACTCAGATTCTTGCATCTTTCCCTACATAGGAAATGATTAAAGTCATTTTAACCTGAGATATATATTCTTTGTGAAGAGCAGTAATCTTTTATCAAGAATATATGCCTCACTGTGTGTATTCACTAGCAAAAAATCACTTAAAAACTAGCTTCTCCTCTATCTCTTTAGAGCAGCTTCCTCGGAGCTAACTGAGCAGTGGTTTCCCAGGCTATAGTCCTCAGCAAGATCCTGAATAAAACTTCAACTCACGGCTCTTATGTTGTGCGTTTTTCAGGTTGACATAGATGTCTGTGGGATGCAAAAAATTATTATTACAACAAAATATAGGTAGGAGTTGAATAGAGTTTTGACTGAAAAACTACACAGAAAAAATATTAGCTGGGAAGCTGCACAGAAATAATACCACATCAGGTGAGATAGTACATTTGAAATAATGCTATCAAGAAACTTTCTGCTTAGTAATTTCTGAGATTTTGCAGTGACTATTAAATGGTGCTCCCCAACATAATTAATTATCCAAACTCTCTGGTTACAATTAAGACATAGAATAATTTGCAGTTTATGAAGAAAAATAATTGTATCCTATGTGTATCCTTACTTCCCTCTCTTTCCCTCTGCATCCCTCATGTCCTTATTTCTTCCTGATTAGGTTTGAATTCTGGAAGGGCTTAATTTATACAAATAAACTTTAGATGATCATGTGCATAACTTAAATTTGATTTTATATTCTATGAATAAAGTTATTTTTATCTGAGGAATCATTATACATAATGGTCTACTGGGGAGATTTTTCTAGAAGAATCTGAAAAGTTTTCAGGTGAAAAATATTTTATTTTCGGCCTTCTTTCCAATATAGAATTAGAAATATTCAACTCTCAGGGTATAAAACATCCTAAACTATTCTCTGAGATTATTTTATCTATCACAATTTCCTAGCTAGAGGAAATAATATAATTATTTTTTCCTTCCTAAAGGTGAAAGATAATAAATTATATACTGAATTTTGTAAAAGAATATTGTAAGCTCCTATACTTAACTATATCAATAAAATACAAATTTCATAATTTACATAAGTAAACTTTTGTGTCCTTTAAATGAAGTAAGTTAATTTATATAGAAACAATATTGGATTTAAACTATAATTAGCTTCAAAGGGAATATTTATAAGTATTAGAACTTCTTAACATATTCTATAAATCTCCACCTCAAAGACATAGGAAATACAAATGTTTACCAGCTTCTTCAGGGATTTTTGGAATCATATTTTAAAGTACAATTTGGCTATGCTAATTTCCTTGCTTACAGTTATTTTAAAATATAATTCAAGCAAATATTACTGACCCATTAAGCATTTGTTCTGATTAGAACTAAGTGGTGGAAAGAATTACCATGTTGTCTACTGGGAAATGTAAGTTTGTATTCTAATAGCAAGGGAGAAATAAAGCTTGAGTGTAAAGATCTTCTAGGAAAGTGGTCCTGGGATCACAGTAGAAAGCAGGCTAAGGAATGGGGAGGTTTCCATTTTCAAGTGGATGTGACTTCTAACAAAATAATAACAATAGCATTCACTAAAGGAATAGAATTATTTTATTTATTTAGTATATAATTGTTTCTCCAGTTATAAGGTGTTTTCAAATTACAATCTCAGTGAGAGTTTTGCACTGGGATTCTCCAAAACATGATGTCTGAAAATGAGGCAGCATTCTGCTGAGTAAAAATAAAGTCTCAGATCTTAAATTCTTTTTCTGTAAATTTCAATTCATGTTGCCTTAATACAATAAGGACTATTTTGGGGTTTTTTGTTTGTTTGTTTTGTTGTTGTTGTTTTTATTCATACAAAGTCCAAAGTTGATGTGGAGGATCCTCCAGGCAACTGTCATCTACTACAGGGAAATTTAGAAATCCAACATGGAAAAGTTGCATCATACTGTAAATACATTAGCAAGTGAAAGCTTTCCTGGACAATATATACAAAACATATACACACACATACATACACGCTAAAGAATCTCACATCATCAATTTGCTTCTTCAGAATGAAAGTGATGAGTGTTACTTGCACTTGGAGCTGTTTGTCTAAAACCAGCTAAGTAATCCTTACATGCACAGGGAAGTCAGCATGTAAGACTGTGTGGTGTTAGAAGGAAGAGGAAACTTGGATCTTAATGAGCTTTAGAGAGTGTCTAATACACTGAAAATACAGTATGATCAGGCGTATGTTTTAAAATAAAGGCTTAATATCCAGCTGAGGTTATGATGTTCATCTAAGACTATAAGTTTAAGATTCTGAAACACCATGGCCTTTAGATTTTGCATCATGATAAAACAATAAGCAGTTCAAATAGAAAAATACTGAAGAATTAATGTTATCCCCTTTCATAAATAAAAATAATTTACAAAAATAATGTTTCAGAGTGATTATATAAATTTACCACATTCATACACTAATAAACTTATCTTTGTCAGTCCCACAGTCATGTCTGACTCTTTGCAACCCCATGGACTGGAGCACGCCAGGCTTCCCTGTCCTTCCAAGTGAGAACTACAAATGATACTAATAAATAAAACACTAATACTAGTTACAAAAGGTACTAATAAGATATAGCGGTTCATAATAATGTAACAGAATATCAGTGTTACTTATATACTCAGCGTATTACTCTTTGTAAAATATTTTAACAACTTTTTTATTGCAGTACTTATGATATGTAAAGATATAAGCTATTTGTTGTCTCTGTCTCTGTTAGCACGACATTGGTGATACTGTATTTCTCTAAGTTCTCATGTAATCCATGCACTTCTCATGGATTCTAATTTTTTTTTATAAATTTATTTTCCTTTGATACCCTCACTATACTGAATGTGTCCCTTTTTAGAATTTAATCATATGTTTAACTTTTCTTATGCAATCTTCTAATTTGTGGTTACTTAGAATATTTGTCCTATTTTTGGCAGTGAAACTTCTGGGAGGGAACAATTACATTACACCCCTGAAACCCCCATCTCACTTTCCCTTCTCAACCCTGGTTATCTGATAATTTCTCCACTGCCTCTCTTATCCTGCTACTAGCCACTTAACCTGGATTGCAGTTAGACACTGCTTGGTTAGTCTAAGGAGGATATGCTGTTCCTAGTTGCTGTGTATAGAGTTGTGGTCCTCTAAAACTCATTTGTTGAAGACCTAACCTGTACTATCTCAGAATGTAAACTTATTTGTAATAGGGTCATTATTTATGTCCTTATTACAAATTAAGTAATTTGTTTCATTAACTATGCTAAAGCCTTTGACTGTGGATCACAACCAACTGCAGGAAATTCTTAAAGAGATGGGAGTACTGGACTATTTTACCTGACTCTTGAGAAACATGTATGTGGGTCAAGAAGCAACAGTTAAAACTTGACATGTAACAGCTGACTGGTTTAGAATCAGGAAAAGAATATGACAAGGCTGTATATTGTCACTCTGTTTATTAAATTTATATGTAGAGTACACAAGAAATGTTTGGATGTGTTGGACCATAAGGAAGTCCAAGTACCAAAGAATTGATGCTTTCGAACTGTGGTGCTGGAGAAGACTCTTGAGAGCTCCTTGGACTGCAAGGAGATAAAATCTGTCAATCCTAAAGGATATCAACCCCGAGTATTCATTGGAAGTACTGATGCTAAAGCCGAAGCTCCAATAATTTTGACACCTGATGCAAAGAGCTGATTCCTTGGAAGAGACACTGATGCTGAGAAAGATTGAAGGCAAAGGAGAAGGGGCAGCAGAGGATGAGATGATTACATGGCATCACCAGTTCAACAGATATGAATTTGAGCAAACTCTGGGAGATAGTGGTGGAGGGAGGAGCCTGGCATGCTTCAGTCCATGGGGTTGATAAGAGTGGGGCAGGACTTTATAACTGAATAACAACAACAACGTTGTTTATGTAACTTGTTAAGATGAGGTCAACTCTTAGGACCCAATATGACTTATAGCTCTATAAAAAGGGGGAAATTTGACATAGATCCACACACAAGGGGATACTAAAGAAACAAGGGAGAAGACAGCCATCTATACACTACAGGAAATGCCTTTAGCAGATCTTTTTCTCATGACTTTCGGAAGGAAGAGACCCTTCAGACAGAACGCATTGAGCTGGACTGCTAGCTTCCAAAACTATGCAATAATAAATGCTTTTACATCATTAGGTTGTGGTGCTTTTATATTGCAGTCCTGATTTTATCCAACTTGTGTTGTGTTTATATCAAACCTGATCATTTCTTTCTTCTTGAATTCTCCCTTCGTTTGTCTTCTATGACACTTTTCCTTCCTCTTCTTCCTTTTACAAATACCAAACTATTATTGTTTATCAGGGAATTATGTCATTCCTATGATTTTAAAAGCATATTTCAGGTAATGAAATGTGAATACCAAACTATATATTTCCATCGATATCTGTGCCCTAAGTTATAAAAGCAGTGGATATTCTCACTTAAGAAATCTGTAGGCACTTGTGATTCCAAACTAAACCAATGCCCTCTTCTCTTTGACTCCTTATTCTTGGTTCCCTAAACTGCATGTATTGGCCTCACCTCCAAACACTTGAGTGTATGTAACACACCTGAGGATGTTCTTTCCCCCCTTTTTAGCCTTAGTAACCCAATAAGTTTTTAATTCTGCTTCTTTCTTTTCTTCCCTTCTCCTAATGTATATGGAAGGATGCCATCATCACTCACTTACATGATTTTATACTTTCCCAAATGATCTGGCTATACTTTGATATAATCTTTTCTAATTCATGCTCCTCATGCATGCAGAGCACTATACACACTCTTCTCAAACTTGTTAACATGTTGCCAGATTTGTTTTTTTATTCTCCCTCCTTCTTAGATCTCTCCCTACCCTTCCTCTCCATATATTCATATTATTTGTTATAACATATTTTAGAGCAGACTGCATGCATCTTGCACCATTATTCCTTTGTGCTTCACTGTATTTCCTAAGAAGAGTATTGTCTATAGTACAATTTTAAAATTCAGCAAATTTATATTTGATTTAATATTAGCATCCAGTCATCTGTTGTCATATTTTTAAATACCTTATTCATCTCAATCATGTTCTTTACAGTACATGGTTTTCACTTTACTGAATTTATAGGCTTACCTGGTGGCTCAGATGGTAAAGAATCCACATACAACATGGCAGGTTACTGTCCATGAGGTTGCAAAGAGTCGGACATAACTGAGCAACTAACACTTTCACTTCACGTTCATTTCTTACTGCATTTAGCTGTCATTCATTTGGGTTTAGTCACTAAGTTGTATCCAATTCCTTTGTGACCCCATGGACAGTAGCCCACCAGGCTCCTCTGTCCATGGAATTTTTCAGGCAAGAATACTGGAGTGGGTTGCCATTTCTTCCTCCAAGGTATCTTCTTAAACTCTTGTAATCTGGAAATTTTTTTCAAATTTCTTTGACATTCATACGATTGACATTTTGAAAACTACACACTAGTCATTTTATTGCTTTTTCTTAATTTTGGATTTTCTGAGATTTCTCATGATAAAATTCAGGTTAATTTTCCTAAAATATTACTGCAGTGAAACTGTGTTCTTTTCAGAGTAATACATCCAGAGTATATGATTCCATCAGTCATATTATTTGTCATATTAATTATGATCATGTAGTTAAAGGGTTGTTTGGTTCCTCAGATCTGTAGTTATTGGGTTGGCCAAAAAATGTGTTTGGGTTTTTCATCTTTCAAACAAACCCAAACACACTCTTTGGCCAACCCAATACTACTTTTTAAAAATCCTTATAAGTGGTAATTTTAGGGAAGATTTTGGACAATAATATTCTAATAGTAAATAAACTTTGATTTGTATATTGAACATTCATTGATGATTTTTCCTGAATCATACTTTACTCAACATTTTAAATGGCTTCTAAGACCTTGAATGATTTATCTCTTGCTTATTTTCCCATTTCATTCTCTTGCCATTTCTCCATTTATTTATCTATATGTTTTTTGGAGACATCAGCTATATTTTGCTTCCTACTTTAAGCTATTCATAATTTTTTACTATATATGTATTTTTGTGTATATATGTGAAATATAGTCTACCACAGCTGATGTTCGTTCATTCTACTATCCCCTCATCGAAAACACAAGGGGCATTTATAAGACACAAAATGTTCTTGTAGTTCATGTAAAGTCTCTCAATATACTAACTGGGAGAAATTCACTATGAAAACAACTCTACTATATTTATATTTCTTCATGTGCTGATTATCTATTTTCTGACTTAAGATTATAAAATCTTACTGGCAGAGTATCTTCCACCTTCTGTTAAATAATCTTCCACATACAGATTTTCTTCAAGGTCTGATGTATGTTCCTGGAATGCACATTTAATTTAATAATATGGTATTAAAATAAAATTAAAGTTATAAATATGCAGGAGCAAAATAGACTAATATTTCACTGGGCCAAAAAAGTGAACCATTTCAAGACTTGCTGTATTATCTCAGGTGATACTTTAACCCATTGACAATAATGGAGACTTGTCTGGCAATTTGAACTCTAACAATATTCAACATTATCTGTTAGTTCTTTTTCTCCCCGTTATGGGGGCTGGAGTTTTTACTTGTTTATATTTTGGGATGCAACTGAATCTATTTTTAGTTAAATTTTTAATCCTTTATAAATATTAGAAAACTATTTTTTTAATATGTGTTGTTTTAATGTACGAGAATATTTATATTTAAATGTATAAGTAAATGTATAAGTATGTTTAAATATATAAGTATATATATTTATATAAGTATATATAATATATAAGTATTATATATAAGCATATATATACTTAAATGTATAAGTATATTAATGTATAAAGACATTATATTTAAAGAAAACAGAGCATTTATTTATTCAGTTGCAATTTCTGATTTTGACTACATAGAGAAAAAGAGAAACGATTTGTTTCTGAGCATTAAATATTGACAACTGTGTTCTTTGACGGAAAACTGCACAAAAATCAGGACAGACCAGCTTAGTGTTTCCAATTCTTATCAGATGTTCAGAGAGTTTGAGGTCCTGAAGGCACAGAGAGAAAAAGCCAATACAGAGTTTGAAAAGCAATTTGAACTTGTTCTGAAGCCATAGCTTGCAATCTGAAGTGTTTTAGTTGATAACTATTTTATATTCTGCCTTGCTTATATCTTGCTTTGTCAATACTGCTGAAATTTTTGAAGTTTTCAGAAAACACATTCCTTTTATTTTACAAAAAGTATTTTTCAGTCAGCATTTAGTCAGAATTTACTGCTCAAATCAAGTAACTCCCACTTAAAGGACACACAGGTAGATGGGAAGATAACTATCTACTTCTTACTGAGGAAACCAAAGTTATGATGTACATTTTGTTGCTGCATAAGAATACTATGAACTGTTCCCACATCTAAAACTTGAAGAATGGAAATGTGCTTATAAACTTATGATGTATACATTTACAAAGAGAAAAATCAGAGTACATCTTGATGAAAAAGTTACTCAATATTTATTGATTTTATCAATAGTATGTATGTTGAACATTGGAAAATTATAAAAATTATTTTCTATGATGCTTTGCAGACAAAATTGATTTGTATCTTTTATTTTTGATTACATTCTATTTACTCCTTAGTGACTTGCTTTTGCTCAGTTAATATTATGTCTCAAAGGATTTTTTTTTTCATCTGTCTACACATAGCTGCACATTGTCTCATGATGATTTTAAGGTTTTAATAAATTTATGGCAATAAGTTTGGGCTTCCCAGGTGGCACAGCAGTAAAGAATGCACATGCCAATTCAGGAGAGGCAGGAGACTCAAGCTCAATCCTGGTTTGGGAAGATACCCTGGAGGAGGAAATGGTAACCCACACCAGCAGTCTTGCCTAGGAAATCCAATGGGACAGAGGAGCCTGGCAGTCTATAGCCCATGGGGTGGCAAAGAATCAGACATGGCTAAGTGACTGAGCACACACACATACTATTTCCCCAGTATAAACAACATTTATTTTTCACATTTCAGGAGACTGGGAAGTCTAATATCATGGAGCTAGCAGATTAGGTGTCGAGTGAAGTAACTTTTCTGGGCTGTAGAGTGCTGAATTCTGTGTCTTCACATGGCAAAAAGAACAAGCTACCTATATGAGGCTTCTTTCATAGGGACACTAATTCCTCATAACCTAAGCACTTCCAGAATGTCTTACTTTCTAAGATCATCATCTTGGACGTTAAATTTTCAGCATATGAAAGTTAGTGATAGATAACCATCATATTTTAGCATTTATAATTCTTATTTGAAACCTCTATTTATATTTTTGCTATTTTTCCCAATAGATTGTAAGTCTTTCTTATAAATTATTTGTTGTAATTTTTTCACATCAAAGAATAAATTATGTTATCCTAGGCATAAATATCTTTTCCTAGTGTGGCTTGAGTTTCTGGACGTCTTTCTAAAGAGGACCAGATCTGATATATTTGCAAAACTGTACTTTGAGACACCATCTTGTATGGCTCAAATGGTAAAGAATCTTCCTGCAATGCAGGTGACCCAAGTTCGATCCCTGGGTCAGGAAGATCCCCTGGAGAGGGAACGGAAACCCACTCCAGTATTCTTGCCTGGAAAATTCTATGGACGGAGAAGCCTGGCAGGCTACAGTCCAAGGGGTCACAAAAAATTGGACAGGACTGAGCAACTAACACTTTTACTTTCACTTTGAGACATATAATTCTTACAGATGTCTCATCTACTGAAAACAAACTCAAAGAATGCATATACAGCATGTACAAAGAATGTACAGTGTGTTAGAACATGTTAAACTGGGAAATATTCCATTGGGGCAGCTTTTCACAAATTTCCTTTTTCCTCATTCCATAAAATTGTGTCTCAAAATTAGGTGTATTAGGTCTTAATAAATTGCTGCCTTATAATCTTTCTTTTCCTTTATTTTAATGCTCTCTTTTTATAGATAGTTAGGACTCTGTTGTTGCTCAGTGGCTCATTAATGTCTGACTCTTTGTGACCCCATGGACTGCAACATGACAGGTTTCCTTGTTCTTCACCATCTACTGGAGCTTGCTCAAACTCATATCCATTGAGTCAGTTATGCCATCCAAACATCTCATTCTCTATTGTCCCCTTTTCCTCTTGCCCTCAATCTTTCCCAGCATCAGGGTCTTTTCCAATGAGTCAACTCTTCACATCAGGTGGACAAAGTATTGGAGCTTCAGAATCAGTCCTTCCAATGAATACTTTGGGTTCTATAATCTTATATTAAAAGTTGGACAGCTTTTCACTTTTCTTTCATTTCTGTTACTAGTTTTCTGTTGCTGTATAGAAAATTACTAGAATACTTTGGCCATCTGATATGGAATAGCTGACTCATTGGAAAAGGCCCTGATGCTTGGAAAGATTGAGGGCAAGATGAGAATGGGATTACAAAGAATGAGATGGTTGAATGGCATCACCAATTCAATAGACATGAGTTTGAGCAAACACTGGGAGACAATGAAGGACCGGGAAGCTTGGCGTGCTGCAGTCCATGGGATCACAAAGATTCACACAAAACTTAGTGACTGAACAACAACAACAAATTTGGTGGCTTAAAACAAGACACATTTATCAACTCTGTAGACCAGGAATCTAAACACATGTTGCCTGAGTCCTCTTCTTAACATCTAACCAGGCTGAATTCAAGGTGTTGGCTAGGTCCACCTTCTTGTCCAAGGCTCCTCTTTTTGACTAGCTAATTATTGGCAGAAAACTGAGGTAGCTAGCTGCTAGAAGCCAAGAGCAATTACTTCTAGCAAGGCTCCCTCCAAAATATGACATCTTGTTTCTGTCAGAAGAAATTCTGCAGCTGCTTCCTATCTCTTCAACTTTTGTCATTTAAGTACTCACCTGTTTAAGTCTGTCTCACACAAAATAATCTCTCTTCAATTAACTAAAATTCAATTGCTCAGAGAACATATCTACATTTGCAAAGACCCTTTAACTTTGCCATATAACAAAATAGTAACCTGTTTAAAAAAAAAAAAAAAAAAAGCCCCACCCACACAAGGCGAGGAATTATATGAAAGAATGCAAACCAGAGGGTGGAATCTAGAATCTTGGGGCTGACTTAGAATTCTGCTTACCTCAATTTAGAACATTACACAGAGCTTTAAAATTGGATTTTGTTTGCAAGGAGGGAAAGCTAGGTTTTTGGAAATTTTCTATCTTTCCACTTATTCCCCTCCGAGAATTTTTTCAGATTTATCCCAGGTACTATTCCACAAATTTTGAATCTTATATGTCTTGCCCTACCCATCCATCAGCTTCAGCATCCTCTTAAGCTCAGTGAGGTGTGTGCCCCATTTGGGATTTATTTCTCTGCTTCCCATTCCAAAGGGCTTCCAGGAAGAATGCCAGGTTTATTGAGCAGCACCCTCAGAGTTCATCTCATATCATTATTTTGCCAAAGGATACAGTCCAGCAAAGCTGTTCAATCATGTAAAATAGTTGCCTCATATGTTTTATTCAAATTTGCAGTTGGCTTTTTCTCACCAAAATAAATCTGGTACAGATTTCTGTATCATGGCTAGACAAGGAATTCCCTATGGCAAATGTAGTCAGAGAAAAGGGTATTTTAATTGAAATATTTGATGAGCTCTCTGAAGTAATATAAATTGATATCATAATTGAAATGAAATATATTATTGATGACTGATTTTCCATGACTCTGAGGAGTCCTGAATCTTGTTTAGAGATTGGGGAAATTAATGGTATTTTAGAATCTCCCCAACAGGTGACATCAATTAGAATGATAATTTCCTGAAGGATTTAGGGGACCCTGTGTTTCCTCTGGTGTGGAAGTAACAAGTGGATATATTTGGGTGAGAATCAAGTCTTGCTGGTGGTGGTTTAGTTAAGTTAAGACATTAAGTTAAGACATTAAGTCATGTCTGACTCTTGCAACCCCATCAGCTAGACTGTAGCCTGCCAGACTCCTCTGTTCATGGGATTTTCTAAACAAGAATACTGGAGTGGGTTGCCATTCATTTCTCCAGGGGATCTTCCTGACTCAGGAATTGAACCTGGGTCTCCTGCATTATAAGCAGATTCTTTACTAACTGAGATACAAGGGAGACTGCATCAAGTCATGGGGAGAAGATTACACTTTCCTCACAGTTTATAATGCTTCACTAGCCACTAACTGAGGACAAAAGAGGAGATGAACACTTGATGGGCTAGAACACTGGTTAAGAATCTGATACAGAGATTTGAAGAATTAATCATACATGGACTTGGAACCAAACCACCTAAAATGAGAAGACATAAATTTTTATGTCCCACAATTCTTTATATTCAAGTTTTGTCTGGAACAGCCATGAAACTTCTGTTGAATATATACATAAAATATATCCACAAGTTCTTGCTTTCATTTGTTCAATGCTTCCCTTATTTATTTTTCTTTAACAACACCTGGAATCTTATTACAAGCTACTCTCTTCTTTGAATTGGGCTTCCAACTGAAATTATTTAGTTCATATTCATTTACACTTTATCAACTGCTGGAGACTCCTTTATAATTTTATTTCTTGTGAGTTTATCTCAAAATGCTACAATTTACTGATATGTTCTACTGATTAAAGACAAGCTTTAGGACAAATGGTCAGATGAATTCCTAACAGCCAACAAGGGACACTTTTGCCATTATTTTCAGGGACATATTTAGTTTCACATACATGTATGGTGTGGTGATACTTATTGTCCTGAAAGAAAGCGTGTACATCCAATAATATTAATTATACTTAACAGTTGTGTACTAGTATAAAAGTTTATGAAGATTTTAGCAGGAAGAAGCTTTTTAGCAAAATTTGCCATAAAAGAAGGGCATAAAACGGAAGAAAGAGCAATAACAGTTGAACTGGGGCCAGAGTACTCAGAAACACCACAGTCCTGATCCTAATTATTTCTCTCTCTTGTGATCTCAGAAGAGTTTGAAGAGCAGAAGCGTAGATAAGACAGTGGCCCAAACTTAGACAGCATGTTTTATAATCTTGATACAGCCCTCCTCAACTGTGTGATCTTGGCAAACTGATTGACCTCTGTGGCATTCAATTTCTTCATTAGTCAAATAAATTGTTGAAAAAATATATATTTCAATAGAAGTTTCTGCATTAAAACCTAGCTATAGCATTGATCAAGGGATGATCTATGTGTAATTAGCTCCCCAAAGTAGAAATATTTATGGCTTTGGTGATTAATGAATTTTTGTAATCAGAAATGATAAAATATCTAAAGGAAATATAGCCACAGTTCATTGTCAAGACACTGTAGAAACAATAAGTAAGACAATTCTCTCTATGGTGCAGAACAATTCAAATGTGCACATTGAACCCTATGACATTCTGTAATCATAAAAATAAATGATTGGATTCATACATGTCAATAACTATAATATATAATAACTGAATTATTTCCCCAAAAATTCCCAGTCTAAATTCATACATGAAAAAATATTTCAATCTTCATATGATTTAGAATTTGACATTTAAACTCTAGGTCTTCTCTTTTTCTTAAACTCATTATGCAGGGTTAAAATAATGTCAAAATAAGCTAAAATCTACCACTATTAATGGACCATGACTTTTTAAAATTTATTTATTTTAATTGGAGGTTAAGTACTTTACAATATGACTTTTTATAAGAATCAATGGATATGACTTCAGTCTAATTATATGATGCAGGAATAACTAGGAGACTCTCTTTGAATAAAAATGTTCAAAATGACTCCTACAAGACTGAAGATGGCTGTAAACTTTTTTTGGTTTCGGAAGTTTGAAGACTTTTGCATATTTGAAACTATATATATATATATATATATATATATATATATATAGCTATAACTATCATCTATGTATCTATTATCTATTTATACATCTAAATAACAAGCAAACTTTCTAAATTACTCTCTCCAGGGAAAACTAACTATATCTTTTTAGTGTCATTCTTATCATCATAGTAATGATGAGTTGCTCTAAGTAGAAATGTATCCCATTCTTTAGTGAATGGAATACGTACTAAGTTTTAAGAGGAACATAAAATCTGGATCTTTTAGATACTGTTGAGAAAAAGGCTGTTGGAGGGAATGAGATGCGCTAAAGTAGGAAAATATGGGACCCGGGAAATTGTCAACTGTCTGTCAGGGAAAAAACTAGATTTAAGGATGCCTCAAACAAATCTCAGGTGTCTTATCTAATGCCTCCTCAGACTCAACTTGATATTTTCTATTAACTTTCAAATTGATGAGGTTTTTTACATGGCAAAAAAATTTTTCTTTATCTTTTTTATTTGGCCACCATGAAACTCATATTCCTAGCCTTACTCATTTATTCAAACATACAAATACATAGTGAGCACCATATGAGCCACATGCTATTTTAGGTGATGCTGGCAGAGCGATGAGCAAAACCTATAAAGTTTCCTGCCTTTGTGGAATTTATGTTCTGGCACATTCACAGGCTGCTGAATGAGACCCTTTTCTTAGGCTGAGGAAAGCAAATACTTCTTCTTTATCTTCTGTGCTTCATGCCTACTGCACTCCATTCAATTGTGATAGACTCAATTCCTCCATGCCTAGTGAAAACTCTGCCTGTTTTGGATTATATTTATTTTTATTGTTTGAGACATACAAACTGTTTCCATTGACACTGAAAACCTATTTTGCAACATACTTCAGACTTGCAATGTGCAATAGTTCTTGCTGTACAACATGGGGGCTACATTTCTAAGCTAAAGTTATTTTGCCTTGATGTTGTTTTTCTTTTCCCTTTCTTTTAACCATCCTGAAAGAAGTTTCTCCTTCTATTTTTGAAGATGAGACAACAACTGAACTGTGTTATGAAATATTTACACAGAAATATATGACTTTTTCAAGACATGTGCCAAGAGGCTTCTGATACACATGGAGCTTCCTAATATACTACAAGTCACATTACTTAATAAGCTTTCAAAAATCACATTTTTTTTTCCTTTCAAACATCATTTTAGTACAAAGTTTGGTATTAAATCTTAATTTAAACTGGATTAAATCATAAAATGTCCTTGTTTAGAAAATTCCTATTTGAAGCCTTGAAATACTCAGGGGTAAAGAGAGTCTGTCCAGTATTTAAGCTACAGACCACACTGCAGCTACAGGATGTATAAATATCCTGAACTCAGCTTTGTGGTGAGTTGGAAAGTTTTGGCAGCAAAGAAACACCTGTTTGCCAGCACTGAGGTCCTCTAGTGAGTGCCCCCCTTCTGATTTCTTGCCATATAGCCAATTCCCAGTTGCTGGGTAATCATCAAACATAATACAAGATCAAAATAAGTATGTCCTTAAGTTTATATTTTTCCATTTTTCCACCCAGCAGCTAAATAAACATTCATCAATTTTCTCACAGTGGGCTGACTTCCAGTTTTGAAAAACTGATTATAGACTTCTTTGAACCCACTTAGAAAGGGAACATGTAGGTCCAGGTTACACAGTGATTAGTTCTTTATGAAAACCCTTCTGAGAGTTCTCCTGGGGTGGGGGGGAAAACTACCGATGAACCCCACTGTGCCAGTCTGTCACTGGTGGTGTGAACACACACTACTGTTCTATGGCATTCCACCAGTCCCTGTGACCCTGAGTTTGATCTTAGGATGTCAATTAAAGCATCCTCTATGTGTTCAAACTGATTGCTCAAGGCTTGTATTCATTCCTCTAAAAATAACCCTCTAATATAAAGCATATGAGTAAGAGTAATGAAGGTTCTTCCCTGGTGACTCAGTGGTAAAGAACCTGCCTGCTAGTGCAGGATATATAGGTTTAATCTTGGTTTGGGAAGATGCCCTGAAGAAGGAAATGGCAACCCACTCCAGTATTCTTGCCTGGGAAATCCCATGGACAGAAGAACCTGGTGGGCTACAGTCTAGGCGGTTGTAAAAGAGTGGGAAATGACTTAGTGACTAATCAACAACAGTAATGAAAGTTCTGCAGCATGT
Source organism: Budorcas taxicolor (assembly GCF_023091745.1). NCBI lineage: Eukaryota > Metazoa > Chordata > Mammalia > Artiodactyla > Bovidae > Budorcas > Budorcas taxicolor. Next base: position 77,930,587 of record NC_068910.1, read on the forward strand.
ACACTCATTTATAAGCAGGTATAATATTTTAACATTTTTCCATGTACAATGAATTTAAGTAGTTCCAATACATAAAATATTTTATTGTCTTCACATAGGCCCTTAAATATTCTTATCACTATATTTAAGCTATGAATATTGTTAGTATATATTTGCTTCTTCTGATAAATCCATCAGGCTTTAAAAGGCAGAAAATATATCTTGGACATCTCTAACCCAAGAAAGCAACACTGATATATAGCTTATGAAAAATATAAAGTAGTGTCTTTAAAATTCAGGAAAAAATTGGTTACCAGATATACTTTGCATATAGGATAATCTATATCCATTCTTATTAAGTTATGTGTTTAGATAATTTTTGCATTTAACTATTAACATATTACTTATATCTATTTACCATGATTTTATGTTTTAAAACACAGTGACTTCTAGTTTTTTCTTGATAATATTGCTGAGTCCCAAAACCATTCATAAAAATATACATTATATATAGAGAGTATTTTCCATTCCTAAGATGAGCTGGGGCCTTGGTTCAAATAGGGTATTCTCCCTAAAAATTGACTCTGGCTGTTGTATAAAAGTCAACTGAACACAATTATATATGAGATGCAATTAAAGACTAATGTGTTCATTTGCATTTAGGAAGATCTGTTCTAATAGTCACTGAGCGAATTGGTCATTTTTCAGTATCCATTATGATTTCATATCTAGCATTTCAACTCTCAGTTCAACTCAGTTCACTTGAGGCACTCATTCCTGTCCTACTCTTTGTGACCACATGGACTGCAGCACTCCAGGCTTCCCTGTCCATCACCAACTCCCAGAGCTTGCCCAAACTCATGTCCAATGAGTCGATGATACTGTGAGACAATCTCATCCTCTGTCGTGCCTTTCTCCTCCTGCTTTCCATCATTCTCAGAATCAAGGTCTTTCCCAATGAGTCAGTTCTTCATATCAGGTGGCCAAAGGATTGGAGCTTCAGCTTTAGAATCAGTCCTTCCTAAGAAGTCCTTCCCTCATAGTCAGCAAAAGAGTCTGAAATGAAGTACTTGGATGCAGTCTCAAAAATGATGGAATGAACTCTGTTTCCAAGGCAAACAATTCAAGATCACAGTAATCCAAGTCTAAGCCCCAAACAGTAATGCTGAAGAAGCTGAAGTTGATTGGTTCTAGGAAGACCTACAAGACCTTTTAGAACTAACACCAAAAAAGATTTTTCCCCCCATTATACAGGATTGGAATGCAAAGGTAGGAAGTCAAGAGATACCTTGGAGTAAAAGGCAAATTTGGCCTTCAAGGAACAAAATGAAGCAGGAAAATGACTAACAAGAGGTTTGCCAAGAGAAAGCACTGATCATAGTGAATACCCTCTTCCAACAACACAAGAGGGGATTCTACACATGGACATCACCAGATGGTCAACATTGAAATCAGACTGATTATATTCTTTGCAGCCAAAGATGGAGAAGCACTATAGAGTCAGCAAAAATGACTGGGAGCTGACCGTGGCTCAGATCACAAACTCCTTATTGCCAAACTCAGACTTAAATTGAAGAAAGTAGGGAAAACAGCTAGACCATTAGGTATGACCTATATCAAATCCTTTAAGATTATATAGTGGAAGCGAGAAATAAATTCAACGGAAGATCTGATAGAAAGAGTGCCTGAAGAACTATGGACAGAGGTTCATGACATTGTACAGGAGGCAGGGATCGAGATGATCCAAAAAAATAAAATAAAATAAAAAGAAATGCAAAACGTTTAAATGGTTGTCTGGGGAAGCCTTAAAAGTAACTGAGAATAGAAAAGAAGCTAAAGGCAAAGGACAAAAGAGAGATATACCCATCTGAATGCACAGATGAAAAGAATAGCAAGGAGAGACAAGAAAGCCTTCATCAGTGATCAATGAGAAGAAATAAAGGAGAACAATAGAATGGGAAAGACTAGAGATCTCTTCAAAAAAATTAGAGATACCAAGGAATTATTTCATGCAAAGATGGGTACAATAAAGGAAAAAAAAATGTTATAGACCTTACAGAAGCAGAAGATACTCAGAAGAGGGTGCAAGAATTCAAAGAAGAACTTAAAAAAAAAAAAAAAAAGATCTTCATGACCCAGATAACCACAATGGTCCAATCACACACCTAGAGCCAGACATCTTGGAATGAATAATCAAGTGGGCCTTAGGAAGCATCAGTGCCAATAAAACTAGTGGAGGTGATGGAATTCCAGTTGAGCTATTTCAAATCCTAAAAGATGATGCTGTTACAGTGCTGCAGTCAATATGCAAGTAAATTGGAAAAAGTAAATTGGAAAAGTCAATGGTGGTCACGGGTCTGGAAAGGTCAGTTTTTATTCCAATCCCAAAGAAAGGCAATGCCAAAGAAAATTCAAACTATTGCACAATTGCACTCATCTGACAGGCTAACATGTAATGCTCAAAATTCTCCAATTCTGCCTTCAGCAGTATGTAAACCATGAACTTCTAGATGTTCCAAGTGGATTTAGAAGAAGCAAAGGAATCAGAGATCAAATTGCCAATATCTGTTGGATCATTGAAATAGCAAGAGAGTTCCAGAAAAATATCTACTTCTGCTTTATTGACTATGCCAAAGCTTTGACAGTGTGGATCACAACAATCTGTGGAAGATTCTTCAAGAGATGGGAATAACCTGCCTCCTGAGAAATCTTGGTGGAGGTCAAGAAACAACAGTTGAAAATGGACATGGAACAAATAGGTTTCAAATTAGGAAAGCATTACATCAAGGCTGAATATTGTCACCCTGCTTATTTCACTTATATGCAGTGTATATCATGCAAAAGGCAGGGCTAGTTGAACCACAAGCTGGAATCAAGATTGATGGGAAAAATATAACCTCAGATATGTAGATGACACCAACCTTATGGCAGAAAGTGAAGAAGAACTAAAGAGCCTCTTGATGAAAGTGCAAGAGAGTGAAAAAGTTATCTTGAAACTCAACATTTATAGAACAAAGATCATGGCAGCTGGTCCCATCACTCCATGGCAAATAGATGGGGAAACAGTTGAAATAGTGGCAGACTTTATGTTTCCGGGCTCCAAAATCACTGCAGATGGTGACTGCAGCCATTATAGAAAAAGACAATTACTCCTTGGAAGAAAATATATGACCAACCTCGACAGCATATTAAAAAGCAGAAACATTACTTTGCCAACAAAGGTCCATCTAGTCAAAGCTTTGGTTTTTCCAGTAGTCATGTATGGATGTGTGAGTTGAACTATAAAGAAAGCTGAGCTCCAAAGAATTGATGCTTTTGAACTGTGGTGTTGGAGAAAACTCTTGAGAGTCCCATGGGTTGCAAGGAGATCCAACCAGTCCATCTTAAAGGGAATCAGTCCTGAATATTCGCTGGAAGCACTGATGTTGGAACTGAAACTCCAATAATTCGGCCACCTGGTGTGAAGAACTAACTCATTGGAAAAGCTCCTGATGCTGGGAAAGAATGAATGCAGGAGAAGAAAGGGCATGACCAGGATGAGATGTTTGGATATCATCACCGACTCAATGAACATGAGTTTGAGCAAGCTCTGGGAGTTACTGATGAATAGGGAAGCCTGAAATGTTGCAGTCCATGTGGTCACACAGTCTCACATGACTGAGTGACTGAACTGAACTTCCAGTGAATAGTTAGGAGTGATTTCCCTTACGATTGACTGGTGCAATCTGCTTGCAGTCCAAGGAACTCTCAATAGTCTTCTCCAACACACTTTAAAAGCATTAATTTTTAAATGATCACCTTTCTTTATGATCCAACTTTCATATTCATACATGACTATTGGAAAAACCATAACTTTGACTAGATGGACCTTTGTTGGCAAAATAATGTCTCTGGTTTTTAATATGCTATCTACGTTGGTCATAGCTTTACTTCCAAGGAAAAAGCATCTTTTAATTTCATGGCTACAGTTATTATCTGCTGTGGTTTTGTGCTGAGTCTTTCAGTCATGTCCCACTCTTTGCGACACCATGAACTGCAGTACGCCAAGCTCCTCTATCCATGGGGATTCTCCAGGTAAGAATACTGAAGTTGGTTACCATGCCCTCCTCCAGGGCATCTTATCAACCCAGGGATTGAAGCCAAGTCTCCAGCATTGCAGGCAGATTCTTTACCAACTGAGCCACCAGCAAAGCAGTGATTATGGAGACCAAGAAAATAAATTTGTCACAGTTTCCATTGTTTCCCCATCTATTTGCCATGAAGTGATGGGACCAGAAGATTGTAGAAATAGCTCCAGAAATAATGAAGAGATGGAGCCAAAGCAAAAACAAGCACATTTGTGGATGTGACTGGTTATGGATATAAAGCTGAGGCTGTAAAAAATTATATTGTATGGAAACAAGGAATGTTAGGTCCATGAATCGAGGTAAACTGGAAATGGCAAGAATAATATTGACATTTTAGGAATCAGTATCCTCAAATTGACCATGCTATATACAAAATTATGACACTGAAAGATCAACTTCCCAGGTCAGTAGGTGCCCAATACACAACTAGAGAAGAGTAGAAAAATAAATCCAGAAAGAATGAAGAGATGAGAAAAAACAACACAAAAAATAAATGTCCAGTTGTGTATGTAACTAGTGATGGAAGTAAAGTTCAATGCTGTGAAGAATAATATTGCATAGCAGCAGGAATTTTAGGTCCATGAATCAAGGTAAATTCAGTTCAGTTCAGTTCAGTTCAGTTAAGTCGCTCAGTCATGGCCAACTCTTTGTGACCCCACGAATCACAGGACGCCAAGCCTCCTTGTCCATCACCAACACCCAAAGTTTATGCAAACTCATGTCCATTGAGTCAGTGATGCCATCTAGCCATCGCATCCTCTGTCGTCCCCTTCTCCTCCTGCCCCCAATCCCTCCCAGTATCCGGGTCTTTTCCAATGAGTCAACTCTTCGCATGAGGTGGCCAAAGTATTGAATTTTAAGCTTCAGCCTGACTCCTTCCAATGAACACCCAGGACTGATCTCCTTGAGGATGGATCTCCTTGCAATCCAAGGGACTCTCAAGAGTCTTCTTCAACATCACAGTTCAAAAGCTTCAATTCTTCAGTGCTCAGTTTTCTTCACAGTCCAACTCTCACATCCATACATGACCACTGGAAAAACCATAGCCTTGACTAGATGGACCTTGTTGGCAAAATAATGTCTCTGCTTGTCAATATGCTATCTAGGTTGGCCATAAATTTCCTTCCAAGGAGCAAGTGTCTTTTAATTTCATGGCTTCAGTCACCATCTGCAGTGATTTTGAAGCCCCCCAAAATAAAGTCTGACACTGTTTCCACTGTTTCCCCATCTATTTCCCATGAAGTGATGGGACCAGATGCCACGATCTTCGTTTTCTGAATGTTGAGCTTTAAGCCAACTTTTTCACTCTCTTCTTTCACTTTCATCAAGAAGCTTTTTAGTTCCTCTTCACTTTCTGCCATAAGGGTGGTGTCATCTGCATATCTGAGGTTATTGATATTTCTCCTGGCAATCTTGATTCCAGCGTGTGCTTCTCCACTAATTAGATGTCTAAAATTTCAGCTTACACTTGTATGCTCAGTGTTCAGTCCTGTGCGACTCCTCGCAACCCAGTGGTCTGTAGCTTCCCAGACTCCTCTGTCCATGGAGTTTCCAGACAAAAATACTGGAGCAGGTTGCCATTTCCTACTTCAGGGGATCTTCCTGACCCAGAGATTAAACCTGAGTCTCCTGTGTCCCCTGCATTGGCAGGCAGATTTTTTTTTTTAACCACTGAGCCACATTACACTGTCCTAAAACAAAACTACTATTCCTCTCTCAATACCTACCTTCCCCCACATTCTTCCTCATTTTTATAAATGGTATCTTTATTCTTCATTATTTAGTCCCATGAAAAAGTAATAGTGTTAGTTGTTCAGTCATGTCTGACTCTTTGTTACCCAAGGACTGTAGCCTGCTAGGCTCCTCTGTCTGTGGAAGGGTCCAGGCAAGAATACTGAGGTCAGTAGCCAATCCCTTCTCCAGGGGATCTTCCTAACCCAGGGATCCAACCCAGGTTTCCCGCCTTACAGGCTGACTCTTTACTGTCTGAGTCCCTGCTGCTGCTGCTGCTGCTAAGTTGCTTCAGTTGTGTCCAATTCTGTGTGACCCCATAGATGGCAGCCCACCAGGCTCCCCCATCCCTAGGATTCTCTAGGCAAGAATACTGGAGTGGGTTGCCATTTCCTTCTCCAATGCATGAAAGTGAACAGTCAAAGTGAAGTTGCTCAGTCGTGTCCAACTCTTCATGACCCTATGGACTGCAGCCTACTAGGCTCCTCCGTCCATGGGATTTTCCAGGCAAGAGTACTGGAGTGAAGTCCATTTAGTCCCATATAGTACCATTTTTGTTGAATACTCATTTTCTTTGCAGCATTATATCCATTACTACTTTTATATTAGGACCACAGAATGTAATACATAATTATAGAAACAGTTTGATATGTACCACAAATGAAGATCTTATTTTGCATTGCAATCTCATGATTGAAAAAAGCAGATTAAAATCAAGTTAACCTTTTCATTGTTTTTCTTAAATGTTTCCTAAATAAATGAATAAATAAATATGTATGTGTATATATATATATATATATATATATATATATATATATATATACACACACAGAGAGATGATTGTGCCTAAATATTACTTTTTTCAAATAGAAGTAAATATCTTTAACTTGAAAGATCCTGTTAATACTGTTTAATTTTTACTGATAAAAATTCCTAAATGAGGAGTTCCTTGGTGGTTGAGTGTTTAGGATTCAGCTCATCACTATGACCCAAGTTCAATCCCTGGTCTGAAAACAAATCCCACAAGCCATGGCGGGGCGGGGGGGGTGAAACTTAATTAAAAAAAAAACAACTTAATTAAAAGTATTTTTTCCCCCAGAAACTCCAATGTTTATTTCATATGATTACTGTTGAATTATGTTAAGTATTTACTAATTATAACACAGATAGACTTAGGATTCAATATGTAATGATTTTAAAAATATATGTTGTAGTTTATATGGAATTTTAGTGTCCAAAAATAGTTTATAAATCCCATAAAACATAAAAAAAAATTATATTAAATTTCACATATGTATTCTAAACAAATTTATTTTCATACTCTATTAAATTTTAATATTTTATTAGGTATTCAGTAAGGTTACAGTTTTTTCCCCCTTGAGCAAAATTGTAGGATGGAACTTGGGAAAATTCTAAGGAGTCCATTTAGAATGACAAAAGACCTGCACTGTTTCCTGTGTTTGCTTTAGGCCAAAGAGTTCCACTACAGATCCAGACATATTTTAGTGTTAGTTGATAATCTAGACTCTTTCTAGAAATAATATGATAGACATATTCAATTAGTCTCACTCCACACTTGGAAAATATACTCTATGATGAGATTTAAATAGCTTAAGTAGTCAGGCTGCTTGACTTTTAAACCCTGCTTAATTTTTTACCTGATATATAATCTTTAGCAAATTATTTAACTTTGTTATCTTTCATTATTTCATCTATAAAACTGAAATAATAAAAATAATTTATATAACAGAGTTACTGTGAGATTTAAATGAGGTAATACATGAAAAACAGTGTACAATAACCAGACATTTTATTAATGCTAAAGGAATGTCTGCAGTTAAGGTTAAAGTGTAAAATATATACTCTGGACCTGGATATATTCCAACCTCCATTTTTGGCATCCCTTTCCTGTTTCTTGACATCTAGTTTCCTCTCCCATTTTTTTTTTTTTTTTTCTTACTGATCCTCTCGATCCCAGTGTAAGCTAGAGTATGGATCCTATATTCCTTCCCATTCAACAAAATGCTACTGGGTTATTAGCAGACAAACAAAATGACAGCTATTATGGGTTTAACATTCAGTTCTCCCTGTATTGATTTCATTTGAAGAGGAAAAGAAGCAGACTATTCTAGAAGGATTTGTTTGGATCAATTATCTATCAGTTATATAATTCAGAATTTTATCTCCTGTCTAGTGCTTTCACAGAATTCACAAGGGACATGGCCGGGAACTGCTTTATTACCTCTGTGAAGTTGCTTCACTTGGGCTTTCATGCAGTTCCTATGGGTTCTAATTGTATTACTTGTCTATTTCCAAACAACTTTTTTTTGTAGAAGAGAAATATCTATTTTGCTTTCTATTTATTTTTCTATGCTCAGTACATCTTTTGTTTTCCTTCTTTATATCTGACTGACTTACAATATTTAATTTTTCACATCTCTTTGACTATTGCCTTCTAGAAGACAATATCATAATTTAATCACCTGGTAAATGGTCAATAATAATCACTTTATAAACATTTAAACAATAAAATTTAACTCAGAAAATATCCTTATGAAATTTTTCCTGACATATTCTACATTTACACAAGAACTCTATTCATCGTTTTTGTTTTTGTTTTTGTTTTTGTTTTGCTTTGTGGTATTTCCTACAGCTCACAAGATACATAGACAAGTGTTATCTTTTCTAATAGAATATGGTGGAAAATGCAATGGCACCCCACTCCAGTACTCTTGCCTGGAAAATCCCATGGACAGAGGAGCCTGGTAGGCTGCAGTCCATGGGGTCGCTAAGAGTCGGACACGACTGAACGACTTCACTTTCACTTTTCACTTTCATGCATTGGAGAAGGAAATGGCAACCCACTCCAGTGTTCTTGCCTGGACAATCCCAGGGACAGCAGAGCCTGGTAGGCTACAGTCCATGGGGTTGCAAAGAGTCAGACATGACTGAGCGACTTCACTTCACTAATAGAATAAAAGCTTATCATTAATTAACAGCTAATTGGCTATTTACCATTACACATTTCAAAGCATATCAAATTTTATAGATCTTTAGTTTGTGCATCAACTGTTTCAGAGCACTGATTCGTATAATTTCTTCTCCCTGCTCATGTCCTTACATAACAATGCATGAAAACATCACATGTCTAAGAATGGAAATTTATAGGATAATATCCTGACATTATCTATTTCTCAAATATATTCCCACTAGCTTGTGCTAGGAGAAGGCAATGGCACCCCACTCCAGTACTCTCGCCTGGAAAATCCCACAGATGGAGGAGCCTAGTAGGCTGTAAAGCGTCAGACACGACTAAGCGACTTCACTTTCACTTTTCACTTTCATGCACTGGAGAAGGAGATGGCAACCCACGCCAGCATTCTTGCCTGGAGAATCCCAGGGATGGGGGAGCCTGGTGGGCTGCTGCCTATGGGGTCGCACAGAGTCAGACACAACTGAAGCAACTTAGCAACAGCAGCAGCAGCTTGTGCTGAAATGACATTGATACAAACAGGACCATAGCAGTGGTGGATGTTCCTAAAAGTGACCCGCAATGAGCCAAATCCTTGAAAATCCCCTCCCTCTGAGTGTAGATTTGGAAAAAGAGATGACAACCCACTCCAGTACTCTTGCCTAGAGAAGTCCATGGACAAAGGAGCCTGGCAGGCTGCAGTCCATGGGGTCACAAAGAGTCGAAAACCACTGAGCGACTATCACTCACTCACTGAGTGACTATCACTCACTGAGTATAGATTAAACCTGGAACATCACCATGAAAGTGTTAGTTATTCATTCGTGACCAACCCTTTTGCAACCCCATAGACCATAGCCAAACCAGGCTCTTCTGTCCCTGGGATTTCCCAGGCAAGAATACTGGAGTAGGTAGCCATTCCCTTCTCCAACGGATCTTCCAGACCCAGGGATCAAACCTGGATCTCCTGAACTGCAAGTGGATTCCTTACTGTCTGAGCCACCAGGGAAGACGAAAAAATCTGTAACATGCTTCTAATCAATAATAAAAAAGAATTTAAAAAAAATCTCATATGATGCTGGTAAATAACAGTGAGATGCTGCTGTGACAGGTATTTTAAATGGGGAGCAGCTTTGGAAGCAGAAAGTGAGCTAAGGCTGGAATAATCTTGATGAGCTTGATACAGAAGTTATCAGCATATGAACACTGTTAGTAGAAATTCAGATATGAAAGCAGTGTCATTTGGAGAGCAGAAGGAGGTGAGAAGTATGTTATTAGAAACTGGACGAAGATATCCTTGTTATGTAGCAGCAAAAAATTTAATAAAATCCTTGTCTGCATTTATATGGAAAGTAGAATTTATAAGAGATCAGTTTGGTCATATAGCTAAGGAGATTTCCAAAGAACACTGAATATGGGATTGTATTCCTTCTTGCTGTTTACAGTAAAACATGAGAAGTGAGGAATACATAGAGGAAAGAACTGTTAAACAAAAAGCAACCAGGACTAGAAGATTTTGATGCTTACCAGACTCTTTGGTGCAGCAAAAGACGTTACAATTAAGATCAGGAAAGCATCTCTAGAGACACGACTGAGGGCAAGACTGTGACTGTATAACATTTTGCTTAAAGCTCAGAAGGACTGTAAGGACAGAGTATCTGGGCATACAAGTGGCCTCCAAAGATGTTAAGATGTGACCTACAGATCTCAGTCAAACCAGAGTTTCCATGAAGCTTAAGGACATTGTTTCTCAACCATCTCAGTAATTTCTTGTTGCAGACTTACATTTATATTGGATATTAGATTCTAAAATTAATGTGTTTTTTTTTTTTTTTTTTACTTTGTCCTGTCATAACCATGTAATTTCTCCAGCCCTGTCACCTCCACAGGAAGTTAGTGTTGTATCTTGGGCATTTTAGAAATAAGGTCATGGAAAAGAAAATACAAAAGAAATAGATACACAAATACATCCCATGGTTGTGGATTATAGTCCAAAAAAAACTAATTCATTAACTCAAAATGTAAAGAAAGAATAAGGGAGGGATAGACAGTAAAATCCAGGAAAGTTTAGAAACCTAAACTAATACACCTAGACACTCAAATCAGTTTACTGTGGCTAAGTCACAGAATGTCTCAATCAAGAGAAGCTAGTGATAGCTTACAGTGAATAATGCTGGATTTGTGATCTAAAAAGATTTAGTTAAAGGATCAAGGACCAGGCTTGATCACTCAGAGTTTTTGTATGGCAGAAGTTTTATTAAAGTGTAAAAGGACAAAGAAGGCTTCTGACATAGACATCAGAACAGGGACTGAGAGGCCCTACATACTTTTACCAAACCCACACCCAAAACACACGTCTTAAATTAACAAGATTAGAACTTTCAATAGAAAGGTCTAACCAGACCCTCTCTCATAACATACATCTTAAGATAACAAGATTAGTCAAAGTCTCTTCTTAAAAAGAAGAAACATGTCCTTGAGCAAAATACATTGTTGTCCTAATATAATCAAGCATGCCCTTGAGCAAGATGAGTTGTTTCCTCGTGTAATCATTCAGTTCAGTTCCACCCCTCAGTCATGTCCAACTCTTGCGACCCCATGAACCATAGCACATCAGGCCTCCCTGGCCATCACCAACACCCAGAGTTGACCCAAACTCATGTCCATCGAGGTGGTGATGGCATCCATCCATCTCATTCTCTGTAATCCCCTTCTCCTCCTGCCCCTGATCCCTTCCAGCATCAGGGTATTTTCCAATGAGTCAACACTTCACATGAGGTGGCCAAAGTATTGGAGGATCAGCCTCAGCATCAATCCTTCCAATGAACACCCAGGACTGGTCTCCTTGAGGATGGACTGGGTGGATATCCTTGAAGTTCAAGGGACTCTCAAGAGTCTTATCCAACACCACAGTTCAAAAGCATCAATTCTTCGGTGCTCAACTTTCTTCACAGTCCAACTGTCACATCCATACATGACCACTAGAAAAACCATAGTCTTGACTAGACAGACCTTTGTTGGCAAAGTAATGTCTCTGTTTTTTAATATGCTATCTAGGTTGGTCATAACTTTCTTTCCAAGGAATAAGTATCTTTTAATTTCATGGCTTCAGTCATCATCTGCAGTGATTTTGGAGGCCCCAAAATAAAGTCTGACACTGTTTCCACTGTTTCCCCATCTATTTATCATGAAGAGATGGGACCAGATGCCATGATCTTCGTTTTCTGAATGTTGAGCTTTAAGCCAACTTCTTCACTCTCCTTTTTCACTTTCATCAGGAGGCTTTTTAGTTCCTCTTCAGTTTCCGCCATAAGGGTGGTGTCATCTGCATATCTGAGGTTGTTGATATTTTCCCCGGCAAACTCGATTCCAGCTTGTGCTTCTTCCAGCCCAGCGTTTCTCATGATGGACTCTGCATATAAGTTAAATAGGCAGGGTGACAATATACAGCCTTGATATATTCCTTTTCCTATTCGGAACCAGTCCATTGTTCCATGTCCAGTTCTAACTGTTGCTTCATGACCTGCATACAAGTTTCTAAAAAGCAGGTCAGGTGGTCTGGTATTCCCATCTCTTTCAGAATTTTCAACAGTTAATTGTGATCCACACAGTCAAAGGCTTTGGCATAGTCAAGAAAGCAGAAATAGATGTTTTTCTGGAACTCTCTTTCTTTTTTGATGATCCAGCAGATGCTGGCAATTTGATCTCTGCTTCCTCTGCCTTTTCTAAAACCAGCTTGAACATCTGGAAGTTCATGGTTCATGTGTTGCTGAAGCCTGGCTTGTAGAATTTTGAGCTTTACTTTACTAGCATGTGAGATGAGTGCAATTGTGCAGTAGTTTGAGAATTCTTTGGCATTGCCTTTCTTTGGGATTGGAATGAAAACTGACTTTTTCCAGTCCTGTGGCCACTGCTGAGTTTTCCAAATTTTCTGGCTATTGAGTGCAGCACTTTCAAAGCATCATCTTTCAGAATTTGAAATAGTTCAACTGGAATGCCATCACCTCCACCACTACCTTTGTTCATAGTGATGGTTTCTAAGGCCCACTTGACTTCACATTCCAGGATGTCTGGCTCTAGGTGAGTGATCACACCATCATGATTATCTTGGTCGTGAAGCTCTTTTTTGTACAGTTCTTTCATGTATTCTGGCCATCTCTTCTTAATATCTTCTGCTTCTCTTAGGTCTACACCATTTCTGTCCTTTATTTAGCCCATCTTTGCATGAAATATTCCCTTGGTATCTCTAATTTTCTTGAAGAGATCTCTGGTCTTTCCCATTCTGTTGTTTTCCTCTATTTCTTTGCATTGGTCCCTGAGGAAGGCTTTCTTATCTCTCCTTTCTATTTTTTGGAACTCTGCATTCAAATGGGAATATCTTTTCTTTTCACCTTTGTTTTTCACTTCTCTTCTTTTCACAGCTATTTGTAAGGCCTCCTCAGACAGCCATTTTGCTTTTTTGCATTTCTTTTCCATGGGGACTGTCTTGGTCTATGTCTCCTGTACAAGGTCATGAACCTCATTCCATAGTTCATCAGGCACTCTATCAGATCTAGTCCCTTAAATCTATTTCTCACTTCCACTGTATAATAATTAGGGCTTTGATTTAGGTCATACCTGAATGGTCTAGTGGTTTTCCCCACTTTCCTCAATTTAAGTATTAATTTGGCAATAAGGAGTTCATGATATGAGCCACAGTCCTCTCCAGGTCTTGTTTTTGCTGACTGTATAGAGCTTCTCCATTGTTGGCTGCAAAGAATATAATTAATCTGATTTTGGTGTTGACCATCTGGTGATGTCCATGTGTAGAGTCTTCTCTTGTGTTTTTGGAAGACAGTGTTTGCTGTGACCAATGTGTTCTCTTGGCAAAACTCTATTAGCTTTTGCCCTGGTTCATTCTGTATTTTAAGGCCAAATTTGCCTGTTACTCCAGGTGTTTCTTGACTTCCTACTTTTGCATTCCAGTCTCCTACAAAGAAAAGGACATATTTTTTGGATGTTAGTTCTGACAGGTCTTGTAGGTCTTCATAGAACCATTCAACTTCAGCTCTTCAGTGTTACTGGTTGGGGCATAGACTTGGATCACCATGATATTGAATGGTTTGCTTTGGAAATGAACAGAGTTCATTCTGTCCTTTTTGAGTTTCCATCCAAGTATTGCATTTCAGACTCTTTTGTTGACCATGATGGCTACTCCATTTCTTCTCAGTGATTCCTGCCCACAGTAGTAGATATAATGGTCATCTGAGTTAAATTCACCCATTCCAGTCCATTTTAGTTCACTGATTCCTAGAATGTCAAAGTTCACTCTTGCCATCTCCTGTTTGACCACTTCCAGTTTGACTTGATTCATGGACCTAACATTCCAGGTTCCTATGCAATATTGCTCTTTACAGCGTAGGACCCTGCTTGTATTACCAGTCACATCCGCAACTGGATATTGTTTTTGCTTTGGCTCCATTCCTTTATTCTTTCTAGAGTTATTTCTCCACTGATCTCCAGTAGCATATTGGGGATCTACTGACCCAGGGAGTCCTAACATTTTGCCTTTTATAGTGTTCATGGAGCTCTCAAGGCAAGATACTGACGTGGCTTGCCATTCCCTTCTCCAGTGGACCACATTCTGTTAGATCTCTCCACTATGACCCGCCTGTCTTGGGTGGCTACACCTGGCATGGCTTAGTTTCATTGAGTTGGACAAGGATGTGGTCCATGTGATCAGATTGGCTAGTTTTCTGTGATTATGGTTTCAGTGTGTCTGCCCTCTGATGCCCTCTTGCAACACCTACTATCTCTTGGGTTTCTCTTACCTTAAACGTGGGCTATGTCTTTATGGCTGCTCCAGCAAAGTGCAGCCACTGCTCCTTACCTTGGATGAGGTCACCCATCCTAAATTTGAATGTGGAGTAGCTCCTCTTGGCCCTCCTGTGCCCACACAGCCCATGCTCCTTGGACGTGGGGTAGATCCTCTCAACCTCTGCCCCTGACCTTGGGCGTGGAGTAGCTCCTCTCGGCCACACTTCTGTGTGGTCTGTTGCCACTGGTGAGCTTCTCTGGGCTTGAATATATTCACCCTAAAGATAAGAACTCAGTGTTTCAGAAAAATATGTCTTATGTGACTAAGACAAGGCAATGTAGAAAGAAATATTTGTCCTTTGCTACTCCTTGAGAGCCCCAGATCCCTTACCAATCTAGCTAAGAATTAACTGTTTCACTGGGATATAGAAATAGACAAATAAATAAATTACATATTGAGCAAAGAGGCTGAAATAGAACAAGTTGACAGATATAATCTAGAGCTAGTCTCAGATGTTCATCTTCCATAATATTAATCACTCAGTCCTGTCCCACTCTTTGCAACCCCATGAACTGTGGACTGCAGCATGCCAGGTTTCCCCATCCATTACCAACTCCCAGAGCTTGTTCAAATTCATGTCCATCAAGTCAGTGACACCGTCCACCCATCTCATCCTCTGTCGTCCCCTTCTCCCACCTTCAATCTTTCCCCACGTCAGGGTCTTTTCCAAAGAGTTAGTTATTTGCATCAGTTGGCCGAAGTATTGGAGCTTCAGGTTCAACACCAATCCTTCCAATGAATATTCAGGACTGATGTCCTTTAGGATGGACTGGTTGGGTATCCTTGAGGCCCAAGGGACTCTCAAGAGTCTTCTCCAATGCCACAGTTCAAAAACATCAGTTCTTCGGTACTCAGTCTTCTTTATGGTCAAACTCTCTCATTCACATATGACTACTGAAAAAAACCGTAACTTTGACTATATGGAACTTTGGTGGCAAAGTAATATCTGTTTTTTTTGTTTGTGTTTTTTTTTAATTTATTTTTTTTAATTTTAAAATCTTTAATTCTTACATGCGTTCCCAAACATGAACCCCGCTCCCACCTCCCTCCCCATAACATCTCTGTGGGTCATATCTGTTTTTCAATATGCTGTCTAGGTTGGTCATGGCTTTTCTTCCAAGGAGCAAGCGTCTTTTAATTTCATGGCTGCAGTCACCATCTGTAATGGTTTTGGAGACCAAGAAAATAAAGCTTGTCACAGTTTCCATTGTTTCCCCATCTATTTGCCATGAAGTGTTGGGGCCAGATGCCATGATCTTAGTTGTTTGAATGTTGAGTTTTAAATCAGCTTGTTCACTCTCCTCTTTCACTTTCATCAAAAGGCTCTTTAGTTCCTTTTTGCTTTCTACCCCATATGGGATATAGCCATGATATAGCCTTCATTAACAAGTTGTGGTTTCCTTAAAGAAAGCATTATTGAATATTATGAATGAAAATTACCTAACTTCCTAATCAATTAAATTTTGGAGACTGAGGATAAATAACAATACTGTACATAGAGCTTAAAAACTTGTTTTCTATTCCAAATATAATTAGAATTTTTCAAAAGATATTTTGTTCTTTAAAATGGTAATTGCCTTAGCAGTGGTTCATTTCCTTGAGCACCAACACTTCCTAGGGAGTAAATAGTTTTGTATTATAAATAGGAAGATGTATTCCAGCACTACAAATTAAGCAGTGATAGGTCAGAGAGCAGAGGACTTTCCTGACCCAAAATAAAATGCCTTAAACAGAGTAAGTGCAAGTCCCATTAAAGCACAAAATTGAAAAGTGAAAGTTGCTCAGTCATATCTGACTCTTTGCAACCCCATGGACTATACAGTCCATGGAATTCTCCAGGCCAGAATACTGAAGTGGTTAGTCATTCCCTTCTCCTGTATCTTCTGAATCCAGGGATCAAACTCAGGTCTCCTGCATTGCAGGCAGATTCTTTACCAGCTGAGCCACAAGGGAAGCCCAAAGCACAAAAGAAGACACATTTATCTGTATGCCACATAATTTTACATACATATATATAATTTTATTTAAATATATATACATAATTTTATCTATTTACTCCTGGCTATGCTGGGTTTTCTTTGCTGCACAGGTTTCTCTTTAGTTGTGGCAAGCAGGGCTTACTCTCTAGCTGTGGTGCATGGACTTCTCATTGTGGTAGCTTCTCTTGTTGCTGAACATGGGCTCTAGGGCATATGGCCTTCAGTAGTTGCAGCATGTGGTCTCAGTATTTGCAGCTTCCAGCTTCTAGAGCCCAGGCTCAACAGTTATGGTGCAGGAGCTTAGTTGCTTTGTGGCATGTGGGATCTTCCTGAATCAGAGATAGAACCTGTATCTCCTATATTGGCAAGCAGATTTTTTTTTTTTTTTTTTACCACCGAAGGATGCCTACATCCTTCTTATTATTACAAAAGCAAAGACATCAAAGCTGAGGATCTACACAGGCACCATGAGCTTACTTCTGAAATAACATCACTTGGGATTGTATTCAGATTCAGAATAGATGCTAAGAAAAACCCTGGTTTACTGGCTGTTGTCCACAATTTATTGATTTTCTCACTTAATACATTGTAATTGATCATCTTATCTAAAGATGATCCTAAAGATGATCCATGAACTAGAATGACCCATGACACAGGATTTGTGTTAAATTATAATTTAAAACCAGCAAAGTTGTTAGTACTATATATTTGTTCAGTAACGGAAAAGGAAAAAAAAAAATGCAAGAACACAATATTTTTCTAACAAAATACCCTCCAAATTTTTGATAAGTAGAGTTAATCAAATTAGTATATAATATGTCATCCAATCCCATTTTCTAACATAAACATACTCCATACATTTAATATACATACACTATACATTAATACTATTAATTTATACTATAAATTCAGGAGACTCTGGTTTGATCCCTGGGTCAGGAAGATCCCCTGCAGAAAGGATAGGCCATCAGTCCAGTATTCATGGGCTTCCCTGTTGGCTCAGATGGTAAAGAATCTGCTTGCAATGCAGGAGACCTGGGTTCAGTCCCTCAGTTGGGAAGATCCCCTGGAGAAGGACATGGCAATACACTCCAGTGTTCTTGCCTGGAGAATCCCCATGGACAGAGAAACCTGGTAAGCAACAGTCCATGGGGTCTCAAAGAGTCAGACACAACTGAGAGATTAAGAACATACATTAAATTAAAAATAAATGATGGCTTACAAATTGTTTTATTTCCTCCATTACAAGGAAATTTAAAAGGAACTCTATGTTAATATT
Source organism: Budorcas taxicolor (assembly GCF_023091745.1). Taxonomy (NCBI): domain Eukaryota; kingdom Metazoa; phylum Chordata; class Mammalia; order Artiodactyla; family Bovidae; genus Budorcas; species Budorcas taxicolor. Next base: position 77,948,510 of record NC_068910.1, read on the forward strand.
GAAAAAAAAGAAAAAAAAAGGAGCCAGAAATAACCTGAGCTGTACTGTTTATTTCTGCTTCATAGGATTAAACCAACATTTTCCTGTCACTGCCTTATCTCTGTGTTCTAGGTGCTTACAATTACCAACATGTAAATGTTATTCAATGTCCTCTCTTGTTTACTGAGGAAGACAGTAATTATTCCAGGGTTTGAGAATTTAAAGTTCTTGATATAGAATATTCTATATTCCTAATATGTGTTAAATATTATTTTTTTTTCTTTTCAAGACAAGAATCCAGCAAATGTTTTAGATTTAAAATCCCCTGTTCTGTACCTCCTCTGGATCACATACTGTGATAGATGTTAGAGTATTCAAATATGGCTCCTATAGAGGGTACAGTGAAAGACCAAGACTGAGTTCTAAAGACTATGACTGAAATATGTGAAATGTCCACATTTAAGTTGAGTTGCATATTTTCTTGTGTGTGTTAGTCATTCAGTCATGTCTGACTCTTCTTTAATCCATGGACTATAGCCTGCCAGGCTCCTCTGTCCACGGAATTCTCTAAGCAAGAATATTACAGTTGGGTAGCCATTCCCTTCTCCAGGGAATCTTTCCAAAACAAGGATCGAACCCAAGTCTCTTGGCATTGCTGGAAGATTCTTTACAATCTGAGCCATTAGGTATTACTGTTATATTTTAAGAGTTATTTGGATAATTTAGGTATATTTCCAAAGTTTCACCCAATCTGAGCTTATATAGGCCCACACATCTACTGAAATCATCAATGCAGTCAGCTTTACTTTTGCCAGTTCTGTCGTTGCTCCTTCATGCGGTTCCTAGGGGACACTGTGTTCTGTTATCACTGTGCCTCAGAAAGTCTATGTACTGTGTACCGTCCATCTCCATGACTATGTCAATCGAATGTCATGACCTACAAGCTGAAAATAAATCTTGGGATTGACTTCCTCTCTCCGTCTGCTCAACAATGACCCAGGTCTTATGAAATGACCTGCCAGCATATCATTATATAGAATATCCATGATAAACCTGACTCTGACCATTATGAAAAAACTGCACTTTGAGCACCTAGCTGGTTCTCTGTTAGGGCAAAGGGCTTACTTGTGTACTCCATAAACTGTAACTTCAATTACCCTAACTGACTACACTTCCTCAAGATGGAGCTCCAGAGTAAGACAAAGATCCTAGTATCACTTCTGTGTGGAATATAAAAAATATGGTACAAATGAACATATTTACCAGATAAATAGAGTCACAGATGTAGAAAACAAACTTATGGTTACCAAGGGAGAAAGAGGGGTAGGTAAATTAAGGGACTGATATATACACACTTCAATATATAAAATAGACCAGGCTCCTCCATCCATGGGATTTTCCAAGCAAGAGTACTGAAGTGGGTTGCCATCTAGCCCAGGATTTCACAAGATGTACTCTGCATATAGGGTTTCCTGGGTAGTGCTAGCAGTAAAGAACCCACCTGCCAGTGTAGGATACATAAAAGACTTGAGTTTCATTGCTGGCTCTGAAAAACCCCTGGGAGGAGGGCACGGCAACCCACTCCACTGCTCTTGCCCTGAGAATCCCATGGACAGAGGAGCCTAGTGGGCTACAGTCTATAGCATCACAGAGTCAGACACAAGTGAAGCGACTTAGTACACACACACACAGCACTTTGCATATAAATTAAATAAGCAGGGTGACAATATACAGCTTGTCATACCCTTTTCCCAATTTTGAACCAGTCAGTTGCTCTATGTCCGGTTCTAACTGTTACTTCTTGACTCACACACAGGTTTCTCAGCAAACAGGTAAAGAGATCTGGTACTTCCATCTTTTTAAGAATTTTCCACAGTGTATTATGATCTACACAGTCAATGGCTTGAGAATAGTCAATAAAGAAGATATTTTTTTCTGGAACTCCTTTGTTTTCTCCATGATTCAACAAATGTTGGCAATGTGATCTCTGGTTCCTCTACCTTTTCTACATCCAGCTTGTACATCTGGAAGTTCTTGGTTCACATAATGCTGAAACCTATCTTGAAGGATTTTGAGCATAACCTTGTAGAGGTTAAAGCATCTGCCTGCAATGTGGGATATCCAGGTTCTATCCCTGGGGTGGGAAGATCCCCTGGAGAAGGAAATGGCAACTCACTCCAGCATTCTTGCCTTGAGAATCCCATGGAGGGAGAAGCCTGGTAGGCTACAGTCAACAGGGTTGCAAAGAGTCGGACACGACTGAGCTACTTCACTTTCACTTTGCTAGTATGTAAAATAAGTGAGAGTATGGTAGGTGAACCATTCCTTACCTTTGACTTTCTTTGGGATTGGAATGAAAACTGACATTTTCCACTCCTGTGGCCACTGCTGAGTTTTCCAAATTTGTCGACATATTGACTGCAGCCTTTTTAAAGCATAATCTTTTAGAATTTAAAAGCTTCATCTGGTATTCCATTACCTCTACTAGCTTTGTTAACAGCAATGCTTCCTAAGACCCATTTGACTTCACATTTCAGGATGTCCAGCTCTAGGTGAGTGACCATACCATCGTGGTTATCCATGACATTAAGACCTTTTTTGTATAGTTCTGTGTATTCTTGCCACCGCTTCTTAATCTCTTCTGTTTCTGTTAGGTCCTTACCATTGTTTTTATCTTATTCATCTTTGGATGAAATGTTCCACTGATATCTCCAATTTTCTTGAAGTGACCTCTAGTTTTCCTAGTCTATTGTTTTCCTCTATTTCTTTGCATTGTCCACCTTTGAAGGTCTTCTTATCTTTCTTTGCTAGTCTTTGGAACTCTGCATTCAGTTGGGTATATCTTTCCCTTTCTCCCTTGCCTTTTGCTTGTCTTTTTTTTCTCAGCTATTTGTAACACCTCCTCAGATAGCTACTTTGCTTTCTTGTATTCATTTTTCTTTGAGATGATTTTTTTTATTCTCTTTTTTCTTTTTTTTTTAATTTCACTTTATTTTACTTTAAAATACTGTTTGAGATGATTTTGATCACTACCTCCTGTACAATGTTACAAACATCCTCCTCCTCTATCAGTAGTTCTTCAGGAAATCTCTCTACCAAATCTAATCCCTTGAATCTATTGCTCACCTCCACTGTATAATCATGGGCTTTCCTTGTGGCTCAGCTGGTAAAGAATGCATCTGAAATGTGGGAGACCTGGGTTTGATCCCTGGGTTGGAAAGATCCCCTGGAGAATGGAATGGCTACCCCCTCCAATATTCTGGTCTAGAGAATTCCATGGACTGTATAGTCCATGGGGCCGCAAAGTGTTCATGGGGTTGGACATGACTAAGTGACATTCATTTTCACTTCACTGTATAATCATAAGGAATTTGATTTAGGTCATTCCTGAATGGTTAGTGGTTTTCCTTGCTTTCTTCAATTTAAGCTTGAATTTTTCAAATAAGAGCTCATGATCTATACAACAGTCAGTTCTGGGTCTTTTTTTTTTTTTTTTTTTTTGCTGACTCTGTAGAGCTTCTCCATCTTAGGTTGCAAAGAATATAATCAACCTGATTTTGGTATTAACCATCTGGTAATTTCAGTGCATAGAGCCATCTCTTGTATTGTTGGAAGAGGGTGTTTCCTATGACCAGTGTGTTCTCTTAACAAAACTCTGCTAGCATTTGCTCTGCTTCATTTTGTATTCCAAGGCCAAGTTTGCCTGTTATTCTGGGTATCTCTTTTCTTCCTACTTATGCATTCCAATCTTTGGTGAAAAAGACACCTTTTTGGTGTTTGTTCTAGAAGGTGTTGTAAGTCTTCATAGAACTAGTCACCTTCAGCTTCTCTGGCATCAGTATTTGTGATATAGACTGGGATTACAGTGGATATTGAATGGTTTTCCTTGGAAACGAACAGAAATCATTCTGTCGTTTTTGAGATAGCACCCTAGTACTGCATTTCAGATTCTTTTGTTGACTATGAGGCCTACTCCATTTCTTCTATGGCATCCTTGCCCATATTAGTAGTTTAATGGTCATCTGAATTAAATTTTCTCATTTCCATCCATTTTAGTTCACTGATTCCTAAGATTGCAATGTTCACTCTTGCCATCTCCTGTTTGATCACTTCCAATTTACCTTGATTCGTGGACCTAACATTCCATGTTCCTATGCAATATTGTTCTTTACAGCATCAGATTTTACATTCATCACCAGATACATTCACAACTAGGCACTGTTTCTGTTTTGGCTTACCCACCTCATTGTTTCTGGAGCTATTAGTAATTGCCCTCTGCCCTTCCCCAGGAGCATTTTGGAAGCCTTCCAACCTGGGCGGTTTATCTTCTGATGCGTCATACCTTTTGCCTTTTCATACTCTTCATGGGGTTCTCCAGGCCAGAGTACTGGAGTGGGTTTGCCATTTCCTCCTCCAGTGGGCTAAGTTTTGTCAGAACACTTCACTATGACCTGCCTATCTTGGGTGGTCTTGCACAGCATGGCTTATAGGTTCAATGAGTCATACAAGACTCTTCACAATGACACAGCTATGATCCATGAAGGTATCTGTATCACCTAATCTGATGTCAATTCATTGTAGTGTTTCATTTGTTATTGTATTTTGCAATTCTGTATTTTTTTTTTACACTTCTTAGTTCCTTGTTAATATTCTCACTGTGTTAACATATTATTTTCCCTAATTCACTTGGTATTTTTATTACTAAAGCTTTGAATTCTTTATCTACTGAATTGTTTATTTCTGTTTCATTGCTAGTTTTTTTTTCCAGATTTTTTTTCCTTTTTCTTAAAATTGAAATTAATTATTTTGTCTTCTCTTTTTTGGCTTAATTTTTTTCTGTCCCTATGAAATTAGGCAAAACAGTTAACTCTTCTAGTCTTAAAGGGGTGTCCTTGTGTGGGGGCATCACTATGCAGACTATGTATGTCATAGAGCTGGAACTGATCTGAGCACAAGGCAGATCCTTCCAGAGGTGGTGCTGGCAGCAATCAGTCTGGTAGGACATGGGGCTGCAATTAGAAGGCCTAGGGCCAGAAAAGTATGAGCTAGGGCTTCTCTTCTTGGTGGATAACCCCTCTCTGTTGGGGCTTGGATCAGATCCCAAGTTGCTGGAGCAGAAGCCTTGAGAGTCAGGTCCAAGTTGACTCCATTCCTTCCAAGTGCTGTTCTTTCTCCACCCAGCACTGGCACCTTCATCCCAGAAGCAAGTATTGCTGGAATAAAAGAGGCTGACATAGGTTCTCAGCATGAATCTGAGTGGGGCTGGCTGTGGCAGCCCCAATCCCAATCTGTCCCAGAATATTACTCATGCAATAATCACCAGTATGGCTATCCTCACACAACCGAGTCAGGGGTCATTCTGAATCTAGGCTGGCATGGTATCTCACAACCAAGCACTTTCCTTAACTATGGCAGCCCTCTCTTTAGCATGAAGTTGTATCACTAAGCAAACAGGACACAGCAGGGACTCAGTGCAGGCTGGTGTATGCCAGAGCAGTTGAGGAAAGAGGCCAGGGTCACAGGCAGTTTCAATTTTTTTTTCCCCTGACTTATTTCATAAAAAAGCAATGTATGCGTATGCTTCATGAAGAGATTCCGGGTTTCCTGCAGCCTTCTTCTTAGCCCACTGGTTTTCTAATGAGTTAAGTAGACTCAATCTCCAGTGTCAGACCCCAGGGCTGTCGTGCCCAATATGTGACTCAAACAGTTCACTCCCAAAGGAGAATCTCTACTTTTACAATCCCACCCCCTTCTGTGACCCTTTCCAGGGAAACAGACTTCAATCTGCTTGCTTCCCTTCCCTTCCTACTCAGTTATGTGTGGATCTTTCTTATAGCCTTGTTTGCATAGCAGTCTTTCTGCCAGTCTCCAGATAGTTTTCAGTAAGAATGACTCCACATGTTAATGTATTTTTGATGTATTTGTCAGGGCAGGTGTCTTCAGTGAGTTCAGATGAGTTCAGTGTCCTCCTCCTAAACGACCTTAATCTCTTCTTACAAATGTAGTATTTTTGATACATTAAGAATAACATCATCATGGTGTCAACACAGATTGATTAGCATATATTGAAGAATTGAAAACAAAGCAATTAACAAAGGTTTAATCTCCCAAATAAATGAGTAGCTCATACAGCTCAATATTGGGAAAACAATCCAATAAAAAAAGTGAGCAGAAGACCTACCCAGACATTTTTCCAAAGAAGACATACAAATGACCAAGAGACACATGAAAAGATGCAAATCATCACTCAGTATTAGAGAAATCAAAATTCAATGAGATTTCACCTCACACTAGCCCAGAGGGCCATCATTTAAAAAAAAAAAAAAAATCCACAAACAATAAATGCTGGAAAGGGTGTGGAGAAAATATAACCCTCCTGTACTGTTGGTGGGGATGTAAACTGATAAAGCCACTATGGAGAACAGTATGGGGGTTCCTTAACAACAACAACAAAGCTAAAAATAATACTACCATATGATCTCGCAGTCCCACTACTGGACATATATTGTGAGAAAACCACAATTCAAAAAGACATATGTACTCAGTGTTCACTGTGGCATTATTGTCTGGAGTACAGATTTTCAGAAAAAAAGAATTCAGGGTATATACACTACTGAGATATTCACACAGATTTACTATAAGAAATTAGCTCATACAATTGCAAAGGCTGGCAAATCCCAAGAACAACAATCAGAAAGCTGGAGACCCAGAAGACCCAGGAGAAATGATTACATAGTTTCAGTTAGATAGCATATAGGCTCAAGACCCAGGAAAAGGTGAAGTTGCAATTTGAATATGAAAGCAGAATAAAACAACAACAAAAAAAACCTTAAGGTCCCAAATTGATGGCATCACACATTAAGACATTCTCTCCTGATCTATCCTTTTATTCTTTCCAGATCTTGAACTGATTGGATGAGGTCCAACCTCCTCTGGGAGGGCAATCTGCTTTATTCAGTCTACTAATTCAAATGTTAAGCTCGACCACAATCCCCCTCACAGATATACCTGAAATAATATTTAAACAAATATCTAGGCACCATATGGCCAGTCAAGCTAATGTGTAAAATGATCTATCTCACTCTCTATGATATTTTAAAGAAAAGTAACTTAACTGGATGATCTTAGTCAGTTAGAGAGAAAACTACTATAGACTGACTGGGTAGCTTAAATGACAGGTATTCATTTCTCACAATTCTGGAAGCTGGAAGTACACGATCAATGCACTGGCAGATCTGGTATCCACCGAGAGCCACCTTCTTTTAGTATCCTCATATCTGATATGTACAACAGAGAGAGAATGGGAGAGAGATTGATCTAGTTTATTTGTCTTTTTATAAGGTCATTAATTCCATTCATGAGGTTTTCTTCCTCATGTCCTTGTTACCTCGCAAAGGTCTCATCTTCAAATAACAGACCACTGGAAATTAAGCTTCAAATGTAAATTTGAGGTTGGGGGAGGAAAGGAAATACAAGCATTCAGCACACATCAAAATATAAACAAAAAAATTGTATCATAAAACTTTATGAGGTTGATGGCAAAATGGATACACCACTTGAAATTAAGTATAGATAAACAACATAAAACAACAAATATGAATCTATTTATAGTTCTATATGCAACCCACTCCCATCTTCTTGCCTGGAGAATTCCATGGACAGAGGACCCTGACTGTCTACAGTCCACTGGGGCACAGAGTCAGACAGGACTGAGCAACTAACACACACAAATACACACAGGCGCACACACTTTACATATAATTATGATTATATATGGGCTTCCCAGGTGATGCTAGTGGTAAAGAACCTGCCTGCTAATGCAAGAGACCAAAGAGATGTGGGTTGGATCCCTGGGTTTAGGAAGATCCCCTGGAGGAGGTCATGGCACTCCAGTATTTTTGCCTGGAGAATCTCCACGGAGAAAGAAGCCTGGAAGGCTATAATCCATAGGGTTGCAAGGAGTCAGACACAACTTAAGTGACTTAGAATGCATACTCATGATTATTTATATTTATAATTATGGATAACTTTATACAATTAAGCATCTGATAGAGATAACAATTTAAATAAATGACAAGATACATATTTTCCAGTAATTGACATTGCAATTGAATAACCATTTGGACTACAATTTAACCACATAGTTTTCCATAAATTATCATAAAATGTAAAGATGGATTAAGTATTTGCATTTAAGAAATAAATATACAATGAGATCAAAATAAAATGACTATATAAGGATTAAAAAATCCTTCATAAGTATGATATTAATGTCTGAAATCATAGAATGTTAGGCCAACAGATCACTTAAAATTTTTAATGTGCTCTTATTGTATGTTATGTATGAATGTAGTGTATAATTATTGTTGAGTTCAGTTCAATTCAGTTGTTCAGTCACGTCCGGCTCTTTGTGACACCATGAACTGCAGCATGGCCTCATGTCTATCACCAACTCCTGGAGTTCACTCAAACTCATGTCTATCGAGTCAGTGATGCCATCCAGCCATCTCATCCTCTGTTATCCCCTTCTCCTTCTGCCCTCAGTCTTTCCCAGCATCAAGGTCTTTTTTCAGATGAGTCAGCTCTTCACATCAGCTGGCCAAAGTATTGGAGTTTCAGCTTCAAAATCAGTCCTTCCAATGAACACCCAGGACTGATAATATCCTTTAGGATGAACTGATTGGACCTCCTTGCAGTCCAAGGGACTCTCAAGAGCCTTCTCCAACACCACAGTTCAAAAGCATCAATTCTTTGGATCTCAGCTTTCTTTATAGTCCAACTCTCACATCCATACATGACCACTGGAAAAACCATAGCCTTGACTAGACGGACCTTTGTTGGCAAAGTAATATCTCTGCTTTTTAATATGTTGTCTAGGTTGGTCATAACTTTCTTTCCAAGGAGTAAGCGGCTTTTAATTTCACGGCTGCAATCTGCAGTGATTTTGGAGCCCAAAAAAATAAAGTCAGCCACTGTTTCTACTGTTTCCCCATCTATCTGCCATGAAGTGATGGGACCAGATGCCATGATCATAGTTTTCTGAATGTTGAGTTTTAAGCCAACTTTTTCACTTTCTTCTTTCACTTTTATCAAGAAAGGCTCTTTAGTTCCTCTTCACTTTCTGCCAAAGGGTGGTGCCATCTGCATACCTGAGATTATTGATATTTCTCCCAGCAATCTTGATTCCAGCTTGTGCTTCCTCCAGCCCAGTGTTTCTCATGATGTACTCTGCATATAAGTTAAATAAGCAGGGTGACAATATACAGCCTTGATGTACTCTTTTTCCTATTTGGAACCAGTCTGTTGTTCCATGTCCAGTTCTAACTGTTGCTTCCTGACCTGCGTATAGGTTTCTCAAGAGGCAGGTCAGGTGGTCTGGTATTCCCATCTCTTTCAGAATTTTCCACAGTTAATTGTGATCCACACATCAAAGGTTTTGGAAAAGTCAATAAAGCAGAAATAGATGTTTTTTTGGAACTCTCTTGCTTTTTCGATGATTCAGTGGATGTTTTCAATTTGACCCCTGGTTCCTTTGCCTTTCTCAAATCAGCTTGAACATCTGGAAGTTCATGGTTCATGTATAAGGAACAGAGGATGTGTTTTGCTGGAGCAGCCGTGAAGAGATACCCCATGTCCAAGGTAAGATAACTCAAGTGAAATGATAAGTGTGTGAGAGGGCATCAGAGTGCAGACATACTGAAACCATAATCACAGAAAACTAACCAATCTGATCACATGGACCACAGCCTTGTCTAACTCAATGAAACTAAGCCATTCCATGTGGGGCCACCCAAGATGGACGGGTCATGGTGAAGAGGTCTGACAGAATGTGGTCCACTGGAGAAGGGAATGGCAAACCACTTCAGTATTCTTGCCTTGAGAACCCCATGAACAGTATAATTATTGTACAGACAATAATTATAAGATATTTTTAAAAGTATGTTTGTTACATATACATGAATCAGTGAAAGTGAAAGTAAAAGTCATTCAGTCGTGTCCAACTCATTGCTACCCCTTCCACGGCCAGAACACTGGAGTGGGTAGCCTTTCCCTTCTCCAAGGGATCTTCCCAACCCAGGGATTGAGCCCATTTCTTCCAGATTGTAGGTGGATTCTTTATCAGCTGAGTCACAAGGGGAATCCAAGAAAGGTAGTGTGGGTAGCCTTTCCCTTTTCCAGCAGATCTTCCTGACCCAAGAATCAAGCCAGAGTCTGTTGTATAGAAGGTAGATTCTTCACTAATAGAGATATCAGGGAAGCCCATGATGAATTAGTAACATGCTATTTATAGTAAGAGTTCTAATAAAATACAGTAAAAATAACCCAAATAAGAAAGCAATCTTGATTAAAAAATAGGCTGAAATTTGACATCTCACCAAAAAAAGATAGATCGCAAAACATGAAAAACTGCTCCTCATCATATGTCATCAGGGAAATATAAATGAAAACAACAAGGAAATTCTACTGCACACTCAATAGAATAGCCAGTATCCAGAACACTGACAACACAAAATGCTGGTGAAGATGTGGAGTAACAGGAGCAGTTATTTTTGAGAGTTGCTCTGGCTATTTCTTACAAAAGTAAACAACTCTTACCTAGAGATCAAACAATCTTGCTCCTTGGTATTTATCCAAAGGAGGTCACAGCTTATGTCTATTCAAAACTTTCACATGGATGTTGTTAGTAGCTTATTCAAAATTGCTGAAATTTGGAAACAATGAAGATGTCCTTCGATAAGACTTTCAGTAAGACATGAGTACATTGTGCTACTTCCAGAAAATGCTATATAATTGATTGAGCTATCAAACTATGAAAAGACATGGAGGAAACAGAAATGCATATTACTAAGTGAAAATAGCCAGTCTGAAAAGGCCACATGCTGTGTGATTTCAACTATCTATCATTTTGGGAAAAGGAACACTGGAGATAGTGAAAGGGTCAGTGGCTGTCAGAAGGCGGGAAAGAGGGAAGGATGTGTAAGCAGAGCACAGAGGATTTTAAGGTATTGGGAACATTGTTTGGAAACATATCTTGGAAACATGTCATTATACGTTTGTCTGGGTTTGGGGTGATTATGATGTATTAATGTGGATTCATCAATTCTAGCATAAGAATTGGTTTGGTACCAAATGCTGACAATGGTGAGTTTGTGGATGTATGAGGGTAGGAGAGTATATGTTCCCTGTATGTCCCTCCCAATTTTGTCAGAGACCTAAAACTACACTTAAAAAATGCACCCCTTAAGTTAAAACAAACAAACAACGAAACTCATATAAGAGTGCAATGGCAATCAATCCACAAAATGAAAAAAAAAAAATCATAGCTCAGACACACTTTACAAATCAAATTGTAAAAAAGATTTGAAAAACAAGGTTACTTCCATAATTTTGATAGGAGTGTAAATTTAAATATTTTTTTGAGAGAAATGTAACTTCATGTGTCAATGTGTCATTAAATATGAAAACCCACCTTCCAATATATATGTTTATATGTATGCATGTGTGTGTGTGTGTGTGTGTGTGTGCTGTGTTAGTTGCTCAGTCATGTCTGACTCTGTGACCCTCATAGACCATAGCTTGCTAGGCTCTTCTGTTCTTGGGATTCTTCAGGCAAGAATATGGGAGTGAATTGCCATTTCCTACTCCAGGGGATATTTCCAACCCAGGGATCAAACTTGCTTTTCCTGCATTGCAGGCAAATGCTTTACCATCTGAGCCACCAAGGAAGACCATTTCTATGCTTTATAAATTATCAATTATAGAGAGGCATATGCAGAAGCATTTATATCAAGAGGCTTATAAACTACTTCTGCAAACTGAGGAAGGACATAATAAGAAATTAGAATATTACTTCTACAGAATATCATTCACACTGTCTCAACTTTCAACAAGTTGAACAAGATTATAAAAGATCAGCTCTTCTTAATAATTGAAAATTAAATACCTTATAATGATGCAGTAATGTGCTTTAGTTAAGTTAATTATGACTTACTCTTTTATCTATGATGTAGGGTCATCGTGTGTCTCTCATAATGTTGAGCCCTAAGCATGGCTTACACGGATCCAACTCTGCAGTTCTCTCAGCTGCACATTATATTATCTTTCATCTCATTCCCAAACCTATCATTCTTTTCTGCCCTAAATTACTCTTAAATCTTATTTTCTTCCTGATTCTGGGGCATAGCATTGCTGTTTCCTTTGATCAGAAAATTATTTACTTCCTTTTTCCTCTGACTAAATCTTCTTGATCTTCTAAAAATGTTCAAATGTTCAACTTAATGAATGGTTATAATGGCTTCTCCTAATGCAGATATATTTAATTAGTTATTAAAATCTCTGATGCTTGAAATGCTCATTATATATTCAAATATAATTGGATAATGAAAGACATTTGTTTCACATTATATATTTATAGAAGTTAGAGTTCAACTCCTAATGTCAAGGATCACAGAAAATACATATGTATAATTTGAAACATAATTTAATACAAAATAAATTCATAATATGATATCTTGCAAAGTAGTCTGGTCAGCCTTTCTTGGAAAACTAAAAAAAAATATTATATCATTTAGAGCCATCTTGCCCCAAATCTTGCCCCAAATCTACATGGACTTAGAAATTTACTTAATTTCATTGAGTCACTATCCTCACTGACAGTAGCAGAACATCAGACCCTTAGATTGATACATCTTTAACTAATACAGAATATCTCCTTTCATGTCTATGGTGGGTGGATGTAGTGAAGGTTAGCCTACTTAACTTATCTTTATCTATAATTTTATATAAATATAAAAATATATTTATATATACATTTTCTGATTTATTTCATTATACAAGCTTGTTTGAATCCCATTAACATTTTATGGGATTCTAAAGAATCCCATAAACTTAAGAATTTATAAATTCTTAATGCTTCCATGCTTTATTCTTTAAGAAATATATTTGAGATTTCAGTATTTTATCACAAACCTAAAGCTTGTTTTTAGGGTTAGATGCAAAGACTAGTGACTTTTATCTTTGAACCCCAGAGTGAAGGGGTCCATGGAGGTTTGGATATGCAGTTGATCTGGGATCTGGGTTTAGAGATCACAGCTTTCAGGTGGTTTAACTATTGTACCAGTTCCCTGGGGCTGCGTTAACAAAGCATCACAAACTGGATGGATTACACAATTCAGTTCTGGAGTCTGGATGACTGACATTGAGATGTTATTAAATTTGGTTCCTTTGGAGGGCTGTGAGGGAGAAATTGTTCCATACCGCTATCCTAATTTCCAACAGCTCCAGACCTTCCTTGATTTTGTAGATAGCATTCTCCCTGTGTCTTTATATCATCTTCCCTCTATGTGTGTCTTTCTCTATATTTGTCTTCTTAGGAGGACAACAATCATACTGGATTAGGGTATAATAACTTTATCTTGAATTGCAAACCCTTTTTCCAAGTAAGGTCGCATTTACAAGTACTGAGGATTACGATCTCAATGCCTTTGGGAATACATAGTCATTGTCTTCCCCCTTTTTTTTTTTTTTTAACTTACTTTATTTTTTTAATTGAAAGATAATTTCTTTACAATATTGTAATGATTTCTGCCATACGTCAACATGAATGATGTTCTTAACTTTATGGGATTCTTTAGTTAATAGGATTCAAACAAGCTTGTATAAAGAAATAAATCAGAAAAATATATAAATATATTTAATTATAACTAAAGATAAGTTAGGTAGGCTAACCTTCACTACATCCAGCCATACGTATGGCTTATCCGACATGAATGAGCCATAGGTATACATATGTTCCCTCCATTTCAAACCTCACTTCTTCCTCCCTGCCCCACCCCTCTAGGTTGTCACAGCACATGAACTTTGGGTTTCCTGTGTCATACAGAAAATTCCCAGTGGCTATTTACTTTACATATGGTATTATATATGTTTCAATGCTACTCTCTCAAATTATCTCACCTTCTTTCTCTCTCATTGTGTACAAAAGTCTGTTCTCTATGTCTGTCTCTCAATTGTTGCCCTGTGAATAAGTTCATCAATACTGTCTTTCTAAATTCCATAGATATGTGTTGATGTACAATATTTGCCTTTTTCTTTCTGACTTACTTCACTTTGTATAATAGGCTCTCGGCTCATTCACCTCATTTGAATCCACTCAAATCTGTTCCTTTTTACAGCTCAGTAATATTCCATTGTGTATATGTAGCACATCTTTATCCATATATCTGTAGATGGACACGTAGGTTGCTTTCATGTCCTAGTAATTGTAAATATTGCTGCAATGAACATTGCACACACGTATCTTTTTTCAATTATTGTTTGGTAGAACACAATTTTAATTCATTGGAAGGATTTTGATAATAATGTCATGTTTCTGAGAAACAAAAATTTAAGAATGGTCCTGGGTGTTCTTTGGAAGGAATGATGCTAAAGCTGAAACTCCAGTACTTTGGCCACCTCATGCAAAGAGTTGACTCATTGGAAAAGACCCTGATGCTGGGAGGGTTTGAGGGCAGGAAGAGAAGGGGACCACAGAGGATGAGATGGCTGGATGGCATCACTGACTTGATGGACGTGAGTTTGAGTGAACTCCGGGAGCTGGTGATGGACAGGGAGGTCTCGTGTGCTGTGATTCATGGTGTCTCAAAGAGCTGGACATGACTGAGCGACTGAACTGAACTGAACTGAACTAATCCATGATATGCTGTTTAAAGGAAACTTCAATTACATAGTTATATGTAAAGTGATGTTGTTGTTGTTGAGTCACCCAGTCATGTCTGACCCTTTGTGACCCCATGGACTGCAGCACACCAGTCCTTCCTGTCCCTCACCATCACCTGGAGTTTGCCCAAGTTCATGTTCATTGCGTTGGTGATGCCATCCAGCCATCTCATCCTCTGATGCCTTCTTCTGCTCTCAGTCTTTCCCAGCATCAGCAACTTTTTCTTTGAATCATCTGTTTGCATCAGATGACCAAAATACTGGAGCTTCAGCTTCAGCATCAGTCCTCCCAGTGAATATTCAAGGTTGATCTCCCTTTAGATTGACTGGTTTGGTCTCCTTGCTGCCCAAGGGACTTTCATGAGTCTTCTCCAGCACCACGTTTTGGTGGTCTGCCTTCCTCATGGTCCAGCTCTCACAACCATACATGACCACTGAGAAAACCATAACCTTGACTATACAGACTTTTGTTGGCAGAGTAATGTCTCTGCTTTTCAACACACTGTCTAGGATTGTCATCACTCTAAACTGATGGGCAGTTCTAAAATGCTAATTAAAGAAAGGAAGTCTAATTTCACTTGTTTAAAATGTGGTTAGGATCTAGAATTTAATTGCTTTAAAACTAGAATGGCATAATCATAGTCTTTTTTTTTTAAACTTATAATTTAAAAACAAAAATATCTATGTTAGCCCATTAAGAAGAGTCTCCAAATATTTCATTGCCGTGAAATCACATAAAATACTGTTCTACAACTGGTTACCACTGAGGAGCCTGAATCAGAAAAGCACATCCATAAAACTGAAGAAGTGTCAAAAACATCTGGTACTCACTATCAGAGAACAGAAATAACTGAAACTTGAAGCAACAACATTGTGGAAAGAAAATGAACAAATTGCAAGGGGGCAAAGCTATGCTACTTTTTTTTTGTTGTTGTTGTTTTTAATATAAATTTAGATACTGGATGCTTGGGGCTGGTGCACTATGCTACTTTTATATCAGGGATTTTTTTCTCCTAAATCTCATGATAAGGCATTAAGCCCTTATATAAACTCAGCTTAAGATATTGTTTTGAGAGAGGCAAAATTTTGTTTTCAGAAGTCATAATGCATCCAGCACGTGAGAAATAGAAATCTTGGAGAAAAATAACAAAGAGAAGTGATCCAAAAATTCTGAGTGCTTTAGTACTGTAGATTACCAGTAAATCCTAAAAAACACAGAAGGAAGAGGCCAAGAAATCAAACAGAAAGAAATTGCTAAGTAACTTAAAAAGCCTAGGAACTTTCAATAGTCTGATGTTGCAGAGGAGACACAATTGTATTGCAGGATAGGAGAGGAGAGAAGAGAGCAATAAACACCGCATGCATTCAGTTGCCACTTCTAAATAGCTATGTCCTAAAATAAAATGTGTACCAGATAAAGATAAGCTTTAAAACACAAGCTCAAAAAAATCTAGGTTGTTTATCAAGACATGGTAATATGCCCTTACTCTAACTACAGGCATGAAGCAAGTTAATTCTTCCCTAAAGGAAAATACAGTTATTTAGAGCTGGTTAAATTTTTCATGTTGAGTGTAACATGCACTAAAATATCCCCAGTATTAACATGGGACAAAAATTCGAAGACTAAAAACCAAGGGAAAACTTACAAATAAAATTGATCCACAGATATACAGACAATTAAGGCAGACATAGAACTGAAAACAAATCTGATTAACATATTTAAATATGTCCCAAACAATAGCCTGATTAGGAATTACACAAAAGAAACTTAAAGCCGCATCAGCTACCTGATCATTTTAGGTGAGTTCTGCTACCAGACCAGCAGAGAATAGAAATTAGCATATGGACAGGGATAATCTGCCCTAACCACTATGTGTAGGAGGGTCAACTTTTATGTAATGGGGGTGGAGAGAAATACACTGATGCTCAATGAAAGGATTTGTGGTTTTCCATGACAAGCATTATCAGTTAAGTGAGTGAGTACCACAAATAAAGTCTAATGAAAATATGAGGGAGTATCAGATATGAAGTTCTGTGTCAACCAAGATCGCAAGCCAATTTTGATCAGCAGAAATGTTAACTAAATGGAAGGTATAACTACAGGGGATAGTAGATAATGGGGATCCTGATGATCTATTATGGTTTCAGCAAAAACTGCAGGAACAGGAACTGAATTTGTCACATTAAACCTCCTTTGATAATTTTTCCAGGAATTATAATTAAAAAAACAGGAGAAGCAATGGAATCTGTGTGATCAAGAGAGTTGATTATGTTGGGTGCAAGCATTCACCAGTTTGACATAGCCATTTTCTAATTTCAGTCACTGTTGAATAAATAAATCTGTAGCTCTCCATAATTCCTAGAATATTTTCTTCTATGGTAAAGTATGTATTCCTCAGCTTCCTTGTGATATCAGTTAGAAGTTAGTCTCAACTAAGGTCACATTTTTGCTTAAATTATTTACTCTATTTTTTTCTGAAATAATCTCCCCTTCCAAAACTATAAGGCTTAACTGCTGAAATATCTGACATAAAACCACTTCCCAACTTGTTCCACTACCCCAGGATAACCTTAACACAAAATTCTGATGTGAGCTTTAAGTAAAAGAATAGTATAGGCTAACTTCTCTCAAGAATATAAGTAAAAACATATTATAAACAAAAGTCAATCAAATTTAATAACATCTGGTGGTTCAGATGGTAAAAAATTTGCCTGCAATACAAGAGACAAGGATTTGATCCAAGAAGATCCTCTGGAGAAGGGAATGACTACTCACTCCAGTATTCTTGGCTGGAGAATTTCATGGACAGAGAAGCCTGGCAGGCTATACAGTCCATGGAGTCCAGAGTTGGACACAAAGGCGCAACTAACACTTTCATTTTCAAACAAATAATACACCACAAGTTGGTGGTGGGGGGGCGAGGTGGGAGGGGTTTCAGGATTGGGAACATGTGTACACTCGTGGCAGACTCATGTTGATGTGTGGCAAAACCAATATAATATTGTAAAGTAAAAATAATAATAATAATAATTTTTAAAAGGAAAAAAGAAAAAAAAAGAAATTTAAGAATGATTTAGCATTCAGAAACAATAAATGCATATCTCTATATCAGTGGAAAAAATAAGACAAATGTGATATTCTCAACAACTAGAATAAATAATAATTTTCTTAATCAACAGAAAACATTAAGTATATCCCTCCTACATATTAAAAAATGACATTTTATCTCAAGATAGAAGCAAAACAAGCTTAGGTGTAAAATATTACTTCTATTTGACAACTTCTGTTATAAGAAAACAGAAAGTGGTAAGATTTAGAAATGGCAAAATAAAATTGTAAATAGCAATAGCAGTGTATCCATCCAAAAAAATCAAAATCATTTTCAGATATTAAAATGAGTCGTATTTTACATTATAAATATAAAATCTATGAGACAGAATAATTTCATATCATTATTCTATTTTCTAATGAAAAATCAGAAGAAAGTGAATTTATTTTAAAATCTTTTATTTATCATATCACAGAAAATCCACATATATCAATCAATTTTCTTGATTATATTCTTCCTGTATCCACTAACTTACTTTTTCATTAGTAAAAATCATTTTACCTGTAAATGTTAGGGCAGATTCTCAGTTATGTATTTAGAGTATAGAATACTCACAGATTGAGGGGTTTGTGTAACAATACACCTAACATAACCTGGGTTAT
Source organism: Budorcas taxicolor (assembly GCF_023091745.1). NCBI lineage: Eukaryota > Metazoa > Chordata > Mammalia > Artiodactyla > Bovidae > Budorcas > Budorcas taxicolor. Next base: position 77,966,919 of record NC_068910.1, read on the forward strand.
ATTTTACTAATTTGTTTTTTTCAGAGAGTTGGGAAAACTGTTGTTTTCTGCAGTAAACATGCTGACTTAATTTAGTGGCCTTTTGAGTATAGACCCACATCTCATTTTATTGCTCTGATAAAATGTCAGCAAAAATGTGTGCATTCTTCAATACACTCTAGAGAAAGTGAACCTAAAACAGGAAACATCAACCATTATGATAAAAAGCATACGTTTCAAGTATCTTGGGTATAATAATATATATGCTGAGGAGATGATTTGTATTAATATTCTAATGTCTAAGAGTAAGTAATAATAGATCTCTAGGTAAATATTTCAAGTGATTTAAAAAAAAGAAAAGGCTTGTTCAGTGAATTATTTCATCTACTAACACCAATGGTTCTCTGTGAGGCTAACTTAGTATACCACGGAAGAGTATATATATACCTGTGATTTAGAGCAATATTTTTAAGAGCTAGGACTTGGATAAATGAAAATGTACATTCTTAGCTTCTTACTTTTGACAGTGTATGATAAAGCTGTGCATAGGCAAAGTGTCCTGTGAATGCAACAAATAATTTTAAAAAGAATAATTTTTAAAGTGAAGTGAAATCCCACAGTTTTGTCCAGCTCTGCTACTCCATGGACTATACAGTCCATGGAATTCTCCAGGGCAGAATACTGGAGTGGGTTTCTGTTCCCTTCTCCAGAGGATCTTCTCAACCCAGGGATGGAATCCAGGACTCCTGCATTTCAGGAGGATATTTTGCCAGCTGAGCTACCTGGAAAGCCCAAAATTTTTAAAGCTCTCAGTTAATTGATGTGAGAATTAAAGCCTAATATATATTTCAAGAATAAAATAAATCTATACTATTAAAGTGTTAATTAATATATCTTACAGTGAAGATTTAGATGGAGACATGTTAATCATTTTATAGTCACCACTAAAATGTGAATTCTCAATTATAGAGACAAAAGTTCTACAGCTAATAAATATACAGAGGTGTGAATTTTTTATTAGGACCTATCAGTGTTGATGTTTTATCTCTATGATGTAGACTTAACTTACATACAACACCCTCAGCATAATGAATTAATTTCTTATAATTTTGAATTTCCCTATCAGTAATTAATTTTAAACAGAAAATTGTCATGAGAAAATCCAACAATGTAGATTAAGATTTTTTTTTTTTTTTTTAAGTTGTGTTTAGAGAAACCACAAACCAGTAGAGGGAAAGTAATCATAAGAGTTAAGAAGTTTTCACATGTAAAATAGGAAAAAAAAAAACAGCAAAAACAACAATACTTGATAATTGAAACATGGCCTTCAGAAACAAATAAGTATATACCTTAGAATATCAAACAGAATATTAATTGTTTGAAAAGAGAAAACAGAGATATAAAATAAAGAGGGCTAATCCAGAAGGCTTTCACATCTGAAGTATTAAAAACACTTTGAGTGCTTTCAGTCAAAAAAGTTCATATTTCCTAAAATAAAATTGGATATATTTTATCAACAATTTTATCATTTAAAAAAACTATTATTATTATTATTATTTTAGGTGAAACTTCAGAAGGCATATATAATTTCAAAGTACTATTTAAAGTTCAGTTCAGTTCAGTGACTGAGTCGTGTGCAACTCTTTGCGACCCTGTGGACTGCAGCACAACAGGCTTTCCTGTCCATCACCAGCTGCTGGAGCTTGCCCAAATCATGTCCGTCAAGTCAGTGATACCATCCAACCATCTCATCATCTGTCGTCCCCTTCTTCTCCTGCCTGCAGTCTTTTCCAGCATCAGGGTCTTTTCCAAGGAGTCATTTCTTCTCGCCGGATGGCCAAAGTATTGGAGTTTCAGCATCAGTCCTTCCAATGAATATTCAGGATTGATTTCTTTTAGGATTGACTGGTTTGATTTCCTTGCAGTCCAAGGGACTCTCAAGAGTCTTCTCCAACACCACAGTTCAAAATCATCAATTCTTTGGTGCTCAGCTTTCTTTATAGTCCAGCTCTCACATCTATACATGACTATTGGAAAAGCCACAGCTTTGACTAGACGGCTCTTTTTGGCAAAGCCATGTATCTGCTTTTTTTTTTTTTTTTTTTAAATTTTTATTTTTACTTTATTTTACTTTATAATACTGTATTGGTTTTGCCATACATTGACATGAATCCACCACGGGTGAACATGCATTCCCAAATATGAACCCCCCTCCCACCTCCCTCCCCATAACATCCCTCTGGGTCATCCCCGTGCACCAGCCCCAAGCATGCTGTATCCTGCATTGGACATAGACTGGCGATTCGATTCTTACATGATAGTATACATGTTTCAATGCCATTCTCCCAAATCATCCCACCCTCTCCCTCTCCCTCTGAGTCCAAAAGTCTGCTATGCACATCTGTGTCTTTTTTGCTGTCTTGCATATAGGGTCATCATTGCCATCTTTCTAAATTCCATATATATATGTTAGTATACTGTATTGGTGTTTTTCTTTCTGGCTTACTTCGCTCTGTATAATCGGCTCCAGTTTCATCCATCTCATCAGAACTGACTCAAATGTATTCTTTTTAACAGCTGAGTAATATTCCATTGTGTATATGTACCACAGCTTTCTTATCCATTCATCTGCTGATGGCATGTCTCTGCTTTTTAATATGCTCTCTAGGTTGATCATAGCTTTTCTTCCAAGGAGCAAGCATCTTTTAATTTCATGGCTGCAGTCATTATCTGCAGTGATTTTGGAGCCCAAAAAAGAAAGTCTCACTGTGTCCATTATCTCCCCATCTACTTGCCAGAAAGTGATAGGACTGGATGCCATGATCATAGCTTTCTGAATGTTGAGTTTTAAACCAGCTTTTTCACACTCCTCTTTCACTCTCATCAAGAGGCTCTTTAGTTCTTCTTCATTTTCTGGCATAAAGGTGGCGTCATTTGCATATCTGAGGTTATTGATATTTCTCCCCACAATCTTGATTCTATCTTGTGTTTCATCCAGCCCAGCATTTCACATGATGTACTATGCATATAATTTAAATGAAGAGGGTGACAGAATACAGCTGAGATGTACTCCTTTCACTATTTGGAATCAGTTCATTGGTCTATGGCAAGATCTAACTGTTGCCTCTTGATCTGCATACAGATTTCTCAGGAGGTAGGTCAGGTAGTCTGGTATTCACATCACTTGAAGAATTTTCCACTTTTTGTTGTGATTCACAGAGTCAAAGGCTTTGGCATAGTCAATAAAGCAGAAATAGATGTTTTTCTGGAACTCTCTTGCTTTTTCAATGATCCAGTGGATGTCAGCAATTTGATCTCTGGCTCCTCTCCCTTTTCTAAATTCAACTTGAACATCTGGAAGTTCACGGTTCACATATTTCTGAAGCCTGGTTTGGAGAATTTTGAGCATTACTCTACTAGCATATGAGATGAGTGCAACTGTGCAATAGTTTGAGCATTCTTTGGCATTGCCTTTCTTTGGTATTGGAATGAAAACTGACCTTTTCCAGTCCTGTGGCCCTGAGTTTTCCAAATTTCCTGGCATATTGAGTGAAGCACTTTCACAGCATCATCTCTTAGGATTTGAAATAGCTGAACTGGAATTCCATCACTTCCACTAGCTTTGCTCGTAGTGACACTTCCCAAGGCCCACTTCACTTCACACTCTAGGATTTCTGGCTCTAGGAGAGTGATCATACCCCCCTAGTTATCTGAGTAATGAAGATCTTTTTTTGTATAGTTCTTTTGTGTATTCTTGCCACTTCTTCTTAATATCCTCTGCTTCTGTAAGGTCTATACCACTTCTGTCCTTTATTGTGCCCATCTTTGCATGAAATGTTCCCTTGGTATCTTTAATTTTCTTGAAGAGATCTTTAGTCTTTCTCATTCTATTGTTTTCCTTTATTTCTTTGCATAGATCACTGAGGAAGGCTTTCTTACCTCTGCTTGCTATTCTTTGGAACTCTGCATTCAAATGGGTATATCTTCCCTTTACTCCTTTGCCTTTACCTTCTCTTCCTTTCTCGGGTATTTTAAAGGCCTCCACAGACAACCATATTGCCTTTTTGCATTTCTTTTTCTTGGGAATGATCTTGATCACCGCCTCCTATACAATGTCATGTATCTCTTGTCCACACTTCTTCAGGCACTCTGTTTATCAAATCTAATCCCTTGAATCTATTTGTCACTTCCAGCATATAATTGTAAGAGATTTGATTTTGGTCATACCTGAATGGTCTAGTGGTTTCCCTTGCTTTCTTCAATTTATGTCTGAACTTGTCAATGAGGAGTTCATTATATGAGGCACAGTTAAGTTCTGGTCTTTTTTTTTTTTTTTCTTCACTGACTGTGTAGACCTTCTCCATCTTTGACTGCAAATAATATAATTAATCTGATTTCAGTATTGACCATCTGATGATGTTCATGTATAGAGTCTTCTATTATGTTGTTGGAAAAGAGTGTTTGTTATGACCAGTGTGTTCTTTTGGCAAATCTCAGTTAGCCTTTGCCCTGCTACATTTTCTACTCCAAGGCTAAATTTGCCTGTTATTTTAGGTATCTCTTCACTTCCTATTTTGGCATTCCAGTTCCCTATGATAAAGAAAGACATCTTTTTTTGGTGTTAGTTCTAGAAGGTCTTGTAGGTCTTCATAGAACCATTCAACTTCAGCTTCTTCGGCATTAGTGGTTGGGGCCTATACTTGGATTACTGTAATATTGAATGGTTTGCCTTGGAAATGAACAGAGATCATTCTGTTGTTTTTGAGATTGCACCCAAGTGTTGCATTTCAGACTCTTCTGTTGCCTAGGAGGGCTACTCCATTTCTTCTAAGAGATTCTCACCCATGGTACTAGATATAATGATCATCTGAATTAAGTTCACTCGTTCTGGTCCATTTTGTTCACTGATTCTTAAAATATTGGTGTTCTCTCTTACCATCTTCTGTTTGACCACTTTCAATTTACCTTGATTCTTGGACTTACCATTCTCAGTAAGTCCTACCATTCCTACCATTGCATGTTGTTCTTTACAGCACTGAACTTCCATCTCTAGTCACATCCACAACTGTACATTGTTTTTGCTTTGGCTCTGCCTCTTCATTCTTTCAGGAGTTATTTCTCCACCCTTCTCCAATAGCTTCTTGGATATCTACCAACCTGGGGAGTTCATCTTCCAGTGTCCTATCTTTTTGCCTTTTCATACTGTTCATGGGGTTCTCAAAGTAAAAATACTGAAGTGGTTTGTCATTTCCTTTTCCAGGGGACCATGTTTTGTCAGGTTACTAGTTAAAGTAATCTGTTAAAATGTAAGCTTTCAAAATGCCTTATTGAGAACTTTTTCATCTACTTAGTGCTGTGTGGTTCACCTCAAAGTTAGTAGATTATGGTAGAAATCATATTTTTAATTCATGCTTTTGCCAGTCAGCAATCAAGCTGACCAATTCTTCTGAACTCAGCAGGTCATATTCATAACTTCATAATGATAACTCTCAGTGAGATAATAGACAGAAGTACAACTATTTATCTCTTAGAATCTGGAACCTATCATTCTCCATAAAAACCTGTCCAGTGTTTGTGTTTTCTAGTGAACATTGCAGCCATATTTAGCTGAAGTAATTAATCCTTATCAATTTTTATGAAACAACATAGTTTAACTCACTTTATTTCTAAAATTAGTCAAAATAAAAAGTACTTAATATTAACACTGAAATTAATTTTTTAAAATAAATGAGACTGATTAATAGTTAAAAGTCAATCTACATCCAGTAAGACATGTTCAATTACTTTGATATTCATGACCCATAACATAACAAAAGGTAGTTACTCAGTTTCCTCCCTAGTTGCAAAATTATGCTAAATAAATAAAACTGGTTCTGAGAGTTTTAGCTCACTGTTTGGCCAAATGAACCTACTCTTACTCAGATATGGTCTTCATCATGGAAAATTTATTTTTCTCTTTTCTATTAAGAAGTAAACAATGATCAGGAAACAATTACATTTTTCTTTTTCATTAAAATAAATGAAAGTTTCGTTTCAGTTTAATCACTCAGTTGTGTCCAACTCTTTGTGACTGAAGCATGCCAGGCCTCCCTGTCCATCACCAACTCCTCTAGCTTGCCCAAACTCATGTTTCAACTGATTGAATAATAATAATAATTAAAACAATCACCAGTATTATTCCTCCAGTTTCCAAATATTCACCTCATATGTATAACTTCAAAGAAAAAAATAGAATTTCTGGACTAAAGAAAATCCAATCTAACTAATGAAGGAACACCAACTCTTAAATTTTAAATGGGTTTAAAAGTAATCATCCAACTCTATAAAAGCTGTTATCCCTATTACAAGCATGCATTAATTACCTATGTATGGTTAATTATGTTCACTCTCTTTTAACACTATAATTTTGAAAATGAAGCACAAATTGAAGAAAAAATGTGTTAGGTATATAAGATTATATAGCTTTCATTTTCTATTTTATTTAATAACCAACAACATGCATCTCATAAAATTTATTCGCTCTACTTTGCTAACAAGTGTCATAAATAATTCCTCCCTGCTGAACCAAGATGTTTATTTACAGTACTAAACCAAGAAATGCCCTAAAACATTGAAAAAATTATGGTAATAAAACAGGTGAAGAGAGTAATGAATTTAAATGTTTTGCCATTAATTGTAATTCTTCATCCTAAATATCAAAATGCTATTGTTAAATGGTGGACTTGGTTTCCTATTTTTTCAAAGTGTCGTCATATTTACCCTTCAATAATCCCATAAAACTACAATGTAAACAAAAGGATATTCATGACAGCTTAAATGTATAGACAGTAAGCCTCTACAGATCAATGTGTTAAGAATTTCTGTTGTTCTTCATTTAATTCTTCTAGTAAGTGTAGATAATAAAAACTCTTGGAGCACTACTTTGTACCTTTATTCACCATAAGTTCCTTTTCTTCTATTTCCATTATTTTGCCTACAGGGGACTATAGTTCAGTTACTCATATTCCTCCACTGAAATGTGTACAGCACTGTTTTATCTGACCATAACAAGTTGCAGTCACAAAGAAGGCATCATTTTTGGTGGTAATGGGATCACAGGCTATCGATGATGGGGCAGATACTATTGGTAACCATTCCAAACATACTTCTGCTGCATTTCTCTGTTGCATTTCTGTCAATTATTCTCTCTATTGTTTTCCCATTTTCAGTTTCATTGATTTCTGCTCCGATGTGTATTAATGACTTATCTGAACTTACTTTCAGTTTCTTCTGCTCTTCTTATTCTAGATTTTTGAGGTAGAAAATTGGGTTGTCATTGAGATCTTTCTCCTTCTTTTCTAATGTAAGTCTTTAAGTGCTACTAAGTTCCCTCTTGGCACTACTTTAGGTATTTCTTACATATTTTAATGTATATATTTCTATAGTCTCAAGATTTGGAGATGAAGAGGTTTTCCTGGTTGTTGCTTATTCACCTATTTGAGGTGGAGGGGGAGCACTTCTTGGGATAAGCATTTATTATTAGTAGGTTAGAATCCCCACTGCATGTTTCCTTCTCCAGTTACTTCAGCATTTTAGTACAGAAATGGAGGGTTCTGACCCCAAAGAGAAAAAAGTGCTCCTCTCTTGGCTTTTGTTATCAGAGTTTGTAATTGATTGCCCTTACCAGTGAATCCAGGCTTGCTGAATCTTGGCAGAGAAAATCCTGACACCTACCTGGGTGTCTTCCGGTGCTAATCTGAGACAAGAATGCCGAAATTGAGGGTATATGGAACTTCAGATACCCTCCCACTTTGATTCTCCTCCAGTAGTATATTCTCACATCAGTCTTCCTTCCTCTTACCACTTGTCAGCATCCTTCTTTGGTTGTCTCCCACATTATTTAAGAGTGTTATATAGTTTAACGAGTGAGAGAGAAGTAGAAGAAACTGGCCTATACCATATTGTCCAGACCAGAAGTCCCTTTTAATTCTTTCTGAAGTTTCAAGTCCTTTCCTATATATCATTTTGAGATCTTCCTTTAACTATTTAAGATTATGTTTACTAGCAGCATGTTCTCTTGGTTTTCCTTTGTCTGAGAATGTCTTTATATTCTTTTGATTCCTGAAGATATTTTAGCTAGATATAGAATTTGCAATTGGCGATTCTTTTCTTCTAACGCTTAAAAAATGCTGTGTCATTTTCTTCAGACTTCCATGTTTTCAGATTAGAAATCCATTGTTATTCAATATGGTTGTTCCCTTTTAGGTAATGTGTCATGTGACACTAAGTTCTTTCCATAGTTTTTTACTTAATTTTCAGAATTCTAATTATGATGTATTTTGGTGTGGATTTCTTTAGGTCTCCTATTTTGCTCAGTATCTTGATCCTATAGTTTTATAGCTTTCATAAAATTTGGAGAGTTTTCTGTCATTATGTCTTTTATATTTTTTAAATTCTCCTTTCTCCTCTTCCTCTCAGTTTCCATGAAATAAAAAATGAGCTATCCACTTTTGTCCAACTGTTTCCTCAAACTGTTATTTCAGTCAGCTTTTTCTCTATATTTCAGATTGTGCTTAGTTGCTCAGTCATGTCTAACTCTTTGTGACCTCATAGACTGTAGCCCACCAGTCTCCTCTGTTCATGGAGATTGTTCAGATTAGGTAAATTCTATTGGACTGTCATCAAATTTTTTACTTCTACCCTTTGTCATCTCAACCCTCCTATTAACTTGATCAAGCAACTTTGTTTTTCTTGTACTCTTCAATTTTATAATTTCTATTTGGCACTTTTGACATATATTTCTTTACTGAGTTTTTTTTTTTTTTCATTTGTTTGAAGAGAATTTTGAATTGCATGTTGGAATTTTTTTATAATGATTGTTTTAAAAGATTTGATAAATAATTTCAACATCAAATTCATCTCCCTGTTGGTTTCTGTTTATGATATTTTTCTCACTCATTCTTGGTATGAAGAGTTATTTTTTATTTGAATCCTAGAAACATAAATTACATTTTAAAAATTGTGGAATCTAATTTTAAAGCTGGTTGTACCCCTGTTGAGGCATACCACTATAGCTGCTCAGGTGTTTATGTTTAACTTCCCACTGGGCTCCACCAACACCATCCGGAGAAATGTGGGTCACTGACCCACACCATCTTCTTGTCTCCAACTTGGAGAGTGTGATTACCTCTCCACTGGCCTCACAGAGTTAAGAGAAAGGGGAATTGAACGATTGACAGATACTACCTTAATGTGCATGGTAGAGTTCTAGCTTAGTACCTCATGTTTTCTGCTGACATAGAGGGCCAGAGAAGCAAGTGCAATCAAGTCCTACTGTGCAACACCTTAATCTGTCTCCTTCATTGCAGGTGGATGGTGGGCTTGCCACTGGGCTTTGCTACTCTATCATGGAAGGCACTGAAGTGCCCAGGAGTCCCAACTCACAATGCCTCACTGAGTATCATTGCTACTTCATAGGTGTTGAGATTTATCTATTCTACTGGGCCACACTGACCCCAGGTATGTGTGAAAAGTAAAATTCTGATTAGTTTGGACTCTCACTGCCTTGACTTGTCTCCTTGACACTAGGTGCTGATGGTAGATGAGGTGTAACTATGAATGGTCACTAGCTCATCTCAGTACTGCCTTCTTAAGCTTCCTTGCTTCAGGGTGGGAGTTGAGGCACAGCTTGGCAGCAGACCTCATGGATACTACCTTGGTTGGGAAATTGGAGTACCAGCAACTTCCTCAAGATTGAAGACAGAACATAAGCTTTTCTCCCACATAAACACTACCTCAGTAGAAGAATTATAACACTCGCTATCTCCATGGACAGAGAAAACAAGATCAACTCCCTGATAAGACTCCAAAAACACTGCCAAGTGGGGCAATCAGAGTGCTGCTGTCTGATTCTACAGAGCATGCAAAGGATTGGGTGGAGGTCCAGCTACCTGATTAGTCACTTGGAACTCACAGTATGGGGTTACAGGTGATGCATGAAGGAGTATGGACAGTTACATATAGTTTGGGAAGGCTAGTAAGATGTCTATGTCCTAATATCTAGAATCTTTAAATATGTTATGTGGAAAACAGAATTTTTCAGATATAATTAAGATTATGGGCCTTCAATGGAGAGATTAGATTAGACAGGTGGGTCCAGTATGATCACATAAGTCCTTAAAAATAGAGAATTTTTCCTGGCTAAGGTGAATCAGATGTAGTAGAAGAGAAAGAAAAAATGCTATAGCTAGGAACGTCATATCTATTCCAGTTGAGAGAATGATTTGATTCATGATTGCTGGCTCTGAGATTAGAGGCATACACTTAAGGGCCAGAGAGAAATCTATAGTGATGTCTCTGAAGTTCTCAATCATTTTTCTTTTGATAAAAGCAAGACTCAAATATTTTCTAATTTTAAAACTGTATCAGTCTCCTTTAATCATAGAGTTTTGAGTTCTTTATAGGGTCTCCTGCATTGGCAGGCAGATTATTTACCACTGCACCACCTGGGAAACTCTAATATCAACTGACCCGTCTTTAAGTTCACAAATAATTCCTTCTGCCAGCTGAAATTTCCTGTTGAACTGCTCTCATGAATTTTACATTTGTTTTATTTTCCAAGTCCAGAGGTTCTTTTTTGTTTGTTTAAATAAAATTTCCAGCTGTTTATTCCCATCTCTTTATTTAATGAAACATTATTCTCATACTTTCCTTTTTCAGGGAAAAAATAGTTACACTGTTTATTTTTAACAAATGTCCTCAGGAAAAGATTGCTCACACAGAGAAAGTTCTGTATCAAGACATATACATATAAGCCTTGCAATGAGGATTTCTGGGGGAATTGTCAGAGATGTCAAATAATTATAATTCTCTAAGAATTTTGCTTTAGAGGCATACTAATGTTGTTTTGTACCTTTCAGTGGCTGCTAGACTGTTGGTTTATACTGCAGTTGTGGGACTATTGATTTTTATAGCTTCTGCAGGGTTGGGTAGAGAGTTGGGAATAAGGCAAGTTAAAGTGTCACTGCTGTTGTTTAGTTGCTAAGTCATGTCTGACTCTTTGTGACTCCATGGTCTGCAGCATGCCAGGCTCCTGTCCTCCATCATCCCTCGGATGTTCAAATTCATGTGGAGTCAGTGATGTTTTCTAACAATTTTTCTGAGAAGAAAAGTTTTCATTTCTAACTACTGAATATGATGTTAGTTGTTGTCTCCTCATATACAGTGTTTACTATGTTGAGGAAATTTCATCATATGCTTGGCTGTTAAGTGTTTTTATCATGAAAAGACATGGAGTTTTGTCAAAATTTTTTTTTTTCTGTATTTCTGTATCAGTTAGGATGACCACATAATTTTTGTCCTCACCCTATTAGTATGGAACAGTGCATTCACGGATTTTCATATGTTGAAAAATCCTTTCATTTTAGGAAAAAAAAATCTTTTAAATGCTCTGTTGAATTCAGTCTGCCAATATTTTATTGAGGTTTTATATTAATATTAATTAGGGATATTGACTTGTAGTTTTATTTTTGTATGATATCCTTGTCTGGCTTTGGTGTGATGGTAATGCTGGCTTTACAGAATAAGACTGAAAATGTTTACTCCTTTCAACTTTTTTGAAGAGTTTGAAAAGAATCGTTACATTTCTCTAATTGATAGAATTCACCAATAAAGCATTTGGTCCTGTGCTTTTCTCTGTTGGATGGTTTTTGATTGCTGATTCAATATCTTTAACAAGTTACAGGTCTACTCAGATATTCTATTTCTTCATAATTGAGTCTTGGTAGGTTGTGTGTTTTTAGAAATATATCCATGTAGTTTTTCTACTTTGTTGCCACACAGTTGTTCACAGTATCATGTCCTACAACTTTTTATTGCTATGGCATTGGCTGTAATTGCTCATCTTTAATTTCTGATTTTAGTTATTTGAGTATTCCTTCTCCGATTTTTCTTTTTCTTTCTTTTTTTTTTTTTTTTTTTTGCTCCTTTGAGTTGATAATATGAAAGTGCTGCACTCAATATGCCAGCAAGTTTGGGAAACTCAGCAGTGGCTACAGGACTGGAAAAGGTCAGTTTTCATTCCAATCCAAAAGAAAGGAAATGCCAAAGAATGTTCAAACTACCATTCAAAGGCACTCATCTCACATGCTAGTAAAGTAATGCTCAAAATTCCCCAAGCCAGGCTTAAGCAATACATGAACCATGAACTTCCAGATGTTCAAGTTGGTTTTAGCAAAGGCAGAGGCACCAGAGATCAAATTGCCAACATCCGCTGGATCATGGAAAAAGCAATATAGTTCCAGAAAAACATGTATTTCTGCTTTATTGACTATGCCAAAGCCTTTGACTGTGTGGATCACAATAAACTGTGGAAAATTCTGAAACAGATGGGAATACCAGACCACCTGACCTGCCTCTTGAGAAACCTATATGCAGGTCAGGAACCAACAGTTAGAACTGGACATGGAATAACAGACTGGTTCCAAATAGGAAAAGGAGTACATCAAGGCTGTATATTGTCACCCTGCTTATTTTACTTATTTGCAGCGTACATCATGAGAAATGCTGGGCTGGAGAAAGCACAAGCTGGAATCAAGATTGCCGGGAGAAATATCAATAACCTTGGATATACTGATGACACCATCCTTATCATAAAACACAAAGAAGAACTAAAGAGCCTCTTGATGAAAGTGAAAGAGGAGAGTGAAAAAGTTGGCTTAAAGGTCAACATTCAGAAAATGAAGATCATGGCATCTGGTCCCATCACTTAACAGCAAATATATGGGGAAACAGTGGGAACAGTGGCTGACTTTATTTTGGAAGGCTCCAAAATCACTGCAGATGGTGATTGCAGCCATGAAATTAGAAGACACTTGCTCATTGGAAGAAAAGTTATGACCAACCTAGACAGCATATTAAAAAGCAGAGACATTACTTCATCAACAATGGTCCATCTAGTCAAGGCCATGGCTTTTCCAGTAGTCATGCATGGACTGATGTTGAAGCTGAACCAATACTTTGGCCACCTGATGCGAAGAGCTGATTCATTTGAAAAGATCCTGATACTGGGAAAGATTGAGGGCAGGAGGAGAAGGGGATGACAGAGGATGAGATAGTTGGATGGCATCACTGATTCAATGTGCATGGGTTTGGGTAGACTCCAGCAGTTGGTGATGGACAAGGAGGCCTGGCATGCTGCAGTTCATGGGTCACAAAGAATCAGACACGACCGAGCAACTGAACTGAACTGAGTTGATAATTTCAAATAATTTGTCTTGAAGTTTGCTAATAATTTATGCCTAGTCAAGTCTATCTTTGAGCAACTTTTGATTTTTTTCAACTCACTTATTGTATCTTTCAACATCAAAATTTCTATTTGGTTCTTTTTATATGTTGATAATTTAAATTTATTGATATTATCATTTGGTTTATGCAATATTTTCCTGATTTTGTTTAGTTGCCTAAAAACATAAATCTGTGCCCTCACTGAACATTATTTAGGCAGAAGTTTTAGTTTCTTTGTTCAGTAATTTAGAAATACATGTTCTATAGATCAGTCTGTGGAGATTTACTTTGCTTTTTTAGTTGTTTCATTTTCCCCTGTTTGTACACATATGATTTATGATATTAATAATAATAAAAAAGAGGCTCTTCTCCTAGTGTTTAGGAACCATCTTTTTGCAGGGTGAGTCTCTTCACCAATCAGCCCAGCTAGAGTTTCAATTATTTCTCAAAACTTTTCTAGTCATGTGTCTTCCCTGAGCGTGGACATCTCTTTTTATTCTAGCATATACAGCTACTTTTAACTACCTTAATTTCCCTGTTCATTTCAGTTCCGTTCAGTTCAGTCCCTCAGTAGTGTCCAACTCTTTGTGTCCCCATGGACTGCAGCACTGCCAGGCCTCCCTGTCCTTCACCAACTCCCAGAGCTTACTCAAACTCGTGTCCATCCAACCATCTCATCCTCTGTCATCCCCTTCTTCTCCTCCCTTCAGTCTTTCCCATCATCAGGGTCTTTTCAAATGAGTAAGTTCTTCCCTTAATGTTCCAGCTTCAGCATCAGTCCTTCCAATGAATATTCAGGACTGATTTCCTTTAGGATGGACTGGTTGGATCTCCTTGCTGTCCAGGGAACTCTCAAGAGTCTTCTCCAACACCACAGTTCAAAAGCACCAATACTTTGGTGCTCAGCTTTCTTTATCATCCAACTCTCACATCCATATGTGACTATTGGAAAAACCATACTTTGACTAGACGAACGTTTTTTTGTCAAAGTAATGTCTCTGCTTTATAATATGCTGTCTAGTTTGGCCATAACTTTTCTTTCAAGGAGCAAGCATCTTTTAATTTAATGGAGCAGCCAACACCTGCAGTGATTTTGGAGTTCTTTTTCACTTTCTACCATAAGGGTGGTGTCGTCCGCATATCTGAAGTTAGTGATATTTCTCCCAGCAATCTTGATTCCAGCTGATTTCATCCAGTTCAGCATTTCTCATGTTGTACTCTGCATATGAGTTAAATAAGCAAGGTGACAATATACAGCCTTGACATGCCCCTTTCCTAATCTGGAACCAGTCTGTTGTTCCATGTCCACTTCTAACCATTGCTTCCTGACCTGCATACAGATTTTCTCAGGAGGCAGATCAGGTGGTCTGGTATTCCCATCTCTTTCAGAATTTTCCACAGTTTGTTGTGATCCACACAGCCAAAGGCTTTAGCAAAGTCAACAAAGCAGAAGTAGATGTTTTTTCTGGAAATTTCTTGCTTTTATGATGACCTGACAGATGTTGGTAATCTGATATCTTGTTCCTCTGCCTTTCCTAAATTCATCTTGAACATCTGGAAGTTCACAGTTCACATATTGTTCAAGCACATCTTGGAGTATTTTGAGAATTAATCTGTTAGCTTGAGATGGCTGCAATTGTGCAGTAGTTAGAGTATTCTTTGGCATTTCCTTTCTTTGGGATTGAAATGAAAACTGACCTTTTCCAGTCCTGTGGCCACTGCTGAGTTTTCCAACTTTGCTGGCATATTGAGTGCAGCACTTTCACAGCATTATCTCTTAAGATTTGAAATAACTCAACTGGAATTCCATTACCTCCACTAGCTTTGCTCAAGGTGATGGTTCCTAAGGCCCACTTGACTTTGTATTCCAGGATGTCTGGCTCCAGGTGAGTGATCACACCATCATGATTATCTGAATCATGAAGATTGTCTTTGTATAGTGCTTTGTGTATTCTTGCTACCTCTTCTTAATATCTTCTGCTTCTCTTAGGTCCAAACCATTTCTGTCCCTTATTGTGCTCATTTTTGCATGAAAATTTCCCTTGATATCTTTAATTTTTTTGAAGAGATCTCTAGTCTTTCCCATTCTATTGTTTTCCTCTATTTCTTTGCATTCATCACTGAGGAAGGCTTCCTTATTTCTCCTTGCTATTCTTTGGAACTCTGCATTTAAATGGGTATATCTTTCCCTTTCTCCTTTCCATTTTCTTCCCTTTTCCTTTTCTCCTTTCACTTTTATTCTTTTCATGGATATTTTCAAGGCCTTCTTAGATAACCATTTTGACTTTTGGTAATGGTCTTGACCCCTTTCTCTTGTACAATGTCACAAGCCTCCATCCATAGTTCTTCAGGCATTCTGTCTATCAGATCTAATCCCTTGAATTTGCCTATTATTTCATGGCAAATAGATGGGGAAGAAGTGGAAGCATTGGCAGATTTTATTTTCTTGGGTTCCAAAATCACTGTGACCATGACTGTAGCCACAATATTAAAAGATACTTGTTCCTTGCAAGAAAAGCCATGACAAACCCAGACAGCATGTTCAAAACAGAGACATCACTTTGCCAACAAAGTTCTGTATAGTCAAAGGTATGATTTTTCCAATAGTCATATATGGGTGTGAGAGTTGAGCCACAAAGTTGAGCACCAAAGAACTGATGTTTTCGATCTGTGGTGTTGGACAATACTCTTGAGAGTCAATTGGACAGCAAGGAGATCAAATTTGTCAATGTTAAAGGAAATCATCCCTGAATATTCATTGGAAGACTGATGCTGAAGCTGAAGCTCCAATGCTTTGCCCACCTGATACAAAGAGCTGACATATTGGAAAAGACCATGATTCTAAAAATCGAGGGATGGAGAAGGACTGGGCAATAAAGGATTAGATGGTTGGATGGCAACACCGACTCAATGGACATGAGTTTGAGCAAACTCAGTGGCATAGTGAAGGATAGAGGAGCCTGGTGTGCTGCGGTCCATGGGGTTGCAAAGAGCTGATCACGACTTAGCCACTGAACAACAAAATACTCACCCTCAGTAGCACCAGGCTTCCATTTCTATTGAGTTACTATACCTAACATTGTTTGCTCCCTCCATCACCTCCCTATAGAGCTTCATACTCCCTGCTGCTCTAATGCCCCATGTTACTCGTCTTCAACGTCTAATCCAAATTACATCACTAGTTCCCCAAGCAGTCCAACTCAAGTGATGCATACAATAACCAGTCCTTTGTGCAGACACAAGAAACATTCAAAACATTAGATAAAGTTTCCACGTTTTTCAGGAGCCAGTAACTGGGAGGTTTCCTTCTGATTGTGTTGAACTACACTGGGTCAGGTGATTGGCAACGATGAACACATGAGAAAAACAAAACAAAACAAAAAAACTCTTTGTAGTCAAATTCCTTCTTAATTATTCAGTGCTTCATGCTGCTCCTGGATGAGCCCACCAACTACCTGAACCTTGATGCTTGTGTGTGTTTAAGAACTAAAGACTTTTAAGCACATCTAGGTCCTCATCTCCCATTCCAAGGACTTTCTGAATGATGTCTATATCAACAACATTAACACTTGAAATAAGAAAATAAAGTTTCTTGTCGGGTAATTGTGGTCAGTATGTGAGGACATGACCGGAGGTGAAAGAGAATCAGATGAAGAGGTTTCACAGGGAGCAGGATCAAATTGCATACATGAAGAACTATACTGTTTGGTTCAGTCATGGTAATGCCAAGCTGATTTAGCAGACCCACACCAAGGAGAAGACACTACAGAAAATGATGACATCAGGACTGACAGAGAGAGCTGTGAGTGACAAGACACTGTCATTTTATTTCTCACCATGTGGAATGATCCCTCCACCCATTATCATTGTGCAAAGTGTCACTTCAAATAAACAAAAGACAGGACTTGCATCTACAACAATCTAAAATTATGTGTCAGTTACGACACATGAATGACTTTGGTGGGGCCCAATGGAACAGAGACGTCAGCTCTTCTGAAACTGATCACTGGAGAGCTAATAATTGCAGACAGAATGACCTGAAAACACTCTCAACATCAAAAGAATACATTACCATCAGCATTTATAAGAGCAAGCGGACTTAGATCTTTTTCCTTTGGAGTGCATGATGAATGCTATCCAGAGAGCAAGGTGAAGGAAGAAATGAAGAAGATGATTGTGCAACTGGTCTCCTTGGGAAACAGCAGGTCATCCCAGTCCAGAACCTATCTGATGGGCAGAAGTCTTGAGGGTGTATGGTCTGGCAGAACCCCTACATGCTCTTCTTGGATGTACCCGGATATTGATACCATCAATGCCCTAGAAGATGGCATCAGTGATTTTGAGGGTTGTGTGTTGCTAATCAGTCATGGTTTCAAACTTCTTCAGCAAGTTGCACAAGAATTACAGTTCTGTGAGAAATAGAGAATCATCAGGTGGCCTAGAGACATCATGGTCTACAGGAAGAACCTCAAGTCCAAGCTGGTGGGCAAGGAGCCGCAACTCACAAGGAGGACCCACAACATGTGAGCCCTTGCCGGCCCCCTAGGCCAGGTTCCTGGAGTTGTACTCCCACATTGCTGAAATACTATTCCCCAGTCCCTCCCCCGCCAACATTAACCTTAGCTACACTCTGATCTTATCTACAGCTGGACAGTACCTGTCCATCTCCTGTCCTTCCAGATACATCTGTCCATGTTTCCTGCCAGCTTTTTGCTGGTTCTGACTGCAATATAATTATTTAAGGGTGTAACTTTTAAACATGTGTGACATCTATAAAGTATCTCCCAGAAAAGGAAAAGACTAAAAAAAAAAAAGAAAAAAGTCCAATCAGAAAATGTTTGATAAAGTGGTCTTGTATTCAAAAGTTTATCATCCAACATGTGAGATATAAAATTTTGTTTAACAAATATATACCTTCAAATACATTTTCTAAATGAGATATCTGTTTTTCCAACTAAAATTTCATATTGAGTATACTTTTTAAAATTAATTTTTAAAACATTTTTGAATTTTATTAAAATGTAAATATATTTTATATAAATTTTAAACTTTTCATAAAAAATCGTGTCTTTGATGTAAAGCTATTTTAGTTATAGCTGCACATATGACAGTGTTAAAATAACATCCAGGAAATCAAGAAGCTATTTACTTGTCTTTTCATTTTAAACTTTTTAATGTCAAAATTTATACCTACATGATTTACTATATTCTGTGTTGATGGAGTTAACAAAATTCTGTATGCTTGTAAAATTCAAAGAATCTACTTGCCAATGCAGGAGACTCAGAAGATGTTGGTTTGATCCCTAGGTCTGGAAGATCCCCTGGAGGAGGGAACGGCAACCCACCCGAGTATTCTTGGCTGGAAAATTCTACGGACAACGGAGCCTGGAAGGTGCAGTCAGACATGACTGAGCACACACTCATACACAATTTTATATAACTTTTCAAATATATTTTGAAATTATATACTTTCTTTAATTTATAAAAGAGAAGATGTATGATCTACCTTATTAATTACTAACTTTAGAATAGCATATGTTGGTGCTAAAAGTAGTATTCTAAATTATGTAACAGTTCCCTGGATTGGGAAGATCCCCTGGAGAAGGGAACAGCTACACTCTCCAGGATTCTGGCATGGAGAATTCCATGGACTGTACAGTCCATGGGGTTGCAAAGAGTCAGACACAACTGGGTGACTTTCACTTTTCTATTCCCCTCATTTTGCAAATGGCAAAATTTAGTGCTCTGAGGTTAATGTGTTTATCTCTGTTAGCGGAAGGAACAGGGGTACAAGAGTTGGAAGATGATGTAGAAATGAACTTAGAGCTAAAGCCTGACTTTCAGTGAGGTGAATACCATCACTATTTCATTTCCAATTAGAAAGCAAAGATTTGTGAGAAAGATCAGAAACATAGTTTTTGTTTTTCTTTCTGTCAAACAACATTTCAAACCATTGGAGTAGTCTACATTATTTTGTTTTTCAAACTACTGGAATAGCTTACATTGCTCTGACTTCAGTATGACAACAGCCAAGATACCAATTGGACTCAGAACAAGCAAAGACAAAGCCCACATTAAAACTGCCCTATATTTACTACACTCCTAGTTAACCATCTTACCAATAAAATTATAATGAAAGTATCCAGGCAAATAATCATAAAGTAATTGCGGGATGAGAAACATTTAGTCTGGATAACTCTATCATCAGATTGGTAGAAAATCTGGAGGGCTTGAAATAAAGAAAAGAACTGAGGTCAAAAACTGCATTTACTTTGTTTTGAAAGTGTAAACTATAGGAGAGGTGTATTTTTTAGTTACCAGCATTTCATGTTTTTCCCATTTCACTCTAAATTAGTATTAGGTAAGGAATATTGCCATGTTTACATAATTTCACCATTGTTTCTCAGATTGAAATACCAAATTGAGATATCAGAATGGAAAAACTAAACTTTGCCTCCTGGTGTTCATGATGATTTATCTCTCATTTATGATACAACACATTCTTCTCAGTCCGTCTTTTCAAGAACATTTTATGAAAAAGTTGGTTAAATAAATATTCAAGATTTATGTTATGAGTATGTAAATGCTATTCAAAAATGTAACCACACAGCAAAATATGATTATTTATTTCCATGAAAAATTCTTATTTTCTTGGTTCTAATAATTATCTTGCTTCATTTGCTTACTCACTGACTACCTCACACTCCTCTGCTGTGTTGAGATACATCAGTTCAGTTCAGTTGCTCAGTCATATTCAACTCTTTGTGACCCCGTGAACTGCAGAAGGTCAAGCTTCCCTGTCCATCACCAACTCCCAGAGCTTGCCCAAACTCATATTCATTGAGTCAATGATGCCATCTAAACATCTCATCCTCTGTTGTCCCATTCTCCCCCTGCCTTCAATCTTTCCTAACGGTCAGAGTGTTTTCCAGAGTCAGTTCTTCACATCAGGTGGCCAAAGGATTGGAGCTTCAGCTTCAGCATCAGTCCTTCCAATTTATATTCAGAACTGATTTCCTTTAGGATTGATTGGTTTGATCTCCTTGCAGTCCAAGGGGCTGTCAAGAGTCTTCAACACCACAGTTCAAAGTATCAATTCTTCAGTGCTCTGCTTTCTTTATGGTGTAACTCTCACATCCATGCATGATTACTGGAAAAACCATAGTCTTGACTAGATGGACCTTTGTCAGCAAAGTAATGTATCTGTTTTTTAAAATTCTGTCTAGGTGTTCCATAGTTTTTCTTCCAAGAAGCAAGTGTCTTTTAATTTCATGGCTACAGTCACCATCTGAAGATAATGTATAAAATTTATCTTCCTAATAAAATATCTCCCAAGTCATATAATCTGCTTCAATTTTAATGGATTATTTCATAAATCCTATATACAGTTGTCATCTTAATTGTCTTGTCCTGGGAACTCCCTTTATCTCTTCATTTTGTTTATTTTAATTTATCTCTTTTTCTTTGTTTACTTCTTTTTTTGTTGTGGCATTTTAATATTTATTTAATATACATTTGATGTCCTGGGTAGCTCAAATGGTAAAGAATCTGCCTGCAATGCAGGAGACCTGTGTTCGATCCCTGGGTCAGGAAGATCCCCTGGAGAAGGGCATGGCAACCCACTCCAGTATTCTTGCCTGGAGAATTTCATGGACAGAGGAGCCTGGTGGGCTTCAGTCTATGGGGTCACATAGAGTCAGACCAACTGAGTGACTAACAGAACAGCACAGCAGCAATACACATTATAAATTGCCTATTTAGTATACATTACAGAGAGAATAGCCTATGTTGTATTAATACAGTTTATCTATTATGTGTATAACACATTTTATATTAGACTAATATTTTATATTATTTCTGTTAAATACACATACACAACAAAATAATCCGTTATGTATTTTCCTCTAAAAATCATTTCCAAATGCATGCTTTATTTAATATTTAACCTATATATCACTTTGGGCATACACATCAACCAATTATTTCCTAAAGAAACTGTCTCAAAGTTACTCTTGTGAGAGTCTGTATGTCTTAAGCTGTTTTTATTCTACCTTCACAGTTGACTGGTAGTTTGGGCAGAAGATCATAGTTTCAAATAATGAAGTATCTTAGATCAAAGGAATTGAAAATTTGATCCTGCTTCAGACACTGTAAACTGACCCATTAGTGCTTTAAAAGGTTATGAAATATTTACTTTCCTTTCTTAAATGACCTATTTGACTGGAATATAGAACATGATGCAAGATGAAGAAAGGGATTTGTCAGTGAAATCAGCTAGTAGGTTGTTTTTATAATCCAAGTGAGAGAGGGTAGTGTCCCTGGACTGAGGTAAGAACAGTGTTGAAAATCTAGGCATCAGTTTTAAACTGGCTGAAGTAAAGCAATGAGGAATAAATGTTTTATCTGTATAGGAACTACTTTAACAATCACTGACCAGTGAAAAAGGGTTGGAGCATGCTCTCCTTGTGGGGCATCTTTGCATTTAAGTAAAGATAATTTTTAAAACTTCATTCCAACAAATGCAGTTAGAGTGGGTTTACACTGTAGCTGACTTTGGTTTTGTGAATTTCCAAAGGGTCAGAAAATTCCTTGTGACTACCCAGTTCTCCTCAAAATTGAATTACCCTCTTTCTGTAGCAGTGTGAAAGTGTCAGTCGCTCAGTCACATCCAACTCTTTGTGACTCCATGAACTGTAGCCCATCAGCCTCCTCTGTCCATGGGATTCTCCAGGCAAGAATACTGGAGTAGGTTGCCTAAATTCATTTCAGTGTAGTACTTACCCTCAGGATTAATAAACAGCAAGTTGAAAAGCAGTTTTGTGTTATAGGATGGCAACTAAGTTCCTTTTCACAAGTAATTGATGTATCACTAAGTTGGTGATTCTAAAAATGTATTGCAAACCATCCTAATGAGAATTGCCTATGGTGTTAGTTAAAAAGCAGAGACTTTTAATCCCCACCCCTGAAAGTATATACTAATACAGTCTGATGGTTGAGCCCAGGAATCTGCATTTTAAAAAAAACCTCTCCTGGAGTGTTATGTACTGTAAATTTTGAGAACCACTGGGAATGTTTGGTGAGAAGCTAATACCTTCATTTGGAATAATTCAGGTTGATTTTGAAGTTGGATACAAGGATAATACACAATGAAACTGCATTGTTAATGAATGATCATTGCAATTTGATATTTGGGAGGCTAACCTTTTAGCATGAATCTACAAATAAATATTACAGATGTTGTATGGTTTTAATGGTATGAATTAATATCCTAGAAGCATAACACATCTGGACTAACCTGAGAATTACTGAGGTGAAACAATAATATCATCAAAAAAATACCACCGTCTGAAGGAAATGGCAACTCACTCCTGTATTCTTGCCTGGAGAATCCCATGGACAGAGGAGCCTGATGGGCTGCAGTCCATGGGGTCGTAAAGAGTCAGACACAACAGAACGACTTCACTTTCACTTTCATGATCAACACAAGTTACTGCCAGGACGTAATTAGATTATGAAACATTACTTTCTCTTTCAAAAGCAGAAAACGGATTTGACGAATTATTGCATGAAACCTTCCAATTTATAGTTAGTGTTTACACGCATTTTAAAAACTCTGCATCATTTATTGTTATTGTGAACAAGTTCTGCATGATTTAAGGAGAGGTCTTGCATTCAGATAATACAGATGTTTTTATCAGGGAGTTAATAAACACACCATTAATAAGTAATCCAGCAGTATAATGAAACCATCACCTAACAAAAGTGACACAGTACATTGCTCACTGTAGCAAGTAATTAAAATGAAACAAGTTTGTTATTTTTAGGATAATGAAAGGAAATAACTACAAGGAGCTGAGAGGGCTTTTTGTTTGAAAAACCAGGAGATTTCTGGTTGTGTTTTTCATCTGCATTACAATGCTTTCTTCCCTCGTAACCTTTTGACATCTTGCACTTTTAAAATGCACCATTTTTAAATGTTTCACTTGGGTAGTGGAGCAATGATGCCTTTCATTTATTGTGCAATGATGTTTGCATTTTTCCTGTAGGATTATATTCTATATAATTCTTCTCTTATAGATTGATAATTCACCATATGATTTGGCAGAAGTAAAGCTTCCTTCAATCTCAAGCCAATAAAATGCAGCTGTTGTTTATACAGAACTAAATATGTACTAAAGACTAGGCTAAGGGCTTTGTCCCTGGATCGTATTTCACTTTCATTAGAATTAGCTTGTGCAGGAAGAAAAGTGAAGGTACAGAATTCAGTAAGCCATTTAAGATCATTCAGTACCTTTCTTTTTTTTTTTTCCTTTTCATACTTAAACTTCATTCTTTATTTCATCCTTATTTCATGGTCTTCCTGTTGGCATTAGAAAGGGAAGTTTTTCCACTCCCAAAGAGTATTTCCTCCTTCACTTAATGAAAGCTATAAGCCAGAAACATTGCAGGCTGAAAGGGGAAAGTTGGTAGTCTGGCAAAGAAGTCTTAACTTCCAGTAGAATCAAAAGCAAAGCTGGAGACAAGTTTAAGGTCGAGAATCTGAGTGGTTTTTCCTGGTTCCTTGAGTCAAACAGTGTGACTTCCTCATTTGCTTTCATTTCTAATCCTGAGAACTCCAGATATACCCAAGATCAAAAAAATAAAGAAAGAGAATAAAGAAATGAAAAGAAAAACACATTCCAAAATCAAATAAATGATTTCTTGATTATCTGGGTCACTGGTCCTCTCCACTAACATGTATAATCAAGAGCTGATGATGCCATATATGATAAGTAATTCTTTGATAAAAAATTTGATACTTAATTTCTTAAAGGAGTTTCATTTTTGTTTTTGCAAGTTTTAGTTCTGACAAGCCTATTCCTGAAGAATGCCCTGTTTAGTCCTCTGGGTTTTTGAATGTCATTTGAAATACTTTTAGCCATTTAAGAAAAAGGAAGACAAAGTCATGATTCAGGAGTGGAAAAAAGAATCCAGCCAGGAGTAACAGCTTAATTCAGACTGGACAGCAGAATGCATGAACTCTGGCTGTTGAAATAACAGTTTAGCAATCCTAAACTAGACTCATGTCAAAATGAAGCTTTCACTCATCCCCCAGCCCCTCACTGTACTCTTTTCTCTTTCATACAGCTTTTATAATGTACTTGTCAAACTAGTCGTTAAATCACATTTGTATGCTGATCATTGGGCTTCCAAGATGGTCAAAATGAATTGCTTTGAAGCTAGTAATCTGCTAAATTAGCTGCCTTCTTTCATGGTATTCCAGAACAAACAGACGCCCTTTAAAGAAGTCTCCACTCTTGTTTCAAGTGGTTCGAGTCTGTTATTCTTACATAAAGATGTTAGGGTTCTTCCAAAAGAAGTTCAAAGAGAAATTTAGGAATAAAATGTTAAGCAGATTAAAAAGACTTATAGTATAATGACCATGTCACTGAGTAAAAGAGGTTAAAATTGGCCATCACTTTACTGTGTAATCAATTATGTGTTTTTCCTTAACTTGCATAGAAAGTCTCAAGTTAGCCCTAAGTTTTAGAAAGGAATGTCATCACCGGGACAGATGTCAGAATAGTAATTTTCATTGAGCGCTTAGTCTAACACATGGGTCGGGAAGATCCCCTGCATAAGGAAATGGCAACCCATTCCAGTACTCTTGCCTAGAAAATCCCATGGACGGAGGAGCCTGGTAGGCTACTGTCCATGGGGTCAACAAAGAGGAGTTGGACATGACACCACTTCACTTTTCTTTACCGTCTGAGCCATAGGGAAGCCTGCTGTAGTACAGTGCAGAAAAATCCAAACACACTTTTTAAGATGGACCTACACATTTGACTTGCTTATTCTCTGAAGACCATCTTTTTATTCTATTTATTTATTCTTTTTATCTTTTTAATATGTTCTTAAATGTTTCAGCATAATAATGTATTATCTATCATATTTATCATAACGATTAAGAGGAACTAGTAAGATAAGTCACATAAGGTGCTTGGGACATAGTAAAATCACAATAAAAGCTATGCATATTATATCCCATAACACATACTATTTGACATACACTAAATATTTTTGTAGCAATGGAAATAATGTGTATGAATCACATCCTAATGTCTTCACATAGCAGTCACAAGTAAATACTGTCATTCTGTATGTATAAATCACCAATAATTATCTGTGCCTATGAGTGAGGTTGCAAAACTGGAATCCAATGGACTTAACAGTTGTGATACTTTGTAGAACATATTGAAATATTTACCTTTGAAAGAAAAGAGAGAAACTATATCTGCTTTATTTGTATAAACATACAATGTTATAGTCATCTTTAAAACTAAATTAGCTTATTCTCATATACACAAAAATACTCTATAATTTATGACACCACATGAAGATCTTTATTTACAAACATCTAGCCAGATGCACTGCAAGTAACATGATTATGGTTGAACAATTTGTTCTCAAGGAGTCATAATTTCTTGAAAGCTCTATTAACCTTTCCAAGCCACTAGGGTGTCATTTAGTATAATGAGTGCTAGTTTCGTAAGTGGTGTCCCAGTGACCCAAAAGATTTCTCCCAACTTCTAAAAGTGCTCCTTAATCTCCATGGTACAGTTTGCACAGTGGGAAAATATGGTTCATTATCTCACAAACATACATTACAGGCAAAGAACTTAATAATTTCAACATTTTTTTATGCTTAAACTGGGCAACAATAAAATGAGTGTTTCTAAAAATAAAGTGAAAGTCACATGTAGAAAGTCAATTATAATCCAATATTTTCTCTTTTACTGAATTTTGTTTAAAAAATTCTTCTACAAGCCAATTTTAGGACTCCTTTTAAGATGTAAATGAGCATCAGAAGGGAGGGGCTATCTCAGGCTAATTTCCTTAGCTCACTCAGAATGATGATTTTCATCTTCTACTATTGCTCTCCAAGGCCCTTTTCTGGTTCTGCAAACTGATGTTTTGCTCTTTTCAAGCTTGAATGGCAATTGGAACATATTTTTTTAGCTCAATGAATTTGTATCTAGGCAAGTTCCTAATTGCCTTACATACACAGTTTCTTCAATTTTTCTATAAAAAATATTCTTATACAAATCACTGCCTCTATGAAGAATAAAATTTAGATTTCTCTGAATGATAGGAAAAATGAGTAATGGAATAAATATCATATTATTGCAATATTTTCCCATAACACTGCAGACATATCATTTTTGCTTCTCCTTTGTGCATCATAAATATGAGTATACAATTTAAGAAAGAGAGGAAATCACTTATTTCTATTTCTCATTCTTAATCTGAGATCAGAAATCCTTTTTCATAATTATGATCATGTCTGAAACCACTACTTTAGAGATGGAAGGTTAGTTGTTCTTTTGAGAATTTCAACTTAAAATGTAGGATATTTCCACAAAGAGTATTAATGAATGATGAAGCAGAAATGTGTTGGACTCTGTGAAAAACGAGTGGGAGAGTGGTGGGCAGAAGTTTCTCTTTTTACTTAAGTTCCATAAACATTTTTCTTTTTACAAATTTATGTAGAAAATTTTGGTTGCAGAATCAAATTCATTAAGACCTATTTTCATCTTAGTTATATCAAAAGAAAAATATGAATTATACTACAGGGAATAAGGTAGTATATTCCCAACTTTAATGCACCTACAGAAATCACATGGATCATCTTATCAAACTGTAGGTTCTGAGTTTAGTAAGTATTGAGTAGGGCCTCAGATTTTGTGTTTCTAAGAAGCTATTAGGGAATGCTACTGCACCTGATAAATGGACCACATTTTGAGCAGCAAGAGAATAGAAAATAGAGTTATTCCTTTTTTAACATTGTTAGATTTTCAGAGATGCCTGAGGACTTACATGATTAATGCCTACATATCAGTTAGTTCTTTAGTTTAACTGAAAACCAAAAAATAACCTAGTGCAGAGAAAGGATTATAGAATGACAATTCTGATACCGTAATAGTTATCATTTTATTCTGTGAATTTTTAGATTTATGACATAGGTTACCAGAATGCATATATCAGACACAATCTAGAAATTTCGAGAAGAAAGTAGTTTGAGTATGGAGACAATGCAATTATATAGAGGTTCACAACTGTCTGAACACTTATTGAGGAAAAGGGGATAGTTGTTACTATGTAAAAATGAATGGTTTTAAGTTTGTTGTTTTCATGTAATCCCACAAAAAGTAGAAAAGTTTATTTATTAACATGATATGAAACCAGATATAATTTGCATTGCATATTTAATAGGTTTGACCCTATAACCATAACCATGTGTAAGAAATGTTCAGTTCATTTCAGTTCAGTCGCTCAGCCATGTCCGACTCTTTGCGACCCCATGAATTGCAGCACGCGAGGCTTCTCTGTCCATCACCATCTCCCGGAGTTCACTCAGACTCACCTCCATCGAGTTCGTGATGCCATCCAGCCATCTCATCCTCGGTCATCCCCTTTTGCTCCTGCCCCCAATCCCTCCCAGCATCAGAGTCTTTTCCAATGAGTCAACTATTCGCATGAGGTGGCCAAATTACTGGAGCTTCAGCTTTAGCATCATTTCTTCCAAGGAAATCCCAGGGCTGATCTTCTTCAGAATGGACTGGTTGGATCTCCTTGCAGTCCAAGGGACTCTCAAGAGTCTTCTCCAACACCCCAGTTCAAAACCATCAATTCTTCGGTGCTCAGCCATCTTCACAGTCCAACTCTCACATCCATACATGACCACTGGAAAAACCATAGCCTTGACTAGTCGGACCTTAGTCAGCAAAGTAATGTCTCTGTATTTGAATATACCATCTAGGTTGGTCATAATTTTTCTTCCAAGGAGTAAGCGTCTTTTAATTTCGTGGCTGCAGTCACCATTTGCAGTGACTTTGGAGCCCAAAAAAATAAAGTCTGACACTGTTTCCACTGTTTCCCCATCTATTTCCCATGAAGTTATAGGACAGGATGCCATGATCTTTGTTTTCTGAATGTTGAGCTTTAAGCCAACTTTTTCACTCTCCTCTTTCACTTTCATCAAGAGGCTTTTTAGTTCCTCTTCACTTTCTGCCATAAGGGTGGTGTCATCTGCATATCTGAGATTATTGATATTTCTCCTGGCAGTCTTGATTCCAGCTTGTGTTTCTTCCAGTCCAGCATTTCTCATGATGTACTCTGCATATAAGTTAAATAAGCAGGGTGACAATATACAGCCTTGATGTACTCCTTTTCCTCTTTGGAACCAGTCTGTTGTTCCATGTCCACTTCTAACTGTTGCTTCCTCACCTGCATACAGGTTTCTCAAGAGGCAGGTTAGGTGGTTTGGTATTCCCATCTCTTTCAGAATTTTCCACAGTTTATTGTGATCCACACAATCAAAGGCTTTGGCATAGTCAATAAAGCAGAAACAGATGTTTTTCTGGAACTCTCTTGCTTTTTCCATGATCCAGCAGATATTGGCAATTTGATCTCTCATTCCTCTGCCTTTTCTAAAACCAGCTTGAACATCAAAGAGTTCACAGTTCACGTATTGCTGAAGCCTGACTTAGAGAATTTTGAGCATTACTTTACTAGCATGTGAGATGAGTGCAATTGTGCAGTAGTTTGAACATTCTTTGGCATTTCCTTTCTTTTGGATTGGAATGAAAACTTTTCCATTCCTGTGGCCACTGCTGAGTTTTCCAAACTTGCTGGCATATTGAGTGCAGCACTTTCACAGCATCATCTTTCAGGATTTGAAATAGCTCAACTGGAATTCCATCACCTCCACTAGCTTTGTTCATAGTGATGCTTTCTAAGGCCCACTTGACTTCACATTCCAAGATGTCTGGCTCTAGATTAGTGATCACATCATCATGATTATCTGGGTCATGAAGATATTTTTTGTACAGTTCTCCTGTGTATTCTTGCCACCTCTTCTTAATATCTTCTGCTTCTGTTAGGTCCATACCATTTCTGTCCTTTATCGAGCCCATCTTTGCATGAAATGTTCCCTTAGTGTCTCTAATTTTCTTGTAGAGATCTCTAGTCTTTCCCATTCTGTTGTTTTCCTCTATTTCTTTGCATTGATTGCTGAAGAAGACTTTCTTATCTCTTCTTGCTATTCTTTGGAACTCTGCATTTAGATGCCTATATCTTTACTTTTCTCCTTTGCTTTTCTCCTCTCTTCTCTTCACAGCTATTTGTAAGGCCTCCCCAGACAGCCATTTTGCTGTTTTGCATTTCTTTTCCATGGGGATGGTCTTGATCCCTGTCTCCTGTACAATGTCACGAACCTCATTCCATAGTTCGTCAGGCACTCTATGTATCAGATCTAAGCCCTTAAATCTATTTCTCACTTCCACTGTATAATCATAAGGGATTTGATTTAGGTCATACCTGAATGGTCTAGCGGTTTTCCCTATTTTCTTCAATTTGAGTCTGAATTTGGTAAATGTCTGTTGAATTGAATAGTTTATACTTCCTACACATATAGTTACATCACAAATGTTTTAATAAATAAAATATTAAAAGCCAGTTATTCATTTGTTATATTATTAATATAGGTATATTAGATATTTCATTTATTATACAACTGATACTGGTATAAGTTACAAATACCACGTTATGACCAAATCACAATCGAAGATATTCTATTTGAATAAAATAACCATTCTTTCTATACCAAAATTTGAGCAAGTAATATTATATTTATCTTAGGAACAAAAACTACTTTCTCTATATATTTAAGTTACTTTTCATAGCAATATTACATTTGAAGAAATTCCTGATTATTTGGAATTTAATAGGTTTAAGATCTTTGCAAGAAATCTGAGTAGATTATAAATTTGCTAAAGAGCTTTTTTAAAAAGAATGGTTTCCATCACACAGTACATAATCAGTATTTCTTTTGTATTTGAAAGGAAAGGTGAATAGTTATTATTTCAGTGCAAGTAGTATAAATAGGCAATTTGGTAATAAGAAGAACGTTTGTTACTGAGGTTAAAAATAATGCATATATGAAATGTGTATAGATGTTACATGTAAGTTTATAGAACAAAAATCAAAAAACAAATGGTAGGGCTGGGATTTGAAGTAATAAAAATATAACAAATATGGTTTAAAAAGAACACTTTACTATAATTTACAGTAAGTAGTAAAATGCTCAGCAATGTTGCAGCAGTGAAATTAGAAAAAAGAAAAAATATATATTAAGTAGTTGAGTTCAAGAATAGTTTATTTCTCACTCTTAAGTGATCTGCACGCACTAACATAAACCTTCTACATGCAGAGAAAAGGCATTGAATCTCTCTTATTCACCGGGCATGTCACTTATTCCTTTTTTCCACACATAGAACATACACATTTCCTCCTTACAGGAAATAAAGTCCTCTCTTGTCAGTGACTTGTCTGCAGCCATTCTCAAATGCCACTGGGAAGATGGTTTTTTAATGTTGCCTACTTGTAGGTCTGGAGGTGGGGTTCCTGACAAGATCTGACCGTTCTCTCAGAAATCCTTATTCTACTGGTTCTGTGTTGTTCTGCTCTGGGATTATTTATAGCTCACTATTTCTCATCTATATATCAGATGGATAATGGGAAAGGTATCCTCCTGTAGTCTGCCAGACTTCTCAGTTCAGTTCCTACAGGAAAAAGCTTAGGGACCAAAGTTTTTGTTGTTGTTGTTGTTATTCATTGTTTTTCTTCTTAAAATCTCAAAGAGTTAAAGTTTTTTGTCCAATATCTTAGGATTTTTGCCAGCAAAATTTCATGAAAATTTTAGTTTCCTTCTCATCTATGGGGTTCCAGGATATTTCATGTGCTAATTACCGCACCGAAAGTTCTTTTAAGACATATTTCTAAATACTGCTTTTGTTGGTGGTTGTTGTCGATTAGTCATTAAGTCATGTCCAACTCTTTGTGATCCCATGGGCTACAGCCAGTCAGCCTCCTCTGTCCATGGGATTTTCCAGACAAGAAAGCTGGAGTGGGTTGCCATTTCATTCTCCAGGGGATCTTCTCAGGTCAGGGATCAATCTCACATCTCCTGCATTGCAGGCAGATTCTTTACTATCTGAGCCACTAGCAAAGCCGATATACCAATTGACTTTTCCAACTCTGTCAGTAGCTGAATATTTCACAGATTTTGCTTGCAACAGTTTTTAGCTTACTGTATGATACTTGTGCTTCTAGAAAAGAGTTCGCATTGAAGAACTCCCTTTACCTTTCTGTGTTATAGGAAAGAAAGCCTTGCTGCAAAGAACACCTTTCCCCTTATGACTCAGGCTAAGACTTAACAGTAACTTCCACCATACACACATACCTTGTTCACTCATGCAAAAGCCAGCTAGAATCTACAAATCCCATTCTTTGCCTTATGAAAGATAGGTAAAGGAACTTGTTTGTCATCACTTGTCAATCAACACAAAGTGCTTGTTAATGGACTAAACCAAACTTTAGTGAAGTTTCTGTCTTTATAGGACCCTGAATATTGACTCACCCTTAGCCAGAGGGAGCAGACAGCCTATCCTTAGGAATTTTTTTCAAAAATTTGAGAATCTACTGACCCCAAAGAAAAGCATTTCTTCATTTATTTTGCTCCTACACTTGGTTCTTTTTACCCTTGTTTACTCCTCCTGATAAAAGGAAAGCCCCGCTTGTCCTACTTTTGAGATGTTTGCAGATCTCCTAGGTGGAATGTTCTAAGAATCACCTTTCCAACCACTGCAGTAGTCCCTTTCCTGTCTCTTGCAATAAAGTTTTCAAATAAAGTCTGAAGTTCTTTTCATTTGAACACTAACAAATTGACTAGTCATTTTTTAGAGACTGTTACTTTCTTCTGAGACGTTGATAAATGGAAGGCATAGCTATGCCTACACCCCATTAACATGTTTCTAACTTCCTCCCCTAGAGCTACAAGTTCAGTAGGCATAGAATTTCCCTTCCAGATGATTTCAGGCTATAATTTCCCACATGTTTTGGTACTTCTAAGATGAACCTCCACCTCTTTATGCTTAGTTAAGCAGCTTCCTTAGGTTTCCCTTGGAGAAGGCAATGGCAACCCACTCCAGTACTCTTGCCTGGAAAACCCCATGGGTGGAAGAGCCTGGTAGGCTGCAGTCCATGGGGTCGCCAAGAGTCTGACACGACTGAGCAACTTCGCTTTCACTTTTCACTTTAACGCATTGGAGAAGGAAATGGCAACCCACTCCAGCGTTCTTGCCTGGAGAATCCCAGGGACAGCAGAGCCTGGTGGGCTGCTATCTATGGGATCGCACAGAGTCGGACATGACTGAAGCGACTTAGCAGTAGCAGCAGTAAGTTTCCCTAGTGGCTTGGATGGTAAAAAAAAAACCCTGGTTCGATCACTGGGTCAGGAAGATCCCCTGGAGAAGGGAATGGCTACCCACTCCAATATTCTTGCCTGGAGAATTTCATGGACAGAGGTGGCTGCCTGGCTACAGTCCATGGGGTCGCAAAGAGTCAGACACGACTAAACAACTAACACACCCAAACTTCCTTACTTTCCCAACCCAACCACTAAGCCAGGACCATACAATTAAGCTTATTTTTGTGCTTATTTGCTAAGTTTTCGTGGAGAAAGCAATGGCACCCCACTCCAGTACTCTTGTCTGGAGAATCCCATGGACAGAGGAGCCTGGTGGGCTGCAGTCCATGGGGTCGCTAAGAGTCGGACACGACTGAGCGACTTAACTTTCACTTTTCACTTTCATGCATTGGAGAAGGAAATGGCAGTCCACTCCAGTGTTCTTGCCTGGAGAATCCCAGGGATGGGGGAGCCTGGTGGGCTGCCGTCTATGGGGTTGCACAGAGTCGGACACGACTGAAGTGACTTAGCAGTAGCAGCTAAGTTTTTGGCAGCATAAACACAAGAATTAGAAAATTAAATCTTTTAGTGCTTGTTCAGAGTTCTCTAAAGGCAAGTGACTCTGCTCCATCTTCAAGTGCCTCTAGAGAAATGACTCCTCATCCAGGAACATACACACATCACTTCAATTCATAGTCTACACCAGTCAAGGGTCAGTTACATGATGCCACCAAACTACAGTAAGAACTAGAAATATGGCTGAGTATGAATATTTGGGGCAATTATTAATGACTGTCTGCTGTGTGGCAGAAAGGACAAAAGACGTAAGATCTATGTCACAA
The DNA here is from genome assembly GCF_023091745.1 of Budorcas taxicolor. Classification (NCBI taxonomy): domain Eukaryota; kingdom Metazoa; phylum Chordata; class Mammalia; order Artiodactyla; family Bovidae; genus Budorcas; species Budorcas taxicolor. The sequence goes on from NC_068910.1 coordinate 78,000,291, forward strand.
AAGCACCTTCAAACTAATTTAAGATTAGTTTCGTTTTCCTTGATGATACAATACCAATTAAATTGACTTACTCATACCCTGCCCAAGAAAAGGCTTTGTTAGAGTGGTATGACTTAAACATTTATTCCCAGAAGTTCAGTTCCTGTTTCAAACAACATGTTTGTAATCAACATTCTTTCACTAGTTATTCCAATTTTACTCTCTGTAGCATTCCTAACAGTAATTGAAAGAAAATTCCCAGAATATATACAACTCCTAAAAGGGAGTGAAAACCTCCAACCCCCTGTGGATTACTGTAGCCCATTGCAGATACAAACAAATTATTTATTAAATAACCATATGACCATCAATAACATCAATTTCTATATTTGTTATTGTATCAATTCTAGCTTAACCCTGTTTTGCTCTATAAGAATTCCTATTCCCATATTATAAAACACTAATCAATATAAACCTAGGTATACTATATAGCACTTCCCAGGTGGCTCTAGTGGTAAAGAACCTGCCTGCCAAGGCAGGAGATGTAGGAGACATGGGTTCAATCCCTGGGTCAGGAAGAAACCCTGGAGAAGGAAATGGCAACCCACTCCAGTGTTCTTGCCTGGAGAATCCCATGGACAGAGGAGCCTGGCATAGGATCACAAAGAGTCGGACAGTACTGAAGCAACCTAACACACATACTATATATACTAGCTGGGCTTCCCAGGTGGTGCTAATGGTAAAGAATTCGCCCACCAATGCAGTACACATAAGAGATGTGTGTTCGAACCCTTGGTCAGGAAGATCCCCTGGAGGAGGACACATCAACCCACTCCAGTATTCTTGCTTGGCGAATCCCATGGACAGAGGAGTCTGGTGGGCTACAGTCCATGGGGTCACAGAGTCCGACACGACTGAAGCGACTTAGCACATATAGACTATCTATATCAAGCCTGGCTGTTTGCTCCATCTTCTGAGCTGAATGAGCTTCGAGTTTAACAGATGTACTAATAGAGTTCCATGGGCTTATGCCCAGACAATCTCATATGAAATGACATTAGCAGTTATTCTCTTATCAATTCTACAAACAAATGGATCATTTACACTTTCAGTACTAATTATTACATAGGAACACCTATGATTAACTTTCCCATCCTGACCCCTAACCATAATATGAGTTATATCTATTCTCACAAAAATCATTTAATTTGACAGAAAGTGAATCGGAATATGTATGCACAGGACACATAGCAGACTCATTCATGGTGTTCCTGGCAGGGAATGCCAACATCTTCATAAGAAACTTTTATTATTTTTAGGAGCATTTCATAACCCTTACATATATGAAGTATACAGAGACAATCTCATCATCAAAACACTCCTTTTAATAATCTCTTTTCTAAGAATTCTAAAACCCTACCCATGATTTTGATATGATTAAGTTACAGATCTTTTATGAAAAAAAAATTACCACTAACACTAGCCTTATGTATGTGACGTGTTTAACTACCCTTCATCATATCAGGCATCCCATCACACACATAAGAAATACGTTTGACAAAAGAGTTTCTTTGATAGGGTAAGTAATAGCAGTATATACCCTCTTATTTTTCGAATTTATAGGAACTGAATAGTGAATTCAAAATCTTTCATGTCATTATGTTACACCACACTCTATAGCACAGTTACTAAGTAAGTTATCAGGCTCATACTCTAAAAACATTAGTTATATCTTTTCCATACTAATAATTATATTGATTTTACTATCATTCTACTATTATCTCAGGACAATAATTAAACCTACAGGCCCATACTGGTTATTAACCTGAATCAAATTTGAAATAAAATACAAGCTATGGGCCCCATTCTAATAAAACAATTTAACCCGTAAGCTATAGAAGCATCCACCAAAGATTTTCTAACACAAGCCACTGCATTAGTACTACCTATAATGGTGATATAATTACTAATTTAACATATTCCAGTCAATGAACAATTAAAAGAACCTTTAATACAACAGTATTCACCATCATAACAATAGCCCTCATCATAAAATTAAGACTTTCCCTATTTCACATGTGAATGCCTGAAGTTACACAAGGTATTCTGCTAACAGCAAGCCTATTTCTATTAACTTATAATTTGAAATCTTAGGGACATTTCATATTAATGGACACACACTGCCTTTCACACATAATAACAAAACATATGTTACATGAATTATTTTCCATTTTGAAGCACAAACCCTCTGAAACTAAGGGTAGCCTCTGCATAAAGCACATTTATAACATATAGTTGAATCCCCATTAAAATCCATCTTGAATTCCAGTCACTATTACTGCCTTTTTTGTGAGACCAAGAGACTAATATGATATTGCCACAAAGATCCCATATTAGTAAAGATTCCAAAGCTTACAATGATCTTGTGAAGAGAATTATACATGGAGCTGAAGTTAAAAATGTGGAACCAAATTTTCTGACTTGGAATCAATCTTTTTACACAAAATCAAAGTGATTCATATATACTGCTTCCAAACTAAGAAGCATTTCACTTTGCCTCTGGTGTTACCTGTTATTTTCAAGCAACGTATATGTTGTTCCGTGTGCATTCAGATGAGCAAAGGAAACATGGTTAAAGACAAGCTTAAGCCAATTCATGAAAAAGGAGAACATTGGTATATTGTGACATCATAATAAAAAATCCAACTGTATAAATGATTAATGTCTTGCAATTTAAAAATAAAATGATAAAATTGTACGATAAAGTTTTAAACAAGCATAGATTTTTGTTCACTCAATACTAAACAAATAGCTTGTTAGCAAGTGTATTTAGTTTCTATTTCTCTATCTTAATATTCTGAGTGAATATTATGAAGTCATCAATCAGACTTCATGTTCTTCCAGATTCAAAAGCTGAAAAAGAAAGACACAGTCTCTGTTTCATTTGTTCTTTATTCTGAAAAATTCTCATTTCCAAGGTTCTCAGCTCCCAAGTCCCTACCCTCTTCTAAACTGGATCTACATTGATCTGAGTCCTCACTATCTCAGACACTATATTTCAATCACAAACATCATGTTGTGAACAGCCCTTAACCTTGTCAGCCTGAGTAACTTCCTGTCACATGCAAACTATTTCCATGTTTCAGGTCCATGTTGTTTAATAACACCACTTCTTCAACTCACCTTCTCAAAACATGCACACATTTTCTAATTCCATTAAGGACTCTGCATTACAGTCAATTAATCAGCTATGTCTCTGGGACCAAAGATGTGATAGAGTTTCACATTTCTCTCTCACTAAAATTGTACTATTTCCAGTTAGCACTTTAACACTACTTAATACTTTGGCCATCTGAGGCAAAGAACCAACTCAATGAAAAAGACCCTGATGCTGGGTCTTTTTGAGAGCAAGAGGAGAAGGGGGAGGCAGAAGATGAGATGATTGGATGGTATCATCAACTCAATGAGCCTGAGTTTGAGCAAGCTCTAAGAGATAGTGAAGGACAGGGAAGCTGGGTATACTGCAGTTCCTAGAGTTGCAAAGAATTGGGCATGACTTTGCAACTGAAAAATAACAACAATTTAAAAAAAACGTTTTTTAACTTTCATTTTCTACCTTTCCATAGAATGTCAACTCCATGGGTGCAAGAATTTTTAAAAAAAAATATATTCTGGTATAACTTTAGTTATTAAAAAAGTCTATTACATACTGGGGACTCAAGACATATATATATACATATATATATCTTCAGTTCCTTAAAAAGTACCTGCTATATAGTATTCATTCTATATTTATTGATTCAGTGAGTTAATTAAGTTAATTTGTCTTAAAGAAGCACATATTTGAAATAACATCTACTAACATAAGATCATCCAAAATAATAACCATTTTAGTTGTTTTACTTAAATTCAGTTCAGTTCAGTTGCTCAGTCATGTCCAACTCTCCATGACCCCATGGACTATAGCACATCAGGCCTCCCTGTCTATCACCAACTCCCGGAGTTTACACAAATTCATGTCCGTTGAATCAGTGATGCCATCTCATCCTGTGTCGTCCCCTTCTCCTGCCCCCAATCCCTCCTAGCATCAGAGTCTTTTCCAATGAGTCAACTCTTTGCATGAGGTATCCAAAGTATTGGAGTTTCAGCTTCAGCATCATTCCTTCCAAAGAAATCCCAAGGCGGATCTCCTTCAGAATTCACTGGTTGGATTTCCTTGCAGTCCAAGGACTCTCAAGAGTCTTCTCCAACACCACAGTTCAAAAGCATCAATTCTTTGGCGCTCAGCTTTCTACACAGTCCAACTCTCACATCCATACATGACCACTGGAAAAACCAGGCTTGACTAGATGAACCTTTGTTGGCAAAGTAATGTCTCTGCTTTTCAATATGCTATCTAGGTTAGGGTCTTTTCAAATGAGTCAGCTCTTTGCATCAGGTGGTCTTAAATTCACTTACCTCAATTTTACAACAACAACAAGAGGGAGATGGTATTACTCTCTGTGCTCTATAAATGTGAGAACTAAAGTTAAGGGAGGTAAAGTGATATAGCCACTGGCACAAATTGAGAAAGTTACTGGATTATCTAGTTAAATATGGTAGAAATAGATGATATTGATGGTAGAGGGAAAAATTATAAATAGATACATACTTACATAGACCATATAAGCATACGCTATCAGTACAGAAATATAAAGACATTTTGTTAAAAGACAAATAGTATAATTTTTAATTAAGGTAAAGTGAAAGAGGAGAGTGAAAAAGTTGGCTTAAAGATCAACATTCAGAAAACGAAGATCATGGCATCTGGTCCCATCATTTCATGGGAAATAGATGGGGAAACAGTGGAAACAGTGTCAGAATTTATTTTTGTGGGCTCCAAAATCACTGCAGATGGTGATTTCATCCATGAAATTAAAAGATGCTTACTCCTTGGAAGGAAAGTTATCACCAACCTAGATAGCATATTGAAAAGCAGAGATATGATTTTGCCAACAAAGGTCCTTCTAGTCAAGACTATGATTTTTCCAGTGGTCATGTATGGATGTGAGAGTTGGACTGTGAAGAAAGCTGAGCACCAAAGAAGTGATGCTTTTGAAATGTGGTGTTGGAGAAGACACTTGAGAGTCCTTTGGACTGCAAGGAGGTCCAATCAGTCCATCCTAAAGAAGATCAGTCCTGGGTGTTCATTGGAAGGACTGATGCTGAAGCTGAAACTCCAATACTTTGGCCACCTCATGCAAAGAGTTGACTCATTGGAAAAGACCCTGATGCTGGGAGGGATTGGGGGCAGGAGGAGAAGGGGACGGTAGAGGATGAGATGGCTGGATGACATCACCGACTCGATGCACATGAATTTGGGTGAACTCCGGAAGCTGGTGATGGACAGGGAATGCTGCGATTCATGGGATCACAAAGAGTTGGGCATGACTGGGCAACTGAACTGAATTGAACTGAAAGTTTATCAGATATTGTCATACAGAAGAAACAAATAAGACTCAGAATTTCTGTTGGTGTTATGTTTACAATTATCTGAAAATGTAATGTAAACAAAAGATCAAGATACTGATTTACTAATGTAAAAATTAAAGGGGCCTTTACATTTAGGATCATTTAATTTCCTGATAGCTCAGATGGTAAAGAATCTGCCTGCAATGCAAGAGACCTGAGTTCAATCCCTAGGTCAGGAAGCTCCCCTGGAGAAGGGAATGGCAATCCACTCCAGTATTCTTGTCTGGAAAATTCCAACAACAGAGGATCCTGGCAGGGTACGGTCCATGGAGTCACAAAGAGTCAGACACAACCACACTACTACACTACTACTACTACTGTAACTAATAAAATACTATAGATGTGAAATACAAGCTCAATGGAAAAGGGAAGGCAAGAGCTGTGAGGGTCTGAGATGTTTCTTTCCATGTTGATTACTAGGCTGACCTCGTTTTCATGGATGCTTAGAGAAGAAAATAAACTTGGTTTAGAGAACAAGTACAGCAGATTATTCACAGAGTGTCAATAGTCAGTGTGTCATTATTTTTTTTGCATTTATTCCCTGAAACCCTGTGTTCCACACATGACTCAAAAAGGGCTGGATAACATTTGCACATTTACTGTGTTGTGGCAAAGAAGAACACAGAACTAGAGCAACAGAACCTTTTATAATCGGCTGTGATTATGGCTGCACTTTGCTCCCATGGGAGAAAGTATTTTTAATATACTGAACCATAAGCAGACCAGATCTTGGGAAGCAACACTATCTCTACCTTCCAAGCCTAGAAGGAAACCCGATACTTGGAAGACACCATCTCTGTATTTCAAAAGGTTTGCTATATAAACACTCCTGCAAAATAGCTCAGAAAAAAAAAAAAAAAATGCTGTCAATGCCTTGTTTCCAAGATTTGCAGACATGTGAGAAATACAATAGAGGACCAAATACAGAGAGAAGTACCTGAATTGCTTATATACTTTGTTTTGACTATCATCTCCCTCATTATTCTGTCTATATCATAGCTGGCAGAATGGGGAAAAGACATTAAGTTCTGTTCAGCACTGCAATGAAAGGAGAAATAATTCACTTCCACTTTTAATATCATATTTTTCAGGTAAAGATTATATGATGTTTCCAATTAGTAGTGTATTACAATTCATACCATATTATAAGAGCCAATTATTAAAAGTTCAGTGATTACAGAGGACCAATGTTAAATATAGCCATGATTAGAAATGAAATTATATACATTCGTAATGATTGTTATATTTAAAGGCAATAAATATTATGCATTTAGTGTGTGTGTGTGTGTGTGTGTGTGTGTGTGTGTGTGTGTATATATATATATATATATATATATATATTCACAGGTTTCATGTAGGTATATATATACCTACAATATCTCCATGGTGGAAATACTATGAACATATGTAATGGCACATTACTGTACTTCCCTGTTATGGGTTGAAATATGCCCCCTAAAATATATACTGAAATTCCAACACAAGAAACCTGTGAATGTGACGATATTTGGAAATAAGTGTTTTTTGAGTGTAATCAAGTTCAGATGAGGTCATTGTTGTTATTTGTTGTTGCTCAATTGCTAAGTCATGTCTGACTCTTTGTGACCCCATGGAGTTCAGCATCTCCCTGAGTTTGCTCAAACTCATGTACATTGAGTCTCACTTCTGTGGTCCCCTTCTCTTCCTGCCTTCAAACTTTCCTAACATCAGGGTGTTTTCCAGTGAGCACTCTTCCAATCAAGTGGCCAAGGAGATTTGCAAGGAGATCAAGCCAGTCAATCCTCAAGAAAATCAACCCTGACTATTCATTGGAAGGACTAATGCTGAAGATGAGGTCATAGTTGGTTACAATAAGCTCTAACCTAATGCCTGGTGTTCTTATTTGTAGAGAAAAATATGGAAACAGCAACACAGAAGGGGAAAATGCCATGTGAAAAAGGAGGTGGAGATTGGAGTGATACGTCCACAAGCCAGAGAAGGCTAAGGATGACTCTCAAGTACCAGAAGCTGGATAGAGGAAGAGAGGACCCTCCCCTATAGATTTCAGAGAGAGCATGGCCCTGCTAACACCTTGATTTTAAATTTATATCTTCTAGAACCATGAGTGAATAAATGTCATTTGTTCTGGGATATTTTGTTATAGCAGGCCTAGGAAATTAATACACTTTCCAATTCCTCATTCACCAAGATTCCATTTGTAGCCTGAAATTGGCCATGGTGAGAATATTGACAACAGGGGAATGAAGCGTTACAGATAAGAGATTTATTTAATGCTGATGCTTAAAGAAGTTTTAGCCTAGTGAATACAACTTGTATGAGTGTTAGAAATAGTTAAACAATAGATCATAGGTAAGATTAAATGGTGATGCATTTATAGGGATAAAGTTAGATTATCCCTATAACAAACGCAGCTGCATTTGTTAATTCATAGTAGAATTGCAAGCATAGGTCAGCTATAGCAAAAATCAAATATTCTATGATAGCTAGTTGACCATATACAATTTACCATAAAGAGTATTTATCTTAATATAAGCACTTTATATGAAATGACGGTGAAGAGTTACCTCAAATGATCAGAGACTTTCTTATATGTGAATTACAAAAAAAAAAATGTGATGGTGATTATCAGAGCTTTGTTAGAGAATATATGATGATATCCCCAACTAATTTTCCCTATTCAAAGACATCTGAGAGCAGAAACTGGCCATCAGTCATCTGGATATGCAAATACTACATAGAAAAGGAGGCAAGTTGGAAATAAAATAAAAAAGACTTTATTTTCTTGGGCTCCAAAATCACTGCAGATGGTGACTGCAGCCATGAAATTAAAAGATACTTGCTCCCTAGAAGAAAAGCTATGACAAATCACAGCATATTAAAAAGTAGAGACATTATGTTGCCAACAAAGGTCTGTATAGTCAAAGCTATGGTTTTTTGAGTAGTTATGTATGGATGTCAGAGTGGAACATAAAGAATGTTGAGCACCAAAGGATTGATGCTTTTGAACTGTGGTGTTGGAGGAGATCAAAACAGTCAGTCCTAAAGGAAATCCATCCTGAATATTCATTGAAAAGACTGATGCTGAAGCTGAAGCTCTAATACTTTGACCATCTGATGCAAAGAAATGACCCATTGGGAAAACCCTGATGCTGGGAAAGATTGAAGGCAGGAGGAGAAGGGTATTACAGAGGATGAGAGGTTGGATGGCATCACTGACTTAATGGGCATGAGTTTGAGCAGGATCCAGGAGATGGTGAAGGACACGGAAGCCTGGTGTGCTGCAGTCCAAGGGATCGCAAAGAGTTGGACTGAGCGACTGAACAACAAGGGGGCAAGCTGAAAGAAGAAAAGACTGATCACCTTAGAGGATTTAAAAAGCCCAACATTCCTGGGTCTTAATTTAGACTTATCAAATCAGAATTAGGGACACAGGGTGGCATGAATTAAAATATGTCAAAGATCCACCAGGTGATTATGATGAATACACAGAACCATCAAGTACTCAGATTAATGCTCTTCACATTTTTTTCCTTAAATATTTCATACTTCTAAATTTCCCCTGTTGATTCTTTCTTTTCTCCAATGCCACTGGTGAGAATGACATAGCTACCATCTATTGCTAGTGATCCTGTGCTGTGTATGTAGCCAGAAGGGCTGATACTTCTCTAATGTTCTTGGTTTCTTAGTTTAGGTCTGTGGCTGGTATTCACAAGGCCAAATATTACTGCCTTTATTCAAAGAGTCAGTTTGATAAGGCTGAAAAACAAACAGAGGCATTCTATCTGCCTCTATTTCCAAGCAGGCATATACCTGTTCCTTTGTTTTTTTCTTGTATTTTAAGGACAGGATTAAAACATGTCTGTACAACAGGTATCTATCATCAAGCTTTCCACTTGACTCTCTTAACCTGCTTTCTGTAACATTATCAATTATGCATTAGCTAGTGGTATTTAGTATTAGCAGACTGGCTCCGTTTTAACATATATTGCCAAATTTGCCTTATCATTTAACCACACATATGGTGTTCATGATGAAATCACACCAAAAAAGTCCAGTATTATAACCATTAAAATAAAATTGGCTATTTCATTAATGTAATCCTACTCCTTGGAAGAAAAGTTATGACCAGCCTAGATAGCATATTGAAAAGCAGAGACATTACTTTGCCAACAAAGGTCTGTCTAGTCAAAGCTATGGTTTTTCCAGTGGTCATGTATGGATGTGAGTGGGACTGTGAAGAAAGCTGAGTGCCAAAGAACTGATGTTTTTGAACTGTGGTGTTGGAAAAAACTCTTGAGAGTCCCTTAGACTGCAAGGAGATCCAACCAGTGCATTCTGAAGGAGATCAGCCCTGGGATTTCTTTGGAGGAAATGATGCTGAAGTTGAAATTCCAAAACTTTGGCCACCTTATGAGAAGAGTTGAATCATTGGAAAAGACTCTGATGCTGAGGGGGTTTGGGGGCAGGAGGAGAAGGGGATGACGGAGGATGAGATGGCTGGATGGCATCACTGACTCGATGGACGTGAGTCTGAGTGAACTCCGGGTGTTGGTGATGGACAGGGAGGCCTGGCATGCTGTGATTCATGGGGTCACAAAGAGTCGGACACGACTGAGCGACTGAACTAACTGACTGACTGAAGAAAGGCACCCTGAAGGAAGTTAAAAAAAGCAATATTCTGAAAATACTGTGTTGAAACAGGTACAGATTTCTAAGTGAAAAATAGAAAAAGGAGACAAGAAAAGGAGTACGTCAAGACTGTATATTGTCACCCTGTTTATTTAACTTATATACAGAGGACATCATCAGAAACACTGGGCTGGAAGGAGCACAAGCTGGAATCAAGACTGTCGGGAGAAATATCAATAACCTTAGATATGCAGATGACACCACCCTTATGGCAGAAAGTGAAGAGGAACTAAAAAGCCTCTTGATGAAAGTGAAAGAGAAGAGTAGAAAAAGCTGGCTTAAAGCTCAACATTCAGAAAACGAAGACCGTGTCATCTGGTCCCATCACTTCATGGGAAATAAATGGGGAAACAGTAGAAACAGTGTCAGAATTTATTTTGGGGGGCTCCAAAATCACTGCAGATGGTGACTGCAGCCATGAAATTAAAAGACGCTTACTCCTTGGAAGAAAAGTTATGACCAACCTAGATAGCATATTTCAAAAACAGAGATATACGTTTGCCAACAAAGGTCCATCTAGTCCAGGCTATGGTTTTTCCAGTGGTCATGTATGGATGTGAGAGTTGGACTGTGAAGAAAGCTGAGCACCAAGGAATTGATGTTTTTGAACTGTTGAGTTGGAGAAGACTCTTGAGAGTCCCTTGCACTGCAAGGAGATCCAACCAGTCCATTCTGAAGGAGACCAGCCCTGGGATTTCTTTGGAAGGAATGATGCTAAAGCTGAAGCTCCAGTACTTTGGCCATCTCATGTGAAGAATTGACTCATTGGAAAAGACTCTGATACTGGGAGGGATTGGGAGCAGGAGGAGAAGGGGACAACAGAGAATGAGATGGCTGGATGGCATCACGAACTCGATGGATGTGCATCTGAGTGAACTCCCGGAGTTGGTGATGGACAGGGAGGCCTGGCATGCTACAATTCATGGGGTCGCTAAGAGTCGGTCACGACTGAGCGACTGAACTGTACTGAACTAAGTCACTTGATAAATTGAAGTTGATTGCATATTTGAAGCATACTATATACTCATCTCTGAAAATATTTGATAGCTTTATAGCTTTAGTTTGCCTCTTTGGGACTTAAATATATAATCATAGTATGGGGAAAAGCATTCAGTGATTATCTTCAGATCTTTATTACCTGTGAAAATTAAAGGCTTAATGATCTATTTCTGTCATGCTGGCTGGTTGATGATATCAGACTCACTTAACTTGGTCATCCATCCAAAACTCTATGCTGATTCTGCACATCAAACACTAATGAACAACCTTGTCTGCAGGTGCTTTATTTGTACTGTGATGTGAACACAGATGGGACAAAGTTGTTTTCAAATGAATCTATAAACTGTGAAAATGGTATATGCACAGTTATCTCTATTATTTGAGATTTAGGAAAACAGAAGTACTATAATACATTGCAATATATGTTAGAGCTTTTGAAAGGAGGGGCCATTTTAAATAACACAAACAAAAATACTGAACAAGGCAACAAATATTAAGGGACACTAAACTATCAGGTCTTTAGCTTGCATGAGCCGCTGATGTACAACCTTGCCTGGTTATATACCATCTGGCTCAAGCTGCTGAGTGTGATTCTGCACCATGATTAACATACAGTAAATGATGAAGGCTGTAATTCAAGAAGTGCATCTGGTGTTCTTTATAGAAACCTCAACAATGCTGTCCAAATGAGGACTGATTCTGGGGAAAGACTGAAGGCAGAAGGAGAAGAGGGCAGCAGAGGATGAGATGGTTAGATAGGCCATGGTTGACTCAGTGTACGTGAATTGGAGTGAACTCCAGAAGATAGTGGAGGACAGAGAAGCCTGCAGTCCATGGGGCCACAAATGATCAGACATGACTTAGGGACTGAACAAGAAAAAAAATTATATACTGAATTCCCAACGCCCAGTACTTCAAAATGTGACCTTATTTGGAGATAGTGTCTTTACAAACATTATCAAGTGAGATGTCCTTATAAAAAGGGGAACTTTGGCTAGAGACATGAATATGGGGATAATGTCATGTGAAGAGACTCAGGGAAAAATGGCCTTGCCCAAGCAAAGGAGAGAAGCCTGGAATGGATCTATCCCCCCACAGTCCTCAAAAGGAATCAACGCTTAATTTCAGATTATGGCCCCTAAAAGTCAGAGACAATATATTTCTGTTTTTCAAGCCACCCGGTTTGTGGTCATTTGTTATGGCAGATTTTGTGAACTAATACCACCTCTTCCTAAATGATGCTGCTTTCTTGATGAAAGTATTTGGACAAGGACTGGCACCTGCCCCATGCTGGGACCCATATAGTTTCACTTTCCTAACCACAGTGTTTGGGATTGGGTGAATGGCCTAAATAAAAGGCCAGTTAGAGTCTTTTCATGGAGATATTTAAATTGGAATGCACAGACAACAGTTTTTACTCTCAGATGGAAAACATCTGAGTTTAGGAACTGCTGGTTGCCCTTGCTTCCCTCCACAGAGAAAACCAATCAGTAGAAATAAGAAAACGGATGTGACATGTGGAGAGGAATAAAGACAAAAAGCAGAAAAATGCAAGGGTCACTGGTTGCCATTCTGAAATATGCAGCTATCCAGACTTCCCTGATTACATGGGGCATTACAGGGAAGTTTTTTCTGTTTTCTTTTGTTAATTACTCTGATATTGTGCAAATGTCTTAAGCTGAATCTAAATTCTCAACACTAAAATGATATTGATATTAGTTACCTTTTGATAATGTCAAAAGATCAAGTTAATCGTTTGTAAAGTTTTTGGTACATAAAACATACTAAGTTCAATAAATGTTTTTAATATTAAATTTATCAGTGTCTGAACAAAAATAATAATTGGTCAATAATCATGGTGCATCCTAAGACTGGAGGTCTTATTTATTAGAATCTTGACTTATTTTTATACCATAACCTCAGGGCAAATTTATTTCTCACCATTACTTGTTACTTTGTCTATCTGCCATGTCTAAGTCCTATTTAGTGGGTGGTTTTCATTTGATTACATCTAGGCTTCTTCCTCCCAAAGGTTAAGTTCCTACTGGCTTCAGCATTCAGTGCCCCTCATTCATCCAAGTCCCTAATGCTTGTATTCTTTCTCATAGTGCCATGCTTTATTTCTGCTTGTTTGTGAGCCACATAATAATGGGCACTGCCAAAACATATGACTGCTAATAACTGGAAAGTCATTAACAAAATCATCTGAATTGAAACCTCATTTTTTGCTGAGTTTTTGGCTGACTTACAAACACATCCACCCTATGACAAGAGGAAAAATAAACATGATGGCAGTAGGTTAGCAACTAATTTACTTATTTTTCATAAAAGTATCTGTTTAAGTGAGTTCAGGTGCAGAAATAAGAAAGAATTGGTTGATTATAGATCACTCTAAGTTGTCCTAGAATCTGTTTTTAAAATTTGTCTACCATATCTACGTATTATTCCTGTAATAGAGTTTCTTAATATAGTTTCTAAGGTAATCCCAAATTCAATCTCCATATAGGTCATTTTGGTTTGTATGTATGACTTTTCATATTCGTGTTTCACGTGAGCTAAAGCTAAAATTGTTTACACATCAGCTCCTTAGCCATAACCAGAGGTTACCTTACATAGATGTCTATTTTAAGAGCTGAGAGAAATGAATCATTAAATTAAATTTAAATGCACTTTAGGATGAAAAAGTAGGCAAACAAAATAAGTTCCAAGGATAAATTTTAAAGTATTCCTTTTTTTCAAAAGAAATCCTTCATATAAACATTGTCAGTAGGAATGATTTTATTCAGGGTAATGATAAGCTTTGACAAGATGCAAAAGGATGCATGTCATACTGATGTTTACAAATGTTGAGTCTTTAATGTCATAAAAGCAATAAAATTAAACATTAACAACCTTGGTAACTATTAAAAATATAGAGTACATTGATTTCTTTCAAAGTTTATCATTTTGTTACCCCAGGTTATATTTATAAATATTTCTTCATAAATCAAATTTCTTTCTGAAAAAAATATTTAGATGATCATTAGCATTATCCCAAGAAATGCTATTTGTGCCAGGCTCCAGAAATAAGAATGAACCATGAAAATAAATATTATGGACAAATAAGCACTACTTTACAAGGATACTCAAATCTTGGTAGGAGAGCTTATAAAGTGCTATAAGGACATACAAAGGTAGCTAGTTGAGTCCTCAAGGGTAAATCACACATTTTATCCTTTAGAATAAACCCAAAGATTTTACCTGATAAACCTCTAAAATATACTCACCCACATCCATATCCACACCCCACATAATACAAATGTGCTCATACATACAAAAGTCAAAAACAGAGTTCAAATCTATACACTAAGAAAGCATATACCAATAATATCCTATTTGGGGGATTAGAAAAAGAACTAACCATATTGAGGGTTGACTGTTTTAGCAGGATATAGATAAAGAATATAAATAAAACAAATTTGGCAGAAATGACTTTTAGATCCCTAATTTTCTTTTTTCAGGAGAAAGATAAAATTTCTTCAGACTCTAAGGAAAGAAGGAATGCACTTAAAGACACAAACACATACACACAATCCACACACATCTACTTTTAACCTTTCCATACCTCTTCATTTTCCATCTTGAAGCATCCAGAAGTGACAAACAATGACAGAGCCTCAAATATATTAATTCCCCTGTCATCTCAATTTAAGATACTTCCTCCCTTAATCTAAATTAATGACTCACGCAATCTAAATTAATGAATCAAAGGTTGAAAATTGGCCCAGAAAACAGATATTCCAGCATCAGAAATTAAGTGGGAAAGACACAGAGTCTAAATTAAAATCTGTGGACCAGATGTATAGAAACAGCTATAGATAGATGAACACATATGAGGAGTTTGGAAATGTCAGAGCAAGGACAAAGTTTAGGAAATATCTGATGATAACATCAATAATCAGAGAAGGTTGAAAACATGTTTTAAATGTTCCAGAATGAATTTCCTGAATGGATCATGGGAAAAATAAATAGAAATAAATACCAGCTGAGAAAGGAAGAGAAGTAAAAGGCAAAGGAGGAAAAAAAAAAAAAGATATATCTGATGCAGTGTTCCAAAGAATAGCAAGGAGAGCTAAGAAAGCCTTCCTAAGTGAATAATGCAAAGAAATGGAGGGAAAAAATAGAATGGGAAAGACTAGAGATCTCTTCAAGAAAATTAGAGATACCAAGGGAACATTTCATGCAAAGAGGGGCACAATAAAGGACAGAAACAGTATGGACATAACAGAAGCAGAATATTAAGAAAAGGTGGCAAGAATACAGAAAAACTATACAAAAAAGATTTTTATGACCCAGATAACCATGATGGTGTAATCACACACCTGGAGGCAGACATCATCAAATGTGAAGTCAAGTGGGTCTTAGGAAGTATCACTATGAACAAAGCTAGTGGCGGTGATGGAATTCCAGCTGAACTATTTCAAATCCTAAAATGATTTTGTCAAAGTGCCACATCCAATATGCCAGCAAATTCGGAAACCTCGGCAGTAGCCACAGAACTCTAAAAGGTCAGTTTTCATTCCAATTCCAAAGAAAGGCACTGCCAAAGAATGTTCAAATTGCTGCACATTTGCAATTATTTCACATGCTAGCAAAGTAACGCTCAAAATTCTTCAAGCTAGGCTTCAACAGTATATGAACTGAGAAATTCCAGTTATTCAAACTGGATTTAGAAAAAGCACAGGAACCTGAGATCAAATTGCAAACATCCGTTGGACAATAGGGAAATCAGAGAATTCCAGAAAAACATCTACTTCTGCTTTATTGACGATACTAAAGGCTTTGACTGTGCGGATCACAACAAATCGTGGAAAAATTTTAAAGAGCTGGAATACCAGAACACCTTACCTGTCTCCTGAGAAATCTGTATGCAAGTCAAGAAGTAACAGTCAGAACTGGACATGGACCAACAGACTGGTTCCAAACTGAGAAAAGATTACATTAAAACTGTATATTGTCATCCTGCTTATTTAACCTATATGCAGAGTACATCATGAAAAATGACTGGCTGGATGAAGCACAAGCTGGAATTAAGATTGCCAGGAGAAATATCAATAACCTCAGATATGCAGATGACACCACCCTTATGACAGAAAATGTAAAGGAACTAAAGAGCCTCTTGATGACAGTGAAAGAGGAGAGTGAAAAACCGGGCTTAAAACTCAACATTCATAAACTAAGATCATGGCATCCAGTCCCATCACTTCATGGCAAACAGATGGAGAAACAATGAAAACAATGTCAGACTTTATTTTTTGGGGCTCCAAAATCACTGCAGATGGTGACTGCAGCCATGAAATTAAAAAACGCTTACTCCTTGGAAGAAAAGTTATGACCAACCTAGATAGCATATTCAAAAGCAGAGACATTACTTTGCTGACTAAGGTCCATCTAGTCAAGGCTATGGTTTTTCCAGCAGTCATGTATGTATGTGAGAGTTGGACTGTGAAGAAGGCTGAAGTGCGGAAGAATTGATGCTTTTGAACTGTGGTGTTGGAGAAGACTCTTGAGAGTCCCTTGGACTGCAAGGAGATCCAACCATTCCACTCTGAAGGAGATCAGCCCTGGGATTTCTTTGGAAGGAATGATGCTAAAGCTGAAACTCCAGTACTCTGGCCAACTCATGCGAAGAGTTGACTCATTGGAAAAGACCCTGATGCTGGGAGGGATTGGGGGCAGGAGGAGAAGGGGACGACCGAGGATGAGATGGCTGGATGGCATCACGGACTCGATGGATGTGAATCTGAGTGAAGTCCGGGTGATGGTGATGGACAGGGAGGCCTGGCCTGCTGCGATTTATGGGGTCGCAAAGAGTTGGACATGACTGAGGGACTGAACTGAGAACTGAACTGAAAAGCACTTCCGATGATGACTCCAGCCATGAAATTAAAAGAGACTTGATCCTTGGAAGAAAAGCTATGAAAAACCTAGACAGCATATTAAAAAGCAGAGACATTACATTGCTGAAAAAGGTCTGTATAGTCAAAGCCATCATTTTTCCAGTAGTCATATGTGGATGTGAGAATGAAAGTGAAAGTAATTCAGTCATGCCTGACTCTTTGTGACCCCATGGACTATACAAGTCCATGACATTCTCCAGGCCAGAGTACTGAAGTAGGTAGCCTTTCCCTTCTCAATGGAATCTTCCCAACCCAGGGATTGAACCCAGGTCTCCCACATTATAGGCAGATTCTTTACCAGCTGAGCCACAAGGGAAGTCCATGGATGTGAGTTGGAACATAAAGAAGGCTGAGTGTTGAAGGATTGATGCTCTTGAACTGTGATGTTGGAGAAGACTCTTGAGAGTCTCTTGGACTGAAAGGAGATCAAACCAGTCAATCTGAAAGGAAGTCAGTCCTGAGTATTCAATGAAAGGACTGATGCTGAAGCTGCCTCACCAATACTTTGGCCACCTGATGCAAATAGCTGACTTATAGAAAAGACTCTGATGCTGGGAAAGACTAAAGGCAGGAAAAGGAGGAGATGAGATGGTTGTATGGCATCCCTGATTAAATGAACATGAATTTGAGCAAGCTCCAGGAAATGTTGAAGAACAGGAAAGCCTGGCGTGCTGCAGTCCATGTTGTCTCAAATAATTCGGCATGACTGAATGATTGAGCAACAACAACAACTAAGCAAATATTAAGGAGTATTTGTTGGTGATAATCAAAACCTCCTACTGGCACCCTAAAAATAGAAGTCTTGATTAAAATATGATGTCATTTAAATATATCATGGGTCATATAAACATTTTTAAAAATTGAAATTACCAAGTGAGAAATAATACAATTCATATAAATGTTTTAAATATTATAAAGACTAACATAATAACAGAAATTGTAGGAATAACAGCAGAAAAATAAAAACTAGATAAAAAGGACAAGATGGGACTTCTAACCATAAATGGCAATATATGAAATGAAAATTTTACAGGGTTTTTGGGGTAAGTACAATAATGATGGGTCCACCAAAATAAAAACAAAAATAAGATATCTACATGTTAATCTGCAGAATCTGAGAATGTTCAATTACACAGATATTGGGAATTGAGTTTTTGGATAAAGAATTAAGTTATCAATAAAAGACCTTTAAATAGAGAGATCATCCTGGATTATCCAAGGGTGCCTAATGTAATCATGAGGATCCTTGAAATCAAGAGACAGAAGAGAAGTCTTAGGTGATCCAATATGAAGGCTCAAATTTCCTTTTCTGGCTTTGAAGTTGGAGGAAGAGGACCATGAGCCAAGAAATGGCATAACCTCTGAAAGGTAGAAAAATGCACAGAAACCATTTCTCCCTTGAAACTCTGGAAATAAATGCAGCCCCATAGACACCTTGATTGCAGCCTACTGAGATGTGTGTCATATTCCTGATCCATAAATCTTTACAATAACAAATTCAAGTTGTTTTAAGTCACCCAGCCTGTGATAATTTGTAAAAACAGAGATATCAAGCAATATGTATCCTGGAATTTCAAGAATTGAAATTAATAGGAAAGTTTTAACACAAGTATTACAGCAAACATTTTAAGGACTTACAAGAGAAAAACAGACATAATAATAGAAAATATGAGGATCTTGGTGAAATAATGGAAATTATAAAAGAGAACCAAAGGGAAACCTTAGAATTGAAAAGCACAGTATCTGAAATGAAAAGTTTACTTACTAGACTTAGCAACAGACATTATCAATATACAACCATAGAAAATATCAGTGAATCTGAAGAAATGTCAATAGAGCATTTAACTGAAAGAATGATGACTTCTGGACATGACAGATATGTGGTTAATGTAAAAGAGGGTTTCTATGGTAGGAAGGATCTACTCATGACTGTATTCAAATTCTTCTTTCCTTATATGTGCTTTCCATTCACCATTGAAGAATTTAATTTTTAGAGGACAGAAAATGTAATGTTCTGAGACTTTGCCAAGATTTAAAAGACCTAGCATGTTCTACTTTTTTGTTTGTTTGTTTGTTTTTCTTGGAACCCAGCCACCATACACTGAGAAATCCAAGCTCTATGGAAAGGCCATGTTCATCACTCAAGTAAACTGCTTCAGATGAGTTCCTAGTCAAAGAGACACAACTTCCGGCCAAGTGAACGATCTGTTTTGGCCACATAAGCCCAGACTAGTAAACATACCTGCAGCCACAGTTGATATGTATTGCAGAAATCTCTATCTTAGCTCATTCCAAACACTACCCTTTGTGCAGTCTTCCAGAGCCATTGTCTACATTTTAAATAAACCCAACTCTATACTTTGACTCTAAATAATTACTTCATACTGCTCCTTAACTTTTCTAGGCAGTTCAATGCCACAGAACTTAGAATTTCAGCACTGGATACCCAATCTCATGAGCTGACTTCTCCAAAGCTGCCGAAGCATATACAGTGGTTAATCAAGAGTTCTTGAGCTTTTCCTTTCTATGGGTCATATCTGATAACATTACAACATACTGTAGAAGTATTATTCAAATGAAGTTAGAGAAACTTCAGTCATGTCTCCAAATCCTAAATATTCTACAATTCAATAACAATAGTGTCAGGTCCCATTCCAGATATTGCGTTCAATAAAATCCTTTGTTCATTCAGTAGACTTGCTGTCATTTCTTCTGCACAAACTCTCTAACAGGACATATATCTTTGGGTTAATGGAGAGCACTGCTCAGTTCACTCTATTTTTAAGGCTGGTAGCTGAACCAAACAAAAGTGTCAGCTTGAAAATTGCCTGACATGAGAAATACATTAACTACAAAGGACAATCTATCTTTTGAGCTTGGGAAGATCAGATGGCCCCAAAGACATAAGGAAATAGTTTTAATCACCTGGACTCTACATGTTCAACTCTGTTTTATGGGGTCTCTTTTTACCAGAGAAACCAGTGGTCACTGTGGTCATGACCTGTCTGTGTGTCAACCATGAGTCAAAGGCAATATCATGCCTCACTACTCATTTATTTCATTTTCTCTGTATCAGGAAAAAGCCAAAGAAAAAATAACAACTGAACAAGACTAAAAAGAAAACAAGACAAAAAACTCCTGACTTCCTGTAGGCAATATACCAAAAAGAAGTAGAAAGGAATTCACTAGAGCTCACTGATCATACTTACAAATCTAAGTAATAGGTTTGTGAATACGAGCAAAGATGGGAAGAATGCCAAAATTCATGTCAAGAGCTGTACAAAAAACAATGGCACAAGGAAGCACA
This sequence comes from Budorcas taxicolor, assembly GCF_023091745.1. Lineage (NCBI taxonomy): Eukaryota > Metazoa > Chordata > Mammalia > Artiodactyla > Bovidae > Budorcas > Budorcas taxicolor. The sequence continues at coordinate 78,020,715 of NC_068910.1, forward strand.
AGTCTCTAGGTTAGTAAGAGAAATGGTACTTGAGCAGTAAATCCTCCACCTTTAAGACACTCATGTTCTTCAGTGATCTTTCTAGATGTCATTTTGTCAAAATATTTCAGAGGCTTTAAATATAACCAAGAAATGTTTCCAAGGAAACAGTTATATGTGTACACAATTTTATCGACAAAATACAGCAGCAATTCTTATGAGAATAAAAAATTGAGAAATAAAGAAACGAAACAACATTTCCAAAATATAAAGATGGTTGTTATCTCTTTTAGCTCATGAAAATCAGCTCTACAAACCTGATTTTAAATTCGGAGGCTTGATATGAGCATGTATTCAAATTTAATGTTACTTTGAAACTGCACTTAGGAAAGTATTTAACCTGTCTGGTTTCTCAGTTTCCTTCTCTGGGAAAAGAGAATAAATACTAATACAACCTAATACTATTGCAAGGATTAAATAGGAAGCACTTAGTGAATTTATTATCCAAAGCCTATTTCTATGAAAGTGTGTTTACAATATATCAGTGCTTTTGAAACTTTTTTTGACTTGTACCAATGATAAGAAGTACATATTATATTGTATTTCCAATAGACAAACATGTAAACACACATAAATATATGCAGTTTTACACACCTGTAACACACAAATGAACTCTCAGATCACTTACTCTATATGTAGAGCACCTGATTTTTTTCATTGTATGCTGTGCAATGTTATGCTGTACTATGCTATTTTTGCCACAATCAGCTATCATATTTTCATTTTAAAGTCCTTGCCATAGACTCACTAAATCAATTTCATAATTGGCTAAAGTTTCCCTGGAATGTTGTTATAAATATTGCTGTTGTTTGGTTAATAAGTTGTGTCCTACTCTTGCAACCCCATTGACTATAACCTGCCAGACTCCTCTGTCCATGGGATTCCCCAGGCAAGAATACTGGAGTGGGTGGCCATCTCTTTCTCTATTAGATCTACATGACCCCTAAATAAGGTCATCATTTACTACTAGTCTAGCTAATCATTTAATATCTAATCTATCTAACCCACCTGTTTATTCTGACATTTGGTTGCTTATTAATTGTATTTCTGTCTCCTTTCAATAGAATGTGAGATTAATAGAGGCAAGAAATTGCTTCTTCAATAACTAGAACAGTTTTTTAGATGATATTTTAAAATATTTTTAGTTAAGGGAGCAACTAAAATAATATGGCCCTAGGAAAAATTTAATTAAAAATATATAGATTGTCACAAAATTGAAATGCTATACTTAAGTGAAATTGTTTAAAGATATATAAATAGAAAAAAAGTAGATAGCTTGGTTAAGAATTCCATATATATATATATATATACACACACACATATATATATATATATATATATATATATATATATATATATATATAATGTTTTGTTTTGTTTTTCTCATGTGGCTCAGTGGTAAAGAATCCACCTTCCAAGCAGAAGACTCATGTTCAATCCCTGGGTTGGGAAGATCGCCTAGAGAAAAAAATGGTAACCCACTCCAGTATTCTTGCCTGGGAAATCCCATAGGCAGAGGAGCCTGGTGGGCTACAGTACACGGAGTTGTAAAAGAATCAGGCATGACTTAGCAACAAAACAATTATATATATGCATAGAGAGAGACAGAGAGAGAGAGAGATTGTTGTTGTTCAGTCACTAAGTCATGTCTGACTTCATGATCCCAGGAATGGCGGAATGCCAGGTTTCCCTGTCCTTTACTATCTCCTTGAATTTGCTCAAGCTCATGTCCATTGAGTCAGTGGTACCATCCAACAATCTCATCCTCTGTTGCCGCCTTCTTCTCCTGCCCTCAATCTTTCCTCGCATAGGGTCTTTTCAAAAGAGTCAGCTCTTCACATCAGATGGCCAAAGTACTAGAGCTTCAGCTTCAGCAACAGTCCTTCCAATGAATATTTAGGGTTGTTTTCCTTTAGGGTTGACTGGTTTGATCTCCTTGCTGTCCAGGGGACTCTCAAGAGTCTTCTCTAGCACTACAGTTCAAAAGCATCAATTCTTTGGCTATTAGCCTTCTTCATAGAGAAGGGAATGGCAAACCATTCCAGTATTCTTGCTTTGAGAATCCCACGAACAGTATCAAAAGACAGATAGATATTTATGTGAAGAAGCATGTCCCAGAGACATGTTGATGCTGTAGAATGTTGAGAACATTTTAAAGCTAGATATTTTTAAGACTAAAAACAATTCAAGAAACTATGAAGAAAAAACACATTTGATTTTCATTAACTGTTTAAATCATAACACACTGGGAAATATATGCTTAATATCATGATCCTCTGAAAATATCCCTAAGGAGGGTGGATATCTTTTTATTTCTACTCAGTTTTGCTACATATTTATTCTTTTTTTCCTATTTTAAATTTGGTATCATGCTAGTTTATGTACAAAAAATAATCAAATATGTGATTACCTAGTCAAAAATGCTGGTGGCTACCAAAAGTGAGAATATTAATATATCCATCCTAATTTAGATATTATGTAGCTTCTAACACATAATTTTCCAGTTCGTTTACATTACATACCACTATATTAAATTACTATGGATGTGTGGCCTTGTCAGAACTCTTTATAAAATGTGACAGCAGACTAGTAGCTGACTATATATACACAGTGGATTAAACTCAGTGAACTGTCAGTGTAACTTGATATTAGTTGGGATATTTAAATTGAATTTGTAATTTCTTTCAAATAGGATGTCTTATAATCCACTACATTAAAATTACTGTAATAAACACTTGGAAAATTTTAAATATACTGCATGTTAAAGCAGAACTATACCATAGCAATTTCATTCGCAGTATTTTTTCAAGTATTCTTTGAATATTTTTTTATTTTAAAATGAAGTTAAAATTGGATAAAATGAAACTCTAGTTTAAGAAATAATAAAATTTATATATATATATATATATAGATTGCTAATATTAAGAAAAAATTTCCTTTGAATTTCAAAGAGTGGGTATTCATGATAATCACAATCACAAACAATATCCACCAATGGGCATGTTCATCTTTATTGGAAATGAAAATTAAAAAGATAAATACTAAATGAATATATCAATTACACTCCCACTAGTGGTAGGATGAAGAATTCTGATGTCTCACACACTTACACACTTAATAAGTAAGCTCCAATACTTTGGCCAACTGAATCAAAAACCCAACTCATTGGAAAAGACCCTGATGCTGAGAAAGATTGAAGGCAGAAGGAGGACAGGGTGATAGAGGATGAGATGATTGGATGGCATCATTGACTTGGTGGACATGAGTTTAAATGGGCAGACTCCAAGAGAGAGTGGAGGTCAGGGAAGCCCGGCATGCTGCAGTCCATGGGGTCACAAAGAGTCAGATGTGACTGAGGAACTGAACAATGACAACACAATTTAATTATAATCATTATCAAGTTGTTGAATGCTCTATTGTATTTTGTGGATTTAAAGTTCTCTCCGATATTCATGCGATTGAGCTTTTTTACATAGGTTTCTAGTTTATTTTTGGAGAAGGCAATGGCACCCCTCTGCAGTATTCTTGCCTGGAAAATCCCATGGATGGAGGAGGCTGGTAGGCTGCAGTCCCTGGGGTCGCCAAGAGTCGGACACGACTGAGTGACTTCACTTTCACTTTTCACTTTCATGCATTGGAGAAGGAAATGACAACCCACTCTGGTGTTCTTGCCTGGAGAATCCCAGGGATGGGGGAGCCTGGTGGGCTGCCGTCTATGGGGTTGCACAGTCGGACACGACTGAAGTGACTTAGCAGCAGCAGCTAGTTTATTTGTATTTTTTCTTCTGTGAAAAATAGGTTGATGTTTTCAGCCACTTCCGTTTGATAACCATTTTTATTGACTCATAGATACTGCTTATATATTTGGGATAAAATTTCTTGGTTGCTTATGGATATTATTCTGGCAAAGGATGGCCCATATTTTCACTCTAATTTTAAATACATAATATTTTATATTGAGTAAGTCAATCCTATAAATTATTTAGGCTTTCTTAGTGACTCAGATGGTAAAGAATTTGCCTGCAATGCAGGAGACCCTGGTTCCATCCTTTGGTTGGTCAGGAAGATCTGGAGTTGAAAATGGCTACCCACTCCAGTATTCTTGCCTGGAAATTCCCATAGAGAGAGGAGCCTGGTGAGATACAGCCCATGGGGTCACAAGGAGTTGGACATGTCTAAGAGACTTTCTATAAATTATTTCATTTTTTAATTATTGTTTGTCATTTATAACTTTCTAGGCAAAGTATAGTATGTATACTGTGGAGTATAAAGTATTCATTTATTTTGCTTTTTAAAGTTTAATAGCTTGCCTTTTACATCAACTTCTCCATTCAATTTTTTTTTTTTTCAGGTCATGAATGAAGGTTGGAATTTTATTTTTCCCCATATGAACAACTAATTGTTTCATAAGTAACTACTGAATAATCATTTTCTTACTGCAGAGCTATACTATACATTTTTAATTTTTAAAATATATTTTATTCCATTTACTTGTAATTTTATCTTTTAGAGCTAAAGAATAGTTGATTAAAATTTTGTGTTAGTTTAGGTGTACAGCAAAGTGATTCAGTTATACCCTTATATATTTAGGATGTAATCTTTTCAAATTCTTTTCCTTATAGGTTATTACAAAATACTGAGTATAATTCCTTGTGCTATACAGTAGGTCCTTATTGGTTGTCTATTTAACATATAGTAATGTATATATAGCAATCTCAAACTCATAATTTATGCATCCCTCCTCCTTTCCCCCTTGGTAACAACCTAAAGATTATCATATGAAGTGAAGTAAGCCAGAGAAAGGAAGCATCATATGATATCACTTATATGTACATATAAAAAGGATGATGCAAATGAACTTATAAACAAAACAGAAATAGACTCACAGATATATAATACACATTATTAACCTCTAAAGTTTAACATTATAATCTGAAATCTGGTAAAGAAAGCTTTCTATTTTTTTTTTTTCCAAAACAATTTTGGCTATTTCCATTCCCCTAGGTCAATGTTTCTCAGTTAGGGGTGATTTTGCTCACAGTGGTATGTTTGTTGTTGCCTCCAGACATTTTTGATTGACATGAAAGATAACTTGAGGATGCATGCCAGAGATGCTGCTAAATACCTAACAATGCACAGAATGGCATCCCACAATAAAGGCTAAACTGGCTTCAAATGTCAATAGTACCAAAGTTGAGACCCCCTGCTCTAAATGAATATTATAATCAGTGTGCCAGGTGATATAACCAAGTTGGAAATTTTATTTCAATGCTACTAAAAAATTTGGAGATATTTTCACCCTTGATGATAAATATTTCTATCTTTAAGCCAGTGTCAAGGTCCTTAGGCACATAACTCTAGATCTTAAAATGTTAAGATGGGTGTTCAACATTTCATTAACTATTCATCAGTACTATCCAAACAGTTTTTATCAGATTCTTCCTATGGCTTATTATATTAAAAAAAAATTAAAAGTTATTCATCTAAATTACATTAGCTATATTAATTTTTAGAGGATGCACTTGAAGTTTATACTTACTTTTAAACATCAATCTTTATACATGACTTTATAAATTCTAATAATTTATCTGCATATTAAAAAACAAAGATATTACTTTGTCAACAAAAGTCCATCTAATCAAGGCTATGATCTTTCCAATAGTCATGTATGGATGTGAGAGTTGGACTATAAAGAAAGCTGAGCACCAAAGAATTGATGCTTTTGAACTGTGGTGTTGGAGAAGACTCTTGAGAGTCTCTTGAACTATAAGGATATCTAGCCAGTCCATTCTAAAGGAGATCAGTCCTGGGTGTTCATTGAAAAGACTGATGTTGAAGCTGAAACTCCAATACTTTGGCCACCTGATGCAAAGACTTGACTCATTTGAAAAGACCCTGATGCTGGGAAAGATTGAGGGCAGGAGGAGAAGGGGGCGACAGAGGATGAGATGGTTGGATGGCATCACCGACTCGATAGACATCTGTTTGGGTGGACTCTGGGAGTTGGTGATGGACAGGGAGGCCTGGCATGCTGTGGTTCATGGGGTCGCAAAGAGTTGGACATGACTGAGTGACTGAACTGATTAACTGACTGACTAAGATTAAAAATGTCTCCACCATTTAATTTGAAAGGTGTTTTAAGCATTAAAATGATGTTGAAATGTACATATTTTCTCGATTTATTGAAATAATTTTAATACATCAAGGTGAAAATTCCATGTTCATTTTGCTAATGCTAGACATTTACTTTACTCAAGGGATGAATGAAGCTTTTTAAAAATGTATTATTAATAGTATATTTATGTATTGTTCAGTTATTAACATGATATGACTGCTAAAATAATGTCTATTTTTTCAATCTATTTAAATTGTTTAATATTAAGTTTGAGAAGGGGACTACAGGATGAGATAGCTGTATCGCATCACCGACTCGATGGACAAGAGTTTGAATGAACTTCGGGAGTTGGTGATGGACAGGGAGGCCTGGCATGCTGTGATTCATGGGGTTGCAAAGAGTTAAACATGACTGAGTGACTGAACTGAACTGAACTGAACTGAATGCCTTATAAAATGAGATGAATATCCAGTTTTTCTGTTAACTGAGATCATTTTTGTAATATTAGAACTCTGGTTATTTAATATATAGTAGAATATTCCTATGATGCATTCTATACCATATCACTTGTGTAGAGCTTTTTTAAATTTCTATTTAGATTTCATTTGTGATATTGAGACCATTCAAATACTCTATTTCTTCTTGAGTCAATCTTTACATTATGCTTATTTTTAAGGATATATTCATTTTCTCTAAGCTTCCATATTTATCAGGATAGGCTTATTCACTGTAACATTCACATGTTGATTCCCATTATGTAGCTATAAATGTATGCATGTGTATGTGTGTGTTCTATCCAGTGTCACATTTAGATTATTTTGCTGTCTCTTCCTTTATAGTTTTGTTTATTTCCCAATCATAGCACCACATTAGATATACTAAAATTCTATATGTTTATAGAAATGTAGGTAGTTCAGTTGAGGAAGGTGTGACAATCCACTCCTATATTCTTACCTGGAGAATCCCCATGAACAGAGAAGCCTGGTGGGCTACAGTCCATTGAGTTTCAAAGAATAAGACTTGACTGAGCAACTAAACACAACACAAGCAGTTCAGTTAGGTGGCCTTTTTAGAATTTCAACTTGCAAAAGGAAATACATAAAACACTAAAATAAGGCATGGAATGTTTTGTCAGAACAAATAGTACATAAATATTATTTTGTTCAAATTATCTACTGCACTAGAAAGCCATTTAATCATAGTAAGATATTTTCCTTAAGAATAAAATGGGAATAACATAATCTGACCAACTTAGCTCATGGGATCAGCAAAGAAGGTGCAATCAACAGTGATATCATAAAAGAATATACAGATATTACTAAAGTACTGTAAAAGTACTAAGCATTTTCAGAACATGCAAAGTTAATGTCATCTTATAGTATATTTTCATGATTAGATGCCACAAAAGATAAGAAATAGAAGGAAATAATTTGAGCACTTAGGGTGAAATTCAAAGAGAAAGAGAAATAATAATATAGATTCGAAAAGTTAAAGACAATTATCCAACACTAATCCTGGCATTGAAATGTTAGCAATGTTTAGTATTTTATTTCTAATGCCCTAACACAAGATTTGGCACATATTCAGTGCTCAGAAATTTATTTATTAATTGCTTTCAGGAAAATGAAGTGCTTTCATCAGCAGCAGGTCAATGTAAATATGTTCTATCTTTATGAGATAAAATAAGGAAATTTTCTTCATTGTGACAAAAACTGTATTAGAGAGTAACAGGGATAAAGTGAGAATTAAATAGAATTGAATTAACCCTGGCAATAAGGCTGAGATCTTGGAGCTGATTTCTGCATTTTTAGGTTTCTTTTATTTATTTTTTCTACATGTAAACTTCTTGTTTTCTATTTCCAACCTGAAATCTGAGTACTAGATATGTTTCCAAATATGAGAAGACATAACTGTAGAATAACCCAGAAAGAACAAATTGTTAGCCATATTGTTTTTCTGGTGTCTGTAATACTTCCCTACTCTCCTCCATTCCAGACAGAAAGAAGATTTCCCGGGATCCAGGATTGCAAAGTAGAGAAATATAACAGTGTCCAGTGTCTTTGATTTTCATGGGCAGGAGTATATTGAAGGGCTACGAAGATTCACAGCTAAAAAGGAAAAAAAAAATGCTAAAGTGAGTTGGCATTCAGAGCAAAGTGAAAGCTCTGTAGTTGTTTATCAGTCACTAAGTCACGTCTAACTCTGTGACCCCATGGACTGTAGCCCACAAGGTTCCTCTGTCCATGAGGTTTCCCAAGCTAGAATAGTGGTGTGGGTTGTCATTTCCTTCTCCAGAGGATCTTCCCTATCCCAGGGAATCAAACCTGCTCTTCCTGCATGCATATCCTGCACTGCAGGTAGATTCTTTACTGCCAGCCACCAGGGATGCCCTAAGTGACTGTTTAAAGGGTATTTAAATAGAAGGATTGATCAAAACTAATCAACATTCCTGACTTCAGACTATACTACAAAACTACAGTCATCAAGACAGTATGGTTCTGTCACAAAAACAGAAATATAGACCAATGGAACAAGATGGAAAGCCCAGGAATAAATCCTCACACCTATGGGTACCTAATCTTTGACAAAGGAGGAAACAATATACAATGGAGAAAAGATTTTCTTCAACAAGTGATGCTGGGAAAACAGTTCAACTATGTGTAAAGAAATGACATTAGAACACTTCCTAACACCTACACAAAAATAAATTCAAAATGGATTAAAGATGTAAATGTAAGATCGGAAACTAGAAAACTCTTAGAAGAAAGCATAGGCTGAACACTCTGTGACATAAACCACAGCAACATCCTCTACAACCCATCTCTTAGAATAATGAATATAAAAACAGAAATAAACAAATAGGACCTAATTAAATGTAAAAGCTTTTGTACAATGAAGGAAACTATAAGCAAGGTGAAGAGACTACACTCAGAATAGGATAAATTAATAACAAATGAAACAACTGATAAAGAATTAATCTCCAAAATATATAAGCAGCTTGTTCAGTTCAATAAAAAAAATAAATAAATAAAAATATGGACAGGAATCTTAAACAGATATTTCTTCAAGAAGACATACAGATGGTTAATGAACACATTAAAAGATGCTCAACATCACTCATTATTAGAGAAATGAAAATCAAAACTACAATATTGTATAATTTTACACCAATCAAAATTGCCATCATCAAAAAGTCTAGAAACAATAAATGCTGGAGAGGTTGTGGAGAAAAGGATGCCTCTTACACTGTTACTGGGAAGGCAAATTGATACAGTCACTATGGAGAACAGTATGGAGATTCTTTAAAAAAAAACTAGGAATAAAGCTATTATAACCATCAATCCCACTACTGGGCATATACACTGAGGAAGCTCAAATTGAAAAACACTTCTGTACCACAGTATTCATTGCAACACTATTTACAATTGCTAAGACATGGAAACAACTTAATGTTCATAGACAGATGAATGGATAAGGAAGCTCTGGTACATATACACAATGGAATATTAGTCACCTATAAAAAAGCACATATTTGAGTCAGTTCTAATGAAGTGGATGAACCTAGAAGTTATTATACAGAGTGAAGTATATCAAAAAGAGAAAAACAAGTATCATATATTAACACAAATACACAGAATCTAGAAAGACAGTATCAACACTCCTACTTGCAGGGCAGAAAAGGAGACACAGATATTTTGGACATGGTATGGAAAGGAGATGGTAGGATGATATAAGAGAATAGCATTAAATCATAGGCATTATCATGTGGAAAACAGATAGCCAGTGGGAGTTCGACATATGATTCAGGGAACCCAAAGCCAATGTCCTGTTATAGCCTAGAGGGGTGGGAAGGGAAGGAGTGTGGGAAGGGGTGTTCAAGAGGCAAGGGATACACGTATACCTAATGCTGATTCATGTTGATATATGACAAAAAACTATAACAATATTGTAAACTAATTATCCTCTAACTAAAATAAAAAATAAAATATGTAAAATTATGATTGATAGATATAGATATGCAGAAAGAAAGAAAAATTAAGAATCAAAGGAGGTTTAATGTTAACCTAGAAATAAAATCCTTCAGGATGTAAAGGGTTCATTGTGAAACACAAGATTGAAAGTAAAATATATGGTAGGGGTAGGCATATGTCCAATTCCTTTACTGTATTCTATTAAAATTCTTAGTTTATTTATTTATTTATTTTTCAAATTTCCCCTAACCAGTGCAGCACAATCTTTAGGGATTATACAGCTTGAAGTTTCTTTTGGAAAATGTGTCAGATTTTTGTTTCCATACTAGGAAAACAGGCTGACCAAAGCCTAACTCAGAATTCTGTGAGGATTATTTTTTCTGTATCATTTCAATTCAGTTCAATTCAATTACTTAGTAGTTCAGTCACTTAGTCGTGTGTGACTCTGTAATGCCATGGACTGCAACATAACAGGCTGCCCTGTCCATCACCAACTCCCAGAGCTTGCTAAAACTCATATTCATCAAGTCAGTGATGCCATCCAATCATAACATCCTGTGCCATTTCCTTCTCCCCCTACTTCAATCTTTCCCAGCATCAGGGTCTTTTCCAATGAGTCAGTTCTTCTCATCAGGTGGCCAAAGGATTGGAGCTTCAGATTCAGCATCAGTCCTTCTAACGAATATTCAGGACCGATTTCCTATAGGATGGACTGGTTGGGTCTCCTTGTAGTCCAAGAGACTCTCAAGAGTCTTCTTCAACACCACAGTTCAAAAGCATCAATTTTTCAGTACTCAGCTTTCTTTATCGTCCAACTCTCACATCCATGCATGATTACTGGAAAAACTGTAGCTTTGACTACACAGACCATTGTTGGCATAGTAATGTCTCATCATTTTAATATGCTGTATAAGTTGGTTATAGCTTTTTTTTTACAAGGAGCAACTGTCTTTTAATTTCATGGCTGCAGTCACCATCTGCAGTGATTTTGGAGTCCAAGAAAAGAAAGTTTGTCACTGTGTCCATCGTTTCCCTATCTGTCTTGAAGTGATGGGACCAGATGCCATGATCTTAGTTTTTTGAATGTTGAGCTTTAAGCCAGCTTTTTCACTGTCCTCTTTCACTTTCATCAAGAGGCTCTTTAGTTCCTCTTCATTTTTTGCCATACTTGTGGTGTCATCTGCATATCTGAAGTTATTCATATTTCTCCTGTCAATCTTGCTTCCAGCTTGTGCTTCATCCAGCCCGACATTTCTTATGATGTACTCTGTATATACGTTAAATAAGCAGGGTGATAATATACAGCCTTGACGTAATCCATTCCCAATTTGGAACTAGTCCGTTGCTCCATGTTAAATTCTAACTGTTGCTTCTTGAGCTGCATACAGATTTCTCAGGAGGCAGGCAAGGTGGTCTGGTATTCCCATATCTTTAAGAATTTTTCATGGTTTAGTCAAAGGCTTTGGCGTATTCAATAAAGCAGTAGTTTTTGAACTATGGTGTCAAAAAAGACCCTTGAAAGTCCCTTGGACTACACAGAGGTCAAACCAATGAATCCTAAAGGAAATCAGTCCTGAATATTCATTGAAAGGACTGATGCTAAAGCTGAAGCTCCCATATTTTGGCCACCTGATGTGAAGAACTGACTCTTTGGAAAAGACCCTGATGCTGAGAAAGACTGAAGGCAGGAGGAGAAGGGGATGACAGAGGATGAGATGATTGGATGGCATCACCAACTTGATGCACATGAGTTTGAGCAAACTCTGGGAGTTGGTGATGGACAAGGAAGCTTGAAGCACTGCATTTCATAGGGTTGCAGAGTTGGAAACAATGGTTTTTCCAGTGGTCATGTATGGATGTGAGAGTCGGACTGTGAAGAAAGCTGAGTGCTGAAGAATTGATGCTTTTGAACTGTGGTGCTGGAGAAGACTCTTGAGAATCCCTTGGACTGCAAGGAGATCCAACCAGTCCATTCTAAAGGAAATCATTCCTGGGTGTTCATTGGAAGGACTGATGCTAAAGCTGAAACTCCAATACTTTGGCCACCTTATGCAAAGAATTGACTCATTGGAAAAGACTGTGATGCTGGGAGGGATTGGGGGCAGGAGGAGAAGGGGATGACAGAGGAGGAGACGGCTGGATGGAAACACCAACTCAGTGGACGTGAGTTTGAGTGAACTCTTGGAGTTCGTGATGGACCGGGAGGCCTGGAGTGCTGCGATTCATGGGGTCACAATGAGTCAGACATGACTGAGTGACTGAACTGAACTGAACTGGAGCGAATGAACTGAACTGAGATGTTTTTCTGGAACTCTCTTGATTTTTCGATGATCTAGTAGTGGATGTTGACAATTTGATCTCTGATTCCTCTCTCTTTTCTAAATCCAGCTTGAACATCTGGAACTTTTCAATCCAGATACTGTTGAAACCTGGCTTGGAGAATTTTGAGCATTACTTTACTAGCATGTGAGATGAGTGCAATTGTGCAGTAGTTTGAACATTTTTTGGCATTGCCTTTCTTTGAGATTGGAATGAAAACTGACATTTTCAAGTCCTGTGGCCACTGATGAGCTTTCCAAATTTGCTGGCATATTGAGTGTAGCACTTCCACAGCATCATCTTTTTGGACTTGAAATAGCTCAGCTGGAATTCCATCACCTCCACTAGCTTTGTTCATAGTGATGCTGCCTAAGACCCACTTGACTTCGGACTTCAGGATGTCTGGTTCTAGGTGAGTGATCATACCATCATGGTTTTCTGGTTCATGAAGATCTTTATTGTATAGTTCTTCTGTGTATTATTTCTACCTTTTCTTCATACTTTCTGCTTCCGTTAGGTACATACCATTTCTGCCCTTTATTGTGCCTATCTTTGCATGAAATGTTCCCCTCATATCTCTAATTTTCTTGAAGAAATCTCTAGTGTTTCCCATTCTATTGTTTTCCTCTATTTCTTTGCATTGATCACTGAGGAAGGCTTTCTTACCTCTCCTTGCTATTCTTGGAACTCTGCATTAAGATGGGTATATCTTTCCTTTTCTCCTTTGCCTTTAGTTTCTCTTCTTTCCTCAGCTATTTGTAAGGTCTCCTCAGACAACCTTTCCTTGGCAATAGTCTTAATCACTGCCTCCGGTACAATGTCATGAACCTCTGTCCATATTTCTTCAGGCGCTTTGTCTGGTACTCAATGGATAATCAGTAATCTTAATTTTCTCTTCCGTATCCCTTTTAGTTTTGTGTATAATTTCTATTTTAATCACCTAATTATAACATGTTTACCATGCTAGAATACATTGAGATTTAGCTCAAACTTTTTCTAAAGAAAATAAAACTACAGATAATGTCCTTTATAATTTCAAGACTAAAAATCTGTAAATTATGGCTAGAATAGTCAAAAAGGCATAAAAGTATGTGCAAGTTAAATGAATAGGAAATGGATAAACATATTCCTGAGTAAAGTACATATGTAAAATCAATTTATATGCATGCATGAATATCCTCAGCTTCTGAATGCTAATTCATATAACACAGCATAATTATACAATCAAAGAAGCATATTTGACTATATATCAAACAAATAGCCTGCCCAAGGAAATATAAAACAGTTAACCTAAGAGAAAGTTTCAATAATGTTGACCTCATCCATCTGATTTAAAATGCTTCATTCTATTACAGATACTACAGAATATTCCTAAGTGCCAATGCCCACTAATTTAAACTGTCCATTTAAAAATATATATTCACTATAATAAAATATATTGAAGTGCAAAAAAAGTATGTCAATAAATTATCTGAACATTGATAGTAAGTCTGATTTTAGATAGTACCACGTTTCTGTTCCCAAGTAACAAGGAGATAAAGAAATTTATCCAATGATGTGAGGTGAGAGAGAGGAGTAGACCATTATCCTTTTCCCCAAACAAAGACACTTTGAAATTTCATTATACAGACACATCAGTCTTCCAAAAATATGAGCTAAAAGAGATCAGCTACTGTTGAACTATTTCAATGATTGCTTCCAGAGATGTTTTATCAAGGGCACAAACAAAATATTCTACCTCATAGTCTATATATACATGATGGAAAAATCCTAATTAAATGGCATGCAGGTTAATCAATAAGCAATATTGATATATACTACTTGATGTATTTTATTTTAGATTTAATAGAATATTTAAATATAGGAAAATACTACTTTGAGTAACTTAATTCATCTACCTTTTATTTAGCCTAACATACAGCTGTAGACAATAGCTGTCATTATCCCCAGTAAGAGTAAGTTCAAAACCCACTACACAACAGAGACTTAGAGAAAGGTTCCTTGATACAGACACCCAAAATATGTGGGAGCTTTGAGAGAAACAAAGAATGCATGCAGATTCTGGAGGCACTTACGATCCTTATAATCCTTTATCAAAGAAAGATAAGTTTTAATACAAACTGATGGCTAAAAACAAAAGAATACTTGCCAACATTATATTTACTGATGGAGCAATTATACTGAGTTCTCAAATTCCCTAGAATAGAAGGTTTTCTGTTGCCGCTTGATGTTGCTAAAATATAGGAAAATCTTATTGGGATTTCAAGTAACTTCCTTTATAATGCAGATGTAAAGAAAGCAAGTTACATCTTCTGGGACTCTCTCAACTGTTTTGAAAATCTACCAACATGTTTTTCTGCCATGTCCAAGTAACATGTAATAATCCCAGCATCTTCCTGAATATTTTCTCCTAAAATGGCTCAACAGAAGATGAGTCACCCAGGAATAGTTTCCAGGGGTTGCATATCCCTGAACATGTCCAGATTTTAAGTTTTTTTTCGTTAATCTTTTTGCAAATTATTATTCATTTCTACATAGGTTAGCAAACTATTTTCTGCAATAAAAAAGATGACTACCTGTTTTGTAAAATATAAACTTTAGTGGAATTTCAGCATGCCCACTCATTTAGTCTGTTGCTGCTATCGTGCTACAACATTGAGTACTGAGTCCCCTACAGGGATGGGACTATGTGCATGTGTCCTTAGTTGCTAAGTCATGCTTACCCCTTTGCAATGCCATGGGCTGTAGCCCACCGGGCTCCATTGTCATGGAATTCTTCAGGCTAAAATATGGAGCGGGCTTCATTTCCTCCTCCAGGGGCCTTCCTAACCCAGGGATCAAACCTGTGTCTCCTGACTCTCCTGCATTGGCAGGTGGATTCTTTACCACTACACCACGTGGGAAACCTATAAGGTGCATAAAACCTAAAATATTTACTATATGGACATTTATAGAAAAGGTTTGTTGATTCCTGCTCTAACAGCTGAAAGAAAAAAAAAAATACTGCCCCAAGTTTATTATTTAATCTGTAACCATATTGTTGATGGGGAACAAAGATGGGGATTACTATAATGCAAAGAAATACAAAGAGATAATATTGCAAGTGACTTGTTTAAGAACAAACTTTAATCAGGATTTCTATGAATAGCGAAGTCATTTTCCTCAATGCAACTATTTCTCCCCATCATATTCTATCAATTACATTAACATAATCTTACCAATCTTCATGTTATTAGAGAGTATATGACCAACAAACTACATTATTTTTAGTAAAGTACAATAAAAATTGATCAGAAAAATGTCAGTCAATATTTTTTCTCTGAAAATTTCTGTTCCAAGTTCCCTTAGATGAGTGCCACTCACAGCATCAGGAAGTGAAAAGACTAAAATCCTTTAACAGCTTTCACACATACATTATTAACTTTAGAAGTAGAAAGCTCATGCAGTGAAGAGAAAGTAAGATGTTTTGATCTTTATGTATCAGCATTCATCATTTTTTCCTCCTACAGAATTAAAATTTCATAAAATTAAGATTCCATACTTTTATGAATTATACTTTTAAACTAATTCTAATGTTCCCTACAGCAATTTATTATGATGGTTTCTCAGGATTTTCATACTTTAAAAGTCCCCTAAAGCTGAATCATTTCAATAACTCATTTAAAAGTATTGTGTATATTTAGTTCACTGAAAGCCTATCCAATTCATAAAGAAAAAAAAATTCTGAATGTATAATGCAGTACTTTCATATTTAGCCATCTGTGCATGATATGAATCATCTATTTTAATATTTTCAAAAGCATTTTATAAACCATAGCTTATATTTATCATTCTGTCTTTGACAAATAGATATGTGAGCAAGGAATAGCCCCAGCAATTAGTGTAGATATTCATATAAAAATTTTCAAGTATCATTTCAATATTGTAATATGATGAATTTCTTTATTCCCTTTCTTACTTTAATAACAGGAATTTTTCATTTCATATTTCATGAATATAAACCTCAAACATGTATCTATGGGAATTATAAACTATCTAAAATGAAGCAATTGCTTCATTCCTAACAAGACTCCTAAATTGCTAAGATAAATGAGAGGTTATATGGATTAAACATAATTTCCTTACTGTATGTTAACTTACCAATTCAAAATAATTTGTATTTTATTCATTTCCCTATCATTTATAACCCATCAAATAAAATGTTTTCTTTATTTCTACTCTTCCAAGTTTTGTTAACAATATTATTGCCATCCCCCCAAAATGACATTTTTAAGGGATTAGAGAAAATGCTAAAAGAAAACAAGATGTTAAATATGTATAGCTGCTTTACTTTGCTGAACAGCAGAAACTAAACCAACATTATAAAACATCTATACTTCAATAAAAAAAATAATTGGAGGGTAATAATTATAAAGTTGGTTTCTGCTATACAACAATGCAAATCAGCCATAACTATACATTACTCCCCACTCCCATTAAACCTCTCTTAGTTGTCAGAGTACTGAGCTGAGCTCCCTGTGTATTGCAGCAGCTTCCCATTGTGTTTAGTCACTCAGTCATGTCTGACTCTTTGGGACCCCATGGACTGTAGCCCATCAGGCCCCTCTGTCCATAGGGATTCTCCAGGCAAGTCTACTGGACTGGATTGCCATGCCCTCCTCCAGGGGATCTTTCCAACCCAGGAATCAAACCTGCATTGCCTGCAAATTCTTTACTGTCTGAGCCACCAGTGACTATGACCCGTTAGGTATCTGTTTTATAACTGGTAGTGTATATATGTCAATGCTACTTTCTCAGTCTTTCCCACCCTCTCATTCCCTCTGTGTCCGTAAGTGTGATCTCTAAGTTTGAGTCTCTACCCCTGCCATGTAAATAGACTTATCAGCACCGTTTTCGTAGATTCCATATATATACATTAATGTACAATACTTGTTTTGCTGACTCATTTTATTCTGTATAACTGGGTCTAGATTTATTCACTTCATTTCAACTGATTCACATTTGTTCCACTTTATGGCTGAGTAGTAATCCATTGTGTATATATACCACAACTTCTGAATCCATTCATCTGTTGATGAACACCTATGTTGCTTCTATGTCCTGGTTATTATGAATAGTGTTGCAATGAACACTGAAGTTGTTGTTGTTGAGTTACTAAGTCGTGTCTGACTCTTTTGTGACTCCATGGACTGGAGCCTGCTAGGCTCCTTTGTCCATGGGATTCTCCAGGCAAGAATACTGAAATAGGTTGCCATTTCCTTTTCCTGGGGATCATCCTGACCCAAGGATCAAACCCACATCTTCTGCATTGGCAAGTGGATTCTTTACCACTGAGCCACCAGGAAGCCTGAACATTGAGATACCTGTGTCTTTTTGAATTACAGTTTTCTCAGGGTATAAACCCATTGGTGGGATTGCTGGATCATGTGGTAGTCTTGTTCCTAGTTTTTAAATAAATCTCCACACTATTCTCCATAGTGGCTTTAGAAATTTACATTTTCACCAACAGTGCAAGAAGTTTCCCTTTTTTTCATATCCATTCAAGCATTTATTATTTCTGACTTTTGATGATGGCCATTCTGACTGGTGTGAGGTGATACCTCATTGTCATTTTGATTGACATTTTTCAAATAGTATGTGATGTTTAGCATCTTTTCACATGTTTATTAGCTATCTGTATGTCTTCTTTGGAGAAATGTCTGTTTAGGTCTTTTGCCCATTTTTTGATTAGATTGTTTGTCTTTCTGATACTGAGCTGCATAAGCTGCTTGTATATTTTGGAGATCAATCCTTTGTCAGTTGCTTAGTTTAAAAAAAAATTTTTTTTTTTTTTTTAAATCACTGTATCCAAAATCTATACCACCTTCTGATAACCAGATAAAACAAACATTTACTGTGTCCTAAAATATTCATTATTAAAAGGGTTATTATTAATTTACCACTACATATTGGAAATGTCTTACATGTCTTAATATATATTTGAACATTTCACTTTCATGAAATGAGTATTGTTAGTAAAAGAAGATGAGATGATATATAACAAGCAAAAGTAATATATCTAGCAACATGGATCATTATAGAAAATGTCTAGGTTTTGATTTAGTTATTTTTCCACAAATATCAGAAATAATAGAAACATACACACATGGATGCATGATGTTTTTATGTAATATATTAATATTCATACACATATAAGTATATGGGAATAATATTAATGTATGTAACATAATATGTTAACATCTTATTCATACATAATTTTTAGAAAACTTGGAATTACATTACATTACACACCTGGAAGGAATCTAGAAAAATATTTATCCAAAGTTCTTTTTTGCTTCTGGATTTAAAAAAAAAAACAAAAACAAATTCATAAGAATCAAAATTATTTGTCTATTGACAGTTATATTGTTACTGATTTAGCTAGAGTTAGAAACACGTTTTAATGCCAGTGAATTAGCTGCAAATGACCAGGCCAGTGACATTTCCAGAAAAGGGAAATAAACTAAAATTTAAGTCAAAAGACCTTGGCTCATGTTCCACTTTGGCTGCAGCATGTCTGTGACTTTGGAAAGATAGATCATCTAATTTGCTGTGAATTTCAGTGTATTTTATTCCACAAAATAACCATAAAGATGCCTTCAGTATTGTAAAGAACTTATATAATATGAAATAGGTTTAAGATTCCCTAGCTTATTAAGCAACATTATTTTTTAAATAATTTTTATTGGAGTATAGTTGCTTTAAAATATTGTTAGTTTCTATTCTACAGCAAAGTGAATCAGCTATATGTATACATATATCCCCTCTTTTTCATATTTCCTTCCCATTTAGGTCACCAGAGAGCACTGAATAGAATTCCCAGTGGTATACAGTAGGTTCTCATTGGTTATCTATTTTATCAATTCAGTTCAGTCGCTCAGTCGTGTCTGACTCTGTGACCCCACTGTAGCAAGCCAGGCTTCCCTGACCCTTTGGTATCCACATGTTTGTTCTCTACATCTGTGTCTCTATTCCTGCTTTGTAAATAAGATTATCTAACCACTTTGTTCAAATTTCACATATATGCATTAATACATAATTATTTTTTGGTCTTTCTGACTTCACTTTGTATGACAGTCTCTAGGTCCATCCACATCTCTACAAATGACTCAAATTTGCTCCTTTTTATGACTGAGTGATATTCCATTTTGTGTGTGTTTGTGGGCTTCCCACATGGCTCTAGTGGTAAAGAACCCACCTGCCAATGCAGGAGAGCTAAGAGACTCAGGTTCACTCCCTGGGTCAGGAAGATCCCCTTGAGGAGGGCATGGAAACCTACTCCAGTATTCTTGCCTGGAGAATCCCGTGGAGGGAGGAGCCTGGAAGGCTACAGTCCATAGGGTTGCAAAGAGTAGGACATGACAACACACACACACACACACACACACACACACATGTTCCACAGTTTCATGGAAGATGACAGATAACACAAGACTCCTGAGTATATAAATACCCAGCTCTTCTTCATCCATTCCTCTGTTGATGGACATTTAGTTTGATGTCCTGGCTATTACAGATAACTGCTGCAAGAAGAAACATTAAGTACCATAAACATTCTTTCTCATTGTGGATGTTCCTAATAGTTCCAAATATAGAATAACTGTTAAATGTCTCATTTACTTCAAGATATTTTTATTTCTGACAGCTCAAACAATAGTACAATATGTGACATATGTGTGTGCGCATATATATATATATACACACACATTCCATTATTTTTGTCATTGTCATTGTGTGTGTGTGTATATATATATATATATATATATATATATATACACAATGACAAAAATAATGGAATAAAATGTACAAGAAAGAGAGAGTAAGTTTACAATTTTTTTAATGGATTGGAAAAGCTGAGTGATGTAATCAACAATCTAAGCATTTAGATATGTGTGATCTTTGACTTACTTGGTGGTTCAGTCAATAAGTAATGTTTGGCTCTTGAGACCCTATGGACTGTAGACTGCCAGGCTCCTCTGTTCATGGGTGATTTACTTACTCACTTCTCTTTTAGGGTCTAGACTGATACCATGATTCAAATTGAAACAAAACAAAACAAACCTCTGTGGCTTAAAATGGCAACATCTATGTTAATCTGTTTCTAAAATCTTTTTAAAATAGTTTTAACAACAACAAACTATATATATATATATAGTAGACAGTATCTGGTATTGTCAGATGGAAAAGAATATTGCCTATATCTTTTATGGTCCCAGCTTCAGCTACCCTGCTTTCATGTTAATGTCTACCATAGTATTGTCCAGGGCCAGAAGACAGCCAGGTGCACTGCTCATAACTGAATGTGTGAAACTCTCCTCCCTTGGTGCTACAGACAGTTTGTTTTTCCCTATGAACTTGTGTCAATGCCATTCACTTTCTTTGGAGTAAAAAATGAGCTACTGTACTAGAGTAAAAATAAAACAATAGGAAAATTGTTGTCCTAGTCTAAATTTAAAAAAAAAAATCATTTCCTCCTAAAATAAGACAACAAAATTGAAAAATCAAGCAAAATAAACTTGTGGTATCAGACAGTCAATGGCAGAAACAGCTGCAGAAAATATGATAATAAGAAAACTTAATTGAAACAGATGTTTTAAAATGTGCAACTAAATGGTATACAAATGTTGAT
Organism: Budorcas taxicolor; assembly: GCF_023091745.1. NCBI lineage: Eukaryota > Metazoa > Chordata > Mammalia > Artiodactyla > Bovidae > Budorcas > Budorcas taxicolor. The sequence continues at coordinate 78,041,827 of NC_068910.1, forward strand.
GTAAAGTAAATTTTAAATAAAATAGAATTGATTGAAAGCATAATTAAAACCCAAAAGAAACAAAAATAGTCTTGATGAAAACTAAATTAGAGTGATAAACAATAATTGGCTTTGCCTAGACAACAAAGTATTAAATATTGGAGGAGAATTACTTCTTAGGTTAATTAACTTCAGTACTACTTAGACGAACGTATCCAACAAGCTCAGTGATGATAAACTTTAGAGAGAACTGATCTTCCAAAATATGTGTCCTGTCAACATTTTAAAATACACCCCATTAAACTCCACAATATAAAATCTAAAAATGTATTTAAAATTTAAATATTAAACTAATTGCTCAAAAAGATTTATATTTACACATTTGCCTAAATTTTCTCCTCATTCTGGTCTACAAGTTGTGAAAAATGTTGAAGAATCTGAGATTTCACTCCTACTTTCAAGCCAACAAGACAAGATGCCACAGTTTCATGGAAGATGGCAGATTACACAAGACTCCTGAAACAGAGAAAAGGATTTCATGAGCATGGTTCAACATGTAGCACAAAATCATACAAGAATAATTCTGTCAACTCTGCATGTCCCAACTTCCACAAGGGTAACGTGGATCGGCCTACGTTTATGACTCTGACTACACGCAGAATGGGTCCAATGTATTTAGGGAACCTAAATACTTTATAATAGATAGTAAGCAAATATGCTCTTTGTTCAGGAGACAGACATTATCTCTTTTATGATTTGTGTGTGTGTGTGTGTGCTATACAGTTCAGTTCAGCTCAGTCGCTCAGCCGAGTCTGACTCTTTACGACCCCGTGAATTGCAGCACGCCAGGCCTCCCTGTCCATCACCAACTCCCGGAGTTCACTCAGACTCACATCCATCGAGTCAGTGATGGCATCCAGCCACCTCATCCTCTGTTGTCCCCTTCTCCTCCTGCCCCTAATCCCTCCCAGCATCAGTCTTTTCCAATGAGTCAACTCTTCACATGAGGTGGCCAAAGTACTGGAGTTTCAGCTTTAGCATCATTCCTCTAAAAGACAATGTATCACAAAAAGCAACTGATAGTTTTCTTTGCCAAGTTTTTAGAAATACTAGAGACCATGGGGTATGTTCTCCTAATAAAGGCAATTTTCACTCTAGAACCAGATCCAGTCCCCAAAGCTGGGAAAACCACAGTGGTTTCCTGAGAAGGAGGTCTATTTCTTTTTTGCCTGACTTTACTCTCATTTTTACCTTGGCAACACTTCTTAATCTCAGTTAACTATAGTAACTGCTGTCAAGTCACAAGTGTTCCACATATTCATGCCTTCTTTCATGGTCATATAAAGGAATATTATTGAGACAAATAGCACAAATTGTGTCTAATTTGGAGCAGAACAAGAATTCTAGAGATGGTAGAGGTAGTTGATAAAGGCTGTTGAAAGAGTTCTACTGTAATCAAATATAGATATTTAAGATTGGCCAAATGTGAGATCCATGTGTATCACATATCTCATAAAAGCCAAAGGTTTCTGGTATATAAGAGTTGTTCCTGTACAAATTTAGATATTACCTAATTTTTCTTTGAATTTGGTATAATTCAAGTATATCTAGATTTTCCTCCAAAATATAATTTGTTCTTATGTATTTAGCTCTATAAGGGGCTTCAATGGTGACTCAGTGGTAAAGAATCTGCCTGCAATACTGGAGACACTGGATATACGGGTTCAGTCCCTGGGTCAGGAAGATTCCCTGGAGTAGGAAAAGGCAAACTCCTTCCATTCTTGGCTGGAAAATTTCATGGAAAATAGAGCCTGGTAGGCTATTGTCCATGGGGCTGCAAAGAGACGCATACAACTGAACACACACACATACACACACACACACATTTTACCTTTATAGAAAGCTATTCTAGTTTTTTTTTGTTTGTTTGTTTCACTCAAAGGTCAGAATGAAATTGTTGCTGAAGAGTTGGACTCATCCAAAGGCTCATTCATTCACAAGACTATTGGTTGATGCTGTCAGCCAGAACTCAGTTGGGGCTGTTAGTGAAAACACCTGCATTCCTCAAGGTATGCTGTTCTATCAGGTGTGCTATGTATGCTGCTGCTGCTGCTGCTAAGTCGCTTCAGTCGTGTCCAACTCTGTGTAACCCCACAGACTGCACCCCACGAGGCTCCCCTGTCCCTGGGATTCTCCAGGCAAGAACACTGGAGTGGGTTGCTATGCTATGAGTCCCACTATTTTAGGACAATGAGAAATGAGACCAGTGAATTCCAAGAGTACAAGTTGAATCCTGTGCTTCACACACTGTAAAATAATTCACTATTCAAAGGCAATGTTCTGTAGTATAAAACTAAAGTGACCCAGACATTTCATAAACCATGAATGGTGGCTGTGGAAAGATTTTGGGTTGGCCAAAAAGTTTGTTCAAGTTTTTTCTGTAAGATGTCATGGAAAAATCTGAATGAACTTTTTGACCAACACAATATTTATAGGAAGTGAAAGAAAAATCCACAATAAAGTTATTTTCCAGTGAGTACAAAGCACTATGCTTTCCATAAATGAAATGCAATCAATCTGCAATCAAGTGCATAACTGGCTTCAATGGGAAATAGTATGGATGTGAGAGTTGGACTGTGAAGAAGGCTGAGTGCAAAGTATTGATGCGTTTGAACTGCGGTGTTGGACGAGACTCTTGAGAGTCCCTTGGACTGCAAGGAGATCCAACCAGTCCTGCCAGGGTCCAGCCCCGGTGGATCCAGGGAAATTTGAAGGGTGAACGGTGTAGGCGAGGAAAGCTTATTTATTTAATTAGAAATATAAAAGAAATTAAGAAGAAATAGTATAGTAGGAAAATTTAGTGGAGAAAAGAGGCTGAGTAACTTGGTTTACGTGGAAAGCCAATAAAGTTCCAGACAAGGAGCTTGCACCATCTACGTTAGGCCACCAGCGTCCTCTTGATAGCGGGGGGTGCCCCATCTTGGGCTCCCTCTCGTGTGGATCTTAGAAGCCGGGGCAAGAAAGTAGACATGGTGAGCCTCCATGCTCCAGATGGGAATTCAGGCAGAAAATAAAGAGGAGACATGGGGGAAACCAGTCCAGCGACTGGCCCATCCCCTATTGTCCAGAAAGGCCTTTTATAACTTTTTTTGTACATAGACATCAATGGATAATATAAAATTATGCAGCATCAGCAGCCCTAACTCTTATCAAAACCAGGCTTTCTTTCTGCATACCTAGTTGTATACCCAAGTCTTAGGTGATTTACATCATCTTCTGGCCAGAGGGCCAATTAATATTTTTCGGCCCTTTTCAGAAAAGGATTTGTCAACCAGAAGACTTATTTGTCTTGTTCTTCCCAAAGTCTGGTGCCACTCTCAGAAAGCACTAAATAAAATTACATTCTTATATAGCAAAGGCACAACAATTTACAACAAGTAAAAGGAGTACAGTGATTTATAAAGAGGAAAGTAACTCAGAAGTCTGGTGTTTCTAACATCAAAACTACTATATTCCTATTTCTATATCCCAATTACATTGATTAATATCCTTCAGGTGCCTAAAAGATAAAGAATATGGAGGCCTGGCAGCAGTCATTGAGTCAACAGTGAAAAACCATCACCAATATGATTTTTAGCTCTTAGAAAAGGCTCTGTATCTTTTAAGATGCTTTAAGCTTTGTGCTTCTCGTGGTTGGGGGGCTGTAAACATTTCACAAATTGTAAAAAGTCTGGGGGAACCTATTAGGCAAGTTAGAGAGCCATCAGAGGGGGTTTGAGCTGAAACATTCCTTTCAAATGCAGATGAATGAAGCCCTAAGCTAACTTTTTAGAGAGTGTCAGAAGAGTGGAAAAGCACAGTACAGTAAGGCAGGCAGAGTCTGGTTTTTGGGGGGTAGATGTTCAGGAAAAACAAGGGGGAACCCCTGAAGCCAGATCACGCCTTTGCATTTTGTCAGGCTTCCTTCCTCATGACCTTTGCCATGGGCAGGATTCCTCATGCTGGCTCCCGGCACAGTCCATTCTGAAGGAGATCAGCCCTGGGATTTTTTTGGAAGGAATGATGCTAAAGCTGAAACTCCAGTACTCTGGCCTCCTCATGCAAATAGTTGACTCATTGGAAAAGACTCTGATGCTGGAAGGGATTAGGGGCAGGAGGAGAAGGGGACGACAGAGGATGAGGTGGCTGGATGGCATCACTGACTTGATGGATGTGGATCTGAGTGAACTCCTGGAGTTGATGATGGACAGGGAGGCCTGGCGTGCTGCAATTCATGGGGTCGCAAAGAGTTGGACATGACTGAGTGACTGAATTGAACTGAACTGAGTGTCATCTTTAGGCTCAGTACTGATATCTGCTACAGGCAGGCTTTTCACTGAGTAGATTACAGTCATATAACATTTTATGAATTCAAGTCCATGTTTCTGACCCCACTCACTGTCTCCATCTCTACCACCATGACACATTGTAAATGAATCTACTGATTAAGAATACATGTTAATGTGGAGAAAGGCTGATATCCACAGAAAAGATCATCTTTACTACTTGATGATAATCTACTTTCCTTAGGTTATTCTTCTTTGAGCATTCATATGGGACACATAAAGTTTTTCCAGAACTCTCTTAATTTTCCAATTGTGTTCCTTCCATGTCACTATACTTCTATCCAAGCTACTAGCTACTGTGCTCATGAACAAGTACAGACCTACACTTGTCTCTCACTCTTCTTTAAATAAAAGACAACAACAAAGAGCACTGTTAGAACTGCTAAAACATACATAGTGTATATACACACACATTTTTTTTTTTTCCTTGATTTTTTACTATGGCATCATTTCATAAACACATACACACATATGACCCTTGAATAACATGGATTTGAACTGTGCAATCCACTTACATATAGATTTTTTTCACTAAAAACATTACAGAACTAAACAGTGTCTGTGAATTGTTGACTCCACATGCAGAACAGTAAATGTGGCAGGCCAACTATTAAGTTTCATGTAGATTCTTGATTGTGTGAAAGGTTAGCACCTTTAACCTTATGTTGGCCTTGTGTTGTTTAAGGGTCAGCTGTATAGATGTATTTGCATTTGTGTGTGTGTGTGTGTGTGTGTGTGTGTGTGTGTGTGTGTGTGTGTATTAGATACCTATTGCCAAATAATATGTGAGTTTTCATATAACACCGAAACTCCATTTGGAAGAGCAGCTGGAATTTGGAGTCACCATCAGCTTTTGCTTAAGAAAATGCACTGTCATTCTCCACTGTCATTCTGTATTCTATAGAGGACAATTAAATGGGTTGAAACACAATGTTAGCAATCAATAACCTTCCATCTTTCAGGCTTTTGATGGTGAAAACTGGTAATGGCTATAGTCTCCACAAATCCTTAGGGAATATGATATTGCTTTTAGCATACTATATGGGTCAGTAGAAATAATTCTAATGACTGCCTGTCCGCCTTACTACTGTAAAGTCCCTCACTTCATGGATCAGTAGATGAATGTGAATATTCTGACAGTTGTTGAATATATATGTTAAAGCTATACAGTCTGAAATTGGGGAGTTAATCATAGGGTGGGTTTTAGGACTTACTATATCAAACATAACCCAAAACTCCATTTGTTGTTGTTGCTGTTGTTATTCAGTCACTAAGTTGTGTCTGACTCTTTGCAACACCATGGACTGCAACACAACAGGCTTCCCTGTCCTTCACTACTTCCCGAAGTTTGCTCAAATTCATGTCTATCGAGTTGATGATGCTATCTAACCATCTCATCCTCTGCTGCCCACTTCTTCTTTTGCCTTCAATCTTTCCCAGCATTGGGATATTTTCCAGTGAGTCAGTTCCTCACATCAGGTGGCCAACGTATTGGAGCTTCAGCTTCATAATCAGTCTTTCCAATGATTACTTAGGGTTGATTTTCTTTAGGATTGACTGGTTTGATCTCCTTGCAATCCAAGGGACTTTCAAGAGTCTTCTCCAACACCACAGTTTGAAAGCATCAGTTCTTCAGCGTTCAGCCTTCTTTACTGTCTAACTCTCACATCCATATATGACTAGGCAAAACCATATCTTTGACTACACAGACCTTTGTCAGCAAATTGATGTCTTTGCTTTTTAATACACTGTCTAGGTTTGTCATAGCTTTCCACCCAAGGAGCAAACATCTTTTAATTTAATAGCTGCAGTCACTGTCTGCAGTGATTTTGGAGCTCAAGAAAAAAAAAAAATCTGTCACTGCTTCTACTTTTTGCCCTTCTATTTGTCATGAATAATGGGAATGGATGCCATGATTTTTGAATGCTAAGATATTTTTTCTTTTTTAAAAATTTATTTATTTTTAATTGAAGGATAATTGCTTTACAGAATTAATTGTTTTCTGTCAAACCTCAACATGAATCAGCCATAGGTACACATATATCTCCTCCTTCTCAAATATCCCTCCCATATGAAAGCTGAGTTTTAAGCCAGCTGTTTCACTCTCCTCATTCATCATCATCAGAAGGCTCTTTAGTTCCTTTTCACTTTCTGCCATTAGAGTAGTATCATCTGCATATCTGAGGTTGCTGATATTTCTCCCAGCAATCGCAATTCCAGCTTGTAATTCCTCAAGCCCAGCTTTTCAAAAAACGTACTTTGTATATAAGTTAAATAAACAAAGTGACAATATACAGTCTTGTCACACTCCTTCCCAATTTTTAACTAATCAGTTGTTTCATGTAAGGTAAGGTTCTAACTGTTGCATCTTGACCCACATACAGTTTCTCAGAAGACAGACAAGATGGTGTTAATCATCATCTTAATTGCATAAACCCATATCCTTCCTGGGGCTTAAAGAAAGACTGTCAATTCAGGATCAGTTGCCAGTTTAACCAACCAAATTCTAGTTGTTCTCCTTTCTCCAGTACAAACAAATACCCAAGGACTACTTTGGGAAAAGTCAAGAGGAAGATACATATTGCAATTTGGAGGTGGGTTAGGGGTATGGAGTTCAGTTCAGTTCAGTTCAGTCACTCAGTCGTATCCGACTCTTTGCAACCCTATGAATCGCAGCACGCCAGGCCTCCCTGTCCATCACCAACTCCCGGAGTTCACTCAGACTCACATCCATCGAGTCAGTGATGCCATCCAACCATCTCATCCTCTGTTGCCCCCTTCTCCTCCTGCCCCCCATCCCTCCCAGCATCAAAGTATTTTCCAATGAGTCAATTCTTTGCATGAGGTAGCCAGAGTACTGGAGTTTCAGCTTTAGCATCATTCCTTCCAAAGAAATCCCAGGGCTGATCTCCTTCAGAATGGAGTGGTTGGATCTCCTTGCAGTCCAAGGGACTATCAAGAGTCTTCTCCAACACCATAGTTCAAAAGCATCAATTCTTCAGTGCTCAGCCTTCTTCACAGTCCAACTCTCACATACATACATGACCATAGGCAAAACCATATCCTTGACTAGATGGACCTTAGTCAGCAAAGTAATGTCTCTGCTTTTGAATATGCTATCTAGGTTGGTCATAACCTTTCTTCCAAGGAGTAAGCGTCTTATACTTTCATGGCTGCAGTCACCATCTGCAGTGATTTTGGAGCCCAAAAAAATAAAGCCTGACACCTTTTCCACTGTTTCCCCATCTATTTCCCATGAAGTGATGGGACTGGATGCCACGATCTTCATTTTCTGAATGTTGAGCTTTAAGCCAACTTTTTCACTCTCCTCTTTCACTGTCATCAAGAGGCTTTTTAGCTCCTCTTCACTTTCTGCCATAAGGGTGGTGTCATCTGCATATCTGAGATTATTGATATTTCTCCCAGCAATCTTGATTCCAGCTTGTATTTCTTCCAGCACAGAGTTTCTCACGATGTACTCTGCATAGAAGTTAAATAAGCAGGGTGACAATATACAGCCCTGATATACACCTTTTCCTATTTGGAACCAGTTTGTTGTTCCATGTCCAGTTCTAACTGTTGCTTCATGACCTGCATACAGATTTCTCAAGAGGCAGGTCAGGTGGTCTGGCATTCCCATCTCTCTCAGAATTTTCCACATTTTATTGTGATCCACACAGTGAAAGGCTTTGGCATAGTTAATAAGGCCGAAATAGATGTTTTTCTAGAACTCCCTTCCTTTTTCCATGACCCAACAGATGTTGGCAATTTGATCTCTGGTTCCTCTGCTTTTTCTAAAACCAGCTTAAACATCAGGAAGTTCATGATTCACGTATTGTTGAAGCCTTCCTCAAGCATACTGAGCTTTCCCTTGAAAACCATAATCACAGAAAGCTAATCAGCCTGATCACATGGACCACAGCCTTGTCTAAGTCAACGAAACTGAGTCATGCCATGTAAAGCCACACAAGACAGATCAGTCATAGTGGAGAGTTCTGAACAAACGTGGTCCATTGGAGAAGGGAATCGCAAACCACTTAAGTATTTTAGCCTTGAGAACCCCATGAACAGTTGGAAAAAACAAAAAGATATGGCACTGAAGATGAACTCCCCCGGTCTGTAGGTGCCCAATATGCTACTGGAGAAGAGTGGAGAAATAACTAGAAAGAATGAAGAGATGGACCCAAAGCAAAAGCAATGCCCAGTTGTGGATTTGACTGGTGATGGAAATAAAGTCTAATGCTGTAAAGAAAAATATTGCATAGGAACCTCGGATGTTAGGTCCATGAATCAAGTTAAATTGGAAGTGATCAAAGAGGAGATGGCAAGAGTGAACATAGACATTTTAGGAATCAGAGAACAAAATGGATCAGAATTGGTAAATTTCATATAGATGACCATTATATCTATTACTTTGGACAAGAATCCCTGAGAATACATGGAGTAGCTCTTATAGTCAATGAAAGACTTGGGGGAAATCTCAAAAACAGCAGAATGATCTGTGTTTGTTTCCAGGGAGATCATTCAACATCACAGTAATCCAAGTCTATGATCTAACCAACAATGTTGAAGAACATAAAGTTGAATGGTTCTATGAAGACCTACAAGATTTTCTAGAATAACCAAAAAATATGTCCTGTCATAATAGGGGATTGGGATACAAAAGTGGTAAGTCAAGAGCTACTTGGAGTAACAGACAAATTTGACCTTGGAGTACAAAACGAAGCAAGTCAAAGGCTAACAGAGTTTCTGCAAGAGAACACATTGGTCATGGCAAACAAACTCTTCCAACAACAAAGAGAAGACTCTACACATGGACATCACCAGATGGTCAATACCAAAATCAGATTGATTTTATTCTTTGCAGCCAAAGACAGAGAAGCTCTTTTGCTGATACAGTCAGCAAAAAACAAGACCAGGAGCTGACTGTGGCTCAGATCATGAAATCCTTATTGCCAAATTCAGACTTAAATTGAGGAAAGTAGGGAAAACCATTAGACCATTCAGGTATGACCTAAATCAAATCCCTTATAATAACATAGTGGAAGTTACAAATATATTGCAAGGAAGTATTTCTGATATACAGACTGCCTAAAGAACTATGAAGCAAGGTTCATGATAGTGTACAGGATTCGGTGATCAAGACCATCCCCAATAAAAAGCAATGAAAATAGCCAAAACGATTGTTTGAGGAGGCCTTACAAATAGCTGAGAAAGGAAGAAAGTAAAGGCAAAGAAAAAAAGGAAATATATACCCATCTGAATGCAGAGTTCCAAAGAATAACAAGCAGAGATAAGAAAGTTTTCCGTAGTGATCAATGGAAAAAAATAGAGGAAAACAATAGAATGGGAAAAACTAAAGCTCTCTTCAAGAAAATTAGAGATACCAGGGGAACATTTCATGCAAAAATGGGCACAAGAGAGGTTAGAAATTGTCTGGACCTAACAGACGCAGAAGATATTCAGAAGAGGTGGCAAGAATACACAGAACTATTCAAAAAAGATCTTCATGACCCAGATAATCACGATGATGCGATCACTCACCTAGAGCCAGACATCCTGGAATCCGAAGTCAAGTGGGCCTTAAGCATCACTATGAACAAAGCTAGTCGAGATGATGGAATTTCAGTTGAGCTATTTCAAATACTAAAATATGATGCTGTGAAAGTGCTGCACTCAATATACAAGTAAATTTTGAAAACTCAGCAGTGGCCACAGGACTGAAAAAGGTCAGTTTTTTCATTGCAATCCCAAAGAAAGGCAATACCAAAGAATGCTCAAACACACAATTGCACTCATCTCACATGCTAGCCAAGTAATGCTCAGAATTCTCCAAGCCACGTTTCAACAATACATGAATCATGAACTTCCAGTTGCTCAAACTGGATTTAGAAAAGTTTGAGGAACCAGAGATCAAAGTGCTAACATTCGTTGAATCATAGAAAAATCAAGAAAGGTCCAGAAAATCACCTACTTCTGCTTAGTCGACTATGCCAAAGCCACTGACTGTATGGATCACAACAAACTGGGGAAAATTCTTAAAGAGATGGAATGCCAGACCACCTTACCTCTCTCCTGAGAAATCTGTAAGCAAGTCAAGAATCAAAAATTAATAATGGACCGTGAAATTACAGACTAGTTCCAAATTGGAAAAAGAGTACATCAAGGCTGTATAATGTCACCATGTTTATTTAACATAGATACAGATTATATCATGTGAAATACCAGGCTGGATGAAGTGGAACTGATATCAATATTGCCAGGAGAAATATCAATGGCCTCAGATATGCAGATGACACCACCCTTATGGTGAAAAGTGAAGAAGAACTAAAAAGCCGCTTAATGAAAATGAAAGAGGACAATGGAAAAGTTAGCTTAGAGATCAACATTCAAAAAACTAAGATCCAGGCATTCAGTCCCATCAGTTCACAGCAAATAGATGGTAAACAATGGAAAAAGTGGCAGACTTTAGTTTTGTGGACTCCAAAATCACTTCAGTGGTGACTGCAGCCATGAAATTAAAAGATGTTTGCTCCATGGAAGAAAAGCTATGACCAACCTAGACAGAATATTAAAAAGCAGAGACATTACTTTGCCAACAAAGGTCCATCTAGTCTAAACTATGGTTTTTCAGCAGGCATGTATGTGAGAGTTGGACTATAAAGGAAGTTGAGCACCAAAGAATGGATACTTCAAACTGTCGTGTTGGAGAAGACTCTTGAGAGCCACTTGGACACTAAGATGATCAAACCAGTCAATCCTAAAGGAAACTTTTTCCTAAAGGAAACTCTTTTCATTCATAGAAATAAATGCACAAGAACACCAGAAGATAAATTTCCATAGAAAAATTTAGAAATGTAAATGGGAATATTTTAAAATACTTACTCATTTGATCCCTACAACTACCTTATGAAGTAGGTACTTTGGCGGATGGTGTTACCTCATTGTCCTACATTTAACAGCTTTACATTCATTTCTCTGCATTTTTAACAAGCTATGTGATGATTCCCTGCATATACACTACACTTTTTAATAATGATAGACTGATTGGTGGTGATGGGAATTGTATATTTTTTAAAAAAAGAAAAGATACTTATATTTTTTAGCTACATATGCATTTATATTTCTATATTACAGTTCAGTTCAGCCACTTAGTCGTGTCCGACTCTTTGTGACCCCCTGGACTGCAGCACGCCAGGCCTCTGTCCAGCACCAACTCCCGGAGTTTACTCAAACTCATGTCCATAGAGTCTATGATGCTATCCAACCATCTCATCCTCTGCCATCCCCTTCACCTCCTGCCTTCAATCTTTCCCAGCATCAGGGTCTTCTCGAATGAGTCAGTTCTTCGCATTAGGTGGCCAAAATACTGGAGTTTCAGCTTTAGCATCAGTCCTTCCAATTAACACTCAGGACTGATCTCCTTTAGGGTGGATTGGTTGGATCTCCTTGCAGTCCAAGTGACTCTCAAGTGTCTTCTCCAACACCACAGTTCAAAAACATCAATTCTTCAGCACTCAGCTTTCTTTATAGTCCAACTGTCACATGCATACATGACTACTGGAAAAAAAACATGCCCTTGACTAGACAGACCTTAGTTGGCAAAGTAATGTCTCTGCTTTTCAATATGCTGCTTAGGTTGGTCACAACTTTGCTTCCAAGGTGTAAATGTCTTTTAATTTCATGGCTGCAGTCACCATCTGCAGTGATTTTGGAACCCCCGCCCCCACCCCCCCAAATAAAGTCTGCCACTGTCTCCACTGTTTCCCCATCTATTTGCCATGAGTGATGGGACCAGATGCCATGATCTTAGTTTTCTGAATGTTGAGCTTTAAGCCAACTTCATTACTCTTCTCTTTCACTTTCCTCAAGATGCTCTTTAGTTCTTCTTTGCTTTCCACCATAAGAGTGGTGTCATCTTCATAGCTGAGGTTATTCTATAATCCATAATGCTGCTGCTGCTGTGGCTAAGTCACTTCAGTCGTGTCCAACTCTATGCGAACCCATGTACAGGAACCCACCAGGCTTCTCTGTCCATGGGATACTCCAGGCAAGAATACTGGAGTGGGTTGCCATTTCTTTCTCCAGTACATGCATGCATGCTAAGTCGCTTCAGCCATGTCTGACTCTGTGCGACCCCATGGACAGCAGCCCACCAGGCTTCTGTGTCCACAGAATTCTCCAGGCAAGAATACTGGAATGGGTTGCCATTTCCTTCTCCAAATGCAGAGTACATTTATAAATATATTTGAAATTAACAAAATCAAGCATTTATGGAAATGGTGGATAAAAAATTTTCAGGCAACGTTACAGTTCCCTCTGCCTAAAAGGAAGTCACGGTGGCCAATACTGAAAGATATTGTTGAAAATTCTGTTATCACTCACTCACAGAAGGCACAACATCACTAATTTAACAACAGACTGTCAAAATATTGTCAAGATTTGCCAAGACTGCCAAGATATTAGGCAGAGTTAACACTGTTTTAAGAAAAATTAGGAATCTCATTTAACATTTTTGCTTGAGGACAGCATAAAGGAAATCAAGAACTAAGGACACTTAGTTGACAATTAAACTTCTTAATCTCAGAGAAAAAGAATCTGTGTTTGTTTCCATTATTTGATTTTTTTCTTCAGTTCAGTTCAGTTTAGTTCAGTGCTCAGTCATGTCCGACTCTTTGCAACCCCATAAATTGCAGCACGCCAGGCCTCCCTGTCCATCACGAACTCCCAGAGTTCACCTAAACCCATGTCCATCAAGTCGATGATGCCATCCAGCCATCTCATCGTCTGTTGACCTTTTCACCTCCTACCCCCAATCCCTCCCAGCATCAGAGTCTTTTCCCATGAGTCAGCTCTTCTCATGAGGTGGCCAAAGTACTGGAGTTTCAGTTTTAGCCTCATTCCTTCCAAAGAAATCCCAGAGCTGATCTCTTTCAGAATGGACTGTTTGGACCTCTTTGCAGTCCAAGGGACTCTCAAGAGTCTTCTCCAACACCACAGTTCAAAAGCATCAACTCTTCGGTGCTCAGCCTTCTTCACAGTCCAACTCTCACATCCATACATGACCACTGGAAAAAACATAGCCTTGACTAGATGGACCTTTGTTGGCAAAGTAATGTCTCTGCTTTTGAAAATGCTATCTAGGTTGGTCATAACTTTCCTTCCAAGGAGTAAGTGTCTTTTAATTTTATCTTACCATATGTTTATTTATTTTTTTTTTTTTTAATTTTTATTTTTTTTTATTATTATTATTATTTTTTTTAATTTTAAAATCTTTAATTCTTACATGTGTTCCCAAACATGAACCCCCCTCCCACCTCCCTCCCCATAACATCTCTGTGGGTCATCCCCATGCACCAGCCCCAAGCATGCTGTATCCTGCGTCAGACATAGACTAGCGATTCAATTCTTACATGATAGTATACATGATAGAATGCCATTCTCCCATATCATCCCACCCTCTCCCTCTCCCTCTGAGTCCAAAAGTCCGTTATAGACAGCTGCGTCTTTTTCCTGTCTTGCATCCAGGGTCGTCATTGCCATCTTTCTAAATTCCGTATATATGTGTTAGTATACTGTATTGGTGTTTTTCTTTCTGGCTTACTTCACTCTGTATAATCGGCTCCAGTTTCGTCCATCTCATCAGAACTGATTCAAATGAATTCTTTTTAACGGCTGAGTAATACTCCATTGTGTATATGTACCACAGCTTTCTTATCCATTCATCTGCTGATGGACATCTAGGTTGTTTCCATGTCCTGGCTATTATAAACAGTGCTGCAATGAACATTGGGGTACATGTGTCTCTTTCAATTCTGGTTTCCTCGGTGTGTATGCCCAGCAGTGGGATTGCTGGGTCATAAGGGAGTTCTATTTGCAATTTTTTAAGGAATCTCCACACTGTTCTCCATAATGGCTGTACTAGTTTGCATTCCCACCAACAGTGTAGGAGGGTTCCCTTTTCTCCACACCCTCTCCAGCATTTATTGCTTGCAGATTTTTGGATCGCAGCCATTCTGACTGGTGTGAAGTGGTACCTCATTGTGGTTTTGATTTGCATTTCTCTGATAATGAGTGATGTTGAGCATCTTTTCATGTGTTTGTTAGCCATCCGTATGTCTTCTTTGGAGATGTGTCTATTTAGTTCTTTGGCCCATTTTTTGATTGGGTCATTTATTTTTCTGGAATTGAGCTGCATAAGTTGCTTGTATATTTTTGAGATTAGTTGTTTGTCAGTTGCTTCATTTGCTATTATTTTCTCCCATTCAGAAGGCTGTCTTTTCACCTTGCTGATATTTTCCTTTGTTGTGCAGAAGCTTTTAATTTTAATTAGATCCCATTTGTTTATTTTTGCTTTTATTTCCAGAATTCTGGGGGGTGGATCATAGAGGATCCTGCTGTGATTTATGTCTGAGAGTGTTTTGCCTATGTTCTCCTCTAGGAGTTTTATAGTTTCTGGTCTTACATTTAGATCTTTAATCCATTTTGAGTTTATTTTTGTGTGTGGTGTTAGAAAGTGATCTAGTTTCATTCTTTTACAAGTGGTTGACCAGTTTTCCCAGCACCACTTGTTAAAGAGATTGTCTTTACTCCATTGTATATTCTTGCCTCCTTTGTCAAAGATAAGGTGTCCATATGTGTGTGGATTTATCTCTGGGCTTTCTATTTTGTTCCATTGATCTATATGTCTGTCTTTGTGCCAGTACCATACTGTTTTGATGACTGTGGCTTTGTAGTAGAGCCTGAAGTCAGGCAAGTTGATTCCTCCAGTTCCATTCTTCTTTCTCAAGATTGCTTTGGCAATTCGAGGTTTTTTGTATTTCCATACAAATCTTGAAATTATTTGTTCTAGTTCTGTGAAAAATATGGCTGGTAGCTTGATAGGGATTGCATTGAATTTGTAAATTGCTTTGGGTAGTATACTCATTTTCACTATATTGATTCTTCCGATCCATGAACATGGTATATTTCTCCATCTATTAGTGTCCTCTTTGATTTCTTTCATCAGTGTTTTATAGTTTTCTGTATATAGGTCTTTAGTTTCTTTGGGTAGATATATTCCTAAGTATTTTATTCTTTTCGTTGCAATGGTGAATGGAATTGTTTCCTTAATTGCTTTTTCTACTTTCTCATTGTTGGTGTATAGGAATGCAAGGGATTTCTGTGTG
This sequence comes from Budorcas taxicolor, assembly GCF_023091745.1. NCBI lineage: Eukaryota > Metazoa > Chordata > Mammalia > Artiodactyla > Bovidae > Budorcas > Budorcas taxicolor. Next base: position 78,057,359 of record NC_068910.1, read on the forward strand.
TTGATTTTATATCCTGCAACTTTACTATATTCATTGATGAGCTCTAGTAATTTTCTGGTGGAGTCTTTAGGGTTTTCTGTGTAGAGGATCATGTCATCTGCAAACAGTGAGAGTTTTACTTCTTCTTTTCCAATTTGGATTCCTTTTATTTCTTTTTCTGCTCTGATTGCTGTGGCCAAAACTTCCAGAACTATGTTGAATAGTAGCGGTGAAAGTGGACACCCTTGTCTTGTTCCTGACTTTAGGGGAAATGCTTTCAATTTTTCACCATTGAGGATAATGTTTGCTGTGGGTTTGTCATATATAGCTTTTATTATGTTGAGGTATGTTCCTTCTATTCCTGCTTTCTGGAGAGTTTTAATCATAAATGGATGTTGAATTTTGTCAAAGGCCTTCTCTGCATCTATTGAGATAATCATATGGTTTTTATTTTTCAGTTTGTTAATGTGGTGAATTACATTGATTGATTTGCGGATATTGAAGAATCCTTGCATCCCTGGGATAAAGCCCACTTGGTCATGGTGTATGATCTTTTTAATGTGTTGTTGGATTCTGATTGCTAGAATTTTGTTGAGGATTTTTGCATCTATGTTCATCAGTGATATTGGCCTGTAGTTTTCTTTTTTTGTGACATCTTTGTCAGGTTTTGGTATTAGAGTGATGGTGGCCTCATAGAATGAGTTTGGAAGTTTACCTTCCTCTGCAATTTTCTGGAAGAGTTTGAGTAGGATAGGTGTTAGCTCTTCTCGAAATTTTTGGTAGAATTCAGCTGTGAAGCCGTCTGGACCTGGGCTTTTGTTTCCTGGAAGATTTCTGATTACAGTTTCAATTTCCGTGCTTGTGATGGGTCTGTTAAGATTTTCTATTTCTTCCTGGTTCAGTTTTGGAAAATTGTACTTTTCTAAGAATTTGTCCATTTCTTCCATGTTGTCCATTTTATTGGCATACAACTGCTGATAGTAGTCTCTTATGATCCTTTGTATTTCTGTGTTGTCTGTTGTGATCTCTCCATTTTCATTTCTAATTTTATTGATTTGATTTTTCTCTCTTTGCTTCTTGATGAGTCTGGCTAATGGTCTGTCAATTTTATTTATCCTTTCAAAGAACCAGCTTTTGGCTTTGTTGATTTTTGCTATGGTCTCTTTTGTTTCTTTTGCATTTATTTCTGCCCTAATTTTTAAGATTTCTTTCCTTCTACTAACTCTGGGGTTCTCCAATTCTTCCTTTTCTACTTGCTTTAGTTGTAGAGTTAGGTTATTTATTTGACTTTTTTCTTGTTTCTTGAAGTATGCCTGTATTGCTATGAACTTTCCTCTTAGCACTGCTTTTATAGTGTCCCACAGGTTTTGGGTTGTTGTGTTTTCATTTTCATTAGTTTCTATGCATATTTTGATTTCTTTTTTGATTTCTTCTATGATTTGTTGGTTATTCAGAAGTGTGTTGTTCAACCTCCATATGTTGGACTTTTTAGTATTTTTTCTCCTGTAATTGAGATCTAATCTTAATGCATTATGGTCAGAAAAGATGCTTGGAATGATTTCGATTTTTTTGAATTTATCAAGTTTAGATTTATGGCCCAGGATGTGATCTATCCTGGAGAAGGTTCCATGAGCACTTGAGAAAAAGGTGAAATTCATTGTTTTGGGGTGAAATGTCCTATAGATATCAATTAGGTCTAATTGATCTAATGTATCATTTAAAGTTTGCGTTTCTTTGTTAATTTTCTGTTTAGTTGATCTGTCCATAGGTGTGAGTGGGGTATTAAAGTCTCCCACTATTATTGTGTTATTGTTGATTTCCCCTTTCATACTTGTTAGCATTTGTCTTACATATTGTGGTGCTCCTATGTTGGGTGCATATATATTTATAATTGTTATATCTTCTTCTTGGATTGATCCTTTGATCATTATGTAGTGGCCTTCTTTGTCTCTTTTCACAGCCTTTGTTTTAAAGTCTATTTTATCGGATATGAGTATTGCCACTCCTGCTTTCTTTTGGTCTCTATTTGCGTGGTATATCTTTTTCCAGCCCTTCACTTTCAGTCTGTATGTGTCCCTTGTTTTGAAGTGGGTCTCTTGTAAGCAGCATATAGAGGGGTCTTGTTTTTGTATCCATTCGGCCAGTCTTTGCCTTTTGGTTTGGGCGTTCAACCCATTTACGTTTAAGGTAATTATTGATAAGTATGATCCCGTTATCATTTACTTTATTGTTTTGGGTTCGGGTTTATACACCCTTTTCGTGTTTCCTGTCTAGAGAATATCCTTTAGAATTTGTTGGAGAGCTGGTTTGGTGGTGCTGAATTCTCTCAGCTTTTGCTTCTCTGTAAAGCTTTTGATTTCTCCTTCGTATTTGAATGAGATCCTTGCTGGGTACAGTAATCTGGGATGTAGGTTATTGTCTTTCATCACTTTAAGTATGTCTTGCCATTCCCTCCTGGCCTGGAGAGTTTCTATTGAAAGATCAGCTGTTATCCTTATGGGAATCCCCTTGTGTGTTATTTGTTGTTTTTCCCTTGCTGCTTTTAATATTTGTTCTTTGTGTTTGATCTTTGTTAATTTGATTAATATGTGTCTTGGGGTGTTTCGCCTTGGGTTTATCCTATTTGGAACTCTCTGTGTTTCTTGGACTTGGGTGATTATTTCCTTCCCCATTTTAGGGAAGTTTTCAACTATTATCTCCTCAAGGATTTTCTCATGGTCTTTCTTTCTGTCTTCTTCTTCTGGGACTCCTATAATTCGAATGTTGGAGCGTTTCATATTGTCCTGGAGGTCTCTGAGATTGTCCTCGTTTCTTTTAATTCGTTTTTCTTGTTTCCTCTCTGATTCATTTATTTCTACCATTCTATCTTCTATTTCACTAATCCTATCTTCTGCCTCCGTTATTCTACTATTTGTTGCCTCCAGAGTGTTTCTGATCTCATTTATTGCGTTATTCATTATATTTTGACTCTTTTTTATTTCATCTAGGTCCTTGTTAAACCTTTCTTGCATCTTCTCAATCCTTGTCTCTAGACTATTTATCTGTGATTCTATTTTGATTTCAAGATTTTGGATCATTTTCACTATCAATATTCGGAATTCCTTCTCAGGTAGATTCCCTACTTCTTCCTCTTTTGTTTGGTTTGGTGGGCAACTCTCCTGTTCCTTTACCTGCTGAGTATTCCTCTGTCTCTTCATCTTGGTTATATTGCTGGGTTTGGGGTGGCCTTTTTGTATTCTGGTAGTTTGTGGAGTTTTCTTTATTATGGAGCTTCCTCACTGTGGGTGGGGTTCTATCAGTGGCTTGTCAAGGTTTCCTGGTTAGGGAGGCTTGTGTTGGAGTTCTGGTGGGTGGAGCTGGGTTTCTTCTCTCTGGAGTGCAGTGGAGTGACCAGTAATGGGTTATGAGACATCAAGGGTTTTGGAATAATTTTGAGCTGCCTGTATATTGAAGCTCAGGGGAGTGTTCCTGTGTTGCTGGAGAATTTGAGTGGTATGTCTTGTTTTGGAACTTGTTGGCCCTTGGGTGGAGCTTGGTTTCAGTGTAGGTATGAAGGCATTTGATGAGCTCCTATTGCTTAATGTTCCCTGAATTCAAGAGTTCTCTAATGTTTTCAGGCTTTGGACATAAGCCTCCTGCTTCTGGTTTTCAGTTTTATTTTTACAGTAGCCTCTAGACTTCTCCAACTATACAGCACCGATGATAAAACATCTAGGTTAAAGATGAAAAGTTTCTCCACATTGAGGGACACTCAGAGAGGTTCACTGAGTTACAAGGAGAAGAGAAGATGGAGGGGGTAGTTAGAGGTAACTGGAATTAGATGTGGTGAGATCAAAAGAGGAGAGAGCAAGCTAGCCAGTAGTCACTTCCTTATGTGTGTTCTATAGTCTGGACCGCTCAGAGGTATTTACGGAGTTATACGGGGAAGAGGAGAGGGAGGAAGTAGACAGAGGTGACCAGGGGGATAAGAGAGAGGAATGAGAAGGAGAGAGACAAATCCTGCCTGTAACCAGTTCCTTAGGTGTTCTCCACTGGCTGGAACACACAGAGATTCACAGAGTTGGATAGAGAAGAGATGGGGGAGAAAAGAGGCAGAGGCCACCTGGTGGAGAAAAAGGAGAGTCCAAAGGAGGAGAGAGTGGTCAAGCCAGTAATCTCGCTCTCAGGTAAATTTGGGTAGTGAAGTTTGGGTTTTTAGATGTACAAAATTGACAACAGAAACCTAAGAGCAAAGATTAAAAATCTAGAGTAGAGGTTGGATTTTAAAAAATACAATATTAAAGAAAAGAAGCAGAAGGAAAAAGGAAGAAAGAAAAAAAACACAAGAATTATTTAAGAAACAAACAAACAAAAAAACAAAACAAACCAAAAAAAAAACAAAAAACCACCAACAACCATCCAAAGGCTATATATGGTGTTTGCCTTAAAAAAAAAAAAAAAAAAAGTCTTTTTTTTAAAAAAAAATATTAATAGTAGGTTATAGAAATAAAAATTAGAGGATAAATAGAAGACTTAACAATTAAAAAAATAGTTAGAAAAAAAAAGAAGAAAAAAAAAAGGAAAAAAAAGAAAAAAAAAAAAAGGAATGATTTTAAAATTATTAAAAATATATCTGGCCGTTCTCTGATGTTTTGGGCCGTGTGGGATCACTTCCAAGGTGGTTCCCTCTGTTTAACTTCTTCTGTTTGCTGGTTTTTTAGGCTCACTAGTTCAGTCGCGCTGTGGGGAGGGGGGATGCTGCAAACAAATAGCACTGTCGTGTGCACAGTGTCTCAGCCCCGCCTGACTTGTCCCTTCTCGAGGCGCACAAACCGCTCCGGCTCTAGGATGCTCCGCCGGGAACCGTTTGGGGCCGGCCCTAGGCTGCGTGCACTTCCCCGGTCCAGGCCGCTCAGGTTCGGCGCTCAGGCCGCCCTCAGAGGCACAGATTCGGCTGGGACTGCGCTTTGTCCCCTTCCCAGGTCTGAGTAGCTCAGGAGTTTGGCGAGCGCGATCGCCGCGGCGTGTCACCTTTTCTGCCGCTGCTGCTCAGCTTTCTGGGTGGACCGCTGGCGTCCCCCGTGAGGCAGATTGTGAGTGTCCAGCACCCCCAGAAGTCTTAGCAAAGAGGCCTGCTTGCAGTTAGGTAAGTAAAGTCTCTCTGGGTCTGCAATTGCCCCTTTCCAGTCCTTACGGCTCTGGCTGCCTGTCCCCGGCGGGGGATGGTCTGCAGCCGGCTTTTTCCGTTCCGTCCTTTGTTCTGTGCTCGGTCCTGGCGGTGTCTTCTGTTCGAGCTTTTCGGGCGGTAGCTGTCCCACAGTCTGGTTTGCTAGCCCCAGTTAGATCGTTCTGGTTGCGCGTGGGGCGTTCCTGCCCGATTCTTACAAAGCACTGCAGCCCGCGCCTCCCGCGCGTCCCTGCCCTGCCCCCACTTCCCAGTGGCGGATGCAGGCGTCTGTGCCGCTTTTCCGCTGGGGGAGTTACTGGTGGGCTTGTAATCTCTTGGTCTTAATTATTTCTTTATTTTTCCTTCCTGTTATGTTGCCCTCTGTGTTTCCAAGATTCGCCACTGACTCGGCAGGGAGAGTGTTTCCTGGTGTTTGGAAACCTCTCTTCTTAAAATTCCCTTCCCGGGACGGGCTTCCCTTCCCGGGACGGAGCTCCCTCCCCACCTCCTTTGTCTCCTTTTTCGTCTTTTATATTTTTTCCTACCTGTTTTTGAAGACAATGGTCTGCTTTTCTGGATGCCTGATGACCTCTGCCAGCCTACCGAAGTTGTTTTGTGGAGTTTGCTCGGAGGTGAAATGTTCTTTTGAGGAATTTGTGAGGGAGAAAGTGGTCTTCCCGTCCTATTCCTCCGCCATCTTTTCGCAAGCCTCTTACCATATGTTTAAATCCAAGAAAAGCAAAGTTACTGCCAATCCAAACAGGTCAAGGAAAATCTTTAAAGGATATGTTAGGATATGAATTTTAAAGTAGAATATGAATCAGAATTTATAAATAATAATACTGAGTTATATTTGTAAATAGTTAAGATGATATAGACCATTAAACTAAACTGTTACATACTTTTTTTTTAAATATAAAGCAAAAAATTCTAAAGTTTGTTGTTTTTATTTAAGTATGTTCTCTTTAATATTATTCTCAATGTGGTCACAGTCAAATACTAAATACTGTTTGTGATTACAAGAGTTTAACTGAAAATTCTGGTTAGTCAAGTGACATTTTTCAGTTAGCCAACATCATAAACAAAGCAAAATCATTGGTATAGAAAAAAGCAGTAGTTAAGATGGGAATAAACTTAATGTTCTAAACTTTACATGCTCATTTCAGTAAGGTATTTTGTGATGCTGATCTTCAGAATTTACATAATTTGTAACCATGTAAGTTAGAGAATTGACACAGTGAAAATCAATACATCAGTTCAGTTCAGTTCAGTTCAGTCACTCAGTCGTGTCCGACCCTTTGCAACCCCATGAATCAGCACGCCAGGCCTCCCTATCCATCACCAACTCCTGGAGTTCACTCAAACTCGTGTCCATCAAGTCAATGATGCCATCCAGCCATCTCATCCTCTGTCGTCCCTTTCTCCTCCTGCCCCCAATCCCTCCCAGCATCAGAGTCTTTTCCAGTGAGTCAACTCTCCGCATGAGGTGGCCAAAGTACTGGCATACATTTATGCAAAAAGCACATGTATACAAAATATTTCCATTTGGAATATTTTGCTCTCTTTTAATACTCAGAAAAGTGTCAGTCGTGACAGCTTGTTGACCAGGAATCACTTTTTTTATTTTGAATCAATACTGTTTCTTCTGTGTTTCCATACTGTGTTTATGATAGACAATATATTTTATGGTATTTGGCAGAATATATATTTATATTTATTAGATTTCTACATGAAAAACAAATTCAATTTTAATGAAATATATTCAACACTCACATATTGAATGACAGATTTTTGCTTAAATCAGATCCAGTAACAGGATGAGATTCAGGTTCCCACTTGAAAAAAACAAAAAAAGAAAAATGTACTGTAAAAACAGTAAACATAAGCCAGTAAAGGACAGTGATTTCTGAGAGATGAGAAACAAACAATATTATCTTACAATTGACCCATATTATTTCCATAAAAGGGATTACTGGCTACAGTACAGGGAGTGGGAATCTAGGAAGAGACTGGAAAACTCTGTTAGGAAAATTAGGCTGATAAATTATGGAGATTGAAGTGACTGGACTCTGTAGGAAAAGTAACAGAGAGGAGAGGTTATCCTTGAACATTCAACTGAGTACTGATCTGCTCATGAATTTGAGGAAATCATCTCGGGCCTCAGAAAGAATCACCTCAACAGATTAGATGTAATAGTGCCCCAGTGTACACAGAGCTAAGAACACCACCAGCCAGAATGGAAAAATTCAAGCCATTGAGTCTTCGGTAAGAGTACAGAGAAGGATCTTACACAATAGTGGTACATATTTAATCCTAGTTTGACATAGACAGCACTTACCTAACAGAACTTAAAAGCAAAGTCCCAAATAATGAAAGTGTTTTAAAGTAAATTAACAGTATTTCAATTTCAAGAATATTTATGGGAATAAATAATATATGGCATAAAATATGGAAAATTTAAAAAACTATGTTACCCTGTAAAAAATTACTAGTCATGCAAAGAAGCAGGAGAATATGTAATGTCCCATATAGGTGAGAAATATCAATTGACAGTCCATCCTAAAGGAGATCAGTCCTGGGTGTTCATTGGAAGGACTGATGTTGAAGCTGAAGCTCCAATATTTTGGCCACCTGATGAGAAGAGCTGACTCACTTGAAAGGACTCTGATGCTGGGAAAGATTGAAGGCAGGAGGAAAAGGAGATGACAGAAGATGAGATGGTTGGATGGCATCACAACTTGATGGACATGGGTTTGGGTAGACTCCGGAAGTTGATGATGGACAGGGAGGCCAGGTGAGCTGTACTTCATGGAGTTGTAAAGAGTCAGACATGACTGAGCAACTGAAATGAATTGATGCAAAACTGATAGAAATATTAGAAGACACTTGTAACAGTTATTAAAACACCACTGCATGTGTTCCAAAAGCTAGTAACACAGAAAATATTTTTTGAAACAAACATAAAATTGAACTTCTAAAGATGATAACCACAAAGCACCAAATGGAATTAATGACATTTAGGAATTTCAGGTAAAAATAATGAAAATGAATAATGAATTAAAAATAAATAAACTAGAAAGACATACTGTATAACAGGTAATATAGTCAATATTTTATAATAGCTATGGATGGATGACAGTCTTTAAAAATGTTAATCACTATGTTCTGCACCTGAATACTATATAGTATTATAAATCAACTATACCTCGATTTTTTTTTTTTTTTAAAGAGAGAAACCTGAAAACATCAGTATAAATAATACAAAATAAAATGTGGGGAAAAATATTATTTAAATCAACAAAGTATCAGTAAACTACAAATAACTTCAGGTGCCTCAAAACAAATGAAAATAGAGTGCCTTAAAACAAAAGGAGACAAAGTTATGAAGCAGAAAAAAAAATGAAAGAAATAATGACAGAAAAATATTTCACATTTCATGAAAAATATTAATATAATCTTTAAATTTCAACAGCTTTTTGTGTGTGTGTGTGTGTGTGTGTGTGTGTGTGTGCTCAGCTGTGTCCAGATCTTTGTGACCCCATGGACTGTAGCCTGCCAGGCTACTCTGGGGGACTCTTTCCTACTGCGCCACCTGTGAAGCCCCTTCAAAAGTTTAAAGGATTCTAATCTCCTCCAATCTGAAGAAAACTAGAGTAGTGAACGTCATGAAGAAATGTAATGATAAAAAGAAAATTCTTAAATCAGGAAAAGGGAAAAAAAGAACTCATTTGTTTAGAAGAACAAAGATAAAGATGGCAACAGATTTCTGATAAGAAATTATACAAGACAGAAGACAGAGAAGTGATATTTTTAAAGTATTGAATAGTTAAAAAAAAAAACCCTCAATTTTATCCACAGAAAATATCTTTAAAAAAATGAAACAAAGGCATTAACAGCTATATAAAATATAGAAGAATTCATCAGCAACAGACTTGAGGCAGTACAATAAATAACAAAAATACTTCCAACAAAGAAAAATGATATCAGAAGGAACTATGGATCCACATAAAAAATAAATTATCAGTGCTGGTAATTACATGTTTAAATATATAAGATTTTTAATCATCATTGCAATATCTTTAAAGGACAATTTTTTAAACAGAATTAGGAACAGTGTAGAGTGATGTTTGCAACATTAAAAGTAACAATTATAGCAAAACACAATTTCCAGAAGGGGAAAAATAAAAGTATACTATTGCAAAGCTCTTACACTATAATTGAATTGGGATAACCATGAAAGATATCCTATAAGGTAAAATATGTATGTGAGCAAAAGAAAAAAAGAAAACTGAAGAAAATATGTGAAGTCAAGCAGTCCTTAGGAAGCATCACTACAAACAAAGTTAGTAGAGGTGATGGAATTCCAATTGAACTCTAATAAATCCTAAAAGATGACGTTATGAAATTGCAGTACTCAATATGCCAGCAAATGTGGAAAACTCAGCTGTGGCCACAGGACTGGAAAAGATTAGTTTTCATTTCAATACCGAAGAAAGGCAATGCCAAAGAATGCACAAACTACTGCACAACTGCACTCATGTCACATGCTAGTAAAGTAATACTCAGAATTCTCTAAGCCAGGCTTCACAGTACATGAATCGACAACTTCCAGATTTCAAGCTAGATTTAGAAAAGGCAGAGGAACCAGAGATCAAATTGCCAACATCTGCTGGATCATAGAAAAAGTCAGAGGGTTCCAGAAAAACATCTATTTCTGCTTTCTTGACTATACCAAAGCCTTTGACTGTGTGGATCACAATAAACTGTGGAAAATTCTGAAACAGATGAGAATACCAGACCACCTGACCTGCCTCTTGAGAAATCTGTATGTAGGTCAGGAAGCAACAGTTAGAACTGGACATGGAACAGACTGGTTCCAAATAGGAAAAGGTGTATATCAAGACTGTATATTGTCACCATGTTAATTTAACTTACATGCAGAGTACATCATGAGAAATGTTGGACTGGATGAAGCACAAGCTGGGATCAAAATTGTAGGGAGAAATATAAATAACCTTAGATATGCAGATGACACCATCCTTATGGCAGAACATGAAGAGGAACTAAAAAGCCTCTTGATGAAAGTGAAAGAGTAGAGTGAAAAAATTGGCTTAAAGCTCAACATTCAGAAAATGCAGATCATGGCATCTGGTCCCATCACTTCAAGGGAAATAGATGGGGAAACAGTGGAGACAGTGGCAGTCTTTATTTTGGGGGGGCTCCAAAATCACTGCAGATGATGACAGTAGCCATGAAAGACACTTGCTCCTTGGAAGAAAAGTTGTGACCAACCTAGACAGCATATTAAAAAGCAGAGACATTACTTTGCCAACAAAGGTCAATCTAGTCAAGTCTATGGTTTTTCCAGTGGTCATGTATGGATTTAAGAGTTGTACTATAAAGAAAGCTGAACACCGAAGAATTGATGCTTTTGAACTGTGGTGTTGGAGAAGACTCTTGAGAGTCCCTTGGACTGCAAGGAGACTTATCCAGTCCATCTTAAAGAAGATCAGATCTGAATATTCATTGGAAGCACTGATGCTGAAGCTGAAATTTCAATTCTTTGGCCGCCTTATGTGAAGACCTCACTCCTTGGAAAAGACCCTGATGCTGGGACAGATGGAAGGTGGGAAGAGAAGGGGACAACAGAGGATGAGATGGTTGGATGGCATCATCAACTCAATGGACATGAGTTTGAGTAAACTCCAGGAGTTGGTGATGGACAGGGAGGCCTGGTGTGCTGCAGTCTATTGGTCACAAAGAGTTGGACACGATTGAGCACCTGAACTGAACTGAATGGGACATAATATTAAACATAAAATATAAATGAGTAAAGCATATATAAAATAAAAAGTAGAAGTAATAAACCTAGTTGCTTAAAATATATTCAAAAGGCAAACAGAAAAATCTAGAATAAAAATATCAGAATGCTTTATAGGATACAGGAAGTCAAATTAATGTCAACTTAAGAAATGCACTGTTATGTCTATGATGAAGCTATTAAAAGGTGATATAAAATGAATGATTCAAGTCACATTTTATTAACTCTCAGAATTTTAAAGTTATAAGAGATTTTACATATCTTCTAGTAAATCTTTCATTACACACATGATGGCATTGAAGTTTGGCATTTATTTGCAATTTAAGAGAGGAAATGGCTCTCTTAAGCCAGGTTAAAGTATTGAATATAATAAATTAAGTAAAGTGCCTAGTAGAATGATAAGAATTAAATGTTTTATAAGCAATTATTGTGGTTGTCAGAATGCGTAAAGACTACTCATTTTTATAAGTTTGTTATGTGGTATATTTTATTATGTGGTATATTTTCTTTTCAAAGAAGAACCTCAGTTCAGTTCAGTTCAGTTCAGTTGCTCAGTCATGTCCGACTCTTTGTGACTCCATGAATCGGAGCACACCAGGCCTGCCTGACCATCACCAACTCCTGGAGTTCCTAATAGAACAAATTAAAATACTGATAAATATAGATTCATATAATCTTAATGATGTCAAAATTAAATACCTATATACATTATACCACACATACATACACACACACATATCTAAGCATGTGTGTTTTATATAACACACATATATATGTGTGTATATATATATGACAATTTGTTATTGATTTTAGATGTCCAAATTCAAGACATGCAACTTTGAAAATGAAATCACCCATTTTTATATAGCCAGTTACAAGATGGAAAAAAAAATAATTGAGAGCCATACCAAGTAAACCTGATGCTGATATGGTCTGCTAGCAATTTTATGTTAGGAGGCTTTATCAGTGGCATTGTGGTAAAGAATCAACCTGCCAATGCAAGAGCCACAGGAGGCCCAATCCCTGGGCTGGGAAAATCCCCTGGAAGAGAAAATGGCAACTTGCTCCAGTGTACTTGTCTGGAAAATCCCTTGGATGGAGGAGCCTGGCAGTCTACAGTCCATGGGTTCACAAAAGAATCAGACATGACTAAGCGACTGAGTACACACAGATGTATACAATTTCATGTTATACCACCACAATTATCTTAACTTGATTTTGTAGTTTCTAGAATGGTCAAAAACTTATTACTATATGTTTCATATCTTTTGTGAGAACTATTAAGCTATAATAATTTACATGACATAATACTCATTTATTTTAATTAAATAAATTGACAACTCTGAAAAACATAGTAACCAATACCACATCAATATACAGAATATTTTCATCATCCTGAAATTTGTTTATGATCTTCACCCACTCTCAGTCCCTGTAAACCACTGATCTTTTGCTTTCCATAGTTTTCCCCTCTGACCCTGGCAACAAGGATACCTGAGGAATCCTGTTTTTTTTGTTTGTTTGTTTGTTTGTTTGTTTGTTTTTATGAAACTGAACATAATAATAACTCATGAGACAGAGAAACTGAGGGAAATCCAGGAGAAAAGAACAAACACAGGTACAGCGGCCACTCAGTGACAAAACTTTGACTCAGCAGATCAGAGAAAAGTGAGTTTATAGTTATTGACTCCTTCTGTCCTCCCACTCTCCAGAGACAGTCTCCCTAGTGGCTCATGCTAACTAAAATGTAAAAGGAAAATGAAATCTGGGGGATGTAGTTTATTTTAGCCATGTAGGAAAATATAAGGTCCTCACAGTGAAGATGATTTATACTTTGTTTCCTTGTGGATATAACTAAAAAGATATTGCAAATCAATGGTTAAAAACTAAAGCAATAAAAATATGATTAAATGTTCCACTTTTCCATTTGAGTTAGATCAAAATACTTAGCTTTGTAGAGACTTGGAAATATTTACTTGATCTGAATATACTGACCTAATTTTGAGACTACAATACAATAAAACAAGGAATTACTTAAGTTAATTAAGTCAAATAATTTCAGTATATTAAAAGTTTCTCCTTTTTTTAAAAAAAATAATTGTTATTTTCAGTAGTCATGTATGTATGTGACAGTTGGACTATAAAGAAAGCTGAGCACCAAAGAACTGATACTTTTGAACTGTGGTGTTGGAGAAGATTCTTGAGAGTCCCTTGGACTGCGAGGAGATCCAACCAGTCCATCCTAAAGGAAATCAGTCCTGAATATGCATTGGAAGGACTGATTCTGAAGCTGAAACTCCAATGCTTTGGCCACCTGATGCAAAGAGCTGACTCATTTAAAAAGACCCTGATGCTGGGAAAGATTGAAGTTGGGAGGAGAAGGGGATGACAGAGGATGAGATGGTTGGATGGCATTATCGGCTCAATGAGCATGAGTTTGAGTAGACTCCAGGAGTTGTTGATGGACAGGGAGGCCTGGCGTGCTGCAGTCCATGGGGTCTCAAAGAGTTGGACATGACTGAGTGAATGAACTCAACTGAACTGAACTGAACTGATGGGTTTACTAATTTTAAGGGGGCAGCAGAGGATGACAGGGAAAGGTAGCTTCACAGACTCAGTGAACATCCCTTTGAGGATACTCCAGGAGATAGTAGAGGTCAGAGGAGCCCAGCTGCTGCAATCCATGTAGTCTCAAAGAGTCTGACACAACTTAGCAACTGAATAACAAGTTCATTAAACACATATTGTTAACGTGCTCATTGTTTCAAACTAGCAACTCATCTTTCCCCATAGAGATGAGTTGCTTTGCTTCTTTTCCTTGCTTTGCTTCTGTTGGGTTGTCCTAGGTGAAATAAATTCTTTCTAGTTATGTATCTCATTGTATATAGCCTTTTCCCAATCTAATAAGGTGTAAAGGTATGACAGATTTCAACATTATTGCTTATTTCAAAACATGCAATGGTCAAGTTTAGACATTTATACTACTTGGAAATTATGGGAACCTCTGTCAAAGGCTCTTAATATTGTTCTTTCATTTTTTTTTCTGTTTGGTAGTTAGAATAGGAAAAAGGAGTCCAAAATAGCTGCGGCTAAAAGACAAAGAAAGGAAAAAGCCCATGAAAACAGGACAAAGAAAGGCCTGAGGATTGGAGTGAGAACCTCAGGTTAAGCAAACAGCCCTCCTGGCTAGCCCAATTTACATAAGGCATACTGGGGGGGAGGAGAAAACACATATAAAACAGCCACAATTGAGCCCTGGGCTTCTTTCGGATAGGCCTGCCCTCAAGCCTTGGGGATGTATTTTCCTTTGCTTGCCAAATAAAACTGAGTTGTAACTGAACTATAATACTAGTCTACCATTTAAACTGAGCTGTAGCCAAGCTGTAACACGAGTCTATTGCTTCAAATTTTTGCTGCAATGAGACAGAACCAAGGAAATTATACACTCCCCCAACACTTCAGACTTTAGGATATAACTGAAATAGCTTTATTATACCAGCTTCTTAAAGCTTGGTGATAGCTTCACTTTATAAGTTTAATAAAAAAAATGAATATTTTGTCCTGCTTGAAAATATGCTATACATTAATTTTAACATTGCATTATATTTCATATGTTATAACTTATTTACCATATAAAGATCCACATTCTTATCAAAAGAAAACACACATTTTTATTGCTTGTGTATGTAAATATATATATACATATACATACATATTTAATTTGTCTATATGCAGTCTCTTTGAAGTAATCTAAAGTAGTGAAATAATTACTTTAATTAACCATGTTTCCTGCTGTTTAAATTATATTCATACCTTGAAATCTCACAATGATGTATTCCTGTGATCACCTGAAACAGTATGCATACTATGTTTAATTGATAATCCTTTAATGCAATAGGTATAAATATAGCAGACAAAGTTAAGGTTATATCTAACTAGACAATTAATCAATGATATTATTTCAAGTTCATGAAGAGGCACAAATGGACAAATCTCTTAATTTGTAAACCCTGTATCCATAGCAAAATTGATATAGTTAACTTATTTTCAAATCAAATATTGTATCAGTAAAAGCAAGCATGCACTGGAGAAATGACTTAAGGTACATAAATACACTATGAACATTTTAAATTTGTGAGTTAATTAAATTATTTCTAACTTGACAGCTGACAGAAAACTAGTGTTGGGTGAGGGATAGTATATCAAGGGATGCTAATCAAGTGAGACCTCATAACTCCTATATGTTTAGTTATTTTTGAGAACATTTTCTCAAGACAATTCTATATCTTGTTCACTAAAATGAGCAAAAGAAAAATAAGGCAGAGAAAAACATCATAAGAGTGTATATTGCCTAAACTTGAAAATATATGTAATGGGTTTATCTAGTTTGAGATACATCTAATTTCTTCAGTAGAAGACAGCAATATTACCAAGTGATAAAAGTAAAATTTTCAAAATGGCAATGATGTTTATGCTTCTCATAATAAACTCAGATTGTCTTGGAAGATCTCTTTGTTTTGTTGTTAGTAGCAAGTTTTTGTTCCAATTGCTATACGATCTAGCTCTGATTCTCAGGAGGAAGTGAGGAAAAACTTTCACCTTGACTTTGATCTGTTTCTCATCATGTGTGACTGTAGGAAATGTCAGGCTTAAAATTGTTACATGCTTGCCATAATACTTCAAGGCAAGACCTGTTCCTCTGTATGTTATACTTCACTTTGCAATTCCAGGAAATGCAGGTTTCAGGAAACTAAACAGTTTGAAGGGAGAGGGGAAAACAACATATTTCTATGGACTTTCTCTTTCTGGCTTTGTTTTAACATGCTTATTTCACAGTAATTCCAATATCAAGTCTCTAGCAATACTTAATTTGGCAAAGACAGCCCAATAAGCTCCCCACTCCCATTTCTGATTAAATCTCAAAGAACATTAATGCCACTTTCAAGTTTCCCATAGCAAGTTTTGTGCCATCTCTGTGATGCTAGCAGCTAAATTTCCGGTGATTTCATTAACTGAACCAGAGGCTTTAAAACCCTAAAATACAATGTATTTTCAATGCTTCCAACTATCACAGTTTAGCCTATTAGCTATTACTGCAAAGAATATCATTCAACTAATCATACTAAATTTAGATGATTCTTCTAAGAGAATCAGAAAATTACAGCTATTGGAATCAAATGGAACAAAACATAATTTTTAATCTCTTTTATATGTGTTTGATTTGTTGGAACACAGGGCTGTATGGCCATTTTACCCTGAAGAGAATTTCCTGAGGGGCATATAATCCCTTCTGAGACATTTAGCATCTTATAGAATGATATATTTTCACATAGCCCTTTGAAATATCACTCAATTCATCATATCAACCTCCTCAAACAGATTTGCATATCCAAGTGTTTCTTTAGTACCTTAATGTATGTCTAATTTAGTCATTGATGATTGCTGAGTAATATCAATATGTTCTTATAAATTCACTGTAATATAGCAAATGGTAATATAATCCATTTAAAATGTTTAAGTGTATAAACTATATGCAACAAATAAGATAGTGATTCAGGATTTCGCATTTTCAAACTAAATATATTTGTCTAGCTTTATATAATGGTTTGGGCTTCTCAGGTGGTGCTAGAGGTAAAGAACCCATTTGCCAATGCAGGAGACATAAGAGAAGTGGGTTCCATTGCTGAGTTGGGAAGGTCCACTGGAGGAAGGTGTGGAAACCCACTCCGGTATTCTTGCCCAGAGAATCCCATGGACATTGGAGCATGGCAGACTACAGTCCATAGGGTTGCAAAGAGGTGGAAAAAACTGAAGTAACTTAGCATGCATGTATGCATGCATACAATGACTTGGAGACATTGAACAGCTTCAGCTGCTTTCTTTAATCAGTTATGTATATGGAATATGTAGCCTAGCAGGAATATACAGAAGAACTGTACAAAAAATATCTTCATGACCAAGATAATCACGATGGTGTGATCACTCATCTAGAGCCAGACATCCTGGAATGTGAAGTTAAGTGGGCCTTAGAAAGCATCACTATCAACAAAGCTAGTGGAGGTGATGGAATTCCAGTAGAACTATTTCAAATCCTGAAAGATGATGCTGTGAGAGTGCTTCACTCAATATGTCAGCAAATTTGGAAAACTCAGCAGTGGCCACAGGATAGGAAAAAGTCAGTTTTTATTCCAATCTCAAAGAAAGTCAATGCCAAAGAATGCTCAAACTACCGCACAATTGCACCCATCTCACACACTAGTAAAGTAATGCTCAAAATTCTCGAGGCAGGTTTCAGCAATACGTGAACCATGAACGCCCAGATGTTCAAGCTGGTTTTAGAAAAGGCAGAGGGCATGAATCCACCAAGGGTGTACATGCATTCCCAAACATGAACCCCCCTCCCACCTCCCTCCCCATAACATCTCTCTGGGTCATGTATGGCAAAACCAATACAGTATTGTAAATTAAAATAGAGTAAAAAGAAAAAGAAAAAGAAAAGAAAAGGCAGAGGAACCAGAGATCAAATTTCCAAATCTGCTGGATCATCAAAAAAGCCAGAGTGTTCCAGAATAACATCTATTTCTGCTTTATTGATGATGCCAATGCCTTTGACTGTGTGGATCACAATAGACTGTGGAAAATTCTGAAAGAGATGGCAATACCAGACCACCTGACCAACCTCTTGAGAAGCTTGTATGCAAGTCAGGAAGCAACAGTTAAAACTGGACATGGAACAACAGACTGGTTCCAAACAGGAAAAGGAGTACATCAAGGCTGTATATTGTCAGCCTGCTTATTTAACTTATATGCAGAGTACATCATGAGAAATGCTGGGCTGGAAGAAACACAAGCTGGAATCAAGATTGCCGGGAGAAATATCAATAACCTCAGATATGCAGATGACACCACCCTTATAGCAGAAAGTGAAGAGGAGCTAAAAAGCCTCTTGATGAAAGTGAAAGAGGAGAGTGAAAAAGTTGGCTTAAAGCTCAACATTCAGAAAACGAAGATCATGGCATCTGGTCCCATCATTTCATGGGAAATAGATGAGGAAATAGTGTCAGACATTATTTTGGGGGGCTCCAAAATCACTGCAGAAGGTGATTGCAGCCATGAAATTAAAAGACACTTACTCCTTGAGAGAAAAGTTATGACCAACCTAAATAGCATACTGAAAAGCAGAGACATTACTTGGCCAACAAAAGTCCATCTAGTCAAGGCTATGGTTTTTCCAGTGGTCATGTATGGATGTGAGAGCTGGACTGTGAAAAAAGCTGAGTGCCGAAGAATTGATGCTTTTGAACTGTGGTGTTGGAGGAGACTCTTGAGAGTCCCTTGGACTGCAAGGAGATCCAACCAGTCCATTCTGAAGGAGATCAGCCCTGGGATTTCTTTGGAAGGAATGATGCTGAAGCTGAAACTCCAGTACTTTGGCCACCTCATGCGAAGAGTTGACTCATTGGAAAAGGCTCTGATGCTGGGAGGGATTGAGGGCAGGAGGAGAAGGGGACAACAGAGAATGAGATGGCTGGATGGCATCACGGACTCGATGGATGTGAGTCTGAGTGAACTCCGGGAGTTGGTGATGGACAGGGAGGCCTGGGGTGCTGCGATTCATGGGGTCGCAAAGAGTCGGACACAACTGATCGACTGAACTGAACTGAACTGAGCTGAACTGAGCCTATATGGAAAAAAAGGGGGAGTTGTTTTCTCGGTTTTTACCATTCATATTCTAGTCCATTCTGCTCATTTAAGGCATTAATTGCTTCCCTGATACATCGGATTGACTCAGTATGGCAAAGCTAATTTTTTTTTGCTGCTAAGTCATTTCCCTCGTGTCCGACTCTGTGTGACCCCATAGACGGCAGCCCACCAGGCTCCCCCATCCCTGGGATTCTCCAGGCAAGAACACTGGAGTGGGTTGCCATTTCCTTCTCCAATGCATGAAAGTGAAAAGTGAAAGAAAGTCGCTCAGTCATGTCAGACTCTTAGTGACCTCATGGATTGTAGCCTACCAGGCTCCTCTGCCCATGGGATTTTCCAGGCAAGAGTACTGCAGTGGGGTGCCATTACCTTCTCAGAAATATTATACTGAAGATCATACATCTGAAACATATGTATAAATGAGTTCAAACTCTGCCTGTCTTTTTAATGACAAATAGCAAAGTTGCCTGGAGGTATTTGAGTAAATTTATTTGCAAAAACTACTGTGAATTTACATTTTTATATGCATTCTAAAGTGAATCTGTTCAAGGTGGTTTTTAGTTTACATCTTGAAGGTTTTTTTTTTTTTAATATACCAATTTAAGTTGATGTATTATTTATCCAAAAGATTACATTGACTCAGAAATGTGACCAGCTTAAAGAAAGTAAATCTATCTTTAATCATATATTGAGGCAAGGACAAAGTCAACATATCTTGATTGTCTTGGCCCACAAAAAAGCTGATGCTTATTTTGATTTTTGTCTGGAGATAATTACAACACCCAAATGGACTCTTTTTGAAAATTTCTAAGCCAATCAGACTGATATTGTACACACACACACACACAAACACACACATATATATATTATTTACTCTCTAGGCAAAAGAAATCAGAGCAATTTTCTGCTAAATAATGCACACTGGTCATTAACAGAAAGCCAAAAATGTAATGTGCTTCTGGGATAAATTACCTTACTAGCAAACATCCATAGAATAAATCTTTTTTAATTTTCAGCAGTAATTTATAATTTTATCTTGATAGACGAATAGCCAATTTTATGTTTATTCACTGAGATCAATCTGACTCTTTGCAATCCCTTGGTCTATAGTCCGCCAGGCTCTTCTGTCCATGGAATTCTCCAATCAAGAATACTTGAGAGACTGGCAATTTCCCTTTCCAGGGGATCTTCCCAACCCAGGGATCCAACCCAAACCTCCTGCACAAGCCCTCTCCCATGTCCCATCTCTCTCTCTCATGTGTGGACCTAGGAAGGATCTGAGGGTGCAGGGCCTACCTAGATTGCTCCCCTCAGCTCCATGGAACCATCCTTTCAGTCTTTCAGGAAGTGGCCCAAGTGGTTCTCTGCAGTCGCAGTTTCACCTCCTTGGGGTGGTTACCAGGAGTTTTTGTGAGGAAACCTAGCGACCTGAGGTCCTCTCTGCCATGACCTCACCAGCAGTGCAGAAAGAAACGTGGCACTGCCATTCTGCCCAGGATGCCAGTGGGACCCAGTTCCCAGGCCAGAAGCATCCCATTGCACCTCAGACACAAAGTCACTGCAGAGGGCAGCCTGGACCCATGGGGTTGGGGTTCAGTACCCTTCACTTCATGGGAAATAGATGGGGAAACAGTGGAAACAGTGTCAGACTTTATTTTTGCGGGGGCTCTAAAATCACTGCAGATGGTGATTGCAGCCAAGAAATTAAAAGACGCTTACTCCTTGGGTGGAAAGTTATGACCAACCTAGACAGCATATTCAAAAGCAGAGATACTATTTTGTCAACAAAGTTCCATCTAGTCAAGGCTATGGTTTTTCCAGTGGTCATGTATGGATGTGAGATTTGGACTGTGAAAAAAGCTGAGTGCTGAAGAATTGATGCTTTTGAACTGTGGTGTAGGAGAAGACTCTTGAGAGTCCCTTGGACTGCAAGGAGATCCAACCAGGGCATCCTAAAGAAGACCAGTCCTGGGTGTTGATTGGAAGGACTGATGCTTAAGATGAAACTCCAGTATTTTGGCCACCTCATGCGAAGAGTTGACTCATTGGAAAAGACTCTGATGCTGGGAGGGATTGGGGGCAGGAGGAGAAGGGGACGACAAAGGATGAGATGGCTGGATGGCATCACCAACTCAACAGACATGAGTGTGAGTAAACTCCGGGTGTTGGTGATGGACAGGGAGGCCTGGCGTGCTGCGATTCATGGGGTCGCAAAGAGTCGGACACAACTGAGCGACTGAACTTAACTGACTGAGGGAAACCCTTCTGAGGCTTGAGATAGGAGCTTTCTGAACCACAAACATCGTAAGGCCCCCCTCCTGGAAATCTCCAGAATCACTAACAGATCCCCAGCCTCCAGCAGCACATCCTAGAAACAGACCAGCCTGTGCAGTTCCACACCACCTTGAATCTGTTCTGAGGTTGCACATTCAAGATCTGCTGGTCTTAGGACCCTCTGGATAGTATCCACAGCCCCATCCTTTTCCCTTAGCTTTGCCCATCCCAGTATAATAGTATCAACTAAAATGACATCATTTATAAAAACAAACAAACAAACAAACAAAAAAAAAGATTTCATCATTTGTAAAAAAAAAAAACCCTTTTGGTTGATAAGTCAGATCATCTAGTTGCTCAGTTGTGTCGGACTGTGTGAGACCATGGTCTGCCAGGCTCCTCTGCCATGGAATTTCCCAGGCAAGAATACTGGAGTGGGTTGCTCTTTCCTCTTCCCTGCCCAAGAATCAAACCCTGGTCTCCCAGGTTGCAGGCAGATTCTTTACCATCTGAGCCACCAGGGAAGCCTTTAGGCAGTGAGAAAGAAAGAAAAGAAAATGAAGTCGCTCAGTCTTATGCAACTCTTTGTGACACCATACACTGTATCCTACCAGGCTCCTCCGTCCATGGGATCTCCCAGACAAGAATACTAGAGTGGGTTGCCATTTCATTGGGTAGTGAGAGGAGTATTCAAAAGGTTTATTTTTGTTGTTATGTTTTTGTTGTTACAGAAAGCATACAATTTATAAACAGTACACAGATATAACATTTTTGACTAATAGCCATGGTATTTAAATTATCTATGAATTATCTACAAAAAGATGCCTAATGTATAATAATATATAACTCATACTGCAGTCTATATTAAGAAAATTCTTTTATATGATCTCTAGTATCTTTTTTATGTATGAAATAAAAGTAAGGCTTTACAGTGTAACTAGATCATTATGTAATGAAAACTTGAGATTCAGATCAGCATAGTCTAAGTCGCAAACTAAGCTCTTAATCTTTATACCTGTTTGTCATCTCTGTAGGGAATATTTTAAGATGAGTAAAGCACATATGATTCAGATTCAAAGTGTTGATTTTTAAATCACTGATCAAGCATTTATGTTGTTTAATCCAATAGGTGTATACATTGCACATTAATGGTTCAGTATTCAGGTCAAGTACGAAGTCATAATTTGGAGAATTAATAAAATAAATTCTAGATGAAAAATAATCTTGCAAGAGAAATGCTCATGATACTAATGTCATGTGAGAGGTAGCTATGATATGTTCTGCCTATATATTATGACATGCTCTGCCTATATATTATTTTCACATTTATAACCATCCATATTCTATAGTTGTTCTGATAGAGATGTAAATATTTCAGTTTTGATATCAGCAAGAATTTTTCAAAGACAAATAGCAAAATAATGTAGTAAAAAGAGGTTGAAAGAGTTACACCTAAAATCTCAGGGATTATCCAATCTACCCTTTTCACATCAATCTTCATTCTCCCATGAATCTATGAAAACAGGAAACTGTAAAGACATTAAGAAAAAAATCCATCATTTCTCTGAAAACTTTATTCCTCTAGATTTAGGCCAGTTTCTAAGAAGTCATGTGATGACTCCACCACATTGAAAGGTTCATGACCATGTATAGTTATCAGAAAGATCCTAGCCTTGTCATGTGATCTTCCCCTACTGGCCTGAGTAGGGGCCACAAAACCAGAAAGAAGATTGACTAAGCCATAGTGAAAATACCATGGTAAAATTGCACTATTAGAAAATAAAACAGATAGAAATCATTTTTCCCAGAATTCTCTAGAACAGAAAACACTGAATTGTCCATTTCATGAGAAATAAACGCTTCTAATCAGGAACCATTTCATTAAAAAAAGAATATATCTAGACAGGGCACCTAAGATTCATTAGGTGACTAATGAATGCCAAAATAGTAAGAATTTTGAGTGATAAAAAGACTTATTTTGAGAATCCATTTATTACTCTAAGAAATAGCAGTAGTTACATTGTTTGTTTTAATTATAATATTTTATTGAATATTTATGATTTCTATAATAAAATAATAATTACTATAGGAAGTAACTTCTTTGAAATCATAGTGTTTCAAACATTACTGTTGATTATACAAATTATTTAAAATTCATGATCACATATAAAAGAAGATATTAATGGAATGATCTTTGTTCATTCTTTCAAGTTCAGTATCCAGGAACCTCATAAATAAAGAAACATTTTTTTTTTTCCCACAAATAACACTGTATATCATCATAAATTCTATATAGAAATTTCCAGATAGTGATATCTGAGAATAGTTGGGCTCTATATAAATTAAAAGAGCAAATTATGGAAATTTCAAGTCAGTATATATAAACCATTCAGAATAAGCAAAACAATTCAAGTACACTGAATTACTCAGAATAAATGTAATAATGGGTCTATTTAATGGATATGGAAATATAATAGGTTTAGATTTTATTTTACTGACATTTAAACAAAAATTCACTACCGCTTGAACAGAAAGTCATTTATTGTCTTCTACCCTGAGTTAACGCTGGACTGGAAGAAACACAAGCTGGAATCAAGATTGCCGGGAGAAATATCAATAACCTCAGATATGCAGATGACACCACCCTTATAGCAGAAAGTGAAGAGGAACTAAAAAGCCTCTTGATGAAAGTGAAAGAGGAGAGTGAAAAAGTTGGCTTAAAGCTCAACATTCAGAACACGAAGATCATGGCATCCGGTCCCATCACTTCATGGGAAATAGATGGGGAAACAGTGGAAACAGTGTCAGACTTTATTTTTTTGGGCTCCAAAATCACTGCAGATAGTGATTGCAGTCATGAAATTAAAAGATGCTTACTCCTTGGAAGAAAAGTTATGACCAACCTAGATAGCATATTCCATATGAAATGCTCCAATGTTCGAATTATAGGAGTCCCAGAAGAAGAAGACAAAAAGAAAGACCATGAGAAAATACTCTAGGAGATAATAGTTGAAAACTTCCCTAAAATGGGGAAGGAAATAATCACCCAAGTCCAAGAAACCCAGAGAGTTCCAAACAGGATAAACCCAAGGCGAAACACCCCAAGACACTTATTAATCTAGTTAACAAAGATCAAACACAAAGAACAAATATTAAAAGCAGCAAGGGAAAAACAACAAATAACACACAAGGGGATTCCCATAAGGATAACTGCAGATCTTTCAATAGAAACTCTTCAGGCCAGGAGGGAATGACAAGACATACTTAAAGTGATGAAAGAAAATAACCTACAGCCCAGATTACTGTACCCAGCAAGGATCTCATTCAAATATGAAGGAGAAATCAAAAGCTTTACAGACAAGCAGATGCTGAGAGAATTTAGCACCACCAAACCAGCTCTCCAACAAATGCTAAAGGATATTCTCTAGACAGGAAATACAAAAAGGGCGTATAAACTCGAACCCAAAACAGTTAAGTAAATGGCAAAGGGATCATGCTTATTAATAATTACCTTAAATGTAAAAGAGTTTGCCTGGGGCCAGCGTGAGAAACTCCACCCATGGCAAAGGTCATGAGGAAGGAGACTTGGCATGATCAAGCCTCAGGAAACACCCTGTTCCCGAGCATCTACCCCAAAACCAGAGTCTATCTACTTTACTATTTCATGCTCTCGCCTACACCTCTGACTTCACGGGGGGCTGTTCCCCACCGGTTCTCTCGGAGAAGGAGTAAATGTGCAGCTCCAACTCAATAAAAATTCCTGGGCGTGACAAGAGTGTTTCAGCTTATGAACTCCTCCGAAGGTTATCTAGCCCGCCTGTATAGGTTCGTCTGGCCATGTGATTGTTTACAGCCTCCCAACCTGAGAGGCACTAGATGTTTTAGACTTACTAAAGGCAAATTCTTTTGCGAAACTGTTAGTATAGTTGGTTGGTTAGGAATTATATTGGTGAAGGTTTTTCATTTGTTGTGCCAATAATTACTGCTAATTCCCTGCCCTGGTTGTGACAAGGATGTCTCAGGTCAAACCTTTCTGCTGACAGACTAGCTTGTGTGACAGGATTATCCATACTCCTGCCACTATGCACATAATTGTTTACTACCTCTCAACCATAAACAGCATAGAGAGTTTTGGAGTATTTTGAGAGCCTTAATTAGCATAGGGCTTTTCTCATTGTTGAGTCAATTGCCACCAGGCCACCATATCCTTAGGTACCTGGGAATATATTAATCAATGTATTTGGAATATAGAAAAGGAAATATAGTAGTTTTTAAGGTTAGCAATACTAGACACTTTGAGTTAATGAATTTTCTCTTTTGTAATAGATCACTGTACTTTGTTATAAATCACTGTGTCCTTGCTATGTAAAAATGTAACTTTATCACTATCTTAAGACTAAATAGATCTTAAGGGGAATATTGGTGAAAGGATATTCATTTGTGGGGCTGATGTTTGCTGCTAAATCTCCATATTCCCTGCCCTTATAATGAATATAACTAACATATAGGAGAAATAAGTATTAACCTTTAAGCATATAGGAGAAATAAGTATTAACCTTTAACATTAATCATGTTAACCTTGGGTTAAATAAATTCCTTTCTTGATTGTAACTCACTACAATCTCACCCTATAGGAATGTAACTTTATTTGGAGGGTGGTGCCTGGTTTAAGAAAAAACACCCTTGGAAAATAAGTTTTTTGGTTATCAGAAAGAAAGGGTCATAAAATGTCAGCAGGCCTCCTGGCCAGAAGATGATGTAAAACCCCTAAGACTTTTCTTATACGTTTACGTGAAGCACCTGATTTTGATAAAGGTCAGGACTGCTGACCCCCACATGACTCTGTATTCATTCCTATGTATAACAAAAGATATATAAGCAAACCTAAAAATAAAGAAATGGGATCAGTTTCCGGAAAGACTGATTCCCCCATGTCGCTTCTTTCTTGCTCCCCATTTTTCTGGCTGAATTCCCATCTGGAGCATGGGTGCTCGCCATGTCTACTTACTTGTCCTGGCTTTCAAGCCCACATGAGAAGGAGCCCAAGGAGGGGCACCTTCCGATATTCAAGTGGTGCAGGTGGCCTAATGTATATGGTGCAAATTCCTTGTCTTGGAATTTTATTGGTATCCCACATAAACCAAGTTATTCAGCCTCTTTTTCTTGGCCAAATTCCCATCTGGCAGGTGGGTACCCACCAAGCCTGCTAATTTTGCCTGGGCTTCTAAGATCGGACTGGGGAGGCCTCAGTGCCTCCTCTCCTTCAGGAGAACAGAAAGACGCCTGTGGCCTATGTAGGTGGTGATTGGTATTCCACATAAAGCAAGTTATTCAGCCTCTTTTTCTCTGCTAATTTTCTAATCCCTCTCTATCTGTAATTAAATAAGTTATTTCCAAGGACCCCAACTCTGTCCCCACCTTTGAATCACCCTGGATCCACTGGGGCTGGACCCCAGCAAGGGTTGAATGCTGCAACCAAAAGGCAAAGACTGGCTGAATGGATACAAAAACAAGATCCCTATATATGCTTCCTACAAGAGACCCACCTCAAAACAAGGGACACATACAGACTGAAAGTGAAGGGCTGGAAAAAGATATTCCACGCAAATAGAGACCAAAAGAAAGCAGGAGTAGCAATACTCATAACTGATAAAATAGACTTTAAAACAAAGACTGTGAAAAGAGACAAAGAAGGATGCTACATAATGATCAAAGGACCAATCCAAGAAGAAGATATAACAATTATAAATGTATATGCACCCAACATAGGAGCACTGCAATATGTAAGGCAAATGCTAACAAGTATGAAAGGGGAAATTAACAGTAACACAATAATAGTGGGAGACTTTAATACCCCAGTTACATCTATGGACAGATCAACTAAACAGAAAATTAACAAAGAAATGAAAACTTTAAATGATACAATAGACCAGTTAGACCTAATTGATATCTATAGGACATTTCACCCCAAAGCAATGAATTTCACCTTTTTCTCAAGTGCGCACGGAACCTTCTCCAGGATAGATCACATCCTGGGCGATAAATCTAACCTTGATAAATTCAAAAAAATCAAAACCATTCCAAGCATCTTTTCTGACCATAATGCATTAAGATTGGCTGTCAATTACAGAAGAAAAACTATTAAAAATTCCAACATATGGAGGCTGAACAACATGCTTCTGAATAACCAACAAATCACAGAAGAAATCAAAAAAGAAATTAAAATATGCATAGAAACAAATGAAAATCAAAAGCAGAGACATTACTTTGCCGACTAAGATCCGTCTAGTCAAGGCTATGGTTTTTCCTATGGTCATGTATGGATGTGAGAGTTGGACTGTGAAGAAAGCTGAGCACTGAAGAATTGATGCTTTTGAACTGTGGTGTTGGAGAAGACTCTTGAGAGTCCCTTGGACTGCAAGGAGATCCAATCAGTCCATTCTGAAGGAGATCAGCCCTAGGATTTCTTTGGAAGGAATGATGCTGAAGCTGAAACTCCAGTACTTTGGCCACCTCATGTGAAGAGTTGACTCATTGGAAAAGACTCTGATGCTGGGAGGGATTGGGGGCAGAAGCAGAAGGGGACGACAGAGGATGAGATGGCTGGATAGCATCACGGACTCGATGGACGTGAGTCTGAGTGAACTCTGGGAGTTGGTGATGGACAGGGAGGCCTGGTGTGCTGCGATTCATGGGATCGCAAAGAGTCAAACACGACTGAGCAACTGAACTGAACTGAACTGAACTGACCCTGAGTAATTACATGTGAGTTCTTATTTGTTTTATTCATGAGAATAAAGATTTCAGTGACCCTAAAGCTTGATGAGGAAATATTTTACTTATATGTTTACGGATGATTAAAGAGCACCAGAGGGCTATACTACTTCTCGAGTAAAACAGAAATACTTTCAAATGATTTTATAGTGGATGATTTTCCTCTATTTATATGAACCAAAACGTCCAAAATGTATGTGAGAATAAAGTGTATTATTTTGTGTAAAATAACATGCAATGTCTGTTCAATAAGATTTGGAAATATTATGGAACAAGAGAAATTAAAAGTTACTCATATTTAAATCCACAGTTATTTTTACAATGGAAGTTACCGCATTCTTTTCAATATGTTATCATTACCACAAGAAACCTGTAATTTTGTAACTATAATAAAGTATATGATGATTACACTATATTGTTTTCTGCAACTTCAAATGCTTTTAGTATGTTTATCCATGTCAGATTCTTAATGATGTCTATAAAAGTTGACCAATAAATTATGTTTGAGCCAAAGAAACTTATACCTTCACTTTTGAAAATGTGGTTATTATTATTTTCAGTAGTTAAAATTGTAATAGAGAACTGAGTTTTACTAGCTAAACTAGAGAGGCTGTTGTTATGCAATGTTTTACTATTGAGATATATATTAATATATACATGGGAATTTAAAGGACTTATCAAAAACAGTTACCATCTGTTTGTCTTTTTAAGTTAAAAAAAATTGCTGCACCTGGAATTGTCTGAATTTATCCTGTTTTGTCATGTATCTTACAAATGTAGCTAATCTACAGTTTACAACTCTATATTTACTTGAAAAATAAATTTTGTTCATTTTGAAACTTCCATGGAATTCAACAGAAGAACTAGATAATATTAGTTGCAGATTCATTAAAGGATATAGCCTAAAAGTATTAACCAAAGAAGTTATTTAAAACTATCAGAAATGTTGGGAATAATAATATAACTCCAGTGTCAATTTTTATTTTACAGATGATTTATCTTGAGTTTTACTTTAAACAAAAACTGCCAAAGATTTTAACTATGACTTAAAATTTTAATATGCTTTGTTCTCTCCTTAATTCACACTCTTGATTACTGTGCAGTAAAGCAAATAGGGCTTACTAATATAAAAAGAAGAATAATATAGAAAAAAAATAATGTAACAGTTTTATGTATTTAACATAGCATATTAAAAGGTAAGCTTGGAAACCAACAATTTTTATTAATTAATTTCATACAGTCAACCTAGATATAATTGGAAATGTGTTTGCAGTAGCTTTTGAGCTTCCCTGGTGGCTCAGATGGTAAAGAATCCACCTACAATTCAGTTGGGAAGATCCCCTGGACAAGGGACTGGCTAGCCATTCCAGTATTCTTACCTGGAGAATTCCATTGACAGAGCAGCCTGGCAGGCTACACAGGCTACAGTTCATGGGATTGCAAAGAGTCAGATGAGACTGAACACTAACACTTTCACACAGTAGCTGCTAGTAGCCAAATAAATAAATGAATGAAAATATGAATATATTGCTAACTCTTGTTTTCTATTCGTTATATATCAAAAGACTGTTTTGTTTTGTTTTTTCTTATGGGCATGATAAAGTTGAATTGCTTATAAAAAGCTCTAATAGCTCTAATAGTATGAAGAGTTCTAAAGAGAGACAAAATTTTGCTTTTATTTGCTTTCAGAGATAATTTCTGGTCAAGAAAAAATACTTAGTAGAGTGGTGGTCAATATTTTCTGTGTGACAACAAAAACAGTTTTCCAAAAATATTTTAGTATAGGGAGTCTCAGAGATTTCTAAGTAACTTCTTAAATTTTGCAAAGAATGAGGTTAAAATGACACATTAGAAATAAGATATACTTGATTGAATCTATTTTATTTTTCTTTCTAGCCTAGTTAAAAGGAAAAAGCAGGGTATACATTTTAGAAAACAAATTAAATTTAAAAACTAAGAATTTAATTCTTGAACAAGATTTTGCTAGTTTTACTTCTATTGAAATCCAGGTGGCACTTCCTAAGTGGTACCAGTGGTAAAGAACCTTCCTGCCAATGTAGGAGATTTAAGAGATGTGGGTGCAACCCATGGGTTGGGAAGATCCCCTGGAGGAGGGCATGGGCAACTTACTCTAGTATTCTTGCCTGGAGAATCCCATGGGCAGAGAAGCCTGGCAGGCTTCAGTCCATAGGGTCACAGGGAGTTGGACACGAATGAAGTGTCTTAGCATGCATGTATTGAAACATTGCTAAGTAATTCAAGTTCTAGGTAAAAAATAATTTTGGTTTTACAAGAACTTTCATAAAGCTAGTGAAGTATGTGAACACTTACCTCTTAAATTATATTTGGAATATTTTCTCTTTTCTGCTTTTTTATAATTATGTATTATTAAAATAATATAAGTATTATGTCACTAAAATACAAACAAAAATATGAAATAAAGTATCCATTATATGACAGTGTTATTTATGTACATAAATTTCTTTCTTAAAATACTGATAGTCAATATTTGTAACTAGAAAAATTTAAGTAAGCTTAGACATTCAATGTTAGATGTCCATCTTAGAAAATAATGACTATCCATATTTATAGGGAATCTACTATGGATTAGGAACCTCTCTAAAGTTCTCAAACTCCTTTCATACAATATATTTTCTCATTTTACAAGTAAACAAATTCAGTTATAAATGGATAAAGTAAATTACCCAGTATCAAATGGTTAAGGAAACTTGATTTTATATGTTCCTGCTATAACCATCCATTATTCAACTGACTTTCATCAAATTGCAAATCAAGATTCTTTATTAATCATTGGACAGACTTTCAAATTTTTCTTAGAATGTAAAGAGCTGGAAAGACTGTCACTCTTATCCACATAAAGAAAGATTCTTGATACAATGCAAATTCGTGACTGTTTTTGACCATGACATTTCTTTGCAAAAATATTTTAAGAGGGGTATATGATTCAATACTTAGAGGAAGACAAGTACTTGAAGAGATAAGTGAGACATAACTGTTAGCTTATGTGGGGAACACACAAGAGTGCATAGTTAACACAATTTAGTGAAGGGGTTTAGGGGTCGAGAATGAATAAGTCATTCACAATGTATCATTCACACTTTCAAGAAAGTATTTTTAAAACTCAGTACATAAAGTATGTGCCCAAAGGTGTTTACTGCAGACAAGCTTGCAAGTCACAAAAGCATTGTGTGCTAATCACTCAGGGGATGACTGACTAAATTATACTTTAACCACACAGTGGAATGTCATATAATCACTTGAAAGGGAGCAGGACCCTATGGTTCTTCTCCCCCATGTCTTCAGCCAGCCTTTTGCCTACTGAAAAACTTTGATCAAAAAATAAGCTTAATCAGAGAAGTGAGAAAATGTAGAAACAAAGAAAAACAATCAAATAAGACAATATAACAATAGATTAGTCATTAAACAAAGTAGAACCCCTTTAGTTTCACTTCAAGAGCTATAGGTAATATTCTGAGCCAGGTCTTTTGAACCTTCTTACAGGTACTTGAGGGGCTGACCAGGTGGCGCTAGTGGTAAAGTGAAGTGAAGTGAAGTGAAGTGAAGTCACTCAATCGTGTCCAACTCTTTGAGACCCCATGGACTGTAGCCTACCAGGCTTCTCCTTCCATGGGATTCTCCAGGAAAGTGTACTGGAGTGGGTTGCCATTTCCTTCTCCAACAAATACAGGAGACATCACAGTTGGATCCATGGATCAGAAAGATCTCCCAGGGGAAGGCATGGCAATCCGTTCAAGTATCCTTACTTGGAGAACCCCATGGACAGAGGAGCCTGGTGGGCTACAGTCCACAGGGTGACAAAGAGTTGGACACAATTGAAGCAACTGAGCATGCACGCATGTATAGAGACTGAAACCACCACAAGGTGGAAGTTAACCATATGATGACGAGATAGTAGATATGACATGCTGCTGCTGCTGCTGCTAAGTCGCTTCAGTCGTGTCCGACTCTGTGCGACCCCATAGACGGCAGCCCACCAGGCTCCCCAGTCCCTGGGATTCTCCATGCAAGAACACTGGAGTGAGTTGCCATTTCCTTCTCCAATGCATGAAAGTGAAAAGTGAAAGTGAAGTCGCTCAGTCATGTCCGACTCCCAACGACCTTATGGACTGCAGCCTACCAGGCTCCTCCGTCTATGGGATTTGCCAGGCTAGAGTAGTGGAGCGGGTTGCCATTGCCTTCTCCAGATATGACTTAAGATGACACAATTCTGAGATTTTCCCTTAAAAAACGGGAACAAACCGACCCTGGAACTAAAGATTAACTGTACTTAAAACAATCTAGATAATGCAGGTCAGACCACCACATGGCCAATTTTCACATGACTGTCAGAGCTAACTGTACTGTTTCTTCATGTAGACCCCTCCCTCCGCCTATAAAAGCTTCTTAAAGTATACAAGAATCCAACACCCTCCTTCTGTTGCCAGCCTCTGAAATAAAGCAAACTTTCCACCACTCTTGCCTCTTTTTTGGCTTTTGAGTTGCGAGCAGCCAGACCCACACTTTCTGTAACTGTTTTCTTTTTTTTTTGATGCCCAATGTGAGGCTGCTCCAGCGCCTCACAGCTGCTGTTTGCCACAGTGCTGGAGTGGCGGGTGGCAGAGAGGAGAGAGCTCGCATTCAAGGTCAGGAGTGTTGGCCATGAGGAAATACCCTACATCCAATGTCAGGAGCAAAGGCCATGAGGAAATACCCCATATCCAAGCTAAGATAAACCCAAGTAAGATGGTAGGCACTGAGAGAGGGCATCAGTGGGCAGACAGACTGAAACCACAATCACAGACAACTAGTCAATCTGATCACACGGACCACAGCCTTGTCTAACTCAATGAAACTAAGCCATGCTGCGTAGACTCACTCAAGCCAGTCGGGTCATGGTGGAGAGTTCTGACAAAAGGTGGTTCATTGGAAAAGGGAATGGCAAACGACTTCAGTATTCTTGTCTTGAGAACCCCATGAACAGTATGAAAAGGCAAAAAGATAGGACACTGAAAGATGAACTCCCAGGTCAGTAGATGCCCAATATGCTAACGGAGATCAGTGGAGAAATAACTCCAGAAAGAATGAAAGGAAGGAGCCAAAGCAAAAACAACAACCAGTTGTGGATGTGACTGGTGATAGAAGCAAGGTCCAATGCTGTAAAGAGCAATATTGCATAGGAATCTGGAATGTTAGGTCCAAGAATCGAGGCAAATTGGAAGTGGTCAGACAGGAGATGCCAAGAGTGAACGTCTACATTCGAGGAATCAGCAAAATAACATGGACTGGAATGGGTGAATTTAACTCACATGACCAATATATTTACTGTTGTGAGCAGGAATCGCTCAGAAGAAATGGAGTAGCCATCATAGTCAACAACAGATCCAAAATGCAGTACTTGGATGCAGTCTCAAAAATGAAAATATGATCTCTTTTCATTTCAAAGACAAACTATTCAATATCACAGTAATCCAAGTCTATACCCTGACCATTAATGCTGAAGATGCTGAAGTTGATGGTTCCATGAAGACCTATAAGACCTTTTAGAACTAAAACCCAAAAAAGGTCTCCTCCTCATTATAGGGGACAGGAATGCAAAAACAGAAGTCAAGAAAAACCTAGAGTAATAGACAAATTTGGCCTCGGAGTACCAAATGAAGCAGGGCAAAGGCTAATAGAGTTTTGCCAAAAGAACTCACTGTTCATAGAAAACACCCTCTTCCAACAACACAAGAGAAGACTCTACACATTGGCATCACCAGATGGTCCACACCAAAATCAGATTGATTATATTCTTTGCAGTCAAAGATGGAGAAGCGCTATACAGTCAGCAAAAACAAGATCAGTAGCTGACTGTGGCTCAGATGATGTATTCCTTATTGCCAAATTCAGACTTAAATTGAAGAAAGTAGGGAAAACCACTATGCCATTTAGGTATAACCTAAATCAAATTCTTATGATTAAATAGTGGAAGTGAGAAAGAGATTTAAGAGACTAGATTTGATAGACACAGTGCCTGATGAACTATGGATTGAGGTTCATGCCATTGTACAGGAAACAGGGAACAAGACCATCCTCAAGAAAAAGAAATGCAAAAAAGCAAAATGGCTTTCTGAGGAGGCCTTGCAAATAGCTGTGAAAAGAAGAAAAGTGAAAAAAAAAAAAAGGGGGGGAAAGAAAAGGTATACTGATTTGAATGCAGAGTTCCAAAGAAGAGTAAGGAGAGATAAGAAAGCCTTCCTTGGTGATCAGTGCAAAGAAATAGAGAAAAATAATAGAATGGGAAAGACTAGAGATACCAAGGGAATATTTCATGCACAGATGGACTCAATAAACGACAGAAATGGTATGAACCTAACAGAAGCAGAAGATATTAAGAAGAGTTGGCAAAAATACACAGAACTGTACAAAAAAGATCTTCACAACCCAAACAATCACAATGGTGTGATCACTCACCTAGAGCCAAACATCCTGGAATGTGGAATCAAGTTGGCCTTAGAAAGCATCATGAAGAACAAAGCTAGTCGAGGTGATGGAATTCCAGTTGAGCTATTTCAAATCCCGAAAGATGATTCTGTGAAAGTGCTGCACTCAATATGCCAGCAAATTTGGAAAACTCAGCAGTGGCCAAAGGACTGGAAAGGTCAGTTTTCATTCCAATCCTAAAGAAAGGCAATGCCAAGGAATGTGCAAACTACTGCAAAAATTCACTCATCTCACATGCTAGCAAAATTATGATCAAAATTCTCCAAGCCAGGCTTCACCAATACATGAACCATGAAATTCCAGATGTTCAAGCTGGATTTAGAAAAGGCAGAGGAACCAGAGATCTAATTGTCAACATCTGCTAATCATCGAAAAAATAAGAGTTCCAGAAAAAATCTATTTCTGCTTTATTGACAATACCAAAGCCTTTGACTGTGTGGATCACAAGAAACTGTGGAAAATTATGAAATAAATGGGAATACAAGATCGCCTGACCTGCCTCTTGAGAAACCGATATGCAGGTCAGGAAGCAATGGTTAGAACTGGACATGGAACAACAGACTGGTTCCAAATAAAAAAAGGAGTACGTCATGGCTGTATATTGTCAGCCTGCTTATTTAACTTATATGCAGTGTACATCATGAGAAACGTTGGGTTGGAAGAAGCACAGGCTGGCATCAAGATTGCCGGGAGAAATATCAATAACCTCAGATATGCAGATGACACCACCCTTATGGCAGAAAGTGAAGAGGAACTAAAAAGCCTCTTGATGACAGTTAAAGAAGAGAGTGAAAAAGTTGCCTTAAAGCTCAACATTCAGAAAATGAAGATCATGGCATCTGGTCTCATCACTTCATGGGAAATAGATGGGGAAACAGTGGAAAGAGTGGCACTCTTTATTTCTCTGGGCTCCAAAATCACTGAAGATGGTGACTGCAGTCGTGAAATGAAAAGATGCTTGCTTCTTGGAAGGAAAGTTATGACCAAGCTAGATAGCATATTCAAAAGCAGAGATATTACTTTGCCAACAAAGGTCTGTCTAGTCAAGGCTATGATTTTTCCAGTAGTCATGTATGGATGTGAGACTTGGACTGTGAAGAAATCTGAGTGCCGAAGAACTGATGCTTTTGAACTGCAGTGTTGGAGAAGACTCTTGAGAGTCCCTTGGACTGCAAAGAGATCCAACCTGTCCATCTTAAAGGAGATTAGCCCTGGGTGTTCACTGGAAGGACTGATGTTGAAGCTGAAACTCTAATTACTTTGGCCACCTGATGCAAAGAGCTGACTCATTTGAAAAGACCCTCATGCTGGGGAAGATTGAGGGTAAGAGGAGAAGGGGATTACAGAGGATGAGAAGGTTGGATGGCATCACAGACTCAATGGACATGAGTTTGAGTAAACTCCAGGAGTTGGTGATGGATAGGAAAGCCTGGAGGGCTGCTTTCCATGGTGTTGCAAAGAGTCAGACACGACTGAGAAACTGAACTGAACTAATGTGAGGCTGTGCTCTCGGGGTGTCTGGCTCCCCTGCATTTTCCACAGTAGAGCCTTGGCCACAGCAATGAGCTGCAATTGCTGCAATGAACCAGCTGCTCCTGGCTAGCTAACCCCAAGAAGGAGATTCTAGGGACGTTCCTAGCAGCTGCCATAACCATTTGTTTTGTATATCCTTTCTGTTTCTCCTCTGCTCAGCACTGGTTGCCAATTTACGCTTTTTCTGGCTGGAACTGAAACATGCATTTGGACCAGCTGAGGCACTCCATGACTGAATAAGTTTGCCTAAGTCCACTTTTGTGCCCCTAGGCTAACTTCTCTTTAGAGCATGAAGTGATTGTGGGCATTTTGTCAATTGGTTCTGGTGTCTGTCTGCCACTGAGGATGTTTTCTGAGTGTAAAGTGATATTTCGGCATTTTTGCCAATTGATTCTGCCATGCATCTGCTGTTGAGGACACTTTGTGTTGGGGAAGTATTTGTTTGGGACTCAGTATCGATAATCATCTTGTAGTATTTGTGACAGTTCTGTCTTCGCATGTGTGAGTGCTTATTCCACTTTGAGATTGGTATCCCTTTTGCTTTTTGTAAAATGGGAAATTCAGGGTCAATCACTAGAAAAACTTAAGCTCTGAAACTGAATGAAAGTAGTTCAGTCATTAAGCAAAGTCAGGGGCATTAAATTCCTTTTCAGAGGCTATAAATAATGTTCTGAGTTGTATCCTTTGAGTTGTCTTGTGGAAACTGAAACTCACACCAAGTGGAAGAAGTTAATTACATGATGACCAGACTGTTGCCAAGGTTGAAATATCAGGTTTTGTTTCTTGGAAACATACTTAGTAGTTTCCATCACTCATGATCTGATTGGTCTATAAACAGATAAGGAACAGAAATAATATAATAATAATACAGAGGAGGAGTCTTTGTATTGACTACCTGCTACTATTTGAAATTCTATTCCTCATAAGAAAATTCAACATTATGTGCAAAAGCTTCATTTGATTTACATAGTCTTCAAGTGACTTATGCAGTAGAGCAAACATATTAAATGGCAATTCATATTAAGACCATAGGCCAGGGTCACAACTCTGCTTCAACTTTGTATTTCAAGATCTTTACACCTAGCTAGGGCTGGATTTATGCTAGTAAAGTAATGCTCAAAATTCTCCAAGCCAGGCTTCAGCAATACTTGAACCATGAACTTCCAGATGTTCTAGCTGGTTTTAGAAAAGGCAGAGGAAGCAGAGATCAAATTGCCAACATCCACCGGATCATGGAAAAAGCAAGAGAGTTCCAGAAAAAAATCTGTTTCTGCTTTATTGACTATGCCAAAGCCTTTGACTCTATGAATCACAAGAAACTGTGGAAAATTCTGAAAGAGATGGAAATACCAGACCACCTGACCTGCCTCTTGAGAAACCTATATGCAGGTCAGGTAGCAACAATTAGAACTCGACATGGAACAACGGACTGGTTCCAAATAGGAAAAGGAGTACGTCAAGACTGTATACTGTTATCCTGCTTATTTAACTTCTATGCAGAGTACATTATGAGAAACGCTGGACTAGAAAAAAAACAAGCTGGAATCAAGATTGCCGGGAGAAATACCAATCACCTCAGATATGCAGATGGCACCACCCTTATGGCAGAAAGTGAAGAGGAACTAAAAAGCCTCTTGATGACAGTGAAAGAGAAGAGTGAAAAAGTTGGCTTAAAGCTCAACATTCAGAAAATGAAGATCGTGGCATCCAGTCCCATCACTTCATGGGAAGTAGATGGGGAAACAGTGGAAACAGTGTCAGACTTTATTTTGGGGGGCTCCAAAATCACTGCAGATGGTGACTGCAGCCATGAAAGTAAAAGACACTTGCTCCTTGGAAGAAAAGTTATGACCAACCTAGATAGCATATTGAAAAGCAGAGACATTTCTTTGCCGACTAAAGTCCGTCTAGTCAAGGCTATGGTTTTCCTGTGGTCATGTATGGATGCGAGAGTTGGACTGTGAAGAAGGCTGAGCACTGAAGAATTGATGCTTTTGAACTATGGTGTTGGAGAAGACTCTTGAGAGTCCCTTGGACTGCAAGGAGATCCAACCAGTCCATTCTGAAGGAGATCAGCCCTGGGATTTCTTTGGAAGGAATGATGCTAAAGCTGAAGCTCCAGTACTTTGGCCACCTCATACGAAGAGTTGACTCACTGGAAAAAACTCTGATGCTGGGAAGGATTGTGGGCAGGAGAAGAAGGGGAAGACAGAGGATGAGATTGCTGGATGGCATCACAGATTCGATGGACGTGAGTCTGGGTGAACTCCAGGAGTTGGTGATGGAAACGGAGGCCTGGCGTGCTGCAATTTATGCGATCACAAAGAATTGGACACGACTGAGAGACTGAACCGAACGGAAGTGACTTAGCACGCACGCACTCATACAGAAAAGACAGAGAGAAGAGGTAGTCATGTTAAAAAAGAAAATTAACTCTGATATAAAAGATACCTCCTAGTAATCATATTTACACAATTTTTATGTGCAAATTATGTGTTTTTGACATTAAAAATATGAAAAATATTTTTTAAAAAATAAAAAAAATTATGCATAATTATATATATACATATATATACACATATATATTATATACATATATATATATATATTTCAGAGAAGGCAATGGCAACCAACTCCAGTACTCTTGCCTGGAAAATCCCAGGGACAAAGGGGCCTGATAGTCTGCAGTCCGTGAGATCGCTAAGAGTTTGGCGCAACTGAGCGACTTCACTTTCACTTTTCAGTTTCATGCATTGGAGAAGGAAATGGCAACTGACTTCAGTGTTCCTGCCTGGAGAATCCCAGGGATGGGCGAGCCTGGTGGGCTGCCATCTATGAGGTCGCACATAGCTGGACACGGCTGAAGTGACTTAGCAGTATATGTGTGTGTGTCTATATCTATATATAGATATAGACACACACACATTTATTTTCTTTATATATTGATGTGTAAACAATTTTATATATTACCCAAATCTCTATGGATCATAGAGTACATTCATGTAGCCCCATGGGCTACTCCTTGTAGCCTGCCAGGATTTTCTGTCCATGGGACTCTCCAGGCAAGAATAGTGAAAAGGGTTGCCATTTCCTACTTCAGGGAATCTGTCCAACCCAGGGGCTGAACTAACCTCTCTTATGTCTCCTGCAGGTAGCTTCTTTCTTATATCATAAAGTAGAATACTCAAAAGTGTTACTATCATATTAGACTTTATTTAATTTTTTTTTCCCCTTGGTTTCACTGTATGGCTTGTAGGATGCTAGTTCCCTAATAGGGAATCCAGGCCCTGGAAATGGAAGTGCAGATTCCTGACCCCTGGACCACCAGGAAATTCCTGAATATTTGCCTGACTTTAAGACTCTTTCTTTAAACTTTTACAGCAGCAAAACCAATTTATATCAGTATGTTTTAAGTGTAGCATACTGTCTGGTATATAACAAGCATTCCATGCAAGTGGTATTTGCTCAGTTGTGTCTGACTCTGACCTCATGGACTGTAGCCTACCAGGCTCCTCTGTCCATGGAATTCTCCAGACAAAAATACTGGAGTAGGTTGCCATTTCCTTCTCCAGGGGATCTTCCTGACCCAGGGATTGAACCCATGTCTCCCACATTGCAGGCAGATTCTTTACCATTTGAGCCACCAGGGAAGCCCTAAGCATACCACACACAGTTTTTATTTGGCTTCCCAGGTGACTCAGTGGCAAAGAATATGCCTGTCAATGCAGGAGACACAAGAGACACTTATTCTGTCCCTGAATTTGGAAGATCCCCTAGAGAAGGGAATGGCTACCCATTCTGGTATTGTTGTCTGAAGAATTCCACAGACAGAGGAGCCTGGTGGGCTACAGTCCTTGGGCTCTCAAACAGTTGGACACAACTGAACACACATGTATATGTCATGTATAAGAAATATAGCAGTGTTGTTAAGAAAGCAGACTTATATTAGCCTGAGTTTGAGTTCTGATTCTACACTTAATAGCTCTACGATTTAGGGCTGCCTTTTATTCCCAAGCCTCTGCTTCTTATGTTTAAAATGAAACAATAATTGCACACACCCTTCAAAATGTTTGGGATATTGAGGATGATAAGAAATATGAAATACTTACAGTGGCACCCACCACAATGTACACACGTAATACACTTATTTATCTAATCTTATTTACCTCTCTGTACATTTCCTTTACATTGCAGCTTGAATTCTGATCCAAAGATTATCTTAGATACAGTAGTTTCATAATGTCTTTTTTAAAAAATTTCTTTGATTTCTTGAAACATATTCTTTTTTTTCTAAAATTATTTATACATATTATAATTTTTTTATCTCTTTAAAATGAGTATGCTTCTCATTTTGCATAAGTAGTCAGGAAGCTCCCAGAGGTCAAGGACAGAGAGGATGTTTTATATAGTTTCCTGTCATTCATAGCATAGAGCTCAGTTTCTTCAACCAAGCATTCCACACTCCACTCATAAATTAGTCAATCTCCAGTGCCTTAAAGAATTTCCATTAATTGTAGTCAACATATTTTCAATCATAAAATAATGCATACATTTCAAGTAGAACACAGCCATGCTTCTAAGATGCAGCACAGCTTGTTTTAAAACAGAGATCATCAGATTTGTCACAGTAAAAGTCATCTCAGTCAATAGTTCTATTGCATTTCATGTCTATTCGCTTCTAAAAAAATAAGAAAATAATTTCATAACAGCTAAATATAGTTTAGAATGACTTCACTGATTTCCTCTGGAGTGGGAAGAAAAAATAATCTTTCATCCACAAAGAATGTCCTAGCAAGTAGAAATATTGCTTATTTGGTAAAACTCTGAAATATTGCAACTATCCTACTGTGAACATCAATATTTAATTTTTCTCATATGTTTTTATGAGTAAGTATCCAAGAAATACAATACATCGAGAACCACTGTATTAAAAAATAGAGAATTTAATACTTAAGTAGCAAAAGATACAGATTCGCTTGCATTTCCAACTATATTGATTTTAGCGATTACTTTGTAATTTGTCTTTCTCATCAATTGTCAATGTAGATGATTAAAGGCATAAAATTTTCATCCACATATAGTTTAACAAAAGCAGAGTGCATTAAGTAGCCCAATATTTGCCACAAATATTCAGTTTGACATCCTACCCACTTTTGAAACTCTGAACAAAAAGGTGCTTCTCTTACACATCAGTGGATGATTTCTGATAATATGATACCTACTTTCAATGTTTATTCATCTCCAATAAATTTTTTATCCCAGTAGTTTACAAATAGTACCACTCCTAAAATTAAACAAATGAAATGCAGAATTCATAGCTTTGTAAAATGTAAGCAGGTATATCTTTATGATATACACAGATTTAGCAATACTTGTATTATATAAAGATGTACAGAATATATCATTTTGATGTCTCTGTTTTAAACAGTTCATCATTAGAAACTCTAAACTGGTGAACAAGGACCGTTCCGCATAAAGTATGTCAATTCTTACTGTTTTTGTCATTGTTTACTTGTGTTTGTTTGCCATATTATTAGTGTACCTCCTTTGATTTTTCTCATTTTTTTTTCTTCTTGGTTATTAAAACACATTTATTTATAAAGCAATTGATCTTTATTCCAATGTTACTTCAGAAAACATGTTAGAGATGAAATGAGACATAAAGGAGATAGAGAAAAAGATAAAAATGCTTTTCTTTCTTTCTTTCTTTTGATTGCTTGAGAACTTTCTATTCCTTATTTTTATACTAACTTTTTGTTTATACTATTCATTTTAATATTTCTATGTTAATCTGAAAAAATGGAGAGCTTTGACTCATTATAATCAACAATAAATCAATTATTTGTCACTTAAGAAAAAAGGTAAGAATGTTATAACTATTAAACTCATTAAAATTATCTCATCCTTTGTGAAATAGGCATTAAGACAATAATTTTTTTTGCTGTTTAAAATAGCTTATATTGCTTTGCATTAGGTACACATTTACTGATTTCACTAATTTTTATGCCTTCTTAGATTTCTAGTTTTAACATGAGATCAGTTCTTTCAGATTGAAGAACATTACTTGGTATTTTTTATAATGCAAAAATGAGTTTGCCTGGTGACTCAGGTGTAAAGAACCCACCTGCCAATGCAGGAGACGCAGATTCAATCCCAGGGCTGGGAAGGGAATGGCAATCCACTGCAGTATTCTTAAGTGGGAAGTCCATGGACAGAAGAGCCTGGTGAGCTACAGTCCAGGGGGTCACAGAAAGAGTCTGACATGACTTAGCAACTAAACAACAACAGTAATGCAAAGTGCTAGCAATCAATGCTTTTATATTCTATATTTCAAAAATCAACTTTATTTTTGCTTTAGTTTTTGAAGAGTCTTTTAACTGGTTTTACAAATCTGCAGTGACTTTTTTCCTTCCATTTCAGCACTGTAAATTCTACTCTATTGTCTCTGATTTCCAGAATTTCTCTTTGAAATTGTCCTGATTCTCTTTAAATTGTGTGCCTTCTACTTCACTATCTTCAAGTTTTTGTTTGTTTGTAATTTGATTCTTTGTTTTCTTACATTTGTCTGTAATGTGGGGGACTGTGATTTTCTCCTGCATACATTTGATAGACTTTTAAAGTATGAGGTTGATTTTTTCATCAGTCTTGGAAAATGATTAGTCAATATCTCAGCCATTCCTGGTGAGGAATCTGCCTGCCAATGCAGGAGACACCAGTTGGATCCTTGGGTTAGGAAGGATGACCAGTTAAAGGCATTTTATTAAAGGCACTCACCTGTTAAAGGGAATTTAAGTTCTGATAATTACAAATAAGGACTTATAAACATTTATGTACAAGTTTTGTGTGAACACAAAGTTTCCCTGGTGGCTCAGATAGTAAAGAATCTGCCTGCAATGTAGAACACTTGGGTTCAATCCTTGGGTCAGGAAGATTTCTTGGAGAAGGGGTTGTCAACCCACTCCATTTTTCTTGCCTGGAGAATTTCATGGACAGAGGAGTCTGGAGGGCTAGAGTCCATGGGATTGCAAAGATTTGGACACAGCTGAGAATCTATTTTGTTTGTTTGTTTTGTTTTAATTGTGCTTTGGTTAATGAATAGATTGACTGTTGAGTCAAATTTTACATGCATTTTAAACTTTATAAGGGTCTAACAAACTCTTATATAAAAATAATTAAATACACCTCAGCAGTATCTGTTACCCACTCCAGTGTTCTTGCCTGGAGAATCGCAGGGAGGGGGAGCCTGGTGGGCTGCCATCTATAGGGTCCCACAGAGTTGGACATGACTGAAGCAACTTAGCAGCAGCAGCAGTAGCAACAGCATCTGTAGAAAGGAAATTCTTCATGGACATCTTTTTCTCATTTTGATCAAATATAGTCTAAAATATAACCTTCACAAAGGCAGATATAGTAGTTTTGCCTTGAATCCTAGTATTTTCTCAGTTCTAAGCTTTACCTAGAAAACACTAGATTTTCAGTAATTATTCACTGAATGAAAGAGCAGACCAATGTTATATAACTACAGAATAATATATGATGAAACATGTCCTAGACACACAGTGATGGATATTTAAGGAAAGATTATGATAACATGAGATTATTAAAGACTGTAAATATATCATAGATAGCACATATTAATAGAGAAGCTGGGATGACATACTCCATTTATGTTGAAGAGCACAACCAATGACAGAAATAAGGAAAATACTACACAAAAATAAGTACACTTCGAGGATTTTTGATGGGATGAGAACATAGTATTTGTAGGAAAAAAAAAAGAAGACCTAAAAGCAGGTTTATAATCAGAGTTCTGCCACTTGGTGGTCTTCGGGTTTAACTTGGACACTTGACTTCTCAGTACTTCAATTTCTTTATAAATAAGTTAAGACCCTAACAATGCCAAAGTCAAAGAGTTGCCAAGTGAATAAAGTGAATTGAAAGTCACTCAGTCATGTCTGACTCTTTGTGACCTCATGGACTATACAGTCCATGGAATTCTCCAGGCCAGAAAACTGGAGTGGGTAGACTTTCCCTTCACCAGGGGATCTTCCCAACCCAGGGATCAAACGCAGGTATACCACATTGCAGGCAGATTCTTTACCAGCTGAGCCACAAGGGAAGCCCAAGAATACTGGAGTGGGTAGTCTATCCCTTCTCCAGGGGATCATCCCAACCCAGGAATCCACCCTGGGTCTCCTGCATTGCAGACAGATTCTTCACCAGCAGAGCTATCAGGGAAGCCATGAGTTGGCAAGGGTATTATATTACTCATTTTATATAAAAAATTCTCACACTATTGATGGCCTGACAAAAAGATTAATATAAATGTGAACAAATGTTAACATAAACCTAATCTGATGATTTTAAGTTTGACATAGCAAAAATTTGTATAGTAAAACTTTTGAGAACAATTTAAATATTAAATTGTCACTGATAAAATGCTGAAGTTCATACATTGACAAAAAAGGGGTAATAGTAGTACACATTAAATTAGTGATTGAAGAAAAAAATAGCACTGGAAAATTTTAGTTTTATCATCTCTTGGTAAAATATAGAAAAAAAAATTTTTCCAACCATTTTCCATGAACAAATATTGAATTGGAAGGTTGCTGCCACATTTTTGCTGTAATAAGCGATATGGAAAAGTCATCAATTAAGCTTTAGTGATGGTGCTGGTCAGAAATTATGGGGAATATAGAAATGTTCTTCCCCCACATGTGACTGTGGAATTGTATGACATCTCCAAAGTAGTACTATCATATATTTTATCATGTTTACATTTCTTTAGAAATTATTACACTAGAAATTTATTTTGAGTGTTCAAAACAAAATCTAAAATCATTTAGATACATGCCTTCTAGTATCATTTTTCCACTTTCCTCCAAAAGTAGAAGTTAGAAAACTTTCTAGGTTTAACAACTTATGTTGTCCAGATATTGTCTTTTAAATAAACAATTTCTAAAGTAAGTCCAGAAAACAACTGTACTTCAGTAGAGACCTTTATCCAAGATTATGAGTTTCTAGTCTGAGTTGGAGATCTATTCTCTACTATGAAGTTTATGATTCCTTCATAGTATAGTCCTGAGGTTGTCAGAGACTATGACAAAGTTATGTCACAACCATTTTCATACCAAATCTATTCAGATAAAGCACCTTCAGAAACCAATAAACAG
The DNA here is from genome assembly GCF_023091745.1 of Budorcas taxicolor. Lineage (NCBI taxonomy): Eukaryota > Metazoa > Chordata > Mammalia > Artiodactyla > Bovidae > Budorcas > Budorcas taxicolor. Next base: position 78,102,267 of record NC_068910.1, read on the forward strand.
ACGTATAAAAAAGACCAATAAAGAGTATAGTCTGAGGAGTACATTTTACTCTGAATGATGGAAAGCATATGTGCTTTACATGAATACTAAGCATAGAACAGAATTTGAACTAGTGTTGCACCTAAGCTGTAGAGATAACAGTTGAAGATCTAAGAAGAGTTTTCTGTCAATAGAATGAGTTGAAAGAGAGAAGATAAAAACTAAAGTTACTTTGATTGTTAAAAACACACTCTACTTAAAAAAAAAATACAGAAAACTCACAAAGCAGTAAAACATGACTTGAGGAATGTTACTGAAGAGAAAATTAGGATACAGTAAACAACAAGTCAAGGGAAGAGCAAACTAGTGAAAAAGACCTATTGATAATAAAATACTGATAAGAACTTAAACTCATCTGTATTATGTTCCTTCTTAGCCTGAGTCTCAGACCAATGCTCAGAATATTATTGCTTTATATATTTTGCGTAAAACATATTCCATAACAGGTATTTATTATTTCTACCTGGTAGATAAAAAGGGTCCTGAATATGCAAAAAAAAAAAAAAAGTTTTGCAATACATATATTCTAACAATTACCTTTGGGGAGGACTAAAAATAAGAGTCTTTGAAATTCTCAATGCAATATATATAAATGCTTGAACACAAAAGTGAAGTATGGCATTGAAAAAATTATAGCAGAAAATTAGTGTGAGTGGACAGACAAAATTAAATATATATACAATATATATATATAAACCAGTATATAACCAACCAGTATATATATATATATATGCACACAATGAAATATATAAAACAGGAAACGAAGGTAGACAAAGTCATACTTATTAAAAGGAAAGTGAAGAGGTGAACAAGATGGCAGAGGAGTAGGTGGATGTGGAAATCGTCTCTCTCCATGGATACATCAGGAATGTACCTTCAGACACAGAAGTGCATGCAGAGCACCAGCTGAGAGCAGACAGGAGTACCTGACCAGAGGAAAAGAATATATAGAACCATGCAAAACAGTAGGACGAAAGAACTAGTGGAGAAAGCAGAAGTGTTAGTAGTACTGGACTTGTCCTTGGCAGGTGGGGGAACTGAAGCAGGGTTCTGAGACCCACATCAGAGCAATTGTCTGAATCAGAGGAGAAACATTTAAGGCTGAGAGTGAAACAGCTGATCTGTGGCAGCCTAAATGGAATGATCATGGCATCTGGTCCCATCACTTCATGGGAAATAGATGGGGAAACAATGGAAACAGTGGCTGACTTTATTTTTCTGGGCTCCAAAATCACTGAAGATGGTGATTGCAGCCATTAAATTAAAAGACGCTTACTCCTTGGAAGGAAAGTTATCACCAAACTAGCATATTAAAAAGCAGAGACATTACTTTGCCAACAAAGGTCCATCTAGTCAAGGCTATGGTTTTTCCCTTGGTCATGTATGGATGTGAGAGTTGGACTGTGAAGAAAGCTGAGTGCCAAAGAATTGATGCTTTTGAACTGTGGTGTTGGAGAAGACTCTTGAGAGTCCCTTGGACTGCAAGGAGATCCAACCAGGGCATCCTAAAGAAGACCAGTCCTGGATGTTCATTGGAAGGACTGATGCTAAAGCTGAAACTCCAATACCTTGGCCACCTCATGCAAAGAGTTGACTTATTGGGAAAGACCCTGATGCTGGGAGGGATTGGGGGCAGGAGGAGAAGGGGACAACAGAGGATGAGATGGTTGGATGGCATCACCAACTCAATGGACATGAGTTTGAGTGAACTCTGGGTGTTGGTGCTGGACATGGAGGCCTGGCATGCCTAGAGTCAGACACGACTGAGTGACTGAACTGAACTGAACTGAAATGGAATGAGAATCAGACAGTCCTTGCCCCAGCCATACATACCCTGGACAAAGACACAGGTCCCCTGGAAGGCACAGCATCTAGGAGCTGTAGTTTAGGGATTTTGTAGCAATCCCAGGGTGAGGACTGCTGTTGACTGCAGAGAGACTGATCAAGAGGAGGTGTTGGAGGAGATTGTGGTGGTAAATGCTTGTAGAGGAAAGCTAGGCAGCCACAGAAGCAAGGCAATACTGCTGAGTCACCTGTAGAGGGTGGAGCTATCACTATAGCCTCTCTTTCCTCACATGACATCAGCAGCAGCTGAACAATAGAGAGCCTGGCCTATCAAACACCTAAGGCACTGAAATACAGAGCAAGACCCCACCCAGGGTGCTCCTTAAGTGCCTAATGCACTGATCTACAGAGTAGCAACCCAGCCAGGTATACACCTACATGTGCCTGACACACAGAACAAGAGAAGGATCCCAGGCAAAGGAGCCATCTAAGAGCCTGAATGGGTGGAGCTACAGAGAAAGACTGGCCAAAGAGGGTTTCTGATTGCCAGCTCCAAGAGGCTCAAAAAAAGACTCTGATAGGGCCATAACTTCTGTGGCAGAGGCAGTTTGTGTCCCCGCACACTTGGCACCACCAGGGTACCCACAAGGCAAGTAGTTGTGCCACTTTCACACTCAACTCTTACTAGGGCAGAGCTGCCATAGGCAAAAAAAAAAAAGAAAAAAAAGAAAAAAATCTTGCATCTATGCGTGCAGAGTCACTCTGTTAGCATCTGACTCCTTGCGGCCCTGTAGACTGTGGCCTACCAGGCTTCTCTGTCAGGAAGGGGGGTTTCCCAGGCAAGAATACTGGAGCATATTGGTCAATACTGATTGCCATACCCTTCTAGAGCTTCTAGAACACTATATTTACTGCTGTCAGGTGCTGCCAGGACCCCTACAACCCAAGCAGCTGTACCACCCCCACACCTGGCCCTCACAGGAGTAAACCCGAGTCCGCCAAGGCAACCTCAGAGCAAACCACAGTAGATGACCCACATGCAGAGGTAGAAATAAAATTACAATTGAAACCCAGGTGCAGTGTGACTACGAAGAAGACCCAAAACCTTCCCACCAGCTGTACAAGCTGCAGATTAAATCCGCAGGATCAACTAGGCAGACTGTGTCTATGGAATATATAAAAGGCCATTGAGAGCTCCCACAATAGAAAATACACTAATTCTGATAGCTGCGGATATTGGCAGCAAAAACACATAGGTGTAGGACCAGATTAGAATCTGAGCTGCCCCCAGAGCAGATCCAGAGTTGTGGAGGGCATCCTAGAGAGGTGAGGTGGACTGTGACTCCCAGCAAGGGAAGGGACTCTGACAGCAGTAACTCAAGAAAAACATTTATTTCATATGTTTTGACTTGTTCTGTAGATTTTTTGGATTTTTTTTTCTTTTTTTCCTTTTATTCCCCTCTCTGTTGTAGTTGTTGATTTTGTTATTGGCACTATGAAATCTAGTTAAGCTTTTGAGCTTTTTTTTTTTTTTTTTTTTCTCAGTCATACTTTTTTATTGTTGTTATAAACCTCTGCCTCTACTTTGGGCATTTGCAGTTGTGTGGAGTTTTTCTTTTTTTCTTTCTCTTTTTTTAACAATATTTTAATCATTATTATTTTTTCTACATTTATTCCTTTGTTTGCTTTCCCCGCTGTTCTTTTCCCCGTACAGATAATCTTTAATGTATATAAATCTTGTTTATCTACCTCTGTTTAACTTTGCATATCTATTCTTTCTTTCTTTTCTAACTCTCAACATATTTGTTAATTTTATTTCCATTGCTTTATTCTTCAATTGGAACATTGCTTTAGTTTCGTTTTCTAGTTTGTACTTTAGTTAGTTTTGTTCTAGTAGATATAATTTCTGGTTTCCTTTGTTCACCAGGTCAATCTATTGTACTTTATTTTTTTATGGACTGTTTTTACTTTGCTTATGGGCATATATGTATATGTGTATATTCAGTCACACTTTTTATTGTTGTTATAAACCTCTGTGGAGTTTTCCTTTTTTTTTTTTTTCTTTCTTCTTCTATTGTTTTTCTTTTTTATAATTTTAATTTTTAAAACTATTATATTTTCTACATTTATTATTTTGTTTCCCTTTCTTACTGTTATTTTCCCCATGCAGTTAATCTTTAATCTACACATACCTTCTTCATTTACCTCCTTAACGTTGCATATCTATTATTTCTTTATTTTCTTTCTCTTCCTTTCCTCTTAACATATTTGTTAGTTTTGTTTTCATTGCTTTATTTCCCATTGGCACCTTGCTTTAGTTTTATTTTCCAGTTTGTCCTTTAGTTAGTTTTGCTCTTAGCTGGTAAATATAATTTTCTATTTCCTTTGTTCACTGGTCAGTCTACTGTACTTTATTTTTGTTGAACTGTTTTTACTTTGCTTATGGATAGATAGGTATATGTGTATATTCCATTATTTTAATTATTATTTGCCTGATTTTGTGAATGTCATTTGTCTGGAGTTCATCTTTGGTTTCTTGTTTTTGGATATTTGTTTTAATCTCATTTAATGCCATAACAAACCACTGCAGAATCTTCATTTATGACCAGAGATTAAGCCCCGAGCCTTTGAAGTGGGGGCATTGACTCTAAGAACCTAGACTACCAGAGAACTAACCCTGAAGTGAAGTGAAGTCGCTCAGTCATGTCTGACTCTAAGTAACCCCATGGACTGAAGAGCCTACCAGGAGCCTACCAGGCTCCTCAGTCTATGGAATTTTCCAGGCAAGAGTGCTGGAGTGGGTTGCCATTTCCTTCTCCAGGGTATCTTCCCAATCCAGGGATTGAACATGAGTCTCCCACATTACAGACAGATGCTTTATCATCTGAACCACCAGGGAAACCCTAGACTACCAGAGAACTAACCCTAGGGAGTATCAAATAGTGGGAACTCACACAAAGGAAACCAGCATCACCCAACCACCAGTAGCACCACGTTCAGGATGCCTCATCTAAACAAACAAAACAAAAATACAAACCAAATCATCTGCAGACAGGATTACCACCTCACTGAGCCTTTCCCATCAGAGGAAAAACAAACAAACAAAAATTCAGCACAAATCTCACCCTATATGAATTTTACGCAAACCACTGGACCAAGCTTAGGAGGGCAGAAACCAAAAGAAAGAATTCAACCTTGAAGTCTGGGAAAAGGAGACCTCAAACACATTAAGTTTAATAATAATAATAATAATAATGAAAAGGCAGACAAATACTACACAAATGAAGGAACAAGCTAGAAACACAGAAGACCAAATAAATTAAGAAATAGGCAAACTACCTGAGAAAGAATTTCAAATAATGATAATAAAGATGATTAAAAACCTTGAAAACCAAATGGAGACAATTCAAGAGTTGATTAACAAAGACCTAGAAGAATTAAATAACAAACCTACAGAGACAAACAAAACAATCACTGAAATTAAACATACTCTGGAATGAATCAATAGCAGAATATCTGAAACATAAGAATGAAATCAGTGAACTGGAAGATAAAATGGAGGAAATAACTACTGAAGAGAATAAAGTAAAAAGAATGTAAAGAACTGAAGATAGTCTCAGAGACTTGGGGCAATATCAAAAGCACCAACATTCAGATTGTAGGTATCCTGAAAGAAGAAGAGAAAAAGAAAGGTATGAGAAATTTTTTGAATAGATTATAGATTAAAATGTTCCCAAATATGGAAAATGAAATAGTCAATCAGTCCAAGAGGCACAGAGTCCCATACAGGATAAAACCATGGAGAAACATGCCAAGACACTAATCAAATTAACAAAAACTAAACACAAAGAAAGAATATTACAGCACTAAGGAGAAAGCAACAAGTAACATACAAAGGAAACCCCATGTGCTTAACAGCTGATCGTTCAGCAGAAACTCTGTAAGCCAGAAGGGAATGGCAGGATATATTTAAAGTACTGAAAGGGAAAAACCTACAACCAAGATTACTGTCCTGGCAAATATCTCATTCAAAATTGAAAGAGAAATAAAAGGTTTTCAGGCAAGCAAAAGTTAGGAGAATTCAGTACCACCAAACCAGCTTTACAACAAATGTTAAAGGGACTTATATGGTCAAGAAATACAAGAGAAAAGGCAGATGCTTGTGTCAGTGGTGGCCTGCTGCAGGGTTGGGGGCACTGAATGTAGCAGTAAATGCATGGGATATTTTGAAGGAGGTCACCATTATCTTCATTACCTTCACCATAGCTTGGTTGAGATAAATATCAGGGAGAGAACACAGCTCCACCCATCAACATAAAATTGGATTAAATATTTCCTGAGCATGGTCCCCACATCAGAACAAGACTCAGTTTCCCCCTCAGTCAGTCTTTCCCAACAGGAAGCTTACACAACCCTCTTATCCTTCTCCATCAGAGGGCAGACAGACTGAAAACCATAATCACAGAAAACTGAAACAATTTAATAACATGGACCACTGCCTTGTCTAAATCAATGAAACTATGAGCCATGTCATGTAGGTCACCAAAGATGAATGGGTCATGGAGGAGAGTTCTGACAAAATGTGGTCCACTGGAGAAGGGAATGGCAAACCACTTCAGTATTTTTGCCTTGAAAACCCCATGAACAGCATGAAAAGGCAACAAGATAGGAACCTAAAACATGAACTCATCAGGTGTGTAAGTGCCCAATATGCTACTGGAGATCAATGGAGAAATAACTCCAGAAAGGATGAAGGGATGGAGCCAAACCAAAGCAAAAAAAAAAAAAAAATGTGGATGTGACTGGTGACAGAAGTAAGGTCTGATGCTGTAAGGAGCAATATTGCAGAGGAACCTGGAATGTTAGTTCCAAGAATTAAAACAAATTGGAAGTGGTCAAAAAGGAGATGGCAAGAGTAAACGTTGACGTTTTAGGAATCAGTGAACTAAAATGGACTGGAATGGGTGAATTTAAATCAGATGACCATTATATCTACTACTGTGGGCAAGAATTCTTTAGAAGAAATGGAGTAGCCATCATAGTCAACAAAAGAGTCTGAAATGCAGTACTTGGATGCAGTCTCAAAAACGACAAAATGAGCTCTGTTTGTTTCCAAGGCAAACCATTCAATATCACAGTTATCCAAGTCTATGCCCCAACCAGCAAAGCTGAAGAAGCTGATGTTGAACAGTTCTAGGAAGACGTACAAAATCTTTTAGAACTAACATGCCAAACAGATGTCCTTTTCATTATAGGGGAATGGAACACAAAAATAGGAAGTCAAGAAACACCTGGAGTAACAGGCAGATTTGGCCATAGAATACAGAATGAATCAGGGAAAAGGCTAATAGAATTTTGCCAAAAGAATGCACTTGTCATAGCAAACACCCTCTTCTTAACCACACAAGAGAAGACTCTACACATGGACATCACTAGATGGTCAACACTGAAATGAGATTGATTATATTTTTTGCAGCCAAAGATGGAGGAGCTCTATACAGTCAGCAAAAACAAGAATGGGAGCTGACTATGGCTCAGATCATAAACTGCTTATTAACAAATTCAGACTTAAATTGAAGAAAGTAAGGAAAACCACCAGACTGTTCAAGTATGACCTAAATCAAATCCTTATGATTATATAGTGGAATAGAGAAGTAGATTTAAGGGATTAGATCTGAAAGAGTGCCTGATGAACTGTGGACGGAGCTTCGTGACATTGTACAGGAGAAAGGGATCAAGACCATCCCCATGGAAAAGAAAAAAAAAATTAAAAAAGGCTTTCTAAGGAGGCCTTACAAATAGCTGTGAAAAGAAGAGAAGTGAAAAGCAAAGGAGAAAAGGAAAGATAAAAGCATATGAATGCAGAGTTCCAAAGAATAGCAAGGAGAGATAAGAGAGCCTTCCTCAGTGATCAGTGCAAAGAAATAGAGGAAAAGAACAGAATGGGAAAGACTAGAAATCTCTTCAAGACAAATAGAGATACCAAGGGACCATTTCATGCAAAGACAGGCTCGATAAAGGACAGAAATGGTATGGACCTAACAGAAGCAGAAGATATTAAGAAGTGGTGGCAAGAATACACAGGAGAACTGTACAAAAAAGATTTTCACAACCCAGAGAGTCACGATGGTGTGATCACTCACCTAGAACCACGGAATGTGAAGTCAAGTGGGCCTTAGAAAGCTTCACTACGAACAAAGCTGGCAGATGTGATGGAATTCCAGTTGAGCTATTTCAAAACCTAAAAGATGATGCTGTGAAAGTGCTGCATTCAATATGCCAGCAAATTTGGAAAACTTAGCAGTGGCCACAGGACTGGAAAAGATCAGTTTTCATTTCAATCCCAAAGAAAGGCAATGAAAAAGAATGCTCAAACTACTTCACAATTGCACTCATCTCACACTCTAGTAAAATAATGCTCAAAATTCTCCAAGCCAGGCTTCAGCAATATGAGAATCATGAAATTCCAGATGTTCAAGCTGGTTTTGGAAAGGCAGAGGAAGGACAAATCAAATTGCCAACATCTGCTGGATCATGGAAAAAGCAAGAGAGTTCCAGAAAAACATCTATTTCTGCTTTATTGACAATGCCAAAGCCTTTGACTGTGTGGATCACAATAAACTGTAGAAAATTCTGAAAGAGATGGGAATGCCAGATTACCTGATCTGCCTCTTGAGAAACCTATATGCAGGTCAGGAAGCAACAGTTAGAACTAGACATGGAACAACAGACTGGTTCCAAATAGGAAAAGGAGTACGTCAAGGCTGTATATTGTCAGCCTGCTTATTTAACTTCTATGCAGAGTACATCATGAGAAATACTGGGCTGGAAGAAGCACAAGCTGGAATCAAGATTGCTGGGAGAAATTTTAATAACCTCAGATATGCAGATGACACCACCATTATGGCAGAAAGTGAAGAGGAGCTAAAAAGCCTCTTGATGAAAGTGAAAGAGGAGAGTGAAAAAGTTGGCTTAAAGCTCAACATTCAGAAAATGAAGATCATGGCATCTGGTCCCATCACATCATGGGAAATAGATGGGGAAACAGTGGAAACAGTGTCAGACTTTATTTTGGGGGGCTCCAAAATCACTGCAGATGGTGATTGCAGCCATGGAATTAAAAGACGCTTGCTCCTTGGAAGGAAAGCTATGATCAACCTAGACAGCATATTCAAAAGCAGAGACATTACTTTGCCAACAAATGTCCGTCTAGTCAAGGCTATGGTTTTTCCAGTGGTTATGTATGGATGTGAGAGTTGGATTGTGAGGAAAGCTGAGTGCTGAAGAACTGATGCTTTTGACATGTGGTGTTAGGGCAGACTCTTGAGAGTCCCTTGGACTGCAAGGAAATCCACCCAGTCCATCCTAAAGGAGATGAGTCCTGGGTGTTGATTGGAAGGACTGATGCTGAGGCTGAAACTCCAATACTTTGATCCCTAATGCGCAGAGTTGACTCATTGGAAAAGACCCTGATGCTGGGAGGGATCGAGGGCAGGAGTAGAAAGGGACAACTGATCGTGAGATGGCTGGTTGGCATCACCAACTCGATGCACATGATTTTGGTTGAACTCCGAGAGTTGGGATGGATAGGTAGGCCTCAGTTCAGTTCAGTTCAGTCACTCAGTCGTGTCTGACTCTTTGCGACCCCATGAATCGCAGCACGCCAGGCCTCCCTGTCCATCACCAACTCCTGGAGTTCACTCAGAGTCACGTCCATCGAGTCAGTGATGCCATCCAGCCATCTCATCCTCGGTTGTCCCCTTCTCCTCCTGCCCACAATCCCTCCCAGCATCAGAGTCTTTTCTAATGAGTCAACTCTTCGCATGAGTTGGCCAAAGTACTGGAGTTTCAGCTTTAGCATCATTCCTTCCAAAGAAATCCCAGGGCTGATCTCCTTTAGAATGGACTTATTGGATCTCCTTGCAGTCCAAGGGACCCTCAAGAGTCTTCTCCAACACCACAGTTCAAAAGCATTAATTCTTCAGCGCTCAGCCTTCTTCACAGTCCAACTCTCACATCCATTCATGACCACAGGTAAAACCATAGCCTTGACTAGACGGACCTTAGTCGGCAAAGCTGCTGTTCAGGGGTCGCAAGAAGTTGGACACTACTGACCGACTGAACTGAACTGAAACAACTTGCTATAATAAAATTAATAGATCAATGAAGAAATTAAAGAGGAAATCAGAAAGTACCTTGAGGCAAAGAAAAAAGGAAAGACATCTTTCCAAAATCAATTTGTTATTGTTCTCAAGGCTAGAATACTGAAGTGGTTTGCCATTCCCTTCTCCAGTGGACCACACTGTGTCATAGTAGGAACTCCTAAGTTTAATGACAAATTAATTGTTTAGTTTGAGAGTAAAAATTTGTTTATGTAGATGATCATTGGAAAGCCAGTGTACCAATTTACCTCTGAATAACTGTATTAGTGAGATTCTCTAATATAATATCAATACGGCTAGATAGGAAGGAATAGATATCAAAGATTTTTCATAGAATGACTATGATGTGATTATTTTCATAATAAATAATGATACATGAAGACTAAAAACCTATCTGCTTGTGTAATAAATATCAGTGTTCATGAAACATCAAATAGCGGAAAATATCTTATATAGCATATAATTTTCATGAGTCATCATTTTTGCTCTTATTAAGTAGAAATTACCAAACTAACAATAAAAAGAGTAAAGACCCTAATGTCAATTACTGTAAAGAATTTTTCAAAGTTGATACTTTTCTGATTTTATCTCATTGCATTATGTCAACAACTTTGTAATACAATGTCATGGCTGGTTGATGGGCTTCCCTGTTGGATCAGCTGGTAAAGAATCTGCCTGCAATGCAGGTCACCTGGATTCCACCCCTGGGTTTGGAAGATCCCCTGGAGAAGGGAACAGCTATACACTCCAGTATTCTGGCCTGGAGAATTCCAGAAACTGTATAGTCCATGGAGTCACAAAGAGTCAACAGCTGGTTGATAGATGCAAAGTTAGTGGTTTCTCACTTGTGCAAAAAGGAATTCCAAGGAGGTAAGGTTATGTTCAAATATCTCAAGACAATGCTTTTGTCACAAGTATTTACTGAGTACCAGGTCATGCTATTTGCTTGCTCCTCACTAGTGGTTTTATGGTCCTGAAAATTACACAAATGGAACTTGCTCTTCTTGAACTTACCTACAACATTTATCTCATTAAAAGTAGATATATGGCTTAAGTATCTTTTGTGATTCCAATTATGTTATAAAAGAAATCAAAATGAAAGTCATTCAGTCGTGTCTGTCTCTTTGTGTAATAACAGTAAAGCAATTGTTAGTAAAACCAGGAACACAAAAGAAATAGCAATACAAACAAAATATTTGTCATGAATACATTATATAAAAAAAGTTTAAAAACACTATATATTTTAGAAGTATGTGCTGAGACACCTCATTATGTGAGGGTAGATGTTGAAAAATAAAGATAAGGGCACTCGAAGCATGAGATAATATGATTCTCCATTAGAATTCATTCTAACTGTAAGACGGTCCATCAGCTTGCTATTCAAATGAAATAACACTTAATGGTTTGTTTATTCACTTAACTCTAGCACACTAAGTGGAAAATCTCTTACTTTATCTTCTATTAGTTTGGGTTGAGGACATTAAAGCATTTTTGAAAAATTTCAATAATGACCTTGTTTTCAGAGTGTAAAAATATGTAAATGTTAATAACCCTTGCCTCTCTTATATAATGGTGCTAGCTTCATGTGTTTCTTCTGACATTTCCAAATGGCCAGATGTAGAGATTTTAGGAATACAAGTTTCTACTTTGCATTTAAACATTTAACAAACATTTCAAAATATTTTTGATAGCATGCATATTATAACACTAGGAAAGGTTTTCACATTGAATTCCTTATTACCAAGGGCTATTTTCATCCTTTTAGTGACTTTCTAATTCTGAAAAGCTGAATTTAGTACTCAAAATGTATTTAGTACTCAAAAAAAAAAAAAAAAAAAAAAGATTTTTGAGTACTCACTAGATGTAAGGCACATGGTTAGGCAACAATTGCTTTTCATTAAACATTGCTAAAGAATTATATTTTTAGAGGATCTTTTGGCTGTAACAAAAACACAACTTAAAGATTTTAAAACATAAAAAAAGTGTTTGTTCTTCTAGTCACTAAGTTGTGTCTAACTTTTTTGTGACCACCCCCCCAACCCCCCACTCACCCCCTGCCATGTACTGTAAACTGCCAGGCTCCTCTGTCCATGGGATTTCCCAGGTAAGAATACTGGAATGGGCTGTCATCTCCTTCTCCAGGAGATATTCCTGACCCAGGGATTGGACCAGTGTCCCCTTCATTGGCAGGTGGATTCTTTAATGCTGAGCTAGCAGGGAAGCCCCAGGAAATGCATTACATGTCATAATAAGAAATTTCAATGTACTGTGAAATGTTTAGAGACTCAAGATGTTATAAAAGTTCTTAGGTTGCCTTCATCTTTTCCTCTTGTATTTTCAGCCACCTCACTGCCTCAGGAAAGGCCAACTACAGTAGTTCTGGGCAATATATTCTTACACTAAACAAACAGAGGATTTGAAGGTTTTCCTAGAATCAGTGTTCCTTACACATAAACAAATTTCTCCTGGAATCTTAATTGACAGAGGCAGCAAATATTTTTAAAGTCAGATTTTGGGAAAAGAAATATAATTCATATCATTCAGTTCAGTTCAGTCGCTCAGTCATGTCCAACGCTTTGTGACCCCATGAATCACAGCACGTCAGGCCTTTCTGTCCATCACCAACTCCTGGAGCTTGGTCAAACTCATGTCCATCGAGTCAGTGATGACATCCAACCATCTCATCTCTGTCGTCCCCTTCTCCTCCTGCCCCCAATCTGGGTCTTTTCCAATGAATAAGCACTTTGCATCAGGTGGGCAAAGTATTGGAGTTTCAGCTTTAGCATCAGTCCTTCCAATGAACACCCAGGACTGATTTCCTTTAGGATGGACTGCAAGGTTGGATCTCCTTGCAGTCCAAGGGACTCTCAAGAGTCTTTTTGAACACCACAGGTGAAAAGCATCAATTCTTTGGCACTCAGCTTTCTTTACAGTTCAGCTCTCACATATATACATGACCACTGGAAAAACCATACCCTTGACTAGACGGACCTTTGATGACAAAGGAATGTCCCTGCTTTTTAATATGCTGTCTAGGTTGGTCATAACTTTTCTTCCAAGGAGTAAGCGTCTTTTAATTTCATGGCTGCAATCCACCATCTTCAGTGATTTTGGAGCCCCCCAAAATAAAGTCTGACACTGTTTTCACTGTTTCCCCATCTATTTCCCATGAAATGATGGGACTAGATGCCATGATCTTCGTTTTCTGAATGTTGACTTTTAAGCCAACTTTTTCATTCTCCTCTTTCACTTTCATCAAGAGGCTTTTTAGTTCCTCTTCACTTTCTGCCATAAGGGTGGTGTCATCTGCATATCTGAGGTTATTGATATTTCTTCCAGAAATCTTGATTCCAGCTTGTGCTTCTTTCCAGCCTAGCGTTTCTCATAATGTACTCTGCATAGAAGTTAAATATGCAGGGTGACAGTATACAGCCTTGACATACTCCTTTTCCTATTTGGAACCAGTCTGTTGTTCCATGTTCAGTTTTAATTGTTGCTTCCTGACCTGCATATAGGTTTCTCAAGAGGCAGGTCAGGTGCTCTGGTGTTCCCATCTCTTTCAGAAGTTTCCACACTTTATTGTGATCCACACAGTCAAAGGCTCTGGCATATCAATAAAGCAGAAATAGATGTTTTTCCAGAAGTCTCATTTTTTCAATGATCCAGCAGATTTGGCAATTTTATTTCCTCTGCCTTTTCTAAAACCAGCTTGAACATCTGGAAGTTCATGGTTCACATATTACTGAAGCCTGGCTTGGAGAATTTTGAGCATTACTTTACTAGCGTGTAAGATGAGTGCAACTATGTGGTAGTTTGAGCATTCTTTGTCATTGCCTTTTTTTGGGATTGGAATGAAAACTGATCTTTTCCAGTCCTGTGGCCACTGCTGAGTTTTCTATATTTGCTGGCATATTGAGTGAAGCACTTTCACATCATCACCTTTTAGGATTTGAAATAGCTCCACTGGATTTCCATCACCTCCACTAGCTTTGTTCGTAGTGATGCTTTCTAAGTTCCACTTGACTTCACATTCCAGGATGTCTGGCTCTACGTGAGTGATCACACCACCGTGATTATCTGGGTCATGAATCTAATAGCCCAAACAAGATTAATCATTTTTGGAGCTGAATACATATTTTACTTCCTGAATATTTTAACTCATGGAAGACAGTGAACATCTAAGAGTGTGTGCTACAGAGAGTTTACTTAACACAATCTACAAAAAAGGAAACATAAATTTAAGACAACAGATATTGTTTGTCTCACAACTGATAATTATTATAACTGGAATTAAGATTATTGAAAAAAACAAGTCATTTTAGTAAATACTTCCACTTATCCTCACTCCAAAAATATTATGTTTATTAAAACAAGTATTTACCAGTTACTAGATCTATAGATAGATGATAAATTTTCACATATTAACTAGAAGCATATATACCATAATCTGATAATAAGACATAAAGAGATGATTTTTTAATAAATATTTGGTAGATAAGATGAGTGACAGGTGACCATGGTATTATGCATTCAGAGATGTGGGACAACTAACAAGAGGAATGGTGACCCTGAAATGAGGTAGTTGAACTAAATATGGAATAATCTTCCTACAGAAACAAGTGCAAATATGCACACTTGCAAAATTAATAGACCTAGAATTAATCATATTTCTGTGTTTGATATTACTTTAAAAAGTTAATTTGGCTTTTAATGGAAAATGCAACAATCCAATTTACTCATGTAATTTACTCAAAAGTAAACAACATAAATGTAAAAGAAATTAGCAAGAAAACAAACAAAAAATCTCCCATGTATACGCTTGATTATTTTTAACATTTACTAGAAGTATGCATTCATTTTAGAAGTATGCTTTTGTTTTTGTTGGTCTTCTTTTTCTCTTTCTATGAAGGTCAACTGTTGCAAAGATCAATATGATAACCACTTCTTTGAGCATATTTGGATAGAGAAAACTAGTTACTGTCACTTTCAAGCTCACCTGAATATCTGTAGATACTGATAGGATGAGAGATCAGGAAGAATCAGAAAATTAGCCAGATTCTGAAACTAGAATCTTCAGAAAACATTCTGTTACTCATAATTATCATTCACAACTTTTAGTCATATAATGTAGAGAAGATGAGGATTATTAAAACACCTAAGAATTAAAATATTCTTTATCACTGAAAGCACTCACAGTTTTATAAATATTAAATATATTCTGCTGATAACTGAGGGGAAATATTAATATAGTCAATATTATACTAGAAGGTACAGGGGATTTAAGAAAATGCACATGCCCAAAATAGAAAGTTCATAGATTAATGATATTATTATATTTTTTATTCTGTTCCATTGATCTATTTGATTACTCTGGCATTACCATCCCACTTAATGGCTGTAGCTTTATATTAAGTCTTGAAGTCTAGTAGCAGTAGTTCTCTGAAGTTGTGCTTCTTCAATATTG
Source organism: Budorcas taxicolor (assembly GCF_023091745.1). Lineage (NCBI taxonomy): Eukaryota > Metazoa > Chordata > Mammalia > Artiodactyla > Bovidae > Budorcas > Budorcas taxicolor. The sequence goes on from NC_068910.1 coordinate 78,117,717, forward strand.
TGTTGACTATTCTGAGTTTTTCCCCTCATGTAAACAAGGAAATCCAACCAGTTCATTCTAAAAGAGATCAGTCCTGGGTGTTCTTTGGAAGGAATGATGCTAAAGCTGAAGCTCCAGTACTTTGGCCACCTCATGTGAAGAGTTGACTCATTGGAAAAGACTCTGATGCTGTGAAGGATTGGGGGCAGGAGGAAAAGAGGACTACAAAGGATGAGATAGCTGAATGGCATCACCGACTCAATGGACATGAGTTTGAGTAAACTCCAGGAATTGGTGATGGACAGGGAGGCCTGGCATGCTGGGATTCATGGGGTCGTAAAGAGTTGGACATGACTGAGGGACTGAAATGAACTGAACTGAACTGAACTGAACCATGTAACTATCATGTAAACTCTAAAATCAGCTTGTTGTTATCCATAAATAACTTGCTGGGATTTTTATTGAAATCACATTGATATGTAGCTCAATTTGGGAACAACTGACATTTTTACAATATTGAGTTTTCTTATCCATGAATAATGCAGTGTTTACCCATTTATTTACTTCTGCTTTGTTTTCATTTAGTAACACTTAGTACTTATTCACATGTGGATATTTTACATAGTTTGCTAGATTCATATGAAGTATCCTGAGTTTCTAAGTGCAAATGTAAATGGTATTGTGGTTTTAATTTCAAATTCACTTGATCATTGTTGTTATATAGGAAAGCAATTGACATTTTTATATTAACCTTAAATCTTTCATCCTTGCTTTAATTGTTTACTAGTTCCAAAATTATTCTTGTCTAGTCTTTCAGATTTTGTACATAGACAGTCATCTTCAAAGAAAGAAAGTTTTATGTCTTCCTTTCTGTACATCTTTTATTCCCTTTTCTTCACTTCTGTCATTAGTAAGGAATTCCAGTATAATATTGAAAAGTAACAAATTAGAAGGGATACTCTTCCCTCATGACTGATGTTAGTGGGAATGATTTGAGTTCCTCTCTATTAAGTATGATGATAACTGCAGGGTTTTTTGTAGATACTCTGTCAAGTTAAAGAAGTTTCCATTTCTAATTTAAAATTTTTGTCATAAAAGGGAATTGGATTTTCTAAAATGCTTTTTCTGCATGTATTTATGTGACTATGTGATTTCATTGATTTTCTCTATCTGGTATCCTGTCTTCAATTTCGTTTATTTCTTTATTTTCCTTTTTTTAAAATTTCGATCTAATTTGTTTTCCTAGTTTCCTAAGATGGGAATTATTTTATTGATTTTTGTCATTTTTCTTTTCTAATATATGCATTCAATTCAATTCAGCTCTGTCTTTTAAATACTGTTTCACTACATATCACAAATTTCGATGAGTTATATTTTTATTTTCACTCAGTTAATTTTTTTTTTTTTAATTTTCTCTTGAAATTTATTCTTTGACCTACATGTTATTTTGAAGTATGTTGTTTACTCTCCATGTGTTTTGGGATCTTCTAATTATATTTCTAAACGCAGGCGGCCGCAAGCCGGCTCACTAAGCACGGCTGAGAGGAGCTACCCCACGTCCGAGGTCAGGGGCAGTGGCCTAGAGTACCAGGCTGCGACGGTGCAGGAACTGCTGAGAGGAGCTACCCTGCATCCAAGGTCAAGGTGGCGGCCGAGAGGAGCTACCCTGTGTCTAGGGTCAGGGGTGGCGGCCTAGAGGAGCTACCCCGCGTCTGAGGTCAGTAGCGGCCGGGAGGAGACACCCCACATCCGAGATCAGGGGCGGCCAGGAGAAGCCACCTCGTGCCCAAGGCCAGGGGCGGCAGCTGGGAGGAGCCACCCACGCCCGAGGCCAGGGCTGGCGGCTGGGAGGAGCAACCCGAGGAGTGGTGGCTGCAGGCACAGGAGGGCCTAGAGGAGCTATCCAACGTTGAAGGTCAGGAACAGCGGAGGTAAGGAGATACCCCTCCTTTAAGGTAAGGAACAGTGGCTGTGCTTTGCTGGAGCAGCCGTGAAGAGATACCCCACACAAAGGGAAGAGAAACCCAAGTAAGATGGTAAGTGTTGCAAGAGAGAATCAGAGGGCAGACACACTGAAACCATACTCACAGAAAACTAGTCAATCTAATCACACTAGGGTGACAGCCTTAACTAACTCAATGAAACCAAGCCATGCCTGCAGGGCAACCCAAGACGGGCAGGTCATGGTGGAGATGCCTGACAGAATGTGGTCCACTCGAGAAGGGAATGGCAAGCCACTTCAGTATTCTTGCCTTGAGAACCCCATGAACAGTAGGAAAAGGCAAAATGATAGGATACTGAAAGAGGTACTCCCCAGGTCATTAGGTGCCCAATATGCTATTGGAGATCAGTAGAGAAATAACTCCAGAAAGAATGAAGGGATGGAGCCAAAGCAAAAACAATACCCAGTTGTGGATGGGGCTGGTGATAGAAGCAAGATCTGATGCTGTAAAGAGCAATATGGCATAGGAACCTGGAATGTCAGGTCCATGAATCAAGGTAAATTGGAAGTGGTCAAACAAGAGATGGCAAGAGTGAATGTAGGCATTCTAGGAATCAGCAAACTAAAATGGACTGGAATGGGTGAATTTAACTCAGATGACTGTTAATCTAAGACTGCAGGCAGGAATCCCTCAGAAGAAATGGAGTAGCCATCATGGTCAACAAAAGAATCCGAAATCCAGTACTTGGATGCAATCTCAAAAACGACAGAATGATCTCTGTTCATCTCCAAGGCAAACCATTCAATATCACAGTTATCCAAGTCTATGCCCCAACCAATAATGCTGAAGAAGCTGAAGTTGAACGGTTTTATGAAGACCTACAAGATCTTTTAGAACTAACACCCAAAAAAGATGTCCTTTTCATTATAGAGGACTGGAATGCAAAAGTAGGAAGTCAAGAAACACCTGGAGTAACAGGCAAATTTGGCCATGGAATGCGGAATGAAGCAGAGCAAAGACTAATAGAGTTTTGCCAAGAGAATGCATTGGTCATAGCAAACACCCTCTTCCAACAACACAGGAGAAGACTCTACACATGGACATCACCAGATGGTCAACACCGAAGTCAGATTGATTATATTCTTTAAAGCCAAAGAGGGAGAAGCTCTATACAGTCAACAAAAACAAGACCGGGAGCTGACTGTGGCTCAGATCATGAACTCCTTATTGACAAATTCAGACTTAAATTGAAGAAAGTAGGGAAAACCGCTAGACAATTCAGGTATAACCTAAATCAAATCCCTTACAATTATACACTGGAAATGAGAAATAGATTTAAGGGACTGGATCTGATAGATAGAGTGCCTGATGAACTATGGACGGAGCTTCGTGACATTGTACAGGAGACGGGGATGAAGACCATCCCCATGGAAAAGAAATGCAAAAAAGCAAAATGGCTGTCTGGGGAGGCCATACAAATAGCTGTGAAAAGAAGAGAGGTGAAAAGCAAAGGAGAAAAGGAAAGATATAAGCATCTGAATGCAGAGTTCCAAAGAACAGCTAGAAGATATAAGAAAGCCTTCTTCAGTGATCAATGCAAAGAAATAGAAGAAAAGAACAGAATGGGAAAGACTAGAGATCTCTTCAAGAAAATTAGAGATACCAAGGGAACATTTCATACCTTTTCTGTCAATAAAGGACAGAAATGGTATGGACCTAACAGAAGCAGAAGATATTAAGAAGAGGTGGCAAGAATACATGGAAGAACAGTACAAAAAAGATCTTCACGACTCAGATAATCATGATGATGTGATCACTAAAATCTAGAGCCAGACATCTTGGAATGTGAAGTCAAGTGGGCCTTAGAAAACATCACTACGAACAAAGCTAGTGGAGGTGATGGAATTCCAGTTGAGCTGTTTCAAATCTTAAAGATGATGCTGTGAAAGTGCTGCACTCAATATGCCAGCAAGTTTGGAAAACTCAGCAGTGGCCACAGGACTGGAAAAGGTCAGTTTTCATTTCAATCCCAAGGAAAGGCAATGTCAAAGAATGCTCAAACTACCGCACAATTGCACTCATCTCACATGCTGGTAAAGTAATGCTCAAAATTCTCCAAGCCAGGCTTCAGCAATACATGAACTGAGAACTCCCTAATGTTCAAGCTGGCTTTAGAAAAGGCAGAGGAACCAAAGATCAAATTGCCAACATCTGCTGGATCATGGAAAAAGCAAGAGAGTTCCAGAAAAACATCTATTTCTGCTTTATTGACTATGCCAAAGTCTTTGACTGTGTGGATCACAAGAAACTGTGGAAATTTATGAAAGAGATGGAAATACCAGACCACATAACCTGCCTCTTGAGAAATCTGTATGTAGGTCAGGAAGCAACAGTTAGAACTAGACATGGAACAACAGACTGGTTCCAAATAGGAAAAGGAGTACGTCAAGGCTGTATATTGTCACCCTGCTTATTTAACTTCTATGCAGAGTACATTATGAGAAACGCTGGACTGCAAGAAACACAAGCTGGAATCAAGATTGCCGGAAGAAATATCAATAACCTCAGATATGCAGATGACACCACCCTAATGGCAGAAAGTGAAGAGGAGCTAAAAAACCTCTTGATGAAAGTGAAAGAGGAGAGTGAAAAAGTTGCCTTAAAGGTCAACATTCAGAAAACTACAATCATGGCATCTGGTCCCATTACTTCATGGGAAATAGATGGGGAAACAGTAGAAACAATGTCAGACTGTTTTTTGGGGCTCTAAAATCACTGCAGATGATAATTGCAGCCATGAAATTAAAAGACGCTTACTCCTTGGAAGAAAGGTTATGACCAACCTGGATATTATATTCATGAGCAGAGACATTACTTTGCCGACTAAGGTCTGCCTAGTCAAGGCTATGGTTTTTCCTATGGTCATGTATGGAGGTGAGAGTTGGACTGTGAAGAAGGCTGAGCGCCAAAGAATTGAGGCTTTTGAACTGTGGTGTTGGAGAAGACTCTTCAGAGTCCCTTGGACTGCAAGGAGATCCAACCAGTCCGTTCTGAAGGAGATCAACCCTGGGATTTCTTTGGAAGGTATGATGCTAAAACTGAAGCTCTAGTACTTTGGACACCTCATGCAAAGAGTTGACTCACTGGAAAAGACTCTGATGCAGGGAGAGATTGAGGGCAGGAGGAGAAGGGGACGACCCAGGATGAGATGGCTGGATGGCATCACGGACTCGATGGACATTAGTCTGAGTGAACTCCGGGAGATGGTTCTGGGCAGGGAGGCCTAGCATGCTGCCATTCATGAGGTTGCAAAGAATTGGACAAGACTGAGCGACTGAACTGAACTGAACTTAATATATTTCGGATATTGGTTTCTAGTTTAATTCCATTATGGCTTGCAAAGCAGACATTGTTTATAATCATATTCTTTTAAATTTGTTAACATATTTCATGTTCCAGAATGTGATCAATCTTGGTGAATGTTCCTATGAGTTTGAGGAAAAAAAAAAAAAGACATTTTGCTCTAGTTGGTTGAAGAATTCTGTAGATAGTAATTATAACCAGATGATAGTGTTGCTGAATTCAGATATGTCCTTCCTGGTTTTCTGCATCTGCTAGGTGCAATCAATTCTGATAGAGGAGTGTTGAAGTCTCCAACTATGATAGTCGATCAGTTCTTTTCTCCTTTCAGTTGTTTTAGTTTTGACCTCACATAGTTTGATGCTCTCTTGCTAGGCATGTTCATATTAAAAAACTGTTAGATCTTGAAGACCTTTTATAGCTTCATAATGCCCTTATTTAAACCTCATAACTTTCTTCACTTGAAGTCAGCCCTGTTTGAAATTTACAGCACTCTTACTTTTTTAGATAAGTGTTAGCATGATATACTTTTCTCCACCCATGTACTTTTAACTCATGTGTCTTTACATGTGAAGTGAATATTTATTGTAGATAACATGTATTTGGATTCTGTTTTTGATACACTTTGACAATCTTTGCCTTTTAATTGTATATTAGACAATTGACATTCAAAGTGATTATTAATATTGTATTAAAATTAATATCTACTATGGAGGTCAAGAAACACCTAAAGTAACAGGCAACTTTGGCCTCAGAATATGCAGTGAAGCAGGACAAAGGCTAATAGAGTTTTGCCAATACAACACCACAGTGGTCATAGCAAACACCCTCTTCCAACAATACAGGAGAAGACTCCACACCTGGACATCACCAGATGGTCAACACTGAAATGAGATTGATTATATTCTTTGCTGCCAGAGATGGAGGAGCTCTATACAGTCAGCAAAAACAAGACTGGGAGCTAACTATGGTTCAGATCATGAACTGCTTATTGCCAAATTCAGACTTGAATTGAAGAAAGTAAGGAAAACCACCAGACCACTCAAGTATGACCTAAATCAAATCCTTATGATTATATAGTGGAACAGAGAAGTAGATTTAAGGGACTAGATCTGATAGACAGAGTGCCTGATGAACTATAGATGGAGGTTCGTGACATTGTACAGGAGAAAGGGATCAGACCATCCCCATGGAAAAGAAATTAAAAAAAAAAAAAAAGGCTGTTTAAGGAGGCCTTACAAATAGCTGTGAAAAGAACAGAATCAAAGGAGAAAAGGAAAGCTATAAGCATGTGAATGCAGAGTTCCAAAGAATAGCAAGGAGATATAAGAAAGCCTTCCTCAGCTATCAATGCAAAGAAATTGAGGAAAACAACAGAATGGGAAAGACTAAAGATCACTTCAAGACAATTAGAGATAACAAGGGAACATTTCATGCAAAGATGAGCTTGATAAAGGAAAGAAATGGTATGGACCTAACAGAAGCAGAAGATATTAAGAAGAGGTGGTAAGAATACACAGGAGAACTGTACAAAAAAGAGCTTCAGGACCGAGGTAATCACGATGGTGTGATCACTCACCTAGAGCCAGACATCCTGGAATGTGAAGTCAAGTGGGCCTTAGAAAACATCACTATGAACAAAGCTAGTGGAGGTGATGGAATTCCAGTTGAGCTATTTCAAATCCTGAAAGATGATGCTATGAAAGTGCTGCACTCAATATGCCAGCAAATTTGGAAAACTCAGCAGTGGCCACAGGACTGGAAAAGGTCAGTTTTCATTCCAATTCCAAAGAAAGGCAATGCCAAAGAATACTCAAACAACCGCACAGTTGCACTCATCTCACATGCTAGTAAAATAATGGACAAAATTCTCCAAGCCAGGCTTCAGAAATATGTGAACCATGAACTTCCAGATTTTCAAGCTGGTTTTAGGAAAGGCAGAGGAACCAGAGATCAAATTGCCAAACCTCTGGATCATCAAAAAAGCAAGACAGTGGTGAATCACAATAAACTGTGTAAACTTCTGAAAGAGATGGGAATACCAGACCACTTGACCTGCCTCTTGAGAAACCTATATGCAGGTCAGGAAGCAACAGTTAGAACTGGACATGGAACAACGGACTGGCTCCAAATAGGAAAAAGGAGTAGGTCAAGACTGTATATTGTCACTCTGCTTATTTAGCTTCTATGCAGAGTACATCATGAGAAACACTGGACTGTAAGAAACATAAGCTGGAATCAAGATTGCTGGGAGAAATATCAATAACCTCAGATATGCAGATGACACCACCCTTATGGCAGAAAGTGAAGAGGAACTAAAAAGCTTCTTGATGAAAGTGAAAGAGGAGAGTGAAAAAGTTGGCTTAAAGCTCAACATTCAGAAAACAAAGATCACGGCATCTGGTCCCATCACATCATGGGAAATAGATGGGGAAACAGTGGAAACAGTGTCAGACTTCATTTTGGGGTGCTCCAAAATCACTGCAGATGGTGATTGCAGCCATGAAATTAAAAGACACTTACTCCTTGGAAGAAAAGTTATGACCAACCTAGACAGCATATTAAAAAGCAGAGACATTACTTTACCGACTAAGGTCCGTCTAGTCAACGCTATGGTTTTCCTGTGGTCATGTATGGATGTGAGAGTTGGACTGTGAAGAAGGCTGAGAGCCGAAGAATTGAGGCTTTTGAACTGTGGTGTTGGAGAAGACTCTTGCGAGTCCCTTGGACTGCAAGGATGTCCACCCAGTCCATCCTAATTGAGATCAGTCCTGGGTGTTCATTGGAAGAACTGATGCTAAAATGAAACTCGAATACTTTGGCCACCTCATGCAAAGAATTTACTCATTGGAAGAGACACTGATGCTGGGAGGGATTGGGGGCAGGAGGAAAAGGGGATGACAGAGGTGAGATTTCTGGATGCCATTGCCGACTCAATGGACCTGAGTCTGCATGAACTCCGGGGGTTGGTGATGGACAGAGGCCTGGCATGCTGGGATTCATGGGATCACAAAGAGTTGGACACGACTGAGCGACTGAACTGAACTAAATATCTACTATATTCAATATTTATTTGTTGCTTTTGTTTTTTTCTTGTTTTTGTTTTTTCTCCACTTTTTTCTTGCATTTTGTTGTCTTAATTATGCATTTTATATGATTTTATTTTTTGAAAGCTAGTTATACATATTTTTCAGCTTTTTACAGTGATTATCCTAGAGTTTGCAATATGTATTTACATTTCCAAATAATTCAATTATACATTAAAATTGCACTGTATCACTTCATGGCAGTATGAGTACCTTTTAATAATAAAATATTGCTAACTATATATGTGTGTGTTTAAAGTCATTGTATAAAGTAGGGCAATGGAAGAAGAAATGATTAAAAATGAAGACAAAGTATGGGATAGTCCTCAGAGATAAACTGTCCCTTGACTAAATTATTTATTCACACTTTATTATTTGCAATAAATCTCAAATTTCATCTAGCATTTGATTATGTTCACTTTTATATGAAAGGCTGCCTTTTATAGGAATCATCAGCTGTTAAAAATTACAGTCTAGTGTAATCTTTCATGTCAAATGCATTTACACTTAAAGAAATATCCAGCTCTTTAAGAATCCTGAAATACTGTGCCTTATTTGTCACAGCTGTGGTCCTCACTTATTAGGATGTATCTCTTTTACATAACCTCACTTCAGTCCTAACACTTCAGAACAGAGATTATTTAACTGTTTTTCTAACCCTGTGAGACTATTTCTTTGTATATTTAGCTTTGTTTTATTCTAGTTGTTGTTTTCTTTTAATCCATGGAATATTCTACTTGAGTGGAATCTTCCTTTATTTAAATTCAATCTGATCTACAGATTGTAACAAATTGTTTTAACAATCTTTGTTACAGATTGTAAAAAAGTAGTAACAAACTTCATGTTTAATATTCTAAATTTCAATCTTCCTTGATGTTCAAACAGGTATAGGAGTTTTCCCTTTTGTTAAAACACTTTATTGATTTCAAAGGGAACCTGTTAAGGGAGAAGGTGTGATTTCAAATATATATCCTTCAATAATTATAGAAGGAAAACACAAGCTTCTAAAGAATGATGCCGCATTTCAATTCTAAAGCTGTGAGTCAGTGAAAAGGATGTCTAATGCAGTTTTCAACTTTTTCTCCAAAAATTTTTTCTACACATAACTTTGAATGAAAGATACTTTATGTCTCATGTACTTATCTTTAAAATGATACTCTGACACAGACTTCCAAAACCTTGTAAATGTGAGAGCATCTTAGAACAGAAAGAAAAATTTGACATGTTATCAACTATGTTAACTTCATAGGTACATTTCTCTTCAGTCTTCTTTACAAAATTAAAACAAATTTTTGAGCTTTCCCTCACTTTAAAACATAAAAATTTCTGTCAATATTCCTAGAAATCTGTAAAGAATGTCTATCATGTGCTAAAATGACACAGAATTACCATCTTAAAATGGGGATCTTTGCCTAGCAAATTACATTGTAAAGAAAATAACAAAATTTTAATTATGTAAATGTATAATTATATCTTATAATAAATTATAATCTGGTTATTCAAAACATCAGTGATAAACTATTCCTACCAAAATAATTTTTCTCATGGATTTTTGAATTCTAATCTGACATCTGAACCTTTTTTAAAATTAAAGCTTATCTGGTAATCAAATTAAAAAGAATCTAGAAATACATTTTAATAATTCAAAACTTTATTTTAGACTATTAACTATGTAAGCACAATAATCTTTTCCCCCAATTTTAGTATATATAAATCTCTAATGCTTACATTTTCAAGGCAGTGAGCATCTCAAAGTAGCTGTGAAGCCTCCTATACTATGAAATAAAATATCAAATAAGTTGTCTTTTAAATGTTTTGTATATATTCACTCACAAGGGGAAAACTGACACTGAAATATTGATACTGGCTGAGCTACAGTCAAAGGATTTGAAGTTACATGGTTTGTTGTTGTTGTTGTTGTTGTTTGTAAGGGTCTTCCCAGGTGGCTCAGAGGTTAAAGCGTCTGCCTGGAATGCGGGAGACCCAGATTCGATCCCTGGGTCGGGAAGATCCCCTGGAGAAGGAAATGGCAACCCACTTCAGTACTCTTGCCTGGAAAATCCCATGGAGGGAGGAGCCTGGTACGCTACAGTCCATGGGGTCGCAAAGAGTTGGACACGACTGAGCGACTTCACTTTCACTTTCAGGTGGCTCTAGTGGCAAAGAACCAACCTGCCAATGCCGGAGGCGTTAGAGACACAAATTCAATGCCTGGGTCTGGAAGATCCTCTGGAGAAGGGCAACGGGAACCCACTCCAGTATTCTTGCCCAAAGAATCCCATGGACAGAGGAGCCTGGTAGGCTCCTTAGGATCGTCGAGTCAGACACGACTAAAGCAACTTAGCACGCAGGCAAAGTTTTTTAAGGAAAGTTTTTAAGACTCAATGAATGCACTTTAGTTTCAGTGCGTTAGAGGGGGGAAGGGAACTCACTGAGAGCTAAAAGAGACTTTCTGTATATTCCCTTTTGGCTTTTCTAGTCTTAGCTGCTAGTGACTAGTTCCTTTTTTTCTAATTTGTATACAGCTCATTATGTGAATGGAGAAGGCAATGGCAACCCACTCCAGTATTCTTGCCTGGAAAACCCCATGGATAGAGGAGCCTAGTGGACTGCCCTCTATGGGGTAGTACAGAGTCGGACACGACTGATGCGACTTAGCAGCAGCAGCAGCATTATGTGAAAGAATACGAGATTCCTAAGGCTGGTGCTCAGTCATATCCGACTTTTTGCGACCCCATGGTCTGTAACCTGCCAGACTCCTCTGTCCATGAAGTTTTGCAGACAATAATACTGGAGTGGATTGCCATTTCCTCCTCCATGGGATCTTCCCAACCCAGAGATTGAACCAGTGTCTCCTGTGTCTCCTGAATTGTCAGGCCAATTTTTTTTTTTTTACTACTGAGCCACCTGGGAAATCCACAAGATTCCCAAATTGTATGTAATTTTAAGTGGCTTTGTAGTCCAGTCTGGGTTAATTTCAAATATTCATTTGCTTTCTACTCCATCTTACCATTCATGGAAATTTTCTGCTGAGAGACCATAGAGCTCAGAGGAAAGAACAAATGTACTGAAACCTTAGTTAAAATAGTTATCACCGATCATTGATGATCAAAGGAGAACAATTTCTAGTAAGTCAGGAGTTTCCTCAAACTTTTTTCACATACAAATAGTTATACAATTTTACTTCTTCACAGAATAATCTTATAATAAGATAGTGGCTGTAAATGACAGATTTTATTTCATCCTAACTGGGATCTTTTCTTACAAACTTTATTTTTCAATTGGGTTATAGTTACTTTACAATGTTGTACAACACAGTGAATCAGCTTTCTGTGCATATATATCCCCTCTTCTCGGCCCTCCCTTCTATCCCCCATCTCACCCATATAGTCAACACAAAGCACTGAGCTGAGCTCCCTGAACTATACAGCAGATTCCTACTAGCTGTCTGTTTTACACATAGCAGTGCACATACTTCAGTCCTAATCTCTCAGTTTATCCTAGATCACACCCTATGTCCACACATTCATTCTCACATCTCAGTCTCTATTCTGGTCTTTCAAATAGGATCATTTGTACAATTTTTCTAAATTCCACATATATGTGTTAATATATATATTTTTTCTCTTTCTGACTTACTGGAATCTGTCATACAAGCTACTGTTCAATGGTTTTATTTACTAGCAAATAAGAGGACACTTCCTGCATTAGATCTTTTTTTTTTTTTTTTTGACACATAGTTCTTGTTTTAACTTGCTTTATATCTCCCAGAGATAAACTGCAGAAGTGTTTTCTTTCCTGTTCTGCCCTCAATATTATTTCTCTTCCTTCATTTGATTTTTTAATTTCTCTTTTCAAGCACCAGCATTTTGCAATCTACTATATCAACACTGGCTGGTTTAAAGTCCTTGCTCTTAAATGTCAAGGCTTGTAAAACTTGCTTGGAGAAGATCTAGCTCAATAAAACTCTATCAGCCTTTAATAAATCCTACATGACAATGATAAAAATTCAAAGGACAATTTTCCTCCTCAATAACATTGCTTTGCTACCAGGAGAGAAGAACGTACTGTACTTTACCATTAATGTTCATTTATATGTGGCCCTGGTTTGTTCCAACATAATGTCATTACCAGTTAAGATATCAGCTGTCAATTTCAATAAGAACAGAACAGACTTACCAATGTTTAATTAATTATTCAGCTGTGCAACAGAGAATTTTATTTTGCTCCTAGCCTGCAGGAGGCTTGATGGCTAGTTGCTCAACATCAGAAGAGCTGCTTGCTAACACTGATCACTGCCTGTCAGTAAATGCTAGCAAGCGGAAGGACAGAGAGAAATATACAGAAAAGATAAAAAGTGTGGTTGTCGAAACATCTGTCTTGTATGAAACACTTTCCATGAGAAAAGTGTTTTGTGGTGATCTCAATGCATATCACAATCTAATTTTGTTGTATTATTTTCAGAAAAAATTTTGGAGGGCAGAAAATGAGTTATTCAAATTGCTTAGCAAATTGGGATACTGCAATGCATTCTGATAATCATGTAAAAGACATATTCCCCCTTATTTTTACTTGAAAAATCATATCATATTAGTCAGTAGTAACAGTTTAGAAATAATAGCAGCCCAGGGACATTTTGTAATATAAATGGAAATAACATTTGACTCCCTAGAATTCTTCTTTTCCAACCATTGTCCCCAATTTTCCCTGTTTTTCAGCCCTTAATTCCCTTTATTGTGCTCTTTGGCAGCATTCATTCTCTAGAAATATGTAATTTGCAGTATTAATGTTCATTATAGATCATAACCATATTGACTATCCCTCATTCTTGATTTTCTTCTCTTTTGTCATCATTTCCTCCTTTCTGATGCTTTCTTCTGCTTCTGCTATTGACTGTTCTTCCCCTTTTCCACTCCAAAACTTAAGTGTGTCCTAACGTCCTATCTTGGTGGCTTCTATTTTCTTTTCATTTTCCCTCCACTAGTGATTCAAGCAGTTTCCTGATTCCACTGTCCTAGAGTGATGACATCCAAATCTGCATATTTCATTTCCCACCCCAGGAGGGTATAAATCAGAAGTTTCTAATAAACTGAGATTCACTGCGTAAGATATCCGATCAGGACTGGAGTGTGTCTCCTGAAGGCAATGGAAATTCAAGTTTTCCTTCTCAGTGATATTGCAGATACTCCAAAACCATTTCAAACTCTCTAGATAGAATGCATATCAATAAAAGGAGACATGATTTTCAATGATTGCAGTCTATATGTACATAATCATAGATCTTCAGAGTAGGAAAAGATTGAAGAAGTTACTTAATGTGAATGCCTAATTTTTGAAAGTATTGTATCCGTATCTATCTATCTATCTATCTATCTATCTATCTATATATATATATATGAGAGAGAGAGAGAATTTATATAGAGACAGAGAAATTATTTATTTATTTATTTGTGATCTGTGTTATGTTTTGTTTTGCTTTCCCAGGCCATTTAAAATTTTGATATTTCACATCAAATATCTTTCCAAGAATATGTTTCAATGTGGACACAATGAATCAAGTTTCGTTAACCATTTTGATCTGTGTGCCTATCCTCATTTTCTGAAATTGAAGTATAGTTGATTTACAATGCTGTGTTAGTTTTAAGTGTATAGCACATCTATTCAGTTATATACAGCATATGTATGCATATGTGTTCTTTTTCAGTTTCTTTTCTTTTATGTGTGTGTTAGTTGCTCAGTCATGTCTGACTCTTTGCTACCCCATTGAGTGTAGCCTGTCAGGCTCCTCTGCCCACGGGCTTCTCCAGGCAAAAATACTGAATTGAGTTGCTGTGCCCTCCTCCAGGGGATCTTCCCAACCCAGGGATCGAACCTTGGTCTCCTGCATGACAGGCAGATTCTTTTCTTTTATAGGTTTTTATAAAATACTGAGTATAATTCCTGTACTATACAGTAGGTCATTTCTGGTTATTTATCTTATATATAGCAGCATGTGTATCTTAAACTCATCCTACTAAATTGTCCCTCCCCCTTCCCTTTTATAACCATATTTATTATATTTCTTTTCTTTTAATCTTCTAATTCTCACTTCAGAAATCATTCAAAATATTTCTCAAGTACTTATTCTCTTCCATTTCTGTGTCTGTTTGCTCTCACCTTTTATTTTAATGCTTGTGTCTGTCATAATAAGCTATTCTATAACAGATATAAATCTGAAATTTTAAGTAGTTTAGAATTTCTATTTTGTTTTTACTGAGTTCTAGACTCTCTCACTTAATTTATCTAATTACCTGACATATCTTTCCCAAATCCTTGAATCCTGATTTGAGATTATTAATGTATTCAATGGAGATTTTTTGATGTTTCTAATTGTTTTGTACTTATTATTTTCTTATAACATCTACTAAGTATGTTGCTTATTCAATAAAAGTAGCTAGATTTGACAAGAATAGGGCTTCTAGCATTGCAACTTAAATTACTCTCATTTGCAGGCTGTATGTTAGCCTTGAAAACAGTAGCCCTAAAACTATAGTAACTGTAATTGCCTGAAGGCTTACAGCTACCAGAAGAAAAAAACCTTGTGTGGCGCTTTTAAAAATTCCTATTCTGATATATAATTTTCATTATTTGAACTGATTGAAAACTCCCACACTTTCCAGGGCATTGTCTTAGACTGGTGTGACTCAGAACTTACTCCTTGAGAAAAGCCTGATCTGCAAGGTACTTGTTGAAAACAGTTGAAACCAATTTGAAAAACTGTTCAAAACTAGATACTGTTTAAGGCTGAAATATGAATGTGGAAAAACAAGATATAAACCAAAAATTTAAAAGGAAGATTTGAGAAAGGAGATGATAGTGGACTTTGAATATTCTGCAGTATTCTTGGTGATGTAGAGAGCTGTATGTGTGCCTGGGGAAGGGGGTGCACAAACAAAGAAAAATCTTGAGAAGGAATCAGATATTCAACTTTTAATCACATTGAAACCCTATGCAAGCAGGAAGTTAGGCACTGATGTATGTTTAAAGTGCTTGGGTTTTTAAGGCAAACTCCATTAAGGGAAAATATCTATCTATCCCTTTGGTGAAGCATTGAAGATTTATTGGCTCAAGCCATTTAAGAAAATTATCTGAGCCATTAAACAATCATTGGTTGACCATTAAGGTCGACTGACCCAAGAGTGACCCCAAGAATACAGGTTTAAAAGAAAGAGAGAGCATAGGGAGATAATTCTGCAGCAAAGAATATCAATAACAAAAAAGAACAGATGGAAGAACTGATTACAGAGTTGCTATATCATCCAAAATAATAGTTTTCTTTGATACTCACAATATGGAACTTTTTTTTTTTTTTTTTAACACACACTACTGCTGCTGCTGCTGCTGTTAAGTCACTTCAGTCGTGTCTGACTCTGTGCGACCCCATAGAGGTGCCAGCCCACCAGGCTCCCCCGTTCCTGGGATTCTCCAGGCAAGAGCACTGGAGTGGGTTGCCATTTCCTTCTCCAGTGCATGAAAGTGAAAAGCGAAAGTGAAGTCGCTCAGTCGTGCCCGACTCTTGACTCTTAGCGACCTCATGGACTGCAGCCCACCAGGCTCCTCTGCCCATGGGATTTCCCAGGCAAGAGTACTGGAGTGGGGTGCCATTAACACACACAATCCTATGTAAAAGGTGGAATTTTATTATTTTCGCTATGTGCTCAGTAAATTTCAACAGTATTTGAAATTTTACTATTTGAATGAAGGGACACGTGGAAGCCATATTTTCCATTAGGAAATCAGTAAACCCTGAGCTCATCAGTTCAGTTCAGTTCAGTCGCTCAGTCGTGTCTGACTCTTTGCGACCCCATGAATTGCAGCACGCCAGGCCTCCCTGTCTGCCGGGAGCCACCATGGGAGATCCCACCCATGACAAAGGTCATGTGAAAGAGAACTATTAGGCAAGGCTTCAGAACTCAAGGAGCTCCCTAGGCTTTCTTGAGAATCTACCCCAAAATCAGAATCTGTCTGTTTTACTATTTCATGACTTTTACCAACTCTTCTGACATTAACAGGGAGCTATCCCTGACCGCATTTCTCTAGAGAAAATCAACTTAGGGATATAGCTAATAAGTCTCGTGGACATGAGAGGAATATTTCAAATCAAACCCCCTCTGTTAGCATTCTAGCTTGCTCGGCAGGTTTATCCAGACTCTTGCAGCTACACATGTGATTATTTACAGCCTCACAACTGTGAGAGGCATGGAAAGCCTAAAACATAGAGCCTTTGAAAGAGTTAAAAGTTATTAGAGTAGTACTAGTGCTGATGTAGGATTTCATCATTGGGCCAATGCTTGTTGCTAAGTTCCCATATCTCTTATTAACTGTTAACCTGAGAATGCATTAATTAACATAGTGAGAAGGTAAGAAAAACAAGTGTAGCCTTGAATTTAACCACATTAGATGTTTGAGCTAATTGGTTCTTTCTTGTAACACTCTGCACCTTTGCTCTGTGAAAAACATAACACTCTTTGGCATTTTCTGAGGCTGACATAGATTAGAAATAAAAAGAAAAAACACTTTGAGGGAAAATAAGTTTTCTGGTTGAGCAGCCTTTATCAAAAGAGGGTCATAAAATGTTCACAGGCCTCCAAGGCCAGAAAATACTGTACACAACATCATTTATGGGAAAGGTATGCAAAAAAAAATCCTGGTTTCGATAAGGGCAACACTGCTGGAATGTTTGGGCTGACTCTGTATGACCTTGCATCTTTCATTTCCCTCTATGTATAAGGCAAGGCATAAAAGTACCTTTTGAAAGATAAAGCTTTGGGGCCTCACTCACTGAAGAAGCTTGGTCACCCTGTGTTTTTTCTTCCATCTTTCTTTCTCTCTCTCTCTCTCTCTCTCCTTCTCCCTCTTTTTTTCAGGCTGATTCCTTGGAGCATAGGGGTTCCCTGCGTTCACTTATCTGCCCGGGTTTCTAAGACCTGAACAGGAAGTTGTTCTGTGTCTTCACTCCCTCGGGAGACCAGGAAAGCACCTGTGGCCTCCATGAACAGGGCAAACTTCTTGTCTCAAAGTTTTATTGGTTTTCTATGTAAACCAAGGAATATCAGCCTTTTTCTCGCCTCTGTTTTCTTATCTACAATATTCTTTCCTTATCTATTTCTAAATCATCCGCTGATGCCGTTTTTCCTTCAAGTTCCCCTGGATCCTGCAGGGGCTGGACCCCGGCACCTGTCCATCACCATCTCCCTGAGTTCACCCAGACTCACGTCCATTGAGTATGTGATGCCATACAGTCATCTCATCCTCGGTCGTCCCCTTCTCCTCCTGCCCCCAATCTCTCCCAGCATCAGAGTCTTTTCCAATGAGTCAACTCTTCACATGAGGTGGCCAAAGTACTGGAGCTTCAGCTTTAGCATCATTCTTTCCAATGAAATCCCAGAGTTGATCTCCTTCAGAATGGACTGGTTGGATCTCCTTTCAGTCCAAGGGATTCTCAAGAGTCTTCTCCAACACCACAGTTCAAAAGCATCAATTCTTCGGCACTCAGCTTTCTTCACAGTCCAACTCTCGCATCCATACATGACCACAGGAAAAACCAGAGCCTTGACTAGATGGAACTTAGTTGGCAAAGTAATGTCTCTGCTTTTGAATATACTATCTAGGTTGGTCATAACTTTCTTCCAAGGAGTAAGCGTCTTTTAATTTCATGGCTGCAGTCACCATCTGCAGTGATTTTGGGACCCAAAAAATAAAGTATGACACTGTTTCCACTGTTTCCCCATCTATTTCCCATGAAGTGATGGGACCTGATGCCATGATCGTAGTTTTCTGAATGTTGAGCTTTAAGCCAACTTTTTCACTCTCCTCTTTCACTTTCATCAAGAGGCTTTTTAGCTCCTCTTCACTTTCTGCCATAAGGGTGGTGTCATCTGCATATCTGAGGTTATTGATATTTCTCCCGGCAATCTTGATTCCAGCTAGTGTTTCTTCCAGTCCAGCGTTTCTCATGATGTACTCTGCATAGAAGTTAAATAAGCAGGGTGACAATATATAGCCTTGACCTACTCCTTTTCCTATTTGG
The DNA here is from genome assembly GCF_023091745.1 of Budorcas taxicolor. Taxonomy (NCBI): domain Eukaryota; kingdom Metazoa; phylum Chordata; class Mammalia; order Artiodactyla; family Bovidae; genus Budorcas; species Budorcas taxicolor. The sequence goes on from NC_068910.1 coordinate 78,136,154, forward strand.
AACCAGTCTGTTGTTCCATGTCCAGTTCTAACTGTTGCTTCCTGACCTGCATACAGATTTCTCAAGAGGCAGGTTAGGTGGTCTGGTATTCCCATCTCTTTCATAATTTTCCACAGTTTCTTGTGATCCACACAGTCGAAGGCTTTGGCATAGTCAATAAAGCAGAAATGGATGGTTTTCTGGCTCATAAGGAAACATATAAGAAATCTTGCTCTCTGCAAAGAAGTAAATGCTGTAAAATGATTATCTGTCTGTCTATAATCTAATACACAGGAGGGAAAAGATGATGAAAAATAATAAAATTTAGATCTTGTGTAAATAAAGGTTTCAGAGTACCATATGTTGGCATTGATTACATTTAATATTAAAATCAAATAACTTCCATAACTGTTAGTGTCATAAGACATTTGTCTGACTCTTGAACTTAATGGTTATAATAGTTTCTTAAAAGTTACAAATAGACTAAAAATGAGTAAATTCATTTGAGTTTTAAAAATGTTTGAAGTCTTAAATCTTGTTCTCTACTCAATTGCTTTTGTTATTAATTTTATTTTCTCCTTGAGTGAACAATTCCAGGAATTATGCTATTTGGTTGGTTATGTCATGAAGATATGGGCCAATTTATGAAGTACAGAGCTATAGACCCATTTATGGAGCTTGAAAAAGTGCTGTTATTTATTCTATTTTATAAATATATCATAGTGCATAAAATTTTAGAAGTGATGATAGCCCAGAAATATTTTATTTGTCACTTTACTAAACTAGAGTTCCTTTACAATAATTTCAAACCATCACCCTCTCCCCATGATCCTATTCTCAACACAACTTAAAAACATATAACAAGAAAATAAATAAAATATTAATCTTTACTTAATGATATACTCAACTACCAATTATTTATTAAAAAATTGATCATGCATTCTTTTGCCTAAAAATTGTTTTAATGACTTCATATTTTAAGAAAATATTGCATCAAAAATAAAACAATCTCTAGCTATGCAAGGCCTTGTGTATTAATGTCTTTGTTCTAATTTCAATTATTTATTCTTGAATATTTTATCTAAATTGAGGTACTACCTCATTCTTAATTCACCCTTTATCTCAAACACCAAATTTTTGTCTACTTGGATGGGTGTATTTAGAATTCTCCTGGTCTGGTTTTCAGAATACTGTGTATTCTTCATATAACAATTCAAATACAAGTTTCTACAAGAGGTTATCCTCAGCTTCTCAGACAGATATGACCTCTTTAGAATCACATGTAATACACTGCTTCTCTCTTGTGTTGTGTGCTATAACAATTATAGAAGAAGCTAGATGCCTTGAAAGTAAATCTAGATATTTCCTACTTTAAAAAGCAATTTGCAAACATTACAAAATAGATATTCAACAAGTATGTCTTGATTAAATTGAATTGCATCCAACTGTGAACAAGAAAAACTATTAATGTTAATAACTATTGAACTCAGTTTGTGTGTTGATAGTACACAGTATACTGTGATGGTTATAATTTTTTCCTACTGTCTAGTGAATCTCTTTATATTTCATTTTCCCCCAGGGCTTAACAAGTTGATATATGTTTTACAGTTGAAAATTTCCACTATTAAAATGTCAACAATCTTCTGTTTCTAAAGTGACTGTACCACAGGTATTTTTCTTAAGCCTAAATTGTTAATCAAAACTCTAATAATTACTGGATAATTAGTGGAAAACAGTTTGTTGGAACCCTAATGGTAGAAAGGAAAATCTTCTGAGAATTAACTAGCAAAGTAATACTCAAAATGCTCCAAGCTAGGCTTCAAGAGTATGTGAACTGAGAATTTCCAGATGTTCAAGTTGGATTTAGAAAAGGCAGAGGAACCAGAGATGAAATTGCTAACATTTGTTGGATCATAGAAAAAGCAAGAGAGTCCCAAAAAAAACATCTACTTCTGCTTTATTGACTATGTCAAAGCCTTTGACTGTGTGGATCACAACAAACTGGAAAATTCTTCAAGTGATGGGATTACCAGACCACCTTACCTACCTCCTGAGAAATCTGTATGTAGGTCAAGAAGCAACATGACCTGGATATGGAACATAGACAACAAGGATATGGAACAATGAGGACATGGAGCAACAGACTTGCTCCAAATTGGAAAATGAGTATGTCAAGGATGTATATCGCCACCCTGCTTATTTAACTGATATGCAGAGTGCATCATGCAAAATGCCAGGCTGGATGAAGCACAAACTGGAATCAAGACTGCAGGGAGAAATATCAATAACCTCAGATATGCAGATGATACCACCCTTATGGCAGAAAGCAAAGAAAAAGTAAGAGTCTTTTGTTAAAGAGGAGAGTGAAAAAGCTGGCTTAAAATTCAGCATTCAAAAAATGATCATGGCCTCTAGTCTCATCACTTCCTGGCAAATGGATGGGGAAACAGTGGAAACAGTGACCGACTTTATTTTCTGGGCTTCAAAATCACTGCAAATGATGACTACAGCCATGATTGGAAGACACTTGCTCCTTGGAAGAAAATCCATGACCAACTTAGACAGCATATTAAAAAGCAGAGACATTACTTTGCTGACAAAGGTCTGTCAAGTCAAAGCTATGTTTTTTTTCTAGTGGTCATGTATGGAAGTGAGACTTGGACTATAAAGAAACCTGAGTGCCAAAGAATTGGTGCTTTTGAAGTGTGTTGTTGGAAAAGACTCTTGAGAGTCCCTTGGACTGCAAGATCAAACCAGTCAATCCTAAAGAAAATTAATCCTGAATATTCATTGGAAGGACAGATGCTGATGCTAAAATTCCAAAAGTTTGGCCACCTGATACAAAAAACTAACTCATTGGAAAAGACTCTGATACTGGAAAGGATTGAAGGCAGGAGGAGAAGGGTACAACAGAGGATGAGATGGTTGGATGGCAACATCGACTCAATAGACATGAGTTTTAGCAACCTCTGGGCATTGGTGAGGGACAGGGAAGCCTAGTGTGATGCAGTCCATGGCCTCACAAAGAGTTAGACATGACTGAGAAACTGAACTGAACTGAAGATAAATGTGAATTAGGTAAGTTAACTTGCTACACTAATACTGACTCAGAAAACAAAGAAGATGCATATTTGAACTTGCCAGTTTATCTGTCATTGAACTTATCTTTAAGATCAGCTCTGGTGGACTTGTATCTGACTATTATGGTGAGAAGTAGGAGTGGGTGCAAAAAAAAAAAAACCCTAAAATAATGATGAAATATTCAGTATGAAACACAAAATTCCTTTAAGATCAATGGAATATTCTAGTGCACCTAAAGATAATTAAGATTCTTCTTCTTTAACACTGAAATTAGGACAACCTGTACACATTGGTGCCTACCTTGGTCAGTTTTGGCTTCTGTAATAAAATTATCAAAGACTAGGTAGCTTATAAACATAAATTTAATTCTCACAATTCTGGTAAGTGAGAATTTCAAGGTCAAAGCAATAGTAGATTCCAGCGAGATGTCACTTCTTGTTTGATTGACTGCCGTCTTCTCAGTGACCTCACATAGTTAAAGGGGCAAGAGAGTTGTTTGAGGTTTCTTTCATAAAAGATAATTCCATTCACGAGGGCTCTACTCTCATGACCAAATCACCTTCCAAAGTCCCTGCCTCCAAATACCATTACACTGGCAATAAAGTTTCAATGTATGATTATGTCAGGAGGAACACAAATACTCAGTCTATAATAGAGGCCCAGTGAAATGACTCCAGTTAGTTAAAATATGTTACAGGTAACAATGATCTCTGAGGCTACAGTGTCACAGGCTGCAGAATGTATGTATATCAAAGGTACAATAATTATCAGATACAGTTCTAAAAATATTATATCCAATGACAAAAGTCTCAGCATCAGTGAACCCATGTCAGTTATGACTAGAAAGAAAGGCCAGCTATTTTGATTGAAATGAGAAAAGTTAAAAAAAAAAAAAATGAGAAGGCACATTTATAAAGAATTTTGACAAGCATTAGTACTATGCACAGTTACCTGAAAATGATAAAAACAAATTATTAGCAGACTATAATCCTAAGAGATCAGATAGAATTTTTCTTTCTGTTTTAACTAGACTGATTTTGCCTGGTGATGGTGCTGTATGAAATAGGTATAATCTATATTCATATGACATATTTATTCATCATAAAATTGTATAAATATCATTTGAAATGGGAACAATGTTTCCCCAAATTATACACAATTCATTCTTATAATATTCATTCTCCTTGAGTCATAATAAAATCTGCTGTTGCTGTTGTTATTCAGTCTCAGTCGCGTCTGACTCTTTGTGACCCCATGAAAAGAAGCATGCGAGACTTCCCTGTCCTCCACCATCTTCCAGAGCTTGCTCAAATTCATGCCCATTGAACTGGTGATGCCATCCAACCACTTCATCGTCTGTCACCCTCCTCTGTCATCCCCTCCTCCTTCTGCCTTCAGTCTTTCCCAGTATTAGCATCTCTTCCAGTAAGTTGTCTTCACATCAGCTGGCCAAAATTCAGGTTCAGCATCAGTCCTTCCCATGACACCCAGGATTGATCTCCTTGAGGATGGACTGGTTGGATCTCCTTGCAGTCCACGGGACTCTCAAGAGTCTTCTTCAACACCATAGTTAGAAAGCATCAAGTCTTATAACACATTAAATTCTATAAACTTAAAAAGCCTTCTCAATAACTAAAATTTTGGTTTGTTTAAATACATTGAATTTGGGGTTCTATTAATGTATGTATTGTAAATAGTACTTTAGTGAACATTGAGGTGCATATATCTTTCTAAATTATGATTTTCCCTGAGTATATGCTCAGGAGTAGGATTGCAGGGTCATGTGGTAGCTCTATTACTACTTTTTATTTTCTTTTTAATTTAGTTTTTTTATTGAAGGATAATTGCTTAACAGAATTTTGTTGTTTTATGTCAAACCTGGATATAAATCAGCCATAGGTATACATATATCCCCTCCCTTTTGACCCTCCCTCCTATCTCCCTCCCCATCCCACCCCTCTAGGTTTATACAGAGCCCCTCTTTGAGTTTCCTGAGCCATACAGTGAATTCCCATTAGTTATCTATTTTACATAGGGTAATGAAAGTTTCCATGTTACCTCTTTCAAAACATCTCACCCTCTCCTCCTTTCTCCCCATTATTATTACGTTTTTAAGGAAGTTCTAATACTGTCCTCCAGACTGGTTATACTGATTTACATATCCACCATTTTCTCCTTACCCTCTCCAGCATTTATTGTTTGTAGATTTTATGATCATGGCCTCTCTGACTGGTGTGAGGTGTTATTTGAAAAGAAAGAATTAATTAATCTGCTTGGTGTTTTGTTGTTTGTTTGTTTTTGTTTGTTTGTTTGTTTGTTTCCCCTCTGTAAGTCTGTCTTGGAATTAATTTCCCAGTATTGGACAAATGGTAGAAAGAATTCAAAGATGGTATGGATTAGGTAATGCTTTTGGCACAGCACAAGATAGAAAATAATAGCATTTCTTTGGCTAGATCATGGAAAATTAACTGATTTCTTCATATTAAGGCTTTGCAGTCATTCAGCAACAATCTATGAAACTCTGTTCTTATGGATAAGGATACAAAGAATTTTTCAGTAATTTATCTCTGAATAATATTGAGGAAGGTAATAATTTTAAGTCCCTTTACTCTTATTTTCAAGACAAAATGAAGTAAGAAATGGGTATTTTTGTGTATTCTCTCTCAAGGTTTCTGGAGCGTATCAAAAGACATTAGAGATAATAGTGTTTTTGTTTTGCTTTTTATTTTCCCTTACAGTTTTATACCCTAAAAGTTCCATATCATGTTTCATGGTGCTCCATTGGTAACATAAGTCTACAGTTTTAAATTAGGGGCTAAGGTTACAGGATATTTTGTTTGAAATTCATGAAGCAAGAACATCATTACATTCAAAGTTATGACTTTATTTTTTAAAAAGTGGAAACTCACATTGATATAAAAACATGGGCCACATTAAAATGTCATTGGAATAATAAAATAAACACATATAAAGGCTTCATTTAAAGCAACATATAAGTCTATAAGCCATGCCATTCAGGGCCATCAAGGATAGATGGGTCATAGTGAAGAATTCTTACATAATGTAGTCCACTGGAGGGAGAAATGGCAAAACAATCCAGTATTCTAGCATGGAGAACCCCATGGACAGTGTGAAAAGGCAAAAATATATGACAGAGGAAATTGAGCCTCCCAGGTTAGAAAGTGTCCAATATTTTACTGGGGAAGAATGGATGGAAATTACTAAAAGCTCCAGAAAAAAGGAAGTGATTGAGCCAAAGCAGAAATAATGACATTCAGTTGTGGATGTGTCTGGTGATGAAAATAAAAGCCATTGCTATAAAGAATAACATTGCATAGGAACCTGGAATGTTAGATCCATGAATCAAGGTAAATTGTCAGTGATCCAACAGGAGATGGAAAGATTAAACATCAACATGTTTAGGAACCAATGAACTAAAATGGATGGGAATGGGCAAATTTAATTAAGATTATCATTGTATCTACTACTGTGGGCAAGAATCCTTTAGGAGAAATGGAGTAGCCCTTATAGTCAATGAATGAGTCCAAATACGGTGCTTGGGTTGCTCAAAAATGACAGAATGATCTCAGTTTGTTACAAAGGCAAACCATTCAGCATCACAATAATCCAAGTCTATACCCCAACCACTGATGCCAAAGAAGCTTAACGTACAAGACCTTCTAGAACACCAAAAAAAGTGATGCCCTTTTCATCATAGGGAATAGAATGAAAAAGTAAGAAGTCAAGAGATAGCTGAAGTAACAGACACATTTGGCTTTGGAGTACAGAATGAAGCAGGGCACAGGATAACAGAGTTTCATTAAGAGTACACGCTAATCATAGGAAAGACCTTTTTCCAACAACCCAAGAGATGACTCTACACATGGACATCACCATGTGGTCAACACCAAAATCAGATTGATTATGTCCTTTGCAGCCAAAATGGAGAACCTCTGCAAAGTAAAAAAAAAAAAAAAAAAAAAAAAGACCTGGAGCTGGCTGTAGCTTAGAGCAAGAGCTTCTCATTGCAAATTTCAGGCTTAAATTAAAGAAAATAGGGAAAATCACTAGGCCATTTAGTTATGACCTATATCAAATCCCTTATTATTATATAGTAGACTTGGCAAATAGATGCAAGGGATTAGATCTAATAGACAGAGTACTTGAAGAACTATGGACAGAGGTCATAACACTGTACAGAAGGCAGTGATCAAAACCATCCCAAAGAAAAAGAAATGCAACAAGACAAAGTGGTTGTCTGAGGAAGTTTTACAGATAACTGAGGAAAGAAGATAAGTAAAAGGCAAGTGAGAAACAAACAAACAAAAAATATTCCCAACTGAATGCATAGTTCCAGAGAATAGCAGGAAAGATAAGAAGGCCATCTTAACCAAACTATGCAAAGAAATAGAGGGAAACAATGTAATGGAAAAGACTAGAGGCCTTTTCAAGAAAATTGGAGATATCAAGGGAAGATTTCATGCAAGGATGGCCATTATAAGGACAGAAGCTGTAAGGACTTAATAGAAGCAGAAGATATTAAGAAGAGGTGGTAAGAATATACAGAAGAACTATACAGGAAAGGTCTTCATGAACCATATAACCACAATGATGTGGTAATTCAACTAGAGCTAGTTATCCTAGAATCTGAGGTCAAGTGGGCCTTAGGAAGCATTGCTGTGACCAAAGATAGTGGAGGTGATGGAATTCCAGCTGAGTTAAGTTCTAAAAGATATCCTGTTAAACTGCTGCACTCAATATACCAGCCAACTTGGAAAACTAAGCATTAAAACTTGAATATGAGCAAAACTCTGGGGAGATAGTGGAGGACAGAAGAGGCTAGTGTGCTGCAGTCCATGAAGTTGCAAAGAGTCATACCCAACTTAGCCACTGAACAACAATATCAATTCCTAACAAAGTTAAAAAAAAAATAGAATTGATATTTATCAGTTCAGTTCAGTTTAGTCGCTCAGTCGTGTCCGACTCTTCACCACCCCATGGACTGCAGCACGCCAGCTCTCCCTGTCCACCACCAACTCCCAGAGTTTACTTAAACTCATGTCCATTGAGTCAGTGATGCCATCCAACCATCTCATCCTCTGTCGTCCCCTTCTCCTCTGGCCTTCAATCTTTCCAAGCTCAGGGTCTTTTCAAACGAGTCAGCTCTTTGTATCAGGTGGCCAAAGTATTGAAGTTTCAGCTTCAACATCAGTCCTTCCAATGAATATTCAGGACTGATTTCCTTTAGGATTGACTGGTTGGATCTCCTTGTAGTCCAAGGGACTCTCAAAAGTCTCCTCCAACACCATAGTTTAAAAGCATCAATTCTTTGGCACTCAGCTTTCTTTATAGTCCAACTCTCACATCCATACATGACTACTAGAATAAGCATAGCCTTGACTAGATGCACCTTTGTTGGCAAAGTAACATATCTGCTTTTTAATATGCTGTCTAGGTTGGTCATAACTTTTCTCCCAAGGAGCAAGTGCCTTTTAATTTCACGGCTGCAGTCATGAAGTGGTTCAAGAAGTGGTTATCTAAATGATTCTTATATACAAAGTGAAAGTATTGAAGGAAGGCTGGTAGTATCACTAGTAAAGAAGTGGCAAAAAACTTTTTCTGGTGATGTTTGTGAGGGCATAGTTCTTTGCCTTCTTCCTGCTTCCGGACACAATTTGAGAGTGCATAGAGGACTCTCTGGTGGCTTAGTGGTAAATAATCTATCTGCCAATGCAGGGGATGTGGGTCCTATCCCTGATCTAGGAAGATTCCACATGCTGTGGAGTAACTAAAACCATGTGCCACAACTATTGAACTGGTGCTCTAGTGGCTGGGAGCCACAGCTACTGAGCCCACATGCTGCAACTACCAAAGCCTGGGCACCCTAGAGCCCATGCTCCCCAAGAGAAGCCACCACAATCAGAAGCCCATGTGCTGTAACTAAAGACCAGCTGCCACTCAGTGCAACTAGAGAAAGCCTGAGGAGCAATTAAGACCCAGCATAATCAACAAAAATCAATAAATAAATTTATTAAAAAATGAGAGTTCATAAATGTTTTTTCTGATGTTAATGTTTTATGGAATTGCTTATGTCGATAGATAACATCATGGCCTAGATCTTAGCTGCCTACTTTCAAGGTCATGTTTCACGTTTTTCTTCATGTTCTCCTTATCTAATCTATAATAACTATTTGATGAACTATTGTATACAAATCTGATCTAATATAATAGTGTATTTAATAGTAAATATTTCCTGTATCATTAGCAAATCAGATTACAATCAGATCTTCAATTCCCAAATTTTCCCATTCATAACTTTTTTATATGCAATTTCAATTTTAAAATGCCAAAACCACTAGTGCTGCTGCTGCTGCTAAGTCACTTCAGTCGTGTCCAACTCTGTGTAACCCCATAGACAGCAGCCCACCAGGCTCCCCCGTCCCTGGGATTCTCCAAGCAAGAACACTGGAGTGGGCTGCCATTTCCTTCTCCAATGTATGAAAGTGAAAAGTCAAAGTGAAGTCATTCAGTCGTGTCCAACTCTTGGTAATCCCATGGACTGCAGCCTACCAGGCTCTTCCGTCCATGGGATTTTCCAGGCAAGAGCACTGGAGTGGGGTGACTAGTGCTGTAAGAGTGAAAGTAAAACTGTATTTTATTTTATCATTCAATGAGTAATATTAAAATAAAATTAAAATATCATTCTTTACAGTGAGATCTTTTCTCAGATACAGGCTAACATTTCCAACTATGACATATAGTACTAATGATAAATCTGTTCAATAAAATATTTCCAACCAAAATCAGGGAAGAAATTTATTGAGAAGTCTGTTATTTATGTCTGTGTCTCTTTTCCTGCCCTGCAAAGTTCATCAGTACCGTTTTCCTAGATTTCATACATATGTGTTAATATATGATATTCTTTTTCTCTTTCTGAGTTCACTCTGATTAACAGACTCTAGTTTCATTCACCTTTCAGTTCAGTTGAGTTCAGTCACTCAGTCGTGTCCGACTCTTTGCAAACCCATGAATCATAGCACGCCAGGCCTCCCTGTCCATCACCATCTCCCAGAGTTCACTGAGACTCACGTCCATCGAGTCCGTGATGTCATCCAGCCATTTCATCCTTTGTCGTCCCCTTCTCCTCCTGCCCTCATGCATTTCTTTTCATGGCTGAGTAATATTCCATTGTATGTGTGTACCGCTTCTTCTTTATTCATTCACCCGTCAATGGACGTCTAGTTTCTTTCCATATCCTAGCTATTGTGAATAGTGCTGCAGTGAACATTGGGTTACACGTGTCTTTTTCAACTACAGTTTTCTGAGAGTATATCCCAGTGGCAGAATTACACAGAAGGGGAAAGAGAAAGTGGAACTGACTGAGAGAGAAGCCCTGAAACATATACATTACCATATATAAAATAGACTGCTAGTGGGAATTTGCTATATAAACAGGGAACTCAATGAAGTACTCTGTGACAGCCTAGAAGAGTGGGATGGGGTGGGGAGTATGGAGAGGTTCAAGACAGAAGGGACATATGTATACTTATAGCTGATTCACGTTTTTGTATGGCAGAAGCCAACACAGTATTGTAAAGCAAACATCGTCCAATTAAAAATGTTTTAAAATTATCATTTGGAAATAAACCATTTAGATTGTCTGTTAGATCAAGCAGAATCACCATTTCCATGACAACCCAAAGACATCCATCACCCAGGTCACACTTCATATTTTTAAGTTTCTTAATGCAGAAGTGAAAAGTTGTTGTTATGTACCTTGAAGGATGCTGGGATTCTCAGCCTCCAGAGGAGAGAAATTCTATCCAAGGCCAGTGACAAGGCTTGATCACTTAGAGCTTTTGTGTAATAAAGTTTTATTGAAGTACAAAAAAGATAGAGGAAGCTTCTGACATAGACATCAGAAGGGGGCAGAAAGAATGCCCCTTTGCTAGTTTTTAGCAAAGAGTTATATTATATTAATTATATTATATTAGTTTTATTATATATTAGTTATATATTAGTTACATTACATTCACAAGCTGCTAATTAGACAAATTAAGCTGCTAAATTAGAGAAAAGAAATGTCTCAAAACTGAGAGTGGTACCAGGTTCCTCAGACATAATATGCATTTTGAAATCACATTGGCACAAGGTGAGTCATTCCTGGCCATAAAGCAATTGACATGAATCTTAAAGAGAGGTAGGTTTCCAAGGAATACAGTTTCATTAACATAGCTTAAGAGAACATTTCCAGGAGTAAAACATGCTGGTTTGTCCAGCCATTATCAGTTCTGAGCCTTAGGCAAACCAACTTGAAGAAAGACAGGGTTTAAGGAAAATACATAGTTCATTAACATAGCTTAAGAAAAATATTTCCGTAACAAAAATGGAAGGTTTGAGAAAAGTTCAGTGGAACCAGGTTTCCTCATGGGAAGTCAGAATTTTAAAAGAAACCTCCCTTTATTTTTATATAGAGAACAAGTGACTCTTGTAGCTTGTTTCCTCCTGCAGCTTAAGAGTGAGGAAAAAAAAAAAAAAGTCTGACTCTTGCAGTCGATTTCCTCAGCTTGGGGACCCCTAGCCTTCCTGCCTGTTAACCTCTCAGAAGGGAACTCTGATTCTAAGGCACTATCATATTCTCATATTTGATTTGCCTATCAAATTATTTAGGTTTGCAGCATGCATTCAGTACATATTGGCTGTGTGACACTGAACAAGTTATATCAGCTCTCCAAACCTCAATCTCCAAATCTATGACATCGAGTAACACTCGCATCCACCATAGAATATTATTGTAAATGATACATTTTGTGAAAAAAAGTTTGTGAATGTTAATCAATTTTGTTGTTGTGTTGTTTTGATAAAATTATGCTCGCTCTAGCTATAAATCTCTGTAGGCTTTGGAGCAAACATTTTATCCTGATAACCTGACCTCTCGTTCTTTGAGGTACTAATTTTTGAGTCAAGAACTGATAGATAAAAAGACACTACATAGTTTAAGCAGACATCAGTTCAGTTCAGTCTCTCAGTCGTGTCTGACTCTTTGCAACCCCATGGACTACAGCACACCAGGCTTCCCTGTCCATCACCAACTCCCAGAGCTTACTCAAACTCATGTTCGTCGAGTCATGATGCCATCCAACCATCACATCCTCTGTTGTCTCCTTCTCCTCCAGCCTTCAATCCTTCCCAGCATCAGGATCTTTTCCAATGAGTTGTTCTTCTCATCAGGTGGCCAAACTTTTGGAGTTTCAGCTTCAGCATCAGTGCTTCCAATGAATATTCAGAACTGATTTCCTTTAGGGTTGTCTGCTTTGATCTCCTTGAAGTCCAAGGGACTCTCAAGAGTCTTCAGCACCACACTTCAAAAGCATCAATACTTTGGCACTCAGCTTTTTTTATAGTCCAACTCTCACATCCATATACTACTACTGGAAAAGCCATAGCTATGACTATATGGACTATTGCTTTGACTGTATCTAACTGGAACACAGTATTGCCCATCAACAGAAAGTTGGATTAAAGATTTACCTGAGTATGGCCCCACCCATCAGAACAAGCCCCAGTTTCCTCCACAGTCAGTCTCTCCCATCAGGAAGCTTCCATAAGCCTCTCATCCTTATCCTTCAGAAGGCAAACACGATGAAAACCACAATCACATAAAACTAATCAAACTGCTTACATGGATCACAGCCTTGTCTAACTCAGTGAAAGTATGAGTCCTGCCAAGTAGGGCCACCCAAGATGGATGGGTTATGGTGGAGGGTTCTGACAAAATGTGGCCCACTGGAGAAGGGAATGGCAAATCACTTCAGTATTCTTGCCTTGAGAACCCCATGACATAGTATTGCTATAAACAGGGTTGTAAAATCTTAAAAAATCTGGAAAATCAAAGGCCATTGGGGTAGAATTCAGAAAGTGAAGAAGAAAATAGCAAAAGTTGAGTCTGGAAATTTAATCCGCACTTGTAGACCATGCCAGGAAAGTTTGGAGATGAGCTATTTTTAAGAAGAGTTAGCACATAATCTAGTTTTTATGGAATGAAAATACTCTGTCAGTGAAGATGGAGATAAAGGATCAGAAGACTATCAAAGTGAATGAAAGGAGATTATTTTGACAAATCTCCCAGAAGTACTGTTACGAAGTTGCAGTAGTGAAAAATCTTTAAAGAGTGGATAAATTCAAACAAATTTAGGAAATGAAATTGAAAATATGTTATGGATTGGAAGAAGGCAGAGAAGAAGGGTTTTTCAGGAAGAGTTAGTTTCTTAGAATGTTTTAAAAAACAGAGACGTTACTTTACCAACAAATGTCCATCTAGTCAAAGCTATGGTTTTTCCAGTAGTCATGTATGGATGTGAGAGATTGACCGTAAAGGCTGAGCACCAAAGATTTGATGCCTTTGAATTGCGGTGCTGGAGAAGACTCTTGAGAGTTCCTTTCTCTTCAAGGAGATCAATTCAGTCAGTCCCAAAGGAAATCAATTCTGAATATTCATTGGAAGCACTGATGCTGAAGCTGAAACTCCAATACTTTGGCCAACTGATGTAAAGAGCTGACTCATTGGGAAAGACCTTGATGCAGAGAAAGATTTAGGGCAAGAGGAGAAGGGAGCGACAGTGTTTGAGTTGAATGGCATCACTGACTCAATCGACATGAATCTGAGCAAACTCCAGGAGATAGTATAGGACAGGGAAGCCTGGTATACTGAAGTCCATGAGAATCACAAAGAGTCAGAGACGACTTAGTGACTGAACAACAACAGTTTGTGCATTCCCTTTAGACCAAACAATATATGCATTCTGTGGGAATTTCCCAATCAGATCTTAATCTGCCCAGATGATAGGAGTGAATTTACATTAGTATACAGGATCAAAACAGCTGTGGAGGTGGGAAACAAGAACTGTGGGCTTTCTTACTCATTTTTTCACCTTTTGACCCAATTCCTTATTATATCTGGCAGCTTTCTCTCTTTTTTTTTCCCTTTTCTATTTGGTTCCACCTTATGCATGTACTAACTCTATCTGACACTGTTGCTGAGATAGCTTACATGATACAATGATAATACATGATACAATCATGCATTATCAGTGTTCAAGACATGCCACTAGGGTCTAACATTACAGATTCAGTAGTTCCTTATACGAGAAAGATGCATGCACATACTTCCTGCTAAAAACTCAAAGCAAATCTCTTGCTGTCTTCTAACACTCTTGTTCTAGAAATGTTTATTTTCATGAATTTTAATTTAATTTTATATGATTTTCATTTAATTGCAGCTATGTTTTTATTATAAATTCCATCTGAAATTTATTTTACAGTATAGCAGATTGATTATCCAAACACTATTTATTAAATGTTTTAAATATCATTACCAATTTTAATACCATTCTTTTAAAAATAGGAAAATACTGCCAGTATGTTATTCAAAAACTGTTTTCTACATAGTCCTCTTTGAACTATATATAAATAATGCATTTCCATTCAATTTGGGGAAAAGTACAGGATTTGTATTGGTGGGATTTCATGAATAATAGATGTCCCAAGTATAATATAATGAATTAGAAATGAATATCTATTGTAGATTTTTTTGTTTATATTTTCATTTTTCTCTCATGGCACTAGTACAAATATTTTAAAATTATTTTAGTGTTATAAAGATTTTCAGTGTCTGGGAATGTAAAACTCTACTCTCCCTTCCCAACCCCAGCAAAAAAAAAAAAAAAAAAAAACCTGGCCAATTTCTTATTGTTGTGTGCCATCCAGTAACTTTTAAAATAATATTCATAATAGCATGTTCAATAAAAAAAATATGTTATGGTTTTTGATTATGTTATATTTACGTAGTAATTTGCAGAAAACAACATATTTTATACGTTTACTACTTCCTTCAAGGGGCATTCTATATCTTCCATTTACTTAGAATTTATCTGTTGCATATAATTAAAATTTTTATTATTTTTTTAAAGGTCTTAGGTTTGTGGAATATTTATGCACAGCTATTTTAATTTTAGTAACAATTGACCCACTATATTTTCTAACATTAATTTATTTAAAATGATATTTATTAGCATCTGTAAGGGCTTACTTATTCCTATAATCTACATAAAGTGATATATAACAAAAGTCACATTTGAATGAAGTGATTTTTAAAAATGTATTTTTATTTTACGCCTTTCACACCAATACTGAAAAACACACAGTGTGTTCTATTATGATATGCAACTTGCATATGTATTAAAAGTGAAGTGATTCACTTGGAAATCATATTTACCTGTTGACAACAAGTAACAATGAAAAATAATATGAATCCAAAACTCTTTTCCCCTTTTAAAACAGGACCAACTCTTACTATGTTATAAATATTTTCAATAGAGTTTTATTTTTTAAATAAACATAAATATTTTATTCAACATGGACAAAAGGATGAAAGTGATTATTTGCAGGAATTCATAAATAAAATAATTTTGAACTATAAGAGCTTACCAAAAATTAAAATAAATTTGTCTTCATTAAGGGCCAACTAACTAAGATACTTATTTTCCTCACACAATAGTGTGAGATCAAAAGAGTACTGGCTTCATTCAAGGATATAGGCTACACTTCTGAATTTTTCTCTCAGCAACTATATGAATGGATTAAGGAAAAATATCACACTCCACCTAGCTTTATATTCACAAAGTAAAGCAATACTAGCTTCTCAATAATGGTTGAGCAAAATCTGCTTAATAATGGTTAACAGAACTGATAATGTGTTTCTCATGTTTTTCTTCTCCTCTATTATAAAGTATTTGAACAAGGTGGTGTTGGAGAAGACTCTTGAGAGTCCCTTGGACTGCAAGGAGCTCCAACCAGTCCATTCTGAAGGAGATCAGCCCTGGGTATTCTTTGGAAGGAATGATGCTAAAGCTGAAACTCCAGTACTTTGGCCACCTCATGCGAAGAGTTGACTCATTGGAAAAGACTCATGCTGGGAGGGATTGGGGGCAGGAGAAGGGGATGGCAGAGGATAAGATGGCTGGATGGCATCACCGACTCGATGGACATGAGTTTGAGTGAACTCTGGGAGATGGTGATGGACAGGGAGGCCTGGTGTGCTGCAATTCATGGGTTTGCAAAGAGTCGGACACGACTGAGCGACTGAACTGAACTGAACTGAACTGAATTCATCTTTAAGATCCCTTTGGGTTATAGGACTATATTTCTATTTTGCAAAATTAATGTGCATCATGTTGATATTAATTTTGGAATTTGTGAGATCTTCAAGAGTTTACTTAATGGTTGTTGTTAAGAAATTTTATAATAGATCATCTCTTATGTCCAATCCTAATAGATAACCTTCTATGCTATTCCCTATCAACTGAAAAATAATGGTAAGCTTATATTTAAAGTTGTTATTGTTCAGTTGGTAAGATACATCTGACTCTTTTGAGACCCTGAGGACTGGACCCTCCTAGCTCTACTGTCCATGGGATTTTCCAGACACAGATACTAGGGTGGGTTGCCATTTCCTTCTCCAGGGGATTTTCCTAATCCAAGGCTGAAACTTGTGTCTGATGAATTGCAGGCGAATTCTTTACTACTGAGCCACTAAGGAAGCCCTATTTAAAGTTACACAACAATATGAAAATAATTATAATTAGTTTAACAAATATTTTTTAGATGAGACAAGAACAGAGCCCCACAATATTTTATTCAATTTCATTATGCTCTCTTTATAGTCTTCCCTGTTGGCTCAGTGTTAAACAATCCACCTGTCAATGCAGGAGACACAGGTTTAATCCCTGGCTTGGGAAGATCCCCTGGAGAAGGAAACGGCAACCCACTCCCAGTATTCTTACCTGGGAAATCCCATGGACAGAGGAACCTGGCGGGCTATAGTCCTTGGGGTCATAAGAGAGTTTGACATGACTTAGCAACTAAACTTGGCAAAGGAAATGGCAACCCACTCCAGTGTTCTTGCCTGGAGAATCCCAGGGATAGTGGAGCCTGGTGGGCTGCCATCTATGGGGTCGCACAGAGTCGGACACGACTGAAGCGACTTAGCAACAACAACAAGCAACTAAACAATAACATGCTCTTTTTACAAATGAGAAGCATGGGATTCAGCAGAATCGAAAACTTACTAATTGCCTCCCACTTAGTGAGCAACAGAGCCTGAATTCAAGCCCTATCTCCATTCTGCATAATGCAGTCTGTCTTTAGTGTTGTACCTTTAATTACCGCTTACAAAGATGTAATAGGATTACCCTCCAAGTCAGAGACTTTTTAAAATTTGTCAAAACAATGCTTCTTAAATGTCATGTGACTTTCCTTTATAGTGTCTGATACCTATATACTTCTATACAGGCTCTTTGTTATTTATAAATTTTCTGTAATAGTCAAAGCAAGAAGGCAGCGAGGCATGTGAAGTAAGCTTCAGAGAAGAGCCCTTTGGTGCAGTCATTAAACCTGTTAAAAATGGAGTGTTAAAGTTATTATATGGCTTCTTTAGAAATTTATTTTGTGCTTTGGAAAGAATGAAGAACTGCAGATGAATAGAATTCCTTATATGCTTTCCTGCTGTGAGTGCGTATTTGCATTAATAGATTCTCCTCTTGCAGAACAGAAATGCGAAAGATCATTGGGGTCTTCTCAAGGTCTTTATCTCAACATAAGATCTGGGAAGAATATTTAGAGGGTGATGATATGCAGGTCAGGAATCAACAGCTAGAACTGGACATGGAACAACAGACTGGTTTCAAATAGGAAAAGGAGTACATCAAGGCTGTATATTGTCATCCTGCTTATTTAACTTATATGCAGAGCACATCATGAGAAACGCTGGGCTGGAAGAAGCACAAGCTGGAATCAAGATTGTCAGGAGAAATATAAATAACCTCAGATATGCAGATGATACCACCCTTATGGCAGAAAGTGAGGAGGAACTAAAAAGCCTCTTGATGAGAGTGGAAGAGGAGAGTGAAAAGTTGGTTTAAAGCTCAACATTCAGAAAACGAAGATCATTACATCCAGTCCCATCACTTGATGGCAAATAGATGGGGAAACAGTGGAAACAGTGTCAGACTTTATTTTTGGGGGCTCCAAAATCACTGCAGATGGTGACTGCAGCCATGAAATGAAAAGACGCTTACTCCTTGGAAGAAAAGTTATGACCAACCTAGATAGCATATTGAAAAGCAGCGACACTACTTTGCAAACAAAAGTCTGTATAGTCAAGGCTACGGTTTTTCCAGTGGTCATGTATGGATACAGAGTTGAACTGTGAAGAAAGCTGAGCACTGAAGACTTGATGCTTTTAAACTATGTTGTTGGAGAAGACTCTTGAGAGTCCCTTGGACTGCAAGGAGATCCAACTAGTCCATTCTAAAGAACATCAGTCCTGGGTGTTCTTTGGAAGGAATGATGCTAAAGCTGAAACTCCAGTACTTTGGCCACCTAATGCAAAGGTTGACTCATTGGAAAAGTCTCTGATGCTGGGATGGATTGGGGGCAGGAGGAAAAAGGGATGACAGAGGGTGAGATGGCTGGATGGCATCACTGACTTGATGGACATGAGTTTGCGTGAACTCCGGGAGATGGTGATGGACAGGGAGGCCTGGCGTGCTGCGATTCCTGGGGTTGCAAAGAGATGGACACGACTGAGCAACTGATCTGATCTGAATCTGATCTGCAACAAATGTTTGCAAGTACATTATTGTATGTGTGTGTGTGTGTGTGTGTGTGTGTGTGTGTGTGTGTGTGTGTGTGTGTATATATATATACATATACAGAGAGAGAGAGAGAGAGAGAGAAGCTTTATTTTTTTCCAGCAAAGGCAACAGGAGGATTCTAAAAGCCTTGATATTGTGGAATAATTTATTCTAGCTAACTACACAAAACTCAGGTTATTTCCAGAAGTCTATTAGAAGATCATTTAGGTCATGCTCCTATCTTTTAATTCACACATATCTATGGAAAAGCCAATTCCCTTTATGTGTGAGTTGAACGCTGCAGAACTAATTCTGAAGTGAATACACAAGAGTCAAGCTCCAGCATTAGCTTTCCTAATCAAATACAGTTTCCAGTAACTGAATATCTCAGGGATTCTGCCCTTCTTTTTCAGGCACATCCTAGTGTTTACCCCACAAATATCTCCTATTAGTTCAGGATCACTTGCTCGTTCTGGTCAGGGACACACACTCATAACTTTTGCTCTGTTCTTAGCACAGGTGCCTTAGAATTTCTGTTTGTTTCTCAAAATGGAAAATATCTAACCCCTTCCACTGAAAAGAAATTTCTGGGAGGTGGAATTCAGGCATGAATGGAACAGTAAAAATATGTGAACCCTTTGTTAAGTACTTACACTATTACCTGTAGAGCTTGATGAGTTTTATCTGGAGTTTTAGAAAACTTATAAGCTTGGAGCAACTTTGCTTATATTAACTCAGTGCCACCCAGTGAGGTTACAAATATGAGGGAACATATAGGGTAGGAACTACATCAATGTTTTTCCTCTAAGCTTCCTACTTACCTCTGCTTGGCAAGTCTAGGCCATTGTTGTCTGAATGTCCTGGAGGCACTGAGAGTAAACTTGTTGATGTCATGTACCAGAGTCGTAAAGCAATTATAATAACATCTTGACTTTTCAAAAAAATCTGTGATTTCATTGTAAAATTACCTGATTGCCTTAAGAAATATTTGCTGAGATATAATTTCTATTTATTTTTTTCATACCTCTTCCTCCTAGCCCCTCCTCCTATCACTTTTTCTTCTCTGCACCAAAGCAGAAATGGCCAATAAAATTCCAATAAAAGATAGAATGAGAAAGAAAACATGAGACTCAGATTCTGGTATAAATGTCTTGACCTTGATCTTCTCCTCTCAGAAGCGCAGTCTTCAGTCATGTCTGACTGTTTATGACCCTGGACTGTAGCCCACCAGGCTCCTATGCCCATGAGATGTTCCAGGCAAGAATACTGGAGTGGGTTGCCATTTCCTTCTCCAGGGGATCTTCCCAACCCAAGGATCGAACCAGCGTCTCCTGCCTTATTGGCAGATTCTTTACTGCTAAGTCATCAATGGAGAGCAGGTTCTAAAATTTAGAAAACATACTTTCCAGAAAAGATACAGAATTGAAAATGAGAGTCACAAAGAGAGTTAAAAGCAAGTGAATATCTGCCAAGGAATTAAAACTCTGTGTCTTGCTTTGTCCCTTTCCTGCTGGTTAGAATGATCTTTGGTGACTGGAACTCAAAGTTGAACAACTGACTTATTGCTGAAGATGAGGATGTAGGACATTGAGATATGAAGGTCTTGACTTTAGATGATATATCCAAGTTCCTTACAAACCTGGAATGTGTGTTTTTAAACAGAAGACAGACTTACACTTTAATCTTGTTAAAGCCATATTATTTGTAGTTTCTACTATGTGAACCTAATCCTAACTCATCTAGAACACTTTAAAATAGTGGATGAAGGAATAAATTAGAAAAATATTTTATGGAGGAGGACATATTCTCATATATGCATGGGTCAGAGCAGCAGCATTTGCCATGTTATCTGTATTGATGGCCCAGCAAAACAGCAGAAATAGAGAAGCACCATGACCATGACCCTGAGTATGCAACAGGCAAACATTCTAACACAACTGACTCTTAGTGACAGTCAGTGATATTCGAGAGACACTCTTTTTTTTTTTTAAACTTTATTGTAATTGGAGACTAATTACTTTATAATATTGTGGTGGCTTTTGCCATACATTGACATGAATCAGCCACAGGTATACACGTGTCCTCCCATCTCAAACACCTCTCCCACCTCCCTCCCCATCCTATCCCTCAGGGTTATCCCTGTGCTTTGAGTGCCCTGTTCTATGCATTGAACTTGGACTGGTCATCTATTTCCCATATGATAATATACATGTTTCAATGCTATTCTCTCAAATCATCGCACCCTCACCTTCTCCCACAGAGTCCAAAAGTCTGTTCTTTACATCTGTGTCTCTTTTTCTGTCTTGCATATAGGGTTGTCATTACCATCTTTCTAAATTCCATATGTATGTGTTAGTATACTGTATTGGTGTTTTTCTTTCTGACTTACTTCATTCTGTATAATAAGCTCCAGTTTCATTCACCTTATTGGAACTGACTCAAATGTGTTTTTTTTTTTTTATAGCTGAGTAATATTCCATTGTGTGTATGCACCACAACTTTCTTACCCATTCATCTGCCGATGGACATGTAGGATGCTTCCATGTCCTAGCTATTGTAAACAGTGCTGCAATGAACACTGGGGGTAAATGTGAGATATTTTTAGGTTGGGAAAATGGAGGGAAGAACTATGAGCTTTTGTAATTTAAAAAATAGGTCTAATAAACTAGTGAAATTTTGGTATTAATATTAAATGCCATGAAATGGTAAATCTTTTGTGAAATGGATCAGTTTGGGAAATTAAGACCAAACCCTTAAATATTACTTAATCTCAGTTCCCAAAAGCAGAGCCTGAGACAAAACTTATTTGTGAACTAGAATCACTGGAAGAATAAGGGAAATGTCAGAGTGTGAATTGCCGTGTCTTACATGTACTTTACCTTTATTTCTTTTTAATTATTAGAAGATAATTGCTTTACAATATTATGTTAGTTTCTGCTGTATAGCAACAGAAATCAGTTGTAAGTATACACATATCCCCTCCCTCACAGTACCCCCTACACACCCCTTTATGTCATCGAAACACACCCAGTTGAGTTCCCTGTGCTATACAATAGCTTCTATTAGCTATCTGTTTTAGTCATAGCAGTGCATATGTGTCAATGCAACTCTCTTAATTTGTCCCCCACTCTCCTTCCCTTGCTTTTTCCACAAGTCTGTTCTTTACATATTTAAACCCAATGGGACTTTTAATTTTATTCATCAGTGTGAAACATATGTATAGATGTCACAAACGGAGTCTGAGATACCCAGAAGACATTTTCCAGTTGGGGGTAAAGATGAACACAAGGTAATATTACATACTATAGTGGCTAATGTTAAGTTAATTTGATCCCTATAAGAAGATCCCAAAGAAGAAGATTTTGTTGATGCAGTATACACACAAAAGAGTAGTACTATGGCCTAACTTTATTAGTGTATGGAATTAATCTTGTCATCTAAAACAATCAACTTCAAATAAAATCTTCAGTGCCAAAATGTAAAAATCACATAACACTCTGTACATAAGGCCTTTTCTCATCCAGAACAAACTACTAAAAAAACAAAATGCAACTGAGTAAATGTTGTTGTTGTTGTTCAATCATAAATCCTATCAGAATTTTTGCAAAACTATGGACTTCATCACACCAGACTTCCCTATCTTTTATTATCTCCTGGAGTTTGCTCAAACTCATGTCCATTGAGTCAGTATTCAAAAGATCGTATTGGCTTTACTCAGTAATTTGTGAACTGAGAGGCATCCAATCTAGCAGATAGAAAGGGTCTATATAAAATAAGACTTTTCTAGGGAAAAGTGAAGGCCTGGAGACATTCGGGCTCACATGGGTCCAGAGACCCATATGTAGGATGTTCAATGGATCAGTGTTCAGAGGTTAGTTGCCTGCAGCACATAACCTCATTGTTGAAACTAATATTCCCACCTTTTTTTCTTTTCTTTCTTTCTTCCTTTGTTGTCTTTATCTCTCCTTTCTTTCTCTAAAGAAAATGGTTTCACTTTAATATAGTGCTATGAGGAAAAATAGTACTGCTGCTAGGCAAAAAAGTAGATTGGTTACTCTAAGGCTACTTTCCTTTAGGGAATGATGGCTGTCTATCAGACAGATTACCTAACTAGTGCTGGTGTGGTGATTCCTGATTGATTGACCTACTTCTGGAAGAGTCTAAACTGTAACTAGGGTAAATCTGTTTGGTGACTTGGGGATGTTGAGTGAAAAGAAAAAAATGCACGTCATGAGAGCTGAGAGTTAAGTTTTACTCGGGAATAAGTGAGGACTATAGCCAGCCTTTCCATGTGGCACTAGTGGAAAAAAAAAAAAAAATCTGTCTGCCAATGCAGGAGATGTAAGAGATGAGGGTTCAATCTCTGGTTTGGGAGATCCCCTGGAGAAGAAAATAGCAACCCACTCCAGCATTCTTGCCTGAAGAATTCCACACACAGAGGAACCTTGCAAGCTACAGTCAATGGTGTTGTAAAGAGTCAGGCATGACTGAGCACAACACAGCCCAGAGAATTATAGCCAGGGATTACTCTGAAGAGGTTGGGTTAGAGATTAGTATATATGTGATTTTAGTGAAGGAGCAGTACATACAATCAAGCACATATTTTGGCAGAAGGTTGCTGCTGGTGACAAGGATCAGATATCTTAGTTAATAGTTGTAGTGCTTTTCTAGATATGAGAATATGCAAGAAATTGGATTCATAAAATCTGAAATTTTTCAACTATCTAAATGCTTGCTTTGCCAGTTTTTCCCAGAACACAGAATGCCCCTTTTGTGGTCTATGTACTGAATTCCTTTCACGGTGTGTTGAGAGACAGTGACTTCGTGCCTAGCGACTTAATTCTTGTAGAATCAGCTGGCAAGTGGCAATTTTTAGTTGAAAGAGCTTAGCATAAGTAACTCCTTTTGGGCCCCATTGCCTTATTTTTACAAAACACTAAACTGAAGATGAAAAATTTAATAGTGTTTAGAACTATCACAGGCTTCAGATATTAGCATTTTGTAAGACAACTTTAATATGAAAATCCAAGTTTTAGAAGACTGAAGGACTCAACTTGAAAAAGTAAATGTGTACATGTAATATTTGATATAGTAAGCAAACTCAGGCTGAACAGAAATAGTCAGTAGGATGACTGAATTTGAATTTACCACCAGCTTGAAGTATGGTTAGCTTTAGAGCTAAAATTCCATTGACTATCAGAAAAGAAAAAGGAAAAAGGACTACATCTCACATCCCACAGTGTGTAAACTATCATTTGCACCCATTTAATGTAGGAACTGCATCTGGGTTTTTCTAAAATGTTGGGCCAAGGATGATCTGCATAATGGGTCAATTAAAACTCTTAGAATTGTAGTCAGTTTATTTTTTGACAGGTGGTTATACATTATTGGAAATGATTTACAGAGATGAAAATAGAATTCCAAAGCACTGTTCATTTACTGAATTCCAAAAGATGGTGAAGAGGCCACTTTTAAAAGGAAAGTTCAGAATGTTTCCAAATGCTGTATGTTCAGAAGGAAGGTAAGAGTTGGGAATGCAGCCAATTATGTTCTCATGATTATTTTATAAACCTTATTACTACTAAGAGAAACTCTTAGAAAAGATGAGCAAGAATAATCTTAAGTACTTATGTCAGACTCTGAATAGCCTCAGGCAAAACAAATGACAATTAACTACCCAGAAAAACTCACTTCAGGAGAGGAGAGTCCATATTTGTTGTTGTTGTTCAGCTGCTAAGTTGTGTCTGACTCTTTGCAACTCCATGGACTGCCTGCCAGGCTTCCCTGTCCTCCACAATCTTCCAGAGTTCACTCAAGTTCATGTCCATTGAGTCAGTTATGCTTTCTAACTATCTCTTCCTCTGCTACCCTCTTTGCCTTTTGCCTTCAATCTTTTCCAGCATTAGGATCTTTTCCAGTAAGTTGGCTCTTCATATCAGGTAGCCAAACTTTTGGAGCTTCTGCTTTAGAATTAGTCCTTCAGGACTAATATTCAGCGTTGACTTCCAGAGTCCATGTAGCCCCATATGTAAAAATGACCTTGGACATGCTTGTTAAAGTGTTAGCATGTCAGTGACCTGAAGAAAGGAGTTATACATAAAGGAAAAGTTCTGACCTGCCACAATCAAAAGATGAAATGTGATTTTTAAAAATCCAATTCCCTCCCAAAGGGGAGGAAAACTCCTATCTCAACCAGGCTAAACTGTCTCTGATTGCTGGAGAAAATGTTGCCTCAGTGACAAGCAGCTGATTTCCCAGAAGCTGAATTGCAAAATGAACAGTCTAAAGGAAGTAACACCTGAGGCCATTTGGGTTCAAAACCAACAAGATTTCTGTGACTCTGGATGAAGGTCTGCGTCTTTTGAAACAAATTTTGGCAACACTCCAAGTCTCTGAATATTCAGAATACATTTCTTAAATGTACACTGTAAGATAGATGAAAGTATGCTGGAATTTATACTAAAATTAGAGTTTTTGTTTCTCTTGACACTGACCTGAGGACACTCACATTTGGGAAGCTTGGAAATAACTACTTAGCACTGATTGTGTCAGACATTAGCCTGTATTTCTACTCCAATTGTTTAGCATCCACTGAAACTCTAAAATTTGATAAATGGGATGTATTGGTTTCCTACGGCTGCTGTAACAAACTACCACACAAATTACCACACACATAGTGGCTTAAGACAGAACAAAATTATTATACTGCAGTTCTGGATTTTAAAAGCCAAAGTGAGTTGGCAGGCTGAATTTCTTCTGGAGGTTTGAGGGAAGAATCTAGTTTTCTTTTCTTGCCAGCATTTGAAGGCCATCTGCTGCTTTGGCTTATTCTCCCTTACTCCATCTACAAATGCAGCATAGCATCATCAAAAAGTTCATCCTCTCTTTTCTCATATATATATATATATATATATATATATATATATATATATATGAGCATCTCCTCTGTCTCTGGAATTATTCAGGAAAGAATCCTGGCTTGGGTTGCCATTCCCTTCTCCAGGGGATCTTCCTGATCCAAGAATTGAACCTGGGTCTTGCAGGCAGATTCCTTACCGTCTGAGCCATCAGGGAAGCCTACACACACACAAATATAGAGAGATGTATCTCTATCTATTTACCTATCACCTCTGCTTTCATTGTCACAGCTCCTCTTTGATTTTGATCCTCCTCACACCTATCTTTTATGAGGAGCCTTGTGATTACATTGGACCCATGCAGACCATCCAAGAAAATCTAAGATTTTCTCAAGACCCTCAACTTCATCATATTGCCAAAGGTCTTTTTCCATAAAAGGTAACAGATTAACAGCTTCCTGTGAATTAGAGTATGGCCATGTTTGGGGGGCTTTTATTCTTTCTGTCCAGAAGGGGTGATGTGAAGTTGACTTCTGTCTCAGTGACTTTTAATAATGCAACTTTGATTTTCTGTCAATCTATATAAATCTATCTGTATATGCATATATAGATAGATCTGGTGATAGATATTATATATTATGGACTCATTTATATATATATATATATATATATATATATATATATATATATATATATATGTATGTATGTATATATACACACATGAATATATCCAAATACATTATTTAATTATTTGTTATACTTATTTTTGAACATATCTTAATATTTAATGTAATATACTTGAGATAGGAAACATTGTACTATAGTATCCATTTGTTAAATATTAGATTTTAAAAATGATATCAGAACATAAATGTTCACAAGTATTGTTAGTTATGGACTTGCATTTTTACTTTAAAAAATCCTAGTATTTGTTAAAATCTCAATGAATCTACATCACTCATTGAACTTTCATTACATCAGCTTAAGAGATACTTAAACCTTCATCTGGTCTGCCAGACATAACAGGTATACATCTTACATAGATCAACAAGAAGAAATTACAGAGAGTTTCTTTTTTATGATAAGGAAAGTTAAGACATTTTCTTAAAATGGCATTATTATAGTAAACATCAGATAAATTAAGTAGTGTTAAAATCTTACTTCTGGAATTTAAATGAGTTTGATCCATTACAAGCAGTTAGAACTTGGATAAATTTCAGTAATTTGGCAGAAGAAACAGACAAACTTTGATTTTGGGGGGAAATATTTTTAGAAAAAAAAACAAGTCAAAAAGAAAAATGATGAAAGTTCTAAGATGAGCAAATGTCTTACTTGTCACTTAAATAATTTAACAATCATTTCAAATTTGGAGAATTGATTCATAAAAGTACTTATTCATAATATAGCCTTCATATGACAGCATTTCTCAAGAATGACATGCTGCAGTATTTAAGTGCTATTTGTATAAGTTACCATAACTATTTTTATTCTTGTATTTGATGTGTAAGTAGTTATTATATTGGTAAAAGTAATATAAGTTTTGGAAAAAAGTTAGGTATAAGAAATATACACTTTTCAGATCTCCACTTTTAGGGCCCAGGGTAGATCACCTTAAATGTGCCCCAGTTGTTAGTGAGCCAGCTTAGGTTCTGCTGCCCATGTGCAGCAAAGCCTTCCAAACTATTGAAACAATTTTCTGATTGATGGTGAGGTAGAAGTGTCACAGAAGTCAGAATCATCAATCCTTAGCACCCAGCTGATCTGGGGGCCACGTGCTATGGTCATTAAGTAGTCAACTGATTTCATTTGGTGGGGGTTTTAGTATCTGCAAAACAATGCAGGAATGTGCATCAGACACTGTTCTCTAGATTCTTCAGGGAGGAACTAAAGATTCTGTGACTGCTATATAGCTGATGTGTTGTTTAAATTGTTGTTACTACATGTCAGCATTCTTTCAATCATAAATCTTCTGCGACTTAGGGAAAGCCTGGGAAACTAAAGTTTTTCCACAAATAAGAAGCAGGCAGAGGACACAGGTGGGGTCTGTCCTAAGAGGCCCCATAAGTTCCTGCTGCAGTTCAATATGTCACTATTTATTACTTGGGGTCAATATTACTTAAGAAATGGCCAGATGCAAGAGGGATGCTCTCACCCTCCTTTCTATCTCCCTGAAAGCAGGAAATAAATCATGTGAAAGGTGTTCATGACATCTGGAGGTAGGATACACTTATTAGCAAAATAGAGAATCGGGCACCAAGAAACCTATATAAGGAAAATCTTGTGACTTATTAAATCTAGTCCCAAAGCCCATTGTCTATTTAGGCTCTTCACTAATTGAACACCCATAACCTAAGTTCCTTTGTCCTGTCAACTTGTTACAACTCTATTATCTCTTTGTTTAAAAAGTTTACCAGCTGTCTGATGTGTTTTGTTCATTTCTTAGGTTCCATTTCCATGGGACCTCCATGCACATGATTTAAAATTTGTTTCTTCTTCCTCCAGTAATCTGTGCCAATTTTATTATCAGTCCAGCAACAAGAATTCAAGAGGAGTAGAGGAGGAAATTTCCCCCCTACCTAATGCCACGATTCAATCACTAGTGTTGTCTCCCTTTGGTCTGCTATACTGGCACAGATTTAAGAAGTATATAGGATCCCTAAAGGCAGATGAGTTTGTGAACTTAACACTGATATCAGAATTGCCAAGTTGATTTCATTTTAAAATGTCAAAAATAGAATATGGTTTCCTAATTATCTTTCTTTCTGAAAAGATGTTCTTTCACCTGTTTCTCCCTGAAAAGATAGTCTTATGAATATTTTGTATATATGTAACTAAATTAAATCAATTTTCATGTGACTTAAATAATATACTCTAAGTAAAATTATATATTTACATGTATTCTGAGTATTTAATACCTTTTGTAGACTAGTATATTAAAGAGACATGAACTTTAAATCAGATATCCTACAAAGTATAATCTAGCATTGATTTTAAAGCTTCTCTATTCATAGTAATAGTTTAGTGCTAATTCTACATGGTTTTGTTTAAATCTGTGACTGAAAATTTGTCAGTTATAAACAAATATGTAGCTAAAACACAGAAACATATAATTTAATCATATTATCTTTCAGTTCGAAGAACAGAGAAATGAGTATGTTAAAGACTTTATGAAAACAAATAAGTGAGAGTTTGACACCTAATAAAAAACCTATAGCAAATAATGCTGTTTAGGCAGCACATATTTTCTGATATATACTTAGGTGCCAGCCTATTTTTAAATGTGGAACTATTACATGGTGAGAGATAAACAAGATTCCATGACTTGATATGCATACATTGTGAAAGGATTCCTTTAATTGAGTTAATTAATATATCCATAACATCACTTCACATATTTAATTTCTTTTTTTTTGTTGTTGTTGTTGTTTTGTTTTGTTTTGGTGAGAACATTTAAGTTTGACATTCTTACCAAATTTGGATGATAAAAATACATTATCAACTACAATTACCATGTGGATACTCAGACCTTTTACATCTTTTATTTGAAAATACCCTTTTACCAACCTCTTTCTATTTTCTCCTCTCCCAGACTCTGGTAACCACTTTTCTACTCTATTTCTACAAGTGTGACTTTTTTTGGATTTGCGATTTAAGTGATCATTTGTAAGATTTAGCTATTTCTGTGTGGGTCACTTCACTTACCCTAGTGTACTCCAGTTTCATCCATGTTGCAGATAACAGAATTCAATTCTCTTTTAAGACTGAATCATAGTTTACTGTTTGCATGAATGTATGCATATATTTGTGGTGGCTTAGACGGTAAAGCATCTGTCTACAATGAGAGAGACCCGGGTTTGAGCCCTGGGTTGGGAAGATCCCATGGAGAAGGAAATAGCAATCCACTCCAGTACTATTGCCTGGAAAATCCCATGGATAGAGGAGCCTGGTAGGCTACAGTCTATGGGATCGCATAAAGTTGGACACGACTGAGCGGCTTCACTTTCTTTCACTTTCATGTATATATAAGGGCTTCCCAGGTGGCACTAGTGATGAAGAATCTGCCTGCCACTGCAGGAGACATGAAACAGGTTCGATCCCTGGGCTGGGATAGTCCCCTGGAGGAGGGCATGGCAACCGACTCAGTATTCTTGCATGGAGAATCCTACGGACAGAGGAATTTGATGGGCTACAGTCCATGGGGTCGCAAAGAGCCAGACATGACTGAAGCGACTTAGCAGCAGCAGCAGCAGCAGCAGCATGCACATATACAGAGAAGGCGATGGCAACCCACTCCAGTACTCTTGCCTAGAAAATCCCATGGGCGGAGGAGCCTGGTAGGCTGCAGTCCATGGGGTCACATAGAGTCAGACACGACTAAAGTGACTTAGCAGCAGCAGCAGAAGAAGCAGTAGCATGCACATATGAGTATATAATACACATTTTTAATCCACTCATCCATTGATGGAAACTTAGATTGTTTCTGTGCCTGGACTATTGTGATCCTTTTTTAACAATTTCTATTAATATTTCATTATTGACATTTATATTTTGTTTATACATGATTATTAAATTTACTTTAACTCTTTGTCAATAATTCCTTTAACTCATTGAGCATATTTAGGACAGTTGACTTAATGTTTTTGACTAGGAATCTCAACATTTGGGTTTCCACAAGGACCCTGTGAATGGGCTATATGTTCCTTTTTGTCTTTTTTTGCTGTCTGATTTTTGTTGTTATTATTGTCAGCTGGGTATTTTGAATATTATAATGAGTAACTCTGCACATCAGATTCTCTTACTTATGTTAGTGTAAATTCATGTACTTAACATACAGTGAGATCAAATAAACAGAAAAAAAGAAAAAGTTTGGAGCAGAGAAAGGTTTATTGCAGGACTCTGCAAGGAGATGGGTGCCTCTTACTCTAAAAAATTCTGAGCTCCCTGAAGGGTTTTGGTGAAGTATTTTTTAAAACCATATGAAAGAGGGGTGTCACAGGGTATGTGATCAGCTTGTGAACAATCCTCTGGTTGGGTTAAGGTTAGTGAGATAACAGGACAATGTTAACATTATCAGTCCTAAAGCTCCAGGAAGCCCGGGGCTATGTGCTCATGGTTATCAAGTTGTTAACGTCTTCCTTTATGTGGAGAGTTTTCATATCTGTAAAATAACTCAAGCCTTATACAGTCCTGCTTGGTTATAGTCAGGGCTTATTAATTTTTGCTGAGTGCTACCACCCTCCCTTGTGACTTGTTCAAGTTATTTTTGCAAACTGTGCATATTAGTCAAGGTTCTTCAGAGAAGCAGATCTAATAAGATAGCTATCTAACCATAGACACAGATATAGATATATTACAGACATACAGAAAGAGATTTATTATGAAGGATTGGCTCACACAATGATTGAGCTTGTCTGCAACCAGAAGCCCAGTGGTCCACTCATGAAAACTGGTAGATTTAACCTGAAAACTGGGAGATTTAATGGTTCATGTCCTGGTCTGATTCTGAAGACATAAAATCAAAAGCATGCTTTTTCATGGTCAAGAACGGGTGAAAGTCGCATCTTAAACAAAGAGAGGGAATTTACCTTTTTTCCTTCTTTCTCGGTGCTGAAGAGATTGGATAATGCCTGACCACATTGGTGAGGGGAATCTTCTTTACATGTCTAAGTTTGTTAGGACTGCCATAGCTAATTACTACAGACTGGGTGGATTATGCAACAGAAATTTATTCTCACAATTGTAGAAGCTGGAAGTTCAAAATTACGACACCAATCAGGTTGGTTTCCTCTAAGGGTCACAAGAGGTGTGTTGCACACTTCTCTCTTTGGCTTACCAGATGTATATTCTCCTGCTGCCTCCTACTTGATGGTTAATATGACACATGTGCCTATGGTGGCTCTCTGTCTCATCTTATGAAGACACTAGACATTTTGAGTTAGAGCCTCACAGCCCAATTGGCCTCATTCTAACTAACCTACCTCTTTAAATGCCCTATTTTTAAATGTGTGCATACCCACATGAACTTATTTAACCTTAATTACATTTTTAAAGATTCCCCCAATATATTAATATTAATATATTAATTATATATTTATATATTGTATTATATATATCATATATTTACAATAAATCAATATATTATTAAATCAATATATTTGTATATTAATATTTTAATAGTAACATACATAAAATATGTTTATATGGCTGCATGGGCTCAGGAGGGACTAAAGGAGCTATCCCATGTTGAAGGTCAGGAAGAGCAGCAGGTAGGAGATACCCTTTGTTCAAGGTAAGGAGCAGCGGCTGTGCTTTGCGGGAGCATCCGTGAAGAGATACTCCAAGCCCAAGGTAAGAGAAACCCAAGTAAGAGAGTAGGTGTTGCAAGAGGGCATCAGAGGGCAGACACACTGAAACCATACTCACAGAAAACTAGTCAATCTAATCACACTAGGATCACAGCCTTGTCTAACTCAATGAAACTAAGCCATGCCTGTGGGGCAACCCAAGACGGATGGGTCATGGTGGAGAGGTTGGACAGAATATGGTCCACTGGAGAAGGGAATGGCAAACCACTTCAGTATTTTTGCCTTGAGAACCCCACGAACAGTATGAAAAGGCAAAATGATAGGATAATGAAAGAGGAACTCCCCAGGTCAATAGGTGCCCAAAACACTACTGGAGATCAGTGGAGAAATAACTCCAGAAAAGAATGAAGGGATGGAGCCAAAGCAAAAACAATACCAAGCTGTGGATGTGACTGGTGATAGAAACAAGGTCCAATGCTGTAAAGATCAATATTGCATAGGAACCTGGAATGTCAGGTCCATGAATCAAGGCAAATTGGAAATGGTCAAACAAGAGATGGCAAGAATGAATGTCAACATTCTAGGAATCAGTGAACTAAAATGGACTGGAATGGGTGAATTTAGCTCAGATGAGCATTATATCTACTACTGTGGGCAGGAATCCCTCAGAAGAAATGGAGTAGCCATCATGGTCAGCAAAAGAGTCCGAAATGCAGTACTTGGATTCAATCTCAAAAACGACAGAATGATCTCTGTTCATTTGCAAGGCAAACCATTCAATATCACAGTTATCCAAGTCTATGCCCCAACCAGTAACAATGAAGAAGCTGAAGTTAAACGGTTCTATGAAGACCTACAAGACCTTTTAGAACTAACACCCAAAAAAAGATATCGTTTTCATTATAGGGGACTGAAATGCAAAAATAAGAAGTTAAGAAACACCTGGAGTAACAGGCAAATTTAGCCCTGAAATACGGAATGAAGCAGGGCAAAGACTAATAGAGTTTTGCCAAGGAAATGCACTGGTCATAGCAAACACCGTCTTCCAATGACACAAGAGAAGACTCTACACATGGACATCACCAGATGGTCAACAACGAAATCAGATTGATTATATTCTTTAAAGCCAAAGAGGGAGAAGCTCTATACAGTCAACAAAAACAAGACCGGGAGCTGACTGCGGCTCAGATCATGAACTCCTTATGACCAAATTCAGACTTAAATTGAAGAAAGTAGGGAAAACTGCTAGACCATCAGGTATGACCTAAATCAAATCTCTTATGATTATACAGTGGAAGAGAAAATAGATGTAAGGGCCTAAGTCTCATAGATAGAGTGCCTGATGAACTATGGACAGAGATTCATGACATTGTACAGGAGACAGGGATCAAGACTGTCCCCATGGAAAAAAAATACAAAAAAGCAAAATGGTTCTCTGGAGAGGCCTTACAGATATCTGTGAAAAGAAGAGAGGCAAAAAACAAAGGAGAAAATGAAACATATAAGCATCTAAATGCAGAGTTCCAAATAGCAAGAAAAGATAAGAAAGCCTTCTTCAGAGATCAATGCAAAGAAATAGAAGAAAAGAACAGAATGGGAAAGACTAGAGACCTCTTCAAGAAAATTAGAGATACCATGGGAATATTTCATGCAAAGATAGATTCGATAAAGGACAGAAATGGTATGGACCTAACAGAAGCAGGAGATATTAAGAAGAGGTGGCAAGAATACACAGAGTGCAGTTCAGTTCAGTCACTCAGTTGTGTCTGACTGCTTGTGACCCCATGAATCTCAGCATGCCAGGCCTCCCTGTCCATCACCAACTCCCGGAATTCACCCAAACTCGCGTCCATCGAGTCAGTGATGCCATCCAGCCATCTCATCCTCCATCGTCCCCTTCTCCTCCTGCCCCCAATCCCTCCCAGCATCACAGTCTTTTCCGATGAGTCCACTCTTCGCATGAGGTGGCCCAAATACTGGAGTTTCAGCTTTAGCATCATTCCTTCCAAAGAAATCTCAGGGCTGATCTCCTTCAGAATGGACTGGTTGGATCTCCTTGCAGTCCAAGGGACCCTCAAGAGTCTTCTCCAACACCACAGTTCATAGCATCAATTCTTCGGCACTCAGCCTTCTCACAGTCCAACTCTCACATCCACACATGACTAATGGAAAAATATAGCCTTGACTAGATGGACCTTAGTCTGCAAAGTAATGTCTCTGCTTTTTTTTTTTTTTTTAATGTCTCTGCTTTTGAATATGCTATCTAGGTTGGTCATAACTTTTCTTCCAAGGAGTAAGCATCTTTTAATTTCATGACTGCAATCACCATCTGCAGTGATTTTGGAGTCCAAAAAAATAAAGTCTGCAGCCATGAAATTAAAAGACACTTACTCCTTGGAAGAAAAGTTATGACCAACCTAGATAGCATATTCAAAAGCAGAGACACTACTTTGCTGGCTAAGGTCCATCTAGCCAAGGCTATGGCTTTTCCTGTGGTCATGTGTGGATGTGAGAGTTGGACTGTGAAGAAAGCTGAGCACCGAAGAATTGATGCATTTGAACTGTGGTGTTGGAGAAGACTCTTGAGGGTCCCTTGGACTGCAAGGAGATCCAACCAATCCATTCCGAAGGAGATCAGCCCTGGGATTCCTTTGGAAGGAATGATGCTAAAGCTGAAGCTCCAGTACTTTGGCCACCTCATGAGAAGAGTTGACTCATCAGAAAAGACTCTGATGCTGGGAGGGATTGAGGGCAGGAGGAGATGGGGATGACCCAGGATGAGATGGCTGGATGGCATCACGGACTCGATGGATGTGAGTCTGAGTGAACTCTGGGAGTTGGTGATGGACAGGGAGGCCTGGTGTGCTGCGATTCATGGTGTGGCAAAGAATCGGACATGACTGAGCGACTGAACTGAACTGAACTGAACACTGTTTCCACTGTTTCCCCATCTATTTCCCACGAAGTGATGGGACAGGATGCCATGATCTTCATTTTCTGAATGTTGAGCTTTAAGCCAACTTTTCCACTCTTTTCTTTCACTTTCATCAAGAGGCTTTTCAGTTCCTCTTCACTTTCTGCCATAAGGGTGGTATCATCTCCATATCTGAGGTTATTGATATTTCTCCTGGCAATCTTGATCCAGCTTATGTTTCTTCCAGTCCAGCGTTTCTCATGAGGTACTCTGCATAGAAATTAAATAAGCAGGGTGACAATATACAGCCTTGATGCACTCCTTTTCCTATTTGGAACCGGTCTGTTGTTCCATGTCCAATTCTGACTGTTGCTTGCTGACCTGCATGCAGATTTCTCAAGATGGGCTGGTATTCCCATCTGTCTCAGAATTTTCCAGTTTATTGTGATCCACACAATCAAAGGCCTTGGCATAGTCAATAAAGCAGAAATAGATGTTTTTTTCTGGAATATACAGAAGAACTGTACAAAAAGATCTTCATGACCCGGATAAACTTTATGGTGTGATCACCCATCTAGAGGCTGACATCCTGGAATGTGAAGTTAAGTGGGCCTTAGAAAGCATCACTATGAACAAAGCTAGTGGAGGTGATGGAATTCTAGTTGAGCTATTTCAAATCCTGAAATATGATGCTGTAAAAATGCTGCATTCAATATGCCAGCAAGTTTGGAAAACTCAGCAGTGGCCACAGGAATGGAAAAGGTCAGTTTTCATTCCAATCTCAAAGAAAGTCAATGCCAAAGAATGCTCAAACTACTGCACAATTGCACTCATCTCACATGCTAGTAAAGTAATGCTCAAAATTCTCCAAGCCAGGCTTCAGCAATATGTGAACCATGAATTTCCTGATGTTCAAGCTGGTTTTAGAAAAGGCAGAGGAAACAGAGATGAAATTGCCAACATCTGTTGGATTATGGAAAAAGCAAGAGAGTTCCAGAAAAACATCTATTTCTGCTTTATTGACTATGCCAAAGCCTTTGACTGTGTGGATCACAAGAAACTGTGGAAAATTCTGAGAGAGATGAGAATACCCGACCACCTGACCTGTCTCTTGAGAAATCTGTATGCAGGTCAGGAAGCAATAGTTAGAACTGGACGTGGAACAACAGACTGATTTCAAATAGGAAAAGGAGTATGTGTATTGTCTGTGTATTGTCACCCTGCTTTTTAAGTTATATGCAGAGTACATCATGAGAAACGCTGGACTGGAAGAAACACAAGCTGAAATTAAGATTCCCAGGAGAAATATCAATAATTTCAGATATGCAGATGATACCACCCTTATGGCAGAAAGTGAAGAGGAACTGAAAAGCCTCTTGATGAAAGTGAAAGAGAAGAGTGAAAAAGTTGGCTTAAAGCTCAACATTCAGAAAACGAAGATCATGGCATCCGGTCCCATCACTTCATGGGAAATAGATGGGGAAACAGTGGAAACAGTGTCAGACTTTATTTTGGGAGGCTCCAAAATCACTGCAGATTGTGATTGCAGCCATTAAATTAAAAGATGCTTACTCATTGGAAGAAAAGTTGTGACCAACCTAGATAGCATATTGAAAAGCAGAGACATTAGTTTGCTGACTAAGGTCCATCTGGTCAAGGCTATGTTTTTTTCCTGTGGTCTTGCATGGATGTGAGAGTTGGACTATAAAGAAGGCTAAGCGCCAAAAATTGATGCTTTTGAACTGTGGTGTTGGAGAAGGCTCTTGAGAGTCTCTTGGACTGCAACGAGATCCAATCAGTCCATTCTGAAGGAGATCAGTCCTGGGTGTTCTTTGGAGGGAATGATGCTAAAGCTGAAACTCCAGTACTTTGGCCACCTCATGCGAAGAGTTGACTCATTGAAAAAGACTCTAATGCTGGGAGGAATTGGGGGCAGGAGGAGTCGGGATGACAGAAGATGAGATGGCTCGATGGCATCACTGACTTGATGGATGTGAGTCTGAATGAACTCCGGGAGTTGGTGATGGACAGGGAGGCCTGGAGTGCTGTGATTCTTGGGGTCTCAAAGAGTCAGACACGACTGAGTGACTGAACTGAACTGAACGTAAAATATGGATATTTTACGTTCTTAATGGCATGTTTCTTAATGGCCCATCAAATAATATATATTTCAACTGTTTTGACAAGTTTTCCATGAACACTTAAAGAATGTGAATGTTTTTTCATTTTTTATATAGAGCTATAAAACTATATTTTGTGTGTACATGTGTATACATATTGTTTGCTCAATTTGATAATTAGTTAAGTCAGATGTAATTCATACCTTCAGAATCAAAATCTGTGGATTAGGAATCACTGTATTTAGCCAATATGAATTAAAAATATATGGGAAAAATTGCAAAAATTTTCTAGAAGCAAAAAGTCAATTTTCAGAATGCCAGTAACTATCTATATAACATTTATATTGTATTTGGTATCATAAGTAATCTGGAAATGATTAAAAGTATACAAGAGGATATGCACAGATTCTAAGCCAATACTACACCATTTAAAAAAGTATCTTGATAGAACTGCCTTATGACCCAGCAATCCCACTGCTGGGCATACACACCAAGGAAACCAGAATTGAAAGAGACACATGTAACCCAATGTTTATTGCTGCACTGTTTATAATAGCCAGGACATGGAAACAACCTAGATGTCCATCAGCAGATGCATGGATAAGAAAGCTGTGGTACATATACACAATGGAGTATTACTCAGCCATTAAAAAGAATACATTTGAATCAGTTCTAATGAGATGGATGAAACTGGAGCCGATTATACAGAGTGAAGTAAGCCAGAAAGAAAAACACCAATACAGTATACTAATACATATATATGGAATTTAGAATGATGGCAATGATGACCCTATATGCAAGACAGCAAAAAAGACACAGATGTGTATAGCGGACTTTTGGACTCTGAGGGAGAGGGAGAGGGTGGGATGATTTGGGAGAAAGGCATTGAAACATGTATACTATCATGTAAGAATCGAATCGCCAGTCTATGTCCAATGCAGGATACAGCATGCTGGGGGCTGGTGCACGGGGATGACCCAGAGAGATGTTATGGGGAAGGAGATGGGAGGGGGGTTCATGTTTGGGAACGCATATACACCCGTGGTGGATTCATGTCAATGTATGGCAAAACTGATACAGTGTTGTAAAGTAAAATAAAGTAAAAATAAAAAATAAAAAATAAAAAGAGTAGAAACAAAAAAAATAAATAAAAAATAAAATAAAAAAGTATCGTGAACATCTTTGGATTTTGGCATCCTCAAGTGTACTGGAATCAATCCCCTACATATACTGAGGGATGGCTGTACTCACTGATGCTTTTGTCTCCTTGTTTTCTCAGCTACTGAGAAATAAATTAATATATTCTTATCTGATTATAGACTTATCTGTATCTCTTTTTAATTATGTCAAATTTTGCTTAAGGTATTTTGCAAATACATTCCTGGGCATATAAAGACTTTGATGTGTCATGTTTTATTGTTGGGTTGGTCTTTTCAGCATTTAAAATAGCCCTTTAAATCTCTAAACTGAAAATTTTCATTAGCACTAATTTTAGTACTTAACACTCCTATCCTTGTTTAATGCTTAAAACTCATACCCTTTTAAGGCTTAGATTCCTTCTCTTGACATATCTTTGAGGCAGGGACAGGGTGGGGCTGTGGTCAATATTTGGGCATATTAAGTGTTCAGTTTTATCACTCCACTTTAGAGCAGCTGCCAAGTTCTTCATTTCTGTAAAAATGCTCTACTGAAAGAAGCCCAGTGCCTTCTCAGCCTCTTAGACAAGCATGGGTTTGGCAGTACCCCAGGGGAAAGTATCTACTTCATCTCAGCTCTTTAGAGTGCCTCATCACCATGTTCATAACATTACTACTTCCTTATTCTCACAGAGTTTTTTATCATTTGAAAACAGGTGATATTCAGTATCAGTTCCTCTAGCACCTCTTTTGTGGCAACAATGTTTCACTCTAATAAACATTAAGCAAAATATTTTACTCTGATGAATATTAAGCACTAATGTTTCACTTCTTTAATAAAACGAGAAGTAACTTTCTATAACTTGTAATGTTTACAAAGTTTTAAAAACATGAATGAAAAGAAATATACTCTAGTAACTCCAGCACATAGCAGATGGAAGAGTAAAGTTCATTGAGTTATTTTGAGTTTATTGCACTGAATGATTAATTCCAATATCAAATGTTTCCAAATTTTAAAGTATTAAGTCAGTTTGAAATAGCAGAATTTCAGGTGAATTTTTTATATATTTGGATACATCTAGAAGGCAATGGCAATCCACTCCAGTACTTTTGCCTGGAAAATCCCATGGACGGAGGAGCCTGGTAGGCCGCACTCCATGGGGTCGCTAGGAGTCGGACAGGACTGAGCGACTTCTCTTTCACTTTTCACTTTCATGCATTCGAGAAGGAAATCGCAACCCATTCCAGTGTTCTTGCCTGGAGAGTCCCAGGGACGGGGGTGCCTGGTGGGCTGCCATCTCTGGGGCTGCACAGAGTCGGACACGACTGAAGCGACTTAGCAGCAGCAACAGCAGACAAGATTAAGCATATAAGGCGAACTGGCTCTACTGATAATTCTTATTCCTATATCAAGTCAGTTTCAGATATTGTTTTATGTTTTTAGTATAACTCATACCCTACATAAAATTCTAACTGAG
This sequence comes from Budorcas taxicolor, assembly GCF_023091745.1. NCBI lineage: Eukaryota > Metazoa > Chordata > Mammalia > Artiodactyla > Bovidae > Budorcas > Budorcas taxicolor. The sequence goes on from NC_068910.1 coordinate 78,175,716, forward strand.
AAGGGTTTGACAGTCTTTATTTTACCCTCCTATAGATAATCTGAGACATCCCTAAACCATATTGTACAATTTGGTACAAATTGCAGTTTACTGAAGAGAAACTTAAAAAGATGATGAATGACAGAATTGGTTAGGATAAGTTACTTCTGACTTTGAAAATGATTTCTAGTCCACAAAGAGATGCTGGAAAATCACATCACATAAGCTAAATTAAATCTGGCAGGGAAGAATTTCAGGTACCAGCAGAGCCTATCTTATCAAAAGAGACTACTTTCAAACTTAAATAAAAATAGATATAAAATATGTTTTTTAACTATCCTGGACTTTTAAAAATTATTTTGACTTATAAGTAAAGAATATCCCTGGAACTTCCCTTATCAAAGAGAAAGGCAGAAGTTATTGACTGACTTTTAACAACTTTTGCAAAATATATAAAATCTTATTTATTATTTTAAGGGATAAATGATTTAATTGCATAGCTTATTTTTTCAGAATAAAATATTTAAGCTTTAAGACTGGGAATAAGCTAACATCAATTCTTATGACTCACAGATATGCATTATATATTGTTTTTAACACTGTCTTGAGGGAGCACCATACCTTCCTGTTTCCTTACTTGCTTTTTCCCTTTCCAGGCATGTGGGAGAAATTAGTAATCAAATTAAACTTAATTAATATAAAACCAGTTTCTTGTAGCTCCTGCATTCATGGATGAAGGATTCAGGCAGTTTTTGAATGGGGGATTCTTCAGCTAAGGATATGCTGTAGAGTCTAAAAATACTTTTCTCAATTGCTTGGCACTTTGACAGAGTTGTCTGGAAGTCTGGGTTCAGCTAAGTCCCTCCCCCTATTCATGTCATCTCAAGAACTCTGATGTAGTCCCCGCATTAAGTTAATTGAAAGTTTATAATTGTTTGTGGATCCAAAATGAGTCTTTCTGGCTTCAGATGTCTGTGTAACCTAGCCTTCAAAATCCAGGAATTCACTTATGCCCCCATTTGATTGGTTAAGCTAGTCACTAAGATCAGCATAGAATAATGTATAAAGGAATTAGTCCTCACCTATCATGGAAAATTTTGAAATAATTTGTGGCCACAGTCTACCATGATGAACATGCAAATTTCATCATTAATAAATGATATAGAATTCATCTGTTTGTAACCAATAAGGAAGATAAGTTAATGTTCAGTTCAGTTCAGTTCAGTTCAATCTCTCAGTCCTGTTTGACTACCTGCAACCCCATGAATCACAGCACGCCAGATCTCCCTGTCCATCACCAACCCCCAGAGTTCACTCAAACTCACGTCCATCAAGTCGGTGATGCCATCCAGCCATCTCATCCTCTGTCGTCCCCTTCTCCTCCTGACCCCAATCCCTCCCAGCGTCAGAGTCTTTTCCAATGAGTCAACTCTTCGCATGAGGTGGCCAAAGTACTGGAGTTTCAGCTTTAGCATCATTCCTTCCAAAGGAATCTCAGGGTTGATCTCCTTCAGAATGGACTGGTTGGAGCTCCTTGCAGTCCAAGGGACTCTCAAGAGTCTTCTCCAATACCACAGTTCAAAAGCATCAATTCTATGGTGCTTAGCTTTCTTCACAGTCCAACTCTCACATCCATGCATGACCACTGGAAAAACCATAGCCTTGACTAGACGGACCTTTCTTGGCACAGTACTGTCTCTGCTTTTAAATATGCTGTGTAGACTGGTCATAACCTTCCTTCCAAGGAGTAAGCGTCTTTTAAGTTCATGGCTGCAGTCATCATCTGCAGTGATTTTCGAGCCCAGAAAAATAAAGTCAGCCACTGTTTCCACTGTTTCCCCATCTATTTCCCATGAAATGATGGGACCAGATGCCATGATTTTCATTTTCTGAATGTTGAGCTTTAAGCCAACGTTTTCACTCTCCTCTTTCACTTTCATCACGAGGCTTTTTAGCTCCTCTTCCCTTTCTGCCATAAGGGTGGTGTCATCTGCATATCTGAGGTTATTGATATTTCTCCCAGCAATCTTGATTCCAGCTTGTGCTTCTTCTAGCCCAGCGTTTCTCACAATGTCCTCTGCATATAAGTTAAATAAGCAGGGTGACAATATACAGCCTTGACATACTCCTTTACCTATTTGGAACCAGTCTGTTCTTCCATATCCAGTTCTAACTGTTGCTTCCTGACCTGCATATAGGTTTCTCAAAAGGCAGGTCAGGTTGTCTGGTATTCCCATTTCTTTCAGAATTTCCCACAGTTTATTGTGATCCACACAGTCAAAGGCTTTGGCATCATCAATAAAGCAGAAATAGATGTTTTTCTGGAACTCTCGTGCTTTTTTGATGATCCAGCGGATGTTGGCAATTTGATCTCTGGTTCCTCTGCGTTTTCTAAAACGAGTTTGAACATCTGGTATTTCACGGTTCACGTATTGCTGAAGCCTTGCTTGGAGAATTTTGAGCATTACTTTACTAGAGTGTGAGATGTTAGTTGATTCCAAAAGTCACTTGACTTTTACCTATGTTCTGGAGCTTTTTAGCAAATATATGGAGATAATAAAATCATATAGGGTTAAAATCATACTTGTGAATACAGAGGAAAATGCATTTCTGAGTAGAAATCATAATTATTCTAGATTGAACTCAATGTAAAAATATACTCAAGGACATTATCAGTGCAAACAAATAGAAGAAAACAATAGGATGAGAAAGACTAGTGATATCCTTGAGAAAATTGGAAATATCAAAGGAAAATTTCATGCCAAGGATGGATATGAGAATTGACAGAAATGGTAAGGACCTAACAGTAACAAAAGAGATGGCAAAAATACACAGAAAACTATACAGACAAATGGCTTTAATGACCCAGATAACTATGATGGTGTGATTACTCACCTAGAATAGAACAACTTGGAGTGTGAAGTCAAGTGGACATTACTACAAACAAAGCTAGTGGAGGGGATGGAATTCCAGCTGAGGTCTATCAAATCCTAAAAGATGATGCTGTTAAAGTGCTGTGCTCAATATGTCAGTGAATTTGAAACTCTCAACAGTGGCCACAAGAGTGGGAAATGTCAGTTTTCAATACCAAAGAAGGGCAATGCCAAAGAATGCTCAAACTACTGTACACTTCTGCTCATTTCACATGCTGGTAAGATTATGCTCAAAATTCTTATAGCTAGGCTTCAGCAGTACACAAACCAAGAACATCTAGATGTAAAAGCTGGGATTAGAACAGACAGAGGAACCAGAGATGAAATTGCCAACATTCATTGGATCATAAAGAAAGCAAGAGAATTTCAGAAACAAACAAACAAATATCTGCTTAGTTGAATATGTGAAAGCCTTTGACTGTGTGAATCACAACAAATTGTGGAAAATTCTTAGAGATGGGAGTACTATGTACCCCTAGTACTAAGTACCACCTTACCTATCTCCTGAGAAACTTGTATATCGGTCAAGAAGCAACAATTAAAACTGGATATGGAAAAAATGGACTGCTACAAAGTTGGGAAAGGAGTACAACAAAGCTGTATATTGTCACCCTACTTATTTAACTTCTATGCAGAGTGGGCATGCGTGTGTACTAAGTCACTTAAGTCAGTCTGACTCTTCACAACTCCACGTACTATATATTATGCAAAATACCCATCTGGATAAATTACTGGCTGGAATTAAGATTTCCTGAAGAAATATCAACAACCTCAGATATGCAGTCAATACCACTCAGAAAATGAAAGAGCTTCTTGATGAGGCTGAAAGAAGAGACTGAAAATGCTGGCTTGAAACTCAACATTAATAAAACTAAAATCATGGCATCTGATCCCATCACTTCATGAAAAATTGAAGGGGAAAATTGTGGAAGCAGTCACAGATTTTATTTTATTGCTCTGCAAAATTACTGTGGACAATGACTGCAGCCAGGAAATTAAAAGACACTTACTCCTTGGAAGGAAAGAAATACCTCAGCAGTGTATTAAAAAGCAGAGGTATCACTTTGCAAACAAAACTCCATATAGTCAAAGCTATGGTTTTCCAAGTAGTCATACATGTATGTGACACTTGGATCACAAAGAATGCTGAGTGCTGAAGAATTGATGCTTTTGAACTGTGATGGTGGAGAAGACTCTTGAGACTCCCTTGGTCTTTGAAGAGATCAAACTAGTCAATCCAAAAAGAAATCAACCCTGAATATTCATTGGAAGGTGTGATACTAAAGCTGCAATACTTTGGCCACCTGATTCAAAGAGCCAACTAATTAGAAAAGACTGTGATGCTGAGAAAAATTAAAGGCAGGAGGAGAAGGGGGTGACAGAAGATGACAGGGTTGGATGACATCACTGATGCAATGGACATGAACTTGGGCAAACTCAGGGAGATAGTGAAGGACAAGGAAGGCTGGCATGTTGCAGTCCATGGGTTTGCAAAGAGTAGTAAATGACTTTGTGACTGAGCAAAAACAATGAATATTTATTTACTCAACATCAGATATTTAGTGGAGAAAACAAATGCATTTTTCCATTTTTCTGCTTTAATGATCAGCTTTGGAAGTGATACATACTGCTGTACTACCTGTCATCATTTTCTCCATTCTCTGACACAATGCCAAAATATTTTATTTAATTGGTTATATCTTATAAGAAATGTACTGCTGGCTGATCCTCCTGGATTTTATATCAGTTATTCTGTGTCATCACCATCACCATCACCATCATCAGGTTCCAACATGCCTATTCTTGTATATTGTAAAATGTGTTGTCTCTCACTCATCTTGCTCATCAACCTCACTTATCAGAAAATGTGTGTTATTTCAGTTTTTCTTAACTTCTAAGAAACACATGAAGAAAAGTGTGAGGATACATTAATTACTTTTGATTCAAAGTTTTATCTTGCATACAAACCACACTTTATAGATGGAAACAAAATTCTCAATGACCTAATCTTAACATCTACTGCCATCTCTGATACACATGTTCAAAATGACACATGCTATAACTGAACATCCAGACATATGTTCTTTTTGTTTTTCCTACTCTTTAATGTGATATATTCATGAACTCTATTCCCTAAGTCATTTCCACACATAGCTTATCTCTTTGTTATATTATGTCTTTTAGTCACAGGATGAATGTTAAGAAATGCGTTTTTAAAAATATTTCAGAAGCAAGATAATTGAATAGAAAGTAATTGAATTAATAGAAATAAAAAAACCTAATACCATCATAATTGAAAGTGACAATTTAAATTCATTTTTGTTAGTAATTGCTTCAATACTAAACTACTATTTATTCTTATATTTTTTAAACAGTGAATATTTCTGTGATTGGTTGATGAAGAGCCACCTTGGGTTAGAGGTAAAGAAGGTAAACAAAAACAATAGAATAAGAATAAATTCTGTTATTATATGTGAATATAATTTGGTGAAAATTATTTATGCTGATAATTTATCATTTCATGTAATTAGTATATTTAAATGCAAACACTGGTTAATTTTAAACCTTCTCCAATAAAAGTGATCAAATTTTAGTCTTTTTGCATGTCAGAAATATTTACCTTTACATAACAGCTTATTGATTTGATCATATGATCTGATTGAGAAGTCACAGAATATGACATATATGGTATGCAATTTACAATTGGTAGGGCTTCCCTGGTAGCTTAGAAACTGCCTGCAGTGCAGACGACCTGGGTTTGATCCATGGGTCAGAAGATACCCTGGAGAAGGGGATGGCTACCCACTTTAGTATTCTTGCCTAGAGAATTCCATGGACAGAGGAGCCTGGTGGGCTACAGTCCAGGGGATGGCAAAGAGTCAGACTTGACTGAGTGACTAACAAAATTGGTAAATCTAAATAAAACTAAACTAACTGCAAATATTCCCATTATAATCTATTGACTACCTGAAATTTTAATTTGGAAACAACTGCATATGATTTGTAATTGGTCAGAAAATGAAGATCATGGCATCCGGTCCCATCACTCCATGGGAAATAGATGGGGAAACAGTGGAAACAGTGTCAGACTTTATTTTGGGGGGCTCCAAATCACTGCAGATGGTGACTGCAGCCATGAGAGTATAAGACGCTTACTCCTTGGAAGGAAAGTTATGACCAACCTAGATAGCATATTCAAAAGCAGAGACATTACTTTGCCGACTAAGGTCCGTCCAGTCAAGGCTATGGTTTTTCCAGTAGTTATGTATGGATGTGAGAGTTGGACTATGAAGAAAGCTAAGAGCTGAAGAATTGATGCTTTTGAACTGTGGTGTTGGAGAAGACTCTTGAGAGTCCCTTGGACTGCAAGGAGATCCAACCAGTCCATTCGGAAAGAGATCAGCCCTGGGGTTTCTTTGGAAGGAATGATGCTAAAGCTGAAGCTCCAGTACTTTGGCCACCTCATGTGAAGAGCTGACTCATTGGAAAAGACTCTGATGCTGGGAGGAATTGGGGGCAGGAGGAGAAGGGGACGACAGAGGATAAGATGGCTGGATGGCATCACTGACTCGATGGAAGCGAGTCTGAGTGAACTCCGGGAGTTGGTGATGGACAGGGAGGCTTGGCGTGCTGCAATTCATGGGGTCACAAACAGTCGGACACGACTCAGCGACTGAACTGAACTGAACTGATTAAGGGTTTGACTAGGCAAACTCAAAGTTATAATTGTAGAATTCTCACTGGGCATTTAAGGTCACTAGATATCATTTTTGGTTTGATTTTTAAAACTCTAAGTTAAAGAACTTTTAATTTTACTTATGCAAAGCTGTCTTGTTGTGAGAGGAAATACAACAAGAATTAAAATTGTCATTCCAGGGTAGGTAAGCAACATCATTATAATTTGTTTCTATTTACATACCACAGGTAAATTCTTGCTTTTATTAATTTGTAAAGTAGAAATAACATGTATTCTGCATAGTCACTGGGAATGAACACATTATATTTAAAAAATACCTAGCATAGAATCTATGATATATGAAGAACTCAGTAACAATTACCTTGCATTATTCCTTTATTGTACTAGCTATAATTTATAAATATAGTTTCTAAATTAAGGTATGTACTACAAAATTTGTAGTTTTACTTTACTGAAGATTTGTCTTAATGTATTGTTTATTCTCACTTACACAGCATAAAGACCCTGTCACAACATGGTTTTGATATTGTCTATGGGCTTTAACAACAGACTTAAAATAACAGGCCACCATCTGGGTCAAGATTAAAGAACTTGGCATTTTTTTTTAAACCTGTTTTCCAGATTCTAATTAGGTCAAGCTTACAGGAGGTGTTATCAGATTTTCTGCCTAAAAGATAAGCTTTATTGTATAAACTGGAAATATAAGTGACCTCAAAGAAACAAATTAATGAAGCATTTTCAAGAATTATATTTTTATCACAGTATGTTTTCTTCTCTAAAATTGTATGAAAGATATAATGCCATAACCTAGAATTATGACTTTATCAAGAGGATGCCCTTAGATAAAATAGCAATTCTATAAGATTAAAGTACTTTGTTCCAGGAGGACTATTTTAAGAAAATTAATGCTGAAAAACCTAGACAGCATATTAAAAAGCAGAGTCATTACTTCGCCAACAAAGGTCCATCTAGTCAAAGCTATGGTTTTTCCAGTAGTCATGCATGGATATGAGAGTTGGACCATAAGGAAAGCTGATTGCCAAAGAATTGATGCTTTTGAACTGTGGTGCTGGAGAAGACTCTTGAGAGACCCTTGGACTACAAAGAGTTCCAACCAGTCCATCCTAAAGGAATTCAGTCCTGCATATTCATTGGAAGGACTGATGCTGAAGGTGAAACTCCAGTACTTTGGCCACCTGATGTGAAGAACTGACTCATTGGAAAAGACCCTGATGCTGGGAAAGATTGAGGAAGGAAGGATAAGGGGAACACAGAGGATGACATGACTGGATGGCATCACCGACTCAATTGACATGGGTTTGAGTAAACTCTAGGAGTTGTTGATGGACAGGGAACACTGGTGTACGTCCCCAGTCCATGGGGTTGCAGAGTTGGGCATGAATGAGTGACTGAACTGAACTGAACTGAATGCTGAAAAAATGTTTATACTGAGTTTCTAATATGTCAATATAAGCAGAGTATATATCATTGCAAATGCATTTCTGGTATCTTATGTATATAATAATTCCATAATGTAAATGCAAGTAATGGCCTATTACCTTCTCAATGTTATGGTGTATATTGTTTTAAAACATAATTTAAAAGTTTATACAGATATTTTAAAAAATATTGTAGGGCCTCAGGTTCAGGCCAAATATTGCCTATATTTTATTTCATTCCATTCCATATATACAAAAAAAAATGATTATTTCATTTCCAATATGCACTAGGCACTGATAATTTTAATATAGATGTAACTTGTGTAAACAATTGGAAAATTTAATATCATTTATTTTTTAAATATAGTAACTATAGCCTAGAGAGAATAAATTTGTTTCTTAGAGTAAATAATAGGTTAGCATCTAGTCAAATCTGATAGATTCCAGTTTCTTAGGATTTTAGTCCTTCATCTTGCTTCCTGTATCACTGAAGTATTAATGCCTGGGGATTGGATATTAAATAAGTTTATTTTTATTTGACAAATAGTAAATTTGTATCATAATATACCCAATGTGAGGAGGGACAAACTAACAAAAATCTTATGTATTTTGAAACAGTTACTAAGTTTTGATATCATGGAGAAGACTTACAGAATGTTGACAACTCCAGGCAAAACTAAAAATCATCCATATATCATTAATTTGATTCATAAATTAAGAGAAGCATTTTAACTATCAGCAGATCTAAGGTACTGCTTGGCTAAATGTCTAAGTATAAATTATGAAAAAGCTTATATGCAACAAGTCAAGTAGGACTCCGAATATATAAAGTACTTACTCATGTAAATAAATAACTATAAATTAAAGAAATACTATTTACCTACATGATCAATGATGAGGGAAAATATTCAGAGTTGTTTGTGAAACATAAAATTAAAAATCTTTCTAGAGGATGTCTTTTTAATATTAAAATTGAAAAACATGTGTGAATGTCTTGCCATAAAGGATTTTCAAAAGCAATGGGGAAAAATACAAAATCAATACAATTTTCTCAAGCATTGCCATCATCACATTTGTATATCAACTTAATTTCAACAAAACAAGCTATCTCATTAAAAACTTACTGCAGAAGCCAGTTTGAAGGGGATTAAGATGTACAATTTGGGGAAAACTTGAGTCCCAGAATAAGTGAGGACCATAATGAATTGTGAGTGTCCCTGGTAGCTCAGACAGTAAAGAATTTGCCTGCAATGCAGGAGACCAGAGTTCAATCCCGGGTTTGGGAAGATCGCCTGGAGAAAGGAATGACAACCCACTGTAGTATTCTTGCCTAGAGAATTCCATAGACAGAGGAGCCCTGTGGGCTCCATGCAGTCTATGGGGTCACAAAGAGTTGGACATGACTGAGCAACTAACAACACACAGAATAAAATGTTGTCTATAGAAAGCTTATGAAATTAAGACTCTTTCCCAATAATAAGATGAATTAACAAATAGAGGAGAAGGAAGCATTCTTCAATGCTAAGCCTGGAGCTCATGCCTCATCAGATCTACTATTTATACTACATTTTTTTCAATTGAACTATTGCAATCACCAATAAAAATTGGATAACAAAAGAATCATAAATGAGTGCTTAATCTTCAAAAAAAATCTAGCTATTCAATGGACTGCTTTGTGCTCCCTGAAAAGGATAACATAAAATAATAGCTAATGTCAAGAGAAATGTTTCCAATACGCTAAAAATCTAGATTACCAAATTGTGTATATTTCAGATAGACTGTAGATAAATAAATAGATAGGGAAGAGTTGAAAAACAGAGAGTTATGTAAAATATAAACAGCAAATAGGAAACAGAAACGGTAAAAGAAGGAGACTGGTGTGATAACTCTTTTATCTCTAGGTAAAGGGATGATAGATTTTATATTCTACTCTTGTATTTTTCCATATTTTCTAATACATATAAATTAACATGTATATAGTTAAAATATATTTTACTTATAAAACCTCACCTAAAAATTTATAGTCTCAAAATATCCAGATAAAATGTGAAGAGTTTGTCTGTGTCTCTTAATATTCAAATCACGGCACACTCTCAACACTAGTTCCTGCAAGCAGCTTCTCTTTAACTTAGTTATTTTATCAGTTACTATTAGAGACATAATTCTAAAGATGAACCAAGATTCTTGTCCCCTTGTTCTACAAGAAAGCACTAGTCTGAGTATGCTGCAAAAGGATTTTGCAGATGAAACTAAGATGATAGACCTTAAAATAAAAAGATTATCTTGAATGGTCAAAGTGGATCCAATGTGATCATTTGATTCCTTGGAAGTAGAGACATTTCTCCCACTGACAACAGAGAGATGCAGTGGGTGAGCAATGCAGAGGAGAGGTGAGGCAGAAAGCCTGAGACAAACTCAGCCTATAACTGATTGCTGACAGAAGAAAGAAGCCAAGAATGCCAGCAGCCTTTAGAGGCTGAGAATAACTCCCGGCCAACAGCCAAAAAGAAATAGACTTCAATCCTGCAACTACAGAGAACTGTGTTTTGCCAATGAACTGAATGAGCTTGAAAGCACTCTCCCCTCAAGACAGTCCTGTAAAGAATGCAGTCCCGCAGACCCCCTGATATCAGCTTTTTGAGAACCTAAGTAGATCTCACTAGTCTTTTATGAGGACCAGTTAAACCTTCTGAACTTCTTCATTTTTTTTAAAGTTTTATTTATTTAGACTTATGACCACATATTTTGGTATGTTGGATCTTAGTTCTCTGACCAGGCATCAAACCCATACCCCTTGCACTGAAAGGCAATGTCTTAACTGGACCTCTGGGGAAATTCCTGAATTTCTTATGAAATAATAAATGGACATTGCTTAAAGCTGCTAAATTTTGGTACTTTTTCTTTAATTGGGGTATAATTGCCTTAAAGTGTTGTGTTAATTTCTGCTGTACAACCAAGTGAATCAGTTATAGATAGACATTTTAGTATTTTTTAGTTGCAGAAATAGAAAACTAATAATGATACTTGAATATTCTCTTCTGCTCTTCCCTTGCAGATGAGCTGCTAAACAATCTGCCTGCAATGCAGGAGGCCTGGGTTTGATCGCTTCGATCTCCAGGAAGACCACCTGGAGAAGGGAAAGGCTATCCACTCCAGTATTCTGGGGTGGAGAATTTCAAGGACTGTGGGATTGCAGAGTGGAACATGACTGAGTGACTTTCACTTTCACTACTCTCTTTCAGTTGCATTTACCTCTCATATTTACTATTCTTCATCATATAGGCAACATAATAACATGTTTAATACATATGATTTAATCTGTTGGGAAGGAGCAAATGTCCCTGTTTACCTATGTTGAGTATTTGTGGCTCAGTTCAGTTCAGTCGCTCAGTTGTGTCCGACTGTTTGTGACCCCATGAGTCGCAGCATGCAAGGCCTCCCTGTCCATCACCAACACCTGGAGTTCACTCAGACTCGCTTCCATCGAGTCAGTGACGCCATCCAGCCATCTCATCCTCTGTCCTCCCCTTCTCCTCCTGCCCCCAATCCCTCCCAGCATCAGAGTCTTTTCCAATGAGTCAACTCTTCACATGAGGTGGCCAAAGTACTGGAGTTTCAGCTTTAGCATCATTCCTTCCAAAGAAATCCCAGGGCTGATCTCCTTCAGAATGGACTGGTTGGATCTCCTTGCAGTCCAAGGGACTCTCAAGAGTCTTCTCCAACACCACAGTTCAAAAGCATCAGTTCTTCGGCACTCAGCTTTTTTTCACAGTCCAGTTCTCACATCCATACATGACCACTGGAAAAACCATAGTCTTGACTAAATGGACTTTTGTTGGCAAAGTAACGTCTCTGCTTTTGAATATGCTATCTAGGTTGGTCATAACTTTTCTTCTAAAGAGTAAGCGTCTTTTAATTTAGTGCCTGCAGTCACCATCTACAGTGATCTTGGAGCCCAAAAGAATAAAATCTGACACCGTTTCCACTGTTTCCCCATCTATTTCCCATGAAGTGATGGGACTAGATGCCATGATCTTTGATTTCTGAATGTTGAGCTTTAAGCCAACTTTTTCACTCTCCTCTTTCACTTTCATCAAGAGGCTTTTTAGTTCCTCTTCACTTTCTGCTATAAGGGTGGTGTTATCTGCATATCTGAGGTTATTGATATTTCTCCCGGCAATCTTGATTCCAGCTTGTGCTTCTTCTAGCCCAGCGTTTCTCATGATGTACTCTGCTAGACTAATAACATTGATACAAGACAGATGAGTAAGAGAAAAGAAATTTTAATTTATGCACACAGAAATGAGACCTCAGAAGTGGCCAAACAGGCATCTTTCATACTTATTACACAGAGAAATAATAAATGTTTGAGGAATTGACAGGACAAAGAAACTTAAGTTTTGGTTGCCCAAGTAGTGAAGAATCCAAACAGAATTTGAGTTTGAGATGTAAGTTAAAGTCAAAAGATTTATTTATACAGGCTTCTTGGCCCCCCGGGGATTTCCTCTTTGTTAATAACTATGTCCTTCTACCTCCCTATGCAGAGAGTGGACTTTGCACATGAGAGATTCATTTCCTGCTTTCAAGGAGACAGAAAGGAGCATCGAGGTGTCCCTCATAACATTGAAAATTTCTTTAAAAAATAATCAGTATGCTATTATGGCACATTTTGTGGTAGCCTACTCTTGGTCCCTACAAATAGGTAAGTATTCAAATAAAATACATAAAATACATATTTAAGGTGCACAGAAAATTTACCTTATATAAATCTGTGGTTCTATAAACCTTATTTTCTTTTAGGTTTTTGACAATGATCCATATTTATCTGTGTTTATAGGCTAATGCATCCAAATTCTGCATAATTCTTAGACTCAACTACCATATTTCAATTTTTTCCCACTCCCCCGTGATAATCTTCAAGGTAGCCTGCCTCATGTCTTCACAAACACAAACAATATTGAAATTAACCTTCACATTCATGACTCGTGGTTTAGTCACTAAGTCGTGTATGACTCTTGCAACCCCATTGACTCTAGCCCTCCAGGTTCCTCTGTCCATGGGATTTCCCAGGCAAGCATACTACAGCAGGTTGCCATTTCCTTCTCCATATTCTTTTTATATAAATTAATAATTTATGTAAGTTATTTGTAATTACTTTATATAAGGACTATTCTAAGTTATGCATAATCCTCAGAAAATGAAAGTTCCCTTTTCTTTTTATTGTTAACACTTCACATGGTAAATTTTATTTAATTTGGACAATCTGATCCATATAAACTTTAATCTTACTGTTGTTTTAAAATTCATTTCCTTGATATTTGGCCATATTGAGTGTATCTTCACATACTTGTTAACTATTCAGTGTTTTCTATCTGTGACCTATCTGTTCATAATTTTTGCTTATTTTCCTCTGAGTTATCTACTTTTTCCTTGTTTATTTTTGTTATACTTTTGTATACTCTGTTACTAGCAGACAGTTTACTTTGGCATTTTTATATAAAGTTTATAAAGATAATTTACATACAATAAAATTCACCAATGTTTAATATTTATATTATAATTATTGTTGGAGGGGCTTGGTTTTGTTTTCATTTAAATATAAATACAGTGATATTTTCCTGTTAATCTGTAAGTAGTGTAGCAAATTACTTAGGTATACTAATGCATGGTGATTATAGCAATATATTTATTTTTCTTCAAAACTTTAACATTTCCATCTTGAGGAAGCTGTTGTTGAGAAGAAAATGAAACACTACATGAAAATATTATAGGCATAATCTTTTTATTTTTTTAACAACTTTGCTGAGATGTGTTTTAAAGATTATACTATTAAGCATTTCTTGTGGACAGTTCAATAATTTTTGGTAACTTTCCTGAGTGATTATACCATCAAATTAAGCCAATTTCAGCATATTTTCATTCATCTTATTCATGTACAGTTAATTCTTGCTTCCATCTCACATCCATGAAACCACTGATCTGTTTTATGTCTCCTTCTTTCCTTTTGTAAACATTTCCTATAAGTGGATTTATAGAACATGTGGTCCCATGCAACTTCTTTTACTTGGTATCACATGTTTTGAGGTTCATCCATGAGGCAGCATATGTCAATACTTCTTTTTTCTTAATAATGTTCCATGCTGTGGAATACCATGTTGCTTAACCATAAACAAGTTGATAGACATTAAATTGCATACTCATTTTCCCTATTGTGAATATTAATGCTTCTATAAACATTGACATGAAAGTCTTTTTGTAGACAAGTGTTTTTGTTGGTCTTTGACAGATACCTAAGAATGGAATTGCTGGATCCATTCTAGTTTTACTTTTAGCTTTTGGAGTAACTGCTAAACTGTTTTCCATACTAGTCACAGAATTTTATATTTTTGTTAGTGATGTATAAGGATTTTGGTTTCTTCACACCTTTGTCAACACGTGTTACAGTATGTCTTTTTGATTATAGTCATTCTTATGAGAAAGAAGTGATATCCTGCAATTTACTTTATATTTCCTGAATGAGTCATGGTGTTAATAACATTTTATATTGAAATGGTATTAACTGATTGTTGTGTTTGATGCACAAAACTTGCTATTCATTAACTATCTGGCTAATGAAGCAGGTAATCATGATAAGCTGAATATTCAGCTGAATAAAGCCAATGGTGTCTATGATATAAATCCCTTCAAAGTGTACAGGGCATTTGTTAGAATATGTTTTAAATTAATAAATAGTAGTGAGGCTCTGTATTTAAATATTGTGTGTGCATGGTAAGTCGCTTCAGTCACGTCTGACTCTGTGTGACCCCATGGACAGCAGCCCACCAGGCTCCTCTGTCCACGAGATTCTCTAGGCAAGAATACTGAAGTGAGTTGCCATTTCCTTCTCCCAAGTATTAACCTGCATAAGTCAAAAAGATATTCCACAGACTCTTCTTCCCTATAAATATCTGGGTTAGAATTGGTCAAAGAAGAAATTTTACATAATATTTAGAAAGCAAAGTGAAGCATTAGCCATCACTTTTTGAAAGTTTGATCATTGTATGAGATTCTCATTTATAGAACAAGGTTTGTAAAACTATAAATCATAAGGTTTTGTGATATTTGTTTTACCAAAAAGAAATTCTTTATATCGCCAGCGGACAAAAACCTACATGTGAATCTTTACAACTTCAAAGTGATATAATAATAGCTCATTAAACAGGAAGTCCAGACCAGCATTGTCTGACATGCAAACTACTAATCTCTTTGTCTATTTTTCTAAAATACCTTTTAACTATATCTATACCCATCAAATAAGAAAGTATACATTTTCTTTAGCACATACTTTCTTTGCTTCCACTCTCAGGCAATTGCCAATCATTAGTATCCTCTGGAATTTCTAATTTTATCAATAAATTTTTCCTCTCTCATCCTTTCACTTTCTCTGATAAATCTTATGAAGATAAAGATACACTTGTCTTAAGTAATTTACTTTCTTTTACTTCTCATATAGCATTAATTTTTCCCAGATTTATTTCTGGACTTGCTTAAATATTTCCTCTGAAATCCATTCAGAAAAGAACTTTTATGTAAATTTTCTAAATATTTCTTTTAATTTGAAAAATTATTTTTACCATCATATTTGAGTACTTTACTACATAAGTAATTCTAAATTTAATTTTTCTGTCTTCAATATATTGCAAACATTATTCTATTTTGTTTTTACTTTCAACATGATTGTTTTCATTCCTCATGCTTCCCTTTAGGTGATAGGTATTTATCACTCTGGAAAATCTGACATTTCTTCTTCATCACTGACATGTTAGATTTCTCTATAATATCTGTAACTCCCTACAGGACTGGGACTGTTGGTCACACTAGAGAAAGTTTCAAGAAAATGAAAGTAGAAGAGGAATATTTATAGAAATAATGCTTATTATTTCCCAAATTAAACAATAATGTAAGAACACAGGTGAGAAAGTTTCAGGGATGGCCAAATCAATTGATTTAGGTAAGCAAACAGAGATACACATTGATATACTCACACACGCATACACGCACACACAGGCACACAAGTCTATCTGTTATCAAGCAAAATTCTCTCCATTTAGACAAAGATACTGCCTTCCATTAACCTGTGTGCCCAGTCACTCAGTCATGTCAGTGATCCCATGGACTGTAGCCCACCAGGTTCCTCTGTCTATGGAAGTTTCCAGGCAAGAATACTGGAATGGGTTGTCATGTGATTTCCTTCTCCAAGAGATCTTCTCCACCCAGGGATTGGACCTGCGTCTCCTGCATTGACGGGCAGTCTTTACCACTGTCCTTTAACCTAGTTAATTCATTAATGTACTTAGTGATAAGGAGAAATCACAAGAAAAGTATGGGAACATGACAATATGTGAACATCGTCTTTTGCATAACATCACATCACTTTCTTCTTTCCATCATACCTGGGCCCAAACTAATTGGTAATTTTTTTTTTTAATATTCAGTGATGATATGATAACATTTAATAATGGTATAACATGGTTCATAGGAGATATTCCTAGATAAAATTGGAAAGTTCTTTATACTTTCAGAGGATTCCAATTGCAGTCTTCCAGGTATAATATTTGACAAGTCAAATAGGCAGTAAATTGATTTGACAAATTCTCCTGCCAACTATATTTACAATATCTAGAGCTATACAAATCATATGCAGAAAGCATATGATTTGTATTTAAGGTGGGGGTCACTGGGTTGAATCTGCTTTAAAAAGAGAGCTGGATACAAATCAGTTTAATAATATCAAAAACACTATTCTCATTACAATTATTTTTAAACATCTCAAGTTCCTCGTTTATATTGGGTTGGCCAGGAAGTTCATTTGGGTTTTTCATAACATCTTAAGGAAAAACCTGAATGAACTTTTTGATCAACCCAATATTTCTCTGAAATTATGAAAAATGTCTCCGCTGTCCTGTATGAAATTGCCCCATCATCACTTCTTCCCCTCCGATCACAAATGTCTCAAATCCCAGTGCTTGCCCCGTTTAAGGCCAACATAATTTCTCAACTCCAAACTTTTATGTTTCTCTTACCCCAAGACTTTTAATGGGGCTTCTCTGGTGGCTCAGGCAGAAAAAAATGTGCATGAAATGCAGGAGGCCTGAGTTTGATCCTTGTGTCAAGAAGATCTTCTATAGAAGGTAATGGCAACCCACTCCAGTATTCTTGCCTAGAGAATTCCATGGACAGAGGAGCCTGGAGGGCTAAGCCCATGGCATCTCAAGCAGCCAGACACGACTGACCAACAAACACACACATGACCTTCATTATAGGGATAAATTGGATTTTTTTTAACATTCAACACTTTCTTTCATTTTCTAGATTTCAAATTTCTATACTTTTCCCTATCTTTGTCACTTCTGTTTTAAATCACTAAAAATCCATAAGTAAAACAGCTCTTAGAATCTGTGACAGGAAGAACCTTACAGGAGGACATTTCTTGAACAGGAGGTAAATTCATACCAAAATATAACTTAAAATACATGCACTGCTGCTGCTGCTAAGTCGCTTCAGTCGTGTCCAACTCTGTGCGATCCCATAGACAGCATCCCATCAGGCTCCCCTGTCCCTGGGATTCCAGGCAAGAACACTGGGATGGGTTGCCATTTCCTTCTCCAATACATGAAACTGAAAAGTGAAAGTGAAGTGGCTCAGTCGTGTCCATCTCTTAAGGACCTCATGGATTGCAGCCCATCAGGCTCCTCCGTCCATGGGATTTTCCAGGCAAGAACACTGGAGTGAGGTGCCATTGCCTTCTCCAAAAATACATGCACTAAATAAATACAAACTTGAAAATAGAGGTTAAAGCGTCTGCCTGCAATGTGGGAGACCTGGGTTCAATCCCTGGGTCAGGAAGATTCCCCTGGAGAAGGAAATGGCAACCCACTCCAGTATTCTTGCCTGGAGAATCCCATGGACTTAGGAGCCTGGTGGGCTACAGTCCACAGGATCGCAAAGAGTCGGACATGTACCAGCAACAGCAACTTCAGTGACTTAGGATAATAAAATATTGGAGTGGGCATCCTAACCCTTCTCCAGCAGATCTTCCCAACCCAGCAATCGAACCAGCGTCTCCTACATTGCAGGCAGATTCTTTACCAACTGAGCTCTCAGGAAAGCCCAATAAAGTTTACTCTGGAATAGTATAAATTATTTTAGACAAATTTAATTATTAGCATTTGTAAAACCTGTATCATAACCATTAAAGAGAAAACCCTATATTAGACAAATTTAACATTATAATTCTAACCTCATTTTATAGTATAGTTCTCCATTTTACTGGGTAGGCTCTTGCTATAGTAAAATAAAATAGCTAATATAATCATTGTGAGGCTGGATACAAAAACAGAAGAAAGCTCATGACATTCTTGACTGGTTTCCCAAACTTAACCCCATTAACATACATTAGAACATGTATTAAACATCTTATCAATTTTCATCCATGAAAACAATTGTCGAACAATTTCTTTAAAAATAAATATTTAAAAATAAAAACTAGAGGTTAGGTATTTGATGCAGTTAAAAGGCAAAAGCAATCTATAGAAAGAAGCACAAATAAATACAGAGAGTAGAATAAAAACAATAGTACAGAAAGAGTCTGCAGAGAAAAGGAAAATGTAGTTGATCTTCTATAGTAAACTTTTAGCTTCTGTGTAAATAGGCTCAACAACTTATAACTAGAATTGATGGATAGCTGTATTTACACTTAAGATGTCTTCACTATACTTACCGCAGCACTTCTGACCCAGAAATGAGAAGACAAGCTCTTTCTTCTAAAAGACTTTTGCCTCTAGTAAAGCTAACCAGAATTTCAAAGTTCTTTGAAAATTTTGCCTTAAGAACATTTAACCGACAAGAATATTTCACCCTACAAACTTTTATTGAGAAAAATCATGGTGTGTGAATTATGGATGTCCCAATCCCAATATTCAGTGAGAAAAATATATAAAGCATTCTTACAATCAAAAGAGAAAAAGAGATGCACTTCTCACCATGCCCTCCTTCAGGGAATCAGTAGTGCACTGGAAGATGGAGCCACAAGCCTCAACAGGAGTACGTTTCCTAGATTGTCGGCGGGGATTTAAAACGATCTTCAAAGTTACAATTTCACACACTAAAAACCAATTTCAATGAATATTTTCTTTAAAAAGTCACTCGACATCCTAAATCTAATGCCCTGAACTTCCAGACCTGCTCAGGTACATGAGAACAGATAACATAACAAAGAAGACTTCAGATAAACTTAATTTACAGACACAGAATGACAAAATTCAGTGAAAGGCAGTCTGTGCATTTCTTCAGGAAGCAAACTGACATTATTCAGTGTGGGTAAAGTGTGAAAATATAGCTGTTCTCAAGATACCTGATTTTATGTTGAAATGAGTCTGCTACAAAAACTACCAAAATGAGATTTCAGCATATATGTGGCCTTCCTGTTTTAATCACAGAACACTTACATGAAGTGATTTCACACACTTCATGTGTGATATCATTTGCCTTCTGAGAGAAGTCAGAGTTCAATTACACACCAATTTGAGCACTGATAAAATGGAGATTAATTCATTTTTTTCATATACGGTTAAAAAAAGTTTACAGTTGTATCTCTATAGGCAGGTCAATGATGTATTTTTTAATCTAAATACAGACTAATAGATTTTTTATTAAAACTTTAAAATAAAATGCTATTATTCATATAATTTCAAATTTTCTACAATTAAGCCAGTGGAAGCCTCAAGTTGCCTTATGTGTTATTTTGACATTTCATACATATATATTAATATATAAATCATATATGTAGTCACATATCTGTTACTTGCACACATACATACATAATAATATATGGTTATGTATATACTAGTACTATTTTGTTTTATTAAGTTATAAGTTTACTCTGATACTTCTGATTTCAATCTCAACTTCTGTTATTACATATGCATATTCCTCTTCTCTCACAATGAGAAATTTGTTCCTAGAAAATATTAATATATTTACTCATTTGTTAAAAAGTTTCAGAAGTATTACTTCAGTATCACTATACCATAACAAATATAGATCAAAACATATTTGTATTTCTTTTTTATGTCTGTAGCCTGGCGGCTCAGATGGTAAAGTGTCTGCCTGCAATACGGGAGACATGGGTTTGATCCATGGGTTAGGAAGATTCCCTGGAGAAGGAAATGGCAACCCACTCCAGTATTCTTGCCTAGAAAATCCCATGGATGGGGGAGCCTGGTAGGCTACAGTCCATGGGGACGCAAAGAGTCAGACATGACTGAGCGACTTCACTAGACTGACAATACATGTCAATGTTACTTGTATTAATTTATGCTTCCTTCACTCTATGTTATCATGTTGATATATTATTGTTTCATTTGTTTTTCTGCATTCCTTTCAAATTTCCTTTTCCATTCTTTGTTAATTTGTATATGTTAGAATATGCAAATTGACAGTGATATCAAAACAAATTATTTCACCTCATTATCTTTCCCACTTAATTGTCAACAAATCTCCTTAGATATTCAATTTCATGACTTCTGATTTGTCATTCTTTTGCTGACTCTTGCTAAAATAGTTCTTTAAAACAAAAGTTAACACAATGCATATACTGTTTTGCATTTTTCTCTTTGTTATCTAAAAATACAATGTTAATATCACTCTTCAACTGTTAATGCAGACCTTTTAATCTCATCTAATCTTTTTATTATATAATTTTCAAGTGTGCAGCATTATAATTCAACCTTTGTTCATACTACAATGTCATAACACCACAAGTCTAGACAATATCCATCACCATACAGTTTACTTTCTTCACCCATTTCCACTACTCCCTAGTTCTCTTCTGTGGTAACCAATAATCTGCTCTGTATCTCTGTGTTAGTTTTCTTTTTATTTTGTTCGTTCATTTGTTTAGCCTCCACATCTGAGTGAAATCATATGGTATTTGTCTTTCTAACTTATTTCACATGGCATAATGTATTCAAGGTTCATCAAAGTTGTCACAGAGGATTTCATGTCTTTTTTAAATGACTGATTAATATACATAGGTGTCTCAGCAGTAAAGAATCTGCAATTCAGAAGTTGCACAGCAGATGTGGGTCTGACCCCTGGGTTGGGAAGATTCCTTAGAGAAGGAAATAGCAATACTCTTCAGTACTCTTGCCTGGAAAACCCCGTGGAAGGAGGAGCCTGGTGGGCTGCAGTCCATGGGGTCGCTAAGAGTCGGACACGATTGAGCGACTTCACTTTCACTTTTCACTTTCATGCATTGGAGAAGGAAATGGCAAACTACTCCAGCGTTCTTGCCTGGAGAATCCCAGGGATGGGAGAGCCTGTTGGGCTGCTGTCTCTGGGGTCGCACAGAGTCAGACACAACTGAAGCGACTTAGCAGCAGTAGCGGCAGCTTCTTACTCAGAGAAACAAAGAACTCGGGGAGAAGAGAAGAATGTTGTTATTTGCAGGATGATTTTTTAGCTTAAAGGTGAACTATACTCTGAAATGAAAATGATTTTAAATATTACCTCTGAAATTTTCAAGTTTTAAGACTTTGAAAACATAACATTGTAAATATTACAGACCTGACCATGTTCTAGTAATTGTATATAAAATGAACAGTAGATAATAGCTAATAAATCGATACTTTTACTTCAGATAAATATTGAGTTACTAATTCACTATTCATTTCCCTCATTCCATTTCTTAATCTGAAATAACATATGACAGCTAACTACTTGAAAAACAAATTTTCCTTACATTTTCACCTGTAAATAATGACAAGGATTATATTGTTTGATCTTTGCCTCTTATTTTCTCCACATGCTTCAAGAAATTAAACATTTCAGTATCCACACTATCTCCTGCTACCTGCTCAGAATGGTTTCTTCTGATTAAAAAGAAGTAATACCTTCCTTTTTAGCTTCTTTATAAATGTCCTTATCAAGAAAATGTCTACCATGAGTAGTAACTTTAGGGTGTGTCCTCTATCAGATGTAAGAAAACCAGTCTTTCTTCAAGGAAAAGCACATGTAAAGTTGTCCCTATTAAGAATTCATTTTACATATACATCAAAGACAGTTCAAGTAAAACACATATGAGTTTATGATTAATGTTTTACTATCTTTGGATTGTGTCATTTAATTTGAAAAGGTTAATTGACAATGAATCATCCATGATTTTAATAAAATGTATAATTTTAATCACCTGAATTTTCTGCTATTCTAAGTTTTCTGAAACATATTACCTTTCATTTGTTCTAGTTGCTGTGGTTCTAATTCTTGAAGAGTTAATTGACCATATCTAGGTAGGTTAACCGCATATATAGCAGTTAACAGTATTCTATTAATATACTTATACTGATAAATCGAGCTTTTCATAATATATTTAAATATTTAAATGTATGCCTTAGTGTAACTATGACCTCCCTGGTGGCTCAGATGGTAAAGTGTCTGCCTACAATGCGGGAGACCCAGATTCAATACCTGGTTGTGGAAGGTCTCCTGGAGAAGGAAATGGCAACCCACTCCAGTATTTCTGCCTGAGAAATCCTATGGATGGAGGAGCCTGGTAGGCTCCATGGGGTCCATGGGGTTGCAAAGAGTTGGACACAACTGAGCGACTTCATTTAGTGTAATAGTTATGTCACTGTTTCAGAATGCATGTTTATGAAAAATTGAATAGCTAAATTATTAATATTTAGAGTATACCTCTTTATATATAAGAATATCACTTTCTTTTAAGTATTTGTGATGAAAATAATACCAAAACAGCATGCACATATTAAGATTTCTCAAAAATAACACAGAAGTTACAACATTTTTCTTATTGGATAAGGTCCTTTTTGTTTTTTTTTTTTCATCATCTACTGCACTGGATTCCACAAAAGGATTTCTTTCCTTTTTTTTAGGTCTTATTTCTTTTCTATCTTTACTGTTCTCTCTTGGAATAACTAGTGCTCACACGTGATATCTGAGACCTTACAGTAAACCCCAAATGAGGAAAAACAAAAAGTTTCAGAAAAAAAGAGATTAAAAATATGTGTGACAGTACAGAGCTCACTCTCTGAGATAAACATACACTATCTGAGAAATATTCTCTAAAAATACATGCAGAGAGGCTATTTTCAATGATGTCTTAATGATGAGATGATGCAATATTTCTTTTATTGCTAAACTTTTATCAGTGTACAGTTTAATGGATTTTGATAAATGTAACCATCATCTCAAAAATTTCTACCTATCAATTAAAGTCAGTCACTTCCATCCTACATCCAGATAACATACCTGTTTTTTGTTCATTTTTTTCAGTTTTGGTCTCTAGAGTTTCATATAAATGAAGTCCACTTTCTTTCCATTTAATACAATGTTCTTGAGATTTTCTATATTGTTGAGTGTATCAGGACTTCTTATTTTACATTGTTAAATAGTCTTTCAACAATATAAATATTTGAATTTATTTTTAAAAGTTTGTATATTTTGCCATTTTTATTGAGCTCTTCCATCTTATTAGTCTTTCATAAGATATACTAAAACAGGATTTCTAAAATGGTTTAAGTATATACAAAGATTTTAAGTAACTAAACAATTTAAGGAAGCAAAATCTTTAAGAATATGTAATGACATTTCAAATTTTCCCTCTTACACTAAATAGTATTTGTGTTCTGGCAACTAAAATATTTTCATATTTCATTTTATCTGTCTTAAAGTAGACTACTGAATTGCATTGTAATGAATTTAAGATTCAATGAAAAATTAACTGTAATGAAACTATAGCATCTAATAGAAAAAGTAACTGATAACTGCTAGCAAAGTCTTCCCAGGTGCTTCACTGGTAAAGAATCTACCTGCCAATTTAGGAGACACAGGAGATGTGTGTTCAATCCCAGGATCAGGAAGATCTTCTGCAGGAGGAAATGGCAACCCACTCCAATATTCTTGCCTGGGAAATACTATGGATAGAGGAGCTTGGCAGGCAGTCCATGGAGTAGCAAAAGAGTCTAACATGACTTAGCAACTAAACAACAACAGCTGATAGCAAAAATAAAATATGGGATCTCAGGAAATTTAAAGGAGCTTTGCTTGAATCAGCATAAATAGGGCAATTTGCCAATCTTCCTAATTTCATATTTAGTTAGTTATAACCAAGCATTTTAAATATTCAAAGAAATTATTACCACAGAGGGGGAAAAAAATAACATTTTCTAATTAAATTTTTTTCTTTACTTTCTTTGCGTTCTAACTACATAATAAATTGTGGTAAAATCACTATTTGATTTTTATGTTCTACACTGATTTTTAAATTAATAAAACCATTAATGCAATATTCATATGATTCTTCATGTCATTTAAATTTACCCTCTTTTTTCCACAACAACAAAAAAGAGATTTTTGTTGTTGTTGTTGAATTAAAATGAATTAAAAGTCTATTCAGAGGAATTTATATATGTTTACCACTTTCCTCTGAGTTAAGGGCAGAAATATATCACATTTTAATGTTTCATGTACTCAGCAGTTTAGTGTTTATTTACTTTTTAATTCAAGGAGAAAGAGCAAAACCATCAGTACAGAAACAAATGATTGCAAATAAAAAGTAAAAACTCAAAACATTCAGTGTTATTTAGAATAATTTTTGCACTATTCTGTTTGAATTTTGCCATTAATATAATTTGATTTTTATGGCTGTAACATATTATTTTAATATTTTCCATTAACAATGTTTTGAATTTTCACATTTTCTATAAATCTGAGAACATGTCTTTCTTAAAGCAATAATTACCACTTTGAAGTAAGTCAACTTGGAAAACTTAGAACAAAACTGAGGAAGCCATTTGTTGCTGCATAACACTTTATAGTTAAAATATCAAATGTTTATTTTCTTCCACAGTTTCTGACAGTCAGGAATCTGGCAGTGGCTGAGCTAACTGGCCTTAGATCAGAGTCAAATAAGCCTTTTAGTTGTGGCAGCAGCCATTTCAAGTGTTAACTACTGCTTAACTACTATAGGAATCCCCGATATCTGGGATCTAATGACTGATGGACTGATGTGGAACTGATGCAATAATAATAGAAATAAAGTGCACAATAAATGTAATAATAGAAATAATAGGAATAAAATGCACAATAAATGTAATAATAGAAATAATAGAAATAAAATGCACAATAAATGTAATGCACTTCAATCATCCCCAGGCTGCTCCCACCACCTGCTCCATGGAAACATTCTCTTCCATGAAACTGGTCCCTGATGCCAAAAAGGTTGGGGGCCCCTGCTTTAGAATTTGCTTCCAAGCCCACTCACCTGACGGTTGGCAGTTCTGACTTCCTCACAGGCTCTGCCAGGAAGTCTCAGTTTCTCAACAAATATGTCCCCTCATATGTCAGCTCAAATTGACAATGTATTTCTGCAAGAGAGAGTAATAGAAGAGAGAGGCAATAGGAGGAAACATTGGTGCAGAAGAGAGAGAGAAGGTCAGAGCAAGCAATGTTCTGCCATACGCTAATTGACACATTGGCAAACCTTGGTAATATATGGGAAGGGTCTCTACAAATCTGTGAGAATAACAAACAGAGAACCCTGGAGGGCCTACTGGAGTCTGGCTACCACAGTCTTGTCTGGCTCTCAGTAATTGGTATTCCTCTTGTAATCACAGAGATCAAGGGATACCCAGAGAAAGAAAGCAAGGCATGGCTTTCTTGACATAAGAGAAGCCATTTTTGGCCTAAGCCATTTTGTGATTTTATCCTGGCCACAACACTTGCTCTTGAACAGGTCTCAGTAGTTAATGATCTTAAGGAAACAAAAGCATACAGAAATAAACCATTATTAGGCAAGAGAAGTGATAGTACAAAGATAATACATCACTTGTAAAGACTCCCAGTTCTATTTCCATGTTAAAGATTAGCCTAAACCACCAGATTAACAGAAACCTAAGCAATGATGTTGTGGAATTTTTCTGAACTTCATGACTTCAGTCAACAAAAGCTATACCCCATAGACTACCCAAGTCCCTTTATGAATTTGCATGTGCCCTTAACTTAAAACTTCCTCAGTGTTGCTGTTGTAGAGACACTACTTTGGGGAAGATCCCCAGTATTCCCCTTACTTGCAAGTAAGAAATCCTTCTCCTACCCTTTGACTTGTTTGTGTCTTCTGGATCCATATACACCAAGAGGCAAACTAGTTTTCCACGTAATACTCCACAGGCAAAACACATTCACTTCCTCATAAGTCCCCCTAAAGTCTTATCCTATTACAAAGCCAACTCAAGTCCAGACTCCTATATCTAAATCAGGTTCAGAGTGAATGGGCTCTTGGGTATGGTTCGGTAAATACGGTCATTGAGTACAGTTCTTTTTGACTTTAAGTGACAAGTTGTCACTTGTGAAAAGTGACACCAGTTGATGATGGTCAGATTAGTACAGATGACATCTTCAAAGAGGGAGAAAAAGTAAGGAAAAAGTAGACATTGTTTGAAAACAGTTCTAACATTTAGCCAGGCAAGAACTGTGCATGTTATGTTTAGGTCTCAAGGCCGGGGAATCATTGTTGAAGGTTCTTGGTTCTACCCTGAGTCCTGCTTCTTTTTCCATGAAAGGCAACACCCGTTCCTTCTTGGTCTGCTCACGATTACTAGCATTTGTGAGTCAAAAGGTCTCTTTTCATTTTGTACTTTCTGTGACCTTTTCAGAAAGTCAAAGTTGGTAATGTTTCTGAATACAGAATTCCTTAAAAGTTGTCAATCTTAGAGTTATAAAAGCCACATTTATGATCTCTTGGAGATAAGAGATCTCTACCTTGCATTTCAACTGGGAAGGTTGAGGGACAAATGACCTTCAGTATTTTAAAAGCTCTAAGGTTTGATCGAAAAGATATGTGAAGCACATGTTTTATCTCTTTGGAGAGTCTTTTGTCTGAAGTAACCTTTGATCTTTCTAAGGTCTCAGTGAAAGATTTTCAGTCATAACTTTCAGCTTTATCATTGGTCTGTTCCCCACCCCCCAACAGTGTCATGAATTTGATCTTTCTTTAGAATTTGAGCATCCTTTGCCATCTGAAAGGGCTGAGAAGTTTCAAACCCATCAGTTTCTAATATTTTAACAATACTCTCTTTGTTTCATCTCACTTCTCTTATGTATTACTATAAGTAACAAGAGAAACTATGCAGTACTTTCAACACTATGATTGGAATTCTCCTCAGTGGGAGACCATTCTCCATGGATCTCCAGTCTTTCTGCACCTCTGACATCTTTTCAGGATTGTCTGCATAGCACACAGATTTGGAAAATAGAGGTAGCATCTTCTTCCAGGATTGCATCCCAAGATGTTATGAGATATTAAAGATCACATCTTCCACTGTGACAATTATTTTGTCAGGTTTGTATTTGCTTTGTATTGCTACTGTAACAACCTTTGCTTCTTAAATTATAAATTTATATATATATATAGATATAGATATAGATATAGATATAGATATATAGATATATATAATCTCCTTGGCTAATGGTCCCTTTCACATTCAAAGTCATAACTAAAAAGTCACTTTCACAAAGTAAGGTAAATATTCACAAATTCTGGGTATTAAGACATGGACATTTTTGCAAGGCTATAATTTTGCCAACCATACTCTATATTTTGGAACTCAAACATTCAGTTCTATCCCACATAAAAAATGAAATCACCCCATAGTGACATCTCCAAAAGTCTCCACCAAATACAGCATCAACTTAAGTCCAAACTAGTCCAGAATAGCAAGAAGAGATAAGAAAGCCTTCTCCAGTGATCAATGCAAAGAAATAGAGGAAAACAACAGAATGGGAAAAACAAGAGATCTCTTCAAGAAAACTAGAGATACCAAGAAACATTTCATGCAAAGATGGGCTCGGTAAAGGTCAGAAATGGTATGGACCTAACAGAAGCAGAAGATATTAAGAAGAGGTGGCAAGAATGCAAAGAAGAACTGTACAAAAAAGATCTTCATGACCAAGATAATCACGATGGTGTGATCACTCACCTAGAGCCAGACATTCTGGAATGCGAAGTCAAGTGGGCCTTAGAAAGCATCACTACGAACAAAGCTAGTGGAGCTGATGGCATTCCAGTGAAGCTATTTCAAATCCTGAAAGATGATGATGTGAAAGTACTGCAAGCAATATGCCAGCAAATTTGGAAAACTCAGCAGTGGCCACAGGACTGGAAAAGGTCAGTTTTCATTCCAATCTCAAAGAAAGGCAATGCCAAAGAGTGCTCAAACTACCGCACAATTGCACTCATCTCAAACCACGAACTTCCAGATGTTCAAGCTGGATTTAGAAAAGGCAGGGGAACCAGAGATCAAATTGCTAACATCCGCTGGATCATGGAAAAGGCAAGAGAGTTCCAGAAAAACATCTATTTCTGCTTTATTGACTATGCCAAAGCCTTTGACTCTGTGAATCACAACAAAATGTAGAAAATTCTGAAAGAGATGGGAATACCTGACCACCTGATCTGCCTCTTGAGAAACCTATATGCAGATCAGAAAGCAACAGTTTGAACTGGACGTGGAACAACAGACTGGTTCCAATTAGGAAAAGGAGTATGTCAAGTCTGTATATTGTCATCCTGCTTATTTAACTTCTATGCAGAGTACATCATGAGAAACACTGGGCTGGAAGAAGCACAAGCTGGAATTAAGATTGCCAGGAGAAATATAAATAACCTCAGATATGCAGATGACACCACCATTATGGCAGAAAGTGAAGATGAACTAAAAAGCCTCTTGATGAAAGTGAAAGAGGAGAGCGAAAAAGTTGGCTTAAAGCTCAACATTCAGAAAAGAAAGATCATGGCATCTGGTCCCATCACTTCATGGGAAATAGATGGGGAAACAGTGGAAACAGTGTCAGACTGTATTTTGGGGGGCTCCAAAATCACTGCAGATAGTGATTGCAGCCATGAAATTAAAAGACGCTTACTCCTTGGAAGAAAAGTTATGACCAACCTAGATAGCATATTCAAAAGCAGAGACATTACTTTGCCGACTAAGTTCTGTCTAGTCAAGGCTATGGTTTTTCCATTGGTCATGTATGGATGCGAGAGTTGGCCTGTGACGAAAGCTGAGTGCCGAAGAACTGATGCTTTTGAACTGTGGTGTTGGAGAAGACTCTTGAGAGTCCCTTGGACTGCAAGGAGATCCAACCAATCCATTCTGAAGGAGTTCAGCCCTGGGATTTCTTTGGAAGGACTGATGGCAATGCTGAAACTCCAGTACTTTGGCCACCTCATACGAAGAGTTGACTCATTGGAAAAGACTCTGATGCTGGGAGGGATTGGGGGCAGGAGGAGAAGGGGATGACAGAGGATGAGATGGCTGGATGGCATCACAGACTTGATGGACGTGAGTTTGAGTGAACTCCAAGAGTTGGTGATGGACAGGGAGGCCTGGCATGCTGCAATTCATGGGGTCGCAAAGAGTTGGACATGACTGAGTGACTGAACTGAACTGAAGTAGATCCAAAAATCTCATTCAACTTTTATCAGGTCAAAAGCCCCAGATCTCATTATTTAAATCAAGTTTGAGTAAGAACTTGTTTGTTATCCAGCTTGGGGCAAAATTCCACTCTATCTGTGGGCCTGTGGAATACAAGTTGCATGCCTCCAAAATACAGTGGTGGAGTAGGCATAAGATAGCAGTTATAGACATTCCCATTCAAAATAGGAAAGTACAGGTTAAAAAAGAAAAAAAAAAAGATTTAGCAATTCTTAAGTACTCTTGCGTGGAATATTTCATGGACAGAGGAACCAGACTGGCTATAGTCTATGGGGTCACAAAGAGTCAGACGTGACTGAAATGCAGCCACATAAACAACATTATCTTTCAAAGCATTAGCCTTCTTTGGCTCTCAGATGTTTCCTGGGTCATGGCTTCTCCACCCTCACAGTTAACCTTTCTGTTTTAGAATATAACTCATTCTGCAGCTTAGTGATTTTATCTGTCTGTTTTCTGCTACAGAATTTAGAGACATCAACAGCTTCCTTTTATTCATTTCATCCTCTCCTTGTTCCTTTTGGCTTAAGCTAGCAGTGTTTCTGTTGATAAGAAAAAAAAAACCTGTTACACCCTTGAGAATCCCCCATGTGTGTCATGGGGATTCACTCTATTAGACAAGAGGCTTCACCACAGACCTTTTGTGAATAATTCATCTCTATTCCTGGCTTCTTCCCTCTTAGTTGGCTGAGGTAATCCATGTTTCCCACACCTTCACAGTGTCTTCTTAGGGGTGAACACAGTGACCTTTTTCTCCTTCCTAGGCAGTAGCAAGCTTCCTTTGTAGTTCTGTTGGTAAAGAATCTGCCTGTAGTTCAGGAGACCCAGGTTCGATCCCTGAGTTGGGAAAATCCCCTGTGGAAGGCAATGGCAACCCACTCCAGTATCCTTGCCTAGAAAATCCCATGGACAGAGGAGCCTTGTGGGTTGCAGTCCACGGAGTTGCAAAGAGTCGGGCATGACTGAGCAACTAGCACTTACTAGGCAGTAGCAAAGATTTCCAGTCATGCCCATGGCATTCTGTCTAGAGCACAATCTTCTCATAGTGTACCTCCTAATTTGGCATCTTTGACAACCTGTTTAAGCTGATATTTTTTCTCATTGTCAGTTATGTTCGCTTTTACTTAATAATAGTTCAATGTATCTGAACTGTTTTCCTCTTGAATTTTACTATGAGCAGCAGGAAGCAACTTTATCTTCAATATTTCACTTGGAAATTTTCTCAAATACCCAAGTTTATCACATGCACGTTATACTTTGCATAGACACTGTTAACTGCAAGACAGAATTCAGTCAAGCTTTCTGCCGCTGAATAAGGATACCTCCCCTCTGGTTTCCAATAACATGTTTCTCATTTCTATCTGAGTCCTCTCCAGGAACACTTTTAAGGTTCACATATTTCTATCAACAATCAGTTCAAAATGATACATGTTCTCTACATCATGCTCATCATTTTCTTCTGAGCCTTCACCAGAGATCTTAAATGTCCATATTCCCCCTAAAAGTCTGTTCAAGACAATTTAAGTTGCTTCTAGAATGCTCCTCAAATATTTTCTAGGTTTTGACCACTGGCCAATTTCAAAATTACTTAACATTTTTAGATATTTCTTAGCACATCACACTATTTCAAGGCACCAAAATCTGTCTGAGTTACCAGGGAAGCCCAGTAATTTTTTTTAGGCTGCTATAATAAATTATCATCAGTGGAGGTGATTTGAAACCACACAAAAAGAATATAGTTCTAGAGGTCACAAGTCTAAAATGAGGCTCACTGGGAAGGCTTCAGGGGAGAATATGTTGTCTTTCCATTCCATGGACTTTATCCATCTTCACAGCCAGGAATGGCTGGTCCAATCTTCCTCATGCTATATCAATATTGATCCTGACTCCTCTATCACACTCTTTCACTTATAAGAATGCTTATTTTGGGTCCACCAGCATATGCTCCCTATTAAAAGATTCCTAATGTAACCTCACCTGTAGAAGCCCATTATTAATAAACAATGATATATTCATCATGTTAAAGGACTATTTCATTTAATATAATATATTCACATGTTCTGGAGTTGTTTGAGGAAGGAAATTGTTCTGCATAAGACAGTTTGCCTTCAGCTCTCTTATAAGGTGGAGAATTTCTCAAGCTTGTGGCTCATCATTTGTGACACAATTTCCATTCATGACCTTTGGGACCTGGGGAGCATGGGGAGCAAGAGGAACAGAAGCAAATATGGTATATGTGAGGGCTTCCCAGGTGATGCTAGTGGTAAAGCACCTCTTGCCAATGCAGGAGACATAAAAGACACGGGTGAAATCCTTCTGGCTTGGGTAGATTCCATGGAAGAGGGCCTGGTAACCCACTCCAGTATTCTTGCCTGGAGAATCCCATGGACAGAATAGCTGATAGGCTACAGTCCATATGGTTGCAAAGAGTAAGACACTACTGAAGCAACTTAGCAGGCATGCCTGGTGTATGCAGTGATTTGAGTAAGATTGTCCTTGTCTGATGGCTTCTGATAGCATGGGTGAGATTATGCCCTGCCAATTTGTTACATTTTAAATTTGTTACCTTTTAAACAGGCTAAAAAATCTCAGACTTTCCTCAGCATTTGACTGCCTTAGCTTGATTACACATTTCATACTTTATTTCTAACTATAGTATTGTTGCTAAGCTTTCTGCTACTATACTATAATAAACTCCTTTCCATAACTTTTAATAACATTTTGCCCACTTTCATGTAAGTCTTCTCTCCTAGATTTAACAAAGACTGTACAAATTCTATTAAGTGCTTCAACAAAACACCTTAGACTTTACTATCCTTCTTAAATTTTATTGTGTAGTTTCAAAGCCACACCCACATTTCCAGTTTATTTCTTCAGCATGCAGATTCTGATATCAAAATATGTAGAAGTATTATATTGTTTTGTAATAAACTATCTTAAAACACAGCAACTCAAAACAATGAGCATTTATTTCTCATACATTTTCTGAGGGTCAAGTTTCTGGGAGTGGCTTAGTTGAGAATTTCTGGCTCTGGATCTTCCATGAGATCACAGTCCACTCTTGGCTGGTGATTTAGTCACCTCAAGGCTCTACTGAGGTTTGCAAACCTGTCTCCTTGTGATTGTTGGAAGCCTTCATCCTTGCTGGCTCTTGTCAAGGTTTTATTTCCTAATCTATTATTAGTTTTCTTCACAAGGTTGCTTACATCAGGGAAGTTTGTTTCCCAAGAGTGACTGATGAGAGCAAGAACAATTACAATTTAATCTTAGAAGTGACATACCATTAATTCTGTCATATGCTACTTGCCATACAGACCAATTATGTATACCATGTGGAGGAACCTACACTTGGAGTTGAGATCACGAAGGGCTTTGCTGGAGGCTCAGTACTACAAACTGTCTTGTTTGATATTATCGTATCTAGGCTTAATTGATGATCATGTCTTTTACATGGCTTCTTCCAACATTCAAATATCCCTGTCACTTATAGTGACTGGAACCTTGTAGGAACTCAGAGAATATGTGCAGGATGAATGAATTGAGCTTTTTGAAGCTACAAGGCTAACAAGTTCATCTACAGTTTGACTAGATCATATGCTTTAATGAATTAATTATTGTCTTAGAATATAATAAAGTGAAATTATGTAAAGACTTAGATCATCATTGCATATTTATTTGAAATACTGTTCATCTTCTTGGCTGTTGTCATGTTGGGGGCTATTCAGGGATGTAGGAATATTTTAGATTAACTATCATTGTTGCTCCAATATTCTTAATAGCAGTTAATGTCAAATGACTATTGCCGAACTGCACAAAAAATTATTTATTATTTCAATTTTAAAAAGTTATTCTGTGAATTTTTTAGCACAACTTAAAAGTAATAGACAGAAGTTATATTCAGCAGTGACTTGAAACACTGAATAATCCAGTTGATTATTAGTTTTCCTATAAAGCTTGAATTGTTATTAAGGTTATATAACAATAAACTAATTTTTCTCTTATGCATCATGCCAATATTTGATTTTATTTTTAGTTAATTGGATTGTTATTGTACGTTATAATAGCATTTGCCAATTCGATATCCCCTTTACTCAAAGGAAGATCAAAGGACTTTTTGCTTTCTGATCTCCAGTTCTTCAGACGTCCTTGAATGACATTCCTTATTACTTTCTGAAAATACCCAAGGTAAGACAGAATGTCTGCAATATAATATAAAATCTCTTCATGCCAAAAAGACAGAGTAGCTAAAATTATTAATTTTATGTTAGCCAGAACTGTTGTCAGAACTTCTGTTACTACTGTTAATAGTTTGCCCTGGCAAACTAATACTAAGGCCACACAAGAAAATTACCAACTGGTCTCAGACATTCATGAGGCAGTTATGCAGTGTGCTGACTCTAAAAACTTAAATGGAAGTTTTTATTTTCCATAGAGGTTGTTCTCCATCATTTTGTAAAATAAAACAAGAGTGATGAATTACTCTCATAGAGAAATTCTTTCATAAAGTCAGAATGTGGTAATGTTAGCAGAAACTCTACTGATCTACTGAAACATGTTTAAATATAGCATAGGCATAAGGTCTTATACCGGAGAAGGCAATGGCACCCCAGTCCAGTACTCTTGCCTGGAAAATCCCACGGATGGAGGAGCCTGGTGGGCTACAGTCCGTTGGGTTGCTAGGAATCGGACATGACTGAGCGACTTCACTTTCACTTTTCACTTTCATGCATTTGAGAAGGAAATGGCAACCCACTCCAGTGTTTTTGCCTGGAGAATCCCAGGGATGGGGGAGCCTGTTGGGCTGCCCTCTATGGGGTCGCACAGTGTTGGACACAACTGAAGCGACTTAGCAGCAACAGCAGCAGCAAGGTCTTATACAAAGTGGTATCGTGTGCCATCTATGTCTCATTATTCAGAGAGACGACAGAGAAACTTACATGTTCTACTGGTAATAAATAAGTTAAAAAACATTTTCTGTGAGTCGTTTATAGTTTGTATCAAAGTATTAAAATGATTATTTATCTTGATCCAATCATACCACTTGAACTATTTATTTTTCTGAAAAATAAGAAATATATACAAACATATTTCTAAAAAGTTCTTAACTGTAAAATTGCTGATTATAGACTATTATTAATTATATTATATATTAATATTATACAGTATATTAGATACAATATAATTACTTAGAACTTGGAAATTTTTGCATATTTTAAATTAATTTACATTATTTAACAAAATCTTTAAATGTAAGTTTAAAAAATCAAATGCAATGTTAGAAAAATTGTTTTCAATGAAATACTTCAAAAAAATGCTGTATGTAGGTATTATTTTCATTTTGTAAATGTTGCATTCTGAAAGTATGTGTACTTAAAATCCATTACTTAAGAGACTCCATCAAAATGTACAAAATGACTGACCTTGAATAAAACATAATTGGA
Source organism: Budorcas taxicolor (assembly GCF_023091745.1). Taxonomy (NCBI): domain Eukaryota; kingdom Metazoa; phylum Chordata; class Mammalia; order Artiodactyla; family Bovidae; genus Budorcas; species Budorcas taxicolor. Next base: position 78,210,753 of record NC_068910.1, read on the forward strand.
GATTTTGAAAGATTCCTTTCTTACCATTTCTATAGGTTCTAAAATACTCTCTATAGAACCATCAACTCAGCTATCCAACCACTTCCTGCCTAGTTCTGATCTATCATACCTTTTCTACCTCTTTTATTTATTTCCTTTAGCTCTTACAATTATCATGTTACTGATGCTCAGTTTGTTCATTTGTCTCTCCTACAGTCTCTTTTCAAATTCTACAAGAGCAAGCCTTTCACTACTTTGTCCATAGATAAATCTTCAAGGACTCCAGTAATCCCGGCCACACAGTCAGTCCTAACAAATGTTCACTGAAGTGATAAACTCGTGATTTTTTCAGCGTTATTTTGCTTAACATTAAACTTTTTGTTTTGTATTGGGGTATAACCAATTAAGAGTATTGTGATAGTTTAGGTGTACAGTGGAGGAAAAAGACATATATATACATGTATCCATTCTCCCTCAGTATGCCCTCCACGAGCTTGTATCATTTTTGTAACATGAAAATAGTAGATATTATTTCTAAATATCTATATAAACCCCAGAGTAATGGAAAACTTACAGATATTACAAACACACTTAAACTGACATTAAACATTAATAAAAGTTGATTGTAAAAATAATTGTATTTTGCTCTTTTCTCAACTTTTTAAAGTCTGCATTTTCCCCTTATTTCAATTTAAAAAGGTTAGAGTGATGTTTGTGCCTATGTATTGGCCTTTCCTAACAATGTCATTTCTCAACTGAATGTTACTTTCTGGCCACATGATTTGCAAACTTCATCCTCATCTGGGAAAATTGCCATTGATGTATACTTTGTATGTATTTTCAACTGGAGCTGAATTTTATATATATATATATATATATATATTTTTTAAGGTCTCTTGTTCCTCATTCATGGCAGCATTATATTAATAATAGACTAAATACCACTTGTCTAAAATGTTCTCTGGTTGTTTTATCCCTCTAAATACATTTAAGTTGAAATCAAAACAGTTTTTAACAGAGAAAATAAGAGCTATGGACTTTGTATTGTTTAAAAGGGACATGGTGTTATGTATTCAGCATAGGTTTGTGAACTATATATTCTAAAATGGGTGTATTTTATAATGATTAAGCTTTCCTTTCAAATATACTTTGCTGCTTGAATAATGCAACTACTAATAGACAAAATCATAGTTATTTCAGTAACAGAAACGCCGCTATTGTCCAATATAGAGAAGCACACTCCATTAACCTTTCTGTCCTTGGAAATCAGACAGGCTTACTGTGCAATTGCAATTAGCTTGTCAAATAAATCCACTGCCACTCCAATTCTTTTCTTTAGTTCAGTTTTGGAAACAGGGTGTGCCAAAACTTGAAAAGCATTATAATTTTATTCTGTTGGAGAAATATTAGGCAATGGACATTGAAGTAATATTTAAAACTGAGTATAGCTTTTATAAATGTGACATGAATGATAATAGGCATTCTAGTTTGATGTTTAATTTCACTTTGCCTTGAATAATGGAGATCATTCAACCCAGAATGGTCATGGTATAGCCTAATGTTGGCTATATATAAAGCAAAAAAATTGACTGGTTTTTGTTTCATGTTGCTAAATCACATGTATTATTGACCTTGTGTATATACTACATTTCTCACCTTTAGGAGAATATTTGACAGGATTAGGAAGAAAAAACAAAATTGTATTGATAAATATTTTTAGAATACATCGTTCTCTTTAAGCCATAAACCACTTACCCCCAAAATGTTAATGCTTTTTTACTTTAATATCCAGATATGATGGTGAAAACATTTATCCCAATTTCAAGTGTATATGAATAAGCAATAATGTTTAGAATATGAGGAAAAGTGCAAATTTTAGTAAAAAAAAAAAAAAAGATGTGCAAAGTCAGATTTTTAAGACACCACCTCTAAATTTTTTCTTTGTTCTAAATTCACTCTTTTCAAATTGAAAGAAATAGACCTCTTCATGGGATAGAATTAAGCACAATTTATTTAATAATGTTCATTAATATATCAATAATTTGTTAGTTTTTGATCTTTATTCTTTTCAACATTATGCTCTACCTCATTTCTATTGACATGATCCAATACTTTTCATAGAACTCAGCTTTTAGTTTGATCTGAATTTATATAGCTTTTCTGGTTCACATTTTATTCTGTAGAAAAAATATTCAAATTGAAATGGAAACATATTAGCAAAAATTAGAAGGATATAGATTGTTATATGGAGACGGCAATGACAACCTACTCCAGTACTCTTGCCTGGAAAATCCCCTGGCAGAGGAGCCTGGAGGGCTGCAGTCCATGAGGTCTCGAAGAATCAGACACTACTGAGCGACTTCACTTTCACTTTTCACTCTCATGCATTGGAGAAGGAAATGGCAACCCACTTCAGTATTCTTGCCTGGAGTATCCCAGGGATGGGGGAGCCTCGTGGGCTGCCATCTATGGAGTCGCACAGAGTCGGAACTGACTGAAGTGACTTAGCAGCAGCAGCAGCAGATTGTTATAGACCTAACAATTTACCTGTACTTATAAGGTTATAACTATATTTTGAACTTTTTAATATTTCTGCTGATAATTTTGTTTATAAATATAAATAGGGATGTTTGTGTAATTAGATAACATCTTCACCAACATTGTGACTCTGTCATAGAAATAGATGTATTTATTATAAATGTCTAAATTCACTTGAGCATATCTGGACAAGGGGCAAAACACAAAGTGATCTCTAATTTCCTTTGATTTCACTTCTGAAAACATCGTTAGAAATAAAAGCAAATTAAACCATGATTTGCCATGGCTTGATTCAATCCCTGGGTTGGGGAAGTAAGATCCCACAAGTAAGGCAGTGTGGCCAAAAACAAAACCAAGACCATTTCAAACTTTAACATTTAAAACAACAGAAAAATTAAACTTTCCTTAAAAATTTTTTTGAAAAACATTGATGGGACTAGTTAGGATTCGTTTCATTGGGACTAGTTAGGACTAGTTTCATTTTTCCTAAGTTTTCTATGATATTTGATGCATAAGTAACAAAGGCACACATTTGTTTTTAAATTTAATAATAAAGACTAAAGATGAATGCCATGAAATACATTTCATGTAAAGCATGCTTAAATGAATTTGCATCAACTTTATTAGGGTGATATTTATCAGATTTCAAAAGGTTGTGTATAGGATGAAGAATAAATATATGGAAGAGACATATAATGTAATGTAATATAAAATATAATATAGTATAATGTAATATATATCAATAACCTCAGATATACAGATGACACCACCCTTATGGCAGAAAGTGAAGAGGAACTAAAAAGCCTCTTGATGAAAGTGAAAGAGGAGAGCGAAAAAGTTGGCTTAAAGTTCAACATTCAGAAAATGAAGATCATGGCATCTGGTCCCATCACTTCATGGGAAATAGATGGGGAAACAGTGGAAACAGTGTCAGACTTTATCTTTTTGGGCTCCAGAATCACTGCAGATGGTGACTGCAGCCATGAAATTAAAAGACGCTTACTCCTTGGAAGAAAAGTTATGACCAACCTAGATAGCATATTGAAAAGCAGAGACATTACTTTGCCAACAAAGGTCTGTCTAGTTAAGGCTATGGTTTTTCCTGTGGTCATGTATGGATGTGAGAGTTGGACTGTGAAGAAAGCTGAGCACTATAGAATTGATGCTTTTGAACTGTGGTGTTGGAGAAGACTCTTGAGAGTCCCTTGGACTGCAAGGAGATCCAACTGGTCCATTCTGAAGGAGATCAGCCCTGGGATTTCTTTGCAAGGAATGATGCTAAAGCTGAAAGTTCAGTTCTTTGGCCACCTGATGTGAAGAGTTGACTCACTGGAAAAGACTCTGATGCTGGGAGGGATTGGGGGCAGGAGGAGAAGGGGACGACAGAGGATAAGATGGCTGGATGGCATCACTGACTCAATGGAAGTGAGTCTGAGTGAACTCCAGGAGTTGGTGATGGACAGGGAGGCCTGGCGTGCTGCAGTTCATGGGGTTGTAAAGAGTCAGACAAGACTGAGCTACTGAACTGAACTGAATATATACATGATGAGCATGCAACCTGTCTCTGAACGGAGTTTCAGAAAGACAAAACTTGGCAGCTGTTGACTGTAGAACTATTAGTACAAATGACAACCAGGCATTAGAAGTTAAGTAGCATGGGTTTTTCCAATGTTAGAAGATTTGTTTTCTGTTTTTCTGACTTTGAAAAGTGTAATATGTCTATGCTATTGTAGCTGTTGTTTAGTCGTGGCCTCAGTTGCAACTACAGCAGACAATGCAAGTTAATTTGAAGGCAGTAGAGAATCCTCCACAGTTTCTGTCTACATATTAAGCACAGATATAAGAAGCATACCATACTATATTGGGCTTCTCTGGTGGCTTGACTGGTTAAGAATCCTCTCGCAATGTGGTAAACTTGGGTGCGATCTCTGGGTTGGGAAGATCCCCTGGAGAAAGGAATGGCTACTCACTACAGTATTCTGGCCTGGAGAATTCCGTAGACTGTATAGTCCATGGGGTCACAAAAACTCAGACAGAACTGAGCAACTTTCACTTTCATTTTTCCATATTACATATGAAAGTCTCAATTATATTTGTAATTGTTGCATTTTACCCTATACTAGTTTTTTTTAATTGAGTAAAACCATAAACAAACCAACTTTTAACAATAGTGTAAAATATGAGCCATATATATTTAACTAAATCTGTTTGTCTATACATTTGTATAATCTATTCTTTGAATTACTGTATCTCATTATCTGAATGATTTTTATCTGTGCCTCATATATCCCCTGTCATAAAGCAGTATTTTCTGACCTATAAAATGAAATATCACCATCTCTATTTATTATAATATTTGTTTTTGAAACATTGGGGAAGTATGCTCTGAAGAAATTGAAAATGATGCATTGTACTGCCTTTTACTATTTTACATGAATACTATTTAATTGTAGAGGTAAATTAAGTTCAGAATTGAATGAGTTTTATACATAACCATGTAGCTCAGTTGTGTTCAATTCTGCAACCCCATGGACTGTAGCACACCAGGCTTCCCTGTCCGTCACCATCTCCCTGAATTTGCTCAAATTCATGTCCTTTGAGTTCGTGATGCCATCCAACCATCTCATCCTCTGTCATCCTCTTCTCCTCTTGCCTTCAATCTTTTCTAGCATCAGGGTCTTTTTCAATGAGGCAGTTCTTTGCATCAGATAGGCAGAGTACTGGAGTGTCAGCTTCAGCATCAGTCCTTCCAATAAATATTCAGAATTGAGTTCCTTTAGAATGGACGGTTTAATCTCCTTGCAGTACAAGGAACTCTCAATAGTCTTCTCCAACACCACAGTTCGAAAGTATCAGTTCTTCGGTGCTCAGCCTTCTTTATGGTCCAACTCTCACATCCATACACGACTACTGGAAAAACCATAGCTTTGGCTACATGGACGTTTGTCGGCAAAGTGATATCTCTGCTTTTTAATATGCTGTCTAAGTTTGTCATAACTTTTTTTTTCCAAAGAACAAGCATTTTTAGATTTCTTCTCTGTATTTTTGCTACCGCTTAGTATCTTCTGCTTCTGTTACATCCATACCATTTCTGTTCTTTATTATGCCCATCTTTGCATGAAATTTTCCCTTGGTATCTCTGATTTTCATTAAGATATCTGTAGTCTTCTGCATTCTATTGTTTCCCGCTATTTCTTTGCATTGTTTACTTAGGAAGGCTTTCTTATCTCTCCTTGCTATTCTTTGGAATTCTGCATTCAGATGGGTGTATCTTTCCTTTTCTCCTTTGCCTTTCATTTCTCTTTTCTCAGCTATGTGTCAAGCCTCCTCAGACAACCATTTTGCCTTTAATTTTTTTTTTTTTTTTCCCTTGGGGATGGTCTTGATCGCTGCTTCTTGTGCAATATCGCAAACCTCCATCCATAGCTCTTCAGGCACTCTGTCTATCAGATCTAATCCTATGAATCTATTTGTCACTTCCACAGTATAATTATAAGGGATTTGATTTTTTTCAATTCAAGTCTGAATTTTGCAATAAGGAGTTCATGATCTGAGCTATAGTCATCTCCCAGTCTTGTTTTTGCTGACTCTATAGAGCTTCTCCATCTTTGGCTACAACAAATAAAATCAATCTAATTAAGTATTCACAGTCTGGTAATGTCTACGTGTAAAGTCATCTCTTGTATTGTTGAAACAGGATGTTTGCCATGCTCAGTGCGTTCTCTTGGAAAAACTCTGTTAGTCTTTGTCCTGCTTAACTTTGTACTCCAAGGCTAAACCTGACTGTTACTCCTGATATGTCTTGACCTACTCTTGCATTCCATTTCCCTATGATGGAAAGGCCATCTTTTTTGGACTTTAGTTCTAGAAGTTATTTTAAGTCTTCATGGAACCATTTAACTTCAGCTTCTTCAGCATTAGTGTTTGCAGCATAGACTTGGATTATTGTGATATTGAATGGCAAACTTGGAAATGAACAGAGATCATTCTGTCCTTTTTGAGATTGCACTGAAGTACTGCATTTCAGACTCTTTGTTGACTATGAAGGCTACTTCATTTCTTCTATGGGATTCTTGCCCACAGTAGTAGATATAATGGTTAACTGAATTAAATTTGTCTTTTCCCATCCATTTTAGTTCACTGATCCCTAAAATGTTGATGTTCACTCTTATCATCTCCTGTATGACCACTTCCAATATACCTTGATTCATGGACCTAACATTCCTATGAAATATTCTTCTTTACAGCATTGGACTTTACCTTAACTACCAGACACATCTACAACTAGGCATTGTTTCTGCTTTGGCTTAGCCTTTTCATTCCTTCCAGAGGTATTTCTCTGATTTTCTCCAGTAGTGTATTAGGTACCTAATGACCTGGGGAGTTCATCTTTCAGTGTCTTTTTTTTTTTTTTTTTGCCTTTTCATACTGTTCATGGGATTCTCAAGGCAGGAATACTGAAGTGGTTTGCCATTCCCTTCTCCAATGGACCATGTTTTGTCAGGACTCTTCATCATCATCTTGGGTGGCCCTGTATGGCATGCTTCAGTTTCATTGAGTTAAACAAAGCTGTGATCCATGTTATCAGTTTTGTTAGTTTTCTGTGATTGTGGTTTTCATATATTCACTGTTTTCCCTGAGAGCTCAATTGGAAAAGAATCCACCTGCATTGCAGGAGAACCCAGTTCAATTCCTGGGTCGGGAAGATTTATATATTCAGTAAATACTATTACTATTTAATCAAAAGCAAGTCTAAGATGTTTAATTGTTTATGTTACGAATGTGAGAGTTGGACTATAAAGAAAGCTGAACGCCAAAGAATTGATGCTTTTGAACTGTGGTGTTGGAGAAGACTCTTGAACTGCAAGGAGATCCAACAGTCCATACTAAAGGAAATCAGTCCTGAATATTCATTGGAAGGACTGATGTTGAAGCTGAAACTCCAATACTTTGGCCACCTCATGTGAAGAGCTGGCTCATTTGAAAAGACCCTGATGCTGGGAAAGATTGAAGGCAGGAGAAGAAGGGGATGCAAGGATCAGATGGTTGGATGGCATCACTGACTCAATGGACATGAGTTTGGGTAAATTCCAGGAGTTGGTGATGGGCAGAGAAGCCTGGCGTGCTGCGGTCCATTGGGTCGCAAAGAGTAGGACATAACTGAGCGACTGAACTGAACTGAACGGAAGATGATTGTGTTCTATATGTGTGAGTGTGCTCAGTCTCTCAGTCATGTCCAACTGTTTGTGACCCCATGGACTGAAGCACACCAAGATCCTCTGTCCATGGAATTTTCCAGGCAAGATTACTGTAGTCATTTGTGGACAATGACTTGTTTTACACTAAATATAGTGCGGATTCTTTTAACTTTTTTCATTTTGTTTTAATTATTATTCCAAGATAATATCTAATTCATATAATATTATGACTTTTTAATTGGACTGATTAATCTTGCACTAAATATAAATAACATGGATATCTAAATGTTTGTTTTATAATATTTTATATTATTTGAAAAATATTCTAAATAGTATATACTCTATCATGCATACCAAGTCTATTTCTACGTCAGGGCCTTTACATTTCTCTTAGTTGGGTGTGGAAGGCTTTTATTCACATATATTAGGGCTCATTTTCATACTTCATTCAAATCTCTTGAAATACTGCCTTCTTATATCAAACTGAAACACCTAGAACCATGAATATTCTTAAGTTTAACCTGCCCTGACCACCCTATTTGAAATTGTAGCCCCATAACTTTTCTGTACCCTTTCCCTGATTAATTTTTTATAGCACATATGAACACATTACATATGTCTCTACATCTGGTACCCTCACAGTTTTGCTATTGTTGTTCAGTTGCCAAGTCATGCCTGACTTTTTGTGACCCCATGGACAGTAAGCAGTATGCCAAAGCTTCCTGTCCCTCAACATCTCCTGGAGTTTTCCCAAGTTATTGTCCATTCAATTGGTGATTTCATCCAATCCTTGCACCCTCTGTTACCCTCTTCTTCTGACTTCAGTTTTTCCCAGCATCACAGTCTATCTAACGAACCACCTGTTTGCATCAGGTGTCCACAGTTTTCACATTAGGTTCCTCAGGATTTTAGTTGTCACCAAAAGCAGTGGGACTCTGCAAATTAAGAAAAAAGAAAATAAACGAGCAGCTCATAGAACTGTTTAAGGGGCTAAGAGAAGCAGCCCCAGTCTCAACGTGATGAATGTTAAAAAGCCCAGACAGGAATAGTCATGATTGACAGGACCTCACTGGGCCCTAGAGGCTACAGAGCAATTACTAATGCTGAAGGCTTCATTAATGCCTCTTTTGCACCCCAAACTCAAACTACAGCTGGTCTTGAAATTTAGGTACCTCTTGAATCAACTGAAAATTAATTTTCTTCTCTACGAGAGCTTTTTTCCTTAATTTGCTCACTTCCAAATCAGACTTTCATATAAACAACCCTGAATGAAGGACTGTCCAATTATGGAGATACACCTCAGTAAAGGCTGAATGAATAAACAGATTGTGAAGTTTTGAATACCTTATTTGGGAAAGAAGCTATTTTGACAATTTCATATTTTTAATGTCTTTAACTGAATATAATTGAATCATCTTTATTTTTAAACCATTCAAACTCATCACTACTAAAAGTATGTCAATTCTATTTTTTTTTTCAAAAGGAAGAATTGCCCCTCAGTTTTGAAATAATTGATTCAAGTCTCCAAATATTTTCTTAATGTAGATCTAGAATATATATGTATATAATGCTTATTTTATATACATTTATACACTATATGTGTATAGCTTATAATTTAATTTTATGCAATTTACATGTGTAAAATGTTTATCTTTGTAATGGCATGTATATCAGTTCAGTTCAGTTCAGTCACTCAGTCGTGTCCGGCTCTTTGCGACCCCATGAATCGCAGCACACCAGGCCTCCCTGTCCAACACCAACTACCGGAGTTCAGTCAGACTCACGTCCATCGAGTCCATGATGCCATCCAGCCATTTCATCCTCTGTCGTCCCCTTTTCCTCCTGCCCGCAATTTCTCCCAGCATCAGAGTCTTTTCCAATGAGTCAACTCTTCGCATGAGGTGGCCAAAGTACTGGAATTTCAGCTTTAGCATCATTCCTTCCAAAGAACACCCAGGACTGCTCTTCTTTAGAATGGACTGGTTGGATCTCCTTGCAGTCCAAGGGACTCTCAAGAGTCTTCTCCAACACCACAGTTCAAAAGCATCATGTATTCACATATATGTTATTACAAAGATAAATGTTTTCTCTCTCATTATACATATGTAGTATATATATGTGTATATTAGTGTGTGAAAGTCACTCAGTCATGTCTGATTCTGCAATCCCATGCCAGGCTGCTCTGTCCGTGGAATTCTCCAGGCAAGAATACTGGAGTAAGCTAGCTGTTCCCTTCTGCAAGGGATTTTCCCAACCCAGAGATTGAACCCAGGTCTCCTGCATTGCAGGCAGATTCTTTACCATCTGATACACCAGGGAAGCCCATATATGTATGTATGTATGTGTATATATATAAATAATGGACAGAAAATTTTTTTTGCTCACATATTATAGTAATGCTTTACTGAAATGTGTGATATTAAAACTCTACTTCAAAGACTGAATCAATCTGTGATTTAAGATGTGTATACTTTTTGTTACAGTGGGTAACTGAGACAGATGTTGGTAGATAACGAAACAGATGCTAAATGATTCTCTTTTTACAAGACATTTATAAAAGAGAAACAAAATTAAATGTCAAAATGATAAAACTACTCTCAGTTCAGAGATATAAACCTCCCTAAACTCACTAAAGTGGAAACAACAGCCAGAACAGGTGTTTATGTAAGTGGGACGTGTAACTTACATGTGGAAAAAATATATTCTTACTAAAATAAGATATACTGAAATATGCCAATTTTCTTTTCATATTTAAAATGTATAACAGAGATATTTTGACAGAGGCTTCTTTATGATCTCTCTCAGTGCGTGATTTTAAATGAACATGATTTCAGCATCACACAAGTAAAACTAAAGGTGTGCCTATGCATATAGCAAACAGAAAAATAGTTGTTAAAAGAGACATGAAATGCACTACCATCTTAAAAAGTAACAATGCTTTCCTTAAATTAGAAAAAAAGAAACATGTATTATCTAACTGACCTTTAGAAACCAGCTAGAGAAAATTACATCACACACACAATTTTATGCAACTGATACAACAATAGTATATAAATTGTGGTCATATATGATGGTGAATAAATGTCTGTGCTTTATTCTATGTTGCTTTCTCTCTCAAATTCTGTAACTAATGTTAGCAATGGATTGATATTTTCTTATTTGTATGGAATGAAGCACACAGTTGTGTGTAAAGGCTGTTTGATAACCATCTGATTTATGATCATTGCTGTATTTTAGCTGTTGAATTGATGTGGCTCCTAATCAGAGACTGGGCAATAAAAGACTATATTTTAAGATGCTTAGAATATGAAGCCTAATTGCAATCTAGATTGCATGATATTAATTATGCTGATTGTCCCTTAGGTAAGTTTTGTCTGTCTGAGGAAGTTAGCTACATAAAAAGTTAGCTGCTTAAAAAACATGCATTGACCATACATCTGCAGTTTATCTTCATTTAAACTTAATAATAACTATACTCTAAGTAAAACTTTACAAGGAAAATAATTTTCTCTTAGCCATTTTAAGTTTGAATATTTGTATAAATGGCAAAAAGAACTATTTCAAGCACTAGATTTAAAACTTTCTATGAATGTTCCTGAAAGAATTTTTAACCTTTGGACAACATTCATGTCAACCTGGTCAGTTCTTTGATGAATCAATATGTGAGTAAAAATGTGTATCTCACTTACTATAATTTATCACAAATTCATATTGAATATTAAGAATTATGGAAATATGATGTTTAATAACTCTTCTAGTCAATAAATTCAAGTCTTCAATATATGAGATTGAATGTAGAGAAAGTAAGTAGAGTATGGTTTTCTTGATTTTTCAGTCATTTTTATTGATTAGCAGATTGAAGACAGTCAATATTATTTTAATATGGTACTTGGATTATTTGATTCATTACAAGTTTATTAAATTCTGACTACATGTAAGATATTGCCCTAAGAATTAGAGATACATTGGACAGTAAACATTATCCTTAAATACCTAGAATTTAGAATAAAATAGGGATAAAAAATATGAAACCAGTATTTGTAGAAAGCATACTACAGATGCTTGTTCTAAACTATATATTCTTAAAAAAATTTTTAATTTTTCTTTTAATAATCTATTTCATATACAAAGTAATTGTAAAAATATTCTGACAAAAATAACATTAGAGTACTGTTTATATGTTTATGATAGAGAAATTGCAAACTTGGGCAAGTCTTCCCAAAGGATATAACATTAAACCCAATATGTATAAAGGAAATTGAACAATGAGTATAAAGGATAGAAATAGAAAAGGTAGTTCTTCTCAGTTAAGGAAACAGCATGGTCAGAATCTGTATGGTGGTAGAAGTGTGTCAAGTTCAAAAGCCTTAAGGATCAGTCAGCGATGCTGTGGCTTAACAAACAAACACAGGAGGGTTTTGAACATATTGTCTAGGGCTTTTTAAACTGTATTAAGACATTTAGCATGTAGCTTTGGAAAGGATCATTAAAAGGAAATTTTTTTGTTTGTTTTGTTTTGTTTTACATAATTGAAATTCTCTATTTGCTTGTAATTTGATATTAAGTCTCATTATGCACAGTGTGATTCAGTTGACATTAGACTAAGGAAACAGTTCCTCATAGCACAGAGGAAGGTATATTATTATGAGATAATTATTGATTATTACTGCAGTTAAACACTGAAAAGAAAAACCATTTTAATTTCAGGGACTTTTTTCAGCTGTGATAATTAGGTTAAGCTGATAAAAATTACTTGAACCTTCTAGAAAGTTCAATTTCTTAGCTGTGGAACAGGAAAGTCTAGTGACTTGAGTGTCACAATTTCTTTATCAAATGTCAATAAAATTAAGATATTGTTGAAGAAACCTCAATGGGTTTAGACTCTATGTACAGTCCTTGTGGACAAACACTTGCTCACCTTCAGTTCTCTTCAGTATCAAGTATCCTTGTTCTAGTGATGAGAATTGATACCTTTAAGCCTCAAAGAAGTTAATATATTTCTGTTGACTCGATGAGGGTCTCTTCAGGAGAACAGTGGTATACTAGTCCCTCACCAGCCTGCAAAGGGTATTCATTTATAAATGTTGATTCTCAAAGACCCTATAAAATAAGCAGAGCTGAAGTGACTAACAGAGATTATAGGCCCATGAAAATGGGGTTTTATATATCTTCTATGATATTTTCATGTTTTATATATTACTTTCTCATTTTTCATAGGCTTTATAATCCTTTTGATTCCAAGTACATTTAATTTTTGGGCAACATAGTACCCTATTATTTGTGAGACAGATTTAGGCTGATGGTTTCATAACTCCAGCAATAGGGGAGAGATTAATTTTTGTTCCTAAAACCTAACCCTTAAGTCTCTTACTCACTTTCCTGAAAAAAATGACAACCAATGAAGCGTGTCACTTCTTAATCTAGCCCACAAATTAAAGTATTTTTGGTGGTCTAGCACTTATACATGATGAAAAGTTATTCAGTATAACCCATATAATTGTTATGGCTTAAACAGGATACATTTCTAGGTAGAAAATAAATTCAAAATGCGATAACTGAGGCTAAATACCCATAGCAACCTGTGTATCAAAAACCATTAAGTAAATAAATCAACAGCAGCTATTAAAATAAGGTATGTTAGGAGGAAATTGACTTTCTGATTCACTTTATAGTCAAAACCCTACTTTTCTACACAATATATTCATTGGAGTTAGGCACAGGGTCATTCTGACTTTAAAATGTACTGTAGCATAAAAAGTACTCAGATACAAGATAAATGACATGAATATAAAATACAAAAATATGATATACCTGCTGGATATCAACAAACTATTAAATGTTAAAAAAATTGCTGCCGCTGCTAAGTCGCTTCAGTTGTGTCCAACTCTGTGCAACCCCATAGACGGCAGCCCACTAGGTTCCTCTGTCTCTGGAATTCTCCAGGCAAGAATACTGGAGTGGGTTGCCATTTCCTTCTCCAATGCATGAAAGTGAAAAGCGAAAGTGAAGTCATTCAGTCATGCCGACTCTTAACGACCCCATGGACTGCAGCCTACCAGGCTCCTCCGTCCATGGGATTTTCCAGGCAAGAGTACTGGAGTGGGGTGCCATTGCCTTCTCAAAAAAAAAAAAAAAAAGTTTAAGGTACAGAATAAAGTTTAAGGGTAACGACAGACTCTATTTTCTTGTGCTCCAAAATCACTGCCAATGATAATTGCAGGCACAAAATGAAAAGATACTTGCTCCTTGGAAGAAAAGCTATGACAAACTTAGACAGTGTATTAAAAAGCAGAGACATCAATCACTTTGCTGACAAAGGACCATATAGTCAAAGCTATGGTTTCTCCAGTAGTCATATACGGATGTGAGAGTTGGACCATAAAGAAGGCTGGGCACCAAAGAATTGATGCTTTCAATCTGTAGTACTGGAGAAGACTCTTAAGAGTCCCTTGGACAGCAAAGAGATCAAGACAGTCAATCCTAAAGGAAATGAACCCTGGATATTCATTGGAAAGACTGATGCTGAAGCTGAAGCTTCAATATTTTGGCCACCTGAGGAAAAGCGCTGACCCACTGGAAAAGACCCTGATGCTTGGAAGTATTGAGGGCATCAGGAGAAGGGAACAACAGAAGATGAAATAGTTGGATGGCATCATTGACTCAAAGGACATGAGTCTGGGCAAACTCTGAGAGATAGTGAGGGACAGAGAGGCCTGGGGTGCTGTAGTCCATGGGGTCACAAAGATTTGGACATGACTAGCTGACTGAACAACAATGAGAGGAAACTGTTATCTGATAACATAATTTTAATATTAAGATCGTACAAGTAAGGGTAGCACTTATTCTAAGAAAAAATAGTGAAATTAAAGCAGGATTCTAGGCATAAATAAAACTTAGAAATATTATAATCCAAAACAAACCTTCAAAGAAGTTATCACAAACTAAATCTTATTCCTTTAAACATGAACAGCAAGTTAAAACATTAAAATAAAAATACTCAACAAATAAAAATGTATTTTTCTAGTTTTCTCAAACAAAATTCAATTAAAATTAGCCTTTCACAGATTTAAGCTTTTTCATGATTTAATGAAATGTTTCAGTTCAATTCAGTTTAGTCGCTCAGTGATGTCTGACTCTTTGCAACTCATGGACTACAGAACGCCAGGCTTCCCTGTCCATCACCAACTCCCAGAGCTTGCTCAAACTCATGCCCATTGAGTTGGTGATGCTGTCTAGAACTACCCCATTTTATTTAGGCTATTTTTTTTTTTAAGTCTTAGTAAACCATTGCCTTATTTTGTAGTTAGCAATCCATTTGTCTATTTCTAGCACATTTGTAGTGAAGACTTCAGGGAAGGAAATGATCTTACATTATCAACTAGCTTCAGAAATATGCTTATTTCTCTGAAATTTTAATTCATAAACTCTTTTTTCTTTCATGACTCTCTGGTGCATTAAAATTATGATACTAATAACCTATCTTTCTTTTCTTAGCAAGGATAGAAATTCTCTGATATTCAGTTAGGAATTAAAGATGTGTAAATATTAGAGCTCCCTGGAGTAGGAAATGTCAACCCACTCCAATATTCTTACCTAGGAAATCCCATCGACAGAGAAGCCTGGCAGGCTACATTCCATGGAGTTAGAGTCAGACATGACTGAGGACACACCCACACACACAAACACACACACACATTTGAGTTAGATATGCAAATGATGGTAAGGGACAGGGAGGCCGGGCGTGCTGCAGTTCATGGGGTTGCAAACAGTCTGACAAAACTGGGTGACTGAACAACAACAACATGAAAATGAACTGCCTTTTGAAAAAGTCTATCCAATATTGGTCAATTCTTAAGAGCCAAAGAGTAAAATTAGGCAAAATGGAGAATTGAATCTATTTAGATAATTTTCAGTATTTCATGACTACTGGGAACATAAGAAGCATGTGATTAAAGCAACATAATGCCATTTCAAAGGCCTCCTTTGGGTAATTTTCATCAATTTCCTGTTTGTAAAGCTTTCTTGTCTAAGAAAAATTCTCTGTACTCAAATCCCCATTCCATTACAAACCATGTCTATGATATTGAGAAAATAATAGAATATATCAAACCTCAATTTAGTCATGTGAAAAATTTGGAATGATCAGCTCTTTCTTTCCTGAATTAACTTTCCATAGTTGTATAATAAATTATGTCAGTTCAGTCCAGTTGCCCAGTCATTTCCAACTTTGCAACCCCATGGACTGTAGCATATCAGGCCTCCCTATCACCAACTCCTAGAGCTTGCTCAAACTCAGGTCCATTAAATTGATCATGCCATCCAACCATCTCATCCTCTGTCATCCCCTTCTCCTCCTGCCTACAATCTTTTTCAGCATCAGGCTCTTTCCTAATGAGTCAGTTCTTTATATCAGGTGGCTAAAGTATTGGAGCTTCAGCTACAGCATCAGTCCTTCTAATGAATATTCAGGACTGGTTTCCCTTAGGATTGACTGGTTTGATCTCTTTGCAGTCCAAGGTACTTTCAAGAGTCTTCTCCAACACCACAATATGAAAGCATCAATTCTTTGGCTCCCAGCTTTCTGTATGGTCCAACTCTCACATCCATACCTGACTACTAGAAAACCCATAGCTTTTACTATACAGACATTTGTCATTAAAGTATTATCTCTGCTTTTTAATATTCTGTCTAGCCTTGTCATAGCTTTTCTTCCAAGGAGCAAGCATCTTTTAATTTCATGGCTTCAGTCACATCTGCAGTGATTTTGGAGCCCAAAAAATAATTAAATAAATAACTTAAACACAATATTTAAGGTGATAAGTCAAAGTGATATTTCAGATTTTCTATAGACAGAAATTAGGATGCAGTTTAGCTGGGTGATTTTGAATCAACGTTTCTCTTGTTACTGCTGACTAGAGTGGGGTTGTATCATCTGAATGTTTATCTAAGGCTGGGAGATCCAGTGCTAAGATGGCTCCATCTCATGCCTATCTAGTTAATGCTGGTTGCTTTCAGAAGCTTCAGTTATTGCCTAGTAATCTGGACTTCTTCATAAGGGTGCAAAAGTATTCTCATAATATGGTAGGTGACGTTCCAGGATGAAGACTCAATATATTTTACACCTTGTCTTTGGGAGTCACATGGCATCATTTACAATGTATTCTATTGCTTGTGTGAGTCAATCTCAATTCTTAAAGGATTACCAAAAATTGAGAATACCCAGAGTCATGGATCACTCAGTATTACACTGTACATCTCAGGTAGTGGTTGTAAGAGTCAAATGTGATTAAGAATAAGAAACAGCCTGAAAGGGTAAATTTTCAATGCCAATAATGACTAGCATACCAGAGAAGAATAAATATATATTAATATATGTCTATATATAGTATAGTACTATATTTAGTGATTATGATATGTGATATGTAATATATATTATTATGTGTATATATCACTATATATGTATATATGTGTATATATAATGATATATATGTGTATATATATTATTATGATAAAATAAATGCCATTTTTAAACCATCCTCTCATATTTTTAAAATACAGAGATTAATTTAACATAGATTTATGTGAACTGAAAGTATCTGGATATGAAAGTCTGAAGTAAACATGAATCAAAACAATTAGAATAGAATATACACTAAAAGTAATTCTCCAGAGAATTATATTTGATTAATTCATTGACATTCATTTTAAGTTTTCTTTTCCAGCTCATTTATGCTGTGTAAAAGTTGTGGTACTTGATGCGCAATTAATTTTTTCCAGAAGCACATATATAAAACATATGCATGTTATATAAATATAGCTATATGAATGGAATCACTTGAATATTCTGTTATAAAATATCACAGGGCAGTTGATCTTGTGAGATATAACAAGATAATACCTTTACTAATGCAAGTCAATACATAAACAAAGAAGACCTAGAAGGTTAATATATCATTTGATGAAAGATACACATCATTAAAACTACAATTGCAACAATAGCAATACTTAAAAGTCATTGAATGCTGCATAAGGAAAACTTGCTTTGAGTTTTACTTTAAAACTCATATGTTTAGTTTACTAATATTCATATATCTAAGAGACTGGCAGTTAGTTACTCTTCAGAATTAAAGTGAATATAATTTCCTTTGGGAAATTGAAATGATATGCCTATGGGCTCATAACAATTTAGTAGAAATTAAGCAGTAGAAATCAATACAAAAATATCCTAACACAAAATCATCTCTTTTGCTTAAAAACAAAACAAACAAACAAAAAAGCAAGCTTTTTATTTTGTATTGGGGTATAGCCAATTAACAGTGTTATAACAGTTTCATGTAAACAGTGAAGGGACTCTGCCATAAATATACAGAGATCCATACTCCCCCCAAACTCCACTCCCATCCAGACCAACACACAACACTGAGCAGAATTCCCAGTGCTATACCGTAGATCCTGGTTGGTCATTTGTTTTGAACATAGCAATGTGTACAATTCCATCCCAAACTTCCCAACAATCATTTCCTCCCTAGCAATCATAAGTTTGTTGTGAGTCTCTTTCTGTTTTGTAAGTTTATTTCTATTGGGTTTTCCTGGTGGCTTATGTGGTTAAAAAAAAAAAAACCCACCTGCAATGCAGGAGACCTGGGTTTGATCCTTGAATTGAGAAGATTCCCAGGAGAATGGAATGTCTACCCACTCCAGTATTCTTGCCTGGAGAATGTCATAAACAAGGACCCTGGTGGGCTACAGTCCATGGAGTCACAAAAAGTCAGATATGACAGCTAGATCCACTTTTCTTTTCACTCATATGTATCATTATTTTTAGATTCCACATATAAAGGGTGTCATATGATATTTTCCCTCTGTCTGAAAGTCATCTTTTTTAACTTTTCCTTTTATTCCAAGGCATTTTTATAGGTTGTTGAAAGAACTAGTTATTCTTGAAACTGTTGAAAAATATTAATCATTTACCTGGGTTCCAGCTCTAGGTCTGGAAGACCCCTGGAGAAGGGAATGGCAACTCAATTCAGTAATCTTGGCTGGAGAATTCCATGCACAGTGGAGCCTGGAGGGGTACAGTCCACAGGGTCAGAAAGAGTCAGGCACAATTGAGCAAATAACACTTTTACTTTCATTTGCCCTTAAGTAATGTACTTGAATGTTAGTTGCTAAAATGTCAAATTGTGAGCTACTTGTAGTAACAGAACATCTAAAAACTAGAAGTAGAGAAGTTCACTGGGAAATTATTACCTTCAATAAGGCATGATGAAGGCCTGACCTAGAACAGTGAAATAGAGCTAAAAATAATAGGAATACTTATGCATTGTCTGTTATATTGCAGGCAGTTTTCTATTTGCTTTGCACATATTATTTTATCTATTCACCATAATATTGCAATAAAAATATTATTATCATTATTCTTCTTATTATTATTTTTTTTTTGTAAAGAAACAAAAGCACGGAGTGTTGGCCAAGTTCCATGAGCAGGGATTCATACCTTCCCAGCTGTAGAATATGAAATCTAAACAAGTATATAAAGGTAATTTTTCAGATGCAAGAAAAGAGGCAGGAACAAGACACTCTGAATATAGAAAACACACTCAGAATATAGAAACAGTTTAGCAATGACATGAGGCATGCTATCCAAATTTTCTAAAAGAGTGTATTCCCTTTAAATTTCTAAAAGAATTTATTCCCCCTAAAACAATAAACATCTAGAGTAGATGATGGAGAAGGAAACGGCAACCCACTCTGGTATTCTTGCCTGGAGAATCCCATGGACAGAGGAGCCTGGCAGACTACAGTCCATGGGGTTGCAAAGAGTTGGACATGACTGAAGCAACTTAGCAGAGTAGGTGAGCCACCAGGTAAAGAATCTGCTTGCACTGCGAGAGACTTGGGTTGAGGATATCACCTGGAGAAGGGAACGGCTACCTATTCCAGTATACTTGATGGAGAATTCCACGGACAGAGGAGCCTGGTGAGCTACAGTCCATGGGACTGTGATGAGTTGGACACAACTGAAGTGACTTAGCACAGACCAGCATAGCACAGAGTAGAAGAGTAGATTGTATTTTGACATAAAAAGAGACCAACATTCATTTGTAAGATACCTCTATCTTTCAAATGCTAAAACTGTGAATTTCCACATATCATATTTTCTCTGATTTAATTAAAAATTTAAACTTTATGGAGTCAAGATGTTGATTAAAGTTTTCATATTTTAAGGATTTAACTCAAAGTGTAATATTTAGTACCCATAAATGAGTAGGCTATTAAACTTTGGCAGTGATATTCAAATATATCCTACTGATACATTATAGGCATAATTACAAATTCAACACAAACAAAACAAACATTTTTGTGACATCATTTTAGCTTTATAAAATATTTTTACCAATGTGCCAATGGTATACTATATGAATGACTCATTAAAACAAACATATAGTTTACCAAACAATGAGATTTTGTTTAAATATTTGAGAAAATCGAGTACAAGAAAACAAATGAATTTTGGGGGAAAATCCTTCCCAGAAAGTAGTTTCCTATCTCGCACATGAAACATCCAAATGAATATTATAAATAAATAGTATAGTGTATAGTGAAGTCACTCAGTCGTGTTCGACACTTTGCGACCCCATGGACTGTAGCCTACCAGGCTTCTCCATCCATGTGATTCTCCAGGCAAGAATATAGGAGTGGGTTACCATTTCCTTCTCCAGGGAATCTTCCCGACCCAGAGATTGAACCCCGGTCTCCCACATTGCAGGCAGACACTTTTACCTGTGAGCCACCAGGGAATAAGTTCAATACATCCAAGCCAATTTGATTTGATTCATCATATATTTATCCTGCTGATATAGTGTATATTTCACTATAATCTGCTTGTCTGATTTAAATGTAGGTAGTACATATAGAATAAAACACTGAAGCTTCAAATGTGGTGATCTAGAAGAATAAAGTCTAAGACCTTAAAAACATCATTTAAAAAAGGAAAATAATATCAATCTCAATGCTTGCAAAAAAACCTTATTCACTGACTTATTTCTTCATTTTATAATTATTACCCTTCCACTCATCCATTCATTCACTTATTTACATTAGTTTTTGAGTGCCAATTATATTTCTGAAGGGCCTGATGCTGACAATTTAGTGTAATCAAAGAGAATCTTCCAGGCCTCTATAATATTTAATGTCCAAGAATAATTCAATATTATGCACTGGTGATTTGTAAATCGTTAATTTTGAAACATATATAATAAAGGCAGATGCCTTTGCTGTTTGATGAATACATTTATATTGCATTTATATTATCTCCCAAAATAAATAAAGTAGAAGTTTGACTGATAAGCTAAAATTCCAAAATAACCTAGATACTGATCAAATAATTTTCTTAGTGAAGCAGATAAGAAAAAAATCATTGGCATTGGAGGAATAAAAATAAAAAGCAAGATTCTGGTTTTATATATCTCCCCTTGCTAAATCCTTTAGGATGAGCTTCCAAATAACTTAGAAGTTAGCTTCCAAAAAACTTAGAAGCTGGCCCGTGGTAAGGCTAGAACAGAATCTGACTTCCCACCAGGGAGTGACAGATACCCAGACTGAGGTTTTTGGTCCTTGGGCCCCAGACAATACTGAGAGACCAGGAAGGAAACACCTAGAAAGTGTTCATACCACTCAAGCCAAACGGATAGAGGTAAAGCAGGTCCAGATTGAGTTTTAGGGAAAAGGGAATTGTTATTTTCATATGGTACATATTCAAAACTTCCTTTTTTGAATACATTTATTTTTTGAATCCTTCCACTAAAAGAGTTAACAAAAAAGATTAGGATGATATAATTTGTTCTGAAGTTTAGATGCCCTCCAGAGTAACTAGTGTTAGTCACACAGTCGTGTCTGACTCTGTGATCCCATGAACTGTAGCCCGCCAAGCTCGTCTGTCCATGGAATTCTCTAGGCAAGAACACTGGAAAGGGCTGCCATTCTCTTCTCCAGGATGTCTTTCAGACTCAAGGACTGAACCCAGATCTCCCTCATTACAGGCAGATTCTTTGCCGTCTGAGTCACCATTAAGTCAGTAAAATCAGGAGTAATGAGAAAGGAGGTAATTTCCATGTAGACAATAGTCCACAACATTTATTACATGGAACACATGTGTGTGGATGGGATAAAATGAGTTCTATGCCAAACAAAGCTTTTGAAAGTAATTTTTCTTAATGGGAAAATTATAACAGAAAAGAAAAACAGAATTTGAGAAACAGTTTGGCACTTCCCTATCTCTTGGAAATCTATAAGTCCAAATTGTTTTCAAACAGATGAAAACAGAGTTTTCATCTATTTGAAAAAAAAATTATTTTTTCAGAAAATAAGAAAGAAAACAAGATATTCCATAAACATATCTGAAATGTATGCTAGCTGCAGAGTCCAGCAACTGTGCTTTTAGTTCTACAAATGTATTGAGTTCTGCATTCTTTTATGTTTTTCATTTTCTAATAACCTCCTAAATATAAAAAATTTGAGTGTACTATAGGTTTGGAAAATTGCATTCAGCTGGCAATTCTGCTTAACATTAATATGTTACCCAATGCAAATAGTGCCATTCTGAAATGCATAGTAATTTACTCCTTATTTTAATCAATTAATTTAATTTCTTTAATTAATTTAATTTAATTACTTTTTAATTAATTTAATTTAATTATTTTATTTCTTTAAATTAATTTAAATTTCTTCATAGAAATTTTCTATTTTAACCATATAAATCACTTTAAATTTGTAAGCATCAAGTTTGATAAAATTGTGTTTGCTATTTTTAAATAACATATTTTATTCTAGTTATAAATTAAATATATGAACAGTGTAAAAAATTTGACAAATACAGAAAATCAAATGAATAAGCTTCTCATATAACTGTTATTCTTTATATATTACTGTATGTGATTTCTGTTGAAGTAATCCTTTATAATATTCAAATTGGACTATCTTTTGTTGGTTCCCCTCTTTAACTCCCAAACCCAGAGCATTATCTATGTAATGTATGCTGTTATGAATCAAAGATCTTGAAAGCCTGTGGAAAATTCTGAAAGAGATGGGAATACCAGACTACCAACCTGCCTCTTGAGAAATCTGTATGCAGGACAGGAAGCAACAGTTAGTACTGGACATGGAACACTGGTTCCACATAGGAAAAGGAGTGCATCAAGGCTGTATATTGTCAGCCTGCTTATTTAACTTACATACAGAGTACATCATGAGAAATGCTGGACTGGATGAAACACAAGCTAGAATTAAGATTGCCAGGAGGAACATAAATAACCTCAGATATGCAGATGACACCACCCTTATGGCAGAAAGTGAAGAACTAAACAGCCTCTTGATGAAAGTGAAAGAGGAGAGAGAAAAAGTTGGCTTAAAGCTCAGAATTCAGAAAATGAAGATCATGGCATCTGGTCCCATCACTCCATGGGAAATAGATGGGGAAACAGTGGCAGATTTTATTTTTGGGGACTCCAAAATCACAGCAGATGGTGACTGCAGCCATGAAATTAAAAGGCATTACTTGGGAGAAAAATTATGACCAACCTAGATATTCAAAAGCAGAGACATTACTTTGTCGACTAAGGTCCGTTTAGTCAAGGCTAAGTTTTTTCCAGTAGTCATGTATGGATGTGAGAGTTGGACTATAAAGAAAGCTGAGCACAGAAGAATTAATGCTTCTGAACTGTGGTGTTGGAGAAGACTCTTGAGAGTCTCTATGACTGCAAGGAGATCTAATCAGTCCATCCTAAAGGAAATCAGTCCTGAATATTCATTGGAGGGACTGATGCTGAAGGTGAAAGTCCAATACTTTGGCCACCTGATGGGAAGAGCTGACTCACTGGAAAAGACCCTGATGCTGGGAAAGATTGAAGGCAGGAGGAGAAGGGGATGACAGAGGATGAGATGGTTGGATGGCATCACCGACTCAATGGGCATGAATTTGAGTAAACTACAGGAGTTGGTGATGGACAGGAAGACCTGGAATGCTGCAGTCCATGGGGTCAGAAAGAGTCGGACACGACAGAGTAATTGAACTGAACTGATCTGAAGTATACCGATAAGAGCTTACTTCAAGATTCCATGAAGAAAATAACCAAAATTGAATATTATACCCAAGTACTTCAGGTTTTTTTTGTAATTAAAGTTACACTGAGTCTCCTTTTAATAGACGGGCTGCTTTACCAGACTTTGTGCTTTGATAAGAACACATAGTTGTTAGACATATTGGATTCCAGTCTTTCACAATTTTTTTCATTGACAGTGGAAGTTGACAGACTTGCTGTTCATTATATCACTAATTTACTAACAGTTCAGTTCAGTTCAGTCGCTCAGTCATGTCCGACTCTTTGCGACCCCATGAATCGCAGCACGCTGGGCCTCCCTGTCCAACACCCACCCCCGGAGTTCACTCAGACTCACGTCCATCGAGTTGGTGATGCTATCCAGCCATTTCATCTTCTGTTGTCCCCTTCTCCTACTGCCCTAATCCCTCCCAGCATCAGAGTCTTTTCCAATGAATCAACTCTTTGCATGAGGTGGACAGAGTACTGGAGTTTCAGCTTTAGCATCATTCCTTCCAAAGAAATCCCAGGGCTGATCTCCTTCAGAATGGACTGGTTGGATCTCCTTGCAGTCCAAGGGACTCTCAAGAGTCTTCTCCAACACCACAGTTCAAAAGCATCGATTCTTTGGCACTCAGCCTTCTTCACAGTCCAACTCTCACATCCATACAGGACCACAGGAAAAACCATAGCCTTGACTAGACGGACCTTAGTCAACAAAGTAATGTTTCTGTTTTTTAATATGCTATCTAGGTTGGTCATAACTTTTCTTCCAAGGAGTAAGCGTCTTTTAATTTCATGGTTGCAGTCACCATCTGCAATGATTTTGGAGCACCCCCAAAATAAGCCTGACACTGTTTCCACTGTTTCTCCATCTATTTCCCATGAAGTGATGGGACGGGATGCCATGATCCTCGTTTTCTAAATGTTGAGATTTAAGCCAACTTTTTCATTCTCCACTTTCACTTTCATCAAGAGGCTTTTTAGTTCTTCTTCACTTTCTGCCGTAAGGGTGGTGTCATCTGCATATCTGAGGTTATTTATATTTCTCCCGGTAATCTTGATTCCAGCTTGTGTTTCTTCCAGTCCAGCGTTTCCAATGATGTACTCTGCATATAAGTTAAATAAGCAGGATGACAATACACAGACAATACACGTACTCCTTTTCCTATTTGAAACCAATCTGTTGTTTCATGTCCAGTTCTAACTGTTGCTTCCTGACCTGCATACAGATTTCTCAAGAGGCAGGCCAAGTGTCTGGTATTCCTATCTCTTTCAGAATTTTCCACAGATTATTGTGATCCACAAAGTCAAAGGCTTTGGCATAGTCAATTAAGCAGAAATAGATGTTTTTCTGGAACTCTCTTGCTTTCTCCATGATCCAGCGGATGTTGGCAATTTGATCTCTGGTTCCTCTGCGTTTTCTAAAACCAGCTTGAACAACAGGGAGTTCATGGTTCACGTATTGCTGAAGCCTGGCTTGGAGAATTTTGAGCATTACTTTACTAGCATGTGAGATGAGGGCAATTGTGCGGTAGTTTGAGCATTCTTTGGCATTGCCTTTCTTTGAGACTGGAATTAAAACTGACCTTTTCCAGTCCTGTGGCCACTGCTGAGTTTTCCAAATTTGCTGGCATATTGAGTGCAGCACTTTCACAGCATCATCTTTCGGGATTTGAAATAGCTCAACTGGAATTCCATCACCTCCACTAGCTTTGTTCGTAGTGATGCTTTCTAAGGCTCACTTGACTTCACATTCCAGGATGTCTGGCTCTAGGTGAGTGATCTCACCATCATGATTTTCTGGACTGTGAAGATCTTTTTTGTGCAGTCCTTCTGTGTATTCTTGCCACCTCTTCTTAATATCTTCTGCTTCTGTTAGGTCCATACCATTTCTGTCCTTTATCGAGCCCATCTTTGCATGAAATGTTGCCTTGGTATCTCTAATTTTCTTGAAGAAATCTCTAGCTTTTCCCATTCTGTTCTTTTCCTCTACTTCTTTGCATTGATCATATCACTGTATAATTTGCTATGTCACTATAAGACATATTTGCATAGGTCTTATTTCTGAGCTCTCTAAATAAAATAGAGATCCATGTGCCTGGTTTTATGGCAATGCCTTAATGTTTTATTAGTACATTTTTGTGATAAGGTTTGAAATCAGGGCATATAATACCTCCAGCTTTGTTCTTTTTAAAATTACTTTGTGTAATAGAGGTTTTCTGTAGTTCTTTTAAAATTTTAGGATTACTTGTTCTGTAAAAAAATGCTGTTGATTTTTGATAGGGATTACATTGAGTTTATACATTTCTTTGTTATTATGGATATTTTAACAATATTAATTCATCTAATTCATAAGCATTGAATATATTTACATTCATTTGTGTCTTCAATTTATTTCATCAAACATCAAGCTTACAATTTTCATCATACTAGTTTTTCACCTCCTTGGTTAAATTTGTTTTTTTATTTCAATATTTTTAGTAATGCTTTTAAACATGCAGAATTATTGTGTTAAGTTATACTGTAAAATGCATCAGTTTTAGAACTTGCTGTTCTTCCTTGATTTTTTGTTTATAAAAGGATATTTTATGAACAGATAATTAAATACTTACATGATTTATCCTTCTTTGCTTAATGTCATACTCTATTTGAAATCATTTTACTGCATTATAAAAATGATGAATGTCAAGCAGAATTAAGCATAGATGCTTTTAATTATATACTGCAGGTTCAGAAAAGAAAAAAAAAAGGAAGACAATTAAAGCAAAATTGAAACAGACTTACAGATAAAAAGAACAAGCTAGTGACTGAAAGAAAGAAAGAAGGTTAGAGATGGACAAAACACATAGAGGGTTGAAGGTACAGACTGCCAGTTATATGCTTCCCTCATAGCTCAGTCGGTAAAGAATCCACCTGCGATGCAGGAGACCCTAGGTTCATTCCTGAGTTGGGAAGATTCCCTGGAGAAGGGAAAGCTACCCACTCCAGTATTCTTGTGCTTCCCTTGTGACTCAGCTGGTAAAGAATCTGCCTGCAATGCTGGAGATCTGGATTTGATCCCTGGGTTGGGAAGATCCCCTGGAGAAGGGACAGGCTACTCACTCCAGTATTCTGGCCTGGTACAGTCCATGGGGTTGCAAAGAGTCAGACATGACTGAGCGACTTTTACTTTCATCATGTTTATATGTATTTATATATAATATTATATTATAATATGGCCGACTTCCCTGGTGGCTCAGATGGTAAAGTGTCTGCCTACAATGCAGGAGACCCGGGTTTAATCCCTGAGTCGGGAAGATCCCCTGGAGAAGAAAATGGCAACCCACTTCAGTATTCCTGCCTGGAAAATCCCATGGATGGAAGAGCCTGGTAGGCTACAGTCCATGGGGTTGCAAATATGGGTGGTATTATTATACATAATGGTTATACAACATATTAATATTTATTAATGTATAATAATATATTCCACAGTATATTATATACAAATATACTAATATATTTGTATATAATAATATTATAATTAATATGCACTATATAATATCATATAATATAATATGGAGTGGGTTGGAGTGGCAACCCACTCCAATATTCTTGCCTGGAGATTCCAATGGCCAGAGGAGCCTAGTGGGCTACAGTCCATGGAGTCTCAAAGACTGAACACAACTGAAGTGACTAAGCACAAATAATAACAAGCAATGAAAAACAAAGGTTTAAAGTCAAAGAAACAGATCCATCATGGAGTCAGAATATGACAGGTTCTTTTGTGGATCAGAAATGAGGGAAGGTGAGGAAGCAAAGTAAAAAGGCCATTAATCCTGTAAACATCTAGAAAGGCAAGCTTCAGGCAGGGGATGTGCTCATTTCTTCTTTCCTGCCATCCACAGAGGGACAGGGTTCAGGAATTTTAGATTAACAGTCAGGCAGAGGGACAGGATTCTCTGAGGCAAGCTATTAAGTGTGATTATAATAACAAAAGCAACAAAAACAAAGTCAAAGAAACAGTTCCAACGTGGAGTCAGAATGGGCTTCTCTGCAACATATCTAGGGCTTTTCATCCTGAGATATTGTGACAGCTCAACAAGATAGAATTGAAAATAAAGAAAAATACAGTTTTAGACTATAGGTTAAAACATAGGAACGGATGGTTTAAAGGATGAATGATTTTAGGAGAGACTTAAAATCCCCAGGCTTCCCTGGTGGCTCTAACAGGAAAGAATCTGCCCACAATGCAGAAGAACCAGGCTGGATCCCTAAATTAGGAAGATCCCCTGGAGAAGGACATGGTTACACTCCAGTATTCTCACCTGGGAAATCCCATGGACAGAGGAGCCTTGCAGGCCACAGTCCATGGGATCACAAAGAGTCAAACATGACTGAGTGACTTTCACTTCACCTCAAAATCCCCAAATCATAGGGAACACTGTTCGGGATGATGTTTTGAATAAATATGCCTACTTTAGTTTCCTTGAAGAATCTCAATGAAATTCTAAAAACAGGTAATGACATTAATAATAGAAGAGCAACAACAAAAAGCTAACATTTTTATTATAAATGAAAGATAAATTAGAAAAGTTGATGTCAACTTAATGTAGACTAAAGAGGAACTGTTAGAGAAATGATTATGATAATGATGGTAATAATAAAGATGATGATATTTCTTTCTTTTTTTTTTTTTTTAAGATGATGATATTTCAAGTTGAATCCTGGAAAAATCACAGACTTGTTGCATAGACAGATATGAGAGAGATCATGATTATACTAATGTGTTTATTAATGGAAGCATAAAGTGAAGGATACGGAAGCCCGGCATACTGCAGTTCATGGGGTCACAAAGTGTCTGACATGATTTAGCAAATGGACTATGATAATAAAGTGAAGTGAGTCATTCCTTTAATGAATGCACAAGGGGTGTTTGAAAGAAGAACGTGGCCTACAGATGAGCTGATGGGCTGGGGATGGGAGGTCTGCTCAAATAAAGAATGTGCTGTGGGAGATTGCTTAAAAAAAGTATTGCATGGAGCCTCTGGCCTTTAGTCTCCAATGTAGAAAACTTCATGTTCCCAGTGACAAAGAGCAGACTAAACTTATTCAGTTGCTAAACTGTGTCTGCTCTTTGCAACCCCATGACTGCAACACACCAGGCTTTCCTGTCCTTCACTATCTCCAAGAGTTTGTTCAAACTCATTTACATTGAGTCAGTGATGACATCCAACTATGGTAGCCCCCTTCTCCTCTTGCCCTCAATCTTTCCCAGCATCAGGGTCTTTTCCAGTGAGTCAGCTCTTCACATCAGGTGACAAACAATAGTCCTTTCAATGAATATTTAGGATTGCTTCCCTTAGAACTTACTGGTGTTATTTCCTTGTTGTCCAAGGGACTCTCAAGAGTCTTCTCCAGCACCACAGTTTGAAAGCATCAATTCTTTGATGCTCAGCCTTCTTTATGGTCCAACTCTCACATCCATACATGACTACTGGAAAAACCATAGCCTTGACTAGACAGACCTTTGTTGGGAAAGTGATGCTTTTTAATACACTGTCTAAGTTTGTTATTACTTTTCTTCCAAAGAGCTAGCATCATTTAATTTTATAACTGCAGTCACCATCCACTAGACTAACTACAAATTCACAAATGTACTGGAAAGTTGCAGTGGGACTGTAACCAACTAGCTCAAAAAAATCTAAAGAGAGTTGATGACTGTAGGAAGAAAGGAGATGAGAATTCATGCTCACCTGGGGTGAACATAACTGAGCACATCTAAAAAGAGTCTATTTTGAGTATCTGAAGAGTTGGTGAGATCTGGGGCAAACAGATAAGACAATATGGAACACTCAGAGGCTGCAGAGATTTGAAATCTGTATTTTCTTGCAGAGGAATCTGACCAAACACTTACAAGGTGGGAACAAATCCCAAAGTATTCATTTCAGTGAAGAGTTTGAGAGAGAGAGGGAAATAGCAGTGGCTTTGCGGAGGTAAGAAACCATGCTTGGAGCCTTCCTTCACTTTTCCACCACAGAACAAATGCAATGCTGCCCTTAAGGTGTTAGTGAATATGGATCAGAGCTGGGAGAAGCTAGGAAGACAGGAGTGAGGAATTAGTACTGAATTCACAACTAGAACCTGGAAACCATAGGTAAACAGAAATCACACTCTTCATTTGTATAAACCATGTGACACATCCAAGGATTCTGTGGTATTCCAATTACACATAGCAAAAGTCTACAGATATATATATATATGTGTATATATACATATACATACACATATATATACACACACACACACACACACAAACCATTTTCCCAGAGTTATTTACATAAATTCAAATTATTCTTGTTTAGTTGCTAAGTCATGTCTGAGTCTTTGTGAGACCATGGACTATAGCCT
Organism: Budorcas taxicolor; assembly: GCF_023091745.1. NCBI lineage: Eukaryota > Metazoa > Chordata > Mammalia > Artiodactyla > Bovidae > Budorcas > Budorcas taxicolor. Next base: position 78,240,955 of record NC_068910.1, read on the forward strand.
GCCAGGCTCCTCTGTCCATGGGATTTCCCAGGCAAGAATACTGGAGTGGGTTGCCACTTTTTTACTCCAGGTGATAAATTCCAATAGTGTTAACTCCAACAGGACAGGATAACAGCAGCAAAGACAGACAATATTAGGTAACAAAGTTCTAACAGTCATGTTAGGGACAGAGTTTGAGTTGAGACCTGAGTGATAAGAAGTCATCATTCTAGGACTTGAGGTAGGGCCTTTCAGGGATTGGCAACAGCAAATACCAATACTCAAGGGCAGAAATAAAATCAGAAAATTCAGCTCTAAGAAGAATACTAATGTGAGTAGCTTCAGGTCAGAGGGCTTAGTTGTCTGTTGGCAGAGAGAAAAAGAGAGAATTCATCTTACATTACTATGTGCTGATCTGGCCCTTGCTGACTTCTCCAATATGCATCCTGCCACTCTCTTCCTTGCTTGTTGCATATGTCTGTCATCTCTGTTAATACCACTGAAGCAAAAATGCTAGTTACCTAAAAATTCTCACGTTCTCCTCCTCCACTCCCAGCCCTTTCTGTAGTGAGTCATTTCCTCCACCTGTGTCCACAGACACTCATCCCTATGAATGTTTCTTCAATTTCCATCTTGTTTCTTGAGCTATAACATAATTATTATGCATGTATCACACCTGATGAATCTGAGGTGCAAAGGTGCAAACTGATTTTCTAAACTTTATATGAGGAAGGGATGCAGCTGGGATTTAGAACAAGATGCCTTACTCCAGATACCATGCTTTTAATCAGTATACTTTAACACTTTTCCTTGCAACTTTTAACCATAAAATAAAGGAAACATAACAAAAACTTTGTTTCATTTCTAATATAGATTCTGATTAGCTTGGCTTTGCTGAAGTCAATAAAATGCAAATATGTAATTAATCATAATTTAGTATACAACATATTTAGCCTATGGGATGAGTTATTTTGATGACCACTTGTTCTCCTTAAACATGATTATCCAGTTCACTCTGCTGAATAAAAAAGCTATTCTTACATCCCCGTATGTAATACTTTTTCATTCACCACAGGGCCACACAATTTTCTTTACCAATACTAGAGATGCGAGAGCCATTAGATAGCAATTTGTCATAGGAAGTGAGCTCAACATTTTCTAGCTACTTCAAAAAGAAGCTCCCACATAGCTGAGTCATGGCTACATAATTCTTTTCTGAACACTATAGTCCCAGAGTTTCTAATTCAAAGGTAGAGATTTGGGAAGAGAGACAATGAGATTTTCTACATCCTGCAAGTTTTTTGATTTGCTCTGTTTTTAAAAACTAGCTTTGGTGAACTTAAAATTGTTCTTTCAGATTCAATGAATCATAGAGTTAAACTGTATATCCTAGAATTTAACCATAGATCAAGTGCAAACTTTAGTTTGTATAGTTTATATGTATGTGTGAGTTTTCCTCTTACTTCATGTATTCATAGATATTTCACAATTGGAATATCCATAATTGAAATTCATATTGAAAAAGGATTTGCTAGAAGCTAAAAGTAATTGCCACTTATGACCAGAAAGTTTGATTACATAAGCTAACCAACATGGTCAGTGTTTAAATATGAAATTAGATATTTAAAGTTTTGTAGAAACATTATCACTGGCTTTCATTATTCAACCACTATTATTCCATTGATTCAAGGAATAAATATTTAGTTTTTACTTTGAAAGATGTGAAAATCTAATAATTCATTGTATGGTGAACACTTGGATGGAAAACCACTTTGTCACATATATATTTCTCTTTTGCTTTTTATTATCTATATACCTACCTACCTATCTATCCCTCTGTCATCTATCTATCCATATATTTCACCAGCCATCTTTCCATATATATTTATTTATATCAATCTACATCTTTATTCATATACCTCTCAATATTATAAACATGACATAAAGCTTTTGCCCATCTTTCTACAAATGCAGCCATTGGTGACAAGGATACCATGATAGGCAATAATAACCTCTTTTCCTAGCATCTTCCAAAGTAACTTGCTCATAGTAAGAACTTTTTGAATGCTGTTCAGTGAATTAATTTATGATATTTTCTTCTAATAAATTGGCAAGAGCAATCATCAATCTCACATACCAAACAATTCATCTAAATGAACCAGTGGAAAAAGATGAGCTTCTGCAGGAAGATTTGGAAAATGTCAGTATATATAACCTTTACATAGCTTAGACCAGTTTCCTGTAACATGTTTTGTTCATTAACAAATATTTATTGAATGTTGACTTGGTACTAGTCGTCTTTTGAAGGGAATGGTATTGAGGAAAAGAAACAAACAAACATATGCAGAAGTGAATCACTATACTGTACACCTAAAACTAATATAGTATTAGAATTCAACTATACTTCAATTAAGAAAAAAAACTTCTTGAGTAAACATGCATATGCACACAAAAATTTTTGTGCAGATACACATATCACCATTCTTCTGTATGTGATGTCGTGCATAGAAGGGGCACTAGGTACAGTGGAATCTGGAGGTGCCGAGTGCAGTGAGGATTAACAAGGCTGCATTACTGGACAAATAGAGCAAAGCCCCTCATTCTGGTTACTCTCTAGATGTTGGCACCTACAAAGAGAAAATAGCAAAGGTCTTAGAGCGATATCTCTAGTAGCACAGGGAGTTCAGCTTGGTTCTCTGTGATGACCTAGTTGGGGGAAAAGAGGAAGGCTCAAGAGGGAGGGTATATATGTATACTTATACCTGATTTATGTTATTATACAGCTAAGTAACACAACACTGTAAAGCAATTATACTCCAATAAAAAATAAAATAATCTTAAAAAATTAAAAACATCTTAGGGTGAAAAGCTAGAAAAGGAAAAAATGAAAAAATAGACAAAAGCAAATGAAAGCACCCTTGGGCTCTTCCAGAGTTTACACTCTAGTTTAACAAGATGACAGCTCACAAGCAATGTGTCTGTGTGTGTAGAGAGAGAGAGAGATAAAACATAATAGAGGAAAAGTCAAAGTTGTATGATCATAATCTTTAATATGATCAGCATGATTTTTGAGTATCATGAAAGAAATGTGGAAATAGAAGAGCAGTTCAAGGTATTAGATACAAATATTGTATTTTTATCTTCAAGTAAGGCACAAATTGTATTCACAGTTGTGGCTTACTGTCACAATCTACAAGATAATTCATATCAATGAAAAGAATAGATTTATAGGAACTGTCATATAATCATTTGATAAGAAAATTGATTGCTTAGTTACCATCATAATTTTAGAGAGGATAAAAAGATTTTTGACTTCCCCACAAGCTCTCTTTTTTAACCTGATTTTATGCCTGAAGCAAAACTGTACATTGATTTCCTCAAGCAAATTACTTATACAGAAGTATGATGACAACTCTTCTGGCAGTCCTTAGATAAATGATAAATAATAGTTATTACTGTGTCTATGTCTTTTTGAATTATTTGTTTACAGCTATAGAAACAGATCAGGTTATCTTTAGCCAAATAAAGTAATCTATGGGAAAAATATGGGATCCCCCAAAGAATCAAAGCAAAGCTATAGTAAGGAATTCTTGAGCAGGTCTTAAACAGGAGAAAATCTGTAGTTCATTATAAATCAATGGAAACTCTCCCTAGCAAACAAAGACAGGTGGAATTACCTAAGTAAATGAATTAACACACTTCTATAGGAACTGTGAAACAGTGAATTCTTGTCTTATTCTTCTTCTTCCAGTTAAGACCACTGTGCCCTGATACCTCATGCTGGAATTAAGCTGCATATTTTTACTTTCATACATGCTATACATTATGAAGAAGCCTTGTGGTGGATTACGATGAGAATCATCAGTGGACTGTAATGTTTTCATTGCTTTATTTATCTTTACGTCTTATTTCTACTACACTCTCTGAAAGTGTGTTAGTCTCTCAGTTGTGTCTGACTGTCAACCCCATCGACTATAGCCCACCAGGCACTTCTGTCCATGGAATTCTCCAGGCAAGAATACTGGAGTGGGTAGATACCCTGCTTCAGGGAATCTTCCCTACCCAGGGATCAAACACAAATCTCCTGCATTTCAAGCAGATTCTTTACCAACTGAGCCATCAGGGAAGTCCTAACTATGTTCTCTACTCAATGGTAGCATGGCATTTTAAATATCTTACAATAAAAATACATATTACCAAGTTCTTATCTCTCTTCCTTTATTCTACTCATCACGTTTATTAGACCTGGCCTATAGTGGTATTTTAGATCCTAATGGGCAAATATAAATTCTTAAATGCAATGTCAAGAACTGGGTCTCTACCAAAATAATCTCAATATTTGCTCACTTTCAAATATTAATGACACATAGTTGAATATGCTGAAGTGCATTGATGTGTGTATTTGATGCATATTATTCACTTATCCTCATATCAATAATTTAACAATTCCTATTTACTCATATATTTAATCACATCATTCAGAGTTTATAGTACAATATTATGACTAAGTTATAACTACCTTAATTTTGTTTTGGATTATAAAACCCTATCTCCCAATCTCTTAATAATTCATCACATCAGCGTCCACTAGGACAGTCTTGTTTAGCCTGTATGTATTGGTCGTTACCCTCACAGCATACCATCAGTTCTGCATTTCTGAATTGACAAAATCTTGAGGCTGGTTCTTCTGTTCATTGGAACAGGGGATAATTCAATCAAAGTAGAATTAAAAAATAGAAAAAGCTAAAACAAAATCAAGAACTAGATAAAGAATGAAAAAAAGGCAGGAGAGGGAATGAATAGAGATAATAAAAACTTACCCTTACTTAAACTAGTGACAGAACAAGGATGATCATAGATATTTCTATTAGGAATCAAGAGCTCTTTCCTGAAGAAGTTAGAAGCTTCTGGCAAAGTGACTGAATTTCAAAACTAATGAAGCTGAGAAGTGTATCAGTCTCCTAATTATTGAGTTTTCTATGACAATTTATTTTCCATCATATTTGTTTCTTTGGGTTTTCCTTCAGCTTGCAGATAATTTTTGGCCCTCTTCATTTAACATTTTACTGTTCAATGTTTTATCACTTGCTATTACTTAGTATCATTTAATATTTAGAAACATGATCTATTCATACAAATTATTGTTTTTTTCTACATATGTACATATTTCTACATTTCTCAGTTCTCTGCCTTTTCATTCAATTTAGTTTTTCCTCTCAAAGTTTCTATTTCTCTTTTTTGCCATCTCCTTCTCGCTTTCCCTCTTATTTCTACTCCCTTTCTCATTTTCTCTGTTTCTCTCACTTATTATTTTAAAGAAGCTCTGCTGTGGGCAAGAGAGAGACAACTTTTCAATTTATTCCTCAGCCAGTGATGAAATATGCCTACAGGCAATACTAGATTGTTGCAGCAAAATAATCTGGAGAGAAGATGAACAATCACATTTTCTGCTGTCACTGTTTATGATGATGGCCTTGCCAAAGTAGTTTACTGGAGCCGATGTCTAAGACAAACTATACACAAGCAAGGCCATCGTTACTTTAACATCACAGTGCAGGGGACTGAAGACTTCAATCTGCAGGTTTGCTTTGGATTTTTTTTTTTTTTTTTTCAAATCAACCCACTCTACCTTGATTAATAGGTAGTAAGGTAAATCTACTCTTCCATTTTAAAGTAAGTGTCTCAGGGTCAATAATTTAATTTCTCCTACTGGACTTTTTATAGGTACAAAATGGTCAAATGTTTTCTTGCTGAAAATAAATTGTGTGTGTCATGTCCAGCCTGTTTTTTTTTCCCCCCTGTATATATACGACTTGACTTTCTACAGTCTTGTTTGTTTTAGTGAAGTGAGTTGCTCCATTAGAAGAAGATTATGTGGACTGTCACACATGACCTAAATGTTGGACTTGGTGACTTGGTGATTAAATGCTGGATTTTGTTTATTTATAAAAGTTGCTATAAATTTATGCAAAATACTGTACTTATAAGTAATAGACACAAAATAGAAAAACTAAGAAGTCTACTGGAGAACTAAATTTTGAGACAACAAAAATTCAGATATTTTTCTAAGAGAAAAAAAATGCTACTACACCTCTGCCTAGTCTTATCAGTCACTTTCACTTTATAATTTCTTTTGAAAGTCCAGCATACTGTATTAAAACATTTAATTACACCCTAAGTTAAAGACATTAATCAAATTGTATTGATGAGGTAAATACTCTAAGATCTTACTTTATTCTGTTTCTATCCTGAGCCTTACCATCCTAATAGGGCTTCCATAGTGGTAAAGAACCTACCTGCTAATTCAGGAGACACAGGTTCAGTCCCTGGGTTGGGAAGAGCCCCTGCAGGAGGGCATGGTAGCCCACTCCAGTATTCTTGCCTAGAAAATCCCATGGACAGAATAGCCCAGTGAGCTACATACAGTCCATGGGATCCCAAACGACTCAACAGTGACTGAGCAAGCATGCACTCACGCACACGTTATTCTAATAAGATTGTCTACATGTCCCTGCTATTGAGATTCCTGGAAACGGGTGCCTTGTTCCTGTCTTTTCCGAGACTAGGAAAAGAGAATTTCTAAGTACTGGAGTAAAATGATATCCCAGGAAAGAGTGAATCCTTCCCCAACACGTGCCTTGGAAATAACATTTTGGTGAAATGTGTAATGTCCTTCTACAGAAAAGATGGAGAAAAAAATTCCTAAACTTGGTATTGCCAGGTAAATTAACATTCTTCCTTCAAAACCTCAGTTCCCCACATCAGACTTGTTATATTCTAAGATTTATTATTACAAAAAAGCAACGAAATAAACACCATTGCGGGTGAGACCAAGTATGGGAAAAACTCAAATACTAATGACTACTAGGGACTAGAATATTCATACCAGGGGGACAAGCTATACAGTTTGGATGACATGAATCCTAATGGGAAATCTTACTGAAAACAAAATATCCTTCTCATATGCAACTAAAAGCATCAATACCTTCCTTCCACACTCAGATAAATACTGAATTTCATCTCCTTTCTGTTATTCACCTAGGACTTAATGTTCTCTTCCCCACTCCAGTACTCTTGCCTGGAAAATACCATGGATGGAGGAGCCTGGTAGGCTGCAGTCCATGAGGTCGCTAAGAGTCGGACACGACTTCACGACTTCACTTTCACTTTCACTAACGTTCTCTTCTGATCAAAACTCCTCTCTGGCAAGTACTCAATACATATTTATTGTTATTATTATTAATTTAGATCTGTATCATAATTCATATAGTCTGTTACAATTAGTTGTTTGTTTACAAAAATCAATTTCTTATTTGTTCAAATAACTAACTATGCATAGAAAATTATCTTCAAAATAAAAGAACAAAAAAGTTCATCTCAAACATAACTCTAAATCCCCCTGAGTTGGGAACAATGGTTTTGTCTATGTTTAACACATATAAAGCATGGAAAATTTCCCTGAAAAATTCAAAAGACTTTCATTGACATCAAATATCTTTAAGAGAGAATATTTGGAGGGTTTGTTGTAAATGAATCACAATATGTGGATTAACTTTCCCACATATTATGCAAAATTCAAAAATTAAGTGGAAGAGTTTCAAAGAAGTATGCTTTGAGTTTTGTCAATTAAAATTAAGGTAGAATTAGTGAAAATGTGTTTTTTTTTCCATTTAGTCATTTATGAATGTTAGAGTTAGACTCTAAAGAAAGCTGAGCATCAAAGAATTGATGCTTTTGAACTGTGGTGTTGGAGAAAACTCTTGAAAGTCCCTTGGACTGCCAGAAAATCCAACCAGTCAATTCTAAAGGAAATCAGTCCCTAATATTCATTGGAAGGACTGATGTTGAAACTGAAACTCCAATACTTTGGCCACTTTATGTGAAGAACTGACTCCTTAGAAAAGACTCTTATGCTGGGAAAGATTGAAGGGGGGAGGAGAAGGGGGTGACAAAGGAAGAGATGGTTGGATGGCATCACTGATTTGATGTACATGAGTTTCAGCAAGCTCTGGGAGTTGGTGATGGGCAAGGAAGCCTGGAGTGCTGCAGTCCATGGGGTTGCAAAGAGTCGGACATGACTGAGCGACTGAACTGAGAATTAGTGACATCCTTAAGAGGTCAACAGCATAGTGAGTTGGTTTGTTTTGAATTCTGCAGGCATCTCTACACACTTTGGAAGCAGACACACTTTCCCATGTACTAACTGCATAACTTTGAACAAATTCTTTACTTTCTTGAGCTTCAATGTCCTCATATATACAATGGAATTAGTAATACTTAACTCACAGTGCTTAACCCACAGCTGTGTAGGTTCAGTGCATACTTAATTGCTCAGTTGTGTCCAACTCTTTGTGACCCTTTGGACTGTAACCCACCAGGTGCCTCTGTTCATGGGATTTTTCAGGCAAGAATACTAGAGTGGGTTGCCACTTTATTCTCTGGTGTGGATTCAGTAAAAACGTTTAATTTATGCATAACACTTAGAAGATATGTATACTTGTGTGAACATATGTCTTAATTATATAAGTGTGTATATATGTGCTTTATATGTGTGAATGTGCATGGGTAAATATGTGTGTGAGTACATGGTATTTACAAAGGTGTGTGTAAGTATGTGTGTTTATATGAGTGTGTATGTATATATAAGACTCTTTGAAGGTAATTATGTATGTGTGTGATTGTGCAAATGTATGATAGTGTGAGTGTGTCAGTATGTACATACATGTATTTCTGTGCCCATATGCTGGATGCCTCTTTTCACTGTAGAAGTAATAGGTTGTGAACTATAAAAATCAGCTGGATCGAATGTGCAATGGTATTAACCTGGCACATATATTGGAGTTTTAAAAAAACTTTATTGACTTTATATTGATAATAACACTTAACATGAGTTTTACATTCTTAATAAAGTTTAATAATATGATGGAATGTTGTTGACTATAGAAACAAAGTTGTATAGTAGATCTCCAGGGCTTGCTGATGCCACTTAACTGAAAGTTTATGTCAATAAATTAGTAACTTCTGTTCTTACTTCTCCACCAACCACTGGAAACCACCATTTCACTCTTTGATTTTATAAATCTGACAGTTTTCCATATCTCATATAAATGGAATCATGTAGTTGTTTTTCTTTGACTGGCTTACTTCTAAACTCTTTTCTTGACTCCACCTTCATTCCTATCTAGTCAACTCCCACACTATCATCAAAGCTAGCTTGTTTTTTAACAAAACTTAACCATGTGCTCAGAGAAGGCAATGGCACCCCACTCGAGTACTCTTGCCTGGAAAACCCAATGGAAGGAGGAGCCTGGTGGGCTGCAGTCCATGGGGTCGCTAAGAGTAAGACACGACTGAACAACTTCACTTTGACTTTTCACTTTCATGCATTGGAGGAGGAAATGGCAAACTACTCCAGCGTTCTTGCCTGGAGAATCCCAGGGATGGGGGAGCCTGGTGGGCTGCCATCTGTGGGGTCGCACAGAGTCGGACATGACTGAAGCGACTTAGCAGCAGCAGCAGCAACCAGTTGCCACAGGTGCTTCCCAGGTGGTGCTAGTGGTAAAGAACCTGCCTGCCAGTGCAGGAGATGTAAGAGCCGTGGATTCAATCACCGTGTCTGGAAGATTCTCTGGAGCAGGGCTTGGCAATCCACTCTAATATTATTGCCTAGGAAATCCCATGGACAGAGGAGCCTGGCATGGTACAGTCTATAGGATCGCAGAGTTGCACATCACTGAAGAAACTTATATGCAGAGTACATCATGAGAAATGCTGGGCTGGAAGAAACACAAGCTGGAATCAAGACTGCCAGGAGAAATATCAGTAACCTCAGATATGCAGATGACATCACCCTTATGGCAGAAAGTGAAGAGGAACTTTTGATGAAAGTGAAAGAGGAGAGTGAAAAAGTTGGCTTAAAGCTCAACAGTCAGAAAACGAAGATCATGGCATCCGGTCCCATCACTTCATGGGAAATAGATGGGGAAACAGTGGAAACAGTGTCAGACTTTATTTTGGGGGCTCCAAAATCACTGCAGATGGTGACTGCAGCCATGAAATTAAAAGACGCTTACTTCTTGGAAGAAAGGTTATGCCCAACCTAGATAGCATATTCAAAAGCAGAGACATTACTTTGCCGACTCAGGTCCATCTAGTCAAGGCTATGGCTTTTCCATTGGTCATGTATGGATGTGAGAGTTGGACTGTGAAGAAGACTGAGCGCCGAAGAATTGATGCTTTTGAACTGTGATGTTGAAGAAGACTCTTGAGGGTCCCTTGGACTGCAAGGAGATCCAACAAGTCCATTCTGAAGGAGATCAGCCCTAGGATTTCTTTGGAAGGAATGATGCTAAAGCTGAAACTCCAGAACTTTGGCCACCTCATGAGAAGAGTTGACTCATTGGAAAAGACTGATGCTGGGAGGGATTGGGGGCAGGAGGAGAAGGGGATGACAGAGGATGAGATGGCTGGATGGCATCACTGACTCGATGGACATGAGTCTGAGAGAACTCCGGGAGTTGGTGATGGACAGGGAGGCCTGGCGTGCTGCGATTCATGGGGTCACAAATGGACACGACTGAGCTGAACTGAACTGAACTGAACCGAACTGAACTGAAGCAATTTACGATACAGGTATGCACCATTTTCCATGATTTTATAAAATATGAAAGGGAGTTAAGGATTTGGAGGAGAAGAAAATTTGAATATGTACTTCTCAAGGGCCATATTTGTTTGGGTAAATGTCCACTGTCCAATTTTTAACACAGCTTATGATAAGAGTAGAGTGCACAAAAGTATCTGTTGAATTGAATAATTAATTAAGAACAATATCTCCTTAAAGAGACAACCTATCATTTATAAATTCCTACTAACAAAAAGAGAAAGCAGTACTTAGTATATTGCAAGTTTTCAAAATATTATTTGAATTAACAGCTGTGAAAACACTGATGATTCACTCTAAAGTGTAAAATAATTATAATATCTAAAATGTGTCTCTGCTTTAAGGATGATTCTTATTTTGAGAAAATCAGATCAGCAATATCCAGCACAAACTTTAATGGTATGAAAATACTAATAACATGAAGATGAATTTGAAAATGAATTTAAAAAGTGAAAAACAGGCAGTGATGAATGCCATGACTAATGCTTTAATTTCTACAGAAGCTCAACTGAATTCTAGGAAAATTATAATAATTTAATTTCCCTTGAATGGAATTCTTTCAGAATTGTGAATGTTAAAACTCTCTCTGAGCGATGAGGCATCTTTGGGAACGATGTTTTATTTTTCCAGTGAGATAACTAACAGAAAGGGCTGTCTTTCCTTTGCTGGGATGTGTCCTGATAGGCTGGGCTGACCAGAACTGCTGCAATTGTTTTGCTACCTGTATTGAAGTGAAATCAAATTAAGAATGGCACAATTAAGATGTTTAAAGGGGACTTCCCTGGTGGCCCAGTGGTTCCACTGCATGGGGCATGGGTTCGGCCCCTGGTCAGGGAACTAAACATTACACGTGTTTAAAAAAAAAAAAAAAGATGTTTAAAGAAGCTACATCCTTGAAAATATTGTTAAATGGATGACTAATTCACCTATTTCTTTTTTTCTGTGTCTTTAGTTTCCTTTCAACCTGATTTACTTGCATACTTTGTAACCTGCCTAAAAAATAGGGAATTAGACTAACATACCAAGGTTTCATGAGCTATATTTTTAACATGATAAAGTTAATACTTGATGGATTACTTAATTAGAGCTATTGTAAATTAGTGAAGTGTTAATTGCTCAGTCATGTCCGACTCTTTGTGACACCATGAACTTTGTGACACCTACCAGGCTGCTCTATCCGTAGAATTCTCCAGGCAAGAAATTTGGAATGGCTAGCTAGCCACTTATCCAGGGGATTGTCCTGACTCAGAGATCAAATCTGGGTCTCCTGCATTGCAGGAGTCACCAGGGAAGCCCAACTTCTCTTCCACTTATAGCTTGTACTTTATTTTTAATACCTTTAATTCATAAGAGATGCCTGTGTGCTAAGTCTCTTCAGCTGTGTCCGACTCCTTGTGACCCTATGGACTATAGCCCAGCAGGCTCCTTTGTCCATAGGATCCTCCAGGCACGAATACTGAGGTGGATTGCCATGCCTTCCTCCAGGGAATCTTCCCAACCCAGGGATCAAACTGCGGTCTCTTCTGTCTCCTGCATTGACAGGCAGATTCTTTACCACTAGCACCACCTGGGAAGCCCCATTTACAAGACAACCAATCATAATAGAGTTAATTATGCACTTCCATTCATAATATACACCTTAACATGCAAACATATAAAAATTCTCTCCTTTTCTCTCCATAAGATATAAATACATTTAAGAAAGAAAAAAGCAATTACTAAGGAAGGAAAAGTGGAGAAGACAATGGCACCCCACTCCAGTACTCTTGCCTGGAAAATCCCATGGACGGAGGAGCCTGGTAGGCTGCAGTCCATGGGGTCGCTAAGAGTAAGACACGACTGAACAACTTCACTTTGACTTTTCACTTTCATGCATTGGAGGAGGAAATGGCAACCCACTCCAGTATTCTTGCCTAGAGAATCCCAGGGATGGGTGAGCCCGGTGGGCTGCCGTCTATGGGGTTGCACAGAGTTGGACACGACTGAAGTGACTTAGCAGCAGCAGCAGCAAGGAAGGAAAAAAAAAAAAAAACAATTAGTAAATTACTTTGTTATATCTTTTTTATTTTCTACATGAGATAGTATATCAGTGTGGATGTCTTTGATCATCCACTTTGTCATAAAATCACACCTAATTTCTTAAGTGGTGTAGCAAACTGGGACTTCCCAGGTGGCTCAGTAATAAAGAATCCAGCTGCCAAGCAGAAGACACAGGCTCCATCCCTGGGTCAGGCAGATTCCCTGGAGAAGGAAATGGCAACCCACTCCAGTATTCTTGCTTGGAAAATTTCATTAACAGAGTAGCCTGGTGGGCTACAGTCCAAGAAGTCACAAAGACTTGAACACGCCTTAGCAACGAAATAGCAGCAGCAGCAAACTGACACATACATGTTGACCACCTAATACTATTTTTTCACTATCTTCTGAAAAAGGTTAAGGTAAGGTAGAATTGAATTGAGTATCTCTTTTCTTTAAACTCTGTGTGGCAAATTTTGAAAGCTCAACAGAGTAAACATGTGTACTTTAAAAAACACAGTGACAATGAATGTTTGGTTATACTTATTACTTAGAGGGGTAAGTTTCATGAATTGTTTGACACTACTCAAGTCATCTGAATCTGGGTAGCCTTAATTTTTCTAAGATTACTGATATTATCTTTGAGAGAATCAAGCAAAGGTTCCAGTGTTCTTTCCTAGCACACTTTTTTATTTTTCAAACTTTTTGATACAGGACAGAGATTTATCAAATTGTTCAAAAGAGCATCAGCACAGTTAAATCTTGCCTAATTCTAATTCCAATCATGGATGGAAAATGGTGTTTTTTACTTCAACTTGTTACAGGAAGCTGTATTACAAACTTGGAAGAATTATAAAGACTAATAAATTGTACAGGCATTTGTTCTCAAATTCCATAATTTTCTCTTTGATAGAAACTGAGTTTAAAATATAACATGCAATTGTTCACTATAAATCCACAAAACTATGTACAATTGATGGATCAAGAAGTTGTAAAATATATTAAATTCACAATCAGCAAAAACTCAGAGATCACGTAAAAATACCAATCTGATACAAATTCATAGAAAATGTCCTAAACTTGAGTACATATTAAAGTAGCTAAAGGTGTAATATAAATCTCAGCAGATAACCATGGAGAATTAGGAATGAGGAGATGGTTTTACATTCCTTATCATGTTTTCTATTTGAAGTTGCTTAATTTGTATTCTCTATGATGCTTCTTTCTGTATGCAAAATCTTTATTCTGATCGGAAATGAGAAATGAATCCAAGTATCATTTTGTTGACTTGGCTTAGTCTAGCATTTTTTTTTAAATTACATTGGATGCCTTTCTCATGAGGCAGAGATGGTAGTCAATTCTTAGTGTAAGAACAATAACTTCCTTCTCAATAAACATGTGCACATTTAGAATTCTCCTATCAGTCCAGTTCAGTTCAGTTCAGTCGCTCAGTCATGTCTGACTCTTTGCGACCCCATGAATCACAGCACGCCAGGCCTCCCTGTCCATCAACTCCCGGAGTTGACTCAAACTCATGTCCATTGACTCAGTGATGCCATCCAACCATCTCATCCTCTGTCGTCCCCTTCTCCTCCTGCCCCCAATCTCTCTCAGCATCAGAGTCTTTTCCAATGAGTCAACTCTTCGCATGAGGTGGCCAAAGTACTGGAGCTTCTTCAGCTTTAGCATCATTCCCTTCAAAGAACACCCAGGGCTGATCTCCTTCAGAATGGACTGCTTGGATCTCCTTGCAGTCCAAGGGACTCTCAAGAGTTTTTTCCAACACCACAGTTCAAAAGCATCAATTCTTCATCACTCAGCTTTCTTTTGATACTATACACATAAACACATTTTTTTTAAAAGAATCACCTTTACCTATTAATGTCTTGCCTCTTAATCAAACATTTCACTAGGAGAGTGTCTGGTATATAAAATTAATGTCAAAGAACAGAAGATTTCTTAGCTAAAATAATTAAGGAAGTTCAAGATGGACAGGGAGGCCTACTGTGCTGCAATTCACGGGGTTGCAAAGAGTCGGACACGACTCAATGACTGAACTGAACTGAACTGAAGAATGGAATCAAACATAACAATATAAACTTATCTCAAGCATTTGATTTTACTTATTTTAATCTAAAATTGTAAGTATGCAATTTGCTACGTGCAATTAATACTAATTGCTAATTAGTTAGCAATTAGCAATAATTGCTAATTAATACTTGCAATGTTACTTTTTATGTATCAAGGGCTTCCCTACTGGCTAAGCTGGTAAAGAATCAACATGCAATGTGGGAGACCTGTGTTTAATCCCTAGGTTGGGAAGATCCCCTGGAGAAAGGAATGGCTACCCATTCCAATATTCTGGTCTGAAGAATTTAATGGACTGTATGGTCCATGGGGTTGCAAAGAGTCAAACATGACTGAGAGATTTCACTTTCAGTTCACTTCAATTTACTGAGTGCTAGGAACAAAGTTATTTTTAAAAGTTAATATCTTTTTTAGTAGATAGACATTTCTTTAATGAAGTAAAGGAATTTTTTTTTTTAATATGGGTTCAACTGATTGGGGTTCAAACACATATTGTTCCTATATACCTCACCAGTAGCGCATTTTCTAAAAAAATCTGCAAGTTTCCATTTCTTTAAAGTAGCCTGAAAATTTTGTCAGTGGCACAGGAATCTGAAGTCAAGATTCCTTTGAAAGTTTACCCCTTATTTGCAATATTTACATTTTGTTGTCCATGCCTTTTTTAAAAACTTTAAAATTTTAATTTATTTGCATTCCTTTAGTCTTTCTTAGCTAATCAATTTGTTTCCATAGGGAAAATAGCATTCATGCTCATATTTTATTTGATAATGTTTTATTTGTCTAAATTATGGATTTAAAATATCAATTGAAAAATTCCCTGCTGATCTAATGGTTAGGACTCCATCCCTTTCTCTTAAAGGCATGAGTTCAATCCTTACCTAGGGAACTAAGTTCTGTACAGTGTGGCCAAAAGATAAATTACATATGTATATGAAAGTGAAGTTGCTCAGTCGTGTCTGACTCTTTGCGACCCCATGGACTGTAATCTACCACACTCCTCTGTCCATGGGATTTTCCAGGCAAGGGTACTGGACTGGGCTGCCATATCCTTCTCCAGAGGATCTTCCTGACCCAGGGATCAAACCCAGGTCTTCCTCATTGTAGGCAGACGCTTTACCAGCTGAGCCACCAGGGAATGTGTATATATATATATATATATATATATATATATATATACATTCTTTGAACATGAAATAATAAAGTTTGGGAAACAATGCAAAAGGATTCTTGGTGAGTCTAAAATGCATATGCCAAGAGAAGTACCAGGCCTAATGGAATGAGCACCAGGTGGGAGAGGTGTTAGGGTGAACAAATGCTTCACTGGATCTTAGCCAGAAGGCCGAGAAGCGATAGTGGGATAGACAGAGAGAAGACAGCGCAGGCTATAATGGCACTAAATTACAAGCAGGCTTCTTATGAGATCTTTTGCTGTATGTTTACCAATCTTAAAAATGTGCCCGCCCGCATGTACACTAATTTCACATTCTATCCCCCACTTAATCCTACTGTCTTAATGGTATTATACTACTGTCAGCTTTACTTCATAGATATTGGTCTTGAGGGTTACGGTTGGTAATATTATAGTTCTATTAAACAAACAAACAGAGCAGAAATAGAACCTCTCTCCTGTTTCTAGAACCATTCTGAATAGACAGAAACAAGTATAGCAGAATCTGTGAGCCTGTTGAGACAAAGATCAAGACACTTCAAATGGATAAGGAAATAACTGATCGTGTTTAGGAAACTGCAAAGAAAATTATGACATGTAGACAGCATTTGATAGGAACATATCCATGAATATTCTAATCAATCTTTCTAGTCTAGACTTATACTGAACATACTTCAAGGAGTAAAACCATTTAGAAGAAAAACATTGTTTATGAAAAGCTGTTTTTTTTCTTATTATTCAAAATGGGCACAGCTTTACTAAGACAGTAAGGGAGCAATTTTTTTTGAGATTGTATTATCCAGTATTATGTTATTGAAAATTATTAACAACTACGATAAATTAAATCCTGTTGACATTCAAATATTTACCTTTATTTAATTCTCATCTCAATAATGATATAGTTGATTCCATCTGACAGTAAATATCTGTCTCTCTTTCTCTCTTTTTTAATCTTCTAAAATATCTGCTACTTTCACCTGTCACTTTCATTTCATCTGAGCTTTACTGTGAAAGGCACCTTGGTGAACAATAGTACACAGCTGGATAGTGTGTAGACTCTGGAACCAAACAACCCCAAATGAATTCTGTGTGTAACACCTGGCAGTGATGTAACTTTTGGGCAGGCAGCTAAATTCTATATACTTAATTTGCTCATCTGCAAATTGAGATAATAATACTGCTTACTTCAACAGAATGTTAAAAAGTTTAAGTAATATGTAACACTAAAAATACCACCTGCATCAATAAATGCTACAAGTGTTGGTTACTAGTACCCACTTTTATATTATTTAGATACTTGAATAATTATTTGATTTACTATATAGACTATTTACACTGTGATAAATAAGAATAAAATTATGTGAACTATTTATTTTTATGTAAGCACAAGTTATTATTTTCCAAAAATTCAAACTCAGCCATCAATACACACTTCTGTGTTTCACTACAAATACAGTCTAGATAAAAGAACAATCTACAAGTTAAGGAAGAGCTAAATTTCTCTGCTTCAAATGTGCAAAATCCTTTTGATTATCTGTAATACTGATTTTTCAGAAGTTATTTAACTCCCAGTGATAATGTTTGTATCTCTGATCCTTAATTCAGCAGATTCAAATAAGCCAAAATGCAGAAAATATTAGAAAGAAGAAATGTTAAATTCCTTGTAGGTTTAACCCTATGTTTTCTGTGTCCAAGAGTAAAGGAAGACTGCCCAAAGTCTTTAAAAGTGACTTAATGAGTCTTTTTCTCACTAAAATGTTAAATGATGCAAAAACTTAAAGGACCCAGAATTTATATACATTCTGTGAAGTCACTGGATTCCAAGACAGGCACAGGTGCTAAATAATTATCAATGACTGTCACAATTTGATTAAACATCTTTTGAAAGGAGCTGTCATACTCTGGTATAAAATAACCCCTCAGGAAAGTACAGATCTCTGTGTCAGTAAAAATAGGGAAAAATGGCTAAGTACACAAAAAAGAATCATCTTAAAGACAGAAAGAAAAAGGGCAATGAGTTCAAAGAGAAGAATCATCTGTTAAAAAGGATACACGGTTATATTTTTTTCAATTTGTGTCTTTTCCTGGCTTTTTCATATTCTTTCTCAAGAGTTTGAGAAAGTCATTTAATCAATTCCAGTGCCTTATTTATAAAATAGCTGCGTTTTAAAAGTTTGATAAGCTAAAAATATGTATATTTACATTTGTAATTCATGTATCTTACTTGAGGCTTTAAAAACTTCACTCTAATGTAGTTTTCCACTTCATTCTCCCAATCCCCAGTTTTGCAATTATTATTCTTTTCCACCTTTCCTTCTCTTTTTATCCTTCTACTATTTTTACTGAGGCGATCCAAATTTTGTGGCCAGAAGCTTATACAAATCTGAGGAACCTCCTTAAGAAAAATCATACACATGTGTAAACATAAGAGTGCCATAAAAGTGACCTTCTAAATGAAGGTTCTGAAGTATAAGCTTCCTTAGTTTCATTATAAATTCACCATGTCCATAATGACTTACCAGCACTCACCCATATTCACTAATATCATGTTATTTGCCAAGCACTGCTAAATTCTCTAAGCGTATTATTTCACCTGATACTCACAGGGACTCTGTTAAAGACTATTATCTCATTAATCCCTTTGAATAGGTCCAAAATCATTCCCACCTCTGCTGACTCTATCAACCTGTCCCAAGCCACCTGGAATTACTAGAGTATCTGTCTAATAACTCTTCTTACTTGTATCCATGATCCTCTTCAGTCTATCTTCAATTCAATGGCCAGAGATCATGTTTAAAATCAGCTATTACTTATCCTCTGATCAAAATTTCCCAGTAGTTTATTTTTTTCTCCAGAGAAACTACTTTTTGCAATAGTAAACCACAATTCCAACATCAAAAATTCTCAAGCTCATCCTGACCTCATCATCTGCTACCTTCCTAACAAACCTGCTGTAGTGATACTGGTTAGCATTCTTGCTGCTACCCAAAGAATGTGTTAGTGGAAAGGGACATTGGAATCATATAATGGGATTTGTATTACTTTAGTCATCTCTGGAAATCTGGAGTTTTCTTTGAAAAATAGTATCTTCACTTGATGTGTTACTTCATTCATTTATTCATGCATTTATTTTACTTTTATTTGATTTTGAGGCTAAATAATACATTGCCACTGTGGACAAAAAGATGATGAAAAAGTGAGGCATCCAAGTAGTGAGAGATGGCAAGAGAGCATATGGAAAGAGGCTGGTGAGTAGGAATAGAAGCAGTACCCAGCCTTGTCATACAGAGTCAGCAATGGGGATTCACTAAAAAGTGACAAGTAGGTGCCATGATAAGTTTTCGAAAACATTTCTTTTCAATTGTTAGAAATAAAAGGTATCCTGCTATACACAGGAAGCTCAGCTCCATTCTTTGTGGTGGCCTGGATGAATGAGATGGGTGAGAGGTTAGGAGGGAACTCCAAGAAGGAGGTGATATATGTACACATATAGCTGATTTACTTCACTGTACAGCAGAAACTAACAAAACATTGCAAAACAACTATACCCCAGGCAGGATTTAAAAAAAGATAAAGAAAAATTATCCTAGAAATGTATCAATACTGTCATCCAACGAATAACAACACAGCATATACTGGGCACTTACAATAAAATGCTTTTATTATCTTTGCTCTTTTGGGCACTCTCTATGTGGCTGTTTTCCATCTGTAAAATGGATATATACTAATATCGCTTCTAACACTGAGTGATTGTAACAGTTAAATGATGTCAGTTTTGTAAAGAGCTTAACAAAGTCCTGCACTTATGCTTTGCTGTGCTGTGCTTAGTCCCTCAGTCATGTCCAATTCTTTGTGACCCCATAGACTGTAGCCCACCAGGCACCTCTGTCCATGAGGATTTCTTAGGCAAAAAGACTGGAGTGGGTTGCCATGCCCTCCTCCAGGGAATCTTCCCAACCCAGGGATTAAACTCAGGTCTACCTCATTGCAGATGAATACTTTACTGTCTGAGCTACCAGGGAAGCCCTAACAAAGTCCCATTGATATATAATTAACAGTACATAATTTATATTTATATGATATTTGTATAAATATAATACATGTTTCTCATTTCTATAACTTTAGTTTATTATAATAATTTAAAAACTATTCTCGTCATTTCCTAAATTTGGTTCTTCATCTATATGTTGCAAACTTGTCTCATTCTAGTAAAATCTTATTTGGTGGTCATAATCATATACTGAGAGCTTTCAACTATTATTAATCATTTGTGAAATGAGTAAGTTACCTGTTAGTAAGATAGTCTGAAAATAGTCTTCTCTTACTAAATGAGGCCAACAGACATAAATCATGTACATTCATAAATTTACTCCTCAATCTACTTGTGTAATTCATGTAATATTCCCAAGCTGGAAACACGAAAAGTGAATGCCACTTTTTTTTGATACTAAAAAGTCAATTTTAGTCTATTATGGCTTAACAAATAAAAAGTTCTATATTATCAGGAATGAAATATTTTTTTCAGTTTATGTGAGGTTGGATTTTATTTCCCTTAAGACAACTAAGAATGTGCTGACTATTTTTCTTCATGACTTTAAACATACAGTTATTATAATTTACATTTTAAATTTTTCATTTTTCCTTCCAGAATTAGAGAATTTAATTACATTACTATTTATATTAGGATTATCCAGAGAAAACACAACCAGTAGGAGATCTATCTCTCCATCCATCCATCATCTATCTATCTAGCGAGAGAGAGATTAATTATAAGGAATTTTTGCATATGACTAAATCCCAAAACTTCAGTAAGTAAGGGACGCAGGATTTGTTGTTGTTCAGTTGCCAAGTTGTGTCCAACTCTGCAACCCCATGCTTTGCAGCACTCTAGGCTTCCCTGTCTCTCATCCTCTCCTGGAGTTTGCCCAACTTCATGTCCATTGATGATGCCATCCAAATGTCTTGTCCTTGGTCATCCCCTTCTCCTTCAGCTTTCAATCTTCCCCAGCATCGGGGTCTTTCCCAATGAGTCAGCTCTTAGCATCAGGTGGCCAAAGAATTGGACCCAAGATAGCTGATAGTTTAAGTTCATCTGAGTTGGAAGGCTTAAAAACTATTAGTCTACACTGTGATTCATTGTCCAGGGTCAGTAGAAGACAGATGTCTCAGTTCAAGTCACAAAATTTCTCTGATAGCCTTTTTATTCTATCCTGGTTTTCAAATGACTGGATGAGAACCACCCTCCTTAGAGAAGGCAACTCACTGCACTCTACTCATTCTATGAATTCAAATGTTAATCTCATTTAGAAACACCATCTCAGACACATAAAGCTTGATCAAATGTCTGGACACTCTATAGAGCAGTCAAATTGACACATAAATCATTGTATCTATAAGACTGAGGGAATTGGTCAGTTGTATTGGTATCAATTGAACAGTGGTATCAAAGACATAATTCAGAAACTAACACTGAAAATATAGCAGGGGGTTGGTGTTCTATGTGATATGATACTGATTGTACTTTGCACCCCTGTAACTTCTACACAATGATATGTGTATGTGTTTGTGTGTTTAGTTGCTCAGTTGTATCTGACTCTTTGTGATCCCATGGTTGGTAGCCTGTGAGGCTCCTCTAAACATGAGATTTTCCAGTCAAGAATATTAGAGTGGGTTGCCATTTCCTCCTCCAGGGAATGTTCACAATTCATGGATTGAACCTGCGTCTCCTGTGTCTCCTGCATTTGAGGCATATTCTCTACCCACTGAGCCATCAGGGAAGCCCTCTTATCAATGATAGATAACACCAGATTAATGCTACAAAACAAGGAAAATGCTCTCCCTAGTATACATGCTCAATACACAATAATTTTTGCTGCCTTTTGCTTAAGTGATATAATCTCTGTGAGAAGATTGAACTGGGCAGATTTTGTGTTCCACAGATGTTCATAGGAATATCTCCTATCTTTCATGTGCTTCTTGCAATGTGACTGACATTCTTTCGATCAAAAGATGAGGGTCTATAATTTTTCCTGTGAATCTGAGTGGTGGACTTTTGATTATAGCTGGTCTGTTGTGCTTAGTCACTCAGTCCTGTCTGATTCTATGTGACCCCATGGACTGTAGTCCAGCAGGTTCTTCTGTCCATGGGGATTCCCCAGGCAAGAATACTGGAGTGAGTTGCCATGCCCTCTTCCTGGGCATCTTCCCAACCCAGGGATCGAACCCAGGTCTCCCTTATTGCAGGCAGATTCTTTACCATCTGAGCCACCCAGGAGGCTGGTTCATATAAGGAAATTGGAGAACTTTAGAACCCTGAGTGATAATGTTACAAATCTAAAACTACCAAGGTATGAGGAAACCCAAAATATGTGAAATAGTGTTCTGGCTGACAGAGCCAGTAGAAATACCTAATTACTGCCAGAATCAACCCTAGACACGAGTGAAAATGCTTTCACACAATTCCTTTGCCCAGAAATTGAGATCTCACAGGAGTAGCTTCTGAAATTATTGAGCAGATGGAAATTCCTTCTTTTTTTTCTGAATTGCTGACACAAAGTATCAGTAATCATAATAATATGATTGTTTTAAGAACAGAACTTTGGGATGATGATATGCACTTGTAAACAAATGCAAACTGCAAGTAGTATCTGCCATAATCAAAATTTAATTCATATGAAATTGTCTTTAAGTCTTGAGATTATTAATAATTAAAGCCTAAAAGGTTTTTAGAATAGTATTAAAATAGTATCGGTGCAGCCTAAATGGCATGGAGGAGTCTGTTGGTAAAAAGCTTAAAGGAGATTAAGGGAAATGGCATTGGGCACTAGAGGAAAGGGGACTTGCCATATAGTTCCAGGGAATTTGGCAATATGCTTGCCTGAATGTGCAAAATAGAAATCATATCTAATTAACTTAATCACATAAAGAGATCTCCAGGCAGATTGTAGAAGATGCCACCTGGCCTTTTCTCTCTGCTTTAAATAAAATTTAAATAAAGAATGAACTGTTACATATTTTAAAAGTCAGAATTTGTAGAATTCTAAATTAAAACTGTATCTTGTTGCCAAATTTTCCAGATGACAAATCTTCGCCAATTAAGAAATAGCTTTCAGGCAAGGATTCAATCCATGGTAGAACCATAGCTTCCTATGTTAAGACCGTAAAAGTTTTCAGATGATACTTCACACAACCTTCTAGATAGACAGAAATCCCTCTAAAAATCACAAGGTAGTAACACAGGTCTTTTCTGTTAAACAAAAGGATTTCTAAGAATTTTCTCTCAGTAGTATCACTCAGAGACCAAATCAAAAGGGGATACTATTCATGAGATTTGGGGGTGTGATTGTTATCTATGAAATGGTTTATAAACTAATACATTTTTAAAGGGATCACGTCAACTTGCAGTGAAAAGGAAATAGATAATATAAATTAATATTATTTTTGACCCATGCACTTCTATAAGCAAACAATATAATGAAAAAAAAAAAAAAAGAAAAAACATCCCAATATATACATACATGCCACTTCTTGTGAAAAAGGAGGGTTAACTTAGATGTTGTAATTAGAAGCCTAGAAGTCTCACTCAGAATGAAAAACAGTCTTTACTGTGCTCAAAATATCCTGTACTTTCTGAATGACAGGATACTAAAGGATCGTTTCCATACTTTTCACTTGTGTAATAAGATAATTGACCCAAATTCTTTGTCAAGTAGCTTTACAATGCTCTTTCATTGTGTGCTAAATATATGTGTTTCAAACACTATTAGACTTGGCCACAAGACCTGCTTTGGCCAGTGGAATGTAAGCATATTTGACATGAAGAGATGCCTAAAATAGGCTTCCATAGTCTGACTTTCCATCTGTCATTTGGCCCTTGAGGAACGTGCTTCAACTGCAAGTCCAAACACCAACTAATGAAGGAGATATAATTATAAGCCAAAGCCACCCAGCTCTCCTCCTAAAGTAGAGCTCCCAGTCTGGTGGGGGTTAAGCTAGGGTCAGCTAGGTCAGCCGACCCTCACAGATAACAGCAGACCTGTGATTTTAAGAATATGTTTTTGTTGTAAACCAGACATCTGCATGCCGGTTTTCTTATTTTAATCAAATAAATTTTCACAAATAATATCTCTACCTCTTTCCCACATGTTTTAACCATTTTGATTTTCCTTCATTGTGTTAGTTTCATAATCGTGTCTGACTCTTTGCGACCCAATGGACTGTAACCTGCCAGGCTCCTCTGTGCATGGAATTCTCCAGGAAAGAATACTGGAGTGGGTTGCCATTTCCTTCTCCAGGGGATCACCCAGGGATCTAACCTGGGTCTCCCATATTGCAGGCAGATCCGTAGTGCTTACATACCTGACATATTGCATATTTATTGTTATTTTCTTTTCATTTCCAGGTTATCCCTCTCAAACATGCATAAACTATGAAAACAGGGACTATACTTTGTTTTATGGTCTGTTCACAACACTGAAAACATTGACTGACTCAATAAGCTCATTAAACATTTTGAATATGTAAATAAAATACACAGTGCTTGCATGTTAAGTCGCTTCAGTCATGTTCGACTCTTTACAACCCTATGCACTGGAGTCCTCCAGGATGCTTGGTCCATGAGATTCTCTAGGCAAGAATACTGGAGTGGGTTGCCATGCCCTCCTTCAAGGGATCTTGTTGATCTGGGGATCAAACCCATGTCTCTTAAATCTTCTGCATTCGCAGGTGTGTTCTTTACTAGTGCTACCTGAGAAGCCCAAAATATACAGTACTTAGTGTTAATTTGACGTAAGTTCAAATCTGTGTTTCTGCCCAGAGTGACCAATGTACATCTGAAAAATATTGTCTTATGTAAAGCAGAAGATTATTAGGGGTCTAAAATACTGATGTTTTCTTTTCATATGATATGACTCTTGTGGGTGTGGATGTATCAGTAGTGTTAAAATGGAATGCAATTTAGAGAATATTTTTCTATAATGTCAGTTTATTTTATGGCTCACCAGAGAGAATTAACTCCAGAAATGACCAAAGGATCTCATTATAGTTTATCTTCTTCTGTAGGGTAAGCCCATGAAATAAACTCTAGAGAAAGGATTTTAATGAGGGTCTAGTTTATAAAATATTATTTTCATTATATTCACTAATAAATATTAAAATCAAGTAAATGCAATTTAAAAAATTTAAAGAATTATTGATTCAATAAAATTATATATAGTTATTTGATGGAAAGATCATTACTTTGTAGTTCTGTATAGTATCATGTATGGCAAAGTTTTATTAAATCTTTATATTATTTTAAACTCATTTTTTAGTCAGCAAAATTTTAAGTGTAAAATATTACTTTTAGAGATTTCTCTACTTTATAACTCTACTTTCCAAATACATCTCTGCTGTGTAAGTTATAAATTTAGTACCTTGGGATATTTGAGATATATCAGAAGAACTTCATATAATGATCATCACATGAGCTTGTTTGTTGGTCAGTAATGCTAGGAAACAAGCCATTTATTCACTTATGGTTAAATATTTGAGACGATTTTATTGTTATAATAATAATTTTATTAGAATTGACAATACTTTGGACACTATTAAGTAGTAATAATGTTTTGTTAGTAAGAACGTTCATAGTCTATTATCTCTTTTTATAATAAATTTTAAATTATTGCATAATAAAATTTAATTAAATATAATTTAAGTATCATAAAGGTATTATTGTCTTTTAAGTAATACCATTCAAAAGAAAAGTGCCTCAGAGCTTCAACATATAGTTAAACTAAGTCTATATATTGAGATAGAAAATTACTTATTCATTAATTGTATCCTCTACCCCTCACCCCTTACACACTTTGGAATTATTTCATTGACTTCATTTGCATAAAGTAAAATGAAAAGAAAATTTTGTATAGTGTAATTAGTTTTGAAAAATGTATAAAACCATGTAATCTACTTCATGTCAAGACACATAACATTTCACTCTAAAGATTTCCTTTTGCTTTTCAAAAACCATCAGAAAGAGAGGTACCTTGATGTGGCAATAACCATGATATAACAATTTAGAACTGAGAATGGGGATTATAATGTTGTCTTCCCCTATGGTGTGGTGAGGAATCAGACTATGGTGGAGAATCAGGCAGTGCATGTGGGTGTTTTCATGATCATATATCCTCAGGAGATATGAAAGTTAAAATTTTACTACACAGTTGATTAGATGTGAATGTATTATATAGAATTTTACTTTAGATATTACTTTGAAAATTTTATACCATAATATCCTTACATCAAAATCACTTAATTCTGTATTTTGAAATGTTTCATATGATAAAGAATAATTGTACTCTATTTCAGTCATTTTTCTTAAGTAACAGTTTAAAGAAAGTTGTCATCACTGAGAATCTTTCATAATGTGTCATTGTGCCACCCTGAATTATGATATGTAAAATATTCTCCTTCTACATATTTTATCCTCTGATCCATTACGATTCAGTTTGAGAGTATTTTTAATTTCCAAAATACCGCTGCCTGTTAGGATTACTTTCAGTGTTCAGATCTTAAAATAAACTGACTGCCTGTTTTTTGATTGGAAAAAAAGAAGTATTGGTATTTAAAGTAAGTCACTACACTGTATTAAACGAATATTATTGAATTTTCACATGAATTACAAGTAACCTATTTTATTTTATTATATTTTTTTAATTTTTATTTTTACTGAATTTTACTTTACAATACTGTATTGGTTTTGCCATACATTGATATGAATCCACCACGGGTGTACATGCGATCCTAAACATGAACCCCCCTCCCACTACCCTCCCCACAAAATCCCTCTGGGTCATCCCCGTGCACCAGCCCCAAGCATGCTGTATCCTGCATCGGACATAGACTGGTGATTCATTTCTTACATGATAGTATACATGTTTCAATGCCATTCTCCCAAATCATCCCACCCTCTCCCTCTCCTTCTGAGTCCAAAAGTCCACTATACACATCTGTGTCTTTTTTGCTGTCTTGCATACAGGGTCATCATTGCCATCTTTCTAAATTCCATATATATGTATTAGTATATTGTATTGGTGTTTTTCTTTCTGGCTTACTTTACTCTGTATAATCGGCTCCAGTTTCATCCATCTCATCAGAACTGATTCAAAGGTATTCTTTTTAATGGCTGAGTAATACTCCATTGTGTATATGTACCACAGCTTTCTTATCCATTCG
This sequence comes from Budorcas taxicolor, assembly GCF_023091745.1. Classification (NCBI taxonomy): domain Eukaryota; kingdom Metazoa; phylum Chordata; class Mammalia; order Artiodactyla; family Bovidae; genus Budorcas; species Budorcas taxicolor. The sequence goes on from NC_068910.1 coordinate 78,268,077, forward strand.
TCTGCTGATGGACATCTAGGTTGTTTCCATGTCCTGGCTATTATAAACAGTGCTGCGATGAACACTGGGGTACATGTGTCTCTTTCGATTCTGGTTTCCTCGGTGTGTATGCCCAGCAGTGGGATTGCTGGGTCATATGGCAGTTCTATTTGCAATTTTTTAAGGAATCTCCACACTGTTCTCCATAGTGGCTGTACTAGTTTGCATTCCCACCAACAGTGTAGGAGGGTTCCCTTTTCTCCACACCCTCTCCAGCATTTATTGCTTGCAGATTTTTGGATCGCAGCCATTCTGACTGGTGTGAAGTGGTACCTCATTGTGGTTTTGATTTGCATTTCTCTAATAATGAGTGATGTTGAGCATCTTTTCATGTGTTTGTTAGCCATCCGTATGTCTTCTTTGGAGAGATGTCTATTTAGTTCTTTGGCCCATTTTTTGATTGGATCAGTTATTTTTCTGGAATTGAGTTGCATAAGTTGCTTGTATATTTTTGAGATTAGTTGTTTGTCAGTTGTTTCATTTGCTATTATTTTTTCCCGTTCAGAAGGCTGTCTTTTCACCTTGCTTATATTTTCCTTTGTTGTGCAGAAGCTTTTAATTTTAATTAGATCCCATTTGTTTATTTTTGCTTTTATTTCCAGAATTCTGGGAGGTGGATCATAGAGGATCCTGCTGTGATTTCTGTCGGAGAGTGTTTTGCCTATGTTCTCCTCTAGGAGTTTTATAGTTTCTGGTCTTACATTTAGATCTTTAATCCATTTTGAGTTTATTTTCATGTGCGGTGTTAGAAAGTGATCTAGTTTCATTCTTTTACAAGTGGTTGACCAGTTTTCCCAGCACCACTTGTTAAAGAGATTATCTTTACTCCACTGTATATTCTTGCCTTCTTTGTCAAAGATAAGGTGTCCATATGTGTGTGGATTTATCTCTGGGCTTTCTATTTTAGTATTCTCTCTCCTTATTTGGGGATAGCCCCAGAGATTGCTAATTTTCCCTCAGTTCTACTTTTCTCTCCTTTTCTTCTTTGCATTGAGAAGCCTGTGTTTGGGGGTTACATTTTTGAGTTTTATGGGTCTTTTTGTTTGATTTTCTTTCTTTCTTTTTTCTTTCTTTTATATCACTGTGAAAAAAGTGAAAGTGCCATTTGCTCAGTGGTGTCTGACTCTTTATGACCGTATGGACTATTGCCTGCAAAGCGTCTCTGTCCATGGGATTCTCCAGTCAAGAATACTGGAGTGGGCTGCCATTCCCTTCTCCAGGAGATTTTCCCCATCCAGGGATTAAACCCAGGTCTCCTGGATTGCAGGCAGATTCTTTACCATCTGAGCAACTGGGGAGTTTTTTAAATTTGGAGTGGGAAGTGCTGACCATACTCTTTTCTAGAAAAGTAAGCTCCTGCTCTGTACCTGCATTAGATGCTGGATGTGACAGTGTGGCTAGGATCAGTGAATGATACAGAAGGAATAATACTGTGGTTTACTTGGTGATATTTTCCTAAAGAAGGAATGGCTCCTCTATTCTTCCTCTTCCTCACTACATGAGACATGCAAATGTGATAACATTAACCCAGCAGATGAAGGAAACATTAAAAGGATGGCAGAGAAAAACCGCAGCAGGAATGCAGGTCCCTGCATAGCCTTGCGAAGTGGAACTTTCATACCAGTCTTGAAACCTCTATATCTAGATTGCTAAATGAGATAACACAAATATCATGTTTAAGTCACTCATATTTTGGGTCCATTTTAATAAGCAAAAATTGGGTCATAATTAAGACAATGACTATATCAATTCCAAACTATTTCATTCACTAATTTGTTTCCGAAAGGAAGAATGTGTAACTAAACATTTCCACCTTTTATTGGCTGTCATTATTTATTATCTCCTTCAGAAATTTAGTTGATTTAATTATTGCTATTTATTATGTTTACCACCTATTTAATCCATTTATTGCTTTGTCAGAATTGATTCACTGCAAGATTATGTCACTAACCACATAGTAATAGTTCACAAATTCAAATTAACAAATGCATGCTTAATATGTTCAGTTTTTATAACAAATTTTAACTTTGATTTGTTTATGAATATTAATAACCAACAAGATGTAGACATCACTAGCAGGTATGGCTCAGGTGACAAATGTATTTAATGAATAAATATTCCTTAAGACATTGTTGCAAAAAATTGGACACGACTGAGCGACTGAACTGAACTGAACTGAACTGAAGACATTGTTATACAGCCATATTTAGCTATTTCAACAATATATAAAACATCTTTAAAAGGTTGTGAAAAGAAATGCCCATTAAAACACTCTCCTTGACTCTAAATAACTTGTTTGATTAACATGTTTAAAGATAACATAGTGATTTAGAGGGCAAGAACTACGATTGAACATGTCTTTCCTTTAATATTCAGTTATTTATTACAGAGAAAAGAATGTGGTTGATTTGGTAATATTAGTGTTCTAGCTATTAATAAGGTTTTATTTATATGTTTCATTTACACATGGAAAATAATATTGGTCATTTGCACATATTTTATGAATTATGTGTAATAATTAGTGCATGAATTATATAAATGAACAGTATGTTTTTAACCCATGCAGTTCTAATTATGCAATTTTCAAACTCTTTGTGATCATAGCAAAATGCTTTTAGCCTTCACATTTAATTAATATCCTGACTTCTGTGACTATAATCTTTTCTTTTTTTCTGTTCTAAAGAACTCTGCCACCATGACCCCTTTGTCTGTGAATATTAATTTTAAACATCATAATATTGTCTCAAACATAATGAGAAATGACAAATAATGACAACTGAAAGTCATGTGTCAAGTGATGTCACTGTGATTTAGGAGGACATCATATCTGCTGCCTTGGCTAGCTGCACACTGATTATTAATAAGGATTAAAGAAAGCAAATTTAGAGAAAAAATTCTCACAAATCACTATTGTCTAGCTAAGAAGGAAAAGGAAAAATGATAATTATTAAGTGAATTATTACACTTTTGTTATTAAGATATGGAAATAATTTACAATTACTGGTTTTCTGAAGTAAATGCTCAAGGAAAAGGGAATGGAGCAAATCTCTTCCCTAGAATTTTTCTCAACTTATATTTACACTTATATAAACAGGAAAAAGAATTCCTATTGATTTTACAGAAGTTTAAAATTAATTAAAGTAGTTTTAAGTTTTATAATGTGAGAATTAGGCACATAGTAGGATAAATTAAGAGTTCTCCCAGCACTGAGATGCATGAATTGCATTTTGCATACAACTCTCTGTCTCTTGTCCTCATGTGTCTGTCTGTCTCTTCATTTTTAAAATAAAAAATAAATAATAAATAGAAAATAAAATTAAAGTGAATTTTCATCATAACTCATACATATCAAACTTTATACCAAGCCACCATGATGTGGTCAAAGATTTCATCTTCACCTATACTGATCTTTGAAAATGATATTTAGAAAATGACAAAGAATATTTTGAGTAATAAATGTAGTACACAATTATTGTAGAAAATTTAGAAAAATCTGGCATATATAATGAAGGCAATAACATCTACTTGAAATTTAATGCTACAAAGATGAACATATAAAAGTGTTGGTATATTTAAGAACATAAACATTATATATGTATTATTTATACACTATACATTAGTGTGTATATTAAAATATGTGTTAATTATAAGTTTATGGATATTCACATGATTTATACAAATACACATATTTGAAAATATATATTTATAATTTTATTTCAGATATTGATAAAGATTGTGTTTATAAATGCAGGTATATAGAAGGAGATATACAGAGTATATCTATATACTCAGATCATGGCTCAGATCATGAACTCCTTATTAGCTAATTCAGACTTATGCTGAAGAAAGTAAGGAAAACCACTAAACCATTCAGGTATGACCTAAATCAAATCCCTAACGATTATACAGTGGAAGTGAGAAATAGATATAAGGGACTAGATCTAATAGAGTGACTGATGAACTATGGACAGAAGTTTGTGACATTGTACAGGAGACAGGGAGCAAGACCATCCACAAGCAAGTGAAAGTGAAGTTGCTCAGTTGTGTCTGACTCTTTGAGACCCCATGGGCTGTAGCCTACCAGGCTCCTCTGTCTATGGGGTTTTCCAGGCAATAGTACTGAAGTGGATTGCCTTTTCCTTCTCCAGGGGATCTTCCCAACCCAGGGATCAAGCCTGGGTCTCCCACATTGTAGACAGATGCTTTAACGTCTGATCCATCAGGGAAGTCCTCAAGAAAAAGAAATGAAAAAAGCAAAACAGCTGTCTGAGGAAGCCTTACAAATAGCTTTGAAGTGACGAAAAGCCAAAAGTAAAAGAGAAAAGGAAAGATATACCCATTTGAATGCAGAGTTCCAAAGAATAGCAAGGAGAGATAAGAAAGACTTCCTCAGTGATCAATGCGAAGAAATAGAGGAAAACAATAGAATGGGAAATACTATAGATCTCTTCAAGAAAATTAGAGATACCAAGGCAACATTTCATGCAAAGATGGGTTCAATAAAGGACAGAAATGATATAGACCTAGTAGAAGCAGAAGATATTAAGAAGAGGTGGCAAGAATACACAGAAGAATTGCACAAAAAAGATATTCATGACCCAGATAATCACGATGGTGTGATCACTCACCTAGAGTCAAACATCCTGGAATGTGAAGTCAGGTAGGCCTTAGAAAGCATCACTATGAGCAAAGCTAGCAGATGTGATGGAATTCCAGTTGAGCTATTTCAAATCCTGAAAGATGATGCTGTGAAAGTTCTGCACTCAATATGCCAGCAAATTTGGAAAACTCAGCAGTGGCCACAGGACTCGAAAAGGTCAGTTTTCATTCAAATCCCTAAGAAAGGCAATGCCAAATAATGCTCAAATTACTGCACAATTGCATTCATCTCACACACTAGCAAACTAATGCTCAAAATTCTCCAAGCCAGGCTTCAACAATATGTGAACCGTGAACTTCCTGATGTTCAAGCTGGTTTTGGAAAAGACAGAGGAACCAGAGATCTATTGCCAACATCTGCTGGATCATAGAAAAAGCAATAGAGTTTCAGAAAAACATCTATTTTTGCTTTATTGACTATGCCAAAGCCTTTGAATGTGTGGATCACAATAAACTGTGAAAAATTCTGAAAGAGATGGGAATATAGTCCACCTGACCTGCCCTTGAGAAACCTGTATGCAGGTCAGAAGCAACAGTTAGAACTGGACATGGAACAACAGACTGGTTCCAAATAGGGAAAGGGGTAGATTAAGGCTGTATATTGTCACCCTGCTTATTTAATTTATATGCAGAGAACATCATGAAAAATGCTGGGCTGGATGAAGCACAAACTGGAATCAAAATTGCTGGGAGAAATATTAATAACCTCAGATATGCAAATGACACCACCCTTATGGCAGAAAGTGAAGAACTAAAGAGCCTCTTGATGAAAGTAAAAGAGGAGAGTGAAAAAGTTGGCTTAAAGCTCAACATTCAGAAAACAAAGATCATGGCATCCAGTCCCTATAGTTCATGGGAAATAGATGGAGAAACAGTGGAAACAGTGTCAGACTTTATTTGTTTGGGCTCCAAAATCACTGCAGATGGTGACTGTTGCCTTGATATAAAAGGACACTTACTACTTGGAAGAAAAGTTATGACCAACCTAGAGAGAATATTAAAAGGCAGAGACATAAATTTGCCAGCAAAAGTCCATCTACTCAAGGCTATGGTTGTTGCAGGAGTCATGTATGGATGTGAGAGTTGGACTATAAAGAAAGCTGAGAGCCAAAGAATTTATGCTTTTGAACTGTGGTGTTGGAGAAGACTCTCAAGGGTCCCTTGGACAGCAAAGAGATCCAACAAGTCCATCCTAAAGGAAATCATTCTTGAATGTTCATTGGAAGGACTGATGTTGAAGCTGAAACTCCAGTACTTTGGTCACCTGATGTGTAGAGCTGACTCATTTGAAATGACTCTGATGCTGGGAAAAATTGAAGGCAGGAGGAGGAGGGGACGACAGAGGATAAAATGGTTGGATGGTATCACTGACTCAATGGACATGAGTTTGAGTAAACTCCAGGAGTTGGTGATGGACAGGCAGGCCTGGCGTGCTGCAGTCGATAGGGTCACAAAGAGTGGGACATGACTGAGTGACTGAACTGAACTGACTGATATAGAGTATGTATAAATGTTTGCATTTATACATATAACTGGTCATACATGTGCTTATATTTTGTAAAAGGTATGTAAGTCTATATATTTGTAATCATTTGAGTCATTCATAATTTTTATATTGTATTTTTAAATTGACTATTAAGCTTTTGTATTAATTTAGATTATAATTATTAATCCTGTCCTCTCACAGAAAAAAAAAATTGTTAATAAAATTTCATTATATACAGAAATTGAATGAGCTCGGTCTTTCACTTTTTTAGGCAAGATTATGGTAATGGATTTTCATTTACTTATTTCAACTCTGCAATAATTTTGCATTAAAAATCTGCATCAGACTTATTAGAAAAATAAAATAATAATGTTCTATTGAAAACACTTTAATTTAATTTGTTTTCTTAAATCTGGGCATATATTCCGATGGCATTATATTATAAAAATAATATATTTATTTGATTTTGAAGCAAATTATAATTCATAATAAGTTATGAACATTTTATTATCTTCTGATTATGCTAACTGTAGAGAGACAAATAAAAGTACTTTTACTCATGTCAATGGACATGAGTTTGAGTAAGTTCTGGGAGTTGGTGATGGACAGGGAAGCCTGGTGTGCTATAGTGCCTGGAGTCACAGAGTTAGACATGACTGAACTGAGCTGATTCCCTGCCTCACTATCTGACAACCATTTACCTTTTTACTGTCTCCATAGTTTTCCTGTCCCAAAATATTATATAGTTATAATTATACAGCATGCATTCTTTTCAGCTTGGCTTTTACTAAATTACAGGCATTTAAGTTTTTTCCTTGTTGTTTGGCTTAAAACATGTTTTATCATAATTTCATAGCTCATTTATTTTATGTCCTGAATAATATTTCATTATCTACATATATCTCTCACCTATTGAAAGAAATCCTAGTTGCTTTCAGGTTTAGGCAATTATGAATAAATCATCCATAAATCCATGTAAGGGTCCTCGGGGGCATAAATTTTCAACTCTTTGAGGTAAATACTACGAATATTATTATTAGATCGTCTGGCAAGAACATGTTTAGTTTTATATGAAACTTCAAAACTGTCTAAATTAACCATATTCATTTGCATTTCCCCTAGGAATGGAAAAGATTTCCTTTTGCTCCACATTTTTGCCAGTATTTGGTATTGTCAGTGTTTTGGATTTGGTCCTCTAATAGGTTCAGTTCAGTTCAGTCGTTCAGTCGTGTCTGTCTCTTTGCGACCCCATGCACTGCAGCACGACAGGCCTCCCCGCCCACCACCAACTCCCAGAGCTTATTCAAACTCAAATCCATGGAGCCAGTGATGCCATCCAACCATCTTATCCTCTGTTGGCTTCTTCTCCTCCTGCCTTCAGTTTTTCCCAGCACTAGGGTCATTTCAAATGAGTCAGCTCTTCACATCAGGTGACCAAAGTATTGGAGTTTCAGCTTTAGCATCAGTCCTTTCTATGAACATTCAGGACTGATTTCCTTTAGGATAGACTGGTTTGATCTCCTTGAATTCCAAAGGATTCTTGAGTCTTCTCCAACAACACAGTTCAAAAGCATCAATTGTTCGGTGCTCAGCTTTCTTTATACTTCAACTCTCACATCCATACTTGACTACTGAAAAAACCGTAACTTTGACTAGATGAACCTTTGTCGGCAAAGTAATGTCTTTGTCTTTTATTTATTTATTTTTTTTAAATTTTAATTTATTTTACTTTACAATAATGTATCGCTTTTGCCATACATCAACATGAATCCACCACGGGTGTACACGTGTTCCCAATCCTGAACCCCCCTCCCACCTCCCTCCCCATACCATCTCTCTGGGTCATCCCAGTGCACCAGCCCCAAGCATCCTGTATCCTGCATCGAACCTAGACTGGTGATTCATTGCTTATATGATATTATATATGTTTCAATGCCATTCTCCCAAATCATCCCACCCTCTCCCTCTCCCACAGAGTCCAAAAGACTTTTCTATACATCTGTGCCTCTTTTGCTGTCTCGCATACAGGGTTATCGTTATCATCTTTCTAAATTCCATATATATGTGTTAGTATACTATATTGCTGTTTTTCATTCTGGCTTACAGTGGTATTTTTCACAGAACTAGAACAAATAATTTCACAATTTGTATGGAAATACAAAAAACCTCGACTAGCCAAAGCAATCTTGAGAAAGAAGAGTGGAACTGGAGGAATCAACCTGCCTGATTTCAGGCTCTTCTACAAAGCCACAGTCATCAAGACAGTATGGTACTGGCACAAAGACAGAAACATAGATCAATGGAACAAAATAGAAAGCCCAGAGATGAATCCACATACCTATGGACACCTTATCTTCAACAAAGAAAGCAAGAATATACAATGGATTAAAGACAATCTCATTAACAAATGGTGCTGGGAAAACTGGCCATCACTTATAAAAGAATGAAACTAGATCACTTTCTAACACCATACACAAAAATAAAAACTCAAAATGTCTTTGCCTTTTAATACGCGGTCTAGGTTTATCAAAGCTTTTCTTCTAAGGAGCAAGCGTCTCTTAATTTCATGGCTACAGTCACCATCTGCAATGATTTTGGAGCTCCAAAAAATAAAATCTCTCAGTTTCCATTGTCTCCCTATTTGCCATCAAGTGATTGGACCAGATGCCATGATCATAGTTTTCTGAATCTTGAATTTTAAGTCAACTTTTTCACTCTCTTCATTCACATTCATCCAGAGGCTCCTTAGTTTTTCTTTGCTTTTTACCATAAGGGTGGTGTCATTTGAATATCTGAAGTTACTGATATTTCTCCCAGAAATCTTGATTCCAGCTTGTGCTTTATCCATCCTGGCATTTCGCATGATGTAGTCTGCATATGTTAAATAAGCAGGGTGACCATATGCAGCCATGATGTAATCCTTTCCCAGTTTGGAACCAGTCTATAATGTCCAGTTCTAACTGTAGCTTCTTGACCTGCATACAGATTTCTCACGAGGCAGGTGAACTGGTCTGGTACTCCCATCTCTTTCAGAATTTTCCATAGTTTGTTGTGATCTACACAGTCAAAGGGTCTGATGTAGTCAATAAAGCTGAAGTAAATGTTTTTTCTGGAAGTGTCTTGCTTTTTAGATGACCCAGTGGATGTTGGCAATTTTATATCTGGTTCCTCTGCCTTTTCTAAATCCAGCTTGAACACCTAGAAGTTCACGGTTTATGTACTGTTGAAGCCTGGTTTTAAGAATTTTGATCGTTACTTTGCTAGTGTGTGAAATGAGTGCAATTTTGCTGTAGTTTGAACATTCTTTGGCATTGCCTTTCTTAGGGATTGGAATGAAAACTGAGCTTTTCCAGTCCTGTGGCCACTGCTGAGTTTTCCAAATTTGCTGGCATATTGAGTGCAGCACTTTCACAGCATCATCCTTTAAGACTTGAAATAGCTCAACTAGAATTCCGTCACTTCCAGTAGTTTTGTTTATAGTGATGTTTCCTAAGCCCCACTTGACTTCACACTCCAGGACATCTGGTTCTGGGTGAGTGATCACACCATTGTGTTTATCTGGGCCACAAAAATCTTTTTTTGTATAGTTCTTTTATGTACTCTTGCCACCTTTTCTAAATATCTTTTGCTTCCGTTAGATCCATACTATTTCTTTCCTTTATTGTGCCCATCTTCGCATGAAATGTTCCCTTGGTATCTCTAATTTTCTTGAAGTGATCTCTAGTCTTTACCATTCTATTGTTTTCCTCTATTTCTTTTCATTGATCATTGAAGAAGGCTTTCTTATCTCTCCTTGCTGTCCCTTGTAACTCTGCATTTAAATGAATATAGCTCTCCTTTTCTCCTTTGCCTTTAACATCGTTTCTTTTCTCCGCTATTTTTAAGGCCTACTCAGAAAACTCTTTTGCTTTTTTGCATTTATTTTTCTTGGGGATGGTCTTGATCACTGCCTCCTATACAGTGTCACCAACCTCCATTCATAGTTTTCTAGGTACTCTGTCTATCAGATCTAATCCCTTGAATCTATTTCTCACTTCTGTTGTATAATGGCAATGATTTGATTTAGGTCATACCTGAATGGTCTAGTGTTTTTCCCTACTCTTCTTAAATTCTTAAATTGAAGAATTTAAGTCTGAATTTGGCAATGAGGTGTTCATGATCTGAGCCACAGTTAGCTCTCGGTCTTATTTTTCTGACTGTATAGTACTTCTCCAACTTTGGCTGCAAAGAATATAATCATTCTGATTTTGGTCCTGATCATCTGGTGATGTCCATGTGTAGAGCCTTCTCTTGTATTGTTGGAAGAGGTTGTTTGCTATGACCAGTGCATTCTCTTGGAAAAATTCTGTCAGGCTTTGCCCTGCTTTGTTTTGTACTCTAAAGTGAAATTTGTCTGTTAGTCTAGGTATCTCTTGACTTACTACTTTTTTATTCCAGTCCTCTATAATGAAAAGGACATTTTTGGGGGGTATTAGTTCTAGAAGGTCTTGTAGGTCTTCATAGAACCGTTCACTTTCAGCTTCTTCAGCATTACTGGTCAGGGCAAAGACTTGGATTACTAAATGATTTGCCTTGGAAATGAACAGAGATCATTTTGTCTTTTTTGAGATTGCATCCAAGTACTTCATTTGATACTGTATACCTATAGGTATAGAGTGGTATATCATTATTGTATTAATCCACACTCCCTATTGACCTATGATGTGGAACATCTTTTCATATGCTTATTTGTCATCTGTATTTCTTCTTTGGTGAGGTGTCTCAAAAATATTTTACCATTTTTTAATCAATTTATTTTGGTGTCTTATTGTTGAATTTTAAAGTTTCTTCATATATTTAGAGAACAGTCCTATATCATATATGTCTTTTGCAGATATTTTCTCCCTCTCTATGCTTATCTTCTCATTCTCTTGACATTATTTCCTCAGATTACATGTTTTTAATTTTAATGAAGCTCAATTTATCTATTACTTCATTCAGGTATTATTACTTTTGTGGTGCTTTGAAAAGTTATCACCACAGTTCAAATTAATTAATTTCTCCTACATTACCTTCTATAAGTTTTATAGTTTTGTGCTTTACATATAGATTCCCCAGTGGTTCTTATCCATACTATATTTTCACTCTGAGTACATGTAAATTTTTATTCTTGATACACTCAATGACATAGATATGCTGTAATTTTGTTTTTAATTTTTCAACGCGTTTAGAATGAAGTGTTTAGGAATAGGGACACTGACATCAAACTACCTGTATTCAAATTCTAGCTGATCTGATGATGATAATTGTGATCTTCAGCAAGTCACTCCCTCTAAATTTTTGATAATAGCATTACCTACCTTGTGAGGTTGAGAGGATTAGATGGGTTATTATTACACATTAAAATGATCTCACTTTTACTAATGGTGAATTTGGACATGCTAATAGTAATACATATTCTGAAATATTATTAAATGACCTTAGGAATTATTTTAGTTTTTAGAAAATACTTTTGAATTATTTTTTATACTTTAAAAAGAAAATAGAAAATTGGTTAACTCATTTAGCATAAACTAAAGAAATGAATGTATGATAATTTGAGATAAGATAAATATAAAATTTATATTTGTTCTTATGTAAATTACATAGAAAATTTATAGGCACTTTTTTAGAATCCATAATAGATCTTACCAAGAAGTTGTCTGTTTACTACAATTATGTTGAAGCACTGTAGCAAAACACAAAGGAGAAAGGGAGAGATATACCCAGCTGAATCCAGAGTTCCAAAGAATAGCAAAGAGAAATAAGAAACAAAGAGGCAAGAATATACAATGGAGAAAAGACAATCTCTTTAACAAGTGGTGCTGGGAAAACTGGTCAACCACTTGTAAAAGAATGAAACTAGATCACTTTCTAACACTGCACACAAAAATAAACTCAAAATGGATTAAAGATCTAAATGTAAGACCAGAAACTATAAAACTCCTAGAGGAGAACATAGGCAAAACACTCTCCGACATAAATCACAGCAGGATCCTCTATGATCCACCTCCCAGAATTCTGGAAATAAAAGCAAAAATAAACAAATGGGATCTAATTAAAATTAAAAGCTTCTGCACAACAAAGGAAAATATAAGCAAGGTGAAAAGACAGCCTTCTGAATGGGAGAAAATAATAGCAAATGAAGCAACTGACAAACAACTAATCTCAAAAATATACAAGCAACTTATGCAGCTCAATTCCAGAAAAATAAACGACCCAAGCAAAAAATGGGCCAAAGAACTAAATAGATATTTCTCCAAAGAAGACATACCGATGGCTAACAAACACATGAAAAGATGCTCAACATCACTCATTATTAGAGAAATGCAAATCAAGACCACAATGAGGTACCACTTCACACCAGTCAGAATGGCTGCGATCCAAAAATCTGCAAGCAATAAATGCTGGAGAGGGTGTGGAGAAAAGGGAACCCTCCTACACTGTTGGTGGGAATGCAAACTAGTACAGCCACTATGGAGAACAGTGTGGGGATTCCTTAAAAAATTGCAAATAGAACTCCCTTATGACCCAGCAATCCCACTGCTGGGCATACACACCGAGGAAACCAGAATTGAAAGAGACACATGTACCCCAGTGTTCATCGCAGCACTGTTTATAATAGCCAGGACATGGAAACAACCTAGATGTCCATCAGCAGACGAATGGATAAGAAAGCTGTGGTACATATACACAATGGAGTATTACTCAGCCGTTAAAAAGCATTCATTTGAATCAGTTCTGATGAGATGGATGAAACTGGAGCCGATTATACAGAGTGAAGTAAGCCAGAAAGAAAAACACCAATACAGTATACTAACACATATATATGGAATTTAGAAAGATGGCAATGATGACCCTGTATGCAAGACAGGAAAAAAGACACAGCTGTGTATAACGGACTTTTGGACTCAGAGGGAGAGGGAGAGGGTGGGATGATTTGGGAGAATGGCATTCTATCATGTATGCTATCATGTAAGGATTGAATCGCCAGTCTATGTCTGACTCAGGATACAGCATGCTTGGGGCTGGTGCATGGGGATGACCCACAGAGATGTTATGGGGAGGGAGGTGGGAGGGGGGTTCATGTTTGGGAACACATGTAAGAATTAAAGATTTTAAAATTAAAAAAAAAAAAGAAAAAAAAAAGAAAGACTTCTTAAGTGAAAAAACAAGGAAATAGAGGAAAACAGTTAAATGGGAATGACTAGAGATCTCTTCAGGGAAATTGGAGATATCAAGAGAATAACTGATGCAAAGATGGGCATAATAAACGACAGAATTGGTAGGGACATAACAGAAGCAGAGAGATTAAGAAGAGGTGGCAAGAATACACAGAACTCTACAAGAAAATGTCTTCGTGACTCAGATAACCACAATGGTGTGATCATTTACCTAGAGCCAGACATTTCTGGAATGTGAAGTCAAGTGGGCCTTAGGAATCATTACCATGAACAAAGCTAGTGGAGGTGATGAAATTCCAGCTGAGCTATGTCAAATCCGAAACGACGATGCCACTGAAGTGCTGCAGTCTATATGCCAGCAAATTTGCAAAACTCAGCAGTGACCACAGAACTGGAAAAGGTCAGTTTTCATTTTAATCCCAAAGAAAAGCCATGCAAAAGAATATTCAAACTGCCACATAATTGCTTTTAATTCACGTGTGGTCAAAGTAATGATCAAAGACCTTCAAGATAACAGCAGAGGATGAGAGATTAAATTGCCAACATCCATTGCATCATAGAAAAAGCAATAGAATTGCAGTTAAACATCTATGTCTGCTTCATTGACTACTCTAAAACCTTTGATTGTGTATAACAGGACAAACTGTGGAAAATTCTTAAAGAGATGGGAACACCAGACCACCTGACCTGCCTCCTGAGAAACCTATATGCAGGTCAAGAACCAACAGTTGACATAGAACAACAGACTGGTTCAAAATTGGGGCAGGAGTATGTTGAGGCTGTGTATTGTCACCCTGCTTATTTAATTTATATGCAGAGTACATCATGCAAAATGCTGGGCTAGATGAATCACAAGTTGGAAGCAATACTACAGGGGGAAATATCAACAGCCTCAGATATGTAGATGATACCACTCTAATGACAGAAGGTGAAGAGGGACTAAAGTGCATCTTGATGAAAGAGAAAGAAAAGAGTGAAAAAACTGGCTTAAAGCTCAACATTCAAAAAATTAAGATCATGGCATCCAGTCTCATCATTTCATGGCAAAAAGATGATGAAAAGTTGGAAACAGTGGTAGATTTTATTTTCTTGGACTTCAAAATCACTGTGGATGGTGACTGCAAACATGAAATTAAAAAAAAAAAAAAAGACATATGCTCCTTGGAAGGAAATCTATGACAAAGCTAGACAGCATATTAAAAAACAGAGACATCACTTTGCTAACAAAGGTCCATAGAGTCAAAGCTATGTTTTTTCCAATAGTCATGTGTGGATGTAAGAGTTGAACTTAAAAGAAGACTGAGTGCCAAAAAAAAGATGCTTTCAAATTGTGGTGGTGGAGAAGATTGTTGAGAGTCCCTTGAAAGGAGATCAAATTTTTCAATTGAATATTAGCAACAACTCTATTTTAACAAATTAAAGATAAAATAACAATGAATATGATGAATCATGGTCCCACTTGCTAGTTGGACAGATTATCCTCTAGGATATTCTAACTGTATAACTAAAGTTACACCATTAACCTCAATATAATAGCAACAATTCTTCTGACAATGATGAAATAATTCAGTTTAAATACAAAGCTCAAATAATACTTCATTCTTCAGCAATTCTAAGATTTTTCACATCAAGCCCTATCAATAATACTTTTAAATATCTTAACCCAGTAGTTGTCAAAGCAAGTCATCTGTAAAATTATTTGGGGGTGTTTAAACATGTATATAGCTTCAGTTCAGAGCTCAGTCATGTCCGACTCTTTGCGACCCCATGAATCGCAGCACGCCAGGCCTCCCTGTCCATCATCAACTCCCAGAGTTGACTCAAACTCATGTCCATCGAGTCAGTGATGCCATCCAGCCATCTCATCCTCTGTCGTCCCCTTCTCCTTCTGCCCCCAATCCCTCCCAGCATCAGAGTCTTTTCCCATGAGTCAACTGTTTGCATGAGGTGGCCAAAGTATTGGAGTTTCAGCTTTAGCATCAGTCCTTCCAATGAACACCCAAGACTGATCTCCTTTCGAATGGACTGGTTGGATCTCCTTGCAGTGTATGGGACTCTCAAGAGTCTTCTCCAACACCAAAGTTCAAAAGCATCAATTCTTCAGTGCTCAGCTTTCTTCACAGTCCAACTCTCACATCCATACATGACCACTGGAAAAACCATAGACTTGACTAGACAGACCTTTGTTGGCAAAGGTATGGCTCTGCTTTTTAATATGCTATCTAAGTTGGTCATAACTTTCCTTCCAAGGAGTAAGCATCTCTTAATTTCATGGCTGCAGTCACCATCTGCAGTGATTTTGGAGCCCCAAAAAATAAAATCTGACACTGTTTCCACTGTTTCCCCATCTATTTCCCATGAGGTGATGGGACCAGATGCCATGATCTTTCTTTTCTGAATGTTGAGCTTTAAGCCGACTTTTTCACTCTGTTCTTTCACTTTCATCAAGAGGCTTTGTAGTTCCTCTTCACTTTCTGCCATAAGGGTGGTGTCATCTGCAGAGCTGAGGTTATTGATATTTCTCCTGGCAATCTTGATTCCAGCTTGTGCTTCTTTCAGCCCAGTGTTTCTCATGATGTACTCTGCATATAAGTTAAATAGGCAGGGTGACAATATACAGCCTTGACGTACTCATTTTCCTATTTGGAACCAGTCTGTTGTTCCATGTCCAGTTCTAACTGTTGCTTCCTGACCTGCATATAGGTTTTTCAAGATGCAGGTTAGGTGGTCTGGTATTCCCATCTCTTTCAGTATATAGCTTACCTACATCCAAAGATATAGATTCACTGGAGCTGGAGTAAATTCCGTGTATCCCTGGTTTTAGCAAATTTCATTCCCCTATGGTTTATACTGGTTACCTCTATCACAATTTTCATGCTTTTTTTCATTTTATATTGAAATCTCTTATAATTTTTAATTTATTCGTAAGAACTTTTTGGTAGTTTTTGATATATACTATTGTTTTTCAGTCACCCAGTCATGTCCAACTCTTTGTGACATCATGGACTGCATCATGCCAGGCCTCCCTGTCTCTCAGCATCTCACAGTGTTTGCCCTAGTTCATGTCCATTGCATGTGTGTTGCTGTTCAGCCATCTTATCCTCTGTCATATGTATAAAACAAATCAAATGGTAAAACATCTAATTATATTATATGAGAGTTTAAAATCAATGTGTAACTGTATTTCAATGTTTTGTAAATTATGATGAACATGAATAACCACAATCAGGCCAGCTAGAAGTCCAATACGCTATCCATTGTGCCACAGAGCTGGTTTATGATTAACATGATCACTTCTTTTCAGAATTTTTTCTTCCTTTTTGTTAGTATCATTCATGAATTTTATTCTTTAGGAGTCTACTTCTATTCATCTCTTCTTTATGGTGTCCAGTTTTCTTTCAATTTTGCTTTTAAATTTCTAATTCAGAGGCAGAAACACTATGAAGAAGGCTATCTAATGTTCTCAGAATTTCAATGTATCTGCTTTTCTGTGCTAAGTATCTGTTTGGCACACAGACAGACAGTGAGTTATTAGGATTCTCCCAGCTCCTTCATGCCTCCTCCTGGTGCCTTGCCAAACATTCTTCATTGTATTCATAAGGATTTATAGACCATCTTCAAATAATTCTTTAATGTACCTACTCTATCTCTTCTCTCCACCTTGTGTTCCCTTTCTTACTCTAATTGAAATCTTCTTTCACCTGATGACACTATGTTTTCCTTCTATTTCTTGAGTAACTATAATCTCTACAAAAATATTTATGCTGCAATAAAAGATGACCAATCCCTGCACATACCCAAGGCTTATCTCTCCACTTATGCCCTGAGCCTTTTCACGTCTCAACTAATGAAGAATTGTGCATTTGTACAAATTACTTCTCTCTCCTAAATCACTGACTTCTTTCTCCCTACCTGACAAGTGTGATTAGCATACAAATACACCAAAATAACACCTTTCTTAGAAGACAAACAGAAATCCCCCCAAGACCCTACTCTCTTTTCAGCTGCCACTGCAATTCTGTAATCCTTTCATAAAAACAAAGTCCTCATAGGTATGGTTTCTGTTTGTTGTCAGTAATTCTTCACCACAAATATTCTTGTCCTTACTATTTCATTGATGATACACCTGGATGTGGGAAAAACAACAACAACAACAAATGAATTTGTTGGTAACTTGACAAAAGTTTGTTACCAATATACTTGGTTTTTTCCCCCCACATCCAGGTGTATCAGTTATCTTCTTGGAAAATGCAACACCACGTGACAGAAATGAACATACTCTGATTTTAGGAAAACTTTTGTCAGTGTTTCTTGGAGATATAAGTGTTAGTTGCTCAGTTGTGTCTGACTCTTTGTGACCCCACGGACCATAGCCTGCTAGGTTCCTTTGTCCATGGGATTCCACAGACAAGAATACTGGAGTGGATAGCCATTCCCTTCTCCAGGGGACCACCCCAGCCCAGGGATCAAACCTGGTTCTCTGGCATTGCAGGAAGATTCTTTACCATCTGAGCCTTTAGCAAAGTCCAACTATCCTGGTTTTCCTGTTATGTCACTGGTTATTTCTGAACTCTTTTATGTCTCTTACCCTCTTCTTGTCCTCTAAATGTTAGGATGGCTTAGAGTTAATCCGTGTTAACTTTTTAATCCCTCTTCACTTACATTATAATTATTTCTTAGGAGCTCTTTGTCTCATCCTATGGCTTTAAATATTCTTTATAAATTAATGACTCCAAGTTAGATACAATAATATGACTCTGGCCCCCATGTCAAAAGCAAAGGTTACTCTCAGGAAGATCAGCTACCAGACTGTTCTAATAACACAATACAGGTCAGAGGAGATGAGTGCTTGAAGTAGGGTGATAGCAATGTAGCTGGCAAGAAAAAAGTGATTAAGATCCTTAAATACTTTTTGAAGATTTGCCTAGGACAATAATGAATTGGTTGTTGGTTAAAGGAAAACGAAGAGCTAAGAATGATATCTGGGAAGTTTGCTTGATTACCTGAATAATTAGTGGCACAACCTACTAAGGAAAATTGAAAAAAAAAATGGAGAAAGAGTAGGGTGTAATGGATTTGATAGTATCAAAAACTCTGCTTTGAATTTCCTTGTAGTGAGGGGAAAATATGGCCAGCATTTAAAGATAGGAGTCTAAATTTGGTTAAATTAGAAACTAAAAGTCAAGAAAATTGAATGGAAATATAGATTATATTTTTAAGTTGCTTTATTGTAAATGAAATAAAAGCTTCAGGTAATTCTGGGATCAAAGGATATTTTTTCCAGTTTTTCTAAGCCTGTTAATCAGGGTCCTTAGTTAAAAACACTGGAAATCTCCTGGATAAGTTAAACATTTGAGCATATAACTAATCACACAAATAAACATGTAAAAATTAGTACAGTTAATGACAGGCATTTCAATCATAAATATGCTAATAACTAAGTATGTAGATTTTGCTTTCTTGTGCACATTTTTCCATCTCTAAAATAAACATTTTTATTAAATGCCCTAATCTCTCCACTGTAAATACTAAAATTCTAAAAGAGCATCTAAGACCAATTTTTAGAGGAATGTATTAAGAATTTAAATGTATGGTTAGTGTTCCATTTTTTTTCTTAAAATTTGAATTAAAAGCTGAACAAAAGGTTTTACCATTTTACATCATACTTTATTATTTCTTTGGACATTTAAAAGATTTTAAAAACACATTTATTTAGAAATTAGAGTGCTTGATGCATAAGGATGAGTAAGTCATTTAAGATTTTGTCTCATTTTATTTATATCAAAATAAGCAGAACTATAGAACATTACTTCATAATGTGAACAAAATGTTTATGACCATAAGTACTCCACAAATTTACCTAGTTTGATATCATTAATATTGAAATATTACTGTGATTTGAAATTTAGCTCTGTTATTGACAAGTGCTAATCAAATGAGCATTCTGAATCAAGTGATACTGAGAATTTTTTCTACATATCACATGGGCTTGATTGTCTATTGCAAAGACAAATCTCTATGACTCTATCCTGGTGACTGTCTATATTGTCAACTATTATAAATGTTTCTGGCTTCCTTACTTTATTCTGCTATATTCTATCTTGCTTTACTGAAGTAGTTCTCCTAATCTCTTCTAACAATTAGAGATGGTGAAAGATTTGTTATGATTAAAAATTGGAAGAATAAAATTCTATGAGAAACAAATATTGTATTTTCATCATGGAATGTTATCAACACAATTAGTCAATGTTATCAACACAATTAAGAAGAAAAAGACCAAGATAGATAGAGAAATGGAATTTATTCTTCAATGGACAAAATGCTATTTAGCAGATGCTGAGTGCTTTTTGTCACTTTGAAGGAATTCATACTACATGATACTCTCAGCTGGATCATTTGAGCATAAAATAGTGCAGTGAAGTGAAAAATCATTCAGTCGTGTCTGACTCTTTGCAACCCCATGGACGACACAGTCCATGGAATTCTCCAGCCCAGAATACTGGAGTGGGTAGCCTTTCCCTTCTCCAGGGAAGCCACAAGGGAAGCCCAAGAATAGTGGAGTGGGTAGTCTATTCCTTCTGCAGTGGATCTTTCCCACCCAGGAATCAAACTGGGGTCTCCTGGATTGCAGGCGGATTCTTTACCAACTGAGTTATCAGGGAAGCCCAAAATAATGCAAAAATACATTTTAAGTCATACTAAATTTAATTATTGTAGTGTTATGTATTTGAAATAAATATAACTAAAGCAAAAAAAGCAAAGCAGTGAGGTCTATATTTGGTTTAAACCTCACTTCCTAAGTACCAAAATGTGAATATGATTCTGTTTCTGCAAGTTTTGTTGTATGCATTATTCCTCAGGAAATCTGTGTAACATCATTCGTACTCAAAGACTAATCAGCTCTTGTATTTAAGTCTAGAGTTTCTTTCCATATTTGTAATAGTGTCGTTGACAAGGGGGTACACTGTGGTTCTGCTGTCTTAATTATCATAGTATTTAGGAGTCTAAGCTTATTAGTCCACAAATATATTGCCCATTCACCTAGTAAATATTCCCCAGATTGCTGACCTAGTATTTCTCAAGAAGTAAGTAGCTCCAAGAGAAAATATTGTGCAAAATCCATGCTCAAGTAAGTGTGGCAGGAATCTCACAGGAACCAGCAAAAACAACCTGTGACTCTAAGAAGAGGTCCAATGGAATGCCGCCAGGGACAGTCAGTGTGTGTGTGCATCTCAGGAGAGGCGAGCTCTGCCACAGATATGTCCATTTCCCATCAAAGGAAGCTTTTGTTTTTCCAAAAATGAAGCATATATATATATATATATATATATATATATATACAATTATTTATTTCAAAGTTACATTAGGATATTTCAGATTCAGTGGAACAGCATTTTTAATTCATTTGAATGGGGTTTAAAGCTTATCTCCTGTCTACACATGCAAATGCATGCAGTGGATGCCACTGGTAATAACAATACAGATGTATATGTGCACTAAAATTTAAAGTTATAACTTGGCACTGCCTACTTCCTCTACCCTAGGATTTCTGATATCAGGTTACAAATGTTTGTCCTGAATTTCTGTGATGTACATTTCAACTTCACCTACTGTTCTCTATGCCAATTCCATCACACCTGTTCAGGCCATCTCATCTCAATGTGGAATGAGTACAATGATCATAATAGCCTGTCTCTGTGACCAGAAACTCCATTCTCCAAATCATCATATAAAATGCTGCCTTTCAAAAATCAGACAATTTTTTCCCTAGAAATACACAAAAATGCAGTTTTAAATTTTGTACTGTAACTCTCCATTCTAAATTGTAAAAAATTGTTTAAAAGTAATTCTAATCCTGAAAATGCCAAACTCAAAGACCCTTACTATTACAATCCTAATTGTAATACAAATAATACAAATACAATGGATATTTGTCTTTATTCCAGTTATATGGTGTTATTTCCCACACCAGGGTGGCTTCAGGGTGGCTTCAACAGTCTCCTATTATTGATCTCTAATGGTTGACTGAAACCGAGATTACCATTAATTGTTCTAAAAGCAAAACCATTCTCCCCATCAATGAGTTTCAAGCATTTCATTATATATCTTCCCAAAATCCAACACAATCGTTATGTGAGGGTCCAATTTACAGCCTTCATTTTGAAGGCTTTAACATAACCATATTGTTAAATGAGACTGTGAGAATTTAATAGGTTTATATATGTATGTATACCAGGTCATTATTTGAATATTTTCTGAGCTAAAATGTTACATACAATCACCATGGCATAGCATTTTGGGACCATGACTATTCATTAATTATATCATTGGAATAGATTTGTTTCCTGTAGAAGGTAAGATCTTACACTTGGATACACTTCCATTCTGCCCTGATAACTTTACTAGGTCTTCTGTTCAGATCTTATCATTTTTCCAAAATAAACTGACCCTTCCCTGTCCCATGGACTGTAGCCCACCAGGCTCCTCTGTCCACGTGGTTCCCCAAACAAGAATGCTGGAGTGGGTTGCCACTTCCTTCTCCAGGGATCTTCCTGACCCAGGGGTTGAACCCGGGTCTCCTGCACTACAGGCAGTTTCTTTATAGACTGAGCTACCAGGGAAGCCCCTGTGCCTTGCTGATTGCTAAAGTACATATATTGCTCAATGCCTAGCTAGTTTTAAAAAGGCCTCATTTAATTATCACATGAAGTATTACTGTATGGTACCTGTAATTCCATTTTTACTGACAAATAAATTGGTGCATAGAGAAGGATATTATGCATATATTTTCAAAATATTTTTCCTAACATTTGCAGGGATGAATTAGAGAATTTTTTTTTTCATTTTTCCATCATCTTTTTTCTAAAGAGAGCTCATTTCTTAAGAACTGAACATTTTCTCAGTTCTTAATATCAAAAGAATATATTTTTTTCTTTAAAAATGAGGGGGGTTAGAATACTTAATGTTTCTGCTTTCCTTCTGCATGCCATGGATCCTTTAACTGATCATGTGTCCATTTGTGGTTTGGCTGTTACAACTGAATTTGAAACACAAATCAGGTAGTAGAAGCATATGGTATACAAATCTTTCCTCAGCCTGCTTTCCTATATATTATTGCAGTTCTCTCTGACTCACTGAGATAACTATTGTGGCGATTATTTTACAGAATGAAAATTTTGTAATCACTGCAACATCTCTTGCAGATAAAGCAGGACCCTGACCAAATGACAAACCAGGTGAACCCATATATCCAAACCCGCAGAAGCCTGCCCCAACAAAGATGAGGTGAGTAATGGCCAGATGGAGCCACTGTCTTCTCATGTCTGCAAGATATTTGAGTCTTGGTGACAGCCTCGCTGTACTAACTCAGGAAAAGTAATGCCCAGCTCCATACCATAATTTCTTGCCTGTCACTACCAGGCTTCTGCTCTATTTCACTAGGCCTAAAAGTCTTCTCTGTTCTGCAAGAAAACTTCAAGACTAACTACTTATCACTATTGTTTTGGTCAAGGCTCAACGTATCAGTTTCTTGGAACATCCGTCTTGTACTTTATTCTTATATATCCAGTAACTTTTTAAAGTTCTTTTCTTCATGACGGAGTTTTGTCTCCATCCCCCAGTTCCTTAATGCTGCTACTATCAACATTTTATCTTCTGCTCCAGTGTCAATACCTTAAACTATACTCTTAATTTTCTGGTCCAAAAGTTCCTTCCAACTCTATTTCTTAACTGAGTATGCTGCTTTCTTTTCAGTTCATGTAAAAAGAGGCTTTTTATTCTTCATGCTCCATAAACTTCATACTGGGATACAAGATCACTCTGCTCTTTATTCTCAAACTATTTCTTCTCCATCATTGCAAAATTCACTGTTCTTTGGTGAGTGTACAACTTTAATGTACTGTCTCTGTTGATGTTGTTGTTTAATTGGTAAGTTGTATCTGACTCTTTTGCAACCCTATGGACTGTAGTCTGCCAGTTTCCTCTGTCCATGGGATTTTCCAGGCAAGAGTACAGGAGTGGTTGCCATTTTCTTCTCCAGGGGATCTTCTTGACCCTGGGAATGAACCCACGTCTCCTGCATTGGGGGGTAAATCCTTTATCACTGAGCCACCTAGGAAGTTCATACTTCTGTCTACAGGTTTTCATTGTGCTATCACACTATCTTATGGTTATTATCTTTATTCATCCATTGTCTTCCTATTTCCCTCTCTAATCCATTAGAATGGTTTGATATTCTCAATTTTAAAAAATCTCCTGTAAATAAATTTACCCATTACATTTTTGCCACCTATCCTATGATCACATTTAAATCACTAGGAAATAAAACATTCTTAAAGTTATTGTGTCAAATATTGTAATCTCCAGTGATAGCCTTTTACCATCATGGGATATATCTTTATTATTATTATTATTATTACTATCTATAACTGAAATTCATCTATCACTTCTTTTTCAGTTAACTTATTTGTCCCTGTATCATTTTGTAACTTCCCAAGCAATACCAATTCATGTATAAAATCTCTTCATGTAAGTTCTCTAAACCTGCTCCTATCCAACTAAATGTTGATGGATAAAATCAAATAGGTTCCATTATGCTATACATTCATACAGTAATGAGAGCTAGTTCTTAATGTCAGATATTCTTTATAAATGATCCTCAAGGAACTTGATTCCTTGTCTACTGCTCATGATTAGTTCAAGTCATTTCAGACAAAGGTTTTCTTTTTTTTTAAATTTTTTGTTTCTTTTTCTCCCTATAAACCAATATATTTACTTCATATGACAAATCAAAGCCATAATATAGTAGCTCTACAAAATTCTGGCACTTGAATTCATAATTGTATCTTTCCTTCTATTCCCTCTATAAGAAGACAGCCATCCCTCTGCTTCAAACACAGTCCTTCCCTCTGCACTGTTCTTTACCTTCCCCATTTACATTTAGGGAACATGTATAGTCATTTTCTCCTGATTTCCTAGGACATAAAAATACCTCATTTCTACTGTACTTAAAACACACTCTTTTTAAAAACTGTCTGTCAAATGAAATAACAAGTAGAAATAAAAGTGCAATATTAAATAATGTAACCTTTGGTAAAAGTTAATTCAAAATCTTAAAAAAAGTAGAAATTACATACATGTATATATAATATGTTTAAATTCCTAACTCACACATCTCAAAATAGCCTCATATGTTTCTCTAAAGTTATGGAATTTTTGAGTGGAAAATTTAGGTTATTTACTGAACCATTTTTATTCTAGAGATGAAAGGATTTTTAATTGCATCATTCTATAGTGAAAGAGCTATGATTATAACACAAATGTGTATTTTTAAGATTATTTTTTATTTTTATTTAGTTGCTTATTCAAAACTCTATTAGCCATGCTTTCTATTTTTTCATCGTTTGTGTAGCTTTTCTTTTGGTAAAGAAGTTTATTTTTGAGGTCAGAAACTCTGTGATTAAAAACCTCAGCTCATCTTCTTTCAATAGTAAAATATATTGCACTATCAGTCTAGCATTTTATACCTTACCATGCTAACAAGTATAAATATATATATATATACTCATATAAAATGCATATATATAGTATATATGCAATGCATATAAATACTTGCCTATCACTCATAGGAAATATCAAGAAATTGTCAGTTATTCTTGTAATAAGTATTATCAAATAATATTGTCATATTTAATAAAGTATTCACAAAATCATTTCTTATCTAGCAGGTCAGTATTATTATTTTCTATCACCCACAAACTATTCTGCCAATTTTTCATCTTTTGCGATTATTTGGAAAACTTACTGAGAATCTACTACATAGCAATAACTCCAAAACTTGATGAGATTTAAATATAAAAAAGAAAGTTAACAAAAGTGTGGTATCATTTGGGGTATCAATCTTCATTTTTATCTCCATATCATTTAATGTTCTTTCTAAGATTCATGGTGTTTTCTTAATGGAACATACCTCTCTCTGTCTTCTAGGAATGCAGACAACAAATATTGCATCATTTCAAAGAAAATCTCCTCTGTAAAATTCTCCTAACCCTTGTAGTTCTACAGATTCCTTCATTCACTGCATTTTTCATTCATTTATGAATAAACATTATATAACTAGTTATGAATTTGTCCTTAACAAATTACCACAAACTAAGTGGTCTCAATCAACAGACAATTTTTAATTTAAATTTCCGTGAGTCAGGAATCCCTGGGCTTCCTAGGTGGCATATTGGTAAAGAACCACCTGCTAATGCAGGAGATGTAAGAGATGTGGGTTTGATCCCTGGACCAGGAAGATCCCCTGGAGGACGAAATGGCAACCCATTCCAGTATTCTTGCCTGGATAATCTCATGGACAGAGTTGCCTGGCAGGCTACAGTCCATGGGGTCACAAAGAGTCAGACACAAGTGAAGTGACTTAGCATGTAAGACATTGCTTCAAAATCTCTGATAAATCTGTAGTCAAGGTAACAGTCAGATTCGTTGGGAGTTCATATAAGGTTTAAATGGAGAAAGACCTGGCTCAAACCTCAGTGCTGTTTGTAGGACTCAGTTACTTGTACTCTTCTGGAGACTTGTATTTTTGTTTGTTTGTTTGCTTGCTTGCTTGCTTGTTTGTTTTTGTTTCTTTTCTTTTTGCTAGTTATCTGTCAGGGGTCCTCCTTACCTCCTAGCTGACTTTTTGGACAGAAGTGACCTTCAATTCCTTAACACATGGGCTTCTCCATGATGCTCATTTGCTTCCTCAAAACATTTAAACCATAAAGACAATGAAGTGAGCTCTCTAGCAAGATGAAAGTTACAAGTTATATAATGAAATAATGGAAATCATATGATATCACCTTTGTCATATTCCACTGATCACAAGTCTTGCCAGTACTCAAATAGAGGAAATTCCACAAGATCTTGGATTCAGGGTTCAGAAGTAATTGGAGGGGGGAAATTTTTAGAATCTGCCTAGCCCACTTTTTAGTTTGCATTTATTTATTCATTGAAAAAAATATTGTTGCCTTAACACACTCGAATGTAATTTGCAAGAGGGGATTTTTAGTATGTCTTGTGATATTTTTGATTATTCATTTGAAATTGGATGACTATGCCTTTGTAGATTGATAGTATTTAAATTGAGCCTATTTAGGGATAAAAATCTGGTAGTAACAATGCTCTATAGAACTTTCACAGCGTCTATAATGTGCTGATTTTGCAAAATTAATAAATACTAAGCCTAGTCAGTTTAGTGGAACCTTGAGGGCTGTTTGAAAATAAATTAACCAAATGAAGCATCTTATTTGAAAATTACATTTCATGTAATTTACTTTCAACTCCCACTCACTTTATGTCACATTTAAGAACCCTCCACCTACTTTTTTTGGCTATTTTACTTATTCCATATTCAGGGAATCTGCTATGCCACTGAGTCCTATGCTATTGAATTCAATGCCACTGATTGCAATATGAAATTCTCAAGCTGAATAATCTAATTGTATGAGAACATAAATAAGAAGAAAATTAATCTAATATAAGAAATAGACAGCTATCACTCTTAATGTTATTTGTGGGAACTCTGGACAGACTGCTGTTTGACCTTCTTAAATGAACAGCTTGCTTTCAACACCCACAACTGATGTACATACATGATCACTTGGCTGTCAATACTAACAGCCATCTGTTAAGATGGCAACATGCCTGCTCTCAAAATTGTGTTCCAGTTTAGACTACAGTTACCAACTGAGTAGATTGGCATCCTGAGATTCTGAAAAGCTTCCTCGTGTTCTATAGAAAGTGATGCCGCATTAACACCCACATGGCTTCTTACCTCCATGCCACCTGTTCACTATTTTTAGGCCAAAAATATCCATATAAAAGGCCAATGGTGAACAGCTGATGAAACATACCCTGGGTGCCAGTGGTATATTACAAAGTACAACATGATGTTCTATTTTTCAAAAAGTGACTGTGTCTATTGAAAAGGCATGATAATGTGGGTGTGAAAAAATGTAACAACTAAAAATCACTTTGAAAATGATGACTACATGAGTATTAGGTATTTAACATAACATTATCTTTATTATTGTTCTTGTTGGTCGGGAATAACCCTCCACCTAACTCTGCATAAATACCTAGTCTTATGGAAATATTCTTGCTTATATGCAACGGTCTTACATTGTGTGTGTGTGCACATGTACACAGAAACACAATTGTTTTTTGGAAGCAGAATTGCAAAGGGAATGGAAAAAATAATCAGACAGAAGCTACGAGATTGAATTCAATGCTTCTAGTGTAATTTGGCTTTGTGTGAGAGAATATAACACTAAAGCTGCTCCCAACCTTCTCTTCAGTTTCTTTCTATTCCTATATCATATTCAAGGCCAAAATAATGGGCTGCTCTTAGTATCTGAAATTTAAAGTCTCAGGTTTTAGCATAGCTGAAGAGGAAGAAGAAAAAGAAAGAAAATGCTCTCTGCAGTCTACAGAAATTGCTAATTTTACTTCATCTTCAGTTAATGACCTTGTCTCATATTTCATAGAGTAAATATCATTCATCAAACAATAATCACTACTTGTTCATGCCCACCAGGATCCTCTGTCCATGGGATTTTTCAAGCAAGCATACTGGAGTGAGCTGCCATTTCTTCCTCCAGGGGATCCTCCCAACCCAGGGCTCAAACTCATATCCCTTGTGTTTCCTGCATTGCAGACAGATTCTTTACCCACTTCACTATCAAAGAATCACTATTTACTCCACCATCAAATCTACAATTTTGTCTGTTCTTTGCTACTTATTTCCTCTATTATACAAGATCAAAAGCTCCATTGTGAACTTTCTCTGTTTTTAGGAATGGCTTTCATTAATTATTCCTTCCTGCTCTTACACATTGAACCCTTTCTCCAATGGGCTCATTCTATGAGCTTGTGGACAAGTGATACTGTCCCTCCTCAAAAAGCAAACTAAAGCTGTCCTGACCCTATTTCCAGCTCCTGTCAATAAGTTTATTCCCTAGAACAATAAACATCCTCAAAGAGTGGTGTACTGTGGTTTCTCTACTTTGCCACCTTGCTTCTACCTCTCAGTCAATTCCAATCATATTTTGATACGTGCATAGCCCCTGAAGAGAGGTGTTATATAACTTTCTAACATTCCAAATTTTGAAGTCTTCTCTTTGTTTTTCTCTTCTCCTTTCACTTTGCCTCCCACAAAATTCTACAGAGATGATTAATTCTACTTTAAAAAAAAAAATTGTGGTTCATTTACAATGTTGTATTAGTTTCAAGTGTACTGCAAAGTGATTCAGTTATATATACATATATAATATGTGTACATATATTTATTATATATATAGATACACACATATATATGTTCTTTTTCAGAATATTTTCCATTATTGTTTATTAGAATATATTGAATGTAGTGACATGCACTATACAGTAAGTTCTTGTTGATTATTTATATATATAGTATATGTGTTATGATGTATGTGTATCTGTTATGTATGTATGCTGTGTATGTGTTAATCCAATATACCTAATTTATCCCTCCTTTATCCCTTGCGTTCCCCTTTAGAAATTGTGTTTGTTTTCTATGTCTGTGACTGTAGTTCTGTTTTGTAAGTAAGTTTATCTCTATCATTTTCTTAGATTTCATATATAAATGATGTGATGTTTTTGTCTGACTGGATTCCCTTAGTATGATAATATCTAGTTCTGTCTAGTTCTGTCTATGTTGCTGCAAATGGCATTATTTCATAACTTTTTCTTTTGTTTTCATCCTCTCACACTGCTACCTCCTCCCTCACCTCTGGCATCTTTTCTCAGAAGCCTTTACTGGTCTCTCTTCCTCTATCTGTCCTAACTGGTTAAGTTCCTTAGGAATTACGACTTGGTATTATCTGCTTCAAATGCTAAAATCTTATGCTTCCAGCTGTCCCATCATTTCTGACAGTCCCATCATTCTGTCATTTCATCACGGTACAGAATTCAGTAAAGAATTAATCTGAGAGTAGTTCCCAGATTCTTATCTTTTTCCCCATGAATCTCTTCTTTAGATTCCAGATAAGGATGTTTATTTGTGATTATCATTTCTACATGGATGCCCATTTTTCTGATAAGAGTGGGAGCTTGACTTCTGGGGATGCAGGTTCAAGGGAAGTTACTACCTGGAATGTACTCATCTCCATTTTCTACCTGCCTAATTCACTCAACTTTTAGGTCTCATATTTCTACTCTTCCTGTCAAGAAATATAGTTTGATTATTTATTTTTAGGCAAGTATTCTGTGTGTTTCTCCATCTATTTCCCATGGAGTGATGGGACCAGATGCCATGATCTTCGCTTTCTGAATGTTGAGCTTTAAGCCACCTTTTTCATTCTCCTCTTTTGCTTTCATCAAGAGGCTTTTTAGTTCCTCTTCACTTTCTGCCATAAGGGTGGTGTCATCTGCATAGCTGAGGTTATTGATATTTCTCCCAGCAATCTTGACTCCAGCTTGTGTTTCTTCCAGTCTAGCGTTTCTCATGATATACTCTGCATATAAGTTAAATAAACAGGGTAACAATATACAGCCTTGACCTACTCCTTTTCCTATTTGGAACCAGTCTGTTGTTTCATCTAGTCAGGGCTATGGTTTTTCCAGTAGTCATGTATGGATGTGAGAGTTGGACTGTGAAGAAGGCTGAGCACCAAAGAACTGATGCTTTTGAACTGTGGTGTTGGAGAAGACTCTTGAGCATCCCTTGGACTGCAAGGAAATCCAATCAGTCCATTCTGAAGGAGATCAACCCTGAGATTTCTTTGGAAGGAATGATGCTAAAGCTGAAACTCCAGTACTTTGGTCACCTCATGAGAAGAGTTGACTCATTGGCAAAGACTGTGTTGCTGGGAGGGATTGGGGGCAGGAGAAGAAGGGGACGACCAAGGATGAGATGGCTGGATGGCATCACTGACTTGATGAACACGAGTCTGAGTGAACTCCGGGAGTTGGTGATGGACAGGGAGGCTTGGCTTGCTGTGATTCACAGAGTAGCAAAGAGCTGGACACGACTGAGCGACTGAACTGAACTGAACTGAACTGATTCTGTGTGTTTCCTCCAGAAGATACATTCCTTGGCTATAAACCAGGCCCAGCACATGCCATGGGACAGATTAGCATCTTGGTAAATACTCTTAAAGTTAAAATATTTTACTTTAAACTCATTAGTTTCCAGATGAAGAAAGAGTCAGAAGGGAATGAAGAAAAATTCATTATGCTTCTTAACAAAAGTGTTACAACATACAGGCTTAACATATTTTTGTCTCTATTTCATTGTCATTTATTTGATACACAGTAGTACAGATATGATTTAGCATGTATTTTTTGCTTATTGTCACACTTAGAATTCCCTTTGCTATTTATTATTTTCAGTTTTAATATACTGTAAAATACTTTGTTGTCAGAACTTACTTAGTTTTTCAGTCATGTCTGACTCTTTGTGACCTCATGGACTGTAGCCCAGCAGGCTCCTCCTTCCATGGGGATTCTCAATAATGGAGTGGGTGGCCATATTCTCCTCCAGGGGATCTTTCCGCCCCACGGATTGAACCCAGGTCTCCCTCATTGCAGGTAGATTCTTTCTTCCTAAGCCACTAGGAAAGTTGTCAGAATATATTCTGATTTTAAGAGACAGAGTTCTAGAATCAAGTTGGCTTTATGCAGAATTGTCTTCTTGGTTGTTATTCTAATAACTAAGAGAGACTAAGAGAGCTAGTAATTTAGTTGGGGCTTCCCTGGTGGCTCAGATAGTAAAGAATCTGCCTGCAATGTGGGAGTCCTGGGTTTGAGCCCTGGTTCTGGAAGATCCCCTGGAGAAGGGAATAGCTACCCACTCCAGTATTCTTACCTGGGTAATTCAATGGACAGAGAAGCTTGGTGAGCTACAGCCCATGGGGTCACAGAGTCGGACACAAATGAATGACTAACACCTTCACACACTTTTCAGTAACTTAGTTACATAAAAAGAGTAAATTTGGCAAACAAACCAAATGTTCTCTTTTTAAATATTTTGAAAACATAAACAAAAGGCAGCTGTCCTTTGTCTGATTTGGAATGTCACTTTTTTAATGAAAATAAATTGGTGGCCGTTATCATAGCATCATTGAAGAAATTTTTCATGTTTATAATAACTAACTCTAATCACAGATGAAGATGCCTGGAGAAAGGAATGGCTACCCCCTCCAGTATTCTTGCCTGGAGAATTTCCTGGACAAAGAAACCTGGCATGCTACAGTTCATGAGATCCCAATGAGTTAGGCCCAACTGAGCAACTAACACTTCCACTATTCATTTCAACCCCAAATTCAGTTCAAGTTGGTAAAATAAAATGTTTATGATTAATACTTAGAAGTCCAGCCTCTATTGAAATGCAAGTTCAATTTACAAAGAAAATCCTTTAAAGATATGAAGTTGAGAAGAGTTTATTTTATAATATTTAGCATAATATAAGAGGAAATCATTACTTGGAAATTTTCATCATATTATAACTTTCATTCTTGTGGTGTATACATATTAATAAAGATGAGAAATCTCTGGTCAAGGAGTTAGAAGAATTGGTTATTGAGAGTGATGGTGATTCTAGCCAGTCATGGAACTGAAGCCAAGCCATCTAATCATTTAGTGGCTTAGTATCTTCATCAGTAAAATGAAAGTGATTATAAAACTAATGATTACTGGCATAATTGACAGTTAAAATTCTTGATTAGGTGAAAATCACAAACTCACAGATTCAACAAGCTGAACAAATTCTAACAGAGACAAAAATAATCTAGACTGACAGAAAACAGATCAGTACTTGCCTAGAACAAACAAAGGGTGTGTGAGACAATGACTATAATAGAGAAGGAGAGAATTTTCAAGTCAATTAAAATATTCTGAAACATTATGGGAGTAATATCTGTGCAAGTAAATACATTTGTCAAAACTTAAAGACTAATCACTTTAAAATAGATGCATCTTATTACATATATGTTTGTGTGCTAAGTCACCTCAGTTGTGTCTGACTCTTTGCTAACCAATAGACAATAGCCCACCAGCCTCCTCTGTCCATTGGATTCTCCTGGCAAGGATACTGGAGTGGGTTGTCGTGCCCTCTTCCAGTGGATCTTCAGGACCTAGGGATCGAACCTGCATCTTTTAAGTCTCCTTCATTGACAGGCATGCTCTTTACCACTATTACATATATATTATACCTCAATAAATTGATTTTAAAAGGGATGTGTGAATGGATCAGTAAGTAGTAATGTGAAGTACCCAAATAATACAATACGAAGAATTTCATTAAAATACCTTCATAGCTAAGGCTTGGTGATTTAATATATTTCTTTAAATTCTCATACTCAAATGTGTGTGTATATATATATATATGTGTGTGTGTGTGTGTGTGTGTGTGTGTGTGTTTCATAAATAAGTGAAGGCAGCCTTTAAGCCAGAATTACTACAAATACTAATTCTTTTTTCAATACAACTTGTGTAATCTTTGATTTTCACATGTCAAAAATACTTAGCAGGGATTAAGTGAGTTTATTGCCCAGAACAGATTTTCCTCCCATGTTGGCTTAACACTTTTTTCAAAATTAACTAATTCTGCTGAACCAAAATATTTATTATACTCAAATGGATGTTTAATATATTTTACATAAGGATACATGATGTACAATTATAATGAAAATATACATATGGAAGTTAATGAAAAGATACCTTACTTGATTAAAGCCACCTTTTTAAGAATACTGCATGCTTAATAAGGTTCTGTGAATCTAAGTTAAGTAAGACTACCCTAAGATTTAAATTCTTCAATACTTTCATGCCTGAGAGCAAATTCTAAGTTTTCTTGAACTTTTAAGTCAATGTGCTTGTGGTTGAGATTCTAGTGTAAATGGAGGCAAGATCTCAGATATTGTTAGAAATAAATATAAAGACAGATAAAATGTGAAATCAGACTTTAAATAAAAAGCTCATGACTATGCATTCAATAATCCATCTTCAAAGATGCAATAAACAATATACTGGATATATGTAAAATAGTGTATAAAATATAAGAAAAATGAGCAAACAATATTATACATAGTTTGTTACCATTCTTCCTAATGATCAAAGTGTGTAGGAAGTAATTTTTATTGAATTTTTATATCTAAATTTTAAAAGAGACCACTTGCCTGAGACTCCATCCAAAATGGACATTGAATCTGCCATGCTATAACTAGTGGTTTATAGTCAGCACTGTATGAGATTTTAACCATAAACAGAACACTCCCTTATGTTCTCTTTTGAGCCATATATTCTGTAAATCTATGATTTTCCTTATATATTACACTGTACAGTGAGGACACATTTATCAAAGTCCTTAGGTACAACAGTGATCTTTTCTATAAAAAATACACAGACATAGATTAACTTGCCAAGGTCATACAGCAGGTTTGTGACAGAACCAGAATTAAAATTCCCAAAGTTCCTCACCAGTTATAGCCATCTTGTAGTAACATTCTTTTAAGTTTGTAGCCTGAATCTACAATAAATTTATATTTGAGCACACAAAGCTTAGAATAGAGGTGCTCATGTCCATTTTAATCTTGAAAACAGCATTTTTTTAATTGAAAAAGATCAGAGCTGATGTTTTTAGTTGAGTAAAATCTTTTAAAGCAGTGAATTATAAACTGACTTTAAAAATTCTGATTTCAACTTTACAATGGGATTGATGGAAACTTGAGAATTTGCCTAAATATAAGAAAGTATTATATGTTGTCTTATTCAGGTTGCCTGTCTATTCAGGTTGTTATAACAGAAATCATAGGATGAGTGATTTATACACAACAGAAATGTATTTCTCACAGTTATAGAGGCTGGGGAGTCTAAGAACATGGCACCCACAAATTTATTGTCAGGAAAGAGCCTATTTCCTGGTTCATAGAATGTCTTTTCATTGAGTCCTCACATGGCAGAAAAAATGCAAGAGGTCTCTGGGATCTTATTTATAAGGGCACTAATGAAGGTTTTACCCCCATGATCTCATGATTTCCCAAGTACTCCATCTCCAAATACCATTGGGAATTATGTTTCAATATATGCATTTGAGGAATCATAAACATTCAATTCATAATATATGTGAAACCAATATTTATTTTATATAAATATTTACACAAGACATAGACTACACAAATATCAAAAATAAAAAGAAAATATATTCATAAGCTATTGAGAAATATACTTCACATATCAGTCAGTACAGTTCAGTCACTCAGTCATGTTTGACTCTTTGGAACCCAATGAACCACAGCACACCATGCCTCCCTGTCCATCACCAACTCCTGAAGTCCACCCAAACCCATGTCCATTGAGTCAGTGATGCCATCCAACCATCTCATCCTCTGTCGTCCTCTTCTCCTCCTGCCCTCAATCTTTCCAAGCATCAGGGTCTTTTCATATGAGTCAGCTCTTCACATCAAGTGGCCAAAGTATTGGAGTTTCAGCTTCAACATCAGTCCCTCCAATGAACACCCAGGACTGACCTCCTTTAGGATGGACTGTTTGTATCTCCTTGCAGGCCAAGGGACTCTCAAGAGTCTTCTCTAACAACACAGTTCAAAAGCATCAATTCTTCGGCACTCAGCTTTCTTTATAGTCCAACTCTCACATCCATACATGACCACTGGAAAAACCATAGTCTTGACTAGATGGACCTTTGTTGGCAATGTCTCTGCTTTTTAATATGCTGTCTAGGTTGGTCGTAATCTTCCTTCCAAGGAATAAGTGTCTTTTAATTTCATGGCTGCAATCACCATCTGCAGTGATTTTGGAGCCCCCCAAAATAAAGTCAGCCACTGTTTCCACTGTTTCCCCATTTATTTGCCATGAAGTGATGGGACTGGATACCATGATCTTCACATATAGACAGTAGCAATTTTGGCCAACAGTGTAATGACTTGTATTAAAATGTAGGCTATACTCCATACACAATAGATATTTCAAATATGCAAGTGTGCTATTTTGATTTTTCCAGTAATATTAAGAATTATCCTAGTTTTCAGGAATATAGAGAAAATGAGACATTATTGCAATTGCCCAAATGAGGAAAGCTGAAGAAGACATGTAGAATTCTCAACATTTGTAATAGAGGCAGTAAATAGCTTGGGATTAATGTGACATATCAGAGACGGAATAATATATCCTTGTGATTGAGAAAATAATGTTGTAGAGGAGAAATGGCTAGGCAATGATAACAAGTGTTTTTTCATTGTCATTGTTCTTTTATTTTATTATTATTTTGGTTAAAATACCCTGGAAAATGGTGCCATAATGAATCAAGTTGAAGTCTCATTGGAAAATATTGGACATTAAAAAGTAAAAGGATAAATTATTTAGAAATACATTTAATTTTTAACAGATTGAATTATAGTCTAGCAGAATATGTTCACTAATATTTGGCAGCCAATTTGAAACATGAATTTATAGGTTCAGAAGAAATGCTGGAGCTGAAGTAGAAATCATCTCTACAGAGATTTTCAGCAAATACACAGTAGTGGATTACATAACTAAGATTGGAAATTATAAATTGAAAATGAAAGGGGAATGGAGAGGAAGAAAAATAATAAGAAAATAACAAAGAGGGAGGGCAAGGAAGGAAGAATATTGAATGATGAAGGAAAATTAGATTTCAGGATATATCTCAGAACCTTGAAAAAGACAGTTGTTACTGGCATAGTTGGATATATAGATAGCAAAAGTGTGTGATAACTGACAAAATTATTAACTTTCTTTTTCCAAAAGTACAAAATAAAGTAAATTTTTGATAATAATATCTGTAGTCTGATGAATAGATGAATGCACACTGTATTCAAGGCAAGAAGTAAAGAAAATTAGGGGAAGTGAATATCTACTCTTTCTGGTGATTTCTTCCACAGGAATCAATTCAGTAGCTCAGTCATGTCTGACTCTTTGTGACCCCATGTACTGCAGCATGCTAGGTCTCAGTGTCCATCAACAACTCCTGGAGTTTACTCAAACTCATGTCCATTGAGTTGGTGATGTCATCCAACCATCTCATCCTCTGTCATCCCCTTCTCCTCCAGCCTTCAGTCTTTTTCAGCATCAAGGTCTTTTCCATTGAGTCAGTTTTTCGCATCAGTTGGCTAAAGTATTAAAGTTTCAGCCTCAGAATCAGTCCTTCCAATGAATATTTAGGACTGATTTCCTTTCGGATGGACTGGTTGGATCTCCTTGTAGTCCAAGGGACTCTCAAGAGTCTTCTCCAACACCACAGTTCAAAAGCATCAAATTTTTGGCACTCAGCTTTCTTTATAGTTCAATTTTCACATCAATACATGACTACTGGGAAAACAGTAGCTTTGAAGAGACCAACACTTGTTGGTAAAGCAATGTCTCTGCTTTTTAAGCTGTCTAGTTTTGTCATGGCTTTTCTTCCAAGAAGCAAGCATCTTTTAATTTCATGGCTGCAGTCACCATCTGCAGTGATTTTGGAGCCCCCCAAAATAAAATCTCTCACTGTTTCCACTGTTTCCCTATCTATTTGCCATGAAGTGATGGGACCAGATGCCATGATTTTAGTTTTCTGAATGTTGAGTTGTAAACCAACTTTTTCACTCTCCTCTTTCACTTTCATCATGAGTCTCTTTAGTTCTTTTTCACTTTTTGCCTTAAGTGTAGTAACAGCTGCTTATCTGAGGTTATTTATATTTCTCCCAGCAATCTTGATTTCAGCTTATACTTCATCCAACCCAGTATCTCTCATGAGGTACTCTGCATATAAGTTAAGTAAGCAGAATGACAATATACAGCCTTGACGTACTCCTTTCCCAATTTAGAACCAGTCCATTGTTCCATGTCAAGTGCTTCTTGACCTGCATACAGATTTCTCAGGAGGCTGGTTAGGTGGTGCGGTATTACCATCTCTTGAAGAATTTTCCACAATTTGTTGCGATCCATGCAGTCAAAGGCTTTAGCGTAGTCAATTAAGCAGTAGTAGATGTTTCTCTGGAGCTCCATGCTTTTTCAATGATCCAGTGGATGTTAGCAATTTAATCTCTGGCTCCTCTGCCTTTTCTATATTCAGCTTGAACATCTGGAAGTTCATGGTTCATGTATTGTTAAAGCCTGATGGAGAATTTTGAGCATTACTTTGTTAGTGTGTGAGATGGAATCAAACCTCATACCTGCCAGAGATGCTCAGAGGACTCAGACATACCTTGTGTGCACCAGCACCCAGAAACACCACAGAGACTGAGACAGAACTGTGTTTGGGTGTCTCCTGAGGAAGTATAAGTTAGCAGTGGACTGCTGTCCAGGCAGGGACTCTGGGTGCAGTATACCTGGATATGGCATAAGACCTCTTAGAGAAGATTGCCATTAACCCACCATAGAGACACCAGAACTTGAGTAGAACTGGGGAAACAGATTCTTGGAGGGCACGAACAGAACCTTGTGCTCACCAGGACCCAGGAAAAAGGAGCAGTGTCTCCACAAGAGACTGTCTCAGACTTGCCCGTGAGTGGACAGGAGTCTCTGGCAGGGGCGTGGGTCAGCAGTGGCCTGCTGTAGGGTTGGGGGCACTGAGTGTAGCAGTGCATGCATGGGACCTTTGGAAGGAGGTCACTATTATCTTCATTACCTCCACCATAGTTTGACCTCAGGTCAAATAACAGGGAGGGAAGACAGCCCCACCCTTCAAGAGAAACTTGGACTGAAGATTTACTGAGCATGGCCCCACCATCAGAACAAGACCCAGTTTCCCCCTCAGTCAGTCTCTCCCAACAGGAAGCTTCCATAAGCCTCTTGTCCTTCCCATCAGAGGGCAGACAGACTGAAAATCACAGTCACAGAAAACTAATCAATCTGATCACATGGACCACAACCTTGTTTAACCCAATGAACCTATGAGTCATGCTGTGGAGGGCCACCCACGGTGGACGGGTCATTGTGGAGAATTCTGACAAAACGTGGTTACCTGGAAAAGGGAATGGCAAATCACTTCAGTATGCTTGCCTTGAGAACCCCATGAACAGTATGAAAAGGCAAAAAGATAGGACACTGAAAGATGAACTTCCCAGATTGGTTCAGTTCAGCTCAGTTCAGTTCAGTCACTCAGTCATGTCTGACTCTTTGTAACCCCATGAATTGAAGCACACCAGCCTCCCTGTCCATTGCCAGTTTCCAGAGTTCAGTCAAACTCACGTCATTGAGTCGGTGATGCCATCCAACCATCTCATCCTCTGTCATCCCCTTCTCCTCCTGCCCCCAATCCCTCCCAGCATCAGAGTCTTTTCCAATGAGTCAACTCTTTGCATGTGACAGCCAAAGTATTGGAGTTTCAGCTTTAGCATCATTCCTTCCAAAGGACACCTAGGGCTTATCTCCTTTAAATGGTCTGGTTGGATCTCCTTGCAGTCCAAGGGACTCTCAAGAACCTTCCCCAACATCACAGTTCAAAAGCATCAATTCTTTGGCACTCAGCTCTCTTCACAGTCCAACTCTCACATCCATACATGACCACTGGAAAAACCATGGCCTTAAGTAGACGGACCTTTGTTGGCAAAGTAACTTCTCTGCTTTTGAATAAGCTATCTAGGTTGGTCATAACTTTCCTTCCAAGGAGTAAGTGTCTTTTAATTTCCTGGCTGCAGTCACCATCTGCAGTGATTTTGGAGCCCAAAAAAATAAAGTCTGACACTGTTTCCACTGTTTCTCCATCTATTTCCCATGAAGTGATGGGACCAGATGCCATGATCTTTCTTTTCTGAATGTTGAGATTTAAGCCAACTTTTTCACTCTCCTCTTTCACTTTCATCAAGTGCTTTTTAGATCCTCTTCACTTTCTGCCATAAGGGTGGTGTCATCTGCATATCTGAGGATATTGATATTTCTCCTCGCAATCTTGATTCCAGCTTGTGCTTCTTCCAGCCCAGCGTTTCTCATGAAGTACTCTGCATATAAGTTAAATAAGCAGGTTGACAATATACAGCCTTGAGATACTCGTTTTCCTATTTGGATGTCTGCATTCACATGCTTCTATCTTTCCTTTTTTCCTTTGCTTTTTACTTCTGTTCTTTTCACAGCTATTTGTAAGGCCTCCCTAGACAGCCATTTTGGTGTTTGCATTTCTTTTCCATGGGGATGGTCTTGATCCCTGTCTCCTGTACAATGTCATGAACCTCCATCCATAGTTCATCAGGCACTCTATCCAGCAGATCTAGTCCCTTAAATCTATTTCCAACTTCTACTGTATAATCATAAGGGATTTGATTTAGGTCATACCTGAATGGTCTAGTGGTTTTCCCTACTTTCTTCAATTTTAGTCTGAATTTGGCAATAAGGAGTTCATGATCTGAGCCACAGTCATCTCCTGGTCTTGTTTTTTCTGACTGTATAGAGCTTCTCCATCTTGGGCTTCAAAGAATATATTCAATCTGATTTTGGTGTTGACCATCTGCTGATGTCCATGTGTAGACTTCTCTTGTGTTGTTGGAAGAGTGTGTTTGCTATGACCAGTGTGTTCTCGGCAAAACTCTATTATCCTTTGCCCTGGTTCATTCTGTACTCCAAGACCAAATTTGCCTGTTACTCCAAGTGTTTCTTGCCTTCCTACTTTTGCATTCCAGTCCCCTAGAATGAAAAGGACATATTTTTGGGGTGTTAGTTCTAAAAGGTCTTGTAGATCTTCATAGAACCATTCAACTTCAGCTTCTTCAGCGTTACTGGTTGGGGCATCAACTTGGATTACTGTGATATTGAATGGTTTGCCTTGGAAATGAACAGAGATCATTGTGTCATTTTTGAGATTGCATCCAAGTACTGCATTTCGGACTCTTTTGTTGACCATGATGGCTACTCCATTTCTTCTGAGGGATTCCTGCCTGCAGTAGTAGATATAATGGTCATCTGAGTTAAATTCACCCATTGCAGTCCCTTTTAGTTAGCTGATTCCTAAAATGTCCACGTTCACTCTTGCCATCTCCTGTTTGACCACTTCCAATTTGCCTTGATTCATGGACCTGACATTCCAGGTTCCTATGCAATATTGCTCTTTACAGCATCAGACCTTGCTTCTATCACCAGTCACATCCACAACTGGGTATTGTTTTTGCTTTGGCTCCATCCCTTCATTCTTTCTGGAGTTATTTCTCCACTGATCTCCAGTAGCATATTATGCACCTATCGACCTGGGGAGTTCCTCTTTCAGTATCCTCTCATTTTGCCTTTTCATACTGTTCATGGGGTTCTCAAGGCAAGAATACTGAAGTGGTTTGCCATTTCCTTCTCCAGTGGACCAGATTCTGTCAGACATCTCCACTATCACCTGCCCATCTTGGGTGGCCCCACATGGCATGGCTTAGTTTCATTGAGTTAGACAAGGCTGTGGTCCATGTGATTAGATTGACTAGTGTTCTGTGATTATGGTTTCAGTATGTCTGACTTCTGATGCCCTGTCACAACACCTACCGTCTTACTTGGGTGTCTGTTACCTTGGATGTGGGATATCTCTTAAGGGCTGCTCCAGCAAAGCGCAGCTACTGCTCCTTACCTTGGATGAGGGGTGTATCCTCACCACTGCCCTTTCTTACCTTGAACATGGAGTAGCTCCTTTTGGCCCTCCTGCACCAGCACAGCCACTGCTCCAGGTTGGTAGGTACCCAATATGCTACTATAGGTCAGTGGATAACTAATTCCAGAAAGAATGAAGAAGTTCTATAAGTTGAGAAAATAACCCACTGCAAGCTGGTAAATGTTTTAAAACTAACAGTTTAGGGGAAAAAATAGAATATTGATTTGTAGGATTTGCATATTTCTATGTGTATGGATTATAATCCCATCACAATTTATTTCAATCTGGTAATTGACTTTTAAAAGTTGCTGCTGCTGCTGCTGCTGCTAAGTCGCTTCAGTTGTGTCTGACTCTGTGCGATCCCACAGACAGCAGCCCACTAGGCTCCCCCGTCCCTGGGATTCTCCAGGCAAGAACACTGGAGTGGGTTGCCATTTCCTTCTCCAATTAAATGTTGCTAAAATTCATTAATAAACTCTTAAGAAATAAGAGCAACAGCACAATTATTCCACTGTAATAAACTCAAGGGTAGATATCTCAGTTAATCATATGTGTGCTTAAGGTATAATAAGTTATATTGTATATAATATATATGTGAATATATTTCACCTTTTCATTAAGTTTTTTATTAAAAAATAAACTTTTGATGCAATCTGAGTTACTTTTATTTCTTTTTCTTCTCTTATTGCTATGGCTAAAGCTTCCAAAACTGTGTTGAATTGTAGTGGTGAGAGTGGGCACTCTTGTGTTTTTCCTGACTTTAGGTGAAATGTTTTCAATTTTTTGTCATTGAGGAGAATGTTTGATGTGGGTTACCATATATAGCTTTTTATCATGTTGAGGTGTATTACTTCTATGCCTGCTGTCTGGAGAGTTTTTATCATAAATGGGTGTTGAATTTTGTCAAAGGATCTCTCTGCATCTATTGAGATAATCATACGGTTTTTTTCTTTCAACTTGTTAATGTAGTGTATCATGATTGATTTGTGAATGTTGAAGAATCCTTGCATCCCTGGGATAAATCTCATGTCATGATGTATGATCTTTTTAAACATGTTATTGGATTCTGTTTGCTAGAATTTTGTTGAGGAGTTTTGCACCTATGTTCATCAGTGATACTGGCGTGTCATTTTCTTTTTTTTGTGTGGCATCATTGTCTGATTTTGGTATTAGGGTGATGGTGGCCTCCAATAACATGTTAATGGGTTGGAAGAATCAATATAGTGAAAATGAGTATATTACCCAAAGTAATCTATAGATTCATTGCAATCCCTATCGAGCTACCGATGGTATTTTTCGCTGAGCTAGAACAAATAAATTCACAATTTGTATGGAAATTAAAAAAAAAAAAAAACTCGAATAGCCAAAACAATCTTGAGAAAAAGAATGGAACTGGTGGAATCAACCAGGATGACTTCAGACTATCCTATAAAGCTACAGTCATCAAGACAGTATGGTACTGGCATAAAGATAGAAATATAGTTCAATGGAACAAAATAGAAAGCCCAGAGACAAATTCACACACCTATAGACACCTTATCTTTGATAAAGTAGGCAAAAATATACAATAGAGAAAAGATAATCTCTTTAACAAGTGATGCTGGGAAAACTGGACAACCTCCTGCAAAAGAATAAAACTAGAACACTTTCTAACACCATACACAAAAAATAAACTCAAAATGGATTAGAGATCTAAGTGTAAGACTGGAAACTATAAAACTCCTAGAGGAGAACATAGGCAAAACACTCTCTGACATAAATCACAGCAAGATCCTCTATGACCCTCCTCTCAGAGTAATGGAAATAAAAGCAAAAATAAACAAATGGGACCTACTTAAACTTAAAGGCTTTTGCATAGCAAAAGAAACTTATAAGCAAGATGCAAAGAGAGCCTTCAGCTGTCTAATAGCAAACGAGGCAACTGACAAAGAATTAATCTCAAAAATATACAAGCAGCTCAATACCAAAAAAATAAATGACCCAATCAAAAAATGGGCCAAAGGACTAAACAGACATTTCTCCAAAGAAGACATACAGATGGCTAACAAACATATGAAAAGATGCTCAACATCACTCATTATCAGAGAAATGCAAATCAAAACCATAATG
This sequence comes from Budorcas taxicolor, assembly GCF_023091745.1. Taxonomy (NCBI): domain Eukaryota; kingdom Metazoa; phylum Chordata; class Mammalia; order Artiodactyla; family Bovidae; genus Budorcas; species Budorcas taxicolor. Next base: position 78,311,152 of record NC_068910.1, read on the forward strand.
AGGTACCATTTCATGCCAGTCAGAGTGGCTGCAATCCAAAAGTCAACAAGCAATAAATGCTGGAGAGGGTGTGGAGAAAAGGGAACCCTCTTACACTGTTGGTGGGAATGCAAGCTAGTAAAGTCACTATGGAGAACAGTGTAGAGATTCCTTAAACACTGGAAATAGAACTGCCATAGGACCCAGCAATCCTACTGCTGGGAATACAGATGGAGAAAACCAGAACTGAAAGAGATACATGTACCTCAGTGTTCATTGCAGCACTGTTTACAATAGCTAGGACATGAAAGCAACCTTGATGTCCTTTGGTAGACAAATGGAAAAAAGTTGTAGTACATATCATAATGGGATATTACACAGACATTAGAAAGAACACATTTGAATCAGTTCTAATGAGGTGGATGAAACTGGAGCCTATTATACAGAGTGAAGTAAGTCAGAAATAAAAACACCAGTACAATATATTAACACATATATATGGAATTTAGAAAGATGATAATGACGACCCTATATGCAAGACAGCAAAAGAGACACTGCTGCTGCTGCTGCTAAGTCGCTTCAGTCATGTCTGACTCTGTGTGACCCCATAGATGGCAGCCCACAGGCTCCCTTGTCCCTCGGTTTCTCCAGGCAAAGAACACTGGAGTGGGTTGCTATTTCCTTCTCCAATGCAGGAAAGTGAAAAGTGAAAGTGAAATCGTTCAGTCATGTCTGACCCTCAGCGACCCCATGGACTGCAGCCTTCCAGGCTCCCTCATCCATGAGATTTTCCAGGCAAGAGTCCTGGAGTGGGGTGCCATTGTCTTCTCCAAAAGAGACACAGATGTAAGAATAGACCATTGGACTCTGCGGGAGAAGGTGAGGGTGGGATGATTTGAGAGAATAGCAATTAAACATATATATTACTATATGTGAAATAGATGACCAGTCCAAGTGTGATGATTGAAACAGAACCTGGTGCACAGGGACAACCCAGAGGGATGGGAAGAGAAAGGGGTTCAGGAAGGGGGCCACATATACACCCATGGTTGATTCACATCAATGTATGGCAGAAACCACCACAGTATTATAATGTAAAATGAATAAATAAATAAACTTCTGCACCTTTCTTAAGTAATGAGGGGAGTATTGTGAGAAAATTGTGAAAGAGATGGACTCTCTAGAGTATGATAAAAATAATACTTGCCCAGAGTCGACACAAGTATATTCACTTAACAGTAAGGTGTTTTCTTTTTTTTTTTTTACATCTTCTTTAAAATCTTTATTTTTATTTTTATTTTTTCTAATTTTAAAATCTTTAATTCTTACATGTGTTCCCAAACATGAACCCCCCTCCCATCTCCCTCCCCATAACATCTCTGTGGGTCATCCCCATGTACCAGCCCCAAGCATGCTGTATCCTGCATCAGACATAGACTGGCGATTCAATTCTTACATGATAGTATACATGATAGAATGCCATTCTCCCAAATCATCCCACCCTCTCCCTCTCCCTCTGAGCCCAAAAGTCTGTTATACACAGCTGTGTCTTTTTTCCTGTCTTGCATACAGGGTCGTCATTGCCATCTTTCTAAATTCCATATATATGTGTTAGTATACTGTATTGGTGTTTTTCTTTCTGGCTTACTTCACTCTGTATAATCGGCTCCAGTTTCATCCATCTCATCAGAACTGATTCAAATGCATTCTTTTTAATGTATGAGTAATACTCCATTGTGTATATGTACCACAGCTTTCTTATCCATTCATCTGCTGATGGACATCTAGGCTGTTTCCATGTCCTGGCTATTATAAACAGTGCTGCAATGAACATTGGGGTACATGTGTCTCTTTCAATTCTGGTTTCCTCAGTGTGTATGCCCAGCAGTGGGATTGCTGGGTCATAAAGGAGTTCTATTTGCAATTTTTTAAGGAATCTCCACACTGTTCTCCATAGTGGCTGTACTAGTTTGCATTCCCACCAACAGTGTAGGAGGGTTCCCTTTTCTCCACACCCTCTCCAGCATTTATTAGATCGCAGACATTCTGACTGGTGTGAAGTGGTACCTCATTGTGGTTTTGATTTGCATTTCTCTGATAATGAGTGATGTTGAGCATCTTTTCATGTGTTTGTTAGCCATCTGTATGTCTTCTTTGGAGAAATGTCTATTTAGTTCTTTGGCCCATTTTTTGCTTGGGTTGTTTATTTTTCTGGAATTGAGCTGCATATGTTGCTTGTATATTTTTGAGATTAGTTGTTTGTCAGTTGCTTCATTTGCTATTATTTTCTCCCATTCAGAAGGCTGTCTTTTCACCTTGCTTATATTTTCCTTTGTTGTGCAGAAGCTTTTAATTTTAAATAGATCCCATTTGTTTATTTTTGCTTTTATTTCCAGAATTCTGGGAGGTGGATCATAGAGGATCCTGCTGTGATTTCTGTCGGAGAGTGTTTTGCCTATGTTCTCCTCTAGGAGTTTTATAGTTTCTGGTCTTACATTTAGATCTTTAATCCATTTTGAGTTTATTTTTGTGTGTGGTGTTAGAAAGTGATCTAGTTTCATTCTTTTACAAGTGGTTGACCAGTTTTCCCAGCACCACTTGTTAAAGAGATTGTCTTTACTCCATTGTATATTCTTGCCTCCTTTGTCAAAGATAAGGTGTCCATATGTGTGTGGATTTATCTCTGGGCTTTCTATTTTGTTCCATTGATCTATATGTCTGTCTTTGTGCCAGTACCATACTGTTTTGATGACTGTGGCTTTGTAGTAGAGCCTGAAGTCAGGCAAGTTGATTCCTCCAGTTCCATTCTTTTTTCTCAAGATTGCTTTGGCAATTCGAGGTTTTTTGTATTTCCATACAAATCTTGAAATTATTTGTTCTAGTTCTGTGAAAAATATGGCTGGTAGCTTGATAGGGATTGCATTGAATTTGTAAATTGCTTTGGGTAGTATACTCATTTTCACTATATTGATTCTTCCAATCCATGAACATGGTATATTTCTCCATCTATTAGTGTCCTCTTTGATTTCTTTCATCAGTGTTTTATAGTTTTCGATATATAGGTCTTTAGTTTCTTTGGGTAGATATATTCCTAAGTATTTTATTCTTTTCGTTGCAATGGGCACGACCCCATGATTCTTCGTGGGTAGCTGTTCTCTTCTCCACGGTATCTTCCCAATCCAGGGATCAATCCCAGGTCTCCCACATTGCAGCCAGATTCTTCAGTAGCTAAACCATGAAGGAAGCCTAGAATACTGGACTAGATAGCCTATTCCTTCTCCAGCGGATATTCCCGACCAAGGAATTGAACTGGGATCTCCTTCATTGCAGGCGAGTTCTTTACCAACTGAGCTATCAGGGACACATTTAAAAGAACAATGTATACAAAATAATGTGTTAAAGTTGTAAAAGAGTTATATAATATACTATTTTACTGCTATGTGAAAGACTTAGTCTCCTGTATAACTGAAAAATGCAAGATCTTTGGTAAGAATTGGTAATTGAAAATCAAATATATCCAAGCACATGTGTTTGAGACATAGAATATTTAATTGATGAGCAAAGGTTAAATGCCAGATCCACAGACAGTTTTCTGAGCATAGAAAATTGGATTAATCTAGACTCTAACTTTTGGAGCCTTTGCAACAAGGAAAAAAAATAGTTAATTGCTAGTGGCTAAATATAATTACCGTTTATTATGTAATTAAGAGTAATTTTTTCCTAAGTACCTGTGTTGCACCTGTTTATGGTAAGAAACTATATTTCCACCAAAGTTGCTATATAGCCAGCACACATTGCTCAGTTCAGTGCTCCTTGATGATCTAGAGGGGTGGAATTGATGAGGGGACACTCAAGAGTGAGGGGTTATAGATATCCATAGAGATGATTCACTTTGGTGTAGACCAGAAACTAACACAACATGCTAAAGCAAGTATGTGTTAGTTGCTCAGTCATATCAGACTGTGGGGAGAGAGGAAATCAGCCAAGATGGCATATCCAGGCCCTCTAGCACCACATTTTGTAAATAATGACTATGTAACAGCTGAGGTCATTTATAGTACTGCGCATGCGTGCCACGAAGTAGTTACTTGGTCACGGGTTGTGTATGGTACGCATATGTGAGCTCCACCCGAAGAAGTGGCAGCATTACTGCTGTATCACTGCTGTGTCTGTTAGGTCAGCCAGGAGAGGAGAGAATATAGCATGTCTACTGCTGCAGCTGCTGCGTCAGCCAGGAGAGAGGTTGTGTTGTCTTTGGTAACGTATGGCTGCTGTCACAGCTGCTGCACTAGTCAGGAGAGAATAAACATGTCTGCAGTTTCTAAGGATCCTCGAGTCTTATAGCCTCTTAGCTTGCGCCTTGCCTATTTGGGTTCAGTGAACAGCACAAGCCGTGTGTACAGCAGAACAATTGGCATGACGAGCAGGATCAGCAATACACTGACTCTTTGGGACCCCATGGACTGTATGTATCCTACCAGGCTCCTCTGTCTGTGGAATTTTTCAGGCAAGAATACTGGAGTGTGTTGCCGTTCCCTTCTCCAGGGAATCTTCCCAACCTAGGGATTGAACCTGGGTCTCTTGCACTGCAGCAGATTCTTTACCATCTGAGCAACCAGGGAAGTCCCAAAAGTATACTGCAATAAAAAGAAAGAAAGAAAAAAAGAAAGAAAGAAACTATGTAGTCACCCTGAAAACAGTATAATCAAACCTTGGCAAAATAACACGTATGTCTCTCTATGTGCATGTGTGCATGCATGGTAAGTTGCTTCAGTTGTATCCGATTTTTTGTGACCCTATGGACTGTAGCCCACCAGGCTCCTCTGTCCATGGGATTCTCCAGGCAAGAATATTGCAGTGGATTGCCATGTCCTCCTTCAGGGGATCTTCCTGACCTAGGGACTGAAACTGCATCTCTTATATCTCCTAATTAGGCAGATGGGTTCTTTACCACTAGAGCCATCAGAGAAGCCCTTACTCTATGTAGAACCTTGCAAACTCATTTGATAACTTCCTCAGAGTTAAACTTTCTGAACTTTTGTGATACCTCTTTCAGCTGGCAAACTATTTCCTCTATTTTTAATCAAGGTTCTTTTAACAATATGTACTCTTGGTTTCCAAGGAATCTAGAGCATTCTTTAATAAAGTAGGAAAACAATGTTGTCTTTATCCCTGGCTGAGGAAACAGGTACACATAAAATGTGATATGGTTCTATTATAACTAAGAAAATATGGTGTATTAAATAACTTGTGTTTAGTTGTTACAGTAACATAAATTTTCATAAAATTACAGTGGAAATGCTTATACAATTAAAAAGTGCCAGAAGCATCATCTGTCACTTTTTCAGTCCAAATTGAAGTCGGTATAAAAAAAACCACATTGGGTTTCCTCCTCTCTGTTATAAAGCCCTATTTAAAAAAATTAAGATATCCCCATCCTAATAATCATTTCCAACCTGTATGTGTATGTTCATGTTGTTTACCTGAAGAAATAAAATGCTAGATGTTTCTCCAGTAAAGATGAGTTTCTTCAGGATGAGGAGAGTTGCAACTCAGAGTTTGCAACCTTGGTGAGCAAATGCAAATTCCTGAACAAGGGAAGAACAGTTTAATAAAGAAGAAAAGTTGGGTGAGCTACCTTAAACATAGTCCATGGCTTTTCATTAGCTGAGATTTTTCCAGGAAAGAAAAGGAGTCTTTCTCTTTCTGTTAGTCCCCACTACCTTAGGGTATGAGAGATTTCCTCTTTGGGACTTCCAACTCTATTTATTTGAGATTTCTTTTTAATTTTTTTATGATGTACAGAGATATACACTAGGAAACAGGATGATGAATTTTATAGTCTGTATGTGGTTTCTAGGATAAAAAACTAAGCAAGGAATATGAAAATAATTTATGCAGTGGTTATCATCACTTGACAGTTGTAATGATATTGCCCTCTGTTCTCACCTTCTTAAATCCAATTCCTTTTGCCGTCTGAACATTCATTGACATGATACTCAATAGAATTGCAGTAGTTTTCAAAAAATAGATGCCGTTTTATTTGAAAGGAGATCATTGCATTTATTGCCTTTGTAAGCCAAGCCTGCTGTAAGTACAACTATTAACATATGTAGGGCAGAGCTTAGAGATTATTAAATGTATGACTATGAAGCAAAAAGTCTTCTCATAGATCGAGTATGAATATTGAATTACAATAAAAATGTAAATCAGGTAGATGGGACAATTCAGCCTAGACTTATGTTAGATTTAATGTTTTCATTCAAACAACCAAGTTTGTATTAAATGAGCTGTTTTGCTGACTATATGTGTGTGTGTGTATGTGTGTGTGTATATATATATATGCTGCTAAGTCGCTTCAGTCGTGTCCGACTCTGTGCAACCCCACAGACGGCAGCCCACCAGGCTCCCCCATCCCTGGGATTCTCCAGGCAAGAACACTGGAGTGGGTTGCCATTTCCTTCTCCAATGCATGAAAGTGAAAAGTGAAAGTGAAGTCGCTCAGTCATGTCCGACTCTTCGCAACCCCATAGACTGCAGCCCACCAGGCTCCTCCGTCCTTGGGATTTTCCAGGCAAGAATACTGGAGGGGGTGCCATTGCCTTCTCCATATATATATGTAGTTAAATATATATTTTAATAAAAATGTATGGTTAAATATATGAGCTTTTTACCCAAAAACATTGACCCAAAACCAGATATATAAATCTAATCTATATCTATCTATCTAACATGTGTATATATACAAAAAGCTGTATTTTCATAATACTTCCACTTAAATTTGGAGTGTTTAAAACAGTATGTTCTGGGAACTTAGTCTATGAAAGATTTGTAGAAATTCTCTAAAATAGATCTATATTTGTATTTATCTACATGTTCTTATCTATCTAATCTATCTACCAATATGATTAATGTGCTCCATTTTTAATGAAAGGGTTATAAATAAGCACCACCAATTATTTTACTGGCTTGAGTTGTTAAAATTAAATAAGACAGAATAATTTAAGTGAAAATCCCCAAATATAGAAAATTCAGAACCTTTTAAAATTAAAATATTCCAAAAATGGAAAAACTGAATTTATACTCAGAATACACAACACCTTTTGGATAATGGGTGTGTTACAGTTGCAGATTTTGCAGCATCCCAGACTTACTTGGACTCTAAAATCACCTTAGGGGCTGCAAGGGAGGTAGAACAGGAGGAAGAACAAAGATGTATTTAAAGATCATGTTTATTAAGCATTCAAGTAAAAATAACTTTTCTGACAATAAGTATGGAAAAACCCACGTGTTTATCACAGCTTATTACTCAATGCTCAACCAAGCAGAAACAATATAGCATAATAATCTTATCTAAATTTTGTGATCCATTACTTAAAAATCAAAGAAATAGAAATGAAATTGCATTTATGTTAAGCCATTGCACTTATTTAGAAAAAAGTAATAATTCTCAACATTTTCTAAGTTTCTATAGAATCAAACTTTTATTTTGTTCCTATACTAAACACTAATATATGTTTTGTTTGACCTGTAGAATTTTTCTTATCATGATATTCCAATATAAAATCATTCATATAGATACATTTTAAATCCTCAGAAGATTATATATTATTTTATTGTCAAGTGAAAGACAAATATATGAATTACATAATTATAACCAGGCATGATTTTTTGTATTTGCTCTTCCTTAAAAATAACTGTTGTCACAATTAGTTCTAATTATCATGCTATATTTGTAATATTTCTAAAAAAGTGTGATACAAACATTAACCTTTCTATGTGTCCTGTGCCTCTAAGTCTGTACCACAGCATCAACAGAAGGACTGAAAAGAAAGCAGTTATAACTGAAGCAAGGGTTACCTCTATTGGAAGGAGCAGTGTTTTTTATTTTTAAGCATTTATAATTTTCAATATTTAAAGTTTTTTTTTAATCAGTAGGGATTTTTTGTTTGTTTTAAAAAATATAAATGTATTTGGAAATTGATAGACTCTGGGAGCAGCTGTGAATGACAAAGACACATTGTATTAACCATGACAATACTGAGGAAGATTTCAATTTAGAAAAGATAAATGCAGACCTAAGGTCTCAAGTGGAGAAGGCAGTGGCACCCCACTCCAGTACTCTTGCCTGGAAAATCCCATGGATGAAGGAGCCTGGTGGGCTACAGTCCATGGGGCTGCACAGAGTCAGACATGACTGAAGCGACTTAGCAGCAGCAACAGTAACAGCAAGGTCTCAAGACCAGGCACTGGCAGGATCAGAATTCCCATTAGATTCTACATAACTCCAAAGTGTGTGGTCTTCAATATTATTCTACACTGCACATATATAAGAGAGATATATCTTGAGCTATTAATGTTTCATGTGGATATCAAATCTTAATTTTATAGAGCAACATGAATGTGCAACCCATTAACAAGGTAGTACTTTAATATGTTATCAGTTTGTAAAGAAATGATTTTACAATAACTAGAAATCACTAGACACATCTTTGGAATATATAGATTTTTGCTTACCTGACTAATGTGCTAGTCAGGTAGGACTCTTTGTGACCCTCTGGACTATATCCAACCAGGCTCCTCTGTCCATGGGATTTTCCAGGCAATAAAACTGGAATGAGTTACTATTTCTTACTCCATACTGCAAGGAGTATGCAGGGACTAAAAGGAGATCAAACAATCAGTCCTAAAGGAAATCAGTCATGAATATTCACTGGAAGGAATAATGCTGAATCTGAAGCTCCAATACTTTGGCCACCTGATGTGAAGAACTGATTCATTGGAAAAGACCCTGATTCTGGGGAAAGATTGAAGGCATGAGGAGAAGGGGATGACAGAGGATGTGATAGTTGGATGTCATCAGTGACTTGATGTATATGAGTTTGAGCAAGCTCTGGGAGTTGGTGATGGCCTGGGAGGCCTGGTGTGCTGCAGTTCATGGGGTCACAAAGAGTCAGACACGACTGAGTGACTGAACTGAACCGAACTGAACTTCATACTACTATATGTTGTTGCCCAGTCGTGTCTGACTCTTTGCAACCCCGTGGACTACAGCATGCCAGGCTTCTCTGTCCCTGAACATCTCCCAGAGTTTGCTCAAGTTCATGTCCATGCATGGGTGATGCCATCTGTCACCCTCTGACATCCTTTTCTCCTACTGCCCTCAATCTTTCCCAGCATCAGGGTCTTTTCCAATGAGTTGGTTGTTCACATCAGGTGACCAAAATATTGGAGCTTCAGCTTCAGTATGAGTCCTTTTAATGAGTATTCAGGGTTAATTTCCTTTAAGATTGGCTGGTTGATCTCCTCGCTGGCCAATGGACTTTCAGGAGATTTCCCCAGCACTATAGTTCAAAGGCATCAATTATTTGGTGCTGTGCCTTCTTTACTGTCCAGCTCTCACAACCCTACATGACCATTGTGACAACAGCCTTGATGGTATGGATGTTTGTTGGCAGAGTGATGCCTGTGATTTTCAACACACTGCTGGATTTGTCATAGCTTTCCTGCCAAGAAGCAATCATCTTCTTATCTCATGGCTTCAGTTACCATTCACAGTGGTTTTAGGGCTCAAGAAGAGGAAATCTGTCATTGCTTCCAACTTTTCCCCTTCTATTTGCCATGAAGTAAAGGGAACAGATGCCATGATCTTAGTTTTTTTATTTTGTTTTTAATTTTCAGTTTTAAGCTGGCTTTTTCACTTTCCTCCTTCACCCCCATCAAGAAGTTCTTTAGTTCCTCTTCATTTTCTGCCACTAGAGTGGTATGATTGGCAAATCTAAGGTTGTTGATATTTCTCCCAGCAATCTATATTTCAGCTTGTAACTCATCCAGCCCAGCATTACTCATGATGTGATCAGCATATAAATTAAACAAACATGGTGACAACAAACAGTCCTGTCATACTCCTTTCTCAATCCTGAACTAATCAGCTGTTCCATACAGGGTTCTGACTGTTGCTTCTTGACTGAAATACAGGTTTCTCAGGAGACAGGTAAGAAATGAAAGTGAAAGCTGCTGAGTAGTGTCCAAGTCTTTGTGACCCCAGGGACTATACACTCCATGGAATTCTCTAGACCAGAATATGGGAATGGTAGCCTTTCCCTTCTCCAGGGGATCTTCCCAACCCAGGGATCGAACCCAGGTCTACTGCATTGAAGGTGTATTCTTTACCAGCTGAGCCACAAGGGAAGCCCAAGAATACTGGAGTGGGTAGCCTATCCTTTCTCCAACACATCTCCTCAACCCAGGAATTGAACCAGAGTCTCCTGCATTGCAGGTGGATTCTTCAACCATTTGAGCTACTAGGAAAGCCCAGGAGACAGGGAAGATGACCATCTTACCATCTCTGTAAGAACTTTCCAGTTTGTTATGATCCACATAGTCAAAGGCTTTAGAATAGTTAATGAAACAGAGGTAGATTGTTTTCCCTGGAATCCCCTTGCTTTCTCTATGATCCAGTGAATGTTGGCAATTTGATCTTTAGTTCCTCTTCCTTTTCTCAACCCAGCTTAATGTCTGAAATTTCTTGATTTGCATAATGCTGAAGGCTAGCATGCAAGATTTTAATCATGACCTTACTAGCAAAAGAGATGAGTGCAATTGTCAAATGGTTAGCACATTCTTCAGTACTATCCTTTTTGGGAATTCGGATGAAGATTGACCTTTTCCAGTCCTATGGCCATTGCTGGATCTTACAGGTTTGCTGACATATTGAGTGCAGCACTTTGATAGCATCATTTTAGTGTTGTATGTAGCTCTACCAAAATTGCATCACATCCACTAGATTTACTGACAACAGTGTTTCCTAAGGCCCACCTGACTTCACACTCCAGAATGTCTGTTCTGGGTGCCTGACCATACCATCGTGGTTATCTGTTCCATTAAAGTCTTCTGTACAGTTCTTCCATGTATTCTTTCCTTCTCTTCTTGATCTCTTCAGCTTCTACTTGGTCTACCATTATGTATTCTAACAGATATCCATGCTGATAGATGCTAATAGAGTCCTATACTGATAGATATCCAATAACAACAATAAAATGATCACAAGGTGATAACACAACTGATGAACATGGATGTGTAATCAGTGTTCTTCCAACAGCTTTCAATAATTTATCTGAATTATTTATCACATTAAACCATTTTATTTCTATTATTTAGATGAAGAAACTGAGGTTTATAGAAGTTCTATAACTTGACCAGGATCACAGAATTATTTGGTTGCAGTGTCAAGTTTCAAATTTTATTGTGATCTTAGAACTTGCTAGTATAATAAAGTCTTAGAATTTGAAGCTTGCTGACAGACAAAACTATAACAAAAAAGCATTTCTGGAGTAAGAATTTGGAAAACTTGCAATTTGTTCAATTCTTTGTCTCTGTATCTATCCTTTTATATATATGTGTGTGTGTATATATATATATATATAAATTTCAATCTGTCTATCTACTATCTATCATCTGTCTACATTTAGGTGGTGATAAAGTGGTACACAGTTTTGTTTTATTTTGTTTTGTTTTTAACAGTATTTATAATTTTTGTAGTGATACTTAAAGAACATTTAGCATTAAAGTAAATTTTTTTTTTTTTTTGGCTATATTGATCTCCTAGAGAAGACAAAGCATGAACACGAATGCATCCATTCTAATAAAGTGATTCTTAATTAAAAAAAAAAATCTGCACATCAAAGTAGGCATCTATTTCTGGGCATAATTAACATTAACCTGACTTCTAGACAAGCTGTTTGACAAATTTTACTTTAATTGACATTGGCAATAGAGTTTTATTGGAAAGTGTTGGCAAGCTCATACCCAAACAACATTCAGTGTAAAGAAGAGGTTCTGGAAATATGATGAGAATTTATTAGAGTCTTTGGCATTTACTCAAAGAGACATACTGAACAATGGAACAGAAAGAAATAAGACCATCCATCACATCCTCACCAAAGGACTTAACCTCTTATGTCCATTAATATTGCTACATTCTGTCAGCAGTCAGTGAGAAGACATCACTGAAAAATTCTTGCGAAAGTGTTATGTTATAAATATGTCCATAGAAAAAGAATTTCCTGAATTCTTGTTGAGCTTAGTCCTATACCTTTTTACTGAAGAAATTCATCTTAAGCGTTCATGGTTATCACTATGCAGTTATTTAACAGTATTCTTCCTGTGACATGAAGAAACAAATAACAATCTTTTCTTTAATTAAAGATGTAGAGATTCCTTGAATCTGTATTTTCTAGACTCTGAAATAATAATAACATCAGTGTTTTCCCTGCCATTGCTAGGACAAGTGGCAGCTGTGGCCGGGTCATCAGAACATTTTCCACCAGGTTTGGGCATCCCTCATGGCACTTATCATTCTCTGATATAATTGTTGCATGACCAAACGCTGCTTTGTAACAGCTAGACTTTGTCTTCCTCATTGTGTGTAAAGCCACAAAAAGTAGCTAAAACACATAAAAACCCAGACAGTTTTCTATCATATTATTAAAAGTTGTAGTTGACTGAGTCTGAATGCAAAGGCATGGACATTGAGCAATTTATAAAACTGTTTTGATTCCAAATAAGAAGAATCTTAACAGCCCCTTATTCCACGGTGTTCACTGTTGGCCAAGGGTTTGTGGTCTTAGAGTAAGTAAGTGTTAGTCACTCAGTCATGCCTGACTCTTTGCGACCCCATAGACTGCAGCCCACCAGGCTCCTCTCTCCCTGAAATTTTACAGGCAAGGATACTGGAGTGGGTTGCCATTTCCTTTTCTAGGGGATCTTCCCAACCCAGGGATCAAACCCGGGTCTCCTGCACTGCAGGCAGATTCTTTACCAACTAAGCTACAAGGGAAGCTCAGAAGGGAAAAATAATTCACTCCAGGACCAAAGAAATAGTTGCTCAGGTGTTTGCAGCAAAGTAGCAACTTTATTTAATGTTAAGAATTTACAGAGATAGCTTCTGACACAGATGCCAGAAGTGGATAGGAAGAGGCCTATCCACAACTTTTAAGACTTTTCATTATGTACCTTTTGACTAGTTAATAGATTTTGTATAGGATTGACCAGTTAACATTGATTGGGTCAATTTGTTTTCCTTAGATCTTATAAGGAAGACTGGCCTCTTGACAACCTCAAAGAAACCAGCCCCTATGACACCAATGTTATCAATTAGCCAGCTCCCTAGCTCCTGCTTCTGATGTATATGAATGGATATAAATCCCAAATGGCCATAAATTCCAAGACCAGGGTCACTATGAGACTGGTCCCATGGACTCTTTATCAACCTGCCTAAAGAATGCTATCTATCACCCTTTGTGGGTGGACTTTGCATCTTTGATCCCACTGTAACACAGCTTATTCCGTACTTTGGACTTACAAGGTGGTGGAGTGGTAAAGAATCCCCCTGCCAATGCAGGAGACAAAAGAGATGCAGGTTTGATCCTTGGATCAGGAAGATTCCCTGAAGGAGGAAATGGCAACCTGCTCCAATATTCTTGCCTGGAAAATCCCATGGACAGAGGAGCCTGGCAGGCTACAGTCCATGGGGTCACAAAGAGTCAGACACAGTTGAGCAACTGAGCATAGCACACACATACACACACACAAATACATTCAATACTTAAAAGTTTGTTATTGCAATATCTTCTGCTATATATCACTATCTGTAGTATAGGTCCCTCTTTGGGTTACAAGCCATGTATTCCCAACTCAAACTAAAGCAAATTACAGAAATAAATCTTAAATAAGTTTGCTTTTGCAAACGAAAGAAAAAAAAATCCATGGGCCTTTTCACTTTCAAGTGTGGGTAGATCTAGGACTATAACAATGTAATTAGGCCTCTTTGCCATCATTGGTCTCTCTATTAAGTCTGATTCTCTTTGCCTCACTTTGCCTTAGACGTATATAATATCCAATGCTTCTATGAAATAATCAGATAAGGCTAGCACTGGATTTTATGCATATCATATTTTTAACTAGCAGAGAAAAGAGAATTTGGGGTAGGTTCAGTGGTAAACTCATGAAAACTCTGATTTTCTAAAATTTCCAATTAAAAAAATCATCTGTCCAAAATGTGGAGCAAGAGCCTCTTCCAATGTGTATGAAAAAGGCTCAAAGTGAAGGCATCTCTGTTATGGGACTAATAAGAAATAGTGTGATATTTGAGTTAACAATATTTATTTTCACTTTCATGCTTGACATGAGTTATTATGGTTGAGATATATTAAAGCCATCACTGTTCTTATATTGGGAAGAAGTGAAAGTGTTAGTCACTCAATCGTGTCCAACTCTTTGGGACGCCATGGTCTGTGGCCCTCCAAGCTCCTCTGTCCATGGAATTTTCCAGGCAAGAGTACTGGAGTGGGCCAGGGGATTTTCTTGATCCAGGGATAGAACACAGGTCTCCTGCAGTGGAGACAAATTCTTTACCAACTGAGCAACCAGGGAAGCCAACAGAATATGGTATGATTGCACCAATGCCATTCTGGAAGCAGCCACCTTCTCTCATTACCACTAAAGACAGAGAGCATTAGAATCACCACACATTTCCAAATAGGAAAAGAATCATATTTGATGCATGAGTAATTAGTATTTTACAAAGTAGAATACATTCATTTTAACTGAAATTTTGCTTTCTCTTTGTTTCTAAATAATTAAGATATATATAAATACCATTGTTAAAGAAAACCCAGTTATTTTAATTACCTGAAACTTTAGTTACCTAAGGGCTTCCCTTGTGATTCAGCTGGTAAAGAATCTACCTGCAATGTGGGAGACCTGGGTTCTATCCCTGGGTTGGGAAGATCTACTGGAGAAGGGTAAGGCTACCCATTCCAGTATTCTGGCCTGGAGAATTCCATGGACTGTATAGTCCATAGGATTGCAAAGAGTTGGAAATAACTGAGGGACTTTCACTTTAGTTACCTAAAGCACAATGAGTTATTTTAATAGATGATATATTAAAAAATAGATATTATTCTAATTTTCATATGATAATAGGGAGAAATGCTGCAAAATTTTAAAATTTTATTCCATAGTCATCTATGATTAGAGACTGAAAGCCAGTGGAACTGATTCAGCATCTGTCTTAGAAAAAGGCAGCTATGCCTGTCTGTGTGTCTGTGTTTTCCTAAATTATTTGGCCAAGTTCTTAATTTATTGCAACATTTCATTATATTCTCATTACTGTGCATATATCTCTACTTAAAAAAAACACACACACTGATTTTAGAAGTTAGAAAATAAATGGAACCTCAGATCTGTGGTTCCTTATAAGTTTTATCTATATTTCAGAACATTAAAATGTATTCAGATCAATGAAAAATACATTAGAATGTGATGCTTCTGAAGAAAAATTAAGCCACACTGGCTGAAAGTCACTTAAATGAGGTAAAACCAGCTCAAACTTATTTGTAAATTTCTCAAATATCTGTCATGGTATAAAAGTTAGAAAGATATAACAAGGTTAAACGACCATTTGTTTTTTTCACCCACTCTGAAACTTTGAGAACTCCCAGTGAATATGTATGCATAAGATTGCTATGGGAGGTATAATCCTTTAAACAGTAGTTTCAGGTTTAAAAAGTTTATTTCATACCAAAGGGTAATAGGACATGACACTGAGGTTATAGTCAATGGTATTTGACAAGATGTTGTTCTTTTTCACGTTATTAATGTGAGAGGACCAAGATTGCATGCTAGATATTATATTTAGAGGTAGGTCATTGCCTCTCTGAAAGGATATATGTATTTTGACTCAAGTCATCGGCAAAAGGAGAAAAACATAGTGATATATGTGATTAGTGGTTGTAATAAATAAAACACACTTTTGTAAGAGACTTTGATTGTTGGTTACTAGAATTATCAGAGTGGAAGTATCAGACATGTAGGGCATTGGGACAAAAGTGTAGACTTCTTTCCTTTTTACTGTTTTAAATAGCAAAATATTTAATATTGGAAGAAAGAAGAATAACATTTTAAGACTATAATTTGAATAATAAGTATAATTTTAAAAATGAGAAAAATAAAAATCTACTATATTAACTGTGTAAATAGATCAATTAAGTGTAAGCTAGATGGCACCTCATTCCAGTACTCTTGCCTGGAAAATCCCATGGTCAGAAGAGCCTGGTAGGCTGCGGTCCATGGGGTCGCAGAGTCGGACATGACTCAGTGACGTCCCTTTCACTTTTCACTTGCATGCATTGGAGAAGGAAATGGCAACCCACTCTAGTGTTCTTGCCTGGAGAATCCCAGGGACAGGGGAGCCTGGTGGGCTGCCGTCTCTTGGGTCACACAGATTCGGACATGACTGAAGTGACTTAGCTGCAGCAGCAGCAACTTCTTATTTGCAGATTTTATGAAAGTGATCATTTTGTATCATAAATCAGCCAGAACACTATTTGCCCTTTGTTGTTCAGTCACTAAGTCATGTCTGACTCTGCAACCCCATGGACTGTAGCATGCCAGGCTTCCCTGTCCTTCACTGTCTCCTGGAGTTTCCTCAAACGAATGTACTCTGAGTCAGTGATGCTATCTAACCGTCTTGTCCTTTGCCACCCTCTTCTCTCCCTGCCCTCAATCTTTTCCAATATCAGGGTCTTTTTCTATGTCTTTGGGATCTAGTTAGTCAGTAGTCTACACTTGAATTAAGGGGAAAGGTGCTTTAGTTTTTTTTCCACCTCTGATCTAAGAGGCAATAATTACTGTAATCATAGTTACCATTATGCATACAAAGACATAATTAACCTCAGTTGTATTCATTTTCTTGCTTCCTTCATCTAGGAATTAAAATCCTGAAATAGAAGACAAGCCTTTGAGTGGTTTTAGGGGAAAATAGCAAGTGAAGGGGGGCGGGATTTGTAAAGTTTATAGGCTATTTAAAATTTTCAAGTACTTAAGATAATTTTTAATTGTTCCTCACATTCATATTACAAAGAAAAGTAAATTAAAGTAAGTCTGTATTAAGCATAGTACATTTCCCAAAATGTAGTTCTTAAGAAAAAAGTTGAGAGGGCAGGCAAACTCTTAACAGATAAGGTATTTACATTTAAATGCACATGTTAAATTACCAGAAAAATAAGTTTATTCTAACCTCCTGTGATCTCTCTCTCCCCCAAGGCCTTACACTATGCAAGATTATGCTTAGCATTCTATTTTACCCCAAAATAGTTTGCTTCCTAAGGTATGCTGTAGTCTTATTTCCAAAACTACTTCAATTTCTTACAATAAAGACCATGTCCTAAAATATTTTTACATTTGTAAGATCATCATAAAATTTTTGCACCTATAGTAATAAGTTCTGTATATTCTTCAGTTAAAATAGCTAACGAATAACTTGCATTTTGAAAGTGAAATATTTATTTAATTAAAAACTAAATTTTCCCTTAAAAACTGGAAAACATTCTCCCTTTCTCTCTTTCTGATTTTTGCTCTTTCCCTTTCATCTTTCTCTGTTTCTACACACTCATACATACGTACATACAGACACACATGTATAAAGTTGGGGAAGATATCATATGGCTGATTGATAGCAAAATACCTAATCTATAGTGATAGTTTTCCAATTGTTGTGTCCTATGTAACTGAGGTATTTTTGATGGAACATCAAGCTTCAGTTGGCATAGATAATGACTTCTAGTGCCAGAAGTTTATACAGTAAAAAAAAAAAAAAGAAAATCCTTTTCAGATACCCTTGAAATATTGGTACTACCTTGTCTCAGAATTCCTTATTATTTTAGATTCCTCTATAATTTTTTTTGTTTCTGATTACCTATGGTGTTCTCATATATTAGCTACTGCAGTTGCCCAATATTAAGCACACTCTCCAAAGAACAGGGAAATAACAGGATAATGGGGGTTGCAACTTTTCTCTTGATGAAAATGGCATATGGTCAGTCATTCAGTACATCTGCAACATTTTTCTTTCTTATTCTTTCCAAAGCTTGTAGTAGTTTCCCTGTTTCTACTGGGAAAGCTATATTGACTGGCTTATTGAACAGAATGGAGAGTTCAGAAAAATCTATGCATGTATGGTTATGTCATTTGTGAAAGTGATGAAAGCAGTAACATGGAAAAAAGGCTGTTTTTTTCAGTGAGAGATGTTGGGTCAATTGGATATCCATGAAGAAAAAAGATTCTAATTCTTCCACCTAACTGCACACCACCATGTGCATATTTGTGGGCACATACACACACATACAAACTCATAATTCCAGATCTAAATGTTTAAAGTAAGACAATAAATCTTTAAAGAAAAACTACAGAATGATTTCTTGACCTCAGAGTAAGCAAAGATTTCTTATATAATAAGCAAAAATTATGTTATAAAAAGAAGAGCATAAATAACTAGTTTTATTGAAATAAAAAAATTATATGCATTAAAAGACACCATTAAGAGAATATAATGCCTGGAGAAGATATATTGCAGAAGATAGATTTACAGATATATAGATAGATAGATAGTGTGACTGTGGATGTATCATATCAGTCATGCCCGACTCTTTGTGACCCCATGGACTGCAGCCCACCAGGCTCTTCTCTCCATGAGATTTTCCAGGCAAGGATACTGAAGTGGGTTGCCATTTCTTTCTCCAGGGGATCTTCCCAACCCAGGGATCAAACCCGGGTTTCCTGTACTGTAGGCAGATTCTTTACCAACTGAGCTACAAGGGAAGCCCTCGTATCAGATAACAGACTCTTGTATAAAGAATACCTAACCATCACTTAGAAAATGACACATAAATGGGCAAAAATATTGAATGTTTATTTCACCAAGAAGGTATTCCAGTGACCAATTAGTATGTATGGCAAAAACTGACACAATCTATCACTAAAACTATCACAGTACTGTAAAGTAATTATCCTTCAATTAAATTAATTAATTAAAAAATTTGTAAAACATCTTTAGTCATCAGAAAAATTCAAAACAAAACCAACATCTAATACAAGTGATAAGTCTGGAAACATAATGACTGAAGTGTTTGACAGTATACTTAAAATATTCCAGTGCTAGTGAGATTGAGAAATAAATGGAATTTTTATAGCTTTATAACTGGTTGGGATTACAATTGCTTTGCCCACTTTGAAAAACTCTTTTGCAGCTTCTACTAAAGCCTACCTAGAAACAATGCTGACCTTACTGAATGGGAAGCCCCTAGCCAAAGGTTGTATTTTTCAAGATCTTCCCCAGCTTGTCTTCATTGCATCTAAACCAATAATTGTGCAAAATTTCAGTATAAATTGAGAATTCTTTTCTCCTACTCCAGTAGAATATAATTTATTCCCTAAGAGAATTGCTAGATTAAGAATAATATGTTCTGATAAAAACAATCAGAAACACGTGAAAACATATATTAAGTATGCTGAGCAGGGGCGTGGGGGGGGCAGATATAAGCCTATATAAGGGAAATTTAATTCACTTAGGGTCATGGAAACTTTCCTATAATTCAAGGGTTAATAGTTCATCAATGATATATGGGATATATAGAATCAGTTTTTGGAGGCACTTCTGGAATACTCCCTTGAAAGTTTCACTCAACAGTGTTCTAATTTTATGTGATGGTGAAGAGAAAACTCCTTTGTAGAAATACACAAACTGGACTTTATGTTTACCAGAAAATCCCAGACAACAGATACTCATTAAGATAGTTAGAAATTGAACCTCCATCATTGGGCAGCTGCATGGTGAACTGTTCTTTCTATGTCAGGGTTAGCAGGTTTTTTTTTTTTTTCTTTGAATTTATTTATTTATTTTTTTTTAAATTTTAAAATCTTTAATTCTTACATGTGTTCCCAAACATGAACCCCCCTCCCACCTCCCTCCCCATAACATCTCTGGGTTAGCAGTTCTTAGGAGATATCTATATAGAGCTGGGCTCATTAAGATTGAGTGATGTTCTGAGTGATACTTTTGGGACTTCCTAGGTGGCTCAGTGGTAAAAAGTCCACCTGCCAATGTAGGAGATATAGGAGACTCAGGTTCAATCCCTGGATCAGGAAGACTCCCTGGAGGAAGAAATGGCAACCCACTCCAGTATTCTTGCCTGAAAATTCCCATGGACAGAGGACCTAGTGGGCCACAGTCCATGGGGTTGCAAAGAGTTAGACACGACAGAATGCATGCATCCTAACACACTATAAGTGATACTTGCATAGCAGAAATGCAGCATTGACCCTTTACAATTTGAGGTGATATGAACACAAACATCAGAATGGACAGCAAAGCAATCATGGGAACTGTGTGGTCTTGATGTGATGAAACTCAGTATACAAATCTATGGCATTAATTAATAAATTATAATGACTTAACCATGAAAAAATTAGTAGGGTCCGCCTTCCTGAAACAAATGGTGACTCTGGCAGGGACTCTTCACTGAGACTGACATCCTGACCACTCGGGGTACTCAGGGGCCAACTTGCCTGCCAATGGACCAGACCCAGCAGCCACAACTGGGACCCTTTTGTCCCTGGTCTCCTCCTGACGTGGACAACTGGCCAGAGTGCCCTGACTGGTAAGGAGCAAGAGACTTTATTGACCTCTCTCCCCTTCCCTCTCTCTTTCCTCTCCTTAACCCCTTCCTATCCTTCCCTGTTTTTCTAGTTCCCTGGTCCTGGACACAGGAATTTGGTCGAAGGGCCCTCAGCCTGAGCTGAGGATTGGAGACTGATCACTTCCTCTTGGCAGAGAACTCGAATTCTGGTTCTGGTCTGGTCTGATTTCTGGCAGGGCCGAGTTCCAGTCCTCCCTTCTCTGGAGGCCCAAGGAAAAGTCCCATAATGCCTGGGTATCTGTAGGTGGCAGGAGACGTCTGTAAGGCCACCCCTTTCGCCACCCCCCCTCCCCCACCACCTCCTTCCCCTTCTTCTTTCAACCTGGCTTCCTTTCCTCCCTTGAAATCTTGGATTCTTGTATTTAAGGGCTTCCCTGGTAGTGCAGAGGTTAAAGCGTCTGCCTGCAATGTGGGAGACCTGGGTTCGATCCCTGGGTCAGGAAGATCCCCTGGAGAAGGAAATGGCAACCCACTCCAGTATTCTTGCCTGGAGAATTCCATGGACAGAGGACCTTGGTGGGCTACAGTCCATGGGTCGCAAAGAGTCGGACACGACTGAGCGACTTCACTTTCACTTAGCATTTACAAACAAGAAAGAAAACAAGAGTTTGTGAAAATCAGACTGAGATCAGTTGTGACAATGGAAAATTACAAATCTTCATATATTTCTAGGTCTGATCCAATTTAAAGATCCATACCCCATATATTGAAAATAACATTAAAAGACCCAGGAATACCACAAGCCATCACTATATAAGTATTCCACTAGTTCTTTCCCAAAGAAATCTGCAACCATTCACCTTACCAACTGTGTACTAGGGAAAACTGAATAGCAAAGGCATTATCATTAAATGGTTATTGGTATAGGGTCTTGATATTAAGAAACTTGATGCTAAGAAACATGAATGCTATCATGGCTCCCTAGTTAGACTGGGGTCTAATAGATGCCAGATTCAAATGGAATCCTTGCCCAGGACGGTCTTATAGTTTATCCAAGTTTCCAACTGCTGTTCCTTTCCTCAGTTCACAAATGCTTAATTGGGATAGATACATTAAGTAAAAAAACAGGCTTCCCAGGTGGCTCAGACAGTAAAGAATCTGGCTGCTATGCCAGAAACCTGGGTTCCATCTCCGTTTCTGGAAGATCCCCTGGAGAAAGGAGAAAGCACTCACTGCAGTATTGTTGCCTGGAGAATTCCATGGACAGAGGAGCCAAGAGGACTGAAGTCCATGGGGTCACAAAGAGTTGGAGATGACTGAGCAGCTAACACTATTAATTAAAAAACAGAACCTTCATATTTGTTCCCTGATGTAAGGAAGCCCCACCAGGAAAATAAGTCATAATCCTCTTCATATACTGGGGCCACCCTCAGTGACAGAGAGAATGGAAGGATGGTTGTCTCCATCATATCCTCAATCAAAACAAGGTAGACTAATCTGAGTGATAAGGACTACCCTAGATATCACAATTAGTTAAATCTTGATCTCAATTTGCTTCCAGTTGTTGGGTATTTTGGAGAAGGCAATGTCACCCCACTCCAGTACTCTTGCCTGGAAAATCCCATGGAGGGAGGACCCTCGTGGTCTGCAGTCCATGAGGTCGCAAAGAGTCGGACGCGACTGAGTGACTTCACCTTCACTTTTCACTTTCATGCATTGGAGAAGGAAATGGCAACCCACTCCAATGTTCTTGCCTGGAGAATCCCAGGGACGGCGGAGCCTGGTGGGCTGCCGTCTATTGGGTCGCACAGAGTCAGACACGACTGACGTGACTTAGCATCAGCAGCAGCAGCAGTGGGGTATTTGCTAACACTAACCAATACAACCTCTGGTATTCAATGTGCAAGAACTGGCCTGGTAAATGTATTCCATTTGATCTTCATCACATGAAAGAACCACAGGCCAATTTATTCTGTATTTGAATTTTCCTTCTACATTTTACTATATATTGCAGTCCACAGAAATTCCTGTCTATAACACAGACTGACAAACTACATCATATGGGCCAAATATGGCCTGAATTTTATGCTTGCAAGCTAAGAATGTTTTCTTCATATTTTAATGGAGTATAAAAACAAAACAAACCAACCAAAATGTGATAAATATATGTGTCCTGCAAGAACTAAATATGTACTGTCTGGTCCTTTCCAGAAAAACTCAGCCAAATTCCATTCTAAACACTCTAGGAGAATATTGTTCACAGCTACTGATTCTAATTATAAATACACATATAGTTATATATGTATTAGGCAGCTTTTTAAAACATCTTTAAACATCTTAGTTAATCTTTGCAACAATCCACTAAAATGAGTTGTGTTATTGGCCCTATTTTACTTGAGGTATACTTGATGCAGCAAGAGGAATTATTTAATTTGCCAAATTCATACAGCTAATGTTGAAGTCAGGATTAACACCTAGGCACCTGGCTTCATATGCTCTAATGGTCTTTCTATGATTGAAACAATCATTATATGCTTAATATTCTTATGACCCAGTTGAATTGCTGAGGAAAATGTATATGCAAGGTCAGTTGCTCAGTCGTGTTGGACTGTTTGAGACCCCATGAACTGTAGCCCACCAAGCTCTTAAGTCTGTGGATGTTCCAGGCAAGAATACTGAAGTGGGTGGCCATTTCCTCCTCCAGGGGATCTTCCCGACTCAGGGATAGAACCAACATCTCCTGCATTGGAGGCAGATTGTTTACCACTTGAGCCACCTGGGAAGTCCAAATGTATATGACATAGTTTGAAAGTAAATAACATACAAACGTTATTTAATGTAAAATGATTCAAACAAGTAAGTAAAAACATGAAACTTTCAAGGAAAGTCACCTCATAGTGAACTTCCTGTCCCGTAAATATGTCTAACATGAAAACACACATTAGAATTCATTAAATAGGAAGTGAGAATAAGTAAAGGAATGAAATTCTTATTACTCACCCAGCAATATCATAATTTATCATTTTATTTGGTGAGATGAATTAAATGATGAATTGGGCTTATCTCAGTAGGTACATATTGCTTTGTTAACTATCTTGTAGACCAAGAACAAATTAGATGTATAGATCACATTTACATGGATGGAAATCTATAGCTATGATAACGGAGAAAAAGAGGATTCTAGTAACCTGAACCTGGGTTTCTTGGGCTCATGGGTATAAAATGAATTGGAAAGTCAATAATCAGTTAAAATATCTAACATCATTGCTAATGAAATTCTTGTTTTCTCATAAGTGGGAAAATGGTGTCCAGGGCCCTTTTACATCTTTAATTTGACACAGTTTTTGAAAGCATACATGATTTTCTATTAGGCAGATTATAAAATGACAAAAAAAAAAAATTAAGGTAACTTGGAATGACAATTTCTTCATTCTTATAATTAATTTATTGTTTTGATGGGAGGATGTTTTAATGTATATAATTCTCTGTATTTTATTCTGAGTTAAATTTTGTAAGTGACTTTAGAAGCTCTGTGGAAATTAACACATAATAGGCCCTATCATAACAAGAGTACCAGCATATAAACTGAGTTCTAATTTAGAAGAAAATAAAAGTCTGTAGGTGAAGTATATTTGTAAGGATAGTAGATAAAGTTACAGATTACAAAATTGCCTGATTAAGAGTTGTTTAATAGATATGTAACCTCAGACACTGCAAAAACTTGGCAAATATTTGTTTATTAGAATCATGACAATATCTTATTTGAGGCTAGACTGTCTTCAATTTTACTCTGCTGCCATGAAAGAAAATAGCTCTTTTTTCCCCCCTCAATTCCTCAATCCCTTGCTCACAAAGATTTTTACTCATTCTATGATTTTCATAGTTTATATATGATAAAATAATTCTTGACATATAACATTGAATTAAAGTGACTAACCTCTTCTCCAAGATAGTTTAAAATATCAGTATTGTTCTTTACATTATTTTTCATTATTTGTTGTAGAAAATGCTCTTTAAAGTCAAAAGCCTGTAATATCTCTTATAGTATTTTAAACTCTTTGAGATTTTATTGTAACACATTATGAAGGAAAGCAAATAACAAATAGAATATGGTTTAAAATGAGCAATTTTTTCGTGAACCATTGAGGAGAATTCTGAAGAACTCTTCAAATTCTAAAGCAATATTATTTTCTTTGAAGAAAAGTCTTCATAAGAAAAAACAGAAAAGGTCCTTAGGGAAGGTCAATATTTAATATATTAATGCCCCGGGCTAGCAAGCTTTCTCTGTTCTGAGAGTGACATTGAAATTAGCAGAATCATCAGACTTCAAACCTGGGAGCCATTAATAAAAACAGAGATAAGCAGACCATTTAGATGACAAAGCACCAGTGGGCTTTTTTTTTTTTTTCTGCACACTGAAAAACCTTGAGACATAATCATAATTCCAGTCTGGGAATGTAGAAATTTAGAGTTAAGTCTGAAAGTGAAAATAAAAGTCACTCAGCCATGTCTGACTCTTTGTGACCCCATGGACTATACAGTCCACGGAATTCTCCTGGCCAGAATACTGGAGTGGGCAACTCTTCCCTTCTACAGGGGATCTTCCCAACCCAGGGATGGAATCCAGGTCTACTGCATTGCGGATTTTTTACCAGCTGAGATACCAGGGAAACCCAAGAATACTGGAGTGATAGCCCATTCCTTCTTCAGAGGATCTTCCCGACCCAGGAATCAAAATGGGGTCTCCGGATTCTTTACCAACTGAGCTAGTAGGACGAGTTAAGTCTAGGTTCATCATAGAAAATTAAGTAAAACTAAAGGTAGATTTGAATGCCCATTTTTTTATTATTCTTATTTTCTCTCCTGTATGAATGTCTATTTGTTCATGTATAATTTCTCTAAACATATTGATATTAATTTTCTCTCTCATATTTACATTTATATTTGGACAATTGAACAATGTGTCTAGCACACAGTAAGTTGTGGCTATTATTGTTATAGTATTTTTATACTATTATTGTAAACAGTTTAAAAGTTATTCACTAAAAAGTGAAACAGAAAAAATCACGAATTTGATTACTTCTGCTTTTCCTTTACCGATAGTTGCACAAACCTGGGAACATATCATGAAAAACAGGCTAGTAAATCTGAATTACAGACCCATATATTTTCTGATAGTCTAGGAAACCACACCAGGTGCAACTTAGTAGGTGCTGTGTGGCAATTATAAATCTTCGCTTGCTATTTCATATTTTATTGGAAATATATTGTATGTGATAATTATCTGATATGAGGTTCCATATTTGAGGGAACAATTTGGTTTTAGTCTTTTCATTTTCTTCCTCGTAATTTTCATTTTTTCATTATTGCAGTCTTTATGTTCAGCTGTTTTGAATCTGTTTTCCTTCCTGCCTGAAATCCTGAAGCCAATTCACTGACATACAAACCTTATTAAACTACACACGTCTTTTAATCATAAACCTAACAATTTTGCTGACACACTGTCTTCTCACAGGCAAAAATTACTCTTAGATGATTTAAAGAAATAGCTTTCCTTAACAGTGTTTGCTTTTGCATTTTTTTTCAAATACAAACTATAGATGACTGGTAAGTGTCACAATCAAAGCCCATATCATCAGCACAAGCTTTTAATGCTCTATTTCAAAAGAGCCAGAGGAAAGAACAAAAAATAATATCCTAGTTCTACTTCCCCTTTTTGTTAAATTACTCATGTTCAAATAAGCATCTTGTGTTCTTTTAGACATTTGACACCTATCTGTGTAAAAGATAACTGAGACATCATCCAAGTTCTAATATTTTTTTCTACTCTGGGGGTTTAAAGGATCTTAAAGTGGCTTCTTGAAGATTCATGTGAAGGCAGTCTCACCCAAAGATGACAACTGAGTTCTCTGATTTTGAAGTGCCAAAAACTTGCAGCAAGTTGAAGGGACAGGGACATTGTAAAGTAAGTGTCATGACACAGTGTCTACTGACATTTGAAATTTTGATTTAGCTATGCAGTGTTCAGTGGAAGACAGCTTCATTTCTTAATAAGAAATGACTTCCTATCCATCTCTATAGCAATGCATGGAATCCAAGTATACATGCAGTTGATAGATTGTTCAAGGATTGAGTAAGCATTTTAGGAATTAGTTCTGCCCATTCTCCTTCTACTTTGCTCACCTTCTTGTCTTAAAAATCCAAATAAACAAAAAAGTCTTGTCACGTTCATTAGCAGTTGAATAGGAATATTTGGGGCTTCCCACGTAGCTCAGTGGTTTAAAACCTGCCTACCAATGCAGGAGACACAGGTTCAGTCTCTGGCTTGAGATGATCCCCTGGAGAAGGAAATGACAACTCACTCCAGTATTCTTGCTTGAGAAATCTCATGGACTGTGGAGCCTGGCAGGTTTCAGTCCATGGGGTTGCAAAAGACTAGGATACAAGTCAGTGACTAAACAAAAACACTAAAGGAAATTTTAAAGGGAGAAGATGACTAGGTAGGAATCCCCCATAAAATAGTTCTGGTAAGAGTTTTGGAGGGTGAAAGCACTGGCTAAAATGAACTAAATGGGCTTTACGTCTCTATGTGCTAATGCTGTTGAACTCTTACCACAATATATGCTAACTCTGAAGTTTACAGAAGTGAGATTAAATATTTATGTGCTGACCATGTTACATTAGAAGCATTAATTCTAAGCTGTTAAAATTTAAGTACCTGGAAAGATTGGTTAAGGATACTGAATTATAGTTTCTTCTTTTTTTTTCATTGCACTTTAGTGATAACAGATATTCTATGAAATGGCGAGAAAACTCTGAGAAAATTCTGTGTATTCATGAAGTATTTTGCACAAATAAATTTAGTTTTATGGTATTTTAACATACATTTCTGAATTGGATTAAAACTACTATTTATATGGTCTAGAAAAAAGCATTCTATGCATGTTGCTGTGTTAGCCCCTCAGTCATGTCTGACTGTTTGCTACACTATGGTCTATCCATGGAATTCTCTAGGCAAGAATATCGAAGTGGGTTACCATTCCCTTCATCAGGGAATCTTCCTGACCCAGGGATTGAACCTGGGTCTCCTGCATTGCAAGCAAATTCTTTCCCATTTGAGCTACCAGGGATATGCATATGATATCGCAGATGAGCCCAGCTTTTGGGTTTCCCAAGTGCTGCTACTGGTAAAGAATCTGCCTGCCAAGGCAGGAGAATTAAGAAGAGATGAGTTTGATCCCTGGGTCAGGAAGATCTCCTGGAGGAAGGCACTAGCAACCCATTGCTGTCTTCTGGCCGGGAGAATCCCCTGGACAGAGGAGCCTGGCTGGCTATAGTCCATGGGGTTGCAGAGTTGGACTCAACCAAATTGACTTAGCACAAGATGTCCACTGCTCATGAACCACCCCTCTTGTACTGGCACACCAACACATACATGCCACTTACATGCAGTACCTGTTTGAGTGTCATTTGTGAACAGTTCAGTACATGGTTTTTGTCATGTCCATGACTGTGTCTTCAAGAAATAAGTTTTATCTGTTAACTGTACTCTTTGTTCTTCAATATTTGAATCATATTGGAAAGAGAATTACTTGGTACGATCTGGGTTTATTTTTGAATCCTTCAATATTGGACTTGGAAAAATATCCTACACCATTCTGATTTTTAGTTATCTCATCCTAAACTTAGAATAATAATACCACTCTCAAAATTAGAATTAAAGGCACTCATTTCAGGCCCTGGAATATAATAATGCGACAAACACCAGTTCCTTCATTTGTCTTTAAAAATCAGTTATAATGTTATCAATTAGGCATACAGAGAGAAATAGTTTTCTCAATATATTGCAGCATATTTTAATATTTTTGATGTGTAGGACTAACGCAAGATTAACATGAAGAAAATTTTTGCTCTGTGCTGCCTATTTTTTAAAACACAACTATACCAACCCTGCCCAACCCCAACAGTCGCTGGAGAGGTTTTGTTAAAATGACAAACTGCTTAACTCTTATTCCTTCAATCCTATCCTAAAACTTTAATATTTATTAAGGGACATTCTCCTCAACATGTTCCTTTAAGTACTCCTAAATTCACAGCAATGGACCTGCCCACTTTCACTCCGGAGGGTACCCTTCTCTAATAGTACTATTTTGCATGATTTTCATGAACACTGCCATTTGTCATGGTCTCTCCTCTATGAACACAGTAACAGTTTCAGCAGTTTAGTTTCTGGTTTTTCTTATGCTATTATTAATAAACTGAATTGTAAATGAACATTCTTAGCCCTTTCAATGGGCTAGAAAACTCACCATGTGCTATACAGACTTTTTTTTTTTTGAAGGATCATACTCTTTTCCTAAAACTTATATTAAACAAATTCTGTATTAAAACCTGGTTTCTTGAGAGTAATGCTTTGCAGAGTCACCATCTACTCATCTGCATAATACAAAATCGAAGGAAATGGCAACCCACTCCAGTAGTCTTGCCTGGAGAATCCCATGGACAAAGGAGCCTAGCAGGCTACAGTCCATTAGGTCGCAAAGAGTTGGAAACGACTGAGCGACTAACACACACACAATACTAAAAATATCGGCATACAATAGCTGTTAAAGTTAAAGCTCCAGAATAAGTTCTTTTTAAAATCTGTATTTACTTATTTTTGGCTGTGCTGGGTCATTGCTGCTGCATAGACTTTCCTAGTTGCAGCAAGCAGGGGCTACTCTTCATGGTGGTGCCCAGGCTTCTCATTGCAGGGGCTTCTCTTTTTGTGCCGCATGGGCTGTAGGCTCTATGTGCACAGGCTTCAGGAGTTGTGGCTTCCAGGCTCTAGAGCACAGGCTCAATAATTGTGGCACATGGGCTCAGTTTCTCCACAGCATGTGGGATCTTCTAAAATCAGGGATTGAACCTGTGACTTCTGCATTGGCAGGTGGATTCTGAGTCAAAAAGGAAGTCCTAGAATATTTTCTAATTGATCATCAGCAATGTTTATTATTATTGTTGTTATTCACTAAATCATTACATATTTTTCAATCTGGAAATACCAAATGTAGGAGAGAATTTAAGGCAAATATGTAGGAAATTATAATTTGAGTGCCATGAAGTTGTGGTTTCTTAACAGCCATACAAAATCAGAAAATTTAGCCCAGGGATTTGAATTAATTTATGGCTTTTCTCTTCAAAATTCTTTTAAAAAAGGAAATTAACACCTAGGCTGCCAGCAGTTAATAGTCCCTTTTCCCTCATAGAACCAACAGTGTGTCGCATCATAGAAACCTTATTGGAAGTAATTCTAAGTCATAGTTACTATTATCCAGATTTTAATTCTGTAGCTGACCATTTATAAAAGTGTAAT
Organism: Budorcas taxicolor; assembly: GCF_023091745.1. NCBI lineage: Eukaryota > Metazoa > Chordata > Mammalia > Artiodactyla > Bovidae > Budorcas > Budorcas taxicolor. The sequence continues at coordinate 78,340,963 of NC_068910.1, forward strand.
GAATTAATTAAAACTATTCATGAATTCAAATTTTATAATTGTATGAAGTTTCCTTAGGCAGGAGTCAATGTTCTAATTGCACAAATGAACAGGAAAGCAGCTACATAGATATTTTCAAGAACTATAGCTGAATGAGTCTGAGAAAAGTGCTAAGAAAGATGCTAAATACTTGGGCAGTGTAATTCAGTAGAATGTGGCAGAACTAAGAGACCAATAATTTAACGTTGTTGTTGTTTAGTTTATTAAGTCATGTCTGACTCTTTTGTAACCCTATGCACTGCCAGGTCCTTCTGTCGAAAAATAGTGAAGTGGGTTGCCATTTCCTTGTCCAATCACTTAGCAATTCTATTTATACCACTATTTGCTGATGCAAATTTTTCCCAATAAGACTAGAAAAAATTGGAAGAAATTAAGTCTAATAATATATTTACCTTAAAAATGTAACTGAATAATGCTTGCTTTTTATTCATTATTTATTATTTGTTTATTCATTATTTATTCATTATTCAAATAATAATTTGGTGTTGTTTTGCTGTGCTTAGTCATTCAGTTATGTCCAACTCTTTGCAACCCCATGGACTGTTGCCTGCCAGGCTCCTCTGTCAATGGGGATTCTCCAGGCAAGAATACTAGAGTGGGTTGCCATTGCATTCTCCAGGGGATCTTCCCAACCCAGGGATCAAACTCAGGTCTCCTGCATTATAGGCAGATTCTTTACCAGCTGAACTACCCAGGAAGCCCTAAAATGCCATACTTTGGGTTGAAAACATGGGACTATAGTTTTACAATGTCAGTTTTTGAAAGCAGATTTTATAATCAAATATAATCATTTATATATATATATATATATACAAATATGAAATTCGACTTTCTTTTTAGCAATTAGTTTGTCCTATTTTTTATAGAATAATCTGAACCATGCTAGAAAGATGAAGTGAATAATTGTTCCTTCTTTGCCAGAGATTTAGTGCTTGCTTCTTAATTATGTCTTTAAGTCTTCAATATGACAGTGTCATATTGAATTCTTTTGAAGTCATGATATGAAAATGCACAGGATATTCAGGCATTATGCTTTAAAAGTTTATATGGCACTTGAGGTTCAGTGGAAAATAGATAGAGTACCTTATTCCAAAAATGCATATGAACCAATGATAATGAGAATAAACTGACAAAAAGCAGTGAGATGTAGAAGTCAGGTGTATTGTTTTTTCTTTTTAGATTTCTTACCAATAATTGATGACATTTTCATTATTAAAATTTGAAATGACACAAATTTATAAAGTAAACGCAGAGTATAAGATATATACTGTGAGGTAGGAATTCAATAACTATAAATGAATTTTAAAATGTATTTGACTTAATTCAGTTCAGTTCAGTCACTCAGTCATGTCTGACTCTTTGTGATCCCATGGATTGCAGCACAGCAGGCACAGCATCACCAACTCCCACAGCATGCCCAAACTCTTGTCCATCAGGTCGGTGATGTCATCCAATCATCTCATCTTCTGTTGTCCCCTTCTCTTCCTGCCTTCAAACTTTCCCAGAGTCAGGGTCTTTTCCAAGGAGTCAGTTCTTCACATCAGGTGGCCAAAGTATTAGAATTTCACCTTCAGCATCAGCCCTTCCAGTGAATATTCAGGACTGATTTCCTGTATTTGACTAGTGATTATTTAAATATACTTTGACCATAGGTAGTTTTGTTTTCCCAAGTAGATTGCTGACAAACTTTTAGATATCTCTGTTTTATCCCTGTTTGTGTCACCCCAAAATTCATATGTTGAAACTTCATCACCAAGGTGATGCTATTAGGAAGTGGAGGCGTGGAGGTGATTAGATCATGAGGGCAGACCCTTCATGAATGAGACTGTTGTTGTTTAATCACTAAGTCACGTCCGACACTTTCGCAACTCCATGGACTGTAGCCCACCAAGCTTCACTGTCCATGGGATTTCCCAGGCAAGAATACTGGAATGGGTTGTCATTTCCTTCTCCAGGGGGTCATTCTGACTCAGGGATTGAACTTGTATCTCTTGCATTGGCAGCAGATTCCTTGCCACTTAGTCACCAGAGAAGCCCCATGAATGGGGTTAGTGCTCTTAGAAAAGAGGATCAAGAGATCTCCCTTGTCACTTCTGCCATGTGAAGCTAACAGTGAAGACAGCTGTCTAGGAAATGGGCTTTCTAGCATCTAGAATTTTGAAATATATATTTCTGTTTTTTATAAACCACCTAGGCTGAAGGTTTTGTTATAGAAGTCCAGCTGACACTCCTCTATCTGTACCCATGTCACTGTAACCACCTTAATCTTAATCTCTTTGTCTCTAACTGTGTTACTTGTCCCACATGCTATATGGACTGTTAGGCTAGACATAGTCCTTTCTAGGTTTTATACCCCTTCACCCTTGTCCTTTTCTCTTTTTACTAATTTATAATAATAATATTCAAACCCTGAGTCACCCACAAACCACCACAGGGGAGAGTGATGGAGTGTGAATGTTACTCTGAGTATAGTGGGGGCACCCAGGTATTCTCAGGGGCAGTGTGAGATGAAGGCAGAGAGTATGGATGGGGATCCTACCTTGAACTCTCATTACTGCTTGCTGATTGACTGGCAGAGCAGGAGAGGGCATGAGAGTGAATGAGGAAAATACTTACCCCCCAAAGACAATAGCATTTAGCTTTTAGAGGGGATCACAGTATATATTTCATGCAGACTAAGGCTGGAAGTTGGGCTTCCCAGGTGGCTCATTGGTAAAGAATCTACTTGCCAATATAGGAGATTCAGGTTCAGTCCCTAGGTTGGGAAGATCCTCTGGAGAAGGGCATGGAAACACACTCCAGCATTCTTGCCTGGAGAATCCCATGGACAGAGGAGAGGCAGGCTATAATCCACAGGGTTGCAAAGAGCCAGACACACCTGAACCGATTTAGAACATATGCAAACATCCTATTCATCCCTGATAACTTTCTGATATTTTTAATTTCTCTGCTATATTTGGTTCTGATGCTTTTTCTGTCTTCTCAAATTGCACTTTTTGCCTTTGGCATGGCTTATAGTTTTTTTCCTTGAAGCCTGGGCATGATATATGGGTAAAAGGAGCTGCTGCAAATAAACCTTTAGTGAAATGGCAGTGAGATGTGGCGGAGGTGGAGTGTTATATAGTCCTACAAATAGGTCCAGGTGTTTTAGTGAGCTGACAGCTGAATTTGATAGGTGTTTCTCAGTTTTTTTTTTTTTTTTTTTCTTTTTTCTACTCTTGCTTTAGTGGGTCAGGATGGCTAGAATATGCTTATGTTGTGTACTACCCTTTCCCCTAATGAAACATCAGGTCTGATTAAGGGTTCCCAGATGGCTCAAGTGATAAAGAAACTGCCTGCCAATGCAGGAGACTAAGAGACATGGGTTTGATCTCTGGGTTGGGAAGATCCCCAGAGGAAGACATAGCAACCCACTCCAGTTTTCTTGACTGAATTATACCATGGACAGAGGAGGCTGGCGGGCTATGGTTCACAGGGTCACAAAGAGTGAAAGTGAGAATAGCTCAGTCATGTCCAGCTCTTTGCAACCCCATAGACTATACAGTCCATGGAATTCTCCAGGCCAGAATACTGGATTGGGTAGCCTTTCCCTTCTCCAGGGGATCTTCCAAACCCAGAGATTGAACCTAGGTCTCCCCCATTGCAGGCGGATTCTTTACCAACTGAGCTATTAGGAAAGCCCAGGATCACAAAGAGTAATACACAACTGAAGTGACTTGGCATGCAATCAGGCAGCTTTAATTAAACCCCAGCAGGTGAGCCTCTGGATCACTAGTTTCTCTAGAGAACAGGCCTTTTGAAGAAGCACACAGAGCTCTGAAGTATTCAAAAATGGTTCCTTTTCCTTTTCTCCAGCTGGAAACAGGAGTTGTTCTCTGATATTTAGTGTGAGAACCTAGATGACCTCCCAGTGGCAAATTTCACAATAATGTAGGGCTCCCCATGACTGAGCCTCCTGTTGTTTTTAAATTTCAAAGCTATCCACAATGAACCTCCAGCAATTTGTCGGTTTCAGTCCAGATTTTCCTAACACAGTGTTGGTTCCTCCAGCAGTTACAGTCATTTGTGTCAGCTCTGGTGAGTCATAACTCCAGGTATTTGTCTGTTTCTTTTCAATTCAGGGGGTAAGCAATAGGTCCTCTGTGCTCCCTTATCTTATGGATCCAAGAATAATTGTTGATTTTTCATTCTGCTGAGTTTTTTACTTTTTGTTAGGATATAATGATGACTTCTAAGCTCCTTTTAAGCAGAACTGGAAACCAACTATAATATATATATATGTATATAATACTTATCTATATATAAGACTTATCTATATATAATACTTATATATATATATATATAATACTTACATATAATACATATATATATATAGAACAGTTCAGTTCAGTCACTCAGTTATGTCTGACTCTTTGTGACCCCATGGACTGCAGCACACCAGGCCTCCCTGTCCATCACCAACTCCTGAAGTTTGCTTAAACTCATGTCCATTGAGTTGGTGATACCATCCAGCCATCTTATCCTCTGTTGTCCCCTTTTCCTCCCTCCTTGATCAGAATCTTTTCCAGTGAGTCAGCTCTTTGCATCAGGTGGCCAAAGTATTGGAGTTTCAGCTTCAACATCAATCCTTCCAATGAATAAATATTCAGGACTGATTTCTTTTAGGATGGACTGGTTGGATCTCCTTGCAATCCAAGGGACTCACAAGAGTCTCCTCCAACACCACAATTCAAAAGCATCAATTCTTTGGTGCTCAGCTTTCTTTATAGTCCAACTCTCACATCCATACATATTGGAAAAACCATAGCCTTGACTAGACAGACCTGTGTTGGCAAAGTAATGTCTCTGCTTTTTAATATGCTGTTTGGTTGGCCATAATACTTCAAGTTATATATAATACTTCAATATATTATATTAAATATAATATAATGCTTCAAAGTCATGCTATTAAAATTCAATTCAAATTTGATTTTGTATTCTATTCAGATCTCTGATAACTTAATCTTTTTTTTTTCTTTTTTTTTACTGTTCAAATGTTTCTCCTCGAGCACTATTTCATGAATCTTAAATTTTATAAGGCAGAAGTTTAGTACATATTGGATTGGCCAAAAAGTTTTGAGTTTTATCATAAGTTTTATGGGACTTCCTGGTTGGCACAATGGTAAAGAATCTGCTTGCCAGTTCCAGAGACACAAGAGATGCAGGTTCAATCCCTGGGTTGAGAAGACCCTGTGGAGAAGGAAATAGCAACCTACTCCAGTATATTTGCCTGAGAAATCCCATGGACAGAGTAGCCTGGTGGGCTACACTCCATGGGATCACAAATAGTTGGCCATGACTGAGCGACTAATCACCCGCATAAATAGATCATAGCAAACATGAGTCATGACAGTGACAGAAACTGAGATTAGAAAGTTTGCAAAGATATTTCAGACTATGCAAAGAGACTCTCTCTTTACCTTTCAGTCAGTAGCAACTATGTTGGAGAGTGTAAAAATTGAGAAAGTTATGACTAGAGTCATAATCCAATGGAATATTATAAAATTAAAAGAGAAAAAAGACCAGAGAATAATGAAAAGATACATTTAATACATTTATTAAAATAGTTTTGGTTTTTTAACCAAAAGTGGGGTTCAGTTGCTCACCACTCAAAAGCCAATAAGGGGACCAGATTGGTGAAAAGGAAAGTTTGCTCTATTTTGGATGCCAGCAACCTGAGGAAAGGGTGAGCTCCTGTCCGAAAGCAACTCTACCACCACAACTGGCAATCAGTGGGCAAGAGCTTCTATAGACTGAGGGAGAGGTCCTAATGCAGAGACAGCACAGTCAACTCTGACAGTCATCTTGAACTTGGTCCTTGGTGGTCTGATCAATGCCATCTTGATTGTTTTTAAGTGTAGATAATCTTCATTTCAAGGATCAGTTTGTTCCAACATCCTTAGGCCAATTCTTAGAATTGTAGCAGCTTATGTCATGGCTATAGTCTGGGCATCTCATTGTTAACTTTGTCCACCTGGTGGGAGTTTCAGTATCTATAAGACAGCTCCAAAGATAAGGCTCCAAATATTATCTATAGCCTTTGAGAAGGAACTAAGGTCTTGACGATACTTAGTGACTACATTATTATTATTTGGTCTCTTTTGTTTTGCTTTTTTTCCGCATGTTCTCATTTCTTATGTGAGATTAAAATATTATTGGGTTAAAGTTTTTCCACAGACAAAAGGTAGGCAGAGGACTTGGGGGACAAGTACCATAGGGTCCTTCTACATTTCAGTATGGAATAATGATAACCTGATAAGTCAGTGGCAGTAGGATTTAAGAAAACAGGGAAGAATCAAGAGATATATATGAATGACTTTGGCCTGAAAGTGGTGACCATTTGTGTTTTATTTCATTAGATTAGTGTACTGATCATTAATAGTAAACAAATATATTTAAAAATATAGCTCACTATATTATTGTTAGTCTACACAATCATTTGAAACTTAAGTGAATTTTAGGTATCTCTTACTGCATCAATTTCAAGTAATATTATATTATCTTAAAATTTTGAAGCAGGCAGTAGTACCCATTTGTTCAGTTTAGTTCAGTTGCTCAGTCATGTCTATTTGTGACCCCATGAACTGCAGCACACCAGGCCTCCCTGTCCATCAACAGCTCCTGGAGTTTACAAAAAACTCATGTCCATCGAGTCAGTGATACCATCCAACCATCTCATCCTCTGTCATCCCCTTCTCCTCCTGCCCTCAATCTTTCCAAGCATCAGTGTCTTTTCAGATGAGTCAGCTCTTCATATCAGGTGGCCAAAGTATTGGAGTTTCAGCTTCAACATCAGTCCTTCCAATGAACACCCAGGACTGATCTCCTTTAGGATGGACTGTTTGGATCTCCTTGAAGTCCAAGGGACTCTCAAGAGTCTTCTTCAACAACACAGTTCAAAAGCATCAATTCTTCAGTGCTCAGCTTTCTTTATTGTCCAACTCTCACATCCATACATGACCACTGGAAAAACCATAGCTTTGACTAGATTGACCTTCGTTGGTAAAGTAATGTCTCTACTTTTTATAGTGTTGTCTAGGTTGGTCGTAACTTTCCTTCCAAGGAGTAAGTGTCTTTTAATATCATGGCTGCAATCACCATCTGCAGTGATTTTGGAGACCAGAAAAATAAATTCAGCCACTGTATCCACTGTTTCCCCATCTATTTCCCATGAGGTGATGGGACCAGATGCCATGGCCTTCGTTCTCTGAATGTTGAGCTTTAAGCCAATATTTTCACTCTCCTGTTTCACTTTCATCAAGAGGTTCTTTAGTTCCTCTTCACTTTCTGCCATAAGGGTGGTGTCATCTGCATATCTGAGGTTATTGATATTTCTCCTGGCAATCTTGATTCCAGCTCGTGCTTCTTCAAGCCCAGCATTTCTCATGATGTACTCTGGATATAAGTTAAATAAGCAGGGTGACAATATACAGCCTTGATGTACTCCTTTTACTATAGATAAGCAAATAAGTTTAATGATTAAGTTGACTAAGATCACATCTTAGACTGAAGATTGAAACCATTTTGAAGAGTCAAACAAGTTCAGTTGTGATGGAGTCTATGTTTTTTTTGATTCAATAAAACAATATAAAATTACTTCAAATATTTGTATAGTTAGCAAGTGGCAAGAATATGAAGTAGTGAGATGGCTGAGAGGCAAGAAGAATGCTGTTAGAGGATAAATGCTGGATATATATTGAAATAAGCTATTTGATTTTTTAAATAGATGGTTAATGTAAATAACTCTACCCTCAGTCAAAGGTGACTTTACATACAAATATTTACACTTTTTATTTTATTTTATTTATTTTATTTTTTAAAATATAAATTTGTTTATTTTAATTGGAGGTTAACTACTTTACAATATTGTATTTGTTTTGCCATACATCAACATGAATCTGCCACAAGTATACACGTGTTCCCCATCCTGAACCCCTCTCCCTCCTCCCTGCCTGTATCATCCCTCTGGGTTGTCTCAGTGCATCAGCCCCAAGCATTCAGTATCATGCATCGAACCTGGACTGGCAATTTGTTTCATATACTTTTAAAAATATAAACATATTATCCCATAATGTTTACAGAACAGAAAAGATAATTATACAAGGTTGAATTTTACTCATTATTTTAGGATTTGAAGAATATGCTGTGAAGAAAGGATTTTCTTGTTTTTGCCATCTTAAAATCTTCATGATATCTAAAATGCTTGCACTATTGTTTATACTCATTAGATCTCAAGGATATTTATTAATAGATAATTAATTGCATCAGGGAAAATCCCTATTAGTATGTGTTATATTATCTGTATCATTTCTTTAGTTATTTATATAAATAAATATATTTGGTTCCCAAAATGAATCTACATGTGCAATTACACTGACCAAGGAATAAACCATAAGTGGAACTACAGAAATATCAGAATTAATGAGTTTTTATAAGTCATGTATTCATTCTATTCTAATTCATATAAGGAATGAAGGCCTAAAAGGATAAGTAACCTGTTCTAGTCAAACTTTTAATGATTTTCAGAGTCACCACACAAGACTTCTGGTGCTGTTTCATAATGATAAATCAATAATCATGTATAATATCTTAACATATTATTTCCACACACACAAACAGTTGCTTAATCCTTCGGAAAAGGAGTAGAAGGTATAAGCAAACTTGAACTGACATCCTGAAAAAACAAACAAAAAAACTAAATTGATTGATATATTTAAAGCAATATTGCAGCATTGGCCATGAAAAAAGTAGGAACATACATTTATCTTCATGTCCATTTATTTCTCCCTCATAAGTTTATTTTCTGTAGATACTGAAAAATGGAGCAAAGAGTTAAGCCAGACAATTAATGAAGTTAATGGAAGTCCTGTGTATATAACATTGTCAGAATATAACGTGTAACTCAAAGGCAATTGACAAATACATTTTCGTTATTGTTTCTACCTATTCTTCAGGACAAGAGGCTTGGAATATTTTTCAATTACTCTTTATAGCAGAATCTCAGTTAGACAATAGACCTTAATAAGCATGCTTCTGAGCAAAAAGAGAATCACACTCACAACACCCTGACATAGAAGTCAAGAGGAAGCAGGTGGACAGGAAATACTAGTGTGCCAGGGAGAAACTGCACTTCAGTGACCAAAACTGCATATGGAAAAGGGAAAAGATGCATGCAATAGAGTATGACTGGAGCAGTTTCAATTCTGTTAATCAGACAGTATTCATGCTTCAATGCTGCAACAATTAATCACTCCGTCATGCTTTATTTGGTTGTACAGATGCTGCCATGGTGTTCCTGTTAAACATAAAATGGGGTAGGCTATGTGCCACCAACACAGATGTCATTACAATAATGTCCTCTTAATGGTAAAATTTTTAAATGTAATATTCTTTTGCTTTCAGAAGAAATATATTATGAAAATCATTACTAGTCTTTGAAAGGTCAATACAGTCATTTTCACATTATTCCTGACGCTGAGTTTCTTATGCCTGATATCATCAAGTAATATTGTTTTATTTTCTTGAAGACTCAATTTCTATATATAGTATCACATTTGGTTTTGATCTTGATAGTTTCTTCATATTGGTGATTTTATTGTGTAAATGTATACACACAAATGTAGATCTATTTATATCAGTATAAAAGTAGATTATATATCAACTACATTACACTGGTTAAAGTTTCTGAAAAGTTCTTTGTATTGCTATTAGCTATTCAAACAAGGATTTATATAAAAGCAGAACGGTAATCATGCTGCTCAAGTTTTAAATCAAAGTGATTTTAAAATAAAGCCAGGCCTTCTGCTTGATGTTTGCTTTTCTTACCATTGTCATCAATAACAATTTATCCACAGTGAAAAGTGTGCTATTAGTCACCTCTGAAAATTAGCCACTTGTTCAGTCTGATGACATTTTTACAGAATTGCCAAGGACCATTTGTTTACTCCTGCTCTCAATTAAGCTGACTACTTTCTCAAGCCTAAATGCCTATCATTTAGCCAAAATGATAGAAGCTAATAGTACATAATTTACTTGTTTTCCTGTCATTTGGGATTACAGATTTTAAATTAATTCTTTATATACATACATACATACACACACACACACACACACACACATATATATATACACACACACACATACATACATACATACATATATAGAGAAAGAAATGGCAACCCACTCCAATATTCTTGCCTGGAGAATCCCATGGACTGTAGCCTATCAGGCTCCTCTGTCCATGGGGTCACAAGAGTTGGACACAACTTAGCGACTAAACCACCACCAACAACCATATGTATATATGCATACATATATTTCTTTTGCTTTCTTTTTTTTTGTTTGTTTGTTTTTTGGTCTGTTTTCTCTAAGAAGCAAGAGTGAATGATCAACACACTGTCTTGTTTGGTTGTAAAAAAACAGCTGCTTTTCACTTCTTCATTAGATCTCAGACACCTCTCTTGACTGAATAGGCAATGAAAGTTTATGGCTTTTAGTGCTCCAACCAGGAAATGTGTTGATCGCAATTCACTACAACATATGTTTCTTCTTTCCTAGTGCAAGACTCAGGGACAGGCTCAGAAGGTGATTAAAAAATAAGGGGCTAAGCTTTCAGAGGGTTTCTATGTTATAGTATAATTGTTATAGATCCAAGGGTTCTGAATTATCTGGTCTTGTAAGGAAGTATAGCTGATGTACTAGAGTAAAACTTATAGTCATACAGGTAACTGAAACTGTTCAGCTTCCACACTTGTACAGTCTCCGAGAATGAAAATGGTATCAGTTCAGTTCAGTCACTCAGTCGTGTCTGACTCTTTGCGACCCCATGAATCGCAGCACGCCAGGCCTCCCTGTTCATCACCATCTCCCGGAGTTCACTGAGACTCACGTCCACCGAGTCTGTGATGCCATCCAGCCATCTCATCCTCAGTCTTCACCTTCTCCTCCTGCCCCCAATCCCTCCCAGCATCAGAGTCTTTTCCAATGAGTCAACTCTTCACATGAGGTGGCCAAAGTACTGGAGCTTCAGCTTTAGCATCATTCCTTCCAAGGAAATCCCAGGGTTGATCTCCTTCAGAATGGCATAGGACCATGCAGATAAAATAAGGTAAACAGAAAATGTTTATTGCTTTTCACTTCTGATTTCAGTTAGACACATTTATTAGTTGAGAATTTTTGGGATAATGGAAGCTGTTTAAAATGGGAAACTAAAATGTTATTAAAATGAAGACCTGTTTGAGTTTTCTTTGGGTTACAGACCTTCCAAACTTTTGAAAGACAAAAGTTTCTGAAGCATTCCAATTTTTTTTTACATCAATAACATAATAAATCAATGCATTTTATTTTTATTTGTTTTCTTATCATAAAGGAGTAATATTTCCTATTTGGAAACTGAGACTAGTTTTAACATTGCATTACTTCTTTGACATTAAGACAAATAAAAAATCAGTATAATAGCAGTAAGAATGGATTTGAAATCACTACTCCTTCCACCATAAGCCCTGCCCTAAATCTTCTCAGGGTCAAGGGTTTAATTTAAAGCATTTACTTGACAGAGTATCAGAGTAATAAGATACTGTGTTATCTACATTGAGTTAGACTAGGCTGTGGTCCTAGTATGGTTAGATTGACTAGTTTTATGTGATTATGGTTTCAGTATGTCTGCCCTCTTGCAACACCTACCATATTACTGGGGTTTCTCTTATCTTGGACGTGGGGTATCTCCTCACCGCTGCCCCTCCCGACCTGGAATGTGGAATAGCTCCTCTAGGCCCTCCAGCACCCGCACATCCACTACTCCTTGGAATGGGGTCTCTCCTCCCGGCCACCGCCCCTGGCCTCAGGTGGGGGTAGCTCCTGTCCGATGCTCCTGTGCTGTTGCAGCCTGGCAATCCTGGCCACAGCCCTTGACCTCCAACATGGGGTTAATCACAGAAAATTAGTCAATCTAATCACACTAGGACCACAGCCTTGTCTAACTCAATGAAACTAAGCCATGCCATGTGGGGCCAACCAAGACAGGCAGGCATGGTGGAGAGATATGACACAATGTGGTCCACTGGAGAAGGGATTGGAAAACCACTTCAGTATTCTTGCCTTGAGAACCCCATGAACAGTATGAAAAGGCAAAATGAGAGGATACTGAAAGAGGAACTCCCCAGGTCAGTAGGTGCCCGTATACTACTGGATATCAGTGGAGAAATAACTCCAGAAAGAATCAAGGTATGGAGTCAAAACAAAAAAATACCTAGTTCTGGATGTGACAGGTGATAGAAGCAAGATCCGATGCTGTAAAGAGCAATATTGCATAGGAACCTGGAATGTCAGGTCCGTGAATCAAAGCAAATTGGAAGTGGTCAAACAAGAAATGGCAAGAGTGAACATTGACATCTTAGGAATCAGTGAACTAAAATGGACTGCAATGGGTGAATTTAACTCAGATTACCATTATATCTACTGCTGCAGGCAGGAATCCCTTAGAAGAAATGGAGTAGCCATCATGGTCAACAAAAGAGTCCGAAATGCAGTACTTGGATGCAATATCAGAAATGATAGAATGATCTCTGTTCGTTTCCAAGGCAAACCATTCAATATCACAGTAATACAAGTCTATGCCCCACAAGTAACGCTGAAGAAGCTGAAGTTGAATGGTTCTATGGAGACCTACAAGACCTTTTAGAACTAATACCCAAAAAAGATGTCCTTTTCATTATAGGGGACTGGAAGCAAAAGTAGGAAGTCAAGAAACACCTGGAGTAACAGGCAAATTTGGCCTTGAAATACGGAATGAAGCAGGGCAAAGACTAATAGAATTTTGCTAAGAGAATGCATTGGTCATAGCAAACACCCTCTTCCAACAACAAAAGAGAAGACTCTGCACATGGACATCACCAGATGGTCAACACTGAAGTCAGATTGATTATATTCTATGCAGCCAAAGATGGAGAAGCTCTATAAAGTCAACAAAAACAAGACCAGCAGCTGACTATTGTTCAGATCATGAACTCCTTATTGCCAAATTCAGACTTAAATTGAAGAAAGTAGGGAAAATCACTAGATCATTCAGGTATGACCTAAATCAAGTCCCATATGATTATACAGTGGAAGTGAGAAATAGATTTAGGGGCCTAGATCTGATAGATAGAGTGCCTGATGAACTATGGAATGAGGTTCGTGACGTTGTACAGGAGACAGGGATGAAGACCATCCCCATGGAAAAGAAATGCCAAAAAGCAAAATGGCTGTCTGGGGAGGCCTTACAAATAGCTGTGAAAAGAAGAGAAGCAAAAAGCAAAGGAGAAAAGGAAAGATACAAGTACCTGAATGCAGAGTTCCAGAGAATAGCAAGAAAAGATAAGAAAGCCTTCTTTAGCGATCAATGCAAAGAAAGAGAGGAAAACAACAGAATGGGAAAAACTAGAGATCTCTTCAAGAAAATTAGAGATACCAAGGGAACATTTCATGCAAATATGGGCTCGATAAAGGACAGAAATGGTATGGACCTAACAGAAGCAGAAGATATTAAGACGAGGTGGCAAGAATACACAGAAGAACTGTACAAAAAAGATCTTCATGACCTGGATAATCACAATGGTGTGATCACCCACCTAGAGCTAGACATCCTGGAATGTGAAGTCAAGCGGGCCTTAGAAAGCATCACAATGAACAAAGCTAGATGAGGTGATGGAATTCCAGTTGAGCTCTTTCAAATCCTGAAAGATGATGCTGTGAAAGTGCTGTACTCAATATGCCAGCAAATTTGGAAACCTCAGCAGTGGCCACAGGACTGGAAACAGTCAGTTTTCATTCCAATCCCAAAGAAAGGCAATGCCAAAGAATGCTCAAACTACAGCACAATTGCAGTCATCTCACACGCTATAAAGTAATGCTCAAAATTCTCCAAGCCAGGCTTTAGCAATACATGAACCGTGAACTTACAAATATTCAAACAGGTTTTATTAAAGGCAGAGGAACCAGAGGTCAAATTGCCAAAAACCACTGGATCATGGAAAAAGCAAGAGAGTTCCAGAAAAACATCTATTTCTGCTTTATTGACTATGCCAAAGCCTTTGACTGTGTGGATCACAAGAAACTGTGGAAAATTATGAAAGAGATGGAAATACCAGACCACCTGACCTGCCTCTTGAGAAACCTATATGCAGGTCAGGAAGCAACAGTTAGAACTGGACATGGAACAACAGACTGGTTCCAAACAGGAAAAGGAGTACGTCAAGGCTGTATATGGTCACCCTGTTTATTTAACTTATATGCAGAGTACATCATGGGAAACGCTGGGCTGGAAGAAGCACAAGGTGGAATCAATAACCTCAGGATAAATATCAATTACCTCAGGAGAAATACCAATCACCTCAGATATGCAGATGACACCACCTTTATGGCAGAAAGTGAAGAGGAACTAAAAAGCCTCTTGATGAAAGTGAAAGTGGAGAGTGAAAAAGTTGGCTTAAATCTCAACATTCAGAAAATGAAGATCATGGCATCTGGTCCCATCACTTCATGGGAACTAGATGGGGAAAATAGTGAAAACAGTGTCACACTTTATTTTGGGGGGCTTCAAAATCACTGCAGATGGTGACTGCAGCCATGAAATTAAAAGACGCTTACTCCTTGGAAGAAAAGTTATGACCAACCTAGATAGCATATTCAAAAGCAGAGACATTACTTTGCCAACAAAGGTCCATCTAGTCAAGGCTATGGTTTTTCCAGTGGTCATGTATGGATGTGAGAGTTGGACTGAGAAGAAAGCTGAGCACCGAAGAATTGATGCTTTTGAACTGTGGTGTTGGAGAAGACTCTTCAGAGTCCCTTGGACTGCAAGGAGATCCAATCAGTCCATTCTGAAGGAGATTAGCTCTGGGATTTCTTTGGAGTGAATGATGCTGAAGCTAAAGCTCCAGTACTTTGGCCACCTCATGGGAAGAGTTGACTCAGTGGAAAAGGCTCTGATGCTGGGAGGGATTGGAGGCAGGAGGAGAAGGGGACGACAGAGGATGAGATGGCTGGATGGCATCACTGACTCGATGGACGTGAGTCTGAGTGAACTCCGGGAATTGGTGATGGACAGGGAGGCCTGGCATGCTGCCATTCATGGGGATGCAAATAGTCAGACATGACTGAGCAACTGAACTGAACTGAACTGTGTTATCTATAATTGCCATACTTGTTTAGCATGAGCCTTTGTTAATTTGTGAATAGTTTATATTATTATAATTTGAAAAGGCTAAAAGTGAATTGTGAGAGCAATATTCCTATATCTTTTTCTTTGTGCATTACCATATTGACATGGCACAGACGAGCTGGAGATGTTGAACATAAAATAACAGATAACAATTTCTTTTTCATTTAGAAAAACTATTGATAATTTTTAAAGGCATGGATTGTTAGAAAAATTAGTTATAAATCTAAAAACATAAATAATTTGAGGATCAGACTTAGGATTAGGATATATGTTGCTATTTGTAGTGAAAATTCTAAACTCAACATTTCCCAATGACTATTTACCATTATAACTAATGGGCTTCCCTGGTGACTCAGTGGTAAAGAATCTTTCTGTAATGCAGGAGATGTGGGTTCAGTCCCTGGGTTGTGAAGATCTTCTGGAGAAGGAAATAGCAACCTACTTGAGTATTCGTGCCTGAGAAAAAACACAGAGAGAGGAGCCTGGCAGTCTACAGTACATGGGATCTCAAAAAGAGTCAGATGCAACTTAGCAACTAAGTGACAAATTATGACATTAACTCATGTAAGAGATGATTTGTTTTGTCCTTTAATATCCACATCATATATCCACGATGGCTAGAATGGTGAGTTCTTATGTTTGTCTTACATATTCTACTAGCTACAGATATATTCTTAGAAATGATCAGTTAAGATTGTTTCCTTAATTCCAGTTTGTTTATGATTTCAGGAGTCAATGATTAGTTGTATTTTCTTGGCTCAACAATTTAGCATATAATACTTCAACTTAGCGTTGTTGTTTGTAAGCACCAAAAAAAAAAAAAAAAAAAAAAAAAAAAAGCCCTGTTTTAGTGAGTATAATGGAACACAATTATAAACAATGTAAACATAGAAATTGTAAGCAAAATAATTTTCAAGAATTGAGACAGATCAGTTGAGATTTTTCCTCATTTTTAATATGATATTTTATTTTGAATTCCTTACTGTCTTGAAAATTACCTAAGTCTATAGGAGTTCTTGAAGTTGAAGGATGTAACTTTACTATGATTCATCAAATCTCAGCCCTCCATACAGTAGCTTTACACTTACTTTCTCCTCTTTCCATCTCCACCCCTACTGAAAATAATACATTCTTCAAAAATTTCTCTTGCATACAAAACATATAACTGAAAGAAATTGTAAGGGCAACTGAATTTACATGTTCTGCCATATCGCATATAAACTGAAAGTGAAGGCCTGGAAAAAGATATTCCACGCAAATAGAGACCAAAAGAAAGCAGGAGTGGCAATACTCATATCCGATAAAATAGACTTTAAAACAAAGACTGTGAAAAGAGATAAAGAAGGCCACTACATAATGATCAAAGGATCAATCCAAGAAGAAGATATAACAATTATAAATATATATGCACCCAATATAGGAGCACCTCAATAGTAAGACAAATGCTAACAAGTATGAAAGGGGAAATTAACAATAACACAATAATAGCGGGAGACTTTAATACCCCACTCACACCTATGGACAGATCAACTAAACAGAAAATTAACAAAGAAACACAAACTTTAAATGATACATTAGACTAGTTAGACCTAATTGATATCTATAGGACATTTCACCCCAAAACAATGAATTTCACCTTTTTCTCAAGTGCTCATGGAACCTTATCCAGGATAGATCACATCCTGGGCCATAAATCTAACCTTGATAAATTAAAAAAAAATCGAAATCATTCCAAGCATCTTTTCTGACCATAATGCATTAAGACTAGATCTCAATTACAGGAGAAAAACTATTAAAAATTCCAACATATGGAGGTTGAACAACACACTTCTCAATAACCAACAAATCACAGAATAAATCAAAAAAGAAATCAAAATATGCATAGAAACAAATGAAAATGAAAACACAACAACCCAAAACCTGTGGGACACTATAAAAACAGTGCTAAGAGGAAACTTCATAGCACTACAGGCATACCTCAAGAAACAAGAAAAAAGGCAAATAAATAACCTAACTCTACACCTAAAGCAACTAGAAAAGGAAGATTTGGAGAACCCCAGAGTTAGTAGAAGGAAAGAAATCTTAAAAATTAGGGCAGAAATAAATGCAAAAGAAACAAAAGAGACCATAGCAAAAATCAACAAAACCAAAAGCTGGTTCTTTGAAAGGATAAATAAAATTGACAAACCATTAGCCAGACTCATCAAGAAGCAAAGCGAGAAAAATCAAATCAATAAAATTAGAAATGAAAATGGAGAGATCACAACAGACAACATATTTTAAATATAAGTCTTTGAATAGCTGTAAAGTGTTCTCCAGAAAAACAGACCCAATAGAATATACATATGGTAAAGAATGTGCCTGCAATGCAGGAGATCCAGGTTGGATCTTTGGGTTGATAAGATTCCCTGGAGAATGGAATGGCTACCCATGCCGTTATTCTTGCCTGGAGAATTTCATGGACAGAGGAGCTTGGCGTCCTACAGTCCATGGGGTCACAAAGACTCTGATGTGACAGAGCAATTAAAAGAACATATAGTTTTTATGCATTATATATACTTTACTTGTACATATATGTATAATTATTTCATATATTTTTTCACCAAAATGAATGCTTCCTAACAATAGCAATTTCTGTCAGTTTTTTACCACTAGCATGTTTTGACCACCTAAAAGACAGTAGGTGCTTAGTACAGAGTTTTAAATATTTAAGCCAAATTTCCCTCCATAAACTATGGGAGGGAGGTGAGAGGGGAGTTCAGGATTGGGAACAAAAGTAAATGAAACATCTTAGGTATATTTTTTTGAATAGTGTCATCTGAAAATTTGTGTCTATTCAGAACGTCAAGTGTGACATTACTTGGAAATAGAATGTTCACAGATACAGTTAGTTGTATTAAGATGAAATTATACTAAATTAAGATGTCCCATAAAGTCAATACCTTTTGTCTATATAAGAGGAGAAGGGATGCAAAGATATATATGAGGAAGAAGGCTATGATGACAATAGAGACAGAGTTGGGAGTGATGGAATTACAAGGTATGAAATGCCAAGGTTTATCCAGAGCTAACAATTAAAATTAATCAAGTAGTGTGCTTCCCAAGAACTTTCAGAGGGAGCATAGTCCTGCCAGCCCCTTGATTTCTGATTTTTAACTTCCAGAATTATGAGAGAATAAATTCTTGCTGCTTTCAGCTACCTGACCTGTGGTAATTTGTTATCAACACTAAGATACTACAAGTATACCTCAGAGATATTGTGAGTTGCATTCCTGACTACGGCAATACAGCAAGTATTGTAATAAAGTCTGTCACACAAGTATTTTAGTTTCCCAGAGCAGACAAAAGTTATGTTTATGCTATACTGTAGCTTAGTTGGCAAAGAATCCACCTGTAATGAAGGAGACCCTGGCTCAATTTCTGGGTCAGGAAGTTCCCCTGGAGAAGGGATAGGCTACCCACTCTAGTATTCTTGGACTTTCCTGTCAGCTCAGATGGCAAAGAATCTGCCAACAATGTGGGAGATCTGGGTTTGAGCCCTGGGTTGGGAAGATCCCCTGGCAGAGAGCATGGCAACCCACTCCAGTATCCTTGCCTGGAGAATCCCCATGGACAGAAGAGCCTGGCAGGGTACAGTCCATGAGGTTGCAAACAGTCGGACATGACTGAACGACTGAGCACAACACAGTAGTCTAAAAAGTGTGCAATAGTACGATGTCTGACAAAATAATGTGCATATATTACTTAAAAATACTTTATTCCAAAAAGAAACTAACCATCATCCAAGCTTTTAGTGGGTCATTATCTTTTGCTGGCAGAGGATCTTGTCTCAAAGTTGATGACTGCTGAGTGATCAGGATGGTGTTTGCTAAAGATTGGCATGGCTGTGGAAACTTCTTAAAATAAGACAACAGTGAAGTTTGCCACAACGGTTGACTATTTCATGAACAAATAGAGTAGAATAGCATATCCCTGTAGCATACAATGCATATCCGTGGTAGAACCACTTTCAAATTTGGACTCAATGCTCTCAAATACTGCTGCTGCTCAGTCAGTCAGTTCACTCACTCGGTCATGTCCAACTCTTTGCTACCCCATCTTCTGCAGCACACCAGGCCTCCCTGTCCATCACCAACACCTGGAATTTACTCAAACTCCTGTCCATGAAAAGGCTTTATCACTAAATTTATGTAATATTCTAAATCCTCTGTTGTCATTTCAACAGTCTTTATAGCATATTCACCAGGAGCAGCTTCTTTCTTAAGAAACCACCTTATTTACTCATCAGTAAGATGCAACTCCTCTTCCATTAAACATTTTTTCATGAGATGGCAGCAATGCAGTCACACCTTAAAGTTACACTTCTCACTCTAGTTCTCTTGCTATTTCTAACACATCTGCAGTCACTTCCTCCTGTGAACTCTTGTTGGTGTTCAGTCAGTTCAGTTGCTTAGTCATGTCCAACTCTGCAATCCCATGGACTGCAGCATGCCAGGCCTCCCTGTCCTTCACCAACTCTCAGAGCTTGCTCAAACTCATGTCCATTGAATCAGTGATTTCATCCAACCATCTCATCCCCTGTCATCCCTTTCTTCTCCTCCCTTCAATATTTCCCAGCATCAGGGTCTTTTCTAAGGAGTCAGTTCTTGGCATGAGGTGGCCAAAGTATAGGAATTTCAGCTTCGCCATTAGCCCTTCCAATGAATATTCAGTATTGGTTTCCTTTCAGATTGACAGGTTTGATCTCTTTGCAGTCCAAGGGACTCTCAAGAGCCTTCTCCAACACCACAGTTCGAAAGCATCAGTTCTTCAGTGCTCAGCTTTCTTTATGGTCCAAATCTCACATCCATACATGACTACTGGAAAAACCATAGCTTTGACCAGACAGAACTTGGTCAGCAAAGCAGTGTCTCTGCTTTTTAAAATTCTGTTTAGGTTGATCATAGCTTTTCTTCCAATACCAAAAGTCTTTTAATTTTATGGCTGCTGTCACCATTTACAGTGATTTTAGAGCCCAAGAAAATAAAGTCTACCACTATTTCCATTGTTTCCCCATCTATTTCCCATAAAATGATGGGACCGGATGCCATGGTCTTTGTTTGTGAATGTTGAGTATTGAGCCAGCTTCCTCACTCTCTTCTTTCACTTTCATCCTGAGTCTCTTCAATTCCTCCTCACTTTCTGCCCTAAGAGTGTGTCATCTGCATATCTGACGTTAATGATATTTGGCCCTGCAATCTTGTTACAGTTTGCGCTGCATCCAGACTGGCGTTTCACATGATGTACTCTGCATATAAGTTAAATAACCAGTGTGAAAATGCAAAGCCTTGTTGTACTCCTCACCCAATTTGGAACCAGCCCACTGTTATATGTCCAGTTCTACCTGTGGCTCCTTGACCTGCATACAGATTTCTCAGGAGGCAGGTAAGTTAGTGTGGAATTCCCATCTCTTTATGAATTTTCCTCAGTTTGTTGTGATATACACAGTCAAAGGCTTTGGGTAGTCAATGAAGCAGAAGTAGATTTTTTCTGGAATTCTCTAGATTTTACTATGCTTCAACAGATTTTGGTGATTTGACCTCTGGTTCCTCTGTCTTTTCTAAATCTTGAATATCTGGAAGTTCTCAGTTTATATACTGCTGAAGCCTAGCTAGGAGGATTTTGAACATTACTTTGCTAGCTTGTAAGTTGAGTGCAATTGTACAGTAGTTTGAACATTCTTTGACAATGTATTTCTTTGGGATTGGAATGAAAACTGAGCATGTTTTCCAAATTTGGTAGCATATTGAGTAGAGCACTTTTACAGAATCATCTTTCAGGATTTGAAGTAGCTCAACTGGAATTCCATCACCTCCATTAGCTTTGTTCATAGTGATGCTTCCTAAGGCCCACTTGACTTCACGTTCCAGGATGTCTGGCTCTAGGTGACTGATCACACCATCATGGTTCCCTCAGTCATGAAGATCTTTTTTGTATAGTTTCTGTGTATTTTTGCAACCTCTTCTTAATATCTTCTGCTTCTGTTAGGTCCATACAATTTCTGTCCTTTATCGAGCCCATCTTTGCATGAAATGTTCCC
This sequence comes from Budorcas taxicolor, assembly GCF_023091745.1. Classification (NCBI taxonomy): domain Eukaryota; kingdom Metazoa; phylum Chordata; class Mammalia; order Artiodactyla; family Bovidae; genus Budorcas; species Budorcas taxicolor. The sequence goes on from NC_068910.1 coordinate 78,362,319, forward strand.
TTGGTATCTTCTAATTTTCTTGAAGAGATCTCTAGTTTTTCCCATTCTATTATTTTCCTCCATTTTTTGCACTGATCACTGAGAAAGGCTTTCTTATCTCTCCCTGCTATTCTCTGGAGCTCTGCATTCAGATAGATATATATATCCTTTTATCCTTTGTCTTTCACTTTTCTTCTGTTCTCAGCTATTTGTAAGCCCTTCTCAGACAACCATTTTGCCTTTTTGCATTTCTTCTTCTTTGGGATGACCTTGATCACTACCTCCTCTACAGTGTCATGAACCTCTGTCCATAGTTCTTCAGGCAATCTGTCTATCAGATCTAATCCTCTAATCTATTTGTTACCTATACTGTATAATCCTAAGGGGTTTGATTTAGTTCATACCTGAATAGTTTAGTGGCTTTCCCTACTTTGTTCAATTTAAGTCTGAATTTTTCAGTAAGGAGTTCATGATTTGAGCCACAGTCAGCTGCTGGTCTTGTTTTTGCTACCTGTGTAGAGCTTCTCTATCTTTGGCTGTAAAGAATATAATCAATCTGATTTCGGTATTGGACATCTGGTGATGTCCATGTGTAGAGTCTTCTCTTGTGTTGTTGGAAGAGGGTGTTTGCTATGACCAGTGAGTTCTCTTGGAAAAACTGTTAGCCTTTGCCCTGTTTCATTTTGTACTCCAAGGCCAAACTCGCCTGTTACTCCAGGGATCTCTTAACTTCCTACTTGACTTCCAGTCCCCTGTGATGAAGAGGGCATTCTTTTTTGGTGTTACTTCTAGAAGTTCCTATAGATCTTCATACAACTGTTCAACTTCAGCTTCTTTGGCATTAGCGGTTGGGGCATAGACTTGGATTACAGTGATAGTGAATGATTTGACTTGAACAGAGATTATTCTGTCTTTTTTTTTTTGAGATTGCACCCGAGTACTGCACTTCAGACTCTGGTGGCACTAGCGGTAGAGTATCTGCCCGCCAGTGCAGGAGACATCAGAAACATAGTTTTGGTCCCTAATTAGGGAAGATCTCCTGGAGAAGGGAATGGCAACCCATTCAAGATTTCTTTCATCGAGAATCCCATGAACAGAGGAATCTGACAGGCGAGGGTCCATATGGTCACAAAGAGTCAGACACTACAAAAGCAATTTAGCATGCATGCAGTGAAGTCTTATACCCTTCAAAGCCAATCATCAAATCTGTTTCTGGCCTAGAACTCTAAGAGGGCCAACAACTGCAAGTTCACATCTCAGCATTTATGCAATTTTGGAGATATTTTCAAGGTGGATAGAGGATAGAACATGTATTATCCAATAGGATGATAGTTTTATTTACACTCAAACATTAAACATATATGGGACCACCATTTTTATTCTTACTGTTGAGCATTCAAATATTGGGAGTGAAGCTACTTTTTTATCCACTTTTGTGTTAGGGTCAATATTTTTTAAAAGTCACATGCAAATGAAATAAAGTATGATAAAGGGTCAAGTGAATTTCATTATATATTTAATTTACCACTGAGAAAAAGTCTCTGGAATATGTTAGGAGGTTTGAATATGGATCAAAATGTTATGAGCACATGGCCTTGGACCATGAAATAAGGCAAATATATTGAACCTCAATGTTTAGTAACATATATTTGAGGAAATAGATATGCCTTTGAGTATATGGTTGCTGTGAAATATAAATAAATCAATTTTTTGACTTACATTGACTCAACAGATTTACATCAGTTTATTGGTGCTGTCATTTTTATGATTTGATGAAGTTAATAGAAATTTTTGAGTCCTTCTCTTTCACTTCTGATGTTAGAATTCAGAGCCATTTCCCTTTCTATCCCCTCCTAACGACCCAATAAGGGAAGCCAAGTCAACCTAGACTCTTGTGAAATTTAAGACTCTTCTCTTAAAAAAGCAATGAGTTAAATAAATGTTATCACCTGGCCATTCCTATTGTGATCAGAATCCATTTCATTGACTATAACTTCAACTTGCCTTCCTGGCTTAAATTAATATTTATGGACCTTATCAAATGACAAAGTTTTTTCTTTTTTCATTTTTGTATTTTCACTCCCTGCACCAACTAGAAGACCAAATGCAGGTATATATTATATTTCAGGCTTATGTATGTATGTGTGTATATATATACATTTATGAGGATATATATTTAATATCTATATTCACAGCTAGAATCTTTCTGCTTGGCAATAAAAAAATTTCCTAATATTTACAATGACATAAATAAATTCTAGCAATTCTTTCTGGAGATCTCTTTTGCTATTCCAATTCTGTCTGCCATTTGCCCCATGAGTAATGTTGAGTTCAGAGTGGTAAGAGGCTTGGTACTTAAGTGTTTTAGAATAAGGAGAATTTATCTCACCTTGGCAAGGAAGGCTCAATAGAGTGTGCTTCCAATGTTGCTGCTAATACTTGGATAGGCAAACTTTTTCTGTAAAAGATCAGATGGTAACAACCTTATACAATGTGGATTGCATATAGTTCCTGTCTTATATTCTATGCTTGCTTTTGCACAACTTTTAAAAAAATGTATATTTCTTACCTCACTGACCACACAAAAACAGGCTTAATTTGGCCATGGGCAAAGGTGATCCATCCATGTATTTCACAACCTCTGAGATAAGGCCAAATCAATAGTTCAGATATCACTCCTTCAAATTTATTCACCATGATATTTTAAGTATTATAACTTGTGTTTTCCTCTAGGTATTTTCCTAGAGCTGTGCCCTAATGGAGAACAGAATTCTAGGAAATTACATGCTATGACTTAGTAAGTTGGCTTATTTTTTTCTTAAAATTTCTTAGTGCCCTTTAAAAACTGTATCAACATACATTTATAATAAAAATATACCAATTTTTAATGCACAATTTGATTGCTGCTGCTGCTGCTAAGTCATTTTAGTCATGTCCGACTCTGTGCAACCCGAGACAGCAGCCCACCAGGCTTCCCTGTCCCTCGGATTCTCCAGGCAAGAACACTGGAGTGGGTTGCCATTTCCTTCCCCAATGCATGAAAGTGAAAAGTGAAAGTGAACTCGCTCAGTCGAGTCTGACTCTTAGAGACCCCATGGACTGCAGCCCACCATGCTCCTCCATCCGTGGGATTTTCCAGGCAAGAGTACTGGAGTGGGGTGTTTTTTAAAAAAATATATAATCATATAACAATATAATTATGATGTGAACATTTCCATCACCTCAATGATTTCTTAATCCCCCTTGTTGCTGTCAGTCATCTCTTACCAAACCCCTGAACGCTGACAACTGTGATCTGTTGTTTAAGACTTTATTTTTATCTTTTCTGTTATTCATATAAGTAGAACTATGAAATATATACTGTTTTGTGTATGGCTTCTTTAACTTAACAAAATACTTTTGGATTCAATTATGTCATTGCATGTATTGGTAATTCATTCCTTTGTACTGCTGAATAATATTCTATTACATACTCATTTGTTTATTTGCAAAACTTTAGTTGACAGATTTTGGAGCAATTTCTATATAATATTCTATTATATACCATTTGTTTATTTATTTACAAAAATCTAGTTAATAGATTTTTAGACCATTTCTATTTTTCTGACTATTCCAAATTAAGTTGCTATATAGGATCTTTTATAGACAGATCATTGTGTGGATGCATACAATATTCATTATAATAAGCTACAAATCTTCCATCTGTAACATGAATGTGGGTTTTCTTGAGTTTCAGAAAATTTCAAAATAACAAAATTTCCCAAAGTCTCCCAGTATTTCTGAAGGTTTATCTAAGAAACTCAGGTCCTCTGATTTTTTTCAAGGTTTTTTCCACTAGAAATATACATTTTAGATATAAAGTCTGATTGAAATAGTCTAGTTCATATGCCAAACCTTTAGGTTAGGGAGGACTGAAAAATAAGGAAGTATGCATGTGTTATAAGAGAAGAGTAGTCCAAAAGAAAATTACTGCTTCCATGCTAGCCTGGGAAATAAAGATATTGGGAAACCAAATACAGAAATAAAAATGCAAAAGTTAGAATGAAAAGACACAAGTGAGGCAAATTAACTTAAAAATAGAATGCATACACAATTGCAAAGGAGAAAAGGAAAGATAAAAGGAAATTAAAAGTTCCAAAGAATAAAAAAGAGAGATAAGAAAGTCTTTTAAAGTGAACAATGCAAAGAAATAGAGGAAAACAATATAATTGGAAAAACCAGAGATCTCTTCAAGAAAATTAGAGACATCAAGGGAATATTTCATGAAAAGACAGACACAATACAGCACAGAAACAGTATGGACATATCAGAAGCAGAAGATATTAAGAAGAGGGGGCAAGAATACACAGAAGAACTGTACGAAAAAGATCTTCACAACCAAGATAATCACGACGGTGTGATCACTCACCTAGAGCCAGACATCCTGGAATGTGAAGTCAAGTGGGCTTTAGAAACATCACTATGAACAAAGCTAGTGGAGGTGATGGAATTCCAGGTAATTTATTTCAAATCCTAAAAGATGATGCTGTGGATGATGCTGTGAAGTGTTGCACTTAATATGCCAGCAAATTTGGAGAACTCTGTAGTGGTCACAGGACTGGAAAAGGTCAGTTTTCATTCCAATCTCAAAGAAGGGCTATGCTAAAGAATGTTCAAACTATCACACAAGTGTACTCATTTCACATACTAGCAAAGTAATGCTCAAAATTCTTCAGGCTAAATGTGAACCAAAACCTCAAGATGTTCAAGCTAGAATTTGAAAAGGCAGAGGAAACAGATATCAAATGGCCAACATCTATTCAATGATCAAAAAACCTAGAGAATTCTGGATAAACATCTATTTCTGCCTTCTTGACTATGCTAAAGTCTTTGTGTTGATTACAACAAACTGTGGGAAAATTCTTAAAGAGATGGGAAGAGCAGGTTACCTTATCTGCCTCCTGCAAAATGTATATGCAGGTCAAGAACCAGCAGTTAGAACTGGACAAGGAACAACATACTGGTTCCAAATTGGAAAAGGAGTGCATCAAGGCTGGATATTGTCACCGTGCTTAATTAACTTATATACAGAGTACATCATACAAAATGTAGGATGGATACAGCACGAGCTGGAATCAAGATTGCCAGGAGAAATATCAATAACCTCAGGTATGCAGATGAGACCACCCTTATGGAAGAAAGTAAAGAGGAATTAAAGAGCCTCTTGATGAAAGTGGAAGAAGAGAGTGAAGAAGGTGGCTTAAAGCTCAGCATTCATAAAACAAAGATCGTGGCATCTGGTCCCATCACTTCATGGGAAATAATGGAGAAACAATGGAGCCAGTGAGAGACTTTATTTTGGGAGGCTCCAAAATCACTGCAGATGGTGACTGCAGTCATGAAATTAAAAGATGCTTGCACCTTGGAAGTAAAGTAATGATAAACCTAGCCAATGTATTAAAAAGTGCAGATATTACTTTGCCTACAGAGGTCTGTATAGTCAAAGCTATGTTTTTTCCAGGAGCCATGTTTGGATGTGAGAGTTGGACCATAAGGAAGGCTGAATGCTGAAGAATTAAGGCTTATGAATTATGGTGTTGGAGAAGACTCTTGAGAGTCCCTTTTACAGCAAGGAAATCAAACCAGTCAATCCAGAAGGAAATCAGTCCTGAATATTCACTGGAAGGACAGATGCTGAAGTTGAAGCTCAAATAGTTTGGCCACTTGATGTGAAGAACTGACTCCTTAGAAAAGACCCTGATGCTGGGAAAGATTGAAGGCAGGACGAGAAGGGTATTACAGAGGATGAGGTGGTTGGATGGCATCACCTACTCAATGGGCATGAGTTTGAGCAAATACCAGGAGATGGTGAAGGAAAGGGAAACCTGGAGTGCTGCAGTCCATGGGGTCACAAAGAGTCAAACACAACTAAGCCAATGAAAAACAACAACAACACAGTGGGAAAAAACAGCTGTCAACAACACTCTAAAAACCAAAGATTATACAAAGTACATATATATGTGTGTGTGTGTGTGTGTGTGTGTGTGTGTAGATATGCATATATATTTTTTTATACATACACACACTAGTTGAACTTAATTTAGTAATTCTGGTTATGTTTAAGTGTTGAAACATTAGAACTAAAAGTAAAAACATAATAACAAAATGTTTCAAACTGATACTTAAAAGATTTCAATAAACATAGTAGATAAAATAAGGTAAGAGAAAATAAAACTGATAAACTCTTAACTCTTTTATGGCATCATGGAAAGGGAAAAAATATATTGTTTGAGTGTGTACATAAATAGTGTCTGTCAACCATTGTTCTACTTGGAATTATCTGTGAAGCTACAAAAGATGCCCATGTCTAAGATACAGCACATATTATTTTAATCAGAATCTCTGGGAATAGGATCTTGGAGATTTTTACATGCAGCCAAGGTTGAAATCCACTGAAAAAATTCAAAAAACAAAAAAACAAGAGAGGAGATTGTGATGGAGTCTGAATAAAGATGACAATCACTGTAAAGTTCCCTTTCTGCATACTCAGCTTCTTTTTGAATGGGCTGTTTCCATAACAATGAAACTATGAATCTAGCATTTTTTCTGTTCATATGCACTTATTTTTAAAGAAGAGAAAAGAGTAAGATTATCCCTTTTAGAACTGTAGTTGGAATGACTTGATTCATGTATCTTGAACTTAGGAACAAATAATCACCGTAGCTAAGGATAGTAAAACACTATGATTTGACCAACTTGATTTACCCATTTAATCTTGTTTAGTGGCGGGGGAACCTGGTGGGCTATTGTCTATGGGGTCACACAGAGTTGGACACAACTGAAGTGACTTAGCAGCAGCAGCAGTGGCAAAAAAGTGATACAGACAAAAATGAAAATGTAACAAGTAAGCCTAACTACAACAGCACAAAGTTAGAGGTTGCTAAGCGGGCAAAGTATATTCTATTGCAATAAATATCAATAATATTATTTAGATAATAAAGGAAACTAAATCTAAGAGTAATATCTAAAAGTAAGTAATGTAATTATAAGGAATAAAACAAAACCGACAAAAAATTCAAACAAGGAGACAGAGAAATTTTTAAAAATTAAATATGAACATATTTAAAATAGTAGAAAGTATACAATTTTAATGCTCAATATTTGAAAGTGGGACATTGATAAATATCATAATTTGTAAAAAGAGTTCAAGAATTTGGATGCATTAAACAGAATAACATCACTACTTTTCAATCAAAAACTGTAGGGACAAATTTTAAAAAATCATAAATATTAAATAAGAGGTATCAGCATACCTATATCAAGAGTAAATTTTTAAAAATGCATATATATATATACACGTTGCATAAGTTTGAATAACACATTTGCTGATTACTATGTTTGGCTTTATAACACTTTCTTCAGCTGAATTGGTATGATTTAGCTTGATTTTCGGAGAAGGCAATGGCACCTCATTCCAGTACTCTTGCCTGGAAAATCCCATGGACGGAGGATCCTGGTAGGCTGCAGCCCATGGGGTCTCTAAGAGTCGGACACGATTGAGCGACTTCACTTTCCCTTTTCACTTTCATGCATTGGAGAAGGAAATGGCAACACACTCCAGTGTTCTTGCCTGGAGAATCCCAGGGACGGGGGAGCCTGGTGGGCTGCTGTCTATGGTCACAGAGAGTCGGACACGACTGAAGCGACTTAGCAGCAGCAGCAGCAACAAACAAGCACAAAACTGTGCTGTGATTATTTTCTATGTACTTGGAGAATATCTTTTTCTCTGTGAGTCCTTTAGAGTATTCTGGAGAAAGAAAAAAAGTATATAAAACCAGAATCCTTCAAGCCATTTTACTGAAGGTGACAGTCACCACATTGACTGTAGGCATAGGGTTTAGTTTAGCATCTTTTGTAGATCAGACATTTAGGGACCAAACTGAAAGAACTACTCTTTAAGGCTAACCACTGAAGCTGTTCTTCATTAATGAAAGCCCATTTTTATTTTATAACATCTTATTTCATAAATTAGTAAGTCAGGGGAGGTGGCCATAAATAAGATAGATGAAGCACTCCAGTAGCCACCTCCAAGAAAGTGACTTTTTAATTAAATTCTAGCTGACCACCATTGGAGTATAAATTTCTGAATTCAGCAAATATTTTGTCTAGGCTGTAGATCAAATTAACATGTAATGTTACATTATGCTGAAGAATTCTAAACTACTGACATACTAACATTCAGTCTAACTAGATTACTACTTGGTGCAATTGACTTGTTGCTTCTCTTACTGACAATTCAAATTGATATCTGTAATAAATCATATCACATTTTAGTCACACTTTTCAAGTCTACCTGTATAAATTTCTCCTTGCAAAGAAACCTCAGGAGTGAGGAGCCTTGTACTAGAACCAGATTAATATAAGTTCATCTAATTGTTGTTTAGTTGCTAAGTCACATCTGACTCTTTTTTGTGACCCATGGATTGTAGCCTGCTGGGATCCTCTGTTCATTGGGATTTCCCTGGCAAGAATACTGAAATGGGTTGTCATTTCCCTCTCCAGGGAATCTTTCCAATCCAGGGATTGAACCTGTATCTCCTGCTTGGCAGGGAGATTCTTGACCATTGAGCCCACCAGGGAAAGCTACATTTGTCTAGTATTCTGTTTAATCACCCATACAAGCTAGGTGATCTGAAACTTAGGGTCTCTATCTTCTCTTACCATCACTACAGATAACTTATCCAAATAAAAATTTATTTTAGAAAATAATGTAGAATGTGATAACCACTCTATTTACAATCTTTTCAAAAGCTTTCCATTCTGAAAGTCAGTATTAATCATAAAGTTTTCTGCCTAGGATGAGTTCCAAAATTTAAACTCTTTACAATTCCCTCATCTTCAGCTGCAAAATCTGCAAACTTAATATATAGACTCTTTTCTTTAAAAATGTTAAAAAATAAGAATGTTGATTAAAAGTGAAAGTTTCAACTGTTTCTAAAGTTTAATTTTTATTTATGCATGTGTCTCTTTTAATTCACTCCACAAAAATTAGTATTTATACTTTGTGATTTCAGTTTTCTATCTTCAAAGGTGTATGTTTTTTGTGATCTTGAAGCAGAATTGCTTTTACTTTTAGTGGGTTTTGAAAGAATTTTCATTAAGGAAACTTTTGGAGGTTTATTTATTTTGTCATGATTGGTTGAGTCATAATTTAAAACATCAACTTTTCTTTTACTTAAATATTTTATTTTGCTCATACTTATTAAGAAGTATTAATTTTCTTTCCAGAGACATCTTATCACTGAACTGATTAAAATTTAAAACTTAAAAAACAAAAAAGATTTCATACATAAATTGAAATTCATCTACTTTTCAATAAATGTTTTTCTAGGAAGTGTGTGTTGTTCACATATATTCACACCTCCTTGAAATACATTGATTATATATATATTTGAGCCCATTATACTTAATAACCAGGATACACTGCATTTAGATCATGAGCTTTAAAGACAATAGATTTAAAATTTTAAATTTTTTATTGTAGGTTCCTACACTTACAGATATAAAGACTTTTTGCCACAAAGTAAAAAGCAGTATAATAGGGATCTGTGTGTATTTTGTGCTTGATCTATTGCCATGTTTAAAAACTTGGAGATTTCAATATATGTGCTGTGATGAGATTTTTATTGGAGAGGGAGGCATTTAGATGTTTGATTAAATGGTTATTCAATGTCTTGATGTTAAAATGTTTCATGGGGTTAATTAGTTTTCCAGAAAATTATCAGCAAATAGAAATATTTAACTTTATCAGACCAATTATATTATATTGTATGTGAATCAAAATAAAGCAGAAGTCCAAAGCACAGATAACAATGTGTTACTGAGAAGAAAAGTTGATGAGAATTATTTCTACTTCACTTAAAATGGCAGTTATAGGCATGTAACTCTCATGTCTAGGCTGATTCAATTTTACATTAAAATCTCTCATTAATAGTTTCTCAGGTGATAATGTTTATTACCTTGCAGTTGAGTTATCCACCGGGTTTATTCCCTGCCTTAAAAATGAGCAGATGTAATAACAGCAAACCTCTAGGTAATAATAAAAAGTTTTAATATGAGAAAATTATATTTTACATTTTCTAGCTTTTAAAAATGATTTGACTTTCACAATAAAAGTATGAGGGGCAGGGTGGTTTAAGATGGCAAAGAAGAAATATCCTGTACTCACTTTTATGAAGACACCAAAATTACAGCTACATATGAAACAACTCTCTCTGAGAACTGAGAACTAGCAGAACAGCTACTTCATAGTGAAGGATAAAAGAAACCCATCAGAATGGGTAGGAGAGAAAGGGACACAGTCTTTCCCAAAACCCCACCCACAGTGTGGTAACCCATAAGCAGAGAGATATGACAAAAATGGAACTTATCCATGAGGAGTGAGAGACTTGTAGGCCAATTCTTGCCGATCATGCACCCCAATTCTTATCCCAATATTTATTCAATTATTTATATGAATTATTTATGGATTCATGTATATTTTTGTAATCTGTGAATTATAATCCAATACTGTTATTAATACTGCTACACAAATTGTTCTGTGGCCATAGAGAACTCTCTCAGTTTACCCTTATTTCCCTTTGATATGTCCCTTTTCATTTTACTTTGAGAGCACTTCCGTTCTAGAACTATCAGATGATCAGGATTGATCTTGTATGTTTTCTGTCCAATTCCTAAAATCAGAGCCTTGATTGCTTTTATTATAGAATGGTATTTAGAAACCACGTTATATTATTTGGGTGTGTTCATTGAGGCTGTGTCATCACTCTTTCTAGACCTATTCAGTAGACAAAGACAGGAAAGCCATGTTTATGCAATAAATATGTATACCGACATATTTGTAATTAGTTTTCATTTATCTGTGTGTCTATTTAATATAACATATGTGTATATACATATTTTTTGAAACCTATGGACAAAAATAGTTACAAAAACCATTTTTAATGTCTTTGCTAATTGTAACGTGTCCATTCTGGTTGTATTTTCTTTAATTTAATATTCACAGTGTGGTTTATATTTTCATGGTTTTTGCTACACAGTGTAAGATATTGTGAATCTTTATGTGTGATGGCTATTTTTTTATATCTTAGACACTTCTGAGCTTTTTGAGGATAGTAGATTCAATTAATTTACTTGGAATAGGTTGATCTTTGTTAGTATTATTATTTTTTATACTTTTAGGTCTATTCAATGTGGTCCTCATTCTAAAGTTCATTATTCCCTACTACCTAGATAAAACCTTCTTAAGTATTCTACCCAATGTTCCATGAATTAAGAGATTTCCCAGCCTGGATGGTGAGAATAGATGCAGCCCTGTTTGAGCACTGGGCATTATTTATTTTAATTCTTTGAATGCTCATTTGCAAAAAGCTAAATGAACAATGAGGGGAAAAATATGTGCATACATTTATGATTGCAACTTAACAGCATGGATCAATTATTTAAAGAAGACAGACAACTGTGGTATAAATAACTTGTTTGCTCCTAGTCAATGACCTTGCCCTTTGTTTTTAATATAGTCAACTTTGACATTGCCTTGAACCCTGGATCCCTACTGAGCTGCATCATGTTGGCAATTTTACCCCCTGCATCCAAACTCAAGGGGAACAGCACAAGTTTTCAATAGACTAATCAAAGTCACTTCTGTGCTCTCTAGGAGAGCAAATTAAGTTGATCATTTTCATTGCTCATATGCAAATGCTGTTGCACTAAAAATCCAAAATACACAATGCATAGGTTGTATTCAATGTCAGCATTTTAATATATTCTTATAGAACAACCCACACATTGCTTTTAAATTTACACATAATTATAGAGAATTATATGTTAAATTTTAGTGTAGTACTATTAAGTAAAAGAGGTATGTTAAGTAACTATAGACAGGTTTTTGCATTTTAAAATGCTATTGGATATTTTAAATAGTCTATATTTTTTATAAGATTTATAAGCATATAAAGTGGGAGAGCCAATGGAAAAATGTAATATTAAATGTAAATATTACCATTGCAATTATTTTCAATTCATGTCTCTTTAGTATCCAAGTAAAGCAGACACATTTGTGTGATATGAAACTAATGTTATAAATAATGCATATCAACATTACTATACATTACGGTTACAGTTTATAAGACCTTTACAATAAAAGTAGAACCTCTTTGAATGAAGGAGACTTAAACATAAACATGCATATCTTGCAAAAATTCATAAAAGGAAAGGAAACATCATACTTAAAATTTCATTTGAAATATCTCCAATATGAGATAAAAGAGTGATTAGTTGTTTAAATTTCATTTTGATCCAGTGCATAAGAAATCTCTCACAAAGGTAGCTATAGTTAAAATATGAACACAATTACTTCCTTGGTATGATACAAACTGTACTTACTTTCTAAAAGAAAAAGTAAGTAAATCATATTAATAAGCCATATTATTTCCTCTGAAGGAATTGTCTCCCATACTAGCATTCATTTTTTTTCTTAAAATGTAAATAAGAAATAACATTTCATAAAATGCAAAAATATTGTTTTCTTAAAATGTAAATTTTCTTAATATTATTTGTATTTAAGGACCTACAAAAAGAAGGCCACACCAGTGGCCTGGCCATGTCACAAACCTAAACTGAAGTCAGCCTGCACTTAAGAGAAATGCTTCGCTGTCAAGAAAACAGCCTACACTAAATGTAGGAAAATTTTGGTGCAAGAAGATGCTCATGTCCCTAAATGAGTAATTCTGTGGCCTAAGTCACCAGTTAAAATACCATCTTTAGCTGAAGACAAAAAAGGGAAGGTTGTAGGAGAGGCCAGTTGTTGACAGTGTTCCAGGAAAAGTAAGCTAAACAAGGATTAGGTTTGTAATGGAGATTTAAGTCTGTGCATTCTCTGTTGATTAGATTCTCTTGTGATTTAGAATTATTTTTCTCTTCCTGGTACAGAGAGAAAGACACCCTTAGCAATGGACATATCTTCTATAAATGTTAATTTCTCTTACAAAAGGATAAATTTCTCCTCTATTTTCAGAACTCCTCCAATGTCTACTGTTTCTCGAAACAGTTCAAAATAATCTTTAAGCCAAAGAGGTATATTTCAGGATGGGACATCCTGCTATCCTTCACAGTATTAACATTTATGTAAATTTGGCTAATGCCCTAAAATGCTTGGAGAGTAATGGGCAGGGTTGAAAACAGTCAGTTAAAGTGAAAATTGCTATTTTTTGCTTATTTATTTATTTCTTTTTATTTTGTATTGGTATATAACCAATTAACAATATTGTGATAAATAGACATTTCTCCAAAGAAGACATACAGATGGCTAACAAACACATGGAAAGATGCTCAACATCACTCATTATTAGAGAAATGCAAAGCAAAACCACAAGGAGGTATCACTTCACACCAGTCAGAATGTCTGCGATCCAAAAATCTGCAAGCAATAAATGCTGGAGAGGGTGTGGAGAAAAGGGAACCCTCCTACACTGTTGGTGGGAATGCAAGCTAGTACAGCCACTATGGAGAACAGTTTGGAGATTCCTTAAAAAATTGCAAATAGAACTGCTTTATGACCCAGCAATCCCACTGCTGGGCATACACACCGAGGAAACCAGAATTGAAAGAGACACATGTACCCCAATGTTCATTGCAGCACTGTTTATAATAGCCAGGACATGGAAACAACCTAGATGTCCATCAGCAGATGAATGGATAAGAAAGCAGTGGTACATATACACAATGGAGTATTACTCAGCCATTAAAAAGAATACATTTGAATCAGTTCTGATGAGATGGATGAAACTGGAGCCGATTATACAGAGTGAAATAAGCCAGAAAGAAAAACACCAATACAGTATACTAACAGATATATATGGAATTTAGAAAGATGGCAATGACGACCCTGTATGCAAGACAGCAGAAAAGACACAGATGTGTATAGCGGACTTCTGGACTCAGAGGGAGAGGGAAAGGGTGAGATGATTTGGGAGAATGGCATTGAAACATGTATACTATCATGTAAGAATGGAATCGTCAGTCTATGTCTGATGCAGGATACAGGATGCTTGGGGCTGGTGCATGGGGATGACCCAGAGAGATGTTATGGTGAGGGAGATGGGAGGGGGGGTTCATGTTTGGGAACACATGTACACCCATGGTGGATTCATGTCAATGTATGGCAAAACCAATACAGTATTGTAAAATAAAGTAAAAATAAAAAAATTTAAAAATAAATAAATAAAATATCATCCAATTAAAAAAAAATAATATTGTGATAATTTCAGGTGAACAGCAAAGGGACTTAGCCATATCTATACAAGTATCTATTCTTCCCCAAACCTCCCTTTCATCGAGGCTGCTACATAACATTGAGCAGATTTCCATGTGCTGTGCAGTGGTCCTTACTGGTTATTCACTTTAAATATAGCAGCATGTACCTGACCTTCCCCAAATCCCTAAATGTACCTTCCCCTTGGCAACCATAAGTTCATTTTCTGTTTTGTTACATTCATCTGTATTCTCTCCTTTGAAATTCCACATATAAGAGATGTCATATAATATTTCTCCTTCTCTGTCTGAAACTGTATAGGTCCTTTCATGTTGCTGTAAGTAGCACTATTTAAGAGAATTGCTATTTTTAAATAGGTTCATATATGCTTATTAACTGGTTAGTACCAGTTTGAATAGTTCTGTGAACTTATTGACTTATTCCCATGACAACCAAAATTATTTACTTGCACTTAATGATCAACTATTGACTGAAAGACTAATCCATGTATTATATTAGGCAGTTACCAACAGCATGCCTATTTCTCTACAGAGTTAATGTTTTCTGTATGTGTAACATAGTTCAGTATGCAAGATTCAGCTATATGTTTTCTTTTCACCTCAAAATATGTTCAATTTTTATTTAAATATATTTAAAAGCACATTTATTTTTCTAACAGTAATTGCTTAACAGAAAAGCATACAATGGCTTTCCTGGTGGCTCAGGTGGTAAAAACTCTGCCTGCAATACAAGAGACCTGGGTAGAGTCAGATAAGACTGAGCAACTTTCACTTTCTAAGTATATAAAGATATTAAATGTTGAAATGGAATATATAGTGTTTTGGTAGTGGTAGTTTAGGGCTCAGTCATGTCCAACCCTTGCAACCCCATGGCTCCTCTGTTCATGGAATTCTCCAGGCAAAAATAATGAAATGGTTTGTCATTTCCTTCTCCAAAGGATCTTCCTAACCAAAGGATGGAACCCAGGTCCCTGCACTGTGGATGGTCTCCTGTATTCTTTACTGAACCGCCAGGGAAATCCTACTTTTTATTAGGGTTGTAAAAACTAGGTTGTCCCAATATATTCTTCAGAGATAAGCTTTGGTTTTTTATTGCAATATATCAATTTATTTTTCTATTCAATCCAGAACAATTTCACAATCAAATGTGAAAGACTTGAACATAAGACCATAAACTATATTTCAGGAAGTATATCAGGGCTCTTCCCTCCATTGAAGTTTATTGAAAAAGATCTTTACTCTTCTGGACTTTTTGGCTGTTTTCTTGGCTGTTTTTAATTTCTGTTTCACAGTGGGCTTTTAACATATTAAAACTCACTCTATGAAGTGAGTTTAAGAAAATATTCTTCAAACATTCCTTAATTATATCTATAATCCAGCTTTTCATTTTCAAGATCTTTGGTAATCAAATATCTCAATAAATTTAATGAATCCATAGACCTCTCTGAGTTCTCCAGTAGATCTGTTTCCACACCCTTTGGAAGAAAAAGAACAAAATCTAGAAAGAAAATCAACAGTTCTGGAAAACATTTACTAAGTGTCCTCTTTATAAAACATCAACTAGATTTTGATATTTTGAATAATAAGCGTTTCCACACCTGAACCATTGCTTGTATTCAGTAAGCATCTAAATAATGTGTATTTTCCTTGTGAATCCAACATGCTACTATATAGCTGAAACAGAGCTAAACGCTTTATCCTCAATGTCTCAATGGTACACAGTGTCATGAGTTTCATTTCACTTTGAATGACTTCTAATAGTGTATATACCTTCATCTGTATATGCCTCCATCTTTGACATCCTAACTAAAATAAAGCCCAAATCTTCTTTAATGTCTTGCTCTTGTGGGATCTGACAACTCTTTATCACAGATTGAATTTCCTTCACTGTCATTCCTGGCTATTTTCCTTGGTTTCTGTGATAAAATGTAACTGAGCAGGTGAAGGTTCAGATGCTCTACCCCAAGAGTGGCTGCGGCATTTCTCCCTGGCAGCTGTGGGTCCCTGAATAATCATTCTAGTCTATAAAGCACAGAGACAAAGCACTCAGAGGCCCTCAAGAGGAGACCACTATTCCAGTTCCACAGACCATTTTATCAGCAGTAGGGGTGCTGGTCTTCAGAGTCCTCACCGCAGTGCATAGGTGGGAGGCATCTCAGGGAAATCAGTTCCGCTGGCCTTGAACTTTGACTTCCTCCCTTCCAGCCAGGCCTACTCTGCTCTTGGCATAGGTGCTGGGTTGCCTGATCATCCACTTTGAACTTTGGCTACATGGGACAACCCAGTACATCCATTTATCAGAAGGACACTGACCCCTCTCCTCTTTGTTTTGCTTTCATTGGTGTAACTAGCTATAATCTCATGTCTTCTATTAAAATCTAGCATATCAACTATGTAGAAGTCTTCTTACATAAATACCTCTTTAACCTGCAAGTTGGCTGTCTCTTTTATTTTACTGTAGTACGATATATCAGAGTAAGTCTGTACAATTAAAGGTATATTGTATTTCTTAAGGGATATTTTTAGTTACCTGAAGACTAAGAGTACTCTTCTATATCTTTCTTGTCCATCGTTCTCTGTCTTCCTCTGTTTATTCTTGTCTTCTGTCTTGGAATATTATAGAATTTAGAACTCTCTCTAAAGTCTAAAACTTGTCTAAACAAAATTTCTCCAAGTTCTTCAATGGGTATGTTATTATTTAAAATCTTGGCAGGGCCTGAAAATTTGCCTTTGCTTACTTTGCCTTTGCCCATTGCCTTTGCCAATCATATATAACTGTGTTTAGGTACTTAATTAACATAGCTAATTTAAATTATTGTCTTTAATTTTGATTGATAGGTAGATAGACAATGGATATCAAAAAGTGAAGTTCAAATCAGAACATATTTTTCTGCTGTTTCAATCCATAGTTCTTTAAAACATCCTCAAACACTTTTAATTGTATATTTCCTAAACATTGGGAGCTTCTATTTAAATTTAACTTTGTTATGTTGCCTAGGATGTATTTGTCAGGAGAAAAAATGTAACTATAATTGGAAATAATAAATAAAGTAGACTCATGCAGCCAGGAGACAACCACCTCTGTGTATAACCTATGAGAAGATCTATATGACATTAATAAATATCTACAACTTTGCAAAACTGAAATGATCATAAAAAACATGTATTAGGAAAATTCAAAGGTGATTTTTATTCAAATATTTTTGCACAATTACATGTGGCTTTTGATCTTCAGCATTGTGGAAAAATGCTATCAAATTTCAAGAGTTAGGTAAAATTTCCTTTGTTCACTCAAGCTATATCTTGAAGCATCTTAGATTAACAAGACGCCTATTGTGTATTTTCTGGTTTAAACTGTTGAAATGACATGTCTTGAATTTTAATTTTTGGCTTTCCATAAATTTCTGCATTGTTTCAGTTTAGAATATTCTTTTTAGAAAGATAATGTCCATCTGCAAGGAAATTAAATCTATATCTTCTTTAAAGATTCAGTAGGGAGTAGTTGTTTTGTAAAATGGCACATCTTATTATTGTATTTTTCTCATGGAAATAGTGACATGTGTCTCAATGGCCACACTTGAGTTCCCTGCTGCTATTATAAATGACTATGAAGCCATTTCCCTGGTGGAAATAGCTCTAGGATTGACATTTCATTTTAATGAAAGGAGCTGGTATTCCTCCAAATACAACAAAACTAAAAGCCTTCCTTCTATTCTCCACATATATTAAGGATCTTAAGGGAATAGGAACTGAAACGCAGCTTGTGCTGGAGAATTCCTTTTCTAATTGTAGCTTTTTGTACCGATCATATATAACTGTCTAGGTACCTAATGGCTTTCATACCTAATAGGAAAGATTGAAAGTAATGTTGAATTTTTTAAGTAAAGCATTTAGTCAAACTAATATTTTTCTTCTTAGATATAATGAATCCTACTCTGACTGATATTAGACAAAGTATATTTTATGGACAATTAATTTGCTGATAAGTTAAGAAAAATATATTTCTCCCCAATCAGGACTTTGTGTTCTGATTTGATCTTATAAGCTTGCACTTCAAAATTAACTCTTAACCAATTATTCATATACTGTACTAAGCATAAATTAATCTATCTTCTTCCATTTTATAGAGGCTTATGCTGCTTTATAAGTGTATTTCACTTATAATGGTGAAATGAGAAGGTAGACACATTTTTTTTCTGATTGCCAAGAATTGAAAACTTCACAGTTTAAAAACCTGAATTTATTTTCTTAGTCTTAGCAGTCACATGATGAAATAAAGTAGCTTGCTGTCATACTTTATCCAGTAGGACTCATTAGTTTTTCCATATGTCAATCAGTGATTTTGCCAATGTATTAAAAATATTTATGTGTTCATTCTTCCTTTTAATCAAGTTATTGCATGCTTAAATGACTAAGCTCTATATAAAATAACCCATATAAAAACTGATCTTTAAAAGTTCTATTGTTAGTTAATTTTTTTATCAGTTCTGTTCTCATAATGCATAGTCAAAAGTATATATGGAAAGGATAACTAAGTGGATGTCTAAACATTTGATAACATTCATCTGTTAAGGCATTTCATCAAACTCACCAGATATCTTCTCCTTTTAAACTCTGTAAGTTCTTTATTAAAATGATGGAAAATTGAAACAGATCTATGTAATAAATAGTTCATTTTTAATTACCTCTTATTTTAAGTCTATGTATTTTAAAATAAAAATGACTGTATTTATAAAATTTTGAAATAAAGTTATTAACAAACAACTATTGATCAGTTTTCCTGGTTAAATGGAATTTCTCCAGAAAGGTTAAAACATTTATAAAAGTTAAAATTGATAATGATTTTTGTATGGGCATATTCAGTTCAATTATGCAATTGTATGCAATCTAACTTAGTACCTGATTTTTGCTGTTTTACTTGATTCTCAGTTTCCTATCCTGTACATGCCTCAAGGAATTGACACACAATTTTCTTTCTAATTATAGTTCTTGGTGTAAAAATTCCAAATACTCATCTGTTTTCTTGGACAGACTAAACTCTATAAAAACATGGAGAATTAAAAGATTTTATTACTTTGTTAAGTATATAAATATTTAACACCAGGTATAAAAGAATAACCTTGCTCTCTTCATCTCACTATATAATTTACAAGGTAGAGTGAGCATTTTTTCCATAAATTGCCATATTCTATTTTAAAGTTAGATCAACTTCTAATATTTTACCCTTTGAGTTTTTATTGTCACATCTTTGAGTGTTTCTTTTATATGAGATTTTGACTGGCATCAGTTTCTCTGAAATATCTTTATCATTTTTGTCTCCATCATCTTTATTGAATAAATTCACCTTCTCTAAAGTTTCCTGACTCCAGTCTCTAGGACAGTTCTAGTATCAACATTCCCATGGTTGTATTTCTTCTATAACTCCATTTACCTTATATTTGAATGGCACTTCCAGTGTTGGCTTTTCTTTGCTGAACTTTTATCGGTTGACCACTTCCTTCTTTTAGTTATCTATTTTTGTAAAATATCACTTGAGTTTATCACTGGGACACCAAAAGGCAACACAATTTCATGTTTTATGTCTTTGTTGAACTGAGCAAAAGATAGGCAATGATCAACTGCCATCCAGCTCTGAATTGCACAACTGTCAGTAATCATGATGAACAGGTAATTTATGAAGTGATGCCTGCCTTGGAGAACTAGCTGTGAAATGTGTGCTTTATGCAACTGAGTATAGTTAAGACACTTAGATAACAATTTTGGACCATATTTTTAAGGGAGGAATAATTTTAACGAACAAATTTGGGCCATATTTGGTAAGGAGTGATTTTAATTAACACTGAGAAGTAGAATTTAGGAACATCAAGACCATGAAAAATGAGAATTGGTTGTACATAATTTCAGATGGAAACAATTTCAAAAACCAAAATATGCATTATTTTTGTGTTCTGTGTGTTTGCACTGAAGAATGACTCCCTTATACAATAGCAAAATATATCCTATTCCCTCTATTTAATCAAAAAGAGGTTTTCTAGGTGGTTTAATATTCCTCCATGTCTCTAATCCTGTCCATTCTTGAGTTATTGTATGCATTTAAAATGTTTGACAGATATAGAGCCTTAGCTATCAAGGAAAAGTGATTTTATAGCAATCTTTTCAGTTTTCCTTACATATATTTGAAATCTGTGCTGATTTTTGCTTCAGTTCAGTTCAGTTCAGTTGCTCAGTCATGTCCAACTCTTTGCAATCCCATGAATTGCAGCACGCCAGGCTTCCCTGTCCATCACCAACTCCCAGAGTTCACTCAGACTCACGTCCATCAAGTCCGTGATGCCATCCAGCCATCTCATCCTCTGTCATCCCCTTCTCCTCCTGCCTCCAATCCCTCCCAGCATCAGAGTTTTTTGCAATGAGTCAACTCTTCGCATGAGGTGGCCAAAGTACTGGAGTTTCAGCCTTAGCATCATTCCTTCCAAAGAAATCCCAGGGCTGAACTCCTTCAGAATGGATTGGTTGGATCTCCTTGCAGTCCAAGGGACTCTTCAAGAGTCTTCTCCAACACCACAGTTCAAAAGCATCAATTCTTCGGTGCTCAGCTTTCTTCACAGTCCAACTCTCACATCCATAGCCTTGACTAGACGGACCTTTGTTGGCAAAGTAATGTCTCTGCTTTTCAATATGCTATCTAGGTTGCTCATAACTTTTCTTCCAAGGAGTAAGCGTCTTTTAATTTCATGGCTGCAGTCACCATCTGCAGTGATTTTGGAGCCCCCCAAAATAAAAAGTCTGACACTGTTTCCACTGTTTCCCCATCTATTTCCCATGAAGTGATGGGACCAGATGCCATGATCTTAGTTTTCTGAATGTTGAGCTCTAAGCCAACTTTTTCACTCTCCACTTTCACTTTCATGAAGAGGCTTTTTAGTTCCTCTTCACTTTCTGCCATAAGGGTGGTGTTATCTGCATATCTGAGGTTATTGATATTTCTCCTGGGAATCTTGATTCCAGCTTGTGCTTCTTCAAGCCCAGCATTTCTCATGATCTACTCTGCATTTAAGTAAAATAAGCAGGGTGACAATAGACAGCCTTGACGTACTCCTTTTCCTATTTGGAACCAGTCTGTTGTTCCATGTCCAGTTCTAAATGTTGCTTCCTGACCTTCATACAGGTTTCTCAACTTCTTATAAACTCACATAGATCCTGTTTCTCTTGCAATGTCTCATTAACAAAACAACAAATACATACAATTTTGGTACACACTTAGTGTTTAGGTCATCTTCATTCAATTCCTTGCTTTTTCCTATTGATGTCCACAACACACAGATATATGATTTAGTGTTTATCACAGGTGAACTTCCCTGGTAGCTCAGCTGGTAAAGAATCCACCTGCAATACAGGAGACCCTGGTTCAATTCCTGGATTGGGGAGACCGCCTGGAGGAAGGCAAGGCAACCTATTCAGGTATTCTTGCCTGGAGAATTCCACGAACAGAGTAGCCTGGCCAGCTATAATCTATGGGGCCACAAATAGTCGGACACGACTAAGCACTGCACAGCACATCACAGGTACTCTTGCCAGAGTCGAAATGGAAACTGAAGGAAAAAATTATTCTGCCACTCTCAAAGAACTGTATTTTCTTCTTAAATCCTTGCAACCAATCATTGGGAGATGTAACTGATGAAGAAAATGCGTTCTCTCAGTGGGAACAGATTTTTTGATAGGTGAGGCAGTTTTAGTCATGGGTTTAAAGTACTCTTGTGAGATTTGGTTTATGCAGTCTCTTGTCAGGGTCCCCTCACATAGAGTGTAAAGTGGCAGGAAGTCATCAAGCTAATGTCTGGTTAGAAAAATTTTGACAGTAATCTAGTGGCAGGTCAATATCAAATACAGCAGCAACAAGGCAGGAATTAAGGAACACAGAGAGGTCAGGAAAGTCAGTGTCACTCTCAAGTACAGGCAAGCTGGTGAACAGGCCTATTTGAGATGAGCCAACTTGACAATTCTCAGTCTCAAGGTCCCAACTTTTTACTGTGTGGTAGCTGCATTTCCCTCAAATGCTGTTTTATTCTCTTCTAAGTTTCTGTGGAGAATGTTGCCACTGCTAATACTTTTAATATTGCAGTAACATTAGATGTAAATAATCTCAAAAGAAGGCAGATTAGTGGCAAAGGCAGAGACTGCTCAAGAAAAACCAAACACTTGAATGCAACCAGGCATTTTCCCCTTTACTTACCTCTCTGTCCCATTTCTGGAATTATAAATGACAAGTAATACAATTTCTATAAACTGAAGTAGAAAAACATACGTAATGAACTACAGATTGAAATCAAGTCTAACTATAGACATAAATTAAGAGTCATTTAGCTATTCTAAATGAGTAAGTTCCTCTTTTCATGTTATTTGCCTAAGAGACTCCAAATAGATCAGTACATAAAGTGGTGTGGATTAAGGTTTTTAGTGTTACTCTGAATTTGAGGAACTTGAAACAGAATTAGTGACTAAGAGCCAAAGCTGAAGAAAGGAGTTATCAATTACTACATGTTTTAAAGACAGTAAAATAGGGGACTGACCTGCTGGTCCAGTGATTAAGACTCCGTATTCCCAATAAAGAGCGTCCATTTTTGATCCCTGGTCAGGGAACTAGATCCCATGTGCTGCAACTAAAATCCAGTACAGTCAAGTGTATATATATATATATATATTATAGTAAGAGAGAGCTGTGGCTCAGGCAATAAAGAATTTGCCCGCAATGCAGGAGATGTGGGTTGAATCCCTGGGTTGGGAAGATTCCCTGGAGAAGGAAATGGCTACCCACTCTCGTATTCTTGCCTAGAGAATTCCATGGACAGAGGAGCCTGACAAGTTACAGTCTGTGTGGTTGCAAAGAGCTGGACATGGCTGAATGACTAGCACTTTCATAGTAGTAGTTTTCTGAGTCCCTGGTAGCTCAGATGGTAAGGAATCTGCCTATAATGCAGAAGACCCAGGTTCAATCCCTAGGTCAGGAAGATCCCCTGGCAGAGGCAAGGTAAACCCACTCCAACATTCTTGCCCAGAGAATCCCATGGACAGGTGACCCTGGTGGGCTACAGTTCATGGGTCCATGGGGTCAAGGACGTAAATGCTTTTCTCCTATCTCAGCCAGAGAGAAGCTAGTTCTAAGAAAGCCACTTACAAAAAATACATATAAGAAGTTGAGGCTAATGTCCTATTTCCTGGCTTGTCTAATAATGAGCTTCACCATCTAAGGGACTACTGTCCTTGGGAGATTTTTTTTTTTAAGAAAATTTCACTTTCATTTATAATTTAGGAAAACATGTATTACATAAACAGTTACATATACCTTAAACATAAGTTCACAATGGCAACATTTTGCAGTTTAATTTTGTCTCAAATGTTTCTAAAAAGTGAGAAAAAGGAAAAAAAAAATTCTTCATAATCTGCCAATGAAGGGCATCAGTAAAGATAACCCAAATTAGATGATGATCTTATGTTCCTCATTATCAATTTAAGCAAAAAAAGGGAGTAGCTCCTAAAGAGTACAGTAAAAAGCCTGCCCCCCTAGCTGTGAAGTCTTTGTTCGTCCATTCCTGGGCACCAAAGAACTATTCTCCTTTTACCTCACTATTTCCACCTGGCATTTTCTTTATAGCATTATACCTTATTCCTCATACTCACTGATTGCCAACAAGCTGGCTAGATTCTAACCATCCTGCATTTTATCAGGAACCTATTCGCAGGGACAGAACTAGATATGCAGACTTAGAGAATGGACATATGGACAAGGGATGGGGGCAAAAGGGAGAGTGAGATAAACTGGGTGATTAGAATTGACATAAATACACTACCATGTGTAAAATAGGTAGCTAGTGGGAAGCTGCTGTACAGCACTGGGAGCTCAGCTCAGCGCCCTGTGATGAGCTAGAGGGGCGGGATGGTTGGGGGAAGGTCTAAAAGGGAAATAATATGTGCATACGTATAACTGACTCACTTTGTTAAAGAGCAGAAACTAAAACAACAGTGTACAACAATTATACTCAAATTTAAAAAAGCCCTGAATTACAAAAGAAAGATGAATAAAGTATTGCCTAACTTCGTTAATATATGCTTTAGACTTCTACCTACTCTCTTTAATTTTTTTATTGTTGTACAGTTAGTGTACAATATTATATAAGCTTTAGGTGAACAACATAGTGATTCACAATTTTTAAAGGTTATTCCACTTATAGTTATAACATATTGGCTACATTTCCTGTGCCAAACTTTTATTTTTGTAGTTTATTTATTGTATACATTTCTATCTGTTATCCCGTACCCTTATATTGCCCTTCCCCTCTACTCTCTCCCCACTGGGAACCACTAGTTTGTTCTCTGTACATGTGAGTCTGTTTCTTTTTTGTTATATTCACTAATTTATTTATTTTATTTTTTTATTCCATATATATCTGATATCATATGATATTTGTCTTTCTTTGTCTTCCTTATTTCACTTAGCATAGTAGCTTCCAAATCCATGTAAATGGCAGAATTTCACTTTTTTTGGCTGTGTAATATTCCATTGTGCATATATACCACATCTTCTTTATCCATTTATCTGTTGATGGACACTTAGGTTGCTTCCTTAGCTTGGAGACTGTAAACAATGCTGTTATGAACAGTGTGGGGCCTGTGTATTTTCAGATTTTGTTTTTATCAGGTATATACTCAGGAATGGGATTGCTGGTCAGTTTTTGAAAAACTTGCACGCTGTTTTCCATAGTGGTTGCACCAATGAATATTCCTACCAACAGTGTACAAGGGTTCCTTTTTTTTATGAATCCTTGCCAGCATTTATTAATAATAGTCTTTGAATCATAGCTATTCTGACTGATATGAGGTGATATCTCATTGTAGTTTTAAGCTGAATTTCTTGATGATTAATGATGCCAAGCATCTTTTCATGGAAGATATTGATATGTGACTCCTGAATTTGAGGAATGGTTCTAAACATGGAGACTGCTTCTTCCCAAGATGCAAGGTTTGAAGAAGTGACCCATCCACTTTTCTTTTGGCTGGGCTTTAAAACCTTAAGTGGGTCAGTCACACCTCCTTCTTACACCTGGCCTCTCTCCCCAACATGGACACTCTCCCACTTCACTGGGCTTTCACACACATGATCAGCACCCAAATGTCTGTATATTGAATACCATGACAATATGATAAATGAATACTGATGTCTCTTCATGCTTTAATTTACACTTCTTAATTAAGAAATAGTTTTCAAGTACAATTTTCCAAAACTGAACCAGGAAGAAATAGAAAATCTTAACAGACCCATCACAAGCACGGAAATTGAAACTGTAATCAGAAATCTTCCAGGAAACAAAAGCCCAGGTCCAGACGGCTTCACAGCTGAATTCTACCAAAAATTTCGAGAAGAGCTAACACCTATCCTACTCAAACTCTTCCAGAAAATTGCAGAGGAAGGTAAACTTCCAAACTCATTCTATGAGGCCACCATCACCCTAATACCAAAACCTGACAAAGATGTCACAAAAAAAGAAAACTACAGGCCAATATCACTGATGAACATAGATGCAAAAATCCTCAACAAAATTCTAGCAATCAGAATCCAACAACACATTAAAAAGATCATACACCATGACCAAGTGGGCTTTATCCCAGGGATGCAAGGATTCTTCAGTATCCACAAATCAATCAATGTAATTCACCACATTAACAAATTGAAAAATAAAAACCATATGATTATCTCAATAGATGCAGAGAAGGCCTTTGACAAAATTCAACATCCATTTATGATAAAAACTCTCCAGAAAGCAGGAATAGAAGGAACATACCTCAACATAATAAAAGCTATATATGACAAACCCACAGCAAACATTATCCTCAATGGTGAAAAATTGAAAGCATTTCCCCTAAAGTCAGGAACAAGACAAGGGTGTCCACTTTCACCGCTACTATTCAACATAGTTCTGGAAGTTTTGGCCACAGCAATCAGAGCAGAAAAAGAAATAAAAGGAATCCAAATTGGAAAAGAAGAAGTAAAACTCTCACTGTTTGCAGATGACATGATCCTCTACATGGAAAACCCTAAAGACTCCACCAGAAAATTACTAGAGCTCATCAATGAATATAGTAAAGTTGCAGGATATAAAATCAACACACAGAAATCCCTTGCATTCCTATACGCCAATAATGAGAAAGTAGAAAAAGAAATTAAGGAAATAATTCCATTCACCATTGCAACGAAAAGAATAAAATACTTAGGAATATATCTACCCAAAGAAACTAAAGACCTATATATAGAAAGCTATAAAACACTGATGAAAGAAATCAAAGAGGACATTAATAGATGGAGAAATATACCATGTTCATGGATCGGAAGAATCAATATAGTGAAAATGAGTATACTACCCAAAGCAATTTACAAATTCAATGCAATCCCTATCAAGCTACCAGCCGTATTTTTCACAGAACTAGAACAAATAATTTCAAGATTTGTATGGAAATACAAAAAACCTCGAATTGCCAAAGCAATCTTGAGAAAGAAGAATGGAACTGGAGGAATCAACTTGCCTGACTTCAGGCTCTACTACAAAGCCACAGTCATCAAAACAGTATGGTACTGGCACAAAGACAGACATATAGATCAATGGAACAAAATAGAAAGCCCAGAGATAAATCCACACATATATGGACACCTTATCTTTGACAAAGGAGGCAAGAATATACAATGGAGTAAAGACAATCTCTTTAACAAGTGGTGCTGGGAAAACTGGTCAACCACTTGTAAAAGAATGAAACTAGATCACTTTCTAACACCGTACACAAAAATAAACTCAAAATGGATTAAAGATCTAAATGTAAGACCAGAAACTATAAAACTCCTAGAGGAGAACATAGGCAAAACACTCTCTGACATAAATCACAGCAGGATCCTCTATGATCCACCTCCCAGAATTCTGGAAATAAAAGCAAAAATAAACAAATGGGATCTAATTAAAATTAAAAGCTTCTGCACAACAAAGGAAAATATCAGCAAGGTGAAAAGACAGCCTTCTGAATGGGAGAAAATAATAGCAAATGAAGCAACTGACAAACAACTAATCTCAAAAATATACAAGCAACTTATGCAGCTCAATTCCAGAAAAATAAACGACCCAAGCAAAAAATGGGCCAAAGAACTAAATAGACATTTCTCCAAAGAAGACATGCAGATGGCTAACAAACACATGAAAAGATGCTCAACATCACTCGTTATCAGAGAAATGCAAATCAAAACCACAATGAGGTACCACTTCACACCAGTCAGAATGGCTGCGATCCAAAAATCTGCAAGCAATAAATGCTGGAGAGGGTGTGGAGAAAAGGGAACCCTCCTACACTGTTGGTGGGAATGCAAACTAGTACAGCCACTATGGAGAACAGTGTGGAGATTCCTTAAAAAATTGCAAATAGAACTCCCTTATGACCCAGCAATCCCACTGCTGGGCATACACACCGAGGAAACCAGAATTGAAAGAGACACATGTACCCCAGTGTTCATCGCAGCACTGTTTATAATAGCCAGGACATGGAAACAACCTAGATGTCCATCAGCAGATGAATGGATAAGAAAGCTGTGGTACATATACACAATGGAGTATTACTCAGCCGTTAAAAAGAATTCATTTGAATCAGTTCTGATGAGATGGATGAAACTGGAGCCGATTATACAGAGTGAAGTAAGCCAAAAAGAAAAACACCAATACAGTATACTAACACATATATATGGAATTTAGAAAGATGGCAATGACGACCCTGTATGCAAGACAGGAAAAACGACGCAGCTATCTATAACGGACTTTTGGACTCAGAGGGAGAGGGAGAGGGTGGGATGATATGGGAGAATGGCTTTCTATCATGTATACTATCATGTAAGAATTGAATCGCTAACCTATGTCTGACGCAGGACACAGCATGCTTGGGGCTGGTGCATGGGGATGACCCACAGAGATGTTATGGGGAGGGAGGTGGGAGGGGGGTTCATGTTTGGGAACACATGTAAGAATTAAAGATTTTAAAATTAAAAAAAAAATTAAAAAAAAGAATATTGACATTAAAAAATAAATAAATAAATAAATAAATAAATAAAAAGAAAGAGTTTTCATATATTAATTGAATGTTTGTGCTTATTTTATATGAAATGATGTTTCATGTATTTTCCTTCTTTTTTATAGAAATGGTTATTTCTTTTTATTATGTTGATTTATAACTGCTATTTATCTTTTAGATTTAATTAGCTTTTATCTGTCAGATATGGTACATATTTGAAGTATGCCATTTAGCATTTATTTTTGGTATTTTTTTTTTAACCAAAGATCTATTTCATTATTATGTAGACAAACATATCTTTCTAGATTTTGAAGAATGCATTTCTACAAAATGCAAATTGATGAGGATAATTATACATAAATTGGAGTATAACATGTACATAATCTAGCATTATGATAAATACAGTGATGAAACATTATCATTATTATTATTATTGTCATTTCCACATTATTGATAACTTTTCCCAACATCATTTATTGGAGAGTGAAACTTACCTCTGCTAATATCAATTTTATCTCTATTTGATAATAAATTATCTCATATACATAATTATTTTAGATACTTCAGTTATTTTTAATTGATTCATCTATTCCTCAGTACTACAAAGCTTCAGTTACTATAGTTGTATATTATACTTTATTTTTCTTGTAGTATATACCTTCTTGTTAATCTCTTTTTCCTTGAATTTTCATGGTTATGTGTATTTGTTTATCATTCACTTACTTTGCTAAATGAACTTTAGAGTTATTTGGTTAACTGTTTCCTCTCCCAAAATTTATACTGATTTTTAAATTTGATTGCTATGCATTATAAAATAATTCAAAGGGAATTTATAATTTTACAGTTGAGTTACTATTCCTCAATACTTGTAATCCCTACTCATTTATTCATATTACTTATATTTCAATATTTTTCTTCATATTTTTAATTATTATCTTAAAATATGTATATATAAAACACTATAGGGAAAGCCTGGCTATAACTGGAGATGTAAACTCTCCTTGATTACTTTTTACACTTTTTAGCTCTTTGATGTGTGATTGGCAAATGAACATTACAGTTAAGCTGTACAACTTGATGCTTTCATATAAACATACATTCTGAAATGATCACATCAAGCTAATTAACACAACCATCATCTCACATGGTGACCACTTCTTTCCTTCCTTCTCTCTGTCCTTCCTTTTTCCTTCTTTCTTCTTCTTTCTCCATTTTTTCTTAATTTCCATACATACATGTATATATATGTATATGTATATGTATACATACATATATATCTCATTTTCTTTAAACAGGTTAATTCAAACTTGTCTCTAGAAAGAAAGAAAGGAAGGACACAGGGAGACTATATTCCTGTTCTTTATGAATTGAGGAAGAACTCAGCCAGGAAAGATAGAATCAAACCTACATAGATAAATCTGAAAATTTATAAAATGTATTCACAGAAGAACAGTAACAGCAATTAAATTTACCAGTAAAATTGTATTAACAGTTTACTTCACTTGCAATTCAAGGAATACAAATTAAATTAAAATATGATATTATAATTACTTTATAGAAGTTGACAACTTAAATAATATATTAATACTCTGGAAATATATCTAGAATTGCTCACAGTAAGATTGTTAAATTAAAAACAATGTCCACTGACAAAAGTCAAGTTAAATAAATTATAGTTTAGTTGTATAATGAAATATTGAGAAATTTTAAGCAGATATGGCTAGTTTTAACTGTCCAGGCTTAGGCTTCCATCTGCCTAGATTCAAATTCTCACTTTCACATTTTTGTGAGTACAAGATTAAACTCTCAATGTATCTGTGACTCTATGTCTTCATCAGTAAGAGTAAATAAATTCTGACAGTGGAAGTTGAAAGTGTCAGTTGCTCAGTCTGTCTGACTCTTTGTAATCCCGAAGACTGTAGTCAGCCAGGCTCCTCTGTTCATGAAATACTCCAGGCAGGAATAATGGAGTGGTTATCCATTCCCTTCTCCAGGTAATCATGCCCAATTATCTTATAAGTTGACTCTACAGATTGACTGTAATAACAACTCACAGCTGAGAACAGTTTCTAACATACCCTTAACATTCATTGAATGGCATCTATTGTTGAAAGGACAATACAGAAATCCTTTTATTGAAAGGAAAATATTTCTAATTTTTCAGTGAATAAAAACAGCTAAAAAAATGATTTTGCAGCTGTCTTATTCAATGCCAAGAAATAAAATTACTATTGATGGTCATCTGTAAGATATGGAAACTATTTTTGTTATTTTAGTTCCTTTATAAATTAAATTTGCAGTAAGTATACAATGTAATGAAGTAAAATTATCAATATGGTCCAAAGAAGAGAAGGAAAAGCTTTAGTTACTTGAAAAGTGACAATCTCAGTTATTGGTCTGATAAATGGGAAAATAAAATATAAATGTATAGGGAACATTCAAATTGCAATAACACCTTTTTTAAAAAAAATCAAGAATTACATAAGCAAAATTATTAACCAGATCTGTAATATTCCAATTATGTATGTCATGATATCAGAACCATTTGGTACAGCCATCAGTAACAGAGTGTGTTTTTCTCTATCAATCTTAGCAACCTAAACTTAGGAGGGGAGAAAAAGAAAAAGGATGATTAAGAGAAAAAATTAACTCAGAGCCTGAGTCTGTGCTCCAAAAGATTGCATAAAACACCTTTTAGTATGCTTCACATGTCCATTTCCTAATGTCTAATTCTTTTCAACATATAATGACCAGAATTATTCACATTATAATGGAACCAAAATGCAAATTACTACCATGCTAGGCAATTCTTTTAGACCATCAAATGAGATGAAAATGTGTGTTATCTTATGTTCACACTATCCTTGTAAAATAACCCAGGGTAGCTCACAAATGAAAGACAAGGAGGAAAAATAATGCAATGGGCTACAAATTTCTTGAGAGGTGATAATCAGCATTCAGCTAAATATAGTGGAGCTCAGTCAAGATGAAGAAAGTGAAAACTATTCAAAACACTTCTGCCCACTTAAATGGTTGGCATAAAGAAAATTTATTAATAAACTGGCATGTGATGTACTATAATTACCTTTCCAAATTTGTTACTGCATTAAGTACGATTTGACTTATTTCTCAAGATGGGATTTAAATATGTTCTCTATTTAAAATACACACCTTTATAATATTTCTTTTATTTTCTCCACTGTGGCTCTTTTCCATCTAGCTTTCTCATGTAAATTGCTAGCTGCCTATTATTTGTTGTTGCAGCTATTTGACTTCTTACTTGCTTCTGCCTATTATTTTGTGGTATCTCTCTGGAGAAGGGAATTTTAATAACTTTTATTTTAACCATATTCTTCATTTTTATTTTTGTGCTAGGAACTTACAAACTTTTATATATTATCATATTTTTTTTTTGCTGGAAGCTCTTAGTTTCTAATAAATATTTGTCTTTTGTATTACATTTTTATATAACTTTGTTTTTAGAGATGTTTCTGCCAGAAGTTGTCATCATTTTTAAGTTGACTTAGTTTAATCTTGCCACTCTACTGTATGGTATAGTTGCAAGGTTAGATCAAAATCATACACAGAGTTATGTTGTTTTCTCCTTATTGAAAGAATACAGCAAATGTTTACAGGTGACCTTGTTTTTCTTTCAGGAGAAAAAAATAACTTAAAATTCATGAAAAGGATATGTATCTACATACATATATAGACATATGCACATTACTTTTAAACAATGGCAGTGAATTATATAAAATTAAAAAAAAATTGTCAGTAAAAACATAGTACCATGATGGCAATATATATACGAGAAATGGTTTACAGAGTGCATCAAAATTATTGATTCTTTATACCTCACACAACTCTACAAGTTAAGCACTCACTGTTATTTACTCTATTTTACATAAAAGAAAACAGAGGCTTAAAGAGGCTGAGTAACTAATGAGGCTACACAGCAAGTAAGTGGCAGACCCCAGGTAGTATAGCTCCAGAGCCCTAATTTATAACTGTCATTATTATTATTGCATTCCTTAATAAATTAAGCAGTAAAGAAAATCCTTATAATTAGGTATATTTAGAATGAATTCTCTTTAAGAGATAATAGTGGCTCAGATGATAAAGCATCTGCCTGCAATACAGGAGACCCAAGTTGGACCCTTGGATTGGGAAGATTCTCTGGAGAATGGAATGGCTATTCACTCCAATACTCTTGCCTGGAAAATTCTATGGACAGAGGAGCCTGGCAGACTACAGTCCATGGAGTTGCAAAGAGCCAGACATGGCTGAGTGACACAGTTAATACTTATTAAGAATTTTCAGTGCTAGAATTGTTTTACTTGCATTACATTGAAAAAATCACATAAATTAAAGAACTTAACCTACATAACTCAATAACATAGGTGTGTTTTATCCCCATGTTGGAAATAAGGCACCTGTGGTTTCATGAGACTAAATGATTAACCTAAAGTCACACAGCAAATTATTTTGCAAGCAGTAATGCCAGGAACGATTCTAACTCAGAAAATCAGGCTCTGGAAGTCACAGCTGTGAGTTAGAGACACCAAGTAACTTTTCTCACTTGTCTTGGTTGCTTGTTACTGATGCAGATGTGAATGGGCAGTATCTAATGGTTCAAATCCAGATTTAAATTGCTCATTTAGGCTGTGTAGGTTTGTCCTTAACAAAGTCTTTTCCACCTGAAGAGGTGTGATTCCTTTACTACTGGAATTCTTTAAGGTCCTGTGCCAACTTAGTGAAAGCAATCCTAGAACAAAAAGCAAAAATGAACCAATTTCAAGATGATAAATGTTAGACGGATACTTGAAATAAAAACTTATAGTGAGGTCTTCCTAAGAAAAATTTTTATGCAAATATCGATTTTCATAAACAAATGCAAACACACAAAATTACAACACTTCATAAATGAAACTTCTGAGTGTCTAGGCATTACACACACACAGGGAATTGCCATTGTATGACTAGGAAATCCACACAATTCTTTTTTTTTTTTTTTTTCAGTACAAGGCAAATTGATTCATGTTGATGTATGGCAAAACCAATACAGTATTGTAAAGTAAAATAAAAAAAAAATTAAAAAAGATGAGATATTAAAAAATATTAAAATTGACACAGAGCAAGAGGATGAATAACAAAATAGAGGGCTATGGACATAAAGATAGAATATAGGAACAGAAACATAAATCTATATATCTGTAATACATATATATATATAAATTTGCCTTGTACACACAGTTCTTTAATTGCTGATGTAGAGGTATATTTGAGTACATTATCTCTTACTTTGGACTACCTTATTCTTTTTTCAAAAGAATTTAGATACTTATTCTTTATTTTAGGAATCTGGCATTAAAATGGTATGAAACTGTCAACAGCTAGAAAGAACAGTTTGTGAATATAATCTACATTTAATCTGAGCAATGTGTCAGACTCTTCTTAAGTAATTATGATTAAACATCTCTACTTTGAATTTCTTTTCTTTTTTTAGTATCAATAATAAAAAATCTCCTAACCCTACAAAATATGAAGAATTGTCTGGATGATGACTTAAATCTAAATCCTGAAACTACAAATTAAAATCCTGATTCTCCATCAGTCTTACATGTCTGTGGTACCTGTTCACCCTGCCTTTTGGAAAACGATGTTTGGGAGGAGGGGGGATTCCCTGATCATCCAGTGGTTAAGATTCTGCCTTGCAATGCAAGGGACACTGGTTCTATTTCTTGTCTGAGAAGATCCCACATGCTGTGGAGCAACTAAATACATGTGTCACAACTACTGAGCTCATGGGCCATGCACTTAGATCCCGTGCTCCACAAGAGACGTCACCACAGTGAGAGGCCTACATATTGCAATGAAGAGTAGCCCCTACTCTTCACAGTTAGAAATGGCAGTGTACAGCAACAAAGACTCAGCACAGCCAAATAAATAAATCTTTTAAAGATAATTTTTTATTGTTTAAATTCACTAAAATTAAGATCTCTTTTAGATAGATCCATTTGAATCATATTAGATATTTTATAATGGATTGAGAGATGTGTAAAAGAAGGCTGAATTCTAACCCAGGAAAAATGGTTCTTTGTGGCACGTGTCTGCAATCTACTCCATCTGCTGGGTTTTTGAATATAGTCTCTATTCCTCGCCCCAACAATTCATCTGTTGATTTATTCATCTGTTGTGTGGCAGGCAGTCTGAATTTGGACTTGGTAACACTCTCAGGAATGATTTCTCTATGGCATGCCAAGCCGTTTGATACCATTTTTACCACAGTAGAACTTCTTTCAAAATTATAGTCAATTCTCTCAAACTTTGCCTCGGCTTTATCAACTAAGTCTATGTAATACTCTAAATCCTTTGTTATTTTAATAATCATTTGCCATCTTATATGGTTGTAATTCACAGTACCCAAAACAATTGCAATAGTAGCATCAAAAATCACTGACCACAGGTCACCATAGCAAATATAATAATAATGACAAGTTTTGAAATATTCTGAGGATTACCAAATATGACACAGAGACATGAAGTGTAAAAGTGCAGCATCTGTGAAGCACTATAGAGCAAAGCACAGTACAATGAGTATACCTATAAATATAATTCTTTAATGTTCTCAAAAGGAAAGCAGCAGTATAAAAGTTAGCCAAAATATTCACATTATCAAATAAAAATAAATCATGTCACTTACATAGGACTGAATGTGTGAAAGAAGAAATGGTTTCATTTAGTAGGTTCATGAAATCCACTTTATAATAATATTTTTGTAAGAATTCTTTGTATAATAAATTTTATATGGAATTTGGACACTAAACAATTTGAGGATGGCACATATTAGAATAGTATCTTAAAATTTAAAAAAAAAGAATAGTATCAATATAAAAATATTTATGTCAAAATGAAGTATCAGGGTTTTAAAATGGTCAGCTATGTTTATTTTGGGGCTTCCTTGGTGGCTCAGATGATAAAGAATCTGCTTACAATGCAGGAGACCTGGGTTCGACCCCTGGGTCAGAAAGATCTCCTGGAGGAAATGGCTACCCACTCCAGTATTCTTGCTTCGAGAATTCCACAAACAGAGGAGCCAGGCGAGCTACAGTCCATGGGGTCACAAAGAGTCGGACCAGACTGAGCGACTAACACATACACAAATATAAACACGTTTATTTTTACATGAAGTCATAATATTAGCAACTACACAAATCTATTTGCCAGGAAAAGTGCCTTCTTTTTAAATTTTCAAAGTATACATTTCAATGATTTTATAACTTTTATTCCACCTAGAGTAATTAATTACTCTGAATGTGTTTGAGTGTGTCTTTGAAAATAGCAAAAATCTAATTATAGACTATGTTTTACAAGAAAAGTTCTCTAAATATATTTGTAATTAGTGACTATTTACTAACAGTTATATTTTATTCTATGTATTTTAGTCATTAATGAGTACTGTGTAACAGTATATGATCTGTTCTAGGCATTTGGAAGTGCATGAAGTAGTTACAGGCATTGTGAGTTCTCTCAAAGCATTTGTAGAAATATTGTTTCCAGATTTTTTACCTAAATTATCCCTAGGTAATAGCCCTTCAAACACAAGTTTCTATGATAAAACAAAAACCAAAAACCAAAAAAGTGCAATTATATTAGTATAAGATTTTGTAGATATCTTTTAAATGAAATTAATTTATTTAAAAAATCTAACATAGGGTGGACATTTTGTCTATATTGAAATAAAAATATTTTGTTATAGTCTCTATCAAAAGATTTTTTAAACCCCTACTTCCTGAACTTAAAAGAGAGTGCCATAGTAAATTTTTGTGTAACAACTTTTATATGCTCTTCTATTTTCAAAGATGTTTTTGAGAAGTACAAATTCTCAGTATTAAATTATATAATACTTTGTAAATTTAATACATATTTATGTAAAGTAAATTTGTATCATAATTAAATAAAATTATATAATTGTCCAAGGTCATTTAACTCAAGTTTCATTCTGGGTTTAAGACTGTATTTATTCTTTTTGCTATGACAAAACTATGATATTAAGTAAATCTCAAGCATTCTATACTTATAAATTTGATGCAGTGGAAAATATTTCAAAGAATTGCCTCAGTATTCTGTCCCATGGAAGACCAAAAATTATACATTTGCATAATTTTCCTATGTAGCTGCCCTAAGCAAATGACTATTATAACACCTCACATTTGTGAATTTTGCTAAAAAAGCATTTTGAAATTGAATTTCAATGTTGGAAATCTGTTGACCTTGAAAATATTACAAAAAAATTATTTTATCAAGATGAGAATCTTAAGGGTGTTTCTGTTCCACATAGACTAAAACTTAAGAAGCTAAAATTTTATTTTATTATGCTTTTCTAAAACCTGTGTATAAGAACTAAGTTTCAACTTGCATATCAGGACTATTTTTCTTTAAACTTCCAAATATATACAGAAAGAATCTATTCCATGAATTTCTTACTCTATTTACAACTTAAATCACTTTCTGAGGTATTTTTCATTTGTGTGTATTTGTATTTATTTAGAAAAAGCAAAACAGTTTTGGAGCCCTAGAAAGTTTATTAGATCTAGTTTGAGAACCATTTAAAACATTTGAAAACCATTTCCCCTACAATTTTAGATTGAAATATAAATATAATACATTTTGCTTGTACATCGTTATACTTAAAAAGAGAATGCCAAGTATGTATATATTAAAAATTAAGTCAACAAATATATCAGTTATATGCTATTTGCAGAAGAAAAATAGAAAAGGAATTAGAATCAGAACAGAGGGATCATGAAAGGAGAGGGAAATGAGAGGCACATGTGTGTATTGGAACATGTGAACACACACCCAGTGCACAAAAACACCAGGAGTAAAGGTAATAATGAGAAATGCTGTGGTTTTAATGATACTCTAATGAGAGTTGTCAATTTCTGTTGAAAAAAATATTCCTGTTCTTTGTTTAGAAATTTAGATTCTCCAAAAACATTTTAATACAGGAAAAATGAATAACCACTAGAGTGTGAAGTTGAGCAGTAACCTAAATATTTTAGGTAAAATAGGTGTGAAATGGACTGTTTTCTGCCATATCAATTAACAAGGATGTCACAGCCTTCCAAATGTGCATTTCTGAGTCCAGGATATCTGGCAGCCACCTGCCACACCCTATGGTGGAACTAAGGATGTGAATAATCAAGAAGCAGCATACAGGTCCCAGATAGCTGAGATGTAAATGAAATGAATGATATCAATGAGCCTAGACACTTGCATCTTCCTCATTCATAGAAGAGAGCTAAATTACTTAATTTGAGATACCTGCTGCTGCTGCTGCTGCTTCTAAGTCTCTTCAGTCGTGTCCGACTCTGTGCGACCACAGAGACGGCAGCCCACCAGGCTCCCCCATCCCTGGGATTCTCCAGGCAAGAACACTGGAGTGGGTTGCCATTTCCTTCTCCAATGCATGAAAGTGAAAAGTGAAAGGGAAGTCACTCAGTCGTGTCTGACTCTTCGTGACCCCATGGACTTGCAGCCTACCAGGCTCCTCCATCCATGGGATTTTCCAGGCAAGAGTACTGGAGTGGGGTGCCATCGCCTTCTCTGTGAAATACCTGGTTTTCCTTAATTAACAATAATCTTTGATGTTCAGACTATCAACGCCCTTTGTTGCAAACCTCTATATAACCTGACACTTTACCACACATCCATGGAGCAACTTTCTCTGGGTTATTTGAGAAGCTGTCTCCCAGGCTTGAAGAACTAGACATTTCCACTGAATAAACATAACTCTCAAATTTCAGGGTTAGGGTTAGGGTTACATGTATTTTTTCAGTGGATATAGGCAATAAATGAGAGATTTTGCTTGGGGTTCTTGACTCTGTATTTTAAGGGGAAATTGAGTTAAAGCTAAAGGATAGAATCAGACATGAGGCTTTAACATATCCAGGGAATATACCAATGTGCCTTCTTTTCCCATCATGCCAGTAGTTATGGATGACCTTTGAACATACCCATGAAAGCAGCAAAAGATTTTCAGGGTGGAGTTCCTGAAAGCCAATCTCAGATTGTAATCAATTATAAATGCACATGAAACCCATAGCCTGTACTTATAGTCCTTTTT
The DNA here is from genome assembly GCF_023091745.1 of Budorcas taxicolor. Taxonomy (NCBI): domain Eukaryota; kingdom Metazoa; phylum Chordata; class Mammalia; order Artiodactyla; family Bovidae; genus Budorcas; species Budorcas taxicolor. The sequence goes on from NC_068910.1 coordinate 78,400,831, forward strand.
ATCGTAGTGAAAATATGTGTCCATTTTCTCAGAAAGGATGAATGTCTATGTCTCAGTTTAGTTCAGTTCAGTCAGTCAGTCATGTCTGACTCTTTGCGACACCATGAATCGCAGCACCCCAGGCCTCCCTGTCCTTTACCAATTCCCAGAGTTCATCCAAACTCATATCCATCGAGTCAGTGATGCCATCCAGCCATCTCATCCTCTGTCATCCCCTTCTCCCCCTGCCCCCAATCCCTCCCAGCATCAGGGTTTTTTCCAAGTCAACTCTTCGCATAAGGTAGCCAAATGATTGGAGTTTCAGCTTCAGCATCAGTCCTTCCAATGAACACCCAGGACTGATTTCCTTTAGGATGGACTGCTTGGATCTCCTTGCAGTCCAAGGTACTCTCAAGTGTCTTCTCCAACACCACAGTTCAAAAGCATCAATTCTTCAGCGCTCAGCTTTCTTCACAGTCCAACTCTCACATCTATACATGACCACTGGAAAAACCATAGCCTTGACTAGGTGGACCTTTGGATGTGTAAAAAAATTTTGTCTTCCACTGTTTTATATACATGTCTGGGTGAACACATTTTCATGCAGTTTATCTTAACAAGGACAAAGACATTCTACAAGTGGGGAAAGCACCAGCCACGCATCCCAGAATGCACTAAGTGGAACATACTGGATTATATCTTTGTAGGTAAGAGCTGACCATGAATTCAATTAAGGACATATGGTTTTTCAGATAGAATTTTGAAATAAATGAATGTGAAGAATGGTGTGTGGTTGTTGGAATATGCTGCTGCTGCTGCTGCTGCTAAGTCGCTTCAGTCGTGTCTGACTCTGTGCGACCCCATAGACGGCAGCCAACCAAGCTCTGCTGTCCCTAGGATTCTCCAGGCAAGAACAATGGAGTGGGTTGCCATTTTTTTCTCCAATGCATGAAAGTGAAAAGTGAAAGTGAAGTCACTCAGTCATGTCCAACTCTTCACGACCCCATGGACTGCAGCCTACCAGGCTCCTCCAACCATGGGATTTTCCAGGCAAGAGTACTGGAGTGGGTTGCCATTGCCTTCTCTGATGTTGGAATATAGGTATCAACAAAAATGGAAAATAGATGTCAACTGGAAATTTTCACAACCTAAAAGTTAAGTTATATTTTATTTGGTGGAACTTTTTTTTAGGACTTCAAGCCCAAGAGGCAGCATCTCAAGCAATTCTGAGAAAACAACTCTGAGGAGGTGATGGGTGGGGAATCTTGGATATATAAAATTTTTCAACAAAGGGAAAGTAGTAAGTACAAAGGCTACTGTTAGTAAAAGAAAACTAGATATCTCAAGTTAAGGAATTTAGCACTTTTCTATGTATAGAAAAATGCAAGAGTCTGGGTTAACTGAAATCATTTGTTTGATATGCACCTAAGCTGTCTGGACTAGTATCCTGTTCTTTCACAGTATCCTGACATTACTTGTGTATTAGTTGCTCAGTATTGTCAGTCTCTACTATAGACCTCCAGATTCCTCTGTCCATGGAATTCTTCAAGCAAGAATACTGGTGTGGGTTGTCATTTCCTTCTCCAGGGGATCTTCCTTACCTAGGGATCGAACCTATGTCTCCCACATTCCAGGCAGATTCTTTTCCATTTGAGCTATTCAGGATGCCTCAAGGCTCACCATAGGGAGTAGCTGTAGTCTGATATCAGCTAGATGGCAGGTGTTCTTTGTTTCCTTCCTGAATTCCCTCAGGGCTCACTAGCTCACCATTGCCAGCTGTGGCTGGAATCTCTGATGACTGCGGCACCCTTTGTTTGCCAACCTCACAGGCAATATTCCATTTCGCATAGTGAATATGATTTAGTTTTCTGTACTTCATCATCTCTTCCTTTTTTTTTTCCCCTAGAAGTCTAGCTTTTCTGTGAGAATGTTCTCTTTGTACAATAGATAATATTGGTGGGAATGTCACCTTCAGATTTTTTTCTCTCACTAGTACATGATACGCTTCAGGTCTAATAAATGCCCTCTTGCTGCCTCTATAGGATGCTGCATAAAAATTGAAAATAGTTAGCACTGTCCCTGTAAAAAATTAGTAAATGGAGATTTCAATTAAAATAAATTTAGGAGACCAGGAGGACAGCTGGGCCCCACATGGAAAAGAAAGATTTCCTCTTCATGCTTGGCAAGAGTGTAGCCAATGAGAGACTGTTTCAACTCAACCCATGAAAAATCACTGTACTTCGAAGTCTTAGTTCCTCCAGTGGGCTCTTTGTTTTCTATAGCCCTCCTGACTTCCCTTTCTTTTCTTTAAAATAATTCTTCTCTCCTTGTTGAAGAGGGTTTGCAAGTGGTGAACCATCATTGCAGACCTTAATTACAATTCTTTGCTGATCTTGAATAAACACCTTTGGGGAAAAAAATACCTAGCAGTTTATTTATTTAGGTCAATATCCCACTGTGGCACTGTCTGGATGTTGTAGCCACGCGTTCTGGGAAACAAACTCACTCAGAAGGACAATGCAGATAGTGGAGTGCAGTTTATTAGACCGGCGGGCCGAAGGCAGAGTCTCCTCTTAGCCAAGGACCCTGACCAGCATTTGTGAAAATCTTTTATACCCCATGTATATGTGTCTGAACCCACCACTCCAAATTCCTTGAAACTTTCATAAACCAAGGAAAATACAATCCCAATAACCCCATCATTCCCATGCTATGTGTTCATGTGCTCAAACAGTCAAACAATTAGCCAATAATGAATAAATCTGAGCTTACACTCTGATAGACACAGAAAAATTTATGGCCTGTCTGGAGGAAGGGGTGATTATTGTATGTTTTCTCTTAGGCGAGGAGTAACCTAGATACAACCTTCAAGGTTCCTCTGTCTGAAGGGGGTCTTATCCTTCTGTTATTTTCATAGGCACTAAACACAGAGTTCAGAGTCCATTGGAAAAGTGGCCGAGCATGATCAGCATGAACAGGCCAAGATGGAGTCCAGGCCCTATGAATTCCTTCTTCATGCACAAGAGAAGATTTATTTGCTTTGATCAGCCACATCTCTTGACCTGCTCTATTAATTCTTTTTCCTTCTACTCTGCTAAGTTATGACCCTCTTTGTTTCAAATAACTTCCCTTCTAATCATCATTATCCATAGAAAATCTCTGGTTTGTGCAACCAAAGACATAAAGACACATTTGTGGTTTTATTTTCTATCAGTGCTTTATGTTGTTTACACTATACTTTTGCCTTCAGATTTTCTAAACAAATATTTTATTGCACATATTGGCTATATTCATTTCTTCCCAGAAAGTTTAATTTAATAAGTGTCTAAGCTCTGCTAAATTTGAAGCTAGATTTTTTAGCTTTTCTTTAAAATAATGTTTCTTAGTAATGAGTCCAACATTTCACAACCATTTTCAAATTAATCAGTACAACATTTGAGTTGGCCTCATTTGATCACTAATGGTGATACATGTGACAGGTCTTTTAGAATCCCATCAAGCAGTCATTTCTCCTTTTCCTTTTAGTTTTAAGAACTATGATTTTGTTTCTGAAGCCAAGGGCTTATCCCAGGCGTATCATTATAATTGTACTTTGTTTTGATAATTATTGGTCTAGAAAAGTTTATGAATACTTCTGGTCAATGAGACCTAAATGGAACTTTGTAGCTGTGCTTTGGCTGAAGATTTTGTTCTCTGGTTTAAAGCATGAAACACATGAGGATAAATAACCTGTATGATGCCCTTTTTTTCAGCTTTCAGCTATTGAGCTAATGGTGATCTCATTAGAACTGCTTTAGCCCAGAGAGGATGTAGTAAGGATGATATTCAGCTAGAAAGATGAGAAGGGATTGAGTTTGCACTGTTTTTTGTTTGTTCATTTTGTTTTTGTTTTTGCCCATGCCACATGGCATGCTGGACCCTGGAATTCTACTTCCTCTGACCTGGGATTGAATCCAAGCCCCATCAGTGGAAAGGCAGAGTCTTAACTATTGGACTGCCAGGGAAGTCCCTGCCCTGTTGTTTTTGAGCAATTAAAAGTTACATCTGCCTAGTTCCACACTAGTAAGTAGATTTCTATATTTGCTGGTGCAGCTTGGCCCTGTGCAAACCTATGGAGTATGTTCTTAATAAAGTCTACATATGACTACTGTCCACCATAATGGGACTTTGTTTCTCTCACAGTGGAAAGTGCAGCACATACTTGTGGTAGTGAATGTGCTGGACCAAATAAGAGATGATAAGTACCTTTACTGTATACATTACTCTTACTAGGTATTCATAATTACAGCAAAAGCATGCTAATATGTTAAAAAAAAATCTGAGGAAAAGAAAATTTCCTGTGGTATGAACCACTGTTCAGTTCAGTCACTCAGTCATGTCCAACTCTTTGTGACCCAAAAGACTACAACATTCCAGGCCTCCCTGTCCATCCCCAACTCCCGGACTTTACTCAAACTCATGTCCATTGAATCAGTGATGCCAACCAACCATCTTATCCTCTGTCATCCCCTTCTCCTCCAAACTTCAATCTTTCCCAGCGTCAGGGTCTTTTCTTTTCCTTTTTTTGATTTATTCTTATATATTTTTTTATTTTACTTTATTTTACTTTACAATACTGCATCAGTTCTTCACATCAGGTGGCCAAAGTATTGGAGTTCCAGCTTCAGCATCAGTCCTTCCAGTGAATATTCAGGATTGATTTCCTTTAGGATGGACTGGTTGGATCTCCTTGCAGTCCAAGGGACTCTCAAGAGTCTTCTCCAACACCACAGTTCAAAAGGATCAATTCTTTGGCACTCAGCTTTCCCTATAGTCCAACTCTCACATCCATACACGACTACTGGAAAAACCATAGCTTTGACTAGATGGACCTTTGTTGGCAAAATAATGTCTGCTTTTTAGTAAAATAAATTATATGAATTAGAAATAGATATCAGTTGTCATGAACAAGTAGTATCATTCATGTTTAAAGAAGCAATATTAACATACAAAGTAAGTTAAGAAGTTTTAATTATAACATTACAGGTTTCAATTATTATTTCAGTTCAGTTCAGTTCAGTCACTCAGTCGTGTCCGACTCTTTGCGACCCCATGAATCACAGCATGCCAGGCCTCCCTGTCCATCACCATCTCCCGGAGACCGCTCAGACTCATGTCCACAAAGTCCATGATGCTATCCAGCCATCTCATCCTTGGTCGTCCCCTTCTCCTCCTGCCCCCAATCCCTCCCAGCATCAGAGTCTTTTCCAAAGAGTCAACTCTTCGCTTGAGGTGGCCAAAGTACTGGAGCTTCAGCTTTAGCTTCATTCCTTCCAAAGAAATCCCAGGGTTGATCTCCCTCAGAATGGACTGGTTGGATCTCCTTGCAGTCCAAGGCACTCTCAAGAGTCTTCTCCAACACCACAGTTCAAAAGCATCAGTTCTTCGGCGCTCAGCCTTCTTCACAGTCTAACTCTCACATCCATACATGACCACAGGAAAAACCATAGCCTTGACTAGACAGACCTTAGTCAGCAAAGTAATGTCTCTGCTTTTCAATATACTATCTAGGTTGGTCATAACTTTTCTTCCAAGGAGTAAGTGTCTTTTAATTTCATGGCTGCAGTCACCATCTGCAGTGATTTTGGAGCCCAGAAAAATAAAGGCCAGGGGCAGCAGCTGGGAGGAGCCACCCACGCCCGAGGCCAGGGCCGGCGGCTAGGAGGAGCAACCCAAGGAGCGGTGGCTGAGTAGGCACAGGAGGGCCTAGAGGAGCTATCCCACGTTGAAGGTCAGGAACAGTGGCAATAAGGAGATACCCCTTGTCCAAGGTAAGGAGCAGTGGCTGTGCTTTCCTGGAGCAGCCGTGAAGAGATACCCCACAGCCAAGGTAAGAGAAACCCAAGTAAGATGATAGGTGCTGCAAGAGGGCATCAGAGGGCAGACACACTGAAACCATACTCACAGAATTATTATTTAGTATTCTGAAAATATCCAATTTAAGAACTACTTGGGATATTTTCATTTTATTTTAAATTGATGACTAAATAATGTTATTATTCTGTGTATTAGGAAAGAACTAACTGGCTGAACTAGTTGACCAAAAATAATGTGATTGTCTGTAAGAATGCTATTCTGATAACAATATTTATACAAAAGAATGCATAACATTTCTTATGAAAAATGAATGCATGGTACTAAATGAAAACAAAAATCAAAATGAATCTAGAAATTACAAATTACTAAATAAAATATGATGAAAGGTAAAATATAAAATCCTTATCTTGTTTAACTGAAATATGTTATATATATAAATAAATTTTAATTTTAAAACATGTAATCTTTCAGGGTGTTTTAAATTGTACACCAACATACTTCTTAATTTAATTTCATAAAGAAATTTCTGTTTGGAGAATTTACAAAAAGAAGTTAATTTGTCAATTGATGAGGATATGGCCTTGCTATTAGCATTGATGAAATGTTTTATGCTAAAATATCAATACTTACAGTCTCCAAAGCACAATGGTGTTAATTATACCAGCTCTTATTTAAAACAATGTGCAGAACAGGAGTTGAATAGCAACAACAAAAAGCCATGCTGTTAAAAAGAAAATGCTTCTGCCCAGTTGGCCTTAATTAAATATGAACAAGTTGCAGGGCTTAATAATCAAGGGCACAATATATTAAAGATATTTAAGGAGACAGATTACTGTTTTGTTTGGGTTCTACTTTTGCCCCCTTGAGAAATTAAATACTGACATGATTACCTTCATTAAAGTACTTTTAATTTCTCTCAAAATATTTCATTCCACCTAATGCTGTTATAAATAGGGTGCAGTGCAAAGGTAATTAATCCATTGTGTGGCAAGAGAGAAATATAATGTGCTTACTTGACTTCTTTTACTGTCAATTAGTTCCCATACACAGCTATTGGAAATCACAGTCAGTTTTACCCATTAATCTTGTGGAATAAAGTTCTATATACTGAGATTCTTAGATACAGAGTAAGTGTGTATGTTACTCTACAACATATAAAAGAACGATATTGCTTAGCAAAGTTTGATATATTCACTTTCATTTGTGTTGCAACACATGACTTCTCACTGTCTGCAGACATAATGTAATCATGCAGTTGATCATAAATTTATTTCACCTAGAATTCAAATGATCAGTTTATATAATAAGTGTTCACAATAAAATGGCATTTTATGAAGGGACTCTAATATTTTCTAATAATACATTTGCTAACAAATATAAATGAGTGTTCCTTGTCTTAAAATATTTGCATATTGGAACATTTTTCTGATAGAAAATGTCATCTTGTTAAGATAAATTTTTCCTGAACTCCAAGTGATGCAAAGAAATGTTAATCAGTTTTAGCTTTTCAACACTTAAAAACTTTCAGCCTCACCATTATAAAGAAAGTGAATTTGGTTTTTGGTGGTAGAGTGAAAGCATGTTTTCATCTTTCAATGACTTGTCAAAAGTTTATTAATATGATAGTCTATTGCTTTTGTGGTTTTAGAAAATGTGATTGTGTTCTAAATAAAAAGTAATTTATGTGAACAGGTGAAAGTGCAGGATACAAGAGGACACTTTTTGAGAGACAGAGAAATGGAAAAAATAAAACTTTAGAGATATATTCCATTAGAAATATTAGATATATTGAGGTTATTTGTTTATTTATATTTTTTTCCTTGAGTCTGCTAAAATTCCTGCCTATGTATTTGTTCTCTCTTTTATTCAGGAAAAATATTATTGGCCTATAAATTTATACTTGTATTTGGGAGGGGTCTCCTCACACTTTGTTTTTATTGGCAAACACCTCAGAACTGTTAGGGACTAGTGAGGATCAATGTCAGGGCTCATTATTTCTAGAGACTACCTTCTGAATCTCGGGTGTCAGAATCAGTTGACTTGTAACAAGAGTCAGTATCATTTTTCTTTCTTTCTTTTTTTTTTTTGAGAGCAGATTGTATATCTATTAAAAGGGGAAAACACTGGAGGATTTTGAAACTATCTCACTGAAGACCTCAGATCATAAAACCACTGCAGTATTACAAGTGATTGAAGCTGAACCAGTGTGAGACTATTAGGCATGGTGAGAAGTGACTGAACTGTTGATATATTTTGAAAGAGCAGATAGGGTTTACTGAAGCACCCAGTATGAAAGTGGGAAAAAGAATCAAGGGTGACTCCAGTAAGTTTGAATTAAATAAATTAAAATATAAAACTGTTATTCATCAAAATAGGAAATCACATGGGAGAAGGATTTCTTGGGGGGGCAGGGCGGGGTGAGGAAATCAGAAGTTCAGTTTGTGACATGTTCATTTGTAAAGAACTGAGAAATATCTATGAGTCAGACTAGCTGAATGGGCAGTTGGATTAGACTGACTCCATGTAGAAGTCCAGAATTGCAATGTACATTTGGGAGTCTTCTGCCTATATTTTATATTTACAAGAAACACATTGAATAAGATTACCTGGCAAGTGGGAAGATATGTTAAGAGAAGAGAATTAATGACTGAACCCAGGAGCATACCAAAATTTAGATGTCCAGAAAGTGGGTAGAAATCAACTAAAGAAGGTAGACCAGGATTTCTCCGTCTCAACACGACTGAAATTTCAAGCTAGATAATTCTTTCTCTTCGAGGAAAGAGGAAGAATATTTCTCTCAAAGTTCTGTACTTTGCAGAATAGTTACAAGTATCATTAGCCTTTACATACTAAATGTCAATAGCACATCCTTTCCCAAAGTATGAAGTCCAGGGTTTCTCCAGATATTGCCAATGCACCTGTCTGGGAGATGTGAATACCAAATAGCCCCAAGTTAAAATCAAGTTGCTGGATGTTTAGGACAAGTAACAGGTAATATGGTGGCCTACAGGCTAAATTCTTTTTTTTTCTTCTTCATGGCGAAGAGAACGATTAACTGTTTTTTAAGAGGTGAACTAAGATGAGGACTGAAAATGAGCTAACATCACGGTGGTCACTGATCTCGCTTCCTGGACTATTGTAAGTGATTCAGTGTTTCCATTCATTTAAAAAATGATCACCATGATAAACCTAGTTGTCTTCTGTCACCAAACAAAGACATTATATAAATATTGACTTTATTTCCCACACTGTACATTTCATACCTGTGACTCATATATTTTGTAACTGAAAGTGTGTACCTCTTAATCTCCCTTACCTATTCCTCTGCTACCTCAACCCTCCTCCCCTCTGGCAATCACCTGTTTGTTCTCTGTATTTATGACTCTATTTTCTTATAAGTGTCTTTTTTTTTTTCTTTTTTGGGCTTCACATGTAAATGAAATTATACCATATTTGTCTTTCTCTATCTGACTTATTACACTTAGCAAAATATCCTCTTGGTCCATATTTATTGTTGCAAATTTTATTCTTTTTTATGGCTAAGTAATATTCAATCTTCTTTATCCATTCATATATGGATGGGCACTTAGTATATTTCTATATCTTGCCTTTGTAAATAATGCTGCAATGAACATAGGAGTGCATATAGCTTTTCAAGATATTGTTTTTATTTTCTTCAGATAAACACCCAGAAGTGGAATTGCTGAATCATATTGTAGATCTACTTTTAATTTTTTGCTGAACCTCTATAGCACTTTTCATAGTGGCTATATCATTTTAACATTCCCACCAATAGTGCACAAGGATTCCCTTTTTTCCACATTCTCACCAACACTTGCTACTTCTTTTCTTTTAAATAACAATAAAAAAATCTAATAAGGATGAGGTAATACCTCTTCATGGTTTTGATTTGCATTTTTCTAATTAGTGATATTGAAAATCTCTTCATGTCCCCTTTGGCCATCTGTATGACTTCTTTGAAAACATTTCTATTCAAGTTCTCAGCTCATTTTTTGTTTCTTTAAATAATGTTGTTTGTTTGTGCAATGTAGAGTTATGAGTTCTTTGTATATTTTTAAGTTAATCCTTTTTCAGACATATTGTTTGCAAATATCTTCTCCCATTCAATACGCTTTTTATTTTGCTGATAGTTTCCTTCCCTGTGCAAAAGTCTTTAGTTTGATGTAGTTTCGTTTGTTTATTTTTACTTTTGTTTGAAGTTAAATTATTTTTAATGGTCCCTTATTAATACACATCACCAAGGTATGGATAATGCCAATCCTCCCTTATTTATGTCTGTAATTCTACCATCTTTTCCCATAGAGACCTTTGAATGGAATTTTAGTACTGTGCTTACTGTTCTCAGCTGATTTGGTATTGAGACAATTTTTCAAAATTAAGAAACAATATTAAATACTTGTTGCATTTCCAAAACACTGGTGTAATATTTAAAAAACTCTTGAGATTTCACTGAATTTGGTTTTTAAAGCAATAGGAAATTATTTTAAGCCTAAATTTTATGGAAGATCAATGCATTAAACAGATATAGATTGTTGACCTCTTTTTCAGACTGCACTTCACTGTGATTTAATCACATTAGTTATATCTTCATGTTAAGACAGCCCCAGAAATTCTGATTAAATACAATTCAAGTTTATCTTTCAGTAAGAATCTCAAATGATTCAATTCAAGGGCTCTTTCTTAATCTTGAATCCACAATTCTAAGAATGCACTGTTTCTCTATATTTCTTCATATATAAATTTATCCATGCATTTTCTCCCTCCTACTCTCTCTCTCTCTCCTAAAGGTATCTGTAAATGAAAATTTTCTGGATTGTATAAATATATATTAATATGCAAAATATATTTAATGTTTCAAAAAATAGAAATGTATTCAAAATTTAAAAAATCATACTCAGAAAAATAGAATAAACTTGGATGGCTTTGTAACTTATCTCACACTAAAGATATTTATTATGAATAATGTCACAAATATATTATCAAAGAGATATTGTAAAATTCAATATATGTGAAAAAAAATCTTTCTCAGTATTTCTATATTTTATATATCAGTTCAGTTCAGTCACTCAGTCGTGTCCGACTCTGCGACCCCATGAATGGCACATGTCAGGCCTCCCTGTCCATCACCAAGTCCTGGAGTTTACCGAAACTCATGTCCATTGAGTCGGTGATGCCATCCAGCCATCTCATCCTCTGTTTTCTCCTTCTCCTCCTTCCCTCAATCTTTCCCAGCATCAAGGTCTTTTCCAGTGAGTCAACTATTTGCATGAGGTGGCCAAAGTATTGGAGTTTCAGCTTCAGCATCAGTCCTTCCAATGAACACCCAGGATTGATCTCCTTTAGAATCGACTGGTTGGATCTCCTTGAAGTCCAAGGGACTCTCGAGAGTCTTCTCCAACACCACAATTCAAAAGCATCAATTCTTTGGCGCTCAGGTTTCTTCACAGTCCAACTCTCACATCCATACATGACCACTGGAAAAACCATAGCCTTGACTAGACGGACTTTTGTGGGCAAAGTAATGTCTCTGCTTTTGAATATGCTATCTAGGTTGGTCATAACTTCCCTTCCAAGGAGTAAGCACCTTTTCACTTCATGACTGCCATCACCTTCCACAGTGATTTTGGAGCCCCCGAGAATCCCAGGGACGGGGGAGACTGGTGGGCTGCAGTCCATGGGGTTGCTAAGAGTCGGACACGACTGAGCGACTTCCCTTTCACTTTTCACTTTCATGCATTGGAGAAGGAAATGGCAACCCACTCCAGTGTTCTTGCCTGGAGAATCCCAGGGGCGGCGGAGCCTGGTGGGCTGCCGTCTCTGGGGTCGCACAGAGTCAGACACGACTGAAGTGACTTAGCAGTGGCAGCAGCAAAGATAAAGTCAGTACTGTTTCCACTGTTTCCCCATCTATTTGCCATGAAGTGATGGGACCAGATGCCATGATCTTCATTTTCTGAATGTTGAGCATTAAGCCAACTTTTTCACTCTCCATAGGTACTTTCATTTGCATTATCTTGATTTTTCACCATGTCACTTTGCATGGTCGTAAATTAGAAAAAGTAAACTAAGTATTTGAGGGGGGATTACCTAATATTAGATTTCTTAGAATATGATTTAATTTGATTGACTTGTGGTCTGGAAAAAGTAACAGCTTGCTTAAATGTGTGTAAAATACAAATGTAAGCATGCCTCAGCTCATAAGCATGATGAATTAACAAAGTATGAAATAGTTTCTCATCAATGACTATCTGTTGTAACATCATACCTGATGTTTTCTATTGAGCTTTTTTTTTTTTCTGACACTGTATCCTATGAAAATAAGTTATATATTTGCATCAAATTGTATGCAATGCACATCAGACTAATCTTTCAAACTTGTCACTTTCCAAAAGAGTAATAAATCAATGGATATATGTGATTTTGCTCCATTATTCAAACATAATCGGCTCACTGGAATGTGTTGAGTACATTTAGGTGAAACATGATTGATAGCCTTTGAATAAAACTCTACTGATATTGCCATCTCAATATTGTACTTCTTAATCTGTGTTATTTATTTTAAAACATATTCATATTTCAGAAAGAAGCAGTATATTCTAACTTCAGTGATGGAACATTAATTGTACAGTCATGTATGACATATGGTCTCATCAAATATCACCCTCAGAATTTCATGTATACATTTGTTTTTCCTGTCTGAGAAGTGGTCTTTAATAAGGCAGTGTACAGTCTTATCACTGACAAAATTGAAGAGTATAAATATAAATCACAGAACCACTTTTTATGCTTTATAGACAATGAAAGTGAAAGCATTAGTAGCTCAGTCCTGTCCAACTCTTTGCAACCCCATGGACTGTAGTCGCTCATGCTTCTCTGTCCATAGGATTCTCCAGACAAGAATACTGGAGTAGGTTATCACTTTCTTCTCCAGGGGATCTTCCCGACCCAGGGACTGAATCTCGGTCTCCTGTACTGCAGGGGGACTCTTTACCATTTAAACAATCAAGCCCAAATATACTCAAAAAATTAAGAAGGTTAACAAATGTAATTTTACCAAATATTCTGGGAGAAATATGCTCTTGGATATTTCCCAAAAATGTTTGAATTGTTGGAGGAGAAATATTCTGTTTCCTGAATTATCTCTGGCCTCACATGATCTAATTATCTCTTTTAAGCCCCCAATCCCATTTTTTCAAAGCCATTCAACATAAAGAATGTTAGAATCAAAATAGCCTGTGAACATTATATCTCACACAACCTAATTAAGAGACAAGGAAAACATAGAGTAGTTTTTAAATTTCTTTGGAGATTTCATTGTTGGAGTAAATAGAATTTAGTCAATGGTTGTTCTTTAACAAAATTGTATAGGTTGAAATCTTACTTCAAGAACTACTAACTCTGAACCTTGAACACATTTATATACAGGGAGAGTTCTTGCATCATAAGTTTTTTGTGAGGACTAAAGAAATTTGTATGTGTGACATATTTGTATATGTAAAAAACAGTGCTTGAAATATAGCATTTAAAAAAAAAGTTTAACTTAGTTTTACCTGGCTCCTTAGATATATACAAATCACCACTAGCATTGCTTTTTTTTAAATGTATATTTATTAGCACTTGTTCTATCTGTTAAAATATATGATCATGTCTTTTACAGGGGAAAAAATATTTCTTCTGTTAGGGTTCATTAGTTGCTGTTGTTTTCTTCTGTGGAAATATGGTATTGGAGTGGTCAAGAGAAACTCTAGCCAATGTCATTAACTCTCAGGTAGGAGAGACACATAATCAAGGGAGAGCATTCTTATTTCTTAAACAATACTTTATTTTTTTAAAAATAGAAGTGTAGTTGATGTACAATATTATGTTAGTTCCAAGCGTAGTACATAATAATTTGCATACACTATGTAATGATCACTATGATAAATCTAATAACTATCTGTTCCCCTACAAAGTTATAGTATTATTGACTATATTCCTTATCTGTGTGTTATACCTCTGTGACTTATTTATTACCTATATAGAGAAAGATTTTTTTACCTCTTCATTCCCATCACCTAGTTTGTTACTCCTTCAACCCCCTCATTTGGGCCACCATACTCATTCTCTGTATGAATCAGTCTGTTTTCATCTTGTATTGCTTGTTTTGTTTTTTAGATTCTACATTTAAGTGAGATCATGCAGTATTTTTCTTTCTCTGACTTACTTCACTTAGCACAATACTGTCCAGATCTATCCATGTTGCTGCAAATGGCAAGATTTCACTTTATAGTGAAACAGTGTTCCCTTGAATGCATATACCTTGTCTTCTTCATCTATTCCTCTATGAATGAACGCTTCTTCTTCATCTATTCCTCTATGGATGGACATTTTGGTTGTTTCAATATCTTAATTATTGTACATGATACTTCAATTAATGTTAAAGTGCATCTATCTTTTAAAGTTTTTCTTTATTTAGATAAATACACAGAAGTGGAGCAGCTGGATCACATAACAATTCTACTTTCAAGTTTTTGAGAAACTTCCATATGGTTTTCCATATTGGTTGTACCAATTTATATTCCTATCAACAGTGGATGCACAAAGATTCCTTTTTCTCTGTGTTTTCTCCAATACTTGTTGTCTGTCTTTTGGATAATAAAAAGTTCTGATGAGTGCAAGGTGATACCTCATTGTAGTTTTTCACATGTAATTCCCTGATAATTAAGGATGTTGAACATATTTGTATGGAACCTGTGCCTTATGGATATATTCTTTGGAAAAATGTCTGTTCATGTCCTCTGCCCATTTTTTTTTTTTTTTTAGGTAAGATTGTTTTTACAACGTTGAGTTGTATTAGTTCTTCATATATTTTGGATATCAATCCCTTACTAAACATATCATTTGAAAATACATTCTCTCATTCAATGGCTGTCTTTTTATTTTGTTGAAAGTTTCCTTCCATGTGCGAAAGCTTTTATGTAGTTCCATTTATTTACTTTAGCATTTTGTTGCCTTGCCTGAGGAGAAATGTCAAAAAACATATAGCCTATGTTTTCTTCTAGAACTTTTTTCTCAAGTCTTACATATAAGACTTTAATCCATTTTGAGTTTATTTTTTGTTTGCTGTGAGAAAGTCCAATTTGATTATTATGCATGTAGCTGTTCAGTTTTAAACACCACTTAGTGAAGATATGGTCTCTTCCCAATTGTATAGTTTGGCCTCTGTTGTCATAGATATTTGACTGTATAAGTTTAGGTTTATTGCTGTATTTGCTTTTCTATTTCATTGATTTATGCATCTATTTTTGTGTAGGTGCCATAATGTTTCAATCACTATAACTTTGTAATATAGTTTGAAGTCAAGAATTATGATACTTCTAGCTTTAGTATTTTTTCTCAAAAATGATTTGGCCATCTGGGATCTTTTGTGTTTCTATACAAATTTTAGAATTGTTCTTTTTCTGTGAAAAATACCAAGGTATTTTGATAATAATTATATTAAATCTGTAGATTGTCTTGGGGAATACTTGTATTCAAAAATATTAATTCATCCAATCCACAAGGTTGGTGTATCTTTCTATTTGCTTGTTTCTTCAAACTCTTTCATCAGTGTGTTATAGTTTTTTGAGTATACTATTTTTGCTTCCTTGCTTAGATTTATTTCTAAGATGTTATTTTAGTTCAGTTTCTAAGTTGCGTTCAACTCTGTGACCCCTGACCTGCAGCATATCAGGCTTCCTTGTTCTCCATTATCTCCGGAGCTGCTCAAACCCATGTTCATTGAACCAGTGATGCCATCCAACTGTTTCATCCTCTGTCACCCCCTTTTCCTCTTGACCTCAATCTTTCCCATCATCAGGGTCTTTTCTAATGAATTGACACTTCACATCAGGTAGTCAAAATATTGGAACTTCAGCTTCAGCATCAGTCCTTCCAATGAATATTCAAGATTGATTTCCTTTAGGATTGACTGGTTTGATCTCCTTGCTGTCCAAGAACCTCTTAAGAGTCTTCTCCAACACAAGCTATTCCTTTTGATGTAATTTTAAATGGGATTGCTTTCATTTTTTCTTTCTGATAATTCACTGTTTTAGAATAAAATACAGCAAATTTCTAGAATTCATCCTAGGATTTATAGAATTCTGTGAATTGATAAAATTCTTAAAATTTATAGAACTTATAGAATTCTATATCCTGCAAATTTATAGAACTCATTTATTAGTAGAAAATTCTGAAAGAGATGGGAATACCAGACCACCTGACCTGCCTCTTGAGAAACCTATATGCAGATTAGGAAGCAACAGTTAGAACTGGACATGGAATAACAGACTGGTTCCAAATAGGAAAAGGAGCACGTCAAGGCTGTATATTGTCACCCTGCTTATTTAACTTATATGCAGAGTACACCATGAGAAACGCTGGACTGGAAGAAACACAAGCTGGAATCAAGATTCCCAGGAGAAATATCAATAACCTCAGATATGCAGATGACACCACCCTTATGGCAGAAAGTGAAGAGGAACTAAAAAGCCTTCTGATGAAAGTGAAAGAGGAGAGTGAAAAAGTTGGCTTAAAGCTCAACATTCAGAAAACAAAGATCATGGCATCTGGGCCCATCACTTCATGGGAAATAGCTGCGGAAACAGTGGAAACAGTGCCTGACTTTATTTTTTGGGGCTCCAAAATCACTGTAGATGGTGATTGCAGCCATGAAATTAAAAGATGCTTACTCCTTGGAAGGAAGGTTATGACCAGTCTACATAGCATATTAAAAGCAGAGACAGTACTGTGCCAAGAAAGGTCTGTCTAGTCAAGGCTATGGTTTTTCCAGTGGTCATGTATGGATGTGAGAGTTGGACTGTGAAGAAAGCTGAGCACTGAAGAATTGATGCTTTTGAACTGTGGTATTGGAGAAGACTCTTGAGAGTCCCTTGGACTGCAAGGAGATCCAACCAGTCCATTCTAAAGGAGATCAGTCCTGGGTGTTCTTTGAAAGGAATGATGCTAAAGTTTAAACTCCAGTATTTGACCACCTCACGCGAAGAACTGACTCATTGGAAAAGAGTCTGATGTTGCGAGGGATTGGGGGCAGGAGGAGAAGGGGACGACAGAGGGTGAGATAGCTGAATGGCATCACCGACTCGATGGACGTGAGTTTGACTGAACTTATGGGGTCGCAAAATGTCGGACACAACTGAGCAACTGAATTGAACTGAACTGATGATCAACTTGATATGAATCACTTGATATCAACCTTTCAATGTATTGTTGAATTCTACTTGCTAATATTTTGTTGAGGATTTTTACATCTTATTTATCAAAAAAGTTATATTGACCTGAAATTGTGTGTGTGTGTGTGTTGTGTTTGTCTCATTTTAGTATCGGTATGATGCTGCTCTTATAAAATAAATTCAGAAGAATCCGTTCCTATTCAATTTTTTTGGCATAGTTTGAGAAGGATGAATGTTAGCTTGTATTTAAAGTTTGGTAGTTTTCAAATGTTAAACAATTTAATCTTGAACTTATTTATTGGGAGTTTTATATTATTGATTCAACTTCACTATTGGAAATTGTTCTGTTCATAATTTTTCATTTTTTCCTGATTTAGTTTTGGGAGATTTTATTTTCCAGGGAATTAATCTAATTTTTCTAGATTGTTTATTTTATTGACATATAATTGTTTGAATTAATCTCACAATCCATTTTTCTTTTTTTCTGAATTGTAAGATGTAACTTCTCTTTCATTTCTGATTTCATTTATTTCAGCTCACTCTTTTTAATTTATCCTTGCTAAGTATGGCCAGAGTTTTATCAGTTTTATTTATCTTTTCAAAGATGTAGCTCTTAGTTTCATTGTTCTTTTAACTTGTTTTTAGCTTCTATTTCATTTATTTCTGCTCTGATCTTTACCATTTTTTCGTTCTACAAATTTTGTTTGTTCTTTATCTAGTTCCTTTTGATGTAACTTTAGATTGTTTGAGGTTTTTGCTTGTTTAATTTTCATTTTTAATTGGAGGATATTTACTCAACAATATTGTGTTTGTTTCGGCCATACATCAAGATGAATCAGGCATTGATACACATATGTCCCTTCCCTCTTGAGTCTCCCTCCCACCTCCCATCCTTCTAAGTTGTCACAGAGCACAAGTTTGAGCTCCATGAATCTTACAGCAAATTCCCATGGCTATCTAATTTATATATGGTAGTGTATATGTTTCACCATTACTCTTTCAATTTGTCCCTCCCTCTCCTTCCTCCATTGTGTCCACAAGTCTGTTCTCTATGTTTCTGTTTCCACTGGTGTACTGCAAATAGATTCACCAGTATCATCTTTTTAGATTCCATACATATTCATTAATATACAATATTTTTTTCCTCTTTCTGACTTACTTCACTCTGTATAATAGGCTCTAGGTCCATCCACTTCATTAGAATGGACTAAAATGTGTTCCATTTAATGGCTGGGTAATATTCCATTTATATACATTCTGCAGTTTCTTTTATTTTTTTTATTATTTTTAGTATAAATTTATTTATTTTAATTGGAGGTTAGTTACTTTACAATATTGTATTGGTTTTGCCATACATCAACATGTATCCACCACAGGTATACACGTGTTCCCCATTCTGAACCCCCCTCCCTCCTCCTTCCCCGTACCATCCCTCTGGGTTGTCCCAGTGCACCAGCCCCAAGCTTCCAGTATGGTGCATTAAACCTGGACTGGCGATTCATTTCTTATATGATATTATACATGTTTCAATGCCATTGTCCCAGCTCATCCTGGGAATGCAAACTAGTACAGCCATTATGGAGAACAGTGTGGAAATTCCTTGAAAAACTACAAATAGAACTGCCTTATGACCCAGCAATCCCACTGCTGTGCATACACACCGAGGAAACCAGAACTGAAGAGACACATGTACCCCAGTGTTCATCGCATCACTGTTTATAATAGCCAGGACATGGAAGCAACCTAGATGTCCATCAGCAGATGAATGGATAAGAAAGCTGTGGTACATATACACAATGGAGTATTACTCAGCCATTAAAAAGAATACATTTGAATCAGTTCTAATGAGGTGGATGAAACTGGAGCCTATTATACAGAGTGAAGTAAGCCAGAAAGAAAAACATCAATACAGTATACTAATGCATATATGTGGAATTTAGAAAGATGATAATGATAACCCTGTATGTGAGACAGCAAAAGAGACTCAGATGTATAGAACAGTCTTTTGGACTCTGTGGGAGAGGTAGAGGGTGGCATTCCCCTGCTTCTTTATCCATTCATCTGTCAATGGACATCTAGGTTGTTTCCATGTTCTATCTATTGTAAATAGTGCTGCAATGAACATTAAGATACCTGTCTTTTTCAATTATGGCTTCCTAAGGAAACACTGCCAGACTTTATTTTTTTGGGCTCCAAAATCACTGCAGATGGTGACTGCAGCCATGAAATTAAAAGACGCTTACTCCTTGGAAGAAAAGTTATGACCAACCTAGATAGCATATTCAAAACCAGAGACATTACTGTGCTGACTAAGGTCCGTCTAGTCAAGGCGATGGGTTTTCCTGTGGTCATGTATGGATGTAAGAGTTGGACTGTGAAGAAGGCTGAGTGCCGAAGAATTGATGCTTTTGAACTGTGGTGTTGGAGAAGACTCTTGAGAATCCCTTGGACTGCAAGGAGAGCCAACCAGTCCATTCTGAAGGAGATCAGTCCTGGGATTTCTTTGGAAGGAATGATGCTAAAGCTGAAACTCTAGTACTTTGGCCCCTCATGCAAAGAGTTGACTCACTGGAAAAGACTCTGATGCTGGGAGGGATTGGGGGCAGGAGGAGAAGGGGATGACAGAGGATGAGATGGCTGGATGGCATCACTGACTCAATGGACTTGAGTCTGAGTGAACTTCGGGAGTTGCTGATGGACAAGGAGGCCTGACGTGCTGCAATTCATGGGGTCACATACAGTCGGACATGACTGAGTGACTGAACTGAGCTAAACTAAAGGATATGTGCCCAATAGTGGGATTATTGGGTGATTTGATAATTTTATTACTAGATTTTTAAGAAATCTCTGTACTGTTCTCCATAGTGGCTGTATCAATTTTCATTCCCACCAACAGTGCAAGAGGCTTCCTTTTTACCACACTCTCTCCAGCATTTATTATTTGTAGATTTCTTGATGATGGCCATTCTGTCCAGTGTGAGTTGATACCTCACTGTAATTTTTATCTGCATTTCTCTAATAATGAGTGATGTTAAGCATTTTTTCATGTATTTATTAGCCATCTGTTTGTTTTCTTTGGAGAAATGTCTGTTTAGGTCATCTGCCACTCTTTGATTGGGCTGTTTGGTTTTCTCCTATTGAGCAGTATGAGCTACTTGTGTATTTTGGAGATTGCTTCTTTGTCAGTAGATTCATTTGCTATTATTTTCTCCCATTCTGAGAGTTTTGTTTTTTTTAAAGTTAAGTTTTGATTTTTTTTTAATTTTTATTTTTACCTTATTTTACTTTACAATACTGTATTGGTTTTGGCATACTTTGACATGAATCTGCCATGGGTGTACATGAGCTCCCAAACATGAACCCCCCTCCCACAAGTTTAATTAGGTCCTACTTGGTTTATTTCTGTTTTTATTTCCATTATTCTAGAGAGTGGGCCACAGATGATCTTGCTGTGATTTATGTCGAGGAGTACACTGTTTATCATATCCTCTAGGAGCTTTATAGTTTCTGGCCTTATATTTAAGTCTTTAATCCATTTTGAGTTTATTTTTGTCTATGGTGTTATGAGGTGTTCTAGTTTCATTCTTTTACATCTAGCTGTACAGTTTTTGCAGCACCACTTATTGAAAAGTCTGTCTTTTATCCATGTAATCTAATGTGTTAAGGCCAACATTTCCTTATTGATATTCAGCCTGATGATTTATTCATTGATATAACTGTGATGTTAAAGCCCCCTAGTATTATTGTATTAATGTCAATTTTCCCCTTTATATTTGTTAATATTGGCTTTATGAATTTGAATGTTCCTTTGTTGATTGTATGTATATATACAATTGCTAAATTATCTTGTTCGGTTGACCCCTTTATTTTATACAACGTTCTTCTTTGCCTCTTCTTACAATACTTGTTTTAAAGTCTATGTTGTCTGATGTAAGTATATAGCTTCCTTTTTTTTTTCCCATTTGAGTAAAATATCAATTTCCATCTGCTCACCTTCAGTCTTAATGTGCTTTTAGATCTGAAATGAGTTACTTGTAGGTAACATATGCATAGGTCTTCTTTTATTCATTCAGCAACTCTATGTCTTTTAACTGGGGTATTGTGTCCATTTACATTTAAAGTAATTATTCATAGGCATATACTTACTGCCGTTTTGTTGATTATTTTCCAGTTGTTTTTGTAGTTTCATTGGTGGTGGTATTAGTGTTGGTAGTGTTCATCTTTTGCTCTCTTCCTGTATGATTTGATAGCTATCTTCAGTGTTATGTATAGAGTCCTTCATCTTTATGTATGTTTGTATGTATGTTGTAAGTTTTAGGTTTATGATTACCATGAAGTTTACATTCAACAATGTACATGAAAGAAAAAAAAAATGTACATGTACTTGTTTTAAGTTGATGATCTATTAAATTCAAACCAATTCTAACCAGCCTACATTTTTATTCCTCCTTCCCACTTTAAACGTTATTTTTGTCAAATTTTGCATCTTTCTGTCTTGTACATCCCATAATAATTTGTTGAAGATATAGTTGACTTTATTGCTGTCTTTTAAGCTTCTTAATAGCCTTATAAGTGATTGACTCACTCTCTACTGTATGTTTGACTTTACCACTGATTTTTAATTATTTTTATCACTTTCATATTTCTGATTTTGGTCTTTTCTGCTTTGAGAAGTCAATTTTACATTACTTGTATAGCCAGTTTAGTGGTGTTGAACTCTTTATCTTGGCTAATATAGTAGAGGACTGCCTATGTATTCTTAAACCTATATACAAGATATTTATTAAAAATTAGAAATTATTTTAACTTTTTTGTGACTTTAGTAAATTATAATGTTAATGTTGAACAAGTAGTCTTATTCTATTAATAACTCATGTGTGTGGGTGTGTTCAGTCATGTCCACCTCTTTGCTACCCCATGGACTGTAGCCCACCAGGCTCACATATTTGGGGAAAATATCCAATACTATATTTCTCCCATGACTTTTGCTAAATATTTTTGCTAAGCTTATTAATTTATATATATATTATATATATATATATATATATATATAAGCATTACAGGATGCTTGGGGCTGGTGCACTGGGATGAACCAGAGGGATGGTATGAGGAGGGAGGTGGGAGAGGGGTTTAGGATGGCAAACACATGTACACCCATGGCAAATTCATGTTGATATATGGCAAAACCAATACAATATTGTAAAAAAATAAAAAAAATAAATGTTAAAAAAAACATTTTAAAGGAACATTCTGTAATATTTATTAGAATTAGAAGACAAAATTAAAGATGATTGCTTCTTGTCAGGAAAGCTATTACAAACCTAGGCAGTATGTTAAAAAGCAAAGATATTACTTTGCCAACAGAGGTCCATATAGTCAAGGCCACTATATGGACCTTCCCACTAGTCATGTACAGTTATGAGAGCTGGATAATAAAGAAACCAGAGCACTGAAGAATGATGTTTTTGAACTGTGGTATCAGACAAGACTTTTGAGAGTCCCTTGGAAAGCAAGGTGATCAAAGCAGTCAATCCTAAAGGAAATAATCCCTCAGTATTCATTGGAAAGAGTGATGCTGAGGCCAAAGCTCTAATACTTTGGCCACCTGGTGCAAACAATCAACTCATTGGAAAAGACCCTGATGCTGGAAAAGATTGAAGGCAGAAATAGTAATGGGTAACAGAAGATGAGATGGTTAGATGGCATAACCAATGCAATGGACATGAACTTGGGAAAACTCCAGGAGATAGTGACAGACAGGGAAGCCTGGAATGCTGGAGTTCATAAGGTTGTGAAGAGTCAGACAGGACTTGGTGACTGACCAACAACAATAGCAATACTTATTTATACTGTTTATTTGCTAATAATACAATTATACACTCCCTTATTAACTATTGCTATTAATAGTTTTATTACATGTGAAAAAGTTTGTGCATATGTCTTTCAGTAGAGAAAAAGTTGATCCTAGAAGTAGCTGATACCATTACCATTGTTAAATCTAAACCTAACTACTTGTTTATTGCTAAGGTTACTTTAAGCTTTTTATCTTTAATCATCCATCACTCCCCACATGAAATTACTATTCATATCTTTATTAGAAAACCAGAGTTATACATCCCTCTCATTTCCTTAATAAAGAATAAAAGCATATAAAAAACAATTCTATAAATGGTTTGTGTGTGAAAATGTATAAGCTTAGGATTATGGAAACTTTTAAATCAATACACTAATGAGCCATGTCCTCTATACAACCAAATATTCACTGCTGCTGCTACTAAGTCACTTCAGTTGTGTCTGACTCTGTGCGACCCCATAGATGGCAGCCCCTCCTTATGCACTTCTGCAACCTACTTTACAGTACTGGGACTACTTGTAGACAATTTAGCACAATGAAGCTTTAGTTAAACAACGTCCTTGAGTGGGTAGCCATTCCCTTCTCCAGGGGATCTTCTCTACCCAGGGATCAAACCCAGGTCTCCTGCATTTCAGGCAGATTATCTACCATCTGAAACCCCAGGGAAGCCCAAGAATACTAGAGTGGGTAGCCTATCATTTCTCCAGTAGATCTTCCCAATCCAGGAATCAAATCAGGGTCTCCTGCATTTCAGGCAGATTCTTTACCAATTGAGCTACCAGGGAAGCTAAAATTGTTCAGCAGATCTAAATAACTTTCCAACATTTCAAAAATAATTTTAAGATTATTATTAGTAAAAGCATAACACAAAATTTTCATTGTTTTTATCAGTTATGCTTCAAAATAGAAAGAGATCTTTTGAGGCCATCCAATTATGTCCTTTTAAGTAAACATATTTTTCTTTGGTAGATCCATAGAAGAAAACTTGTCACATTCTCTATGCTTTCCAATTTCAATAGTTTCTTTTCAAATGGCTTTCAATAAATTTGATATTGATCAGTTTAGCTTCTTTCCTTATTTCAGGAAAATAAAAATGAGCTGGTAATACTTTTTTTTCATTATCATGCTATATATTAAAATGAAATTACAGAATTCACTTCCCCCCCCCAATAATACTTCTAGTCATCTTAAAAATCTTTGATTAATATTTCTGGCTTTGCTTGAATTCATTACAGAATTGTTCTTGATCAGAAAATGGTGCAATGAACAAAATCTGACT
The DNA here is from genome assembly GCF_023091745.1 of Budorcas taxicolor. Taxonomy (NCBI): domain Eukaryota; kingdom Metazoa; phylum Chordata; class Mammalia; order Artiodactyla; family Bovidae; genus Budorcas; species Budorcas taxicolor. The sequence goes on from NC_068910.1 coordinate 78,425,030, forward strand.
TTGACCATTTGATAATGCACATGAATTGTCACATAAACAATGGGTTAATAAATGTCTGTTTACCAGATAAATGATTAATTGAAATGATTAAACCCTTTGGCCATTAAGGCCAGAGCCAGGCAGCATAAGCTTGAACACAGCTTTAATTTCTTCATTTATTAAATGGCTTTTCTAATTGTAAATACTTAAAGGGCTTTTTGAAAAATAAATCAATTGCTATGGGTATAGCACCTAGAATACTGACTGGTCAACAGTAATCAATATAGAAGGATGTAAGTTTGAAAATATTAAGATTTAAACAAACAATCAAAAATAAATATATGATTTGAAAGTAAATGTGCATCTCTACAAGATGAGGCTCCAAAACAAACAAACATATTTGGCTTTAAATTGCTAGTCTTATATTCTTAAAATGAAATTAAAAATACAAGAATTCTGATTTGTATGAAAATCTTCTCATATATTTATGTAGTCCTACTCAATAAGAGTGTCTTATCAACCTCACTATAAAAAAATTCCTTAAAATGATTAAAAAAAAAAAGTGTGTGAGTGTGTGATTTCACATTCCATCTCCTAGGCTATGCAGAATGATTATATAGGTCAGGGGTCTGCAAACAAGCCCTCTCACCCAGATTCATCTCAGAGCTTCTTTTGCAAGTAAAATATTATTGGAAAATGTTCATGCTGAATCCTTTACACACCGTCTGTGGCTGCTTTCATATTACCATGTTAGAGGTGATTAGTTGTGAAAGAAGCCCATTATAGTGAAATGATTTACTATCTGTCCCTTTATAAAAATTATTTACAGATACCTAGTGTCAATAATAAAGAAGAAAATAAGCAGGAATAGACTATATTGCTGAACATATCTGAATTATGGAAAACTAATAAACTCCTACTTTTAGAAATTTTGAATAAAATGTATAATCCATTAAAGACATTTGCATGTAGATCTAAGAACTGAAAAAAATGATTGCTCTTCTTTAAAACTGAGCAGGCTTACTCTGGAATGTAAATTTCCTCCATATATTCAGGCCGTTTTACAAGCACAAAAGTAGATGTTAAAGTTAGGGTATATTTAGATAACATATACAAGTGAAAATGAAAGTGAAGTAGCTCAGTCTTGTCCGACTCTTTGCGTCCCCATGGACTGTAGACTACCAGTCCCCTCCATCCATAGGATTTTGCAGGCAAGAATATTGGAGTAGGTTGCCATTTCCTTCTTCAAGAGACCTTCCCATCCAGGTATTGAATCCGGGTCTCCCACATTGTAGGCAGACACTTTACCATCTGAGCCATCAGGGAAGTTAATGTTGAATACAATATGTTGAATGTAGCAATCATCTAAAATATGAGATTAGTTATATGTTATGTAATAAAGCAAATCTCAACATATTTCATGGAGTAGAAGTCACAGATTTTGTGCAAACTTTCTTCTCAGACACCCATAATAAAAACAATGAAAGCAAAGCAAATAATTACAGATATTTCAAATTAAATTGTAAAATTCCAAAAGTTATCAAATATTCAGTTCAATTGAGGTCAGTTGCTCAGTCGTGTCACACTCTTCGCGACCCCATGAATTGCAGCATGCCAGGCCTCCCTGTCCATCACCAACTCCAGGAGTTTACTCAAACTCATGTCCATTGGGTTGGTGATGCCATCGAGCCATCCCATCCTCTGTGGTCCCCTTCTCCTCCTGCCCCCAATCCCTCCCAGCATTAGAGTCTTTTCCAATGAGTTGACTCTTCGCATGAGATGGCCAAAGTATTGGAGTTTCAGCTTTAGCATCAATCCTTCCAAAGAACACCCAGGACTGACGTCCTTTAAAATGAACTGGTTGGATCTCCTTGAAGTCCAAGGGACTCTCAAGAGTCTTCTCCAACACCACAGTTCAAAAGCATCAATTCTTTGGCACTCAGCTTTCTTCACAGTCCAACTGTCACATCCATACATGACCAAGGGAAAAACCATAGCCTTGACTAGATGGACCTTTGTTGGCAAAGTAGTCTCTGCTTTTGAACATGCTATCTAGGTTGGTCATAACTTTCCTTCCAAGGAATAAGCGTCTTTTAATTTCAGGATTTCAATCACCATCTGCAGTGATTTTGGAACGCCCCCAAGTAAAGTCTTACAATGTTTCCACTCTTTCCACATCTATTTCCCATGAAGTGTTGGGACCAGATACAATGATCTTCGTTTTCTGAATGTTGAGCTTTAAGCCAACTTTTTCAAGTTCATCAAGAGGCTTTTTAGCTCCTCTTCAATTTCTGCCTAAGGGTGGCATCATCTGCATATGTGAGGTTATTGATATTTCTGTCGGCAATCTTGATTCCAGCTTGTGTACTTCCAGCCCAGCATTTCTCATGCTGTACTCTGAATATAAGTTGAATAAGCAGGGTGACAATATACAGCCCTGACGTACTTCTTTTCCTATTTGGAACCAGTCTGTTCCATGTCCAGTTCTAACTGTTGCTTCCTGACCTGCATATAGGTTTCTCAAGAGGCAGGTCAGGTGGTCTGGTATTCCCATCCCTTTCAGAATTCTCAACAGTTTATTGTGATCCACACAATCAAAACATTTGGCATAGTCAATAAAGCAGAAATAGATGTTTTTCTGGAACTCTCTTGCTTTCTTGATGATCCAGAGGATGATGGCAATTGGACCTCTGGTTCCTCTGCCTTTTCTAAAACCAGCTTGAACATATGGAAGTTCACGGTACATGGTTTGCTTGGAGAATTTTGAGCATTACTTTTCTAGCGTCTGAGATGAGTGCAATTGTGTGGTAGTTTGAGCATTTTTTGGCATTGCCTTTCTCTGGGATTGGAATGAAAACTGACTGTTTCCAGTCCTGTGGCCACTGCTGAGTTTTCCAAATTTGCTGGCATATTGAGTGCAGCACTTTAATAGCATCATCTTTCAGGATTTGAAATAGCTCAACTGGAATTCCATCACCTCCACTAGCTTTGTTTATAGTCACGCTTTCTAAGGCCCACTTGACTTCACATTCCAGGATGTCTGGCTCTAGGTGAGTGATCATACCATCGAGATTATCTGGCTCATGAAGATTTTTTTGTATAGTTCTGTGTATTCTTGCCACCTCTTCTTAATATATCTTCTGCTTCTGTTAGCTCCATCCCATCTCTGTCCCTTATCGAGCCCAACTTTCCCTAAATGTTACCTTGGTATCTCTAATTTTCTTGAAGAGATCTCTAGTCTTTCCCATTCTGTTGTTTTCCTCTATTTCTTTGCATTGGTCACTGAAGAAGGCTTTCTTGTCTCTCTTTGCTCTTCTTTGGAACTCTGCCTTCACATGCTTATATCTTTCCTTTTCTCCTTTGCTTTTCACTTCTCTTCTTTTCACAGCTATTTGCAAGCCCTCCTCAGACAGCCATTTTGTTCTTTAGCATTTCTTTTCCATGGGGATGGTCTTGATTCCTGTAACCTGTACAATGTCATGAACCTCCATTGATAGTTCATCAGGCACTCTGTCTATCAGATCTAGTCCCTTAAATCTATTTCTCACTTTCACTGTATAATCATAAGGGATTTGATTTAGGTCATACCTGAATGAGCTAGTGGTTTTCCCTACTTTCTTCAATTTAATCTGAATATGGCAATAAGGTGTTCATTATCTGAGCCACAGTAAGCTCCAGGTCTTGTTTTTGCTGATTGTGTAGAGCTTCTCAGTCTTTGGCTGCAAAGAATATAATCAATCTGATTTCAGTGTTGACCATCTGGTGTTGTCCATGTGTAGAGTCTTATCTTGTGTTGTTGGAAGAGGGTGTTTTCTATGCCCAGTGCATTCTCTTGGCAAAAGTCTATTAGCCTTTGCCCTGCTTCATTCCATACTCCGAGGCCAAATTTGCCTGTTACCCCAGGTGTTTCTTGACTTCCTACTTTTGCTTTCCAGTGCCCTATAAGGAAAAAAGACATCTTTTTGGGGTATTAGTTCTAAAAGGTCTTGTAGGTCTTCATAGAATCCTTCAACTTCTGCTTCTTCAGGTGTTACTCGTTGGGGCATAGACTTGGATTACCGTGATATTGAATGGTTTGCCTTGGAAACGAACAGAGATCATTCTGTCGTTTTTGAGATTGCATCCAAATACTGTACTTTGGACTCTTTTGTTGACCATGATAGCTACTCCATTTCTTTTAAGGGATTCCTGCCCACAGTAGTAGATATAATGGTCATCTGAGTTAAATTCACCCATTCCAGTCCATTTTAATTCACTGATTCCTAGAATATCCACGTTCACTCTTGCCATCTCCTGTTTGACCACTTCCAATTTGCCTTGATTCATGGATCTAACATTCCAGGTCCTTTGCAATATTGTTCCTTATAGCATCGGAGGTTGCTTGTTTCACCAGTCACATCCACAACTGGGTATTGTTTTTGCTTTGGCTCCATCCCTTCATTCTTTCTGGAGTTATTTCTCCACTGATCTCCAGTAGCATATTGGGCACTTACCGACCTGGGGAGCCTTTCAGTATCCTATCATTTTGCCTTTTTGTACTGTTCATGAGGTTTTCAAGGCAAGAATACTGAAGTGGCTTGACATTCCTTTCTCCAGTGGACCACATTCTGTCAGACTTCTCCACCATGACCCGCCCACCTTGGGTGGCCTCACATGGCATGGCTTAGTTTCATTGAGTTAGACAAGACTGTGGTCCATGTGATCAGATTGACTAGTTTTCTGTGATTATGGTTTTAGTGTCTGCCCTCTGATGCCCTCTTTCAACACCTACCGTCTTACTTGTGTTTCTCTTACCTTGGATGTGGGGTGTCTCTTCACGGCTGCTCCAGCAAAGTGCAGCCACTACTCCTTACCTTGGATGAGGGGTATAGTTTAGGAGAAATATTACAAATTTTATTAAAATTTTCTGTAAAGATAACACAGCATATTAAAACAAGTCAAAAATCTAGTCAAAGAAAATGTTTCCCCTTGCACATTTTTTTTCTGACAAGAAAAAATGAAATGATAATTATTAAGCATTTACTGAGTGAAAAAACAATGCAGAGTAACTATGCTGCTACTGCTGCTAAGTTGCTTCAGTCATGTCCAACTCTGTGCGACCCCATAGATGGCAGTCTACCAGGCTCCCCCGTCTCTGGGATTCTCCAGGCAAGAACACTGGAGTGGGTTGCTATTTCCTTCTCCAATAGAGTAACTATAACAAGGTAAACATATGCACAAGCAAAAGTAAATTAATATTCAGTTAAAAGGCATGTAATTGATCATAGAATTCAAGAATCACAGGGCCTTTATGACCATTATCTAATTTAATTTGGCATAACATTATATCCCCAAGAAAAAGAAATGGAAAAGGGCAAATTGGTTGTCTGAGGAGGCCTTACAAGTAACTGTGAAAAGAATAGAAGAGAAAACAAAGGAGAAAAGGAAAGATATAAGCATGTGAATGCAGAGTTCCAAAGAATAGCAAGGAGAGATAAGAAAGCCTTCCTCAGTGATCAATGCAAGGAAATAGAGGAAAACAATAGAATGGGAAAGACTAGAGATCTCTTCCAGAAAATTAGAGATACCAAGGGAACATTTCATGCAAAGGTGGGCTCCATGAAGGACAGAAATGGTATGGACCTAACAGAAGCAGAAGATATTAAGAAGAGGTGGCAAGAAAACACAGAAGAACTATACAAAAAAACATTTTTGGCACCCAGATAATCTCGATGGTATGATCACTCACCTAGAGCCAGACATCCTGGAATGTGAAGTCAAGTGGGCCTTAGAAAGCATGACTATAAACAAAGCTAGTGGAGGTGATGGAATTCCAGTTGAGCTATTTCAAATACTAAAAGATGATGCTGTTAAAGTGCTGCACTCAATATACTAGCAAATTTGGAAAACTCAGCAGTGGCCACAGGACTGGAAACAGTCAGTTTTCATTCCAATTCCAAAGAAAGGCAATAGCAAACAATGCTCAAACTACCACACAATTGCACTCATCTCACATGCTAGAAAAGTAATACTCAAAATTCTCCAAGCCAGTCTTCAGCAGTACATGTACCGTGAACTTCCATATGTTCAAGCTGGTTTTAGAAAAGGCAGAGGAACCAGAGGTCCAATTGCCATCATCCGCTGGATCATCAAGAAAGCAAGAGAGTTCCAAAAAAACATCTATTTCTGCTTTGTTGACTATGCCAAATGTTTTGATTGTGTGGATCACAATAAACTGTGGAGAATTCTGAAGGAGATGTGAATAACTCTGACCTGCCTCTTGAGAAAACTTTATGCAGGTCAGGAAGCAACGGTTAGAACTGGACATGGAACAACAGACTGGTTCCAAATAAGAAAAGAAGTACATCAGGGCTGTATATTATCACCCTGTTTATTTAACTTCTACGCCGAGTACATCATGAGAAATGCTGGGCTAGAGGAAGCACAAGCTGAAATCAAGATTGCTGGGAGAAATATCAATAACCTCAGATATGCAGTGACACCACCCTTATGGCAGAAAGTGAAGAGGAGCTTAAAAATCCTCTTGATGAAAATGAAAAAGGAGAGTGAAAACGTTGGCTTAAAGTTCAACTTTCAGAAAACTATGATCATGGCATCCAGTCCCATCTCATGGCAAATAAATGGAAAAGCAGTGGGAACAGTGGCTTACCTTATTTTTGGAAGCTCCAAAATCACTGCATTGGTGACTGCAGCCATTAAATTAAAATATGCTTACCCCTTGGAAGGAAAGTTATGACCAACCTAGATAGCATGTTGAAAAGGCAGAGACATTACTTTGCCAACAAAGGTCTGTCTAGTCAAGGTTATTGTTTTTCCTGCGGTCATGTATGGATGTGAGAGATGGACTCTAAAGAAAGCTGAGCACCGAAGAATTGATGTTTTTTAACTGTTGTGTTGAAGCAGACTCTTGAGAGTCCCTTGGACTGCAAGGAGATCCAACCGGATCATCCTAAAGGAGATCAGTCCTGGGTCTTCATTGGAAAGACTGATGTTGAAGTTGAAAATCCAATACTTTGGCCACCTGATGCAAAGAGCTGACTCATTTCAAAAGACCCTCACATTGGGAATGATTGAGGGCAGGATGAGAAAGGGACGACAGAGGATGAGATGGTTGGATCTCATCACCGACCCAAAGGAGATGGGTCTGGGTAGACTCCGGCAGTTTGTGATAGACTCCCGCAGTTGGTGATGGACAGGGAGGCCTGGTGTGCTGTGGTTCATGGGGTTGCAAAAGGTCAGACACAACTGAGCAACTGAACTGACTGAGTGTATGGTCTTCCTTGGTGATTAAGAGTATAAAAATCTGCCAGCAATACAGGAGACCTGGGTTTGATCTCTGTGTCAGGAAGATCTCCTGGAGAAAGGAATGGCAACTTCATTCCAATATTTTTTTCTGGAGAATTCCAAGGACAGAGCATCCTGCCAGGCTACAGTCCTTGGAGTTGTAGAGTTGGATATGACTGAGTGACTAACACACAAACTTACTACATGGAAATAAACTGTATAAATCAACAAAAAAAGATGTCGGTGCACAGTGAATAATTAATCAGTCCAGCTGATGAGTACTTTTTACAGTAGTCTAAGTTATTTTAAGATTGGGAATAAATTAAGATTGAAGAATAGGAAGCAGTTAGAAAATGGGAGGTTTACATCAGTGTTCCCAAATGTGCTGCATCAAATTTGATGAAGTTTATGTCTGTAATTTGACCTAATTGGATATTTAAAAAAAGAAACTTGACATAGCAAATATATCAATTCTTCCTAAATTGATTCCAGTCTTAATGCTATTCTTACCAAAATTCCAGTAGGAATTTTCATTGACATGAAAAAACATTATTTATACACAAAATCATGGGCCCTAGGATAAAAAAGTAAAAGCCTCTCAAAAAATCTTAACAAAGAAGAATAAAATAACAAGGATAATACTGTTTGATATTGTCTTATAATAAACCTATAAGATAACATAGTACTGGCAGAGAGGTAAGTTACATATATTAATGGAACAGAATGGACAACTCAGGAATATACCCACACAAATTTTTAATTTAATTTTAATTTAATGGTTTAAAATAATATAATGAAATAGTAGAGATATATCAGTCATACAGTTTCTGGCGCAAGAGACATATATGTACTGTGCTGTGTTGTTCTTAGTCTCTCAGTCGTGTCTAATTCTTTCATGACCCCGTGGACAGTAGCCCTCTAGGCTCCACTAATCATGAGATTTCCCAGGCAATAATACTGAAGCTATGACAAACCTAGACAGTGTATTAAAAAGCAGAGACATTATTTTGTCAACAAAGGCCCGTATAGTCAAAGCTATAGTTTTTCCAGTAGTCGTGTATGGATGTGAGAGTTGGACCATAAAGAAGGCTGAATGACAAACAACTGATGCTTTTGAACTGTGGTGTTGGAGAAGAATCTTAAGAGTCCCTTGGACTGTGAAGAGATCAGACCAGTGATTCCTAAAGGAAATCTATCTTTAATATTCATTAGCAGGACTCATGCTGAAGCTGATGCTCCAATACCTTGGCTAACTGATGAAAAGAATTGATTCATTAGAAAAGACTCTGATGCTGGGAAAGATTGAGGGCAGGAGAAGGGGATGACAGAGGACAAGGTGGTTGGATGGCATCATTGACTCACTGGGCATGAGTTTGAGCAAGTTCTGGGAGATGGCGAAGGACAGGGAAGCCTGGCATACTGCAGTCCATAGGGTCACAGAGGCGGATATGACTGAGCGACTGAACAATAACAAACATATAAGCAGAGTGCTACTGAACAACACAGCGGAGGGCCAGAAAATAATGGAAGATCACAGACATGCAGTTACTCTGTTGATCTATCAAATCCAAGTGTCTGTGTTGATTACAGTGTGCATCCGCAGGTACAAGCATTACCTATCTAAAGTAGAATTGTCAACAAGGAGGGAAAATAAGAGATTTCAAATGTGTAAATGGTTAAGGCATCTTTCCAGTTGATCATCAACTCTGGTAGAAGAAGTATCTGCTATAATTCCTTACTGCAATGGTAATGAGCGAGATAATTATCCTCTTTGCATAACCTATACATAATTTAATTGAGCCTAATTCTCCTTTCAAATTCCCAAAGGGAGATCATTCTTGATGTCAAAAAATTTACCCTTGGGAATCTTTCTCTCCTGCTCTGCATAGTTCTTTGACGGTGGGAGAAATTACATCGACTGTACAAATCCTCTTTATTTCCCAAACATCATTTTAAAATATTCAATCAAAAATTATTCTACCAGTTTCTGTTTGAGTATGTTATTCTCCTAGAATTGAGATAGAAAAATTCAAAATTCCTTTAATATGTTTTAATTTTAGGTGATAAACGAATGCACGTATGTGCTCATATGTGCATACACCCATACAGACAAATATGTAAAATGTTTTGCCATCATCCATTTTATAAAGGAACTCTAGGGAATAACGAACTTCCTGTTTCCTCAGTTTTATTGAATATTTAAAAAAATGATTGTTTATGAAAATCTTCCTCCAGAGATATCCTAGAGTGTGAGTCTCCTACCTCCAGGATCTAATGCTGAGTTGGAGCTGATATAATAATAATAAGAATAAAGTGACAATAATTGTAATACACTTGAATCATCCTGAAATGACACCCTTCTCCCTGTGGCCATAGTCCATGGAAAAATTATCTTCTAGGAAATTGGTTCCTGGTGCCAAAAACATTGGACACTGCTGCCCTAGAGGAAAAACTCCCACAAGATTTAGTATGTGGTTTATGTTTATAGCAGTATTTGACCAGTGTTGTTGCCTCTTACTTACAGCTTTATTTGTTGATCTTTAAGATATTTGAGTAAGCCTCTGACGGTGATGGGGTGGAATTTTTTTAAAGCATATAAATGGTTTGAAGTTCAATTTCTACTCACATATTTTCATTCCACATTTTTGAAGATATAGATAAATGAAAACAAAGCCCTATAAATTAATTATATGTTCATTGTATGTCTATAGGCATACTAATATTCTTTGTTGTACAAAAGCTTTATGTTTGAAAGTGATCCTAAGTTTATCCATTGGAGAATGCAAATAACTTGGCAATTTCTAAATTGGTTCAGAAAAGCTGTCCCACCAACTTATTTATATGTTTGTTGACTGGGAAACTACATTTTCGCCGACCTTTTTTTTTTTTGGACTCTCACTGCAGTAATATGCTCAGTGTATAAAATTTTAAAAGTACAGTACAGTATAAAGAAGCAGCTATTTATTCTAAAATTTGCTCATTGAGAAGGTATTTATTATTTATCTATATACAATTCTATTTATAATATTTTTAAATTTTTAATGCATTTTTATAGGCTATATTCCATTTCCAGTTATTTCAAAATACTGGCTTTATTTTGCATGCCGTACAATACATCTTTGAGCCTGTCTTATATCTAAGAATCTGTACCACCTGCTTCATCATTCCTGTGTCACCCCTTGATCAACCCAGTGGTAACCACTATTTTGGTTTCTATATCTGTAAATCTCCTTTGTTATATTCAGTAGTTTGTTGTACTTTTTAGATTGAACACATATATGATATCTCACAGTATTTGTTTTTCTCTTTCTGACTTGCTTCACTTAACATAATGCCCTCCAAGTCCATCCAGGTTGCTGCAAATGGCAAATTTTCATTCTCTTTTATGGTTGTCTGGTATTCTATTATTGGAGCAGGAAATGGCAACCCACTATAATGTTCTTGCCTGGAGAATACCATAGACAGAGGAGCCTGGCAGGCTATAGTCCATGGGGTCGCAATGAGTTGGACATGACTGAGCAGGTATGTAGTACTCCATTATATATATGTACCACATCTTATTTATCCATTCATCTGCTGATGGACACTTAGGCTGCTTCCCTATCTTGGCAATTGCAAATAATGCAGCAGTGAATTCCAAATAATGCTGCTATGATGGCCTGTTGACTATCTGCATTTCCTCTTTGGAAAAATGTCTGTTTAGTTCTTCTGCCCATCTTTAATGCATTTTTAGATACAATACATTTTTAGGAAAAATAGTGGTGATGTCAGCCACATTCATTTACTGTGTAACAAGGGCATCTACTTGCCAAAGCTTCTACTCTTTGTGGGAAGCACCTAATAGAGAATGATAACCTTTTCCTCCCACCCTAAAGAAAGTGAGTGATTCAACAAAAGCGGTCGTGAGAACCTGGTGTTCATTGGTTATATTTTCTATCTTTTTTTAATTTTTATTTTTTATTTATTTGACTGCACCAGGTCATATTAATAGTCATGGTATGTGGGATCTTTAGTTGCGTCATGTGGCATCTATAGTTGTGGCATGTGGCATCTAGTTCCTAGTATGTGTGTGTGTGCTCAGTCATGTCTGACATTTTTGGTCCAATAGACTAGCCCACCAGGCTGCTCTGTTTATGGAATTTTCCAGGCAAGAATACTGGAGTGCCATTTCTTATTCCAGGGTATCTTCCCAACACAGAGATTGAATCTGTGTCTCTTGCATCTCCTGCATTGGCAGGCAGATTATCTACCACTAGTGCCACTTGGGACTAGGGATCAAATGTTGGCCTCCCACATTAGGAGCATGGAGTCTTATCTTCTATACATTCTGTGGAATTCTCCAGGCCAGAATACTGGAGTGGGTAGCTTTTCCCTTCTCCAGGGCATCTTCCCAATCCAGGGATTGAATCCAGGTCTCCCGCATTGCAGGTGGATTCTTTACCAGCTGAGCCACACAAAGGAAGCCCAAGAATACTGGAGTGAGTAGCCTATCCCTTTTCCAGTGGATCTTCCTGACCCAGGAATAGAACTTGGGTCTCCTGCATTGCAGGTGGATTCTTTACCAACTGAGCTATCAAAGAAGCCCCTTAGCCACTGAACCACCTGGGAAGCCCCGGCTGCATTTTCTTATTAAGCAGGATGAAGATGACACATATAAACTATAATTAATATTTGCCATTATATATCCAGGCCCAGTGGATAATATAACTTTTTATTCTCATGAAAAAAGTAAATAAATAAGCAGAATTTGATTACCCAAGTTCATCATATTCCAGTCTCTTTACTCATGATTTAGTGACTGTCAGTTACTTGGGGAGGAGCAGGGGATAACAGAGAATGACATGGTTTGGTGGCATCACCGGCTCAATGAACATTAGTTTGAGTAAACTCTGGGAATTGGTGATGGACAGGGAGGCCTGTCATGCTGCAGTCCATGGGGTCGCAAAGAGTGGGACACGACTGAGTGACTGAACTGAACTGAACTGAATTACTTGGGAGTATAAGTGGTACACGTTATGAGGGGTAAATGACAAGGAGATCTGAATTTATTAAGGATAGATGGTCAATTGCTTTCTGACATTAAAATCTATGATTTTATTATTTATTGACTGGCATATCTTCTGAATATTCTTAAGGAGGACATTTTGTAATGATGGGAAGATCAATTACAACTCCTAAAACATCATTAAAAATGAACATCAAGTAAAATTTTCTTCAGGGGTTATATCACATTAAAAAAATTAATAAGCAGAAACCTCAATTAAGTAGTCATGAGGCTAGAGTGGGAAGCTTTCAAGCCCTGGAATGATAGCAGAGTGCAAGAGAAAGAAGAAAGTCTTTTCTTTTTTACTGGCAACAACTCAGCTGACAAAAAAGCCACGGACTCTTTGTTGTTTACTATATCCTTCTCTTCTTCCTTTACCCCCTCTCTAAAACTGTTCTCCTTTTTCTGTGTTGGGACTTGAATGTGTCTCACCATGATTTCAGACAGAGACATGAAATTCTTTGCTGATGTTGAATGCACTTATTTTGGCTAGAGAAATAGCTGTCAGTCTCTTTGTTTCAGGACAACAGTGTAAGATGTACTACTAGAAATCCTCGTTATTAAATTGTATTAATGAACTTCATATTATTGGTTATTATATATTTCAAACCAACATTTTCCCCATTCTTTTCTCTATTATCAAATCCTCTGTGATAAACTGTCTATATTCAACTTACCCCAATGACACATTCTTACCTATGGCATAATTGTGTTGAAGAAAGTGATTGAGCCATTAAATTCATTCAACCATTGCTTTTGAAAATGTTTATTTATTTGTACAACATTGGCAAAGTTGTCCATTATTTTAAATTGTCTTTTTCAACATTAGTACCAGCATTGAGAATTCCATTTTAACATATATATGCATAGATACATATACATGTATTCATATGCATGTTTACTTATGAACCTTTTTTTATATTTATATATATGTGTGTGTGTATATATATGCTAATTTGAGATACAGAGGTAGGAATTCTTTAAAAAATTCAGCTGTATGCATTTCTTCTTCTGTGAATATAGATTAATCTCTTGGTCATTTATCTTTGGTGGAAAATAAAGGAGGGCAGAAGAAAAGGCAGATCACTAACATGCTAATTACTTTGAGTTGATGAATTCAAGGGTATGAGCCTCTGCAGGTGAAGCTGCTTGATCAGATTGGTGCAAGTAATGGCCATCTAAGGTAGAACAGCCAACAAAATATGTTGACCTGAATGCTATATTTTTCCAAACATGTTACAAATGCAGATTTTCTTTTAACAAATATTGTATCTTCCTTTATATATAAATCGTATATATTTATCACAGATTTTGAATTTCTTAGTTTTTTTACAGTGAGCGTAATTTTCTCCACCGTATTTAAAAATGTTTACTGCTATTCTAAAAGAGCATGATTAACTCTTGTTTTTGTGTTCTGTTAAGACTTGCAGTTTATTTTAAAAGGTCTTCACCAGAATTGAAAGAGACAGTTGTGCCCAAATGTTCATCGCAGCACTGTTTATAATAGTCAGGACATGGAAGCAACCTAGATGTCCATCAGCAGATGAGTGGATAAGAAAGCTATGGTACATATACACAATGGAATATCACTCATTAATTAAAAATAATACATTTGAATCAGTTCTAAAGAGGTGGATGAAACTGGAGCCTATTATACAGAGTGAAGTAAGCCAGAAAAAAAATCACCAATACAGTATACTAATACAAATATATATGGAATTTAGAAAGATGGTAATGATAACCTTATATGCGAGACAACAAAAGAGACACAGATGTATAGAACAGTCTTTTGGACTCTGTGGGAGAGGGCGAGGGTGTGATGATTTTGGAGAATGGCATTGAAACATGTATATTATATATGTGAAATGATGGGCCAGTCCAGGTTCAATGCATGATAGAGGGTGCTTGGGGCTGGTGCACTGGGATGATCCAGAAGGATGGGATAGGGAGGGAGGTGGGAGGAGGGTTCTGGATAGGGAACACATGTACACCCAAGGCGGATTCATGTCAATGTATGGCAAAACCACTACAATATTGTAAAGTAATTAGCCTCCAATTAAAATAAATAAATTTATGCTAAAAAAAAAAAAGATCCAGAATAGCCAAATGGCAGAACAGGACAACACTTTCCAGATGAACTAAAAAGGAAAGGAAAATAATGGAAACTTGAGGACACTGTGGCTATAGGAAATGGTTATTCTACACCTAAGGAAAGTCCTTGGTAATTGGGAAATGTACAAATATTGTCATTAAATAAATTTTTTGGTATTACAAAAAATAAAATAAAAGGTTTTCATTTGATCAGATTAAATGTTTAAATGTCTTTCTCAGTAAAATAAACAATAAACATTTCTGCCTACTTTTTCATTATTGATATTAAGAAAAATATTCTTTCTGCTCTTCCTTTGGTAAGAGTGCAAGAATTAGGATGAAAATGTAACATAAATATTCTGGCAAATTATGCAGTCTAAATTATACATTCAGTCTATCGTGCATTTCATGAAACAAGGGTGGAGAAGAATTACTAGTCCTGGGACTGCAAAAAACTTCCATTTAATAAGAAGATGTAACTATGTTCTGAAAATTGGGAAAAGAGTGCCATATGTTCAGCAAATATATATTGAGCACCTACTATGTGCAAATGAAAAAAATTAATCAATCTATGAAAGAAATAGAAATTTATATTCAGTCAAATAGAGAATTATAACCCAGGAGTAGCTTCTCAGAATGCTCCAAGAACTGTTCCACCCACAGGCAGTATATATTAAATGACACATTACTGTCAGTTTACATAATCCAGTCATTTTGTCCCCTTATAAGATTAAGAATTAAAGTTATCTCCTTAGGAGTTGCCTTGTTGGTACTGAGACAGTGTTGCAGTTTACGACTGAGAGAGTATTTCTGCTACTGGGGAAGTTTTCCAATGTGTAATGCAGAGCAGAAGGGAAGGAGGAGGCCAATTATGTTCAGTTTTTCTTGACTTGCTTTAGAATATGAATTTTGATTTCATTTGCATTGAAGGTGGGAGGAGAAGGGGACAAAAGAGGATGAGATGGTTGGATGGCATCACTGAGTCAATTGACATGAATTTGGGTAAACTCTGGGAGTTGGTCATGGAGAGGGATACCTCGCACGCTGCGGTCCATGGGGTCACAAAGAGTTGGAAACGACTGAATGACTGAACTGAACTGATGTATCTGGAAATGTTCTAGCTTCTAGGTTTTTATTAGTTTGCAGAATATTTTAAAAAGTCATATGAATCATACAGTTTATAACCTAGGAGTAGTTACTAAATCAATTAAAATCAAAATTATTTTAAACTAATTTTTCAACTCTTCACCCAGAATTACAAAGATGTTCTACATTAAAAGTTCAAGTGTAAACTCTTAAATGTTCAAAAATAAACAGGATTTAAAATACATTAAATAGAAGCATTCTAAAATTATATCTTTGTTTCTGAATAGAATGAGGCTATTTCTGTCAACTATATGAATATACATTTATAAGTGAGTTGTGACAATTTTATCTTAGGTAAAAGTAATTTTTGGTGAGATGAAATATTTTGCCTGTTTCTCTCTTACTTGCTTAAAGATTACAATACAAAACTGAAGAATAATTTATACTGTTGCATTTTATTCATACTATTTTCCATGACCTCATGTGTTTTGAGTGAAATGAAGACGTGTTTTATATTAGTCAACAAGAAGAAACATCTAAAGCAATTTTCCCTATAAGGCTCAATTATATTTTTAATTTAGTATTATTTTCTTGTAGATACTTAGCGAATTAAAACACACACACACACACACACACACACACACACACACACACACTTATCTCCATATTAAAAACATAGAGCCTATAAATTAAAAAAAAATCCATGAATACACCCGTGGTGGATTCATGTCAATGTATGGTAAAACCAATACAGTATTGTAAAGTAAAATAAGGTAAAAAAAAAAAAAATTCCATGAATGCATATTGTAAGTGAAGGTCAAATATACATGGAAAAGCAATTGACAAATTCTTAAGATATTTAGTATAGTAAATGATACAGTGTGTAAAACAATGTTGCCCACCATCCAGTCCTACAAGGATCAAGTCATTAGCTGCTGTAATCCCTGACTGACTGTACACCTTGAAAGGAATTCAAGATGAAAAACATGTTAGGGCACTCTGTTTTGTGAAACTGGCCCCTTAGTTAAATATATTTTGGGAAGAGTTTTAATAAACCTAGATTCTTACATCTTTCCACACACAAAAAAAGCATAAATCATTCAGATATCTATTCCTTGTGACTCCCATATTCCTTAGCTAAAACAATGCATATGATTTGCTGTTATTCCCATGGAGTATAGCCTGCCAGACTCCTCTGTCCATGGGATTTTCCAGGCAAGAATACTAGCCTGGGTTGCCATTTCCTTCTTCAGGGGATCTCCCTACACCAGGAATCAAACTCTCATCTCTTGCACCTCCTGAATTGGCAGGAGGATTCCTTACCTCTGAGTCACCAGGGAAGCCTTTATATGCATGTGTGTGTGTGCGTGTGTGAGTGTGTGAAAGTGTTAGTCATTCAGTCATGTCAGACAGTTTGTGTCCCATGGACTCTAGCCATCTCGGATACTCTGTCCATGGAATTCTTGAGGCAAGAATACTGGAGTGGATAGCCATTCCCTTTTCCAAGGTATCTTCCTGACCCAGAGATTGAACCCATTTCTCCTGCACTGCAAGCAGATTTTTCACCATTTTAGCCACAAGGGAAATAGATAGATATAGATATAGATGTAGATATAAATATAGACATAGATATAGATAGATAGATAGATATAGATATAGAGGTTTCTACTTCTTTCCCAAATTCTTCAAACTAATTCCTCAGAGGTAAAGAGCTATTTCACAGACCATAGTCCTCAATAAGTTCTCAGGAGAAAACTAAAACTCGCAGGTTTTACCTTATGCCTTTTCTTTCAGTGTACAAGCAAAATTCCTTTAACTCTGTTTGATGAATATATTTGAAAAAAAAAATCAATATTTTATTTGCCTCAAATAATAAATGCTATATTTATTTACTGTCTGTGAAAATGCAGTATTGACTTTAAAAACATATTATATAAAAATTATGAGTTCAGTTTATTCAGTATCTTACTGAGAATTATAGCCTGGGAGACACTCTAACATAGCTCTGGGAAATTGTTTTGAAGAAGTAAGAAGGGGTGATTTTGGTG
The DNA here is from genome assembly GCF_023091745.1 of Budorcas taxicolor. Classification (NCBI taxonomy): domain Eukaryota; kingdom Metazoa; phylum Chordata; class Mammalia; order Artiodactyla; family Bovidae; genus Budorcas; species Budorcas taxicolor. The sequence goes on from NC_068910.1 coordinate 78,442,562, forward strand.
AAGGAGTTATATGCAAGCAAACACACATCTTGGTAGAAGGATGCCGTTAGTCACATGGAACAGATATCTTAGTTAATGGCCTTAGTGCTTTTCTAAATATGGGAAAATGCAAGAATTGGGGTTCAGTAAATTTTCTCCTGGAAATATCAAACTGAAGGCATGTTCTGCCAGTTTTCCCAGACACAGAGTGACTCATTCTGATCTCCTCCCAGAATTCCCTTTAGAGTGTGCTGAAGGTCAGCAACTGCAGTGGATAACAACTTAATCCTCGTAGAAGTGGATGGCAAACAATGCTCTTTACTTGGAAACAGAGGTATTCTGTTTTTGTGGATGCTAGGAAATGAGGGAAAATATACCTAGTGTGATATTTATTAAGAAATATATAATTTGTTTTTATCCCAGTTTCTGGTACAGAACTCCTAGAACTCTCAGAATTTCCTTGAGTGATAAAAACTAAAAGGTGTCTTTTGCTACAATAGTAAGACTTTAAGAAGGCATTTAATGATGCGGCTGTTTTCCATTGAAGGCAACTATGCTATTACAGAGTTGGGACTTTCAATCTCACTTCCTAATCTCCAGGAAAAGAAGGGAGATCTAAATTGAGTTCAGTCACCAATGGCTAATGATTTGATCAATGATGCCTATGTAATGAAGTTTCCATAAAATCCTATAAGGGACAGGGTTGGTGCACATGTGAAGATCTGAGAAGAGTGTCTGGCTGGGAGAGGGCATGGAAGCTCCATTCTATTTCCCTATGCCTTGTCCTGTGCATCTCTTCCATGTGGTATTTCCTGAGTTATTGTTTTATAATAAACTGGTGATCTAGGAAGTGAAATGTTTCTATGAGTTCTTCTAGCTTTGGAATCTCTGATTTATAAATAGTCATTTGAAAGTACCTCTGGAGAAGGAAATGGAAACCCATTCCTGTATTCTTGCCTGGAAAATCCCATGGACGGAGTAGCCTGATGAGCTACAGTCATGGGGTTGGATGTGACTGAGTGATTCAGCCCATTTGACTGAGCACAGTCAGAAGTACAGTTGGTAACCTGGACTTGGGATTGGAGTATAGAGTGGGGGGTGGGGGACAGTAGTCTTCTAGTTCTGGGCCTTTAACCTGTGAGATCTGACACAGTCCCCTGGTAGATGGTGTTAGAAGTGAGATGATTGTAGGACATTGAGCTACTGTCTGAGAATTGCTTGGTGGTGTGGAGAAGAACCCACACACATTACAAATTGATCCAAGAACCTTACTAATGTCAAAGGATAGGAAAGATAGAATGGAGAAAAGAGGAAAATGGTGACTCAAAGAATAGAAACACATGGATTTGTAACCAGAGATTTAATTAAATAAGGCAGAAGCTCTGTAAATAGTAGATCTACTCTTAAGGAGGCTCTTCTGTGTGTGTGTGTGTGGTTTTTTTTTTTTTTTTTTTTTTGGTCTCTATTCTATCTACCAGAAGTCAGGTGACAAAAATAATACATTTTACTAACAAGTTTGATATATTTTGGCCTTTCCAGGTGGCTCAGTGGTAAAGAATCTGCATGCAGTGCAGGAGACATGGCTTCAATCCCTATGTTGGGAAGACCCACGGAAAAGGAAATGACAATCCACTCCAGTATTCTTGCCTGGGGAATCCCATGGACAGAGGAGCCATTGTTTCAGTTACTTACTTATTTGGAAAAGCACTGGCAGTCAACTATGAGAAATGCTTATGGTCAACTATGAGAAAGACTTTGTGAATGTTTGTATTTGTCTGTATAATGGGTCGGTGGATAAGGAATCTACCTGCAATGCATGAGACACCAGAGACATGGGTTTGATCCCTAGGTCAGGAAGATTGCCTGGAATAAGCAATGGAAACCTACTCCAGTATTCTTGCCTGAAAAACTCCATAAACAGAGGATCCTGGAGGGCTACTGTCCATGGAGTAGCAAAGAGTTGGACACTGAGCAACTAAACATGCAATAAGGGAGAAGCTCTTGAATAATGATGGGGAAGCTATTAAGTTCACCATAGCTCCTGAACCACACCAAATCCAATTTACACACCCCCTACCAATATCCAGCATTATTTCAAACTATATCAGTCTCAGAATTCACACATTCCAGGTGTTATATATTCTCTAAAAGAATTTTGAACACACACAAGAGTATTTCTTATCATTTTACAAGCTATTACAGAAATAGTTGAATTATCCTAATATAAATTCTATTCAATTGAAAACACTGATACTGTATATTACAATATATTTTAAAAGAGAATCAGTTCAGTTCATTCGCTCAGTCGTGTCTGACTCTTTGTGACCCCATGAATTGCAGCACACCAGGCCTCCCTGTCCATCACCATCTCCCAGAGTTCACTCACTCACGTCCATCGAGCCCGTGATGCCATCCAGCCATCTAATCCTGGGTCGTCCCCTTCTCCTCCTGCCCCCAATCCCTCCCAGCATCAGTGTCTTTTCTAATGAGTCAACTCTTCGCATGAGGTGGCCAAAGTACTGGACTTTCAGCTTTAGCATCATTCCTTCCAAAGAAATCCCAGGCCTGATCTCCTTCAGAATTGACTGGGTGGATCTCCTTAGTAAAAATTTGAAGAAGTAAATAGTAAGAGAAGAAAGAAAAAAATATACTTAAATTGATTACACTCCAGTCTGAGGGCTAGAAGACAAGCTTTTCCTGTAACTGTTTATGCAGACAAGGTCACTCTTCATCACTTTCTTCCTCTAACTTTATATTTAATCTTTGTGTCATTAAAAGCTATACAAGTTTTTGGTTGTTTCTTGGTTGATGGTCTTTGCATTTTTTTTTTTTTTTTTTGCGGGGCGAGGGGCCTGGTTGTGAGACATAAGCCTTCATTACTAGATGGCTTGAGTTCTTAAACATGTTCCATCAATATATATTACTGGGTTAATTGTTTAAAAGTAAAAATCTTGAATTATATGAAAAAATTATTGCACACTACTTGAAGGATCTTTGGAGTAGAAGGCCTGCCAGGAACCAGCACGGGAGATCCCACCCATGACAAGGTCATGCAGGACTTGAGGGAATCCCTGGGCCATCCGATCCATGACAAGGTCATGCAGAAGAGTCCTGATGAGCAAGGCCTCAGGACTCAATGGACCCCCTGGACCTGCTCGAGCATCTACCCCCAAACCAGAATCTGTCTGTCTTACTATTTTATGTCTTTCAACAGCTCTTCTGACATTAGCAGGGGTCTGTCCCTGACCAAAAGAGTTAACTTAGGGCTCTAGTTGATAAATCTCCTGGGCATGAAAGGAGTGTTTCAAACCCCCTGTTAGCATTCTAGCTTACTTGGCAGCTTTATCCAGACTCTTGCAATATTGTTGAGCCTATGCTTACTGCCAAGTTCTCACATCCCTTATCCATTGTGTTCCTGCGAGTGCATATAGTCAGGATGTAGAAAACACAAGTAACAGCCTTAGCATTAGCAACATTAGACTTTGAGTTAATAAATTCTTTCTTTGCTGTAATCTGCTGAATATTTGCTCCTTAAAAATGTAACTGTACTTTAAGGGTGACGCAGGCTAAGAATTTAAGAAAAAACACTCTAAGGGAAAATCATTGTTCTGGTGTTCTGGCTGACCAACCTTTATCAAAAGGAGGTCATGGAATATCAACAGGCCTCCGGAAAGAAGATGATGTACAGAAAATAAGACTTTTTCAAGAAGAAACCTGATATCGATAAAAGTTATTACTGATAGAATGTTGAGTTGACTCTGCATTTTTCACCTTGCTGTCTGTATAACTCAGGGTATAAAAGCCCCGAGAAAAATAAAGTAAAGGGGCCTCGCTTGAAGAAGCTTGGTCACCCCGTGTCTGTCTCTTAATTTCTTTATCTATCTTTCTTCATTCGCCGACGTCGTCCATCCTGAGGATATCCCTGGACTCTGTTGAGGCTGGACCTCGGTAAAGGCCCTTTTAAAATTTACTGGAATTGGGAGAGATGTATAATCTTAATATAGAGCCTCAAGTATATTTCTGTAAAGATGCATTGTTGTAAGTTATGGATGGAATGTAGCATCACTATCAAATAGCATAGTTATTTTAATATGGTTAAAAATATATTAGCTATATGATCTGTTACAATCATATAATATTGAATGCTATGAAAAGTATATGTCTTTTCTGTTAGGCCCTACTAGACACCATATCATTAGGTAAAATATATTTGTAGACAAATATTTTGTTTAATAATCATATGTTTTCTCCCTCACTAATATCCCCAAGATCTCACTCGACAAAACTCCTTGCTAACTTCACCTAGAACAGAGTCATCAATCTGTCCACAAATGTCCTAACACAAGGTTTATGCAAGGCTTGTGAGCTTACACAAGGCATTCATTGCAATGCTGAATCCAAGAGTAGCTCACATTTTCTACCAACAAACTACCCAGCTCTCTTAGTCTGAAACTAGACACATTCTGTCTCATATCTTCATCCAATGCTTATATTAAAATGTTTTCTTTAATAATGTTTAAAGTTATTGACTGCAAACTTGTCTGAAAACTCTAGGGTGACCTGCACCCACAGTTAATTTTCTCCATCAACTTACTGATTTACATTTTTACTGGACACCACCCAATCAGATTCCCCTCGAGTATCTTTCCTTTTTACTCTGAGTTATCACTTCATCATTATCTAACATCTTGACATCCTGAAAAATTCTATCCCATTATTACTATAGCTTTTTGAGGACATAGTGTGGAACCAAGTAAAATGCACTTCAGAAATATCTGTCCAGGGACTTCCCTGGGAATTAGTCTGGGAATTAAGAATCTGTCTCCCAGTGCAGGGGATGTGGATTTGATTCTTAATCCCATAGGACAGCTAAGCCCCACATGCCACAAGGCAACTAAGTTCATGTGCCACAACTAGTGAGAAGACCATCAGCCACAACTAAAATCCAACACAGCCAAATAAATAAATGACTATTAAAAAAATAAATGCCTGTCCGATAGAAAAAAAGATGAAAAGAAAGCCTATCCATTGGCTTTCTTACCCAAATGCTCAAAATTTAACTCAAGGAGTTTTAATTTCCTACTCAAGTTTTCCTTACGGTACATAATGCCAAAACAATTTTATAATTTTCCACACTGTAGAGACCTAGGGGAAGAAATCAGGAGGTACTCAGTACAGGAGGCTGCAAGTATTGTCACTTTGCTCAGGAATGCCACTGATTGTTCTAACAAGAGTGCAATTTTGAAATGAGCCAAGTGAATGTGAGGCAGAACTCAAGATGAGTCAGATATACTCTTTGTAGAACAACTGCTTTTTAAAAAATAGCAGTGCTAGGTTCACAGCAAAATTGAAAGGGAGGGACAGAGATGTCTCATGTATACATCCTTCCCCCAAACATGCACAGGTCCCCCTCACATTACCAACATCTGTGGCAGAATAGCAAATTCGCCACAACAGATGGACTTACATTGACATCATTATATCCAGAGTCCATAATTTGTTTACATTAGGGTCCACTCTTGGTGGTATATATTCTATGGATTTGGAAAAGTGTATAATAATATCTATTCATCATTATAGTATTACACATAGTGATCTCACTCTCTTAAGAATTATCAGTGCTCCACTTGTTCATCTCTCCTTCCTCCGAATATTTGGTAACCACTGACCTTTTTATTATTTCCTTAGTTTTGCCTTTTCCATAATGTCATATATTGGAATCACACAGCATGTAGTCTTTTCAGTTTGATTTCTTTCACTTAATAATATGGATTTAAGTTTCTTCCATGTCTCTTTTCATGGCCTTATACCTCAGGGTTTTTTTAGTGCTTAACAACATTCTGTTGTCAGAATGTGGCAGTTATTTATCCATTCACCTACTGAAAGACACTTGGTTGCTTACAAGATTTGGCAATTAAAATAAACTGCTATAACCACCGATATGTAGTTTTTCTGTGCACACAAGTTTTTAAATTAGTTGAGTAGGGACTGTGATTGCCAAACCATATGTAAAGGTATATTTTTTTAATAAGAAAAAGCTAAATTATTTTCCAAAACAGCTCTACCAGTTTGCATTCTTACTAGCAAAAAATGAGAGTTCTATTGCTTCACATTCTTGCCAGTATTTGCTATCATCAGTGTTGCATAGTTGATCATTTTAATAGTTGCACACTATAATCTGTTTCTTTAATTTACATTTTCCTGATGACATATAATTTTTTTATGTTTATTTGCCATCTGTATGTCTTCTTAGCCAAAGTGTCTATTAAGATCTTTGGCCAATTTTCAATTAGATTGTTTGTTTATTGTTGCAATTTATAAGTTCTTTGGATATTTAGGAGAATACTCCTTTATCACAAGTGTCTTTTACAAATATTTTTTCCCAATTTGTGGCTTATCCTTTCATTCTCTTGACAGTTTCTTTAACAGAGCCGACATTTTAAATTTTATAATGAGGTTCATTTCAGTTCAGTTTAGTCACTCAGTCGTGTCCGATTCTTTGCGACCCCATGAATCGCAGCATGCCAGGCCTCCCGGTCCATCACCAACTCCCAGAGTTCACTCAGACTCACGTCCATTGAGTCAGTGATGCCATCCAACCATCTCATTCTCTGTCATCTGCCGGGGTCCAGCCCCATTGGATGCAGGGTAATTCAAAGGGGAGATGGTGTCGGCGATTAGGAAAGAATTATTTAATTAGAGATATAAAGAGAGATTAGGGAAGAATAGTGTAGTGAGAGAGAGGAGAGAAAATAGAGGAGAGAAAATAGAGGAGAAAAAGAGGCTGTATTCCTTGGTTTACATAGAAAGCCAATAAAGCCCTGAGACAAGGGACTTACACCGTCTACGTAAGGCCACAAGTGCCCGCTTGAATAGCGGAGGGTATCCCGCCTTGGGCTCCCTCTCCCATGGGTCTTAGAAGCCCAGGCAAATAAGTATACATGGTGAGCCTCTATGCTCCAGACGGGAATTCAGCCTGAAAAGGAGAAAAGGAAAAGAAGACACGGGGGGAGCCAGATTTCTGAGAAACTGGTCCGTCTCTTTATTTTTCAGGAAAGATTTTATACTTTAAGTTGTACATAGAGAACAATGGATAATACAAAGTTATGCAGGGTCAACAGACCTGATCCCTGTCAAAACCAGGCATTCTTTATGCATGCATACAAAGGTCTTAGGTGGTTTTCCATCATCTTCTGGCCAGGGGGCCTGCTAAAGTTTTATGACCCTTTCTTTCTGATAATGGTCAGTCAACCAGAAAACTTATCTTTTTCAAGGGTGATTTTTCTTAAACCAGGCACCACCCTCCGAAGGTGCCAGATAGACTTGCATTCCTACAGGGCAAAGGTCCAGAAGGCTGTAATCAAGAAAAGAATTTACTAACCTAAGGTTTAACATGATTAATATCAAAGGTTATTACTTATTTTTCCCATATGCCAGTTATATCAATTAATGTATATAAGGGACAAGAGATATGGAGACTTAGCAGCAAATATTGGCTCAATAATGAAACCCTCCACCAGTATATTTCTAGCAACCCACTAATACTACACTAATAATTTCTACCTTCTCATAAGACTCTGTATTTAGAAAGTTCAAAACATCTCTTGCCTCTCATGGTTGGGAGGCTGTGAACAATTACGTGTGGATGTAAGAGGAAGAACAAACTTGTCAGGCAGGCTAGAGAGCCATCAGAGAAGTTTTGGACTGAACACTCTTGTTACACCCAGGAGACTTATTACCTGGAGCTCCAAGTTAACTCCTTTTAGAGGAAGGTGGTGGGGGACAGCCCCTCTGTAATGTCAGAAGAGTAGGTGGAAAGCATAACACAGTAAAGCAGGCAGACTCTGGTTTTGGGGGTAGATGCTCAAGAAAGCCCAGGGGGACACCTGAGGCCTTATCCCGCCTTTGCATATGTCAGGCCCCTTTCCTCATGACCTTTGCCATAGGCGGGATTCCACATGCTGGCTCCCGGCAGTCGTCCCCTTCTCCTCCTGCCCCCAATCCCTCCCAGCATCAGAGTCTTTCCCAATGAGTCAACTCTTCGCATGAGGTGGCCAAAGTACTGGAGTTTCAGCTTTAGCATCATTCCTTCCAAAGAAATCCCAGGGCTGATCTCCTTCAGAATGGATTGGTTGGATCTCCTTGCAGTCCAAGGGACTCTTATCAATTCTTTTTTCATGAATTATGCCTTTGGTGTTATATTTTAAAAGTAGTTGTTGTTCAGTAGCTAAGTTGTGCCTGACTCTTTGTTACCCCATGGACTGAAGCATAACAGGCTCCTCTATCTTCCTTATACTCCTTCACTATCTTCTGGAGTTTGCTCAGATTCATGTCCACTGAGTCAGTGAAGCTATCTAAACATCTTGTCCTCTGCTGCCCCCTTTTCCTCTTGCCCTCAATCTTCCCCAGCATAAGGGTCTTTTCCAGTGAGTCAGCCCTTTTCATCAGGTGGCCAAAGTATCAATTCTTCTGTTTGAATATTTAGGTTGACTTCCCTTAAGATTGAGTGGTTTGATCCCCTTGCAGTCCAAAGGACTCTCAAGAGTCTTCAATAGCCATTACTTATCATAAGAACATCTAGATTTTTTCTTATGTTATCCTTTAGAACATTTGTAGTTTGATGTTTCACATTTAGCTTGTGATCATGTTGAGTTAAATTCTGTGAGGAGTGTAAAGTTTCTAACTAGATTAGCTTTGTACATATCAGTGTCTGTTCAACACAGTTTTTAAAGACTATGTTTACTGCTTTGCATCACTTTTATCTTTTGTCAAAAATCAGTTGATTTTATTTATGTGGATCTATTTCTTGGCTCTTTGTTCTGTTCCATTTTTATTTATTTTTTTCCCAGTACCACAGTGATTGTTTACTGTAGAACTGTCAATACTTCTTCATTTCAGATCTTCGTTCTCACTTGGATAGGTGACTGAATTCGTATTATCTTTAAAAACATATATTTATCTCCATTTAATATTTATTTTTTTTCTTTGTCATCTGCTCTTAAAAAGAGAGGATTGAAGTTTATGTATGTAACATCTCTGTCTCCTCTCCTCCCATTTAATTTTTATTCACAGCCAAGACATTTGGAGTTACCTATATCCCTTCCCACCTAACTGTGGCCTTTCTTTACTTTTGAAACATCAGATTTCTCTAAATCTGTTTGTCCCTTTGATTATCCCCTATTTTCTTTCTCTATATTTCTGTCTTTGCCTTTGCTGACAGCCTAATAATATTGGTGCTGATCAGAGTTTCATTCAGAACTCTGTGCTATTTCTACTCTACTGAATTCACTATATTGACCAACCAGTTAATTAGGAAGTAAAACTCCTAAGGATTCCATCATGATGTTAAATTTCCAAATATATCATCTTATATAGCCCTCAAAATATCCCAAAGTGCTCTAATATTTTTTAAGTTAAAATACAATGAATGAATTTCACTTTTTAAAATAATTTTACTTATTTCTTTCTGTTGTGCTATGTCTTCTTTGCAGTGCAGGCTTTTCTCTAGTTGTGCCAAGCAGGGAGTACTCTCCATTGTGATGCCCAGATTTCTCATTGTAGTGGCTTCACTTGTTGCAGTGCACAGGGTCTAGGCTCATGAGCTTCAGTAGTTGTGGCTTCTGGTCTCTAGACCACAGGTTCAATAGTTGTGGAACACAAGCTTAGTTTCTCTCTGGCATATGGGGTCTTCCCAGATGAGGGACTGAACCTGTGTCCTGCATTGGCAGGAATACTCTTCACCACTGAGCCACCAGGGAAGCCCTCTCACCTTTTTATATCTTATGATTTTTTGAGTTAGATATTCATGCTGAACAATTCTTTTGTTCCACCTGACAGAACTAGGTAATATTCAGTTGGTGGCTGGTCTTAATAAGGAGGATACAAAAAATCTTTATCACATGACTGATGTGTCATTGGATAAAGGGAAGGCCAGACTCATCTGCACCCCCAGCCCTCTCTATGTATTTACAGAGCCTCTCTGACTGCACAGTTGATACTGGTGACTCATCAGGGCAGTCACAGTGACTTGGGGCTTCTAAGGAGCAAGCTGCTGCTGCCAGTTCTTTGGAATTGGAACTGACATGGCATAAATTTATTTCAGCTGCACAGTTTGGTCAAAGGAAGCCTAGATCCAACGTGACAGAAGAATCCCATCTTGTCAATGGTGGTGGTAGTGGTTTAGTCACTAAGTCGTGTCTGACTCTTGTGACCCCCATGGGCTATAGCCTTCCAGGCACCTGTGTCCATGGGATTTCCCAGGCAAAAATGCTGGAGTCGGTTGCGATTCCCTTCTCCAGTGGACCTTCCCAACCCAGGTATTGAACCCAAGTCTCCTGCATTTGCAGGAAAATTGAACAACAAGATCAAACCAGTTAATCCTAAAGGAAATCAACCCTGACTATACATTGGAAGGACTTATGCTGAAGCTGAAACTCCAATCCTTTGGCCACCCAGTGTGAACAGCCAACTCATTGGAAAAGATCCTGATGTAAGGGAAGATTAAGGGCAAAAAGAGAAGGTGGTGACAGAGGATGAGATGGTTGAATGGCATGTTCAACTCAATGGACATGACTTTGAGCAAACTCTGAAAGATGGTGAAAAACAGGGAAGTCTGACGTGCTGTAGTCCTTGTGGTTGCAAAGAGTCGGACATGACTGTGTAAGTGAACAACTCCTACATTTGCAGATGGGTTTTTTACCACAGAACCACCAGCATCACCCTTCTTGTCAATGAGGAAACTCTTAATATATTTGTGACCTACTTTTATTTTTATCATTAAGTTTAATGTATTGAGTCTTAGCTAAGTAAATCTCTTGCATAAATTCACAAAACTAACAAGTTGTGAACTAGGTTTGTCATTCATGCACATTTTTTCTCTCCAAACCATATCTCAGTTCAGACATGGAATTTACACTTATGTTTCCAACTACTGATTGAGTATAATTTGTGACTATTCAAAATTCCTTCAACCTGAATATGCTTGACAAGCAGGAAGAAAAAAATAGTACAGTAAACACCCAACTTAACTTTTCCCTATTTTAATGCTTTGTTGTATTTTATAATATTGCATTGTCTTCTGGTGAAGACAATGAAGAGGTTTCCTAAATTGTATCTATCTCTGAAGTATTGACTTATTTTAATAATAATTTGCTTATGAAACTGTCTCTTGTATTAAACAATAAATTGCTTGAGAACAGGTACTTCATTGAATTCCTCTTGGAGTCTGCAGTTCTAAGCATAGTGTCTGGAACAATTTCTGTGGACTTATTTGTGGAAAGAAAGAATGACTAAATATATGTGGAATGGGCTTGCTTATTTCACGCTAATCTCACAACTGCTGCTACTGCTAAGTCACTTCAGTCGTGTCTGACTCTGTGCGACCCCGAAGATGGCAGCCCACCAGGCTCTGCTGTCCCTGGGATTCTCCAAGCAAGAACACTGGAGTGGGTTGCCATTTCCTTCTCCAATGCATGAAAGTGAAAAGTGAAAGTGAAAGTGAAGTCGCTCAGTTGTGTCCGACTCTTAGCAACCCCATGGACTGCAGCCTACCAGGCTCCTCCATCCATGGTATTTTCCAGGCAAGAGTACTGGAGTGGGGTGCCATTGCCTTCTCCATAATCTCTCAAAATGAGATATTATTTAATATAATGATTTACTCTTGAAAAACATGGGCTTGAACTGCTTGAACTCTACTTATGAATTAATTTTTTTTCAATAAATATGCACTACCTGATCTGATTGATTGAATCTGGGGATGTGGAAGGGAGGATGCAACAGGCTGACTGTAAAGTTAAACATGAATTAATGGGGAGATGTCTATGCCCCTAACTGACACATTGTTCAAGGGTCAAATCTATTTAATATACTTTTCAGTCTCTGTGATCTTGCAAAATCGTGTACTGACATTTTACTAGAAATTCTTAATTGTAAAATAGTATTAAATCTCAGATTCTATCAGCTTCTACACTTAATTATATTTTAGCATTCTTCATGTTTCTTCTTAAGCAAGGCTAACTTATTTTCAGGAGAATAGCTATTTAGTTATGCCCAGGAGATAATTAGGGCTTCCCTAGTGGCTCAGTGGTAAAGAATCAAGCTGCCAATGCAGGAGAAATGGATTTGATCCCCAGTTGAGTAAGATTCCCTGGAGAAGGAAATGACAACTCTCTCTAGCATTCTTGCCTGGAGATCCCCATGGAGAGAGGAGCCTGGTGGGCTACAGTCCATGGGGTCTCAAAGAATTGGACATGAGTTAGCAACTGAACAACAACAACAATGAGATAATTAACTGCTTTAGCAGGAAAGATAAATGATGATTTAAGAAAATAAAAACAATAGTGATACTTTTGTGTGTATGGATTGAAAATAAAAAACTTTACTCTCATATAACTTATATAACTTTCTTTTCTTTTCTTTTCTTTTACTTTATTTTACTTTAAAATACTGTATTGGTTTTGCCATACATCAACATGAATCCGCCACAGGTGTACACGTGTTCCCAATCCTGAACCCCCCTCCCACCTCCGTCCCCATACCATCTCTCTGGGTCATCCCAGTGCACCAGCCCCAAGCATCCTGTATCCTGCATCGAACCTAGACTGGCGATTAGTTTCTTATATGATATTATAAAAGTTTCAATGCTATTCTCCCAAATCATCCCACCCTCGCCCTCTCCCACAGAGTCCAAACAGTGTTCTATACATCTGTGTCTCTTTTGCTGTCTCACATACAGGGTTATCATAACCATCTTTCTAAATTCCATATATATGTGTTAATATACTGTATTGGAGTTTTTCTTTCTGACTTACTTTACTCTGTATAATAGGCTCCAGTTTCATCCACCTCATTAGAACTGATTCAAATGTATTCTTTTTAATGACTGTGTAATACTCCATTGTGTATATGTACCACAGCTTTCTTATCCATTCATCTGCTGATGGACATCTAGGTTGCTTCCATGTCCTGGCTATTATAAACAGTGCTGCAATGAACATTGGGGTTCAATTCTGGTTTCCTCAGTGTGTATGACAATAACTTTAAAAATTATCTTTTCTGACAAGACAATATCTATAAAAGGATTTTAGAATAAAGAGTGCATCAGAAAATTACTGACTTTTCAGGTATGTTTCCCTTCATGACAGCAATACAATATTTGATACAAGTCTGTATTTTCATATAGTATCATTTAAGAAATTTATTAAAACTATAAATAATTTCAGATAATTTGAAGTAATAAAGCTACTAGGTGCTATGCCTTAGTTTCAATGTGTTGCTTTCTTATATAAGTCCCTTTGAAGTATCAAGAAAGTGATTAATTTAATTTCAAATTCTTCTCATGTTACATACTTATATCATTAGAGAAATTTACCTCATGTTTGAACACGTTCAATAACTCCACCATATTGTTTAGCTTAATATTCTGAGAAGGAAGGTACAAAATGTTATATGAATTCTTGACTGATTGCACTTGATATAAAATTGCCTGCTCATTACCATCCAAATTATTGGCAGCTTATCAAGTCAAATGCAGTGATGAAAATAAAAGCACGTATCTCCATATTGTACATGTAAATGTACTTTGACAAATATAGCATTTTTACACATAAGATATTAAGGGAATATTTTAAAATTGTAGTTTAGAAAATTAAGTTCAGTGTTAATGTTCTATAGTTTACTAAGTTTGGCTGTCTTTTTTTACTAGCCCTTAATTTGAGCATTTCTTTAAGGTATGAAGGTATTTCTGCTTTTCCATCTATTTTAATTTTTAAAGTATTTGATAATAATTCCCTTTTACTCCCTAATATTATGACTGAATAGCAGCAAATGCACCTAGAATATAATGCATAATTAACATAGATAATGTAAAGGAGTCTCACAAATTTTAATAAAGTTGATTGAAAAATGATCTACACTATGCTTTATAACAATAACAAAATAACATAACAAATGAAATAAAGTAAATACTGTGTGCTTTATTAATGATAAAAGAATATATTAAGAAAAGTTTATATTTTTTTCAATTTCTTGGTAATTTCTGCTCTTCTTGTATTTCATGTGTGTTTTTTTTTTCCACAATCATTTATTGGGTGCCCACTATGAGACATGCACTAGCCTTAGTAAGCCCATGGTCTGATAGGAAAGCTGAAAAGTAGACAGCTATGGTGAAACTGGGATTAGTGCTGGGCAGAGAGAGAAGCAGACACTCCAAGAGCACAGAGCAAGGGTTTGTGTCCCAAAGAAACTGATGTTCAAGTGACCTAAATGTTAAGAATTATTCAGGAAAGGGGAATTCTGATTAAGGGAAGCAGTTGTGTAAAGATACCTAGATAAGAGAGAATGCAGACTGTTAAATGTCTTCCCACACAATTTGGATATTTCTTGACATGTAACCTTGCACAGCAATACAAGGCCTTGTGCTTCCACAGTAATCCCGCTTTTCAGAGTTTTTGTTGGATTCATAAGAACTTGTGTGGCTAAGAAAATTATATCTGTTGAAGGACGGAATCAAACAAGAACTAGAGCAAAAGAATCATTGTTTTCTCTAAACATACATTCTATGTCTAATGAACCCCTTATTTGATTAAATGACATAATTCAAAAGAGTTTGGTTTCCAGAAGAATGTGTTGTTAGTATTGTTCTGAACAAAAAGTTTGAATCTGACTGACCTGCCACGTCTCTAGACTCCTTTGTCTCTGATTGTAGTATAAAGAGAAAAAATAAAGTAGACAAGTGTATAAGATTTGAATTTTTCAGAACACTAAAGGCCCAGGATTAGAACTATTTTGTGTTATCACACTGATGTCAGAGAGGGTACATGGCAACTCTTTATTGCAACACATTGCACAGCTCAAGCTGTTATTTTCACATGTGTATTTATTTAAACAGAAAAAAAAAATGGAATCATGCTTTGGAAGCTTGTTTTTGAAAAAAAAAAAAGGGCGTATTAGTTATTTTGGAAGAATATTCAAGTGAGTTTAAATTATTTATCTTTGAAAATACATCACAGAAAACATTTTTGATGAAGACTCCATGCTGGATCAAGGACTTGGTGAAATGATTTAGGCTTACTGGCATTAACTACATCTCAAGCATAGACAAATTAGTGATCTATATAACTAGATATTGGGGCTTACTCAGTGGATGGCTCAGTGGTAAAGAATCCTCCTTCAATGCAGGAGCTGAAAGAGACATGGGTTCAATTCCTGAGTCAGGAAGATCCCCTGGAGATCCCCATGACAACCCACTCTAGTATTCTTGCCTGAAGAATCCCTTGGACAGAGGAGCCTGGAGGGCTACAGTCCTTGGGGTCACAGAGTCAGACATGACTGAAGCGACTTGGCATACACATAATCAGATTTTACCATTTACAAATATGAATCTGAGGCTGTTCAGAAGGCAGTAAGCCAAAAACCATTACACTCATTTAGATTGAATAACTATAAGTCTATACATTTTTATATAGAAGAGTCCTAAGAGGAAACTGCCAAGCAATTATTTTTATGACCATCAAGTGGCAGAGAATGGAGACTTGCTTAAAATCCTGTGTATTTTACATACATTGAAAAGAATGTTGCTCTTCAGTCTGAGAATGATGAAAGACATTGCACTCACTTAACTAGAAAATCATCAGGAGATGATTAGGAAAATCTCTGAAGACTGCATTTTAATGAGACCATAATTATTCATGCAAGTTTCTCCAAACAAAAGTTTGTGCTTATGATATTCAAAGTCCATAAAGAAACAAAGTGTTTTGAGGAAAATGCAATGACATTTTAAATCAAAAGTTAAGCATTATAGCAAAAATAAGACATCAACTTTGAAAATCTTAAGTAACTGAGAGCAATGATGTATGATTAATAAAATGTATTTATAATATACATATGGAATGACTGTAAAATAGTGGTTCTGAGAAAAAAATTCTCTATCACAAAACTTGGTAAATGTAAAAATCATTATCACACAAACTCACTTTTAAAGTCTATATTCCTTTTGAATAATTATTTAGAAAGCTATTGCATAGGTCTCAACCTCTGACATTAACCCTCTTATCACAACCATGGCAGTTATAGAAATATTTATGGCAAAAATGCATTCTATTTTAAAGTAATGTATTCACTTTCAATAAGGTTCTTTTTTATTATTACTTCTGAAAAAGGAATGTAAAAATTTGAAGCAGCCATGGAAATTAGCATATATACCTTCCTAGGATCAAAAAGAACCTAGGCCTAAAGCAGAAATCCTTTTTCTAAGGAGAAATTTCATATATTTCATTTTTTCTTAGTTTAATGGGAAAATGTCTGTGAGGAAGCTCTCTGGTTTGAATGCACATATTTTTCCAGAAGAGTTTGAATTCTTAAGGTAGAATGTATAAGACAATATTTATTTATTTTTTTTTTTGGTAGGAAAAATCAAGCAAACAGACTACTGAGGCAGCTTTAAATGGTAGGATATTGGAATTTCAGTAAAAATGACATTTAGCTCATACTAATTAGGACCTCTATTTTATGCTTTCTCTGCAAACACTTGCAAAGTTTGTTACAAAGTCTGCATATGGAGGCACAGTTCCTTTCCTCATGGAGCTCAACAGTTAGCCAAATTTGGTCAATTCTGTTTTCATACATGTACTCATTTAATCTTCATAATAAAACTAAGTAGGTAGGTAGACATATTAGTCCCATTTTAGAAACAAGGAAACCAAAGATTAGATAAATAAGTGGCCCAAGGTCACACAGCTATCAAGCTTCCTGTTTGGTGACTAATTTAACTTAGGCATGATATACTGCCCTTTGTCTACTGCTAGTATCTGTCCTCAATCCTTCCTTTCCGTGTCTACTGCTTCTTGCCCTAACTTCATTTAACCTTTATAATTTATCATTTGGATTTCTGCCATGAATTTCCTCCCTGTTTCATTTTCTACCTTTCTGCCAGAGTTATCTTTATGAAAGGGAAATATAAAGGTTGCATGAAGAGTAGGAAACATGGCTGTGATGTATCAAGAGTGTCATTGGACTATACCTCAGACGTCTGTCTGTCTTGAGTTCCACAGACACCTGGGAAGGAGAATGTTGGAAGAGCTGAGATCCTTCCTTATAGAGAAATCTGTAATCATTAAAACAAACTGATTAATTAAATAAGACCATCCTTACCATTTTTTCTAGATTCCACATATATGTGTTACTATATGTTATATTTCAATAGAGACCAAATATGTGGATACTAATAGGAAAGGGGAGGGTGGGATGAGTTGAGAGATTCAGAATGACATTTATGCACTGCAGAAGGGAATGGCTGCCCCTTCCAGTATTCTTGCCTGGAGAATTCCATAGACAGGGAAACCTGGCAGACTACAGTCCAAGGGGTCACAAAGAGTTGGAAATGACGGACTGACTGACACTTAACTTTCACTTTCATAAAGCAGACAACTAATGAGAACATGGGGAAGGAAATGGCGGCCCACCCCAGCCTTTTTGCCTGGGAAATCATATGGACAGAGGAGCTTGGCAGGCTACAGTCCCTGGGGTCGCAAAGACTCAGACACGACTGAGCGGCTCAGCAGAGCAATGAGAACATAGCATGTAGCACAAGGAACTCTACTTAATGCACAGTGGTGACCAGCCTGGGAAGGAAATCCATAAGAGATGGGATATATGTGTATGTATGGTTGATTCATTCTGCTGTGCAGCAGAAATGAACACAACACTGTAGAGCAATTATAATAAAAATTAATTTAAAAGGAAAAACAAAACCACAGCCAGTTCAGTAATATATAGGCTTTTAATAAACTTCTTTTATTGAGATCACACTATGATGTGCAAGAAAATGAAGATTAATGTCACTTAACATACGTGAAATGCTAAAAGATGGCAACTGTTTTGTTAAATTTCCAGTCATCATCCCCTTTCACACTAGGCTCTTTAACGGTTGTTTCACATAAGGCTGTGAGGATTAATTTGTTTTGCTATATATAACAATTATGCCACAAAAATATATATGCCACAGAAAGAGAGAAAGAGAAATGCAGATACTGTTTTCCTGTATCTAAGCTCCAACAAAATGAAGCTGTGTTCCTTTCTTCTGTTAACACCTTTTATCATTGACTTTCGATTTCCCAGATCTGGGCACATTGAACAAATATTACCTTGGTTGTAGAAGATGGAAGAAAACTGGTTCTACTCCACTATTCACTAATGTATATGTAAGTTCTCACTCCATACAAGGAATAACATGGTAAATTTCACTGACTTTATTGAGACTCATCTTTCCTTAAGTTTAACTACAGTATAAACATACTTGTCTTTCTTTTTTGCAATCAATCGCCCATCAACATTTTCTGTAAACATTATATAAATTTGCATAGGGATTAGCATTTTCTGCTACATATTCTCATACCAAATTTCACTCTGAAAAACAACTTATTGGAAAGTGGTCAAGGAATTGTATGTGTAAGCATACAATGTGCATACATGCCAAGCTGCTTCACTCGTATCCTATTCTTTGTGTCCCTGTGGACTGTAGTCCACCAGGAACCTCTGTCTGAGATTCTCCAGGCAAGAATACTGGAATGGGTTACCATGCCCTCCTCAAGGGAATTTTCCTGACCCAGGGATAGAACCTGCATCTCCTAAGTCTCCTGCATTGGCAGGCAGATACTTTATCACTTGTGCCACTTGGGAAGTCACATGTAAGCATGATATTTACCCATAATTACTCTATGGCAACAAGGCTAAGAAACAAAGGTTTTGGCGCATTGTTTTGTAACCATTACTTGTGAGATTACAGTAATTTATTTCTAAGGACAAGCAGGTAATGTAATTTATACAAAGATTATTAATGAAACAACCTATGATAGTTTTCCAAATAAAGTTATTTTAATTGCTTTCTCATGTGCCTTATTAAATTGAAGAAGTGGTATTCACTGGGAATTTTATGACAACAAATATCTACTTTTTACTGTTATAGCTGTACAGAGTGACTGTTAGAAAATACAGTAAATCTTTTTGTGTACTATGAAATTCTTTGGTGACTTGTTTTTCTGATATAATCTTAGTTTGTGCAGGGAAGTGTGTTTTAAATCTGAACCTCACAATCCTAGTTAGAGGAAAAGAGCTGAGACTCACTGGGCTATGGCATCAGTCTTATTTTGAGCAGTCGCTCATGTATCTTCATAAGCTGGTTTTCTGAATATTTATTAGAGAATTTTCATAGCTCCAAGTTGCACTTGTGACATGTTATACCAAATAGCTATAAGTTGCCTGAACTTGCAATTGTATCTCAAATTTAAATAACTATTTAGTACAAATTAATTTGTTAAATCAGTATAGGCAATGCATCAACATTTTCAAACATAGTAAATAGTAAAAAGAAAAAAATTCTGATCAACTCATTATAAGGAAAACAGATTTCAGTTCTTAAAATTATTAAACTAGTTGGTCAATGGGGAATACTTGAACTTCATGTGTTACATTTATACTAAATTTAACTTCAGAGCTTTGATAAATAATAATATGAATAAAATTATAGGGGAAAAAAATCCCATACAGCACAGACATATTTTCATTTACTTTGTGCAGCTAATTAATTATCTGGGAGGTAGGGGTAAGCAAGTTCTCATCTTTCATGGAGTTTTTGACACTGAATAAAGTATTTCAACTGTGACTGGTATTATATCAAAGTCTTATTTACACATTTGTTTTAAAAATAATATTATTTATTTTATTTTTTGTCTGCACTGGGTTTTCCTTTGTTGCACATACACTTTCTCTAATTGCAGTGAGCAGGTGTACTTTTCTTTGTGGTGTGTGAGCTTCTCATTGCAGTGGCTTTTCTTGTTGTGGCTCATGGGTTATGTTGCCCCATGGCATGTGAGATCTTCCTGGGCCAGGGATTGAACTCTTGTTCCCTGCCTTGGAAGGTATTAACTACTGAGCAACCAGGGGAAGTCCTACACCTGTATTTTAGAAGATCTCAAGCAGAAGGTAGTTGGAATAAATGCAGTGGGACAAAAACAGAAGGGTCTTCTAGGCAGATATCTGTAGTCTAACAGATGTCACCCGTGTACAAGATGACTGAGCAAGGAGAGTGGAGAATGACAAGAGTCAAAGATGAATGTAAAAAGAATTGGAATCTAACTCAAGTTTTACTAAGGCATTTGGACCATTGTCTGAGGGGCAATGGAAATCCATGGAAAGATTACATATAAACACATAATAATATTACTATTATTGATTTCAAAAGAAAGATTCTGACTTTATTTGTGTACCTCACCAATATACAAGGGTGAAACACGTGAATCAACTTAAAAGGGGGAGATCATAATGACTTTAGGTTAGACTAATGGTAGATAGACTTGATGTAAAAAGCAAGATTACATAAATATTTAGAGATATACAAATAGAACTGGAATTTTATATTTTAGTGATTAACATAATGAGATTGTGTGGTAATTATTGTTACATAAATGTTTCAAGTACTGCTGAAAAGTCATTCATGGACAGGAAAATGTATTGAATTTGAAAATAGTAAAGTCTTTGGCAACTTTAGTACACTTGAGCACATTAACACACAGACACACACAAACCACATATATTCAAGTAGGAAAAGCATAAACTAAAACAAAACAAAACAAATCTACATGTGAAAGAATCCTGTGTTTTCCTGTCCAGTATGTCTATCAGATCAGGTCAGGTTTTTGTTTCATGAGAATCTCACAGAGTATGGTTTCAAAAAGACAAAATTGAAAAAAAAAAACCCTCTTTAAACTTAGTAGGGATAGCAGCATTCAAATATATTAATAGTAATTCTAGTTGGGAGCATTTAGCTACCTGAACCTAGATTTGCTTAATTATGGTTAATGTGCTTAATAGTAAAGCAAGCTTAATAAGTAATTATTTGTAAATTGTCTTCTTTCCAAAGTTGTCTAACTGTTTTTTTTTCCAAAGTTGTCCTAATCATTACTTATGACTCCTGACAAAATTCATATATCTTAATTTTATCATAGGGATGCTAAATCAGAGAGCCTGATTTAGAACATAGTGAACCTGGGAATATTTATAGCTTCCTAGAAGTTTCTTTGATTAAGAAATTTGAATAATACTTGGTATATTTCATAGAGATACCTTGCTTTGTGTCCTTAGTTATCTACATATTAAACTAATAGAAACAGTAAGATATTATTTAGCTATATAAAGAAAATTTATAACAGTAATTGGAGTAAGATTCCAGTTAACTATTTAGAGCAGAGATTACAAAAATTATTCTATATAGGGCTGCATAGTGAATATTTTAGACAATGTGGGCCTTATGACCTCTCTTAAAATTATTCCACTCTGTCATTGAAGTGTGAAAGCATTCATAGACAATTTGCAACCAAATTGAGTCTTTTCATTAACACTATTTTTGCAAACAGGTATTAAGCTGGATTTGGCCCATCAGTAACAGTTCGTGAATATCTGCTTTAGAGAGTAATGGCCTTTTATCAATTTTCCAAATATGAGTCAGTTCTAATCTTCAGTGTCCCTTAAAAATACAACATTAGATAATAACTATCCTGTATCACTAAGAACATATGATCATTTTCCCATTTATTCCAGTCTCTAAGTTTTGGGTATTTATCTGTGTAACTCTGCTTTACAAAAAAAGCATTATTGGTGCTTTTTGATGTATGGCAAAATCAATACAATATTGTAAAGTAATTAACCTCCAATTTAAAAAATAAATTTATATTAAAAAATAAAAAAAAAAATCTTAAAAATTAACTCTAAAATAATGCCAATGTTAGGAATCCATGATGCTACCTGGGATATCACAAAGAGATGTATACAAGGATCTGGTGATAAACCCATTTTTGACTAAACAGACCCTTCATAGTAGGCCCGTGTGTTTATTATCCTAAACCATGAACCCTGAATTAAGGTCTAACTATTTTTATTATATAGGATTCAGAAGAAATCATCGGAATTCCTCCTTCCTGGCTATAGTAAATTATAAGCAATATGAGATCCCCGTGTGTGCACATGTGCGCCTGCACATTGATGCGGTGGTATCAGTACTATCACCAAAGATTAAAAAGATGCAGGGTTGGTAACACCTCTATGACAAAATTACAATTTTCTTCTTTTTTCTGTATATCCTCTTCTCAGTGGATGTGGTCAATTCCCTGGTGTCAGAATCAGACATATAGCAATTAATCTTGAATGCCTCTTTCCCCTATTCTGATAAACAGTGTATATCAGAAGTTTGGTTTCACACGACAAGGACTAAAACATACCACCTCAGGTATAAGGCCATTCTCTACATTTGTGCCATAATTTAGTTCACAAGAGCTTCGACTTTCTGAATACGACAGAGAATATTACTTTCGTTGCATTCACATCATGCTGGAAAGACCTAGAGAGCAAAGGATTGTGGGTAATCAGGAAGTAGTTCATTTGAAATGTGGCCGATGAGCTGAGCTCTGAGTGGAAAGTGCTCTCTTGCTGTACATCATTCTCAGTCACTTATCCCCTGTGACTTGACAGAGTAACTGAAGCATCTGCAGCATATCTATGTCTTTTATGGAAGCTAAGCAATTGCTAATAGGAGATTTTTGGAGCAAAGCCAAGATAACCTCTGGTAATCACTTGAGGAAAAGTTATTTTTAATGCCATAGGGCTCCATTTGAGACAGTATCTGGCTATGATGCTTTTGGTGATTTTGAGATGCATGGTGTTCATAAGTAGGCTGATACTATTTAATCTTACTCATCACATCCTTCACTTTGTCCAGCATTCTGTTCTAAATTGGATTTAGTTCAGATGCAATAAGTACTGAGAATGTACTAAAGTTCTGTGAATGTGTCTTTAACACGCCTAGTGTTCCGTCTCTATCACTATGCATTCTCTCCCAGCTCAAAACTAATTCTCTCAAGGTTTACTGTGTTAACTAGAAATGCATTTTTTTTTTTAAATGGAATTACAGATGATTCTGAGTAACATACAGGCATTTGTTGAAAGTAGATGATTCTGGAATCATACTGAAAAAGAAATTCTACAGTAGTATGTTTTTGTGTACTTTTTCTGGAGCTGTTGTATATTTTTTACCAAATGAACTTTATTGTCACTTTCCTCAAAAATTGCAGAAATGTGTTTTTGTAAATTATATATAGTAGCTCAATGTATAGTAATGACATCTTCTGGTTAAAATTCCATTTAGGACATACAAATAAACCTAGAAAAATATGTTCAGAACTCTGGAGCAATAGTCTTAAAAGTTTTTTGTTTACGTATTTTGTTTGTTTTGTTTTTTTTCATGTTTTTTAAATGAACGCAGGGAGTGAAGATGGAGGGAAAGTAAATAAGTATTGGTAGTATTTCTAATTTTTCTCCAGATATTAAAACAATATTAAAATATAGACTATAATATATATGTGTTCTCCTACTTTTCATTGCCTGTTGTTAGTTCTTGCTCTTGTTGACAATGTAGGTGAATTAGGAAGAACTAAAGCAAGCAACCTGTAAATTATTCAATGTAACTTTGAAGTCTTTGCACTAAAAATCAAGTTATTTTTGCAACAAAGATGCTTTGCTTGAAATGTTCTCATCTCTGCTTTGGTCTCTTTCTAAGTGTTTTTGAGTTCTGATGGTTAACTTCTTCATATTTTTTTCCCCCAAAAGAGACATAAATATTATTTGAAGAAATTGGCTATGAAACAGTCATTGCATTTTATACACTGACAGAGTTACAGAGTAGATGATGTCCTAGATTCCTGACAGGAAAAAATTGAGAGTAAATCATATAGTCTAAAGCTCTTTATGTTCCTATTTCTAGCACATTAGCTGTTTATTTATGTTCCAATTTATTCTAAAATCATTTGAGGTGCCTCATATGAATAATACAATTTTTATAAGACTGAACATTTTCTGACAATTAAAAACAAATAATCAAGAGCAAAAAAAGGGGGGGGCAGATAAAATATATTTTGAGAGAAGCAACAGAGCAAAGTGACAGCTTAATAAAACAAGTTATTGTCCATTATAATTAAAACACATGTTTTCTATATCTCATAATAAAAATGATGACTTTTAACATGAAAAATATAAAGATTGTAGAGCTGTCTTGTTTCTTACCTAATTGATAGTCTTCCATATTTCCTAGGAAATAGGCAAAAGTATTAACTGTGGATAGGGCCAGCATTTTTCTCAAAGAATTCCTTTAAGATTAAATTCAATAATTTCTAAATTCCTAAATTCAATAATCTTGTAAATATCCTAGTGAGATTTATATATAAATTTAAATCTGCCTTCAGGTTTGCATTATAATAGATTGTGTTCTGAAGAAATAGTACTTGATAAGAATTGTCATGCATGAAGTTTAACTGGGAGGTAAATTCAGCAATGATAAAAAGGGGTGATGGGGCAAGGAGAAAGTGAGAGAGGAAAAGGAAAAAGACCAGTAAAGAAGACATTGATGAGAAATTTATTGCTTGATTAACTGGACTTTTATTGCAATAAAAACCTCTGTGAGACAATACAGAGCTGTCTTACCCAGATTCCAGAAGGGAGAGGTTCCTAGAACCTTTCTGGTGGATTCCAGAAGATATCCACTGACTTAAATGCATCCTTCATTAAATGCTATACCCATGCATTAATGACTGGCAGTGCTCATCTATACCACTTCTGTTCCTAATAATGTACAGAAATCTGATTCTATGATTTAAAATTATATTTTTTTTCAGCACTTCTTATTGTGAAGGTAATTTTTTGTCTTCCATTTGGAATCTGATTTCTAAGAACTTCCATTTGATCCATGAACCTTAGGGTCAAAATATACAGCATTCTGTTTCTCCAAATTTTATATTGTAAGATGGAGCTGGAATGTATAGCCATAAAATTATTATTTTTTAATCTATTATGTCAGGCATGATCAAATAAATATAGAAGAATAAGAGAGATTAAGGAGATGCTATGAAATTAATTCATAATACTGTAAAACATTTATTTTTAATAAAATTATTTTATAATCAAGATATCAATCACAATTTTTTAAATTTCTAAAATCATTTATACTGATTTCAAGTGAAATTACCACTGAAGTGATATGAGCATGAAGAAAATTGTACATTTAATAATGTATAGCTAGATGAATTATCACACATCCAGTCCTATCACTTCATGGCAAATAAAAGGAGAAAAAGTGGAAGCAGTGACAGGTTTTATTTTCTTGGGCTTCAAAATCACTGCAGATGGTGACTGCAGCCATGGAACATAAAGACGCTTTTTCTTTGGAAGGGAAGCTATGACAAACCTAGAGAGCGTATTAAAAAGCAGAGAGATAACTTTGCCAACAAAGGTCCATCTAGTTAAAGCTATGGTTTCTCCAGCAGTCATGTTTGGATGTGAGAGTTGGATCATAAAGAAGGCTGGATGCCAAAGAACTGAAACTTTTGAACTGTATTGTTGGAGAAGACTCTTGAGAGTCCCTTGGCCTGCAAGATCAAATCTGTCCCTCCTAAAGGAAATGAAGCCTGGATATTTATTGCAAGGACTGATGCTGAAGCTCAAGCTCAAGCTCCAATACTTTGGCTATCTAATGTAAAGAGTTGACTCATTAGAAAAGACCCTGATGCTGGGAAAGATTGAAGGCAAAGGGAGAAGGGGACAGCAGAGGATGAGGTGGTTAGATAGCATCACCAACTCAGTGGACAGGAATCTGAGCAAACTCTGAGAGATAGTGGAGGGCAGAAGAGCCTGGCATGCTTCAATCTATGGGGTCACAAAGAGTTGGACATGACTTAACAACTGAACAACAGCAACAGCAACAACATGCAGTATTACAAAGCAAACACATCACACGATGAGCACTCAGATCAAGAAACACAATATTAACTTTACCAGAATCTCAGAAGCTCTCACGTTTAATTCTATTCACTGCTATTCATGATCTGGAACTTAGGTTATGCTACGACCATTTCTAAGAACACACAGTATTATTGCCGTTATTGAAATTCATATAAATATAAAACAAGGGTATGTATTCTTCTATAGCTTCTTTCTCTCAACAATAATATTTTTTATATTCATGTTCTTGCATGCTCATATGTATATCTTTCATGTTATTACCATTTAGCACTTAATGGTATAAAGTGTTTAACCATTCTGTTGAAAGATAAGAATGATACTTGTGCATATTTTTGTTCATAAACTTATGAATAATGCTGCTTCAGCTCATATGGTACATTTGTTCTAGTAAAATATATTCTCATCTGTATTGAGAATATAGCTAGAAATGAAACTGTCAATTCATACCTGATGCTAATGTTAAGTGGTGGTGGCTTAGTTGGTACTTTGTGTCCTACTCTTGAGACCTCATGGTCTGTGGCCCACCAGGGTCCTCCGTCTATAGAATTTTCCAGGCAAGAATCCGGGAGTGGGTAGCTATTTCCTTCTCCAGGAGAATCTTCCCAACCCAGGGATTAAATCTGGGTCTCCTGCACTGTAGACAAATTATTTACCTACTGAGCCACCAGGGAAGCCAATATTAAGTAGATATTGTCAAATAATTTTCTAATGTAGTTATTTCAATTTATACATCCACCATCAACAGATGTGAATACTGGTCACTCTGTAATTTAGCTAACACCAAGTATTGCTAGTTTTTTCATTTTAAACTTTCTGATAAGCATTCCAGGGAATTGAATGCATAAAAGTTTATGAAGTAAAGCAACTTTTTAAGTATGCCTTTTGGTCTTCGAGGTATCCATCTTTTCAAAGTGTGAAGTCCTTTGCTTATTATTCTAAATTAGGTCGTATGTTTCTACCTCTGTGTAATATTCCTTTATGTATATTTCATAAAATTCTTTCTTAGATATATATTTCACGAATATATTCTTTCACTGTAGTCCTATCTTTTTACTTCCTAATGGTATCTTTTCACGAACATAATTTCTTAAATTTAATGCAATATGACTTATCATTCTTTTTTATGATAAACACTTTGCCTTTGCTAAATAAGAAAGCTTCATATGTTATATCATAAATATATTATTTTTAAATTTTCAAGCAAAAAGCATAGCTTTTTAATGGGTATGCATATAATCACTGGCTTTCCTAAACTAATTTTTTATCATGGTATTATGTAAAGAGTAAGAATAATTTTTGGTTCATAGATAATTAATTAAGTATTACTTATTGAAGCCTGTCCTTTCTCTACTGCACAGAAAAGCTGGTTATAGTTGTTGCAAATCAGATGATCATGCATGCGTGGATATGTTTCTGAACTCACGTTTATATTTTGTTTGTTGACTTGTATATCTCTGATGATACCAGTAATAATCCTTTAATGTCATCCCTAATTTATCTCTCTCCATATATGCATTTTTACCTAATACAAATTATTAACTTTATAATCTACCAATATGACTACAGAAATCTCAAAAGTAATGGTTATATAGATATGACTCAACAAGATCAAGAACCAGATCAGGGAAAACACCAGAAATGTTTGTAAAAATTTAATATATTTTACAACATGATTAAGAACATTAATGTGCTGAGACAATATCAATACACATTTTATTAAATATATAAACTTAGAAATCACACATTTTAAAGTCCCAAGAACAATAGGGAAGTAGACAAAAAAAATGCACTCGAGAGGTATTATAATAGTGAATATAAATTAAGGAGTTCAGTTCAGTTCAGTTGCTTGGTCATGTCCAGCTCTTTGCTATCCCATGGACTGAAGCACCCCAGGCTTCCCTGTCCATCACCAACTCCCAGAGCTTGCTCAAACTCATGTCTGTTGAGTCAGTTCAGTTCAGTTCAGTTCAGTTCAGTCACTCAGTCGTGTCCGACTCTTTGCGACCCCATGAATCACAGCACGCCAGGCCTCCCTGTCCATCACCAACTCCTGGAGTTCACGCAAACTCATGTCCATCGAGTCGGTGATGCCATCTAGCTGAGTCGGTAATGCCAGCCAACTATCTAATCCTCTGTTGTCCCCTTCTCCTGCCTTCAATCTTTCCCAGCGTCAGGGTCTTTTCCAATGGGTCAGTTCTTTGCATCAGGTGGCCGAAGTACTGCAGCTTCAGCTTCAGCATCAGTCCTTGCAATGAATATTCAGGCTTCATTTCCTTTAGGAATGACAGAATATTTAGAACTGATTTCCTTTAGGACTGACTGGTTTATTCTCCTTGCAGTCCAAGGGACTCTCAAGAATGCCAAGAAAAGAGAATAGATTACTTTTTTAAATATGAAAACTTTTCACACAAATACAAAGCCAGAACCATATTTTCGAATACGATAATGAATTCAGAATATCAAGTATATATTTACACAAATGTGTAGACATAACATGCGGAGAAGGCAATGGCACCCCACTCCAGTACTCTTGCCTGGAAAATCCCATGGGCGGAGGAGCCTGGTGGGCTGCAGTCCATGGAGTTGCGAAGAGTCAGACACGACTGAGCGACTTCACTTTCATGCGTTGGAGAAGGAAATGGCAACCCACTCCAGTGTTCTTGCCTGGAGAATCCCAGGGATGGGGGAGCCTGGTGGGCTGCTGTCTATGGGGTTTCACATAGTCAGACATGACTGGAGCAACTTAGCAGCAGTAGCAGCAGCATAGACACAGCATGTTACAGATAAATATAATGAAAGTTATTATAATAAAATATTGTGTTAATAACAAAGCCAAGTTAAGAGCTATTTTTAAAAATAAATTACATTTTCTTTGTACCCTTAAGACTTTGGAGCAGAGTTTTCAGCAAACATCAGGATTATATATATGTATATATACCATACAAAAATTCATGAGGTTGTATACAGGACAGAGTTACTCAGCAAGGTTGGGTTGCTCTAAAACTATACTTTTCCAAGAAAGGTCTAAAGGTCTATTTTCAGGACTGGCTTTTGGTCAGCTCTTAGGAATAAAGCTTTAGAAATAATCAGTCTGAAAATTGTTTTGGTACACCTGAAACCTTGGGCCACATCTTAGTAATATGACCAGGTGGTTTATGCTACCAATGTAGTTAATGATGACTACCTACTTTTGTTCTGATGGTCTGAAATCTGAATACTGGATGTCAGTCATGCAAACACTACATACTTACATGACTCTTCCTAGTAAAAATCTTGGCTAAGTCTCAGGTGTGCCCATGGTTGGCAACACTTTGCACGTGTTGTCACACATCCTTCTTGGAAGAAATAAGTATATTCACAGAGAGGGAATACGAGCCTCTTTCACCTAATTTCTCCCAGACTTCTTTCATGCTCCTCACCTTTTCTCTTTGCTGTTTTTAACTGGTATCTTTTGCTGTGGGCGGTAACCATGAGTGTCATACTCCTGAATCCTATGTGTCTTTAAAAACAAATCACTGTGCCTGATGGTTGTCCTGCGGATATCCTGTACAGAGAGTGACAGAGCATTTGTCACAAAAAATACCTGCTAAAATTTTCCATAATAATAAAAATTTTAAAAATCAGAATGATGGCATATATCACTACTGTAGGATATTCAAAGGAAAACAATGAAAAGTTGCTTTTATGCAATACACTCAAACTTCGCATTACTGAGAATTAACTACTTCAGTCAGTTCAGTTCAGTCTTTCAGTTGTGCTCAACTCTTTCCAACCCTATGAACAGCATCATGCCAGACTTCCCTGTCTATCACCAACTTTCAGAGTTTACTCAAACTCATATCCATTGAGTCAGTGATGCCATCTCAGCATCTCATCCTCTGTTGTCCCCTTCTCCTCCCACCTTCAGTCTTTCCCAGCATCTGGGTCTTTTCAAATGAGTCAGTTCTTCACATCAGGTGGCCAAAATATTGGAGTTTAAGCTTCAATATCAGTCCTTTCAATGAATATTCAAGTCTGATTTCCTTTAGGATGAATTGATTGGATCTCCTTGCAGTCCAAGGGACTCTTAAGAGTCTTCTCCAATACCACAGTTCAAAATCATCAATTCTTCAATGCTCAGCTTTCTTCACAGTCCAACTCTCACATCCATACATGACTACTGGAAAAATCATAGCTTTGACTAGATGGACCTTTGTTGGCAAAGTAATGTCTCTGCTTTTTAATATGCTGTCTACATTGGTCATAACTTTTCTTCCAAGGAGCAAGCATCTTTTAATTTCATGGCTGCAGTCACCATCTGCAGTGATTTTGGAACCCCCAAAAATAAAGTCTGTCACTGTGTCCACTGTTTCCCCATCTGTTTACTCCTTAAGTCAATATTTGTCACTCCAATTGACTTAAGGAGTCGGTTTCCTCCTTAAGTCTGATTTAATCCTCTGCAACTCATACATTCCTTGATTTATGATTTTACATGATATCTATATTTATACCTACTTGCATACACATGATCACTCAGTCATATCTGACTCTTTGCAACCCTATGAACTGTTGCCTGCCAGGCTCTTCTCTGCATGGAATTCTCCAGGCAAGAATCCTGGAGTGAGTAGCCATTCTCTTCTCCAGTGAATCTTCTTGACTCAGGGATTGAACCCAAGTCTCCTGCATTGCAGGCAGATTCTTTAACATCTGAGCCATCATGGAAGCCCCATCTATATTCATATGCTCACCTATATTCCTCTTGTTTTTCATAAATTTTTCTATATATTTGTATATATCATCATATAAATTGGAAATTTCAAGTACTACAATGAAGACAAAAAAAAATGTTAAAGTGATCAGAAAATAAAGTGGTCATTATTTACAGGTACATAATTATGTACATAAAAGAATCAAATAAATTACAGATGTACCATTAGAATTAATAAGGGAATTGAGAAAGTTGACATACAGATTGATTTAAAAATATTAATTCAACATGTTAGCAAAAACACTTAGAAAATGTAATTCCCAAAATAAAACAACTTGTTAACTTGCATTAACCTTTGAATTCATCTTTATAAAATACAAATGTAAAAAAAAAAATAATAACTTTATACAGGAACCCAATACATTACAGAGGATAATTAAATACATTCTCAAAAACAATGGGATATACTCTGTTTATGGATTGGCTGACTCGATATTGTAAAAAATGTACTTCATGCCCAATTGCTTGTCTGTATCCAATGCAATCTCAGTCAATATGTTAATATGTTCTGATTGTAAAATTCAACAGAGATTATATGTCTCATTTGGAAATGAAAATGGTGAGTAATGCAAAGGAAATCTTACATATGAAGGCAAATAAAGTTGGAGGATATAAACTACCAAATATCATGCCCGATTAAAAATCTAGAATAATTGCAGCAGTGTTATCTCACTAATCCTCTCTAGCACTATCTAATGCACTGTCTGACAAAGATAGACAAAGAAAAATATGCCTAACAGAATGAAACAGAGGTACAAATAGAAACCTACAAATATATATTCAGTCAACTTACGGCCTAGATGATACTTCAGGGCAAGTTTACGTTATAATTCTTTAATACATATAATGTTGGTTGATGTGTTTATCTATATGGAAAAAATTAATCACAACCTTACTGTCCACGATATAGGAAAATCAATTCTAGACAAATTACAGATTTTAACTTGAAAGTAAAACAATGAAACTATTATCAAAAATGCCAAGTAGGTAAAAAAAAAATGTTTTAATTAAGATATTCTTAATACTTATAACTGTGGTGTTGGACAAGACTCTTGAGAGTCCCTTGGGCTGTAAGGAGATCCAACCAGTCCATTCTAAAGGAGATCGGCCTTGGGATTTCTTTGGAAGGAATGATGCTAAAGCTGAAACTCCAGTACTTTGGCCACCTCATGCGAAGAGTTGACTCATTGGAAAAGACTCTGATGCTGGGAGAGATTGGGGGCAGGAGAAGAAGGGGATGACAGAGAATGAGATGGCTCGGTGGCATCACTGACTCGATGGACGTGAGTCTGAGTGAACTCTGGGAGTTGGTGATGGACAGGGAGGCCTGGCGTGCTGCTGATTCATGGGGTCACAAAGAGTCGGACAGGGCTGAGAGACAGAACTGAACGGAACTGAATACATGTAAAACTAAGAAGTTATATCAAGATTATATATCTATATATTAAAAATCAATATGAAAGTGAAAGTGAAGTCTGACTCTTTGCAACCCCTTGGACTGTAGCCTACCAGGCTCCTCAGTCCATGGAATTTTCCAAGCAAGAGTAATGGAGTGGGTTGCCATTTCCTTCTCCAGGGGATCTTCCCAACCTGGGCATTGAACCCAGATCTCCTGCATTGCAGGCAGACGTTTTACCATCTAAGCCAGCAGAGAAGCCCAACATGAAAGAGGCATGCAATCCAATAGACAAATGGCAAAAGCCTTTAATGATCACGTCACAAAAATGTATAATCAAAGAGCCAGTAAAAGTATCAGAAGATGTTTAACTATATTAAACAACAGAGCTTATGTAAATTAAGGCTACAATAAGATACTACTATACATATAGTGGGAGGACTATGTTAAGTGAAATATACCAGGGACAGAAGGATAAATATTACATGATACTACTTGTATGAGAAACCTAAAATATTCAAATAATAAGCAAATAGAACAATGGCTCCCAGAAACCACTGGAAGGGATAAACGGGGAGAAACTACACCAATGTTTAATCAGTATAGTTTCAGTAATGTAAGATGAACTAGTTCTAGAGATATAATGTACAGCACAGTGCTCATAATGAACAATACTGGATTATACACTAAAAGAAATTGTTGAGAAGGCCCCTTTTTATTTATACATAGAAATTTTTTTTTCTTCAGGTGAGAACTTTCAAATCTACTCTCAGCAACTTTCAGATACACAATAGAGTATTTTTAACTACTGTTGCCAAGTGGTATATTTTATCCTCATGACTTCCAGCTGGATGGCTGTACATTTTGACTCCCTTCACCTGTTTGACACCCAAATCCACCCCAACAACCACATGCTCTGCTTGCCTCTGGTAGTAAGCTTTGTTTGTTTGTTTAGATTTCACATATATGTGATATTATATGGTATTTTGGAGAAGGCAATGGCACCCCACTCCAGTACTCTTGCCTGGAAAATCCCATGGATGGAGGAGCCTGGTGGGCTGTAGTCCATGGGGTCGCTAGGAGTCGGACACGACTGAGCGACTTCACTTTGACTTTTCACTTTCATGCATTGGAGAAGGAAATGGCAACCCACTCCAGTGTTCTTGCCTGGAGAATCCCAGGGATGGGGGAGCCTGGTGGGCTGCCATCTATGGGGTCGCACAGAGTCGGACACGACTGAAGCGACTTAACAGCAGCAGCAGCAGCAGCATATGGTATTTTTCTTTCTCTATCTGAGTTATTTCACTTAGCATAATGCTCTCAAGACCCGTACATGCTGACAAATGACAGAATTTCATTATTTTTATGATTTAATAATATTCCATTTTATGTACATGATTATATATATATATATATACACATGCATACTTCATATATGTATTATACACACACATACATTATTTCATCCATTCATCTATGGATGGATACTTATGTTGTTTCATTTTTGGCTATTGAAATTAATGCTCCAGTGAACATGTGAGGGGCATATAACTTTTCATGTGAGTGTGTTTATATTTCTCGGATAAGTACCCCAAAATTGGAATTTCTTGATCATATGGTACCTCTATTTTTATTTTTCTGAGGAAGCTCCATACTGTTTTCCATAGTGGCTATATCAGTTTACATCCCCACCTGCAGTGCACAAGGATTCCTTTTCTCCATATCCTTGCCAACACTTGTCATTTCTTATCTTTTTGATAATAAACATTCCAACAGGTGTGAGGTGTTATCTTATGGTGATTTTGGTTTGCATTTTCCTGATAATTAGCAATGTTGAGCATCTTTTCATGTATCTGTTGGCCATCTGTATATTTTCTTTGGAAAAATTATCCATTCAGATTTCCTATCCATTTTTATTGGATTGTTTGTATTTTGCTATCTAATAATATGAATTTGATCATTTTTATACAGCTTGGATATTAACCCCTTATCAGATATATGATATGCAAATAACACTCTTCTATTCATTAAGTTGCCTTTTCATTTTGTTGATGGGTAGATAGCATGTTAAGTGTGCTAACCAAATTAAAAAAAAAGAAAAGAAACCCAAGCAATGTTTTACAGGTAATAAATATGTTTTTTACTTTGATTGCACTGCTGGTTTCATGGACATTTGCATACATCCAAACTCAACAATTGTGTACACTTTGTTGTTTCTTGAACCCACTCTATATAAAGTGTAATCTTCATAACACATCATCTCCAAATAATTCATCATGGATTTTCCAACAGTGAGAATACTGATGTCATTTTCACCTTGAGAATATTTTTATTAATTATACACATCATCAAATACTCAGTTTATATTTCCAAATTGACTCAGTGCTGCTATATTTTCTTTGGTTTTAACATCCATCAAAATTCATATATTGCAATTGTTATGTACTGATCATCTGTTTCTTTTAAATCAGAATAAACCCTTTTCCCCACTGCCAACACTTCATTGCTTTGGTTTTTCTTTTACTATTTCCATAGGCTCAGGTCAATTTCATTATGGATCAGTCTACATTGTGGATTTTTCTCAGCAGTAAAATTATAGATTTTTCTATATTGTGCAGGATAAATATTTTTGAGGAGTAAGTGTGTAGGGAGGAGGGTATAAAAATATCACTTCAATAATTGCTGTTGTGTGTTTTTATTTGTATCATGTTAAAAGACAACAAATATTAGATTGTCTCACTATAAGCATACCTTGGAGACATTACAGGGTTGGTTCCAGACCATTGCAACAAAGTAAATCACATGGAATTTTGGTTTCCTAGTACTTATAGAAGTTAGGTTCAGACTGTACTGGATACTATTAGGCATAAAATAGCTTTTAGGCTATTAAATCTAACTTGTAGACTATTAGGTCTAAAAGACATATATACTTTAATTGCAAAACCTTGCTAAAAATGTTCACAGTATCACTGATCACAGACCACCATAACAAATGCTATATATAATAAGGAAAATGTTTGAAATACTTTGAAAATTACTGAAATGTGACATAGAAACAAGACATGAACAAAAGCTGGTGGGAAAATGTCACTGATAGGCTTGTAGAGTTGCCACAAACCTTTAAATAACAGTCATATGGTCTTTTTATTTGACTACCTTAATTGCTTAAATGAAATCACCCACTGTCCACTCCATTCATAGTCCTTTTGCCTAATAAAATGTACATAGACGTCTTCCATCTCAATCTGTCTGCTTTGAATTTGCTTCCTCCCCATTCCCATCCAAATATGCTCCTCTTTCTGTATCTTTTCATTTTATTGATATTTTGTCCTAATTTATGAAAGCAAAAATTAAAAAAAAAAAAATCCTTCAAAGAAAATGTAAACTTTGTATCTGGTCTGTAGAGTCATACAATTTCTGGCCTCTGCTTCTTCTCATTAGGTTCCTATCTCTTGACATATTTGCTCATTCACTTATGCTACCCTTCTCCTTTGACAATACCTGATTTTTTTTTTTTTTTTTTAACTTCCATGCTTGCTTGATGTCTAGGATCCATGCTTTTTGCCTATTTCATGATTGTCTCTTTACCCAAGTTCAAGTCTTTCCATTTTTAATCTGACATTTTTCTGTGTGACTATGATTTCCAAAGATAAGTAATTCCTTTAGAACAAAGATCATGCCAGTTAAATTCAGTTTGTCATTGCTGCATTCTCATGTTTAAGGGCACTTTGGATACCCTTAAAATGTAGTCATCATGTATTTGGTGAATTAATGAAAAAAAAAAAAAAGGAAGTCTGACTTCTTGTTTTCTTATACCAATGTCCTGGTACTGATTGAATGCTACAGTCCACCTAAGAGCAAGAGTTCTGTATTCCAGGGTTTTGTGACACAATATTGATTCTTGATATAATAGTGATTATATAAGGAGTCCTTATTAAAAAACCTCATCGCCTCTCTCCTGCAGTATTATATGATTCAAATTTGAAATTCACAGATAACTGAATGGAGCCCATGGCTAAATGGTAAAAATGTAATTTAAATATTTAGTTAAAGTAATAATTTTAGTTAAGTGATTTAATATTACTTTGATTTAAAAAAAAGATGACTTCGCATACAGTGCTTATGTATATGGCTTAGAAATGTTTACTAAAAGATATCTTATAATAAAATAATTATGTTAAGTATTATATAAAACAAAATAAACAGTTTCACACACATGCATACACCCTTACACACAAACACTAACAAAGGCAAAAGAGAAAAATTGAAAAACATCCACTGTTCATTACAGAAACCAATATAGATGTAGATCAATCCCTTGAAAGCATTTCCCTATTTGTTTCCTTTTCCTTAATTATTTTGTCCCTAATGGTCTTTAAGATATTTTCCTTTAAATGATTACTTGACTGTTTAATGTTCAATTTGATTATTATTATAATATAGCTATTTTCAATTTCTACCTGTATGCAAAAAATTTAAATTTATTTCTTTACTCAAAATAATAGTCTAAATGTTACATTTGTATATTTAATGATCTCTAAAAATTAATCACTTCATTCTCTACAGAAGTAGGGAAGATTTTTCACTGGATTCTTAAATTGAGATATTATTTTATTCTTTTATACCGCCATTCATATTCACCATTCATATTCACCATTCATATTCTTGTTACAAAAGTGCTCAGATTTTTAAGAAGAAAGCAAGAAAATATAAAATATATAATAATATGCTTAATAATCAAGTAATTTTTGATAAATATTTAGTTAAGTTATTTAACTGTAAGATGTTTGGCCACCAGCCTCCCTTGAGGTACAGTTTCTAAGAATATATGCAGGTGAAATATTACCCTAGAGTAAATCCATTAACCACTAGGTGGTAGTATATCCTTTCTTATTTTATAACAATAGGTTGAATTTCAATTTATTCTTTTGAATTTTGAATGCGAAGAATAAAATACTTGCAAAACAAGTTTAGTACTGTTATATATTTGTATTATCTCAATTTTTGTTTTGAGTTTTTCTATAAGATTTTTAAAATTTTCTATTTTTCTTCCTGATTAGGAAAGGAACTGTTGATAATACAATAATTTTATTGTTCAGATAATACAGCTATAAATAAATATATTAATATATATGGATATATGTGTCTCCTAATTTATAACAAGAAATTTAGGAATTTTCAATAGCATATATTAAAGTATTACCTACTTTGTTTCAGTGTATATTATTTTAGATGCTTAAGTTTTATTTTATTGGAAAAAATATCTCTTTATCCAAAATTGTGAATAGAATTGTTTCATTGGAGGTACTATTCTTAATAAGAAGGTGTTCAAAATTTCAGTATTCTGAAGAGAATAGAAAGGTCAATTATACTAATTCATTTTTCCAAAGGTGATAGCATTTATTAATATTGATTAATTACTTCCCTCTGGTTATTTTTCACAAATAATTCATTGAAACAACTAAACTAGAAAAATTAATTGCATGTTGTTTTTGATATTTTCAATGCTTAAGGAAATGAATCCAATGGAAAATAATCCATATTTTAGCATATATAGACATATACTTGAAAATGTTATTTCTTGCAATTGCTAGATTTACCTATCAAATAAGATGACTTCATTATGGAGTGTTACAAAGAAATAAGGTGTTAGAACCGTTCAAATGCTATTGC
Organism: Budorcas taxicolor; assembly: GCF_023091745.1. Classification (NCBI taxonomy): domain Eukaryota; kingdom Metazoa; phylum Chordata; class Mammalia; order Artiodactyla; family Bovidae; genus Budorcas; species Budorcas taxicolor. Next base: position 78,480,193 of record NC_068910.1, read on the forward strand.
TGCAGATTGAAGTTGAGATAACATTTCTGGAAGGCTATCTTAAACCACACTGTAATAAAGATAATCATTGACATGGAGTCAAATTTCTTGAAATGTATTTCAATGTATATTTATAAAAATGTGCAACAATTTAACTATAAAGTTGTTTATTCCAACACTATCAATAGTAGTGAAGAATTTGATGCTGTCTGGATATAAAGCAGCATGGAATTTTAAAAATCATTAATGATTCCATTAATGAAGTTTCTATGAAGCGAAAAATAGCCATTAAGCATGCATCTATAATAATTCATACAAATATCTATAGAATATTAATTTTCATGAAAAAAACAATATATATCCTTAGTCAAAATCCCAAATTATTATTAGATTATGGGCACATTAGATAAGAAGACATCTATGTTATTCTATATAGATTTCTACATATTTTTATATATACTCTATAACATATTTTAGTTATATTTTTACCTTAAAAATAAAAACATTGTACAAAAGCAAAATAACACATATTTTTGCACAGTTGTAATGGATCTACATTGTGATCCTATGTTTACTAATTTATTTATAGTGAACATACTTATATAAAAAGATGAATATTATATAAAAATTTACTTTATGAAAATTTCTACAAGTAGTTATTATTCATTATGAAAATAGATGAAGTGAAAATATGAGTTTCAAGTTTGTTACCATTTATTTAATGTAGCTGTGCTGTGCTTAGTCGAGTCTGGACTGTAGCCCATCAGGCTCCTCTGTTCATGGGGATTTTCCAGGCAAAATACTGGAATGGGTTGCATGCCCTTCTCTAGGGGATCTTTTCAACCCAGGGGATTGAACCCAGGGATCGAACCCAGGTCTCCCACATTACAGGTGAATTCTTTACAATCTGAGCCACCAGGGATTTAACTATATAAATAATGTGTTCATTGAATACTAGTTGTAAAAAAGCTTCACATGTGTGAAGCATGATGTATGTGATCATTGTGATAACTTGTCAGGCCTCATGTGAGAACATAGCAAAAAGGCAGCGTTCTGCAAGCCAGGAAAGGAGGCTCATCAGACACTGAATCAGCCAGCACTGTGATCTTTGACTTCTGAAACTTCATAACCATGAGAAGAAATGTTTTGTTGTTTAAGCCACCTAGTCTATAGCATTTTGTTACCACAGCCAGAGCCGACTAAGATACTTTCTTATATAACTGAAGCTTTGTACCTGTAGAACAGCAAGTCCATATTCTCCCTCTTCCAACCCCTGCAACCACTGTTCAACTGTGTGTTTTAATTTAGCTTATCAGTATTTCATAAATGTTTATATTTTAGTTGAGATATATTGTTAATTTTGTCTCTATGTAGTTTGCGTTTTGGGTTTCAATAATAAATGGCATATTTTAAAATTTTTAAATGTTCAATCATTTGATACTGAAATATAGAAATAGAACTGATATGAATTATTGGCCTTGTATTTTGCAAAATACTAAGCTTATTAGTTCTTTAGTGTTTTTGCAGCTTGAAAGAATCGTTTTCAATGTAAATAATCCTGCTCTCTGCAAATGAAGGCAGTTTTGTTTCTTTGTTTTCAATCTTCTCTTTTATACTTCTTTTTCTTGTTTTATGGCACTGGCTGGAATATCCAGAACAACACTGAACAGAATGGACATCCTGGTCATCTTCCCAGTGTAGGAGAAAGTGACCCTATCACTCATGATTAATGACAATTTGTGTTCTTATAGGTCTGCTGGCAATATATGCTCTCCATTTGATCTATCTGAAAAATTTAAGTGCTTACATTTTTGAAAAATATGTGTCTGGGTACAGAATTAGATATTGACAGTGGTTTTCTTGAACATTACAAAAGGATCAGTGCATTCTCTTTTCACCCATATCATTTCAGATAAGAATCATGCTTTTATTCTTGCATTTTTCTGTACATAAGGGGTTTTTCACCTCTGGCTGTTTTAAGATTTTCTTTTTCAGTATTGACTTTCAGTAATTTGATACTTTATTCTTTGGTGTGGTGTTCTGTATGTTTATCTTGGTCTGAATTTGTTGAGGTTTCTGAGTCTTTTTGCTTAGACTTTTCATAAAATTTAATGATTTTTTTCCAGTGGTCATGTATGGATGTGAGAGTTGGACTGTGAAGAAAGTTGAGCACTGAAGAATTGATGCTTTGGAACTGTGGTGTTGGAGAAGACTCTTGAGAGTGCCTTGGACTGCAAGGAGTTCCAACCAGTCCATTCTGAAGGAGATCAGCCCCGGGATTTCTTTGGAAGGAATGATGCTAAAGCTGAAAATCCAGTACTTTGTCCACCTCATGCAAAGAGTTGACTCATTGGAAAAGACTCTGATGCTGGGAGGGATTGGGGGCAGGAGGAGAAGGGGATGACAAACGATGAGATGGCAGGATGGCATCACTGACTCTATGGAGGTGAGTCTGAGTGAACTCTGGTAGTTGGTGATGGACAGAGAGGCCTGGTGTGCTGAGATTCATGGCGTCACAAAGAGTCAGACATGACTGAGTGACTGAACTGAACTGAAAATTTAAAAACTGTTCAGGTATTTTTGTTTCACTATTTGTGTATACCCTTCTCTTTCTTGTATTCAAGTAATGTATATATTTGAATGCTTAATATTGTTCTAGGTTTTAAAGAGAGTCTGGTTAATTTTTCAGTGAATATGTATATTCACTTATGTCATTGTTTTTCTTTTTTTCTCTTGTGCTTTATTTTATATATTTTATGTTTTCTATTTAAAAAATCTTTTATTCAGTAGTACCTGAAGTGCTGTTAAATTTCAGGTGTACTATTTTCTTTTAGAATTTATTTTTGGAGATTCTTATATCCTTCTTTTCTCTTCCATTAAATTAATTTATTATTTTTATCATTTCTGTTTATGTTCCTATTGACTATTTTTTCTCCTGATTTTGTATCATAGTTCTCTGTTTATTTATTTTTTGCATTATCAGATATATACATTGTACAGTGTTGAGTGCTGGATTTTGTGATATTCTTTAATTTTCAAATCTATTCTGACAAAATGCTTGAAGATCAGTTTGAACTTTTAAATGTATATTTGTAAGCTCTCTTATAATAGGTGTAGAACAGATTTTGCTCACAAGTTAATTAACTACACTTCTTAGGTATGGATTTTTGGGAATCTCTGATGAATGTGCTATTATTTAAAAGGGGTCTTTCCTACCTTTTTGTGATCTTTTGTAATTTTCTGACCTGACATTACCTAGTAATTTTTCTTTTCCTGGAATATGTGCTTCCCAGGCCTCAGGGTACATAATCAGATTGATAGTAAACTAAAATCTCCAAGGTGACTCACTCGATATCTGGAATTACTTTCTGGGAATTATCTGAACCCAGTAGCTCAACTCTATAAATTATAGTTCCATTGTCCTTTTCAACTCTGATACCTGTTTCATCAATTGAGTGAAATTAGTGGTCCCTGTTTTGCTGGCTCCCTTCCTGAACTGGAGTGCATATACATACATATAGGAAAAGGAGTATGTCAAGGCTGTATGTCACCATGCTTATTTAAATTACATGCAGAGTACATTATGAGAAACACTGGGCTAGAAGAAGCACAAGCTGGAATCAAGATTGCTGGGAGAAATATCAATAACCTCAGATATGCAGATGACACCACCCTTATGGCAGAAAGTGAAGAGGAACTAAAAAGCCTCTTGATGAAAGTGAAAGAGGAGAGTGAAAAAGTTGGCTTAAAGCTCAACAGTCAGAAAATGAAGATCATAGCATCTGGTCCCATCACTTCATGGGAAATAGATGGGGAAACAGTGGAAACTGTCAGACTGTACTTTTAGGGGCTCCAAAATCACTGCAGATGGTGACTGTAGCCATGAAATTAAAAGATGCTTACTCCTTGGAAGGAAAGTTATGACCAACCTAGATAGCATATTCAAAAGCAGAGACATTACTTTGCCAACAGAGGTCCGTCTAGTCAAGGCTATAGTTTTTCCTGTGGTCATGTATGGATGTGAGAGTTGGACTGTGCAGAAAGCTGAGTGCTGAAGAAATGATGCTTTTGAATTGTGGTGTTAGAGAAGACTCTTGAGAGTCCCTTGGACTGCATAGAGATCCAACCAGTCCATCCTAAAGGAAATCAGTCCTCGGTGTGCAATGGAAGTAATGATGCTAAAGCTGAAACTCCAGTACTTTGGCCACCTCATTTGAAGAGCTGACTCATTGGAAAAGACTCTGATGCTGGGAGGGATTGGGGGCAGGAGGAGAAGGGGACGACAGAGGATGAGATGGCTGGATGGCATCATTGACTCTATGGACATGAGTTTGAGTGAACTCTGGGAGTTGGTGATGGACAGGGAGGCCTGGCGTGCTGCAATTCATGGGGTCAGACACGACTGAGAGACTGAACTGAACTGAACTGAACTGATACATACATATATAACGTACAGTCCTTATGACAACCTTCTGCAGTATTCTTGCCCGGGAAATCCCATGGACCAAGGAGCTTGCGGGCTACAGTGCATAGGGTTATAAAGAGTTGGACGGAACTGAGCACGCACATATATTTCATATAGCCAGAAAACCTGGATGATGGTAAGAATCACCTGATTGTTTTCCTTTCTCTACCTGCTGCCTTTTGTTCAACATCAAATATATGTTTTCTGTACTTTGTCCATCTTTCTACTTGTTGATTTTGTGTGGGCAGAATAGGGACAGTGTTACTCTCTTATGCATAAAAGCAGTGCCAGGAAGCAATGTTCCATGACTAGTATTCTATTTCTTCATGGTCTAAACTTTCTGAGTAAAAATCTGAAGCAACCAAGAAATGAGCAAGTTAGCTTGGATGTTAGAGATCATGTATTCTCTCTAGTGGTTTAGAGTTTTATCTCCCCAAGTGGTAATGAATTTAGAGATTTTCACCTCTTAGCCACAGAAAGATTTTTTTTATCTTAGAAAGATAAGGTCTCTTTCTTCCTGAGGGGAAGAAGGAAGTTGTGTAAGCCTGCCCTAAGTAAGCTTTAAGATTCATAATTTTAGAATTTCTCTACCATGAGGCAAACCCACATTTTGCATGAGTAAGTGGCATCTGAGTCACACTGTGTTTTCCCATGAGGAACTTGGTGCACGTGAAACAGTCACTAAGATCTTATTCAAGTAAAGAGTTGGTCTGCTTTTGATCCAGAAAGCTTGTGTTTACTGTCAAGGGGAAAAAAAAAAAACATTAAAAACTTCGAGCAAATATCACAATAATGTTTTAATAAATGATGCCCTCAACTTCAAACTACAGTTTTGATACCAGTAATATAGTTAAGATAGCATCATTAAGCATGCTGTGAAAGTGTTGCACTCAATATATCAGCAAATTTGGAAAACTCAGCAGTGGCCACAAGACTGGAAAAGGTCAGTTTTCATTCCAATCCCAAAGAAAGGCAATGCCAAAGAATACTCAAGCTACTGCACAATTGCACTCATCTCATATGCTAGCAAAGTAATGCTCAAAATTCTCCAAGCCAGGCTTCAACAGTACTTGAACTGTGAACTTCCAGATGTTCAAGCTGAATTTAGAAAAGGCAGAGGAACCAGAGATCAAATTGCCAACATCCGTTGGATCATCACAAAAGCAAGAGAGTTCCAGAAAAATATCTACTTATCCTTTATTGATTATGTCTGTGGATTTGACTGTGTGATTCCAACAAACTGTTGAAAATTCTTCAAGAAATGGGAATACCACACCATCTGACCCGCCTCCTGAGAAATCTGTATGCAGGTCAAGAAGCAACAGTTAGAACTGGACCTGGAACAACCAACTGGTTCCAAATCAGGAAAGGAATATGTCAAGGCTGCATATTGTCACCCTGCTTACTTAACTTGTATGCAGAGTACATCATGGGTAATGCTGGACTGGATGAAGCACAAGCTGCAATCAAGATTGCCAGGAAAAATATCAAAAACCTCATATATACAGATGACAACACCCTTATGACAGAAAGCGAAGAAGAACTAAAGAGTTGATGAAAGTGAAAGAGGAGAGTGAAAAAGTCGGTTTAAAACTCATCATTCAGAAGACCAAGTTCATGGCATCTGGTCTCATCACTTCATGGCAAATAGATGGGGAAACAGTGTCAGACTTTATTTTTTGGGCTCCAAAATCACTGCAGATGGTGACTGAAGCCAAATTAAAGGATACTTGCTCCTTGGAAGAAAAGTTATGACCAACCTAGACACCATATTAAAAAGCAGAGATGTTACTTCACCCACAAAGGTCTGCCTAGTCAAAGCTTTGGTATTTCCAGTAGTCATGTATGGGTGTAAGAGTTGGACTATAAAGAAATCTGAACACTGAAGAATTGATGCTTTTGAACTGTGGTGTTGGAGAAGAGTCTTGAGAGTCCCTTGGCAGCAAGGAGATCCAACCAGTCCATCTTAAAGGAGATCAGTCCTGGGTATTCATTGGAAGGATTGATGCTGAAGCTGAAACTCCAATACTTTGCCACCTCATGCAAATAGTTGACTCATTGGAAAAGACTCTGATGCTGGGAAAGATTGAGGGCAGGAGGAGAAGGGGATGACAGAGGATGAGATGGTTGGATGGCATCACTGACTCAATGGACATGGGTTTGAGTAAACTCCGGGAGTTGGTGATGGACAGGGAGGCCTGGTGCGCTGCAGTCCATGAGGCTGAAAAGAGTCAGAAACAACTGGGTGACTGAACTGAAGTGAAGCATCATTAAGGAAATACAATTAGCTATATTTAAAGGAGAAATTGTACAGTTGAAGATCAGGTACAATACCAAAGATTCATAGTATAGTTCAAGATGGTAGTTGCTACAATTTAGAATCCATGGGTCTATCTTTATGTTATTGCAATTACTGATTTATTTTTTTACTTCAAGATTCATGAGCTTTTTTCAAAAATCTTTGTAGCCTTATATTAGTTATTAAATAATTTCTGCGATCATGGATTATATATGAACAGTAGGTAATCACTAGCAAAGGAAGTATGTTCTTTACATTTATATTTTTGAATAAACTTTATAACCTCTTGAATTGCTGTTTGTGATGTATGTGAAACAGTATCTGACTGCAAAGTCAGACTGCAAAAAAAAAGTGATGCATTGTTTTTTAAATAGTCTTTGTTGCCCCAAGAAGAACACTTTCCCCTCCAGCTTTGTGGCTTCCCTGGTGGCTCAGAGGTTAAAGCGTCTGCCTGTAATGCGGGAGACCAGGGCGTTTGCCTGCAATGCGGGAGACCTGGGTTCGATTCCTGGGTCGGGAAGAATCCCTGGAGAAGGAAATGGCAACCCACTCCTGTATTCCTGCCTGAAGAATCCCAATGGACGGAGGCGCCTGGAGAGCTACAATCCAAGGGGTCTCAAAGAATCGGACACGACTGAGCGACTTCACTTCACTTCAACTGGTATTAAAATGACTGCATATAATTAACATACACAATATGGTGATTTGGGAAATATATGTACACATATAATCATCACCACATTCTAGGTAATACACATGTCTGTCACTTCCAAATGTTTCCCTTTGTCTTCATGTGGTTGTTTTTTTCCTTCATTCCACACCCAAGAAAGATATTTTGGATATAACAAGTAGCTATGACTTGTACATATAATAACACTTTAAGAACTATTTCCCAAAATAAATGCTCTAGAGGTGATATTGGATCTTAGCATGGCTATGATTAATGAAGTTGTAAATTCAGTTTCTTATGGGGGTTTTGTCTAATGTTGACCTTTTAATTCAGATTCTCATGTATGTTGGAGGGCCCTGGCTTTTAGAACTCTCATAAATAAATGAGAGTTTCATTCTCTAATATTTAAACATTCACAAATATGTGAAAGATTTATTTATTATATAATTTTATAGATTATTATAAATAAATTTATTTAAACTTTATTAAAAATTTACCTTTCAATAAGATTATTATATTATTTAAAATCAATAAAAGTACTATCTAAACCCCAATTGTTTGTAAGTTAGACAATTTGTATGTTTCTCTCCTATTAAGATGTTTACATTCTGAAACTTAGTTTTTGTTGTTGTTATTGTTCAGGTACTAAGTTGTATCTGACTTTTACAACTTCATTGACTGTATAACTCTCCAGGCTCTTCTGTCCATGGAATTTCCCAGGCAAGAATAACCCACTGGAGTGATTGCCATTTCCTTCTCCAGGGGATCTAACCAATTCATGGATTGAACCTGCATCTCCTGCTTTGCAGTCAGATTCTTTACCACTGAGTCACCTGGGAAACCTGTAAGTTAGTTTAAAACTCAAATCATCTATTATTATCCTTGCTACATTAAAATCACAGCTCTACCCCTCTTATATTACTGACAATGCTAAATTGTGAAGGGGCAAAAATAATCTTGAAATATAATCAAGTTACCTCTCACAGACATTTTGCACATAGTAGATATCAAAAATTATTATAATTGATTGAATGAGAAAAAATTCCTGATATTTTCTAGGCATCTATCACTAGAACATGCCACAATTTTTCATTGGTGCTTGAATTATCCACACTGATATTACTCTGAGATGGATGCCCTTGCAATAGTGATGAATTACCAGAATGGTCATGGCTAAGCATCCTGATCTCCACAGGCAAAACCATCACAATGTGTCTTCAAGGACATCACTGATTTTCAGGAATGAATGTCACCTGCAGCCTCACCAATTCTCTTTCCTGAGCAGCCTAACCTTTCAGTATCTAATAGTCTGCCTTCTGTCACTGACAGTTTTCTTATAGCCTTCATTCATTTAAAGCTTCCTCAAGCTTTTTAAGTGTCTGTATTTCAAAGACATCTGATTACCCTCTTAAAACTTCATTCTATTTTCTGTCATGCTTTGTCTTATTGCTAAAAGTGCTGAAGTTGTTAGTAATTCATAGTAAAGTACATATGGAAACAAGATAAGTGTTGTATGGGAAATTCATTTGGTGATTCTGAAACCTTGTTATACAAATTCACTTGATGTTATATTTTACTAAAACCTAAAGGAAAAGCCCAAAGGATTGTAGAATTTAACAATGGGATTAGGATTATACTTAAATATTAATTTCATTACCATTAGTTCATTCATTTTGGGGTTCTCTGGTGGCACAGATGACAAAGAATCTGCCTGTCATGCAGGAGACCCAGGTTCAATCCCTGGGTTGGGAAGATCCCCTGGAGAAGGGAATGGCAACCCACTCCAGTACTCTTGCTAGGAGAATTCCATGGCATTCATTCATCTAATGAATGAATTAATTAACTTCATTCATTTAATTACCCTCATCTCACCAAATAAGTAATTTTTAATAGCTTTGGGCTTTCTATCATAAAATAGGATTATTTATAATAAAAGTCTACTAAAAACCAGATTACTATATGACCATAATTTATCTATTTTTTATGGCAGCTATGAAAGTTTAAATGAAATAGTTCATTATTTCTCTTGTTCACTATTTTTCTCCAAATAACTTCAAATATCTCTGCAATAGATCAGGTTGCTCTCATGGCTCAGTCAGTACTGAAACAACTTGATTTATTGTTTCATGAATCAATTATTTATTCCAGTTTTTAAAATCTTCCATGCCCCCAAATTTCCAGTGCAAAATAAAAATGACAAAGGAATTGCTTTTGACTATTTAGAAAGAAGGACTTACTGGTCTTACTGTTGTATTTTCTGTAATTTCCAAAGGTATGATATAGTAGACTATATTTTATGACTAATCTTGTGGTTCTTCACATATTCATTCAATATATTTTTCAATAAATTGAGATATATTCATTCAACATATTTTTCTTGCATCTAATAACAGAATATTAAAATATCTGCTCTATTCAAATACATATCCCAGGAGAATAACAAAAGGAAAAGTGTGTATAGTGCTCTTTTCTTTGCCAAAGTTTGAAGAGAAGCATAACCATCATAAAAGGAGGAAGTGGTAACAGATGCCCTACAGAAGTTGAAAAAGAGCAGTGTATAGAGTATGAGACATATGCATATGTGGATAAAACAGTCCCATGATCTTTTCTTACTCCTTTTCAACAGAGACTATTAGCACAAAGATTTTCAAGGTGGTCTGTGCTCCCATATGTTCACAGAAATCTATTCTAGTGAAATGAAGGTATCAGGATACATATATACCCCAAATGCAATCTCATAAGTAATGGGACAAAGAAAAATCTCATATGCTATTCTACTTTACTGAAACATTAGAGATACTGATGATTCAATAATAGTTTGAATATTTTGCTTTGTCTTACCTTTGTAAAATTCACTCTAGTCTTTTGTTGTAACAATATATGTAGATTACAACATATATGTGAAAGAACCATTGATAACATTTAGAAAAGTGTTTAATAATATGTTTAGCATATCATCTTGTGGCTAGATTACTTTATATATAGAATTTTGGCACAAAAGCATTTCTTGCATACAAAAGGCATTCAATAACCACATATTAGATTAAAGAAAGGTTTAAGAGAGAATTGTTTACTCATAGGGCTTCCCTTGTGGCTCAGCTGGTACAAAATCTGCCTGCAGTGTGGCAGACCTGGGTTTGATCCCTGGGTAGGGAAGATCCCCTGGAGAAGGGAAAGGCTACCACACTAGTATTCTGACCTGGAGAATTCCATGGACAGTCCATGGGGTCTCAGACTCAGACATGACTTTGTGTTTACTCCCCTTTGTTTACTCATAACAAAGGGGAAATAACAGATAAGCTCCTTTCTAAGAAAGAGGAGACCCAAGGAGGTATTCAGCTCTAAGGTCATGATTAAGGAATAAAGTTCCATTAAAAACAATAAGGAAACAACTGGATTGTTAATGAATGTTAGTCTTTAACTTTGGATTGCTATGACAGAGTATACAATTGTCTCCATATCCAAAAGTGATTGTGTTTAGGATCCCGAGTGTGTATCAAAACCTGTGGATGCTCAAGTCCCTTATATAAAAAGATATAATATTTGTATATAATTTGGAAAACTCAGCAGTGGCCACAGGACTAGAAAAGGTCAGTTTTCATTCTAATCCCAAAGAAAGGCAATGCCAAAGAATGCTCAAACTACCACACAATTGCACTCATCTCACATGCTCGTAAAGAAATGCACAAAATTCTCCAAGCCAGGCTTCAGCAATACATGAACCATGAACTTCCTGATGTTCAAGCTGGTTTTAGAAAAGGCAGAGGAACCAGAGATCAAATTGCCAACATCCGCTAGATCATGCAAAAAGCAAGAGAGTTCCAGAAAAACATCTATTTCTGCTTTATTGACTATGCCAAAGCCTTTGACTGTGTGGATCACAATAAACTGTGGAAAATTCTAAAAGAGATGGGAATACCAGACCACCTGACCTGCCTCTTGAGAAATCTGTATGCAGGTCAGGAAGCAACAGTTAGAACTGGACATGGAACAACAGACTGGTTCCAATAGGAAAAAGAGCATGTCAAGTACATCATGAAAAATGCTGGACTGGAAGAAACACGGGCTGGAATCAAGATTGCTGGGATAAATATCAATAACCTCAGATATGCAGATGACACCACCCTCATGGCAGGAAGTGAAGAGGAACTAAAAAGACTCTTGATGAAAGTAAAAGAGGAGAGTGAAAAAGTTGGCTTAAAGCTCAACAGTCAGAAAATGAAGATCATGGCAACTGGTCCCAACACTTCATGGGGAATAGATGGGGAAACAGTGGAAACAATGCTAGACTTTATTTTGGGGGGCTCCAAAATCACTGCAGATGGTGATTGCAGCCATGAAATTAAAAGACACTTACTCCTTGGAAGAAAAGTTATGACCAACCTAAATAGCATATTCAAAAGCAGAGACATTACTTTGCTGACTAAGGTCCATCTAGTCAAGGCTATGGTTTTTCCTGTGGTCATGTATGGATGTAAGAGTTGGACTGTGAAGAAGGCTGAGCGCCAAAGAATTGATGCTTTTGAACTGTGGTGCTGGAGAAGACTCTTGAGAGTCCCATGGACTGCAAGGAGATAAAACCAGTCCATTCTGAAGGAGATCAACCCTGGGATCTCTTTGGAAGGAATAATGCTGAAGCTGAAACTCCAGTACTTTGGCCACCTCATGCGAAGAGTTGACTCATTGGAAAAGACTCTGATGCTGGGAGGGATTGGGGGCAGGAGGAGAAGGGGACAACAGAGAATGAGATGGCTGGATGGCATCACGGACTCGATGGACGTGAGTCTGGGTGAACTCCGAAGTTGGTGATGGACAGGGAGGCCTGGCGTGCTGCGATTCATGGGGTCGCAAAGAGTCGGACACGACTGAGTGACTGAACTGAACTGAACTGATGTGTATGCTTCAATATATTTTAAATCATCTCTAGATTATCTATAATATCTAATATAATGTAAATGTTATATAAGTAGTTGCCAGAATGCAGGTAATTAATGTTTTGCTTTTGAGAACTTAGTGGAAAAAAAAATTTGGGGGGAACTTTATGATTTGTAGTTTGTCTTGTCCTAGGATGTGGAACCTGCTGATGCAGAGAGCCAACTGTAATTTCAATGTCCCCCAGTCACGGCACAATTTCAGTCCCATGGGGTTTTTACTAAATATATATAAACAGCACACTGAAGGCTCTAGACAGGTAAAGAAGACAAGAGAAATCTCCTGAGGTATTGAAAGCCTTTAGCAGTGACAAGGCCGTTGCAGAGAAAGAGAGTACGGAAACATCAGCTTTTGGTGCGTGGATTTTTGTTAGTATATTGTGATCCCCACAGAAGACTGGAAATGGAAGCTGAAGATGGAAACATAGTGAATACCACAGTTTAAACAAATCTCATAGGTTCACTGTAAAGCAGAAAGACATATGCTACAGAATAAAAAGCTGGTATATGTATTGTAAAACATACAGACATCTACAAAGTCAATTAGTTTTGGATGTCAGGTCAATTCAGTCGCTTAGTCGTGTCTGACTCTTTGCAACCCCATGAACCGCAGCATGCCAGGCCTCCCTTTCCATCACAAACTCCCGGACTCGACCCAAACCCATGTCTATTGAGTCGATGATATCCAACCATCTCATCCTCTATCTTCCCCATTTCCTCCTGTTCTCAAACTTTTCCAAAATCAGGATCTTTTCCAATGTGTCAGCTCTTTGCATCAGGTGGCCAAAGTATTGCCCTCAACATCAGTCCTTCCAATGAACACTCAGGACTGATCTTTAGGATGGACTGGTTGGATCTCCTTGTAGTCCAAGGGACTCTCAAGAGTTTTCACTAACATTACAGTTCAAAAGCATCAGTACATTGGCGCTCAGCTTTCTTAATGCTCCAACTCTCACATCCATACATGACCACTGGAAAAACCATAGCCTTGACTAGACGGACCTTTGTCGGCAAAGTAATGTCTCTGCTTTTGAATATGCTATCGAGGTTGGTCATAACTTTCCTTCCAAGGAGTAAGTGTCTTTTAATTTCATGGCTTTAATCACCATCTGCAGTGATTTTGAAGCCCAAAAAAGTAAAGTCTGACATTGTTTCCACTATTTCCCCATCTATTTCCCATGAAGTGTTGGGACCAGATGCCATGATCTTAGTTTTCTGAGCGTTGAGCTGAAAGCCAACTTTTTCACTCTCCTCTTTCACTTTCATCAAGAGGCTCTTTAGTTATTCTTCACTTTCTGCCATAAGGGTGGTGTCATCTGGATATCTGAAGTTATTGATATTTCTCCCAGCAATCTTGATTCCAGCTTGTGCTTCCTCCAGCACAGTGTCCCTCATGATCTACACTGCATATAAGTTAAATAAGCAGGGTGACAATATACAGCCTTGATGTACTCCTTTTCCTATTTGGAACCAGTCTGTTGTTCCATGTCCAATTCTAACTGTTGCTTCCTGACCTGCATACAGATTTCTCAAGAGGCAGGTCAGGTAGTCTGGTATTCCCATCTCTTTCAGTATTTTCCCCAGTTTTTTGTGCTCCACACAGTCAAAGGCTTTGGCATAGTTGATAAAGCAGAAATAGATGTTTTTCTGGAACACTCTTGCTCTTTCAATGATCTATCTGATGTTGGCAATTTGATCTCTGGTTCCTCTGCCTTTTCTAAAACCACTTGAACATCTGGAATTTCATAGTTTATGTACTACTGAAGCCTGTCTTGGAGAATTTGAACATTATTTTACTAGCTTGTGAGATGAGTGCAATTGTGAGGTAGTTTGAGCATTTTTTGGCATCGCCTTTCTTTGGGATTAGAATGAAAACTGACCTTTTCCCATCCTGTGGCCACTGCTGAGTTTTCCATATTTGCTGGCATATTAAGTGTAGTACTTGCACAGCATCATCTTTCAGGATTTTAAATAGCTCGACTGGAATTCCATCACCTCCACTAGGTTTGTTCATAGTGATGCTTCCTAAGGCCCACTTGACTTCACATTCCAGGATGTCTGGCTCTAGGTGAATGATCACACCACTGTGATTTTCCAGGTCATGAAGATCTTTTCTGCCACCTCTTCTTAATATCTTCTGCTTTTGTTATGCCCCTATCATTTCTTCTTTTTTTTTTTTTTGTCCCTATCATTTCTGTCCTTTATTGAGCCCATCCTTGCAAGAAATGTTCCCTTCATATTTCTAATTTTCTTGATGAGATCTCTAGTCATTCCCATTCTTTTTTTTCCCTCCATTTCTTTGCATTGATCCCTGAGGGAGGCTTTCTTATCTCTCCTTGCTATTCTTTGGAACTCTGCTTTCAAATGGGTATATCTTTCCTTTTCTCTTTTGCTTTTCATCTCCAGTCTTTTTGCAGATATTTGTAAGGCCTCCTCAGACAGCCATTTTGCTTTTTTGCATTTCTTTTTCTTGAGGATGGTCTTGATTCCTGACTCCTGTACAATGTCATAAATTTCCATCCATAGTTCATCAGGCACTCTGTCAATCAGATCTAGTCCCTTAAATCTATTTGTCACTTCCACTGTATAGTCATAAGGGATTTGATCTAGGTCATACCTGAATGGTCTAGTGATTTTCTCCACTTTCTTCAATTTCAGTCTGGATTTGGCAATAAAGAGTTCATGATCTGAGCCATAGTCAGTTCCCTATGTTGTTTTTGCTGACTGTATAGAGCTACTCCATCTTTGGCTGCAAATAACATAATCAGTCTGATTTTGGTGTTGACCATCTGGTGATGTCCATGTGTAGTGTCTTCTCTTGTGTTGTTGGAAGAGGGTATTTGCTCTGACCAGTGCATTCTCTTGGCAGAACTCTATTAGCCTTTGCC
This sequence comes from Budorcas taxicolor, assembly GCF_023091745.1. Lineage (NCBI taxonomy): Eukaryota > Metazoa > Chordata > Mammalia > Artiodactyla > Bovidae > Budorcas > Budorcas taxicolor. The sequence continues at coordinate 78,495,425 of NC_068910.1, forward strand.
CTGCTTCATTCTGTACTCCAAGGCCAAATTTGCCTGTTACTCCAAGTGTTTCTTGACTTCTTACTTTTGGATTCCAGTCCCCTATATTGAAAAGGACATCTTTTTGGGGTGTTAATTCTAAAATGTGTTGTAGGTCTTCATAGAACTATTCAACTTCAGCTTCTTCAGCATTACTGGTTGGGGCATAGACTTGAATTACCGTGATATTGAATGGTTTGCCTTGGAAATGAAGAGAGATCATTCTGTCATTTTTGAGATTGTATCCAAGTACTGCATTTCAGCCTCTTTAGTTGACTCTGATGGCTACTGCATTTCTTCTAAGGGATTCCTGCCCACAGTAGTAGATACAACGGTCATCTGAGTTAAATTCACTCATTCTACTCCATCTTAGTTCACTGATTCCTAAAATGTCAACGTTCACTCTTATTATCTCTCTTTGCCCACTTCCAATTTGCGTTGATTTATGGACCTAATATTCCAGGTTCTTATGCAATATTTCAGTTTACAGCGTCGAATCTTGCTTCTATCACCAGTCCCATTCACAACTGGGTGTTATTTATGCTTTGGCTACGTCCCTTCATTCTTTCTGGAGTTATTTATCCACTGATATACAAGAGCATATTGGGCACCTACTGACCTGGGAGTTCATCTTTCAGTGTCCTATCTTTTTGTCTTTTCATACTGTTCATGGGGTTCTCAAGGCAAGAATACTGAAGTGGTTTGCCATTCCCTTCTCCAGTGGACCACATTCTGTCAGACCTCTCCACCATGACCCGTCCATCTTGGTTGGCCACATACAGCATCGCTTAGTTTCCCTAAGTTCAACAAATCTGTCCATGTGATCAGATTGGCTAACTGTCCATGACTGTAGTTTCAGTCGGTCTGCCCCCTGATCTCCTCTCTCAGTGCCTAATGTCTTACCTGGATTTCTCTTACGTTGGACTCGGGGTCTCTCTTCACAGCTGCTCCAGCAAAACACAGCCACTGCTCCTTATCTCGGACACGGGGTATTCCTCTCAGCCGCCACCCCTGACTTCAGGTGCGGGGTAGCTCCTCTCGGCCATCAGCCCTGACCTCCGGCACGGCATACCTCCTCTCAGCCACCACCCCTGACCTCTAGCCCAGGGTAGTTCCTCTTGGCCATGCTCGTGCACCGGTACAGCCAGCGCAAACTTTATCTTATTTCAAAAGACATTAATAAAGCTATGTTGAAATAGAAAACAAACAATGGAATATTGAACTTTTAAAGATGCTACACAGTCTAGATCCAGCTCAAAGATAATCTTAACACAGTTTTCTACCACTGTAATATACACAGAGTAAAAGCAAAGGTAACTGTATAGATTTTTTGTAAAAAAGAAAAAATAATAATACTGAAGGCAGGAAAATGCGAGCAAAATTCAAGAGATGATGCTATTAACAGACATTGACTTACATTCAAAAATTTCCACAAGATATTTTTGACAGTTCAGTTTAACATAAGTAAAATTAGAGTCCCTTAAGGAGTAAAGATAGAAAATCCAGTAGAATAGTTATTTGAGGAAATAATACCTAAATAATTGTCAAATTTAGCAAAAAAATTATAATATAAATCCAAGAAGCTCAGCAAAACACAAAACTTAGGATAAATAACAATGATAAACATAAACACTTAGATAAAATAGGATAAAATTGGAAAGGACTTTGTAATGTTCTATTTATACTAACTCAAAGAAGACATAAAAGGAGAAAAAGATGAAAAAAGAATATTTATAATGAATAGAAAGCTAATAAAAAGACAACTGATTTAAATGATACAATGCCAGTAATTATATTAATGCAAAGAAAAATTTTGCTTAAATGCTAGAAATTTATAACTGAATATAAATTTTATGTAATATATGTATTTTTACAAAAACAAAATTTTAATAAAATCTGAAACAGAGACAGGGAAAATGAAAAAGCTGAATGAATAAAATGAGACAGTTTAAGAAAAACATATTAAGATATTAAAGTATCAAGTTATATTAAGTCAAACAAAGTCAACTTCAGGAATAGGGTATATTATGAGTTATTTTTAAGTGAGTATACATGTAATAACTATAGACAATTAGATAATACCCCACTTAACATAGCTGTTGTTCAGTCGATAAGTTGTGTCTGACTCTTTGTGACTTCATGGACCACAGCACACTAGGCTTCCCTGCTATGCAGTATATCCAGGAGTTTGGTCAAATTTATGTCCATCGAGTCAGTGATGCTATCTAACCATCTCATCCTCTGCCACTCTCTTCTCCTTTTACCTTCAATCTTTCCCAGCATCAGGATCTTTTCTAAGAAGTCAGTTCTTCACATCAGGTGGCCAAAGTATTGGAGATTCAGCTTGAGTACCAGTCCTTCCAGTGAAAATTCAGAGTTAATTTCCTTTAGGATTGACTGATTTGATCTCTTTGCTCTCCAAAGGACTCTGAAGAGTATTCTCCAACACCACAATTCAAAAGCATCAGCTCTTCGGTTCTTAGCCTTCTTTATGGCCCAACTCTCACAACTGTACACAGCTACTGAAAAACCATAGCTTTGACTATATGGACTTTTGTTGGCAAAGTAATGTCTTTGCTTTTTATTTTTATTATTTATTTATTTATTTGTCTTTTAAGACTAATAGATGGAGAAATATATCATGTTCATGGATCGGAAGACTCAATATAGTGAAAATGAGTATACCCCAAACAATCTACAGATTCAATGCAATCCCTATCAAGCTACCAGCAGTATTTTTCAGAGCTAGATCAAATAATTTCACAATTTGTATGGAAATACAAAAAACCTCAAATAGCCAAAGCAATCTTGAGAAAGAAGAATGGAGCTGAAGGAATCAACCTGACTGACTTCAGGCTCTACTACAAACCCACAGTCATCAAGACAGTATGGTACTGGCACAAAGACAGAAATATAGATCAATGGAACAAAACAGAAAGCCCAGAGATGAATCCACACACCTATGGACACCTTATCTTCGACAAAGGAGACAAGAATATACAATGGATTAAAGACAATCTCTTTAACAAGTGGTGTTGGGAAAACTAGTCAACCACTTGTAAAAGAAAGAAACTAGAACACTTTCTAACACCATACACAAAAATAAACTCAAAATGGATTAAAGATCTAAATGTAAGACCAGAAACTATAAAACTCCTAAAGGAGAACATAGGCAAAACACTCTCCAACATAAATCACAGCAGGATCCTCTATGATCCACCTCCCGGAATACTGGAAATAAAAGCAAAAATAAACAAATGGGATCTAGTTAAAATTAAAAGCTTCTGCACTGCAAAGGAAACTATAAGCAAGATAAAAAGACAGCCTTCGGAATGGGAGAAAATAAAAGCAAATGAAGCAACTGACAAACAACTAATCTCAAAAATATACAAACAACTTATGCAGCTCAATTCCAGAAAAATAAATGACCCAATCAAAAAATGTCTTTGCTTTTTAATATGCTGTCTAGATTTGTCGCTTTCCTTCCAAGAAGCAAAAGTGTTTTAATTTCATGGCTGCAGTCACTGTCTGTAGTGATTTTGGAGCCCAAGAAAATAAAATCTGTCACTGCTTCCACTTTTTCTCCTAGTACTTGCCATGAAGTGATGGGACAAGATGTCATGGTCTTAGTTTTTTGAATGTTGAGTTTTAAGCCAGCTTCTTCACTCTCCTCCTTCACCCTCATCAAGAGGCTCTTTTGTTTCACTTCATTTTCTGCCATTACAGTGGCATTATCAGCATATCTGAAACTGTTGATATTTATCTCAGCAAACTTGATTGCAGCTTTTGATTTATCCAGCCCAGCATTTTCCAAAATGTAGTCTGCATATAAGTTAAATAAACATGATGACAATATCCAGACTTCTTGTACTCCTTTCCCAAATTTGAACCAGTCAGTTTGTCCATGTAAGGTTCTAACTGTTGCTTCTTGACCTATATACATGTTTCTCAGGAAACAGGTAAGGTGTTATGGTTCTCTCATCACTTTAAGAATTTTTCACTGTTCATTGTGATCCACACAGTCAAAGGCTTTAGTATGGTCAGTGAAGTAGAGGTAGATATATTTTCTTTTAAATTTCCTTTATTTCTTTATGATCCAAAGAATGTTGGCAATTTGATCTCTGGTTCCTCTGCTTTTTCTAAATCCAACTTGTACATCTAGATGTTCTTGGTTCACATACAGCTGAAGCCTAACTTGAAGGATTTTGAGTGTAACCTTACTAGTATGCAAAATGAGTGCAATTGTCTGGTACTTTGAATATTCTTTGAAACTGTCTTTCTTTGGGATTGGAATGAAAAGTGATCTGTTCCAGTCCTGTGGCCACTGCTGAGTTTTCGGAATTTGCTGAAATGATCAATTCAGCACTGTTAACAACATCATATTTTAGGATTTTATATAGCTCAGCTGGAATTTCATCACCTCCACTAGCTTTGTTCATAGTGATGCTTCCTAAGGCCCGCTTGACTTCATAATCTAGAATTTCTGGGTCTAGGTGAATGACAAAACCATCATAGATGCCCCACTTAAACATAGATGCAAAAGTCTTATAGAAATACTGACAAAACTAAAGGGAAAAATACAGATAATACAATTGTATTTGGATATGTTAATAGCAGACTCTCAGTAATTGATAGAAGAAGAATAAATTAGCATAACATTGAGAATATTTAAATAACACTGCAACTAAGCCTGTCCTAATTAACATTCTTTTCACATGGGCTATTTACCAGTACTGCCAATTTCACTCATATTATAAGCTATAAAATGCCTCAGTAAATTCCATAAGATTGAAATAATGTATAGTTTTTTATCTCCAACTCTAACAATATTATCATATCAATTACACTATATTATTTGAAAATTCAAAATGTTTAGAAATTGAGCAAAACACTACTAATACCTTTTCATGAAGTAAAGAAGAAAACTCAAATAGAAAATACTTAGAAAATATTCAATGTAACTGAATATAACATGACAGCATATCAAAATTTGAACATGTCACCAAAGCAAAGTTTGTTTGGATTTTAAGATCTTTAAATAACTATAACACAAAGCAGAAATATATATCTACAATTTAAGCTTCTGCATTAAACTAAAAATTAAAACTAATCACAGAATGAGAAGATAGAATATAGTAAAATTAAAAGTAGAAAACCATGAAAGAGAAAGCAAATAGAAAAAAATAACAAATTAAAATTTCTCTCATTAGAATACAGATATTAAGAAAACCACAGAAAATTCTAAGTACCATTATTAGGGTGAGAAAAGGAAAAGAAATAATAAAAAAATAATATTATAAGCTATTTGATAGCAATATTTTTGACATAATCAGTTAAGTTTAGTCACTCATTCATATCCGACTTTTTGTGACTCCATGAATCGCAGTACGCCAGGCCTCCCTGTCCATTACCAACTCCCGGAGTTCACCAAAACTCATGTCCATCGAGTCGGTGATGACAGCCAGCCATCTCATGCTCCGTCATCCCCTTCTCCTCCTGCCCCCAATCCCTCCCAGCATCAGTCTTTTCCAATGAGTCAACTCTTCTCATGAGGTGGCCAAAATATTGGAGTTTCAGCTTTAGCATCATTCCTTCCAAAGAACACCCAGGACTGATCTCCTTTGGAGTGGACTGGTTGGATCTCCTTGCAGTCCAAGGGACACTCAAGAGTCTTCTCCAACACCACAGCTCTAAAGCATCAATTCTTCCGCGCTCAGCTTTCTTCACAGTCCAACTTTCGCATCCATACATAACCACCGGGAAAACCATTGACTTGACTAGACAGAACTTTGTTGGCAAAGTGCTGTCTCTGCTTTTGAATAAACTCTCTAGGTTGGTCATAACTTTTCTTCCAAGGAGCAAGCGATTTTTTTTTTTTTTTTAATTTCAGGGCTGCAATCACCATATGCAGTGATTTTGGAACACAAAACAATAAAGTTTGACACTGTTTACATCAGTTCAGTTCAGTTCAGTCGCTCAGTTGTATCCGACTCTTTGCGACCCTATGAATTGCATCACGCCAGGCCTCCCTGTCCATCACCAACTCTTGGAGTTCACCCAGATTCATGTCCATCAAGTCAGTGGTGCCATCCAGCCATCTCATCCTCTTTCGTCCCCTTCGCCTCCTGCCCCCAATCCCTCCCAGGATCAAAGTCTTTTCCAGTGAGTCAACTCTTCGCATGAGGTGGCCAAAGTACTGGAGCTTCAGCTATAGCATCATTCCTTCCAAAGATATCCCAGGGCTGATCTCCTTCAGAATGGGCTGGTTGGATCTCCTTGCAGTCCAAGGCACTCTCAAGAGTCTTCTCTAACACCACAGTTCAAAAGCATCAATTCTTCGGTGCTCAGCCTTCTTCACAGTCCAACTCTCACATCCATAAATGACCCCTTGGAAAACCATAGCCTTGACTAGACGGACCTTAGTTGGCCAAGTAATGTCTCTGCTTTTGAATATGCTGTTTAGGTTGGTCATAACTTTTCTTCCAAGGAGTAAGCCTCTTCTAATTTCATGGCTGCAGTCACCATCCGCAGTGATTTTGGAGCCCAAAAAAATAAAGTCTGACACTGTTTCCACTGTTTCCCCGTCTATTTCCAATGAAGTAATGGGACCAGATGCCATGATGTTCGTTTTCTGAATGTTGAGCTTTAAGCCAACTTTTTCACTCTCCTCTTTCACTTTCATCAAGAGGCTTTTTAGTTCCTCTTCACTTTCTGCCATAAGGCTGGTGTCATCTGCATATCTGAAGTTATTGATATTTCTCCCAGCAATCTTGATTCCAGCTTGTGTTTTCCCAGTCCAGTGTTTCTCATGATGTACTCTGCATATAAGTTAAATAAGCAGGGTGACAATATACAACCTTCACGTACTCCTTTTCCTATTTGGAACCAGTCTGTTGTTCCATGTCCACTTCTAACTGTTGCTTCCTGACCTGCATACAGATTTCTCTAGAGGCAGGTCAGGTGGTCTGGTATTCCCGTCTCTCTGAGAATTTTCCACAGTTTTTTGTGATCCACACAGTCAAAGGCTTTGGCATAATCAATAAAGCAGAAATAGATGTTTTTCTGGAACTCTCTTGCTTTTTCCATGATCCAGCAGATGTTTGCAATTTGATCTCTGGTTCCTCTGCCTTTTCTAAAACCAGCTTGAACATCAGGAAGTTCACAGTTCACATATTGTTGAAGCCTGGCTTGGAGAATTTCGAGCATTACTTTACTAGCATGTGAGATGAGTGCAATTGTGCGGTAGTTTAAGCATTCTTTGGCATTGTCTTTCTTTGGGATTAGAATGAAAACTGACCTTTTCCAGTCCTGTGGCCACTGCTGAGTTCTCCAAATTTGCTGGCATATTGAGTGTAGCACTTTCACAGCATCATCTTTCAGGATTTGAATTTGCTCAACTGGAATTCCAACACCTCCCCTAGCTTTGTTCGTAGTGATGCTTTCTAAGGCCAAACTTGACTTCACATTCCAAAATTTCTGGCTCCAGATGAGTGCTCACACCATCATGATTACCCGGGTTGTGAAGATCTTTTTTGTACAGTTCTTCTGTGTATTCTTGCCACCTCTTCTTAATATTTTCTGCTTCTCTAAGGTCCATACCATTTCTGTCCTTTATTGAGCCCATCTTTGCATGAAATGTTCCCTTGGTATCTCTAATTTTCTTGAAGAGATCTCTAGTCTTTCCCATTCTATTTTTTCCTCTATTTCTTTGCATTGATTGCTGAAGAAGGCTTTCTTATCTCTTCTTGCTCTTCTTTGGAACAATGCATTCAGATGCTTATATATTTCCTTTTCTCCTTAGCTTTTTGCTTCTCTTCTTTTCACAGCTATTTGTAAGGCCTCCCCAGACAGCCATTTTGCTTTTTTCCCTTTCTTTTCCATGGGGATGGTCTTGATACCTGTTTCCCGTACAATGTCATGAACCTCGTTTCATAGTTCATCAGGTACTCTATCTATCAAATCTAGGACCTTAAATCTATTTCTATCTTCCATTTTATAATCATAAGGGATTTGATTTAGTTCACACCTAAATGATCTAGCGGTTTGCCTTACTTTCTTCAATTTAAGTCTGAATTTGGCAATAAGGAGTTCATGATCTGAGCCACAGTCAGGTCCTGGTCTTGTTTTTGCTGACTGTATAGAGCGTCTCCATCTTCAGCTGTTTCCATAGATGGGGTTTAAAAAAAAAAAAAGAAAGAAAACTTTTGCAATAGCCTATTTACTTATAGTAACGGAGGATTAGAAAAATTAAATAATTCCTTATTTAATGCAAAGTGAATTTTTAATTTAAAACAATCTTTTTCAAATAAATCTGCATATCCACTTTGTTTTACTGCTAAGTTCTGTCATATATAATAGGATGAATTAGAATAATACACAATGTCAGGAAATCAGTATTGATAATTCCCAATTCTTTCTATTAAGTCAGCAAAGCTCCAAGAGTAAAACCTTACAAAGATATTACCACAAAAACTGAATGCTTTTGCACTTTAACATAAGTGCAAAGATATTTCAAATAAATATGATAACAATAATTCAAAAATGACCAAAACAATAATATTTCATGACCATATGAAGCTTATTTAAGGAGTGTAATGTTGGTTTAAAATTAGAAAACCAAATGATAATATCAGTACAGTTCAGTTCATCATTTAGTCTCAGTCGTGTCTGACTCTTTGCAGCCCCATGGCCTGCAGCACGCCAGGCTTCCCTGTCCATCACCAATCTCAGAGCTTACTCAAACTTATGTCTACCAAGTCAGTGAAGTCATCCAACCTTCTAATCGTCTGTCATCCCCTTCTCCTCCTGCCTTCAATTCTTCTCAGAATCAGAGTCTTTTCTGATGAGTCAGCTTGTCACATCAGGTGACCAAAGTATTGGAATTTCAGCTTCAGCATCAGTTCTTCCAATGAATATTCAGGACTCATTTCCTTTAGGATGGACTGGTTGGATCTCCTTGCAGTCCAGTGAATATGATAGTATTAACCACATTAAAAGCACAAAGAACTTTAATCCATTTTGAGTTTATTTTTGTGTATGGTGTTAGAAAGTGTTCTAGTTTCTTTCTTTTACAAGTGGTTGACCAGTTTTCCCAGCACCACTTGTTAAAGAGATTGTCTTTACTCCATTGTATATTCTTGCCTCCTTTGTCAAAGATAAGGTGTCCATAGGTGTGTGGATTTATCTCTGTGCTTTCTATTTTGTTCCATTGAACTACATTCCTGTCTTTGTGCCAGTACCATACTGTCTTGATGACTCTGGCTTTGCAGGAGAGCCTGAAGTCAGGCAGGATGATTCCTTCAGCTCCATTCTTTCTCAAGATTGCTTTGGCTATTTGAGGTTTTTTGTATTTCCATACAAATTGTGAAATTATTTGTTTTAGCTCTGTGAAACATACTGCTGTAAGCCAGAAATAAAAACAGCAATACAGTATACTAACACATATATATATGGAATTTAGAAAGATGGTTATGATAACCCTGTATGTGAGACAGCAAAAAAGGCACAGATGTATAGAACAGCTTTTTGGACTCTGTGGGAGAGGAAGAGAGTGGGATGATTTGGGAGAATGGCATTGAAACGTGTATAATATCATATAAGAAACGAATCACCAGTCTAGGTTTGATGCAGGATACAGGATGCTTGGGGCTGGTGCACTGGGATGACCCAGAAGGATGGTATGGGGAGGGAGGTGGGAGAAGGATTCAGAATTGGGAACACGTGTACACCCGTGGCAGATTCATGTTGATGTATGGCAAAACCAATACAGTATCGTGAAGTAAAATAAAGTAAAATAAATAAATAAATAAATATAAAACAAAACAAAAATAAATAAATAAAAGCACAAAGAAGAAAACTCATGCATTATCTACATAGAAGCAGAAAATAAAAATAATTAGGTGTTCATGATTTTTTTTTTAAGAAATCTCAGAAAACTAGGAATGTAAGTACTACTAGTTTGCTAAGACCGTTGTACAAAATTAACCAATGCCAGAGACTTAGAACAGTCGAAATGTATTGCCTCTCAGTTCTGGTGGCCAGATGACAGAAATCTGGCCAAAACAAGTATAAACTGGGGCTTTCTGACTCTAAAGGTGTCAGAGAAGATCTATTCTATGTCTTTTATTTAGCTTCGGTGGTTCTTCGGCTTATGGTAGCAAAATCCAGTCTTCATAAGTTGTTTTCCATATCTACCTCCAAATTTCCCTTTTTATAAAGACAAGAGCTATATTATATTAGGGGCCCACCCTATTCCAGTATCACTTCATCTTTTTTGCTTGTTTGTTTTGTTTTTTTGTTCATGCCCCATGACATATGGGATTTTAGTTCTGCAACCATGGGCTGAATCCGTGGCCCTTGCATTGGAAGCATAGTCTTAACTATTGGACCACCAGAGAAGCCCCACAGTCACTTCATCTAAACAACTAATCATATCTGTTATTCTATTTCAAAATAAGGTCATGTTCTCAGATACTGTAAATTAGAACAAAAATATATTCATTTTGGGGCAGGGGGTTATACAATCAATCCATAACAGAAGGGAATTTCAACATTTGAAAATTGTATACCTGCCATTTATATTATAGTTAATATTTCAAATACTAAACCCACTGTTCTTATGAATGGAAGAAAAGGTAATATATCCATCATCATCATTTCTACTCAATATTGTACTGTAAATCCTAGCCAGTAAAGTGAGTCAAGAAAAAAAAAGTCATAATATTGGAAAATAAAAAGTTAAAATATCTTTAATCATTTAAAGATATTTATTTACAAGCTCCTAAGAAACCTTTAAAAACTGCCTGCAGTTCAGTAAACCTGGGTTTGTTCCTTGGCTCAGGAAAATCTCCTGGAGAAGGGAGTGACACCCCACTCCAGTATTCTTGCCTGGAGAATTCCATGGGCAGAGGAGCCTGGCAGGCTACAGTCTATGGGGTCACAGAAAGTTGGACACACCTGAGTGACTTTTACACACTCAGAGTTACCTGGATAATATAGCAAGTTCACAAAGTAAGACAATTTTCAGGCTGTTTATTATTTCTTAGAGGAGTAAACTGAGATTTATAATGATGATGGTCAGTATCAACATAATATATTCTCTCAGTTCAGTTCAATTCAGTTGCTCAGTCGTGTCCGTCTCTTTGCAACCCCATGAATCGCAGCACGCCAGGCCTCCCTGTCCATCACCAACTCCCGGAGTTCACTCAGACTCGCGTCCCTCCAGTCAGTGATGCTATCCAGCCATCTCATCCTCTGTCGTCCCCTTCTTCTCCTGCCCCCAATCCCTCCCAGCATCAAAGTCTCTAAGGGTATATATTCTCTAAGGGTATACAAAATAAACTAGACTTAGTACACGAGGTAAAATATAGGCATCATGTCAGAGCCCAAACATATAGTTCAATTACAGATGTTCTCATTCAGACTAAGCAAAATGGGCTCCCCTACCCAAGTAGGTGTTGCTTTACATGGCAAGAGATTAGTGCTATTATTTATTAATCCTTTTGAAAAACTCTATAGATAATTCAGTACCTTGATCATGATGTACAGTACACTTGTCTACAAAAAGGAAGAAAATAGGGAAATGAGAATAGGGTGGTTGGATCAATATTTCATTTTTATTTTCAACCACATTGAAGAGGTTCAGTCACCTACATTAGAGCTTTGGTTTGCTGACATCTTCCTGGTGATTTTATTGTTATTCATGCTTTACTGTAGTATAAAGGAATAACTCAGGGTAAACAGTCATTATTCTGGCTTGTTTTTCCCCACAGAACTTGAGAAATTGTGAACAAATCCTAATGATATCAGAGTATTTGTTTATAAGGTGAGGGAGACCATTGGACAATATTAACTATAAGAAATTATAACAGCAGGAAATTTATTATAATAATTTATTATAATAGTTTATAATATATATTTATAATACATGTATTTATATGTAAATATATTAAAATTTATTATAATAAAGCTTCCATAATCTTTAAACAAGCTGATATGAAATCACAAATTTTTATTTTATAAAAATATAAAAAAGTTATTTTGTTTTAGCTAAATATTTCGTGTATATTTTGATATTTTACAAGCTTCTCTGATTCTTCCTCATTACAGAAATATTCACAATATCTCAGACATTTAAATGTACTAAATAAGCCTATTGGTTGGTTTGTTGGTCAGTCACTTAGTTGTGTCTGACTCTTTTGTGACTGCATGAACTGTAGCCTACCAGGCTCCTATGCCCATGGAATTTCTCAGGCAAGAATACTGGAGTGGGTTGCCATTTCCTTCTCCAGAGGATCTTCCCCACTCAGGGATTCAACCAGGGTCTCCTACTTGGCAGGCAGATTCTTTTACCACTGAGGTACCTGCCAAGTATAAGCCTATACTTGTGATACAGTGAATTTCTTACAAAACTTCAACACACCACATGATCTCTACCATTTCCAAGCCACCATCAGTTCCTTTAACTGCAGTGCTCTTCTTTAAATCGCTATATTGGTCCTTGGAGTAATCTGCAGCAACTGCTATCATTTCTTACCAGTTTTCCTCAAAAAACCCTGTTCGTTCTAAGAAACAGTTTAAATGGAAATTTTACTCTTTGAAACTTTGAGGTTATTACTTACCTTGTTATTATCTTTGCTAACCTCTGCTAAAGTGTTAGTATATTTAACACTACCTAACTGCAGTGCATATTAGACAAATAATTTCCTGGTAGCTGGAGATTTTTTGCCTATGCAGATTATAATTATGAGTGAGGAATAAAACTAGGCTACATGTACAAACTTTTAGATAAGTATTTTAATAGGTCACATATGGTGTGATCTTTTACACAACATAGATATAACAGTTGTGATCTGATGATTATTTGAATGATAATAATAGAAGAAAAAAATGTATTTGCATCTCAATACCTTAATCACACACACACACAAAAATCTGCTAACTCAAATCCTTTATTCTTCTTTTCTGTGCTTATTAAACTACCTCTCATAAATCCACAAAATTAATATACTAGGCTTCTTCTCTGCCACTTTCACTTTCCATAATGCCATTAGACGTTGTATCCAAATACCAGCCATTCTTAACAATTACACCATAATTTTCCCTGGTGGCTCAGTGGTAAAGAATCTGCCTACAATGTGGGAGACCTGGGTTCGATCCCCGGTTTGAGATGATCCCCTGGAGAAAGGAAAGGCTACCCACTCCAGTTATCTGGTCTGGAGAATTCCATGGACCGTATAGTTCATGGGGTCACAAAGAGTGTGACATGACCAAGCAACTTTCATTTCACTTCATCTCCTATAACTGATATTAACCATATGGCTGTCTGCTTCTCAATGTTTTGAGCCATCTAACTGAAGGACAAAACTATCAGTCACCGCAATGTGTGTTACATCATGTCTCTATCCTTTTTTGTCTATCCTAACAAACCACCAGGGAAGCCTGGCATGCTGCAGTCCATGGGATTGCAAACAGTCAGACACAACAGAGCAACTGAACATCACCGACAAACTACCACAGACTGAAAAGCTTATAAACAAAAACAAAACAAACAAAAAATTATTCACAGTTCTAGAGGCTGGATTGTGAGTTGAAGGTGCAAGCATGCCTGGGGTTCTTTCCTGAGTCGCAGAGTTATGTCTTCATGTGGGGAAGGGAGCTAAGGATCTTTCTAGAGTCTCTTTCCTGAGGCAGTAATCCTATAATATCATGACATCAGCATCTCCTAAATGGCCTACCTACTGATATCATTTGGGGGAAATAAGATTTCAACATATGAATTTGGGGGAATAAACATTGAGAATAAACATTGAGATCATAGCAGTGATATACAAACTGTTTATTCCAAGCTTGCCATTAATTACCAAATATTTTTGTTAAAGTATAGGGGTTAAAGGGTAGGTTTGTAGTCAGACTGTAGACATCCTTGACTTTGACACTTGATTCTCCATTACAACTTATAACACTTCTAGAATCATAATGATATGCATTTCATTGATCAGTGAAAGCCATTCAGATTGTGTAAAACAATGTAGAAAAAATTATTTTAGTGCTGGTAAATAGCAAACATTCAATAAAATGTGGGTTAATAGCATTACATATTATTTATATTACAAATAATATACATTATTTGTACATTTCTTACCTCTAGAAATGAAGTGATAGTTGGATGCTTAGATACAAAATCTGGAAAATTAGAACTACCATAAATAAGAAGGACCAAGGGACTGTTGAACTTTCCTTTGTAAAAAGCATCAAGAGGGTACCAACAGATACTCGACTCTTACGCTAGACCCATTTGAATGCAGAGTTCCAAAGAATAGCATGGAGAGATAAGAAAGCCTTTCTCAGTGATCAATGCAAATAGAGGAAAACAATAGAATGGAAAGACTAGAGATCTCTTCAAGAAAATTAGAGATACCAAGGGAACATTTCATGCAAAGATGGGCTTGATAAAGGACAGAAATGGCATGGACCTTAGAGAAGCAGAAGATATTAAGAAGAGGTGGCAAGAATACACAGAAGAACTGTATAAAAAAGATCTCCATGACCCAGTTAACCACAATGGTGTGATCATTCATCTAGAGCCAGACATCCTGCAATGTGAAGTCAATTAGGCCTTAGGAAGGAGCACCACAAACAAGCTAATGGAGGTGATGGAACCCCACTTGAGCTATTTCAAATCTTAAAAGATGATGCTGTGAAAGTGCTGCACTCAATATGTCAGCAAGTTTGGAAAACTCAGCAGTGGCCACAGGACTGGAAAAAGCCAGTTTTCATTCCAATCCCAAAGAAAGAATGAAAAGAAGAAAGTGAAGTCGCTCAGTCATGTCCCACGCTTTGCAACCCCAAGCACTGGAACCTACCAGGCTCTTCCATCCATGGAATTTTCCAGGCGACAGTACTGGAGTGGGTTGCCATTTCCTTCTCCAGGGGATCTTCCTGACCCAGGGATTGAACCGGGGTCTCCCACATTGTAGGCATACGCTTTACCACCTGAGCCGTCAATGCCAAAGAATGTTCAGACTACCTCATAAATATCTCAGTTCAGTTCAGTTCAGTCGTTCAGTCGTGTCCGACTCTTTGCGACGCCATTAATCGCAGCACGCCAGGCCTCCCTGTCCATCACTAACTCCCGGAGTTCACTCAGATTCACGTCCATCGAGTCAGTGATGCCATCCAGCCATCTCACCCTCTGTCGTCCCCTTCTCCTCCTGCCCCCAAGCCCTCCCAGCATCAAAGTCTTTTCCAATGAGTCAACTTTTCACATGAGGTAGCCAAAGTACTGGAGTTTCAGCTTTAGCATCATTCCTTCCAAAGAAATCCCAGGGTTGATCTCCTTCAGAATGGACTGGTTGGATCTCCTTGCAGTCCAAGGGACTCTCAAGAGTCTTCTCCAACCCCACAGTTCAAAAGCATCGATTCTTTGGTGCTCAGCCTTCCTCACAGTCCAACTCTCACATCCATACATGACTACTGGAAAAACCATAGCCACATGCTAGTAAAGTAATGCTCAAAATTCTCCAAGCCAGGTTTCAGCAATACCTGAACTGTGAAATTGCAGATGTTAAAGCTGGTTTTAGAAAAGGCAGAGGAACCAGAGATCAAATTGCCAACATCCACTGGATCATCAAAAAAGCAAGAGAGTTCCAGAAAAAAAACATCTATTTCTTCTTTATTGACTATGCCAAAGCCTTTGACTTTGTGGATCACAATAAACTGTGGAAAATTCTGTAAGTGATGGGAATAGCAGACCACTTGACCAGCCTCTTAAGAAACCTGCATGCAGGTCAGAAAGCAACAGTTAGAACTGGACATGGAACAACAGACTGGTTCCAAACAGGAAAAGGAGTACGTCAAGGCTGTATGTTTTCACTCTGCTTATTTAACTTATATGCAGAGTATATCATGAGAAACTCTGGGCTGGAGGAAGCCAAGCTGGAATCAAGATTGCAGGGAGAAATATCAGTAACCTCAGATATGCACATGATACCACCCTTATGGCAGAAAGTGAAGAAGAACTAAAGAGTTGATGAAAGTGAAAGAGGAGAGTGAAAAAGTTGGCTTACAGCTCAACATTCAGAAAACTAATATCATGACATCTGGTCCCAATACTTCATGGCAAATAGATGGGGAAACAGTTGGTGCCTTTATTTTTCTGGGCTCCAAAATCACTGCAGATGTTTACTGCAGCCATGAAGTTAAAAGACACACCTTGGAAGAAAAATTATGACCAACCTAGAAAGCATATTAAAAAGCAGAGACATTACGTTGCCAACAAAGATCCATCTAATCAAGGCTATGGTTTTTCCAGTAGTCATGTATGGATGTGAGAGTTGGACTATAAAGAAATCTGACCACTGAAGAATTGATGCTTTTGAACTGTGGTGTTGGAGAAGACTCTTGAGAGTCCCTTGGACTGTAAGGAAGTCCAACCAGTCCATCCTAAAGGAAATCAGTCCTGGGTGTTTATTGGAGGGACTGATTTGAAGCTGAAACTCTAATAATTTGGCCACCTAATGCAAAGAGGTGATTCATTGGAAAAGACCCTGATGTTGGGAGGGATTGGGGGCAGGAGGAGAAAGGAACTACAGAGCATGAGATGGCTGGATGGCATCACTGACTTGATGGACATGAGTTTGGATTAAACTCCAGGAGTTGGTGATTGACAGGGAGGCCTGGTGTGCTGCAGTTCATGGGGTCTCAAAGAGTCGGACAGGAGTAAATGACTGAACTGAAGCCTAGACATAGCTAAATATAATTTAATATCATACACCTTTGTTTATGGACCATTTATAATAATTTCAAAATGTCAATGAGCATGTTAAAGACTGCATCAAAAGACAAAGGAACTGGAGAACACTGTCTCATTTTCTTGGAAAGATCTTTGTAATTGAATGAATGAATGTTTATGTGTGAATATTTGTGTGTGTGGAATTCATTACCTAATCCCTTAAAAACTACACACATCATGCTTCTCACTAAGCTTTTAACCCTAAAAGTTTGGCACTGCTGAAAACCATTGGAGTTACTAGATACTAGGATCGAAAAACTACAGATGGAAAATGGGAGACTGATAAAATGCAGATGAGGAGAAGAGATGAAGGATTTTGTCTTTCAAAGTAAATCATTAAATATAATGAGATCAACCTGTACCCTGAACATAGTTTACAGTGAGAAATAATGACAATTTTGCTTCAGATCATTTTTGAGCTACAATAACCCCTTTCTGCATTTCTCTACAGAGATTATTAGAAGAACAATTGTGACTAAAATTCCCAAGTGCTTACTAGAGCTGGAAATATATATATATATATATATATATATATATATATATATATACATACACATATGTATATATATATATGTATATATATGATATACAGCATATAGAAAATTTAATTAAAACAAGATATTCCTTTGCAACCCTGTAAGTTCAGTTCAGTTCAGTTCAGTCACTCAGTCGTGTCAAACTCTTTCAGACCCCATGAATTGCAGCACATCAGTCCTGCCTGTCCATCACCAACTCACGGAGTTCACTCAGACTCACGTCCATCCAGTCAGTGATGCCATCCAGCCATCTCACCCTCTGTTGTCCCCTTCTCCTCCTGCCTCCAATCCCTCCCAGCATCAGAGTCTTTTCCAATGAGTCAACTCTTCGCATGAGGTGGCCAAAGTACTGGAATTTCAGCTTTAGCATCATTCCTTCCAAAAAAATCCCAGGGCTGATCTCCTTCAGAATGGACTGGTTGGATCTCCTTGCAGTTCAAGGGACTCTCAAGAGTCTTCTCCAACAATACAGTTCAAAAGCATCAATCCTTCGGTGCTCAGCCTTCTTCACAGTCCAACTGTCACATCCATACATGACCACAGGAAAAACCATAACCTTGAGTAGACGGACCTTAGTCTGCAAAGTAATGTTTCTGCTTTTGAATATGCTGTCTAGGTTGGTCATAACTTTTCTTCCAAGGAGTAAGCGTCTTTTAATTTCATGGCTGCAGTCATCATCTGGAGTGATTCTGGAGCCCAAAAAAATGAAGTCTGACACTGTTTCCACTGTTTCCCCATCTATTTCCCATGAAGTGATGGGACCACATGCCATGATCTTCGTTTTCTGACTGTTGAGCTTTAAGCCAACTTTTTCACTCTCCTCTTTCACTTTCATCAAGAGGCTTTTTAGCTCCTCTTCACTTTCTGCCATAAGGCTGGTGTCAT
This sequence comes from Budorcas taxicolor, assembly GCF_023091745.1. NCBI lineage: Eukaryota > Metazoa > Chordata > Mammalia > Artiodactyla > Bovidae > Budorcas > Budorcas taxicolor. The sequence goes on from NC_068910.1 coordinate 78,513,656, forward strand.
TTGCATATCTGAGGTTATTGATATTTCTCCCGGCAATCTTGATTCCAGCTTGTGTTTCTTCCAGTCCAGCATTTCTCATGATGTACTCTGCATATAAGTTAAATAAGCAGGGTGACAATATACAGCCTTGACGCACTCCTTTTCCTATTTGGAACCAGTCTGTTGTTCCATGTCCACTTCTAACTGTTGCTTCCTGACCTGCATACAGATGTCTCAAGAGGCAGGTCAGGTGGTTTGGTATTCCCATCTCTCAGAATTTTCCACAGTTTATTGTGATCCACATAGTCAAAGGCTTTGGCATAGTCAATAAAGCAGAAATAGATGTTTTTTCTGGAACTCTCTTGCCTTTTTGATGATCAGGTGGATGTTGGCAATTTGATCTCTGGTTCCTCTGCCTTTTCTAAAACCAGCTTGAACATCAGGTAGTTCACGGTTCACGTACTGTTGAGGCCTGGCTTGGACAATTTTGAGCATTACTTTACTAGCGTGTGAGATGAGCGCAATTGTTTGGTAGTTTGAGCATTCTTTGGCATTGTCTTTCTTTGGGATTAGAATGAAAACTGACCTTTTCCAGTACTTGGCCACTGCTGAGTTCTCCAAATTTGCTGGCATATTGAATGCAGCACTTTCACAGCATCACCTTTCAGGATTTGAAATAGCTTCACTGGAATTCCATCACCTCCACTAGCTTTGTACATACTGATACTTTCTAAGGCCCACTTGACTTCACATTCCAAGATGTCTGGCTCTAGAGGAGTGATCACACCATCATGATTATTTGGGTTGTGAAGATCTTTTTTGTACAGTTCTTCTGTGTATTCTTGCCACCTCTTCTTAATATCTTCTGCTTCTCTAAGGTCCATGCCATTTCTGTCCTTTATCAAGCCCATCTTTGCATGAAATGTTCCCTTGGTATCTCTAGTTTACTTGAAGAGATATGTAGTCTTTCCCATTCTGTTCTTTTCCTCTATTTCTTTGCATTGATTGCTGAAGAAAGCTTTCTTATCTCTTCTTGCCATTCTTTGGAACTCTGCATTCAGTTGCTTATATCTTTCCTTTTCTCCTTTGCTTTTCACCTCTCTTCTTTTCACAGCTATTTGTAAGGCCTCCCTAGACAGCCAATTTGCTTTTTTGCATTTCTTTTCCATGGGGATGGTCTTGATCCCTGTCTCCTGTACAATGTCACGAACCTCATTCCATAGTTCATCAGGCACTCTATCTATCAGATCTAGGCCCTTAAATCTATTTCTTACTTCCACTGTATAATCATAAGGGATTTGATTTAGGTCATATCTAAATGGTCTAGCGGTTTGCCCTACTTTCTTCAATTTAAGTCTGAATTTGTCAATAACAAGTTCATGATCTGAGCCACAGTCAGCTCCCGGTCTTGTTTTTGCTGACTGTATAGAGTTCTCCATCTTTGGCTGCAAAGAATATAATCAATCTGATTTCGGTGTTGACCATCTGATGATGTCCATGTGTAGAGTCTTCTCTTGTGTTGTTGGAAGAGGGTGTTTGCTATGACCAGAGCATTTTCTTGGCAAAACTCTATTACTCTTTGCCATGGTTCATACTGCATTCCAAGGCCAAATTTGCCTGTTACTCCAGGTGTTTCTTGACTTCCTACATTTGCATCCGGTCCCCTATAATGAAAAGGAAAACTTTTCAGGGTGTTAGTTCTAAAAGGTGTTGTAGGTCTTCATAGTACCTTTCAACTTCAGCCTCTTCAGCATTACTGGTTGGGGCATAGATTTGGATTACGGTGATATTGAATGGTTTGCCTTGGAAACAAACAGAGATCATTCTGTTGTTTTTGAGATTGCATCCAAGTACTGCATTTCGGACTCTTTTGTTGACCATGATGGCTACTCCATTTCTTCTAAGGGATTCCTGCCCACAGTAGTAGATATAATGGTCATCTGAGTTAAATGCACCCATTCCAGTCCATTTTAGTTCGCTGATTCCTAGAATGTCGACGTTCACCCTTGCCATCTCTTGTTTGACCACTTCCAATTTGCCTTGATTCATGGACCTGACATTCCAGGCTCCTATGCAATATTGCTCTTTACAGCATAGGACTTTTTTTCTATCACCAGTCACATCCACAGCTGGGTATTGATTTTGCTTTGGCTCCATCCCTTCATTCTTTCTGGAGTTATTTCTCCACTGATCTCCAGTAGCATATTGGACACCTGCTGACCTGGGGAGTTCCTCATTCAGTATCCTATTATTTTGCCTTTTCATACCGTTCATGGGGATCTCAAGGCAAGAATACTGAAGTGGTTTGCCATTCCCTTCTCCAGTGGACCACATTCTGTCAGACCTCTCCACCATGACCCGCCCGTCTTGGTTTGCCTCGCGGGCATGGCTTGGTTTCATTGAATTAGACAAGGCTGTGGTCCTAGTGTGATTAGATTGACTAGTTTTCTGTGAGTATGGTTTCAGTGTGTCTGCCCTCTGATGCCCTCTTGCAACACCTACCATCTTACTTGGGTTTCTCTTACCTTGGGTGTGGGGTATCTCTTCATGGCTGCTCCAGCAAAGCGTAGCTGCTGCTCCTTATCTTGAATGAAAGGTATCTCCTCACCTGTAAACCTCTCCACAAAGGTAGAAAAGAAAGAAACCTTTTAATTATTGAGTAGACATTAAACCAGATTTTGCTGTTCTTACTAGGTAAACTAATTTTGTTTGTGTGTTCAGTTGCTTGATCATGCCTGCCTCTTTATGACCCCATGGACTGTAGCCCACCAGGGTCTTCTGGCCATGGAACTTTCCAGGCAAGAATAGTGGAGCAGGTTGGCATTTTCTACTCCAGAGGATCTTCCCGACCCAGGGATCAAGCCCACATCTCACGTCTCTTGCATTGCCAGACAGATTCTTTACCACTGTATTACCTTAGAAGCCCAGGTAAACTATTAAGAGACTGCTAAGTTAGAAAGAAATCCCCCTCTATTATATAGCCTAGAAGATACAATCTATCTGGTACATGATCTCAAGATAAATAATAACTAATTCTCAAGTAAGAAGACTTAATAGTATGGTTAGTCACATGCAGTTTATTATTTAAAATTCACTAGGTATCAGAATGGAGAAGGCAATGGCAACCCACTCCAGTATTTTTGCCTGGAAAATGCTATGGATGAAGGAGCCTGGTAGGCTGAAGTTCATGAGGTCGCTAAGAGTCAGACACGGCCAAGTGACTTCACTTTCACTTTTCACTTTCATGCACTGGAGAAGGAAATGGCAACCCACTCCAGTGTCCTTGCCTGGAGAATCCCAGGGACGGCGGTGCCTGGTAAGCTGCCATTTATGGGGTCACACACGGACACGACTGAAGAGATATAGCAGCAGCAGCTGCAGCAGCAGCAGCAGGTATTAGAATACTTTTCCTGTTAGATTTTATTTACTCAAAGAAAAATGAAATCTCATATCATCATGATAAGGAGTGGTTTTCAACTTGGAGTGAAGTGCCTACCTCAGTTTGGACCCTACTTTCCCTCCAAAACTGAGAGATTATTTAAAGAAATCATATAAACAAACAAATAAAAATATTAATTGAACATTTTGTTTCTAATTCAGTTTGATTTGAAAACACTTCTTCAGAAGCCATGATTGGTACTTCAAGCATCGAACATTTTTAAACCTTATGCTATTTAAATTCCTACACTTTTACATTATTTGAAGAATGAGTAGAAGGCTGATGAAAAGGCAGCAAATAAGTACAATAGATTGATTGTTTTAATGACCACAGATTTGCAAAATAGGTAAAGTCATTGAGAGACTCTATAACTAAAAAGTTTGACTGAATGGAAAAGGGCACCAAAAAACAGCACCAGTGCACAAATTCTTGCTAAATTTTTTACTGTTATGCTCTTCTCTTAGTTTTACTACATTTTGTTACAAAAGTGTCTTTTTAGCATCTCACAATATTGGATACCTCTGCTATTTTTCAAAATAAAGTGTACTGTTTCTTACCCTGGGAACAGAATTTAAAGCACCCACATAGTACTCTTAATAATCTCTGATACTAAACCTTTCTTGTGCCTAAATTTCTACTCTGGTTTTAAAAGCTTCTGTTTAGAATTCGTTAGCACTTTTTCTGAACCATGACCTCTCTATTTAGTGTTTCTTTTCTGATTTATTTCTCTTTTTTCACCACTCAGCCCCAATCTTCAGCCTGTTTTAATCTTGAGACCCACTTTCATTTTTAAAGCATTTTGAGGCATTTGAAATGCACACCTAGATATTTCCTGACCCACTTCTAGTCTAAGCTATCAACAATATCCCCTTTGTACCATGGTCACATTTTCTACAGTTACTGAGATTGTCTTACAAATGGCAGAAAGTGGCATGACTTACACTGACATCTTTTTCTTTCAACAAAATTCATCTAATTTGACTCTGTAGTTAGTGGCTTTATCATTTTTCATCCATATAGCTGATGACATCAAGCACCCTGAATTCTGTTCCTATCTGCAGCTGAGCTAGAGTTCGTTCAGTCACTAAGTCATGTCCTTGCCTTCCAAGGGACTTTTAAGAGTCTTCTCCAGCCCCACAATTTGAAAGTATTGATTCTTTATCACTCAGCCTTCTTTATGGTCCAGCTCTCACATCTGTACATGATTACTGGAACAACCATAACTTTGACTAGCTGGACCTTTGTTGCAAAGGAATGTCTTTTCTTTTTAATACACTGTCTATATTTGTGAGGGGGGTACATAAATATATGTATAACTGATTCACTTTACAGTACAAGTAGAATCTAACATGAGCTTCCCTGGTGGCACAGACGGTAAAGAATCCACGTGCAATGCGGGAGACCTGGGTTCTATCCCTGTGTTGGTAAGATCCCCTGGAGAAGGGAATGGCTATCCACTCCAGTGGGCTTCCCTGTTGGCTCAGAGAAGAAAGAATCTGCCTGAAATGCAGGAGACCAGGGTTCAATCCCTGGATTGGGAAGATCCCCTGGAGAAGGGAATGGCAACCTACTGGAGAATTCAACAGACAGAGGAGCCTGGCAGGCTACAGTCCAAGGCGTCACAAACAGTCGGACACGACTTAGCAACTAACACATCTGCTCCAGTATTCTGGCCTGGAGAATCCCATGGACTGTATAATCCATGGGGTCGCAAAGAGTCAAACATGACTGAGTGACTTTCAGAAACTAACATAACATTATAAAGCAACTATACTCTAATATAAATTAACAGCAAAATACATGTCTTCATTAGAATGCATGTATTTCTCTCCCAGGTCTATTTCGATGAACTTAGTTTGTAAGTTTTGTTCATAGAATTCTGCAGATCTTGTGGCTGGCAAATTTCCTCCATGGTGCTATAGATCCAGCTACAATTAATATTTCTCTTATTGACTAATTTTCTGCTACATACTTAAGTTGTACCAAGAAAACAATTAAAACAATAAAGTTGGAGCTTATTTATAAAATGATAAATGGTTAGGGATAAGGATTAACTACTGCAGCAGCTCCAGACTTGGTTATTAGAATACAAAATGACTTAAAATTATGGAGCATTTGTGTTATGCTTATTATCAGGTTAAAATTGTGTACCCAAGTAGATGCTTATTTTCTTTCTTTAATGGGTACAAACTGTGTAGGTCAGGTGGTCAGGTACAATCTCCACAGCAGGAAATACACATTTAAATCTTTCAAAGCATTCTTTTTTATTTCCTGTAATTAGGCAATTAATTCTACTGGGGTTTATAGACTCCATGCAGTGAGAGAGAGAGAAGTAAAGAAAAGTTGCAAAATCAAATATTTCAATTTTATTTTAAAGGTCACTGAATCAAACACTTTACCTCAGAACTATTTCACTGAGAATAAAGAACTCAGGAAGCAAATAACAAATAAGAACAAATTATAAATTTAGATAACTAATTAGTATGTAGAAGGTTTTCTCATTCATTGAATAAATAATTTTGAACTACTTTTCAAATACTTTACATTATATTTTGTTTATCCTTCACTATTTTCAGAACTATATACTGTGTATACAGGATTTGAGTTTTCCTTTACCGTGCAAAATAAAGAGGTGAATAATTGAGAATTTTTTCATTCTTTTATGACAATGAAATGTGTTTAGAAAGGCATTAACAAAACATTATATTTTGGGCAATAGAATCTTGGCTGCAGAACCTGATTTTACTGCTAAAATATTAACCTTACTCATTTGAAAATGTATTTGTGAAGTGTCCATGCAAATCAGCATTTTATAAAGTAAAATATGACTATTAACTAATTTGCTCATAGCTTATGATAGAGATAAGAATCAAGTTTTTGTATTAATATGTATATGATGCAATGATTCTTTAAACACCTACAATTTCAATAAATATAGCACCCAATATATTCCAAACAGAAATATCAATCTTTGATTTATTTAATCATGTATATTGCATGTTATATTTAATAATTACCTGTGAATCACATTTTCTATAAGGAGACAATACACCTTTCATTCAAATACCAATGGAACACAGAACTTCTGTATATATTTAGTATACATTAGGACATAAAACCTGAGTAAATTTTTATATGCAAAAATTAAACAAACATCATCAGTAGTAATTACTACAGCTCACAGTCTCTGAGTATGAATACATGAAATCAAAGTGTTGAGCAGATATGCCATTCTATGTTTAGAATATAATTACAATTAGAAAATTATTATTATTAAATCATCATGGGTGTATGGTGTGACAAGAACTGGTAACTATTTCGCAGTATATGTGATACTCATTTTCTGTATCTCTATAAGTTTCCCATGCGCCCCTGGTTGCTTACTTAAACATATTTTTCTCAGGTTCTCTGAAGGTGTTGCCTTAGGTACAGATTCTGACCACATGTGGATTAGAGTGCAAGCAATGGATGCAGACCAAATTATGACCTAAAATGGACAAAGTGTACCATTCCCTTTAGTGACTACAGTGACTCTCAATGGCAAGAGCCAGAACAGTCATTTGGGACTGTCTGTAGTGTAGTGCAGATCAACAGGAGAGGAAGTCTTGGGTCTATGAGTCTGGAAACCTCTTTTTTTGGCTTTGGACAAGCTTCCTGCACATTTACTTGAGAGAGAAATAAACTGTTTAAACCATCCTAAATGGCACATAAAAAGCTTTAATTTTTGTTCATACCACACCTGGGTAATATACTTATTCCATAATAATAATAATAATAGCTCATTGCACCATTTTTTTCCACCCCAAATGTGGAAAACAGGATAGAGCTCATCTTAACTCCAGTGAATATTCCTCTTAAGATTTCCTCTGTGTAAAATTCTCTTGCTCAGATATCTAACTCATTTGGGCACTCACTTGTTTTGAGTCTGTTTACATTGTAGTTTTTCTTTTAGCTTTTCCTTCATCACCCTTTACAAAAAGCAAAACTCTCCTTACTCTCAATGTTCATAGGTCTTACTCAGATTTATTTTTCTCATATGTGTGGATGCTAAGTTGCTTTAGTAATGTCTGACTCTTTGTGATCCTTGGACTGTAGCCCACCAGGCTCCTCTGTCCACGGGATTCTCTAAGGAATAATACTGGAATGCGTTGCCATGCCCTCTTCCAGGGAATATTCCTAATCCAGGGATTGAACCTGTGTCTCTAGTCTCTTGCATTGGCAGGTGGGCTCTTTATCACTGGAAACACCTGGGAAGCCCCTTTTATTATAATGTTTATCAAATTATGATATTTATTGCCATATTTTTAATCATCTGTCTTCCCAACAGCATGCTGGCAGAAGTATTCAACATTTTCATCATTGTTATGTTTTACAAACTTAGAATACATAGTAAAAACAGGCACTCCATATTTAATGAATAAGTGAAAGAAGAATGGAGGAAAGAAAGAAGTACAGGAAATAAATGAGAATAAAAGCAAAAAGGAGAAAAGATAAAGCAAATAAAAGCAAGAATATTATATTTGTGGTTCAAGAAAAAAAAAAAATATTCCTTTGAATGGCATCTGGGAATTCCCTGATGGTCCAGTTGTTAGAACTCAGAGCTTTTACCCCTATGGGCCAGGAGTTCACTCCCTGGTCAGGGAACTAAGATTCCACAAGTCATGCATTATGGTCAAAAAAGTAAGAAATAAAAATATGGAATATAAAAAATACCAGTTGATTCAGATTGACAGAAACACAAAATACTGTAATAGATAATACTGGTGAGTGGCATTGGGACCATAATTTGAACAAGAGTATATATTTTCTTCTGATTATGTTGATGCTGTTCTGTTTGTTGATTGTTTTTTGGTTGATGTTCATGTAATGCTCAGGATTTCTATGAAATGTCATGACATGTAGATTCTGCAACACCATTCATGGATACTTTTGTAAAAGAATGAAGAATGTATATAATCATTAAAGAAGAAATACTGGCAGATAAGTCCAAATAGCAAAATAAAATTTGATAAGTAAATACATTTACCATGGGGAATGACACATATCAGTTAAAAAAAAAAAAAAAAAGTAAAGGTATCAGAGCAAGAAAAACAAAATATTGATTATGTACTACAAGGGGCTTCCCTGGTGGCTCAGATGATAAAGAATCTGCTTGCAATGCAGGAAACCTGGCTTTGATCCCCAGTATTCTTGCCTGGTGAATTCCATGGAAAGAGGAGCCTGGTGGGCTACAGTCCATGGGTTCGCGAAGAGTGGGACATTACTGAGTGACTAATATTTTATCTACTACAAGGGAAAATTGGGAAAACTGCAGGAAATCTTTGCTAATTTTTCCCACTGTAATATTTTCAAAACTGAGCAAAGAGCTAGGCAATAAGAAGAAACTTTAGCTTAAAACAAAAACAAAAAAGAGAGAGTAGATAGATTAAAAACAGTAAAACAAAGTATATCCTATGATTCTTAGTAATATAAAAGGAAACAATATAAATGAAATCACAGTGATAGGTGGCTATATGGTTTCAAAAAGATAGGAAGCAAAGGAATTGGATTGGTGTAAATCTTTTGAGAAGTCGTTCTGAAAACTGATGACCAAATCATGTAGTATGTTCAAAGGCCCTAATTTTATACCTATAGCAGTTGGTAAACTAGTGGAAGAGGACAATATAGAAAATATGAGGCTTTGTATGGCAAATGATCACAATTAATTAATCCATTTTTACTATTGTATTATTAATTCATGACAAGTTCATTAATTATTTGTTCTAAATTACATATGAGGCAACATTAAAGTATTTTAAAGTCAAGCCCTAATGGTTCTTTAGAAACCACCACGTGCCTATGCCTGCATGCTCAGTTATGACTTTTTGAGACCCCATGGACTGTAACCCACCAGGGTCCTCGGTCCATGAGATTTCCCAGACATAAATACTGGAGTGAGTTGCCATTTCCTTCTTCAGGGAAATCTGCATCTCTTGCATCTCTTACATTTGGCACTCTGCCAGGTGGGAAGCCCTCTTTAAAGGTAGTTCTTTTCAAATCTTCTGGACAGCAAACAGAATATTCAGAGCATAGATGCTCCTCAAACTTGTGCAGGAATTTTCTAGGACATACACGCTAAGTGTGCTTCAGATGGGGAAATTTACCTATCTCATAGAATTGAAGTCCAACAAGGATGCTGTCAACTTCAATAAAATGGTGTTTGAGATTAATAGGAGTGTGGTAAAACCTTTTTTATTGATTTAAGGCTTCAAGGGACTTACTTCTCCCCTGTAGTACAGATACGCCCTACGCTTGCAGGTCTAAGCTGCTATTTCCTGTTCAGGATTTAGGAAAAATGGACTTGTATTATAACTTTTTGCCATCTACCGTGTCCTAATACGCTATATCCAGGACTTTCTAAAAATAAATTTTAGTCTTATAACTAAAACAACAACAAAATTCAATTTTTGAAAAGTTTTTTCATTTTCTTTAGTCAATTCTGGCTTTAAAAATGGCCTCTTTCTTTAATAACTCAGTTTAAAAATAGCTCTTTCTAGAACATTCTTGTCATCTCAAAGCCCCTAAATTTTTCTTACTTTCTCCCTTTGAGCTTCTGTGTGCATGCACAAAGATGTGTGTGTGTGTGTGTGTGTGTGTGTGTGTGGTGTGTTTATTTTTATTTAGTAAACAGGAGATGGCAGTATGTGACCATTATTTCAAATGTGAAGTAATGAAATTATCTAGCACTTTGTCTCATAATGTATCATACACACATCCACGATGCCCTCTATTATTTTGCAAGTTAGAGTAAAACATTATATATTTACTTTGACAAGTTTGTTAGGAAAATGATCTCATTTCCTTTTATTCATTGACATGAGGTATTGTGAACCATAAAAAAGAGGTATTTTTATAAAGTTAGTTGTGCTGTATATACTCAGTCGCTCAGTCTTGTCTGAACCTTTACAATTCTATGGACTATAGTCTGTCAAGCACCTCTGTCCATGGGATTCTACATGCAAGAATACTGGAGTGGGTTGCCATTTCTTTCTCCAGGAGATCTTCCTGGCCCAGGGACCAAATCTGTGTCTTCTGTGTCTCCTGCATTGGCAGACAAATTTTTTACCACTAAACCACCTGGGAAGCCCTAAAGTCAGATACTGAATAAATTAAAATATTTAGAAAGTAATAAAGACTGAAAGATATGCCTATAAAAGCTTGCACTTTCAGAAGTTATGCTTTTATGCATTGCAAGCATTTATAAAAATGATAAAGTTCTAATTTACTTATTTTGGATGGAAGCCATTTAACAGTGATTTTAAATATATAAATATATCTAGGGATAGTGCTTATCAATCAGCAAAAAAAGAAAAGTCAACTGAAAGAAAGTGCTAACATCACCAGCCAAGTAGCTATTTTAGTGTGTAAGTTAATAGGTATTCATAGTGTGGCACACACTGTTGCTAGTTTCTCAAAATAATTTGTCCTTGGTTTTTTATGGCTCTCAGAGTCTCCCTCCATAGAAATTAACAGTGTCAGGCCCTTAAACTATTGTCTTCCTTTTCACTAGAACTTAAATCACTTTCTGTAAGCAAGGGGTGGATGACTGGAAGAATTCTGAAACAGTTTTCCTCTTGATAGAAGAGAAGGTCATATGTAAAGAAAGTAGTTTTCTCTTCCTGTGTTTCATCAATTCTGAATGAAAACAGTCTTGGGGCTTCCATGATCACATTATAAACATGAGGGAAAAGGAAGGCACATGTTTCACAAGAAAGCTGATAGAGATACTATACATTTTTGCAGCTGCTGTAAGAGCTGGCTGCAAAATTTTTGAAAACTAGTGCATCCGGTCCCATCACTTCATTGAGTTTAGATGAGGAAACAATGGAAACAGTGAAAGACTTTATTTTGTTTGGCTCCAAAATCATTGCAGATGATGACTGCAGCCATGAAATTAAGATGTTTGCTCCTCAAAAGAAAAGCTATGACAAGCCTAGACAGCATATTAAAAAAATAGAGATGTTACTTTGCCAACAAAGGTCCGTATAGTCAAAGCTATGGTTTTTCCAGTAGTCATGTATGGATGTGAGAGTTGGGCCATAGAGAACACTGAGTGCCAAATAACTGATGCTTTTGAACTGTGGTGTTGGAGAAGACTCTTGAGAATCCCTTGGGCTGGAAAGAGATCCAACCAATACACCCTAAAGGAAATCAGTCCTGAATATTCATTGGAAGGACTGAGGCTGAAGCCAAAGCTCCAATACTTTGGCCACTTGATGTGAAGAGCTAACTCATTGCAACAGACCCTGATGCTGGGAAAGAGTGCAGGCAGGAGGAGAAAGAGATGACAAAGGATGAGATGGTTGGATGGCATCACTGATTCATGGATAGGAATTTGAGCAAGCTTCAGGAGATGGTGGAGGACAGAGAAGCCTGGCATGCTGCAGTCGATGGTGTTGCAAAGAGTCTGATGTGACTGAGCAACTGAATAAGTGCATAATTTAAAAAAATCAATTAAAAATTTGAGACTACTTTCTTCATAAAATAGCAAAAAGGTGTTGTTAAAAGTAATAAAATATAAAGTTTACTCTTTCCCCCATAGTCTCTATTATTGTCTTGATGTTTTCTACTTTAATTTAATGTACAGAAAAACTTTAAAATTTTTAGCATGACATGTCCAATTTATTTTTTATACAATTTCAGCTTTAATTGCAAATATAACAGCATTTAGCATTTGCATTCACTAAAATGACACAATTCATGTCCCATAACTTGTACATGCATTGTTATTTTGTTCTTACCATTGAAATGAAAACTTTGTTTAAAACTAACTCAGAAATTTGGACTTCACTTCTTGACATGTGCACACTCTACCAATACTCTCTCCCTTCATCTTACTAATGAGTAAAAAAAAGAACTGAAAGGAAAGAACAATGGTTCATTTTGTCTTTCCCTTTTCTTCTATGTTATTATTTTCACTGTATGTTCTTGTTTAGTCACTTAGTCGTGTCTCACTCTTTCTGACCCCATGGACTGCAGCATGCCAGGCTTCACTGTCCTTTACTATATCCCAAAGTTTGCTCGATGTTCATTTTGTCAATAATGCCATTGAACTATCTCATCATCCGTTGCCCCCTTCTCCTCTTGCCTTCAATCTTTCCAAGCATTAGAGTCTTTTCCAATGACTTGGCTCTTTCCATCAGGTGGTCAAAGTATTGGAGCTTCACCTTTAGCATCAGTCCTTTCAGTGAATATTCAGAGTTGATTTCGTATAGGATTCACTGGTTTATCTCCTCACAGTCCAAGGGACTCTCAAAAGTCTTCTCAAGCACCACAATTAAAAAAAGCACCAATTCTTCAGCACCCAGCCTACTTTATGGTTCAATGCTCACATCTGTATATGACTACTGGAAAAACATATAGCTTTGACTGTATGGATATCATTGTATATTGTTGGATAATCATAAAGGTGCCATGAGTGGAAAATATATGATAGGTTTCCTTAGGCATATATCTTGCTTAGAATATCACTGATTTCTTTTTGTGTTTGAAGAAAGTTCTTGCCTGAATAGAAAGTGGAGCCTCTTTGGACTATTAATACACTTCCTTAATTGTAGACATAACATAGTTTAATTATATACTTAATTGTAGTCTAACATACTTTAGGCTTCCCTTGTCTTGCCTGTGCCCACATATTGCGGATGCAATGGAATTATATACTTTGGGGTACCTCACAAATGTCTTGTGGGAATGGGTGACAAAGAACAGAGAATGCTGTGGCAGAGTGACAGACAGACATATTTTGTGTGGTTTCACCAGTCACTTGCATGATTCATGTCCCACAGAACTTCATCTTCAAAGCAAAACTTTCTTAAAAAAAAAAAATACTATTAAGAACTCTAAGATGGTGACATCACAGCATTCAACCAAACCTGTCCCTTTCTCAGTGCAGTGCCTTATGTGACTGAACTGGTCACAAACTCAGGAAAACTGGTCTGCTAAATAATAGAATTATACATAGGTGAAAAGTTATACATAGGTGAAAAGATCAACATCTTTTCGTTCAGTTCAGTTAAGTCGCTCAGTCGTGTCCGACTCTTTGTGACCCCACGAATCGCAGCACGCCAGGCCTCCCTGTCCATCACCAACTCCCGGAGTTCACTCAGATTCATTTCCATCGAGTCAGTGATGCCATCCAGCCATCTCATCCTCTGTCATCCCCTTCTTCTCCTGCCTCCAATCTCTCCCAGCATCAAAGTCTTTTCCAATGAGTCAACTCTTCACATGAGGTGGCCAAAGTACTGGAGTTTCAGCTTTAGCATCATTCCTTCCAAAGAAATTCCAGGGCTGATCTCCTTCAGAATGGACTGGTTGGATCTCCTTGCAGTCCAAGGAATACTCAAAAGTCTTCTCCAACACCACAGTTCAAAAGCATCAATTCTTCGGTGCTCAGCCTTCTTCACAGTCCAACTCTCACATCCATACATGACCACTGGAAAAACCATAGCCTTGACTAGATGGACCTTAGTCAGCAAAGTAATGCCTCTGATTTTCAATATGCTATCTAGGTTGGTCATAACTTTTCTTCCAAGGAGTAAGCGTCTTTTAATTTCATGGCTGCAGTCACCATCTGCAGTGATTTTGGAGCCCCCCCAAAAAATAAAGTCTGACACTGTTTGCACTGTTTCCCCATCTATTTCCCATGAAGTGATGGGACCGGATGCCATTATCTTCATTTTCTGAATGGTGACCTTTAAGCCAACTTTTTCACTCTACCTTTTCACTTTCATCAGGAGGCTTTTTAGTTCCTCTTCACTTTCTGCCATAAGGGTGGTGTCATCTGCATATCTGAGGTTATTAATGTTTCTCCCGGAATCTTGATTCCAGCTTGTGTTTCTTCCAGTCCAGCATTTCTCATGATGTACTCTGCATATAAGTTACATAAGCAGGGTGACAATATACAGCCTTGACGTACTCCTTTTCCTATTTGGAACCAGTTCCGTGTCCAGTTCTAACTGTTGCTTCCTGACCTGCATACAGATTTCTCAAGAGGCAGGTCAGGTTGTCTGGTATTCCCATCTCTCTCAGAATTTTCCACAGTTTATTGTGATCCACACAGTGAAAGGCTTTGGCATAGTCATTAGAGCAGAAATAGATGTTTTTCTGGAACTCTCTTGCTTTTTCCATGATCCAGTGGATGTTGACAATTTGATCTCTGGCTCCTCTGCCTTTTCTAAAGCCAGTCTGAACATCTTTTGTTTAAGCCTCTTATATTAGACTGCTGAATATTTTGTTTATCCTCTAGGTGCAATCTCCACAACCTCTACCTCATCCAAACTTTCGTGTGCCCCTGTTAATTAATGATTTACATGCAGGATTGCCAATTTTTTCTTGCCTTTGTCTTCTCTAGGGTCTGGTCAATGAAAAGTACTGACAGTGATTGCAGTGAATAAGTGAAGGGAGTTAGGGATATTTTTACCCTTCTCCTTTGTCACCGAAGAATTATTTAGCAATGATTAAGTTTCTCTACTGAAAGCTACAGCTTCAGATAGGCAGTTCCTATATCCTTGGTACTAGGGACCAGAAATAGCTTCCCCTGCCCTTTCAAGTCTGGGGGTGATAAATTCTTTCTGATATTTCTATTTCAGACTGCCTTGCAATTCCCTATCTGGTTTTCTCTACTCTTATCATCCAGAAGTAAATAATCCTTTCATTAACTTTTTCTAATCCTTAACTGTTTCATCCTTTAGTTTTAGAATCCATAGTGATGCAGTTAGTGATACCACGTGTATATGTGTGTGTTAAATCACTTGTCATGTCCAACTCTTTGCAACCCGATGGATTGTAGCCTGCCAAGTTCCGCTGTCCATGGGTTTCTCCAGGCAAGAATATGGAGTGAGTCACCATGCCCTTCTCCAGGGTATCTTCCCTACCCAGGGATTGAACCTTGGTATCGTGTACTGGCAGGCAGATTCTTTACCATCTGAACCACTAGGGAGGCCCCTATGATACCATACTAATTGTTAAAAGCAATCTAAAAGCTTCAGTAATATTTCCCAGATGCTCTCAATGTCTTCTGGACATACAAACACTGGAACAAACCTATATTCAAAGTTGAGTATAGTAGTTCACTGCAAGAAAGAATATGCACAATAGAGAATAATGAGAAATATAACAGATGCGTTGTTTGAAATGCTTATAGAATTGGGGCTTGTGTGAGGTGACTTTGGGAATGGTTCCTAAAGCAGGATTTGCTCTGCATGTGTGCTATTAAGAAGAAGGGGAGACTTTAAGGAGAGGGAAATGTTTGGTATCTTCAGAGATTTGAACAGTGACTTTGTTTTCATTTGAGGTTCTAGCTGTGGTCTCATTTAATTAATGTTGCACACTGTGAATTAGCTGACAGTTTTTGTGAGATTGTCCACACTCAACAAGAGAATCCTAAAGCCTATCTCTGAGTGCCAAGGAACTTCTAACAACACCGAGGTCTAGGAGTTATGGTCAGATCAGTTCCCAAATACCAGCAGATATTTTTTTTTTTTTTCCACTACTTTCATATTTAACCACATCTTACTCCTATTTTTTTGTGTTCAATCCAAGTATTGCCAACTTCATTAAGACATTTACAATTGTCTATCATTCTTCCCCTCAGATATTATATTTTCTCTCTTACTAATATAGCTACTTACACTCCAAATTTATATTGTTTACTTTATTATTTTCAATTCTTCATAGATGGAAATTTGATACAGATTAGCAAGTACTGATATTTTATTTCAGTTTTCCAACAATCAATATTTTCCATGCATTATATGTGTGTGTTAATCTTTATGAATGCTTTTTAAATGAATGCTAATCTCAAACAGATTAAAGATAGCTTCAAAAAGAAGGGACACTGCCCTTTAGCAATATACATATTTTGACAGAATTTA
This sequence comes from Budorcas taxicolor, assembly GCF_023091745.1. Taxonomy (NCBI): domain Eukaryota; kingdom Metazoa; phylum Chordata; class Mammalia; order Artiodactyla; family Bovidae; genus Budorcas; species Budorcas taxicolor. The sequence continues at coordinate 78,529,985 of NC_068910.1, forward strand.
TGTTCATAAACAGAAATGTACATGTTCATATTTTTCACAAACTAAATTTACTATTAAAATTAGAGCATAAAACTATAATTTATTTGGCTATTCTTTGTTTGCTATGAATCTGTCAAATTAACACTTGTTAAGTGGAGCATAAGATACAGGATAGTGAGCCATTTTTCATCAACAAGCCAGAAGTGAATTTGAAATAGAGATTCTAGAGGAAGTACCCACTATATCTTGAGGGGCCACATGAGGAGGTCCAGGCAAAGGACACACAGAGAAAAGGGCAGGACCTGGGACAAATGCCTTGATTGGGATTCTTGGGTGGAAGACCTGATTGTCAATTCAAAGCAAAAGAATGGGGTTTCAGCAGGTCCCCTAAGGATCTTACCTAAGGAGAGCATGGGGCTGGGAGAAGGAAGGCACTGGGAGGGTGAGGAAACAGTTGATTATATGGGGTGTTGGGAAAGTCACATTAGGAACTTACCTTTGTTTGTAACTCTGTGAGCTATTATTTCCTGCTAGTATTTTCATGCGTGCATTAACACAAGGCTGTTAATGTCAGTTTAAAGTCCTTGCAGCCCAACTAGTTAAATAAAGTTGTTGCCAAGGCAGCAATACCATGGAGTAGCTTTGCAAATCTCTTGACACTGTTCCATTATATATACAATTTCTGAGGCTATGATTGTCAACAGGAAAGATCAACAAAAATATCTGCAGTGGTATTGCTCAGTTAATATATTAAAATTTTAAGGTTTTGATATTAATAAGATGTAGGATCCTATCATCTCATGGAGGACATTGTTCTCTGAGAAATTGTTAAGATAATGAGCTTGAACTAATAAAAATTATACTTAACATTATGGTAGTAGTTTCTGCAAAGCAAGTTAATGTCTGCTATTTATAAATATGTACATATGGTTCACAGCACCAGCTCCCTATTAAAACTCAAAGGGAAGATACAAATGCATTGACACTCAGGTCTAAATAAGTGCTTAATTATACTTCATGGGTTTCTTGTAATGAAAAATGTATCACTCATTCCTTTATATCTTCATGTTCAAGCCATGGTGTGTAGTTGCTTGCTTTACTGAGATTTTTCTTGAGTCAAGAGTTTCCAATCTGTACTATATTATTTGGTTTCAATTACTTCCCCCTTATCCATATTTCTAAATATTAGAGGCAATATATATTTATGTATAAGTTTAAGTGGTGAGACTTCTTTTGTTATATAAATAAAACTATATCAAATGTCAACAAATGCAGAAAGACTTTTATACCATATGAATGATATAAAGTGATTCCTTTATCTTACAGAGCACTGTGTCGAGTTGTGAATGCGAATGGAAAGTCAAAGCAATAAGATAGATTTTCCCATTGATCACTCTGTCATAGGTGATTTAATAAGATTATTAAAAAGAGAATTTATAGACCTATTTATAAATAATACTTAAAGGTACTTCCCAATGAATTCTTCCAGTCTCATTCCCAATCTTAAGAAACAGAAAAAATAAAAAGCAACACTATTCTCCAAAATGTATATTTCTGAAGATAGGTAAGTAAAATAGTTATACACTGGAAATGTTAGTGCATCAATGTTAAAGTAAATATTATATCTAAGCATAGTCTTTTAAAATTTCTAGATTAAATCTAAATATACTGGAAACAAATAATATGGGAACTATAGACAGTCACTATAGAACAAAAACATATTAATTTGCAAAAGAAGGACTAAGAATACATTTTGAAGGGTCAAGTGACAGAAAAGTTCCCTGAGGTGCCTCTTATAATAAAATTAGAAACGCATGCTAAAATGCATGCTAACCCAGAAATATGATGAGATGAAAATAGAGATTTCAGTCCGAATAGAAAACACAAAAATGCAGAATCCATCGGGAAAATCTAATCAAAGGCATGGAGGGGGATATGCATATTAATACAATTAATATGGAGGAAAAACTAGAAAAATACGAGGAAATCAGACAAGTGAAAATGATATGGAAGAGAGACCAACAGTCTTCAATATAATAAATGACATATAAAATACAATTATTTTTATATAATAGAAGGAAACGATCTAAAATGAAAATCAAATCAAGAATTTAGCACATAGCATATAAAACTGAATTAAAACTTTCAAATTAAATGTATATCCTGGGGAAGTTATAGAAAGTAAATCATAAGTAGAGTTATAATATATCATGTAGAAATGCCTGTTTTTCACAGAAAAGAGGATGGCTTTTTCTTTTTCTTTTTTTTCCCCTAACATTTCACAGCTATATTACATGACAAAAGGCACTGAAACAGAGCCTAAACTGAAGGGACATCCATGTATATTGTGCTGAGTTAACTTGTCATTAAGAGACAGAAATTCTCAAATGCAAAACACCTAAGAGAATTTCTCTGGCTGTTGAGAGAAAGCTTATTCCTGTTCTTTAAATCTCCGGCTTTGTTCCTTCTAATCTTTTCAGGTGGTTCTTTCCTGGATTTAGGGAATCTCCTCACATACATGTGTTGATTTATACTCAACTGAATACTCTGGGTGGAGCTTTTAATAGATAAATCTGGACTTTTCTTTCTTTGCAGCTTTTTTTCTTCCTGTACTCTTTGTAAATGCTCACTGTATTGGCTTCCTTGGTCTCTCACCTCAGTCTTCTCACCTCTGGTAGACTTCCAGAGACATCCTGGGTTCCACCTTTCTGTACCTTAGCCTATAAACTTCTTCTAGGCAATACATTTGGACAGTCATTAGGCATACCTTGTCTGTTTCCTTTCTCTCATGGTTCAGTGTCCTTTGTTGCCTAATAGCCAATGACATAAGAACTACTTATTTATATACATTGTCCTTTTTATTATTCAAGTGGATAAATAAATCTGGTTTCTGTTACTCCATATTGGTCACAAGAAATCATATATTCTTAATCTTCAAGTCAAGGATATCTTATGAATTATAGCACACTTTTTGCTAAGTCAACTCAGTTGTGTCCAACTCTTTGTGGCCCTATGGACTGTAGCCCTTTAGACTCCTCTGCCCATGGGATTTTCCAGGTAAGAGTACTGGAGTAACTTGCCATGCTCTTCTCCAGGGGATCTTCCCAACCCAGGGATTGAACCCCGGTCTTATTCATTGCAAAGATTCATTACTGTCTGAGCCACCAGGGAAGCCACAAAGTTTAAAAATGCTATATTCATGCTCAATCGTGTCCAGTTCTTTGTGACCATGAACTGTAGCCCAATAGGCTCCTCTGTCCATGGGCTTTTCCTGGCAAGAATACTGGAGAGGGTTGTCATGGCCTCCTCCAGTGGATCTTCCAGGGACTGAACTTGTGTCTCCCATGTTTCCTGCATTGGCAGGCAGGTTCTTTACTGCTAAACCATTAGGGAAGCCCCTAGAGCATCCCACCCACACCTTTATATATATACGTGTGTGTGAGTATATATATATATATTTCCCATAAAGAAGGATGGAGCTTGGGTAGAAGAGAGGAAGTTATTTTCTCCACCAAATCCCTGATATCCAGTGGTTGTGGACATTTCTTACTCCAGCTTCAGAACTTGTGGCATGTTAAGTAGGATCATCCTATTGTACTTTCATCATTTATCTTCTATATATCCCCATTGTTAACAAGTCCTCATTAGGTGGGGAAAAAAAAATAGTCTGTTATCTATAGTCAGGAAATTACACAACTCATCTTATCTGCCACTATATAATTATTAAAGTGACTTTAAATTATTTTCAGAATTGTGAAAACAATCAACTTTAAGAAGGTTAAGTAACTATAAAAATTCCACACTTACCATATTATCATCATGGTCCTAAATTTCCATATTTGGATGCCTGCCCTTCTGGGAACCAAAGAACATATGACAACTAGAGGCTAAATGTGTGGATTAGTGTTGCATTTACATAAAATTGTCATATATTCTTTGGCAGATACAGATCACAGATGGAGTATCCATAGTTTTTAAAAGGGGACATTTTTGTTGCTCTTGTTACTTCCTTATTCCATAGCCACTATATTCTTCTTTCTTTCCCATTTTAATGCCTGCATTAAATCCTTTCATCAACTTTATACCCAAAAGATTGAAATTTTGCTTGAAAATGTACACAATGTTGTAATTATTGATATGGATAAAGTTAACTTCAGTTGGTTAATTAAAATCTAGATATAATTGTGGCTTAGACTCTGATAGCTTAGAGTTAATGATGTCAGATTCGTGATTTCCAAAGAAGAAGATTTAATTTTGGAACCAGGGGCCAGGCTTGATCACTCAAGAGCTTTTGTGTAGCAGAGTTTTTTTAAAGTATGAAAAGGGACACAGAAAGCTTCTGACACAGACATCAGAAGGGGGACACAGTGTCCCCGTTGCTAGTCTAAGCAAGGGGGTTATATACTTTTTTAAATTAGTTGTTAAATTAAATCAAAAGAATGTCTCAAGGTTGTAAAAATCTTACCAAACCCACTGCCATAATATACATTTTAAGATAACAGGATTAGTCAGAGAAGGAATCCAAGAAAGAGAAACAGTCCTCAAGTAGGATACATTGTTGTTATATAATTCTTACTAAGGAATATAGAAAATAAAAGTTTGTCCTTTCCTCCTCCTTGAGAATTCCAGACCCCTATTTCCTCCTTAAGAAGCCCAGACCTCTTTCTCCTCTTCAGGGACCCTGGACTTCTTATCAGCCTACCTAGGAATTGACTCTCTCAACTCACTGAAGAAACAAAGACAAATCGGTAGCACTCCTGGATTCCCTGGTGGCCCAGACTGTAAAGTGTCTGCCTGTAATGCGGGAGACCTGGGTTCAATCCCTGGGTTGGGAAGATCCCCTGGAGAAGGAAATGGCAACCCACTCTAGTACTCTAGCCTAGAAAATTCCATGGATGGAGGAGCCTGGTAGGCTACAGTCCATGGAGTCACAAAGAGTCGGACACGACTGAACCACTCCACTGGTTCTGGAGTGGATTTTTCACATGTGAATCTCTCATTCACTAGTGACTTTGGCCCAGAAAACATCTATCACCAAAGCATTAAATATGTAGTGATGTTATTAGTATAATAATATGTAATCTGTATAATAATATATATTATATAATTATATATATTATATATAATCTCTCAGAATCTGCCTTTGTATCCTTCAGTGTCTAAAGTCTTCTTTCTCACTTTGGAAACAGTAGGGTTCTTATTCCTTTGACATTATCTAGTGATCTCTTATGAAGGACCACATCAGTTACGCTAGCCTCAGAAAAACTGCTGCCTCAGGACATTTGCACTTCCTCTTCCTCAAATATTTACAAGGATAGCACTCTCACTACCTTTAGGTCTTCACTGAAAATTTGCCTTTGGGATTAACTCTTCCCATGACACCATGTTAAATATAAATATTTACAAGATAAAAATATTTCATACAAACTCCACACTCTAACATATATTACCATGTAGCATAATACATATTTTATACATTAATCATATTTATATCCTTATTCTTTCTCTAAAATGTAAACTTCCAAGAGTCAGGGTTTTGGTCTCTTTACTGTTAATTTCTAGGACCTAGACCAGCACTGCCTGTATGCATGCCAAACGTCCGACTCTTTTGTAATCCTATGGACCATGGCCTGCCAGGCTTCTCTGTCCACGGGGATTATCTAGGCAAGAACACTGGAGTGGGTTGCATGTCCTCCTCCAGGAGAACAGGACTGGATACACAGTAATTGTGTAATCTATTGTTAAATACACATATTTAAATATATAATGAATTGAATGACACTATTTTTTATGAAATAAAAATACAATAATATCTGAACTGGATAACCTAGTCATTAAAAAAAAAAAAGAATTCTAAATGTGTCTGAATCCAAATAGACACTTAAAATGTATTTTTCTGAGTAAAATATGAATGAATGAACAACTTAAAACCATAAAGAGATCTTTCTTCAAATGTTTTATGTGAGTTTGACTTTTTTAAAATGTCTTTCTCCTTGCTGTTGGCCTTCTATAAATATGTATTTAACTTAATATAGGCCAAGTAGTTTTTAATAGTTCTTATTAAAAAGAGATCAGTAGCCAGACAAAGGCTATGTTCCAACTGAAGTAGTCCTTTATCATAGCAGTACATGACATCTCATCTCATAGGAAAGTAACTTAATGATAATTTGACCTTCAAAATAAATATAGTTACTGTATTATAAAGTATGTCTTACAAAGGCTGTGAGATTTACTCACATTAAAGTACTCTGAAGAGATCCAATAAAGTGGCACAAATTTATCATCTCCTATTTTTAGTTATCTCATATGGTTGAAACTGCTAATTTACATGTTGCTAATTTTAATACAATTAATGCCTGATTAGGAGCCTTTGCTTCCTATGCTTCATAGCTAATTTATGGCATTGCAGCTAAATCATATTAGCTGTGATTCTTTTCTTTAATTTTTGTTCTTTGAAATTTACCAAAATTGTGCCAAAATGCCATAGATTCAAATACATATGCAATATAATGCTCAATGTCATATGTAATTAAGAAAATTTAAATTCATATGGCAGTACACACACCTACTTCAGTTCAGTTCAGTTCAGTTCAATTGCTCAGTTGTGTTCCACTCTTTGTGACCCCATGAATCTCAGCACGCCAGGCCTCCCTGTCCACCATCAGTTCTCGGAGTTTACCCAAACTCATGTTCATCAAGTTGGTGATGCCATCCAGCCATCTCATCCTCTGTCCTCCCCTTCTCGTCCTGCCCCCAATCCCTCCCAATATCAGAGTCTTTTCCAATGAGTCAACTCTTTGCATGAGGTGGCCAAAATATTGGAGTTTCAGCTTCAGCATCAGTCCTACTTAAACAGTTTTTAAAAAAGAAACAAAAATAACAAAAACAACTTACAATACTCTGTGTTGGTATGGATGTGGAGCAAAAAAACCCCTTCATTCATTAAATAAAATGTGGTTTCCAAGGATTTGGGAGGAGGGGAAGTTGAACAGTCTTACTCAAGGTATTCTGTAAGGTGATGAGATTGTCTGTATGATAATGTAGTTGTGGATACATGGTACTATGTGTGTGTTGAAACTATGGAAATATAAACTACAAAGACTGACTCTTAATATATTAAATTTATTTAAATTATCCCAGTAAGGAATCCAGACTCTGAAAAAGACTCTAACTGTATTCAGTTCGGTCGCTCAGTTGTGTCTGACTCTTTGCGATCCCATGGACTGCAGCATGCCAGGCCTCCCTGTCCATCCCCAACTCCTGTAGTTTACTCAAACTCATGTCCATTGAGTCAATGATGCCATACAGCCATCTCATCCTTCTCATCCTGCTTTCAATCTTTCCCAGAACCAGGATCTCTTCCAATGACTCAGCTCTTCACTTCAGGAGGCCAAAGTATTGGAGTTTCAGCTTCAACATCAGTCCTTCCAATGAACATTCAGGACTGATTTCCATTAGGTTGCACTAGTTGGATCTCCTTGCTGTCCAAGTGACTCTCAGAGTCTTCTCCAATACCACAGTTCAAAAAAGCATCAATTCTTTGGTGCTCAGCTTTCTTTATTGTCTAATTCTCACATCCATACATGACTACTGGAAAAACCATAGCTTTGACTAGACAGACCTTTGCTGACAAAGTAATGTCTCTGTTTTTTTATATGCTATCTAGTTTGGTCATAACTTTTCTTCCAAGGAGCAAGCGTCTTCTAACTTCATGACTGCAGTCACTGTCCACAGTGATTCTGGATCCCAAGAAAATAAAGTCTGTCACCGTTTTCACTGTTTCCCCATCTATTTGCCATGATATGATGGAACCAGATGCCATGATGTTAGTTTTCTGAATTTTGAGTTCTAAGCCAACTTTTTAAATCTCCTCTTTCACTTTCATCAAGAGGCTCTTTGCTACTGCCGCTGTTGCTAAGTTGCTTCAGTCATATCCGACTCTGTGTGACCCCATAGACGGCAGTCCACCAGCTCCCCCATCCCTGGGATTCTCCAGACAAGAATAATGGAGTGGGTCTCCAGTTCCTACTCAAATGAATGAAAGTGAAAATTGAAAGTGAAGTCGCCCAGTCGTGTCTGACTCTTAGTGACTTCATGGACTGTAGCCTACCAGGCTCCTCTGTCTATGAGATGTTCCAGGCAACAGTACTAGACTGGGTTGCCATTGCCTTCTCTAAAAAGGCTCTTTAGTTCCTCTCTTTCTGCCATAAGGTTGGTGTCATCTGCATATCTGAGGTTATTGATATTTCTCCCTGCAATCTTGATTCCAGCTTGTGGTTCATCCCTCCTGGCATTTCCCATTATATACTCTGCTTATAAGTTAAACAAACAGGGTGACCATATACAGCCTTTATGTACTCCTTTCCTGATTTGGAACCAGTCTATTTTTCCATGTCCAGTTCTAACTGTTGCTTCTTGACCTGCATACATATTTCTCAGGAGGCAGGTCAGGAGATCTGGTATTCCCATCTCTTGAATATTTTTCCACAGTTTGTTGTGATCCACACAGTCAAAGGATTTGGCATAGTCAACAAACCAGAAGTAGATGTTTTTCTCAAACTCTCCTGCTTTTGATGATCCAAGGATGTTGGCAATTTGATCTCTGGTTCCTCTGCCTTTTCTAAAACCAGCTTGAACATCTGGAACTTTACAGTTCATGTACTATTGAAGCCTGGCTTGGAGAATCTTGAGCATTATTTACTAGCATGTGAGATGAGTGCAATTGTGCGGTAGTTTGAGCATTCTTTGGAATTGGCTTTCTTTGGAATTGGTATGAAAACTGACTTTTCCAGTCCTGTGGCCACTGCTGAGTTTTCCAAATTTGCTGGCATATTGAGTGCAGCATTTTCACAGCATCATCTTTTAGGATTTAAAATAGCTCAACTGGAATTCCATCACCTCCACTAGTTTTGTTTGTAGATATGCTTCCTAAGGCCAAATTGACTTCACATTCCAGGATATCTGGCTCTAGGTGAGTGATCACAGCATTCTGATTATCTGGGTTGTGAAGATCTTTTTTTTATAGATTTCTGTGTATTCTTGTCACCTTTTCTATATCTTCTGCTTCTGTTAAGTCCATACCATTTCTGTCCCTTATTGAGCCCATCTTTGCATGAAATTTTCCCTTGGTATCTCTAATTTTCTTGGACACATCTCTAGTCTTTCCCATTCTATTTTTCTCTTCTACTTCTTTGCACTGATCACTGAAGAAGGCTTTCTTATCTCTCCTTGCTAACTCTACATTCAAATGGGTATATCTTTCCTTTTCTCCTTTGCCTTTCACTTCTCTTTTCACAGCCATTTGTAAGGCCTCCTGGAACAACCATTTTGCATTTTTTTAATTTCTTTTTCTTGGGGATAGTCTTGATCCCTTCTTCCTTTACAATGTCATGAACTTCTGTCCATAGATTTCTGGGCACTCTGTCTATCAGATCTAATCCCTTGAATCAATTTGTCACTTCACTGTATAATCATAAGGGATTTGATTTGGGTCATACTTGAAAGGTCTAGTGGTTTCATCTTCTTTCTTCAATTTAAGTCTGAATTTGGCAATAAGGAGTTCTTGATCTGAGCCACAGTTAACTCCTGGCCTTGTCTATATAGAGTTTCTCCAACTTTGGCTTCAAAGAATATAATCAATCTGATTTTGGTATTGACCATCTGGTGATGTCCATGTGTACCGTCTTCTCTTGTGTTGTTGATAGAAGGTGTTTGCTATGACCAGTGCATTCTCTTGGCAAAACTCTATGAGCCTTTGTCCTGCTTCATTCTGTACACCAAGGCCAAATGTGCCTGTTACTCCAGGTATTTCTTAACTTCCTGCTTTTGGATTCCAGTCTGCTGCAATGAAAAGGACATCTTTTTTGGGTGTTAGTTCTAGAAGGTCTTGTAGGTCTTCATAGAACCGTTCAACTTCAGCTTATTCAGCATTATTAGTTGGGGCATAGATTTGCATAGCTGTATTACTACTCTATTAAAGAAACTATTGGAGGAGGTTAGTGAAAAAGCCACCAACCTAAGTAACTTTGGAAAGAAGTCAGGCTGGGAAAAGTAATGTCAAAAAGAGCTCTATAAAAGAGACCATAGCAAAAATCAACAAAGCCAAAAGCTGGTACTTTGAAAGGAAAAATAAAATTGACAAACCGTTAGCCAGACTCATCAAGAAACAAAGGGAGAAAAATCAAATCAATAAAATTAGAATTGAAAATGGAAAGATCACAACAGACACCACAGAAATACAAAGAATCATAAGAGAGTACTATCAGCAATTATATGCCAATAAAATGGACAACATGGAAGAAATGGACAAATTCTTAGAAAAGTACAACTTTCCAAAATTGAACCAGGAAAAAATAGAAAATCTTAACAGACCCATCACAACCACAGAAATTGAAACTGTCATCAGAAATCTTCCAGCAAACAAAAGCCCAGGCCCAGACGGCTTCACAGCTGAATTCTACCAAAAATTTAGAGAAGAGCTAACACCTATCCTACTCAAACTCTTTTAGAAAATCGCAGAGGAAGGTAAACTTCCAAACTCATTCTATGAGGCCACCATCACCCTAATACCAAAACCTGACAAAGATGCCACAAAAAAGGAAAATTACAGGCCAAATCACTGATGAACAGAGATGCAAAAATCCTTAACAAAATTCTAGCAATCAGAATCCAAAAACACATTAAAAAGATCATACACCATGACCAAGTGGGCTTTATCCCAGGGATGCAAGGATTCTTCAATATCCGCAAATCATTCAATGTAATTCACCACATTAACAAATTGAAAAAAAAAAAAAAAGACATATGATTATCTTAATAGATGCAGAGAAAACCTTTGAAAAAATTTAAGATCTTTATGATAAAAACTCTCTAGAAAGCAGGAATAGAAGGAACATACCTCAACATAATAAAAGCTATATATGACAAACCTACAGCAAGCATTATCCGCAATGGTGAAAAATTGAAAACATTTCCCCTAAAGTCAGGAACAAGACAAAGGTGCCCATTTTAATTGCTACTATTCAACATGGTTTTGGAAGTTTTGGCCACAGCAATCAGAGCAGAAAAAGAAATAAAAGGAATCCAAATTGGAAAAGAAGTAAGACTCTCATTGTTTGTAGATGACATGATCCTCTACATAAAAAACCCTAAAGACTCCAACAGAAAATTACTAGAGCCAATCAATGAATATAGTAAAGTTGCATGATATAAAATAAACACACAGAAATCCCTTGCATTCCTATATACTAATAATGAGAAAGTAGAAAAAGAAATTAAGGAAACAATTCCATTCACCATTGCAACGAAAATAATAAAATACTTAGGAATATATCTACCTAAAGAAACTAAAGACCTATATATAGAAAACTATAAAACACTGGTGAAAGAAATCAAAGAGGACACTAATAGATGGAGAAATATACCATGTTCATGGATCAGAAGAATAAATATAGTGAAAATGAGTACACTACCCAAGGCAATCGACAGATTCAATGCAATCCCTATCAAGCTACCAGCGGTATTTTTCACAGAGCTAAATCAAATAATTTCACAGTTTGTATGGAAATACAAAAAAAACCTCGAATAGCCAAAGCAATCTTGAGAAAGAAGAATGGAACTGGAGGAATCAACCTGCCTGACCTCAGGCTCTACTACAAAGCCATAGTCATCAAGACAGTATGGTACTGGCACAAAGACAGACATATAGATCAATGGAACAAAATAGAAAGCCCAGAGATGAATCCACACACCTATGGACACCTTATCTTCGACAAAGGAGACAAGAATATACAATGGATTAAAGACAATCTCTTTAACAAGTGGTGTTGGGAAAACTGGTCAACCACTTGTAAAAGAAAGAAACTAGAACATTTTCTAACACCATACACAAAAATAAACTCAAAATGGATTAAAGATCTAAACGTAAGACCAGAAACTATAAAACTCCTAAAGGAGAACATAGGCAAAACACTCTCCAACATAAATCTCAGCAGGATCCTCTATGACCCAACTCCCAGAATACTGGAAATAAAAACAAAAATAAATGAAATCCAATTAAAATTAAAAGCTTCTGCACAATAAAGAAAACTATAAGCAAGGTGAAAAGACAGCCTTCAGAATGTGAGAAAATAATAGCAAATGAAGCAACTGACAAACAACTAATCTCAAAAATATACAAGCAACTCCTGCAGCTCAATTCCAGAAAAATAAATGACCCAATCAAAAAATGGGCCAAAGAACTAAATAGACATTTCTCCAAAGAAGACATACGGATGGCTAACAAACACATGAAAAGATGCTCAACATCACTCATTATCAGAGAAATGCAAATTAAAACCACAATGAGGTACCATTTCATACCAGTCAGAATGGCTGCAATCCAAAAGTCTACAAGCAATAAATGCTGGAGAGGGTGTGGAGAAAAGGGAACCCTCTTACACTGTTGGTGGGAATGCAAACTAGTACAGCCACTATGGAGAACAGTGTGGAGATTCCTTACAAAACTGGGAATAGAACTGCTTATGACCCAGCAATCCCACTGTTGGGCATACACACCTAGGAAACCAGAATAGAAAGAGGCACGTGTAGACCAATGTTCATCGCAGCACTGTTTATAGTAGCCAGGACATGGAAGCAACCTAGATGTCCATCGCAGATGAATGGATAAGAAAGCTGTGATTCATATACACAATGGAGTATTATTCAGCCATTAAAAAGAGTACATTTGAATTAGTTCTAATGAGGTGGATGAAACTGGAGCGTATTATACAGAGTGAAGTAAGCCAGAAAGAAAAACACCGATACAGTATACTAACACATATATATATATGGAATTTAGAAAGATGTTAATGATAACCCTGTATGCAAGACAGCAAAAGAGACATAGATGTATAGAACAGTCTTTTGGACTCTGGGAGAGGGAGAGGGTGGGATGATTTGGGAGAATGGCATTGAAACATGTATAATACCATTTAAGAAACAAATCGCCAGTCCAGGTTTGATGCAGGATACAGGATGCTTGGGGCTGGTGCACTGGGATGACCCACAGAGATGATATGGGGAGGGAGGTGGGAGGAGGGATCAGGATTGGGAACACGTGTACACCCATGGCAGATTCATGTTGATGTATGGCAAAACCAATACAGTATTGTAAAGTAAAAAAGAAAAAAAAAGAGCTCTACATAGCACAGTACTCTAATTGATAAAATTCCCATGGTGGTACAGGATATCAATTTTGATGATGGTATAGATATGTAATTGGATTAAATATTAACTAGATGGAAGGTAAATGGAAGGACCTAGATATCTCACTGCTGAATTAGATGGTCACAGATAAACAAAGGAGACAAACAATTCACATGATAATGGAATAGATTTGGAGACATTATTATGAGCTCATGTTTAGCTTAATATAGATGTAAATCAATATACATAATAAGATAATAGATATATGTATATACATAGTGACAAATGTACACATTTAGAGATATTGATGGATGTGTCTTTATATTTCTATTTATCTAAAAGGAAGAATGCATAGTGACTACCTGCCAAATAATGCAGTATTCAATAGAAGAAAAAGAGTAAGTTGAATGTATGAAACCTGGCAAATACTACCTCATGGAGGTTATCAACATTACTATCTTCAGTGGTAAGTCATGTTGACGGTATAAAGCCTCATGATATAATTAAAATGACACTTTTCTTCTGAGCTACTCCTTCCCAAAATGTGTAAGCAGAGTCTAATTATGAAAAAACATCAATTAAGTTTCTTTTGAGCAATATTGTACAAAACGTATGACCAATATGACTTAAAACCATCAAGGTCATCAAAAGCAAGAAAAGTGTATGAAACTGTCAGAGCCAAATAGAAGAGAGTCTAGGACCTGTCTACTAAATGTAATATATCATTCTATGTAAACTCCTGAATATAAAAAAAAAAGTATTAATTGAAAATTGAATACATTTCTTAAGTTTAGTTAGTGTATAGTTATAAGTATATTAATAAGTAATACATAAATATAAATATTTTATAAACAATAAAATTTTTAAAAGTTCAATGTAGAAGGGTTGTAAACAATGTGTAAAGAAAATATTTCCCAGGAAATATCTGGAAATATGTATAAATATCAGGGAATATCATAAATATATATAATTGTCTATGTCATATAGTATTTCAAATTTGTTACATTATGATATAAGTTTTTTAATGCTTTATTGGTTCAGTTCAGTTCAGTCACTCAGTTGTGTCCGACTCTGCGACCCCATGAATTGCAGCACACCAGGCTCCCTGTCCATCCCCAACTCCCGGAGTTCACTCAGACTCACGTCCATCGAGTCAGTGATGCCATCCAGCCATCACATCCTCTGTCGTCCCCTTTCCTCCCAGCATCAGAGTTTTTTCCAATGAGTCATCTCTTCGCATTATTGGTTAGGCATGTAATTAATGGAAAATATTGTGACAGAAAGAAAAGCATAACAATATTATAGCAATATTATCTAAAATTCCTTTTTCCTTTGGAAAAGTTACAAACCTCACAACCATAGCATAAGTCCTAGGGCATGAAACTTAACAATTTAGGTGAAAGTGAAAGTCAGTCAGCTGTGTTCAACTTTTTGCAACCCCATGGACTATGCAGTCCATGAAATTCTCCAGGCCAGAATATTGGAGTGAGTACTGAGAGAGTCAGTTCCTAGGCAGGTTGATAAAAAGCCTGGGGCTTTCAGGGAGGAGATAGGGTTCTTGAATTCTCAAGGAAAAGGAGTAGACAAACTCGTTTTCTATATTGCTTTGTCTTAGTCAATACAACAATGTATCCTGCTTGAGAACAGTTTCTCTTTCCTGAACACCTTCTGATTAATCCTGTTTTCTTAAAATGTATATTATGGGAGTGGGTCTAGTAAAATCTATCTATTGTTAGTTCTAATCTTGTTATCTTAAAATGTAAATTGTGGGAATGGGTCTAGTAAGATCTTTACAACCTTGAGACATTCTTTTGATATATTGTAATAACCAATAGAAAATAGTATATAATTTCCTTGCTTAGACTAGAGACTGGGACACTCTCCACCCCTTTTCTGATGTCTGTGTCAGAAGCTTTCTCTGTCCCTATTTCACTTTAATAAAACTCTGCTACAATATAAAATATAAAATTTACTTTAATAAAGCTCTTGAGTAATCAAACCCGGTCCCTGGTCCCAAAGCTAAATCTCTGAAGGTCAAGAATCATTCACCATAAGCTATAAGTAGGTTTTCCCTTCTTCAGGGGATCTTCCCAACCAAAGGACTGAGCCCAAATCTCCTGATTGCCGGTGGATTCTTTACCAACTAAGCCACCAGGGAAGCCCAGGAGTGGTTAGCCTATCTCTTCTCCAGCAGATCTTCCGGACCTAAGAATCCAACCGGGTTCTCCTGCATTGCAGGTGGATTCTTTAGAAGCCAAGCTATGAGGGAACACTTATTGGAAGACTGGGACAATTGTGGGTCATACACTTTTGTAAATTTAATATTTTTAAATTGTAAAACTGATTATAACAATTTTTAAAAATTGCATGGGTGAATAATTTAAAATCTTCCACATGCCCCTATGCCATCTCTTGTGGCAATTCATATATAACATTTAAAGTCCTATATATTTCCTTAGAAAACAAAATATTCATGTATCCGAGGAACTGCAAGCTACATATTTAATTCATTGCAGATCAATAAGAATGTATGAACTAAAATTCAATATCATTAGCGATTTAAAGTTCTTTAGTGTGTATCCTTAAAACATACCAAATATTTCATAGAACTGTTGCAAAGTCTGGATCCACTTTTTGTCACATGAATAAACACTCTTTTAACCACAGGTATAACCCACAAAATATAATGATAGAAATAAAACATTTCAAAAGTCAATCTCATGAAGAGTTTCCTATACATACGAAATAACAGAATCATGGAATATATATACGAATCATAATTAGTGAGATAATTGATAATGGCAATTTTAATATGTTAAAACAACTGTAAATCCTGATTGCATTCTTACTGAAATTAGATATATGGTTAACAATGTCAGAAATAAGTTCATTTTTTAACCATAAAAATTAAATTCAATCATAATTATGCCTAACCAATCATACTCAATTTCATTTGAGAAAATTGTATTCTGATAGAAATAAGCTGAGAATGAAACATCTAAAATATAATTATTTTATTCCCTCATCTTTTATTTTTCCTCTATATTTTAATAGGTGTACTTACATGGCTAGTGTACTTAGATGGCATCAGCTAACTCTAATTATACTGATTGAAGATGTTATCTGATTCTTTTTCATGTGAATGGATCAAAACTACCTCTTATTTATTAGACCTATTACTTTGCAGTCATTTTAAAATTAACTTTAAAATTTTTCATCTAGATAATAGCATTGTTACAGCACTAAATTTCCCACGGACAAAGTTTAAAACACATTTATTAGCCAAAGTTCACCTTCCCCACTGAATGTATAAAAGCTCATAGAGTTTGCTCAATCTATTATTTAGAATTCTATAAAAGAGCTAAAATAATACAGACTTTTTAGATTCATTGTGTTCAAAAAAAGAATTGCTTTATCCCTCTCTGTTTGTTTTTATCTATAATTATACTCTGAGTTAAAGAGCTTGCATTATACATGGACCTTGCCATGAACACCATCAGGAACATGGTTAGTCAGTCTCTGAATTAGTGTGGATTCACAGAAAGTCTTCATTCAGACCTGAGATATACTTTTAATAATTCTCTGAGAAAATGAATATAGTAAATGTTTTATAATTTAATTTATATCCATATAATCATAGATCTTAAGAAAGAAAACTGTAGAAAATGCTGTCTACCTCAGAAAATATCTGGCAAAATCTGTTTCTACAAGAAATATTTCAAATTGCTACATTACATCATTTTCAGGTTTTCTGCTACTTATTTGGTTATTACACAATTCCATTCTAATTTGTTCTGCATTATCTCTGTTCTACAAAAAGTGTGATTATTATTTTTCATGTAAAAGAGGAGGCAGATGGTATGTCTTGCATCTTTGTGGATGGAAGACCAGTGAAAACTGCACTTTTCAGGTTTCTCTACTTGCAGGCATCACAAAGAAACTCTTGTAAGTTCTTTCTCATGTCTTCTTGACTCAAGAGCTTTCCTCAATTTTGATTACTAAAATTATACAAGGTTAAATAAATTGAATGTCATTTACTTAGTAAATGCAATTCTTTCTTGAAATATGAACACCCTTAAGAAAACCATAATCACTCTGAAAAAGAGTAACAATGCAAAAGGAAGTGATTATTACCATTGTGTATAACACAAAGGAAGAAGTACTTATATAGTAAAAACAAACAAACAAACAAACAAAAAAAAAAAAACCTCAGGTATAAATGATCACATGCAATAAATGGGATAAAATATGTCATGTACAGTAAAATACAATGCTGAAGAATGTTTTCTTTCTTTACAAGTTAGTCTTTGGCTGAAACCAAAAAGAAAGCCAATCTATATAACTTAAACATAAGCAGAATTGATTGATGAATGAGATGAATACACTTGCAAAATGTCCAGAAACTAAGTGAGGTGTAGAATACCACAATCTTGATTCCAGCTTGGGCTTCATCACTCCTGGCATTTCCCATGATGTACTCTGCATAAAAGTTAAACAAGCAGGGTGACAATATACAGCCTTGACATACTCCTTTCCCAATTGCAACCAGTGTGTTGCTCCAAGTCCAGTTCCAACTATTGTTTCCTGACCCGCATACAGATTTCTCAAGAGGCAGGTCAGGTGGTCTGGTATTCCCAACACTTGAATATTTTTCCACAGTTTATTGTGATCCACACAGTCAAAGGCTTTGACATATTCAAGAAACAAGAAGTAGATGTTTTTCTGGAACTCTCTTGCTTTTTCCATGATCCAGCGGATGCTGGCAGTTTGATCTCTGATTCCTCTGCCTTTTCTAAATACAGCTTGGACATCTGGAAGTTTATGGTTCACATACTGTTGAAGCCTGGCTTGGAGGATTTTGAGCATTACTTTACTAGTGTGTGAGATGGGTGCAATTGTGCAGTAGTTTGAACAGTCTTTGGCATTGCCTTTCTTTGGAATTGGAATGGAAACTGACTTTTCCAGTCCTGTGGCCACTGCTGAGTTTTCCAAATTTGCTGGCATATTGAGTGCAGCACTTTCACAAGATCATCTTTAAGGATATGATATCGTTCAACTGGAATTCCATCATCTCCACTAGCTTTGTTTGCAGTGATGCTTCCTAAGGCCCACTTGACTTCTCCTTCCAGGATGTCTGGCTCTAGGTTAGTGATCACAAAATTGTGGTTATCTGTGTCATGAAGATCTTTTTTGTATAGTGCTTCAATATATTCTTGCCACCTCTGCTTCTGCTAGGTACATACCATTTCTGTCCTTTATTGTGAGCATCTTTCCATCAGATGTTCCCTTGGTATCTCTAATTTTCTTGAAGAGATCTCTGATAGTTCTCATTTTTTGTGTTCCTCTATTTCTCTGCATTGATCACTGAAGAAGGCTTACTTAACTTTCCATGCTATTCTTTGGAACTCTGCATTCAAATGGGTATATCTTTCATTTTCGCCTTTGCCTTTCCCATCTCTTCTTTTCTCAGCGATTTGTAAGGCCTCTTCAGACAGCCATTTTGCCTTTTTGCTTTTCTTTTTCTGGGAGATGTTCTTGATCCCTGTCTCCTGTACAATGTCATGGATTTCTGTCCATAGTTCTTCAAGCTCTCTGTCTATCAGATCTAATCCCTTGAATGCTTTTTTTCCTTTCACTGTATTATCCTGTGGGACTTGATTTAGTTCATACCTGGATGGTCTAGTGGTTTTTCCCTACTTTCTTCAATTTAAGTCTGAGTTTGGCAATAAGGAGTTCATGATCTGAGCCACAGCCAGCTCTTGGTGTGTTTTTGCTGACTGTGTACAGCTTCTCCATCTTTGGCTGCAAAGAATATAATCAATCTGATTTCAGTGTTGACCATCTAGTGATGTCCATGTGTAGAGCCTTTTCTTGTGTTCTTGGAAGAGGGTGTTTGCTATGACCAGTGCATTTTCTTGGCAAAAGTCTATTAGTCTTTGCCCTGCTTCATTCCGCATTCCAAGGCCAAATTTGCCTGTTACTCCAGGTGTTTCTTGACTTCCTACTTTTGCATTCCAGTCCCTTATAAAGAAAAATACATCTTTTTTGGGTGTTAGTTCTAGAAGATCTTGTAGGTCTTCATAGAACCATTCAAATTCAGCTTCTTCAACCTTGCTCTTCAAGGCATAGATTGAATTACTGTAATATTGAATGGTTTGCTTTGGAAACAAACAGAGGTCATTCTGTTGTTTTTGAGACTGTGTCCTAGTATTGCATTTTGAACTTTTGTTGATTATGATGTCCACTCCATTTCTTCTAATGGATTCCTGCCCACAGTAGTAGATATAATTGTCATCTCTGTTAAATTCACCCATTTCAGTCCATTTCAATTCACTAATTCCTAAATAGATTTAAGCCTAAATCTGACAGATAGAGTTCCTGATGAACTATGGAATGAGGTTCGTGGCATTGCACAGGAGACAGGGATCAAGACCATCCCCATGGAAAGGAAATGCAAAAAAGCAAAATGGCTGTATGGGGAGGACTTACAAATAGTTGTGAAAAGAAGAGAGGTGAAAAGCAAAGGAGAAAAGGAAAGATATAAGCATATGAAGGCACAGTTCTAAGAACAGCAAGAAGAGATAAGAAAGCCTCCTTCAGGGATCAGTGCAAAGAAATAGAGGAAAAGAACAGAATGGGAAAGACTACAGATCTCTTCAAGAAAATTAGAGATACCAAGGGAACATTTCATGCAAAGATGGGCTCTATAAAGGACAGAAATGGTATGGACCTAACAGAAGGAGAAGATATTAAGAAGAGGTGGCAAGAATACACAGAAGAACTGTACAAAAAAGATCTTCATGACCCAGATAATCACAATGCTGTGATCACTCTTCTAGAGCCAGACATCCTGGAAAGTGAAGTCAAGTGGGCCTTAGAAAGCATCACTATGAACAAAGCTAGTGGAGGTGATGGCATTCCAGTTGAGCTATTTCAAATCCTGAAAGATGATGCTGTAAAAGTGCTGAAGTCAATATGCCAGCAAATTTGGAAAACTCAGCAGTGGCCACAGGACTGCAAAAGATCAGTTTTCATTCCAATCCATTTTCACTCCATTGCCAACAAAGGCAATGCCAAAGAATGTTCAAACTACCGCACAATTGCACTTATCTCACACGCTAGTAAAGTAATGCTCAAAATTCTCCAAGCCAGGCTTCAGCAATATGTGAACCATGAACTTCCTGATGTTCAAGCTGGTTTTAGAAAAGGCAGAGAAACCAGAGATCAAATAGCCGACATCCACTGGATCATGGAAAAAGCAAGAGAGTTCCAGAAAAATATCTATTTCTGCTTTATTAACTATGCCAAAGCCTTTGACTGTGTGGATCACAATAAACTGTGGAAAATTCTGAGAGAGATGGGAATACCAGACCACGTGACCTGCCTCTTGAGAAATCTGTATGCAGGTCAGGAAGCAACAGTTAGAACTGGACATGGAACAACAGACTGGTTCTAAATAGGAAAAGGAGTAAGTCAAGGCTGTATATTGTCACCTGCTTATTTAACTTATATGCAGAGTACATCATGAGAAATGCTGGACTGGAAGAAACACAAGCTGGTATCAAATTCGCAGGGAGAAATATCAACAACCTCAGATATGCAGATGACACCACTCTTATGGCAGAAAGTGAAGAGGAACTAAAAAGCCTCTTGATGAAAGTGAAAGAGGAGAGTGAAAGATTTTGCTTAAATCTCAACATTCAGAAAACGAAGATCATGGCATGTGGTCCCATCACTTCATGGGAAATAGATGGGGAAACAGTGGTAACAATGTCAGACTTTATTTTTTTGGGCTCCAAAATCACTGCAGATGGTGACTGCAGCCATGAAATTAAGAGACGCTTACTCCTTGGAAGGAAAGTTATGACCAACCTAGATAGCATATTTAAAATCAGAGACATTACTTTGCCGACTAAGTTGCCGACTAAGTTCCGTCTAGTCAAGGCTATGGTTTTTCCTGTGGTCATGTATGGATGTGAGAGTTAGACTGTGAAGAAGGCTGAGTGCCGAAAAATTGATGCCTTTGAACTGTGGTGTTGAAGAAGACTCTTGAGTATTCCTTGGACTGCAAGGAGATCCAATCAATCCATTCTGAAGGAGATCAACCCTGGGATTTCTTTGGAAGGAATGATGCTAAAGCTAAAACTCCAATACTTTGGCCACCTGATGCGAAGTGTTGCCTCATTCGAAAAGACTCTGATCCTGGGAGGGATTGGGAGCAGGAGGAGAAGGGAGTGACAGAGGATGAGATGGCTTGATGGCATCAGTGACTCGATGGTTTTGAGTCTCAGTGAACTCCGGGGGTTAGTGATGGACAGGGATGCCTGGCGTGCTGCGATTCATGGGGCCGCAAAGAGTCAGACACGACTGAGAGACTGAACTGAACTGAACTGAATTCCTAAAAAGTCAATGTTCACTCTTGCCATGTCCTATTTAACCACTTCCAATTTGTGGCTGTTTCATGGACTTAACATTCCGTGTTCCTCTGCAATATTGCTTTTTACAGCATCAGACTTTACTTCCATCACCAGTCACATCTACAACTGGGTGTTGTTTTTGCTTTGGCTCTGTTTTTTCATTCTTTCTGTAATTATTTCTCCACTGATTTTCAGTAGCGCATTGGTCACCTAGCAACCTGGGGAGTTCAACTTTCAGTGTCCTATCTTTTCGCCTTTTCATATTGTTCATGGGGTTCTCAAGGCAAGAATACTGAAGTGATTTGCCACTCCCTTCTTCAGTGGTTCCAAACAGGAAAAGAAGTACGTCAAGTCTGTATATTGTCACCCTGCTTATTTAACTTATATGCAGAGTACATCGTGAGAAACGCTGGACTGGAAGAAACACAAGCTGGAATCAAGATTGCCGGGAGAAACATCAATAACCTCAGATATGCAGATGACACCACCCTTATGGCAGAAAGTGAAGAGGAGCTAAAAAGCCTCTTGATGAAAGTGAAAGAGGAGAGTGAAAAAGTTGGCTTAAAGCTCAACATTCAGAAAATGAAGACCATGGCATCTGGTTCCATCACTTCATGGGAAATAGATGGGGAAACAGTAGAAACAGTGTCAGAGTTTATTTTTTTGGGCTCCAAAATCACTGCAGATGGTGACTGCAGCCATGAAATTAAAAGACGTTTACTCCCTGGAAGAAAAGTTATGACCAACCTAGATAGCATATTGAAAATCATAGACATTACTTTGCCGACTAAGTTCCGTCTAGTCAAGGCTACGGTTTTTCCTGTGGTCATGTATGGATGTGAAAATTGAACTGTGAAGAAGGCTGAGCACTGAAGAATTGATACTTTTGAGCTGTGGTGTTGGAGAAGACTCTTGAGGGTCCCTTGGCCTGCAAGGAGATCCAACCAGTCCATTCTGAAGGAGATCAACCCTGGGATTTCTTTGGAAGGAATGATGCTAAAGCTGAAGCTCCAGTACTTTGGCCACCTCATGAGAAGAGTTGACTTGTTGGAAAAGACTCTGATGCTGGGAGAGATTGGGGGCAGTAGGAGAAAGGGACGACCCAGCATGAGATGGCTGGATGGCATCACGGACTCGACGGATGTAAGTCTGAGTGAACTCCGGGAGATAGTGATGGACAAGGAGGCCTGGAGTGCTGCGATTCATGGGGTCGCAAAGAGTCGGACATGACTGAGTGACTGAACTGAACTGATCTTTTTCAGTGGACTACATTTTGTCAGAACTCTCCACCATGACCCGTCCATCTTGAGTGGCCCTACATGGCCTGGTTCATAGTTTCAGTGAGTTAGACAAGGCTGTGGTCCATATGATCAGATTGGTTAGTTTTCTATCATTGTGGTTTTCATTCTGTCTGCTCTCTTATTGACAAGAATAAGAGACTCAGGGAAGCTTCCTGATGGGAGAGACTGACTGAGGTAGAAACTGGGACTTGTCCTAATGGGTGGAGCCATAGTCAGTAAATCTTTAATCCAATTTTCTGTGGAAGGGTGGAGCTGTTTTCTCTGTTATTTGACCTGAGGCCAAACTTTGGTGGAGGTAATGAAGATAATGGCTACCTTCTTCAAAAGATCCCATGCATGCTCTGCTGTACTCAGTGCCCCTGACCCTGCAGCAGGCCACCGCCAACCCATGCCTCCACCAACCCATGCCTCCACCAGAGACTCCTGGACACTCATGGGCAGTCTGTGTCAGTCTCTTGTGGGGTCACTTCTCCTTTCTTCTGAGTCCTGGTGCACAGAACGTTTTGTTGTGCCCTTGAAGAACTTGTGTCCCCAGTCCTGTGTAAGTTTTGGTGACTCCAAAAGGAAAAGGAATATGTCAAGGCTGTATATTGTCACCCTGCTTATTTAACTTATATGCAGAGTACATCATGAGAAACGCTGGCCTAGAAGAAGCAAAAGCTGGACTCAAGATTGCCGGGAGAAATATCAATAACCTCAGATATGCAGATGACACCACCCTTATGGCAGAAAGTGAAGTGAAGTTGCTCAGTCATGTCCAACTCTTTGGGACCCCATGGACTGTAGCCCACCAAGCTCCTCTGTCCATGGGATTCTTTAAGCAAGAATACTGGAGTGGGTTTCCATTTCCTAGAGGAACAGAAAAGCCTCTTGATGAAAGTGAAAGAGGAAAATGAAAAAGTTGGTTTAAAGCTCAACATTGAGAAAACTAAGGTCATAGCATCTGGTCCCCTCACTTCATGTCAAATAGGTGGGAAAACAGTGGAAACAGTGGCAGACTTTATTTTGGGGGGCTCCAAAATCACTGCCGATGGTGACTGCAGCCATGAAATTAAAAGACACTTACTGCTTGGAAGGAAAGTTATGACCAACCTAGACAAAATATTCAAAAGCAGAGACATTACTTTGCCGACTAAGGTCCGTCTAGTCAAGGCTATGGTTTTTCCAGTAGTCATGTATGGATGTGAGAGTTGGACTGTGAAGAAAGGTGAGTGCCGAAGAATTGATGCTTTTAAACTGTCGTGTTGGAGAAGACTCTTGAGAGTCCCTTGAACTGCAAGGAGATCCAGCCAGTGCATCCTAAAGGAAATCAGTCCTAGGTGTTCACTGGAAGGACTGATGCTAAAGCTGAAACTGCAATACTTTGGCCACCTGATGCGAAGATTTGACTCATTGGAAAAGACTTTGATGCTGGGAGGGATTGGGGGCAGGAGAAGGGGACGACAGAGGATGAGGTGGCTAGATGGCATCACTGACTTGATGGACATGAATTTGGGTAAACTCTGGGAGTTGCTGATGGATAGGAAGGCTTGGCATGCTGTGATTCATGGGGTCACAAGGAGTTGGACACGACTAGGCAAGTGAACTGATGGTGGGATTAATGGTGACCTGTTCCAGAGAGCTTATGCCATACCCAGATCTGCTGGACCCAGAGCCCCTACTCCTGAGGCAGTCCACTGCTGACTGGGACCTCCACAGGAGACACTCAGATACAGTTCTGGCTCAATCTCTGTGGGGTCTCTGGGTCCTGATGAGCATAAGGTTTGTTTGAGCCCTCCGAAGGTTTCTGCCGGGTATGGAGTTTGATCCTAAACAGAATTTTGCCCCTGCTACCATCTTGGTGGGGCTTCTCCTTTGCCCTTGGAAATGGGGTATCTTTTTTTGTGGGATCCAACATTCTCCTTTGGATGGTTTTTCAGAAGTGAGTTGCAATTTTGAAGTTCTCACAGAAAAAGATGAACACAGGTCCTTCTACTCTGCCATCTTGTAGCAACAAGACATTGCATGACTCAGACAGTAAAGAATCTGCCTGCAATGTAACAGACCTTTCCCTGGGTCTGGAAGATTCCCTAGAGAAGGGAATGGCCACCCACTCCAGCATTCTTCCCTAGAGAATTCCATGGACAGAGGAGCCTGGTGAGCTATAGTCCATGGGGTCACAAAGAGTCTGAACCTACTGAGACTAATAGTTTCACTGTCACTTTCTACTATAATATAGCCCTATATATCCCCCTTGTGGCTCATATGGTAAAGAGTCTGCCTGCAGTGCAGGAGACCTGGGCTCTATCCCTGGGTCAGGAAGATCCCCTGGAAAAAGAAATGGCTACCCACTCAGTATTCTTGCCTGGAAAATCCCGTGAACTGAGGAGGCTGGCAGGCTACAGTCCATGGGGTCACAAAGAGTCCAACACGACTGAGCAACTTCACTTATATATGTGATATTATAATATAGGGCTTCCCTGGTGGTGCTAGTGGTAAGGAAACCACCTGCCAATGCAGTAGAAAAAGTAAGAAATGGCAACCTGTTGCTCTAGTAATCTTGCCAGAAAATTGTGTGAACAGAAGAGCCTGGCATTCAACAGTCCCTGTGGCTGCAAAGATTTGGGCATGACTAAGAGCCTGAGTACATGCACTATACTATATATACTGTAGAAATACTATATATAATGAACAATATATTATAATAAAATGTTTATAGACTATTTTATTCTTATAAAATTTTATATTTTAATATAGGTTTTTTTCTGTTAATATATGGTGTTCCATTTTCATGATCAAAATATATTTTCAAATGGTACTTAGATATGGTCTTTTTGTATTCTGAGACTAAATGATTTATGAATGATTCCTCAGATCTTGTATAGCAGCTCTTATTTTAAACTTTAGCTGATTTACTGTTAACCTGAACAGAATAAACATCCTCAGGAACTCCATGGAAGGGAAAATACATCATCGTCAAATTTTACCTGGATTTACAAAGTAGTTTAACATATCTATATACAATCTATATTAAACAGTCAATATAATCCTATTGCAGAAGTACCATAATTTAGTAGACAAAATAGATTTTATCCTTTTTATAATGAAATGAAGTATATATCAATAAAAATGTATAAAACAAATGTACACATCATGTAGTCATTATAAAGCAAATATGTTACAGTCATGTAACTAAAGGCAAAATAATATTGCCAGAATCCTGAAGGGCTGCCATATGCTTCTTTCTAATCACAGTTCCCTGCTCTGTAAAATTAAACACTGTCCTAATTTTTCTGGTGAACATTTCCTTGCTTCTGTTTTTTATGTGTCAGACTTTGTATATTGTAGACTCAGAATTAAGTATAGGGTGACTTTAAAATAAGAGCTTAAATAAATGTAACTAAAATTAATATAGTGAAATAAAATGCTAAAGGAAACAGCACAGTTCTGAAACTCATTGCAAAAAAAAAAAAAAAAATTAAAGTTCAGAGTTCTAATTGGAGTTTCAAAGAAAATTCCTCATCAACAAGGTAAAAACCAAGCCAAAGGCTACAGGTTTTTTTTTGTTTGTTTGTTTTTCACTGTCTGTTATTAAGGTTTGAGTGGGAACATTTATTTTTCTTGTTTCCTTGATTTTGAATGTTTTGTGCTACATTTTAAACAAAGTGCTAAGAGTAGAGTTAATCTAATATTTTAAGCAGTAGTCCACTCAAAATTACAACTATTCATGAGTCTGGAAATGAAAATGGACAGTTATCTGAGAAAAGTTAACTAGGGGACTCGAGCTCAAAGTTTACACTCTACACATACTCAAATGTTGTTTATGTTAAATTTGTAGTAGTAAAAATGTACTCTCTATTTCACATCTTTATGTGACCTCAACTCAGATTGTGTTGTTCAATGGGTTTAATTATGTGCTCAGTAAAGCACTGTCTGGTAAGCACTCATCTTTGATATGACCTCTCAAGTCAGAGAAGACTAGCCAGATTCCATTTCTGCTTCCCTCACTATTGCATAGATTCAGGGATTGAAATTTGTTCTTTGAAATCTCTGTTTGGTATCTGACATGATTAACTTTCCCATTCTTTGTCCTCATATTGAGAGGGGAGTTCTTGCTCTCTTGTTTAATTCCAAGGTGGTGTGATAAACTCAGATTTATGACTTTAATCTGTTTGCACAGAAACTGTGAGATCACATTTCAACCATGTTGAAAAATTGAATTAATAAAGTATTTGTTTGTATAGCCCTTTGGCCTCATGATTTGATAGACCTTTAAAAGTGTTACTTGAAAGGATATGTAAGCTTTAGATAATCTTTCCAGAAAGAATTATATAGTGATTAAAATTCAGCAGTATATGTTTGCAACACTGCTGGTTTTCCTTCTCCTCTTTGAAGGGCAAAAGAGAAAGCCATGAAGCCAAAATAAAAAAGGAAATAAACACCATGAAAAGTGAAAGTGTCAGTCACTCAGTAGTTTGAGACTCTTTGAGACCCCATGGAGTGTATGTACCATAAAGTTCCTCTGTCCGTGGAATTCTGTAGGGAAGAACATAAGAGTGGGCAGCCATTCCCTTCTCAGAGGATCTTCCCAACCCAGGGACTGAACCTGCATCTCCTACAATGCAGGAAGATTCTTTACCATCTGAGTGACCAGGGAAGCTGGATAAATGCCATAGCAAATAAGATTTTAAAAACAACAACTCTGACCCACCAAATAGAAATGCAAATTTCTCTTTAAAACTTATAATATGTTTTTGTTAAATTGTTCCCCATGTTAACCTGACTCTCAAGAAGCATTGTATTAACAGTGTATCTTTTTAGACTGATCCAGCCTCTACACTTTGACTATGTACTTTACATTTATGCATCAAAATTAAGATTAAGCATTTTTTCTACCCAAAAGAAAGTGACTTCCCTGACTGCTTCAGGTTAAGTTGAATTAGATATTATTTTTAATCAGACTCTTATTTAGTATTTGCCAGAGTTCATTTGGAATTTAGAGCTTAATATTGGACAAAAGTTCATACAGGCTTCCCATGTGGTGCAGTGGTAAAGAATCCGCCTGCCAATGTAGTAGATGCCATTTGGATTCCTAGGTCAAGAAGAATCCCCTGGAGGAGGAAGTGGCAACCTGCTCCAGTATTCTTGCCTGGAGAGTTTCATAGACAGAGAAGCCTGAGGGGCTATAGTTCATGAGGTTGCAAAGAGCTGGACATGAATGAGCAACAGAGTATGCATGCAGAGTTCATATATGTAGTTGAGCAGCCCGCCAATAAGTTCAACTTTATCTATGCCCTTTACAAATAGTAGTGTGGACGTAGAGATTTTCATACTGGGTAAAGTAAATCATACAGAGAAGGAGAAATATATGGCATCCTTTATATATGAAATCTAAAAAGAAATGATACAAATAATCTTATTTACAAAACATAAACACACTCATAGACTTGCGAACAAACTTATGGTTGCCAGGGGGCAGAGATGGGGTGAGAAAATAGAGGAGTTTTGGATGGATATATACACACTGCTGTATTTAAAATGAATAACCAACATCATCCTACTGTATAGCTCAGGGAACTCTGCTCAATGTTATGTGGCAGCCTAGATAGGAGGGGATTTTGAAGGAGAATGAATATATGTATATGTATGGCTGAGTTCAGGTTTGTCCACCTGAAACTATTACACCATAGTTAATCAGTTATATTCCAATATAAAATTTAAAATGTTATTAAAAAGTAAACAATTTAAATAGTGACATCTTGTCATTTCCCAGGCTTGTGGGTACATAACATTAGTACATGTGCTTTTAGAAGAATTGACACAGTAAAGGATTATGAGTTCCCTGCATATGACCGCCAGTATGTTGGAGAGAAAGTTCTGGAATAGTGGGTACCCAGAGAAAGGTTTAGAAGACAGATGCTGGAAGTGCACACCTCATTGCACTGGTGGTCTCCTAGCCATGCACGTTGGGTATTGCTGGAGAAGAGTCTGCAGTCTTGCCTAGGTTCAAGCTTATCTTGCCTGGGTCTAAAGACCTTGGGTCTATGACATGCAATTCCCCCCCACCCCCACCCCCGGAAGTGGAGCCTGTGTCTTATCTCTATGTCCCCAGTGTTATTCGGTACCCAACAAATCTGTTTTGTGTTAGTATCATTAAATGAGGAAGTTCAAATGCAGAGATTTAATGTAATTGCAATTCAGGTTATATAGCTGCTGCTGCTGCTGCTAAGTTGCTTTAGTCGTGTCCAACTCTGTGCGACCCCATAGACGGAAGCCCACCAGGCTCCCCTGTCCCCTGGACTCTCCAGGCAAGAACGCTGGTGTGGGTTGCCATTTCCTTCTCCAAGGTTACATAGCTAGTGAATGTCAAAAGCAGAGTTCAAATTTCGACCTTAAAATCAAAGTCTTCTGTCTCCAAAGTCCTCCGTTATTGTTCCATAGTGAAAGTTGTGTCTGACTCTTTGCAACCCCATGGACTATCCAGTCCATGGTATTCTTCAGGCCAGAGTACTGGAGTAGGTAGCTGTACCTGTTTTCATAGGATCATTTTAACCCAGGGATCTGATTCTTTACCAGCAGAGCCATGAGGGAACCTCAGGAATACTGGAGTGAGTAGCCTATCCCTTCTTCAGGGGATCTTCCCAGCCCAGGAATCGAACCGGGGTCTCCTGCATTGCAAGCAGATTCTTTATCAGCTGAACTACCAGGGAAGCTCAAGAATACTGATTCCTTTATAGACAAGCATGTAAAAGGAGAGCCATAAGAAATGTTAAGACATCAGAGGCCATTTGTGTTATAGGACATTAACTGAAGGAAAGATTAAAGTAACCTGTGAAGATGACACACTTTTATCAGAAAGTATGATTAGGTCAGAATTTTCCAAGTCTGAACATGATTTGTTTAGTTAAGAATATAGAAAGAATTCTAAAAGCAAGCAAACAATACAAACCAGCTTATTTTGTTTACCTCATTCATCTGTAACAACGAAAAAATATTTTTAAAGTAAATTTCTTCTCAAAAAAAAAAAAAGGAGTCAATGTTTACTTGAGATAATAAAAATGTCATGAATTTTGCTCAATTAAATTGTATCTCTTCAATTTTTTCAATAAGGAAACAAAAGTAAATTGAAATGCTTACAAATTATTTTTAGAGACAAAGTCTCAGCTGAACAGTATTCAAATAATACATGTAAACTACATTTCTCTCCCCCCAAACCAAGATTCAGTCTATCAAAATAAATCTTTTGATCTCATCCTCATATTAAGGACAATATTTGCAATGGATATCATGCATATGCCTCAGGGTTAGAAATATATTTCTTCTCCCTTTTTTCCTCGCTCTCTCTTGTTTAGCTGGACAAAAGCCACAAGCAAATTATGTTGCCAACTACAGAATAACTTTTCTTTAGATTATTGTGGGAAAAAATATTATTTCAGTAGAGATAAGGGGTCTGCTGAAGAGTTTAACAGACCAGGATTTAATTGGATAAAGGAAGGATGATTCTTCTTTTTTTTCTTTTTTCAGTAGTTTCTTTTTTTTGTTGTTAATTTTTTATTATATAAATTTATTTATTTTAATTGGAGGTTAATTACTTTACAATATTGTATTGGTTTTGCCAGATAATTCTCCCATGTGAAAACGTTGTATTTGTCCTTGTTTATAATAGCAAGGGAGGGAAAGATGCCCTAATGTGCAAATAAACTATCCAGGTGTAGCGTGTGCATGCAAAAAGATAAGCTGAGTAGTCGCTGAGTAATTACAGTAATTCAGGACATGTAAATATTCCTGTGGACCAAAGAAACATAAATAGGTATAATAGAAATGATACAATTAAGAAAATATGACTTTAGGTTAAATAGCAGTACACATTTCAAAGGACTCATTTGCTCTCAGAACAAAAACAAGGATAATGTGCTCATTTGAAAACAATGTTTTAACCATATTTCAAAGTCAAGGGTAACCTAAAGCCAAGTTAGGTGCAACTGATTATCTAAAGTGGAAAAATTACATAATGTTTCATTCTATATATATATATATATATTTTATGAACAAATAAAAATTCAGGCAATTGTTTCCTATTTCTTAAATTTCTTTGAGAAACAGAAATGAACTCTTCAAGTATCCTTGATGAGAATAAATTTCAGAAACAATGTAGTAAGGTAGAAAAGCATCTCATTTTCTGGAGCATTATACTATAGTGGCTGGCAATTAGTAAGTTACTTCTGTAATGTTAATTTTAAGGTGGTAGGCTAAATGGACAATTAAATCTTTTGCTTTCTAAAAGTCTTTGGTTCTAATTCCTAAGGGTATGGTCAATTACTAGAAAACATTCAATTTTTTTTTTTAATTTATAATTTAAACAAACCATATGTTATAAGTGGATTCCCTAGAAATATTTCTATTTAGTGTTTTAATAACATCTTATGTTATATATATATATATATATATATATATATATTTTTTTTTTTTTTCAAATTAGAGCCTTTAGATAACCAACATTCCTAGTTCTCCCATGACAAAGTGATAGATAATATTCTCCATAGAATAATATAGGGTCTTGCTAATGCCCACAAAATGCAAAAGCCAAACCTTCTCACTTATTGGGAGAGCTAATTTATAAAGAAACAACAGCATGTTGTTGGGATCCCTTTTGCTCCATCACATTCAGTTCAGTCGGTCAGTCGTGTCCGACTCTTTGCGACCCCATGAATCGCAGCACGCCCGGCCTCCCTGTCCATCACCAACTCCCGCAGTTCACTCAGACTCACGTCCATCGAGTCAGTGATGCCATCAAGCCATCTTATTCTCTGTCGTCCCCTTCTCCTCCTGCCCCCAATCCCTCCCAGCATCAGAGCCTTTTGCAATGAGTCAGCTCTTCGCATGAGGTGGCCAAAGTACTGGAGTTTCAACTTTAGCATCATTCCCTCCAAAGAAATCCCAGGGCTCATCTCCTTCAGAATGGACTGGTTGGATCTCCTTGCAGTCCAAGGCACTCTCAAGAGTCTTCTCCAACACCGCAGTTCAAAAGCATCAATTCTTCAGTGCTCAGCCTTCTTCACAGCCCAACACTTACACCCATACATGACCACAGGAAAAAACCATGGCGTTGACTAGATGGACCTTAATCAGCAAAATAATGTCTCTGCTTTTGAATATACTATCTAGGTTGGTCATAACTTTTCTTCCAAGGAGTATGCGTCTTTTAATTTCATGGCGGCAGTCACCCTTTGCAGTGATTTTGGAGCCCAGAAAAATAAAATTTGACACTGTTTCCACTGTTTTCCCATCTATTTCCCATGAAGTGATGGGACCACATGCCATGATCTTCGTTTTCTGAATGTTGAACTTTAAGCCAACATTTTCACTCTCCTCTTTCACTTTCATCAAGAGGCTTTTTAGCTCCTCTTCACTTTCTGCCATAAGGGTGGTGTCATCTGCATATTTGAGGTTATTGATGTTTCTCCCGGCAATCTTGATTCCAGCTTGTGTTTCTTCCAGCTCAGCGTTTCTCATGATGTACTCTGCATATAAGTTAAATAAGCAGGATGACAATATACAGCCTTGATGTACTCCTTTTCCTGTTTGGAACCAGTCTATTGTTCCATGTCCAGTTCTAACTGTTGCTTCCTGACTTGCATATAGGTTTCTCAAGAGGCAGGTCACGTGGTCTGGTATTCCCATCTCTTGAAAAATCTTACAGTTTATTGTGATCCACACAGTCAAAGGCTTTGGCATAGTCAATAAAGCAGAAATAGATGTCTTTCTGGAACTCTCTTGCTTTTTCCATGATCCAGCGGATGTTGGCAATTTGATCTCTGGTTCCTCTGCCTTTTCTAAAACCAGCTTGAACATCACGGAGTTCGCGGTTCACGTATTGCTGAAGCCTGGCTTGGAGAATTTTGAGTGTTACTTTACTAGCATGTGAGATGAGTGCAATTGTGTTGTAGTTTGAGCATTCTTTGGCATTGCCTTTCTTTGGGATTGGAATGAAAATGGACCTTTTGCAGTCCTGTGGCCACTGCTGAGTTTCCCACATTTGCTGACATATTGAGTTCAGCACTTTTACAGCATCATCTGTCAGGATTTGAAATAGCTCAACTGGAATTCCATCACCTCCACTAGCTTTGTACATAGTGATGCTTTCTAAAGCCCACTTGACTTCACATTCCAGGATGTCTGGCTCTAGATGAGTGATCACACCATCATGATTATCTGGGTCGTGAAGATCTTTTTTGTACAGTTCTTCTGTGTATTCTTGCCACCTCTTCTTAATATCTTCTGCTTCTGTTAGGTCCATACCATTTCTGTCCTTTATAGAGCCCATCTTTGCATGAAATGTTCCCTTGGTATCTCTAATTTTCTTGAAGAGATCTCTAGTCTTTCCCATTCTGTTGTTTTCCTCTATTTCTTTGCATTGATCGCTGAAGAAGGCTTTCTTAACTGTTCTTGCTATTCTCTGGAACTCTGCATTCAGATGCTTATATCTTTCTTTTTCTCCTTTGCCTTTTGCTTCTCTTCTTTTCACAGCTATTTGTAAGGCCTCCCCAGACAGCCATTTTGCTTTTTTGCCTTCTTTTCCATGGGGGTAGTCTTGATCCCTGTCTCCTGTACAATGTCATGAACCTCATTTCATAGTTCATCAGGCACTCTATCTATCACATCTAGGCCCTTAAATCTACTTCTCACTTCCACTGTATAATCATAAGGGATTTGATTTAGGTCATACCTGAATGGTCTAGTGGTTTTCCCTACTTTCTTCCATTTAAGTATGAATTTGGTAATAAGGATTTCATGATCTGAGCCACAGTCAACTCCTGGTCTTGTTTTTCTTGACTCTATAGAGCTTCTCTATCTTTGGCTGCAAATAATATAATCAATCTGATTTCGGTGTTGACCATCTGGTGATGTCCATGTGTAGAGTCTTCTCTTGTGTTGTTGGAAGAGGGTGTTTGCTATGACCAGTGCATTTTTTTTTGGCAAAACTCTATTAGTCTTTGCCCTGCTTCATTCTGCATTCCAAGGCCAAGTTTACGTGTTATTCCAGGTGTTTCTTGACTTCCTACTTTTGCTTTCCAGTCCCCTATAATTAGGTGATACTAGACAGTGATATGGCGAGGCAGGACCTCTGAATCAGGGAGAAAGATTTTGACCATAAATCTGTGAGATATTTCAGCTGAATTCTTAACAAAGCAGTAGTTTCTTCTGCTGAGATTAGTGTCTGGGTTATAACACCACTATGATGTTGTCAAAGCTACACAATAACCTTCTTTTTCTAGATTGATGTCTGTGGTTTGGAAAGCATCAGCTCCACTCCTGGAATAATCAATGCATTGATGCCTAATCCTGGTTGTAAGCTGGAATTGGCTGTTGTGGTCAATTTCTATGAATCCTTGCAGGGTGACTCATTTGATGGGAGTTCAGTTTGTAGAGTTTCAGCCTTGAATAAGCAGAACTTTATACTCTATAAAGTTTATACTCATCATCAACAGTATTTATTTGTATGTTGCAAATTTCTGTATGTCTACTAGCGATTCTGGGAAAGTGCAAGAAAAAAATAATTCAAGCAAATAGTCATTTTCTTCAAGGAACACCCTTTATTGCATAAGAAAAGAAGTACATAGGAAACAGCATTGATAATCAGAACATTTTAGGGAATGAGCAACAGAAAAATAAAATGTGAACATTTTAAAAATTATGTACAGGGGTTAGAGAGCTTCCCTGGTGGCTCAGAGGGAAAAATGTCTGCCTGCAATGGAGGAGACCTAGGCTTGATCCCTGGGTCAGGAAGATCCCCTGAAGAAGGAAATGGCAACTCACTCCAGTACTCTTGCCTGGAAAATCCCACGAACGGAGAAGCCTGGTAGGCTACAGTCCAGGGGATGGCAAAGAAGTGGACAGGACTGAGAGACTTCACTTTCGCTTTCACTTTCATAGGGGTTTGAAGGATCTGCAAATTAATTTACATTAATTAATGTAATCTCTTTCCTCTAAAGGAAGAGTAGAAGCAGTACTGTGCTAGAATCAGCTCATGTTGGCTCATGGGAACTGACAGTTAAATTATCAGATAGCTTATAATCAGCTATCATGGTTGTATTTGCATCATGGGAATCAACAAATCCTAAAAGTCAGGGCTTCCCCTCGTCTCCCAGAGAACTAATTATTAAATATTTAAAAACACATTCCTGAGTACAAACCAAAGAGGAAATTTCTTGAAATAGATGCTGGAATTCATCAGTTCCTTTTTAATTCTCAATCTTTATTTCAGCAATTGGAAAGTTGATGAAAATATTTATGCAAATTTAATAGATTAAGGAGTAATTAGAACTCACATCAATGTCTATAATATTCTTTGATTAAAATGTATCCATATCCCAAACTGTAAAAGGAGCTGTGATGCTT
Source organism: Budorcas taxicolor (assembly GCF_023091745.1). Classification (NCBI taxonomy): domain Eukaryota; kingdom Metazoa; phylum Chordata; class Mammalia; order Artiodactyla; family Bovidae; genus Budorcas; species Budorcas taxicolor. Next base: position 78,565,245 of record NC_068910.1, read on the forward strand.
GGATGGAATGCAAAAACCCTACTCACAGCACACTTGGTTAAAATAATTATGATTTTTAACAGAAATAAATACTGATCATCACACAAGATGCAGTTTTTGATGTCTTTTGTATAGTAATAGTATGTCATGTGTTTTTCAGCCAAAATGGGAGTATTAAGAAATTTGTAACTGATCAGATATAGTACATACAGCTTAATTTTAAATTGATTTTTTAGACTTTCTTTCAAGTTCTCTCATATTGCCAGTCCACACGTGAGGAGTTGATACAAACTGAAATTTCATATCTATCATAGAACTTTATTTTATAATTCTGCCAGACAAACCAGAATGAAATGATAGCCTACCTTCTGATGGTGTTGCTGCCAACCTTACCAAGTGGTACATCCACTGACTCAGTAGAGAGACTGACAGCTAAGTCTACAGATCTCAGACTTGTCAGACTTTTTATAGCCTTGGGTAGGCAGGGGAGCCTGGTGGCTGCCGTCTATGGGGTAGTACAGAGTCGAACATGACTGAAGCGACTTAGCAGCAGCAGCAGCAGCAGGCAGGGCAGAGTTTGAGGCAGGCAGAAACTGACAAGTTTTGCCTGACCTCTTGTACTTCAGTCTTCTCAGACATGCAAAATGGACTCATATTTTAATTGACCATGATTTACTCAAAGGGACTTTTAGAATTTTGGCTCTTTTTAAAAAATTTTCCAAGGTCACTTTGAAATAATTTTAAAGTACTGATGATTACATCTGTCTAATATTCATAATGACCATACTTTGAACTATCAATTATAATCTGGGTACTTACTATAGAAAATATTCTGGTTCACATGTCAGTTGTGATAAAACAGAGGAAAGACTTTGTGTTTAAAATTCACTAACAGTTTTGCGATATGTTACTAATTAAGATCTGGAAGATAAAGTGAATGATAAAGAGAAATTATAAGCATCTTCACTGTAAGATAAGATTTGGGGTTTCCCAGGTAACTCAGTGGTAAAGAATACACCTTCCAATGCAGGAGATGAAGGTTTCATCCCTAGGTTGGGAAGATCCCCTGGAGAAGGAAATGGCAAGACCATGGAATGGGGAAGACCCCATTCCAGTCTTCTTGCCTGGGAAATACCATGGACAGAGGAGCCTAGCAGGCTGTAGTCCACGGGGTTGCAAAGAGTTGGACATGACTGAGAAGACAGACATAATTCACGCCTATTTCTTCAAACCATCTAATATTAATTGTTACATTAAAATAATTTTAGTTATAATTTCACCATAAGAGGCAATGTATAGGACACAGTAATCCTACAGATCCATAAAGATTCTGATTTTTCTTCAATTTCAAGCTGAAACTCTTAATTCCCCTTCAGTTTGTTTATTCCTTTTAGAATCAGCTGTAGTCAATATTTGTAGAACAATAAATTATGAACCCTGTGCTCTGTTAAGTCACAGAGGTTTATGCTTTGGGTTATCATAAGTCTGGGTTTTCTGTGACAGTCCAGTAGATGCCTGACTTCTTGTCATGGTGATAAATAGCCCCTTTTCACTCTCACTCCATTTTGGGTGATAAACTTTATGTTCACTCCATATATAAGGGATTTTGCATGTATTTTTTCACTTTATGGGGTAATACATTTCAATTTGTATTTTTTCCCGATTCAAATTCTAAGCCAGGAACTAGAGAGCAAACACTCATCAATGTCTAAGGTACCATACATATTTGCTTATATTCTTGCCTAGGAAACCCCATTAGACACTGCAGCCTGGCCAGCTACAATCCATGAGACTGCAAAGAATTGGACATGACTGAGTAACCGACGACGAAGCAAGAGAAAACTCATAATTATTTATATAATAAGCAAATTATAATAGTATTCTTGCAAAATATTTTCAACTTGAAAAAATCTAAAAGCATACAGTTGCATATTAAAACACACACACACACACACATACACACATTGTGTCTAGAACTAAGCATGACTGTTTCTTGTTGCTGATTTTATATGTAGGATTTTAAAATTCAACAGAAACATCTATTTCTGCTTTATTGATTATGCCAAAGCCTTTGTGTGGATCACAACAAACTGGAAACTTATTCAAAAGATGGGAATACCATACCATCTTACCTGTATACAGGTCAAGAAGCAAAAGTTAGAACTGGACATGGAACAACAGATTGATTTAAAACTGGGAAAGGAGTATATCAATGCTGTATATTGTCACCCTGCTTATTTAAATTATATACAGAGTACATCATGAAAAATCCTGGGCTGGATGAAGCACAAGCTTGAATCAATAGTGCTGCGAAAAATGTCAATAACCTCAGATACACAGATGACACCACCCTTATGGCAGAAATTGAAGAGGAACTAAAGAGCCTTTTGATGAAAGTGAAAGAGGAGAGTGAAAAAGTTGGCTTAAAACTCAACATTCAGAAAACGAAGATCATGGCATCCAGTCCCATCACTTCATGGCAAATAGATGGGGAAACAATGGAAACAGTGACAGACTCTTTTCTCTTGGGCTCTAAAAATACTACAGATGGTGACTGCAGCCATGAAATTAAAAGACTCTTGCTCCTTGGAAGAAGAGCTATGATCAACCTAGAGAGCATATTTAAAAAGCAGAGGCACTACTTTGCCAACAAAGGTACATCTAGTCAAGCTATGGTGTTTCCAGTGGTCATGTATGGATGTAAGAATTGGAATATAAAGAAAGTTGAGCACCGAAGAATTGATGCTTTTGAACTGTGATGTTAGAGAGGACCCTTGAGAGTCCCTTGAACTGCAGGGAGATCCAACCCGTCCATCGAAAAGGAGATCAGTCCTGGGTGTTCTTTGGAAGGACTGATGATGAAGCTGAAACTCCAATACTTTGGCCACCCGATGCGAAGAGCTGACTCACTTGAAAAGATCCTGATGCCAGGAAAGATTGAAGGCAACAGGAGAAGGGTGTGACAGAGGATGAGATGATTGGATGGCATTACCGACTCAATGGACATGAGTTTGAGCAAGCTCTGGGAGTTGGTGATGGACAGAAAGGCCTGGTGTGCTGAGGTTCATGGGGTCGCAAAGAATTGGACATGAATGAGCAACTGAATTGACTTAAAATTCAAATGAAATTACTGACATAGTTAATAAAAATTGGGCAAAGCAGTGTTTATACTTCTATATTAATTTTATATGATGGAATGTATATCTTTAGTTTAGCTTATGTGTAATTGGAGAATAATTGTTCCACAATGCTGTGCTGGTACAACAATGTGAATCAGCCACAAGTACACACATATCCCCTCCCTCTTGTGTCTCCCTTCTACTCTACCTCATCTCACCCCTCTAGGTAGTCACAGAGCACTAGGCTGACCTCACTGTTTTATACAACAACTTCCCAGTAGCTATCTTTTTTTATTTAAAATTATTATTCCAGATATGTACTGACTTTTCTCAGCTTCAATTCTGATTTCCATTGTCATCAAAGAAGCTAACCTTCTCATCCTTCTTGATTATAGTGTTCTATTCTCTTGTAAATTCTCAGTTTGCTTCTTCCCACTATCAGGGCTGTTTCAGTTTTGGTTGTTTAATCTATTCTGATATTCAACTTTATCTTTCTAGCTCTGCAATGTTGTTAAAAGCTGTGCTTATGTTTTGTATCTGATTTGTTTTATTTATTTTTTTTTTTGCTTGTTTGTTTGTTTTGTAAATTTTCAATGTTTTGCCCACTCAGTTTGAAAATTACCCAAGGGAAAATGGAGTCAACAGAAAGAATACCAGCTCACTACTCTAAAAATACTTTACTTGTATAGCTTGGGTGTCAGTCTTGGTTACCTAGTTATCCATCTTATTTTTTAAAAAACATCTGTTTTTATACTTTTATATGAGTTTTCTAGTTATTATTGACCTGCTGCAGGTTATAACAACTGATTCAGAATTAAAATTTGAAACATTTTTCAATGAATACATGACTTTCTTAAGAAGCAGAAATGTGTGATTTACAATAAAATCCCTCTAGAGAAGATAATAAACAATTATTCAGCTATAAGTATATTGTCTGAAATATGTATACCTTTGAACTCTTTTGATTCTTTGAATATAAATATTGGGAATATTTTGTTGCATATTACTTTCTTATATCATACATTTGATGCCTAAATAAGGAGTATATTTAACCAAGATATTAGAAACAAAGCTAGAAACCCATTTTTCTAAATTAATATGATAGAAAAATAAACTACTTCATTAATTTTTTTTTCAAATTGTTCTGATAGATTGATTCTATGTAAATTACCTATCAACAAAATGGAAACTAAAATCTATGCTTACATTTTAAAATGTTTTTATGTAATTCTGGTCAATAAGTGCTATTTATCTTTCTTTTTCATTTTTATTCTTCTTTGCTAGTCAAACTTAGGTCTTAAGTATAAATTATGATTTTTCAATCAATCTAGATCAATTTTCAAAATTCTATTAAAAAACCTGTTCATTATTATTGTTATTATTATTGCTACTGTATGACCATTTCAATGCAGAAGAATAAGAGACATGAATTTGATTCATAGGTGGGGAAGAGTTCCTGGAGCAGGGCATGGCAACCCACTCCAGAATTCTTGCCTGGAGAATCCCATTGACAGAGAGGCCTGATGGGCTAGAGTCTATAGAATCTCAGAGAGTCCAACATGAGTTAAGTGACTGGGCACACATGCATGTGTGTTGGTGCCCCTTTCAAAATGAAAGTGTGTCCTGAAATACTTAGTTCTCTGTTTTAAGTTCCAGGAGGATGGAATGTTTACTTTTTAGTTATTTTTTTAGTCTCTTAGTAACTAACACAATGTTCAGTATATAATAAGTGCCCAGGAAGCTTTTATTTATTTATTTATTTATTTATTTGGAGAAAGATTACTGATATTTTTCATTTCCAGATTCCTTGTTCACCTACATTTATTCCCATTAGATATCAATTACTAATCTCTCCAAAAAATCAAATGCTAATAAATTTAGTAAAAGACTTGTTTCATAATTTAAGAAGTAATTTGTTTAAAATTTATTAATCAGTGTATGTGCTTTTAGAACTGATGGCAATATGTTATTATCCTGATTAATTTTCCTTGTCTAGCATTTATTTAGTTATTAATTTATTAATAATTCATCTTTTTCATTCCATATGGAGTACGAACTTGAAGTCCACTCCAGTCTTCTTGCCTGGATAATTCCATGGACAGAGGAGCCTGCTGGGCTACAGTCCATGGGGTAGAACAGAGAGCTGGACATGACTGAGCATGCATACACATTCATTCCATGTATGCTAAATACCATGTACATAATACATTGCAAAGTTTTCCAAGTTTATGTGGTAAATTATTATATCAGTATGAAAATATGACTTTACCATGTTAAATTCTCACATATCGTATCATTTTCTTCAGCAATAAGCTTTAAGTTTTCATACTTTAAATCATCTTCCCTTATCAGAATTAGACTCAAAATATGTCTCAAAATTTAGGTTCAGGAAACTCTACCACCATGACTGCAATGATCACTTAACTATAAAGAGCTTTTATAAGATTTCCGGATTTGTCCTCTCATGCTTTTACTTTTCTCACAAGTGATGGCTATAAGACATAAGCGACTCAATTCTTGGATAAAAGAATCAGTAGTAGTAACTCACCAGGCTCCTCTGGCCATGGGATTTCCCAAGCAAGAATACGAGAGTCTGTTGCCATTTCTTCCGCCAGGGGACTTTCCTGTCACAGGGATTGAACTGAGTCTTCTGAACAGTTGAACTCTCACATCCATACATGACTACTGAAAAAAAATAAAGCTTTGACTAGATGGAATATTGTTGGCAAAGTAATGTGTCTGCATTTTAATATGCTAAATTAGAATGGCAAGCCACTTCAGTATTCTTGCCTTGAGAACCCCATGAACACTATGAAAAGGCAAAATGATAGGATACCAAAAGAGGAACTCCCCAGGTCATTAGGTGCCCAATATGCTATGGAGATCAGTCGAGAAATAACTCCAGAAAGAATGAAGGGATGGAGCCAAAGCAAAAACAATACCGAGTTGTGGATGTAACTGGTGATAGAAGCAAGATCCCATGCTGTAAAGAGCAATATTGCATAGGAACCTGGAATGTCAGGTCCATGAATCAAGGCAAATTGGAAGTGCTCAAACAAGAAATGGAAAGGGTGAATGTCGACATTCTCGGAATCAGCAAACTAAAATGGACTGGAATGGGTGAATTTAACTCAGATGACCATTATATCTACTACTGCTGGCAGGAATCCCTCAGATGAAATGGAGTAGCCATCATGGTCAACAAAAGAGTCCAAAATGCAGTACTTGGATGCAGTCTCAAAAATGACAGAATGATCTCTGTTCGTCTCCAAGGCAAATCATTCAGTATCACAGTTATCCAAGTGTATGCCCCAAACAGTAACGCTGAAGAAGCTGAAGTTGAATGGATCTAAGAAAACCTACAAGACCTTTTGTAACTAACAGCCAAAAAAGATGTCTTTTCATTCTAGGGGACTGGAATGCAAAGTAGGAAGTCAAGAAACACCTGGAGTAACAGGAAAATTTGGCCTTGGAATTTGGAATGAAGCAGGGCAAAGACTCATAGAGTTTTGCCAAGAAAATGCATCGGTCTTGGCAAACACCCTCTTCCAACAACACAAGAGAAGACTTTACACATGGACATCACAGGATGGTCAACACCGAAATCAGACTGATTATATTCTGTGCAGCCGAAGATGGAGAAGCTCTATACAGTCAGCAAAAACAAGACCAGGAGCTGACTGTGGCTCAGATCATGAAATCCTTATTGCCAAATTCAGACTTAAATTGAAGAAAGTATGGAAAACCACTAGACCATTCAGGTATGACCTAAATCAAATCCCTTATGATTATACAGTGGAAGTGAGAAGTAGATTTAAGGGTCTAGATCTGATAGATAGAGTGCCTGATGAACTATGGAATGAGGTTCATGACATTGCACAGGAGACAGGGATCAAGACCATCCCCATGGAAAAGAAAGGCAAAAAAGCAAAATGGCTGTCTGGGGAGGCCTTACAAATAGCTGTGAAAAGAAGAGAGGCGAAAAGCAAAGGAGAAAAGGAAAGATATAAGCATCTGAATGCAGAGTTCCAAAGAATAGCAAGAAGAGTTAAGAAAGCCTTCTTCAGCGATCAATGCAAAGAAATAGAGGAAAACAACAGAATGGGAAAGACTAGAGATCTCTTCAAGAAAATTAGAGATACCAAGGGAATATTTCATGCAAAGATGGACTCGATAAAGGACAGAAATGGTATGGACCTAACAGAAGCAGAAGATATTAAGAAGAGGTGGCAAGAATACACAGAAGAACTGTACAAAAAGATCTTCACAACTCAGATAATCATTATGATGTGATCACTAATCTAGAGCCAGACATCTTGGAAAGTGAAGTCAAGTGGGCCTTAGAAAGCATCACTATGAACAAAGCTAGTGGAGGTGATGAAATTCCAGTTGAGCTGTTTCAAATCCTGACAGATGATGCTGTGAAAGTGCTGCAGTCAATATGCCAGCAAATTTGGAAAACTCAGCAGTGGCCACAGGACTGCAAAAGGTCCGTTTTCATTCCAATCCCAAAGAAAGGTAATGCCAAAGATGCTCAAACTACCACACAATTGCACTCATCTTACATGCTAGTAAATTAGTGGTCAAAATTCTCCAAGCCAGGCTTCAGCAATACATGAACCATGAACTTCCAGATGTTCAAGCTGGTTTTAGAAAAGGCAGAGGAACAAGAGGTCAAATTGCCAGCATCTGATGAATCATGGAAAAAGCAAGAGAGTTCCAGAAAAACATCTATTTCTGCTTTATTGACTATGCCAAAGCCTTTGATTGTGTGGATCACAATAAACTGTGGAAAATTCTTCAAGAGATGGGAATACCAGACCACCTGACCTGCCTCTTGAGAAATCTGTATGCAAGTAGGAAGCAACAGTTAGAACTGGACATGGAACAACAGACAGGTTCCAAATAGGAAAAGGAGTACATCAAGGCTGTATATTGTCACCCTGCTTATTTAACTTCTATGCAGAGTACATCATGAGAAACGCTGGACTGGAAGAAACACAAGCTGGAATCAAGATTGCCAAGAGAAATATCAATAACCTCAGATATGCAGATGACACCACCCTTATGGCAGAAAGTGAAGAGGAACTAAAAAGCCTCTTGATGAAAGTGAAAGTGGAGAGTGAAAAAGTTGGCTTAAAGCTCAACATTCAGAAAACGAAGATCATGGCATCCGGTCCCATCACTTCACGGGAAATAGCTGGGGAAACAGTGGAAACAGTGGCTGACTTTATTTTGGGGGGCTCCAAAATCACTGCAGATGGTGACTGCAGCCATGAAATTAAAAGACGCTTACTCCTTGGAAGAAAAGTTTTTACCAACCTAGATGGTATATTCAAAAGCAGAGACATTACTTTGCCAGCAAAGGTCCGTCTAGTCAACGCTATGGTTTTTCCTGTGGTCGTCTATGGATGTGAGAGTTGGACTGTGAATAAGGCTGAGCACCAAAGAATTGATGCTTTTGAACTGTGTTGTTGGAGAAGACTCTTGAGAGTCCCTTGGACTGCAAGGAGATCCAACCAGTCCATTGTGAAGGAGATCAGCCCTGGAATTTCTTTGGACAGAATGATGCTAAAGCTGAAGCTCCAGTACTTTGGCCACCTCATGCGAAGAGTTGACTCATTGGAAAAGACTCTGATGCTGGGAGGGATTGGGGGCAGGAGGTGAAGGGGACGACCGAGGATGAGATGGCTGGATGGCATCACGGACTCGATGGACGTGAGTCTGAGTGAACTCCGGGAGATGGTGATGAACAGGGAGGCCTGGCGTGCTTCGATTCATGGGGTCGCAAACAGTTTGACACGACTGAGCGACTGAACTGAACTGAAATTGGTCATAACTTTTCTTCTTAGGAACAAGTGTCATTAAATTTCATGGCTTCAGTCAACATCTGTAATGATTTTGGAACCCCCAAAAATAAAGTCTGTCTGTTAAATAATTAGTTATTTTAATTATTATAGTCTATCAGTCCATCGTTCCCCCATCTACTTGTTATGAAGTGATGAGACCAGATGCCATGATTGATCTTAGTTTTTTGAATATTAAGTTTTAAGCTAACTATTTTACTCTCCTCTTTCACTTTCATCAAGAGGCTTTTAGTTCCTCTTCACTTTGTGCCATAAGAGTGGTGTCATCTGCATATCTGAGGTTATTGATATTTCTCCTGGCAATCTTGATTCCAGCTTGTGCTTCATCCATCCCAGTATTTCTCAGGATGTACTCTGGATTTAAGTTAACTAATCAGGGTGACAATATACAGCCTTAACATACTCCTTTCCTGATTTGGGACCAGTCTGTTGTTCCATGTACAGTTCTAACTGTTGCTTCTTGACCTGCACACAGGCTTCTCAGGAGGCAGGTCAGGTGGTCTGGTATTCCCATCTCTTTCAGAATTTCCCACAGTTTATTCTGATCCACTCAGTTAAAGGCTTTGGCATAGTCAATAAAGCAGAAGTAGATGTTTTCCCAGAACTCTCTGGCTTTTTTTTTTTTTTGATCCAATGGATGTTGGCAATTTGATCTCTGGTTCCTCTGCCTTCTCTAAATCCAGCTGAAATCTGGAAGTTCATGGTTCACAAACTGTTGCAGTCTGGCTTGGAAGATTTTGACCATTACTTTGCTAGTATGTGAAATGAGTGTAATTGTGCTGTAGTTTGAGCATTGTTTGGTATTGCCTTTCTTTGGGATTGGAATGAAAACTGACCATTTCCTGTCCTGTGCCCACTGCTGGGTTTTCCAAATTTGCTGGTGTATTGAGGGCAGCATTTTACAGCATCATCTTTTAGGATTTGAAACAGCTCAGCTGGAATTCCATCACCTCCACTAGCTTTGTTTGTACTGATGCTTCCTAAGCCCCACTTGGCTTCACATTCCAGGATGTCTGGCTCTAGGTGAATGATCACATCATCGTGGTTATCTGTCATGAAGATCTTTTTTGTATAGTTCTTCTGTGTATTCTTGCCACCTCTTAATATATTCTGTTTCTGTTATGTCCATACCATTTCTGTCCTATATTGTGCCCATCTTTGCATGAAATGTTCCTTTGGTATCTATAATTTTCTTGAAGAGGTCTCTAGTCTTTCCCATTTTATTGTTTTCCTCTGTTTCTTAGCATTGATCACTGAGGAACACTTTCTTATCTCCCCTAGCTATTCTTTGGAGCTCGGCATTTAAGTGGGTAAATCTTTCCTTTTCTCCTTTGCCTTTCACATCTTTTTTTTTTTTTTTTTCCTCAGCTATTTGAAAGGCCTTCCTAAGGAGCAGGAACAACAACAGTATCACAACCAATGCAATGTGTGTTAAGTCGCTTTAACTCATGTTTTCAAACTTATGGACTATAGCCTCCAGGCTTCTCTAGCCATGGGATTCTCCAAGCAAGAATACTGAGATGGATTGCTATGCCCTTCTCAGCAGTCATCTTCCTGACCCAGAGTTCGAACCCATGCCTCTTGTGTCTCCTGAAATTTCTTATGTTATTATTTTCTTTGTAGTAAAAACTAACATCAGTTGGGAATTGCTAGGTGGTATACAAAGCAATTTAGGAATCACTTGAACAGAATGAAAACAAGACCAGTCCCAGGGGCAGTATGTCATAATGTAGAAGGAAGGAAGTACAATGTTATTTTTAAATTATTATTTGTTCAGTTTGGAAGACTTGATCAGTCTATTTATTTTGCCCAGCTTCTACTATTTACCTGTTTCAGGTACACTGATTCATAAACTACTATACCCTCTGTGGAAGTCTGGGTGTCTGTGACTTAGGTAGTGCTGCTACAACAAAATACCAAAGGTTGGATAGTTTAAACAACAGAAATTTAAATTACAGCTAATTCAGCTATGTCCCACCCTAATGACTCCAGTTTATATTAATTACCACTTTAGAAATGTTATCTCCATGTCCTAGCTACTGTAAATAGTGCTACAATGAGCATTAGGGTGCATGTATCTTTTTGAATTTTCTCTGAGTATATGCCCAGGAGTGGGATTGCAGGATCATATGGTAGTTCTATTTTTTGCTTTTTAAGGAGCCACCATACTGTTCTCCATAGTGGTTCTATCAATTTATATTCCCATTAACAGTGTGTATTTTCTTCCCAACCTCTGTAGCATTTATTATTTGTAGATTTTTTGATGATGGAAATCCAAAACAAAGGGGATATATGTAAATCTATAGCTGATTAAGTTTACTGTACGGAAGAAACTAACACAGCATTGTAAAGCAACTATACTCCAAAAAATATCTATTTGAAAAAAAGATTCTATCTCCAAATATGGTCGCATTCTGAGGCACTGTAGGTTAGGGCTTTAACATGAGTTTTAGGTGAACACATTGAGCCCATTAAAAGGGGGTAACTCTGAAATTTATCAGCATTCTTATATAGCACATTTGTTTCTTGCCAACTGCCCTCCCTTTCTTGCCACTTTGGATGCTACTACAGTATCAAAATATTGACCAGGGCACAGTTTCAGGAACTCATTTTCCTGCATCACCATGCTCCTGGCGGTCTCCCTCATTCCTCTCACTTTATCAGTCTCTGCAGAGAACCATTCTTCCTCAGTAAGCCTAATTAGCAGGGTTCTTAAAAACCATCAGATAGAGTAAATCAGACTGCATCTGAGCCTCCTAATGAGGCAAAACATTTCTTCATTTGAAGTTTAGATGAGATAATGTTCAAATAAGGAACAATCATTTAAAATTTAGGAAACATATTCATTGATTACATTTTTCGCTTCATCCTGACTTTGTTTTAAGCAATTGATAGCTCCTGCTCTGTAGGAAATTCACATTATTTTTACACATAAATAAGGGAGACAGGATGTAAGGGACTCTAGAAAGTGCAGCAAATTTTTTAAACTTATTAAAAATTTCAAAACTCACTGTTTCAACGAGAAGTGCTTTTGCTGGAGCTTGAAGTTTGCACACAGATAAACAGGGTCATTAATTGTTAATACAAAATTAATTAAACCTGAGGCAGTACTGGGAGCTCTCTAGCCTTTCAAGGAAATACAAATGGAGAAGAGTAATTAGAAAACTCAGTAAGCTGTGATTCAGACTAGCTAAAATTTTTAAAATGAATGTCGGCACCTTAAGCTAACATTTTAAGGAAATGAACTGATGTGGCTGATGGATTTTTTTTTTTCCATTCTTATTTTCTTTCTTCTCTTTTTTCTGTTCTACTGCTTTTAATTTCTAGATCCTTTATAAAGTTAGTCTTTTTGATCTCTAAAGAATCTTTCTTCTGTTCCTTAGAGCCCACCTTTTAGTAAGTAATAAATTTGTGACTCATTTTAACAAGAAGATTAGACAACAAGGCTACCATTAGTGGAGTTTCGCTTGTCTCAGAAGTGCTGATAAGGCACCTGGCAGAGATTTCGCTATGACCTTGGAGGATAAAATGGCAGTCTCATAACCCATATGTGTACAAAAGCAACTAGTTCTGATGGAACTTTTCTCGTTTCCCAGAGGGCAGAAAGCAATCAAAATGTATACATTGAATTTTTAGTATTCTACTTAACCTATCAATCTCCACTTGCACTTGATGCTGTTTTTAAGATTTGTTGTTTACATACATATTCACCTTACATGGTATAAAAATTCATATCATTTCTCTGAATATAGATCATCCATCTTTTTGAAAAAAAGATAATGCTGATTTTCAGTCTCTAAAAATCAAAATTGTGTCATATGATTACATGTCAAGCTAGTTATCATTAAAGTTCACCTAGTCCTGTTTTCTTATGCATTCAAATACTATGCTTAATTTACCGTGAGATTGCCAGAAAGATGTTGCACTCACTGAGCATAGCCACTGTGAACTAATTTTAAAACAGTCTCTCAAAAGAGAACAAACTAATTCCCTAAGCTGTTGGGAACATGACTTCTCTGCTGTACATTTCCTCCATTTTATAATTTTTATTGGAAGGTTATCTTCAGCTGCTTTTAGTTTGTCTGTTTTCCTGAGGGAATCACTTCTGTTTGCTTTTTCTGGATGACCCAAAGGCTTTACCTGTAAAGATAAAATTTTGCATTATAGGAGACAGGGTCAGGGATTCCCAGGTGATGCCATGATGAAGAATCTGCCTGCCAATGCCAGAGACAGAGGTTCGATCCCTGGGTGGGGAAGATCCCCTGGAAAAAGTAATGGCAACCTGCTCCAGTACACTTGCCTCGGAAATTCCATGGATAGAAAAGACTGGTGTCAATCCCTGGGTTGCAAAGGGATCTATTGATCCCTACAGTCCACAAGGTCGCAAAGAGTCAGGCATTACTGAACACAAACCTAAATACATACGTACACACATACTCGGCCACAGCACCAAATAATCAACATATATTGAATGAGTAAATAAGTTAGACACTTGTATCTCTATTTCATGGCAATCTGGTATTCAGCAGTGCTAGAATGAAATGGTAATGCCATTATGTGACAAAATCCATTTCCCTCTATTTTGTTGCCCTGCTATTTTCAAAAGGCATCTATCTTTGAAGCTGGCAAAACAGATCATCAACAACAGGGAACTAAAAGAAACCCACTATGTGTCCTCATGAGAGTGTCCATTTCTTAGGGACATTTTTTTCTCCTTTTCCTTGGTCCAAGAGATGGTTCTAGGTGATCAGAATGCGAGTCAACTTTTCTTTTGCTTGTGTTTAATTTGTATTTCAAAGGCATGAATTTTCAGGAGGGCAAAGTTTTGCAAAATATGCAAATTAAGCTTTTCTTGTAGCAACTTCTTTTGAAATGTGGTCAGTTCAGCTAAGATTTGGGGCTCTGTAAATAATGTGAATTACTGTGGTGAATAATAGTCACATCTACTGATCTCCTTGTGTCCTTTATCTGGCTCTCTTATTTTATTTTATATACTTAAGAAATATGATGAAAAATATTTATGTGTTAAACAAAAAATAATAAAGCTTTCATCATTTTTGGTGAAAGATTAGAACATATGGATATGAATACACTTATTGATAAACAAAATGAATAAAACTGTTACTGTGAATATTTGGTATTTTAATATTTTCATGTATGCAAAATCTCTAGGAGTTGAGAAGATTGGAATCTGTTTTTACATATCCCATGAAGGGGAACATAAATAAATGGCCAATATCCTCAAAATTGTAGTCTTCAGTAGTATCTGTGAATAAAAAATAATGAAAGAAAGGAAGTATCTACCAAAGCTGTAGATACTGAGAAAGAATTCTGCAATTAAATTTATTCAAACTTTAAACAAAACAAAAGCATAAAAGCTGATAGCCTGGGGCACATTATTTAACGTTAATGGGTATTATAAAGTAGAGAAATACTGGCAAAGAAAAGATTAATTACAAGCTGCTACATTTTGAAACCAATTCAAGGGAACTCAAGTGAACTTCATTGCTTGGCATCAGTGATGTGCATGAGAAATGATTGTGAATTATTGTAGAGATTCACTCTTTGGTATGGTTAAAAATAATGTATTCTTACAAATATTATTCATTTCAAGATTTTTATTTAAGAAGTATGAGAATAAAAGGGCCAAAATGTAACTAATATTTTTAAATGCCTGAAAATACATTAAGAAGCAACATGCAAGTGAAAGTGTTAATCATTCTGTCATGTCTGAGTCTTTGTGACCCCATGGACTGTAGCCCAACTATCTCCTCTGTCCATGGAATTCTTCAGGCAAGAATACTACAGTGGGTTACTGTTTCCTCCTCTAGGGGCTCTTCCAGACCCTGGGATCGAACCTGGAGTTTCCCACATTGCAGGCAGATTCATTACTATCTGAGCCACCAGGGAAAGCCCCAAGCAAAGTGGTGGAAATAATAAAAGCATAGATTTGTTAGAGAGACCTGGTTTTAATCACCAGCTATACACATGATGGGCTTCCCTAGTGGCTCAGATATAAAGAATCTGCCTGCAATGCAGGAGACCCCGGTTCAGTCCTTGGGTTGGGAAGATACCCCAGAGAAGGGAATGGCTAGCCATTCCAGTATTCTTGCCTGTAGAATTACATGGACAGAGGAATCTGGTGGGTTACAGTCTGTGGGGTTGCAAAGAGTTGGACAGGACTGAGCAACAAATACACACACATGCATGCACACACACTGCATGATAACTAGGCAAACCTCTGTTTCTCAGTTACTGTATTTTCAAAAGTATGTATTACTATTTGCTTACCATTAGAGGTAGTTTATATAAACAAGGTATTGTTTGTAAAATGTTTGGCAAATGTTATGCTATACCTATAAATGCTAAGAAAAACAATTTTATCAAATGAAGAACAAATCCATTTTAAGCTGTTTTCTTTTTCTTTGCTTATTCCATCACAATCAAATAGTCACTGTGTAAAAAAAAAAAAAAATGAACGAGTCGATTGGGAATTCTATAGTAATTATTTATAGATTCTATTATCACTTTTAATCTTGAGTGTCTCCAATGAGTTCTACAAATTTAAGAAAAGTTTGTATTTCTGTGGGTCTGGTAATTCCATTCTTGTTGATGGACATTTGTTGAGATGTAAACATTAATTCCATGAATATTTTAGGAGAACATTTGCCTACAGATTTTAGGCTTATATAAATACTTTTTATAATTAAATAAATATTTACTACTTCTTTTAGTGCATGAGAACTGATGGTCATAATAAACATTAAATTACTAGAATAGGAGAGACAGCACAATGTAGAATTCTCATTGTAGCCCAGCCAAATACTTTGTACTTCATAAAGGAAAAACAAAACAAAAATATAAGGAGGTATCACTACATTATAATTGAGAGATATGAAGTGAGTTAGAAACTATTAAATTAACAGAACTTGTGTCTTAGAGTTTGAAATAAACAACATGATAGAGAAGAGAAAAAGGTAGTATTTGTTTAAGAAAAAAGTCATAGAATTTTAGAATATAGTATGGGAGAGAAATTGAGACACTTGCTTAAGAGAATGCAAAGTCTTCCAACACACAAAGGCATTTATTTTCTCTGAATTGAAATGTAAGCATAGATACATAGTATTTTAATAATTTTAATTGAAATTACAAACACTTGTGTTTCAAAATAACCCTGTTAATGGTAATTTCAAATTTTTAAGCAGGGGTGATCAAAAAGACCAGTATATCTCTAGCTGAGAATTGTGGAGACCATCATCCTTAACAGGTAAAGATATTATTATTACATGTGAGAGGTCAAATTTCCTGGGAATATTTAAGCCTGAAGGAAGTTTATCCAGAATAGTCTTGTGATCAACAACTGGTAGAATGAAAGAAGCAGTGTTGAGTTAAGAGAAAATTGGAGGTGTGATTTAGTCATAACATAACCTTTGCAAAACCACTGGGGTGCTCTGAAAGTGAGATGTAACTTCAGCATCTCCTGAGTTGGAGAAAGTGGTCTGGACCTTTATAACCTCATGTCAAACAGTAATTAGATGTAGGGCGCTTCTATGGAAGAAGATGTGGGTGTGAGCATGATAGTGGACAAATACAGAGACTTAAGAATAATTCTTTCAGTTCAGGGGGGTTCTGGGCATTGCCACACAGACAAGTGAGAGAGTAAATGTATAAAGGAAGAATGGCAAGACCACAGATGGCCACAGAACTCTGTCTACAATCTCCGCAGCCACAAGCCCAGGAAGCCAAGTCAAGACCTCTGCAGCTATTGGACCAGAAGTCAGGACTTGGTTAATGACTGTCAGCTTCTGGTTTTTGTTTGTTTGTTTATTTTGTTTTATCTTCACTTACAACTTTTGACCAACAAAAGAAAGCCATATAAGCTCCTTAAGCCATATAAAATGCCCCTTTGTAATTAGCCCACCTCCAGGTCCCTAATGCTAACTAACTCCAAAGAGAACATATATGAAATGTTCCTTTTCTTTTTACCATAAATCTTCTTCACACCCTCGCCTGACTTTGAGATTCTAACAAGAAAATTGATGGTGGATGACTCCTTGTGAAAGCAATTTCTGAACATATAGGCTCTCTTTGTTCTCATCTGAATGATCGTTTTTTCCACACCTGACAAAAATTTCAATCAGAGCCTGTCTCAGACATTCCCTCTTTCTCTCTATTCCTTTGTGCTAAGTTGCTTCAATCATTTCTGACTCTTTGCAACTTCATGGACTGTAGCCACCAGAGTCCTCTGTCCATGGGATTTTCCAGGCAAGAATATTGAAGTGGGTTGACATTTCCCCCTACAGGGGATCTTTCTTACCCAAGAATTGAATCTGCATCTCAGTTCTTTTGCATCTGCAGGAAGGTTCTTTATCACTAGTGCCACCTGGGAATTATCTCTGTACTCTGCTTGCCTTGAAGTCTCTGACAAACAGATAGAATGTTGGCTGATTTCCTTGTTTCAGCAACTTCTGAATGAATAGCTTGCTTTTGTTTTTATTTAGGTGGTCTTTTTACTTCCCTGGTGGCTCAGATGTTAAAGCACCTGCCTGCAATGTGGGAGACCTGGGTTTGATCCCTGTGTTGGGAAGATCCCCTGGAGAAGGAAATGGCAACCCACTCCAGTACTCTTTCCTGGAAAATCCCATGGACAGAGGAGCCTGATAGGCTACAGTCCATGGAGTCGCAGAGTCGGACTCGACTGAGCGACTTCACTACTACTAGGTGGTCATTTAAGGTCCAGTTTCTCTGAAGCTCCACCGAGATATGGTCTGCATTGATCCTAAAGATCAGAGAAGGCAATGGCACTCCACTCCAGTATGCTTGCCTGGAGAATCCCATGGACGGAGAAGCCTGGTAAGCTACAGTCCATGGGGCCACTAAGAGTTGGACATGACTGAGTGACTTTACTATCACTTTTCACTTTCCACTTTCATGCATTGGAGAAGGAAATGGCAACCCACTCCAGTATTCTTGCCTGGAGAATCCCAGGGATGGGGGAGCCTGGTGGGCTGCCGTCTATGGGTTCACACAGATCCTAAAGATAGTACTTTACAATATATTAATTTATTTTTCCACTTCATGAAAGAATTTATTCTACCACACCCAGACTGGAATCACTAGATCTTCTCTTTAATTCTTAAACTTAATCTTTTTTTTTTTTAACCCTTCAGAGATCCCTAATGATTTCTGAATGTATTCATATTTGTTATGTTTTATTTTTTAAATATTTTAATTATATTGCCATATAATTGATTTATAGTGTTCTGTTAGTTTCACTTGTACATCTAAGTGATTTGGTTATGTGTGATAAGTCGCTTCAATTGAGTTCAACTCTTTTTGACACTATGGATTGTAGTCTGCCAAGCTGTCTCTGTTCATGGGGATTCTCCAGGCAAGTATATAGGAGAAGGTTCCCATTTCCTTCTCCAGGGGATATTTCCAACCCAGGGATCAAACCCATGTCTCTTATGTCTCCTGCACTGGCAGGAGGTTCTTTACCACTAATGCCACCTGGTAAGAGCTTCACTTATACTTACACATATATTCATTATTTTTTAGATTCTTTCCTCATATATAGGTTATCATAAAATTTTGAGTAGAGCTCCCTGTGCTATACAGTAGGTCCTACTTGGTTATCTATCTTCTAATAGCATGTGTGTTTATCCCAAGCTCTTGGCTTATACTTTCCCTCTATTCTTCAAATTTCCCCTTTGGAAAATGTTTCTTTTTGATGTCTGGCAATGCCAAAGAATGCTCAAACTACTGCACAATTTCACTTGTCTCACATGCTAGCAAAGTAATGCTCAAAATCTTCCAAGCCAGGCTTCAGCAATACATGAATCATGAACTTCCAGATGTTCAAGCTGGTTTTAGAAAAGGCAGAGGAACCAGAGATCAAATTGCCAACATCTGCTGGATCATCAAAAAAGCAAGAGAGTTCCAGAAAAATATCTATTTCTGCTTTATTGACTATGCCAAAGCCTTTGACTGTGTGGATCACAATAAACTGTGGAAAATTCTGAGAGAGATGGGAATACCAGACCACCTTAACTGCCTCTTGAGAAACTTATATACAGGTGAGGAAGCAATAGTTAGAACTGGACATGGAACAACAGACAGGTTCCAAATAGGAAAAAGAGTACGTTAAGGCTGTATACTGTCACCCTGATTATTTAACTTATATGCAGACTATATCATGAGAAACGCAGGACTGGAAGAAACACAAGCTGGAATCAAGATTGCCAGGAGAAATATCAATAACCTCAGATATGCACATGACACCACCCTTATGGCAGAAAGTGAAGAGGAACTAAAAAGCCTCTTGATGAAAGTGAAAGAGGAGAGTGAAAAATTTGGCTTAAATCTCAACATTCAGAAAATGAAGATCATGGCATCTGGTCCCATCACTTCATGGGAAATAGATGGGGAAACAGTGGAAACAGTGTCAGACTTTATTTTTCTAGGCTCCAAAATCACTGCAGATGCTGACTGCAGCCATGAAATTAAAAGACGCTTACTATTGGAAGGAAAATTATGACCAACCTAGATAGTATATTCAAAAGCAGAGACATTACTTTTCCAACAAAGGTCCATCTAGGCAAGGCTATGGTTTATCCTGTGGTCATGTATGGATGTGAGAGTTGGACTGTGAAGAAAGCTGAGCGCCGAAGAATTGATGCTTTTGAACTGTGGTGTTGTAGAAGACTCTTGACAGTCCCTTGGACTGAAGGGAAATCCAATCAATCCATCCTAAAGGAGATCAGTCCTGGGTGTTCTTTGGAAGGAATGATGCTAAAGCTGAAACTCCAGTACTTTGGCCACCTCATGCAAAGAGTTGACTCATTGGAAAAGACTCTGATTCTGGGAGGGATTGGGGGCAGGAGGAGAAGGGGACGACCGAGGATGAGATGGCTGGATGGTATCACTGACTCGATGGAAGTGAATTTGAGTGAACTCCAGGAGTTGATGATGGACAGGAAGGCCTGGGGTGCTGCAATTCATGAGGTTGCAAAGAGTTGGACACGAATGAGCAACCAAACTGAACTGAACTGAAGTCTGTTTCTGTTTTTAAAAAACGTTTAGTTTTCATGCTTCTGTAAGAGCAATATTTACTTGATTGGTCAGTTGCATTTGTACTATTGAAAACATCCCTCCATCCCACCTTTTACAACCACACTCTGTCCTTGGCTCTTCTAGATAAATAGCATTAGACACCACTTCGTATCTGTTTTTTTTTTTTTTTTTTTTTTTTTTAATGGAGTGAAAGTTTCATTGTTCCCCTAAATTGTAAGTTTCATAAAATAAGAGGTTTTATCTGCTTTATTCCCTACTATATCCCCAGACAGTATGTGAATCATAGTATCATTAAATTTATATTTTTGTAAAACGTGTCTGTATCTTGAACACATTTTTAGTCTTTTTCCCAGATTCAGATCTTCTTTATTCTTGTGCTGTCTGTCTTAATGTATGAAATTGCCTTTCAGCAAGTTTTTCAAATCAGAAAATTTGAAACTATCATAGTATTCTTCATTTCTACTCATAGCAATCAATCATCAAGTGCTTTAGTTTCTATATCAATTAATTAGTGAACTTGCTCCCTTCTTCATAAAGCAACACTCAAGCTGAAGCAATCTTTTCTCAATTGGTCTTATCTGGTCTCAAGATCACCAAATAATTTTTGTTATACCTAAATTATGTGCATGACTGAGACATATAAGATTCTTGACATACATGCTAAAATTCAAATTGTGTGGTTTGCCTGTATGTTAAACTTCAATTTCCAGGATTGGCATCACTTAAACCATGGAAATTGTACTGGAACTTGAGCTACTTCTTTGAAGTAAATAAAGCCTCAGAATGACAGTTGTACATATTTCAGGCAGAAAATATGCAAAAGAAGCCTATAAGGAATATATAGTATGTAACAGAATTTTGAGATTATGATAATTTTGAACATGGGTGATGTTTTTCACAATGAAATTCAAAGCATTCTTCTGGTGTGTATAAAGCACCAGAATTTTAATTTTGAAAACACATTAATAATCATGTTAGAATGTGTATCACCAATTAGCTTGTTTGAATGCACTGATTTTGCCATTATTTCAAATGTCAAAAACTCATATAAAATGTGTATATAGCAGCTTTGTAATAATACTTTTTTCTTTTTCAAAATAATATTAGTGAATATTTTATCTCATCAATAGGATGTTGGTAAAATTCACTTACTGTCATAAACATTTTCCCTTTCAGACCTTTTATGTACTAAAGGCAAATGGTATTTCTTTCTTTCTTTTTTTTTTTTTGTAACTCTTTCTCATTTTTAAAGCAAGTTTAACATTAGATTCTTAATTCTATGTAATTATTTATCATAGTGATTATTATAATTCTGAACCTGTTATTATAATTATTATTTCTGCTAACATTATTTGATCCCCCTTTCAGTAATTAAGAAAATGTTCTAATTCTTCTGTTCACATATTCTTAGTATAACTGGTATGGGTAAAATAACTTCATATCAAAATCATAATTTTTTTAACTTGAATAAGAATGGTTAAAGAATTTGAATTTCAGTCAAAAAATTAGTGAAACATTAATGACTGTTTAGGTTTGTTTAGGTTGCAGTAGGAACCTAGAAATAATCCTTAACTGGATGAAGTCTAGATATCAATTGTGTAATGCATGTGTTTATACCATTTTCTGTTAATTAACCTTAAGAAGGATGTTTATGATAAGTTTATCCTATAGATTGCCAATACTCTCATGTGTTAAATAATAGATTATGATACCAAATTAATCCTCATAATCTATTGCTAGGAAATTCTTTAAAAGTTTTAAAAATTCGAATGAACCTGATCATAATCATTATCCTATAGTATATTCTACATGTATTCCAGCTACTAGTCAAATGTGGCAGGAAATAATATTT
The DNA here is from genome assembly GCF_023091745.1 of Budorcas taxicolor. NCBI lineage: Eukaryota > Metazoa > Chordata > Mammalia > Artiodactyla > Bovidae > Budorcas > Budorcas taxicolor. The sequence continues at coordinate 78,587,135 of NC_068910.1, forward strand.
TACTTTTTTTCTTTTTATGGGAATGTTTAATTACATAGTTGTAGTTTTTTTTTTTTTAAAACCAAAGATTCTTATTAAAAGTTCATGCAAATGCAATCTCTGACCTACTACTATTTCTAGCAGTGCACTCAGATTTCCCTGAGCATACCTACAAAACTTTCCCTTCATCTGGGCTTCCAAACAAACACATAAATTAAAGAAGAAAGGAAGAAAAAAGAAAAAGACAGTGAGAAAGCACTGCCAAACACATTTTATGCATATAGCATTACATTGATATCAAAGGCATATAAAGACACTACCAGAAATGATAGCTCTATTCCGTATTCCTAAGGAACATATATGCAAAAATGCCTCAAACACAAGTTGGAATCAAGATTGCCGGGAGAAATATCAACAACTTCAGATATTGAGATGACACCACCCTTATGGCAGAAAGTGAAGAGTAACTAAAGAGCCACTTGATGAAAGTGAAAGAGGAGAGTGGAAAAGTTGGCTTAAAGCTCAACATTCAGAAAACGAAGATCATGGCATTCGGTCCCATCACTTCATGGGAAATAGATGGGGAAACAGTGGAAACAGTGGCAGACTTTATTTTGGGGGGCTCCAGAATCACTGCAGATGGTGATTGCAGCCATGAAATTAAAAGATACTCCTTGGAAGAAAAGTTATGACCAACATAGATAGCATATTGAAAAGCAGAGACATTACTTTGCCAGCAAAGGTCCGTCTAGTCAAGGCTATGGTTTTTCAGTGGTCATGTATGGATGTGAGAGTTGGACTGTCAAGAAGGCTGAGCACCGAAAAATTGATGCTTTTGAACTGTGGTGTTGGAAAAGACTCTTGAGAGTCCCTTGGACTGCAAGGAGAGCCAACCAGTCTATTCTGAAGGAGATCAGCCCTGAAATTTCTTTGGAGCGAATGATGCTGAAGCTGAAATTCCAGTACTTTGGCCACCTCATGCGAAGAGTTGACTCATTGGAAGAGACCCTGATGCTGGGAGAGATTGGGGGCAGGAGGAGAAGGGGACGACAGAGGATGAGATGGTTGGATGGCATCACTGACTCGATGGATGTGAATCTGAGTGAACTCTGGGAGTTGGTGATGGACAGGGAAGCCTGGCGTTCTGTAATTCATGGGGTCGCAAAGAGTCAGACATGACTGAGCAACTGAACTGAACTGAAGATTTTTATCAAGTTTTCAGGTTTGAGAATAGGGTTGGAAACAGAATGTTTGAAATATGGATTGATTATTACTGACTGTCTTTAAAGTAGAAAGAAAAGAGCTCAGACAATAAGAATTGGTTTATTTGCAAACTGAAAGAACAGACAATAGAGCATGTCAAGATACTTGAAGTCTGAAAAACATGCAGAGTGTCTATTGTTTTCAGAATACAAGGAATAGGAAAGAATTGGCTCTTTGTAATAAGAAAAAATGATAATGTCAAGAAATTTGATGAGCGACTGCACTGAACTGAAGGAACATATATGCAAAAATTCTCAACAAAATACTAGTGAAGTGAATTCAACTACACATTGAAAGGATCTTCCTCCCAAACCAAGTAGAATCTATCCCTGAAATATAAGAATGGTTCAACACATTCAAATTAATTAATATAACATTAATGAAATAAAGGATATAAACCACATGATCATTTAAATAGATGTAGAAAAATCATTTAAGAAAATGTCACACTCTTTTGTGATTAAAAACTCCCCACATCTGTAGAGAACACTTACCTCAATTTAAGAAATTCCATGTGTGTAAATTCTACAGCAAACATTGAACTTGAGGAAGAATGTTTGAAACCATTTTTCTAAGACCAGGAACAAGATGAGAATGCCCCTTCTCACCATTACTATTCAACAGAGTATTCCAAGCCCTGACCTTGGCACATATGGAGACAAAGTATTTAAAAGGCATCGAAATCAGAAAGGTAGAGGTAACACTATCTCTGAAGGTGACATGACTGTATATATAGAAAATAGTAAGGACTTCACACACACACACACACACACACACACACATACACAAACAGTTAGAACTAGTAAATGAATTCAGTAAATGTACAGCAGACAAAATCAATATACAGAATAAGTTGCATTTCTTAATACTAGTAAATGTCCAAACTATCCAGTCATAAAATTAAGAAAACAATGCTAACACAACATCTAAAAAACAAAGTATTTGCAAGAAAGTGAAAGAAAGGATGTATATTAAAAATGGGAAAACACTTGTGGGAAAAAAGTTTAAGCAGATGCAAATTGATACAAGTTCAGTTCAGTTCAGTTGCTAAGTCGTGTCCGACTCTTTGCGACCCCATGAATCGCTGCACGCCAGGCCTCCCTGTCCATCACCAACTCCCGGAGTTCACTCAGACTCACGTCCATTGAGTCAGTGATGCTATCCAGCCATCTCATCCTCGGTCATCCCCTTCTCCTCCTGCCCCCAATCGCTCCCAGCATCAAAGTCTTTTCCAATGAGTCAACTCTTCGCATTAGGTGGCCAAAGTACTGGAGCTTCAGCTTTAGCATCATTTCTTCTAAAGAAATCCCAGGGCTGATCTCCTTCAGAATGGACTGGTTGGATCTCCTTGCAGTCCAAGGGACTCTCAAGAGTCTTCTCCAACACCACATTTCAAAAGTATCAATTCTTCGGCGCTCAGCCTTCTTGACAGTCCAACTGTCACATCCAAACATGACTACTGGAAAGACATCCTATATTTATGGATTGGAAGACTCAATATCATTAAAATGTCCACACTACCCTAACCAAAACAATCTACCAATTCTTTGCTATCCCCTCCAAAATTCCAGCTTTTTTTTTTTTTTTTTTTTACAGAAATAGAAAAACATAATCCTAATATTCATGGAGAAACATGAAAGTCCCAAAATAGCCAAAGCAATATTGGAAAAAAGTTAGATGGAGGTATTATACTTCTTGATTTCTACTTTTACAACAAAGCTTCAGTAAATTAAAACAGTATGGTACTGTTACAGGACAGACATATAGACCAATGGAACAAAACAGAGAACCTCCAAATAAACTGACATATATATATATATATATATATATATATATATATATATATATGGTCAACTTATCTTTGAAGGGTAACATACAATGAAGAAAGGAAAATCTCTTCAACAAATGATGTTGGGGAAACTGATTATTCATATATAAAGGAGTGAAATTATACTCCATCTTACACCACACACAAAAGTTACCTCAAAATGAATTAAAGAGAATTATAAGACCTAAAACTGTTGTGTGTGCTTAGTCTCTCACTTGGGTCCAACTCTTCGTGACCCAATGGACTGTAGCCCAACAGGCTCCTTTGTCCCTGGGATTTTTAGGCAAGAAATAATGGAGTAGGTTGCCATTTCCTTCTCCAGGAATCTTCCTGACCCAGGGATCAAAACTGTCTCCTAAAACTGGTCCACTTCTAGTAAAGAGTAGTGAAAATGTATCCTTATTTATTTTTAAATTTTGTTTCTTGTGCTTTTCATGTTGTATGCAAGAAATTGTTTATGAAATCATTGCCAAGTTCAGTGTCATAAAGCTTTTTGTATGGATGAATCTCTTCACTGTTCACTTGAAACTATCACAGCATTGCTAATCTCCTATACCTCAATACAAAATAAAAAGTTCAAAAGAAAAAAAAAAAAAAGTTGACAAAGCCTTTAAAACTCACATCTCAAAATGCCAGAGTAAGAAATAGCAATCACAAATTTTCTAAAGTAAAACTTTTATGAAAAATAGTACTCGAATTGAATAGAAAAAATGCCTTCTTCATCTGTTGCCTCTAAGACTAAGTGGAGGTTTTGATAATTCAAAGGGGTCACATTTTTCTCTTGAACCAGAACTCTCTGGACACAGAAAGGAGACAGCAACACTCTGAGAACCATGAATAAGTAAGGAACTCTCTGTAAGGAATGCTAAACTTTCTTTAAGATGTTAGCTTCTGTTTGTTTTTTTCAGCATTTATGCAAAAAAAAAAAAAAAAAAACATGATGTAAAAGAAAGGGGAAAGATGAGGGAACTCTTAGTTCCTTTTCCTGTTAGTATTACCTAATTCGATGGTAAGCTAAAGGTAGAAATTATTGGTAGAATATGCATACATCAAAATGTGAAATAAAGAACATATGGTTGAATTTAATGCAACGTCTCCACTATTGTGTCAAGAACATATGCATCCACTAGCTATAAATATGAATTTTGTGATTTTGATAATTTTATATGCAAGATAAATGATGTTGTATTAGTATCTAAAACTGGCTTTGCACAATATAAAGAGGAAAAGTGAAATTCATGCTAGTAATTTAAAGTTTTAATTTTTATTTAATTAGAATGATATTAAGTAACAAGTAAATAGGCACCATAAGAAGCCTTGAGAGAATCTGATATAATTTAATACCTTATAGGACACTTTTTTTCTTGATTTTTCAACAAAGGGTCACTGCCTTTTATTTTACCTTGAGCCTCATAAATAAATTAACTAGCTGATGGGGGAAATAGGTAGTGTTGTTTTTTTTTTTTTTTTCTTTTTTTCCTGAATCTGAATTCAGATTATTGCATAGAGTTATCAGTGCTAGATTTATATTTAGATCCTAGTACTATTCTGATGGTAGTACTGTTCCTTGATAAAATATGACTTTTACCTTTCTAATTTGAATTTTCTATTGTCTGTTATCATTGTGGATGCTGATGTGTCAAAAATGTCACTAAAATTATCTCCTTCTTCAGAAAGAAGTCTATGAGGAAGAAATGAGCATTGGCTCAGTGATTTCATTTTTGCGTTTGACTTAATGGTTAATGGGGCTTCCTTGGCAACTCAATGGTTAAGAATCCATGTGAAATACAGGAGGATTTTGATCTCTGGATTAGAAAGATCCCTTGGAGGAGGAAATGGCAACCCACTCTAGTATACTTGCTTGGGAATTCCCATGGACAGAGGAGATTGGTGGGCTCTAGTCTATGGGGTTTGCAAAAAAGTCAGAAAAGACTTAGCTACTACAGGACAACAACAATGACTGATTAATTTAACGTACCTTAGAGCAACATTCAGTTCAGTTCAGTTCAGTCGCTCAGTCGTGTCCAACTCTTTGCGACCCCATGAACCACAGCACGCCAGGCCTCCCTGTCTATCACCAACTCCTGGAGTCCACCCAAACCCATGTCCATTGTGTCGGTGATGCCACCAACCATTTCATCCTCTGTCGTCCCCTTCTTCTCTGGCCCTCAATCTTTCCCAGCATCAGGGTCTTTTCAAATGAGTCAGCTCTTTGCATCAAGTGGCCAAAGTATTGGAGTTTCAGCTTCAACATCAGTCCTTCCAATGAACACCCAGGACTGATTTCCTTTAGGATGGACTGATTGGATCTCCTTGCAGTCCAAGGGACTCCTACGAGTCTTCTCCAATATCACAGTTCAAAAGCATCAATTTAGAGCAACATACTTGGGTCAAAATTAGGAATATTTTTGTTTAAGATTTTTTTTTTTTTTCCCAATCTTACAGGCACTCTGTCTCCTAATGTTTTGTCTCTAAGAACTGCAGTTGATAGTTCCTTCATCTCAAAGCTGTGAATTTGAGAAAATCGTAGTCAGTGGCAGTTAGCATCTGGTCAAGTTTCAGTGATACATGATTGCACAAACCTCATTCTTAGTGACTATTGCCACTCTCACGGGACCTTCTCTAAGTCTGCATGCCCTGTGGGTCATTTACATGTGTCTTTCATGTCTTCATAGTGATTTTAATGAATGTATTTATCTTTGTAACTGATGTTCTTAAACAAGAACATTTTGGAATTGCAGTATTAGGGGAATTTACATGTGAACAAATGAGAAAGATTGTTCACTAGAAATCTATATTAGAGCAAGAAGGAAACACAATTTCAAATATCCATGGACCTGTATTTTTTTATTGTATGCTATATTCAAATAGAGTTAGACTTATAAATTACCTCCATAAGAGACTTCCCAAATCTCAGAGTGAAGGAAGGAAAAAAAGCACCCTATGTCAAAATTCTGTGTCTTGTCTATATGAAGGAGACACCATTTTACTTAACATTAGGACAACTTAGAAAAATTTTAACCATGTATCCTTGATGAAATTGTCATGGAGGATGGTATGTGAAGGATCTTTAACAATTTCTTCTGCTCACTACTGGATAAATATATTAACCATGCCAATTTTGAAGCTAGACAATTCCCTATCTGGATCCTTTTTAAATCACACAATTTATAAATTTTTTTGATAAATTGCAATTTCTGAAGTCATCAGTTCAAAGTTTACCTTTGTCAATCTTTAAAGAAAGGTCAACTCTGTCAATAAAAAAAAAACATGAACCATACTTGGTTGATTCATGGTCATAAAGGAGCACAGTATTAAAAATATTTAGCTTTTCATTTCATTATTTGAATTGCAACCTGAAACAAATTTGCTCATAAGGTTCATTCTTTACATAGCATTTATATAGATTTGGTTGGAAAATCTAATGGTCTGAGTCCTTATACTTTTTTCTAACTAAAATGATGGTCATAAGTGTAGAACTTACACAAAATATCTTAGACATCATTTGATTACAACTAACTTTTCTAATGTCATATTTATGTTTCAAATAGTGGACTTATAATAATTATTATGTCTTAAAGACAAAAATAAGTAAATTATATCAATAATTTAACATTTTGTATCTTAAGTTTGATATCCAACCACAAATTAAATGGTTCCATGTGTCATTTCTAACATAATGCAGCACAAATAAGCTGCCATCTGTTCCATTTACAATCATTATAAAAATAAAGCAAAATGAGTCAGCTTTGAATCTTATTTAAGATATTTGTGGGAATTCTTTCAAAATATTTCATGCATTAGAAAAGTATACATAGGCAGCACTAATGGGCAATAATGGTGACATAATACAGACTAAATCTGTTTTTATTCATTTCCACTACTGTAAAAAAAAAAAGGAAATGATTGCATACTATCCTATTATTTAATGTTTAATAATATCTGCCAGCATATAAACATAATATTTCTAAACATATTCTTAAACAATGTATTAAACATATGTGTATTTTCTCACCCTGTGATTTTCAAACGTTTTTTTATTCATGATGTTTGTTCAGAGAGTACAAAACAACTTAAAAAACGTACTAATGGCAATCTAGGTGAAGTAATCATGAATAATCTACATGTGAATCTCAGAATCTACTCATAGATGCCTTCACATGCTTTTCAATATAGACAACTTCTAAATTCTTTGCAGATACATCTTTAGGATTTATGAAATGAAAAGATAAGTTAGCATTCAGAAAATGGAAATAAAAACACATTTGAAAGTTACATATGAAATGTAGTTATAATTTATTTAATATCTGAAAGTAGTCCCTCAATTTTCTAACTCATTAATCTCAATGCTTATTTTGGTTTACATACCATTATGATATTTTTCAGAGTATTTCAGCTACATACTCATTTTATATATGGATAAATTTTATCTTTTCTGTATAATGTTCTCTCTTGACTTGTAGATTGGCATCTTTTATTCACATCTTCTCTCTAGGCATATCTCTTTGTATTCCTGTCTCTAGAAGGTCTTTGTGTTTTGAAGGAACATGGAAAGACCAGTAAATTCCATGATCGTGGGCTCATTTCCATTCTTTTCTTGTTGTTGCTGTAAAATGAGTACCTTTATTTGAAACAATGCTGTGTGGAATACCATAAAAGTGGACTAACTATTCTATAAATTAAAAAATGATAGCTTTGAATGAAGCATTGTGTGCAAGGATGGCAAATCCATATCCAGAGCATGTGTCCTTTTCAGGAAAAACAAAATACCTCTTCCAATGATGAACATAGTTCAGTGTAATCAACCTGACACTAGGGGTAGCTTATCATCCCAAGCCAGGTGCCAGTTGCTTTATTAGTTTAGTCGGGCTACTGGTATAAAATGTGAAAACTGAATATATTATGAAAAACAGATATTTATTATTCACAGTTCTCGAGGTGGGACTGTCCAAGATTAAAGCATAGGCAGATTCAGTGTCTAATGAGAGCCTACATTTTGGTTTACAGATGGACATTTTCTTACTGAATCCTAACATAGCAGAAAGTGGAACAAAGTTCTCTGCAAACTTTTATATAAGGTCATTAATCCTATTCATTAGGAATCCACTTTCATGACCTAATCACTTCACAAAAGCTCTGTCTCCCCAATACCATTACACTGGGCATTATTAGAATTTATCATATAAATTTGGCAGAATATAAACATTCAGTCTATAGTAGTATATGTCCAAGAGAAGTGGAAACATATGCTAACACAAAATTTTCTATATAGAAGCTCACAGCAGAATTCTTTGACTATTAGAGCTCAGTTCAGTCACTCAGTCATGTCCGACTCTTTGCGACCCCATGAACTGCAGCACGCTAGGCCTCCCTGTCCATCACCAACTCCTGGAGTTTACCCAGATTCATGTCCATTGAGTCAGTGATGCCATCTAGCCATCTCATCCTCTGGCGTCTCCTTCTCCTCCTGCCCTCAATCTTTCCCAGCATCAGGGTCTTTTCAAATGAGTCAGCTCTTTGCATCAGATGGCTAAAGTATTGGAGTTTCAGCTTCAACATCAGTCCTTCCAATGAACACTCAGGACTGATCTTTAGGATGGGCTGGTTGGATCTCCTGCTGTCCAAGGGATTCTCAAAAATCTTCTCCAACACCACAGTTCAAAAGCATCAGTTCTTCGGTGCTCAGCTTTCTTTATATTCCAACTCTCACATCCATACATGACCACTGGAAAAACCATAGCCATGACTAGACGGACCTTTGTTAGCAAAGTAATGTCTCTGCTTTTGAATATGCTATCTAGGTTGGTCATAACTTTCCTTCCAAGGAGTAAGCATCTTTTAATTTCATGCAGCAATCACCATCTGCAGTGTTTTTGGAGCCCCTCAAAATAAAGTCAGCCACTGTTTCCATTGTTTCCCTGTCTATTTGTCATGATGTGATGGGACTGGATGCCATGATCTTTGTTTCCTGAATGTTGAGTTTTAAGCACACTTTTTCACTCTCCTCTTTCAATCTCATTAAGAGGGTCTTTAGTTCCTCTTCACTTTCTGCCATAAGGGTGGTGTCATATGCATATCTGAGGTTACTAATATTTCACCCAGCAATCTTTATTCCAGTTTGTGCTTCAAGCAGCCCAGCATTTCTCATGATGTACTCTGCATATAAGTTAAATAAGTAGAAATAACACAAATGCCCATCAACTGATACCTGAGTAAGCAAAATGCTGTTTATTTTTATAATGGAATATTATTCAACAATTAAGAGGAATGAATTACTGACATATGATAAAATATGAGTAAGTTTTGATCAGTGCAAGTGTTAGTCACTCAGTCGGGTCTGACTGTTTGCGACACCATGGACTATAGCCTCTGTCTGTGAAATTCTCCAGGCAAGGATACTGGCATCTGTTGCCATTTCCTTCTGCAGGGAGCCTTTCCAACTGGAATATCAAAGACAGGTCTCCCACATTGCAAACAGATTCTTTGCCATCTGAGTCACCAGGGTTTGACAAGATTATCTTAATTGAAAGAGGCTAATGATAAAAGATCACACATTTATTGTTCCATTTTTAGGAAATATACAGAATAGATTAATATTAAAAAACAGAAAATAGTGGTCTCCTAGGATTTAGACTGATAGGAATAGGAAATGATTGTTAAAAGAAAGGAGTTTCCTCTTGAGGTAATTAAAGTGTTCTAAACTTAATTTCTGGTGATGATTGCCAAACTTTGTGAGTAAAGCTATATATATATATAACTTTTATAAGTATATATATACATGCACATACATACGAGAAACACAAGTAATATTTATTCAGTGAAAAAAATCTGTATCTCTATATTGAGTTAGCCAAAATGTTTATTTAGCATTTTCTGTGAGATCTTACAGAAAAACCCAGATGACCTTTTTGGCAAACCCAATATTTAAATCATTTAAATACAAGGTACCCTTATTTATTGGTAAGCAAATTATAAAAATATATTGCAACATTTTATATGATATGCATCCTCTATATCTGGTAGATAATAATAGGCCATCTTAGGGCTTCCCAGGTGCCACTAGTGGTAAAGAAGTGAAGTGAAGTGAAAGTTGCTGAGTCCTGTCCAACTCTTGGAGACCCCATGGACTGTAGCCCTCCTGCCTCCTCTGTTTCATGGACAGAGGAGTGATAAAGAATCTGCCTGCTAATGCAGGAGATAAATATATGCCCAGTTCAATCTCTGGGTCGGGAAGATCACTTAAGGGGAGCATGGCAACCCAGTCCAGCATTCTTGCCTAGAGAATCCTATTGACAAGGGAGCTGCGGGGGCTATGGTCCATAGTGTCACAAAGAGTTGGATACCACTGAAGCAACTTAGTGCACACAAACACAAGAAATTATCTTTACATAAATGAAGAGGAATGAGATTTTTGATGAGTTTCCTATCTTTGGTAAAAATTTTAAAGAATATACACGACATTGATATCAGTAAGAACTTAGAATAATTTATTATACTTGGCAAGTGACCATACTATTTATAGTGGTAGACTACTATTAACATTTATAGCAGTTATTTATAGTACTGGAGTCTTCTAAAATCATATGTAGCTGCCATCAATGAAAGAATATAGAGAGGACCTGCCAAAGACATGAACTTTGTGATCCGTCATTCTGGTTAGGCTTTATTTATCTTGAAAGAAATCAGGCTTGCCCGCTGTTTCTGAATTTTTCCTATTTTATCAATGAAATGCTGCTCTTTGGGAGATAAAAGAAGTGGGAAGGCTATGGGCTCTGCATTCTCATATTCAAGATCTAATTCTTGCCATAGTACTAAGAATCAGAATGTATTGAAGACTATATTATCTTAGTTGGAAAGAGAAGGAAGTTATTTGGAAATTGTAAAGGTGTGATAATAAAGAGTGTTGAGGGGGATACTTTATTGTTTAAAAGTGTAGCATTTCCAGCTTATGTTTTGACATTTCACCATACACATAAAATACAAATGCATCAGACCTGAACAAAACAATGAAGAACATCTCATCTCAGACCTCAAATATCAACTGAATTAGATAATGTAGCATTTATGTTCCATGAATAGTATAACCACAGTCTGGGAGGTAGTGAAGGACAAAGAAGCCTGGCATGCTGCAGTCCATGCGTTCACAGAGTTGGACAAGATTTAACAACTGAACAACAGTAATAACAATGCAAGCAATGTATATTGAGCTCTCCGAATAAGCCTAGCTACATCTTTCTTCATTTTTATAATTTAAATTCTTACAAAAACATTCTATTAAATGCAAAATTAGATATGATCACATACTCTTTGTATTACCATTGGCACATGTGGTGCTGTAGAAGACTCATGAGACTCCCTTAGACAACAAAGAGATCAAACCAGTCAATCCTAAAGGAAATCCATCCTGAATATTTATTGGAAGGACTGATGTGGAAGCTGAAGCTCCAGTACTTTGGCCACAGGATGCCAAGGGCCAACTCATTGGAAAAGACCCTGATGCTAGGAAAGATCGAAGGCAGGGAGAGAAAAGCGTGGCAGAGGATGAGATGATTGGATGGTATCACTGACTCATTGAACCTCAGTTTGAGCAAACTCTGGGAGATAGTGAAAGACAGAGGGACATGGTGTGCTGAAGTCCACAGGGTCTCAAAGAGTCAAATACGATTTAGCAACTGAACAACAAAAATTTTCTCACATGTGAAAGAAGAAAAATATGACATGTGATTAGACACTGCTGTAAGAAATAAAGTAGATAATACACATAAAATTCTTGTCCCTAAGAAAATATCAAGATCTGGGTTCAAAGGAGTTTTTAAGGTGAACCTTTTGGTAAATTCATTCTTAGGATGGACTCCATGATTACCACCTCTTGGTAGTTTCTTCTATTCTTGATCTCTACTTCCTGAGTGTTTTTAGAGCTATTACTTGCTTATAACCAATAGAATATGACAAAGTTGACAGGACACAAGTGATTATGCATATTTGACTATATAGTTATATTATGTAAGTGTAGCATTCATTTTGGTGGAATGCTTCATTTCCTTCCAGCCTTTTAAGAAGAAAACAGGCATAATGGAGACCCACATGGTAAGGAAATTAAGGTGGCCTCTAGATACAAAGGATGACCTCCAGAAGAAGCCAAAAAGTAATACTCTTAACAACAATGCAGGTTTGTAAGCAGATTCCTCCCCATTTGAGCTTTCAGTTGAGAACTTATCCCTAACCAATATGTTTATTGCCTCTTTGCAGGGAGGACATATCTGGACATATGGCCTTTAAAAACTATAAGTAAATGTGTTGTTTTAAGTGCCTCAATATGTAGTAATTTGTACTGAGTAAAATGAATCTAATATAGATTCTGATACATGGAAGTGGAGTAGTGCCATAACAGATATTTACAAATTTTAGGAATAACTCTGAAAATTGGCAATGGATGGAAGCTAGAAGTATTTTGAAGACTGATAGACAAAACCTAAATCATATTAGATAGATTATTAGAAATCTGTACTTTAAAGATGCAGATTGTGAAGGCTCACTGATTATACAAATCTGAACTCGGATCATCTTACAGAGGAAGCAAAATATGGTGTTGGAACAAAAAAACAAAAAAGATGAACGTTATTAAACACTTGTAGAACCTTAGCAACCTTAGCAGAATGCTATTGTCTGTAACAATGTGGAAAGTGAACAAGTGAATCTAGTTAATTTGGTGACCTATCTAAGGTTATGTCCAAGCAGAATGGATTCTTTTTCATTGTAGTTCAGTTGCTAAGTTATGTCCGACTCTTTCTGACCCCACTTTTTTTCATGCTTCTAGTAAAATTCAAGAAGAATAAGATCAATTTCATAAAGATCTGTTAAATAAGAAAAACTAGAGTGTAACAATTTGGGACAATCTCGGCCTCTCCCAATGGGAAAAGAATATTAAAACTTATAAATGGCTTTTGAGCACTGTCACAAAAACATGCCTAGAGAAATAGCAAGAGCATGATGGTATAAACTGTTCCTAAATAGTCAGAAAGTTTACATGTGAGAAGATTTAATCATTCAAAATTTCCTTTTAAGAGATTAAGGATGTGTCTCATAAAATCTCTCAGTCAAACCATAGTATCTCTAGGAAGCAAGAGTAATGTCACTTAGCCAGCTCAGCCAGGTCAAGATAAGAAAGAGTTTACCTCAGAATGACCCCTTAATATGGATTTTGTGAAAAGAATAAATCTCAATTGATTCCATGGAGGATACACAGAGTTTTTGAGAAAATCATTTCAACAGAAAAACTGACAGAGCTGGAAGGGAAAAAGACAGTAAGAACTAGAAGTATACCCCAACTTTAACTGCCAATAAACAAGCAGACAACACTGCTTATATACAATTTCAGTGATGAGATCTGGATTTTTGAGCAGATACTATATTGGACTAAAATTATTGGTGAGCATTTGAGAGAAGAAGGCACGTGTAATCTGCGTGTGGTACAAATGTGAATCATTGAAGATCAGAGGATGGACTGGGATGAATAGTTTTCTAGAGTGGCCTTCATGATAGTCCCCATGTGTTCCAGCCCCTATGTGATCCTCTCAATGTGAATATGAGCAGGATCTGTGACTTGCTTCTAACCAATAGAATATATCAAAATGAAGGGATGTCAGGAAGGATCATGTGATTAATTTACATAGGATTGTAGTAACCATTTTGTTAGAGCCTCTCACTCTCTTGCTTGTTTTGAAGAAGCAAAGAGCCTTGCTAGAAGGTCTGCATGACAAATAAGTGAGAGTAACCTCTAGCTTATGGCTAGCAAGAAACTAAAGCTCTGGTTTCCAAAGCCTCAAAAAACAGATTGGTACCAAAAACACATATAAGCATGAAACAGATTTCTCTCCAAGAGAGCCTTAAGATAGTAACCCAGCCCTGAGTGACATCTTCTTTGCAGATTTTTAGAGAATCAGCCACATCCTGCCTAGACATCTTGCGCAGAGAAACTTTGAATTAATGAACTGTGTGGGCTTTTTTTTTTTATTTTTTAATTGGAGAGAAATTGCTCTATACTGTTGTGATGATATACACCAAAAGTTCAGTTCAGTTCAGTACAGTTGCTCAGTCATTTCCAACTCTTTACGACTCCATGAACTGCAGCACAACAGGCTTCCCTGTCCACCAACAACTCCCAGAGCCTACTCAAACTCGTCTCCTTTGAGTCGGTGATGCCATCCAACCATCTCATCCTCTGTTGTCCCCTTCTCCTCCCACCTTCGATTATTCCCAGCATCAGGGTCTTTTCAAATGAGTCAGTTCTTTGCATCAATTGGCTAAAAATTTGGAGTTTCAACTTCAGCATCAGACCTTCCAATGGACATCCAGGACTGACCTCCTTTAGGATGAACTGGTTGGATCTCCTTGTTGTCCAAAGGGCTGTTAAGAATCTTCTCCCACACCACAGATCAAAAGCATAAATTCTTTGGCCCTCAGCTTTCTTTACAGTCCAACTCTCACATTCATACATGATTACTGGAAAAACCAAGGCTTTGACTAGACAGATGTTTGTCGGCAAAGAAATGTCTCTGCCTTTTAATATGCTGTCTAGGTTGGTCACAGCTTTTCTTCCAGGAAGCAAGCATCTTTTAATTTCATAGCTATAGTCACATTTGCAATGATTTTGGTGTCCCCCAAAATAAAGTCTCTCACTGTTTCCATTGTTTCCCCATCTATTTGCTATAAAGTGATGGGACCAGATGCCATGTACTTCGTTATCTGAACATTGAGTTTTCAGCCACCATTTTCTCTCTCCTCTTTCACTTTCATCAAGAGGCTGTTTAGTTCTTCTTCACTTTCTGCCATAAGGGTCGTGTTATCTGCATGTCTGAGGTTATTGATATTTCTCCCAGTAATCTTGATTCCAGCTTGAGCTTCATCCAGTCCAGCATTTCTTAAGATATACTCTGCATATAAGTTAAATAAGCAGGGTGACAATATACAGGCTTGGAGTATCCTTTCCTGATTTGGAACCCATCTGTTGTTCCATGTCCAATTCTAACTGTTGCTCTTTGACCTGCATACAGATTTCTCAGGAGGCAGGTCAGGTGGTCTGGTATTCCCATCTCTTGAAGAATTTTCTGCAGTTTGCTGTGATCCACACAGTCAAAGGCTTTGGCATAGTCAATAAAGCAGAAATAGATGTTTTTCTGGAAGTCTCTTTTTCAATGATCCAGCAGATGTTGAGAATTTGAATCCTGGTTCCTTTGTTTTTTTTTTCTAAATACACCTTGAACATGTGGAAGTCCATAGTACATATATGTTGAAGCCTGGCTTGGAGAATTTTGACATTACTTTGCTAGCATGTGAGATGAGTACAATTGTGCAGTAGCTTTAGCATTCTCTGGCATTGTCTTCCTTTGAGATTGGAATGAAAACTGATATTTTCCAGTCCTGTGGCCACTGCTGAGTTTTCCAAATTTGCTGGCATGTTGAGTGCAGCACTTTCACAGCATCATGTTTTAGGATTTGAAACAGCTCAACTGGAATTCTATCACCTCCACTAGCTTTGTTTTTAGGGATGCTTCCTAAGGTCCACTTGACTTCACATTCCAGAATCTCTGGCTCTAATTGAGTGATCACACCATCGTGATTATCTGGGTTGTGAAGATCTTCTTTGTACAGTTCTTCTGTGTATTCTTGCCACCTCTTCCTAATATCTCCTGCTTCTCTTAGGCCCATACCACTTCTGTCCTTTATTGACCCCATCTTGGCATGAAATATTCCCTTGGTAGCTCTAATTTTCTTGAAGGGATCTCTAGTCTTTCCCATTCTATAGTTTTCTTCTATTTCTTTGCATTGATCACTGAGGAAGGCTTTCTTATCTCTCCTTGCTATTCTCTGGAGCTCAGCATTCAAATGGGTATATCTTTCCTTCTCTCATTTGTCTTTATCTTCTCTTCTTTTCTCAGCTACTTTTAAAAAAGCCTCCTCAGACAACCATTTAACCTCTTTGCATTTCTTTTTCTTGAGAATGGTCTTGATCATTGCCTCCTGTACAATTTCACAAACCATCTATAGTTCTTCAGGCACTCTGTCTATCAGATCTAATCCCTTGAAACTATTTGTCACTTTCACTATATAATCATAAGATATTTGATTTAGGTCATCCCTGAATGGTCTAATGGTTTTCCCTACTTTCTTCAGTTTAAGTCTGAATTTGGCAATAACGAGTTCATGATATGAGCAACAGTCAGTTCCCGGTCTTGTTTTTGCTGCCTGTATAGAGCTTCTTCATATTTGACTGCAAATAACATAACCAATCTGATTTCGGTGTTGACCATCTGGTGACGTCCATGTGTATAGTCTTCTCCTGTGTTATTGAAAGAGGGTGTTTGCTATGACTAGTGCATTCCCTTGGCAAAATTCTATTAGCCTTTGCCCTGTGTCACTCTGTACTCCAAGGACAAATTTCCCTGTTATTCCAGGAATTTCTTGACTTCCTACTTTTGCATTCCAGTCTCCTTTAATGAAAAGGACATCTTTTTGGTGTGTTAGTTGTAGAAGATCTTATAGATCTTCATAAAACTGTTCAACTTCAACTTCTTCAGCATTACTGGTCAGGCCATAGGCTTGGATTGCTCTGATATTGAATAATTTGCCTTGGAAATGAACAGAGATCATTCTGTCATTCTTGAGATTGCATTCAAGTACTGCATTCCAGACTCTTTTTTTGACTATGATGGCTACTTCATTTCTTCTAAGGAATTCTTGCCTATGGTAGTAGATATAAAAGTTTTCTGATTTAAATTCACCTGTTCCAGTCTGTTATAGGTCACTGCTTCCTAAAATGTTGATGTTCACTCTTGCCATCTCCTGTTTGACCACTTCAAATTTGTCTTGATTCATGGACCTAACATTCCAGACTCCTATGCTCTTTATAGCATCAGACTTTACTTCCATCACCAGTCACATCCACAACTGGGTGTTGTTTGTGCTTTGGCTCCATCTCTTCATTCTTTCTGGAGTTATTTCTCCACTGATCTCCAGTAGCATATTGGGCACCTACCGACCTGGAGAGTTCATCTTTCATTGTCCTATCTTTTTGTACTAATCAGCCGTAATTTCACATATATTATCTTCCCCTGAATTTACGTTTTTTGAAGGCATTAAGTTTGTTTTAGTAAAAGAAACAGACTCAGACACACTGAAGGGCTTATGTCATGAGGACAGAGATGAATGAAGGGAAAGGAAACTATTACGATTCTTTCTATTAACATTCCATGACCACGTTTCGGGCTTTTCTGCAACATGACACTTGGCAGGCCTATAGGTTATTACCTAAACTATTATTCCTGACTCCTCTGTTCCTAATATGGAATGTCTTGACTTTTGAGCTATATTAAGTAGCCCATTTGGAGGACATTTCATAAAGAAGATACTAAGAACAGTTAAAATGTCATATCAAAGAAGGGAGAGATAATTAAAATGATAATCTTCTTAAGTTGGTTACTGTGTAAAAGAAACTGCTTTTTATGAAATTATAGACCAAATTAGGAACTGTAATGTTGTCATTTCTAATACTATAGATAATTAAAAAGATGGACTTTTTGAAAGAAAATTCAGATATGTTTTGTTGACATATCATAAATAAAATTCTGTAACTTTAGTTTCGATCCTTATGTCCTTTATTTTATTCCTGAGACATCTTTTATACATATCTAGAAATAAGACCTGAACTCAGTTTTGCACATAATTATAGTTAACCTGTTACAAAAATGTTTCCCCTCCAGGATATACGATGAATGAAACAATCTCACCCACTCCCACTTCTAGTGTACACAACCATTATAATTCCTAATTACAGCAATGTCTCCTTTTGACTCCACATAAAGTCTACTACCATCTAGAAATCCTACCAATATTATTTCTTGGCCATTAGAAAAGAAAACACACAAAATTGGAGCACAAATTGATGAATTTTTAAACTGTATATTCCCATATAACAACCTCCCGTATCAACAAATATAATATAAAATGACCTCAGAAATAGTCAGTATCCAGTTACCAACAGATCCCCCCATGTCTATCAGCATAAGTTCACTTTGCCTCTTTTTGAACCTTACATGAATGGGAACAGTGGTGGCATTCTGTGTACCTTCTTTCACTCAACTTTATGTTTGTGAGAGCCATGCAAAATTGCCAGATGTATTAAAGGTTTATTCATTCTCATTCTGTCATTAAAAGATAGTATACTTATCTGTTTTCTGTTGATGAACACTAAAGTAGTTTCCAGTGAATTCTATTGTAAATATTATAAATAAGGCTATTTTGAGAATTCTTGAATATATCCACTGGTGTATGTTTCTGCTTATTCTTGTGGAGTGTTACCCAGAAATATTATTTGACAAAGGTGTAGATTATACATATGGTCTTCCCAGGTGGTGCTAATGGTAAAGAATCTGATTGCCAATGTAGGAGATATAAAAGATATGGGTTCACTCCCTAGATTGGGAAGATCTTCTGGAAGAGGGCATGGTGACCTAATCCAGTATTCTTGCCTGGAGAATCCCATGGACAGAGGAGCCTAGTGGACTATGGCCCATAGGGTCGCACAGAGTTGAAAATGACTGAAGCAACTTAGCATGCAAACATGCAGGTTATATACAAATATGAACTTTTAAATGGATACTAGTCATTTTGCAAACTTACTGTACTAATTTACACTCACAAATGCCTTGTTTCTGAATACTGGTCATGCCATATCCACCACAATTTGCATCTTCTTGATGACTAATACAACAGTTCAACTTTTCATAAGTTTCTCAACCATTTGTATACATCATAACATTTAAGTTACTGATAATTGCTTTCTCTTGTACTGTCTATTTTTTTCAAGACGTGCAAGAGAGCAGTCTTTCAAACCCCCCAATCATGCGTTCTTCAACTCTTATTTTTTTAAAGCAATAAAATAAAATTTTAAAAACTCCAAAGCTTTAGCATTTTGAATACTACCTATATAACCTTAATATAGTCTACAATTTCCTACATGAAATAATCTTTATTCTCAATTTTGCTGCACCCAAACTGTCTGTACTGCTATTCTCAGGTAACACTAAGTTTTTGTCCCTGCACTGGTTCTTACTTTTCTTTTTACTCAGTAAAGAGACATTGTTGTTATTTTAATCTTTTGGCTTAGACTATCCCACCAAGTATATTTCTGCTCTATTGGTGGCGTTAGTGATAAAGAACCCACCTTCCAATGCAGGAGACATTAGAGATGCAGTTTCGATCCATGTGGTGGATAATGTCCCCTGGAGTAGGAAATGGCAGCCCCACCTTAGTATTCTTGAGTGGAGAAACCCATAGACAGAGGAGCCTGGGAGACTACAGTCCATGGGGCTGCAAATTGTCAGGCACAAGTGAACACGTAGAGAACTTAATTGTCATATAACAAGAGATGTTTTATCTGATGAACTAGGATTCCTTGGCTTTGATTTTGCTGAGGCTCATTAACATTTTAATTTCTTTAATTCACTTATCACTATCTGAAGTTATCTTATTTTTGAATTTCTCTCTTCAATATTTTTCTTGATAGCATCTGAATCTGTATCGGCTGCATAAGTACTTTATACATGTTTTGATAAGTAAATAAGCAATGGACAAGTAAAAATTTTTAATGAGTTATTTTTAAGCTGACCCATTTGTACTTGCCACATTCTCAAAAAAAAAAAAAAACTTAATTGTTTAAACTTTTAAAATATTTATTTCACTGATACTTTATCAAAAATTTAGGACAGATCTGGCAAATTTTCTGTCACAAAGTGTTGGTGAATGAAGACAGCTATGCTATGTAAGTGAGAAAAGTCTTATGTAAGTATCTGTACTTACAGAGTAAATTAAAGAAAGCACAAGATGATCGAAGCAAAAGATGGGAAAACTGAAGCAAAACACTTGCAATTGTGTCTTATTTATTAATGTCTATGAGGTCTTGAAAATATATTTAATATAACAATTGTTCGTAGCCTTGTTGTTCTGAAATTTTGTAACTATGCGATCTAAATAATTGTATGTTAACTTTATTAAGCAAAGCATGTTGGTAAATTAACACAAAGGAAAAATTTGGCATTGCTTGTTTAATTCTAGCATCTTTCATTAATATTTCCTTTGGTGCATATATTATGCTGAAATGATCCAGCTGTTATCAGCTCTCAGTTGGTTCCATAGTTTGGATATCAAAACACGCTATTGTTAAGCAGCAATAAACCACACAGCTTTGCAGTGATTCTCACTCTAGTAACCCATTTCATTTGAGATGATTTTGGTTCTTATCACCCCACTAAGGTCAGACTACTGGCTGCATTGACCCCTTGAAAATCCACTGCTAAGGAGACAGGAGGGTTGAACCCATGTTTAATGCTCTTGTTTGATTCCTAGTTCTCAGATATCTTTGTTTATTTTTTCAATTTTGTAATCACTTTATTTGCTCTTGTGTTTATAAAATGAACATGTTATGTAGTTTATAGAGTGTCCTCATCTTAATTTCCTGAATAGGAATCATATTTGTTTTATTTGCTATGTATACAGAGGTAAAATCTATGTATAAAGTGTAAAAATATATGGGCCTCTTGATTGGGTCTAGAAGTGTCTCTTAAGCCCATAAAGCAGTGGTAAAAAATGTAGATGATAGGAAGATAAAGGCAGTTTGGGAAGAAAAGTAAATATTTATGAATATACTTTCACCCTCTTAATCTAGGATTCTCAGAAAGAGAAGATGATGTTCTATTTCTAAACAAATGTGCACTTGTGATATCTTTACATTTAAAATAGTACTTCTTATAAATAAAAATTACAACAAAAATGTTTCACGGAAGTCTCAAGTTTTCTTGTATTTTTTCAGCTCAGTCTTAAAAACATTATTGCCTTTTAAATTTATTATTCCTTTAAGGAAAAACACCAAAATTTTCATGAAATTATAACTAAATGGCTCAAGATTCTAACTCAGGATCCAGAAAGAAGCAGCTAATTACAAGGAGGCTCTAATGTACAACAGGGCAACTCTAGTTTTTAATGCAATATTGTATACTCAGAAGTTACTTAAACATTTTCACTATGCACACACACCCACAAAAGTTAACTAAATGTGATAAAAGATGTGTTCACTATCTTGACCTGGAGAGTTGGGCCATAAAGAGGGCTGAGTGCCAAAAAACTGATGCTTTCAAACTGTGGTTCTGGAGAAGATTCTTGAGATTCCCTTGGACGACAAGGAAATAAAGCTAGTCAATCCTAAAGGAAATCAACCGTGAATATTCATTGGAAGGTCTGATGCTGAAAATATAGTTCGAAAACTTTGTCCACCTGATGTTAAGAGCTGACCCATTGGAAAATACCCTAACGGTGGGAAAGATTGAGGGCAGGAGGAGAAGAGGGTGACAGAGGATGACATAGTTGAATGGCATCATTGACTCAATGGACATGAGTCTGAGCAAACTCTGGGAGATAGTGAAGGACAGGGAAGCCTGGTATGCTGCAGTCCATGAGGTTGTAAAGAGTTGGCCATGAATGAGCAACTGAACAACACCATCATATTGTCTACTTCATCCTTATATATTTGTCAATTATTACTCAAGTAATTTGGGAAACAAAAAAGTTGAGAAAATAAATTAAGAAAGGTTCTATTTACAGTTATGTGGATAGAATGTAGGAGAAATGAAACAGTACAGTATCTTGTGTATGTGTGTGGAGGGGGTTAGTCCCTAGTTGTGTCCAACTCTTTGTGACCCCATGGACTGTGGTCTGCCAAGCCCCTCTGCCCATGGGGATTTTCCAGGCAAGAATACTGGAGTAGGTTGCTATTCCCTTCTTCAGGAGATCTTCCCAATCCAGGGATTGAACCCAGGTCTGCTGCATTTTGTGCAGATTTTTTACTGTTTGAGCCACCAGGGAAGCCCTAAGTATCCTAAAGCTAGTTATAGCAAAATTACTATACTTAAGTCTGGAAAATCAAAACAAAGAGTGGTTAATGAGCTCGAGAAGTGAGTGTGTGAAAAGGTCCTTTTCCAGGGTGATACATTCACCTCCTGATGGCAACCTAAGAAATAAAATGAAGGGAAACATAATTAACTCATATGTTTTCTGATTACTGTTCAGGGCTCTCCATTGGCCAAAATTAATGCAAAGCCAGGAGAAAAGAAATCCTGCTGATAAAGTTCATACAGGTCAGTCTTTTGAATACAGTGAATGGTACAGAAGGAGGAGAGGAGGTGGACCAGGTGGACCAGGCTGTGGAGGACAGAAAAGCTAGGACAGATCTATGTCATTGAATGGGTCATTTTAAAAGCTCAAGAATCTTGAGGTTTAATTCAAAATTTATTCCAGCCAAGACTAGTACAAGATTCATTTATTCTCAATTTCCAAAATTAGTGTAAATCAACCCTCTCACATGCTGTCATCATCTGCCATCCCATCGTTTCTCTTTCCCATCCATCATTTCTTCAAAGTTAAAATGCAACTGCCTATTTCTTTTTAACTTATTTCTTTATTGTGCTTTCTTCAATAAAACATAGATATGAAATATAAATCCCACTGTAATATATCTATTTCTTTATTTCCAGTATATAATTATGTTCTTTTTTTAATTTTAATTTTTACTTTATTTTACTTTACAATACTGTATTGGTTTTGCCATACATTGACATGAATCCACCACGGGTGTACATGAGTTCCCAGTCTTCAATTCTAATTAGTCAATCAAACCTTTGGAACCTTGATAAACCATGATTTGATTCACTAAAATTCACTACATGTCCAAGGATTTATATTTTCATACTGTTTTCATACAGTCTAAAATCTCGACACATCCCAAAATCTGACAGTTGCTTACAACTGTATTTTTATTAGGCTCTTCTATTTACAAGGGTAAGGGTTCAGAGCAGCCCACTTCAAAATATTCCACAGTGGCATATTGACTATTTTGAATTAAAAAATAAAAAAAATTTAAAAAGTTGAGTGCCAAATAATTTATGCTTTTGAAGTGTGGTGTTGGAGAAGACTCTTGAGAGTCCCTTGGACCATAAGGGGATCCAATCAATCCATTCAAAAGGAGATCAGTCCTGGGTGTTCATTGGAAGAACTGATGTTGAAGCTGAAACTCCGATACTTTGGCCACCTCATGTGAAGTGTTAACTCATTGGAAAAGACTCTGATGCTAGGAAGGATTGGGGGCAGGAGGAGGAGAAGATGACAAAGGATGAGATGGCTGGATGGCATCACCGACTCGATGGGCATGAGTTTGGGTAAACTCCAGGACTTGGTGGTGGACAGGGAGGCCTGGTGTGCTGCGATTCACGGGGTCGCAAAGAGTCAGACACGACTGAGAGACTGAACTGAACTGAACCTGCTTTTAATATTATGGCTATTTCAAGTAAATGTTTTTGGCTTTTGAATGAACCTTACCTAGATAAATCTATTACATATACTTAGTATGCAATATAAAATATTATGCATGTGCATATATGTATATATACATATAGATATGTTGTAAATATGTCCTTATGTGCTTGATTTTGAACACACTACTATGTCAGAAAGTAAATTACATTTTGATTGTGAAGAGAAAGTAGAGTAACTGACAATTGAAACTAACATAATTAACTCTCCTCTGTGTTAAATAATATGGGTGTTGACATACTTCTTCACTCCTGTATTAAAAAAGTGCTGGAATTGAGAAAAATTACCTACTTTGTTCAAGATATAGCTCATCCTAGAAAACAAGACTGTGAATTAATGTGCAAGTTTCCTGCTATAAAAAAGTGCCACAAACTGAGTAACTTTAAACCTTAGAAATCTATTGTCTCAAAGTGTTGGAGGCCAGAGTCCAAAATCAAATAGGATTATGATCCTTCTGAAGGTTCCAGAGAAGGATCCTTCCTTGACTCATCTTTCTGGTGGCTGAAGGAAATCCTTGGTGTTGCTGGTTGAAGATATGTCATGCCAATTTCTGCCTTAATTTGTCATATGGTATTCTCTCTGGGAGTCTGAGTCTCTGTTCTTTCTTTCTATAAAAATACCAGTAATTAGATTAAGACCTACTTTAATCCAATATGACTTAATTTGAACTAATTACATCTTTAAAGACTGTTTTCAAACGAACTCACTTTAACAGATACTGGGTGTTAGGACTTTAATATATCTTTTAATGCTGAAATGCTAATTTGCTTCAGTTGTGTCCAACTCTTTGCAACCCCATGGACTGTAGCCCACCATGTTCCTCTGTCTGTGGGATTTTCCAGGCAAGAGTACTGGAGTGGGTTACTATTTCCTTTTCCAGGGGATCTTCCAGACACAGGGATCAAACCTTAGTCTCTTATGTCTCCTGCATTGGCAGGTAGGATTTTTTCCACTAGCACCACCTGGGAAGCCTCCAATATAACTTTTGGGGGGATATAACAAACACATATCAATCTATTAAATAACTTACTTATCAAGAATAACAATTTGCTAGTCATGACTTTTTTCAAGCTCCTGTCCTTATTGCATACACAAACCCAAAGCTATAATGTTATAAACTCTACTCAGTTACAACAATTTCTTTGTTTTGCATTACTCCAAAAATCTAAAAAAAACCTAGGCCAAGTTCCAAATCTTTAACAACATGTTGCCCAGTAAGATAGTTAATTTGCTATCCAACTTTACTATTGTCAGTGTGATAAACTGTACTTTGTTTGCTCAACGTATGGTTTTGCTGGATTAAATAGTCAGCATATCTAGATGTTCTTGATCAACTTTGCCCATCAGGACTTGCTTCAAGACTTTCTCTTCTGCCCATTATCCCAAAGCTATTTTGTCACAGATGTTGCATAATCTATTTCACTTTTCTGCCTTGCAAAACCAGATTTAAAATCAACCAGCTGAGGCCCTAGAAAATTTTAAATATCCTTTCTTGTTTTCCATTTAGAGACAATATTATAACTCTGTCAGTGCAGAGTCCTCTCTTATTACAGTAAATGTCATAAAATTTATTCACATATTATATTTAAAATATATGTATATAAAATAAAATAATAACAAAAATTTAGAAATCATCTAGAAGTTCATGAGCAGGAGATGGATAAATGGATAAACAATTAATGACATAGTGACAAGTAGAATACTGTCCAGCAATAAAAATAATAAACAATTTATACATAAAACAGAAGCAGAAAGCATGAATAATTAATCTCATTTCCTGCTTTATAGATCTGCTAAGTCAGACAAAAAAAATTAAATATCTTTTCAAGTCTCATAGATAATTAATAAGGAAGACATGATTGCCAGCATCTTCATATAGTTTTCTCACCTTTTATATAGATCATGTCATGCTAAGTTAGAAATACTCCTGCATTGTGTTTTACACATGTTTTAAACTGGAAACCTTTAAAACTTTATTATCAATACATTCTACAAAGTACTAAAATAAAAACTTTCTGATTATCCAAAAGCTTTATAGCTTTTTATAAATCTTTTGGATAATCAGAAAACTATAGTCATTCCCTTCATACTCACTTTTTCTTTCCCTTTCACTTTTTCTCCCCTGTCAAAATGCCATCAGTTCCTAGGTGGGATGATGTAAATAGGTGAAACAGACCCATTTTCTAATCGAAATTGCATTTTTTATCTCTTTCTACTTAAAGTTGGCTTACAGCTCAACATTCAGAAAACAAAGATTATGGCATCTGGTCCCATCACTTCATGGGAAATAGATGGGGAAACAGTGTCAGAATTTATTTTTTGGGGCTCCAAAATCACTGCAGATGGTGACTTCAGCCATGAAATTAAAAGACTCTTACTCCTTGGAAGGAAAGTTATGACCAACTTAGATAGCATATTGAAAAGCAGAGACATTACTTTGGCAACAAAGGTCCATCTAGCCAAGGCTATGGTTTTTCCAGTGGTCATATATGGATGTGAGAGTTTTACTGTGAAGAAAGCTGAGTGCCAAAGAATTGATGCTTTTGAACTGTGGTGTTGGAGAAGACTCTTGAGAGTCCCGTGGACTGCAAGGAGATCCAGCCAGTCTGTTCTAAAGGAGATCATCTCTGGGTGTTCTTTGGAAGCAATGATGCTAAAGCTGAAACTCCAGTATTTTGGCCACCTCACGCAAAGAGTTAACTCATTGGAAAAGATTCTAATGCTGGGCGGGATTGGGGGCAGGAGGAAAAGGGGATGACAGATGGCTGGATGGCATCACCGACTCTATGGACATGAGTTTGAGTGAACGCCAGGAGTTGGTGATGGACAGGGAGGCCTGGCGTGCTACGATTCATGGGGTTGCAAAAAGTCAGACACGACTGAGCAACTAAACTGAACTGAACTGAACAGTGCCATCTAGAACCATTGTTTCATGTATCCATACTTCTCTGTTCATATAAATTGCTTGGTGTGCTGCAGTCCATGGGATCACAAAGAGTCAGACATAACTGGGTGACTGAAGAACAACATAAACTGCTTGCAGTTTCAATCTATCAAATAGTAGAAGAAATTAAAAGCTTCAGTCTATTTTCTTTGAGAATTATTTCCTACTGAAATAATTAAGTAGTGTATTAGGTGTATTAGTCATATGATATATATTGTCTCACTATAATATATATATATATATATATATATATATATGTTCAATATATATATATGTATATTCAGTTCAGTTCAGTTCAGTCACTCAGTCATGTCGGTATCTTTGTGACTCCATGAACTGCAGCATGCCAGGCCTTCCTGTCCATCACCAACTCCTGAATGTAGTGATATATCTATATAGTATATCTGGATCTATCTATCTGTATCTATCTAGAGAGAGAGAATAAAAGAGAGATTTATTATAAGGAATTAGTTCATATGATTATGGAAGCTGGAAGTACTGGCAGGTCTCAAGATCTTCAGGTGAGTTGGCAGTCAACAAGCTAAGGATCTAGGACAGCCAGTGGTTTAGTTCCAATACTGGTTCAGAGGTCAGAACCAGGAGAGCCAATGATATAATTCAAATATGAATGTGGGCAGCTTGAGACACAAGAAGAACCCACAATTCAGTTCAAATCCAAAGGCAGGAAAAAAAGTGATGCCCCAGTTGGAAGGTAATCAGGTAAGAAGAACTCTCTCTTATTTGAGAAAGGGTCAAGTTTCTCGATCCTTTAGGCATTCAACTGATTGGATGTGGGTCATGCACATGAAGGAGGGCAATCTTCTTTACTCAGTCTATATTTTAAATATTAGTCTTATCCAAAATCACCCTTGCAAGAATACCCAGAGTCGTGTTTGTTCAAATATCTAGGCACTTCGTGGACCAGATATGTTGTCACATAAGATTAGTCATCACAGATGTCAAACACTCAGTTGATTTTACACTGAGAATTCTGAGATTTCCCAGTAGCTTTGCCAGTCTCATCTTTG
This sequence comes from Budorcas taxicolor, assembly GCF_023091745.1. Taxonomy (NCBI): domain Eukaryota; kingdom Metazoa; phylum Chordata; class Mammalia; order Artiodactyla; family Bovidae; genus Budorcas; species Budorcas taxicolor. The sequence goes on from NC_068910.1 coordinate 78,614,595, forward strand.
CCTCAAGGCAGAACTGAATTTTTCTTGTTGTTAAAGATCTTACTCTGGCTTATCTCCCTTTGGAGTTAAGCAGTATTTGTCTCTTGCAGTGCTTCATTTCCTGAATTTATGTGTTCTCTCCCTTATTTCCTTTTATGCCTGCTCCCAAGATATTATAGTTAATAGCAAATGAAGCAACAACAAGGAACACACCCTAAAAACATTCTAATTTCCAACTTTTTGTCCTCATACTAATAGTGTATTACATAGAAAATCTATACTCTTATTTTCCACAGGAAACATCTGAAAAATACATATATGTACCAATATAGAATATAGGTCTGTGTCATTTTAACATCCAGTGAGTTTATATCCATGTTAATAGCATGCCAAGCTAAGTGACATTGGGTTTGATTTGTCAACACAATACATGTCTTTTAAATTTTTATTTTTAATAATCATTTTATAATAAACTACTTTTATAGTTAATTAATGCATTTTTAAAATAAAGTGTACATAGTATATGCTGGCAACCCACTCCAGTATTCTTGCCTAGAGAATCCCAGGGATGGGGGAGCCTGGTGGGCTGCCATCTATGGGGCTGCACAGAGTCAGACACAACTGAAGCGACTTACCAGCAGCAGCAGCAGCAGCAGCAGTATATGCATGGTAACATTAATATATAAATTATGGCAAACTCACTTTTATAATAGTCCTGATCAGTAATTAATTGAAAATAGACTATAACTAAAGAAAGTGTAGCAATGTTTATAAAAAAGAATAACAAATTTGTAATCATTACTCATGCATCACATCTATTTGTTGTTATAGTTGCTTAGTCACTAAGTTGTGCCCAATCTTTTGTGACCCCATAGACTGCAGTATGCCAGGCTCCTCTGTCCATGGAATTTCCCAGACGAGAATACTGGAGTGGTTTGCCATTTCCTTCTCCAGGGAATCTTCTCAACCCAGGGATAGAACCCGGGTTTCCTGCATTGGCAGGCAGATTCTTTACCACTGAGCCCATCACATCCATATGTCAAATTTAAAGGCACAGAAATTCCTGATCAGAAGTTTGCTACCAGATAATTTATTTTGTCTTTTAAAGCAATAAAATTGTGATACAGAAAAATATTTGCAAGTACAAGCATATGCCTGTTCAGTGAAATAATATACATCAAATTTCAAGTTAGAAAATTTGAAAAATATTGTCATATCACTAGATATGACAAAAAACTTGAAAACACCTAATATAGATAATTATTGAAATTCATAATAAATTTGCTTCTTAATCAAATATAGGTAATAATACTATTATCAGTAACAAAAGAAAATGAAATTGTAGAAAATAAATGAAAATAGAAATAGATACTATGTTATAGCTCAGCTGGTAAAGCATCCACCTGCAATACAGGAGATCCTGGTTCAATTCCTGGGTTAGGAAGATCCCCTGGAGAAAGGATAGGCTACCCTCTATGGTATTCTTGGGCTTCCCTGGTGGATCAGCTGGTAAGGAATCTGCCTGAAAAGTGGTAGACCTGGTTTTGATCCCTGGGTTGGGAAGATCACCTGGAGAAGGGAAAGGTTACCCCCTCCAGTATTCTGGCCTGGAGAATTCCATGGACTACTCCATGGGGTGGCAAAGAGTTGAACACGATTGAGCCACTTTCACTCTAGCAGTGGAGTGTTTCATTATCCCAGTAAAAGATTAGTACTGTTTGTCACTCTTTGATGCCACAGAAAGCAATATGGTAAGATAGTTTGGGGCCCAAAGTATTATCATATGAGATTTGGGCATCTCGTCTTTATATATTTATGAAAGACAAATTATCAAGATAATAAAAATGAAATATTCATAAAAATAACTGTTTATGCAGAATTTAAAACAGTTCAAGTTTATTGGTGGTTGCCAGAGGTGGGGTTTGGAGACTGGGTGAAACAGGTGAATGAAGACAAAGTTACAAATTTCCAGCTATAAGATAAATGTCATGGGGATATAATGTACAGCATGGCAACTATAATTAATAATACTGTATTGCATATTTGAAAGCTTCCAGGAGAGTACATTTTAAAAATTCTTATCTCAAGAAAAAATCTATAATTATGTAAAGTGATTGATATTAACTAGACTGTGGTGATTGTTTTGCAACATACACAATATCTAATCACTGTGTTGCAAAACTGAAACTAATATAATGTGTATCAATTATATTTTAACAAAACTAAATTTTAGAAATTAAAATTTAAAATATTTCAGTATATCTGGTTCTAGATGATGGATTCAATGTTATGTAGTATTGTACTTTAAGTAGAATATTGTATAATTATTTGCATTACAATTGGGAATTTTAAATTGAAACAGTGAAAATATATAAAATAGATAAACAATAAGGACCAACTATATACCACAGGGAATTCTACTCAATGCTCTATAGTGACTTATATGAGAAAATACTCTAAAAGAGAGTGTATATATGTATGCTGCTAAGTCACTTCAGTCATATTCGACTCTGTGTGACCCCATAGATGGCAGCCCATCAGGCTCCCCTGTCCCTGGGATTCTCCAGGCAAGAACACTGGAGTGGGTTGCCATTTTCTTCTCCAATGCATGAAAGTGCAAAGTGAAGGAAGTCGCTTAGCCATGTCCAACACTCAGCATGGACTGCAGCCTACTAGTGATTTTCCAGGCAAGAGTACTGGAGTGGGGTGCCATTGCCTTCTCCATCTATCTATCTATCTATCTATCTATCTATCTATCTATCTATCTATATATGTATAGCTATTCAACTTACTATACACCTGAAACTAACACAACATTGTAAATCAACTATACTCAAATAAAAAATATAAAAAAACATGGAAAGCATTAGGCCAGTGGAATAATGAATGAAGATTTTTTTATGTAAATTACATGGCTCAGATGGTAAAGAATCTGCCTGTAATGCAGATGACCTGGATTTGATTACCTGGGTGACAGAGGAGCCTGGAAGGCCACAGTCTAAGGGGTGGCAAAGAGTTGGACATGACTGAGTGATTAACAATTTTTTTACAATTAAATTTAGTAAAGAAGAAGATTTTTACTTATTTGATAAATATATGTACAATTTAGCAGTTGGACATGACTAACACTTTCACTTTCAGCCATATATAAACATATGCCTCAATATTCCTATGATGTTCTTACTACAAAGAGAAACTGGTACTAGAGACAGTAATTTCAAAGTAAACAAAAATGCATATATTTAGCACATTATAATAGCACATAATACTATGCATTATTAATATAGAATGGAAGTATTACAATTATATTAACTTGTCACCAAAATAGCTGTCAAGGTACAAGTGTGCATACTATTACTTTTTATATAAATCTTACCATTATAGAAATTTTAAAACAAAATTTTGCCTGCCCTTTTCCTTATCCATGTCCCCTTATAAACATGATAGCTTAAACTTTTCATCTCTTCTGATTATCTTGTATAGAGCTGGTCTAATCTAGTTACATATTGGCTAGAATTATATTCATATATATGCATAGATTAATTGTTTAGTCTAAATAGCATATACCAAACGTTTCCAATTTTAAAAGTTGGTTGTAAAACATTTTCTGTTGAATTTGTAAACTCAATGATACTTGTATGGAGAAACTAAATACATTTCATGTTTACTAGGTTGATGATATTCTGTAAGCACAATTAATAAATCATTTTGCAGATTCTGACTCCAAATGTGTGATTTTCATTTCTCCCTTTCAAGTGTGGCCTCATTTTGTCATGGCCATGTCCTGATCCATTGCTGTTGACTAATGTCCACAGAGAATGGCCTGTGTAGGCCATATCCTAATTCATCCTTTCTTAACAGTGTGCATTAAACTGCAAGACAATCCCAAAGAATGCTCAAACTACTGCACAATTGCACTGATTTCACACGCTAGTAAAGTAATGCTCAAAATTCTCCAAGCCAGGCTTCAGCAATACATGAACCATGAAATTCCAGATGTTCAAGCTGGTTTTAGAAAAGGCAGAGGAACCAGATCAAATTGCCACCATTCGCTGGATCATCAAAAAAAAAAAAAAAAAAGAGCTCCAGAAAAACATCTATTCCTGCTTTATTGACTATGCCAAAGCCTTTGAGTCTGTAGATCACAAAAAACTGTGGAAAATTCTGAAAGATATGGGAATACCAGACCACCTGATATGCCTCTTGAGAAACCTATATGCAGCTCAGGAAGCAACAGTTAGAACTGGACATGGAACAACAGACAGGTTCCAAAGAGGAAAAGGAGCATTCCAAGGCTGTATATTGTCACCCTGCTTATTTAATTTATATGCAGAGTACATCATGAGAAATGCCAGGCTGGAAGAAGCACAAGCTGGAATCAAGATTACCAGGAGAAGTATCAATAACCTCAGATAAGCAGATGACAGCACCCTTATGGCAGAAAGTGAAGAAGAACTGAAGAGCCTCTTGATGAAAGTGAAAGAGGAGAGTGAAAAAGTTGGCTTGAAGCTCAACATTCAGAAAATGAAGATCATGGCATCCAGTCCCATCATTTCAAGGGAAATAGATGGGTAAACAGTGGAAACAGTGTCAGACTTTATTTTTCTAGGCTCCAAAATCACTGCAGATGATGACTGCAGCCATAAAATTAAAATACACTTACTCCTTGGAAGGAAAGTTATGACCAATCTAGAAGGCAATGACAACCCACTCCAGTACTCTTGCGTGGAAAATCCCATGGATGGAGGAACCTGGGTGTCTGCAATCCATGGGGTCACACAGAGTTGGACACGACTGAAGTGACTTAGCAGCAGCAACAGCAGAAAGCATATTAAAAAGCAGAGACATTACACTTTGTCAACAAGGATCCATCTAGTCAAGACTATTGTTTTTCCAGTGGTCATGTATGGATGTGAAAGTTGGACTATAAAGAGGGCTGAGTGGACAAGAATTGATGCTTTTGAACTGTGGTGTTGGAGAAGACTTTTGAGAGTCCCTTGGACTGCAAGGAGATCCAACCAGTCCATCCAAAGGGAAATCAGTCCTGGGTGTTCATTGGAAGGACTGATGTTAAACCTGAAACTCCAGTATTTTGGCCACCTGATGCAAAGAGCTGACACATTAGAAAAGACCCTGATGTTTGGAAAGATTGAAGGCAGGAGGAGAAGGATACGACAGAGGATGAGCTGGTTAGATAGCATCACAGACTCAGTGGACGTGAGATTGGGTAAACTCCAGGAGTTGGTGATGGACAGGGAGGCCTGGCTTGCTACGGTTCATGGGTTCACAAAGAGTCGGACACGACTGAGCAACTGAACTGAGTGCACCTTGAATTCTTACAATCAATCAGTTCAGTTCAGTTCAGTTCAGTTCAGTCGCTCAGTTGTGCCCGACTCTGTGACCCCATGAATCGCAGCACGCCAGGCCTTCCTGTCCATCACCAACTCCTGGAGTTCACTCAGACTCGCGTCCAACGAGTCAGTGATGCCATCCAGCCATCTCATCCTCTGTCGTCCCCTTCTCCTCCTGACCCCAATCCCTCCCAGCATCAGAGTCTTTTGCAATGAGTCAACTCTTCGCATGAGGTGGCCAAAGTACTGGAGTTTCAGCTTCAGCATCATTCCCTCTAAAGAAATCCCAGGGCTGATCTCCTTCAGAATCAATAAATGTTATTAATATGTCTAGAAATGACAGTCTGTTTTTAAAATAGCATTGTAAGTCACTGCTTAGGTTGAATAAATCTTTTGAAATTAGCAGGAGACTATTTTCTGTAGGTGATGATTAAAGTTGCTGTTCTGGGAAAATGACAACATATAAGTTTATCTCCGGAAAGAAGGCCTAGGTGTTTTTTTTCCAATTAATGTCAGTGCATCTTGACCCTTCTGTTTACATGACAAATAACCAACATGGGTCTCATTTGTAGAACAATCAATTTTACAAGAGAGTATGACTAAAGGAAAGGCTATTGAAAGAATATGTCCTAGTGGCTGTCCTTCTTTTGCTCAAAGCACCGAGGTTCTTTTATCCTAAAAAATAACCCTGTCCCCTACCAATCCCACTTGGTAATAATGTGACCTTATTGTTGCTATTTTGTTAATGCAAAACTAAATCCCACCTGAGTGAATTTCTCCAAATATATATTCCTTTTTATCAATAATACAAATGCTCTTGAAAGTGAAGAGAGACAGTGTCTATGCTGACTTTCATATGAGACAAGGTTTAAAAACAAAAAGTAACAGATTTTCCCTGTAATAAGACAAGCCACAAACCTAAAAAAAAAAAAAAAATCCTCTAAAAATAGCACAACTGAGCTACTATTTTCCTGAAGACTGCATTTTAATATGATGTTAGGGAAATTTTAATTACTGCATCAGATGTATTAGTTTCAGCTTAATTGTATGCAGTGCATTTAATTATACGTTGGCTATTATTGGAATTTCACCAAGTCTAAATTGTGTAGGCATTGTGCCTACTACTGCCCATTTTCAAACACCAACTAAAAGAGCTCTAAGTGAACAAATACACTAAACAAATAAATAACACTTGGAAAACATTTCTTAAGCACCTGTTATAGAAAAATCATCAAAGGACATAATTGGAAGAAAAATTAGAAAGACTTATGTTTGTTGGTTTGCTGTTTTTTAGCTTCCTAGCATGTAGTACGTTGTTTGACCAGTTTTCAGTCAATAAATTTATTAAGCTAAACTATTAAAGACATGTATTGAGTATATTATCAGGGAACAATGCATGACAAATTTAATAATTCAGAAATTGCTTAATATAAGTTCTTACAAAACATAAAAGTTCCGCAAATATATATGACTTCTTCTGTTATTATTTTCTTCTTTTCAAAGATTTTTCTCTGAGTATAAATGGAGTTAAGAGTTTTTTGACAGGCAATTCTTAATTCATCCATTTTTGTGTATGTGTATGTTTTAATGATAGAATAAAACATAGGAGTTGTGTATGCTAAGAGATATTCTATAAAATAAAAACCAGAACCGTGATTTAAAAAAGTTTTGGTAGCAAAGATTATGGGGCTAAGAAATGCAATTAAAATTTAGTATGGATCAAGGTTAAGTACCATATTTCAGTCAAAAATAAATGACCTGTACCAGACTGCCTACCAAGGGTTTTACTTTACTGCAATCTGCATCATTTCACAAATATAGCAGCCGTCATAAAGTAAAGCTAGTCTAGGCTAGGTAGTAGAAGTCTGGGATTCATAACTACTGAAGTTCTACTTCTGGGAATCACATCTTGACTGTGTGTTTGAAGCTAATTTGCAAAACTGGACATTGTCAGATAAACGTATGTAAGAGATTAGAAATCTAATTTTAGTGTTAGATGGAAGGAAACAACCTGCAGCACTGGGAGAAAAACCAAACAAATCTGAAAACTACAGTATTAAATGAGACTGTTGGTTCATGACCTCAGTATTTTTCAGGTGAAATTTGCAACTGGCCCCAGGAAGGGCAAGGAGAAACCAAAGAAAGAGGCAGACCACTCCAGATTGGCCCTGAGCCGTTTCCCTAAACAAAAAAAATTTACACACAAGGCATTTTCAGATCTGGATCCATGAAGTAGATCTCTGCCCCAAACTACAAAAATCTTAAAAGAGTTTATATTGAACCTTTCACTGGGGTCTGTATTCAGATAGTTTTCAACAACACCTAAGAGTCTCAAGGTTTTGGCCTTGGAACTGGCTGCTAGTTTGGGAACAGAAGATGGGAGGTACGTTGTAAGAACAGTAGAAAGGGTCCAGCCCTTAGGTCAACTGGCAATCACATCTCCTCCTTGATCTTGTCTAACAAAACTGCTGCTTAGATTATCAGGCATGTCTGACTCTCTGTGGCCCCATGGACTGTAACCTGCCAGGATCATCTATGGGATTTCCCAAGCAAGAATACTGGAGTGGGTTGCCATTTCCCATTTCACAGAATCTTCCCAACCCAGAAATCGAACTTGTGTCTCTTGTGTCTCCTGCATTGGCAGGTGGATTCTTTACCACTAGCACCACCTGGGAAGCCCCCTCTAACAGAGATCTTCATATATTTAAAGGATTGCCCCAAGAGAAAGGAGAAGTTACTGTTCTGAGGTCATGGCTAGGACCAAGGTGATGAAGCTGTGGAAGTGGTTTTCTGCTGAAGGTGGGAACAGCTTTGCAATAATGAGAAAAATCATCAGTTGAGATGGGTCATCTTGTGAGAAAACGCTTTCAGTTATGAAGCACTGGCAATACTTATTACACTAAGTAAACATTGTACTGAATGTCTCCTGATGTTCCTTTAAAGCTAGGAATCTATGAGTAGTTTGCCCAAACACTGGACTGTTCCAGTCACATTTAAGTATATTGTGAACTCTTTTTTTGATTTGATCTTTTGTCATAAAAACTCAAAATTTTTCACTCTGCCTTTTCTTCCCAAGGTAACCATAGAGCACAATATTTTTAGTATAAATTGGAAGATGGTTAATTAAAGAAAAACCTTTGATGATTATCCTAAGCTAAAAAATGTGCAGTGTTTCATAACAATCTTTCAGTATTTAGATGTTCATTATATTACTAGTTCTCACATTCCAATGTGGTCTAGTATGATTTTTGAGTTTCCCAAGTGGCACAGTTGTAAACAATCCACCTGCAATGCTGGAGACACATGATATGCAGGTTCAGTACGTGGGTCAGGAAGACCCCCTGGAGAAAGAAATAGCAATCCACTCCATATTCTTGCCTGGAAAATTCTATGGACAGAGGAGCCTGGCAGCTAAAGTCCATGAGGTGGCAAAATTCAAACACGACTGAGCACACAGACTATAATTTTCATAGTGCTTTTTGCAGCTTCATGTTTCAACTTTATCAAAAAGATGTTTTTGTGTACTCCATGTCATGCAGTCTGCGCATGCATTTATTGCTGAATATTGCTTTTTTACAAATCAGTCCTAAAATATATAATTGTATATAGTGTTGATAAAAATCTTGACAATGGTCTTTGCCGGACACACTTATGAATCTGTAATTTGCATGACCACAATTTCCATAATATTGTATCACTAGTAGACAGCTATGGTAAGCTATAAAATATATAAGAGAATGCATTCATTTAAGGGTTTTACATTGATTAATTATTTGATGCTTCATTGATATCAAGTTGCAATATCAGTTGCACAGAATAATTCCTGGAGTTGGTAATTTCGTTTGCAAGTTAATTAAAATTTCTCTGAGAAATGTGCTTCAGCGAGAACCATGCAACTTTCTAACCACTGAGTGTTTTGGGTCTGGTTGGGCCAAAAGAGTTAGCTGAACACAATCCTCCTTCCTGGGATAGCACGTTTCTAGAATTAAAATGTAGAGAATGCTATACTTGAGTAGTAGCTCTTTGAAGATCCTTCAGAAATATTTGGCTGCCTGCATTTTAAATTAATAGTCATAACCCATCCTGTGAAAAATCCAATATTAAAAGAGGAAGCAAACATAGATGTTGAGGGGAGAATATTCTTGCCCAGTGTGTATTATTTGCTTCTAGTAATCTTTGTTTGTTTGAAGTTATTTGGATTTGCCAGGCCTTAGTTGTGGCACACAGGATCTCTGTCACCATGTGCAGCATACGGATCCAGTTCTCTGTCCAGGATTGAACCCTGGCCTCCTACTTTGGGAATGTGGAGTCTTAACCACCAGTTAAGTGCCGGTAGTCAGTGTTCTTTTTGATTCAGTTGGGTCTTAGAGAAAATGGAAAGAATTCCCATATGTTCAGTATTTTGGCAAAATGATCTGCAGATTTAAGTGACTCAGATTAGTTCTAAAGTGATCTTTGTATCTTCAGATCATTTTCAAGATGCTGTGTTTAAAGTGCTAGCTGGGTGTCTCTAGGTCACTGCCTGGAAAATCCATGGACGGAGGAGCCTGGTAGGCTGCAGACCATAGGGTCGCTAAGAGTCAGACACGACTGAGTGACTTCACTTTCACTTTTTACTTGCATGCATTGGAGAAGGAAATGGCAACCCACTCCAGTGTTCTTGCCTGGAGAATCCCAGGGATGGCGAAGCTTGGTGGGCTGCCGTCTATGGGGTCGCACAGGGTCAGACACGACTGAAGCAACTTAGCAGCAAACATTGTTAATGAAATCACTTCTTTTTTATTTATTTGTGTGTTAGTTGCCATATCTGGCTCTTTGTGACTCCATGGATTGTAGCTGGCCAGGCTGCTCTGTCAATGGAATTCTCCAGGCAGAAGTACCGGAGTAGGTTGATATTCCCTTTTAAGGGATCTTCCCACCCCAGGGGCCAAACCCAGGTCTCCTGGATTATAGGAAGATTCCCTACCTTCTGAATCACCAAGGAAGCCCTATTTGTTATTTATAGGGCTTTGTTAAAGTTTTTCCAATTTTATAAATGTTATGGATTGTTCTTTAATAATTTATCATGTATAAAATATTATGGGAAAATATGAAACAAGTGGAAAGGGAGAACATAAGTAGTAAAAAAGATATAATTAATCTACAATGTATTGTTTTGCATTGGAGGAATTTACAATGATTTTGGTGTCTGAAAATGTGAAAGAATAGCATTTTAATGCTATATTAGGTAAGTGGCAATTAGAATGAATATTTCATAAGTTATAAATCTATGTCTGGCATGCAGAAAAATTATTATAAAATGTATGTTCCTAGTTGCTCAAAATTATCCAAGCTAGGCTTCAGCAATACGTGAACAGTGAACTTCCTGATGTTCAAGCTGGTTTTAGAAAAGGCAGAGAAAGCAGAGATCAAATTGCCAACATCTGCGGGATCATGGAAAAAGCAAGAGAGTTTCAGAAAAATATGTATTTCTGCTTTATTGACTATGCCAAAGCCTTTGACTGTGTGGATCACAATAAACTGTGGAAAATTCTAAAAGAGATGGGCATACCAGACCACCTGACCTGCCTCTTGAGAAACCTATATGCAGGTCAGGAAGCAACAGTTAGAACTGGACATGGAACAACAGACAGGTTCCAAATAGGAAAAGGAGTATGTCAAGGTTGTATATTGTCACCCTGCATATTTGACTTATATGCAGAGTACATCATGAGAAACTCTGGACTGGAAGAAACACAAGCTGGAATCAAGATTGCTGGGAAAAATGTCAGTAACCTCAGATAAGTAGATGACACCACCCTTATGGCAGAAAGTGAAGAGGAACTAAAAAGCCTCTTGATGAAAGTAAAAGCGGAGGGTGAGAAAGTTGGCTTAAAGCTCAACATTCAGAAAACGAAGATCATGGCATCTGGTCCCATCAGAAATAGATGGGGAAAAAGTGGATACAGTGTCAGATTTTATTTTGGGGGGCTCCAAAATCACTGCAGATGGTGACTGCAGCCATGAAATGAAAAGACGCTTACTCCTTGGAAGAAAAGTTATGACCAACTTAGATAGCATATTGAAAAGCAGAGACATTACTTTGCCGACTGATGTCCATCTAGTCAAGGCTATGGTTTTTCCTGTGGCCATGTATGGATGTGAGAGTTGGACTGTGAAGAAGGCTGAGTGCCGAAGAATTGATGCTTTGGAACTGTGGTATTGGAGAAGACTCTTGAGAGTCCTTTGGATTGCAAGGAGATCCAACCAATCCATTCTGAAGGAGATCACCCCTGGGATTTCTTTGGAAGGAATGATGCTAAAGCTGAATCTCCAGTACTTTGGCCACCTCATGCGAAGAGTTGACTCATTGGAAAAGACTCTGATGCTGGGGGGGATTGGGGCAGGAGGAGAAGCGGACGACAAAGGATGAGATGGCCGGATGGCATCACTGACTCGATGGACGTGAGTCTGAGTGAACTCCGGGAGTTGGTGATGGGCAGGGAGGCCTGGCGTGCTGCGATTCATGGGGTCACAAACAGTCGGACACGACTGAGTTACTGAACTGAACTGAGTCCATGTTATATATAACACTATATATAGTATATATTATACAATTTGTGAAGAAATTTCTGAAAATAAAGTGAATCCTGTAAGCGGCTGAATATAGCAAAGTGAAAATATTTAAATAGTTCAATCAAAAATAAAAATATTGGGTACTTGCTTAATACCAGCTATTGCATTAGATATTAGTTTTAGAAAAGCACATAAAATTAATACACTCACTTCACTCAGAAGGTTTCAATCTGAAGATAAAAAGACACATATCAAAACAAATATAAAAACATATGGTTCAGGCTATGATTGCAGGCATTAAAGTGTTTTACAAAAGCACTGAAAAAGGACATCTGAAAAAATGAGACAAGGTGAAAATGTGGTCACTGAACACATTTTTGAAATACTAATACTAAACTGTGACATAAAGGTCTTGTCAGGGTTAGCATGGAATTGGTGAGTTTGATAATAATTTATAGAGTGATGGAGATGAGTGAATACAATATGGCAACAAGGAAAGAGGGCTTCCCAGGTGGCTCAGTGGTAAAGAATACACCTGCCAATGCAGGAGACCTGGATTCTATTCCTGGATTTGGGGAAGATCCTCTGGAGAAAGAAATGACAACTGACTCCAATATTCTTGCCAAGAAAGTTCACTGGACAGAGGAACCTGGCAAACTACAGTTCATTGTGTCCCAAAAGAATCAGACACAACTTAGTGACTAAACAACAACAACAAGTGAGGAAAAAGTTATCATTAACAGCCCTTTGGAAGAATGGAATCACCCCTTGTGGCTGGACAATGAGCTCTGTTGAGGTGGTTGTGGCTAAGGTCAGGCTTATAGAGATAAGCAGGACCTAGATCCCACAGAATCTGAAGAGCTGGATCTGTGGTGGTTTCTCTTTTCTTCAAGTACCTAAAGGTGCTTCTTACTTAAAGGGAATGATCGCTGTACCTTCCCTATGTCTTGTGATTTTGCTCCCAGTATTGATTCCTACTAAGTTAACTTTGATGTCTTGGTCTCAGTACTTGCCTGTCCAGCTCTAATTGATTTCTAACCCTCAACTTCAAGCAGATGTTTCAAGTCTCTGTTTTCAAAATGAAATGGTATCTGCAAACTAAATCAGTATGCTATAATATTATCCATTTTATTGATGAAAATATTGAACTATAAACATTCTCATACCTTTGGGAGCCAGTTAAAGAAATAATAAAACTGATGGGCTAACAAATCAATGGTAAAAAATGTCATAATGTGGCTTTATGAAAATATGTGCAAAATGTGTTATCATTGGCCTATTTAGCCATTATTCCAAAAATCTCTTACAGCAGTTTTGTCTAAATAATGCGTTATAAATGCATACCATTCTACCTTGATTTCACCTTATTTACAGGCCTTCAAAATATGCTAAATCTTAGAAATTTTATTATGCTCTGTAATACCAGTTCTAAGATTTATATGCATATATTTTTTACATGCAGAATTAAAAGAAAACCTATCATTTATTTTCCAGTCTTTGACAACCATGAGTTCACTTACTTCTGGGACTCCAGCCAGGAGGATGATGATATTCAAATAACATTGTTTCCCTGTTGTTATATTTATTATTCAATTAATTTTTGATGCTTTCATCTCCTATGGGCAGGAGTAGTAAGAAATCCCTTAATTACTTTCTATTTCATTTAGAGCTACTTTGGGTAATCTTAGAAAACACATTCTAATTAAGAAACTTAAGAAAAAATAACTAGATTAAACCTGTGCTCCTTAATCACTGCTGAAAATATGAGTCAGTAAAACACTGATAATGAAATTATTCAATACTTGGTATTAAACTCTTTTTAGTTTTATGATTTTTGATGTTTCGTTTTTATGCATACATGTAATTTAAAACTGCTACCCTTGTGGCTCAGTGGTAAAGAATTTTCCTGCCAATGCCAGGGATGCAGATTCAGATCCTGGGTCGGGGAGATCCTCTGGAGAAGGGAATGGAAACCCACTCCAGTATTCTTGGTTGGAGAATTCCATGGACAGAGGAGGCTGGTGGCTTACAGTGCAAGGGGTCACAAAAGAGTTAGACAAGACTTAGCGACTAAATAACAACAATTTAAGACTATGATAAAGAAATTTTGAATTTCTTCCAATGAGTTTAATTGCTATGATATTTCTTAAGTATCTTGGTCCATTCCTGATGACAATAATTACAGACAAAGGGTAATTATTAATATACTTTTTCTTCTTTAAAAATGAAAATATTTTAATAACAACATAATTGATTGTATATTAATTTTTATATATTTGATCAGATTTCTGCAAATTTCATTTCATGAATTTCATGTCCATTTCATGGATATGAAGGCTCCTAGGTCATAAATCCTTAGCTTCATATTTTAAGTACGTTAAAAATGAGTTTAATTATTCATTCTGTAATATAGATAAAAAGTTACTCAGGTTCATATATTTGAAATAATCCACAGTGTTCCTCAGAGCATACTTACATAAGTATTTGACAAAGGCAAATAATGCAATACAGCAAGTGGAGTATTCAGGCAAATTTGGGGTGGTCCAAGAAACTTGTAGGCAGAATTCCGCCAGGGCGTTCTTATTCTCACAAAAACTTGAATCTTGAAATTGTACCAACAACATATTTGTGATGAATTTGCCTTGGAGACAACTCAACGAGGCATGTTCCCTGTAAGGGCCTATATGCTCCTTTAGCCCTGTACCCTAGACAGGCTAGAAAGTTAAAGCATAAATGATGCAGTTAGTTAAGACTTTCCAAGAATACTCTCAGACTCAAAGATTTATTAGAACTCCTAAGATACAGAGAAGCTGTTATACAGTAAAAACAATATTAATACAGTAAAAGTATACAGATTTAAATAAACAAAGAGAAAATGCACATGGGATAAAGTCTGGGGGAAACCAAACACAACTTTTCCACTTGCCCTCCCCAAGTGGAATTCTGTTTATATCTCCCAGAAGTGATATGTGATAACATGTGTAAAGTGTTCTTAACCAGGGAATCTGATCTGAGTCTGGATATTCAACATATTTATTGGGAGTTAACCATTTGTACCATTTCGCTGATGCAATGAAATTCGATACATTTCGCTAATGATCGCTGGATGATCGAAAAAGCAAGAGAGTTCCAGAAAAACATGTATTTCTGCTTTATTGACTATGCCAAAGCCTTTGACTGTGTGGATCACAAAAATCTGTGGAAAATTCTAAAAGAGATGGGCATAGCAGACCACCTGACCTGCCTCTTGAGAAACCTATATGCAGGTCAGGAAGCAACAGTTAGAACTGGACATGGAATGACAGACTGGTTCCAAACAGGAATAGGAGTATGTCAAGGCTGAATATTGTCACCTGGTTATTTAACTTATATGCAGAGTACATCATGAGAAACTCTGGACTGGAAGAATCACAAGCTGGAATCAAGATTGCTGGGAGAAATATCAATAACCTCAGATATGCAGATGATGCCACCCTTATGGCAGAAAGTGAAGAGGAACTAAAGAGCCTCTTGATGAAAGTGAAAGAGGACAGTGAGAAAGTTGGCTTAAAGTTCAACAGTCAGAAAACAAAGATCATGGCATCTGGTCCCATCACTTCATGGGAAATAGAGGGGGAAACAGTGGAAACAGTGTCAGACTTTATTTTTGGGGGCTCCAAAATCACTGCAGATGGTGACTGCAGCCATGAAATTAAAAGATGCTTATCCTTGGAAGAAAAGTTATGACCAACCTAGATAACATATTGAAAAGCAGAGACATTACTATGCCGACTAACGTCCGTCTAGTCAAGGCTATGGTTTTTCCAGTAGTCATGTATGGATGTGACAGTTGGACTGTCAAGAAGGCTGAGCACTGAAGAATTGATGCTTTTGAACTGTGTTGTTGGAGAAGACTCTTGAGAGTCCCTTGGACTGCAAGGAGATCCAACCCGTCCATTCTGAAGGAGATCAGCCCTGGGATTTCTTTGGAGGGAATGATGCTGACGCTGAAACTCCAGTACTTTGGCCACCTCATGTGAAGAGTTGACTCACTGGAAAAGACTCTGATGCTGGGAGGGATTGGGGGCAAGAGGAGAGGGGATGACAGAAGATGAGATGGCTGGATGGCATTACTGACTCAATGGACTTGAGTCTGAGTGAAATCCAGGAGATGGTGACTGACAGGGAGGCCTGGTGTGCTGCGATTCATGGGGTCACAAAGAGTCGGACACGACTGAGCAACTGAGCTGAACTGAACTGAATCATTTGTACATTATTGATCTCAGTTTGTTAGACTGTAGCCCCCAGAACAACAATAACAAAATAAGGCATTCACCATAGATACTATACCATAAACTCTTTGGTCAGATTAGTATAGAACCTCTTGATGAGGGTGAAAGAGAAAAGTGAAAAATCTGATCTGAAAGTCAACTTAGTTAAAAACTAAGATCAGGGCATCTCCGCCCATCACGTCATGCAAATAGAAGGGGAAAAAGTGGAAGCAGTGACAGATTTTATTTTTTGCGGCCCCCAAATCATTGCAGATGGTGACTGCAGCCATAAGATTAAAACATACTTGCTCCTTGGAATAAAGCTATGACAAACCTAGACACGATGTTACAAAGCAGAGACATCACTTTACTAACAAAGGTCTGTATAGTGAAAGCTATGGTTTTTACAGTAGTCATGTATGGATGTGAGTCGGACCATAAAGAAAGCTGAGTGGGGAAGAATTGATGCCTTCAAATTGTGGTGCTGGAGAAGGCTCTTGAGAATCCCTTGGACTGCAAGGAGATCAAACCAGTCAATCCTAAAGGAAATCAATTTTGAATATTCATTGGAAGGACCGATGCTGAAGCTGAAGCTCCAATACTATGTCCACCTAATGCAAAGAGCCACCTTATTGGAAAAGACCTGCTGCTGGGAAAGATAGAGGCAAAAGGAGAAGTGGGCAACAGAGGAAAAGATGGTTATATAGCATCACTGATCAATGGACATGAATTTGATAAACCTCCCAGAGATAGTGGAGGATGGCGGTAGGGTGGGATGGGGGGCATGACCCTGACGTGCCACAGTCCATGGCGTAGCAAAGAGTCGAGTGATTGAAGTGACTGAACAACAGAAAATGAGCCCAAAGGCCACAGGTGAAAACACACACACACACACATACACACGCACACACACACACACACACACACACACACACACACTATTAGGCAAAATATTTCAAAGGCTTAGAGCTCATCCCTCAGAAGTCTGACAAGGTCAGTAGTAAAGATAGGCCTGTCATGAGACTGTGCAAGACTTGAACAAACCAGGCCTGTTGAATTAAATTTTTCCTACACACAAATATTCTTCAACAAATAATTTTCAAGGTAAGATAAAGACCTTGAAGAGGAATTGATATATTAAAAACAACTTAAAGGCAAATTAACCTACCTCTATGTGTATGTTTTATCTAAAGCACTTTAGAAACAAACAACCAAATTTTCTTTTTTTTTTTAGATTTGTTCAAGGGAATCATTAATTTTATATTATGGCACATTTCACATGAAATTGGTGTTTTTAAAAGCCATTGGTGCTAATTTTAAAATGACTATTTTAGCATGAAAGTAAATATAACTTTCCTTTTTTCTCTAATTCTAGATTGCATTATTATGTTTAATTCACATTTTGGGTTGATGATTTTTTATTCCTTCTATTCATGTCAGGAGCACTTAGAGCAGCAAAACATTAGTTTTCTGAAATTCTCTCCTCTTCTACATGCAGATATATTAAAGTACTCTGCTGTTTATCTATATTTGTTTATTGCTTTTCTGTATTTCTATTTCTTTTCTCTATTCCTCAGATCTTGTTCTCACAAGTGGATGTTTTCCAAGATTTTGTCAGAATTTATCTTCTGAATATATTTCTTAACAGTTTCCCTATCTACCCCCAGATGTTCTTTCTGTGCTCTTTTTCCAATTTTTCAACTTTCCTTTGACTATTTCATGCTTATTATCCAGTATTAACTTGATTTTAATATGGATGAAACTGACCTAATTACATTATGGTTTAAACTAGAACCTCATCATGTTCCTCTTAATTTTCATCATGATAATATGTTTGTCCAGGTCTCCTAGGCTATAAAATATATGGTTATAATTTGACTTATTCTCTTCCTTACCTACCATGTTTAATTAATCAGTAATCCTAACATCATTTTAATCTTCATTTGCTCCTCTTTCTGTGACCTCTCTCCACTCTATTCATCAGCCCTACCTACAATTTCAGCTTATCATTAGATCATGTTGGCCGCTTATTAATTAATAGGTTTTTTAGTAGTCTTTTTTACATGCCATTTGGGCTTTCCTGTTGGCTCAATGGCAAAGAATCCACCTGCAATGCAGGAGACACAGATTCGGTTTGTAGGTCAGTATGATTTGAACTGTGATGTTGGAGAGAACTCTTGAGATTCCCTTGGACTGCAAGGAGATCCAACCAGTCCATTCTAAAGGAGATCAGCCCTGGGTGTTCTTTGGAAGGAATGATGCTAAAGCTAAAACTCCAGTACTTTGGCTACCTCATGAGAAGAGTTGACTCATTGGAAAAGACTCTGATGCTGGGAGGGATTGGGGGCAGGAGGAGAAGGGGACGACAGAGGATAAGATGGTTGGATGGCATCACCGACTCGATGGACATGAGTTTGGGTAAACTCCAAGAGTTGGTGATGGACAGGGAGGCCTGGCATGCTGCAATTCATGGGGTCGCAAAGAGTCGGACATGACTAAGCGACTGAACTGAACTGAAGATTCCCCTGGAGAAGGGAATGGGTATGCATTCCCGTATTCTTGCCTGGGGAATTTCATGGACAGAGGAGCCTGGTAGGCTACATGGGCTCCATGGGCTTGCAAAGGGTCAGACACAACTGAGGGGCTTGCACTTACTTTTTTTCTGTGTCATTTATCTAAGACTCTATGTCTTCAACACCACTCTCACCCCTGACCTGAACCCAGAGGTGCTACTCTTCAGAACAAAAATGCAAATTCCTTTGCATGTCATGTAATGTGTTCAACCATTTGTCCACAGTTGACCCTTTTATCATAACACCCTGTGCTGTGCTTAGTCACTCAGTCATTTCCGACTCTTTGTCACCCCATGGGCTGCAGCCTACCAGGATACTCTGTCCAGGCAAGAATACTGGATTGGGTTGACATGCCCTCCTCCAGGAGACCTTCCCAATCTTGGGACTGAACCTAGATTTCCCACATTGCTGGCAGATTCTTTACTCTGTGAGCCACCAGGGAATCCCTGACCCTCCCTAATCTTGTCTTAATATTAATCTTAATATTAATCTCTTAATATTAATCTTGTCTTAATATAATAATCTTAATATTATTCCTTCACTGTATACTTTTTCCTACTTTTTCTTCTAGTCTCTACATTTGAATGTGTGTGAAAGTGAAAAAAGTAAATTTAAAGTTATAAATACTAGCAATTTCATATTCTTGTCTAGGGAAGACTTGGCTGTCTTTGATGTCATCCTTTTTCATGAGCAAGAAATAGCTGGATTATTAGGTTTGATGAAAATATGATTTGGGATCCATACAACCTCTTTCTGTGAGACACATATTTTTGTCACTCTTAGATCAGTGGTTGTTGTTTTGGTATATTTTTCATCTCGTGATAGATTGGTCCCCATTTGCAGTTGACAGAACTCAGATGAACACATCTCAAGAATTCTGGCTAGTATTCCCTTTCACATTCTTATGTCTTAGATATCTTTGTTTACTTGTTTATTGTATTTTTGGAAACAAAGTCCATTGAACAGACAGATGAAAAAATAGAAAAATCAAAAATTGTTCAGACTGTTTTCCTGATCCATTCCTATTGCTCTTGTTATTTATACAATTGTCATTTGTGTGTCAGTGTTGTTGTTTTTTTAATTACCACATTGTTTAATATTTATAATTTACTTCTAATAAGTAAAAATAAAAGACACACCAGCTGCTGCTACCTCTAATTTGCTTCAGTCGTGTCCAACTCTGTGAAACCCCATAGATAGTACCCAACCAGGCTCCACTGTCCCTGGGATTCTCCAGGCAAGAACACTGGAGTGGGTTGCCATTTCCTTCTCCAATGCATAAAAACTATTAATTACTGAGTATCTGCCTTCATTCAAAATTTCCTGATATAAATACTGGCTTATATTTAGAGTATAACATTTAATAATTCAAAAATCAAATTAGTTGAATATGCATGAATACATATAGTTTTGCCCTTTACTTTTTATTTACATGGTATACCCATATCTTACTAGGAAAAATTCTAAGCTGGAAGAATCCTCCTCTGTGTATAGTAGCATTTACTTATTTCTAAATTCCTGTCATTTTATGTAAACTTCAGGAGATGACACAGACGAAAGTTCTTTTTTGATGATAGTGCCAACAGCATCAGATAAAAATTCTTCTAGCACCTACACTACAGACAAACTCATTGTGTCCTATCTTATTTATTCTGGGTTATATAAGCGAACCCTAAAATAAAGTACAAAGTATGTTGCTATCTCAGTATTTTCTAATATGCTTGGAAAAATTTATTAAGTATATTTGAATGCAATGAATTTTATAGTTATTTCTACTTGGCTAGTCTCAGTAAAATATAACTTTATATTCATAGTGTAAGAAAAAAAGGAAAATAATTGTAACTCTCAAATCACATAGAGCTAGGTAATAATTAAAAATGCAATAATCACAACAAATATATTTCTAAAGTAAATTACCTTAATTAAGCGATTTTCTTAGTAAAATTGATACACCTTTATTTTAGTTTCATATTTATGCAAATTCAAAGTAAAATGTAAAGAATGTGCTTTTGACAATGTCTGTATAATTTCCAATTATTTATCAGGCTTGTTAAGGTGACACTCCAAAGTGAATTGTCAGGTTGTAGCTAATACAAGGAGGGTTATGGCTGAAAATATGTTAGTTAGACAACCACAGATTTCTAGGTTGTCTATAACATTAATTAGACATATTCAAATCCAGTATTCTTGCCTGGAGAATCCCAGGGATGGGGGAGCCTGATTGGCTGCCGTCTATGGGGTCGCACAGAGTCGGACACGACTGAAGCGACTTAGCAGCAGCAGCAGCAGCACACAAATTATTCACTTATTATAAAAGTATTGGATATCTCCAACTTAAAGAAAATAAAATATAAGCTAAGTGATATACTCAGGGATGTTTTTTCTGCCAAATATTTATGGTCTGCTGAAAAACTTACTTTTGCCTTCAGGTTCAGAGGATTCAACAGCAAAATAACCATTCTACACATACATACACAATAAATGAGGAAATTTATTATGTTATTAATAGTAGTAAGTAACAGTGGGGGCTTCCCAGGGGTGCAGTGGTAAAGAATGTGCCTGCCAATGGAGGAGACACAAGAGATATTAGTTCGATCCCTGAGTTGAAAAGATCCTCTAGAGTAGGAAATGGCAACCCATTTCAATATTCCTGCTTGGGAAATTCCATGGACAAAGGAACATGGTGGGCTAAAGTCCATGGGTAGCTGAAGAGTCAGACATGATTGAGCATATAACCCTCCCTTCCCTAGCATGTTACAGTATGAGGACAAGTAATTGTTTTTATTGTTCAGTCAGTAAGTGATGTCCAGCTCTTTGCAGTTCCACAGACTGCAATCATGCCTGGCTTGCTTGTCCTTCACTGTCTCCTGAAGTTTGCTCAAATCCATGTCTATGGAGTCAGTGATGCTGTCTAATAATATCATCCTCTGCCACCCACTTCTCCATTTGCGTTCAATCTTTCCCAGCTTCAGGGTCTATTCCAATGAGTTGACCTTTCACATCAGGTGGCCAAAGTATTGGAGCTTCAGCTTCAGCATCAGTCCTTCCAATGAATATTCAGGGTTTATTGCCTTTAAAATAGACTGCTTTGATCTCCTTGCTGTCCAAGGGACTCTCAAGGGTCTTCTGAGAACCACAGTTAGAAAGTGTCAATTCTTTGGTGCTCAGGCTTCTTTATGGTCCCACTCTCACATCCATGCATGACTAATGGAAAAATCATTGCTTTGACTGTATACAAGTAATAGAGAGATTTGTATATACATATATATATATATATACACACACATACATCACCATATTGGGGAAAATACCTACAGTCACATTCAACCAATACTGGGAAATCCCTAGAACAGCAATCTGGAATCCCCAAGTAACATTTCCTGGGCTATGCATCTACTCCACATGTGAATGAACTCAGAGTGCTGCCCAAAGGAATCCTGCCTTTATTACCAAGCTGCAAGCTGATAATCACCAACTTTCATGCAAATAAAGCTCTGGCTATTATGTTAAATTCGTGCATCCCTAGTTATTAGTCACTAAGTTGTGTCTGACTCTTTGGAACCTCATGGACCATAGCCCACCAGACAGATTCCTCTGTTCATGGGATTCTCCAGGCAAGAATACTAGAATGTGTTGCCATTGTCTTTTCCAGGGGGGTCTTCCTGTCCTATGGATCGAACCTGCATCTCCTGCATTGCAGGAGGATTATTTATCTCTGAGTCACCAGGGAAGCCCTCCTTGTGACTTGTGTGGGTGGTGAGATTTCAAGCCCTGGGTTTGAAATTTCCCTAGAGGAGAAATGGCAAAGCACTCCAGTATTCTTGCCTGGAAAATCCTTGTGATGTACTCCCTTCATTATCTGTCGGTTCCAAGACCTACTTTCACTGTTTCTGCTGGCCAACTGCTTGGTATGGAACATCTTTCAGCATCTCTGTTAGGCAATGGCCTATTACTGTTGCTGAGGCCTGGACAAGACTACTACTTCTATTAATTTCCCCAACAATATTTTAATGAACATTACAAATGGATATTACATATCCCTAATTGATATACAGAAAATGTTTTGAAATTTTGTGAGAGTTGCATGAGAAGTTTTTAAAATCTGAAAGTAGAATTTTCTTTTTCTGGTTGCACCTTCACTGTCTCATGACTGCACACACTCCAACCTCCTGCTTTCAATGTAATAACTTGAAGAGAATTTTCTATAAGACTTAGATTATGTTTCAAGGAACCCATTTAATTGAGAGTTTTAGAAATAAAAATAAGAGACAAAACAATCTATACAGACATAAAGTTTCATGAACTATATCCCCCAAATATGGAAATGCTTGAAAAATTACTCTTTTATTTACATCTATTTAAGACCACTCAACTGTCTTAATTTTCTACTCATCAAAATCTCAGATTAAATATGAAATCTATCACATTATATTATAGAGATATGAAAGCAATCTCTTAATACTCAGCCACTGGGCATGTCATAGTATATCAAGTAACAAAAAATTTATAAAAGTATATGCTTATGCATAGTTTTCTACTGTATATGGCATCCAGTCCAATCACTTCATGCCAAATAGATAGAGAAACAATGGAAACAGTGAGAGACTTTATACTTGGGGGCTGCAAAATCACAGATGGAGACTGTAGCCGTGAAATTCAAAGGTACTTGCTCCTTAGAAGAAAAGCTACGACCAACCTAGACAGCACATTAAGAAGAAGTGAATCCCCTTGTGTGTAAAGTAAAATAAACTAAAAAAATAAAATTAAATTAAATAACAGTAAAATTAAAAAAAAAAAAGAAGCAGAGATATTATTTTGCCAACAAAGTTTCATCTAGTCAAAGCTATGGTTTTTCCAGTAGTCATGTATGGATGTGAGAGTTGAACTATAAAGAAAGCTGAGCAGTGAAGAATGCTTATGAACTGTGGTGTTGGAGAAGACTCTTGAGAGTCCTTGGACTGCAAGGAGATCAAGCCAGTCCATCCTAAATGAAATCAGTCCTGATTATTCATCAGCAGGACTGATGCTGAAGCTGAAACTCCAATACTTTGGCCACCTGAGGTGAAGAACTAATTCATTTGAAAAGACCCTGATGCTGGGAAATCTTGAAGGAAGCAGGAGAAGGGGACTTCAGGGGATAAGATGGTTGGATGACATCAATGGCTCGATGGACATGAGTTTGAACAAGCTCTGGAAGTTCGTGATGGACAAGGAAGTCTGGCAAGCTGCAGTCCATGGGGTTGCAAAGAGTTGGACACGACTGAGAAACTGAACTGACTGACTGTATATGTTGATATATACAACTGCGTGCATAATTGATATACAAATGCATAATTAATTCATGATTAATTCTAAATCATATTTAATTAATGAGCACATAATTGAATAAGAATTGAGTAGCTTTTATGAACTTCGTACAGAATATTAAAGCTTTCCTAGGTAAAATAGAAAAAGTTATTTCATATTTTTTGAGAATTTGTGTAACTTGAATGAGTAAAATATTATTTTATGTAAGTTCATTAAAAAATGAAACTGCAGCATTTAAAATCAGATTATTTTGACTACTTAATCATTATTGACTTCCCTGGTGGCTCAGATGGTAAAATAATCTACCTGAAATATAGGAGACCTGTATTAGATCCCTCAGTTGGGAAGATGCCCTGGAGAACAGAGTGGATACCCACTCCAGTATTGTTGCCTGGAGAATTCCCTGGACAGAGGAGTCTGGTGGACTGTAGTCCATGGGGTTGCAAAGAGTTGGACATGACTGAGTGAGTTTCACACAATCATTATTCCAAAGAAGTGAAGGATATAGAATATTTAACAACAACCAAGACTGAATAAATTTGATAGTTCTGGTTGAGTCAAGCAAATGAAATACTGTAATAGTTCATTGGTTTATTATAAGAAACAGGTTTTACATGCAAGTGAGAGAATACAGGATAGTGAGTCATTTACTCCTTCAGCCTGAAGGAGCAGGTGGAGTAGGTGGAGAAGATGGACCTATGAAAGAGCCTGGAATGTAGAACCTGGGGGAAGTGGCTTAATAAATCACTTCATTTGATCACCATGACATCCAGAAAAAAAAAAAGAAAGTAGAGGATAAGCTTGAAAAGCCATTTTACCTGGCCACTAAAATGCTGATATGGTGGCTGAAAGAAGTCAGAGGATCCAAAATATTTACCACAATGTCTGGAAAGGACACACTGAGAGACTAACTCACTACCATGTAAGATGCCCACCAAGTCTCCAAATAACAGTGTCTCATCCTGACCACCTTCCAAATCTTGGGCAAGTTCTTTCACCAGCAAACTTTAATTTAGGACTCTGTGAAAAGGGGGTTCAGGAAATGAAAACTGGCTTCTCCTTTGCAGTGCTGGCCATGTCTTAAAAGTGGGATATTGTAGTTCAAATTTGACAGCTATCAACCCAGAATAGGCCACCTGTTTGTCGACTCAGCATCAATTCCATCTGCTTTATTTCTGCTAACTTCCACACACAGGTGATAATATCATACTTCTGCTTAGTCCGATGAATTATCTCTTCTGCATAATAGCCGACATCAGTTAGGATTAAATTCAAGAAATAAATCAGTGGAGCATTGTACGAGTGTGTGTGTATCACTGTAATTACATGCACATTTAGATTTAGAGGGACACTTTATTACAACTAATCAGTTTACAAAATTGCAGAGGCTGGCTAAGCCAGTGTGAAGTTCTATAAAGGATAGATAAGGAAGGGAAGATCAGGATCGAAGTGGAACCTTGTGAACTCCTGCAGAAACTTCTTGCTTCCTGAGCAGAATCAGGGAGATCCAGAAGAAGGGAGAGCATCCACAGGCCTAAATGTAGACTCAGTTGCTGTTTGGAGGCTGTTAGCCTTTCAGTTCGGTTCAGTCACTCAGTCATGTCCAACTCTTTGTAACACCGTGAACCACAGCATGCCAGGCCTCCCTGTCCATCACCAACTCCCGAAGTCCACCCAAACCCACGTCCATTGACTTGATGATGCCATCCAACCATCTTATCCTCTGTCGTCCCCTTCTCCTCCTGCCCTCAACCTTTCCCAGCATCAGGGTCTTTTCAGATGAGTCAGCTCTTCACATTAGGTGGCCAAAGTATTGGAGTTTCAGCTTCAGCATAAGTCCTTCCAATGAACACCCAGGACTGATGTTCTTTAGGATGGACTGGTTGGATCTCCTGGTAGTCCAAGGGACTCTCAAGAGTCTTCTCCAACACCACAGTTCAAAAGCATCAATTCTTCAGCACTCTGCTTTCTTTATACTTCAAATCTCACATCCATACGTCACCACTGGACAAACCATAGCCTTGACTAGACGGATCTTTGTTGACAAAGTAATGCCTCTGCTTTTTAATATGCTGTTTTGGTTTGTCAGAGCTTTTCTTTCAAGGAGAAAGCATCTTTTAATTTCATGGCTGCAATCACCACCTGCAGTGATTTTGGAGCCCAGAAAAATAAAGTCAGCCACTGTTTCCACTGTTTCCTCATCTATTTGCCACGAAGTGATGGGACCAGATGCCATGATCTTAGTTTTTGAACTGTTGAGCTTTAAGCCAACTTTTTCACTCTCCTCTTTCACTTTCATCAAGAGGTTCTTTAGTTCTTCTTCACTTTCTGCCATAAGGGTGGTGTCATCTACTTATCTGAGGTTATTGATATTTCTCCCAGAAATCTTGATTCCAGCTTGTGGTTCCTCCAGCCCAGCATTTCTCATGATGTACTCTGCATATAAGTTAAATAAGCAGGGTGACAATATATAGCCTTGGCATACTCCTTTTCCTTATTTGGAACCAATCTGTTGTTCCATGTCCATTTTTTACTATTGCTTCCTGATTTGCATATAGGTTTTTTCAAGAGGCAGGTCAGGTGGTCTGGTATGCCCATCTCTTGAAGAATTTTCCACAGTTTATTATGATCCACACCGTCAAAGGCTTTGGCATAGTCAATAAAGCTGAAATAGATGTTTTTCTAGAACTCTCTTGCTTTTTCGATGATCCAGCGGATGTTGGCAATTTGATCTCTGGTTCCTCTGCCTTTTCTAAACCCAGCTTGAACATCTGGAAGTTCATGGTTCTTGTACTGGTGAAGCCTGGCTTGGAGAATTTCAAGCATCACTTTACTAGCATGGGAGATGAGTGCAATTGTACGATAGTTTGAGCATTCTTTGGTATTGCCTTTCTTTCCGACTGGAATGAAAACTAACCTTTTCCAGTCCTGTGGCCACTGCTGAGTTTTCCAAATTTGTTAGGCTTTAAGAGAAGCCTAAACTGCTCTGGAGGTCATATAGAAAGGAAATAATTTCCAGGATTAGATGATACTTATCCATTGTCATAAAACAGGTTGTTTTGTTACATGAAGAGACCATCCTTAGAAAAGCACCTGCAATTGAAGTAACTGCTTGAGTACATTTATGATGTTATTCTGTGGACCTATGATAATCCAAGGTTATTTCCAAAACTTTGATAGTGGCACTGACTTCTCCAGTCTTCTCAGTTATATGGTATTTTGGGGGTGATTATTTGTCCAGGGAACAGCTCACACATCACAGATCAGAGAATCAAGATGGGGATGTTGCCCACTACTGACCTCAGTTTCACTATGCATTCTTTGACAGGGAAAATAATCTAAGGGTAGGTACTCAAAACTTATGGACACTACTGTAAATTGTAGTCAGCCTCATAGTCCATTGTTCACTTGTTCACTATGAACCAGACTTTGCCTTCAAGATCACAATAATATTCTCTTTTCCCAGAAGTCATAGTATTATTATATTCCCTAATTTTTTTTTAACTTAGCTAACAGCCACATTAAATTTAAGAAAGGTATGTTTCATAAATTTATACATATGTGTGTGTGTGTGTATGGGTAAACAATGTATAAAATTTTATATGTAAACATCATATAAAATAAAACATTTGTTTATTTAATTTAGCCTCTATTGTTTAGCAGAAAATATCTATGTATATTATTCATCTTGTACCTGGGAAACATGGTTTCTAACCAAAGTGCCTGGCTGTAGAATTTTCACTCAAATTTCTATACTCTTATACTAACATAGTTTATTCTTCAGAAATTTCTTGAGATAAAATCCATGGGAGGAAAAACATTCAACTCTTGCATATCTGAAAATGCTATTATAATTTGTATATTTTCTCAGGCAATGTAGCCTTAGTAAGATACATTTTACCTTAAATTCTGGTGTTGGTTTTGATAAGCATATCTCTGATCCTAGTTTCCTGAAGTGTTATGGTAATACACTGGGAAATACATCTTTTTTATTCTTTTCATTTATCAGATGTATGAGATCTTTGTGATGCTAGTTTATTATGAAACCTCATTTCATTTATTTCAGCAACATAACCAACGTTTTCTTACAAATGTTGTATTTTCAGAACTATTGTCTATCCTCACATGAATCTTCACTTTATATATTAAAAAAAAAATCATTCCCCCCTCATTTTATTATACTATCTGGAGATTTCTGCAAAACTACTTCAACAAAATTCTTTTTTGTTCAATTATTTTGTTATTTGTAATTTGCCAAGTGTCCCATTTTACCTTAATTTTATTTTATTTTTCATAGCTTTCTGCTCTTGATTCTCAGACTCAAATTTCTTTTAAATTTTGTACAGATTTTTTTTTTCTTTTTCTATTACCTGTGATGTTTCTCTTCCCACCAAATTTGAATCTGTGCTATAGAAACATACAGGGATATTGCTTTCATATTTGAAGAATTTAGACAATATGACTAAATTATTTAGCTAACATTTCTATATTTCTCTGAATAATTTTCCAGGAGGAAATATTATTTCCATGGTTACAATTATTTTGAAATATAACTGAATGCAATCAAAATATGGTGGGTTACGTACTAGATTCCCTTATCATTATCACTGTGTTTTAAGGGAAATCTTGGCTAGACATCAGGAGAGAATGCAGACTGTTTGCTAAGATCTTCATTTAATTACTTGCCTACTCTTTTTTAAGGCAGAGACTGCAATACTCAAAACTGATAGAGTCAAAAATTGTTTATTCAATGATGCTTTTATTTTTTTATTTCTATAATAATGAATACTAATATTATATTACTCATATCAGTTTCAAACTTCTTTCAAAACAACTCAAAATATCCCTTTTTTGGAGTTCCTTTTAAAGGATGAAGAGACTATTGATATATTTCTTCCTGTGGTTTAGCACTGTAGCACTAGGAAAAACTTTTCATCTATTTAGGTTCAGACTTTCTTAAAATAATTGGATCAAAGATTCTTCCTATCAAGATTGACAGTGATGACAATAATTACATTTTGTTTTCTAATTGTAAAAAATGGACAGTTATCTTGATATAGAAGCTACGTGTGCTCAGTCTTTCAATCATGTCCAACTCTTTGTGACCCCATATACTGTAACCTGCCAGGCTCCTCTGTCCATGGAATTTTCTAGGTAAGAATACTGGAATGGGTTACCATTCCCTACCCCAGGATAGAGAATGTAAAGAAAGAAAAAAGAAAACATCTCATGCATTTGCTTCCTAATAAATTTATTTTTATATGAGTTATACCTTGGCTCAAGTCCTGGTATCTCCTATCTAATTACAGGATGATTTTTCCTGAGTAAGAAAGTATTGTCATGTGAAAAAAGCCAGAAACCTAACTAGGAAGACAAAATATTTTTAGGCAGCTTTGGCATGCATGGCAGCTGTGTTAATTCATATAAAGGAAAAAAAAAATCATCCTCAAATTCTTTCCTTTATTGTTTTTTTTTCTTCTAATCTAGAATAAGATTTTTTTTAATCACTAGTGCCACATGAGAAACCTATACAATTGAGTAAAATTTAATAATTTAAAAATATCCTGTTAGTTTTTCTGTGAATGTAACCATATTTCCTGTGAATCACTTAAAATTGTTTTCTGAAAATGTGGGTTTCTAAAACTTCCTGTGTACATTCACCACATTTTAATAAATAAACTATGTATTCAATGTTCAGAGTTTTTTTTTCTAGAAAATTTGTACAGAGAAAAATAGGTTTTAATGTATTATGTATGATTATAAAACAGAAATAGAAGAGGTTATCTGATGTGAAAATGGAAAATGTAGAATGTGCATGGAATACAGGAAAGACAGAGAGAAATAATACCAAAGAATTTATCTTTTGCTGCTGAATAAGGGAAAGAGGAATATAGCTATCAGTATTAACAAGGGGGAAGTGAAACAACTGGCTTAAAACTTAACATTCAAAAAACTAAGTTCATAGCATCTAGTCCCATCATTTCATGACAAATAGAAAAACAATAGAAACAGTCACAGACTTTATTTTCTTGGGCTCCAAAATCACTGTGGATGGTGACTATTGCCATGAAATTAAAAGACACTTTCTCCTTGGAAAGTAAAGCAATAACAAACGTAGACAGCATATTAAAAAGCAGAGACATTACTTTGTCTACAAAAGTCTATATAGTCAAGGCTATAGTTTTTCCAATAGTCATGTATGGATATGAGAATTGGACCATAAAGAAGGTTGAGCACTGAAGAACTGATACTTTTGGACTGTGGTACTGGAGAAGACTCTTGAGAGTCCCTTGGACTGCAAGGAGATCCTACCAGTCCATCTTAAATGGAATCAGTCCTGATTATTCATTGGAAGGACTGATGCTGAAGCTGAAACTCCAATACTTTGGTCACCTGATGCAAAGAGCTGATTCACTGGAAAAGATCCTCATGCTTGGAAAGACTGAAGGCAGGAGGACAAGAAGATGACAGAGGATGAGATGGTTGAATGGCATCACTGACTCACTGGACGTGAGTTTGAGTAAACTCCGGGAGGTGGTGAAGGACAGGGAAGCCTGTCGTGCTGTGGCCATGGGGTCACAAAGAGTCATACACAGCTGAGAGACTGAACAACAGTGATAAACAAGGGAATATTTAAACAAGATCAAAATTTATAAATGTCTTTAGTGTACAGAGGCCAATAAACAGAACAACGTGGTTAAGACTATGCTTAATAGATATGGTGGAGTAAATTTCCCTGGAGGAGATAAGCAAAACATTTTATTTTTCAGCATATGTTTTAATGTCTGCTGAAAACTAAATATAGGCCTATCAAGTGATATACCATTCTGTGTATGCAGTACATATATGCAGTAAAGGGACATTATTTTCTCTTTCACAATTTGAAGCACTTTATACAACATTTTGTTGTTATTTGGTCGCTAAGTTGTGTCAAACTCTTTGGCCCGCCAGGATCCTCTGTTCATGGGATTTCCCAGGCAAGAATACTAGAGTGATTTGCTGTTTCCTCCTCAAGCGCATCTTCCTAACCCAGGGATTGAACCACATCTCCTACCCTGGCAGGAGGGTTTTTTAACCTCTGAATCACCAAAGTTTTCCTCCATGTTATATATGTAAATCACTGGGGATAGATTTTATTTATTTTTTAATCTTCCATGTATCTCCACTTACCAAAAATATTCTGTTATGACTTACTTTTATGACTTTTTCTTTCCAAATCAGTTCTGTTCAGTTCAGTCACTCAGTCGTGTCCGACTCTTTGTGACCCTATGAATGGCAGCACGCCAGGCCTCCCTGTCCATCACCAACTCCCAGAGTTCACTCAGACTCATGTCCATCGAGTCCGTGATGCCATCCAGCCATTTCACCCTTGGTCGTCCCCTTTTCCTCCTGCTCCCAATCCCTCCCAGCATCAGAGTCTTTTGCAATGAGTCAACTCTTCGCATGAGGTGGCTAAAGTACTGGAGTTTCAGCTTTAGCATCATTCCTTCCAAAGAAATCCCAGGGTTGATCTCCTTCAGAATGGACTGGTTGGATCTTCTTGCAGCCCAAGGGACTCTCAAGAGTCTTCTCCAACACCACAATTCAAAAGCATCAATTCTTCGGCACTCAGCCTTCTTCACAGTCCAACTCTCACAACCATACATGACCACAGGAAAAACCATAGCCTTGACTAGACGGACGTTAGTCGGCAAAGTAATGTCTCTGCTTTTGAATATGGTATCTAGGTTGGTCATAACTTTTCTTCCAAGGAGTAAGCGTCTTTTAATTTCATGGCTGCAATCACCATCTGCAGTGATTTTGGAGCCCCCAAAAATAAAGTCTGACATCTTTCCAAATACATAGTAATATTTAACAGTGAACAAGGATAAAGAAAGATATATTATTTGAAAATATTGATAGCATAACTTGCATCACATTAGGTGTTCTCTTTTAAGTTACCAGGACTTAAAAGCAAAATATGCTCCAGGGAATTAAAATATAATACTATTTGCTAGAAATGGTTTTGTTTTATAAAAATATAAAATAAGAGGTCTCACTGAGACAAATTGCAAAAGAATAATTAAAATGGCTATTGCTTTTATGTTCAACAAGTCTATCAAATTATTTGATTTGGAATTTTTTGAGTTTCAAACAGCTAAACATGTGTCTCTGATTTTTAATAGTATATGTTTGAAATTGAAAACGAAGTCACTCAGTCGGGCCTACTCTTTGCAACCCCATGGACTGTAGCTTACCAGGCTCCTCTGTCCATGGAATTTTCCAAGCAAGAATACTGGAGTGGGTTGCCATTTCCTTCTCCAGGAGATCTTCCCAACCCAAGGATTGAACCTGGGTCTCCCACATTTTAGGCAGACGCTTTACCGTCTGAGCCACCATATGTTTATTAGTGTATTTGTCGTATTTGGATTTTAAAATATGTATATATTTTGAATTTATTTATATTTGAAATTGAACTTTTTATTGAAAGATAATTGCTTTACAGTGTTGTGGTGACCTCTGCCGTACATCAGTGTGAATCAGTCATAGTTATACACATAGTTCCCCTCCTTATGAGCCTCGCTTTCCATCCCACCCCTATAGGTCATCATGACCAACAGGCTGGGCTCCCTGTGCTATACAGCACTTCCCACTAGCGCTCTGTTTCACACTTGATAGTGTATCTATGTGAATGCTACTTTCTCTATTTCTCCTAACCTCTCCTGCCCCCACTGAAATTGAACTTAACTATACCTAATGAGGTGCTCTTTACTTTCAAGGTAGAACTAAGAAAAAACTTGTTTAAATAATGACTTATGGGAAAGACAGGTATTTATGATAAGAGATATTGTTCAAACTCATCTAGTCCATTGTCTTCATGTTGTAGATGAGAGAAATGATTCCTACAGAAGTACAATATATATGTGTGTACATATATACGTATTTATATTTTTTAGATCAGATAATTGAGTGCTAATTAATTCAGATCTGAGATCAAGGTCATCTTATTTCTAAGTTAATGCTTTTTCTATAACAGTAGCTGCAACAATTAATCAGTAATAAAAGCAACTGCAAGAACAATAACAACAAAAATATGTCCAGAGCTAACATTTATTGTGTTTATTATGAGTTGGTCAGTGTTTTAAAGGTTTATAGTAGCTCACATAGCACCATTATTATCAAGTATTACTACTATTCTAATTTTAATGACTTAGAAAGTGAGACATGTCTTCATTTTATGTGTATATATATCAGTTGTTTGTTATATGAAAGTGAAGAACATATTTAAACAGTGCTGAACTATCAGCAAAATAGTTATTTTTTCATAAATAAGTATAAAAAGTATTATAAGACAGTATAAAAATTTAAATGCAATTTATTATTTATCTTTCCATAATGAGCAGTGAGACACAGATGCATTAAAAAAGAGGTGGTCATTTCTCTCTCATCTAATAGTTTCTGAACCTAAGAAAACTGTTTCTTCAATAATACATATCCTGTCTCTAAAGAAATGATCACTTTGGACAAAAGTATTCATTAGTAAAAGAAGAATGTGTTCATAAAACAAAGTAGATTTTGATTTCATTCATTTTTCTAATATTCATCTTAAATTTGATATCACCCAAATAGCATTTAATGTTCTACAATTGATCAGTAAATGTTTTTAAAGATCAGATGAGGAATGCACTCTTATGAGTAGAACTAGAATTAGGAGAAGTCTGTTTTTTTATAGTTTTCAGCATGACATTTAAAGAATTTCTTCTATCAAGAAGAACTTGCACAGAAATAGATTCAACAAAATATGCCTATATGGAATTAGGACTCCTCTTTTCTTCCATTTATCTAATTTATTTTATTACATAAAATTCTCTTATAAATATATCTGTGCACTGTGGAAATGTCAGCAAATGTAATAGAGGAAATTCCTGGGAGATTTATCATGGGATGTAATTTTTCAATTACTCATACTGTTGTGCTGGGCAGCATCACAGATGAAACTTATTTGAAATCACTGATTTTTAGATGATCTTGCAAAGCTTAAAAGGTCATCTGCCTCCTGATTGTGACTGAAAGTTAAAACATAAGTTAAAATGGTACAGAAAAATATTTAGCCAAGTTAAAGTCATCCCTATTTTTTAATGCAGGATACCTTGAGCTTCCGTTGAGGTATTTCCAAGTGGAAGACCCAGTTTACTTATATTTTTACTTAATAATGCTATTAAATAAGGGTGACTGTATATAAATTGGTATGTTTAATCAGAAATACAAGTTCTTAGCACAAAATGTTGACTTATTGAATATTGAATTATATACAAATAAATAAAGATACATCCCTGCCCTCTAAGATGACACAGGGAGTTCAAATCAGGTGCTCTGTGACAACCTAGAGGGGTGGGATGGGGTAGGAGGTGGAGAAAGGTTCAAGAGGAAGGGGATATATGTATACCAATGGTTGATTCATGTTGATGTATGGCAGACACAAACATAATGTTGTAAAACAATTATCCTCCAAATAAAAATAAACAGTGGCAGGCTACATCCATAAGGTCACACAGAGTCAGATACAACTGAAGTGACTTAACACACACAGGTAGGTGTATGTACCAGAAGAAGAGATGGATAACAAAAGTTTTAATTAAAAAAAAGAGAAAATGCTTTTCAACAGAAAGCAAAGTAGGCTGCTGTCAACTTATATTCTTCTTCAGGAAAAAGTAGAGACAATTTAAAATACATAAGTAGATGAGATACAGTATCCAGTGTCAAGTAAAGCAATAGAATCCGTTGCTGTACATAAGACAGACCTTTCTGAGTGAATGAAGTTATACTTATGATTGTTAAGTTCATACTTACTTTCACTTTCAGTTAAGGTTTGTAGAGTAATGTGTAAATTGGTACCACCTATTGAAAACAAAGGGTATGTGCAAATTAAAAAGAAATCAAAATAAAATCAAGAAGTGTTTCACTCGTATTTTACCAAAAAGCAGAAGTTTACATGAAAACAAAAATAACATCAAACATTCACATTTTCATTAGGTTGCAGTTTTTCAGAAGTCTAGTTAAATGAAAGCTATAAAATTAGAGAACAACAACAATGTGAGAAAAATTGCAAATGATGTGCAAACAGTATATTAGAAAAAGAAACATGCATAGGTCCTGTGTACCATGATACACATAAAAGATGTAGAGAATAAGTACTTTTTGTAAATGAAGCAATTAAAATAAAACTAAAATATCCTTAACCTCAATAACCTCAGATATGCAGATGACATCATACTTATGGCATAAAGTGAAGAAGAACGAAAAAGCCTCTTGATGAAAGTGAAAGAGGAAAATGAAAATGTTGGCTTAGAACTCAACGTTCAGAAAACTAAGATCATGGCATCGGGTCCCATTACTTCATGGGAAATAGATAGGGAAACAGTGGAAACAGTGGCAGACTTATTTTGGGGGGCTTTAAAATTACTGCAGATGGTGATTGCAAACATGAAATTAAAAGACACTTGCTCCTTGGAAGAAAATCCATGACCAACCTAGACAGCATATTAAAAAGCAGAAACATTACTTTGACAACAAATTTCTGTCTAGTTAAAGCTTTGGTTTTTCCAATAGTCATGTATGGATGTGAGAGTTGGACTATAAAGAAAGCTGAGTGCCAAAGAATTGATGCTTTTGAACTGTGGTGTTAGAGAAGACTATTGAGAGTCCCTTGGACAGCAAAGAGATCCAACCAGTCCATTCTAAAGGAAATCAGTCCTGACTATTCATTGGAAAAACTGATGCTGAAGCTGAAACTCCAATACTTTGGCCACCTGATGTGAAGAACAGACTTATTTAAAAAGACCTTGATGCTGGGAAAGATTGAAGGCTGGAGGAGAAGGCGAGGGCAAAGGATGAGATGGTTGTATGGCATCACTGACTCTATGGACATGAGTTTGAGTAAGCTCTGGGAGTTGGTGATGGACAGGGAAAATTGGCATGCTGCAGTCCATGGGGTTGCAAAGAGTCAGACATGACTGAGCGACTGAACTGAACTGACCTTGACTGTGAAAGTCGTTCAGTTGTGTCCGACTCTTTTTGACCCCATGGACTAAACAGTCCCTGGAATTCTCCAGGCCAGAATACTGGAGTGAGTAGCCTTTCCCTTCTCCAGGGGATCTTCCAAACCCAGAGATCGAACCCAGGTCTCCCGCATTACAGGCAGATTCTCTATCAGCTTAGCCACAAGGGAAGCCTGGGAACTGAAATGATAATATCCTTAAATGTTTCTGAGAATGGCTGTTATAATGTATTTAAGAACAAAGTTTAGCCAAAGTCTATTTTCTCTCAAAATCTTGAGGAACAAATACCAGAAGGATTTATATTATTTTCTAGGCTCTATTGTAATCTTCTTTAATATGGTGATTATCTAATTCTTTTGTTTTTACAAAGAAACATTACAGAACATATATTAAAATTATCTCAGTAATGTTTAACATTTGAGAAATTAAAATAATTTTCTGTACTCCAGATGTCTTCCAATCTTGTATTACAGTCTGCTTTTTTTTAGGTCTATTTCACAATCCAATATTGAAAAAAAAAATCATACGAATAGAAATAGAGACATTTAAGAGTTATACATTAATGTCCACCATCATGGGAAGACAGGTTATCAGACAGCTTGGTTTACTTTTGTGTTTATTTATTTTGATTAATTGTAGAGGTCAATTTAGTTCACTCAGTCGTGTCCGACTCTTTGCGACCCCATGAATTGCAGCACACCAGGCCTCCCTGTCCATCAACAACTCAAACTCATGTCCGGAGTTCACTCAAACTATTTCCATCAAGTCGGTGATGCCATCCAGCCATCTCGTCTTCTGTCGTCCCCTTCTCCTCCTGCCTCCAATCCCTCCCAGCATCAGAGTCTTTTCCAATGAGTCAACTCTTCACATGAAGTGGCCAAAGTACTGGAGTTTCAGCTTTAGCATCAGTCCTTCCAAAGAACACCCAGGACTGATGTCCTTTAGAATGGACCGGTTGGATCTCCTAGCAGTCCAAGGGACTCTCAAGAGTCTTCTCCAACACCACAGTTCAAAAGCATCAGTTCTTCAGTGCTCAGCTTTCTTCACAGTCTAACTCTCACATCCATACATGACCACTGGAAAAACCATAGCCTTGACTAGACGGACCTTTGTTGCCAAAGTAATGTCTCTGTTTTTCAATATGCTATCTAGGTTGGTCATAACTTTCCTTCCAAGGAATAAGGGTCGTTTAGTTTCATGGCTGCAATCACCATCTGCAATGATTTTGGAGCCCCCAAAATTAAACTCTGACACTGTTCCACTGTTTCCCCGTCTATTTCCCATGAAGAGATGAGACCAGATTACATGATCTTAGTTTTCTGAATGTTGAGCTTTTTTTTTAATTTAAATGTATTTGTTTAAATTGGAGGCTAATTACTTTATAATATTGTATTGGTTTTGCCATACGTCAACATGAATCTGCCACGAGTGTACACGTGTTCCCAATCCTGAGTCTCCTTCCCACTGCCCTCCCTGTACAATCCGTCTGGGTCATCCCAGTGCACCAGCACCAAGCATCCTGTATCCTGCATCAAACCTAGACTGGCAATTTGTTTCTTATACAATATTATACATGTTTCAATGCCATTCTCCCAAATCACCCCACCCTCTCCCTCTCCCTCAGAGTCCAAAAGACTGTTCTATACATCTATGTCTCTTTTGCTGTCTCTCATACAGGGTTATCATTACCATCTTTCTAAATTCTTTATATATACATTAGTATACTGTATTGGTGTTTTTCTTTCTGACTTGCTTCACTCTGTATATTAGGCTCCAGTTTCTCCACTTCATTAGAACTGATTCAAATGCATTCTTTTTAATGTATGAGTAATACTCCATTGTGTATATGTACCACACCTTTCTTATCCATTCATCTGCTGATGGACATCTAGGTTAGTTCCATGTTCTCGCTATTATAAACAGTGCTGCGATGAACATTGGACTACACGTGTCTCTTTCAATTCTGGTTTCCTCAGTGTGTATGCCAGCAGTGGGATTGCTGGGTCATAAGGCAATTCTATTTCCAGTTTTGTAAGGAATCTCCAAACTGTTCTCTATAGAGGTTGTACTAGTTTGCATTCCCACCAACAGTGTAGCAGCATTTATTGCTTGTAGACTTTTGGATCACAGCCATTCTGACTGGTGTGAAATGGTACCTCATTGTGGTTTTGATTTGCACTTCTCTGATAATGAGTGATGTTGAGCATCTTTACCTATCAAGCTACCAATGGTATTTTTCACAGAGCTAGAACAAATAATTTCACAATTTGTATGGAAATACAAAAAAACCTTGAATAGCCAAAGCAATCTTGAGAAAGAAGAATAGAACTGGAGGAATCAACCTGCCTGACTTCAGGCTCTACTACAAAGCCACAGTCATCAAGATAGTATGGTGCTGGCACAAAGACAGAAATATAGATCAATGGAACAAAATAGAAAGCCCAGAGATAAACCCACGCACCTATGGACACCTTATCTTTGACAAAGGAGGCAAGAATATATGCAAAAAAGACAATCTCTTTAACAAGTGGTGCTGGAAAAACTGGTCAACCACTTATAAAAGAGTGAAACTGGAACACTTTCTAACACCATACACAAACATAAACTCAAAATGGATTAAAGATCTAAATGTAAGACCAGAAACTATAAAACTCTTAGAGGAGAACATAGGCAAAACTCTCTCCGACATAAATCACAGCAGTGTCCTCTATGACCCACCTCCCAGAATATTGGAAATAAAAGCAAAAATAAACAAATGGGACCTAATTAAAATTAAAACCTTCTACACAACGAAAGAAACTATAAGCAAGGTGAAAAGACAGCCTTCAGAATGGGAGAAAATAATAGCAAACGAATGTTGAACTTTAAGCCAACTTTTTCACTCTCCTCTTTCACTTTCATCAAGAGGCTTTTTAGTTCCTTTTCACTTTCTGCCATAAGGGTGGTGTTATCTGAGGTTATTGATATTTCCCCCAGCAAACTTAATTCCAGCTTGTGCTTTTTCTAGCCCAGGATTTCTCATGATGTACTCTGTATATATGTTAAATAAGCAGGGGAACAATATACAGCCTTAGTGTACTCCTTTTCCTATTTGGAACAAGTCTGTTGTTACAAGTCCAGTTCTAACTGTTGCTTCCTCACCTGCATATAGGGTTCTTAAGAGGCAGGTCAGGTGGTCTGGTATGCCCATCTCTTGAAGAATTTTCCATAGTTTATTGTGATCCACACAGTCAAAGGCTTTGGCATAGTCAATAAAGCAGAAGTAGATGCTTTTCTGGAACTCTGTTGCTTTTTCAATGATCCAGTGGATGTTGGCAATTTGATCTCTGGTTCCTCTGCCTTTTCTAAAACCAGCTTGAACATCTGGAAGTTTATGATTCTCGTATTGCTGAAGCCTGGCTTGGAGAATTTTGAGCATTACTTTACTAGTGTGTGAGATGAGTGCAATTGTGCGGTAGTTTGAGCATTCTTTGGCATTGCCTTTCTTTGGGATTGGAATGAAAACTGACCTTTTCCAGTCCTCTGGCCACTACTGAGTTTTCCAAATTTGCTAGCATATTGAGTGCACCACTTTCGCAGCATCATCTTTCGGGATTTGAAATAGCTCAACTGGAATTCCATCACATCCACTAGCTTTGTTCATAGTGATGCTTCCTAAGGCCCATTTGACTTCACATTCCAGGATGTCTGTTCTAGGTGAATGATCACACCATCATGATTATCTTCATCATGAAGATCTTGTTTGCATAGTTCTTCTGTGTATTCTTGCCACTTCTTAATATCTCCTGCTTCTGTTAGGTCCATACCATTTCTGTCTTTGGTAGCCATCGTCTGTTTAATGTGGATATATGGTAGATATAATCATACTTGTCCTTTTAATCTCAAGGATTTACAGACTATCCTGTACATTAGATATTTCATCAGTAATGTTGTGTCCAGTCAGTGGTGCACTTATAAGCAAATTTCTCTAGTATTAAGACTTCTTCATTACCTTTTATATCTTGTAACTAATCTAAAAAAACTTCTAAAGCAAAGAACTATGGAAAACTTGAAGAGAATTTCAACTACTAAATTTATTTTTAAATTTGTATCTCAGATAAAATCTGGAGAGGATGGACTCTGTCATTGTTGTTAGGGCAAATGAAACCAGGTAACATAGCAAATGTGTCATTTGTTAATGAATATAAGACTTGTACTTCTTTGCCTAAAAACTCTTCTTGTTCAGTCTTCAAGAAGATTTATATTTTCTATCTATAGCTATATCCATCTCTTTATCAGTGATCAAGATTCAGTTCTTTTCTGTTGTTCTAGAATTTTGATAAGCAAAATAAGACACAAGAAGAAAAACTCAGAATTTAAAATATTAGGGTTATAAAGAACTTTATCATTTTTAGTCTATGTATGATGAAACAATACTAAGAATTTCATGTGATTATTCTGGGGATAAAATTATCGTTAACACTTTCACTATAGCAAAAGTTTCTTAACTGCTTTTCTATGGTCCATTTCTATAAGTTATGAACTCTCTTTATAAATAAAGCCATTACATATGTGTCATGCATTATTCTGAGTGCTTAGATGTTGATTTATATACCTTCTATAGAAACATCATAGAATAGCTACTGATTATCCTCATATAGCCAGTGAAGAACTTATGGGACTGGATATTATATGATTTCCCCAAGGTTACATCAAAAGTCACAATCAGGAACCAGAGGCATGTGCTTAATCATTAGACTAGATTGCCCCTCTTTTGCTAGTAATATATTAAAACTGAAACCTAGATTTTATATAAAAACAGTCTGATCTCAAATTTAGTTAGCAAAATGACCAATTATATAAGCCTTCTCTTTTTTTCAAAAGACAATTATTGTATTATAGGATCAGGCAAGTATAGGACTGAAACATTCATGTAAAATACCCTGAGAGATTGAATATACAGATATTCAATTGCCAGGCCAAATATAAAGCTAGAAATTTGACCTACAATAACAAATTAACAAATCAACCAATTATCTAAGTGATGCATACAGAAAATAAGTTGGTTGTCTATAAGTTAGACTTGCAGGAAGTCAGACTGCTGTCTCTAGTTACCGGCACAGGTAATCTCTGCAACAGTCAATTCCAAATGGCCAAAATTTGATCAATAACTAACAGAGTCCCTAAGTTATGTCTGTGTTTCCAACTTAGGAGCCACTGGAGAATGCCAAATATGTACCCCAACCAATCATATAAGATGCTGTTCTTCTAGTTAGTTTGCCTAAAACTTCTCTGTCCCTAAGCCTCTGCTCAGTATATACCTGAAGCTTTTCTCTTTGTCTTTACATAGCTTCCCAGTTTCTCTGTCTGCCTTGGAATTTCTGGCAAAACAGAAGTGACAGTAGCTGATTCACTTCTTAGCCAAACTCTTTGATTGTTCTTATTTTTATAGTGTTTATTTCCACAATCCTATAATATTTTGAACCTGACTTTACTTGCTTTGGATAATGTTACTCCAGATTATGTTATAGTTAATACTACTCTTACTCAGTATGATGACCCATGGCCAGATGCCAGACTGTATTTGTTAAGATACTCTCTGGATTTTCATTTTATAGAAATGGAACAAACAGATTTGGTTGGGGGAGAGTGCCACTGAAGTTAGATTTAGGCAATTAAGTACACAATGAAATAACAGCAAATCACGAATTGCTCATTACTTCTTGTGA
Source organism: Budorcas taxicolor (assembly GCF_023091745.1). Taxonomy (NCBI): domain Eukaryota; kingdom Metazoa; phylum Chordata; class Mammalia; order Artiodactyla; family Bovidae; genus Budorcas; species Budorcas taxicolor. The sequence goes on from NC_068910.1 coordinate 78,656,356, forward strand.
AACCTAATTTTCTTTCATAGTCTTTAAAATATCATCATATTCATTTTCCCTTCCCAACATAACTCTGGCTACCAACAAAACATGGGGCTGGGAATTGATTCAGTAATTCAGGAAGTTAGTCTTTCTTCTATGTCTGAGGTTAATCAATAAGTTTTGTGGCATGTGGATAGATTATTTGACATGAAATGTTTTTGTCGTCTTCTCTGTGTTTTCTCCAGTGATCCTTGAATTATAAGACTATAGACAGAATGCCATATTTCTTTGATTCAAGGAAAGTATATGGAAACTAGCAAAAGATAGTTTGAAGTCAATGGACTTATATGATTGAAGAAAAGTATAAATTTTAAGAAGTTTCCATTAGAGCCTCAGACAAGGAGATGAAAAATAAAAATGCCTGTATGAGTCATGACAGTGATAGAACAACTTCTCATGGTCTTATGTGCTAACATACTCAAAATTTTCTCAGTGAGTTAAAATTGATTATGTCCTTCAGAGCTGTTCTGGTGGAAGTGATAGGGACATGGGAGAGAAGCTAGACTGCTCATCTGCAAATCTGAAGTGTGTGACATGGATTTATAGAGTTTGTAATGCATGTGAAGAATCAAAGAAAAAAGCTGAAAATGCAGTCCTGTGAACTAGTTATAATGCAGTCCTGTGAACTAGTTATGTTCCTCAGTTATTAGTATCCGACTGAAAACATAAAATAGCAGAAACGCAGATGTTCCATGGTACAATATATAAAGTGTCTTATTTCCTTGTTTAACCTTTTCCTATTCTCTGATATTCAACAGTTTTAATACTGACCTCTAGTCAGCCTAAAATCCCCACCACAATGAGGTTTTGTTTAGTTGTTGAAGAATTTCCTCTGCTTTCTTTTCTTTAAAAAGAGTCACAATCCTTGAGTGCTGCTTCAACGCTTTTCTCCAGTTACAGTAAGATAGATCATCAAGCTCATATTGGATGAGCTGTCAAGATTATTAAGCCTGTATTGTGCAAATAAGTCTCAAATACTAAAATGACAAAGACAGCTCCAGAAAAAGACTCACAGATTTAGGAATTTAAGGCACAACTTAATTATAAATGAAAACCATAGTTATCTGAGAAACATAATTTAGAGCACTTGATTTTTTAAAATGAGAGTTGTATCTTAAAATAAGAACATGGATAATTTTTGCAACATTAACAATTTCAATATGATAAAATTGTATTTATTTCTAAGTAATAAGAATTTTACTCCATAGTCTGTACCCAACAATGTATTCTGAATTTTTGGAAAATGGGTTTAATTTTTTTTTTTAACTTAGTTTTAAATATTTTGATCATATTTGTAAAAATAAACTCTAATTAAAAATAGAGAATTCTTATGAAATAATATCAGGGTCTTCCCAGGTGGTGCTAGAGGTCAAGAACCTGCCTGCCAATGCATGAGACATTAGAGGCATGGGTTTGATCCCTGCATCAAGAAGACCTCTTGAAGAAAGGCATGGCAACCCACTCCAGTATTCTTACCTGGACAATCCCATGGAGTCGCAAAGAATGGACACAATTAAGCAAGTAAAATACACACAGTGAAAATTATACTTTGCTGGTCATGTGAACGATAAAATTAGATTTATTCTTATTTTTATCTATAAGCATCTTCAACAAAATGAGTGGAATAATCTTACAAATCCATTAGAGACTCTGACATTTACATTACCCTAAGAATAGATATTGCATGCTAAGTCGTTTCAGTCATGTTCAACTCTGTGCGATACTATGGACTATAGCCTGCTCAGCTCCTCTGTCCATCGAATTCTCCAGGCAAGAATACTGGAGTGAGTTGCCATTTTCTTCTCTCAGGGATCTTCCTGATCCAGATATCGAACCTGGATTTCCTGCATTGCAGGTGTATTCTTTACCATCTGAGCCCCCCGGGGAGCCCAACTTTCCCTAGTACAGCATAAACAAACTCATGGTCACTGTATAAAAATGTATATTACCAGGAAAAAGTTTGCCACTGTTATCTCCAAGTCTAGAAATTGAACTCAATGGAAATAATCCTTGTAATCAGCCACCCCATAAGCATATTACACTTATGGAATTCCAGCCTAGCTCTGCATTTAAAAAAGGCAATTTAAACATATTCTCTGTGGATAAGCATAAGCCCTGAAGAGCTACTCTTTAAACTTTTTATTTTTTTCACAGAAACTAGACTTCAAAGATATTCTGAAAAAACCATAAAGTTTCAAACCTCAGCGTCCACAAACTTCTCACTAGGCTCCCATTGACATCAATCAGAGTTCTATGTGCTTGGACTGAGGGCAAAGCATAACCTTTTAAATGGTTGACAATATGTTTGAAAGGACTACAAAAATGTCTGAAACCTCAAACACTGTGAGACTTTACACTTCGAAAGGACACTTAGTTTTAAGAACTCAACAAATGTCTAAATATGCTGGATTTTATGAGCTTAATTTCAAATTTCAAAAACTTCAGGGGAGCTTGCTTTATGATTTGAAGGTCATGGCTAAATTTAATGGAAAACATCAAAAATGTTGAAGTAATTTAAGGTAGCTCTTAAATATCTATTATAGAAATTTCTTCTCATAAAAATTTTGATTTATTAAATAGCTAATAATAGCAAAAGGAAATTGCTGCCCAGTCATTCGAGAAAACCAAATCAACCAAATAAAAGTTCAATGATAACTAAAAATTGTAAAAAGAAGAACAGGAAAACTACACACAAAATATAAGGATATATTTACAAAATAAATACAGTATGTTGAGTGTCATTAGCTAATCATATTTTCACATAGGCTTCATGAAACTATGATACCTCTGGCTACCAGTGTGGTGGATCTGTGCTTATTCATCAGATGTTATAAACTTCATAGGTTGGGTACTATCTTCTATACGACATTTTTGATGCTCTGTTTTTGCATGGAGTTATGTGGAAATCCTCTTTTATGTCTAAGTGTGAGGACTGAAGAATCGTTTTTTTAAAGTATCTTTTTTCGTTGTTTCTCTCAGATATAAAATTCCTTATTTAACACTTCAGTTGGTTCAAAAGCTTTCTTATCTCCAAAACAAACTATTAGTTCAAATCTACTTGGAAACCTATAGTAGTAAGCTGCTACCAGTCAACTCATTAGTAATAGAGGGGTTTCCCAGGTGGCACAGTGCTAAAAATCTCCCTGTTAGCCAGGAGACTCAAGAAACCTGGGTTCAATCCGTGGGTCAGGAAGATCCCCTAGAGAAGGAAATGGCAACCCACTCCAATATTCTTGTCCAGGAAACCCCATGGACAGAGGAGCATGGCAGGCTACAACTCATGGGGTCACAAAGAGTTGGACATGACTAAGCACACATGCAAACAAATGTGGGTATAAATGGAAAAGAAAAAAAAGAGATAATTATATGAAATGGATGCATTTTCAAATAGAATGTAAGGAGAAGAAGTTTAGAAAACTTTGGAAGTGGATAAAATAGTTCAGTTCAGTTCAGTCGCTCAGTCATATCTGACTCTTTGCGATCCCATGGATTGCAGCATGCCAGGGTTCCCTGTCCATCACCAACTCTGGGAGCTTATTCAAACTCATGTCCATTGAGTCGGTGACATCATCAAACCATCTCAAACTCTGTCATCCCCTTCTCTTCCTACCTTCAATCTTTCCCAGCATAGTGTCTTTTCCAATGAGTCAGTTCTGATTTCCTTTAGGATGGAACTGGTTGGATCTCCTTGCAGTCCAAAGGACCCTCAAGAGTCTTCTCCAACACCACAGTTTAAAAACATCAATTATTTGGTGCTCAGCTTTCTTTATAGTCCAACTCTCACATCCATACATGACTACCAGACAAACTAGATGGAGTTTTGTGGGCAAAGTAATGTCTGTTTTTTAATATGCTTTCTAGGTTGGTCATAGCTTTTCTTCCAAGGAGCAAGCATCTTTTAATTTGATGCTTACAGTCACAATCTGCAGTGATTTTTGGAGCCTAAGAAAATAAAGTCTGTCACTGTTTCCACTATTTCCCCATCTATTTGCCATGAAGTGATGGAACCAGATGCCATGATCTTTGTTTCCTGAATGTTGAGTTTTAAGCCAACTGTTTCACTCTTCTCTTTCACTTTCATCAAGAGGCTTTTTAGTTCCTCTTCACTTTCTGACGTAAGGGTGGTGTCATGTGCATATCTGAGGTTATTGATATTTCTCCCAGCAATCTTGATTTCGATTTGTGCTTCATCCAGCCCTTCATTCTGTGTGATGTACTCTGGATAGAAGTTAAATAAACTGGGTGACAATATACAGGCTTGATTTACTCCTTCCCCAATTTTGAACCAGTCTGTTGTTCCATGTCTAATTCTAACTGTTGCTTCTTGACCTGACTACAGATTTCTCAGGATGCAAGTAAGGTGGTCTATTATTCCCAACTCTTGAAGAATTTTCCACAGTATGCTATGATCCACACAATCAAAGGCTTTGATATAGTAAATAATGTAGAAGTATGTGTTTTTCTGGAACTCCCTTGTTTTTTCTATGATCCAATGAATGTTGGCAATTTTACCTCTGCTTCCTGTGCCTTTTCTAAATCTAGTCTGAATATATGCAAGTTCACTGTTCATGTTCTGTTGAAGCCTGGTTTGGAGAATTTTGAGCATTACTTTGCTAGTGTGTGAGATGAGTGCAAATTGTGTGGTAGCTTGAACATTCTTTGGACTTGCCTTTCTTTGGGATTGGAATGAAAACTAATCTTTTATAATCCTGTGGCTGGAAAAGCCAGTGGAATAGGACTTTTCCTGTTATCTTTAAAGGCCAAACATGCGCTGCAATCCATGCTAAAATTGGTCTTCACTTCATAAAGTAAAATGAAATTTTAATTTCCTAAATCTTTTTTAAGACACATTGCTCCAAAAAATTATCTCTAAAAGTATCTACTCTAATTTAATAATAAATAAGATTGAATCAAGAGAGTTTAAAGTAAATCATGAAATATTGCCATCATGTGTGGTTTATGATTTATTCTTCAAGCCCATTTAATTTTTTTCTTTTTTCTGCACAAGCTATTTTTTTTATTTTTTATAAAAAATTCCTTAGTGTACTGTAGTATATTTAAATTTATCTGAATAGATGAATTAGGAAATGGTCACAGAATGCTTTAAAAATGTGTAGTTTGGATTTTGAAACAATCAGATTCAGCTATAATTGCATCATGAATTTATGGCACTTTTAACATTCTTGAACATCCATTGTTTTACATAGTGCAGCCTTCGTTTAGATTTCCCTGAAGACAGACAAGTAGTATATTTACAAGGAACTCCCAGTAAACCTGTGTCTCATAAGGAAGTATAGAAATGAGATGGACAAGGAGGAAAGGATGTTATACACATGTGAGTACATCCCTTCAAGGGGATTTGTTGTTGTTCAGTCGCTCAGTAGTTTCCAAATCTTTGTGACCCCCATGGAATGCACCACACCAGGTTTCCATGTTCTTAACCATGTCCCAGAGTTTGCTCACACTCCTGTCCTTTGAGTTGGTGATGCTATCCAACCATCTGGTCTTCTGTCCCATTCTCCTCCTACCTTCAATCTTTTGCAACATCAGGGTTTTTTCCAATGAATCAGCTGTTCACATAAGGTGGCCAAAGTATTGGAACTTCAGCATCAGTCCTTCTAATAGGGCTTAATTTGTGAGAATTGGCTGAATACTGAGAAAATATATCATAAAATTATGGCTACTGGGCAGAGGATGCTGGGGTATGTGTTGTTTTCCAGTAGCTAAGTCATGCCCAACTCTTTACGACTCCATGAACTGTAGCCCACCAGGCTCCTCTATTTATGGGATTTTTCCAGGCAAAAATACTGAAGTGGGTTGCCTTTTCCTTTTCCAGGGGATCTTCTCCACCTAGAGATTGAAACCAGGTCTCCTGCATTGCAGGTGGATTCTTTATGAGGTGAGCCACCAGGGAAGCTCACCTTGGTACATATTCACAAAGTATTTCCCCTTATAATGTAGATCTCTCTTCAGTCATTTCCTCTCTGGCACTTTCAGTCCACCGAGCATATGGACCAAATAAATTGCCTATGGCCAAAGATGAATTTAAGCCAAGAGAGAGATGAGTCCATTTGTGTGTATAGAAAATATTTGTAACAAACTCCCAGGACTGAGCTAAATGTGTATGGACTAGGTGACAGCATCTTTTCCCAAATACTTAAAACTAGAATTATTTTGAAGTGTCCATGTTTAATTAATGTTATATATGAGGCAACATTTTCATTTATGTAAATTTTGTAATCAGAAAAATAAATAAAACGGACTTTTAAGACACAAAACAGGGTTACTATATTTTGCTTTACTCTCCAGAAATAGAAACCTTAGATGCTCAGAGACAATAATTCATCTTGAAAGAAAAATGAAATATTAACATTGGTAAATGCAATTAGGTGATGATTATTGGAACAAAAAGCTGGTGTTGTTGTGATGGTGTGTTACCAAGCAGCAGAACCAGATAACATCAGTATGAAAATACATACATAAAGAATCATCTTTCAACATAATTATTAATATCAAAATATTACTGTTTGTGTATCAGTTTATTTTATGAATTATTTTGTATGCATTTCTAGTCATTATTTTGGATACTCTTATAATGCGTGCAAGCCCATTCACTTCAGTCAGGGCTGGCCTTTTGAAACCTGAGAGACTGTGGCCCTCCGGGCTTCTCTGTCCGTGGCATTCTCTAGGCAAGAGTACTGGAGAGGGTTGCTATGCCCTTCTCTAGGGATCTTTACACCCCAGAAATCAAATCTGCATCTCCTGCATCTCATACATTGCAGCAAGATTCTTTACCTACTGAGCCAGCTGGGAAGCTCTGTCTTATAAAGCAATCAGTGTGGAAAACTTAATCTTGTTTCTAAGCTGAATTTTAAAAATGACTTCTTTTATGATATTCAGTCATATAGTAATTATATTCCCAAGTAAATTCTGTGCATTGCTTACTACAGGGTTCATTTAGTACTATAAATATCTGGGTTAATATCTTGATTCAATTTAAAGAAAGCTGTTTATCCAAATAATGAATGTTAAGTGAAGAGAGCTTAAGATTCTCTCTCTCTTTTTTTTCCCCCTTGAAGAATGATACATAAATCACATACTGAGACCATGAAGTTTGAAAATATATATAAGGATTATCTATTACTGTAAAACAGTTTTGATTGTATTACATATAATCCTCTTTGACTTGCTATTAAATGTAAGTTCCTGTGCCTGACTCACATTGAGGTCAAATGCTATTGAAATGTTGGAGTTTGGAGCAGAGAAAGGTTTATTGTAGGGCCATGAATGGAGATAGGTAGCTTATGCCCAAAAAACTCCAAAATCCCCAAAGTGTTCAGGGAAGCATATATAAAGACGAGGGGATGGAAGAGAGGAGGGTCATAGGGTCTGTGATCTGTGTGTTCAGTTCTCTGATTGATTGATGTTGAGGTAAATGGGTGGTGTCATATTATCAATCCTTAAGCTCCATTAGGTCGGGCTCTTTGCTCATTATAATCAAAGAGTTAATTCTTTCCATTTGAAAGTGAAAATTGCTCAGTCCTGTCCAACACTTTGCAACCACATGGACTATACAGTCCATGGAATTCTCCAGGCCAGAATATTGGAGTGGGGGTAGTCTTTCCCTTCTCAAGGGGATCTTCCCAACCCAGGGATTGAACCCAGGTCTCCCACATCCCAGGCAGATTCTTTACCAGCTGAGCTACAAGAGAAGCCCAAGAATACTGGAGTGGGTAGCTGGTCCCTTCTCCAGAAGATCTTCCTGACCCAGGAATCGAACCAGGGTCTCCTCCATTGCAGGTGGATTCTTTACCAACTGAGCTATGAGAGAAGCCCTTCTTCCATTTGGTGGTGGCTTTTAGCATCTGAGCAACTCGGGAAACATGTATTCCATACTATTATCAGGGTACTTCAGAGAGAAGCTGTAGTAGATGGGGAGGGACTGTCCTGGCAATGCCCCATAGGATTCTGCTCAGTTCAGATAGACTTCAAAACTGAATCTGCTTTACGATAAAACCTATATAGAGAGTATTGCTATAGAAAAATACAGCTCATTGGATATTTGAAACTATTTTATTGTAATATTGTTATATAGTAGTATTTTTAGAAGTTAGAAAATTAGAAATATAAATATGTAAAATATATGAAAAACTAGAACAAGTTTCTTATCTCACACATGCTTGGTAGATACTAAACTTTTTTTTTAAGTGAAACATATCAATAGCTGTACTTCTTTCAACCTCAAATTGAAAGTTAATCTAAATATTTTCCTGTAAATTTGGTTTATAATCATCAAGTGATAGTTGATGCCATGTAAGTGCCAATAAACTATGGAAAATTCTGAAAGAGATGGGAATACCAGACCACCAGACCTGCCTCTTGAGAAACCTATATGCAGGTCAGGAAGCAACAGTTCGAACTGGACATGGAACAACAGACTGGTTCCAAATAGGAAATGGGTATGTCAAGGCTGTATATTGTCACCCTGATTATTTAAGTTATATGCAGAGTACATCATGAGAAACGCTGGGCTGGAGGAAGCACAAGCTGAAATAAAAATTGCCGGGAGAAATATCAATAAACTCAGACGTGCAGATGACAAAACCCTTACGGCAGAAAGTGAAGAGGAACTAAAAAGCCTCTTGATGAAATTGAAAGAGGAGAGTGAAAAAGTTGGCTTAAAGCTCAACATTCAGAAAATGAAGATCATGGCATCTGGTCCCATCACTTCATGGGAAATAGATGGGGAAACAGTGGAAACAGTGTCAGACTTTATTTTTCTAGGCTCCAAAATCACTGCAGACGGTGACTGCAGCCATGAAATTAAAAGACAATTAATTACTCCTTGGAAGGAAAGTTATGACCAACCTAGATAGTATATTCAAAAGCAGAGACATTATTTTACCAACAAAGGTCTGTCTAGTCAAGGCTATGGTTTTTCCAGTAGTCATGTATGGATATGAGTGTTGGTCTGTGAAGAAAGCTGAGCACTAAAGAATTGATGCTTTTGAACTGTGATGTTGGAAAAGACTCTTGAGAGTCCCTTGGACTTCAAGGAAATCCAACCAGTCCATTCTGAAGGAGATCAGCCCTGGGATTTCTTTGGAAGGAATGATGCTAAAGCTGAAACTCCAGTACTTTGGCCACTTCATGCGAAGAGTTGACTCATTGGAAAAGACTCTTATGCTGGGAGGGATTGGGGGCAGGAAGAGAAGGGTACAACAGAGGATGAGATGGCTGGATGGCATCACTGACTCTATGGACGTGAGTCTGGGTGAACTCTGGAAGTTGGTGATGGACAGGGAGTGTTGGCATGCTGCGATTCATGGGGTCACAAAGAGTCGGACACGACTGAGCGACTGAACTGAAGTGCCCTTTATGGGGCTTCCCAGGTAGCTCAGTGGGTAAGAATCTGCCTGCAGTGAAAGAGACAGAATCCCTGTCTCCAGCAGGTTAGATCCCTGATATACATGGATTTGATCCCTGGGTTGGGAAAGTCCTCTGGAGGTGGACATGGCAACTCACTCCAGTATTCTTGCATGGAGAATTCCTATGGACAAAGAATAGGAGGCTACAGTCCGTGGGGTCACAAAGAGTCGGACACGATCAAGCACAACTGTATTCTTTCTTGTTTTGTGTCTATTTAAAGAAAATTTACCTCTTCCTTTTGTAATCAGGTTGTCTTTTTCTTTCCTCCTGCTCCCCACCCCCCATGCCACTACAGCTAGAATCTCTAATAAAATGAAGAGAAGTGTGAGAGTGTCCATCATTGTCTTATTCCTGATCTTACCAGTAACACTTGATTCAAATTTTTCTAGAGTTCCCTGTGAACTCTGAAATGAATCCTTGTGTATAGAAGAGAGGAGAGACTAAAGAAAGAGGCAGTCAACTCCAGGTGATAAGTGTCAGGTTGAATGAGTAAGGAAACTTACATATGAGGCTTATCTTGGGTGCATGCAAAGCAAGCCGACTCTGTCCATGCTCACCAGAATCTTAGAAGTTTATACAGAAACGATAACTGTGTTCACTCATTAGGTCAACTGTGGTCAACTTTTCTCCCTGATGTCTTTCAATAAACCCTGACTCTATCACCATTAACATTTTGTTAGCCATTGAGTCATGGTAAATGGTCTGTCATGTTGGAAAAATTCCTTCTATTCCTAATTGGTAAAGCATTTTATAAGGAATAGACACTGGATTTTCCCAACTGCTTTGTTTCAATTTTAAAATGATCACTTTTTTATCTTTTATTGATGTGATAAGTTACATAGATTGATTTTGTAATCAACCTTGCATTCCTTCCCTTGCAGGCTTCCCTGGTGGCTCAGATGGTAAAGAGTCTGCCCACAGTGCATGAGACCCAGGTTCAATCCCTGGTTAGGGAAGATCCCCTGGTAAAGGAAATGGCAACCCACTCTAGTATTCTTGCCTGGAGAATTCCATGAACTGTAGTCCATAGGGTCACAAAGAGTAGGACATGACTGAATGACTTCTCTTCTTCTTGCATTCCTTGATTTCACTTGATGCATTATCATTTTTATGTTGTTGAAGTCAGTTTATTAAATATTCATCTGCATCTATTTTCACAAAGGCTTCTATTTTGTGACTTTTTAAATTTTTTACTTTCTGTAATTTCATGATCTAGTTTTAATAGGAGGATAATTACCTCATAGGGTGAGATGGGAAATATTTTACCTTTCTAATTTTCTGGAGGAGTTTATATAGAATTGGTGCCATATTTACCTTTGATGCTTTATAAAATTTACTATTTGCACTAGTGCAAACATCTGGGTCTGGAGATTCCCTTGTATGAATGATTTTAACTGTAAGTTTAATATATTTCATAAATATACTGTCATCTTATGCATTTCTTATTAATTTTAATTCTCTAGCTTGTGTGTTTCAAGAAGTTTATACCTATCATATGAGCTGTCAAATTTATTGGCAAAAGCTGTTTATAATATCCCCTTTGTTATTCTTTTTTGTCTATATAGTCTATAATGAAAGCACCTCTCTGATTTCAGACCTAGGTCATTTTTGCTGTCTCTCCTCTTTCTTTTTTTATTCTTTCCTCCCAACAGTCCAGTTAGAGGTTTATCAACTTTAGTGGTCTTTTCAAAGAAGCTTTTGGTTACACTTCTTTTTCTATTATCTAGATTTCCACTTTGATTTTCATTGTTTTCTTTTACTTACTTGGATTTAATATGGTATTTTTCCTAGCAGTTACTGAGCTGGAGGGCTTCCCTGATGGTTCTGTGGGGAAAGAAACCACCTGTGATGCAGAAGACTAAGAAGACACTGGTTCCATCCTTGGATGGGAAGATCCCCTGGAGGAGGAAATGGCAATCTACTCCAATATCCTTGCCTAAAAAAATCCCATGAACCGAGGAGCCTGACGGGCTACATTCCAAAGACATGCAAAGATTTCCACACGAATGAGTAACTAAGCACACTGAGCTGGAAGGTGGTAGGTCAGCTAATTAAAAAGAGTCAAAATACAAGTTATAGTCAGGCATGTATTCACTTACTTCTGGAGTATAAGGGAGAGGCTGGACTTTCCTAGTGGTAGCTCAGTTGGTAAAGAATGTGCCTGTAATGCAGAAGACCCTGGTTCTTCCTAAATCAGGAAGATCTCCTGGAAAAGGGATAGGCTACCCACTCCAGTGTTCTTGGGCTTCCCTTGTGGCTCAGCTGGTAAAGAATCTGCCCACAATGCGGGAGACCTGGGTTCGATCCCTGGGTTGGAAAGATGCTCTAAAGAAGGGAAAGGGTACCTACTCCAGTATTCTGGCTTAGAGAATTCCGTAGACTGTATAGTCCATGTTGCAAAGAGTCGGACATGATTCAGCAACTTTCATTTTCTTTTCAACTACAGAAAGCCTTACTCCACATCTGTTCCTTCTTCCTCCATTTTCACCCCAGTGCCAGGATTGGATTCATCTCACTGCTGATTACCCCCAAATTTAAAAAGCTGCTACAGTTTTATGGGATTAGGTGTGAGGGAAGGGAAGGGAAGAGTTCCTCTGGAGTGGAAAAGTTATAAGAACCAAATTACAGTTTGGAAAATTGTCATCCAAGTTTCCCTCTTCTTCCCCCATAAAAAGGTCTCCCTAAGAGCTTCCTGAGGAAGGCCTCTGCAGAAAACTCCAGATGAAGAGGCCTCTAAATGGAGACAACTGAGCTAGGAATTCATCTATATATGAGAGTACAGACCTTGGGGCCTGAGTCTTTGAATACAACTCCCTTCAGAAGCTGTAACCCACTGTGTCAGCACCATGACTGCAGTGGGGTGAGCAGATTTTCCCTGGGACCTGAGGATTGTTACATACAACTTTTGTAATTGTCTGTGATTGGGCCTAAAAAAATCATATTTGTTTAAAAAAAAAAAAAACAACTGGAGTGCTTGATTTTCTTTCCCCTACATTTTATTATATAGTAGCTCTGGTTATTTATTTCCAAATTTTCCTCTTTTTAATATGGTTCTTTTTAATATGTTCTTTATTACCCCTCCTTCCACAATTATTGCTTTAGTGGCACTCCATAAATGTCAATATATTTGTTAACATTTTTGTTCGTACAAAATACTCTCATTTGCCTTTTAAATTATTATTTGAGCACAGATATTTCTTTCTTGTTCTGATTTTTAGTTTAATTGCATGACTTGAGCAATGTTATATTTATGAGACTTGTTTTATGACCCAGAATATAGTCTATCTTGGAAAATGCTCTGTATATACTTGAAAGAAATCTGTAGTCAACAGTTGTTTGTTGCACGTTCTAGAAAAGTGTTAATTAGATTCAGCTGGTTGATATTTGTAGTTGTGTTTTCTATATCCTTGCTGATTTCTAATATATCTATGGTTAAAGGTTGGAGACGGCAATGGTACCCCACTTCAGCACTCTTGCCTGGGAAATCCCATGGACAGAGGAGCCTGGTAGGCTACAGTCCATGGGGTCGCTAAGAGTCAGACACGACTGAGTGACTTCACTTTCACTTTTCACTTTCATGCATTGGAGAAGGAAAGGGCAACCCACTACAGTGTTCTTGCCTGAAGAATCCCAGGGACAGAGGAGCCTGGTGGGCTGCTGACTATTGGACCGCACAGAGTTGGACACAACTGATGAGACTTAGCAGCAGCAGCATGGTTAAAGGTAAGTAATAAAATCTCAAAATTTTTTTGCAGAATTAATCTGTTTCTCTGTACAATTCTATCAGGTTTTGTTTCTTCCTTTATGAATTTGTCATTAGGGTTGTAAACATTTAGGGTTTTTAAATACTCATGATAAATTAACTGCTTGTATAGGTGCTATTTTAAATTTAAGTGTATTTGTTTACTTTATTTTAAAATAACTATATAATGATAATTAAATATCTGGAGAAAGCAAAGCTGAAGAGTATTTCAATACTTGAATACAGTTTAGTTCTAAATTTTTTGGTTCAAGATGTTTGTTTCAAGATTTTTTAAATGGAACAATTTTCCTTCATTTAAGAAAGCTTATTAACAATTAATGGAGAAGACAATGGAACCCACTCCACTACTCTTGCCTGGCAAATCCCAAGGAGGGAGGAGGCTGGGAGGCTGCAGTCCATGGGGTCGCTAAGAGTTGGACACGACTGGGTGACTTCACTTTCACTTTTCACTCTCATGCATTGGTGTTCTTGCCTGGAGAATCCAGGGACAGAGTAGCTTGATGGGCTGCTGTCTATGGGGTCGAACAGAGTCGGACACAACTGAAGTGACTTAGCAGCAGCATCAATAATTAAAAGGTGTTTCTTGTAGTTTTCTGATTGATGATGGATTAATTTGATTTCTTTGTTTGCTTAAATGACTTGCCTCCTTGAAATTCTTTTTGCTTTTACTGTATCCTTTTCAATAGGCCTGTTTTTTTTTTTAATTCAGCAATGGTTTTATTCCTCATTGTGATTTCAAATTTGTTAATTAAATATGTTATTTGGTTTAAAAACATTACTTTCAGTCTTTAGTTTTGCTTTCATGTTATTATTTTGTGTATTCACATTTATGGTTTTATTTCACCATATTCCTGTTTTATTTAACTTTTTAAGAATTAGGACCCCTCTGAAAATATGTCCTTCTTTGTTTCCCTCTATCTGACTTTAAAAAAAAAACACACACACACAATGTTATTTTTATTCTTTTATTCACATGTGGAGGTTTTTCTTGGCATTCTGATATTGGTTTGCTTTCCTTCCTAGTTAATATTTTACAACTGAAAACAGAGAGGTTTTCTTTTTTTAAATTTCTTTGCTTTGTGTTTGTTGTTGATTGAGCTGAAACATTAAATGAAGAAAACAGACAATAATAAGGCAATGTGATTTATGAGGAAGCATAGTCTTTGTTCTTTTAATGAAACTTGATCAAATGTTCTTGAAATAAACTAATAATGTGACAGCCAGAAATCTAGTTTTAAAAAATAAAAAACAAACAAACCAACCTTGAATGATCATAGATCTTTTACATATGCAATTTAAAGTCATATGTATTGTTCATCAATTTTTTTTTAATTCACTCATTTCTCTGTAGAAGCTATTCAGTCTTAAAGTGATAATCAACTTATCTTATTGTCACAAAATCTGGGGACAATACCAATATTCTTAGGATCTTGCTGATGTGCCTATCCATCTTCTGAGGGTAAACAGTGGTGGGTCATAAGGCTTTTCTAATCTGTCCTTCCCCACTAATTGTTCATTTGTTTGAAGTTTTGAAGGAAATTATATGTGAATCTAGAGCAGCTTGGGATTAGAGGTGCCAGGCAGTTGAAAATTCAAGTATAAGTTTGAGTAGGCCCTTCATATACACAGTTCTCCACATCCCCAGTTCCATATTGTACAGCCAATTGTGAATTGTGTAGTACTGTTGTATTTACTATTGTCGGAGGGGAGCGGGGAAGACAGCTTTAAGTAAACTCCTGCAGTTTAAATCTGTTCTGTTGAAGGGTTGTGTATGATTATTTCCCTTCATTTGTTTAGGTAGTGATATTTTATCATTGCTTCACTTTCAGTTCACTTATAAGTTTATATATTAGAGGAAAACAGTTCTTCATAGTTTCATTCTGATACCCTATCCTTCTGATGCAATTGTATTTATTTAAGTTTTAGAGAAAATGCAACTGTAAAACCAGTGGAGATTGTTTTCCCACCAAAATTAATAAATAATTCACCTATACAAACATATTCAACATACACAAACAAGATTAGAAATAAAACAAGCCTATTTAGTTAACACTGGCCTAGTGGTCAATGGATGTGATTTTACTGTTGGAAGATTTCAACTTTTAAACATTGGATGAAAAAGAGAGTATGTTTCATTTGCAATGTGAATTGAAATAGAATAAATAAACAGTATTGCTTTAATTATCTGTGAAAATAAAGTAATAGTTGAAATAATAATTGGAATAGAAAAATAAATGGAATGTTGGAACAATTAGAATTTTATGTTATCAGAACGGTGTTAGAAAAATATATGGGTTTCAAACTGAATTTCAAAAACTGGGCCTCAAACCAATTGTTACTTCTTGAATGTCCAGTAATCGAACATTGCCAAATATGCAAAAAAGAATTATAGTTAAGCTTTAGTATCTGTGTAGGAGCTTCAGTTCAGTTCAGTTCAGTCTCTCAGTCATGTCCAACTCTTTGTGACCCCATGAATCACAGCATACCAGCCCTCCCTGTCCATTACCATCTCCCGGAGTTCATCAAACTCACATCCATCGAGTGGGTGATGCCATCCAGCCATTTCATTCTCTGTTGTCTCCTTCTCTTCTTGCCCCCAATCCTTCCCAGCATCAGAGTCTTTTCCAATCAGTCAAGTCTTCGCAAGAGGTGGCCAAAGTACTGGAGTTTCAGCTTTAGCATCATTTCTTCCAGGGAATATCCAGGGCTGATCTCTAGAATGGACTGGTTGGATCTCCTTGCAGTCCAAGGGACTCTCAAGAGTCTTCTCCAACACCATAGTTCAAAAGCATCAGTTCTTTGGGGCTCAGCTTACTTCACAGCCCAACTTTCACATCCACACAGGACCACTGGAAAAACCATAACCTTGACTAGACGGATCATTGTTGGCAAAGTAATGTCTCTGCTTTTCAATATGTTATCTAGGTTGGTCATATCTTTCACTCTAAGGAGTAAGCGTCTTTTAATTTCATGGCTAGAGTCACCATCTGCAGTGATTTTGAAGCACAAAAAGATAAAGTCTGCCACTGTTTCCACTGTTTCTCCATCTATTTCCCATGAAGTGATGGGACCAGATGCCATGATCTCCGTTTTCTGAGTGTTGAGCTTTAAGCCAACATTTTCACTCTCCTCTTTCACTTTCATCAAGAGGCTTTACAGTTCCTCTTCACTTTCTGCCATAAGGGTGGTGTCATCTGCATATCTGAGGTTATTGATATTTCTCTTGGCAATCTTGATTCCAGCTTATGCTTCTTCAAGACAGGCATTTCTCATGATGTACTCTGCATATAAGTTAAATAAACAGGGTGACAATATACAGCCTTGATGTACTCCTTTTCCTATTTGGAACCAGTCTGTTGTTCCATGTCCAGTTCTAACTGTTGCTTCCTGACCTGCATAAGAGGCAAGTCAGATGGTCTGCTTTGCCCATCTCTTTCAGAATTTTCCACAGTTTATTGGGATCCACAGAGTCAAAGGCTTTGTCATAGTCAATAAAGCAGAAATAGATGTTTTTCTGGAACTCTTGCTTGTTCCATGATCCAGCGGATGTTGGCAATTTGATCTCTGGTTCCTCTGCCTTTTCTAAAATCAGCATGAACATCTGGAAGTTCATGGTTCATGTGTTGCTGAAGCCTGGCTTGGAGAATTTTGAGCATTACTTTACTAGCGTGTGAGATGAGTGCAATTGTGCGGTAGTTTGAGCATTCTTTGGCATTGCCTTTCTTTGGGATTAGAATGAAAACTGACCTTTTTGAGTCCTGCGGCCACTGCTGAGTTTTCCAAATTTGCTGGCTTATTGAGTGCAGCACTTTCACAGCATCATCTTTCAGGATTTGAAATAGCTCACCTGGAATTCCATCACCCTCCACTAGCTTTGTTTGTAGCGATGCTTTCTAAGGCCCACTTGACTTCACATTCCAGGATGTGTGGCTCTAGGTGAGTGATCACACCATCGTGATTATCTTGGTCGTGAAGATCTTTTTTGTACAGTTCTTCTGTGTATTCTTGCCACCTCTTCTTGATATCTTCTGCTTCTATTAGGTCCATAGCATTTCTGTCCTTTATCGAACCCATCATTGCATGAAATGTTCCCTTGGTATGTCTAATTTTCTTGAAGAGATCTCTAGTCTTTCCCATTCTGTTCTTTTCCTCTATTTCTTTGCACTGATTGCTGAGAAAGGCTTTCTTGGCTCTTCTTGCTTTTCTTTGGAACTCTGCATTCAGATGCTTATATCTTTCCTTTTCTCCTTTGGTTTTCACTTCTCTTCTTTTCACAGCTATTTGTAAGACCTCCCTAGAGAGCCATCTTGCTTTTTTGAATTTCTTTTCCATGGGGATGATCTTGATCCCTGTCTCCTGTACAATGTCATGAACCTCATTCCATAGTTCATCAGGCACTCTATCTATCAGGTCTAGTTCCTTAAATCTATTTTTCAGTTCCACTATATAATCATAAAGGATTTGATTTAGATGTAGGAGCTTAGGGGATGAAAAATGCAGTTCTGCCAAAGACACACTTTTAGATATTTACAAATCCAGCAATATCATCTATAAATTGTGATCTCATTATTTTCTCACCCTAAACAATAATGCATACAGTAGTTTACCTACCGACACAGTAAATTAGTATTATCTAATCATCAGAGCCTGGAGAATCCCAAGGACGGAGGAGACAGGTAGTTGCCATCTATGGGGTGGCACAGAGTCAGACATGACTGAAGCAACTTAGCAGAAGCAGCAGCAATCATCAGAGACAAATACACAAGTTTGTTGCAGCCTTTTTTACAGACCGGGGCCTGGTAGATCGGAGTTGATGAAAAGAAAGCAAAAGAAAGAGAGACTAATATTCCCCAGGTTACATGGAAAGCCAATAAAGCCCTAGAATAGGGCTTGTACCACTCATGAAGGCACAGGGTGTCCTCTCGAGGAGGTCTTGAAAGCCCAGGCAGGAACATGAGCTCAGCAGGCCTCCATGCTCCAAAGAACTAGCTATAGAGGGAAAGAAAGACACAGGGGACCCAAGTCTCTAGTGGAACAAGGGTGCTTTATTCATGTTTGTGTGAGCTTATATATTGTTATACAAGGAAGCTTTAGGTAAAAAATAAAGTTAGGCAAAGAACAAAAAGTCAGATGTATAACAACTGTTACCAAGGGAATGACAAGAAATAACAATCGTCACAAGGCCAGAAGACAATCCATATCTTAAGTAAGAGGGTCATGACTAAACAGTTTTACCTTAGGGTAAAAGGAAATCCATACATGTGTTCCATCCCATGACCTCAGTCCTGGGAACAGCGTGCCGCTACACTCATTCCTATCTGCCAGGAACTGATAAGGAACAGAGGGTTCATGAGAAACAGAAAACAACATACAGGAATCCTAACGTTAAACATTCCCTGACACTACTATTTTAAGTTCTGAAAGGCAAGGGGTACTTTAGAACACAAGTCTTCAATTTTTGTTATCATATAATTAATCTTTATTCACAAAGTAATTTAAAACCGAGCTATATATGTGAGGTTTTTATCAGTGTGATTTATTTGTACTTTAATACCTAAAGTTTTGGACCAAATAATGCATTTTAAGCAAATTGAATTATTTTCTTGCTTTCTCAGATGAGCTATTTACTAAGCTGCTCATACTCATACATTCTCTGTTTATGTGGGGAAAATATAAGGAACTTATCATGGGTGGTTGAGAAAATAATAAACTGGGAGGAGTTGATGTTGATGTAGCCATACACTCAGTGGCTATTAGATTCTTCAGTGGGCTTTGAGATACAGCCACACTGAAGTGCAAGGCTACCATGGCTGGCTGCTTGTTTCCTACTGCACCCAGGTGTAATTCCTGCTATTTCTGAAATCTCTGCTGTAGAGGCATCAGTCTAACGCCAGGGAATATCTCAGATGATAGAAATGAATGTTTTCCTGCACTTTTGTACCCAAGACGGTGAATTAATAATGCATTGCTGACTCCAAAAGGACAAGTTACATTGATTTGAAATTCACCCTTGATAATTATCCTCTAATTTCCATAGAAGACCTCCTTGAGTTGTAGGAAATATAATGTATTATGTAAAAAGTAGCGAAACTTTAAATTGAAATTTTGGGGGAGAGCAGGTAAGGGAATATGGACACTAGTATAAAATGAAAGAAAAATCATTTTCTACCAAGGAAGATATCAAGAGATACAGGTATAGTGAAATAAGCAGTTGAATAACATACAATATTTGATTGTGAAATACAAGAATATTGAATGAAAACTAATAATTTATAATACATGACTGTCTATAACTGACCTAAAATTAATTTTCATGTACAGCATGAAAATTCTGTACAGAATATCACTTCTACGATTCTCAGAATTACTGTTACAATTTTAGATAAAATTCTTGTATCTAACCATTACAATGCTGGTGGATATATGTTTATATTGTTTCCTATCATATGTACCTATTTTATTCTTAATTTTAGAAGTATAATATTCTTCATAAAGTTTCAGTGTTGTATTTCTCCTTTTATATTGTAATATTTAAATTCAATAAGTTTTGCTTTTAAATTTCCTATTCTGTTTGCATTTATTCTGCTACATTTTTTCCAGTTACTGAGATAGACAGTTAACTCCTTAGATTTGAGCTTTCTTTTCCTTTGTTTTTCCCTCTCTCCCTTTTTCTCTTCTTGTCTATTTTTAGTATTTCAAAAATGAAGTTTTTATTTAAAGAACTAATTTCTCTATGTAGTCTGGTATTTTATTTTGCATATAGAACTACACCTCTTATTGATTTCAAGTGCAGGAATATTGTGGCTTGAAGTATGGTGAATACTTGTGATCATTTGTTAAATAATGCTTTGTTGTTAAAGGAGATAATGTTCTGTGAATTGCAATAAAGCCAATTTCTTGATAGTTTCATCAAAGTCTTTTCTCACATTGCTGGTGTGTGTGTGTGTGTGCTTGTGTGTGTGTGTTTTCTTGCTGTTTAAGTTACTGAGACTTGAAATACCTGAAACTATCTTCTGTTTTTTTAATGATCGTTTATAAATTATTAGTTAACACATTTAAAAGCTCTGTTGCTAGGCACAAGCCCATTTAATATTTTTTATAAAAAATACTGCTTTCAATGTTTCCTCTTTTGTGTCTTGGGCAAAAAGAAGGGCAAAACAATGAGGGTTTTTTTTTTGTTTGAGGAATTTTGGGAATAGTTTGTGTGGTTCATTTTTAATTTTGGAAATTTTTCAACATTTTTTTTCTTATAGATCTTCTCTAAATGATGAACCTAACTGTATTAAAGGTCTTTTTCTAATATAAATTTACTTATATTTTTCATAGTTTGTTCCCAAGCTCCAACAATACTATTTGACCTTAATTGTATTACTTAAAATGTATTTGGCTTAAGATCTCTATGTATAAAAGATAATATATAGTACTTATATCTTAGAATTAGTTGCAAAAATCTATGTCACCTCGTTACAGATATATTTATAGTAGATGGTTTTGACCTTTATGACTTATTTATATTCAGAACAATGGGTGGAGATTTCAGATTGATCTATATAATTATTGTCTATCATATAGAATTTGGCATGAATTCACTGGGATTATCTGATAGAGTGAGGTGAGATTTTTCTAACCATTATGCTATTTTCTGATATTTTTTAAAAATAACATTACTGCAAAACTGGTATTTGCCCTACTGAACAGGAGTCTTCTTTATACTCATACAATAATTGTTTGAATTATAAATCCCTTCATATAGTACAAATCCCATCTCTATCAACTGATTCCTTGATTTGCTTCATATAGGTCTTATATGTGATTTATATTATAAGGTTGATGGGTAGAGTTAGAAAAAATAGCGTTAATAGTAAAAGAAGAAAAAAGACCCATGTAGTATAATTACAGTTATAGATCTTCAGGTAAATATAAAGCATCACCACTCTCTTTTTCAGTCTTGGATAATTTTGTATATTTATCTCTCAGTGGAAAATATGTGTCCGTTTCTCAAGGGACCTATTAATACAAGAGATTTCCTATAAGTGAGATCTTAAGTTTTGGTAAAAAAAAAATTGAAGTGATTCACTTTATATGGTTTTCAGTTTATGCCTGCAGAAATATTTTAGTGAAAATTAATTATGTGAAAAAGGAATTACAAAATATTATCTAAATCTCTTTCAAATTGGAAATCTTAACTTTGAACTCATATGGAACCTAGTTCCTCCAGATTGAGTCAATTCATTAGTTCTCAGTTTTTTCTATTTTAAGTTTTATAAATCTCAAATTTTTTATTAACAAATTGCTTATACTAGGGTTTTGAAAGTCTATATGATTTACCTTTATTTGAGTAAATGAAAGGAAATATGCTACTAGTATGCGTGTATGGTTACTAATCTTTTCTCACTGCATTAATTTGAAATTATATTTTCCTACCTGAGTCCCTGTTTGTCTCAACTTGTTCAATTATTTTGACTATCAGGTAATCAACTCCAAAAGTAAGAATTTATGTGTTAACATGAATGGTAGTTGATAGCTATCACTGCAGTACTAACAGAAGAGGACAGCATTCTCATAGCATATACAAATAGCGAATTCTCTAGCATCATATTCTTACTTTGATCAGCTTTCTTAAAATCACTTCAGTCCACATCAGACTTCCATGTCTTTTGATGTTTTTCCTCAAGGGGATTCACCTCAATGTAATTAAAACTGTGTTGCTAGGTTTTGGTAATAGTAGGATAATGTATTACTTGCAGCTAATACTCCAAGTACCAGTTACTGTAAGATTTTAATGGTCTCAGTAATTTTTACTTTTTATTGAAATGTTAATTTATAATTTTAGTTTCAAGTGTACAATTTAGTGATTTGAAATTTTTGTAGTTTATACTCAATTATGAAACATTGGCTATGTTCCCTATACTGTACAATACCCCCTTGTAGCGTATATATTTTATACATAATAGTTTGTAACTCATAATTTCCTACCCTTATATTGCCCCTCCCCTCCTCCCTTTCTCCACCTGAGACCACTTGTTCTCTGTATCTGTGAGTCTCTTTATTTTCTTATATTCATTAATTTCATTTACTAGATTCCATATCTCAGTGACAACACACAATGTTTGTCTCTCTTTGTGTCATCTCACTATATTAATACCTTCAAAGTGCATCCATCTTGCTGCAAAAGGCAAAATTTTATTCCTTTTTTTTTTTTTTTAAGACTAAGTGGTACTCCTGTGTGTGGGGTGTGTGTGTGTCTGTGTGTGTGTGTGTGTGTGTGCATACATACACTAAATTTTCTTTATAAGTGCATTTGTATGTGAAAACTTTGTTTGCTTCTGTAACTTTGCTATTGTAAACAGTTTTGCTATGGATATTGGTGTGCATGCATCTTTTTAAATTACTGTTTTTATTTTCTTTGAATATTTGCACTGATGGATTTAGTGGGTTGTATTGTAGTTATGTTTTTAGTTTTTTGAGGAACCTTTATATTTCCATAGTGACAGCACCAAATTGCACTCCCACCAACAGTTTACATGGGTGCCCTTTTCTCTACATCCTTGTCAACATTTGTTGTTTGTGGTATTTTTGATAGTAGCATTCTGACAGCTGTAAGGTGATAACTCATTGTGAGTTTGATTTGCATTTTTCTGATTCATGATGTTGAGCATGTTTTCATGTTGAGCATTGTTTGTCCTCCCTGGAAAAATGTCCATCCTTATCTTCTACCCTTTTAAAAACTTGGTTCTTTTTTCATATTGTTATATGTGCTGCTTGTATACTTTGAATATTAACCCCTTATTAGTCATAGCATTTGGAAGTATTTTTCTCCCACACAATAGGTTGTCTTTTTGTCAATAATTTTTTTTGCTATGCAAAATGCAAAAGCTTTTAACTTTAATTAGGCTCCATTTGTTTATTTTGGCTCTTTTGTTTACTTTCAGAGATAGGTTTGAAAAAATATTATTTTAGACTGGTGGTTGCTCCTTTTCTTATTTCACTTTCTGAATTGAAAAGTGACTGAAGGGTACGCAAAAAGGAAGGTTGTTTTAGGGACCAGTGTTTAACTCACTGCTCAAAGTAATGGGAAAGTCTGTAATAGGTTTAAAAAAACTCTGAAGATATTTGAATTTTCAAAAAACGTTCCATGATTTTCAAGAAAAATGACCCTATCTTTTTGACTTATTCGATATATACATTTGACAGCAACTTTACAAAGAACCGAAGTAGTGGATAAGAACGTACACCAAAAAAGTATTAAACTTAAATGTATAAGGATTTGGGTCTAAAGTTAAACTCCAAATGCCAAAAATGATTTTTATATTCTTTTTTGAGTGATAAAAATATTTAAGGTTTCTTTTTGGTTTAGTTAAACAACTGAGACAAAAATAAGAAAATAATAAAACATAGATCTTAGGAAATAATACAGACCATCTGATATTTAGGGAGTTGTGCCAAACGAAACCATTTGAATTTCCTTTGCCACTATGCTGCAATTAATATGCTAATTATAGTATAATACTGGCAGTAATAACTATATACTTTAGGATTTAGTGGGCTCTACCTGCTTATTTTGTGTCCAGCCTGATGTATAAACAGCTGAAAATTACACTTTCAGAGAGGCAAATCTGGAAATAGATGTTATATTTTGGAAGCAAATCTACCTAAAGAGAAAGTTTTTTCCTCTCAATATAAGAGGAACAATTTAGGAAGAAACTTAAAAGAATGTTTTTCTATGATTTAGAGAGCTTTTCATTAACTTAAGCTGTTTGGATTTGTTTTCCATATTGTGTCCACAATGCCTAGAGCAATTCACCACACTGCAAGTGCCCAGGTAGTATTTTTAATGACAACAAAATACAGATAAATATATAGTAAAATGGATACTAAAGTCCACTTATACTGTGTACTAGCATAGTCAAACATATGTGATTTTATATCTGTTATCAAAAACATAATTGAGATATTATGGAATTATTGCTATATAATGCAAACAGATTAAAATGAAATTTTGCTATTTTTTGATTTTGTATACATGTTCATTTCTGTGTATGTCTGGGGAGATGTCTGTGAATTAAGATTAAGTAAGAGTAGAAACACAAGTGAATTCTATAAAATCCTAGTTTAAAAAAAACTTTCTAAAATGATGGATTATAATGCTTCATTTTTTGTATGCAAATATCTAAATACTTGAATATGTTATTTCTGTATGATAAGCAAAGGTGTGTATGTGTGAGGCAAGTATAGGTATGAATTAAATTTTCATGCAGAGATAGGATGAGTAACAAGGTAATAAAGTATAGAACAAGTATAACGTGAGATGACAATGTGGGGAGTTTGGAGCATTCATCACTGAGAAATGTCAGTGCTTTCCAGTTGGGGGCCAAGCACAGGCAGCAGATAGACAATCTAAAACTGTATAAATCAAACAGCAAATGTTGGGGTGCATGGGTATGATTGACATGGGAACAGCACTACTGAGAATGTTTCTGCAATGACCATTCTATCTTTAGCTTGGGTATCAGTTGCCCCAATGTGGGCATTAGTGTTTAGATCATCATAGAATGATAACCTAATGTAGACAGACATACAGATGGCTAATAAACACATGAAAAGATGCTAAACATTGATCATTATTAGGGAAATGCAAATCAAAACTACAATGAGCTATCACCTCATACTGGTCAGAATGGCCATCATCAAAAAATCTACAAAAACAGTAATTACTAGAGAGGGTATGGGGAAGAGGGAACCCTCTTGCACAACTGGTGGGAATATAAACACATATAGCCACTATGGAGGACAGTGTGGAGATTCCTTAAAAAAACTAGGCATAAAAATATCTTATGACCCAACAATCCCACTACTGGCATATACCAAAAGAAAACCATAATTGAAAAAGACACATGTACCCCATTGTTCATTTCAGCACTGTTTTACAATAGCTAGAATATGGAAGCAACCTAGATGTCCATTAACAGATGAATGGATAAAGAAACTGTGGTACATATATAAAATGGGTTAGTACTCAGTCACAAAAGGAAACACCTTCGAGTCAGTTCTAATGAAGTGGATGAACCTATTGCTATTACAAAAAGTGAAGTAAGTCAGAAAGAGAAAAACAAATATATACTAATGCATTTATATGGAATCTAGAAAGATGATACTGATGAATCTATTTGCAGGGTAGCAATGGAGATGCAGACATAGAAAACAAACTTGTGGACACAGTAGGGGAAGGAGAAAGTGTGATGGATGGATAGAGTAGCATGGAAACATCCACATTACCTTATGTGAAACAGATAGCCAGTGAGAATCTGCTCTGTGACTCAGGGAGCTCAAATTGGTGCTATATGACAACCTAGAGGGATGGGAGGTGGGAGCGAGGTTTAAGATGGAAGGGGTATATGTATACCTATGGCTAATTCATGTTGATGTATGGGAGAAACCAAGACAATATTGTAAAGCATTATCCTTCAATTAAGAATAATTTAAAATAAATATATCTAATCATTTCAATATTCCATTTCCCAGCGGTCATCTAGCTTCATGAGTTTTTTGAAGTACAGTAAGAATAAAGATATAGTAAGGCATTTCTAGAGTGGTTATCTCAAATTATATAAGTTCATACAAATGAACTAAAAGGATATAAACGTGAAAAGCTGAATTTTTGAAATAGATTTCTCAGTTGAATGCATTTATAAAAAAATCTATTTGTTTCACTTGAATTGTTTACCTGAGTATAAAAAGCAAAATTCTCACAGGAAAACAGATAATATTTATACTTTTTTTGACAAACAAAATTGGATATTCCTCATGTCCTGATCGGTTTACCCAGACTCATCTTTGACTATACAATGTTTCTGCTTCTGATTAGAGACATCTGTTAAATTTATAAATTCATGATTGCCTGCCAAGCATAGCCAAGGAGGAATGCACCTGGCAGTAAGAAGGAAACTGGAAGCAATGCAAATGTGTGAACCTGCCCAGACAGCTAGAAATCTCAAACCCCAGGCCCATTAAATGTATATATAATTGGCAGAGATCACAGCTTTGTAACCTGAAGTCTGTCCACAGATGATGGACATATCAGATATTTTAATATTCGTGACCAATACCAAGAAACTTTAACTCACTTTTACATGAAAATTTAGGGGAAATTTGATACATTACAATCTCCTTCTTTACATATTCAATATATGTAGAAATGGTGATCTCACCGTGGAACAAGATTCAGTTAAACTACAATGCCCTACACAGCATTCTGGAACTTACCTCTCTGTCTTAGTAGGAATTGGGGTGGTACCCACCCCCCACAATGGCAGATGGGTAATGTCTTTACCTAGACTTCTGAGGTGAGATTCTGTAGCATAATGAACATTTATCTTAAAAGTCACAGGCTGAATTTAAAGCTCAATAAGCTTTTTCAAAACTCTTTGAGAGGTGCATTAATGACAATATTTATTCATCTTTAATAACTAGTTAAGAAAGAAGGGGCTTCCCTGGAAGCTTATATGGTAAAGAATCTGTTTGTAATACAGGAGTCCTGGGTTCAATCCCTGCATTGGGAAAATCCCTTGAAGAAGGAAATGGCAACCTACTTCAGTATTCTTACCTGGAGAATCCCATGGATAGAGGAACCTGGAGGGCTACAATCCATAAAAAGTGAGACACTACTGAAGCAAGTTAGCACCAGCACTAGCAAGAAAGATATGATACCACGGGACATGTTAGAGACACATATATACACACACAGTGGTCAAAACAAATTCTTTCTGACTTTACTCTGTGACAGGCTCTAGATCCATCCACGTCTCTACAAATGACCCAATTCTCTTCCATTTTGGGGGCTAATATTCCATTGTGTGTGTGTATGTATGTATATACCACATTTTCAGTATCCATTCATCATTTGATGTACATTTATATTGTGTATGTGGAAGCTAGAAAAATGGTACATGTCAGCAGGACAAGAATGGAGATGCAATGTATAATGGATGTTTGGACATGGTGTGGGGGAAGGGGCCTCGGATGAATTGGAAGATTAAGACTGACATATATACACTACTATGTAAAATAACTTTCCTTCCAAGGAGTAAGCATCTTTTAATTTCATGGCTGCAATCACCAACTGCAGTGATTTTGGAGGCCAGAAAAATAAAGTCTGACACTGTTTTCACTGTTTCCCCATCTATTTCCCATGAAGTGATGGGACCAGATGCCATGATCTTCGTTTTTTGAATATTGAGCTTTAAGCCAACTTTTTAACTCTCCTCTTTCACTTTTATCAAGAAGCTCTTTAGTTCTTCTTCACTTTCTGCCATAAGGGTGGTGACATCTGCATATCTGAGGTTATTGATATTTCTCCCGGCAATCTTGATTTTAGCTTGTGCTTCTTCCAGCCCAGCATTTCTCATGATGTACTCTGCATATAAGTTAAATAAGCAGGATGACAATATACAGCCTTGGTGTACTCCTTTTCCTATTTGATACCAGTCTGTTGTTCCATGTCCAGTTCTAACTGTTGCTTCCTGACAAGCATACAGGTTTCTCAAAAGGCAGGTCAGGTGGTCTGGTATTCCCATCTCTTTCAGAATTTTCCACAGTTTACTGTGATCCACACATTCAAAGGCTTTGGCATAATCAATAAAGCAGAAATAGGTGTTTTTCTGGAACTCTTGCTTTATTGATGATCCAGGGGATGTTGGCAATTTAATCTCTGGTGTCTATGACTTTTCTAAAACCAGCTTGAACATTTGGAAGTTCATAGTTCCCGTATTGCTGAAGCCTGGCTTGGAGAATTTTAAGCATTATTTTACCAGCGTGTGAGATGAGTGCAATTGTGTGATAGTTTGAGCATTCTTTTGCATTGCCTTTCTTTGGGATTAGAATGAAAACTGACCTTTCCCAGTCCTGTGACCACTGCTGAGTTTTCCAAACTTTCTGGCATATTGAGTGCAGCTCTTTCACAGCATCATCTTTCAGGATTTGAATTTGCTCAATTGGTATTTATCACCTCCACTAGCTTTGTTGGTAGTGATACTTCCTAAGGCCCACTTGACTTCACATTCCAGGATGTCTGTCTCTAGGTGAGTGATCACACCATCAAGATTATCTGGGTTGTACAGATCTTTTTTGTACAGTTCTTCTGTGTATTCTTGCCACCTCTTCTTAATATCTTCTGCTTCTGTTAGGTCCCTACAATTTCTGTCCTTTATTGTGTCCATCTTTGCATGAAATGTTCCTTGGTATCTCTAGTTCTCTTGAAGAGATCTCTAGTCTTTCCCATTCTGTTGTTTTCCTCTATGACCAACCTAGACAGCATATTAAAAAGCAATGACATTACTTTGCGAACAAAGATCAATCTAGTCAAGGCTATGGTTTTTCCAGTGGTCATGCATGTATGTGAGAGTTTGACTATAAAGAAAGGTGAGCACCGAAGAATTGATGCTTTTGAACTGTGGTGTTGGAGAAGACTCTTGAGAGTCCCTTGGACTGCAAGGAGATCCAACCAGTCCATCCTAAAGGAGATCAGTCCTGGGTGTTCATTGGAACGACTGATGCTGAAGCTGAAACTCCAATACTTTGACCACCTGATGCAAACAGCTCACTCATTTGAAAGACCCTGATGCTGGGAAAGATTGAGAGCAGGAGGAGAAGGGGATGGCAGAGGATGAGATGGTTGGATGGCATCCCTGACTCGATGGACATGGGTTTGGGTGGACTCTGGGAGTTGGTGATGGACAGGGAGGCCTGGAATGCTGGGGTTCATGGGCTCGCAAAGAGTCGTATATAACCGAGTGACTGATCTGAACTTATATGTAAAATAGCTTGTGGGAACCTGCTGTATAGAACAGGGAACTCAGCTCAGTTCTCTGTGGTGACTGAAATGGGTGGCATGGAGGGGAAAGGGAAGTCCACGAAGGAGGAGATATATACACATATACATATAGCTGATTCACTTCATTATGCAGTAGAAACCGACACAGCATTGTAAAGTAACTATATCCCTATTAAGATAAAAATAATCTCTCTAAATCAGATAGAATAAGAACTGTCCTGACTTCTTTTTTCTCCTCATCGTATTTTGTGAAATCATCATGTCCCACAGTGGAAGGATTATTCTTTCTCAGTGTAAAAGCAGTCACATTTTCTGGTGGTTGTTATATGACTGAAACTTTAACAAAACCCATTAAATTAGGGAAGAGAGAAGAGTCTAAATGCAAAATGTTTCCATTCAGTCAGGAAAGCCTTTTGGTAACTTTATGCATGCAGCAGTTAAGATATGAAAAGTTGGTTTATTGCTTCCTAAAAAGAAAATGCTAAACGGAGAAACAGAATTCATCCTTTAGAAAGGGAGAAACTGCTAGTAGATGAGAATTTAGCCACAAAGTCACATTTACACCAGGAACTGCTCTTGCAATATTAAAGTAAAATTGAGAAAACCACTTTGTATGAAAAAGTAAAAATTGGGGGTAAGAAGGAAAAACAGAAATTGGAAAATGTTATTATAATAAAGTGACTCTTCTCAAAATTCTGCTTCCATTTTTAACTTTTCAAAAATTTTTGTTTAAATATTTTTACTTGAAGGACAATTACAACATTGTGTTGGTTTTCCAAAGACTTACGCATGTACGCCTACCTCCTTGTGAGCCTTCCTCTCGCCTCCCACCCCATCCCACCCCTCTACTTCCTCTTCATGGTGTTGCCCAGGTGGTCCTAGTGGTAAAAAATCCACCTGCCAATGCAGGAGATACGAGAGATGCAGAGATACGAGAGATGCAGGTTCAATCCCTCCGTTAGGAAGATCCCCTGGAGGAGATGGCAACCCACTTCAGTATTCTTCCTTTTCATGAATGTCTGGTAATAGTTAAATCACAATTAAATAATTTACCTACATTGGTTATATCTGGGCAGATATTATCAATAAATATTTTTGCATACCATAAAGAAATAAGAAAGTACTTTTGAAAATGTTTCTAATAGGCTAATTAGAGAACTCATGTCTGCTTATTTCTCTTTAGCACAAAGTTAAAATTTAACTTCATCAGTAATATTAACTATTAAATCCATTTCTGAACTGGAGCTTGAATGTTTGGATCAGAAAACAGCTATTCTAACTGCTCCTGCTATCTAATTCTGACCCACTGGATGAAATCCAAAGCTCCGTGAGACTTATCATCACTTTAAAAAAATAAAACTGTCTTAAGTCGCTTAATTCCAGGAAACAGTTTAGTAATTGCTATGTCCACTTTAGGGTAATATCATAATTCTGAACTTCAGGTTTGGAATTTTTCCTCTTAAACCCAGAAAAGGCTGCTCAAATAGACTGTTGAAAATGAATGTTATGGTTCATCTTTAACTTTAACCCCACCACAGCACACCTTTTCTAGCTCCAGTGTCTGACTTCTTTAGTTGGAGAATGAGAGAGTAAAGAGTAAGAAGACAGGAAAGAAACTATTTGAGAGTTTAGAGATACTGAAGTTAAAAAAAAAAAAAAAAAGTACAAGATATCAGTCAAAAGTGGGCCTATGAGTGCAACACCCAGTGGGGAAACCAGTGTGTTTGGAGCAGTCATTTTGAGTAAAATGATGTAGACAGGTAACGGGGATCAAATTGCAAGCAAGATGCATAAGAAAAAAGAGTGATGGGCCACATCCCCTAGAGATTCTGAGATTTAATTAGGGATAGGGCTTCGCATTTGAAAATGTTTTAAACCTCCAATTAGCTTACTGTACAGCCAAATGTGAGTACCACTGTTAAAGGATTCTTCCAGCTACTGTAACTCTGAGAAAACTAAAAATTACTCAAGTGATTTCATCTCAGTTGTGTTTTTAAAGTTTCCTTTCTACTACTGTTCTGATGCAAAGCAATATGGGACTCAAGGGCTTCCCTGGTGGCTTAGTGGTAAAGAATCTGCCTACAATGCAGGAGACTGGGATTTGATCCCTGGGTTGGGAAGATGTCCTGGAAAAGGGAATGGCAACCCACTCCAGTATGCTTGCCTGGAGAATTCCATGAGAGAGGAGCTACCTGCCAGGCTACAGTCCATGCAGTTGCGAAGAGCTGGGCACGACTGAATGAGTAAGACTTCACTCTAGTAGGGACTCAGGGATAGAACAGGAAGACCAGTTAAATGGCTATGGCAAAATTCTACATGAGGATGAAGGTTGTAACAAGATGCTATGAAGAAGTGGGGAGAAGTTGTTGAATATGTTCTAACTGTAGACCTGACAGGATATGCTGGCAAATTAAGTATGAGATATGACTTTAAATTTTGTGGCCTGTGCAACCAGAAGAATGAGGTTGTTCTTGGCTAAGATGTATATAAACTGAAAAAAAAAGGCATACAGAAAGTGATTTTAATATTTTTAAGTCAGACAGGGATGGAAAGGTATTTAGGTTTGGGGGAGTACCCTTAAAAGCAGTCAGAAATGCAGCTGTACCTAAATTCTTCAGTAGTGGAGGTGGAGGCCAAGGCAGCCATTTCACTGGGAACACTCTTGAATTTTGCTGGAGGAGCCAGAAAGTTTGAGGAGTAGCAGCTTAAGTAGAACTCTCTCTGAACTATTGCTGAAGAAACTGCAGAGGCCATGGTAGCTGTAGCTAACTAAAGCCCATGGAGACTGTCTCTTACAAAACTCTCACACATAGGCATAGTACTTGAGAGACAGGGAGTAGAACTTTGGATCACTTTGTAGAATTTGTTACTTCCTGAACAGAGCTATCAATAGATTCTGCTCCAGGCAGAATTTTTCTACCTACAGTGCTTGGATTTAGCCTTAAGAATTAGCTGAAACTTTCTGTACACTCCCCCATTCAGTATTTAAAAAATGCAATTGACTCTTTCTTCCTTGTCTCCTTAAAGACTCATTCAGTTTTTCCAGATTTTTGAGATGAGCATAAAACCTTTCATCAATAGCTACCCTTAATAGAAGTACAGGGCATACAAGGTCCATTTGTATTGAAAATTTTGCATCTGCTATCCATGAGGACCCTTTCACAATTCTGTGGTAAAGAATAATAGAAGACTCACTTTCATTCACCTTCTTGCAGGGGAAATGTGGTAGTGTCATGGTGAATTTGGAAACTTGCAGGAGTTGACACACATTGACTTGGGAGCTCTGCCAAAATGAAAATTGCAAAAGACTTAATTTAATATATTGTTACATGAACATAGTTCTTTTATTTTACTTATGTCACTTGACCTTCATAATGGCTTATGAGTCAAGTATGACAGATATTTATTATTCTCATTTAATAGAGATGAAAATTGGAGTCAGAAGTTCAATGACTTGCTTCAGGTAATATACCAGAAAATGAAGAAATTGTATTTGAATTCAGATTTTTTTATTTCAGAAAATATTCTTCAATAACACAGGGATGTTCTGTTTCCTACTTTTTTCCCTCAAAAGTAAATCACATAACCATTCCTTTCAAAAGAATAATAATCTTGTGTTCTTAGTACCATTAAATATTTTCTTTACTGCAGTGCTATTCAAACATATACATGCATCTTAGGTGACGTAAAATTTTAAAGCTTATGTCTCTTAGGTGTTTATAAAACAATAAAAGTATAAAATAGAACTCAAACTTAATGGTATTTTGCATCTTGCAATGAGAGAGCTACTTTAATTTTCTGCAATAAACATTAATAAAACCTGTATAAAAGATTAAGGTACTTTAAAAACAGTAATAACATGTCATAAACTAGAAGTTTTCATTCAAACACACTAGTTAAAATTCATACATGACTTTTAGTCACAGAATACCATCCAGAATGAGGTATATAGAATCAGTCAGTCTTACTTGAGAAGTCAAAAAGTAAATTTTGCAGCAAAAGGAAGAATGAGAAAATTAAAACTGAGATCCCATGAAATGGGGGTTCATAGAAGGAAAGCTCCATAAACCCTCTTCAAATTAATAATATGATCCCACAATGTGTATCTTCAAAGGAGAGTCTAAGGTCCCAGCTAATGACAACAGCTGGGAAGATTAAGGAACAGAAAAGTTTCTGCTGTTGCCACCTCCCTTTAGGAAAAAGTTTGACAAATATTTGAGTTGACTCAAAATGAATTGTCCACTAGAGTAAAACACATTATTCAAAGGAAGATAGGCATCAGTCTTCAGTGTATTATGTATATCTAGTACTTGAGCAACAGTTTCTAGGCATATAAAATATATGGAAATGTGACCCATTGGCAAGAATAAAAACATTGAAAGCAACCTCAGGATGACCAAGTGGTTGGATTTAGGAGACAAATTTCAGGCAATTATTTTTAATGTATTCAAGAACTCAAAATGTTTCTTACATTCAGAATCTTGTGAGGGAAAATATTTGTACCAGCTGAATATAATTTTAGTCTAGAAACACAAAACAGAAGCTATCATTTCAGGAGTAAAAAATGGAAAATCAAGAGATTCTATAAACATTAAAACATTTATTTAAAACCAAAAG
This sequence comes from Budorcas taxicolor, assembly GCF_023091745.1. Lineage (NCBI taxonomy): Eukaryota > Metazoa > Chordata > Mammalia > Artiodactyla > Bovidae > Budorcas > Budorcas taxicolor. The sequence goes on from NC_068910.1 coordinate 78,690,027, forward strand.
TTTAGACTGATAAACTGAACAATTCAGAGGAAAGACAAACCTTTCACATAACAAAGCCAAAAACTGTACTATCTTAAACATATTAATGAGACAGAAGCCTTCATTAAAAACCTTCCTGTACAGATACTTCCAGTCCTATGTGGCTTCACTGACAATTTTTACCTCTATAACAAGATTGTTATGCTTTTGTAAAGACAATCAACCCTGAAGAAATAGTTGCTAACACACACAAAGAAGATTAATAAAAAAGCCATACAGACTACAGGGGGATAAATAAAACTATCACTATTTAGGTAACATGATTTATGAGAAAAATTCTTAAGAAATCTACAAAAGAACTAGCAAGTTTAATAAGTTTACATCAGAGCTTCCCAGGTGGGACTAGTGGTAAAGAACTCACTTGCCAATGAAGGAGACATAAGACATGTGAGTTCAATCCCTGGATCAGGAAGATTCCCCTGGGGGAGGGCACGGCAACTCACACCAGTATTCTTGCCTGGAGAATCCCATGCACAGAGGAGCCTGATGGGCTATAGTCCATAGGGCCACAAAGAGTCAAACATGACTGAAACAACTTAGTGCACAGCAGAAATAGACTTATTAATAGATGTAAGACTCTTCAATGAAAAACAGAAAATGTTGCTGGGAAAAATTAAAGAAGAAAATAGAATGTCATGCATTGCTTATGGGTTAGATGATGTGATGTTAAATTTTAATTATTTCAAAATTGCTGTATAGGTTAAAGTTACTTCTCCCCCTTTTCTACAGACTTTTAAATAAAAACTGACAATGTTTTGACAATCCTAAATTTGTCAAAACTTACATGCTACTCTACTTCATTTGGATATCTTATTAACCTCTTTCCAGTTCACTAATTCTTCTGTTGAATCTGAGACATAACTCAACTCTAAAATTCTTAATTTCAATAAATTTATTTTCAGTTTTAGCATTTCCAAGTGCCTCATTTTGTTGTATCATGAAAAACAATATTTCCTTTTTATTTCCTTTATTACAAGCTTTCTCAATTTCAGGACTAAAAGTATTTGGGAATGAGTTACTCTTTGTTGCGGGAGAGTTTTCCCTTGCAATATAACATATTTAACAGAATTTGTAACCTCTGCTCAATGGATAACATAGAGGTCTCCTCTTAATTATAGTAATATAAATTTCCAGAAATTACCAAATATTCCCAAAGGGGAAAACCATCCCACTTTGAGAACCACTGCTTTATTACATTTAATGTATCAATTGCAATTTTAATTTGTCTTTTACAATTGAAGTTTTTGAAGTTTTGTATATGTGTGCATTTATTCCAGTAGTTGGATCACTTGTTTGTTAAAGTTTTTTTCTTGGTTTTTGGCTATAAATATTTGCCTTGAATTCAGTTTACTCAGATTATTTATTAAATGAAGTGTGTGTGTGTGCGTGCTCAGTCGCTTCCATCATGTCTGCCTCTGTGCAAGTCCATGAGCTGTAGCCCGCCAGCCTCCTCTGTCCTTGGGATTCTCCAGGCAAGAATACTGCAGGGGGTTACCATGCCCTCCTCCAGGGGATCTTTCGCACCCAGGTATCAAACTCACGTCTCCGGAATTGCAGGTGGATTCCTTACCCACTGAGCCACCTGAGAAGCCCTAAACAAACATACTATTGTTTGTTTTATTTAAAAAATATATATAAATTTGGATAAATGTTAATGTTCTTCCTAGAGACTTCAGTCTTCTCTTTCTTCATAGTAACTTCTAGCCCCAACTGTTTCTTGAAATCCCTTTATAGTTTTAAATATTTAAAAAAAGCATTTTCTCTTTAATCTCAGCAAGAATGGTATTCTGCTGCATACTATTTCATTTTATAAAGAATCAGCCTAGACTGTTGTGACTGGTTTGTATTTAATTTTAGATAAATCTCTGAGATATGTAACTCCTTGCCCAGGAATAAAGTCTTCAGCTATATCCAATATTGTATTTATAGCACCTATTCTTTTCACAAAATCCATTCACTGAATGTTATTTCCAAATCTAGTTTTTCCCTTAGATGATTTTATTTCTGCTTCTCAAGTATTTGATGTGCCTTTATCTCAATTAGAATCATATTTTAACAAGAAGTGTTTAGCTTGTTTATAATTCCGTGCTCGTGGGTTACTACATTAAAACTTAGTATCTTTTGTTGGGATTTTCCTTTGGGATTGTTACCTTTTTTCTCTCCCCTCCCCCAACACACAACAGAATGAATTTCACTCTGTCACAGGTGGTAGAGGAATGGGAATCACTGGGCAGAAGAAAATTTATAAGCCAGTCACAACAAGTGGTAAAAAAAAAAAAAGAAGAAGAAGAAGAAGAAGAAAAAGACATTCACCCTTAACCCCACAGGCCACAGAGGGTGTGGATAATCTAATTTCAGGGTTTGGATAATCTTCTTGATGGCAGTTTTGTTAAACCTTCCAGTAGAGAGAACTAAGCGCCTGTGGGTATCCTTTTTAAATCAGGAATGTTTTAGGGCATAGACTTTCAGTGATATCTTTATAGTTACTGTGTTCATTGTCTTTCCCAACCCTTACCTAAGCAAATCTTATTGACTCTCATTTCTCTGGGTTTACCTCCGAAACTAGAGGGTATGAAGTAGAATTCTTCAAACCAGAAGTTAGGCATATATTCCTGAAATAATTCAATATTATTGATGATAATATACAATGTCTGTCAGAGGATATATTTTTTTATGTGATAGAATGATACTTCAAGTGTACATTATGTTGAATAATCTGTTTTTATTCACCTTCAATAGTTTTGACTTTATCTTGGTGTTAATATTTTTGGTAACTTTGAGGAGATAGTTTTTGTAATTTTCCATGCTAAGATAGAAAATAGCTAGTGAGATATTTGTTGCTCTCTTTAGTCTTTTAGAACATTTCAAGTTATCAAAGGTTGCAGAGACTTCAGTGGTCACTTTCTTGCTGGAGCTCATAAATTTAAAAAATCATTTTGCTTAAATATTTTATCGCTAACTGCTTGTTTCTTTTCAATCATTAAAGTTAGCCAGTTACTATGCCAGCTTTGTTGTTGTTGTTAAAGGTCATTAATCACCAATATTTCATAGTTAATTAATAAAGAACTGTGTTTATCTAGGCATCTTTAGTAATGAGAATTCTGTGATTACTTTGTATATTGCCTTCAAGTTCACTTATATATTCCCTCAATTAATATTTGAGTATTTACTACATATTTGTGACTTGGATAAATAAAATAGATCAAGCTCTGAATTAGTTTTATATTATTTTGAATTACTAATGAAGTAATACAGTGATAAGTGAAATATAGATTAAAATTAAGGAGAAGGTGAAACCTTTCTGGGCATCATGGGTGGTGGGATTTGTTTTCCCACTTGTTGATATAATTTAATAGTATATCAGCAGACAACCATGGGAAAACAAATGAAAGAAGGAATATGTATTAATAGGAAATAAAATTGACATACACAAATATTTTCGTTTTATACCTTACTAAAACATAATGGAATCAAAAACTTTCACTAAAACATAATGGAATCAAAAACTTTCTAGTTGAGTAATTCCTTTTTAGGAAAAACACTATTAATTTGTTAAAAATGTGAACATAAGTTATATAGCATGGTATTTTGATATATAGATGTCATGAGATAATCACTGCGGTTAATCTAGTGAATGTATTCATCTCTTCACATTGTTTATATGTGTAGTGAAAGCACCTGAAATCTAACCTCTCAGAAAATTTCCCAGTTTACAGTAGAGTATTATTAGTTATAGTCAGCATGTTGTACATTAGATCTTTAAATGTATTCATCTGTCTGACATAACTGCAATTCTGTACCCTATGACCCACCTCTATCTTCCCTAATTCCCGCTTTATGTCCTTGACTTTTGTTAGGGCACATCTATAAGTGAGATTATGCAGCAGTTTTCTTTATTTATCTTATTTCATTTATGAACTGTAGGTTTATTCATGTAGTCACAAATGGCAGGGTCTTTTGAAGCTGAATAATAATAAATTGAAATAGACTTAAAAGTATAATCAATGAAGATTTTATGTAGTGTATGAAAGTTGATACTTAATCTGAGATGAAGGATATAAAAGAATTTTGGGGCCATTAAATTACACTTGAGTTAGTTGAGTTGCATGTTTTTCACATCGATATTACACAGCCATGCCTTTATCATGAGATGACACAGCTTCACAATTCATTTTCTGTTTATAGATAAGTGTATTGGCTTAAAATAATCCTAGTTTGCATGAAAATATCTGCCATTTAAAAACTAAGAGAGGTAGAAATAACCATCTGATTTTCTTAAAATATTTCTTAACCAAACATTTTGTAAATATTTACTTCCACAAAAAAGTCATTTCACTAATTCATTAAATATATTTGAATAGAATCATAGACGCAGATACACACACACACACACACACACACACACACACACACAACATATGACACATTTAAGAGGATGTAAATCCAAACTGGTTATCTTTAATAATTCATGTTACCATCAAATTTGTCTTTATGGGTCTGGCTTCCCTGGTGGCCCAGACGGTAAAGCATCTGCCTGCAATGAGGGAGACCTGGGTTCGATTCCTGGATCGGGAAGATCCCCTGGAGAGGGAAATGGCAATCCACTCCAGCACTCTTGCCTGGAAAATCCCATGGATGGAGGAGCCTAATAGGCTACAGTCCAGGGGTTCGCAAAGAGTCGGACACGACTGAGCTACTTCACTTCACCATCAAATTTATTTGACATGATAAATAATTTGTCTTCTCTGAAAATGTCTAATATTAAGGCTTGCTGACATAACATGGATATGAAATTATTTTGACTAGACTTTGTTATTACTTTTGTTCAGTCACTCAGTTATGACTGGTTCTTTGTGACCTCATGGACTGCAGCACACAAGGCTTTCCTGTCCTTCACTCTCGAGAAATTTGCTCAAACTCATGCCCCTTGAGTCAATGATGCCATCCACCCAGCTCATCCTCTGCCATTCCCTTCTCCTCCTGCTCTTGATTAAACTTAACCTGCTTCTTTAACTTTCAAAATATTATTAATAAAGTCTATTTTTAGACTCAAACTTTTAAGAGCATTGTTTATTCACATAATTTCTGTCAATTATGGTACATTACAGATGTGTAAGGATTAGAGTCTGGAATGTGACCAGACAACATATGATGGCAGACTGATATTTTGTGAGTTTAGGGAAAATATATTATAACTGAATTTTTACATAAGAATACTGAAGAATTTGTTGTGGCTGTTGAAGAAATTGTTGGTGACTTAATCAAGTGTATTTAGCTAATTGCTGCCAAAGGCTGGCAATCCTTTTGATGATAACTGAATAGCTTCTATAAAGTTCCCTGAGAAGAAAAAATAGGTAGTATTCAATGTTACAAATCTGGGGAAAAATAAAATAGAAACAAGCGTAAACTATTGCATCAGAAAATGTTACTGTCCTTCAGTATCCTCCCATTTTTATTTTAGTAGGACAACACTTTTGACCTAGAATTCTGTTTCTGTGTGGGTTTTTGAGGTATAATTTATAATGTTATTTTCAAGCAGCAAGGTGATTCAGTTATATGTCATATATATGTATATATTTGTCAGATTATTTTCCTATTTAAATTATTACAAAATATTGACTAGAATTTCCTGTGCTATACAATAGATCTTTGTTTTTATCTATTTCATATATAGTAGTGTGTATATGTTATATCAAACTCTTGATTTATCTCTTTTCTTGCCCCCTGCTATCCCTTTTGCTCACCAAACATAGGTTGATTTTTAATATGGTGAATCTATTTCTGTTTTATAAATTCATTTGTAGCAATTTTGTTTTAAATTGCACAAGTAAGTAATATCACACAATTTTTGTCTTTCTCTGTCTGACTTACTTCACTTAGAAAGAGACTCTCTAGGTTCATTCATGTTGCTGCACATAGCATTGTTTCATTATTTTTTATGGCTGAGTAATGTTTCATTGGATGAGCATGTCTGTGTGACTCTTTCTGTGGGGCTGTGTGTACCTGCTTCATTTTGGCCTCCTCTAATATCAAATGTAATCCACCAGGTCGTTATTTGCTGAATGTTTATCTGATTTTTCTTTTTACCAAAAGACTTGACATTTGGTGTTCTTGTTCCTCTACCTCTTCATCCTTGAACCACAACAGCTATACAGGGTTTATAAACATGGACATCCTTTACATATTTCGTTCACCTATGAAACACTACTTATTCTGTAGATTGTATTTTATTTCTGAAAGTTTCATGTGTGACCAAAGATTTTCAAGGACTTAAGAAAAAGTGACTGTCTATTAACATATTTCTGGATATTTATTATAATTAAAGATAGGTAAGAATTCTCATCTTTCTAAACCCTCATGGAAAGAAAATTATCTTGTATGCATCTGTGGGATTTTTTGGTAGTATTTAACTTTCTGTGATATTTTTATATGCTACGAGTATTAATTATAACTGTTTTTGATAAAGGATAATAATCTCATTGCCAGGTTCTGTATATTAAATCTTCGACTCAATGACAAATGCCACTTTTATACTGTGCAGAACTGTTAAATCACCACCATTCTATTTCTTTATTGTCCCCTTTACTGACTTATTCATTTGTATATTTCTCTTTGTGTGTTTGTGCCCCAGTGTTTGCAGTTGCTTTAAAAATGAAAAAAAGATAACTAGATAAGACAAAGGAGAGTAGTATTTGATTCTCTTTTAGCAAATTATCTTGGTATTAAAGGTGTATTACATTACTTGGATGCAGTCTCAAAAATGACAAAATGAAATATTTTCATTTCCAAGGCAAACCGTTCAATATCACAGTAATCCAAGTCTATACTCTGACCAGTAATGCTGAAGAACCTGAAGTTGAAGACCTACAAGTCCTTCTAGAACTAACATGCAAAAAAAAAATATCCTCTTCATTATAGAGGACTGGAATGCAAAATTAGGAAGTCAAGAGATACCTGGAGTAACAGGCAAATTTGGCCTTGGAGTACAGAATGAAGCAGGTCAGAGACTAACAGAGTTTTGCAAAGAGGAAACACTGGTCATAGCAAACACAATCTTCCAACAACACAAGAGAAGACTTTACACATGGACGTCACTAGATGGTCAATATTGAAATCATGTTGACAATATTCTTTTCAGCCAAGGATTGAGAAGCTCTATAGAGTCAGCAAAAACAGGACTGGGAGCTGACTATGGCACAGATCATGTACTCGTAATTGCCAAATTCAGACTTAAATTGAAGAAAGTAGGAAAAACGACTAGATCATTCATGTGATCTAGTTCATGAGAATTGTTCATGATTCATCAAATCCCTAAATAAAACCCTTAGGATTATACAGTGGACATGAAAAATAGATTCAAGGGATTAGATCTGATATATAGGGTGCCTGAAGAAAACTGAACAGAGGTTTGTGACATTGTATGGGAGGCAGGGATCAAGACCATCCCCAAGGAAAAGAAATGCAAAAAAGGCAAAATGGTTGCCTGAGGAAGTCTTGAAAATAGCTGAAAAAAGAAGAGAAGTGAAAGGCAAAGGAGAAAAGGAAAGATATACCCATCTGAATGCAGAGTTCTAAAGAATAGCAAGAGATAAGAAAGCCATCCTCAACGATCAATGCAAAGAAAAAGAGGAAAACAATAGAATGGGAAACACTAGAGATCTCTTCAAGAAAATTAGAGATACCAAGGAACATTTCATGCAAATATGGGCTCAATAAAGGACAGAAATGGCATGGACCTAACAGAAGAAGAAGATATTAAGAAGAGGAGAAAAGAATACACAGAAGAACTATACAAAAAAAAAAAATCTTCAGGACCCAGATAATCACGATGATGTGATCACTCACCCAGAACCAGACATCCTGGAATGTGAAGTCAAATGGGCCTTAGGAAGTATCACTATGAACAAAGCTAGTGGAGATGATGGAATTCCAGTGGAGCTATTTCAAATCCTAAAAGATGATGCACTATCAAGTGCCGCATTCAATATGCCAGCAAATCTGGAAAACTCAGCAGTAGCCACAGGACTGGAAAGGTCAGTTTTCATCGCAATTCCAAAGAAAGGAAATGCCAAGAATGCTCAAACTACCGCACAATTGCACTTGTGTCACACGTTAGCAAAGTAATGCTCAAAATTCTCCAAGGCAGGCTTCAACAGTATGTGAACAGTGAACTACCAGATGTTCAGCCTGGATTTAGAAAAGCCAGCAGAATGAGAGAACAAATTACCAACATCCACTGGATTATTAAAAAGGCAAGAGAGTTCCAGGAAAAAAAATCTACTTTTGTTTTATTGACTATGCCAAAGCCTTTGACTGTGTGCATCACAGCAAACTCTGGAAAATTCTAAAAGAGATGGGAATACCAGACCACCTGACCTGCCTCCTGAGAAATCTGCATGCAGGTAAAGAATCAACATGTATAACTGGACATGGAGCAAAAGACTGGTTCCAAATTGGGAAAGGAGTACATCAAGGCTGTATATTGTCACCCTGCTTATTTAACTTTTATGCAGAGTACATCATCTAAAATGCTTGGCTGCATGAATAACAAGCTGGAATCAAGATTGCCAGGAGAAATAACAATAACCTCAGATATGCAGATGACATCACCCTTATGGCAGAAAGTGAAGAAGAACTAAACAGCTTCTTGATGAAAGTGAAAGAGGAGAGTGAAAAAGTTGGCTTAAAACTCAACATTCAGAAAACGAAGATCATGGCATCTGGTCCCATCACTTTATGGCAATTAGATGGGGAAACAATGGAAACAGTGAGAGACTATTTTTAGGGGGGTTTCAAAATCACTTCAGATGGTGACTGCAGCCATGAAATTAAAAGACGCTTGCTCCTTGGAAGCAAAGCTATGACCAATCTATACAGTGTATTAAAAAGCAGAGACATTACTTTGCCAGCAAAGGTCCATCTAGTCAAAACTATGGTTTTTCGGGTAGTCATGTATGGATATGAGAGCTGGACTATAAAGAAAGCTGAGCACTGAAGAATTGATGCTTTTGAACAATGGTGTTGGAGAAGACTCTTGAGAGTGTCCTAGACAGCAAGGAGCTCCAGTCAATCCTAAAGGAAATCAGTCCTGAATATTCATTGGAAGGACTGATACTGAGGCTGAAACTCCAATACTTTGGCCACCTGATGCAAAGAATCAACTCGTTGGAAAAGACACTGATGCTGGGAAAGATTGAAGGCAGGAGGAGAAGGGGACGACAGAGGATGAAGTGGCTGGATGGCATCACCAACACGATGGACATGAGTTTGAGTAGGCTTCAGGAGCTGGTTATGGACAAGGAGGCCTGGTGTGCTACAGTCCATGGGGCTGCAAAGAGTTGGACACGAGTGAGCAACTGAACTGAACAGGGGACTCAGTCTTCAGAATATATTGTATAATTGTGAAGTCAAAATAATTGGAATGAAACTGGAATAACAGATCAACTTACAGATATTATACAAGCTATCTTGCTGACCTACCCCCTTCTGAGTGTTACTTTAAATACTAAAATAAACTTTATGGTTTTATTTTCCATATGAGTCCTGATTTTTAAAGTTTTATTTTTTGTAGAGTTTATTTTAAGCATGCATGTCAGTCTTTTCAATTGTTAAATCACTAGTGAGCACATATCCATAATTTTTCTAAGTTGATTGTATATCCTTATGTGTTTAAAAATTTATCTTTTTCCTCTCAGATGTGATTATCATCAGAGTAAATGAAATATGTATTTAAAATTATCTGGCTTTCACTCTATTATCTGAGGATCTTTATTGTGCCTTATTTTATCAGTTTTTTTCTAGGAAATGTTTGATAGAATGAATTCTTGAATTAATGGATGTCCCTGAAGTTTTCACATCATCCAGCATGTATACTAATGAGACATGTTAGTTTAATAACTTTAAAAGGATAAAAGGTTTACATTATAAGTTGAAATACTATTTCAAAATGTTTTATATCTATTAAAATAGCATATGGCATTTTCTTGTTAGGATAAATCATATTATTGGCCTTTATGTAAAACATCCTGTTGATTATCATGAAATTATCATTAATACTTAAAATTTTACAAAATAGAATCCTTAAACTACCTAAAATTTTCTGTAGTATGAGGTTTTTTTCCCCCTAAGGCTGGGACATTCTCATATTTTATAGTGTTTCATATTAAAATTATAGTTTTCTAATAAATTATTTTTTATTTCCTTAAAATTTATTTTAAGTGGAGAAATAGATTTAAGGGCCTAGATCTGATAGATAGAGTGCCTGATGATCTAGGGAATGAGGTTCATCACATTGTACAGGAAACAGGGATCAAGACCATCCCCATGGAAAAGAAGGCAAAAAAGCAAAATGGCTGTCTGGGGAGGCCTTACAAATAGCTGTGAAAAGAAGAGAGGCAAAAAGCTAAGGAGAAAAGGAAAGATATAAGCATCTGAATGCAGAGTTCCAAAGATTAGCAAGAAGAGATAAGAAAGCCTTCTTCAGCGATCAATGGAAAGAAATAGAGGGAAACAACAGAATGGGAAAGACTAGAGATCTCTTCAAGAAAATTAGAGATAGCAAGAGAACACTTCATGCAAAGATGGGCTCAAAGGACAGAAATGGTATGGACATAACAGAAGCAGAAGATATTAAGAAGAGGTGGCAAGAATACACAGAAGAACTGTACAAAAAAGAGCTTCATCACCCAGATAATCATGATGATGTGATCACTCATCTAGAGCCAGACATCTTGGAATGTGAAGTCAAGTGGGCCTTAGAAAGCATCACTAGGAACAAAGCTAGTGGAGGTGATGGAATTCCAGTTGAGCTGTTTCAAATCCTGAAAGATGATGGTGTGAAAGTGCTACACTCAATATGCCAGCAAATTTGGAAAACTCAGCAGTGGCCACAGGACTGGAAAAGATCAATTTTCATTCCAATCCCAAAGAAAGGCAGTGCCAAAGAATGCTCAAACTACCGCACAATTGCACTCTTCTCACATGCTAGTAGTGTAATGCTCAAAATTCTCCAAGCTAGGCTTCAGCAATACGTGAACCGTGAACTCCCTGAAGTTCAAGCTGGTTTTAGAAAAGGCAGAGGAACCAGAGATCAAATTGCCAACATCCGCTAGATCATGCAAAAAGCAAGAGAGTTCCAGAAAAACATCTATTTCTGCTTTATTGACTATGCCAAAGCCTTTGACTGTGTGGATCACAATAAACTGTGGAAAATTCTAAAAGAGATGGGAATACCAGACCACCTGAGCTGCCTCCTGAGAAATCTGTATGCAGGTCAGGAAGCAACAGTTAGAACTGGACATGGAACAACAGACTAGTTCCAAATAGGAAAAGGAGTACGTGGAGGCTGTATATTGTCACCCAGCTTATTTAACTTATATGCAGAGTACATCATGAGAAAGCTGAACTGGAAGAAATACAAGATGAAATCAATGTTTCTGGGAGAAATATCAATAACTTCAGATATGCAGATGACTCCACCCTTAAGGCAGAAAGTGAAGAGGAGCTAAAAAGCCTCTTGATGAAAGTGAAAGGGGAGAATGAAATAGTTGGCTTAAAGCTCAACATTCAGAAAACGAAGATCATGGCATCTGGTCCCATCACTTCATGGGAAAAAGATGAGGAAATAGTGGAAACAGTGGCTGACTTTATTTTTCTGGGCTCCAAAATCACTGCAGATGGTGACTGCAGCCATGAAATTAAAAGACACTTATGCCTTGGAAGAAAAGTTATGACCAACCTAGATAGTATATTCAAAAGCAGAGGCATTACTTTGCCGACTAAGGTCCATCTAGTCAAGGTTATGGTTTTTCCTGTGGTCATGTATGGATTTGAGAGTTGGACTGTGAAGAAGGCTGAGCACCGAAGAATCGATGCGTTTGAACTGTGGTGTTGGAGAAGACTCTTGAGAGTGCCTTGGACTGAAAGAAGATCCAACCAGTCCATTCTGATGGAGATCACCCCTGGGATTTCTTTCGAAGGAATGATTCTGAAGCTGAAGCTCCAGTACTTTGGCCACCTCATGCGAAGAGTTGACTCATTGGAAAATACTCTGATGCTGGGAACAATTGGGGGCAGGAGGAGAAAGGGACGACCCAGGATGAGATAGCTGGATGGCATCACGGACTCTATGAACGTGAGTCTGTGTGAAGTCTGGGTGATGGTGATGGGCAGGGAGGCCTGGCATGCTGCGATACATGGGGTCGCAAAGAGTCAGACATGACTGAGCGACTGAACTGAACTGAACTGAACTAAAATTTATTAAGGCTTGTCTTTTTCTTAGTTACTTACAACACCTATGTGTTTTATTATGACTGCTCTGTATTATCACTTATGTGCCTTCTGTAATGCCTTTAATAATGCCTTCTGTCCTCAGTATTTTGCACTCCTGTAAATATAATTGTGTCACAATTTGGAGGGGGACTGTAGAGGGGAGTCTGCGATCTGTCAGTCAGTCAGTTCAGTTGCTCAGTCATGTCCAACTCTTTGCAGCTCCATGGACTGAAGCATGCCAGGTCTCCCTGTCCATCACCAACTCCTGGAGCTCATTCAAACTCATGGCCATCACGTTGGTGATGCCATCCAACATCTCATCCTCTGTTGTCCCCTTCTCCTCTTGCCCTCAATCTTTCCCAGCATCAAGGTCTTTTCCAATGAGTCAGTTTTTTGCATCACGTGGCCAATTATAGGAGTTTTAGCTTCAACATCAGTCCTTCTAATGAACATTTAGGACTGATCTCCTTCAGAATGAACTGTTTGGATCTCCTTTCAGTCCAAGGGACTCTCAAGAGTCTTCTCCAACACCACAATTCAAAAGGATCAACTCTTTGGTACTCAGCTTTCTTTTTTTAAAATAAATTTATTTATTTTAATTGGAGGCTAATTACTTTACAATATTGTATTGGTTTTGCCATACATCAACATGAATCCATCATAGGTGTACATGTGTTTCCCATCCTGAACCCCCTTCCCACCTCCCTACCTATACCATCCCTCTGGGTCATCCCAGCGCACCAGCCCAAAGCATCCAGTATCATGCGTCAAACCTGGACTGCCGATTCATTTCATATATGATATTATACATGTTTCAGTGCCATTCTCCCAAATCCACACATGACTACTGGAAAAACTGTAGCCTTGACTAGACAAACCTTTGTTGGTAAAGTAATGTCTCTGAGTTTTAATATGCTGTCTATGTTGGTCATAAATTTTCTTCCAAGGAGTAAGCATCTTTTTATTCTGTGGCTACAGTCACCATCTGCAGTGATTTTGGAGCCCCAAAAAATAAAGTCTGCCACTGTTTTCACTGTTTCTCCATGTATTTGCCATGAAGTGATGGGACTGAATATCACGATCTTTGTTTTCTTAATGTTGGGCTTTAAGCCAACTTTTTCACTCTCCTCCTTCACTTTCATCAAGAGACCCTTTAGTTCCTCTCCACTTTCTGCCGTAAGAGTTGTGTCATCTGCATATCTGAGATTATTGATATTTCTCCTGGCAATCTTGATTCCAGCTTGTGCTTCATCCAGCCCATTGTTTCTCATGATGTACTCTGCATATAAGTTAAAAAAGCAAGGTGCCAGTAGAGCCTTGATGTTCTCCTTTCCTGATTTGGAACTAGTCTGTTGTTCCATGTCCAGCTCTAATTGTTGCTTCTTGACCTGCATTCAGATTTCTCAGGAGTCAGGTTAGGTGGTCTGATATTCCAAACTCTGGGAAAAAATTGTACATTTTTTTGTGATCTATATAGTCAAAGGCTTTGGTGTAGTCAATAACACAGAAATTCTGAGATCAAGGAATCAGAATAATCATAGGGAAAACTAAATTACACTGTCCAGGAAGTAGAAGAATCACACAGAAATTTATTGTTTAGAAGAGAAATAGAAGATAACAAAAACATACTCCTGGTGTTTTCTTGGAGTACTTATTCCTGTTTCAGTTGTGTTTATTTGCCTAGTCTCAGAAGGCTACTCCAGCTTTAGTGGTACATTCAGAGAAGCCTCAGCGATGTGGAAAACATAATAGGAAATGCAAACAGGAGTTGAGAATAAGGTTCCCATGTAAAAGGGAAGTTCACTTCCTTTGAGTGTCTTTTGCCTTATATGTATGTGGGAGCAAATGATCAAAAAACTTAAGTTGAAATCTTCGGTAAGTGTATGTGAATTAAAACTCACATCACCTGCAAGTTGCCTTGGAGTTTAGAAATTTGGCTTCTAGCTTGCTCCTCAAGTTTGGCTGGCAGCAGGGCTAACACAAGCTGGAGTCAAGATTGACGGGAGAAATATCAATAACCTCAGATATGCAGATGACACCACCCTTATGGCAGAAAGTGAAGAGGAACTAAAAAGCCTCTTGATAAAAGTGAAAGAGGAGAGTGGAAAAGTTGGCTTAAAGCTCAACATTCAGAAAATGAAGATCATGGCATCCGGTCTCATCACTTCATGGAAAATCAATGGGGAAACAGTGGAAACGGTGTCAGACTTTATTTTTCTGGGCTCCAAAATCACTGCAGATGGTGATTGCAGCCATGAAATTAAAATATGCTTACTCCTTGGAAGAAAAGTTATGAGCAACTTAGATACCATATTCAAAAGCAGTGACATTATTTTGCCGACTAAGGTCCATCTAGTCAAGGCTATGGTTTTCCCAGTGGTCATGTATGGATGTGAGAGTTGGACTGTGAAGAAGGCTGAGCGCCGAAGAATTGATGCTTTTGAACTGTGGTGTTGGAGGAGACTGTTGAGAGTCCCTTGGACTGCAAGGAGATCCACCCAGTCCATTCTAAAGGAGATCAGCCCTGGGTGTTCTTTGGAAGGAATGATGCTAAAGCTGAAACTCCAGTACTTTGGCCACCTCATGTGAAGAGTTGACTCATTGGAAAAGACTCTGATGCTGGGAGGGATTGGGGGCAGGAGGAGAAGGGGACGACCCAGGATGAGATGGCTGGATGGCATCACTGACTCGATGGACGTGAGTCTGAGTGAACTCCGGGAGTTGGTGATGGGCAGAGAGGCCTGGCGTACTGCCATTCATGGGGTCGCAAACAGTCAGACACGACTGAGCGTCTGAACTGAACTGAAGGTCTAACAACTTTGGGATAAAGCAAAGGTAGAGAACAAACCCAGCAACTGACTCCCTAATTCAGTGAGTCCTTAGTGAAATTACCTGAACCGTGTCTCATTTCTCAGTCTAGTTTCTGCAGGCTATCCACAAGAAACTGGGGAGTAGATTTCAATTGTAGATATTAGATATAGACTATGTAATCATTACTTAATACTGATTCTGACTTTCTGTTGGAAATGAGAAAGGTTGATTGTGCTCAGAAAACATGGTTCTTGGATATTCAGACTTTGGTCACCGGCTTTGTGTCTAGTCACATCCATCCCTTGGAGGCTCCATTCTTGTTCTTTGTGACAAAGAACTATAAAGACACTCCATACAACTTCTTCCAAGGTGGGGATTCTCATCCGAATTAAAGTTCAACTTCATATGCATCCACTACAGAGAAGCCTTGAGCACTATCGTCCATGGGGTCACAAAACATCAGACATGATTTAGCGACTAAACAGCAAACAACAACTGACACTATAATTTCAAGTTCCCGTCACCAGGGATATTGGAAAGAGAATATATACAGTTACAACTTTGACTGAGGCAGTGATCTCCAGCTAGCAGGGACAATAAAGTGGTTTTGGCTCTCATTGATTCCTGTGATTAAAAGAATATACATCATTCCTGGCTTATGCTAGGTTTCTTATTTTTTCTCCTTTCTTTGTCTCCTGTTGCAAGGTCTAGGTTACCCTGGCTTTTTATTTTTAATAATTCAACTCTTATTTCAATTAGCTAATATTAATGCCTTGCCTTTCTCCTGTTAAGTATGAGCACTCCTTGATCAATACTAAATTTCATCATCATCTTCCAGTATTAATTTCCTCACTCTTTTTACTTGGCCAATTATAAAATCAAATTTGTCTGCGTTGCTCAGAATAGTGTGCAGGCTTAATACATATATAGAAGTAGGAGATAAAATATAGCTTATTTTATTCTTCCTCTAGTTTTCATTTTGAGTCAGATTTATAAAGCTTGGGGTCTAATTTAAAGGTATAAATAAATTTGGTTGGATAGTTTCAGTTGAATTAAAAGAGTGTTAGAGTCTCTTTAAACAACTTGTATATCTTATTTATAATGCAGTTAGTTAATATCAGGAGAGATCAATATGCATTGCATGGATGGTTTAGCAGAGGGGTATTTTGCAGTCTTTTATTTTTTTCACTGTATCTGTAGCTTCTAATGATTTTGGACTGATTGTAGGCCTCAGCCTTCTACAGGGAATTTTTCTGTTAAGATTGTGTTGCTAATGTTTGAAAATTTTTAGAGAGAAAAAAAGTCAGTTTATTTTCCAATATTTTATTTTCAATATAAAACCAAAGTACTAGTTCCTCCAGGAAGAGAAAGTAGCAGAAATTTGGAAACATATCCTATGAACAGTGCTGAAGAGGAAGAAGACATAAAGTATCCCTGACAATTTGAAATCTAATTGTTAGGATTTTAAATCAGTAGGTTCTAAAGAATCTTTTAAAAAGATTTTTTTTAATCCTTTGGATGACAAAACAACACCTATCTGTACTATTTCCCATACCATTTGTTCTGTTAGCTAGATATTTTGCAATATCTGAATGAACATGTTTTTCTTTTTCATATAAATGAAATTAGTCATAAATATAATCATTTAAATCATTTCAAATGGTATTAAGCCCTTTTTATTATGACAGGTAATGATGCTACAAATCCTAAAATGTATTGGTGATTTTCTTGGATAAGAATTACCTTTATTAAGGAGATAGAGTGAGAATGTAGTAAGAAGAATACCTACAGATAAAACTGTAATTATGTGCATAATTAGGTCATAGAAATTATACTTGAAACAATTTCCAAAAAAATTACACATTTTATAATACAAATAAAGGTGGGAATGGATTTGTTTATTTCTCATATGCTTACCTGCAAATTTCTATAATTCTTATGCCTACTTTTTAAATGTGTGATTGTAGCAAACTAAAAATCTTTATAAAAAGGGTCTTCTATGATTACAGTTGCATTAAATATGCTGGCAGTTTTAAAGCTCACAGGAATCAGGGCTTCCTAGAGATGAAAAGTATTTTAGTTCTCTCTTGGGCTTATGGAAGAATCCTCAGGTTTAGCGGTTTTAATGTTAGCCACTTAATCAGCTCATAGTTGTAAATCTGCTGGCTGGGTTGGTCAGATCTCAGCTGAAAGCTGATGAACTTGCTCATGTTGTCAACTCAAGGGGTGGCCTGTGCCTGGATGAGCAAGGGTGCCCTCTTTCACATGTATAGCTTTTGTAAGCTGTTGAATGGGGATGAGAGAAGTATCTGACTTGCTCTTATAATCCAGCACACTAGCTTGGATTTCTTCATGTAGTGATTGAATGATTATAATAGCTGTGACACAAGACATCCCTAATATGGAAGTACTTAAGATTTTTCTTTTATCACATATACTAGTAAGCTGCCAAAGAAAGTTATAGGGCTATCCCAGGTGCAGGAGATGGAGCAATACACCCCACCATTTCATAATATTCATAGAAAGGAAAGAATTTGTGGGCATTTGGTAATCAAAAACAACCATCCTCTGGCTATAATTCATTCTTGTTTCTTTCACATGGAAAATATACTCAATCTTGTCCCAGAGATTTAAATTATCTCATAAAATTCTGCCCTTAAGATTGAAGTACAAAATCTTGAACTAAATATCTTATTAAAAACAAAACAATACAGTATTGTAAAGTAAAATAAAGTAAAAATAAAAATTTAAAAATAAAATAAAATAAAAACAGTATTTGTAATGTTTCTACTGGGCTAGAGAGACAAATTACTTGTATCACTCCTCCACAGACAGTACACAGAAGGATGTGTATATTGCACTTAAGCTTTCAGCCTTCTAATTACAGTAGGTGACAGTTTTGCCAGCTGTTTTACTACAAAATAATATGGGCCATCCTTCTCCAGCTTGCTATAATTTCCTCATTGATTTTTGTATCCTTCATGAACAGATGATTCACCATTTATCAGTCTTGCTTAATAGTTTCTTCACTTTTTTCTAGCCATCACTATCTCTCATTCTCCAGATCAATGACACAAGTGCATTACATATTGCTGTATAACAACATCCAAACTGTCAGTGGTTTAAGACAGTAATCACATACTTAGCTAGTTCTATGGTGTGGCTGGGAAAGTTTTCTGCACTGTTCTCTCTTGGCAGCTTTTGCAGCTGGCCAGTCAGCTAATAGTGGGGTAATTTGTGATGAACTAGTTACATGACCAGTATATTGGATCTTGGCCAATTGGAGGGGGCTAGGCCATGTGTCTTTTATTATCAGGGAGGATATTTAGGGCTTTTTTTTCTGGTAGTTGAAAATTTAAAAACATTATGAAATAGGGTAAAAATCATTGCTCAAGTACTTTTTAAGTCTTTGCTTTTATCATTTTTTAAAATATAAATTTATTTAATTGGAGGTTAATTACTTTACAGTATTGCATTGGTTTTGCCATACATCAACATGAATCCACCACAGGTATGCACATGTTTCCCATCCTGAACCACCCTCCCTCCTCATTCCCCATACCATCCCTCTGAGTCATCCCAGTGCACCAGCCCCATGCATCCTGTATCCTGCATCAAACCTGGACTGGCGATTCTTTTCATATATGATATTATATATGTTTCAATGCTATTCTCCCAAATCATCCCACCCTCTCCCTTTCCCACAGAGTCCAAAAGACTGTTCTATACCTCTGTGTCTCTTTCGCTGTCTCACATACAGGGTTGTCATTACCATCTTTCTAAATTCCATATATATGCATTAGTATATGGTATTGGTGTTTTTCTTTCTGGCTTACTTCACTCTGTATAATAGGCTCCAGTTTCATCCACCTCATTAGAACTGATTCAGATGTATTCTTTTTAATGGCTGAGTAATATTTCATTGTGTATAAGTACCACAGCTTTCTTATCCATTCATCTGTTGATGGACATCTAGGTTGCTTCCATGTCCTGACTATTATAAACAGTGCTGCAATGAACTCTTGGGTACACGTGTCTCTTTCAATTCTGGTTTCCTAGGTGTGAATGCCCAGCAGTGGGACTGCTGGGTCATAAGGCAGTTCTATTTGCAGTTTTTTAAGGAATCTCCACACTGTTCTCCATAGTGGCTGTACTAGTTTGCATTCCCACCAACAGTGTAAGACGGTTCCCTTTTCTCTACACCCTCTCCAGCATTTATTGCTTATTGACTTTTGGATTGCAGCTATTCTGACTGGCGTGAAATGGTACCTCATTGCAGTTTTGATTTGCATTTCTCTGATAATGAGTGATGTTGAACATCTTTTCATGTGTTTGTTAGCCATCGGTATGTCTCCTTTGGAGAAATGTCTATTTAGTTCTTTGGCCCATTTTTTGATTGGGTCATTTATTTTTCTGGAATTGAGCTACAGGAGTTGCTTGTATATTTTTGAGATTAGTTGTTTGTCAGTTGCTTCATTTGCTATGATTTTCTCCCATTCTGAAGGCTGTCTTTTCACCTTGCTTTAGTTTCCTTTGTTGTGCAGAAGCTTTTAATTTTAATTAGGTCCCATTTGTTTATTTTTGCTTTTATTTCCAATATTCTGGGATGTGGGTCATAGAGCATCCTGCTGTGATTTCTGTCAGAGAGTGTTTTGCCTATGTTCTCCTCTAGGAGTTTTATAGTTTCTGGTCTTACCTTTAGATCATTAATCCATTTTGAGTTTATTTTTGTGTATGGTGTTAGAAAATGTTCTAGTTTCATTCTTTTACAAGTGGTTAACCTAGAGTCCCATTGGCTGAAGGATTTTGAGCATTATTGCTGGCATGTGAAATGAGTGCAATTGTACAGTAATTTGAACATTCTTTGGCATTTCCCTTCTTTGGGATTGGAATGAAAACTGATATTTCCAGTTCTGTGGTCACTGCTGAGTCTCCCAAATTTGCTGGCATAATCAGCGCCACATTTTAACAGCATCATATGTTAAGATTTGAAACATCTCAGCTGGAATTCAATCACTTCCACTAGCTTTGTTCATAGTAAGGCTTCTAGGTGGGCTTGACTTTGGGATACAGGATGTCTGGCTCTAGGTGAGTAACAACATCATTGTGGTTAATTGGATCATTAAGAGCTTTCTGTATAGTTTTGTGTTTTCTTAACAACTTTTCTTAATCTTCTGCCTCTGTTAGGTCCTTGCTGTATTTGTCCTTTATTGTGTTTAATCTTTGTATGAATTTTTCCCTTGGTATCTCCAATTTTAATAAAGAGATCTTTAGTCTTTCCCATTCTATTGTTTTCCTCTATTTCTTTGCATGTATCACTTAGGAAGGCATTCTTATCTCTGCTTGCTATTCTTTGGAACTCTGAATTCAGATGGATATATGTTTCATTTCTCCTTTGTCTTTTGCTTCTCTTCTCTTCTCAGCTATTTGTAAGGCCTCCTCACACAATCACTTTGCCTTCTTGCATTTCTTTATTTTGGGACTGGTTTTGGTCATCACCTCCTCTAAAATATTACAAACCTCCCTCCAAAGTTCCTCAGGCACTCCGTCTGCCAGATCTAGTCCCTTGAATCTATCCATCACTTCCAATGTATAATCCAATGTATAATCCAATGTTAGATTTGATTTAGGTCATACCTGAGTGGCCTGGTGGATTTTCCTATTTTCTTCAATTTGAGCATGAATTTTGCAGTCACTTCATGGCAAATCATTGGGGGAAATGTGGGAACAGTATCCATTTCATTTTATTGGGCTCCAAAAGCAATGCAGATTGTGACTGCAGGCATGAAATTAAAAGACACTTGCTCCTTGGAAGAATAGCTATGACAAAACTAGACAGTGTATTAAAAAGAAGAGACATAACTTTGACGACAAAGGTCCATATAGTCAAAGCTATGGTTTTCCAGTAGTCATGTATGGATGTGAGAGTTGGACCATAACAAAGGATTAGTGTTGAAGAACTTGATACTTTTGAACTGTGGCGCTAGAGAAGACTCTTGAGAGTCCCTTAGCAGTGAGGAGATCAAACTAGCCAGTTCTAAAGAAATCTGTCCTGAATATTCACTGGAAGGACTAATGCTGAAGCTGATGCTTCAGTACTTTGGCCAATTGATGTGAAGTGCTGACTTATTGGAAAAGCCCGTGATGCTGGGAAAAATTGAGGTCAAGAGGAGAAGAGGCTGGTAGGATGGTATCATTGACTCAATGGAGATGAGTTTGAGCAAACTCAGGGAGATGGTGATGGACAGAGAAGCCTGGCACACTGCAGTTCATGTGGTCGCAAAGAGTTGGAGATGATTTAGCAGCTGAACAACGGCATTGGTTGAAAACTCACATAGCCATCACAAATTAACCATTGGAGAAAGAAACCCCACTTCTTTAAGAATGACTTTGTACTCTTGTAATCTAACATCAAAGAATAAATAAGGCAGTACTTCTTGTTCATATTTTTTCCGTGAGTACATAGAGCCACAAAGAAGATAGGAATCACAATACATCAAGGCTCTTTCATAACTGCCATATCCACTCTCTGACTTCTCAATTCCTGTTATTTTCATCAGTGATAAAATTTTCTTCTTCCACACTCCATACTCTAGTGTTTTCATACATTAGTGCTTATCATTGCCAGTTGTTTCAGTCCTTAGAAGTATAGAGATCTTCTGCTATAAATTACAGTTTCTGTATTTCCAGATTATTCTTTTAATTTGCTTGATTAAGGCAATAGAACAAAATATGACCTTATCTTGAACTTGGTTGCATTAACTATCACTTTTCCCACTTTTTGCTGCTGCTCAGTCGTATCTTACTTTGTGACCCCATGAACTACAGCCTGCCAACCTTCTCTGCCCATTTTTCAGGCAAGAATACTTGTGTGGGTTGCCATTTCCTCCTCCAGGGGATCTTTCTGACCCAGGGATTGATGCTGTCTCCTGAATCTCGTGCACTGGCAAGTGGATTCTTTACCATTGAGCCATCTGGGAAGTTCCTTTCTACTGTTTATCCTCCCCTTGTTACTCAGCTTAGATCAATGGGAACCCACTCCAGTACTCTCGCCTGGAAAATCCTATGGACAGAGAAGCCTGGAAGGCTGAAGTCCATGGGGTCGCTGAGGGTTGTGCATGATTGAGTAACTTCACTTTCAGTTTTCACTTTCATGCATTGGAGAAGGAAATGGCAACCCACTCCAGTGTTCTTGCCTGGACAATCCCGGAGATGGGGGAGCCTGGTGGGCTGCCATCAATGGGGTCGCACAGAGTCAGACACGACTGAAGCGACTTAGCAGCAGTAGCAGCAGTATAATTACTATCTCTCAGATAACCTCAGGTTTTCTGCACTTGGCCTGAGCAAACCCCATACCTGGATAAGTGTATTTCTCTATAAACTGGTTAATATATTATTGCATTTGAATGGGACTAACACATACACACACATATGTAGTATCTGCAATCACAGGAAATTGTCTCATTTTGAATTTGTGAACACAGACATCAGGTGTGCCCGTGGGATTGGTTAACAAAATTTTCGCATTTCCTGAGCAATTCACTTAGCCAATCAGTGAATTTCTCAAATTTCTTCACTTTCCCACTCACTCAAAACTCACATTATCATAGAAACAATTTGAAGTAAATTCCTTATCTTACCAGTTTATCCAAATCTGTAGATATATCCATTCTTGCCTTCTGTTACAATGGATTCATTGCTCTCTTACATCTAAAGCCATTACCCTGTTTGTTCACTGGATCTCATGCCATCATGCCTAATACATGTCTTGGTAGTTATCTCCTATCCCTCCTGCCATAA
The DNA here is from genome assembly GCF_023091745.1 of Budorcas taxicolor. Classification (NCBI taxonomy): domain Eukaryota; kingdom Metazoa; phylum Chordata; class Mammalia; order Artiodactyla; family Bovidae; genus Budorcas; species Budorcas taxicolor. The sequence goes on from NC_068910.1 coordinate 78,712,947, forward strand.
CATTTAAATTGTTTATTAGATTCTTTCTATGGCTAATTAACTTGGTGTTTATACTAATACAATTTAAAATAATGTGTATGTTGCACTTTTGTCCTTCTTTACTAAAGGAAAACTGTAAGCAATACATACATCCCTGTCTCTAAGATATACACACATATAAACTCATCATCTCTGTTGACTCTTCTCTCATTCTCTCAACATTTGCAGTTAAACAGTCAACAAGGTCAAATCACTGAAATCACCCTTGTCAATCTTCCATTTTAAAATCCCTACAGTAAACTTGGTGCCTTTCAATAGTACTTGAAAAAGTTGATTGGTGCCTCCCATATTAAGCAATGTCTTTACTTGATTTCTGAGATAAGGATGTTTTCTGCAATTCCATCAATACTCTGCCTCCTTCTATCATCTTCCTATTAGTATTTCTTGCCACTTTATAAATACTAAGATTCTTTGAGAATTTATCTCAGAAATGTTCTTTACTCCCTGTATTCACTATTTTGTAGTGATATGAAATTCCCTTCAATTAAGATCTATTTACTGACTCTTCTTGAATTTACAGAGCAAATGCCAATTTTATTTATCCTGAAGCTTTTGCTTTTGTATACAACTTATCCCTGAACATTTCCACTTGAATGTCAGTTAAATAAGCATCTTTCACAGACCTGAGAGGAAAATTTAAATTCAATATTCACATATACCACTTTTTATCAATCTTCTACAAACTAGTGAATAACTACAAAAAATATTGGTTTAATTGAGTGAGAAAATGTAAACACTCAGGGCAAGTTTTACGGTCTTACTTTCTCCCCACACTTCATGTTGATCCTACTTCCAAAACTGACATCACATTAAATGGATCTTCATTACCTCCAGCACTACCACTAGCCTCTCTCTCTCTCTCTTTTTTTTTTATTATTTTAATTTTTTTTACTTTACAATACTGTATTGGTTTTGCCATACATTGACATGAATCCACCACAGTTGTACTGCAGCTGTCAAATGGGCTCCTTTTTTATTGTTGTTCTGTCATTCAGTCGTATCTGAATATCTGTGACCCCATGAACTACCACACACCAGGTTTCCCTGTCCTTCACTATCTCCCAGAGTTGCTCAAACTCATGTCCATTGAGTCAGTGATGCCGTCCAACCATCTCATCCTCTGTCATCCCCTTCTGTTCCTGCCTTCAATCTTTCCCAGCATCAGGGTCTTTTTTCATTCAGCTCTTCACATTAGGTGGCCAAAGTATTGGAGCCTCAGCTTTAGCATCAGCCCATCCATAGAATATTCAGGGTTGATTTCCTTTAGGATTGACTTCTTTGATCTCCTTGCTGTCTAAGGGACTTGCAAGAGTCTTTTCCAGCACCATAGTTTGAAAGCAATCAATTTTCTGGCACTCAGTCTTCATTACGGTCCAATTCTCACATCCATACATGACTACTGGAAAAACCATGACTCTGCTTAAACAGACTTTTGTCGGCAAAGTGATGTCTGCTTTTTAGTACACTGTCTAAGTTTGTCATAGCTTTTCTTCTGAGGAACAAACATCTTTTAATTTAATAGCTGCAGTCACCATCCACTTGATTTTGGAGCCCAAGAATAATAAATCTGCCACTGTTTCCACTTTATTGAAGGCCTATTTACAGCAGTTTATTTATTTTTAGTATGTCACATACAGTGAAAGAAGAGTAAATGAATGTAACAGAAAAACATATTTTTTTATGAATCTATGTACAGTCACTCAGTCATGTTCAACTCTTTGTGACACCATGGACTACAGTACATCAAGCTTCTCTGACCTTCACTAACCCCCAGAACTTGTTCAAATTCATGTCCACTGACTCAGTGATGCCATCCAACCATCTTGTCCTCTGTCATCTGATTCTCCTCCTGCCTTCAGTCTTTCCCAACATTAGATTATTTTCTAAGTCACCACTTTGCATCAGGTGGCCAAAATATTGGAGCTTCAGCTTCAGCATCAGTCCTGCCAATGAATATTCAGGGTTGATTTATTTTAGGATTGACTAGTTTGATCTTGCAGTCCAAGGGACTCTCAAGAGTCTTCTCCAACACCATAGTTTGAAAGCATTAATTCTTTGTCAGTCAACCTTTTTTATGGTCCAACTTTTACATCCATACATGACTACTGGAAAAACCATAGTGTTCAATATATGGACCTTGTTGGCAAAGTAATGTCTCTGCTTTTTAATATGTTGTCTAGGTTGATCAAAACTTTTCTTCCAAGGGCCAAGAATCTTTTAATTTAATTACAACAGATCTAATAGATAACAAAAAGTGGTCCACTGGAGAAAGGAATGGCAAACCACTTAAGTATTCTTGCCTTGAGAACCCCATGAACAGTATGAAAAGGCAAAAAGATAAGACACTGAAAAATGAACTCCCCAGGTCAGTGGGTGCCCAATATGCTACTGGAGATCAGTGGAGAAATAATTCCAGAAAGAATGAAGGGACAGAACCAAAGAAAAAAACAACACCCAGTTGTGGATGTCACTACTGATAGAAGCAAGGTCTGATGCTGTAAAGAGCAATATTGCATAGGAATCTGGAATGTTAGGTCCATGAATCAAGGCAAATTGGAAGTGATCAAACAGGAGATGGCAAGAATGAACATCAACATTCTAGGAATCAGAGAACTAAAATGGATTGGAATGGGTGAATTTAACTCAGATGTCCATTGTATCTACTACTGTGGGCAGGTATCCCTGGAAGAAATGGAGTGGCCATCATAGTCAACAAAAGAGTCCAAAACATAATACTTGGATGCAATCTCAAAAATGACAGGATGATCTCTGTTTGTTTCCAAGGCAACTCATTCAGTATCACAGAAATCCAAGTCTATAGCCTAACCAGTAACACTGAAAAGCTGAAGTTGAATGGTTCTCTAAAGACCTACAAGAACTTTTAGAAATAACACCCAAAAAAGATGTCCTTTTCATTATAGGGGACTAGAATGCAAAAGTAGGAAGTCAAGAAACACCTGGAGTAACAGGCAAATTTGGCCTTGTAGTACAGAATGAAGCAGGGCAAAGGCTAATAGTTTTGCCAAGAGAACTCACTGGTCATAGCAAACACCCTCTTCCAACAACACAGGAGAAGACTCTACACATGGACATCACCAGATGTCCAACCTGAAATCAGGTTGACTATATTCTTTGTAGCCAAAGATGGAGAAGGTCTATACAGTCAGCAAAAAAAGACTGGAAGCTGATTGTGGTTCAGATCATGAACTCCTTATTGCCAAATTCAGACTTAAATTGAAGGAAAGTAGGGAAAAGCACTAGACCATTCAGGTAGGACCTAAATAAAATCCCATATGAGTATACAGTGGAAATGAGAAATAGATTTAAGGGACTAGATCTGATAAACAGAGTGCCTGATGAACTATGGATGGAAGTTCATGACATTGTACAGGAGACAGGGATCAAGACTGTCCCCAAGACAAAGAAATCCAAAAAAGCAAAATGGCTATCTGAGGAGGCCTTACAAATACTGAGAAAAGAAGAGAAGCCAAAAGCAAAGGAAAAAAAGGAAAGATATATCCATCTGAATGCAGACTTCCAAAGAATAGCAAGGAGAGATAAAAAAAAGCCTGCCTCAGTGATCAATACAAAGAAATAGAGGAAAATAATAGAATGGGAAACACTAGATATCTTTTCAAGAAAATTAAAGATACCAAGGGAACATTTCAGGCAAAGATAGGCTTAAGAAAGGACAGAAATAATATCGACCTAAGAAAAGTAGAATACATTAAGAAGAGGTGGCAAGAATATACAAAAGAACTATGCAAAAAAAAAAAAAAAAAAATCTTCATGACCCAGATAGTCACAATGGTGTTATCAGTCACGTAGAGCCAGACATCCTTGAATGTGAAGTCAAGTGGGCCTTAGGAAGCATCACTACGAACAAAGCTAGTGGAGGTGATGGAATTCAAGTTGAGCCTATTCAAATACTAAAAGATGATGCTGTGAAAGTGCTGCACTCAATATGCCAGCAAATTTAGATAACTCAGAAGTGACCACGGTACTGGAAAAGGTCAGTTTTCATTCCAATCCCAAAGAAAGGCAATGCCAAAGAATGCTCAAACTATCACACAGTTGCACTCAATTCATACACTAGTAAAGTAATGCTCAAAATTCTCCAAGCCAGGCTTCATGATATATGAACCATGAACTTCCAGATGTTCAAGCTTGATTTAGAAAAGGCAAAGGAACCAGAGGTCAAATTGCCGGCATCTGCTGGATAATCGAAAAAGCAAGAGAATTCCATAAAAATATATATTTCTGCTTTATTCATTATACCAAAGACTTTGACTGCATGGATCACAACAAACTGTGGAAAATTCTGAAATAGATGGATATACAAGACCACCTGACCTGCTTCTTGAGAAACCTATATGCAGGTCAAGAAGCAACAGTTAAAACTGGACATAGAAAAACAGACTGGTTCCAAATAGGAAAAGCAGTATATCAAGGATATATATTGTCACCCTGCTTATTTATCTTATAAGCAGAGTACATCATGAGAAACGCTGGTTTGGAAGAAGCACAAGCTGGAATCAAGATTGCTGGAAGAAATATCAATAACTTCAGATATGCAGATGACACCACCCTTATGGCAGAAAGTGAAGAGGAACTAAAAAGCCTCTTGATGAAAGTGAAAGAGGAGAGTGAAAAGTTGGCTTAAAGGTCAACATTCAGAAAACGAAGATCATGGCATTTGGTCCCATCACTTCATGGCAGATAGATAGGGAAACAATGGAAAAAATGTCTGATTTCATTTTTGGGGGGCTTCAAAATCACTGCAGATGGTGACTACAGCCATGAAATTTAAAAACACTTACTCCTTGGAAAGAAAGTTATGACCAACCTAGACAGCATACTAATAAGTAGAGACATTACTTTGCCAACAAAGATCCATCTAGCCAAGTCTACTAGGCTTTCCAGTGGTAATGGATGGATGTGAGAGTTGGACTATAAAGAAAGCTCAACACTGAAGAATTGATGCTTTTTAACTGTGGTATTGGAGAAGACTCTCAAGAGTCCCTTGGACTGCAAGAAGATCCAGCTAGTCCATCCTAAAGAAGATTAGTTTTGGGTGTTCATTGGAAGGACTGATGTTGAAGCTGAAACTCCAATATTTTGGCCACCTCATGTGAAGAGTTGACTCATTGGAAAAGCCCCTGATGCTGGGAGGGATTGGGGGAAGGAGGAAAAAGGGATGACAGAGGATGAGATGGCTGGATGGTATCACTGACTCAATGGACGTAAGTTTGAGTGAACTCCAGAAGTTGGTGATGGACAGGGAGGCCTGGTGTGCTGTGATTCATGGGGTTGCAAAGAGTCGGACATGACTGAGGAACTGAACTGGATAGATAACAGCTAAAAGTAATGATGATTTCAGTCATGTTTCTGTACCTATTATAAAGAGCCAAGTCTTTGGAAAATACCCTGATGCTAGGGAAGATTGAAGGCACAAAGTGGGAAGCTGAGGATGAAAAGGTTAGATAGTGTCATCAATACCATGAATATGAGTTTGAGCTAACTCCCGTAGATAGCGAAGGAAAGGGAAGCTGGCTGCTATAGTCCATAGGGCTCCAAAGAGTTAGATATATTTTAGGAACTGAACAACAACATCCTCATCTGTTTTTGTATATGTATATATACACCTGTTATTATGTATAAGTGAAATGAATGACAGTGATCCAAGGGACAGAAGGAAAAACTAGGACCATTTTTGAAAATTATTTGGCTGAGCTGGGTCTAACTTGTAGCAAATGGGATGTTCAGTTGCAGCATTTTGGATATAGTTCCCTAACCATACCTGGGTGTTCTACATTAAGAACATAAAGTCTTAGCCACTGGATCACCAGGGAGCTCTCAGGGATAATATTAATATAAAGTATTTACTATAAAGTGGTATAGTGTTCAAACATAGACTTGGATTAGCTGTGAATAAATATTGCAAACTCTAGGTCAACCATTAGAAAATAGAGTATAAACGAAATCATACAAAATGCTCAAGTAAAACTACAAAGGCTGGAAAGCAGTGGAAGGCAAAATAGTAGTAAAGAGCAAGGGCAACAAATAGTGACAAATATGTTGGATACTAATCTAGCAATGTCAGTAATGACTTTGACCATCATCATTAAAAGATAGATTTATAAGAATGGATAAGAAAATGAGATCAAAAGATACGTTGCCTAAAAGTATCCCACTTTAAAGTAAGATAGAAACTTAAAGTAATTGGAAGGAGAAAAAATGTATTAAGCTAACACCAACTGAAAGCAGGAGAAGCTATCGTCATTTCAGATAGAACACCAAACAAGGAAAATTATCAATGATAAAGGACTCTACATAAATAAAGATGAAGGGGGGATATAAACATGCTAGACTTCTGTTATAAACTGTGACCAGTGAGGACTAGTGTTCATAATTAAGTATTCCTTTCTTCTAGCCCTTATTGAACAACCCTAAAATGTATGCTATTCCTCAGAGGTTCCTAAGGGTATTATGCTTTAATTGCCCCATTATGAAGAAACAATGTACTCCTTCATGCTTGAAGTGGCTTGCCCTACTTACCTGCGTCAGTGATACATTTTTCTTGCCTCACATTCCTTCTCCACTCACATGCTAACCCTTTTATCAGGACTCTTTCTTTTAGTGTAACACTAAAACAATTAGTGGGTTTCCCAGATGGCTCAGTGGTAATGAATCCCCCTGCAATGTCAGAAACATGGGTTCAATTCCTGGGTCCGGAAAATCCGCCACAGGAGGAAATGACAACTCACTCCAGTATTCTTCCCTGGAAATATCCGTGGACAGAGGATCCTGAAGGGCTACAGTCCAGGAAGAGTTACGAAGAGTAAAATATGACTTAATGACTAAGTGGCAACACCAACAAAGCAATTGTTAACAGTAATAACCCGTTTTGTTTAGGCAAATTATGTTATTCTAGGATTCCTTAATTAGGTTTTAACTTTCACATTAAAGTTACTAAGATTTTTATAAGAGGTAGATTGGAATTTGGTACAGATAGAACAAGATGCATTAATTTGTACAGGAAAGCCCACTATATTGATAGGTGTACAACAATAATATGAAGAGATGACATTTATGAAAGTCAGCCCCTGGACTTAAATGTAAATATCTTTGAATTACAAAGGACAATGAGTGAACAGAGGCTAGAAAGAAACAATCCCTTAGAATGCATAATTTTGTATAAACATGTTATAGTATCCTCATCTGTCAAAACTTTGTATTTGATGAAACAAACTTAATTGGAAATTAAAAACAAATAGATCTTGGGTATCAGAAGTCACCCACTAGGAAGTTTGGTTTTGTATTTTTGGTGAGAAATGATGCTGACAATCACTTAGAATGAGGCAAACATAAAAGCGGAGATAGAACTACAGGAGAGACTAGCTGGATGATAAACAAACCTACCTCTTATTCTCAATATTTCCAAGTTGTTTTGTGGTTAGGTATGGTAATAGGACTTCTGTTTAGTTTCTGTGTACTGGATATCTTGTGTACTTCTACTCCCAGACCAAATATTTCTCCATAAACAATTCTTTGTTTTTCCCCAAGAAATTGCTGTGTGAATATCCATGAATCCTTGTGTTGAAGATAACAGACTCTATTATCTTACCTGGTGCCTGAATACTTTGTGGAATTGAGACACTGTGCCCATTCCAATCTAATTTGAATTTATATTAACAAGAAATGTCTGTTTAATTGAGCTACATATTTTTATTATTTCCTTAGTTGAAGGAATTATAGACATTTGAACAAATGGAAAGTGATGTGCTGAAGTTGATGGTTGCCATAAATAAAACCTGAAATTCAAGGCTTTGGTTTAGAGGTTAGAATAGTGATCAGTGAGGAAGATGATAAGATATATTGGAAAGATAGAGAACCTAATCGGAGGCAATTTTCTCTTTATTTCTCAATATTTCTGCATTTTCTGAGCCTTCTGAGCAAAGGAAATAGACAAACTATAATAAACATAAAGAATATCTATATCTTCTCTACCCTGCTCTCAATCTTTGCCCCTGGAACCATGCTCATAGTCCAGAATAATAAATCCCATGATGCCATTTTTTTTCTCCCCCCTAGAGATATTTGGCTTACATCCCAGAGGAAAAGATATGGTCTCTATTTCCACAAAGAAAGACGGGCAGTTGTTCTACCAGCCCTATACAGAGACTGAGTCTCATAATTTGAAAAATCCTCTCCTGTTCTACACTTCCCTTGTGGCTCAACTGGCAAAGAATCTACCTGCAATGCAGAAGACCTGTGTTTGATCCCTGAGTTGGGCAGACCCCATGGAGAAGGGATGGAGAAGGCAATGGCAACCCACTCCAGTACTCTTGCCTGGAAAATCCCATGGACAGAGGAGCCTGGTAGACTGCAGTCCATGGGGTCACAAAGAGTTGGACACTTACTGAGTGACTTCACTTTCACTTTTCACTTTCATGCATTGGAGAAGGAAATGGCAACCCACTCCAGTGCTCTTGCCTGAAGAATCCCAGGGATGGTGGAGCCTGGTGGGCTGCCATCTGTGGGGTCGCACAGAGCCTAACACGACTGAAACAACTTAGCAGCATGGAGAGCGGAAATACTTCAGTATTCTGGCCTGGAGAAGTCCTGGCATGTATAGCCTATGGGGTCACAAAGAGTCAGACACGACTGAGCGACTTTCACTTTCACTCCTGTTGTGCAACACTACTGCATACGTGGAAGGACAGGAAAGCCTGGCATACTGCAGTCCATAGAGTCACAAAGAATTGCATACAACTTAGTATTTGAACAACAGCAACTGCACATATAGGTGCATGTCACCTTGTGGAGGAATGTGCATGGGAAACCAACATGTGATGCTCCATTAACGGTCTGTTGTCGAGACCAGAGATGTGTTGCCTCTAAGAATATGAATATACAAACCTTAGTAGATTCATGCTATGCAATAGGAAAGTACTTGGTAAAACTATCCCTTTTGGTATTCAGCTAAACAAAGATCATGGCATCTGGTCCTATCACTTCATGGGAAATATATGGGAAATCGGTGAAAACAGTGTCAGACTTTATTTTGGGGGGTTCCAAAATCACTGCAGACGGTGACTGCAGCCATGAAATTAAAAGATGCTTATTCCTTGGAAGAAAAGTTATGATCAACCTAGATAGCATATTCAAAAGCAGAGACATTACTTTACCAACAAAGGTGCGTCTAGTCAAGGCTATGCTTTTTCCAGGGGTCATGTATGCATGTGAGAGTTGGACTGTGAAGAAGGCTGAGCGCCAAAGAATTGATGCGTTTGAACTGTGGTGTTGGAGAAGACTCTCGAGAGTCCCTTGGACTGCAAGGAGATCCAACCAGTCCATTCTAAAGGAGATCAACCCTTGGGATTTCTTTGGAGGGAATGATGCTGAAGCTGAAACTCCAGTACTTTGGCCACCTCATGTGAAGAGTTGACTCATCGGAAAAGACTCTGATGCTAGGAGGGATTGGGGGCAGAAGGAGAAGGGGACGACAGAGGATGAGATGGCTGGATGGCATAACTGACTCGAGGGATGTGACTCTCAGTGAACACCGGGAGTTGGTGACGGACAGGAGGCCTGGTGTGCTGCCATTCATGGGGTCTCAAAGAGTCGGACACGACTGAGTGACTGAACTGAACTGAAAATTTTTATCAAGTTTGCAGATTTGAGAATAGGGTTAGAAAGCAGAATATTAGAAATATGGATTATTATTGACTGTCTTTAAAGTAGAAAGAAAAGAGCTGAGACAATAATAATTGGTTTATTTGCAAACTGAAAGGACAGACAATAGAGCATGTCAAGATACTTGAAGTCTGAAAAACATGGAGAGTGTCTATTGTTTTCAGAATGCAAAGAATGGGAAAGAATTGGCTTTTTGTAATAAGAAAAAATGACACTATCAAGAAATTTGATGAAAAATATTTGTAAAGTCTGATTCGTTCAGACTTCAAGTAGCTCAGTTCAGGTCAGTTGAGTCGCTCATTCGTGTCCGACTCTTTGTGACCCCATGAATCGCAGCACGCCAGGCCTCCCTGTCCATCACCAGCTCCCGGAGTTCACACAGACTCACATCCATCCAGTCAGTGATGCCATCCAGCCATCTCATCTGCTGTCATCCCCTTCTCCTTCTGCCCCCAATCCCTCCCAGCATCAGAGTCTTTTCCGATGAGTCAACTCTTCGCATGAGGTGGCCAAAACACTGGAGTTTCAGCTTTAGCATCAGTCCTTCCAAAGAAATCCCAGGGCTGATCTCCTTCAGAATGGACTGGTTGGATCTCCTTGCAGTCCAAGGGACCCTCAAGAATCTTCTCCATTTTTTGATTGAGTGGTTTATTTTTCTGGAATTGAGCTGTATAAGTTGGTTGTATATTTTTGAGATTAGTTGTTTGTCAGTTGCTTCATTTGCTATTGTTTTCTCCCATTCAGAAGGCTGCCTTTTCACCTTGCTTATAGTTTCCTTTGTTGTGCAGAAGCTTTTAATTTTAATTAGATCCCATTTGTTTATTTTTGCTTTTATTTCCAGTATTATGGGAGGTGGATCATATAGGATCCTGCTGTGATTTATGTCGGAGTGTGTTTTGCCTATGTTCTCCTCGAGGAGTTTTATAGTTTCTGGTCTTATGTTTTGATCTTTAATCCATTTTGAGTTTATTTTTGTGTGTGGTGTTAGAAAGGATCAAAAAATGGGCCAAAGAATCAAATAGACATTTCTCCAAAGAAGACATACCGATGGCTAACAAACACATGAAAAGATGCTCAACATCACTCATTATCAGAGAAATGCAAATCAAGACCACAATGAGGTACCATTTCACACCAGTCAGAATGGCTGCAATCCAAAAGTCCACAAGCAATAAATGCTGGAGAGGGTGTAGAGAAAAGGGAACCCTCTTACACTGTTGATGGGAATGCAAACTAGTGCAGCCACTATGGAGAACAGTGTGGAGATTCCTTAAAAAACTGCAAATAGAATTGCCTTATGACCCAGCAATCCCACTGCTGGGCATTCACACTGAGGAAACCAGAATTGAAAGAGACACATGTACCCCAATGTTCATTGCAACACTGTTTATAATAGCCAGGACATGGAAGCAACCTAGATGTCCATCAGCAGATGAATGGGTAAGAAAGCTGTGGTACATATACACAATGGAGTGTTACTCAGCCATTAAAATAAAATACATTTGAATCAATTCTAATAAGATGGATGAAACTGGAGCCGATTATATAGAGTGAAGTAAGCCAGAAAGAAAAACACCAATACAGTATACTGACACATATATATGGCATTTGGAATGATGGTAGTGATGACCTTGTATGCGAGACAGTGAAAGAGACACAGATGTATAGAATGGATTTCTGGACTCTGAGGGAGAGGGAGAGGGTGGGATGATTTGGGAGAATGGCTCTGAAACATGAATACTATAATGTAAGAAATGAATCGCCAGTTTATGTTGGATACAGGATACAGTATGCTTGGGGCTGGTGCATGGGGATGATCCAGAGAGATGATATGGGGTGGGAGGTGGGAGGGTGTTCAGGATTGGGAACCCAGGTACACCCGTGGCAGATTCATGTCAATGTATGGCAAAACCAATACAGTATTATAAAGTAAAATAAAGTAAAAATAAAAATTAAAAAAAAAAAGAGTCTTGTCCAACACCACAGTTCAAAAGCATCAATTCTTTGGTGTTCAGCCTTCTTCACAGTCCAACTCTCACATCCATACATGACCACAGGAAAAACCATAGCCTTGACTAGACTGACCTCTGTTGGTAAAATAATGTCTCTACTTTTGAATATGCTATCTAGGTTAGTCATAACTTTCCTTTCAAAGAGTAAGTGTCTTTTAATTTCATGGCTGCAGTCACCATCTGCAGTGATTTCAGAGCCCAGAAAAATAAAGTCTGATACTGTATCCACTGTTTCCTCATCTATTTCCCATGAAGTGATGGGACCAGATGCCATGATCTTCATTTTCTGAATGTTGAGCTTTAAGCCAACTTTTTCACTCTCCTCTTTCACTTTCATCAAGAGGCTTTTTAGCTCCTCTTCACTTTCTGCCATAAGGCTGGTGTCATCTGCATATCTGAGGTTATTGATATTTCTCCCGGCAATCTTGATTCCAGCTTGTGTTTCTTCCAGCCCATTGTTTCTCATGATGTACTCTGCATATAAGTTAAATAAGCAGGGTGACAATATACAGCCTTAACATACTCCTTTTCCTATTTGGAACCAGTCTGTTGTTCCATGTCCAGTTCTAACTGTTGCTTCCTGACCTGCATATAGGTTTTTCAAGAGGCAGGTCTGGTGGTCTGGTATTCCCATCTCTTTCAGATTTTTCCACAGTGTATTGTGATCCACACAGTCAAAGGCTTTGGCATAGTCATTAAAGCAGAAATAGATGTTTTTCTGGAACTCTCTTGCTTTTTGCATGATCCAGTGGATGTTGGCAATTTGATCTCTGGTTCCTCTGCCTTTTCTAAAACCAGCTTGAACATCAGAAATTTCATGGTTCACGTATTGCTGATGCCTGGCTTGGAGAATTTTGAGCATTATTTTACTGGCATGTGAGATACATGCAATTGTGTGGTAGTTTGAGCATTCTTTGGCATTGCCTTTCTTTGGGATTGGAATAAAAACGGACCTTTTGCAGTCTGTGGCCACTGCTGAGTTTTCCAAATTTGCTGGCATATTGAGTGTATCACTTTCAAAGCATCACCTTTCAGGATTTGAAACAGCTCCACTGGAATTCCATCACCTCCACTAGCTTTGTTTGTAGTGGAAATGCCATTTTAAAAGCTTCTGAATGGCAGAGCCCCATTTATATTCAGCCCCTGCCACAAAGATAAATTTAAGATTGTAATCTTCCTGTTCCATCCCAATGCTTCAAGATTGCCATGATTAGATAGCGGAGGGAGGGGATTTTGGGGTTCATTTGGCTGCTGTGGCAAAATTCCACACACTGAGTGGCTTATGAACTCTGGAATTTTTTTTTTTTTTTTTTAATTATTCTGGGAACTGTGAAATCCAAGATCAAGGCACTTGCACACCGAGTGTCTCAAAAAGACCTGCTTCCTCATTCACAGACCACTGCCTTTCCTCTGTGTTCTATTGTGATGAATGAGCTGTCTCTGGGTCCCTTTCACTAAGGACACTGATTTCATTCACGGGGAGTCCACCATCATAAGCTAATCACTTCCTAAAGGCTGTGTCTCCAAACACCATTACATTGGAGATTAAGTGTTTAGGTCTCAATATATGTGTAAGGAGGGAGCTCAAACATCCAGTCTATAGCAGGGGGAATAAAAGAATAAAGATGAATTGAGACTTATGGTTAGAAGATAATTTTGTGTGTAGCTATAAGTACATGGAACTAACTAGAGGTGATCAGAAGTTGAATATATGTTACATGAATGATGTTGCCAAAATTAAAGTCACAGATTGAAAAAGCTTTAACTGTTTGAAATTTAGAGAATTCGTTTAATCTACAAATTTGTGTAAGGGTAATATATAAATTGTATCAGAAGAAAATTATATTTTAGAGACTTCCAAATTTAAGAATTTATTTACTCTGTTATACAAACTATAGTTTTGTAACACATTAATCTTGTCTGTCAATTTGATACCAACATCCTGTCTATTTTAGTTAATTCTGAAACTTGCTACTTCATTATATTTCTCTTAGATTTTAAAGTGGTAAATCCATTTACCTCTATGATTTTTGTTTCTGAGCAGAGAGGAAGCTTAGCACTTGTAGAGATTTTTAAGAATTGTTTCCCTCTTTAACATAATTGTGGATTGATGTTATTTTGTATTATTTCACATTTTTGTTGGTGAAAACGTTGTCAGCTTTTTTGCCCTTTCATGATTTAGTAACTTGATTATTTGGCTCGTATGGTGTGATTTTCTGGATTTTTAAGGTTATAATGAGTCCTTTACATGACAATTTAGTTGAATGTTTTTATTTATGGAGAGTTCAGTGGTCTAGGTGTATTTCAACTGATAGTGCAAACTTTATTTATAATTTCACTCAGTTTCTGTATATAATTACTGATTACTTAAATTATGTTACAAAGTCCAAATGGTACTGTATTTATCTATTCTTTCTTGCTCATCTTAGGGCATGCTTATTCAGCTGCTTTAATATTTATCAAATGCCATAAATAGTCTGGACCTAAACCAACTATATTTGACATCTGCTCAAAATACTATTTTGCATGGTGTTAGTATTACCTTTGTTTTCATTTTAATTAAAATTGTTACCTAAGTATTTGTAAGGTCTATATTTATAAATATTTAGTTTTAAAATTCATGTCCTTTTTTTTTCCACCTGGGGCTATCTGGGGGATACAATTTTAATATGTTCAAGCCCTAATTAACATGATTCTGTGCAATATAGGGAATCAGTTCAGTTCAGTCTCTCAGTCGTGTCTGACTCTTTGCAACCCCATGGACTGCATCATGCCAGGCTTTCCTGTCTGTCACTAACTCCCAGAGCTTGCTCAAACTCATGTCCACTGAGTCAGTGATGCCATCCAACCATCTTATCCTCTGTCATCCCCTTCTCCTCCTGCCTTCGATCTGCCCCAGCATCAAAGACTTTTCTAATGAGTCAGTTCTTTGCATCAAGAGGACAGAGTATTGAAGTTTTAGCTTTTGCATCAGTCCATTCAATGAATATTCAGAACTGATTTCCTTTAGGATTGACTGGTTTGATCTCCTTGCAGTCCAGGAGACTCTCAATAATCTCCAGCACCACAGTTCAAAATCATCGATACTTCGACACTCGGTCTTCTTTATGGTCCAACTCTCACATCCTTCCATACTTGACTACTGGAAAGACCATAGCTTTTATTAGATGGAATTTTGTTGGCACAGTCATGTCTCTGGTTTTTAATATGCTGTTTAGGTTTGTCATATCTTTTCTTGCAAGGAGCAAGCATGTTTTTATTTCATGGCTGCAATCACCATCTGCAGTGATTTTGGAGCCCAAAGGAATAAAGTCATGCACTGGTTCCCCATCTATTTGCCATGAAATAATGGGACCGGATGCCATGATCTTATGCTTAAAATTAAATATTTCATTTCCTATCAAGTATTAAACACAATCCCCTATGAGGAAAAGGACTTGTGTCTTTGGTGTAAGTTCTAGAAGGTGTTCTATGTCTTCATAGAAATGGTCCCATCACTTCATCACAAATGGAAAAAGTGGAGGTAGTGACAGATTTTCTTTTCTTGGGCTCCAAAATCACTGCAGAATATGACTGCTGCCATGAAATTAAAAGACACTTGTTTCTTGGAAAGCTATGACAAACTTAGACAGCATATGAAAAAGCGGAGACATCACTTTGCTGACAAAGCTGTGGTTTTTCCAGTCAAAGCTAGAAAGCCGTATAGTCAGAGTTATGGTTTTTCCAGTAGTCACGAATGGATGTGAGAGCTGGAGCATAAAGAAGGCTGAGTGCTGAAGAATTGATGTTTTTGAACTGTGCTGTTGGAGAAGATTTTTGAGAGTCCCTTTGACTGTAAGGAGATCAAACCACTCAGTCCTGAAGGAAATTAAACCTGAATATTCATGGAAGGACTGATGCTGAAGCTCCAATCCTTTGGCCATCTGATGTGAAGAGCGACTCATTGGAAAAGACCCTGATGCTGGAAAAGATTTAAAGGAAAAGGAAAAGGGGGCAGCAGATGATGAGATGGTTATATAGCACTATCAACTTAATGACATAAATTTGAGTAAACTCTGGGAGACATTGTGGAGACAGAGGAGTACAGTCCATGAGATTGCGAAGAGTGGGACATGATTTAGCAACTGAAAAACAACAACAAACTGAGCATATATCTTTTGTCAGGGTAGGACAGTTGAATATATTTTATATTTATATAGTTGGAATGATTCCTTTCATAATTTTCACTGGCTTATACATTATTTTTCCCCATTAACTTTTTCATTTATGACTAAATGAAATGCTCTGTATTTGTCAAATTAATAGAACTGTCATGGGTTTGAAAGATTTTGAAATATTTCTAATTCTATTAAAGGTTATGATTATATTAATAGTTGCCTTTCAAACTATAAATATGTATTTGTAACCCAAAATGATTTAGATAATACTTGCTTCAAATCCCATGAAAGATTTTATTATATTTTTGCCTCACACTGTTTATTCCTCCTAAAATTCTGATAATGGCCATTCTGATCTGGATGCTTAACTCAAATAAGCTTTTCCAGTAATCCCTGGACTAAAGGTGATATATCTGTTCAGATAATGAGCAATTATGCCCTTATTTGTAGATGCGAAGCAAATAATTATTTGTGACACGCTGACCTAAAAGCAAACCAACTGAACAAACAATGAACATTCACGAATTTATTAGCTACCAAAACATGCTGAAGAAAAGATCTGAGGAAAATGTAATTCTGTCTCTGCTTATTTAGGAAAAATTATGCAAGAATCTGACCTATAAACTCTAGAAGTTTATAAACTATATTATAAAGAACTGCATGAATAATACATGATTATCATCAGAAAGAATGTTACTTTGCACAGGCTTATCCTCCATCATATTCATCATTTCTTGAAACTTTATGTCCTTTAAAAAGCACATACCTAGAATATTTTAAGCTTAATATTCTTGATAATATGTATATTTTCCAAGATTTCCCTCCAATTTTTGCACACTTTAATCCCCATTACCTGCCCCCTGCTGGTGATAAAGTGAAGGTGCAAGGCCTTCAACAACGTGACACCTTTTCTTGCCACCTATTTTTGAGCAAAGGGATTATTCATGGAGTGTTAACTGTGTTTTTCAGAAACACAAGAAAGCACTTTAAACATGATTTTTGCTAGGCTGATTTCATTTTAAATTGATTTTTCCCATACAACATCACATAAAGTGGTGCAATATATATTGTTTAGTTGCTTTATCCTGTCCAATTGTTGCCACCTCCACCAAGCTCCCTCTTCGTGTGATTTCCCAGGCAAGAATACTAGAATGGGTTGTCATTTTCTTCTACAGGTGATCTTCCTGACCCAGGGATTGAACCTGTGTTGCCTAAACTGACAGGTGGATTCTTTATCATTGAGCCATCTGGGAAATTTTGGTACAATATATATAGAAAGAGTTAAAAAGACCAAAAAGTCAATTACTGTTTTGTCAATAGACTGAATCTAATCAGAAAATTAGATGGAGAGAAATTATTCTCATTTCCGGTGGTGAATGAGTATTTTACCTTGATAAGGAAAAAAAAAAAACAAACAAACAAACAAAAAAAAACAAATGACATGTTCTGCTTAGGGATTCTTGAGACTTCTGAATATTCAATTCAATTCAATCTGAGTGTGTACAGGTGAGAGTTGAATTACAATTCCTCTCTGCGGAGTTTGTAAACTTGTTTATGAACGTCAGTAGTCTCCTAAATCTTCTAATAGGATCCCAGGGGCCAGCCATGCCAGCTCTCCTCAAGAAAATTCTGTCTCTTGAGAATAAAATCATAGAAAGAAGTAATGTTCCACAGGACTTAGCATTTATAACTGATGCTTTCAATATATTTTCCTCTTAGATCCTAAGGTAAGACCAACATGCAGAAAAGGAATAGTTAAATAGTTAAATGCACAACTAATCTGAACAGTATCATCATAGCCTAGACTCTGCCAATTCAAACTTGAGTTGGGCTTTATTGCAATAATCTAAATTCTTCTCTACTGTCCAGTTGTTTTGAACTTAGAAGAAATGCCTGATGAGATGAAGTGCTATGTGTGCCAGTATTAAAACTGTGGGTTAGACCTTAGCAAATTACACACTTAATCATCAGATGAACTTCCTTCATTACATAGTCTGGTTTCAACACTCTCAACAGGCTCCCCCTTGTATTGGCCCTGTTTTAGTAAACTCCTTGGCCAGGGGTAATATCATTCCTTTATCACATTTCTCCATAAAATACAAAAATACCTCAGAGGTATGATAAAATACTCCTAAAATCTTAAGTAAAACTTAAAATTGCCAGACAGAAATATATGCTGCAGACGGATCACCCTTAACTTAAGCAGGCATATATTCCCTAATGTCAGGAAAGTTGACAAGAGGAAGACTAAAGTCCTACTCACAATCCCAATAATAATGCTACTGTTACTTACCCTGACCTGAGAGCTCTTAAGAGATGTTAGGTATATGCTCTGAAGAGATCTGTGAATCTAAATATGTGTATAAGTGTGAGTGTGTGAATTTATTCAATGTTTGCATTTATTCATATGCATATATTATACAAACTAAAAGATAAGTAAAAAAGAAAAATCAGCTATTTAAAAGAATAAAATACTACTTTGATAAATACTGAGAAATTTGCCACCTGGACTTCCTAAGCACGAGT
Source organism: Budorcas taxicolor (assembly GCF_023091745.1). Lineage (NCBI taxonomy): Eukaryota > Metazoa > Chordata > Mammalia > Artiodactyla > Bovidae > Budorcas > Budorcas taxicolor. Next base: position 78,731,380 of record NC_068910.1, read on the forward strand.
GCCTGATTTTTGTTCTGATTTACTAAGATGTTAGGATAAACATCCATCTGATCCAATAGATAGTGGGCACCAACTTTTCGGCACCAGGGACTGGTTTCAGGGAGACATTTTTCCCATGGATGGTTGGGGGGAGGTGGTTTCAGGATGATTCAAGAACATTACATTTATTGTGTAATGTAAAATAAAGGCATTTATTTTTGTTATTATTACATCAGCTCCACCTCAGATCATAAGGCATTAGGTCCCAGAGACTGGAAACCTTTGAGGTAACAGACACAAAACTTACCTCATCTTGTTAGTAATTATTACATCTCTTGCTAAAATCATGAAAAAAAAAAAAACCTTCTGAAATAAATTCATGACTCTAGATAATTGGTTTTGAAACCAAGAAAAATAACGCTGAAAGATCAGAGGTCTAAGAAATGGATGGGTACACCACAAAGATTTTATGATTCAAAATTAAAAGTCCAGGGCTTAGAGCCTTTCATATATCTGCAGAGGCAGTGTTTAAACTGTCATTTGAACTCCTGCTGGTTGAGGCATGAGTCATCTGAAAGCACTTGAATGCAAGTTAGCATGTTGGTATCCTAGCTGCCTCAACTGGAAAACCTGCAGACTTGCCAGGTCATATTCTTCTTCTGTGCTCTTACTCAGGAAAGGACACACTCTCTTCACAGATAAATCACATGTTCAAGGTGAAAAGAAACAGCCATGACTCTTAAAACCTAGGTCTAGAACTGGCAGAGGATTGCTGACACTCTGGACAAACTTATTACACGTTAAGGCAAGGTTCAAGTAAAAGGGAAAGAAACCGTTTTTCTATGGGAGGACTAGTATATCCTGTCATTTGAAGTCCCCAATAATCACCTTTTACAACCTTTGTACATTTCACTGACGTGCAAACTCAGGATTTCCCAAGATCCCTGAAGTTTCATCTTATTGTAACACTGATCCCAACTTAAAAGTTCAGATGAGAAAGAGACCCTTGGGTATAGCTTCTTAGTGAAATGGTTGAGACAGTAAAAGAGATGTTACCCAACTTCCTTGCCCTTTCCCATGATGGACTCAATATATAACTGAGTGAATGACGGGATGATCAAAGTAGTATGGGGAGGGTGCAGATTCTAATATTAAGGTGCTGACAGTCCATGTCTGGTCAGAGCCTGTCCCGTTTCAGGGACAGCTTTCTAGCCTGGGACTCTCAGGGTTCCCTTTTATAAGGGCTCCACAATCATGATCTAACCACTTCTAAAGGCCTCACTTCCCAATATCATTATATTGGGGACTAAGTTTCAACCTATAAATTTTGAGAGGAGAAAAGCAGTCTACAGAAAATAGTGTTTTGATTTATCTACTCTTTTCGTTTTCTTTTCTTCTTCTTCTTCTTCTTTTTTTTTTTTTTTACTAAAAATGGAGGCTTTTTTAACATCTTTCTGTATTAATAACCTGAAACAAAGAATAGATCGAACTACATTCCAGAGTGTGTATGCCTCTCTCTCTGTATCTAATTCTAAAGATTCATTTTCTTTCCTAATGTCCTGGGTATATTTTATTCATCTCTTCTTTCTCCCTCATATTTAAATTCCTTATTTTTATTAAACAAATTTAAATTCAGGTCTGATTCTATAGGCTTCTATTTAATCTGTGTTGGCTTGCTTTCTCAAGGTTTGTCAGTGATATATAGTTAGGAGTTTATATTTCTTGAAAATTTATGTGTAACTTCTATTTGAGGATAGTTTCTAAAATTTCTTTGAGGATTTACACATGATTCTGCCAGGGTTCTGGTAGCCCAACTGATGGTATATTTTCATATGCAGAATCATTTTTGACAACCACTTGCTGTGCAGTGTACTATGTTTAGTCCCTCAGTCATGTCCAACTCTTTGTGACCCCATGGATTGTAGCCCACCTAGAGGATTCTCCAGGTAAGTGTCGGTTGCCATGCCCTCCTCCAGGGGATTTTCCCAACCCAGAGATTGAACCCAGGTTTCCTTCATTGCAGGTGGATTCTTTACCGTCTGAGTCATCAGAGAAGCCCAAGAACACTGAAGTGGGTAGCCTATCCCTTCTCCTCCAGGGGATCTTCCCAACAACCACTAAGGTCTGTGAATTTAGGTTTCAGTCTGAGTGCAACCCCAAATAAAGGACAGGGATTGAAAACAGGATTTCTAAGGAGGGCCTTAGTTTTTCTTCATACTCAAAGCAAAAAGTATTTAAGTGACCTGGCAATTTGACTGATGGTGTATAAACTGGGAAATATTTTATTATAGTATTGCTCTCAAGCAAGCTTTGTTTTCTCAATCTTCATTGTTGATTGCTTGGTTGGTTTTGTGGCTAAGTCATGTCCGACTCTTGTGGACCCCCATGGATTGTAGCCTGCCATGCTCCTCTGTCCATGGGATTCTCCAGGCAAGAATACTGGAGCGGGTTGCCATTTCCTCCTTCAGGGGATCTTCCCAACCCAGGAATCGAACCTGGGTCTCCTGCATTGCAGTCAGATTCTTTACCGACTGAGTTATGAGGGAAGCCGCCATAGTTAGTACTATCTAAAGCAAAGCCTCCAGTACTATACAATGTGAGAAAAGGATGCAGTTGAATTTTTAAATTTGTTTTTGTTGAATACTAATTGGAAAGACTGGAGAAGGCAATGGCATCCCACTCCAGTACTGTTGCCTGGAAAATCCCATGGATGGAGGAGCCTGGTGGGCTGCAGTCCACCAGGTCGCTAGGAGTCAGACACGACTGAGCAACTTCACTTTGACTTCTCACTTTCATGCACTGGAGAAGGAAATGGCAACCCACTCCAGAGTTCTTGCCTAGAGAATCCCAGGGATGGGGGAGCCTGGTGGCCTGCCGTCTATGGGGTCGCACAGAGTCGGACACGACTGAAGTGACTTAGCAGCAGCAGCAGCATTGGAAAGGCTGATGCTGAAGCTGACACTCCAGTATTCTGGTCATCTGATACAAACAGCTGACTCACTGGAAAGGTCCCTAATGTTGGGAAAAATTGAGAGCAGAAGGAGAAGAGGGCATCCGAGAATGAGATGGCTGGATGGCATCACCGATGCAATGGACATGAACTTGGTCCAACTTTGGGAGATTGTGAGGGACAGAGAGGCCTGGCGTGCTGCAGTCTGTGGGGTTTCAAAGAGTTGGACACGACTGGGCGACACAACAACAACAACAACAATATAGTTGATTTACAGTATTTGGTTAATTTAAATGTGTAGCATAGTCATTTGTTAGGTTTTTCTTTATAAAGTGTATTCCATTATATGTTATTATAAGAGATTGAGTATGATTCCCTGTGCTATATACAATAAATTCATTTTTGATTATCTATTTTCTATTTAGTATTTTTTATCTATTAATCTGATACTCCTAATTTGTCCCTCATCCCATCCCTCTCCCCTTTGGTAATCATTTAGTTAGCTTTCTATATTGGTAAGTCAGTTCTGTTTTGTATATAGCTTCATTTGTATTTTAAAATTCTATATATGAGAGATATAATATAGAGTTGTCATTGTCGGACTTATTTCATTAAGCATAATATTCTCTAGGTCTACATGTGTTGCTGAAAATGAGAGTATTCCATCCTTATTCCTGAGTAATACTCCATTGTGTGTGCATGTGCATACATACCACTTCTTTATTCATCAGTCAATGGGAACTTAGATTGCTTCCATGTTTGGCTACTATAAATAGTGTTGCTATGAACATTGGGGTGCATGTATTTTTTTCAGTTTAGATTTTTCATTTTTGGGGGGGTATATACCCAAGAGTGAGATGGCTAGATCATATTATAGTTCTATTTTTCATTTTTTTAAGAAACTCTGTAGGTGGCTGCATCAATTTACGTTCTCACCAGTAGCTAGGAAGCTTCCCTTTCCTCTATACCTCCTTCTGCATTTATTGTTTGTAGATTTTTGATGATAGCCTTTCCGACCTGTGTGAGGTAATGCCTCTTTGTGGTTTTGATTTAATAATTAGTGATGTTGAACAATTATTCATGTGTCTGTTAGCAATCAGTATGTTTTCTTTTGAAAAAATATCTGAGTCTTCTATTCATTTTTTTTTTCTTCTTTTTGTGTGGGGCCTTTTTTTTTTTTTTTTTTTTCATATTGAGTTATATGAGCCTCTTGTACATTTTGGAAATCAACTCATTAAGGTCGCATCAAGAGCAAATGTTTTCTCCCATTCTGTATGGTTTTCTTTTCCCCATCATTTCCTTTGCTGTGCAAAAACTTTTAAATTTGATTGGGACACATTGATTTGTTTTTATTTCTTTTGCCTTGACACACTGATCTAAGAAAATACTTCTAGAATTTATGACAAAGTATACTCACCTATATTCTTGGAGTTTTTTGGTGTCATGTCTTATGTTTAGGTTTTTAAGCCATTTTGAGTTTTTGTGTATGGTGTGAGAGAATGTTCTAATTTCATTGATTTATGAAAGCTGCCTAGCTTTCTCAACACCACATGTTGAAGAGGCTATCTTCATTATTTTATATTCTTGCTTCCTTTGTCATAGATTATTTGACCATATAAGTGTGGATTTATTTCTGGGCTCTTTATTCTGTTTCATTAATCTATATATCTGTTGTGCTGGAATCTTGCTGTTTTGTATACTGTAGCTTTGAAGAACAGGCTGAAGACTGCGAGGATTATACCTCCAACTTTATTCTTGTTTCTCGAGAATGTTTGACAGTTCAGGGAATTTGTAGTTTTGTATAAATTTTTTAGAATTATTTTTTTTCTAGTTCTGTGAAGAATGTCACAGGTATTTTGATTGCATTAAACCTGTAGATTACTTTGGGTAGTATGGTTATTTTAACTATATTAATTCTTCCAATCCAAGAACACAGAATATTTTTTCATTGCTTGAGTCATATTTAATTTCTTTTATCAGTGTTTTGTCATTTGCAGCACATAGGGTTTTCTCCTCCTTGATTAAGTTTATTACTAGCTATTTTATTGTTTTGAAGTGAGTTTAAATGCTATTATTTTCTTACTTTCTTTTTTTGATATTTCATTGTTAGTGTATAGAGGAAATGACAAATTTCTGTTTATTACTCCTATATTCTTATACCTTGATGAATTCATTTATCCTAGTGGTTACTGTGTGGGAGACATCAGGGTTTCTCTATACAAAGTTTCATGTAATCTGCACATGGTGAGTTGTACTTCTTCCCTTCTAATCTGAAAACTTTTTTATTCTTTTTTTTGTCTAATTGCTGTGGTTAGGACTGCCAATATCATGTTGAATAAAATAAATGAGAGTGGGCATCTTTGTCTTGTTCCAGAATACAGCAGGAAGGCTTTCAATTTTTCACCATAGAGTGTTATATTGGCTCTGTGTTTGTCATAAATGGCCTTTTTATGTTGAAATATGTTCCCTCTATACCTACTTTTATAGTTTTTACTATTTATGTATGTTGAATTTTAATTTGTCAAATGCTTTTTCTTCATCTATTGAGATGTTTATATGACTTTTGTTTTCCTTTGCTAATGTAGTGTATCATACTGATTTACATTTGTTGAAACATTTCTGTAACTCTGACATAAGTCCAACTTATTTGTGATGTATGGTCCTTTTTATGCAATGCTGGATTTAGTTTATAAATATTTTGTTGAGTTTTTGCCTCTATGCATCAAAGAGAGTGAAAGTGAAGTTGCTCAGTCGTGTTCGACTCTTTGCAACCCCATGGACTGTAGTCTACCAGGCTCCTCAGTCCATGGAATTTTCCAGGCAAGAGTACTGGAGTGGGTTGCTATTTCCTTCTCCAGGGGATCTTCCCGACCCAGGGACTGAACCCAGGTCTCCTGTATTGCAGGCATAGGCTTTACTATCTGAGCCACCAGGAGAGATAATGCATCAAAACTACTGGCATTTAATTTTCTTTTTATCATGCCTTTGTCTAATTTTGGTATCAGGATGATGGTGGTCTCATAGAATGTGTTTGGTGGTACACTCTAGTCTTCAATTTTTTGAAAAATTTGAGAAGAATAGATATAAGCTCTTCTTTATGGGTTAGGTAGAATTCTCTATTGAAACGTTTCTGTCCTAGACTTTCATTTTTACAGAATTCTTTTATTACAAATCCTATTTCACTTCTAGTGATCAGTTTGGTCCAAATTTCTGTTTGACTCAATCTTGGCATGGTATATGTTTCCAGAAACTTGTCCTTTTCTTCTAGCTTGCCTATTTTTAGCATATAACTGTTATTATCTTAAGTACTATTATCTTAAGAGTTTTTGCATTTTTTGGATATCAATTACTATTTCTCTTCTTTGATTTCTTACTTTATTTGGGTCCTCTTTTCCTGTTGGTGAACCTGGCTAGAGGTTTGTCTATTTTGTTTATCTTCTCAAAAATCCAGCTGTTAGTTTTATTGTTCTTTTATTTTTTTGTTTTTGACCTCGATTTTATTTCTTTTATCCCTGGTCTTTATTTTCTTATGAGGAATTTCACTTTGTTCTTTTTTCTAACATTTGGTTGTTAGGTTAGTTTATTTATTTAAGATTCTTTCTGTTTCTTGAGGAAGGCCTGTATGAAATCCCCTCTAAATTTAATTTGCTGTATCCCATAGATTTTGCTGTGTTTTATATTTTAAATTGCTTCAAGGTATTTTTCTAATTTCTTCATTGATTTAATCAATGACCTCTTAGTTTTTTTAGTAGCCTGTTGTCTACGCTTCATGTTTTTGTTCTTTTCTAGCTTTTCTTTCTGTAGTTGATTTCTAATTTCATACTATTATGGTCAGAAAGAATACTTGATAAGATTTCTATCCTCAAATTTGTTGAGGGTGGTTTCATGACTTGATATGTGATCTATCCTAGAGAACTTTTCATGTGCACTTGAAAAGAATGTGCAGTCTGTACTTTTTTTGAACATAATGTTTGTAGATATTAATAAAGTTGAACTGGTTAGTTGTGGCATTTAGGACTTCCATTGTCTTTTCTGTCTTAGTGATCTCTTCATCAAAGTCAATGTGGTGTTAAAATCTTCTATTGTTGTATAATTGTCAATTTCTCCCTTTCTCAACATTTCCTTTTTATATTTAGGTGATCTTTTATTGGATGCATATGTTAATGAGTGTAATATTCACTTCTTATATTGTTCCCTTTATTATATAATACCCTTCTTTGTCTTTACGGCCTGTTTTGTAGTCTATTTTATCTGGTGAGAGTACTGTTACCCTTAATTTATTGTCATTTCTATTTGCATGAAATACGTTTTTCCATCTCCTCATTTTGGATCTGTGTCTTTCACCCTGTAGTGAGTCTTTTGTAGGCAACATATTGCAGGTTCTTATATTATTATAAAAATCAATCACTCTGTCTTTTGATCTAAACATTTATTCTGTTGACAGTTACAACCATTATTCATAGATACGTACTTATTGCCATGTAAGACTTTATTTTCTAGTTTGCATAGTTCTTTTTTAGTCATGTCCTCCTTTTGTCTTTTCCTTGGCGGTTTGATTTTTATTTTGTAACATATTTGATTTCCTTTCTGATTTTTGCGAATTTATTTCATGTTTTTAATTTGTGATTACCATGGAGTTCATGCATGTTAATTCAAAACTATATTTACTTACTTTAAACTGATAGTCATTCAAGTTCAAACACATTCTAAAATACCAATACTCTACTCTCCTATATGTTGTGACTTTTGTTGTCCCATTTTACATATTAATGCTTATTTTTATACTTATTTTTGCATTTTAAATATTAATAAATATTTAAATATTAATATTTTATAATACAGGCTTATTTAAATGTTCTTCAACCATTTTATATATTTGTTTTTCCTATTGTGATTTCTTCTTTACTAGAGGTTCTTGCTTCTTTTATATGTGGAGAAGACACTTCAACATTTCTTCCAGGATAGGTTTAGTATTGCTGACTTCTTTACATGTTTTGCTTGTCTGAGAAATTCTTCCTTTACTTCTACTGAAAAATGATCCTTTTATTGGATAGATTTCTTAGGCTGCACTACTGTTTTTTTTTTTTTCTTTTTTTTCTTTCAGGACTTCAAATGTGGAATTTGAATACTTCTGCCTGCAGGGTTTCTGTAGAGAAATCAGCTGATAACATTACGGGACTTCCTATTTAACTCTTTTTCTTTTGTTGCCTTTAGAATTCTCTCTTTATATTTTACTTTTGCCATTTTAATTGTGATATGTCTTGACATGGGGCCGTTTGTATTCATCTCGTTTGGGACCTTCTGTTCTTTCTGTGCTTGCATGTCTATTTCCTTCTTTAGGTTTGGTAAGTTTTCAGCCATAGTTTCTTCCATACATTTTTATCTCCTTCCATATTTTCATTCCAGAAACCCTGTAATACATAGATTGACACATTTTGTATTATCCCATAGATCTCATAATTTTTATTATATTTTTTTCATTCGTCTTTCTGTCTGCTCTTCTGATTGGGTGATTTTCATTATTCTATCTTCCAGATTAACTCTTTCATTCTTCTGTGTCATTTAGTCAGCTATTCATTGTTTCTAGATTGCTTTTAACCTGGGCAATTGAATTATCTTTTTTTTATTGGTTCATCTTTATATGTATGATGTATCTTTGATGTATTAGAAGTTGAGCTCCACATTTATTACTATTACCATCTGTTTCCTTTTGCTTAATCCAGTTCAGTTGGATTTCATATCTTAACCAATTTAAACTTTATATCTTTCTTCAACATTAAATTAGACTAATGACTGACTTGCAATCTGCAGTAGGAAAGAGAAGATGGATTCTGCCTTCTTATCTTGTCCCACCTTATACTTCTATATCTCTGCTTCCCAGTACGAGTTGTCTATGGTCAGGACATTGGGAGAGAAGATGAGTGCAAGATAAAACATTCTGACACCATTTAGTATTGCTAAAAGCATGACAAATAGATATCTCTAACTTAGTTGACCTCCAACTGAACTCTGGAGAGTCCCTCTCCTGAATCACATGCATACACTCACATTTAATATACCCACATACCTATCCCTCTTCATTGATAATTTAATCTTTCCAGCTAATGAGGTTCAAATTCTATAATAAAATTATCATTGACCCTCCCCTTTCCTTTCCCTCTCTGCCTCCCATACCACACAAAATTTTTCCCTCTGATTGCATATGTAATCCATCACAAAATCATCCAATTCTGTCTTTAAAATATGACCAGAAATCTATTGCTGCTCATCACTTACTCTGGTAGTACAATCAACAATCAACACTTTTGAAGATGTTTTAAATTGCATCCAATTGTTTCTATGCCTTTTTTTTTTTTTTTTCACCCATGCTTCCTATAATCTGTTCCCATCATCATGACCAGAGTTACCCACTTTAAGCAAGGGAAAAGAATGTGCTGCTCTCCCTTCCACACAACACCATGCCAGGGGCTATTACTGGCAAAGCAATAGTCAAAAGTCTGTGAGGCTCTGTGATACTTTGTGTCTGTCATTTGTGTTATTCTTCTCTCCTCCTTACTTTTGCTTCCATAGTCTCTTTGCTTTCCTTCTTATGGACTAGGCACTCCTGCTTTAGGACATTTACTCTAACTTGGATTTCTGTTTGGCCAATTGTGTAGCTTTCTTTATACCTTTGCTCAGGTTTTATCTTCAGTCACTTCTGCCCTACTTACTTTCCTTAAAATTCTCACATGCTCCTGCCCTATTTAGAACCTCCAAGTCCCCTTTACCTTGCTCTAATTCTTTCATTGATTGTGTGGTTAAGTAAGTTGCACACTTTGGGTCATGCATATAGTCTAGCACTATCTGCCTTTCAAGTTAATCTTGTCTGTGAGTCCACTTTTCCCAGCCAACAAATTCCAAGTAGACTCCTTTGCTTTATTAATAAATAACCTTTGCTTTATTAATAAATAACCTTCAGAAGATATTTTTTCCTCTATGGATCTTATAGAAGTTTCTATGATTAACATGACATAAACCAAATAGTCAAAATGGATACATATATTAAATATGAATTATAGTAAAATTTTATGTTACAAAACAACCTATGAGCAATCCAAGAGCAAATTTTACCCCTTTTATTTTGTCAAGTAAATTGAAGGCCTGTGAAATAGATGTCTCATTTGTCATCAGGAAATGAACTATAAAATGGTAAATTTGATAAGGCTGTTTTTCTCATTGTCCTGTCACTTTCCATTTAGTAGGCATCGGGGGTGAGGTGCTAAAACTTCTCTTGATATATAAAACAAAAAGTAATGGTTTTGCAGTCACTGTAGCAGTTTTGTTTAGAATGTAGCTTTTTTCATCATCTATCAAAGACAAAGAGAGACATGAATGCAGAGATTACAAAACCTGCTTTTTCCTAAGGCATTAGTTTTTCCAATCAGAGTCTGTTTTTCAGTTCAGTAGAGTGATTTACTTTTTAATGGTTCAGTTCACTCTTGCTTCAAAGGACACAATATATAAAAACTGGAAGAATGTTTTTCTGTTTTACCCATCAACAACTGATAGAAATGGCCAGTTTAGATTCTATAGTACTTAATATGTCTTATACACTTTGAAGCTTAATAAACTAATTCCATGGATATCATGCTTTTATTTTTTTTTTTTTTCTGTCTATAGTAATTGTATTCTGTACTTAAAAATGTATAAAGCGGAAAAATTTCTACATGATAATGTAATGGTAAGTTTAGCATTTTTATAATTTTTGGAGCTTTATCTGATTTTTAAATCAGAGGTCAGAGAACACATACATTGAGGAAAGGAAAAATTACAGTATTAGTTGGGATAGTGGTACTTTTCTTGGAATAGAAAGTGTTACAGGTTGAATTCGGGCTTCCCAGGTGTTTCAGTGGTAAAGAATCTACCCCTTTGATTCCTGGGTTGGGAAGATCCCCTGAAGAAGGAAATGGCAACACGTTTGCTGGTGGGCTGTAGTTCAGAAAGTTGCAAAAAGTCGGACACAACTGATCAACTGAGCACACATGCACAAGTTGAGTTATGTCCCCAAAACCTATCTTGTCGTAATCCCTGGTACCTGTAAATGTGATCTTATTTAAAAATGTGGTTTGCAGATGCAATCAAATTAAGATATCATTAGAAGGAGCCTGAATCCAATATGATGGATTTCCTAAGGAAAGACACGTGTAAACAGAAACACAGAGGAAAAATGGCCATGTGAAAACCTAAAGAAAGATTGGAATTACCTAGCTAACTGTAAGTTAAAGAAAGCCAAGAACTGAACAGAGAAAGGCATGAAACAGATTCTCTGCTAGAGGCTTTGGAGGGAGCATGGCCCTGTCAATACCTTGATTTCAGGCTTCTAGGCTCCATAACTTTGAGGGAATACATTTCAGGATTTTTTAAGCTACCAAGTTTGTAGTATTTTGTTATGGCAGCACTAGAAAATTAGTAGAGAAAGGAAAATGCATTTTAATTTCTTTGAGACAGAGAAAGGGAAAGGTTTGTCCATGTGTACCTAGGAAATGCAAAAAAAAAAAAAATGACATTGAAAGCATACTAATAATAAGTTTCTAACACATATCACATTAAATTTCATAATTTAATGAGCAAAATTCAATTACATTTTACAATTACATCAAGAGCTATATCAGAGCTGATAAATGGTAGAGACATAAATTGAACACATATCCATCAGGCTGAAAAACCTGTGGACCTCTTGTAATAAGTCTATTACAAGGTTTTAGTGTATAGACCATGTAAATGATAATGGCATTCTATGACAACACATAACATAGCAATGATGTCTTATTATCCTACCTCAAATCAAGTAATTTTCTAATCAGTAAATTTTACTCAAATAATACATATTTCATTCTATAAAATGTTTAAATATCAACTTCAAATATTTAAAATGTAACAGGAAACCTTTCTTAAGGAATCTAAAATGAGTATTAAAATTACTAATAATGGGACTTTTAGCAATAATGTAAGGTGAATTACTTTTTTCACATAATTTACAAATGCATTTTACTAATAAAGAGTAACATTTAGCCAAACTCAGCAGAATAGCACATTTTATTTGAATTCTGAAGATAACTTAAAACCTGGATCTACTTGGCAAGTAAAACATGTACTACAGCAATGTCTGAACCTCATTAGTGATCAAAAGAACTTGAAAAAGACTGAGAAAAAAATCTTGGAAGATGAGAAAAAACAGTACAAGGGGAAAATAATCCATATCACTGTGTTTCCTTTTTGGTGCTTTAAAAGTTTCATGACATTTTTTTGAATAGACAGGAAACTTCTAAAATTTTTGCCTAGAGATGAAACATTATTTTTCTTAAAAATAAAACTATATTTTTACCTTATTTGTCATCTTATTTGTTGCAATAGTTGGTGTGTGCATGTGACATGTATGTTTTGTTGATATCCCCTTTTTTTCCTCTTTAATCCTCCTGTAAGTATATGTTGAAACTGTAATATAGGACTGGATTTGGAGCAGTGGTGGTGGTAGAAATATGACACCTGATTCTTTTTCACAGAAATATGACCATCCAGCTAGAGATTAAATTTGAATAGTTATTAAGTTTAGGGGTTCTCTAATTATTTAAGTATTGAAAAACTCTAAAGTTCATCATGGCAAAATGAAGTGGCTAATGAACTCAGAAGTTTAAGAGAGGAATTATTGGATGTGTTCAAATTATTTGATATGAATTCATAAATGATACTGTAATCCTAAAAATCTCAAAAAAGAATGACCAGAAAATACATTAGGTACAGCAAAATATATTAGGATTAATGCATTTGTGAAATAAAGATAGTACTTTCAACAGAATAATATGTTTAGTGTAAATAATTTTTGAGTAGAATATGCTGTATTCACAAGAAACATACTACTGGCAAAAATTCTCAACACTCTTTGGGCCATTTACGCTGCAATGGGACAATATTTGAAATCTGAAGAGAATGACATAAAAATCATAACTAAGATTTCAAGAAATAATTTAGTAAGCAATTACTTTAGGAGCTGTTTCCAAATTAAAATTAACTCTACCTTCAGCATATCACAGGGCTTCCCAGGTGGTGCTAGTGATAAAGCAACTGACACTCTTGGGTTCGATCACTGGGTCAGAAAGATCCACTGGAGGAGGGCAAATTGTTTCAGTATTATTGCTTCAAGAATTCTCATGGACAGAAGTGCCTGGTGGGCTATAGCCTCAGTTCAGTTCAGTTGCTCAGTCATGTCCGACTCTTTGTGACCCCATGAATCGCAGCATGCCAGGCCTCCCTGTCCATCACCATCTCCCAGAGTTCACCCAGACTCACGTCCATCGAGTCAGTGATGCCATCCAGCCATCTCATCCTCTGTCATCCCCTTCTCCTCCTGCCCCCAATCCCTCCCAGCATCAGAGTTTTTCCAATAAGTCAACGCTTCGCATGAGGTGGCCAAAGTACTGGAGCTTCAGCTTCAGAATCATTCCTCCCAGAGAAATCCCAGGGCTGATCTCCAAAATGGACTGGGTGGATCTCCTTGCAGTCCAATGGACTCTCAAGAATCTTCTCCAACACCACAATTCAAAAGCATCAATTCTTCGGCGCTCAGCCTTCTTCACAGTTCAAATCTCACATCCATACATGACCACAGGAAAAACCATAGCCTTGACTAGACGGACATCAGTTGGCAAAGTAATGTCTCTGCTTTTGAATATGCTATCTAGGTTGGTCATAACTTTGCTTCCAAGGAGTAAGCGTCTTTTAACTTCATGGCTGCAATCATCATCTGCAGTGATTTTGGAGCCCCCCCAAAAATAAATTCTGACACTGTTTCCACTGTTTCCCTATCTATTTCCCATGAAGTGATTGGACCAGATGCCATGATCTTCATTTTCTGAATGTTGACCTTTAAGCCAACTTTTTCACTCTCCTCTTTCACTTTCATCAAGATGCTTTTCAGTTCCTCTTCACTTTCTGCTATAAGGGTGGTGTCATCTGCATATCTGAAGTTATTGATATTTCTCCTGGCAATCTTGATTCCAGCTTGTGTTTCTTCCAGTCCAGCATTTCTCATGATGTACTCTGCATGTAAGTTAAATAAACAGGGTGACAATATACAGCCTTGACACACTCCTTTTCCTATTTGGAACCAGTCTGTTGTTCCATGAAAACAGTATGAAAAGGGCTACAGCCTATAGTGTGGCAAAACATCAAGAATGGACATGACTGAAGTGACTTAGCATGTACACACATCAGCATATCAAGTAACTAGCACATATGCTTGCAGAATGCCTCTTTGTAGTGTATTGATTGAGAAGTACTGCTTAACTAGCTAAAATAGAGGAAAATATTCCACAGAGTATAGAACACAACAAATTCTTCAAAGTATACCTCAATGTTGTTGGACATTTAACTCTTTAGGATGGAATGTATTATTTAAATACTTAGAGGGGATTACTAAATCCAGTAAAGATTGATTAAAATATACATATAGTTACCACATACTGTTGTAAAATTGGAGAAGGAAATGGCAATCCACTCCAGTACTATTGCCTGGAAAATCCCATGGACAGAGGAGCCTGGTAGGCTACAGTCCATGGGATTGCAAAGAGTCAGACATGACTGAGCAACTTCACTCTCTCACTGTTATAACATGGTTACATTTGTAAAATTATATAGGTGTATATATATGTATAAACAAATATATATTATTTTTACAGGATACTTCAAAATGTTGAATGTGCTATAGTGAACACAATCAAGTTAAAGTTGCACTTTTTGTATTATAAAGTAGCTGAAAACACTTAAGTAATACATAGCAGAATGTAAATTTCAAGTATAGATCTTAGCCATGCTCTTAGATGTGCATTCATAGAATTCTTATTCATATATATGATAATAAGAGGAAAAAATGAAATGATGAAGGGATATAATTAAAAGTTAAATATATAAAAATCTCAACAATTTGAATAATGGATTCACACAGTTAAAATGAATGAATGTGAAATTCTTCATTTGGGGAAAAGTAGATCCAGTTCCGGAGAAGGCAATGGCAACCAACTCCAGTACTTTTATCTGGAAAATCCCATGGATGGAGGACCCTGGTGGGCTGCAGTCCATGGGGTCGCTAAGAGTTGGACACGACTGAGCGACCTCACTTTCACTTTTTACTTTCATGCATTGGAGAAGGGAATGGCAACCCACTCCAGTATACCTGCCTGGAGAATCCCAGGGACGGGGGAGCTTGATGGTCTCCGGTCTATGGGGTCGCACAGAGTCAGACACGACTGAAGCGACTTAGCAGCAGCAGCAGCAGCAGGAGATCCAATTCACCATATGGACTTGGCTTGCTACTATTTCATTTAAGAGACGTAAAGACTGTATTTTAATATGAAGATACATGCTTATTAATACAACTTTAGGAATGGAAATTGATATGACTACTAAGATAATGGTAAATTCTTCCTGCAAAACAGAAATGGTGTCATTTCACAAGTATCCGATGCGTTCTTCCATTGTGATTCATATTTACTTTCCATAGCTAGAAGAGTTCATTCAATTCCAAATGTATCAGTTTTAATGGGTATGATATTAAGGCAAAGTGCATTCAAGAGGAAAAGAAGCAGGATATTGGGATGTGAATACAATGAGGAAAAACTAAAATGCATAATGTAGAATACATCTTCACACGCTTGAAGCCGTAATACTTGTAATGGACAATTGCCTGGCTTAGCTCCAGATACAGAATGGAGACTAATTGGCAGGCTTTGCTTAAAACTATTTTTTTTTTAATTTTTATTTTTACTTTATTTTACTTTACAATACTGTATTGGTTTTGCCATACATTGACATGAATCCACCACGGGTGTACATGCGATCCCAAACATGAATCCCCCTCCCACCTCCCTCCCCACAACATCCCTTGGGTCATCCCTGTGCACCAGCCCCAAGCATGCTGTATCCTGCATCGGACATAGACTGGTGATTCGATTCTTACATGATAGTATACATGTTTCAATGCCTTTCTCCCAAATCATCCCACCCTCTCCCTCTCCCTCTGAGTCCAAAAGTCCGCTATATACATCTGTGTCTTTTTTGCTGTCTAGCATACAGGGTCATCATTGCCATCTTTCTAAATTCCATATATGTGTGTTAGTATACTGTATTTTTTTTAAATAAAGTTTGTAATTGTGCAAAAATGAAATGAGTTGGTTTAAACACTGAAATTACAAGATGCTTGTCTCTTGGAAGAAAAGCAATGACAAACCTAAACAGTGTATTAAAAAGCAGAGCCATTACTTTGCCTCCAAAGTCTGTATAGTCAAAGCTATGGTTTTCCCAGTAGTCATGTACAGATGTGAGACTGGACAATAAAAGAGCAGAGCACTGAAGAACTGATGCTTTCAAACAATGGTGCTGGAGAAGGCTCTTTAGAGTCCTTTGGACAGCAAGGAGATCAGATCAGTCAATCCCAAAGGAAATTAACCATTCATTGCATGGACTGATGCTATAGCTGAAGCTCCAATACTTTGATCACCTGATGCAGAGGACCAACTCATTAGAAAATACCTTGATGTTGGGAAAGATTGAAGTCAAGAGGGGAAGGGAATGGCAGAGAATGAGATGGTTGGATCACATCATTGACTCAGTGGTCATGAGTTTGAGCAAACTCCAGGAGATGGTGAAGGACAGTGAAGCCTGGCATGCTGTAGCCCATGGTGTTCCAAAAATCAGACATGACTGAGTGACTGAATAGCAACCACTCTTTGTGAGCCGTTATGGAGGCTACTAGTGTTGTCCTTTGACTAGAGTGCTTGTCTTCTCGGAGCTTCCCTTTAGTTTGCCTCAAGGGGATAATGGGATGTACCACGTCATCACTATAAAAATGGACCCATTGTTTGCTAGCACCGACTTACAGAGCCTACCACAATTTACCACTTCTCAAGATTTTAAATTAACTTAAAAACCAGTTTTTCCTCCCATTGAAATATTTTTATTGTGAATAAAAATATCACCAAATCCTTCTGAGATGGTATCTTGTCCCTAAGCTGGTTTGGGTTATTTGCACGTGTGTGTGTGTATGTGTGTGTTTTCTACAAAAGGGCTGTCTAAAATACTTATCCACAAAGAAGGGCTAAAATAATATTTCTCTGTCATAATTTGCTAAATGAAAGGATGCTATGAGAGAGGGAATTGGACATCCAAAGGTCACACAGCTTTGCAAAAAAAAATATCATTCCTGTGAACTTCATGCATGACTAAATCCCTAATCATGCATTTTAATATAAAACCATACTCATATATTTCAGTATTGCTGCAATTCTTACTTCAATATGCTTCTTTAAATTTAATGATGCTAATATATAATTATTCTTTGTGATCCCATGGACTGCAGCCCACCAGGCTCCTCTCTCAATGGAATTTCCCAGGTAAGAATATTGAAATAGGTTGCCATTTCCTTTTCTAAATCATCTTCCCAACTCAGGGAGCTAATTGCATATCCTGCTTCTCAGGTCGCTTTTTTATCACTGCATCACCTGGGAAGGCACCATTGCAGGAAGCAAGAGAGGCAAAGGTTCGATCCCTGGGTCATGATGATCCCCTGGAGTAGGAAATGGTAACCCACTCCAGTATTCTTACCTGGGAAATTCCATGGTCAGAGGAACCTGTAAGGCTACAGTTCATGGGGTTGCAGAGAGTCAGACACAACTGACTGAACATACACAACATAACAAAACAAATATATAACTAAGTGTATATTTTATGTTTAGGTTACTATTTTCTTCAAATATTAAAAACAAAAAACAAGAACTAGAACAATCACAACTTGCAATTTTTAGACAGTTTGTACACATTTTGAAATGATTCCTTTTATTATTTTTTTTTCATAATTCTATTTATTTTGTCTGTGCTGGGTCTTCATTGCTGCAAAGGCTTTTCTCTAGTTGAAGCTTTCAGGGATTGGCTACTCTCTAGTAGCTGTGTGTGGGCTTCTTATTTCCTTGGCTTCTTTTGTGGCAGAGCGTGGACTCTAGGGAGTGTTGATCTATGGTGGATCATAGACTGTAGAATCTATGGACTCTAGAGCATGGACTCTTCAGTAGTTGCAGCACCTGGGCTCAGTAGTTGCGGCTTCTGGGTTCTAGAGCACAGGCTCAGTAGTTGTGGTTTGGTTCAGTTCAGTCACTCAGTCGTGTCTGACGCTTTATGACCCCATGGACTGCAGCACGCCAGGCCTCCTTGTCCATCACCAACTCCTGGAGTTTACTCAAACTCATGTCCATTGAGTCGGTAATGCCATCCAGCCATCTCATCCTCTGTTGTCCCCTTCTCCTCCTGCCTTCAACCTTTCCCAGCATCAGGGCATTTCAGTAGTTGTGGTGCACCAGCTTAGTTGCTCCAAGGTATGTGGAATCATCCCAGATCAGGGATCTAACCCATGTCTCTTGCATTTGCAGGCAGATTCTTTACCACTGAGTCACCAGGGAAGCCCCTGAATGCTTCCTTTTAACATGTTACAGAGCTCTTTTGACTAACCAAATTTATTTAGACTTCAAAATGTTTTTTCTGGAGCCATTTATGCACTTTCTTGTAAAACTCACTTTTAGCAAGACCCCTACTAACTCAATTTAACTAGAACATCCACCCTTGATGTCTGATCATCCTGCATATCTAATTGTGTTCTTCATCTTCCTCCATGCCTCAGGTGATGCCTGATCACCTTGGTCTGTTTTCAGCAAATAATCCTGTCAGGTTGGTATAGCCAGAATTTCACATACACCCTCCTAGATGTTGCCTCTTAGTTATTTTCCGTCCTTGATTTCTGTCCTCTTGTATGGTTATAAATTTCTATTTATTCATGCTATATTGAGAATTGAACCTGGTTCTGTATTGAGATCTTTTTCCTCTGTTCTAGTGGTCTTGAGTAAAATTTGTTTTTACAGCTTTAACTATTGTCCAGCTTGATTTTTCTAGAATTGAACCTGGTTCTATATTGAGACCTTTTCCCTCTATTATAGTAGTCTTGAGTAAAATTTGTTTTCACTGCTTTAACTCTTGTCCAGCTTGGTTTTTCTTTGACGTGTACTTAGATTTTATAAATTATAATCAACTTCAAATGTTTAACTATCTCCATAAATGCACACATATGTGCATATGTATAGTGTTAAGAGGTATACTGTCAAGAGTCTGCTTGCTTCTAACATAGGTATATAGTGACAAGCATCAGGGCTGTAATTGATCTCAGCTTTCACCCTAATCTCTAGGAATTTACAACAATCTGAACAGAAAATTTTCGGTGCACACAGTTGGGCCCCAACCTCACAAAAGTTGACCCCTCATGAGAAGGTCTTTCATGCTTTTGTATTTTAAGAAGATAGAGCCATAGTGGGAAAGGGACTGCTGGAGCTTCGATCCCCACCCTAACCAGCAGAGCACAGGGTCTAGTTACCCTGTCTAGAAGGGGTTAAGTGAATAGGGACCTTCTATCTACTTGTCCTTCCACTCTTGAGCTATGAAAATGTGTGAAAATTAAAGAAAAAAGACTTTTGACTCTTTATGGAAGAATCTCTTACAAATCATCTTATCAAACTCATTCCCAGTGATGGCATTCTTTTGCCAAACCCATTGCTCCTCTAATTTTTACCCTTTATTCAGTAAGCCTTCATTCTGAAACACATTCTCCCAAGATTTCATAGGACATTGAAAACAAATTGTTCAGGCTGTTGGTCCAGAAATGTATTTAATCATACATTTATTTCATCTCTCATGACATTTTATCTGTTCAGTTCTAGTTCAAATTTCTTTCTCTTGAAGATGGAAATAAAACCATCAGTCTCAAGGTTTTTATCTTCCATCCTAGGCATCTAGAAACCTGAAACACATAATCCAGATTCTCTTATTCCAAGTCCCTTTTGGCAGAGTGGGTAGGGATTGATGAAACTGACAACTCTTGCCTTAATCACTGTTACAATTTGGAAAAGCATTCCAAAAAGTTAGTGTCCTAACTGGTCATGTCAGTATCTCCAGTGACACAAATATATGGTACCATCACTTTTTTGAATTATATAGGAAATGATTTTTCTGCCAGGTGCTACTGCCCCTAACCCTTGTATTGTTCAAGGGTCATCTGGGGCTTTTCTGCTTATAAGATTTTTGCAAGAATATGGGAAAACAATAGGATACTTATTCCAATTAAGTTTAAAGTAGGTGAAACACTCTGAGTTTCCTCAAAAATTTGAGTTAACTTCTGTTTTTTCTCGAAGAGGAATTGCTTTATTCTCATCCTTGAATATATTTAAATTGTTAAAGAATTAAGTCTTGTAATTAATTGGTACATCACCTCACATATTTATATTTTTTGCCATTGAGAATATTGGAGTTCTAATTCACTTGTGACTAATAGAGTTTTTCCAAGAAAATGCACTAGTCATAGCAAACACCCTCTTCCAACAACACAAGAGAAGACTCTACACATGGACATCACCAGACGGTCAACACCAAAATCAGACTGATTATATTCTTTGCAGCCAAAGATGGAGAAGCTCTACACAGTCAACAAAAACAAGACTAGGAGCTGACTGTGGCTCAGATCATGAACTCCTTATTACAAAATGCAAACTCAAATTGAACAAAGTAGGGAAAACTGCTAGACCATTCAGGTATGACCTAAATCAAATCCCTTATGATTATACAGTGGAAGTGAGAAATAGATTTAAGGGCCTAGGTCTGATAGATAGAGTGCCTGATGAACTATGGAATGAGATTCGTGACATTGTACAGGAGACAGGGATCAAGACCATCCCCATGGAAAAGAAATGCAAAAAGGCAAAATGGCTGCCTGGGGAGGCCTTACAAGTAGCTGTAAAAAGAAGAGAGGCAAAAAGCAAAGGAGAAAAGGAAAGATAAAAGCATCTGAATGCAGAGTTCCAAAGAATAGCAAGAAGAGATAAGAAAGACTTCTCCAGCGATCAATGCAAAGAAATAGAGGGAAACAACAGAATGGGAAAGACTAGAGATCTCTTCAAGAAAATTAGAGATACCAAGGGAACATTTCATGCAAAAATGGGCTCGATAAAGGACAGAAATGGTATGGACCTAACAGAAGCAGAAGATATTAAGAAGAGGTGGCAAGAATACATGGAAGAACTGTACAAAACAGATCGTCACGACCCAGATAATCATGATGATGTGATCACTTATCTAGAGCCAGACATGTTGGAATGTGAAGTCAAGTGGGCCTTAGAAAGCATCACTAGGAACAAAGCTAGTGGAGGTGATGGAATTCCAGGTGAGCTGTTTCAAATCCTGAAAGATGATGCTGTGAAAGTGTTGCACTCAATATGCCAGCAAATTTCAAAAACTCAGCAGTGGCCACAGGACTGGAAAAGTTCAAGTTCTCATTCCAATTCCAAAGAAAGGCAATGTAAAGAATGCTCACACTATCGCACAATTGCACTCATTTCACATGCTAGTAAATTAGTGGTCAAAATTGTCCAAGCTGGGCTTCAGCAATACGTGAACCGTGAACTTCCTGATTTTCAAGCTGGCTTTAGAAAAGGCAGAGGAACCAGAGATCAAATTGCCAACATCCACTGGATAATGGAAAAAGCAAGAGAGTTCCAGAAAAACATCTATTTCTGCTTTATTGACTATGCCAAAGCCTTTGACTGTGTGGATCACAATAAACTGTGGAAAACTCTGAAAGAGATGGGAAGACCAGACCACCTGACCTGCCTCTTGAGAAACCTGTATGCAAGTCAGGAAGCAACAGTTAGAACTGGACATGGAACAAGAGACTGGTTCCCAATAGGAAAAGGAGTAAGTCAAGGCTGTGTATTGTCACCCTGCTTATTTAACTTATACGCAGAGTACATCATGAGAAATGCTTGACTGGAAGAAATACAAGCTGGAATCAAGATTGCTGGGAGAAGTATCAATAACCTCAGATATGCAGATGACACCACCCTTATGGCAGAAAGTGAAGAGGAACTAAAAAGCCTCTTGATGAAAGTGAAAGAGGAGAGTGAAAAAGTTGGCTTAAAGGTCAACATTCAGAAAACAAAGATCATGGCATCTAGTCCCATCACTTCATGGCAAATAGGTGGGGAAACAGTGGAAACAGTGTCAGACTTTACTTTTTTGGGCTCCAAAATCACTGCAGATGGTGATTGCAGCCATGATTTTTTAATTTTTATTTTTATTTTTTACTTTATTTTACTTTACAATACTGTTGGAACACATGTGCAGCCATGAAATTAAAAGACACTTACTCCTTGGAAGAAAAGTTATGACCAACCTAGATAGTATATTCAAAAGCAGAGACATTACTTTGCCAACTAAGGTCCGTCTAGTCAAGGCTATGGTTTTTCCTGTGGTCACGCATGGATGTGAGAGTTGGACTGTGAAGAAGGCTGAGCGCTGAAGAATTGATGCTTTTGAACTGTGGTGTTGGAGAAGACTCTTGAGCGTCCCTTGGACTGCAAGGAGATCCAACCAATCCATTCTGAAGGAGATCACCCCTGGGATTTCTTTGGAAGGAATGATGCTAAAGCTGAATCTCCAGTACTTTGGCCACCTCATGTGAAGAGTTGACTCAATGGAAAAGACTCTGATGCTGGCAGGGATTGGGGGCAGGAGGAGAAGGGGATGACCGAGGATGAGATGGCTGGATGGCATCACTGACACAATGGATGTGAGTCTGGGTGAACTCCGGGAGTTGGTGATGGACAGGGAGGCCTGGCATGCTGCAATTCATGGGGTCTCAAAGAGTCGGACATGACTGGGTGACTAAACTGAACTGAACTGAATTCACTTAGCAAACTGTAATTATACAGTTTCAACTATGGCAACTGCTTTACTTTAGATTCTCAGGACTTATAGCAAACACCTTTCCACTGTTTTATGAGTTTTTTTTTTTTTTTTTTCCTATTCTGTGTAAAACTGTTGCCATACATTGTTCATCTATTTCTGCCTTATTTAACTTAGTGTAACCACATAATCTAATCATATTGTCAAAAATGGCAGGATTTCCTTATGACTGAATAACATCCCACGGTATAGTCATCCATTTATCTTTTTATTTTCAATCAATTGATCAATTAACAAATTTTTCACATCCTTTTGATATACACCCAAGAATGGAATTTCTAGATCATATTGTAGTTTTATTTTTAAGTTTTTGATCTCCTTGCTATTTTACATCCTGGCCATATCCATTCACGTTCCCACAAGCAGTGTATAAGAATATCCTTTCTGTTCATCCTCAACAGTACTATTTTTGATGATAGCCATTTTTCATATTGTGAAGTGATACATCATTGTGGTTTTAACTTGCATGCCCCTAATTATTGTGAAATTGAGCATATTTTCAAGTATTTGTTGGTGATTTATATATCTTCAGAAAAATTTGTGCGTAGTTCCTCTACCAAAATTGTAATTAAGATGCTTGTTATTATTTTTTTTTTCCTAGATCTGATAGAGTGCCTGATGAACTATGGATGGAGGATCAGGACATTGTACAGGAAACAGAGATCAAGAAAATGCCCAAGGAAAAAAAAATGCAAAAAGTAAAATGGCTGTCTGAAGAGGCCTTAGAAATAGCTGTGAAAAGAAGAGGCGTGAAAAGGAAAGATATACCCATTTGAATGCAGACTTCCAAAAAATAGCAAGGAGGGATAAGAAAGCCTTCTTCAGTGATCAGTGCAAAGAAATAGAGGAAAATAATAAAATGGAAAAGACTAGAGATCTTTTCAAGAAAATTAGAGATACCAAGGGAATATTTCAGGCACATATGAGCACTATAAAGGACAGAAATGGTAGGGATGTAACAGAAGCAGAAGATATTAAGAAAAGGTGGCAAGAATATGTGGAAGAACTGTACAAAAATGATCTTCAACCCAGATAATCACAATGGTGTGATCACTCACCTAGAGCCAGACATCCCGGAATGTGAAGTCAAGTGGGCCTTAGGAAGCATTACTACAAAGCTAGTGGAGGTGATGGAATTCCAGTTGAGCTATTTCATATTCTGAAAGCTGATGTTGTGAAAGTGCTGCACTCAATATACCAGAAAATTTGGAAAATTCAGCAGTAGCCACAGGAATGGAAAAGGTCAATTTTCATTCTAATCCCCAAGAAAAGAATTCTCAAACTACCACACAATTGCACTCATTGCACACACTAGCAAATTAATGCTCAAAATTTTCCAACCCACGCTTCAGCAATATGTGAACCAAGAACTTCCAGACGTTCAAGCTGGTTTTAGAAAAGTCAGAGGAATGAGAGATCAAATTGCCAATATCTGCTGGATCATTGACAAATCTAGAGAGTTTCAGTAAGACATTTATTTCTGCTTTATTGACTATGCCAAAGCCTTTAACTGTGTGGATCACAATAAACTGTGGAAAATTCTGAAAGAGATGGGAATATCAGACCACCTGACCTGCCTCTTGAGATACCTGTTTGCAGGTCAGGAAGCAACAGTTAAAACTAGACATGGAACAACAGATTGGTTCCAAATAGGAAAAGGAATGTGTCAAGGCTGTATATTGTCACCCTGCTTATTTAACTTATATGCAGTGTACATCATGAGAAACGCTGGGCTGTAGAAAGCACAAGCTGGAATCAAGATTTCTGGGAGAAATATCATTAACCTCAGATATGCAGATGACACGACCCTTATGGCAGAAAGTCAAGAAAAACTAAAGAGCTTCTTGATGAAAGTGAAAGAGGAGAGTGAAAAAGTTGGCTTAATACTCAATATTCAGAAAACTAAGATCATGGCATCTGGTCCCATGACTTTATGGCAAGTAGATGGGAAAACAGTGAAAACAGTGGATAACTTTACCTTGGGGGGCTCCAAAATCACTTTAGATTGTGACTGCAGCCATAAAACTAAAGATGCTCTCTCCTTGGAAGGAAAGTTATGACCAATCTAGATAGCATATTAAAAAGCAGAGACATTATTTTGCCAACAAAGGTCCATCTAGTCAAGGCTATAATTTTTCCAGTAGTCATGTATGGATGTGAGAGTTGGAGTGTAAAAAATGCTGAGCGCCTAAGAATTGATGCTTTTGAACTGTGATGTTGAAGACTCTTGATCGTCCCATGGACTGCAAGTAGATCCAACAAGTCCATCCTAAAGGCGATCAGCCCTGGGTCTTCATTGGAAGGACTGAGGTTGAAGCTGAAACTCCAAATCTTTGGCCACCTGATGAGAAGAGCTGACTCATTTGTAAAGACCCTGCTACTGGGAAAGATTGATGTCAGGAGTAGAAGGGGACGACAGAAGATGAGATGGTTGGATAGTGTCACTGACTCCATGAACACCGGTTTGGGTAAATTCTGAGAGTTGGTGATGGACCAGGAGGCTTGGCATGCTGCAGTCCATAGGGTCACAAAGAGTGGGACAGGACTGAGTGACTGAACTGAACAGAATTGAATTCTGACTCTCTCAACTCACCCTTTTGACCCCTTCTTTCCATAAATGACCTAGGAAAACATGTACATGAATTAATAAATGGGTTATTCTAATGTCTATTTCTACTAAAAGATAATTTGTATCTCAATGAATTAAACTAATGTCATTTTACATAAAAAATATCTTTAACTAGGATGGTTCCTCCTGACGCTAGTTGTTATAACTATAGAATGTTCTTAATTTGCATAACTCTAATCTCTGGATTTATAAACAGTAAACTAAAGAAATTTTTCTTTCTTTTCTTTTTTTTTTAATCCTTATGTAGAAGTGAAAGAAGTTCTCAATTCATATTTAGGGACAAGAAGGAGAAAGTAACTGTAGGAAATCTGCTTTACTGGTAGATATTTACTTCCAGATTTACACATAGCTCTATGATGATGACTTTATTGTTTGGTGGACATATTTAGGTTAATGTGCTGATAACTCAAAATTAATGAGCCTTTTTAAATTAAGAAAAATGTTGAAGTTTCAGTTTCCTTAAATTTTCCACATGCATTGAACTTTCTTGCAATTAACTTCTCCTGTTGAGAACTAATTTAGTAGAAATTATTTTTTCTTTTCTGATTGGTTTAAATATCTAGATTGATGAAGCAGATTTTCCCTGATATAAACAAACTTTTCACAGAAGCGGTTAAGTGAAATGGAGCATGTGGGCCTCTCAAGCCTTGTAAATAAGGAAAAAAGCAAAAACACGTTTGCTTTTTAGAAAAGTGAGCATAGCTGAAAAAGTTATAAATTTATTACTGAAAATTAATATTTTTATTTAACTTGAATGGATATATTACTTTAACATTTTTATAAAATATAAACTCCAAATGATTGAATACAAAGTTTACAAAAATAAAATTTATGAAATTAATTGATTTATGTGATTCTTTAAATTTTTATGATTTATTTTTAATTAGAGAATAATTGCTTTACGATGTATTTGTTTATGCCATTCAAAAGTGTGAAAGTGCTGTTAGCATACATATATCCCCTCTGTTTTGTATTTCCCATGCCCCCTAGCTCACCCGTCTAAGCTGTCATAGAGCACTGGATTACCCTCCTTAAATCACATAAATTTGTAAAATGTCTTTTTAAATATGGGGAAATATAGACATATTTCTGAAAAAATTGCCAAGTAAGGGGAAGTATACAAATCAAACTTTTTATTATTATTCTTGGCTAACTTTTAGATAAAACAATAAAAACACAAAATTGAAAATAAGCTTATTTAGGAACTAGAAAAAAAACTTTAACTGCTATAATGTTTGATTCGATTACAAATCTGTGCTCAAATCTTTTGTGCATGTGTATAGATGTGGTAATTATTACCTTTTATCCTCACCTCAAAACTGTTTTATCTGTCTTCATATCTGAGTTAAATTTTTCTGAAAACAATAACAAAAGACAGTTATAGTAAACCTTGGCTTTTGTGAACATTTAACCTAACATCTGTAAACAAATAACATGTGCTAATTACCCATAACAGAAACAATGGATTATTGATGTTAGCATAATGAATTCAATTAATATTATTTACAAGTTTTTATTTTTTATTTTGGAAAAATCTCAGTTCTTCAAGTTTATCGATTTCATTAGCAAATTGCTGCAAAGATCAAAGATGGCTATAAAACCCTGCTTATAATTTTAATGCTAAGATTATCTTACAATATTTTTGTAAGTATAATTAATCATGGAGTTGAGGTTTTACCTCAGTGTAACCATGAATCTGTAGCCCTAAAACACACTGAAATCTAAATTTTATTGTAAATGAAATCAAGATGTGAGAGAGAAGTTTTGAGATGTCAAGTATGTGGAGTTATATATAAAGAGGAAAGACAAAGTGTAAAATCTTTTACCTCACTTTCTCTTATTAACAGCATGCTTGTGCTTTGGGCCTGAACAGCTATTGTTATGGGCTTTAAGGTAATGTGGTTCAATAACACTGAATTCACAATGAAAACATTAATTTTTCACTTCTACTTCCACACAGTAACTGTGGGACATACATGAATTTACTTCTGCCTGTCTCACTTATAAAATAAAACTAATTATATAGTCTCACTTATGGGAAATGTATGACAAACATAAGAACGAAATGAAATTGTGCTAGTATTCCTTCAAAATTGGAATTGCTTTGTATTACGAGTTGCATCTGCTTTTCACAGAGCCTCATAATTTACCATTGTTTCCTGAAGGGGCATAATGATTAAAATCTCACCTTTTGAAACCAGAATTTTTGGTTCACACCTCAGCTATGAAAGAGCCCAGTTTTATATAGCCTTGTGCATGTTGCTATTCTCTGTGTGCTTCAGAGTCTTACATATAAAATAAAAACAATATATTTTTAGGATTGTTTTGATATTGTGTGCATGCATTTTAAGTTGCTTTAGTCGTGTCCTACTCTTTGCGACCCTATGGATCACAGTTCGCCAGGCTCCTCTGTCTATGGGTTTCTGCAGTCAAGAATACTGGAGTGGGTTGCCATGAGCTCCTCCAGGGGATCTTCCAGATTGAGGAATTGAACCTGAGTCTCTTACATCTCCTGCATTAGCAACTGTGTTCTTTACCATTAGTGCCACCTGGGAAACCCCTGTTTTGATATTACATAAACTAATTTGTGAAAATGAAAAGAAAAAAAAAATGCCCAAAGCATAATAGGCCTGGAGGAATTCTTTTTATCTTGGTCTCCATACTCTAGGTTTTAGAGAGTGAAGAACGACATAATATTCTTCTTTTACTTAATGCCTGAAGAACATTTTTGTCTATATGGCTATAATTGTTTTCAACTTAAAATCTTCTGGCCTGTAAGATCATGTCAACTATTAATACAATCGCATGAATATTGCATGACCAGTGTTTTCTTGTATAGCCTGTAATGAATTATAGTCAATGTATGGGTGTTAATATTCGAACTCAGGAAAAATGATTCTACTGAACTTTGATGTTTTTGACACTTAATATTCACTTTGTTTTAATACTACTCAGGTTTTTATGGAGAGATTGATTTTTTAGATTGTCAACCAGCATGCCTGCTTAGTTGCTTGGGTTGTCTGACTGTTTGTGACCCCATGGATTGTAGCTCGCCAGGCTCCTTTGTCCATGGGATTCTCCAGGCAAGAATACTGGAGTGGGTTGCAATGCCATCCTTTAGGGAATCTTCCTGACCCAAGGATCGAATCCACATCTTCTGTGTCTTCTGTATCACAGGCAGATTCTTTACCACTGAACCACCAGGGAAGGCCATCATCCAATATAAAGGAATATAAAGAAGTTAGTATGAGACTTCCCTGATGGTCCAGTGACTAAAATGCCATGTTCCTAATGCAGGGGGCCCAAGTTTGATCCCTAGTCCAGGGACTGGATCCCACATGCCACAACTGAAATATCCCGCATGTTACAACTAAGACTGAAGATCCTGCATACAGCAACTGAGACCTCGTGCAGCCAAATAAATAAGTACTTAAAAAAAAAAAAAAGAATAGTAAACCCAATAAAGAACTGGGCAACTAAAAATAAAAAGGCAGTTTCTAGTGAATTTTGATATTTATAGCACTTCATGTTTGCTTTGCTTTAATACTATCCAGAATATCAGGTAACTGATTAATGAAAGGTTTTTCTTGGAGAGATTAATATTTTAGGCTAGCAGCCAATATAAAAAGGATATAAAGAAGTTAGTATTATGAGAAGACACTGTTCTCTATTATAAATGTGTTATACTCCAATCAGAAATTAGAATGTTATGTGATGGCTTCTAATCTGATAGATCTAATTAGATTCTAGTTTTGTTACTAGATAAAGGCTTATTTAGACTTCAAATACCAAATAATTTCTTTGAATAAAATATATTTTTAACTTCATTATCGAACTAAATGAATCATGGGGAAAGAATGTTCCATAAGAGGTCATTTCTCTCAGTTATTTTAATACTATATGATTCAAAAAAAGGTACCAGAAAACGTGGAGGGGCAAATGGCAATCCATGTCAATATTTTCATCTGGAAAATTGACAGAGGAGCCTGACGGGCTACAATCCATGGAAAAGAAGCAATAAAAGGCTAAGAGCCTCTGGATTCTCTCTTTAGTTTTTTTTTTTTTTTTAAAGATGAGTATTATTTTTAAATATTAGGCATTCACATGTATTTTGGTGAAGTTAATATGGGTAAGGATAGTTGAAAATGACTGAGAAATTACTATTGAAATAGATTCTAGATGATATTGTTGCTTTATTTTTAAAAAATTGTATTTGATTATGTGCTTTGCTAGATATTAGACAATGGGTGTCTTTTACGTCAACTTTTTTTTTTTTTTACTACTTTCATTGGTGTTTGAATGGCTATAAACAGTAGACTCTAGTTAAGGGCACAGAATCTGGCATGCAGATTCTGCCACTGAACAGTGATAGACTAGGGACCTGCTTATTTAACTTATATGCAGAGTACATCATGAGAAACGCTGGGCTGGAAGAAGCACAAGCTGGAATCAAGATTGCCAGGAGAAATATCAATAACCTCAGATATGCAGATAACACTACTGTTATGGCAGAAAGGGAAGAGGGATGAAAAAGCCTCCTGATGAAATTGCAAGAGGAGAGTGAAAAAGTTGGATTAAAGCTCAGCATTCAGGAAACGAAAATCATGGCATCCGGTCCCATCACTTCTTGGGAAATAGATAGGGAAACAGTGGAAACAGTGTCAGACTTTAATTTTTTGGGCTCCCAAATCACTGCAGATGGTGACTGCAGCCATGAAATTAAAAGACGCTTACTCCTTGGAAGAAAAGTTATGACCAACCTAAATAGCATATTCAAAAGCAGAGACATTACTTTGCCAACTAAGGTCCGTCTAGTCAAGGCTATGGTTTTTCCTGTGGTCATGTATGGATGTGAGAGTCGCACTGTGAAGAAAGCTGAGCCCCGAAGAATCAATGCTTTTGAACTGTGGTGTTGGAGAAGACTCTTGAGAGTCCCTTGGACTGCAAGGAGTTCCAACCAGTCCATTCTGAAGGAGACCAGCCCTGGGATTTCTTTGGAAGGAATGATGCTAAAGCTGAAGCTCCAGTACTTTGGCCACCTCATGCAAAGAGTTGACTCATTGCAAAAGACTCTGATGCTGGCAGGGATTGGGGGCAGGAGGAAAAGAGGACGACTGAGGATGAGATGGCTGGATGGTATCACAGACTCGATGGACGTGAGTCTGAGTGAGCTCCGGGAGATGGTGATGGGCAGGGAGGCCTGGCGTGCTGCAATTCATGGAGTCGCAAAGAGTCAGACACGACTGAGCAACCGAACTGAACTGAACTGAGGGACAATTACTCGACCACTTCAGTCTCCAGTTGTCTTTTTATTTTTATAATTTCATGTATTTATTTTTGGCTGTGCTGGGTCTCTTGAGTTTTTCATTTTCCGAAACTGAAACTTTGTCCCCATTAAACAGTAAGTACTTATTCCTGACCACACCCCCAGGCCCTGGCATCTACCAATGTACTTTCTGACTCTATGATTTGACTGTATTTGGGTACCTTGTGTAATTAGAGTCAAACAGAATTTTTCTGTATCTATTGTATATTGGAATGCATTTTTAAGGTTAACTTAATATATGTCCTAGAAATAGATTGTGTGTTTTTAATCCTGTGCTATACAGTAGATTCTCATTATCCTGTTTCTTAGATAACTATTGAATCTCATCATGTATTCTATCCCTCTTCCACTTCTGTATTTTATAACAGAATTGTACTTTTTTTTCTTCTATTTCTTCAAACACCTCATAAGTGATTCTCTTCCTACCTATAAATCTGAATAAGTTACTAACTACTTTGGTGCTTAAGTCACACATAATCAAGATGGCCATTACCTAATCACTAATTTCTTCAGCAGCCCCAAGTCTTTAATTCTCCTGCATTAATATTACTCAACTACACATGGTTTCCTGAACATATCAAGAGCTTCCTTGACTACATTCCTATTCATGCAAACGTTCCACTTTCCCATCATTACCTTGGTCAGAGCATCTCATCCTTCAGTTAACAGTTAATAGTTTTTATTTTTCAGTCCAGAAGTTGTGTCCAACTCTTTGTGACCCCCATGGACTGTAGCATACCAGGCTTTCCTATCCTTTACCACCTCCCAAAGTTTATTCAAACCCATGTACATTGAGTCAGTGATGCCATCCAACCATCTCATCTTCTGTTACCCCTTTCTTCTCCTGCCCTCAATCTTTCCCAGCATCAGGGTCTTTTCCAATGAGCCAACTCTTTGCATCAAGTGGCCAAAGTATTGGAGCTTCAGCTTCAGCATCAGTTCTTCCAATGAATATTCAGGACTGATTTCATTTAGGATTGACTGGTTGGATATCCTTGCAGTCCAAGGGACTCTCAAGAGTCTTCTCCAGCACCAGTTTAAAAGCATCAATTCTTTGACACTCAGCCGTCTTTATATTTAACCTCTCAAATCCATGCATGACTGCTGGAAAAGCCATAGTTCTGAGTATTTAGACCATAGATGGCAAAGCGATGTCTCTGCTTTATAATACACTAAGTCGGTCATACCCACTTTAACATAACTTAATTTCAAAAATTTTCTTACCTAAAATAGCCTTGTCAGTGCTAATTTCTATACTGTTTAAGTTAGCATCATGCAATCTTCTGCAGAATGCACAGGTTTAGTCAAATTTAAGGTCATATAGGATCTCTTGTGGAGAATAGCTGCCAGGCATGGGGAACACTTAATACTATTTTCTCAGTTCAGGAGCCAATGAAGAATTAAAGCTGAAATGTTTAAGTTTACTAAGCCTTCTCAGTAGCAATTTCCTTTCTTTAAAGCTCAGTGTTTGTCCCTATCTGTAAAATCAAATAAAGGATTAAATTAAGCCAAAAAAAAGAAAGAGTCATGACTATTCCTTATTTCAACATAGGGTTTATGCCAGTTACTCATTCTTGAGACCTGGGCTTTTAAAATAAAATTCTATGCAAAAGGAGGTAGAGATAAAAATAAGAACAATTTAGCTTTCTCCTCTTTTCCCACTCATCACTCCATATTTCACAGGGGTGTTCAAGGCTTATTTCTGCAATTTGAAAGCCATGTGGTCCTGTGATTAATAATTTCTGTTATTTAAGCCCCAAAGTTTTTAAATTTCTTTATGGCAACTGTAGAAAACCAATACAGGTACTATTAGTAATTGTAATTAATAAATAGTTATATCAATATATAATATAGTTATATTAATATATAATATAGTTATATTAAATATGAGTGATTGGAATAAATATTTTATAGAAGACAGTTAAATTCAAAATTGTGAAAGGATTCCATGACAGACATATGCTGCTTCTATTGACTTTATGTCACAAATCAGAAAATCAGTGTACCTTGATGATTTGAACATATATTACATAGAATCACTTTTCCTTCACAACATTTTAATAGTTTAGATCCATTTTAGAACATGATAGTCCCATTTATTAAAACTTTGAGTCTTGTCAAAATAGAGATAGCAAACAGAAAACAAATAGAAATTGCAAATGTTCCATTATTTGCCCTTGGCATGAGAGAATCAAAACAGGGTGAAATATGAAAAAAGTAATATGAGAACTTGTTCCCTGAGGTTAAAAAGTGTTTTTCCTAATTTGCCATGTTGGGTTGTTCAAAAATAAAATCATGTTATCAATGTAATAACTCTAATAATTTGTCATCATAAACTATTTATACTCAACAATTTAAAATGGATTTAGTAATTTTTATAAAAGTATGATTCTTTCATGAAAGATGTTGAAAATATCTTTAATATATTAATGTTAAAAGATTAATATTCCTGTCCTTATTGACATAAATAATGATTTATTTCTAAAGCACAAATTTTGTGGACAAAAAAGCAAATGCTAGTTTATTGAGTACAGGTTTTTAAAAATAAACCTCAAATATGCATGCAGAAAAGTGTTTTGTTGTTGTTGTTGTTTTGTTTTGTTTTGTTTTGTTTTATTTGATCAGCATTAATCGCTCTAGGAGAAAGAAAAAGTATTCATAAAAGCTCCAAGAAATAGTCATTTTAAGCATTATTCCTGTTTCTTTCCTAGAAGTGAAGTGAAGTGAAGTTGCTCAGTCATGTCTGACTCTTTGCGACCCCATGGACTATTTCCTAGGATTAGTTCTAAACACTAAAGTCTTATCAAGTCAGTAACATCGCTGGAGAGGAGGTATCCACTCCTGTGTCTTAATATGTTCTAAGAAGCTGCTACTAAAATATTAAAGACTCCCTGTCCTTCTCAGATATCACCATATCTCCATGTTGGTAACTGTCAAAGGGCCTACTCTAAGAATGGATGTCTGAATAAGTGCTTAAAACAATTTCAATGGAGGCGTCCCATCTTTAAAAAATAGCCTTCTTCAGGCAATATACTCACTTAGCTAGTTCTCAGGCCACTTACTAGGCCGAGGAAGCTTCACTTACCCTTGTTTTTTCCTTAGCCTTTTGGAAGAATTTGGGGATCACTCCACTTTCTTTCATTCCTTAAAGGGGACCACTTTGTTAGCCTTGCTCTACAAATCTCAAGTCACACTGTGGCCACTTAAAGGGAAACTGTGGCATTGGTCTTTTTTTGTTTTATGTTCTAAGTTGCATCAGTCATGTCAGACTCTTCGTGATTTTATGGACTGTAGCCCAACATTCTCCTCCATCCATGGAATTCTCCAAGCAAGAATACTAGAGTGGGTTGCCATGCCCTCCTCCAGGCGATCTTCCTGACCCACCCAGGGATTGAACCTGTGTCTCCTGCATTGGTGAGCAGGTTTCTTACCACTAGCACCCTATTTCCCCAAATATATCTGCTGTATATGTCATCACTCTTGAAGCTAACTTCATGTAGTCAGGGGGAAACTTTTCTGCTCAGAGATTCTCACCAGTGGCAACCTTTTTATTTCTTCTTTCCTCTAATTTTCTCTGCTCTTTCAACAACTGGAGTGTTCTTTTTTTTTTTTTAAATCAGATTTTTGACAATTAGAGGAAGTGATAGCTCAAGATATAGTATGTATTTAGCAGTAAAATTCCCAGATTGTTATCTTTTCTTTTTCTATTATTCTGCCGTGAAAACTTTTTCCCTAAGTAGAAGTGACTAATGTTAGATGCATGGGCTAGGAATACAAACATTAGTAATTTTAAACGAGCAAATAAAAAACAGACAATTCACTGAAGCATCAAAATAACAAAATGCAATGCAAATTATCTTAAATATTCGTCGTGGAACTAGCTGACTTCATAGGCAACCACTTGTTTTTTCGTAAAGAGCCTGTGATCAAAAGGATGTCCCACTTGGTTTAATGCTATATTATCACTGCTTCACACTTATTTTAGAACAAAGGGGTCTTATATTTTCACTTGGACTAAACTCCGTAAGTTATGTTGTATTTGTCATACTAAGGATTACAAAATAACAGCAATTTTCAAGCTAACTGTATAAATTAAGGATAATTATTATAAGTAAAAAAGCCTTTTATTAAGTGTGTAGTTATGGTCTAGAACTATAATTTGAAACCATCTGATGGGCTTCCAGGGTGGTTCAGTGGTAAAGAATCCACCTGCCAATTCAGGAGATGTGGGTTTGATCCCTAGATTAGGAAGATGCCCTGCAGGAGGGCATGGCAGCCCACTCCAGTATTCTTCCCTGGAGAATCTCATAGAAAGAGGAGCCTGGGAGCCTACACTCTATGAGGTCACACAGTTGGACATGTCTGAGCAACTGAGCACAGCACAATTCATTGAAAGCAAAATCACTGAAAGTGAAAGACATAGCTAAATTTGTAAGTACTACACGATGCCAATAACAGTGTATCCAAAATATAGTAATGACTTTAATGTTTAAACTGCAAGGTTCACCACAGTCAACTGATCAAGATTCCTCACCTGTATTCCTCCTTTATTTTGTGGCACTTAAATCAGAAATTTTGTTTTTGTACTCACTATTTTATTGTCCCCGGGGACGTTAACATACATGAGATAGGCAAACCATTACCTTGAATCCTCAGTTTCTTGAGCTCTTTATGTCTAGTGATATTATCTTTTTCTATATCATCTTTGCCACTAACTTAAAAAAAGCTACCCTGAATTTATCATTGTTTGAAATCTCTGTTCTTCTAGGTAAAATCATTCAGAGACTCAAACTTGTATCTGAAATGTATTTTGTTACAGTTTGCTTGCTCAGTTGCTTCCTATATATTTCAAATAATCAAGACATCAAAACCATGATTATATTAAATGCTCTCCAATTAAATTCTAAATTAGTTTTTCAACTGGATTAAAAAGATGTCTCAAATCTAGTATGCATGTAATATATAGACTTAAATTGATAAAACATCCATGTAAAATCATGGGCAAAATGATATTTAGTTTATCAAATGAAAAATAAAAATATTTTCTTTTACCACACAAGGTAGAATTTTAGAAAAAAAAATCACTAAGCAATCTAAAGAGACATCATAGTGATAAACTTTAAAATGAAAAAATATATATAAGCAAGCCCTACAATACCATTGGTTTTCCCTGGTTGCTCTGATGGTAAAGCGTCTGTCTGCAATGCAGGAGACCTGGGTTCGATCCCTGGGTCAGGAAGATCCCCTGGAGAAGGGAATGGCAACCCACTGCAGTATTCTTGCCTGGAAAATCCCATGGACAGAGGAGCCTTGTGGGATACAGTTCATGGGATGGCTAAGAGTCGGACACGACTAAGCACTTTCACTTTCAGAGTACCATACTTATAATACTGTCTGGTGGCTCAGATGATAAAGAATCTGCCTGCAATGCGGTAGACCCTCTCCAGCATACTTGCATGGAGAATCACATGGACAGAGGAGCCTGGTTGGCTATATAGTCCATGGGGTCACAAAGAGTTGGACGTGACTGATCAACTAACACTTCTGCGTTCCTAATACCAAATGATTTGTATTTAATTATAATCATAAGTAACTCAGTGGGAGAAGTAACTAACATAATTTCAAATTGCTTTTGACTCAAAAAAAGGTGACTAAACCAAAATAAGAAGGATAAGGATAAAGTTTGAGTTAACTTAGGAGAAATATGAGGATAAATATTCTTTCACCTTTTAATAACTAAATGTTCCAATTTTATTTAAAGAATTTCAAACTATTTCTTTAAAAATACTGATATTTCTTAAGCAAACTCTCAATAAAATGAAAGATTAAATACTAGAAAGATTTTTAAACAATAGTTCAGTAATTATTAACCTAAAATGTAAAATATTAAAAAAAACGATAATCAGGAATTGGAGGACATGAGCTGTTGTAATCATTTATGAGTGAGCATTATCAAGATAATACAATCAACTGAATATACTTAATAAAACTGAAATTACCATGAGAACATTCAACAGAATACCTCTTCACACAGGAAGAATATTTTTTAAAATAAAAGTATAAAAATGCTTAAATATTAAAACTAATAAAGGATTTTTGCAACATAATTAGAGATAACTATTCAAAAGTAACATTTTATTCTGTTCTGATAACATGCACCCACATTATTATAAAAACATTTTACATATTCAGTAACCAAACATATCTGCAGTATTGAATATAAATAAGATAAAAATCTCCATTAATAAAACAAAACTTATTAAATAATATTACAAAAATGAATCAGGTTGGGAAAATTTTATACCGAAAATGTTACTTCTCCTCAAAGTTACCTTTGGATATTTGTTTCTAAACAGCATTTTACTAATACAGAACAATTTGGATTAACTATAAAAAGCCTCTTGTTTGACCACTTCCAATTTGCCTTGATTCATGGACCTGACGTTCCAGGTTCCTACGCAATATTACTCTTTACAGCATCGGATCTTTCTTCTATCACCAGTCACATCCACAACTGGGTATTGTTTTTGCTTTGGCTCCATCCCTTTGTTCTTTCTGTAGTTATTTCTCCTCTGATCTCCAGTAGCATATTGGGCACCTTGGTATCCTATCATATTGCCTTTTCATACTGTTCATGGGGTTCTTAAGGCAAGAATACTGAAGTGGCTTGCCATTCCCTTCTCCAGTGGACCACGTTCTGTCAGGACTCTCCACATGACCCGCCCATCTTGGGTTGCCCCCCAGGCATGGCTTGGTTTCATTGAGTTAGACAAGGCTGTGGTCCAAGTGTGATTAGATTGACTAGTTTTCTGTGATTATGGTTTCAGTGTGTCTGCCCTCTGATGCCCTCTTGCAACACCTACCATCTTACAAAGAATGCTCAAACTACCGCACAATTGCACTCATCTCACATGCTAGTAAAGTAATGCTCAAAATTGTCCAAGCCAGGCTTCAGCAATAAGTGAACCGAGAACTCCCTGACATACAAGCTGGTTTTAGAAAAAGCAGAGGAACCAGAAATCAAATTGTCAACATCTGCTGGATCATGGAAAAAGCAAGAGAGTTCAAGAAAAACATCTATTTCTGCTTTATTGGCTATGCCAAAGCCTTTGAATGTGTGGATCACAATAAACTGTGGAAAATTCTGAAAGAGACAGGAATATCAGACCACCTGACCTGCCTCTTGAGATACCTGTTTGCAGGTCAGGAAGCAACATTAAAACTGGACATAGAACAACAGACTGGTTCCAAGTAGGAAAAGGAGTGTGTCAAGGCTGTATATTGTCACCCTGCTTATTTAACTTATATGCAGAGTACATCATGAGAAAAGCTAGACTGGAAGAAACACAAGCTGGAATCAAGATTGCCAGGAGAAATATCAATAACCTCAGATATGCAGATGACACCATCCTTATGACAGAAAGTGAAGAGGAGCTAAAAAGCCTCTTGATGAAAGTGAAAGAGGGGAGCGAAAAAGTTGGCCTAAAGCTCAACATTCAGAAAACCAAGATCATGGCATCCAGTCCCATCACTTCATGGGAAATAGATGGGAAAACATTGGAAACGATGTCAGACTTTATTTTTTTGGGCTCCAGAATCACTCCAGATGGTGACTGCAGCCATGAAATTAAAAGATGCTTACTCCTTGGAAGAAAAGTTATGACCAACCTAGACAGTATATTCAAAAGCAGAGACATTACTTTGCCAACTAAGGTCCGTCTAGACAAGGCTATGGTTTTTCCAGTGGTCATGTATGGATGTGAGAGTTGGACTGTGAAGAAGGCTGAGCACCAAAGAATCAATGCTTTTGAACTGTGGTGTTGGAGAAAACTCTTGAGAGTCCCTTGGACTGCAAGAGATCCAACCAATCCATTCTGAAGGAGATCACCCCTGGGATTTCTTTGGAAGGAATGATGCTAAAGCTGAAGCTCCAGTACTTTGGCCACCTCATGCGAAGAGTTGACCCATTGGAAAAGACTCTGATGCTGGGAGGGATTGGGACAGGAGGAGAAGGGGACGAGAGAGGATGAGATGGCTGGATGGCATCATGGACTCGATGGACGTGAGTCTGAGTGAACTCCTGGAGTTGGTGATGGGCAGGGAGGCCTGGTGCGCTGCGATTCATGGGGTTGCAAAGAGTCGGAGACGACTGAGAGACTGAACTGAACTGAATAAAAAGCCTCTTGATGAAAGTGAAAGAGGCGAGTGAAAACGTTGGCTTAAAGCTCAACATTCAGAAAATGAAGATCATGGCATCCGGTCCCATCACTTCATGGCAAATAGATGCGAAAAAGTGTAAACAGTGTCAGACTTATTTTGGGGGGCTCCAGAATCACTGCAGATGGTGACTGTAGCCATGAAATTAAAAGACGCTTACTCTTTGGAAGAACTTATGACCAACCTAGATAGCATATTCAAAAGCAGAGACATTACTTTGCTGACTAAGGTCTGTCTAGTCAAGTCTATGGTTTTTCCAGTGGTCATGTATGGTTGTGAGAGTTGGACTGGGAAGAAGGCTGTGTGCCGAAGAATTGATGCTTTTGAACTGTGGTGTTGGAGAAGACTCTTGAGAGTCCCTTGGACTGAAAGGAGATCCAACCTGTCCATTCTGAAGGAGATCAGCCCTGGGAATTCTTTGAAAGGAATGATACTAAAGCTGAAACTCCAGTACTTTGGCCACCTCATGCGAAGAGTTGACTCATTGGAAAAGACTCTGATGCTGGGAGGGATTGGGGGCAGGAGGAGAAGGGGACGACCAAGGATGAGATGGCTGGATGGCATCACTAGCTTTATGGATGTGAGTCTGAGTGAACTCCAGGTGTTGGTGATGGACAGGGAGGCCTGGCATGCTGTGATTCATGGGGTTGCAAAGAGTCCGACATGACTGAGTGACTGAACTGAACTGATACAGGTATAAGGCAGAAGGAAATGGTAACCTATTCCAGTATTCTTGCCTGGACAACCCCATGGAC
The DNA here is from genome assembly GCF_023091745.1 of Budorcas taxicolor. Classification (NCBI taxonomy): domain Eukaryota; kingdom Metazoa; phylum Chordata; class Mammalia; order Artiodactyla; family Bovidae; genus Budorcas; species Budorcas taxicolor. Next base: position 78,771,099 of record NC_068910.1, read on the forward strand.
AGAGGAGCATGGCAGGCTGTATTCTGTGGAGTCACAAAGAGTCAGACACGACTGAAGCAACTTACTGTACATGCATAAAGGTATAAAGCAAAGTCAATTTGATGCACGAGGGATAGAAACTTGAAGCAAGCAGACAATTTTATTAGGGGGTTCTGATGCCTCTGGTAATGAAAGGCAAACATTTTCAACTTTTAATCTCTTAAAAATTATTGAAGACCCCAAAATGCCCTTTTCATGTGAGGCATGTCTGTTAATATATTTCATATTACAAATGAAAACAGAGAAATAAAAATAATTATTTAAAAAATTAACCTTATTATTGACATACTTTAGGAAAATATATTTTCTCTAGTCAAAATTTAGTGTGAAGGATAGCACTACTAAACATTTGTAACACTATAAAATGACTGGCAAGAAAGAAAACAGCTGATTTTTGTAATCTTCTATATTCAAAATGTTTCAATATGGTATTTGTTTGAATATATAGAAAACATTCTCACTCATGACATTGAGAAAGGGATAAGTTAAAACTAATATGGTTATGAATATCCATTTTAATATTATAACTTTTCTTGACTAGTTGCAGATTACATCAATTTCAATTAACGTCTAAAACCATATCAAAGCATTTTGCACTTTCCTTAAAAGTTATTGATCTATGTTTCTCTGAGAGTTTCTTATTTTGCAATTCATGTTGTGTAATACCATTAATTTATAATTTAAAAATATTGTTTAATGCTTCCACAAATTTTCCAAATGCCGATGTATTTCATTAGATAACATTAAGATAACATTTATTAATCACAACATATGTCATCAGACAATTATTTGTGTTGAGAACACGTCATGCTTAAGATGGCAGATGCAAGTTTTCCAAAATGCTAATCTGAACTTGAAAATTCACATTTTATTTTTGACAACAGACATGTTTTTTCCGCTGAATCACTTCCTTCATTTTGAAAATAGCTACCAAATATCCCATCTGAGCAATCACTGTTAATCATTGTTTCAAAAGTACTTTTTCCTGATGCAACTATTGTACACTTATAGGAAGCAGAAGTGTGTCATGTGTATTTCTCATTTCATCACATGAAACATTAAAAAGCAATGACTTAAGAAAATTAATATTTACTGCTGCATCAAGGACATTTGTTATGGAAACTGGCTTTTTAATTTTTTTTCTATATCTAATATCATAGATCATGACTACTAGGTCATCCTATGAATGCCTTACTTTGAGAACAAACATTTTCCCCCTCACCACTCCCCTCATTGCTTTTACATCATCAAACCAAGTTTCAACATGAATTTAAAGGCAAATAATACAAATGACATATTAGCTGTATTGTGAGATAGTTTTGGTCTCATAGAACCCTTCTGATGAAGATACCTAAAGATAGTTATTACTTTTTCCCTCTTCTCCCAAACCCTCATTTGCTTAACCCTAGTCCCATGAACAGTTTTTCATGAAACCTTGAAATCTGTTTATTTGGAAGACCTGCTTTTTGCAGCTATGTCACCATGCAGCTATAAAATGCTCAACAAGTGAATCAAAGGGAGAACCTATCAAGCTCAATTATAATTCCTGAAGTTAAATATGGCAGACCTACCTATGGGGGCATAGAGAGCAATCAGTCCCTTCATTCTTTGGAGGCTGTGTTCCAAAACAGCATTTCAAACACAGTGGAAGTGAGTACCTATTATAACAGGTGTCAAACAGGTATCAGTGTATTCCAGGGATCTGCTTCTGTGAGGGAATACACAAATGCTTAAGTAAGCATTTATCCAGGGTGATATATTTTCTATTGATGACCTGACAAGAACAAGGAATAATAGTGGACATTCTGTATTGTTCCCAGGGGATTTTGCTTTTATCATTATATTTGATCTCTTTTTTTGCTGGAAATACTCTTCAGAGTTCCTTGGACAGCTACCTAGGGGATCAAACTAATCAATACTAAAGGAAATCAACCCTGAATATTCATTGGTAGGACTAATGTTGAACCTGAAGCTCCAGTACTTGGCCACCTGATGCAAAGTGCTGACTCCTGGAAAAGACCCTGATGCTGGGAATGATTGAGGGCAGGAGAAGAAGGAGATGACAGAAGATGGGATGGTTGAATGGCATCATCGACCCAATGGGCATGAGTTTGAGCAAACTCCAGGAGAGTGAAGGACAGGGAAGCCTGGTGTGCTGTAGTTCATGGGATTGCAAAGAGTCAGACATGACTGAGCCACTGGACAACAGCAACAAATAATTTTGTATCTATTCTTCTTACCTTCTCAAGGATAATGGCCAACTTTCTTAATTACTTTAATCATCAATCTGCTACCTAAAGCTTGAGATTATAATGCCAACATCTCTACAGAAATATCAACTTTAGAGAATAATAATTTATGCTATCAAAATTATTTTGTATCAAGAAATAATCTTTGGAGTAGTTTGAAAATAGAATTTGATTGCCAAATTTTAGTGTATTTCAGAGAGGAAATCATTATCTTAGCACATTTTCCAGATAGTACAGACCTGCAAAATCCATCTTGTAAGGAGAAACCACTTCACCATATATTCACTTATAGTCTATTAAGTTTAAAGTACCAAATTGACTATTCTAATCTCTTTTCTGTGGTGTTGGAGAAGACTCTTGAGAGTCCCTTGGACTGCAAGGAGATCCAATCAGTCCATTCTAAAGGAGATCAGTCCTCGCTGTTCTTTGGAAGGAATGATGCTAAAGCTGAAACTCCAGTACTTTGGCCACCTTATGCGAGGAGTTGACTCATTTGAAAAGACTCTGATGCTGGCAGGAATTGGGGGCAGGAGGAGAAGGGGACAACAGAGGATGAGATGGCTGGATGGCATCACCAACTCGATGGACGTGAGTTTGAGTGAACTCTGGGAGTTGGTGATGGACAGGGTACCTGGCGTGCTGCAATTTATGGGGTTGAGAAGAGTCAGACAGGACTGAGTGACTGAACTGAACTGAACTGAATTCTTTTTCTAACATATAAGAAATATATTAAGGAATAAAAATACATCCATTAATTGTATTGAAATTTATATATTAGGCAGCATATCTCTTGAATATCTATTGTCTTAAAAATAGGGATTTGATTTTTTAAATTGTTTATATTCACCTGTGGCTAATTTTAAGTGGTTTAAGCTTATTAAATATCTTTTTTCATTTTTGCTTTATAATTCTTGTACATTTTTCATTTCCCTCTGCATGAAAAGCAACTAAGACAGTATACATTACACACACTTCCTGTTGCAATTTAAGTTACACGTTATTGTTATGTTGTAAGAGAAAACAGCAGGCTTCACAACAGTGATCACATTTCATAGCTGCTAAAATGTTCAAATATCTGTAACTTTGTATTCATCTGCAGGGATTCATTTTCTTCATGTTCTTTTAAGACTTGAAATTCACATGCACTTCACACAAAGCATCAGTATTAACATGTCATATTCAAACACGGCAAACATTTTTTTTTTTTTAGATTTGCCACTTTGAAGTATTCTACTCTTGTCCCCCCAAAATTTTTCCAAAATATCAAGATGAAACTCCGTTTCCAATAGGAAAAATTATAATGTCATTTTATTAAAAAATACTCAAGATAAAAAAATAGTTCTTAGGATTGTAATCAATAGTTTTCAATATGCATATATTTCAATCCAAATATACCTTCTTCCCAATAGGAACTACATTCATATAATGATATTTTGATAGAATTTGCTACAAACATTTTTACTTAATGATAGCTCTATAAATACTGCATTGTTTTATCTTGCTTTAATGTATATGTATGTGTGCATGCTATGTCGCTTCAGTCATGTCTGGTTCCGTGAAACGCTATGGACTGTAACCCACCAGGCTCCTCTGTCCATGGGATTTTCCAGGCAAGAATACTGGAGTGGGTTGCCATGCCCTCCTCCAGGGGCTTTTTGTGACCCAGATATCAAATTGGTGTCTCTTGTGTCTGCTGCATTGGCCGATGGGTTCCTTAATTCTAAAGGCACCTGGGAAGCCCTTTTTATGTGTGTAGGCTGGATTGATGTATAGATGAATTGTGTTGAGTTATTCAGCTTTTCATTTACTTCACTCAACATTTCTATAGACCATTCAAAATTGCTCTGAGAAAACCTAATCAATTTAATTTTTAAAGCTATTATACTAATACTACATGGTGTGCATTGACCATGTTTTATCTATTTTTTCAGGTTGATCAACATGTTTTTGCAAGTTTTCATTATCACACATACTCTTATAAAGAATGTTCCCAAACAAGTCTGTTCTCATTACTGCATTAGAGTTTTATACAGTATATTACCAAGAGTAGATTGGTGAGTTTAAGGTTCACTAAATAGTGACAAACTGCTCTCTGAAATGGCTATACCATTTCAAGCTCTTAGCATCAGTGCCTGAACTTTCCATTTTAGCATTTCCTGCAAATATTTATTTAACTACATACTTTATTTGTTTTATTCAACTTATTTAAACTGAAGTAGTTTGCACATTTCACCCAACCCCTAACCTGTGCCTCTGGTAACCAACAATTTGTTCTATTAGCTTACATCTATTTCTTATGTATGTGTGTACAGATTTAGTTTCCATATGAGAGCCTATCCATATAGAGCCTTTCTCTTTCTTTTCCCGTCTTAGCATCAGTTCAGTTCAGTTCAGTTCAGACGCTCAGTCGTGTCCGACTCTTTGCGACCTCATGAATCGCAGCACGCCAGGCCTCCCTGTCCATCACCATCTCCCGGAGCTCACTCAGACTCATGTCCATCGAGTCCGTGATGCCATCCAGCCATCTCATCCTCTGTTGTCCCCTTTTCCTCCTACCCCAAATCCCTCCCAGCATCAGGGTGTTTTCCAATGAGTCAACTCTTCATATGAGGTGGCCAAAGTACTGGAGTTTCAGCTTTAGCATCATTCCTTTCAAAGAAATCCCAGGGCTGATCTCCTTCAGAATGGACAGGTTGGATCTCCTTTCAGTCCAAGGGACTCTCAAGAGTCTTCTCCAACACCACAGTTCAAAAGCATCAATTCTTCAGCGCTCAGCCTTCTTCCCAGTCCAACGTTCACATCCATACATGACCACAGGAAAAACCATAGCCTTGTCTAAATGGACCTTAGACAGCAAAGAATGTCTCTGCTTTTGAATATGCTATTTATGTTGGTCATAACTTTTCTTCCAAGGAGTAAGTGTCTTTTAATTTCATGGCTGCAGTCACCATCTGCAGTGATTATCCTCCATATTTTTATGTAGTATGCTATCTCACATTGTTTCAATTTGCTCTTTGCTGCATAATAAAAATATGGTTTTAAAAATCATATCCTATTTATATTCTTACCAAACCACTTTATGTGGTTTTCCCAGTTTTTTGTTTTTTTTTTTGTATTTGAAATAGGAAATTATTTGAAAATGAGTTTGGCTTAACAATTTCGCAAACTCATATATAGAATAAATAATACAAACTTCTACCAGTTTGCCCACTGCCTAGATTCTACCACCTCAGGTTAACCATATTCTAAAAAATTGCTGAAATTCCAATACTTTGGCTACCTGATGCAAATAACTGACTCATTTGAAAAGACCCTGATGCTGGGAAAGATTGAAGGCAGGAGGAGAAGAGGACGACAGAGGATGAGATGGTTGGATGGCATCACCGACTCAATGGACATGAGTTTGAGTAAACTCTAGGAGTTGGTGATGGACAAAGAGGCTTGGTGTGCTGCAGTCTATAGGGTCTCAAAGAGTCAGTCATGATTGAGCAACTGAAGTGAACTGAAAAAATTGTTTAGAAAATTTTGTTATATTCAGAACTGTTTAGAAAGTTCAGTCACATTTTATAATTATCTGTTATCTTTTTAAAAATCATTTTTCAAAAGTTTTCTCCTGATAAAGTTCATGCTTTAGATGCATGCCTTCAAGTCATTCATTTGGAAAATTTACCTAGCTGTGTCATATGTTTTCCTATATGTAGGACCTAAACCAATTTTTAACTGTTCTATAAATGTTTCTACATTTCCTTTCATCTGGTAATGAATCTTATCCAGTGTGTTTTTTGAACGTATATTTGATTATGTGTAGACAATGTTTTCATTTTTTTTATTAAGTTGCTTTTGTCTGTAATATATCATATGCATTCAATTTTTAAATTTTAAATGGCAAATGAATCATTTAAAATATTTTGCTCAAATCCATTTATATAATTGTTTTTTGTTATTCTAAAATATTTCTTTTTTTAGACAATGTTTTTATTGATTTTTCCCTACCTTTTTTTTTTTTTTTTTCTTTTAAATCTGTAGCTTAGATCAACTGATTTGGTTCAGGTTCTTACTTGAGTCTAACTTGTGATAAGGTTTTAAAATACCTTCCACTTAAATAATGTGCTGCTTATTTTGATGCTAATATATCTTATTAAGAAACAGTTTCAGATTTTTAAATGTAATTGAAGTGAACAGTCATCAAAACCAGGATCCTGTGTTCAAATTAAGACCTCAGTGAAAGTAAAGAAATTTTAAAAGCATTATACTGTTGCATTCTGTCAAAAATAAAAATGGAGGCAAAAAGAAAATGAGGTGTTTAACTTGGAGACTCCTTTTAGAACAATTCATTATTACAAAAATGAAAAATTAAGAAATTAAGAAAATAGAAAAAGATGGTCCCTTCAGTTCTACATTGCAAGAAATGAGGGAAGAATGTGGGAAAAAATTGTTAATTAATTAATAAGTGAATTACAAATTATTTTATATATAACCTAAGGTTATGTATATCATAGTTTATAGAAAATTGATCAAAAATTTATCATTAATTCCCATTAAATGTTTCAAATTTGTATTATTTCTGATATTACTCTTTTTAAATTGAATATTGTTATTTTACAGGATTGTTTTTAGTTTCAGGTATACAGTATAGTGATTCAGTATTTTTGTAGGTTATATTCCATTATAGATTATTACAAGATCTTGAATATATTTTGCTCTAGTATACAGTGTATTCTTGTTGCTTATCAATATTTATATGTTAATTTCAACCACCAATTTGTCCGTTCCTCTTTTCTTCACCCTTTGGTAATCACAAGTTTTACAATATCTATGAGTTTATATATATACATTCACTTGAATTATTTTTTAGGTTACATATATAAGTACTATTATGTAGTACTTGTCTTTCACTATCTTACTTACTTTACTTGTTATTATATTCTTGAGGTCCATCCATAGTGCTTCAAATAGCAGCATAATTTTTTGTTTCTGAGTAATATTTCATTGTAAATAAGCAACGTATATATACACATTATCTTTTTTTTTAACTGGCAGCTAATTACTTTACAATATTGTGGTTTTTGACATACATTCACATGAATCAGTCATGGATGTACATGTGTTCCCCATCCTGAACCTCCCTCCCACCTACACCACATTATCTTAATTCAGTCACTTGTTGATGGGGATGTCTTTGCTTTTGTAAATACTGATGTTATGAAAGTAGGGTGCATGGAGGTTTTCTGGATATATACCCAGGATGAGACTGCAGATCATATGGTAGCTCTATTTTTACTTTAAGCAAACCTGTACAGTTTTCTGTAGTGTCTGTAGCACCAATTTATATCCCCCCCAATTTTGGGGGTTCCCTGATAACTCAGTTGGTAAAAATCCACCTGCAGTGCAGGAGACCCTGGTTTGATTCCTGCGTCAGGAAGATCCCCTGGAGAAGGGAAAGGCTACCCATTCCAGTATTCTGGCCTGAAGAATTCCAAGAGGGACTGCAAGGAGTCAGGCACAACTGAATGACTTTCACTTTCAATAGTGTATGAGGGTTCACTTTTCTTAACATTCTCCACATCACATTTACTTACCACTCCTTTTCTTAACCCGTGATGTATATACTTTTTTTTTTAACTGCTTGATTTGAATACTGCAACTAGGTACTTACTTTCATGTCATAGTCTGATTAGTAACACTAAATGAATTAGTGTTAATTAATTTACTATGTTAATTAGCTTAATTCTTCTAGATCCTCATAATCAAAAATTTGTGATAAAAAAATTAACTTAAATTACTTCAAGATCATCTTTCACATTTTTGATGATTGAGCTTGTATATTATATATAATATATGTAAATATTTTATAGTTAAATACAATTCCACTCACATTTTTAATAGTAAAATTTCCTCATGCTTGCAATTTTTTCCAGATTTTTATTTTCAATTTTTCATTTATGGAATATTATGTGATGGAGAGAGTGTACTTGATGCTTGTTAATTTGCTGAACTAGATTCTGTTTAATATTCTTACCAACGTGATTTTGAGGAAAGTGCAATGCTTGAAGGTTAGAGTTAATTTTAATCAAATTCTACTGTTATATTGAGGATACAAATTGGCAATGTTTATTTTGAACACAAATAATTTCATTTAAAATATCAGAAATAACTCACTCTGCTTTTGTACTATATATTATACATATAAAATCACTAATAACTCTTCTTGAATAGTTCAATGATACCATTTAATTTTTTCTTATTGAATTATTCTACTAATAGATTATTATTGGCCATGTTTTGTATACTATTTCACTGAGTCTTTGTAGCGACTCCCATTTCATACTGTTAACATGATAAATTAAATATCTAGCCTATGGTGGTAATTTTTTGTTTACTTTGTTTTTCTTGAGCTATTCATGGTTGCTAGTATGTTAGGAAATAATTGTTTGATTTATTTACTTATTCATGAAGCTTATGGGAAATGATGTACATTTGGCCATAACATCTTTCTTAATCCCTCCGTGTGAAAATGTAGACTATAGCATAATTAAATAATCTTTCCATGGATGAAAATGATAACTATAATCATTGCATGTTGTCAGCCACAATGTTAAATAAATATGCAAGTTAAGAGAATTAAAGTTTATTGTTACAGTATTAATGACTTCATTTCAATTGCTTTATTTTTAGATTCCTATGGGTTCTGTGAAACCATATGAAAAAAGTTTCTACAATTGTGATTTCTCATAGCGATCCATGAAACACATGTTAAATAAAGCAAATGTTTTTATGTTTATACTAAATAAATTAATGTGGAAAAATATATGGCAAATAGAATACCATGAGTTAAGTTTACTAAAAATATGAGCTAATTTACTATAGTTTCTCAATATATTAATTATAAATTACTTCCATAAATATTTTTTAACTATCAAAACCATTTAATTTTCTTTCTTAGAGCTGGCTAGAAACTGAACTTATTATAAACAAATGTTGCCATTTTAGAGAACAACACTTGAAATATAAGGATATTTGCTCTTTATCCATTCAGATAGATGTAGACATAAACTCATAAGTAATTGATAAACATCATAAGCTTTTTCAGTGCATTTTATGACAGGCTTAACCCATATAGATGTGGTTTTGAAAATTTAAAATGTATGCATATATAAGTTTTTAAACTATTGGCATATTTATTGATATAGCTGTTGATATAGTTACTTATTAACATCTTAATATTTACTAATTATTTGTGTTACATTCATAATGCCAATAGTAAGTTGAATATTCTACCCATTGCTTTCAGTTTATTATTAGTAAAACATTAACTGTTTCATACAAACTTCTGAATATTCTGTCAACATGCAAAGGGCCTTTTCTTGTTAACATAAAATGGGGTAACTCTCTAGTTTCTCCAAAACTATATTTTTTGCATGCAAGTTGTATAAACACCTTTCTCATTTTGCTTTATTTTTCTCATTTAGTATTTTCTCTCATTAATAGCATAATATAAACAGGTAATGAGTCATTAAATGCTTTCTTTCTCATTTATGTGCTTCATATCTCTCTATTACAGTTCTCATGTTTCAAACAAATTGCCTGGGATATGGTATTTACAATCTTTTCATTCAGGTTGAATTGTTTAGACAAGTTAAAAACAGTGTCTACCAATAATAAGCAGTTATAAATGGCCAACATCAATCAGAATTAAAGAATAGTACTTGAAGATTTTTAACTTTCTCAAATTGGCAAAATTTAAAAAGGAAACATGTTAATGCATATATTAGTTGACTTAAGTATGAAACAGATGACAGTGGTACACTGTTGGCAGAAATGCAAGTTGTAAATTTCCTGTGTTGTAATTTACAAAATTTTAAAGCATTAATAACCTTAATATCTGTGAAGATGAATATCATTAGCTTCTCTTTCTGAAAAATCTTCAAAATGAATAATAACAAAAAGTGTATCACTAAGATCTGTAGCACACCACTTACACACTGAAAATATTAGAGTATATTCAGATAGATACAACAAGACATAATAATATATAGAACTAATGTTTAAATGAAGGGTCAGATACAATCATCACATGAAAACAAAACTGAAGTCTTTAAAGAAAATAATATTAGGTTGGTGCAAACATAACTGTGGTTTCAAACCATGAATTTTAAATAATTATAACTAGGATCAAACATATATTTTTTAATCAAAGTAGGAACCATTATGATCAACACATGTTTGCCAATGAGAAATAAGGTGTTTTTTTTGTTTTATTTTGTTTTTTTTTTTAATTCCTGTAGCATAAACATCTGTATTTTAGGATTCAACAACTCTTGGAAAGCATGTTCTGCCTCCTGCTGGTTGTAGAAGTGTTTTCCCTGAACAGCGTTGTCCAAATGCTTGAAGAAGTTGTAGTCAGTTGGTGAGAGGTCAGGTGATTATGGTAGATGAGGCAAAATGTTATAGCCCAATTCATTCCAATTTTGAAGCATTGGTTGTGCCACATGCAGTTGGATGTTGTCGTGGAGAATAATTAGGCCCTTTCTGTTGACCAATGTTGGCTGAAGGCATTGCAGTTTTCCATGCACCTCATCAATTAGCTGAGCATACTTCTCAGATGTAATGGTTTCACCAGGATTCAGAAAGATGTGGTGGATCAGAGTGCACCAGACCACCAAAAAATGACCATGACCTTTTGTGGTATATGTTTGGCTTTGGGAAATGCTTGAAGTGTCTTCTCAGTCCAACCACTAGCTGGTCATTTCTGCTAACTGTATAAAATCCACTTTTTGTCACACATCACAAACCATTCAAGAAATTGTTTGCTGTTGTTCCATAGAATAAGAGAAGATGACACTTCAAAATGACAATTAATTTGATTTGCAATCAGCATATGAGGCACCCACTTATTGCACTTTTTCACATTTCCAGTTTGTTTCAAATGCCGTACAACCATAAAATGGTCAATATTGAGTTCTTTGGCAAATTCTCATGTGGTTGTAAAAGGATCAGCTTCAAAAATGGCTCTCAGTTATCACTGTCAACTTCTAATGGCTGGCCACGGTGCTCCTTATCTTCAAGGCTTTCATCTCCTTTGCAAAATTTCTTAAACCACCACTGTACTGTCCATTTGATATGATTGTAAAATACTCTGATTGCATGAAGTAGAAGCTGGAATCAAGATTGCTGGGAGAAATATCAATAACCTAGGATATGCAGATGACATAACCCTAATGGCAGAAAGTGAAGAGGAAACAAAGAGCCTCTTGATGAAGGTGAAAAAGAGTGAAAAAGCTGGTTTAAAACTCAACTTTCAAGAAATGAATATCATAGCATCCAATACCATTACTTCCTGGAAAATTGATGGGGACACAATGGAAACAGTGAGAGACTGTTTTTTCTTGGGTTTAAAAAATCACTGCAGATGGTGACTGCATCCATGAAATTAAGACCGTTGCTCCTTGGAAGAAGAGCTGTGATAAAACTTGACAGCATATTAAAAAATAGAGACATCACTTTGCTGACAAAAGTTCATATAGTCAGAGTTATGGTTTTTCCATTAGTCATGTATGGATGTGAGAGCTGGACCATAAAGGAGCTGGGTATCAAAGAACTGATGCTTTTGAGCTGTGGTGCTGGAGAAGACTCTTAAGAGTTCCTTGGACAGTGAGGGGATTTTACATCTATACATGACTCCTGGAAAACCCGAACCTTTGTTGGCAAAGTAATGCTGAATTAAATTCACCCATTCCAGTTCATTTTAATTCACTGATTCCTAAATTGTCGATGTTCACTCTTGCTGTCTGCTGTTTGATGACTTCTATTTTACCTTAATTCATGGATCTAACATTCTGGTTCTTATGAAATATTGTTTATTATAACATTGGACTTTATAATTTCACCACCAGACACATCCACAACTGTGTGTCATTTCTGCTTTTGCTCAGCCTCTTCATTCCTTCTGAAGCTATTTCTCTGCTCTTCTCCAGCACCATACTGGGCACCTACCGACTTGGGGAGTTCATCTTTCAGCATCATATCTTTTTGCTTTTTCATATTGTTCATGGTATTCTCAAGGCAAGCATGCTGAATGGTTTACTATTGTCTTCTTTAGTGGACCACATTCTGTCAGAACTCTCCACCATGACCCTTTCATCTTGGGTGGCTCTGTATGGCATGCTTCTTAGTTTCATTGAGTTAGGCAGGGCTGTGATCCATGTAATCATTTTGGTAGTTTCCTGTGATTGAGGTTTTCATTCTGTCGCCCTCTGATGGATGAGGATGAGATCTGTGGAGCTTCCTTATGGGAGTGACTCGCTTTTGGGAAAATGGATCTTGCTCTGGTGGGCAGGCAATGCTCAGTAAATTTTTAATCCAATTTTCTGTTGATGGGTGGGGTTGTGTTCCCTCCCTGTAGTTTTGCCTGAGGCCTATCTATGGTAGGGGTAATGACTGTAATGGAGGTAATGACCTCCTTCAAAAGGACTTATGCCAGCATCTGTGGCTCCCAGGACTGTTGTAGTCAGTGCCCCTGACCCCATGGCAGGCCACTGTCAACCCATGCCTGTGCCAGAAACTCCTGGGCATTCACAGGCAAGTCTGGCTCAGTCTCCTGTGGGGTCACTACTCATTTCTCCTGGGTCCTGGTGAAAGTGAAGTCGCTCAGTCTTCTCCGACTCTTTGTGATCCCATGGAATGTAACCTATCAGGCTCCTCTGTCCATGGGATTTTCCAGGCAAGAGCACTGGGTCCTGGTGTGCCCAAGGTTTTGTTGTGTCCTCTAAGGGTCTGTTCCCTCAGTCCTGTGGAAGTTGTGTAATCAAATCCCACTGACCTTCAAAAGTCAAATTGTCTGAGGGTTCTCAGTTCCTTTGCCAAATTCACAGTTTGGGAAATCTTTCAGTTCAGTTCAGTTCAGTCACTCAGTCGTGTCCGACTATTTGCGACCCCATGAATCGCAGCACTCCAGGCCTCCCTGTCCATCACCAACTCCCGGAGTTCCCTCACACTCACGTCCATCAAGTCAGTGATGCCATGCAGCTATCTCATCCTCTGTTGTCCCTTTCTCCTCCTGCCCCCAATCCGTCTCAGCATCAGAGTCTTTTCCAATGAGTCAACTCTTCGCATGAGGTGGCCAAAGTACTGGAGTTTCAGCTTTAGTATCACTCCTTTCTTTCTTTCTTTTTTTTTTTTTTTAATAGTTTTTTATTTTTTTAATTTTAAAATCTTTAATTCTTACATGTGTTCCCAAACATGAACCCCCCCTCCCACCTCCCTCCCCATAACATCTCTGTGGGTCATCCCCATGCACCAGCCCCAAGCATGCTGTATCCTGCGTCAGACATAGACTGGCGATTCAATTCTTACATGATAGTATACATGATAGAATGCCATTCTCCCAAATCATCCCACCCTCTCCCTCTCCCTCTGAGTCCAAAAGTCTGTTATACACAGCTGTTTCTTTTTTCCTGTCTTGCATACAGGGTCGTCATTGCCATCTTTCTAAATTCCATATATATGTGTTAGTATACTGTATTGGTGTTTTTGTTTCTGGCTTACTTCACTCTGTATAATCGGCTCCAGTTTCATCCATCTCATCAGAACTGATTCAAATGAATTCTTTTTCACGGCTGAGTAATACTCCATTGTGTATATGTACCACTGTTTTCTTATCCATTCATCTGCTGATGGACATCTAGGTTGTTTCCATGTCCTGGCTATTATAAACAGTGCTGCGATGAACATTGGGGTACATGTGTCTCTTTCAATTCTGGTTTCCTCGGTGTGTATGCCCAGCAGTGGGATTGCTGGGTCATAAGGGAGTTCTATTTGCAATTTTTTAAGGAATCTCCACACTGTTCTCCATAGTGGCTGTACTAGTTTGCATTCCCACCAACAGTGTAGGAGGGTTCTCTTTTCTCCACACCCTCTCCAGCATTTATTGCTTGCAGGTTTTTGGATCGCAGCCATTCTGACTGGTGTGAAGTGGTACCTCATTGTGGTTTTGATTTGCATTTCTCTGATAATGAGTGATGTTGAGCATCTTTTCATGTGTTTGTTAGCCATCCGTATGTCTTCTTTGGAGAAATGTCTATTTAGTTCTTTGGCCCATTTTTTGATTGGGTCGTTTATTTTTCTGGAATTGAGCTGCAGGAGTTGCTTGTATATTTTTGAGATTAGTTGTTTGTCAGTTGCTTCATTTGCTATGATTTTCTCCCATTCAGAAGGCTGTCTTTTCACCTTGCTTATATTTTCCTTTGTTGTGCAGAAGCTTTTAATTTTAATTAGATCCCATTTGTTTATTTTTGCTTTTATTTCCAGAATTCTGGGAGGTGGATCATAGAGGATCCTGCTGTGATTTATGTTGGCCCTTTCAAAGAAATCCCAGGGCTGATCTCCTTCAGAATGTACTGGTTGGATCTCCTTGCAGTCCAAGGGACTCTCAAGAGTCTTCTCCAACACCACAGTTCAAAAGCATCAATTCTTCGGCACTCAGCCTTCTTCCCAGTCCAACTCTCACATCCATACGTGACCACAGGAAAAACCACAGCCTTAACTAGACAGACTTTAGTCAGCAAAGTAGTCTCTGCCTTTGAATATATTATCTATGTTGGTCATAACTTTTCTTCCAAGGAAATCTATTGTGGGCCCTACAACTTTTGCAACTTTTGGTGGTTAATTCTTCCATTTAATATCACTGGTAACAGAAGGCTAATTCGAGAATTGTTGGTCATTTTGGTTGGTTGGTTTCTACTCTGTCTTATTCATTATGATACTCCCTCATCTCTATAATCTCCATTTATCTTACTCATATATTCCCATAGAAGTTTTTACTTTTAACCATACTATATCTTGCAGCTGTATATTGAATTTCTTGTCTCTCCTTAATCAAAACACAAGTCCTGTGAATGCAAAGGTTATTTTTCCTTTGTTTTTTTACTAGAGGATGCCTAGAATTTTGAATAGTATTTAGAATATAGTTAGTTTTCAAATAATGTTTGCTGAATTGATGATGAATGTCAACTTATTTCATGATATGAGTTTTTTGGTTTTTTGCTTATTTGCAAACATGTTTATTTGAACTTCATCTAGAAAATTCTAACAAATCTGTTTGAGGAGATACTATTCTAGAGAAAAAATTTGAATAAGGTTGTGGACCATCTCCATCACTTTAGATGACTGTATAATTTTGGGGTCCTTTGCATGTGCTTATAATGTGAATTTTAATCCTAAATTCATGAATCTCAACCCCTGTTTAAGGATTCTCAGAGAAAACCATCTCATTCACCCAGAAATTAGTGGCACTGTCACTTCTCTATCACTTTTTGAACATTTCACTTTTGTTTTTTGATTTTGTTTTTTTTTCTGGTAGACTTTCACTGAGAGTTTTCTTGCACATACCCATGGTTTTTTTTTTTTTTTTTATAATTTGAACTTATACCTCATTTCTTATTTTCAGAAAAATCATGAAAGATTTTCCTATTGTGACACTATGACTGTTAGTTGTCCAGTGATAAAACCTGGCTTCAGTACCCACTTTGAATTCGTATAAGTGCTTCCTATTTGGCAACTGAGCATTTCCCCTACTTCCTTGAAATCTCAGGTATGGTTTGTAAATAACCTTTAAAAGAATGAAAACTAACCCAATATTAGCATTTAGTTACTTACATCAGTATTTTTTTTTTAGTTAATTAACTAAATATTGTTGGATTTATTTTTTAAAATTAAAATCTAAGATTAGAGTAAAAAGCATGAAATTATAGAAAAATTCATTAAGGGTCATTCTAGTTTATATTCCTGCTCTCATATATGTATTTCACTGTCATTATCTTAGACAGATCACATCAATGGAGAGAGACAGATTTCAGTTTCTCCTATCACTTTCTTCCATTTGGAACACTACTTATATTTCTCAGGGACTTCAATGTGAAATATAACAAATTAGAATATCTATTAATCTTTTAGAAATATTCTTCCTTGGTGGGAGGCCAAGTTGTGTTTTCCCTTAGCTCTCTTAAGATAGTCCTTATATACTAGAATGCTTTGAAAATATCTTGAAGAATTGATCTGTCTCTCTAATATTCAGTCAGGTTTCAGTTCAGTTCAGTTCAGTCGCTCAGTCGTGTCCGACTCTGCGACCCCATGAATCGCAGCATGCCAGGGCTCCCTGTCCATCACCAACTCCTGGAGTTCACTCAGAATTGCATCCAACGAGTCACTGATGCCATCCAGCCATCTCATCCTCTGTCGTCCCCTTCTCCTCCTGCCCCAAATCCCTCCCAGCATCAGGGTCTTTTCCAATGAGTCAACGCTTCACATGAGGTGGCCAAAATATTTTAGTTTCAGCTTCAGCATCAGTCTTTCCAATGAAAACCCAGGACTGATCTCTTTTAGGATTGACTGGCTGGATCTCCTTGCAGTCCAAGGGACTCTCAAGAGTCTTCTCCAACATCATAGTTCAAAAGCATCAACTCATCAATGCTCATCTTTCATCACAATCCAAACTCTCACATCCATACATGACCACTGGAAAAACCATAGCCTTGACTAGACAGACCTTTGTTGACAAAGTAATGTCTCTGCTTTTGAGAATGTTATCTAGGTTGGTCATAACTTTCCTTCCAAGGAGTAAGTGTGACTTTCACGGCTGCAATCACCATCTGCAGTGATATTGGAACCAAAAAATATGTAAAGTCGGACACTGTTTCCACTGTTTCCCCATCTATTTCCCATGAAGTGATGGGACCAGATGCCATGATCTTAATTTTCTGAATGTTGAGCTTTAAGCCAACTTTTTCACTCTCCTCTTTCACTTTCATTAAGAGGCTTTTTAGTTCCTCTTCACTTTCTGCCATAAGGGTGGTGTCATTTGAATATCTGAGGTTATTGCCAGGTCTATCTGACATAAATTGACTCCTTGATTAACTATGAATTTGTGTAGTTAGTTGTGTTTTGATCATGGAAGTCCTAAAAGATTTTCTAAGCAAAAGCAAGGAAACAATGCTTTACTTTGTGGTTAACACTATAATTCAGTTTCTCAAAAGAGCCAAAAGGATGTTAGATTTATTTGGATATAAATTTTAGAATTCTTAAACTTGGAGTACACTGAGTTGTTAGATAGAGTATACTTACACTGTTTCCCAAAACAATGAAAGGCAAATAAAAGCAGCCAAATGTATTTTAGACTTTATACTCAAAATTTACTTTGAAATATATAGTTCACATCTTTTATAAAGACATTTTACTCTTCATTGTGAACAAACTTTTATTAGTATTTGGATGCTCTAGGTGAAAACGGATTTGTCTTTAATTTTATCCTCTTATTTAATGTGCAAAGCAATGGAATAAAAAATATCAACAGATATTGGAAGCATAGTTTCTAACAATTTGGAAGTATAGTTTTATTGATATTTAAATTAAAATTTCAAACCCTGCTTAGACTCTCTGTTCATACAATTAATTGTTCACACTCTGTGTGCTAATTAGATGTCACCATTTTTAATTTAAATATAAAATATGTAGCCAAAAATAACTTTCAAATTCAAATTAAAAATTAACCACTTGGGAAAAAAAGTTACATGAGTGTGGAATTGTAGAATATAATTTTTGATAATTCATTCTTTATAGGTATTTCAGCAATAAATTATTGTTTAAATTACCTCCTTAATACGTTCTTAGTGTTGCTTGTTTTTCTCTCTCCTATTCCCTAACAATGTTTTGTTTCAGTTAAATCACAAAATAAAACTAAAAAAAACCTGTCTATCTATGCCAGTCTAGCATCTGAAATAATTTATCCCAGAATTACATAAATAACAAACACACTATGAATATGCATGATTTCTCTATCAAGCACGTTTAGATTATAGACTTAATTTTCCATTTTAGACATTTTAATGGATGACAGACTTGAATTTATCCAGTACTTATACTGTGATATCTCAACAATCTCATAATTTGTATCTGAATTTCCTGCCTAGTAATAAATTATTATAGTGAAAAGGTAGAATAACATTACTGTTATTTTCTCATAGAACACTACCCAAAACTTGCAAACAATAAGCACTTGTTTCCAGATTCATATTTTTACTTTTACTTTGTTTCTTCCAATTCTTCATCTATTTTCCATTTCTCCACTCTTCTTGATAATAATTTCTGCTAAGAATATTTTTAAAATAATAGTGGAAGATATTTTTCTTTCAGTGAAGTATCACCATGCATTTTAAAATTAGGGATGAATTAACCACAGGATCACAGTAAACTGTGGAAAATTCTGAAAGAGATGGGAATACCAGACCACCTGACCTGCCTCTTGAGAAGTCTGATCACAATAAACTGTGGAAAATTCTGAAAGAGATGGGAATACCAGACCACCTGACCTGCCTCTTGAGAAGTCTGATCACAATAAACTGTGGAAAATTCTGAAAGAGATGGGAATACCAGACCACCTGACCTGCCTCTTGAGAAGTCTGTATGCAGGTAAGGAAGCAACAGTTAGAACTGGACATGGAACAACAGACTGGTTTCAAATAGGAAAAGTAGTACATCAAGGCTGTATATTGTCACCCTGCTGATTTAACTTATATGCAGAGTACATTGTGAGAAACGCTGGACTGGAAAAAACACAAGCTGGAATCAAGATTGCCAGGAGAAATATCAATAACCTCAGATAGGCAGATGATATCACCCTTATGGCAGAAAGTGAAGAGGAACTAAAAAGCCTCTTGATGAAAGTGAAAGAGGAGAGTGAAAAAGTTGGCTTAAAGCTCAACATTCAGAAAACAAGATCATGGCATTCAGTACCATCACTTCATGGAAAATAGATGGAGAAACAGTGGAAACTGTCAGACTTTATTTTTTTGAGCTCCAATATCACTGCAGATGGTGACTGCAGCCATGAAATTAAAAGACGCTTACTCCTTGGAAGGAAAGCTATGATCAACCTAGATAGCATATTCAAGAGCAGAGACATTACTTTGCTGACTAAGGTCCATCTCATCAAGGCTATGGTTTTTCCTGTGGTCATGTATGGATGTGACAGTTGGACTGGGAAGAAGGCTGAGCACCGAAGAATTGATGCTTTTAATCTGTGGTGTTGGAGAAGACTCTTGAGAGTCCCTTGGACTGCAAGGAGATCCAACCAGTCCATTCTGAAGGAGATCAGCCCTGGGATTTCTTTGGAAGGAATGATGCTAAAGCTGAAACTCCAGTACTTTGGCCACCTCATGTGAAGAGTTGACTCATTGGAAAAGACTCTGATGCTGGGAGGGATTGGGGGCAGGAGGAGAAGGGGACGAGAGAGGATGAGATGGCTGGATGGCATCACTGACTCGATGGATGTTAATCTGAGTGTACTCGGGGAGTTGATGATGGACAGGGAGGCCTGGCGTGCTGTGACTCATGGGGTCGCAAAGAGTCGGACATGACTGAGGACTAAATTGAACTGAAACCACAGAAAATGGTAAACAAATGAGAAATTGCATCTTGATTTTATGTAATATTTGTATAAAAGTAAATATTTTTGTAACATATGTATATATAAAAAATGTAAACATGATAGGTTGGGTTTTAAAGTGTAATTTCTCATTTTAAAGAAAATAATAGGATTGTAGTGTCAATATGCCATATAAAAAGGCCAAAGAAATTGCATTTTAAACAGGAAATGAATTTTGATAGGAACATTTGATTGTGATGATTATTCAATACAAAAGGATATTAGAAAGTCTGTGAACTTAATTTTAAAGAATTAATAATGTGAATAGAATGTCTGCCAGGAATGTTTTAGTTTTAGAGAAGATAAGGCTGATACCAGGGTATCTGAACTTCCTACTAAATATAGGTATTGATGTTCAACTGGAAATAATTTCACACAACAACCAATCTTTACAAGAACTTCTCTAAACATCCCTAATGGAAAAACACCTGAATTCCAAAGGGTAATTGGCCAACTGAACATAATTATTTTCAGTTTGAAAGGGTTTTTGTCAAAATCAATAACCACAAATGCTGCTAGTAAAAGTGAAGATGATAGTTTGTTTGACAGATTTAATCTTTTTTTTTTTTTTCCCCTTTTCAAACAAGAAAATCAACACTTTACTTTTTACCTTTTCTTTCAAAGGTGTAGCAGGCAAATTTTAGCTAATATCCCTTTATTATGGAAATAGTTCTCTCTGTTACTGTGACTGTCACTGAAGGTTGTGATATTATTTATTTTTACATAGTTCAATGTATGAAAAACACTCTGAGAAAGAACATGAGATGACTAGACAGACAGATGAAAAGAGTGAGAAATAATTTGAATTCGGAAAGTAATTTGAGATAGAAGTCTAGATATCTCTGTATCTCTTCTAAGTTACTAACATTAGACATGAGTAATTTTAAGAATATTGTAATTATATATTAACTAATGTCTATCAGCAAAGGATTGTGGGTGATAGTACTAATTTGTGTTTTGTTAAGTAAATTTTGAGATAGCATATATACTGAAATTACTTAGTCTGAGATGAGAGTAGAAATCTTTTGCTATTTTCTTGTGAAACAAATCCAAATAAAATAAGAAAATTATTAAGTGCCAGTGAAACTGCTGATGAAAATATAATCATTGACTAATATATGGTGATGGGCAGGGAAGCCTGGCATGCTGCAGTTCATGGGGTCGCAAAGAGTCAGACACGACTGAGCGGCTGAACTGAACTGAATATATAGTATATCTGTTTATGAAATTAATTTAAGTGTAAAAGTAAAATCATAAAATTAATATACAGTTTCATTGTGGCTTTGGACTAAATATTTATTTCTTAATGATAAAGTCATTTTCCCTACCAAAATAAGTTCACTTTCCTTAGATATGTCATCTTTTGTTCTTTCATTTTCATCTTTTTGTTTTTAGAATATAGTCATTCATGATACAATCATTCTGTTAAAAATATGAATGCTCTGTCATCTTCTAAATGCTCTTTATGTATATGTGAAAGTCTTTTTAATAGAACATGATCTGCCAAGCTAAGACTCTTAAAATAACCATTTGGACACATGTAAACCTTTATCACTGTCTATTCTATGTTATTATTGCTTTAATGGTAGCAAGGCAACCCAATGAAGTATGTCCAACAGAAGACATTGAATGAAATCTAGTCTCTAATTATTGTCTAGCCATGCAACCACCAGAAAGACTGAATATTTCTGATGCTTTCGGTATCTTTTTCCAAACGGTATTACACTTCTTCCTTCAGGAGCCACATGCAGTTTAATTTAAAAATTATGATAAAGGAGGGTAGAGATAGTTGGGGGAATTGATCTTTTGAAAAGAACAAAAATGATTTTGACAATTTTGCACAGTATTTTAAACATTGATAGTTAAGGGAATATTTATAATAGGGGAAAATAAAGCTTCATGGATCTCTGTTTCTGGTTATAGAGGCATGAAATTAGGTAATTCCCTGATACAAATAAGATATTTAAAATGTAGTGCATTATTTAGAACAACTATTTCCATATACTGGATAAGAGAATTATTTACTCATGAAGAACTGCTATGTCTTCTGTTAAGTATGGCCAATTTGTCACCATTTTCCCATCTTCTCCCCAAGTTTAAGTAATGAAAACTTTATTAGCCAGGTTCAGGTGTTACAGAACATCTGGACATTGAAAGAGTAGATTTTAGAATTCTGAGAGCTGTGAAGAGGTTGAAATAATTTCTGACAGATCTTGTATGTTCATGGAAAAACCCAGAGCCCAGTGAAAAACAGAAGGTCTGAAGGGACTGTCACTAGAATCAAAATGTCAACTTAATGGGCATGTCAGTCATGTACAGAAATTCTCATGTCTTTCCTTGATAATCAGATAATTCATATAATCACTGCTACAATTTCTGGAACTGTCAGTTTGAATTTTTGTACAACCTGTGATCTTTTTGTATAGATTCTTTGATTCATTATATTGTTGCATGTATCAATATTTTAATCATTTTTTAATATTTCTGAGGTATATCCTCTCATATGGATAAACCACAATTTATTTATGGTGGGATGCTTGAGATACTCCTGACTAACTTAGCAGGGTATGAGATCCTTCTTTATGAGTATTCACATTCTTTCTTTTTATTCAAACAACAGATTGCCTATGTGGATTTTTTGTTGAATTAGCCAAAGGGTGACATAAACAGGTTGATTCTGAAATGTTTAGACAAATTTACATTGCCAAGGATCTATTAAGTAAAAATAATTTTTTTCAGAGTATTTTTAATTTATGCAGATTATATTTTAGTCACAAAGCAGTTGCAGATACTCTTACATCAGGAGTATTATCAGCAAAACACTTATTGATACAGCCAAATTGGCCAATAGAGATTATGAAATCTAAAATTTGAATGAAAATAGGTCATGCAATTCTGAACTATCCCAAATAAAAGTAAGGATCAGCTACTGGCAAAAAATTACCTTCAGATGATTAAAATAATTTGAATAATCATGAGGTACAATCACTAATTCTAGTGACCTCTGAAGGAGGGAAATTGAATTCATTAAATTAATAAAAGCATTTGTAAGCCACTTTAAGAAAAAATAAAAAAGAAATGTTTCATCTCTTGTTAATAGGAAAAGTAGAAATAATTTTAGGTGACTTTCCAGGTGGTGCTAGTGGTAAAGAACCCTCCTGCCAACGCAGGTTAGACATAAGAGATGCAGGTTCGATCCCTGGGTTAAGAAGACCCTCTGGAGGAGGGCACAGCAACCCATTCCATTATTCTTGCATGGATAATCCCATGGACAGAGGAGCCTGGCAGGTTGCAGTCCTTGGGTCACACAGAGTTGGATACAACTGAAGCAACTTAGTATGCAGCACATTCCATAAAGAACAAGGGTGATGTGACCCAAGGAAGAAAAAGGAGATGGTAGCCTAAGTGACATGTATAATGTCAGACTGTTTTAAATTATAGTGCAATTAAAATTAAAAATAACTTTTATTTTTTCAACTTTAAATGATTTACTTGGATATCTTATATAAATATTAAATATTATATCTCCTTTATCATATTTAATCATTCTTTTGTTGAAGAATGACCTGTCATCTATAGTATTACCCATATATTCTACACACCAAATGCTGTATTTTTAGATACCTGGTAGAATTGGAAATGTATTAAAAGTTGAACTTTCCTCAATTTTAAAATCATGTATTGATAGTTCATGTTTAAACTTGCCTTTTGTTTTGTGAATTGTATATGCTTCATCAAAATTAGAAAATTCTATTACTCCATGTATAAAATTATGAACTAGAGAAAAGTATAAGTATTGATTCTAAATTGATACTTGAGAGGAAAACTATTTTAGATTCATTACTATTAAATTCCCTTTCATTGCATAATAAAACAAATGTACATGGCCTCATTGTTCTATATGTGATTAAATTAATTATGACATAATACACTTTAATAGATATTTCAAACCAATATTTTGCATACGAATTTGAAATGTCAGATTATAGATATCTAAAATTACTGGTTGGATATTGTAATGGTGACTTTTTCATTAAGTTATTACTGTAGCAATGTCAGAAAACTATATCTCTGTTGAATTTTCTAAACTTGAGCTGAAGATAAAGGAAGCTTGCCTCTGTTTTTAATAGTAATGTGACAATATTATTCACTTTCAAAAATAAATTCATTTCAGTAAATATTCAGAGCAACTATATCCTCAGGGGTTTTTGGACAGTGCCTCAGTGGCATTGTTAAGTGGAAGTGGCAAGTGTAGAAACCGGCTCTCTGCTGATGTTAAGCACAGCCTATTTTTCTTCTGTATCAGTAAAGATTTTAAAGTATTAATCTTTCCTACAGTAGTTAGATGAAATGTTTCTTAGTTATTCTAAGTAGATTAGCAAAGAAAAACAAATATGTATGCCTGTCCAATTTCTAACTTATTTTAGTCAGAAACAAATCCAAATGTAAACTAGATCCTGACAAAACCAAGAGTTTTTAAGTAAGCCAATTCATTCTTAGTGTTCCCTCAGGGATCTACCCTCTTCACCATATAATTCCTAATCTGTTTGAAAACCACCCAACCTTTAGTTCCTAGCTGCTATATTTCATTGCTGGAGACAGCTGTAGAGTAAATCAAGCATCAAATAGACTGTAATTCACCCACCTTTACACTGGCGTGCTTTTACTGCAAGGTTATATAGATGTCATGGAATTACTTGATTAGCATTCTTTGAGGGTGAGCAGTAGTTCAGTGTAAACCCATGAAGCTGAACTGAATCAATAAAGTTTGGTTGACATAAAAATGAACTTTATTGAACCCTATAGAGTAGTGCCTGTGACAAAATTGAGAAAAGGAAAGAAATGGAAAATATATTATTTTGTGTTTTACTGTGAATAATGTTGAGATTGAATTTGTCATACCTTTCTTTACTGGGGGAAAAAAAAAAAAAAGGTACTGCCATACTTTTTAATACAGCTCTGGTATAGACTTCAGGAGGTGAAGGTGATGATATGTCTGCAGTGTTTGAAATATTTGGTAAGCAAAACTCCTGGAGATTAAGAAAGCCAAAGAGTGGCAGAATAATTCAGAATCAGTTCAGCTCAGTTCAGTCTCTCAGTCGTGTCTGACTCTTTGCGACCCCATGAATTGCAGCACGCCAGGCCTCCCTGTCCATCACCAACTCCCAGAGTTCACCCACACTCACGTCCATCGAGTCGGTGATGCCATCCAGCCATCTCATCCTCGGTCGTCCCCTTCTCATCCTGCCCCTAATCCCTCCCAGCATCAGAGTCTTTTCCAATGAGTCAACTCTTCGCATGAGGTGGCCAAAGTACTGGAGTTTCAGCTTCAGCATCATTCCTTCCAAAGAAATCCCAGTGTTGAGCTCCTTCCAAATGGGCTGGTTGGATCTCCTTGCAGTCCAAGGGACTCTCAAGAGTCTTCTCCAACACCACAGTTCAAAAGCATCAATTCTTCGGCGCTCAGCCTTCTTCAGAGTCCAACCCTTGGGCTTCCCTTGTGGCTTAACTGTTAAAGAATCCACCTGCTATGTGGGAGGCCTGGGTTTAATCCCTGGGTTGAGAAGACCTTTTGGGGAAGGGAAAGGCTACCCACTCCAGTATTCTGGCCTGGAGAATTCCATGGACTGTATAGTCCATGTGATTGCAAGGAGTCAGATATGACTGAGCGGCTTTCACTTTCCTTTCAATTCATATTTATATAAAATTTCATTCTCTTGCTTTTCTTTGCATATTGACTCTGTTCACTCATTTCTAACCAATTTTGTCAACTGATGGAGCTCAGTGCTCCAAATTGTATATATTAGAAATCCAAGCAGAGAATTGGCATTCTCAGCTTCAGTTTAGAAGTTTCCAGGAAAAGACCCCACACGAAATCAATAATCCCATACCTAATCAACTGTCTCCAATAAATAGCTGAATCCGAAAGTAACAGATTATATAGAAGATAATTGGACTTCCCTGGTATGGTAAAGAATCTGCCTGCAATGTGGGAGACCTAGGTTCAATCCCTGGGTTGAGAAGATCCCCTGGATAAGGGAATGGCAACCCAATTCAGTATTTTCACATGGAAAATCCCCATGGACAGAGGAGCCTGGTGGGCTACAGTTCATGGGGTCACAAAGAGTCGGAAATACTGAGCGACTGAGAAGAACAGAACTGAACTGAAGCACAGCACACATAGGAAATATTGATATATTTGCACTAAGAAGAAAGTACAATTACCAGACTGAAAGGAATACTGCTCCTTCAGGAAAGAAGGACAGTAGGGTAGAAAAAAGAAAAAGCATTTATTCTAAAAGGGGAAAATAAATTTAAATGGCCATGTACACTGGTGCTACTACAAGTTGAATCCATAGCTCAAATGTACATTACTTGTTGATTCTTTCTAATAACAATTGTTTTCAGTAAACCTTTTCTTTTCCATTCTCCTCAATGGATAAAGTTAAAGTCTTTCTTCATAGTCATTAGTCATTCCATTGTTACCATTCTTTTGGGAGTTTTATTTGAATTCCACTTTACAGAAATTGAGGAAACAAGCTAGAATTGTATTAATCAAAGGTGTAACTGCCATTTGCCACGGTCATTGTTTTTCTCCTTCCAATATACCTCTCAGTATTAACATGGTCCTTTTCAGTTATAGAAATTAATGAGGAGTTAATTTTCTTGAACCAATGGAAGTAGTAAAATAGACTACACTTCACCAAAGATACCTTTTGAATGCAATTGTATGAGCATTCTTTGACATTGCCTTTCTTTGGAACTGGAGAAGGAAATGGCGATCCACTCCAGTACTATTGCCTGGAAAATCCCATGGACAGAGAAGCCTGGTAGGCTACAGTCCAAGGTGTTGGACACGACTGAGCGACTTCACTTTCACTTTCTTTGGAACTGGATCAAAACTGTCATTTTCCAGTCCTGTGGCCACTGGTGAGTTTTTAAAATCATTTGGTATATTGAGCACTTTAACATCATCATCTTTAGAATTGGTAATAGCTCAACTGGAATTCTATTATCTCCACTAGCTTTGTTCATAGTAATGATTCCTAAGGCCTGCTTGACTTCACAGGCCACAATGTCTGGCTTTAGGGGAGTGGCCACATCATTATTGTTTTCTGGCTCATGAAGATCCTTTTTGTATATTTCTCTGTATTCTTGCCACCTCTTCTTAATTCTTCTGCTTCTGTTATGTGCTTACCATTTCTGTTCTTTATTGTGCCCATCTTTGCATGAAATGTTCCCTTGGTATCTTCCATTTTCTTGAAGAGATATTTAGTTTCTCCCATTCTATTGTTTTCCTCTATGTCTTTGCATTGTTCACTTAAGAAGGCTTTCTTATGTCTCCTTGCTGTTCTCTAGGAAAAAAAAAAAAAAAGAAAGAAAGAATTAGTCACTCAGTCATGTCCGATTCTTTGTGACCCCATGAATTGTAGCCCACCAGGCTCCTCTGTCCATGGACTTCTCCAGGTAAGAATACCAGAGCGAGTTGTCATTTCCTTCAAGAGATCTTCCCCATCCAGCCAGGGATCGAGCCTGGGTCTCCCACATTGCAGGCGGACTCTTTACCATCTGAGCCAAAAGGGAATTTTTGGTTCTCGAGAACTCTACATTAAATTGGGTATATGTTTCCCTTTTCCCTTTGCCTTTCACTTTTCTTATTTTCTCATCTATTTATAAGGCCTCCTCAGACAACCACTTTGTCTTCTTGCATTTCTTTTTCTTGGGGATGGTTTTGGTCACCACCTCCTGTACAGTGTCCTGGACCACTGTCCATAGTTCTTCAGGCACTCCATCAACCAGATCTAATCCCTTGAATCTATTTGTCAACTTCACTGTATAATTATAAGGGATTTGATTTAGGTCATACCTGAATGGTCTAATGGTTTTCCCTACTTTCTTCCATTTAAGCCTGAATTTTGTAATAAGGAGCTCATAATCTGAGCCACAGTCAGCGCCAGGTCTTGTCTTTTGCTAACTATATTGAGCTGCTTCATTTTTGGCAGCAAAGAAAATAATCAATATGATTTCAGTGTTGACCATCTGGTGATGTCCATGTGTAGAGCTGTCTATTGTGTTGTTGAAAGAGGCTGTTTGCTATGACCAGTGCATTCTCTTGGCAAAACTTTGTTAGCCTTTGCCCTCCTTCATTTTTTACTCCAAGCCAATCTTGCCTGTTACTACAGGTACCTCTTGACTTCCCACTTTTGCATTCCAGTCCCCTATGAGGAGAAGGACATCTTTTTCTTCTTCTTCTTCTTCTTCTTTTTTTTTTTCTTCTTCTTCTTCTTCTTTTTTTTTTTTCCAGTGTTAGTTCTAGAAGGTCTTGTAGGTTTTCACAGGACTGTTCAACTTCAGCTTCTTTGGCATTATTTGTTGTGGCATAGACTTTAATCATTCTGATGTTGAATGGTTTGCCTTGGAAACAAACCAAGATCATTCTGTCAGTTTTTTTCTGAGATTGCACCCAAGTACTGTATTTCAAACTCTTTTGTTGGCTATGAAGGCTACTCTATTTCTACTAAAGGGATTCTTACCCACAGTAGTAGAGTAGTGGTCATCTGAATTAAATTCACCCATTCCCATACATTTTAGTTCATTAATTTCTGAAACGTCCATGTTTACTCTTGCCCTCTCCTGCCTGGAATTTGTTAGAAATGAAGAGTATCATGTCCTACTTCAGAGCTATAAAGTCAGATTTTAAGAAAATAAAAGTTTACTATAATGAGATTACATTAACTTCAGAGTTAAGGGAAGGTAATTGTCTATACTAATCTACCGCCATCTCAAATACCTATTAACAGAGCCCACTTTGGAAATGATCTTTTCTACCTTATGTGATCTTTTTTTCTGTTTTCTGATATTGTAACTTCACATCTTCAAAATTTCTCACCTGGATAATTATAGAGGGCCTCTTAATTTTCTGCTGATAATAATCTGAATTCCTCAAATCATTTTATACCATAACTCCAGTATAATATCCCTAAATATTATCATTAATTGCTTGATGGATTATATTGTGAAAAAACAACATAAAGCTGTATTTTCTTAATAATTTTCAGGTGAAAAGATTAAATGACTCTTATTAGCAGACACATCTTTCATAATCTGATCCCTTCCTAACTTTGATAAACCCATCCAATGATATAGCTTGTACTTTCCAGGAAGTTCTGACTTAATTCATTCTGTGAATCTGTTTCTGCTAGTCCTATTACCTGACAGTCTTTATTTCTCAAAGACAGCTTTTTACCTCATAATGTTCCTTAGTCCTCCATGATTTAATTCTAGTGCCACCTTTTTAATGACCTGTAAACTGGATATATGATTCTCCAGTGGACCAATAGCATGTTATTAGAATTGCTGAAAAAGAGTATTTACTATTATTTTTCATCTAGGAAATTCAGATTTATGTAGATTAGGAAGTAAATGCATGGCCATCTTTTCATCCTAAATCATATCATAAACTGAACTTATCACCAAATTGATCATAAAATGTATGTATGAATTAAAACTTTTTTTAAAAATAATAACCAGATTTTTTTTCTCCATGCTTGGGAATATAGTCAGGTATTACTGGGTTGGCTGTCTGGTGACTTGTCTTTAAGCAATAAAATACAGCACAGTGCATAAGATATCATATATGTGATTGGGATACATAAGTTTGTACTTTATAATGTGACTGAAATAGCTCAGTTGGGAGACTGTTAGCCTAAAGATTGTGACTTGTGTCTTTCTAAGACTCCCTGTTGCTTTCCTGGCTACCCTAGTTTGGTGAAGCAAAGTTAGAGAAGTCCTTATGCCAAGGAACTGAGGGCAATCTTCATTCCCTTCATTCCAAGAATCAGAAACAGCAGTCCACAGTCTCTAGGAACTGAATTCTGTCAGCAACAATATAAACTTTGAAGTGTATCCTTTCCCAGGCCAACTTTCAGTTTAGAGGCCAGTTCTCAATGACAGACTCTTTGCCGCTTGTGAGAGTCTAAAACAGAGGATGTAGTTAAGCTGTGCCCAGATTCCTGACCCACAGAAACTGTCATGATAAATGTGTGATTTTGTAAGATGTTGTTTTTGTCATAATTTGTTAATGCAGACTAATATGAGTTCTCAAAAACATTACCTTAACTAAAAAGCAGGGACTTCCCTGGTAGCTTGCTGGTAAAGAATCTGCCTGAAATACAGGAGACCCTGGTTCAATTCCTGGGTCAGAAGATTCCCTGGAGAAGGAATAGGCTACCCACTCCAGTATTCTTGGGCTTCCTAGGTGGCTCAGATGGTAAAGAATCCACCTGCAGTGGAGGAGACCTGGGTTCAATCCCTGGATTGAGAAGATCTCCTGCAGAAGGGAAAGGCTACCCACTCCAGTATTCTTGCCTGGAGAATTCTACGGACAGAAGAGCTTGGCAGCCTATAGTCTATGGGTTAGTAAAGAGTCGGACATAACTGAGTGACTTTCACTTCACCTCAGCTAAAGAGTGTGAGGCCCTAAATAATTCAAAAATGATATTCTAATGATATATAGTATAGCAGATACATTTGGAGTTCAGAGAATTTATTATTTAATTCAGTTCCTGTAATGTGTACTCAGTCGCTCAGTCATGTCTGACTCTTTGTGGGCCCCATGAACTGTAGCTCACCAGGCTCCTCCATCCATGGAAATTTCCAGGCAAGAATAATGGAATGGGTTGCCATTTCCTACTCCAGGGTATCTCCCCTACCCGTTGATCAAACCCTTGTCTCTTGAGTCTCCTTTGGCAGGTAGATTCATTACCACTAGTAACACCTGGAAAGTCCAGTAATGGATGTCTTCAATCCTGACAGGAATTATGTATTTAAACATGTAGTCTTATGATTGTACCTGATGTGGGCATAGATGCTACTTCCCTGGTCTTCTATATATATGATACTTTATAATTGCTCTTTAGACATTACTGATATTTTGTTATCATTCTTACTTTGATATTATTGGATTATAAAGTATAAATCTAATGATTTAAGTCATTAT
This sequence comes from Budorcas taxicolor, assembly GCF_023091745.1. Taxonomy (NCBI): domain Eukaryota; kingdom Metazoa; phylum Chordata; class Mammalia; order Artiodactyla; family Bovidae; genus Budorcas; species Budorcas taxicolor. The sequence goes on from NC_068910.1 coordinate 78,801,862, forward strand.
TTCTCAAACATTATCTTTTCATAGAGTGTTTGTTTCTCAGGAACCAGGATAGTTAAATATTTTTGAGAATTCTGATTTTGTTTATGTAGATTATCTCTAATAGTAGTTACTAAATTAGAAAGTAAAACTATTAATTTAATTTACTTGATTTAAATATAACGATAATCTTATTTCCCATAAATATGGATAATATCTTTTTCCCTGAAGATGATTATATTTTTGAAAGCAAAATAATTGAGAATGGTAGTATATCTTTGTTATTGTCAATTAGTCACTCATTTATGTCTGATTCTTTTGTGACCACATGGACTGTAACCCACCAGGCTTCTCTGTCTTTAGGATTTTCTGGGCAAGATTACTGGAGTGAACTGCCATTTCCTTCTCCAGGGGATCTTCCTGACCCAGGGATGTAACCCACATCGCCTATATTGCAGGCAGATTCTTTACTGCTGAACCACTGGAGAAGCCCATACTATCTCTTTATGTTTTTCAAATCTCCTGTATATAATGCTTAATATAAGAAATTTGGATTATCAAAAGTATTTGCATTTTATCACATACTATTGCAGCCTCTGGAAATGTTCACTGGCACTAATGGGAGAATGAGAGCAAAAAGGTAAATAATGTCCAAGTACTATTAATATTAAGTATATAGTTTTGAAGTTTTGGACCCACTGAAGGGTGTTAGGGCCATGAAAGACTAACAAGGCCGCACTGTTAGCTATTGATTTGACTACTCATCTATTTTCTCTTTTGTTCTAAAAACAATAAGAAAGAATAATTTTACAAAAATTCTATTAACAACATTTTAGGAAACTGTATCACCAATAATAGAAACCTGTACCACATAATGATGGTCTCCATTCAGTTTAATATTACCTGTTATATCTTTTTATTTTAACTATAAATTTATTTATTTTAATTGGAGGTTAATTACTTTACAATATTGTATTGGTTTTGCCATACATCAACATGAATCCGCCACAGGTATACATGTGTTCCCCATCCTGAACCCCCTTTCCTCCTCCCTCCCCGTACCATCTCTCTGGATCATCCCAGTGCACCAGCCCCAAGCATCCAGGATCATGTAATGAACCTGGATTGGCGATTCATTTCATATATGATATTATACATGTTTCAATGCCATTCTCCCACATCATCCCACCCTCTCCCTCTCCCTCAGAGTTCAAAAGACTGTTCTACACATCTGTGTCTCTTTTGCTGTCTCACATACAGGGTCATCATTACCATCTTTCTAAATTCCATATATATGCGTTAGTATATGGTATTGGTGTTTTTCTTTCTGGCGTATTACACTCTGTATAATAGACTCCAGTTTCATCCACCTCATTAGAACTAAATCAAATGTATTCTTTTTAATGGCTGAGTAATACTCCATTGTGTATATGTGCCACTGTTTTCTTATCCATTCATCTGCTGATGGACATCTAGGTTGCTTCCATGTCCTGGCTATTATAAACAGTGCTGTGATGAACATTGAGGTACATGTGTCTCTTTCATTTCTGGTTTCCTCAGTGTGTATGCCCAACAGTGGGATTGCTGGGTCATAAGGCAGTTCTATTTCCAGTTTTTTAAGGAATCTCCACAGTGTTCTCCATAGTGGCTGTACTAGTTTGCATTCCCACCAACAGTGTCAGAGGGTTCCCTTTTCTCCACACCCTCTCCAGCATTTATTGCTTGTAGACTTTTGGATCGTAGCCATTTTGACTGGTGTGAAATGGTACCTCATTGTGGTTTTGATTTGCATTTCTCTGATAATGAGTGATGTTGAGCATCTTTTCATGTGTTTGTTAGCCATCTGTATGTCTTTGGAGAAATGTCTATTTAGTTCTTTGGCCCATTTTTTGATTGGGTCTTTTATTTTTCTGGAATTGAGCTGCAGGAGTTGCTTGTATATTTTTGAGATTAGTTGTTTGTCAGTTGCTTCATTTGCTATGATTTTCTCCCATTCAGAAGGCTGTCTTTTCACCTTGCTTATAGTTTCCTTTGTTGTGCAGAAGCTTTTAATTTTAATTGGATCCCATTTGTTTATTTTTGCCTTTATTTCCAATATTCTGGGAGGTGGGTCTTGTTTAGCAAAAACGTCATACTAGTCTATTGTACTATCAACCAGCTTACATTTTGCCATCTTGTTCTCCAGGACAGAAAAAGAGAGCTTCAGATGTGCTGAAAGACAAACACAGAAGTACTCTGGTCTTGTTCATTTTCATTTTAGAAACTAGACACTGGATAACTAATGTAGTTGGATGTGTTATGGTACTCTAAAGAGATAGAACCAATAAGATATTTTCATATAAAAATAAGAATGTTAAACGGTTAGTTTCTCAGTCATGTACAACTCTGAGACCCTATGGGCTATAGCCTGCCTGGCTATTCTGTCCATGGGATTCTCCAGGCAAAGGTATTGGAGTCGGTAGCCATTCCCTTTTCCAGGGGATATTCCTGATCCAGGAATGGAACCCAGGCCTCCTGCATTGCAGGCAGATTCTTATGAGAAGAGATTTATTAAGGGAACTAGTTTATGGAAGCTGAAATGTATTAATACCGCAATCTAATGACTGTTGGGCTTCCCTTGTGATTCAGCTGGTAAAGAATCCATCTGCAATGCGAGAGACCCGGCTTCAATCCCTGGATTAGGAGAAGGGAAAGTCTACCCACTCCAGTATTCTGGCCTGGAGAATTGCATGGACTTTATAGTCCATGGGATCTCAAAGAGTCAGAAATGACTGAGTGACATTCTCTACTACTGACTGTAAACTAGAGACCTGGGGAAGCTGGTGATATAATTCAAAACTTGACTCTAATGGCCTGAGAAACACAGGGGAATCCCTGCTGGAACTCCCAGTCTAAGGCTGAAGACCTGAGAATTTACAATGTGGAGGAGGACCCAGGGTGAAAAAAATAGTGTCCAAGATTAAGAGAGAGAGAGAGATTTTGCCCTTTCTCCTCTTTTTTGTTCTGTTTAGGCCCTCAACCAATATGTCCACATTGGTGAGCCTGGATCTTCTTTATTTAGTCTGATAATTCAAATGTTAATTTCTTCCTGAAAAAAACACACTTACAGACACACCCAGTCAAGGTGGCACATAATATTAACCACTACATTGGATCATAACATATTTGTCATAGTTCCTGGTCATTTTTACTTCCATTTCTAAGTTGTTCTTTAGAGCATGATTCTGTTAACTTGAATACATGGCTTTATAATTCACACTTTTTGAAAAAACATTGAACATGAGACACTATTCTATTTGAGCATTCATCTTTTATTTATTTATTTATTTGCAAAAATTTTTATTTTTACCTTATTTTACTTTACAATACTGTATTGGTTTTGCCATACATTGACATGAATCCACCATGGGTGTACGTTCATCTTTTATCATCCATGCCTTAGTAGTTATTTTTTTAAGCTATTTCCAACAATAGTTTTATTTTGAATGTGTGGTTAAATTCTTAGTAAATTTCTATTCATGTATCTTTGCCCAGACTATCATTATTACTACTATACATAGTTCAAAGAGAATGTATTATATTTCTTTGAAGATTGTTTAAATTGATACTAAAGTGTGGTAAAGTCAAATACAAACTATGTTATAATATATTAAACCTATTACACTGTAATTATGACTAAGGATCATTTGCTCTTGAATATATTCACTTAACTTACATTCAAACAGATTGGAAGGTATTCTTTTGCATACATTTTGGTCCAGGAGTTTAATATAATCTCTGTTAATTATATGATTAGTTTTCATACATTAGGTTGAAAAGGGAAACAAAAGTTTACCTTTAAGAAGAATATGAAATCTGTGTTTATTAGAATCTAAGTTTAGTTCTTTATCTCTGCAATAAAATTTTATCAGGTAGTATGATTGAAAATGTTCCTTGGATCCTTATTTTATGATGGAATGAATTACCTAGTTCTGGGAGTAAGAAACCATATGCTATTCTAAAATATGGTACTTGAAATCTACCATACTTTCAATTTCTTTGTTTGCATTTCAAAAGTCCAGGATGTTCTCTCTGCATCAAGTAATTAATGAAGTAAAAAAATATTGCAGAACTTGTGGGCATGTAATATAAGATAGTCATGATAATATCAAAAGAATAATTCCATAAACAATCACTGAGAAAAGAAATAATTGTTCAAGAAACCCAGGCATTTATCAAATATTTGTCTTTATGCACTGTGAATTAAATGCACGAAATTAAGCATAGACATGTTTATGGATATTTCTTGATGTAGTCCATAAGCTTAAAGTTAACAAGCTCTAAAAATTTGTGTTTTTAAAAAATGGCTGAAGGCAAATAAGAGAAACAGAATGGAAATAAAAAAGTGGGGAAGGGTTAATAAAACATCTTAAATATTAAAGTCAAAGTTAGGAGAAAGGTCATTTGCATCTTAAATTTTGAAAATAAGTTTAATTTATAATTTGAACAGCATTGGATTGTCTCCGTGTTTAAAAGTAGGCAAATTTATGCTCAGTTTATAATGGCAAGTGTGAATGTTTCATTGCCTAAGATTTTGATTACTTCTCACATTGTTATCAAACATACTGTGAAAGTGTTTGATTTTGTACATATGTTATATTTCCAAATTGTAATTTAAAGAAGTGGAGAAAAATAAGTGACTACTGAATGAATCATATACTTAATTAATAAAACACATTTGGAAACAGCCATATGGCAAATTGTATATTTTATATAAAAACTTGAAGTCATTAAATGCATTTTTAGCATTTAGGTTTTGAAAATTAAAACATGATTCCATTTCTATAAAACATATGAACCAGGGTATTGACTGTTAATCCATATATTGGGTTGACTAAAATACTGGTTGTTACAGAAAAACCTTAAGGAACGTTTTGGCCAACCCAATAATGTGATGAAAGATGTAATATTTTCCTGTTTCCCTTCCTACTTTTTCTAGGCTTCAACTCTGAAACTGCGTGAAAAATTATGCTTTCATAGTCTAATGATCTCAATAAATTCCCTATATCATAATAGGCATTGTTATTCTTCTGTGAGTTTAAACATGTTAGCCCTGCTATGATTTTTTATAATTTGAAAATTTGACATACAAATACACATAGAGGAAAATGTTGAATGAAATTTCATAGATGCTGAAAATCTAGAAATATCAGACCATCTGGAAATTGAATAAATATTTCAGTCGTACCAGTATAATGGAAGGAATATATACAGTGGGAACCTCAGCTTGCCAGGAGAACCTGAGGAGGTATTCCTCTTAGTGGGAATCTTGGAGTAGTTCTTGTAAACCCATAGAGCCGTGTTGAGCTCTGTTCTACTCAGGTAACAACTCAGGTATAAAGGTGCAGATCTACAGGTGTGGGACAACACTTGATTAAAAGTTTCACATTCCAAAGGGGCCAGCATCTTTTATACCACCTCCATAGAAAGACCTTTCATTTACCTTACAAGGTACATGCCTGATTATGAGTCTCCATACTCAGAGGAATTTCACAATAAGGCTTCCTGCCCAGTATTTATTGTTCCCTGGTTTAAGTCAGTCCTCAATTAAACAGTCATTTTACCATAAGCAAAGTTGCTTAGTAACTTAGTTGACAAGTAGCTTCATTACTTGCTTTTCAAGGGAAACAAAACTAGGAAATTTGACTGAAGATAAAATTCTCATGAGAAAGAGGAACAATTTTGTTAACCACCTGCCAAAGCCATTAAAATGTAGACACAAAAACCTTGCTGACTCTTACCTGTTCATTATCTTGATGTACAGAAAGAGCTAAACTAGAAAGTCATTTACAAATACAGACTAATCATGGGCTGATGCCTATGTAAAAAATGTATGTAGGATTTCTTCTTAAAATCAATCAGTAGTTATGGTCTACCCTGCTTCTCTGGTGACATGAAACATTAGTTGGTCAATTAAATATACAATTTGTTGGACTTGTTCACATATATTACACTGTAGCCCTGAAAATCCCCATCAATAAGAGTTGTTTTCATTAACATTAAAACCAAATAAAGAGAGAATTTGAAGATGAAAAGTATGATCAGTATGGAGCATCTGCTCAAAATTCGAATAAAAATTGAAAATGTTTGGGTTTATTAGGGACATTATTGAGAACTACTTCAATGATAAGTGAAATGAGATTGCAATGGCTTGAGCTGTGAATGAGAACTGAGGTAATGAATATTAGGATGGCAGATAATGTGAAGTTGATAAAAGGTAAAGCTTGGTAGGCTTAATTTCAATATTTTGTAAGGGTTAAATTCTGAATCTTATAAAAATTTGATGAGGAGATCAGTTAAAACAGTGTTTGAAATAAAAATTAACTATTAAGAATGGAATAAATTATATTTTAAAATTCACATATTATTACAAATCCCTAATTTCAAAATTAATACAAAGCCTTGTATAGGAGATGAGTGAAGAGTGCAGATTTTATAGAAAATGTTTTGTGAATAGATTTAAAATATTTTATTAAAGTATAGTTGATTTACAGTGTTGTGCCAACCTGTGTTGTACAGTAAGTAAAGTGACTCAGTTTTACATGTATACACATTTTTTTTTTTTACTGTTGTTTTCTATTATGATTTATCCCAGGAGGTTAGATATAGTTCACTGTGCTAAATAGTAGGACCTTGTTTACCCATTCTAAATGTGATACTTTTAATCTACTAACCCCAAACTCTTAGTCCATCCTTCTCATTTCCCTGCTCCTCCTTGCCAACCACATATCTGATCTCTACGTCTGTGGGTCAGTTTCCATTTTGGAGACAACTTCTTAACTAGATTTGAACAGACATTGTTTGGTTTTAGAATTCTAATCATATATAATTTCTCATTACATACACACATGCATTAAATTTTTGTTTACCGTTTAACCCACTTATAAATAAAACCCTCTAGAAAGTGAATTTTATATTTGAGTCTTAGCAATATAAAAATGCTAATGATTACACATATCTGAACTTTTCAGGAAACATGCAAGTGTGAATAGATACATATAGTTAAAAGAATGGCCAAACCATCAAATTATGAATACACGTGTAAAGTGTCTTTAATGAAAAATTACTAAGGGTTCATGTATTTTGATATTTTATCCAGGTGAAGCTGTTGAACTGAATTTTAAGTACATTCACTTTGACTATAAATAATCACCCAACTTTGCAAATTTTATTTATATATAGTACATAGGCATTCTAATGTTAGAATTTTAATTATACATAAGTTCTGTCAAATCATTGAGGAAAATCTACTTTATAAAAATTAATATTTAAGCCATTGAATATTTTATAAACTTATAAAATGGGTAGACAGTGGAAGAGGCTATGTATATCTGGGGACAGTGGTTTATGAGAACTCTGAACTTTCTGCTCAATTGTGGTGTGAACCTCAAACCACTCTAGAAAAACAAAATATTAAAATCATCAATAGAATATGGTAATGTCAACATGCTTTCATTGTCAGTGTAAAGTGGAAATTCTGTTAAAGGACTTATAAAGCTAAGGTGACTAATTGTCCATGTTAGAAGTACTGCTGAATATCATGTAAACCAATATTTCAGAACAAACTTCTGAACAAATAATGTATATAATAATCACAATGTATAAAATTTTAAAATCTAATCCATATAAATTGTTAAGAATGCTTCTATGCACATCATATATTCATAAAATATGTTCATAAGAAAGTTCATAAAAATATATGTTCATAATATATGCTCATAAAAATTTTATAAAATTTATTAAATTTTCATAAAATATGTTAATTTTATATTTAATTTTATTATTCAAGTTTAATACAAAATTAATTGCAAATGTATCAATTGTACATTAAGATTAAAAAACATATTAAAACAATTATTTACATGGAGCTCTTTCTATTGTCTTATGAAGTCTTGGATTTTCCTGGTGACTCAGATCGTAAAAAATCTGTGTCTAATACAGAACACTCATGTTTGATCCCTGGGTTGGGAAGATCCCCTGGAGAAAAGAATGGTTACACACTCCAGTATTCTTGCCTGGAGAATTCCATGGACAGAGAAGCCTGGTGGGCTCCAGTCCATGGGGTTGGAGAGTGGGACATAACTGAGTAACTAACACTTTCACTTTTACTATGAAGTCTGCACAAAAGCAATCATTTGAAAATTACACTGTATGAATTTGAAGATATCAAACACTTAGCCTAATATAGAAAATTAAACAATTGATAAATGAAAAAGCACAATAAAGGTCAGCTTAAATATCACCTTCTCCTGGAACTTTGGTCTGAATTCTTAAGACAAATTTAATTAAATATATTTCTATTTTTTTCCCTACAGATATTTTCTTTAATATTTCTGTTAGAGAATTTTAAAAATATTAGTAATTTGAAACGATGAATGTAAGACTGAGGATAATAAATCTGATTAAAAAATGCTTTTGTTGCCCAGGTTAATATAATTAAACCTTTTTTTATTTTTAGTTTCCAAGGGCATGATGATACTGAAATAGTTATTATTTTTATTCTAAATGTTTTTATTCAATAGAAAATAAACAAAGTAAACAATGAAAAAAATGCTAATTTTAATGACTGCTCTTTCTAGAAAATGACCTAGAGTTTCTATTCTTTTACACATACAGAAATGAATACTGGTATGAAAAATTCTAATTTTTAAATGTTGTATCATTTTTTTTTCATTTTTTCAAATTTGCTTTCAATGTTTACAGCTCTGTTTTAATAGTATTCCTAATTTTGCTCAAATCTTTCTCAGTTGTATTTCGTATCTACAGGATGACATTTATCCTCAATAATCACTTTTATTTGAACTCAATCCATGTAATAGATGAGATACTGGTGTCTTTTTGAAGGGAGGAGTAATTTATAAAAAATACATTTTGTTACAATAATATATAATATATTCATAATAATCTTCTTATATCCCTTATATTGAGCTTATTTCAGGTGATTCCTTACACCTGAACGATATTCCTGCACTATATGTGGGATGATAGATCTTTAAATGTGCTTATTTATCAAATATTTATTTTCTTTAGATAGGAAAATACTCTTCAAACATATAATCATGTTATCAAATATCAATAGAAACAATTACCTTGGCCCACTCTGGTTTAAGAACAAAACGACAGAAATGGAATGAAAGTTTCTATGAATTTATTTTGGGTTTATTAGGATTAAGATTAGCAAAAAATTTTGGCCCACTGTCTAAAGGATGGAAAAATAATTGATGTGATTTACTTCCAAATGATTAAATGTTATGCTCCATATGTTATTTGTATCATTAGGCTGATTTCTGCTTCAGAGTCCATGGTATTTTGAACAGAAATGATTTAAGAGGTTATTAGTGAATCTACAAAGAACAGGGCACACTGTGTTTAAACATTACCCTATCAGCTGGGCTACAAATGTTCAGCATCATTATGTTTCCACAATAGCAATTTACTGTAACACTGGAGAGTAAGTAATCAATATAGGTAGGTAGGGCTTATTACAGTTATAGAAAAGAGTACAGCCTCTTCTGTTCCAACCTTGGCAAAATCAATAAGCAGTACTATTTGTAAGGCAGCCTGTTAGTCTCATACTCAGAAGTCATTAAAAGTCATGAGCTACAATTACCAAGCTAAAAATTGTTCCCGTGTTCACCTCATTATTTGCAAAATGTAATTTGATTTGTACCTCAATGAGAAATAAACTTAAGATGCATCACTGTAAAAGAAATGTGCCTTGAAATCTTAATTGTGAGAATATTAAAATGCTAAGAATATGTAGGTGCTTAAAATAATGCTGGAAGTATTGTGTGTGTGTGTCTCATAGGTATTAAAAGAAGAAATACCTAAAATATTTATTATCTAATGAAAAATATTCTAGTTTACTCTCTACCATATCTTCCAATCAATGGAGTTGGTGAAACATTCAACTTGATGGTGATATCACTTATACTGATAAATATCACTGCATGGCATGATAAATGATGAGTCTAAAAGTCACTGCCCTACCACATATGTACATCCTTACTCACTGAGTTGTGCCTGACTCTTTGTGATCCCATGGACTGTAGGCTCTTCTGTCCATGGAATTCTCCAGGCAAGAATATTGGTTGCCATTCTCTTCTCCAGGGCTTCTTCCTGACACAGGATTGAACCTGGGTCTCCTTAATTGCAGGCAGACTGTATCATCTGAGCCACCAGGGAAGCCCTAAAAAGGATATGTGATTTTTATTTGCATAGGTCTTGGATATAATCAAAAGCATATCTTCATAGTACAGATGAAAAATCTAAGGCTCTGAAAACCTAAGTGGCAGGGGGAAGATTCATATTAAGTCTATGTCTAGACTACAAGTTGAATATCTGGACTTCCTGTCTTTTTCTCAATGTTCTCAGGTTTTGTGGTGATGCCTCTCAAATTGTGTTGCTATCATTGAAGCTGTACTTGCAGTGGGTTTCACTTATTCAAGCACCACTGGTACAAATAAACATTGCTTAATCACCTGGAATTATACCATGAGAATATCTGATAACCCTAGAGGCCCTAGATTTTATATGTGGTCTAATTACAGTGGAGAAGGTATGGCTTGGTAGAGATAAGACTAACATAAGGCTAATTATCTTGAACACTCCAGTGTCCATTATAATGCCTATCATTATAGTGAATTAATTTTTCTTGAACCCTATTATTACAAATAAGCGTAGCTAACACAGACTTGAAAACGAATATTTCACTAACTGGTAAAACACTTTCTATTCTCTTGTAATAAATCTTTCTTGTGTTTCTACAAGTCCATCATAAATCTTATCAGATAAGCCTCTTGTAGTTGAATTTCCCCAACGATTAGGCAAATTTGGGAGGAACTTTCTTACACATGCTAAATGAGTAGGAAAGGCCCAATTGAAGAAAACAGATGACTGTAAGCCTTGAGTGAGGGAAGTATAAACTATGGAAATAGAATTAGACTTTAGGGTTGTTGTTCCTTGATTTCATATTTTTCATAAACCAAATTTTTAGTATAGCCTATTGAGCATTTGGTGGTGGTGAGTGTTAAATCGGTAAAACTAAGTGATAATCTGATCTGATTTTTGCTTGCAGAGTAAGTTTTGAAAAATATTTTAGAAGTAAAATGGAGAGAGAACCACAAACCAAATAATCCTTCTTAAGCTTACTATCTGAATATGAAATTTGTTTCAATGTATTCATTTCAATTGTGTTAAACACTAATTAATTTATAATGATTCTTGCAGAGCACTTTCATCTTCAACTGAATGTAAATTTGACTGATTAAGTTCATTGATTATGTCACGTGAGTGTATGTTCCTCGGTTCTTTGTCTTGTCACAACAAAGATTTGGAGCAACAGACATTAAAGCCCTCGGCGAGTCACAGCTCTCTGGTCATGGACAAACCGTGTTATAGCTCTTAGGCAAATCAGTGTTATAGTACTATTTTATTTAGAACATAGCAGGAGAATCCATCCTCAAAGCGTGAGGGCATGCCAACCCCAAGATTTGAAGGGAAGAGAGTAGAGGAGCGCGTGGGAGAGGGGGAGAGAGAAAGAGAGAGGGAGAGAGAGAGAGAAAGAGCGCACGCATGTGGGAGAGGAAGAGTGCGAAAGCGCTTTGGCTTCTCCTTTTATATGTTTTCTTCCACCTGGGCCTGCCCTATGCAAATTGGGCTTAGCCGGGAGTGCTGTTTGTTCTACCTGAAGTCTTCACTCTGGTCCTCGGACCTTCCTTTGACCTTCCTTGTTTTTTAGCCACCACCATTTTGGACTCCGTTTCCCTATTCTACCTACCTAACAATTATATGCATAAAACTACCCAGTATTTCCCATATAGTTTTTAATGGAATCAGTGTTAATTAATAATCACCAAAGTTGCAAAATTTCTTCATGAATTCCATTAAGCCTGTACTGTTAGTGATTTTCTTTGAAGAGAAAATCAAATATCTGATTCCTGCTATATTTCTATTTATAACAATATTTGTAATTGACATTTTCTGAATTAATAAAGTCACGTATTTTATAACAGAAGGTATTTTTCTAAGATACTTCTCAAGAATCCATTGATAAAGTGTTACAACTAGGTTTGTAGATTTATGTAAATAAGCACAATTTTTTTTGTAATGTATTCTTCTAAGCAAAATAATACAAATCAATGTTAAAATCTTAATTGTCATTTCTCAAATTTAAATTCCATTGTTTAATATTAACGGCTCATATATTTTCCTAATGATAATCATCTAAGTGACTGAGTATATACTGAGTATGAAAAAGAAATAAAGCATGACAGAAAGAATATGAATGTAATTACTCATGGAGTTAGCTTCTGATAGGAAGCTAAAGACATGCTGATCATGAGTTTGAACTCCATTTTAATTTATGCAGTTAGGAAAGAGAACCAGTGGAGTCAGTGTTTCATTTTTATCCTTATTCAGTTCAGTTCAGTTCAGTCGCTCAGTCGTGTCCAACTCTTTGCGACCCCATAAATCACAGCATGCCAGGCCTCCCTGTCCATCACCAACTCCCAGAGTTCACTCAGACTTGTGTCCATCCATATTATTATTATTGCCATGTCCATCAGGAAGAGTATGTGCTTTTAGTACTGAAATGTATTTTGTTATAATCTCCTACTTGTATTACTCATAAAATTTAAGTTTATATGAAATAATGGTAAATATATTTTAAAGAAAAATATGATTTTTTATTATTTACACATATAAATATTGAGTATTGATGAATTTACATAAAAATTTAATTTTACTTATGTTTCTTAAATAGAATGCATTTGGAAGATAATCCAAATGTAATTGCTGAGGTATCTGGTTTATTTGTATAATAATAAAATAACATGTAGCTGAAGAAGACTGGCCTTGGCACAGACAGGATGCTTTCCAACATAGGATGGTCACAAGTTTACTGAACTTCCATTTCTGAATCTACAAAGAAAGGAAAGCAGATTCCACAGTCTATAAAAGCCCTTAAAGCTTTTATATTATTGGCAATCTGATTCCTATGAATAGTAGCTTTCTTATTCTTTTATTCTATTATCACATTAAAAGAAATTTGAGTATATGGTTTAATGAATGCTGAAATATATGAGATCGTACCAACATATACTCTTTTGAAAAAAAAAAAAATACCAATGCTATTCCATACCAAATGTTTTCCTATTTCCAGTGAAAACACCTGCAGGTTGTTGCTGTATTTAATTTCTGTCTAGCAGTTTTTTCTCTTTTTGAGATTGAATCTCTTTATCTACATTTGATCTTTGAATGTCTATTTTAATAAAACCACTGATAATTATTTTTCTTATATTTAATTATTGTAGTTTCTTCAACAGTATTAAGCCTTTTTTTTTTTTTTTTTTTTTCAATCATTCAGTCATGTCCAACTCTGCGACTCTGTGCACTGCAGCATGCCAGGCTTCCCTGTCTTTTTCACCATCTCTAATAGCTTGCACAAGCTCATGTCCATTGAGTCCGTGATGCCATCCAACCATCTTATCCTCTGTTGTCCCCTTCTTCTCCTGCCTTTAATCTTTCCCGGCATCAGGGTCTTTTCTAATGAGTCAGCTCTTTTCATCGAGTAGTCAAAGTATTGGAGTTGAGTTTCAGATTCAGCACCAGTCCTTCCAATGAATATTCATGGTAGATTTCCTGTAGGATTAACTGATTTGACTTCCTTGCTCCTAAGGGACTCTCAAGAGTCTTCTCCATGACCACAATTTGAAAGCATCAGTTCTTCAATGTTCAGCCTTCTTTATACCCAACTCACACATCCATGCATGACTAATGGAAAAATCAGCTTTGACTAGACAGACCTTTGTTGGCAAAATAATGCCTCTGCTTTTTAAGACACAGTATAGGTTTGTCAGAGCTTGTCTTTCAAGGAATATCTTTTAATTTCATGACTGCAGTCACCATCTGCAGTGATTTTGGATACAAGAAAATAAAGCCTGTCTCTGTTTCTATTTTTTTCCTATTTGACAAAAAGTAATGGGACTGGATGGGATAATCTTCATTTTTTGAATGTTGAGTTTTAAGCCAGGTTTCTCAGTCTCCTTTTTCATCTTCATCAAAAGGTTCTTTAGTTTCTCTTCAATTTCTGTCATTAGGTTGGTGTCATCTGCACATCAGGTTATTGACAATCTCTCCCAGCAATCTTGATTCCAGCTTAAGTTTCATTCAGCCCAACATTTCTCATGATGTACTCTGCATATAAGTTGAATAAGCAGGGTGACTATATACAGTATTGGCATACTCTTTTCCTAATTTTGAGCCAGTTTGTTGTCTGTGTCCATTTCTAACTGTTGCTTCTTCACCTTTATACAGGTTTCTCAGGAGGCTGGTAAGATGGTCTGGTATTCCCATCTCTTAATAATTTCCCACAGTTTATTGTTTTCTGAACAGTCAAAGGCTTTAGCGTAGTCAGTGAAGCAGAAGTAGATATTTTTTCTGGAATTACCTTGCTTTTTCTGTGATCCAGTGGATGTTTTCAGCTTGATCTCTTATTCCTTTGCCTTTTGTATGGGTGTAGGTGTGTATGTATACAAATATATGTAGGCTTTTTCAGGTTATTTTCCTTATTACAACCTTCAGTATTACAAGCTATTGAATACATTTCCCTGTGCTATATAGTAGGTCCTTTTTGTTTACTTATTTAAATATAGTAGTGAGAATCTGTTAATCCCAAACTTTTACTTTATCCCTCTCCCAGCCCTTTTCACTTTGGTAACTAAAAATTTGTTTTATATGTCTGTGAGCTATTTATTTTATAAAGGGTTCATTCGTATTGCCTTTTAAGATTCCACAATCAGTGATATTATGTGATATTTGTCTTTCTCTGTCTGATTTACCTCACATAATATGATAATTTCTAGGTCTATCTAATTGGCTGAAGATGTCATTTTCATTTCTCTTTTATGACTGAGTAATAGTCCATGGTGTGTATGTATATATTGTTTCTGTTTAGTCACCAAATTTTGTCTGACTCTTTTGTGACCCGATATACTGTAGCTCACCATGTTCCTCTATCCATGGGATTTCGCAGGTGAGAATATTGGAGTGGGTTGCCATTTCCTACTGCAGGGGATCTTCCCAACACAGGAATCAAACTCTGGCTCTCCTGAGTTTCTCTTAAATTGGCAGGTATATTCTTTACCACTGCAGCCCCTGGGAAGGACCATTTTATATGGTATACGTGTGTGTGTGTGTGTGTGTGTGTGTGTGTGTGTGTGTGTGTGTGTGTTGTATTTTCTCTACATCCTCTCTAGCATTTATTGTTTTTACACATTTTGATGATGATCATTCTAACTCTTTTACATTTTTCCTTTAACTGTCAGAGGAGTTATTTGCTTCTCTCCTGCATTACTTCCAAGATTTATGGGACAAGCAGAAAGCAATGAGTCCCTGATATCTTCCCCAGACTTGAGGGCTCCTGCCTTCCATTTTCCAGTACTCTCGCCTGGAAAAACCCATGGACGGAGGAGCCTGGTAGGCTGCAGTCCATGGGGTCACAAAAAGTCGGACATGACTGAGAGACTTCACTTTCACACATTGAAGAAAGAAATGGCAATCCACTCCAGTGTTCTTGCCTGGAGAATTCCAGGCACGGCGGTGCCTTGGTGGGCTGCTGTCTATGGGGTCGTACAGGGTTGGACACGACTGAAGCGAGTTAGCAGCAGTAGCAGCAGCAGCCTTCCATTTTAAAGGCTCCTCCTGGTGGATATGTTGAGAATAAAAATGGCACACAGGAAGTAGAGAGACCAGCTACAAGAATATCAGGGTATTCCATTGGGAGATACTTGTGGGTTGTACTACTTGCAGAAGCAAAGGGATTTTGCTTAACATTTTCAGATTAAGCCAATAATATTTTTTCATATATTGAATAACGTGAACCTGTGAAGTTAGAAAATAGAAGTAAGCCCTTTATGCTCTCATGACCTGAGCGGGAAGAAGAGCAGAGAGTATGTAATTTACTGTAATATGATGAAGAAGAATCAGGGAAGTATGGACATCTTGCTTTGGTCATGTTGACTTTGACAAATCCATTAGACTATGAGATGTCTATAGACATCTAAGTAAAGATAACAGTTATACAACTGACTTTAAAGTCTAATCTTTAGGAGAGAGATTTGGAGTAAAGAAACAAACAATGGACTATTGAAGCTAAATGTTATTACTGCAGCGTATGTACTAGGCTAGGTCTGAAACACAAGAAGAGACAATAGCAATGGTAACTTGATTACAAACATCTCTGTAAAAGAATTGCAAACCATTTCTATAGTAATAAATCACTTCATTTTCAATTTTGTAGGTGGTTATATAGGACTTCATAGTATTTTTGAAGCATGGGAATTAAAAATACAGTTTTATTAGTTTTCGAGGGCTTCGGAAACAAAATGGGTGGATTAAAAGTGTAAATATTTATTGTGTCATAGTGTTAGAGTATTGAAGTGCAGAATCAAGAGCTCATAGGACCATGAGCCCTCTGAACTCTGAAGAGGAATCATATTTTGCTTTTCACTAGTTTGTGGAGGTTTGCTGAAAGTCTGGGATTTCATGGTTTGCAACTGCCTAACTCCATTCTCTGCCTTTATTTTCACACAATTTAATCTATAACACCAGTTATGCTTGAAATGTTAGCTTTTTATTCAACAAAATGTATAAACAGGTACAGGAAGAAGTAGTCTCATGTTAATTTTCAAAGACCACTTATACAAAAAGTGAAGATTTAGGCTGTTTTGTTAAACACACAGTACATCTGCTATGGAGATTTTTCTGTTTCCTTTGAGATGTAAAATTAAATTAATGACTGACCACTTGTAAAAATTCATTTTAATTATGCCACAAATTGAAGCAATGTCCCTGAGTTTAAGAAAACTATAATACAGTGTTCATATTTCTCTTCAGTATATTCATAATTTAGTGTCTCAACTAAATTAAGGATAGTTTTTTTCTTAAAGACAATGAATACATTGAAGACTTCATCAGTAATTGCAGGAAACATGCTGATATTTTAAACTGCTTCATTCATAATCTTTTCTGAATTGAGTTATTCTGTGATAAGGCTACTTATTTTAGTTATTTTGTTTATTTTAGTTACTGTGAAACAGATAGCATCATGAAGGACTTTGTCAATTTAATTTTCACTTATTCAAAGATTTAATTCCTCTTCATTATTGTACATTTTGTCTATTGAAGTTCTAATTTATGTTTCATTTTTCAAATAGAAAATGTTTAGCTGTATACTACATAAAATAAACATCCTGTGCTCAATAATAATTATGTTAAACTATAGACATTTAGACTGGAATTGTTTAATATCAAAGTAATGGTTTGTATCCAAGTTTGCAATGGATATTTTGTGTTTTCAAGAAACTGTAGTGAGGATAGTCTTAATAATCACTTTTGATTTATTTTTTCTAAGAATATTTGTGCAATTGTATTCCATAATCTAATGATGCTGATCGTTATCTGTATCATTATTATAAAAAATGCTATTAGTTCAACAATCAAGGTTTGCAGCTTCAACAATCTGAATAAAAATCTGCTGAACTAATTTTATTTTAGCCAATTACATTTGTGCAATGAGGAATAAAACAGAGATGAAAAAGATTATGTAGTTTATGTTGGGATTAAAATACTGAATCTATTTCACTCAACCAAAATGATCTAAAGACTATAAAGGGAAGTCATTCTTCACAGGAGTTTTAGTGGTTGTTGTTGTTCTTTAAGAATGTTATAGATAAAGGAGACAGTTATCTTTTCAGAAAGATTTCTTATATGCATTTCCCACATGTTGAACATGCAATTGATCAGGCAATTAACTAGGGCAGAATTGCAAAGACAAACACATTTATAAAGATGTGTTGAGAAGAGCAGTGAATTGGAGTTGGGAACAATAGATTTTAATTATCTTTCCTAAACAGAGACAATATGATTTAAATCTATGTTCCTTATATTCCCAAGAGATAGAAGTATTAGAATAAGGAAAAAATCTATCCCTTCAAGGTTAGTCTGACATTTTATGACGATATTCAGAGGATTTTAGGTATGAAAATAGATTTATTTTATCACCTTTGTTTCAGTTCAGTTCAGTTGTTCAGACGTTTCTGACTCTTTGCGACCCCATGAACCGCAGAACATCAGGCTTCCTTGTCCATCACAAACTGCTGGAGTTCACCCAAACCCATATCCATTGAGTCCGTGATGCCATCCAACCATCTCATCATATGTTGTCCCCTTCTCCTCCTACCCTCAATCTTTCCCAGCATCACAGTCTTTTCAAATGAGTCAGCTCGTTGCATCAGGTGGCCAAAGTATTAGAGTTTCAACTACAGCATCAGTCCTTCCAATGAATACCCAGGACTGATTTCCTTTAAGATGGACTATTTGGATCTCCTTACAGTCCAAGGGACTCTGAAGAGTCTTCTCCAATACCATAGTTCAAAACTATCAATTATTCTCACTCAACATTCTTTATAGTCCAACTCTCACATCCATACATGACTACCGTAGCCTTGACTAGATGGACCTTTGTTGGCAAAGCAATGACTCTGCTTTTTAATATGCTGTCTAGGTTGGTCATAATTTTCCTTCCAAGGAGTAAGCGTCTTTTATTTTTTATTTATTTATTTATTTATTTTTGCGTCTTAATTTCATGGCTGCAATCAACATCTGCAGTGATTTTGGAGCCCAGAAAAATAAATTCAGCCACTGTTTCCGCTGTTTCCCCATCTATTTCCCATTAAGTGATGGGACCAGATGCCATAATCTTAGTTTTCTGAATGTTAAGCTTTAAGCCAACTTTTTCACTATCCTCTTTCACGTTCATCAAGAGGCTTTTTAGTTCCTCTTCACTATCTGCTATAAGGGTGATATCATCTGCATATATGAGGTTATTGATATTTCTCCTGGCAATCTTGATTTCAGCATGTGCTTCTTCCAGCCCAGAATTTCTCATGATGTAATCTGCATATAAGTTATATATACAACCATGACATATTCCTTTTCCTATTTGGAACCAGTCAGTTGTTCCATGTCCAGTTCTAACTGCTGCTTCCTCACGTGCATACAGGTTCCTAAAGAGGCAGTTCAGGTGGTCCGAAACTCCCATCTCTTTCAGAATTTTCCACAGTTTATTGTGATCCACACAGTCAAAGGCTTTGGCATAGTGAATAAAACAGAAATAGATGTTTTTTCTAGACCTCTGTTGCTTTTTTATGATCCAGCAGATGTTGGTAATTTGATCCCTGGTTCCTCTGCCTTTTCTAATACCAGCTGGAACAATTGGAAGTTCACAGTTCATGTATTGCTGAAGCCTGGCTTGGAGAATTTTCAGCGTGTAAGATGAGTGCAATTGTGCTGTAGTTTCAGCATTCTTTGGCATTACTTTTCTTTGGGACTGGAATAAAAACTGACCTTATCCATTCCTGTGGCCACTGCTGAGTTTTTCAAATTTGCTGCTATGCTGAGTACAGCATTTTCACAGCATCATCTTTTAGGATTTGAAATAGCTCACCTGGAATTCCATCACCTCCACTAACTTTGTTCATAGTGATACTTCCTAAGTCCCACTTGACTTCACATTCCAGGATGTCTGGCTCTAGGTGAGTGAACACACCATCATGATTAGCTGGGTCGTGAAGATCTTTTTTGTACAGTTCTTCTGTGTATTCTTGCCACCTCTTCTTAATGTCTTCTGTTTCTGTTAGGTCCATACCATTTCTGTCCTTCATCGAGTCCATCTTTGCATGAAATATTCCTTTGGTATCTCTAATTTTCTTGAGGAGATCTCTAGTCTTTCCCATTTGGTTATTTTCCTCTATTTCTTTGCATTGTTTACTGAGGAAGGCTTTCTTATCTCTCCTTGCTATTCTTTGGAAGTCTGCATTCAGATGCTTATATCTTTCCTTTTCTCCTTTGCCTTTTGCTTCTCCTATTTTCACAGCTATTTGTAAGGCTTCCCCAGACAGCCATTTTGCCTTTTTGCATTTGTTTTTCTTGGGGATTGTCTTGATCCCTGTCTCCTATACAATGTCATAAACCTCTGTCCATAGTTCATCAGGCCCTCAGTCTATCAGATCTAGTCCCTTAAATCTCTTTCTTACTTCCACTGTATAATCGTTAAGGATTTGATTTAGGTCATACCTGAATGGTCTAGTGGTTTTGTCTACTTTCTTTAATTTGAGTCTGAATTTGGTAATCAAGAGTTCATGATCTGAGCCACAGTCAGCTCCTGGTCTTGTTTTTGCTGACTGTATAGAGCTTCTCCATCTTTGGCTGCAAAGAATATAATCAATCTGATTTTGGTCTTGGCCATCCGGTGATGTCCATGTGTAGAGTCTTCTCTTGTGTTGTTTGAAAAAGCTGTTTGCTATGACCTGTGCGTTCTCTTGGCAAAACTCTCTTAGTCTTTGCCCTGCTTCATTCTGTATTTCAAGGCCAAATTTGCCTGTTTCTCCTGGTGTTTCTTCACTTCCTATTTTTACATTCCAGTCCCCTATAATGAAAAGGACATCTCTTCTGGTTGTTAGTTCTAGAAGGTCTTGTAAGTCTTCATAGAACTGTTCAACTTCACCTTCTTCAACATTACTGGTTGGGGCATAGACTTGGATTACTGTGTTATAGAATGGCTTGCCTTGGAAACAAAGAGAGATCATTCTGTTGATTTTGAGATTGCATCCAAGTACTGGGCATGGAACAATCGACTGGTTCCAAATAGTAAAAGGAGTATGTTGAGGCTGCATATTGTCACCTTGCTTGTTTAACTTATATGCAGAGTACATCATGAGAAACGCTGGGCTGGAAGAAACACATGCTGGAATCAAGATTGCTGGGAGAAATATCAATAACCTCAGATATACAGATGACACCACCCTTATGGTAGAATGTGAAGAAGAATTAAAGAGCCTCTTGATGAAAGTGAAAGAGGAGAGCAAAAAAGTTGGCTTAAAGCTCAACATTCAGAAAACTAAGATCATGGCATCTGGTCTCATCACTTCATGGCAAATAGATGGGGAAACAGTGGAAACAGTAGCTGCCTTATTTTCTGGGGCTCCAAAATCACTGCAGATGGTGTTTGCAGCCATAAAATTAAAAGAAACTTACTCCTTGGAAGTCAGTTATGACCAAACTAGACAGCATATTAAAAAGCAGAGACATTACTTTGTCAACAAAGTCCATTTAGTCAAGGCTATGGTTTAACCAGTACTCACATATGGATGTGAGAGTTGAACTATAAAGAAAGATGAAGGCCAAAGAATTGATGCTTTTGTATTATGGTGTTGGAGAAGACTCCTGAGAGTCCCTTGGACTGCAAGGAGAACCAACCAGTCCATCCTAAAGCAGATCAGTCCTGGATGGTCATTGGAAGGAATGATGTTGAAGCTGAAACTCCAATACTTTGGCCTCCTGTTGCAAAGAGCTGACTCATTTGAAAAGACCCTGATGCTGGGAAAGAGTCAGGGCAGGATCAGAAGGGGACGACAGAGAATGAAATATTTGGATGCCATCACTGACTCAATGGATATGGGTTTGGGTAGACTCTGTCAGTTGGTGATGGACAGGGAGCCCTGGCGTGCTGCGGTTCAGGGGATGCAAAGAGTCATACACGAGTGATCAACTGAACTGAACTGAATATTCTTTTCAGCTAGATCTCATGTCCTTCACAAAAATGAACCCAAAAATAGATCACAGACCTAATTGAAAAATGCAAAACTATAAAATTTCTAGACTATAACATAGGAAAGAATCTACATAACCTTGTGCTTGGCAATTATTTTTTGATATACTATCAATTGGAGAATGTGATGGCACCCCATTCCAGTACTCTTGCCTGGAAAATCCCATGGACGGAGGAGCATGGTAGGCTGCAGTCCATGGGTTCACAAAGAGTCGAACAGAACTGAGAGACTTCACTTTCACTTTTCACTTTTATGCATTGGAGAAGGAAATGGCAACCCACTCCAGTGTTCTTGCCTGGAGAGTCCCAGGGACAGGGAAGCCTGGCGGGCTGCCATCTATGAGCTCACACAGAGTCCGACACGACTGAAGCAACTTAGCAGCAGCAGCAGCAGCATATTATCAATGGCATTATAAATGAAATAAAGAATCAAGAAAATGGACTTCATCAAAGTTCATTTCTCTTCTGAAAAAGGCAGTATCAAGAGAGTTAGAAGACAAAACACAGACTGAGAAAACACTTGCAAAAGTCATATCTGATTAGGGCTCTAAATATCAACAGTAAGAAAACAGTGCCATTAAAAAAAAAAAAAAAAGAGCCAAAGATGCTCCACCTCATAAGTTCTCAGGGAAATGCATACTAAAACAGTGGTGAGATTCCATCACATACCAATAGAATGGCGAAAGTTGAGACCACTGATAACACCAAATATTAGAGTGGTTGTGGACTAACAGGAACTATCATTTTTTACTAGTGGGAATGAAAAATGTTATAGCCACTCTGGAAGACATTTTGGTAGTTTCTTACAAAACAAAACAATCCTACATGATCCTGTAATGAGGCTCCTCATCAGTTACCCAAAGGATTTGAAACTTTATGTCCACACAACTAACCTACCAATGAATATTGACTGTAGGTTTATTCACAATTACCACAGCTTGGAAGTGCCAGTACTCACCTCAGTATGTGAACAGATAAACTGGTACATTCTGATAATGGAATAACTCAGTACTATAATGAAATAAGCTATCAAGCCATGAGAAGATATTAGTAAAAGAAATCAATCTGAAAAACCTGCACTATTTATGATTCTAACTATACGTTTTTTGAAAAGACACTATGGAAATGGTTAAAAGATTAGTGGTTGGCCAAGAGGGAAGTTGTATGTAAGAAAGAAAGAGATTAACAGGTAGAGCACAGTTTTAGGGCCATGAAAATTCTGTGTGTGATATTATGATGCATGCATACACACACACACACACACACACACACACACACACATCTGTCCAGACTCAGAAAATGTATGACACCAAGAGCGAACTCTCAGCTAAACTGTGGACTTCGTGCCAATATGGTATGTTAATCTGGATTGGTAAAATCAAAAACAGAAAACAAACAAACAAATAATGGAGGAGCCCATCCAGTGTAGGGGCAGGGTATACATTTTAAACATTTGTATTTCCCTCTCAACTTTGTTGTAAACCTAAAACTGCTTAAAAAATAATCTTAATAATGTGGGTGGAAAATGAGAGGAAAAATGTAACTGTACAGTGGAGAAGTCTGGAAAATATTATCAATGGAATTTCAGGTTAGCACCATCAGAAACAGAACTGGTTAACATTATGTGTCCTCAAGGTGATGTGTTGGGAAGAACAGGATGGTTCCTGTGATCTACGTGCCAGAAATTCATACCTTGGACTTAGTTGCAGGGAGACATCAAACAAATCCAAATTGAGGAACATTTCACAATGGCTAGTCTGCAGTAGTTAGAAATGGTGTGGTCATGGAGGTCAAGACAGACAGTGTAACTGTTCAAGATGAAAGAAGACGAAAAAGTGTAACTAAGTATAGCACATAACGCAGGATTGGATCTTTGTGCTGCAGACATTGGGACAACTTGTAAAACCTGAGTGGGATATCAGAATCCTGACTATGTGAGAGCTTTATATATATATATATATATATATGTGTGTGTGTATATAATATACATAAATATTTTTGTAACATTCTTCCAGTAGGTATGAAATTATTTTAAGATAAAAATTGAAAAATAATGTGTCAACTATAAGCCAGATATATGTTTTTTAATAAGAATATATCAAGGATTGTGTAGTATCAAATAACAGACCTTAAATAACTCAGTTTCTCTTTTGGTATTCTATCATTTTGCCTTTTCATACTGTTCATGGGGTTCCTCCAAAAAAGGAACACCCCAGGTCATTAGGTGCCCAATATGCTACAGGAGATCAGTGGAGAAATAACTCCAGAAAGAATGAAGGGATGGAGCCAAAACAAAAACAATACCCAGTTGTGGATGTGATTGGTGATAGAAGCAAGATCTGATGCTGTAAAGAGCAATATTGCATAGGAACCTGGAATATCAGGTCCATGAATCAAGTCAAATTGGAAGTGCTCAAACAAGAGATGGCAAGGGTGAACTTCGACATTCTAGGAAGCAGCGAACTAAAATGGACTGGAATGGGTGAATTAAATGACCATTATATCTACTACCTCCGGCAGGAATCCCTCAGAAGAAATGGAGTAGCCATCATGGTCAACAAAAGAGTCCGAAATGCAGTACTTGGATGCAATCTCAAAAATGACAGAATGATCTCTGTTCCTCTCCATGGCAAACCATTCAATATCACAGTAATCCAAGTCTATGCCCCAACCAGTAACATTGAAGAAACTGAAGTTGAACGGTTTTATGAAGACCTACAAGACCTTTTAGAACTAACACCCAAAAAAGGTGTCCTTTTCATTATAGGGGACTGGAATGCAAAAGTAAGAAGTCAAGAAACACCTGGAGTAACAGGCAAATTTGGCCTTGGAATAAGAAATGAAGCAGGACAAAGGCTAACAGAGTTTAGCCAAGAAAATGCACTGGTCATAGCAAACACCCTCTTCCAACAACACAAGAGAAGACTCTACACATGGACATCACCAGATGGTCAACACCAAAATCAGACTGATTATATTTTTTGCACCCAAAGATGGAGAAGCTCTATACAGTCAAAAAAACAAGACCAGGAGCTGACTATGGCTCAGATCATGAACTCCTTATTGCCAAATTCAGACTCAAATTGAAGATAGTAGGGAAAACTGCTAGACCATTCAGGTATGACCTAAATCAAATCCCTTATGAGTATACAGTGGAAGTGAGAAATAGATTTAAGGGCCTAGATCTGATAGATAGAATGCCTGATGAACTATGGACTGAGGTTCGTGACACTGTACAGGAGACAGGGATCAAGATCATCCCCATGGAAAAGAAATTCAAAAAAGGAACATGGCTGCCTGGGGAGGCCTTACAGATAGCTGTGAAAAGAACAGAGGCAAAAAGCAAAGGAGAAAAGGAAAGATATAAGCATCTGAATGCAGACTTCCAAAGAATAGCAAGAAGAGATAAGAAAGCCTTCTTCAGCGATCAATGCAAGAAATAGAGGAAAACAGAATGGGAAAGACTAGAGATCTCTTCAAGAAAAATTAGAGATGCCAAGGGAACATTTCATGCAAAGATGGGCTCGATAAAGGACAGAAATGGTATGGACCTAACAGAAGCAGAAGATATTAAGAAGAGGTGGCAAGAATACACGGAAGAACTGTACAAAAAAGATCTTTACAACGCAGATAATCATGATGATGTGATCACTTATCTAGAGCCAGACACTTGGAATGTGAAGTCAAGTGGGCCTTAGGAAGCATCACTATGAACAAAGCTAGTGGAGGTGATGGAATTCCAGTTGATCTGTTTCAAATCCTGAAAGATGATGCTGTGAAAGTGCTACACTCAATATGCCAGCAAATTTGGAAAACTCAGCAGTAGCCACAGGACTGGAAAAGGTCAGTTTTCATTCCGATTCCAAAGAAAGGCAATGCCAAAGAATGCTCAAACTAGTGCACAATTGCACTCATCTCACATGCTAGTAAAGTAATGCTCAAAATTCACCAAGCTAGGCTTCAGCAATACGTGAAGTGTGAACTTCCTGATGTTCAAGCTGGTTTTAGAAAAGGCAGAGGAACCAGAGATCAAATTGCAAACATCCACGGGATCATGGAAAAAGCAAGAGAGTTCCAGAAAAACATCTATTTCTGCTTTATTGACTATGCCAAAGCTTTTGACTGTGTGGATCACAATAAACTGTGGAAAACTCTGAAAGAGATGGGAATATCAGACCACCTAACCTGCCTCTTGAGAAATCTGTATGCAGGTCAGGAAGCAACAGTTAGAACTGGACATGGAACAACAGGCTGGTTCCAAATAGGAAAAGGAGTAAGTCAAGGCTGTGTATTGTCACCCTGCTTATTTAACTTATATGCAGAGTACATCATGAGAAACGCTGGACTGGAAGAAACACAAGCTGGAATCAAGATTGCTGGGAGAAATATCAGTAACCTCAGATATGCAGATGACACCACCCTTATGGCAGAAAGTGAAGAGGAGCTAAAAAGCTTCTTGACGAAAGTGAAAGAAGAGAGTGAAAAGTTGGCTTAAATCTCAACATTCAGAAATAGAAGATCATGGAATCCGGACCCATCACTCTATTGGAAATGGATGGGGAAACAGTAGAAACAGTGTCAGACTTTATTTTTTTGGGCTCCAAAATCACTGCAGATGGTGACTGCAGCCATGAAATTAAAAGACACTTACTCCTTGGAAGAAAAGTTATGACTAACCTAGATAGCATATTCAAAAGCAGAGATATTACTTTGCCAGCAAAGGTCCGTCTAGTCAAGGCTATGGTTTTTCCAGTGGTCATGTATGGATGTGAGAGTTGGACTGTGAAGAAGGCTGAGCGCCAAAGAATTGATGCTTTTGAACTGTGGTGTTGGAGAAGACTCTTGAGAGTCCCTTGGACTGCAGGAAGATCCAACCAGTCCATTCTGAAGGAGATCAACCCTGGGATTTCTTTGGAAGGAATGATGCTAAAGCTGAAGCTCTGGTACTTTGGCCACCTCATGCGAAGAGTTGACTCATTGGAAAAGACTCTGATGCTGGGAGGGATTGGGGGCAGGAGGAGAAGGGGACGACCCAGGGTGAGATGGCTTGATGGCATCACGGACTCGATGGACGTGAGTCTGAGTGAATTCCAGGAGACGGTGATGGACAGGGAGGCCTGGCGTGCTGCAATTCTTAGGTTCACAAAGATTCAGACACTACTGAGTGGCTGAACTGAACTGAACTGAACTAAAGTAACTCAGTAGCTAAAACAGAGATAACAGTATTCAAATTAGGCAAGATTTCCTATGTAAGTATTCAATAAAATCAAAATTTAAGTAAACAAAAATATAAATGAATATTTAAGTTAAAGTCACTACTCAGGAAAAAAATTTGTGAATTATGTAATGAGTTAGGGAAACTTACAGGTACAGATTCTGAATACAACTTTAAATACAACACCTAGCTGATCATTGCATTAATTTGTTTGATCAATATTTTCACTGTTTTTGCTATTCAGTCTATTAAAGTTTATGTATGCATTTCCATGTAATGCTCACAAGAACCATACTCTAATATATTGGTACCCTCGCTAAGGAACGTATGTTTCAGAACATTGAATTCACTTGTTCTGCACAAAGTGAGATTTATCCTAAACAAATTTATCCATAATACTTAATAGTGATTGCCATTATTGTGCGGAAAATATCATATGAAAAATTTGAATGACTTGAATTAACCTACAATGACAATTCTATTATGTGACTTATCAGTATTGTATAAATAATTGATGCCACAATTATTTTAACAATTGCTATTTTGAATTAAAATGCAAAAGTGACTAATTTCAATAGCTCTCAATGACATATTGTAAAAGCTAGAGATGCCACTTCTAAAAATAATAAACATATTAAACTATATTTTAGTTGGGGAATTAGATAGTATTAATCTGTGATTAATACATATTAAAATAATTTTAAAACACTGTCTCTCTGAGTATAGCTAAATATTTCAATAATGAAGTAAATTGTTCTGGCCTTTGAGAAGAGTTACACCCAATGGTCATTTATTTTTGTTTATTATCTATAATTTTTCTCTTGATTTCTCTCCCATCCTTAACATTCTTAATGAGTTTGAGATGCACATTTAGCTGTTGTGTGTTACCACCTGCTCATTAGATTTCTGTCTTACATGGCTGTTAGAGTATTATATGGATTTTTCAGAACCTGTCACTATTGATACTGTCAGTCTTTTCACAGAAGACATGAGAGTTGACAAGATTTTTAGATGCATGTGTTACATGAGCCAACTGAAAATTTAGAGGAGAAAGAAGATAAGGTGAAGTCTTTTGTTTCCATTGAAAACTATAAGGTGCAATTTATTTTTAATGGTAATTTATGTTCAGTTAATCTAAAGAAAATATATTTTCAGAGGTAATAAGGTTATGATAGCTTGTTAAGATTTTAATTGTTGACTTAAAGAAAAATATAATTGATTACAAAAGAGTAGATGTAAAGTCATCTAAAAAGATAATGTTTAAAATATAATAAAATTAATAGTATCTTAATATGCCAGCTATTGTGTGAAAGTTTATGGA
Organism: Budorcas taxicolor; assembly: GCF_023091745.1. NCBI lineage: Eukaryota > Metazoa > Chordata > Mammalia > Artiodactyla > Bovidae > Budorcas > Budorcas taxicolor. The sequence goes on from NC_068910.1 coordinate 78,830,083, forward strand.
TCCTAAACTCTTCAGCCAGTGGGGAGCACATAGAAGATAGTTGTGTCACAGTGAGTGAGGTTCAAATCATTACTTCTGGAAACAGAACTGTCCTCTCACTCTGGCCCCCTTTCCCCACCTTCCTCACCCTACTCATTCTTTTTTTTTGTCTTCTTCTTCTTTTTAAAAATCTTTTCTTCCCTTGACCCTGTTAATGAGCATAGCCAGAAAGAGCATGGAGATGAATTTTAACATATTCCAAGAAAGCAACAAAATATATATATATATATATATATATATATATATATATATATACATATATATATATATAAATTCTCTAAGAAAAAAATTTTATTATAGTATAATTGTTGTACAATGTTGTGTTCACTTTGACTGTACAGCAAAGTGAATCAGCTATACACATACATATATCCCCTCTTTTTGGATTACCTTCCCATCTAGGTCATCACAGAGCACTGAGCAGAGTTCCTGTGGTATACAGCAAGTTCTCATTAGGTATCTATTTTACACATAGCAGTGTATAGATGTCAATATTAATCTCCTGATTCATTCCACCTCCCTTTCCTGCACTCTTGGTGTCCATGTGTTTTGTTCTCTACATCTGTGTCTCTATTTCTGCTTTGTAAATAGGTTTATCTGTATCATTTATCTAGATTTCACATATATGCATTAATATCAACATTATTTTTTTATTTCTAAATTCCTTCACTCTATATGACAATCTCTAGGTCCATCAATGTCTCTGAAAACAGCATAATTTTGTTCCTTTTTGTGACTGAGTAATATGCACCACATCTTTATCCATTCCTCTATTGATGAACATTTAGGTTGCTTCCATGTTCTGGCTATTGTAAATAGTGCTGTAGTGAATATTGGGGTCCATATATCTTTTGGAATTCTGGTTTTCTCTAAATATATACCTAGGAGTGAGTGAGATTGCTGGGTTATATGTTAGTTGTATTTTTAGTTGTTTTTAAAAAACTTCTATACTGTTCTTCATAATGGTGGTATCAATTTACATTCCCACCCACAGTTTTTTATTTAAACCAAAATTGTCTATATGGGCTCTGTTCTTTTAAAGCTTTCTCTAAATTGAAATACTTGTTAACCATTTTGCAAGTTATTTGTTTTATTTCCTTATGTTCCTTTATTTTTTAATTTATAGAAAATTATAAATATCTTTATTTTATATGTTTGCTTAAGAAAATGTATAATTTAAAAAAAAATGTTTATTTTTGACTGTGCTGAGTCTTGTTGCTGTGCTGGGCAATCTCTTAAGTGTGGAGAGTGGGGGCTACTCTCTAATGGCTATGTGAGGGCTTCTCATTGTGGTGGCTCCTCTCATTGTGGAGCTTGGGCTCTAGGTATGTGGGCTTCAGTAGCTGTGGCACATGGGCTCAGTTGTTGCAGCTTGCAGGCTTTAGAGTATGGGCTCAGTAGTTGTGGTGCACTGGCTTAATTTCCCATGGCATGGGGGATCTTCCAAAACTTGGGATCAAACCCATGTCCCCTACATTTGCAAGTGGGTTCTTAATCACTGGACTACCAAGGAAGTCTCTGTTCTTATGTTTATATAGACATGGTAATTGTGAAACTTACAGAAGCCACATTTTAAATGACTTTCTCTATTAAAACAATTAACAAATTATTAATGGGAAAGTATAACACAGGAAGGACTCTGTCTTCAGGATCAATATTAGATATATAAAATGTTCATATACTATTAATAAAAAGGTTATGTGTATGTATTACCCTGAATTTGTGTAAAATGAAATACTTATAAATTTTTATTTTATATACAAGTGCACTGAATTCCTAACAAAGTTTCAAACGTTGTCTTTTAATATGAGGCACATGAAGCTGTTATTGAAGGAAATTCAGTAAAGGAGGTTATATATATCTATGTAGAAATAAATTTCTAGTATATATATAGATATACAGATATTAATTTTTATATATGTCTATAGATCTATATTTATTTGTATATTTATGTATATTTTTATTAATTAAATTAAGGTTCATTTATTACAGCTACAAATCATTTTTGCTATATTGCTTGCCCTCAGATAAGCTGATATACTAAAGAAAGTTTAAAGAGACAAGCTTAATCTTTGATTACTACAACGGAAAATATGAAGTGTTAATCTTTTTGAATAGTCAATTAGATAAAAGCAATAAATAATGTGCTAATTATATGTGTCTAAAGTGTTAATGAGAAGATCACAGTGTGGCACAACTAGTTGTGATTTAACAGAAAAGGAAAAGAAAGCCAGCTGAGAAAGCAAATGACGTGGTAATTGGCATTGAAGATATCAGAAGCCAACCTTTAAAGTGACAGTGATTTAGCTACTAAGTCTGTTTATAGAGACATATGGTCCATATAAATTCCCCCCAAATAATAATCTGGAGTGTAAAGTTGGACACGACTAAGCAACTTCACTTTCACTTTTCACTTTCATGCACTGGAGAAGGAAAAAGCAACCCACTCCAGTGTTCTTGCTTGGAGAATCCCAGGGACAGGGGAGCCTGGTGGGCTGCTGTCTATGGGGTCGCACAGAGTAGGACACGACTGAAGTGACTTAGCAGCAGTAGCAGCACCAGCAACTTTGTGATTGTTTTTTTTTTTTTTTTGTATCCGCTAAGGTTGGAAAGTTCCCCTAGATAAGGAAATGCCAGCCCACTCCAGTATTCTTGCCTAGAAAATCCCATGGACCGCGGAGCCTGGTAGGTTACCATCCATGATGTCGCAGAGTCGGACACAACTGAGCGACTTCAAAAAATAATAATAATAATAATTTATCCCATACAATGGAATGGGCTTTTTGTGCTCTCTCCAAATATAATTCAAACTCTTCTGGTTTTGATTGCTTGTTTGTTTTACTATTTCCCATCATAAATAGCTATTTGATGTCAACAGCCTTTTACACATTGCCCCTTGATGGAAGGACTTAATGTTCTTGCTTCTGTTTTTGCCTGACCAAAGTTCAATTCAGTTCAGTTCAGTCGCTTAGTCGTGTCCGACTCTTTGTGGCCCCATGAATCGCAGCACTCCAGGCCTTCCTGTCCATCACCATCTCCTGGAATTCACTGAAAATCACGTCCATCGAGTCGATTTGCCATCCAGCCATCTCATCCTCTGTCGTCCCCTTCTCCCTGAGCCCCCAATCCCTCCCAGTATCAGAGTCTTTTCCAATGAGTCAACTTTTTGCACGAGGTGGCCAAATTACTGGAGTTTCAGCTTTAGCATCATTCCTTCCAAAGAACACACAGGGCTGATTTCCTTTAGAATGGACTGGTTGGATATCTTTGCAGTCCAAGGAACTCTCAAGAGTCTTCTCTAACACCACAGTTCAAAAGCATCAATTCTTTGGTGCTCAGCTTTCTTCACAGTCCAACTCTCCCATTCATATGTGACAACTGGAAAAACCATAGCCTTGACTAGATGGAACTTTGTTGGCAAAGTAATGTCTCTGCTTTTGAATATGCTGTCTAGGTTGGTCATAACCTTTCTTCCAATGAGTAAGAATCTTTTAATTTCATGGCTGCAGTCACCATATGCAGTGATTTTGCAGCCCAAAACAAATAAAGTCTGCCACCGATTCCACTGTTTCCCCATCCATTTCGCATGAAGTGCTGGGACCAGATGCCATGATATTCGTTTTCAGAATGTGGAGCTTTAAGTCAACTTTTGCACTCTCCTCTTTCAATACCATCAAGAGGCTTTTAGTTTCTCTTCACCTTCTGCCAAAAGTTTGGTGTCATCTGGATATCTGAGGTTATTGATATTTCTCCCAGCAATCTTGATTCCAGCTTGTGCTTCTTCCAGCCCAGAGTTTCTCATGATGCACTCTGCATATAAGTTAAATAAGCAGGGTGACAAAATACAGCCTTGACGTACTCCTTTTCTTACTTGGAACCAGTCTGTTTTTCCATGTCCAGTTCTAACTGTTGCTTCCTGAGCTGCATACAGGTTTCTCAAGAGGCAGGTCAGGTGGTCTGGTATTCCAATCCCTTGAAGAATTTTCCACAGTTTATTGTGATCCACCAGTCAAAGGCTTTGGTGTAGTCAATAAATCAGAAATAGATGTTTTTCTGGAACTCTCTTGCTTTTTCCATGATCCAGAAGATGTTGGCAATTTGATATCTGTTTCCTCTGCCTTTTCTAAAATCAGCTTGAACATCTGGAAGTTCATGGTTCGCATATTGCTGAGACCTGGCTTGCAGAATTTTTAGCAATACTTTACTAACGTGTGGGATGAATGCAATTGTGCGGTAACTTGAGCATTCTTTAACATTGCCTTTCTTACAGATTGGAATGAAAATGGACCTTTTCCAGTCCTGTGGCCACTGCTGAGTTTTCCAAATTTGCTGACATATTGAGTGTAGCACTTTCACAGCATCATCTTTCAGGATTTGAAATAGTTCAACTCGAATTCCATAACCTCCACTAGCTTTATTTGTAGTCATGCTTTCTAGGCCCACTTGACTTGACATTCCAGGATATTTGGCTCTAGGTGAGTGATCATACCATCGTAATTATCTTGGTTGTGAAGATCTTTTTTGTACAGTTCTGTGTATTCTTGCCACCTCTTCTTAATATCTTCTGCTTCTGTTAGGTTCATACCATTTCTGTCCTTTATTAAGCCCAGCTTTGCATGAAATGTTCCCTTGGTATCTCAAAGTTTCTTGAGGAGATCTCTAGTCTTTCCCATTCTGTTCTTTTCCTCTATTTGTTTGCATTGATCACTGAGGAAGGCTTTCTTATCTCTTCTTGCTATTCTTTGGAACTCTGCATTCAGATGCTTATATCTTTCCTTTTCTCCTTTGCTTTTCACTTCTCTTCTTTTCATAGCTATTTGTAAGGCCTCCCCAGACAGCCATTTTGCTTTTTTGCATTTCTTTTCCATGGGGATGGTCATGATCCCTGTCTCCTGTACAATGTCACAAACCTCAGTCCATAGTTTATCAGGCACTCTATCTATCAGATCTAGGCCTTTAAATCTTTTTCTCACTTCCACTGTATAATCTTAAGGGATTTGATTTAGGTCATACCTGAGTGGTCTAGCGATTTTCCCTACTTTCTTCAACTTAAGTCTGAATTTGGTGATAAGGAGTTCATGATCTGAGGCACAGTAGGCTCCTGGTCTTGTTTTCGTTGACTGTATAGAGCTTCTCTATCTTTGGCTGCAAAGAATATATTCACTCTGATTTCAGTGTTGACCATCTGGTAATGTCCATGTGTAGAGTCTTCTCTTGTGTTGTTGGAAGAGGGTGTTTGCTATGACCAGTGCATTTTCTTGGCTAAACTCTGTTAGCCTTTGTCCTGCTTAATTCTGTATTCCAAGGCCAAATTTGCCTGTTACTCCAGGTGTTTTTTGACTTCCTACTTTTGCATTCCAGTCCCCTATAGTGAAAAGGACAGCTTTTTTGGGTGTTAGTTCTAAAAGGTCTTGTAGGTCTTCATAGAACCGTTCAACTTCAGCTACTTCAGCATTACTGGTTGTGGCATAGACTTGGATTACTGTGATACTGAATGGTTTGCGTTGGAAATGAACACAGATTATTCTGCTGTTTTTGAGATTGTATCCAAGTACTGTATTTCAGACTATTTTGTTGACCATGATGGCTACTCCATTTCTTCTAAGGGATTTTTCCCCGCAGTAGTGGATATATTGGTCATCTGAGTTAAATTCACACATTCAGTCCATTTTAGTTAGCTGATTCCTAGAATGTAGACATTCACTCTTGCCATCTTCTGTTTGACTACTTCCAATTTGCCTTGATTCATGGACTTAACATTCCAGGTTCCTATGCAATATTGCTCTTACAGCATCATACCTTGCTTCTATCACCAGTCATATCCACAACTGGGTATTGTTTTTATTTTGGCTCCATCCCTTCATTCTTTCTGGAGTTATTTCTCCACTGATCTCTAGTAGCATATTGGGCCCCTACTGACCTGGGGAGTTCCTCCCTCGGTATCCTATCTTTTTGCCTTTTTATACTGTTCATGGGGTTCTAAAGGCAAGAATACTGAAGTTGTTTGCCATTCCCTTCTCAAGGGGACCACATTCTTTCAGACCTCTCCACTATGACCTGCTTGTCTTGGGTGGCCCCACAGGGCATGTCTTATTTTCATTGAGTTAGACAAGGCTGTGGTCCTAGTGTGATTAGATTGAATAGTTTTCTGTGATTATGGTTTCAGTGTGTCTGCCCCATGATGCCCTCTTGCAACACCCACCATCTTACTTGGTTTTCTCTTACCTTGGATGTGGGGTATCTCTTCATGGCTGCTCCAGCAAAGTGCAGCCGCTGCTCCTTACCTTGGGCATGACCAAAGTTAGCTTTCTAGAATGCAGCAGATAATCTCCTCAAAATGCAGATATAGTCAGACTTGACTGCTCATTGGGACTTTCCAATAAATTCCTGTTACAAATATCTTCCCATCCTGTACATGGTCCTAAATACCAACTGGTTCCATCTTTCTCTTCAATCTAACTTTTTGCTTCCCTGATAGCTCAGCTGGTATAGAATCCACCTGCAATGCAGGAGGCCCTGGTTTGATTCCTGGGTCAGGAAGATCCCCTGAAAAAGGGATAGGCTACTCATTTCAATATTTTGGACTGAAGAATTCCATGGACAAAGGAGCCTGGTAGACAACCATCCATTGGATCACAATAGTCAGACATGACTTAGTGACTAAACCATCACCATTGTTAACACTGTCCATTTCATAAAAATAAGGTTCTACATTCCACATTTCTTCACTCTAGGCATCCATTCTATGGAGGAGTCAGTAAGCTGACATTTTTCAGACACTGTGGCAAAGAAAGAGATCTCACTTTTTTTTTTTTTGGCAATTAAATTTTCTTATCTGGTAGTGATTCACACCACTCCTTTTTACAGTTAATTAGCTTAAATTAGTAAAATGAACCAAGCAAATATAAAGTAATAAATGGTAAAATAACATTGAATAGGAAGGCAGAAAGGTGAAAATATTTGGCAGAACAGCACAGTAACTACTGTAATTCTTAACAAATACTTCAGAGAATGTTAGATTTACTGGAGTCATACACATGATCAGATATACAGTGGTATCTGAAAAATTATTGCCAAATTTAAAGAGAAATCTCCCTCAGATAAAATGTCCATAATAAAGAAGTGAGTTAGATGGAACCAAGATACACTATTTTTATCTGTGTTTCTTATATTTTTATATTTCCCACTAGGAAACCAAGTTTTCCCTTAAGTCCTAATTTAAAGAGGAGAAAAGTCTAGGAAGGTATACAGATGATTACTTACCTCTTCCAAATCCTGCTGATTTTAGAACAACCCACTCTAGCATTCTTGCCTAGGAAGTCCCATGGACAGAGGAGCCTGGAGGGCTACAATCCATGGGGTCACAGAGAGTTGAACATGAGCAACTGAGCAATCCTGATGGGTTCAGATATATTTTTGAGCTTTTATAACCTAGCTTATTCTTATCCATCATAATATTATACAATCAGAACATGATTGACAAAAATTCACTTTTATTATAGGAAATCTTGAACCTAATTCCAAGACCTATAACTTCTATCATTGTTATGAGGTTCAAGAAAACAAGAAAGTATTACTGCTAATGTAACGATTCCCTTGCTTTTACAAAAGTGACAGTATTGTTTCTCACTTCATTTAGGGAAATCAGTTACTGATCAACTTCTTTAAAAAGAATTATATAACTTCTGAATTTTCTTTCTTATCACTCTGCTATTTACCTTAGGTTAAAGACGATAAAAAATGTATATCTTTATGGAAATAAGTACTTACAATTTATGTTTTAATTTCTCTAATTTTATGAGAGGCTAACATATATAAATATTTTTTTCAAATAAAGGAATATTTGAGTCTATATCCATTTTGATAACTATCCTAGTTACAGTGCTGATGCCAATCAATCATCATTTGAACAGTAAAATTAATCCAGATTGAAGTAGTAATCATGACCCAGATAATCACGATGGTGTGATCACTCATCTAGAGTCAGACATCCTAAAGTCAGGTGGGCTTCAGGAAGCATCACTACAAACAAAGCTAGTGGAGGTAATAAAAGTGCAGTTGAGCTATTTCAAACCCTAAAATATGATGCTGTGAAAATGCTGCATTCAATATAGCAACAAATATGGAAAATTCAGCAGTGGCCACAGGACTCAAAAAGGTCAGTTTTCATTCCAATCTCAAAGAAAAGCAATGCTGAAGAATGCTCAAACTACCACACAATTGCACTTATTTCACATGCTAGTAAAGTAATGCTCAAAATTCTCCAAGTCAGGCTTCAACAGTATGTGACCTATGAACTTCAGATGTTCAAGTTGGTTTTAGAAAAGGCAGAGGAACCAGAGATTAAATTGTCAACATCTGTTGGGTCATTGACAAAGCAAGAGAATTCCAGAGAAACATCTACTTTTGCTTTTTTGACTATTCCAAAGCCTTTGATTGTGTGTATTGCCACAAACTGTAGAAAATTCTGAAAGAGATGGGAATACCAGACCACCTGACCTGCCTCTTGAGATACCTGTATGCAGGTCAGGAAGCAACAGTTAGAACTGGACATGGAACAGCAGACTGGTTCCAAATAGGAAAAGGAGAATGTCAAGGCTGTATATTGTCACCCTTCTTATTTAACTTATATGCAGAATACATGATGAGAAATGCTGGGCTGGAAGAAGCACAAGCTGGAATCAAGATTGCCTGGAGAAATATCAATAACTTTAGATATACAGATGACACCACTTTTATGGCAGAGAGCAAAGAAGTAAAGATCCTTTTGATGAAAGTGAATGAGGGCAGTGAAAAAGTTGGCTTAAAACACAACATTCAGAAAACTAAGGTTAAAGCATCTGGTCCCATCACTTCATGGCAAGTAATCAGGGAAACAATGGAAACAGTGACAGACTATGTTTTTTGTGGGGCTCCAAAATTACCGCAGATGGTGACTACAGCAATGAAATTAAAAGACACTTGCTCCTTGAAAGAAAAGCTGTGACCAACTTAGACAGCATATTAAAAAGCAGAGACATTCCTTTGTCAACAAAGATTCGTCTAGTCAAAGCTATGGTTTCTCCAGTAGTCATGTATGGATGTGAGAATTGAACTGTGAAGAAAGATGAGTGCCAGGCAAGAATTGATGCTTTTGGTGTGGTGTTGGAGAAGACTCTTGAGAGTCTCTTGGACTGCAGGAAGATCCAATCAGTTCATCCTAAAGGAAATCAGTCCTGAATATTCATTGAAAGGACTTATGCTGAAGCTAAATTCCAATATTTTGGCCACTTGATGTGAAGAGCTGACTCACTGGAAAAGACCCTGATGTTTGGAAAGATTGAAGGCAGGAGGAGAAGGAGATGACAGAGGATAAGATGTTTGGATGGCATCACAGACTTCACGGACATGAATTTAAGTAAACTCTGGGAGTTGGTGATGGACAGGGAGACCGACTGTGCTGCGGCTTATGGAGTTGCAAAGAGTTGGACACAACTGAGCAACTGAAATGAACTGAAATGAACTGAATGAACTAAGTCAGTAATTAAATCCTTTGTCAATTCCATTGACATTGCAGAAATTTTACCTTTCCATGATAAACAAAGTATAATGGCATCAGTAATCATTAACAGTGAAACCAAAAATAAGATGTTACAAAACATGCATTTTAAAAACCTGAAAATCAACACTTCTTTATATTTTTAATTAAATATGAATCACTTAGCGTTATATAATTTATTTTGTTGGGTGGAGTGTGTGCTTGACTACTTGCCACCCCAGTGCCTTAGCCCATCAGGGTTTCTGTTCATGGGATTTTCCAGACAAGAATACTGGAAAAGGTTGTCATTTCCTACTCCGGTGGATCTTCCCAACTCAGGTATCAAACCCATGTCTCTTGAGCCTCTTATATTGGCAGTCAGATTATTTACCACTGTGCCACATGGGAAGTCCATGGTTTGTTTTGCAGACATCTAATTTCAAAAAGTAATGAGTGTATTTGGTCTGTAATAAACAACTTATTTATAAGACAAGAGATGTTAGAACATAGTCTAGAGAGGAGCTTAGTGAAATATTAGTGCTTTGTGCAATGGCCCTCTTATCTGGAGAGGGGACACTTAAAATCCCCAACAGATAATCATAAGTCATAGCTTCTGTTCTAAACTATTTTCTGCTTATATTTTTTTCATATTCTCATAAAGCCAAAATATTTTAAGTCAGTTTCTCTGGATATTTGCTCTCAGAATGATTCTGGATTATACATATGTAATATATATGCATACATATATATAGTGGATATATATGTGTCCACATATATCTGGATTGTATATATATATATACACACACACACAAATATGTGTGTATACATGTTTTTGAATGTACCATTGTTTCATCTCAAATTATTTTCAGAAATGACCTAAACTTCTTGTCATGTTTCTACTTGTGTCATATGAGCCCATAGATATAAACAGTTTCATTAGTTCTGAAAGAAATTAAATACAACTTAATGAACTGTGATTTCTGCTTTCCATTGAGACAGATAGTTTTTTCTTGAACTTATATAGATCATATACACCTTTATGTTAAATATGTGGCCCCAAAATAACTCATTGAGGCTTTTCTGATAAACATATTTTCTTTTCTCAGTAAGGCACGTGGCAGCCTTTTTGCCTTAGGAACACTACTTTAGCCCCTCATTGTCCGTGTTCAACACTGAAATCACATACATGAGAAAGCACAACATAAAGAACATGGCATTGAATAGACAACAAAAAAGGAGTTGTTTACAGTATGGGGACTAAAACATAAAGGCATAATTGAACTTTGATAGCTGGGAATGTGTGCTTTGGTGACAAATTTTTCATCACTGTGTATGTCTGCCAGTGAACTTGGAAATGTTTGGAGTGTTCATTTAGGGGTTGCAAATAAATCTTAGCTACTAGATGACTTTTCAAATACAAAATCCACAAACAATAAGAATTTTAATTTAACCACCCTAAAATAACCCCTTTACTTCAGACATTATCTTCTGGCCAGCTTCTTGGCAACAACTCATTTGGTTTCCATCCTTATCATTTTTTCTATTCCAAGTGGAGCATAATACTATTGATGTTATTAGTCTTGACCAACTCTTTGTGATCCCATGGACTGTAGTCCACCACGCTCCTCTGTCCATGGAATTTTCCAGGCAAGAATACTGGAGTGATTTGCCATTTCCTTCTCCAAAGTGGAGTATGAATGTGTTTATAAGGTATGGAGTCTTTTCTGTCTAGTTCCCTTCATTTGTCAAATACAGTGAAGTTTCATAGCTCATTCACTTAAAAAAATAAACAACAAACTTTTCTTTTTTGATGGACTATAGCCCATTAACAATGTTGTGATAATTTCAGGTGCATAGCATAGTGATTAGGCGATATACATACATGTATCCATTCTCTCCCAAACACTCCTTTCACCCAGGCTGCCATTCCTTATTGAGCAGGGTTCCCTATGCTATTATGCTGTGTAGTTTTTCATTATATGGGTAAGGTACAGTTTGCTTATTCACTTATCTGTTGAAGGACATGTTGATTCCTTCCTGTTTTTAGGAATCATAAAAAATGCTATAACTACTCATATCCAAGTTTTGTGTGCACAAGTGTCTTTTAATTAGTTGGGTTAGTATGTAGGAGCTCAACTGACAGACTATATGTGTCTGTATCTAGCACTGATAGGAACTGCCAAGCTTTTCTAAAGTTGCTCTACCATCTTACATTCTCCTAGCAGTGAAGAAAACTCTGTCAGTGTGCATATTTGCTGGCATTTGAAATTGTCACTTCTTCGGGTTTTAGCCACTCAGATGTGAAGTGGTATCTTCTTGTGGTTTTAATTTGTATTTGATTTGCATATCAGGTTATGCTGAGAATCTGTTAATATGCTATGTGCCTTCAGTATACTTATTTGTATGAGTTCAGATTTTTAGATCATTTTAAATTGTAATTTTTGCTTTCCTTTGTTAAATTATGTTATTTGCTTTTCTGCATATGATTCCTTTATTCTTTGTAACATGTGCAATTATTTTCTTCTAATTGGTGATGTGCCCTTTCATTTTGGTAACAATATCTCTCACAGAGCAAATCTTTTGGTTTTCAATTTATCATCTTTTTTTCACCTTGTAAATTTGGTGTTATATCTAAAAACTCATAACTGGACCCCAAATCACATATTTTCTCATAATTTTTCTTTAGAATTTTTATAGTTTTGAACTTACCTTTAGGACTATATTTAAGTTGGAATCAATTTTTGTGTAAGATGTTAAGGTTTTCTTTGCTTTTTATGCATATAGAATCATCAAATTTGTCTAGTATCTTCTATTAAAAACACTATCTCTCTACAGTGAATTTTCCTTGTACTTTGGTCAAAAATAAATACATTTTATTTTTGTTCATCTGTGTGTTTTTTTTTTTTTTTGCTATCTTGTTTCTGTTGATTTGTATGTCTATTCTGTAGCTGATATCACTGTCTATTGATTACTTTACCTGTATTGAAATCAGGTGTTTTTTTCAAAAGTTTATTTTTCTATTATAGCACCTTTGTCCTTACATCTAAAATTTCTAAGAAGCTCTATTTTATATTGTAGTATAGTCAATTAATAATGTTGTGATAGTTTTAGGTGGACAGCAAAGAGATTCAGCCATACATTTATAGGCATCAATTCTCTCTCAAACTCCTATTTCAAGCAGGCTTCCATGTAACAGTGAGCAGAGTTCCCTGTGCTAGAAACAGTGTTCAAGTGCTTATAGAAAATGTTCTGGGTTTTTGACTGAGGTTGCATTGAATGAATAGATTAAATAAGGAATGTGAATGTTAATATGGAGCCCTTTCTTTGATTAATACTTGTCTCTCCAATGATTTAGAGCTTCTTTAATTACTTCAAGAGTGGTTTCTAGTTTACTATATGCAGATACTACATGTTTTATTAACTTATACCTACATACTTTCTTTACTGCTATAATAAGTGGTAGTATGTCCTTGATTTCACATTTCAGTTGTTCATTGTTGGTAGAAAGCTTTTGGGTCACAAAGTCATATCCAACTCTTTGTGACTCCATGGACTGTAACATGCTAAACTCCTCTCAAATTCATGTTCACTGAGTCTGTGATGTTATCTATTTTTCCCATCCTCTGGCTCCCCCTTCTCTTTTTGCCTTCAGTCTTTCCCAGCACTTGGATCTTTTCTAATAAGTCAACTTTTTACATCAGGTGGCCCAAGTATTGGAGATTCATCTTCAGCAACAGTCATTCCAGTGAATATTGATTTCCTTTAGATTTGACTGGTTTGATCTCCTTGTAGTCCAGGGTACTCTCAAGAGTCTACTCCAGCACTAAAATTCAAAGGCACCAATATTTCAGTGCTCAGCCTTCTTTATGATCCAATTCTCACATCTATACATTACTACTTAAAAACCCATAGCTTGACTATGTGGACCTTTATTGGAAAAGTGATATCATTGCTTTTTAACACACTATCTAAGTTTCTCATAACTTTCCTTCCAAGGAGCAAGTGTCTTAATTTGGTGGCTGCAGACACCATCCACAACAATTTTGAAGCTTAAGAAAACAAAATTTGTCACTTCTTCCACTTTGTCTCCTTCTATTTGTCACAGAGATGGGCCCAAGTGTCATGATCATAGTTTTTTGAATCTTGAGTTTCAGGCAAGTGTTTTCACTCTCCTCTTTACCCTCAACAAGAGACTTTTTATTTACTCTTCACTTCTGGCCACAAGAGTGGTGTCATCTACATATCTGTAGTTGTTGATATTTATCCTGGCAATCTTGAGTCCAGCTTATTATTCATCCAGCCCAGCACTTCACATGATGTGCTCTGCATATAAGTTAAGTAAGCAGGGTGACTATATACAGCCTTGACATACTCGTTTCTCAATTTTGAAACAGTCTGTTGTTCCATGTCTGGTTTTAACTGTTGCTTCTTGACCCACACACAGGTTTCTCAGGAGATAGGTAAAGTGGTCTGATACTCCTATCTCTTTAAGAATTTTCCATTGTTTGTTGTGATCCAGTCAAAGGCTTTAGCATAATCAATGAAGCAGAAGTAGATGCTTTTTTGGAATTCTTTTTTTTTTCCTCTCTCTCTCTCTCTCTATGATTCAATGAATGATGTAAATTTGCCCTCTGATTCATCTGCCTCTTTTAAAACCCAGCCTGTACATCTGGAAGTTTTGCTTCACCTACTAGTGAAGCCTAGCTTGAAGAATTTTGAGCATAATCTTAGTAGCATGTGGAATGAATGCAATCGTTTGATAGTCTGAACATCCTTTGGCATTGTCCTTTCTCAGGATAGGAAGGAAAATTAACTGTTTCCAATCCTGTGGCCATTATTGACTTTTCCAAATTTGCTAATATATTAAGTGTAGCACTTTAATGGTATCATGTTTTAGGTTTTTAAATGGCTCAGCTGGACTTTCATCACCTCTACTAGCTTTGTTTGTAGTATTGCTTTCTAAGGCCCACTTGACTTCACACTCCAAGATTTCCAACTCTACGTTAGTGATTACACCATCATGGTTATCCAGGTCATTATGACTTTTTTTATAAAAAAATTAATTGGAGGATAATTGCTTTATAATATTTTGTTGGTTTCTGCCATACATCATCATGTATCAGCCATATGTATACATATGTTTCCTCCCTCTTAAAGCTCCCTCCTCATACCCCAGCTTGTCACAGAGCACTAGACTTTTAACTCCCTGAATCATGCAGGAAATTTCCACTGACTATCTAATTTTACATATTGCCATATATGTGTTTCAATGCTTCTCTCTCAATTTGTTCCACTTGCTCCTTCCCCCCTGGGTCCACAAGTCTGTTCTCTACATCTGCATCCCCACTGTTGCCCTGCAAATAAGTTCATCAGTACTATCTTTCTGGATTCTATATATATTCATTAATAACCAAAATTTCTTTTCTGACTTACTTAGAATACTAGGCTCTGGGTTTACCCTCCTTATTAGAACTGATTCAAAATGGATTAAAGACCTAAATGTAAGCTGATAAACTATAAAACTCCTAGAGTAAAACATAGGCAAAAGACTCTTTGATGTAAATCACAGTAAGATCCTCTATGGCCCACCTCCTAGAATAATGAAAACCAAAGCAAAATTTAAAAATGGGACCTGATAAAATTTAAAAGCTTTTCCACAGCAATAAAATTATAAACAGGGTTAAAAGGCACCTCCCAGAATGTGGAAAAATAATCGCAAATTACACAACTGAAAGAGAATCTCCAAAATATACAAGCAGTACATGCAGCTCAATATCAGAAAAACAAACAGCCCAATCAAAAAGTGGGCAGAAGACCTAAACAGAGATTTCTTCAAAGAATACATATGGATGGCTGACAAACACCTGAAAAGATCCTCATCATCACTCTTTATCAGAAAAATGCAAATTAAAACTACAATGAGGTATCATCTTCTACAGGTCAGAATGGACATCATCAAAAAAAAAACTACAAACAGAAAATCTGGAGAGACCGTGAAGAAAAGGGAACACTCTTGCATTGATGATGGGAATAAATGTAAATTGATGCAGCCACTATGGAGAACAGTATAGAGATTCCTTAAAAAAATCTAGGAAAAAAATTACCATCAGTTCAGTTCAGTCACTCAGTCATGTCTCACTCTTTGCCAACCCATGGACTGCAGCAAGCCAGGCCTCCCTGTCCATCACCAACTCTCAGAGTTTACTCAAACTTATGTCCATTGAGTCAGTGATGCCATCCAACCATCTCATCCTCTGTCATCTCGTTCTCCCACCTTGCATCTTTCCCAACATCAGGGTCTTTTCAAAAGAGTCAGCTCCTCACATCAGGAGGCCAAAGTATTGGAGTTTCAGCTTCGACATCAGTCCTTCCAATGAATATTCAAGATTGATTTCCTTTAGGATGAACTGATTGGATATCCTTGCAGACCAAGGGACTCTTAAGAGTCTTCTCCAACACCACAGTTCAAAAGCATCAATTGTTCAGTGCTCTGCTTTCTTTATAGTCTAACTCTTGTATCCATACATGACTACTGGGAAAAACATAGACTTGACTAGACAGAACTTTGTTGGCAAAGTAATGTCTCTGATATTTAATATGCTGTCTAGGTTGATCATAACTTTCCTCCCAAGGAGTAAGTGTATTGTAAACTCATAGATACAATCACCATCTGCAGTGATTTTGGAACCCCCAAAAATAAAATCAGCCAATGTTTCCATTGTTTCTCCATCTATTTGCCATGAGGTGGTGGGGCTGGATGCCATGATCTTTGTTTTCTGAATGCTGAGGTATAAAGGAATTTTTTCATTTCCCTCTTTCCCTTTCATCAAGACACTCTTTAGTTCCTCTTCACTCTTGTCATCTGCATATCTGAGGTTATTGATATTTCTTCCAGAAATCTTGATTCCAGCTAGTGCTTCCTCCAACCCAGCGTTTCTCAATATATACTCTACATATAAGTTAAATAAGCAGGGTGATAATACAGAGCTTTGATGTACTCCTTTTCCTATTTGGAACCAGTCTGTTGTTCTATGTCCAGTTCTAACTGTTGCTTCCTGACCTACATACAGGTTTCTCAAGAGGCAGGCCAGGTGGTCTGGTGCTCCCATCTCTTTCAGAATTTTCCACAGTTTATTGTAATCAATATGGTCAAAGGCTGTGGTATAGTCAATAAAGCAGAAATTGATGTTTCTCTGGAACTCCCTTGCTTTTTCAATGATCCAGTGAATGTTGACAACTTGATCTTTGGTTCCTCCTCCATTTTTAAATCCAGCTTGATCATTTGGAAGTTCACAGTTCACATAATCTTGAAGCCTGGCTTGCAGAATTTTGAGCATTTCTTTACTAGCATGTGAGATAAGTGCAATTGTGCAGTAGGTTGAACAATTTTTGGCATTGTTTTTCTTAGGCATTGGAATGAAAATTGAATTTTTCGAGTCCTGTGGCCACTGCTGAGTTTTCCAAATTTGCTGGCATATTGAGTGCAGCACTTTCACAGTATCATCTTTCAGGATTAGAAATAGCTCAACTGGAATTCCATCACCTCCACTAGCTTTGTTCATAGTGACACTTCCTAAGGCCCACTTGACTTCACATTCCAGGATGTCTGGCTCTAGATGAGTGATCACACCATCATGAATTTCTGGGTCATGCAGGTCTTTTTCGTACAGTTCTTCTGTGTATTCTTGGAGAAGGAAATGGCAATCCACTCCAGTATTCTTGCCTGGAAATTCCCATGGACAGAGAAGCCTGGTAGGCTACAGTCCATGGGGTCACAAAGAGTCGGACGCGACTGAGCGACTTCACTTCACTTTCTGTGTATTCTTGCCACCTCTTCTCACTATCTTCTGCTTCTATTAGGTCCATACCATTTCTATCCTTTATTGAGCCCATCTTTGCATGAAATGTTCCCTTAGTATCTCTAATTTTTTTGAAGAGATCTCTAGTCTTTCCCATTCTATTGTTTTCCTCTATTTCTTTGCACTGATCACTGAGGAAGGCTTCTTATCTCTCCTTGTTATTCTTTGGAACTCTGCTTTCAAGTGGGTATATCTTTCCTTTTCTCCTTTGCTTTGGCTTCTCTTCACTTTACATGTATTTGTAAGGTCTCTCAGACAGCCGTTTTGCTTTTCCTTATTTCTTTTACTTGGGGATGGTCTTGCTCACTGCTCCTGCACAGTGTCATGAACCTTTGTCCATAGTTCATCAGGCACTCTGTCTATCAGATCTAGTCCTTTAAATCTATTTCTCACTTCCTCTGTATAATCGTTAGGGATTTGATTTAGGTCATACCTTAATGGTCCAGTGGTTTTCCCTACTTTCTTCAGTTTAAGTCTGAATTGGCAATAAGGAGTTCATGATTTGAGCCATACTCAGCCCCTGTCTTGTTTTTGCTGACTGTATAGAGCTTCTCCATCTTCAGCTGCAAAGAATATAACTAACTTGATTTTGGTATTGACCATCTGGTGATGTCCATGTGTAGAGTCTTCTCTTGTGTTGTTGGAAGACAGTGTTTGCTATATCCGGTGTGTTCTCTTGGCAGAACTCTATTAGTTTTTGCCCTGCTTCATTCTGTATTCCAAGGCCAAATTTGCCTGTTACTCCAGGTGTTTCTTGACTTCCTACTTTTTCATTCCTGTCCCCTATAATGAAAAGGACATCTGTTTTTGGGGCATTAGTTCTAGAAATTCTTGTAGGTCTTCACAAAACCATTCAACTGCAGCTTCTTCAGCATTACTGGTTGGGGTGTAGACTTGGATTACCGTGATATTGAGTGGTTTGCCTTGGAAACAAGCAGAGATCATTCTGTTATTTTTGATATTGCATCCAAGTACTGCATTTTGGACTTTTCTTGACTCCTATGGATACTCCATTTCTTCTAAGGGATTCTTGCCCAGTGTAGTAGATATAATGGTCATCTGAGTTAAATTCACCCACCAGTCCATTTTAATTTGCTGATTCCTAGAATGTCATTGTTCACTCTTGCCATCACCTGTTTGACCACTTCCAATTTGCCTGATTCATGGACCTATCATTCCAGGTTCCAATGCAATATTGCTCTTTATAGCATTGGGCCTTGCTTCTATCACCAGTCACATCCACAACTGGGTGTTGTTTTGGGTTTGGCTCTGTCTCTTTATTCTTTCTGGAGTTATTTCTCCACTGATCTCCAGTAGCATATAGGGAACCTAGCGACCTGGAGAGTTCATCTTTAAGTGTCCTATCTTTTTGCCCTTTCATACTGTTCATGGGGTTCTCAAGGCAAGAATATTGAAGTGGTTTGCCATTCCCTTCTCCAGTGAACCACATTTTGTCAGAATGCTCCACAATGACCCGTCCATCTTGGGTGGCCCTACAGGGCATGGCTCATAGTTTCACTGAATTAGATAAGGCTGTGGTCTATGTGATTAGTTTTGTGATCAACCAACTAACATGTTGGTTAGTTTTATAGGATTGTGTTTATCAGTCTGTCTGCCCTCTGATGGAGAATGATAAGAGGCTTATGGAAGCTTCCTGGTTCGAGAGACTGACTGAGGGGGCAAGTGGGTCTTGTTTTGACTGGTGTGGGGCCATACTTAGTAAATCGTTAATCCAATTTTCTCTTGATAGGTGGAGCTGTGTTCCCACCTTGCTATTTGAAGTGAAGAAGTGAAGTGAAGTCACTCAGTGTCTGACTCTTTGCAATCCCATGGACTACTGTGTACCAGACTCCTGTGTCCATGGAATTCTCCTGGCAAGAATACTGGAATGGGTTTCCATTTCCTTCCCCAGGGGATCTTCCCAACACAGGGGTCAAACCCAGGTCTGCACTGCAGGCAGACGTTTTACCAACTGAGCTACCAGGAGGGCCTCCCTACCCTGCTATTTACCTGGGACCAAACTATGATGGAGGTAATGAAGATGATGGTGACCTCCCTGAAAATATCTCTGCATGTACTGCTACATTCAGTGCCCCCAACCCTGAAGCAGGCCACCGTGAACCCATGCCTCCACCAGAAACTTTCAGACACACACAGGCAAGTCCAGGAACATCTCCTGTGTGGTCACTGCTCCTTTTTTCTGGGC
This sequence comes from Budorcas taxicolor, assembly GCF_023091745.1. Lineage (NCBI taxonomy): Eukaryota > Metazoa > Chordata > Mammalia > Artiodactyla > Bovidae > Budorcas > Budorcas taxicolor. Next base: position 78,849,704 of record NC_068910.1, read on the forward strand.
CCTGGTGCACAGGGTTCTGTCATCCCCTCCAAGAGTCCATTTCCCAGTCCCATGTAAGTTCTGGCAGCTCTATGGTGGGGTTAATGGTGACCTCCTCCAAGAGGGCTTATGCCATACCCAAGTCTGCTGCACCCAGAGCCTCTGTCCCTGTAGCAGACCACTGCCAACCTGTACCTTCACAGGAGACATTCAAATATTGTTCATTCTCAGTCTCTGTGGGGACCCTGTGTCCTGGTGCACACAAGGTTTGTTTGAGCCATCCTAACATCTCTGGCAGGAATGGCATTTGATTCTAAACACCAATTTGCCACTCCTACCATCTTGCTGTGGTTTCTCCTTTGCACTTGGTTGTGGGGTATCTCCTCACAGCTGCTCCAGTGCCTACCGTCTTGCAGGAGTTTCTCTGACCTTGGACGTGGGGTATCTCCACACGCCCAGTCCAGCAAAGCGTAGCCACCACTCCTGACCTTGGACAAGGGGTATCTCCTCACAGCTGCTGCTCCTGACCAAAGTACCATATGACCCAGTAATCCCACTATTGGACATATGCCCTGAGGAGATCATAATTGAAAAAAAAAAAAAAGTATCCTAATGTTCATGCAGCACTATTTACAATAGCTAGGACATGGAAGCATCCTAGGTGTCTATCAACAGATGAATGGATAAGTAAGTTGTGGTACATATATGCAGTGGAATAAGGAGACCATAAAAATAACTTTTTTAGTATAGTTCTGTGTAGTCTTGCCACCTCTTCTTAAAATATTCTTCTGTTGCTGCTGCTACAGCTGCTAAGTTGCTTCAGTTGTTCCGACTCTGTGCCGCCCCATAGACAGCAGCCCACCAGGCTCCCCCATCCGTTGGATTCTCCAAGCAAGAACAGTGGAGTGGGTTGCCATTGTCTTCTCCAATGCATGAAAGTGAAAAGTGAAAGTAAGTCACTCAGTCATGTCCAACTCTTAGCGACCCCATGGACTGTAGTCCACTAGGCTCCTCTGCCCATGGAATTTTCCAGGCAAGAGTACTGGCATGGAGTGCCATTGCCTTCTCCATTAGGTCCTTACTATTTCTGTCCTTTATCATGACCATTCTTACGTGGACTGTTCCTTTGATATTACCAATTTTCTTGAAAAATAGCTAGTCTTTCCATTTCTATTGTTTTCCTTTATTTCTTAGCATTGTTCACTTAAGAAGGCCTTCCTAGCTCTCTTTACTATTCTCTGTAACTCTGCATTCAGTTCAGTATATATTTTCCTTTATCACTTTTCTTTCACTTTTCTTCTTTCCTCAACTATTTGTAAAGTCTCCTCAGACAACCACTTGGTTTTCTTGCATTTCATTTTCTTTGGGATAGTTTTGGTCACTTCCCTGTGCACAGTGTTACAAACCTCTGCCCATAGTTCTCCAGGTACTCTGTCTACCAGACAGAAAAGCAATCATTTTTTGTATGTTGGTCATGTATCTTATGTTCTTTGCTTGCTTAATAGTTCTAGCAGTTCTATTGTAGATTGGTAGTTTTCTAAGTAAACAACATGTTTATGAACAGTGAGTTTTTTCCTTCCTTTCAAATAAGAATGATTTGATTACTTTTCTTTCCCTACCACCCTAACTGGTACTTCTCAAAAATTTTTGAAAGTTCTGGTGATAAAGAAGGGCATCCTAGTCTTATTCTGTCTTAACAGAGAAGTACTCATTCTCAGCATTAAGCATGGTGTATGTTTCCTGTTTCCACATATATCTATTTAATGTTAAAAAAGTGTATTATAATAGTTTGCTAGTGCTGCTGTAACGAAGTAATTTACCCTAAGCGGCTTAAACGACAGAAATGTATCATTTCACAGTTCTGAGAGTAGAATCTGAAATTAAGTTATTGGCAGAGTTAATTACTTTGAATGTGATGAGAGAAATATCTGTTCCAGGCCTGTCTCTTTGACTGGCAGATAGCTTCTGGGTTTCCATGGCGTTCTTTCCCCATGTAGGGAGACTAGTCATATGTGTAGGGAGACCAGAAAAGGAGCTCATCATACTCAAATACGATCTTTATGATTATAGCCACAATGACTCTTTGTTGTTGTTGTTGTTATACTAATGATATCATATGCATTTTTAAATTGAGAAGTTGAAATAATATATAATTCATATTAAAACTAGTATAAAAAGGCAAAAAGGTAGGACACTGAAAGATGGACTCCCAAGGTTGGTAGGTTCCCAATATGCTACTGGAAATCAGTGGAGAAATAATTCCAGAATGAATGAAGAAATGGAGCCAAAGCAAAAACAACACCCATTTGAGGATATGACTGGTGATGGAAGCAATGCTGTAAAGAGCAATATTGCATAGCAACCTGGAATGTTTGGTAGATGAATCAAGACAAATTGGAAGTGGTCAAACAGGAGATGGCAAGAGTGAACTTTGACATTTTAGGAATCAATGAACTAAAATGGACTGGAATGGCTGAATTTAACTCAGATGACCATTGTATCTACTACTGCGGCAAAGAATCACTTGAAAAAAAATGGGGTAGTCATCATAGTCAGCAAAAGAATCCAAAGTGCAATAATTGGGGATACAGTCTCAAAAAACAACAGAATGATCTCTGTTAATTTCCAAGATAAACCATTCAATAGCACGGTAATCCAAGCCTATGCCCCAATCAGTAATGCTGAAGAAGCTGAAGTTGAACGGTTCTGTGAAGATCTACAAGAATTTCTAGAACTAATACCCAAAAAAAAAGATGTCCTTTTCATTAGAGGGGACTGGAATACAAAAGTAGGAAGTCAAGAAACATCTGGAGGAACAGGCAAATTTGGCCTTGGAATACAGAATGAAGCAGGGCAAAGGCTAATAGAATTCTGCCAAGAGAATGCACTGGACATAGCAAACACCCATCTTAAAACAACACAAGAGAAGACTCTACACATGGACATCACTAGATGATCAACACCAAAATCAAGTTGATTATATTCTTTGCAACCAAAGATGGAGAATCTCTATACAGTCAGCAAAAACAAGACCAAGGGCTGACTGTGGCTCAGATCATGAACTCTTTTTTGCCAAATTCAAATTTAAATTTAAGAAAGTAGGGAAAACCACTAGATGATTGATGACACTTTCTTATTGCTTATTGGCCATTCATGTATTATTACCTTAGCAAAATACGTGTTTAAATCTTTGGCTGATATTTACTTTGTGGCTTTTTTCTGACTGAAGTAAAACGGAGAGAAAAAAAGTTGCAAACTAACATATTGATAATGATGTCCCTGGAATGGCATAGGAATGTCAATTCTAAACATGTAAATATCTTGCCATTACATGAAAAGTAACTCAAAGGAAAATAAAGCCTTCTTCATCCCATCGTTCTTATCTCCATCCCTCCCTTCTTCTGTCTCTCTCTATATATTTGTGTTTGTGTGTGCGTATATAGACATACTCATATGTACATGTATATATGCATGTACACACAAATATACACATATGCACACATATATGCGTATGGATATATAGGGCTAAACATTAAAAGTAAAATTGTGCTTAATTTTTATGAAGGGTGTTTCTTATAAACTGATTTAAAATGTATTTTATGCTTTATGTTAGCTACCTAAATATCTAATTTAAAACATATCTATCATTCATTGAAAGATTACAAATATCTCTTTGTCTTGCAAAAGGCCAATATTTTGAGTATATTTTCCATCAGAGATGGGAAATTAGTGAAAATTTTAGATAAGCATTTATAGTCATTGTTGAATAAAGAACAGAATTTAGTGAAACATAGTTAATTATGGGCATAGTCATAGTTGTCAGAATTCAGTTAAGCTATTACTGGCATTCTAATAAATATTAATGGTGATAAATTGGACATCTGTTCCTTCTGCTTAACCTAGAATTATATTAATTGAAAAGTATCATGCAAATATATCTGGACTTTCCTTTTGCTCAAAGGGTAAAGAATACGTTTGCAATGCAGGAAAGCTGGGTTCGATCACTGGATCAGAAATATCTCCTGGAGAAGGAAATGGCAATCTATTCCAGTATTCTCCATGAGAGAATCCCATGGACAGAGGAGACTGGCAGGTTACAGTCCATGGGGTCACAAAGAGTTGGACACAGCTAACTGACTAACACACATACAAATACATGGTTCTGAATACATTCAACAAATACCAAGATAATTTGTACCTGTGTTCCCAAAACAACATGTTTTCGAAGTAAAAGATATATCATTTTCATATCAAAGTCTATCTATCTGCTCAGGATTAACTGAACTTTTGGCAAATTAATTTAATGCGTGCCACATGACAGTTGTTTGAAGGAATATAATTTGGTTATTCACATCTTCTACGCCCCTTTTTCTGAACATAATTCTTTTTCAGTATTTTATATTCATTCAAAACACTCATAATTTCATGTAAAATAGCATACATTAATGCAAAATTAAATGTTAGAGTATTCATGCCATAGTGAATTTGAAAAACAGCCTAATTCCAACTTATATGATTTTGAGACAGAAATGTTTTAGTAAATGTTTTTAAAGAAAACTTTGTTATAATAGAGTTCCTGTAAGAAATGATGTCATAGTTATTGAGTGGATATTTCAAAACTTTCTATTATACAGCAAAGGAAACAAAAATTATGTTTGTATGTTCAATTCACTTCTTATAAAATAAGGAAGCAGTTCAAATGCCTCATTTTTTCTTTAACAACATATAGTTTGTCTTGGCAAATTTGCTTTTTGTTTGTTTGTTTTCCTTTGATATCTCCCTGTCTCATTTAATAGTGTCACCAGCCTTACAATTATTTATAGATCCAACATTGAAGTGATTATTTCTTTAGCACTTCTCTGAATATCCATCCCCATACAGTCAGCTGTAAAATTTCTAGATTTATCACCTGAACACATCATTTTTGCCCTTTCAGTCTCTCTCATATGAAATATTAACACTCTAGAAAAACCCTTAGTTAGAAATATTACCATGCAATTGAAAATATGAGTAGCACAGAGAATAGAAAACAAAGTAATTGAGGAAAGATAACAAAATGTAAAAGAGTGGTAAGGATGCTGTAGTCTTACTAGGCGTTTATATCTCCAGATACAGATACAAACCTGGGGTCCTTGACTGCGGAGATTGTAGTCTGTATTAGGAAATACCAGTGGACTCACGGAATACTATCGAACAATCAGGATACATGCACAAAAACAAAATGGCCATAAAAACAATTTTAAACACCTATTTCTAAGTATAATATCCCCATTACTGTAAACACCCAATAAATGTTAGTCAATTAAAAAAATTAAAACAGTATGTTTCAATGTGGATCTAGGTAGAAACATGCACTTCTTAAAGAATTAAAGGTTACATTATTTCTTTTGACTACACATAAATTCCATAGTTAGAATCTTAAAATACAAAAAAATTATGGATGCCTGTTTCATAAATCAACACATGAAAATAAAATAAATTTATATTTTTTATTAAAATAAAAGTTTCTCTGGAACATTATGCAAATTCAACTATCAGCTGAAAACTAATGCACAACATGATTTGTGAGCTAAGTTTTATTTGAGGCAAAATGAGGAACTTAGCCCAAGAGACAGCATTTCAGATAGCTCTAAGAAACTGCTCCAAAGAGGTAAAACGAAAGTGAAGTGGCTCAGCTGTGTCCTACTCTTTGTGACCCCGTGGACTATACAGTCCACGGAATTCTCCAGGCCAGAATACTGGAGTGGGTAGCCTTTCCCTACTCCAGGGGATCTTCCCAACCCAGGGATCAAACCCAAATCTTCCGCATTGCAGGCAGATTCTATATGAGCTGAGCCACAAGGGAAGCCCATGAATACTGGATTGGGTAGCTTATCCTTTCTCCAGCAGATGTTTCCAACCTAGGAGTTGAACCGGAGTCTCCTGCATTGCAAGCAGATTGTTTAACACATGAGCTATCAAGGAAGGCCCCAAAGAGGTAGGGGAAGGCCAATATATGTGATTTTGGTGAAGGGAGAGTACATAAAATCAAGCACATCATTTTGCAGAAGATTTCTGTTAGTCATGAGGAGCAAAGGCCACTGTGAAGAAATTTAATTGTTTTGTAGATATGAGGAGATGCAAGAATTGGGCTCATAAAATCAACTCCTGAAAATATTTAACTATCTACCCTGTTTTGCCAGTTTTTCCAGAGCAGGAGTGCCTCATTCTTGATTTCCACCGTGAACTCCCTTCATGACATGAACCTGAGGTTTAATTATAGCAAAGGTAGATGGTTAGTTTATTTGTAGTTGACACTACCTATAAACTCGAGAAGGCAATGGCAACCCACTCCAGTACTTTTACCTGGAAAATCCCATGGATGGAGGAGCCTGGTAGGCTGCAGTCCATGGGGTTGCTAAGAGTCGGACACGACTGAGAGACTTCACTTTCACTTTTCACTTTCATGCATTGGAGAAGGCAATGGCAACCCATTCCAGTGTTCTTGCCTGGAGAATCCCAGGGACGGGGGAGCCTGGTGGGCTGCCATCTATGGGGTCGCACAGGGTCGGTCACGACTGAAGCAAATTAGCAGCAGAAGCAGCAGCAGCAGCTACATATAAAGAATCATTGACTATTTTTTTTTTTTTTAAGAAAACAGTGTTTTTTGCTAGGTCTCTACTCACTGTGCTATATTTGATCTACACATGATAATTACAGTCTTTATTCTGGCATTAGAGTAAAGTTACTTATGCACAGATTGGACCTGTAACTCTAAATCTTTGAGAAATTTGTCATGGTGAGTTGAAAAGGATCACAAAACAAATGTACTGATACTCAATTTTAAAATATTGTAAACTCTTAGGCTGGTTCTATGATAGACTAACTATTCAGTTATACATTCTGTTAGAAATCTAGCATGTCCTTGTTAATAGGAGCCAACAAAATCAATAATGCATTCATCCATATGTTAGGTAGTTAGAATAGGAAAAAGGAGCCCAGAATGGTGGTGGCTAAAAGACAAAGGGAAAAGCCTGTAAAAATAGAACAAAGGCAGGTCTGAGGACCAGAGTGGTCAGGAACTCAGGTGAAGCAAACAGACTCCTGGTTACCCCAGTTTACATAGGGCAGGCTCAGGGGGAGGAAGGAAAACAACAACAACAACAACAAACATATAAAAAGAGGAGCCAAAATTGAGCCAGCGGCCTCTCTTCTTTATGCGTCTTTTGGGTCAGCACGCCCTCATGCCTCTAGGATGCATTTTCCTTTACTTTCTAAACAAAACTGAACTGTAATGCTGGCCTGATGTCACTTCAAATTTTTGTTGTGATGAGACAGAACTGAAGAAATTACACACTCCCCCGACACATGCATGCACATGTACATTAAACTAAAAGTAGTCTTTTGAGAAACAAGAAAGAAGAAAACTATTTTACTCACATTTGTTTCTCTTCCTAAAACTGTGAAATTGGTGCATGCTGTGCCCCAAACCATGGCTTTTTTAGAACTCTAGGAAGCTTTCATTATGAACTGTAGCAGTGGGAGTTCTGACAATTTGACAAACTGTTGATAAACTACCAAGTTGTTTAATATGTCTGTAAACATTCTTCAGCATCCTGCATCTCACTTTCTCTTTATCATGATATAATCTGTTTCCCTATGAAAATAAGTTGCTTTAGTTTAGCTCAAAAAATTATTCACAGACTATCATTTTTCATTGATCATTGAACTCCCTCTCAATATGAGATAAGCTTATTATAATGCATTTATCATGTAAAATGGAGATACTTAATAATTTGGCACACATTTGTATATGTATTAAACCCATAGTCTCACTTTGAGTACAAAAATGATGAGAAGAATGATTCTTAAGAAGAAAAAATGACAATTGTTTATTTTGCATTCCTCATGATGTCTATATTTTTACAGAATGTTGATTCTTATGTTAGGTGACATGTGAAAATCATGTGTGAACTTTTTAACATATTGATACTCTGGGCACGCTTACAATACTTATGTAATTATTTTGTAAAGATATCTATCTAGTATCCTTGATATTATGCTATTGTGTACAGTTATTGTCAGAAGTTAATTGGTTGAATTTCAAATGGGGGGAAACTTTTTGGGATATATTTAAAAATATTTTTTATGATATAATATGTGAGTGGGCCTCCCTGGTAGTGCTAGGGGTAAAAAATCTGCTTGCCAATGGAGGAGACTCAGGAGATGTGGGTTCAATATGTGTTATATCATATATCATCTGAAATACTTTTTAATGAAAAATCGTCATATTTGGCAGATGGATATATTTTAGCAGGCATTATTAAATTTGTTTTTTTTCTCTCTGTTAAAATGCCCAATTTTCTGAATTAAATACATTTATTTCAGTGTTTATCAAGTTAGTCTTCATCAAATCTGAGATGTACTGCTTGATGTGATATAAAAATAAGATGGATACAATAAATATATGGCTAATAAAACATAGGCTTAACGTACACAATTCTACTTGTTATCCTAACCATTTATGCAAGTTCATAAGAATATTGAACTTAGAAAAAAGGAGAGGTTTGACTCAAGCCCATTTGAAATGTCACTGCTAATCTCTCTGTGCCAGTCCTCATCAAGGCTGACCTTCCTGATTGCCTGTTACAGCTTGACATAAATTCAGTGCAACCTCCCCAACGCTATAATTGACCTTTGAGCACAGTGTAGTCATGATCCTTTTAGTGATCTAATAATTCCATGACAGGAATGTCATTTATTTGTCTCAATAATTACTATGAAGTTTTTGTATTGTGTGTATGTTTAGAACATGTTGAATAAGACTAGTCTTATATTTCATCCAAACTGTATTATATTATTTAATGATAATATTTTAATGCATTATTTTAAAATAAAGAACATTTGTTTTTTCATTTCTACAGATAAGGCAAAATGAGAAGGCATACACATATCTCATACTCTTATCTATTGTATATATATGGTAAGAACACTTAAGATCTACTTCAATAGTTATTTAAGTGACCAATTTCAGTATTGTTAATTATAGGCATAATATTGTATGGTGTGTTTGTAGAATTTAATTATGTGTTATAACTGAATAGCTAGCCCCCAGCCTCTTCCATTATACATTATTTCTATGAGCTCAGCTTTTTAAGATTCCATGTATAGGTGAAATCATACAGCATTTGTATTTCTCTCTTTAAATTATTTTATTTGCATTTTACTTCAAAGTCTATGCATGCTGACACAGATGGCAAAATTTCCTTCCTTTTTATGGCTGAAAAGCGTTCCCTTGTGTATCTATACAACATTCCTTTCTCCATTCATCTATTGATACTTACATTGTTTTTTTGTCTTGGCTATTAAGAATTATGTTGCAATTAACATGGGTATCCAGATATATTTTTATAAGTTCTTTCATCCATATTTTGTGGTTTTCACTCAGACAAGGAGAGAAAAATTAGTACACTGAAATCCATGAAAGGATGTAGAATTTTGTTAAGTGACTTTTCTGTGTCTATTAAGATATTCATATAATTTTTATCCTTTATTCTGTTAATGTATCGTACCACATATATAAAAGTTAATTTGCAAATTCTAAACCAGATCAACATCCCAAAGAAATATCCCACTTGGCCATGGTGTATACGGTTAATGTACTGTTGAATTCAGTTTACTAGTAGTGTGTTGGAGATTTTTTCATCTGCATACATCAAGATATTAGCCTGTAGTTTACTTTTCTTTTCTTTTTTTAAGTTTTCCTGCAGTGTCTTTGCCTGGCTTTATTAATTGGATATAATGCCTTGTATAATTTTGGGAGTATTTGTCTTTCTTCTTTTCTTGAAAGAATTGAGAAGCATTGGCCTTAATTCTTTAAATGTTTGGTAAAATTCTCATGTTAAACCATCCAGTCCTCCTGGGCTTTTCTTTGTTTTTGGAATTTTTGATCACTGATTCAATCTCCACTTTAGTTGTCAGTTCAGTTCAATTCAGTTCAGCAGCTCAGTAGTGCCCAACTCTTTGTGACCCCATGAATCTCAGCATGCCAGGCCTCCCTGTCCATCACCATATCCCGGGATTCACCTAGACTCAAGTCCATCGAGTCAGTGATGCTATCCAGCCATCTCGTCCTCTGTTGTTCCCTTTTCCTCCTGCCCCCAATCCCTCCCAGCATCAGAGTGTTTTCCAATGAGTCAACACTTTGCATGAGGTGACCAAAGTACTGGAGTTTCAGCTTTAGCATCATTCCTTCCAAAGAACACCCAAGGCTGATCTTCTTTATTATTATTTTTTTAATTTTTAATTTTTTTTTTAGTTTTTTATTTTTTTGAATTTTAAAATCTTTAATTCTTACATGTGTTCCCAAACATGAACCCCCCTCCCACCTCCCTCCCCATAACATCTCTGTGTGTCATCCCCATGCACCAGACCCAAGCATGCTGTATCCTGCATCAGACATAGACTGGCGATTCATTCCAGGGATGCAAGGATTCTTCAATATCTGCAAATCAATCAATGTAATTCACCACATTAACAAATTGAAAAATAAAAACCATATGATTATCTCAATAGATGCAGAGAAGGCCTTTGACAAAATTCAACATCCATTTATGATAAAAACTCTCCAGAAAGCAGGAATAGAAGGAACATACCTCAACATAATAAAAGCTATATATGACAAACCCACAGCAAACATTATCCTCAATGGTGAAAAATTGAAAGCATTTCCCCTAAAGTTAGGAACAAGACAAGGGTGTCCACTTTCACTGCTACTATTCAACATAGTTCTGGAAGTTTTGGCCACAGCAATCAGAGCAGAAAAAGAAATAAAAGGAATCCAAATTGGAAAAGAAGAAGTAAAACTCTCACTGTTTGCAGATGACATGATCCTCTACATGGAAAACCCTAAAGACTCCACCAGAAAATTACAAGAGCTCATCAATGAATATAGTAAAGTTGCAGGATATAAAATCAACACTCAGAAATCCTTTGCATTCCTATACACTAATAATGAGAAAGTAGAAAAAGAAACAATTCCATTCACCATTGCAACGAAAAGAATAAAATACTTAGGAATGATCTTCTTTAGAATGGACTGGTTCGATCTCCTTGCACTCCAAGGGACTCTCAAGAATCTTCTCCAACATCGCAGTTCAAAAGCTTCAATTTTTTGGCACTCAGCTTTTTTCACAGTCCAAATCTTGCATCCATACATGACCACTGAAAAAAACCATAGCCTTGACTAAATGGACCTTTGTTGGCAAAGTCATGTCTCTGCTTTTGAATATACTATCTAGGTTGGTAGTAACTTTTCTTCCAAGGAGTAAGAATCTTTTAATTTCATGGCTACAATCATCTGCAATGATTTCGGAGCCCAAAAAGATAATGTCTGACACTGTTTCCCCATCTGTTTCCCATGAAGTGATGGGACCAGATGCCATGATCTTCGTTTTCTGAATGTTGAGCTTTAAGCCAACTTTTTCACTCTCCCCTTTCACTTTCATCAAGAGGCTTTTTAGTTCCTCTTCACTTTCTGCCATAAGGGTGGTGTCATCTGCATGCCTGAGGTTATTGATATTTCACCCGGCAATCTTGATTCCAGCATGTGTTTCTTCCAGCCCAGTGTTTCTCATGATGTACTCTACATATAAGTTAAATAAGCAGGGTGACAATATATAGCCTTGACACACTCCTTTCTTGTTTGGAACCAGTCTGTTGTTCCATGTCCAGTTCTAACTGTTGCTTCCTGACCTGCATACAGGTTTCTCAAAAGGCAGGTCAGGTGGTCTGGTATTCCCATCTCTTTCAGAATTTTCCACAGTTTATTGTGATCCACACAGTCAAAGGCTTTGGCATTGTCAATAAAGCAGAAATATATGTTTTTTTGGAACTCTTTTGCTTTTTGTAGGTCTATTCAAATCTTCTATTTATTCATAATTTAGTCTTGGTAGGGTGTATGTTTCTAGGAACTTATCCATCTCTTACAGGTTTTCCATTTTGGGGTATGTGATCATTGTATTCTCTTTTAATGCTGTGCATTTCTGTGTTATCAGCTATAATTTCCCATTTTTCACTACTGATTTTGCATATTTTCTTTTTTTTTCTCAATGAATCTAGCTAAAGGTTTGCCAATTTTGTTTCTTTTTCAAGTAAAAAATCTTAGTTCTATTGATTTTTCTATTCCCTATTTTATTTCTGCTTTAATATTTATTTTTCTTTCTGCTAATTTTGACCTTATTTCTTCTTCTTTTTTCTACTTCCTTGAAGTGTAAATTTAAATTGTTTGAGATGTACTTTAAAAAAAAAATTATGAAGATGTTAGTCACAATAAACTGCCCTCTTAATGTAAATTTTGCCACTTCACACCAGTTTTTGGTATGTCTTGTTACTCTTTTTATTTATCCAGAGATAGTTTCTAATTTTCATTTTGATCTACTGATTGCTCAAGAGAGTGTTATTTAAGTTTCACCTATATGAATTTTCCAATATTTCTTATAAAATTTATATCTAGCTTCATTACACTGTGGTCAGCCAAGATACTTGATATAATTTCAATCTTCTTATTTTTTAAATAAATATTTTATGACCTAATGTGATTTATCGGGAGAATGATATGTGCTCACTTGTGAAAATCTGCATTCTATTTTAGTGAAATATTCTGTATATGCCTGTTAAGTTTACTTTATCTATGTTATTGTTCAAATCCACTATATACTTAAAGATTTTTTGCTTGCACATTCTATATTGGAAGTCAGATAAAAATATCTCCTACTATTACTGTCTTTCTCCCTTCAATTCTGTTGATGTTTGCTTTATATATTTCAGTTCAGTCGCTCAGTCATGTCCGACTCTTTGTGACCCCATGAACTGCAGCACACCAGGCCTCCCTGTCCATCACAAACTCCCAGAGTCCACCCAAACCCATGTCCATCAAGTCAGTAATGCCATCGAACCATCTTATCCGCTGTCATCCCCTTCTTCTCCTGCCCTCAGTCTATCCCAGCATCAGGGTCTTTTCAAATGAGTCAGCTGTTTGTATCAGATGGCGAAAGTATTGGAGTTCCAGCTTCAACATCAGTCCCTCCAATGAACACTAAGGACTGATTTCCTTTAGGATGGACTGGTTGGATTTCCTTGCAGTCCAAGGGACCCTCAAGAGTCTTCTCCAACACCACAGTTCAAAAGCATCAATTCTTCAGCACTCAACTTTCTTTATAGTCCAACTCTCACATCCATACATGACCACTGGAAAAATCATAGCCTTGACTCGATGGACCTTTGTTGGCAAAGTAATGTTTCTGCTTTTTAATATGCCGTCTAGCTTGGTATTAACTTTCCTTCCAAGGAGTAAGTGTCTTTTAATTAAATGGCTGCAATCACCATCTGCAGTGATTTTGGGGCCCCCAAAAATAAAGTCCGCCACTGTTTCCAATACTTCCCCATATATTTGCTATGAATCGATGGGACCAGATGCCATGATCTTCGTTTTCTGAATGTTGAGCTTTAAGCCAGCTTTTTCACTCTTCTCTTTTACATTCATCAAGAGGCTCTGTAGTGTTTCTTCAGTTTCTGCCATAAGGGTGGCGTCTGCATATCTGAGGTGATTGATATTTCTCCCAGCAATCTTGATTCCAGCTTGTGCTTCTTTCAGCCCAGCGTTTCTCATGATGCAATCTGTATAGAAGTTAAATAAGCAGGGTGACAATATACAGCCTTGACGTATTCCTTTTCAGTGCTGTGATTTTGGATGTATATATGTTTATAGTTATATCCTTCTGATGAATGGATTCTTCTATCATAAAATGATGATTATCTCCTGACAGTTTTTGGTTTAATCTATTTTGTCTTTTATAATTTCACCAACCCTGATCACTTTTTACTAGGTTTGTATGGGGTATCTTTTTATATCCCTTCACTTTTAGTATATGCATGTCCTTCAATCTAAAATGAATGTCTGGTAAACAGCATCAGTTCAGTTCAGTTCAGTTTCTCAGTTGTGTTTGAAACTTTGTGACCCCATGAATCGCAGCATGCCAGGCCTCCCTGTCCATTACCAACACCCAGAGTTCACTCAGACTTACATCCATCGAGTCCGTGATGCCATCCAGCCATCTCATCCTCGGTCGTCCCCTTCTCTTCTTGTCCCAATCCCTCCCAGCATCAGGGTCTTTTCCAATGAGTCAACTCTGCACATGAGGTGGCCAAAGTATTGGAGCTTCAGCTTTAGCATCAGTCCTTCCAAAGAACACCCAGGACTGATCTCCTTTAGAATGGACTAGTTGGATCTCCTTGCAGTCCAAGGGACTCTCAAGAGTCTTCTCCAACACCACAGTTCAAAAGCATCAATTCTTAGGTGCTCAGGTTTCTTCATAGTCCAAATCTCACTTCCATACATGACAAGTGGAAAAACCATAGCCTGGACTAAATGGACCTTTGTTGGCAAAGTAATGTGTCTGCTTTTGAATATGCCATCTAGGTTGATCATAACTTTCCATCCAAGGAGTAAGTGTCTTTTAATTTCATGGCTGCAATCACCATCTGCAGTGATTTTGGAGGCCGCCCCCACCAAATAAATAAATAAATAAATAAATAAATAAAGTCCGACACTCTTTCTCCATTTATTTGCCATGAAGTGATGGGACCAGATGCCATGATCTGTTTTCTGAATGCTGAGCTTTAAGCCAACTTTTTCACTCTCCTCTTTCACTTTCATCAAGAGACTCTTTGGTTCTTCTTCACTTTCTGCCATAAGGGTGGTGTCATCTTCATATCTGAGGTTATTGATATTTCACCCAGCAATCTTGATTCCAGCTTGTACTTCTTCCAGCCCAGCATTTCTCATGGTGTACTCTGCATCAAAGTTAAATAAGCAGGGTGACAATATACAGCCTTGACGTACTCCTTTTCCTGTTTGGAACCAGTCTGTTGTTCCATGTCCAGTTCTAACTGTTGCTTCCTGATCTGCATATAGGTTTCTCAAGAGGCAGGTCAGGTGGTCTGCTATTCCCATCTCTTCCAGAATTTTCCACAGTTTATTGTGATCCACACAGTCAAAGGCTTTGGCATAGTCAATAAAGCAGAAATAGATTTTTTTTTCTGGAACTTTTTTGCTTTTTCCGTGATCCAGCAGATGTTGGCAATTTGATCTGGTTCCTCTGCCTTTTCTAAAACCAGCTTGAACATCTGAAAGTTCACAGTTCATGTATTGCTGAAGCCTGGCTTGGATAATTTTACACATTACTTTACTAGCGTGTGAGATGAATGCAATTGTGCAGTAGTTTGAGCAGTCTTTGGCATTGCCTTTTTTGGGGATTGGAATGAAAACTGACCTTTTCCAGTCCTGTGGCAACTGCTGAGTTTTCCAAATTTGCTGGCATATTTATTGCACTACTTTCACAGCATAGAGAAGTTATTTTTTATCAGTTCAGTCACTTTGTCTTTTGATAGAGACATTTAATCCATTTCTGTTTGAAGTTATTATTTATAGGAAAGGAATTACTATTGCCATTTTGTTATTTTTCCTTCTATCTTGTAGGATATTTGTATTCATTTCTTCTCTTGCGGTCTTCTTTTTTTTTTTTTTTTTTCTTTTTTTAATCTTTCTCTTTCTTGTAACTACATCCTTTGACTCCTTTCTCATTTTCTGTTTTGTTATCATCTTCATGTATTTTCTCTTTGGTTACCACGGGGTGTATGTAAAATATCTTTAAATTATAGCTGTCTATTTTAAACTGATAATAACTGAAATTACATGCAGGAAAATAACTCCCAGTAAAATATATACCTATAACTATATTTTAATGTGTTTGAGGGAAATTTAACATATATTCATTCAGCTTTACTCTTAAAATATTTTGTTAAAAAATTTTAAGACTATATTCAAATGTCTACAAGCAATAAGTGCTGGAGAGGGTGTGGAGAAAAGGGAACCCTCTTACACTGTTGATGGGAATGCAAACTAGTACAGCCACTATGGAGAATAGTGTGGAGATTCCTTACAAAACTGGAAATAGAACCGCTTTATGACCCAACAATCCCACTGCTGGGCATACACACCGAGGAAACCAGAATTGAAAGAGACACCTGTACCCCAATGTTCATCACATCACTGTTTATAATAGCCAGGACATGGAAGCAACCTAGATGTCAATCAGCAGATGAATGGAAAAGAAAGCTGTGGTACATATACACAATGGAGCATTACTCAGCCATTAAAAAGAATACATTTGAATCAGTTCTAATGAGGTGGATGAAACTGGAGCCTATTATACAGAGTGAAGTAAGCCAGAAAGAAAAACACCAATGCAGTATACTAACACATATATATGGAATTTAGAAAGATGGTAATTTAACCCTATATGCGAGACAGCAGAAGAGACACAGATGTAAAGAACAGACTTTTGGACTCTGTGGGAGAGGGAGAGGGTGGGATGATTTGGAAGAATGACATTGAAGATACAGGATACAGGATGCTTGGGGCTGGTGCAGTGGGATGACACAGAGAGATGATATGGGGAGGGTGATGGAAGGGGGGTTCAGGGTTGGGAATTCATGTACACCTATGGTGGATTCATGTCAATGTATGGCAAAACCAATACAGTATTGTAAAGTAAAAAAATAAAATAAAAAAAAAAGACTATATTCAAGCAACAAATTTTAAGGCAGAAAATAGATTCTGTTCTCCTCTGTGTTAAAATGTGAGAACAAACTTGCCACAAAGTTTTGTTGTTTTCATCGTATAGTCTTACACTTGTTTCTTAGCAAATAGCATCATAATTTAAATAGCACTAACATAGTAAAGAAAAGTGTCTGATTAAGGTTACAGTTAGACACTAAAGTGTAATATGTATAAGAAGAAAATATGCTATGCTTCCTGTATGTAATGTCAGTCACTAATACTATCAGTTACAGATTTAAACAAGTGTTGATGGTGAGAAACATGGGAAACCTTATAGACTGTTTGCAAAGCTGAGGAGAACATTGTGCTTCCATCTTAGCTAGTCAGTACATCAATTTCTATATATATATATCTGAATATCTGTACTATGGGTTTGACTAGAATTCCTCTTTGTCAGTTGTGTTTGAAGGCTGTATTGCTTTTCAGGAAAAGTGGCCCTAAAATCCTCCTAAATTCTGTAGAAAAAAAGAAAAGAAATAGTACAACAAATTGGAGCATCAATCAAAGGGTTCCTCACACCACCTTCTCTAAGGTGTTGCTAACACCTCAGTCACAAGACTATTTTAAGGTTAAATTGGATGTTATCTATAATGTTAATACAGAACACAAACATCATTTCTATATTGCTTTCCTGGAGAATACTTTTTGCTCTAGTTTTACAGGAACCCTGGTTAAGAGTGGGGTAGGGTTTGTGAGGCTAGAGTCAGAAACAGACACAATATCTAGTTGTATGCAGAAATAGAACTCAAACCATTTAGAACTAGAATGTATAATGTCCAGAACCTTTTGGAAGTTATCTGCCTGCTAAATTATCTAGAATTTTTCTTACCACTCACACACCCTCTAGATAATAAGAAATATTATGTGATACTGGTTAGTGTCTCTTGAGGCCAATATAAGAAAGATAAGAGCTTTCTTCTCTTTCACAGAATGGCTGTGAAAGTGTGATGGTTGAACACAGGAATAGCTGAAGAATTAAAAAGCTCTGAAAGGCAGTATGTAAGAGAATGTCCCAGAGTCTGGAAATATATTTTTAAAGAACTCAGTCAAACATAGCTCTACAAAATGCCTTCCTTATAGGATTTGTGGATAATCCTAGAATATCTAAAGCACATTCCTGGTGAGGAAAATATATGTAAAATCTCTTATATTAAACACTCATAACTGTGAAAATGACTTTCTTATGGAAATACTCCTTCTTTTTAATCTATTCAAAATGTCCACTTATCTAATCGCAAGATTGCTCACATAATTCAATGTGACAATAATTTTATGCATTTCATATATGGACATATGACATCTGCTTGCCAGATAAATGCCCATAAAATCAATCTTCTATGCCTTTAAGTCATTTATACAAGCTATCACTTTATAAAACTGCAATTTTTTTATGTTCACGTGTGTTCTAAATAAAATACAATCAATCCATGAAGAAATGTTAGTTTTCAATTATGATACTCTTTGTTTGATGTTTAGGCTAAATGCCAGACATATACTGAAGAAAAAAATCTGCTTTCCTTATTCATTTTTTTAAAAATATGCTTTACTAGATCAATAATATTTAAAGAATTAAAAAGCTCTGAAAGGCAGTAACTAAGAGTAGGGCCCAAAGTCTGGAAATATATTTAAGAACTCAGTCAAACATAGCTCTACAAAATCCCTTACATATAGTATTTGTTGTGAGAAGTTATATATGAAGGTTATATAGAAGTGTGCCTTAAATTTAGTAAGAGTAATATAATATTTAGTAATTCTCACATCCATTTACCAGTAACGATGTCTTAAACTGGCTTTGAATTAGTATGTCCAGTTTCAGAGGACTGCATAAAGTAATGATTTTCATGATGCAGATTATAATCTAATGGTTATTAAGGCAAATTACAATCTGTTTTTAAAAATATGTATTGAATAGGATGAAAAATTATATGTGTTTATTAAAGTAAAGGTAGTGATTATTTTTCTCCAGTTTTATTAATATATAATTTACATAGAGTACTGTATAAGTTTAAGGTGTACAACATAGTAATTTGATTTGTGATAGTCATTTCATGAAGTATATAACAAGTTGGTATGTAGTCGTTCCTAATAATCTCTTATGACATTTTTTATTTCTATGTGGTCTGCTGTAACTTATTTATTTCAGATTTTATTTTATTTATGTGGGTCCTCCATTTTTTTCCTGGTGAATCTGGCTAAAGATTCATCAAACTTTTTTTGTAAGAAAACACTTTCAGTAATATCTGTTATCTTCTAAATGTACCTTGCATCCTTCCCTTCTTGCCATCATTGGTGTAATCCCTGTACTTCCTCTCAGTTGTTCAGTTTTCTGATTTAAAAAACATGAACAAAAGAATCTTCAAGCCTCCACTGAAGCCTTATTCCTTCCTTCTGTGATCCTTTAATTATCTAGCCATTGTCATGTTTTCTCCTCTGAATTCTTTACATAGTAGTATATCATATTAATATAGCTGCAGACTTCAGATTATGATTAATTTTAATTGAAGTTGAATTTGTTTACATATATATAGAGAGAGATCTGTGAATAATAGTTATTTATGCTAAATAATATATATGTATGTCATATTTCCCATATTTAATATAACTATTATTCATTTTTTGAACTCTGGTGTTACCTAGTGCCCTGCTTGTATGAAACAATCAATGATTATTTAAATGTTATTTTCTAATTTTCGATAATCTGACCATTGATCATGATCCTTTAAAAAGAGATTCCTGAACAGACCAACACATGAAATCAAAATTTTCACAAGAATGTCTGTTTACAGCTAATACTTCAGGTGAATTTGAGGGAGAGAAAGGCTAGAATACACTTGATAATTATTATTCTTCCATCCCAGTCAATTTATATTCTGCTCTCCTTACTCTAAGTTTATTTGCTCTTTTATTAATAAAGAGCATGCTTATCTTTATAAAGATAAACCTATACAGATATTTTTATTTATAAAGATGTAAATAAATTTATAAAGATATTTAAAGATAAGCATCACATGTGATGCCCTGGTTTTCTAAATAAATTTGCATGATATCTTAATATTACTGTGATAATAGCAATAAATAGCTTACTAGAAGATAAAAGAAAAACAAGATTTCACATAATATTTTCATTTTAGATATTCTTGTTTTATCACATTATATGATGATATAAATTAAACAGCAGGGATTTGTTAAAAAAAGACACTGAATTTAATACATTTGAGTTCAAATTAATGAAAATTGCATTAGACATTTCATTATACTGAGTATATTTAGTCCTTTCAAACTACCCATTAAAAAGAGTATGTTTAATCAGTTTTGTCTTTCTCAGTTTTATAAAAACCTTAAAACAAAAATTTTTTTAAGAAATGAAATAATAAGTATCTGTACAGAATAGTCTAGACTGCTAGATACCATGCATTGCTTCTGAAATGCTTCAGCTCAACCTATACAAGGAAGCACTCCTCAGGCTTGAAAGAACATTAGTTAAATCTAGTGTGACCTCATCTGTCAAAATGATATCTCAGTTACATAAAAACTTTCATCTACATCAGGAATCCATTAATCACTGATCCCAAATAACAGAGCTAACGGATAGCTGAATCTCTGCCTGGAATTAGGATTGGCTTATAGGGCTGACTAAGCAAGGATAGTAAACTGAATAGAACTACAAATAAGATAATGGTTACAACACAGACAGCATAGACAAAACAGTAATAGCTGAAATATTACTATAAAATTACAACTTATATTTTACCTCAGAATATAGAATTCTGTTTGGTCGTTTTATATATGTATTAGGATATTATTTTAAATACTATAAAAATTTTTAAAAACACTGCCAAACCCTTGTACCATGCATATGACTATTGTAAAAATTTTGCAAATATGAACTCATACAAAGCCCACAAAAATACTTTGATGTGAACACTGTTACTATCCTGTTTTTCCACTTGGAGGAATTGAGACCCAGAGATTTGAGTGATTTGACTTAGTTCACACAGCTAAACAGTGGAGGGAGTAAGATTTGTTTCCAGACATTTTGGCTCCACAGATCATGCCCTTCACCTTTGCATAGTACAATCTTCCAAATCAATCATTTGTAAAATGTGTTTGGTAAAATCATGCCAGACAATGTTTTATCGAAAACAAAACATCAAACAGGATACTGTGTGGATGCTTTTTATAAGAATGAGCTGAGATTTTAAAACTTTGAAAGTCCAAGACTCCTCTGATACCATTTGCTATAACATGATAAAGCTTGAGAAATACATGTAGTAGTCATTTTGAAAAATGAATATTCTACGTCAATAGGAAATAAAAATAGTAGTTAGATATTTCCAATTAATTCAAGTAAGTTGAGGATTTATATGAACTGGTGAAGCTGAATTATTATTAAGGAGCCATTTACTATGAACAATTTAGCATAGGATGTTAGTCTAGGGATTTGGTCTCTGGCTCTGGTTTTCTGGAGTAAGACAGACTTTAATTTGTTTCCCAGTCCAGTCACTTATTGTAAGTCTAAAGAACCTATTTTCCATATATCTGCCTGATTTTTCACATGTATACTACCAATTGTCTTTACCTCATAGATTTTCATTAGTGAAAAAATGAATGCAAAATGTGTTACTTAAGGTCTGGCATACAATTAGCACTTAATACATGCTAGAACATTATTAACGTGTTAATTTTAACATAATAATTTATTATTATTAATCAAAACAGGAGGCTGAAATTCATATGTGCAATAAGACCATAAAATTTAATGACTGGTAATCTGTATTGGTTTCATTACATAACTTTATATGCATTTGAATTTAAAATATTTCTATATATTTACGCAAATCCTTTCACATGTATCTAACATACTTTCTGATAACGTATTCAGTCAAATTTTACTAAAACTTGATGAAATAATGGAAAACCTGGCAATAATACCAGTTAAGAAGTTAGCAAGTGTTAAGGTAATATCAGATCTTGATTCTTGTATGTCTGTGTGTGTCTTGGTTCTTTTTTGGAACAGTTTTACTATAGTAAAATACTACAGTATTTTGCAGCTCAGTCTATACATATGATCAGATTATTCCAAAGTCCTTGTATTAGCTTTGTTCAAAGAAACAGAACCAAAATAATGTGTATATAGATAGGAGATCTTTTTTAAAGTATTGGCTCCTGTGATTGTCAGAGCTTTGTAAGTCCAAAATCTTCAGGTGGACCAGAAGGCTAGAGACCCAAGGAAGCACTGCAGTCTCAAGGCAGTCTGCTGTCAAAATTCCTTATTGGTCTGGAAATGTAATCTTTAAACTGATTGGGTGAGGCACACTCATGTTAGGCAGGGTGTTACACTTTATTCAAAGTGTATTGACTGACATGGACATTGCATCTAAAAAGTACCTTTCCAGAAACACCAAAAAATAATGTTTGACCTGGCACTACAACAATATGGCTCACACAAGTTGACACATTAAGCTAAGAGTCACAGTTCCCCTTGTACTATGTAATCTTCTAGCCATCATTGTTACTGTCATAACATTAAATTGTGAAGCATGTCTGGACATTCAGATTGACTTAATTGTTCTTGAAGTGAAAATTTCTGAGGCCAATTTATTTCCTTAAAACCAATGGCCCTAATATTTCTCCTATTAAATAGAGTATCTTTAATGGTATAATGAGGTAAGTCTAAGTAACATTTTAAAATTATATTTATGCATTCATATTTGAATTTATAGATACTTATGAAATATCAGTTTTTGTTATTGATATGATAGTTTTTACATAAATGAATTAAAATAATTCCCAAGTGGTATCATCCAGCTTTAGTAAATGAGTGCATATTGTTTATTAATAACAAATTTTCATTACTGTAATTGTTCTGTTATGACTTTGCTTAAGGTTATATTTTTAGTGAAAGCAATGTAATTTTTTCAGTGTCAATTGGTATATGTTTCCTTGTGTGAACAGGAAGCAACAATTAACATTTATATACCTCAGTGGATAACTCAGTGATTATATCTTAGCATGCACAATATGCTTTGATACACACTATATGAATTTATTTTTTGTTCCTTCCCTGGCAAATATGTAGTAAACTAGTTCAAATAGTGAAAGAATGAGAATTTATAAACCTGTTATTTCAACAAAGATATGAATACCTATCAGATTAGTGCCAGGTACTGTGCTGAAAAGGATACAGTGGTAAATAAGAAAATACTATCTTACAGATGTTTATAATTTTATTAATATAAATTTACCAGAAATTGGTATATACTATATTATGCTTAGAATATGCACAAGTACTAAAATATTGCAGTAGGAACATTGTTTAGTTCTATTATCAGATAAATTTCACAGAGGCATATAACTCTTTGCAAAAACCTAAATGACAATTAATCCAAGATTACAAGAGATTAGATATGTCCAAAAAGTATAGAGTAATTTGACCTTTTTAGAGTTAAATATGGTGAATGTGTGTGTGTACCCTCTAAAACAAAAAAAATTCTGTAATGTGTTTTAAAAACACTTAGTCTCTTGTGAAATTCCCTGGTAGTCCACTCAGGGGTCTGATACCTGGTCAAGGAACTAAGATCTCGCATGCCAAGCAGCATGGCCAACAGAATGCTCAGTCTCTATAAAATAAACAAATGCTCAGTCTCTACAGGTTGCTTTGTGTCTTAGTCCTCTGAAGGAACCAAGGGAATACTGCTGTACAATAGTAAACATACCTTTAGCTATCTTCCAAAGGAAATTCCAAGATTGTGTGAATTCAACACAATATGAACCTAAACCTTTTAAAGCTTTGAAAAGCTTCAGGGTCTTGTTTTGTTTTGTTTTAAATCAGAACTGATGAAATTCTGGATATTCTTGGACAATCTGTTAGCTGAAAAGGACAAACAAATGGGTTTTCAATAAAATGTATCTACAAGTATTCATCAGGAAAACAGCAAATGAAGAATTCATCATTATTTTGGATGTAGTATAGCAGGATGAGACTGCATTTAATGCTTTAGATATATAAAATCAATGTACAGTGAGATCATGTTTAAAATCTTGTGAATGATTATTAAAGTTTTATTTGACAAATTACATATCAATACTGTTTGTTGTGGTTCATGCTAGAAATGGAGGCAGTGCCAAAGTAAACTGCACTGGGTTAGAAATTAAAACTGAAACCTAAATGTCACAAAGGAGACAGTCCTTGTATAGTACCCTGGTAGGCTCTGAATTATATTTACTATAATTATTAATCCACTTCCCTGGTGGCTTAGAGGGTAAAGCATTATTAATAATTATTAATAATTAAATTAAAATATTAATTAATAATTAATAACTATCAGGTATTAAGTACTATGAATTAGTTTATTCAATGTTGCCCTCCCCCCACTCCATATGTATAGAGAGAGAGAGAGAAGAGAAGAGAGGAAGTGTGTGAGCATTTTAGAACAAAATATTCAGTGTCATCTTTTTACTAAGTCTAGGTTATCACTAAAAGCCCAAACTTGAGGATGGACTTTTACATATCAAATAATTCTGTGTGTATACAGCATTAAAAATTAAATAATTTATTTTGATTGGAGGATAATTACAGTGCTGTGATGGGTTTTGCTATACATCAACAAGAATGGGCCATAGATATGCCTGTGTTCCCCCATCCTGAACCCCCCTCCCACCATCCTCCCTACCCTATCCCTCTGGGTTATCCTAAAGCACCAGCTTTGGCACCCTGCTTCATGCATCAAACTTGCACTACATATTTTTCAGTTCAGTTCCGTTCAGGCACTCATTTGTGTCTGACTCTGCAATCCCATGGACTGCAGCACACTAGGCTTCCCTGTCCATCACCAACTCCTGAAGCTTGCTCAAACTCATGTGCATTGAGTTGGTGATGCCATCCAACCATCTCATCTTCTGTTTTCCCCTTCTCCTCCCACCTTCAATCTTTCCCAGCATGAGGGTCTTTTCCAATGAATCAGTTCTTTGCATCAGGTGGCCAAAGTATTGGAGTTTCAACTTCAGCATCATTCCTTCCAACGAATATTCAGGACTGATTTCCTTGAGGACTGACTGATTTGATCTCCTTGCAGTCCAAGGTGCTCTTAAGATTCTTCTCCAACACCACAGTTCAAAAGCATCAGTTATTTGGTGCTCAACTTTCTTTATAGGAAAAAAAAAAGTGTATATTTTTAGCATTCAATTTAATATGAGTTCATTTTTTATCCCAATTTATATGCTCCAACAAGATTGCCTTATTATGTGTCTGTTGTGTGTATGTGTGTGTGTGGGTGGGTGTGTGTGGGTGTGTGTGTTTACAGAAACAAAGTCACATTGCATTAGAATTGGTTGCAAACAATACTCCACAAATTTTCTATAGTTTTTGATTAGATGGATTATTTTTCAGATTTTTTTTCTTTTGATTTTCCAACAGTCTAATTTGGTTGAGTTTATGTAACAAGGCAAGCATTTGTTGAATAAAATAAATTCCTATCTACATGTGATTTTGTAAATCTTATATGTTCCAACCTTTGTTTATTTTCTCATCTTTAGTAGATCTCTGATGTAATAATAGTCTTTTAAAGTAGTTGATTGTATGATTTTTCACTATATTTGCTAAAGTATTACATCCTTTAACCTTTAGAATTCCAATAGGATGCTTTGCTAATGATTGAACCCTGAGTATAATTGTTGAATAAAATAAGAATCTGAAATGTGCTACCATAGTACATGCCATTCATAACATAATGAAGCCCAAGGATGAATATGAGAAAACATATTGACTTTCATTGGAAAACCTTCTGACCTCACTTGTATGCAAAGCAGTTAATCATTAAGTGGTATGCCCTAAATCTTTCTATTTCTATCATTAATGAATCCTTCCTTTTGAGACCAATATAATAGGGTAGCAGAAAAACTGAATTTGACAAAAGTCCTGATTAAAGACTGTAATAGTAGGGATAAAGAATTGGACAGCTATTTGAGAAGTACTTAGTTGGGAGACTACTTCATTGAGAACTACTTAGTTGGGACACTTGTCAATACTAGATTATTGAAGGAGAAGAGAAAATGAGAGAAGTATGAAGAAAAATTTCCATCTATTTGTGGAACGTGTGTCAGATTCTCACTAACTTCTAGTTTATATATCAATACTTTCATGTGGTTTTCAACTATATAAACTTAAGAAACAAGCTTATATTTCTGATGATTTATGTATTTTTATATATATAAGCATTTGTATAAGCAAATGCTCTACTAGCATATATATTTATTTTTTGTAAAACCAGACTCATTGATTTGGGAGAACTGCATTAAAATCATTATATACACATTAATTTATGACTGTCCTTGAGGTGTGATATATATATATATATATATATATATATATATTCTGTATTAAAGTGTTTGAAGTATAGTCACCTTGTTTTTCTTTTCATTGATAAATATGATCTCAAATATATAAGGGAAATTGTGTTATTAGTGTCACAGCTTAATAGTTATTTATCTTTAAATAACACAGCTTAAGACTGATTTTCCTTTACCAGATTAAATAACATAATGAAGTAAGTCATGGCTGACTCTATTTGAGTTTACCAATATCATATTCATTAAATAAAATATCATAAAATATAAAGAATGAAAATTTTCTGCATAAGATAGGACTAGAGCTTAAAATATATTCTCAGAATTAATATTTATGAACAAACTAAATTTTATTTAGAATTGGAAGTATTGGCTAATGATACCAGTTATTTTCATTTCACTAAAAAGGAGTTAAGAAGGAAAATTTTTCCTAGGCCCTTTAATGAGAAAAATATTTTCTTGGTGAAAATTTCTCATTTGATTATTTGAGAATATGAATAAAGCACCTCTTGAGGATAGTCAAGTAGCACAATTTAAAATCTATCGATGTTATTGTATTTTTCAAGATAAGGAAACAAAATATAAAAAGTTTTCTTTTTTTTTTTGAAATGTACAAAAAGAAAACAATAGACTTTTAAACAGAATACATACTATTTTAAATATTTGGAATAGAAGAAGGAGAATAATTTTCATCAAAATTTCAATGGTTTACTTCATGCAGAAGTCAACTGATGCGAAACTATGAATTAAAAGGGCAAAAACACACCATTATTAAGTCCTAAAGAATTGATAAGGGGGGAAAAAAAAGCACTCTGGACAAGAAGCTTATAGATTTTTTACTTTTGAGAATCTCACAGAATGGAAAGAGGTTTCCTAATTACTTGAGTCTAGGAGTGAGCTGAAGACTTCTTCTAGTCCAGGAACTGTCTTTCTTTTTTCTTTCCAATTTGCATTTTTTAAATATTTGAAATGTTTTAATTTAATTTTTATTTTATATTGGAGCATATTTGATTTACAATGTTGCATTGCTTTCATGTGTATAGCTAAGTGATTCAGTTTTACATATACCCATTCTTTTTCAAGTTGTCTTCCTATATACTTTATTACAGAATATCGAGTAGAATTCTCTATGCTCTACAGTGGGCCCTTGCTAATTGTCTATTTTATGTGTAGTGGTCCATATATGTTAATCCCAAACTCCTAATTTATCCCTCCCTCCCATGTTTCCCCTTTAGTAACTATACGTTTGTTTTTCAAGTCTGCAAGTCTGTTTCTCTTTGGTTAGTAAGCTCATTTGCATTATTATTATTATTTTTTTAAGATTCCACATATGAGCTATACTGTATCATATTTTTCTTTCTCCGTTTGATTTAATTCACTTACTGGTGTTCATTGGAAGGACTGATGTTGAAGTTGAAACTCCCAATACTTTGGCCACCTGATGTGAAGAACTGACTCATTGAAAAAGACCCTGATGCTGGGAAAGATTGAAGGTGGGAGGAGAAGGGGACAACAGAGGATGAGATGGTTGGATGGCATCACTGACTCAATGGACATGAGTTTGAGCAAATTCCAGGAGTTGGTGATGGACAGGGAGAACTGGTGTGCTGCGGTTCATGAGGTCACAAAGACTCGGACATGACTGAGCGACAGAGCTGAACTGAACTATGATAACTTTTAGGTCCATCCATGTTATTGCAAATGGGATTATCTCATTTTTGTGGCTGAATAACAGTCCATTGTTTTCCACAGCTTTATTCATTTCTCTGTCGATAGGCATTTGAGTTTCTTCCATGTCTTATCTATCATGTGATTCAACAATCCAAGTCCTGGGCATATATCCAGAGACTTATATAATTTTAAAATATATGTACTTCCCAGTATTCATTGCAGCACTATTTGCAGTAGCCAAGACATGGAAGCAACATAAATATCCATAAGGCACTGTCTTTCTTGTTAACTTTTATTCTTAGCTGTCTCTACTTCTTCCTATCACTTTGTTTCTTTCCTGTAAGAAGCACTCAGTGTGTTATAGAGCAGAAAATTTGTCCAGTGTTTACATACCAGTCCCAGCAAATAACTGGTTAGCATTGAGATTTTTATCCCCTGATTGAACCAACCCCTTTGGCCAATAGGTTAGATATCCACATTTGTGAAAGAGGTCATTTCCCATCCCTGTGATGGACAGGTTGGTAACAGAAACTGAGAGTACTGATTGACAGTATGAGGACACGGTAGAAGGAGTAGCATCCCCTAAAAAAAAGAGGAATAAAGTGATGTTAAGATAAAACCAATAAGGGACCAAATGATTCACTAAAAATATAACAGAAGAATCAGTGAAAGTATTAGTCACTTAGTCGTGTCTGACTCTTTGCAAACCCATGGACTGTAACCTGCCAGGCTCCTCTGTCTATAGAATTTCCAGCAAGAACACTGGAGTAGGTTCCATTCCTTTTTGCAGAGGATCTTCCCAACCCAGGGATTGAACCCAGGTCTCCCGCATTGCAGGCAGATTTTTTTCCATCTGAGCCAGCAGGGAAGCCAGATGAATCGGTACTAGAGAACAACAGTAAATATGTCCTTAATGGGTAAAGTGTTAGGGTTGAGTTTCAGGGCATATGATGCACGCAAGGCAAAAAAGGGAAATAATATTGGACATTAAATTACTCACAGAATCAGTAAGAGAGATGCAGATAAAGTGAGCTTACAGCAATCATTCTGTAAACCATATTTGCTTTTCCTTTTGACATGAGGAGGGAACTGCCTTCTGAAATGAGAATCTACCAATGCAACTACTGCCTCTAACTGCACCTTTCCTTCTATGGACCTCACCCACAGGATGGTCTCCTATCCTGCTTCTATTCACAATTACCAAATGAATTCAAGTTTCATACCAATAACAGAACAAAATAATCACATCCAGCACCCTAACTATAAGGGTTCTTTGAAATGCAGTTTGTATTTCCAAAGTCAGCAGTATAATTGTGTTTTCATGGTAGACTTCATTTTAGGAGGCAACCTTGGAAGATGTATAAAAGAAACTTAGACCAAATGCTGAATAGGATCATACTAACACATATGTATGGAATTTAGAAAGATGGTAACTATAACCCTGTATGTGAGACAGCAAAAGAGACACAGATGTATAGAGCAGTCTTTTGGACTCTGTGGGAGAGGGAGAGGGTGGGATGATTTGGGAGAATGGCATTGAAACATGTATAATATCATATAAGAAACGAATTGCCAGTCCAAGTTTGATGCATGATACAGGATGCTTGGGGCTGGTGCACTGGGATGACCCAGAGGGATGGTATGGGGAGGGAGGTGGGAGGGGGGTTCAGGACTGGGAACACGTGTACACCCGTGGCTGATTCATGTTGATGTGTGGCAAAACCAATGCAGTATTGTAAAGTAAAAGAAAGTAAGAAAAAAAAAAAAGAACATCTGTGTGATCTGCCATATTGGGCATCTTGATTCTTTTTAAATAAATTAGGTTAAAAACATAGTTTACAGATTAATTATCTTTTCTTTGGAGGTGATTGTTTGCTACAATTTCTTTTTTGTATATTCAGTTCAGTTCAGTCACTCAGTCGTGTCCGACTCTTTGCAACCCCATGAATCGCAGCACGCCAGTCCTTCCTGGCCAACACCAACTCCTGGAGTTATCCAAACTCATGTGCATCGAGTTGGTGATGCCATCCATCCATCTTATCCTCTGTCATCCCCTTCTCCTCCTGACCCCAATCCCTCCCAGCATCGGGGTCTTTTCTGATAATTTTGTATATTAGGAAAGGTAAAATGGCTTTCAGATTTTATTTTGTGCCATCTGTAATAATGGGTAACATAATTCCTCATGTTTTATTCTGGCTTAGAATACTGTTAAAATTGGTACTGGTATATAAAAGCCTATCTTCATTTATTTTTTTCACAGGAAAGATTGAGTAGAATAAAATGTTAATGAATATTTTTCTTTAATACTGATGATCGATTATAAGAATGAAATACTTCAGAATAATTTTATTGCAGACAGCCTAAATTAATAATAATTTGAGGGATTTTAAAAACATAAATTATAATGTAAAATATATCTAAATGTATTTTCTTTATCTTGAAAGAGAATTCAGAATTTTCATTCTGGGTCTATGACCCTCACAAACATTAAAACTCTTGTTAAACAATGTACTCCTTACAGGGTGATCTGTATGTATGTGCATCATGAATATTTATTAGTGTGAAATATGGAGGGAATTTTTCACTTGTGCAAAGGAAAAATATAAAAAGGACATAAATATATAGGCTTGTAATATGAATTTGAAAACATTTAGACTGATTTAACCTTAATAAGAATCACTCAACTTACATTTGAATTAGAGTTGGGGAAAAAACATCCTTGCCATAATGTTGATAATTTATTTAATTTATACTTTTATAATCTAAGTTTCAGATCAAAAGGAGCACTATTATTAAACCATTGATTTTAGGTAATTGTCATCTTTAATATAAATACTCTGGTCATCCATCTTGCTTCTAAATGAATTTTTGCAAAGATATTATGCAGGTATTTGACTAAGCTCTCATTTCTTTCTACAAAGCACTGATGGATAGATGATGCAAAAACAAATATTATAATTATGTTGCCGATAGTATTTATCTTCTTGTGTGTTAACACTGATTATAATAATGACATATCAAACAAAACATGTTTATAAATTTAATGCATATATACAAATATATATATAATTTTATGTAAAAAGCACATCTCACCTATAATTAAAATAATTCATCAAATTAAAATTTCCTTAGCTCTAACTGGAGAAAAATAGCTAGGATTTTTTTTCCTACACAAACAGATGCCTTTTAATACTATAATTTTACTTTACAAAGTACAAATAGCTTTCTCCTTATTAAAATACCATCTATAATATTTCAAAATGTTTACCCATCTAAGCAATATTTCATACTGTGTCAAGTGCTAGCTCTGTTTTGCTAATCTAATTGATATCAATTTTTCTTACTGTATTATATTCTATCCTATCCTAGGCCTTTCAGGCAAAAATTCTTTCATTATCCACAGTGTGCATGATAAAAAAAAATTTTAAAAAATTGGCATTTAATGGAGAGTTAAAGGTCAGAACTAATTCTGCAGTGATCAGATAAAAGGAAAGAAGCAGTAATTTTGGAAAGTAAAATTGGAGACTTAGTAGAAATACTGAACTTAAAATGTTTCTATTGTTCTAGTGTGTATATCAGATAACCTTAGGTTCATCTGTTTAAGTTACAATTGGGAGGAAAAAGATAAGAATATAGTAGGACATTATAAACACTGCTAGTAAAATGGTCATAATTTTTAGGTATAAAAACCATCAAAAGTAAATTCACAGGATATCAATGTAAAAATTCATAGGCTATCAAAACACAAATAATTTACATTTTCTTTACAAGTAATTTTAACTATTAAATACAATATCATTAACTAATAAATTATTTTAAATTATATTAGTTATTGTGTGATTTAATATAATTTAGATAATTCATACTTTGTTAGTTGAATTCAAAGCTCTTGACATTGCATTTTTAAAGGGAAGACATTGTCTCTAGTTATACTATGCGCTGTCTCTGTATTGAAAATATTAGTCACTCAGTTGTGTCCAACTTTTTACAACCCCATGGACTGTGGTCTGCCAGGCTCCTCTGTCAATGGAATTCTCCAGGCAAGAATACTGGAGTGGGCAACAATTCTTTTCTCAAGGTGATCTTTACAACCCAGGGATCAAATCCAGGTCTCCCACTTTGCAGGCAGATTCTTCACCATCTGAGCCCCCTTTTTCAAAACTTGATTAATGCATACCAAGTGTATTGTATAGATGGCAGATTATCAAAGTTTACGTTTTCATTATATAAATGACATAAAGTCATAATATGACTGATAAGTATATCAGTATAATGTATAGTGTAACACAATGAACCTGAAGTTGAATAGTTCTATGAAGACCTACAAGAACTTTTAGAACTAATACCAAAAAAAGATGTCCTCTTCATTGTAGGGGACTGGAATGCAAAAGTAGGAAGTCAAGAAACATCTGGAGGAACAGGCAAATTTGGCCTTGGAATAAGGAATGAAGCAGGGAAAGGCTAACAGAGTTTTGCCAAGAGAACGCACTGGTCATAGCAAACACCCTCTTCCAACAACACAAGAGAAGACTCTACACATGGACATCACCAGATGGTCAACACCAAAATGAAATTGATTACATTCTTTGCAGCCAAAGATGGAGAAGCTCTATAGAGTCAGCCAAAAGAAGACCGGGAGTTGACTGTTGCTCAGATCATGAACTCCTTATTGCCAAATTCAGACTTAAGTTGAAGAAAGTAGGGAAAACCGCTAGACCATTCAGATATGACCTAAATCAAATCCCTTATGATTATACCATGGAAGTGAGAAATAGATTTAAGGGCCTAGATCTGATAGATGGAGTGCCTGATGAACTATGGACTGAGGTTCGTGAGATTGTACGGGAGACAGGGATCAAGATCATCCCCATGGAAAAGAAATTCAAAAAGCAAAATGGCTGTCCGGGAGGCCTTACAAATAGCTGTGTAAAGAAGAGAAGCAAAAACCAAAGGAGAAAAGGAAAGATATAAGCATCTGAATGCAGAGTTCCAAATAATAGCAAGAAGAGATAAGAAACCCTTCCTCAGTGATCAATGCAAAGAAACAGAGGAAAACAACAGAAACGGGAAGACTAGAGATCTCTTCAAGAAAATTAGAGATACCAAGGGAACATTTCATGCAAAGATGGGCTCAATAAAGGACAGAAATGTTATGGGCCTAACAGAAACAGAAAATATTAAGAAGACGTGGCAAGAATACACAGAACTGAACAAAAAAGATCTTCACAACCAAGATAATAACAATGGTATGATCACTCACCTAGAGCCAGACATCCTAGAATGTGAAGTCGAGTGGGCCTTAGAAGCATCACTACTAACAAAGCTAGTGGAGGTGATGGAATTCGAGTTGAACTATTTCAAATCCTGAAAGATGATGCTGTGAAAGTGCTGCACTCAATATGCCAGCAAATTTGGAAAGCTCAGCAGTGGTCACAGGACTGGAAAAGGTCAGTTTTCATTCCAATACCAAAGAAAGGCAATGCCAAGGAATCCTCCAACTACCACACATTGCACTCATCTCACATGCTAGTAATGTAATGCTCAAAATTCTCCAAGCCCGGCTTCAGCAATACATGAACCATGAACTTCCAGATGTTCAAGCTGGTTGTAGAAAAGGCAGAGGAACCAGAGAACAAATTGCCAACATCCGCTGGATCATGGAAAAAGCAAGAGAATTCCAGAAAAAAACATTTATTTCTGCTTTATTGACTATGCCAAAGCCTTTGACTGTGTGGATCACAATAAACTGTGGAAAATTCTGAAAGAGATGGGAATACCAGACCACCACACCTGCCTCTTGAGAAACCTATATGCAGGTCAGGAAGCACCAGTTAGAACTGGACATGGAACAACAGACTGGTTCCAAATAGGAAAAAGAGTACATCAAGGCTGTATACTGTCACTCTGATTATTTAACTTATATGTAGAGTACATAATGAGAAACGGTGGACTGGAAGAAGCACAAGCTAGATTCAGGATTGCCAGGAGAAATATCGATAACCTCAGATATGCAGATGACACCACCCTTATGGCAGAAAGTGAAGAGAAACTAAAAAGCCTCTTGATGAAAGTGAAAGAAGAGTGAAAAAGTTGGCTTAAAGCTCAACATTCAGAAAACGAAGATAATGGCATCTTGTCACATCACTTCATGGCAAATAGAGGGGGAAACAGTGGAAACAGTGGCAGACTTTATTTTTGGGGGCTCCAAAATCACTGCAGATGGTGACTGCATCCATGAAATTAAAAGACGTTTACTCCTTGGAAGGAAAGTTATGACCAACCTAGATAGCATATCGAAAAGCAGAGACATTACTTTGCCAACAAAGATCCATCTAGTCAAGGCTATGTTTTTTCCAGTGGTCATGTATGGATGTGAGATTTGGACTGTGAAGAAAGCTGAGCACCAAAGAATTGATGCTTTTGAACTGTGGTATTGGAGACGACTCTTGAGAGTCCCTTGGACTGCAAGGAGATCCAACTAGTCTATTCTAAAAGAGATCAGCCCGGGGATTTCTTTGGAAGGAATGATGCTAAAGCTGAAACTCCAGTACTTTGGCCACCTCATGAGAAGAGTTTACTCATTGGAAAAGTCTCTGATATTGGGAGGGATTGGGGGCAGGAGGAAAATGGGAGGACAAAGGATGAGATGACTGGATGACATCACCAACTCGATGGATGTGAGTCTGAGTGAACTCCGGGAGTTGGTGACGAACAGGGAGGCCTAGTGTGCTGCGATTCATATGGTTGTAAAGAGTCGGACATGACTGAGTGACCAAATTGAACTGAACTGATGATTATATTCTTTAAAAAATGATAACACATCAAAACTCTAGGAGTCAAATGCAAACTTCAGATCTAAATCACACCTTTTTTATATTTCATAGAAAATTGTTAAATCACAACAAATTGCTTTTGAATATACCAACTACTTGAATAGTTATCCAGACCAAAATAAAATTTCACGTTCCTAATTGTATATTGAAGTTTGTTTTTGTTTTGTTTTCTGTCAATGCACTCAGTATTAAGTTATAATACTTAAAGAATCTTTTAGATCTCGAACCCAGAGTATATACAGTAAGTTGAGAAGTAAAGCAGAAAGGGAAATGTAAAAACTGAAGAGGATCTAAGGTTATTCTGGAAGTTAAATCAGCGAATATAACAAAGATTGAATGTCAGGTGGCAGGCATCTTAATGTAGTGTGTCTCATTTAGTTTTTACTACATCCATTTGGAGACTAGTATGGACTATAAAGATCCCAGGAAGAGGAAAGTGAGAGTAAGAAGCTATTTACAGTTACTTAAATCTACATTAACATTGTCTGAAGAGATTGAGAAAAACCCATGAGGCTAATTTGAATACTTAAACTACAGATATCAAAAAATCTCTTTTAAGTAATTTGATTAGAAAGAGCAATGTCAATCTGGTATCGTATCATGGGACAATATGACAATAAGCATGAGACAATAATATTGAGATTGCAATTTTACATGAAACTTAGAACCTACCTAAATATAAAATTAAGACACAAGCTTTCATTTGTACATAATCTAATAAGATTTTTCACTATTATAATTTTTCTACTATGGGCTACATCATGCCACCTTCAATGGCTAGCAGTATTATTGCATAATACATATATTGTGATAACCATAATCATATTTGTCAAATCCTGGGTGCCATATACTATGTAAGATATTTTATTTTTCATTGTGTTTATTTCCAACTCTGAAAGGAAGAGTTATTACAAATATTTTACAGATACAGATGTTGATGATCAGAGAAGTGGCTTAAAATATCCCACCTTGTTTTCTTTACAGAAAGAGGTAGTCTCTTTCTGCTTATTGGAGAACAAGACATGGTTCTCCACACCTGGGGTCAGTGTCTCTGTAGTGGGCATGGATCAAGCCTACCACTGCACCATGTGTTGAGTGGATGATGAATTTCCCCTTGTTGCTGATGATACTGCCTGCCACTGAGAACATATGAGGGCTGCTGCGGTCATCTAGCATGAAACAAAGGATGAGTTGACCTGATTGGACTCCATGGACTCTGCATTTGAAGAATGATGGAGTTTAGTGCAGCCAGTAGGTGGAGGATGAGTGAGGTATCAGCCTAAATTGACCCAGCAGATACTTCCCTGAGAATAGATTAATCACTTCCACATGGTAGCCTTGCTACATGGTGATTGGACATCTAGCCAAGATCTGCTGACGTCAATCCCTGCAGAAATCTCATAGTTTCACTGTATATGATAATAAAATGCACATCTCTTCCAGGTCTGTTTGGGGTCTTTTTTTTTTTTTTTTTTAATTATGGTCTTAAGCTCCAAGTGACTTAGCTTATCTCAGTTTTATGTTTGTTTTGGTTCATCTTTTTTTATTGTAATGTCACTGTGTATAGGTTTAAGGTATACAAGATTCTTATTTAATACATTTATGCAATGTAACTATGATTACAATAGTACTATTAGCTGAAATCTTATCACATCACACAATTATCATTTCTCATTTGTGGTGGAAGCACTTAAGAACTTGTCTCTTAGAAACTTGGAATTTTATAATACAGTATTATCCATAGTCACTATGTAATGCATTAAATCTCTGGACCTCTTATATATATAATTAATTTCCATCTTGTAGCCTTAAACAACATCTGCTCATTTCTCCCACCCTTGGGCTGTGGTAACCACCACTCTACTCTGTTTTACAAGTTTGGCTTTTTGTTGTTGTTCAGTCACTCAGTCATGTCCAACTCTTTGTGACCCCCATGGACTACAGAATGCCAGGTTTCCCTATCCTTCACCATCTTCTGGAGATTGTTCAAACTCATGTTCATTGAGTCTGTGATGCCATCCAACCATCTCATCCTGTGTCATACCCTTCTCATCCGGCCTTCAATCCTTCCTAGAATTAGGGTCATTTTCAACAAGTTAGCTCTTTGCATCAGGTGGCCAAAGTATTGGACCTTCAAGTATTGGCTTTTTATATTTCCATATATATAGTATCATTCAGTATTTGTATTTTTATACTGACTTCCTTCACATAACATGATGCTTTTGAAATTTATCCACCTGTTGCAAATGCCTAAATTTCCTTCTCAAGGCTTAATATTATTCCATGGTTTATTCCATAGTATGTATGTTGTTTATGTATATGACATATATATTTATATTATTTATATTTATATACATATATATCTCTTTATCAGTTTATTTGTAGATGAACTCATAAGTTGTTTCCATATCTTGGTTATTGTGAATAACACTGTAATAAATATGAGAGTGCATGTATCAATTCAGTATCCTATTTGAATTTTCTTGGGATATATCCAGGAGAGGAATTACTGTATTATATAGTAGTTTTAATTTTAATTTTTTATGAAACTTTCATACTGTTTTCCATAGTGGCTGAATTATTTACATTCCCATCATCAGTATACAAGTATTTCCTGATCTCCATGTCCTTGATAACAACTGTCTTTTCTTGATAACAGCTGTCCTAACAGGTGTAAACTAATATTTTATTGGGGTTTCAGCTTGGATTTTCCTGATGGTTAGTGATATTGAGCATCTTTTCATGTACCTGTAAATCATTTGGTTGCCTTCTTTGATCCTTTGTCCATTTTAAAAATCACATTGATTGCTTGGTTTTAAAACTGAGTTATATGAGCTTTATATATTTTGCATATTGACCACTTTTCCAACACATGGTTTGCAATTTTTTTCTTTTCCAGTTTGGTAAGTTGCTTTTTATTTTCACTGATCTTTCTTTTGTTTTGCAGAAGCTTCTTAGTTTGAACTACTTCCATTAGTTTACCTCTGCTTTTGCCTGTACTTTTGGTGTAAAATCCAAAATTTAATTTCCCAGTATTATTCTAACCTGTATTTTTAAAGTATAGTTGATTTATTGTACACCAGAAACTTTAGTTTACAGTGACCAGTAATTTCAGATTATACTGCATCTAAAGTTATCATAAAATAATGGCTTTTTTTCCCTGCGCTTTATTTATTTTATACCTACTAGTTTTTATCTCTTAACTCCGTACCCCTACCTTGCCAGGCTATGTTTCTTCAGAGATTTTAGTGTCAGGTCTTTTTTTTTCTGCCTATTCTTGATACATGGTTCTGGGTTGAAGTACTCTCAAGGACCTAATTTTGTGAATATGGAAGATGAAGTGGAAGATAAAACACCAAACAAATGAAAATAGGAAAATCACCAGTGTCACTCTAAATCTTAAGCATCCTAGCCTTTCCCCCTTTCCCCCCATATATCAGAGTCCTTTTATCTTTTGTATTATTTCCAGGCTACTGAATTATGCTAGTGGTTAGACACATGAAAAACTGAGTATATACCACCTATCCTGAGACCAAAGACCAAGCAGTATCAATTCTAAATTCAAGCGTAGCACTTCTATTAGGTCCGTACATTCTTGGGTGTATCAAACACTTTTCTCTTTCACATTTTTAAACTATATTAAATTTGGTTTTCATATGATCCATCAAATCAAGAGGTCTATTAACACACTGCTATTCAGAGACATATTAATA
The DNA here is from genome assembly GCF_023091745.1 of Budorcas taxicolor. NCBI lineage: Eukaryota > Metazoa > Chordata > Mammalia > Artiodactyla > Bovidae > Budorcas > Budorcas taxicolor. Next base: position 78,887,905 of record NC_068910.1, read on the forward strand.
TTCCAGGCATTAGTTTCTGCAAAAAATCCCCTGGGCAGTTATGTGTTAATATTCACCTCCTCCCCCAATATATACATCATGTGCACACCTTTTTTTTTTTTTTCTTACATCTCCACAGTACGTTTTTCCAGAGCCACAGTCCTTCTGTTCCAATATGAAGTATTCTCCCATACAGCTTTCTTTCTGAGTCTTTCCTTTAGGATATTCTCAGTGGCAACTCACTCTGGTATTCCTGCCTGAAAAATTCCATGGACACAGGACCCTAGTGTTCTACAGTCCATGGGATCACAAACAGTTGCACATGACTAAGCAGACATACAAAAACAAGTTAGTCCAAAGTAATACCGCAAATTCTTTATTATTGACCTTATTTTGTTTAAGGACATTCTTTACTATCTATGTAGGAATAAAGTAGATCCAAATCACAATCTGTGAATACATATGAGGGTGAATATAAATTTACTTTTGTTGTTGTTCAGTCACTCAGTTGTGTCCGACTTTTAGTGACCCCATGGACTGCAGGAAGCCAGCTTTCCCGTCCTTCACCATCCCTAGGACTTTGTTCAAACTCATGTCTGTTGAGTTGCCTGTACCATACAACCATCTCATCCTCTTTCATCCCCTTCTCTGTCTGCCTTCAGTCTTTCCCAAGATCAGGGTCTTTTCCAATGAGTTGGCTCTTTGCATTGGATGACCAAAGCATAGGCGCTTCAGTTTCAGCATCAGTCCTTCCAATGAATAGTCAGGGTTGACTGAATATTTAGAATTGACTGGTTCAATCTCCTTGCAGTTCAAGGGACTTTCAAGAGTCTTCTCCAATACCACATTTTGAAGGCATCAGTTCTTCAACACTAAGCCTTTCTTACTGGCCAGCTCTCACATCCATACATGACCACTGGAAAAACCATAGCTTTGACTATACAGACCTTTGTAGGCAAAGTAAATTCTCCGCTTTTTAATATGTTGTCTAGGTTTGACATTGTTTTTCATCCAAGGAACAAGTGTTCTTTATTTTCATAGCTGCAGCTACCATCTACAGTGATTTTGGAATCCAAGAAAAGAGAGTCTGTCACTGTTACCATTGTTTCCCCATCTATTTGCCATAAAGTGATGGGACTGGATGCTATGATCTTCATTTTTTTTTTTTTTTGATAAATTTATTTATTTTAATTGGAGGCTAATCACCTTACAATATTGTATTTGTTTTACCACACATCAACATGAATCTGCCACGGGTGTACACATGTTCCCCATTCTGAATTCCCCTCCCACCTCCTTCCTCATACCATCCCTGTGGGTCATCCCAGTGCACCAGCGCCAAGCATCCTGTATCATGCATTGAACCTGGACTGGCGGTTCATTTCACATATGATATTATACGTGTTTCAATGCCATTCTCCAAAATCATCCCACCCTTGCCCTCTCCCAAAAAGTCCAAAAGACTGTTCTATACATCTGTGTCTGTTTTCTTGTCTCACATACAGGGTTATCATGATCATCTTTCTAAATTCCATATATATGCATTAGTATACTAATTAGTATACATTGGTGTTTTTCTTTCTGGCTTACTTCACTCTGTATAATAGGCTCCAGTTTCATCCACCTCATTAGAACTGATTCAAATGTATTCTTTTTAATGGCTGAGTAATACTCCATTGTGTATATGTACCACAGCTTTCTTATCCATTCATCTGCTGATGGACATCTAGATTGCTTCTATGTCCTGGCTGTTATAAACAGTGCTGCGATGAACATTGGGGTACACGTGTCTCCTTCAATTCTGGTTTCCTCGGTTTTGAATGTTGAATTTTAAGCCAGCTTTTTCACTCTCTTCTTTTACCTTCATCGAGAGGATCTTTGCTTTCTTCCATAAGGGTGGTGTCATCTGCCTATCTGAGATTGTTGATATTTCTCCCAGCAATCTTGATTTCAGCTCTGCATTTCACCTGATGTTCTCTTCATTGAAGTTAAATAAGCAAGGTGACTATATACTGCCTTGACAAACTCCTTTCCCAATTTGGAACCAGTCTGTTGTTCCATGTCCAGTTCTAACTGTTGCTTCTTGACCTGCATACAGGTTTCTCAGGAGGCAGGTAAGGTACTCTGACATTCCCATCTCTTTAAGAATTTTCCAATTTGTTGTGATCCACACAGTCAAAGGTTTTAGCATATTCAGTGAAACAGAAGTAGATATTTCTCTGGAATTCCCTAGTTTTTTCCTATTATCCAATGGATATTGACAATTTGATCTCTGGTTTCTCTGACTTTTCTAAATCCAGCTTATATCTGGGATTTCTCAAATCACACACTGTTGAAGCCTAGCTTAAAGGACTTTTAGCATTACTTTGCTAGCATGTAAAATGAGTGCACTTGTGTTGTATTTTGAACATTCTTTGGCATTTTCCTTTTTGGGGAGTGGAATGAAACTGAAATTTTTGAGTCTTGTGGCCACTGATGCATTTTCTAAATTCGCTGGCATATTGATTGCAACATTTTAACAGCATCATCTTTTAGGATTTGAAATAGCTCAGCTGAAATTCCATCATCTCCACTAGTTTTCTTCTTAGTGATGCTTCCTAAAGCCCACTTGAAATTTACATAAATAAAAACATTATTTTACTGACATGTTATTAATTATTTAGCTGAATAGAGAATTCTAGTTTAAATTTGTCCATACTCAAGCACTTTAGCTGTTGCAATGTGTTATGACATATTTCATTTGCATTCGTTTATGATTTTCTGTTATCTGTATATCTACATCCACAGTTAATTTTGTATTTGTGCATATGGATTCACTGACACTCATTTGTGAGATCAGCGCACCAAGGATAAGAATAACAGAGACCATCCAGTGATATATTGGAGAGCTGAACAGCTCACATAGGGAAACAGGGGAGAGGGGCCTATAGTTTTTCCTAATCCAGCATTTTCACCATATGCTTCCATACACTGATGTAGATGGATTACTGAGATGATCAGAGCAAAAAACGTGTGTGATTACATGAATTATTAGACTAAATAACTTATCCAGAGTCAGTGCCAGAAGTATTAAGTCTGGAGTATCATAAAATATCTCAAAAATTTTCATCTGTGTATTTATATATTCATGCATATTCTGTGAAGACATTTTTGTCCTTTTTCTTGCTTTAGTCAGGGTTCTCCATTTTAGTATTGTTTAGGAGACAGTGCACTACTTGTATTTGGGCCCTATTAGCCTTCTGTATCCACATTCTTCTATTAATATATCCTTAAAATTTTGAGACAGAAAATAGCTTAGTCTTTTTAGAGTCATGATAACTCTTCTTTATGATTTAATTCCATTTTGGCTTTTGTGATCAAACATATTGCAAAAACTAGACTTTCACTTTTTAATATTTCATTTAATCAATTTATTTTCCCCCTAGTCTTTACAAATTTTTCATGCAAAATTTATTTCTTCAGATTAAGGTTTGGTTAATTTTAAAAGGATTTGTAACTGACCATTTATGTGTGCATATATATGTATATGTCATATAAAATACATGTTATATTTATATATAAAATATATATTACATGTTTGCATTTCAGTCCTTTTTAATTTACTCCTTTGATAATGCCCATTATTTTTTTCTTTGCTCCATTATAATAGACACACACCTTGTTTCCTTTTTCTCTAATTCTCTCTTTATCTTTCTTTTATTCTCCATTTTATCTCCGATTAATTTATATCTTTTATATATTTTACTTGGCATTATAGTTGTTTTATGATCACTGTTATTTTATCTTTCCTATTAGAATTTCTGTAGTGTCACTATAATACTGCCTAAGGGATTGATAAATACATGTGTAACTGAATATGTAATGAAATGCCTATTGTAAAAAATAGGATACACATTTCTGATGCAGAAAAAAGACTATATATATCTAATATATAATAAAGTGGGAAATGGCAACAGATAGAGACAATCATAAAATAGTAGCCATAAACTTTATTGCATTTGACTCTAAGTAGGTCATCTGAAAAACAAAAAATCATAATAGATAAAACAACACTTTCTAAAAAAATTATCTTTGCATCTTATGAAATTGATCAGCAAATACAAAATATTTCAAATATTTGGCATGCATTGAATGGATTGATAATGTTTTTATGATATATGTATATTTAATTATTCAAAGAACACCACTACATTGGCTTGTTTTGGGATCTAGTAAATGACAATATGGCACATTGTTCATATTAAAGTACATAGCAATATTTTAATGTGTAACAATGCATTCTTTTTAAATATATAATCCTTGTGAATAGAGGATATACAAAGTGAAACTGAAAACTAATGGTAACATTTTGTTGAGTCAACTATACAAATAATTATTTTTGTGGCCAATTTCTTATACATATTTATTTCTGAACATTTCCAAGTCAATAAATTTGTTTGAATATGTTGCTTTTAAAAAATGTGTACACATTATCAATCTTACTTTTTTGTCAATACTATTTTAACAGTTTTGGGTTTCCCTGATGGCTCAGTGGTAAAGAATCTTCCTGCAGTATAGGAGACTGCCTGCGATGCAAGAGACTCAGTTTCAATCCCTGGATCAGGATCCTTGTGGAGAATGAAATTGGCAAACTACTTCAATATTCTTGCCTAGGAAATCCCATGGACAAAGGAGCCTTGCAGGCTACAGTCCACAGAGTCTCAAAGAATCAGACATGACTTAGTGACTAAAGAAACAACACCATTATTTTCACATTATTAAATAATTATAATCATCTCCAAATTTTTCATGTTAAATAGCAATAAGAATTATACAACTTATATAAAAATATATCATATAATATTCACAGACATACTGTCTAAAACCAGTTTCATACATATTGGTATATTTCCAAAGAGATTAAGGGACACAGGAAAAGTTATCCAGTTTTAAATTTCTTGGTTCATTTTCAAGGCACTAGGTTATGCATGCTTTTCTATCACCACACTACCATCAGAACTTAATATTATTACATGTAATTGTATTAGAAATATACACCTTAATTCACCCCATTGCACTTTTATGTACTTAGACATAAATATATATTCTAATAACATTTTAAAATATAATTTTAATTGCCATTATGACTTACTGAAAATAACATAAATAGAAAAACAAATATATAAAATATCTAATGTATAGTATTCAAGATGCATGACATTTTACAGGGGGCAGTGATCAAGACCATCCCAAAGGGGGGGGGGGGAAGGCAAAATGGTTGTCTGAGGAGGCCTTACAAAGAGCTGAGAAAAGAAGAAAAACAAAAAACAAAGGAGAAAAAGTAAAGATATATCCATTCAAATGCAGAGTTTGAAAAAATAGCAAGGAAACATAAGAAAGCCTTCTTCAGTAAACAATGTAAAGAAACAGAGGAAAATAATAGAATAGGGAAGTCTAGAGATCTCCTCAAGAAAATTAGAGATACCAATGGAACATTACATGCAAAGATGCACTCAATAAAGGACAAAATGGTATGGACCTAACAAAAGCATAAGATATTAAGAAGAGATGGCAAGAATATACAGAAGAACTATGCAAACATAACTTCCTGACCCAAATAACCATGATGGTGTGATCACTCACATAGAGCCAGACATTCTGGAATGTGAAGTCAAGTGGGCCTTAGAAACATCACTATGAACAAAGCTAGTGGAGCTTATGGAATTCCAGTTGAGGTATTTCAAATCCTAAAAGGTGATGCTGTGAAAGTGCTGCACTCAATATACCAACAAATATGGAAAACTCAGCAGTGGCCACAGAACTGGAAAAGCCAGTTTTCATTTCAATCTCAAAGAAAGACAATGCCAAAGAATGCTCAAACTACCACACAATTGCACTCATCTCACATGCTAGCAAAGTAATGTTCAAAATTCTCCAAGTCAGTATTCAACAATATGTGAACCTTGAACTTCCAGATTGTCAAGCTGGATTTAGAAAAGGCAGAGGAATCAGAGATCAAATTGTCAACATCCATTGGATCATTGAATAAGGCAAGAGAGTTCCAGAAAAACATCTACTTTTGCTCTATTGATTATGCCAAAGCGTTTGACTGTCTGGATAGCAACAAATTGTTAAAAATTATTTTTTTAATATAAATTTATTTATTTTAATTGGAGGTTAATTACTTTACAATATTGTATTGGTTTTGCCATACATCAACATGAATCCACCACAGGTATACACGTGTTCCCCACCCTGAACCCCCCTTCCTTCTCCCTCCCCTTACCATCCCTCTGAGTCGTCCCAGTGTACCAGCCCCAAGCATCAAGGATCATGCATCGAACCTGGACTGGTGAATTGTTTCATATATGATATTATACATGATTCAATGCCATTCTCCCAAATCATCTCACCCTCTCCCTCTCCCAAACAGTCCAAAACCTTGTTCTATACATCTGTGTCTCTTTCACTGTCTCGCATACAAGGTTATCATTGCCATCTTTCTAAATTCCATATATATGTGTTAGTATACTGTATTGGTGTTTTTCTCTCTGGCTTACTTCACTCTGTATAATAGGCTCCAGTTTGATCCACCTCATTAGAACTGATTCAAATGTATTCTTTTTAATGGCTGAGTAATACTCCATTGTGTATATGTACCACAGCTTTCTTACCCATTCATCTGCTGATGGACATCTAGGTTGCTTCCATGTCCTGGCTATTATAAACAGTGCTGCAATGAACATTGGGGTACATGTGTCTCTTTCTATTCTGGTTTCCTCGGTGTGTATGCCCAGCAGTGGGATTGCTGGGTCATAAGGCAGTTCTGTTTTCCAGTTTTTTAAGGAATCTCCACACTGTTCTCCATAGTGGCTGTACTAGTTTGCATTCCCACCAACAGTGTAAGAGGGTTCCTTTTTCTCCACACCCTCTCCAGCATTTATTGTGTGTAGACTTTTAGATCACAACCATTCTGACTGGAGTGAAATGGTACCACATTGTGCTTTTGATTTGCATTTCTCTGCTAAAGAGGGATGTTGAGCATCTTTTCATGTGTTTGTTAGCCATCTGTATGTCTTCTTTGGAGAAATGTGTATTTAGTTCTTTGGCCCATTTTTTGATTGGGTCGTTGTTAAAAATTCTTAAAGAGATGGTGATATCAGACCACCTGACCTGCCTCCTGAGAAATCTGTATGCAGGTAAAAGAAGCAACAGTTAGAACTGTGCATAGAACAACAGAGTGGTTACAAAGTGGGAAAGGAGTACATCAGGGGTGTATATTGTCACCCTGCTTATTTAACTTATATGTGAAATGCTAGGCTAGATGAAGCTCAAGATGGGATCAAGATTACTGGGAGAAAGATAGTAATGATAGCCCTGTATGTGTTACAGCAAAAGAGACACAGATGTATAGAACAGTCTTTTGGACTCTGTGGGAGAGGGAGAGGGTGGGATGATTTGGGAGAATGGCATTGAAACATGTATAATATCATGTAGGAAACGAATCATCAGTCTAGGTTTGATGCAGGATACAGAATGCTTGGGGCTGGTGCACTGGGGTGACCCAGAGAGATGGTACGGGGAGGGAGGTGGGAGGGGGGTTCAGGATTGGGAACCCGGGTACACCCGTGGTGGATTCATGTTGATGTATGGCAAAACCAATACAGTATTGTAAAGTAAAATAAAGTAAAAAATAAATAAATAAATACATAAATAATGCCTTCTGGTTTTAAAAAGAAAAAATAAAAATAAAGAAATATCAATAACCTCAGATGTGCAGATGACCTTATGGCAGAAAGTGAAGAATTAGAGAGCCTCTTGATGAAAGTAAAAGAGGAGAGTGAAAAAGTTGGCTTAAAGCTCAACATTCAGAAAACTAAGATCATGGCATCCGTTCCCATCACTTCATGGCAAATAGATCAGGAAACAATGGAAACAGTGAGAGACTATTTTGGGGGTTCCAAAATCACTGCAGATAGTAATTGCAGCCATGAAATTAAAAGACGTTGCTCCTTGGAAGAAAAAAATATGATCAACCTAGACAGCATATTAAAAAGCAGAGAGATTATTTTTCCAACAAAGGCCCATCTAGTCAAAGCTATGGTTTTTCTAGTAGTCATTTGTGGATGTGAGAGTTGGCATATAACAAAAGCTGAGCAGCAATGAATTGATGCTTTTGAACTGTGATGTTGGAGAAGACTCGAGAATCTTTGGACTGCAAAAATATCCAGCCAATCAATCCTCATCAGTCTTGAATATTCATTTGAAGCACTGATGCTGAAGCTGAAACTCCAATACTTTGGCCACCTGATGTGAAGAACTGACTCATTGGAAAAGAGTCTGTTGATAATAAAGATTGACGGCTGGAGGAGAAGGGGAGGAGAGAGGATGATATGGTTGGATGACATCACCAACTCGATGAACATGAGTTTGAACACACTCCGGGTGTTGGTGATGGACAGGGAAGACTGGCATTTTTTAGTCCATGGGGTCCACAGACTCAAACACGACTGAATGACTGAACTGAATTGCACAGTATTCGAGGAGAATTCTCACTAGTTTGCTCACCTGAGTAATTATGTATTTATTATCCAGTGCCGCAGCGGTAAGGAATCTACCTGCCATTAATAGAAATGCAGATTTGATTCCTGATATGGAACAATTCTCTGAAGAAGGAAACTGCAACTTACTCCAGTATTCTTGCCTGGGAAATTCCATGGAAAGTGGAGCCTGGTGGGCTACAGTCCATGGAGTCCCAAAGGAGTCAGATACAGTTTGGTGACTGAACAAGAGCAAAGGTTATGGTAATATGCTTCCATATACAAAGCTTTTTAGAATATGTGGGGTGCAAAGTGTTTTGATTTGTTTGTAAACACTTGTACTAGAGTTGCAAATTTCATAATTAAAATTGTTAAAAGTAGCTTCATCAAACAGGTGATGAAAAGCAATAGCATTCTTATCTCTCTCATCGAATTCACATTTTCCAAAAGAAAAGGAATTTTCATCTTTGTTACTTTTGTTCAGTCACTGTTGTGTCTGACTCTTTGTGACTCCATGGACTGCAGCATGCCAGGCTTCCCTGTCCTTAACTGTCTTCTGCAGTTTGGTCAAATTTATGTCCATTGAGTCAGTGAAACTGTCTGATCATTTCATCCTCTACCATTCCCTCTCATTTTGCCTTCAATCTTTCCCAGTGTCATGTGCCGGGAGCCAGCATGAGGAATTCCACCCGTGACAAGGTCATGCATCAGAGCTCTGATGGCAAGGCTAATCAGACCTCAGGTTTTCCCCCGGGAATTTCCTGAGCATCCACCCCCCAAAAATAAGAATCTACCTGCTTTTCCACTCTTCTAATATTATCTGGAAAAAGTCAAATCAGGGCTTTAGTATTCTGCATTTGAAAGGAATGTTTCAGTTAAAACCCCTCTGATAGCTCTCTAGCTTGCCTAACAGGTTCCCCCGGACATCTTACAGCTTGTGAATTGCTTACAGCCCCCCAACCATGAGAGGCACAAAGCTTAAAGCATCTTAAGATACAGAACCTTTTCTAAGAACTAAAAATCATATCAGTGACAGGTTTTCACTGTTGACTCAATGATTGCCACCAGGCCTCCATATTCTTTATCTTTTAGGCACCTGGAAGGATGTTAATCAATGTAAACGGGATATGGAAAAAGATATATAATAGTTTTGATGTTAGCAACACTAGACTTTTGAGTTAATTACTTTTCTCTTTGTTATATATCACTGCACTCCTCTTGTGTCCTTGCTATGTAAGAATGTAACTTTATTTAGTGCTTTCTGAGAATGGCACCAGACTTTGGGAAGATCAACACAAATAAGTCTTCTGGTTGATAAACCCTTATCGGAAAAAGGCTGTAAAATGTTAATTGGTCCTTTTGGCCAGAAGATGATGTAAATTACCTAAGACGTGTGTATACAATTAGGTATGCAGAGAGAAAAGCCTGGTTTTGATAAGAGTCTGGGCTGCTAACACTGCATAACTTTGTGTTACCCGTTGATCTCCATGTTTTATCAAAAGTATAAAAGGCCTTCTAAACAATAGAGGACAGGGCCAGTCACTGGACTGGTTTCCCCCGTGTCTCCTCTCGAATTTCTGGCTGAATTCCCATCTGGGGTGTGGAGGCTCACCATGTATACTTACTTGTCCTGGCTTTTAAGATCCATGCGAGGGGGAGCCCAAGCGTGGGAACCCTCTGATATTCAAGAGGACACCGGTGGCCTAACATAGATGGTGCAAGCTCCTTGTCTGGAACTGTATTGGCTTCCCACGTAAACCAAGTTATTCAGCCTTCTTTCTCCACTTAATTTTCCTACTACACTATTTCTTCCTAATCTAATCTTATATTAATAAATAAATAAGTTTTTTCCTCGCTGACGCCATCCTCGCTTGGAATTCCCTGAATCCACTGGGGCTAGACCCCGGCAGTCATGGTCTTTCCAAGTGAGTTAGCTCTTTGCATCAGATAGCCAAAGTATTGGAGCTTCAGCATCAGTCCTTTCAATGAAGAGTCAGGTTTGATTTCCTTTAGGACTGAATGATTTGAACTGCCTGTGGTTCAAGGGACTCTCAAGAGTCTTCTCTGGCATGACATTTTGAGAGTGTCAATCTTTCAGTTCTCAGCCTTCTTTATGGTCTACCTCTCACATCTATACATGATACTTACGGGAAAAACCAAAGCTTTAATCTTATGGAACTTTGTTGGCAAAATGAAATCTCTGGTTTTTACTATGCTGTCTATGTTTGTCATAGCTTTCCTCTTTAGCTAACCTCCTTTTGAAATTTTCTCTATTCTTTTCCTTTTTTTTTTTTTTTTTTTTCCCTTTTGGAATATTTCTACTAAGAGAAACTGGGTTTCCAGTCAGGAAAAATGTAGTTTGTTCCCCTCTATCTGTCCTTACATGTACACAGTTCCTCATGGTTTTTAATAAATTGCTATCATAATTTTGTACTACTTTCAGTATTATAAAATAAAATGGTAAAAACCAGATAGTTAACACTTGTAGATATAAATCTATCATGTGATTGTATTCCCTTATGGGGTCTGTGTTTTCTTTAATTAGTAAAAGACACATTTATAGTTTGCCTAATTTTCTATGTATTTACCATAAAATGTATCTTAAATTTCCACTGGAAGTGTAATTCTCCTCTTTGTATTTTCAGCTAGTTTAGCAATTTGTCTATTTCTTGGAGAAAGTACTATTTAAGTCCTTTTTGCTGTTTATTTGTGGAATATATCAGTGTTCTCCATGGATGAGTGTGTGTGTGCTCAGTTGTGTCTGACTCTTTGCAACCCCATGGACTATATCCCACCAGGCTTCTCTGTCCATGTAATTCTCCAGGCAAGAATGCTGGAGTGAATTGCCATTCCCTTCTCCAGGGGATCTTGCCCACCCAAGGATCAAATCTGAGTCTCTTATGTCTCATGCATTGGCAGGCATATTCTTTACCATCTGAGCCACCAGAGAGCCCTCTGCATGGATAGTCTAATTAATATTCTTTTTGTAGTACATTGATATTCTTTAATTAAGTGTGATTTTGCTTTTTGTCTTTTCCCTGGATTTTCTTTGTCTTTTTTGTCTGCTTGCTCTGCTATCTCTTTCATATTCAAGATTTTCTGCAAATGTCTGGTGAGATGGGGTTCTATCTTCATAATAAAAAGTAAGACCATATCTTAGCTAATTGAAAGTTCTATTTGAGTTGATATTGTTGATTTTTAACTTTTTGTAATTTTTCTAGACCTTTATATAAAAGGATATATCAAAAAAGTGGTATTTCTGCATATATTTTCTCTTAAACAGGTAATTATTACCAGAGAGGAATTCTCAGTCTTTTGTGTGAATTTTTAAGCCTGGCTTTTTCCAGTAGTCATGTATAGATGTGAGAGTTGGACTGTAAAGAAGGCTGAGCACTGAAGAATTGATGCTTTTGAACTGTGCTGTTGGAGAAGACTCTTGAGAGTCCGTTGGACTGCAAGGAGATCCAACCAGTCCATTCTGAAGGAGATCAGCCCTGGGATTTCTTGGCAAGGAATGATGCTAAAGCTGAAACTTCAGTACTTTGGCTACCTCATGCGAAGAGTTGACTCATTGGAAAAGACTCTGATGCTGGGAGACATTGGGGACAGGAGGAGAAGGGGACAACAGAGGATGAAATGGCTGGATGGCATCACGGACTCAATGGACCTGAGTCTGAGTGAACTCCGGGAGTTGGTGATGGACAGGGAGGCCTGGCGTGCTGCAATTCATGGGGTCACAGAGTTGGATACGACTGAGCGACTGAACTGAACTTAACTGACCAAGTTTTCAGCAACTCATTCCGGTACTCTCTCCTGGAAAATCCCGTGGATGGAGGTGCCTGGTAGGCTGCACTCAATGGGGTTGCTAAGAGTCGGACACGACTGAGCGACTTCACTTTATTTTTCACTTTAATGCATTAGAGAAGGAAATGTCAACCCATTCCAGTGTTCTTGCCTGGAGAATCTGAGGGATGGGGGAGCCTGGTGGGCTTCCATCTATGGGGTCGCATAGAGTAGGACACGACTAAAGTGACTTAATAGCAAGCATGTTCTCACAGTCGAGAAAGTGTCTTGGGACAGATTGTCACCTCTGTTCTGAACACAGACTTCATCATTATTTCAGTGTTTTAAAGCATAACATCTTTAATCCCCACTGTGTCTTAGGTTTCCACCTGGGTATTTCCATTTCAGTTATCTAAAGAGGAAACTTACAGTTTATTCTTCAAGGGGTAAAAGATAATTTACCAGTTGAAAAGTGTGATAAAGAGTATCATGAGTCTATTTTTACAAAATTCATATGATTTCTCCTACTGTCAGCTTTAGAAGCACCCCCAAAATTTCAGAGGTGCTTGGCTATGGCTATTTGGCTTCATCTAGCTCCTGAGATTCTGAGAATTTCAGCCTTATTCACATTTTTATATAATGCTATTTATTTGCTCTGTACCCTCCTGATTAAAAAGCTTGCTATTGTTTTCCTTTTCTCATATTGTTGACATTTGAGTTTATTTAGTGCTTAAACTCACTCATTTCATGTAAGTTTGTTTTTAATAGGGCAGCTGTAGACCAGCATGTTCATTCCAGAATACTTAACTAATACCCTATATATACTCATAGATTATTTTACTGATTTTTTTTTTTTTTAACAGTAATTGTCTACATTGGAGAAGGAAATGGCAACCCACTCTAGTATTCTTGCCTGGAGAATCCCATGAACAAGGAGGTTGGCAGGTTACAGTCGATGGGGTTGCAAGAGTTGGACACAACTCAATGACTGAGCATGTCTACCTTACTCTAAGATTTTAAACCATTGTATATATGTGTTTTGCCAGTTGTGTCTGTCTCTTTGCCACCCCATAGACTATAGCCCACCAGGTTCTTTTATCTGTGGAATTTTCCAAGCAAAAGTCCTGGAGTGGGTTGCCATTTCCTCCTCCAGGGTATATTCCTGACTCAGGAATCATATACATGCCTCTTGTGCCTCTTGCATTTGCAGGTTGGTTCTTTACCCCTGCTGGAGAAGGAAATGGCAACCCACTACAATACTCTTGCCTGGAGAATCCCATGGAGGGAGGAGCCTGGTAGGCTACAGTCCATGGGGTCACAAAGCCTCAGACACGACTGAGCAACTTCACTTTCACTTTCTTTTCACTTTCTTTACCCCTGCACCAACTAGGAAGTCCCTTGACCCAGTAAATCCCCCGATGTTTTTTGTTTGTTTGGTTGGTTGTTTATGAAATAAAAGATACTTCTTACCATAAAGAACGATTACTAATTCATTTGAAGTTTACCATCAGTTGCATTTCTATATCCTCCAAAAATCAAGTGAAGAGTAAGGTGAAAGTAAAGTGAAAGTGAAGTCGCTCAGTTGTGTCTGACTCTTTGTGATCCTGTGGACTGTAGCCCATCAGCCTCCTCTGCCTATGGGATTCTCCAGGCAAGAATACTGGAGTGGGTTGCCATTTCCTTCTCCAGGGGATCTTCCCAACCCAGGGGTAGAACCCAGGTTTCCCACATTGCAGGCAGATGCTTTAACCTCTGAACCACCAGGGAAGCCCTGAGTAAGGTAAGAGGTATTAATTCATTCAAGACTATTTGATCATCTTCCTTTTGTTATTGTCACTCAGTCACTCAGTTGTGTCTGACTCTTTGCCACCCCATGAACTGCAACACCTCAGGCTTTCCTTTCCTTCACTATCTCCCAGAGCTTGCTCAAACTCATGTCCATTAAGTTGTTGATGCCATCCAACCATCTCATCCTCTGTTGCCCCCTTCTTCTCCTGCCATCAATCTTTCCCAGCATCAGAGTTTTTCTTTTTTCCAATGAGTCCATGCTTCCCATCAGGTGGCCAAAGTACTGGAGTGTCAGCTTTAGCATCAGTGTGAGTGTGTGCTCGGTCATGTTGATAGCTTACAGTGAGCAATGTTGGATTCATGATATCCAAAGATTTATCTTCAGGACCAGTGACCAGGCTCAGTCACTCAAGAGCTTTTGTGTAGCAGAGTTTTATTAAAGTGAAAGAAGACAGAGAGTTTCTGACATAGACATCAGAAGGGGAATTGAGAGTGCCTCCACTCACTAGTCTTATCAAGGCCTTATAAACTTTTACCAGACTCATTCCTATGACATGTATCTTAAGTTAACAAGATTAGAACTAACAATAGAAAGTTCTTACCAGACCCTCTCCTATAATATACATTTTAAGATGACAGGATTAGTCAGAAGGTTCTCAAGAAGGAGAAATATGTCCTCTAGCAGCATGTATTGTCACCTAAATATTGGTACAGAGTTTAAGGGAAAATATATCCTTGAACAAGATGAGTTGTTTTGTTGTGCAATCATCAGCTCTGGGCTTAAAGAAAAAACGAAATTTGTTTTTTTCTCCTTATTGAGAACTCAAGACCTCTATTCCTTCCTCAAGAGCCCCAGACCACTCTGTTCCCCTCAGAGACTCTGGATTTCTTATCAATCTACCTAGAATTTGATTCGATGTCTGACTCGTTGAAACCCTATGGACTTTAGCCCACCAGGCTCCTCTATCCATGGGATTTTCCAGGCAAGAATACTGGACTGGGTTGACATTTCCTCCTCCAGGGGATACTCCTGAATCAGGGATCGAACCTATGACTCTTGTGTCTCCTACATTGCAGGTGGGTTCTTTGTCACTGAGCCATTGAGGAAGTTCGGCATCAGTCTTTCCAATGAATATTCAGAATTGGTTTCCTTTAAGATTGATTTGTTTGATCTCCTTGCAGTCCAAGGGAGTCGCAGGAGTCTTCTCCAGCACCATAGTTTGAAAGCATCAGTTGTTTAATGATCAATCTCCTTTATAGTCCAACTCTGTCACATCTGTAGATGCGTTCTGGAAAAAACAGAGTTTTCACTGTATGGACCTCTGTCAGCAAAGTGATGTTTCTGCTTCTTAATACACTGTTTAGGTTCATTATAGCCTTTCTTCCACGGAGCAAGCATGTTTTAATTTCACCTTATTTTTAGCAATTACTAACCAACCTAGATAGTATATACAAAAGCAGAGACATTACTTTGCCGACTAAGGTCCGTCTAGTCAAGGCTATGGTTTTTCCTGTGGTCGTGTATGGATGTGAGAGTTGGACTGTAAAGAAGGCTGAGCGCCAAAGAATTAATGCTTTTGAACTGTGCTGTTGGAGAAGACTCTTGAGAGTTTCTTGGACTGCAAGGAGATCCAACCAGTCCATTCTGAAGGAGATCAGCCCTGGGATTTCTTTGCAAGGAATGATGCTAAAGCTGAAACTCCAGTACTTTGGCCACCTCGTGTGAAGAGTTGACTCATTGGAAAAGACTCTGATGCTGGGAGGGATTGGGGGCAGGAGGAGAAGGGGACAACCGAGGATGAGATGGCTGGATGGCATCACGGACTCGATGGACGTGATTCTGAGTGAACTCCGGGTGATGAACAGGGAGGCCTGGCGTGCTGCGATTCATGGGGTCGCAAAGAGTCGGACAAGACTGAGCGACTGAACTGAACTGAACTGATTTAAGGGAATGTTACATATATAATAGTGTGTAAGACATATCATCCCTTATTTCCTATAGCATAACTCTACTGTCATAGACAGTCATGTAAATCATGTTATAAATTTAAAAAAAAAATGTAAAATGCAGCATGTTATGAATCCATATACTTTGGCTAGGCAATCAGTTTTAGAAATCATTAAACACCTAACTATCCATTAACGTTTAAGAAGTTTGAATTAGTCAAAATAAAAATCTATAGACTATTTTAGACAGCGAGGAAAGCATGCTGAGTCCAAAAAGAACAAGCAGTATTTTCTCATAAAGAGTACCTGTAACAATAGATCGTGGAATACAAATGTGTGACAGGTGAAAACACACCAACAAGGTACAGTATGATTTAATGGCCATGGAATGGAATATTCTAAAGATTATTTTAATGTAATAAGATTTCCTTTTAGTAAAATAAGCTTATGGATGATAAAAAATAATGTTTTATACATTTTAACATTGTGTAGCTAGCAAAAACGTGAATTCATTCATGGAAAACAGTAAAACAAAACAAAACAATAACAATAAAAAAATGCAAGTACACTAGCCAGATAACAGAATTTGGCGATTTGAACCAAAACAGTGGAATACAGCAAAGTAGATGAGCACTCTTAAATTATTATGAAATGGAATTTATGAGGATTTGTGTTTATTGGATTTGGGGGACAAAGAAAGCATCATCAAAGAGGACTCGGTATTCTAGTTTCTGCAGGGATGAAGGCAAAGATGATATGAAGAAGGAGCAGCCAGAGGGACAGCAGGAAAATCAGCAGAATATAAGGACTATGCCACCCAGCAGAGAGTATAATCTGAGATGGAGTAAGAGGTCTGCTGACAAGTCCAGTTAGAAAAGCCCTGGAAAATGTCCAGTTTACCAGCCAAGATCCAGAGACCCTGGATGCATACAACCAAGTGACTATGACTTCATTTTCTGCCTCTGATATTTTCTATCTCTCAGTGTTTTGTATCATAAATAAAAATACAATGTGTAATTAAGAAAATTTAATAACATAGGAAAAAGAAATGAGTTCTTGAACATTATTGTCTGTTAGGCAAATGTGGAACATATTAATACTGTTTTGGCTTATTTGTGCATTAATGAGAAGCTTAGCTAATTATTTTATAATGATCCACTTTTATTAATTGACTAGCCCTGATGAGAATATTAAAATATTATCATTTTATTTTTAATACTGGTATTCCTTTAAGATATTTGGAACACTATTTAAATGATCATTTCTATTTGTTCCGAGCTATGAGAAATAATTCCATGAACAGTTAGAAACTCCAATACTTTGGCCACCTGATGCAAACTGACTAATTTGAAAAGACCCTGATGCTGGGAAAAATTGAAGGCAGGAGGAGAAGGGGATGACAGAGGATGAGATGTCATCATTGACTCAATGGACATGAGTTTGAGTAAACTCTGGTAGTTGGTGATGGACAGGCAGGCCTGGCATGCTGCAGTCCATTGGCTGACAAAGAGTCAGACATGCCTGAGTGACTGAATTGAACTGATGAGAAATAATCATCTCATTCCTGAGCATGAGGGAGCTTTATTTATTTATTTTTTCCCTCTAAGTAGGAAGATTTTCCATTTTAAAAGGAGAAAGAAAACTATTGAAACATCTCTTCAAAATATGAGTATCTAGAAACATAATATGAGATTTAGTTAATGTTTGTAACAATGAAATGGGAAAATTACTAATGAAGCCAATAATAGATACAGGTAGATTAAAAACATAGACATCTGTAACATTGAATTCTTCAAATATGATCCTATGCTTAATCAGCTACCTTTTGCCTCAAAATTCGAAAGGGACATTTGTGAACAGACTACAAAGCATGACTACATCATGTTTTAATTCTATCTTGTTATTTGACTCTTAAATTCACCACAGAATGTGGCTGGGCTGTGATTTTGCATGGAGAGGTTTCGTATCACACAGGCAATATTAGCCTCAGTACGCAGGTTTGCTTTCATCTATTTCAGGCCCACAGGCCTAAAATGTGAATCAAATTCCATCATTGTAAAGAAACCAAATTCAAACATATAGAACAGCCTATGTATTAGGTAAATGTGACTGAACCACTTACATTCAAAAGTCAACCTCAATGAAACATCCATCTCAGAAAGAGAGCACCTAGTCAAGGCAAGGAGAAATACACAGATCCTGGCCCATCAATGATGCTGAGGAATACAAAATAAGGTAGATAAAATAGGAACATTAACTTGTAAGCCAAAACTTACTCTGACTGACTGACTGATTCATCAGATTTTTTTTCTCTTCTTTGCTTTTTGTTGCTCAGACGGTAAAGCGTCTGCCTGCAATGTGGGAGACCCAGGTTCAATTCCTGGGTCGGGAAGATCCCCTGGAAAAGGAAATGGCAATCCACTCCAACACTCTTGCCTGGAAAATCCCATCGATGGAGTAGACTGATAGGCTACAGTCCATGGGGCCACAAAGAGTCGGACACGACTTTTGCTTTTTGTAACACTAATGGGATTACTATCTGAGTTTGTTGACTTTCTGGAAAAGTGAAAGTGAAAGTCACTTAGTTTTTGAGATATAGCCCATGAAATTCTCTAGGCCAGAATACTGGAGTGGGTAGCCTTTCCCTTCTCCAGGGAATCTTCCTACCCCAGGGATCAAATCCAGGTCACCCACATTGCAGGCGAGTTTTTACCAACTGAGCCCAAGGAAGACCCTGTATTTCCAGGCTTGTGGCTAATTTCTCAGAGGTGGGGTAGGCAGGAGAATTATGGAATGTCAGAAAATTGTGCACTTTGTGGAGACATTTCCTTGTCAGAATTACTATTTTTTTCTTTATTCAGAACAATTAAGGATCAATTTGATGTTGTTCCCAAAAGCCTCTAAGATGAATCAGAGGAAAGTTGTGAATAAATTAATCATAAAGTCTATGTCAGACAAGAAAGGCTGTTCTTCTAAAAAGTTACTTAGTGCAGGTCAGATAAGGGAAGAGCCAATTTCTGGTCTCTACAGAAAAAAAAAAAAAAAAGTCCTACAAAATGTTTCCCTTTCCTTGTACAGATAGATGTACCCTAAATGTCTCAATTCTCAGGGGGCCTTTCTTTAGTAACAACTCTGCTTCTTCTTTTTCAAGTTGTTTTGCTCCAGAACTCTCTCTCTCACTGTGTCTTTGTTTTTCGAAATGCCAAAGAATTAGATGTAGCTATTTTCCCACCTGTCCTTAAACAAGCTTATTTAAAGAGTTGCTTTTGGTATAGAGGAAATTAAAACGTGTACCAAGTGTGATGCTGACTAGCTGATAAAGATGCTTAGAGATTAGCGACCAAAAAATTCAGCAATGTGTCAACTTGATAAAAGCAGTTTGAGTGAAATGGTATGTAATAGAGTTAGCATATAAGAGGAAGGAGGTGATAAATCAGAGTGTTGAGTGAAAGAAATAGAAAAAAGGATAAATAGCTAGAGGAGAATGTAAAGGATGAAGTATGTTTGGCATGAGAGCATGTATGCATACACATGTGGTTGTGATATATTTCACTGAGAAAGACTTCAAGGTATGTCTGTATAATGATGGGGAAAAATCCAGAAAAGAGAGAACAGTGAAAGAGAGAAACGGGATGAAGAAACTGAGATGTGAGCTCATGATATAATTAAGCAGCTCAGTCTAGAGGATAGAATCATGGAGAGTAGAAAACTTCAGTCAGTTAAGCCTCATGCTATGCTAGCTCTTCTTCCTTCAAAAATTTGTTTACCTGTAAACCACTCATGTACTAGATGAGACATCAAGAATTACAGCAAAAAGAAGTAGCAGGAGACTAAAGGTATAGCAAAAATAACTACACATAAAACATTGATGAATCTCACAGACACAACATGGAATTAAAAAGCAAGAAATCCCAAATCAGGCATAACTAATCATTGTTGATAGAAATAAAAATGGTCATCATCTTCACCAGGGGGATTGATGGTATCATAAAGGGATCATAAGATGGGATTTGGAAATGCTTAAAATATTCTAAATTTTGATGCAGAGGGAATAACTTGGGTATATCTTAAGCATCAAACCATCCACTTAAGATTTTTATTACTTTCTGCATATCTACCACATTGCAATTAAAAGATGATCCGGAGGGATGATGTGGGGTGGGAGGTGGGAGGGGGGTTCATGTTTGAGGGTTCATGTTTGAGAGTTCATGTACTCCTGTGGCAGATTCATGTCAATGTATGCCAAAACCAATACAGTATTGTAAAGTAAAATAAAGTAAAAATAAAAATTTAAATTAAAAAATAAAAATGAAACAAAAAAGTACAGATCTTATAATTCCCTTGGATTGGTTGGGCTATGATCATTATGTAAATTAAGTAGCTACAAACACTGATTTATTCCCTTTCATTACATGCAAACAAATCACTAAAGCTTGAGCACCAGGAGAGCAGGAGGTTTGTCTGCTTTGTTACTTGATATATTCCAGTTATTCGGCAGGCAGATTTAAGAGGTATTATCAAATGATGAGTGTTTTCATCACTCACTATTTTGGGAAAACAACTCTGCTGGTTAAACCCCATTTTCACTCTATATAGTGTGAATATGAATAACCCTGAAGACGTTAAAGAATGAAATTTTTTCAAAAGTTCAAAGTTATCCATTATCAATCAAGTCTCTGAGTTTGGGGACACACATGAAACAGAAATTTTAGCAGATACCTTAATTATGGTTATATAATTGGCAAATTATTTACCTATTTGATTAATTGCTATCTAATATCACAATTAGTATTTTCATCATTTGGGCTAATTTATCTATTATTGTAATATATGTTTGCATGATCTTTGAACATCTAATGTTAAGAAAGTCATTTCCTAGGCAGGTTGATAAGAAGCTTAAGGGTCCCCAAGGAGAGAGGGGTCTGGAATTCTCAAGGAGGAAGAAAGGGCAAACTTTTTTTCCTCTACTTTCCTTCAGTTTCATTCAGTTCAGTCACTTAGTCATGTCTGACTCTTTGCGACCCCATGAATCACAGCACACCAGGGCTCCCTGTCCATCACCAACTCCCGGAGTTCACTTAAACACATATCCACAGAGTCCGTGATCCATCAAGCCATCTCATCCTCTGTTGTCCCCTTTTCCTCCTGCCCCCAATCCCTCCCAGCATCAGAGTCTTTTCCAGTGAGTCAACTCTTCGCATGAGGTGGCCAAAGTTTCAACTTTAGCATCATTCCTTCCAAAGAACACTCAGGGCTGATCTCTTTCAGAATGGACTGGTTGGATCTCCTTGCAGTCCAAGGCACTCTCAAGAGTCTTCTCCAACAACAGAGTTCAAAAGCATCCATTCTTCGGTGCTCAGCCTTCTTCACAGTCCAACTCTCACATCCATACATGACTACTGGAAAAATCATAGCCTTGATTAGACGGACCTTTGTTGGCAAAGTAATGTCTCTGCTTTTCAAAATACTATCTAGGTTGGTTATAACTTTTCTTCCAAGGAGTAAGTGTCTTTTAATTTCATGGCTGCAATTCCATCTGCAGTGATTTTGGAGCCCCCCCCCCCCCCCAAATAATATCTGTCACTGTTTCCACTGTTTCCCCATCTATTTCCCATGAAGTGATGGGACCAGATTCCATGATCTTAGTTTTCTGAATGTTGAGCTTTGAGCCAACTTTTTCACTCTCTTTTTCACTTTCATCAAGAGGCTTTTTAGTTCCTCTTCACTTTCTGCCATAATGGTGGTCATCTGCATATCTGAGGTTATTGATATTTCTCCTGGCAATCTTGATTCCAGTTGTGCTTCTTCCAGCCCAGTGTTTCTCATGATGAACACTGCATCAAAGTTAAATAAGCAGGGTGACAATATACAGCCTTGACATACTCCTTTTCTTATTTGGAACCAGTCTGTTGTTCCATGTCCAGTTTTAACTGTTGCTTCCTGACTTGCATACAGATTTTTCAAGAGGCAGGTCAGGTGGTCTGGTATTCCCATCTCTCTCAGAATTTTCCACAATTTATTGGGATCCACACTATCAAAGGCTTTGGCATAGTCAATAAAGCAGAAATAGTTGTTTTTCTGGAACTCTGTTGCCTTTTCAATGATCCAGAAGATGTTGGCAATTTGACCTCTGGTTCCTCTGCCTTTTCTAAAACCAGCCTGAACATTGAGAAGTTCACAGTTCACATATTCCTGAAGCCTGGCTTGGAGAATTTTGAGCATTACTTTACTAGCATGTGAGATGAGTGCAATTGTATGGTAGTTTGAGCATTCTTTGGCATTGCCTTTCTTTGGGATTGAAATGAAAACTGACATTTTCCAGTCCTGTGGCCACTGCTGAGTTTTCCATATTTGCTGGCATATTGAATGCAGCACTTTCACAGCATCATCTTTCAGGATTTGAAACAGCTCAACTGGAATTCCATCACCTCCACTAGCTTTGTTCGTGTGATGCTTTCTAAGGCCCATTTGACTTCACATTCCAGGATGTCTGGCTCTGGGTGAGTGATCACACCATTGCAAATATCTTGGTCATGAAGATCTTTTTTGTACAGTTCTTCTGTGTGTTCTTGCCACCTCTTCTTAATATCTTCTGCTTCTGTTAGGTCCATACCATTTTTGTCTTTTATCAAGCCCAACTTTGCATGAAATGTTCCCTTGGCATCTCTAATTTTCTTTTCTTTTTTTATTTCATTTTATTTTATTTTATTTTTTTAATGTTTATTCTTACTTTATTTTACTTTACAATACTGTATTGGTTTGAAGAGATCTCCAGTCTTCCCCATTCTGTTGTTTTCCTCTATTCCTTTGCACTGATCCCTGAGGAAGGCTTTCTTATCTCTTCTTGTTATTCTTTGGAACTCTGCATTCATATGCTTATATCTTTCCTTTTCTCCTTTGCTTTTCACTTCTCTTCTTTTCATAGCTACGTTTAAGATAGGACATGCAAGGCTGCAATGATGCACAAGCGCGGGCAGCTGAGATGGCGCATAAGCACGGCCGAGAGGAGCTACCACAGGTCCGAAGTCAGGTGCAGCGGCCCAGAGTGCCAGGCTGCAACAGCACAGGAATGGCTGAGAGGAGCTACCCTGCATCCGAGGGCAGGGGCTCTGGCCGAGAGTGCCAGGCTGTGACAGTGCAGGAGCAGCTGAGAGGAGCTACACCACATCCGAGGTCAGGGGTGGCGGCCGAGAGTGCCAGGTTGTGACAGCACAGGAACTGTCGAGAAGAGCTACCCACCACCTGAGTCCAGAGGCAGCAGCCAGGAGGAGCTACGCCACACCAGAGGCCAGGGGCGGCGGCCAAGAGGAGCAACCCCACGTCCAAGGAGCAATGGCTGTGCAGGTACAGGAGGGCCTAGAGGAGCTACTCAACGTTCAAGGTCAGGGGGGGTGACGGTAAGGAGATACTCCTGGTCCAAGGTAAGGGGCAGTGGCTATGCTTTGCTGGAGCAGACATGAAGAAATACCCAACGTCCAAGATAAGAGAAACCCAAGTAAGACGCAGGTGTTGCAAGAGGGCATTAGAGAGCAGACACCTAAAACCATAATCACAGAAAGCCAGTCAATCTAATCACACTAGGACCACAGCCTTGTCTAACTCAATGAGACTAAGCCATGACCTGTGGGGCCACACAACACAGGCGGGTCATGGTGGAGAGGTCTGACAGAATGTGGTCCACTGGAGAAGGGAATGGCAAACCACTTCAGTATTCTTGCCTTGAGAACCCCATGAACAGTATGAAAAGGCAACATGATAGGATGCTTAAAGAGGAACTCCCCAGGTCAGTAGGTGCCCAATATGCTACTGGAGATCAGTGGAGAAATAACTCCGGAAAGAATGAAGGGATGGAGCCAAAGCAAAAACAATACCCAGATGTGGATGTGACTGGTGATAGAAGCAAGGTCTGAGGCTGTAAAGAGCAATATTGCATAGGAACCTGGAATGTTAGGTCCATGAATCAAGGCAAATTGGTAGTGGTCAAACAAGAGATGGAAAGAGTGCACGTCAACATTCTAGGAATCAGCAAACTGAAATGGACTGGAATGGGTAAATGTAACTCAGATGACCATTATATCTACTACTGTGGGCAGGAATCCCTTAGAAGAAATGGAGTAGCCATCATGGTCAACAAAAGAGTCTGAAATTCAGTACTTGTATGCAACCTCAAAAATGACAGAATGATCTATGTTCATTTCCAAGGCAAACCATTCAATATCACAGTAATCGAAGTCTATGCCCCAACAAGTAACACTGAAGAAGCCGAAGTTGAACGGTTCTATGAAGACATACAAGACCTTTTAGAACTAACAACCAAAAAAGATCATATTGATTATATTATTTGCAGCCAAAGATGGAGAAGCTCTATACAGTCAACAAAAACAAGACTGGGAGCTGACTGGCTCAGATCATGAGCTCTTTATTGCCAAACTCAGACTTAAATTGAAGAAAGTAGGGAAAACCACTAGACCATTCAGGTATGACCTAAATCAAATCCCTTATGATTATACAGTGGAAGCGAGAAATAGATTTAAGGGACTAGATCTGATAGACAGAGTGCCTGATGAACTATGGAATAAGGTTCGTGACATTGTACAGGAGACAGGGATCAAGACCATCCCCATGGAAAAGAAATGCAAAAAAGCAAAATGGCTGTCTGGGGAGGTCTTACAAATAGCTACATTCCTTAGGATTATATAACTATAATGAATCCTGCATGAGGACAGTCCTTGGATTAAACCATCTGTCTAATCCTGTTATCTTAAAATGTAAATTATGGGAGTAGGTCTGGTGAAGTCTTTACAACCCCCAGACATTCTTCTGATTCATTGGAGAGTATATAACTCCATTGCTAACACTAACAAGAAGGTACTCTTTCTATCGCCTTTTGATGTATATGTCAGAAGCTTTCTCTATCTCCTTTATATTTTCAGTTCAGTTCAGTTCAGTTCAGTCACTCAGTCGTGTCCGACTTTTTGCGACCCCATGAATTGCAGCACTCCAGGCCTCCCTGTCCATCACCATCTCCCAGAGTTCCCTCAGACACACATCCATTGAGTCAGTGATGCCATCCAGCCATCTCATCCTCTGTCGTCCCCTTCTCCTCTTGCCCCCAATCCCTCCCAGCATCAGAGTACTTTCCAATGAGTCAACTCTTTGCATGAGGTGGTCAAAGTATTGGAGCTTCAGCTTTAGCATCATTCCTTCCAAAGAACACCCAGGGCTGATCTCCTTCAGAATGGAGTAGTTGGATCTCCTTGCAGTCCAAGGGACTCTAAAGCATCTTCTCCAGTTCAAAAGCATCAATTCTTCAGTGCTCAGATTTCTTCACAGTCCAACTCTCACATCCATACATGACCACAAGAAAAACCATAGCCTTGACTAGATGGACCTTAGTCGGCAAAGTAATGTCTCTGTTTTTGAATATACTATCTAGGTTTGTCATAACTTTTCTTCCAAGGAGTAAGCATCTTTTAATTTCATGGCTGCAGTCACCATCTGCAGTGATTTTGGAGCCCAAAAAAATAAAGTCTGACACTGTTTCCACTGTTTACCCATCTATTTCCCATGAAGTGATGGGACCAGATGCCATGATCTTCGTTTTCTGAATGTTGAGCTTTAAGCCAACTTTTTCGCTCTCCTCTTTCACTTTCATCGACAGGCTTTTTAGCTCCTCTTCATTTCTGCCATAAGGGTGGTGTCATCTGCATATCTGAGGTTATTGATATTTCTTCCCGAAATCTTGATTCCAGCTTGTGTTTCTTCCAGTCCAGCGTTTCTCATGATGTACTCTGCATATAAGTTAAATAAACTGGGTGACAATATACAGCCTTGACGTACTCCTTTTCCTATTTGGAACCAGTCTGTAGTTCCATGTCCAGTTCTAACTGTTGCTTCCTGACCTGCATACAGATCTCTCAAGAGGCAGATTAGGTGGTCAAACAAGAGATGGCAAGGGTGAACATCGACATTCTAGGAATCAGTGAACTAAAGTGGACTGGAATGGGTGAATTTAACTCAGATGACCATTATATCTACTACTGCGGGCAGGAATCCCTCAGAAGAAATGGAGTAGCCATCATGGTCTACAAAAGAGTCCAAAATGCAGTACTTGGATGCAATCTCAAAAATGACAGAACGATCTTTGTTCATCTCCAAGGCAAACCATTCGTTATCACAGTTATCCAAGTCTATGCCCCAACCAGTAACGCTGAAGAAACTGAAGTTGAACGGTTTTATGAAGACCTACAAGACCTTTTAGAACTAACACCCAAAAAAGATATCTTTTCCATTGTAGGGGGCTGGAATGCAAAAGTAAGAAGTCAAGAACCACCTGGAGTAACAGGCAAATTTGGCCTTGGAATGCGGATTAAAGCAGGGCAAAGACTCCTAGAGTTTTGCCAAGAAAATGCACTGGTCATAGCAAACACCCTCTTCCAACAACACAAGAGAAGACTCTACACATGGACATCACCAGATGGTCAACACCGAAATCAGGTTGATTATATTCTTTGCAGCCAAAGATGGAGAAGCTCTATACAGTCAACAAAAACAAGACCAGGAGCTGACTGTGGCTCAGATCATGAACTCCTTGATACTTTAATAAAACTTTATTACACAAAAGCTCTGAGCGATCAAACCTCATCTCTGTCCCCAGACTGCATTCTTCTCCGCTGGAGGCCAAGGATTCCGGTATCTTTGCCTGATTCAGCAACAACCTTTCAGTGTTATAAACTTTTTTTCAGAAAGTGTATAATTTACATAATTCTTAAGGCTGAAGATTTTCAAGTTTGGGGCAATAAAAGAAGACGAATGAAAGTAAGAAGGGATTCCCAAAACTTCCCTAAATCTATCACTTCCACATAAAGAGGAAACTCCAGACTATAATCCATAATCTATGACAATGACTGGGGAAGTCTATGGCTCTGACTTTTATATATTTCTCTTATGTATTCTCTTAACTAGAGAGAGTTGCCCTGAAGTGAATATCCTGAAACACCCACCAGTATGACTGTTTCATATTATCCCAATAATGAGCTATAGAAAGAATATGTGATAACAATGCATAAGTCTATAAGTGGGATCAAATTTTACATAATAAGTAGGAAAAAATGGGTAATCTTCACTCTGAGGTGAGCAGATGAACAAATCGTGAGGATTAAATTTTCTCCAATAAAAAATCAGTGACTGGGGGATGTAACATTGTCCAGACAATTAGGCAAAACTCGTGTGTTTTCCAGTTCATGTCCAACTCAGAAACATTTTGTGTATGTACTTATCACATGTAGATGTGTCACTGAGATTCTCAAAAAGTGCTACTTTATGTCTCACTTGAAAGTTTCCCTCCGTCTTTTGACAGTAAATGTAGGAATCCTCTGAAACTCGTATTAAAAACCAATGCAATTTTACATATAAAGGACACTGACCCTGAAACTTTAAATCCCCATTTCTTTTATGTTCTCTGGGTTCCATTGCCTGCTATATTGATTTGATATATTTTACCTGAAATGCATTATGCGTTTCTGTATTCTGCAATGGGATTATACTTAAAACGAACTATAAGCCTTCCAAAGTCTCATTTGGTGGAAGAATTATAAATTGTACTTGAATTTGACTTATTATCTCTTGTATATTTCCTAACTAAATCATCTCACTTCCAGCAGGTGACCAAAACCCCTTATATACGATACTATTTGTCATCTTGCTAAATCTATGATTCAGTTAGTTCAGTAACTCAGTTGTGTCTGACTCTTTGTGACCCCGTGGACTGAAGCACACCAAGCTTCTCTGTCCATCACCAACTCCCAGAGTTTGCTCAAACTCACGTCTATCGAGTCGGTGATGCCATCCAACCATTTCATCCTCTGTCATTCCCTTCTGCCACCTTCAATCTTTCCCAGCATCAGGGTCTTTTCCAATGAGTCAGTTCTTTGCATCAGGTGGCCAAAGTATCAGAGTTTTAGATTCATATTCAGGACTGATTTCCTTGAGGACTGAATTGTTTGCTCTCCTTGCAGTTAAAGGACTCTCAAGAGTCGTCTCTAACACCACAGCTCAAAAGCCTCAATTCTTCACTGCTCAGCTTTCTTTATAGTCCAACTCTCACATCCATACTTGATTACTGGAAAAGCCACAGCTTTGATTAGATGGATCTTTGTTGGCAAAGTAAATTCTCTGCTTTTTAACATGCAATCTAGGTTGGTAATACTCAAAATTCTCCAAGCCAGGCTTCAACAATACGTGAACTGTGAACTTCCAGATGTGCAAGCTGGCTTTAGAAAAGGCAGAGGAGCCAGAGATCAAATTGCCAACATCTCCTGGATCACTGAAAAAGCAAGAGAGTTCAAGAAAAGCATGTATTTCTACTTTATTGACTATACCAAAATGTTTGACATTGTGATTCACAACAGACTGTGAAAAACTCTGAGAGATGAGAATACCAGACAACCTGACCTGCCTCTTGAGAAACCTGTATGCAGGTCAGGAAGCAACAGTTAGAACTGGACATGGAACAACAAACTGGTTCCAAATAGGGAAAGGAGTACATCAAGGCTGTATATTGTCATGCTGCTTATTTAACTTATATGCAGATTACATCATGAGAAACACTGGGCTTGAAGAAGCACAAGCTGGAATCAAGATTGCTTGGAGAAATACCAATAACCTCAGATATGCAGATGACACTACCCTTATGGCAGAAAGTGAAGAAGAACTAAAGAGCTTCTTGATGAAATTAAAAGAGGAGAGTGAAAAAGCTGGCTTAAAGCCCAACGTTTAGAAAACTAAGATCATGGGATCCGGTCCCATCACTTCATGGTAAATAGATGGGGAAACAGTGGCAGACTTTATTTTTGGGGTCTTCAGAACCACTGCAGATGGTGACTGCAGCCATGAAATTAAAAGATGCTTGCTTTTTGGAAGGAAAGTTATGACCAACCTAGGTAGCATATTAAAAAGCAGAGACATTACTTTGTCCACAAAGGTCCATCTAGTCAAGGCTATGGTTTTTCCAGTGGTCCTGTATGGATGTGAGAGTTGGGGCTGCGTGCAGAAGAAGTGATGCTTTTGAAGTGTGGTGTTGAAGACTCTTGAGAGTCCCTTGGACTGCAAGGAGGTCCAACTATTTCATCCTAAGAGAGATCAGTCCTAAGTGTGCATTGGAAAGACTGATGTTGAAGCTGAAAGTCCAATACTTTGGCCACCTGATGCAAAGAGCTGATTCATTTGAAAAGACCCTAATGCTGGGAAAGACTGGAAGCAGGAGCAGAAGGGGACAACAGAGGATTCAATGGTTGGATGGCAACACTGACTCAATGGATATGAGTTTGGGTGAACTTTGGGAGTTGGTGATGGACAGGAAGGCCTGGCATGCTGCAGTCCATAGTTTCACAAAGAGTCAGACATGACTGACCAGCTGAAATGAACTGAGCTTGGTCATAGCTTTTCTTCCAAGGAGCAAGTGTCTTTTAATTTCTTGGCTGCAGTCACCATCTGAAGTGATTTCATAAGCCTTTTTGTAGGTGATTGCCATTAACCCTACTACAAAGCCTTTAGCACTTACACAGAACTAGGGAATCAGACTCTTGGAGGGCACAGTGAAAATCTTGTGTACACCAAGACTCAGGAGAAAAGAGCAGTGACCCCACAGGACTAACCTAGATGTGCCCATGAGTATACAGGATTCTCCAGCCCAGATGTGGGTTGGCAGTGGCCTGCTACAGGGTTGGGAGAACTGTTTGCAGCTATGTATGCATGGGACCTTTTGAAAGAGGTTCCATAATCTTCATTACCTCCACCATAATTTGGCCTCATATCAAACAATGGGGAGGGAACACAGCACTGCCCATCAACAGAAAATTGGATTAAAATTTTACTGAGCATGGTTCTGTAAACCATCAGAACAAGGCCCAGGTTTTCCCTTCAGTCAGCCTCTCCCATCAGGAAGGTTCCATAAGTCTTTTATCCTTATCCATCAGAGGGCAGGTAGAATGAAAAGCACAATCACAGAAAACTAATCAAACTGATCACATGGATCACAACCTTGTCTAACTCAATGAAACTATGAGCCATGCCATATAGGACCACCCAAGACAGATGGGTCATGTTGGGGAGTTCTGACAAAACGTGGTCCACTGGATAAAGGAATGGCAAACCACTTCATTATTCTTGCCTTGAGAACCCCATGAACAGTATGAAAAGGCAAAAAAAAAAAAAAAAAAACACTAAAAAAATCTACAGATGAACTCCCCAAATTGTTAGGTGCCCAATATGCTACTGGAGATCAGAGGAGAAACAAAGAGAAAGAATGAGGAGACGGAGCTAAAGCAAAACCAACACCCAGTTGTGGATATGACTGGTGATGAAAGTTAAGTCCAGTGCTGTCAAGAGCAATATTTCATAGGAACCTGGAATGTTAGGCCCATGAATCAAGAGCAATTGGAAGTGGTCAAACAGGAGATGGCAAAAGTGAGCACCAACATTTTAGGAATCAGTGAACTAAAATGGACTGGAATGGATGAATTTAACTCAGATGATCATTATATCTGCTACTGTGGGCAAGAATCCTTTAGAAGAAATGGAGTAGCTCTCATAGTCAACAAAAGAGTCCTAAATGCAGTACTTAGATGAAATCTCAAAAATGACAGAATGATCTCTATTCGTTTCCAAGGCAAACCATTCAATATCACAGTATTCCAAGTCTATGTCCCAACCAGTAATCTCGTATTAGGATACCTTGAATTTCTATGACTCTGATGTTCTTTAATTCAACATGTCTGGGACAGGCGATATTTTTTACTATCTCAGTCCTGAACTTTATTTTTGCCTTTTTTTTTTTTTTTTAATCAATGCTACTTTGTATGCCTTAAGATAAATATGACTATCAGTTGCTCGAGTTTCCTTGGAGAGCTTGCGGGATAGTAAGAATTTTATCTCTTAGATATGTTCAATTAGTTTCACAAGTAGAACAGTCTCTCCTGTAGAATATTTTAAAGATACGTTTTAGGTGTGTCATTCTTGTTCCTATCTGAACCTCTATCTCACATCAGGATAGTAATCAGGCTCATTTACATAATTAAAAACATTTTTCACTTGTGTCCTTCAGCAATAGCTTTGTTATTGCAGATTTCTTCTTATACATTGTTTTTATTTTTCCTTTAAAATTCCATCTTATTCAAAATTTTATTTTTTTGTTTGTGAAATAATGCAACTTCATTCATTCAGGTTTTCATACTCAAAATTCCAAAGCAGTGTGCTATCTTTAGTAAGTATTTCTCATTTTCTTTACTATTTCCCACTTTCAATTACTTTTAATGGCAAAGAAAGAAAGAACCACCAAGGAAGAGTTGAAGCAAGAGTGGAAAGAGGGAAGGAGGAAAACATACAATTGAAACAGAAAGATGTCTCTGCTCCAGTGAGTATCAATTGGCAGGGCTTTTTGGTGGCTGTGACAGACATGACATAGTGGGTTTTGACAATGTTGGTTTTAAAAGGACTTTACTACTGCAAGAAACATTGAGATGTGTATATCTTTTTGAATTATGTTTTTCTCTAAATATATGCCCAGCACTATTTATAGTAGCCTGGAGACAGAAACAAACTAAATGTCCATCAAAAGAGGAATGGATAAAGATGGCATGGTACATATATACAATAGAATATTACTCAGCCATAAAAAAGAATGAAATAATGTCATTTGCAATGACATAGGTGAACTTAGAGATTTCCATACTGAGTGAAATAAGTCATACTGAGAAAGACAAATATCATATGTTTTAACTTACATATGGAATCTAAAAAAAAGTTACTAATAAACTTGTGTTCAAAACAGAAATATAATTAAAAAAAAAAAAAAAACAAAACATGATTACCAAGGGGAAAGGAGAGATAAATTGGAAAATTGGGATTGACATATGTGCTTGTCCTCAGTTATGTCTGGTGCTTTGTTACCATATAGATTATAACCTTCCAGGCTCCTCTATTCATGTGGATTCTCCAGGCAAGAATATGGGAGTGGGTTGCCACATCCTCCTCCAAGGGATCTTCACAACCCAGGGATCTGGCCCAGGTATCCTGCACTGCAGGCAGATTCTTTACTATCTGAACCATCAGGAAAGACTATGAATACTGGAGTGGGTAGTCTATCCCTTCTCTAAAGGAACTTTCCAACCCAGGAATCAAACCAGGGTCTCCTGCATTGCAGGTGGCCTCTTTCTCAGCTAAGCTACCAGGGAAGCATTGATATATACACACTACTATATATAAAGTTGATAACTAATAAGAACATACTTATAGCACAGGTAACTACTCAGCACCCTGTAATGACTATATGGAAAAGATTCTTAAAAAAAAGTGGAATATGTACCACTGATTGATTTGCTGTACCCCTGAAATTAATACACCATTGTAAATCAACTATACACCAATGGAAATTAATTAAAAATAATAAATAAAATTAATTTTTAGGTATGTAGACTTGTATGGGTTATGTGTTTCCAATTTACATATTTTAGATAACCTGAAAAAATTATCTCAAAGATATCTTTTATCTATCTGAAAAGATAAAATCTCATTACATGATCTACCTTTGTTAAACAATAAAAGTTTAATATTCAATTCTTATAATGAATGGATTTCAAAAAATAAAAACAAGCACTACTTAGTATAGAATATACTTTTTTTTTTTTTTCTGTAAGTATCAAAATTAGCTCATTGTACCAAAGGAAATCAATCATTGAGACTTTGGAAAGGATAAAACACAAATCAGTAAAGCAATGTCTGCATATAGAAACAACTTCAGTTGAAGATACGTGACCTCTTCAAAGTGCATGCTGAGCAATTACCCCATTAATGTGATGAATGTAGACAGTAATTTGTGATGATTTAAGCTTTGAAGTTCTATTTCCCTCTTAGATGTAGAGAGTTTGTTTTACTTTAATTATTTGGGTCATTGCTTTAATTCCCCATTTAACATTACTTGTAAAAAGACCTTCCCATTTCTAGAACGTGGCATTTTTAATGCAGGTCTTTCTACTACAGACTTTAACCTTTAAGCTCCCCATGCTATGGCACTCTATGTAAATAGCCATCTTAATGACATTTGGCACAACTCTGAAAAGAAGAGTAGCAAGAAAGTAGAGAACTTGAGCTTCTGTCTCTTCAATTCTAAGTGTATATTATACTGTAACAAAATTTCCCTCGGGCCTGAAAAAATATTCTTGGATATTTTTCTTTTATAATAATTTCTCTTTTCCTTTCTCTATCAATCCATTTCCCTTCCTCTCTTCTGTTATATTTTAGAGTGCAGGATTTAAAAAGACTAAATTATACACAAAACTTTGGACTTTTATTTGCACATATCTTAATATTACTTTCTGAGCAATGTTTTAATAATTACACATAGTACATGGATTGGCACTGTTTAAAAGTTAAATGCACTTTTTATTAAATATGTTTAAAATATAATGTTGAATTTTATTGTAAACTAAAACACTTGTATATATGCATTTTCCAGATTGAGAAAAAAAAAAATACAGTTTAGTAATTTAATGAAATGTGAGTTTCCTCTGAAAATAAAATTTTGCTTTATATTAAGTTCTGTTTTATCATACCAAACCTATGTGCTATTATTCTTTAACCCTATTCAGTTCAAAAATTTCACCACAGAATTTTTTTTGCTCTTTTTCTTTTTTAACTTTCTGATTGATAGCTGTGCATTCCTTGAGGACAATAATGAATTTAATGTTAATATAACTACCAGTGATAAGTTGACAGAATTACATTGTCAAACTTAAGCTGAATTTTAGTTTTAATTTATCTAAATTGGATTCTCCAACTTATTGTGAGACAGAACAGCAGGATAATTTTCTTTGAAGTCATTAAGCAAGATTTTACAGTGTATAGGGTGATGTTTATACTTTCAGAGTCCAAGTTAATAACTTTGATTTATTTTTATGAAGGACTTGGGAATCTTCTGAAAGGAAATTCCCTTTAAAGCAAAACAGAAGCAAAGAAATGTACATATGATATTTACACAAATTATGCATTCTCAAATATTGACATTTGTATCCAAATATATTTCCTCTTGTCTACCCAGCAATTATTCCACGGTAAAATCCTCAAGCTTGTCATTAACAATAATAACACCTTCCATAGTATCCAAGTGCCATGAACTCCAGGCTGCACCTATGAATTTTTAGTACTCTGAAGTGAAGAAGAGAAGTCGCTCAGTAGTGTCTGACTCTTTGTGACCCCCATGGACTTTAGCCCACCAGGCTCCTCTGTCCATGGGATTTTCCAGGCATGAATACTGGAGTGGGTTGCCATTTCCTTCTCCAGGGGATCTTCCCGACCCAGGGATCAAACACAGGTCTCCCACATTGTAGGCAGACGCTTTACCGTCTTGTACTATTTCAATACCAGAGGTTTTTCAATAAAAATGGAAAAACACTGTGACACACAAAAGTGCCATAATTCTTAACTGTCTTCCTTCCCACTGGACTGAATGATGAACCATCTATTGTACATAAGGAGAGGTGTTCTAGTATGCTGTATCCAGTGTGTATTTGAATATTTAACCATATTAACTATGCAGTTGTTCCTTTGTACTTTTTCACGATTGACTGTTTCATTTTTATTAAATTAGTTCTGTCAATGTACAAGCCAATACACGAAAATCAGAAAAAGCAAATCTTTCCAATGATCCTGTATCTACCTCAACTATGACTTATTTCTCTGCTCATCTTTACAGCTATAGTATTTCTGTGCTTTTTCAAATCCATACTAAACAGGCTTGTGTTGCCACCATTCCTCTGAAGCAGTTCTGAATCTCTAAATGTTGTATCTAATTGTCATATCTCAGAAATCATATTACTTAGTCTGTGAGCAACATTTGAAACAATTGGTTCTCCAAGTTAAGAGAATTATTGTTGTTCAGTCACTCAGTCATGTCCAATTCTTTGTGACTTCATGGACTGTAACACTCCAGGCATCCCTGTACTTCACTATCTCTTGGAGTTTACTAAAACTCATGTCCATTGACATGTTTCCCAAAATTACGTCTTTTCTAATGAATCGGCTCTTTGCATCAGGTGGCCAAAGTATTGGGGCTTCAACTTCAGCATCAGTCTTTTCAACAAATACTCAGGGTTGATTTCCTTTTAAGCTAAGAGAACACAGCCATTTTGAACAAGATACCTGTATTCAACCTCCACTGTGGTACAAGATATCCCTAGTCAATTTTTCCTTATTTGTAACAATATATATTTTCCAAATTACCTTTGCAAGTCCTCTTATGACATGAGATCTAATTGTAGTTCTATAAAACAAAATAACCCTACTGACAAACTGCATTAAAAGAAACCTCTCCAAAGACAGCAAATAAAACACATATAAATAACTACAATGAAGTGTAATCTTGTAAAGAAATCCTTCATTAATTCCTCATTACCATTGTGTCAGAAACTGCCAAGAATTTCTTGGTCACTTGCTATTCATGAGGAGATAGGATAAATTTTTTTCTCTGCTTTGCTCTACAATTAGTTCTGTACCAGATGATTGCATTCTGATTAGTATTATGTAGGAAGAAA
The DNA here is from genome assembly GCF_023091745.1 of Budorcas taxicolor. NCBI lineage: Eukaryota > Metazoa > Chordata > Mammalia > Artiodactyla > Bovidae > Budorcas > Budorcas taxicolor. The sequence continues at coordinate 78,923,507 of NC_068910.1, forward strand.
TATAGTTGACCCTTGAACAGCACAGGCTTGAACTGTGTGGGTCCAAATGTAAACTGATTTTTTTTTCAATACATACATACATTACTACATTATCTGGAGGTTGGTTGAATCTGTGCATGTGGAATGGAAAGTGCAGAGAGCTAACAATAAGACAAATATTTTAAAGATTTTCATCTATGGGAGTTGGGGGGTGGGATCATGGACAAATCCTGCTGGCACTATTAAGGGAGAGCTGTATATGGAACCCTTCTGAGTAGGGCATAAAGATCCCTATGTGCTATTCTGTTATGTTTCACCTTCTGTGAAGGCTACTTAGGCCATATGTCTAAGATAAAGGTATCACAGGATGACAGGAGACAAGAACACAGTGTCATTTCTTAGAGAGTCATGCAACATGTATTGAACTGTGATTTAAGATATAAATATTATATGACAGAGGTTTGAGAGTTAATTCAGTAGGCAAATATAAACTAATATAAAATGTTACACTTTTCTCCCATGTTGACACTCACATATCTATCATCTGAAATTCTGCCCTTGGGTTCCTGATTAGCATCTGAAAATTGAAATAACCAAAACCTAATTCTTGATTTTCTTTTTTTTTAAACAAATTGACTTTTCCCGAAGTGTGCATTTTAGGCCAACAATCTTAAGTCAGCCTGACTCTTCTCTTGTGCTTGTATACTATTATCTAGCAAGATCCGTCTCTTTGGGCTAAAATTTACAATATTCATAATCTCTACCCAAATACATTTCTTTTCCATTGTTAACACCCTAACCATATTACCTCATACCTAGAACATTGCAATGGCCTTCTAACTAATCTTTATTTTGAACGCGTCATACATCTGACTGGATCTATACAATGAATTGTTATCTTTTTCAAACTAGCTAAACCAAGACGTAAAGGTCTATGCTGGATGTAGCCATGATCTCATAGGAAAATTTGGGAGTAGTCCTAGGAAAAGATTTTTGACCTAGCAATCAGTACTTACTTGTATCAGGTGTTAGAAACTGGCTTGAGAAAAGTAGCCAGGATTAGGCAGCATTCATTCTTTTGCTCTTAGAGATGCTGTATGAATGTGAGTTTCTCCTTGCTTCTGAATAGAAAGCCCCTACAGGCATATGATGAGTACATCATGAGAAATGCTGGGCTGGAAGAAGCACAAGCTGGAATCAAGACTGTCAGGAGAAATATCAATAACCTCAGATATGCAGATAATACCACCCTTATGGCAGAAAGTGAAGAGGAACTGAAAAGCCTCTTGATGAAAGTGAAAGAAGAGAGTGAAAAAGTTGGCTTAAAGCTCAACATTCAGAAAATGAAGATCATGGCATCTGGTCCCATCACTTCATGGGAAATAGATGGGGAAACAGTGGAAACAGTGTCAGACTTTATTTTTGGGGGCTCCCAAATCACCGCAGATGGTGATTACAGCCATAAAATTAAAAGGCACATACTCCTTGGAAGGAAAGTTATAACCCACCTAGATAGCATATTGAAAAGCAGAGCCATTACTTTGCCAACAAAGGTCCATCTAGTCAAAGCTATGTTTATCCCAGTGGTCATGTATGGATGTGAGAGTTGGACTGTGAAGAAAGCTGAGCACCAAAGAATTGATGCTTTTGAGCTGTGATGTTGGAGAAGGCTTATGAGAGTCCCTTGGACTGCTAGGAGATCCAATCAGTCCATTTTGAAGGAGATCAGCCCTGGGATTTCTTTGGAAGAAATGATGCTAAAGCTGAAACTCCAGTACTTTGGCCACCTCATGTGAAGAGTTGACTCATTGGAAAAGACTCTGATGCTGGGAGGCATTGGGGACAGGAGGAGAAGCAGACGACAGAAGATGAGATGGCAGGATGGCACCACGGACTCGATGGACATGAGTTTGAGTGAACTCCAGGAGCTGGTGATAGACAGTAAAGCCTGGCAGGCTGTGATTCATGGGGTTGTAAAGAGTCGGACATGAGTGAGTGACTGAACTGAATTGAACAGACATATGATAAAGACTATTGAAGGTTCTAGTGCATCCTCTTAAATAACCCCATTTGTAACAATTTAGTGACATTCCATGCATTGTCCATGTTATCAAGGAGCATGATTAATTATGGCAGAGGCTGCAAACATATCAGTTATCATGAAGCAAGAATATTTTGGAGATACATAGCCAAGAAGAGAATTAGTGTAAATCCTTGCATTTGAGGCTATAATTATAAAAATACATTAAAATTAAAAAGTGATATATTTTTTGAAGATAAATTTCTCAGCTAATCAGTGAGATAAAATGAAAGGTCTAAGATTAATGATAAGAAATGCACAGTATACTGGAGGAATCCAGAAAAGAAATAATGAAGATTCAAATCTCTATATAGCAGTGAGGTTGTAGACGGGGGAAGTAATAATAATGAAAGAAAATTATAATAATTTTGTGATTTCGGAAAAGATTGTACATAAAAAGGACGGAGCTACAATGTATAACAATACAAGCTTTTAGAACTTTAGTGACTTGTGTAATCATTATCTGATATAAAGTTTGTAAAAGTAAAGTAGTTTCCCACTTACATATTACCAAGGATCATTTTAACTTTGATTGCAAAAATCAAGTTGGAAGTTTCATTGCTGCTCATAATCTAAATTTAAGCTGTGGCAAAAGGAAGTTGATTATATATATATATGTGTGTGTGTGTGTGTGTGTGTGTGTGTGTGTGTGTGTGTGTGTGTAGTCTGAAAGATATTTTACCCCTTACAATAGATTTTGCTCTTATTGTTCTAGCCACATGAATGAACAGCTTAATGTACCAAAAAAAGATAAATACAATATTGAAAGAAACATCATCAGGTCCATGATTCTAATAAGAATTGGATGGCTGTTTTGTCTATAGCTTTTAAGTTAAAAATCTAATATCTTTTAATCTACAGTTAAGTGTAATTTATGGGTATAATTGACCATAGTGATATAATAACTGATTTGGGGCCTTCACACAGACATACACACACACAATTCAGAAAGTATTTTCCCTTACACCTGGAAATTGCATACAGAAGATGTAATTCAGGTTTATGTCATATAGCTGGGAAACACTGTGAAATTTAAAAAAAAAATGCTTTATGTGTAAGATACAATTATGGAAAAAGACTGAAATTAATTCATTAGTTAGCTTCTGCATAATCCTGTCAACTGGCTACTGGGTCTCATCATCTCTCTCAGGCTATAATCACTTTATTTAAAAAGTTGGGAATTCCACTGACAATATCAATAACCTCAGAAATGCAGATGACACCACACTTATCACAGAAAGTGAAGGAGAAGTAAAGAGCTTCTTGGTGAAAGTGAAAGAGGAGAGTGAAAAAACTGGCTTAAAACTCAGCATTCAGAAACCAAAGATCATGGCATCTGGTCCCATCACGTCATGGGAAATAGATGGGGAAACAGTGAGATACTTTATTTATTTATTTATTTGGCTCCAAAATCACTGCAGGTGGCAACCGCAGCCATGAAATTAAAAGATGCTTACTCCTTGGAAGGAAAGTTATGACCAACCTAGACAGCATATTTGTTAACAAAGTTCTGTCTAGTCAAGGCTGTGGTTTTTCCAGTAGTCATGTATGGATGTGAGAGTTGTACTATAAAGAAAGCTCAGCACTGAAGAACTGACGCTTTTGAACTGTGGTGTTGAACAAAACTCTTGAGAGTCCCTTGGACTGCAAGGAGATCCAACCAGTCCATCGTAAAGGAAATCAGTCTTGGGTGTTCAGTGGAAGGACTGATGTTGAAACTGAAACTTCAATACTTTGGCCACCTGATGCAAAGAGCTGACTCATTTGAAGAGACCCTGATGCTGGGAAAGATTGAGGGCAGGAAGAAAAGGGGACAACATAGGATGAGATGGTTGGATGGCATCACTGACGCAATGGACATGAGTCTGGGTGAATGTTGGGAGTTGTGATGGACAGGGAGACCTGGCGTGCTGCGATTCATGGGATCACAAAGAGTAGGACACGACTGAGCGACTGAACTGAATTGAATTATGTACTTAATAATATTATGTATTTGCTAAGTATTCAGCAGTCTCCTATGCATTGTGATAACATGGACTGTAGCCTGCCAGACTCCTCTGTCCATGGAATTTTCCAGGCAAGAATACTGGAGTGATTTACCATTTCCTACTCCAGAGGATCTTCCCAACCCAGAAATCTACCCACATTTCTTGCATATTATGTATTATATTAAATTATGTGTAATGTATACATGTTTCATGTAACATACAGTAGACAGTTATAATACAGTTTAATCATTTAATTATAGCTGTAATATATAGTTAAATTAAAAAAATTAGGAGTCTCTGATTTAGAGACCTTTTACTATTTTTTAAACTCCTTTTACTCCGGTAATAAGGTAAAGACAATAAATCTTTAAGGAACATAAATATCAGAGAGATATATTGATGATTTGTACATTAGACATATTTATATTGACAAAAACTATCATTTGTCTTTCCAAAATGGTTGTATATATTTACAGTTCATCCAGCCATATATGAGACCATTGTTCCATATCCTTACCAAAAACAGGTAATTTTCAGTCTTTCAAATATTGTATATTTTGTTGGGTGTAGTGAAATCTTACTGAAATTTAACTAAAATTTCCCTGACGATTAAAGGTAATAGGCAGACTTTTACGTGCTTATATTTCTACATACTTAGTAATATGTCTCTTCAAAACATTTGCCTATATTTGAGTTGTTTGTCTACTTATTGCTGGATCATGAGTTTGTTTGTTTGGTTTTTTCCAATTTATGATACAAATTATTTGTAACACATACATAGTTATTCTTTCTACAGCAAAATGCATATATGTGTATTATTTATCATATGGTAATATGGCTTTCCTGGTGGCTCAATCAGTAAAGAATCTGTCTGCAATGCTGGAAATCTGGTTTGATTCCTGGGTTGAAAAGATACCCTGGAGAAGGGAATGGCTACCCTCTCCAGTATTCTACCCTGGAGAATTCAATAATATAATATAGTCATTCCTCAAGAGAAAAGGGATAGCATGTTTAGTGCCCATTTTAAAAGGTTCAAAATCTTTAAGCTCAGTGTTCCCTCTCCTGTAATGCTACTGAGTGTGGGTGCTGGTAAACATCTGATCCACTTTCTTATTGCTTTGTGGGAATTCTGGACTTGGAGTGTAGGTTAAATTAATGCTGATATCCTGCCTATTGCTATTTCCATGGAACATAAACTTCTCTTTTGTTTCTTTCTTTTTTCTCTCTCTCTCTTTTGTTTCTAACTCAGGAATTTTCCTGTCAACTGCCAGGACCCATAAACTGTGGCAGCCTAACTTGTTAACTTGCAAGTAGTTTAAAATTTCAGGCTTTACACAATTCGGCACTATGACTTCATCTGCTGGGCAGCTGTTTACGCTATATTTATATTTATATCTCTCCATCAGTGCACTCGTATAGTCTCAAAGTGATTACCAAAGAGATTTTGTCTGAGAATACAAATAAGCAAGCATACCTCAGTCGACCCAGAGGGATGATATGGGGAGGGAGGAGGGAGGGGGGTTCAGGATGGGGAACATGTGTATATGTGTGGTGGGTTCATGTTGATGTATGGCAAAACCAATACAATATTGTAAAGTAATTAACCTCCAATTAAAATAAATAAATTTGTATTTAAAAAAAAACATTCTGGTACCAATTGAAAAGGTCTGTCCTTCATTATTTACCCTCTACTTAGGTGGTTATGTAAGAAAATTAGGGAAAAATTCTCCCAGTGATTAAAATGTAAAAAATGAATCTTGTGTTTATCTTTCTTGATATGTCCAGGGATGAAATATACATTGATTTATACACAGTAAACTATGGCTTGATATATGATCATGGACCTGTTGGCTTGGAGGTTACAGGTTTATATTCATTGCAAAACAGGTATTTGAAACATATTTTGTGTACTATTTTAATGTACACCAAATTTCACCATCGTTATGGATCATCTTGAAAATTAGGGACATCATGTAGCTAGTTGTTTATATTATTGCCAGTTTGCTTTCTCAGCCATACCATACTTGTTTATTGTCATAACTAGCTATGACATATTCCTGAGTACTACTTCTGTCAGTGGTAGAGATCAATGCTGAGTTACCAATATGCTACTTTTCCATAAGAGCACAAGCTAGCTACAGCAAACTGATTACGTTGAGGTTTTGTTTTCCCAAAATTAATGGAGAAAATGTTTTCTTTACTAGATAAGTGAGTTAATCTTAATATTGATTTACCTCTTGTGCTTCTGATGCTTCTCTTCATGTTGTCATATGTGGATTTAGCTATTATGTTGTTCACTTCCCTACTACCTCACACAACATTGCTTTGGACAAGTGAATAGTTGTAAAACAAAGGAGGCAATGAGCAACACCTCAAAGAAGTTTGTGGTCTTGCTACACATGTAACATTTAGAAAGATTTGTAACAGAATATTGAAATATCAGTTACAGTCCTATCTAGGTAATGATAGCTTACATGTTTAAGTACTCATCTATAAAAGCATATCATACACTTGAAATTGGCCATAGTACTTTATGGCAAACCAGAACGCAAATATAAGAACCAAGAGATGCAAGGCAGAATAAATACTCTCTCACTACTACCTTCCCCAGTGGCTCAGTGGGTAAAGAATCTTCCTGCAGTGCAGGAGACACAGGAGATGTGGGTTCAATCCCTGGGCCGGGGACATACCCTGAAGAAAGAAATGGCAACCTACTCCACTATTCAAGCCTGGAAAATCTCATGGACAGAGGAGCCAGGTGGGCTACAGTCCATGGGGTTGCAAAGAGTTGGACACAACTGAATAACTAACACTTCACTACTACCTTAATTACATTCTCAGTTATTCTTAATTCTTATTTTCCCAATTTTACCCACATGTGATTTAGAGGTATTTTTTTCTCCAAGGTATTGTTGCTGTGTTTCTACCATGGAAACCAGTAATAGTTCCACTTAACTAGAATTTGATACTATCTCCTTTCCATTTTGATTTCTTCATGCAAACTGGCCATTGCAGATTCTGAAACATCCACCACTGAAACACCATCAGTGACTATTGTAATTGATCTTCATTATCATAATCAAGAAGAAATGAGAGTGCTATAGGGTAAGGGTTTTCTAATTGAAAGGCAGAAAATTCTCTTGGGCACCCAGATATGGCTCCAGTGATGATGAATTTTGTTCCTTCCTTATTGCAGAAAAGGGTGACCATCTGCTCATTTCTATAATATTTACACCATGCAGTGTGGAAATATGTTTTTGGTTATTATTGTTTCTTTAATTTGTATAGAAGGGTGTATTTGAAAGCTGATCATCCAAAGGGACAGATTGTGCAGGATGTTTTCCTTTTTTTATTGAAAATTACCGTTGCCCATCTAATATCTTGCTGTGTAGCAGAGGCTGGAAATCTAGAAACTACATTTATCAGATGCCCTTGAATGCAGATTTCCAAATTAAAAGCACAAATGTGAAGTTTAGAAATTAAAAGAAAAACATAAGCTATTATTCTACACCTGCACAAAGGGCTAACTGCTTGATAAGATGGAATAAATGACTTTTGCAGCGACTTCTGGGACATGTACAATGAATCACCTTATATGATTCAGGCAGCTGAACCACTGGAGGTAGCTTCCTGTGATTCTACACCAACAGGCTTCTTCCAATGGGTCCTCATGATATTTGTTTCCCATTCTGTTGCTCATTGCAATGGTTTTGATGGCAACATATTTCTTCTATAAAATTCATTTTAATAAAATACCTTTAGCATTTTCTGTTCTCATAAGAAAACCTTGATCTACATGTAAATTTCCATCTATTTTAGGAGATCAACAGTTCCTTTTTGATTTTTACATCAGTTCTTTATAGATTGCTTAGCAGAGACAATTATTCTTTCTTCTGATGGTCTCTGTTAAGATATGTTAAGTTAAAATAAACAAAAAATAAATAACAACAAAGAGCCCATCTTGGAGAAGGAAATGGCAACCCACTCCAGTATTCTTGCCTGGACAACATGGACAAAGAAGCCTAGCAGGCTACAGTCCGTGGGATCACAGAGTCGAACATGACTGAGCACAAATGCAAGAGCCCATCTGAGGTTATTGATGTTTGAGCTTATTGACATTTCTCCGAGCAATCTTGATTCCAGCTTGTGTGTCATCCAACCCAGCATTTCACATGATCTATTGCGCATGTAAGTTAAATAAGTAGGGTGACAATATACAGCCTTGATGTACTCCTTTCCTGATTTGGAACCAGTCTGTTGTTCCATGTCCATTCCTAACTGTTGCTTCTGAACCTGCATACAGATTTCTCAGGAGGCAGGTCAGATGGTCTGGTATTCCCATCTCTTGAAGAATTTTTCACAATTTGTTGTGATCCACACAGTCTAAGGCTTTGGCATAGTCAATAAAGCAGAAGTAAATGTTTTTCTGGAACTCTCTTGCTTTTTTGATGATCCAGTGGATGTTGGCAATTTGATCTGTGGTTCCTCTGCCTTTTCAAAATCCAACTTGAACATCTGAAAGTTCACAGTTCACATACTTTTGAAGCCTGGCTTGGAGAATTTTGAGCATTACTTTGCTAGCTTGTGAGATAAGTGTAATTGTACAGTAGCTTGAGCATTCTTTGGCACTGCCTTTCTTTGGGATTGGAAACTCCAATATGTTGGCCACCTGATGCAAAGAACTGAAAAGCCCCTGATGCTGGGAAAGATTGAAGGTGGTAGGAGAAAGGGACAACAGAGGATAACATGGTTAAATGGCATCTACAACTAGATGTACATGAGTTTGTGTAAGTTCTGGGAGTTGGTGATGGACAGGAAAGCTTGGCGTGCTACAGTTCATGGGGTCACAGAGTCAGACACGACTGAGCGACTGAACTGAAATGAAGAGTCCGTCTAACCTTCAAATGCCAGGCTGGATGAAACACAAGTGGAATCAAGATTGCCAGGAGAAATATCAATAACTTGAGATATGTAGATAACATCACCTTTATAGCAGAAAGTGAAGAATTAAAGAGCCTCTTGATGAAAGTGAAAGAGGAGAGTGAATAAGTTGGCTCCCAAATCACTACAGATGGTGACTGCAGCCATGAAATTAAAAGGTGCTTGTTCCTTGGAAGAAAAGCTATGACCAACCTAGACAGCATACTTAAAAGCAGAGACATTCCTTGGCCAAAAAAAGTCCATCTAGTCAAAGCTATGGTTTTTCACTAGTCATGTATGACTAGTGAGAGCTGGACTATAGAGAAAGCTGAGCACCGAAGAAGTGATGCAATTGAACTTTGGTGTTGGAGAAGACTCTTGAGAGTCCCTTGGACTGCAAGGAGATCCAACCAGTCCATCCTAAAGGAAATCAGTTCAGAATATTCATTGGAAGGACTGATGCTGAAACTGAAGCTGCAATACTTTAGCCACCTGATGAGAAGAACTGACTCATTTGAAAAGACTCTGATGCTGGAAAAGATTGAAGGAGGGAGAAGGGGATGACAAAGAATAAGATGGTTTGATGGCATCCCCAACTAGATGGAAATGAATTGGGGCAATCTCCAGGAGTTGGTGATGGACAGGGAAGCCTGACATGCTGCAGTTGATGGGGTCACAAAGAGTTGAACACGACTGAGCAACTGAACTGAAACTTCAAAATTTCCTGAGAGACACGCTGGATTCTATGCAAAAAAAAAAAAAAAAATTATGTTCTATATTTTAGTGATTTTTTAACTCTTTTGTAGTTTAGAGTCGCTTGCAAGACTCATTAAAACAGATTTCTGGGCCTCAATCTCAGATTGAATTTCCATAGATTTGGAATGGGTCTATGTATTCATATTTCTAACAAGTTCCCAGGTAATGTTCATGGACCATGTTCATCCATGTTCATTACTAGTTCATGGACCATGCTTGGAAGCCACTGCTCTCTCTTTATTTTAATACTTCACTGGTTTTTCCTTTTCTGCAATTATATGTTTGATAGATTTTTCAGCAGACTTTACATTTCATTTTTCTTTTCTAATGTAGACTCACTACTTGTCACGAATTCCTGTTTTCTCTGCTAGCTTATTTGCCCAAGCCTAATTATTTCTGGTAAATCTTTTTATAAGCAACCACTTATTTTAATAAAATAGGTTGTAGGCATTCAAAATATGAAGCTCTCATATTAATAAGACTTTTAAAAATCATTCTTGGTGAAAAAGTGTAAGCATAAAAGAACAAAACACAAAACTCACTTTGGAAATCATGTGTGTGTGTGTACTTCTGTGTATTTAAGTCAATTTTCATATCTGTCTCTAATATGCTTTAACTCTCTCCCCTTAAATCTGGTCTTTGCGATTGTTATTCAAAGATGTATCTTTCTCAAAGACAAATCAACTGTTTCAATTGGTCAATTCAATCTAACTGGCAATAAAGTTGATTAGATGATTCCATGAAGAACTGATTAATCCTGTGAATGTATAATCTGTCCTAAAGCAATTCATCATCGTTTAGGGAACTTTTCTAATTGATTCTTTCATAGATTTTATTTCATTTCAAAGTAGAACAAAAGAAGAATCAACTTGCTTGGTCAGAGGCAATATAACCTGGTGTTTAAAACATAATCTTTTGGCATTCTGATCTACTAGTTGTCCATTTTCACACAGAGAATAAAGCTAGTGAATGTATCTAATTTTAGTCTCTTGTCTAAATGATAATAATAATTTTAATAGTTAACAAGTAGTATTGAGAGAAGATCCCCTGGAGTGATTTTTTAACTCTTCTCCCTGGAGAAGGGACTGGCGACCCACTTCTGTATTCTTGCCTGGAGAAGTCCATGGACAGAGGAGCCTGGCAGACTACAGTCCATGATTGCAAGGAGCTGGGGCACAACTGAATGAATAACACTTTTACTTTTTCACTTTCAAGTATTATTAATTATATTTTCTGATGATCCTATAAGTGAGTAGATATAAAATGCTTAGAAGAGTCAATAGTTATTAAATAAAAAAAACCTAACCAAGTAAAACTATAAATTTAGACTATCCTTTAGATTTCATGATTCATTTTCTGATTAAAAAATGGAAGTGCATAAACTTAATAGTGGAACCTGAATGTCGTTGTTGCTGTTCAGTCACTAAGTTATGTCTGACACTGCGACTCCATGGAATGAAACATGCCAAGCTTCCCTGTCCTTCACATTCTCCTGAAGTTTGCTCAAACTCATATCCATTGAGTCGATGATGCCATCTAACCATCTTGTTCTCTGTTGCCCCCTTCTCCTCCTGCCCTCATTCTTACCAAGCATCCGGGTCTTTTCCAATGAGTCAGCGCTTCTCATCAGGTGACCAGAGTATTGTAGCTTCAGCTTCATCATCAGTCCTTCTGATGAATAGTCAGGGTTGTTTTTCTTTGGGATTGACTGGTTTAATCTTCTTGCTGTCCAAGGGACCCTCAGGAGCCTTCTTGAGCAGCACAATTCTAAAGCATCAATTTTTTTAGTTCTCAGCCTTCTTTATGATTCAGCTTTCACATCTGTACATGACTACTGGAAAAATTATAGCCTTGACTATAGGGACCTTTGTCAGCAAAGTGAAGTCTCTGCTTTTGGAAACACCTGTCTAGGATTGTCATAGCTTTTCTTCCGAGAAGCAATCTTTCAAGTTCATGGCTACAATCACTGTCCACAGAGATTTTTGAGCCCCAAATCATAGTCTGATGCAGCCTATGTAAGCCCAAGTCAGGCAAGCATTGAGTTAGATCTGTTTTGGAAGTGGAACCTACTTGGTGAGGCAGCTCCATTCAGCAGAGGGCAGTTCTCTAGAGAAAAGGCAACTGTGAAATTTAACAGCTGACAGGATGCAAAAAATAAAACTGTTGATATTATGATTTGTTTCCTGATTTCTTTAATGGAATACTTTGTGGTGAGGAAGGTTCAATGTAAAGTTTAAAAACATATATGCAGAAGCAAATGCCTGAATTAAAATTCAAACTCAAACACATAAGAATAGTTTGGGACAAGTTAATTAACCTTTTGTGTCATATATTTTTGAATCTGAAAAGACACAGATGACATTGAAATATCTTTATCATAGGGTACTTGTAAAGGTTAAATCAGATCATAAATGTTAAGATTTCCAAACTGTGTTTGACCCAAATTAAGCAGTACATGAATGTATTTCATTATCATTATTATTTTTAGTCCTTCATGAAAATATGTGGGAAGACAGGTAGGTAACAAAATGTATAGAGGTACTCTCTCTCCTCAAAATAGAATAATACTGAGAATGTGTTCTTACAACTGGCTTTTATAATTAAGAATATCTATGTCAGATAACTTTTCATGTATTCATAAATATAATATTTTGGTCAATTTCCCATAGATATTTATTTTATATTTCAGCAGTTGTTAACAATATTGCAATAAAATGCTACATGTAATTTTGTAGAGAAAGAAGTTATTGTCATTTAAAATATCTAGAATTAGAATTTCTATGCCTGAGAAAAGTATATTTTAGTTTTAGATGACTTTTGTCAGATTTTCTTCTGTAATATTTAACAGTATTTTTTTTATAAAGTGTTATCAGAATGCTTGTTTCTCCTCAAAATGTAAATTTTTCCTTCAGTGTACTCACTGTGTGTATTTTTTTTTAAAAATATGGCATGTCAAAATATACCAGACATGCAAAACTGTTCAATCTTAAAGGAAACCAATCCTGAATATTCATTGGAAGAATTGATGCTGAAGCTGAATCTCCAATATTTGGCCACTTGGTATGAAGAACTGACTCACTGGAAAATATCCTACTGCTGGGGAGGATTGAAGGTGGAAGGAGAAGAGGATGACAGAGGATAAGATGGTTGGATGGTATCACTGACTTGATGGACATGAGTTTGAGTAAGCTCCAGGAGTTGATGATGGACAGGGAAGCCTTGTGTGCTGCAGTTTGTGGTCTCACAAACAGGTGGATGCAACTGAGTGACTGAACTGAACTGATTAGTAATTAATTTTTTCTTCAGCTTTCTATGAAATAAATTGATAAACTTTCTTCTTTTCTTGCCCATAGTTATAACTAATCCTTGTGTTTATAAATGTATAAGAAAGCCTATATACATATATATTAACAAATTATATATCCATGTTGTAATGATTCTCATAATTTTGGAAAACAAAAAACTTTAGTTGTATAACCTCTACCATCAACCATTTATCTCTTTACTAAGTTATATTTGTTTACATTTTTTTGTTTACCAATATTTGTTTATACTCATTATTTCAAATTTCTTACTTCCATTTTCTCTCTCTGTTTTAAGTGCAATTGAATTTTCACATTTTATGATGAAAGAAAATACAATTTATTATATTTATTATCAACCAAGGACATGTCCAACTCTTAGTGACCCCATGGACTGCAGCCTACCAGGCTCCTCCGTCAATGGGATTTTCCAGGCAAGAGTACTGGAGTGAGGTGCCATTGCTGTCTCCAATTGCCACATGGAAAAAGAAGTAAAACATTAATAGGAACCCAAAACATTCCACATACCTCTTACTAATCTCACTTTTTCAATGTAATTAATTTGCATTTCTTTAGGGTTTTCTCTCCTGTGTTTGTTTTTCAGTTGCTATGTCATGTCTGACTCTGTGACCCCATAGACTACAGCACACCAGGTTTCTCTGGCCTTCATTATCTCCTGGAGTTTGCTCAAGCATGTTCATTGAGTTGATGATTCCATTCAACCATAATTTCACTATGTGTTCAGTCACTTAGTCATGTCTGACTCTGACCCTTTGTGACTCCATAGACTGAAGACTGCTAGGCTCTTCTCTCCATGGAATTCTCCAGGAAGAATACTGGAATGAGTGGTCATTCCCTTTGTTGTTGTTGTTCAGTTGCTCAGATGTGTCTGACTATTTTTGACGCCATGGACTGTAGCACACTAGGTTTCCCTGTCCTTCACCATTTCCCAGAGTTTGCTCAAACTCATGTCCATTGAGTGGATGATGGCATCCAACCATCTTATCCTCTGTTGCCCCCTTCTTCTGCCCTCAGTCTCCCCAAGCATCAGGGTCTTTTCTAATAAATGGGCTCTTTGTATCAGCTGGCCAAAGTATTGAAGCTCCAGCTTCAGTCCTGGCAATGAATATTTACAATTGATATCCTTTAAGAAATTCTAAAAATGAACTGACCCTGCAATACCCACAACACCAGAGAAAGTCTGAGATATATTTTTACTATTTTTACGATCATTCTTTTTTTTTAATTTTTAAAATTTTTAAGTCCTCAATTACTCCTTTAATTTTCATTTTTATAGCCTACTATTACTTAAAAAATACCCTATTTTTTAAAAGCAAACTTCATATATATATATATATTTTCTAATTTTTGTGACTTTCTTTTTTCTTCTTTTCTTTAATATTGTATTTATGAAATTCCAAACTCTACTCTAGATTTTTAATCTTTGCTTTTTGTTATTTGTTATCAATTTTGTACATTTAAGAACCCAATTTTCAGCACCCATTTTTACTTGGGAGTGAGATTACTGGCTTGACTGCTCTCTCCCCCTTTGGACTCTCCTTTTTCTCCACCAAGTCACCTGTGTCTCCTCACTAGCCCCTCTCTTCTCTACCCAACTCTGTGAATTTCTGTGTGTTCCAGATGGTGGAGAAGACTTAGGGAACTGATTACTGGCTGGATCTGTCTGTCTCCTTTTCATTCCCCCCTTTTATCCACCTGGCCACCTTTGTCTCCTTCCTCCTTCTCTTCTCTGTATAACTCCGTGAACATCTCTGAGTGGTCCAGTTGTGGAATGCATATAAGGAAGTAATTACTGGCTAGCTTTCTCTCTTCTCTATTGATTCTACCTCATCTCATTCAGGTCACCTCTAACTCCCTCCTGCCTCTTCTCTTCTCCATGTAACTCTGTGAACCTCTCTAGGTGTACCTCACTGTGGAGAAACTTTTCATCTTTAACCTAGATGTTTTATCAATGGTGCTGTATACAAGGAGAAGTCTTGAGACTACTGTAAAAATAAGACTGAAAACAAGAAGCAGGAGGCTTAAGTCCAAAACCTGAGAACACCAGAGAACTCCTGACTGCAGGGAGCATTAATTGACAGGAGTTCATCAAACACCTCCATACATACACTGAAACCAAGCACCACCCAAGGGCCAACAAGTTCCAGAGCAAGATATACCACACAAATTCTCCAGCAACACAGGAACACAGCCCTGAGCTCCAATATACAGGCTGCCCAAAGTTACTCCAAAACCATAGATATCTCATAACTCATTACTGGACACTTCATTGTGCTCCAGAGAGAAAAAATTCAGCCCCACCCACCAGAACACTGACACAAGCTTCCCTAACCAAGAAACCTTGACAAGCCACCTGTACAACCCCACCCACAGTGAGGCAACTCCACAATAAAGAGAACTCCACAGACTGCCAGAATACAGAAAGGACAACCCAAACGCAGCAATACAAACAAGATGAAGAGACAGAGGAATACCCAGCAGGTAAAGGAACAGGATAAATGCCCACCAAACCAAACAAAAGAGGAAGAGATAGGGAATCTACCTGAGAAAGAATTCCGAATAATGATAGTGAAAATGATCCAAAATCTTGAAATAAAAATGGAATCACACATAAATAGTCTGGAGACAAGGATTGAGAAGATGCAAGAAAGATTTAACAAGGACCTAGAAGAAATAAAAAAGAGTCAATATATAATGAATAATGCAATAAATGAAATCAAAAACACTCTGGAGGCAACAAATAGTAGAGAAAATAATAGCAAATGAAGTAACTGACAAACAACTAATCTCAAAAATATACAAGCAACTCCTGCAGCTCAATTCCAGAAAAATAAACGACCCAATCAAAAAAATGGGCCAAAGAACTAAATAGACATTTCACCAAAGAAGACATAGAGGTGGCTAACAAACACATAAAAAGATGCTCAGCATCCCTCTTTATCAGAGAAATGTAAATCAAAACCACAATGAGGTACCATGTCACACCAGTCAGAATGGCTGTGATCCAAAAGTCCACAAGTAATAAATGCTGGAGAGGTTGTGGAGAAAAGGGAACCCTCTTACACTGTTGATGGGAATGCAAACTAGTACAGCCACTATGGAAAACAGAGTGGAAATTTCTTAGGAAACTGGAAATAGAACTGCCATCAGTCAGTTCAGTTCAGTCACTCAGTCGTGTCCAACTCTTTGTAACCCCATGAATGGCAGCACGCCAGGCCTCCCTGTCCATCATCAACTCCCAGAGTTCACTCAGACTCGCATCAATCGAGTCAGTGATGCCATCCATCCGTCTCATACTCTGTCATCTCCTCTGTCATCCCCTTCTCCTCCTGCCCCCAATCCCTCCAAGCATCAGAGTTTTTTCGAATGAGTCAACACTTCGCATGAGGTGGCCAAAGTATTGGAGTTTCAGCTTTAGCATCAGTACTTCCAAAGAAATCCCAGGGCTGATCTCCTTCAGAATGGACTGGTTGGATCTCCTTGCAGTCCAAGGGACTCTCAAGAGTCTTCTCCAACACCACAGTTCAAAAGCATCAATTCTTCGTGCTCTCATCTTTCTTCACAGTCCAACCCTCACATCCATACATGACCACTGGAAAAACTATAGCCTTGACTAGATGGACTTTTGTTGGCAAAGTATTGTTTCTGCTTTTGAATATGCTATCTAGGTTAGTCATAATGCTCAAAATTCTCCAAGCCAGGCTTCAGCAATACATAAACCATGAAATTCCAGATGTTCAAGCTTGTTATAGAAAAGGCAGAGGAACCAGAGATCAAATTGCCAACATCTGCTGGATCATGGAAAAAGCAAGAGAGTTCCAGAAAAACATGTATTTATGATTTATTGACTATGCCAAAGCCTTTGACTGTGTGGATCACAATAAACTGTGGAAAATTCTGAAAGAGATGGGAATACCAGACCACCTGACCTGCCTCTTGAGAAACCTATATGCAGGTCAGGAAGCAACAGTTAGAACTGGACATGTAACAACAGACTGGTTCCAAATAGAAAAAGGAGTACTTCAAGGCTGTATATTATCACCCTGCTTATTTAACTTAGATGCAGAGTACATCATGAGAAACGCTGGGCTGGAAGAAGCACAAGCTGGAAACAAGATTGCCAGGAGAAATATCAATTAGCTCAGATATGCAGATGACACTACCCTTATGGCAGAAAGTGAAGAGAAACTAAAAAGCCTCTTGA
Source organism: Budorcas taxicolor (assembly GCF_023091745.1). Taxonomy (NCBI): domain Eukaryota; kingdom Metazoa; phylum Chordata; class Mammalia; order Artiodactyla; family Bovidae; genus Budorcas; species Budorcas taxicolor. Next base: position 78,940,757 of record NC_068910.1, read on the forward strand.
TGAAAGTGAAAGAGGAGAGTGAAAAAGTTGGCCTAAAGCTCAACATCCAGAAAACAGAGATCATGGCATCTGGTCCCATCACTTCATGGGAAATAGATGGGTAAACAGTGGAAACAGTGTCAGACTATTTTTCTGGGCCTAAAATCAATGCAGATGTTGACAGCAGCCATAAAATTAAAAGAACCGCCATACGACCCAGCAATCCACTGCTGGGCATACACACCGAGGAAACCATAATTGAAAGAGACAGGTGTACCCCAGGGTTCATCACAACACTGTTTATAATAGCCAGGACATGGACGCAACCTAGATGTCCATCAGCAGATGAATGGATAAGAAAGCTGTGGTACATAAACACAATGGAGTGTTACTCAGCCATTAAAAAAATACATTTGAATCAGTTTTAATGAGGTGGATGAAACTGGAGCCTACTATACAGAGTGAAATAAGCCAGAAAGAAAAATACCAAGACAGTATACTAATGCATATATATGGAATTTAGAAAAATGGTAACGATGACCCTGTATGAAAGGCAACAAAAGAGACACAGATGTATAGAATAGTCTTTTGGACTCTTGGGAGAAGGAGAGGGTGGGATGATTTGGGAGAATGGCATTGAAACATGTATAATATCATATGTGAAACGAATTGCCAGTCCAGGTTCAATGCATGATACAGGATGCTCGCCACTGGTGCACTGGGATGACCCAAAGGGATGGGATAGGGAGGAGGTGGGAGGGGGGTTCCATGTGGGGAACACGTGTACACCCATGGTGGATTCATGTTGATGTATGGCAAAACCAAGACAATATAAAGTAATTAGCCTCCAATTAAAATAAATTTATATGAAAAAATAAAAAATATATACATAGATATACATACACACACATATATTTCTAAGGCAGTATTCAAGTGACAGTTCTGCTGTTTTTCTTTCCATGCGTCTGAACTAAAAATACATTTATAAGTTGTTTATTCTTATTTTTACTATATCACAAGAGACATTAAACATCCTAATTTTGTTATTTTTCAATAATTTTAGAAAACTTTCAAATATTTTCTTTCATTAAATTGTTTTCATCACATTCTCCAATCTATTTCTTACTAGAAATGTAATTCTATGTATATTAGGTCTTCTATAAACTTATGTTTCTTTCCTTCCATATCACCATCAAAAATGAACTCAAATATCATATTTAGTGATTGGTTCTCATACTCTTATTTATATAAGCCCTTTCCTTCATCTTCCTAAGAAGCTGTGTTATTTATTTTCTTGCTTAAAAGTTATTTCTATTCAGTTATAAATTTTCTATGAGGACAAAGATTCAGTTTTTGTTTTTTGGTGTATCCTGAGGGCCTAAGAAAGTAACACACTTAATATGTATTAAATTAATATAGATTCATTAAAAAATACAAAATCATTATTGTTAACAGATAAGTTAATTCTAGATCAAATAGGAAATGAAATGTATATATCAGGAGATAATTTCAAATCCCAGCTTTTCTACTTAAAAAATTTGGGCCATTAGCAAATCACTTATAATTTGAGTTTTGGTTTCTTTACGTTTAAGATGAGGGTTAACTAGTAACTATATCACATAATGCAATAAGGATTATATTTACACATATTCATATATTATTTAGTATAAGCTATATCATAAGTGAGGTTTTACTTAATTTTATAGAATTATAATATATAAGCATACACTGAGACAATGTTATCATTTAACAAATTTAGAGATTGATCAATATTTACTTTCCTAATCTCAGAGTTGTAAGCCATTTTTAAAACATTAATTTAACCAGGTCATTCTTTTTTTTTTTTTTTTCAGGCATACCTTGCCTTTTTGTGTTTCACTTTGTGCTTCTTAGATATTGTGTTTTTTAATTGAAGGTTTGTGGAAAACTTGTGTCAAGCAAATCTACTGGCATCATTTTTCCAACATCATTTTCTCACTTTTTGTTTCTGTGTCACATTTTGGTAATGGTTCCAATATTTCAAGCTATATTATTATTTTTGTATTTGCTATAATGATCTTTGTTCAGTGATCTTTGATGTTATTACTGTGACTTGTCAAAGGCTCAGATGATGGTTAGCATTTTTTAGCCATAAATTATATTTAATTATGGCATATACATATATATATGCATATGTATTTCTTAGGCATAATGCTATTGCATGCTTAATAGATTACAGTTTAATGTAAACATCCCTGGGTTGGGAAGATCCCCTGGAGGAGAGCATGATAACCCATTCCAGTATTCTTGCCTAGAGAATCCCCATGGCAGAGGAGCCTGGCAAGCTACAATCCATAGGGGCACAGAGTCAGACACGACTGAGTGACTAATCACAGCACAGCATAAACATATCTTTCATATGCACTGGGAAAACAAAAATATTCATATGACTTGCCTTAGTCTGCAGTATTTGCTTTCTTGTGGTCTAGAACCAAGCTCATAATATCTCTGAGATGTGCTTGTATCTATTTCAGATAATAAAATAAATAACTAGGATCATGTTTTAAAAATTTAATCTTAGCAGTTTCATGGGCTTTTACTTTCACAAGTATACGATTTTGTGATGGGCATCTCAATAACATGTACTATGCTTTCATTTATTTTTATGTCACAAACATTATGATTCAAAGCAGGCCTATTTTCAATAGTGTCCCCCAAGACTTGTTTGTGAGGTTAGAATAATAGTATTCAGAACTTTGAAGCTGCCTTTCAACCTCAAGGCCATGCTAACATTTCCTTTTCTGTAGAGTGCAAATTCCGTAAAGTGAGATTCAAGTTGCTATTAAAATTAGACTCTCCTTTAGTGTTTTCTTGTTAGATTTCTTGCAAAAAAAATAGTGAGTTTAGCACGATAGAGACGTGGGGAAAAGACATTTGATTATTATCATGCAAATTATTAGCAGTGTCAAAATAGCAGGCATAAAAAATATGCTTCAGGGAAAAGTGAGTAGGTAATGGGATTTATCAGCTCAGTGGGCATGTAAAGTCTATTTGTTTTAATGGCATATTTTAACACAAACAAGGAAACATTTTGTGGTGACAAGCTTAATTAATTTGTTTTTGGTCAAGCTATACTCCTTTCCTAATTTAAGACAACAGCAATCAGAATACTTAAAATTGATTATGATATTTTACATTATTCAATACCCATTTTAAAATGCCAGCCATCTTAATCACTGAATCCTTTCTGTGCAACTATAGCTGTGCTGAAAGATGTCATTTATAACAATTTGGATAGCCTTATAACATTCATTAAATATATTGTATATGTAGCCCTATAGTTTTATTTATGCTCAAATTAATAACTACTATTTGAATCTAACAGACAATACTATTTTGATTAAGTTGTCATGCCTACCAGCAATAAATTGATCATAAAGCCCTAACAGTGGAAAATGTTCTCAATTTGGAAAATTATACAGTTCAAAATTAGTTTAAAATACATCAGAAAACAGAGAGTTAAGAATGTTTGTCATCAGTTATTATAAGGATATAGGTTTCAATGGAATGAATACAACCTCTTTCAAATAGTCATTGAATAAAAATAAGTTAAATCATTGTCCATACAATCATACTCTTATAAGAAATATAAAAACTGCAATCTGATATGAATTGAGATAAATTTTCACAATAATTTAATCTACCATTGCCTTCAATATAATACCACTTTTATGCACCCAAGATTGTATATTCCATAATGATGAACATTGATTTCCCTTTTCATTTCAATACTCTAATATAGATTCTTGCCTTGAAATGGTGTTTTCTAAAGCATTTTATTGTTTTAATGAGTTATCTCATATTGTCTATGCTTATTTCATTTAAGTTGTAACCTAGATTATTAGATCATCAATTGAAAGTACTACCTATTTTTGTCATCCTAATGACACCTCAGAGTCCAAGTTTTAAATAAAAATATTTTGCTTCTACTTTAAATTAGGGAAATCATGATCCTAAAGGAGACAAATAAGAGAATGAGCCCTGAGGCAACTCAAGTTCTGAAAACAAAGGCTACTACCCCAAGAATGCTCAAAATTCTCCAAGCCAGGCTTCAGCAATACGTGAACCGTGAACTTCCTGATGTTTAAGCTGGTTATAGAAAAGGCAGAGGAACCAGAGATCAAATTGCCAACATCCGCTGGATCACAGAAAAGCAAGAGAGTTTCAGAAAAACATCTATTTCTGCTTTATTGATGATGCCAAAGCTGTTGACTGTGTGTATCACAATAAACTGTGGAAAATTCTGAAGGAGATGGGAATACCAGACCACCTGACCTGACTCTTGAGAAACCTATATGCAGGTCAGGAAGCAACAGTTAGAACTGGACATGGAACAACAGACTGGTTCCAAATAGTAAAAGGAGTATGTCAAGGCTGTATATTGTCACCCTGATTATTTAACTTATATGCAGATTACATCATGAGAAACGCTGGGCTGGAAGAAGCACAAGCTGGAATCAAGATTGCCGGGAGAAATATCAATAACCTCAGATATGAAGATGACACCACCCTTATGGCAGAAAGTGAAGAGGAACAAAAAGCCTCTTGGTGAAAGTGAAAGAAGAGAGTGAAAAAGTTGGCTTAAAGCTCAACATTCAGAAAATGAAGATCATGGCATCTGGTCCCATCACTTCATGGGAAATAGATGGGGAAACAGTGGAAACAGTGTCAGACTTCATTTTGGTGGGGGCTCCAAAATCACTGCAGATGGTGACTGCAGCCATGAAATTAAAAGACGCTTATTCCTTGGAAGAAAAGTTATAGCCATCCTAGATAGCATATTGAAAAGCAGAGACATTATTTTGCCAACAAATCTAGTCCATCTAGTCAAGGCTATGGTTTTTCCAGTGGTCATGTATGGATGTGAGAGTTGGACTGTGAAGAAAGCTGAGCACTGAAGAATTGATGCATTTGAACTGTGGTGTTGGAGAAGACTGTTTAGAGTCCTTTGGACTGCAAAAAGATCCAACCAGGCCATCCTGAAGGAGATCAGCCCTGGGATTTCTTTGGAGGGAATGATGCTGAAGCTGAAACTCCAATACTTTGGCCACCTCATGTGAAGAGTTGACTCATTGGAAAAGACTCTGATGCTGGAAGGGATTGGGGGCAGGAGGAAAAGGGGACGACAGAGGATGAGATGGCTGGATGGCATCACTGACTCGATGGAGGTGATTCTGAGTGAATTCCGCGAGTTGGTGATGGACAGGGAGGCCTGGCGTGCTGCGATTCATGGAGTCTCAAAAAGTCGGACACGACTGAGAGACTGAACTGAACTGAACTGAACCCCAAGATAGCTGAGGTGTACATTCAAGGAATGATTTCAGTGAGTCCCGACTCTTGTGTCTTTTCATACATAGAAAAACACTAAATTCCTTAACTTGGGATTTCAAGTTTTCTTTAACAATAATGTTTTGAGCTTCCAGACTCTCTGCTCTTTGTTGCAAAACTCCTGTACATTCTACCTCCCCACCTCGAATCCTCAGTGCAATTCTCTCAGGGTTATTTGAGATGCTGCCACCTAAAATCCTAAATGTTCCCACTGAATAAAACATGACTCAAGTTTTACACTATGAGTTTTTTGTTTTTAAGTGCTAAGTGGTAAGAATCAATTTTCAAATGTTGTCAAATTAGCAATAGTACACCATATAATGCTAAATTCCATCCTTCAAACTAGAGGTTGAGTCACCACTGACTTTGGGCCAACAAGAGGCCACTTGAGGCAAGAAACTTCAGATTCCTTGAATTCCTTTTATCTAGCTGGAAGGATATATTAGGAAGCACTATAATTCTTTAATTGATCTTAACCAGGAAATTTAGTTATATCCTTAATTATTTTACTCAGGTTAGTTCTCACTTTGAGACTTTTTTTTTTTTTTCCATAGAGACTCTAGAAAGGGCATATATTAAAGCAGACAATTATCAATTGTTAGATATGAGCAGAGAAAGGGGGGAAAGTTTCAATTCTCTTCTATATAATCTTTATTTAGTACATAACTCAGTAAACATTTTCTATGAAGGACCAGGTAGTTAATATTCTAGGTTTTGCTGGCTCTAGAAGAATTGATGCTTTTGAACTGTGGTGTTGGAGAAGACTCTTGAGAGTGCCTTTGGCTACAAGGAGATCCAACCAGTCCATTCTGAAGGAGATCAGCCCTGGGATTTCTTTGGAAGGAATGATGCTAAAACTGAAACTCCAGTACTTTGGCCACCTCATGTGAAGAGTTGACTCATTGGAAAAGACTCTGATGCTGGGAAGGATTGCGGGCAGGAGAAGGGGACGACAGAGGAAGAGATGGCTGGATGGCATCACTGAGTCGATGGACGTGAATCTGAGTGAACTCCGTGAGTTGGTGATGGACAGGGAGGCCTGGCGTGCTGCGATTCATGGGGTCACAAAGAGTTGGACAAGACTGAGTGACGGAACTGAACTGAAATGAAGGGTCTTTCTATCACTGCATCTCAATCCTGCCGTTGTGGTATGAAAACAGCTATCACAAACTGACCAAAGTGAGCATTTTCCAATAAAACTTTATTTATAGTAACATATACAAACTAAGTTTTGGTTGATAGGCTGCACTTTCGATCTTCTGTTTTAGTAAGTTACTCTAGTCTCTTACATTTCCTGCATTGGCAGGTAGGTTCTTTACCATCAGCACCAGTTGGGAAGCCCCTGAAAGTGATATATACTGTCTTAAATAGGAATTTAGAAAATGACAAAATGGCAACTTTAGATGTATCCCTTTGTGTGTGAATTAGCCCATGTCTGCTCTTGCTACATGCCACAGTCTTTTCCCTGACACTTGACATATTTGTGGTTGTTACTGTTTTATATAGACATTTGAATTTGCAATATCTGGCATAGTTTTCCAGCTAATCTCCATTCCAGACTGTCCAAATTCTGTCCATTCTGGGTTTCATCCACACCAAAATTCCTTTAGTTTTTCTGTTATGGTTTGCAAACTTCATTGCTCCTGTCTTTAAGCAATCCTCTACCCAATTTGTTTTTCTAGTTGAGTTCTACTGTGTATCTCAGCACAATCTCCAAACCTCAGAAACAGGTCTCTGATAACCCAGAGACCATACATGATAGCAATATTGAATTGTTGATACAGCTAGTTAACATTTATATCCTCTTACTAAGGACCAGACAGTGTTCTCAATACTGTATTTATATGAACTGATTTCATCTTAGAAAACTCCTTAAGCACTGGGTAGTATTATCCTCATTTTTCAAGAGTTGAGGATAAAAAAAATAACAGATAAAGTTATTTTCCCAAGTGTTGTAGTTGGTGGTTCATATCTTGAACTAGAGGTCTGACTCTTGAATTCATGAACTTTTCCCTACTGGTTTTTCATCATCATCATCAACTTTACCTTCAGCATCAGCAATGTCAGTAGCACACTTTGTTTAAAAAAAAAAGTCAAATGATAACAGTAACTAAAATAACTAACATAAATCAAGAGCTTACATTGTTATGGGCTGTATGTTAAATATATTCTATGAATAATTCAACCTCATCTTCACAAGAATACTTCAGAAACAGGTTTCTAGTAAAGGGAAATAGTAATGATTCTTTGGTGTCTTAATAATTCCTATTATTTTTTCTCAAATTCGTATTGTTATAGGAAAACAAAAAACCTGATATGTGTTTTTGTTTGTTTTGTTTTGCTTCCTGAAATATAGTGATTGTTTTGTTTTCAATTCACATTAGCCGTTAGGATTAATGTCACATGTTATATATTACCCTCAATAACTGTTGTTGTTGAGTCACCCAATCATGTCTGACACTTTGTGACCCCATGGACTGCAGCTCACCAGGCCTCCCTGCCCCTCACCATCTCTTGAAATCTGCCCAAGTTCAAGTCAATTATATCAGTGATGACATCCAACCATCTCATCCTCTGATGCCCTCTTCTCCTTCTGTCCTCAATGTTTCCCAGTATCAGGGACTTTTACAGTGAATCAGATGTTCACATCAGGTGACCAAAATACTGGAGCTTCAGCTTAAGCATCAGTCCTTCCAATGAGTATTCAGGGCTGATCTCCCTTAAGATTGACTGGTTGGTTCTCTTTTCTGTCCAAGGGAATTTCAGGAGTGTTCTCTGGCACCAAAGTTTGAAGGCATCAATTCTTTGCTTCCTGTCTTCTTTATGGTCCAGCTCTCACAACCGTATGTGACCACTGGGAAGACCGTACCCTTGACTATGCAGACTTTGTAGCCAGAGTAGTGTCTCTGTTTTTCAACACACTGTCTAGGTTTGTCATAGCTTTGCTGCCAAGAAACAATTGTCTACAGATTTCATGGCTGCAGTCACCATCTACAGTGATTTTAGAGTCTAAGAAGAGGAAACCTGTCACTACTTCCACTTTTTCCACTTCTGTTTGCCATGTAATAGTAGCACCGGATACCATAATATTAGTGCTTTGTTTTTTGTTTTAATTAGTTTTAAGCTAGCTCTTTCACTCTCCTTCTTCACTCTCATTAAGAGGCACTTTATTTATTTATTTTTTCCCATGGCAGATTCATATTGATATGTGGCAAAACCAATAGAATATTGTAAAGTAAAATAATACTAATAAGTAAATAAATAAGAGGCACTTTAGTTCCTCTTCGGTTTCTGCCATTAGAATGGTATCATCCACATATTTGAGGTTGTTGAGGTTTCTCCCACCTATCTTAATTCCAGCTTATAATTAATCCATCCTGGCATTTCTCATTATATGCTCAGCATAAAAGTTAAGAAAGCAGGGTAACAGCAGAAAAATTTTCACCTGGTGGCTCAGATGGCAAAGAATCTGCCCACAATGCAGGAGACCCAGGTTCAATCCCTGAGTTGAGAAGATACTCTGGAGAAGGGAATGACAACCCACTCCAGTATTCTTGTCTGGAGACTCCCATGGTCCAGGAGCCTGGCAGCCTACAGTCCATGTAGTGCATAAAGTCAGACACAACTGAACAACTAGCTAATTAAATAGCTATCTAATTATACACATAATAATGCATATGTTTCAGGCGTGTCTGACTCTGCAACCCCATGGACTGTAGCCCACCAGTCCTGTGATCCCATGGACTGTAGCCCTCTGTCCAAGGGATTCTCCAGGCAAGAGTACTGGAGGGGGTTGCCATTTTCTCCTCCAGGATAGTTATTATATTGTATGTCATTAGAAAAGACCTTGATGCTGGGTAAGATTGAAAGCAGGAGAAGAAGGGGACAACAGAGGATGACATGGTTGGATGGCATCACCAACTCAATGGACGTGAATTTGAGCAAGCTCCGGGAGTTGGTGATGGACAGGGAAGCCTGGCATGCTGCAGTCAATGGGGTCTCAGAGAGTCAAACATGACTGAATGACTGAACAACAATACAGTATAATAGTTGAAACAGTATAAGGTTACTTGAAACTCGTTTTTGAGCTATATGAGTCATCTTGTATTCAGTTACTTAAAATAGCTCAGATCTGGAAAGAAATGTGTACATGAACAGGAAAACATATATCAACAGGAAAATGATTTACTAAATGTGTACTTTCTTACAATCCAATAGTGCTCAGCAATGAAAAGAATAAACTATAGTGAAGACCATAGTGATAGTCATAAATTTCAGTAGCCATATATATGGGGCAGGGGAAAAGCCTGGTATAAAATGTATTTTTTTTTCTTTTTATGAAGTTCCAAGAATTGCAACACTGATTTATTCTGAAATAAATCAGAAATCAAAACAAGTAGTTTCTGAGTAGGGATTAATGAGGAAAAGAACTAAAAAAGAGATGAGAACGGGTTTTTATAACTTATTTTACGTGTTGGTTAGATCAATGGTTTTATAACTTAATTTAATGGTTGTTTATATATATATTGATGATCATCAAAAATCATTGTCCATATTAATTCTGTAGTTTACTGTATGTCAATTATAGTTTAAAAAGTGAAAGTGTTTTCACCATTCTCCTCCAGTTGCTACTTCATTTCCTGACCTGCTGCTGCTGCTGCTGCTGCTGCTAAGTCACTTCAGTCGTGTCCGACTCTGTGTGACCCCACAGACGGCAGCCCACCAGGCTCCCCTGTCCCTGGGATTCTCCAGGCAAGAACACTGGAGTGGGTTGCCATTTCCTTCTCCAATGCATGAAAGTGAAAAGTGAAAGGGAAGTTGCTCAGTCATGTCCGACTCTTCGCAACCCCATGGACCACAGCCTACCAGGCTCCTCTGTCCATGGGATTTTCCAGGCAAGAGCACTGGAGTGGGGTGCCATTGCCTTCTCCATTTTCTGACCTACCCGTAGCCAAACTCCAAGAAGAATTTTCTAAAAAAGTATTATACCCGTCCATTAAAAAATGAATATCACTTCTCATTTGCTAGAGAATGAATATCACTTCTCATTTATTAGAAAGTGCAGTGAGCTCTCAAACTGTCTGATTTTGTACTGCAAAATCTTCATCTCATGTGACTCTTCATCAGCATTCTTCACAATTTACTTATATTGTGTTGTCTTTTTCTTGACATACTTTACTTTATTTAACTGGTCTTATGCCACAATCCTCCCACTCTCATCTCATTCCAGCTCTTCCTTTGGTTACTTTTTGCTTTTACTTACTTCTACCTCTGCTCTTCAAAATTTGTCCCTAATATCAATACTCTATTTCATTTAATTTCTATATTCTATTTAAATTGTCTCATCTATTTTTATGGCTTTAAAAATACTCTCTGTAAAGATGACTACTGACTTGCACTTGAAGCCTAGATATTTTAGAGTCATATGTCTTATTGATCAATTGCCATGCTTGAATATTAGACTGATATCTCAACATTTCAACATATCTAAAATTTAACACATTGGGCTTCCCTTGGATGGACTTTGTCCCAAACTACAGTGTGTGTGTGTGTGTCTGTGTCTGTGTCAGTCAGTCAGTTGTGTCTGACTCTTTGTGACCCAGTGTACTATAGGCTGCCAGGCTCCTCTGTCCCTCAAATTTTCCAGGCAAGAATGTTGGAGTGGGTTGCCATTTCCGTCTCTGGGGGATTTTCTCACCACAAGGATCAATCCCAGGTCTTCTGCATTAAGACAGATTATTTACCATCTGAGCCACATTACTCTAAATATATTATTTACATAGTTCCTCAAAGGAGACAACTGGAAGTTATATTTGATTTCCCCATTTATTTCACTCATATTTAATGAATCCAGTCAACTTTAGATGATTGATTGATTGATAAGCAGGAAAACATAAATGTTTATAGATAATAAAGATATATTCCAGTAAAACCACAGAAGTGTTTTAGCAGCATTGCCTAATTACATTTTATTGCCTTATTACATTATATTTTCAGTAAGGCCCAACTTGAAGGTAATTAAATATGATATGTTTTTAAAAATAAGTTGAAATCATAATGTTCCATGCAAGCACTAACAGTATACAGACAAGTGAAAATGTAGTTTCAGTCATTATTCATAGTTTTAGATGATGAATAAAAATAATGCATGCTTTCAAACATGGTTACATAAATATATAAATATTCCTGTATCTTCTTATTCCTAATACAGAAACTATTTGTATAGACCCACCTAATTCTAAATTAATGGAATGATCAGCTTCTGTTTTTTCTTTTTTTTCTTTAACAAATGCAATATGCTATGCAATTTAATATACTTGTAGTTCTCATGATAACCAGAAGTCAGTTCAGATGAAAGTAAAATTTTAAAATATCATGGTGATATGTTAAGCAAATTAATTGCTGCTTAATAATGCAGAAAATAATGTCTATTGGGAGCATAAACTTTAGACTAACACATGAAGCACATTCCTTCACCCTCAAATTTATTAGCACATTTTGTATGTTATGCCATGGTTAAATAGCATTAAGTAATTTGCTAGACTCCAAAATTTAAAAATAGATTTAATTTACACCTGTGTTGCATGCCCTGTATGTTTGCTTCTGTTTAGTAAGGTTGAGAACATGGAACTATGCAATTATTCTGTAGCACCAATTTTTGTAAATTCAAATCACATAGGAAAAAAATACCTTTTTCTGAAATACAATTAAAAGTTTATAAAAATACATTCAAGGCCTATTTTTTTTTAACTTTGATATATAATTTGGTTTTGTTTGTCACATAAAGAGTTATAGTTTCTTGTGTAACAAGTATCATGAAAAATGTGAAACAAATGTATTGCAATTGTAAAACTGTAAAAATGTATTGAAATTATAAATAATGTCAAGCTATGTAGTTAAGAAAAATAAAACTTCTGTTATATCTGTGAAATGTTATTTTGCAGGATGAAAATTAACAATTGCTTGTCTTGTTTTCCAGTTGCACTAACATTAATCTATGGAAAGATTTGACAAACACTTAAGTATTCATTCCACTACTTCCACACTCATACATTTGTATTTTCATGAAGTGAGCACTTTATAATAATTATTTATTATTTGAATATTTCCTTGGAGAACTGTGATAGTATCAGCAAATATTTACCTTTATTCTCCACTATAGGATATATCACTTGAAGGAGATGAACCTATAAGCTAATTACTTTGTGGATACAAAAAATTAGGGTCTCTATCTGGCAAATAGTTAAAGAGAATATAGTAGCTTAAAATAAATGTTCAGTCATAGGGAAGAAATTATTTAGAAAAATACTGCCCACTTAGGGAAATTGTGCAAAATTTTAGGTTTTCCTGATTTTAACGTCTTTCTGTACTTAAAAATAAATTTTATAAATTTATTAATGTAAAGAAAAATACTTAGAATCCAATATTTTTAGCACAAAAATAAAAATATCACTCTTATAATTCTTATAACTTTGTGAATCCTTACTTTGTAAAACAATAAATATACATGAATGAATGAATAATATGTTTCTAAATCTTCCCTGTGTATACCAGATTTCTCACTTCTGGTCTTGTTCCAGTGTTTTATTTTAAGAGCTGAAGCAGTAAACTGCTAAATGCCATACAATAAATGCATGAGGAAAATGAAGTAAGAGATATGTAAATAATTCAGAGTCACAAAATTAGTGAATGGCAAATAATGCTTCAGATATGACTGACTTAAACTCTTTGCTCTTTGAAAACTACACTGTGTTATCTTCATATTCAGGAAAAAAACTAACCTCTTGTGGCCATTAAAAAATCCACCATAATTTTAGTTACTGTCAAATTAGATGATTTGTTATAAAAATCCTAAGTGTCATGGTTGAAGTCAATCTTAGTTTCTAGACTGCTCTATAAGGCAGACATTTTCCTATGAGTAAGCAATGACTCCTGAAAGAACCTAAAAGTAAAATTCTCACGGATAAAGACTATAAAAATTAACTGATTTTCACACTACATTTTTTTAATCACATAGATTATTATGTATACTCCAATGTTATGACAAAACAAAAATTGTTGAAAATATCAAATATATTCTATTATTCATAATTCTTTAAATTTAAAGCTAAAAAAGCAAATTTACTTCTAAGAAAGATGAAATTCTGTAACATTTTTTGGACTCTGCTAAATAAAGTTAACCATGAAACTGAGCTAATAGAAAATTATATCAAATTATATGATAAATGTTGATCTGAAATGGTTGCTAAACAAAATAATCATATAGTCAGTTTTACCACTGATAGACATTCATTTAATAATCCATTCACTGTTGTGACAAATATGTATAAAGTATGTGTAATTTGTGCGTGAACCAATGAAGATAATGGAGAAAGTATAGTGATTCATTTCAAAGAGCTCTAGGTCAATTAGCCTTACAGTTACCTGTTAACAAAAATAATATGCATTATAGTTAATTATTTATAGGTCCAATAGAATTTAATAGGTGCAAATTTATTTCAGTGCATTTTATCTAATAATCATACTTATGACTAAGTTATTAAAATCAAAAACAGGAAGAAAATTTTTTTATAGTTCTTGGTCTTAAAATGAAATAAAAGTGACATTAAATCAGTAGATCTTATGAGTTAAGTGATTTGCTCATATTTGTAAGTTTTTCAATTATTTTCACTAATTATGGTAGGTTGAGTGAATAATATGTTTTTATTTTTATTGCTAATTTTTGTGATAACAATATCTTCTGAACTCTATTTTTTATTGCTTTAAAAAGTCCACTTAACACAGTCGCAAAAAACGTCAGATTGTATATAAAGATTCTGCAAACAAATTTTCTACATATGAAAGTCATATAAAAGTAAAAGTGAGCCCCCCAACACACATGTTCAACTCCTGAGTTACCTCTTCAAAAGCAAATGAAGCAGCACTATTTTAACTTTGTCACTTAAATCAATTTACAAACCAGTTTTACATTAAAATACCTCCATATATATCACTGGCTTCCCTGGTAGTTTATTGGTAAAGAATATACTGGCAATGCAGAAGCTGCAGGGAGATGTGGGTTTGATCCCTCAGGTGGAAAGATCCCCTGGAGAAGGGCATGGCAACCTACTCCAGTATTATACTCCACTATTATTTTAATAGGTCTTATTACTGTAAGTGTTCACTTTCCTAGATTTCAAACTTTTATGATTTCAATAGCATCACTTGTTTTTATCAATGAAATCAAATCTACAAAACTTGGTGCTCTGTGACAAGCTAGAAGGGTGGGATGGAGTGGGAAGTGGGAGGAAGGTTCAAAAGGGAGGGGATATATGTAAACCTATGGTTGATCCATGTTGATGTGTGGCAGAAATCATCACATTGTAAAACAATCATCCTCCAATTAAAAATAAAGAAAGTTTTAAAAGCATACATAATATATTTGAAGACAAGGACAAAACAAAAGAGACACTGCTATCAATTTAATAAATATAATTATTTGTTATGCTATTATCTTTGTGACTGCTCTGTAAAAGTCGAACTCTAGCTAGGACAAACAGTGTAATTACACCAAACTTAAATGTACCTGTGAAAGTTTATTCCAGCTCCTTGGAAAAACAGGTTATGGCTGCTGCTGTTGCCTTTGCAGCTGCTGACCTAGAATTCCATTCCCTTGAGATCTTTAAGTGGTAGTTGTTATTGTGCAAACATTAATTCAGAGAAAATAAGAATTATATAAAACATTTATTTTACATCTAAGCTATATTTTTAAAGCATATGCTATATATATGTGTGTGTGTGTGTATACACGTGCATGTACACACATATATATCTAATTTTTAAAGAGTTTTTTTTTTTTTTTTTTTTAACCTCCTTGCATAGCAACAAACTAACAAGGCATGATCAGAATTCCTGGATTGTCTGTAGAGAGTCCTCAAGTGGAGTACCTTCAGTTGTTCAGTTGCTGGTTTTGAATAAGTTTTTAGCATCCTTGAGATGATTGAAAGAAAGTCTTGAAAGGCAGTGACTATTATATTTTAATATTTTCCAAAATATAAGTGAAAGAGTAAAGAGGTATGCGATCTTTAAGTCTTCTGGTTTTTGGTACTTATCTTTTGCCACTGTTCCTGTTTTCAAACAAAGTTGAGTTTACATTGTCAGATCCTTGGAGAGAAGCAGGAGAAGAGAGCGAGAAGGACTGTGAGAATGACAACAAAAGTTATTGAGAAGGCCTGGAACCTGGGATCCTTTGCTGCAGTGTTGCAGAGTTTGCACTTGGACACACACTCTTCTAGCTACAAAATATGAAGAAACTATAAATTGAAAGTGAAAGTTGCTCAAAGTCGCTCAGTCGTCTCCGACTGTTTGCGACCCCATGGACTGTATAATCCAGGCCAGAATACTGGAGTGGGTAGCCTTTCCCTTCTCCAGGGGATCTTCCCAACCCAGGAATTGAACTGGGGTCTCCCGCATTGCAGGTAAATTCTTTACTAGCTGAGCCATAAGGGAGGAAACTATATGGGGCTAAAAATACCAAAAGATACAAATAAGACAAAAAACCCAACTGCCATTTCTGAAGAGCTGGAACAAAAACTGGGTGCTGGGAACAAAAGCAGGATACTTCACATGCCTGCTGCACTCAACACCACAACCAGGAGTGCAAACCATTTAAGCCATCCCTCCAGCCAGATCCCTGGACACACTCCTACCCTCACCCCATATACGGAATAAGCTCACACCCCCACACTCCCATCCCACACACACACCTCCGTGAGTAAGCAAGGGAACCTGCTACTTGTTTTACTCCTTCCTGCGGCCAGCTCACAGATACCAAAAAGCCTTGCTTGAGTTTCTTGTCTGGCTTCTATTGATTGAAGAAAGTCAGTATTTATTACCATTCCCAGAAAAAGCACATTATTGTAAAAGATCCTCGTATTTTTGAACCATACTGTTGATTTTGAAGTCAACATGAGTCGTTACTGAAAGTATTTGTAGTGGAGATTTATTTAAAATGGAAATAAGGAATGTGGAAGAAAAAAGGCATAGATAAAAGGGAATTAGAAAATGTAATTGCCTCTTGTCTGTTTCATTTAGGCAAAAATTACGTTGGAATATAACCACTCAATAATAAAAATATTTTACTTTATATTTCATTTATCTATTGATATACAAAAGCATATACTTATATTATTTGCTACTTAAACTGTGATCAGCAGAATAGAATCACTGGAACCGTCATTGAATTGAAAATTAAAAACAAAAAAAAAATTTCTTCTCCTTATAAACAGAACTAGAATTTGCCTTTTAACAGAATCCCATATGGGTGATACGCACATTATTAGTTGAGAAATGCTTTCTGTAGACTTTAAGGGGCCTATCATTGAATAAATGTGAAGTTGCACTCTAAAAATAACTATGTGGTTGTTTATAGTATTGTTTTTATAACATATGTGGGTTAAATGATATGTTGTACCTATACAAATAAACAAAAGCCCATCAATCCATGGTACTAAGGGACACAGTTATAATCTGTAACTTTATCAATTATCGTTGCAATTAAAATGATTTTAATAATAAAAATGGAACAGTTTTTATAACCAATTATTATCTCAGTATATGTTACTGGCCTACATTCAAATCTGAATACAGATTATGTAACAAAATAACATATAACACATAGCAAAGATAATCATGGCTAACACCTAAATAATTGATAGTAGAGAAAATATAACACATTTTGTTCATGCAAGAAGTGAAATACATGTAATTAATACTCAAAGGCTTTTTCATCAAGTTCTTCTGACTCATTTGCCCTTGGTGTCCATATCCATGTTGACCACAGGAATAAGTCAAACTTCACTCTGGCAAGGTGAGTGATTTATAGTTTTCATCCTGAAATGTAATACCTGAAAGTGATTGCATTGTCACAATAAACCATTCTCAGACCATCCCTCTTATCGAGTGCCATATACCAATTGTTTATTTTACAACAAAAGCCATTTAAAGTTTGACTCAACTAATAACAGTTCTCTGAAACGGTGAATCTGGGAAGGACTGTCTTTAGTTTTTACAGTGGAAACTATTAAGATTTGAGAGAATGCCCTTATTTTAAAGCACCGCTTCTACTCTTGTAACCATATAGCTATTATTATTTTAGTGACTAGAATGCAAATGGATGAAACGTTAAGCCCCATTCTCTCATGTCCTCCTCTCAATAGAAAAGAGTAAATCCACACAGATAGAGGAGATCAGTGATCTCTTCCCCACTGGAGTGTAATTTATACACTTTCTACCTGAACATTCCTATAGAAATGCGGATTGCTCTGACCTTGTATAAAGACAGGAGTGAAGTTTGAAAACACTGTAATAATTTTCCAGCAAATACACTTCAGAAAGTACATAGCTTCCTATTGGGTTCAAATTGTATTTATATTTTTAATGATAAAATATTCACTAACTTCCATCACAGCTGCTATCTTTCTCTACTTTTATTTTTATCAATTTCAATCACATAATTAGCAAAAATTTAAGCCTCAGTTTATCAATTTAATATTTTAGTGAAAGTTCTCAAAAAGCTGTTTTTGCTTTCTAGTTTTAATCTTTATTGGAGTATTTATTTCAAAATTTGGCATATTTGCTCACTTGTGAAACCACAGGGATAGGAGTTAGCATTTATTCCTCTTCTTTTTTCCCCTCTTACTCCCTCCATCTACTACATCAGCAATACATACATCTCTTTCCACCACAATATATCCTGAACATGCTCACATTTTCGCTCTATATTTCCCCTTGAACAAATTATCATTGAAAATCATCTAGGCCATGAAGTAGCTTTCTTATCATTCTCCTGTCTTTCAAGTTATTCACATATTTTCTTATTCACATCAACATTGAAAAGTATACATTATATATATATATATATATATGTATAAACACACACATATATATATGTATAAACACACACACATATATATATTTGTATAAACACACATACACACACATATATATATATAAAACCAAATCAAACTGTCCATTGCAATGGATTAAAATGCATTAATAATAAAATCCAAACTCTCCAACTTAGTGTGTTAGACCTAATATATCTTTGCCCAAGATTTCATCTCTGAAAACATCTCTGATCTTCCTCTTCATACATAACTCACTAAACCATAGCTTGGTAAACCATCCTGCTACAGTGGCTTTCTTCCCGGTCCTTGATTGTACTGAATATTTTTGTCTCTTCAGGGCCTTCATCCTATTTCTCCTACCTGAGAAGTTATTGTGTTTAAAAGCTAATTCCTTTTAACAATCACTTAAATGTCACTTTCTCCAGCCGGTCTCCCCTGACCTTCCAACATAGCAGTGGGTTGTCTTTTATATCTATCCATTGATTACACTTATCACAACAATTGTAATAACTGGTGTGTTCTTACTTATCCAGTTATTTGATTTATGTGGTGACTATCTTTGTTAACTGGACAGCAATACCCAAGAAAAGTGTGATTTCTTCTATTTTATACATGGTTATATCCTAAATATTTTGATGGGACTGTTACCAGATAAGGAGAGTCAAGGAGGACCCTTCCTCAAGGCCTCGATTCTTGATAGGGACACAGAGAAGAATCTGAGGTTGTAACCATAGCAAAAACAAGTTTACTTAAGAAAGAGTAGAAATAACACCTCAAGGGAGAGGTGGGCCAAGCCAAGAGAGGCCCTGGCAACAGAATGATGAGGTGCAGGCGGTTTTCAAGACAAGGCTTTTACGTATTCATCCAGGTGGGCGTTGACTAACAGTTTTGATTGACAGTTGCAAGTTACATAACAACAGGCTCTCTTGCTCATGTCTTTCCCATGATTTAGTCTATTATAATCAGATATCCATATATATAGAATATTTGTGAACAGTTAATGGGCTCCCAGCTGCTTAAGGTCACTTGAGAACACAGCTGTGAATCAAGGGTACATATGCCAGAGTTGAGCAAGTCTGTGTGGTTAGTTTCTATCCACTGTGCTTCTAGGGCACCTGCATCTGAGTTGGAAAAAAATCTGGTTATTTTTTAGCATACTGGTGAACTCTCCTGGGCCACTCAGCTTGAATCTTTTTCAGTTAGGCCACCCCAGGTTGCTCATGCCTAGCTTCCTGCCTAACAGAGACACATCATATACTTAGTGCACTACAGAGATTAACCAAATAAGTGAATAGGCCATATTTAGTATTTGAGCCACATTTGCTATTATTATGACTTGGATATTGAATGCACAGATGAAGATTTTAGCCAGATGTGAGAAGCTATCAAACTCAGAATTATCCAAACTAAGATAAATCGATCTCTATCTGATATGTTTTCTTCATAGAATCCATATTCAAGTGATATTACAACTAATCTTTTTTTCTGATAAAAATATAATTATCATTCCCATAATAATGAAAAAGTCGATCTCAGTCATATTATTTTGGGTCCTTTCTTAGAAATGTAGAAGGAAGAAATAGCTAGATAATTTGAGAATTTCCTGGGACTTTATCATGGTCAATTTTGTACTTTCTTTGTGGCAGTTTCCTTCCAAATAATATACATTGAAAACTGGTAGGCATAAAAGCTGTCCATCATAAGAGTCTTCTCAAATGAATTCAGGTTCAAAATCTATACTAGATGGTAGAGAAATTTTCCCAATACAGTGATGGACAGAGAAGCCTGGCATTCTGCAGTCCATGGGACTGCAAAGACTTGGACACAACTCAGCGACTGAACTGAACTGAACACAAAAGCTATTTGTAACCCCTAAATCTGCCCAAACACCTAGGCATAGCCACATTTTTAGGTAATAAAGAATAAATAAATAAATAGAAAATGGCAACCCACTCCAGTATTCTTGCCTGGAGAATCCCATAGACAGAGGAGCCTGGCAGGCTATAGTCCATGGGGTCACAAGAGTCAGACACGATTTAGTGTACTGTCTCACTGTCTCATGGGTATGTATCAGAGAAGGCAATGGCACCCCACTCTAGCACTCTTGCCTGGAAAATCCCATAGATGGAGGAGCCTGGTGGGCCACACGACTGAGCGACTTCACTTCACTTTATTACTTTACCTTCCTACAGCAGAAACAAACAATCACACACACACACACACACACACACACACACACACACAGATATTTATACTCATATAGGCTTCTCAGTACTTCACTGTAGCTCAAACAACAAAGAATCTGCCTGGGATACAGGAGACCAGGGTTCAATCTCTGTCAGGAAGATCCTCTGGACAAGGGAATGGCAGTTCAAATCCAGTATTCTTGGTCTGTAGAATTCCATGGACAGAGAAGCCCGGCAGGCTACAGTTCTTGGGGTCACAGAGTTGGACATGACTGAGTGACTAGCACACACTCATGGGCTTCTCTGGTCGACCAGATAGTAAAGAATCCGCCTGTAGTTGAGACCGAGGTTCAATCCCTGGCTCAGGAAGGTCTCCTGGAGAAGTGAATGGCAACCCACTCCAGTATCCTCGCCTAGAGAATCCCATGGACAGAAGAGCCTGATGGGCTGTAGCCCACGGGGTCGCAAAGAGTTGGACACGACTGAGCAACTGAGCAAATACATAGATATGTATACACACACACACACACAAAACCTAGTTCAAATGTCTGGATGTAATATCCAATCCAATTTGGTTAATAAAGCATAAAATTCTTAGTTTTGTCCATTAATAATACTTTTAACTTCTCATCCTTCATTATAAAAATGTTAATATTCCAGACATTTTGCATGAATATTTATCATTTTATTTTTTACAATTAATACATTTATGATTTTTGCTTAAAGAGTGAAAGCTGTGATCTATATAGCTTTATCTCCAAGGGACTATTTAAAATATGCTAATATGAATTGCAAAATAGCCAAGTTTTATTGCAGTTGCAGGTACATCTGCAGAAGAGGTCAGTGAAAAAGCAGTTAACTGATAAGTAGAGATCATCTAAAATACTGTAGACCATTTCTAACTACCACTCAAACTAGGAACTAAATTCTATTCTAACCCAAAGCTAAAGAGGCTCAGAAATGACATCAAGTTCTCACCAAAAATCCTTGCAGAAGAGGAAAAAATAATTCTTCTAAGCAGCTGGAATATATATAAGTAGAAATTCACATGAGGGAAAGAGTCATCTGTGTCTACGAGGAGGACTAGTACTTGGCAGATATATAAGTAACATTTGTTCAGTAAAGGTATGTGGACGTCAAGAAATGAAAAAAGGACAAATGCATGTCCTGCATTTACAGAAATCAGCACAACAGGAAAAAACAGCAGAAAATGTAAAGTGTAAAGAAAGCAAATGCGTGTGCGCTGTGCCTCACAATCCACTAGCACCTACTCGCTGTGCTCTTTCTCCAGTGCAAGACCATGCTGTTCAGAACTCCTATATGTTGTTTATTTGTCTTATGTATTTCTACTTGCTACCATCTATTCAATTCTTTTTATTTTTCAGGTTTACTTTTCATTTTATAATTTCCTTCAAGTGATTATTGATATAATTTATAAAGTTCATGATCTTACATGCAATAAGCATAAAACTTCAGAAAAATAATTCAAAAATACATTTATGTAAGGACTTCTGCATTATGAATCTATAATACAATAAGTTCCATAAATGACTTTTTTCTCTTTTAATATATGCAGTATCTCAGCCATCTTGTGGATTTATGCACATATTTATTGAAATTATATATGCATATCTAAAAAGATGCCTTACCTCGAGTATTAAAGTTTAATGCCTTTTTAATACACAAGTACTAGTTATTCTATTAATCACTTGGAAGGAAGATGCAACATAACTGATTAAAAGTAATATTATAAGTAAGAAGCTTTAAGAGAAAGTAAAACACTGGTTTAAACTGTGTCCAAAGCCAAAACTAATATAGCCTGTTGTGTTATTTATGTTTTAGTAATTTCCTTTCATCTATTCAAAGAGACAGGCATTATTTTTCATCTTAAAGGCATCTTTGGAACTCTGTGAGTCACTGTCTATCCTTATTAAATCTATTTTCACTTAGCGTTTTATCTAACTCTTAGAGAAATTGATGGGTATGATTAATAACTAAATAACTGCATTTTTGTGGATATATTAGATTTAGTAAGCAGAGGTCAAGATTGTTTAGTAAGCAATAGAAACAAAGAGAAAAAACATCAACAATTCAAGGTGAAGGGAGATCGTGAGACCCGACAAATTTCCTTGACATTAAATGCTGAAATGACAGAGTTAAATTACTGAAAAAAGCACATTTGTATACATACAGTATTGAATCATATCATTTTATTCTTAATAAATCTAGTCAAATTATATATTCATAATAAACTTAATTTTAGAACAGTTGGGGATTTACAAAATTATTGATAATATAGTAGAGAAAGATTCTGTATACACCACACTGTTTCTCTTAATATGAATATCTTATATTAGCATACTATATTTGTCATAATTAATGAACAAATATTGATATACTGTTTTAAATTAAAGACTACATTCAGAATTTTATAATTTTTCCCTAAATTTCTAATTTTTCTTCCAAGATCTCATCCAGGACACCATATCGCATTTAGTTACCAGGTCTTCTTAGACTACTCTTCGCTCTGACAATTTCTGGGACATTCATTGTATCTTATGACATTGAGAGTTTTGACAAATATTGGCCAAATATTTTGCAGAATGTCTCTCAATTGGGATTTGTCTGCTTTTTGTCTTGTTATTAGACTGTAGTAATGGTTTTGGAAGGAAGGCCAGGGAAGTAAAGTGTGATTCTTATTATATCATATTAAGTACATACTATAAATATTTTCACCTTTGATGTTTATTTTGATCACCTGGATGAGGTAGTGTTTGTCAAATTTCTGTACTGTCAAGCTACTCAGTCCTTTTTCCATATAATATTAATACCTTTTACAAGTAAGTCAGTGCGGCCTTCACTTAAGGAATAGAGAGTTATGCTTCATCTCTATAAGGACAGAATATCTACATTCATCTTTGGAATTTGCTTGCACAGAAGATATGTCTAATTATTCCATTTATTTTTTTCTTGATTTATTTGTAATGGTATGGGCTTCTGTTAAATTATCTTGAATCACTGGTCTGACTGTTTCAGCATCTCTGCGTCCCCTGATGCTGATGCTTGCTCTCTCTCTCCAAATTGTGTTTTGTTTTGTGAGATGCCTTTTAATTCTTTTTTTTTTTTTTTTTTTCTTGATGGCTCGACATGGTGTACTAGATAAAAGAAACTGTTGTAAGATGGTCTTCAGTTCAGGTCTGTCGCTCAGGCATGTCCAACTTTTTGTGACCCCATGGACTGCAGCACTCCAGGTTTACCTGTTCACCAACTCCTGTAGCTTACTCAAACTCATGTCCATTGAGTAGGTGATGCCATCCAACCATATCCTCTATCATCCCCTTCCTCTTCTGCCTTCAATCTTTCCCAGCATCAGGGTCTTTTGCAATGAGTCAGTTCTTTGCATCAGGTAGCTAAAGTATGGAGTTTCAGCTTCAACATCAGTCCTCGCAATGAATATTCAGGATTGATTTCCTTCAGAATTGAGTGGTTGGATCTCCTTGCAGTCCAAGGAACTCTCAAGAGTCTTTTCCAGCACCATAGTTCAAAAGCATCAATTCTTCAGAGCTCAGCTTTCTTTATAGTCCAACTCTCACATCCGTCTATGACCACCGGAAAAACCATAGCTTAGACTAAATGGACTTCTATTGGCAAAGTAACATCTCTGCTTCTTAAATATGCTGTCTAGGCTGGTCATAGCTTTTCTTCCAAGGAGCAAGCGTCTTTTAATTTCATGGCTGGAGTCACCATCTGCAGTGATTTTGGAGTCAAAAAATAAAGTCTCTGACCTGATAATGATGTGTATGATGGGAAAGTCTGTATCATTCCAGGCTAGGTCTCAATCTCTTTTTGCCTGTCTCTATACTGTGAACTTCACATGTTTCTCAGATTTCTCTCTCCCCATTTAGGTGGGACAAGATTAACTGAGTAAGCTGGAGTTGGGTATTGTCCTTCTCATAAATCAGTTAGGCTCTGATGACATCGTAAGGAGTTTGGCTCTGGTTGACTAGTTTCCATTGAGGGCAAGCCTCATTAGGAAGAATAGGGTACACTGGGTTATTTCAGAATTGTCCCTTTTCTGCTCTCTTTGCAGAAGCAGGAGGGAACTTTCCTCTGATATTTATTGGGGGAAATAGGTCAAATTACTGGAGAAAAGTATCTAAATAATGTGGGGCCCTCATTGCCTAGGTCAAGTTGGAGTTTGTAGCTGTCAGTCTTGTCCACACTGAATCTCTAGCAATTCATCAATTTCTAGTTTTCCTCACAGTTTCCCTGTCCTGGTCACTGCTTCAGTAAACCATGACTCCCTATATCTACCTCTCCAATCCTGAGGGTAGAAGAGGTGTGTCCTGTGTCCTTTCTTACTGATCCAATAAAATTTTTAGTTTTGTTTTTTCCTTCTAATTTTTACCTGTTGTTAGGATACAGTGATGACGTCCAGACTCCTTACATGTGGAACCACAAATGGGAGTTCCTCAAATTATTTTATGTTAAGTATTGGGCCATTGGGAATTCTTTTATTTGGTTCCTGGGACCTTTTGATGTACCCTATTACTGTGAGATTTTATAGAACTTTTTTGTTACTTTCTGGCACTACAAGACACTTCCTAGATCAACTTGTGTAGTTTCTGCCCCAATCCTCCTGGATTCAGCAGTTGTATCAAGGATCTCTTGTTCTTTTTTTTTTTTTTTTTTTTTTTTTTGAGAGAGAATGGTTTAGAAACCAAGATTCAAGTGTTAGCTTTGCTTATGGCTACAGAGTGCTATGTATGCTGTAAACATTTCTATACATGTTTCTCTATAAAACCATCTGTGTCTATAGTAAACTTGGGCATCCCTGCTGGCTCAGATGGTAAAGAATCCACTTGCAACACGGAAGACCTGGTTTCAATCCCTGGGTTGGGAAGATTCCCTGGAGAAGGGTATGGTAACCCACACAGTATTCTTGCCTGAAAAATTCCCATGGACAGAGAAGCCTGGGGGCTACAGTTCATGGGGTCGCAAAGACACAACTTACAACTAAGCATGTAGCAAACTAAAATGAATTCATACTGATGTCACTGGTAACTTAAACTCCATTAACACATAGATAATTGTAACATCCTTCTCCTGTTTTCTGTAAATTCTCACTCCAACAATAAGAAATCTGACTTAGGGCACTCACCATCAATTTACTAATTTGTTCAATTCCCGACTATATGTAAAACAGATTCAGAATAGTAGATTCCCATACCTTATGGGAAACAAGTGCTTAAATGCAACTTAATTCTCTCCCCTCCTTATGCCTTATTGAATCCATACATTTCTAAAGTTGGTTGAATTATTACTTTATTTCCCTACCACTCAGTTGCAGGGTTGTTTTTTTTTTTTTTCCATTTATTTGCAATATATTGAAATTATCTTGTCACATTCTTTATTTAATCTTGAAATTTCCAAACTCTAAATTAATTTGTCAAAATTTGTATCCATTAAGGTTCCTCTTTGGACTATGAAGTTCTTTTGTTTGTGAAAAGTTCTTTTGTTTTGTGAAAAGCTTACCATTTTGAGTTTTCTATAATGCTATACCAAATATATATTTTTTGCTTTAAAAATTCTATGCTTCAACTATTCACTTCATTCCCTCTGAATCTGAAGAAAACACTGGTCTCTTTACTCTTTCCATATTTTTTTTTTTCCAGAAACACATATAATTGGAATCATACTACTGTGCAGCTTTTTCAGAGTGGCATTTCTCCCTCAGCAATATGTATTTACATTTTGTCTATGTCTTTTCATGGTTTGATAGCATTTTCTTTTTTTCACTGAATAATAATCCACTATATAGATGGACTACTGTTTGTTATCTATTCATCTGCTAGTGTGTATCATGGTTACTTTCAGTTTTTGGTAATTACAAATAATTTATTATAAACATCTCTGCTCAGTTTTTTTGGATATGAGTATTCAACTCAAGTAAATACCTCTGAGCTTTTAATGCTGGATTATTTGGTAAAACTATACTTAGTTTTATAAGAAACTGCTTACATGTGTTTCAGAGTGGCTATACCATTTGCCTTACCTCTAGTAATAAATGAAACTTTCTGTGTTCTGTGTCATTGTCACAATTTAGTAGTGGTAGCTTTTTTGAATTTAGTCATTTTAGTCAAGGCTATGGTTTTTCCTGTGGTCATGTATGAATGTGAGAGTTGGACTGTGAAGAAGGCTGAGTGCCGAAGAATTGATGCGTTTAAACTGTGGTATTGGAGAAGACTCTTGAGAGTCCCTAGGACTGCAAGGAGAGCCAACCAGTCCATTCTGAAGGAGATCAGCCCTGGGATTTCTTTGGAAGGAATGCTGCTAAAGCTGAAGCTCCAGTACTTCGGCCGCCTTATGCGAAGAATTGACTCACTGGAAAAGACTCTGATGCTGGGAGGGATTGGGGGCAGGAGGAGAAGGAGACAACCGAGGATGAGATGGCTAGAGGGCACCATGGACTCATTGGACGTGAGTCTGAGTGGACTCTGGGGGATGGTGATGGACAGGGAGGCCTGGCGTGCTGTGATTCATGGGGTTGCAAAGAGTCGGACCCGACTGAGCGACTGAACTGAACTGAACTGAACTGAATAGGTAAGAAATGGTATCTCATTGTGGCTTTAATTTGAATATTTTTATAACAGTTATTGGTATCTTTTCATATGCCTCTTTGTGACCTGTATATTTTCTGATGATGTCTGTTTTGATATCTGTTCATTTTTAATTCATTTGTTTGGATTTTTAATGTTTTTGTTTGTATTTTGGATACAAGATCTTTTTCTTTTTTTTTTTTTAAATTTACCTCAGATATGTTTCCTTGGCTCAGACAGTAAAGAATAGGAGATGTGAGATCGACCCCTGGGTTGGGAAGATCCCCTGGAGAAGGAAATGGCAACCCAGTCCAGTATTCTTACCTGGAGAATTCCATGGAAAAAGATAAGCCTGGAGGGCTAGAGCCCATAGAGTCTCAAAGAGTTGGACATGACTGAGTGACTGACACTTTCACTTTTCCTTTTCATACATTTGCAGATATTTTCTTTTAGTCTGCTAGCTTTCTTTGTTTGTTTGTTTGTTTGTTTGTTTTCTTCATTCTCTTAATGTCTTTTACAGATAAGTTTCAAATTGTAATAAAGTCAACCACTGGATTTTTTTTTTTTTGATGGATCATACTATTTGTGTTATATTTAAAATGCATCACCAAAAAAATAAATAAATAAAATAAAATAAAATGCATCACCAAACTAAAGGTCATATACATTCATCTTAAATTTATTCAAGAAATTTTATAATTTTACATCTAAGTCTAAAAGCTGTTTAGAGTTATTTTTTTATGAAAACTGTAAGGTCTGTGTCTAGATTTTTTTTCTTTTTATGCAGATTCATGAAATATTCATATTTCAGAACCGTTGATTGAAAATACTATCATTTTTTTTATTTATTTCTTTTGAAAGATCAGTTGACTTGAGGAGAAGGATGTGACAGAGGAGGAAATAGTTGGATGGCATTACTGACTCAATGGATGTGAATTTGAGCAAACTTCAGGAAATGCTGAAGGACAGGGAGGCCTGACATGCTGCATTCTATGGGGTTGCAAAGAG
This sequence comes from Budorcas taxicolor, assembly GCF_023091745.1. Lineage (NCBI taxonomy): Eukaryota > Metazoa > Chordata > Mammalia > Artiodactyla > Bovidae > Budorcas > Budorcas taxicolor. The sequence goes on from NC_068910.1 coordinate 78,968,783, forward strand.
TTGGACATGACTGAATAATTGAACTGAATTGAACTGACCTGAGTTATGTGTTTATTCTTTTGCTGATATAATACTATATTAACTATGGTAATATTGAATATAAAATGTTCCAATTATTTTATTTACTTACACTTATTTCTGGGCATGTTGGCTCTTCATTGCTGTGCATGGGTTTTCTGTAGTGTGGCAAGCAGGGATAATCTTTAGTTGTAGTGTTTGGGCTTCTCACTGCAGTGGCTTTCCTGTTGCAGAGCATGGGGTCCAGGACATTCAGGCTTCAGTAATTGTGGCACATGGCCTTTGTTGCTCCATGGCATGTGGGATCTTCCTGAACCAGAGACTGAATCAGTGTGCCCTTCATTGGTAGGTGGATTCTTAACCACTGTGCCACTGATGAAATTCCAAGTGTTAAAATCTTGACATGAGGTAATGAATCTTCTACCTGTTTTTCTTTTTTAGTATTGTGCAGACTATTCTAGCATTTTGCCTTCTCATAGACATTTAGAATCTGTTAATATCCACAAAATAGTGTACTGGGACTTTGACTAGGATTACATTTAAGTATACAGATCAAATTGGGAAAAACTGACATCTTACCAATAGTTTGACTTCAGATTCATTAACATAGACTATCTTTTCATTTATTTAGATCTTCACTAACTTTGTTTCAGTGTTTTATAGTTTTATGAACATTAAGTTCTGCATATTTTGTAGATTTATATAACTAATTTCATTTTGGCACTGTAGTTTTGCAAATGGTAGTGTTTTCCCCTTTAATTTCAAATTCTAATATTCATTTCTAGTATATGGAAATGCAGTTGATTTTTTCATATTAACCACATATATAACTTTGCTGCACCCATTTATAATTATGCTTTTTAGCAAATCAATGTGACTTTCTAATTAGACAATTATATAGTTGGCGAGTAGAAACAATTCTTCCTTTTTAAACTGTATATCTTTCATTTCCTCTTGTCATGCTATTGTATTAAATAAGATTTCTAGTGTGATGTTGAAGAGTTGCAGTGAGGATGAACGTCTCTGTCTGTTGAGGATTAATAACTGAAACTTTAACCAGACTTGCAAGCTGGGATATGATTATTTTTACAATTGTTGAATTTAATTTGTTAATTTTTTGTTGAGAATTTCCAGCATCTGCACTCAGTGAAAGATATTGGTTTGTTGTTTTTATTTCCAGTAATATACTTATCTAGTTTTGATATTAGAGTAATGCTAGTCTCATATCCCACCCACCCCACGCCCCATAGAATTCTCCAGGCAAGAATATTGGAGTGTGTAGCCATTCCTTTCTCCAGGGGATCTTCTCAACTCAGGGGTGGATCCCGAGTCTCCTGTTTTGCAGGTGGATTCTGTACCATCTGAGCCACCATAAAAATGTTGCTTTTTATATTTTTGAGAAGAGACTGTAAAGAGTTTAAAAGATTTTTCCTTTAACTTTTGGTAGAATTCACTGGGAAAACAGTGTGATCCCAGTGGTTTCTTTCTTTAAAGATAACTAATGATTGATTCTACTGCTTTCATATGCTGCTGCTTTCATATATATATGTATCTATTAAAGGTACCTGATTTTCATTGTGTGAATATTGGTATTTTATTTATAATCAATTTCTCCATTCATTTAAGATACCAAATTTTTAAGCATAAAACAGTTCACAGAGCTTTTTTATCATTCTTTTTATTTTCATGATGTCAGTAGGGACAGAGCTTCTTTCATTTATGATATGATTTTCCCCCTTATTCTTCCTTGTTAGCTTTTCTAGAGGTATATCAATTTTATTGATTTTTTTTTTTTAAAGAACAAACTTTGGGCTGTGTTGATTTTCTGACCTGTTTTCCAGATTTAAAATTCAATGAAACATGTTCTCATTTTTATTATTACCTTTTGATTAATTTAGGCTTAAATTACATCTTTTCACCTAGTTTCCTAAGATGGAACCACCAGTATGCATTTTAAAAAATACTATCAAGGAATTCTCTGACACTAGCTGCATATCCTACAATTCAACTTAATTCTGATACTATGTGGCCACAATTTAAGGCTCAGATCTATATGGCTGCCCCCTCCGCTTACTTTAGACACCAACTGCAAGTGTCACTTATGCTTCAAATTGATCATCTGTAGATCAGAAGTTCCCACAATTCCCTCCTTGAGTTTCTTTATTTTGCTAAACTGGATCACAGAACTGAGAGAAACATTTTAGTTACTAGAATACAGGTTTAGTATAGCATAACTCAGTAACACCCAGATGGAAGAGATGCACAGATTAAGGTAAGGGGAAAGGAGGACAGGGTTTTTATGGTGTCTCCAGGCATGTCAGTCACCTGGTACCTCCATGTGTTCACCACCTTGGAAGCTCTCCAAAATCTGTTCTGTTTTATGGAGGACTTATCACATATGCATGAGTAAATGAATTATTGACAATTGATGATTAAACTCAATCTCTACGGCCTTTGATCTCCCTGGAGCTGATGGTGGAAGTCAGGCTGAAAGTGTCCAAATTCTTATCACTTGGTCTTGGTGACATATCCCATCCCAATGTGCTTTCCAAAATTGATGTATAAACTCAGATATAGTTCAAAGGGGTTATCAACATCTAGCCCTTTTATCAGTTTTACCAGCTAGGAAACCCCAAAGGTTTTAGGAGCTTTTGGCCAGAAATGGGACAAAGAGGTTAACTACATAAATAAATAAGTAGAAATCATAGTGTCACAGAAGTTTAGATTATTGGTTTTAAAACGTTTTTTTCCTTAGATATTTAATAACATAAACATACCTCAGAGCACAGATACTGCCATAGGCAAGTTGCATTTTCATTTTGGTAAAATAAAATATTTAAATATATTTCAAAATTTCTTCTTTGACTTATGAGATACATAAAAATATGTTATTTAATTTCCAAATATTTAGTTATGTCCAGGTACATTTCTTTTAATAGTATTAATTTAATTCTAATGTAGTCTGAGAATTTAGCTTCCCATGTGTTGCAGTGGTGAATAATCTGCCTGCTAAGCAGGAAAAGCAAGAAAAGAGAGTTTGATCCCTGCATCAACAAGATTCTGTGGAGTGGGACATGGCAAGTTCAGTTCAGATTAGTTGCTCAGCTGTGTCCCACTCTTTACAAGTCTATGAACTGCAGCATACCAGGCTTTCCTGTTGATCACCAACTCCCGGAGCTTACTCAAACTCATGTCCATTGAATCAGTGATGCCATTCAATCATCTAATCCTCTGTCGTCCCCTTCTCCTCCCACCTTCAATCTTTCCCATCATCAGGGTCTTTTCAAATGAGTCAGTTCTTCACATTAAGTGACCAAAGTATTAGAGTTTCAGCTTCAGCATCAGTCTTTTCAATTACTATTCAGAACTGATTTCCCTTAGGATTGACTGCTTGGATCTCCTTGCAGTCCAAGAGACTCTAATAGGTCTTTTCCAACACCAGAGTTCAAAGGCAACAATTCTTTGGTGATCAGCTTTATTTATGGTCCAAATCTCATATAGTCCAAATCTCATATACATACATGACTACTGAAAAAAACATAGCCTTGACTAGTCAGGCCTTTGTTGGAAAAGGAATGTCTCTGCTTTTTAATATGCTGTTTTGGTTTGTCATAGGTTTTCTTCCAAGGAGCAAGAGTCTTTTAATTTCATGGCAGCAGTCACCATCTGCAGCAATTTTGGAGTCCCTCAAAATAGAATCTGTCACTGTTTCCATTGTTTTCCCATCTATTTCCAATGAAGTGATGGGACTGGATGCCATGATCTTAGTTTTTTGAATGCTGAGTTTTAAGCCAACTTTTCCAGGAGTAACAGGCAAATTTGGCCTTGGAATGCGGAATGAAGCAGGGCAAAGAATAATAGAGTTTTGCCAAGAAAATGCACTGGTCATAGCAAACATCTTCTTCCAACAACACAAGAGAAGACACTACACATGGACATCACCAGATGGTCAACACTGAAATCAGATTTATTATATTTTTTCAGCCAAAGATGGAGAAGCTCTATATAGTCAGCAAAAACAAGACCAGGAGCTGACTGTGGCACAGATCATGAACTCCTTAATGCCAAATTCAGACTTAAACTGAAGAAAATAGGGAAAACCGCTAGACCATTCAGGTATGACCTAAATCAAATCCCTTATGATTATACAGTGGAAGTGAGAAATAGATTTAAGGGCCTAGATCTGAGAGATAGAGTGCCTGATGAACTATGGAATGAGGTTCATGACATTGTACAGGAGACAGGGATCAAGACCATCCCCATGGAAAAGAAATGCAAAAAAGCAGAATGGCTGTCTGGGGAGGCCTTACAATTAGCTGTGAAAAGAAGAGAGGTGAAAAGCAAAGGGGAAAATGAAAGATATAAGCATCTGAATGCAGAGTTCCAGAGAATAGCAAGAAGAGATAAAAAGCCTTCTTCAGCAATCAAAGCAAAGAAATAGAGAAAAACAACAGAATGGGAAAGACTAGAGATCTCTTCAAGAAAATTAGAGATACCAAGGGAACATTTCATGCAAAGATGGGCTCGATAAAGTACAGAAATGGTATGGACCTAACACAAGCAGTAGCTATTAAGACGAGGTAGCAAAAATACACGGAAGAACTGTACAAAAAAGATCTTCACGACCTGGATAATCATGATAATGTGATCACTCACCTAGACGCAGACATCTTGGAATGTGAAGTAAAAGTGGGCCTTAGAAAGCATCACTATGAACAAAGCTAGTGGAGGTGATGGAATTCCAGTGGAGCTATTTCAAACCCTGAAAGATGATGCTGTGAAAGTGCTGCACTCAATATGCCAGCAAATTTGCAATTCTCAGCAGTGGCCACAGGACTGGAAAAGGTCAGTTTTCTTTCCAATCCCAAAGGAAGGCAATGCCAAAGAATGCTTAAACTACCGCACAATTGAAATCATCTCACATGCTAGTAAAGTAATGCTCAAAATTCTCCAAGCCAGACTTCAACAATATGTGAAGTGTGAACTTCCTGATGTTCAAGCTGGTTTTAGAAAAGGCAGAGGAACCAGAGATCAAATTGCCAACATCCACTAGATCATGGAAAAAGCAAGAGAGTTCCAGAAAAACATCTACTTCTGCTTTATTGACTATGCCAAAGCCTTTGACTGTGTGGATGACAATAAATTGTGGAAAACTCTGAAAGAGATGGGAATATCTGACCACCTAACCTGCCTCTTGAGAAATCTGTATGCAGGTGAGGAAGCAACAGTTAGAACTGGACATGGAACAACAGACTGGTTCCAAATAGGAAAAGGAGTACATCAAGGCTGTATATTGTCACGCTGCTTATTTAACTTATATGCATCATGAGAAATGCTGGACTGGAAGAAACACAAGCTGGAATCAAGATTGCTGGGAGAAATATTAATAACCTCAGATATGCAGATGACCACCCTTATGGCAGAAAGTGAAGAGGAACTAAAAAGCCTCTTGATGAAAGTGAAAGTGGAGAGTGAAAAAGTTGGCTTAAAGTTCAACATTCAGAAAATGACGATCATGGCATCAGGTCCCATCACTTCATGGGAAATAGATGGGGAAACAGTGGAAACAGTGTCAGACTTTATTTTTTGGGGCTCCAAAATCACTGCAGATGGTGGCTGCAGCCATGAAATTAAAAGACACTTACTCCTTGGAAGAAAAGTTATGACCAACCTAGATAGCATATTCAAAAGCAGAGACATTACTTTGCCAACTAAGGTCCGTCTAGTCAAGGCTACGGTTTTTCCAGTAGTCATGTATGGATGTGAGAATTGGACTGTGAAGAAGGCTGCATGCTAAAGAATTGATGCTTTTGAACTGTGGTGTTGGAGAAGACTCTTGAAAGTCCCTTGGACTGCAAGGAGATCCAATCAGTCTATTCAAAAGGAGATCAGCCCTGGGATTTCTTTGGAAGGAATGATGCTAAAGCTGAAATTCCAGTACGTTGGCCACCTCATGCGAAGACTTTACTCATTGGAAAAGACTGTGATGCTAGGAGGAATTGTGGGCAGGAAGAGAAAGGGATGACAGAGGATGAGATGGCTGGATGGGATCACTGACTCAGTGGACGTGAGTCTGAGTGAACTCTGGGATTTGGTGATGGACAGGGAGGCCTGGCATACTGCGATTCATGGAGTTGCAGAGTCAGTCACGACTGAGCGACTGAACTGAACTGAACTGAATTCACTTATTTCATGAGGCACTTCAATTCTTTGCTTTCTGCCATAAGGGTGGTGTCATTTGCATATCTGAGGCTGTTATTGATATTTCCCCAGGCAATCTGCATACCAGCTTGTGCTTCATCCAGCCGAGTATTTCTCATGATGTACTCTGCATATAATTTAAATAAGCAGGGTGACAATATTCAGGCTTGATGTTCTCCTTTTCCGATTTTGAACCAGTCTATTGTTCCATGTCTGGATCTTACTATTGCTTCTTATGCTGCATACAGGTTTCTCAGGAGACAGGTCAGATGTTCTGATGTTCCCATCTCTTGAATAATTTTCCACAGTTTATCATGATCCACACAGTCAAAGGCTTTGGTGTAGTCGATGACACAGAAGTAGATGTTTTTCTGGAATTCTCTTGCTTTTTTGATAATCCAAAAGATGTTGGCAATTTGATATCTGGTTCCTCTGCTGTTTCTAAATCCAGTTTGAACATCTGGAAGTTCACTCTTCATGTACTGTTGAAGCTTAGCTTGGAGAATTTTTAGCATTGCTTCTCTATTGTGTGGCATGAGTGCAGTTGTGTGATTGCTTGAACATTCTTTGTCATCACCTTTCTTTGGGATTGGAATGAAAACTGACCTTTTCCAGTCCTGTGGCCACTGCTGAGTTTTCTAAATTTGCTGGCATATTGAGTGTAAAATTTTCACAGCATCATCTTTTATGATTTGCAATAGCTGAACTGGAATTCCATCACTTCCACTAGCTTTCTTCATAGTGATGCTTCTTAAGATCTGCTTAACTTCAGACTCCAGATGTCTGGCTCTAGGAGAGTGATCTCACCATCATGGTTATCTGGGTCATGAAGATCTTTTTTGTATAGTTCTGTGTATTCTTGCCACCTCTTCCTAATATCCTCTGCTTTTGTTAGGTCCATACCATTTTTCTCCTTTATTGTGCCCATATTGCATGAAATGTTCCCTTGGTATCTCTAATTTTCTTGAAGAGATCTATAGTCTTTCTCATTCTATTGTCTTCCTCTATTTCTTTGCATCAAATACTGAGGAAAACTTTCTTATCTCTCCTTGTTATTCTTTGGAACTCTGCATTCAGATAGGCATATCTTTCCTTTCCTCCATTGCCTTTCACTTACTTCTCCTCTTTTCTCAGCTATTTGCAAGGCCTCCTCAGACAACCATTTTGCCTTTTTGAATTTTTTTTTCCCTTTGCGGACGGTTTTGATCATCACCTCCTGTACAATGTTACAAGTCTTCATCCATAGTTTTTTAGGCATTCTGTGTATCAGTTCTAATTCCTTGAATCTATTTGTCACTGCCACTTAAATATTGAAATATTTCAATTTAAATATTAATGCCATTTATTATTATTTAAGAAGGAAATGACAACCCACTCCAGTATTCTTGCCTGGAGAACCCCATGAACAGTGGAGTCTGATTGGCTATAGTTCATGGGATTGCACAGAGTCAGATATGACTGAAGCAACTTTGCACATTATTATTTAGCAATCTGAAAGTTAAGTTGATATAAAAAATAAATATTGATGCACTGTTATATAAATATGTTACCTGCTCAGTTGTTTCCAACTCTTTACAATCTCATGGAGTTTAGCCCACCAGGCACCTCTGTCCTGGAATTCTCCAGGCGAAAATACTGGAGTGGATAGCCATCCATTCTCCAGGATCAATCCCAGGTCTCCAGCACTGCAGGCAGATTCTTTACCATCTGAACTGCTAGGGAAACTCAGGGAATATGTAAATATAGATGCCACAAAATGTGAAACAGAAGAATTAAGAGCATATGCTTTAAAGTTCTTACTCTCAGTTGTTGCCTTATAAAGATTACTCCAAGGTAGATTTTTGCAACATCACACAGAATGTGAGATCTTAATTCTCAGACCAGGAATTTAACTCACACCTTGTGAATTGGAAGGTGGTGTCTTAACCACTGGATATTGACAGAGTCCCTTGGAGGTAGATTCTGACCAATAATGTACATATCTCTCAAATATCTTTGCAGTGAATTTTAAAATGTACCCATTTCTTCAAATTCTTTCAGTGAAGCGCTGGCATGCTGTGACTATAACAACCTCCATGGAAGTGAATATTGTCATACTTAATTTGTATTATGTCTAATACATAAGATGGAGATGATTCTGAAAATCTCAAAGTCAAGCATCACAAAAATAATGCAATATGCACACCTTAAAAATCATGTTTATATTGTAACAAAATTATCATTTCAAAAGAGGTAAACCCAACAATATGTTTTATAAAATAATATGAATTTTTTAAAAAGCAGTAATTAAAGAACAGAATACAGCTAAAATTATACTGCTAAAATAAGTCGATTTAAAAATTATTTCTGGAAATAAATTTGTAAATACAAATAAAAACTTACAAATATTTTTCTGAATAATCATGAAAAAATTATACATATAGGAATTTATATAAAAGCAAATATAAAATGACAAACCAAATTTTCATAAAATAATGTTTCAGTTTTTGTTAATGTAGTAATATTTTTGAAACTAACAAACCCTTGTACAGAACTTCTATAACAAACTGTGTTAGAGTATAATATTAAGTAGACAAAACATTATTTTTATGTAAATTGGAAAACAACAGACTTCCATCACTTTCAAATGAGGATATTTAAGAAAAAAGCTTTCAAACTGAAGTATTGACATTGTGTATATGTGACTCCTGTACAGTCAGAATTCCACTTTAAAAATAATTAAACCATGTAAAAAATCATATTAGATATAACTGTAGCAAAAGCAGGTTATTGTGGCACTTTTCACAAATACAAATAAGTGATGATTTATGAAAACAAAACCACATAGTCCTAAGGTTATTAGAAAAACATCTGCAATGTCCTATGTTATACTAAAATTTGAGTCCGTGCTCTAGATGGGTTTTTAAAATAAACTGAATTATTTCAGGTATTTTTTCATCGTAAATTTCTTTGCACTATCATGTATGAATTCCCAATTAGAAACTTAATAGGATACAGCTGTTGGGTTATATTAATATTTCAATTTCTCTTATCTCAAAAGAAAAAAAATCATTGAATTTACTTTTTTCTTTTTTTTAATTATTTTATTTTATTATTATTATTTTCTACTTTACAATATTTTATTGGTTTTGCCATACATCAACATGAATTTGCCACGGGTGTACACGTGTTCCCTATCCTGAACCCCTCTCCCACCTCCCTCCCCATACCATCCCTCTGGGTCATCCCAGTGCACCAACCCCAAGCATCCTGTATCCTAAATCGAACCTAGACTGGCGATTCATTTCTTATATAATATTATACATGTTTCAATGCCATTCTCCCAAATCATCCTACCCTCTCCCTCTCCCACAGAGTCCAAAAGACTGTTCTGTACATCTGTGTCTCTTTTGCTGTCTCTCATACAGGGTTATCATTACCATCTTTCCAAATTCCATATATATGCATTAGCATACGGTATTGGTGTTAGGGAAAAATATAAAAGACAAAAAAGAGACAAAAGAAGTAGGGACAGAGCTCTGTCCCAGGAAGGGAGTCTTAAAAAGAGAGAAGTTTCCAAACACCAGGAAACACTCTAACTGCCGAGTCTGTGATGAGCCATGGAAGCACAGAGGGCAACATAACAGGGAGGAAAAATAAATAAATAATTAAACCCCACAGATTACGAGCCCAACAGTAACTCCCCCAGCGGAGAAGCAGTGCAGATGCCTTCATCTGCCACTAGCAAGCGGGGGCTGGGCAGGGAGGCATGGGCTGCATTGCTTAGAGTAAGGACCGGGCGAATGCCCCGAGTGTAAGCAGAGCGAACTAACTTAGGCTAGCAAACGAGACTGTGGGATAGCTACCACGCAAAAAGCTCTGACATAAGACATCACCAAGACTGCACACAGAACAAAAGATGAAACAAAATTAGCCGGCTGCAGACCATCCCCCTCCGGTGAATTTACTTTTAAGTGCAGTTTAAGTTAGTTGGCAACGTATCTTCATCAGAAACTCTAAATTGGAGAATTATTAAATGAAAAAAATGACACTTTGTAAATAACTGGTGATTCTTAGTGTAACATAATAGAGAAGCAGTGGAAAAGATACTCAAATCTAGACCCCATTTTACATTAGTAAGGTGATCTCAAGTGGGCAAAATAAGCTAAGTCTTGTAAAAGATGAACTGATACAGTGGAGTTAGGGAATATTATAGATTTTTTCATGCAATTTGATGCTAGTATAGCTTTGTTGTATGAATGGAGTTTCTGGTATTTATTTTAATGGAGACTGTTTCATCAAAATTGCTATTCTGAATGGAAACAATTTTGTTTTCTGAATCTGAGTAACATTATATTTCTATTCATTGCATTGATTTGATCAAACTTTGAGGTGGCAACAAGTTTTATCTTAATTTTAAGGGTGTAAGATTCTTAAAGAGTTAAAAAGTTAAAAAAAAAAAAAAAAACTTTGAATAGAATATTTTTCCTTAACACTTCAGAAAAGTGTTAAGTGCTGCTGCTGCTGCATCGCTTCAGTCGTGTCCAAGTGTGTGAGACCACATAGACGCAGCCCACCAAGCTCCTCTGTCCCTGGGATTCTCCAGGCAAGAACACTGGAGTGGGTTGCCATTTCCTTCTCCAGTGCATGAAAGTGAAACGTGAAAGTGAAGTGGTTAAGTCGTGTCCAACTCTTCCTGACCCCATGGACTGTAGCCCACCAGGCTCCTCCATCCATGGGGTTTTCCAGGCAAGAGTACTGGAGTGGGTTGCCATGTCCTTCTCCATACTTAAAAGTGTGCTAAATCATATCAGCAAGTTTCCTTTGAAACTATTCCCTGTCAAAGATGAATACTTTTCTAAAAATAAATAAATAATACAGTTTAACTTAGCATACAATTTTTATGTCAATTTTTTAAAAATATATTTACAGAATGTCAAAATACTTTCAAAAGTAGCTAAAGCTATATGAGATTTAATGACTGTAATTTCCTGTCTGCGCTTTCAACAGTTTCACTCTTTGAAACTTTTTAGTATATTCACAGTTTTGTTCTCAGTAAAATGAGTTGATTTCAATGTCCAGAGGAACCAATTAAAGGTGGAATATTAATATTAACAGGACTGGTTCACAAATGATTAAATTATTTATCCTCTATTTTTTTCATATTGGTAGATAGATTGCTTTCCCTCTAGAGCTAAAAGCTTTTTAAATCCTTTGACTTATCAAAGTAGTTTTTAAATGAGAAAAGAATAATTCTACATGTAATCATCCTAGTTGGAAGTGGAAGAAAATGAACACTCTGTAAAGTCGTATTTAAACTATCCATCTCTGAGAATCATGCAGAGAAACATTGCCAATGGAAATTCAATGAAAAAGAGCTGTGCACAGGGGCCAAGCTCCTCTTTAGAAAATAGCATTTGCTGATTATGCATTTGGAACCACATTTTATACAGTAAATTATACAAATGAGATTATTCCACCTAAGATTTCTGTATAAGTTCCCTATTTGAATTGGGTGATATTCATTGGTTTTCAAACAGCAATGAGCAGTATAAAGTTGTATATTTACATGGTTTTAAAGAAAATTTCAGTTTGTTATACCTAGATACCCTAATTATAAAGTGAGCCTGATAAGATATATAAAAGTGAGGTACGACTCAGTAAGAAGGTATGTAAGAAATGCTGAAATATGTTTGTAAAACTGCTATGCTGGATATCCAAAAAAAATCAAGAGATTCCTAATTGTTCTCTTGGACATTTGTCTTCAATACAGTTATTATTTAATTAATAGCAATGACTGCTTCTCTAGTTCTATTTTTAGATTACCACAGAAAACCACATATCACTATGTTATTCCATTGTATCTTATTTAGTTGTTAAATCGTGCCCGAATCTTGTGATCCCATGGATATGGGGATCTTTCTGACCAAGCGATTGAACCCATGTCTGCTGCACTGCAGGCAGATTCTTTATCAACTGAGCTTCCAGGGAATTCCCAGGTTCAGTCTCCCTGGGTTGGGGTAGGCTGGTTCCTACCCTGCAGTAGGAAATGACAACTCAGTCCAATATCTTTGCCTGGAAAATTACATGGGAGGCTATAGTCCTAGGGGTGGCAAAGAGTCTGACACAACTGAGAATACATACAGAGTAAAATTAAGGAAATTGAAAAGCATTTTAAAACAACTTTAAAATAATGTTAGGCTAATGTGGTATGCATCTAGTAAATTAAGAAAAATTCTGCCTGATAGCATGAAAATCATATAATTTATTTTATGATCAATCACAATGAATGACAAATAAACAATCCAGCTTCAGTATTATGCTACACATTGTATTCTGTTTATATGCTAATCTTCTTTTCACGTGCATCTCTTCAGTTCAGTTCGGTCACTCAGTCATGTCTGACCCTTTGCGACACCATGAATCGCAGCATGCCAGGCCTCCCTGTCCATCACCAACTCCCGGAGTTCACCCAAACTCATGTCCATCAAGTCAGTGATGCCATCCAGCCATCTCATCCTCTGTCATCCCTTTTTCCTCCTGTCCCCAATCCCTCCCAGCATCAGTCTTTTCCAGTGAGTCAACTCTTCGCATGAGGTGGCCAAAGTACTGGAGTTTCAGCTTTAGCATCATTCCTTCCAAAGAAATCCCAGGGCTGATCTCCTTCAGAATGGACTGGCTGGATCTCCTTGCAGTCTAAGGGACTCTAAAGCGTCTGCTCCAACACCACAGTTCAAAAGCATCAATTCTTCAGCACGCAGCATTCTTCACAGTCCAACTCTCACATCCATACATGACCACTGGAAAGTCCTTAGCCTTGACTGATGGACATTTGTTGTCAAAGTAATGTCTCTCCTTTTCAATATGCTGTCTAGGTTGGTCATAACTTTCCTTCTAAGGAGTAAGCATCCTTTCATTTCATGGATGCAGTCACCATCAGCAGTGACTTTGGAGCCCCCCAAAAATAAAGTCTGACACTGTTTCCACTGTTTCCCCATCTATTTCCCGTGAAGTAATGGGACCAGATTCCATGATCTTAGTTTTCTGAATGTTGAGCTTTGAGCCAACTTTTTCACTCTCTTTTTCACTTTCATCAAGAGGCTCTTCAGTTCCTCTTCACTTTCTGCCATAATGGTGGTCATCTGCATATCTGACGTTATTGATATTTCTCCCAGCAATCTTGATTCCAGCTTGTGCTTCTTCCAGCCCAGAGTTTCTCATGATATACTCTGCATCTAATTTAAATAATCAGGGTGACAGTATATAGCTTTGATGTACTCCTTTTCCTATTTGGAACCAGTCTGTTGTTCCATGTCCAGTTCTAACTGTTGCTTCCTCACCTGCATACAGGTTTCTCAAGAGGCAGGTCAGGTGGTCTGGTATTCCCATCTCGCTCAGAATTTTCCACAGTTTATTGTGATCCACACAGTCAAAGGCTTTGGCATAGTCAATAAAGCAGAAATAGATGTTTTTCTGGAACTCTCTTGCTTTTTCCATGATCCAGCGGATGTTGGCAATTTAATCCCTGGTTCCTCTGCCTTTTCTAAAAGCAGCTTGAACATCTGAAATTTCACGATTCACATATTGCTGAAGCCTGGCTTGGAGAATTTTGAGCATTGCTTTACTAGCATGTGAGGTGAGTGCAATTGTGTGGTAGTTTGAGCATTCTTTGGCATTGCCTTTCTTTGGGATTGGAATGAAAACCGACCTTTTCCAGTCCTGTGTATCTCTTAACAAGATTTAAGTGGAAGAATGTTCAAAGGGAAATTTAAAAAAAAAAAGAAAGAAAGAAAGATAAACCACCCCCCCCCAATAAAAAAGAAACCAAGAAATATATCTTGTTACTATTTGTTTTCATCATCTACTACATGTAGTAAGAAAGGTAAAAACATAATTTTCTTATGAGAGATTTTCTTATGAAGATATTAACTGTTTAAAACAAAGGTGATGTTATTTGAAGTTTTAGCATATATTGAATTAAAATATGTGAACAGAAATCTACAAGGGATTGAAGAATGTAAATGAGAATATGCTTTGAAACAAACATATTTTATGGAGATAAAATTTAATTATTAAATAAGGATATCTTAAAATCTATGGCAAACTTAGTTTAAAAAAATGACATAAATCATAACCCAACAAAGGAGATAATAAAAATCTTTTAAAATACTCAGTGTAAAGAAGATTGACATAGAGGAAAACTAAAGAAAGATGAAATGGAATAAATAGGAAACAGCCAAAAGGTAGATTTTGTACAACTGTAATAATAGAATTGACTGGTTTTATTTCCTTGCTGTCCAAGAGATTTTCAAGAGTCTTCTCCAGGACCACAATTTGAAAGCATCAGTTCTTAGGCACTCAGCCTTCTTTATGGTCCCACTGTCATATCCATACATGATTACTGGAAAAACCATAGCTTTGACTACACAGACATTTGTCAGCAAAACGATGTCTTTACTTTTTAATACACTTTCTAAGCTTTTCATAGCATTCCTTCCAAGGAGCACACATTTTTTAATTCCATGGCTGCAACCACAGTATGCAATAATTCCGGAGCCCTAGAAAATGAATTTGTCTCTGCTTCTTCTTTTTCCCCTTCTATTTGTCATGAACTGATAGAACTGGATGCCAAGATCTTAGTTTTATTTTGTATTGAGTTTCAAGCCAGCTTTTTCACTCTCCTCTTTCACTCTCATCAATACGTTCTATAGTTCTTCCTCAGTTTCTGCCATTAGAGTGGTACCATCAACATATCTGAGGTTCTTGATATTTCTCCCAGCGATCTTGGTTCTATCTTGTGATTTATCCATCCTGACATTTTATAAGAGGTACTCTGCATATAAGTAAAATAAGCAGGGTGATAATATATAGCTTTGTCATATTGCTTTCCCAGTTTTGAACCAGTCATAGTGTTTCTTATTGACCCACATATTGGTTTACCAGGAGACAGGGAAGGCGATCTGGTATTCCATCTTTCTAAGAATTTCCCACACTTTGTTGTGATCCACACAGTCATAGGCTTTGACATACTCAGTGAAGCAGAAGTGGATTTTTTTTTTAATTCCTTTGCTTTCTCTATGATCCAAAAAGTGTTGGCAATAAATATTATAACCCTATCAATCAAAAGATAGAGATGGTACAACTATAATCAAATTGCCAATATCTGCTGGGTCATCAAAAGAGCAAAAGAGTTCCAGAAAAACATCTATTTCTGCTTTTTTGACTATGCCAAAACCTTTGATTGCGTGGATCACAATAAACTGTGGAAAATTCTTCAAGAGATGGGAATACCAGATCACCTGACTTGCCTCTCGAGAAACCTATATGCAGGTCAGGAAGCAACAGTAAGAACTGGACATGGAACAACAGACTGGTTCCAAATAGGAAAGGGAGTACATCAAAGCTGTATATTGTCACCCTGATTATTTAACTTCTATGCATTGTACATCATGAGAAATGCTGGGCTGGAGGAAGCACAAGCTGGAATCAAGATTGCCGGGAGAAATATCAATAACCTCAGATATGCAGATGACACCACCCTTATGGCAGAAAGTCAAGAAGAACTAAATAGCCTCTTAATGAAAGTGAAAGAGGAGAGTGAGAATGCTGGCTTAAAGCTCAACATTCAGAAAATTAAGATCGTGGCATCCGGTCCCATCACTTCATGGTAAATATATGGGGAAACAGAGGAAACAGTGGCTGACTTTATTTTTGGGGGGCTCCAAAATCACTGCAGATGGTGATTGCAGCCATGAAATTAAAAGACACTTACTCCTTGGAAGGAAAGTTATGACCAACCTAGAAAGTGAAGTCGCTCAGTTGTGTCCAATTCTTTATTACCCCATGGAATATAGCCCACCAGACTCCTCTGTCCATGGGATTTTCCAGGCAAGAATACTGGAGTGGGTTGCCATTTTCTTCTCCAGGGGATCTTCCCAACCCAGGGATCAAACTCAGGTCTCCTGCACTACATGCAGATGGTTTAACCTCTGAGCCACCAACCTAAACAGCATATTAAAAAGCAGAGACATTACTTTGTCAACAAAAGTCCTCTGGTCAAGCCAATGGTTTTTCCAGTAGTCATGTATGGATGTGAGAGTTGGACTATAAAGAAAGCTGAGCACTGAAGAATTGATGCTTTGGAACTGTAGTGTTGGAGAAGGCTCTTGAGAGTCCATTGGACTTCAAAGAGATCCAACCAGTCCATTCTAAAGAGATCAGTCCCGGGTGTTCACTGAAAGGATTGATGTTGAAGCTGAAACTCAAATATGTTGGCCATCTGATGTGAAGAGCTGACTCATTGGAGAATACCCTGATGCTGGTAAAGATTGAGGGCAGGAGGAGAAGGGGACGACAGAGAATGAGATAATTGGATGGCATCACCGAATCAATGGACATG
The DNA here is from genome assembly GCF_023091745.1 of Budorcas taxicolor. NCBI lineage: Eukaryota > Metazoa > Chordata > Mammalia > Artiodactyla > Bovidae > Budorcas > Budorcas taxicolor. Next base: position 78,985,380 of record NC_068910.1, read on the forward strand.
GGTTTGGGTGGACTCTGTGAGTTGGTGATAGACAGGGAGGCCTGCTGTGCTGCAGTTCATGGGATCACAAAGAGGGGGACATGACTGAGTGACTGAACTGAACTGAACTGATGATACAATTAAATATAAGGCTAAAGATATGTTTAAACATCAAAGGTTATAAAAGATATGCAAATTAAATACTAATCAAATTATATGTTGATATTAAAAAGTTGACTTCAGAATATGGACTCTAACCAAGAAAAATCCAGATCAAAATGTCACTTTCCAGAACAAATAAGAATTTAGAACACATATGCACCTGATTAAAGAGCTGGGTAAATATAAAAACTGAAAAAAAAATCAAATTAATAATTGTAGTTGGAAACTTCAATGCTCATTCCTTAGTAGTTGACAAAGCAAATAGCTTGAATAGCAGAAAATAAACAATAGACCTCAACCAAAGACAGAAAAACATGCCAAAGTTGAAAGGTTTAGAACATTGTAATACTACCTTGAGAATGCATACCATTTTCTAATTCCAGTAAAAGTTTAGAAGGTACACTATATTGCATACCATAAAACACATTTTCATAAATTTAAAAGAATTAAATATATACAAAGTATGTTTTCACATCATTATTGAATTACACCAGAAATAGCAGGATAAATTTTAAATGATTTCAAATTGAATCTCAGCAGTGGTCACAGGACTGGGAAAGGTCAGTTTTCATTCCAATCCCAAAGAAAGGCAATGCCAAAGAATGCTCAACTACCACATAATTGCACTCATCTCACATGCTGGTAAAGTAATGCTCAAAATTCTCCAAGCCAGGCTTCAGCAATATGTGAAGCGTGAACTCTCTGATGTTCAAGCTGGTTTTAGAAAAGGCAGAGGAACCAGAGATCAAATTGCCAACATCCACTGAATCATGGAAAAAGCAAGAGAGTTCCAGAAAAACATCTACTTCTGCCTTATTGACTATGCCAAAGCCTTTGACTGTGTGGATCACAATAAACTGTTGAAAATTCTGAGAGAGATGGGAATACCAGACCACCTGACCTGCCTCTTGAGAAACCTGTATGCAGGTGAGGAAGCAACAGTTAGAACTGGACATGGAACAACAGACTGGTTCCAAATAGGAAAAGGAGTACGTCAAGGCTGTATACTGTCACCCTGCTTATTTAACTTAGATGCAGAGTATATCATGAGAAATGCTCGAATGGAAGAAACACAAGCTGGAATCAAGATTGCCAGGAGAAATATCAATAACGTCAGATATGCAGATGACACCACCCTTATGGCAGAAAGCGAAGAGGAACAAAAAGCTTCTTGATGAAAGTGAAAGAGGAGAGTTAAAAAGTTGGTTTAAAGCTCAACATTCAGAAAACGAAGATCATGGAATCCGGACCCATCACTTCATGGCAAATAGATGGGGAAACAGTGGAAACAGTGTCAGACTTTATTTTTTTGGGCTCCAAAATCACTGCAGATGGTGACTGCAGCCATGAAATTAAGAGACGCTTACTCCTTGGAAGGAAAGTTATGACCAACCTAGATAGTATATTCAAAAGTAGAGACATTACTTTGCCGACTAAGGTCTGTCTAATTAAGGGTATGGTTTTTCGAGTGGTCATGTATGGATGTGAGAGTTGGACTGTGAAGAAGGCTGAGTGCTGAAGAACTGATGCTTTTGAACTGTGGTGTTGGAGAAGTCTCTTGAAAGTCCCTTGGACTGCAAAGAGATCCAACCAGTCCATTCTGAAGGAGATCCACCCTGGGATTTCTTTGGAAGGAATGATGCTAAAGCTGAAACTCCAGTACTCGGGCCACCTCATGCGAAGACTTGACTCATTGGAAAAGACTCTGATGCTGGGAGAGAATGGGGACAGGAGGAGAAGGGGACAACAGAGGATGAAATGGCTGGATGGCATCACTGATTCGATGGATGTCACTCTGAGTGAACTCCAGGAGCTGGTTATGGACAGGGAGACCTGGAGTACTGCAATTCATGGGGTTGCAAAGAGTCGGACATGACTGAGCGGGTGAAGTGAACTGAACTGAACTACTTCATAAATGCTATAAAAATAGAAATCAATAAAATACTGATAAATGAAGAAAGATAAATGGAGATATAGACCATATTCCTTGACTGAGAGATTAACAGTAATTTTCTTCATAATAACCTACAAATTTGAGGCACTAGAAGGACAAGCACAACACTGTAATATCATTGCATATAAATAAGGTAAACTTAACCAAGTATATTTGCAGAAAGGCAAATAGTTGTTAATACCAAAAATAATTTTGTTACAGACCAATATTGCAGGATTTTCACTGCTTGATGTTCAGGTCTATAATAAAGCTACATTATTCAAATAGGTTGTTATTTGGAGAAAAGATGGACATATAAATTGATAGAATGGTATAGTGTATCAGAAGATACTTTCTCATATATTTTGTCAGTTTATATTCACAAAAGAAAAAGAATACTCAGATATTAGTAGAAAATGCCTTTAACTGTAAATAAATGAACATGAATCCCATTTTCACATTCTATACACAAAATAAGTATTCAAAATGAATAGTTACTAACTAACTAATAGTTGCTAACTAACTAACTACAGATAAAACCTGTATCTGTGAGTTTTCTAGAAGAAACCACAGGAAGCATTTTTGTTGCTTTAGGTTAAGCAAAATTTTGTTAGATATGATGCCAGAAGTCTATTTAAAATACAAAAATGACAATGTGAGTTTTATGAAAATTAAGAAGGGCTGGTCTTTAAAGAGACTTAAGTGAATGAAAGAGGGAAAAAAAACAGGAAAAATATTGTCAGTTACAAATCACATAATGTGTTCATAATATAAGAACACATTGCATTTAAAAATAGCAAATAACTCAGTTTAAAAAGTGGGATAAAGAGTTGAAAATATAAGTTGCCACAAAAATGACATGGATAACAAACATGCAAATGAAAAATTAAGATAGTCAATATCATTATTCATTAAGGAAATGTAAATTAAAACCACAATGAGCTATATAAGAGCATCTTTATTTACTCAATAAATATTTATAACACCTAAAAATACCACATTGAGATATCACTGTATAAATATTTTAATGGATATCATTTTAAAAATTAAAACAAATCATAAAATACTGAGTACTTATAAGGATATGGAAAAGGATAAATTCACACATATCAATGAAGGGAATTCAAAATATTTTGACCACATTCAAAACTATTTGTCATATTCTTATAAAGTCGGTAATTTGCCCCCAGGGAAATGAAACCTATGTTAACACAAGCTCTAGGTGCAGATATTTATAGTGATTTTTTCAGTGCTAAAACCTAAAAACAACAGAAATGTACCTTAGTTATGGAATGGGTAGGTAACAAACTCATAGAGGAGGCAATAACATAAAAAAATCTTAAACACATTGTCATAAGTGTAAAGCAAGGTAAGTAAAATGATAAATATGTATAATTCTATTTATCACTTTTCTTGAAATGACAAAAGTTTATGTATGCAACTCAGAACATGAAAAATCTGAAGGATTTATAATATATGTATAACTATTTGCATATCAGGTCTTACTTGTGACTCAGTTGGTAAAGAATCTACCTGCAATGCAGGACACCTGAGTTCAATCCCTGGGTTGGGAAGATCCTGTGGAGAAGGAAATGGCAACCCACTTCAGTATTCTTGCCTAGAGAGTCCCATGGACAGAGGAGCCTGGTGGGCCACAGTCCATGGGGTCACAAAGAGTCTGACACAACTGAGTGACTAACACACATTTGCATATCAATTAAATATTGTTGTTCACTCGCTCAGTCATGTCCGACTCTTTGCAACCCCATGGACTGCAGCACACCAGATTTCTCTGTCCTTTACTGCCTATCTAATATAAATCTATAAATGCAAACATGTATATGTATATTTTATTTAAAAACTCATAGATACAGAAAATAGATTAGTGGTTTCCGGAGATAGAAAGGGGTGGGAACAGAAATGAATGAATTGTTTTGGAGGATTTTTTTTTTTTTTTTTTAGTTTAAATACATTGAATTTAAAAGTATTGAACATATTGGAAGAGCTTAAACTTAAGGGAAATATTTAAGTACGAAGCTGTGAAGCTCGCTCAGTCTTGTCCAACTCTTTGCAACCACATGGACTGTAGCCTACCATGCTCCTCTGTCCATGGGATTCTCCAGGCAAGAATACTGGAGTGAGTTGCCATTTCCTTCTCCATTAAGTACAAAGAGGAGAGAAGTATTTTAGGGGTGATAGGAGAGTTCTATTTTTGTATCAACTCTGTGTCAAAGACTGGTATCACAATCCTAAAGACAGAATTTTTTATATACGTGTTGTACCAGGTGCCCACACCTGCTCCAGTCAAATGTAGTTGGGTACAGATTAACATAGAGTTTCCCAGCTGGCACAGTGTTAAACAGTCCAGCTGCGAACACAGGAAACTCAAGAGACGTGGGTTTTATCCATGGGTTGAGGAGATCCCCTGGAATAGGAAATGGCAACACACTCTAGTATTTGTGCCTGGAAGATTCCATGGATAGAGAAGCATGGTGGGCTACAGACCATGGAGTCACAAGAGTCAGAAATGACAGAGCATGCCCAGATTAATCCATTGATATTTTTGGCTAGGAGAAGGGATATTCTGCAAAATATACCTCCCATTTAACGAGATTCATGATTTCATTACAACTTGTTTCAAGGGAAGATAGTAAATAATGTAATTGAAATTGCCTGTTTGGAAATAATTATGTTAACTGTGGCAATGACATAAATTCCTATGAAAATTACAATGCCAAACAAAATTAGAATTATTTTTCTACAATACAATATCTGTAAAATATTAATGGAAAAATTTAGAAAAATATCTAAATTTGGTATGTCTAAATTAATTTTTACATATTTCTAAGTTTTATGCTAATTTTGAATATATTAGTTATTGCTCTGCAAGAAGTTACTCAATTGATGCTTTTGAATTGTGGGGATGGAGAGGACTCTTGAGAAACCCTTGGACTGCAAGGAGATTAAACCATTTAATACTAAAGTAAATCAACCCTGAATATTGACTGCAAGAACTGATGTTGAAGCTAAAGCTCTAACAGGCCACCTGATGGGAAGAGCCTATTGATTGGAAAAGACCTTAATGGGAAAGACTGAAGGAAAAAGGGGAAGGCAGAGGATGAGATGGTTAGATAACATCACTGACTCAGTGGATATGAATTTGAGAAAACTCTTGGAGATAGCACAGGACAGAGGAGCCTGGCATGCTGCAGTCCATGAGGTGGGTGAAGAGGGAAGGCATGACTTAGTGACTGAACAACAAGTTGCTCAGACATTAAACAGTTTAAAACAACAAAGATTTATCTCACAGAGGCTGGAATCTAAGTATGCCTTAGTTGGATCCTTTAACTCAGGGTCTCTCAAAAGGCACAAGGTTGTAATCAATTTGCTGCCTAGGGCTTCAGAAATCCCAGAACTCAACTAAGGGACTGAACCTTTGCTATGCTCACTCAGATGGCTATTCAGTTCAGTTCAGTCACTCAGTCGTGTCCGACTCTTTGCAACCTCATGAATCACAGCACACCAGGCCTTCCTGTCTATCACCAACACCCAGAGTTCACCCAAACTCATGTGCATCGAGTTGATGATGCCATCCGGCCATCTCATTCTCTGTTGTCCTCTTCTCCTTGTGTCCCCAATCCCTCCCAGCATCAGGGTCTTTTCCAAGGAGTCAATGCTTTGCATGAGGTGGCCAAAGTATTGGAGTTTCAGCCTCAGCATTAGTCCTTCCAATGAACACCCAGAACTGGTCTCCTTTAGGATGAACAGGTTGGCTCTCTTTGCAGCCCAAGGGACTCTCAAGAGTCTTCTCCAATACCATAGTTCAAAAGCATCCATTCTTTGGTGCTCAGCTTTTTTCACAGTTCAAATCTCACAGCCATATATGATAACTGGGGAAACCATAGCCTTGACCAAATGGACCTTTGTTGGAAAAGTAATATCTCTACTTTTTAATATGCTGTCTAGGTTGGTCATAACTTTCCTTCCAAGGAGTAAGCGTCTTTTAATTCCATGGCTGCAATCACCATCTGCAGTGATTTTGGAGCCCCCAAAAATAAACTCTGACACTGTTCCCACTGTTTACCCATCTATTTCCCGTGAAGTGATGGGACCAGATGCTATGATCCTCATTTTCTGAATGTTGAGCTTTAAGCCAACTTTTTCACTCTCCTCTTTCACTTTCATTACAAGGCCTTTTAGTTCCTCCTCACTTTCTGCCATAAGGGTGGTGTCATCTGCATATCTGAGGTTATTAATATTTCTCCCGGCAATCTTGATTCCAGCTTGTGTTTCTTCCAGCCCAGCGTTTCTGCATATAACTAAAATAAGCTGGGTGACAATGCATAGCCTTGATGTACTCCTTTTCCTATTTGGAACCAGTCTGTTGTTCCATGTCCAGTTCTAACAGTTGCTTCCTGACCTGCATATAGGTTTCCAAGAGGCAGGTCAGGTGGTCTGGTATTCCCATCCCTTGAAGAATTTTCCACAGTTTATTGTGATGCACACAGTCAAAGGCTTTGGCATAGTCAATAAAGCAGAAATAGATGTGTTTCTGGAACTCTCTTGCTTTTTCAAAGATCCAGCGGATGTTGGCAATTTGATCTCTGGTTCCTCTGCCTTTCCTAAAAGCACCTTGATCATCTGGAAGTTCATGATTCACATATTACTGAAGCTTGGCTTGGAGAATTTTGAGCATTACTTTACTAGCGTGTGAGACGAGTGCAACTGTGCGGTAGTTTGAACATTCTTTGCCATTACCTTTATTTTGGATTGGAATGAAAACTGACCTTTTCCAGTCCTGTGGCCACTGCTGAGTTTTTCAAATTTGCTGGCATATTGAGTGTAGCAATTTCACAGCATCATCTTTCAGGATTTGAAATAGCTGACCTGCTTGCCACATGGTGATTCTTAGTTCAGAACTATGTAATTCTCAAAAATAAATTCCCCAAATATAAACATGTTTCATCAGATTAATGATCCAATAAAAATATAAAAAGGAAATATTTCAGCAGTGATGAAAAATGGTATGCCTTACATCTGTCAGAAAGCATATTTGTTGTGAAATCAGGTATAGGACAGGGATGACCCTTTGGATTTTCTGAGCCAGGCTTTAACAAGACAGTACTTGTTATGGCTACCAGGTATCCTCTAGGGTTGGTGCTACCAGGCTGAGGAGGAAGACTGCATATAAGATGGGAGAGTGACAGAAAGAATCTAAAATTATAATTATTGAGCCCTTAATGCTTCTTCTCTTCCTCTGCTTCTACTATTTTTAATACTACTACAATTTCTCTTACTACAATGTTGCTGTTACTCCTATTATTATTAAAGCAAAGAAAATAATAGTAGTCAAAATATTTTGATGTCTCATCATATGTGAATTTGTATTTCAAATGCTTTACAGAGATTATAAAATTTATGTATGTATGTGAAATATAAATCAACACTATTATTTGATATTACATGAAGAGATTTCAGTAACCTCGGATATGCAGCTGCCACTACCCTTATGGCAGAAAGTGAAGAGGAACTAAAAGGCCTCTTGATGAAAGTGAAAGAGGAGAGTGAAAAAGTTGGCTTAAAGCTCAACATTCAGAAAACGAAGATCATGGCATCTGGTCCCATCACTTCATGGAGAATAGATGGGGAAACTGTCAGACTTAATTTTTTTGGGCTCCAAAATCACTGCAGATGGTGACTGCAGCCATGAAATTAAAGGACGCTTACTCCTTGGAAAGAAAGTTATGACCAAACTAGATAGCATATTCAAAAGCAGAGACATTGCTTTGCTGACCCCGGTCCGTCTAGTCAAGGCTATGGTTTTTCCAGTAGTCATGTATGAATGTGAGAGTTGGACTGTGAAATAGGCTGAGCACCAAAGAATTGTTGCTTTTGAACTGCGGTGTTGGAGAGACTCTTGAGAGTCCCTTGGACTGCAAGGACATCCAACCAATCCATTCTGAAGGAGATCCACCCTGGGATTTCTTTGGAAGGAATGATGCTAAAGCTGAAACTCCAGTACTTTGGCCACCTCATGTGAAGAGTTGACTCATTGGAAAAGACTCTGATGCTGGAAGGGACTGGGGGCAGGAGGAGAAAGGGACGACAGAGGATGAGATAGCTGGATGGCATCACTGACTCGATGGACATGAGTCTGAGTGAACTCCGGGAGTTGATGATGGACAGGGAGGCCTGGCGTGCTGCAATTCATGGCGTTGCAAAGAGTCGGACACAACTGAGTGACTAACTGCACTGAAATGAACTGAAGAGATTTAGCATGGTAAAGTGTCTACCTGCAATGTGGAAGACCCATTTGATCCCTGTATTGGGAAGATACCCTGGAGAAGAAAATGGCAACCCAGTCCCATACTCTGGTCTGGAAAATTCCATGGACAGAGGAGCCTGGTAGGCTACAGTCCATGGGGTCGCAAAGAGTCGGACAGGACTGAGCGACTTCACTTTCACTTTCATTTTAGGACAGAGATGTAGAAGTGTGTCTCCAAGTCTATCCTTTGAAACGCTTCTCTGTGGTGTTCCAGTACAATCTTGGGACTGACATGATTTCTGGACTTCTTGAATGTTAGCTTATCATGAAAATGTATGCTCCTTCGAGTATATTTTTTGTTACAGCTTCTGATATTCTACTATAATATTCTAGAGGTATTGTTCTTAAAAAAGAAAACACCTGAAAAATTAAATTATCCTATGCATAATTATTGGTTCACCTCAGATATAATTGCATGTGCCAGAATTTTAGTTATCTACTCTCTCTTGGGCTTCCCTGTGGCTCAGCTGGTAAAGAATCCACCTGCAATGCGGCATACCTGGGTTCGATTGCTGGGTTTGGAAGATCCCCTGGAGAAGGGAAAGGCTACCCACTCCAGTATTCTGGTCTGGACAATTCCATGGACTGTATAGTCCATGGGTTCGCAAAGAGTCAGACACAATTGAGCGACTTTCACTCTCTCATACATAAAATTTTTGAGATGTCTCTGCCTTTTATTTTCTATGAATATGAGATTTCTTTGCATTCTAATTTCTTTAAGATAATGGTTAATGGACTTGCCTGGTAGATGAGACTATACCTAAAAAGGGGAAATTTGTTTTCTGTCTGACCTCTGTTTGTTTTGACAATGCATATAGATTATACAACAAGAGTAATTCTATTCCACTTTCCTCAGTCTTTCTCTATCAGTGCCCTTCAGACAGATCTCAGTCTCAATTCTCAATCAAAACAATGTTGTACTTTTCCAAGGTAATTTTCATATTTTTTCTCAAGTTGAATTGTTTGTTCTTCTTTCATCTGCTTCATTTACATGTTTTTGTTGCCCCTTATACTTAATTCCCTCTTTTTATAGTTATCTCCCAAGGAAACTAAATCTGAAATGAGAACATACTAGAAGATAAATTGTTATAATTCACAGAAGTTTGAATTAATAATTATATTAGAAAATTTTTCAAAATTTATTAGTACATAGCATCATATAAAATTTTAAGTGTAGCATACATATAATAAAATTAAACAAACAGATGATACATGTAATATCTGAGATATTAATAGAAATATTGAGAAAAATAAGTTATGTGTATACATTAACTTATCTGGATAGCTAGATAATTTTATATAGGTTACTTTTTTAAGACTATTCTTTTATAGTCTGTAGGAATTTAATGTATCATGCATAATTATATGAAACATCCATTTTAGATTCTATCACTTTTTAACTGAGTTTATTATAAAAAAATTCATTAAAACTTATGTATATAAATATTTAGCAGAAAGAACTGAAGACAAAGTAAAATTTCTTCTAATCCAACAGTCAAAGTAATGCTGTTGATTTAAAAACAAAACCGATAATATACATTGAATCCTGAAATAAAACAAAGAAATCCTTCCCTGCCACCAAAAATACATTTACTATGTTGGTTTTTATTAATACGTCCATGTATAATTTTCCAGTAATAAATTATATCTGTGAATGAGCTGAAATACAAATACTGTGACTCTGGATATTAATTAAATGAATATTAATAACCAAATAGGGAAACAAGACATAGAGCTATACATGCTTCAGATTTAAATCTATATATATATTTTATAATTTATTTATACACTTCATTTATTTACAGTGAAAGTGAAAGTGTTAGTCACTCAGCCATGTCCTACTCTTTGTGATCTCATCAACTGTAGCCCACCAGACTCCTTTGTCCATGGAATTGTTCAGGCAAATATATTTATTATTTTGGTGTTGCATCCTCAGTCACTTCAGTTGTATCTGACTCTTTGGGATTCCATGGACTGTCTTCTCTTTCCATGGGATTCTCCAGGCAAGAATAATGGAATGGGTTGCCAACACATACTCCCAAGACAGAGATAAAGCCAGTGTCTCCCTGTGCTTCCTGCATTGCAGGCATATTCTGATGTTAAGGGAACAAATATTTTCTGCTCACGGTTTGCCTCTGTAGTAAATATTGTATACATTATTTATATTACTAATATATATGTTTTCATTATTTTAAGAGCACATCATATTTGATTATTTCTTTATATGAATAGTCAAGTATTTATTTAATCATTTTTTTCCTTCTAAAAAGTATTTAGAAAATCTATGTCCCTATTGTAGTCATGCTGCTGTAAACATTCAGGTTTATTTAAAGCATTGTATATAAGTGAACATTTACATTAAATTTTTACCAGTTGGGCTATAATAGGCCATGAGAAAATTAAATTTATAATATGTTTTAATTATAAAAAAATACAAATTAGTTATCCATGTATAATTCATTTTTACATTACTAGAACTTTCAATATTCTATTTTAAATGATACTGCATGATAACTTTAGAGAAAATTGCAAGTTAATGTTTGTTATTCTGTTATTCAATGGAAATAAAAATGAAAGATGCAGTAAGTGTGTCAGTGACCTAAAGTTAAAATACAATTGCTTTCAACAGAAATAATAATAATAATAATAAGCATAACTCTGAGTAACCTCTTCATACTTCTGTAGCCTAACTAGCAAAATGAAACCTCAAGTAGCACTCAGAGTAACTCCCATTATGCTCTTTAATATTGTATTATAAAAGGACTCATGGATTTTTACAAGATAGCTTGACCTAAAAACATTTTTAACAGCTTATATATCATCTTTCAGCATGTTATTTACTATTTTGATGGAATTGAAAGACAAATCTGATATTTCAGGGACCATTTGAATCAAGATTTTTCTTTACATCTTTTGCTAAGCATCTTCTACTGTTGAATTTGCTTCCACATTTGTTTTTAGAAAGAAAAATAGGTGTAATCAGCCTTCATTCTTAACTTTCTCCCTAGGGGAAAAGAAAAATACTTAGGATAGGCACTAGGCATGCACTTCACTTAACTGAAGAAACACCTTGAAAGTATTTGTAATATTTTACTTTCCAATTAAACATGTATGAGTTCTTGATGCTACTTTCTCGTTCATATTTAGTATGCAAGTCTTTTTTGTTTTATTGTTCTATTTATTTTGTCCTTTTGTTGTCTTATTTTTTGTTTTATTTTTTTCAAATGGTTTAAGCTATTCTTTTTATTGCATGTTCATATAACTTAAAGAAACAATTTGTCCTTTTTTATATTACAAAGGTTTACTGGAACTTTTATTAAGATTTTGCTTAATATTCATATATATTTGAAAAAACTAACTTTATCTTACAATTACTAAATATTCTGATCCATATATTCCTATTTGTCATCTTTAATTTAAATTTTTGTATGTTTTTATTTATAATTTTGTGTTGTTATTTTATTGTTATTATTTTATTTCTAAGTACTTAGTATTTGCCTATGGTATGCAGAAATGTATACATAAATAATTATACATGTATATATAGAGTTAAGAGGACTACAGAGGATGAGATGGTTAGATGGCATCACTGACTCAATGGATATGAGTTTGGGTAAACTCTGGGAGTTGGTTATGGACAGGGAGGCCTGACCTGCTGCAGTTCATGGGGTCACAAAGAGCTGGATATGACTGAGTGACTGAAATGAACTGAACTAAACTGAAATGCATACTGCATGGAAAATACATATGCATCTCTGTGTATTTGTGTGTACACATTCGAGAGAGAGAGGGGTCATATTTTATCCACAATTCTGTTATTTTGGAGCTTTAAGAGAGGATAAGTAAAGGTGAATTTAAAATGTCATTTACTAAAGTTATAAATTCATAGATCACAAACCTTTCTTGGTAAACTTTTGGGTATTGTTGTTCATAAATTTATCACTTAATTTTGGCAAAAAATGCTCAAACAGACCAGATACTCCTTCTGAGAAGCAACATTTTGTTTTTCCTGGTATGCATGCTTATAAAAATACATAAAACCCATGTCATGCTTTCTGTATTTTTCAATATATTATAATGTAATGTTTTTCTGAAAAATGTCAATAGTGCCTATATGATCTTCAGCTCATTTCACCTATATTAATACTAGGCTTCCCTGGTGGCTCAGTTGAAAAAGAATCCTTCTGTAATTCAGGAGACTGCCTGCAATGCAGGAGACCTGGGTTTGATCCCTGGTTTGGAAAGGTCCTCTAGAGAAGGAAATGGCAACCAACTCCAGTAGTCTTTCTTGGAAAATCCCATGGACAGAGGAGCCTGGCAGGCTACAGTCCACAGGGTTGGAAGAGTCAGAAAAACTTAGTGAATAAACTATCACCACCACGACCACATTATGTTATCCATGGGATGAGGGCATAGCAACCCACTCCAGTATTCTTTCCTGCAGAAATCCTTGGACAGAGAAGCCTGGCAGACTACAGTCCAAAGGATCACTAAGAGTACGACATGACTGAAGCAATTTAGCACACAGGCACGCAGGCATTGTGTTAGCCATATAAAACAATATTCTTTGCCTACAGGTATAATTACTGAAATACCTGTTGGAAAGACACTTTCAATCTGTGTGAGCAGAGAGAAAAAAGTTATCAAAAGTTTTTTTTTTATATCATTGATATTTGGCTGGTTTCTCATTAAAGTATAAGGTTATTCCAACTTTCAATATTTTTGCTCTGTTTTAGGCAATATATTTGGAAATCATGGGAAAATAGGGAGGAACAAGATGTAATATTTGAACTAGTTAAGAATATTACCTTAAAAGTAGACCTGAATTTGAATTCATTTGTACAATACATCCTTCTAGTTGTGAAACCTTGAACATTATAAATCTCTCTCAACATTTGAATATCTAGAAAGCAAAGATAAGAAAAGTACTAAGCCAATTACTTTGAAGACTATTAGAGGAATAAATGTAAAATATTTAGTTCATTGCTTACCAATAAATATTAGTTATTATTTTCATTATTAGCTATTATTCAAAGGAACTATATCAAGGTCTCCTGGACAGTTTTAATTTTATTTCAGAAACTATATGTCTTTGAGATTTAATAGTCATCTTTGCCTGGATAACAAATTACTACTGGCTTTAAACAACCAATTTATTTGCTCTTAATCTTGAATGTCAGGAATTTGAGATGGGCCTAGGTAGGCATTTCTCCCACAAGACTTACCTGAGGTCACTCATTGGGCCATAGTCATCATCTGATATTTCTGTGTATTCTAAGGTGGATTGCTTGTTTCGTATTTGTTGCTGGTGGTCAACTAGTAATCAGATAGCGGTTCTAGAGGAATACAGCTAAGATGGTTCTGCTACCTTTGATATGTAATCCTCAAGGAGGATGGATTGGGGGTATTTATATTGCAGCTTCACAGCAATTTGTCTAGGGGGTGAGAGTGGAAAGTTCCAGGCCCATCCAGGACTAGCATCTGAAATCCTACAATGCATTTCTATTGCATTTTGTTGATCAACACAACTCACAGACCAACCTGAATCTACACGGAGGAGAAACAGACTCCACCTCTTGAAGACAAGAACAATAGAAAAATTAACAAGAATAAGAGAAATTTCCATCCAGTTTGTATTTTAATTTTATGTATTTTTCTATTTTAGCTATTTATCATAGACTCTGTTTCTTTTATTCTATGTAATGGATTCATTATGCTAACAAATTATATGACAATTCTCTATCACAGTGAAATTTCTTTTATACTTTCTGAAAATGATAGTAAATTCTTGAATATCTCTTTCTAAGCTATTGAGAGAGTGGTGGTTTGTACCAGTGGAGTATAATAAAAAAAAATTTAGGTTTTCTGTTTTCCTACAAGAAAAATAATCTTTTCTTCGTTACTTTACTTCCTTCCTTCCTTTACTTTACTTTATTTCCTTCCTTTACTTTACTTCCTTTACTTCTACAAGGATTTTTTTTTTCATGAAATTATTTTTACCAGTTATAAACAACAAATCACATGCTCTGTTGCTTAGTTGTGTCTGATTCTTTTTGACGCCAGAAACTGTAGACTGTCAGGTTCCTCTGTCTATGAAATTTCCCAAGCAACAATACTAAGAGTGGATTCTCATTTCCTTCTTCAGGGGATTTTACCAACTCAGGGATCAAAACTTGTGTCTTCTGCATTGGCAGATGGATTCTTTACCACTGTGCCATCTGAAAGCACAAAGCACAAAAAAGATTTTTAGTATAAGCAAGATTTTCATTTTCATAAAAAATGCATAGTACTTTGGCAATATTTATCTAGTTTAGTTATTGAGTCACATCTGACTCTTCGCAACCCCATGGACTGCAGCAAGCCAGGCTTCCTTGTCCATCACCAACTCCCTGAGCTTGCTCAAACTCATGTCCATCCAGTCGATGATGCGATCCAACCATCTCATCCTTTGCTGTCCCCTTCTCCTCCTGCCTTCCATCTTTTAGGGTCTTTTCAAATGAGTCAGTTCTTCGCAATAGGTGGCCAAAGTATAACTTCAGCATCAGTCCTTCCAATGAATATTCAGGACTGATTTCCTTTAGGATGGACTGGTTTGATCTCTTTGCAGTCCAAAGAACTCTCAAGAGTCTTCTGCAACACCACCGTTGCATCAATTCTTCAGCGCTCAGCTTTCTTTATGGTCCAGATCTCATATCCATACATAACTACTTGAAAACCATAGCTTTGACTAGATGGATCTTTGTTGGCAAAGTAATGTCTCTGCTTTTTAATATGCAATATTTATATCATTTCCCAATTTTAAATACAAATCCTTCTTATCAACTTTTGGAAAACATAAAGAATATAAAAAATTTCAGCAATTTAATCCCTTAAAGATAGTCACACAGAACAGACTATTTAAATGTCCTTCAAGATTTTTTAAACTCTCAGTTTATTCATTTTGAAGTACTTGAAGTTGGACCATATATTAACTTGTATATTTTGCTATTCTTACTAAACTCTAGCACACTTTGAATATGCCATATGATCATCACTGTTTCTTTTGCATTGAGTGATGCTAGCATATAGTAGTACTAGATGTATATTTTCCCTAATATATGTTGAATAAAATTTCAGATTGAGTACTTTAAACCCCACTTATCTATTGAAACTCAAAAATAACTTGTATTTTTCTAAAAAAGGAATCTTTGCTCATTAAAAATCATCTAATGGCCATAGAATAAAGGCACAGCTCTCCATGATAAAGGGTAAAGAGTAACGAAATGGCGTAGGATTGTAATGCATTTCTCAGAAGGAGGGGACTAAAACTGCTGATTGTTCTGCAGCTTGACGTGAATGGGAAGCTCAGGACAATTGGCTTTATTAGTTTACTTTCATAATAGGACAAAAGCATTACTACTTTTACATTGATCTTCTCTTGTCAGGGGCAAGCCTCTTGACTCTGTATGCTTACTACACAGCCTATTTAAGCAGTTGCAGTCAAGCAGAAATCAGGATAGGCATGTCTCATGCACTTGAGTTTTCCATACCATATTAAAAAACGAAAACAAAAACATAGATTGGTTTAGCCATTGATGTGCTCTCTTTGCTCATCTAGAGATGTGAGAGAATCAGCAACTCTAATGAGCACAAGAGGTTGTGGCACGAGAAGACATTGAAGCCATTAGAAGCTACGTCCCGTTTGAGCTGCCCTGCCCAAAGAGTGAGACCATGCCTTTGGCTTCATCAATATTTTACCATTATGTTGGACTATAGTGCTTATGAAAAATTGCAAAAGAGTGATTAGGAACTAAAAAGCCTCTGATGAAAGTGAAAGAGGAGAGTGAAAAACTTGGCTTAAAGCTCAACATTCAGAAAACTAAGATCATGGCATCTGGTCCCATCACTTCATGGGAAATAGATGGGGAAACAGTGGAAACAGTATGAGGCTTTAATTTTTTGGGCTCCAACGTCACTGCAGATGAAGATTGCAGCCATGAAATTAAAAGACGCTTACTCTTTGGAAGGAAAGTTATGACCAACCTAGACAGCATATTAAAAAGCAGAGATATTACTTTGCCAACAAAGGTCCATCTAGTCAAGACTATGGTCTTTCCAGTGGTCATGTATGGATGTGAGAGTTGGACTGTGAAGGAAGATGAGCACCAAAGAATTGATGCTTTTGAACTGTGGTGTTGGAGAAGACTCTTGAGAGTCCCTTGGATTGCAAGGAGGTCCAACCAGTTCATCCTAAAGGAGATTGGTCCTAGGCGTTCATTGGAAGGACTGATGCTAAAGCTGAAACTCCAATATTTTGGTCACCTTATGAGAAGAGTTGACTCATTGTAAAACCTCTGATGCTGGGAGGGTTTGGGGGGCAGGAGGAGAAGGGGACAATAGAGGATGAGATGGCTGGATGGCATCACCAACTGAATAGACATTAGTTTGGGTGAACTCTGGGAGTTGGTGATGGACAGGGAGGCCTGGCATGCTGCAATTCATGAGGTCACACAGAGTCTGACACGACTGAGTGACTGAACTGAACTGAACTGAATAATTGCTTTGAACTGTGGTTACATGTAAATATGATATGAAGTTTTTTTTTTAAATTTTAGTGCCAATTTTAAGACCTGTTAAACACTTTTATTTAAATGTTTAATCTATGAAATAACAGTAATTCATTTATTCATAGGGTTTCATTTCTTTTTGTTCCGAAGATAGTCCCCTAAATCTGAGTTTTCCCAGGTGGCTCAATAGTTAAGAATCCACCTGCCAATAGGATACCTGAGTTTGATCCCTGTGTCAGGAAGATCCTCTGGATAAAAAATGGCAACCTTCTCCAGTATTCATGTGTGGGAAATCCCATGGACAGAGGATACTGGAGGCCTACCGTCTGTGAGATTGCAAAAGAGTCAGACACAACTTAGCAACTAAACAAGAAAATTCAACTAGATGTATTTAGAAGTATATACTAAATTATGTGTGTCTACAAATATATAACATTTATATCTATATTCACTTCTACTTTTATATCTATATTGTTAGATGTATATTTAACAATCTAGTGATTATTGTATTTTCTCATGATTTCTTTTAAATGTTCACTTTTAAAATTCTGGGGAAATGTGTGAAAGTGAATTTGAACCTATGGATTTATCTGTGCTTCTCTACTTTGCCATTATTTTATATCTCTCCTACCACCCTCTATTCTATCATGAACATAAAGGCTTTGTTTGGTGTGTAAGTGTAGATATAATTGCTGAAGTCTTACACAGTCATTTATTGAGAAGAATTTCCAACAAGAATAAGGAGTATTTTTTTTTTTCCATTCTTAAGAGTATGTAGTTTTGTTTCCTGTCACATGCACCATCATCTTTTATGGGTTTTACTTAATTGAGAAAATATAAAATCAATTTTTAGCATAAATATACCAAATTTCCTGTGAGCATGATGTATCAATTAAATACGATTTTTAAAATATCTTTAGTAATATCTAAGACACACCTAATAGGAGCATTTTGGCTTTTAGAACACCCACACAGCATTTCAGATTAAACCACCTCTACTCAATCTCCGCACACAATGAGACAATTTTTAGTATATGTGTGAAGGTACCAATAATCTTTCTACACGAGAGCTCTTATCACTTGGTGTACTTGGGTTTCCTTCCAGGGGGTAAGAATTTCTGCTGAATAAATATTAGTAATATCTAGTATGTAGGAGATGGCAATTCACCAGCAGAGAACACATTTCAACCTAAAATCTGAACACAAATACACTTGAAGCAAATTGCTTCTGAGGCTTTAATGTTTGAATCCTTAATTGTCAAGTATTTTATTATTAAATTTCTGATAACATTAGAAGAAAGGGAGAGAAATGAAAGGGGAGAGAGAGACTGATTCATTGATTGAGGTTAATAGAGAGGAATTGACTTAATTTTAAAACTTTAGGCAACTTACCTAGAATATGCATTCCTATTATTTAATTTTGCTTGCTCATTGCATAAAATAGTTACCTTTTTATGCAAAGTGAAAGTGAAAGTCTCTCAGATATATCCAACTCTTTGAGACCCCATGAACTATACAGTCCAGGCCAGAATAGTGGACTGTGTAGCCTTCCCCTTCTCCAGGGGATCTTCCCAACCCAGGGATTGAACCCAAGTCTCCTGCATTTTGGGTGGATTCTTTACCAAATGAGCCACAAGGGAAGCCCAAAAATACTGGAGTGAGTAACTTATCCTTTCTTCAGGGGATCTTCCCAACCCAGGAATTGAACTGGGGTCTCCTTCATTGAAGGAAGATTCTTTACCAACTGAGCTATCGGGGTAATAGCTAATTTAATTCAGTTTTCCAACTGTTAACAAGTGATTTCATCTTATTTGGAAATTTAGAATCTCTTTGATGTGTTTATATGTTTCTTTAATTAAAAAGTGCAATCATGAATTTTCAAATTTAGATTTGAGTACTTTTAAATAAATATAACTTACTAAATTCCACTTTTGACTAGAAAGTAAATGAAGGAGGGAAAGACTCATGTTTAATTTATTTTTCTTAACCTCATGTTGTTTTTTTTTTTTTCTGGAGAGGGAGGGTCAGTCCTCAAAAGTTTTCATGAGAAAATTGACCTTAGTCTGTTTTCAAAATATATGAAAAAAAATGAGTTTACTATATTTTATTTTAAAAGGACAAAATAGTATGTTACAGAAGAATATTATAGTTTTTTATGAGTCTAGGTTGTGTTGGGTATTGGGATTTAGGAATTGGGATATGAAGAAGAGGAGAGGTTCAGAGAAAACAATGAGAAGATGAACATAAATTGAAAATCCTTGAAGAGATGTAGAGATGTTGGATGAAAAAGGAAAAAGCATTTTAAGAAGAATATCATTAATATTTAAAATTTAGAGAGATACATGATAACTACTAGGAAATCTGATTTTAGCCCTCTTGATAAAACTTCAATAGAAAATTAAATATTGTGCACATGTATTGAATGACTACAAGTGTCTAGATAATACCAAAAATTAAGAACTTCATATTAAGTTAATTGTATTTATATGATATTTCATGTTTGATTCATCTTTTAAAATAATTAAGCCCTTCTAAGTATTTTATATTAAAAAAAAGCAATGTACATAATTTCAGGTTTAAAACTACATATTCAGATCCTACAATTGATTTAAAAAGCTGTAAAAAAGGAAACATCGTTCTTGTCTTATTATCAATTAATTGCCATTTTTGCAAAAAATAAAGACTGTACACAGCCTCTTGTTCCCAAAAGTTCAATTCCTGAAATATTTTAAAATACTGACGTAAATAATTATAATTATATAAATAATATCACTATGTTACTACATATGAAACTAAACAAATACACAGATGTATGTGTATGCATATATGTATGTATGCTTTGTTCATCAAAATACATCAAACGATGTATTTATATATAACTTCTGATGTAATTTTTCTGGTGTTTCTACTCAAATCGTTTAACACAAAATGCCGTCAAATAAAGAGCCATTTCTACTTATTAGCGTTTAATTGCAGCATATGTGAGTCACTCAAGTTAATGTTATATATTTTCAACAGGACACTTTTGGAAAATCCTCTTTTTGAACATTATAATGTTTTGAGCATATCAAGAATATGTCTTCTAATATTAATTATTTTTAGATATATGGTTATTGAAACCATATAGCTAAGGCTGATTATTTAAACCTGACATGTTAGGAGAAGATATGTTTGTATAGTAATTTAATTTTATTTTTACTTAATAAAGTTAAAATAAAAGTATCTGCTGCAGCTTTTGTTTCCTTAAAACAATGCATTTCATTAAGAATAATTTCAATATGTCAGCAAAATTTAGACTATATTTTTGAAATGAAACAAGTTATCAAAAGTAAAATAAAAGATGAAGGGACAAATGTACACTCTCAATTTGTGAAAATTCAAGAGTTCCAGTTTATTCTAGTTAACTCTTGAATGGCATCTGCATATTTGTTCATATACAACATTTAACATTTTTAACCATGGTAATTAATTCATGAACATGTAACACAATTACATCAATAAACTAGATTTATCAGACTGTGTTTCATCACAAATTAGGAAAGGTTTCTAGTATATATTACACTAGCATAATACATTTGAATGTAAAAATGGGTTAAATAATATAGTGTTTCAATAATTTGATAAAGTTGAATTTTAAATTGGCAATCTTAGTTCAAAAGTATACACGCAGTAATTCTATTATTTATATGCTAAAGTTCTGTTTGAATTATGGATTTCATAAAGAAGTAACAAGGGCACAAATTATAGATTCTTGTAGGATATTGATAGAGTTTGGTTTTACTCAGATTGAGTTAAGGGACAACAGGGTGATTTTTGAGCAGGGGAATGATGGAGGTCTGAAGTTTTCTGTGATGAACAGGTCAAGTGGCTAATTTTTTATCACTGACTGAAGGAGACAGGAAATATTTTCAATAAGGAAAAAATAATTGGAAGCTTAAAGTAATAATCCAGACAAGAGATGCTGGTTGTGGTAGAAATGGTTAGAACTAGTCCCGTTTATGAACATATTGCAAAACTAATGATGACATGATTTGCTATTAGTACACTGTTTTGTTGATTATATCTTTTGCTTTATTCTTAATTTTGTAATTCCTATAACTTTTCTGTTGAATCTTATGGTTTGGATCTATATCTTTCATTTTCTTTATGTATACCCTAAATATTTTATGCAATTCTATTGTCTATCTTCTTGAATTTGATGAATCTCAGTCATTCCTTTCTACTTGAAAATAATTTGAAGCCAACTTTTATTTTTCTCTTTTTCAAATGCATAGATAGGACAGTTTCCTGCAAGGTCTTTTATCTGAGTGTAAATTATTACTGAAAGATCATCGTGAAACAGAAAAAGTGCAGGGCTTATAAGTTAATAGGCCTTGCTAAAACCCTTTAAGTTGAGATGCTTAAGGAGGTGGCCTTGCATGCAGGAATTAAATTTAAGCAAATCAATCCTTTCCTCTGCCTTAATAAATCACAGCAAACCCAGAGTGTCTTCGTATTTTCTTCAGGTTTCTGCTTCAACCTCCTCTACTGCCTCTTCTAGTTAATACTAAATTGTGTGTTTTTCTAACTGAACAGTAAGTCCTTTCCAGCTGGGGAGAGGCCAGATAAATTTGTTTGTTCAATTTACTCTCCTGTATGTGAAATTATCCTTCCCCTATCACTTAAATCTGTTTGTTTTAGGAAAATTTAATTTTCTCCAAGTTGATAGCTCTGATAACAATTGAAATAGGCCATGTATAAATGAACTACCTTAGTTGAAACATGAGTTTATGTTTTGCAATTGTTTTTATATGTAAATTTATTTTATATATATATAATATATTTGACCCAGTGAAATTCACATTTTAGTAATTTGGAAAGATTAAATTGAAGCATTGTGCTAATGGATATAACAATATGTTCTCAACTAATTAGTTTGAATAATTACTTCATATGTGTTCAGATGGTCTAATAATATCAGTAATAAAGAAAACTCTGTAGCTTCCAGGATGTATACTGATGACTAATTTCACTGATATGAATGGGACAAACTAATAGAAGAATTTTTCATTCCCAATGCATTAAATTATAAGCAAAGAAGCAAACAAAAATTCTATTCTTCAGGGCGATATGAGAAAGCTAAAACATGACATAGCCTTCCTCTTTCCCATCCTTATTTGTAAAAATAGGCTATTAAAAAAAAATGTTATTTATGTATTTATTACTGGGCTAGGTCTTCATTGCTTATCAGGCTTTTTTCTAGTTGTGGTGCACAGACTGCTCATTGTAGTGTCTTCTCTTGTTGAGAAGCACAGGCCCTAGGAAATGCCTTGTGCTTCAGTAGCTGTGGTATATGGGCTCAGTAGTTGCAGCTCCAAAGGCTCTAGATCATACGTTCAGTAGTTGTGGTTCATGGGCTTATTTGCTCTGTGGCATCCTCCCAGACCAGGGGTCAAACCCCTGTCTCCTGCATTAGCAGGTGAATTCTTTACTACTGAGCCACCAGAGAAGCCCCAGTCTATTTCTTATGACCAACACTTCTCCATGCCTGTGGAATTTACAGGCAGATAGTGTGGGTGTTTTGAAGCATATTCTTTCTGATTATTTCAAGTGCTGTGTCCCCGTGGCATCATCAGTTACTTTACTTGGGAGGTGTGTTGTAGAATAAAGATAAAATTTATCCTACAAATTTTTTTAGTCAAAGGACACCAGGTACCTGCCCAAATTGGCCCCAGGTTTTATGGCTCCATATTTTTAATTCTTTGCATTGAAATGGATACCCATCCCAAGTCATTCCCTTTCATAGTTTATACTGTGGTAGGAATGGTAATTGCCAGCCTATTTGTTTCGTTTTTTTTTTTTTTTAAATTTTAATTTTTATTATTGTTATTATTATTATTTTTTACTTTCTTTTACTTTACAATACTGTACTGGTTTTGCCATACATCAACATGAATCCACCATGGGTGTACATGTGTTCCCAATCCTGAACCCCCCTCCCAACTCCCTCCCCTATTTGTTATCATTCATCGAATCTACCCAAATCATTTACTATTTCCCCCAAAGCTCTTTTAAATACATGAAAACCTTTCTCAGAATATGGCATTTACAATTACATAATGGTTCCTTAATAGTTCTCTATTTCTCATCTAAGTGTTTCATTATTTACATGCAGATGTCATAATGAGAGACTAAAAGAAACTATATAAATATAGTTTGTTTGTAGGTTTCCTGAAGTAAACAGCCCAGGGTGTACCTGTCAACACTGTTCTACAAAGTATTACCTACAGGATAACCCTGAAGCCAAACTGGCAACTAGATCTCCAGCTATCAGATATTGACTTTACGTAGCAGGCTGAAGTTAGGGTTGATGAATGAAAGGATCAAAGTATGTGCATTAATATCTTCTGGATAAATGTCCAAACTTTCACAACATGCTTCTGCCTATATTGGTCATTAGTTTAGCACAGGGTCATTGCTATCTGTAAAGGAAACTGATTAATACTGCCTTTGTTCTAAGTAGTCATGTTTCTAGTTTCTCAGTTTTTTTTGATGACAGTTTCAGCTAGCGCCTCAGTTATAAAATTGCCCATTGAGAAGGAAACATGAACTGCCCATTAAAGGTATTAAGTTACTTAATTTGACCATTTGTTCATATACCTATTTGTACCAAAACCAGTTTTATGTATTTGTATCTAGTTGATACATACAAACACACACACGTATATATATTCAGTGTTTTGCCTATCACTTTATTTCTTCACTGTTATAATTTTCATCTGATATTATGTGAGAAAATTTAACTTCTATGTTTAACGTTATCAGAAAATTTTTTCCACAAATTCAGTTATTTCCTGTGTATGTGTATGCTTTTCTACATAAGTATCAATGCTATCTTTGCAGTACTATGCGTGAAGATAATATTAAATTACAGAGAATTTATGCAAATATTCTCATTTTACATGCCTTAGACATGTATAAAAATGATAATTTGAAGATGTGAGGAATTTAATCTTATATTTTCAGATCAGTCATTTCAGTTCATTTCAGTCACTCAGTCGAGTCAGAGTCTGCAACCCCATGTACTTCACCATGCCAGGCTTCCCTGTCCACCACCAACACCCAGAGCCTACTCAAACTCATGTCCATTGAGTCCATGATGCCATCCAACCATCTCATCCTCTGTTGTCCCCTTCTCCTCCTGCCTTCAATCTTACAAAGCATCAGAGTCTTTTCCAATCAGTTAACTCTTCGCATGAGGTGGCCAAAGTATTGGAGTTTCAGCTTTAGCATCAGTTCTTCCAATGAACACCCAGGACTGATCTCCTTTAGAATGGACTAGTTGGATCTCCTTGCAGTCCAAGGGACTCTCGAGAGTCTTCTCCAACATCACAGTTCAAAAGCATCAATTCTTTAGTGCTCAGCTTTCTTTATAGTCCACTTTTCACAACTACACATGACTACTGGAAAAAACAAAGCTTTGACTAGATGAAACTTTGTTGGTAAAGTAATATCTCTGCTTTTTAATATGCTGCCCAGGGTGGTCATAACTTTCCTTCCAAGGAGTAAGCATCTTTAAATTTCATGGCTGCAGTCACCATCTGCAGTGATTTTGGAGCCCCACAAAATAAAGTCTCTCACTGTTCCCATTGTTTCCCCATCTATTTGCCATGAAGTGATGGGACCTGATGTCATGATCTGCTGGGGTCCAGCCCTGGTGGATCCAGGGTGATTCGAAGATGGAGATGGACTTGGCACCCTTGGAAATAACTTATTTAATTACAGATAGAGAGAGATTAGAAAATTAGCAGAGAAAAAGAGATTGAATAACTTGGTTTACATGGACTAACAATCACCACCTACATAGGCCGCAGGCGTCTTCCCGTTCTCCCAAAGGAGAGGAGGCACTGAGGCCCCCCCGGTCCAATCTTAGAAGCTCAGGCAAAATTAGCAGGCTTGGTGGGTACCCGTGCACCAGATGGGAATTCAGCCATAAAATATTAGGATAGAAAAAGATGCTGAATAACTTGGTTTATGTGGGATACCAATAAAATTCCAATACAAGGATTTTGCACCATCTACATTGGGCGACCGGCACCACTTGAATATCGGAAGGTGCCCCTCCTTGGGCTCCTTCTTGCGTGGGCTTGAAAGCTGGAACAAGTAAGTAGACATGACAAGCACCTACGCTCCAGATGGGAATTCAGCCAGAAAAATGGGGAGCAAGAAAGAACAACATGGGGGAATCAGTCTTTCCAGAAACTGATCTCATTTCTTTATTTTTGGGTTTGCTTATATACCTTTTGTTACACATAGGGATGAATACAGAGTCATGCGGGGGTCAGCAGTCCTGACCTTTATCAAAATCAGGTGCTTTACATAAAAAAAAGATCTTGGGGGTTTTACATTATCTTCTGGCCATGAGGCCTGCTGACATTTTACGACCCTTTCTTTCTGATAACCAAAAAACTTATTTTTTTCAAGGGTGTTTTTTCTTAAACCAGGCACCACCCTCCAAATAAAGCTGCATTCCTATAGGGTGAAGGTGTAGTGAGTTACAATCAAGAAAGGAATTTATTTAACCCAAGGTTAACATGATTAATCTTAAAGGTTAATACTTATTTCTCCTACATGCTTAAAGGTTAATACTTATTTCTTCTATATGCTAGTTATATTCATTATAAGGGTAGGGAATATGGAGATTTAGCAGCAAACATCAGCCCAACAAATGAAAATCCTTTCACCAATGTTCCCCTTAAGATCTATTTAGTCTTAAGATAGTGATAAAGTTACATTTTTACATAGCAAGGACACAGTGATTTATAACAAAGTACAGTGATCTATTACAAAAGAGAAAATTCATTAACTCAAAAAGTCTAGTATTACTAACCTTAAAAACTAGTATATTTCCTTTTCTATATTCCAAATACATTGATTAATATATTCCCAGGTGCCTAAGGATATGGAGGCCTGGTGGCAATCATTGACTCAACAAGAATAAAAGCCCTATGCTAATTAAGACTCTCAAAATACTCCAAAACTCTCTGTGGTTGAGAGGTAGTAAACAATCATGTGTGTAGTGGCAGGAGTATGGATAATCCTGTCACACAAGCTAGTTTGCCAGCAGAGAGGTTTGACCTGAGACGCCCTTGTCCCACCCAGGGCAGAGAATTAGCAGCAATTATTGACACAACAAATGAAAAACCCTTCATCAATATAATTCCTAACCAACCCACTATACTAACAATTTCTAACTCCCCAAAAGAATTTGCCTTTAGTAAGTCTAAAACATCTCATGCCTCTCAGGTTGGGAGGCTGTAAACAATCACATGTGGCCAGAAGAACCTATACAGGTGGGCTAGATAACCTTCAGAGGAGTTCTTAGTTGAAACACTCTTGTCACACCCAGGAATTTTTATTTACTTGGAGCTGCACGTTTACTCCTTCTCCGAGAAAACCGGTGGGGAATAGACCCCCATAAAGTCAGAGGTGTAGGCGAGAGCATGAAACAGTAAAGTAGATAGACTCTGGTTTTGGGGGTAGATGCTCAGGAACAGAGGGTTTCCTGAGGCTTGATCACGCCTTTGCGTATGCCAAGCCTCCTTTCTCATGACCTTTGCCATGGGCGGAGTTCCTCACGCTGGCTCCCGGCAATGATCTTAGTTTTCTGAATGTTGAGTTGTAAGCCAAATTTTTCACTCTCCTTTTTAAATTTCATCAAGAGTCTCTTTAGTTCTACTTCGCTTTCTGCCATAAGTGTGGTGTCATCTGCATATCTATGGTTATTGATATTTCTCCTGTCTATCTTGATTCCAGTTTGTGTTTCATCCATTCCATCAGTATTTAGTTTCAAAGTGTATCCATATGTATTTCACTTTTTCTTCACAGCTACCTTGTGGGTCTGCAGCTATTCTTACCCCAGTTGTGCAACAAATACAGGTCAAAAGTAAATGTTTAACAGGCTCATAAATAGCGGTAGAATTTAATAATTCTCTTCTGTTCAGTTCAGTTCAGTCGCTCAGTTGTGTCCGACTCTTTGCAACCCCATGAATGGCAGCACGCCAGGCCTCCCTGTCCATTAGCAACTCCCGGAGTTCATTCAGACTCACGTCCATCGAGTCCGTGATGCCATCCAGCCATCTAATCCTCTGTCATCCCCTTCTCCTCCTGCCCTCAATCCCTCCCAGCATCAGAGTCTTTTCCAATGAGTCAAATATTCGCATGAGGTGGCCAAAGTATTGGAGTTTCAGCTTTAGCATCATTCCTTCCAAAGAAAGCCCAGGGCTGATCTCCTTCAGAATGGACTGGTTGCATCTCCTTATAGTCCAAGGGACTCTCAAGAGTCTTCTTGAACACCACAGTTCAAAAGCATCAATTCTTTGGCGCTCAGCCTTCTTCACAGTCCAACTCTCACATCCATACATGACTACTGGAAAAACCATAGCCTTGACTAGACAGGCCTTAGTTGGCAAAGTAATGTCTCTGCTTTTGAATATGCTATTTAGGTTGGATCATCTCAAACTCAAGAATTTATCTCAGTCTGTCCACAGTATTACTTTCTGTAATTTTCATCATGCTGCTTGTTTTTGAATGCAGTTATATATACATATGTGTGTGTGTGTGTATGTATAGATAGATAGATAGAGATATTTATACAGGTAATTTATAATGATTTGGAGAGAAGGTGAGAAGAGATAAAAGTACCTAACTGTTTATGGTACAAAGTTAAGATTCAATAAACTATATACCTCACATAAGCAGTTTGCTGTTTATTGCACAACCAAACAATGGTAGCCAATCATAAATAATCTCCCCAGAGAAGAAAATGGCAACTCACTCCACTATTCTTGCTTGCAGAATCCCATGGACAGAGGAGACTGGCAGGCAATAGTTCATTGGGGTTGCAAATAGACACAACTGAGGTGACTCGGCACATATAAAAACTCTAATAGCTTTCCAAATAGTGCTTATTATCTATTTACAGTGTTGTGCTAACTTCAGGTATACAGAAAAGTGATTCAATTATATTCAATTTACTATCATCATTATATATAGTGATTATATATATATATATATATATATATATATATATACAAACCAAATCACTTCTATATACCTGAAACTAACATAACAATAGATATAGATTTGTGTGTGTGTGTATTTCCTTTTAAGAGTCTTTCAGTTATAAATTATTACATTATATTCAATATAGTCTCCTGTGCTATACAATAAGCCCTTATTGTTTCTCTGTTATAATACACTAGGATGCATATGTTAATCCTAATTTTCTAATTTATCTCCTTCCTCTACTGCCCCTTCTGTCACCTTGGGTAACTGTAAACTTCTTTTCTATGCCTTTGAGTCTATTTCTAGTCTGCAAATGAGTTCATTTGTATCCTTTTTTGAGGAAATCTTTTAAATTTTATATTCTCTCATTCTCTTCTCCCACCCCTACAAGATAAGAACAGAGACTTTATCCCTTATAGTGATTGTTAAGGACATAGTTTGATACAAATAGATTTTTGTAAATAGTATGAATGGGGGGTGAGGGACTTCCTTGGTGGCCCAGTCTTAAAGAATCCACCTGCAGTGCAAGAGATCTGGGTTTGATCCCTTGGTCAGGAAGATCCCTCAGAAAAGGAAGCAGAAATACACTCCAGTATTTCTTGCCTGAGAAATCCTGATTGTTAAGAACATAGCTTGATATAGGCAGATTTTTATAATTTTATTTAAAATTTTAAAATATATTTTTTACTTTTATTTAGTGTATATAAAATCAAATATATATAATCCACCTGATCCCTTGCCATTTTATATTTATGCCTTACCTATCTCCTTGACCTGAATTTGACCATGTCCTTGCTTCCTGGTGTATTCTTACATGCTTCTTAATCTATCAATAACCTAGGTATTAGCAAAGAGGAACAAAAGAGACTCTTGATGAAAGTGAAAGAGGAGAGTGAAAAGTTGGCTTAGAAGTCAACATTCAGAAAACTAAGATCATGGCATCTGGTCCCATCACTTCATGGCAAATAGATAGGGAAACAATGGAAACAGTGAGAGATTTTATTTTGGGGGGCTCCAAAATCACTCCAGATGGTGACTGCAGCCATGAAATTAAAAGAAGTTTACTCTTTGCAAGAAAAGTTATGACCAATAGAGATAGCATATTCAAAAGCAGATACATTACTTTGCCAACAAAGGTCTGTCTAGTCAAGGCTATGGTTTTTCCAGTAGTCATGTATGGATGTGAGAGTTGGACTATAAAGAAAGCTAAGCACTGAAGAATTGATGCTTTTGAACTGTGATGTTGGAGAAGACTCTTGGGAGTCCCTTGGACAGCAAGGAGATCCAACCAGTCCATCCTAAAGGAAATCAGTCCTGAATATTCATTGGAAGGACTGATGTTGGAGCTGAAACTCCAATACTTTGGCCACCTGACAAAAATAGAAAAGATGTAAGGAAAGATTGAAGGCGGGAGGAGAAGGGGATGACAGATGAGATGGTTGGATGGCATCACCGACTCAATGGACATGAATTTGAGTAAATTCTGGGAGTTTGTGATGGACAGGGAGGCCTGGCACGCTGCAGTCCATGGGGTCACAAAGAGTCAGACATGACTGAGTAACTGAACTGAACCTAGCTATAACTTCACTGCTTACCTCCAATTTTCCCTTTTGCATCGATCATGATAATCTCCAAGACTTCCGCTTCTTTGATGTGTTATTCTGTAAAATTAATCTTCCCTGGATATTATATTTGTATATCTCTTTCTTTATTTTAATTTGAATAGTCATTTTGTTACTGACCTTCCCTTGTTTTGATTTTAGTTCCTTGCAAAAAATGGGCTACACACATTTGAATCTGAACTTCAATCCATCTTATCATACTGTATTAAAAATAAGTTGTTCTTCATTTAACTCTTTTATATGCTTGAATTAAATATAATATTTATATTAAGCAAAATATACATTTTCAGCGAACCACATGCTGTTTAGCAGGGGAAATTTTATTTTATTGAGCAGCTCTGTTTGTCTTATATTACACTCTATTATTCAAGGTTCTTCAGAGAAACAGAACTAGTAGGATATATTCATATATGATATATATGTGTGTGTTTGTTTAACAAATTCATTACACATATATTTTTATTTTGCATCAGTTCAGTTCAGTTGAGTCTCTCAGTCGTGTCCGACTCTTCGCGACCCTATGAATAGCAGCACGCCAGGCCTCCCTGTCCATCACCAACTCCCGGAGTTCACTCAGACTCACGTCCATCGAGTCCGTGATGCCATCCAGCCATCTCATCCTCTATCGTCCCCTTCTCCTCCTGCCCCCAATCCCTCCCAGCATCAGAGTCTTTTCCAGTGCGTCAACTCTTCTCATGAGGTTGCCAAAGTACTGGAGTTTCAGCTTTAGCATCATTCCTTCCAAAGAAATCCCAGGGTGGATCTCCTTCAGAATGGACTGATTGAATCTCCTTTCAGTCCAAGGGACTCACATATAGTCCATATATATGGAATTTGGTCACAGTTTTGCACAAATAGATTTAATTTCATAGTTTGGTACACATATAAATCATCATGATCCATACAAAAGAGAGAATTTGAGGTAGGCAATGAAGTTATAGCTAGGTTATTAATAGACTAAATGAGAGTTCCCTTCTGCCTCCTGCAAACTAAAGACCCAGAAAGACTGGTAGTGTAGTTCCAGTCTGAACCCAAAGAACTGAGAATCAAGAGAACCAATCCTACGAGTCCTGGTACATGTTCAAAGACACAGGAACCAGAGAGCTAATGGTGTAAAGTCCTGGGTGAGTTTAAGAGCCCAAGAACCAAGAGCCCCAATGGTGTCCTAGTCCAAGGACAAGAGATCAGTGTCCTAGCTCATACAGATCAGACAGAGAGAGAGAAAACAAATTCTCCTTTCCTCCATCTTTTTCTTCTATCCAGGCTAATGATCAATTGGATGATGCTCATTCACAATGGGGAGAGCAGTCTCTTACTGAGTGCATGCTTGCCTGCTAAGCTGCCACAGCAGTGTCCATATCTTTGCCACCCTATGGACTGTAGCCTACCAGGCTCCTCTGTTCAAGGGATTCTCTAGGCAAGAATACTGGGGTTGGTCGCCATGCCCTTCTTGAGGATATCTTCCCCACCCAGGGATCCAACCCATGTCTTCAGCAGTTCCTGTATTGCAGGCAGTTTCTTTACTACTGAGCCATCCACCTGGGAGCTGACTTTACTCAGTATAGTGATTCAAATGCAATTCTTGTCTAGAAACATCCCCATGGAAACACTGTTTAGCCAAATATCTGGGTATCCTGTGATTCAGTCAATTTGACACATAAAATTAACCATCACATGCATTTTCAAACACTTATAACTCTGCAATCTTCTTTTTTCAAACTTCTCTTCCTTGCCCCACCTTCATCAGAATATTCAAAACTAATGGGTAATATTTTTTGGCAACAATGTCAATTTTAGCTAATTTTTTCTATAACCGTTCCACTACTATAACATCAGAAGTATTTCGACAAGTCAACAATATCCAGTATGTTGTTGTTATTATTATATTGTTGCTACTTACATCTGCGAGAAACACTAAGATACAAATATTTTCTAAAATTCTTGCAGTGACTTATTCATCAATTGTAGTTTCAACTTTTTGAATCCCAGAGGCATGCATTTCAGGAAAGAGTGAAGCAGGAAAAATGATTAAATTTATATGATCAGACTAATAATTATTCAATTTGAAGTTAATGCATAAAGCGTGAGCCTCTGGTGTCTCTAATGTATTTGCAAAGTGTCATGATACAATAAAAATATTTAAACTGCAATTTAGGTGGTTTAAAGTATCTATTTAGTTTCATCTTCCAAAAGAAACATGATGAAAAGAAACTAGTGGAGGTAATTTCATCATTCTGACATGCACCTTCTAAATTTTCACAGAAAAGGGTATTTTTAGCTAAGTTTTTCAGTTGTCTTTTATTACATGATTCCAAATTAACTGAGCTATGGATATATTCTTTGTTAAAGTAGTCCTAGTTGTCAGTATACTTAATAAATTATCAATTTGAAATTCTTCTTTATTTCAAGTTTACATCACTGTAAATTTCAGTCACTTAGATTTTCTGATATTTTACTTTTAAATTATTAAAAGAAGTAATGAGGAAGAAAAATATACTATTAAGTTATCCTCTTAAAAATCAAAATATGAAGAATTCATATTTTTTTAATAACTTCAGGCACTGCACAGTTTTAGTACCCTCACTTAAAACATAAGCTGCTGTGAAATGGTCATAAATGTAATAAAAAGGACTAATTTGATAAAAGATGCTCAAGGTCATAAAAATGATAACATCAACACAGTTCTGAAATCATCTTTATATTCATCCATTCACTTAACCCATGTTTACTCAATGCTTTCCATGTGCTAAGTTCTATGTCAGGAGAGAATCAATTTGGAACAGTATCAGTTCAGTTCAGTCGCTCCGTCGTGTCTGACTGAGCACAAATATGCAAATAAAAATCAGAAATACATTGTGATAAATGTTATGGGATGTACATGGGGGTATAACTTTTAAGAGCAGTGATGGATTCCCTGAAGAAGGAATATATGCATATGCATATATAAGTATATATGTATGTATGTATAAATTCAGTCATCTGTCAATGGACATTTAGGATATTTCCATGACTTGGCTAATGTAAATAGTACTGCTATGAACACTAGGTGCATGTATCTTTTCAAATTAGAGGTTTTGCTTTTTCAGATGTGGGATTGCAGGATCCTGTGATAGGTATATTTTTACACTTTTTAGGAAATTTCCATACTTTTTTCCCAACGTTTCCCAGGTGGTACTTGTGGTAAAGAGCCTGCCTGCCAGTGCAGGAGATGTAAGAGATGCAGGTTCAACCCTTGGGTCAGGAAGATTCCCTGGAGGAGGGCATGGCAACCCACTCCAGTATTCTTGCCTGAAGAATCCCATGCACACAGGAGCCTTGTGGACTACAGTCCATAGGGTCACAGTGAGTCAGACATACTGAGGAGACTTAGTGAACACACATACTCTTTTCCAAAGAGACTGCTCCTAATTATATTCCCACCAACAGTGTATGAGGATTTCCTTTTCTCCACACCCTCTTGTAGGCTTCTAACTAGATTATATGTTTTAAAAGCATAAAAAAGGAGAAACTAATATTAAACTCCTATTTGTATTTGTCTACATATTTAATTTATAAAGCATAAACCTTTTTTTAAATACAGGACAGGTACCTTGAAGAAGAAAATCTTTAGTTGAATCAACCAGGCCAAAGCTGAAGAGATTGGTCCTTAAAGGATGTTCCTTTCCTCCAGTAAAAACCTGGTTTACTAAAATGAGTCAACAAATGAATTATCTACATTGTGGGTTATTTAGGGCAAAATTCAAAACATACAACAGATCTCTCTTTAACATCTACATTACTTCTATCAAAGCTCTCATCATTAGTTGGTATATACAAAAAGTATGAGTGTAATCTCAGATATAATTTAAATCCAGTCAGAGATTACAGTTGAACTTCATTTCCTCAGCCTGAAGTTTCAAGGTGAAGACTTATACTCCTACCCTCCTCATGCGAAGTGAGGAGATTTACTTAACTGGTGAGTTTGAGAGAAGGAACAAACAAGTGCTTTCTTGGTTCTGAACCCCCTACTTGAAAAGATGTATGTGTGGACAGCACTGTGATCCTGGGTCTGCAGTAGGCAGCCTTCCCCTGCCATGGGTGTCAAGCTTTTGCTTCCTCCTCTTAGGCCTGCGTGGGGAAGTGTCTGACTTGAGATGAAGTGTTCAGAAGCTTGCTGTGACTACACATCTATGGGACATCCTCCAGATTCACGGAGTTTCTGTCTCCTTGATTAGCACAGTTAATTATGCCTTTTATTTAGTGTGTTTTAGGGAAATTAAATAGTCGTGTTTAGGCTTCAGAGAGGGGGCAGTTCCAAAATGGTGGAGTGGAAAGACGTGCTCTCATCTTTACCTGTGAAAACTCTAAAATTACAATTCACTGCTGAACAATTGTTGAAAGGAGAATGTTGGATCCGACCAAAAAAAAAAGGTACTCCACGTCCAAGGGCAAAGGAGAAGCCACAGCAAGATGGTAGGAGAGGTGAAATTGTGTTAGAAGCAAACCCCATACCCACCAGAGATTCAAGAGGGCTCAGACAAACCTTGTGTGCACCAGGACCCAGAGATCCCACAGAGACTGAACCAGAACTGTGTTTGAGTGTCTCCTGTAGAGGTACAGGTCAGCACTGGACTGATGCAGGGAAAGAGGCTCTGAAGGCAGTAGACCTAGGTATGGCATAAGCCTTCTTAGAAGAGGTTGACATTAACCCCACTATAGAGCCCCCAGAACTTAAACAGGACTCTTGGAGGGCACAAACAAATCTTGTGTGCAACAGGATTGGGGAGAAAGGAGCAGTGACCCCACAAGAGACTAACCCAGGCTTGCACATTAGTATCCAGGAGTCTCTGGCAGAAGCGTGGGTCAGCAATTGCCTGCTGCAGAGTTGGGGGCACTGAGTGGAGCAGTGCATGCATGGGACCTTTTGAAGGAGGTAACCATTATCTTCATTACCTCCACCATAGTTTGGCCTCGGGTCAAACAACAGAGAAGGAACACAGCCCTGCCCATCAACAGAAAATCAGAAAAAAGATCCAGTTTCCACCTTAGTCAGTTTGTCCCAATAGGAAGCTTCCATGAGATCTTATCCTTCTCCATCAGAAGGCAGACATAATGAAAACCACAAACAGAGAAAACTAACCAATCTGATCACATGGACCACAGCCTTGTTTAACTCATTGAAACTATGAGCCATGTCATATAAGGCCACCAAAGACGGATGGGTCATGGTGGGGAGTTCTGACAAAACGTGGTCCACAGATGAAGGAAATGGCGAGTTCAATTCAGTTGAGTCACTCAGTCATGTCCGACTCTTTGCGACCACATGAATCGCAACACACAAGTCCTCCCTGTCCATCACAAACTCCCGGAGTTCACTCAGACTCACGTCCATCGAGCCAGTGATGCCATCCAGCCATCTCATCCTCTTTCATCCCCTTTTCCTCCTGCCCCCAATCCCTCCCAGCATCAGAGTTTTTTTCCAATGAGTGAACTCTTTGCATGAGGTGGCCAAAGTACTGGAGTTTCAGCTTTAGCATTATTCCTTCCAAAGGAATCCCAGGGCTGATCTCCTTCAGAATGGACTGGTTGTATCTCCTTGCAGTCCAAGGGACTCTCAAGAGTCTTCTCCAATGCCACTGTTCCAAAAGCATCAATACTTCAGTACTCAGCCTTCTTCACAGTCCAACTCTCACATCCAGACATGACCACAGGAAAAACCATAGCCTTGAATAGACGGACCTTAGTCGGCAAAGTAATGTCTCTGCTTTTGAATATGCTATCTAGGTTGGTCATAACTTTTCTTCCAAGGAGTAAGTGTCTTTTAATTTCATGGCTGCAGTCACCATCTGCAGTGATTTTGGAGCCCTAAAAAATAAAGTCTGACACTGTTTCCACTATTTCCCCATCTATTTCCCATGAAGTCATGGGACTGGATTCCATGATCTTTGATTTCTGAATGTTGAGCTTTAAGCCAACTTTTTCACTCTCCTCTTTCACTTTCATCAAGAGGCTTTTTAGCTCCTATTCACTTTCTGCCATAAGGGTGGTGTCATCTGCATATCTGAGGTTATTGATATTTCTCCCGGCAATCTTGATTCCAGCTTGTGTTTCTTCCAGTCCAGCGTTTCTCATGATGTACCCTGCATATAAGTTAAATAAGCAGGCTAACAATATACAGCCTTGACCTACTCCTTTTCCTATTTGAAACCAGTCTGTAGTTCCATGTCCAGTTCTAACTGTTGCTTCCTTGCCTGCATACAGATTTCTCAAGAGGCAGGTCAGGTGGTCTGGTATTCCCATCACTTTCAGAATTTTTCAAAGTTTATTGTGATCCACACAGTCAAAGCCTTTGGCATAGTCAATAAAGCAGAAATAGATGTTTTTCTGGAAAACCACTTCATTATTTTTGCCTTGAGAACCCCATGAAAAGTAGGAAAAGGCAAAAAGTTAGGACACTGAATGATGAACTCCCCAGGCTGGTAGGTGCCCAATGTGTTACTGGAGATCATTGGAGAAATAACTCCAGAAAGAATGAAGAGATGGAGCCAAAGCAACAAACAAACAAACAAACAAACAAACAAAAAACACCCAGTTGTGGATGTGACTGGTGATGGAAATAAAGTCCAATGCTATAAAGAGCGATAATGCATAGGAACCTGGAATATTAGGTCCATGAATCAAGGAAATTTGGAAGTGGCCAAACAGGAGATTACAAGAGTGAATATTGACATGTTAGGAAGTAGAGAACTAAAATGAGTTGGAATGGGTGAATTTAACTCAGATGACCATTATATCTAATACTGTGGGCAGCAACCCCTTAGAAGAAATGGAGTAGGCAATATGGTGCACAAAAGAGCCCAGAATGCAGTATTTGGATGCAATCTCAAAAACTACAGAATGATCTGTTTGTTTCCAAGGCAAATCATTCAATATCACAGTAATCCAAGTCTATTTGAATGGTTCTATGAAGATCTACAAGACCTTCTAAAACTAACACCCAAAAAAGTTGTCCTTTTCAATATAAGGGACTGGAATACAAAAGTAGGAAGTCAAGAGATACCTGGAGTAGCAGGCAAATGTGGTCTTGGAGTACAAAGCAAAGCAGGTCATAGGGTAACAGAGTTTTGCCAAGAGAATGCACTGGTCAGAGCAAACACCCTTTTCCAACAATACAAGAGATAACTCTACACATGGACATCACCAGAAGGTCTATTCACCAAAATCCAATTGATTATATTCTTTGCAGTGAAATATGAAGAAGATCTATGGAGTCAGGAAAAGCAAAGCCAGGAACTAACTGTGGCTCAGATCATCAACTCCTTATTGCCAAATTCAGACAAAGTGTAGAAAGTAGGGAAAACCACTAGACCATTCAGCTATGAACTAAATCAAATCCCTTACGATTATGCAGTTGAAGTGACAAATAGATTCAAGGGATTAGGTGTGATACACAGAGTGCTGGAAGAAGTATGAATGGAGGTTCATGATGTTGTACAGGAGGCAGTGATCAAGACCATCCCCAAGAAAAAGAAACGTAAAAAGACAAAATGGTTGTCTGAGGTGACCTTACAAACAGCTAAGAAAATAAGAAAAGCAAAAGGCAAAGGAGAAAAGGAAAGATATACCCATTTGAATGCAGAGTTCCAGAGAATGGAAATGAGAGAGAGAGGGAAAAAAAAAAAAAAAAAAAAAAAAAAAAAAAGCCTTGTTCAGTGATCAATACAAAGAAATAGAGAGAAAAAAAAAAAAAAAAAAAAAAAAAAAGAATGGGAAAGACTAGAGATCTCTTCAAGAAAATTAGAGATACCAAGGGAATATTTCATCCAAAGATGGGCAAAATAAAAGTTGTATGGACGTAACAGAAGCAGAAAATCTTAAGACCAGGTGGTAAGAGTACACACGAGAACTATACAAAAAAGGTATTCATGACCCAGATAACCACAGTGGTGTAATCACTCATCTAGAGCCTGACATCCTGGAATGTGAAGTCAAGAGGGCCTTAGGAAGCATCACTATGAACAAAGCTAGAGGAAGTGATGGAATTCCAGTTGAGCTATTTCAGATCCTAAAAGATGATTCTGTGAAGGTACTGCACTCAATATGCCAGCAAATTTGGAAAGCTCAGCACTGGCCACAGGATTGGAAATGTCAGTTTTCATCCTAATCCCAAAGAAAGGCAATGCCAAAGAATGCTCACACTACTGCACAGTTATACTCATCTCACATGTTAGAAAGTTAATGCTCAAAATTCTCTAAGCCAGGCTTCAACAGTACTTGAATTGTGAACTTCCAGATGTTCATTCTAGATTTAGAAAAGGCAGAGGAACTAGAAATCAAATTACCAACATCCTTTGGATCATTGAAAAATAAGAGAGTTCCAGAAAAATATCTACTTCTGCTTTCTTGAATATGCCAAAGACTTTGACTGCGTGGATCACAACAAACTGGAAAATTCTGAAAGAGATGGCAATACCAGATCACCTGACCTGCCTCCTGAGAAATCTGTATGCAGATCAAGAAGCAACAGCTAGAACTGGACATGGAACAACAGATTGGTTCTAAATAGGAAAAGGAGTACATCAAGGCTGTATATTGTTAGCCTGCTTATTTAACTTATATGCAGGGTACACCATGAGAAATGCTGGGCTGGATGAATCACAAGCTGGAACCAAGTTTGCCAAGTGAAAGATCAGCAGCCTCAGATATGCATATGACACAATCCTTAATGCAAAAACTGAAGAAGAACTGGAGTCTCTTGATGAAACAGAAAGAAGAGAGTGGAAAAACCTGGCTTAAAACTCACATTCCAGAAACTAAGATCATGGCTTCCAGTCCTGTCACCTCATTGCAAATAGATGGGGAAACAATGGAAACAGTGACAGATATTTTCTTGGTCTCCAAAATCACTGCAGATGGTGACTGCAGCCATGAAATTAAAAGATGCATTCTCCTTGAAAGAAAAGCTCTGATAAACCAAGACAGTGTATAAAAAAGCAGAGACATTACTTTGCCAACAAAGTTCTGTCTAATCAAAGCTATGGTTTTTCCAATAGTCATGTATGGATGTGAGAATTGGACTATAGAGAAAACTGAGTGCAGAAGAATTGATGCTTTTGAACTGTGGTGTTGAAGACTCTTGAGAGTCCCTTAGATTGCAAGGAGATCCAACCAGTCCATTCTGAAGGAGATCAATCCTGGGTGTTCATTGGAAGAACTGAGGTTGAAGCTGAAACTCCAATATTTTGGCCACCTGATGAAGAGAGCTGATTCACTTGAAAAGACCCTGATGTTGGGAAAGATTGAAGGAAGGAGGAGAAAGGGATGACAGAGGATGAAACGGTTAGGTGGCATCACCGACTCAATGGACATGGGTTTGTTTAAACTCCAGGAGTTGGTGATGGACAAAGAGGCCTGGCATGCTGCGGTCTATGGGGTCACAAAGAGTCGGACACAACTGAACAACTGAACTGAACTATGTTGCCCATGGATTTGTCATCAATAGGTTTTATTATGTTGTAATGTGTTTTCTGTATACCCAGTTTGATGAGTTTTCATCCTGAATGGATGTTGAATTTTATCAAATGCTCTTTCTGCATCTATTTAGATGACCATATCATTTTTGTCTTCTCTTTTGTTAATGTCTTGAATCACATTGCTTGCTTTGTGTATGTTGAACCATCTTTGGAACCCTAAGATTAATCCAACTTTATCATGGTGTATGATCCTTTTTAGGTACCTAGAGATTCAGTTTTGCTAATATTTAGTTGAGGATTTCTGTGTATGTATTCATCAAATATAGTGACCTGTAATTATTCATATTTTTTGTAGTGGCTTTGTCTAGTTTTGATATTAGTGTGATGCTAGCCCCATAGAATGAATTTAGGAGTGTTCTCTTCAAATGTTTGGAATAATTTAAGAAGGATAGATGTATGCTTTGTAAGTTCTTTTTTGTATATTTGTTAGGTTTCCCCAGGGAGACCATTCAGCAGGGAGTTTTTGCTTTTGTTTTAACTATAGATTTTATTTCATTTCTAGTGATTTTAGTCTGTTCCAATTTATTTGTTTCACTTCTAGTGATCAGAATGTTAAAATTTTCTGTTTTTTTGTTTTTTTGTTTTTTGACTCAGTTTTGGTAGGCTGTAAGTTTCTAGAAACTTGTCCATAGATCTTGTATGTTGCTTTTTTTTTTTTTGTCATTTTGTCTGTTATTCTGATTGTATGATTTCTGTTATTCTATCTTCCTGATCACTTATTCATTCTTCTGTGTAATTTAGTCTCATAATCTTTGCCTCTAGATTGATTTTTATCTCAGCAATTGACTTTTCTATTTTTATTCATTTTCATAGTTTCTATTTCCTTGTTAAAGTTATCTGAATTTTTACACTAGACATTCTAGGCTGTCTCTGGGTAGTTAGATGAGTCTTCTCCAAGGGCCAGTCTGTCTGAGACTCAAGGCTTAGACTCTCAAGCTGTTGTGACACTACTCTTATGCATGCTGATAGAGACCCCCATATTGACACTTGGATTACATCCCAAATGTCCCCATGTGTCTCTACACAGATAGAATAAGTCTCTGCCCAGACTTCATGCTAGGCATTGGTGCGGAGAGAACAAGGCCTGGGTGTTGGCCCCTTTAGATTGGGAAGTGGAGTGGAATGGCAGCCACCAGTGCAAAGCCATCTTTGCCCTGATTGTTGGCAAGCCAGCATGTGTACATTCGTCAAGAGCAGAGCCTAGCTGCCCAGAACTTGCTATCTGTCCTAATGCATTTCCTAGGAGGAAAAGGGGGGCATCTCCCCCAAGCAGGACTCTAGGGATGGGGATGCCCAGACTGTGGCTCAATCTACTTGCTCCCGAGGGCAAAGGTCCACCCATAAAGACTTCTTCCTTACACATCCCTCCGAGAAATACGGCCCTAACCTGATGCCTCTTTTTCAATATTGCCCAGTTACATGAAGATCTTTTTTATAGCTTTGATTATGGAGTTCTGCCTGTGCCCACTTAATATTCCATAAGAACTGATTCATATACAGATACACATTTTGCTTGTAGGGAGAGGAGAGGTTCATATTTTCTTCCTTTGATAACTTGATCTCTAGCACCTCAAAATTCAATTATTCTTAATGGTAAATTTTAGACCTAATCTAAATATTGTTCTTGATTTCCAAAGTGGGCGACCAAACAAATCAATGTTGCATGTGTAATGTCAGTATACATAAGATCAGTTCTGTCTAATCACACCACATACTATTCAGCAGATAATAAATGAATTTACATGAAATTCAACACCACAAATGAAACTCTCAAAAAAAATATTGAATCCAAAATGGTGTGGGAAATCTGAGTGTGATACAGATTTGAATATCAATAGAATTACAATTGGATAACTATCATAGCAATACCAAAACAGCTAGTAAACAACTAGTAAACAGCTAGTGTATATGTGTTGCTTTGTTCAGTCGCTAAGTTGTGTCCAATTCTTTGTGACCCCATGCAGCATGCCAGGTTTTCCTGTCCTTCACTGTTTTCCAGAGTTTGCTCAAACTTATGTCCATTGAGTTGGTGATGCCATCTAACCATCTCAAAATCTGTCACTCCTTCTCCTCCTGCCCTCAGGGGGTCTTCTCAGCATCAAGGTCTTTTCCAAAGAGTTAGCTCATCACATCAGGTGGCCAAAGTATTGGAACTTTAGCTTCAGCATCAGTCCTTCCAAAGAATATTCAGGACTGAATTTCCTTTAGGATTGACTGGTTTGATCTCCTTGCAATTCAAGGGATTCTCAAGAATCTTCTCCAGCACCACAATCCAAAAGCATTTATTCTCTGGTGCTCAAGCTTCTTTATGATCCAGTTCTCACATCCATACATGACTTCTGGAAAAACCATAGCTTTGACTGTACAAATCTTTGTCAGCAAAGTGATGTCTCTGCTTTTTAATATGCTGTCTAGGTTCATTATAGCTTTTCTTCCAAGGAACAAGCATCTTTTAATTTCATGACTGCAGTCACTGTCTGCAATGATTTTGGAAACCAAGAGTTTGCAGTCTGCCACTCTTTCCACTTTTTCCTTATTTGTCATGGAGTAATTGGACCAGATGTCATGAACTTAGTTTTCTGAAAGTTGACTTTTAAGCTAGCTTTTTCACTCTCCTCTTTCACTCTCATTAAGAGACTCTTTAGTTCCACTTTACTTTCTGCCATTAGAGTGGTATCATCTGCATATCTGTTGTTGATATTTCTCCCAGTAGTCTTGATTCTAGCTTGTCATTCATCCAACCCAGCATTCCACAGAATATACACTGTATATAAGTTAAATAGGCAGAGTGACAAAAAACAGTCTTGGCATACTCCTTTCGCAGTTTTGAACCAATTTATTCTTCCATGTCTGGTTCTAACTATTGCTTCTTGAGCCACATACAGGTTTCTCAGGTAAGGTAGTCTAGTATCACCACCTGTTTTAGAATTTTCCAGAGTTAATTGTGAACCACACAGTCAAAGGCTTTAGTGTAGTCAGTGAGGCAGAAATAGATGTTTTTCTGGATTTCCTTTGCTTCTTGTATAATTCAACAGATATTGTGTGTGTGTGGGTGTATGTGAATGTATACATGTATAGATTTAACAAGGAAATCTAAACTATGAGGTTAGTGACACTTAAAAAAAATAAAAATCTTAGTAACTGACCTGTCATTGGAATGGGTCCAGAAGTCTGGTTAGAGGCTCAGTAGCAATCCATCATCTTATTTTGTGAGGGAAAATTATAGCATTTTTTTAAATCTGTAAAAAAAAAAAAAAAAACACAAGTTTTTAATCTGTCGCACAGATTGCCAATGTCACAAGTTTGCAATCTGTTCTCATTCTGATTATTCAATGTTGCATAAACTAAATTATACTAAATTTCCACTGCTTTCTCAACAGGAGATTTTCTGATGATAAAATAGCAGATGATTAATTATTAAATATTTTTAGGTGGTTTTAAACCGTAGTGATTGGAGAAGGCAATGGCAACCCACTCCAGTATTCTTGCCTGGAAAATCCCATGGATGGAGGAGCTTGGTGGGCTGCCGTCTATGGGGTCACGAAGAGTCGGACACGGCTGAGCAACTTCACTTTCACTTTTCACTTTTATGCACTGGAGAAGGAAAAGGCAACCCACTCTAGTGTTCTTGCCTGGAGAATCCCAGGGATGGGAGAGCCTGGTGGGCTGCCATCTTTAGGGTTGCACAGAGTTGGACACGACTGAAGCAACTTAGCAGCAACAGCAGCAGCAAACCATAGTGATTACTAAAAAAAGATAGCATTTTATTTTTAAAAGGAAATGTCTTTAAATGCTTTTGTCTACCATATTTTAAAAATATATGTATATATGCAGAAAAAGAAAATCAAGTCAGCCATTTCCTTGTCACTTTGAAGAAATCTTCATAGATAAGTGCTGCCTTGAAGGGATCCTCTGTTTTGTGAGATATCTAAGCTTACTAATTGGACATAAACAAATTTACCCTATGTCTGAGTTTTCTTAAACTGTGAAAGATCCTTTACAGTGTGAAGATTTGATGGCATTTTAAAATGTCAACCTTAGCCAATGTAGTTAGGCATATTTTGACTTTCAGAGAATGAAATGAGGTTAAAAAGGAAGGAAAAATACTTTATTTGCTATCTTCTGAGGGCATTAAAACTTTGGTGATAGGACGAAAGAGAACAGAGTGTGATACCAAAATATGCATTTCTAACTTCAAATTTGGTCAACATATTTCAAAAAAGACTTACTTTTGCACCAAATTTTTTGTATGATAAATGCATGCACCCATTTCCTGCTTTGCAGTATTTGTGAGAATTGAGGTGATAACCCAGCAGAAAATGGAAGAAACAAGATCATAGGCCTCTACTATTCATTTAGAGTGCTTATTTTGTTTTCATGTTTCTTTCCTACTAAAAAGTCAATTTTGCTCCCTGTTTCTTACTGTAATAATTACCAATTATTTGAAATATGCGTATAAATTGTTTCCATATTTCTGTAATACAATAATGAACATTGGCTGTTTTTTTTTTTTCTTTCAGTAATGTTTTCTTCTGCTAAATTTAATGGAAATGGTTATAGAAAAAAAAGTGATCACTTATTTTCTTTTCTATTAAATAAATTGCACTAAGATCCTTTTCTCTGCAAACTCCCACCCCCACAGTGGACCAGGGTATAACTTTGAAACATTTGTCAAAGAATGTTAATTTGAGAATTTCCTGTGACTGTCTGAGATAACATAGTTATAAGATTCCAAAGTGAGTTGGGATACTGGCCAAAATGCACATTTCCAAGGAAACAGCTGAGTATTTTATTTTCCAACATTTAGAAAACCTAATTTAGATCAAGATTATAAAAAGATCAATAAGAGTTTTTTAACTGTTTGTTTCTAAAGATATTTCTTTGAAAAAAAAAAAAAAATTGTCATACTCTGAAAGTTCATCCAAATTGCAAATCAGTTGATGTCTCAAGAAACAGAAGATGAAGGTGACTTTTGAGGTTTAACTTTCTGAGAGGGC
Organism: Budorcas taxicolor; assembly: GCF_023091745.1. Classification (NCBI taxonomy): domain Eukaryota; kingdom Metazoa; phylum Chordata; class Mammalia; order Artiodactyla; family Bovidae; genus Budorcas; species Budorcas taxicolor. The sequence continues at coordinate 79,029,502 of NC_068910.1, forward strand.
TTTCAAGGAGATCACCCAGAGAATTAAAACTAGGTGCCCTGTGGTGTCCTAAGTCATGCTTGTTCTAGTTCAATTGCTCGGTCATGTTCAACTCTTTGCGACCCCATTTACGTCAGTACGCCAGACTTCCCTCCTCTTCACTATCTCCCAGAGTTTGCTCAAATTCATATCCATTGAATCAACAATTTCAACCAACCATCTTATCCCTGTTGCATGCTTCTCCTGCCCTTAATTGTTCTCAGCATCAGGGTTTTTCCCAATGAGTCAGCTGTTCACAGCAGGTGGTCAAAGCATTGGAGTTTCAGCTTCAGCATCAGTCCTTCCAATGAATATTCAGAGTTGATTTCCTTTAGGATTGACTGGTTTGACATCCTTGTTGTTCAGAGGACTCTCAAAAATCTTCTCTAGCACCACAATTCAAAAGCATAAATTATTCAGTGCTCAACCTTCATTATGGCTCAACTCTTATCTATATATGATGGTAGTGATAAAGAATCTGGGAGTTGGTGATGGACAGGGAGGCCTGGCATGCTGCAATTCATGGGGTCACAAAGAGTCTGACATAACTGAGTGACTGAACTGAACTGAAGAAACTTAACATACACAGGCGCCCACACCCTGCAGTTGTGCGCTTATCCATTAATGAATTGGATGCTTGCCTAAGAAGTCTAAAGTTACCAAATATGTCTATGGAATCTAAAGATACTGCCTTATCTTTGGCAGTATGTTTGGTAGAGAAATAAAAAGGGAAAGAATGAGGGCTTTGGGGGTTGTTGGTGACTGAAGATAACTGTACTTCCTTCTAACAGCTGTAAATAGTAACTAAAACATGAAGCTCAGGGATTAGTTATAGAACTCAATCTAACTATGTATGACCAGAGTCATGTAAAAGGGATTGTACTATCGCCCATCTGCTAGGCTTGGGAGACAAATCTATATGAGGTGGACTGTAAGAGAATCCATCTCCAAGAGAGAGTAAGAGAAACTGGAATCAAAATGTCATAAATTTTTTAGCTAAACAAGTTTATAAGCTTACAAAAACATATATTATGGACAATTCCATGGGCAGAGGATCCTGGTGGGCTTCTGTCCATGGAGTCGCACAGAGTTGGACACAACTGAAGAGACTTAGCATGTGTGCATGCATGTATATATATATATATGTGTGTATGTGAGTATCAGAATATGTATATATGCTGCTGCTGCTAAGTCGCTTCAGTCGTGTCTGACTCTGTGTGACCCCATAGAAGGCAGCTCACCAGGCTCCCCCGTCCGTGGGATTCTCCAGGCAAGAACAATGGAATGGGTTGCCATTTCCTTCTCCAGTGCATGAAATTGAAAAGTGAAAGTGCAGTTGGTTAGTCCTGTCTGACTCTTTGCAACCCCATGGACTGCAGCCTAGTGGGCTTCTCCACCCATGGGATTTTCCAGGCAAGAGTACTGGAGTGGGTTACCATTGCCTTCTCCATTTCTATATATGCACAAAAGCATATACATTTCTACTACACTTGATAAGGGCTTGAGAAAAAACAATGAATAAAAGAAATGGGGAAATTAGAAAACATAGACTAAATGAAACAGGAGTACTGAATATGAAATTTAAAAGTGAAACAGATTAGGTAAAAGTATAAGATCATCATATAGACCAGTTGCTTTTTTTTTGGTTAAATGTATCACCATATAATTATGTCATCTCTATTTAAATAAAATAATTTTAAAAATTTCTAATAGTTTGCAACCAGAGTATAAGGCCAATATTGATTTTTGTATGTTAAAATATATCTTACAACCTCACTCAAGTAATTTCTTAGTTATGGTAGTTTTCATAGATATTCTGTAGGCAGGATTTTTTTAATGTAAATATCATATAACTAACAATAATGGAAATAGTTATTTCTGCTCTTTTGACCTTTTATTTATTTATTACCTTTGTTCAATAGTGGACCCCCAGTAAAATACTCAACAGACACGGTGAAAGTAGACATCCTTCGCTTATTCTTACTCTTAAAGAGACCAAATTCATTTTTCACCATTAAGTGTAATATTGGGTGTGTCATTCTTGCCCACAGGTATAAGGTTTTGATAGATCCATTTTAACATTTTGGGAAAGTTCTCTATTATTTCTAGTTTATTTAGCATTTTTGTCATGAATGAGTGTTGTCTTGTTTTCAATTTTCTCCTACGTATATTGAAAGGATCAGTGGTGATCCTTTTTTTCCCTGTTAATATTTAAACTAAAAGGCTTGTTTTCAAAATGTAAGACCTACTTTTCATTCATAGAAAAAAAACATTACTTGAAGTTTTATGCAAAGATGGACACAATAAAGACAGAAACAGTATGGCCCTACCAGAAGCAGAACATATTAAGAAGAGGTGGCAAGAATACACAGAAGAACTATGCAAAAAATATCTCTATGACCCAGATAACCACGATGGTGTGATCACTCACTTAGAGCCAGATATCCTGGAGTGTGAAGTCAAGTGGGCCTTAGGAAGAATCACTACAAACAAAGCTAGTGGAGGTGATGGAATTCCAGCTGAGCTATTTCAAATCCTAAAAGATGATGTTGTGAAAGTGCTGGACTCAATATGCCAGCAAATTTGGAAAACTCAGCTGTGGCCACAGGACAGGAAAAAGTTAGTTTTCATTCCAGTCCCAAAGAAAGGCAATGCCAAAGACTGTTCAAACAATTGCACTCTTCTCACACACTAGTAAAGTAATACTCAGAATTCTCCAAGCCAGGCTTCAACAGTACAGGAACTGAGAACTTCCTAATGTTCAAGCTGGATTTAGAAAAGACAGAGGAACCAGAGAACAAATTGACAACATCCATTAGATGATCATAAAAGCAAGAGTTCCAAAAAACATCTACTTCTGCTTCATCGACTACACTAAAGCCTTTTACTGTGTGGATCACAAAAAAACTGTGGAAAATTCTTCAAGCGATGGGAATACCAGACAACCTGACCTGCCTCCTAAGAAATCTGTATGTGAGTGAAGGAGCAACGATTAGAACTAGAAATGGAACAACAGACTGGCTTCAATTTGGGAAAGGTGTATGACAATGCTGTACATCTTCACCTTGCTTATTTAACATATATGCAGAGTACATCACGCAAAATAACAGACTGGATGGCGCATAAGGTGGAATCAACATTGCTGGGAGAAATATCAATAACCTCAGATATGCAAATGACACTACACTTATTGCAGAAAGTGAAGAGTAACTAAAGAGTCTCTTGATGAAAATGTAAAAGGAGAGTGAAAAAGTTGGCTTAAAACTCAACATTCAGAAGACTAAAGTCATAGCATCCAGTCCCAACACTTCATGGCAAATGGATGGGGAAACAATGGAAACAGTGACAGACTTTATTTTCTTGGTCTCCAAAATCACTGCAGATGGTGACTGCGGCCATGAAATTAAAAGATGCTTTCTCCTTGAAAGAAAAGCTTTGACAAACCAAAACAGCATATTAAAAAGCAGAGACATTACTTTGTCAACAAAGACCGATCTAGTTAAAGCTGTGGCTTTTCCAGTAGTCATGTATGGATGTGAGAGTTGGACTGAAAAGAAAGCTGAGTGCCAAAGAATTAACGCTTTTGAACTGTGGCATTGGAGAAGACTATTGAGAGTCCTTTGGACAGCAACGAGATCAAACCAGTTCATCCTAAAAGAGATCAGTACAGAATATTCATTGGAAGGAGTGATGCTGAAGCTGAAGCTCCTATAGTTTGGCCACCTGATGTGAAGAACTGAGTTTTTGGAAAAGACCCTGATATTGGGAAAGATTGAAGGCAGGAAGAGCAGGGAATGACAGAGGATGAGATGGTTGTATGGCATCACCAACTTGATGGACATGAGTTTGAGCAAGCTCCAGTAGTTGATGATGGACAGGGAAGCCTGGTGTGTTACAGTCCATGAAGTCCCACAGAGTTTGACATGACTGTGTAACTGAACTGACTAAATTTTATGTACTATCCATTTTACATGTATTGTTAGTTTCTGTTTTATTTATCTATCTCACTCTTTCACTCTGTCTCTCCTCTCTTTTTACCATCCTCCTTCTCATTTTCAGTATATTTATGAGTTCTTAGTATTATAGTAATATTACCCGCCAAATGTGGACAAAAACTTGGGCTGTAACACCTCATCCTCAGGTTTCTGTAACAGTTTATGTAAGATAAGGTTTTGTTTTCATCTGTTTTCCATAATTTTCAGTATCAGTTAAATTCAGTCACTCAGTCGTGTCCAACTCTTTGTGACACCGTGAATTGCAGCACGCCAGGCCTCCCTGTCCATCACCAACTCCCAGAGTTCACTCAAACTCATATCCATTGAATCGGTGATGCCATCCAGCCATCTCATCCTCTGTCGTCCCCTTCTCCTCCTTCCCCCAATCCCTCCCAGCATCAGAGTCTTTTCCAATGAGTCAGCTCCTCGCATGAGGTGGCCAAAGTATTTGAGTTTCAGCTTTAGCATCAGTCCTTCCAAAGAACACCCAGGACTGATCTCCTTTAGAATGGATTGGTTGGATCTCTTTCAATATAATATATCATAATTTTCAATATATCATCTGGACTTGAAAATTTTTTGAAATTGTTTTTGATAATGTAATCCATTTTCTCTTTTTATGGCCTATTATGAAAACGGTATATTTGAAGACATTTGTCAATTTAATCCAAATTTTTGAACTTGTTGGTTTACATTTGTTCATAGTATTTTGTTGCTAAATTTTTAATGCCCTAGAAAATATGATTACCTCTTTTTCATTCACAAGAATGGCTATTTGTGTTCTCTCTTTTTCCCTTTCATCATCTCAACTAGAGTCAAATATCAAAGCACACATTTTAAATTTGATTTTCCCTGTTATCTGTTAGATTTATACTAATTTTTATTTCTTGTTTTATACTTGATTTTTAATTTACTTTTCTTCCCCTATTCGTTAATGTGGAAAGTGAGTTCACAAAATTTAGCTCACTTGTCCTTATGTAATCACACTTTAAGATACATTGTAATTTTTTTCATTTATCTCAAAATATTGTCTAATGTCCTTTGTGGTGCCAATTTTGACCCAGGAATTTAGTTTATCTGATATTAAATTTTGCACACTAAACGTCCTAAATGGATTGTTTACAGGACACGTTATTTTACATTTACTTTCTACTTATCTGTGTATTAACCAAACCGTTTTTGCAACCTTTTTATGCTGTGGTTTCATGAACTATATTTGAACGTCTTCAGAAGGACCATGATGTTTGTTTCAGTTCCTGTTCAAATTTTGTGTTGCCAGTTTTACCAGTATTATGCTGGTGACACAAATACAATATTGTAAAGTAATTAGCCTCCAATTAAAACAAATAAACTTAAAGTTCAAAAAAAAAAAAAGTTCTAGAAACACCCTTACCAACATTGTAAAATTTGTCACTAGAGTTGATTTAGTACCTTGGCCAATGTAACCTTGTTAAATGTTAAAGGCTATCCCAAGAGTGTCTTGATATCATTAGAGTTTATTCTTGTATAATTTTCATCCAGGTATTGTTCTACTGTTTTTTTCATATTCTGTAACTGACTGATGGCTTTCCATGGCTTCTTTAAAATTCTCAAAATATCTATGTTTTGGATACCCCAGTGGTCATAATTTTAGTGAGAGTTGTTTCTTTGACATAACAATCAGCAGGGGTTATTTCCCACATTTTCTATATTTCCTCCCACTTCCCTACCCTTACACAGTACATCATTAGTTTTTTTTTTTCTTCTTCTTCTTCTTTTTTTTTTTCCCCCCATAATAGTCACCTTCTTAGAGATACTGGTATACATAATAGATTTTTTTCACCTGTTTCATATTTTTAAATGGGAGTTTGTGCTAAAGTGGGGAAACTCCCTTGTTTTCAAAGCATTCCAAAATATTTTTATTTATCTGAAAAAATATGTACTTATCTCCGGATTTTGGCTATATCCTGTGAGTGAAGTAAGTTACAAGTCTGATAAAGGGTCTTATTTAGGGATGAGCTGAGATGTATTATGGTGAACCCATCCTAAAATTTTTGTTTTGGTTATAAGATTGTGCCCATCAATCAAAAAAGATAAAATCACATTTTTCACAATATTTTTAATAAATATCTTTGGTATATTGGTAGCCCTTAGAGTCTACATAGTTATGAATTTGATAATAGTATCTAAAATACTATAATAATGGATAGAAATGTGTCAAGTAAATTTATAACTTAACTTCATTTGAGATAAGTTTACTTGAAAAGGATGCTGTGTCTAATCAGTGAGCAACAAATATTGCACAATGAGAGAGAACATCAAATTTAAGGGACACATTAAAACCAAATTGGCAGAGAATTGCATTAATTTAGCTGCAACTGCTTTTGTGCTAAGACAAGGTTAATGAACTTTTGCCACAAGATCAAGAGAAAGAGTATAAAAAGCTATTGGTTTCTGATGACTTCCTTGAAGGTTGTGTACCAAGGGCTTATTTGGAATATTCATAAACAACAGCAAATTAAAGTTCATGATAATTACACAGGTCCAGGATAGATGATTATTTAGAGATAATTTTAAATTACAAAATATCTCACTGATATTCAGCAGACATTACATCTCAACCTGTTTGCCAAGAGTCCAAAATTTAATACCTTTAGTTTTAATTTTATAAATAAAATTTAAAGGTTGCACTTAATTTACAACTATTACAAAATATTGGTATATTCCATGTGTTGTATAATGTATCCTTTTTTCTTTTTTTTTTTTTCCTATTTTATACTCAATAGTCTGTACCTCTCATTGTCCCATCCATGTATTACCCCTTCCTCCCTTCTGGTAACCGCTAGTTTGTTATACCTGTGAATATGCTTCTTGTTTATTATAGTCACTAGCTTTTCTGTATTTCTTAGATTCCATATATAAGTGATGTCATATAGTATCTGTGTTTGTCTGACTTATTTAACTTAGCATAATACCCTCCAATGTTGCTGCAAATGGCAAAATTTCATTCTTTTTTATAACTGACTATTATTCCCTTGTGCATATACACCAATATTCTTTATCTATTCAACTGTTGTTGAATAGTTAAGTTGCTTACAGATAATGTTGATAGGAACATTGGGGTACATGTGTCTTTTTGAATGAATATTTCTGTTTTTTGTACATATATATGTATATACCTAGGAATGGGATTCCTGGGTTATATGGGAATTCTGTTTTTACTTTTTAAGAAACCTATATACTATTTTGCCAAAGAAGGCAATGGCACCTCACTCCAGTACTCTTGCCTGGAAAATCCCATGGACGGAGGAGCCTGATAGGCTGCAGTCCATGGAATCACTAATAGTTGGACATGACTGAGCGACTTCACTTTTACTTTTCACTTTCATGCATTGGAGAAGGAAATGGCAGCCCACTCCAGTGTTCTTGCCTGGAGAATGCTAGGGACGGGGGAGCCTGGTGGGCTGCCGTCTATGGGGTTGCACAGAGTTGGACACGACTGAAGCAACTTAGCAGTAGCATACTGTTTTGCACAATAGCTACATCAACTTATATTGCCACCAACAGTGTATAAGGATAGCCTTTTCAGCACATCCTTGTCAATATTTGTCATTTGTGTTCTTTGTGATGACAGCCATTATAACAGATGTGAAATTATCTCTCATTTTGGTTTTGATTTGCATTTTATTAATGATTAGCAATGTTGGGCATCTTTTCATGTGCCTGTTGGCCTCTTTGGCATCTGCATTTCCTCTTTGGAAAAATGTCTATTCAACTCTTCTGCCTAAAATTTAATTGGGTTGTTTATTTGTTGTTGTTGAGTTGTATGAGCTGTTTATGTATGTTGGATATTTCATTTTCTCCCATTCAGTAGGTTGTATTTTCTGTTTGTCTATTTTTTTTTTGTTTTGTTTTGTTTTGCTATGATAAAGCTTTTAAGTTTCATTAGGTCTCATTACTTTATTTTTAATTTGATTTCCTTTACTTTAAGAGACAGACCCAAAAAATATTGCTATAATTTACATAAAAGTGTTCTGCCTGTGTTTTCCTCTAGAAGGTTTATAGAATTTAAGCTTACATTTAGATTTTTAGTCAATTTTGAGTTTATTTTTGTGTATGATTAGAGAATGTCCTAATTTCATTCTTTTCCATATAGCTGTCCAGTTTTCACAGCACCACTTTTAAAGAGACTGCCTTTTCTCCATTATGCATTCTTGCCTCCTTTGTCATAGATTAATTAACCATAAGTGAGCAGGTTTATTTCTGAACTCACTATTCTGTTCCATTGATTTATGTGTCTGTTTTTGTATCAGTGCCATGCTGCTTTGATTATTGTTGCTTAGCAGTAGTCTGATTCCTCCAGTAGCATGATTCCTCCAGTTTTGCTTTTCTCTCTCAAGATTTTTTAGTTATTTGGGATCTTTAGTGTTCCTATACAAATTTAATTTTTATTTTTTTCTATTTCTCTGAGAAGCGCCTTTGATATTTTGATTGGGATTGCATTGAATTTGAAAATTCCCTTGGGTACTATGGTCATTTTAACAATATTGATTCTTTGAATCCAAGAACATGGTATGCCTTTACATTCATTTGTGTCAGATTCAACTTATCATCAGTGTCTTACAGTTTTTGGAGTACAGGTCTTTTGCTTCCTTAGGTGGATTTATTCCTAGGTTTTCTTTGGATGACATGATATATGGGATTATTTTCTTAAGTTTTCTTTTAGATAATCCATTGTTAGTCTATATAAATGCAACAGATTTCTGTGTGTTATTTTTTCTCCTGCAAGTAAATCTCATGGATAGAGGAGCCTTGTAGGCCATAGTCCATAGGGTAGTGAAAGAGTTGGACAAAACTTAGCAACTAAGCAACAACAAATTTACCAAAATCATTGATGAGCTCTAGTAGTTTTCTGTTGGCATCTTTAGGACTTTCAGTGTATTTCCTTTGATTTTATTACCATGTCTTCTGCAGACAGTGACAGTTTTACTTCATTTCCAATCTGGAGTCTTTTAATCACTTTTTTTTTTTTCTTCATATTGCCTTGTCTAGGACTTCCAAAATTATCTTGAATAAAAGTGGCAGGAGCCAGGATCCTTGTTTTGTTTGTGATCTTTAGAGGAAAAGATTTTAGCTTTGCAACATTGAGTATGTTCTTAGTGTGAGTTTGTTATATATGGCCTTCATTATGTTGAGATGTATTCTGTCTATACCCACTAAAAAACTGGAGAGATTTTTAAATTTTTTTTTTTTGTAAATGGATGTTGAACTTTATGTAAATGTTTGCTACATCTATTGATATGATCATAAGTTTTTTACTCTTCATTTTGTAAATGTGGTATAAAACATTGATTGATTTGTAGATAGTGAAAAATTCTTGCATCCCTAGGATAAATACCTTTTTATCCAACATTTTGTCTTAATTGGTTTTAGGTTTCCTTGAATTTTAATAGAAACACATTATAAGATATATGGGTTGACTTTCCCAATATCTATCTATTTTATATAGAAAGGTTCTCAGTCCCTCAGTCATGACTGACTCTTTGCAACCTCATGGACTGTAGCCTGCCATGCTCCACTGTCCATGAGGATTCTATAGGCCAGAATACTTAAGTGGGTTGACTTGCCCTCCTCTGAGGGATCTTCCCAACTTAGGGATTGAACCCATATCTCCCACACTGCAGGCAGAATCTTTGCAGTATGAGCCACAAGGGAAGCCCAATATATATAGAAATATATAGAAATAATACAGGCTAAATAATTGAAATTAACTCAAGGGATTATGAGTTAATTATGATTAACTCAAGGTCTACTCTTCTTACAGTGTGTTCAAGATGGTGAGTTATTTCTGGTTATTTTATTCATTAATTTTACATGTCATTAGGTATATTTCACTCACCTAGAGCCAGGTATCCTGGAATGTGAAGTCAAGTGGGCCTTAGGAAGCGTCACTACAAACAAAGCTAGAGGAGGTGTCGGAATTCCAGTTGACTATTTTAAATCCTAAATGATGATTGTGTGAAAGTGTTGAACTCAGTATACCAGCAAATTTGGAAAACGCAACAGTGGCCACAGGACTGGAAAAACTGTTTTCATTACAATCCCAAAGAAAGGCAAAGTCAAAGAATGCTTAAACTATCACACAACTGCACTCATCTCACACGCTAGCAAAGTAAAGCTCAAAATTCTACAAGCCAGGCTTCAAGAGTATGTGAAGCGTGAACCTCCAGATGTTCAAGCTGGATTTAGAAAATGCAGAGTGACCAGAGATCAAATTGCCAACATCTGTTGGATCATCAAAAAGGCAAGAGAATTTCAGAGAGACATCTACTTCTACTTTATTGACTATGCCAAAGCTTTTCACTGTGTACATCACAACAAACGTTGAAAAATTCTTCAAGAGATGGGAATACCAGACGACCGGACCTGCCTCCTGAGAAATCTGTAGCAGGTCAAGAAGCAACAGTTAGAACTGGACATAGAATAACAGACTGGTTCCAAATCAGTAAAGGAGTACATCAAGGCTGTATACTGTCACCCTGCTTATTTAACATATATGCAGAGTTCAGTTCAGTTCAGTAGCTCAATCATGTCCAATTCTTTGCCACCCAATGAACCGCAGCACGCCAGGCCTCCTGTCCATCACCAACTCCTGAATTCCACCCAAACCCATGTCCACTGAATCCGTGAAGCCATCAAATCATCTCATCCTCTGTCATCCCCTTCTCCTCCTGCCCTCAATCTTTCCCAGCATCAGGGTCTTCAAATGAGTCAGCTCTCTGCATTAAGTGGCCAGAGTATTGGAGTTTCAGCTTCAACATCAGTCCTTCCAATGAACACTCAGGACTGATCTCCTTTAGGATGGACTGGTTGGGTCTCCTTGCAGTCCAAAGGATTCTCAAGAGTTTTCTCCAACACCACAGTTCAAAAGTATCAATTCTTCAGTGCTCAGCCTTCTTTATAGTCCAACTGTCACATCCATACATGACCACTGGAAAAACCATAGCCTTGACTAGACGGAACTTTGTGGACAAAATAGTGTCTCTGCTTTTTAAAATGCTGTCTAGGTTGCTCATAACTTTCCTTCCAAGGAGTAAGCATCTTTTAATTCCATGGCTGCAGTCACCATCTGCAGTGATTTTGGAGCCCCCCAGAATAAAGTCTGCCACTGTTTTCCCATTTATTTGCATGAAATGATGGGACCGGATGCCATGATCTTAGTTTTCTGAATGTTGAGCTTTCGGCAAACTTTTTCACTCTCCTCTTTCACTTTCATCAAAAGTCTCTTTAGTTCTTCTTCACTTTCTGCCATAAGGGTGGTGTCATCTGCATATCTGAGGTTATTGATATTTCTCCTGGTAATCTTGATTCCAGCTTGTGCTTCCTCCAGCCCAGCATTTCTCATGATGTACTCTGCATATAAGTTAAATAAGCAGGGTGACAATATACAGCCTTGACGTACTCCTTTTCCTATTTGGAACCAGTCTGTTGTTCCATGTCCAGTTCTAACTGGTGCTTCCTGACCTGCATACAGGTTTCTTAAGAGGCAGGTCATGTGGTCTATTATTCCCATCTCTTTCAGAATTTTTCACAGTTTATTGTGATCTACACAGTCAAAGGCTTTGGCATAGTCAATAAAGCAGAAATAGATGTTCTTCTGCAACTCTCTTGCTTTTTTGATGATCCAGCAGATGTTGGCAATTTGATCTTTGGTTCCTCTGCCTTTTCTAAAACCAGCTTGAACATCTGGAAGTTCACAGTTCACATATTGCTAAAGCCTGGCTTGGAGAATTTTAAGCATTACTTTACATCAAGAGAAATTTCTGACTGGACGAAGCACAAGCTGGAATGAATATTGCCAGCAGAAATATCAATAACCTCAGATATGCACATGACACCACATTTATGGCAGAAATTCGAGAACTAAAGAAACTCTTAATGAAAGTGAAAGAAGAGAGCAAAAAGTTGGCTTTAAACTCAACATTCAGAAAACTAAGATCATGGCATCTGGTCCCATCACTTTTTGACAAATTGATTGAGAAACTGTGGAAACAGCAACAGACTTTGCTTTTGTGGGGTCCAAAATCACTGTGGATGGAGGAGACTGCAGCCATGAAATGAACAGACACTTGTTTCTTTTAAGAAAAGCTATAACAAACCAAAACAGAATATTAAAAAGCAGAGACATTGCTTTTCCAAGAAAGGTCTGTTTAGTTAAAACTATGGATTTTCCAGTAGTCATGTATGGATGTGAGAGTCAGAGTATAAAGAAAGTTGAGCGCTGAAAAATTAATGCTTTTGAACTATGGTGTTGGAGAAGACTCTTGAGAGTTTCTTGTACAGCAAGGGGATCCAACCAGTGAATCCTAAAGGAAATCAATCCTGAATATTCCAAGGATTGGTGCTGAAGCTGAGACTCCAATACTTTGGCTACCTGATGCAAATAAATGACTCGTTCGGATTGAAGATGGGAAGAGAAGAGGACGACAGAAAAGATGGTTGCATGGCATCACTGACTCAATGGACATGAGTTCGAGTGAACTTTGGGAGTTGGTGATGGACAGGGAGGCCTGGTGTGCTGCAGTCCATGGGGTCGAAGAGAGTTGGACACGACTGAGAAAGTGAACTGAACTTAAATGAAGTACATTTCATTTATTCTCGCATCCCATTAAATGCGAAAAAAGATTAGCTTAAGCTTTTTGTGCATTTTCTTTAGTCAGAAATGTTTTAATTGGAGATCAAAGGAGAAAACCAAGATATTACTACCAGGAAAACAACATAATTCAGTACTTATTTCTACCTATCCATGTAAGACTATGAAATAGAGTTTTTTCCCATAACCATCAAAATAGTTTTATGACAAAAATCAGTATTTAAGAATACTTTTAGAATAAGCTTGTCAACTTCAACTTTATGTATTCCAGGAAAAATACAAATGCATATTTAGAACAAAAGCACATGCTATTCTACTTGACACTTTGATTCTGATGTATATTTTTGTTTACCTCGTTTTTGTAGTTCAGAGAAGTAGGGACATATTATTTTCTGATGAAGATCAGCATTAGTACCATTATTTTTTCAGCCAAAAAAATAATAACAGAAAATGGTTAACATTGCTATTAAGGGTTACTTTTTTTTTTTTTTTTTTTTCTTTCAAGATGTAAAGACTTCCATCACCTTTGGTAATCTTTGTCTTTGTAAAGTTACTAAATGTGTCTTTTTATCTATGGAGATATAAAGCATATGCTCTTGTTTGAATCAGAGTTATTGTATAAAACAGAGGTCTATATAAGTAAAAAGTAGTTTCTTGAGTTTGAAGATAATTTTTCATGCTGAGATGTTAGATATTTCTCTTAGTATCATGAATTATTGTGTATCTGGGTATCATATATTTACATGAGAAATGCCAACCATTCCTAATGTAATATACAAGATTTACTGGCACAAACCTTTGAGGAAAACCTATACAGATTGAAGTTCAAGATAAGAAGAGATTCAGTAAATTCTGCATAGAAAGGAGAAAAGTTCTGATTTTTAAATAATGGAACCATTGGGAGATTAAACTTCTATTGTGGACACTGGCTCTTACTGGCTTTGAATATATGATTTCCCAGTCATTGAAGCTTTAAGGAACTTGAAGCAGAAAGGAAATATATGGTGATATAACATGAGGGATAGCATATATACTAATACAAGAGTATCTTCATGAAATTCTTCTGAAAATAGTGAATTTGTGAATAAGGGAGTTTCTAATAGGGATGTAAGAAGAATCTTAAAAGTATCAGTATGGATATTGCACAGTAATAAGAGTAAGGAGTAAGAAGATTTTGAAATATTTTGATAAGAACAGATATAGACGAACTTGCATAGAAAAAAAAAATTTTTTTAGTTTTTTATTTTTTTAATTTTAAAATCTTTAATTCTTACATGTGTTCCCAAACATGAACCCGCCTCCCACCTCCCTCCCGATAACATCTCTGTGGGTCATCCCCATGCACCAGCCCCAAGCATGCTGTATCCTGCGTCAGACATAGACTGGCGATTCAATTCTTACATGATAGTATACATGTTACAATGCCATTCTCCCAAATCATCCCAACCTCTCCCTCTCCCTCTGAGTCCAAAAGTCCGTTATACACATCTGTGTCTTTTTTCCTGTCTTGCATACAGGGTCGTCATTGCCATCTTTCTAAATTCCATATATATGTGTTAGTATACTGTATTGGTGTTTTTCTTTCTGGCTTACTTCACTCTGTATGATCGGCTCCAGTTTCATCCATCTCATCAGAACTGATTCAAATGAATTCTTTTTAACGGCTGAGTAATACTCTGTTGTGTATATGTACCACAGCTTTCTTATCCATTCATCTGCTGATGGACATCTAGGTTGTTTCCATGTCCTGGCTATGATAAACAGTGCTGCGATGAACATTGGGGTACATGTGTCTCTTTCAATTCTGGTTTCCTCGGTGTGTATGCCCAGCAGTGGGATTGCTGGGTCATAAGGCAGTTCTATTTGCAATTTTTTAAGGAATCTCCACACTGTTCTCCATAGTGGCTGTACTAGTTTGCATTCCCACCAACAGTGTAGGAGGGTTCCCTTTTCTCCACACCCTCTCCAGCATTTGTTGCTTGCAGATTTTTGGATCGCAGCCATTCTGACTGGTGTGAAGTGGTACCTCATTGTGGTTTTGATTTGCATTTCTCTAATAATGAGTGATGTTGAGCATCTTTTCATGTGTTTGTTAGCCATCCGTATGTCTTCTTTGGAGAAATGTCTATTTAGTTCTTTGGCCCATTTTTTGATTGGGTCGTTTATTTTTCTGGAATTGAGCTGCATAAGTTGCTTGTATATTTTTGAGATTAGTTGTTTGTCAGTTGCTTCATTTGCTATTATTTTCTCCCATTCAGAAGGCTGTCTTTTCACCTTGCTATTTTCCTTTGTTGTGCAGAAGCTTTTAATTTTAATTAGATCCCATTTGTTTATTTTTGCTTTTATTTCCAGAATTCTGGGAGGTGGATCATAGAGGATCCTGCTGTGATTTATGTCGGAGAGTGTTTTGCCTATGTTCTCCTCTAGGAGTTTGATAGTTTCTGGTGTTACATTCAGATCTTTAATCCATTTTGAGTTTATTTTTGTGTGCGGTGTTAGAAAGTGATCTAGTTTCATTCTTTTACAAATGGTTGACCAGTTTTCCCAGCACCACTTGTTAAAGAGATTGTCTTTACTCCAATGTATATTCTTGCCTCCTTTGTCAAAGATAAGGTGTCCATATGTGTGTGGATTTATCTCTGGGCTTTCTATTTTGTTCCATTGATCTATATGTCTGTCTTTGTGCCAGTACCATACTGTTTTGATGACTGTGGCTTTGTAGTAGAGCCTGAAGTCAGGCAAGTTGATTCCTCCAGTTCCAGTCTTATTTCTCAAGACTGCTTTGGCAATTCGAGGTTTTTTGTATTTCCATACAAATCTTGAAATTATTTGTTCTAGTTCTGTGAAAAATATGGCTGGTAGCTTGATAGGGATTGCATTGAATTTGTAAATTGCTTTGGGTGGTATACTCATTTTCACTATATTGATTCTTCCAATCCATGAACAAGGTATATTTCTCCATCTATTAGTGTCCTCTTTGATTTCTTTCATCAGTGTTTTATAGTTTTCTATATATAGGTCTTTAGTTTCTTTAGGTAGATATATTCCTAAGTATTTTATTCTTTTCGTTGCAATGGTGAATGGAATTGTTTCCTTAATTTATTTTTCTACTTTCTCATTATTAGTGTATAGGAATGCAAGATTCTAGACCTGTTTCTTATGGTTATCACAATATAACAATGTCTTTGCTGATGTCATTAATTTCACATTAAAGTAAGGAGAAAATTTATATGTCCCCTCGTGTTATATTTTCACATGTTAGTAAAGTAATGCTCAAAATTCTCCAAGCCAGGCTTCAGCAATACATGAACCGTGAACTCCCTGATGTTCAAGCTGGTTTTAGAAAAGGCAGAGGAACCAGAGATCAAATTGCCAACATCTGCTGGATCATAGAAAAAGCAAGAGATTTCCAGAAAAACATCTATTTCTGCTTTATTGACTATGCCAAAGCCTTTGACTGTGTGGATCACAAAAAACTGTGGAAAATTCTGAGGGAGATGGGAATACCAAACCACCTGACCTACCTCTTGAGAAATCTGTATGCAGGTCAGGAAGCAACAGTTAGAACTGGACATGGAACAACAGACTGGTTCCAAATAGGAAACGGAGTACGTCAAGGCTGTATATTGTCACCCTGCTTATTTAACTTATATGCACAGTACATCATGAGAAACGCTGGACTGGAAGAAACACAAGCTGGAATCAAGATTTCCAGGAGAAATATCAATAACCTCAGATATGCAGATGACACCACCCTTATGGCAGAAAGTGAGGAGGAACTAAAAAGCCTCTTGATGAAAGTGAAAGAGGAGAGTGCAAAAGCCTGCTTAAAGTTCAACATTCAGAAAACGAATATCATGCCATCTGATCCCAACACTTCATGGCAAATAGATGAGGAAACTGTGGAAACAGTGGCAAACTTTATTTTGGGGAGCTCCAAAATCACTGCAGATGGTGACTACAGCCATGAAATTAAAAGACACTATTCCTTGGAAGAAAAATTATGACCAACCTAGATAGTATATTCAAAAGCAGAGACATTACTTTGCCGACTAACGTCCATCTAGTCAAGGCTATGGTTTTTCGAGTGGTCATGTATGGATGTGAGAATTGGACTGTGAAGAAGGCCGAGCACAGAAGAATTGATGCTTTTGAACTATGGTGTTGGAGAAGACTCTTGAGAGTCCCTTGGACTGCAAGAAGATCCAACCAGTCCATTCTGAAGGAGGTCAGCCCTGGGATTTCTTTAGAAGGAATGATGCTAAAGCTGAAACTCCAGTACTTTGACCACCTCATGTGAAGAGTTGACCACCTCATGCTGGGAGGGATTGGGGGCAGGAGGAGAAGGGGACGACAGAGGATGAGATGGCTGGATGGCATCACTGACTCAATGGGCATGAATGAGTGAACTCCGGGAATTGGTGATGGACTGGGAGGCCTGGCATGCTGCGATTCATGGGGTTGCAAAGAGTCAGACACGACTGAGTGACTAAACTAAACTAAACTAATACTAATATGCTACTGGAGAAGAGTGGAGAAATAACTCCAGGAAGAATGAAGAGATGGAGCCAAAGCAAAAACAATGCAGAGTTGTGGATGTGACTGGTGATGGAAATAAAGTCCAATGCCTAAAGAACAATACTGCATAGGAACCTGAAATGTTTGGTCCTACCACTTCATGGCAAATAGATGGGGGGACAGTGAAAACAGTTATAGACTTCATTTTCTTGAGCAACAAAATCACTACAGATGGTGATTGTAGTCATGAAGTAAAAAAATGGTTGCTTCTTGTAAGAAAGCTTATAACCAACCTAGACAGCATATTAAAAAGCAGAGACATTGTTTTGCCAACAAAGGTCCATCTAGTCAAAGCTATGTTTTGTTTTGTTTTGTTTTTCCAGTAGTCATGTATGGATGTGAGAGTTGGACTATAAAGAAAGCTTAGCATCAAAAATTGATGTTTTTGAACTGTGGTATTTCCACTCATGCAGTATCACACAATTGAATTTATTTTCCCTTACAAATTGGCCTTTAGTTTTGTTTTGTTTTTTCTTTAACATGAAAGAAATGAAATTATTTTAGGAATATTAGTTCTAATTTTGCCTGGAATCACTATCTTAGAGTGCATTGGTATAAACACACATGTTCACACCCACATTTTACCAGTAAATCAGATGAGAACTACTGATGGACTATTTTTTTTTTTAATTTTTATTTTTACTTTATTTTACTTTACAATACTGTATTGGTTTTGCCGTACATTGACATGAATCCACCACAAGTGTACATGCGATCCCAAACATGAACCCTCCCACCTCCCTCCCCACATGTTCCAGACGGTGGAGAACACCTAAGGAACTGGTTACTGGCAGGATTTGTCTCTCTCATTTTCATTTCTCTCTCTTATCCTCCTGGCCACCTCTGTCTACTTCCTCCCTCTCCTCTTCCCTGTATAACTTCGTAAATACCTCTGAGTGGTCCAGACTATGGAGCACACATAAGGAAGTGACTACTGGCTAGCTTGCTCTCTCCTCTTTTGATCTCACCGCATCTCATTCCAGTCACCTCTAACTACCCCCTTCCTCTTCTCTCCTCCATGGAACTCGGTGAACCTCTCTGGGTGTCCCTCAATGTGGAGAAACTTCTCATCTTTAACCTAGATGTTTTATCATTGGTGCTGTATAGATGGAGAAATCTAGAGGCTACTGTAAAAATAAAACTGAAAACCTGATGGACTATTTCATAGTGGATCGGTAATATGAATTGGCACTTAATAGCTAAAATGGCAGAGACCTTGGAGATATGTAGACCGACCTGTAATTTCACATCTGGCAAAATGGAGAGCCACAGAACTCAAGATGTTTGCCTGAATCAAGCAGTTTGTTAAATGAAAAAAATAAAATATACACACTTAGCATCTATTTACATGAACTTTATAACATTTAAATCTCAAAGCTTCTCCATAAAGAAGACATTAATATAAATGACTGACTTAAATCTTAGGAGGTATTACCCAGTGACTGAGCAATAAAGAATCCACCTGCAATAAAGGAGGTGCAAGAGACACCAGTTCTATCCCTGGGTTGGGAAGATCCCATGGAGGAGGGCATGGCAACCCACTCCAGTATTCTTGCCTGGGAAATGCCATCAACGGAGGAGCCTTGTAGGCTGCAGTCCATAGGATCTCAGAGTCAGATGCGACTGAAGTGACTGAGCCCATGTATGCAAGCACAAATCTTAGGAACATAATTCTCAAAGTGATTTAAGTATTGTGCCATGGTTCCCACATTAGTAAATACCAAGTTTTGGTTAATTCATATTTTCAAGGTAACATGCTGGAGTCTTGACTTGAATGAGTCTTGAGAGTCCCTTGGACTGCAAAGATATAAAACCAGTCAATCCTCAAAGAAATCAGTCCTGAATATTCATTGGCAGGACTGATGCTGAAGGTGAAACTCCAATAATCTGGCCACCTGATGCGAAAAACTGACTCATTGGAAAGACCGTAATACTGTAAGATCGAAAGTGGGAGGAGAAGGGGATGACAAGGGATATGATTGGATGGCATCACCAACTCGAAGGACATAAGTCTGACCAAGTTCTGGGATTTGGCGATCGACAGGGAAGCCTGGTGTGCTGCAGTCCATGGGGTCCCAAAGAGTCGAACATGACTGAGTGAATGAACTGAACTGATCACAGAAATAAGTAATATATCGTCTCTACATTTAATGAGTTTCTAAGGATAAAAGATAAATAGATCATCATTTTATTACCATTTTAGCACACTTCCATTTATACATGTCAAAGTAGTTTGATGTTTAATAAACATGTTGTTGATAAAAGGCTATCATAGTCAAGTTCTATAAAAAAGAGACAGCATTTATTTGACGATCAAATCTTATGTATTTACCCATATATTTAAATGAAAAGTGATATGACCAGAGAAATAAGGTGATGAAAAATGGTGATACACTTGATATGAGGGTTTTTAAAGACAGTATTTAAAATAATGTCAAGTGAGATTCTTAGAGACTCATTCAAGTGTTTTAGAATTGACTTATTCAAGTCTCTTAGACTCATTCAAGGTTCTTAGAGACTCATTCAAATCAAGACTCCATTCACATTACCTTGAAAATATGAATTAACCAGAACTTGGTATTTACTAATGGGAGACCCATGGCACAATACTTAAATCACTTTGAGAATTATGTTCCTAAGATTTGTGTATGCATGCATGGGCTCAGTCACTTCAGTAGCATCTGACTCTGAGATCCTATGGACTGCAGCCTACAAGGCTCCTCTGTTGATGGCATTTCCCCGGCAGGAATACCAGAGTGGGTTGCCATGCCCTCCTCCATGGGATCTTCCCAACCCAAGGATAGAACTGGTGTCTCTTGTATCTCCTTTATTGCAGGTGGATTCTTTATTGCTTAGTCACTGGGGAAGACCTCCTAAGATTTAACTCGGTCATTTATATTAATGTCCTCTTTATGGAGATGCTTTGAGATTTAAATGTTATAAAGTTCATGTAAATAGATGCTAAGTGTGTATATTTTATTTTTTTCATTTAACAAACTGCTTGATTCAGGCAAACATCTTGAGTTCCGTGGCTCTCCATTTTGCCAGATGTGAAATTATAAGTTGGTCTACATATCTCCAAGGTCTCTGCCATTTTAGCTATTAAGTGCCAATTCATATTACCTATCCACCATGAAATAGTCCATCAGTAGTTCTCATCTGATTTACTGGTAAAATGTGTGTGTGAACATGTGTGTTTAACCCAATGCATTTTAAGATAGTAATTCCAGGCAAAATTAGAACTAATATTCCTAAAATAATTTCATTTCTTTCATGTTAAAGAAAAAAAAACAAAAACTAAAGGGCAATTTGTAAGGGAAAATAAATTCAATTGTGTGATGTTGCATGAATGGAAGTTCCTGGAAAATATTTTCTTATTATTGAATTGCATTAATGTTTCATTTAGAAATCAAAACCATTATCCTAGGCTATTAGTATTAGATCCTCAAAGAAGCAGATGCCAAGAAAGGATTGAATGGTCAAGAAAGTTTATTAGGAGAGGTACATGTTTGAAAGAGACTAGGAACTAGGGACAGTGCCTTCAGATCACACAGTGAAATTCTGACCCCAAATAAGGAAGAGAAACCAAAAAAAAAAAAAAAAAAAAAGAATTGTAGATTACCTTTCTATCAAAGATTCTTCAAAGATAGGAATTCCTTTAGTCAAATTTTGTTTACAAAGTAGTCTTTAGTCTCCTAGAATGTGTCTGTTTGGGGATCTTCATTGAATTCCATTATGGGAGTTGTGGTCTTAGTAATGGCATAGAAATGGATTTTCAAGGGATAAACTACGACCCTTGATTAACTATACTTCTTATAAGAGGTCTGTGACTGTTCTCAGATGGTTGCTGTGCCTGTTGTTACTGCTTTCCTGGACTCTCTTATTGGTGGCAAGATGCTCCTGGGATTTAAGAACAATGATGTGGTGAGAGACTAGGCAGTATCACTCCAGATCATGAAAACTCACTAGACTTTTGTGAAAACTCATTTTATCCATTGATATCATGGGAGTAAGCTACATGACCTCAAACTTTATTCAAGGGACTGGAACTTTCTCTGAAAGTTTCTATAGATATTATTTCAAACATCCCTAATAACACTTAACGTATCCTCTGACTATAGCAGCCCAAATTTAAAAAACAAAAAAATCAAAACTAGCTTCCCTGCCTTTTGACTAGCCCTCCATTTCACTTTAACAATGGCTCAACATATTTTATATGACTCTGGATATTCTTTTTATAAATTTTTTAATGTTATGTCATTTCTCTTATTTGCAAACTTCAGTCACTATCCAAGAAATCCTACACTAAATTCAGCAACTATCAATTGTCAGACACTGTAATAGGAATAGTTCCTAAAAGATACATGAGGTAAAATGTCAGCATTGCAATGTTTCCCTCTGCCTTTACTATACAGATTTACCAAGTACCTTTAGACTTTTTATTTTTGATTTTTTCCTAAATCATAGTGTTTTAGAAATAGCATATTTTGCCATTAATGTCCTGGGTCTTTGTAACAGATTGTGTTCAAAGACAGCAAAATATTTGACATAATTGGAATAAAAATATTTAGAGCATTTGGACAGTTTATTAGACTTACAGTCAAGTATGATTTATTATTTTAATAATGTGATACAGGGTATCCATAAGAGTAGCCTGATTTTTTAATGGAAATTTTCTATTGTCAATTTGTTTTAATTATCAGTAGAATATATTCTAGACAGTATTTATAAGAGATATTATGACCTATAGTCTAGGTACTGAAGAGAAGGCATAAATAGTAAAATATAATGGAATAAAACTATATAAATACATACATATATATATATATATATATATATATATATATATATATACATACATACACGTATATATAGGATGTTCCATGAGGCATGTGAGATCTTTCTTCTCTCACAAGGAATCGAACCCCGTCCCCTTGCCCTTGGAAGCATGGACCACCAGGGAAGTCCCCAGTGCAATTTTTTCTTTACTCTGATCCTTAATTTCTTCTTACTGTGGTATTTGGACTTTGGGAATGGCATTACTATTAAACAATTAGATTTGAAATCCATGCAAATATCTTTCAAACCTTATTTATTAATATTTGTAAAACAATATATATGCACAGTGACTTGGCAAGATTGCTAAAGCAAAAATATAACTAAAAGAGAATAGTACTAGCTAATTCATTACAGCAATCTCAATAAGTCAGAATCATTCAACTCAATTTCTTAGTAACCTGATATCAGATCAAATTTCACAATATAATGAAAATAACTACTTATCACACATTTTAAAACTGATAGCTTTTAGGTTGTATGAAATATATCATATAAATTTCAGAAAAACACAATACAAGATCAATTAAAATACTTAATAGTGGCATAAACCATTCATGTGCTTCTAAAAACCAAGCCAAAAATAGAATACACATATAAAAATGAACCCTTTAAATATATACTTCCATGAAAAATTAAATATAAACTATATTAAAAATGAATGCACAGTTGGTTCAATTTATTTCAACCTTGCACATTGATTTCTATTAACTTTCCTTTTCCTCCTGTCTCCTCAGTGGTGCTTGTTTTCATGGGTGGTTTATAATTCATCATTATAATCAGTGAAGCATATGGCTTCTTTTACATGCACAAAATGAAATGCATGTTTGGGGACTACATAACTAAATATGAGCCTCTCCTTACTATCAGAGTATTATTTTCAGAAATCTCTGTGAGGCTGAAGCTATAACCACATCTCTCATAGATCATCAATGCTGTCAAATACATTTAGGAAGACAGTCAAATGGGCATAGGCAATTTCAGCAGCATAGACAGAGTTTTGTCTGCATTTTTAACTACTAGAAAAAAAACTGCAGGATATTATAGTAGTGAAGAAAACACCAATGTATTATATTCATTATTTTCTCACATTTCTGGCTTAAACATGCCACATAGAAGAAGTATGGTTCTACACTCTTCATCTTGAAATCATCAGTGTAGGAAAGATATTAAAAGGACCTATGAAAAGAATAAGTATTGCATATTGAATATGTTAATATTCCTAACTCAGTGATGAATACAAAAGACATGCATAAAGGAAATAATTCTCTGAAGGTGTATATGAAATCAGAGACAAAGTGACATAAGGCAAGTCCAAGCAAAACTGGGACATGAATCATAATTTTGCTATAAAATAAAATGAAGTAATAATGTGTGTGTTCAGTCAGGTCTGACTCTCTTGTGATCCCATGGACTGTAGACCACCCGGCTCCTCTGTCCATGGGATTTTCTGAGCAAAAATACTGAAATGGGCTGTCATTTCCTCCTCCAGGAGCTCTTCCCAACATAGTGATTGAACCCAGGTCTCTTGTATCTCCTGCATTGGCAGGCGGATTCTTTACCACTGGCACCACCTGGGAATCCAAGTAGAAGACAAATCATTAAATGTAAAAACAAAAGGCATTTTCTAAAGTTAATCCAAATTAAAATACAGTAAACTGAGTCACAGTATATAGGAACAACTTTTAAGAAATTATGAAAAAGAAATAAGAATATGCAGGTGGTTAGTTTTATTTTTTTAATTGAGGTGTATTTTACATGGCATGAAATTGTTTTTTTATGTTCATAATTCAATGAGTTTTCATAAATGCAAACAGCCATGTAACCACCAGGGCAAACAAGATATAGAACAGTTCAAACAATCACTTCTACCCCTAAACCCCACCCACCAAACCTTCATGCTCCTCTGTAGTCAACCCTTCCCCATTACCACAGTTCCAGGCAGTCATTGATCAATTTTCTGTCTCTATAATTTTGCCTTTTCTTGAATATCAGATCAATGAAATCATACAGTATGTGGCCTTAAAAGTTGAGTGTTCTTTCACTTAGGATAGGTTATGTCTCTAGATTCACCCACACTGTTGCCTATATTGTTGTTCTCTAGTTACCACTGGAGACACTAATCTCATACAAATGGATCCCATCAATTTGCCCAGAGATTCCTATTCTGTAGGTTGAATATAGAGTCTCAGATTATTTGATGCAAGAAGGGCTTGGAACATACTGTGAGAGGCCCTGAAACAGGCAAAAGGAAATTCCCTCAGAATTAAACTTCCCAAGAAGACCATTCACAGGTATAATTATAGGGGTAGAGACTTAAGCCTCCTGACACTCTGTTCATTCCCAAGGCAGAACTTTGAGGGGGCATGAATCTTAGTTTTATTGAGAAAGGTTACATGTACTCATCAGACACCCCACTATAGAAAGAACAGTATATTATTAAATCACAGATCTCAAATTTGGAAAAATATGATCATCTCTTTAGAAAGGCAGTGTTCTTTGTTACCAGCAATAGGAATACCTGTAAGTAGACAAGTAAAGGAGGTGCATTAGAATTATTTTGTTTGTAATAAATGAGCTAACCAAAAATAATTTATCAGCTCTTATATTTGGAATGTTCAGGATTACAACTGGCAGCAGAAGTGAATCTAGAGTTTCAAATGTTTCTCCTTTTTTTTTCTACCTCTTACTCTCCTTGTCCTATGTTATGGATTAAATTGTGAGCCCATCCCCAGAAGAAAGTGAATATGTTGGAGTCCTAACACACAGAATCTCAAAATGCAACATTATTCAGAAATAGAATTATTTCAGATGTAATAATAAGAGGTCATACTGAAGTAGAATGAGTTCATACTCATCCTATATGACTGATATCTTTATAAAAAGATGGCCATGTGGCAACATGAACACTGAGGGTACCATGAGATAAAGGCAGAGATTGGAGTCATGCAGCTGCAAGGGAAGGAATGAAGAATTATTAGAAAACTAGAAGATGGGAAGAAGAAAGGAAGGATTCTCCTAGAGGTTTCACAGAAAGCATAGCCTTGAAAAACACCTTGATTTCAGACTTCTAGCTTCCAGAAGAGTAAGAAAATAAATTTCTCTTGTTTTAAGCTCCCCTTTGTAGTACTTTGTTACAACAGTCCTAGGAAACTAATAAATCCCAATATAAAGAAACAGTTTTTCACTCCCTATGCTTGCTTTCAGGTATGACCTAAATCAAATCCCTTATGATTGTACAGTGGAAGTGAGAAAGAGATTTAAGGGCCTAGATCTGATAGATAGAGTGCCTGATGAACTATGGAATGAGGTTCATGACATTGTACAGGAGACAGGAATCAAGACCATCCCCATGGAAAAGAAATGCAAAAAAGCAAAATGGCTGTCTGGGGAGTCCTTACAAATAGCTGTGAAAAGAAGAGAGGTGAAAAGCAAAGGAGAAAAGGAAAGATATAAGCATCTGAATGCAGAGTTCCAAAGAATAGCAAGAAGAGATAAGAAAGCCTTCTTCAGTGATCAATGCAAAGAAATAGAGGAAAAGAACAAAATGGGAAAGACTAGAGATCTCTTCAAGAAAATTAGAGATACCAAGGGAACATTTCATGCAAAGATGGGCTCGATGAAGGACAGAAATGATATGGACCTAACAGAAGCAGTAGCTATTAAGAAGAGGTAGCAAGAATACACAGAAGAACTGTACAAAAAAGATCTTCACGACCTGGATAATCATGATGGTGTGATCACTGATCTAGAGCCAGACATCTTGGAATGTGAAGTCAAGTGGGCCTTAGAAAGCATCATTACGAACAAAGCTAGTGGAGGTGATGGAATTCGAGTTGAGCTCTTTCAAATCCTGAAAGATGATGCTGTGAAAGTGCTGCACTCAATATGCCAGCAAATTTGGAAAAGTCAGCAGTGGCCACAGGACTGGAAAAGGTCCGTTTTCATTCCAATTCCAAAGAAAGGCAATGCCAAAGAATGCTCAAACTACCGCACAATTGCACTCATCTCACATGCTAGTAAAGTAATGCTCAAAATTCCCCAAGCCAGGCTTCAGCAATACATGAACCATGAAATCCCTGATGTTCAAGCTGGTTTTAGAAAAGGCAGAGGAACCAGAGATCAAATTGCCAACGTCTTCTGGATCATGGAAAAACAAGAGAGTTCCAGAAAAACATCTACTTCTGCTTTATTGACTATGCAAAAGCCTTTGACTGTGTGGATCACAAAAAACTGGAAAATTCTGAGGGAGATGGGAATACCAGATAACCTGATCTGCCTCTTGAGAACTCTGTATGCAGGTGAGGAAGCAACAGTTAGAACTGGACATGGAACAACAGACTGGTTCCAAACAGGAAAAGGAGTCCATCGAGGCTGTATATTGTGACCCTGCATATTTAACTTATATGCAGAGTACATCATGAGAAACGCTGGACTGGATGAAACACAAGCTGGAATCAAGATTGCCGGGAGAAATATCAATAACCTCAAATATGCAGATGACACCACCCTTATGGCAGAAAGTGAAGAGGAACTAAAAAGCCTCTTGATGAAAGTGAAAGAGGAGAGCGAAAAAGTTGGCTTAAAGCTCAACATTCAGAAAACGAAGATCATGGCATCCGGTTCCATCACTTCACGGGAAATACATGGGGAAACAGTATAAACAGTGTCAGACTTTATTTGGGGGGGCTGAAAAATCACTGCAGATAGTGACTGCAGCCATGAAATTAAAAGACACTTACTCCTTGGAAGAAAAGTTATGATCAACCTAGATAGCATATTCAAAAGCAGAGACATTACTTTGTTGACTAAGGTCCGGCTAGTCAAGGCTATGGTTTTTCCAGTGGTCATGTATGGATGTGAGTCAGACTGTGAAGAAGGCTGAGCGCTCAAGAATTGATGCTTTTGAACTATGGTGTTGGAGGAGACTTTTGAGAGTCCCTTGGACTGCAAGGAGATCCAACCTGTCCATTCTGAAGGAGATCAGCCCTGGGATTTCTTTGGAGGGAATGATGCTAAAGCTGAAACTCCAGTACTTTGGCCACCTCATGGAAGAGTTGATTCATTGGAAAATAGTCTGATGCTGGGAGGGATTGGGGGCAGGAGGAGAAGGGGACGACCGAGGATGAGATGGCTGGATGGCATCACGGACTCGATGGACGTGAGTTTGAGTGAACTCCAGGAGATGGTGATGGACAGGGAGGCCTGGCATGCTGTGTTTCATGGGGTCACAAACAGTTGGACATGACTGAGTGACTGAACTGAACTGAACTGAACTGATGCTAGCTTTATTCTCATATAATGAAATTTGGTTTCCTTCTTAACCAAAAGGAAAGGGAACTCAGGCAGAATGTTCCAGATTTACATCACCTCCATTTTTTGTTGTTGTGGTGGTGGTACCCAGAACATATCATCTCTGTATATAAAGTTTAGGGAAAGATCTTGGATTAGCCAACCAATGTGATTGCTATTAGTATGGCTGGGATACTTGCTATCCTCTGTGACAAGAGGAGAGGAAGGTAGACTGATTTGCATGTCCTCCAGAACCACAGGGAGTAGATATGTGTACTGATGAGGGTATCTTTTGGAGGGGACTTTTGAAAAATTGCACTTTTGGCTCAGAAAGATTATTGAGCATTCGAAGTAGAGGTACATAGATGTTCAAGTTTATATTGATAGACATAAGCATACATAAACAGCAATAAAATAAATGCATTTTCACACAAATTTTAGAATGCTCTTCACACTGTTATACTGTTATCATATATCAAGAAAGTGGAAAATCAGATGTATCATTATCTACAATTGTAGATAAACCCAATTGAAGCATAAAATTAGGATCTTCTTTTACCCTGAGAGTAGAGTCTAGTGATGGATAAGCTTTGAAGTCAGAGAAACTTGGATTCGAGCTCTGCCTTGGTCATCTGTGTGATCTTCATGATTTATTCGCAAAGAGTCAGACACAACTGAGTGAATTTCACTTTACTTTTCCTTTCATTTGTGTATGTCAGAAGTCAGAGCACAGAAATGAGGGAACAAACTGAGGGAGAGGAATTTGCCACAGGTTTGGAATAATGAGAAAATACTACCAGAAACGCTGAAGTTAATGATATATAGCAGCTCTCCTAACTGTAGTTTAGTCGATTATGACTCAGATTGTTCTTGGTAGACCCACAGAGTTAAATTTTATAAAGGACAGTGGCACATCAGAGTAGGTCTCCTTATACAAGTTTAATGTCAGAAGCCATTGTAGAAATGGATTAAGTATTAAAAGCTTGTGTGCTCTACTGTCTTCCATGACCTCCCAACGTCTAAGAGGTAACAGGGTTCACTTTATCTTTTCTTACTACCCATGGGGCAATGTTCTGATGCCATGTGAATACAGAGGCAAAAGGTTAAGTAAAGCAAAATCTGTTTAAATCTCCAGAGAAAAATTCAGGTTTATAACCCCAAGACCTTTAATTCTGTATCTATGGAAATCTAAAGCTTCACCCTCTCTCTCTTTTTAATTTAAAGTGTCAACACATTTTCTATTTTCCCTCAACTCTAGATGATCCTACTGATTATAAGACAATAACAAGTCATACAATATTCATAGTTATGATAAAATCATAAATGTTAAGGTAACATATGTTCTTCACTCTTCATTTCCGTGTAAAGAAGTTATCCTCAAATAGCTTGTTCTGTCTCTCCTCCTACACAATTACTTTGAAATGTCAAAATGCCCCTTAAATCTATGTTGTTTTGCAAATTGCCTGGCTCAAAAACTGTTATAAATAAACAAAAAAATATTGACTAGAGATACTTACAATTTTAGTTCATAGCTCTAGTTTTTGTTTACATGTTAATTTTCTTAATTTGAGAGTACACTAGGAAAAGACATTATAAATTTGATCTTATCTATGAATATTCATGTTTAATTTTATATTAAAATTTTATTTAAATGTTTTGGGTGGATTTAAGATAGCCAATTGAGCCATTTATAGTTCCCCAATAAGAACTCAATTTTAATTCAAAGTAGGCACAAATTATGTAAGATTTATTCCTATAGATATTACAAATATATGCACTATAAAAAGGAAATCAGCTGTTTCTCACTTAAATCTTACTTTTCCTTAATTACATGATATCTTTCTTCGCCAATTTCTTTTACTTTTTGTCTCTTTGTCCTCGCTTATATAACTTCAAGTTTGGCACACACAAAAAGAGAACTTTAAAAAAAATAAGAATAAGAATAAGAATAGCATACATGTAAAGGCATGAGTTCTTAAACCAGGCTGACTGAAAATTTCAGCTCGAACACTTCTGGATGAATAAATTTAGCCAACTTTCCTAACTTTACTATGACTCAGTTTGTTTTGATAATTGAGTTAATATGTATTCACTTCAAAAAGTGTCTGAGATATAGTAAGTGTTAAATAAGTGGTAACTCTAATTTAGCAGGAATAAGGAATGTTTATCATCAAGAAATAGAAGGTAGACTTAATTTTGATAATTGCCATAATTAAAATGAAACATCAATTCACACACACAGCAATACATTTGCATAAATGATCACAGTAGCATCAATTGATTGCTAGAAAATAAAAATTAATTTAGAAATGTTTTGCATAAGTATATAAGAATGGTTTCCTGAATGTTACCAAAATAAAAGAGTCAATGAGATATCACTAACCACCCATCTAAAATGGCTATAATTATTACAATGGGCGGTATCAAGTATATGTTTTTGAAAATACCAGAACTGTGGCACACTGCTGGTAAGATTGTAAAATGATGCAAACACTTTGACAAACTGTTTTCCAGTTTCCATAAAGTTAATTCTCTCTTTATTACACAATACTGCAATTCTACTTCTAGGCATTCATCAAGATAAATATGTCCACAAAACAATTTGTACATGAAAATTCTTCAAATATTGACCCATAATAATCAAAAACTAGAAATAATGTAATACCCATAAATATTAGAATAGATAATTTAAGATGAATTTCTATAAAGCTATAATATATAAAATACTGATCCAGTCTGAATGAATATCAAAAACATTTTTCTGATGACAAAAATTCCTACAATTTCCTACAAATTCATAACATTTACATGAAATTATTAAACAGGTAAAAATCAATCAGAAAGAAGCTCATCAGTTGCCTGGCACCAGAGTGGGGAAATATATACTGGAAATAGGAGTGCATATATATTGGGGATAATGGAACAATCCTTTATTCTGATCATAGTGGTGATTATATATGGGTGTATGCATTTGACAAAATTCATTGACCTGTGCACTTTAAGCACAGTAGTATGAATAATTATCAGTTCAGTTCAGTTCAGTTGCTCAGTCGTGTCCGACTCTTTGCAACGCCATGAACTGCAGTGCACCAGGCCTCTCTGTTCATCACCAACTCCCGGAGTTCAAACTCACATCCATTGAGTTGGTGATGCCATCCAGTCATCTCATCCTTTCTCATCCACTTGTCCCCCTGCCCTCAATCCCTCCCAGCATCAGGGTGTTTTCCAATGAGTCAACTCTGTGCATGAGGTGGCAAAAGCACTGGAGTTTCATCTTTAGCATAATTCCTTCCAAAGAACACCCAGGACTGATCTTCAGAATGGACTGGTTGGATCTCCCTTGCAGTCCAAGAGACTCTAAAGAGTCTTCTCTAACACTACAGTTCCAAAGCATCAATTCTTTGGCACTCAGCTTTCTTCACAGTACAACTCTCACATCCATACATGACTACTGGAAAAACCGTAGCCTTGACTAGATGGACTTTTGTTGGCAAAGTAATGTCTCTGCTTTTGAATATGCTATATAGGTTGGTAATAACTTTCCTTCAGAGGAGTAAGTGTATTTTAATTTCATGGCTGTAATCACCATGTGCAGTGATTTTGGAGCCCCCCAAAATAAAGTGTGACATTGTTTCCACTGTTTCCCCATATATTTCCCATGAAGTGATTA
Organism: Budorcas taxicolor; assembly: GCF_023091745.1. Taxonomy (NCBI): domain Eukaryota; kingdom Metazoa; phylum Chordata; class Mammalia; order Artiodactyla; family Bovidae; genus Budorcas; species Budorcas taxicolor. The sequence goes on from NC_068910.1 coordinate 79,060,523, forward strand.
TAAAGCTCCATGAATGACAAAAAAAAGGGGGGGGGCCTAATACCTAATATTAAAGGTTAAGACAAACAAGACGTTACATTTTTTTGCTCTATTGTAGGCAAAAAAAATTTATGGTTTGGTAATAATGGTTCTAATTAAATAGATAAATCATATGTGAGACAAATTAGGAATACAAGCAGGGGGCTGCGACTGGCCTGCACACTAAGCGCAGGCGGCTGCAACCGGCCAGTGCACTGAGGGCAGTCGAGAGGAGCTACCGCTCATCCAAGGTCAGGGGCGGTGGCTGAGAGGTGCCACGCAGCGCCCAAGGCCAGGGGCAGAGGCCAAGAGGAGCCACCCCACACCCGAGGCCAGGGGCAGTGGCCTGGAGGAGCAACTGCATGCCCGAGGCCAGGGCCGGCGGCCAGGAGGATCAACCTCACATCCAAGGAATGGTGGCTGCCTGGGTGCATGAGGGCCTAGAGGAGCCATCCCACATTGAAGGTCACGAAGGGCGGTGGTGAGGAGACACCCCTCATCCAAGGTAAGGAGCAGCGGCTGCGCTTTGCTGGAGCAACTGTGAAGAGATACCCCACGCACAAGGTAAGAGAAACCCAAGTAAGATAGTGGGTGTTGCAAGAGGGCATCAGAGGGCAGACACACTGAAACCATATTCACAGAAAACAAGTCAATCTAATCACACTAGGACCACAGCCTTATCTAACTCAGTGAAACTAAGCCATGCCCATGGTGTAACCCAAGACGGGCAGGTCATGGTGGAGAGGTCTGACGGAATGTGGCCCACTGGAGAAGAGAACAGCAAACCGCTTCAGTATTCTTGCCTTGAGAATCCCATGAACACTATGAAAAGGCAAAATGATAGGATACTGAAAGAGGAACTCCCCAGGTCAGTAGGTGCCCAATACGCTACCGAAGATCAGTGGAGACATAACTCCAGAAAGAATGAAAGGATGGAGCCAAAGCAAAAACAATACCTAGTTGTGGAAGTGACTGGTGATAGAAGCAAGGTCCAATGCTGTGAAGAGCAATATTGCATAGGAACCTGGAGTCTCAGGTCCATGAATCAAGGCAAATTGGAAGTGGTCAAACAGGAGATGGCAAGAGTGAACATCGACATTCTAGGAATCAACAAACTAAGATGGACTGGAATGGGTGAATTTAACTCAGATGACCATTATATTTACTACTTCAGGCAGGTTTCCCTCAGAAGAAATGGAATAGCCATCATGGTCAACAAAAGAGTACAAGATGCAGTACTTGGATGCAATCTCAAAAACGACAGAATGATCTCTGTTCGTCTCCAAGGCAAACCATTCAATAAGACGGTAATCAAAGCATTTGCCAAAACCAGTAACACTGAAGAAGCTGAATTTGAACGGTTATATGAAGACCTACAAGACCTTTTAGAACTAACACCCAAAAAAGATGTCCTCTTCATTATAGGGGACTGGAATGAAAAAGTAGGAAGTCAAGAAACACCTGGAGTAACAGGCAAATTTGGCCTTGGAATGAGGAATGAAGCAGGGCAAAGACTAATAGAGTTTTGCCAAGAAAATGCACTGGTCATAGCAAACACCCACTTCCAACAACACAAGAGAAGACTCTACACATGGACATCACCAGATGGCCAACATGGAAATCAGATTGATTATATTCTTTGTAGCAAAAGATGAAGAAGCTCTATACAGTCAACAAAAACAAGACCAGGAGCTGACTGTTGCTCAGATCATGAACTCCTTATTACCAAATTGTCTGAATTCATGAGTCTTCAAATTGAAGAAAGTAGGGAAAACCGCTAGACCATTCAGGTATGACCTATATCAAATCCCTTATGATTATACAGAGGAAGTGAGAAAAAGATTTAAGGGCCTAGATCTGATAGAGTGCCTGATGAACTATGGAATGAGGTTCATGACATTGTACAGGAGACAGAGATCAAGACCATCCCCATGGAAAAGAAATGCAAAAAAGCAAAATGGCTGTCTGGGGAGTCCTTACAAATAGCTGTGAAAAAAAGAGAGGCGAAAAGCAAAGGAGAAAAGGAAAGATATAAGTGTCTGAATGCAGAGTTCCAAAGAATAGCAAGAAGAGATAAGAAAGCCTTCTTCAGTGATCAATGCAAAGAAATAGAGGAAAAGAACAGAATGGGAAAGACTAGAGATCTCTTCAAGAAAATGAGAGATACCAAGGGAAAATTTCATGCAAAGATGGGCTCAATAAAGGACAGAAATGGTATGGACCTAACAGAAGCAGAAGATATTAAGAAGAGGTGGCAAGAATACACAGAAGAACTGTACAAAAAAGATCTTCACGACCCAGATAATCATGATGGTGTGATCACTGATCTAGAGCTAGACATCCTGGAATGTGAAATCAAGTGGGCCTTAGAAAGCATCACTATGAACAAAGCTAGTGGAGGTGATGGAATTCGAGTTGAGCTCTTTCAAATCCTGAAAGATGATGCTGTGAAAGTGCTGCACTCAATATGCCAACAAATTTGGAAAACTCAGTGGTGACCACAGGACTGGAAAAGATCAGTTTTCATTCCAATCCCAATGAAAGGCAATGCCAAAGAATGCTCGAAACACCTCAGAATTGCACTCTTCTCACATGCTAGTAAAGTAATGCTCAAAATTCTCCAAGCCAGGCTTCAGTAATACATGGACCATGAATTTCCTGATGTTCAAGCTGGTTTTAGAAAAGGCAGAGCAACCAAAGATTAAATTGTCAACATCCTCTGGAACATGGAAAAAGCAAGAGAGTTCCAAGAAAACATCTACTTCTGCTTTGTTGACTATTCCAAAGCCTTTGAATGTGTGGATCACAATAAAGTGTGGAAAATTCTGAAAGAAATGGGAATACCAGACCACCTGACCCGCATCTTAAGAAATCTGTATTCAGGTCAGGAAGCAACAGTTAGAACTGGACATGGAACAATAGACTGATTCCAAATAGCAAAAGGAGTGAGTCAAGGCTGTATATCGTCACCCTGCTTATTTAACTTAAAAGCAGAGCACATCATGAGAAATGCTGGACTGGAAGAAACACAAGCTGGAATCAAGATTGCCGGGAGACATATCAATAACCTCAGATATGCAGATGACACCACCCTCATGGCAGAAAGTGAAGAGGAGTTAAAAGCTTCTTGATGAAAGTGAAAGAGGATCGTGAAAAAGTTGGCTTGAAGCTCAACATTTATAAAATGAAGATCATGGCATCTGGTCCCATCACTTCATGGGAAATAGATGGGGAAACTGTAAAAACAGTGGCAGACTTTATTTTGGGGGGCTCCAAAATCACTGCAGATGGTGACTGCAGCCATGAAATTAAAAGATGCTTACTCCTTGGAAGAAAATTATCACCAACTTAGATAGTATATTCAAAAGCAGAGACATTACTTTGCCGACTAAGTTCCGTCTGGTCAAGGCTATGGTTTTTCCTGTGGTCATATATGGATATGAGAGTTTGACTGTGAAGAAGGCTGAGTGCCGAAGAATTGATGCTTTTTAACTGTGGTGTTGGAGAAGACTCTTGAGAGTCCCTTGGACTGCAAGAAGATCCAACCAGTCCATTCTGAAGGAAATCAGTCCTGGGATTTCTTTGGAAGGAATGATGCTAAAGCTGAAACTCCAGTACTTTGGCCTCCTCACTCAAAGAGTTGACTCGTTGGAAAGGACTTTGATGCTGGGAGGGATTGGGGACAGGAGAAGGGGCGACAGAGGATGAGATGGCTGAATGGCATCACTGACTCAATGGACATGAGTCTGGGTGATTTCCGGGAGTTGGTGATGGACAGGGAGGCCTGGCGTGTTGTGATTCATGGGGTCGCAAAGAGTCGAACACGACTGAGCGACTCAACTGAACTGAAGTGAACTGAAGGTTTTCTTCATTTTATTAGTAAAAATCACCAGTTGCATAAGTGATTTCCAAGTATTTTTGAACCAATACAATACTTTCAATTATTGAGCTCCAATTAAAATAAATACATTTATATTAAAAAACTATGTTAGAAATTTTAGGAATTCTCCCACTTTATTTTCTCTTGATTTTCTCAGCTTCCAAAAAAGTATTACTTGTATTGATGACAGTTCTGAGATAACCACCCTGTGTTGAGCACAGTAATCATCTCTCGGTTGATGTTGCAGGATGCATCCTTTCTGTCTATGACGGAAGAATGATGACTGTATATCTCTGGCACTACGCCATTTCAAGTATATTGCAATTTTATTTTCAAATACTAACGAAATAGAAAGCAGATTATAACGTCTACTGAGAAAGCTAAGAAGTAAGGCAGTGAGTTAGCAATAGTGAGTAACTTCTGAGTGAAGAGAGGGACTTCTACTAGTCCCCTAAAATAGAACTACGTCCCCAGATGTTGCAGTGGTAAAGAATCTGCCTGCTACTGCAGGAGGCTTAAGAGTCATGGGTTCAATTCCTGGATTGGGAAGATCCCCTAGAGTAGGCAATGGCAACCCACCCCAGTATTTTTGCCTGGAAAATTCCATGGAAAGAGAAGTTTAGTGGGTTACAGTTCATGGGGTCACAATAAATAGGACATGACTGAACATACATATGCACAATACTGCATATTTCTGTTCTTTCCCCATATCCTGACCAAGCTGAGATCAAATATGAGCAAATATCAAGGCCAAAATATTACCCTTATTTTGGATAGACACAGGTATGAGGGTTTGAGTTGTTTAGCTGCTCAGTCATGTACAATTCTTTGCGAACCCATGGATTGCAGCACGTCAGGCTTCCCTGTCATTTACTACTTTGCAAAGTTTGCTAAAACTCATATCCATTGAGTTGATGATGTCATCCAACCATCTCTTCCTCTGTTACCCCCTTCTCCTTCTGCCTTCAGTCAACATCAGAATCTAGGTCTTTTCCAATGAGTTGATTCTTCACATCATGTGGCCAAAGTATTGGAGCTTCAGGTTTAGCATTAGCCCTTCCAATGAATATTCAGTGTTGATTTCCTTTTGGATTGACTGGTTTGATCTTGCAGCTGAAGCAACTCTCAAGAGTCTTCTCCAACACCAGAGTGCAAAAGCATCAATGCCATGGCCTTCAGACTTCTTTATGAGCCAATGTCAGGGAATGTTTAACAGGAGGATTCCTACATGCTGTTTCTCATAAATCCTCTGCTTATCAGCTTCTGCCAGAAGCCAGTAGAACTGCAGAGAGCTCTCAGGACTGAGGTCATTGTATGAGATAGGCTTGGGTCTCCTTTAGTAAACATTCTCTTTATGACAAAACTGCTTAGTCTCGCCCCCCTTTTCTTGAGATATGGACTGTCTCCTGACCTTGTGACCATCATCATCCCTTGTTCCCTTGGTAATGGTTACTGTACGTTTGGTTTTCTGATCTTTATCACTGACGAAAGAAATTTCTTGTACTACACACTATATATACTCACAGAAAATCATTAAAGCACATTTGCTCCATCAGAGCTTGGGTCCCCGTGTCTTTCTTTCTCCTTCTCTCTCTCTCTCCCCCCCTCCCTCTGGCTCTCTCTTTCATTTTCTTATCATCAACTCCAGATCAGCATGTCCCTGTCCATTAAAGGACCTCAAGAATCCAACTCTCACATTGGTACATGACTACTAGAAAAGCCATCAGTTCAGTTCAGTTGCTCAGTCATGTCTAATTCTTTGTGACCCAATGGACTGCAGCACACCAGGCTTCTCTGTGCATCACCAACTGCCCCATAGCTTTGACTATAAGGACTTTGTTGGCAAAGTGATGTCTCTGCTTTTTAATAGACAGTCTAGTTTTGTCATAGGTTTCCTTCCAAGGAGCAACTGTTCTTTAATTTAATGGCTGCAATCACCATCTGCAGTGATTTTGGAGACCAAGAAAATTAAGTCTCTCACTGTTTCCATTTTTCTCCATCTATTGTCATGAAGTGATCATGGATCCCATGATCATAGTTTATTGAAAGTTGAGTTTTAAGCCAGATTTTTCACTCTTCTCTTTCACTTTCATCAAGAGGCTCATTAGTTCCTCTTTGCTCGCTGCCATAAGGATGGTGTCATCTCCATATCTAAGGTTATTCATATTTTTCCTGGAAATTTTTATTCCAAATGTACTTCATCCAGCCGGAATTCTGCACAATGCACTCTGCATATAAGTTAAATAAGCAGGTGACAATATACAGCCTTGACGTACCCCTTTTCCTATTTGGAACCAGTCTGGTGTTCCATGTCCAGTTCTACTGATGCTTCCTGACCTGCATACAGGTTTCTCAAGAGGCAGGTCAGGTGGTCTGGTATTCCCATTTCTTTCAGAATTTTCCACAGTTTGTTGTGATCTGCACAGTCAAAGGCTTTAGCATAGTTAAGGAAGCAGAAGTCAGTGTTTTTCTGGAATTCTCTTCCTTTTTCTATGATAGAACAGATGTTGGTTATTTGATCTTGGGTTCTTCTGCATTTTCTAAATACAGCTTGTACATCTGGAAGTTCTTGATTTACATACTTTTTAACTTTCGCTTGAAGAGTTTTGAGCATTACCTTGCTAGCATATGAAATGAGTGCAGTTTTGTAGTAATTTGAATATTCTTTGGCATTGCCCTTCTTTGAGATTGGAATGAAAATTGCTTTTTTCCAGTGCTGTGGTCACTGATGAGTTTTCCAAATTTGTTGGCATATTGAGTGAAGCACTTTTACAGCACCATCTTTTAGAATTTGAAATAGCTCAGCTGGAATTCCATCACTTCCACTACCTTTGTTCATGCTTTGTTCAAAGCGTTACCTTTGTAATGCTTCCTAAGGCACATTTGACTTCTTATTCCGGGATGTCTAGCCCTAGGTGAGTGGTTATGGCATCTGGTCCCATCACTTCATGGCTAGTCTGCCAAAGTAAAAGCATCAGTTATTTTATTTCTTTCTGAATTTTCAAATCATGCATTTCTTTCCATCATGCAAGGAACAAATGAGAAGGAAAGTAGAAGGAAACACTAAGAGTGGTTAAATAGTATTCCTTCCATGGAGAATATTTTCATGTACCCCAGAAGATCCAGTCTGCAGCTTTGTTCCTCCTTTTGCATATTTCAAAAGGCTGAATTTATGGACAAATCCCACAGATTCATGACTTCTGAACCCAGTGGGTTCAGCTAATGGGAGACACTAGCAGGAGATAGGAGAAAGTACTCTTGCCTGGGAAATCCCATGGATGGAGGAGCCTAGTGGGCTGCAGTCCATGGTGTCTCAAGGAGTCAGACACAACTGAGCAACTTCACTTTCTCTTTTCACTTTCATGCACTGGAGAAGGAAATGGCAACCCATTCCATTGTTCTTGCCTGGAGAATCCCAGGGATGGGAGCCTGGTGGGCACCGTCTATGGGGTCGCACAGAGTTGGACACGACTGATGTGACTTAGCAGCAGCAGCAGCCAGTGATTTCAATTATCTCCAGAATCTAAAGCACCTGTCTCCTTTTCCAAAGCTCCAGTTTTTTGTTTGGATTAAACCATCTTTAACCTTTTGCCCTTATTTCCTATGCATAGTACATCTTTCATGGTTTGCCTTAAACTTGGCCATTTAGTTAAACAATTCATGATTGCCTATTAGAGCAATCTGGATGTGTTGTTGTTGTTTTGACATCTACGATATTAAAATAGCCATTTGTTGCCAGTCTTCCTCATTACAGCAGAATCAATTCCTAATATTCTTATCCTCTTAGGATCCTCTTATTTATATGACAGAAAAATTTTAGATATGCCTACAATTAACAGACACAATAGAAAGTTGGATGTTTGACAGAACATAATGATATGAAAATAGAGAGTTGGTTTTAATATGAGTAGTTTAGTAAGTATTTGGTGTCAAATAAGAAAAACATAAAGTTCTATTTAAAGTCAATCTGATCTCACAGTTGACCTGTAGTCATGATATCTTGATAATTCAATTATGGTAGAGTGAGCCAGCGTTTTCTGACTCCTTTAATTTAGCCAGTGCTGTAAAAAGTATGCAATTTTGTAAAATGTTCTATGTTCTTTGTTTTCTGTTCTAAGAAGGGTGAACATCAGTCACTCAAAACCAGAAATCCATCAAGATATATTTTTCTTTGAACCAGTTTAAAAATAATTGCATAGAAAAGGTCACTTGATGGGATACTTTGTAGCTCATCAGATAAGCTATATTATTTAAAAATATGCATTCTCATTATCAGATGTTACTACTATGAATAAAAAATAATATAGACAGTGAGAAGGCCAAAAATTGATTTGTTTTTGTCATACCAATTATAATTTAGATAATTTGGTTAGAATGATTAAAGCTTCAAATGCAGACAAAAGTAAAGAATATTTTAATTTACAAAAAGACATTTTAAGTACATTGTACATTTTAAACAACTTTAGATGGTGTCATTTTCCCTCCCTTTAAGGCAGTTTCAGTGTGAACATTATCAAGTCACGCAGGTTATATCTCCCTCCTAGACCGAAGTTAAATAAAATTGTTTCATTACCATACCCATGGTTAAATGCATGAAGCATTAGCATCTGTTCAGAAGTGAAGCTTTCCCTGGGGCCGTGTACTGGAGAATTCTTCGTGTCCCAGTGAATCAGAGATTTCAGATCCCCAGAACATCTCCAAAGTAATTTACTTTTGAGCAGTGGGATGCCTTGGTCTTAGCAAGAAAGCTCTTTGAAAAAGTATCTGTTTAATTACAGAAATTAGTTATTTTTATTCAAGTCACTATTTACAGCAGCATTTTGTTTCTGTTTTATAATTACAGCCACATATGATCCACTTAATAGGTAAGATAGACTAAATCTGTATGTTTGTTGAGCAAGTTATCCTAAGACATCAAATTAACTGTTATAGAAATGAACTTAAGCAATTTTTGCTTAATTTTCAATAGTAAAAAAGACAGTAACCTGGAGAAGTATATAAAAAAAAAAAAAAACTAAATATGCACTGAGAAGAAGTAAAAGAAGATGCAGTAAAGAGAAAGCTGGTTAAAATTTAAAAAAAAAAAACACAAATTTAAATCATAAAAGGAGTTTATTAGAATTCTAAGTATTAATGACATGATCTTGGCAAGCTGAGTTTTTGTTTTCTCTGTGTCTGCTTTCTAATCCACATGAAGAGAAACTGTTCTGAGTTGTTTCTCAGGTTCTGTTCAGCACTTCCCCTAATTCCACTGGTAATTAAGTTATTAAAAGGTGACATAATTAGCTGTAATAATATATTCTCTATCCCATTTACCCTTTTGCTTTGATTTTCATGGAAACTGGTAGTGATGAAAGTGCACGAAGGAAGCGATGATAGCAGATACAGAAAATTTTAGAACTTGAGGATGTATTAAGCAGTCCATAATTCATCAAATATAATCAGTTGGTCTAGCTGTGGTGATTGCTTTCTACTTCTTTGTTGTTGTTCAACCACTCAGTCATGTCTGACTCCGTACTACACCATGGGCTGCAACATGCCAGGCTTCCCTTTCCTTTGCTATCTCCGGTAGTTTGCTCAAATTCCTGTCTATTGAACCAATCTAACTGTCTCATCTTCTGTTGTCCCCTTTGCCTCCTGCCTTCAATCTTTCAGCATTAGGGTCTTTTCCAATGAGTCAGCTCTTTACATCAGGTAGCCAAAGTATTGGAGCTTCAGCTTCAGCATCAGTCCTAGCAGTGAATACTCAGGGTTGATTTCCTTTAGAATTGACAGATTTGATCTTCTTGCTGTCCAATGAACTCTAATATATTGTTCACCTACTTACCTAAAGGCTCTCAAATTATTACTAGAGTACATTATCTACAACCTTACTTGACCTGGGAAGCTCAATCCACATTTACATTTTGAGTCTACATGTCACTTATTCAGGAAGAATGCAATGATACTACCATCTTCCTACCACTGTATTAGTTCATTCATACATTTATAAGGAAAATACAATTATATCTGTAAACATTTCTTATTGATGCTTTCACAGATTACCACAAACTTAGTCATTTCAAATAGTACTAATTTCACATTTCTGTGTCAGAAATCTGATACAGGTATCAACCAGGGCTAAAATCAAGGTGTGTGCAGGACTATGCCTCCCTCTGGAGACTTTAGAGTGAGAACACTTTCCTTGGCCTTTCAAGCGTGGGACAGAATTAGGCTCCTTGTGGTCACAGAACTTAAACCCTTGTGTTCTTGATGGCTGTCAGGTGATGACAGTTTCCAGCTTCCAGAGATGACCTACTCCCTGGCTTTTGTCTTCCTTTCTCCACCCTCCATCGTGAAAGCCAGCAACACTGAGGCTTGTTTCTCTTATACTTCAAATATCTCTCTCTCTCTCTTTTTTTTTTTTTTTTCCCCCTTCTACTTTAATTTCTCACCCACCCAGAAAAGAGACTTAGTTTTCGGGACACAAGTGATTAGAATAAGCCAACCTAGACAATCCAGGATTCTTTCTTCTTCATGATTCCCATAACCTTAATTATATCTGCAAAGTCCCTTTTACATTATAAAGTAATATTCTCACAGGTTCTTAGGACCTGTGATGTCTCACAGAATAAAACAGGATATGCATTAATCTGGTTACTACAGTTAAAAAAAAAAAGATTAATATCTTTTCAATAGAATGCTGTACAATTTGGAGACTTTCTAAACCTATCAGTATATGTTATTTCCACCAACATTATAATTTATAACAATCTAGTTCAGATTAGTAGCAATATAATTTTGAAAGTTAAGTTGCTCAGTCACGTCCAACTCTTTGTGAACCCATGGACTGTAGCCCACCAGACCCCTCCATCCATGGGATTTTCCAGGCAAGAATACTGGAGTGTGTTGCCATTTCCTTCTCCAGGGGATCTTCCCAACCCAGGGATCGAACCCAGGTCTCCTGCATTGCTGGCAGAAGCTTTAACCTCTGAGCCACCAGGGAAGACCTAAGATAACTTTAGCACTACTTAAAATATTAAAAGGAAAGAACATTTAGGTTAAAATTCAATACCCAACCAGCCAATCAAATATAAGATGGTAAGTGAACACAATCTAAAATTTATTACCACCCATATAGTCTTTCTCAAAATACTAACGTGAAAGCAACCAGTTAAGGAAGGCATAGGATAAAGGAAAAAGGAAACAGAACAATCTATTCAGGTGGGAGGTTACCAAAAGAATGAAATTACCAAAATGAGAGTAATTAACAAGACCTAGGCAGCCACATCGGAGAAGGCAATGGCAACCCACGCCAGTATTCTTGCCTGGAGAATCCCACGAATGGAGGAGCCTGGTAGGCTACAGTCCATGGGGTCGCGAAGAGTCGGACACGACTGAGTGACTTCACTTTCACTTTTCACTTTCATGCATTGGAGAAGGAAATGGCAACCCACTCCAGTGTTCTTGCCTGGAGAATCCCAGGGACAGAGGAGCCTAGTGGGCTTCCGTCTATGAGGTCGCACAGAGTCGGACACGACTGAAGCGACTTAGCAGCAGCAGCAGCACATTTCCAGATTAGAGATGATAAAATTGTTTGTTCATGTACTAAAAATTGATAGAAGGACTTCGCTAGCAGTTCAGTGGTTAAGACACTATGCTTCCACTTCAGGCACATGGGTTTGATCCCTGATTGGGGAACTAAGATTCCTGAATGCTCTGCAGCATGTTAAAAAAATAAATAAATAAAAAGTTATTTAATACAAACTAGCTTTACAAAAGTGGATGCTATTGGTATATAAATTGAAAGCCTTTGTCTCTGAGAAGGGGGAAATGGATGAATTAAGGAAAGGGAGCCTTTTTTTTTTATAACAAACTTATTGAACAATTTGACTCTTTAAATAATATGCATATATATTTATGAAAAAATAAAATTAAACAAAAAGCAGCATAAAGTCCTAAAATTAAAAAAAAAATTAGTATGTCTGTTTTTAGTTGAATAAATTAAATTTATAATTTTGAAGTAAGCATATTAACATTACAAAAAAACCTGGCAGACTTAAGCAAACTGTTCTTATGGTTAATTAAAATGTTGAACTGACAATGCATCTAAAATTTAAGTACATTACAGACAGAGAGATATTATCTTCAATTCTATGTGTTGAATAAAACCTTCTTAACTGCAAGTTCAGTATTTTATATTTTTGAGATGAAATGTTAATACATGATCCTTATGTCAACTTGACACAGAAAACTGAACTGAATGTTGTCAGGTTCATTACACTATAATTCCATAAAAATTGCCAAAAAATATATATTCAGACAATGTTTGGGTAATAATTTTTAGGCATTGGGGTAAAATAGGCAGGCTCACTTTTCTTTGAATTTGGAAAAGTGGACTACTAGAAGTCTTATAATCAGAAGAATGGGCTGAAAGAACAGTGTGTTTTGTTTAGGTGTTCAAATTTTGATTTATGCATAGTGCTAGAAACTTGAAAAAACATGTGCAACTTAAATGTTGAGAGTTATGTTTTATTTGGTAGAAATTTTTAGGACTTCAAGCCCAGGAGATGGCATCTCAAGAAACCCTGAGAGAACTACTCGGAGGAGGTGTGGCTAGGAGCCAGATTATATAGAAGTTTTGCAACAAAGAGTAAGTAATCCAAGTGTCAAAATGTTATTATTGATAAAGGAAAACCAAATATCTTGTTAAGAAATTTAGAGCTTTTCTATGTATGGGAAGATACAAGAATCTGAGCTCACTGAAATCATTCCTTTATTATGCACCTCAGCTGTGTGGGGCCATTATCCTGTGTTTTCACATCCAGAACTTCCTCAGGGCTCACCATGAGAAGTGGTTGCAGGCTGATGACTGTTAGATGGAAGGCGTTCTTCTTGAGTTCCCTCACTAGTGGGGGCTACAATTGCTGATGACTCTGACTTATTTTCTTTACTGATATGACATGGAACATTCCATTTATCAGTAAGTATACTTCATAAGTATACTATTTACTTGCTAATTTTTTTTCATCTAAAAAAATTCCCTTAACTAGCTTATGGAATCTTAAATTATATTAATTATTTGGTAAATATCCAAAATAATTTTCTTACATCAAGATGTTATTTCTTTTCTGTATAGTGTTATATCTCTCTGTTAGCTTAAAGACATCCTTGGAAAAATATTTCTAGAAGCTGCTCTTAATTTTCTATTAAGAGTTAAACAACATGCTAGCTTTCATTGCAGGTAAACTTCTCCTGTTGCCCAATGAAATTTCCACCTTTTCCCTTTCATAGCTGTTGATCCACAATGAATGTTTCATACCCTTAAATCTGTTTTAACCATCTACTTCTGGAGAATAATGCATAAGACTATCCTATCAAAACTAGTATTTTTTGGCATTTTCTATCTGCAAGTAGAGAGTTTTTAGAGTTTATCACAAGTGCTAATACTATCTGCTAAACTATCAGTGTGGTTAGTTGCTGTTTTTAATTCTATTTGTTGTTCAGTTACTAAGTGTGTCCAACTCTTTGTGACCCCATGAACTGTAGCATGCCCAGCTTCCCTGTCCTTCACAATCTCCCAGAGTAAGCTCAGAATTATGTCTATTGAATCAGTGATGTTATCCAACCATCTCACCCTCTGTCACCCCATTCTCTTTTTGCCCCAAATCTTTTCCAGCATCAGGGTCTTTTCCAGTGAGTCAGGTCTTTGTATCAGGTAGTCAAAGTATTGGAGATTCAGCATCAGCATCAGTCCTTCCAATGAATATTCCGGGTTGATTTCCTTTAGGATTGACTGGTTTGATCTCCTCACTCTCCAAGGGACTCTTAAGAGTCTATTTGACCATATTATTTATGCTGTGAATTTTAATTTAACTGAAAAAATTAATCATCTATATAAATCTTTTATCATCAATAAATTAGTACATTTAGATATTTTATCATATAAAATAAATTAATATACAGCATTACCCTTTGGTTGTTTTTGGCAGTAAAACATGCTCAAAAAGCAGCTTTTAAAGAACCCATTAAATATTTTATATCACATTAAATTTCTGTGAAATTTATGAAACAAATTAATGTAGACATTGACCAAGCTTACGAAGATTTGGGGGAAATGAGTTCTTCAGACTGTTATACACTATGCTTTCCATTCCAAGAAATTAATAACGAACTTCCCAATTTTTCTCTATTCCAAATATTTTAAATTCAAATACTACTATGCGTTTAGTTTTGAAATTACAATGAGTTCCCAAAATGTTTCTCAATTTATGTGCTTGTTTGTTATTGTCACAACAGTTGTAACACCACTGTAACTATCTATATACTGGTGAATGTGCTTCTCACTTGACATAAATCTCAGTTTTGATAGGCAGATTGCTCTGGTATCATCCAAGAAAATTTATTTTATTGATTTCTCTAGATGAGAAGTTGGCAAATATTTTCTTAAAGAGCTAGATAGTAAATATTTTACACTTGCTATACAAGAGAAAAATTTTAAAATTACCTAGGAACTTATATGATCATTTATAATTAATTTTAAAATTATTTTAAAGACATTCTTATTTTTTTCAAGGCTGTACAAAAAGAAGTATTGGGTCAGATTTGGCCATAAGGTCATCAGTTACTGAACCCCACTTAGATGAGGGACTTCCCAGGAGATGCTAGTGGTAAAGAACCCACCTGCCAATGCACATGACATAAGAGATATGAGTTCCATCCCTGGGTTGAGAAGATTCTGTGGGGCAGGTATGGCAACTGACTCTGATATTCTTGCTGGATTAGAATACCTGGGTAAACAGAGGAGCCAGGTCACATAGAGTCAAACAGGACTGAAGTACTTAGCACTAGATTCATTTGTTCAATGAGAGTGAGTCATTTATGGTTACCCACTCTGCATAAGCTCAGAATCAATTCTGGAGGGAAAAAAAATTTGCAGATCAGAAAATGCTAAATGTTATAAATACAGCCTGTGCCTCTGAATTATTTTCCTGTCTTTTTACTTTATTCTCCAAGTATATTATTTCAGTCAATTATCAAATCTCTTGGATTGGTCTTGTGGAAATTTATGGGAAACATACTTAACTACATTTTCCAAAAGCCTATGTTGATTTTTCACTGTACTTGAAAAAAAAATTGTTTTGAAATAATTATAGATTAATGTGGAGTTAAAAATAAAAGGTATAGAGATGTTTCATGAAATTTTGACTTAGCTCCTCCCAAAGATAATATCTTGCATAACATTGTACACTATCAAAACCAGTAAACTGTCTATGTGCAATACACAGAATTTGTATTCAGATTTCAACAGTTTTACAAGCACTGTGTGTGCTTATAGCTCTACACAATTCTATACTCCTACATAATTTTATAGAATGTGTGTCTGTGTAACCACTATCATATTCAAGATACAGAACTGGTCCATCACTGCAGGTTTCTGCTACCATTTAATGCTGCTGCTGCTGCTGCCAAGTTGCTTCAGTCATGGCCGACTCTGTGCAACCCCATAGACAGAAGCCCACCAGGCTCCTCTGTCCCTGGGACTCTCCAGGCAAGAATACTGGAGTGGGTTGCTATTTCCTTCTCCAGTGCATGAAAGTGAAAGTAAAGTTGCTCAGTCATGTCCAACTCTGAGCGACCCCATGGACTGCAGTATACCCGGCTTATAATGACAGTCAATACCACCCTCCCATCATCAACCCCTGACAGCCACTAACATGTCTCCATTGTGTAATATTATTTCATAAATGCTGCGTAAAAGTATCCACATTATATGTAAACTTTTGAAATGCTTTTTTTTCCCCACTCAGCAAAATTAGAATGATATTATCCAAGTTGTCAGAGGTGGGATAATGGGTCTGCAGTGGACTGCTGTAGGGTTGGGGCACGCTGAAAAGAGCAATATTGCATAGGAACCTGGAATGTTAGGTCAATCAGTTCAGTTCAGCTCATTCGCTCAGTCATGTCCAACTCTTTGTGACCCCATGAATCGCAGCACTCCAGGCCTCCCTGTCCATCACCATCTCCCGGAGTTCAATCAGACTCACGTCCATCGAATCAGTGATGCCATCCAGCCATCTCATCCTATCTCATCCCCTTCTTCTCCTGCCCCCAATCCCTCCCAGCATCAGACTCTTTTCCAATGAGTCAACTCTTCCATGAGGTGGCCAAAGTATTGGAGCTTCAGCTTTAGCATCATTCCTTCCAAAGAAATCTCAAGGCTGATCTCCTTCAGAATGGACAGGTTGGATCTCCTTGCAGTCCAAGGGACTCTCAAGAGTCTTCTCCAACACAACAGTTCAAAAGCATCAATTCTTCGGTGCTCAGCCTTCTTCACAGTCCAACTCTCACATCCATACATGGCCACAGGAAAAACCATAGCCTTGACTAGAAGGCAAAGTAATGTCTCTGCCTTTGAATATACTATCTAGGTTGGTCATAACTTTTCTTCCAAGGAGTAAGCGTCTTTTAATTTCATGGCTGCAATCACCATCTACAGTGATTTTGGAGCCCAATATTTTGGAGCCCCAAAATAAAGTCTGACACTGTTTCCCCATCTATTTCCCATGAAGTGATGGGACCGGATGCCATGATCTTCGTTTTCTGGATGTTGAGCTTTAAGCCAACTTTTTCACTCTCCTCTTTCACTTTCATCAAGAGGCTTTTTAGTTCCTCTTCCCTTTCTGCCATAAGGGTGGTGTCATCTGCATATCTGAAGTTATTGGTATTTCTCCCAGCAATCTTGATTCCAGCTTGTGTTTCTTCCAGTCCAGCATTTCTCATGATGTACTCTGAATATAAGTTAAATAAGCAGGGTGACAATATGAATCAAGGCAAATTGGAAGTGGTCAAACGAGATGGCAAGAGTGAATGCCAACATTCTAGGAATCAGAAACGAACATGGACTGGAATGGGTGAGTTTAATTCTTATGACCATTATATATATTACTGTGGGCAACAATCCCATAGGAGAGATGGAGTAGCCATCATAGTTAACAAAAGAGCCCAAAATGCAGTACTTGTGTGCAATCTTAAAAACGACAGAATGATCTCTGTTCTTTTCGAAGGCAAACCATTCAATATCATCGTAATCTAAGTCTATGCCTGACCCATAATGCTGAAGAAGTTGAAGTTGAACGGTTCTAAGACCTACAAGACATTATAGAACTAACACCCAAAACAGATGTCCTTTTCATTATAGGGGACTGGAATGAAAAAGTAGAAAGTCAAGAAATATCTGAAGTAATAGGCACATTTGGACTTGGAATAAAAAATGAAGGAGGTCAAAGGCTCACAGAATTTTGCCAGGAGAACAAATGGTCTTAGCAAACATCTTCTTCCAAGTACACAAGAGAAGACCCTACACATGGACATCACAAACTGGTCAACACCAAAATCAGCTTGATTATGTTCTTTTCAGCCAAAGATGGAGAAGTTGAACAGCAAAAGCAAGACCTACATGACTACATGACTGTAGCTACATGACTGTACATGTACAGTCATGTACATGTACATGAGCTACATGACTGTAGCTCAGATCATGAACTTCTTATTGCCAAACTCAGACTGAAATTGAATAAAGTGGGGGAAACCACTAGGCTATTCAGGTATGACCTAAATCAAATCCCTTCTGATTATACAGTGAAG
Source organism: Budorcas taxicolor (assembly GCF_023091745.1). NCBI lineage: Eukaryota > Metazoa > Chordata > Mammalia > Artiodactyla > Bovidae > Budorcas > Budorcas taxicolor. The sequence goes on from NC_068910.1 coordinate 79,078,047, forward strand.
TGAGAAATAGATTTAAGAGACTAGATCTGATAGACAGATTGTCTGATGAATTATGGATGGAGGTTCGTGACACTGTTCAGGAGGCAGTCATCAAGATCATCCAAAGAAAAATAAATGCAAAAAGGCAAAATAGTTGTCTGAGGAGGCCTTACAGAAGCTATGAAAAGAAGAAAAGTGAAAAGCAAAGGAGATAGACTGGTGATTCAATTCTTCCATGATAGTATACATGTTACAATGCCATTCTCCCAAATCATCCCACCCTCTCCCTCTCCCTCTGAGTCCAAAAGTCCACTATACACATCTGTGTCTCTTCTGCTGTCTTGCATACAGGGTCGTCATTGCCATCTTTTTAAATTCCATATATATGTGTTAGTATACTGTATTGGTGTTTTTCTTTCTGGCTTACTTCACTCTGTATAATCGGCTCCAGTTTCATCCATCTCATCAGAACTGATTCAAATGAATTCTTTTTAACGGCTGAGTAATACTCCATTGTGTATATGTACCACTGCTTTCTTATCCATTCATCTGCTGATGGACATCTAGGTTGTTTCCATGTCCTGGCTATTATAAACAGTGCTGGGATGAACATTGGGGTACATGTGTCTCTTTCTATTCTGGTTTCCTCGGTGTGTATGCCCAGCAGTGGGATTGCTGGGTCATATGGCAGTTCTATTTGCAATTTTTTAAGGAATCTCCACACTGTTCTCCATAGTGGCTGTACTAGTTTGCATTCCCACCAACAGTGTAGGAGGGTTCCCTTTTCTCCACACCCTCTCCAGCATTTATTGCTTGCAGATTTTTGGATCGCAGCCATTCTGACTGGTGTGAAGTGGTACCTCATTGTGGTTTTGATTTGCATTTCTCTAATAATGAGTGATGTTGAGCATCTTTTCATGTGTTTGTTAGCCATCCGTATGTCTTCTTTGGAGAAATGTCTATTTAGTTCTTTGGCCCATTTTTTGATTGGGTAGTTTATTTTTCTGAAATTGAGCTAGAGGAGTTGCTTGTATATTTTTGAGATTAGTTGTTTGTCAGTTGTTTCATTTGCTATGATTTTCTCCCATTCAGAAGGCTGTCTTTTCACCTTGCTGATATTTTCCTTTGTTGTGCAGAAGCTTTTAATTTTAATTAGATCCCATTTGTTTATTTTTGCTTTTATTTCCAGAATTCTGGGAGGTGGATCATAGAGGATCCTGCTGTGATTTATGTCGGAAAGTGTTTTGCCTATGTTCTCCTCTAGGAGTTTGATAGTTTCTGGTGTTACATTTAGATCTTTAATCCATTTTGAGTTTATTTTCATGTGCGGTGTTAGAAAGTGATCTAGTTTCATTCTTTTACAAGTGGTTGACCCAGAGGGATGCTGTGGGGAGGGAGGTGGGAGGGAGGTTCATGTTTGGGATTGCATGTACACCCGTGGTGGATTCATGTCAATGTATGGCAAAATCAATACAGTTTTGTAAAGTAAAGTAAAGTAAAAATAAAAATTTAATAAAAGAAAAGAAAAGAAAAGGATAAAAGGAAAGATATACCCATTTGAATGGAGATTTCCCAAGAATAGCAAGGAGAGATAAGAAAGCCTTCTGCAATGATCAATGGAAAGCAATAGAGGGAAACAATAGAATGGGAAATACTAGAGATCTCGTCAAGAAAATTAGAGACACCATGGGAACATTTCATGTGAAGATGGGCACAATAAGAGACAGAGATGGTATGGATTTAACAGAAGCAGAACATATTAAGAAGAGGTGAGAAGAATACACAAAAGAACTATGCAAAAAATATCTTCATGACCCAGACAATCACAATGGTGTGATCACTCACCTAGTGCAGGGCATCCTGAAATGCAAAGTCAAGTGGGCCTTAGGAAGCATCTCTACGAACAAAGTTAGAGGGGATGATGGAATTCCAGTTGAGCTATTTCAAATCCTAAAATATAATGCTGTGAACGTGCTGCACTCAATATGCCAGCAAATTTGAAAAACTCAGCAGTGGCCACAGGACTGGGAAAGGTCAGTTTTCATTCCAATCCCAAAGAAAGGCAATGCCAAAGAATATTCAAACTACTGCACAATTGCACTTATCTCACAAGCCAGCAAAGTAATGCTGAAAATTCTCCCACCAATGCTTCAACAGTAGATGGACCATGCATTTCCAGATGTTCAAGCTGGATTTAGAAAAGGTGGAAAAACCAGTGATCAAATTGCCAACATCTGTTGGGTCATCAAAAATGCAAGAGAGTTCCAGAAAAGCATCCACTTCTGCTTTATTGACTATGCCAAAGCCTTTGACTGTGTGCATCACAACAAACGTTGGAAAATTATGAAAGATATGGGAATACCAGACCACCTGACCTTCCTCCTGAGAAATCTGTTTATAGGTCAAGAAACAACAATTAGAGCTGGACATGGAACAGCAGACTGGTTACAAATCAGGAGAAGAATACATCAGGTTATATATTGTGACCCTGCTTATTTAACTTATATGCAGAGTACATCATGAGAAATGCCTGACTGAATGAAGCACAAGCTGGAATCCAGATTGCAGGCAGAAGTATCAATAACCTCCGATATGTAAATAACACCACCTTTATGGCAGAAAGGTAAGAACTAAAAAGCCTCTTGATTTAACTGAAAGAGGAGAGTGAAAAAGTTGTCTTAAACTCAACATTCAGAAAACTAAGATCATGGCATCTGATTCCAACACTTCATGGCAAATAGATGTGGAAACAGTGGAAACAGTGACAGACTATTTTCGGGGGGCTTCAAAATCGCTGCAGATGGTGAATGCAGCCATGAAATTAAAAGACACTTTCTCCTTGTAAGAAAAGCTATGAACAACCTAGACAGTTTACTGTAAAGCATAGGCATAACTTGGTGAACAAAGGTCTGTCTTGTCAAAGCTATGGGTTTTCCAGTCATCATGAATGGACTTGAGAGTTAGACTATAAGGAGAACTAAGTGTCAAAGAATTGATGCTTTTAAACTGTGGTGTTGGATAAGACTCTTGAGGGCCCCTTTGACAGCAAGGATATCCAGCCAGTCCTTCCTAAAGAAAATCAGTCCTGAATATTCATTGGAAAGATTGATGCTGAAGCCAAAACTCCAATACTGTGGGTACCTGATGTGAAGAATTGACTCATTTGAAAAGACCATGATAATGAGTGATGTTGAGCATCTTTTCATGTGTTTGTTAGCCATCTGTATGTCCTCTTTGGAGAAGTGTCTGTTTAGTTCTTTGTCACATATTTTGATTGGGTCGTTTATTTTTCTGGAATTGAGCTAGAGGAGTTGCTTGTATATTTTTGAGATTAGTTATTTGTCAGTTGCTTCATTTGCTATTATTTTCTCCCATTAAGAAGGCTGTCTTTTCACCTTGCTTATAGTTTCCTTTGTTGTGCAGAAGCTTTTAATTTTAATTAGATCCCATTTGTTTATTTTTGCTTTTATTTCCAGTATTCTGGGAGGTGTGTCATAGAGGATCCTGCTGTGATTTATGTCGGAGAGTGTTTTGCCTATGTTCTCCTGTAGCAGTTTTGTAGTTTCTGGTCTTATGTTTAGATCTTTAATCCATTTTGAGTTTATTTTTGTGTATGGTGTTAGAAAGTGTTCTAGTTTCATTCTTTTACAAGTGGTTGACCAGTTTTCCCAACACTACTTGTTAAAGAGATCGTATTTTCTCCATTATATATTCTTGCCTCCTTTGTCAAAGATAAAGTGTCCATAGGTGTGTGGATTTATCTCTGGGCTTTCTATTTTGTTCTATTGATCTATATTTCTGTCTTTGTGCCAGTACCCTACTGTCTTGATGACTGTGGCTTTGTAGTAGAGCCTGAAGTCAAGCAGGTTGATTCCTCCAGCTCCATTCTTCTTTCTCAAGACTGCTTTGGCTATTCAAGGTTTTTTTGTATTTCCATACAAATTGTGAAATTATTTGTTCTAGCTCTGTGAAAAATACCATTGGTAGCTTAATAGGGATTGCATTGAATCTGTATATTGCTTTGGGTAGTATACTCATATTCACTATACTGATTCTTCCGATCCATGAACATGGTATATTTCTCCATCTATTAGTGTCCTCTGTGATTTCTTTCACCAGTGTTTTATAGTTTTCTATATATAGGTCTACAATGAGGTACCATTCACACCAGTCAGAATGGCTGCGATCCAAAAGTCTACAAGCAATAAATGCTGGAGAGGGTGTGGAGAAAAGGGAACCCTCTTACACTGTTGGTGGGAATGCAAACTAATACAGGCACTATGGATAACAGTGTGAAGATTCCTTAAAAAACTGGAAATAGAACTGCCTTATGACCCAGCAATCCCACTGCTGGGCATACACACCGAGGAAACCAGAATTAAAAGAGACACATGTACCCCAATGTTCATCGCAGCACTGTTTTTAACAGCCAGGGCATGGAAGCGAACTAAATGTCCATCAGCAGAAGAATGGATAAGAAAGCTGTGGTACATGTACACAGTGGAGTATTACTCAGTCATTTTTTTTTAAATTTATTTTATTTTTTTTTACTTTACAATAGTGTATTCGTTTTGCTGTACATTTGAATCAGTTCTAATGAGGTGAATGAAACTGGAGCCAATTATACAGAGTGAAGTAAGCCTGAAAGAAAAAATACCAATACAGTATACTAACACATATATATGAAATTTAGAAAGATGGTAACGATAACCCTGTATGCGAGACAGCAAAAGAGACACAGATGTATATAACAGTCTTTTGAACTCTGTGGGAGAGGGAGAGGGTGGGATGATTTGGGAGAATGGCATTGAAACATATATAATATCATATAAGAAAAGAATCGCCAGTATAGGTTCGATGCAGGATACAGGATGCTTGGGGCTGGTGCACTGGGATGACCCAGAGAGATGGTATGGGGAGGGATGTTGGAGGGGCGTTCAGGATTGGGAACACATGTACACCCATGACAGATTCATGTTGATGTATGGCAAAATCAATACAGTATTGTAAAGTAAAATAAAGTAAAATTTTTAAAAAAAAGAAAAAAAAAAAAGACCCTGATGCTGGGAATGATTGAAGGCAAGAGGAGAAGGGGATGACAGAGTATGAGATGGTTGCATGGCATCACTGATTCCATGGACATGAATTTGAGTAAATTCCAGGAGTTGGTGATACACAGAGAGGCCTGATGTGATGCAGTCCATGGGGCCGCAAACAGCAGACACAACCAAGTGTCTGAACTGACTGAACTATCCAAATTATTATGTGTATGAGTAGATTGCTCCTTGTTTTGTGGCTGAATAGTATGCCAAGACTTGGATACTTAGTTAGTTGTTTTATCTCTCACCTTCTGAAAGACTCTGGGTCTGTTCCAGAGGTTAGCTATAATGTACAGTGTCACTATGAACAACTGTACATACATTTTTGCTCTAACATAAGTTTGATCTGTCTGAAATAAATGCCAAGTAGCGGTGCACTATCATATTTATGATATCAAAGAATTTGCTTTGTTTTCTTATTTTCTCCATTTTCCAGACTTTTTTTTTCTACTTATTATACTTTTTTTTTTTTTTTTTTACTTTTTTCTTCTTAGGACATAGACAATACAATTGTTAGAGTCCTTTTCTACTATAGCTTCTTTTCAAGTTGCTTTTATCCATTCACTTGTTTGACCTCTATATTTCATGTTTGCAGTTTTCCAACGATATCTGCTGATTATTGTTTTCTGATAGTATTCAAAACTGGTTTTCTGAAAAAGTTAATAGAATTCTCTGAACCTGTCATTTTGGCATGCTCAGTTATTTACTGTAATACATTCTCAGTGACATTTCACTGGGGGATACCAGATGTTAATATCTTCAGTTATTTCCTGTTAAACTTCAAAGGTTACCAAGAGTATTTTCTTCTAATTATTTGTATATAGAATTTATAGAACTGACTGTTAACAGGTATGGGCATTAAGTATCCAAAGACAGCTAGATGACTCATCTTTCAGTTCAGTTCAGTTCAGTCACTCAGTCATGTCTGACTCTTTGTGAGCCCATGGACTGCAGCAGGCCAGACCTCCCTGTCCACCACCAACTCCTGGAGTTTACTCAAACTGGTGTCCATTCAGTCAGTGATGCCATCCAACCATCTCATCCTATCTTTTCCCCTTCTCCTCCTGCCTTCAATCTTTCCCAGCATCAGGGTCTTTTCAAATGAGTCAGCTCTTCCCATCAGATGACCAAAGTATTGGAACTTCACCTTCAACATCAGTCCTTCCAATGAACATTCAGGACTGATTTCCTTTAGGATGGACTGGTTTGATCTCCTTGCAGTCCATGGTACTCTCAAGAGTCTTCTCCAACACTACATTTCAAAAGCATCAATTCTTCAGTGCTCAGCTTTCTTTATAGTCCAACTCTCACATCCATACATGACTACTGGAAAAACCGTAGCCTTGACTAGACAGACATTTGTTGGCAAAGTAATGTCTTTGCTTTTTAATATGCTGTCTAGATTGGTCATAATATTTCTTCCAAGGAGTAAGTGTCTTTTTACTTCTCGGCTACAGCCACCCTCTGCAGTGATTTTGGATTTTGGAGACTCACCGTTAAGTATATAAATATTTACTATATTCAATTTTTTTCTTTTCTTTTTTTTTTTTATAACTCAAAATGTGCAAGATTTCCTATGTTCAGAGAATACTCTTATTTGGCATGATCTTGCCAGAGGTTTGCCATTTTATTGGTTTTTATAAAGCTTTAATTTTATCTTTGCTTTTTTTAACTCTCATTGTTTTACTTTTATTCTCTATTTTTGACACAAAAAGCATACAATGATCTCTGCTCTGTAATGCAGTTATACTGTACTGTTTTGATGAAGCCATCTATAGAGTGGCAGAAACCTGAAGTATTACTTTTCAGTATTTAGCAATTATCATTAGAGAAAAGGCTGGATAGCAAACCAAAATATATATTCAAGTTAGTGTGTAAACAATGATTGTGCTACTGATTGGGTTCAGGGCTTCACAACACTTCTTTTTTATAAGACAAAGAAAAATAAGACCTGTAATTTGAGTGACTAATATGAACATTACTGAATCAATATTCAGTGCATTCATTAGAATGTTATGTCATGCAGGTGGCAATTAATAATTTTAAAAATAATGTATTAGTACTCTAATTATATTACCTTAATGTCTATATATTAATCACAGCTCCTAAAAATAAATTATTCCCTATTAAGCTTAAAAATCTTAATTTTTAGACATATCTTGAAAATAATCTCAAGTTTAGTGTTAGATGCTCTCTAAAAGGTAAAAATATAAAATAGTTTTTCATAGATAATAAATTTAATCCATAGAAATTCAGTCTAAAAGGATATCACTATTATTACTAAAAAAAAATTTATATATTAGATATGGACTGCCATGACATATCATTAGATTGAATATGTATCAGAAAAAGTTGTCTTAATTCACTAAATTAACAGTACTATTTTCAGATTTTAAAAATTTATTTTAACAATATATCTTAAATTTTAAACATATATCAAAGAATGCAACCATATGGCAAGTTAGTGTTTTGAACTTTAAAACTCACAGCATATTAAAAAATGAAACATTTGATTACATGAGGAAAAATAGCCACTTTTTTGGTCACAGATTTTGTCAAAAAGTAGACCCCTAGTGTTAAATGTTATTTTTGGTTTAGATATTCACTTTTCTGAATCCAGAAGTCTGTATGTTCAGAATTAATGCAGGCTTTTTTCTGAGAATATTAATTAGTTTCTTAGAACATTTCAGTGAAACATTGCTGAATATAATCAAACTGCCTAGAGACTGGATAATAAAATACAGTAGAATTGAAATTGTTAATATAACCAATTAGTTCATTTCTTATTATGTGTATATGAGGCAATGTTTCAGTTCAGTTCAGTCGCTCAGTTGTGTCCGACTCTTTGCGACCCCATGAATCACAGCACGCCAGGCCTCCCTGTCCATCACCACCTCCCGGAGTTCACTCAGACTCACATCCATCCAGTCAGCGATGCCATCCAGCCATCTCAGCCTCTGTCGTCTCCTTCTCCTCCTGCCCCCAATCCCTCCCAGCATCAGAGTCTTTTCCAATGAGTCAACTCTTCACATGAGGTGGCCAAAGTACTGGAGTTTCAGCTTTAGCATCATTCCTTCCAAAGAACATCCAGGACTGATCCAAGTCTGACACTGTTTTCCCTGTTTCCCATCTATTTGCCATGAAGTGATGGGACCAGATGCCATGATCTTCGTTTTCTGAATGTTGAGCTTTAAGCCAACTTTTTCACTCTCCACTTTCACTTTCATCAAGAGGCTTTTTAGTTCCCCTTCACTTTCTCCCATAAGGGTGGTGTCATCTGCATATCTGAGGTTATTGATATTTCTCCCGGCAATCTTGATTCCAGCTTGTGTTTCTTCCAGTCCAGCATTTCTCATCCTCCTTTTCCTATTTGGGACCAGTCTGTTGTTCCATGTCCAGTTCTAACTGTTGCTTCCTGACCTGCATATAGGTTTCTCAAAAGGCAGGTCAGGTGGTCTGGTATTCCCATCTCTTTCAGAATTTTCCACAGTTTATTGTGATCCCCACATTCAAAGGCTTTGGCATAGTCAATAAAGCAGAAATAGATGTTGTTCTGGAACTCTCTTGCTTTTTGCATGATCTAGCGGATGTTGGCAATTTGATCTCTGGTTCCTCTGCCTTTTCTAAAACCAGCTTTAACATCTGGGAGTTCACGGTTCACGTATTGCTGCATCCTGGCTTGGAGAATTTTGAGCATTACTTCACTAGCGTGTGAGAGGCAATGCTTATCATATAATAAGAATTTAGCATAGCTATTTAGATAACCTTTTTAGAAATCAGTGGACTCTTGAATTTTACATTACTGAAATGCACGTAGAAGTCACTTGTTTGTCTTAAAATCATGATAATTACATGTCCAGATTTTATATATAAAAAAGTTTATTTTGAAAATGTTAATTTTTTAGCTCGGTTTTTCAAGTCAAGATGGCTTGTATTTACATATAAATTATAATAGCATAACAAGTTATAAAATATACTTGTGACTAATAATATGTGGATTAGAAACCATTTCTGGTATAATCCTTATGCTTCCTTCCACTGTTTTTATTCTTGTCTATAAGACTAGCGTGTCAGAGATCTTGAAGGCTTTACTGATGTCTGTATAAGCTCAGCTTGTGGGGCTTTTTACATAGCACCTGAAAATAATAGACACAAACATTTGTTAAAATGTAGATGGTGAAAATTTTCTCTCACCTCGGCAACTAAGCTTTAGGACCTTTAATAAAAATACTAGAAAAGCAGAAGTAAAGGACAAGTCTTCCTCCAAGATTTTGTTGTCTCTATAAGTCAACAATTTTATTATTTGTTTATCTATTTAATTAGTAAAGGGAATCATACTATGGTTCTTAAGCAAATCACAAAATTCAATGACTTTATTCAGTTTATCTATATTTACAAATTCATACTTAGTGTGTATCATTGGCATAATGTCCAATTGCATTGCTGTGATTAGACATAAAAATATTAGGGCAAAAGCTGTCAAATATTGCACCTAGTAAGAAAGATAAAGATTTGTCAGCAGAGGCTTCAGAGAAGTGTCCATCTTTTCATATGATGTACTGTTTTAAATTCTATCCTAGCTTAGTGATTTTTTTCCTATATACATTTGGATTGAATTAATTCCATTACATCAAAGAGAACCCACTTACAGAATTTCAACAAGCACTTAGAGAATATATTAAATAATAGTCCTATTTTTCAGATAGTAACATGTAATGAAGGGCGTCTGGTAAAGAAGTGTTGTTTTTGTTTTTTAGCAATTTTTATTTGTTTTGAACTTTGTTTTTCGGTCAGGAATAATAAAATAATAAATTCAAAAGGAATAGATGTATGAATCATATAATTTTAATATTGATGATCCCAATGAAACAGTGAAGTACAGATTTTGGGGGGACATTTTTAAAAAATATATCCAATTGTGCCTGATTCTTTGTGACCCCATGGACTGTCACCCACCAGGCTCCTCTGCCCATGGAATTCTCCAAGCAAGAATACTGGAGTGGGTTGCCATTTCCTTCTCCAGTGGATCTTCCCCACCCAGGGGTCAAACTTAAGCCTCTCACATTACCAACTGAGCCATCAGGGAAGCCCTGATATGATATATATATAGGAATCACATCCCAGTTTCCAGTGTGTCCTTGGAATAAAGTTCTAGGATATTAATTGCTCATCACATGTAATAACAAACAATAATAAGATTATATGGTTGATATACTTAGTATAACTTGAATATCAGCTGAGCTCTTAATGTCTAAATACTTATAAGGGTTAAGGATCTCCCTCACAAAGTTTTAAATCACATGTTACCTACTGATGCTTCTTTTTGCCTCTTAGGTTTCTATCAGGACATGTGTTTAATTTTGATTAAATTAAATGTTTACATTCACCCCCTTCACTAATTCCATAAGGAGTTTACTTCCATAAAATATAGTGTGATGGCTGTGAAAACATGTTCAAATGTAAGGACAAATTCCAGTTTCACTTCATTTATAAGATCTGATGTATCCCATATTACTGTATGGTAAAAAATACGAGAAAGTTCAATCACAAAATTGAAAACATAAAGTTAGCAGAAAATGGCCAATAAACTACATAAATTTGAGTAAAGCAAAAGCAGAATCAGGAAAGAGAAGGAAAGGGAAAGAACAAAGGAAGAAAAATAAACATCATCTTCCACTGCCAGAAATCAATGACATGCATTGGTCTCTGGTCGCTGAGAAGAAAAAAAAAAAAAAAAAAAAAAGACAAAGCAACAACATTTGGGTACCATGTAGTATTTATAGATTTATGGAATATTTTCTGAACCAATCAATGAGTTCAGACTATCAATTTAATAAATTAACCAGTCTTTGAAAAGATTCCACCAGTTACACAAATCAAATTGATAGAACAATTTTGGCATAAAAATATCAAGGAACAAGGAGATCATCATTGTATAATGACTGACTAAATATATGCTAAAGGCTTTGACTGTGTAGGTCACAATAAATTGTGGAAAATTCTGAAAGAGATGGGAATACCAGACCACCTGACCTGCCTCTTGAGAAACCTGTATGCAGGTCAGGAAGCAGCAGTTAGAACTGGACATGGAACAGACTGGTTACAAATAGGAAAAGGAGTGCATCAAGGCTGTATATTGTCACCCTGCTTATTTAACTTAGATGCAGAGTACATCCTGAGAAACGCTGGGCTGGATGAAACACAAGCTGGAATCAAGATTGCTGGGAGAAATATCAATAACCTCAGATATCCAGATGATACCACCCTTATGGCAGAAAATGAGCCTCCTGATGAAAGTGAAAGAGGAGAGTGAAAAAGTTGGCTTAAAGCTCCACATTCAGAAAACTAAGAGAATGGAATCCGGTCCCATCACTTCATGGGAAATAGATGGGGAAACAATGGAGACAGTGTCAGACTTTATTTTTCTGGGCTCCAAAATCACTGCAGATGGTGATTGCAGCCATGAAACTAAAAGACGCTTACTCCTTAGAAGGAAAGTTATGACTAATCTAGATAGCATATTCAAAAGCAGAGACATTACTTTGTCAACAAAGGTCCATCCAGTCAAGGCTATGGTTTTTCCAGTGGCCATGTATGGATGTGAGAGTTGGACTATAAAGAAAACTGAGCACTGAAGAATTGGTGTTTTTGAACTGTGGTGTTGAAGAAGACTCTTGAGCATCCCTTGGATCCTGGTTGTTCATTGGAAGGACTGTTGTTGAAGCTGAAACTCCAATACTTTGGCCACCTGATACAAAGAGCTGACTCATTTAAAAAGACCCTGATGCTGGGAAAGATGAGGGCAGGAGGAGAAGGGGACAACAGAGAATGAGATGGTTGGATGGCATCATCAGCTCAATGGACATGGGTTTGGGTGGACTCCAGGAGTTGCTGACAGACAGGGAGGCCTGGAGTGCTGCGATTCATTGAGTCACAAAGAGTTGGACGCAACTGAGCGACTGAACTAAACTGAAACGTCTGCAATTATTTATATTTGGTGTTGTTTATTTGGCTTGAGTATTCTTATTCATTTTTAAAAATCTATTTATCAGGTTAAAAGACATTTTCCTGTTTAGCCTTTATACTGGTTTCAGTTGAAATTAGAAAATCTAGAAGACTACTTTTTAGTAGAGACATTGGGTAGATAATTCTTTACTGAGGGTAATTCATTTTCCTTTTTTCTTTATGATTTTTTTATTTGTAATCAAGGATCTTACTAGTATAAAAGAGTCATCTGATAAAGTCCTTTTTTTGTAGCAGTGTAGTAGTTTCTTGTTCTTTTTTGTCTTTTCAAAAAACGTGAGAAGACAGTGTGTAACCTTAAGAACAACACCAATTTTTGTAGGCAATTTATTTAATGAATTAGTACTGAAACTGAGAGTGAATAATATTTTGCATATTACTATCAGAGATGTCCAAATTATTCTGATTAACTATGGATATTAATATGTTGCTGATGTAATTAATGCCTCCTGGAAATGTGGTCACTGGATATTTCTTCCAGCTATTAAGATAGCTGACAGGAGAAAGTTTAATCACTTCTTCCATGGCATAGCTAACTTTCATGCTGTGGTTCCTTGTTCATATCATATTTGTATAAAACTTCCAGTCCCAATTATATTTCTTAAATGATACAAATCTAAAGAATAATCCCTGCTGGAAAGCTGTCCTGGCCATGAAAAATAATAATAATAATAACAAAGGAATATACAGTCGACCTTTAAACAACATGGATTTGAACTTAGCAATACACTTATATGTAGATCTTTTGCAGTGAATGCTATTACAGTACTACATGATCTGTGATTGCCTGAGTCCTTGAATGTGGAGCCATAGACCCATCAGACAAACTACAAAGTTACACTAGGAATTTCAACAGGATGAGGACAGGCAAAGCCAGTGTCCTTAACCCCTGTGTTGTTCAAGGATCAACTGTAATTATCTCAATACTGCAGAGAGGGTATTATTCAGTTAAGTCCAACAAATGTTTCAAAAGGAAGCAACTTTTTTTTTGTATAACACCGTATAGTTTTACCTAAACCTTTAGAAAGAAGCTCTGCTTGTGATGAAATGTATACTTTCAGAATAAACTTGAATAGAGAGTTATTTCAAAACATTTAAGCTCATGTAATTTTGCCCTTTGATTATTACTCTCCATCATGGAGTTAGAAGATTTCTAAGATAGGAAAAATTATGGAAAAAGAATCATTCCTACTAACTACATTATACACAAATCTTAAGTTATTTGAAACATTAGAGAGATAGCACTTCATAGATTGAAACAGTTAAAAAAGTTTCCCCTTGTATGGTATCTCTGCTTACTTCCTAAGACTACACCCATTATAATAGTCATAGGTAAAGAAAAAATTACATCCACAAAATAATGATATCATCTCCTTAATTAGAGATGTGTCCTTAACACTGTAGTCATTTAAAATTAAAACAGATATTAGCAATTCTCACAGATGAACTAAACACAGAAGGAATCCCTTGGTCTTAAAGCAGTAACAAAGTAGATGTCTATACTGCTCAAATTGTCATAAGATTCAGTACCTCCCATAGTTATGCTTGCCTTTAATGAAATAATTATCAAACACTTAATAGTGAGTATTGATTATGGTTTAAATCAGTAGACAGAGGGCATTAAGTGATGAATACTAAAGAAGAAAGTCACTGAAAATTTAATGGGAACTGAATATAGAATGTTCAATGTACTTAAAACTTCACCTGTAGGTGCATATCATTTTCCAATAGATTTTTCATCTGTAAAATATGTACATTGTATAGTATATAAGTTATACATCCATAAAGCTAATTTTAAAAACTTGAAACACATTGAACATACTACTTTTTCACTTGACAAGAATCTAAAAAGATAGCAATAATTATTTTCTGTTTCAATACCTATATATCCAGGACATAATTTATAATGGTTTCAAACATTCCATATTGTGCCTATGGCACAATTAATTTTTATTTTATAAGAAATGTTTAATTTGTATTATACTTAATGTATTATATAAGCTACAAATGTAAAATATAGTGATTTACAATTTTTAAAAGTTATATTCCCTTTATAGTTATTATAAAATATTTGCTATATTTCCCATTTTGTACAACATATCCTTGTAGTTATTTTATACTTCTTTTTTTTATTTTATTTTATACTTCTTAATCCCATACTCTTTTATTGCCCCTTCTTCCTCCCTCTTCCCACTGGTAACCACTAGTTTTCTCTCTATATCTGTGTCTGCTTCTTTCTTGATAGTTTGTAGTGTTTTCTTCATTCCACATATACAAGATACCATACAGTATTTGTCTTTCAATGTCTAACATACTTCAGTTTGCCTAATGCCTTTCCATATATATGTGTTGCTGCAAATGGCAAAATTACATTATTTGTATGGCTGAGTAATATTTCATTGTGTGCATGTGTATATATGTGTGTGTTCATATACATATAGATGCACACCATATCTTTTATTTTCTTTTAATTTAATTTTTTCTTTATTTTACTTTACAATACTGTATTGGTTTTGCCATACATTGACATGAATCCGCCACGGGTGTACATGAGTTCCCAATTATGAACCCCCTTCCAACCTCCCACATCCCACCCCATATCATCTCTCTGGATCATTCCCGTGCACCAGCCCCAAGCATCCTGTATCCTGCATTGGACATAGACTGGCGATTCGTTTCTTACATGATAGTATACATGTTTCAATGCCATTCTCCCAAATCATCCCACCCTCACCCTCTCCTTCAGAGTCCCAAAGTCCACTCTACACTTCTGTGTCTCTTTTGCTGTCTCGCATACAGGGTCATCATTGCCATCTTTCTAAATTCTGTATATATGTGTTAGTATACTGTATTGGTGTTTTTCTTTCTGGCTTACTTCACTCTGTATAATCAGCTCCAGCTTCATCCATCTCATTAGAAATGATTCAAACGTATTCTTTTTAATGGGTGAGTAATACTTCATTGTGTACATGTACCACAGATTTCTTATCCATTCATCTGCTAATGGACATCTAGGTTGTTTCCATCTGTCGATGGATACTTAGGTTAATCCATAGCAGCAATTATAAATAATGCTGCCATGAACATTGAGGTGGATGTATCTTTTCAAATTAGTATATTTCTTTATTTTAAACATAAATTCGGGAATTTCCAGGGCATATGATAGTTCTATTTCTAGTTTTTTCAGAAATGTCCATACTGTTTTCCACAGTGGCTGTAGCAGTCTACATTCCCAGTGGTGAAGGCAGGTTCTCTTTTCCTTGTAACTTTACCAGCATTTGTTATTTTATCTGTGTGTGTCTGTTTTGATGATAGCCATTCTGACAGGTATGGGGCGGTATCTCACTGTGGTTTGATTAGCATTTACCTGATTATTAACAATGCTGAGCACTTTTTCATGACTGTTGGCTATCTGCATTTCCTCTTTGGAAATATGTTTATTCAGTTCTTCTGTCCATTTTTTATATGAGTTATTTGGTTTGGAATTTTTTATGTTGAGTTGTGTGAACCATTTATATATATTCAATCCATACTGTTTTTAAATAGTTTATCCCATTCAGTAGATTGTCTTTTTGTTTTGTCAATGGTTTCTTTTGCTGTGCAAAAGTCTTTGCTTAATTAGGTTACATTTGTTCATTTTTGCTTTTATTTACTTTGTTTTAAGTGACAGGTCCAGAAAACATAGCTCCAGTGTATGTCAGAGTGCTTTACCTGTACTTTTTTCTGAGAGTTTTATGGTATCTGGTCTTACATTTTAGGTCTTTAATCCTTTTGAGATAACTTTTACAGACAGTATTAGAGAATGTTCTAATTTCATTATTTTACATGTAGCAGTCTAGTTTTCCCAGCACAACTTATTGAAGAGACTGTCCGTTTTCCATTTTATCTTCTTGTCTCACTTGTCTTAGATTGACCATAATGTGTGTGGGTTTATTTCTGGGCTCTCTACTCTGCTCCATTGACCCATGTGTTTCTTTCCCTGCAGTACCATACTATTTTGATTACAGTTGCTTTGCATTGATATTATAGTCTGAAGTTAAAGAGTTTGATTCCTGTTTTTCCTTCTGAAGATTGTTCAGTTGGAGGGGGCGGGGCATTTGTGTCTCCCTACACACTTTAAAGTTATTTGTTCTAGTTCTGTGAAAACTACCATTGGTATATTAACAGGAATTGCATTGAATCTGTAGACTGCCTTAGGTAGTTTTGCTATATTATCAATAAGGATACTTCAAACCCAAGAACCCAGTATATTTTTCCATCTGTTTGTATTGTCTTAAAACTTTTTTTTAGTGTCTTACAGTTGATAATCAATACATTGTCCAATATCTGAAGCCAGGTAATCATCAGTTGAGCCATTATTGTATTTCAACAAAAAACACAATGGACTATATTCTAGAGTCATAGATTTAGTGATACAATGTTTTCAAGTTTTCTATTATTTATTTGTTAAATGATAAAATATAATGCTTGGGATTGTGTTAATTTGATATTGGCTAAATGTGGGCTCTTTTATTTATTTATTTATTTATTTATTTTACTATTATTTACTCTGAGGAATAGAAATTAGTTACATCAACTGACTGGGATTTTGATGGGATGTTGCAGTGGTATGCCTCAAACTGCTAATGCACCATGTATCCACATTCTTAGTTATACCAACACTGACCAGGATGGAAAACACTTATCTAGTCCATCAGTACAGTAGCAAACACGGCACCATTAGAAACCAGAGAAAAGTGATAGGACATTGGAGTTATCTTCCTTTTGCTGTTTTAGGGACCTCTAGCATTATTTCCTGGTGGCTCAAACACTAAAGAATCTGCCTGCAATGCGGAAGACCTGGGTTCGATCCCTGGGTTGGGAAGATTCCCCGGAGAAGGAAATGGCCGCCCACTCCAGTATTCTTGCCTGAAGAATCCCCATGGACAGAGGAGCCTGGCTGGCTGCAGTCCATCGGGTCTCAGTGTCAGACACAACTAAGTGCCTAAGCATAGTACAGAACTATTTCCATAGGCAAAATTCTGAAAAAGATTATTACAGAACTGTAACCCAGTTGCCTGATGCACCCTAGCTGACAGCTAATGATGAACAGAAGCATAACTAGCTACCTATTTCATAACTGTCTACAGACTAAAAACATAAATTAATTAATTCAAGAGAAGACCTAACCAGTTGGACAGAGCCCAAATTGCAAAACTAGAGAATCATGATGAAAATCAATGGTGATTCTTTCAAATCACTAATTTTGGGGTAGTTTGTTATGTAGCCTTAGAAAACTTATTTTCATCATACTGCTTTGATTAAGTGAGAATAAAAATGCTCCTGTGAGAGAGTGATTTTACTTTATATATGGGAGGCAGATGAATCCTTGGTGTTAAAGACAGACTATACTAGATTGTCACAGTAATAGTTCCTGTTTATTCACATCTTCCTGTATCTCTTGTGTGAGGTGTGCCTTTACATGTTAAATATGGACTTTGCCAACTGATCTGAACAATGAGACAATAGTAAACATTACATAAGCAGAGATTTGAGAATTGCTTATGGGTTGTGGCTTTGTCCTATCCCCTGATATTCTTAAAACCAGTCCTATAAGCACCATGTGATGATAACTAGGATAATATGCTAGATGAGGAGGATCCATTGTTCCAGTAACTCTGGTCATATTGGTCAAAAGCTAGAAATTAAGATATTTAATTGACCAGCAACTTACCATTTCATGGGCGAGTCCAATGAGTAGCCTAAATTGCCAAATCATATAATTGCAAATTAAATTAACATTATTTCAAGGCAATATATTTTGGTTGGGCTTCCCTTACGGTTCAGCTGGTAAAGAATCTGTCTTCAATGCAGGAGACGTGAATTTGATCCCTGGTTAGGAAGATTCACTGGAGAAGGGAAAGGCTACTGACTTCAGTATTCTGGCTTAGAGAATTCCATGGACCATTTAGTCCATGCAGCACCAAAGAGTCAGACACAGCTGAACAACTTTCAATTTCATTTTCATCATGGGTACAAGAGAGGAAATTATCAAGTTTGGAGGAGAGAAGATATAAAATTTTTCTTATTTGTTAATAATTTAAGTATTTTATTATCTTAGTAAATTAAATATTATTTTATTTTTGATTGTAGAAAGCAAAATTATGAATGGAAACATGTTTTATTCTGAAAAAAAAATTGGCAAAGTAAACATGTCTTCATAATATGTCCTGAGTATCATTGGGCTTTCCAGGTGGTGCCAGTGGTAAAGAACCTGCCTACCAGTGCAGGGGACATAAAAGAAACATATTTGATTCCTGGGTTGGGAAGGTCCCCTGGAGGAAGGCACAGCAACCCCCTCCAGTATTCTTGCCTGGAGAATCCCATGGGCAGAGGAGCCTGGTGGGCTACAGTCCACGGGGTCACAGAGTCAGACAAAACTGAAGTGACTTAACATACTCACATAAATAAATTTGTAATGATTTTTAATTATTTACTTCTGTAATGTATAGTTATCTTAAAACATTTCTTCTTATAATATCAACTTAAAATAATAAAATACTTTAAAAAATTGAAAAGATTATAGGTTATTGGAAAAATGTTACTAAGTCGAAATATTTTGAAGAGTCCAAAAGACATGTATTTTATATTTAACTTTGCATTTAGAATTCCTTTATTTCTTTGTTCATCTAAAAAATGTAGAACAGACTTTTGCACTCTGAGGGAGAGGGAGAGGGAGAGGGAGAGGATAGGATGATTTGGGAGAATGACATTAAAACATCTATATTATCATGCAAGAAACGAATCACCAGTCTATGTTCGATACAGGATACAGGATGCTTGGGGCTGGTGCACGGGGATGATCCAGAGAGATGATATGGGGTGGGAAGTAGGAGGGGGGTTCATGTTTGGGAACTCATGTACACCCGTGGGGGATTCATGCCAATGTATGGCAAAACCAATACAATATTGTAAAGTAACATAAAGTAAAAATAAAAATTTAAAAATAAATAAATATATTAATTAATTAAAAAATCAGATAGTTGAAGTCTATTCTCAGTGTGTACTTTAACATCTAAAATTTAATGACTTTAAATCCTTTTAAGATATTTGCATTTAGTCACATGATAGATAAAATATGCCATTGAAAACTAAGACACTTATAATGGTTTTCGCAACAAAATCCATTAAAATAGCATGACTGTTGTTAATGTTCTTATTTTTTTCTTTCTAGATATGAAAGGATTCATAATTGATAATGTATTACTTCTTTTATATATAATCAAATCTAATATGACAGAAAAATCTATTCTTCAGGGCACTAAAATTAATTCTACTTTCTTAGCATTATATTGCTTATATTTTTTATGATACAGATTATGATTATCTTAAGCATGTTAGAATATTTAACATGAAATATTGCAAGTAAATATATATATTTAGTTTATGGAAGATGAATACATTCAAACAACTGCCAAACATTATTTTATGGTTGGCAAATAACTTTATAAAGCAAATTAACAAAAAAATAGTGTAAAGGGAGAGAGAATTATTTTCACTTATGTCATTTTTAATTTACCATGATAATATGAGAGCTATTCACCCTCATCATTGTAGTAACCTCTCGCCCACATATTCACTCTTACATAGACACACATATACATAAAGTCAAGTTGAGCAATAAGAATAATTAGCAAATTCTAAGATAGTTTAATTAACTTGCACATGTCTCAGCACCATTCTGAATGTTAATCAGTAGATGCATCCCAGGTGTGATTTGTTACTCCATGTTTTCTTTACAGGAGCAAAGCCACGGAAGTCAGCTTACCTTCTTTTCTACTCTATAGAGTTGAAAATGAGATATATCTTATTAATTTGGCTGTGCAACAAGTGTATCCCCATCTTCTCTGTAGAAATATGCTTTTAAATGATCTATATTTAGTTAACCTGAATATTTCATGTTCATGTTCACTTAAAAAGTCCAACTGGAAATAAATCCTAGACAATCTTATGCTCTGTCTTAATTTATTTCCATTTTATAGACAAGAACCTATGATCCTAGAGAAGGTTACCCTGCTTAGATAAGATCCATGGTTTTCTACCATATAATTGACAGGATTGGATCTGTTTATGACTTTCTGAATCAGTCTGTGTTGCCCCTTTACTCTGTGTGATGGAAAATATGTATATATAGGACATTGGCCTACTAAGTTAAGCAAGCAGAATTTTCAAGCTAGAAACATGCGTATGCTTATAGTGCATCAGTTTGAAATATTTCCAGCTTTTCTTACCTGTAGTGAGTTTATCTAATACTACCTTTTATTTCACACTCAAACATAAGTGTTCCATTTGTAGAAAATTTAACTTGTAAAATAATTTCCACAACTCATTACTTCATTCGCCATAGAATATCTGACACTTGTGATGTTCTAATACAAAGATGTAATCACTGACAGCGCTTATTGTAGATGGGCAGTTCAGCTCAGTTCAGTCACTCAGTCACGTCCGACTCTTTGCATCCCCATGGACTGCAGCACTCCAGGCCTCCCTGACCAACAGCAACTCCCAGAGCCTACCCAAACTTATGTCCATTGAGTTGGTGATGCCATCCAACCATCTCATCATCTGTCGTCCCCTTCTCATCCTCCCCTCAATCTTTCCCAGCATCAGGGTCTTCTAAAATGAGTCAGCTCTTTGCATCAGGTGGCCAAAGTGTTGGAGTTTCAGCTTCAGCATCAGTCCTTCCAATGAATATTCAGGACTGATTTCCTTTAGAACTGACTGGTTGGATCTCTTTGCAGTCCAAGGGATTCTCAAGAGTCTTCTCCAGGACCACAGTTCAAAAGCATCAATTCTTCAGCGCTCAGCTTTCTTTACAGTCCAAGTCTCACATCCATACATGACCACTGGAAAAATCATAGCCTTGAATACACAGGCCTTTGTTGACAAAGTAATGTCTCTGTTTTTTAATATGCTGTCTAAGTTGGTCATAACTTTCCTTCCAAGAAGTAAGCATCTTTTAATTTCATGTCTGCAATCACCATGTGCAGTGATTTGGGAGCCCCCCCCCCCCCCCCCCCCCCCCGCCAAATAAAGTCTCTCACTGTTTCCAGTGTTTCCCTGTCTATTTGCCATGAAGTGATGGGACCAGATGCCATGATCTTAGTTTTCTGAATGTTGAGCTTTGAGCCACCTTTTTCATACTCCTCTTTCTCTTCAAGAAGCTCTTTAGTTCCTACTCACTTTCTGCCATAAGGGTGGTGTCATCTGCATATATGAGGTTATTGATATTTCTCCCAGCCATTGATTTTATGAAACTTCTCAAATTCTACTACAGAGTACTATTTATTTAGGGCATATGTGAAGATTTATTTTTCATAATTTCCAGTTTAAAGTACTTTAAACAACTACAAGGAAAACAAATATAACCATTCCCCATGATTTTTGTGAAAATTTATTGACTGCTGATTTCATTTGGTTGACCAAAATGTCATTCAGGCTTTTCTGTATGATGTTATGGGAAATCCCAATGAACTTTTTTGGCTAACCCAATAAATTTCAAATAAATTCCTCTGTAAAAGACTCCATCACCAGATCTTTTCCATATAATAACAGTTATCATTAATTTATAACTTACTGTGTCCCTAGCATTAAATAAAATAGGGATGAGACATTACCCACTGCCTTCCAAACAGCCATTCTCTCCTTCCTCTTTATCTATTTTGTTTTAGACTCATTTAAAATTATTCACGTGCCTTGCCCCATTGTAGGTAATGATGCATTTGCTATATGCAGAGATCTGATCAAGGCGTGCTGTGTGGTCTCTGAGACAGCATTTGCCTTCCTGATACAGGGAATTTTTTCTTATTCTTCTTCATTCTTTCAGAAACATGTAGATGCTATAGACATCTGAAAATCATGAGTTAATGATCAAGAGTATGAAACTTAACATAGAAAGATGAAAAATGAAACTAGAGAGCAATTTGATAGTTTATAAGACTTCACTGTTTCTATAAAGTTTTCTGTTATTGTGGCTAAATAATAGAGCTAGAGATTTCTTATCACATTTGTCCTCACAAAAACTCCATGAGCTTGATATTTTAGCAGTTATTTGCATATTAAAGAAAGAATAAAGCAAAAAAAAAAAGTTAATCATTCAACTTGCCCCTGAAAGTGAAGTAGAATTTATATATAAATATAAATTCATACACAAATATGAAAACATTTATATATAAAATTAGATAGATTTTTGCACATACATGTGCATTCATGTTCAGTTCTTTCAGTAGTGCCTGACTCTTTGCAACCCAATGGACTGTAGTCTTCCAGGCTCCCCTGTCCATGGAATTCTTCTGGCAAGAATACTGGAGTGAGAAGCCATCCCTCCTCCAGGGAGTCTTCCTGACCCAGGGATTGAACATTCGTCTCCTGCATTGCAGGTGGATTCTTTATGGCTGGAACACTGGAGAAGCCCATGTATACACAAAAACAAATATATAACATTATGATTCTTAAAATAGTCAACTGACTTCTATAGTTTTTCTCCATTCATCTTTCAAGTGGGAGGAGGGGAGAGTTTTGTGGTTTTAAATGAAAAGAGTATCTAAAAGCAAATGTTAGGATTATAGAACTGTGTAAATATGCAACTGGGAAATAGAAACTCTAACAGGGTCAAATAATATATACTAAAAAGGTCAAACAAACATTCAAAAAAATCTACCATGAGAAGGTTCAAGTGTCAGTGCACCACTTATTTAACCAACCCACAAGTTGGAAATTGTATAGTGTGGTTAGGACCACGGGCCCAGAAGTTAGACTGGTTTTGTTTTAATTCCATCTCTTTAGTGTACCCTCCCTGAATTAACTTTTAGGTTAACACTACTTAATCACATTTGCTCTCAGATTCCTCATGTGCAAAATGGAATTAATTAGGATATCCATCACATGGCTATTGGGAAATGCAAAATGACTTCACACGTGTAAAAAGGACTTATTAAAACCTGTAAAATTATTGTGTATTGAAAATTTTCACTCATTTATATATTTCACAATACAGTCTATAAAAATATAGCATTTAGTTCAGTTCAGTCTCTCAGTCATATCCGACTCTGTGACACCACAGACTGCAGCATGCCAGGTTTTACTGTCCATCACCAACTACCAGAAGTTACTCAAACTCATGTCCATCAGGTCGGTGATGCCATCCAACCATCTCATCCTCTGTCATCCCCTTTTCCTCCTGCCTTCAATCTTTCCCAGCATCAGGGTCTTTTCCAATGAGTCAGTTCCTCACATCAGGTGGCTGAAGTATTGGAGCTTCAGCTTTATCATCAGTCCTTCCAATGAATATTCAGGACTGATTTCCTTTAGAATTGACTGGTTGGATCTCCTTGCAGTCCAAGGGACTCTCAAGAGTCTTCTCCAACACCATAGTTCAAAAGCATCAATTCTTTGATGCTCAGCTTTCTTTATAATTCAGCTCTCACATTCATACTCGACTACTGGAAAAAAAACAACATAGCTTTGACTACTATGTAGAATATTAACTAATGCTTAAACAGAAAGTAAAAAGGTTCTGGGGCAAAATGACCATGAGAAATGCAAGGTTAAACAGTATTAAATATATGTAGTTTATGGGCATTACCCCAAGTTTGAGTGCACATTGGTTTTTATCCTGTAACATACATACCCATGTTCCTTCAAGTGGTAAAGTTTCATTCAATAAGAGAATATGGTAAAAAGCACAGTAAGGAATATTCCCAACTATGCAACAGCTTATGTGTTGGTCAACTTATTATTTCCAAGATCCCCTTTCTAAGGAAGATATAGTACTTTTCTACAATGCTCCTAAAAATACTTAAAAATGGAACTTTCTGCTTTGTAAGAACTGGAATTTCTGTTAATAGTGTAAGAAATGTTTGATTTATCTTCATATGACTTGTTTTAAGTCCTTTTTAAACATTAGTTGTCAAAGCATGTTTTAATTGATTGGATAGCAATTTCAAAATGAATACTTCAGTTACCAAAATAAATCAGTCAGGCATGTTATTTGAATAAAAAATAGCTTTAAAAACAACCAAGTTGAGGGCAAGAGGATTATTTTAATCATTTTATCAAGTCATGTATTGTCTCAGATGAGTAGTCAAATACAGTGATCTTGACACCCAGAAAAATTAAGTTTATGAATGTATTTGTATCACTTAAGAGAAAAAAATAAGTACATATTCATGTTATACTCATTTACTAGTTGTGTAATAATGGAAACTATAATTGTCATAAGGAACAAAGGGTGATAACAGCTACATAACTTCATAGAATGTAGGGATCCCATAATCTCAATACCTAAAATGGGTATTCAGAATCTTAGACATCTGTAAATATAGCAACATTACATGCTAATTTTAATATTTCTGCATTAAAATAATCCAATGAAGGTATTTATTAAATGGAACTTCTGAGTAGTTTGTGATTATTGGTGCAATTATACCAAAATTTAAACCAAAAGTAAATAAAAACACATTTACAGTTTCAGTGTCCCAATCCACTGGAAGATAATGATGCATCTATCTTTTAAATTTAAAAATAAAATATGTGATGGTACCTTAATCCAAATCAAAACCACAATTAAGGTACCATCTCATGCCAGTCAGAATGGCTGCTATCAAAAAGTCTGCAAACAATAAATGCTGGGTGCAGAGAAAAAGGAGCCCTCTTACACTGTTGGTGGGAATGCAAACTAGTACAGCCACTACGGAGAACAGTGTGAAGATTCCTTAAAAACTGGAAATAGAACTGCCATATGACCCAGCAATACCACTGCTGGGCATACACACTGAGGAAAACAGAATTGAAAGAGACACGTGTACCCCAATGTTCATCGCAGCACTGTTTACAATAGCCAGGACATGGAAGCAACTTAGATGTCCATCAGCAGATGAATGGTTAAGAAAGCTGTGGTACATACACACAATGGAATATTACTCAGCTATTAAAAAGAATACATTTGACTCAGTTCTAATGAGGTGGATGAAACTGGAGCCTATTATATAGAGTGAAGTAAGCCAGACAGAAAAATGTCAATACAGTATACTAACGCATATATATGGAATTTAGAAAGATGGTAACAATGACCCTATATACAAGACAGCAAAAGAGACACAGATGTAAAGAACAGACTTTTGGACTCTGTGGGAGAAGGTGAGGGTGGGATGATTTGCGAGAAGAGCATTGAAACATATATATTATCATATGTGAAACAGATCACTTGTCCAGGTTCAATGTATGAGACAGGGTGCTCAGGGCTGGTGCACTGGGATGACCCTCAGGCATGGGATAGGGAGGGGGATTCAAGATGGGGGACACATGTACACTCATGGCTGATTCATATGCATATATGGCAAAAACCACAATATTGTAAAGTAATTAGCCTCCCATTAAAAAAATATATTAAAAATAAATAAATAAAATAAAATATATGATTATTTTGTGTCTTAAAGGATGGGTTTAAAGTTTAGTGTCCATCACTATTATGAGATTTTATAAATTCAGAAAATAATTATATATAAAAATTGCTTTTTGGGAAAAGAGGTAGTTCTATTTGTTTCCTAAGAGGACAGATTATGTATCCGCAGTATCTCAAAGCTTAAAATTCAACAGTTACCAAAAAAAACAAAAACAAAAACTTACCTGTGACATTTTCTGTGAGTGCGGGTTTTTTTTTTTTAACAGTAAAACAATTATCTGTCAGTATTATGACAGTTAAAATGGTTTTTACTCTAGGGGAAAGAGCTAAAGTGTTATCTTTCTGAAAGCCTTAAGACTAACCTTAAAGATATTCTTGCTACCTCAGAACACATCATTGAGTGAAATCTAAATATTATGAAAGTCACATTTGATTGGTGTGGCTTCCTTTTAATAAAAATGTAAGTATGAAATATTGATTCTATATGTCAATAACATCCCAGTTGACCGTGAGTTAAACTTTTGGATTTACTTGATTATCATATAAAAGCCAAAGACCATCAAAAATACACTTGTAATGAAGAGTAATTACATTATTGAGCTTGGTGGGGCCAGAGAATGCTCTGTGGAAGAACTCTGCTGCTGCTAAGTCACTTCAGTCACGTCCGACTCCGTGCGTCCCCATAGACTGCAGCCCACCAGGCTCCCCCGTCCCTGGGATTCTCCAGGCAAGAACACTGGAGTGGGTTGCCATTTCCTTCTACAATGCATGAAAGTGGAAAGTAAAAGTGAAGTCGCTCAGTCATGTCCGACTCTTTGCGATTCCATGGACTGCAGCCTACCAGGCTCCTCCGTCCATGGGATTTTCCAGGCAAGAGTACTGGAGTGGGATGCCATTGCCTTCTCCTGTGGAAGAACTCTGGGTAATCCTAAAGGGTTTAGTGGGAATAGAGTCATTATCTTTAAACTAGAGAAGTTTGCTGTAAGGCCATATTGATAGTGGTTTTATTTGAAACACATAGGTGTGAAAGGGCTGATGGGGAGGGGTTATTAATTCTTTGCATTTTTTTATTGTTTCTATTGAAGTATGCATGCATGTGTGCATGCTCAGTCATGTCTTGACTCTTTGTGACCCCATAAACTATAGCCTGCTAGACGTCTCTGTTCATGGGATTTCCCAGGCAAGAATACTGGAGTAAGTTTCAATTTTCTTCTCTAGGGGATCTTCCTGACCTAGTTTCTATCCTGCATCTTTTCCAGCAAGCTCCCTGGTGGCTCAGATGGTAAAGCGTCTGCCTACAATGCAGGACACCTGGGTTCAATCCCTGGGTCGGGAAGAGCTGGAGAAGGAAACAGCAACCCACTCCAGTACTCTTGCCTGGAAAATCCCATGGACAGAAGAGCCTGGTAGGCTACAGTCCATGGGGTCGCAAAGAGTCTGGACACGACTGAGCGTCTTCACTTTCACTTTCTTTCACTTTTCACTTTGTCTTCCACGGACAGGGGAATTCTTTACCCCTGAGCCACCTGAAAGTTATGGAAGTATGAAAGTGAAAATAAAATCATTCAGTCGTGTCCGACTCTTTGCGACCCCATGGACTGTAGCCCACCAGGCTCCTCCATTCATGGAATTTTACAGTCAAGAGTACTGGAGTGGGTTGCCATTTCCTTCTCCAGAGGATCTTCCCAACCCAGGGATCAAACCCAGGTCTCATGCATTGCAAGCAGATGCTTTTACAATTTGAGCCACCAGGGAAGCTCCTATGGAAGTATAGTTGACTCAAAAATATTGTGTTAGCTTCTAGTGTACATCTTAGTGATTCAGTATTTTTACAAATGATATTCCATTATAGGTTATTACAAGATCTGGTTTTAAGAGTTCAGTCTTAGTATATGATAGACATCATGAATTCGTTTGTTATGTTTTATCTGTTTTGAGTCACAATGTGCAAACTGTGTTTCTTTTCATTCAATCTTCAGTTGCCTTACAACAGTCCTGTTGCCAGTCGATCCACTTATTACCTTTTCCTGCTGTTGTCTTTCATAATACTTTAACCTAAGCTAGCCTTTCCCTTCTCCAGGGGATCTTCCCAACCCAAGGATCAAACCCAGGTCTCCCACACTGCAGGTAAATTCTCTACCAGGGATAACCGCAGGGATAAAGCTCATGAATCATTTTGTTTTGAACAATTAAAAAATCCAGATCTATGCTACAGTTCAAAGCTCTTAATCATGTTTCATGTTATTAATAGGTGTTGTTTTGATATTTATCAGCCCTTGAACTTATTTTTATTTGTGTTAGAGGATCATATTTTGAATCATCTGGTTTAATAGCATTTGCTTGTGACTAAAGCAAAGATCATTATTTAAGTTTGAAAAATGGCTCATATTGTCTATAAAGTCCCAGTCTACTGAATATCAACTATGTATGAAGATTTTGGAAGTCCTATCAATAAAGGACAAGGGTGTCAACTATTAATAATACTGCAGAACTTTGACATTTAATCAAGGGAAATGGTGTAGAGGTCAAAAAAAGAAAAAGAAAATGATACCATCAGAGGAATCTTTTCACAGTGAACTTGGGTAAAGCAGTCTACCTCTTGCACTTCCCCCCCCACCAAAGACCTAGGGTTATTGGGCCCCAATAGAGGGTACAGTATTCATAATATTTCCAGTTTTATTTGGAGAATAGATATTATCTTAATATGGAGACATATATATTCAAGGATCAGTTCCTTAGAGCTTTACTATTCAAATTTTAGCATCACCTGATAAGTTTCTCTCCACTAAATTTCAGGATAATTTTGTCTTTAAAGTTATTTGCAAATTATCCAATAGCCAAGCCAAATATCATAAATGAGTTGATCAGGCTTATGAGGGAAGGTGATCCATTTCTCTTGATAAGTAGTAAGTATGATCAGCTTTAGGTGTTTTATAGTTTTGTCATAATGGAGGAGATTAGAATCATCTATTGAATTATTAGGCAATTTATAAAATTAAATTGGTAGATATTTAATCTGTGAATTAAACTAGATTATAAATTTTCCCAACATATAAGCATGTTCAATAGAAAGCAGTTTTTAGATAGTATTGAACCTGTCTTTGTTTATAAAATTTCACTTACATTTCATTTAGCCAAAGGATGCATTTTAACTAAAGGACAGAATCATTTCAACACAGTTATTTTAATATATCTTACATATATAATAATTAATTTAGAATTTATTTCAGTGTGTCCAGGATTCTTCCTCTGTTTTTTATCATAATTCAGTAAACAAAGAAACCCTCAAAATACTTGGAGTTTTTGAGATAATTAAAATTCGGAGAAAGCTCAGCATATTTAACTATTCTTAATGCAATTCCTTTTATGAATTGAAGTAACAAAATTTTGTTTAGCCTAATATCTATGTGAGAAACCCAAAGATTTGTAGGTGTGAAAAATGTGCTGACACTTTTATTATATAATTGTGTATTCAGGGCTTCAATTTGGGCAAAGACAAAATGAAGTTAAAAAAGACAAATTGTGGTCAGAGGAGACAGATGTGCTTAAGGCAATTTATATTTTTAAAACACAGCAGTGAAGGACAATGATTATTAGAAAATGAAACTTTAAAGAAGAAATTTTTATATGCAATTACTTTAAAATAGTTAAAAAAACAAAGTGTTTTTTTGGCAATTAAAAGTACAGCATCTTTCTGTGTACAGTAGACTTGCTCATTTTTAACAGAAAAAAAAAATCCCTAATTTTACACATTTTCATTATCATCCATGTTAGCAATTTCTAATGATTATAAAGCTTTTTTCTTACTCATAATAATTAATTATTTTAAATTTAACTCACTCCTTTAGTTGTTCCTTACAAACTCAGCATTTGTAAGCATAACAAAGCTAAGCAAGTTAGACACTTCCATTCAGATATTATACCTTGATACCACACTTTACAATATATCTTTTAATATCTTCTTTCATAGTCTAGAACAATGAAGATATTTTTTACTTCAAGAAATCATTTTTCACTTTATTAATAAACAAAAACTAAGAAATTTTCAGAATTCTCTTACCATAATGTTTATTTTTAAGTTATTTTAAATAAGAACATATGCATTAATATATCTTAAATTTACATATATATATATACACACACATCCATTTGATATAATCTTCCTGACCCAGGGATTGAACCCGGGTCTCCCACATTCCAGGCAGACTCTTTAACCTCTGAGCCACCAGGGAAGCCACAATAGTTAAGATTTTAGAGTTAGTTATCATGAAATTGCTATTTAAAGTGGCATACATGTTTGTAGTAAAATAAGAATTTCTTTTTAAAAATGTTGCTATTCTAAGTCATTTGGGTTTCCTTGTGGCTCAACCAGTAAAGAATCTGCCTACAATGCAGGAGACCACCTGCAACGAAGGAAATCTGGGTATGATCCCTGGGTTGGGAAGATGCCCTGGTGAAGGAAATGGCAACACACTCCAGTATTCATGCCTGGGAAATCCCATGGACAGAGGAGCCTCACAGGTTACAATCCATGGGGTTGCAAGAGTTGGGTATGACTTAGATACTATACCACGATATATTTTTAGCAACCACCTTGCCAAGTTCCAGAACTTCTACTGGAATTTTAACTGAGATGCATTAAATATTTCAGTATATTTGGAAGCATATAACAAAGGGTATGAGTCTTCTAATCTTAAAGCAAAGTTGCTTCAGTCAGGCCCAACTCTTATTAAGCCAGGCATATCCCTACATATTTGCTATTCTATAATTTCTTTAGCAATGCTTTGCAATTTTTAGTGTACAGGTCTTATATCTACTTTACTAAAGTCATCTGAATATAGTTCATGCTTTTGGATATTCTATTTTAAATGTAGTTGAATTATTGATTTTGTTTTAAATTGCTTATTGCTACTATATATAGATACAGTCAATTTGTATATATGAGTGTGTATTCAGTCACTTGCTTAATTCATTCATTAGATCTGGTATCTTATCTAATTAGATTTTTTTAGGATTTTATATAAGCAATAGTATTCTTTGGAGATAAAAGTAGTTTTGCTTAAACCTTTCTAGCAGTTTTGCCTGCTTTGCACTGGTAAGAACAGTCCAAGGGGTCAAAGAGTTGACCATGATTGACTTAGCACAGCACAGCATTCTCTGCCTTTAATATGATGTGTACATTGTTTGTGTGTCTACGCTCAGTCTCTAAGTCATTCCTGGCTCTTTTCACCTCCATGGACTGTAGCCTGCTGGGCTCCTCTGTCCATGGGATTTTCCAGGCAAGAATATTGGAGTGGGTTGCCATGTCCCCCTCCAGGAGATATTCCCAACCCAGGGATAGAACCCACATCTCCTGCATTGTCTGGGGGGTTTTTTACTACTTGAACAACCTGGGAAACCTTATACCATTTACATTTATTGAAACTAGCGATGTGGTATTTTTATCATTTGATGATTTGCCTTCATTTTATTTATGTTTTGTTTGATGGCTCATCTGCTTATTTCTACTGTCCCTTTATTACATTTTATTACTTGAATATTTTATTAGTATTCTAGTTTGAGTTATCCCTTGGCTTTATTTTAACTCATTGTTTAGTCATTCTAAAATTATAGATTTAATCTTAATGTGAAGAAATATTTAGTATAATATTTAATGATATATTTACTAGACTTTTGAAAAGACCCTGATGCTGGGAAAGATTGAGGGCAGGAGGAGAAGGGGACGACAGAGGATGAGATAGTTGGATGGCATCATGGACTCAATGGACATAGGTTTGGGTGAACTCTGGGAGTTGGTGATGGACAGGAAAGCCTGGCGTGCTGTGGTTCATGGGGTCACAAAGAGTCAGACACGATTGAACTGAAATGAAATATACTTTTACTTTCTATTTAAAATGAAAAATTTGATAATTAATAATTCCATCTATAAACCACCTATGTCTTTATGTATACTTATTCCACAAATGTTATAAACCCCACAACAAAGCGTCATAATTTTTGCTTTAGAGTTACATGACTTTTAAAGAATTTTTGAAAAAGCAGATACATTTTTGCATGTATGCATACTCTTATACTACCCATTTATTTACTGCTACATTTGCTCTTCAGTCTTTCATTCTTATAGACTTGTGGTGCTTACCAGTGGCATTTTCCTTAAGTCTGAATAATTTTTATTATTTCTTATAGGCCAGAAATGTTTGTTTCACAGTCTTTCATCTTTGGTTTACCTGAAAATTCCTAAATATTTTCTTTGTTTCTTATGAATAGTTTCACTGGGTACAGATTTCTTGGTTCAGCTTCCTTTTCTGGCCTCTCTTGTTACTTTTTCCTCTGCCATTTCCAAATTGCTGTTGAGATAATCTAGTGAATTTTTCTTCTCAATTTTATTAGTATATCTTTTAACTAGAGTGATTCCATTATTTATGCTTTATATTTCTTTGTTCACATTGCTTATTTGTAACTTATTTAGACTATTTGTGGTGGAAGAAACACAAGCTGGAATCAAGATTGCCGGGAGAAATATCAATAACCTCAGATATGCAGATGACACCACCCTTATGGCAGAAAGTGAAGAAGAACTAAAGAGCCTCTTGATGAAAGTGAAAGTGGAGAGTGAAAAAGTTGGCTTAAAGCTCAACATTCAGAAAACGAAGATCATGGCATCTGGTCCCATCACTTCATGGAAAATAGTTGGGGAAACAGTGGAAACAGTGTCAGACTTTATTTTTGGGCTCCAAAATCACTGCAAATGGTGACTGCAGCCATGAAATTAAAAGACACTTACTCCTTGGAAGGAAAGTTATGATCAACCTAGATAACATATTCAAAAGCAGAGACATTACTTTTCTAACAAACGTCCATCTCGTCAAGGCTATGGTTTTTCCAGTGGTCATGTATGGATGTGAAAGTTGGACTGTGAAGAAGGCTGAGTGCCAAAGAATTGATGATTTTGAACTGTGGTGTTGGAGAAGACTCTTGAGAGTCCCTTGGACTTCAAGGAGATCCAACCAGTCCATTCTAAAGGAGATCAGCTCTGGGATTTCTTTGGAAGGAATGAGGCTAAAGCTGAAACTCTAGTACTTTTGCCACCTTATGCGAAGAGTTGACTGGTTGGAAAAGATTCTGATGCTGGGATGGATTGGGGTCAGGAGGAGAAGGGGACGACAGAGGATGAGATGGCTGGATGGCATCATCGACTCAATGGACGTAAGTCTGAGTGAACTCCTGGTGTTGGTTATGGACAGGGAGGCTGGCGTGCTGTGATTCATGGGGTCGCAAAGAGTCAGACATGACTGAGCGACTGAACTGAACTGAACTGAAGACTTTTTTCCTTCCATTCTTTTAATACATATTCCTTCATTTTGTGAAAATGTTTCAATAACTGCTTTGGTGTTTTATCCATGAAATCAAACATCTGGTTCTGCTCAGATGCAGTTTCCACTGGTAACAATTTTTTCCTCCTGAATTAGTTCAGTTCAACTTTCCCAGCATCAGGGTCTTTTCCAATTAGTCGGTTCTTTGCATCAGGTGGCCAAAGTGTTGAAGTTTCAGCTTCAGCATCAGTCTTTCCAATGCATATTCAGGACTGACTTCCCTTAGGATTGACTGGTTTGATCTCCTTACAGTCCAAGCAACTCTTAAGAGTTTTCTCCAACACCATAGTTCATGTTTCCTTGCCTGTCTAGTAATATTTCATTGAAAATTGGCCTTTGTAATTAACATATTGCTGAAGGTCTGGTTTACATATGTTCTTACAACTTCCAGAAGCAAATATACCTCTTTAGACTGCATCCTTTATTCTCTCTCTATGTGTGTAGTTTGGCTATCAGTAAAGGATTTGGAAAAAGTGTGTTTTCAGTAAATTCCTCACTACTTTCTTAGTAATTCCCTTACTTCAGGAGAATACACCAAGAATTCTCAGATGCTTTCCTATTATCAGAATCTGTCTTCTGGTACACCAGTTCAGCTGGGTCTCTGCTTTTGGTCACCTGAGCTGAACACTGATTTGGGAATCTGTTGTTGCCATTGTTGTTCATTTGCCAAGTTTTGACTGATTCTGCAACCCCATGCACTGCAGTACTCCAGGCCTCCCTGTCCTTCACCATCTCCAAGAGTTTGCCCAAGTTCATGTCCGTTGAATCATTGATGCCATTCAACCATCTCTTGCTCTATCACCCTCTTCTTCTGTTTTCAGTCTTGCCCAGTATGAGGGTATTTTCCAATGAGTTAGCTGTTTACATCAGGTGGCCGAAATATTGGAGTTTCAGATTCAGTATCAGTCTTTCCAATGAGCATTCAGGGTTTATTTCCTTTAAAATTGACTAGTTTGATCTCCTTGCTGTCCAAGGGACAGTCAAGAGTCTTCACCAGCATCACTATTTGAAAGCATCAATTCTGTGGTGCTCTTCCTTCTTTATGGTCCAACTCACATCTGTACATGACCACCAAGAAGACTATAGCCTTGACTATATGGATCTTTATTAGCAAACTGATATCTTTGCTTTTTAATACACTGTCTAGGTTTCTCATAAGTTTCCCTCCAAGAAGCAACTGTCTTCTAATTTTATGGCTGAAATCACCAGGGGAATCTATCCAGCTACAAATCAAAGAGAGTCTTACAGATATTACCTGGTACTACTGTGCCTGTCAGTGGCAATTTCTTGTTTGGTCCTTTTCTGTTTTTTGGCCCGAGCTTCTGGCAAGTGCTCTGTGCATGCATCCTTTAATGGACACACATGTATCTAGGCAAAGTTTAGATTCTGATTGTGGATATCATGGCTTTTGAAGGTAATTTTGAAAAATTATCATATTTAAGATGCTTATATTATTTTACATTGTAGAACTATGTTCTCTGGAAACTGTAGCCAGTCAGGTCATAGTTTTTGTTTGTTTGTTTGTTTTTTGTTCTTAATTTCCAACTCATCATTGTGGACTGGAAGTACCCTAAATCAAGGAAACCACAGACAGGTTATTTCTGCAGTAGTTTTTCAAGATAAATTCTTATCTTTTGTCTGCTTTGGGATATTTATTTATTAACATTTTTAAATTTTTATATTTTCAGACTTAATAAATATTAGCTGCAGTTGACAAATGTAACCACTTCATTCTGTTATATTTCACTCTGACATTGACTCTACCAAACTTTTGAAAATAGGAAATTTTTATTAAATTAGCTCAACACTTCTCTAGTATGAACTCTTCTTATTTTAATAGGTCAAACAACAAACTAAGAACCAATATTTGGTTTATATTTTATGTAAAAAAATAATGATTCTTTATAAATCTGTCTTCTTTAATTCTCTCAATTTTTCCCCCTCAGTACCTTATTTTAAGTTAAAGTAATAGTAGATTCATAATATTATATTGAAGACTCAGTTAGTTCAGTCACTCAGTCATGTCCTACTTTTTGTGACTGGATAGACTACAGCATGCCAGGCTTCCCCGTCCATCACCAACTCCTAGAGCTTGCTCAAACTTATGTCAATCAAAGGTGATGCCATCCAACCATCTTATCCTCTGTCGTCCCTTTCTCCTTCCGCCTTCAGTCTTTCCCAGCATCAAGGTCTTTTCTGAGGAGTCAGTTCTTCACATCAGTTGGCCAAAGTATTGAAGCTTCAGCTTCAGACCAGTCATTTGTATTTTTTAAGTTCTCTGTGAAAATTTTCTTCTAACTTATTCTTTCCCCAAACTTAGTTAGCATTCTTGTTACTCTTGCTTTGAATCATCGATCTAGTAATTTTTTATTTTTCTGTTTCATCCTTGGTGGCTTAGAGGTTAAAGCATCTGCCTCCATTGCAGGAGACCTGGGTTCAATCCCTAGGTTGGGAAGATCCCCTGGAGAAGGAAATGGCAGTCCACTCCAGTATTCTTGCCTGGAGAATCCCATGGATGGAGAAGCCTAGTAGGTTACAGTCCACGGTGTCACAAAGAGTCGGACACAACTGAACGACTTCACCTTAGGGTTTTTTCCAAGGTTTTCTCTTCTTCTTTTGTATGAAATGCATTTCTTTAACTTCTCATTTTGTTTAACTATATTTCCTCTATAAAATTAGGTTAAACAATTACCTATCCCAGTCTTGAGGAGGTGTCCTTGTGTGGGGGTGTCCCTCTGCAGTCTGTCTGTGCCCAGTGGTGGGGGATCTGGACCTGAAGTTTCAACTTCTTGCCCCAAAACTCATTTGACTTGTTTTGATTTAATGCTTTGATTCCTGAATTTTATTTATGCCATTTATTTTTAACATGAGCTTTCAAAATTTATTAATGCATGTTGTTCAAGAGTTAATTTTTCTCACTCATTATCCTTACACTATACACCAGGGATTGAGATAATTGAGGGTCTCTGTCCTGGGCCATTAGCTAGATAGGTCACTCATCAAGAGGAATTTGACAGTATTCCATGCATATTACCCATGAATATGGGAAATGAATCATTTTGCCTGATCCTGATTATATCATATAGATTTGTACACTGATTTCTAGTATATCATATATCTTCCACATGTTCTGATTTCTTGACTCAGAAAATTTTTATACTTAGAAAATAAACAACAAAAAAAGAAAAGACTTTTCAAACACTTTCTTGTGACTTCACTATTTTTTCTTCCTCATATTTCTATTTTCTAGAAAATCATTATTGAAATTATCTTTCCAAGCTATGTCACCCATGTAGACTTCAGATTCAGTGATTAGCTGAATGTCAAAGATTGCTTGGAATATTTTTACAACAAAGCAAAACAAAACCAATTATTGATTCATACAGGAGCATCTTTATTTAGTGTGTAATGTAAAGAGCAGAACCTAAATAAAACTTGAGTTCTAGGTACATAAAATTGCTTGTTCTACATCACAAAATGTTTAAATTTATTTAGTAGAAGATTCAAAGATACACTTTGATATCAGCAAGCACTATGTCAAGTTGTTGGATTGTATTTTTTCAGTGCTACATTTTTTCTCATTATGGACCACTCAATAATTTTTCTTGCTTTTTAAATAACAATAATGACAAAATACATGGACATTTCTGACCAGTAAAATATTCTAGATACTAGAATTGGCTTTTGAGATGTGTAGTTGAAATAGTTCAGCTTTATCTAAAATCCCATGGGCAGAGGAGACTGCCTGGCTATAGTCCATGGGGTCAGAAAAGAATCAGACCTGACCTGTAGACTATGCAACAACAGCAGTTTCTTAAAAAAAAAAAATAATAATAATAATATTTTACATAGCCAGATGAAAAAACTCAGATATAATGCCCAGTCTACAGTTAATGGCACCAGATAGCCTGAAATTAAAGAAATAGTGAATGGATATTGCCAAGTTATACAACTAAAAATAATAAAAATAAAAACTTGTACTAATGAAATAGAATAGTTTATGCTCTGATAAGACACAAGATAACAGTAATTCAAAAGCTAGAGAATAGTACATGCAATATGCTTAACACTTGCACTTTTTCTATAACACTAACTGATTATAAAATAATGATATTTAAATATTAATGCTTCAATTTATATTTTTAACTCATTTCATATGAATTGTCATATTTAATGACTTTTTTCATGAAGAGTTTCCTTTAAGGGTCTAAATTTAGTCTAAATATTTAGTTTGAAAATTAAGACTTTATATGGTTTTAAATTACCTTATAAAATCCATATTGGCAAGTTACAAGTGATACCTTATTTAATAGAAATGAACCAGTGACATACTATTTTCTATGCTATTCATTTTCTAGGTGATTTACTTCTAATATATAACCACAGATATTATTTCTCATAGAATTACACAGGGACTCTCAAGATACATTAACCTAAAGTGAACTAATCAAGCTTTACCATCTCTAATTTGTACGAAGCAATTCATCTTCTTGAATATTTTACAGTTGCTGCTGTTCAGTATGCACTATCTAATAGTGTCTATGAGATGCAGAAATGGATAAAGCATGAATTGAAGACGGAAACCATGTATTATACTAATCATAATCTAGTTATTTAAACTGTAACAAAACCAGATATCTTCACTTAGGAAAGTCTGATTTAAACTTTTTGTTCAACATGTTATATACTTAAATAATGAACATAACTGATTTGGGTAATATAATTTCAAGGCCTTGGGGTCATTACTAAAAGAAACCATGTCATTTAGAATAATTTTCAGCATGAAAAAACATTTCTGAAACCAAAAATTTTGAAAGAAATATATCAGATTTAAATTATCCTGAAATAGCAAAGCTGTAATTTTGTGTGTTCACATCTTTTATTCTTCTCCAGCTCTGACAGAGTAATCTCCTGATAATATTTTAATAGATAGATTTCTAAGCCAGTACTGAGTAGAAAGTCAAAATCCATTTTGTGATTCAGGTGCATTATAGTTTAAACCCCTGGAGCCTTTAATTATCATTCTATTTTTGGTAAAAATCTGCATTTTTCCTTTGTATTTGGATTTCATTATGATATTGAAAGGGCAACTCTGGGTAAGCCAATGTTTTTATAAATACTAACTTAACTAGGAAG
Organism: Budorcas taxicolor; assembly: GCF_023091745.1. NCBI lineage: Eukaryota > Metazoa > Chordata > Mammalia > Artiodactyla > Bovidae > Budorcas > Budorcas taxicolor. The sequence continues at coordinate 79,116,098 of NC_068910.1, forward strand.
AATTTTCACATTTAAATACTATTAATTAGGTTTACTTGGGAAACAACAAAAATCTGTTTTACTGGGTATAGTTTAAATGTCATTCCAGTGTGATAATTTTCAAAATGTTCTAAAATTTTGATTCTGAAAAACTGTGTCGCTCAGTCATGTCCACCTCTTTGTGACCCCATGGAAAGTAGCTGGCCAGGCTCCTCTGTCCATAGAATTATCCAGGCAAGAGGACTGGAGTGACTTGCCATTTCTTTCTCCAGAGGATCTTCCCATCCCAGGGATCGAACCCAGGTCTTCCACACGGCAGGCAGATTCTTGACTGTCTGAGCCACCAGGGACTCACTAATTAAATTTAACTAATTAAAATATTCTGATATTTAATTCTCATATGTGTTTTTATGCCATTTACCCCTACAATGTTTTGTAATTCCATACACATTTTTTAACCTATATTTCTAGTCAAGCAAATTATATATAGAACTTGAAGTATGGTGAGAGAGGAATGTTATTTCATGTAATGAGGGACATTTTGTAATTCTCTTAACTTTCCCATTTTTGTCAATGGCTCCTGTAACTTGAGGATTATTTTTTAAGTGTTTCTACTTATTTATTTCTGAATCCAACTGGCTACCAAATCTTGCTGATCTCAGACATTTAATAACTAAGAAATCCAGAATCTCCTTTACATTTCAACTGTCATTGCAGTGATACTAATACTCAACACTTCTACCCTGGATGGAGACAGCCTTCCTGCCTTGTTGCTGTCCATTAAATTTTTCACGTTGCTGCCAAGAGTGATTCCTAAATGCACCTAAGGTCATCTCAATTCACTGATAACATATGGAGTTAGTCCCCTCTTATATTCATGTCAAAAGTCCAAAACCCTCTGTCTATGATACAAAGACCGTCATATTTTATCCTGTACCTGCTTTGATAGCCCTGTCTTCTGTCAAGTTCTCAGATTTACTCAATATGCTAGTGTATCAATAATTTATCATATTTCTATTTGCTGTCAAGAACTGAGACTCCTCTGATATATTTATATAGTATATGCACAAAATTATTTAAAAAATATTGTCCTTATCAACATGGTTAACCAAAATTATCCTTCAAAATAAGTGTGTTCAGTGTTTTTACACTGACTATAATCCTCTGTCCTATGTTTTCCTTTACTATAGTAAAGAATTGGGTATTCATAATAGGCCTCCCTGGTGGCTTAGACAGTACAGAATCTGCCTGAAATGCAGGAGGCCTGGGTTTAATCCCTGGGTCAGGAAGATACCCTGGAGAAGGAAATGGCTACTCAATCCAGTATTCTTCCCTGGAGAATTCCATGGACAGAAGACCATGGTGGGCTATAGTATGGAGTCACAAATAGTCAGACAAAACTAAATGACTGGCACACACACAGAATGTGAACGTCTGTCTTATGTTTCCTTTACTTAATTGTAGTAAAGAATTGAATATCCGTAATTCTTTCACTGAAACATTGATGTAACATGAGCCATGAATCCAAATGGATTGGAAGCATGCATGAGTAGAAATTAAGTAACACAAGACATAGAACAGGATTCAAAACAAGGAAAGTAGCCTGGTAGTAGAAAACACAGGGTTAAGTGAAATAACTTACTGTATCTATGAGATATAGCAAATATATCAGCACGTGTATTACTGTGCTTCTCCAAGAGATTATAGATATCCAAGGAATCCATGTCCCTTCCCACCTGAACATTCCTCTCACTTTCTTCCCCATTCCACCCCACTAGTTTGTTATTGAGCCCCAGTTTGACTACCCTGAGTGATAGAGCAAATTTCCATTGGCTATCTATTTTACATATTGTAACATATGTTTACATGTTACTCTCTCCATACCTCCCACCCTCTCCTTTCCCTCCTAGCTGTATCCATAAGTTTGTTTTCAATGTCTGTGTCTCCACTGCTGGTCTGCAAATACCATCAGTACCATCTTCCTAGGTTCCATATATATGTGTTGAAAGTGAAAGTGAAGTCATTCAGTCGTGTGTGACTCTTTGTGGCCCCTTAGACTGTAGACCACCTTGCTCCTCTGTCCATGGGATTCTCCAGGCAAGTGGAGTGGGTTGCCCACTGGAGTGGGTTGGCATTTCCTTCTCCAGAGGATCTTCCCAAGTCAGGGATTGAATCCGGGTCTCCCACATTGCAGGCAGATGCTTTACCCTCTGAGCCTATACAATAATTGTGTTCCTCTTTCTGACTTAGTTCACTCAGTATAATAGGCTCTAGGTTCATCTGCCTCATTAGGACTGACTCAAATGCATTCCTTTTCATGGCTGAGTAATATTCCATTGTATATATGTACCACATTTCTGTTGATGCTTTGGAAAATATTCAGTGTTATTTCTGTTGTGTGTTTAACACCAGGTAATTTAATAAGGCAATAATTATACAAAGAATAATGTTCCTGTGTTCAGGACATTGAGAAGTCTAAAATAATGAAACATAATTAAAGAGATACACATTATGATGTTCATGCATGATGAAACAATTTTCACTTAGGAAAGTAATTCAGACTCATTTACAATGTACATTCCCTCCTGGCATATATATATATATATATATATATATATATATATATATATATATGGAATTTGACATACACATAACTTATTATTAACTTGTTAAATAAAAACACATTTATACTACTACAAATTTATCCCTGAGGGCTTCACATAATATTTTTTTGCTGTAAATAAATTTTTAATTATAATCACTAAATAATTCAAGTACTCTTTAGATTTAACACAGCAGGTAATATTCAATGCATTTATCATTCTTGTTAGTGAGACTATTGATGAGATAAGCTATTATAATGTTAATGACAGCAATAATTTTCACAGGAGACATAATCTGATTTTACACAGCATAGTCTATTTTACTTGTATAATTATGGATTTATATCTTTCAAAGGCTAAATGTATTGTCTGATGTAACAATTTTGCATGTCTGTCTATACTATTTTATTTTTAAAATTGCTTTGCCTTATATGTTCTGACTCATCTGCCTTTTTGTGGTTAGAGTTGAAAATTATGCAATTTACTTCAAAAACTGAAAACGTGATGGCACAGATGGAGGTTTTACTTTCCTAAGTTGTAATAATTAATCAAGACTTTCCTAATTATATTGCTGAGTGGTTAGCATAAATATTGTTGAATTCTTTTCTAAATCTTAATCACTATTCTTCTAGCCAGTACGCACATGGCATACAGAAATATTTGCATCACAAATAGAGTGAATAGCTGATAAACAGAATTTATAAAAGTTAGTAATCATAATGCTGAGCAAATTTGGTCTTGATTTTCATTTTTTATGTTTTGTCTTAATTCTCTCTGTTTCTTTCATAAGCTAATACTGCTATATTAAAACAGTGAAGTGTATCTTTCTTATTTTAGGAATTATGTGATATTAACAATTTATATTGCAGATCTGTTTTATATATTTGTTTTTATTCTTGCTGTTGTGGAGAATAATGGTTAATATCAATAGAGAGGCATTAAAACAACTACAGCAACGGAACATGCTTTAATACTCAGCTCCTTTATAGATTACCCTGTATTGTATTTTGGAGCAAGCTATATAGTATCTATCACCACCACCCCCACCTCCTCCTTTTATTTTCCACGTGAAGTATTACTCAACTTGTAACATTGCTATATTGACTTTTAAAAAAGGGTAAGAATTTAAATAAATGATGACATTGCCAGGAAAATGCTATGTGCTTTGTTGTTGCTGTTGTTTAGTCACTCAGTCATGTCTGACTCACTGTGACCCCCATGGATTACAGCACACCAGATTTCCCTGTCCTTCACTATCTCCTGGAATTTACTCAAGGTCCATTGAGTCAATGATGCCATCCAACCATCTCATCCTCCATTGCCTCCTTCTCCTTCTTCCCTCAATCTTACCCAATATCAGGGTATTTTCCAATGGGTGGGCTCTTCACATCAAGTGGCCAAAATATCTGAGCTTCAGCTTCAGCACTAGTTTACTAATGAATATTGAGGGTTGATTTCCTTTAGGATTGACTGGTTTGATCTCCTTGCTGTTTGTTTTCCAAATCAAAGACTTTTTTTTCCTCAATAAAATCTGAATATCTCTGTTAGTTTTCCATACCTACATACCCTGCCCATCTATGACATAGCTATTATCTTTTGGGGTTTATCCTTTGGAGTTTTCTCTTAAAGGCAAACGGTACATATAGATGTTTGTATCTACTTTCTCATATAACCACAAAAACACATGTAAACATTTTTTAAAAAATGAATCATTACCATCTTTGTAAATTCCATATATGTGTTTTGTTGTGCAGAAGCTTTTAATTTTAATTAGATCCCATTTGTTTATTTTTGCTTTTATTTCGAGAATTCTGTCAATATATGGCAAAACCAATACAGTATTGTAAAATAAAAAAAAAAAAAGACACTTAAAAAAAGAAAAGGAATCATTGAAAAAATTTGTTGTCAATGAATGAACATATTGCTCTATTATTTAAAAGTAACATAATATCTCTGGCATGGTTAAAGATAAATTTCCAATCACTATTCTACTCTTGGACACTTTAGAATATTTTAAATTTGAGTCTTTTAAATATAATAATTTTTCTATTTTCTATTTTTGCCTAATTTTCTTAGATCTTTAAAAATACTTGTTTTATGTAGTATACGGCTATTATTCTTACTATGACTTGGAAGTTTCCAGATATCTTTCTGGTACTACACTTGCTTTTCAATACACATAGTTTACTACATTATTTGATGATACATTTAGGTAAATCTATACTTATCATCCTTCATTACTGGTTAAAATATGTTCATTGAAAATTATATATAAAATATATTTTGTTTCTTCCTTTTTATTAGTGTTTCATTGTTTTTTCTTTCATTATGAGGGCCTTAGGTATATGCTTATGACTGTCATACACTGGTGCTATGGCCTGAATATTTCTGTCTCTCCAAAATTTATTTGAGGGAACCCTAGATGGGGAAACAGTGTAAACAGCAGCTGACTTTATTTTGGGGGCTCCAAAATTGTTGCAGATGGTGATTGCAGCCATGAAATTAAAAAACGCTTACTCCTTGGAAGAAAAGTTATGACCAACCTAGACAGCACATTTAAAAGAAGAGACATTATTTTGTCAACAAAGGTCCATCTAGTCAGGGCTATGGTTTTTCCAGTGGTCATGTATGGATGTGAGAGTTAGACCGTGAAGAAATCTGAGCACCAAAGTATTGATGCTTTTGAACTGCGGTGTTGTAGAAAACTCATGAGAGTCCCTTGGACTGCAAGGAGATCCAAGCACTGCCAGGAGTCCATCCTAAAGGAGACCAGTCTGGATGTTCATTGGAAGGACTGATGTTGAGGCTGAAACTTCAATACTTTGGCCACCTGATGCAAAGAGCTGACTCATTGGAAAAGCCCCTGATGCTGGGAAAGATTGAGGGAAGGAGGAGAAGGGGACAACAGAGGATGAGATGGTTGGATGGCATCATCAACTCGATGGACATGAGTTTGGGTGAACTCTGGGAGTTGGTGATGGACAGGGAGGCCTGGCGTGCTGCAGTTCATGGGGTTGCAAAGAGTCAGACACGACTGAGGGACTGAATTGAACTGAATCTCCAATCTGATGATATTAGGAAATGGGGCTTTGTAGAGGTAATTAGGATGAGGGTATAGTCCTCATGATGACATTGGTACCCTTATAAGGAGAGACAGAGAATGATGATCTCTGTTTCTACCATGAAATATGACTATTCTGGAATTTTTGTCTATTTTAAATTTGAACTTACATTTAATGCTTAGTCGCTCAGTTGTGTCCAACTCGTTGCAGCACCATGCACTGTAACCTGCCAGGCTTCTCTGCCCATGGCATTTTCCAAGCAAGAATACTGGAGTGGGATGCCATTTCCTACTCCAAGGGCTCTTCCCAACCCAGGGATCAAACCCACGTGTCTTGAGTCTCCTAATTTGACAGGCGGATTCTTTACCACTAGTGCCACTTGGGAAGCTCTTGGTTGATATTAATTTGTACTTTTCTTCTGGTGAGTGTTTCTTACTGAAAATCACTTTAAGTGTTTGGATTGGGATTGTCCAGAATCCATAGATAGTATAAATCCAAAGCCCCAAATATGCATACAAGTACAACTAATGTTACAGATTCTCATGAGAGATATTTTTCAAACTTTAGGATAAGAACAAGAAAGATGTCTTTCTTTGATTGCTATCTTTAAGGAAGGGATTTTTAAATTAATTTATTTTTTAATTGAAGAATGATTGCTTTACAGAACTTTGTTGGTTTTTGCCTAACATCAACATGAATCAGTCATAGGTATAAATATGTCCCTTCCCTCTTGAACCTCCCTCCCATATCCCTCCCCATCTCATCCCTCTAGGTTGTTACAGAGCCCAATTTTGAGTTCCCTGAGTCATACTGCAAATTCCCTTTGGCTATCTATTTTACATATGGTAATGCAAGTTTCCACGTTACTCTTTCTATACATTCACCCTCTCCCTCTGCCCCCTCCTCATGTCCATAAGTCTGTTCTCTATATCTGTATCAATGAGTGGATTTTTCCAAATCTATCCTTTTACCCTGTGTAAAAGAATTTAAGTTTCCCCACTGCTCCTTCATAATGTGCCTTGTTTTATTCCTGTGACTATAGGAACACATGTTTTTTTCATATTTCCTGGGCTTTCAAAACTCCAATATTGTTAAATCCCTTTAGTAGTTATCATCATTTTTTTTTTTTTAGTTCATCACATGCCCTTCATTGTTTTTGGCTTTATAAGTTTATTTCTTTAAACTTAGCTTAGGTATATATTTAATAGGTTATTTATTGCATTTTGCACAACATGCTAAAGATTTTAAGAGGAATGTTCTTTCAGAATGTATAAATTCCCATAATGCCAAAGAAGAAGTACTTTTCTTTTTCTTAAAAGTATCTCATTTGTTCCCCTTTTAAATTACTCCTTAATTGAGTTTTGAATTTTAAGTAATGATGTGTTCGAACTATTATAACTTATGTGTGGATCATATATTTCTGATCAAATATGTGTTTCTAATTAGAATAATTGTGTTGCATATATGTTAATTATGGAATTTATGTTATATAGACTATTGATTACTAGACTTTTTAAAATGAGGCTACTTCTCCATCTTATTTATTAATTTATTTTTGGCTGCACTGCCTGAGTATGTGGGATCTTAGTTCTCTGACCAGTTCCCTTTGATCCCTGGTCAAAGGGATCATGCCCCCTGCCTGAAAGGGCAGATTCTTAACAACTGGAACACCAGTGGAAGTCCATGTATTATATATGTGCTGTATAGGGCTTCCCAAGTGGCTTTACTAGTAAAGAATTTGCTTGCCAATGCAGGATATGCAAGAGATATGGGTTTGATTCCTGGGTTGGGAAGACTCCCTGGAGAAAGAAAGAAACACCCTCCATTATTCTTGCCTAGGAAATCTCATGGACGGAGCAGCCTGGTGGGCTGCAGTCTATGGGGCTGCAAACCATAAGACACAACTGAGCACACACAAACACACGAGCTATGTAATATCAATTATGTAATGTTAATATGCTATATATTTATACATGTAAAGATATATGTGTGTGTGTGTGTATATATATATATTTGTGTGTGTGTGTGTATATATATATGTATGTGTGTTTGCCTTAAAGCATCAGAGATTATAGTGACTTACTGATAATCACAATCAGGGCTCCTCTAATGCTATATAAGAGTACAGAAATGTATTAATTTGCTGTCACAACCATGCTAAGATTGGTACTATATCATTGTAAAAAAACAAATGAATTTGAAATAAAATTCTCAATTTGACCCTATTTTAACATTTAGGTTGTAATTCAAAACCTATTAATTCCAAATATTAATAATAATTTACATGGTTTAAATATTTTTGTACAGGGAATCAATGACTTTATGAATAACAACATAATAGTTTCTACATGGAATGTTACATTTATATATTTTTGTTCAAAAATTGTATTATTTAGTGGAATTTTAGGGATTGTACAATATTATAATTAACAAAATAGTTTTTATATTATTGTGGTAATCATTGCAAAGATAAGCAATTAAAGAAGTGTTATCCAGAGGAAGGAATATTGACTCAGGGATTAATGTAAAGCATGATCAGTAAATCTGAGAAATAGGATTCAATCTGGTTTTCTTACTCAATCCCATTATTATTTTCATTCTGATTTTTATTTTTAATGAGACTGAAGTATATAAATGACTCTATTTTTAGTAGATGCTTTCTGATATTTTTACATCATATGTTATGATCAAACAGATATTAGTCAAGGCATTGTACTTCTTTGTTTTTAACAATATAACCTAACTCACAAAAGTGTGACTCCTTTCTGAGAGGGAATATTTCTTAAAAAGAATACTGCTCCCAATTTCAGTGTGCTTTGCTTATGAAGGTTTTAGCTGCAGTTTATCTATTCTATAGACATGTAGTTCTTATGAAAATAAATTATTTGTAACATAAATAAGATTTCTGAGGGCTTGATATTTATTTTATCTTCTTTAACTACGTCAGGTGTTTCCATAACACAGTAGAAAAGATTTATTGGAAACCAGCTTCTGTTTACTTTTAAGATTTTCTTATTTGTTTGCTTTTCTTATAAAGGAATTATAGGTATCCAGTAACAATATAACTACTTCTAACAATGATATTCCAGCAAAAACTACTAGGAGAAAATTTTCAAAAATAATATCTCCCCTATTTTAAGAGATACCAGTGAAATTGAGTCAGATTCTTGAGTCTAACCCCTCAAAGATCATGGACATCAACTTTCATCCTTGATACTGCATATTCACTTGCTTGAGACATCCAACTATTTAAAATGGCAATCTAGGAAAAACTTGTGCAATATTTGTTAACAGCACAACTGGTGGCGCTAGTGGTAAAGAACCAGCCTGCCAGTGTAGGAGACTTTTGATCCCTGGGCCAGGAAGATTCCCTGAAGGGCATGGCAACCCACTCCAGTATTATTAGCTGTTACTGTAATTTCATTTGTTTGTCTAAAAATGTTTTTATTTGCTCTTATTCTTGAAAGAATTTTTTCACAGCTAAATAGAGGATTATTTTCATTCAGTACATAGAAACAACAGATCCATTGACTTCTCTCACTGATTCTGTTGAGAATTCAGTCACTGGAAAATGTATCCCTCACTGAAGCTAATGCACCTTTTTCTCCATCCCACCTTTTACCTTTTATTCTATTTTTTTAAGTAATGTCTCTGTCTGATTTACTGCAGTTTTATTATTAAGTTTTTAGGTTCACTTATTTTTCTTCATGTCATGGTGCTTTTCTGAGCTTCTTGAATTGGTTGGTTACCCCATTGCTTAGTAGGAGAAAATAAAATCTTCTCCAAAATGAATGTGGGAATAAAAGTGAATGCATGAAAATTTCTATGAAATAAAGAATGTTATACTTTATTTTTTAATGTCTAATATCGATTATTGACTAGACATGATTTGAAATGTACTATTATGGAAAATGAGAATTAAGAACTTGAAATATGAGCTTTTTTTTAATTTTTAATTTTACTTTATTTTACTTTACTATACTGTATTAGTTTTGCCATACATTGACATGAATCCACCACGGGTGTACTTGCTTTCCCAAACATAAACCCCCCTCCCACCTCTCTCCCCATAACATCTCTCTGGGTCATCCCCGTGCACCAGCCCCAAGCATCCTGTATCCTGCATCGGACATAGACTGGCGATTCGTTTCTTACATGATAGTATACATGTTTCAATGCCATTCTCCCAAATCATCCCACCCTCTCCTTCTCCCTCTGAGTCCAAAAGTCCGCTATACACATCAGTGTCTCTTTTGCTGTCTCTCATACAGGGTTATCATTACCATCTTTCTAAATTCCATATATTTGTGTTAGGATACTGTATTGGTGTTTTTCTTTCTGGCTTACTTCACTCTGTAAAATCGGCTCCAGTTTCATCCATCTCATCAGAACTGATTCAAATGTATTCTTTTTAATGGCTGAGTAATACTCCATTGTGTATATGTACCACATCTTTCTTATCCATTCATCTGCTGATGGACATCTAGGTTGTTTCCATGTCCTGGCTATTATAAACAGTGCTGCGGTGAACATTGGGGTACATGTGTCTCTTTCAATTCTGGTTTCCTCGGTGTGTATGCCCGGCAGTGGGATTGCTGGGTCACATAAGGCTGAATGGATACAAAAACAAGACCCCTCTATATGTTGCTTACAAGAGACCCAACTCAAAACAAGGGACACATACAGACTGAAAGTGAAGGGCTGGAAAAAGATATGTCATGCAATTAGAGACCAAAAGAAAGCAGGAGTAGCAATACTCATATCCGATAAAATAGACTTTAAAACAAAGGCTGTCAAAAGAGACAAAGAAGGCCACTACATAATGATCAAAGGATCAATCCAAGAAGAAGATATAACAATTATAAGTATACATGCATCCAACATAGAAGCACCATAATATGTAAGACAAATGCTAACAAGTATGAAAGGGGAAATTAACAATAACACAATAATATTGGGAGACTTTAATACCCCACTCACACCTATGGACAGATCAACTAAACAGAAAATCAACAAAGAAATGCAAACTTTAAATGATACAATAGATCAGTTAGACCTAATTGATATCTATAGAACATTTCACCCCAAAACAATGAATTTTACCTTTTTCTCAAGTGCTCACGGAACCTTCTCCAGGATAGATCACATCCTGGGCCATAAATCTAACCTTAATAAATTCAAAAAAATCGAAATCATTCCAAGCATCTTTTCTGACCATAATGCATTAAGATTAGATCTCAATTATATGACAAAACTATTAAAAATTCCAGCATATGGAGGCTGAACAACACACTTCTGAATAACCAACAAATCACAGAAGAAATAAAAAAGAAATCAAAATATGCATAGAAACCAATGGAAATGAAAACACAACATCCCAAAACCTGTGGGACACTTTGAAAGCAGTGCTAAGAGGAATTTCATAGCAATACAGGCATACCTCAAGAAACAAGAAGAAAAGTCAAATAAATAACCTAACTCTACACCTAAAGCAACTAGAAAAGGAAGAAATGGAGAACCCCAGAGTTAGTAGAAGGAAAGAAATCTTAAAAATTAGAGCAGAAATAAATGCAAAAGAAACAAAAGAGCTAACTTTTTATATAAATAATTAAGAACTTGAAATATAGGATCTAAATTTTTATATAATCTGAATCATTGATTTAAATTATATGATATAAATTATTCTGTAATGGGTATGATCTTCTATTTTAATCTTATTTATGTAAAATTGGTAATGGATATGATACAGGGGGAAAAAATCTGTATGTCACAAAGGCATATCAAAAAAAACACAATATTAAGACCAATGTCAGGGAGTACATTGTTTAATGTTTTCCTCTAGGATATTCTTGGCTTCAGTTGTTACATTTAAATCTTTAATATACTCTGAGTTTATTTTTGTATGTGGTATAAGAAAGTGGTCCAGTTTAAATATGCCACATGTTGAAGTTCTGTTTTGCCAACAGGACTTATCAAAGAGACCATCTTTTCTTCATTTTTTATTTTTGGCTCCATTGTCATAGATATATTAACCAAAAAAAAAAAAAAAAAAACAAAACAAAAAAAAGTAAGTTCTGGGCACTCTACTTTTTCCTGATGTACATGTCCATTTTTGTGCCATTACCATACTAATTGAACTTTCTTGACAATATAGTTAGAAATAAAGGTGCATGATACTTCAGCTTTGCCCTTTATTCTCAGAATTATTTTGGCTATATTTGGGTCTTTAGCAGTTCCATGAAAATTTTAGGATTATTTGTTCTAGACCATAAGAAATGACGTGACTTGGTATTATAATAGGGATTGTTTTGTATCTATAGATTGCTTTGCATAATATGAGTTTGCAACAATATTGACTCTTCCAGTCCTTGAGAACAGTATATCTTTCCATTTACTTGCATTGTTTTCGTTTTATTTCATCAATGTCTTATAGTCTTCAGAGTAAAGATTTTTCACTTCCTTTGAAGAAAATTTATGACAGACCTGGACACCATATTAAAGAGTGGAGACATCACTTTGCCAACAAAGCTCTGTATAGACAAAGCAATGGTTTTTCCAGTAGTCAAACACAAACATGAGAGTTGGACCATAAGGAAGGCTTAGCGCCAAAGAATCAATACTTTCAAACTGTGGTGCTGGAAAAGATTCTAGAGAGTCCCTTGAACTGAAAGATCAAACCAGTCAATCCTGAAGGAAATCAACCCTGAAATTCATTGGAAGGTCTTAATGCTGAAGCTGAAACTCCAGTACTTTGGGCACCTGATGTAAAGAGCTGATTCATTGGAAAGGACCCTGATCCTGGCAGAATTTGAGGGCAAGAGGAAAAGGGGGAGACAGAGGATAAGATGGAATGGCATTGCTGACTCAATGGACATGAGTTTGAGTAAACTCCAGGAGATAGTGAAGGACAGGGAAGCCTGGTGTCTTCAGTTAGTGTTTCAAGGGAGGAGTCTTATTTAATATCTCCTATCTCCTAATAGCTCCTATCCTAGCTCATATTTCAGAAGCATGGCCGAGAAGAACTACCCCACATCCGAGGTCAGGGGCAGCAGCCGAGAGTACCAGACTGTGTTCGTGCAGGAATGGCCAAGAGGAGTTACCCCCCGCCCGAGGCAAGGGGCGGTGGCTGGAAGGAGCTACCCCCCACCAGAGGCCAGGGGCAGCAGCCAGAAGGAGCTACCCCCCAACAGAGGACAGAGGCAGCAGCCAGGAAGAGCTACCCTACGCCCGAGGCCAGGGGTGGCAGCAGGAAGGAGCAAACCCATGTCCAAGGAGCAGTGGTGGCGAGGGTGCAGGAGGGCCGAGAGGAGCTACTCCACGTTCAAGGTCAGAAGGGGCAGCGATGAGGAGATAACTCTCACCCAAGGTAAGAGAAGCCCAAGTAAGATGGTAGGTGTTACGAGAGGGCAAGAGGGCAGACACACTGAAACCATAATCACAGAAAACAAGTCAATCTAATCACATGGACTGCAGCCTTGTCTAACTCAATGAAACTGAGCCATGCCGTGTGGGGCCACCCAAGACAGATAGGTCATGGTGGAGAGGTCTGACAGAATGTGGTGCACTGGAGAAGGGAATGGCAAACCACTTCAGTATTCTTGCCTTGAGAACCCCATGAACAGTAGGAAAAGGCAAAATGATAGGATACTGAAAGAGGAACTCCCCAGGTCAGTAGGTGCCCAATATGCTACTGGAGATCAGTGGAGAAATAACTCCAGAAAGAAAGAAGGGATGGAGCCAAAGCAAAAACAATACCCAGTTGTGGATGTGACTGGTGATAGAAGCAAGATACAATGCTGTAAAGAGCAATATTTCATAGGTACCTGGAATGTCAGGTCCATGAATCAAGGCAAATTGGAAGTGGTCAAACAGGAGATGGCAAGAGTGAACGTCAACATTCTAGGAATCAGAGAACTAAAATGGACTTGAATGGGTGAATTTAACTCAGATGACCATTATATCTACTACTGTGGGCAGGAATCCCTTAGAAGAAATGAAATAGCCATGATGGTCAACAAAAGAGTCCGAAATGCAGTACTTGGATGCAATCTCAAAAACAACAGAATGATCTCTGTTCATTTCCAAGGCAAACCATTCAATTATCAGAGTAATCCAAGTCTTTGCCCCAACCAGTAATGCTGAAGAAGCTGAAGTTGAATGGTTCTATGAAGACCTACGAGAACTTTTAGAACACCAAAAAAAAAAAAAAAAAAAAAAGATGTCTTTTTCATTATAGGGGACTGGAATGCAAAACTAGGAAGTCAAGAACACCTGGAGTAACAGGCAAATTTGGCCTTGGAATACAGAATGGAGCAGGGCAAAGGCTAATAGAGTTTTGCCAAAAGAATGTACTGGTCATAGCAAACACCCTCTTCCAACAACACAAGAGAAGACTCTACACATGGACATCACTAGATAGTTAACACTGAAATCATATTGATTATATTCTTTGCAGCCAAAGATGCAGAAGCTCTACACAGTCAGCAAGACCAGGAGCTGACTGTGGCTCAGATCATGAACTCCTTATTGCCAAATTAAGACTTAAATTAAAGAAAGTAGGGAAAACCACTAGACCATTCAGGTATGACCTAAATCAAGTCCTTTTTGATTATACAATGGAAATGAGAAATAGATTTAAGGGACTAGATCTGATAGATAGAGTGCCTGATGAACTATGGATGGAGGTTTGTGGCATTGTACAAGAGACAGGGATCAAGACCATCCTCATGTAAAAGAAATGCAAAAAAGCAAGGTGGCTGTCTGGGGAGGCCTTAAAAATAGCTTTGAAAAGAAGAGAAGTGAAAAGCAAAGGAGAAAAGGAAAGATATAAGCATCTGAAGGAAGAGTTCCAAAGAAGAGATAAGAAAGCCTTCCTCAGTGATCAATGCAAAGAAATAGAGGAGAGCAACAGAATGGGAAAGACTAGAGATCTCTTCAAGAAAATGAGAGATACCAAGGGAACATTTCATGAAAAGATGGGCTCGATAAAGGACAGAAATGGTATGGGCCTAAAAGAAGCAGAAGATATTAAGAGGAGATGGCAAGATTACCAAGAAGAACTGTACAAAAAAGATCTTCATGGTCAAGATAAGCACAAAGGTGTGATCACCCACCTAGAGCCAGACATCCTGGAATGTGAAGTCAAGCGGGCCTTAGCAAGCATCACTAGGAACAAAGCTAGTGGAGGTGATGGAATTCCAGTTGAGCTATTTCAAATCCTGAAAGATGATGCTGTGAAAGTGCTGCACTCAAAAAGCCAGAAAATTTGGGAAACTCAACAGTGGCCACAGGACTGGAAAAGGTCAGTTTTCATTCCAATCCCAAAGAAAGGGAATGCTAAGAATGCTCAAACTACTGCACAATTGAACTCATCTCGCATGCTAGTAAAGTAAGGCTCAAAATTCTCCAAGCCAGGCTTCAAAATGCATGAACCATGAACTTCCAGATGTTGAAGCTGCTTTTAGGAAAGGCAGATGAACCAGAGATCAAATTGCCAACATCTTCTGGATCATGGAAAAAGCAAGAGAGTTCCAGAAAAACATCTATTTCTTCTTTATTGATAATGCCAAAGCCCTTGACTGTGTGGATCACAAGAAACTGGGGAAAATTCTGAAAGAGATGGGAATACCAGACCACCTGACCTGTCTCTTGAGAAATCTATATGCAGGTCAGGAAGCAACAGTTAGAACTGGACATGGAACAACAGACTGGTTCCAAACAGGAAAAGGAGTATGTCAAGGCTATATGTTGTCACCCTGCATATTTAACTTCGATGCAGAGTACATCATGAGAAACGCTGGGCTGGAAGAAACACAAGCTGGAATCAAGATTGCCAGGAGAAATATCAATAACCTCAGGTATGCAGATGACACCACCCTTATGGCAGAAAGTGAAGAGGAACTAAAAAGCCTGTTGATGGCAAGTGAAAGAGGAGAGTGAAAAAGGTGGCTTAAAGCTTAACATTCAGAAAACTAAGAGAATGGAATCCAGTCCCATCACTTCATGGGAAATAGATGGGGAAACAGTGGAAACAGTGTCAGGCTTTATTTTTGGGGGTACCGTAATCACTGCAGATGGTGATTGCAGCCATGAAATCAAAAGACGCTTGGAAGGAAAGTTATGACCAACCTAGACAGCATATTGAAAAGCAGAGACATTACTTTGCCAACAAAGTTCCATCTAGTCAAGGCTATGGTTTTTCCTGTTGCCATGTATGAATGTGAGAGTTAGACTGTGAAGAAAGCTAAGCTCTGAAGAATTGATGCTTCTGAACTGTGGTGTTGGAGAAGACTGTTGAGAGTCCCTTGGACTGCAAGGAGATTCATCCAGTCCATTCTAAAGAGTTCAGCCCTGGGATTTCTTTGGAAGGAATGATGCTACATCTGCTACTCCAGTCCTTTGGCCACCTCATGCGAAGAGTTGACTCATTGGAACAGACTCTGATGCTGGGAGGGATTGGGAGCAGGAGGAGAAGGGGACGAAAGAGGATGAGATACCTGGATGGCATCACCGACTCAATGGATATGAGTCTGAGTGAACTCCGGGATTTTCTGATGGACGGGAAGGCCTGGCATGCTGCCATTCATGGGGTCGCAAAGAATCAGACATGACTATGGGACTGAACTGAACTGAACTGAAAGGAACTGAACTGAATTTGGCTGATAAGATGTCACACCTTCAGGCAGCAGCTTTTAAAATACATTGCCTTGCAGAATCCTATGGTTCTACAGTCATAATTCCTGTTAGACTCCAAACCAGGAGACCTGGAGTTGTCCCCAGGTGACACTAACAAAAAGTAATTTCCTTATAGTTGTTTAACTTCTCTGGGAAGTCTTGTCCAACATTAGAGAGGCCAAGGGAGAGAGCAAGGGTGGTAGCTCTCTTCTTACTTTCCCTGGGAGTGTCTCCTTAACTGCTCAATGTGTGAGAAGCATTAATCCTGTCTTTCAGAGTGAACTTTAGGTTAAGTAAATAGGTTTTATTCACAGAAAGACTAAGATTGGGTTTCTGTCTACTGTCTGTGGTGCCCTGGAGGTGATGGGCTGCCAAGAACTGTCTTTTTAATTGTTACAGTCCCATGGAACTCTGGAATGCTAATCCACTTGTCCATCAGGGCCAGGGAATCAACTGATGTTTCCGGTGTGGATTGTACATGTCCCTGGCTTGACCTGTGTAGCTGGAGAGTGCATGGGGCACAAGTTTGTCTCCCTATTCAGGAATGTACCAGGGCATATAACTGAACTGTGGTTCCAGCAGGTTCAGCAGTGCAGTGTGAGAGTGCCTTGTCTCCTACAAGACTGGCTTTAGGACTGTTTATGCTCTCAGGCCCAGCTAAGGGAAGGGAGTTGTAGCTAACCACATCCTGAGATTTTAGTCTGGGAGCTGGATAAGTTTGAGACCAATCACAGCTGCCTGTCCCAGCCTGAAGTTGATGGAATGCTGCATCCACTGGAGCTCTTCAATTTCAGCAAAGTGGGAGCATGCTGCATTCCATAACCCACTGTGCCAGTAGATTAGGTGTAGAACACAACAGTGGTGTCTGCCAATGCCTCTGTATCAGAAAGCATTTCCACCTTTCCCTACATGACCCGCCCCCCTCAGCTGATGTTGTTAGATTTGCCAATGACAGTCCTTCACATGAAGCTTCTGCACATTTAAAACTTCTATTTCATGGGTCTCAGGGTGAGCAATACTACATGTAAGATATTTAGAAGGGGCTTAGAGTTTATATGGGGGTTCCCTAGTGGCTCAGATGGTAAAGAATCTGCCTGCAATGTAGGAAACCTGGGTTTAATCTCTGGATTGGGAAGATCCCCTGGAGAAGGAAATAGAAATTCACTCCAGTATGCTTGTCTGGGAAATCCCATTGAGATTGGTTATAAGTGGTAAGCAAACAAACAAACAAACAAAAACGTATGCATTTTCCATTTGCAAGCATTTTTTGAACTCACAAGGAATATAAATCAATAAGAGGAATTACAAGTTCATGTATTGTCATAAGAGTGCAGACAAGGAAATGTAAGACTTCATTAGAGTTGATTATTTTGATATCGGAAAATCACACAAGAATGTATATACAATGCTGAAACATAGGATATTATTTTCAAAGAAAGCTAGACTTGATTAATGTTCTAGAATAAAGAACAGAAAGAAGGCATGGGTGAAAAATGCCTACATGTACACATGATGTGCAAGAAATAATGTGTCATTTAAAAGTGCAGCTGGGGCAAAATGAAGAAGAAGAGAGACCAAATGGTAGAGATAAAGGTATTTGGATTTGATTTAGTAGGATGTAGAAAAACTACTGAAGGTTAATCATCAATTGAGTAAACCAATCATGCTTTCAGTCGAAAAAGTTTATCCTGTGGGATAAAAGAGAAAGAGAAAGAGCCTGGAGGCAAAGGACTTAGTTAAGAGGTGTATTTAATAGCTTAAGGAAAAGGTAACATGTATTTCAACCACATTTATGCTAGAGAACATCTTGCATGTAGATGATTAGGTTGAATGAAGAGCAGACTCGAGGCAAACATTAGCCCTACGTGCCTTTTTTACATATAATCATTTATTCACTGACAAATGTGGTGAAGGCTAGTAGACTAAATTTTTTTTAAAAGTCACTGTGAGTTATTTCCTATTTAAAGAAGAGGTCAAATACAATGGCAAATAATCAGAACACAGCCTGCAGATGTTTAGTTTGGCTGTGTATTGCCAAAATAAATAAATAAATGTGAATATTTTTAGAATAAAAATGGTCTCTAGTTCATTAGTTCATCAGTTTCCTATTGTTCTGTTGTGTCCAACTTAAGATATTTACTCAGTGAATTTTATTCTGATTCAGTTCAGTTCAGTTTAGTTCACTCCCTCAGTCGTGTCCAACACTTTGCGACCCCATGAATTGCAGCACGCCAGGCCTCCCTGTCCATCACCATCTCCCAGAGTTCACTGAAACTCATGTCCATCAAGTCAACGATGCCATCCAGCCATCTCATCCTCTTTCATCCCCTTCTCCTCCTGCCCCCAATCCCTCGCAGCATCAGAGTCTTTTCCAATGAGTCAACTCTTCGCATGAGGTGGCCAAAGTACTGGAGTTTCAGCTTTAGCATCATTCCTTCCAATGAAATCCTGATCACTTTAATTAAAAGTGCAATCATTCCCTACTCTATTCTTTCAACCCTACATACGTTATTATACTTTTTATGTTTTATTATTTTTAACTTTTTATTTCTGAATAATTTCTGTCTCAAAAGAAATTACAAAAATAGCATAAAGAGATTCAGATATAATTTAAGTGAAGTCACTCAGTCGTGTCCAACTCTTTAAGACCCCATGGACTGTACAGTCCATGGAATTCTCCAGTCCAGAATACTGGAGTTCGTAACCTTTCCCTTATCCAGGGGACCTTCTGAACCCAGGGATCAAACTCAGGTCTCCTGCATTACAGGTGGATTGTTTACCAGCTGAGCCATGAGGGAAGCCCAAGAATACTGGAGAAGGTAGCCTATCCCTTCTCCAGAGGATATTCCTGACCCAGGAATCAAACTGTGGTCTCCTGAATTGCAGACGGATTCTTACTGGTGTATCAGGAAAGCCCCCCTAACTTGCTCAATCTTAATTTAGTTTTTTTTAGCACTCATACAATGAGAAATTTCATGTAGTTATTTAATATATTATTGTATTCTTTTTCTCCAACACATCCCACTAGAAAAACTTCACAATATATCATATATGAAATGAGCCACCAGTCCAGGTTCAATGATGCTTGGGGCTGGTGCACTGGTATGACCCAGAGGGATGGTATAGGAAGGGAGGTGGGAGGGGGGTTCAGGTTGGGGAACACATGCACACCCATGGTGGATTCATAGAAAAATCAATGATGTATAGCAAAACCAATGCAATATTTTAAATTAATTAGCCTCTAATTAAAATAAATATTCAACTATTATTCAACACTCTTCAACATAGTTTTGGAAGTTTTGACCACAACAATCAGAGCAAAAAAAAAAAAAAAAAAAGAAATAAAAAGAATCCAAATTGGAAAAGAAGAAGTAAAACTCACTGTTTGGAGATGACATGATCCTCTACATAGGAAACCCTAAAGACTCAACCAGAAAATTACTAGAGCTAATCAATGAATATAGTAAAGTTGCAGGATATAAAATCAATACACAGAAATCCCTTGCATTCCTATACACTAATAATGAGAAAATAGATAAATTAAGGAAACAATTCCATTCACCATTGCAATGAAAAGAATAAAATACTTAGGAATATATCTACCTAAAGAAACAAAAGACCTATATATAGAAAACTATAAAACACTGGTGAAAAAAATCAAAGAGGACACTAATAGATGGAGAAAAATACTGTGTTTATGGAAATGGAAGAATCAATATAGTGAAAATGAGTATACTACCCAAAGCAATCTATAGAGTCAATGCAATCCCTATCAAGCTACCAATGGTATTTTCACAGAGCTAGAATAAATTATTTCACAATTTGTATGGAAATACAAAAAAAAAACCTTGAATAGCCAAAGCAATCTTGAGAAAGAAGAATGGAACTGGAGGAATAAACCTGCCTGACTTCAGGCCTCTACTATAAAGCCACAGTCATCAAGACAGTATGGTACCAGCACAAAGACAGAAATATAGATCAAATGGAACAAAATAGAAAGCCAAGAGATAAATCTACACACCTATGGACACCTTATTTTTGACAAAGGAGGCAAGAATATACAATGGAGAAAAGACAATCTCTTTAATAAGTGGTGCTGGGAAAACTGGTCAACCACTTGTAAAAGAATGAAACTAGAACACTTTCTAACACCATACACAAAAATAAACTCAAAATGGATTAAAGATCTAAATGTAAGACCAGTAACTATAAAACTCTTAGAGGAAAACATAGGCAAAACACTCTCCGACATAAATCACAGCAGGATCCTCTATGACCCACCTCCCAGAATATTGGAAACAAAAGCAAAAATAAACAAATGAGACCTAATTAAAATTTAAGGCTTCTGCACAACAAAGGAAACTATAAGCAAGGTGAAAAGACAGCCTTCAGAATGGGAGAAAATAATAGCAAATGAAGCAACTGACAAACAACTAATCTCAAAAATATACTAGCAACTCCTGTAGCTCAATTCCAGAAAAATAAACGACCCAATCAAAAAATGGGCCAAAGAACTAAACAGACACTTCTCCAAAGAAGACATACAGATGGCTAACAAACACATGAAAATATGCTCAACATCACTCATTATCAGAGAAATGCAAATCAAGACCACAATGAGGTACCATTTCACACCAGTCAGAATGGCTGCAATCCAGAAGTCTACAAGCAATAAATGCTGGAGAGGGTATGGAGAAAAGGGAACCCTCTTACACTGTTGGTGGGAATGCAAACTAGTACAGCCACTATGGAGAACAGGGTGGAGATTCCTTAAAAAACTGCAAATAGAACTGCCTTATGACCCAGCAATCCCACTGCTGGGCATACACACCAAGGAAACCAGAACTGAAAGAGACACGTGTACCCCAGTGTTCATCACAGCACTGTTCATAATAGCCAGGACATGGAAGCAACCTAGATGTCCATCAGCAGATAAATGGAAAAGAAAACTGTGGTACATATACACAATGGAGTATTACTCAGCCATTAAAAAGAATACATTCGAATCAGTTCTAATGAGGTGGATGAAACTGGAGCCGATTATACAGAGTGAAGCAAGCCAGAAAGAAAAACAACAGTACAGCATACTAACACATATATATATAGAATTTAGAAAGATGGTAATGATAACCCTGTATGTGAGACAGCAAAAGAGACACAGATGTATAGACCAGACTTTTGGACTCTGTGGGAGAGGGCTAAGGTGGGATGATTTGGGGGAATGTCATGAAAACATGTATAATATCATATAAGAAAGGAATTGCCAGTCCAGGTTCAATACAGAATACTTGGTGTTGGTGCACTGGGATGCCCCAGAGGAGTGGTATGGGGAGGGAGGTGGTAGGGGGTTCAAGATGGGGAACACGTTTACGCCCATGGTGAATTCATGTTGATGTGTGGCAGAACAAATACAATATTGTAATTAGCCTCCAATTAAAATAAATAAATTTAAATTTAAAAATAAAAAAAATTTATATATATATAAAAAGAAAAACTTCATAATAGGAAGAATTTTTATTTTGTTCACTGATATATAACGTTGAAAATTTTGCCAACCACAAAGGAACTTCAATAATTTGTCACTAAATGGCAGTAATATAGTAATGATAGCTAATGCCAAAGGAGTATTTTTTCATATATAATTCAATACCATGTGTATATTGACCTACACCATAAGAACCACATTTTGAAGACAGTACTAGCAATATCCTCACAATTTTTTGGGGATCTGTGTTCAGAGTCAATTGAATTTTGTATCTCTGATTAAAATGATCATTATATTTGCTGTTTTGAATTTGGTACAAAATACTATAAAGGTTAACGGTACTTTGTAGGCAATGTAAGACATTCAAGTTTTGGTTGGCCTAATATCCTCTGTAAACTTACAGTCAAATATCAAATGTAATAGGTGGATGGAAGATGTACAGTTTTTCTTTCATATTATTTTGACTAGAGTTAATATATTCAGTACTAATTCATATCAATTATTAATTACATATACTATACACTGATAAATATGACAGAGATGAGATAATTTCTGTGTTTATTAGATATGTAATACATATTTAACTAACAGAAAAAGAGCAACTATAATATAGAGCCAAATTGGGGAAAAGAAAAAGAGTAATATGTTATATAATTAAAATAATTAAATACACACACATACACATTCTTGATTTCCAGTTGCCATGTGGATGTTTGGGCTTCCCCTGTGGCTCAACTGTAAAGAATCTACCTGTAATGTGGGAGACCTGGGCTTGATCCCTGGGTTGGGAACATCCCCTGGAGAAGGGAAAGGTTACCCATTCCAGTATTCTGGCCTAGAGAATTCCACAGACTGTATAGTCCATGGGAATACGAAGAGTTGGAAATGACTGAGTGAGTTTCACTTAAGTTATATCTGGATCACTTAAGTTATATAGATGCTTTATTACCATTAAAAATATATTTAAAGAGTATGCAAAGATATAAATGAATTATTCAGCTTTTTTTTTTTTTTTCCTGTTTGAGGCAATCTTGTCTGTATATTTATTCAGGAAGAAACTATGTCAATTTATGTACCCTCTTTAGACTAGATTTTGGCAGCTTATTCATAAAAATATCAAAGATAAAAATACTAATTTCAATTCCATCATTTGCAAGAGGCTATATGAAATCTTTTAAGATCTTTCCATCCACCGGTACTGTGAATGATTCCGGAAAAAAAATAAGCCCAAGCTGATATTTTCTTTTTTGACTTGTATGTACATCTACTTTATTATCTAAAGAAGGAAATCTTGAGAGTAAAAGGGACATAAATTTAATCTGGACAACATGTATGAACTATGTAGTTTTGATGTGTGATTATTAGACTTAAAAATTCCCTTTTGTAACATAGAAAAAGGCACAGATAATTTTTCTCTTTATTTTCAATATCCCATGTAAAGTAACACACTTTCTGTTTTTACAACTTGTTGTTCAGTTGCTGAGTAATACTCAACTATTTGCAATCCCATGGACTGCAATATGCAGACTTCCCTATCCTTCACCATCTCCCAGAGTTGCTTAAACTCATGTCCATTGAGTCAATGATGCCATCCAACCATCTCATCCTCTGTCACCTACTTCTTCTTCTGCCCTCAGCCTTTCCCAGCATTCAGGGACTTTTCTAATGAGTTGGTTCTTTGCTTCAGATGGCAAAAGTATTGGAGCTTCAGCATCAGTCCTTCCAATGAATATTCAGGGTTGATTTTCTTAAGGATTGACTGGTTTGATCTCTTTGCTGCCCAAGTGATTCTCAACAGTCTTCTCCAACACCACAGTTTGAAAGCATCAGTTCTTGGGTGGTCTGTGCATGACTACTGGGAAAGCCATAGCTTTGACTATATATACAAACACCTTTTGACAAAGTGATGTCTCTGCTTTTTAAATATTTTGTCTAGGTTTGTCATAGCTTTTATTTGAGGAACAAGCATCTTTTTAATTTCATGGATTCAATCACAGTCCACAATGATTTTGGAGCCCAAGAAAATAGTCTGTCACTGTTCCCATTGTTTCTGCATTTATTTGCCATGAAATGATGGGACCAGACACTATAATCTTAGTTTTTTGAATGTTAAGTTTTACACCAACTTTTTAAGTCTCCACTTTCACCTTCATGAAGAGGCTGCTTAGTTTTTACAACCAAGAGTCAATAATGCTTGACAGAAGATGTTCTATGTTAACTAATGAAGTCAGGTCTGCAAACTCATATCTTATTTCC
The DNA here is from genome assembly GCF_023091745.1 of Budorcas taxicolor. NCBI lineage: Eukaryota > Metazoa > Chordata > Mammalia > Artiodactyla > Bovidae > Budorcas > Budorcas taxicolor. The sequence continues at coordinate 79,140,157 of NC_068910.1, forward strand.
ACCTTTGTTACCCCTTTCCCTCTCTGTGTTTCTTCATGTCTTCTCTATAATATTCCTTCATTAAAGTGATTTCTTTATCTTTTAAAATTCATCCTGTAGTATTTAGTCACAAGTGTCCTATGCTTTAGCACAGCATTTTTCTGGCGAATATTTTTCTCCAGTCTTTTTCTCTGAGCCTCTTTCCTTGTTCTAGGTGTCAATGTTTATCAGGTGGGTTAAATATTTTTAAAAAATAACTTATTCTATGGTAAGTCCTTGAAAACATAAACACATAATTACCATGTAATTCAACATTTCCACTTTTGGGTTTATACTCAAAAGAATTTAAAGCAAGGATTTGAGAGATATTTATACATCACTGTTTCAAATCCTTGAAAACTTAAACATATAATTACCGTACAATTTAACATTACCATTTCTGGGTATATACTTGATAGAATTGAAAGCAGAGATTTGAGATATATTTGCACATCAATGTTTACAGGAACATTATTCACAATAGCTTGAACATGGACATAACACAAATGTCCACTAAATGATGAATGGATAAATACATATGATGTATGCTGATGCTAAGTCACTTCAGTCATGTCCAACTCTGTGTGACCCTGCAGATGGCAGCCCACCAGGCTCCCCCATCCCTGGGATTCTCCAGGCAAGAACACTGGAGTAGGTTGTCATTTCCTTCTCCAACATATGGTGTATACATACACTGAAATACTATTCTGTCTTAAAATGGATCAATTTTGATATATGGATGAACCTTGAACACATTATGCTAAGATAAATAAGCCAGGCACAAATATTATAGGGTTCTAGTTATATGAGAGGCAGAAATTATAATGGTTTCAGGGGCCTGAGGGATAGAAGAATGGAATATAAAATTTTTAGATATGGTAGTGATTGTTGCACATTAATGGGGATGTACTTGATACTGCATTAAGGTACACTTCAATTTGTTAAAATAATAAATGTTTTGCTAGGTGAGGCTTCCCTGATAGCTCAGTTGGTAAAGAATCTGCCTGAAATGCAGGAGACCCCAGTTCAATTCCTAGAGCAGGAAGATCTGCTGGAGAAGGGATAGGCTACCCACTCAAGTACCCTTGGGCTTCCCTTGTGGCTCAACTGGTAAGGAATCTGCCAGTAATGAGAGAAATCTGAATTTGATTCCTCGATTGGGAAGATCCCCTGGAGAAGCGAAAGGCTACCCTCTCCACTATTCTGGCCTGGAGTATTCCATGGACTGTGTAGTCCATGGAGTTGCAAAGAGTCAGGCACATCTGAGTGACTTTCACTTTCATGTTTCCTGTGTACATTTTATCACAATGAGGAAAAAATTATTTATCATTAATGTTTTGAATTTTCTTGATAGCCTATTTACACAATGAAAAAGTGAAGACAGGTCCAAATAATTTTCCAAACTAATTAATTTACTTTAATTAACTTTTTCTTTAGAACACTTTTATATTTATAGAACAGTTACAAAGTTAGTTCAGGCAGTTCTAATATACTTCAATCCAGTCTTCCCTATTATTAAAACTTTATACTGGTATGAAGGAGAAGGTAATGACACCCCACTCCAGTACTCTTGCCTGGAAAATCCCATGGACAGAAGAGCCTGGTAGGCTCCAGTCCATGGGGTCGCTAAGAGACGGACACGACTGAGCGACATCACTTTCACTTTTTACTTTCATGCATTGGAGAAGGAAATGGCAACCCACTCCAGTGTTGTTGCCTGGAGAATCCCAGGGACGGGGGAGCCTGGTGGGCTGCCCTCCATGGGGTGGCACAGAGTCGGACACGACTGAAGCAACTTAGCAGCAGCAGCAGCAGCATACTGGTATGATATGTTCATTATAATAAATGAAACTGTGAGTGAGTGAATGAGTGAAAGTCACTTAGTTGTGTCTGACTCTTTGTGGCCCCATGGACTATATACAGCCATGGAATCCTCCAGGCCAGAATAGTGGAGTGGGTAGACTTTCCCTTCTCCAGGGGATCTTCCCAATCCAGGGATCAAACCTAGGTCTCCCACATTGCAGGTGGATTCTTTACCAGCTGAGCCATGAAACTATATAGATACATTATTATTAAAGTCCATGCTTCATTTGGATTTCCTTCTTTTTTTTTGTTTGTTTCGCTATTGCTCTTTTTCTGCCCAGTGCCCCATCCAGAAAACCACATCATGTTTAGTCATTAAATATCTTAGTGCACAGACACTATGCAAACCTGCAGGCATGTGTCTTGGACTGGGAAGAGCAGTGACATGGCTAGGACCATCTTTGCTGGTATCCTTCTGTCCTGCCATCAGCAAGTCAGCTGGTATACTCTCCTCTGAGCCTCACCTCCCAGATGGTGAAGAATGTTCCTAAGATGAGGGAAAATTTCCTCCTTCACAGCACCCCCCTAGAGAAACAGTTCTTGTGGCTTAGTCACTAAGTTATATCTGACTCATTAGGACCCCATGGACTGTAGCTCACCAGGCTTCTCTGTCCCTGGGATTTTCTAGGTGAGAATACTAGAGTGGATTACCATTTCCTATTCCAGGGGATCTTCCCAACCCAGGGACTGAACCTGTTTCTCCTGCATTGGCAGGAGGGTTCATTACCATCTGAGCCACCAGGGAAGCCCAAAGAGCACTGCAGATCCTGCCGCAATACCCTGCCCCCAGTCCCACCCTCATTTTTTTTTTTTTTTTGTCCTACCTAGTTTTCTGATGCTCATTTTTGTTGTATGAGACTACCAGCATTCAGTAGTTATTATGTGGGAATGTTTCCATATGTAGATGTATTTTTGATGTATTTCATGGAGGATATTATTCTGCCAAATTGATCTCCACCTTCTGGTCATCATTATGAGTTTTATTTTTATTTTTAATAACATTTGTATTATGTCTTCTACATAATATTGATTTTAAACACTGTGGTACTAGTCTTTGGAAAATTCTAGCAAAATAAAACAGTAGCAGGTATTAGATGATGTAATTGTTTTCATTTGAGAGTCTCTTGGATTGCAAAGAGATCCAATCAGTCAACCCTAAAGGAAATCAGTCCTGAATATTCACTGGAAGGACTCATGCTGAAGCTGAAACTCATTTGAAAAGATCCTGATGCTGGGAAAGATTGAAGGTGGGATGAGAAGGGGATGATAGAGGATGAGATGATTGGATGGCATCACCAACTTGATGAACATGAGTTTGAGCAAGATCTGGGAGTTGGTGATGGACAGGGAAGCCTGGTGTGCTACAGTCCATGGGGTTGCAAAGAGTCATACACAACTGAGCAAGTGAACTGAAATGAACTGAATAGTTTTCACAAAACCAAATGAAAGATTAATAACTATTAGAATAAAACATATACGTATCTACTTATATTTGTGCCCAGATGCTCAGTTGTGCCCAACTCTTTGCAACCCAATGGAATGTAGCCCACCAGGCTCTTCCGTCCAAGGCATTCTCCAGGTAAGAACATTAGGGTGGATTGCCATTTCCTCCTTCAGGGGATCTTCCCAATCTGGGTATCAAACTCATGTCTTTTAAGTCTCCTGCATTGTCAAGCAGATTCTTTATTACTAGCACCACCTGGTGAGCCCCAATAACTCAGAAAATGCCAGAGCTCATCAACTCTTTTTTAAGCACTCATTGAATACTTGTAAATAACCACTGAAATTATCGTGTAGGCTTAATCAGAATTCCTGTACACAGATATCCCCTTGGTGAGCTTGGAAAATATGGAAACCATGGCAGACATGCCTCTTCTGTGTAAGCTTTTAGGTTGGAAAAAAAAAGGCACACTGTTCTAATCGACTGAAACAAATGAGTGAAAGAGAAGTGGAGACAATTCTCAAAGGAGTAGTTCTAAAAGACAAAAGAACATCATGGCAGTGCATTCACTGGGGCCATATTCCAGATTTGTTTTATTCTTAAAGTATGAGTTTTGTGGTCAACCATTTAAATAGATGTTGAATTTTCTTCATACTTGAAAGTATTTTCATTTTTCACTCTTCAGACCTTTATAACCTTGTTCTTTTTTTTTTTTTTTTTCCATCTTTTATATTTTGGTCTCTTTATAGACCACGGAAAAAGTCCACAAATGATAGTGAACTCTTCCCTTCAAAACTTCTGCTACATAATCCTAGCATTTCTGCTTATCAGAAATGAAATGTTGAAGATATACCCTTTTTTGTATATATCTTTCTTCTCAGTTGTCGTCTGATGCTATGTTTCCCCAGATAACTTTGTTTCCAATTCACTTTACGTAGAGATAATGCTATTTTATTACCATCCCATTCTTTAGAATCTCTTCATGCTGCCTCTATTCAGCTACTTCATCACATTAGCTCCCTTTCAGAACAGTGAATATAGAGGAAAATTACTATAGAAAGCAGTTGCATATAATTTTCATCCAAGCCTCTTTGCTACAGTAAAATTTAGATGTGTGTTCTCCAGTGATGAAGTCATGGATCGCCTGAACCTATCCCATCTTCATCTGAGGAAATTGCGCCCCCTCAGTTTTACTTGTCAGCTAGTAATTAATTTGCTTGTGTCCTGATTTATGAATACTCAAAGCATTTCTTGTAGGTTCTTTTGTTCCCGTCTCCTGTTCTTGCTCCCATAGGTGTCTTGTCTCTGGGTTTTGTGAGACTGATGTGTTGTAATGCCCAAAGAGTGGTCACAGGGATATAGAGAACATAGGCACAACATGTGTTGTGAAGTTGCTTCAGTCATGTCCAACTCTGTGCAACACTATGGACTGTAGCCCACCAGGCTTCTCTGTCTTGAGATTATCTGGACAAGAATACTGCAATAGATTGTGGTGCCCTCCTCCAGAGGATCTTCCTGATCCAGGGATCAAACCCAGGTCTCCTGCATTGCAAGCAAATTCTTTACCATCTGAGTCACCAGGGAAGTTCATAGATAACATAGGACTCTTTGTACACATATTTCACTCCAGATTTAGGCATCATAATATCCCTAATTTCTTTCAGAAAAAAGTCAGAACGAAGTTAACTCATTTAAAGAACTAACACTAAATGTTTGCACATAACAGAAAGGAATTTGCAATGAAAAATAACTGACAAGTGCTGCATAGTCTTCAAGTCCAACATAGGGATTTTTATCTCTTCCCCTTTTTATGAAGAGCTCACCCTTTATTCTTCATGACAAATCATGCAAGCACCTCAGGTCTTTCTGGCCATCTCTAACATGTTGGACAAACTAACTCTCCACCTTAGAAGAGGAAGGAGTTTTTTTTTTTTTCCTCTCTTTCTCCAATCTGTGGTCTCTCTCTCACAAAATAGGCTTTTAGGTCTAAAATTTTCCTGTTGTACATATCAATGTCCGTTAGAAGATTTATTTTTGGGGGGGGGGGGCAAAACAATCCACTTTACCAAGAGGAATATGGTCTGTTTCCATGACCAAATAAAAGGGAATCAAGCATAGCATTTTCTAAAGTTTGCCCAGCTTAGCATTTAAAACATCTCAGGTAAGATTTGGAGAAGGCAATGGCACTCGACTCCAGTACTCTTGCCTGGAAAATCCCATGGACGGAGGAGCCTGGTAGGCTGTAGTTCATGGGGTTGCTAAGAGTCAGACATGACTGAGTGACTTTACTTTCACTTACCCCCTCCAGTGTTCTTTCCTGGAGAATCCCAGGGACAGGGGAGCCTGGTGGGCTGCCATCTATGGAGTCGCACAGATTCTTACACGGCTGAAGTGACTTAGCAGCAGCAGCAGCAGCAGCAGGTAAGAATCTGTAGGTTATTCTTCTTTATTCTAAGGAAAAAAAATATATATATATATATACATATCCTTTATAAAATCTTTCTTTCAATACTAGATAAAGAAAACATTATTGTTCTATTTTCACTATTTTTCATCAAAACACCAGCATACCAGGAACAACACTCCAAGAAATCAAAGATAATTTATAGGAACAATATATTTCAGATCAACTTTGAGAAATATAGTAAAGGGACTTCTAAAAATACATCAGATACAGAGACAGAGTTCTATTGAAAGTTTATCCAACAGAACAGTTTACTTCTTAAAATATTTGTATTTCTAGTCCTTTATTTTACTCACACTTTCAACAATAATTCTGTGCAGCATATCCTTAATTTTTTTTTCTAAAATACTTAATCATGGAGCTAATTTTTAGAAAGATATTTATAACAAACATATTTGCAGAAAAAAAATCCTCCTCTTTAGATTTTTGTCAAATATTGGTCATAAAATTGAGAATTAGAAATTTTCTGTAGCTAAGAACTAAAAAAAAAAAAAAAAAACAATAAATAAAGATCAAGAGATGAGGCAATTAGTCAAAATGCCTAAATAAGTATGAATTTATACATAAACTTGAATGCATAGTACTTGTTATACTAATTAATTCTTACTAAATTAATTTTAATACCATATTAAGCTATAACCCTTAATATAGTATATATGCTATATTAGGATTTTAGAAAAAGTATTTAGAGGTGTACTATAGCAGTTTTGGTAAGCTAGCATAATATACCCTGAGTTTACTTTATTTTTTTTTTTCATTTTTATTTATTTTATTTATTTATTTATTTATTTATTTATTTATTGGTCTTTCTTTTTTTAAAATTATTTTTTATTATTTTTTTTTAATTTTAAAATCTTTAATTCTTACATGTGTTCCCAAACATGAACCCCCCTCCCACCTCCCTCCCCATAACATCTCTGTGGGTCATCCCCATGCACCAGCCCCAAGCATGCTGTATCCTGTGTCAGACATAGACTAGCGATTCAATTCTCACATGATAGTATACATGATAGAATGCCATTCTCCCATATCATCCCACCCTCTCCCTCTCCCTCTGAGTTTACTTTAGAATCCAGACATATCTGGAGATAATGGTTTCCCCATCTCTTTTCACAGAAGACTCAAAGATTTTCTTGGAAGAAGAAAATAGAGAAAGAGACGGCTGAAAAAAATGTGGTAGCTGTCTGTCATGTTTGTTATTAGCTTAGGCTCCTTTATTTTGTCCAAGTCCTAACGATAAATACTGCAAATAAAAGTCCAACCAAAGGAGATGTTACCTTAAAGGCATATGATAAGAATTATTGGATGAGGAGAATGTTCAAGTTTAATGTACTGGAACTTACACAACTGGGAAGGAGAGTGGTTCAAATGAGAGCACAGGTGAAGTGAAGTCTCAGCATTGGCAGTGGTAGCTTTATCTATTATCAATATACATACACATATAGTGGTAGAGAGACTTGGCAAGTATGTGTGTGTGTTTGGTCGCATTTGACTCTTTATGACCCCATAGACTGTAGCCTGACAGGCTTCTCTGTCATGGAATTTTCCAGGCAAGAATACTGGAGTGGGTCAGTCAGTCAGTTCAGTTCAGTCGCTCAGTTGTGTCCAACTCTTTGCGACCTCATGAATCACAGCATGCCAGGCCTCTCTGTCCATCACCAACTCCCGGAGTTCACTCAAACTCACGTCCATCAAGTCAGTGATGCCATCCAGCCATCTCATTCTCTGTTGTCCCCTTCACCTCCTGCCCCTAATCCCTCCCAGAATCAGGGTCTTTTCCAATGAGTCAGCTCTTTGCATGAGGTGGCCAAAGTATTGGAGTTTCAGTTTCAGCATCAGTCCTTCCAATGAACACCCAGGACTGATCTCCTTTAGGTGGACTACTTGGATCTCCTTACAGTCCAAGGGACTCTCAAGAGTCTTCTCTCGGTAGCCATTCCCTACTCCAGGGGACCTTCCTAACACAGGGATCAGATATGTGACTCTTGAGTCTCCTGCATTAGCAGGCAGATTCTTTACCACTGTGCCACTCTGCAAGTATGTGTGCATGTATGTGTTAAGTCACTTCAGTCACCTGCTAGTCTTATCACAGCAGCCGAGAAAGCAGCACAGGGCACAGGCTTAGTCTAGTATCAATTGGACCCATATCCTGAATCCACCATTGGTTATCAATATGATCTTGGATAAGCCCCAATTATCTTCATCTATACATTGATGATATTGATGATAGAACCAGTGTCCCAGGATGGCTTTTAGGAGATCCTGACAAAGTGTTGAACTCAGTGACTGACACACAGTAAGTGTAGTAAATTCCCTGCAACTGGTAGTCATTAAGTTTTCTCCATTCTCAGCCATACCCTTGGAGAAGAGAGAAGCATAGCTGTGACTCTGACTGCTTTTCCCAGTATTGGTGTTTCATCAGATGAGGAACATCATCAAATCCAGGCAGCTCTGTGCTTTCAGTAAGGTGTCTTCACAGTTTAGTTCAGTTCAGTCACTCAGTCGTGTCTGACTCCTTGCGACCCCATGAATCACAGCACGCCAGGCCTCCCTGTCCATCACCAACTCATGGAGTTTACTCAGACTCACGTCCATCAAGTCTGTGATGCCATCCAGCCACCTTATCCTGGGTCTTCCCCTTCTGCTCCTGCCGCCAATCTCTCCCAGCATCAGAGTTTTTTTCCAATGAGTCAACTCTTCGCATAAGTTGGCCAAAGTACTGGAGCTTCAGCTTTAGCATCATTCCTTCCAAAGAAATCCCAGGGCTGATCTCCTTCAGAATGGAGTAGTTGGATCTCCTTGCAGTCCAAGGGACCCTCAAGAGTCTTCTCCAACACCACAGTTCAAACGCATCAATTCTTCGGAGCTCAGCCTTCTTCACAGTCCAACTCTCACATCCATACATGACCACAGGAAAAACCATAGCCTTGACTAGAAGGACCTTAATCAGTAAAGTAATGTCTCTGCTTTTGAATATAGTATCTAGGTTGGTCATAACTTTTCTTCCAAGGAGTAAGCGTCTTTCAATTTCATGGCTGCAGTCACCATCTGCAGTGATTTTGGAGCACAAAAAGACAAAGTCTGACACTGTTTCCACTGTTTACCCATATATTTCCCATGAAGTGATGGGACCAGATGCCATGATCTTCGTTTTCTGAATGGTGAGCTTTAAGCCAACTTTTTCACTCTCCTCTTTCACTTTCATCAAGGGGCTTTTTAGCTCCTCTTCACTTTCTGCCATAAGGGTGGTGTCATCTGCATATCTGAGATTATTGATATTTCTCCTGACAATCTTGATTCCAGCTTATGTTTCTTCCAGGACCCTGAATATTGGGTCATTAATGGGACAGATTATTATGCAGCAACAGAGATCACAATAAGACTAGAGACAGAATCAACTAAAACTAAAGGGAGTAGGGAACACCCACATTCCTTCAATTCAACCATGATACCACCTTTAACAGTTTAATTTGATTCTGTTGTATTTGCTACTACTATTTTCTTAGTTTATCATTTTACAGTATTTGAGATCTGGAAGCTTTACATTTCTATACATCAGTTTTTATACACTTATGGTTGATTTTATTTTTTCTAAATTGCAAGTTTCTAGATTACATATTGAAAAATATTGATTTTTAAATGTTTCTCATTTTCCTTATGTTTCTGTCTAGATTTACTTTTTAGTCCAATGGTAATAACTGCTTTTGTCTAACACAGTACATATCTAAGTCAATTATTTTCCTTTTGAGGTGCATTTTTTTCTTCTCTGTAGGTAAGACTTACAGTAAGGATATATGCCAGCCATCTGACACCAACTCAATAAGTGAATGACAGCATAATTTTACAACAGGGCCAAGTGGCTCAGTAGTAAAGAATCCGCATGCCCAGGCAGGAAACAGAAGAGACACAGGTTCGATGTCTCAGTCTGGAGAAGGAAATGGCACCCAATCCAGTATTCTTGCCTGGAAAATCACATGGACAGAGAGGAGCCTGGTGGGCTATAGTTCACAGGGTCATAAAGAATCAGACATGACTGAGTACACACTACATATATATTTAGTTTGATATAGTTTATACATATTTTTCATAGCCTCACCATCATGCACACATATTTATAATTATAATCACTGGTTTAAATAATAATTTACCTCCAAAACTTTCAAATATATTCTGTTTTTATCATTATAGCTTTGAATATGTATTCTTCTACTTTCAAGTGGCTTTATCCATCCTTAAAGGAAATACAAGAAAGGTTTCCAGGTGTCTTTATTGTTTATCTTCTTGAATGACTTCATACTATTATTTTAGAAAACAAAGTGATCTATATCTATGAATATTTTATCATTTTCAAAGTTATCATCTCTAGTTATAGTTAAGTATATAAATAATACATATTTTGACATTTTCCCTCAAAATTATCTTCTATATTTACATTTTTATAAATTAACGGATGGCTATGAAAAAACGGTATTTCCATGTTTAAGTAAAATGCAGTGTTCAAGACCAAGTAATTGCGAGTGGTCCACAGAAGCATCTTTAATCCTCTTATGGGGTCAAGTAGTGTAAGAGCAAGTAAAAATTGAAAATAAGAGGCTTAATCCTCTCTTGTGAGAAAAAAAAAAAAAAAAGGAAATAAACTTTTGCCTACTTCTGTTTCCCAGAGTTTTTACTTTAGAAATTTTCTTTTTCCATCTCTTTGAAATGTATGTAAATCTTTTTAAAAGCTAAATAAATCTCTTGCCAGCTCAGTGCCCCAAAATGTCTTTTTCATGGACCTGGAACCACCTCCTTGAAATTTAATCATCTAGGAAAAAAGCAAACCAATTTCTCCATTTCTTTGCAAGGGTAAGAGCCTAACTTTATCTGGCAACTTCCTAAATTGCAAAGCTACCTCTTGTAATAAAGATATGAGAAATTAAACATTGTTTTGTATAAAGGCAGTTAGCTAACACAGATGGTCATCTCAGTTTCCATGAATCAGATATTTGAGATGAGCAAATGGGGCTATAAAGACCTTACTTGAGAAAGAGTTAATTTTAATCCATGTATTAAATGAGTTGGGTTTCCCAGGTGGCGCTAGTGGTAAAGAACCCACCTGCCAGTGCAAGAAAGGTAAGAGATGAAGTTTCCATCCGTGGGTCAGAAAGATCCCCTAGAGGAGGAAATAGCAACCCGCTCCAGTATTCTTTCCTGGAGGATCCCATGGACAGAGGAACCTAGCAGGCTATGGTCCATAGGGTCGCAAAGAGTAGAACGTGACTGAAGCTGCTTAACATGCACACATGTAATGGGTAGTAATTTCTTGGCTGTATAAATGGATAAAATCCCTCTCTGCCTTTATAGTCTTTTATTGAATTTCCTGAGATGATTACAATTATTACGGGTTAATGTTTATTCAATATTAAAAATATATACTACCTTTGTGGAAAGGTTTAGTGGGTTGGGAGATTTTGCTTTTAATTATATTTCCCCAACAGGAAGCAATCAGCATTTTACAGAATAGGAAAAAGGATAGATTAAAGAGATCAGAGCCAAAGACAAGGAAAGCAATTGTAGAATCAATCTAAATATCAAAAGTGAAAGATAGTATATAAAGTGAAATATTCATGATCAAATATCTTCCATCATCACTCATAAATTGATGGAGTAAATAAATATGAACCCATACCTATAGCTAAAGGAATGAAATATAAATGTTTGGGCCAATGATAATAACTACTGTCACACCAGAATTTTAAAAGCAGTGTAATCAGCATCAATTGACTTAGGCATTTGGTTAATGTTTCCAAAATATAATGATTCAAAAAATTAAAATATATTGAATGTTTTAATACATGCAAAGAGTTATTCTGTAAAAGTAATGGTACTCAGTGCTGTCATTTATGCAAAATAATGGTCCAAAATTGTCCTTTAGCCAGTCAAATTATACGTATGTAGCCAAGAAAAAATGACTTGACTTATGATGGTGGTGGTTTAGGTGCTAAGTCTTCTCCAACTCTTGTGACTCCATGGACTGTAGCCTATGAGCTTCCTCTGTCCATGGGATTTTCCAAGCAAGATAAGTGAAGTGGGTTGCCATTTCCTTCTCCAGTGGATCATCCCAACCCAGGGATTGAACCCAGGTCTCCTGCATTGCAGGCCAATTCTTTATGAACTGAGCCATCAGGAAAGCTTCATTTGGTTTATGCAACCAAGCAACTGAAATGATCTAGAATGGTCTTCAGATTCCTAATTCTGATGACTTCAAATGAGCTACTCTGCTCAGAATTTGTTTGCTATCCTTAGAAATAATGAATTTTAAAGAAATTTCAACTATACTTCTTCACAAAGAAAAACATTAACCCTTTCTAAAAGATACTGAAATATACTTGGTAAAGTGAGCGATTCCAAAGAGCTTTATACTTTGCTGAGTACACAATCATTATACTTATCTTATACTTATATCATTTTTTTTAAATAACTAGGGTGAGCTCCATTCACCATGAAGCAAAGAGGGCTACTGGGAAACCTACTATGTGGCTCCTTAGATCCACTGCTTCCACAGTGCATATAGGAGTCTCATTAAGAGCTAAGCCATAAAATATTTTCAAATATGTTCAATTAGAAGAACATTGACATTTTAAGAATCTGAAAACTAAAAAGGACTGGAATGGGTGAATTTAACTAAGATAAATATTATATCTACTACTGTGGGCAAGAATCTCTTGGAAGAAATGAAGCAGCCCTCATTGTCAACAAAAGAGTCCAAAATGCACTGCTTGGATGCAATCTCTAAAATGACAGAATGATCTCTGTTCGTTTCCAAGCAAACCATTCAATATACAGTCTATGTCCCAACTAGGAATGTTGAAGTATCTGAAGTTGAACAGTTCTATGAAAACCTGCAAGACCTTCTAGAACTAACACTCAAAAAAGATGTCCATTTCATTATAGGGGACTGGAATGCAAAAGTAGGAAGTCAAGAGATACCTGGACTAACAGGCAAATTTGGCCTTGTAGTACAGAATGAAGCAGGGCAAAGGCTAACAGAGTTTTTCCAAGAGAATGGTCTAGTCATAGCAAACACCCTCTTCCAACAACATAAGAGAACTCTCTCCACATGGGCATCGCCAGATGGTTAATGCTGAAATAAGGTTGATTATAATCTTTGCAGCCAAAGATGGATAAGCTCTATACAGTCAGCTAAACTGAGACTAGGAGCAGACTGTGGCTCAAATCACAAATTCCTTATTGCCAAATTCAGACCTAAGTTGAAGAAAATAAGGAAAACCACTAGATCATTCAGGTATGACCTATATCAAATGCCTTATGATTATACAGTGGAAGTGAGAAATAGATTTATGGGATTAGAACTGATAGAGTGTCTGAAGAATTATGGATGGTGGTTCATGACATTGTACAGAAGGCAGTGATCAAGATCATGCTCAAGAAAAAGAAATAAAAAAGGCAAAATGGTTGTGTGAGGAGGCTTTACAAATACTTGAGAAAAGAAGAGAAGCTAAAGGCAAAAGAGAAAAGGAAAGGCAGGTCCCTTTCAATGCAGAGTTCCAAAGAACAGCAAAGAGAGATAAAAAAGCCTTCCTTAGTGATCAATGCAAAGAAATAGAGGAACACAATAAAATTGGAAAGACTAGAGATCACTTCAATAAAATTAGAAATATCAAGGGAACACTTCATGCAAAGATGAGCACAATAAAGGACAGAAATGGTATGGGCCTAACAGAAGCAGAAGATATTAAGAAGAAGTGGCAAGTCTACACAAAAGAACTGTACAAAAAAGATCTTCATGATGCAGATAATTATGATGGTGTGATCATTCATCTAAAGCCAGACATCCTGGAATGTGAAGTCAAGTGGGCCTTAGGAAGCATCACTATGAACAAAGCTAGTGTAGGTAATGGAATTCCAGTTGAGCTATTTCAATTCCTAAAAGATGATGCTGTGAAAATGCTACATTCAGTATGCTAGCAAATTTGGAAAACACAGCAGTGGCCACAGGACTGAAAAAAAAGTCAGTTTTCATTCCAATACCCAAAAAGGTAATGCCAAAGAATGCTCAAGCTACCACACAATTGCACTCGTCTCACACACTAGCAAGGTAAAGCTCAAAACTTTCTAAACCAGGCTTTAACGGTAGGTGAGCTGTGAACTTCCAGATGTTCAAGCTGGACTTAGAAAAGACAGAGGAACCAGAGATCAAATTGCCAACATCTGGTGGATCATCAAGAAATCAAGAGAGTTCTAGAAAAAAAAATCTACTTATTCCTACTAACTATGCCAGAGAAATATCAATAATCTCAGATATACAGATGACACCACCCTTATGGCAGAAAGTGAAGAGGAACTAAAAAGCCTCTTGATGAAAGTGAAAGTGGAGAGTGAACATGTTGGCTTACAGCTCAACATTCAGAAAACGGAGATCATGGCATCTGGTCCCATCACTTCATGGGAAATAGTTGGGGAAACAGTGCAAACAGTGTCAGACTTTATTTTGGGGGGTTCCAAAATCACTGCAGATGGTGACTGCAGCCATAACATTAAAAGACGCTTACTCCTTGGAAGAAAAATTATGACCAACCTAGATAGCATATTCAAAAGCAGAGACATTACTTGGCCAACAAAGTTCTGTCTAGTCAAGGCTATGGCTATTTCAGTGGTCATGTATGGATGTGAGAGCTGGACTGTGAAGAAAGCTGAGCACCGAATGCTTTCGAACTGTGGTGTTGTAGAAGACTCTTGAGAGTCCCTTGGACTGGAAGGAGATCCAACCAGTCCATTCTGAAGATCAGCCCTGGGTGTTCTTTGGCAGGAATGATGCTAAAGTTGAAATTCCAGCACTTTGGCCACCTCATGTGAAGAGTTGACTCATTGGAAAAGACTCTGATGCTGGGAGGGATTGGGGGCAGGAAGAGACGGGGACAACAGAGGATGAGATGGCTGGATGGCATCACTGACTCGATGGACATGAGTCTGATTGAATTCTGGGGGTTGATAATGGACAGGGAGGACTGGAGTGCTGCGATTCATGGGATCGCAAAGAGTAGGACATAACTGAGAGATTGAACTGAACTGACTGAACTGAATTGACTAAACTGAATGCCTGTAACTGTGCGAATGACAAAAAAAAAAAAAAAAAAAACAAGCTGGAAAATTCTTAAAGAGGTGCCTCCTGACCTGACTGCTGAGAAATCTGTATGCAGGTCAAGAAGCAGCAGTTAGAACTGAACATGGAACAACAGATTGGTTCCAAATAGGGAAAGGAGTATGTCAAGGCTGTATATTTTCATCCTGCTTATTTAACTTATATGCAGAGTACATTGTCAGGGGACATTCAACTTTAAGGGATCCAATATGTTTTCTTCCTTTGTGTGCCTTTTCTCAAGGACTCTCTGTTCCTTATCAGTTCCTGCAAAACAGTAACGAGCAGAGCTGCACTGAGTTCTTAGGGCTGAGACCATGGGAAAGAGCACCTGCTTGGATTCCCTTCAGTGACTCCCTTCAGTGACCTTTTACTTAAAGGACTATCCATTTTGTTGCAACTAGTGGAATTTCATTCTTTTTAATGCCTGAGTAATCATTTTATTGAAGATATATAAGCATGCATTTCTGCAAATAAAGTACCCTTGTTTCACTCGAGACTTGGGTCCCCTGCATGCTTCTTCTTGTGAACTCCAGTCCCCAGGTCCCGGTCTACAAAGACCATGACAGTACATCATGCAAAAAGATGGGCTGGATGAAGTGCAAGATGGAATCAAGATTTCCAGGAGAAATATCAATAACTTCATATATACAGATGACACAACACTTATGGGAGAAAGCAAAGAACTAAAGAGCCTGTTGATGAAAGTGAAAAAGGAGAGTGAAAAAGTTGGCTTAAAGCTCAACATTCAGAAAATTAAGATCATGGCATCTGATCCCATGACTTCATGGCAAATAGATGGGGAAAGAATGGAAAAATTTAGAGATTTTATTTTTAGGAGACTCAAAAATCACTGTACATTTTGACTCCTGCCATGAAATTAAAAGATGCTTGCTCGTTGGAAGAAAAATTATAACCAACCTAGACAGCATATTTAAAAACAGAGACATTATTTGGCCAACAAAGATCTTTCTAATCAAAGCTATGGTTTTTCCAGTGGTCATGTACGGAGGAGAGAGTTGGACCATAAAGAAGGCTGAACGTCAAAGAATTGATGCTTTTGAACTGTGACGTTGGAAAAGACTCTTGAGAGTCCCTTGGAGATCCAACCAGTCCATCCTAAAGGAAATCAGTCATGAATGTTCATTGGAAGGACTGATGCTGAAGCTGAAAGTCCAATACTTTGACCACCTGAAGCGAAGTACTGACTCATAGGATAAGACTCTGATGCCGGGAAAGATTGAAGGTGGGAGGAAAAAGGGACAACAGATGATGAGATGGTGAATGGCATCATAGACTGGATGGACATGAGTTTGGGTAAGCTCTGGGAGTAGGTGATGGACAGGGAAGGCTGGAGTGATGCAGTCTGTGAAGTTGCAGAGTTGGACATGACTGAGCTGCTGAACTGAACTGGGATGAAAATAGATGATTAAAAAAAAAATTTCAAACCCTGTGCTTTGATTCATTTTTAACAAGAATTTATTTTATATTAAGTAATATACTGCAAGACATATCTGATATAGGATCATTATCAAAAGAACTTTCAACTTAATAAGAAAAAAAAACTAAATTAAAAATGAACTAAAAGGCCTGGACAGACACATTTATCAAAGAACATATACAGATGGTAAGCAAACATAAAATTTTCAACATCATATGTCATCAGGGACTTGCAGGCAGATTCTTTACCATCTGAGCCACCAGGGAAATCTTTGAGTCTAAGAATGGCTTTCTTTATCTGTTCTCAAAGTTACAAGTCTATGTCCTTGGCAAAAATGTTGGCCTCATTTGCTAAATTGGTATTTATAGCAATAAATTTTATACCGAAAAAGTGTGTACAGTTCAAAAAATAATCACATTTTCTATCTAGACAGAAGCAAGAAATTTAGTATAAGTTACAACTCCTCACAGCTTTTGCATCCATCTCAATGTATCAGTGCTCATAAGACTGAATATTATGGAAAGTTTATTTCTAGAAGTTCTGTATTTAAATGTATAATATTCCTGAAGTTTAATTCTTCTTTGTTTATTTTCTGATTAGATGAGTTTTTGAACATATATATGGGCACATATGATTTGTATATATAATACACAGAAGCATATATATGCTGCTGCTAAGTCGCTTCAGTCGTGTCCAACTCTGTGTTACCCCATAGACGGCAGCCCACCAGGCTCCCCCGTCCCTGGGATTCTCCAGGCAAGAATACTGGAGTGGATTGCCATTTCCTTCTCCAATGCATAAAAGTGAAGAGTGAAAGTGAAGTCGCTCAGTCGTGTCCGACTCCTGGCGACCCCATGGACTGCAGCTTACCAGGCTCCTCCGTCCATGAGATTTTTCCAGGCAAGAGTACTGGAGTGGGATGCCATTGCCTTCTCCGATATATATATATATATACATATATGTATATATATATATATATATATATGTGCATAAGCTTATATTCACAGAATATCAGGAAGTATCTTAAGATGGCACGATTCATAACTATCCAAGATTATATATTCATGTAATTAAAATACTGATGTTTTGTAAAATAAAAATGAGTTACTGAGTTACTAAGTCTAATCTAAATTTTAAAATTAAATATTGACATGAATAAAATAGATAACATTTCTAGAAGTCATCAGCACACTTGAATTTTTGCAGGTGCCTTGTATGCAATGATATGCTGGATTCAATCAACATGTTCACAGGTTTATTCATTATCTATTAAAGCAATGTGGAGAAATTTAAAGAAAGATCAATCCAGAGAAAATAAATTATAATAAAATTCTCAAAAGGAGAAATTAAATTGTGTCAACTATCTGGAAAGAAGAGTCTATCAGAGCATAAATTAAGAGTATCAGAGAATTGTCATTCTTTATTTTTAGTATTTTTACTAGTTTTTTTTATTTCTGCAAAGTCTGAAGAGGTTCTTACAGAGGTTTTCCTTTTCAACTAGATCTTTATTTAAATTTTTAAATTTTATTCTTATTTTATATTGGCATATAGTTGATTTACCATATTGCATTAGTTTCAGGTGTGGAGCAAAGTGATTCAGTTATATATACACACATATATTCATCTTTAATATGTCATGTAATTGAGCAAGAAAAGTAAAAGTAGGCTAAAAGTAGGCTAACATCTGTTTTTCTTAATTTCTTTAATTAACCAACAAAATATTATTGGTAAAGGATCTTTCCAATTCTGAATTTATGTATAAATTTAGCATGTAGATGGTAATACAATTTTAATAAATAATAGCTATCATAATGCTTATCATATTACATACATATATATAGGATTCTGTGCGAATATTTAATTTGCCATTTATGCACTAAGAAGAAAAACATCATTACCTCTCATAATTTTTTCCCTGGACTCTCGACCTCTCAGCTCACTGGCAGAATTAAAATTTCTACTTGAATGTCTCATAGGCTTCTTCTCATGCTTTTCATTTTCAAAACTGGATATTTGCAGTCCCCTCCCCCCAAATTATCCCCTGCATAGTTGTCTTATCTCATTTAACAGGAACTTCCTTGCTCTTACCACCTGGGGCAAATTTTTGGTCCTTCTTGTACTTGTACTTTCTCCCTCACTGGGAATTGAGTTTATCAGGAAAGCCTCTCAGGTCTACCTTGAAACAAATCCAGAGTTCAAGCTTTTCCCGTAATCTCCACTCTCAGTTCCTTGGTCCAATGATCAGCGTGGTTTGCCTCAGTTATGACAGTACCTCCTTACAGGTTTCTTGCTCTCACTGTTCATCTGCTGCAGTCTGTTTTATAACTATTTGTTGCTGTTTTAATTGCTAAGTCATGTCAGACTCTTTTGTGACTCTATGGACTAGCCCACAGGCTCCTCTGTTACCAAAAAATATTTTTAAAGTGAATATCAGTACCTGTTTCTCCTCTCCACTCATCGTGTTCTTTGGACTCAGAGTTAAGCCAAAGTTCAATAAAAGTTTATTTTTCCCATCCACTACATCTCTAATCTTATGTCAGTTGTGCTGTGCTGTGCTTGCTCAGTCCTATTGGACTCTTTGCGACCCCACAGACTCCTTGGTAGATGGAGATTCTTCAGGGAAGAATACTGGAATGGGTTGCCATGCCCTCCTCCAGTGTATCTTCCCAACACAGGGATCTCCCACATTGCAGGCAGATTCTTTACCATCTTAGCCACCAGGGAAGCCCAATTATCTTAGTATCTTCTCTCTTAATTGTTTCCTAATACAGCCATACTGTTTTACTAGCTGATTCTTAAGAATTAAGACCCTTTTTTTAAAAAATATAAATTTATTTAATTGGTGGCTAATTACTTTACAATATTGTATTGGTTTTGCCAAGATTCTTAAGAACCCCAGACATTTTCTTTCCTCAAAGTTCCTGTTTATATTTTCTCTCCTTCCTGAAATACTTTTCCAATCTAGTCAAACAATTTGCTTTTGCTTTGTTCAGACCTCACTCTATAAATAGACCTTCTCAAGTCACTGCTAGAGACATCCTATGTAAAGTAACACTCTGCTGTCAATCTTGTTTCCCATACCTGATCTCCTTTCATTTACTGCCTCCTTGGAATTATATATTCTTCTTTGTTCTCCTTTTAAAATATGAGCTCCAGCAAAGAAGCAAATTTTTGGTCCTCATATGTGCACTGTTCTCAGGGCCTGAAATTGTTTTTGGCAGAGTAGATAGTCAAAATATACTTGTCTATGAATATGTATATTTGTCGTTCACTTACTCAGTTGGGTCTGACTTTTTGCCACCCCATGGATTATCACATGCCAGGAATCCCTATCCATTACCATCTCCCAGTGTTTGCTCAAACTCATGTCCATTGATTCAGTGATTTCATCCAACCATCTCATCCTCTATCATCCCCTTCTCCTCCTGCCCTCAATCTTTTCCAGTATCAGGGTCATTTCCAATGAGTTGGCTCTTCACATCAGGTGGCCAAAATACTGGAGCTTTACCATCAGTCCTTCCAATAAATATTCAGGACTGATTTACTTTGGGATTGACTGGTTTGATCTCCTTATTGTCCAAGGGACTCTCATGAGTCTTCTCTAGCAACACAGTTCAAAAACATCTTTGTTCAAATAGTAAAAAAAAAAAAATAAATAAATAAAAAATAAAATTTCTTTGTTACTCAGCCTTCTTTATGGTCCAATTGTCACATCTGTACATGAATAATGGAAAAACCATAGCTTTGAATATATGAAACTTTGTGTACAAAGTGATGTCTCTGCTTTTTAATATACTGTCTGGGCTTACCATAGCTTTTTTTCCCAAGGAACACGTGTCTTTTAATTTTATGGCTCCAGTCACCATCCACAGTCATTTTGGAGCCCAAGAAAATAAAGCCTGTCACTGTTTCCACTTTTTCCCCATCTGTTTTAAGTGAAGTGATGTGACCAGATGCCATGATATTAGATTTTTGAATGTTGAGCTTTAAGCCAGCTTTTTCACTTAATGCTGGGAGCCAGCATGGGGAATCCCGCCCGTGGCAAAGGTCATGAGGAAGAGGCCTGAGAGACAAAGGTGAGATCAGGCCTCAAGGAAACCCCCCTGGGCCTTCTGGAGCATCTACCCCCAAACCAGAATCTGTCTGTCTTATTATTTTATGACTTTCACCAATGTTTCTGACATTAACAGGGGCTATTCCCGGCCACCTTTCTCTGGAAAAAGTTAACTTAGAGCTCCAGTTAACAGTTTCCTGCATACAAAAGGAGTGTCTCAGCTCAAATCCCTCTGATGGCTCTCTAACTTGCCTGACAGGTTTACCCAGACTTTTACAACTATGCCTGTGATTGTTTACACCCCCCCAACTGCTAGAGGCAAGAAGCTTAAAAAAAAATCTTAAAGATATAGAGCCCTTTTTAAGGAGCTAAGAATTATATTGCTGAAGGGTTTTCATTGTTGAGTTAATAACTGCCGCCAGGCCTCCATATCCTTTATCTCTTAGACACCTGGAGGATATTAATCAATGTAATTGGAATGTAGAAAAAAATATAATAGTTTTGATGTCAGCAATACTAGACTTTTGAGTTAATGAATTTTCTCTTTATTATAAATTACTGTACTCCTCTTTCTTTGTTATAAATTGTTGTGTCCTTGCTATGTAAGAATGTAACCTTAATTAGTGCTTTCTGAGAATGGCACCAGACTTTAGTAAGAACAACACTTTTAGGGCAAATAAGTTTTCTGGTTGACGGACCCTTATCAGAAAAGGGCCATAAAATGCTAATAGGCCTCCTGGCCAAAAGATGATGTAAATCACCTAAGACCTGTGTATACAGCTAGGTATGCAGAGGGAAAGCCTGGTCTCAATAAGGGTCAGGGCTGCTGACCTTGCATGACTTTGTACTATCCATTGATCTCTATGTATAACAAAAAGTATAAAAGCAGACCTGGAAAATAAAGAAATGGACCAGTTTCTCAGAAATCTGGCTTCCCTGTGTCTTCTTTTCTTTTTCTTCTTTTCTGGCTGAATTCCCATCTAGAGCGTGGAGTCTCACCAGGCCTACTAATTTTTCTGGGGCTTCTAAGATCGGAACAGCGAGGCACTTTTTGCCTCTGCTCTTCAGGAGACCGAGAAGATGCCTGTGGCCTACATAGGTGGTGCAAACTCCTTTTCTCAGAGTTTTATTGGTTCTCCGCGTAAACCAAGTTATTCAGCCTCTTTTCTCCACTAATTTTCCTACTACACTATTATTTTCTAATCTCTCTCCATATCTTTAGTTAAACAATTTTCCTCTAGATGCTGACTCCATCCCCACTTCGAATTACCCTGGATCCACTGGGGCTGGACCCTGGCAACTCTCCTCTTTAACACTCATTGAGAGACTCTTTAGTTCCTCTTCACTTTCTACCATTAGGGTGGTGTCATCTGCATAGCTGAGGTTGTTGATATTTCTCCCACCAATCTTGATTCCAGCTTTTGATTAACCCAGCCCCGCATTTCACATGATGCACTCTGCATAGAAGTTAAATAAGTAGGGTGACAATATACAGGCTTGACATACTTCTTTTTCAATTTGGAATCAGTTCTCTGTTCCATGTTCGGTTCTAACTTGTGCTTCTTGACCTGCATACAGGTTTCTCAGGAGGCAGGTGAGATAGTCTGGTACTTCCATCTCTTGAAGAATTTTCCACAGTTTGTTGTGGAAGGCTTTCGTGTAGTCAATGAAGGAGAAGTAGATGTCTTCTTAAATTCCTTTGTTGTTTCTATGATCCAACAGATGTTGGCAATTTGATATCTGGTTCCTCTGCTTTTCCTAAATCCAGTTTGTACATCTGGAAGTTCTTGGTTCACATAGTATTGAAGCCTAGCTTGAAGGATTTTTAGTAATACCTTGTTAGCATGTGAGATTTGTTCAAGAATAATAGCATTAAAAAACTTTTTGTTTGAATATAAAAGTTTTAAACCAAGTAGATAGATATTATTATAAATCAATTTTGATATTTAAATACTTCAAGATCAAAGAAATACTTTAAACATAAGTTCTTTAGAAATTTAAAAATATTAAATGTATAATGGAAAAGAAATATTTGGTATAAATACAGAAAATAAATAATAGGCATTTACAGTTAAGACTTCATTTTAATTGGATACAATGTTGGGTAATCAGATAGGAAGTACAGTGGTAGAAAGTTTGTGGAACACAACTGTGAGAAAAAATTTTGAGGAACTTTAAGGAGAGTTACATAGCTCACTAAAATAAAGTATCCTAAACAGTGTGTTTTGCTTCCCAGGTGGTTCTAATCTTTAAAAATCCACCTACCTATTCAGGAGACATAAGAGACCTTGGTTCAATCTCTTGGTCAGGAAGATCCACTGGAGGAGGCTATGGCAATCTACTCTAGTACTCTTGCCTGGAGAATCTCATGGACAGAGGAGACTGGTGGGCTACAGTCCACAGGATCACAAAGAGTCAGACACTACTGAAGCGACTTAACACACATGTAAAGAGTACAATAGGAAAATGTTATTTGGGTATTATTATCTTTTACCATTTTCAGGGTGACTCTTAGAAAGTAAATAAGTAGAAAAGTAACATTTAAAATGATAGATGAATATTTTAAAAGTCATCCAGAAAAAGTGGTTAAAATAATTAAAGACAAAATAGGAATTCATAGGAAATATGTAAAATGAGGTATATTGGTTGAAAAACATGCTTGAAATAATTATAATGCTGAATAATAATATAGAATATATGAAAATTAGAGAAAAATATGAACAAATACTGGAACTTAGCTTGACATAGGTTTAACCACACAGATATGCCCTTACATAGAAACACAAGGACAGATGCACACATACATATAACACACACAGGAGCCTCCTGAGATTTGGGCACACATATCTTATTACCAGTCTCTAACTGAATGTAGGTAAATTTATAGCCATGCTAAACTTACCACTTAACATTGTCTAATCTTCAAACCTGCTGTTTCCCGTTTTTTGTCTCTCTGGGGATAAAAAGTACAATCTCCTGATCGCACCAATTGTGCAGTGATTTAACTATAAATTTAGTACCCATGTTGACTTCCCCCGATGCTGCTCTACATACCCAAAAGTTAAATTTTGTGAATTTGGAGATTAAAGGATATTAGTAGACATGATCCCATTTAACCATCTCTCTTAGCTACCCACTTGGGGAGTCTGTGCTTTCCTTGCTTGCAATTTTCATTCTGAGAGTTTAGAGCTTTGGCTTGTAAATGCAGAAAACGTCCATCTTGGAACAGAGTAACGGTTCCTTTAAACAGACTCTTTGTTTGAATAGACTAACAGGCAAGGAAAGGAGTCACATTCTTGGCAGGGATAATTGATGCTAATTAATCTATCACAATAAATTATGAGGAAGTAGAATGGCTATTATGAAACTGCTAATGGGAAGAATATGTTTTCACTGAATTAACTCACTGGAGTCTCTCTCTTCAGACTCCTTTATTTTGATGGTAGGTTGAGAAATACAAGAGCCACCACTCGAAAAAGGCATGCTGAATAAGGGCTCAGAACCCTCTTGGAGAAAAGTCTGGCTCACTCCACCAAATGTCCCTCCTAGACCCTGAGCTATATTTGCTAATGGAATTATGCAGGGAATGATGAATATCAGTTGTGATTTCAAGACAGGCAACAACAAGTGGGGCTGAAGTTCATCTTTCTCTTTTTAGATTCTTCTGGAAAAGTGAGGAATGCCAATCTTGGAAGAATTGTTTTTAGATAGGAAGTATTTACTATTTGAAAGTGGTGGATCTTACTGGTGTACACAGCGGACCCTTTGGATTCTGCACCATCCAGATATGTCCTCCAGAGATGAGGTCCTTATTTCCTTAGCTGCCAGAAGAGTTAGTTAATGACATCTTATGATTGAGTCCCTCTTTGGAAATTGCTCATTTAAGACAACTTATGTTCATTAAGTGGTTTATGCTTTAACATGAATATTTGGCTCCTTCACCTCAGTTTAGGAAAGAACCAGAGTTCCCTGTGAGATTCACTGAAGCCTCTTTTGCAGTTGCATCGAATTTAACTTCTCATTCTATCCAGAGTTACTTCCACATTCCCTGAGAGCAAACCCCATGTACAAAAATATCAACATCTTAGGATATGTTTCATGTAGACACATATGAAGGGCACATATGAAAAAAATATCCTGCTGCTTCTTATATTTCAGTGGGTTGCCCAAGTAGAAGAAAAATGGTTTCTCATAATTAGGGTTATCCTTACGACTTTTGGTTGAAAGTTATATCAATTAGTTTATGATGCAGGATACTATAACAAGGAATTGAATAGAGACAGCAAACACAAAAGAATGAGATTTTGTTTTCCTTGTCTTCTGAGAGAAAAAGAGATTGACCATTAAGGTTTATTAGACCAATATCCATTAACCAAGACTCTGCTTTCCTTGTGTTCTGTTCTCACTACCCCATGCTTTCTAATTTGTGGTCTAAGATGGATATTTCCATCATGACATTTTCCACCATGGCTACTGGCTGCTTCCACCATGACTTTTTTCCAGAGAACAGGAAGTGGTAAAGTGAAATCATCTGTCTTTAATGATGATGATGATTCTTCAATTGCACACAATATGCTTGCTAGTCCCATTGGCCAGCATGTACTCATTAAACTACAAAGGATTCTGGAAAATGTAGTGTTTAGCTACATTTTATCTGTCCTAGGTAAATCTTCCATTATTACACAAGAAAGTAAACCACCATATTGGAACAAGTGACAATTTTGTCATAGATCTCATATTTGTAACTATTGCTTGATTTCTCTTCTCTAGACACCTTAATGTTTACATTATTTCTCTTGATTATTTGCAACATAAGACTTGTATCATACCATGGGTTTCAGCTCTTTTGGAGAGTGACTACTTATATAAATAATTATCTTCCCTCCTTATTCACTTAAAGTTATATTCAGATATTTCATTTAGCTTATGAATTGTTAGGTTATATGAACACAGCATCCACAAACATAGAAGCTTATTAACATTTGTTACCTGTGCTTATCGGTAATTTTATTATTGCATAATCACAGGCATTCATTTTTAGTTAAATAGAACATGCTATTTTTTGATTCAAAATTGATTTAAAGAACAAAGGAGACAATTGTTGACTTTTCCAAATACCCTAAAATGTGGTAGACTTGTAATTTTCATAATCTCTTTGTATTTTATAGTAAAGAATTTTAAATACTGCGGAGCTCTGAAACAGATTTGTATTCATATAAATTAAATTATATGCATTGCTTTCATTTATTTGAGTACTCTAAGTTCAGTTAATATGATAATTAAAATTATGCCTTAATGTAAACTTGTAAATATTTTCAGAGAGAAGACTAATACATGCATTAGACTGAAAGATTGCTAAAATTCAATGAAACTAAGTAGGAGAAGAAATAAAGATTATCAAGGGTTGAAGTTTAACAATAAAATAAGAAAGTCATAACATTTATTCAAAATTTTCTTTATGCCAGGATGTTTATAAAAAACATTTCATGTTTTAATCCATATATTTCTAATAATCTTATAAGATGGCTACTATTGTTTCCCATTTTATTGGTGAACAAGTAGAAATCTAGTGCTATCAATAGTTTTTCCAATGTAATATAAATAATGCACAGCAGAGGTGGATGTGTAACCAACATTGTCTATATTTAAAGTCTATCAGAAAGAATTATCCTTAATGCTAGATGAGAAAATCTCTAAAACCTGTGTGTAGAACTTGCAGTTTTAGAGCCAGAAAACACAGTTTAAAAAAAGAATAGGAGATATAGAATGATGTAATTTACCTTAGTGCGTTGTGGATATGGGCTGTCTTTTGGGGCAGTAGTTACTGAACAAAAATCTGTAAAGGAAGTGAGAATACACATAATTAGATATGTTTCAAGAGTCTTAGGCACATTTGAGTTATCCTTAATTGTACAGGTGAGCAAGCTAGATGCAGAAAGTTTACAAAATTGATCATACAGAGTTTGATGCAAATTGCTCTATCTGAAGTTAAGTTTTTACACAAGTAAGACCTCATAGCAGCTAAGCAGAAGAGAATGAATAAAAGAGAGAAGAAAAATTGGAAATAGTATAATATTGGGATTGCCTTTGCTTCTCTAAGAAAAAATGGAAATGAGAGAACCAGCGTAAAAATAATCTATAATAATTGCATTTATGTATACAACATAATAATAATTATCAGACATTTCTCCCAGGTTCTTTCTTTATCAAAGGAAATGGTATAAGCTGCTTGAGGATTTGGATGTGACTTCATCAGGAACTTAGAAGTAGCAGTAAGTTATCTACAGTTTATCACATCATAGACTTTGTTACTGACATTTTAATTCTTGGAAATAGGATGGAGAAGAATGTTTAGCACTCTAGAATCTAGAACAGCAGCTCACAAACCTTCTGGACATATTTCCAGAATATATCCTAGTTGTTTAGTCACTGAGTTGTTCCCGATTCTTTTGTGACCTCATGGACTGTGGCCCAACAGTCTCCTCTGTCCATGGGATTTCACAGGCAAGAATACTGGAATGGGTTGCCATTTCCTCCTCTAGGAGATTTTCCCAAGCCATGGCATCATACCTACATCTCTTGCATCTCCTGTGTTGACAAGCAGATTCTTTACCGCTGAGACACCAGAGAAGCCCTTGAATATATCCTATATATTCTTAAGTATTCTTAAGAACCTCAAATATATTTTGTGTGTGTGAGTATATTAATATCTGTAAAATTGTATGATATTAGGAATTCAAATTTAGAAATATTTAAGCCTAGTTATTCTTATTTATTAATTCACTTTAATAACCAACAAAAAATAACATTTAAAATCATATTTTTCCAGAATAAAAATGTTTAATGAGCAAAGTGACTTTATTTTCTATATTTCTCATCTCTTTAATGTCTGGCAGCATAAGACAGATGGATTCTCATATCTTTTTATGTATCCAGTCTTTTGTGATATCGCCCATTTCATAACTCCTACTAGACTTTGTTGTACTCTCCTGAGAGACTGAAAAAGAAAAAAAGGAAGATATCATCTTAATATTATTATGAAAAATGTTCACCTCCTGGACCTTTGAATTATAGCAGAATCCATGCTGAGAATTACTGGAACAATACCCTGGCAGAGAGGAAACATTTAAATAATGCTTTTGAAAGAAGGAATACATGCCTGAGTGGCAACTTGTGCCATGAAAGTTTGTCCTGAAATAGCATTACCTGCCATATTGAGAAATAATACATTAGACAATCCCTGTGTTCAGACTGCCACATTCATCAGAACTTTTCAAGCTAAGAATTCTTGAAGTAATTCCTCTTATAATGACCTGAATTTTAGGGTAAGAAGAAAAGACTGAAGGAATAAAATTAGTGATATAAAACTTCAATACAAATATGTAGGAAGTAATGCCACTCAGCTAAAAAGATTTTTGAGCTCTTAATAGTATTGTAACCATAACTCTGAAAGATATCAAAAGGTTTATTCTGATATAAGCAACATCTTACTCTCCACCTACTATATGTATATTATTGTACATACCATTTTGGATTATATTAAAGTTTGAGATGCATAACACAATAAGTATATGGAACCCTAATATAAATATTACCAAACTTTAGTGTCTTAATGTGTGTGTATAAAATTTAGATGAACTTAAATTTAACTTGAAATTATTACAACGATGTTAATATTTTACCATGAAAAAAGATCAAATTTCTACTATAGAATCTTCATGAACTAGTCATTTAAAATAATCATTTTTTGTTGTGCCATTTTACTTCCTCATTGTAATCTCTGCACTAATAACATCGAAATCTTAATGTCATGTATCCTGGGAAGGGTGCTTTACTACTTCAACCTTTTCAATATTCCACACTTTGATTACCCTGCCCTTCCACTCCACGTATAGATTACAGTCTCAGTGAACTGTGGGGAAGAATTATACCGCCAAGGGAAACACACACATGAACACACACACAATGCTAAAGATTGAAGTTGACATCTGTAAGAATTACATTATCTTACTTTATTCCCACTAAGGTTAAGGACTATTAATTATTTTGGTGGTCGTATTTTGGGACAGATTTTGAACTAAACAAGCATACTTCTGTCATGATTCAAGTTGGTTACTTATATACTACATGTTTGTGTATGTGTGTGTGTGCACAAGTGCATGTGTGTAAAGAAATAGCACTTTATAGGATAAAGTATGTTTTCTATTTGTTTGTCAAGCTTGTGCCATCAATTTTAAGTGTACAGAAAAGAATAGACAATTACTATGTGGTGGAAACTCTCCTGTCATGGTCAGAGAGGTGTAAATGGTTTGTAAGAACTGCAAATAGCAGCTGTATTTGACTAAGTGGAAAAAAAAAAGAAATAAAGAAAGTGAACATGGGTGGCAAATACCAATCTTCAAAATACAAGGCAATTTCATGGAATGTAACACTGATGTTGATTGCTGAGAAAATGCTGTTATAATTAGATCAGAAAATCAGAAAAAGAGAGGTTTGATTTGAAGAGCTTTATCCTAGGCTGAAAAGAAGACAAGATAGGAAATTGAAGTGGCAGAGAAGAATGACTCTACAATACTAGCTCTGTGCTGATATTAAAACTCACCAGAAACAATCCTATGAAAGAAAATCCACAGGTTCTACTTGCTCATAAATGCATTCACTCAGATTCTATTTTCTGCCTTCTCCTCTTTTCCCTTTCTCTCTATGCATTTGCAGGTGTATATATCTATCTTCATTAAAAGTCAATCAAGGAGAACATTTGTATTTCTAGCTGAAAAGCAGTTTTCATGGCTTGGTAAGCAAACTGCTTTCTTCTGTGCATATAATTTCAGTGTAACTCAGGGAATGTCATGAAATAAGACATTCATTTCCATGTTTTGTTTTTTAAAGCCAAGAGGTTTAGGAAATAGATAAAATAAGATGGATACATATGAGGACTTAAAGATGGAATGATTATTGTGTCTATGAAAACTTCAATAACTCATGCGTGAGAACACAGTGCTTTCTGTAATCTTATGCATTCTAGACATATGTTTTTGATTCCTAGAAAAGTGATAGCACATTTTCTTAAAGAAAGCATTCTTAAACTGTTTATTGGGGGGGGGAGGGAGTTAACATTCCAGTATATCTGCTAATTCATACGTATTGTATACCTTTGCATTTATTTACAAAAACATTTATGGGAAGAGGGGTACTTATTAAAGCATAAGGCATTTACTGATTTTTTTTTTTTGTCTGACTTGTGCTCAAGATTGCAGAAGAAAAAGGTGTTAGTGTTAATGTGTATTACTGGCTTGACTCAGTAACTAATAGATTTACTCAGTCTCTCTTTTAGCTAAATATTTAATCTTCCAGAATTTCCAAGTGATTCATTTATCCAAGATTGTATCCTGGTTCAGAAGCATTTGCTCTGCACTATACCTTTGGACTTCATTCTTTATTCTTTTTATTTATTTATTATTTTACTTTACAATACTGTATTGGTTTTGCCATACATTGACATGAATCCGCCACGGGTGTACGTAAGTTTCCAATCCTGAACCCCCCTCCCACCTCTCTCCCCATATCATCTCTCTGGGTCATCTCAGTGCACCAGCCCCCAGGATCCTGTATCCTATATTGAACCTAGACTGGCGATTCATTTCTTACATGATAGTATACATGTTTCAATGCCATTCTCCCAAATCATCCCACCCTCTCCCTCTCCCACAGAGTCCCAAAGTCTGTTCTATACATCTGTGTCTCTTTTGCTGTCTCGCATACAGGGTTATCATTACCATCTTTCTAAATTCCATATATATGTGTTAGTATACTGTATTGGTGTTTTTCTTTCAGGCTTACTTCACTCTGTATAATCGGCTCCAGTTTCATCCACCTCATTAGAACTGATTCAAATGTATTCTTTTTAATGGCCGAGTAATACTACATTGTGTATATGTACCACAGCTTTCTTATCCATTCATCTGCTGGTGGACATCTAGGTTGCTTCCATGTCCTGGCTATTATAAACAGTGCTGCGATTAAAATTAAAAGCTTCTGCACAACAAAGGAAACTATAAGCAAGGTGAAAAGACAGCCTTCTTAATGGGAGAAAATAATAGCAAATGAAGCAACTGTCAAACAACTACTCTCAAAAATATACAAGCAATTTATGCAGCTCAATTCCAGAAAAATAAATGACCCAATCAAAAAATGGGCCAAAGAAATAAATAGACATTTCTCCAAAGAAGACATACAGATGGCTAACAAACACATGAAAAGATGCTCAACATCACTCATTATCAGAGAAATGCAAATCAAGACGACAATGAGATATCATTTCACACCAGTCAGAATGGCTGTGATCCAAAAGTCTACAAGCAATAAATGCTGGAGAGGGTGTGGAAAAAAGGGAACCCTCTTACACTGTTGGTGTGTGGCAATTCCTTAAAAAAATAGGAAATTGAACTGCCTTATGACCCACCAATCCCATTGCTGGTCATACACGCTGAGGAAACCAGAATTGAAAGAGACACGTGTACCCCAATGTTAATTCTTTATTCTTAAGACATCTGCTGAAGAAGTACCCAATGTATTTTCCTTTAGCATTGTTGTTTTTGTTTTGTCACTAAGTCATGCATGTCTGATTCTTTGTGACTCCATTGACTGTAGTCCACTAAGCTCCTTTTTTCATGAGCATACATTACTAATACGATTCTTATAAAACATTTTTTAAATACAAAGAAGTGATAAGCAAGAGTATGTCTGTTACATGAGTGTGGAGTGTAATGGAAATTTACAAGAGCAATGCTTGATCAATTACAACCTCCACTTGAAACCAATATCTTTAATAAATAAAGGTGACAATGTTCATTTTCCAAGGCAAACTACAAGCAAAGGGAAAGTAAGGTGAAATAGGATATTCTAGATTTACTTGATGGTTTATGTGCTTTTCTCAGTGAATCACACCAATACTTACTAAACATAAAATATATGAACTTCATTGTCTAGGAACCTTGCAGAATGCACCAAACCAGTGAATATCAGATGTAATGGGACAGATGATTATCAGGGGACTAAAAAACACAAGATGCAGTATCACTGCCATGGTATTCTGGTGAAAGTACATAATAAAATCATAATCAAAGCAAAAAAAAAATTAATTCAGAGGCTCTCTGTCCTACTTGTTCTTGAATCCTTTCTATTTCCTAGAGTTTTCCGTTTTGTAAGGACAACTTCCTTCATGGCTTCTAGGGAGAAGTAGAGAATTAATCTACTTTTCTATTTGAATTCATAACCTTATATGAATTGAAATAATTTTTAATGCCTAAGACTTAATGTTAATATTCCAAGCCTCAAAGTGGATTAGTGTACTTTCAGAGAACTTCTCTACCTAAAATTATTGTGTAAACTGGCATAGCTGTTTCCTTACATCATCTATATCAATTATACATTGTCACAATAATGCTGTATAACAAACTCATGCAACTTTAGGGATATAGAGAAACAAATGTTTACTCAGCTCAGGAATTTAAAGGGTTTATATTGTCAAGGAGGTTCTTCTGTCTGAGTTTGTGCCATATGATTCTGGTTCACATCCTTCTCATACTTTACCTGGGACTAGACTGTGTATGTCTTCCTGAAGTATAGCAAAGGGCAAGAGCAAAAGTGGAAATATTCAAAGGTTTTCCTTATCTCTATTCAGTTCAGTTCAGTCACTAGTCATGTCCGACTTTCAGCAACCCCATGAACCACAGTATGCCAGGCTTCCCTGTCCATCACCAACTCCCAGAGTCCACCCAAACCCATGTCCATTGAGTCGGTGATGCCATCCAAACATCTCATCCTCTGTCATCCCCTTCTCCTCCTGTCCTCAATATTTCCCAGCATCAGGGTCTTTTCAAATGAGTCAGCTCTTTGCATCAGGTGGCCAAAGTACTGGAGTTTCAGCTTCAGCATCAGTCTAACCAATGAGCATTCAAGACTGATTTCTTTTAGAACTGACTGGTTAGATCTCCTTGTAGTCCAAAGGAATCTCAAGAGTCTTCTCCAACACCACAGTTCAAAACATCAATTCTTCAGTGTTCACCTTTCTTTATAGTCCAACTCTCACATCCATACATGACTACTGGAGAAACAATTGCCTTGACTAGACATAGTTTGTTGACAAAGTAATGTCTCTGCTTTTTAATATGCCATCTAGATTGGTCATAACTTTCCTTCCAAGGAGTAAGCGTCTTTTAATTTCATGGCTGCAATCACCATCTGCAGTGATTTAGGAGCCCCCCCCCCCCAAAAATAAAGTCAGCCACTGTTTCCAATGTTTCCCCATCTATTTGCCATGAAGTGACAGGATTGGATGTGATGATCTTAGTTTTCTGAACGTTGAGCTTTTAAGACAATTTTTTTCTCTATCCTCCTTCACTTTCATCAAGAGTCTCTTTAGTTCTTCTTCACTTTCCGCCATAAAGGTGGTGTCATCTGCATATCTGAGGTTATTGATATTTCTCCCGGCAACCTTGATTCCAGCTTGTGGTTCATCAAGCCCAGTGTTTCTCATGATATACTCTGCATATAAGTTAAATAAGCACTGTGACTATATACAATTTTGACATACTCCTTTTCCTATTTGGAACCAGTCTGTGGTTCCATGTCCAGTTCTAACTGTTGCTTCTTGACCTTCATATAGGTTTCTTAAGAGGCAGGTCAGGTGGTCTGGTATTCCCATCTCTTTCAGAATTTTCCACAGTTTATTGTAATCCACACAATCAAAGGCTTTGGCATAGTCAATAAAGCAGAAGTAGATGTTTTTCTGGAATTCTCCTGCTTTTTCAATGATCCAGCGAATGTTGGCAATTTGATCTCTGGTTCCTCTGCCTTTTATAAAGCCAGCTTGAACATCCAGAAGTTAACGGTTTACATATTGCTGAAACTTGGCTTGGAGTATTTTAATCATTACTTTACTAGCATGTAGATGAGTGCAGTTGTCTCTATTATGTCTTGCTTATTAACATTTCAAAGTGAAATGCTTGACTGAACCCAGAGGCCATAGTAGATGTAGACTACCCAGTGCAGGGTGCCTGTAAGATTACATGCTCAAGGTGTAGATTTAGGAAAGTGTGAATTGTTAAATCCAATGTGTGAACTGTCAAGCATAACAAACTTTTATTTTGGGGTTTAGAAAGATATCTGTATTTCTTAAATCCTTCATCCATATCTATTGGTTTTAAGATATTATACCCAGTGATGTTTAGTCTGTATTTCTTCAAATAAAAGAAGATGATTAATTCTGAATAATGCATCCTGTTTCCATTTTTTAAATATACAGCTTAGCTCTCACAATTAATGTGACTTATTTGGGAGAAAATGTTTATATATATTTTCTTATTGATTAGTAAACTAATTCAAGCCAATGTATTCCACTGAGGCAGTCTTCAACTGATCTTTGTGTTTCCATTCCTCCTTCTCAACATTCTCCACATAGCAGTAACAGTTATCTTTTTACAATATAAATGAGTTCTTGTCACTCTCTCTCAGTACTGCTGCATCTTCACTTAGTTACTGCAATTTATAATCCTTGCCAGGACTTCCTTGGTGATTCAGTGGTTAACAACCCAACTGCCAATGCAGGGGACATTTGTTCAGTCCCTGTTCTGGGAAGATTCCTCTTGCTTCAGGGAAACTAAATCCAAATGTTTTGGACTCAGTAGTTGTGACTGCTTAGGCTAAGAGCTCTAGAGCCCATGCTCTGCAACAAGAGAAGCCACAGCAATGAAAAGCCTGTGCAGCACAACTAGAGAGTAGCCCCCGCTGGCTGCAACTAGAGAGAGCATTAATAGCAGTGAAGACCCAGTGCACTGATAATTAAATAAAATCCTTGCCATAATTGAGCTCGTTCTTCTGAATTGTCACTACCTTTTTCCTCAGCTTCCTTCTTACCATGTCCCTCATTCATTGTGTTCTGTCCCCTCTGTATTATCTTTTCTGTCGTATTCACTTGTGTAACACAATCATACTAACATTATCCTGACTCTCTCATTTTTTCTTCCTCCTTAATGGAGTGTCTTCTCCCAAACATTCATGAGAAAAAAGATCTCTTCCATCTACCATCTAAAACGATCTCCTCCGATGCAGGATACAGCATGCTTGGGGCTGGTGCACGGGGATAACCCGGAGGGATGTTGTGGGGAGGGAGGTGGGAGGGGGGTTCATATTTGGGATCACATGTACACCCGTGGTGGATTCATGCCAATGTATGGCAAAACCAATACGGTATTATAAAGTAAAATAAAGTAGAAATAAAAAGTTAAAAAATAAAATAAAATAAAGAAATACATGTCTCCGCCGTGGCTTATCTCCTTATCTTTTTTAAACATTTATGAAAACATAAGATAATTATGTTAATTATGTCATATTTGAATCATACATTTTTCTTCTATTTTGTTTGCCTACTGATTGACCATATAGATTGAAGGCATCACTCAAAACACTGTACATAAATGTTTTGATAGACACTGTCTAAAAAACATTCAAAAAGCAGCAAAAAAAACAAAGTCATGAAAAATCATATACTTATTTAGAAGAGTGATGTTATAACTACTATGATATTCAAAAGCAATAGAGAGTAACAAACTAAATAACTTGAGAGTGTTATTTTTGAAATATTTGTTTTAATGTTGAGGGGATTAATTTTGAAAGAACATTATATAATTTATTCATGAGCCAATACCAAATGTGGGCTGCTCTAGAAATGCCTAGAAATAGAACTAAAGGCTCTGGGTAGTGTTACAAGAATACCATGTCCACCCTGACAAAGACAAGATTAACCTTATGCTAGCAGCTATGGCTACAAATACGTGAACTCATTTGTATCCACAGATGTACTGAGACCAGGGAAAGTGGGGTAAAAGGTAGAATAAGATGTGTGTCTTATTTTCCTCACAAGAATGCTATCTTAAAAGGTGTCGAATTTTGCCTAATATTGGAGATGAACATTCCTTGATATCAGATATTTGTTTTAAAGTGCTATATGTAACTATGAAATGAAATGTTTTATTTCTTTTAAAATTAATTTTATAAGTTAGGTAGTTGGTGGAAAAGAGGCTTTGAACAAACAATCAAAATGGCTATACATATACCTTTTTCATCCCCTCATGTCCTTTTCACAGACTAAGGTAAAGAAGACTATTTGCATATTTTTCTTTTGTGATCTTATATCTTTCAGTGATTGCCATTATTCTGGTTTATAATGACATAGAATTGAATACAGCATTTAAACATTCCAATGTGTTATCTTTCTTCTTGGATAGATGAATATATCACCCAATATATTTTATGTAGAAAAAAACATTAAAATATGATGTCTGGCTGTTATTTAAAATGTTACGTGCAGTCAGATAATGTTTTGACTTTTAAAACATAGCTTACTAGCTAGAAAAACAGACTGCATGTCAGAAAATGGCTTAATTGAAAACAGAGAAGATAGCAATGTCAATAAGTTCTGAAAAGCAAGGTTCGCTACAGGTAATCTATCATGTAGTAATCCCAGGAGATAATCAAGAGCTGACTATAAAAGTAGAAAATACCTTGTGTCTTGGCAGAGCATTTGAAGAAAAATCTTTCAGGTGGAAAAAACAAGTAGACAATTAAATGGGAGGCCAAGCAAACACCTGGTCTTACACCTGATCTTAAAATGCACTCAATTAAGTGGAATAAAAAGTTTTATACAAGTTCAGTTGAGTTTTTAAAAAAGAAATCTAAATAGCAGTTAACAATATATTTGTCTAAAGATTAAATTTTAGAAATGTGTCCATATTTGCCATGTAAAATCTTCAACTTTAATCCAGGCTACAGAACTACTCTTTAAAAACAATATATAATATTTGTTAATAGAACCTAGAAAAAGCATTTACTAAAATTAAACAAAAAAAGATGAATAAAGAATATCACTATTGTAGTATTTATATTATACACTAATATACATATATATGTATGTATATGCAAAACTGAGGGCTTTAGTGCCTAGAAAAGAATATGTTTATTAGACACCCAAATATTATTTTCCATATTAAAGAACACATGGGTATGAATTATGTGTTAAAACACCTCCATGAGCCACAAATTGATTTTGGGCTCAAATAATACAGTAACTTCCTTCCTTCTAATATTAATTTTTATTTCTTTTTTAATTTAAAAACAATATCATCTTTTCCTGCTTAGTGGAGGTAGGGAGGAAAACAAAGTTTGTGACAAGAAGATCTTTATAGTACTTCTTACTGATTCTTTACTACTGTATCTTTATATTTAATAAATGTAGCTTGAAGTGTAAGGAGATACTGCTTCATTCTCTCATTGTTCTAGGGGAAAATATATCTTGGTATTCTAAAGGTATTTTGCAAAAGTTTTTATTTATCTGTTTGAAACTTATGGGAAAAAAAAATGTCATCAATCTGCCTTTCTTGTAGCCCTAACCCAAACTCAAGTGACATTGACTAGTCACTTAGATCTTGAACCTTTGGTTTGTCTCTGTTCACAATGACTCTAATTTAAGATGGAAAAATTAATACTGCTAACAACTATACATTTTTCCCAAATCAGTGTAAAATTCAGTGATGATGTCTGCCAAAATAGATTTTTGAGCAAAACCTTTTTTTATATTTGGGATTCCCTGGTGTCTCAGATGGTAAAGCATCTACCTGAAATGCAGAAGACTGGGGTTCCATCCCTGGGTCAGGAAGATCCCCTGGAGAAGGAAATGGCAACTCACTCCACTACTCTTGCCTAGAAAATTCCATGGATGGAGGAGCCTGTTGGGCTACAGTCCATGGGGTCGCAAAGAGTTGGACACGACTGAGTGACTTCACTTTTTTTTTTAATTTAATAGCTTTATATCATATGCTTATATGTAGAAATTGTCAGAAAAAAAAGTTGTCACGACTTTTTCATAGAAAATATGTCTTCCTTAATGTGCTCATGCATGTGCTTATCAGAGTATTTTTAGAGCATCTTTAAGCAAAAGTCATTTTTTCTTTCTCATTGAAAACTTTTATCTGGTTAAATATTTCTTACTTTTTTTTTTTTTTGGTACCATTTCCCTCACGTCTCCACAGATGCACAGAAAGGATATATTCCTTCTCTCTTTAGCGTGCACAGACAGGTGCATATTTTCCCCACTGGCAAATTTATTGATATATCTTTAGGTTGAAAATTTACTATATGGAACTATTCCCACTTTTCCTGTCATATCACTACAAAATGGCTGCTTCTTTACAAGTTTTCAAAACACAGTGTTACTAAGATGACTCATTACCTCATTGGTGTACTGTACTCATGGACAAAACAATTTATGGCTTATTCTCAGTATTTAACATTGATGATTGTAGTGGAGAAAAAAGCTTTACTCCACCCTCTTAGGGTGCTTGCCTGGGTTTGAAAAAAAAAAAAATGACAAAGATAGATTAACAGGAGAAAGCATAGAGCTTTGCTTGATGTAAGTTTTAAGTGACATAGGAACCTTCATAGGGAAATGGAGACTCCAAGAAACAGCAAAACCAGAGTATTCTGATGCTAGGTTTGAGGAAGATTGACAGCTGTAGAAGAATACGCCAAGGTAAAGAGTAGGAGATGAATGCAGCACACTGGGGAAGGTTTAGCAAACCTGTTTATTAAGGTTAGTTTCAGCATTCCTTTGCCTTCAGAAATAAGAACACTCCTTCCCTTCAAGTATAAGGATGACCTCTCTTGCATGAAGATTTGATGACCTGTTTTAAGAGATACAGAGAACTGTGTCAAAGTGACCTTCCTGCTTCTCCAGTTTTTTTTTTTTTTTTTTTTTCCAAACTCCTTCAACTGAAACTATTCAATATGCTGGGGGGTGGGGGGTAGCATGTCATGAACCCCTTGTGATAATTGCTTTCTTTTTATAACTACCTGAGATTGCAGTCCTCTGCTATTTTCTGTTCTCCAGGTTGGCTGATAGTTTCTCTTTGAGGTCCTCTTTGCAATTCTTTGAAAAGTCAGTCTGTAGATTATACACTTTCTATTAAAAACCTCCATTCCTATTGTTCCAGCCATCATGAGTGTCCTGCTGACTTTCAAATACCCTGATTAACATCAGTTCAGTTCAGTTCAGTTGCTCAGTCATGTCCAGCTCTTTGCAACCCTATGGACTGCAACACACCAGGCCTCCTTGTCCATCACCAACGCCCAGAGTTAACTCAAATTCATGTCCATTGAGCCAGTGATGCCATCCAACCATCTCATCTTCTGTCATCCCCTTCTCCTCTCGTCTTCAATCTTTCCCAGCATCAGGGCCTTTTCAAATGAGTCAGCTGTTTGCATCAGGTAGCCAAAGTATTGGAGTTTCAGCTTCAACCTCAGTCTTTCCAATGAGTATTCAGGACTGATTTCCTTTAGGATGGACTAGTTGGATCTCCTTGCAGTCCAAAGGACTTTCAAGAATTTTCTCCAATACCACAGTTCAAAAGTGTCGATTCTTTGGCACTCAGCTTTCATTATTGTCCAACTCTTATATCCATATGACTACTGGAAAACCATAGCCTTGACTAGATGTATCTTTGTTGGCAAGGTAATGTCTCTGATTAACACAATGAAATTTAAACTCTTTGCCTCCTGCCTCACCAAACTTCTTATTCAGTATTTTTTGTTTTAATGAATGATGCTGCCATCTGAATAATGACTGAATTTAGATTTTATAGTGACTGATTATTTTCTTAAAGTGGATGCCATGTTCTATCAATTTATCTTCTGAAATATCTTAGAAAGCAAATTTCACATCTGTATCATCACTACCAATTTACAAGTGATTAACTGACTTCTCATCTTAACCAAGGTTCATAATTCTCAATATTATCACCAATATTCTGCTCCTACATCACCAACTTTACCACAGCATATTTGTTAAAAATATTTCTGTGTCCCCTAGGGACTTCAAAACATTTTCAATGTAGCATACCAAACACTACATAATTCAGACCTTTCATTTTATAATTCTCATCCTTTGATCCATTTCTAAATTCTATTTTCCCAAGTCTTTGTTTTATGCCATACACCTTTATATTTGCAATTGTTGTCTTTCATGCTTGGAAGGCTCTCTGCAATTCCATGGACCACATGAACATGAAGCTATGCATTTACCTTCAGATTAATTGTTATATTTGGTAGGATAAAGGCTTTCCTGATGACTCAGTGGGTAAAGAATCTGCCTGCAATGCAGGAGGCACAGAAGATGAACCCTGAACCAGCTTTCAATCCCTGGTTCAAGAAGAAACGCTGTAGGAAGAAATGGCAACCCATTCCAATATTTTTGCCTAAAAAAATTCCATGGACAGATAAACCTGGGGGGGCTACAATCCATGGGGTCACTAGAGTGAGGCACAACTGAGCAACAAAGTACACATGGCACATACTGTGGAATTCCTTTTCCTTCTGAAATAATAGGATAACACATAGAGTATTGTGCTTTAGAGTGTATATATTTATCTTTCTTGCTTATGAGTTTGCTTGTACCTCATCCTTATTTTTTTTTTGTTTTCACTACATAGTCACATAATATATTCTTAATAGCATGCTTATTGATTTTATGCATGTGTGAATGTATTTTAATAAAATACTAATTCTGACTTTTGTTAAGAAATGGTGAGGAAGACTATTTATGGGGTCTTTGCAACAGAAATAGGGACCACTGGGACTTCCCAAGTGGCTCAGTGGTAAAGAATCTACTTACCAAACAGGAGACACATGTTGAATCCCTGAGTCCTGGAAAACGAAATGGCAACTTGCTCCAGTATTCCTGCCTAGGAATTTATACGCACTGAGGAGCCTGGTGGGCTACAGTCCATGGGGTTACACAGAGTCAGACATGACTCAGTGACTAAATAACATCAAATAGAGACAGCTGCAATGGGGTTTTGCAGTAAGCAAGGGAAAGAGATTGGGTTCCACTACAAACACAAAAGAAAGTGGGACTTTTATAGCCAAGGAGCAAGATGGGGTACAGTGAGATCAGGGTATAAAAAATTTTTCAGAGAAAATATTAAAGGAGGATAGCTGAACTAGCAGGATTCTTGTTGAAGTCAGGTCAGAGCGACCAGACATGACCTGGAGGATGATAGAGATAAGAACATGATAAGGTATGAAGGGTGATCAGATACTGAGAATGGAAAATTCTGGATAAAATGACATAGCAGAATTCATGATAAAATTGGACCGTATGAAAATGAACATGGAAACCCGAAAGTTGAGGCCTACTTAGTTGGGAAGAGAATTCAGAAGACCCAGACTAGGTTTTGGTCAGTTAGAGAGTCCTTGTATAGCTACATCTTTATCTGCATCTGCATCTGTACCTATGTTCTGGACTGTGCTTAGTCACTCAGTCATGCCTGACTCTTAGAAACCCCATGGATTGTAGCCTGCCAGTCTCCCCTGTCCACGGGGATTCTCCAAGACAAGAATAATGAAGTGGATTGCCATGGTCTCCTCCGGGGGATCTTCCCAATCCAAAGATCGAACCCCAGTCTCCCACGTTGCAGGTGGGTTCTTTGCCATCTGAACTAGTGGGTACCCTATCCCTTCTCCAGGAGATATTCCCAATCCTGGAATTGAGCCTGTGTCTCCTGCATAGCAGGTGAATTCTTTACCAGCTGAGCTACCAGGGAAGCACATGTATACCTATATCTACCTATATATTGATGTATATGTGTGTGTATATATGTAT
The DNA here is from genome assembly GCF_023091745.1 of Budorcas taxicolor. Classification (NCBI taxonomy): domain Eukaryota; kingdom Metazoa; phylum Chordata; class Mammalia; order Artiodactyla; family Bovidae; genus Budorcas; species Budorcas taxicolor. Next base: position 79,181,290 of record NC_068910.1, read on the forward strand.
ATGGACATATATTGGAGAAGAAAATGGAAACCCGCTCTAGTATTCTTGTCTGGAGAATTCAACGGACAAAGGAGCCAGGTGGGCTATAGTCCATGGTGTTGTGAAGAATCAGACACTACTGAATGATTATCACTCACTCATATACATATGTATATATATACACATGTATAAATAATGTACCTTAGTACATATTACATATACAGACACAGTTCTGTTCAGTTGCTCAGTCTTGTCCAACCCCATGCACTACAGCATGCCAGGCTTCCCTGTCCATCACCAACTCCCAGAATTTGCTCAAACTCATGTCCATCAAGTTGGTGATGCCATCAAACCATCTCATCCTCTGTCATCCCGTTCTTCTGCCTTTAATCAGTTACCCCTCAGTAATAATCTAGGGTTTGTTCCAGGAATCTCCAAGGATACCAAAACCTACAAATGCTCAATTCCCTTGTATAAAGTGGCATACTATTTACACATAATCTATACATGTCTTCCTGTATACTTTAAATCATCTTTAATGTCCCCTTAATGCCTGATACAATGCAAATGCTTTGTAAATAGCTACCAGCATGCAACAAACTCAAGTTTTGGTTTTTGAAACTTATTGAAATTTTTCTTTTTGCATATTTTCAACCCATGGTTATTAACTCAGACATTATTCTTTATGTAAAGGTTCTGCAATATGGATTGACAGTTAATCTACAATACAGTACTTGCTTGGGGGAAAAAAAAAATCCTTGAGGAAGCAAGCAAACAGCTAAACTTTCCTCATGTATAGTATGGTATTCATTTGTGAATGAGTGAAATACCTTGGGCATTTTATTTTTTTACTCTCAAATTCGAGAATACAATTAAATGCTTTTACATTTCAAAATAGCTTGCCTTTCAAGGATTTTTTCTCTATTATTTCTGTACCCTCTGTTTTAGGTTAAAAATGATCATGTAGAATAAAACATGATTGTGCTATTAGAGAATCAAAAATTGCTGTGCTATATTCTAATGTTATCTTCTGGCATCCCTGCACCCCTTCTTTTTTATTTGATTTGGTTGTTTGGTTTTTAAATATAAAATAAGGTTCATTATTTGCAAAAATTCTCTGTAATCTAAAAATATTTGAACAACAAAACTAAATAAAAGATAATAGACCACAGAGAAGCAACAACAAACAAATTCATTGTTAGTTCAATCCATGGTTGGAGAAACTGAAGATATACATGGAAGGCAAAATGCAATCATATAGGTGTATTACATGTATTTAATCGATATGTAGAGAAAAGTGATTGTACCAGAGGTGGCTAAGTAACTCAAACAGAGTCAGAGCTCTATTTCTGGTGCTAAAGATGCCATATGTCTGCAATGAGAAAGGACACTTTCACAAACAATGTGGAATAAATTGTTTATTTGTTTTATATTATACATATGTGTATATATATGTTTGTATTTATATTTTGCATATTTTATATTTATATTATATAATATATAGTATATACTTATACATATATTTTATATTATACATATATGTATATATATGTTTGTATTATATATGCATATATAAAAAAACTATCATAAAGTTGGTAATTCTAAAGTGACACTACAAGAAAAATATATGTGAATATTCTGGAGTGAAAATATTCTTTCTTCCAATGACATTTAGAAGACAAACTAAATAAGTATTTTTGTGGTATAGCTTCACTTTTTATATAAAAATACTCTCAGTATAGTCTTTTAATTTCCAGATACTCTTTAAAACGTTCTATTAAATCAACACTGTGATTCCCAATTAGTTTCAGTTGCTAGTAATAGATAGTAACTCAAACCAACTTCTGAACAATTTTAAATAAAATAAAACAAGACAAACTTAGCTTATGAAGGAAAGTCAAAGGACTATTCAAAAGAGAGGCAAATCAAACAGCGTCATCAAATGTTTGCTTTTCAGCCCAACTTTATATATGTTTACACAGACATGCACACACGACTACGTGCATAGTCTCACAAAGCCACACCCTCAAACCTTTCTCTCTATCATCGCTGCTATTTTTCTGTAGTAGCCACTCAGGCAACTTGTTCCACATTGTTTGTGAAAGTGTCCGTTCTCACTGCAGACATATGGCATCTTTAGCATCAGAAATAGAGTTCTGGCTCTTCTTGAGTTATTTAGCCACTTCTGGTACAATCACTGTATCCAAGGAGATGGGATGTACACAGGCCAGCTTGGGTCTCACATGCATCTTTATGCCATGAAAAGCAGGATCATAAGATTGATAGCTTGATCCTAATCAAAAAATGAAACAGCAGGGAGAAATGGAACAGCAGTTCCTCAAAGGATACAGATGAGCTAAACATGGACAACATATACTTCATTTGCTTATTTCCCAGTTTCTTATCTTAGATAACATTGATAAATTGACAGATTAATATTAATTCACTCAATAGGATTAAGTTATTCCTGGGTTTCATGAGGCTTTGCCACTTTTAAAAAAATAACTCATTGTGCATTCTCTAAAAGATTTAACTTACTAGTTCGCTGGAAATAATTCTGAGATATACAATGCAATTAAAATATATTAGTAAATTGTTTCATTCATTCAGTTTGTTTTAAAACTGGAGATGTACCTTAATATTTACATAGAATAGGTAGCTTCTGGTAACTTGTCTACATTGTTGGTTTTATGTCAACTTGTAATTATTTCCCCGTTCCCAAATCTTTCCTAAAGGAAAATGTAGCATCAGATTGAAGGGTCCAATCACTGTTAATATACAATGTCCCCAGTAACCTGAAAATTATCACATCCTCCAAAATGGGGCTAAGGACTACTAATTAGTTAAGTAATGTCAGAGCTAAGAAAAAAGCTAGTCAAATTTAATAGAATAATCCTGTGTTAGTTTAAAATGAAAGGACTATTTGTTATGTGTCATGTATGAAAAGAAAGGCAGGTGGTTTAATTATGAATCTGAATTTCTTGAGCCTGACATTTATCTCCTTGGTACATAATTTTTTAAAGCAGTAACCCATGCAATATAATACAAGGATGCTAAACTACATAAATTCACACACACAAGATACCAACTAAGAGCCCAAATCAATTATGGATAAATTACCCAAAGAGTTTGGCCATAAAGGAAACCTATTATCTTATACTAAATATGCAAATAACATAATACACTCATTGAAAGAGGAAAGAATAAAGGCTCCTAGATCAAATGTCTGTCACAAAATGTCATGCATTTACATATTCTTATCAAACTGTCTGATTCCATTATCAAAAGTACTAATACTATTCATTTTTATAGCTATTAATCACTGTGGCACAGAAAACTAAAGTAAAAACGGTGAGGTCACACGCATGACCTTGGTTGCTTCTACCCAGCATTCTTTTTAATTTGCACATTTTCTCAGACGTGACCTTTAAATTACATAATATTCCTGATAAAATAAGGGGTATAGTATAAGAAAAGTAGTTTATGGTAAATAATTCAAGTAAGGTAATAATGTAATTTACAAAAAAAAAAATTGTGCTGTCTCCTTAATCATATATATATATCAATATTTCCAGCAAAAGAAATATTTTTTAATATTAAAGAAATAAAAATCAAATAATATACCTTTCTTTTCAATTCAAAATTCATATGATAATGTTTAGTTTTTTCTTTCAAGAATTTAGCCTTCTTAAAACATTCCTGATCACATTATTCTCTGTATGAAAATCTTAAATAGCTGCTATATCTTAATTAAATAATTGATAACATGTGTCTGTGTGTGGGTGTGTATATATGTGTGCGTCAAAGTATGTGTGCTCTAGGCAAACTGGAGTGGGTTGCTGTTTCATTTCCAGGGGATCTTCCCAACCCAGGGATCGAACCTACATTTCCTGCACTGCAGCTGTATTCTTTACTACTGAGCCACCTGGGAAGCCCAGTTTACATGAACACTTTTCATTCATTTTAGCTTTTATCCCGTTGTGCTATTTTTTTTTAATCCTCTAGATTTATACCATAGTTTCAAATTCCTTTGCTTTTAATTAACCTGTTTAATCAATCAGATTGTGTTTTTATCTATTGAAATACATCTAATATCAGAGAGGCAACAACAACAAAAAACTAATGCCACATTCTTGGTCACTTGCCTGGAAAAGCATGTCCTCTGAACTCTGATAACTCTGTACTGCTGTTATCACCTTTCATGAATCCATATATTACAGAGCATCTTTTTTTTTTTTTTTTTTTTACCAGTCCATGTACTTGGACACTTTGGTATAAAGATAAAGGAAATGTGAATTTGATTTGCTTTGATTAAAAAATGACTAGCTTTATGAGAGAGACAGACAGCTATAGAAAAACTGATAGAACTGATTAGAAAGTGATGTTAAGAGTTCTGAGAAAGAAGGCTATTACATCTGAAGGGTGTTTCACAGATGACCTAAAATAACATGACCTTTATGAAAGAAATACCAGCTAAAGAAAAGCACATGGGTAGGGAAATGGAGGCCCAGAACCCAAGAACATGTGCTAGGAAGAGCAACAAGTGTAAAGTTGGAGTGCAAAGTAAATTGTGTGCAATACAGTTGTCATTGGGAGAGGATGGAAATAGATGAGACTGAAAACAAGCTGCAGCAAAAATATGTTCAGTCTTATTCTTTATACTAAAGATTTGTGACATTATAAACACCAACCATGAGAGGCCCTGTTATACTTGACATGAGGGACATGAAATTGACTAGAAAAATTAACTATCAAAGCAAAATTGATAAAGAATTAGACACATACATAAAATGGGTTCACCAAAATGTCTGTTCATGTTTTTCCTTTATAGTCTAGGGGAAAATCCAAAAGAACTTTTGTTGGTCAACCCAATATAAAATAAGGGCAGTAAATGAGTAAGATATTGGTTGCTTTCATGCCACTGTAAAATCTTAAGACCATTAGCAGACTGGAATACAAATAATTATAGGCAAACCTATATGTTGTTTATCGGTCTTTGCAGACATGTGTTTTACACATTGAAAGTTTGTGGCAACCCGGCATCAAGCAAATTTATCAGCACTATTTTTCCAAGGGTGTTTGCTCACTTTGTGTCTTTTTGGCACGTTTTGATAATTCTCTGATGTTTTAAACCATTTATTAGTAAAAAGATTACAGCTTGCTGATGTTTCAGATGATAGCATTTCTTACAATAAAATATTTTAAATTGAGGCTTATATATTATTTTTTAGACACTCAACAGACTATAGAATAGTGTAAACATAATTTGTATATGCTCTGGAAAACAAAATTCATGTGACTTTATTTAATGTAAGATTTGCTTTCTTGTAGCAGTCTGGAAATGAACCCTCAATGTCTCTGAGGTATGCCTGTAATCAACTGATGATTCATTTGTCTAGCTGACAAATTTGTTCTCTGATTGCTAGGTAGAAGTTTTTTAAAAATAGGGTAAAGTTTCTTCCCAAGGTTTCTTGTTTCAATATTTGAGGAGACAATGGTGAGATGAGACGAGAGTCACATAAACATTTGAAACGAGGAAGCCTCATAAAGTGGCAAGAGAATAGCAAGTAGAATGGGAATGTTGTGAACTCCCTCCTCTTTGAGTATGAAGTACTTGTTCGGATTTTTTATATCAATAAGCTAAGCTCAACTTTTTTACATCAGTAAGAAATTGAGTCTATATCACAAAACGATGTTCCAGTGAAGTACTGGCTTGCTTGGTATTCTAAAGAGTATTAGAAAGGGGAGTATTTGATTAATGAGGGCGAATAATGAAAAAATAAAAGATTTAAACTAACATATTAAATATTGCATATACTCCTTTTTTTCTACTTCCTTTACATTTTCTATCTAAAATAATCAAGAGTTTGTTTTGAGCCTACATTTTCTGAATTGAAAGAACAAAAAAGGACAAGAACTAATTCCATGTGTCCCTGCAAGTGGCAATAACTGTAACACAATGCTAGTCCAGGATAATGAGATGTGTCCTAGATGGAAATTTCAGGAAAACAAACACACAAACAAACAAACTATTGCTGTTGCTTCTACTGCTGCTAAGTCACTTCAGTCGTGTCCGTCTTTGTGGGACCCTATAGATGGCAGCCCACCAAGCTCCTTTGTCTCTGGGATTCTCTAGACAAGATTACTGGAGTGGGTTGCCATTTCCTTCTCCATTTCTTGATTAAAAAGCCAAAAACCATGTCTAAAATATTTTTTTCATACTTCTGTCTTAGTTTATTTTTTTTTTGTTAGATCATACATTAATGTATTCCATCATTCATAACTCTTTTAACTGTTAAACACTGTGGGGCATGCAGAAATGAATAAGACACAGGCTGTACTCTCAATAAACTTGAAATTTAAACTACTAGCTTAACAGAAAGTTACTTCTCAATAGAGGTGTAAAAGCACAATTCAAGGGGACAGAGTAAAATGAATAATTATTCCTGATTAGAAGTATCAAGGAGTGTTTCTTAAGGGTATTATTTGAGCTGGACTTTGCAGGAGTAGAATCAGAGAATGAAGAAGAAAATCAGACTCATAGAGGCATGTTGCAGATAGAGTTTTACAGAACAAGATGCTGAGATGGAGTTTGGGATCAAGCTCTCTGGTAGGGAATAACACCTGTGTCAGAAGACTATATCAGCATATATTTTTCAAGTATTTTGGGCTTTCCTGGTGGCTCAGGTTGTAAAGAATCTGCCTGCAATTCAGGATACTTGGGTTCAGTCCCTGGGTTGGGAAGAACCCCTGGAGAATGGAATGGCTGCCAACTCTGGTATTCTTGCCTGGAGAATTCCATGGACAGAGGAGCCTGGTGGGCCACAGTCCATGGGGTCACAAAGAGTCAGACACAACCGAGTAACTATAATGGAATTTGGGCACCCAGCTTGTGAACACTGGGAAAAAATACAAAGGGTAAGGATTATGAGTAGAAAATAGGTGACAGCTAGGAGCTTGAGATTATCAAAATGTTACCGTACAAGTATGAGTCATCAGTAGCCAACTTTCTGGTTATGTGATAAAAATTATTCCACTGGCCAAAAAAAATAAAAATGTACATTTGAAGCAATAGGAATGGATTACCATACTAAGGGATTATCATACTAAGGGAAGTAAGCTAAACAGAAAAAGACAAATATTATATAATATCATTTATATTTGGAATCTTAAAAAGGACAGTTACACTTATATACCAAATAGTAACAGACTCTCCGATATAGAAAACAAGTTTATAGATAACAAAGGGGAATGAAAACAGAGGAGAGGGATATATTAAGAGTATGAGATTAACAGATTAAAAACTACTATATATAATATATATAAACAATAAAGTCTTACTGTATAGCATGCTGCTAAATCGCTTCAGTCATGTCCGACTCTGTATGACCCCATAGATGGCAGCCCACAGGCAACTATATTAAATATTTTGTAATAACCTATAATAGAAAAGTATCACATAACTGAACATATGCATATATAAAACTGAAAATACATATATACACAGTATAAATGAATTGCTTGACTGTACACCTGTAACTAACACAACTTTGCAAATTAACTATACTACAATAAAAAAGAAAGTAGGAGAACATTTTAAATAATAATAACACTGGGGTCCTCCGTGTATAAAGGTCATGACTTTATCCTCTTCCCTACCTGCCTTTCTCCTCTTCCTTTCCTGGCTTTCTCCTTCTGGCTGTATAGATGAGGTCTTTGGATCCAAAATAGACCATTTATTATTCACAGAGCATTTCAATGTGAAGACCTTGAGACCCAATCCCCACACGGTGATGTAATAAAGGTGCGATATCACCTTTTGCAAAGCCACACAACAAGAAGAGCTCCAAAATTACAGCACTTTGAATTTACATAACCCTCTTTCCCTAAAAAGAGAGAACCAGATGTGAATATTTTGCTCTGTAAACACATCTTTCCCAGGAGAGGAGGGGAAAATCTCTAGCTTCTTCAACATAGATTGTAATACAATAGATCTAGAGGAGAATATTCTCTAAATCTGTCTGGAACCATTTATCTCTAGATTCAAAGGTGTATTAGTTTTCTCTTTCTCTTATAAAAAATTGCCATTCATTTAGTTGCTCAGATAATGTAAATATCTTGTAGTTATATAGGTCAAATTCTAATGCAGATTTCACTGGGCTAAAATTAGGTGTAAGCAGGATTATTTTTCTTTATGAAGATTTTAAAGAAGAATCTATTTCCTTTTCTAGCTCTTAGAGTCTCCCTACATCTCTTGGCTTATAGCTCCCTTTTATCTTCAACAATGGTTGATCCAGTCTTTTACTTGTATTGCATTATTGAATATTGCATTGTTCTGGCCTTGATCTCTTTCTCTCTTCTTTTTATTTTTATTTTTTTATACTAAAACGGTAAAGATTTTTACTAAGCATTGTAAGTTGCATTCAATAGCCTTCAGATACACCACACCACAACCTATCTACAATCAGTCAAACCCAACAGCAGTTCATTCTTGCACAATCCATGAGTTAGGACAGAACTCCCTTCAATTTACAGTAAGATCCTACTCAGGTCTTGCAGGCAGGGATTGGGGAATTACATCTCATTTCTGATCATTAATGTGTGATGAAGAGCATCAGGAGAATTACATGAAAATGAGTAAGAAGTGATTCTGATTTCAAAGCACATTGTTTGAAAACATTAAGAAAAACATCAAAATGATATAATTATACCTGCTTCTACTAAATTCTTGATGGGAAAGTTCTCAAGAACAAGCAGTTTGTTTCCTGCTACAGAAGAGGGGTTGTTTTTTTTTTGTTTGTTTTTTTGTTCTTCTGTTTTTTTCTTTTAAAGATCAAACGGATTTTTTTTTTTTTTGGTTTTTCACAGAATTTCATATTTTGCTAATATGAAGGCATAAAACAGCAACAAAGAACAAAAATACATACAGCAGTGAATACACCAGGGTAATGTTGATATTTGAAACAGCTAGATAATTTGGGGGGTTTTAGAATAAATGCAACAGAGGTCAATAATTACAAAATTTTAAGGTTAGAGCAAGATCAGCCAATGACTAAACAGAGTTAACATTTTTGGCAGCTGTCTTAAAGAAAGAAGAGTAAACTTATTTTTCATAGAGGGTGAAGGATACTGGAAGGGTAAAGATTTAGTAATATCTCTTCTTTTTATATATTTAAGGATGCTCAGGATTAAATTGATTTCCCTGGTAACTCAGTTGGTAAATAATCCGCCTCCAATGCAGGAGACCCTGTTTCAATTCCTGGGTCGGGAAGATCCCCTGGAGAAGGGAAAGCTTACCAACTCCAGTATTCTGGCCTAGAGAATTCTATGGACTGTATAGGCCATGGGGTCACAAGGAATAGGACACAACTGAGGGATTTTTACTTTCACTTTCAGGATTAAAGTAAACCCAGCTAAATAATATGGGATAATCTCTGTATTTAGAGATCATCTGATTAGTAACATCAGTTACATCTTGAATTCCCTTTCGCCATGTAGGATTACCTATTAACAGATTATGGGGATTAGAAAATGAGTATCTTTGGAAGCCATTATTCTGCCTACCACACATGGCATGTTTGTTATCCAGTTATTTTTAAACCAAGTTTGCCAGTACTTTTTACACAGAAATTTAAGCCTAAAAAATGGTGAAAATATTCATGAAGAATTGTCTTTTAAAAATCAGCATATATGTGATTGATAAGGTTATAAGACAACATGATGCTAATTAAGAAGTCACTGCATGTGGAATTACTAATGAGAGACTTTAATATTAGAGTTCACAGAGATGAGGAGGATCCCACAGAAGAGACAGAGGTAAGAAAGGAGTAAGCATTGAAGCTTGGATTAAAAATAGACTGTGATCTTTAAAAGCTAAATGAAGAAAGTGAAAGAGAACAGAATGATCAAGTTTTTCAAATGCTATTGAGAAACAGCCATCAAATTTGATAGCGAAAAAGTAATATACTACTTAATATAGGACATTGGAATAGGCTATAATTTTAGTAGTTCATATCATATATGGTCTCCTACTCATATCTGTATCATGCTATCCCGGTTAATGTTGGCCTTTTTAAGGACAAATACTAAGTAAATCGAAAATATTGAGTTAAGCCACATCTCTACCAAGCTTTATATTTATATTGTAATTCAACTTCTCTTGATCGCAAAGCTCACTGTTTAGGGAAAATATTTAACAACTTTATACAGCTAATAAAACACAAAAGTAAGAATCATAAATAAGGCTTTCAAAAAACAAATTATCACCATGATGATTGCATGATTGCAGGAATAATATAGCAAAATCTCACAATGCAAAACTTGAAGCCACGTATAGATTTTAGGTTTAGTTGTAGAAATCCAGACAGCATATTTTCACTGGGAAAACTGGAGGGAGACTCTTTATTGTTTACATTTTGTTAACTTAGAAATGCTTATAATTTTTGAAAAAGGATACTACTAAATTTAATGGCTGCTGCTGCTCAGTTGCTTCAGTTGTGTCTGACTCTGTGTGACCCCATAGACGGCAGCCCACCAGGCTCCCCCATCCCTGGGATTCTCCAGGCAAGAACACTGGAGTGGGTTCCCACTTCCTTCTCCAGTGCATGAAAGTGAAAAATGAAAGTGAAGTCTGACTCCTCAAGACCCCATGGACGGCACCCTACCAGGCTCCTACTTCCATGGGCTTTTCCAGGCAAGAGCACTGGAGTGGGGGTGTCATTGCCTTCTCCAAATTTAATGGCTAGTTAACCATATATGACCTTTATTCTTCTACTGTGATTATTTAATTTTATGATGAGATAATTGTTCTCTATTTTCACGCATGGAGGTAGTTAAATGTCACACATATAATTCTTGCATGTATTTGCTTACAAATAAATGTTTTCATGCTTTATAAAATTATATATATTATGGTCTCTAAAACATGCTCAGATGACATTTTCAAAAACTGTTCTTCTCACTTAGATTTATAGTAATTTTAAAGCCAAAAGAAAATTAAAATCTCTTCAGTGAGTACTTAGATGCTTTCTCTATCTCTCTCTCTTTCTTTCTTTTTTTTTTTTTTCAATTATCTTGTGGCAGTATTTCAAATGAATGCCTCAAAGTATTTTACAGGTTTTAACAGAAAGCATTGTGTTAACTATAGCCTTTTATTTTTTAAATTTCTTTAAGAATCCAAATCCTAGTAAAAAGAAAAAGACAGGTCTCTGACATCTTCATGGTACTATTCTCCATGAATCTTTTGTGGCTCTTTTGTTAATTTTTGAATCATTGCCCATCCATATTATTTACCATGTGTTGAAAGTATATTGCTTAACAAAATAAATTAGGTTGATTTTGTAATAACATGATAATGGAAAACATTGGTAGATAAAATCTTTCTTTTATTTATTTTTTCAGTTTTCTTTTCATGGTAAAATATATTCAATGTAAAATTTATCTTCGTAATCATTTTTAAATCTACAATTTACTTATATAAAGTACATTCATGTTGTTGTGCAACCATCAGTATCATCCATTTCCAGAACTATTTTCATCTTCCAGAACTGAAACTCTATCAAGCAAATACTCATCCATTTCTGCAGGCCCCTCCAAGTCCCTGATGACCACCATTCTACTTTCTATTATTCATATGATTTTAACTATTCTAAGTAGCTCATATTGGTGGAATCATACAGAATTTGCCATTTTGTGACTGTGTTATTACACTGAGTAAAATGTCCCCCAGTTTCATCTAGGCTGTTTCTTTATGACAGCATTTTCCTTCCTGATCTGTGTTGAAGTGCTATCAGTTCAGTTCAGTCACTCAGTCATGTCTGACTCTTTGTGATAGGAAGGCATTTTTGCCGTTTTTCTCATCTTGTGGGAAAAACACACAACTGAATATACTACTTTCTGTGTTTTTTTTTTCCTCTATGACTTCTATTAGGCTGAGTTGTATGTGTGTGTGAGTCTGTCTCGCAGCTATGTCTGACTCTTTGTGACCCTATGGGCTATAGCTCACTGTAGAGCTAGGATAGGCTCCCCTGTCCATGGAATTCTCCAGGCAAGAATACTGGAGTGAATTGCTGTTTCCTTCTCCAGGAGAACTGGACCAAAGCCAGGTATGGAACCTTTGTCTATTGCATCTCTTGCTTTGACAGTCAGATTCTTTATCACTGTGCCACCTGGGAAGTCACATTGTGCTGAGGTAGTTTTCTTGTATTACTAGTCTGTTGGGTATTTTTATCATGTAAAGGTATACAATTTTGTCAAAAGATGTAAATTTAGTGATCAAAACAATGTTAAGAAAAGAAAAACAAAAACAAAAACAGTTTCTAGGGGACCCATTTCTCATAATCAGAGTTCTCACAGGTGGAAATTTAGATGCTGATTGGATCAGAAACCTCAGTACAGCTGGGGTTTCTCCCCAGTTCACTGGTTGTTCTTATAGCATAGATCTCCCTGTTTCTGTCATATTGCTGGTTGTTTCTGAGGAAATGCTCTCACGTTTTAAAAGCTTCCAGTAGCTCCTTGGTGTATGTCCTCTTCACAAACAAATGCTAATGTGGTTGCTTGCTTCCCTTTAGCCCCGCAACGTGGTGTCTGCTGCTGCTTTCCGTCTCTTTTAAGAGTTGTCCACTAGAAGTGACTTCCATTTTTTATTAACTCAGTCTGCCAAGCATGCTAAGTCTCTTCAGTCCTGTCCAACTATTTGCAGCCCAATGGACTGTAACCCACCAGGCTCCACTGTTCATGAGATTCTTCAAGCCAGAAGATTGGAGTAGGTTGCCATGCCCTCCTTCAAGGATCTTCCTGATCCAGTGATTGAGCCAGCATCTCTTATGTTTCCTACATTGGCCAGAGTATTCTTTACCACTAGTGCCACGTGGGAAGCCCTTAATAATTACAGACCTAATTAAAATTGCAGAATCCCATTTCTCATATAGTGTTTGATATCTCATCATGTTTACATATTATAAGCACACTCAAGAGGAGTTTATACAGGGCATGTGTACTAAGGTGTAAGAATCTCTGAGCTATTTAAAAAAATTTGTCTGACAGAATTTAAACAGCAAAAACTAATGGCTATAATTGGTTGATATATATCAAATAGGCATATAGAAACAAAAAAAAGCTTATTATACTCTAACAAACTAATTTATCATCTTTGGAGATTTTTATGGCTTCAGTGAATTATTTGGGATATTTATAAATCATCAGTAATTAATAATAAGAAATGATAAAATTATAAATAATAATAAATAATATAGCAATTTTTTCTCCTTCCTTATACAATCTAATTTTAAGGTAACCCAAATAGCTGATGACAGAAAATTCTTTATTGAAGGATTCCAAGTAATAAATTCACAGAGAATGATAGAATTGGAGAGTTATCTTTTTGCAAATGTTAACGAAATAATGGATCTAAGAACTATCATTAATCACTGTTAGTTGGGGAAAGATTAACAGGGAAATTGTCAATAAATAAAGCTGACAACCCTGAAACTCACTGATCCACATTAACAGTAATAAAATCGTAATGACCAGAGAGTGTATGTCTCCCGAATGATGCAACAAGGAGTTTCCAAATGGTCTACAGGTTTATTTTTTCCCAGTGAAATGGACTTGTCATCTAGCCTCTAGGTCTAATGCAATATTACAGAATTGTGGGGATTAAAAATATGGGAAGCACCATGGTGATACAAGGGGCTCCCCAATGGTGCTAGTGGTAAAGAACCCGCTGGCCAATGCAAGAGACAAAAGAGACTAGGGTTCAGACCCTGGGTCAGGAAGATCTCCTGAAAGAGGGACTGACTACCCACTCCAATATTCTTGCCTGGAGAATCCTATGGACGTGGGAGCCTGGCAGGCTACAGTCCATAGGGTCGCAAAGAGTCTTACACAACTGAAACGACTTAGCATGCATGCTCAGCGTGATGCAAATTGCCAAATCAAAATGTGAGAAAGTCTACAGAACATATTACTAGTTTCTTCCCCAAAATTGACAAAAATTTAAAGAAATGAGGATTCCTATGAAATAGAATAGATTTAAAAGACATAATAACCAAATGCAATATCTGAGTCAGTCTGGATTCTGATTCAAAACCCAAACATAGAAATATATTAATGGGATAATTAGAAAAATTTGAGCATGGCCTAGAATTAGGTACTAAGAAATTATTTTTATTTTTATTTTTTTTACATTTTTTATGTTTATAATAATTCTATCTTTTAGAGTTACTCACTAAATAATTTACAAGTAAAATATTAATATTGAATTTGCTTTGAAATGAGCATGGATAGATTCTATGTTGGATTCCAACATGCTGACAGTCACTGAAGCCACATGATGGGATCCATTATTCTATTCCTTCTAGTCTTGTGTATGTGGGAGAAATACATCTACAGCCTATGATTTGTTGGATTTGGTCCACAGGTCATAGTTTGCTGAAATTTGCCCCAAAGTAATATCAGCTCACTGGTAGGGTTTATTAAAACCAATACCAGCAGTAATTCAGGTTTTTAAAATATTACTTCTAATATCTTATGACAAGATTTCCTGGACTCTACAATCAGAAAGTCGATGATATTATGACTGCCCTAAAGAATATTGCATATAAGAATTAGCAAAAAAATACATAAACACTCCTACTTACACAAAAGTGAATGGTTAATTTAGTTGTTTTATGTATAAAAGCCTCAAAATATTAATACTAACTTGTGCTGAAATGCTTTTTTAATTTATTATACATTTGGGATCACATAAGTCAAAAACTTGATTATTACTTTTTAGGTTTTTCTAGTCATTGAATGATGGAGAAGGCAATGACACCCTACTCCAGTACTCTTGCCTGGAAAATCCCATGGGTGGAGGAGCCTGGTAGGCTTCAGTCCATGGGGTCACTAAGAGTTGGACACGACTGAGAGACTTCACTTTCACCTTTCACTTTCATACATTGTAGAAGGAAATGGCAACCCACTCCAGTGTTCTTGCCTGGAGAATCCCAGGGACAGGGGAGCCTAGTGGGCTGCCTTCTCTGAGGTCGCACAGAGTCAGACATGACTGAAGCAACTTAGCAGCAGCAGCAGCAGTCATTGAATGAAGTTGAATTGTGCTGCCTAATGATTGCAGTTCTGACAGTATTATCAGTTTTATATGTGTAACAACAAAGAAATGAAGAGATGTTTTAAAACTCTATTTAGCTTAGATTTTAAATACAAATAACTATTAGACAGTGTCAGTGATGATCAGCTCAATGTAATCAAAGTTCAAAACACAACACTAGTTTTGTGTCAGTCAGTTAATTACCAGACCCCACGGTATATGGATGGATGAGGAGAGCTAAGAAGAGATTAATTGGCAGGAAGGAATCCACCTGCCAAACTGTCCTCACAGCAGGTGAAAGGAATTTTGTGGCCAGAGGGAGTTTGAGGAATTGGTCCACTAACAACCCAGCATGCTACCTATCCATCTTAGATAATAAGCACAAACATAAATAGAAAAAAAAAAATTGTCACTCAGAGATATTTGAAATTTCAGGCCATCACTTATTTATTTAACTAGATAGACACTGAACACATATATATTTTTGAATGAATGTACTGGCAAAAGATTCTCCACACCTTATCAGCATGGTTTAATTTGAAATATCACTGACAAAATATTATTTGGGAATTAGTCAGTAGGATGCAAGAAGTCAAAATATTTATAAGGCCCATATTTATGGCTTTCCTGACAAGATCAACAAAGATATTCGGAGAAGCAATGGTGAAAAAATGACACAATATATTACTTCAAGACTGCCCATTTTAGCAATTTAGTAATAATTATGGAAACCATGATAGAATGTGGGAGGGAGGGCAGAGAAACATAGTATACATATTATATTTAAATTACTCAACTTCAGCATTCAAAAAGCAATAAACTTTCTATTTAACAAATTCATTCCATTTGCTGCAGTTACTGTTTCATCTGTGTTGTCTGTTGGGTTCATCCATGGACCATCTCAGCCTCTTCAGTATCCATCTGTAAACTATTTTTACCTGCATATGATTTATTAGTTATCATTACTTAAAACACCTAGTTCTACCCTATACAATTCATTTTTATTCTCTGATTACACAATAGTTTCCCCCCTGTTCTATCTCTTCAAAACTGAGAAAAAATAATTGACTTCTGGCTTGAAATCTTCATTAATAAAAATACATATTGACACATGCTTTTATAATATTAGCTCAAGTTCTTAATATCATTTCAAACTTTAACCCGCCAACAAAATTGAAAATTTAGTCTTCCATTATAAATGGAAATCTTTATTATAACTGGCACTTTGTGCTGTTAATGTACCTGGATAAGATATGTTATTTGTTTTTATAATCCATCAAATAAAAGAACTTTTAAAAGAGTCATGATTCTATTAAAATGAAGACAGCAGCACATTTTTAGAACTCTACTAAGAAGAACTCATATTTTGAGGGGTTTTGTTTTGCTTTTCCCTTTCTTGTTTTTTGTTTGTTTTGTGCATCTGTGTGAGCATGTGAGTGTTTTTCAGTATGGAAATCTAGATAAACCAAGCATATTTGTGTATTAAATGTCAGATATTCCTTGTCCCCTAATTCTAGTGTAGGTGGGATTCAAACATATTGAAACATATCTATTTATTAGGACTGTATCTCACAATAACACTTCCCTGGTGGCTCAGATGGTAAAGTGTCTGCCTACAATGTGGGAGAACTGTGTTTCATCCCTGGGTTGGGAAGATCATTTTGAGAAGGTAATGGCAACCCACTCGAGTACTCTTGACTGTAAAATCCCTTGGATGGAGGAGTGTGGAAGCTTTTAGTCCATGGGGTGGCAAAGTGTCGGACACGACTGGGCGACTTCATTTTCTTTCAGTTCTGTTTTACTTCAGTTCAGTTCAATCGCTCAGTCGTGTCTGACTCTTTGCGACCCCATGAATCGCAGCATGCCAGGCCTCCCTGTCCATAACCAACTCCCAAAGTCCACCCAAACCTGTGTCCATTGAGTCAGTGATGCCATCCAACCATCTCATCCTCCATTGTCCCCTTCTCCTCCTGCCCTCAATCTTACCCAGCATCAGGGTCTTTTCAAATGAGTCAGCTCTTCACTTCAGGTGGACAAAGTATTGGGAGTTTCAGTTTCAACATCAGTCCTTCCAATGAACACCCAGGACTGATTCCCTTTAGGATGAACTGTGGATCTCCTTGCTGTCCAAGGGACTCTCGAGTCTTCCCCAATACCAGAGTCCAAAAGCATCAATTCTTTGCTGCTCAGCTTTCTCTATAACCCAACTCTCACATCCATACATGACTACTGGAAAAACCATAGCCTTGACTGGACGGACCTTTGTTGACAAAGTGATGTCTCTGCTTTTTAATATGCTGTCTAGGTTGGTCATAACTTTCCTTCCAAGGAGTAAGCGACTTTTAATTTCATGGCTGCAATCACCGTCTACAATGTTTTACTTAAAAAGAAAAATAAATATAGCAACAACTGTCAATACTCACTGGCAGGTAGTCTATTTTCAGAAAAAGGTTCATCATACTGTCCAAGAAGAAAAAAAAATCTACTAACTGTATTGTCACTTAAAATTTTTCAAAGTACTTTTAATATTTTACCAATATGCTCACTCAGTTCCTAATTATTTTTGGATCCTGCTGAGTAATTTTCTCAGCTTCTTATTATGGTGATTTGCATTCCTTCTCACATCTGGGTTCTTTTTATGCTGTTTATTTTTTATTGTTTGGATTGACATAGGAGCTTCAATTTTCTCTTTAGAAGACAAGCCAAAACTTTTCTTAAAAATGAAAATTCCCAGCAAAGTTATAAGTTGTCTCTAGCTGTCTTATGTTTGTGTGTTTAAAAAATGCAGCAGTAAGTACTGCCTTTTTTTTCCTTGTCAAAGGAAACTGGCTCTTGGATCTTAGTTTTTTTCAAAAGGGAAAATGCATATGTTTTATTTTTAGATTAGACAGATGGCATTCAGACAGTGGTGGAAGGATCTTAAGAAAATTCACATATTTTATTTATTTTCCTTCTGAAAGCATTTCTAATAAGGTTATTTTTTTCAATATAAGGTTAGACTTAAAAGACTTTTGCTCATTTTGCCCTAAACTCCAGTGTACTTTACCACAAAGTATTTCAAGCATCATTGTCATGATGACAATGATGAAGATAATGATATCTACCTGCAAAAGGCTTCCAGTGTTTCATTTTATTATATTTGATATTTAAACTCTCAAAATTAAATAAGATTTCTATGATTAAATTAAAAAATGAACCAGGAATCAGGACTTCTGACCTAGTATCTGGCCTAAATTTGGGAACTACTGCCTTAAAATCAGTCCCCTATTATTCATAAACATAATTATTTATATATTCTTCATGTAGTTCACCTTTTTCCAACTGACTTAAAGCTCTATAAGGCCAAGCCACATTTATTTCTGTTTTCAGTAATATTTAAATAGACCCTAGCATAGAGAGAAAGAACACTTCAATAAATTGCGGCTCAATGAATTAATCACTAACATTGAAGCACACATTTGATATCTATGACCACTAAATAGAAATGTTGAATTGTAGCAATTTCTGCAATAATTTTAACATAAATCACAATCTTCTCTTTGGAGGCTTTAAATATTTAATTTATTTCTGATTGAGCTATAAGTAGCATACAATATTATATTAACGTGTACAACATAGTGAGTCAATGTTTTATATATTATAAACCTATCACATTGTTAAGACCAGTTTTATTATCACTCACTGTACAATTGTTAAAATATTATTTACACTATTACCTATGTGTTTATTATATCTCTGTGACTTATTTATTTTATAAGCGAAAGTTTTTACCTCTTCATCCCCTTCATCTATTTTATCCATCCCACTACCTGCTTCCACTTGGTCAGTCACCAGTATCTGAGAGTCTATTTCTGTTTACTTTTGTGTCTTCATTTGCTTGGTAATTTTAGATTCCATATATTAGTGAAATCACAGGGTATTTATTTTTCCCTGTCAGACTTTGTCACCTAGCATAATACCTTTCAGGTCCAACCATACTGCCACAAGTGGCAAGATTTTATTTTATGGCTTTAATGTGACATATACACATATGACGTTCCTGGTGGCTCAGATGGCAAGGAGGCTGCCTACAATGCGGGAGACCTGGGTTCAGTCCCCAGGTCTGGGAAGACCCCCTGGGGAAGGAAATAGCAACTCACTCCATTATTCTTGCCTGGAAAAGCCCATGGACAGAGGAGCCTGGCAGACTACAGTCCATGGGGTCACAAAGAGTCAGACACAACTGAATGACTTTACTTTCATACACATGTCACATCTTTATCCATTCTCCTGTCAATGGACCCTTACTTAGGTTGCTTCCATATCTTGGCTCTAGTAAATAGTGCTGCAGTGAATATAGGTTCATGTATCTTTTTGAATTAGTGTTTCTATTTTATACTTATAAATACACAGGAGTGGAATTGCTGGGTTATATATTATTTCTAGTGGAACAATTCTGATGGAACAGTTTTGTAGTGTGATTATGCTGATAGTTACACGGAGTCATACTTGCAATCAGTCAGTTCAGTTCAGTCACTCAGTTGTGTCCGACTCTTTGCGACCCCAGGTACTGCAGCAGGCCAGGCCTCCCTGTCCATCACTAACTCCCGGAGTTTACTCTAACTCATGTCCATTGAGTTGGTGATTCCATGCAACCATCTCATCCTCTTTCTCCCCTTCTCTTCCTGCCTTCAATCTTTCCCAACATCAAGGATCTTCAAATCAGTCAATTAATCACGTCAGGTAGCCAAAGTATTAGAGTTTCAGCTTCAAAATCAGTCCTTCCAATGAACACCCAGGACTGATCTCCCTTAGGAAAGACTGGTTGGATATCCTTACAGTCCAAGGGATTCTCAAGAGTCTTCTCCAACACCACATTTCAAAAGCATCAATTCTTTGGAACTCAGCTTTCTTTATAGTCCAACTCTCACATTCATACATGACTACTGGGAAAACTATAGCCTTAACTAGACATAGTAATGTTTCTGCTACTTAATATGCTGTCTAGTTTGGTCATAACTTTTCTTCCAAAGAGTAAGTGTCTTTTAATTTCATGGCTTTAATCACCATCTGCAGTGATTTTTGACCCCCCCCAAAAATAAAGTCTCTCACTGTTTCCACTGTTTCCTCATCTCTTTGTCATGAAGTGATGGGACCAGATGTCATAATCTGTTTTCTGTATGTTGAGCTTTAAGTCAGCTTTTTCACTCTCCTCTTTCACTTTCATCAAGAGGCTCTTTAGTTCTTCTTCACTTTCTGCCATAAGGGTGGTGTCATCTGCATATCTGAGGTTATTGATATTTCTCCCCGCAATCTTGATTCCAGCTTGTGCTTCATCCAGTCCAGCACCAAGGGAACATTTCATGCAAAGATGGGCTCTATAAAGAACAGAAATGGTATGGACCTAACAGAAACAGAAGATATCAAGAAGAGGTGGCAAAAATACACAGAAGAACTGTACAAAAGAAGACCTTCACCCCCCAGATAATCATGATGGTGTGATCACTCACCTAGAGCCAGACATCCTGGAATGTGAAGTCAAGTGGATCTTAGGAAGCATCACTACGAACAAAGCTAGTGGAGGTGATGGCATTCCAGTTAAGCTCTTTCAAATCCTAAAAGATGATGTTGTGAAAGTGCCGCACTCAACATGTCAGCAAATTTGGCAAACTCAGCAGTGCCCACAGGACTGGAAAAGGTCAGTTTTCATTCCAGTCCCTAAGAAAGGCAATTTCAAAGAATGCTCAAACTACTGCACAATTACACTCATCTCACATGTTAGCGAAGTAATGCTCAAAAGTCTCCAAGCCAGCCTTCAACAGTACATAAACCATGAACTTCCAGATGTTCAAGCTGGTTTTAGAAAAGCAGAGGAACCAGAGTACAAATTGCCAACATCCGCTGAATCATGGAAAAAACAAGAGAGTTCCAGAAAAAAACATCTATTTCTGCTTTGTTGACTATGGTAAAGCCTTTGACTATGTGGATTACAATAAACTATGGAAAATTATGAAAGAGATGGGAATAGTAGACCACCTGACCTACCTCTTGAGAAATCTATATGCAGATGAAGAAGCAACAGTTAGAACTGGACATGGAACAACATAATGATTGCAAATAGGAAAAAGAGTAATTCAAGGCTGTATATTTTCACCCTGCTTATTTAACTTATATGCAGAGTACATCATGAGAAATGCTGGACTGGATGAAGCACAAGCTGGAATCAAGATTGCTGGGAGAAATATCAATAACCTCAGATATGCAGATAACATCACCTTTATGGCAGAAAGTGAAGAAGAACTAAAGAGCCTCTTGATGAAAGTGAAAGAGGAGAGTGAAAAAGTTGGCTTAAAGCTCAACATTCAGAAAACACATCATGACATCTGGTCCCATCACTTCATGGCAAAATAGACAGAGAAACATTGTAAATAGTGAGAGACTTTATTTTTTTCTGGGGGGGGGGGAGGGAGGGCTCCAAAATCACTGAAGATGGTGATTGCAGCCATGAAATTAAAAGACACTACCTCCTTGGAAGTAAAGTTATGACCAAACTAAATAGCATATTAAAAAGCAGAGACATTACTTTGCCATCAAAGTCCATCTAGTCAAGGCTATGATTTTACCAATAGTCATGTATGGATGTGAGAGTTGGACTGTGAAGAAAGCTGAGCACGGAAGAATTGATGCTTTTGAACTGTGGTGTTGGAGAAGATTCTTGAGAGTCCCTTCGACTTCAAGGAGATCCAACCAGTCCATCCTAACTAAAGAGATCAGTCCTGAATGTTCATTGGAAGGAATGATGCTAAAGCTGAAACTCCAAATCTTTGGCCACCTGATGCGAATAGCTGACTCATTTGAAATGACTCTGATTCTTGGAAAGATTGAAGGCAGGAGGAGAAGGGGATGAGAGAGGATGAAATGGTTGCATGGCATCACTGACTCAATCGGCATGAGTTAGAGTAAACTCCATTAGTCGATGCTGAACAGGGAGGCCTGGCGTGGTGCATTCCCTGGGGTCACAAAGATTTGGATACGACTGAGCAAGTGAACTGAACTGAATGTGTGCATCCATACTCAGTTGTGTCTGTCTTTTTGAGACCCCATGTACTGTAGCTTGCCAAACTCCTCTGTCCATGACATTCTTAGGGAAGAATATTGGAGTGGGTAGCCATTCACTTCTCCATGAGAGCTTCAAGCTAGTTTATTCTTCTATTTAAATAATCAGAAATTCATTTCATTAATTTTCTGTATTGCCCATTTGTTCTCTATATTATTGGTTTCTACTCTCACATTTATTTTTCTCTCATATTTTATTTTTAAATTTTAACCATACTTAAAAGAAATGTATAAGCCAAATATTTTTCTGTAAGCACTACTTTAGCTGCAGCCCCAAATGTTGGTATGCTGTGTTTTAATTTATTTCAAGTTTGTGTGTGTGTGTGTGTGTGTGTGTGTGTGTGTGTACGTGAGTTAGTCACTCAGTTGTGTCTGATTCTTTGCAACCCCATGGATTGTAATCCGCTGCCAGGCTTCTCTGTCTGTGGAATTATCCAGGTGAAAATACTGGAATGTGTAGCCATTCTCTTCTCCAGGGAATCTTCCCAATCCAGTTGTCGAACCCTTGTCTCCTGCATTGGAGATAAATTCTTTACCATCTGAGGTACCAGGGAAGTCCATTTCAAGTTCATAAAACATTCTTATTCCCTTTATTTAAAAATTTTTCCCATGTGTGATTTAGACTATCTTTAAAACCATATATGAAATATAATTTCAAAAGATGGTTGAATTATAAAGACTAGACAGTGCAATCTAGAGTGATGCTAACATAATGTTATTAATATCAGAAGAAAAACTTTAATAAAATAAAAATATTATAAAGCTAATGCATCATGAACTAATGCTAAAATGAGCAATTTATAAAGATTGTATAGGTGTCCTGATGTAGTACCCATTAAACAATGTAACCCAAAAATAAATATTTTAAAAATAGCAAAACTTTGAAGGCAGATTTATGTGTTCTGCCTTTGGTGTGTTAAGTTAGCCTAGGTCTCTTAGAAAGCAGTAGATGAAATAATGTATAAAAAAATGGATAATTTGTAAACCATTAACAATGAACACATATAAATCAATTCTTCAGTAACAGAAATATACACATTAATAAATAATCATATATTGTCTTCTATTGTTGCCCGCATGCTAAGCTGAAAATGAAAGCTTCAAAGAAACAGGGTTGTAATCCTCATATTTTCCCACTGATGAAAACTTTGTTATGATTTCAGATTGTCTGATTAACTGTAAATATTAAAATATGCTCATAAATAAACAACAGAACAAAGATGAAATTAAAATGAAAATCATAAACAATTTGTACTGAAATAGTATAAACACAGTAGTTTTTGAGGGGTCAAGCAGGGGAGTAAATACAATGATTTTTTTTACCAAAAAAGCAAATGTCTGGAAATACTCAGTTGACAAAACCAAGTAAAGGTTAAGAAAATACTAAACAGCAAAAATGAATAAACTAGAAATCAAAGAAAAACACAGAAGGCCCACAATATCAAAAGTTTTTTCCTTGTCTTGAGTCACAAAATACCTAAACCTTGATATATTTACACAAGAGAAAAGGACAAAACCCACAAAGATTAAAAAATATAATAGAAATTTAAAGTATAAATGTTAAAAAAGTAATCAGTGACTACAGTGGAAAACTTATGAAGAATAATGTTAAAATTGAAATAAAATTATAATTAAAATTACTTGAAAAACATAAATAGACCATAGTTAAGCTTATAGAAACATACATAAGTATATTCCACATGTACAAAATATATGAATATAAATCTATAATAAATTACATGACATATGAATATACATGCATATAAATATATTCATATGTATACAAATTTGAGTGTCTATATATGTTTAGGATTATATAAAGGTTATACTTGAGTATAGTTTAAATACATGTATATTTATACTATATAAATATGCATATATAATGTACATATTATAAAAATATGCATATATAATAATATATATTTATCTGAATCAATTTTATAAGTAGTAACTACTTATCCCACAACATACAGATATAGTGATGAAAATTACATAGACAAAAAGATCAATTAGACAATAAAAAACATTGATAAAAACACATAAGTGCAGAATCTACATATATGACTGAGATTATACTCCCTTGATTGGGAAAATACCGTGGAGAATGGAGTGGCAACCCACTCCAGTACTCCTATTTGGAAAATCCCATGAAAAGAGGAGCCTGGTAGGCTAAAGTCCATGGGGCTGCTGAAGAGCTGGACACAATTGAGCGACTTCACTTTCACTTTTCATATTACCATTAAAAGAATAGAATATATACTGCTAGGACAATGGCAAAATTTATGTAGTAATAAATTGTTACAAAAGTCACATGAGTTCAAAGTAGATTAAAGACTAAAATGAGAAAAAGAAAAACATTGGGATAAGAAAATCTAATGTGTTTTTAGCATTAGAAAATTGATTTATTATTAAAGCAAAAAAGCTCATATAATTAAAGTTCTTGATATGCTAAAATATTTATATAAATGTTGGAGAATAATTGAAAATCAATTGTGTAGGTACACTGAAGACTTCAAAAATCAATTTCCACAAAACGTTTCACAAACTTAATTTTATAAATATGTTAAACCTATAAAATATGAAGTAAAAGCACTCAATGAAAGAAAAATTTGGCCAATTATATGAGAATTTGCACTTAATTGCAAATGAGGAAAACGCAAAATACAACAAAAATACCATTTCACATTGATCTAATAGTTCCTTTTTATAGTATACATGTTGCAAGTGTGAATTCTCATGAACTGTGAGATTGTGAATTATTACAGCAACTTAGGAAAACAGCTTGGCATACTTTCAAACTTTCAATTCTCATTTCCTACCACATGCCCAAAAGACTCTGATGCTGGGAGGGATTGGAGGCAGGAGGAGAAGGGGACGACAGAGGATGAGATGGTTGGATGGCATCACTGACTCGATGGACGTGAGTCTGAGTGAACTCCAGGAGTTGGTGATGGACAGGGAGGCCTGGCGTGTTGCGATTCATGGGGTCACAAAGAGTCGGACACGACTGAGTGACTGAACTGAACTGAACTGAATCCTAACTTTTATACTTTTTGTAATCCTGTTGGTGAACTTCTGTTTCTTGTTGAAGAATAACGGAAAGCCAAAGATGCTTCCAGAAATAAGGGTGACATGAAATCAGCCCAGATGTAAGTTTTCCGGATCTCACTTTTCATAGTAGGAGATTTCTATGTAGAAAATGTTCTTAGACCCTCTCAAGCAGTAGCAAGTTCATAGTAGGAATTAGCACGCACTAGACCACATGTATTTTCTTGAAAGCGCTTCCATGGTGACTCAGAAAATAAAGAATCTGCCTGCAATGTGGGAGACCAGGGGTCGATCACTGGTTTGGGAAGATGCTCTAGAGAAGGAAATGGCAGCCTACTCCAGTATTCTTTTCTGGAAAATCCCATGGATGGAGGAGCCTGGCAGGCTAGAGTCCCTGGGGTTGCAAAGAGTCAGACACGACTGAGTGACTTCACTTTAACATTTTTTTGATAAAGAAGGAGTGAAATTTCTTGACTAAATTTTGAAGAGCCCAGAGAAACTCTCCCCATTCATCTTCAAGGTAGCTAAATCTGTAAATAGGAGCAGTGGATTGTCAGCATAACAGTGAACATAATGACATGGTTTTGGGGAAAGAGTGGGTTTATATTCTTTAGGATGTTCAGCAACATAGAGGTTTTTCTTTGTTTTTTCCTTTTTTTTTCTTTTTACTTCACATTTAGGCAAAGAGGGAGCTAAAGTCTAGAAATGAAGCAATTATGTGAAGATTAATTTGTCTCTTGATTCTGTAACTGCTTACAAATTTAATGAGATAATGTGAAAGCAATAAAACTCCTCTGTTTTCTGGCATGATTGCTGGCTGGAAGGACTTAGATCAGAGGTCCTTAAAGGAGCAAGAAATATGTTGATACTATGGTCTGGAAAAAGTAGACGGCATGAAATGAACCCATGTGGGTATTTGTATTAAAATCATTGCCAGAGAACCTGAGCACTCATGTTTAAGGTAGGTGAAACCACTTCTCTGTACTATACCTTGGGAGGCAAAGAACTTTCACTATGCTAGATAGACTGGGACAAAATTAATTGTGTTATTGTTCAGTCACTAAGCTGTGTCTGACTCTTTGCAACCACATGAACTGCCGCAGGTCATGCTTTCCTGTCTTTAACTATTTCCCATAATTTGCTCAAACTTATCTCCATCGAGATGGTGATACCATCTAACCATCTCATCCTCTGTCACCCCGTTGTCCTCCTGCTTTCACTTTCCCAGAATCAGGTTCTTTTCCAATGAGTCAGCTCTTTGCATTTGTTCAGGTTAGTTCAGTTCAGTCGCTCAGTCATGTCCGACTCTTTGTGACCCCATGGATCTGCAGCACGCCAGGCCTCCCTGTCCATCACTGACTCCCAGAGCTTGCTCAAACTGATGTCCATCCAGTCAGTGATGCCATCCAATCAGCTCATGCTCTGTCGAACCCTTCTCCTCCTGCCTCCAATCTTTTCCAGCATCAGGGTCTTTTCAAATGAGTCAGTTCTTTGCGTCAGGTGGCCTATGTACTGGAGTTTCAGCTTCAGCATCAGTCCTTCCAATGAATATTCAGGACTGATTTCCTTTAGGATGGACTGGATGGATCTTCTTGCAGTCCAAGGGACTCTCAAGAGTCTTCTCCAACACCACAGTTCAAGAGCATCAATTCTTTGACACTCAGCTTTCTTTACAGTCAAGCTCTCACATCCATACATGACTACTGGAAAAACCATAACCTTAACTAGATGGATCTTTGTTGGCAAAGTAATGTTTCTGTATTTTAATATGCTATCTAGGTTGGTCATAACTTTTCTTCCAAGGAGCAAGTATCTTTTAATTTCATGGCTGCAGTCACCATCTGCAATGATTTTGGAGTCAAAATAAATAAATAAAGTCTGTCAATGTTTCCTCATCTATTGCATCTTTCCCCAAGTATTGAATCTTCGCATCAGGTGGCCAAAATATTGGATCTTCAGCTTCAGCATCAGTTCTTTCAATGAATATTCAGGGTTGATTTCATTTAGGATTGACTTGTTTGATCTTCTTGTTCTCCAAAGGGCTCTCAAGAGTCTTCTCCAGCAACACAATTTGAAAGCATCAATTCTTCAGCGTTTATGGTCCAACTCTCACATCCATACATGACTACTGGAAAAACCATAGATTTGACCATATGGGCCTTTATCAACAAAGTGATGTCTCTGGTTTTTAATATGCTATCTAGGTTTGTCATAGCTTTTCTTCCAATGAACAAGCATCTTTTAATTTCATGGCTGCAGCCATGGTCCACAGTGATTTTTGAGGCCAAGAAAATTAAATCTGTTACTGTTTTCACTTTCTCCCCATCTATTTGCCATGAAGTAAAGGGACTGGGTGCCATGATCTTAGCTTTTTGAATGTTGAGTTTTAAACCAGCGTTTTCACTCACCTCTTTCACCTTCAACAAGAGGCTCTTTAGTTCCTCTTCACTTTAGTGTGCTATCATCTGCATATCTGTGGTTGTTGTCATTTCCCCTGGCAATCTTGATTCCATCTTGTCATTCATCCAGCCTGGTATTTTGCATTATGTACTCTGCATATAAGTTAAATAAGCGTGATGATACTATTAAGTCTTGTCTTACTTCTTTCCCAATTTTGAAACAGTCATTTGTTCCATGTCTGGTTCTAACTGTTGTGGTGAGGATGATGCCAATGTAGTGATTCTGGGAGGCAAATTCTCCTTTATTGCTTCCTGGTTCCTGTCCCTCTCTCTTAATTCAAATGAATGATTTCTACATCTTTACTTTGATGTATTTATTATTTTTCCACACCAGTACTCACTAATGGCGAAGAGATGCAACACCTGAAATTCTTAAATGGCATAGAACAACTCAGTACTTTAAATTTGGTGTTATTTGAATTTTCCTGTACTTTTCAAGATCCCACTTGAAATTCTTAGTGTATATAAACTAGGCAGCTGTCTAGAGTGTTTGTTGCTTGGAAGAAAAGCTATGATAAACCTAGATAGCACATTAAAAACCAGAGACATCACTTTGTTGATAAAGGCCCATATAGTCAAATCTATCGTTTTTCCAGTAGTCATGTGCGGATGTGAGAGTTGGACCATAAACGCTCAAGAACTGATGCTTTCAAATTGTGTTGCTGGAGAAGACTCTTGAGAGTCCCTTGTTTATATAACTTGTTTATATACTAACGTGTGACTTTAAACAAAAAAATGGTAAAAATAATTAACACTCAAAAGATTTAGAACCAGAACAGTGTATTTATGGAGAATGTCTTTCTTCAATTACCTATATGACCCTGGCTAGTAATGACTATAATTTTACCAGAGTAAATGTTTTCAGTGAACCTCCATTTTTCTCATTGAGGAATAAACTTTATTACTTCCATCATATTTTTTTTTTTTTTTTTTTTTAGATTTCAACATTAGCCATAATGCTACCATTAGCACGGCAAGCTTCCTATTATTCATTAACAAAAGAAACCTGTTGTTTCAAATTAAAACACTGATGGAGACACTATTTGCATATGCAGTGTGAAGGGGTGATTAGATTAATCAAAATTCTTTGATTAGGAGAATACTTCCTGATGTCAATCTCTGATAATTACTCAAAACCCATCATGTTACATGATATTTTAACTGACAGTTTTTTAGCCTATGTTTTCTCAATTTCTTTACTTCCAATATAACATGTTTACTGTTTTAGATTTTATTCATATATTCTGGATAGCTCATGCCTAGAAGCAATGAATCTGTGTCCAAGTGTATGCTAGAGTATAAATTTTCTACTTTTTACAGTGGAGGGTGTGCAATTATTCTATAGTAGAAGGACTCAGAAAATTTCTATATATATCTTTATAATATGAAGGAAAAATAAGGAATACATGAAAGCCCTAGAAATCTTCTTATTCATATTTTTATAAGATCAAAGACACTTTTGTATTAGGACATAATTATATGTTTTAGAGTTCATAGGAAATTATTTCAGAGGGTGGAAATTAATATTATTTAGCTAAATATTTACCTTCTTTAAAGTTATGATTATATACATAGAATGAGTACATAAAATAGAATGTTTTTCTTTAACAATAATATTTTGAATATGCTAACACTCCTACACATGTTTTACTCCCAGTGCCACTTAATTCATGGAGAAAATAGAAACTGTCAAGCATGTTCATCAGAGCACACCAAGTCATGAATACACACTTCATGTGTTTGTGATGATAATGTCTTTCTTTCCTAATTTTATAAATGATAAAATACCTCAGCTCCTATGGTCTTCTTGTGCTGTGCTCAGTCCCTTCACTTGTGTCTGACTCTTCACTATCCGATGACTGTAGCCTGCCAGGCTCCTCTGTCCATGTGGATTCTCCAGGCAAGAATACTGGAGTGGGTTGCCTTGCCCTCCTCCGGGGGATCTTCCCAACCCAAAGATCTAGCCCACTTCTATTCTGTCTCCTGCACTGGCAGGTGGGTTCTTTACCACTAGCACCACCTGGAAAACCCATTATGGTCTTCCTGTTCCTATGTAAAGACAACCACCTCATCAGACATTTCTGTAGTCCACATTACCCTATAGTCTTTGCAATAATTCACCCCAACATCTATACCCCTCATTTGCTTGCAACACTGATGATCTGGTTTCACTGGAAATTTCCCATTAGGATAAGAACATGCTCTACATTTCCCAACTGAAATATCCAACAAACCACACCAAAACACCCCAAAATCCCACACAAGCTACCACTTAATTTCTGTCTTCAGCATCATCAGGCTAAAGAAAAAAAGAAAAAGGAAAGAAACTGCACCTACTTCATCAGTTTTCTCAGATTCTCTCCTGAAGTCTTTTAGTTATGTTTCTACAGCCCCCTGCACCACCCAAAAAATCTGCATAGAAACTGTTTTTGGTTTTACTTTGTGCTGACAATTGCAGTAGTTCTTTTCTGGGATTATGATACATTACTTCCCAATGACACCTGATCTCCTGATTTGGAAACTGTATCTACTTTTGGCCTCTGTAAGAACTCCTAATTTAAGTTATTAGTTTATAATAATATAAATGATCTTACTTCCTGAAAATCCTGTATCATGCTACATTGATCTTAAAAAGATCCTACCTGGAGATCAGTCACGGTGATATAGATTGCTGTGAAGATAATATATGTATAACTGAGTCACTTTGCTGTACAGCAGAAATTAACTCACCATTGTAAATCAACTATATTTCAGTTATTAAAAAAAAAAGAAGCTATGATAAGATCAGCAGAAAGAGGCTTCTCTTCCAACTAAGTTTTTCTATTTGTCACATTTCCAGTCATAGTTATTCATTGCTGTAGACATTGAGTTGAATTAATTGGAACTACAAACTGTGGAAAATTCTGAACGAGATGAGAAAAACAGACCACCTGACCTGCCTCTTGAGAAACCTTGTATGCAGGTCAGGGAGCAACAGTTAGAACTGGACATGGGAAAAGCAGACTGGTTCCAAATAGGAAAAAGAGTATGTCAAGGCTGTATGTTGTCACCCTGCTTATTTAACTTCTATGCAGAATACATCAAGAAAAAAGCTGGGCTGGAAGAAGTGCAAGCTGGAATTAAGTTTGCCAGGAGAAATATCAATAACCTCAGATATGCAGATGACACCACCCTTATGGCAGAAAGTGAAGAGGAACTAAAAAGCCTCTTGATGAAAGTGAAAGTGGAGAGTGAAAAAGTTGGCTTAAAGTTCAAGTTTCAGAAAACCAAGATCATGGCATCCGGTCCCATCACTTCATGGGAAATAGATGGGGAAACAGTGGAAACAGTAGCTGACTTTATTTTTCTGGGCTCCAAAATCACTGCAGATGGTGATTGCAGCCATAAAATTAAAAGATGTTATGACCAACCTAGACAGCATATTAAAATACAGAGACGTTACTTTGTCAACAAAGGTCTGTCTAGTCAAGGCTATGGGTTTTCCAGTGACCATGTATAGATGTGAGAGTTGGACTGTAAAGAAAGCTGAGCACTGAGGAATTGATGCTTTTGAACTGTGGTGTTGGAGAAGACTCTTGGTTGCCCATTGGACTGCAAGGAGATCCAAACAGTCCATCCTAAAGGAGATTAGTCCTGGATGATCATTGGAGGGACTGATGCTGAAGCTGAAACTCCAATACTTTGGCCAACTGATGCAAAGAACTGACTCATTTGAAAAGACCCTGATGCTGGGAAAGATTGAGGGCAGGAAGAGAAGGGGACGACAGAGGATGAAATGATTGGATGGCATCACCGACTGAATGGACATGGGTTTGGGTGGACTCT
Source organism: Budorcas taxicolor (assembly GCF_023091745.1). NCBI lineage: Eukaryota > Metazoa > Chordata > Mammalia > Artiodactyla > Bovidae > Budorcas > Budorcas taxicolor. The sequence continues at coordinate 79,212,784 of NC_068910.1, forward strand.
GGGAGTTGGTGATGGACAGGGAGGCCTGGCATGCTGCGGTTCATGGGGTTGCAAAGAGTTGGACACGACTGAGTGACTGAACTGAACTGAATAAACTTTATGCAGCTCAGAGTGAATTTTTTTCTATTTTATTCTGGGGGCAACAAATTAGCAGATATATGTAAATTACTACCACAGAATTTTATAACACCCTCATAAAAAATTAACTAAAATAAACCTTAATCCCATAGCACTTAATGTGTAACCCACAATAAATTTGACATATGCTTATTAAAATTAAATGCATTTCTCAAAATTTGGAACCAGCAGTAATACTTTAAGATATATAAAGACTAATTATAACTATAAAAATTTATAACAATATTGAGGAAAATAATGGAATGAAGTATTGAAATCATCAGAATCAGAGAAATAATGATATGTAAATCTGTTTAATTCAGTTCAGTTTAGTCACTCAACTGTGTCCAAGTCTTTGCAACCCCATGGACTGCAGTACACCAGGCTTCCTGCTCCATCACCAACTCCTGGAGCTTACTCAAACTCATGTCCATCAAGTCAGTGATGCCATCCAACCATCCCACCCTCTGTAGTCCCCTTGCCTCCTGCCTTCAATCATTCCCAGCATCAGGGCCTGTTCCAGCGAGTCAGTTCTTCACCTCAAGTGGCCAAAGGACCTTCAGCTTTCAGCATCAGTCCTTCCAGTGAATGTTCAGGACTGATTTCCTTTAGGATCAACTGGTTTAATCTCCTTGCAGTCCAAATCACTCTCAAGCTCTCCAACATCACAGTTCAAAAGCATCAATTCTTCAGTGCTCAGCCTTCTTTATGGTCCAATTCTCACATCCAACCAAACACGACTATGGATGTATCCATCCATACATCTCACATCAATAAATGACAACACATGGCTTTGGCTAGATGGACTTTTATAACTCTGGTTTTAAATATGCTGTCTAAGTTGGCCATAGCTTTTCTTCCAAGGAGCAAACATCTTTTAGTTTCATAGCTTCAGTCGCCATCTATAGTGATTTTGGAGCCCAAGAAAATAAAGTCTGTCACTTCTTTCCCCATCTATTTGACATGAAGTGATGGAACCAGATGCCATAATCTTAGTTTTCTAAATGTTAAGTTTTAAGCCAACTTTTTCCCTCTCCTCTTTCATGTTCATCAAGATGCTCTTTAATTCTTTGCTTTCTGCCATAAGGGTAGTGTTATCTGTGTAACTGAAGATATTAATATTTTTCCTGGCAATCTTAATTCCAGCTTGTGCTTCATCCAACTTTGTGTTTCACATTTGATGTACTCTGCATATAAATTAAATAAGCAGAGTGACAATATACAGTTTTGACATACTCCTTTCCCAATTTGGAAGCAGTCCGTTGTTCCATGTCTGGTTCTAACTGTTGTTTCTTGACCTGCATACAGGTTTCTCAGGAGGCAAGTCAGGTGATCTGGTATTCCCATCTCTTGAAGAATTTTCCACAATTTTCAGCATAAAGAGCATACATTTTGTTGTGATCCACACAGTCAAATGCTTTGACATAGTCAATAAAGCAGAAATAGATGCTTTTCTGGAACGCTCTTGCTTTTTCGATGATCCAACAGATGTTAACAATTTGATCTCTGGTTCCTCTGCTTTTTCTGAATCCAGCTTGAACATCTGGAATTTCTCAGTTCATGTACTGTTGAAACCTCATTTGGAGAATTTTGAGCACTACTTTGCTAGCGTGTGGGATGAGTGCAACCGTGCGGCAGTTTGAGCATTCTTTGGCATTGCCTTTCTTTAGGATTGGGATGGAAACTGACCTTTTTTAGTCCTATGGCCACTGCTGAGTTTTTCAAATTTGCTGGCTTATTGAGTGCAGCATTTAATAACATCATCTCTTAGAATATGAAGTAGATCAACTGGAATTCCATCACCTCCACCAGCTTTGTTCGTAGAGATGCTTCTTAAGGTCCACTTGACTTCATAGTCCAGGATGTCTGGCTCAGGTGTGATCGTAGTTATCTGGCTCATTAAGATCTTTTGTTGTATATAGTTCTGTGTATTCTTGCCACTTTTTAATATCTCCTGGTTTCGTTAGGTCCATACCACTTATGTCCTTTGTTGTATGCATTTTTGCATGAAATGTTCCCTTGGTATCTTTAATTTTCTTGAAGAGACTTCTAGTTTTTCCCACTCTGTTGTTTTCCTCTAATTCTTTGCAATGATCACTGAGGAAGGCTTCCTTATCTCTCCTTGCTATTCTTTGGATGTCTGCATTCTAGACAGCAGTTTTAGTAAAATGATTTTGACAAAATCAAAATTAAAACAGGTTTTTATAGTAAAAAGTTGAGATAAATGGATTTTTTAAGGATGTTATTTTTGAATAGTTTAATAGGTTATAAAAACATCTAAGAAAATTATTGAAATATTTGCATAATTATATAACTTTATAATTGAATTTGCTTCAATTTTATAGGATAAATTTAAAATTTTGTATCAATAAACTTAAGGAGGACGTATCTGTGATAAACTTTTACAATGTATAAAAAACTAACAAATTAAATTTTGAAATTCTTGTGTTATCAAACTGTGTAAAAATAAGTGACTTTCTAAGCTATATGAATAAAAATAAGATATATAAATAAAATATCAAAATAATAATGTAAAGCGAAGTAAACCTGGGCTGCATTATTTTATATCCAGTAAAAAATAGGAAATATAACACTTTACTAATAATATTTAGCTGTTTAAATTTCAGTGTGCATGTTTGTTATAATTCAGTGTGACCACTGACTTCCATTTTTAATCAGAATTTTTGTGGCAAATCTCATCTTCACAATTGTTGTTTACATTTTATTAAAAACAATGGCAAAATAAGTGGGGAATTACATTTATATATACACATGCATATCTGTATATAAATGTATGGCTGCTGCTGCTGCTAAGTCACTTCAGTTGTGTCCGACTCTGTGTGACCCCATAGATGGCAGCCCACCAGGCTCCCTCGTCCCTGGGATTCTGCAGGCAAGAACACTGGAGTGGGTTGCCATTTCCTTCTCCAGTGCATAAAAGTGAAAAGTGAAATGGCTACTCTACTTCTAAATCACAATACAAATTAAAAGCACTATTTTTATCCTGATCTCTCTTAATTATTATTATTTCCAGATATTTTATTAGAAGTAACATTAAAATACTGTTAATTTACTATTTTATGTTTTTGGTTTGTTTTTGAGCATCTATAAATTGTGCACATTCCCAGTATCATTCAAGACCAGATTGATTGTTAATTTGTCCATTAGTAATAGCAATGCACATCTTTCTAAATAGCACATATGTTTTTTCCTTCTTATAAAACTGACATAAAATGATTCATAAGAAATATTTTCAAATTAATGTTCACTGATCAATTGATAAATATATCATTTATCCTGTTAAACATTCTCCAAGTAGATATACTCTAATAGGGAAATTTTTGTTTTGTTTTTGTTGGTTTCCATTAGCTCAGTTTGTAAAAAAAAAGTCCACCTGCAATGCAGGAGACCCTGTTTAGATTCCTGGGTGAGAAAGATTCTCTAGAAAAGAGATAGACTCCAGTGTTCTTGGGCTTCCCTGGCTGCTCATTCAGTAAAGAATCTGCGTGTAGTGCAGGAGACCTGGCATTGATCCCTGGGTTAGGAAGGTCCCCCAGAGAAGGGCACGGTGACTCATTTCTGTATTCTTGTCTGGAGAATAGCCATGGACAGAGGAGCCTGGCAGGCTATACAGTCTATGTGGTCACAAAGAGCTGGACAAGACTGAGCGACTAAGCACAAACAGAGCACATTTAGGTATATAATATTTTCGTGCCTAAAAGATTTTTAACTTATGTTGGGAATCTATGACAAAATTATGTTGCTTATAATTCCAAGTTTAAGATCATTGCCTACGTGAATTGGAACTATGTAATATTTGTTGTTGTTATCCAGTCGCTCAGTCATGTGTGACCTGCAACCCGATAGACTGCAACACGCCAGGCTTCCCTTTCCTTCACTATCTCCTGAAGTTTGCTCAAACTCATGTGTCTTGAGTCAGCGATGCCATCCAACCATCTTATACTCTGTCATTCCCTGCTCCTCCTGCCTTCTATCTTTGTCAGCATAAGGGTTTCTTTCCAATGAGTCAGTTCAGGTGGAAAAATTATTGGAGCTTCAGCTTCAGCATTAGTTCAATCAATATGTTGGTTTCCTTTAGGATTGACTGGCTTGATCTCCTTGCTATCCAAGGGATCCTCAAGAGTCTTCTCCAGCACCACAATTCAAAAGCATCAGTTCTTCAGCACTCAGCTGTCTTTATGATCCAACTCTCATATTTGTTCACGATTACTTGAAAAACTGTAGTTTTGACTATATGGACCTTTACAGGAAATTGATGTGTCTATATTTTTTAATATGCTTTCTAAGTTGTTCATAAGTTTTCGTCCAAGGAGCAAGGACCTTTGATCTCATGGTTACAGTCAGCATCCAGGGTGATTTTGGAGCACACGAAAATGAAGTCTGTCACTGGTTCCATTGTGTTCCCATCAATTTTCCATGAAGTGATGGGACTGGATGCCATGATCTTAGTTTTTTGAATGCTGAGTTTTAACCTAACTTTTTGCTCTCTTCTTTTACTTTTCATTAGAAGCTCCTTAGTTCCTCTTTTCTTTCTGCCATTAGCTTGGTGCTATCTGCATATCTGAGGATACAGATATTTCTTCCAGAAATCTTGATCCCAGCTTGAGCTTCATCCAGTCCAGCATTGTGTATGATATGATCTGCATACAAGTTAAATAAGCAGGGTGACAATATACAGCCTTGATGAACTCGTTTCCCAGTTTGGAACTATTTCATTGTCCTATGTCTGGTTCTAGCTGTAGCTTCTTGACCTATGTGCAGGTTTCTCAGGAGGCAGATAAGGTGGTCTGGTATTCACATCTCTTGAAGAATTTTCCACAGTTTGCTGTGATCCATACATTCGAAGGCTTTAGTGTAGTCAATGAAGCAGAAGTAGATGATTTTCTGGAATTCCCTTGCTTTTTCTATGATCCAACAGATGTTGGATCCATTGTAACATTAATTTAAAACAAATTTTCACTAGGAAAGGAAATTTAAAACATAAATATTGATTTTTTAAATTAATTTATTTTTAATTGAAGGATAATTGCTTTACAAAATTTTGCTGTTTTCTGTCAAACCTCAGCATGAATCAGCAATAGGTATACATACATCCGCTCCCTTTTGAAGCTCCCCCCATCTCCCTCCCCATCCCACCCCTCTAGGTTGATACAAAGCACCTGTTTGAGTTTCCTGAACCATAGGGCAAATTCCCACTGGCCATCTATTTTACATAAGGTAATGTAAGTTTTTATGTTACTCTCTCCATGCATCTCATCCTCTCCTCCTGAAATTTTTCTGCTACTAATAAAGTGCAATTGGACTGAGAATATGCAAATAACTCATATACCTTATCATGGAAAACACTGGAGAAGTATCAAAGTGGAATAAATCATAAAATTAATACAGAATATCTACTTTGCACTATGGCACCAATAAATACTTCAGTTTTACTCTGTGTTAGAACTCATTTGGCATCTATTCACCAATTTCTTTAACTTTTTTTTATTTATTGGTATCATTTCTTGATATTTCAAAACATACAGATTTAAAATATGTTTCATATAAAATAATTTCATAAGTAATATTGTGAAACAGTGAAAGATGGATATTAATTCACAAAGGATAAAATTTAGCATGGCAATGATTTATAACAGTAATATACATTTACTTTTTTATTTGTACTGTTCATTTTGTTATGCTTTTTTAACCACCATAATAATAATACTTAGATTTTCTGTTCCTGTAGCAAAACTATAATATATTTGAAAGTGAAAGTGAAAGTGGCTCAGTCGTGTCCGATTCTTTGGGACCCCGTGGACTATATAGTCCGTGGAATTCTCCAGACCAGAATACTGGAGTGGGTATCCTATCCTCTCTCCAGGGGATCTTCCCTACCCAGGAACGGAACTGGGGTCTTCTGCACTGCAGGCAGATTCTGTACCAACTGAGCTATGAGGGAAGCTCTATAATATATTTAGCAAATCTTAATTGATATTTGGAGAAGCAAATATAAGAAAACTTAAAATCTGGGTAACAGCTTCACTATTTTAAGTTCAGATCAGATATCTATATTATTTCTTTCCATAATAGTACATAAATTCTCACACGATACTTACATGTTTTTATACATACTGAGCATCAAGAAACCTTCTTTTGACAAATATCTTAGAAAATGCATTTGGGAATTAACATTAAGACTTCCTAAAAGCCCTATATTCCCTTGATGAATACATTATTTATAAATCCATCCTTCAGGTCATTTCGTGCTATCTAAAGCATATATACTCTGCTTTAAAAAAAAAAAAAAAAATTGTCAATACCTACTAATTGCTTCCTGAGTAGGTTTTGGTATTATTTCAATGAAAGGTATAATTTAGCAAACAGATTTAGCAAGCAGCAGATAAAACAATTAGTACAAAGATCTTTTGTGAAAGAAGTGGCTGGCAGTACACCTGCAGTGAAGGCTGAATTTGTAATTTAGAAAACAGATTTAGCAAGTGGCAGATACAACAATTAGTCTAAAATCTTTTTGTGCAAGAAATAACTCACAGAATGGGAAGAGGAAAGACATATTTGCATAAAAATAATATGTCAATTTCACTGAAAAGCAAATAGTTTTCCATCTCCACCTCTTAACCTTTTTCCTTTCCTTATGATTTTCTCTCTCTTTGGATAGCACAGATGGTCAAGGCTCTAGAATATTTTGAAAGTCATGACATAAATAATGTTGTCACATGTAGTAGAATCACTAAATTTTTAACAAACAGTGTCCACTGGGTAGCAATATCTTTTGGATTGTGGAAGGAAATAAAACCCATTTTCTTTTACCTAATTGAATTTTCATTTCTTTGATTATAGCTGCAACTTCACAAATAAAATTAATGTATTAGTCACATTTATAAGTTTTGTAAACCTAAACCAACATAACCTTATGGTATGCATATTTAGGATATCATTCATTATTAAGGTCTTGATATAGAAACAAAGATGACATTAAAATAGAACCAACAGACCAAAGAACGGATTCATAGTAAATTTCACTGGCTTGCATCAGCTTCAGATTTCTTACACTTAATTACAAAATAAAGACTGTAGTGAGGATGCCAGGCCCTCATGTGTATGACCTTGTACAACCCCTCAATTAAACTGTTATTAAAACACAAAACACTTTTTAACAAAGGCCTTACTTTTTGAGTTTGGGCTACTCTATGTAAACTGATGAGAAGTGCTCGAGAACCAACGACTGTCACTATGAACTTCTCTTGACATTTACAGTTAAATAGTCCTTGGCAATTATGGCCTATTAAACAATGTTGGGAAGATCCCATGGAGAAGGGAACAGCTACCCACTCCAGTATTCTTGCCTGGAGAATTCAATGGACATAGGAGCCTGGTGGGCTACAGTCCATGGGGTCGCAAAGATTGACATGATTGAGTAACTTTCACTCACTCAAACAACTTACTGATTTCAGAGATACTATATCAGACTCCTCTTGGCCGCCATCCCTGACCTCAGACATAGAAATATCAATAACCTCAGATATGCAGATGACACCAACCTTATGACAGAAAGTGAAGAGGAACTAAAAAGCCTCTTGATGAAAGTGAAAGAGGAGAGTGAAACAGTTGGCTTAAAGCTCAACATTCAGAAAATGAAGATAATGGCATCCGGTCCCATCACTTCATGGGAAAGAGATGGGGAAACAGTGGCTGACTTTATTTTTTGGGGCTCCAAAATCACTTCAGATGGTGACTGCAGCCATGAAATTAAAAGATGTTTACTCCTTGAAAGGAAAGTTATAATCAACCTAGATAGCATATTCAAAAGCAGAGACATTAATTTTTCAACAAAGTCCATCTAGTCAAGGCTATGGTTTTTCCAGTGGTCATGTATGGATGTGAGAGTTGGACTGTTAAGAAAGTTGAGCACCAAAGAATTGATGCTTTTAAACTGTGGTGTTGGAGAAGACTCTTACAAGTCCCTTGGACTGCAAGGAGATCTAACCAGCCCTTTCTAAAAGAGATCAGTCCTGAGTATTCATTGGAAGGACTGATGCTAAAGCTGAAACTCCAATACTTTGGCCACCTCATGCAAAGAGTTGACTCACTGGAAAATACTTTAATGCTGGCAGGCATCTGGAGCAGGAGGAGAAGGGGACAACAGAGGATGAGATTGCTGGATGGCATCACCAACTTGATGGACATGAGTTTGAGTGACCTCTGGGAGTTGGTGATGGACAGGGAGGCCTGGCATGCTGAAATTCATGGGGTAGCAAAGAGTCAGACACGACTGAGTGACTGAACTGAACTGAACTGATGTCAGACTCAGAGACTTCCCTGGTGGCTCAACTGTAAAGAATCCACCTGTAATGCAGGAGATGTGGGTGCGATTCCTGGTTCAGGAAGATCCCCTGGAGTAGGAAATTGCAGTCTGCTCAGGCATTCTTGCCAGGATAATCCCATAGACAGAGGATCCTGGGGGGTATAGTCCATTGGTTTGCAAAGAGTCAGACATGACTGAGTGACTCAGCACACACACAGCTTGAAACTCTAGAAATGAAATTTACACGATTTACTCCAGTCACATAATTCCTTCATACAAAATATATATTTTACAATTTTCATTTGTTTTTCATGCTCTCTCTAATGTTTTGCGTTTTGTTTTTCAATTTGTTCTTCTATAAGTTTTAATTTTTTATCGTTCTGAGAGAAGGTGTTGGCAATTTTTCTCTCTTCAGGCCTTTCAGGCAATCTGGTCAACTCTCTTTAGAAAGAAAGACATCTTAGACAATAGGTAAACAAATGGATGCAATTGTGTTTCAGTAAAATGTTAGTTATAAAAACAGGTGGCAGGCATGATTTGGCCCATGTTCACCCTGCTTTAGGGAATCATTAAGTAGTGTTGCATGCATTCACTCATACTGTTTTCACTCAGAAGAAGCTTCATTAACTCTGTGCTTCAAGATTAATTGTTCACTCACTCTAGGGCAAGTGTATGAAATATGAATTTATTACTGAGTAACAGCAAATCTCCCAAAACATTATCTTTGACTTTAGTGAAAAATATTCTAAGCATTTCTCTATTATATGATAGTGGAAAATATTTTATTTATAAGACCATTTATGTTATAAACTGTAAATTTATATGGAATAGCTATATTAAACAATATTTATATATAACATATGTTCAGTTTGCTTTAATTTAAATAAAATAACCACATTTAAGAATGTGTTCCAATATCAAATGGCAAAATTCAACAATGCAAAACTGAAATTACGTTTGCACCACTCTGATAATTTTACACACGGTGATGCATATGTCTCAGTGCTATTCTCTGTTCTTCCCATCCTCTCCTCCCCTGCTGTGTCCACAAGTCCACTCTCCATGTCTGTGACTCCACTGCTGCCCTGCAGATAGATCACTATCATGAAAACTGTGAAATAGAGAAATCAAAAGCAAAGAGATTATAAAAATAAATTAATAAACTGCATATGACACAAATAAGAAACTGAAAGTAACAATGCTATATATTTCATGGTTTTCAGAAAAACAAGGTCGAGATCTGATTTTGTTATCTCTACTATTATTTTAAAATTTCTTGAATAAATAGCCAATCTTTTCCCAAAAAATTGATTGGTTTTTGATGTAGCACAAATTCTTTCAGTCACCAGCTTACATGGCCAAGTACGCTACTTTCTCAATTGACCTAGTAATTATAGATCTTTCTCTAACTAAATGTTAAAACTATAGCTTACATTTTAATATAAATATTGTTTATAGAATTAATTATTATTAAATAATAAGCATATGCTGAATTCATACAACTTAAATTTTCCTACAATATGATTATGATTTTTCCTTTGACATTGTAAATTGAAATGGCTTATAACAAAAGAATCCTACTATAAGTGTTTATTGTTTATATTTTGTTTCAATTTTTAAAATAATATTTTTGTATATATATATGACTTTTATAGCTGATAGATTTGTCCTCTGAAATGGCTGAAACAATCAGCAAAAGATTTAGATATTGATCTTGGGGCATTAATATCAATTAAAATTGAAAAAATCAGCTAATTCAGTACTTCATAATCAATATATAAAATAATCAAATAGCCCTTTACTTGAAGATAATACAATTAAAGGTTAAATTGCAGTTGTTATTAAAGCTACAACCTCAAATACACTGATGGCACCAACCTAATGGCAGAAAGCAAAGAGGAGCTAAAGAGCATTTTGATGAAGGTGAAAGAGAAGAATGAAAAAGCTGGCTTAAAATTCAATGTTCAAAAAGCTAAGATCATGGCAACTGGTCCCATCACTTCATGGTAAATAAATGAAGAAAAAATGTACAGTGACAGGTTTTATTTTTTTAGGTTCCCAAATCACTGCAAATAGTGACTGCAGCCATAAAATTAAAAGATGCTTGCTTCTTGGAAGAAAAGCTATGACAAACCTAGACAGTGTATGATAAAGGAGAGACATTACTTTTCTGATGATGGTCCATACAGTCAAAGTTATGGTTTTTCTATTAATCATGTATGAATGTGAGAGTTGGACCATAAGGAAGACTGAGCACCAAAGAACTGATGCTTTCATACTGTGGTACTGGAGAAGACTCTTGAGAGTCCTTTGGATGGCAGAGAGATCAAACCAGTCAATCCTAAAGGAAATCAACCCAGAATATCCATTGGAAGGACAGATGCTGAAGCTGAAGCTTCAACACTTTGGCCACCTGATGCAAATAGTTGACTCATTGGAAAGGGCACCGATGCTGGGAAGTATTGAGGGCAGGAGGAGATTCGAGTGACAGGGGATGAGATGGTTGGATGGCATCATAAACATGTTGGACATGAGTTTCAGCAAACTCCAGGAGATTTTTAAGGACAGGGAATCCTGGCATGCTGTAGTCCATGGAGTTGCAGTCAGATACAACTCAGTGACTGAAGATCAATCTCCTACCTGTCAGGAGAGTGAATAAAATCAGTTATACCTTTTAGCACTTAGATTTATAAGGCAGAGGCCCATATTTTGAGTAGTGGTGGACTACAATTGAAGTAGAGGTGCCAATCACTCATTCCTTTAACAGCCACTGTAGGCCTAAGATAAGTTCACTGTCCAGGTGTCCCTCTAAGGGCTGAGACTGGCTCACAGTGGGCACCATATTGATTCTGCCTCCTGGACTGAAGCTTGTCTACTGCTGAGCTCCAATCCAGAAGCCAGGGAGTTGAATTGATTTTTAAAGCATCCTCCAAAAGGAGCCAAGTGTGTGCCCAGCCAGAGACCAGTTCTTGTTCTCCTACAATGATTCCCCATTGCTCTGGCATCAGGGAGAGAGCCTGATCTTCGCTAATCCCCTTCTTTCAAGGTGTCCACATGAAAAAGGGCTCACTCCTTTTGGCTTATTCTTTCCACCAGAGAATGTTCTAGAAGCAGAGCTACTTTTGTTGGATGCTTTTCTTTCTTAGGAAATCAAAATGCAGTAATTCAAATACAAGGAGAAAAGATCTGTTGCTATTCTTTTCCTTCTCTCTAATAAAAGAGAATAATACATCTTAAAAAAAAATAAAACCTATAGATGAAAACCAAAGGAAATATTTCATTTACTTTCATTTAATTTTATCAATAATTTTGATTCAAAACATGCATAGTATTCAAGATTGAATAATACCACAAATCACGTAAAGCATTATTTATAGGAAAGGGAAGTACAAGCAACAACTTTGAAATTTACTTAGAATTTTCTAGATGAAATGGAGTAAGTGCCCAAATGACCAGAAGTATAATCTTTGAACATCTTACCAATAGTGGAAAGAGTTAATATATTTATGTATTCTTTGTCTGACATCAATTGTTCCATTTCTGTAAGTTCAAATTTCACCTGATTTTCACGTGTAGTACAAGTTTATGAACTCATCATTTTTACCTCATTGTAAATATTCTATTCTCAGAAGTCCTATATGACTTCATATTTACTATTCTCATATATTCTTTATGTTTATTTTTGTCTTTATATTTACTATTCTCTATATTTGTGTTTTGTTATGAATGTTCATGTGTATATTAGATCTTCATTGCTAAATTCAAAGATCTTAGAGATCAGGATCCACATATTACTATATTTACCTCTTTATATCATCTAGTACATGTATTCATTTATTTCAACAGTTACTCACTGTGGCAAGCTAAATCATTCCCTCTCCCAAAGATCCCCATGTCTTAATTCCCAGACCTAATGAATATATTACTTTACATGGTAAAGGAACAGAGGATCTAAGCAAGTTAAGGACATTAAGGTGAAGTAAGTACTTGGATTATCCAGATGGACTCATTGTAATCACAAGGATCTCTGTAAGAGGAAACCAGTAGAGGGGTTTGAAAGTACTGTCTTCTAGCTTTGAAATTGGAAGATGAAGGCATTACCAAAGGAATACAGACAACCAATAGAAGCCAGAAAAGGAAGAGAAACAGACTCTCTACTAGAATCTGTAGAAGGGATACAGCCCTACCTACACTTTGATTTTTGCATTTCTGAACTTTATTCTGGTTAAAAAAAAAATGCATTGTTTTAAGCTACTTCCACTACTTGGTAATAATTTGTTGTAGTAGCAGTATAAACTAAATATATTTTATTTAATTTGTATTTCTATATATGTATCCATTCAAACATGTTTTCATAAAACATATATCTTTTATTATGTCGACATTATTTAATAGTTTGAAACAGAAACTGATCTTCATTTGGAATGGGTTGTATTCCAGATCTGTTCTGAGTAATTACTGTTGAGTTGCTCACAATACATATTTCAACACTACAAGAATATTGTTATAAGACCTGGGACAGGTACATATGTTGAGAAGGAAAGAGCAGTTCTCTCTAAACCAGACTTGATGGAATATAAAGATAAAGAGTGAAGTCCCTTTGAAGAATGAGATGTCTATGCTAGACTAAGATGGAAGGCAGAAAAAGGTTATAATAAAGAGTAAGTCATGTATAAATATAAATGACCATTCACATTCAGATAAAATCAAATCAATTGATTTCCTTGGAACAGGTAATACATTGAGAAGAAATAGTACAATTTGATAGTTAGGAATATGTCAGGTCATTGTTCACTATTTGCACTAATTTAAAATTTTCAACTTTACTCGAAAAGTTTTGAGGGTCATTGAAGATTTTTATGATAAATTAATACAAAATGAGTAAAGAAAACAGTAGGAGTCTTAATTGGAAAACAGAACCTTTTTCATTCAAATAGTGGTGTCACCATTTGATGAAGTCATTAAAATGAAGGATTTTGTGAGAATAGAAAAAAAAAATTTGCAAGAACTTCCATGTCTCTATAGTAGTATAGACATAGATATGAGTGATAATATGCAGTTTGAAATAAATTAAGCTCACATGAATTTATCTGCCACACGTATAAAACCAAGTATTCCCTTGGCATTTGACTTTATGCCACACGTATAAAACCAAGTATTCCCTTGGCATTTGACTTTACTCATTTTAGATAATCATACATCATATTCGAGAAGCTCAGTTCATCCCAGAACACCCCTGTACCTTGGGTGTACCATGTAGGGAGGATAAAATATCTCCCAACTCTGTGATGATCTTTGTTTAGATTCACTCATTAAGGAATTCTTCCCTCAGCTTCTTTGATGTGTTCTTATTACAAGAATGAATGAGCTAAAAGAAGTCTCAGGTCCTTATCTGGGGAGAGCTCGTTGCATTTGGAATGTGTAGAATTGGGTGTGCTCTGACAACATTTCCACTGAGTTTTTTTTTTTTTTTTTTCCTCTTTTGTACTCTTTTTTTGACATTTATGTTTTAATGATAATTCAGTTTAGTAAATGTAAGCATTGATTAACAAGTAAATCATTTTAAAAACTAGTGTAAGCTGAATGCATGAGTGGGAGTTGTAAAAGAGCAATAAGAAGTATCAATGCTAGGACAGGAAAAGAAGAATGAAACAAATTCCATGCATTTCAATAATTAAGTTAGTGCCAATATGAAAGGAAGTTAAAGGAGTTGTCTTAAAGTGTTTGAGAAGTCTTGAAATCAAAGACACAGAAAGATTCTCAATGTAGATATTAATGATTATAGATTATTGCCAGGACCTGTGTAAGAATTCAGACTAACTGAAAACAGTGAGAGATACAAGGTCTGGGTTAAGATGCTTTTAAATGACAAGAAACTTGGACCAATGATCTGGAGGTGGTACTGGAAGACAAGAACACAATCAATATCATAACCACTAACACTGAAAGTTCAAGAAGACAGAGAAGCAGAACCCACAGTGGAAGCATCAGGGTAGAGTATCTGAAAGATAAATATCCATATTCAATATCTGCTGAAATAAGAGCTGTATTACCATGAGTTATGGGGCAAATAATTATAGGCAGAAGAAAAGTCATAACAGTATTAAAAAAAAAGAATAAAATGAACAAAAGAAGTTTTTATATAAGAAGCTATGAAAGCAGAGAAACGAGTAGTTCATTTGCATAGTGGAAGATGTGATGAACAGGATGATTGAAATACTTGATTAGGAGAAAAATGTATCCTGACATTTTAAGTCTGATTTACTCCATTGAGAAGAGAGGGTTGATTTTCACCTGGGTATCTAAACTAGGATATGGCCATCTGATTTAAATGATTTTCTAATCTTCTGCTAGAGTTAAAAAGAAATGCAAATTCAAATTGTTGTCCTGAGACATGATGAAGACATTTATATATTAACATATTTATAATTTTATTCAACCTTCAAGTCTTAACTCGAATAATTTGTCTTTAATGAGACCTTTATTCATCTTCATCCTTATCATCCTCTTATAAGAAGTATTCTCTTTCTTACTTGAAATGTAAGTTTTTGTATTAATAAAAACTAAGTTATGTATTAAAGTTCCCCCTTGTTATAGTTGCAAATATATAAACCTATCCTTAAAAACATGCTTTCTTTGAGTGAAGGTCAACGGATTATCTCTTAAAAGATAATCTGCTTTTAAATCAGATATTCTGCTTCAGTTTCCTTTACTGGTTTCTTATCCTTTAAGCAATTAATAAGTGTCCAAACACCACAAAGCTCAGTCCTTTGTTCTTTACTCTAATTACATTCACTCCCAACAATACTTTTTCTCTCCCCTTGTCCTTAAATGCCATTTAAGGCTGATGATATCTACATTATTTAGTCTCTCTCTCTTCTCTGAACTTGACTCAAATATCCAAAATAATGATCAACATCTCAGTTAGGGTATTCACAACTGTTTTCAGACACATAACTCTCCAAATCTTCTCCTCTTGTATTTTCCGTTTAAGCAATTGATACTAGCATCAAACCTATTACCTCAAGCCAAAAATCCAAGTATTTGTCTTAATAGCCCTTTCACTCTCCTTTTATGGTCTATATTTTAGTATTCAGTCCATCAAAGGTCTTCCTGCTCAAACTTCAAAAATCGTATCTGCAATCCAAAACATTTTTTACATTTCTGATACTATCAATATAGTCTAAGTCTAAACAAAATTGCCTATGGGAATGAACTTCTAACTGCTCTTCCAAATTCTAAGTTTAACTACTTTCCCCCCAGAGCTCATCAAGTTGACAGATGCAGGCCCCCAAAATTGGAAAACAGAGCAGACTGCTATCTGCTTTCTAAATAGCTTTCAAACACCCTGGTTTACATATCTTTACATGGTTTGGCTGTTTGCATACTTTTGGCATCGTCTCTATCTCAGTGCTCTTATTTCTATTTATTAAACTTATTTTACAACATCTAATGCAGTTTGACCACACTCATTTCAGAATCAAACTCTGGGCTATATGTTAAAATGCTATTGTTTCAATCATTGAATATTACCATGACCATGAATGCCTGTTGTCATATTACTGTAATGAATTGCTTTCCATTTGTGGCTACTGTTTATAGAAGCTATACTTGATCACTGTTTAACTTCTAGAGACGATTCCTTCAAGAAAGTATGCAATCTGCTGTCTGGCAGGTTTTTACCTTTGTCTTCATTTTCAAAATAAATCTTGTGTTGTAACTCTATGCCAGACATGTCTTTCTTCTAATATTATGTACTTATTGTTTTTTAGAAGTCACTGGGAAATAATAAAAGAGGATCTGTAGTTGTTTAAATTTAGGCATTAATACATTTCTCATGATCTTGGGGGGGATTGTCTGGACATGAATTTTGCAAAGTGGTTTTGACAAATTACTTTTTAGAACTTCGCATTAACTATGATAAGAATGAGTGACCACTAGGATAAAATGCAGGTCATAGTGAAAAAACTTGTGATGCTATGATTTTTTTTCTGAACGGGTATGCCAGATTTTCAAACAAATGTGCATTTGTGAGAGAACTTCGGTGTAGAAGAAAAATACAACAGCTGCTTTTTAATCATATGTGAGAATTATGATTCTAATCTGTTACATTTAATAGCACAATACATTTGAGAGAATGAAGAACCAAGTATTCATGATACTAAGCATTTTTGCACAATAAGCATAACTAAAATAACTCACACTCTGTGTTTTTGAAAACAGATTGGCATTTTTCTCTACTGGGCTAATTTCTTTCCCTAACACATGACACTAGCAAATAACCTTCAGCTTGACTGTATAAAAGGCTTTTACCATTGTTTTCTGAGATTTTCGGGTTAGATATCCATGTCTCCATAGTATAGTATCCTGATAGTATAGTATCAGTCAGTCCAGTTCAATTCAGTCACTCAGTCGTGTCCGACTCTTTGTGACCTCATGGACTGCAACACCCCAGGCCTCCCTGTCCATCACCGACTCCCAGAGTTCACTCAAAGTCATATCCATCAAGTCGGTGATGCCATCCAACCATCTCATCCTCTGTCGTCCCCTTCTTTTCTCGCCCCCAATCACTCCCAGGATCAGAGACTTTTCCAATGAGTCAACTCTTCACATGAGGTGGCCGAAGTACTGGAATTTCAGTTTTAGCATCATTCCTTCCAAAGAACACCCAGGGCTGATCTCCTTTAGAATGGACTGGTTGGATCTCCTTGCAGTCCAAGGGACTCTCAAGAGTCTTCTCCAACACCACAGTTCAAAAGCATCAATTCTTCAGTGCTCAGCTTTCTTCACAGTCCAACTCTCACATCCATACATGACTACTGGAAAAACCATACCCTTGACTAGATGGACTTTTGTTGGCAATGTAAGTCTCTGCTTTTGAATATTCTATCTAGGTTGGCCATAACTTTCCTTCCAATGAGTAAGCATCTTTTAATTTCATGGCTGCAATCGTCATCTGCAGTGATTTTGGAGGCCCTCCTCCCCCCCAAAAAAATGTCTGACACTGTTTCCACTGGTTCCCCATCTATTTCCCATGACCTGATGGGACCAGATGTCATGATCTTCGTTTCCTGAATGTTGAGCTTTAAGCCAACTTTTTAACTCTCCTTTACATGTCAACTATTGAGAAGTGACACACCTGAGGAAGAAATCAGGTATTAATACCCTTTCTTCATATTCTTCAATAAGAGGACATAATGCGTCACTGGAGTAAATAGTAAATCTTACCGTATGAAGTGTTTAAAACAGTATCAGCAATAGTGACACTTACAATAGCACTATTCATGTGCACATCTGTGGTTATCGTATTAATATATTTTATTTTGAATAATTAATCCTCCAGAATTCCAGGGTACTTAATTATACTCACCATCTAAGTCCAATAAATTTTAAAATGTTGTTACTTTAGAATAAATCAAAAAATATAATAAATATTGAAACAGATTGAAAACCAAAATTGTTATGTATTTTATGCACAATTTCCCCCTAATAAACACAACCCTGGAGAAAATGTATGAAATAACTCTTTGAAGACTTTGGAAATAAAGAAAAGGCATTTAACAATTTGGGAAGTAGATATTTATGAAAATTGCTGAGCTTTGAGGAAGAACAATTGGAATCTGTCATCTTAGTTCCTACCTTAGTGGTTTAACCAGAGCAAGCTGACTGTAAAAATCTACATATTCATTAAACTTTGGACTGCCACTTGCAACAGATTTTAAAACATACTACAACCAGAGGAATTATTAGTTGTTTAGTTAGTAAGTTGTTTAGTTAGTAAGTTGTACCCAACTCTGTGATCCTGTGGACTGTAGTCCACCAGGCTCCTCTATCCATGGAATTTTCCATGCAAGAATCCTGGAATGGAATTGCCATTTCTTTTTCTAGGAAGTCTTCCCAGCCCAGGGATTGAATTAATGTGCCCTGCATTAGCACCTAGATTCTTTACCATCGATCCACTTGGGAAGCCCAATAGTGGTAAGTGCAATAGCAAATAATGAGAACAATGAGAAATTTGGGGATCTTAAATTGGATCCTTATTGGAAAAAGCAGTAGTCAACTAACCTATTATTTTCTAGAAAGTTCCAGAAAATATGACAAGAATAAAAGAATTTGCTAAGCTTAAAAGATACCTCTGGCTGACTGAAACAGCTTCATGTCGGTACAGTAAAACCTAGAAAGGACACAGTTATCAGTACATTGGGCTCATCACTGTGTGTTCATGTGACTGTTTACATGTAGAGAGAACATGATACACTCCTGTGAAAAGGAAAAGCAAGGGTAGACTTGAAAAGAACGTGAAATTGAAAACTGCTCTACAACCGGAACATGGCTAGTTAGCAAAAGACAAAAATCTTAACCAATTCAGACTGTTTGAGCCCAACTTTGAATAATCATTGGCTGTTCAGTAGGCCATGTAGATACAGGGTGCCCTCTAGACAGCCATCATCATGATCAGTTATGAATGACCAATAAGCACATGAAAACTTGCCTAATCTCAGCATATATTAATGAAAAGCTTTCCAAAAATCATATATCACTTTCCCCCTAACAGAATGACCATAATAAAATGATAGGCAATAGCAAGTGTTGGCAAGGATATGGTAGAATTGGAGTCCCAATATATTGTTGTTGGGAATGTCAAATGGCACAGTCACTTTGCAAAATAATTTGGCAGTTTCCCAAAATGCTAAACATAATGATTTCATGCGATCCAGTAACTCCATGCTTAAATATTCCATTGAAAGTAAAATGATGGAAAAGGATGTGTAAGTAAGTAAAAAAAGAACAACATTGGCAAAACATCTAGCTTCCACTACTTTCAATGACTAACTTGACCCCCAGAAGAAAATACTGCACCATGGAATTGTATGATTGTCACCCCTTGAGGATACCATCCACACACTTGGTAACAAGTTAATCACCTCAGAATTAATGAATATATACTTTCCTAGAACTGTTGTTATAAGTTACCACAAACTGGGTAGCTTTAAAAAATAGTAATTCTCTCCCTGTTCTGAGGCCAAAAGTTTAAAATAAAAATGTTAACAATTGACCACACCCTCTAAAATCTTCTTATTGTGAAGAGTCTCTTATTGTCTCTGCCAGCTTCTCATGGACTGAGGTAGTCCTTCGTTTTTAGCTATGTAATTCCCACCCCTGATTCTCTCTTCAAGGAGCCTTCTTATATCTAGGTCACTGCCTCTCTCTGCCTGTCTCTTCTTTCCCTGTGTTTTCTCCTCTTCCTGGAAGGACCCCAGTTGTTGAATTTAGGGCCTGTATTAATTCAGTGTTATCTCATTCTGATTCTTAAACTTATTACATTCATAAAAATTCAATTTCTAAATAACATCACATTGTGACTTCAGTTCAATTGATCAATAGTGTCTGACTCTTTGGGACCCCATGGATTGCAGCATGCCAGTCTTCCCTGTTCATCATCAAATCCTTGACTTTACCCAAACTCATACCATTGAGTCAATGATGCCATCCAACCATCTCACCCTCTGTTGTCCACTTCTCCCCCTGTCCTCAATCTTTCCAACTATCAGGGTCATTTCAAATGAGTCAGTCCTTTGTTTCAGGAGGCCAAAATATTGGAGTTTCAGTTTCAGCATCAGTCCTTCCAATGAACACCCAGGACTGATCTCTTTCATTATGAACTGGTTGGATCTCCTTGCAGTCCAAGGGACTCTCAAGAGTCTTCTCCAGCACCACATTTCAAAAACATCAATTCTTTGGTACTCTGGTTTCTTTATAGTCCAACTCTCACGTCCATACATGACCATTGGAAAAACCATGGCCATGACTAGATGGACCTTTGTTGGCAAAGTAATGTTTCTGCTTTTTAATAGTGTGTCTAGGTTGGTCATAACTTTCCTTCCAAAAAGTTAGTGTCTTTTAATTTCATGGCTGCGGTCATCATGTGCAGTGATTTTGAGCCTCAAAAAAAAAAGTCTTATACTGTTTCCACTGTTTACCCATCTATTTGCCATGAAGTGATGGGACTGGATGCCATAACCTTAATTTTCTGAGTGTTGAGCTTTAAGCCAACTTTTTCAGTCTCCTCTTTCACTTTCATCAACAGACACTTTAGTACTTCTTCCCTTTCTGCCATAAGGGTGGGGTCATCTGCATATCTGAGATTGTTGTTATTTTTCCTGGCAATCTTGATTCCAGCTTGTGCTTCTTCCAGCCCAGCGTTTCTCACGATGTACACTGCATATTCGATAAATAAGCAGGACAACAATATATAGCACTGATGTACTCCTTTTCCTATTTGGAACCAGTCTGTTGTTCCATGTCCAGTTCTAACTGTTGCTTCCTGACCTGCATACAGGTTTCTCAAGAGGCAGGTCAGAAGGTCTGTAATTCCCATCTCTTTCAGAATTTTTGACAGTTTATTGTGATTCACACAGTCAAAGAATTTAGAACAGTCAATAAAGCAGAAATAGATGTTTCTCTGGAACTCTCTTGCTTTTTTCATGATCCAGCCAATGTTGGCAATTTGATCTCTGGTTCCTCTGCCTTTTCTAAAATCAGCTTGAACAACATGGTTCACATATTGCTGAAGCCTGGCTTGGAGAATTTGGGCCATTACTTTACTAGCGAGTGAGATGAATGCAATTGTCTGGTAGTTTGAGCAGTCTTTGGCAATGCCTTTCTTTTGGATTAGAATGAAAACTGACCTTTTCCAGTCCTGTGGCCACAGCTGAGTTTTCCAAATTTGCTGACATATTGAGTGCAGTATGTTCACAGCATCATCTTCCAGGATTTGGAATAGCTCAAAAGGAATTCCATCACCACCACTAGCTTTGTTCGTAATAATGCTTTCTAAGGCTTAAAAGGAGTGTGTCAAGGCTGTGTATTTTCACCCTGCTTATTTAACTTATATGAACAGTACATCATGAGAAACACTGGACTGGAAGAAACACAAGCTGGAATCAAGTTTGCCGGGAGAAATATCAATAACTTCAGATATGCAGATGACACCACCCTTATGGCAGAAAGTGAAGAGGAACTAAAAAGCCTCTTGATGAAAGTGAAAGAGGAGAGTGAAACAGTTGGCTTAAAGCTCAACATTCAGAAAATGAAGAATATGGCATCCAGTCCCATCACTTCATGGGAAATAGAAGGGGAAACAGTGGAAACAGTGTCAGATTTTATTTTGGGGGGCTCCAAAATCACTGCAGATGGTGACTGCAGCCATGAAATTAAAAGACGCTTACTCCTTGGAAGAAAAGTTATGACCAACCTAGATAGCATACTCAAAAGCAGAGACATTACTTTGCTGACTAAGGTCCATCTAGTCAAGGGTATGGTTTTTCCAGTAGTCATGTACGGATGTGAGAGTTGGACTGTGAAGAAGGCTGAGCACTGAAGAATTAATGCATTTAAACTGTGGTGTTGGAGAAGACTCTTGAGAGCCCCTTGGACTGCAAGGAGATCCAACCAGTCCATTCTAAAGGAGATCAGCCCCGGGTGTTCTTTGGAAGGAATGATGCTAAAGCTGACACTCCAGTACTTTGGCCACCACATGTGAAGAGTTGACTCATTGGAAAAGACTCTGATGCTGGGAGGGATTAGAGGCAGGAGGAGAAGGGGGCGACAGAGGATGAGATGGCTGGATGGCATCACTGACTTGATGGACGTGAGTCTGAGTGAACTCCGGGAGATGGTGATGGACAGGGAGGCCTGGCGTGCTGCAATTCATGGGGTCGCAAAGAGTCGGACACGATTGAGTGACTGAACTGAACTGAAGGCCCACTTGAGTTCACATTCCAAGATGTCTGGCTCTAGGTGAGTGTGAGTGATCACACCATCATGATTATCTGGGTCATGAAGATCTTTTGTGTACAGTTCTTCTGTGGTTTCTTGCCACCTCTTCTTAATATCTTCTGCTTCTGTTAGGTCCATACCATTTCTGTCCTTTATTGAGCCTATTTTTGCATGAAATGCTCCCATGATAACTCTAATTTTCTTGAAGAGATCTCTAGTCTTTCCCATTTTATTGTTTTCCTCTATTTCTTTGCATTGCTAGTTGAGAAAGGCCTTCTTATCTCACCTTGCTCTTCTTTTCAACTCTGCATTCATATGGGTATATCTTTCCTTTTCTCCTTTGTTTTTTGCTTCTCTTATTTTCACAGCTATTTGTAAAGCCTCCTTAGAGAGACGTTTTGTTGTTTGCATTTCTTTTTCTTGGGGATGGTCTTGATTCCTGTCTCCTGTACAATGTCATGAATGTCCGTCCATAGTTCATTGGGCACTCTGTCTATCAGATGTAGTCCCTTAAATCTATTTCTCACTACTGTATAGTCACAAGGGATTTGATTTATGTCAATCCTGAATGGTCTAGTGGTTTTCCCCACTTTCTTCAATTTAAGTCAAATTTTTCAATAAGGAGTTCATGATCTGAGCCACAGTCAGCTTCCAGTCTTGTTTTTACTGACTGTATAGATCTTCTCCATCTTTGGCTGCAAAGAATATAATCAATCTCAAATTACCACACAATCACACTCATTCACATGCTAGCAAAGCAATGCTCGAAATTCTCCAAGCCAGGGTTCAGCTGTACGTGAACCGTGAACTTCCAGATGTTCATGCTGGTTTTAGAAAAGGCAGAGGAACCAGAGATCAAATAGCGAACATCTGCTGAATAATTGAAAAAGCAAGAGAGTGTCAGAAAAACATTTATTTTGTTTTATTGACTATGCCGAATTCTTTGACTGTATGGATCACAATAAACTGTGGAAAATTCTGAAAGAGATGGGAATAGCAGATCACCTGACCTGGCTGTTGAGAAATCTGTATGCAGGTCAGGAAGCAACATTTAGAACTGTATATGGAACAACAGACTGGTTCCAAATGGGAAAAGGAGTACATCAATGCTGTATATTGTCACCCTGCTCATTTAACTTATATGCAGAACACATCATGAGCAATGCTGGGTTGGAGGAAGCACAAGCTGGAATCAACATTGCTGGGAGAAATATCAATAACTTCAAATATGTATATGACACCTCCCTTATGGCAGAAAGAAAAGGAGAACTGAAGAGCCTCTAGATGAAAGTGAAAGAGGAGAGTGAAAAAGTTAGCTTAAAGGGCAACATTCAGAAAAGAAAGATCATGGTATTTGGTCCCATCACTTCATGGCATATAGATGGAGAAGCAGTGGAAACAGTGGTATAATTTATTTTTTCAGGCTCCGAAATCACTGCAGATGGTGACCACAGCCATGGAATTAAAAGATGCTTACTCATTGGCAGAAAAGTAATGACCAACCTAGACAGCATAATATAAAGCAGAGGCATTACTTTACCAACAATGGTACATCTAGTCAAGGCTATGGTTTTTACAATAGTAGTGTATGGAAGTGAGAGCTGGACTATAAAGAAAGCTGAGGGCCAAAGAATTGATGTTTTTGAACTTTGGCGTTGGAGAAGACTCTGAGAGTCCCTTGGACTCAAGGAGATCCAACCAGTCCATCCTAAAGGAAATCAGTCCTGAATGTTCATTGGAAGGACTGATGTTGAGGCTGAAACTCCAATACTTTGGCCACCTGATGCAAAGAGCTGGCTCATTTGAAAAGACCTTGATATTGGGAAAGATTGAAGGCGAGAGGAGAAGGGGACGACAGAGGATGAGCTGGTTGCATGGCATCACTGACTCAATGGCCATGAGTCTGAGTAAGCTCTGGGAGCTGGTGATGGACATGGAGGCCTGGCGTGTTGCAGTCCATGGGGTCACGAAGAGTCGGACACAACTGAGCGACTGAACTGAACTGAACTCACATTCAGAAGACTTCCAATTTGAATCTTTGTTATAATTTTAATAGTACTATAGGGACCTGGAAATAATTAGTATCAATTCAGCCTCTATTGCAAGTTATTACTTGTATCTGAGATGAAAATTATAAACTTCCCTTTCAATTTGCACCTTTTTCAGAAGAATGGAAGGATCAGTAAATAAAAGGTCATATATGGTACAGGGATATTAAGTATAGTTTTATTTTAATGTTCAGATGTAAAAGTCCCATTCTAATCAAATAACCATGTCATTCAATCTTGTACCTGGCATAAATTGTCTATAAAACATATCTTTTTCTGCATGAAGTGCTGATTATTAGAAATTTTTAAATCTTATTTAATTCTGTAAAATATAAGGAAAATTATAGGAGTGCTGGGTACATTATTTGTGAAGAGGGATTTCTTTCTGAAGGATTTGAAATATTTTCAGATATGTATATGGGGAAGTCTTGACTCAACCTAGCTTATTTGTTGGAAGGGCCATCATTTGTTATGTTACTATTCTTTCAAATATTTGGAGTGCTCATATATACTATTTTAAATTAATAGGTTATATAATGAATCATCTGAGGAGATTAATAAATGAGAGAATCGTATGAAGGCACAAATCAGACACATTCAATATTGCTCTAGTATAAGGGTGTGTAGCCATTTTCAAATCAAAGAGGCTTGGTAGTCTGATGAAGCCCACATACTACTTTCTTCTTACATATATATACATATATATGTGTGTGATAAGATATGCATACAATATCTAACATTTTAACCATTTTTAAGTGTACAGTTCTGTGGTGTTAAGTATATTTACACTGTTATAAAACAGACTTTCAGAAACTTTTCATGTTGCAGAAAGGAAAATGTATACCTATTAAACAATGACTTCCCCTTTCCCCCTCCCCCTGGTTCTAGTAACCATTAATTTTCTTTCTCTCTATGAATTTACTGTTTTATATCTCATGTAAGTTGACTCATACTCTATTAGTTCTTTTGTGACTGTCATTTCAATTAGCATAATGTCTTCAAGGTTCATCCTTGTAGTAGCCTATACAAATATCGTCTTCCTTTTTAAGGCTTCATAGTTTTAAAGACCACATTTATTTGTCCATCATCCATTAGTGGATATTTGAGATGCTTTTACTTCTTGGCTATTGTGAAAAGTGATGCTATGAATACGGGTGTGCAGATATCTCTCTGATGTTCTGATTTCAACTCTTTTTAATATATGCCCAGAGGTGGAATTGCTGAATCATATAGTAGTTCTATTTTTAATTTTTTGAGGAATTGCCATACTGTTTCCCAAGCAGTTACACTATTTTATAGTCCTCTAATGAACAAAGGTTTTACTTTTTCTATATCCCAGCTCATAATTGTTACTTGTTTTCTTAATAACAGCCACCCTAATGGGTGTGAGGTGACATCTCATTGTGGTATTTATTTGCACTTTGCAATGATGAATAATACTGAACATTTGTCATATACTTCCCATCCATTTGGATATCATCTTTAGAAAATTTTCTACTCAAGCCCTTTGTCCATTTTTTGTCTGATTACTTAACTTTTTTCTGTTGAACTGTAGGTGTTCTTTATGTATTCTGAATATTAACCCTTTATCAGATACATGATTTGCAACCATTTTATCCTATTTCATAGGTTGCCTTTTCACTCTGTTGATTGTATCTCTGGTGAAAAAAAAGGCTTTAAATTTGATAAACACCCACTTTGGCGCCTGTGTACTCACTATAAGTCTTATAATTTTATAAAATAAAATACTTAGGATTGCAAACAATCCAATTATATTGAAATATACTAATCAAAATGTTAAAATTATGAAAAATGCTTTTATACATGTATGCAAGTTGATTCATAAAGTAGTTCTAGTGGCAGGATGGATAATCTAAAATATAGCAAAATTAAAATAATAACTGAATATTCAAACTGTTATAATAATAAATCATAACAATAATAAATATTATAAAGATGAATTAATATAAGCATATGATTTATACATATATTATGGAATAATATAGATATAAAATAAACTGATAAAATATTTATAACTGTACATATGTTTCACAGTTATCTGAAGGAACAATGATTCTTTATAAATATATGAAAAGCAGTAAAGTGAAAATGTTAGTCATTCAGTCGTGTCCAGCTCTTTGTTACACCTGGGACTCTATCCCACCAGTCTCCTCTCTCAGTGGAATTCTCCAGGCAAGAATACCAGTTTGAGTAACCATTGTCTTCTCCAGGGGATCTTCCTGACCCGAAAATCAAACCCAGGTCTCCTGCATTGCTGGTGGATTATTTATATATGACTATAAATACCATTTTAATTGTTGACAAGTTATAGGCACTCCAATACTACTACATTTTATATACCTATTTAAGATTTGCTGTGTTTCAGTTAGCGTTAAAACTATACATATTTTAAGAGCTTTGCTAATATTCTTTTTTTCATAGTCTTTGATAATAAGAAACATGAAGGTTTAAGATCATTCAGTATGAAACATTTGCACAATAGGCATACATAAATACTTAGCCTAGAAAATACACTTATTGACAATTAAAAATAAGTTATTTCAAGAAAAATATTGATAGGGGAGATATTATTTATTCATGTGTCTCATTCCTTGGAAACTGATTCAGCCAGAGAGACAAGAAAAATCCTGAATGAAATCAAAGTTTTCATGGTTTATGAACCAGATAAATGAAGTGAATTAAACACAAAGCTCCATGAACTGCTTCTATTGAACAAGCAGCAGGGACTCTTCAGTTGGTCAGTTGCCCTAATGAATACAGTCTGTTAATTAAATCAAGACCCTAGCAAAATGACTTTTATAATGAAAAAAAAAGGTTGACAGGTAGTAATAAATGTGTGTGCATATGTCTTTAAAAGCTTACAAAACAAAATAACCATGTTGTCAAGGAACTTTTTAAAAATATATAACTTGAAATAATAATTGAATTATGAGTAGACAAGTGAAGAAGTCAGTTTAATTGCTCTTGACCTACTTTTAGCAATTGCTGTGTTGATATTCTCTGTATCTCTTAGAAATTTCTCTCCATTTCATGGATTTTTTTTTTTTTTTTCTGAAATAACTGCCTACAGAGGCATTTCTTGGAAGGAAAGTTATGACTGATCTAGACAGCATATTTAAAAGCAGAGATATTACTTTGACAACAAAGATCCATCTAGTCAAGGCTATGGTTTTTCCAGTGGTCATGTATGGACGTGAAAGTTGGATTATAAAGAAAGCTGAGTGCCAAAGAATTGATGCTTTTGAACTGTGGTGTTGGAGAAGACTCTTGAGAGTCCCTTGGACAACAAGGAGAATCAGTCCATCCTAAAGGAGATCAGTCCTGAGTGGGCATTGGAATGACTGATGTTGAAGCTGAAACTCCAAACTTTGGCCATCTGATCCGAAGAATTTACTCATTCGAAAAGACCCTGATACTTGGAAAGATTGAGGGCAGGAGGAGAAGAGGACAACAGAGGATCAGATGGTTGGATGGCATCACTGACTCAATGGACATGAGTTAGTGAACTCCAGGAATTGGTGATAGACAGGGAGGCCTGACATGCTGCCGTCCATGGGGTCACTAATAGTCAGACATGACTGAGTGACTGAACTGAACTGAACTGACACAGGCATATCACTGGCATTTTATACCACTGTGTCACTCAGAGAATTAGATGAATGGCTATCTTTGGAAGAGTGGTGGCATAATTTTGTGAGTGAGGCACCTCTCTTTGCCTGAGGACCAAACTCTGAGACAACTGACAGCCATTAGCATTCAGCAATGAAAGTGGGCAGGAAATAGATGCATCAGCTATGTGAAAGTGCTCTGGGTAGGATGGAAGAGATTCTCACATTCCCTCTTTTAAAGAACCCATATCAATTTGTTTGTCAATAACACAATTTTTGACAGTTTCTGTGAAAAGCAATGAAAGGAAAATTTGTGTGATCGGTTGTAATCTCTGCTGCTTCATTTGGTCCAGAGTCCATATCAGATATACATCACCCTTCTTATTTTCCTAAAGTTTAGATTTCCTTTCCATGTACCTAACCCTTCTGCTGAAATCACTACAGAGTCACTAGATGGTGACTTTCCTGATGGGATAAACAGACTGGAATCATATCTCTAATGGGTCTCAGTTTCTTATAATCAAAAGACCCTGTATAATTCTGTCTTCGGATAAAATCTTTTCAGCTAAATGGGTCATAGGAAACTGAGAGCTATCATACTAGCTAACTTGGGCATGCCTTCCTGCTAGTAAGTTACTAATCAATTATATCAAGATTGAACTATAGAATTAACTTGAAATATGTGTTATAAAACTGAAATATAAACAAAGACAGTAATATATACTTGAAGGACAAAATATATGATGTAAAAACTATAATTTTCAGCTTGTAATCTAAATTAAAACTGTATATTATATTTGTTCATTCTCAGAAAAAGTTTGGGAAGAGAGAAGAAATCTATTGGATTTCTTTCTCTCTCTCTCTCTCTCTTTTTTTTTTTTTAAACTGGTGTAGGAATTAAGACAAACAATAGTGTGTCAGAGACACAGCCTGGCATTTCAAAACACAGTAAGTTAGCAATGTTTTTAAACTGAATGTAAATAATAGGAGATTTCTAACTAGGACAATGGATTTTTAAAACAAAATTTAAAAGAAAGAAAAAAGTTATAACAAATTCATTTCACAATAGAAACCTAAAGAAGAAATTTTAAGTTATGATTAAAAAAAGTTAAACAAATCATGTCAGATATTTAGCAACTTCAGAGAAGACATCCAACCATCACATATTGAAAGCTTAAAACCATGGTATTTTGAACACTTATTAGGAAAGAAAATGCATGTTTGTTTACATAAAGTAACTCACCAATGTGGGGGGAAAAAATAAAAGGGGGACTATGAAAAGGTGTTTGCCCTTTTGGATCACAGCCTTGTGCTGGGGAAGGGCTTTGTGTAACTCAGTGAAGTTATGAGCTATGCCATGCAATTCCACCCGAGATGAATGGGCCATAATGGAGAGTTCTGACAAAATGTGGCTTATTGGAGGAGGGAATTGCAAACCATGCCAATATTCTTGCCACAAGAACCATATGAACAATATGAAAAGGCAAAACTAAATGACACTGTAAGATGAGCCCTCCAGGTTGGTAGGTGTCCAACGAGATACTGGGGAAGAGCAGAAGGCAATTACTAATAGCTCCAGAAATATTGAACTGGGCCAAAACAGAAATGGTTCTCAGCTGTGGATGTGTCTGGTGGTGTAAAGTCCAATGCAAGAAAAGAACAATATTACATAGAATCTGGAATACTAGGTTCATGAGTCAAGGAGAATTTGTTGTAGTCAAGGAGGAGAAGGCAAGAGTGAACATGAACATCTTAGGAATCAGTGCACTAAAATGGACCAGAAAGGGAGAATTTAATTCAGATGATCATAATATTTGATACTGTGGTCAAGAATGCCTCTAGAAGAAATAGAGTAGCTCTCATAGTCCAAAACACACACACACACACACACACACACACACACAATCTGAAATGCACTACCTGGGTGTAATCTCAAAAAACACAGGATGATCTCAGCTTATTTCCAAGGCAAACGATTCAACACCAGAGCAATCCAACAACAGTGTAAACCAACAACCAATGCTGAAGACGTTGAATTCGAATGATTCTGTGAAGACTTATAAGACCTCCTAGAACTAACACCAAAAATCGAAGTCCTTTCCATCATAAGGGATTGGAATGTAAATGGAGGAAGTCAAGCAATGCAAAGAATAACAGGTCAGCTTGGACTTGGAGTACAAAGTGAAGCAGGGCACAGGCTAACAGAGTTTTGTCAAGATAATACACTAGTCATGGCAAACACCCTCTTCCACAGCACAAGAGACTACTCTAAACATGAACATCACCAGATGGTCAATATATAATCAGACTGATAATATTCTTTGCAGTTGAAGATGGAGAACTTTCTATACAGTACAGCAAAAGCAAGACCTGGAGCTGACTATTGTTCAGATCATCAACTCCTCAGTGTAAAACAGGCTTATATTGAAGAAAGTAGGGATAACCACTAGGCCATTCAGATATAACCTAATTAAAATTACTTATGATTATATAGTAGAGGTGGCAGATAGATTTAAGGGATTAGATCTGGTAGACAGATGGACCGAGGCTTGTAAAATTGTACAGGAGGCAGTGACAAAAACCATCCCAAATAAAGAGAAGTACAATAAAACAAAGTGTTTTTTTAGGAGGCCTTGCAAATAGCTGAGGAAAGAAGAGAAATGAACGGAAAAGGTGAAAAGGAAAAATATACCCTACTTAATGCAGAGTTTCAGAAAACAGCAAGGAGATATAAGAAAGCCTTAAGTGAACATTGCTAAGATAAAGAGGAAAATATTAAAATGGTAAAGACTAGAGATTGCTTCAAGAAAATTGGATATATCAAGGGACAATTTCATTTTAGGATGAACATGATAAAGGACAGAAACATTATGGAACCAAAAGAAGAATACATTGAGAAGAGGTTGCAAGAATACACAAAATAAATACACAGGAAAGGACTTAATATCCAAGATAATCAGGATGATGTGTCTCTCACCTAGAGCCAAACATTCTGGAGTGTGAAGTCAAGTAGGACTTAGGAAACATTACTATTAATACAAAGAAAGCTAGTGGGGGTGATTGAGTTCCTTGAGCTAATTAAAATCCTAAAAGATGATGCTGTTAAAGCACTGCACTCAATATGTCAGTAAATTTGCACAACTCAGCAGTGGCCACAGGACTGGAAAAGGTCAGTTTTCATTCCGATCACAAAAGAGGGCAATGCTGAAGAATGCTCAACAGTACAGTTGTGCTCATTTCACATGCTAGCAAGGTTATACTCAAAATCCTTCAAGTTAGTTTTCAACAGGGTGTGAACCAAGGACTTCCAGATGGACAGACTGGGTTTAGAAAAGGCAGAGGAACCAGAGATCAAATTGCCAAAATTTCTTGGATCTTACCAAAACCAAGGGAATTCCAGAAAAACACCAACTTCTCTTTCATTGACCACACTGAATCCTCTGACTGTGCGGATCACGACAAACTGTGAAACATTCTTAAACAGATGGGAATACCAGACTACCTTACCTAGCTCCTGAGAAACCTGTATGTGGGTCAAGAAGCAAAAATTACAACCTGACATGGAACAATGGACTGTTCAAAATTTAGAAAGGAGTACATCAATGCTGTGTATTGTCACCCTGTATATATAACTTATATGCTGAGTATGTCATGGGAAATGTTGGGCAGGATGAATCACAATCTGGAATCAAGACTGTCAGGAGAAATATCAACAGTCTCAAATATGCTAATGACACCACCCTAATGGCAGAAAGCAAAGAGGAAATAAAGAGCCTCTTGATAAAAGTGAAAGAGGAGAGTGAAAAAGCTGGCTTAAAACTCAACGTTCAGAAAATGAAGATCATGGCATCTGGTCCCATCACTTCATGACAAACTAAAGGGTAAGATGTGAAAACAGTGATAGGTTTTATTTCCTTGGACTGCAAAATCACTGTGTATGATAACTTCAGTCATGAAATTTAAAGATGCTTTCTCCTTGGAAGAAAACCTACGACAAACCTGGATAGCATATTAAAAAGCAGAGACCTCACGTTGTTGACAAAGTTCCATATGACAAGTATATAGTCAAAGCTATGATTTTTCCAGTAGTCACATACAGATGTTAGAGTTGGACTATAAAGTAGACTGAGCACTGAACAACTGATGCTTTCGAGTTGCGGTTCTCCAGAAGCCTCTCGAGAGACCTTTGAACTGCAAGGAGATCAAATCATTCAATCCTAAAGGAAATCAACTCTGAATATTCATTGGTAGGACTGATACTGATCTCTAATATTTTGGCTATCTGATGCAATAACTAACTCATTGGAAAAGACCCTGATGCTGAGAAAGATTGAAGTCAAAAGGAGAAGGAGGTGGCAGAGGATGAGATCGTTAGATAGCATCAGTGACTCAATGGACATGAATTTTAGCAAATTCAGGGAGATAGTGAAGGACAGGGAAGCCTGTAGCACCCATGCAGTCCTTGAGATCACCAAGAGTCAGATACAACTTAGCCACTGGGGGTAAAACAAAAACAAAAACAAAAACACACACATACACATAGTGAAAAGATGTTTCAAAAAGAAGTAAATATAAAGTGTAGATGTCATTAATAATATTAACATGAGCAGAATCCAAATAAGAATGCATGAACTACAGCAAATAGGGTAAGTTTATAATAATGAATAGTTCAAAAGTGAATAAAGATACAGCTCCTAACTCTTGACCACTTGAGTAAGTATACCTGATATATGAAAATGAAGCTTATTTGAAACAACAGGAAAAAAAGTCTTATTTTTCTCACTCTGTTGGATCAAGAACTCAAGGCAGAATTAAGGTACATGAAATATTAATGAGAGTTTTGTTTTGAGTATAAAATATTAGTTTACATATTTTTAAAAGTTCCTAAGATAGGCATCATTGCACATTTATAACAGTGTGTCATGTCTGTCTAAAAGCTGTGTGAAATCAAGGATTTATAATTGAAGTTTTAAAATTGATAAATACATTTAGTAAACATTTCTAGTACTTAGGAAACTGATTTGACTACTATGACAGGGAAAATTATATATGGCTGAAATTAAATGGAATTTTATTGTTTCCTCGTATAGTATTTTGATCATAAAACATCTTGGGCTGATAGAACATTCCCATGATATTAAGGGATCTGACTCAGTCTATTTTGTTGTTCCACTTTTCCTAAAATACAGTTTTCTTTTTGATTGAGATGATTTTTCTTTTTCTCAACCATTTCATATAGACTTTAAAGACAGTGAGAAATGTTGAAAAGGAAGAAATATACATCCACAAAGTTCTAAAAATAAATTTTATAAGAAAAATTTGATTTATATTTTTTAAATGTATATTGACTTAATTGAGGGGCATGAAGAATATTTTCTGATCAAAATAAAACACTTTCAAAAACACCTACTCATTTTTTAAAATATATATATGTTGGTCATTTTTGTATACTCTCTTTGGAGAAATGTCCTTGGCTCTTTTTTAAAATTAATATTATTAGGGGATTTTTTAAAAAAATTTAGGAGTTCCTTCTTATATATTTTGAAGATTAATCTCTTACCATATATATAGTTTGCAAATATTTTCTCTTCTTTTGTAGTTTTCCCATTCACTCTGTTGATTGTGTCCTTTGTTGTGCAGGAACTTTTTAGTTTGATGTAGCCCCATGTGTATTTTTTGCTTCTGTTGCCTGAGATTTTGGTTATATCCTTACAATTTCAATTTCACTAATCATCAGGGAAATATAAATCAAAACCACAATATGATATCACCTCTCACCAATCAGAATGACTATTATTTTTTAAATATATTTTAGTTGGAAGATAATTGCTTCACAATGTTGTATTAGTTTCTGCTGTAAAACAGCATGAATCAACTATGAGTAAACATATATCATTTCCCTCTTGAACCTCCCCCCAACCCTCTCATCCTGCTCCTCTAGGCCATCACACAGCATCTAGTTGAGCTCCCTCTGCTAGATGGCAGCTTCCCACCAGCTAGCTATTTCACACATGGTAGTGTATATATGTCAGGGCTACCCACTCAATTTATCCCACTCTCTCCTTCCCCACTTGTATTAAATTCATTCTTTATGTCTGAGTCTCTATTTCTGCCCTGCAAATAGGTTATTATTAGAAAAACAAAAGGCAAGGTTTGGTAAGATTGGAACACTTACATACTGTTGAAGAGAATACAAAATTATCCAAGTGCAATGGAAAACAGTGTGGAGGTGACTCATAAAATTAATAATAGGGCTTCCATATGATCCAGCAGAAGCTCTTTCAGGTTTTATTCAGAAGAATTGAAATTAGGATCTCAAAGAGATATTAGCATTCCTATATTATTTGCAGCACTAGTTAGTAGCTAAGATGTAGAAACAATGTCTGTTGACACATGAATGAATAAAGAAAATGTGGTATATTAACCCTTTATCAGATACATGATTTGCAACCATTTTATCCTATTTCATATATTGGAATAATATTTACCCCAAAAAAGAAGGAAATTATGTCATATGAAACACCAATAATTAACTTTGAGGACAATATGCTAAGTGAAATAAGCTAGTTGCAGAAAGACAGATACTGCATAATCTCACTTATATGAGGCACCTAAGAGTAAAAGTCTCAGATTCTAACAGTTGAATCAATAGGCTAATCAAAAAACAAGATTAATAAATCCGAGAGATTTACTGTACAATAGCATACCTATAGCCAACAACATTGCACTGCACAATTAAAATTTTCATAAAAATTAGATATAAGTATTCTTACCAAAATAAAATATTTTTTTAAGAAATATCTATTCAGCATGACATAAATGGAATTTTCTTTGAATTCTTATAAATGCACATAAGCTGCCATTTTTTCTTGTGATGGGAAAAATAACATTGTTCTAAGAGGTAACAAATATTTATCATTTAAAATAATCCATACATGACCACAGGAAAAACCATAGCCTTGAATAAATGGATCTTAGTCGGCAAAGTAATGTCTCTGCTTTTGAATATACTATCTAGGTTGGTCATAACTTTTCTTCCAAGGAGCAAGCATCTTTTAATTTCATGGCTGCAGTCACCATCTGCAGTGATTTTGGAGCCCCCCAAAAATAAAATCTGACACTGTTTCCACTGTTTCCCCATCTATTTCCCATGAAGTGATGGGACCAGATGCCATGATCTTCATTTTCTGAATTGAGCTTTAGGCCAACTTTTTCACTCTCCACTTTCACTTTCATCAAGAGGCTTTTTAGCTCCTCTTCACTTTCTGCCATAAGGGTGGTGTCATCTGCATATCTGAGGTTATTGATATTTCTCCCAGCAATCTTGATTCCAGCTTGTGTTTCTTCCAGTCCAGCGTTTCTCAGGGTGTACTCTGCATAGTAGTTAAATAAGCAGGGTGACAATATACAGCCTTGACACACTCCTTTTCCTATTTGGAACCAGTCTGTTGTTCCATGTCCAGTTCTAACTGTTGCTTCCTGACCTGCATACAAATTTCTCAAGAGGCAGGTCAGGTGGTCTGGTATTCCCATCTCTCTCAGAATTTTCCACAGTTTATTGTGATCCCCACAGTCAAAGGCTTTGGCATAGTCAATAAAGCAGAAATAGATGTTTTTCTGGAACTCTCTTGCTTTTTCCATAATCCAACAGATGTTGGCAATTTGATCTCTGATTCCTCTGCCTTTTCTAAAACCAGCTTGAACATCAGGAAGTTCACGGTTCACATATTGCTGAAGTCTGGCTTGGAGAATTTTGAGCATTACTATGCTAGCATGTGAGATGAGTGCAACTGTGCAGTAGTTTGAGCATTCTGTGGCATTGCCTTTCTTTGGGATTGGAATGAAAACTGACCTTTTCCAGTCCTGTGACCACTGATGAGTTTTCCAAATTTGCTGGCATATTGAGTGCAGCACTTTCACAGCATCATCTTAGAGGATTTGAAAGAACTCAACTGGAATTCCATCACCTCCACTAGCTTTGTTCATAGCGATGCTTTCCAAGGCCCACTTGACTTCACATTCCAAGATGTCTGGCTCTAGGTTAGTGGTCACACCATCATGATTATCTGGGTCATGAAGATCTTTTTTATACAGTTCTTTTATGTATTCTTGCCACCTCTTCTTAATATCTTCTGCTTCTGTTATGTCCATACCATTTCTGTTCTTTATCGAGCCCATCTTTGCATGAAATGTTCCCTTGGTATCTCTAATTTTCTTGAAGGGATCTCTAGTCTTTTCCATTCTGTTCTTTTCCTCTATTTCTTTACATTGATGGCTGAAGAAGGCTGTCTTTTCTCTTCTTGTTATTCTTTGGAACTCTGCATTCAGATGCTTATATCTTTCCTTTTCTCCTTTGCTTTTCACTTCTCTTCTTTTCACAGCTATTTGTAAGGCCTCACCAGAGAGCCATTTTGCTTTTTTCCATTTCCTTTCCATGGGGATGGTCTTGATCCCTGTCCCCTGTACAATGTCACAAACCTCATTCCGTAGTTCATCAGGCATTCTATCTATTAGTTCTAGGCCCTTAAATCTATTTCTCACTTCCACTGCCAGGATTCTCCAAATCATGTCCATTGAGTCAGTGATGGCATACAATATCTCATTCTGTGTTGCCCACTTTTCCTCCTTCCCTCAATCTTCATGGCATCAGGGTCTTTTCCAATGAGTCAACTCTTCTGTATCTTGTGGTCAAAGTAGTGGAGCTTCAGTTTCAGCATCAGTCCTTCCAAGAAATATTCAGAGTTGATTTCCCTGAATTTCTTTTATCTCCTTGCTGTGGAATGGACTCTCACGTGTCTTCTCCAGCACCACTGTTCAAAATCATCAGTTCTTCAATGCTTAGCCTTCCTTATGGTCCAACTGTCGCATCTGTATATGACTACTGAAAAAAACAACCATAGCTTTGACTATATGGCCCTTTGTTGACAAAGTGATGCCTCTGCTTTAAGATACAGTAGGCACAGAATTATGAACCTGGATCAAGTCTGTCAGTTTTTCTCCAGCATTTCCTTTTATTTTCGGCAGCATTAATCTACATTCCTGGGAATCTTTCATTCATTTCAGCTTTGAGGGGACAATTGAGGTACCACCACATTATTTGCCCTAATTTGGCCTTTGCTACAAATAATTTTCATCCTAACTGTATAAGAACTGTATGATATATCATATGTAAAAAGTGGGACACGACTGAGTGACTGAACTGAACTGAATCATTACATAAGTGATAGTAAAATGAACATGTGTATAGCACCTACTTTTTGCCAGAACATATAATATTTGCTTTATAAATAACAATTTAATAGGCATGACTATTTCATTAATGTTCTCATTTTTTTAATGCAAGGAAGTCAGCTCACAGAACTTATGTGCATCCCAAAGATAGCATGACTATTAAACATATTTTAATATTCCTTTTCTATGTTATTTTGTAATTTTAGTATGGAATTAACACATATTCACTACTGTTTATAAAGTAGGTAATCAACAAGAAACTACTGTATAGCATAGGGAACTCTGCTCAATATTCTATAATAACTTAAATGGGAAAGAATTTGAAAAATAATAGATAAATGTATAAGTAAATCAGTTTGCTGTACACATGAAACTAACATGTTGTTAATCAGCTATATTCTAATATAAAATTAAAATTAAAAAATATTTCAAAAATTTTTAAAGTTTATGTGGTATCTACTACTACTTGTGTTTTCTATAGTATAGGAAATTTGTATACTCATTCTTAAGTTTAATGAAGTCCTAAATTATGTCAAACTCCATGCCTTTTACCGTTATGTTTGCTTCTCTTTCTTGTAAGAATAAAAGGTGCTAGGTGCTCAGTTGCTTCAGTCAGACTCTTTGGGACCCCATGGACTGTAGCCCACCAGGCTCCTCTGTCCATGGGATTTCCCAGACAAGAATACTGGAGTGGGTTGCCATTTCCTCCTCCAGGGAATCTTCCAACCCACAGATTGAACCCATGTCTCTTGCGACTCCTGCATTGGTGGGTGGATTTTATACTGCTGAGCCAACAGGGAAGCCCAGTAAAAATAAAAGAATAAAAATAATATTTATAAAAAAGATCCTTTATAAAACCATATAAAAACAAACCTTATTAAAAAAAAAACACCTTTCACAAGAAAAAATAAAAAAAACCCTTAATAAGAAAGAAGACATCATTTCTGTTATTGTCTACATCATGATTTTAAAATGTTTTACTCTTTTTTGGTTTGTTCACTGTGTTAAATATTTAAATCATGTCTTTTCCTTTAAGAAATATCTGAAAAAATGTCAATTGAGGTTTATTTACTGATTTTTAAGATAAGAAATGCTCATCAATATTATTTTAAGGTAATAATAGTAATTAAAAAATATATTTTCAGTATGAACCACTGAAAATTACTTTCACTAATAATCAAAGGAAGAGCTAATAAGAATAGATCCCACCTCACCCAGTAATGTGTTTTGGAATTCAACAGAAGAGGTGGAGAAGTAGAGAAAATTACATGATTCTTCAGCTAATAACCATTTTTTTAAATATGAACAATGATGGCTTAGAATGTTCTTTTTTAAAAGCATAGCAGCTGCAACTTTATTGCTTCCTTTGAATTTAATGTGCTGCTTGTAATATGATGTGATGCTCTGTTATTTTATTTATTTATTTTTTGATTCTTATTTTCAAGGAGCTAAAGATTCTGACATTAAAACAAAGATGAAATTTTTGGTTTCATGTCAGTTAAACATGCTTCTATTCTTTTCACAAAATATACTTCAGGAGAAAAAAAAAATAAGAGAAAGAACCACATCTGTTAAATTTAGGACAAGAGCAAAACACAAGACAAGGAGAGGGTCTCAAAACTACCTCAGTCCTACCCTATGAAACAATAAAATCACAGACAGAACATTTTACTACACACACAAAACTTCTTAGATAGATGTCAACCACAAAACTAAAGACAAGGATATGAAGAATGTCTTAGTAGAGTGTTTCTTTCAATTGGGATTTTGAGCAAAAAGAAGAAGAAGAAGAAGAAAAAAAAAAAAAAAGAGTCCTGTGATGTCTATTTCTTCCCCCATACCAAGTCCTCTTTGTCTGTGCTAATACTTCTTTAAATTATCTTAAGAATGTATCTCTAATACTTCCCCTACCCACTCTCCCCACCCTGGATCCTCTTTTTCTCCAAGGGAGCTCAGAAAGGTGGGGCTGTCAGAATGAGCAACTGTAACTTCAACTTCCTTAAGTTTTAACTGGTAGAGGTAAGAGTCTTCTCATCTTTCAAGCTGGGCAAGTCCGGGCTATCTATGGTTAGCAAAGCACTAGGTGAATTTCCAGAGTGTCTAGAAAACGATTGATGACTCTTTTTTGTATATGGAACTTTAATGAGCTCCCACAGAGAACCCCATTTTCTTGTTTTTGTTTAGAATTCCTATAGGGATAGGTCAATTATAAGTTAGTTCTACTCATTAAAGGAGTAATAAAGTCTCATTTTTCTTCTGGCAAGCTAGTTTTTAGTGAATTTCACAAAAACTACTTCTAAGTGGCACTAAAATTTTTGCACAATAAGAATATTGTGGAATATAAAAAAATAATACTAATAATATTTCTATGAAGAGTATTTAAAATAAAGAAAAAAAGGGATAACAACTGATACTTTTTGTTTAGTTTGATATTTTGTAACAAGAGAGATAGTGGCAATTTTTTTCCCCTTATATCATCACATTTTAGATATAATAAAACCCAGGTAAGTTCAGTCAAGCACAGTTAAATGATACCCACAAGCAATACAGTATGATACTATTTTAACAGTCAAGCACACAGTTTCTGGAGTTCAACTCTAGAGTAAAATACTAATTCTACTGTTAGAGGACCCACTGAATGAAACTGCCTCCCTTGGTCAGCCCCAGTAATAACCACTTGCATGACTTATTTAACAATGAGAGGGCTTGGTAAGGACCCAGAACTAACAAGCTACCACTTGCTATTTGGGAAAGATCAAAAGGAAACAGAAGACTCCAATCCATATGTCCTACTAACCTCCCAGAATCCTTTGCTCCAGAATTCATCTTGGCTGAGAGATGTGTGCACCACCAGAAAGGCCCCTGAGTCAGACTTTGGATCAAGAAAAGTGACTGGCCAGAGACAACCTGGAAACTAACCCCATTACCACAAAATCTGAGATGGAAAGCCATGTGACAGCCATGAGTTTCCTTAGCGTCCTGCTCTCCTTCCCAATAAAGTCTTGCTTTGTTGACATGTGTCTTCTCAAACAATTCATTTCCAAATGTCAAACAAGAACCCACTCTTGGCCCTGGAAGGAGTCCTCTTTCCTGAGCCACTACTATATCCTAGCTGGGTGACCTTGGACAAATTAAAAGTAAACAGTTATTAAACTGAAAAATCAACCTTATACCTTAGGCATTGTTTAGAGGCATCTATACCGTAGGCATTCTATTATGAAAGAAGACATTGACACCAAAACCACAGCATATTCATTATTAAAACATTACATTTCAGAATCTGTCCTGGAGGTGAAATCTCTGTGGGGAACTTAGGTCTGGAGGGTAAAGCCCTAATGAAAGAGATTATATTTTTTATGGGAAGAGACATAAGAGAGATTCTATCTTACCTTCACTCTTCCCCTGTGTATATATATGGCAAGAAGGCAGTCATTTGACAGCCAAGAAGAGGATTCTCACCAGAAGCTGATCATTTGGATATCAATTGCAATGTTGGACTTCCCAGCCTCCAGAACAGTGAAAAATAAATCTGTGTTGCTTAAACCACATGGTTTAAGCCACCTAGTCCACTTTATTTATATATTAATAGCAGCTCTAGCTGACCAATACAATTAACCTTTTCCAGATTAAAAGCATATTCTGGAGCCAGTCTACCTGAGTTTCTGTCTTAGTTCTACTGCTTATTGACTTTGTTCTTTACTTGATTTTTGGCTTACTTGTTTTAATAGCTTTTGTTCTATTTATCTTTACCTATGAAAATTCTGGGAGCATAAATCAATGCTATTACTTGCAAATATTTATGATTTCTTTTAGCAGGGCAAGGGAAAAATTCTAGATCTAGGACCATCCTGGGTCCCCTTTGGCTTAGTTCAGAAAATAATCCTCATTGTTTGCTGGTAGTTTAAAATTCATTGACTTAAATATTGGCACGTGCCTTCAGAGAATATACACACTTTGCTATTGTTTCTTCTTACTATTCAGATTTTAGCTTGTGGCCTTTTTTTCTAACCTCTGAAATGTTTCATTAGCTTTGTCTGTAATGCTACCTACACACACACAAACACATTTTATACAAGTTCCATTTTAGAGCATAAAAAACTTACCCCTCATAGTGTCAAAATTTTACCAATTTTACCTAATGTGAATGCATTTGACCATAATATTATGTGAAAAGAATGAAGGAATGATCATGCTTTTTACACAAGTTTATATGGATATTCTGTCTTCACATCCATTTTTTCCCTTATTTTCTTAGGTAAAATTTAATTCATTCCTATTACTTACATGTGAAGATTTATTTCAGGTATTAATTGCTGAATTAATAAGGATAGAAGCACATTATGGAGTGAGAGAGTGAAATATAAAGAATAATTTATCAATCCTATGGGTTTCCCAGGTGGTGCTAGTGGTAAAGAACCTGCTTGCTAATTTAGGAGATGTAAAAGATGAAGGATTGATCCCTGGATCCAGAAGATCCCCTGGAGGAGGAGCATGGCAATCCACTCCAGTATTCTTGCCTGGAAGATCCCATGGACAATGGAGACTGCGGGGCCACAAAAAGTGATATAAGAGAGAGACATAAATCTAAGTTAAACTGATTATAATACTTTCTTATAGAACTTTTTAAAAAAATATATTTTAAAAAAGTTTATAGGTTTACAGGTACCTTTTTCCCCTACATTGAGCAAGTTTATTGGAAGTGTTTTACAGCAGCTTTACTTTTTAATTAATATATATATATATATATATATATATATATATATATATATATATATATTTGTAGACATAATGATATTGCACACTTAATCAGTTCGGTTCAGTTCAGTCACTCAGTCGTGTCTGACTCTTTGCAACCCCATGAATCGCAGCACGCCAGGCCTCCCTGTCCATCACCAACTCCCGGAGTTCACTAAGAGTTGCGTCCATAGAGTAAGTGATGCCATCCAGCCATCTTATTCTCTGTCATCCTCTTCTCCTCCTGCCCCCCAACCCCTCCCAGCATCAGAGTCTTTTCCAGTGAGTCAACTCTTCGCATGAGGTGGCCAAAGTATTAGAGTTTCAGCTTTAGCATCAGTCCTTCCAAAGAACACCTAGGACTGATCTCCTTCAGAGTGGACTGGTTGGATCTCCTTGCAAGGAGAGAGTCCAAGGGACTCTCAAGAGTCTTCTCCAACACCACAGTTCAGAAGCATCAATTCTTCGGTGCTCAACTTTCTTCACTGTCCAACTGTCACATGCATACATGACTATTGGAAAAACCATAGCCTTGACTAGACAGACCTTTGTTGGCAAAGTAATGTC
Organism: Budorcas taxicolor; assembly: GCF_023091745.1. Taxonomy (NCBI): domain Eukaryota; kingdom Metazoa; phylum Chordata; class Mammalia; order Artiodactyla; family Bovidae; genus Budorcas; species Budorcas taxicolor. Next base: position 79,255,215 of record NC_068910.1, read on the forward strand.
TCTGTTTTTTAATATGCTATCTAGGTTCGTCATAACTTTCCTTCCAAGGAGTAAGTGTCTTTTAATTGCATAGATTATAGTAGAAACATAACTTTTATAGGTACTGGGAACCAAAAATTCATGTAATTTGCATTATTGCTACATTTGCTTTATTCCAATAGTCTGGAACCAAACCTGCAGTATCTCTGAAGTATGCTTTTATTCACCCATCCTTATCCCCCCAGGACAAGATGAAGAAAATCCTGGGGCAGTATCAGGTGGCTCAGTTGTAAAGAAACAGCCTGCCAGTGCAGAAGATGGGGCTTCGATCCCTGGGTCAGGATGATCCTCTGGAGAAGGAAATGACAACCTTCTCCAGTATTCTTGCCTGGGAAATCCCATGGACAGCGGAGCCTGGTGGGCTACAATCCATGCAGTCACAAAGAGTCAGACACAATTTAGTGGCTACACAACTAAGCAAATCCTAAAGTTGCTTACCCTTTCTTGCCTATTCCTTTCTGTGGAAGCCACCGAAAGGTTTTAACATATACTTTCCCTCAGCCCTACCACCAACTTCCCTGTGTGACCCTATGTGACAAGGCAGGCCTTCGAATCTTGGAAACAGACTTTCCTTTCAATGACAGCCATTTCCTAATCTATTAATGTAGGTACTTTTTTTTTTTTTTATTCCTATAGAATATTTGTTGTTGTTCAGTAGCTAAGTTGTGTCCTACTCTGTGAGGCTCCATGGACTGCAGCACACCAGGCGTCTCTGTCCACTATCTCCCAGTGTTTGCTCAAATTCATGTCCTTGAGATGGTGATGCTATCTAACCACCTCATGCTCTGCCACTGTCCCCTTCTCCTCTTACCTTCAATATTTCCCAGCATCAGGGTCCTTTCCAATGAGTTGGCTCTTTGCATCAGGTGGTCAAACTATTGGAGTTTCAGCTTCAGCATCAGCCCTTCCAACGAATATTCAGGGTTGATTTCCTTTAGGATTGACTGGTTTGATTTCCTTGCTGTCCGAAGAACTCTCAGGAATCTTCTCTAGCAACACAATTTGAAAGTATCAATTCTTCAGTGCTCAGTCTTCTTTATGGTCCAACTCTCACATCTGTACATGACTTCTGGAAAAAAACATAGCTTTGACTATATGGACCTTTGTCGGCAAAATGATGTCTCTGCTTTTTAACACTCTGCCTAGGTTTGTCACAGGTTTTCTTCCAAGGAGCCAGCATTTTTTTTTTTTTTTTTAATTTCATGGCTGCAGTTACTGTCCACAGTGATTTTGGAGCCCAAGAAAATAAAATTTGCCACTGCTTTCAATTTCCCCTCTTCTATTTGCCAAGAGGTGATGGGACCGGATACCATGATGTTAGTTTTTTTGTAATATTGAGCTTCAACCAGCTTTTTCACTCTCCTTTCACCCTCATTGAAAGGCTTTTTAATTCCTCTTCACTTTCTGTCTTTAGAGTGGTAATATGTGCATATTTGAGGTTGCATATTTCTCCTGACAATCTTAATTCCAGCTTGTGATTCATCTAGCCAGGCATTTAGCATCATGTCCTCTGCAAAACGTATGAGTTAAGTAACCAGGGTGACAAAATGCAGGCTTGTACTCCTTTCCCAGTTTGGATCATTTGTTCTATGTCTGGTTCTAATTGTTGCTTCTTGACCTGCATACAGGTTTCTCAGGAGACAGGTTAAGGTGGCCTGGTATTCCCATCACTTCAAGAATTTTCCAGTTTGTGGTGATCTATACAATCAAAGACTTTAGTGTAGTCAGTGAAGCAGAAGTAGATTTTTTCTGGAATTCCCTTTCTTTCTCCATGATCCCAGGAATGTTGGCAACCAACAGGTTACCTCTACTCAAAGAGTCACCTTTTCTGACTTGTCAAACAAATAAGGAACTCACTGGTGGAAAGCCCAAGCCAAAGTGTATTTTGTGTTAGAGTATATTCTTAAGCTACTCTACATTAAGACAACTCTAAATCGCTGTTCTTAATTGTTAAGCATATTCTATTTCATTTCCTTCATTCTCATGAATGAAAACTGGGAAACTTTGGTATAAAAATATCTCTCCTTGAAAAGTAATTATGTTGAAATCATAAGCTTGTAAATGCTTGCCAAGTCCCTTAATTTTACGTGAAATTTGGTAAAGGTATACTTTCAAATTAAAGATGATTTTGGAGATAGGATTTATACTTAAATGATTAAAGTTTAGTTATATGGATGCATGAACACCATTTTTATTTCAGATTCTTTTATTGAGTGAATATAAAAATTATAAATTGAACAATGATATCTGTATCAAATACATAAGACACTGAAATCTTTCCTCACTCTCCTGAATTATTTTTATTTATATATTTTTTTCTATTTTTTACTTCCTTGGGAATAATACTATATATTGAATATGTATTTATTTATTTTGCTTTTGAGTATTTGAATGAACACATGAATACAAACTTTTTAAGAGGTGTAATAAATATTATACCCATTATGAATAACTGCATACATTGAGTGAGTTTTAAAAATAAGAAGTTATTTTTGCTTTGAAATTGAACTACTGATTTAAGATGTCTAGAAAATAAGACTCAGAATCAACAATTACTCTTATTCTAGCATCTTCTTCTAAGTAAAGTCTAATACATTTTTTTTAAAATCTGCACAGCAGAGCAGATGCTGTAGCCAATCTGCAGCCCTGATAAGAACATAACTTTTCAGTTAAAATCGGGAAAATGATGATAACCACTGATGTAAATTTATGTGCTTCAGAAGGCTGGATATTCCGACTGGAAAATATTTATTTATACAGCCTTATTTCCTTAAAATTGGGTCCTCATCAACTTTATTTTAAGTATTTTCCTAATTTAAAACATCATAATTGCATCATGTAAATTATAATATGAAAATGTGCACTATCCAAAAGGAAGAAACTATATTACTGCCCTGCAACTATTAAAACAGTAGCTGAACTGAATATTTTCCAAAAAATATTTCTGATCAAAGAAGATCAAATAAGAAGTCACTCTTAAACACATAGTTTATTTTTAAATTCTGGAAGGTAAAAGATAATTTACACTAATCCCATTATTTAATTAGCAGATATACAAAGCTAACACTTAAATGAATAGATGCAATTTTAAAAAATATTTATTCAAGAATTATTTCTGACCATGTTGGGTCTTTGTTGCTGCACAGGCTTTTCTGTAGTTGTGGCAAGCGGAGTTTACTCTCTAGTTGCAGTGTGTAGGGTTTTCATTGCAGTGATTTCTCTTATTGGAGATCACAAGCTCTAGGGCACCTGGCTCACTGGCTGTGGCTCCTGGAATCTAGAGCACAGGCTCAGTAGTTTTGGCACAGGGGCTTGGGGCTTACTTGCTCCTTAGTACAAAGTCTTTCCAAATCAGTGATTGAACCTGTTTCTCCTGCATTGGCAGGCAGAATTTTCCCCAAATAAGTTACCAGGGAAGCCCTATTTTTTAAGGTTAAATGGCAAAGATGTTTATCACTTGAATCTTTTAAGATATCAATGAAACTATGAATTACAACAAATTGATTATAAACTTACTAAAAATTATGTCCAAGGGAATTTATTAAAATCAGAACTGAAACTCTACATTCACTAGTATGATTTAAATAGGAAATACTAACAGTTGTATAATGCATTTTCCAAGTTATAATTAACAAGCCTTCGCTTTTGCTTCACTATGAAATAATGATCAAGATATAAATTAGCATAAAATTTAATTTCCTCTTTACTTCTTTGACATGGAAGTAGATTCTTTGCCTTCTGACTGTGCATGTTCATTTTATTTTGTCAATGTGATTTTAGTCTGACCTTAGAAATATAGTATCTTTTCAAGTGTCCGCATGAGATTTATCCGTTTTCACAAAGAGGGTATAAATTGGCAGAGAATAACTTGTTCAAATGTTCATAGGATGCATCTAACAATAAGGAACTATTTCTGTAAAAACATTGCTTAAACTAGCTTACTCCACAACCATCAGAGGAAATTTCCTGCAAAATTTATTTCTTATCAAACATAAAAAACATAATAACCTGTTCAATCTGCTATGAATCTTTTTAAATTGTCATAGTAGCCAAATCCACATTTAGGAATTCTGAACTGGAATCATTTCCCCTATAATTTTCGTTTGCCAGTTATTGATATACTGTGCTTTTGTGACATGATCTGGTTTGATTCAACTATAATTAATGATACTTTTTTACCTTCTAAAAGATGAAAAATATACACTTTGGATCTAATTACTATAAAATCAATTTTGATGTCTATAGGCCCCTGACTACTCTCTTTTGGATTACCTGAATTTATAATCATATTGATGCAGTTGCGTGTAGTTTATAACAGCTTTCATGACAGTTTGTCTTTCTTTGGTTTGTGTCACATTTGTTCTACAGCAAAGGCAAAATTTTGTTCAAAGATATTTAGCTTATAATCATATCAATCTAAAGGCATTTGTGTTTCTTTTCATAAAGTAATGTCATTTAAAAAGCTATCTCATAGTTTGGAGATATTCTATATATTGTTTAAAAAATACCTCTTTCTTTAGAGAACAGAATCAAGAAACAAATCTATGATGTAGCAGGTGGTTATCTGACTAACACCCATGGAGACTCTGACTGTGATTTGAAAAAATCCCTTCTACCACAAATCCCAACGAACAGGTTACCTTGACAACAGGTAATTTAAAATAACATCAGCAATTCTAAAATGCTCTTTAACTTTTATAAAAGAGTAATTATTTGGGAAATACAAATACTATTTAAGATATTATTTTTAAATTTTATTTATTTTTTTTGTTTTAACTTTTTTTTAATTTTTATTTTTACTTTATTTTTCTTTACAATACTGTATTGGTTTTGCCATACATTGACATGAATCCACCACGGGTGTACATGCATTCCCAAACATGAACCCCCCTCCCTCCTCCCTCCCCATAACATCTCTCTGGGTCATCCCCGTGCACCTGCCCCAAGCATGCTGTATCCTGTATCGGACATAGACTGGTGATCCGTTTCTTACCTGATAGTATACATGTTTCAAGCCATTATCCCAAATCATCCCACCCTCTCCCTCTCCCTCTGAGTCCAAAAGTCTGCTCTACACATCTGTGTCTCTTTTGCTGTCTTGCATACAGGGTCATCATTGCCATCTTTCAAATTCCATATATATATGTTAGTATACTGTATTGATGTTTTTCTTTCTGGCTTACTTTACTCTGTATAACCAGCTTCAGTTTCATCCATCTCATTAGAACTGATTCAAATGTATTCTTTTTAACAGCTGAGTAATACTCCATTGTGTATATGTACCACAGCTTTCTTATCCATTCATCTGCTGATGGACATCTAGGTTGCTTCCATGTCCTGGCTATTATAAACAGTGCTGCGATGAACATTGGGGTACATGTGTCTCTTTCAATTCTGGTTTCCTCGGTGTGTATGCCCAGCAACAGGATTGCTGGGTCATAAGGCAGTTCTATTTGCAATTTTTTAAGAAATCTCCACACTGTTCTCCATAGTGGCTGTACTAGTTTGCATTCCCACCAACAGTGTAGGAGGGTTCCCTTTTCTCCACACCCTCTCCAGCATTTATTGCTTGTAGACTTTTGGATCGCAGACATTCTGACTGGTGTGAAGTGGTACCTCATTGTGGTTTTGGTTTGCATTTCTCTGATAATAAGTGATGTTGAGCATCTTTTCATGTGTTTGTTAGCCATCCATGTCTTCTTTGGAGAAATGTCTATTTAGTTCTTTGGGCCATTTTTTGATTGGGTCGTTTATTTTTCTGGAATTGAGCTGCATAAGTTACCTGAATGTTTTTGAGATTAGTTGTTTGTCAGTTGCTTCATTTGCTATTATTTTCTCCCATTCAGAAGGCAAATTCTCCAGCAACACAGGAACACACCCCTGAGCTTCAATATACAGGCAGCTCAAAGTTACTCCAAAACCATTGATGTCTCATAACCCATTACTGGTCACCCCATTGCACTCCAAAGAGAAGAAACCCAGCTCCACCCACCAGAACTCCAACACAAGCCTCCCTAACCAGGAAACCTTGACAAGCCACTGATACAACCCCACCCACAGTGAGGAAGCTACATAATAAATTTATTTTTATTTGGAGGTAATTGCTTTGAACATTATGTTGGTTTCTGTCATGAATCAACGTGAAGCAGCCATAGGTATACATATATCCCTTCCCTCTTGAACCTCCTTCCCACCTCCCACCCCATCCCACCCTTCTACATTGTCACAGAGCACCAGGTTTGAGTTTCCTGCATATATAGCAAATTGTCCCTGGCTATCTATATTGTATATGGTTTAAAAACTTTTTCTTTGTTCTTTGTGTCATTAATTTCAATTGATAACATTTCTGGTTTGACAAAAATATGTAATTATGTACTGAAAATGTTAGCAATGATTAATAATGCTTCTTTAAGCCTATGCAGCATGTTGATTTCTCTAGAGTACTTTCTCATACTGCAATTAATGATTTTTCTGTATTATTGGCAGATCTACATATATAATTATGCTCATTTACCAGATGAAGTTTCAGAACCTCAAATAAGTTAAGAGACCTTGCCAAGATTTCCATGTGAGCAATTAAGTAAGCTGAAACAAAATATTCTAAATCATATATTTTTCTCCATTGACACCTATAGAAGTAATGTGAGGTGTTTGAAAAAATAAATAAATAAAATGGAAAATGCAAAAGGTAGAAATGATATAAAAAGTATGCATGGCACATGGAAGGCCTCATGATTTGTTTACTGAATACATTGATCTTACATATTCCACTTATCCTACAAAGTTTCCTACTCTCTAGACCCATAGACTCTGCTCTTTCTTTTCTCCAATTTTGGCAGAAGCTATTTCTCTTCTCTGATAGGTACTTTTCCCTTTTGGTGTGTGTGTGTTAATCACTCAAGCATGTCTGACTCGTCATTACCCCTGGCTCATGATGAGTAGCCCACCAGACTCCTCTGTTCATGGAATTCACCAGGCAAGAATACTGGAGTGGGTACCCTTTTCCTTCTCCAGTGGATCTTCCTGATCCAAGGATCAAAGCCAGGTCTCCAACATTGCAGGCAGATTCTTTACCATCTTAGCCATGAGGGAAGCCCCTTTCCTCTTTTAAACTTTTCTAAATTACTCCTGTTCATTAAAACTCGTGTTGCATGTCAATGGAAATTGTATTATTGCCTTTTCTCAGTTTGGGGTCATTGCCCTTCTCCTGGGTTTGTTTTTTTTTTTTTTTTACTTTTTATTTTTACTTTATTTTGCTTTACAATACTGTATTGGTTTTGCCGTACATTGACATGAATCAGCCACGGGTGTACATGAGTTCCCAATCCTGAACCGCCCTCCCACCTCCCACCCCATATCGTCTCTCTGGATCATCCCCATGCACCAGCCCCAAGCGTCCTGTATCCTGTATCAAACATAGACTGGCGATTCATTGCTTACCTGATAGTATACATGTTTCAATGCCATTCTCCCAAATCATCCCACCCTCTTCCTCTCTCACAGAGTCTAAAAGTCTGTTCTATACATCTGTGTCTCTTTGCTGTCTCACATTGAGGGTTATCATTACCATCTTTCTAAATTCCATCTCCTGCTTTCTTATGGCAGCTGAAATATATCTTGATTTTGCTGCCAAGCAAAAGTCACAAGACTGGTGATCTTGCCAACTTGAATGCATCTCTCACTTGCTAATAATTTGATAACAAGATCTGTGTTTAAAGAGCACTTCTTAATATATTTCCAGGTCTTACTTGGTACATTAACAGGTCATAGCTTATTCAGAATGACAGAGTTACTGAAAATTACACAGGAACTCATATATTGTGTTGTTGTTCAGTTGCTCAGTCATGTCCAACTCCTTGAAACCCCATGAACAGCAGCACGCCAGGCTTCCCTGTCCTTCATCATCTCCCTGAGCTTGATCAAATTCAGGTTCAGAGTGACTGATGCCATCCAAACATCTCATCCTCTGTCATCCCCTTCTCCTCATGCCTTCAATCTTTCCCAACATCATGGTCTTTTCTAATGATTTGAGCTTTCTGGGTAGTTCAGCTGATAAAGAATCATCTTGCAATGCAGAAGACCCCATTTTGATTCCGCTTCAGGAAGACCTTCTGCAGATGGGATAGGCTACCCAATCCAGAATTCTTGGACTTCCCTGGTGGCTCAGATAGTAAAGAATATGCCTGCAATGCAGGAGACCTGGGCTCAATGCCTGGGTTGGGAAGATCCCACGGACAGAGGAACCTGGTTTGCTACAGTTCCTGGGGTCACAAAGAGTTTTACTTATATACATTGATGTTTTTATTAGGATACTACCTTTGACTGTAAATAACTTGAAAGTTTAAAGGATATTCTATTGGTTTATATTTCCCCTCCTGAAGTCCTATATCAATCAAAGTTTAGGCATCTTAGTAAAATAAAGATAAAATATACCTTGTATTTTGAAATTACACATTATAATTCCATTTGTTTTTCTCTTAATCCTTATAAAAATTCTAGACCTTAAAGTTATTATGCTTAGATTCCTTGCAAAAAGAAAAGAAACATGGGGCCACCAATTAGATTTGAACATCATATAAAAAGTTTACATAATTGTTTTGTGCTTAATTATACATAATTTGTGTTACGACATATATGTGTTTTTATTTTTTTATGCATTTAGGTATATTAAATTAGGTATATTAGGTATATTAATATTAGGTATATTAATATTAAAAGTGTTTTTCATATAATGCAGTTTGGTGTTGCAGTTTTTTCTTAGTATGAGACTTAAATGGGTTATTTATACTGTTTATAATTAATTCAGTTACTAATGTATTTAGGTTTAAGTCTATTATATTTTTATTTTTATGTTAGTCCTATCTGATCTTTATGCCACTTCTAATATATATTTTTAAAATTTTTATTTGAATAAATATAATAAAAAATGTTTTAGTAAATCTGCTTTTTCCTCTCTCTTGCTTTATTAGGTGTAACTCTTTACTTTGTTATTTCAGTGATTGTTTAAGGGTTTGAAGTATGTATTTTACCTTGTCACAATGCACCTTTAATTGGTATTATATGATTTCCCATATAATATACGTAGTTCAATTTTTCCCCTTTATTCCTGATGAAACTATTATCTTATGTTTTACCTATGTATACATATATTTTCATTATTTTATTTTTATTTCAACAACTAATTATTTTTAAAAAGATTTAATAAGAAAATATTATATATATAATGATACATACATGTATGTTCATTATTTATCATTTTGAATATTCTATACTCTTCAATATAGATCTGTATTCTCATAAATAAAAAGTTCTGTTTTTTCCATACTCATTTTGAGATGCCTCATATATAATCAATTAGGCCAGTTAGGTATGTAACAGGAAGAGGCTCTGATTGAAATTATTGTTTCATGAGTAACAGAGCTACAGTTTATTCTGTATAACCAGAATAGGACACATGATTTCAGATCTTTGAACTATTTGAATAAAATAAGAAATGCTAAGAACTAGGCATTTATGTGCATGAAAATAAATGTTATGGTCATAATTCACTTTATATATAATAATAACCATTTATATTTATATTTGTAAACGTTAGGCTGGTCATTTAGTTCTATCTAAAATTCTATAAAAGGATAAAGAGAGAAAAATGGAATTCCAAATGATTCTTCATATGCTAAATATGACTTGTTATAAGTGATAATTGATGCTGGAAGTAACTCAATCTTCTCAGAAACCTTAAAGATGAATTTAATCCTTGAACTAAATTTTGGTGTAAATTTAAGATAAAGAAATGAATGGTACACCACCATAGAAAACAGATAACCAGTGGGGATTTGCTTTATGACACAGGGAGCTCAAATCCAGAGTTCTGTGACAGCACGAAGGGGTGGGATGGGGTGGAAGGTGGGAGAAATGTTTAAGAATGAGGGGACATATGTATACTTATGTATGATTCATGTTGCTCTATGGCAGAAACCAACACAATATTATATTTCAGTTATCCTTCAATTAAAAATAAATTTTAAATATATATGAAACTTGTTCACAAATGTAAAAAAAAAGAAATCAGTGGTCTCACAACAATATACTGGAATTACTTGTTTTGTATTTTTAAATTTATTTCTATGAGTTTTTGTAATAGTTTTAACTAGTGAATTAATGTATTTGCTAGTTATTGGTTTTAGGGTTTTGAGGGTACAAATATACACATTTTACAATATAAATTAAAAAAAGGGAAATTTAAACAGTTTTCATAAGCTTTAAAAAATTTACTTTATTTTTTCAACTCAATGATCACATTCTCTTTTCCTTGCACATAAAATTGAGTAAATAAACAGTAGATGGAAGAATAGACAAAGTATAGTTTCTGTTGCATACAAAAGTCAAAACCAGGCAAAACTATTCTATGTTGCTAAAAGTCAAAACAACATTTAGCCTTACCTGGGAAGTGAGAAGTAGGTAAATTGTGGAAGAGAACAGAAGAAAAGATTTATGAACCCTGGTAATGTTCTGTTTGTTGATTTGTATACTGGAAAGGTGTGTTTAATTCGTGAAAAAAAAATCACTAATAATGCATCAGTTAGTCAGTTCAGTCGCTCAGTCGTGTCTGACTCTTTGCGACCCCATGAATCACAGCACACCAGGCATCCCTGTCCATCACTAACTCACGGAGTTCACTCAGACTCATGTCCATCGAGTCAGTGATACCATACAGCCATCTCATCCTCTGTCATCCCCTTCTCCTCCTGCCCCCAATCCCTCCCAGTATCAGAGTCTTTTCCAATGAGTCAGCTCTTTGCCTGAGGTGGCCAAAGTACTGGAGTTTCAGCTTTAGAATCATTCCTTCCAAAAAATCCCAGGGCTCGTTTACAAATATATGTCACACACTGTGACAGTTAATTTCATGCCAACTTAACAGGATCGCAAGATAAACAGATATGTGATTAAACATCACTCTTGTATGTGTTTTAAGGATGTTTATGAATGAAATTAGTATTTGAATCAGCAGACTCATGAAGCATTTTGCCATCTGAAAGTGGGAGAGCATCACCCAATCTAAACCAAGGGCCTGAACAACAATGAAACAAAACAAAAACAAGAAAACAAAAGTTGAGAAAGGAAAAATTTCCTTTCTACCCAGTTGCTTGCAGTGTGGAAAAAAGAAAATCCTCTTTTCCCCTTACATATTCATATCTAGGCTAGAATTTATATAATCAGTATCTCTAGTTCTCAGGCCTTAAGACTTAGACTGAATTACACCACTGACTTTCCTATGATTCCAACTTTCAGACAGCAGATGGTAAAATTTCTCAGCCTTCCTAACTGCATGAGCTTTTTCTTAATATAACCCTCTTTATATTTATATATATTTTCCAAGTGATCCTTTTTTCCTACAAAATTGAAATACATAAATACAAGTTTAAATTATTCTTAATCAAAATACTGAGAAGCTGTATAAGATGTGGGCTTCCCAGGTAGCACTCAATTCAGTCCAGTCTCTCAATAGTGTCTGACTCTTTGCGACCCCATGGAGTGCAGCACGCCAGGCTTCCCTGCCCATCACCAACTCCTGGAGCTTGATTAAACTCCTATCCATTGAGTGAGTGATGCCACCAACCATCTCATTCTCTGTCACCCCCCTTCTCCTTTCTACCTTCAATTTTCCCAGCATCAGGGGCTTTTCCAATGAGTCAGTCCTTTGCATCAAGCAGCCAGAGTATTGGAACGTCATTTTCAGCATCACTTCTTTCAAAGAATGTTCAGGACTGATTTCCTTTAGGATTGACTGGTTCACTCTCCTTAAATCCAAGGGACTCTTTAAGAGTCTTCTCCAATACCATGGTTAAAAAGCATCAATTCTTTGGCGCTCAGCTTACTTTACTTTTTTTTTTTTTTTTTAATTTTTATTTTTACTTTATTTTACTTTACAATACTGTATTGGTTTTGCCATACATTGACATGAATCCACCACGGGTGTACATGCGATCCCAAACATGAACCCCCCTCCCACCTCCCTCCCCACAGCATCCCTCTGGGTCATCCCCGTGCACCAGCCGCAAGCATGCTGTATCCTGCGTCGGACATAGACTGGCGATTCAGCTTACTTTATAGTCTAACTCTTGCATCCATACTTGCCTACTGGAAAAGCAATAGCTTTGGATAGATGGAATGGATGTGAGAGTTGGACTGTGAAGAAACCTGAGCACCAAAGAACCGATGCTTTGGAACTGTGGTGTTGAAGAAGACTCTTGAGAGTCCCTTGGACTGCAAGGAGATTCAACCAGTCGGTCTTAAAAGAGATCAGTCCTGGGCATTCATTGAAAGGACTGATACTGAAGCTGAAACTCCAATACTTTGGCCACCTGATGTGAAGAGGTGACTTATTGGAAAAGACCCTGATGCTGGGAAAGACTGAGGGCAGGAGAAGAAGGAGCTGACAGAGGATGAGATGCGATATGAGTTTGGGAAAACTCAGGGAGTTGGTGACGATAGGGAGGCCTGGTGTGCTGTGGTTCATGGGGTCGCAAAGAGTCGGTGACACCTGAGACTTAACTGAACTGAACTGACTAGATGGACATTTGTTGTCAAAGTAATGTCTCTGCTTCTTAATATGCTGTCTAGGTTTTCCATAGATTTTCTTACAAGGAGCAAGCGTCTCTTAATTTCATGGCTGCAGTCAACATCTGCAGTGATTTTGGAGACTAAGAAAATAACGTCTGTCACTATTGTCATTGTTTCCCCATCTATTTGCCATGAAGTGATGGGACCAAATATCAAGATCTTAGTTTATTGAATGTTGAGTTCTAAGACAACTTTTTGAGTCTCCTTTATCACCTTCATGAAGAATCTCTTTAGTTCCTCTTCACTTGCTGCCATAAGGATAGTGTCATCTGCATATCTGAACTTATTGATATTTCAACCGGCAATCATGACTCCAGTTCTGCTTCATCCAGCATGTGATTTCACATGATATACTCTACATAGAAGTTAAATAACCAGGGTGACAATATACAGCCTTGCCATACTTTTTCCCCAATTTGGAAGCAATCTGTTGTTCGATGTCTGGTTCTAACTGTTTCTTCCTGAACTGCAGATAGGTTTCTTAAGAGGCAGGTAAGGTCATCTAGTATGCTCATCTTTTTCAGAATTTTCCACAGTTTATTGTGATCCACACAGTCAAAGGCTTTGGCATAGTAGATATTTTTTCTGGAACACTCTTGCTTTTTAAATGATCCAATGGATGTTGGCAATTTGACTTCTGGTTCCTCTGCCATTTCTAAAACCAGCTTGAACATCTGGAAGTTCAAGGGTCACCAAATATTGAAGCCTGTGTTAGAGAATTTTGAGCACTACTTTGCTAGCATGTAAGGTGAGTGCAACTGCGTGGTAGTTTGAGCATTCTTTGGTATTGTCTTCCTTTGGGATTGGAATGAAAACTGACCTTTTCCACTCCTGTGGCCACTGCTGCGTTTTCCAAATTTGTTGGCATATTGAGTGCATCACGTTCACAGCAATATCTTTTAGGATTTGAAATAGCTCAACTGGAATTCCATCACCTCCACTAGTTTTATGCATAGTGATTCTTCCTAAGGCCCACTCAACTTCACACTCCAGAATGTCTGGCTCTAGGTGAGTGATCATAACATCATAATTATATGGGTGGTGAAGATCTTTTTTCTATGGTTCTTCTGTGTGTTCTTGCCACATCTTAGGCCCATACCATTTCTCTCCTTTATTGTGCCCATCTTTGCATGAAATATTCCCTTGGTATCTCTAATTTTCTTAAATAAATCTCTAATCTTTCCCATTCTATTGTTTTCCTCTATTTCTTTGCACTGAACAGTGAGGAAGGCTTTCTTATCTCTCCTTTCTATTCATTGGAAGTCTGCATTCAAATGGGTATATCTTTCCTTTTCTCCCTTGCCTTTCAGTTCTCCTCTATTCACAGGTATTTGTAAGGCCTTCTCAGAAAACCATTTTGCCTTTTTGCATTTCTTTTTCTTGGGGAGGGTCTTGATCCCTGCCTCCTGTACAATGCCATGAACCTTAGTCCATAGTTCTTCAGGCACTCTATCAGATCTAATCCCTGGAATCTTTTTCTCACTTCCTCTTTATAATCATAAGGGATTTGATTTAAGTCGTACCTGAATGATCTAGTGATTTGCCTACCTTCTTCAATTTAAATCTGACTTTGGCAATAAGAAGTTCATGATCTGAGCCACAGTCAACTCCCAGTCTTGTTTTTCAGACTGTATAGAGCTTTTCCATCTTTGGCTGCAAAGAATACAATCAATCCAATCTTGGTATTGACCATCTGGTGATGTCCACGTGTATAATCTTCTCTTGCATTGTTGGAAGAGGGTGTTTGCTATGACCAGTGTGTTCTCTTCACAAAACTCTTTTAGCCTTTCTGCTGCTTCATTTTATACTCCAAGGGTTACTCCAGGTATCTCTTGATTTCCTACTTTTGCATTCCAGTCCCCTATAATGAAAAGGATATCTTTTATAGGTGTTAGTTCTAGAATGCTGGTAGGTCTTCATAGAACAATTGAACTTCAGCTCTTCAGCTTTAATGGTCAGGGCATAAACTTGAATTACTGTTATATTGAATGGTTTACCTTGGAAATAAATGGGGATCATTTTGCCATTTTTGAGATTGCATCCAAGTACTGCATTTCAGACTCTTCTGTTGACTATGAGAGCTACTCCATTTTTTCTAAGGTGTTCTTGCCACAGTTATAGATATAATGATCATCTGAATTAAATTTGTCCATTCTGGTCCATCTAAATTCACTGATTCCTAAAATGTTGATGTTTACTCTTGCCATCTCCTCTTTGACCACTTCCAACTTACCTTGATTTGTAGACTGAACATTTCAGCTTCCTAAGCAATGTTGCTGTTTATAGCATCGGACTTTACTTCTATCACCAGTCACATCCAAAACTTGGTGTTGTTTGTACTTTGGCTCAGCTTCTTCATTCTTTCTGGAGTTATTTCTCCACTCTTTTCCAGGAGGTTATTGGACACTCCACATTTAAGGTCAGGAGAGGCGGCCCTGAGGAGATACCCCTCATCAAAGGTAAGGAGCAGTGGCTGTGCTTTGCTGGAGCATCCGTGAAGACATACCCTATGTCCAAAGTAAGAAAAAATCAAATAAGACAGTAGATGTTACAAGAGGGCATCAGAGGGCAGACATACTGAAACAATAATCACAGAAAACTAGCCAATCTGATCACATCCTTGTCTAACTCAATGAAACTAAGCCATGCCAGGTGGGGCCACCCAAGATGGGAGAGTCATGGTAGAGAGGTCTGATAGAATGTGGTCCACAGGAGAAAATAATGTCAAACAACTTCAGTATTCTTGCCTTGAGAACCTCACGAACAGTATGAAAAGCCAAAATGATAGGATACTGAAAGGGGAACTCCCTGGGTTGGTAGGTACCCAATAATTACTGGAGATCAGTGGAGAAATAACTCCAGAAAGAATGAAGGGATGGAGCCAAAGCAAAAACAATGCCCAGTTGTGGGTGGGACCGGTGATAGAAGCAAGGTCTGATGCTGTAGAAAGTGATATTGCATAGGAACCTGGAATGTCAGGTCCATGAATCAAGGCAAATTGGAAGTGGTCAAACAGGGATGCCAAAAGGGAACATCAACATTCTAGGAATCAGCAAACTAAAATGGACTGGAAAGGGTGAATTTAACTCATAGATGACCATTATATCTACTACTGTGGGCAGGAATCCCTTAGAAGAAATGGAGTAGCCATCATGGTCAACAAAAGTGTCTGAAATGCAGTACTTGGATGCAATCTCAAAAATGACAGGATGATCTCTATTCATTTCCAAGGCAAACCATTCAATGTCACAGTAATCCAAGCCTATGCCCCAACCAGTAATGCTGAAGAAGCTGAAGTTGAAAGGTTTTATGAAGACCTACAAGACCTTTTATAACTAACACCTAAAAAAGAGTCTACACATGGACATCACCAGGTGGTCAACACCGAAATCAGATTGATTATATTCTTTGCAGCCAAAAATGGAGAAGCACTATACAATCAGCAAAAACAAGACTGGGAGCTGACTGTGGCTCAGATCATGAACTCCTTAAGGCCAAATTCAGACTTCAATTGAAGAAAGTGGGGAAAACCACTAGACCATTCAGTTATGACCTAAATCAAACCCTTTATGATTATACGGTAGAAGTGACAAATAGAGTTAAGGGACTAGATCTGATAGACAGAGTGCCTGATGAACTATGGACAGAAGTTCATGACATTGTACAGGAGACAGAGATCAAGACCATTTCCATGGAAAAGAAATGCAAAAAAGCAAAGTGGCTGTCTGGGGAGGCTTTACAAATAGCTGAAAAAGAAGAGAAGTGAAAAGCAAAGGAGAAAAGGAAAGATACAAGCATCTGAATGCAGAGTTCCAAGGAATAGCAAGGAGAGAAAAAAAGCCTTCCTCAGTGATCAATGCAAAGAAATAGAGGAAAAACAACAGAATGGGAAAGACTAGATGTCTATTCAAGAAAATTAGAGATAGCAAGGGAACATTTCATGCAAAGATGGGCTCGATAAAGGACAGAAATGGTATGGACCTAACAGAAGCAGAAGATATTAAGAAGAGGTGGCAAGAATACACGGAAGAACTATACAAATAAGAGCTTCATGACCCAGATAATCATGATGGTGTGATCACTCACCTAGAGCCAGACATGCTGGAATGTGAAGTCAAGTGAGCCTTAGGAAGCATCACTATGAACAAAGCTAGTGGAGGTAATGGAATTCCAGTTGAGCTATTGCAAATCTTGAAAGATGATGCTGTGAAAGTGTTGCACTTGATATGCCAGCAAATTTGGAAAACTCAGCAGTGGCCACAGAACTGGAAAAGATCAGTTTTCATTCAAATGCCAAAGAAAGGCAATGCCAAAGAATGCTCCAACTACTGCACAATTGCACTCATCTCACAGACTGGTAAAGTAGGGCTCAAAATTCTCCAAGCCAAGATTCAGCAGTATGTAAACCATGAACTTCCAGGTGGTCAAGCTGGTTTTAGAAAAGACATAGAAACCAGAGATCAAATTGCCAACATCCTCTGGATCATGGACAAAGCAAGAGAGTTCCAGAAAAACACCTATTTCTGCTTTATTGACTATGCCAAATCCTTTGACTGTGTGGATCACAATAAACTGTGGAAAATTCTTCAAGAGATGGGAATACCAGACTACCTGATCTGCCTCTTGAGAAACCTGTATTCAGGTCAGGAAGCAACAGTTAGAACTGGACATGGAACAACAGACTGGTTCCAAATAGGAAAAGGAGTCCGTCAAGGCTGTGCATTGTCATCCTGCTTATTTAACTTATATGCAGAGTACATCATGAGAAAAGCTGGACTGGAAGAAGCATAAGCTGGAATCAAGACTCCCTGGAGAAATATTAATAACCTCAGATATGCAGATGACACCAGCCTTATGACAGAAATTGAAGAGGAACAAAAAAGCCTCTTAATGAAATTGAAAGAGGAGAGTGAGAAAGTTGGATTAAAGCTCAACATTCAAAAAACTATGATCATGGTATCTGGTCCCATCATTTCATGGGAAATAGATGAGGAAACAGTGGAAACAGTGGCTGACTTTCTTTTTTGCACTCCAAAATCACTGCAGATGGTGATTGTAGCCATGAAATTAAAAGACACTTACTCATTGGAAGGAAAGTTATGACCAACCTAGATAGCATATTGAAAAGCAGAGATATTACTTTGCCAACAAATGTCTGTCTTGTCAAGGCTATGGTTTTTCCAGTGGTCATGTATGGATGTGAGAGTTGGATTGTGAAGAAAGCTCAGAACCAAAGAATTGATGCTTCTGAACTGTGGTGTTGGAAAAGATTCTTGAGAGTCCTTTGGACTGCAAGGAGATCCAACCAGTCCATCCTTTAAGAGACCAGTCCTTGTTGTTCATTAGAAGGATTAAAGCTGAAACTCCAATACTTTGGCCACCTCATGTGAAGAGTTGACTCATTGGAAAATACCCTAATGCTCGGAAGGATTGAGGGCAGAAGGAGAAGGGGATGACAGAGGATGAGATGGCTGGAGGGCATACCGGCTCAATGGACATGAGTTTGAGTGAACTCCAGGAGTTGGTGATGGACAGGGAGGCCTGGTGTCCTGCAATTCACGGGGTCGCAAAGAGTCAGACATGACTGAGCAACTGAACTGAACTTACCTGACTGACCTGGGGAGTTCATCTTTCAGTGTCTTATTATTTTTGCCTTTACATATTGTTCATGGCGTTTTCAAGGCAAGAGTATTGAAGTGGTTTGCCATTCCCTTCTCCAGTGGGCCACATTTTGTCAGAACCTTCCATTAGCCGCCCATTTTGGTTGACCTTACATGGCATGGCTCTTATTTTCATTTAATTAGACATGGCTGTGATCCAAGTGATAGTTTTGTTAGTTTTCTGTAAATGTGGTTTCCCATATTTTTTTTTCTTTTTACTGAACATATATGTATGTATAGATAACTTTTTTATTAAATTTAATATTATATCAATAAATCTTGTTTTCTTTTTATGTAAACTAAAAATGCTTGTTAATCATGATAATAACAATTCTCTCTACAGTCTAAATTAGCTCCTTAAATACAAAGTAAATTTTTAATTTTAGCAGTAAGCTTCCTCTAATTACAAAATTTAAAAGAACAAAGTAATATTAAAATAAAAATTTGTCACTTTGATCTTTATTATAGCATCTAGTATTGTCAACTTGATTATAGAGTAATTACCAGCTCAGAGAATTAAAAAAAAAAAAAATCTAAGGATGATTTTAATGAGATTCCTTCTAATTAGTTTTCAGATAAAAATCAATCTTCAATTTCACAAATTTAGCCTGGGCTGAGAAGTGGGAAAGCCATCATTTTTTCAGCATCTATAACTGCATCTAAGTAAAAATTAGTTTTAAAAAAAAAGTTCACCCTACAAAAAGGGGTTTTGAATTGTTTGGTTTTATGCATATCAAGAAAAACTAAATTGAAATTACTTATTGGAGCAAGTATGTTTTCTCTCAAGTCGCCAGTTGGATAAGAAACATTATTTTTGTTCATTAATCAATGTCTCATACACTCATAAAGTGAATATCATGTGCTTGTACCCTTAAGTAGTTGACTATTAAAAGTTTAATTTTTCATGATCACTGCCTCGCATATAAAATAAGTATATGAAAACATACTTTTTAAATTGTCAATAACTATAAAATTAACCCTTTTAATACTGTAAATATGTACAGAATATATATAAATGAAGAATACAGTGGTATGAATATTCAAAAGTGAAGTTATATCTGGCTAGGAAATCAACAAATATTAGTAAAATAAAGCTGTCTGCAAATAGTCAGACACAACTGAGCAATTGAACTGAACTGAACTGAGATGGTTCTTAAAAGAAAATTATGTAGTTTGAATGAATGGAGTTGGATAGGGAGAAGTTTTAAATGATGTGGGTGGCAGGAATAAATACATGCCATCACAGAGCATTGTAGCTGACCTCAGATAGTTTAAGTTGATTGAGGCTTGAGTCACTCGAAAAGGTGTAGTGTGAACCAAGACAGATTAGTTATGTTGAGAAAAACAATGAATTTCCTTGAATAAAACATGGTTTAGTTGCTCAGCTGTGCCCAACTCTTTGTGATCCCATAAACTGGAGCATACCAGGCCTCCCTGTCCTTCACCGTCTCCTGGAGTTTGCTCAAACTCATGTCCACTCAGTCAGTGATACCATCCAACAGTCCCATCCTCTGTCATCCCCTTCTCCCACCTTCAGTCTTGCCCAGCATCAGGATCTTTTACCATGAGTCAGTTTTTTGCATCAGGTGGCCAAAGTATTGGCCAAGAAAATATAACACAGGGGACATATAATTTTCATCTTTACTTTTACATGAAATTAATGACACCAGCAAAGATATTACTATATTGTGATAACCATAAGAAATAGGTCTAGAATTTCAAAATTTTCTTATGTGTTAGTCTATATTTGCCCTTATCAAAATATTTCAAAATCTCCTTACTCCTTATATATAAATAATACAATATTCACACTGATGCATTTAAGATTCTTCTTGCATCCCTATTAGAAACTCCCTTATTCACAAATTCAGTTTTCAAAGGAATTTATAGAGATGCTCTTGTAATTGTATGTATACTATCCCTCATGTTATATCACCATATATTTCCTTTCTCCTTCAAGTTCTTTAAAGTTTCAATGACTGAGAAATCACATATTCAAAGTCAATAAGGGCACATGTCCACACTAGAAGAATAATCTCACAAGGGTTCCATTATTTAAATATCAAGACATTTCTACTTTCTATGCAGAATTTACTGAGTCTCTTCTTACTGTGAACTTCAACCTGTATAGCTTTTGCCCATAGGTTTGTGCCAGCAATTCTATATTACATGAGGAATGATTGCCATTCCTTATGTATATGATACATACATACACAATAATTCATGATATCAAGAGAAGTATCTCACATCTCAGCATGCAAACTTATCTTCAAACTCATGAAAGTACTTTTTACTTCTACAGACCTCTGCTTTATACAATAACTCCATTTCAAACAAGAGCATCTGCTTTATATCTGCATAGATAAAAAGAAACACTTAGTGACTTTACAAAGAGAAAGATTACCAAAGGTGAACTGAAGTCTTCACATCCTGAAGAGAGAAAAAGTCATGAAGTCTTAACAGCAGTGTTAAACGTTTTCTGTCATTTTCTTTGGCTGAAAAAATAACGATGCTAATGCTGATCTTCATCAGAAAATAATGTGTCTCTACTTCTCTGAAGTACAAAACCTAAGTAAACACAAATATACATTAGAATCAAAGTGTCAAGTAGAATAGCATGTGCTTTGGTTCTAAATATGTATTTGTATTTTCCCTGGAATCCATAAGGTTTCAGTTGACAAAGTTAGTCTAAAAGTACTCAAATATTTTTTTTTTACATTTTGTCATAAATAAAACTATTTTGATGGTTATGGGAAAGTATTTTATTTCATAGTCTTACTGGGATAGGTAGAAATAAGTACTGGATTATGTCGTTTTCCTGGTAGCAATAGTTTGGTTTCCTGCTTTGATCACCAATTAAAATATTTCTGACTAATGAAAATGCACAAAATGCTTAAGCTAATCTTTCTTGCATTTAATGGAATGCAAGAATAAACGAAATGTACTTCAGTTCAGTTCAGTTAATCTGTTGTGTCCGACTCTCTGTGACCCCATGGACGGCAACATACCAGGCCTCTCTGTCCATCACCAACTCCCAGAGTTTACTCAAACTCATATCCATTGAGTTGGTGATGCCATCCAACCATCTCATCCTCTGTTGTCCCCTTCTCCTCCCGCCTTCATCTTTCCCAGAACTAGGGTCTTTTCAAATGAGTCAGTTCTTTGCATCAGGTGGCCAAAGTATTGGAGTTCCAGCTTCAGCCTCAGTCCTTCCAATGAATATTCAGGACTGATTTCCTTTAGAATTGACTAGTTTGATTTCCTTGCAGTCCAAAGGGACTCTCAAGAGTCTTCTCCAACATTATAGTTCAAAAGCATCAAGTCTTCACTGCTCAGCCCTCTTTAAGGTCCAACTCTTACATACATACACGACTACTGGAATACAGCATTAATTTTTCAATCTGTAGGATATATGGAACAAAGGCTTTTATCATCATCTGGAAAAATCTTTTCATTAAGTTGTCCATGGAGGATTGTCCATCTGAGGTTGAATTATATGCTGTATCCTCTTTCCACAGTCTTATATAATTGACTTTCAACAGTTTATAATTAAATCAAGAAAAATTTCAGCATTGCTTTTTTTGGAACTTGACAAGTTCATATATCAAGTAGGTTGTTAAAACTGCTGAGCAATGCTTTTTTCACCTTTAATTGATTCACTCTTGGCTATTCTACAACAACTCTTTCAGACTTTCTCTAATTTACTCAAAATATTCTCTTTTTGCTCTCACTTCACTAATGACCACACTCTGCACTTATTAATAAGAGAGTGTCATCAGACCAAACTATTTTTTTTTCAAATTCTCTGCTTTTAATTTTTTTTCCTCAATTGTCACAAACTGTTTTCTATTTTCTTCCACATTTAAAGTGTGATTTTCTCTACTCTGTAACGACCTCTCCCTACCTTCACTCTATTCCCATCTTCTCCTTAGCCCCATTTCATTTCTCATGCATCCTGAGTCATTCAATTTTCATGTCATCTTTTTCAACTGACAAAAAATATTAATTTGGAGATTTCATTCATAAAAATAGTTTCATTCAAATTATATTTTGCTCTCCTTTACTCTACTTGGTATTCCTCTTCAATTATTTCATGAAAATATGTTTTGATTTCAACTAGTATGTTCTCAAAAAATTATGTTAAAACTAACCAATAATATTGAAATTACTCAGTAATTATCCTGCATAAGCACTCTTCCCATTCTTAATTATTTCACCTCTTAATTACACCTTTTTTGTAAATCTGTTCTTTGACTTTTAAGACACTATGTTTAACCTGGTCTCCATCCTAGAAGAACAACCTCAAATCATGAATTCCCCAAACAATTTGATAGTGTGAATTTTTTCTGATAACTGTAACAATTTAAAGTTAAGTGGTGACATGGAAACCTAAGAGCTGGCTGTGAAGAACTAGAAAAAATACTTCATAAATTACTTTCTATTTCTAGAGGTCTGCTCCTTTGCTTTCTTAATGCTACTTTGCAACAGATTATTGGACCACTTACAAATTGCATAGACATTAGAATCAGGTGAGTTGAGCACAAATTTCTGTTCTATCGGGTGTTAACTGGACAAACTCTTTTTCCTTTGAGCACAACATAAACTCATAAAGCTGTTGTGAGTTTAAAGTAAAATAATGCTGATGATGTCAATAGATCATTGAGTTTCATAAATTCAACTTTCAACTCTTCTATTTTTTATTGAATTATAGTGGCATTTATAGATGATCTACTTGCATAGCTCTACCTCTAACCATGACAGACATCCTAAAATATCTTCTTTGAAATCTCTTCTTTATTCCTTCTGGTTTTGCCAAGAAAGTTGGTTGCTTAATTATCTGATGTTTTTCTCATCATAGTTTCAGTTTCCTTCCTGGTTGATTAAAAATTTGTGAAAATATGGTTACTTGTTTTTATGTATTTTAATATAACATCAAAATATTAATGGCATTTCTATTGATTGCAAGTTTAACCTCCCAACACAAAAAGACTTTGCCCAAAAAATAAGCAAAAATAATTTTATAAAGTGCCAAACAATCTGAACTATATTACTTAATATATATTCCTATTGTAAAAAAAGGAATGGTGATACATTAAAAATATTTGACACAATTGTGTTAATTAAAAGAAGGATAAACTTCAGTCTTCAATTTCAGGGATATGTATTAAGACTTTTAATCAGGCATAAGATGCAGTCAGAGAAGAAATTCTGTTTGAATAATTAGAGAAAGTTTCCAGGGAGTAAATTCATTGAGGTGTATCCTTGTAAATAAGCAATATGATTTTTTTCCTGCTGATTTATCTCTTAAGGTTTTAAAAACCATTTAGTTAATAAGGGCAGCATATTTTGCCTTACACAATAAAATAATTTTCTCTAGGTGTATCAAGTCAGTGGCTTCCTTATTTATAAACACTAATTTTGAAACACCTGTATGTTGATCAAGTAATTTATTATTTCTCTCTATACAATTTCTTCATCTATGGAAAGAATGAGTTGGAATAAGTCACCATATGATTTATGTCTCTGAATGAACAAAAGAATTTTCAAATTTTAGTTTAATCTACTGTTGGGAGTCAAGTGAGAAAGCATAAGAAGGTGAATACAGAAATCATGGATGGACCTTATAGTTTAGGGTAGAACAGGGATTGAACTATAAATTTACAGCAGACTACAAAAAATATTTACAGTGTCATATGGTTTATCCATTATGTTTCAGTATCATGCAAAATAAAGCAATGTCCCCAAACCAGTAAACTGAGTGGTATTGTTTATGTTGATTTTTATATAACATTAAAGCAGCTGTGTTTTGAAATATATGAATAGATGTCTTTTCAAGAGGTTCATTTTTCCATCTATTCACACTCTTCTTTAAGCCAAATAAATAGTTAATACCACCATGGAAACTTGATAATTTTATGTAAATTCTCATGAAATGGCTATGTTAGAAAAGAATATGCTATCCAGTGCTGGGCAGTGAGATGAGAGACAAAGTCTGATATTATGTGATTTGGGGGGATTAATTTTTCTTGCATTTAAAAAGGCTATTGCTATTGTTGGTTTTGATTTTAGAACTTTGTGTGTGAAGATATAGCTCATGCTCTTGCCAACACCTCATAACATTGATGAAAATTAAATAACATATGATAATGGCAGGAAAGAAATGCAGAATATACTTTGGTCTTTGATGGTAGTGCTTAGTACTAAACTAAACAGATGTGGAACTTATTATCACAGAATCTGATTTGAAGTGAGGAAATAAATGTTTATTTTTCAGAAAGGTTTTTCAGTTGTATTTTCTATTGTAAACAAAATCATCTCAACTCACTCTGGTTACTAAAACTGGAAAAGGAAGGTAAATGTAGGATACCAAAATGATCACAGAATTCAAATTAAAAAAAAAAATCTAGAATGTGAATGGAAACAAGAGTAACCACAATATCTAAGAAAGAGGAAATGGGGGGGGGCACTCCTAAGATGGTGGAGGAATAGGATGGGGAGACCACTTTCTCCCTCACAAATTCCTCAAAAGAACATTTCAATGCCGAGCAAACTCCACAAAACAACTTCTGAATGCTGGCAGAGGACATCAGGCACCCAGAAAAGCAGATCATAGTCTTCAAAAACAGGTAGGAAAAAATATAAAAGACAAAAAAAGAGGCAAAGGAGGTGGGGAGGGAGCTCTGTCCCGGGAAGGGAATTTTAAGAGAGGTTTCCAAACACCAGGAAATACTCTCCCTGCCGAGTCTGTGGTGAGCCTTGGAAGCACAGAGGGCAACAGAACAGAAAGGAAAAATAAATAAATAATTAAAACCAACAGATTACAAGCCCAACAGTAACTCCCCCAGTGGAAAAGCAGCACAGATGCCTGCATCCACCACTACCAAGTGGGGGCAGGGCAGGGAGGCGTGGGAAGTGTGGGCTGCAGTGCTTTGTAAGAATCGGGCAGGAATGCCCGGCACATAACCAGAACGAACTAACTTGGGCTAGCAAAGCAGACTGTGGGATAGCTACCACGCAAAAAGCTCGAACATAAGATGCCACCAGGACTGTGCACAGAACAAAGGATGGAACAGAAATAGCTGGCTACAGACCATCCCCCGCTGGGGATAGGCAGTCAGAGCCGTAAGGGCTGGAAAGGGGCAATCGCAGCCCCGGAGAGACTTTACCTACCAAACTGCAAGAGGCTTCTTTGCTAAGACTTCTGGACAGTCACCATCTGCCTCACAAGGGGCGCCAGAGGTACACCCAGAAAACTGAGCAGCAGAGACAGGAAAGGCGACAAGTCGCAGTGACAGCACTCGCCAAACTCCTGAGCTACTCGGACCTGGGAAGGGCACAAAACGCAGTCCCAACCAAATCTGAGCCTCTGAGGGCTATCTGAGCACCGAACCTGAGCGGTTTAGACCGGGGAGGTGCACACAGCCTAGGGCCGGCCTCAGATGGTTACCGGCTGAGCAACGTAGAGCCGGAGTGGTTTGTGTGTCGCGAGCAGGGACAGGCCCAGCGGGGCTGAGACACTGTGTGCACCCAACAGTGCTATTTGTTTGCAGCATCCCTCCCTCCCCACAGCGCAACTGAACAAGTGAGCCTAAAAAAAAAAAAAAAAGTGTCCACCACCGACCCCTGTTTGTCAGGACAGAAATCAGACACTGAAGAGACCAGCAAACAGAAGAAGTCAAACAGAGGGAACTGCCTTGGAAGTGACCCCATACTGCCCACAACACCAGAGATAGGGCCAGATATATCTTTACTATTTTTACAATCATTCCTTCTTTTTTTCTTTGTTTTTTGTTTGTTTGTTTGTTTTTTGTTGACACTGTTGTGGGGTTGTTTTTTCTTCTTTTCTTTTTTTTTCTCTAACTTTTAAAAATTGGTAAGTCTTCTATTTCTCCTCTAATTTTTATTTCTATAACCTACTATTACTTTTCAAAAAAAGACTATTTTTTAAAGCAAACACCATATATAGTCTTTGTGTGGTTGTTGTTGGTGTTTTTTAATAATTCTTGTGGCTTTTTTTTTTTTTTTTTGGTTTTCTTGTTTGTTTGTTTTTTTTTCTTTTCTTTTTTCTTTTTTTCCTTCTTCTTCTTTTCTCTAAAATTGTATTTTTGAAAATCCAACATCTACTCTAGATTTTTAATCTTTGCTTTTTGGTTTCTGTTGGTCAATTTTGTATATTAAAAAACCTAAACTTCACTACCCAATTTTACCTGAGAGTGAGATTACTGGCTTAACCACTCTCTCCTCCTTTGGACTCTCCTTTTTCTCCACCAGGTGGCCTCTGTCTCTTTCCTCCCCTTCTCTTCTCTATCCAACTCTGTGAATCTCTGTGTGTTCCAGACAGTGGAGAACACCTAAGGAACTGGTTACTGGCTGGATTTGTCTCTCTCCTTTTCATTTCCCTCTTTTATCCTCCTGGCCACCTCTGTCTACTTCCTCCCTCTCCTCTTCCCTGTATAACTCTGTAAATACCTCTGAGCGGTCCAGACTATGGAGCACACATAAGAAGTGACTACTGGCTAGCTTGTTCTCTCTTCTTTTGATCTCACCACATCTCATTCCAGTCACCTCTTACTACCCCCTCCTTCTTCTCTTCTCCATGTAACTCAGTGAACCTCTCTGGGTGTCCCTCAATGTGGAAAAACTTTTCATCTTTAACCTAGATGTTTAATCATTGGTGCTGTATAGGTGGAGAAGTCTAGAGGCTACTGTAAAAAATAAAACTAAAAACCAGAAGCAGGAGGCTAAAGTCCAAAGCCTGAGAACATCAGAGAACTCGTGAATTCAGGGAACATTAAGCAATAGGAGCTCATCAAACTCCTCCATACCTACACTGAAACCAAGCTCTACCCAAGGGCCAACAAGTTCCAGAGCAAGACATACCACCCATATTCTCCAGCAACACAGGAACACACCCCTGAGCTTCAATATACAGGCAGCTCAAAGTTACTCCAAAATCATTGACATCTCATAACCCATTACTGGTCACTCCACTGCACTCCAGAGAGAAGAAACCCAGCTCCACCCACCAGAAAACCAATACAAGCCTCCCTAACCAGGAAACCTTGACAAGCCACTGATACAACCCCACCCACAGTAAGGAAGCTCCATAATAAAGAGAACTCCACAAATTCCCAGAATATAGAAAGGCTACCCCAAATGCAGCAATATAACCAAGATGAAGAGACAGATGAATACTCAGCAAGTAAAGAAACAGGAGAAATGCCCACCAAATCAAAGAGGAAGAGATAGGGAATCTACCTGAGAAAGAATTCCAAATATTGATAGTGAAAATGATCCAAAATCTTGAAATCAAAATGGAATCACAGATAAATAACCTGGAGACAAGGATTGAGAAGATGCAAGAAAGGTTTAACAAGGACCTAGAAGAAATAAAAAAGAGTCAATATATAATGAATAACGCAATAAATGAGATCAGAAACACTCTGGAAGCAACAAATAGCAGAATAACGGAGGCAGAAGATAGGATTAGTGAAATAGAAGATAGAATGGTAGAAATAAATGAATCAGAGAGGAAACAAGAAAAACGATTTAAAAGAAATGAGGACAATCTCAGAGACCTCCAGGATGATATGAAATACTCCAACATTCATAGGAGTCCCAGAAGAAGAAGACAAAAAGAAAGACCATGAGAAAATCCTTGAGGAGATAATAGTTGAAAACTTCCCTAAAATGGGTAAGGAAATAATCACCCAAGTCCAAGAAACGCGGAGAGTTCCAAATAGGATAAACCCAAGGCAAAACACCCCAAAACATGTATTAATCAAATTAACAAAGATCAAACACAAAGAACAAATATTAAAAGCAGCAAGGGAAAAACAATAAATAATACACAAGGGGATTCCCATAAGGATAACAGCTGATCTTTCAATAGAAACTCTTCAGGCCAGGAGGGAATGGCAAGACATACTTAAAGTGATGAAAGAAAATAACCTACAGCCCAGATTACTGTACCCAGCAAGGATCTCATTCAAATACAAAGGAAAAATCAAAAGCTTTACAGACAAGAAAAGCTGAGAGAATTCAGCACCACCAAACCAGCTCTCCAACAAATTCTAAAGGATATTCTCTAGACAGGAAACACAAAAAGGGTATATAAATATGAACCCAAAACAATAAAGTAAATGGTAATGGGATCATACTTATCAATAATTACCTTAAATGTAAATGGATTGAATGCCCCAACCAAAAGGCAAAGACTGGCTGAATGGATACAAAAACAAGACCCCTCTATATGCTGCTTACAAGAGACCCACCTCAAAACAAGGGACACATACAGACTGAAAGTGGAGGGCTGGAAAAAGATATTCCCCCAAATAGAGACCAAAAGAAAGCACTAGTGGCAATACTCATATCCGATAAAATAGTCTTTAAAACAAAGGCTGTCAAAAGAGACAAAGAAGGCCACTACATAATGATCAAAGGATCAATCCAAGAAGAAGATATAGCGATTTAAATATATATGCTCCCAATATAGGAACACCACAATATGTAGGATAAATGCTAACAAGTATGAAAGGGGAAATTAACAATATCACAGTAATAGCGGGAGACTTTAATACACCACTCACACCTATGGACAGGTCAACTAAACAGAAACTTAACAAAGAAATGCAAACTTTAAATGATACATTAGACCATTTAGACCTAATTGATATCTATAAGACATTTCACCCCAAAACAATGAATTTCACCTTTTTCTCAAGTGCCCACGGAACATTCTCCAGGATAGATCACATCCTGGGCCATGAATCTAACCTTGATAAATTTAAATAATCGAATTCATTCCAAGTATCTTTTCTGACCATAATGCATTAAGATTAGATCTCAATTACAAGAGAAAAACTATTAAAAATTCCAACATATGGAGGCTGAACAACACGCTTCTGAATAACAAACAAATCACAGCAGAAATCAAAAAAGAAATCAAAATATGCATAGAAACTAATGAAAATGAAAACACAACAACCCAAAACCTGTGGGACACTATAAAAGCAATGCTAAGAGGAAAGTTCATAGCAATACAGGCATACGTTCATAGCAATACAGGCATACCTCAAGAAACAAGAAAAAAGTCAAATAAATAACCTAACTCTACACCTAAAGCAACTAGAAAAGGAAGAAATGGAGAACCCCAGAGTTAGTAGAAGGAAAGAAATCTTAAAAATTAAGGCAGAAGTAAATGCAAAAGAAACAAAAGAGACCATAGCAAAAATCAACAAAGCCAAAAGCTGGTTCTTTGAAAGGATAAATAAAATTGACAAACCATTAGCCAGACTCATCAAGAAACGAAGAGAGAAAAATCAAATCAATAAAATTAGATATGAAAATGCAGAGATCACAACAGACAACACAGAAATACAAAGGATCATAAGAGACTACTATAAGCAATTATATGCCAATAAAATGGACAACGTGGAAGAAATGGACAAATTCTTAGAAAAGTACGACTTTCCAAAACTGAACCAGGAAGAAATAGAAAATCTTAACAGACCCATCACAAGCACGGAAATTGAAACTGTAATCAGAAATCTTCCAGCAAACAAAAGCTCAGGTCCAGACGGCTTCACAGCTGAATTCTACCAAAAATTTCGAGAACAGCTAACACCTATCCTACTCAAACTCTTCCAGAAAATTGCAGAGGAAGGTAAGCTTCCAAACTCATTCTATGAGGCCACCATCACCCTAATACAAAACCTGACAAAGACGCCACAAAAAAAGAAAACTACAGGCCAATATCACTGATGAACATAGATGCAAAAATTCTCAACAAAATTCTAGCAGTCAGAATCCAACAACACATTAAAAAGATCATACACCATGACCAAGTGGGCTTTATCCCAGGGATGCAAGGATTCTTCAGTATCCAAAAATCAATCAATGTAATTCACCACATTAACAAATTGAAAAATAAAAGCCATATGATTATCTCAATAGATGCAGAGAAGGCCTTTGACAAAATTCAACATCCATTTATGATAAAAACTCTCCAGAAAGCAGGACTAGAAGGAACATACCTCAACATAAGAAAAGCTATATATGACAAACCCACAGCAAACATTATCCTCAATGGTGAAAAATTGAAAGCATTTCCCCTAAAGTCAGGAACAAGATAAGGGTTCCCACTTTCACTGCTACTATTCAACATAGTTCTGGAAGTTTTGGCCACAGCAATCACAGCACAAAAAGAAATAAAAGGAATCCAAATTGGAAAAGAAGAAGTAAAACTCTCACTGTTTGCAGATGACATGATCCTCCATATAGACAACCCTAAAGACTCCACCAGAAACTTACTAGAGCTAATCAATGAATATAGTAAAGTTGTAGGATGTAAAATCAACACACAGAAATCCCTTGCATTCCTATACACTAATAATGAGAAAGTAGAAAAAGAAATTAAGGAAAAAATTCCATTCACCATTGCAACGAAAATAATAAAATACTTAGGAATACATCTACCTAAAGAAACTAAAGACCTATATACAGAAAACTATAAAACACTGATGAAAAAAATCAAAGAGGATACAAATAGATGGAGAAATATATCATGTTCATGGATCAGAAGAATCAACATAGTGAAAATGAGTACACTACCCAAAGCAATCTACAAATTCAATGCAATCCCTATCAAGCTACCAGCGATATTTTTCACAGAATTAGAACAAATAATTTCAAGATTTGTATGGAAATACAAAAAACCTCGAATAGCCAAAGCAATCTTGAGAAAGAATGGAACTGGAGGAATCAACTTGCCTGACTTCAGGCTCTACTACAAAGCCACAGTTATCAAGACAGTATGGTACCAGCACAAAGATGGAAATATAGATCAATGGAACGAAATAGAAAGCCCAGAGATAAATCTGCACACATATGGACACCTTATCTTTGACAAAGGAGGCAAGAATATACAATGGAGAAAAGACAATCTCTTTAACAAGTGGTGCTGGGAAAACCGGTCAACCACTTGTAAAAGAATGAAACTAGATCACTTTCTAACACCAGACACAAAAATAAACTCAAAATGGATTAAAGATCTAAATGTAACACCAGAAACTATAAAACTCCTAGAGGAGAACATAGGCAAAACACTCTCTGACATAAATCACAGCAGGATCCTGTATGATCCACTCCCCAGAATTCTGGAAATAAAAGCAAAAATAAACAAATGGGATCTAATTAAAATTAAAAGCTTCTGCACAACAAAGGAAAATATAAGCAAGGTGAAAAGACAGCCTTCTGAATGGGAGAAAATAATAGCAAATGAAGCAACTGACAAACAACTAATCTCAAAAATATACAAGCAACTTATGCAGCTCAATTCCAGAAAAATAAACGACCCAATCAAAAAATGGCCCAAAGAACTAAATAGACATTCTCCAAAGAAGACATACAGATGGCTAACAAACACATGAAAAGATGCTCAACATCACTCATTATTAGAGAAATGCAAATCAAAACCACAATGAGGTACCACTTCACACCAGTCAGAATGTCTGTGATCCAAATGTCTGCAAGCAATAAATGCTGGAGAGGGTGTGGAGAAAAGGGAACCCTCCTACACTGTTGGTGGGAATGCAAAGTAGTCCAGCCACTATGGAGAACAGTGTGGAGATTCCTTAAAAAATTGCAAATAGAACTGCCTTATGACCCAGCAATTCCACTGCTGGGCATATAAACCGAGGAAACCAGAATTGAAAGAGACATATGTACCCCAATGTTCATCGAAGCACTGTTTATAATAGCCAGGACATGGAAACCACCTAGATGTCCATCAGCAGATGAATGGATAAGAAAGCTGTGGTACATATACACTATGGAGTATTACTCAGTCATTAAAAAGAATATGTTTGAATCAGTTCTAATGAGATGGATGAAACTGGAGCCGCTTATGCAGAGTGAAGTAAGCCAGAAAGAAAAACACCAATAAAGTATACTAACACATATATATGGAATTTAGAAAGATGGCAATGATGACCCTGTATGCAGAAAGCAAAAGAGACACAGATGTGTATAGCAGACTTTTGGACTTAGAGGGAGAGGGAGAGGGTGGGATTATTTGGGAGAATGGCATTGAAACATGTATATCAGGTAAGAAACAAATCGCCAGTCTATGTCCGATGCAGGATACAGGATGCTTGGGGCTGGTGCATGGGGATGACCCAGAGAGATGTTATGGGGAGAGAGGTGGGAGGGGGGTTCATGTTTGGGATCATATGTACACCCGTGGTGGATTCATGTCAATGTATGGCAAAAAAAATACAGTATTATAAAGCAAAATAAAGTAAAAATAAAAATTAAAAAAAAAGAAAGAGGAAATAGGAAACAATTATGTAATGTTGCTATCAATGAAGAGGAGTACGTTTGCTTTCTACTTGTCATTTTGTTAATAATAAAGATTTCAGAGAGGGAAGACTTGATGGCCTTGATGGCCTTGATAGCTTCTACTGTATACTCACCTTTTTATTACAGAATTAAAAGTCATCTAACCCAGGAGAAAGGAGCAGTGATCCTGCAAGAGACTGACCCAGACTTCCTTATGACTGTCCAGGAATTTCCAGTGAAGGAGTGGGTCTGTGGAGGCCTGCTACATGGTTGGGGACACTGAGTGTGGGAGTGCATGCATGGGACATTTTGAAGCAGGTTGCCATTTTCTTCATTACCATTGCCATAGTTTGGTTTCAGGCCAAACAACAGGGAGGGAAACTAGCCCCACCCATCAATAAAATATTCAATTAAAGATTTAATGAACATGGCACCGTCCATCAGAATAAGAACCAGTTTTCCCCTCAGTCTCCCTTTCCAATCAGGAAGCTTTCATTAACCTCTTATCCTTATCATTCAGGGAGCAGAAAGAATGAAAACCACAATCACAGAAAACTAATCAGGCAGGTTACATGGATCACAGCCTTGTCTAACTCAATGAAACTATGAGCCATGCCATGTAGGGCCACCCAAGATGAATGAGTCATGGTGGAGAGTTCTGATAAAATATGGTCCACTGGAGAAGGGAATGGCAAACCACTTCAGTATTCTTGCCTTGAGAACCCCATGAACAGAATGAAAAGGCAAAAAGATATGACACTGAAAGATGAACTCCACAGATCAATAGATGCCCAAAATCTAACTGGAGAAATAACTACAGAAAGAATGAAGAGATGGAGCCAACGCAAAAAATGAAACAAAACAAAAACACCGAGTTGTGGATGTGACTGGTGATGGAAGTAAAGTCAGATACTGTAAGAACAATACTGCACAGGAACCTGAAATGTTAGGTCCATGTACAAGGTAAACTGGAAGTGCTCAAACAGAAGATGGCAAGAGTGAACACTGACATTTTAGGAATCAGTGAACTAAAATGGATTGGAGGGGTGAATTTAACTCAGATAACCAATATGTCTACTATTCCGGGCAAGAATCCCTTAGAAGAAATGGAGTAGCCATCATAGTCAACAAAAGAGTCCAAAATGCACTTCTTGTGTGTAATCTCAAAAATGACAGAATGAACTCTGTTCATTTCCAAGGCAAACCATTCAATATCACAGCAATCCAAGTTTATGTTCCAACCATTAATGCTGAAGAAGTTGAAGTTGAACAGTTGTATGAAAACCTACAAGACCTTCTAGAACTAACACCCAAAAAAGATGTCCTTTTCATTATAGGGTACTAGAATACAAAGTACAAAGTCAAGACATACCTGAAGTAACAGGTAAATTTGGCTTTGGTGCACAAAATGAAGCAGGGCAAAGGCTAACAAAAATTTTCCAAGAAAACGCACCAGGCATAGCAAACACCCTCTTCTAACAACACAAAAGAATACTCTATACATGGATATTACCTGATGGTCAATACTGAAGTCATATTGATTACATTCTTTGCAGCCAAAGATGGAGAAGCTCTATACAGTCAGCAAAAATAATACTAGGAGCTGACAATGGCTCAGATCATGAACTAATTATTGCAAAATTCAGACTTAAGTTGAAGAAAGCAAGAAAAACCACTAGACCATTCAGGTATGACTTAATTCAAATCCCTTATGATTATAAAGTGGAAGTGACAGATTTAAAGGGTTAGATCTGATAAACAGAATCCCTTAAGAATTATGAACAGAGGTTCATGACATTGTACAAGAAGAACGGATCAAGACTATCCCCAAGAAAAAAAAATTAAAAAAGGCAAAATGGTTGTTTGAGGAGGCCTTACAAATAGTTGAGAAAAGAAGAGATGCTAAAGCAAAGGAGAAAAAGAAAGGTATACCCATTTGAACGCAAAGTTCCAAGAGATAGCAAGGAGAGATAAGAAAGCTTCATTCCATGATCAGTGCAAAGAAATAGAAGAAAACAATAGAATGGAAAATATTAGAGATTTCTTCAAGAAAATCAGGGACACCAAGAGAACATTTCATGCAGAGATTATCACAATAAAGAGCAGAAACTGTATGGACCTAACAGAAGCAGAAGATATTAAGAAGAGGTGAAAAGGATACACAGAAAAACTAGACCTAGATAACCACAATCGTGTGATCACCAACCTAGAACCAGACATCCTGGAAGGTGAAGACAAGTGAGGTTTGGGAAGCATCAGTATAAACAAAACTAGTGGAAGTGATGGAATTCCAGTTGAGTTATTTCACATCCTAAAAGATGATGCTGTGAAAGTGCTGCACTCAATATACCAGCAAATTTCGAAAACTCAACAGTGGCCACAGGACTGGAAAATGTCAGTTGTAATTCCTATCACAAAGAAAGGCAATGCCAAAGAATGCTAAAACTACTGCACAACTGTACTCATCTCAAACATTAGCAAAGTAATGTTCAAATTTCTCCAAGAAGGGCTTCAGTAGTACATGAACCATGAACCTCCAGATATACAAGCTGGATTTAGGAAAGGCAGAGGAACCAGAAGTCAAATTGCCAACATCCATTGGATCATCAAAAAGTAAGAGAGTTCCAGAAAAGCATCTATTGCTGCTTCATTACAGTTTGACATGTGGATCATCACAAATTATTGAAAATTCTTCAAGAGATGGGAATACTAAACCACTTTATCTGGCTCCTGAGAAATCTGCATGCAGGTCAAAGAGCAACAGTTAGAACTGCACATGGAACAACAGACTGATTCCAAATTAAGAAAGGAGTATATCAAGGCTGTATATTGTCACTCTGCTTATTTAACCTATATACAGAGTACATCATGAGAAATGCAGGGCTGGACGAAATACAGCTGTAATCAAGATTGCCTGAAAAAAATATCAATAACCTCAGATATACAGATTGCACCACCTGTTTGACAGAAAGTAAAGAAGA
The DNA here is from genome assembly GCF_023091745.1 of Budorcas taxicolor. NCBI lineage: Eukaryota > Metazoa > Chordata > Mammalia > Artiodactyla > Bovidae > Budorcas > Budorcas taxicolor. The sequence goes on from NC_068910.1 coordinate 79,290,856, forward strand.
GCTAAAGAGCTTCTTGATGAAAGGGAAAGAGGAGAGTGAAAAAGTTGGCTTAAAACTCAACATTCAGCAAACTAAGATAATGGCATGTGGCCACATCACATCATGGCAAATAAATGGGGAAACAATGGAAACAAGGACATACTTTACTTTGGGGGGCTGCAAAATCACTGCAGATGGTGACTGCAGCCATGAAATTATAAGATACTTGCTCCTTTTAACTAAAGCTATGATGAACCTAGTGAAAGTGAAACTTGCTCAGTCGTGTCCGACTCCTTGCAACCCCACAGACTATACAGTCCAAGGAATTCTCCAGGTCAGGATACTGGATTGGGTAGTCTTTCCCTTCTCCAGGGGATGTTCTTAACCCAGGGATTGAACCCAGGTCTCCCTCATTGCAGGCAGATTATTTACCAGCTGAGCTACAAGGGAAGCCCATGACTAACCCAGACAGCATATTATAAAGTAGAGATATTATTTTGCCAACGAAGGTCCGTCTAGTCAAAGCAATGGTTTTTCCAGTAGTCATGTATGAATGTGAGAGTTGGATTATAAAGAAAGCTGAGCACCAAAGTATTGATGCTTTTGAACTGTGGTGTTGGAGAAGACTCTTGCGAGTCCCTTGGACTGCAAGGAGATTCACCCAGTCAATCCTAAAGAAAATCAGCCCTGAATATGCATAGGAAGGACAGATGATGAAACTGCAATATTTTGGCCACCTGATATGAAGAACTTACTTATTGGAAAAGACCCTGATTCTGGGCAAGATCAAAGGCAGGAGGAGAAGGACATGACAGAGAGTGAGATGCTTGAATGGCATCACCGACTCAATGGACACTAGTTTGAGAAAGCTCTGGGAGTTAGTGATGGACAGGGAAGCCTGGCCTGCTGCAGTCCATGGGGTCACAAAGATTCAGATATGACGAGCAACTGAACTGAATCAACCATCCCACAAGATTGTATCTAAAGAATACCAAAATTTTCTTTAAAAAATATTATTAAAGATGGTATAAAAGATAATGCATAATTAAAAGCAACAAATTCACATCATTTCTTCCAATGTGTGAGATACCATGCTAAGCACTGGAATTGTATCATGTAGTCCCCAGTTCTAGTCCCTATCCTCTTGGAGTTTAAAGTCAAGAAAGCACATGAGAAACTGCAATAAAGTCCATGGAAACATGAATAGAATGCCAAGGTAGATAATAATGATAGTTCTTGAATGGTCCCAGTTTAAATGAAAAGTTCTGTGACAGCACAATATTTTACTCTGGAAGATAGGAAATTGGAATTAGGAAGACCTGTGTCAAATATGTCAGACAAAGAAAAAAAAAAAAAACCTTCCCAGATGGTGTAGTGGCAGAGAATCTGCCTGCACTGCAGGAGACGTAAGCCCACTAGGAAATCCCATGGACAGAGGAGCTTGGCGGGCTAAGGTCCATAAGGTTGCAAAGATACTGACATAACTGAGTATGCATGCATATATTAGCGTGTTTTACAACGTGAAATTAAAAGACACTTACTCCTTGGAAGGAAAGTTATGACCAACCTAGATAGCATAATCACAAGCAGAGACATTACTTTGCCAACAAAGGTCCATCTAGTCAAGAGTATGCCAAAGTATTGCTGCTTTTGAACTATGGTGTTGGAGAAAGCTCTTGTGAGTCCCTTGGACTGCAAGGAGATCCAGCCAGTCCATCCTAAAGGAGACCAGTTCTGGGTGTTCATTGGAAGGACTAATGCTTAGGCTGAAACTCCAATACTTTGGCCACCTCATGCAAAGAGTTGACTCTATGGAAAAGACCCTGATGCTGGGAGGGACTGGGGGCAGGAGGAGAAGGGGACAACAGAGGATAAGATGGCTGGATGGCATCACCGACTCGATGCACATGAGTTTGGGTAAACTCTGGGAGTTGGTGATGGACAGGGAGGCCTGGCGTGATGGAATTCATGGGTTCACAAAGAATCGGACACAACTGAGCGACTGAACTGACTGACTGACAATATGAAAGAAAGTTATTGGGCACTAATGTGGTGAGACTAAGGGAAAGGGGAAGAGTTATGCTTGGAAAGATATGGAGAGCCCAACTCAGAGCTTCTAGATCATAGTAATAAGTTTAGATTTTATTTGAAGTTAATGGAAAGCTTTCACAGGGTTTTATTCAGAGGAATGATAATGACTTAGTTAAATTTTTAAGGATATCTGTAGATAGCAAAACAGATCTGAGGGTCCCAGGAGTGAAATCAAGATATATATGTAAAAATGTTATTTGATACTGCAATAGGAGGAACATGATGTCATTATTAGGGCCCTAGGCAAGACTGGTTTGGGGGATGGATTAAGACCTGAGTTTAACAGTGCTAAATTTCAGGTGGTGTGAGATACCCTTATGTAAATATGTGTGTAATAAGTGCTTACAATTTAAAGGAATAGGAATCTATTAATTACTAAAGGAAATGGTGGTAAGACTCATAAATCTCAAAGCATTCCAATATTCAAATGTAAATTATAGAAAGAAAGGTTAACATGAGAATATCATAGGCCAGAGAGTTCAGAGAAAATTTTCTGAAATTATAAATGACATCATATACATAGAAAATAGCCAATCTTATCACATGAACCACAGCCTTGTCTAACTCAATGAAACTAGGCCATGCCACGTGGGGCCACCAAAGATGGATGGGTCATGGTGGAGAGGTCTGAAAGAAAGTGGTCCACTGGAGACGGGAATGGCAAGCCACCTCAGTATACTTGCCTTGAGAACCCCATGAACAGTAGGAAAAGGCAAAAAGATTGGACACTGAAAAATGAAATCCCCAGATCTGTAGGTGCCCAATATGTTACTGGAGATTAGTGGAGAAATAACTTCAGAAAAAATGAAGAGACAGAGCCAAAGCAAAAACAACACCCAGCTGTGGATGTGACTGGTGATAGAAGTAAAGTCTGATGCTGTAAAGAACAATATTGAATAGGAACCTGGGATGATAGGTCCATGAATCAAGGCAAATTGGAAGTGATCAAACAGGAGATAGCAAGAGTGAACATTGACATTTTAGGAACAAGCAAACTGAAATGGACTGGAAATTTTGAATTTAACTTTGATGACTATTATATCTACTAATGTGGGCAAGAATCCCTTAGAAGAAATGGAATGGCCATCATAGACAACAAAAGAGTCCAAAATGCAGTACTTGGATGCAATCTCAAAAACGACAGAATGATCTCTCTTCGTTTCCAAGACAAACCATTCAATATCAGGTAATCCAAGTTTTTTCATCGACCAGTAAAGCTGAAGAAGCTGAAGTTGAATGGTTCTTTGAAGACCTACAAGGCCTTTTAGGACTAACACCCCAAAAAAGATGTCCTTTTCATTATAGGGGACTGGAATGCAAAAGTAGGAAGTCAAGAAACACCTGGAGTAACAGGCAAATTTGGCCTTGGAGTACAGAATGAAGCAGAGCAAAGGCTAATGGAGTTTTGCCAAGAGAATTCACTGATCATAGCAAACACCCTCTTCCAAAAACACAAGTGAAGACTCACATGGACATCACCAGATGGACAACACTGAAATCAAATTGATTATATTCTTTGCTGCCAAATATGGAGAAGCACTATACAGTCAGCAAAATCAAGACCAAGCGGACTGTGGTTCAGATCATGAACACCTTACTGCCAAATTCAGACTGAAATTCAAGAAACTAGAGAAAACCACTAGACCATTCAGGTATGACCTAAATCAAACTCCTTATGATTATACAGTGGAAGTGAGAAATAGATTTAATGAACTAGATCTGATAGACAGACTGCCTGATGACCTACAGATGGAGGTTTGTGACATTGTACTGGAGACAGGGATCAAGACCATCCACAGAAAAAGAAATGCAAAAAAAAAGCAAAATGACTGGCTGAGGAGGCCATATAAATAGCTGTGAAAAGAATAGAAGCAAAAATCAAAGAAGAAAAAGAAAGATATATCCATTTGAACGCAGAGTTCCAAAGAATAGCAAGGTGAAATAAGAAAGCCTTCCTTAGCAATCAATGCAAAGAAATATAGGAAAACAATAGAATGGGAAAGACTAGAGATTTCTTCAAGAAACTTAGAGATACCAAGGGAAAATTTCATCAAAGATGGGCTTAATGAAGGACAGAAATGGCATGAACCTGACAGAAGCAGAAGAAATTAAAAAGAGGTGGCAAGAATACACAGAAGAACTGTACAAAAGAGATCTTCATGAGGCAGATAATCACTATGCTGTGATAACTCACCTAGAGCCAGACATCCTGGAATTTGAAGTCAGGTGGGCCTTAGGAAACATCACTAGGGACAAAGCTAGTAGAGACAATGGAATTCCAGTTAAGTTATTTCACATCCTAAAAGATGATGCTGTGAGTGCTGCATGTAATATGTCAGAAAATTTGGAAAACTCAGCAGTGGCCACAGGACTGGGAAAGGTCATTTTTCATTCCAATCCCAAAGAAAGGCAATGCCAAAGAATGCTCAAACTACCGCACAATTGCACTCATCTCACACATTGTAACGTAATGCTCGAAATTCCCCAAGTCAGGCTTCAACACGGTTGAAAGTGAACCGTGAAATTCCAGATGTTCTAGTTGGTTTTAGAAAAGGCAGAGGAATCAGAGATCAAATTGCCAACATCCACTGTATCATTGAAAAAGCAAGAGAGTTTCAGAAAAATATCTACTTCTGCCTTATTTTCTATACCAAAGCCTTTGACTGTGTGGATCACAATAAACAGGAAAATTCTCAAAGAGATGGGAATACCAGGTCACCTGACCTGCCTCTTGAGAAACCAGGAAGCAACAGTTAGAACTGGACATGGAACAACAGACTGTTTCCAAATAGGAAAAGGAGTACATCTAGGCTGTATGTTGTCACCCTGCTTATTTAACTTATATGCAGAGTACATCATGAGAAACGCTGGACTGGAAGTAGCACAAGCTGGAGTCAAGATTGCCAGGAGAAATATCAACAACCTCAGATATGCAAATGACACCATCCTTATGGCAGAAAGTGAAGAACTAAAGAGGCTTTTTGATGAAAGTGAAGGAGGAGAATGAAAAAGTTGGCTTAAAACTCAACCTTTAGAAAACGAAGATCATGGCATCTTGTCCTATCATTTCATGGCAAATAGATGGGGAAACAGTGGAAACAGTGGCTTACTTTATTTTAGGGGGCTCCAAAATCACTGCAGATGCTGATTGCAGCCATGAAATTAAACGACTCTTACTCCTTGGAAAGAAAGTTATGACCAACCTAGACAGCATATTAAAAAACAGAGATATTACTTTGCTAACAAAGGTCCATCTAGTCAAGGCTATGGTTTTTCCACCAGTCATGTATAGATGTGAGAGTTGTACTATAAAGAAAGCTGAGCATTAAAGAATTGATACTTTTGAACTGTGGTGCGGAAGAAGACTCTTGAGAGTCCCTTGGACTTCAAGGAGATCCAAACATTCCATCCTAAAGGAAATCAGTCCTGAATATTCATTGGAAGGACTGATGCTGAAGCTGAAACTGCATTACTTTGACCACCTGATGTGAAGAGCTGGCTCATTTGAAAAGACCATGATGTTGGGAAAGATTGAGAACAGGAGGAGAAGGGGATGACAGATTAGATGGTTGGGTGGCATCATCCACTCAATGGACATGGGTTTGGGTAGGTGCTCGGATTTGGTGCTGGACAGGGAGGCCTTTTGTGCTGTGGTTCATAGGGTTGCAAAGAGTCAGACATGAATGAACTACTGAAGTGAACTGATATGATATCAATGAAATTTTCAAAATGGAAATGATAGAAAAAAATCATACAGTGTAATGTCATTCTTAGCATTCAGTTGAATTTTCTCTCATCCCAATTAACAGATTTTCCCACGTTCTTGAACACGGCTTTTTGTTGTTGTTCAGTCACTCAGTTGTGTCCAGCTCTTTGGAATCCCATAGACTACAGCACACCAGGCTTCCTGATCCTTCACTACCTGAAGGACCTTAAAAAAAAAAAAAAATTTTCCTTAATAGCAAAATTACACCCTGGAAAATTGGGAAAATTCAGAATACAAAATGCAGAAAGGACAGTTTTGAATCTTTATTAACATTTTGTTCGTCAAAGCATGAGTTGTATCTGACCCCCTTTCCGTGTCTCCTGTGTGCATGTAGGTTTGTCAGTGGTATGTCAGTGTATCAGTGGTATGTCTGCCTAATGACATGTTAGTGTGCAGGTGTGCATGCATAAATAGCCCTTCTAGGGTTCCTAAGGCGTCTCCCTAACTCCTAATCTGCTCTACCTCATTGTCCTGTTCTTGAGAACAGCTCTTCATGGAGGACCTTTGGTGGGCCCGGGGGTGGTAAAGTTTAAGCTTCTGCAACATAAACGTGAAGTAGCTGTGGTCTTCATTTCCAGATGTGAGCAAAGGGCCTCTTAGGGGCTGGCTCATGTTGCAGAGGCCATACAGATGGTGAACCACGATTCCAATGACCTGAAGACGCCAAGGCCTGGGTTCTCTCTACCTGTGGCCTTCAGGTAGTGGTCTTCACTATCTCCTGGAGTTTGCTCAAACTCATGTCCCTTGAGTTAATGATGTCATCCAACCATCTCATCCTCTGTTGCCCTTTTCTCCTGCCCTTGGTCTTTTCCAATGAGTCAGCTCTTTGAATCAGGTGACCAAAGTACTGGGCTTCAGCTTCAGCATCAGCCCTCTCAATGAATATTCAGGGTTGGTTTCCTTTAGGATTGACTGGTTTGGTCTCCTTGCAGTCCAAGGGACATTCAAGCATCTTCTCCAGCACCATAGTTCAAAAGCATCAATTCTTCAATACTCTTTTCACTCACTTTATGTAAATAACATGTACATTTTTAACATGCTATAGCACCACTTGGCTATGCAATTTTATTTTGAAAACATTCAATAATCGTTTTTGGTCAGTTTCTGTGCTGTCATGATCTAATAAAAAATACTTAATTGTATTCATTCTTCCAGCATAGCATTCAATAACCACCAACTGGAATTAAATATTAAACATTTATTAAGTAAGGAACTAATCTTTATGTAATGGTACTAATAGAGAGAACAGAGGGCATAAGGAAGACTTCAAGTTCAACTAAACTAGTATTCAGGCATAGACTAATTTAAATAAAACTGTTAGCACATTCTCCAATACTCACTTAGGTATTCTTTGCTCTTTCATCTGAACAAACTTGTTTCTCTTTCCATTCTGAATTATCAAGTTTCTCCATCCCTTTCCAAAGACAACTTTGCCTTTTCCTCTTTTATCCCTTTTAAGATATTAAAATTCTGTCGGACTTGAGAATGAAAGGTACCTAAAATAGATTTGAGTGTAATTTTTTCCTGATATTCATGTTTACAGTATTATATTTGGTTAAATAGACCCTGTTCATAATATAGCTTGTGACAATGTATCTACTTTATTTTAATAATTCTATGTGCCTTAAAACATCATAATAATGACAACAAACTTAAATTCAAAGTTAAATTTAACAGCCTTTTAGAAATCAGAGCAAAAGTGAATTTCTGTAGTTTGTACAGCTAAGTGAAATGTGTGTTGAAAACTTTTCTGTTTTTATAACTCCTCAGAAATATACTGCACAGTCATCCTCATTTTTGTCATTTAATTTTAAATGTGTCAAATCTCACAGCTTGTCTCATCACAATGCCAAATTAAAGATTCTGAAAGAAATGTTAGTACATGCCACCATGAATAGATATTTCTTAAAAGAGAATAATGCAGCTTGCTCTTCAAAACATCTCATTAAAACACTTGTTTCAAACCAGAATATTTTGTATAGAAAATTGATATTTCCCTTCTATGGTCAACGTTTTTCCCCTCTTCTTAGAAATGACTTTAACTGTGTTTTATTAGAGATTGTCTATCCTATTCCTGTATCTTAAACTGAAGAAAATTTACATCAATATGTATAAATAGAATTTATTAGCAAATTCACAACAGCATAACTCAGAGATGATTACATATAATTTTTAATTCTGTAAAAAACATATTGTGGGTTTTTACCTTAAAATTTTAAAAAATGTCTTTCTATATCTACAGTTAAAATTTTAAATCCTAAGTATTAAGTAGACAGAAAGATTAAACCAGAAGAAATAAGACCATAACTCAGTCACTAACTAGCTGCATGACTGGAACCCAGTCACTTAAAATCCCTAGGTCTCAGTTTTATGGGAAAATAAAAGTGTTTGGACATAATAAATTTCGAGCCTCATTCCAGCTCTTTAATTTTCTCATATTGTTTTTTAACACTTAGCAATTTTAAATAAAGTAGTTTCATAGTCATATTTTATACACATATACATTTATATACAGGTATTTGTATGAATGCATAACATGTGTACATCATATATATATATATGCAAGCTTATGAAACACCTGTTTCATGGAAACTCAGTTACAAATAGTATTATAAACCATTCTACTAATTAAGATTTAAGATCTTTTTGCAGTTCTTTTCTCCTCAGTTATATCCTACTAAGAAAATACACTCAGAGTATGGTATCCAAAATTTACTAGACTCAGTTTAGTTTTTGTGTTGGTTCTATTACCAAGTTGAAAACTATGTGTACATAGTTATCATTTTGGTATTATACTATTATAAATGATAGTACTTGTGTTTACTTGTAAATACTATTATAAATTATAGTACTTGCTTGATAATTGTAATAATTGTATTAATACAATGTATTAATTTCATTAATACATTAGTTGCATTAATAATTAATTCTACTAATACAATATAATACAATGCAATAATAATTGTATTCATTATTTTGTATTTCTATTTTGATTATGGAAAATGTTTTTCTTTTGCTAGTTTGCCTTGTCATGTCATTCATTGATAGTGTTTGGGGGATCTAATTGTGCTTTATGTCCCTGAATTTCCACCATCTGTTTTCCTCTTTCTCTTCAAAATCATGTGGACTAAAGATGCCTTCTGTGTCCAAGTGTATTTGTTTTTGCTGAGAAGCTATCCCCTCCCAATATCATTGTCTCTTGCCCTCACATTTTCAAGTGCCTTTCTTTCAAAAATATATGAACTGACTCATGAGTTTACAAACTTTTAAGTATTTCCCAGACATGGAAGGATGTTCTATATCCAGAAAGATTTCTGTGTGTGTATCTGATCACCTCTGGGCCCTCTCTGCACTCATTAATATATGCTCATTTATTCACTGGACATATTTTCTGCCTCCCATGCTTCTAGGAATTAGGAATGCCACAGTGAATAAAATAGATGGAAATGTCTTCCCTTAGGGTGGCTACATTATAGTTTATTATATATTTATACGAGTGTAATTCATATAAAATTCTGTAACTAATCAACCTGATAACAGCATTCTTCCCGTGCTCTAAAATAATGGCCAAGGGATTTCTGTATATTTTATTTGAATGTTCTAAATGCATTACATTTTTTCTATCCTAAGTAACTGGAAAGGATAAATCACAGATAAAATAATATTTCTATTATAATTATATGATAATAAATTGAAAATTTTTATTATCATGCACTATTACTTTAAGGCAGAGCTTTCATCCTGACATGTGTATGACAGATATTTTAATTTTGTACATTAAATATGTTCTTCAAATATCACTGGATTGTTTTTATTTCTATTTTAGATATTGTAATACTGAATTTATAATGATGATCACTCATAGTATCAAAAATATCACATAATTTTAAGAAGTGAAACTATATGTTCCCACCCTCCAAGGGAGATGTCAATTGCCCTTCAGGATTTTTCTAGTAGTATTGCTAAAAGCATTCTTATAAATAATAAATATAATAAATAGATATATAGGAAATTTGTCCAATCTCATAAGAATAAGAGGCTATGCTTCATATATCTGGAAAGATTCAAATGAAGTAAATATATCTGCATAATGAAGTCTGAACAAATATCAGAATTTATTTCAGTTCAGTTCAGTCGCTAAGTCGTGTCCGACTCTTTGTGATCTCATGAATCGCAGCACGCCAGTCCTCCCTGTTCATCACCAGCTCCCAGAGTTCACTCAGACTCACGTTATCGAGTCAGTGATGCCATCCAGACATCTCATCCTCTGTCATCCCCTTCTCCTCCTGCCCTCGATCCCTCAAAGCATCAGAGTCTTTTCCAATGAGTCAACTCTTCACATGAGGTGGCCAAAGTACTGGAGTTTCAGTTTTAGCATCATGCTTTCCAAAGAAATCCCAGGGCTGATCTCCTTCAGAATGGACTGGTTGTATCTCCTGGCAGTCCAAGGGACTCGCAAGAGTCTTCTCCAACACCACAGTTCAAAAGCATCAACTCTTCGGCACTCAGCCTTCTTCACAGTCCAACTTTCACATCCATACATGACCACTGGAAAAACCATAGCCTTGACTAGATGGACCTTAGTCGGCAAAGTAATGTCTCTGCTTGTGAATATGCTGTCTAGGTTGGTCATAACTTTTCTTCCAAAGAGCAAGTGTCTTTTAATTTCATGGATGCAGTCACCATCTGCAGTGATTTTGGAGCCCCCAAGAATAAAGTCTGACACTCTTTCCATTGTTTCCCCATTTATTTCCCATGAAGTGAAGGGACCAGATACCATGATCTTAGTTTTCTGAATGTTGAGCTTTAAGCCAACTTTTTCACTCTCCTCTTTCACTTTCATCAAGAGGCTTTTTAGTTCCTCTTCACTTTCTGCCATAAGGGTGATGTCATCTGCATATCTGAGGTGATTGATATTTCTCCCAGAATCTTGATTTCAGCTTGTGTTTCTTCCAGTCCAGTGTTTTTCATGATGTACTCTGCATATAAGTTAAATATGCAGGGTGACAATATACAGCATTGACATACTCCTTTTCCTATTTGGAACCAGTCTGTTGTTTCATGTCCAGTTCTAACTGTTATTTCCTGACCTACATACAGATTTCTCAAGAGGCAGATCAGGTGGTCTGGTATTCCCATCTGCATTCAGATGTTAATATCTTTCCTTTCCTCTTTTGTTTTTTGCTTCTTCTCTTTTCACAGCTATTTGTAAGGCTTCCCCAGACAGCCATTTTGCTTTTTTGCATTTCTTTTCCATGGGGATGGTCTTGATCCCTGTCTCCTGTACAATGTCACGAACCTCATTCCATAGATCATCAGGCACTCTTTCTATCAGATCTAGGCCCTTAAATCTATTTCTCACTTCCACTGAATAATCATAAGGGATTTGATTTAGATCATACCTGAATGGTCTAGCGGTTTTCCCTACTTTCTTCAATTTAAGTCTGAATTTGGTAATAAGGGGTTCATGATCTGAGCCACAGTCAGCTCCTGGTCTTGTTTTTGTTGACTGTATAGAGCTTCTGCATCTTTGGCTGCAAAGAATATAATCAATCTGATTTCATTGTTGACCATCTGGTGATGTCCATGTGTAGAGTCTTCTCTTATGCTGTTGGAAGAGGGTGTTTGCTATGACCAGTGCATTTTCTTGGCAAAACTCTATTAGTCCTTACCCTGCTTCATTCCTCATTCCAAGGCCAAATTTACCTGTTACTCCAGGTGTTTCTTGACTTCCTATTTTTGCATTCCAGTCCTCTATAATGAAAAGGACATCTTTTTGGGGTGTTAGTTCTAAATGGGCTTGTAGGTCTTCATAGAACCATTCAACTTCAGCTTCTTCAGCGTTACTGGTTGGGGCATAGTCTTGGATTACCGTGATATTTAATGGTTTGCCTTGGAAATAAACAGAGTTCATTCTGTCATTTTTGAGATTGCATCCAAGTACTGCATTTCGGACTCTTTTGTTGACCATGATGGCTACTCCATTTCTTCTGAGGGGTTTCTGCCCACAGTGGTAGATATAATCGTCATCTGAATTAAATTCACCAGTTCAAGTCCATTTTAGTTCGCTCATTTCTAGACTGTCAGTGTTCACTCTTGCCATCTCTTATTTGACCACTTCCAATTTGCCTTGATTCATGGACCTGATATTCCAGGTTCCTATGCAATATTGCTCTTTACAGCATTGGATCTTGCTTCTATCACCAGTCACATCCACAGCTGGGTATTGTTTTTGCTTTGGCTCCACCCCTTCACTCTTTCTGGAGTTATTTCTCCACTGATCTCCAGTAGCATATTGGGCACCTACTGACCTGGGGAGTTCCTCTTTCAGTATCCTATCATTTTGCCTTTTCATATTGTTCACGGGGTTCTCAAAGCAAGAATACTGAAGTGGTTTGCCATTCCCTTCTCCGGTGGACCACATTCTGTCTGACCTCTCCACCATGACCCGCCCGTCTTGGGTTGCCCCACGGGCATGGCCTAGTTTCATTGAGTTACACAAAGCTGTGGTCCTAGTGTGATTAGATGGACTAGATTTCTGTGAGTATGCTTTCAGTGTGTCTGCCCTCTGATGCCCTCTTGCAACACCTACCATCTTACTTGGGTTTCTCTTACCTTGGGCGTGGGGTATCTCTTCATGGCTGCTCCAGCAAAGCAGAATTTATCTAGAACCCCCAAACAGTCAAAATGCATGGGACAACTGACTTTATTCCACTCTTAGAGGCAATGCTACCCAGAAATAGCACCTGAGTCTCTGCTCCTTCATCTGTGAATGTGGAGAGAAGACTGCCTGTAATATTAACCATAATATACAAGTTAGATAGAATAATTTCCCTCTTTGCAGATGTTACCATTCTGTTGACAAATTTTATTGTTTCCAAGATCTGAACAACCTCCTCCCATTTGAATTCCCATTCTAGTTTCTTATTCATTCCTATAAAAATCTTCCCTTCTAAGTAGACAGTGATGTTCACAGTCCCTTACTATGACTTTTTAGTGTCAACATTATCCTTAATTACTCCCACTCCCACTGTCCCCTTCTTAATTCCTAAGCTTTCTTCAAATTTTTGCCCAAGCTTCATTTCTTAGTAACATGTCCTGTCTTGGTTTTCTTTTTTCCACCAGTGGAGATGTACCATGGTGCAAGCAAGCTCAAGGTGTACAATGAATTTTTTGGATATTCTTAGGTATTGCAGGCTGATTACCACACATAGCTTTAGCTAGCATCTCTGTCACACCATTGTTGTGAGGGCATTTAAGTTTCTTAGCAATTTTGAAGTATTTTATACTGTATTTTTGACTATACTCACTAAGCTGTACATAATATCTCCAAGATTTATTCATCTCCTAGTTGCAAGATTGTGCCCTTTAATGTGTATTTCTTTAAAAATGTGATAGGGTCTTAAATTATTTTATGTGTTGTTTTCATCCCTGGTACTTGGTACTTCAAAATTTCACATGAATAATTGATCAAGAAAGTATAGTTGAACTAAGTCATAAATGTTGCAATTCTAGCAAGCAAATTATCCTTGAGTTTTCTAATAAGTGAATCCCTGGGAATTTCAAAAGGAGAATCAGACATCACATCATCTTTCAAGATACATGTGGTCAGAGACCAGCCCTGTTCTGACCTGAAATAAATGCATTTTAGCATAGCCACCGCTGAGTAAGAGGTATGAGTCTGCCCCAAGTATTATTTTGAATTAAGGGGATCATGCTCCTCATTTCTTAAGAGTTTTGCTATTCATTCCATAAAACAAAATCAATAGAAATCAATGAATAAATGAATCTTTATTATAAGTAAAACTATCAACCAAATGGATTTTCTACACTATATTTAAAACAGAAAAACAAGCGGGAACTACTGTATATCATAAAGAAGTCTACTGAATATTCTGTAATACACTAAATAGGAAAATAATTTGGAAAATAATAGATTTGCTATTCTGATACTCATTTTTTTTGGAAATACTTTTAGTTAATATCAAAAGAGTAAATACAAGCTGCTGTAATCTATTAACAATTAGCTGTTAAAGTAATGAAACACTTTCTCTTCAGTGGATCTGACCCTATCTGTTCTGATTTATCATAGAATTTGTCATTTGTATTTTCTGAAAATAAACATCAGATAATCATGAAATGTATTTTTCTCTCATCAAAAACCAATGATTCTCTTAATTGCTTTGAAGTTTTGGGAAGATATCATGTCATATATTTCCCAAAATATATGAGATAACTGAAGCAACTGAGCAACTGTATTGTATGAGAAAATCAAAGTGCACTGGGGTTGTTTGCTGATAGTAGTAATATATTTCATTGGTTACCTGTCTTTTACTATCTTATTAATCACTTGAAGTAATTACTACAAGTACCCAACCTATTGAAAAACTTTGTATGAAATCTGTGACTCTATGTCATATTTGCAGATGATCCATATAAACAAAAATTTGTTGTGTTTCAATGTCATAACAAGTGAATTTAAGAGGCAATTTGGCAGCAAATTGTAAAATACATTATATGGTTTTGCTTTGCAAATTTATGTATTTATCAGTTTAGCTTGAGATACTAAGCAAATAAAAAGGGAAAGAAATCTCCAATATTTATCAGGTATATATTATTTTATTGCATTTTGTTTTAGTGCATTTCAAGATACTGTACTTTTTACAAGTTGAAGGTTTGTGGCAATAAAAAGTTGCCAGATAGCAGTATTTTTGAGCAATTGCATGTTTTTAAATTTCAGTTCAGTCTCTCAGTTGTGACTGCTTTTTGCCACCATGTGCACTTCAGCACACCAGGTCTCCCTGTCTATCACCAGGTCCAGGTGTTTACTCAAACTCATGTCCACTGAGTTTGTGAAGCCATCGAACAGTCTCATCCTCTGTCGTCCCCTTCTCTTCCCAACTTCAAACTGTCCCAGCATCAGGGTACTCAAATGAGTAAGTTTTTCATATCAAGTGACCAGACTATTGGAACTTCAGCTTCAGCATCAGTCCTTTCAATGAATATTCAGGACTGATTGCCTTTAGGATGGACTAGGTGGATCTCCTTGCAGTCCAAAAGACTCAAGAGTCTTCATCAACAACACAATTGAAAATCATCAATTCTTCGGTGCTCAGCTTTGTTTATAGTCCAACTCTCACATCCATAGACAACTACTGGAAAAATCATTGCTTTGAACATGGACCTTTGTTGACGAAGTAATGTCTCTCTGCTTTTTAATATGTTGTCTAGGTTGGTCATAGCTTTTCTCCCAAGGAGCAAGCATCTAAAAAAATTCATCACTGTTTCCACTGCCTCACCATTATTTTGTCATGAAGTGATGGGACCAGATGATATGATTTTAGTTTTCTGAATGTTGAGCGTTAAGCGATTTTTTTTTTCACTCTCCTCTTTCACTTTTATCAAAAGGCTCTTTAGCTCTTCACTTTCTGCCATAAGTGTGGTGCCATATGCATACCTGAGGTTATTGGTATTTCTCCCAGCAATCTTCATTCCAGCTTGTGCTTGATCCAGTCCAGCATTTCGAATTATATACACTTTATATAAGTTAAATAAGCAGGGTGACAATATACAGCCTTGACGTACTTCTTTTGTGATTTGGAACCAATCTGTTATTACATGTCCAATTCTAACTATTGCTTCCTGATTTGCATGCAGATTTCTCAAGAGCCAGGTCAGGTGGTCTGGTATTCCCATCTCTTTAAGAATTTTCCACAGTTTGTTGTGATCCACACAAAGTATTTCGCATAGTCAATAAAGCAGAAGTAGATGTTTTTTCTGGAACACTCTTGCTATTTGGATGATCCAAAGTATGTTGGCAATTTGAACTCTGGTTCCTCTGCCTTTTCTAAATTCATCTTGGACACCTGTAATTTCACAGGTCACCTACTGTTGAAGCCTCTGTTGGAGAATTTTGAGGATTACGTTGGTAGCGTGTGAGGTGAGTGCAATTGCACGGTAGTTTGACTATTCTTTGGTATTGCCTTTCGTAAGGATTGGAATGAAACTGATCTTTTCCAGTCCTGTTGCCACTGCTGAGTTTTCCAAATTTGCTGACATATTGAGTGCATCATTTCACACCATAATCTTTTAGAATTTGAAAGAGCTCAACTGGAATTCCATCACCTCCACTAGCTTTATTTGTAGTGATTCTTCCTAAGGCCCATTGGACTTTTACCTACAAGATGTCTGGCTCTAGGTGAATGATCACACCATCGTGATTAACTGGGTGGTGAAGTTTTTTTTTGTGTGTGTGTGTGTGTGTGTGTGTGTGTGTGTAGTTCTTCCATGAATTCTTGCTACCTCTTTTTAATATCTTCTGTCTCTATTAGGTTCACACCATTTCTGTCCTTTATTGTGCTCATTTTTGTGTGGAATATTCCCTTGTATCTCTAATTTTCTTGAAGAGATTTCTAGTCTTACCCATTCTATTGTTTTCCTCTATTTCTTTGCACTGATTACTGAGGGAGTCTTTCTTATCTCTCCTTGCTATTCATTGGAACTCTGCATTCAAATGGGTATATCTTTCTTTTTCTCCCTTGCCTTTCAGTTCTCTTCTATTCACAGCTATTTGTAAGACCTTCTCAGACAACCTTTTTGCCTTTTAACACTTCTTTTTCTTGGGGAGGGTCTTGATCCATGCTCTCTGTACAATGTCATGAACCTCTGTCCATAGATCCTCAGGCACTCTGTCTACCAGATCTAATCTCTTGAATCTATTTCTCACTTTCACTTATAATCTGAAGGGATTAGATTTAGGTCATACCTGAATGGTCTAGTGGTTTGTCTACTTTCTTCAATTTAAGTCTGAATTTGGCAATAAGGAGTTCATGATCTGAGCCACAGTCAACTCCCGTTCTTGTTTTTGCTGACTGTATAGAGCTTCTCCATCTTTGGATGCAAAGAATATTTTCAATCTGATTTCGTTATTGACAATCTGGTGATGTCTATGTGTAGAGTCTTCTCTTTACTGTAAGAGGGTGTTTTCTGTGACCAGCGAATTCTCTTGGCAACATTCTGTTAGCCTTTGCCCTGCTTCATTCTTTACTCAAGGGCCAAATTTGAATGTTATTCCAGGCATTTCTTGACGTCCTACTTTTGTATTCCAATTCCCTATAATGAAAATGACATATTTTGGGAGCGTTAGTTCTAGAAGGTCTTGTAGGTCTTCATAGAACCATTCAACTTCAGCCTCTTCAGCGTTACTGGTTGGGGCAATGACTTGGATTACTGTGATATTGAATGATTTGCCTTGGAAACAAACAGAGATCATTCTGTCGTTTTAGAGATTGCATCCAAGTACTGCATTTTGGACTCTTTTGTTGACTATGATGGCTACTCCATTTCTTCTAAAGGATTCCTGCCCACATTAGCAGATATAATAGTCATCTGAGGTAAATTCACCCATTCCAGTCCATTTTAGTTCACAAAATCCTAGAATGTCAATGTTCCCTCTTGCTATCTCCTGTTTGACCACTTCCAATTTGTCTTGATTCATGGACCTATCATTCCAGGTTCCTATTCAATATTGCTCTTTACAGCATCAGGCTTTACTTCTATCACCAGTCATATCCACAACTGGGTGTTGTTTTTGCTTTGGCTCTGTCTCTTCATTCTTTCTGGAATTATTTCTCCACTAATCTCCAGTAACATATTGGACACCTACTGATCTGGGGAGTACTTCTTTCAGTGTCCATTTTTTAAAATAGGTATTTACATTGCTTTTTAGATATAATGTGTTTGCACAGTTCATACTCTAAGCATAGCTTTTATATTCAGTGGGAAATAGAAGTTGCATGACTTACTTTTTATTATAACATTCACTCTATTCTAGTGATCTAGAATGGAATCCAAAATGTCTCTCAGGTAAGCCTGCATTGGGAGATTGAGAAGAGATCGGGTGGGTGAGATCCTTGTTTTATAAGTCATTCTTCAAAATTTCAAATACCTCAGATATGCAGATAACATCACCCTTACAGCAGAAAGCAACGAGGACCTAAAGAGACTCTTGATGAATGTGGAGGAGGAGAGTGAACAATATGGCTTAAAACTCAACATTAAAAAAGATCATGACAACTGGTCACATTATTTCCTGGCAAATAGATGGGGAAACAATGGAAATTGTGACAAACTTTTTCTTGGGCCCCAAAATCACTGCAGATGGTGACTGTAGTCACAATATTAAAAGATGCTTGTTCCTTCAAAGAAAAGCTATGACAAATAAAGCAGAGACATTACTTGTCGACAGAGTTCTGTCTAGTCAAAGCTATGGTTTTTCTAGTAGTCACGTATGGATGAGAGAGTTGGACTGTAAGAAAAACTGAATCCCGAAAAAATTGATGCCTTTGAACTGTGGTGTTGGAGAAGTCTCTTGAGAGTTACCTGGACAGCAACAAGATTAAACCAGACAATCCTAAAGGGAATCAATTCTGAACATTCATTGGAAGGACTGATACTGAAGCTGAAGCTCCAATACTTTGCCCACCTAATGCGAAGAACTGACTCATTAGAAAAGACGCTGATGCTGGCAAAGATTCAAGGCAGGAGGAGAAGAGGACAACAGAGGATGAGATGATTTCATGGCATCACTGACTCAATGAATATGAGTTTGAGCAAGCTCCAGGAGATGGTGAACAACAGGAATGTCTGGTGTGCTTCTATCCATGGAGTGGCAGAGTCTGACAAGACTGAGTGACTGAACAACAACTTTAAGACGAAGAACACAAATGATAAAAATGTATTCTTTCATGAATTCAAAAGCATGTTCTTTTAAGAACGACAAAGTTTTTACCTTTGCAAATCTCTAATGTTGAATGTAGGCTTACAGACGTTTTACGGCCTATTGTTTGGGAGGTGAAAATAATTAGAGGATGAGTTAATCCATGAATTATTCCAGTGTTTTGACATTATGACTCACTGCAACATTTGGACCTCTTGATAAAAGCACTCTGAAATGCTTGCCACTAAACCCTAATGTATGTTGCATTAGGTTTAATCAGCTGGAGATACAGAATCTGTTTTTATATACCATATGGATAATTTTCAATGCTGTTTTTAAGAACTCTGTTTTGTTTTATTATACTGAAGTATTCCTATGCCAAAAATCTGAAATATCCTATGCATAATTAGTAACCATGCAAACACATTTAAATTAATCCAGAATTGAAGATTTAATGAACATTTCCAACTTAAAAAATGCTGTTGATTACCTCCTTATTATTAACACCATGTTCATCCTTATTCCCTTGTCTAAATGTAAAATAGGTCATTTTTTGAATAGTCAATAAGGATTTGAGTTTCTAGAAATGGCCACTGTATGTATGAATTTTCAAATACATTTAAGTAAATTATATTTTTAGGATCAAATTAAATCAATGAAAATCAACATTCATTATGAATTTGAGTTGTGGAATATTTTTTTAAATAATTTTCAGAATTACAATTCTTTAACTTATTGTATAGTGTTGGGTTAGCCAAAAAGTTCGTTTGGATTTTTGCAGAATATTATCAGTTCAGTTCAGTTCAGTCTCTCAGTCTTGTCTGACTCTTTGTAACCCCATGAATCACAGCATGCCAGGCCTCCCTGTCCATCACCATCTCCCGGAGTTCACTCAAACTCAAGTCCATCAAGCGGGTGATGCCATCCAGCCATCTCATCCTCTGCCATCCACTTCTCCTCCTGCCCCCAATCCCTCCCAGCATCAGAGTCTTTTCCAATGAGTCAACACTTCACATGAGGTGGCCAAAGTACTGGAGTTTCAGCTTTAGCATCATTCCTTCCAAAGAAATCCCAGGGCTGATCTCCGTCAGAATGTACTGGTTGGATCTCCTTGCAGTCCAAGGGACTCTCAAGAGTGTTCTCCAACACCACAGTTCAAAAGCATCAATTCTTCGGCACTCAGCTTTCTTCACAGTCCAACTCTCGCATCCATACATGACCACTGGAAAAACTATAGCCTTGACTAAACGGACCTTTGTTGGCAAAGTAGTGTTTCTGGTTTTGAATATGCTATCTAGGTTGGTCATAACTTTTCTTCCAAGGAGTAAGCGTCTTTTAATTTCATGGCTGCAGTCACCATATTCAGTGATTTTGGAGCCCCAAAAGATAGAATATTATAGGAAAACTCAAATGAACTTTTTGGCCAACAAATACTTGTAAAATTCAATTGTCATCTCATTATGTAGTAGTGTTGTTGTTGTTGTCGTTTTCCTTTAAATATGCCTATTTTGATAACAATGTAAAAACATTCATAGTGCTAAAGAGGATAGGCTCAACAAGGTAATTGTGCTATTATATGCTACTATTAAGATTTATAAACAAGAACAGAAACATTAAACAAATTAGAATGAAAAAGTATAGTCTAGTCAGACAGTGTTTTGTGGATGATTTTCTCTCCAACTTTTGGCTTGTAGCTCAAAAAAATAAAATAAAATAAAATAAAGATGCCAAGTGTACATTGTTGATCTTTACCAGCCTTGGGGCACAGCTGCAGTGATCCTCTAATTAAGACCACAGTCAAAGGAGAACCGAAGGGTGAAGAAAGATAGAATCTTTTGCTCCTCATTTGTAGCAAACTAAATGTTGAAAATTATAGTTTATCAGCTCAGTTTTGCATGTTATCTTTAGTACTCACCACAAGATTTCAAATTTGGCAATATCCACATTTAAGAGATCAATGAAACAAAAGATGAAAGAAATTAGTTTATTTGTCCAATATCCCTTGAGTAGTAATCTCCAAAACTGATTTTGCAGGTTGGTTTCATCTGCTCCCTGCCACCCCACCACTACATGTCCTAACAATCCCTATCCAGGTTAAAGGTCCACTTCCCAGCTTTGATCTATTTACTTGATACACACCTTTCCTTTTCAATGATGATGATTTTATTTAAAGATATACAATCAATAACATTTACATATGTATACATACATACTCATACCAAAATATGTTTTTGTCTGCTTTGCTTTTTTTCTTGGTAGCTGATCCTACCCCTAATTTTGATCTTAGGCAGCTGCTAGTGATTTGCTTGCATTTTATTAAATATAGAAATTATGCCCTATGCTATGTAGTGTTTTGTGTCTATGTTCACTCGTCAGAAAAATTTTCAGATTCATCCAGATTGTGTATTTGCCAGTATTTTATTCCTTTGTATGGCTGAGCAGTAGTACACACTATGAATATAGCACATGCATTTGTTTCCATACAAGTTCATGGATATTTGGATGGGTTCCAGTTTTTGGTTAATTATGAATAAAAATTATATGAAGATTGCATACAAGTTTTGTATATAAATATTTTGTCATTTTTCTTGTTTAAATGTCTAGGAATAGAAAGACAACATTGTATAGTATATAACTTTAAGAAATAATTTTCAAAATAGTTTCCTAAAGTGAAATATTTTGTACCCTAGGGCCAGTAGTAATTTAGATTATAAACTCTTATCATCACAAGATTAATTTTGTAAATTATAGCTATTCTGATGGATATATATTGATATCCTACTGTGCTTTTCAATTTGAATTTCCATAATACCTGATGATTTTGATCCTCTTGATATTTTGAATAAGTTGAATATCTCTCTATTGCATTCTGCATACTGTGAATATTATGTTGTGGCAACTAGGTTCTTTTATATTCTCTGAAGAAAGCAGATATAGTTGTTTTAGTAGATAATTAATTCACTTAGATTAAAAGTACTCTGTCTTGTCTGTGGTGGGTGACATCTCAGCTCTCAATCTGGAAAGCTTTTAGCTGACCATGCATATATGTGTATATGTGGTTCAGAGGTCACCCAGGGAGTAGGGTATTTGTAATTCACAGAATTTGAGATCTCCCTTTTAAGACTCTCTCCTTTCTAGGTTAACCCCATCATATCTGAGCATCATTTGTTAAATCAAGCTTTTTCCTCCAATTTCCCTGGCCAAAAAGAGTGGAGTTTCCATAGATGAACTGCATCATAGTTACTTAATACATGAAGGCAAAGCCACAGAGTGTGAAACATCCCTGTGCCAATCTGCCCTGAAGTTTCAAAATCCTCCAAATGCTGCCTGCTGTCATTCTCTTCACAGAGCACATGTTACTGGATTAGATGCCAGGTCTCTTCTTGGGGCCCCAGTTGAACTCAGCCACCTCCAATCTCCCCTCTCCTCTGTCCCTAAGTTCTTTCTTGTTTGCTCAGGTTGTGTTTTCATTAAGGAAACTGAATTCAGCGCAAGCAAGATAGGCTTTTATTCAGTGTACAGAGACTGGAAAGAGGAGCGGATGTTCTAAAAGCACCATGTCCCTGATTACAAGCAAGGACAGACTTCTTACAGAAAAGTGTTAGGGGGTTTTACGGGATAGTGGTCTTTTGCCATCCTGACTCGTGGAAATGGGTGGTTATTTTTCATGCAGTTCATGCCTTGCTTCTGCCCTTGTAGAGCCCTTCTGATGTCTGGGTCAGAAGCAAGCTGAACCAATATGCCCTGGAAGGCAGATATTACTACAGTGAGATGGTGATGAACTTGAGAGTGACCTTTGTCCCAATTTTGAAGTTCAGTCAACTTAAATCATTTTCTTGTGGTTAAGTCCTCTTGCTCCTATCAGGTAAACATAGCTATAAGATAGAATTAAGATTTTCTAGAAGTTTGGCTGGGGGTGGTTTTTATTAAAAATTGGGTAGAGGGAATGTTCCTGAACTTTATGCCTAAGACAGATGTGTTTGTTTTATGGAGACCGTTTCATTCAACATGTGATAGAAATCCTCTATTTTCTCTTCTGGGTGGCACACAGGTAATTTTCATTTCTTTTCATTTTTCAATGATTTTCTCCCAAAGCTATATAATCATTATCTGTGAGTGGGCGCCCTCATTAGGAGCTTTGTCCTCCTCCCTAGGAGTTTTCTTCCACATAAAAATGAAAATTCGCTAGAAATATTCTTGTAAGGTAGTTAGTATAATTTTCACGATACATAAAACTTAATGGATTGTCATAAGACTGGGAATTGTATGTTTCAAATCTATTGAGCAAATAGGTAGAATTGAGGAAATAGCTTCAGCAGCCAGTGTATACCTAAAGGGAGTCCAAGAAATACATGTTGAGATATCAATACATTGACAACATTTAATATTGCTTAAGAAAAAAGAATCTATGCTATGCCCTCTTCTGTCACACAAGTGGTGATGCCAGTTATTTCCTCAACCATTATCATAAGCATGGCTGTGTTTCAGTGACTTATTAATATTTAGTCTTTATATTATCTTCTTAGTTTTAGATATATGTTTTCATATGTAAGTTTCATTGAGGTGAATTAATTTCTTCATGCTTAATTTTTTATGTCTCTGGTGTCTAATTTGGGGTTCTATTTGCATTGTGGAGTCTTAGAGCATCACCTGATATTGAAATAGAATAGTTTAGGGACATATACTTTGAATCACAATCTCCTTCTATTTAAAGAAAAAGAAAAAGATAGAAGAACTGGGAAACATACATAAAATAGCTATTTTTAGATGACAACAAACTTCAAAGGACTACAATTTCTAAGAAAAGGGTAACGTATGATGTATGTGTGTTAGTCAGTCAGTGGTGTCCAACTCTTTGTGATCCCATGGACTGTAGCCCGCCAGGCTCGTCTGTCCATGGGTTTTCCAGGCAAGAATACTGAAGTGGGCTGTCATTCCCTCCTCCCAGGAACCTTCCTGACTCAAGGATTGATCTCACTCTTCTGAATTGCAGACAGATTCTTCAACCGCTGAGACACCAGGGAAGTCCGTATAAGCTCTATCTACAATTTCCGTATATTTCTGTTTAGAAGCATTTTTCCAGAAAATTAACTTAGGAAAGGGAACCCAAGTTGAGTCCAGCAGATTAGTTGTGTGAAGGAGAAACTATCAGGGTTCAGAAGGTTGAGAGTACAGGAAGTAGGAAGGCGGAGAGCTGGAAATAAGCCTTTAGTCAGAAAAACTAGAAAACAAAAACAAGAAGGTCCCAGACATATGCTATCTATAAAATAGACGTGCTTCTTCTGTCGTCTTTTGTACTGGAAATTATATTTAATAATCATTTCAGATCTTTTCCAAAAAATACCTAAAATGTTTCCTTATTATTATGCTACATTTCTTTGACTTTTGACTCTTCCACTCAATTTTAATAGCCAATAGTGTGTTTATTATTACTCTGTCTTTAAGTTTAGTATCTTAGTATAATGGATACAGAATTGCAGGCATTATCTTTTCCTCCATAATAAATTGCTTGTAGATAAATCCCTCAGATAATTCATGTTGTGCATTTATAAAATTACAAGGAACAAAGTAGAATACTATACATGTGAAAAAATCCACTTTACTAAACTGATTTTTTTTCCCCTATCACCTTGCTCTCATCCTGTGCTTCAGCATATAGACTAGTTGAACTAGAGAATCAGCGAGAGGGTAACAAGATTATGTGTTCAGATTTCATCATAATTTGAGATACTGTGTGGCATATCACTTAGACTGGGCTTTATTGGTAAATTCAAAATGTCTACATAAGAGGTTATTTGTTCCAGGTCAAAGAGACAGTTCACCTATGAAAAGGTAGAAACTCACATATAATGAAAAAATATGGCAAAGGTTTTCATTGAAGTGTGTCCATTTTCAGGTATAATGGAAAATATAAATTAACACATTAAAAAAATAAATTTGTACTAATTAACTTATATAAAAATTATTATGTTACCTGGAAGCACAAAGGTTTCTAATGGAAAATGTTACCCTCTTAATTACAATCATTTTCTTGAAGAATCCTGGGCTTGAATGTGATCAATTTGAATCACTTGTGATTTATTGTCATCCTGTTCTTTTGTCTCAATGTATCCATTTATTTCTTTATATTTAAAATATCCCCAGTTTGGTGCTCTGTGATGACCTAGAGGGGTGGAATGGGGTACGGGGTGGAGGTTTAGTGTTGATATATGTATGCATATAGCTGATTCACTCTGTTGTACAGCAGAAACTAACACAACATTATAAAGCAATTATACTACAATTTAAAATAAATAACTAAATCAAATTAGATTAATTAAAAAAGATCAGAGCAGAAATAAATGGAAAAGAACAGTATAAAAATGAAAGAAACAATAGTAAAGTAATAAAATTAAAGTTGTTTTTTTGAGAAGATAAACAAAACTGACAAATCTTTAGCTAGACTCATCAAGAAAAAAAGAGAGAAGAATAAAATCAACAAAATTAGAAATGAAAAAGGAGAGGTTACAACAGACAATGACAAAATACAAAGGATTATAGAAGACTGTGATGAACAACTATATGGCAATAAAATGGATAACCTGGAAGAAATTGACAGATTCTTAGAAAAGTCCAATCTTCTAAGACCAAACAAGGAAGAAATAGAAATTATGAACAACCCAGTTACAAGCACTAAAATAGAAGCTGTGATAAAAAAATCTCCCAAAACACAAAAGCCAAAGACCAGATGGCTTCACAGGAGAATTCTATTAAACCTTTAGAGAAGAGCTAATGCTTATCCTTCTAAAACTCTTTCAAAAAATTGCAGAGGAAGGAACACATCCAAACTCATTCTATGAGACTGTCATCACCCTGATACAAAAACCAGACAAAGGCAACACACACACACACACAAAAAAAAACTACAGCCAAATACCACTGATGAACATAGATGCAAAAATCCTCAACAAAATTTCAGCAAACAGAATTCAGAAACACATCAAAAAGCTCATACTCCATTATCAAGTTGAGTTTATTCCAGGGATGCAACGATTCTTCAGTATATGCAAATCAAACAATGTAATACACCATATAAACAAATTAAAAGATAAAAAATATGATAACCTCAATAGATGCATAGAAAGCCTTTGACAAAATTCAGCACTCATTTGTGATTAAAACTCTTCAACAAATGGGCATAGAAGGAATCCAACTCAACATAGTAAAGGCCATATATGAAAAGCCTACAGCAAACATTCTCAATGGTGAAAAAGTGAAAGCATTCCCCCTGAGATCAGGGACAAGACAAGGGTGTCCACTTTCCCCACTATTATTCAACATAGATCTATAAGTCCTAGCTACAGCAATAAGAGAAGAAAAAGAAATAAAAGGAATTCAGTCTCAAAAAGAAGAGGTAAAGCTCTCACTGTTTGCAGATGACATGATACTGTACACAGAAAACCATAAAGATATTATTAGAAAACTTACTAGGGCTAAACAGTGAATTTAGCAAAGTGTCAGGATACAAAATCAATATGCAAAAATAACTTGCATTTCTATATATTATCAATGAGAAATCAGAAAGAGCAATTAAGGAATCAATCTCATTCACCATTGCAACAAAAAGAATTTAATATCTAGGAGTAAGAGATCAAATTGTCAACATCCGCTGGATCATGGAAAAAACAAGAGAGTTCCAGAAAAACATATATTTCTGCTTTATTGACTATGCCAAAGCCTTTGACTGTGTGGTTCACAATAAACTGTGAAAAATTCTGAAAGAGATGGGAATACCAGACCACCTGACCTGCCTCTTGAGAAATCTGTATGCAGGTCAGGAAGCAACAGTTAGAACTGGACATGGAACAACAGACTGGTTCCAAATAGGAAAAGGAGTATGTCAAGGCTGTATATTGTCACCCTGCTTATTTAACTTATATGCAAAGCACATCAATGAAAAACGCTGGACTGGAAGAAACACAAGCTGGAATCAAGATTGCCGGGAGAAATATCAATCACCTCAGATATGCAGATGACACCACCCTTATGGCAGAAAGTGAAGAGGAGCTTGATGAAAGTGAAAGAGGAGAGTGAGAAAGTTGGATTAAAGCTCAACATTCAGAAAACAAAGATCATGGCATCCAGTCCCATCACTTCATGCGAAATAGATGGGGAAACAGTAGAAACAGTGTCAGACTTAATTTTTGGGGGCTCCAAAATCACTGCAGATGGTGACTGCAGCCATGAAATTAAAAGACATTTACTCCTTGGAAGAAAAGTTATGACCAACCTAGATAGTATATTCAAAAGCAGAGATATTACTTTGCCGACTAAGGTCTGTCTAGTTTTTCCTGTGGTCATGTATAGATGCGAGAGTTGGACTGTGAAGAAAGCTGAGTGCTGAAGAATTGATGCTTTTGAACTGTGGTGTTGGAGAAGACTCTTGAGAGTCCCTCGGACTGCAAGGAGATCCAACCAGTCCATTCTGAAGGAGATCAACTCTGAGATTTCTTTGGAAGGAATGATGCTAAAGCTGAAGCTCCAGTACTTTGGCCACCTCATGTGAAGAGTTGACTCATTGGAAAAGACTCTGATGCTGGGAGGGAATGGGGGCAGGAGAAGGGGACGACCGAGAATGAGATGGCTGGATGGCATCACTGACTCGATGGACGTGAGTCTGAGTGAACTCCGGGAGATGGTGATGGACAGGGAGGCCTGGTGTGCTGCGATTCATGGGGTCACAAAGAGTCAGACACGACTGAGCAACTGAACTGAACTGAAAACTTACCTAGGGAGACAAAAGAACTGTACACAGAAAACTGTAAGACACTAGTGAAAGAAATCAAAGATGACATAAACAGATGGAGAGATAGTCCATGTTGCCAGGTAGGAAGAATCAATATTGTGAAAATGACGATACTATCAAATGCAATCTACAGATTCAATGTTATTCCTGTCAAATTACCAATGGCATTTTTCACAGAACTAGAACAACAACAAAAAAAGACAATTCATATGGAACACAAAAGATCCTGAATAGCCAAAGCAGTCTTGCAAAAGAAGAATGGAGCTGGAGGAATCAACCTTCCTGACTTCAAATTATACTAAAAAGCTACAGTCATCAAGACAGTATGGTACTGGCACAAAAACAGAAATATAGACCAATGGAACATGATAGAAATAAATGCATGTACCGATGAGTACCTTATTTTTGATGAAGGAGGCAAGAATATACAATGGGCCAACGACAGCCTCTTCAATAAATGGTGCTGGGAAAACTGGAGAGCTACACTAAAAAGAATGAAATTAGAACACTTTCTAACACCATACTGCTACTGCTAAGTCACTTCAGTCGTGTCCGACTCTGTACGACCCCACAGATGGCAGCCCACCAGGCTCCCCTGTCCCTAGGATTCTCCAGGCAAGAACACTGGAGGGGGTTGCCATTTCCTTCTCCAATGCAAGAAAGTGAAAAGTGAAAGTGAAGTCGCTCAGTCATGTCGGACCCTCAGCCACCCCATGGACTGCAGCCTTCCAGGATACTCCATCCATGGGATTTTCCAGGCAAGAGTACTGGAGTGGGTTGCCATTGCCTTCTCCGTCCTAACACCATACACAAAGATAAATTCAAAACGGATTAAAGACCTAAATATAAGACTGAAAACTAAAACCCTTAGAGGTAAACAGGCAGAACACTTGAAGACATAAGTCAAAGCAAGATCCTCTATGACCACCTCCTAGAGTAACAGAAATAAAAACAAAAGTAAGCAAGTGGGACTTGATTAAGCTTAAAAGCTTTTGCACAGCAAAGGAAACTATAAGTAAGGTGAAAAGGCAACCCTCACAATGGGAGAAAATAATATCAAATGAAACAACTGCCAACGGATCAATTTCCAAAAAATACAGGCAGCTCATACAAATCAATACCAGAAAAACAAATAACCCAATCAAAAAGTGGGGAAAAGACCTTAACAGAAATTTCTCCAAAGAAGACATACAGATGGTTAGCAAATACATGAAAATATGCTCAACATCACTCATTATTAGAGAAATGCAAATTAAAACTACAATGAGATACCACCTCACTCCAGTCAGAATGGTTATCATCAAAATTTCTACAAACAATAAATGCTGGAGATGGTGTGGAGAAAAGGTAACATTCTTGCACTGTTGGTGGGAATGTAAATTGATACAGCTACTATGGAAGGAAGTATGAAGATTGCTTAAAAAACTAGGAATAAAACCACAATATGACCCAGTAATCCCACTCCTAGGCATATACCCTGAGGAAACCAAAATTGAAAGAGACACATGTATCCCATTGTTCATTGCAGCATTATTTACAATAGCTAGAACAAGGAAGCAACTTAGATGTCCATTGATAGATGGATAGGTAAAGAAGTTGTGGTACATATACACAATGGAATATTCAGTTCAGTTCAGTCACTCAGTCGTGTCCGACTCTTTGCAACCCCATGAACCACAGCACTCCAGGCCCACCTGTCCATCACCAACTCCCAGAGTCCACCCAAACCAATGTCCATTGAGTCAGTGATGCCATCCAACTATCTCATCCTCTGTGGTCCCACTCAGCCATACAAAGGAATTCATCTGAGTCAGTTCTAATGTGGTGGATGAACCTAGAACCTATTATGCAGAGTGAAGTAAATCAGAAAGATAAAGATAAATATCATATTCTAACACATAAATATGGAATCTAGAAAAATGATACTGAAGAATCTATTTACAGGGCAGCAATGGACACACAGACATACAGAATAGACTTATGGACATGGGGAGAGGGCAGGAGAGGGTGAGATGTATGAAAAGAGTAACATGGAAACTTACATGACCATATGTAAAATAGATAGCCAATGCTAATTTTCTGTATGGCTCAGGAAACTCAAACAGAGGTTCTGTATCAACCTAGAGGAATGGGACAGGGAGGAAGATGGGAGGGCAGTTCAAAAGGGAGGGAATGTATCTAGACCTATGGCTAATTCATGTTGAGGTTTGACAGAAAGCAACAAAATTCTGTAAGGCAACTATCCTTCAATTAAAAATAAATAAATTTTTAAAAATAGACAAATAAATTTGGAAAAATATATCTTCTAATATCAGTCAGGGATTCAAACTTGTACGAAAAATGAAGCATCTATATTATTACCAATGCAGGAGCTACAGTGCTAAGGTAATTAGATTTAAAAGTTTGGTAAATTACTAGGAAAATAAGTATCAAAGCACATTACAAAATAATAAATTCTATCATTTTAAATCATTTTTCTTGCTTGGCTACATACTGGAAAAACTTGGCCCTACCAGTCTTTGCAGGCAAAAAAACAGGATAAAATAATTCCTTTTTATCTGAGTATTTTAAGAAATGAAATTATCATGTAAGGTACTTCCTAGGAGAAGGTCTTGTTATCTTTTGTCAGCATTCTCCCTTTCATGAACTTTGAAAATATTTTGTTTTTCAGACATCTTTCCTCTAACTTTATGTTCTCTAGAAAGTAAATAGAAAGTTCACCTGATGGTGATCATCTAATAAATTATTTTCAATGTCAAGTTGAAATTGGAGAAGCACATTAAAGTGTGTTATTATTTTTGATATATTTTTCCTCAGAAACTAAAACACTTTTTCTTTTTCTCACAGGGTTTGTGGATAGACTAAATAAGCTTCTGTGTATATCCTTCCTAATATAGGCCCTGATTTATGGTTTCAGAAATAGTATTTCCTTTCTTTTTTATACTAAAGTTATTTGTGTGCATGCTTTGCCTTTCCTGTAAACATGTAATTGTGAGGTTAGACATCATATCTGTTTTATTTGCATAATTTCTCAAAGCTAATGAAATGATTCATCTCATCTCTAAAATACTCAGTGAATGTTTATTGATGAATGTTCATGTGACATTGGTTACAAGTTTATTGGTAAGCAAATGATCATAAATACAACACTTATGTTGATTATGTGATAAAATTTTGAAGCAGGCATTTATATTCCCATTTCATTAATGAATAACAAATGCTGTTTAAGGTTCAATGATAGGCTAGCAAGCAAGGTCATATGGTTTGAATATAAGCAGTGTTTTGAAGTTTAGAAAATATATTCATAGTCTACTATATATGACATGATTTACAAGATATTAGTATAGATATGTGTGTCATATACTATTTTCAACTTATATTCCATGAATAGAGTATGCATTTTATTCATAATTAATACCTTTTTATTCTATACATTATTTTACATGAATCACAGGTACAGAAAACCAATGGTTAACTTATCTTGTGATGTCAGAATGCAATCATCTTGATGTGAAGTTGCTCTGTCGTGTGTGACTTTTTGCAATCCCATATACTGTAGCTTACCAAAAACAATTATCAATTGTTATCAATCATGTTGATAGATTTTTACTGATACATATTATCTGAAGTGCCAATAAAGGGGCTGATGTAGAGTTGATGCTCAATAAATCATTGTGGAATTAATTAATAAATTGAAATCGATACAAATTCCATATTCTAATGGAAAATCTCTAATATCTCTATCATTTTGATAGTTGATTTCTGAAAGACATACTGCACCACCCTGCCCATAGAAATATTATCCTCCTTCACTGAACCTAAGAAGTGGCTTGTAGTCACTCCTGATCTGCCCTTTATTTCTTACTGCTGAGATGGTTGTACTTCTGGTGATGTCTATGAAATAATCAGATTCAGGAATTTTAGAGGATAGAGAAACTACATAATGAATAGAAAATTATCAGCATTATATTCAAACACATTATATTGTAATGACAAAGTAATGCTGTTTTATTGGGAATATACAAATAAGTGTCAGAATATACATTCCCACTCACATACAGAAAAACATGGGCAAGTTTACTTTTCAAGAATAATTGAGTTAGGCATATTACAAATATATACTAACTCACTTTGCTAACTGACAACAAAATAGAATGTTTTTCATGTTTACATTTTGCTTTTCTTTGTAGATGTTTTAAACCGAATAACATGTGAAAAAGTCTCTAGTATACTTTATCCTTTAATACCTGAAGACCAGGGATTCTTTTCTATTCTGTTCACTGCTCTGTGCTCACTATTTAAGATTTTTGGCTTCAGCTCCCTTAAGTAAAAATTTGAAGTCATTACTCACCTCCTTACAATAATAAGAAGCTTATTTATCTCACTTCATATTATGTGATACAAGAAGCCTGACTTCCAAAAAACTTTACAAGGCATGCTAAAAGGCAAGAAAAATACTGTTTAAAAATATACTGCAAGATTCAAGACTCAATATGACACTGATGTTGCAGTTATATGAGGGAAGCATTTAAAAATTGTGTGTATGTGTGTGCATGTGTGTCCCTGTGTATGTGTGTATTAAGGCAGTAAAGGAAAAAGTGTGCAATGAGAAAGAATTATAGTTAATGTAAATGATAGGTAATGTAAAAAAAAGAGAAACTCTAGTAGAGAATAAAAAAATAAAGATTGGAAATCAAATACCATCTGAAAGAAATAAGGAATTCTTTTGAAATTTCCAAGGAAAGAAACACTAACTCTAAAGATATGTTAACAGAAACTTCCCAAATTTAAATTCAGAGGAAAATAATAAAAAGAAAAACAAGACAAAACATTTGAGAACTGTGAGATAATCTCAAAAAGTGTAATGTATAAATAATTGAGAGAATGGAGCATAAAAAAAAATAAATAATGATTCAGAAAACTCCAAAATTAATCACATAGACCAACTCAGAGATCCATGAAATTCAGAGAACACCATGAATATGAATGACCCCAAGAAGATAAGAAATGAATGATTGAATAAGAAATAAACAATTGGGAGAGAACAGACAAATTTTGGGTAAGGAAGAATTAATAAGCTATTCTGTCCTTAATGAGGGGAAGCAAAACTCCCATCCTTAAAATGTAGGTTATACACAGTGACTACTTTTCAAAGAATATTCTGTGGAATGTGGTGGTGGGGAAGTGTAGCTGTCCAGTGGAGAAATCTGACTTACAGTACCTCAGTCAAGTGGTCGAAGGCAATATAACCAGTGATATATCATTTTGATAATATATAGCCTTGATATGATGCCATGAAAAATGGCATTTTGCCTCTGTCATCTTCCTCTTGAAAACACATAATCCCTAGCTAATCACCAGCAAGACATTAGAAAACTCCAAGCTGAGGGACATTCTACAAAATAACTCTCCAATACTCTTCAAAACTTTCATGGTCATCAAAAACAAGATGAGAAACTGTCAAGCCAAGACAAGCTCAAGTAACATAACAATTCAATATACTGTGGCATCTTTAATGGGATCTAGTCTATGGGGTCATACAGAGTCGGACACAACTGAAGTGAATTAGCAACAGCAGCAGAACAGAAAAAAAGTGGTATTTGACAATAACTAAATAAATCTGAATGAAGTGGGAATGTCAGTTAATAATAATACATTAACATTTGTTAATCTAACAATGCATATTACTAATATAAGATATCCTGCAAATTTGAGGAAAAGTTCACTGTAAAGTTTTGTGATAAATCTGTAAAGTTTTCCTGTATTTAGCTTACTCAGAATCTGAAAGGACTGATACATTTTAAGCAAGGAAAGAAGACACTTTTTCTTTCTTACATTTTTATTTGTCACTATCACAAAACTTTAAACTATTCAATTGACTCACATGCTTGTTGACAGTGGCTTTTTTCAATAGTGCATCGGTAAAAGACAGACACTGCCTTGAAGGTTTTATGTTAATAACAATGTCACTTTTATTGGTGTGTTGCCCATGATATCCAAAGTGCTTTTCCATCATTCCTACATTTAATTACAAAAAGAATATTTTAGAAACTCAACGATCTCAAAACTATCCCTATTTGTATGTTGTCTTTCATATAATCCCCGTTTACCAAAATGCTCTTTCATGCAGATGCTGTACTATGTGTCTCATATTCTTCCTCCAGTATAGACAGACTCTGTCCCTAGGCAATGAGAATGTTTG
Organism: Budorcas taxicolor; assembly: GCF_023091745.1. Lineage (NCBI taxonomy): Eukaryota > Metazoa > Chordata > Mammalia > Artiodactyla > Bovidae > Budorcas > Budorcas taxicolor. The sequence continues at coordinate 79,324,397 of NC_068910.1, forward strand.
GCATTGATGGCTCACATGGAAATGCAGTCTGGGACACATTATATGCCCTCATGGTGTCAGTTTGCATCCATACAGAGATCCATTTAGTATTAAGAATTCCAAGGCCATTCCCTCAATAAGAAAAATTTTGAAGTCACATCCCAATTGCAATGATTTCTGTAGTATTATGAATCTTCTTTATAACTGTATTTTAGTTCAACCTTTCTATTCTTCCAATTCAGCTCATGAGTTTAAATAAGGAGAACTCGCCAATAACTTTCTGGCATCCTTGTTTTATAGTCTAACACATGAGAAAATCCTCACTAAAGTCAGAGATTCAGGCAGCTTATTAGATCATCTAATTTGTGCAGAAACATAAGTTGCCCAAGGTAATAAATAAACCAATGAATAGTGAGAAAACACTTAAATAGTTGGTCAACAATCAGAGTGAAAATTTTTGGTTGCCAGGTGTCTAGAACTATGAATGAACATATTGGATGGTTCTATGTGAATCAGAAAATGTTATAAAGATCTTTGTATAACATTTTAATTCTAACATTGCACATCCACCATAGAAGAGTCAATCACTAAATAATTACATGGAAACAATGACTTTGCAAGTTGTCATTAGCAACTGGCTACAACAAAGTATGCACAAAAGGCATATATGGAATAGATAGTTGCAGAAACTTCAACTTACTCCAAACAATCTAGTTAATGCTGCTACTGAATAACGAAGCTCCAAGGAAAAAGGCTAGTAATGCCTTAGATATGATACCATTATTCAAGGAGATTTTTCAGCTACTTAATAAAAATTTGCTTACATGGGACACTCCAAATCTAGAAAGGAAGCTGGTTTGTCACTATTAAGCCTTGAGTTTGCATTTTCTCTGTGCGAGACCTTCGACCCTCATCACTGTATAAGGATTTACTAAACATTTAAACCACTGATCTAATGATTCTGCAAATCCATTCTTTGGACCAAAGGATGAAACAAAGGAAGTGTGATATCAGGGTGTGGCTGTGTATCCACAAATCTACCATATAAGCACTGCCAGAGACCAATAGGCAAGGAAAGGATGTAAGCTATTTATTTCCTCTTAAACTGAGTGAGTAGTAAAGGTGGAACAAGACTGGAAAGTCTTATACAAGTGCATATTAAAGATATGAAAGACTAGAACTCAACATTTTTCAATGTTACCTTTTCCTTTTTATATCCAACTCATTATGCATTTGTTATAGTTTTTGTAGTGTCTTCATGTATTTCATTAGTGATTTCCAAACTTTAAAAAAAAAAGCAAACAGTATTTTGATTTTTTTGAACAGGGAATAATGTTATTTATTATTATTTTTTTCTCTTTTCTTTCATGGAAAGGTGTTTTATTTTAAATATAGTGGTGTGCACAGGACAATCTAAGACTTACAATCTATTCCTCTCCCCACTCCCAATATCCCCCTGGTAACCATAAATTTGTTCTGTAACTCTGCAAGTCCATTTCTGTTTTGCAAATAAGTTCATGTACATCATTTTTTAAAGTCATATGATATTTGACTTTCTCTGTCTGACATACTTCAATTAGTATGATCTTCAGATTGATTCATATTGCTGCAAATGACCTTATTTCATTCTTTTTAATGCTTGAGTAATATTCCATTGTGTATATGTACCATACATTTGTCCATTAATCTACTGATGGAAATTTAAGTAGTTTCCATTTATTGGCTGTTGTAAACAGAACTGCAATGAACATTAGATATATTCTTTAGGACCATGTTTTTCTCTGGATAAATGCCCCAAAGGTGGGCCATATGGTAGCTCTACCTTTAGTTTTTTTAATGAAAGTCCTTTCAGTTCTCCAAAGGAGCTGTGGTGCTAGTGGTAAAGAGTTTGCCTGCCAATGCAGGAGACCCAAAAGTTGCAGTTTCAATCCCTGGATCAGGAAGACATTCTAGAGTGGGAAATGGCAACTCAGTCCAATATTCTTGCCTGGAAAATCCCATGGAGAGAGGAGCCTGGCATGCTACAGTCCATGGGGTGGCAAAGAGTTGGACATGACTCAGCAACTGAGCACATACACATATTTACAGACATAGTACCTGTACGGTTTACATTCCCACCAACAGTGTAGAAAGGTTCCCTTTTCTGCACAGCCTTCCAGCATTCATTGTTTGCACATTTTCTGATTGTCATTCTGACTGGAGTGCATTGATGTCTCATTGTAGTTATTATTTTCATTTTTCTAATAATTAATAAGGGCTTCCTGGGTGTCTCAAATGGTGAAGAATTTGCCAGCAACATGGAAGACTTGAAGTATCTTTTCCAAGCACCTCTTGGCCATCTGTATGTATTTTTGGGGAAAATATATCTTTAGGTCTTCAGCCTATTTTTTGATTGACCTGTTTGTTTGTTTTAATGTTGAGCTGTATGAACTGTTTGTAAATTTTGGAGACTAATCCCTTGCCAGATGTATCATTTGTAAATATTTTCTCCCATTCTTTTGGTTGACAAATTGGAAAAGTAAAACTGTCACTGTTGGCAGATGACATGATACTATACATAGAAAAGCCTGAAGATGTTATTTACATTGCATTTTCTGATATATTTGTACTTTTCTTACTTTAAATAATAAAAATTCAAGCTATTGTATATTTTTTTGTTTTATATAGTTCACAAATACTATAAATGTGAAAATACATAGAACATTCATAGAATTTCAGCTCCCAGGTATAAAGCCCAGATAACATTGTTCACAAGCATAAGGTGACAAGATGTTCAAATCAACAGGTTTTATAATTTTTTTTAAAAATAATAAAACCTTAATATTTATCAATGATAGAAGGTAATGAATATAAACATAATTATAGGATAGATTCTTATTATTCCAATAATAAAGAATGCAAGGTACAGATAATTATGCTAGATGAAGGAAAACCAAGAGGAAAAAATCAAGTCTTTGTAGAATCTACACAGTATGTTTCATCCATAAAGAGCCCCCCAAATAAGAAAAAAAAAAAAAAAAACACTAAGCAAACAAGCAAGCAAAACTACAAAGAAAATCAGAGAGTAATTAACAGTATATAGAGTAGAATTTAAACACATCTGAGAGAAAGGAGGATGATGTGGTTTGGAAGGAATAGGCAGTAGATTTAAGAGGTCCTAGAATTATTTAGGAGAAGGCAAAGGAGTACCCACTGCAGTACTCTTGCCTGGAAAATCCTGTGGATGGAGGAGTCTGGAAAGCTGCAGTCCATGGGGTCGCGAAGAGTCGGACACGACTGAGCGACTTCGCTTTCACTTTTCACTTTCATGCTTTGGAGAAGGAAATGGAGACCCATTTCAGTGCTGTTGCCTGGAGAATCCCAGGGACGGGGGAGCCTGATGCGTTGCCGTCTATGGGGACTCACAGAGTCAGACACGACTGAAGCGACTGACTTAGCAGCAGCAACAGCAGAATTATTTTGATGCTTAATTATTATTGATGCTTTCGAAGTATGTTGTTGCAGAAGACTCTTGAGAGTCTCTTGGACAATAAGGAAATCAAACCAGTCAACCCTAAAGAAAATCAGTCCTGAATATTCATTGGAAGGACTGATGATGAAGCTGAAACTCCAATTCGCTGGCCACCTCATGCCAAGAACTTACTCATTGGAAAAGACCCCGATGCTGGGAAAGATTAAAGGCAGGAAGAGAAGGGGACCACAGAGGATGAGATGTTGGCTGGCAATATCGACTCAATGGACATGAGTTTGAGCAAGCTCCACTAGTTGGTGTTGGACAGGGAAGACTGGTGTGCTGCAGTCCATGGGGTCACAGAGAGTCACACATGACTGAGTGAATGAACTGAACTGAAGAATTATTTTATTTCTTCAGTAAAATCATATTTACTCCAACATTTGCTTATAATTACAAATTGTACATTTATTTATATACTTCCCTGGTTGCTCAGTGGTAAACAATCTGCCTGCCAGTTCAGGAGACGCAGGAGACACAGATTTGAACCCTGGGTTGTGAAAATCCCCTGCAGAAGAAAATGGCAAACATTCCAGAATTCTTGCCTGGCAAGTCCCATGGACAGAGGAGACTGGCTGGCTATAGTCCATGGGGTCACAAATAGTTGGCCACGACTGAGCATGAGCACAGGATATACAACCGTGTCTCCAGGTGGAGTGTAGTAGGTGTTACAAGTTACTACTGGCCATCTACTCTGTGTCCAGCACTGGCAAACACTTATACCACAATAAAAATAAAATTATAAACAGTGCTGTGATGAACATTGGGGTACATATGTCTCTTTCAATTCTGGTTTCCTCGGTGTGTATGCCCAGCAACAGGATTGCTGGGACATAAGGCAGTTCTATTTGCAATTTTTTAAGGAATCTCCACACTGTTCTCCATAGTGGCTGTACTACTTTGCATTCCCACCAACAGTGTAGGAGGGTTCCCTTTTCTCCACACCCTCTCTAGCATTTATTGCTTGTAGACTTTTGGATCGCAGAAATTCTGACTGGTGTGGAGTGGTACCTCACTGTGGTTTTGATTTGCATTTCTCTAATAAAGAGTGATGTTGAGCATCTTTTCATGGGTTTGTTAGCCATCCGTATGTCTTCTTTGGAGAAATGTCTATTTAGTTTTTTGACCATTTTTTGATTGGGTCGTTTATTTTTCTGGAATTGAGCTGCATAAGTTGCTTGTATATTTTTGACATTAGTTGTTTGTCAGTTGCTTCATTTGCTATTATTTTCTCCCATTCAGAAGGCTGTCTTTTCACCTTGCTGATATTTTCCTTTGTTGTGCAGAAGCTTTTAATTTTAATTAGATCCCATTTTTTATTTTTGCTTTTATTTCTAGAATTCTGGGAGACGGATCAGAGAGGATCCTGCTGTGATTTATGTCTGAGAGTGTTTTGCCTATGTTCTCCTCTAGGAGTTTTATAGTTTCTGGTCTTACATTTAGATCTTTAATCCATTTTGAGATTATTTTATTGTGCAGTGTTAGAAAGTATCTAGTTTCATTCTTTTACAAGTGGTTGACCAGTTTTCCCAGCACCACTTATTAAAGAGATTGTCTTTACTCCATTGTATATTCTTGCCTCCTTTGTCAAAGATAAGGTGTCCATATGTGTGTGGATTTATCTCTGGGCTTTCTATTTTGTTCCATTGATCTGTATTTCTGTCTTTGTGCCAATACCATATTGTCTTGATGACTGTGGCTTTGTAGTAGAGCCTGAAGTCAGGTGGGTTGATTCCTCCAGTTCCATTCTTCTTTCTCAAGATTGCTTTGGCTATTTGAAGTTTTTTGTATTTCCATACAAATCTTGAAATTATTTGTTTTAGTTCTGTGAAAAATATGGCTGGTAGCTTGATAGGGATTGCATTGAATTCATCGCAGCACTGTTTATAATAGCCAGGACATGGAAACAACCTAGATGTCCATCAGCAGATGAATGGATAAGAAAGCTGTGGTACATATACACAATGGAGTATTACTCAGCCATTAAAAAGAATACATTTGAATCAGTTCTGATGAGATGGATGAAACTGGAGCCGATTATACACAGTGAAGTAAGCCAGAAAGAAAAACACCAATACTGTATACTAACACATATATATGGAATTTAGAAAGATGGCAATGTCTTCTTTGGAGAAATGTCTATTTAGTTCTTTGGACCATTTTTTGATTGGGTCGTTTATTTTTCTGGAATTGAGCTGCATAAGTTGCTTGTATATATTTGAGATTAGTTGTTTGTCAGTTGCTTCATTTGCTATTATTTTCTCCCATTCTGAAGGCTGCCTTTTCACCTTGCTTATATTTTCCTTTGTTGTGCAGAAGCTTTTAATTTTAATTAGATTGCATTTGTTTATTTTTGCTTTTATTTCCAGAATTCTGGGAGGTGGATCATAGAGGATCCTGCTGTGATTTATGTCTGAGAGTGTTTTGCCTATGTTCTCCTCTAGGAGTTTTATAGTTTCTGGTCTTACATTTAGATCTTTAATCCAATTTGAGTTTATTTTTGTGTCTGGTGTTAGAAAGTGATCTAGTTTCATACGGATGGCTAACAAACACATGAAAATATGCTCAACATCACTCATTATCAGAGAAATGCAAATCAAAACCACAATGAGGTACCACTTCACACCAGTCAGAATGGCTGTGATCCAAAAATCTGCAAGCAATAAATGCTGGAGAGGGTGTGGAGAAAAGGGAACCCTCCTACACTGTTGGTGGGAATGCAAACTAGTACAGCCACTATGGAGAACAGTGTGGAGATTCCTTAAAAAGTTGCAAATAGAACTACCTTATGACCCAGCAATCCTGTTGCTGGGCATACACACCGAGGAAACCAGAATTGAAAGAGACACATGTACCCCAATGTTCATCGCAGCACTGTTTATAATAGCCAGGACATGGAAACAACCTAGATGTCCATCAGCAGATGAATGGATAAGAAAGCTGTGGTACATATACAGAATGGAGTATTACTCAGCCATTAAAAAGAATTCATTTGAATCAGTTCTGATGAGATGGATGAAACTGGAACCGATTATACAGAGTGAAGTAAGCCAGAAAGAAAAACACCAATACAGTATACTAACACATATATATGGAGTTTAGAAAGATGGCAATGACGACCCTGTATGCAAGACAGGAAAAAAGACACAGCTGTGTATAACGGACTTTTGGACTCAGAGGGAGAGGGAGAGGGTTGGATGATTAGGGAGAATGGCATTCTATCATGTATACTATCATGTAAGAATTGAATCGCCAGTCTATGTCTGACGCAGGATACAGCATGCTTGGGGCTGGTGCATGGGGATGACCCACAGAGATGTTATGGGGAGGGAGGTGGGAGGGGGGTTCATGTTTGGGAACACATGTAAGAATTAAAGATTTTAAAATTAAAAAAATAAAAAAACTATTAAAAAAAAAAAATAGAAAGATGGCAATGATGACCCTATATGCAAGACAGCAAAAAAGACACAGATGTGTAGAGCACACTTTTGGACTCAGAGTGAGAGGGAGAGGGTGGGATGATTTGGGAGAATGGCATTGAAACATCTATACTCTCATGTAAGAATGGAATCGCCAGTCTATGTCCAATGCAGGATACAGCATGCTTGGGGCTGGTGCATGGGGATAACCCAGAGAGATGTTATGGAAAGGGAGGTGGGAGGGGGGTTCATGTTTGGGAATGCATGTACACCCATGGTGGATTCATGTCAATGTATGGCAAAACCAATACAGTATTGTAAAGTAAAATAAAGTAAAAATAAAAATTAAAAAAAACTAAAAAAAAAAATAAAATTAATGTATTTTCTTTGCAAAAATTTTGAAATCTTGTAATTTATTTAATAAATATTTGTTGACTGTTGGATGGGTGCTGCTGCTACTGCTGATGCTAAGTCCCTTCAATCGTGTCCAACTCTTTGCCACCCCATAGACAGCAGCCCACCAGGCTCCCCTGTCCCTGGGATTCTCCAGGCAAGAACACTGGAGTGGGTTGCCATTTCCCTCACCAATCCATGAAAGTGAAAAGTGAAAGTGAAGTCACTCAGTTGTGTCTGACTCTTTGTGACCCTGTGGACTGCAGCTTACCAGGCTCCTCTGTCCATGGGATTTTCCAGGCAAGACTACTGGAGCTGGGTGCCATTGGTTCTAGGAATAATAATAGTGAGAAAGGGAAGCAGAATATTTATTTTCAAGAAAGCTTATTTTAACTGGAGCAGGAATCATGTACTGGGAGAATGCAATTATACTACTATGACAACTGTGTTGAATGCTATGTGGTGTGGAGGCAGGCAGGGGACCAGTGAACATGGAGAAATTATTCCTGCTATGGTAGCAGAGTCAGCCTGTCTTATCAGAAATCTTAAGAGTTCCAGTGAACTAGCCCCATGGAAGAATATACGTATACATATGGAAGAATATGCATTTCCAGGCAAATAGAATATGTGAAGCCATCTCTTTATCTTTTAGCATGGGATATCAATAGATCATTTGAAAAGTTCATGAATTATGGAATACTAGTATAGCATATTAGGGATTATTTCAGTACCTAATCAGACCAATGAATGGTGAAAAGGAATTTTTGGGCATGAGACTAGGGATCTTGTCATAGGAACCTGGTTCAGGCAGTGAGGATGGATTTTTATTTATTTAAAAAATCATAACGGTTAGAAGCAACAGTTAGAACGGGACATGGAACAACAGACTGGTTCCAAATAGGAAAAGGAGTACATCAAGGCTGTATATTGTTACCGTGTTTATTTAACTTATATGCAGAGCACATCATGAGAAATGCTGGGCTGGAAGAAGCACAAGCTGGAATCAAGATTGCCGGAAGAAATATCAATAACCTCAGATATGCAGATGACACCACCCTTATGGCAGAAAGTGAAGAGGAACTACAAAAGCCTGTTAATGAAAGTGAAAAAGGAGAGTGAGAAAGTTGGCTTAAAGCTCAACATTCAGAAACAAAGATCATGGCACCTGATCTCATCACTTCATGAGAAATAGATGGGGAAACAGTGCTAGACTTTATTTTGGGGGGCTCCAAACTCACTGCAGATGATGACTGCAGCCATGAAATTAAAAGACGCTTACTCCTTGTAAGGAAAGTTATGACCAACCTAGATAGCATATTCAAAAGCAGAGACATTACTTTGCCAACAAAGGTCCGTCTAGTCAAGGCTATGGTTTTTCCAGTGGTCATGTGTGGATGCAAGAGTTGGACTGTGAAGAAAGCTGAGCACCACAGAATTGATGCTTTTGAACTGTGGTGTTGAAGAAGACTCTTGAGAGTCCCTTGGACCGCAAGGAGATCCAACCAGTCCATTTCGAGGAGATCAGTCCTGGGCGTTCTTTGGAAGGACTGATGCTAAAGCTGAAACTCCAGTACTTTGGCCACCTCATGCGAAGAGTTGACTCATTCGAAAGGACTTTGATGATGGGAGGGATTGAGGGCAGGAGAAAAAGGGGATGACAGAGGATGAGATGGCTGGATGGCATCACCAACTCGATGGACGTGAGTCTGTGCGAACTCCAGGAGATGGTGATGGACAGGGATGTCTGGCCTGCTGCTATTCATGGGGTCGCAAAGAGTCAGACACGACTGAGCGACTGAACTGAACTGAACTGAACTGAAATGAATGGTTAGATTTTTTGAATCTTAAAACTACAGCAATAGCACTAGTAGTCTGCACTATAGTCACTTCACTATAGTAGTTAAGTGAGTGAAGTGAAGTTGCTCAGTCGTGTCCGACTCTTTGAGACCCCATGGACTGTAGCCTACCAGATAGTAATTAAAGGAGAGTCCAAAAGAAATCTCCAAAGACTGGCTCCATTAGAAAACTTGGAGTTTCAAAAGGAAATATTTGTAGTGATCCAGACTGTGGACAGGGCTTTTCAAGTGGCTCAAAGTTAAAGAATCTGTCTGCCAATGCAGGAGACTCAGGAGATGTGGGTTTGAACCCTGGGTCAAGAAGATACCCGGGAGGACAGAATGACAGCCCAGTATTCTTGCCTGGAAAATCCCTTGAACAGAGGAAACTGGCAGCCTGCAGTCCATGGGGTTGCAAAGAGTTGGACACAATTGAGCACAACAACAACAGTAGATTATGGGCAATGGTTATCTTCCTACTTGAGCCAGTTACCTGTTATTGTAGCCACAAATACAAGCAGCCACCCTTCCCCCCATACTTGTACACAGGCATGTCCACATGCACACACACACACACACACACACACACTTCTAGATCTTGGTACTATTAGCTGGGAGGAAGTTTTCACAGATGCAGAAGAAATTATCTGAGAAAAAATGGCAGAAGTTAAAAAGGCAAGGAAAAGAAGAGGAGCCAAACAGTGTCAAATAAATGGAAAGAAAGAAGATGAAGTAATACCAGTATCATAACAATGATACATATGAATCTGACACAGAATTGTCATGGCTTTCAAACAAGCAATAAATTTAACCCTCCTCCTCCATCCATGAATGCAAAAACCACAGATATGGAATGCTAAATATGGGACTTGAGCTTCCTCAGTTTGGGTATGCACAATGGATCCTGGAACCAATCCTCTGTGGATACTGAGGGATGATTTATTGTATATGCTGCTCCATAGAAAAATGAAAAAGACTCCCAAGCTCCAGATGGAAATCTAATGTAAATGGTTAGATTTTTATTTTGCTTTAATATTCATCAAAAGTGAGTACATATGATCCTGAAAGAAACATTCCACAGTATTTAGATGAAAGTGCAGATACACTAATTAACATTCATCATGTTATATTTTAAACATTTGAATTGCTTGACAATAGCAGATATTTAAAAAGTTGAGACAATTAAAATGGGGAAATACTGATATCTAAAGCACTTTCAGCTCCTTAGACTGATTTCAATTGGTATTCATCAAGGGTTTTCACTGGTATTTTTGATTATTCTAGGATCTCTGATGTTCATTAAGACCCATGTTTTGGTGTTACCTTAATGTCTGGAATCTATAAATCACAATTAAGCAAATAAATTAAACAGACTTGAATTAGGACTAATTTTTGAAAGATTATATTCATAAAAATGTCTACAAATAGAATAACACTTTGCCCATCTGGTATAATGCTTGGTTAACCCAGTAGTTTTTTTAAACATATGAGAAAGATATTTAGGGTAACACAAAAATTGATTTTAAATTTTGCAAATGGATTTGACATTTTAAATATTACGATTAATATAGTATGTAGCATTTGTAAATTATATAACATGTAATGTAAAATAGTAATTATATAACATGTTACATAATGTAAAATGTTACAATGTTCTCTATCAAATTTAGGAAATAAGCAACCAACTTTGTATTTTTCTCTGTAACATGAGATTTGACAATTGGAGCCTGGTTCTAAAAGTCATATAGTTCTTTCTCTCTTTCTGTGTCTTACAAAGAGCTAGATTAGTACCTAATTGCTTTCAACAAGTTTAGAGAGTAGTGTTTTTTTCTTACAAAATTGTTTAGTTTTTAGTGGAGTATAGTTCAGTTCAGTTCAGTCGCTCAGTCGTGTACGACTCTTTGCAACCCCATGAAGCACAGCATGCCAGGCCTTCCTGTCCATCACCAACTCCCGGAGTTCACTCAGACTCCCGTCCATCGAGTCAGTGATGCCATCCAACCATCTCATCCTCTGTTGTCCCCTTTTTCTCCTGCCCCCAATCCCTCCCAGCATCAGAGTCTTTTCCAACGAGTCAACTCTTCGCATGAGGTGGCCAAAGTACTGGAGTTTCAGCTTTAGCATCATTCCTTCCAAAGAAATCCCAGGGCTGATCTGCTTCAGAATGGACTGGTTGGATCTCCTTGCAGTCCAAGGGACTCTCAAGAGTCTTCTCCGATATTATGTTAGTTTATGCTATACAATAAAATGAATCACCTGTATCTACACATATATGCCATTTTTTGCCTATCCTTTCCACTTAGATCATCACAGAGTATTGAGTAGAGTTCCCTATTCTTTATAGTAAGTTCTTATTAGCTAGCTCTTTTACACACTATTGTTGTTGTTCAGTCACTAAATCATATTAGACTGTTTGCAATCCCATGGACTACAACATGTCAGGTTCCCCTGTCCTTCATTGTCTCCCAGAGTTAACTCATATTCATGTCCATTTGAGCTTCATTTTTACCATCAGTCCTTCCAATTATCTTTATGGTTGATTTCCTGTAGAACTGACTATAAAACATGTGTTTATCTTCCAAGAAACTGATTTTGAAGCTGAAACTCCAATACTCTGGCCACCTGATGCAAAGAGCTGACTCATTTGAAAAGACCTTGATGCTGGGAAAGATTGAGGGCAGGAAGAAAAGGGGATGACAGAGGATGAGAGAGTTGGATGGCATCACTGACAAAATGGACATGAGTTTGGGTAAACTCCGGGAGTTTGTGATTGACAGGGAGGCCTGGTGTGCTGTCGTCCATGGGGTTGCAAAGAGTTGGACATGAGTGAGCGACTACACTAAACTAATCATTTATATTAGAATGAACTGATATGTCAATAGCATCATCTTTAAACTCTTGGGACTTCCATCTTCTCTATGAGGTACTTAATTTCATGCTCTAACAAAATTGCTGATTTATATTCTCTACTAAATAATCCTTCTAACTTTGTCCAAAAATAATTAAATGGTCAGTGTTTTCCAAAAAGACAATTATAAGCTGCTATTGAAAAGAGATGAGTTGCTTTCATAAATGTAGTATGGCTTTGTTTTTTATTAACATAGCTAACATTCCTCACCAAATTGAAATGTATCAATGTATTATGTAAAGATATATGGGCTTAGAAGTTTTTTCAGAGTAGGTTTATTTTCTATGCTTTCACAGTGATTTTAGTGCAGAATTTAAATTAACCAAATCAAAACTTCTATTATTTTCTTTGGCAAAACATATCACACTATTTGCAACTGATGATGCATTTATAGAATTTTACACATAACTCCAGCCAAACAAATGCATTTAAATTCCTAATACATATACTCAGTTTTGTCTTTTATTATTTTTGAAAATCCAGTACTAATGTTGTGATTGTTATTTAATTTCTTGATGTTTTTCATTTTTGAGTTTACAAACTTCTAGCTCTATTATAAGCTTTTAATAAGACCAAAGTGCGTGGTTTTAAGAACCTAGTTTCAAATATGTATTGAGTGATATGACGAAAAGTAGTAAATGAATTACTTTTCTATAATGTAGTTTGTTTAAAAGTTTTACCTGTATTGTGTACCTTATTTCTACTTTTAACTTTAATGAGTTGGGTTGAGTTATAAAGGGGACCAATAGTGTTTGTGTTTGGGGAAAAACACCGTTTCAAATACCTGCTTCTGAAATAATTCAAGCATAATTTTAACTTAAATCAATTGTGTGTGTGTTCCCTATGGTATATCCTTCTAGATATGTGAGTGTTCCATCTTCTTTTGTCTTTATGAAGATATTGGCTTTATAACATATTTCCTGCTTTTTTAATATTTGCTGCATTTTTTAAATTTAGCTTTTATAGTATACGTATTTCTAACTTCTGGTGATCTTATTATATAACTGCAAATTCAATGAGTAAGACATTATATGAGACCACAGTACTCTTTTACTTGCACGGTGAGGCCTATTATAAGGGTCTTTAAGGGTGATATTACTTGGTTTTTCCTTGAGAAGAATTGTGTGTCATTACATAGATGTTTTTCATTGGTTTTATTAGTTTCCTTATTAGAAAAATCTAACATTATTCTTAAAGGAGGGAGAAAATTTGAGTGTCAGAATGCTAGGTGAATAGTAGAATAATAGCGCTGAGAGAATGAGCACACCACTCAGTTAATACATTTTCTTTTCATCTTTTTATTTGCCATATGAGATGCTTACATCAGTCATGCCTGATTTTCTTAAGGTTGTATTTTCCATGGTGGAGAATATTCCCGAAGTCTATCTGTATCCTTTAAATATTCCTCTTCTTTTAGATCCTGCAGCTCCTATGAGGGGTACTTAGTGTCAAAAGAACCTCAATCTATCTTAAGTTCTTCAGGCCACTCAGAGCTTCCTCCTGGTTTTTCTCTTAACACTGTCAAATTCAGTTATCAGTGATATATTTGCTTGTCAACTTTTATGAAAAATGAAAGTGAGATTTATGCATCCCTCATTTCAGAGCTTGCTAGTTGGGAATTAAGGCAACATTAGGAAAATGTATACATATGTATATGTGTATGTAAGTATATGGGCATCTCAACTGGAGACAGTGGTGAAGAACCCAACTGCCAATGAAGGAGAAATAAGAGATTAAGGTTTGATCCTTGATCCGGAAGGTCCTCTGGAGGAGGGCTGGGCAACCCACACCAGTATTCTTGCCTGAAGAATCCCATGGACAGAGGAGGCTGCTGGGCTACAGTCCATATTTTGGAGTGAGTGAGTGAGTGAGTGAGGGAGTGAGGTTGCTCAGTCGTGTCCAACTCTTTGCGACCCCATGGACGGTAGTCTACCAGGCTCCCCCATCCATGGGAATTTCCAGGCAAGAATACTGGAGTGGGCTGCCATTTCCTTCTGAGTCAGACACAAATGAAGTGATTTAAGTTCAGTTCAGTCGCTCAGCAATGTCCAACTCTTAGTGACTCCATGGACTGCAGCATTCTAGGCTTCCATGTCCATCACCAACTCTTGGAGCTTGCTCAAACTCATGTCTATCGAGTCGGTAATGTCATCCAACCATCTCATCCTCTGTCTTCCCCTTCTCATCCTGCCTTCAATCTTTCCCAGCATTGGGGTCTTTTCAAATGAGTCAGTTCTTCACATCAGGTGGCCAAAGTACTGGAGTTTCAGCTTCAACATCAGTCCTTCCAATGAATATTCAGGACTGATTTGCTTTAAGATTGACTGATTTGATCCCCTTGCTGTCCAAGGGACTCTCAAGCATCTGCCCCAATATCACACTTCAAAAGCATCTGTTCTTTGGCACTCAGCTTTCTTTATACTACAACTCTCACATCTATCCATGACTACTGGAAAAGCCATAACTTTGACTACCTGTACTTTGTTGACCAAATAATGTCTCTATTTTTTAAATATGCTGTCTAGGTTTGTCATAACTTTTCTTCCAAGGAGCAAGCATCTTTTAATTTCATGGCTGCAATCACCATTTAAAGTGATTTTGGAACCCAAGAAAATCAAGTCTGTCACTGTATCCATTTTTCCCACTTCTATTTGCCATGAAGCGATGGGACCAGATGCCAGTGATCTTCGTTTTTTGAATGTTGAGTTTTAAGCCAGCTTTCTCACTCTCCTCTTTCACTTTCATCAATAGGCTCTTTAGTTCTTAACTGTCTGCCATAAGAGTGATGTCATCTGCGTATGTGAGGTTATTGATATTTCTCCTGGCAATCTTGACTGAAGCTTCTGCTTTGTCCAGCCCAGCACTTCTCATGATGTACTCTGTGTATAAGTTAAAGAATCAGGATGACAATATACAGCCTTGTCATACTCCTTTAGCAATTTGGAGCAAGTATGTCGTTCCGTGTCTGGTTCTAACTGTTGCTTCTGACATACATATAAATTTCTCAGGGGGCAGGTTAGGTGGCATTGTATTCCCATCTCTTGTAGAATTTTACACAGTTTGTTGTGATCCACACAGTCAAAGGTTTTGGCATAATCAATAAAACAGAAATAGATTTATTTTCTGGACTCTTTTGCTTTTTTAATGATCCAACAGATGTTGGCAATTTGATCTCTTGTTCCTCTGTCTGTTTAAATCCAGCAAGAACATACGGAAGTTCTTGGTTCATGTACTATCGAAGCCTGGCTTGGAGAATTTTGATTACTTTGCTAGCATGTGAGATGAGTGCAATTTGCAGTGGTTTGAACATTCCTTGACATTTCCTTTCTTTGCGATTGAAATAGAAACTGATATTTTCCTGTCCTGTGGCTTTCCAAATTTGCCAGCAAATTGACTGTAGCACTTTCACAGCATCATCTTTTAGGAATTGAAATAGCTCAACTGGAATTCCATCACCTCCACTAGCTTTGTTCGTAGTGATGCTTCCTATGGCCCACTCGACTTTGCACTTCAGGATATCTGGCTCTAGCTGAGTGACTACACCATCTTGGTTATCTGGGTCATGAAGATTTTTTGTATAGTTTTTCTGTGTATTATTGCAACTTCTTAATGTCTTATGCTTCTGCTAGGTCAATGCCATTGTGCCCATCTTTGCATGAAGTGTTCCCTTGGTATCTCTAATTTTCTTGAAGAGTTCTCTAGTCTTTCCCATTTTATTGTTTTTCTCTCTCTTTTTTTTTTTTTTTTTTTGCATTGATCATGTAGGAAGTTTTTCTTATCTCCCCTTGCTATTCTTTGGGACATTACATTCAGATGGGCATATCAGATAGGCATATTCAGATGGGCATTCCTTTCCTCCTTTGCCTTTAGCTTCTCTTCTTTTCTCAGATATTTGTAAGGCCTTGTCAGACAACCGTTTTGCCTTTTTCATTTCTTTTCTTGGGGATGGTCTTCATCCCTGCTTCCTGTACAATGTCACAAACCTCCATCCATAGTTCTTCAGGCACTCTATCTATCAGATCTAATCCATTTAATCTATTTCTCACTTCCACTCTATAATCACAAAGGATTTGATTTAGGTCATACCTGAATGGCCTTGTAGTTTTCCCTACTCTCTTTAAGTCTGAATTTGGTAATAAAGAGTTCATGATCTGAGCCACAGTCAGCCCTCAGTCTTGTTTTTGCTGACTGTATAGAACTTTTCTATCTTTGGTTGCAAAAATGTAATCAATCTTATTTTGCTATTGACCATCTGGTGATGTCCATGTGTAGAGTCTTCTCTTGTGTTGTTGGAGGAGGGTGTTTGCTATGATCAGTGCATTCTCTCGGCAAATTTTTTTTAGATTTTGCCCTGATTAATTTTGTCCTCCACGGTCTAACTTGCCTGTCACTCCAGGTTTCTCTTGACTTCCTACTTTTGCATTCCAGTCCCCTATGAAGAAAAGGACATCATTTTTTCGGTGTTAGTTCTAGAAGGTGTTGTAGGCCTTCATAGAGCCATTCAACTTCAGCTTCTTTGGCATTTGTGGTTGGGGCATAGACTTGGATTACTGTGATATTGAATAGTTTGTCTTGGAAATGAACAGAGATCATCTGTCCTTTTTGAGACTGAACCCAAGTACTTCAATTCAGACTCTTTTGTTGACTATGAGGACTACTCCATTTCTTCTAACAGATTCTTGCCGACATTAGTAGGTATAACGGTCATCTGAGTTAAATTTGCCCATTCCAGCCCATTTTAATTCACTGATACCTAAAATGTCTATATTCACTCTTGCCACCTCCTTTTTAACCACTTCCAACTTACCTTGAATCATGGACCTTGTATTTCAGGTTCCTATGGAATATTGTTCTTTACAGCTTCAGGCTTTACTTCCATTTCCAGTCATATTGACAACTGGACATTTTTTTTTGCTTTGGCTACATTCTTCATTCTTTCTGGAGTTATTTCTCCACTCTTCTCCAGTATCATATTGGTCACCTAATGGCCTGGTGAGTTCATCTTTCAGTGTTATGTCTTTTTGCCTTATCATACTGATCATGGGATTCTCAAAGCAAGAATACTGAAGTAGATTTGCCATTCCCTTCTGCAGTGGACCATGTCTTGTTAGAACTCTCTGCTATGACTTGTCCATCTTGTGTGGCCCTACATAGCATGGTTATAATTTCATTGAATTAGACAAGGCTATAGTCCGTGTGATAAGTTTGATTAGTTTTCTGTGATTGTGATATATATACACATATGAAATTGAAAGTGAAAGTTGTTCAGTCCTGTCCGAATCTTTGCAATGCTGTAGATTATAGCCTGCCAGGCTCCTCTGTCCATGGAATTCTCCAGGACTTATACTGGAGTTGGCAGCTGTTTCCTTCTCCAAGGGATCTTCCCAACCCAGGGATAGAACCCAGATCTCCCACATTGCAGGCCAATTCTTTACCATTGGAGCTATCTGGAAAGTCTTTGTGTGTGTGTGTATATATATACACACATGTAGTATCAATGGATAGCTTTCCTGTCCCTTGTTGTTTTGGGGCGAGAAAAGTGGGTTGGTAACACTCTGATGTCTACTAGATAAAATGGTGCTGAACAAAATTTAGATACTGCAGATATTGGTCCTTTCAGGGTTCATATAATAGTCTTCATTATTTTAGCATCCTCAGGAATACCTTTTGGAATTTTGTATGCTAGATGAATATTAAATGGATCTCCTAAATCTAAGGAAAATACTACTTGATATTATTAGGATATTTAAAACTTTTTGGATGATATTTTAGCTTTCTTATTTCTGCAACAGATTAAAATGTCCTCATTTGTTTGTTTTATAAATAGCGTTTTCTAAGATATGATGTATATCACATGATATCTTAAAAATTTTATTTGGAAGAATTTTTTAAGTTTTTTAATAAGAAATTTATGTTCTGTAGGATTAGGATTATTTACAGATTCTCCAATCTTTAGAAATTTCTGGATGCTTCAGAGATAATCCACACAAAACAAATAATGTAGCATGAAAAAATATATTGAAGAAAAAAATGTAATAAATTAGATCTGCAGTGAAATGTTAAAATTGCCAGGGGGATTAAAAGAAAGAACAACTGTTTATGTAGCTAGTTTATTTTAGGCTCTCTTTTTGTAATGATTTCTTGGCTAAATCAGTTTTATAAAATCATTGTATTCTCTGTTCTTCCTCTGTTTATATTTTTCTTTTAAAAGTTATCAAAAGAAACTATTGCTTGTAGCCACAACATACTCCACAACATACTCAGATGACTTTAATGAAAGGATATTACAACCTTGTCTCCTGTGGTTAAACCTGACTCATGCATTATATCAAGAATTAAGAATGGAATGCTTCCTCTTGATGCAGAAGAGGTCACTTCACATGAAGACAAGACTGAAATAGACTGTTAAAGTAAAGTCTTTTCTAGAGGGCAGATAGCTCTGACTTTTTTTTATAACCATGGAATTTTTTTTTGTACCTTTCTATTGTTGTAATTAACATACACTATTAAATTAGTTTCAGGTATACAATAGCAATTCAATATTTTTGTACACTATGAACTAACTGATCACCTCAATAAGATCATTACCATTTATCACTATATGAATTTGTTGCAATATTATTAACTATATTCCCTGTGTATATATTACATCACTGTAACTTATTTATTTTATATCTGGAAGTGTGTACTTCTTATTCTACCTCATAAACTGGTGCAACAACAATGGAAAACAGTATGAAGCTTCTTCAAAAAACTAAAGTAGAACCACCTACATGAGCCATCATTTCCATTTCTGGATATTTATCCAAAGAAAATGAGAACACAAATTCAAAAAGATACATGTACCCTCTGTTCATTGTAGGGCTAGTTACAATGTGCAAGATATGAAAGCAACCTAAATGTTTTCATGAAATTTTAAAACATAAATCTCACTTAGACACATCTGTACCAACATGCTTACTTGAAAACAAAATGAAGAAATAATCTTGCCCAAGATTGCATAGCTTGCCATTAACATGGTCAGTTTATGAATCCAGAAATTCTGATGTACAAGTCAATTGCTGTTATATTTTTTAGTGATTTACAGATAATATTTATTTCAAACAAAAATAAATACCATTCAAACACTTTCAGTTACAGCCATTATGCCAGTGACAGAAAGGTCTTTTAGCAGACATATTTACAAACACTTCAAATAGATAGAAGAAACAATAAATCATTCAGATGTGATCCATAGCCTTTTATTTAACTAGCTTTTAAAATATACTTATATATTTAAAGCACATTTTAAGTATATGTTAGGTAGGTATGTGACAAATGTATCAGAGGGAATTTCAAATTTATATTATTAATATGACAATACTTTTTTCTATTTTTTAAAAGAACTTAGTAAGGATTTAAAATTACAGAGACTAAACACTACTTGCTGATTTTCTTCCATATTTTCTCTTCACATATGAAATATTTTCTCCCATGATATAGTCCTCCAGGCTCCTCTGTTCATAGAATTCCCCATGTGAGAATACTGGAGTGTGTGTAGCCATTCCCTTCTCCAGGGGATCTTTCTAACCCAGGGATCCAGAGACTGAACCCCTGTCTCCTGCATTGCAGGCAGATTCTTTACTTTCTGAGACACCAGGGAAGCTACATGTCTTTATATATATAGTTTTATACATATATATATATATATATTCACACATATATAGTTTTATATATATATACACACATATACACATATACATGTGTATATATATACCTAGATATATAATTTTTAGAATATATTTAGAATATATATTTTTTGTATTTAGGCTGTGCCATCTTATGTCATATTAGTATGTATTTTTAAACTTATACTTAATTTGCCTATTTTTTGTAAATTCTTAAGCTTATTTTTTATTTCATTTTTGTTCCCTCTTCATTGT
The DNA here is from genome assembly GCF_023091745.1 of Budorcas taxicolor. Classification (NCBI taxonomy): domain Eukaryota; kingdom Metazoa; phylum Chordata; class Mammalia; order Artiodactyla; family Bovidae; genus Budorcas; species Budorcas taxicolor. The sequence goes on from NC_068910.1 coordinate 79,344,364, forward strand.
TTATATATCTACTTCTTGATGTCAACTACTATAATTGTTTCAGTAAATTTATTTCCAATTTATGCAATTTTGGTGTATTCCCTATATATTTGATCTATTTAGACTCATGTTCCTTCTCATTTTTCCTGCATTTATTAATTCTACCAATACAGGTGAATGATTTTTATAATCTCCTAGCTTGTATCTGGAGATTATCGTTTAGTGTAGCCTTTTTCTTTTGGAGCTAATGGTCTGTAGCATTAATTTACATACAAAATCATTTAAACTGTATGATCTTAAGAGAAGAATCTCCATAGAGTTATCTCTGTCTTTCCTTGAAATGATACAGAAATAAATAACACATTTGTGACCTCTAGATTTGGCAAATATATTATTGAACTAATATAGCAAAAAGGAAATTAGTTTCTTCCTACCTGGGGGTTTCATTCCACTATGAAACAGAAGTCATTTTAATAAAAAATAATTGATCCCTTGGAGTATATTCAGAGATCTTGAGTTACTGAGTGAGAGGTCAGTTAATCTTATGTATTTGAAATGAAATACATTGAGGAGATAAAACAGAGCAGTCAGAAAGAGAGAAAGTTAAGGGTCAGAAAGCATCAACCTCAAGTCATTTTATGTATTAAAAAAAAGCATAATAACATGAGAAATTTGGGAGACAATTTTTTATGGTCCTCTTATTTCTCTACCTGTTCTGAGAGACAATATTGACATTTTTAGTCCTGCAAAACCTTTCCAAGGATGTTTGCATTGCAAAATACTGTGAAAAATATAGCCCCTCCCCCTAGAGCAAAAAAAAAGTTGTATTTGTTGTCCAGGATAAGAAAGCTAACGTTTTCTTTTGTTACAAAACTTGGACATTTTTGCTTGCCGTCCCTTTATATCAGCCTGCATTTCTTAGGCTTGGGCTTCCTCCGCCAAGGCCCCAAGCAACTAAATGTTCATCATTCAACTAGACCAACCTGTGCTTCACCCCAGTGGAAAGTGTGAGGCAAATGGAACTGGTACAAAACAAACATGAAGCTGTTACTTCCTCCCCTGCCATGAGTGTTACACTTGTTTTGTTCTGAACCAATAAGCTTTTGTCTTCTGCTGGCATCTACGAACCTGTGGCAAGCTAAATTGCTAGTCTAGGTTAAAATCACAGTCTCTTCACAGTTCTTTAGATAATTTTCTTTTTGAAGATATTTTAATTTCTGTTATGAATTAGGAACTCCAAAATTTCTTATTGGATTTTTTTTTACTTACATCTTTCTTTTTTCCTTTCTTCTTTTTTAAAAGTTGTTTGCTTTTTTATTTTTAATGAAAATCAGAAAAATAATCTCAGTAAGTTTTCTAAATTCAGATGACCCAGAAGGACAGCACCTGCCCAAAGTGGTATGATAAAATACATGACTATTAAGAATTCTGCATGTATATTTTTGACATTAATTCTTTGTCATTTGCTTCATTTGCTATTATTTTCTCCCATTCTGAAGGCTGTCTTTTCACCTTGCTTATAGTTTCCTTTGTTGTGCAGAAGCTTTTAATTTTAATTAGGTCCCATTTGTTTATTTTTGCTTTTATTTCCAATATTCTGGGAGAAGGGTCATAGAGGATCCTGATGTTATTTATCTCAGAGAGTGTTTTGCCTATGCTCTCCTCTAAGAGTTTTATAGTTTCTGTTCTTACGTTTAGATCTTTAATCCATTTGGATTTTATTTTTGTGTATGGTGTTAGAAAGTGTCCTAGTTTCATTTTTTTATAAGTGGTTGACCAGTTTTCCCAGCACCACTTGTTAAGGAGATTGTCTTTTCTCCATTGTATATTCTTGCCTTCTTTGTTGAAGATAAGGTAGCCATAGGTGTGTGGATTTATCTCTGGGCTATTTTGTTCCATTGATCTATATTTCTGTCTTTGTGCCAGTACCATACTGTCTTGATGACAGTGGCTTTGTAGTAGAGCCTGAAGTCAGGCAGGTTGCTTCCTCCAGTTTCATTCTTCTTTCTCAAGATTGCTTTGGCTATTCGAAGTATTTTGTATTTCCATACATATTGTGAAATTATTTGATGTCGTTCTGTGAAAAATACCATCTGTAGTTTGATAAGGATTGCATTGAGTCTATAGATTGCTTAGGGAAAAATATACAAGCAACACCTGCAGCTAAATTCCAGAAAAATAAACGACCCAATCAAAAAATGGCCCAAAGAACTAAATAGACATTTCTCCAAAGAAGACATAAAGAAAACACATGAAAAGATGCTCAATGGCACTCATTATTAGAGAAAAGCAAATCAAAACCATGATGAGCTACCATTTCCTGCCAGTCAGAATGGCTGCTATCGAAAAGTCTACAAGCAATAAATGCTGGAGAGGGTGTGGAGAAATGGGAACCCTCTTACACTGTTGGTGGGAATGCAAACTAGTACAGCCACTATGGAGAACAGTGTGGAGATTTCTTAAAAAGCTGGAAATAGAACTGCATTATGACCCAGCAATCCACTGCTGGGCATACGCACTGAGGAAACCAGAATTGAAAGAGACATGTGTACCCCAATGTTCATCGCAGCACTGTTTATAATAGCCAGGACATGGAAACAACCTAGATGTCCATCAGCAGATGAATGGATAAGAAAGCTGTGGTACATATACACAATGGAATATTACTCAGCCATTAAAAAGAATACATTTGAATCAGTTCTAATGATGTGGATGAAACTGGAGCCTATTATACAGAGTGAAGTAAGCCAGAAAGAAAAACACCAATACAGTATACTAATGCATATATATGGAATTTAGAAAGATGGTAACGATAACCCTATTGCAAGACAGCAAAAGAGACACAGATGTATAGAACAGTCTTTTGGACTCTGTGGGAGAGGGTGAGGGTGGTATGGTTTGGGAGAATGGCCTAAAAACATGTATATTATCATATGTGAAACGGATTGCCAGTCTAGGTTTGATGCATGATACAGGGTGCTTGGGGCTATTGCAATGGGATGACCCAGAGGAATAGGATGAGGAGTGAGGTGGGAGTGGGATTCAGGATGGGGAACACATGTACACCCATGGTGGATTCATGTCAGTGTATGGCAAAACCAATACAATATTGTAAAGTAAAAAAAAAAAAAAAAAAAAAAAAAAAATAGAGGAAGAAGAAGTATTCTGCAAAGTAAAACAGTGATGTGCAAAGTGAACATGAAAGCATAAATCTCATGATACTCACAGAAACATTGAAAGGGCTGTGGAATTCTCTTTCAAGCAGAGAAAAATGTCCAAGTCTACTACAATACTAGATGTTAAAGAGGAAATTCATACATTTGACCTCTATGTTTCACTCTTTTAGCACAAATAGTGATACAGTATGTGGAGATGTCTTATATAATAATAAGTGAAAATGAAGTGAAAGTGAAGTCCTCAGTGGTGTCCAACTCTTTGCGATGCCATGGACTGTAGCCTACCAGACTCTTCTGCCAATGGGATTTTCCAGTCAAGGATACTGGAATGGGTTGCCATTTCCTTCTCCAGGAGATCTCCCAAACCCGTGGATTGAACCTGGGTCCCCCTCATTGTAGGCAGACGCTTTACCATCTGCGCCACCAGGGAAGCCTCTATATAATACTAAAGCACATTCAATTCATGGCAGAGATTTACAGCAAGTGTATGTGTGTATATATACGTATATATATATATATATGTATGTGTGTATATATACATATATATACACATATATACACACATATATATATATATATGTACATAATATCTAACATTGACTTTCACATTTTCTGAGGCTATCACTTTAATCTACCTTATGTTGGTTTCAACTAGGAAATAAGTTAACAATGAAAAATTTGCCTTGCATAACTATTAGTAAGTCTTCTCCCCAAAACTGAACCTTTAATTTATGAAGCTACTTGTATTAGAGGACAGAGAATGAAGTGCCTTTCCTTTGTAACAATTCTAAAGAGAAGCAATAACACTAAGTTAAATCCGACAAAATACTCTTTAGCACATTTTTCAACTTTTTAGATCCTTCCAGTCTACCAGGAATCATTGTCAGAAACTGTTGCGTAAACAATTAGATAAGGAATTATCAGAACACATATTTTAGAACTGTTCAAATTTATTGATTTATTCACTACAATATTTTACTAAAGTGTGAACATTAAAAAACACAAACATACAAAAATGCATTTATTATAACCTATATGATATAAGATCAAATGTTAACTGAACTCTTTTGAAAATAACTGAGAAAAAAACCCATTTTACAATTTCACAATTGTATTTTTCCCCTTCCATTTTTTGTCATTAATGTCTTTTGGGATCCTTTCAGTAGAATATAGGTTTGTTTAAACTATTCAGTATAGCTTGATATAATATTCATCAGAACAGACTTTATTTTTAAATTGGTTTCTATTAATATTATAAAAGTTTGTACCTAGATTAGACCCAAGAGACATTCTTGTCCCAATTTCTTATTGTACATTTAATAAAGGAATTGAAAGATGAAAAAAATGTTCCCTAATCTCTTTCTGTACTCTAAGAATACAAGTTGTCATTAGTATTCAGTCCACTGTTCTTTCTAACATGTCATCCTACATTGGAGGTACTACAATTTAGTAGTAATAAAACTACTATCACTGAATTATTGCTTACTCTCAGAAATTTTCATTTATGGTTCCTTATAATTTTTCTCTGATACTTATAATCAAGCCGAAACATAAAAACATACACTAAGGTCATGTATGGATGTGAGAGTTGGACTGTGAAGAAGGCTGAGGGCCGAAGAACTGATGCTTTTGAACTGTGATGTTGGAGAAGACTCTTGAGAGTTCCTTGGACTGCAAGGAGATCCAACCAGTCCATTCTGAAGAAGATCAGGCCTGGGATTTCTTTGGAAAGAATGATGCTAAAGCTGAAACTCCAGTACTTTGGCCACCTCATGAGAAGAGTTGACTCGTTGGAAAAGACTCTGATGCTGGGAGGGATTGGGGGCAGGAAGAGAAGGGGACGGCCGAGGATGAGATGGCTGGATGGCATCACTGACTCGATGGACATGAGTCTGAGTGAACTCCGGGAGATGGTGATGGACAGGGAGGCCTGGCATGCTGCGATTCATGGGGTTGCAAAGAGTCGTACACGACTGAGAGACTAAAATGAACTGAACTGAACTGAAATTTTCCAAGGTTATAATCACTATGGTGAGTAAGAATGATGATAATTGCAGTTCTTATTTAGCACTTAATTTATGCCACAATGTAACAGACTTGAAAAATCACCCTCACACACACACACACACTCACACACACACACACTCACACACACATACACACACACACACACACTGGAAGGCTAGATCATAAAACCATTAAATAAATTATAAACATTTATTAGGAAAATGAAGTGTCAGGAGAGTACCAGGAGGAAGGAAATATCTTCACAGAGTACACATAGCCTCAAAGACACAAATGAGAAAATATCTAGGGCACCATTAGTTCTTAAAATAGTTTTTTTGAGTATTAATTTAATTTTTTGTTATTTGGAGAAAAATAGAAATGTAAATAAAAGAGATTCTTAACTTTGAGAACCTATTAGCTTCAAAAATGCATGCAAACAAAATAACTATTTTATTTAAATGAATTCTTGTAAATCATGTATACAGCAAAAGTTAAATCCTGGTGAACTTTGTATCCAACAACAACAACAAAAGCAACACATGATAAAAATCTAGTCCAGAATGAGATGTTTTATCACTTGGAAAACCTAGAAAATAGAGCCTAAGGTGAAGTTTAAATGGTAATAATTATTTTCTGAGCTCCAATCTCATGGCACACCCTTTTAAAATCCAAGTCTTGACTGATAACCATAGAACACGAAAGACTAGAGATCTCTCAAAGCTGGCTTAAAACTAAACATTCAGAAAACTAAGATCATACCATCCAGTCCTATCACTTCATTGCAAACAGGTATAAAAAATTGGAAACAGTGACAAACTTTATTTTCCTTGGCTCCAAAATCACCACAGATGATGGTTGCAACCATGAAACTGATGACTCAGAGCAATGGTGTGTGGGACGGTGGGGGAGGTGGGAGGAGGGTTCGGGATTGGGAACACGTGTACACCCGTGGCGGATTCATGTTGATGTGTGGCAAAACCAATACAATATTGCAAAGTAAAAATAATAATAATAAATAAATACATAAAAAGATGTTTGCTCCTTGGAAGAAAAGGTATGACAAACCTAGACAGCACATTAAAAAGTAGAGACATTACTTTGCCGACAAAGGTCCATTTAGTCAAAGCTGTGGTTTTTCCAATAGTCAATATGGATGTGAGAATTTAACATAAAGAAAGCTGAGCGCTGAAGAATTGATGTTTTTGAACTGTGATCTTGGAGAAGACTCTTGAGAGTCCCTTGGATAGCAAGGAGATCCAACCAGTCATTCCTAAAGGAAATCAACCCTGAATATTCATTGGAAGGACTGATGCTGAAGCTCAAATACTTTGATTACTGGATGCAAAGAGCTGACTCATTGGAAAAGACTGCTGGGAAAAAATGAAGACAGGAGGAAAAGGGGACGCAGAGGATAAAATGGTTGGATGGCATCACCGACTCAATTGGCTGAGTTTGAGCAAGCTCTGGATGATGGTCAAGGACAGAAAAAACATGGTGTGCTGCAGTCCATTGGATCACAAAGAACTGGACAGAACTGAGCGACTTAACAACAACTTGACTGATGTCCTATTGTCCATTGCAAGCAGGAGAATTGCGTGGACTTCTTCTGAAGATTATAATAAAGACTGTGATGCTAGAGCATGAGGCAGTGGTGGAGGCAGTTAGAGATCTACTGAAATAGAAGCCTAAGCTCAGGGATCAAAGGAGAACAAGGCAATTTGGACCAAGTGAAAAGGAAGTACAGAGGCACCAAAATTGGGTCCAACATAGAGTTCTTAGTTTGATATTTGTTTTGTTTTATTTTTATATTCATCCCAACAGTATCTATGCATCTCTCCAATTTACTGTGTGATTTCTAACCAAAGGTTTAACATTCAGTTCAGTTCAGTTCAGTCACTCAGTCGTGTCCAACTCTTTGCAACCGCATGAATTGCAGCACACCAGGCCTCCCTGTCCATCACCAACTCCCGGAGTTCACTCAGACTCATGTCCATCGAGTCAGTGATGCCATCCAGCCATCTCACCCTCAGTCGTCCCCTTCTTCTCCTGCCCTCAATCCCTCCCAGCGTCAGAGTCTTTTCCAATGAGTCAAAACTTCGCATGAGGTGGCCAAAGTACTGGAGTTTCAGCTTTAGCATCACTCCTTCCAAGGAAATCCCAGGGCTGATCTCCTTCAGAATGGACTGGTTGGATCTCCTTGCAGTCCAAGGGACTCGCCAAGAGTCTTCTGCAACACCACAGTTCAAAAGCATCAATTCTTTGGTGCTCTGCCTTCACAGTCCAACTCTCACATCCATACATGACCACAGGAAAAACCATAGCCTTGACTAGACGGACCTTAGTCAGCTTCTTATTTATTTGTTGTTGTGTTTGACTCTTTTGCAACCCCATGAACAGTAAAGCCCACCAGAGTCCTCTGACCATGAGATTTCCCAGGCAAGAATATTGGAATGGGTTGCCATTACCTCCTCTAAAGTCTCTTCCCAATTCAAGGATTAAACTCCTGTTTCCTGCATTTGCAGGTGGGTTCTTTATCACTGAACCATCAAGGAAGTCCTTTTCTTATGTAGGAAGTGAAGTGAAGTGAAGTGAAAGTCACTCAGTAGTGTATGACTCTTTGTGACCCCATGGACTCTACAGTCTGTGGAATTCTCCAGGACAGAGTACTGGAGTGGGTATCTGTTCCCTTCTCCAGGGAGTCTTCCCAATCCAGAGATCAAACCCAGGTCTCCCACATTTCAGGCAGATTCTTTACCAGCTGAGCCACCAGGGAAGCCCAAGAATATTGGAGTGGATAGGCTATCACTTCTCTAGCAGATCTTCCACGTCCAGGAATCCAAACAGGGTCTCCTGCATTGCAGGTGGATTCCTTACCAGACAAGCGACCAGGGAAGCCCCTTCTTGAGTACACTTGTGACCAATGCAGTTTTCCACAGTAATTTTATGTGTCCAGATAGTATATATCTATCTCTGTTAGGGAGATCCATTTATAGGGCTACCTCTTTTGTACATCAGAATTCAGTATAAACTCTGTATCACTTAGTATGAAACAAGGATAAATACCCCATCCTGTCATCAGACATGGATGGCCATGCTAGTATCTGGGTGATCTGTGGGACACACAAGCAGCTTTCTTTTTTTTTTTACCCAGTAACAGGATTCCTCAAGCTAGTTGCTCTTCAAAAAAATTAAAGCTGATTGTACTGTGCACCATTTTTTAATGTAATCTAGAGACTAAAAATAAAAAGCAATTACTTTTGAAATAATTATGTGAAAGGGGCATTTTATATAAAAATTATATTATCCTGTATTATTATAAAAATATATAAGAAGAAAATGAATAATTTTCTTACATAGTTCATTTTATTTATCAATATCTTGCCACATTTAGGCCATGTTAATAAAATATGAGGGGGAAACTATTTTAAGAGGTAAGCAAATAATTGTATCCTATGGCTTCAATAATTTGAATAGTATATAAAACCAAAACTTGCTAATTTTAATCTAAATTAATCTACTTAGACTTTGTATGTCAAAATAATTTTTTTTATTTTGACATACATAATATAAATGAGTTAATATTTCCTTCCTATTTGCCAACATAAGCTTGGCACTGATTTGGCTTAGTAAGAGCTCTAACTTTGTAAACTAATGTTATTATCAAGTGAACAATAGATTTTTTATGGAGGATTTTTATTTACTATAATTGTTTTAGAAGATATATATAGAAACAATTCTAAAATGTAATGAGTATATTGCAAAAATGTATATCCATAAAGTCAACATATTTATGTAAAATTATGCAAACCTCAAAACCTCAATTTTTAAAATAAATGAATGACAGACAATTCTTATTACAGGATAAAAAAATACTAAATTTAAATATAAAAATAAGCATAAATGTGTATTTACATACACATATATTCCCTCATTGAACCCACAATTTTCAAAGTAAGAATGTTTTAGAATATATTAGTGATTCATATTATGTAGGACATATTGTATCTAAACTTTTTTCTCTTGTAATTACATCTTTTACATTATTCATTGTGGCTTCCCTTGTGCCTCATAAGGTAAAGAGTCTGCCTGAAATCCTGGAGACCTGGGTTCAATCCCTGAGTGGGGAAGAGCCCCTGGAGAAGGAAATGGAAATCCACTCCAGTGTTCTTGCATGGAGAATTCCATGGACAGAGGATCCTGGTGGACTACAGGATGGGATTACAAAGAGTCGGACACAACCGAGTGACTAACACTTTCACATTATTCATTAATCAACAGTTTGCAAAATTAATTATATGTGTACATATGTGCCTGTATATATTTCAAATCATGCTTATTTGAATGTTTTTATTCTCCCTTATAATAATTTAGCTGCAATCTTGAGAAAAATTGTATGACTGAGAAAGATGTTAATTTGTTTTTTTTTTTTTTTCAGTGAGAAACTGAGGGGCCAGACATGCAATAGCTAATTTTTGTATCCAATAATTTCAGTAATAATAATTTCATTGTTATAAAAAATTCCAAGTCATAAAAGTCAAAACTGAAAAAATAAAATCTGATCACTTCCTATTTTTCCCTTCAAAAAGTAAACACATCTCTATCACCTGTGGAACTGACCTTACTCTATTTTTATTGCAAGCTACTTTACAACTTTCAAAGAAAAAACTATTAAGTATGACAGGATCAATGATGGAGATTTGAATTCCTCTGACTTTTCTGACTTGTAAGGTATAGTTTTGTTGTTGTTGTTATTGTTAGGTGTTAATACCAATAGAAATTATAAACATATAATTTTGGATGTCTAATAAATTAATCAATCATATTCAATTATAAAAAACCGATGCTATAGAACAATGGTCTGTAGCGTGCATAAAAGTGGAAGGTAATAAGTTGCTTTCAATACCATTCCAATTGATAGGCCAGGAAATTGTGACTTCTTTGAAATGTCCAAATAACTTGGAACAAAGATAAAAATCTTTGAGGAGGTGAGACAATGGGAAATAACATACAATTTCTTTCTTCCTGGACTTTTAACTATAGCATGTGGCCTTGGAGCTTGGCTTTATAAACCAGTAGCAGTTGGCAATTTTCACTTTTCAGCTCTTAGACTTCTCATTCTCCATACAACTCTGAGCTATTACAATACTGTACTGCATTTCTCATGATGCATTATAATTCATTTGTTTAACTCATTCATTTTTATCAATTCAATGATATATTGTTCAAGATAAGGGAAATAATCACAGAAAACTAAGTAATCACAGAAAACTAACCAAGATGATCATATGGTCCACAGTCTTGTGTAAGTGAAGGAAGCTTTGAGCCAAGCTATGCAGGGCCATCCAAGAATCAGTGAACTAAAATGGACAGAAATGGGCAAATTTAATTCAGATGACCATTATATCTATTACTGTAGGCAAGAATCGCTTAGAAGAAATGGAGCCACCCTCATAATCAACAAAAGAGCCTTAAATGCAGTACTTGGGTGCAATCTCAAAAACGACAGAACGATTTCTGTTCGTTTCTAAGGCTAGCTATTCAATATCACAGTAATACAAGTCTATGCCCCAACCACTAGTGCTGACGAAGCTGAAGATGAACTGTTCTATTAAGATTTCCAAGACCTTCTAGAACTAACACCATTAAAACAATAACAAAAATTGTCCTTTTCATCATGGGAGATTGAAATGCAAAAGGAGGAAGTCAAGAGATAACCAGGAATAACAGTGAAGCTTATCCTTGGAGTACAAAATGAAACAGGGCAAAAGCTAACAGATTTTGGCCAAGAGAATACACTGGGCATTGTAAATGCCCTCTTCCAACAACACAAGAGACTACTTTACACATAGAAATCACCAGATGGTCAATAATGAAATCAGACTGATCATATTCTTTGCAACCAAAGATAGAGAAGCTCTATACAGTCATCAAAAGCAAGATTGGGTACTGGGAACTGACTGTGGCTCAGATCATGAGCTCCTTATTGCCAAATTCAGACTTAAATTGAAGAAAATAGGGAAAACCACTAAGCCATTCATGTATAAACTAAATTAAATCACTTATGATTATGCAGTAGAGGTGGCAAACAGATTCAAGGAATTAAAGCTGATAGAGAGCCTGAAGAACCATGGATGGAGGTTTATAACATTGTTCAGGAGGTGGTGACCAAAACTATCCCCAAGAAAAAGAAAACCAAAAATGCAAAATGGTTGTCTGATGAGGCTTTACAAATAGCTGAGAAAAGAAGAAAAGTGAAAGGCAAAAGAGGAAAGGAAAGATATACCCATCTGAATTCAGAGTTCCAGAGAATAACAAAGAAAGATAAGAAGCCTTCTTAAGTGAACAATGCAAGGAAATAGAGGAAAACAACAGAATTTGAAAGACTAGAGATGTCTTGAAGAAAATTGGAACATTTCATGCAAAATGGGCACAATAAAAAAGAAAAATGGTAAAGACCTAACAGAAGCAGTAGAGATTAAGAAGAGGTGGCAAGAATACACAGAAAAACTATGCCAAAAAATTCTTAATGACCCAGACAACCACTATTCTGTGGTTATTCACCTAAAGCCACACATCCTGGAGTGTGAAGTCAAGTGGGCCTTAGGAAGCATCACTATGAACAAAGCTTCAGCGCACAATAATGGCTAAATCAGACTCCAGATGTTTTAAATGGTTGATAGGTTGTACTAAAGGTATCCAGAAATTACAGACTTTCTCTTCTCTGAAAACAGAGTCTCAATTTTACTAGTTGAATGCTAAAGAAACTTATGTGACTCCTTTCCCCAAAGATTTCACACCTATAAAAAGAGTTTAAAATGCAAGTGCAAAGCTACTGTCACCTTATAACATGACATTTTCACTTACTCTTATGGAATGCCATAGGCAACATTTTAGATACACATTCAGTTTGAATGATAAAAATTCTCAGTATGGAGGCTAGTTCTGTTGCCTATAGAGAAAGTCTATGCAACTCATTTTCATTCATCTGGATACTTTATTTTTCACATTAACAACCAATAATTTGACAAGTACTGACAACAGCTTTTAGAAGAATCATCTCTGCTAGGTAATATAAATGCTACTAAAATCTCATATCAACATCTGGCTAGAAGAATGTGACATAAATGTCTAGACACATTGTTTAGTGATTGTACTTGAATTTTATGTTTATTTGCTAGCAGCATTCAGATGAAATGATTCAGATGATATGATTATTTATTTATTCTTCCACCTGAATGAAATCTACTTAAATGTCACAGAATATTAGTTATCTATATCTAATCAAATGCAGTTATTTGACTAATAAAACAAATGGTGCTTCCCTGGTGGTTCGGATGGTAAAGAATCAGCCTGCAATGTGGGAGATCAGATTCAATTACTGAGTCAGGAAGATCCCCTGGAGAAGGGAATGGCTACCCATTCTAGTATCCTTGCCTGGAGAATTCCATGTTCAGAGGAGCCTGCCAAGCTACAGTCCATGAGTCACAAAATGTATGACACAAGTAAGCGGCTAACATTTTCACTTTTAATAAAACAAATAAACTACTAAATAACCTAGGCATCACTGAAGCTATAAATCTGTTTAAAGCTTTCAACCTTCACCATGAAGAATCCTGGCCTTAGGAAATGACAGTGAATGATGACTATGTGCTTGGCACAGTTTGAAATCCTTGGAACATATATTGCCTATTAACTTGTGCCAATTTTATAATTGTCTTATCATGGAGGCCCTCTTATTATCTCCATTTTACATATGGGACAACTAAGGTGCATAGGAAATGAGTAATCTATCCAACATTACACTGTTGTTGTTCAGTTGCTAAGTTGTGTCTGACTCTTTGCAAACCCATAGACTATGGCATGCCAGGCTCCACTGTCCTCCACAATGTGTGTCCTCCTCCACTGGCGTTTGCTCAAATTCATGCTTATAAAATAGTTCAAGCAAAATTCAAACATGGTGATGTGACTCTAGGATTAATTAATTATTAATAACTTAATTATCTACCAGAAACAATCCATCAGAACCAATGAAAACATCTTGAGATTTAAGCACATTGACCTTTGATCATGAAACTTGAATTTTCACACTAGCACTATCATGCTTTATGTGTGCAGCATATCTGACACTCGAAATATTCTTGCTGCAAAGTGTAAACAACATTCTTCATGTCTCCTCAGTACAGGATCTCTTCTTTGATGATGCTGATATATTTAGTGCTCATTCTATATGCACCTCCTTCAAATGCACCGCCTATCATTTATAGCTCCCCATAAATGATAATGTTACTGAAATAATATTGGGGCTTACCAGATGGCTCAGTGACAAAGAATCCTCCTGCCAGTGCAGGAGATACAGGAGATGTGTGTTTGATCCCTGAGTGAGGAAGATCCCTCAGAGGAGGAAGTGGCAACCCACTCCAATATTCTTGTCTGGAGAATCCCATGGACAGAGGAGCCTGGCAGGCTACAGTCCATGGAGTCACAAAGAGTTGCACATGACTGAGTGACTGATGGTGCACAAAAAGAATGACAGTGAATGATAGTAAATTTTAAAAGCTTACTATGGGAACTATTCTGAATACTTTGACAGGTCCTAAATAAAATATGCTTCCTTTGCTCTGATTGTACGTCTATGAGCAAACAAATTGCATAAAAAATGTGGATTTAAGAATGTGATCTGTATCAGCAGTGTCAGTTCTGCAACATTAAAATGTATTATCCATATAATTTCATTTGTGGATTGAATATCCTCATGAAATAGGTAGAAGCCAATAAAAGGAAATATTTAAACTTCATTTATAAACTTCATTTATAAACTATATCCTAATATAGGCCTACATAGGAAATAGTGAGAGGTACTCATTAAGCTTTCATTAAATGTGAAATCCAAAGTGAAGAAAAGAAGCTAAAGAAAAAAACAATCGAATCAAACTAGCATTCTTGATTTTTAGAGAACTGTTCCCGTTCCTTGATACATCTTTTATCTGGTGACAGGTTGGTGTTTTTATAAATATGGAGTCTTAACCAAGTACATTAGTAAACAAAGATTTTCAAGACAGTGGCCTAGCTAAGTGCTATCTGTGATGAATGACAAATATCCTAATGTCCAATCCCATTTGGGCTATTCTTGTATAAAATGCAGCAATTTTTAACTAGAAAAAAATGCATAAAAGTCACAAATATATTAGCTGGACCCATTAAAAATTATTGGATTTTGTAGCCATAAAATTCTTTTATAATATTGCTAAAAATATTCTAAATGTTTCCCTTAGTATCTGTACTATCTGTACTTATATAGTTATAGGTTGAGAATTGACTCAGTAGACCAACCATACTATAAGTAGCATAGGTCTAGACAAGGCAGCAGGAATTGCATATGAACAATAAAGAATTAATTAACAGAACATTATCTTTACAGAACAGGCATTTTCATTGTTGATCATAGTGGTTTTTTGCTTTGATGGTTGTTTAGTTTGCTTTGAGGTTCCTAAAACTTAACCATCTAGAGAAAGACTCTTATTAACAAATCAGATCTTCACCCTATTCCTTCCCCAGTTCTCCTTATAATTGTCAATTTGGTAACCAAAGACATGCATATGTGTGATAGTTGATAAGATAACATGATATATAGCATGTAGGCAGTATTCTCTTCTTGTGTGATGACATCTGTCTTGCATGGGAGATCTCTTTAACGCTAGTGTTTATACAGTCATGTTAAAAATACATTAGTCAAAGTTGTACAGGTTATTTTCTTTCTCATTAATTAATGTAACACATTCATAGAAAAGCACTATAGAATAAGCAGTTCATACTTGGTGATTTATATCTCTTAAAGAAATGTAAATTTCATCTCAATCTATTAGCTGTAAGCTGTATCTGCATTTTAATTGCAGACAAGTACAAACCTGATTTTCTTAATTTTGCTTCTTAAATTTTTGCCAAAACTGAAGCTTTGAAAATGCTTTAGAAAATTCATGGTAGTAGCCTGAAGAAGACTAAGTTTAGTATTTGCTATCTTCTGTAGCCCTTTCTTACTTTTGTCTTATGTCTAAGCCTAAGGATGTAATACAGAACAAATGAGATAAAGCACAACACCTATGGGACTAACGTTTAAACACACCTATTAATTTTTGAAACAATAATTTGAATTGGATGGTATGTGTATGGGGACAGATTTGAGAAAGGTCAAATATTTTAAGACACTAATTGAAATATCCACTGTGAAAGGTTTTACTGACAACTTGTCCTTTACTGCACTGATATAAGCATTTGTTATTTCAATGGCATTTTTCTCTAATTAATGAAGTGAGCAACAAATAATGGAATTATGCAAATCACTGTATTCCTCTGTATTAATGATGACACATCTTAAATCACTTAAAATGTTTTCTGTTTCAGAATTTGTACAGGGAAAATTGTGAACAGATATAAATATTTATAAATTTATACAGTTTGCATATATTATATGAGATTCCGTATATTATTAGTTTATTTTCACCTATGGAGTGATAGTGAAAGGATACTAAACAAAATATTTAAGAAAGTTAACTGATTCTCTTTGGTGTATGGATATTCACTTATTTTTAATTTCTCTTCATATTTTGCATTGTTTGGTTTTTTATTTTTCATTGAACAGCTGTACAATTTTTAAATGGGGGAAAATAATTATATTTTAATTTGAAAAACATAAGTATGATCTCAGCATGTTAGATAATTATGACAGATTAACATCAGTAGTGATTTGCCTGGGATAGATGATGAAGAGTACTGTTAATCATGCTCCATTATGTTGCTAAGCAATTATTGGTGAACTCTACTGGTAAATAGTTGTTCTTTCCAGTACCATGGGAACTTGGCACAAGTAGCTAATGAACAATTGAAGGTTGCTAGTCAGAATTAAAATATAATATAAATATGAAACACACACTTTATTTTGAAAACAAAACATGAAGTAAAGAATGTAAATGCAGTTCAGTTTAGTTCAGTTCAGTCACTCAGTCGTATCTGACTATTTGCAACCCCATGGACTGCAGCATGCAGGCTTCCCTGTCCATCACCAATGCATGGAGCTTACTGAAATTCACATACATCGAGTCGGTGATGCCATCCAACCATCTCATCCTTTGTCGTTCCCTTCTCCTCTTGGCTTCAATCTTCCCCAGCTTCAGGGTCTTTTCCAATTAGTCAGTTCTTCCCATCAGGTGGCCAAGGTATTGGAGTTTCAGCTTCAGCATCAGCTCTTCCAATGAATATTCAGGACTGATTTCCATTGAGATTGACTGGTCCAACTCTCGCATCCATACATGACTACTGGAAAAGCAATAGCTTTGACTAGATGGACCTTTGTTGGCAAAGTAATGTATCTGTTTTTTAATATGCTGTCTAGGTTGGTAATCACTTTTCTTCCAAGGAGCAAGCATCTTTTAATTTCATGGCTGCAGCCACCATCTGAAGTGATTTAAGAGCCCAAAGAATAAAGTCTGTCACTTTTTCAATTGCTTCCCCATCTATTTGCCATGAAGTGATAGGACTGGATGCCATGATATTTGTTTTTTGAATGTTGTGTTTTAAGCCAGCTTTTTCACTCTCCTCTTTCACTTTAATTGAGAGACTCATTAGTTCTTTTTCACATTCTGCCATAAGGGTGGAGTCATCTGTATATAGGAGGTTATTGGTGTTTCTCCTGACAATCTTGATTCTAGTTTGTGCTTCATCCAGCCCAGCATTTCACACGATGTACTCTGCATATCAGTTAAATAAGGAAGGTGACAATATACAGTCTTGATGTACTCTTTTCCCAGTTTGGAACCAGTCTGTTGTTCCATGTCAAGTTCTACCTGCTCCTTCTTGACCTGCACACAGATTTCTCAGGAGGCAGGTTAAGGTTGCATGGTATTCCCATCTCTTGAAAAATTTTCCACAGTTTGTTGTGATCTACACAGTCAAAGGCTTTAGTTTAATCAATAAAACAGAAGTAGATATTTTGCTGGTATTCTCTTGCCTTTTCAATGATCCAACAAATGTTGGCGATTTGATCTCTGGTTCCTCTGCCTTTGCTAAATCCAGTTTGA
Organism: Budorcas taxicolor; assembly: GCF_023091745.1. Taxonomy (NCBI): domain Eukaryota; kingdom Metazoa; phylum Chordata; class Mammalia; order Artiodactyla; family Bovidae; genus Budorcas; species Budorcas taxicolor. The sequence goes on from NC_068910.1 coordinate 79,361,597, forward strand.
ACATCTGGGAATTCATGATTCACATACTGTTGAAGCCTGGCTTGGAGAATTTTGAGCATTACTTTGCTAACATGTGAGATGTGGAGCAGTGGTTCTGGGGGAGGAGACCTGGTCACACAGCTTGTGGCATAAGCCCTCTTGGAGGAGATCACCATTAACCCCACCATAGAGCTGCTGAGCAGACGACTCACAAACTGCAGAACAATTATACGAAAGAAATTCTCACACTGTTAAGAAAGTTCTAGGACCGGCAACAGATTTCCCAACCTGGGGGTCCGGCAAAGGGACTGAGAACCCCCAGGGATTTTGACTTTGGAGGCCAGTAGGATTTGATTACAGAACTTATACAAGACTGGTGAAACACACTCTTGGAGGGCACAAACAAAACCTCATGCACACCAGAACCAAGGAGAAAGGAGCAGTGACCCCACAAGAGGCTGACCCAAATTTCCTCTGAGTGTCCAGGAGTCTCCAGGAAGGAGTGGGTCAGCAGTGGCCTGCTGCAGGATCAGGAACACTGAATGCAGAAGTGTGTCATGGGGCCTTTTGAAAGAGGTAGACATTATCTTCATTACCTCCAGAATAGTTTGGTCTGTCATCAAGCAACAGGGAGGGAACACAGCCCTGCCCATCAGCAGAAAATTGGGTTAAAGATTTACTGAACATGTCCCTGCCCATCAGCCCATCAGAATAAGACCCAGTTTCCCCCACAGTCAGTCTTTTCCAACAGGAAGCTTCCATAGGCCTCTTAACCTTTTCCATAAAAGAATGTAAATTATCTCAATAATTTTATATTGATTTCCTCTTGATATATAATATTTTAAATGTATTAAATAGAATATATTATTAAAATAATATATATTTTAGAATATATTATTAAATTTCACTTGAGTCTTAAAATTTTTAATGAAACTCCTAGAACACTTAAAATTGAATATGGGACTTGCATTATATTTCTGTTGGACAACACTGAAAAGTGTTCACAATGATCCCATTCTCAATGTTATACAGCTACCTATGCTATGCTGGTAAAACTTTACATTGATTCAGGGTTTCTCCAAATCATTCTACTTTTCAGGAAAGGGGGTGGTTTAGAAGTGTCCTATTTAGTAAGCCTAAGTTAACTTGGCACAATTGTGCTATGCTCCATGTCATTACATGTCTGCACATAGAGAGGAATGAAAATAGTAGCAAGACTCTGTTAGGAATCTATTGATTGAATGTACAAGCTAATATCTTTATCAATACTCCTTGGTTCTTTAAGGTTACAATCTAGCTTGATCACTTGAAAGTATATATAAAAGTCATTTTCTTAGATTTCATGATATGGTGAATAGTCATTTTTCTCTATTATTTTACAGTCATTTTGATGCAAACGATTGGTTATATAGCACAATATCAAAATAGTACAGAACAATCTCTGGATACTTATTACATAGGTTTGATTTTGGTGGGAAAAAATCATGATTGACTTCCTAAGTTTTGGTTGATCTTTGGACAATGAGGAGCATTGTATCAATGCTATCATTGTCTTCCTTTTCCTTTCAAGATATAGTAGAAAATCCACTATTTTTCCATTCTCATAATTGGCATACTAATCTATTCCAGTCTGTGTATTTCAGAACATCTGGTAGTTTTTAAGTTTCTTAAAAATAATAATTGTGTAAATAGAGATAGACTAGTTTGCTCTATTTTCAATGATAGTTACATTTTTTAAGGCAGGATTTTCATTTAGATCTCAGAGTTACAACATTACTGAGGGGTTTCAATTTAGAAGTTATAAATTGTGCCAACTTTGGGAAGCTTATTATCAGCACTTATTTATAATTGGGTTGATTAATTTATATAGAACAAGTAAATATATAAATTAATTTGGATCAGCTTGTCATATTTTTGTTGTCATTTTAGGGCTAATGTCATGGATCATATATTATAATATTGTTATGGGTAAATATTGCTAATAAACAGTTTAACCTAAAAGATGAAATAGCAAAACTGAGACTAATGTGTCCGTTAAATTATAGCATTTTCTGGTTGTTTTATTTGTAGCTACATATAGAAAGCTTCATAAATAAAAAATAGATGGAATGCATAAACCTTTTTGAATTGTTCATTCTAAATATTAATATATTCTTAACACTTATATATGTACATACATAAATATTACATCTGCAACAATTTTAAGACATCAATATGTTACCTTATAGTTGAATGAAAATAATCTCTTAAAAGTAAAACTGTGCTACAGACATATACAGAAGTTGCTAGAGTAAATCTATCCATTCTGGCAAAATAACTTGTTTTATAGCAGGAAGCTTCTGCCTTCTTCACTGTCTTGTGCCAGAGATATGTTTCTGTCTTTAATTCTTCAAAGTCCAGCTTTAAATTAAAAAAAAAAAAAATTCTAGGTTACAGAGACAGGTGAAAGTCAAAGTATTTGCATGACTTTTGCAACTTGAGATGTAATTAGTTATTTAAAAACTTTATGAAACCCATAAATTGTATATTTTTCCAAAGAAATCATCCTTGGAAAACATTACCTAAACATCTGTCTTTACAGCAAGATCAGTTTAAGATGACAGCAAACAAGGAAGATATTGCTTTGGAGCTAAACATTACCTTGTAGCCTATTCAACACTTTATTCCTATTGAGCACTATTCCTATTGTTAACTATTTTTTGCTTTCAAATATATCACATACTTTTATTACTAAGGTTTTAAAAAAAGCATGCATTATGTCTCAATGTTTCTTCACTTTATATTGACTTAGGCAACTCATACATGAGCAGCATTTAATATTTATCTATTCAGATGACCAAAAGAACCTGCAAGAAAATGTACACAGGAAGGTCAAAGGGATACATTTTGAAAAAACATTGAGCTTAACATTTGTTCACTTATTGATATGCTATATGTCAAAAGTTTAAAAGTCTATTGTTTATCTACATACTAGCAACAAAAAGAGAATCTAAAATAAAAAGATACCTCTTAAGTGCAACAGATAAATATCTGATACTTAAAAATATATTTAACAAAATATGTACAAAACATATACACTGAAAAATGTAAACATTATTGTATGAAGTTACATAAGAACTAAATAAAGGTAGCATTCATGGATTGAAGTGCTATATTATAGAGATATCAAAGACTCTCTCTAAACAGATCTCAAGATTCAATGCAGTTCTAGCCAAAAACTCACAATCAATAATTTAATCTATTATGTGTGTGTGCATGCTCAGTTGTGTCCAACTCTTTGTGACATCATGGACTGTACAAGAATACTGGAGTGGGTTGCCATATCCTTTTCCAGGGGTTCTTCCCTACACAGGTATCCAACCCACATCTTCTGTGTCTCTGGCTTTGGCTGGCAAATTCTTTTCTACTGCGCCACCTGGTCTCTCCAAAATGAAAGTGAAAGTAATTCACCCTGTCCCATTCTTTGTGACCCTGTGACCTTAACCCACCAGGCTCCTCTGTCCATGGAATTTCCCAGGCAAAAATAAGAGAGTCAGTTGCCATGCCCTCTCCAGGGGATCTTCCTCATTGAGTTATTAAACCCGTGTCTCTTAAGCCTCCTGCACTGGGGGATGGGTTCTTTACCAATAGCACCACCTGGGAACATTCAGTCTACGATTGTTGTTCAGTCGCTCAGTCATGCACAAATCTTTGCAAACCCATGAACTGTAGCACACCAGGCTTCCCTGTTTTTCATCGTCTCCAGGAGATGCTCAAACTCATGTCCATTGAGTCATTGATGCCACACAACTATTTCATCCTCTGTCATCCCCTTCCCCTCCTGCCTTCAATCTTTGCCAGCATCAGTGTTTTTCTAATGAGTTGGCTCTTCCCATCAGATGGCCAAATTTTTGGAACTTCAGGTTTAGCATCAGCCCTTCCAATGAATATTCAGGACTGATTTCTGTTAAGATTGACCTGTTTGTTCTCCTTGCAGTCCAAGGGATTCTCAAGAGTTTCCTCCAAAACCACATTTCAAAAGCATCAGTTCTTCAGCACTCGCCTTTTTATGGTCCAACTCTCGCATCAGTCTACTATATGGACTCATTAATTGAATATTTGAAAATATGTAGAAAAAATATGTATCTTTTAACTAAAAAGCTGTATTGCTTGTAAAGTAATTATTATATAATCATTTACTTGATCTGATTTGATGATTGAAGCAGTAAACTTCATCTACTTCTCATTCCATCTTATGTAAGCAGTTGATGACACTTAAATTTTTACATTTGTTGTTTCATCTCACTAAGAGCTTTTGTATACCAATTATTTTTTATGCCCATTCAAATCCATGCCTCTGAGAATGGTAGCTACCTGATCTGTGACAATAACATGAAGAATAAATTTCTGACCAGGAATTTTATGAAGGAATAGGAAATAGAGAATAGAGGAGAAGAGCATAGGAGCCCAAAGGCAGTTGATTCTAAGATGACAATTTGCATTTATAGAAAATTAAAATGCTCATGCACTGAAGATAAACTTTGACTTTTACACAGTTTTATCCAATGACAATGATTTTTGAAATGCATTAATTGTAGCTGTGTAATGTGCTATTACTGTACTCTATTAAATATATTGTTCTTCATCTGGGAGTCTCAAAGTGTAAAGAGACAAAAAGCATGTTTGTAGTAAAAGTAAAAGTTGTCATTTTAACTGTCATTAAACAAGTGAATAAAACACATTTCATGGTTAAAATGATAAATGATTAGCATTCATATTTAATGGTGTTTCCCTTTTGATTCTTCCTAACATCAGTTGTACAGACCTGTCCATTCTCATTCTTCTTCTGTAAATATCATTTTTTAATCTACATTAATATCATTTCTATATTCTCACTTTGTACTTAAAGTATACTTTGAACTGAATATATATGTATTTATTTAGTCAGTTCAGTCACTTAGTCATGTCCGACTCTGATTTCCTTTAAGATTGACTAATTCGATACCCTTGCTGTTAAACAAGCAGGGTGACAATGTACAGCCTTGATGTACTCTTTTCCCAATTTGGAACCAGTCTGTTGTTCCATGTCCAGTTCTAACTCTTGCTTCCTGACCTGAATACAGATTTCTCATAAGGCAGATTAGGTAGTCTGGTGCTCCCATCTCTTTAAGAATTTCACGCAGTTTGTTGTGATCCACACAGCCAAAGGCTTTGGTATGATCAATAAAACAGAAGTAGATTTTTTTTCTGGAATTCTCTTGCTTTTTCCATGACCTTACAATTCAGTTCAGTCACTCAGTCATGTCAGACTCTTTGCGACCCCATGGACTGCAGCACACCAGGCTACTCTGTCCATCACCAGCTCTCGGGATTTACTCAAATTCATGTTCATTGAGTCGATGATGCCATCCAACCATGTCATCCTCTGTCGATCCCTACTCCTCCCGCCTTCAATCTTTCCCAGCATTAGGGTCTTTTCCAGTGAGTCAGTTCTTGGCATCAGGTGGGCAAAATATCTGAGTTTCAGCTTCAGCATCAGTTCTTCCAATGAATATTCTGGACTGATTTCCTTTAGGATGGACTGGTTGGATCTCCTTGCAGTCCAAGTGACTCTCAAGAGTCTTCTCCAACACCACAGTTCAAAAGCATCAGTTCTTTGACCCTCAGCTTTCTTTATAGTCTAACTCTCACATCCGTATGCGACTACTGGAAAAGAACCATACCTTTGACTAGGTGGATTTTGTTGGCAAAGTAATAGCTCTGCTTTTTAATACACTGTCTAGGTTGGTCATAACTTTTCTTCCAAGGAGCGAGTGTCTTTTAATTTTATGGTTGCAATCACCATCTGCAGTGATTTTGGAGCCCCCCCAAAAGTCTGTCACTTTTTCCACTGTTTCCCCACCTATTTGCCATGACATGATGGGACCAGAGGCCATGATCTTAGTTTTCTGAATGTTGATCTTTAAGCCAAATTTTTCACTCTCTACTTCCACTTTCATGATGGCAATTTGATCTCTGGTTCCTCAACCTTATCTAAATCCAGCTTGAACATCTGGAAGTTCTTCATTCACATACTTTTGAAATCTGCCTTGGAAAATATTGAGTATTACTTTGGTGGCATGTGAGATGCGTGAGATTTTGCAGCAGTTTGAGCATTCTTTGGCAATGCCTTTTTTTGGGGGTTGGAATGAAAACTAACTTTTTCCCGTCTTGTGGCAGCTGCTGAGTTTTCCAAATTTGCTGGCGTATTGAGTGCAGCACTTTCACAGCATCATCCTTCTGGATTAGAAATAGCTCAACTGGAATTGCATGACCTCCATGAGCTTTGTTTGTAGTGATGCTTCCTATGGTCCACTCAATTTTCCATCCCAGTATGTCTGGCTCTAGGAGAGTGATCACACCATCATCGTTACTGCATTATAAAGATCTTTTTTGTACAGTTCTTCTGTGTATTCTTGCCACCTCTTCTTAATATCTTCTGTTTCTGTTAGGTTCATACCATTTCTTTCCTTCATTGCACCCATCTTTCCATGAGATGTTCCCTTGGTAGCTCTAATTTTCTTGAAGATATCTCTAGTCTTTTCCATTCAATTGTGTTCCTTCATTTCTTTGCATAGATCCCTGAGGAAGGCTTTCTTTTCTCCCCTTGCTATTCTTTGGAACTCTGCAGTTAAATGGATATTTCTTTCCTTTTCTCCTTTGTGTTTAGCTTCTCTTCTTTTCTCAGCTATTTGTAAGGCCTTCCCAGACAACCATTTTGCCTTTCTGTTTACATTTCCTTTTCTGGATAGTCTTGATCCCTGTCTCCTGTACAATGTCACCAACCTTCATCTATAGTTCTTCAGACATCTTGTCTATCAGATCTAATCCCTTGAATCTATTTGTCACTTCCACTAAATGATCATAAGGGATTTGATTTAGGTCATACCTGAATGGTCTAGTGGTTTTCTCTATTCTCTTCAATTTAAGTTTGAATTTGGCAATAAGGAGTTTATGATCTGAGGTACAGTCAGCTCCCATCTTGTTTTTGCTGACGATATGTATCTGTCATATAATTGTAATTTTCCACAATCCTTTATGCACTATCTCAGATTTGAGTACCATTAATTTCAATATAGAGTTACATTTATATATATGTAAAAAAATGAAATTTTAATTTATATAGAGGTATATTTATCATCTATCTATCTTTGGTGGTGGAGATTTAGTAGCTACCACTAAAGGTACTGTTGCCCAAAGGCTTCCCTGTCCTTCACTATCTCCCAGAGTTTGCTCAGATTTTTTCCATTGAACTGGAGATGTCACCCATCTCTCTCATTCTTTTTCACCCCTTCTACTTCTGCCCTCAGTCTTTCCCAGCATCAGGGTATTTTCCAATGAGTCAGCTCTTCAAACCAGGTAGCTAAAGTATTACAGCTTTAGCTTCAGTTATTACAATTAATATCCAGGGTTGACTTATTTCAAGATTGACTGGTTTGATCTTGTTGCTGTCCAAAGGAAAACACTCAAAGAGTATGCCAGCACCAAAATTTGAAAGCATCAATTCTTCAGTTATCTGCCTTCTTTAAGGATCAACGCTCACATCCATACATGATGACTGGAAAAAACAAAAACAAAAACACAGCTTTGACTATATGGACCTTTGGTGGCAAAGTAATTTCTCCATCTTCAGTTTCAAACAATAAAATCAATTTGATTTCATTATTTGTCAACGAATGATGTTCATGTGTAAATGTCTTGTGTTGTTGGAAGACTGTTTGCTATGACAAATGCATTTTTTTGGCCAAACTTTATTAGCCTTTGCCCTGTTTCATTTTGTATTTCAAGGCCAAACTTGCCTGTTACTCTGGGTATCTCATGACTTCCTGCTTTTGCATTCCAGTCCCCTATGATAAAAAGGACTTTTTTTTTTTTTTTTTTTTTTTTTTTTTTGGTGTTAGTTCTATAAGGTCTTGTAGGTCTTCAACATCACCTTTTTCAGCTTTAGTGTTGGAGCATAGGCTTGGATTACTATGTTATATAGTTTGCTGGAAATGAATGAAGACCGTTCTCTCAGTTTTGAGACTGCACGCAAGTGCTTCATTTGGGACTGTACTGTTGACTATGAAGGCTACTCCATTTCTTCTAAGTGATTCTTGCCCACAGTAGTTGATATAATGACCATCTGAATTAAATTCACCCATGCCTGTCTAATTTAGTTTCAGTTCAGTTCAGTCACTCAGTCGTGTCTGAATATTTGCGACCCCATGAATCACAGCACACCAGGCCTCCCTGTCCATCACCAAATCCCGGAGTTCACTCAGACTCACGTCCCTCGAGTCAGTGATGCCATCCAGACATCTCATCCTCGGTCGTCCCCTTCTCCTCCTGCCTCCAATCCCTCCCAGTCTTTTCCAATGAGTCAAAACTTCCTATGAGGTGGCCAAAGTACTGGAGTTTCAGCTTTTGCATCATTCCTTCCAAAGAAATCCCAGGGCTGATCTCCTTCAGAATGGACTGGATGGATCTCCTTGCAGTCCAAGGGACTCTCAAGAGTCTTCTCCAACACCACAGTTCAAAAGCATCAACTCTTCCGCGCTCAGCTTTCTTCACAGTCCAACTCTCACATCCATACATGACCACAGGAAAAACCATAGCCTTGACTAGACAGACCTTTGTTGGAAAAGTACTGTCTCTGCTTTTCAATATGCTATCTAGATTGGTCATAACGTTTCTTCTAAGGAGTAAGCGTCTTTTAATTTCATGGCTGCAATCAACCATCTGCAGCGATTTTGGAGCCCCCCAAAATAAAGTCTGACACTGTTTCCAATGTTTCTCCATCTATTTCCCATTAAGTGATGGGACAAGATGCCATGATCTTCATTTTCTGAATGTTGAGCTTTAGGCCAACTTTTTCACTCTCCACTTTCACTTTCATCAAGAGGCTTTTTAGTTCCTCTTCACTTTCTGCCATAAGGGTGGTGTCATCTGCATATCTGAGGTGATTGATATTTCTCCTGGAAATCTTGATTCCAGCTTGTGTTTCTTCCAGTCCAGTGTTTCTCATGATGTACTCTGCATAGAAGTTAAATAAGCAGGGTGACAATGTACAGCCTTGACATACTCCTTTTCCTGTTTGGAACCATTCTGTTGTTCCATGTCCAGTTCTAACTGTTGCTTCCTGACCTGCATACAGATTTCTCAAGAGGCAGGTCAGGTGGTTTGGTATTCCCATCTCTTTCAGAATTTTCTACAGTTTATTGTGATCCACACAGTCAAAGGCTTTGGCATAGTCAATAAAGCAGAAATAGATGGTTTTCTGGAACTCTCTTGCTTTTTCCATGATGCAGCAGATGTTGGCAATTTGATCTCTGGTTCCTCCGCTTTTTCTAAATACAGCTTGAATATCTGGAAGTTCACAGTTCACATATTGCTGAAGCCTGGCTTGTAGAATTTGGAGCATTACTTTACTAGCGTGTGAGATGGGTGCAATTGTGTGGCAGTTTGAGCACTCTTTTGCATTGCCTTTCTTTGGGATTGGAATGAAAACTGACCTTTTCCAGTCCTGTGGCCACTGCTGAGTTTTCCAAATTTGCTAGCATATTGAGTGCAGCACTTTCAGAGCATCATCTTTAGGATTTGAAATAGCTCAACTGGAATTCATCACTTCCACTAGCTTTGTGCATAGTGATGCTTTCTAAAGCCCACTTGAGTTCACATTCCAGGATGTCTGGCTCTAGGTGAGCGATCTCACCATCGTGATTATCTTGGTCGTGAAGATCTTTTTTGTACAGTTCTTCTGTGTATTCTTGCCACCTCTTCTTAATACCTTCTGTTTCTGTTAGGTCCATACCATTTGTGTCCTTTATTGAGCCCATCTTTGCATGAAATGTTCCCTTGGTATCTCTAATGTTCTTGAAGAGATCTCTAATCTTCCCCATTCTGTTGTTTTCCTCTATTTCTTTGCATTGATCACTGAGAAAGGCTTTCTTATCTCTCCTTGCTATTCTTTGGAACTCTGCATTTAGATGTTTATATCTTTCCTTTTCTCCTTTGGTTTTTGCTTCTCTTCTTTTCACAGCTATTTGTAAGACCTCCTCAGACAGCCATTTTGCTTTTTTGCATTTCTTTCCCATGGGGATGGTCTTGATCCCTATCTCCTGTACAGTGTCTTAATGATTCCTAAAATATTGATCTTCAACCTTGCCCTCTCCTGTTTGACTACATACAATTTTCCTTGATTCATGAATCTAACATCCCAGGTTCCTCAGCAAGATAGTTATTTACATCATCAGAATTTGCTTCCACCACCAGACAGCCACAACTGAGCATTGTTTCTGCTTCGGCTCTGCCTCATCATTCTTTCTGGAGTTATTTCTTGCTCTTCATCAGTAGTATATTGGACACCTACCAACCTGGGGAGACTCATCTTCTGGTGTTATATCTTTTTGCCTTTTCATACTGTTAATGGAGTTCTCAAAACACAAATACTGAAGTGGTTTGCCATTCATCTCTTATTCTGATAAAACTAAACTTCATCTTCAAGATTATTCAGGTTTTAATCATAGTTTTTCTATTCAATCACCTTTTACTGAAGATCTTTTTTTGGAAGAATTTGACATTTTCTTCTAATTTGAAAAAATGACTTTCCAGTCTTGCGAGGCATTCTTCAACCTATCAGTTCATCCCATGGCCTTTTCTTTTAAGTCCATAACTTTTAAAATCATGTTCATTTTATTGTGTTAAAACCCTGATGAGTTTATTCTTGAATGATTCTTTCAGATAGAGTAATGTATAATTTTATTACTTTAAACTTACAATTTAATATCTATATTTAGCTTTGGCACCTGACTTATACTTTGACTTGATATATAACTGCAGGTTTTATGAGGAATGAATTCAGGTGAAATTAAGAGGAACTCCTCCAAAATGTTTTAAACAAATGAAATACACAGTTTGGCTCTGTACCAAGAAGTCTGAGATGATCTGACAGTTCACTGATTCCTCAGTGATTTCCTTGAGGACAGTTCCTGTTCCTCAAGGAAACAGCTATTACTCATCTTCTAGCACCTTTACTTTCAGTGTTTGTGGCTTGACTTTCATGGTCACAGGATGATGATGTCCTTCTAACTTCATCCCATATGCTAGACAGAACAAGTAAAGAGGAGTTTTCTTTTGGTGTTTAACCTCATTGTTGAGGTTTGATTCACAGGTTCCTCTCTATATGTGTATGTGTGTTCAGTCACATGTCATTGTTTATGACCCCATAGACTATAGCCTACCAGGCTCCTCTGTCCATGGGATTTTTCCAGGCAAGAATACTGGCATGGGTTGCCATTTCCTTCTTCAGGGGATTTTCTCAGCCCAAGGCTTCAACCCTCATCTCCAGTGTCTCCTGCATTGGCTGATGGGGTAGATTCTTTATTACTGCAGCCCTTCCTCTATACCCTACCCTGAGCTCATTGTAAGCCAGACTAGCATATCAAGCATACTTTATTACCCCACTCTTCAGTAAAAACAAACAAACAAACAAACAAAAACACCTAGGCAATCTAAATATTTCCAAAATTGACCTGGAGGGATGGTGTGGAGGGGGTGGGGGGAGGGGGGTTCAGGATTGGGAACAGGTGTACACCCATGGGAGATTCATATTGATATGTGACTAAACCAATACAATATTGTAATAATAATAATAATAATAATAAATAAAAAGTTTAAAAATTAAAAATATTTTTTAAAAAAGAAAATTAGGTGAGCCCTCATATTATTTTCTAACATTCTGTTTCTGGCAGAATATCAGAGTGATTCTTTTGCTATAAGTGATAACATACTCATTTTTTTCTGGAAATTTTAAGATCTTTTATATCAAATTTTTGAAAGGTATATCAAATGTAGGTCAATGTTAATTCCGTTTTTTAGCATCTGTGTAAATTTTTCATGTTGAAAAATAGTCCTTTTTGGCTTATAGTTTTTTAAGTCTGTGATTATATCTTCCACTCATTTTGTTCAATTCTTTTTTTTTTTTTTTTCTGCTATGTTAGGGGGATGCAGAAGCTCTTTGACTAGTCCTTTATGTCTTTATATACTTCACTCATCTTATTCTTTGGTCTTTTGTTTCCTTATTCCTAAAGAAATCCTTCCTTTTTATCTGCAATCTTGTATTGATTGAAAAATATATATATTTTCAATTGTGGTTAGCTTTAAAAATTTTTTCTTTTGTCTTATTAATAAGGACTTTTTCCTCTTTTGTAAATTCAATCGTCTTTCAAATCTTTAAGAAGACAAACATTAGATTTTTTCATTTTATTTCTTTCCCATTAATTGTTATAAATTATTCAGAACTGTAGTTCTGTGTGTTTATCCTATTTCCTGCAATGTTCCTGTTCGATTTTCTTAAAAGTTTGGTGACTCTTTGTTGCCTGTTTGGTCTTAAAAGTTGTCTTGGTACATCTCAAGCAGGACTCAGTTATGCCAGGATCCTTCCCCATATACATTTTTTCTGCCTATAGCAATCCTGATTCAGTCCATTACCTTACTCAGCAAAGGGAAGGGAATATATTGAAATATCAGTGAAATAAACAGAATTCTAAAATAACTCTAGGATGTCCCTCTCTGGTATACATGCCATGAGCAAGAGTGAGTTATATGTATTTTACTCCTGAGATTAAGTCATAACATATTACGGGGCTTTCCCAGTGGCTCAATGGTAAAGAAGCTGCCTGCAATGCAGGAGATTCAGGAGATGCTGGTTTGATCCTTGGGTCAAGAAGATACCCTGGAGTAGGAAATGGCAACCCACTTCAGTATTCTTGTCTGGGAAAACCTCTGACAGATGAACCTGGTGGGCAGCAGTCCTTGGGGTTGCAAAGAGTCAGACAATATGAGCGCACATTCCACCATATTACATCAGTTCAGTTCAGTTCAGTTGCTCAGTCATGTCCGACTCTTTGCGACCCCATGAATCGCAGCATGCCAGGCCTGTCCGTCACCAATTCCAGGAGTTCACTCAGACTCACGTCCAACGAGTCAGTGATGCTACCCAGCCATCTCATCCTCTGTCATCCCCTTCTCCTCCTGCCCTCAATCCCTCCCAGCATCAGAGTCTTTTCCAATGAGGCAACTCTTCGCATGAGGTGGCCAAAGTACTGGAGCTTCAACTTCAGCATCATTCCTTCCAAAGAAATCCCCGGGTTGATCTCCTTCAGAATGGACTGGTTGGATCTCCTTGCAGTCTAAGAGTTTCTCAAGAGTCTTCTCCAACACTACAGTTCAAAAGCATCAATTCTTCAGCACTCAGCCTTCTTCACAGCATATTACATAGTTCTCCTTAAGAAAGAAAGATGAGGGGCTTCCCCAGGTGGCTCAAGGGTAAAGAATTCACCAGCCACAGGAGACATGGCTTCGATCCCTGGTCTAAAAAAATCCCACAAGCCCTGAAGCAACTAACCCAGTGTGCCACAACTATTTGTTTTATGCTGTAGAGGGAGGAGCTGCAAATACTGAGCCCACATGAGGCAGCTACTGTAGCCCACATGCCCTAGAGCCCATATTCCACAACAAGTGAAGCCACTGCAATGAGAAACCTGTGCACAGCAATGAAGAGTAGCCCCAGTTAGCAGCAACTACAGAAAAACCCATGCAGAAATGAAGACCCAGCAGAGTCAAAAATAAGTAAATATATATATATATATATATATATATATATATATATATATATATATATATTTTAAAGATAGAAAAATGATATGGGTAATCCTGACCTAAATCTAACCATACATGCCCTTTGAAGACATAGTTCTCTCACATTGATTGCAGGTGTGGAAATTACAGATTTTAAGCATAAGAAGAATTTGAAACATCAAGTTGCAGAAGCCATGTGGAAAGTACATCAGGTACCACTTATTAGGTGAAAACAACTTCAGGATGCCATTCAATATTGAAACAAGGAATCTAAATTCTACAACCACAAGAAGCTTGGTTCTTACTACAATATGAAGGATTTTGCTATGGGATTTTCCTTAGAGACTCTAGGTGAGAACTCTGCCTAAATGTTACTTTATTTCAGTCTTGTATTACCTTGTAAATACTGAGCCACAGTGGCTAGACTTCAGATTTTTGACAGTGGGAAGAAACTGAGAACATTTTTAAGGCACAAGATAGGAAAAAGAAGCTTAAAAAACTATATTTCCCTGAACAAGAGATTGTTAGAAATATGAATATTAAAGGCACAGCTGCCTGTGAGAGCTCTGGTGGAAGTGAGGAGCATATTAGAGAAATCCAGAATTGGACATGGAACAACAGAATGGTTCCAAATAGGGAAAATAGTACATCAAGGCTGTATATTGTTACCCTGCTTATTTAACTTATATGAAGAGTATATCATGAGAAATACTGGCCTGGTTGAAGCACAAGCTGGAATCAAGACTTCTAGGAGAAATATTGATAACCTCAGATATGTAGATAACACCACCCTTATGGCAGAAACAGAAGAAGAACTAAAAAGCCTCTTGATGAAAGTGAAAGAAGAGAATGAAATAGTTGGCTTAAAACTCAACATTCAGAAAACTAAGATCATGGCATCTGGTCCCATCACTTCATGGCAAATAGATGGGCAAACAGTGGAAACAGTATAAGACTTTATTTTGGGGGGCTCCAAAATCACTGCAGATGGTGACTGCAGCCATGAAATTAAAAGACGCTTACTCCTTGGAAGGAAAGTTATGACCAACCTAGACAGCAATATTGAAAAGCAGAGATATTACTTTGCCAGCAAAGGTCCATCTAGTCAAGGCTATGGTTTTTCCAGTGCATGAATGGATGTGAGATTTGGACTATAAAGAAAGTTGAGATCCAAAGAATTGATGCCATCAAACTGTGGTGTTGGAGAAAACTCTTGAGAATCCCTTGGACTGCAAGGAGATCCAACCAGTACATCCTAAAGGAGATCAGTCCTGGGTGTTCATTGGAAGGACTGATGTTGAAGCTGAAACTCCAATACTTTGGCCACCTGATGCAAAGAGCTGACTCATTTGAAAAGACCCTGATGTTGGAAAAGATCGAAGGTGGGAGGTGAAGGGGATGAGAGAATGAGACGGTTGAATGGCATCACCAACTCAATGGATATGAGTTTGAATAAACTCCGGGAGTTGGTGATGAACAGGGAGGCCTGGCATGCTGCAGTCCATGGGGTCGGAAAGAGTCAGACATGACTGAGCGACTGAACTGAAATCATCTTTTTAAAAAGCCCATTTTATATATAAAAAAAGTTTAGTAGATATCTGAATTTAAATAGTGAGGGCTCAGAAGAAAGTGAAAAACATGTTATTAGAAAATGTAGGAAAGTAAATTATTAGCATTCTTTATCATGCTAAGAATATTTTATTTTGAGTGATCCAGGCATTATGCTATTAGGCTAATGTACCTTTAGTTATGTAGTGAAGTATATGTATACTGTTTATTATAAAGTAATTTAATTTCAATTTTTATTTTTTAGAATCAACTTTAGCCAAGACTCAGAAAACAGTAATTTCTATACAACAGAATATAAGTTCTTATAAATATGAAAACATAATCATACAGAAAGACAGGAGAAAGAATGACAGTACAAGGAAATGATTTAATCTCTTAACCTTTTTTAAAACAAAATCATTATCTAAAATTCATAGCTAAGTACATATGGAATAGACATTATGTAAATATTAAAGACATGCAACTGAAAACTACATATAATCATACAAATATCAAACTTTAGGATGAGAGTAGGAGAGAAACAATGGAGATTAAAGTCAGTTGCATCATTACCTTTCTTAGAAGAAAGTAAGTATATTTGTGTTAACCTGAAAGCATAAAGACATAGATATTTAAGCTTATCGTGAAATGTAGATGTAACAATCCTGAGGGTAGGTGTGAGCTTGAGGCAGTGGCTATTGTTTACGATAGTAAGTACTTATGCATGCGTTTACTGATAAAATAAATATTATTTCTTTCAGAAAAGTTTGTGAAAAGATTTAATAAAACACATCTAAATCTTTTCTGGATTCCAGCACATGATACAGTCCTAGGTCATGTCTTCTTGATGAGATGTATATTAAGAGTGTTAAGAGTAAAAAGGGACTCAGATTTTAAGGTGAAAAATTTCATGGTAGTGTTCATATTCTATTTTACATTCTTTTAGACTTGATGTATTTAAAATTTAATATTTATTTCACAAAACATACTCTTTTAAGAACAGCAAAATGTAGCATTGCAACATTTCAATATTACTTTTTGCCATATTATTTCCTGAAAATTAATTGAATCAGCAGTATATGCCTTAAATTTTCCACTTGTGTGTGTTATGTGCTTTGTCGCTCAGTCATGTCTGACTCTTGCAATCCCATTGATCATAGCCCACCAGGCTCCTCTGTCCAGGGTATTCTCCATACAAGAATACTGCAGTGGGTTGCCATGCCCTCCTCCAGGGCATCTTCTCAACCCAGGGATCAAACCCAGGTCACCCACATTACAGGTAGATTCCTTACCATCTGAGCCACCAGAGTAACTGAAGAATGCTGGAGTGGGTAGCCTATCTTTCTCCAGAGATACTTCTTGACCCAGGAGTTGAACTATGGTCTCCTGCACTTCAGGCAGATTCTTTTACCAGCCGAGCTACCAGGGAAGTCATTAATTCTTATACAAGTGCTCCAAATAGTTAGTGTCTCAAGATCCATCTAAAACATTTAACAATAATGGTTTACTAACTTATCTGTAAAATAAAGTTGATAATCAAATGCATTTATTATAGCATCTGGAATATAACTTAAATGATATAAACTTGTATTAATTATAAAGCATTTCAATATATAATTCAAATTGTATATTTAAATTTTTTTTATAAATGTGACATAAAGAAAAATAGAATTCTACAGGAATGATAAACAAGGCAGTTGTACCATAGCAAGAGGGCACAGCGTTTTCTATTATCAACGTCTTGCTAGTGAGCAAACATCTTACGTTTTATGAATTACCATCAGTGATGTTTGTCCTCAAAAAGTGGGAAAATAGCATACTAACTCTATATCAACCTACCCTAAATAAAAAGAGCACACTATGCCTAAATAACCATGCATGTTGTAAAGACTTTTTTAATTAAATTACGAGGTGTGCAAAAATACTTGGTTTTAGTAATTCTAGTACTTAGGCACTTAGAAAATAATCCAACATCAAGGTACTTGGAAATGAACAAAAATACAGTGTGTCAAGCACTGAATATATTTTAAGTGTTTTTATATCTAAAACTACAATTTACTGTTGCAACACTGCCATGCAGTAAATCGGATTATGGTTTGAACATTACAATTGAACAAGTAAGAGATTAGATCAAGTATCTCTGTAATTGATATTGACATCAACCAGGCTGACTATTTTCCAAAATGTGGAAGTTGTGACAATAATAAAAATAACATTTATATCCCAGTGTTTTACATACATTATCTCATTTTACCATAGCACAGCAATCAGTTATGTTTCAGTCTATAAGCCCATGTAACACTTAACGTCCAGATCCACACTGCACAGAAGACAAATAAGATAAAAAATAAGCCCAGCAGTTACTCTAAATCCAAATAAGTCACTTGTGAATTTCTTTGATCTCTATACTGCCACTTATTGATCACTCTACTTATTGATAGACTATTTCTTTCAAATTATAAAGAGAATAGCTTAAAAAAAAATTTTTTTTGGAGAATCCTGTCATATACTCTGACTCTTTAAAATAGAGATGACATCCTGCATTAGCTCCACACAGTGTAAATATTAATTGAAAGATTTCCATTTAAAAGTTACTATATTCTAGGAAATAATAGCATTTATGAAAAAAAAGTCAGTGAAAATGAACCATCCCCAAAACAATTAGATTAGTGTTTTGTGACTTATGATACACGGGCTTCTTTAAGAACTAATTCCATTCATTTCAAGTCACTTGTTCAGCTTTGAGAATATAAACATTTTCTGCCATTGTTTTCTAAAGGGCAGATCATGCTGTTTCTATTTGGTATACTATTTTCAAAATGTCACAAAATGGCAAAGAGTAAAGAATCAGACTAAGAGAAACACATTTTGCATATTTAATTATAAAAGAGAGAACAGAAAAAAAAAAAATCCCCAAGGCTTTTGAAGAACTTTTGTCTAAAATGTGTGTGAATATTTCATTTATGGCTATAAATAGAGAAATAATTATCTTGATTACCTGTGCACAGGTATATAGTGTTTAAGCATATTTTTGATTGAAACCATTTAGAAATGTTATTCTAAATGAGGTTAGAATGAATATTGTTACCTAGGTTTTGGTTCTCCACCCTCCCACTCATGTGTATATAAAACGACAGATGATGATGACTGATTTGGCTCAAAGGAAGGCAATGCCAAAGAATGCTCAAACTACTGCACAATTTCACTCATCTCACACGCTAGTAAAATAATGCTCAAATTTCTCCAAGCCAGGCTTCAGCATTACGTGAACCATGAACTTCCAGATGCTAAAGCTGGTTTTAGAAAAGGCAGAGGAACCAGAGATCAAGTTGCCAACATCCACCGGATGATCAAAAAAGCAAGAGTTTCCAGAAAAACATCTATTTGAAGAGTCTTCTCCAAAACCACAGTTCAAAAGCATCAATCCTTCGGTGCTCAGCTTTCTTCACAGTCCAACTTTAACATCTATACACAACCACTGGAAAAATCATAGCCTTGACTAGAAGGACCTTTGATGGCAAAATAATATCTCTGCTTTTGAATAAGCTATCTAGGTTGGTCATAACTTTTCTTGCAAGGAGTAAGCGTCTTTTAATTTTGTGGCTGCAATGACCATCTGCAGTGATTTTGGAGCCTCCAAAAATAAAACTCTGACACTGTTTCCACTGTTTCCCCACCTATTCCCATGAAGTGATGGGACCAGATGTCATGATCTTAGTTTTCTGAAACTTTAGCTTTAAGCCAACTTTTTCACTCTCCTCTTTCACTTTCATCAAGAGGCTTTTTAGTTCCTCTTCACTTTCTGCCATAAAGGTGGTGTCATCTGCATATCTGAGGTTATTGATATTTCTCCCAGCAAACTTGATTCCAGCTTGTGCTTCTTCTAGCCCAGCGTTTCTCATGAGGTACTCTGCATATAAGTTAAATAAGCAAGGTAACAATATACAGCCTTGACGTTCTCCTTTTTCCTGTTTGGAACCAGGCTGTTGTTCCATGTCCAGTTCTAACTGTTGCTTCCTAAACTGTATACAGGTTTCTCAAGAGGCAGGTCAGGTAGTCTGGTATTCCCATCTCTTTTAGAATTTTTCAGTTTATTTCGATCCACATAGTCATTTCTTGTTAATAATATTAAATATCTTTCAACTGTACTCAAAGTCTCTATTGCTTGTTCCTACCCTCAACCAAATCTATATTGGCTTTATTCTCTGCAAATCAACTATGACACAATAGTAACTACCTATCTTCTTTAACTTAATATTTCCCCCAAATTGCATTACAAATATCATACAATGACATAAAAAGTTCATGAAAATCTGGTCTCAGCAGTACTCTCATATTTTCTTTTCTGCTTTTCCCACATGCCTCGTGAAGATGACACTATTTTCCTAATAAACTTCTCACTTGTCATTAATTGAATAATGTATGGATAACATGCATCCAGTCCTACCACTTCATGGCAAATAGATGGGGAAATAGTGAAAACAGTGACTGACTTTATTTTTCTGGGCTCCAAAATCACTGCAACTCATGATTGCAGCCATGAAATTAAAAGACACTTACTCCTTGGAAAGAAAGTTACCACCAACCTAGACAGCATGTTAAAAAGCAGAGACATTACTTTGTCAACAAAGTTCCGTCTAGTCAAGACTAGGGTTTTGTCCAGTGGTCATGTATGGATATGAAAGTTGGACTGTGAAGAAAGCTGAGCACTGAAGAATTGATACTTTCTCACTGTGGTGTTGGAGAAGACTCTGGAGAGTCCCTTGGACTGCAAGGAGATCCAACCAGTCCATTCTAAAGGAGATCAGTCCTGGGTGTTCATTAGAAGGACTGATGTTGAAGCTGAAACTCCAATACGTTGACCACCTGATGTGAAAGAGCTGACTCATTTGAAAAGATCCTGATGCTGGGAGGGATTGGGGGCAGGAGGAGAAGGGGATGACAGAGGATGGGATGGTTGGAATGCACCTCTGACACAACGGACATGGGTTTGGGTGAACTCTGGGAGTTGGTGATGGACAGGGAGGCGTGGCATGCTGCGGTACATGAGGTTGCAAAGAGTCAGACACGACTGAGCTGCTGAACTGAAAACATGCTTTATATTGTTTCTTTCCACATGTGTGTTTCTTTTTCTGAAATAGCCCTTCTGCATTCTTCACTCAATGAAATTTTCCTTTTAAATTCTATCTATTATTACATTTTATCTTCCTACTGGCTTTTCTTAATTTTTTTTAAGCAATCAAAATTTATATAAATTTTGCAAGTATATAAAAACTTTTCTCCTGAACCTTTGAACCATTACTATATCATTCAGAGTTTAACCAGTGAAGCAGAATCAGTAGAGGATGAATATATTTGAATATATATTATAAGTACTCAGCTATGTGATTTTGGAGACCTATTAAGGAAGTCTGAAATCCACAAGGCTGGCAGTCAAGAAGGAAAGATTATTGTTGTTGTTCATTCACTAAGTTATGTTCTACTCTTTGCAACCCATGAACTTCAACACACCAGGCCTTTCTGTCATTCACAATCTCCTGGAGTTTGCTCAAACTCATATCCATTGAGTTGGTGATGCTGTCTAACCATTTCATCCTCTGCCACCCACTTTTCCTTTTGCCTTCAAACTTTCCTAGCATCAGGGTCTTTCTCCAATGAGTTGACCTTTCACCTCAGTTCATTTGCTCAGTCATGTCCGACTCTTTGTGATCCCATGAATCGCAGCATGCCAGGCCTTCCTGTTCATCACCAACTCCCGGAGTTCACTCAAATTTATGTACATGGAGTCGGTGATGCCATCCACACATCTCATCCTCTGTCGTCCCCTTTTCCTCCTGCCCCCAATCCCTCCCAGCATCAGAGTCTTTTCCAATGTGTCAACTCTTCTCATGAGGTGGCCAAAGTACTGGAGTTTCAGCTTCAGCATCAGTCCTTCCAAAGAACACCCAGGACTGATCTCCTTTAGAATGGACTAGCTGGATCTCCTTGCAGTCCAAGGGGCTCTCAAGAGTCTTCTCCAACACCACAGTTCAAAAGCATCAATTCTTCAGGGCTCGGCTTTCTTCACAGTCCAACTCTCACATCCATACATGACCACTGTAAAAACCATAGCCTTGACTAGATGGACCTTTGTTAGCAAAGTAATATCTCTGCTTTTTAATATGCTATCTAGATTGGTTATAACTTTCCTTCCAAGGAGTAAGTGTCTTTTAATTTCATGGCTGCAATCACCATCTGCAGTGATTTTGGAGCCCCCCCCCCCAAAAAAAAAAAAAGTCTGACACTGTTTCTACTGTTTCCCCATCTATTTCCCATGAAGTGATGGGACCAGATGCCATGATCTTAGTTTTCTGAATGTTGAGCTTTAATTCAACTTTCTCACTCTCCTCTTTCACTTTCATCAAGAGTCTTTTTAGTTCCTCTTCACTTTCACATCAAGTAACCAAAATATTAGAGCTTCAGTATTAGTCCTTCCAGTGAAGATTGAGGGTTGATTTTCTTTTGGATTGACTGATTTGATTTCCTTGCAGTCCAAGGGACTCTCAAGAGTCTTCTCCAGCATCACAATTGGAAAGCATTAATTCTTCAGTGCTCAGCATTCTTTGTGGACTAACACTCACATCCATACATGAGTGCTGGGAAAACCATATCTTTGAATATATGGACCTTTGTCAGCAAAGTGATATTTCTGCTTTTTAACATGCTGTCTAGTTTCGCCATAGCTTTTATTTCAAGGAACAAGTGTATTTTAACTCAAGGCTGTAGTAACCATCCACAGTGATTTTGGAGAAAAGAAAAGAATAGAAAAAGAAAAGAAAAGAAAAGAATATCTTTTCAGCTTTTTCCCCATCTTTCCCATGAAGTGATGGGACTGGATACCATGATCTTAGTTTTTTGAATGTTGAGTTTCAAACTAGGTTTTTCACTCTTTTATTTCACCCTCATCAAGAGCTCATTTTTTTTCTCTTCAATTTCTGACATTAGAATGGTATCATATGTATATCTGAAGTTGTTGATATTTCTGTTGGTAGTCTTGATTCCATATTGTGAATCATCCAGCCAGGCATTTTGCATGGTGAAGGTAGCATATAACTTAAATAAGCAGGGTGATTGTATACAAATTTCTTATACTTCTTTCCCAATTTTGAACCAGTCATTTGTTCCATATACAGTTCTAACTGTTTCTTCCTTGATCTGCATACAGCTTTCTCAGGAGACAAGTAAGATGACTTGCTCTAATTTGGCTAAAGGCTTTAAAACTGGATTGTTCATTAATACAAGGGAAGAAAATGGGAAGAGGAACAGACTATTAACTTCATGGCAAAATCTTTGGTAGATTATCTGGAGGTTACAATAGTTACCCATAGGAAATCAATGTACCTTTTCAAATTATGCCATTACTCAAATGTTAAAGAATCTGCGTGCAATGCAGGAGACCTTGGTTCAATCCCTCTGTTGGGAAGATCCCCTGGAGAAGGGATTGGCAACCCACTCCAGTATTCTTGCCTGGAGAATACCATGGACAGAAGAGCCTGGTAGGCTACAATCCATGTGGTTGCAAATGGTTGAACACAATTAAGAGACTAACAATTTCACTTCATAAACAAGGTAAATGTGCCATTCACCCTTTATGATCCTGCAGTATATATTTTAATTCTACTTGCTTTAGACTTCATAATACATAGTTAATGTCTTTCTTTAAAAAAAAAAACGCAGTAATTCTTTAAATAAAATACAGATAGATATGTGACAAATTGACATTTTATTTTTGCCTGGACATATACGTTTCATGGTATCATTCTGTCTTGTGTGTTCTGGTATAGCCCCTTAGTCTGGAGAACCTTCTTTAGCTTTTCTTAAAATATGAGTATGCTGACAACATATTTCAATTTTTTTCTGTCTGAAAATCTGTTTAACATTTGTTGTTTAAAAATATTTTTGGATAAATATTTTTGAAGTCATATTTTCTTTTTCCTATGTCATTCATTGTCTTATGTTTATCCCCAAATTAATTGATCTTCTTTGTATTTATCCTAAATGGGTTTTCTTCATTCTGTTATATTTGTGAGTTGCTATTTTGAACACTTTGGAATCCACAGTGCTGCAAGGTTTTGATACTGTCACATTGTAAGCTTACTAGACTTCAAGGCTGCAAGACTAAAATTACTGAACATGATACTAAGTAAAAATTGATTGCAAGATGACACATTTGAGACACTGTGATACCAGAAGTAGCCAAATTCATTAGTCTCTGATAGTACCAGACTTGAGAACACAGGATAGGATTTGAGTTTTTTTTCAATCATAATCCCAACTTTTCCTTCCTCAGAAAAGTCCCATCAAAGAGAATTACCTGTTGAAGAGGATTAACTGTGTCTTGGAGGTTCTTTCAGATTAAAATCTCACATATCAGCCCTGAGTTCATCAAAATGTGTCTATTTTCCCAATTGCTATCTTTCTCAGGCTACAGAAAATGTCTCCCATGTCTGCTCTGATTTCAATCTCAACAACTGAACCAATGTATAAATGTTTTTCTTGTCCTTTGTTCATCTTTCAAGGGTGCCTCCTAACAGAATTGGTTCTTACATATTTGTGTCCATAGCTGCTTATTACAGCTTTAAAGAAAACCGTTTCTTTTTTTTTTTAATATTGTGATTTCTTGTTGCTTTTGTAGCTGTGAAGGTTATCCATAACCATCTAAACATAACCCAAGTGGAACTGCTCAAGTCTTACTCTAAAATGTTTTCCTGAGTTAGATTCCCTGATCCTGTGGAAATAGGATGACTATTAGAAGTGATTGTCCATTTTCTTTATTATAAGATTTACTGCTGCTGTTGTTGTTCAGTCACTAAGTTGAGTCTGACTCTTTGCCATCCCATGGGCTACAACAGGCCAGGCTTCCCTGTTCTTCACTATCTCCAAGAGTTTGCTCAAACTCATGTCCATTGAATTGGTGATGCCATCCAACCATCTCACCTTATGTCATCCCCTTCTCTTGCCTTCAATCTTTTCCAACATTAGAGTCTTTTCCCATGAGTTGACTCTTTGCATCAGGTAGCCAATGGATTGGCAATTCAGCTTCGGTATCAGTCCTTCCAATGACTATTCAGGGTTGATTTCCTTTAAGATTGACTGGTTTGATCTCCATGCAGCCTAAGGGACTGTCAAGAATCTTCTCCACCACCACAGTTTGAAAGCATCAATTCTTTGGTCCTCAGCCTTGGTCTAACTCTCACACCTGTACATGACTACTGGAAAAACCATAGCTTTGACTATATGGACCTTTGTAAGCAAGGTTATATCTCTGGTTTTTAATATGCTGTCTAGTTTTGTCATAGTTTTTCTTCCAAGGAGCAAGTGTCTTTGGATTCCATGTTTGCAATCACCTTTCTCAGTGATTTTAGAGACCATGAAAATAAAATCTATCACTGTTTCCAATTTCCCACCATCTATTTGCCATGAAGTGATGGGACTGGATGTTTTGATATTTTTTTTTTTTTTAATGTTGAGTGTTAAGCCAGGTTTTTCACTCTCTTCTTTCACCCTCATCAAGAAACTCCTTAGTTTTTCACTTTCTGCCATTAAGGTAGAATCACTTGCATATCTGAGCTTATTGATATTTCTCCCAGCAATCTTGATTCCAGCTTGTGCTTCATCCAGCCCAGTATTTTGCATGATGTACTCAGCATATAAGTTAAACAGCAGGGTGAAAATACACAGATTCGATGTACTCCTTTCCCAATTTGGAACCAGTCTGTTCAGTATCTGATTTTGACTGTTGCTTCTTGATCTATATACAGGTTTTTCAGGAGACTGGTAAGGTGGTCTGGTATTCCTATCTCGTTAAGATATTTCCACAGTTTGTTGTGATTCACACAAATAATTTAGGGTAGTCAATGAAGCAGAAGTTTTTTGTTTTTTGTTTTTTTTTTTTTTTTCTGAAATTCTTTCACTTTTTCTCTGATCCAATAGATGTTGGTAATTTGATCTCTGATCCTCTGCCTTTCCTAAATCCAGCTTGCACATCTGGAAGTTCTCATTCATGTACAGTTGAAGCCTAGCTTGAAGGATTTCAAGCATTACCTTGCTAGCATGTGAAATGAGCACAACTGTGAAGTACTTTGAACAATTTTTGGCATTGCCCTTCTTGGAGATTGTAATGAAATCTGAGCATTTTCAGTCCTATGGCCATTGTTGAGTTTTCCAAATTTTGTGTCATATTGAGTGCAGCACTTTCACAGCATCATCTTTTAGAATTACAAATAGCTCAGCTGAAATTTCATCACCTCTGCTAGCTTTGTTCATAGTAATGCTTGATAAGGCCCACTTGACTTCACAATCCAGGATATCTGGCTCTAGGTAAGTGACCACACCATCATGGTTATTCAGCTCTCCCATTTTGCAGGTAGATTCTTTACTGTCTGAGCCACCAGAGAAGCCCAAAGTGAACATGGCTCAGTCATGTCTGACTCTTTGCGGCCCCATGGACTTTAGCCCACCAGGCTCCTCTGTACATGGAATTTTCCAGACAAGAATACTGGCAAAAGTTGCCATTTTCTTATCAAGGAGATTTTCCTGATCCCAGGATCAAACCTGGGCCTCCTGCATTACTCGGAGAAGGCAATGGCAACCCACTCCAGTACTCTTGACTGGAAAATCCCATGGACGGAGGAGCATGGTAGGCCGCAGTCCAGAGGGTCTCTAGGAGTCGGATACAACTGAGCGACTTCACTTTCACTTTTCACTTTCATGCATTGGAGAAGGAAATGGCAACCCACTCTGGTGTTTTTGCCTGGAGAATCCCAGGGACAGGGGAGCCTGCTGGGCTGCCATCTCTTGGGTCTCACAGAGTTGGACAACTTAGCAACTTAGCAGCAACTTAGCAGCCTGCATTACAGGCAGATTCTTTATAGTCTGAGCCACCAGGGGAGACTAAACTTTAATTCCATTCTGAAAAAATTTCTTGGCACTGCTAGAGACTAAAGGAGTGGTTTGTAGCTTTCATGTGCTGTATTTCTTCTATGTGCAAAAGCCTCAATTAAAATCCTGTTTTAAAGCTCACAGAGCCCTAGTGTATTTCATTATCACAGTTTCCAGATGGGCCATGGAACATGTCACTAGATGAGAAATAAGATTTAAAGGTTTCTACTAGAGAAAAACATTAGTGCTATTAAGTCTGCAAAGGAGAAGGCTCTGAGTATCATGACAACGCTTTCCATACACATGCAAAGTTACTAAAAACGTAACATCATCGAGCTATTTTCCAGCTATACTAGTGGACTGTGACGTGGAAAGGCTATTACAACAGAAGAATGGATGAAAATTAACTACAGAACAAAAGTACTTCAAAGATAAGTGCCTGTTAAAATGTAATGACCTAATACATTTTCCTTCCTTAAGAAGGAGGCTGACATCACAGAAGTGGAGGGATCTTTCTGTAAGTGTTCAATTAGGGAATCATGGTAGATCCTTTTAAATTCTGTAAGTGCAATTCTCATAGTTGTGAAAGTGATGACTAGTGAACTGAATGTAATGAGAAAGAAATAGTCCAATGCTGCATACATCTTAAGAGCTTTTAATTTCCCAAGTGACCATATGACCAAATGGTCAAAAATAATACTTAAATGCTATATTTGGGTATTGAAACGTAGGTTTAGTTTGTATTTTTGTCTTTGGAATGATTTAAATGCATAGCTTAACTGCAGAAGTTTAAATGTGATGCAATATTAAACCAATTGGTATATATCTATTTTCATGATAGTAAAGTTTTAGAAATAGTACAATTATTCTTTGACATTACCCAAGATCTTGACAAACATAAGCACACAGCATCTAATAGGAAAATATAAAAATATACACTAGTTGAAAGTGAAAGTGAAAGTCATTCAATCGTGTCTGACACTGCAATTCATGGACTACACAGTCCATGGAATTCTCCAGGCCAGAATACTGGAGTGAGCAGCCCTTCTTTTCTTCAGGGTATCTTCCTAACCCAGGGATCAAACACAGGTCTCTGGCATTGCAGGCAGACTCTTTACCAGCTGAGCCATGAGGGAAGCCCACTTTCACTTTCATAATATTTATCTTCCTTTATAGCTTTTAATTTTCTGTAAAAATGTCCATTTTTTAATATTCTCTATTCTTTTAAACAATAATCTTACTTTTATTCATATTTCTAATTCCTACTGTTTTATGTTTTTAGGAGGATACAAAAAAAAAACTGGACATTTTTACAGACAATTAAAAGCTATAAAAGAAGATAAATATTATGAAAGTGAAAGTCACTCAGTCATGTCCTACTCTTTTTGACCCACTCAATTTTTACTATATCAGTTCAGTTCAGTTGCTCAATCGTGTCTGACTCTTTGTGACCCCATGAATCAGCACGCCAGGCGTCCCTGTCCATCACCAACTCCTGGAGTTCAATCAAATTCATATCCAGCAGGTTGGTGATGCCATCCAGCCATCTCATTCTCTGTCATCCCCTTCTCCTCCTGCCCTCAATCCCTCCCAGCATCAGAGTCTTTTCCAATCAGTCAAATCTTCACATGACCTGGCCAAAATATTAGCATTTCAGCTTCAGCATCAGTCCCTCCAATGAACACTCAGAACTGATCTCCTTCAGGATGGACTGGCTGGATCTCCTTGCAGTCCAAGGGACTCTCAAGAGTCTTCTCCAACACCACAGTTCAAAAGCATCAATTATTCAGGGCTCAGCTTTCTTCACTGTCCAACTCTCACATCCATACATGACCATTGGAAAAACCATAGCCTTGACTAGAAAGACCTTTGCTAGCAAAGTAATATCTCTGCTTTTTAATATGCTATCTAGGTTGGTCATAACTTTCCTTCCAAGGAGTAAGCGTATAGTCTACGGAATTCTCCAGACCAGAATACTTGAGTAGTCAGTTCCCCAAGGGAACTTCCCAACCCAGGGATGAAACCCAGATCTCCTGCATTGTAAGTAGATTTTTTACCAACTGAGCCAGAGGGGAAGCCCCAAAATACTGGAGAAAACAACCTACCCCTTATCCAGTGGATCTTCCCAAACCAAGAATCAGTCTGGGGTATCCTGCTTGGCAGGTGGATTCTTTAACAACTGAGCTATCAGGGAAGCCCTAAAATTAAATTAAATTTAAATTAAATTAAGATTTTACTATAATTAGGAGAAATTAGGAAAGTTTACTCTATTGAATGCTATTCTTTCTGCTCCACAGAAACTCAGGCTTATTAGAGTAGATTAGCAACTGTTTGCAAAATCAACGTTGTTAATCACATCATATGTGTACATTTATGTATGTATTGTCGTTCTGTGAGATAAAGGTCACATTCTAGCCACTTTATCCCAAACTAATAAAAAGTAAGCTTTTGGTATGCAAATATATACAACTTCAAATTACAGTGAGAGCCAGGAAATTAAAGTTTAAGGATTTTTTTTTTAATTTATTAGTATTTAACTAGAGGGAATAAAGGCATTCCATATAAATATTTTATTAAATCAGTCTATTTAAAGGTCTATTTTTATTCAGGTAATAGGAAAAGTGAAGAATAAGAGTGGATTAGTCTCCACTGAGGGCCATGGTGCTTGGATCCTGCTATCAGTTCAGTTCAGTCTTTCAGTCGTTTCCGACTCGTTGTGACCACATGAACCGCAACAGACCAGGCCTCCCTGTCTATCACCAACTCGTGGAGTATACCCAAATTCATGTCCATTTAGTTGGTGATGCCATCTAACCATCTCATCCTCTGTTGTCCCCTTCTCCTACTGCCTTCAATCTTTCCCAACATCAGGGTCTTTTCAAATGAGTCAGCTCTTCGCATCAGGGACCAAAATACTGGAATTTCAGCTTCAACATCAGTCCTTCCAATGAACACCCAGGACTGATTTCCTTTAGAATGGACTGGTTGGATCTCCTTGCAGTCCAAAGGACTCTCAAGAGTCTTCTCCAACACCATAATTCAAAAGCTTCAATTCTTTGGTACTCAGCTTACTTTATACTCCAACTCTCACATCCACACATGACTGCTGGAAAAACCATAGCTTTGACCAGACGGACCTTTGTTAACAAAGTAATGTCTCTGCTTTTAATATGCTGTCTAGGTTGGTCATAACTTTACTTCCAAGGAGTAAGCATCTTTATATTTCATGGCTGCAATCACCATCTGTAGTGATTTTGGAGCCCCTCAAAATAAAGTCTGACACTGTTTCCACTGTTTTCCCACCTATTTCCCATGAAGTGATGGGACCAGATGTCATGATCTTAGTTTTCTGAATGTTGAGGTTTAAGCCAACTTTTTCACTCTTCTCTTTCATTTTCATCAAGAGGCTCTTTAGTTCTTCTTCCTTCTCTACCAGGTTATTGTTATTTCTCCTAGCAATCTTGATTCCAGTTTGTGCTCCCTCAAGCCCAGCTTTTCCCTGCATATAAGTTAAATAAGCAGGGTGACAATAAACAGCCTTGATGCACTCTTTTTCCTATTTGGAAACAGTCTGTTGTTCCATGTCCAGTTCTAACTGTTTCTTCCTAACCTGCATACAGGTTTCTCAAGAGGCAGGTCAGGTGGTTTGGTATTCCCATCTCTTGAAGAATCTTCCACAGTTTATTGTGATCCACACAGTCAAAGGCTTTGGCATGGTCAATAAAGCAGAAATAGATGTTTTCATGAAACTCTCTTGCTTTTTTGTCGATTCAGTGAATTTTGGCAATCTGATCCCTGATCCTCTGCCTTTTCTAAAACCAGCTTGAACATCTGGAATTTCACAGTTCACAGTTCATTACTGAAGCCTGGCTTGGAGAATTTTGAGCCTTACTACTAGCGTGTGAGATGAATGTAATTGTACAGTAGTTTAAGCATTCTTTGGCATTGCCTTTCTTTGGGATTGAAATGAAACTGACCTTTTCCAGGGAAACTCACAAAATATCAGACTCAAAGTAGTGAATCATTAAATCTCAATTTGGGGTCATAAATGAGTGGGATAATATCTTTTCTAGTGATATCATGAGACTATTGTTAGAAATAAATGAAACAATAATATGAAATATTTAAAACCAGTAAATTCATCAATAAGTACATAATATTATTATTAAACCCCTACTCTCTACTGAATATTCTTAACTTATAATTCAATAATCATTGGACCAAAGAAAGATTTTAAAAATTGAGATTAGAGTACATTTTGAAATATATATGACAGAGAAGAATGATAAAGATAAGAGTAATGAAAACTGAATGGAATATCAATTGGCCATTGGAGAAAAAAATAGAAAAATGTGCCTTTTGTAAGCATTATGTACATTACAATCATAATATAGAAACATTCAGATCACTAGAATAATATAATGATAAATCAAAATTATGTCCATGCTCTTAGATCAAATTTATAATTTGGAACTAACAAGGATAGCATTCTCCATTTTATTTAATAAAATAACCACAATGTGTTTAAAAAACCATACAAGCTTATGAAGATATAAGCAAAGTATAACCAATAGAATATATCTGCTACAAATGTAAAGATATTTAATATCAATATATCATTTAAAATTTGCTATAAGCTGAGAAGAACAGAATTTATGTTCCAAATATAAATAGGTAAGGAAAATGATCAATATATATAAAATGTTCTAAACAATTAAAAGTTAATAAGAAAAGAGAGAAAAATAATATTATAAAGTAGGGAGAACTCTATGAGCTAATTAAAAAGAGAGTAGGACCATTCAGGAAAATTAAGCTAGTTCTATTTAAGCATGGAGACTTAAAGAGTATATAGTGGTAAAAAGTTAACTTCAAAGTGTGTGCAGGTGTAGTTTCATGAAAGTGCTAGCATATTATGGTGTCCTCTCCCTGAAAAGAGTGGTTTGAGATATCTGAAGAAATAGAATGAAATTCATTTTTTTAATTTCAAAAGATCACCAAGGAAATTTAAGTAAAGCAAAATTGTAGGAATATATGATAACCTTTTAGAACTAACACCCAAAAAATATGACCTTTTCATTATAGGGGACTGGAATGCAAAAGTAAGAAGTCAAGAAACACCTGGAGTAAGAGGCAAATTTGGCCTTGGAATGCAGAATGAAGCAGGGAAAGACTAATCGATTTTTGCCAAGAAAATGCACTGGTCATAGCAAACACCATCTTCCAACAACACAAGAGAAGACTCGACACATGGACATCACCAGATGGTCACCACCAAAATCAGATTGATTATATTCTTAGCAGCCAAAGATGGAGAAGCTCTATCTTCAGCAAAAAATAAGACCGGGAGCTGACTGTGAATCAGATCATGAACTCCTTATTACCAAATTCAGACGGAAATTAAAGAAAGTAGGGAAAACTGCTAGAACATTCAGGTATGTACTAAATCAAACCCCTTATGATTATACAGTGGAAGTGAGAAATAGATTTAAGGACCTAGATCCGATAGATAGAGTGTGTGATGAACTATGGAATGAGGTTTGTGACATTGTACAGGAGACAGTGATCAAGATCATCCCCATGGAAAAGAAATGCAAAAAAGCAAAATGGCTGTCTGGGGAGGCCTTACAAATAGCTGTGAAAAGAAGAGAAGAGAAAAGCAAAGGAGAAAAAGAAAGATATAAGGATATGAATGCAGAATTCCAAAGAATAGCAATAAGAGATAAGAAAGCCTTCTTCAGTGATCAATGCAAAGAAATAGAGGAAAACAACAGAATGGGAAAGACTAGAGATCTCTTCAAAAAAATTAGAGACAAGAAGGGAACATTTCATGCAAAGATGGGCTCGATAAAGGACAGAAATGGTGTGGACCTAACAGAAGCAGAAGATATTAAGAAGAGATGGCAAGAATACACAGGAGAACTGTACAAAAAAGATCTTCACGACCCAGATAATTATGATGGTGTAATTACTCATCTAGAGCCAGACATCCTGGAATGTGAAGTCAAGTGGGCCTTAGAAAGCATCACTGTGAACAAAGCTAGTGGAGGTGATGGAATTCCAGTTGAGCTAATACAAATCCTGAAAGATGATGCTGTGAAAGTGCTGCACTCAATATGCCAGCGAATTTGGAAAACTCAGCAGTGACCACAGGACTGGAAAAGGTCAGTTTTCATTCCAATCCCAAAGAAAGGCAATGCCAAAGAATGCTCAAACTACTGCACAATTGCATTCATCTCACATGCTAGTAAAGTAATGCTCCAAATTCTCCAAGCCAGGATTCAGCAATACATGAACCATGAAATTTCAGATGTTCAAGCCAGTTTTAGAAAAGGCAGAGGAACCAGAGATCAAATTTCCAACGTCTGCTGGATCATGGAAAAAGCAAGAGAGTTCCAGAAAAACTTCTATTTCTGCTTTATTGACTATGCCAAAGCCTTTGACTGTGTGGATCATAATAAACTATGGAAAATTCTTCAAGAGATGGGAATACCAGACCGCCTGACCTGCCTCTTGATAAACCTGTATGCAGGTCAGGAAGCAACAGTTAGAATTGAACATGGAACTCAGACTGGTTCCAAATAGGAAAAGGAGTGCATCAAGGCTGTATATTGTCACCCTGCTTATTTAACTTATATGCAGAATACACCATGAGAAACGCTGGACTGGAAGAAGCACAAGCTGGAATCAAGATTGCCGGGAGAAATATCAATAACCTCAGATATGCAGATAACACCACCCTTATGGCAGAAAGTGAAGAGGAACTAAAAAGCCTCTTGATGAAAGTGAAAGAGGAGAGTGAAAAATGTTGGCCTAAAGCTCAACATTCAGAAAAGCAAGATCATGGCATCTGCCCATCACTTCATGGGAAATAGATGGGGAAACAGTGGAAACAGTGCCAGACTTTATTTCTGGGGGCTCCAAAATCACTGCAGATTGTGACTACAGCCATGAAATTAAAAGACGTTTTCTCCTTGGAAGAAAATTTATGACCAATCTAGATAGCATATTCAAAATCAGAGACAGTACTTTGCCGACTAAGGTCCATCTAGTCAAGGTTATGTTTTTTTCAGTGGTCATGTATGGATGTGAGAGTTGGACTGTGAAGAAAGCTGAGTGTCGAAGAATTGATTGTTTTGAACTATAGTGTTGGAGAAGACTCTTGAGAGTCCCTTGGACTGCAAGGAGATCCAACCAGTCCATTCTGAAGGATATCATCCCTGGGATTTCTTTGAAAGGAATGATGCTAAAGCTGAAACTCCAGTACTTTAGCCACCTCATGGAAGAGTTGACTCATTGGAAAAGACTATGATGCTGGGAGGGGTTGGGGGCAGGAGGAGAAGGGGACAACAGAGGATGAGATGGCTCTATGGCATCATCGATTCAATGAATATGGGTTTGGGTAGACTCCAAGAGTTGGTGATGGACAGGGAGGCCTGGCGTGGTGCGATTCATGGGGTCACAAAGAGTTGGACACGATTGAGGGACTGAACTGAACTCAACTGAATGATAACCCAGAAATATAACTAGTAGTAAAAATCAGTATTTCTCTAAGGATATTTCTAATGAGAAAATTATAGATGTAAAATAGTTGAAAGACAGCTTAGCTGCTTAAGAAGAATTCTAAGCCCAAGAAACTCCTAGATAATGTATCTGATAAGTGTTTCCCTATACCCACACCTATAGATGAAACATAAATTCAGGATTCTAAAAGACTATACTAAGGATAAGATTGAATGAAAATTATAAGTCTTCACATGGGCTTTCAGGCTTGCTTAGTTCTACATAGTCTGAGAATCTAAATTATTGAACTTGGATTGAGATATTCTGTTCTAGGAGAATATGTAGTAGATGTTCTGTTCTGGTAGACACTAAACTCCTGACCAATAGCAAATGAAAGTGTCTTCAGTAAAAGTAGCATTCATACCAGATTTCAAATGTTTTCTACAAACGATATTCAAAGAAATGGCTGGAATAAGATAAAAAAATAACCAGAGACACAAGGGGAAAAAATTGAGCAAAACCCAGCACAAACAGTCCTACACACAATATGAGTGAACTATGTCTGTAATATATGAATAAATAAAAATAAGATTAGAAATAGCTTCAGGAAAGAATATGCTATGAAAAAATTATTGAAGATTAAGAATAACTACTTGAAAGGGAAAACATAACTAAAAGTAAGAATTCAATACTGTGATTAATGGCAGTTTAAACAGAAGAAGTAATTAAATAACTGAATATAATAAAAATAAAACACTGACAGCTCTGCTCTGATCACTTAGCCGATATTCTTAAAAAATAGTAATAACTTCTGTTTATATTGTTTTATTTTATAGTATTCTTATGGCAAAAACAATCACAATATTATAATTATCCTCTAATTTAAAAATAAATAAAGTATTTAGTTATATGTGTTATATATAGTAAGTATGCAATTTCTGTAGTAGAGTTAAACATCTCTCAAAGCTAATTTTTCCCAAATGCATAATACATGTATAGACATTTAGAAAAACTGAAATGCAAAGTGTACTGCGTCTGTCGAGTTTATTTTCATTATTTCAAACAGATATAAAGTGGAGGTCGTAGTTTATTTTGAAAGCAAGGAAACCAAGAAATATACTGCATCTGCACTCCACATTCCATATTTTTTCTTAGAAACACAGTAACAAGAAATAAAATACTAGAGTCTGTTTCCCTAGTAAAAAATACACAGTTCTAAAGCAGCCAGAAATTATATAAATAAGGTGATAAAGAATTTAACTTAGAGATACAATTTTATAATATCGATCAAAACTTGCAAACTCATGCTGTATATCTGGGGATTTTATGGAACTCCAGTCATGAGCTATGTCTGTAGTGATTACATTTATCTTCCTCCTGCCACGTATAGGAAGCTTTATGACTGTAAAATTCTGGGGTCATTAATGATAATAGTCAAGGCTCTCAAAGGTATCATGCTGTTCTCATATTTGTGACTTTTTTTCCCATAGTCGAAAGGATATTTAACAGTGGATATCATGAATATATATCTTCTTCTCAGATCTTTCTTCCTTTAGCACTAGTGCTTCTATAAAACCAAGTTTTAAAATCAATGTTTTGGTGGCTTCCCATATGCATTTGTAATTCTAGAATGTAATTTGCTTTAGACATTATAGAGATTTTTATTTTATTTTATTTTATTTATTTATTTATTTATTTTTTACTTTACAATACTATATTGGTTTTGCCATACATTGACATGAATCCACCAGAGATATATTAAAAACCTTTCATCTAAATACTTTTTATCTCCATTACTTGTCAAAAGACAAAATATGAACTATTGCATACCTTGAACATAGTGCATTAAATATTTTGAAAATAAATTGTCTCCACATTTTCTCACTTTTTTCTGTTCTGTGATAGTGCATGTTTGTGTATTGTGGACAAACCATCCCAGGACTTTTATCTAAGTATTCCAACAACACAAGAGAAGACTCTACACATGGACATCACCAGATGGTCAACACCAAAATCAGATTGATTATATTCTCTGCAGCCAAAGATGGAGAAGCTCTATACAGTCAACAAAAACAAGACCAGGAGCTGACTGTGGCTCAGATCACAAATTCCTTATTACCAAATTCAGACGCAAATTGAAGAAAGTAGGGAACACCACTAGACCATTCATGTATGACTTAAATCAAATCCCTTATATTATAGAGTGGAAGTGAGAAATAGATTTAAGGGCCTAGATCCGATAGATAGAGTGTGTGATGAACTATGGAATGAGGTTTGTGACACTGTACAGGAGACAGGGATCAAGACCATCCCCATGGGACAGAAAAGCAAAAAAGCAAAATGGCTGTCTGGGGAGGCCTTACAAATAGCTGTGAAAAGAAGAGAGTTGAAAAGCAAAGGAGAAAAGGAAAGATATAAGCATCTGAATACAGAGTTCCAAAGAATAGCAAGAAGAGAAAGGAAAGCCTTCTTCAGTGATCAATGCAAAGAAATAGAGGAAAACAACAGAATGGGAAAGACTAGAGATCTCTTCAAAAACATTAGAGACACCAAGGGAAAATTTCATGCAAAGATGGGCTCGATAAAGGACAAAAATGTTATGGACCTAACAGAAGCAGAAGATATTAAGAAGAGGTGGTGAGAATACACAGAAGAACTGTACAAAAAAGATCTTGACGACCCAGATAATCATGATGATGTGATCACTCATAGAGAGTCAGACATCTTGGAATGTGAAGTCAAGTGGGCCTTAGAAAAGATCACAACAAACAAAGCTAGTGGAGGTGATGGAATTCCAGTTGAGCTGTTTCAAGTCCTGAAAGATGATGTTGTGAAAGTGCTGCACTCAATATGCCAGCAAACTTGGAAAACTCAGCAATGACCACAGGACTGGAAAAGGTCAGTTTTCATTCCAATCCCAAAGAAAGGCAATGCCAAAGAATACTCAAACTGCTGCACAATTGCACCCATCTCACACGCTAGTAAAGTAATGTTCAAATTCTCCAAGCCAGGCTTCAACAATACATGAACCGTGAACTCCCTGTTGTTCAACCTGGTTTTAGAAAAGGCAGAGGAACCAGAGATCAAACTGCCAACATCCTCTGGATCATGGAAAAAGCAAGAGAGTTCCAGAAAAACATATCTTTCTGCTTTATTGACTATGCCAAAGCCTTTGACTGTGTGGATCACAATAAACTGTGGAAATTTCTGAAAGAGAAGGGAATACCACACCACCTAACCTGCCACTTGAGAAATCTGTATGCAGGTCAGGAAGCAACAGTTAGAACTGGACATGGAACAACAGACTGGTTCCAAATAGGAAAAGGAGTACGTCAAGGCTGTATATTGTCACCCTGCTTATTTAACTTATATGCAGAGTACATCATGAGAAACGCTGAATTGGAAGAAACAAAAGCTGGAATCAAGATTGCCGGGAGAAATATCAATAACCTCAGACATGCAGATGACACCACTCTTATGGCAGAAAGTGAAGAGGAACTAAAAAGCCTCTTGATGAAAGTGAAAGAGGAGAGTGAAAAAGTTGGCTTAAAGCTCAACATTCAGAAAACAAAGATCATGGCATCCAGTCCCATCACTTCATGGGAAATAGATGGAGAAACAGTGGAAACAGTGTCAGACTTTATTTTTTGGGGGTCCAAAATCACTGCAGATGGTGACTGTAGCCACGAAATTAAAAGACGTTTACTCCCTGGAAGAAAAGTTATGACCAATCTAGATAGAATATTCAAAAGCAGAAACATTACTTTGCTGACTAAAGTCCATCTAGTCAAGGCTATGGTTTTTCCTGTGGTCATGTATGGATTTGAGAGTTGGACTGTGAAGAAGGCTGATGGCCGAAGAATTGATGCTTTTGAACTGTGGCGTTGAAGAAGACTTTTGAGAGTCCCTTGGACTGCAAGGAGATCCAACCAGTCCATTCTGAAGAAGATCAACCCTGGGATTTCTTTGGAAGGAATGATGCTAAAGCTGAGGCTCCAGTACTCTGGCCACCTCATGCGAAGAGTTGACTCATTGGAGAATACTTTGATGCTGGGAGGGATTGGGGGCAGGAGGAGAAGGGGACAACAGAGGATGAGATGATTGGATGGCATCACGGACTTGATGGACGTGAGTCTGTGTGAACTCCGGGAGATGGTGATGGACAGGGAGGCCTGGCAGGCTGCGATTCATGGGGTTGCAAAGAGTCGGACATGACTGAGCGACTGAACTGAACTGAACTGACTGATTGGGCTTGAGTTTTCTGTGGATTCATTAAATAATATAAATTTAATCATTTTAAGTAATGTTGAGGGAACTACTTTTTTGTCTTGTTATCAATGGTCTAATAAATTAGAAGCATGACTGATAAACATTCTTATTCTTCCTTATCTGATTTATAAGAAGAAAATCATGATAAAATAAAATTTTCCTTATTCTGCTCCAGCTTATGCTTTATGCATGATTATCCCACCCAAGGAAAAACTATACAATTCTTTATGAAGTGTGTTTCTGTCTGTGTGTGTGTGTGTGTGTGTGTGTGTGTGTGTGTACACGTGTGTATGTGTGTATAGGATGTTTGAGGATGATCACAAGGAAAACTGAGAGGGATAAAACTTGATTAATAGCCCAAGAGTTAATATTCTCTGAAATCTGTATGCAGGTCAGGAAGCAACAGTTAGAACTGGACATGGGACAACAGACTGGTTCCAAATAAGAAAAGGAGTATGTCAAGGCTGTATATTGTCACACTGCTTATTTAACTTCTATGCAGAGTACATCATGAGAAACACTGGACAGGAAGAAACACAAGCTGGAATCAAGATTGCTGGGAGAAATATCAATAACCTCAGATATGCAGATGACACCACCCTTATGGCAGAAAGTGAAGAGGAACTAAAAAGCCTCTTGATGAGAGTGAAAGAGAAGAATGAAAAAGTTAGCTTAGAGCTCAACATGCAGAAAACGAAGATCATGGCATCTGGTCCCATCACTTCATGGGAAATAGATGGGGAAACAGTGGAAACAGTGTCAGACTTTATATTTGGGGGCTCCAAAATCACTGCAGATGGTGACTGCAGCCATGAAATTAAAAGACATTTACTCCTTGGAAGAAAAGTTAAGACCAACCTAAATAGCATATTCAAAATCAGAGACATTACTTTGCCGACTAAGGTCCATCTGGTCAAGGCTATGGTTTTTCCAGTAGTCAAATATGGATGTGAGAGTTGGACTGTGAAGAAGGCTGAGCGCCAAAGAATTGATGCTTTTGAACTGTGGTGTTGGAGAAGATTCTTGAGAGTCCCT
Organism: Budorcas taxicolor; assembly: GCF_023091745.1. Taxonomy (NCBI): domain Eukaryota; kingdom Metazoa; phylum Chordata; class Mammalia; order Artiodactyla; family Bovidae; genus Budorcas; species Budorcas taxicolor. Next base: position 79,400,486 of record NC_068910.1, read on the forward strand.
TGGACTGTGAGGAGGTCCAACCAGTCCATTCCGAAGGAGATCAACCCGGGGATTTCTTTGGAAGGAATGATGCTAAAGCTGAAATTCCAGTACTTTGGCCACCTCATGCGAAGTGTTGACTCATTGGAGAAGACTATGATGCTGGGAGGGATTGGGGGCAGGAGGAGAAGGGGACGATAGAGGATGAGATAGCTGGATGGCATCACTGACTCGATGGATGCAACTCTGAGTGAACTCCAGGAGCTGGTGATGGACAGGGAGGCCTGGAGTACTGCGATTCATGGGGTCGCAAAGAGTCGGACACGACTGAGCAAACGAACTGAACTGAACTGAACTGAACTGTAACCTGGCATCATTCCTTAATCTATTGTTCTGTGTAAGAAGAATTCTAGGAGCACTGGCTTTGAAGTCAGACAGTCTGGTTTGAAACGTTTTTTTCTAGTGGTGTAAACTTGCAAAAGTCACTTAGTTTCTTTGATCTTTTTAAATATCAATGCAATTGTGAAAATTAAATTAGCCATGTAAAAGTGCTGAAAGCAGCATTAAACATTCTAAGTGCCTGTTATCCATATATGTAAAACTAAATTTACTTGCCATTATGCTGGTAAATTTATGCAAAATAATTTATAAATCCTTCTCCCAAACTAGGTAAGTAAGGACTGTCAACAATGTCCACTGATATCATAGGAATACAAGGAATCTGAGTCAGAGAGAGTTCCTGTGACTTGCTCAGCTCATGTAGTTTGAAAGTGACAAAGCTAGCATTTTGACTCAGAAGTTGACTATATATTTTTGTTAACTTAAAAATGTCTCCATATTGTCTAGCAATGTTTCCATACTGTTATTTTGAAAGTTATAAAGATTAGATGATAGACTGATAGACAAACAGTAATATAGCAGATGGACAAAGACAAAAGTAGGTTAACAGAACAAGGACAATTTAAAAAGATAGAACAGTGTTGGAGAATCCATACTAGTCCTGGATCTAGCAATCTCTCTAGTCTTCTCCCTATATATTTTAGGACATTACACAAAATAGCATATTTTCACATTGCTAAAAAAGAATGCTTTCACCAATGCTAAAAATTATGGAGTGTTCCTTATAGCCCTTACTAATAATCGTATTTCCTTCATTTTATAGTTCATCACAGTGTTACTTTTTTGGTTACTTGGAAAAGGGTAACTGGAAGTATACTGGTATCACCAATAAATTACTTGTGACAGTGGCTGTAGATTAATACAAACGTTTCTCCCCCAAGGACATGCCTCTGAAAATTCAATACAAGAATTAAAAGCAAAGAATTTTGTGTAGTCTGTAGAAGAAAATATAAGACATAACTGCTTCAACACCCTTCACCTTAAAACACAGCACTGATATTTTGGTTCAGATAAAAATTTTACACTGCAAGAATTCGGAAATGATAGAAATAAAGATAATTTGTTTGTTTGTTTGTTTTCTTTGTTTGTTTTCCCTATTGAGTATATTGAGATCTGAATATACCAATACACACAAATAAGAATAAAATACTTCAACTACATTTTTGTATATTTTCCTTGTACTTATTTTATGCTAGAGGAGTTTTGTAAGAATAAATGATAAAAAGTGAGCTGTGTTTGTGTGTTTAATTGATTCAGTCGTGTCTGATTCTTTGCAACCCCAGGGACTGAAGCCCACCAGTCTCCTCTGTCCACAGGTGTTCTCCAGGCAAGAATACTGCAATGGGATGCCATGCCCTCCTCCAGGAGATCTCCCCAACCCAGGGATCAAACCCAAGTTTGCCTTATTGCTGCTGCTGCTGCTGCTGCTGCTAAGTCACTTCAGTCGTGTCCAACTCTGTGTGACCCTATGGACTGCAACATACCAAGCTCCTCCGTCTATGGGATTTTCCAGGCAAGAGTACTGGAATGGGGTGCCATTGCCTTCTTCACCCTCATTGCTAATTACTTTCAAATAATACTGAAAAAGTGAAAAATGAAAGGTCTGGTGATGATGCATTAATATAACATAATTCAAATTTCCTGTCTTGAAATCTGAGTTACTGTTATCTAGAATCTGGAAAATATTGATCTTATATAAAACTAAGATCCTAACATAAATATTGTGGGGACAATTCCAAAATTATCTTAACCATAGACCCAGTTTTTGTTGCTGATTATTTGTTTTGTTATGGATTTTATTGTTTGCTTTTTTAGGGCAGCCCAGGTTGTTGGCTCAGATTGTAAAGAATCTGCCTGCAGTGCAGGAGGCCTGAGTTCAATCCCTGGGTCAGGAAGATCCCCTGGAGAAGGAAATGGCAACCCACTCAGTCAGATATGACTGAGCATTAACACTTTCACTTTAATGTTCATAAGAGTTACAGTGAAACACTAATAAAAATAATGCTTATTTCTAGTAATCTAAACAAAAATAGAATCACTTCTGTTTTAAAAAAACGTGTGCCTTTATAGACAATAAATTATATGACCCCCCGTTCTTTATTATTTACCTATTTATCTACATACCAATCATCTAGTGACCTATTTTATACATTGCTTGTAGAAACAGTTTGGCAATGACTTAAAATAGAAAAAGCATATATTGCATGTATCAATATTATTTTTCTCTCTTTTGTTCTCTTAATACTATTTTAAGCATATCTCTAAAACAAATTTGTTCCTAAGTTTAAAAGGAAATGTACAAGAATGTTCAAGGGAGCAATATTTAGAACATAAAACCTGAAAACAACTTACTGTTCATAAATAGAACAGTTGATGTTTAAAACACAGTGTTGTCTTGCCAAGCTATATTATATAAGTTAAGATGAATTTGTTTTTGTTGTTGTTGTTGTTGTTGTTGTTTAGTGGCTAAGTAGTATTTTACTCTTATGACTCAATGGACTGTAGCCTACCTTGCTTTTCTGTCCCGTGGATTTCCCAGACAAGAATATTGGAATGAGTTGCCATTTCTTTCTCCAAAGGATCTTCTTATTTATATTATTTCCTCTTTATAAACATAAGATGGTCATAGGGACTATGGTGGAACTCTAAAAAATTAAGATGAATAAATTATATCAAAATAGCCATTTAAAGTTTCACCATAGTCTATATGATCATCTTTTGTTTATAAACAGAAAAGAATCAAAATGAGAAAAGTATCCTTTGTAAGTATATATATGGATGGCTATGAGTTAAATTTTTAGAAAGCAAAATAATTATTAGTATTAACTTACAAATAATGATCTTATTACGATGGGGTGGGGTGAGGAAGCAGGAAATAGAATGGATATATATATATATATTATATATAATATTTATTCATATTTATATTATATATGTATTCTTTCCAAACAGCTTTTCAGCTCTTGTCTGTGTGTGTACACAGGGGAATGGTTTTATAGATTCTTAATTATATCATTGCTTTCCAGTAACTTAGTGTTAAAGAATCTGCTTGCAATGCGGGAGACGTGGTTTCAATCCCTGGGTGAGAAGATCCCCTGGAGAAGGGCATGGCAACCTACTCCATTATTCCTGCCTGGAAAACCCCATGGACAGAAGAGCCTGGCAGGTTAAGGCCCATGGGTTGCAAAGAGTCAGACATGACTGAAGTGAATGAACATGAATATTAATTGCACCCTTAAAATACTTAAAAATAAAGCAGATTATGCATATATTTATGCTGAGTGTGCCTTTTTAAAAATTTATTTTATTTTTGGCTGCACTGAGTCTTCACTGTTGCAGGCTTTCTCTAGTGAAAGCAAGCAGGGCTATTCATTGTGGTGTGCAGGCGTCTCATTGTGGTGGCTTCTCTTATTGCAGAGCATAGGCTCTAGGGTGAATGGGGTCAGTAATTGTAGCCAACAGGCTTAGTTGCCCTGTGACATGGAGAGTCTTCCTAGATCAGGGTCACCAGGGAAGTCCATTATGAGTGTCTTTTGACTCAAGAATTCTGATAAATACTCTTCTTTGAACAAAGATATCCTCAACATAAACATTCATCCAGACCACAGAACACAAACACATAGATACCCAAAGTCACTTCTTGCTATGATACATTCAAAACAAGTGTGCATCAGCTACACTAAATGTGATTTAGCATGAGAACTATTGTTATGATAAATCATAAAATATTTAAAGGATGACAAATTATCCTCCTGAGTTGCAGAATATTTATATTTCATAATTCACATTGAAATTATGAAAGTGAAAATTTGAGTTCAGGTTTCAGTTCAGTTCACTCACTCAGTCGTGTCCGACTCCTTGCAACCCCATGAATCGCAGCATGCCAGGCCTCCCTGTCCATCACCAACTCCCGGAGTTCACTCAAATTCATGTCCATTGAGTCGGTGATCCCATCCAGCCATCTCATCCTCTGTCGTACCCTTCTCCTCCTGCCCCCAATCCCTCCCAGCATCAGAGTCTTCTCCAATGAGTCAACTCTTTGCATGAGGTGGCCAAAGTACTGGAGTTTCAGCTTTAGCATCGTTCCTTCCAAAGAAATCCCAAGGCTGATCTCCTTCAGAATGGTTTGTTTGGATCTCCTTGCAGTCCAAGGGCCTCTCAAGAGTCTTCTCCAACACCACAGTTCAAAAGCATCAATTCTTTGGTGCTCAGCCTTCTTTATAGTCCAACTCTTTTAAACTTCAGGTTTAGAAGTAAGTAAATATTCAAGGGATTCACTTACCTTCATAATATAACTGTAATGTTTCACTTTACAACAAACTATTTGTTCATATTCACAGTGGTAAAATGGGTGATTTAGCAACTAATAGATATAATCGGTCTCTTTTATTATATACTATTTCTATTCTTTTATAAAATATGTGTTGAACTTAATGGATGAACTGTCACTTTTACAGCATTTGAACATGTGCATCTCAAATAATCAGTACTTTCTCATGGGAGCAATTAGCAATACTCTTTTAGAGCTCAGAGCACAACAAAATGTAGAAACACTTTATGTAGTATACTATGTCCTTTAATTAACAGAAGTGACTATAAACTATCCAGCATCAGACACAAGTGAACAGATAAATTCAAATATGTATCTGGATTCAGACCAGTTTTAATTGAACCTCATATTACTTATATTTAGTCAACATAGAAAGATATACCCATTAGAATGCAGAGTTCCAAAGAATAGCAAGGAGAGATAGGAAAGCCTTCCTCAGTGATAAATGAAAACAAATAGAGGAAAACAATAGAATGGGAAAGACCAGAGATCTCTTCAAGAAAATTAGTGATACCAAGTGAACATTTCATGCAAAGGTGGGCTCAATAAAGGAAAGAAATCGTATGGATCTAACTGAAGCAGATGATATTAAGAAGAGATGGCAAGAATACACAGAAAAACTATACAAAAATGATCTTCACGACCCAGAAAATCACGATGGTGTGATCACTCACCTAGAGCCAGACATCCTGAAATGTGAAACCAAGTGGGCCTTAGTAAGCATCACTATGAATAAAACTAGTGGAGGTGATGGAATTCCCATTGAGCTATTTAAAATCCTAAAAGATGATGCTGTGAAAGTGCTGCACTCAATATGTCAGCAATTTTGCAAAACTTGGCAGTGGCTACAGGACGGGAAAAGGTCAGTTTTCATTCCAATCCCAAAGAAAGGCAATGCCAAAAAATGCTCAAACTACCATAGAATTGCACACATCTCACAGACTAGTAAAGTAATTCTCAAGATTCTCCAAGCCAGGCTTCATCAATATATGAACCGTGAACTTCTAGATGTCCAAGTTGGTTTAAGAAAAGGCAGAGGAACCAGAGATCAAATTGCCAATATCTGCTGAATCATCAAAAAAGCAAGGGAGTTTCAGAAAAACATCATTTCTGCTTTATTGACTATGCCAAAGCCTTTGACTGCATGGATCACAGTAAACTGTGGAAAATTCTGAAAGAGATGGGAATACCAGACCACCTAACCTCCCTCTTGAGAAACCTGTATGCAGGTCAGGAAACAACAGTTAGAACAGTACATGGAAGCACAGACTGGTTCCAAATAGGAAAAGGAGTACATCAAGGCTGTATATTGTCAACCTGCTTATTTAACTTACATACAAAGTACATCATGATAAACGCTGGGCTGGATGAAACACAAGCTGGAATCAAGATTGCCGGGAGAAATATCAATAACCTCAGATATGCAGGTGACACCACCCTTATGGCAGAAAGTGAAGAAATAAACAGCCTCTTGACCAAAGTGAAACAGGAGAGTGAAAATGTTGGCTTAAATCTCAACATTCAGAAAACTAAGATCATGGCATCCAGTCCCATCACTTCATGGAAAATAAACGGGGAAACAGTGGAAGCAGTGGCTGACTTAATTTTGGGGGGGTTCACAATCACTGAAGATGGTGATCACAGCCATGAAATTAAAAGACGTTCACTCTTTGGAAGGAAAGTTATGACCAATCTAGACAACATATTAAAAATCAGAGACATTACTTTGTCAAAAAAGGTCAGTCTAGTCAAGGCTATGGTTTTTCCAGGCATCATGTATGGCTGTGAGAGTTGGACTATAAAGAAAGCTGAGCATATAGGAACTGATGCTTTTGAACTGTGGTTTTGGAGATGACTCTTGAGAGTCCCTTGGACTACGAGGCAATCCAACCAGTCCATCTTAAAGGAGATCAGTCCTGGGTGTTCATTGGAAGGACTGATATTGAAGCTGAAACTCCAATACTTTGGCCACTTGATGTGAAGAGTTAACTCATTTGAAAAGACCCTGATGCTGGGAAAGAGTGAGGGCAGGAGGAGAAGGGGACAACAGAGGATGAGATTTTTGGATGGCATCACCAACTTGATGGACATTGGGTATACTCCAGGAGTTGGTGATGGACAGGGAGGCCTGGTGTGCTATGGTTCATGGGATCACAAATAGTCGGACATGACTGAGTGACTGAATGAACTGACACTGATATTAATAGTTATTTATTGGAAAATTAAAGTAGGTAATTTGACTTATTTTTACATGGTAGGCAGAAAAATAAACAAATAGAATGTGTCTTATAAGAAATGATGTTTTTCTCTTTTCCTTTTTAATAATGGTAAAATTCACCAACTTTATTTTAAACTTAGTTCAATGGAATTAAATGCATTCACATTGTTGAGTGACCATCACCATCATTCATTTGCATAACTGTTTTTCTTTGCAAAACTAAAACTCTGCATCTATTAATAATAACTCTCCATTCCTCCCTCCCCCACTCACAGCCTAAGACAACTTATCATCTGTCTTTTATATCAGATTTCCCCATACTTAATTTGATAATGTATATCTATCTATCTATTCATTTTTGCTCATTTATTTCTCAAGCTCTGGATGTTGAGAAATCCAAGATCAGGGCAGTAGTTGATCAGGTGTCTGGGGAAGACATTCTTTTTGTTTGTAGGTGACTTTCACTTTAACTCATCTTATGGTGGAGAGCAGATTGAAAACGAAAGAGAGAGGGAGAGTGAAAGACAGATTGTATTATCCTTTTTCATTCTCAGGTTTACTGAGGTATGGTGGTTTGGTGGTTTAGTCCAACTCTTGTGACTCATGGACTGTAGTTGGCCAAACTCCTCTGCACATGGGATTCTCTAGGCAAGAATACTAGAGTGGGTTGCCATTTCCTTCTCCCAATATTGAGGTAAAATTGACAATAAAAATGTATGTATTTAAAGAATACATTTTGATGACCCGATTATCTGGAAGTCATATAGAAGCACAATTGTTTTCCTTTAATCATGTTGTTATATTTTCTTTAAAATAGGTTGATATGTATTTTAAAATTATTGTTATAATGAACAACTTTTGAAAAAATTGTTTCTAAAACATTAAAATATATAATTTAAAATGCATTTAGCACTAATTTCTTCAAAATAAACAGAAATGTACATATATAGAATACTAAAATTTGAATAAATATTTCAATATTTTTAAATCTATTAATGGTTCAGTAACAAATAGGAATATTGTGTTAGATAAAGAATATTTTAAATAAAAGAATAACAGTTTAATAACTTTCTCTGATGATAATTTGAACTTTTTTTTTGCTCAGTTTATTCTTTAAAAATAAATTGAATGGAGAGCATAGAGGGTGTTTGGTGATAGCTACAAATAATTTGTTGAAAGAGTATAAATTATATTCTAAAATAAACCTGTGGATCTTTAAAGAAAAAAAAACAACTCTTTTTTGAAGTTGAAATAATTCATTCTAATTTATTTATAAGATTTTCTTTCTATTACACCTCACAAACTGCCATTTCAGTTAACCACATATCTGTAATTTATATTTAATCTTGGGTGTAAGATAGCCAACTTTGTGTTACACAAGACTAAATTTTCTTGTTTTCCATTTTAACTATTTTGTTGATTGTTATGTTAATCTTCAAGACAGTGAAATTAAAATGAGTCTGTTTGAGAATACATCTGGTAATAGAAATAACAGTGAGGCAAAAAGTAAAACTGTTGCTGTGGATATCCTACTTGTCTCTTTAAAACCAGTAAACATTTTATTCTTTAAAAATGAGACTCAGTAATCAAAAGCTCTGACAGTCTCTTGAAGAACCAGGATAATTCATGGGCATCTAAACTGACATCAGTGTTCTCTCTGTAGTAATTCTCCTCCATTTATCATTTGGATCATCTTTGCATCAATGTTTTACAAACAACAATTTTTACAGTTGTTTAATAACCCACTTTTTGGTACCAAATGTTGTATATTTGCTACAAGCTTGTAATAGAGCTAATATAGTAACTACATGGATGTTCCTTATATCCCATTTCATGCCTTCAAAATAAAGTTAACAACCTCTTAACAGAGAAAAATAAGCAGTTTTTACTCTATTGCTTCCTGAAGAATTTTCCCAAGAAGACTATCTCTACCATAAATTTCATCTTTAATTAGGAGGCCATCAGTCTATTTTATGTGTTTTGATGGATTTATGGCTCCCACTGTGGAAGTGAACTGAGCCATGCAAAGCTAATCTTCCTAGCAGGAATAAGCCTCTAGTACAGGACAAATGAAAGACACCTAAGTAATAGAGTATCCCTATGTTCTTCATCAAATGTATGAGGAAGTGTTTAATAAAAGAAAAATAACACAGAGTATCAAAGAGAAGTATTCTTTTATACACCAAATAATGTCTCAAAAATTTTCCATTATGAAGTATATATAGAGAGTAGATACACACAGAAATTCAATCTTGGCATTTATTCTTTAGTTACTTAAATTTCTCAGAAATTTTTAGCATTATCAATTTTTTGAAGTTTAAAAAAATCCATAATAGCCTAGCAGGATTGTAGTTTATTAGTATTTCATATTTATAAATCATGTTAAGGCATTCATAAATATTCTTTTCTCTTCCCATACATAATCCATTTAAGTATCCCTTAAAAGAGCATAAGCAGGCACTCAAAAAGCAATGAAGTGTGAAAAATAGACACTCCCTTGGAAATATTTTATAATCTTTAAATAGTTGAGGGAAGAGACAACCTGGAAAAAATACTGGAGAGATGTATATGTCTGATAGAAATTTTAGAAGTGTAACTTTAGGCATTCTCCTTCTTTCCTTAAATGCTAAGTTTTTCTTGGCACCTTCTCCATATTTGACCTTGTATTCCCCAAATTCTGTATAATCTTTCTTCTTTATCCTAATGAATATTGAGGTCACAGCAGACGATCACTTTGTATATTTCTCATTTTCTTTAATTCTGCTTATTTCCCACCATAGTTCTTATTTAAAATCTGTCATACTGACCTTTACTTGCAATATTTTGTTGTCAAAAGTAATATTTTTCACTTTCATAAGTAGATCAATATTTTATTTTTTACCCATCTTTACATTGTAAAGTTACCACTAACTTGACTAGTCTTTACAAAATAATTGTGCCTGTTTTAGGAATATAATTGAAATCATTAGTTTATACAATTTAGTGTGTGGTTTTTCTTACTCAACTTTATTTGCATGAGATTTCACCCTTTGTGAGTGTATGTGTGCTGTGTGTGGGTTTGTTTTCATGAACAAATTTATTTTTCTCCCTTATTGATTTATGGTATTAGATGAAATAAATTTGGGGCAATAATTAATTATTTTTATTAATCATATTCAATTAAGTTGCTAGATATACTTTGCTTTATTTTTCCTAAACAATTTAAGAATTTCGTATTTATGGAAAAGCTTCAAGAATATTTGCCATATTTTTTGGCTTTATCTGTTTCTTTCATATATGTGTTGGTTTGCTTTATTTTTTCTGAATCATTTAAGCAGGTATGGTAGATGTCATTCCATTTTAACCTAAATACTTTATCATGTTTCTTCTGAAAGAAGAAATAAAGTGTGTTGCATAATGGTAACAACATTACCACACACAATGATAAATTTTCACAGAACATTTATCTAATATTACATTGTTGTTGTTCTTTAGTCGCCAAATGGTGTCCACCTCTTTGTGACTCTAGTCCACCAGGCTTTTCTGTCCATGAGATTTCCCAGGCAAGATACTGGAGTGGGTTGCCATTTCCTCCTCCAGGAGATCTTCCTGACCCATGGATCAAAGCCTGTATTGGCAGGTGGATTCTTTACCACTGAGTCATTCCTTGCCACTGGGAAGTACATTCTTTACCACTGGAAAGCACATCTAATAGTATACCCATATCCAAATTTCTCTAACTAACTATTCAGTATTGTTATTGTTCCTTTATAGTTTTGTTGCTGCTATCATTGTTGTTTTAGTCTCTGTTCTCTATTTTTATTTTAGAGAGGGGATATATACATGAATAACTTAAGATAGCATCACCAATTCAATGGATATGAAAGGAGATAGTGAGGGACAGGGGAGTCTGGAATGCTGCAGTCCATAGGGTCACAAATAGTCAGATGAGATAGCACCTGAACAATGATCAGTTCAGTTCAGTCGCTCAGTTGTGTCCGATATTTGGGACCCCATGAATCGCAGTATGCCAGGCCTCCCTGTCCATCACCAACTCCCGGAGTTCACTCAGATTCATGTCCATCGAGTCAATGATGCCATCCAGACATCTCATACTTGGTGGTTCCATTCTCCTCCTGCCCCCAATCCCTTCCAGCATCAGAGTCTTTTCCAATAAGTCACTCTTCGCATGAGGTGGCCAAAGTACTGGAGATTCAGCTTTAGCATCATTCTTTCCAAAGAAATCCCAGGGCTGATCCCCTTCAGAATGGACTGGTTGGATCTCCTCTCGTTCAAGGGACTCTCAAGAGTCTTCTCCAACATCACAGTTCAAAAGCATCAATTCTTCAGCGCTCAGCTTTCTTCACAGCCCAACTGTCACATCCAACATGACCACAGGAAAAACCATAGCCTTGACTAGACAGACCTTAGTCGGCAAAGTAAGGTCCCTGCTTTTGAACATACTATCTAGGTTGGTCATAACTTTCCTTCCAAGGAGTAAGCATCTTTTAATTTCATGGCTGCAGTCACCATCTGCAGTGATTTTGGAGCCCCCAAAAATAAAGTCTGACACTGTTTCCACTGTTTCCCCATCTATTTCCCATGAAATGATGGGACCAGATGCCAGGATCTTCATTTTCTGAATGTTGAGCTTTAAGTCAACGTTTTTACTCTCCTCTTTCACTTTCTTCAAGAGGCTTTTTAGATCCTCTTCACTTTCTGCCATAAGGGTGGTGTCATCTCCATATCTGAGGTTATTGACATTTCTCCCGGCAATCTTGATTCCAGCTTGTGCTTCTTCCAGCCCAGCATTTCTCATGATGTACTCTGCATAGAAATTAAATAAGCAGGGTGACAGTATACTGCCTTAATGTATTCCTTTTCCTATTTGGAACCAGTCTATTTTTCCATGTCCAGTTCTAACTGTTGTTTCCTGACCTGCATACAGATTTCTCAAGAGGCAGGTCAGGTGGTCTGGCATTCCCATCTCTTTTAGAATTTTCCAGTTTATTGTGATCCACACAGTCAAAGGCTTTGACATAGTTGATAAAGCAGAAAGATATGTTTTTCTGGAACTCTCTTGCTTTTTCCATGATCCAGCGGATGTTGGCAATTTGATCTCTGGTTCCTCTGCCTTTTCTAAAACCAGCTTGAACATCAGGAAATTCACAGTTCATGTATTGCTGAATCCTAGCTAGGAGAATTTGGAGCATTACTTTACTTGCATGTGAGATGAGTGCAATTGTGCCGTAGTTTGAGCATTCTTTGGCATTGCCTTTCTTAGAGATTGGAATGAAAACTGACCTTTTCCAGTCCTGTGGCCACTGCTGAGTTTTCCATATTTGCTGACATATTGAGTGCAGCCCTTTCACAGCATCATCTTTCAGGATTTGAAAGAGCTCACCTGGAATTCCATCACTTCCACTAGCTTTGTTTGTAGTGATGCTTTCTAAGGCCCACTTGACTTCACATTCCAGGATGGCTGGCTCTAGATGAGTGATCACACCATCGTGATTATCTGGGTCATGAGGATCTTTTTCGTACAGTTCTGTGTTTCTTGCCACCTTTTCTTAATATCTTCTGCTTCTGTTAGATCCATACCATTTCTGTCCTTTATTGAGCCCATCTTTGCATGAAATCTTCTCTTGGTATCTCTAATTTTCTCCAAGAAATCTCTAGTCCTTCCCATTCTATTATCTTCTATTTCTTTGCATTGATCGCTGAAGAAGGCTTTCTTTTCTCTTCTTGCTATTCTTTGGAACTCTGCATTCAGATGCTTATATCTTCCCTTTTCTCCTTGGCTTTTCACTTCTCTTCTTTTCACAGCTTTTGTAAGGCTTCCCCAGACAGCCATTTTGCTTTTTGGCATTTCTGTTCCATGGAGATGGTCTTAATCCCTGTCTCCTGTACAATGTCATGAACCTCATTCCATAGTTCACCAGGCACTCTATCTCTCAGATCTAGGCCCTTAAATCTATTTCTCACTTCCACTGTATAATCATAAGGGGTTTGATTTAGGTCATACCTGAATGTTCTAGCGGTTTGCCCTACTTTCTTCAAGTCTGAATTTGGTAATAAGGAGTTCATGATCTGAGCCACAGTCAGCTCCTGGTCTTGTTTTTGTTGACTGTATAGAGCTTCTCCATCTTTGGCTGAAAATAATATAATCAATCTGATTTCAGTGTTGACCATCTGGTAATGTCCATGTGTAAAGTCTTCTCTTGTGTTATTGGAAGAGTGTGTTTGCTATGGCCAGTGCATTTTCTTGGGAAAACTCTATTAGTCTTTGCCCTACTTCATTCCGCATGCCAAAGCCAAATTTGCCTGTTACTCCAGGTGTTTCTTGACTTCTTAATTTTTCATTCCAGTCCCCTATAATGAAAAGGACATCTTTTGGGGATGTTAGTTCTAAAAGGTCTTGTAGGTCTTCATAGAACCATTCAACTTCAGCTTCTTCAGCATTACTGGTTGGGGCATAGACTTGGATTACTGTGATATTGAATGATTTGCCTTGGAGCAAACAGAGATCATTCTGTCATTTTTGAGATTGCATCCAAGTACTGCATTTCAGACTCTTTTGTTGAGCATGATGGCTACTCCATTTATTCTGAGGGATTCCTGCCCGCAGTAGTAGATATAATGGTCATCTGAGTTAAATTCACCCATTCAAGTCCATTTTAGTTCGCTGATTCCTGGAATGTAAACATTCACTCTTGCCATCTCTTGTTTGACCACTTCCAATTTGCCTTGATTCATGGACCTGACATTCCAGGTTCCTATGCAATATTGCTCTTTACAGCATTGGACCTTGCTTCTATCACCAGTCACATCCACATCTGGGTAGTGTTTTTGCTTTGGCTCCATCCCTTCATTCTTTCTGGAGTTATTTCTCCATTGATCTCCAGTAGCATATTGGGCACCTACTGACCTGGGGAGTTCCTCTTTCAGTATCCTATCATTTTGCCTTTTCATACTGTTCATGGGGTTCTCAAAGCAAGAATACTGAAGTGGTTTGACATTCCCTTCTCCAGTGGGCCACATTCTGTCAGACCTCTCCACCATGACCCACCCGACTTGGGTTACTCCACAGGCATGGCTTAGTTTCATCGAGTTAGACAAGGCTGTGATTCTAGTGTGATTAGATTGACTAGTTTTCTGTGAGTATGGTTTCAGTGTGTCTGCCCTCTGATGCCCTCTTGCAACAACACCTACCATCTTACTTGGGTTTCTCTTACCTTGGGCGTGGGGTATCTCGTCACAGCTGTTCCAGCAAAGCACAGCCGCTGCTCTTTACCTTGAATGAGGGGGTATCTCCTCACCGCTGTCCTTCCTGACCTTCAACGTGAGATAGCTCTTCTAGCCACCGCTCTTTGGATGTGGGATGGCTCCTCCTGGCTGCCACCCCTGACCTTGGATTCGGGGTAGCTCCTCTCAGCTGTTCCTGCACCTTCGCAGCCTGACACTCTCGGCCACTGCCCCTGACCTCGGACGTGGGGTAACTCCTCTTGGCCACCACCCTTTGGGCATGGAGTCCTCCTGGCTTCTGCCTCTGACCTCGGATGTGGGGTAGCTCCTCTCGGCTGCGCTTAGTGCACCGGTCGCAGCCACCTGTGCTTAGTGAGCCGATCGCAGCCCCTGAACAATGATAACAAATATAAATTAAGATATTGCTTTACAGTTAAATGCCAAAATTACTCAGTTACCTGTAATCTAGAACAGTGCCTCTAATTTCTTCTATTGTTTGTCTTTTACATTGTGTCCAACATATTTGATGGAAATAAAACAAGGCACAGCAAAAGTAACAATATAGTGTCCTTTGAAACCCAAATTAGTTTTTAAACAGAGTCCCTATTGGAGCTGATTATACAGAGTGAAGTAAGCCAGAAAGAAAAACACCAATACAGTATACTAACGCATATATATGGAATTTAGAAAGATAGCAATGATGACCCTGTATGCAAGACAGGAAAAAAGACACAGATGTGTATAGCAGACTTTGGACTCAGAGGGAGAGGGAGAGGGTGGGATGATTTGGGAGAATGGCTTGAAACATGTATACTATCATGTAAGAATCGAATCGCCAGTCTAACATGCTTGGGGCTGGTGCACGGGGATGACCCAGAGAGATGTTATGGGGAGGGAGGTGGGAGGAGGGTTCATGTTTGGGAACGCATGTACACCCGTGGTGGATTCATGTCAATGTATGGCAAAATCAATACAGTATTGTAAAGTAAAATAAAGTAATAATAAAAATTTAAAAAATAAATAAATAAATTTTAAAAAATCACAGCAACTGTCCCTACTGAAAAGTCATCTTTCATCTCTCTAAGATTAAGAGAAGATTTTAAAAATTATGGGATTCATGCTACTTGCCATCTTCCTCCAGTGTGGTAGCTGCTGAGTTAATCCCCTGTGTGGCATTGGGACTTCTCCTGCCATCATGGTTTATTGGCTTATAACTCATTCTTCCTTCAGGCCCTCAGGTCCAGTTATTTTAAAGAAAATTAAAACACCTGAAATCTCACTATCGATACAGTCAGATCCAGAATAGAAGTCATATTTTATTTTTATTTTAATGTTTTTGTAAGCAAGTATCTTACATAATATTGTCAACATGTTTAATATGAAAACAATCAATGCAAAATGCAATATTTTAATTGCTTTCTTTTTGTGTCATTAACATTTTGTACTGTTGCTAATAACATCAACTCTATTCTTTCTCAAGGAACATGGAGATCTTTATAATTTCCTGGTAATACCTAAATTTATAGGATGAAACAGGAGAATTTAGGGTATGTTTGAGTCAAACTACTGTAACCATGATAGGTTTTTTGTCATTCTGTCTTTATTAGCATTTTCTCAAGACATATCATTCATTTTGCTTCTTCATACTTGTTTTCTATTTGCATATAAGAATCTTTGTTACTTCTTTTTTGTTTCTGATTTCAAACTATTGTTCCAGAGAGTAAAAACAAATTTGAATCACCTAATAAAAATTCATGTGAACAATATTTCAAGAGAAGAATAGACACAATGGTATTATAGTTCTGTAGGGGAAGGTTCCCTGCATGACAATGTTGACTGTTTAATAAAGTATAGTTGAGTCTTCTGCCTTTACTTTATGCAAACTTGGGTGTGACCTCTGCTTACTTTCTTGTCATTTGAATTACAGATTCTGTGTTGAGTCAAAATATGGGCTAATTCACCACATAACATTAAATACTTTCCTCAATGAAG
Organism: Budorcas taxicolor; assembly: GCF_023091745.1. Taxonomy (NCBI): domain Eukaryota; kingdom Metazoa; phylum Chordata; class Mammalia; order Artiodactyla; family Bovidae; genus Budorcas; species Budorcas taxicolor. The sequence continues at coordinate 79,416,628 of NC_068910.1, forward strand.
GATGCCCCAAATATTAGCACAAGCTGCATGATGCTTCCCTCTGTGAGCATCAGAAAGTATGCAGAGCTACAAGCAGATAAATGGAAGATCTACACTAACTTCACACAGTCTTGATAGTCCATTTTCAAGCAGTTCTGTCATTTAACCTGCACATATACTTGGCTATAACATAGCCAAGTATATATGGCACTTCTCCCATCAGGAGGTGTCCATAAGCCTCTTATCCTTCTCCATCAGAGGGCAGACTGACTGAAAACCGTAATCACAGAAAACTAACCAATCTGATCCAATGGGCCATAGCCTTGTCTTATTCAATGAAATTATGAGCCATGCTGTGTAGGGCCACCCAAGATGGATAGGTCATGGTGAAGAGCTCTGACAAAACATGGTCCATTGGAGAAGAGATGACAAGCCACGTCACTATTCTTGCCTTGAGAACACCATGGACAGTATGAAAAGGCAAAACTATAGAACACTAAATGGTAAACTATCCATGTCATAGGTGCCCAAGATGCTACAGGAGATCAGTGGAGAAATAACTCCAGAAAGAATGAAGAGACGGAGCCAAAGTAAAAACAAAACCCAGTTGTGGATGTGACTGGTTATAGAAACAAAGTCAGGTGTTATAAAGAGCAATATCACATAGGAACCTGGAACGTTAGGTCCATGAATCAAGAAAAATTGGAAGTGGTCAAAGAGGAGATGGCAAGAGTAAACACTGACACATTGACATTTTCAGAATAAGTGAACCAAAATGGACTGGAAAGGGTTAATTTAACTCATTTGACCATTATCCACTACTGTGGGCAACAAACCCTTAGAAGAAATGGAGTAGCCATCATAGTCAACAAATGAGTCTTTAATGCAGTACTTGGATGCAATTCCAAAAGTGATAGAATTATCTCTGTTCATTTCCAAGAAAAATCATTCAGTATCATGGTAATCCAAGTCTATGCCCCAACCAGTAATGCTGAAGAAGCTGAAGTTGAATGGTTCTATGAAGACCTACAAGATCTTCTAGAACACCCAAAGAATATGTCATTTTCATTATAGGGGACAAGAAGGCAAAAGTAGGAAGTCAAGAGATACTTGGCATAATGGGGAAATTTGGCCTTGGAGTACGGAAAAAAGCAGGGCAAAGACTAATAGAGTTTTGCCAAGAGGACACACTGTCATAGCAAACACCCTCTTCCAACAACACAAGAGAAGACTCTACACATGGACATCACCAGATGGCCAACACCAAAATCAGGTTAATTATATTCTTTGCAGGAAAAGATGGAGCGCTATACAGTCAACAAAAACAAGACCAGGAGCTGACTGTGGCTCAGATCATGAACTCCTTATTGCCAAATTCAGACTTAAATTGAAGACAGTAGGGAAAACCTTTAGACCATTCAGGTATAACCTAAATCAGTTCCCTTATGATTATACAGTGGGAGTGAGAAATAGAGTCAAAGGATTAGATCTGATAGACAGAGTGCCTGATGAACTATGGTTGGAGGTTTGTGACATTGTACAGGAGACAGGGATCAGGACAATCCCCAGGAAAATGAAATGCAAAAAAGCAAACTGGCTGTGTGAGGAGGCCTTACAAATAGCTGTGAAAAGAAGAGAAGCGAAAAGCCAAGGAGAAAAGGAAAGATATACCCTTTTGAGTGTGGAGTTCCAATGAAGACCAAGGAGAGATAAGAAAGCCTTCCTCAGTGATCAGTGCAAAGAAATAGAGGAAAACAATAGAATGGAAAAGACTAGAAATCTCTTCAAGAAAATTAGAGATACCAAGAGACCATTTCATGCAACTATGAGCACAATAAAGGACAGATATGGTATGGACCTAAAAGAAGCAGAAGATATTAAGAAGAGGTGGCCAGAATACACAGAACTATTAAAAAATATCTTCACGACCCATATAATCACGATGGTATAATCATTCACCTAGAGCCAGACATCCTGAAATGCAAAGGCAAGTGAGCCTTAGGAAGCATCACTATGAACAAAGCTAGTGGAGGTGATGGCATTCCAGTTGAGCTATTTCAAATCCTAAAAGATGATGCTCTGAAAGCGCTGTTTTCAATATGCCAGCAAATTTTGGAAATCTCATGAGACGGGAAAAGTTCAGTTTTCATTCCAATCCCAAAGAAAGGCAATGCCAGAGAATGCTAAACTACCACACTATTGCACTCATCTGACATGCTAGTAAATTAATACTCAAAATTCTACAACCCAGACTTCAACAGTACATGAACCGTGAACTTCCAGATGTTCAAACTCATTTTTTGAAAGGCAGAGGAACCCGAGATCAAATAGCTAACATCCGTTGGATCATCAAAAAAGCAAGAGAGTTCCAGAAAAACATCTATTTCTGCTTTATTGACTATGCCAAAGCTTATGACTATGTGAATCACTGCAAACTGTTGAAAATTCTTTAAGAGATGGGAATACCAGACCACCTGACCTGCCTCTTGAGAAACCTGTATGCAGATCAGGAAGCAACGTTTAAAGCTTGACATGGAACCGCAGACTGATTCCAAATACGAAAAGGAGTATGTAAAGGATGTATATTGTCACCTTGGTTATTAACTTATATGCAGAGTACATCATGAGTAACACTGGGCTGGATGAAGCACAAGCTAAAATCAATAGTGCTGGGAGAAATACCAGTAACCTCAGATATGTAGAGATACCACATTTATGGCAGAAAGGGAAGAGGAACTAAAAAGCCTCTTGATAAATGTGAAAGAGGAGATTGAAATAATTGGCTTAAAGTTCAATAATCAGAAAACTAAGATCATGGCATCTGGTCCCATCACTTCATATCAAATAAACAGGGAAACAGTGCAAACAGTGCAAACAGTGGCAGACTTTATTTCAGGCGGGTGGGGTGGGGGGTGGTTCCAAAATCACTGCAGATATTAACTGTAGCCATGAAATTAAAAGACACTTACTCCTTAGAAGAAAGCTATGACCAATCCAGACAGCACATTAAAAAGCAGAGACACTACTTTGCCAACAAAGGTCGGTCTAGTCAAGGCTATGGTTTTTCCAGTAGTCATATATGGATGTGAGGAGACTTGGACTATAAAAAAATGTTGAGTGCTGAAGAATCGATGCTTTTGAACTGTGCTGTTGGAGAAGACTCTTGAGAGTCTCTTGGACAGCAAGGAGATCCAACCAGTCAATCCTAAAGGAAATTAGTCCTGAATATTCATTGTAAGGACTGATGTTGAAGTTGAAACTGCAATGCTTTGGCTACATGATGCAAAGAGCTGACTCTGTTGAAGAGACCCTGATGCTGGGAAAATTTGAAGGTGGGAGGAGAAGGTGATGACAGAGATTGAGATGGTTGGATGGCATCGACTCAATGGACATAAGTTTGAGTAAACCCTGGGAGTTGATGATGGACAAGGAAGCTGGCTTGCTGTGGTTCATGGATTCACAGAGTCGGACATGACTGATTGACTTAACTGAAATGAACTCATACTAGGCTGTTTTTTATGACCTGTATGTTTTTCACTGGGGAATATGTACATATTTGCAGGTAATTAGAATAATTATTTTTACAAAATAGTAGGAGTTACATATGTAATCTGTTGTTAAACAGCATAGATTGCCTTGATATTAACAGAAAATATTCTGCGAAGATATTTATGGAACACATAATTTGATAAACAGAATTTTAAAAAAATGAAAGAGGATTTGGTGCTGGTGTGGAAGAAACTAGATTGACTTTGGATTGAAAATTGCTAAAGCTGAAAGATGAGTGCATAGGGATTCTTGCCAAGTTTCTGTACTTTTATATGTGTCTGAGATTTTTCATTAAAAAATAACAGGTTAGAAATTTCCCTGGTGGTCCAGTGGTTAAGACTTCACCTTCCAAAACAGGGGGTGAGGGTGTGATCCCTGATCAAGGGGCTAAGATGCCTTTTGCCCCCCCCCCAAAAAAAAATACAAGCAACTGAAGCAATATCGTAACAAATTCAACATTAAAGAAAAAAAAAAATGGGTTAAATGGGGAGGAGGGGAGTGGTGCTCTTAGTTTAGAAGAGGACTTTTCTCCAGTGAAAAATTATACAAAAGATTCTTGGATTTTTGATACTAGCCTCTGGGTCCAAGGGCTTCCCTGATAGTTCAGTTGATAAAGAACCTGCTTGCAATGCAGGAGACTCTGGTTTGATTCCTGGGTTGGGAAGATCCACTGGAGAAGGGATAGGCTACCCACTCCAGTATTCTTGGGCTTCCCTTGTGGCTCAGCTCATAAAGAATCCACCTGCAGTGTGGGAGACCTGGGTTTAGTCCCTGAGTTGAGAAGTCCCTGGAAAGGGAAAGGCTACCTGTTACAGTATTTTGGCCTGACAAATTTCATGGACTGTATAGTCTATGGGATCACAAAGAGTTAGACAGAACTGAGTGACTTTCACTTTCACTTTCTGGGTCCAAGGTGCTGTTCTCAGTGGTAATTGGAAACACTCACAACTGTTAACCTCAATATAAGTTTCTTTGTCATTCAGTGCTGCTCTCTGGCATGATTATTTTGCTAAAATGCAAGACAAGTGTCTATGCAGTAGTGGAAGCTTTTCCTCCATGATAATGATATAATATCAAGTCATTCAATGAAGGATCAGGAGGGAGTTTAGCCCTAGACAAGCTACCAAGTGCAGAGATTAGATGAAGGGGTACAAGAGAAAGACACCAAAAGGGAAAAGTATCAAAAATGCCAAAATAAGGGGAAACATAAAATTGGACAAACTTCTGCTTTTCTATGCTTATCAAGTAGTAACAACTGACTCCATTCTACCTGTTTTGAAGGCTTTCAAAGAAACTTAAGGTATACTGGAGACTGCAGAGGGTAGTAGTCTTTTGGAAAAAAAATAGGAGCCTACATTAAGTTGAATTTTGTAAAAGTTTCTTTTTAAATTATAGCTTGTTTCTATTAAAGGTTTAAATGGAGTAAAATGTTCTCTGGTTGGAAGGAATTTTTTTTTTTTTTTTTTTTTTTTTTTTTGGCCTTCAGAATCACAAATAATTTGATCCAGGAGTTTCATTTTATTTTTGTTGTCTCTGAGTCTCATTATCCTTCCAATTTCATGTTGGCTCTGGGGAACACTAATTTCCTCTTCACCCTTAGGCTCAAACTAGTTATGAGCTTATGGTAGGAGTGGATTCTAGGACAGGGTCATGCCTATTTGAGAATATATATGCTGTAGACATTAAGCTGAACGCTAATGTCCCAGGCTTTCCAAGACATCTGCTCACCTTATTAAAATTTTCTTTTTTCTTGCCATGTTAATCGCTGCCTTGCTCCTGATCAGTACACATCACAGGTCCTGCCTACTCAATTTACGTTTAGACATCATGACTCCCATGGTAGTGTCCTGGCTGCCTGCCCAGAATGTGTTATTGGTGACCCTTTTGTTCTCTTCTTTAAACACCAAGTTAATTATGACTTGTTGGGGCCTCTGATGGTATCTGATGACCTTTGAGACATCATACACTCCCTCGCTAATCTTTTAACAAGTAGATCCAATTCTATATGAGAGAATCCCATCTAAAAACATGCCAAATCAGGTCAAAGGAAAGCTAAATGGTCCCTTTTGATGAAGTGACACTGCAGACAATATACTTATATGGATACCCACCTTTGTGACCAGATTGTATTAGATGTTATTTCAACAGAATGGTACACTCTCTTTCTCATCTCTGTTTAGCAAGCTGAATTAAATATGAACAAGAGTACTAAGGCTGGGCAAAGAGGATTTTTACAATATTGACTAATTTTTGCTGAGAAGTCTGGGATTTTTACAGGTTTAAATAATATCCCAATCCTATATTAGTTCATTTTATTGGTTTACTTTCAACTTTCATCTAGAAATGCTAAATATCAGAAATAATTTTTAAAAAGGTATAAAATTTTGTTTTAGTTTTAAAGTGCTCCAAGCATATGTATTAATATATAATATATGTATTTGTCTTGAAAAATAAGTTTTCCAATAAGTAAGTATATATATATATTTTAATTATGGAATCTAAAATAGTAGCAAGTTTAATAGATGGATTCATATTCATGTGATAATCACATGCATATTACTGGAGAAATTTAGAAAAATATGTATCATCTCATTTAATATTTTTGTACAAAAACTCAGAGAATTTGACATTGGTGTATAAAAATTTCCTGATGTAGTACTTTTTATCTTGTTGTAGAGTAAAATTGAGTTTATTCAATGAGATTATATTTTTATTTATTTCAGGCATTCCTAGATAATGGAGTACATCTATTTTGTATTGAAATCATAAAAAACAGAAAAGTTGTTTTGGACCTCTTCATTTTATTAAAATATAAGCAAAGATACATACATTAAAAAGAGATATACCTTCATCCATCATAAGGTAAAATATATTTATATTTACCTTACATTCATGACACTGATAAATATGAATGGGTGAAGAATAAACATGCTTTGGTTATTTACTGTAATTGTATTATTACTAATTGAACACATAATCTTTAATATGATCTTATATTCATGAGAAGTCCACTGATAAACACACTTCTTCAGAATATGACACTTAATTCTAAAAAATATATAAAAATAAAAATGATGTTTAGAAAATGTTTGAAAGGTAAAATAATACAAATAAGATGATTGTATTATGACCCAACTAAAGGGAGTTAGCAGGGCAATAGTAGTTGAGACAAGAAGAAAAGAAAAATATATGAATTTAAAAGACTACAGAATATTGAGGTAATAAATAGTATCATGCACCTTTCACCAAGTAACATTAACACTTTCTACTTTAAGCATTTGTTTGTCAGGACAAAGTTCTTCAGAAAGAATTGACACTATCTGTTTTCAAGCAGTTCCTCAACTAAGTGAATTGTAGCAGAAGTGGCCCTTGAAAGTAGACCTTCAGTTGGGAACACTCAGCTGTCAATTGACCACAGCATCTCATTGCTGGTAGGAAGTAGGAGATGGTGTCCTAGGGTTTATCATAACACTGTGGCCCTGAGATGGTCACTTCTGAGTGACTGGGATGAGACACTGATAAAAGGGGAATGATTGAATTACACTCTCATTCTAGCCTCTAAATAGAATGAAGGCAAGAGTGTTGGGGTCCTTTAATGGGCCGGGACCTGGCGGTCCGGAGGCGATGATAAGAAAGTGAAAGAGAGAAAGAGGCTGATACTCCCTGGTTTACAGCAGAAAACAATAAAGTCCTTGACACAGGACTTGTCTTTCAGGAAAGCAGCGGACGCCCTCTAGAGGCGGGGTGAAGGCACAGGGTGAATTTTTGAGAGAGTCTTAGAAGCCCGGGCAAGAGAGTGAGTAAGACGGGTCTCTGTACTCCAAGGAATCAGCGGAGGAAAGAGAGAGAGAGAGAGAGAGAGAGAGAGAAAGTAAGAAAGAAAGACAGACTACACGGGGACCCAAGCTCTGATGGAGCAAAGGTGTTTTAATAATTTTTCTGTGGGTATATATAGGCTGTAGTACAAAAAGTTTCTTTTGTCAATGATAAAGATCAGAAAACCAAATGTACAGTAACCGTTACCAAGGGAACAAGGGATGCTGATGGTCACAAGGTCAGGAGACAATCCATATCTCAAGAAAGGGGATCGAGACTAAGCAGTTTTGTCATAAAGAGAATGTTTACTAAAGGAGATTCAAGCCAGTCTCACACAATGACCCCAGTTCCTGGGAGCAGCATGCTGTTCCGCTTAAAAAGAAACAAAGAAGAGAAGTGAGAAACAGCATGTAGGAATTCTCCTGTTAAACATTCCCTGACACAAGAGTAATGATGAAGATTTAGAAGCTGACTGTTTTCTGGGGGCTTCCCTGATGGGTCAGAGGTTAAGACTCTGCACTTCCAATTCAGAAAGTGTAGGTTCAATACCTGGTTGGGGAGCTAAGATCCTACATGCTACACAGTGTGGCAAAGAAAGGAAAAATTAATAAAGTTGGTTTGTTTCTAAATCAAAAAAAAAACTTATATGGCACTTACTACCTGCTATGGAAGCCAAAAGGCTTATGTGGCATCATTTATTGAGGCCCTCAAGTTTTGTAGCCACTGTCTAAACTTCTACAAATCAGACCACAGATTTAACTGTAAAAGTAAAAGAAAACAGTATAGTCAAGCAAACAGTATAGAGACTTGAAAGATTTCCCATGATAAAACCAGGGCCCAATAGAGAATGAGTGAGATACTTGTATGGCTGTATATGGCCACTTGAACCCACTGATTCCCTTAAGTGCTCAGGTCTAGCACATGTAGTGCACACCTCTTGCTGGAAGACAGCATCCTCTCCTGCCTGGAGGTCTTAGAGAAACCTCACCTGGAGCATCCCTCTTAAACAGGATACTTGTCTTACTCATGACCCATGCCTACGCTCACCATTGTCTCATGATGAGTAACTAGGTTTAGATCTCAGCAAGGCCCTAGCTGAAAAGCATACTCCCTCCTGGGGATTCTGGCTGCTTATTTATAGAAGAATATTGCAGGGCCTGACATTATGTACCAGCAAGGATAAATGAGATATTTGTGAGAGTGGATCTTCTAGTTTTTGGGCTGGAAGGAGGTGAAAAATATAACTGAAGAAAATTGGGTTTATGATTGTTCTCTGTTTCCCGTCGTGTGCATGCTCAGTTGCTAAGTCATGTCTGACTCTTTGCAACACCATGGACTGTGGCCTGCTAGGCTCCTCTGTCCATGGGATTTTCCAAGCAAAAATACTGGAGTGGGTTGTCATGTCCTCCTCTAGGGGATCTTCCCAACCCAGAAATTGAATCCATGTTTCCTACATCTCCTGCATTGGCAGGCTAATTCTTTACCATTGAGCCAACTGAGAAGCCTCTCACTTTCTCATTTGTCAAGTTTTGACATGTAGTCAAGTTTTGACATCTTGTCAAGGACACCCGGAATTAGTCTGAATATACTGCTAGGATGGCTGCTTGAAGCTTTTAAACAACAATGGCCTATATGAAATGAGAGCATATCAATTTCAGCCTTGCAGAGTACTGGGAAAGGGGATAAGAAATGCAGGGAAGAGGCTTTAAATAACAGATTTTTTACATAAGACTAGAGATCTCATTATCTGACTGTGTCCTTCACTAAGTCCCGGAGGACACTGATTACACAAAACCAATAAAGACTGCCCTGTAGAGAGGGCACTGAAATCATTAAGGTCAGGAATAACTGTGCTCTGTAGCATAGCTGACAGTAGGAAAAGTTGTTTGGAACTGTGCTTCTTCATTTCAAGGGGGATGGAATATTCCAGAATGGTACAAGACAGATGACTGCATTTGCCTGTAAGAGAAGAGTTAGAATAATATTCTAATGGAAATAATGAAGTGTAAAAACCAAGTTCATTGTTTCACAATGAGCTACAGTGTTTACTGATACATGGAGGTGGGATTCCCAAGTGGCTTAGTAGATAGGCCAAGCGATGTGCCTGCCATTACACTCTTTAACCAGAAGAGTGAATCAGAAGTAATACTGGTCTCTGAAAGAAATTCAGAGATGAGTGATATCCTCAAAAATTTTATTATGATTGTCCCCATTATGTTTGTACTGAATGCCCTGGTCTCTAGCAATTTCCTCATATGCAGCATTCAATTGAACACTTAAGTGAAACTTGACAGGACTATGGAGTCATTGTTCTGTGTGTATCTCTCTTCTCCATTACCCTTACCTGTGAATGTTGGCTGTCTTGGCTTCTTTAGGATCTCAACTCCTTCGAATGAATTCAAGGTATGTTCTGGATCCTACCTGGGTCCCCCCTTGTGCTATGGCCTGGAAATTTTCTCCAGCTGGTGATCTGTGACAGTTGAAAAATTTCACCTCTTCAATCTCCAATGAATCATCATCCTTTGTTGCCTGATTAAGTTAAATGCCTTGAATGTTCTTGCTTCATAGTTTGTCTATTTTTTTTTTTTTTAGTTTTTATTTTTTTTCAAATGGGCTGATAAATATGATTGCTGTTACTCCCTCTTGACTAAAAGAGAAAGTTAGTGATAGAGTTGATTCAATGTGAGGTATGAATGGCTGTGAGGGGTCTAGGTAGTGAACTATAGCATAACCTTTCGGTGTCCTGACAACATGCCTACTGGCCATATCTTCAATCTCCCTCTGCTGTGTTAGACAGTTCTAGGGCATGCTAAAACATCTCATCTCAAGTTACGCCTAGTTCCTCACTGTTGTATTTTGAAGACTTTTTTTTCTTTTTTTTTGGAGGTCACTCAGCCCACAAATAAGACAACTGGGAAATTAGAAGCTACTGTCTTCCAGAGAAGGTTATTTATTCTCAATGAATGGAAGAAGTGAGTCAGTGGGAAAATATTCATTTTTTTATTCCTGAGAGAGACGAGTATGTAGTGTATTGTACATGGAGTGAGTCACATTCTTCACAGTGGCTTCTGAATCACTAATACACATTTGCGCCTCCTTCTCTTACTCTTGCAGAATCATTTTTTCCTATTTCCTTATAGCATCCCCCAAACAGGTTACCTACACCCAAGTGTTTGCCTTAATCTCTGCTTTTAGAGAAACTCTTAATTTAAAGGCATATCATTGTGCACTTATGTTGCAGTTTACCAGAAAGCCCTGGGACTTCACTAGAAAAGGAGTCAACACCACTTGAAAATGGATATAGAACTTCAAAATGGTATATAATGGAATATTACTCAGTCAAACCTTTAATTTAAAACAATTTGTTTAAACATTTTCAGAGTTAAAAAATGAAATCAATTCTTTAAATATATTTAGATTTGTAACTATATACTTATAGTTTGAAAACTCAAAAGCAAAAAAAAAAAAAAAACTAAATATTTTTATTCAATATTTTAGCCCAGAAATCCAAGTAGTTTATTCTAGAAGAATCTTCTTTTATTTCTGGCTCCTTGATCTATGAAAATCTTTATGCTGCTTTCCTTCAAAATAAGATGTTTGACTGGTTGTATCATTTCAGGGTTCACAACATGTGATCACTTATTTCTTCAGATTTCTGTAGAAGTCTAATTGCCTACTAGTATTTATGTCAGGGTGAAAATTTTTGTGCCAGCTGTTTGATTTCCTTTTTTTTAGTACCTAAAATTTTTGTCTGAATATTTGTAAGAATCTTTGTAATATTTAAAATTATAACATTTTAAATGTGATTTTATTACTAGCTTAAAACTAAATCTATATTTCATTGCTGCAAAAAGTGAATTTAATTCATTCTCTATCATCTTAGTGCATTGATGGTGCTTTTAATACTCAACTGATTTTACTGCATTAAAAAAATTCTTAGAAGCATTTATCAGGGTTTGTCAATGTTTTTAACAAGTTTATAAATGTCATATAATATTTTAATGAGTTGACACATATAGGTCATACACTGAAATATTTTTACTCTACATTTCACTTGAAATATCATGCATAAGCAGTGCAATTTTTTAAAAAATAAAAAAAGATCAGAACTATCCTTAATACTTTCAATAGCTTTGTGTCTCACGTGGTTTAAAAGCTAAAGTCTACTGAGAAATGAAATATCTCCTGCCATATTAGTAAACAAGAATGTTATATCATTGGTGATTACAGCCTCCCAGTGTGAGGTGGTGAGTCCTATGAGCACTCAGGAAGGAGGATACCCGTGAACTAACAGCCATCAGGACTACAGCCACTCCCTATGGTGAATCTCAAGGGAGATCAGACTGAAAAAACATGGGATATTGGTACAGAAGAGCTGAGATGCATATTAGAGGAATGATTTCAGTGAGCCCAGACTGTTGCATTTTTCCATACACAGAAAAGTGCTAGATCCCTTAACTTGAGATATCTGGGTTCATTTAATTAGCAATAATCTTTTGATGCTCAGACTACTTGCCCTTTCTTGCAAAATTTCTATACAATCAGACTCTTTCCCTTTCCTCTATGGAGCAGCTCTCTCAGGGCCACTTGAGATGCTATCTCCTGGGCTTGAAATCCTAAAACTTCCCACCAAATAAAATATAGATTATGACTATTTTTTAAGTGAACATTATCTGGCCCCAAAAGCACTCATGATCTGACTCTCTCCTACCTCCTAGCTCGAGAAAATTTTTAACACATTTCCACAAATCTTTCATTTTCTCACTATGCTACTTTCACTTCAACTTCTCATAATCCCATACCAACTCAAAGTCTATGCAATATACTTTTTCTTTTCATAGAATACTTCACTGTTTGATGTCTGTGATTTATGTCCCGACGCTATTCAATTTTCTACTTAAAATTCCCTTTAAAAGGTATCTTCAGACTACCTTGTCTAAACTAAAATTGTTTCTTCCCAATCCATCAGATCTGTCACTCTCTAGTTACTTATTTTTATTTGGAGCACATTTCACAACCTGAAATATTATATACCTTTAAATTTGTTTAGTTATCTAACCCATACACATATACTCATTTTCAAAGTATTCATAGTTTGAATATCTAGTGTTTCTCCCAAGCTTAGAAGAGTATTGGGAGTATAAGAAGCCTTTAACATTTGTGAAAAGATGGAATGAAATAAATATCATTTTAGTTTGTATTCCTTATAAACTTAACCAATTACTTTGCCTTTGCTAAGATCAATATGCCAAGACAAATTTAACATTAGTTAATTTAGCAGAGGAAGGCTTTCTTATCTCTCCTTGCTATTCTTTGGAAGTCTGCATTCAGATGCTTACATTTCCTTTTCTCCTTGGCTTGTCGCCTCTTTTCTTTTCACAGCTATTTGTAAGGCTTCCCCAGACAGTAATTTCGCTTTTTTGCATTTCTTTTCCACGGAGATTGTCTTGATCCCCGTCTCCTGTACAATGTCACAAACCTCATTCCATAGTTCATCAGGCACTCTATCAGATCTAGGCCCTTAAATCTATTTCTCACTTCCACTGTATAATCATAAGGGATTTCATTTAGGTCATACATGAATGGCCTAGTGGTTTTCTCTACTTTCTTCAATTTAAGTCTAAAATTGGCAATAAGGAGTTCATGATCTGAGCCACAATCAGCTCCTGGTCTTGTTTTTGTTGACTGTATAGAGCTTCTCCATCTTTGGCTGCAAAGAATATAATCAATCTAATTTTGGTGTTGACCATTTGGTGATGTTCATGTGTAGAATATTCTCTTGTGTTGTTGGAAGAGAGTGTTTGCTATGACCAGTGTGTTCTCTTGACAAGACTCTATTAGCCTTTGCCCTGCTTCATTCCGTATTCCAAGGACAAATTTGCCTGTTACTACAGGTGTTTCTTGATGTCCTAAGAAATAGAGGAAAACATCAGAATGTGAAAGACTAGAGATCTCTTCAAGAAAATTAGAGTTACCAAGGGAACATTTCATGCAAAGATAGGCTTAATAAAGGACAGAAGTAGTAGGGACCAAACAGAAGCAGAAGATATTAAGAAGAGGTGGCAAGAATACACAGAAGAAATATACAAAAAAGATCTTCATGACCCAGATAATCATGATGGTGTGATCACTCACCTAGAGCCAGACATCCTGGTATGTGAAGTCAAGTGAGCCTTAGAAAGCATCATTACGAACAAAGCTAGTGGAGGTGATGGAATTCCAGTTGAGCTATTTCAGATCCTGAAAGATGATGCTGTGAAAATGTTGCACTCAATATGTCAGCAAATTTGGAAAACTCAGCAGTGGCCACAGGACTGGAAAAGGTCAGTCTTCATTCCAATCCCAAAGAAAGGCAATGCCAAAGAATGCTCAAACTACTGCACAATTGCACTCATCTCACACGCTAGTAAAGTAATGCTCAGAATTCTCCAAGCCAGACTTCAGCAATACGTGAATTGTGAACTTCCTGATGTTCAAGCTGGTTTTAGAAAAGGCAGAGGAACCAGAGATCAAATTGCCAACATCCACTGGGTCATGGAAAAAGCAAGAGAGTTCCAGAAAAACTTCTATTTCTGCTTTATTGACTATGCCAAAGCCTCTGACTATGTGGATCACAATAAGCTGTGGAAAATTCTGAAAGAGATGGGAATACCAGACCACCTGACCTGCCTCTTGAGAAACCTATATGCAGGTCAAGAAGCAACAGTTAGAACTGAACATGGAACAACAGACTGGCTCCAAATAGGAAAAGGAGTACATCAAGGCTTTTTTTTTTGTATTGTCACCTTGCTTATTTAACTTATATGCAGAGTACATCATGAGAAACGCTGGGCTGGAAGAAGCACAAGCTGTAATCAAGACTGCCAGGAGAAATATTAATAACCTCAGATATGCAGATGACACCACCCTTATGCAGAAAGTGAAGAGGAACTAAAATGTCTCTTGATGAAAGTGAAAGAGGAGAGTGAAAAAGTTGGCTTAAAGCTTTTAGAAAACTAACATCATGGCATCCGGTCCCATCACTTTATGGGAAATAGATTGGGAAACAGTGGAAACAGTGTCAGACATTATTTTTGGGGGCTCCGAAATCACTGCAGATGGTGATTGCAGCTATGAAATGAAAAGACACTTACTCCTTAGAAGGAAAGTTATGACCAGCCTAGATAGCATATTGAAAAGCAGAGATATTACTTTGCTAACAAACGTCTGTCTAGTCAAGGCTAATGGTTTTTCCCGTGGTATATATGCATATGAGAGTTAGACTGTGAAGAAAGCTGAGCACCAAAGAATTGATGCTTTTGAACTGTGGTGTTGGAGAGGACTCTTGAGAGTCCCTTGGACTGCAAGGAGATCCAACCAATTCATTCTAAAGGAGATCAGTCCTGAGTGTTCTTTGGAAGGACTGATGTTAAGCTGAAACTCTAATACTTTGGCCACCTCATGCGAAGAGTTGACTCATTGGAAAATCTCTGATGCTGGGAGGGACTGGGGGCAGGAAGAGAAGGGGATGACTGAGGATGAGATGGCTGGATGGCATCACCGACTCGAAGGACATTAGTCTGAGTGAACTCCAAGAGCTGGTGATGGACAATGAGGCCTGACCTGCTGCAGTACATGGGATCACAAAGAGTCAGACACGATTGAGCTACTGAACTGAACTGAATTGAATTTAACAGAAGCATGTTTTTAAAAGGTATTGAAAGTTGCATTATCTGGCCAATGCAGTTCTTCTGCCCTGGGATAATAAATAAGTTATGACTTCCTAGTGTCTCACTGAACTACAAAGTGTAATTGTGGTTACAAGAAAATAACAGAAGATTGTTTGAAATTAAACATGTGTATTATATAAATCAAGAGAACCATAATAAATTCCCTATCCTCTTTACTATAATATAGCAAAGAGGTACTTTCTAAATCAAAGTTTTACTATGTAAGTGATAAAATAAATCAAGCCATTAACCAACACAGCATTAAGTTATTAAATCATTGTTGAGGAAAATGTTTCTTCAGTTAGAAAACTCCTTTGTAAACATAACACCATTAAGGTAACTTACCTACATCAAATAAAGACTTTCAGGAGTGTTGAGTTGATTTATAGTGTTTCTCCAAAGGAAAATTTCATTTTATAAAAATGACAGCATTTAGCAAAGTACCATTTATTCTGTAACACTAGTCATCTAAAAAAAAATTTTTTAAGTAGAATTCAGATGATGAGCTATTTAAAGTATAAAGAGTTTTAATGTGGCATTTTTATCAGAGAAACACACCAAAATATTGCAATAAACAAAATAGGCAATGACAAATCAAATCTTTTTCTTTTGACTGTGAGATGAATGTTGATAAATCATTAATCTTTTTAAACTGTCTTTTGAAAAGAAATCATATTGTCAAATGCATTGGTTACATTACTTTGTGTTGCATTTATGCACTATTAAAACACCACACTTTGAATTGTCTCTTCACCCCAGCAACTTTCATTGCTGCTTCTCATTTTCCTACTGTGGCTGAAACTATTATCTTTATGAAGGTATTATAATATGAAAGGAATATTTTCATATAGAAATGACAAACTGCCCCAATATGTCACAGTACAACTACTCTATTCCAGAGCAGATTAGTTAAAGCAATAAAGATAGTCTTGCTTTTGCTAAACAAAAGAACATCAGTGACATTAACTGTCCAGTTGGAAAAAAAAAACATGTAACTGAATATTCCCAAGGAAAATCTTTGATGATTAAAAAACTGGCCAGTCACTTAAAGACTGTAGTATGAATTCCAAATGCATTCTTAGAAATTGTCACGATCAGTACATTTCCCCTACATAAGTTTATTATTTAGATAATGTAATTCAAGAACACAAAGTGATATTTGTACATAGTTTTCTTTGAACTTATAAAGTGTACTTCAGAAGGCTCTATTCATAATCGTAAAATCATATACATTTTTATGTAAATTATTTTGTGAATATATACTCTATTTTTGTTTCAAATGTCATTTGCCAAAGTGAAAATAAAAGTTTTTGTTAGTTATATTTTCACTTTTGTTTATCTATCTGTGTGATTTTCCTAGCCAATAACATATATAAGCATAACCTGGTGAACTAAATAAAACACATGCTCAAATGTTTATTGAGTTTTTCTTTTATTTAGCTTGACGTCTTGATTTATTTTACCCTGTGTTAGTATAAAATATTGGAACATACAAGTTTGTATAATTTTACCTAATAATTTACCTTTGTATACTGTCTCTTTCCCCAAGATTATGAGTATACTAAGGGCAAGAAGAAAGACAAAAAATAGTAAACTTCTAAATAGAAATAAACTATTAGCACAAGGGAATATATAAATATGGAAAGTTAAGGATTATAGAAAAACATGGCTTTAAGTAGATTACAGAATTGTTTAAATTAACCATATTTTACATATAGCTTCCCGAGAGCCAAAGTGAAATGTGTGTGAAAGTTGCTCAGTCGTGTCAAACTGTGTGTGACTCCATGGACTATACAGTCCCTGGAATTCTCCAGGCCAGAATATTGGAGTGGGTAGTTGTTCCCTTCTCCAGGGGATCTTTCCAACCTAGGGATAGAACTCAGGTCTCTCACGATGCAGGTGGATTCTTTATCAGCTGAGCCATCAGAAAAGCCCAAGAATACTGAAGTGGGTAGCCTATCCCTTTTCAGCAGATCTTCCTGACCCAGGAATTGAACTGGGGTCTCCTGCATTGCAGGTGAATTCTTTACTAGCTGAGCTACCAGGGAAGACTAAGTGATATGGAGATGTGATAATTTCTTGAAAGTGTTAGTCGCTAAGTGGTGTCCAACTTTTGGTTACCCATTGGACTGCAGCCTACTGGGCTCCTTGTCTATGGAATTTTCCAGGTAAGAATATTATAGTTGCTTGCCATTCTCTTCACTAGAAGATCTTCCTAACCCGAGGATCAAACCTGGGTCTCCCACATTGCAGTCAGATTCCTTACCACCTGAGCCACCAGGGAAGCCTGATTATTTCATTGGTTTTAATGAAAAGAGAGGAAGACAGATATTTTAAGAAAAGCAAATAATTAACATATTATAAAGATCTCAAATACTGTTTCAACACCACATCTCATATGTTGAAAATGAGAAAGATATAGTGCACTTTGATCAAAACTATTGCTGCGACAAAGTCAAATGTGGACTTAGTTTAAATTTAATATCATTTTTGATCATGTAAAAATTATCACAGTGTTATTTTGGGAGAGCAAATGATAATACTGTTTTGGTAAATTACTTTTTATATGAAAAAATGTGCAGTACTTGTTAGATAAAGGAATAGATGTATTTATTGTGATCAGATTGTCTATGAAATTATATCCATACTTATCTTTATGCTGCTTAAGAAGCTGGATAGGAAATAGATTTTAAGAAGCCTATTCAAAACTGGGGCTGAAGAGATGTGCTAGGTGTGTCTGGCTGACAATATACCTTCAGACAAAGTGAGAGTCCTTTTCTTTCATAAAGAAAATGTGGATCTGATAGCGCACACAGATGATTAATTAAACATCTAAAATTATGAACTATGCAACATGTTAAAGATAATTTTAGCTTGACAGTTTTCAAAATTCATAACCTAACCAGTTGTTTACAATGGCATAAGGGTGAACTAGATCAGTAATTCATCCATTGAAATTTAATTTTATGCAACATTGTTTTTAATGATTCCTGGAAACACTGGTTGCAAAATGAATTCAATAAGTTAGTGAAAAATTTGACCTGCTATGTACAGTCATTAATAAGTACTGATTTTATATGAAAAGTATATATAAAAGGGGAGATCAGTTTTGTATAGTTAATCATTAGAATTTTTTGAATAGTTTTATTGCCATTACCTTTTTTAACTCATAGTTAACTGCATTAACTCCTGGCTAATGACTAGCACAATACATAAGATTTCCATGTCCTGATTATCTATAATGAACAGGCATGGTTTCTGAGAGTGTTGTGCTGATAATACTCTGTGGAGAGGGTTGGAAAACTCTGATTTGTAGATTTGCCAGTTTCACAGTGTAAATACTACCATAGCCAATTTCAAGCTACCAACCGGAAGTCATTGAAAATGGAGATGGAAAGAAATACTCAGTAGCACCATTTTATGTGGTATTTCCACCATACAGATTTTAATACAGAATTTATCACACAAATAAATATTTTTAATATTTAAATAGCCTCAAGGATTATATAAAAACAACATGTAATTACCAGTCAATTCTAAAAGAAATCAACACTGAGTATTACTCGGAAGGACTGATGCTGAAGCTCCAAAACTTTGGCCATCTGATATGGAGAGCCAATTCTTTGGAAAAGACCCTAAAGCTGGAAAAGATTGAAGGCAAAAGGAGAAAGAGGTGGCAGAGAATGAGATGGTTAGATAGCATCACTGACTCAATGGACATGACTTTGAGTAAATTTCAGGAGATAGTCAAAGACAAGAAAGCCTGGTGTGCTGCAGTCCATGGGGGTCACAAAGAAATGGACACCACTCAGACTGAATGACAGCAACACATAATAAAATAATTACAAATGATACATTTTGAATATTTACTTATTTATATGTTTATATTATTTAATTTTTATTAGTAGGTATGTTTAAAATTTTAGTACCTGTGTTTACAAATTTCCTGGAAATTTAATAGACTCGTCTGAGCCCATAGGAACAGGTTTTTAACACCTGTTGCGTGACTGCATGCTAAGTCGCTTCAGTCATGTTCGACTCTTTGTAAACCTATAGACTGTAGCCCACAAGGCTCCTCTATCCATGGGATCTAGGCAACAATATTGGAGTGGGTTGCCATGTCTTCCTCCAATGGATCTTCACAAACCGGGATCAAAACTGGTTCTCCTGCTTTATTAGGTGGGTTCTTTACCACCAGCTTCGCCTAGAAAGCTCTTTTAGCACGTCTAGCTGTGAAAATAAGAGAAGCGAAAATCAAAGGAGAAAAGGAAAGATATAAACATCTGAATGCAGAATTCCAAATAATAGCAGGGAGAGATAAGAAAGCCTTCCTCAGCGATCAATGCAAAGAAATAGAGGAAAACAACAGAATGGGAAAGACTAGAGATCTCTTCAAGAAAATTAGAGATACCAAGGTAATATTTCATGCAAAGATGGGCTCGATAAAGGACAGAAATGGTATGGACCTAACAGAAGCAGAATATTAAGAAGATGTGGCAAGAATACACAGAAGAACTGCATGAAAAGATCTTCATGACCCAGATAATCATGATGGTATGATCACTCACCTAGAGCCAGACATTCTGGAATGTAAAGTCAAGTGGGCTTTAGAAAGCATCACTATGAACAAAGCTAGTGGAGGTGATGGAATCCCAGTTGAGCTATTTCAAATCCTGAAAGATGATGCTGTGAAAGTACTGCACTCAATATGTCAGCAAATTTAGAAAACTCAGCAGTGGTCACAGGACTAGAAAAAGTCCGTTTTCATTCCAACCTTAAAGAAGGGCAATGCCAAAGAATGTTCAAACTACCACACAATTGCTCTCATCTCACATGCTAGTAAAGTAATGCTCAAAATTCTCCAAGCCAGGCTTCAACAGTATGTGAACTGTGAATTTCCAGATGTTCAAGCTGGTTTTAGAAAAGTGAGAGGAACCAGAGACCAAATTGCCAACATCCATTGGATCATTGAAAAAGCAAGAGAATTCCAGAAAAACTTCATTTCTGCTTTATTGACTACACTAAAGCCTTTGACTGTGTGGATCACAATAAGCTGTGGAAAATTCTTGGAGAGATGGGAATACCAGACCACCTGACCTGCCTTTTGAGAAACCAATATGCAGGTCAGGAAGTAACAATTAGAACTGGACATGGAACAACAGACTGGTTCCAAATAGGAAAAGGAGTACGTCAAGGTTGTATATTGTCTCCCTGCTTATTTTATTTATATGTAGAGTACATCATGAGAAATACTGGGCTGGAAGAAACACAAGCTGGAATCAAGACTGCCAGGAGAAATGTCAATAACCTCAGATATGCAGATAACAACACCCTTATGGCAGAAAGTGAAGAGGAACTAAAAAGTCTCTTGATGAAAGTGAAAGAGGAGAGTAAAAAACTTGGCTTGAAGTTCAACATTCAGAAAACTATGATCATGGCTTCTGGTCCCATCACTTCATGGGAAATAGATGGGGAAACAGTGTCAGATTTTATTTTGGGGGGCTCCAAAATCACTGCAGATGGTGACTGCAGTCATGAAATGAAAAGACGCTTACTCCTTGGAAGGAAAGTTATGACCAACCTAGATAGTATATTGAAAAGCAGAGATCTTACTTTCCCAACAAAGTCCATCTAGTCAAGGCTATAATTTCTCCAGTGGTCATTTATGAATGTGAGAGTTGGACTGTGAAGAAAGCTGAGTGGCGAAGAATTGATACTTTTGGACTATGGTGTTGGAGAAGACTCTTGAGAATCCCTAGGACTGCAAGGAAACCCATCCAGAGCAGCTAAATGAGATCAGTCTTGAGTGTTCATTTGAAGGACTGAGGCTGAAGCTGAAACTCCAGTACTTTGGCCATCTCATGTGAAAAGTTGACTCATTGGAAAAGACCCTGATGCTCAGAGGAATTGGGGGCAAGAGGAGAAAGGGACAACAGAGGATGTGATGGCTGGATGGCATCACCAACTTGATGGACATTAGTTTGAGTGAACTCCGGGATTTGGTGATGGACAGGGAGGCCTGGTGTGCTGTGAGTCATGGGTCGCAAAGAGTCGGACATGACTGAGCAACTGAGCTGAACTGAACTGAGACCATCTAAGAGAATAACTAGCCAGTCTTGTATTCTTGCCTGGAGAATTCCATGTACTGAGCACCTGGCAGGCTACAGTCCATGGATCACAAAGAGGCAGACATGATTGAGCAAGTAACACATGCATACAGATCATCTAAATTCAAGAGAATAGGATTAAGGAAGCACTTTTTAACGAGAGGACATAGTCAAAAAAAAAAAAAAAAAAGGAGAAAGAAATAGATACTCTCTCACCTATTTTCTTTTTCCCTTGGACCAGTAGATATGTGGGGCAAACCAACTGCACATTGAAGAGACAGATGTTAAACATGAAAGTAATTTATCAGCATCCCCTTCTTGCAGGGACTTCTGTTTTCACAATCCCTTGTATTAAAGGCATACAGAAGAATGCACATATTCTTCTATGCCCACGAAATGACTTTAAGAGCACTAATTAGGCAAATCAACAGTTTATTTTTCTTCCATCTTCTCTCTCTGCTATATAATGATTGTTTGTGTCTGCATCAAATTCATATTTTGAAATCCTAACTCCCAATGGGATGATATTTGGCAGGTAGGAGTTTTGGGAGGTAGTTAGATCATGAGGGTGTTAGTGTTAAAGACCCAGAGAGCTCCCTTGTCCCTTGTGACAGTGAGAGGATAGCCACTTACGAACTAGGCACTCACCAGACGCTGAATCTCTCTGCACCATCATCTTGCGCTTGTAGCCTCCAGGAAGGTGAAAAAGTAATTTCTGTTGTTTATATGTCCCCATGGCTATGGAAGTTTGGTTTATGCATTCTGAAAAAACTGAGACACTCCCAGATGCTATTACAGTAAGAGAAAGACAACGTTATACAGAAGGGAAAAAAGTGAAAGACCAGATTGTTATCCATTCTACTAAAAATTCCTCAAATCAGGCTGGTGATGGCCAATAAGATATAAGAATTTGAACAAAAGAATTTAAACTTAATGGACTAATTTATGTACAAATTGTCAGGGAACCAAGGATAACCATCCTGTATGTAAATATGTGGCAGGAAAAGAAAAAAATGATAATTCATGTTTGAAGTCAATGAGGAAAGGAAAACAAAACAATATATATAGAATACAGTTACAGTTACATTTCAGTCACTTAGTCATGTCTGTCAATTTGCAACCCCATGAACCACGGCACGCCAGGCCCCTTTCCTTCACAAACTCCCGGAGTTTACCCAAACTCATGACCATTAAGTCAGTGATGCCATCTAACGATCTCATCCTCTATTGTCCCCTCCTCCTCCTGCCTTCAATCTTTTCCAACATCAAGGTCTTTTCAAATGAGTCAGCTCTTGGCATCAGGTGGACAAAATACTGGACTTTCAGCTTCAACATTGGTCGTTCCAATGAACACCCAGGACTGATCTCCTTTAGGATGGATTGGTTGGATCTCCTCAGGTCCAAGGGACTCTCAAGAGTCTTCTCCAACACCACAGTTCAAAAGCATCAATTCTTTAGCACTCAGCTTTCTTTATAGTTTAACTCTCACATCCATACATGACTACTGGAAAAACCACAGCTTTGACTAGATGGACCTTTGTTGCCAAGGCAATGTCTCTGCTTTTTAATATGCTGTTTAGGTTGGTCATAACTTTCCCTCCAAGAAGTAAGTGTCTTTTAAATTCATGGCTGCAATCACCATCTGCAGTAATTTTGGAGCCCAGAAAAATAAAGTCAGCCACTGTTTCCACTGTTTCCCCATCTATTTGCCATGATGTGATTGGACCAGATGCCATAATCTTGGTTTTCTGAATGTTGAGCTTTAAGTCAATTTTTTCACTCTCCTCTTTCACTTTCATCAAGAGGCTTTTTAGTTCTTCACTTTCTGCCATAAGGGTGATATCATCTGCATATCTGAGGTTATTGATATTTCTCTGGGCAATCTTGATTCCAGCTTGTGTTTCTTCCAGCCCAGCAATTCTCATGATGTATTGTGCATATAAGTTAAATAAGCAGGGTGACAATATACAGCCTTGATGTACTCCTTTTCCTATTTGTTTTTTTTTTGTTGTTGTTGTTTTTATTTAGAGAGTGCTTTATTAGTTTCTGTAATCAAACCCACGTAGATAAGACCTTACATATTTAATACAGTGTGTTACCCCTGTACAAATGGAAAAAATTATGTTTAACGTTTCTAGACCAATATGGCTGTTAATTTCTGTACAATGCCAGCCCAACATGGTACAACTGGATACTTTTTCCAAAGTTGACAGCACAGCTAAAGTTTCCAAAAATTCAAATTATATATATATGTACATATATATATAGATTTATTTATTTATATAAAAAAACCAATAGCAGTATGTTATGCATCAATAGCAGCAACAGGAACCAGTTTGTTTTCCTTTGTCCAGTTCTAACTGCTGTTTCCTGACCTTCATATAGGTTTCTCAGAAGGCAGGTCAGGTGGTTGGTATTCCCATCTCTTAAAGAACTTTCCACAGTTTATTGTGATCCACACAGTCAAAGGCTTTGGCATAGTCAAGAAAGCAGAAATGAAGTTTTTCTGTAACTTTCTTGCTTTTTCGATGAACCAGTGGATGTTGACAATTTGATGTCTATTCCTCTCACTTTTCTAAAACCAGCTTGAACATCTGGAAGTTCATGATTCACGTATTGCTGAAGCCTGGCTTGGAGAATTCGGAGCATAATTTTACTAGCATGTGAGATGAATGCAATTGTGCAGTAGTTTGAGCATTTCTGACATTTCCTTTCTTTGGGATTCGAATGAAAGCTGACCTTTTCCAGTCCTGTGGCCACTGCTGAGTTTTCCAAATTTGCTGGCATATTGAGTGCAGCACTTTCACAGCATTATCTTTCAGGATTTGAAATAGCTGAACTGGAATTCCATCACTTCCACTAGCTATGTTCGTAGTGATACTTCCTAAGGCCCACTTGATTTCACATTCCAGGATGCCTGACTTAGGAGAATGATCACACCATTGTGATTATCTGGGCCGTGAAGATCTTTTTTGCATAGTTCTTCTGTGTATTCTTGCCACCTCTTCTTAATATCTTCTGCATCTGTTAGGTGCACTTCAATTCTGTCCTTTATTGAGCCTATCTTTGCATGAAATATTCCCTTGGAATCTCTAATTTCTTGAAGAGATCTCAATATATATAATATTTATATACAATATATATTTATGTGTGTATATATTTACTTATTTAACACTGCGATCAACAAATTTACCTTCCAGAAATATATGAAATTAATAGTTCTGTTAAACTATTAAAAAAAAACCTTATGTCTCCCCATAATAAGTTGGTCTGATATAAACTAATAACACTTTAATGCTAATTAAGAAAGAAATCTAAAACTGAGATGAAGTACAGAGCATGAAACTTGCTCTGGAATGAAAGGGCTACCTCCTGAAAATAAGAGTGAAATATTCATTTAGCCTGTTTAGACTAGATGTCATCCATGAAGTTATTCAGTCTCAAATCTTAATAACCATACCTCCTAAACATATCCAGAAGATCTTTTTATTTGTACTTCCATTTAACACATTTTGTGATGATAAAAAAAAAAAAAATACAGAAAAGAACTCAAATGAAATGCTTAAATTTATAACACATTGATTTCATAGTTAAACATTTACGCCAGTCAGAATGGCTGCTATCCAAAAGTCTACAAGCAATAAATGCTGGAGAGGGTGTGGAGAAAAGGGAACCCTCTTACACTGTTGGTGGGAATGCAAACTAGTACAGCAACTATGGAGAACAGTGTAGAGATTCCTTAAAATACTGGAAATAGAACTGCCATATGACCCAGCAATCCACTGCTGGGCATACACACTGAGGAAACCAGAACTGAAAGAGACATATGTATCCCAATGTTCATCTCAGCTCTGTTTATAATGGCCAGGACATGGAAACAACCTAGATGTCCATCAACAGATGAATGAATAAGAAAGCTGTGGTACATATACACAATGGAGTATTACTCAGCCATTAAAAAGAATACATTTGAATCAGTTCTAATGAGGTGGATGAAACTGGAGCCTATTATATAGAGTGAGTAAGCCAGAAAGAAAAACATCAATACAGTATACTAATACATATATATGGAATTTAGAAAGATGGTAACAAATATCCTGTATGCAAGACAGCAAAAGAGACACAGATGTATAAAACAGTCTTTTGGACTCTGTGGGAAGGGTGAAGGCGGGATGATTTGGGAGAATCACATTGAAAAATGTATAATATCATATGTGAAATGAATCGCCAGTCCAGGTTCAATGCATGGTACAGGATGCTTGGGGCTGGTGCACTGGAATGACCCAGAGGGATAGTATTGGGAGGGAGGTGGGAAGGTGGTTCAGGATGGGGAACATGTGTACAACCGTGGCGGATTCATGTTGATGTATAGCAAAACTAATATAATGTTGTAAAGTAATTAGCCTCCAATTAAAATAAAAAAATCTATATTAAAAATAAAATAATAAAAAATAAACACAAAACCCTGTTTAAATATGAATCATATTCCCTTTACTATCCTGAAATAAAGTTCATATTTATTAAACTTATCCAAGCACATATTTTTTAAAAATCAACAAAATGCTAGTAATTTTTAATATTAAATATTGTAAGAGAAGTGATTTATAATATAATCATAAGGCTCAATTAAGTCTGTAAAGGAATACATCTAAGTCATCATAAGATGTGATGAAGATTCCCAAGTGCTTGTAGTTATATGAAAAATCAACAAGAATGTCACAGGTCTATAGGCGAATACTGATGTTATTGGTTATTCAGATACCACAAGCACTAGCAATAAAAGTTTCCAAGATGATAAATCATTTGACAAAATTTTGAAATTTTTCTTGACCTAAAGAGAATTTTCATTTGTGGAAAATTCTGTATATATTAGGACTTCAAAAAATACTTTGTACTGATATCTCTTTTAAATAGGTTCTAAGGCAATGGCACCCCACTCCAGTACTCTTGCCTGGAAAATCCTATGAACAGAGGAACCTGATAGGCTGCAGTCCATGGGGTTGCTAAGAATTGGATACGACTGAGCGACTTCACTTTCACTTTTTACTTTCATGCATTGGACAAGGAAATGGCAACACACTCCAGTGTTCTTGCCTGGAGAATCCCAGGGATGGGGGAGCCTGGTGGGCTACCGTCTATGGGGTCACAAAGAGTCGGACACGACTGAAGTGACTTAGCAGCAACAGTAGCAGTCAGATAATTACAATAAGGATTTTTGAATGTCCAGTGGTCATTTTTATGAGTGAATTATTAGGCAGGACTGTCTTGCAGCCTTCTATTCTTCCTCTCCACTAAACACTATAGGACAGTGATTATCTCCAATATTTGTGACAACTGGAGACAACTCTAACAGTTGGGAAGCTTTTCCCTATTAGCAGTACCACATCGACTGAAAACCACTAGTAGTGAGTATTATTGGAGAAGGCAATTGCACCACACTCCAGTACTCTTGCCTGGAAAATCCCATGGATGGAGGAGCCTGATAGGCTATGTCCATGGGGTCGCTAAGGGTTGGACATGACTGAGCGACTTCACTTTCACTTTTCACTTTCATGCATCAGAGAAGGAAATGGCAACCCACTCCAGTGTTCTTACCTTGAGAATCCCAGGGATGGGGAAGCCTGGTGGGCTGCCATCTACGGGGTCACACAGAATCGGACATGACTAAAGCGATTTAGCAGCAGCAAAAGCAGTGAATATTATAATGGGAATCAAAGTACCTAGGCTATGATCCTGGTCTAATAAATAGCAGCAAGTGCTTTAGCTAATAATCTCTTACTTAGAAGATAACTCCTAGTGTCAAAATTATGATTTTTGACACTCTCCAATCATTAATCTCCTTTTCCTTCCAAGGAACTCTTAGATTCATTAAACTTAAAATGTATATATTAATATCAACAAGTCAGCCACAGTGTGTGGTGATTGTGTTTCTGCAGTTTGCTGAGGCTCTGTTCCATAAACCACTTATAGCCAAAAAAGAAAAAAAAAAAAAAAAAGGTATTGATTTCTGTAAGTAAATTAGGTTTTGAGAGTAAAGTGTTTGTCCATGTGATTGCTCAACCATTTAACAAATGACAACTTGCAGTACACTAATTGTTACCTCGGTTAATTCATCCCATGTAGATATACTGTTAACCACCTAAAAACACCAAGAGAAGTGCAGGACATAATTGCATCTTAAAAATATATAAGTATAACTTTCTGTATCATCCTAGGCTTCTTTTAAGATTACAAAATAAAACGTGTAATTTTCAATAGCTTTTAAAGCACTGGCATTTTCCAAATAGGCAGTTACATTCCAGTAATATTTTTGAAAGCTTCACATGAATTAAAAAAAAATGAAATGAGCTTTTTTCTTCATTGATGCATAAGTTATTTCCATTTCACAAATCTAATGATTCTTAAACTGTGCAGCCTGATTGTTTGTACTGATTCATTTGATACAAGAGGAAAAATATTTTAGTTGCACAGATTCAACCTGAATTATTACTCCAAAATTACTTTTTTATTGACCAACGGATGTTGTTGTTTGGTCGCCTAGTCATGTCCGACTCCTGTGACCCCACAAACTGCAGCACGTGGGCCTCCCTGTCCCCTCACCATCTCCTGGAGTTTGCCCAAGTTCATGCCTATTGCATCATTGATGCCATTCAACCATCTCATCCTCTGATGCCCTCTTCTCCTCCTGCCCTCAATCTTTCCTAGCACCAGGGACTTTTCCAATGAGTCAGCTGTTCATATTGTGTGACTAAAATACTGGAGCTTCAGCTTCAGCATCAGTCCTTCCAGTGGTATTCAGGGTTGATTTTCTGTAAGTTTGACTGCTTTCATTTCCTCGATATCCACGGGACTCTTAGGAGTCTTTTCCAACACCACAGTTCAAAGGCATCAATTCTTTGGTGGTCTCACTCCTTTATGGTTTAGTTCTCACTACCCAATGGTGACCACTGGGAAGACCATAGCCTTGATTATATGGATCTTGTCTGCAGAGTGATGTCTCTGCTTTTCAACACACTCTCTAGGTTTGTCAACTTTTCCTGCCAAGAAGCAATCATCTTCTGATCTCATGGCTGCAGTCACCATCTGCAGTTATTTTGGAGCCCAGAAAGAGGAACTCTGTACTGCTTCCACCTTTTCCCCTTCTATTTGCCATGAAATATTGGGTCTGGATGCCATGATCTTAGATATTTAATATTTAGTCTTAAGCTGGTTCTTTCTCTCTCTTCCTTCACCCACATCAATAGGGTCTTTAGTTCCTTTCAACTTTCTGTCATTAGTGTAGTACCATCTGAATATCTAAGG
The DNA here is from genome assembly GCF_023091745.1 of Budorcas taxicolor. Lineage (NCBI taxonomy): Eukaryota > Metazoa > Chordata > Mammalia > Artiodactyla > Bovidae > Budorcas > Budorcas taxicolor. The sequence continues at coordinate 79,445,090 of NC_068910.1, forward strand.
TTTTGGTGTTTCTCCTGCCTATCTTGATTTCAGCTTGTAACTCATCCAGCTCAGCATTTCTCATGATGTGCTCAGTGTGCAAGTTAAACACTTCTAGAATAATATCAAACACCATCCCTTTTATCAAAATCTCTCCTCCTTATGGCTGGAACAGATTTACAAACAATTTAAACACAAAATTGTGAAATCATAAATTAGGGTTCACAGAATCATAAAACAGGGGCCTGTATAAGTTAAAGTAGCACAAGTGGCTAGAAAAGATATATTTTGAAATATCTATGTACTCATATAATAAAAGTTTATTTTTCTTCACTTAAAGTTAAAAAGAGATTCCTGATCATGCCCAAAAGGGACTGGAGGTGGGCGAGTTCTCTGCTCTAAAATTACTCAGAAACAGCCTTCACCACTCTTTCCAGGGTCACCCTGATGGCGATTTTAAGTTAGAAGAAATAAAAAGGGGTTAAAAAAAAAAAAAAAAGACATACTGGTCTCCCTAATAAGCTTAATGGGACAAACTTTTTCAGTTTATCTTCCATGGTTAAAACCAAGTCATCTGTCCATCGTTGACTGCAAGAGAGGTTTGGGAATATAGTTTACTTGAGAATAAGAGAGACAGACAGAGACACACAAAGAGAAAGGTAAGGGGGAAGGGAAGAAAAGAAGGGGGAAAAGGGGGAGGAAAAAAGAAAAGGAGGAAGGAGGAAAAGCAATTCAGTTTTGGAGATTATATAGCCTTCTCTGCTACTCTCTTGTGTGTTAAAACAAAACAAAAAGTTAACAAGCACAGCTATAAGCATTAGGAGATTTTAAAGGTGTTTGAATCAGAGAAGGAACATGATCAGTTGTACATTTGCGAGAAATCATTCTAGCACTTGTGCATAGGAAAAAATTGGATGGTGAGACATTTCTGGAAAATTTATTACTTAGTTATCAATTAGTAGCAAGCCTAAGCAAAATGAAATTAAACCTAGCACAAGTATCCTCATCTAAATATTCTTTAACTGAAGAAATGGAGTGCATAATTGGAAAATCGTTTCAATGGGAGTGTTAAAAAAGAAATAATAGGATGTGAGAGTTGGCCTGTAAAGAAAGCTGAGCACCAAAGAATTGATGTTTTGGAACTGTGGTGTTGGAGAAGACTCTTGAGAGTCCCTTGGACTGCAAGGAGATCCAACCAGTCTATCCTAAATGAGATCAGTCCTGAATATTCATTGGAAGGACTGATGCTGAAGGTCCAATACTTTGGTCACCTCATACGAAGAACTGACTCACTTGAAAAGATCTTGATGCTGGGAAAGATTAAAGGCAGGAGGAGAAGGGGATGGCAGAGGATGAGATGGTTGGATGACATCACCAACATGATGGACATGAGTTTGAGTAAGCTCCGGGAGTTGGTGAGGGACAGGGAGGCCTGGAGTGCTGCAGTCCATGGGGTCACAAAGAGTTGGACATGACTGAGCCACTGAATTGAACTGAACTGAATATGTCCCACATCAGCCAACTAATACATAAAACCTAAGATAGCTACCAGCCTCTCCCAGGCATGGAATTTTAATCCTATCAAGCTGGAATTCTCTGATCAACCTCCTGAGGTAATCTGCATGGGTAGACTGCTCTTTCCTCAAAGGATGCTGACCTTGCTCAAAATAACACTTATGTTTGACTTCCTCCTCTCTCTCCCTTTTTTGTCTTTAAAAACCTACTTTGTACATCTCTCCATGGCTTCTGTTTGGTAGATGGGATGCCACCCCATTCATGAATTATTGAATAAAGTCCATTAGAACTTCAAATTTTCTCAGTTGAATATTTTTAACAGAGATAAAATATTTCCATCGTTTTGCTACTGACTTTTTGTTTCTCAAGTACTGGGCTTCCCTGGTGACTCAGATGGTAAAGAATCCACCTGCAATGTGGGAAACCTGGGTTCGATCCCTGGGTTGAGAAGATGCCCTGGAGGAAGGTGTGGTAATACACTCCAGTATTCTTTCCTGGAGAGTCCCTACAGAGGAGTCTGGCAGGCTATGGTCCATGGGGGTCACAAAGAGTCAGACATTACTGAGTGACTAAGCATGTACAGACTCTCTGAACCTTAGATAAATGAAAAAAAAATAAAAAATAAAAATTGGCCTGTTAAGTCAGCAGATACATTCCAACCTTTGTATTTTACTGAACCTTGAGAAGAGTCATACAGAACGAGTTAGGACTGCTCTAACACCACCCACAGGACTTTCTGAGGAACACAAAAACCAGCTGGAGTAAAAGGATTCTGATTCTAAAATTCCAATATATAGGCAACAAAGGCAGGCGGGGGTGTTGGTGTTTCCACCACCAGAAGGCAATTCCCAGGACACCAGCTGAGTGCCCAACAACTCAACTAAATTCTAACACTATCTATCCAGAGATGGCATCAGATTCTACCCATAGGTTAAGGAGTCAGTCCTACAAGACTGACTTTTCCCCAAAACCCAGGCTAATCTCAAATGCAGGTTGTCACCTGGACTTCGGAGATTTATAAATCAGAGATTCTCATGACCACCTCCTTGGTTTGATTAATTTGCTACAAAGTCTCACAGAACTGAAAGGAGGATTTTTGCTTCCTAGATTACTGGTTTATTATGAGAAGATATAACTCATGGGCAGCCAGATGGAAGAGACACATAGCACAAGGTATGGAGAAGGATGTAGAGCCTTCAAGCTCTCTCTGAGTAAGCCAATTTCCCCAAATGCCCACAAGTTCACCAAATTGGAAGCTCTCTGAACCTGTCCTTTGTTTTATTTTTGTTTTATTTTCTTTTTAATGGAAGCTTCACTACATAGACATGAATGATTAAATCATTGGCCATTGGCCATAGATTCAAACTTCAAGCCCTCTCCCTTCCCCTGAGGTGGAGTGTGGGACTTAAAAGTCCAACCCTCTGATCATGAGGTTAATTCTCTTGGCAACCAGTCCCCATGCTTAAGTGGGGTTCAAAGTCATCTCATTAATATAAATCAAGTTGTAGTAGAAAAGAGCTTCTTATAAATAACAGCTCACCCATCACCTTTTAGCTGTGAGGCAGTTTTAGGAACTAAAAATAAGAGAATTATTTGCAATACAAAAGACCCAGTTTCTATTCCTGTGTCAGGAAGATCACCTGGAGAAGGAAGGGGTAACCCACTCCACTATTCTTGCCTGGAGAATCCCATGGACAGAGAAGCCTGGCAGGCTATACAGTCCATAGGGTCACAAGAGTTGGACACTACTGAGTGGCTAAACCAAAAATAAAAGGCTAAATATTATGACAAAATATGCTCCCATTGCTCAAAGGATTCTAAGAGTCTGGGGAGCTGTGAGGCAGGAACTGTGGACAAAGGCCAAACAAACAGAACCGGGAGAGTGACATATATACACTACCGTGTGTAAAATAGCTAGTGGGAAGCTGCTGTGGCACATAGGGAGTTCAGTTCAGTGCTCAGTGATGACCTAGAGAAATGGGATTGGCGAGGGAAGGAGGTTCAAGAGGAAGGAGATATATGTATATATCTATTATACATTATATATATATATATATATATATATATATATATATACATACACACACACACACAAAATAGCTGATTTATTTTGCTGTAGAGCATAAACTAACACATTATAAAGCAACCATACTCCAATAAAATATAAATATATGTTGTCAGCTGAAAGAATACATATATATATGTGTGTGTGTGTGTATATATATTATAAATAACAAAGCACACAGAGTAACGCTAGAATGGATGGCAACAAAGTTTATGGTGGTCAATACAACCTGAGGTGAGGATTTCAGAAATAAATATTTGATTTGCTTTTAAAATATATAAAAGGCAGGGAAAAAGGAAATTCATTGTCCATATGACCTGAGTCAAGTCAATTATAGAATGTCATGTCCATTTCCTCCTCTGTAAAATGGGGATTATAATACTGTTCAGTGCTCAGTCAGGCCTGACTCTTTGTGGGCCCATGGAATGTAGCCTGCCAGGTTCCACTATCCATGGAATTCTCCAGGCAAGTGTACTGGAGTTGCTAGCCTTTCCATTCCGGGAATCTTCCTGACCCAGGGATCAAACCCAAGTATCCCACACTGCAGGCAGTTTCTTCACTGTCTGAGCCATGAGGGAAGCCTCCTTCTACTTGAATCAATTCAGCATATTTTCTAGTATATAGTAAGTAGCTAATAAGGCTTTACTAATAAAATTAATAAAATAGAAGTTGATATTTAGTAGGTGAATTATTATATCAAAGACATTATTCAGCTTCTTTGATGGCTCAGCTGGTAAAGAATCATCTTGCAGTGCAGGAGACACAGAAGACGCAGGTTCAATCCCTGGGTCAGGAAGATCCCCTGGAGAAGAAAATGGTAACTCAACTTGTATTCTTACCTGGAGAATCCCATAGACAGAGGAGTCTGGGGAGGGGTGGGGTAAGAGTCCATGGGGTCACAAAGACTTGGACACAACTGAGGGACTAATCTCTCACAAGCACACACATTATTCAATATAATAATGGCACTGCTTCTCAAGATAGTTAATTAGAATATGGCTTACTGATAAATATGCTATGAAATATTCTATAAATAAATAATTAACTATTGTATAATTCAGTTAAGTTCAGTTCAGTTGCTCAGTAGTAGCCAACTCTTTCCGACCCCATGGACTGCAGCATGCCAGGCCACCCTTTCCGTCACCAATTCTTGGAGATTACCCAAACTCATGTGCATTGAGTCGGTGATGCCATCCAACAATCTCATCCTCTGTCATCCCCTCCTCCTCCTGCCCTCAGTCTTTCCCAGCATCAATCTTTTCAAATGAGTCAGTTTTTTGCATGAGATGGCCAAAGTACTGGAGTTTCAGCTTCAATATCAGTCCTTACAGTGAATATACAGGACTGATCTCCTTTAGGATTGATTGGTTGGATCTCCTTGCAGTCCAAGGGACTCTCAAGAGTCTTCTCCAACACCACAGGCAAAAGCATCGATTCTTAGGCACTCAGCTTTCTTTATAGTCCAACTCTCATATCCACACATGACTACTGGAAAAATCACAGCTTTGACTAGACAGACCTTTGTTGGCAAAGTGTTGTCTCTGCTTTTTAACATGCTATCTCCGTTGGTCATATCTTTCCTTCCAAGAAGTAAGCATCTTTTGATTTCATGGCTGCAATCACCATCTGCAGTGATTTTGGAGCCCCCAAAAATAAAGTCTGATACTGTTCCTACTGATTCCCCATTTATTTCCCATGAAGTGATGAGACCGGATGTCATGATCTTAATTTTCTGAGTGTTAAGCTTTAAGCCAACTTTTTCACTTTCCTCTTTCACATTCATCAAGAGGCTTTTTAGTTCTTCTTCACTTTCTGCCATAAGGGTGGTGTTATCAGCAGAATGTGTTCCATTGGAGAAGGGAATTGCAGACCACTTCAGTATTCTTGCCTTGAGAACCCCATGAACAGTAAGAAAAGGCAAAATGATAGGATACTGAAAGAGGAACTCCCCAGGTCAGTAGGTGCCCAATATGCTACTGGAGATCAATGGAGAAATAACTCCAGAAAGAATGAAGGGATGAAGCCAAAGCAAAAACAATACCAGATGTGGATGTGACTGGTGATAGAAGCAAGGTCCAATGCTGTAAGGAGCAATTCTGCATAGGAACCTGGAATGTCAGGTCCATGAATCAAGGCAAATTGGAAGTGGTCAAACAAGAGATGGCAAGAGTAAATGTTTACATTCCAGAAATCAGCAAACTAAAATGGACTGGAATGGGTGAATTTAACTCAGATGACCATTATATCTACTACTGCGGGCAGGAATCCCTCAGAAGAAATGAAATAGCCATCGTGGTCAATAAAAGAGTCTGAAATGCAGTACTTGGATGCAGTCTCAAAAATGACAGAATGATCTCTGTTCGTCTCCAAGGCAAACTATTCAATATCACAGTTATCCAAGTCTATGCCCCAACCAGTAATGCTGAAGAAGCTGAAGTTGAATGGTTCTATGAAGACCCACAAGACCTTGTACAACTAACACCCCCCCCAAAAAAATGTCATTTTCCTTATAGGGGACTGGAATGCAAAAGTAGGAAGTCAAGAAACACCTGGAGTAACAGACAAATTTGGCCTTGGAATGCGGAATGAAGCAGGGCAAGGACTAATAGAGTTTTGCCAAGAAAAAGCACTGGTCATAGCAAACACCCTCTTCCAACAACACAAGAGAAGACTCTACACATGAACATCACCAGATGGTCAACAATGAAATCAGATTGATTATATTCTTTGCAGCCAAAGATGGAGAAGCTCTATACAGTCAACAAAAACAAGACCAGGAGCTGATTGTCGCTCAGATCATGAACCCCTTAGTACCAAATTCAGACTTAAATTGAAAAAAGTAGGGAAAACCGCTAGACCATTCAGGTATGACCTGAATCAAATCCCTTATGATTATCCAGTGAAAATGAGAAATAGATTTAAGGGCCTAGATCTGAGAGATAGAGTGCCTGATGAACTACGGAATGAGGTTTGTGACATTGTACAGGAGACAGGGATCAAGACATTCTCCATGGAAAAGAAATGCAAAAAAGCAAAATGGTTGTCTGGGGAGGCCTTACAAATAGCTGTGAAAAGAAGAGAGGCAAAAAGCCAAGGAGAAAAGGAAAGATATAAGCATCTGAATGCAGAGTTCCAAAGAATAGCAAGAAGAGATAAGAAAGCCTTCTTCAGCAATCAATGCAAAGAAATAGAGGAAAAGAACAGAATGGGAGAGTCTAGAAATCTCTTCAAGAAAATTAGAGATGCCAAGGGAATATTTCATGCAAATGTGGGCTCGACAAAGGACAGAAATGGTATGGACATAACAGAAGCAGAAGATATTAAGAACAGGTGGCAAGAATACACAGAAGAACGGTACAAAAAAGATCTTCACGACCCAGATAATCATTGTGGTGTGATCACTAATCTAGAGCAAGACATCCTGGAATGTGAAGTCAAGTGGGCCTTGGAAAGCATTTCTATGAACAAAGCTAGTGGAGATGATGGAATTCCAGTTGAGCTCCTTCAAATCCTGAAAGATGATGCTGTGAAAGTGTTGCACTCAATATTCCAGCAAATTTGGAAAACTTAGCAGTGTCCACAGGACTGGAAAAGGTCAGTTTTTCATTCCAATTCCAAAGAAAGGCAATGCCAAAAAAATGCTCAAAATACCGCACAATTGCACTCATCTCACAGACTAGTAAAGGAATGCTCAAAATTCTCCAAGCCAAGCTTCAACAATACGTGAACCGTGAACTTCCTGATGTTCAAGCTGGTTTTAGAAAAAGCAGAGAAACCAGAGATGAAATTGCCAACATCCACTGGATCATGGAAAAAGCAAGAGAGTTCCAGAAAAGCATCCATTTCTGCTTTATTGACTATGCCAAAGCCTTTGACTCTGTGAATCACAATAAACTGGAAAATTCTGAGAGAGATGGGAAAACCAGACCGCCTGACCTGCCTCTTGAGAAATCTGTATGCAGGTCAGGAAGCAGCAGTTAGAAATGGACATGGAACAACAGACAGGTTCCAAATAGGAAAAGGAGTAGGTCAAGGCTGTATGTTGTCACCCTGCTTATTTAACTTCTATGCAGAGTACATCATAAAAAACGCTGGGCTGGAAGAAGCACAAGCTGGAATCAAGATTGCCAGGAGAAATATCAAAAACCTCAGATATGCAGATGACATCACCCTTATGGCAGAAAGTGAAGAGGAACTAAAAAACCTATCAATGAAAGTGAAAGTGGAAAGTGAAAAAGTTGGCCTAAAGCTCAACATTCAGAAAATGAACATCATGGCATTCAGTCCTATCACTTCATGGGAAATAGATGAGGAAACAGTGGAAACAGTGTCATACCTTATTTTGGGGGGCTCCAAAATCACTGCAGATGGTGATTGCAGCCATGAAATTAAAAGACGCTTACTCTTTGGAAGAAAAGTTATGACCAATAACCAATAACAATATGATAGTATTTTCAAAAGCAGGGGCATTACTTTGCAGACTTAGGTCCGTCTAGTCAAGGCTGCAGTTTTTCCTGTGGCCATGTATGGATGTGAGTGTTGGACTGTGAAGAAGGCTGAGTGCCAAAGAATTGATGCTTTTGACCTGTGGTGTTGGAGAAAACTCCTGAGAGTCCCTTGGACTGCAAGGATATCCAACCACTCCATTCTGAAGAAGGTCAGCCCTGGGATTTCTCTGGAAGGAATGATGCTAAAGCTGAAACTCCAGTTCTTTGGCCAGCTCATTTGAAGAGTTGACTTATTGGAAAAGACCCTGATGCTGGGAGGGATTGGGGGCAGGAGGAGAAGGGGACGACAGAGGATGAGATGGCTGGATGGTATCACTGACTCGATGGACGTGAGTCTGAGTGAATCCCGGGAGTTGGTGATGGACAGGGAGGCCGGACGATTCATGGGGTCATTCAGGTGCTGCGATTCATGGTGTCATAAAGAGTCGGACACGACTGAGTGACTGAACTGAACTATCTGCATATCTCAGGTTATTGATATTTCTCCCTGCATTCTTGATTCCATTTCTTGGTTCACCTAGTCTGGAATTTCTCATGATGTACTCTGCATATAAGCTAAATTAGCAGGATGACAATATACAGCCTTGACATAATTCTTTCCTATTTGGTACCTATTGTGGTCCTGTGTCCAGCTCTAACTGTTGCTTCCTAACCTGCATACAGATTTCTCAAGAGGGAGGTCAGTTGCTCTGGTATTCCCATCTCTTGAAGTATTTTCCACGGTTTATTGTGATTCACAGACTCAAAGTCTTTGGTATAGTCAATAAAGCAGAAACAGATGTTTTTCTGGAACTTTTGCTTTTTCCATGATCCAGAAGATGTTGGCAATTTGATCTCTGGTTCCTCTGCCTTTTCTAAAACCAGCTTGAAAATAGAGAAGTTCCCCATCCTGGAGAACATGTGTATACCTGTGGCAGACTCATGTTGATGTATGGCAAAACCAATACAATATTGTAAAGTAATTAACCTCCAATTAAAATAAATAAATTTATATAAAGAAAGAAAATATGGAAGTTCACGTTTCATGTATTGCTGAAGCCTGGTTTGGAGAACTTAATTGTGTAATTAACTACAAACTATTCTAGAAGATATCCAAAATTTTAAAGCTTTTAAATATATAAATATATCTTAGTATATTACATCTGTAAATTGAGCTCAAAATTAATTTTATGTTAACAAATTATTATTTTTAGCAAGTTGTACAATAGATAGAACAATGCAATTGTCCAGCTTGAAATATGCTTTCTTTCAAACAGTGATAATGAGGATAGCTAAACAGCAATGAAAGAAAAGTAATCACGTTATCTGTTCAGTAAATCACACTTTACATGTGGTTGGGAAATTAGCAGGTGCAATTTTGTATGCTAATAAATCTTAATATTTGAAGAAAGCAAGTAGAGATGGATTGTCAGCTCATTGCTGCTTGATGCATTACCTGAAGTTTGAATCTTTATGGTGAGCAATTCAGGCTTGAAACAACTGCTCTAGTGATATTTTAAGATAAGATGTCATCATATCATTTATAACGTGGATGCCATATTCCAGAATAGTTTTTCACAGTGAAGTTACTGGCGTCTTGGATAATGTAGCAACCTTAAATAATTGCAATATTGCATGTCTGTGAGTTACCCACAACATATTTAAATGGCAAAAGAGAATGAGGATTGTTAAATGATCATAGCATGTTCCCAGAAAAAGCTTATAAAGCCATTTAAAAGGCAATTACATTTGTGTCAAGACAAAAAAATTCCCATGAATGTCACCTGTGCTCAATGATAACTCAGCTCTATTGTCTCATCACAGAATTCTATTGCCCAGTTGTTCATGACCTAATTTTCAATTTTTAAGTAAACATTGCTTGTTTTTTGAAACAGGCAGATTTTTTAATGTTATACTCAATGTATGACTTTTTGAATTTATGAGTTAAAACAATTGTTTCCTAGTTTGAAATCTATCTTTACAGATAAGAGATTAAAACTAACTCAGAAGAAGTTGAGATTATTTGCAAGATTAGACTGGGGGATTTGGGGAAAGGAGGATATTATAGAGGCATAGATCACAGCAAGTATTTTTACACATTTTACACAATGTATTTTGTTAACAAGTAGAAGGTGACACTTGCCTTGCTAAAACATATTTACCTATCATTATAAACTTTTTGTAACACTATGTTCTACATGAAAATATTTCACCTCATTTCTGTGTCAGTCATAGATTAAATCCTAAAGCTTGTTATTTGGATGATGAGCATTGTAATATCTCGAACAGAATTTTACTTTTCTTTTGCTTCCAATGTCAACCCTATCTCTCTATCAGTATCTATCCATCTAGCTCTCTTTCTTTCTTAGCACTTCTCTAATCATTATTATAATTGTAATTGTTATTATAATTATAATTGTAAGCTTTCCAGGTGCTCACACAGCCACTAAAGTTTTCTAATGCAAAATATTTTTATAATTTTTTCCAAATAATATTCTTCATATTGTTTCCATCACAAAGTCCTGTTCTTCATACATCATTGCCATCTGCTTTGTGGATGTTTCTCAGGACATCTGCCTATCAGAGTCATTGTTTATTCTTCTCCTCTTTTATTGTGTCAGGAAGAATTGAATTCTATTTCATAACTTCACTATAAATATAGATCCAAAGTGCTTAATTTTCTCAGCCAGATGACACCCAACATCTCTTTGTCTATCTTTGCATCACAGATGTTGGTCTATTGGTTAAAGTATTGTTTCTTCCTCAAATGAGTTAATCAACCAAGGCTCTTTCATTGAGAAAATCATGGTCTAACTTTATTCTTAGCATCCACTGAATCTTTTTTGTTGTTGTTTGTTTTCAGACAGAGAATAAGAGACTTTAAATCTCCCTTAACTTGTGTCTTTATTTTATCCCTAGAGTGATCATGCAAACTGGTTTTCCTGGGGAACACTTGATTTGTTTCTCTTTTGCCAATGCTTCTTCCAATTTAGGTTTTGCGTAAGATTTTTATTTTTAATGACATGATATTACTGATAGCTGCATTAAATTGAGGCAATGTAGATTCTGCTCTGTGTGTTTGTTTATACAGTTTCTGCCATGATCTCATCTATTAGTGATAGAGATATATGTGCAGTGGACAGAGTTCTCAATTGAGTATACATTATAAAACATGTTTAGTAATAATCCATCTGTCTTTCTCAGAGCTTTCCTAACTAATCACAATGAACATTCCTTTTGCAAACATGCCACCCAGAATGCTCACTCATAATAAAAGCAGTGCTTAGGCTCATGAAGCAAAAAACAGCTAAGATCCTCTATTTTCTGGTGGGAGAGAGAGAGAATATGTCACACAACTGTCTTTACAAGTCACTTATCCAAATCATTCCTTTGCCATGGTTTGTTCAGTGCTATGTAAGGCTTCAGTTTGCCATTTGGTAAAAGCCAATGAGAAACAGAAAAATTATCAATTAGATTCATATTATATGTGTCAGAAATAGATGGTGTTTTGTTCCTGTGGTATATGAAGAAAATAATCTAAATACTCTTGCTACATTGCTTTGTCAGTTTATTATACATTCTAAACTTTTACTATTTTATTGCTAGGTATGCATTTTTTTTTTTCAAAACTCTGTAGGCAACAATTAATCCCAAAGAATTAAACTGCAAAATAGGAAAATTAAATGCTATATTTGTTTCTTGAGAAATTTGATATTGTAATTTTAATTTACATACTATCTTTAATGACATTAATCACACACCTAGGGTAACACACTGATACCACAGCAACATGAAAATGAAAGCCTAAAGGAACAAGATACATTGGTTTCTACTTTTAAAGTCAGTATTTTAAGAAGTTTATTTTCAAAGGGGACAATTTAAAGAATGTTAGCCACAGAAGATAAACTTGCATATCATCCTGTGAAGCAAGAATTTTCATTTAGATAAAATGATTGATGTCATAAACTATTTTTTCTCATGTTACCATTCAGTTGCACATAGAGAATTGAAGTGATATGAGCTAATGTGCTTTCTGGCCTTCTCTGGTGGCTCTGTGGTAAAGAATCTGCCTGCAAGACAGGAGACATAGGTTCAATCTCTGGGTCAGGAAGTTCCCCTAGAGAAGGAAATGGCAACCCACTCCAGTATTCTTGTCTGTGAAACCTCAGGAACAGGGAAGTCTGCTGCTGCTGCTGCTGCTGCTGCTAAGTCACTTCACCCGTCTTCAACTCTGCGCAACCCCATAAACGGTAGCCCACCAGGCTTCTCTGTCGCTGAGATTCTCCAGGCAAGAACATTGGAATGTGTTGCCATTTCCTTCTCCAATGCATGCAGGCATGTTAAGTCACTTCAGTCATGTCTGACTTTATGAGACCCTACAGACAGCAGCCCACCAGTCTCCTCCGTCCACAGGATTCTCTAGGCAAGAATTTTGGAATGGGTTGCCATTTCCTTCTCCAACATAGGAGCCTGGCGGGCTACAATCCATGGGGTCACAAAGAGTCCGACATGGACTTAGCAACTAAACGACGACAATATGTTAGTGTGTTAGTTTCTTAAGCAGAAGAACTTCAGGGTTAAATGAAACCCTCACCATCATCAGGTGCTCCTAGCAGAAAATCAATCAATTACAATAGTGGATTGTTTTTTTTTTTTTTACTCATTCAATGAATCAAAGCAAAACCTTTGGAATTTATCCTGTTAAAGAAGAGATGTTTGAAATTATATTGAATGCTATAGGAAAGTGTAAACAATGTTAAAATTTCAGGATTGAAGTTCAAATTATTAATTCTTGCATTAATAATTAATAGCAAGTACTAGGTTAATAAATCTGTACAGGAGGAATGTATTTTAAATTGATTGTGATGAACACATCATTTACTATCATGTCTAAATAAGCAAACATCCACATTTTTTTAAGTAAATGCTGTAGTTGACAAAACTCATAAGAAAAAGATACATAGAGTATTGAATTATAAAATTTTTGCAATGAAGCTGATGATGAATTCAAAAATGTCTTAAAACATCGCAAATATACTTTCCTTACTGTACATTAGGTTGCAAATCTTAGAAAATCTTTGAAGTATTACTTTATAAATCAACCTACAAATCCCACTAATGATTTTTAATGTTATCGCAAATGACTCCTCAAAATTTTTTCATGTGTTTTTTCATAAACTAGCTGTGAATCTTTAATCAAATTATTATGCAAGTGCAACACTTCAATATTTTCATGTTTGAAACTGCTAGAAAAATTCAATTACTGGAAATAATGATTGCAAATAAGAAAACTCATATCTGTAAAAGCAAGCAAAAAAGAATTATTTAGACCTGTGGGAAAAATCATTGGCTAGAGCTACTATTTTTATTTGGAATAATTTATATTCAGTTTGGAATGAAATGAAATGAAAAAGTTTCAGCATCTTTATTTAGCAATGTATTAAAATAATAGAAATAAATCATTTGAGCAGTTTCATCTGAAAAGCTCTTTCTTCAAAAATGGTACCCTGAATAAAAGCAAAATGACCCACTTAACAAAATATTTAGACTGAAATATTAATATTGTCAAATAAAGTAGAATAGAGAATATCTTCCAGCAGAAATTTCTGTGAATTTACCAGGCATATTAAATCCTGTAGAGAATAACATCTCCATTGCTTCTTATGGTATAGAGAGTAAAATCACTTATCATAATTTTAAATTTATTAACTGAAAGAGTACAACTGAGAAGCAGACTGTAGCCAATTACATGAACACAAAACAAAAAGGAACCATATTTTTAAAAGGATCTTTTTTAAAAATGCGGGTGATATAGTCTTACAGACAAACATAGCTAAAATATGAGCATATGAGAATATGAGAATGTTTCCAGAAAAATTATTTTGCTTATGTTATATTTTAATGTTCAGATAACCAAAATGATGTTCTTTTTCAAAAAAAAATAGCTTTCAGTTATCTGTTCTATTTATTTAAAATAAAATTTTACTGAATTTTTTCTATACAACTATAATATAGGGTCGCTAGTATAATAAAAGCAGTTTGTCAGTCAATAAAACTTGTCAATCAATAAATAGACATTTTCAATATATTATTTTAATTATCTTATCACCTTGCTGTACTCTCAAAGGTTTCCAGTGTGGACAAATTTTGTATGGTCTCTTTATATGTTGCATCCATAAGAAATCAGGAGATTCCTGCATCAGGAAATCACATTGGTTCAATTCTCAGTATCTGAATACTTCTCCCCACTTCTGATGCCCCCATCCCAATGCCTCTCTTTGGGATGTATATGTGTATTCTCTTCATATATGTCTGTAGTAACCTTCTATCACATCTTCCTCTATTTATCCTGTTCCCCTAAATTCTGTTGTCCATCTAGCAGCTCGGTCATGTCCGACTCTTTGTGACCCCATGAACTGAAACCCGCCATGCTTCTCTGTCCATGGAGTTCTCCAGGCAAGAATACTGAAGTGGGTACTGGAGAGGATTTTCCTGATCCAGGGATCCAAACTGAGTCTCCTGTATTGAGGCAGATTCTTTACTGTCATGAGCCACAAGGGTAGCCCATAAATAGCTGTTAGAGTATGCCATTTTTAATGCAAACCTATTCAGAAAATTATAGATGCTCTTCACTTCATTCATAATAAAAAGTTGGAGTGCTCACTGTGACCTACATGGTACTATAAGGGTTCACCCCATTACCTCTTGAGCTTCATTATAATCTGGTCTTGGATCACCCATGTTAGTCACATTGACCACTGATGCAATAGATCTTCTAAGGGAATAGAAGGCAATAGATCTTCCTAAGGGAATTGCTCTCAGTGTTCTAAAACCAAAAATTTGTTTGGCCAGCTTCTTACATCCTTCAGGTTTTGATTCAAATCTTACTGTCAGTGATCTCTACCACCTCCTATAGCACCTCCCTATACACATATTCCAGATCAACTGCTCTTCCTAAGAGATTCAGATCCACCTAACTCTGTTTCACATAATATGGCTTGTCCCTTCCCCATTTTCTATCGCTCTTTCCTTCTTCTAATACACCATAAAATTTACTTATTATATGTAACAGTTATAAGCTTTCGCATTCTAAACTGTTTTAGTGTGGAAACTTTGTTATTTAACTAAGTTCCATGCACCTAGAGTCATGCCTGCAGTATTGGGAGTTCTCAGGACATGTTTTAAAAAGGAATTCACATTTTTTTGAACACTGATAATCATAATTTATTATGAACATAGAGTGAAATTATTTTGGATATATATATATATTTTGTGCACAAAAATATGCAAATTTTGTAATTTGCTGGCACAGAAGATGACCTTGAAGATATATATAGATGTAGATAGATATCTGCATATATAATATCTATATCTATATACATTTTCAAAGTCATCCTTCATGCTAACAAATATTAATCTACTGTCCAAGAAAAATAATTCAAATAAAATTTGGAAAAATGTCAAACATCTGTATCTTGCAAAAGCTCATATTCCAGTAGCAATGTATTTAATATTATAGTAATTCAGAAACAGAGTTGAGGACTCTGCCTTTTTGATAAAAATATTACTCCATTTAACTTTGACAGTCTAAGAAAGTGTAAAGTTCTGTTGTTATTATTGTATTTTAATAACACTTTGAAGAAAGTTTTGAACATATAATTCAGTAACAAAGATATCACATAAAGTATAAAAATTAGAAATGGAGCTTAGGAACATAATGGCTCAAATTATATACTGTATGCTGCTGCTGCTGCTGCTAAGTCGCTTCAGTCGTGTCCAACTCTGTGTGACCCCACAGACGGTAGCCACCACGCTCCCCCGTCCCTGGGATTCTCCAGGCAAAAACACTGGAATGGGTTGCCATTTCCTTCTCCAATGCATGAAAGTGAAAAGTGAGAGTGAAGTCACTCAGTCATGTCAGACTCTTAGCGACCCCACGGCCTGCAGCCTATCAGGCTCCTCCATTCATGGGATTTTCCAGGCAAGAGTACTGGAGGAGTGGGGTGCCATTGCCTTCTTTTATTTTATTTTATTTATTTATTTTTTTTGCAGGTGATACCATCTTTTTTTTTTAATTTATTAATTTATTTTTTTTTAATTTTAAAATCTTTAATTCTTACATGCGTTCCCAAACATGAACCCCCCTCCCACCTCCCTGCTTTCTTTTAAAATTTTTTCCTACTATTAAATGCAACATAGTCAAAAAAGAAAAAGGAAAAAACACAGCCAACTAGAGGTGTGTTGTTGGATGTGGAGAACCAGACAGAATAGTCACCTACTTTCAAGATTTACTATTATTTGTTAAACATTTAAGAAATTGAGTTAAGACTAATTATTCTTAACATATTAGGCTGCTTACCATATGCATTGCTATTATATTTGTTAAATTATAATTCAGAAAACACTGAAACATTTCAATAACCTGGCTAACACTTCCTCATTATGTGAAAAATCACAAACAGAAACAGTAGAAGACATTGCTCTGTTATCCTTAAATGACAAAATATCTTAACACATATGTATTTGAATAAATTCCACATAAGATTTAATTGGCTTTTATTATTTTTTTCAGTGAATAGAATATGTATTTCCTTGATTTAAAATGATGGAATTACAGAAGTAATAGTGACCTAGAAAACTTTATGTACACCTTTTCTGGCCTTAAGAATTTTCCTTAGGATTATACATAAACCATCTACAGAGCATTCAAGATTGATAATTAAGACAAATTAGTGAGAATATATTTTTTGCTGAAAAAAAATTTTCGAATACAAAAATATTCCTGAAGCATGGAAAAATATAAAAGTAAAATAAGCATTGAATACTATAGTCAGCTATAACATAAAAGTGTGTTTATTATGAATATGAATAACTAAAAAGTGGTACAATTGTAAAGAATTCATGTGCAAAAGAGATGCCAATTCTACCCTGGGTTGGGAAGACCCCCTGGAGGAGGAAATGGCAACCCACTTCAGTATTTGCCTGGAAAACTCCATGGGCGGAGGAGCCTGGTGGGCTGCAGTCCATGGGGTTGCAAGAGTCAGACATGACTGAGTGAGCATGAGCAGGGGTGGTTTAAAACAACAGAAATTTGTCTTTCAAGAAGTTTCAAAAGTTACAAGTATGAAATCAGGGTGCAGTCAAGGTCATGATCTCTTTGAAATCTCTGAGGGAAGAATCTTATTTCTTCCTAGCTTCTGCTGTTTGCTGGTTATTCTCATCTTTCCTTGGTTTCTGGATGTTTCAGTTCAATCTCCATCTCACATGGCCTCTCCTCTCTGTGTTTCCATGCACAAATTTTCTCTTCTTGTGAGGGGTTAGTCTTTGGATTCAAACTTATTCTACTACATTATAACCTAATCTTAATAACTTCTGGAAATTTTTTACTAAAGAAAACCCCATTCACCAGAACCTGGAGTTAGGACTCACACTTATCTTTCTTGGATCCACAATACAATGCACAGCAACAAATATGATAGATAAGAATGAGTACAATAGAGAAAAATAGTAAAAAGCACATTGTAAGAAAAACTGGGTACACAAGTAGAAGAAGAGAAGACAAAAGCAGGAAAGTGACTGATATTCCAGGAAGATATGAAAGAAAAAAAAGCCAAGATGATGATGGGAACCTTAGATTCATAAATTTCAAATATAGGAATAGAAATGCCCAAAGTATAAAAAATAAAACCAATTTTAATTTAAAACCAATAATTGAAAGACATGAGCCACTAGGAAGACAGCTGTTTGTGCCTATGTTCATACTTCGGTCCAGTTCAGTTCAGTCGCTCAGTCGTGTCCGACTCTTTGCGACCCCATGAACCACAGCACACCAGGCCTCCCTGTCCATCACCAACTCCTGGAGTTCATCCAAACCTATGTCCATCAAGTCAGTGATGCCATCCAACCATCTTATCCTCTGTCGTCCCCTTCTCCTCCTGCCCTCAATCTTTCCCAGCATCAGGGTCTTTTCAAATGAGTCAGCTCTTCCCTTCAGGTGGACAAAGTATTGGAGTTTCAGCTTCAACATCAGTCTTTCCAATGAAAACCAAGGACTGAACTCCTTTAGGATGGACTGGTTGGATCTCCTTGCAGTCCAAAGAGACTCTCAAGAGTCTTCTCTAACACCACAGGTCAAAAGCATTGATTCTTTGGCACTCAGCTTTCTTTACAGTCCAACTCTCGCATCCATACATGACTACTGGAAAAACCATAGCCTTGACTAGATGGACTTTTGTTGACAAATAATGTCTCTGTTTTTTAATATGCTGTCTAGGTTGGTCATAACTTTCCTTTCAAGGAGTAAGATTCTTTTAATTTCATGACTGCAATTACCATCTGTAGTGATTTTGGAGCCCAAAAATATAAAGTCTGACACTGTTTCCACTGTTTCCCCATCTATTTGCCATGAAGTGATGGGAACAGATGCCATGATCTTAGTTTTCTGAATGCTGAGCTTTAAGACAACTTTTTCACTCTCCTCTTTCACTTTCATCAAGAGGCTTTTTAGTTCTTCTTCACTTTCTGCCTTAAAGGTTTTGTCAACTGCATATCTGAGGTTATTGATATTTCTCCTGGCAATCTTGATTCCAGCTTGTGCTTCCTCCAGCCCAGCGTTTCTCATGATGTAATCAGCATATAAGCTAAATAAGCAGGGTGACAATATACAGCCTTGATGTACACCTTTTTCTATTTGGAACCAGTCTGTGGTTCCATGTCCAGTTCTAACTGTTGCTTCCTGACCTGCATACAGATTTCTCAAGAGGCAGGTCAGGTGGTCTGATATTCCCATCTCTTTCAGAATTGTCCACAGTTTATTGTGATCCACACAGTCAAAGGCTTTCATTCAAATTACTATTAACTGGAACCCTGGGCCCTGACCTTTTCTAATTAAAACCAAAACCAGTTGGTTCTTATTTTCTAAAATATATTTGGGTTATGAGAAATAACATCAAATATTTTTAATTGCAAATTTAATCATACCTCATAAAGACATTCAAGGGACCTTGTACAACATCATGGCTCATGGCTCACACCTTTCTTTATTCAGCTATGTTAATCCAGCTAGTCTAGTACAAAACAACTAACAAAAATTTAGTAATGTTTGCAAACAATAAATCTTTCATTCCTTCTTTCATGGAAATACAGGTATCAATACTGATCATAGAAATGTGGCAACATACAGTTACAACTTCAAATTTAAAACATAAAAGATAGTGTGGGAGCTGACTGGAATTCAATGCAGACTTTTGTGCAATTATTTCCATGAAAAATCTTCAATTTTACTATTAATGTAACATAATGAAAAATATACTGCATATCTTTAATATATTAATCGACCTGTAGCTACAGATGCCGGAGAAGGCAGTGGCACCCCACACCAGTACTCTTGCCTGGAAAATCTCATGGATGGAGGAGCCTGGAAGGCTGTAGTCCATGGGGTCGCTAAGAGACACTACTGAGTGACTTCACTTTCATTTTTCACTTTCATGCATTGGAGAAGGCAATGGCAACCCACTCCAGTGTTCTTGCCTGGAGAATCCCAGGGACAAGGGAGCCTGGTGGGCTGCCACCTATGGGGTCACACAGAGTCAGAAATGACTGAAGTGACTTAGCAACAGCAGCAGCTGCAGATGTATATATCTATCTCAGTGAAATGCAGTTTTGAAAAATTATTTCAGGCTATATTAGAATAGGAAAACACTATATCAGTATTCAAAATTAATTTTAAAATTCTGAAGATAAATGTGTTATATGTTATTATGTTTAAATATGTTATAAATATGTTAGATTTTAAATGAATTATTATAATAAACTTTTCTCATATATCAGAGCACTCATGTCAAATTAATAAAATGGCAATCTTATATCACCTAGTGAAGACAAAGTCAAATAAATGGTACCTATATAGAAATATATGTACTTATATTCAGCATACTTTACATAAATTCATGTCTATGTATGAATTCATATGCATGCATATATATACATATATGTATATATATCTGTATGCATGAGTATGCATATTTGTGAGTATTTTAACAAATATTGAACTTCTTTATGAGAATCCTATAGAGAAAGGATGGTTTGTACCTGCCTGAAGGGAGACAGAGGAAATCCATCATTGTCTACCTGGACCTAAGATTAGATGTATGGCTAAGTCAGGTGTATCAGTAGATTCACTTGGCCCCATATTTAAATTTTCATTTTAATTAGTGATAAAAATAACATTTTGATTACCACCTTTCTGGTTCTGGGATTATTATCTCAATAAACTCTTCACTTGTATAGCAAAGAAGCTGTGATTAATCCACTCTCAAGAATTTCAAAAGTGTATACACCTGCTTAACAGAAATCCAGATATACAGATTTATCTAAATCAGAAATCTCAATGTTATCTTAAAATTCTTTCCTTATCTTCAAGCTAGTGAACCTCATTATTCAGTCAACAAGTTGTATTGAATTGAACTCCAAAAGAATTAAAAAAAAAAAAAAAAACACGAAAAAAACTATCATGTTTTCTCCATCCCACTGCTATTGCTTTGTCTTTGTTTTCACCTGTTGTCAGACTATTGAAATTACTTTCCTATTTCTAGTCTTTCTCTTATCTACATAGCATATAAAATTTTAATAAAACCCCAAAGTAATTATGCCACATTCCTACTTAAAATACTCTGCTCACCCCTGACCTTAAAAGTCCAAACCTCCTGAAGATCTGTTTGAAGACCCTCAAGAGCCCTTACAGGCTTCCCAGTTGGGGCTAATTTTAAAGAACCTGCCTGCCAATGTAGGAGACTTTAAGAGATGTGCATTTGATCCCTGGGTTGGAAAGATCCCTGGAGGAGAGCATAGCAACCCACTGAAGTATTCTTGCCTGGAGAATCCCCATGGACAGAGGAGCCTGGTGGGCTATGGTCCATGGGGTTGCCAAGAATCAGGCACTACTGACCGACTTAGCAGACACGCACATGCAAGAAGTTTTCTACATTTGTGTCCCATCACTTTTCATATCACTCTACATAGGTGTCCTACCTAGAATTCTTTGAAAATAGTAGGCAAGGAATCAGCTTTCTCCATTTATTCACATAATTTCTATTCTCAGAAGTCAAGATTTGCACATGCAGTAACACCTTCTTCAGTTTTCTCTCTGGGCAGAGTGTGTGTTACCTTCCTGTTCGTATACACTCCTACTTATGGCTGAAGTTTTAGGACTTGCTATATTCTGATTATCAACTTGTATCTGTTCTCCTCCAGGTGATGCCAGGTAAATAGTTGAGGCAAAAAAAATATTCATTATTCACCTATGTACATGAGTGCTAAGTTGCTTTACTCATGTCCTACTCTTTGCAACTCTAAGGACTTTAGCCCACTAGATTCTTCTATCAATAGGATTCTCCAGGCATAAGTACTGAAGTGTGTTTCTATGCCCTCCTCCAGCCTCATTTATTTATGTAAGATTTTATTCTAGTATAAACATAACATATAAGGTGGCCAATATTATAAATGTTTTACAACTGAGAGAATGAAACCAAATTTTTATTCCAAATTTTTGGTTTAAATAAAGAAGATTCATTATTTTAAATCCAGAGAAAGCTCTTAACGGACTTTTATCTATTGAAAATTTAGCAGAAGAAAAATCATATGAAGCAGAGGGGATTACATCTCCAGAATTCCACTGACTCCCTAAATTGGGACACATCCTTACTTAGGTTGAGCAAGCACTGTGGCTATATTGCAGAAGAACGAACACCAGACATAAGAGGAGGCCCTAACTTGTGTATTGAACACATGATTACACTCATTGGATAAGGCTACACTGAACACAGTGAACATAATGGTCATAGACACTTTTGGATAAAGTTACAGATGCCTCTGATACTACATAATTGCTTTGGAGTGGGTAAGGAGAATGACTATATTTTAAATACACACACACACACACAAACACAATCAAGGGCTCTTGAATAGTTGGCCAATAATAGTCCCAGCAGTAATGTTCTAACAAAATGCACATAATCCCTTTAAATAGCATATTAAGATATTTGAAGATATAATAAAAACCATTTTTATATAAACACATTCTCCAAGAATTACACTTGCTTAAAAGAAAAGAAAAACTTTAAATTTCTGACATTTACCATCCTACTATTATCATGCCAAAATTTTCACTAAATGGCAGTTCCTGGTGTGACATGCATTGCAATAAATCATGGAGTTTTTGTTAAATGCTTCTCCAGCTCCCATATACAGATGGATAGTCACATACACAATACAAGTGCATGGGCTCACATGAAAAAAAAAAAAATCCCAATTTTTCATTCAGATTTTCTATCATCTCTCAAATTAGCATGCACTATCTCAACCTCTATCACAGCTCTTTCTTTTAAATTTTTGGGACACAAAAGACAGATAGAATATTTTCAGAGCAGAATATCTGTTTTAAAGCATACACACATTGCTCACTGGTGCTTTTCTAAGAGCTACAAGCATTGTGTTCTCATTAGAAGATAGTTTCAGTTTTCCCAAGAGCACAGTAATCTCAAGGAGGTCTCTCACTTTGTCCTTTGGCATGAAAAAAAAAAAAAAAACAAAACTGTTAATGATACCAATTAAGAAACTTGAATGTCATTTCTACATCTTTGTTCTGTTTCAGGTCAGCAAGTCCAGGGCTCAAAACAAGTCATAAGAACTCTGTTGAAGCTTGAAGACTTTTTGTAACTTTTGAAAAGGAAGGCAGGTATTTCAAAGTAACTGCAAATCTCTTATGGTATTTTCAGTAAGAGATTACATTATTTATACTCTTTTTATTTATCTTTACTTTGTCTCTATAAAACAAAAGAAGAAAACTGAATGAAATATGTCACTTTAATCATATCCAAATTTCTCCTGCCTAGTTACTATTACTTGTGAATTTAACTATATGGCATTAACTTTTCTTAAATCCTTTAAACAAATATGCAAGTTTTATACAACATTACTTAGATTACTCTTTTTAAGAATAATAAGGGAAGTCATTCTCAGTACCTTTCTTTGACCTCTCATCCCCAAGTCTTGATTCCCTCCTCCTTGGTGTTTTTACATGTGCCCATTCAGCAATAATTGGTCACCTTTATTTGGATCAGTTTAAGTACCATTCAAAACAAGTTCTGCTCAGTGAGGCAGTAGAGATCTATCTTTTTTTAAGTACTCTAGCTGACAACTCTCAACTGGAGTATGGAGGAAAAGAGATAAGGTCATTTTACAGGAGGCATTTTTTTTTTAAATTGGAACATAATTGCTTTACAATACTGTGTCCATTTCTTCTGTACAACAAAGTGAATCACCTATATACATACATGCATACCCTCCCTCTTGAGCCTCCCTCTCACACATCCCCTACCCTACCCTACCCCTTTAGGTCACCACAGAGCACCAAGCTGAGCTCCCTGTGCTATTCAGCAGCTCCCCACTAGCTATCAGTTTTACTCATGGAAGTGCATATATGAAAATCCCAATCTCCCAATTTGTCCCACCCTTTCCCCGCCTTGTGCCCACATGTTTATTCTCTACATCTGTGTCTTTATTCCTGTCCTGTAAATAGATTCATCTGTACTATTTTTCTAGATTACATACATGTGCTTTAATACATACAGTAGAACATTACTCAGCCATAAAAAGAAATGAAATTGGGTTATTTTTAGTGATGTGGATGGAGCTAGAGTCTGTTATGCAGAGTTAAGTAACTCAGAAAGAAGGAAAGAAATACAAGAGGTATTTTAATCCTGCAGAAGCTGAAACAACTGTGCCCTCTGCTAAAAAGCCATGGTTCCCTTGCATGTAAATTTAATGTTTCTTAATGAAAACTGATCACAAATATTGATAGTGTAAATGTTTACAACTAATTTGATTTATTTAATTGGGATTGCTTATTTACAAAAAATAGTATATCTTTGTGTAACATTTATACTGTTTGAAGGATATTGTAATTTTATTTTATTTTTTTATTTTCCAGAAACAATAAAGTTAAAACAGTATATTTGGAATCATCTTTCCCCACTTAATATTAGTATTATGAATTGCCCCAAGTATAATATAGCTCATAAAAACTCTTGCAAAGAGATCCTGATAGAGAGGACATCAACTTACTTTCCCAGGTTAGTTGAAATGTGGTCAGTTTTTTAAAGTAGTTTTAAAATTTGATAAATTCTATAATCAACCTTCTATAGTGTGATACACATAAGGTTATAGTCCCTATTTTATATGTGAGCAATTAAAAACTCATAACTGTTATTTGGTTTTCCATGATCACTAAGGAATAAGTAAAAAAATTTGGAACCTAATAAACTGTCAAATCCCTAATTATATTCAGAGTTCTATATATTATTTGTCTCAAAATTTGATGAAACATTTTCTGAATATTAATTCCAGCAAATAGGTTAAAGATAGTCAGATTCTTCAACATACTTCAAGAGGCCATTATATTATAACCAGGTTGAATCAAATTTCAGAGTGAGGGTTATATTCATTTTTTTTTTAACATAACTACTCAGGAGTATATTTCTATTTTCCAATTTCTTCAGCTTTTTCATCATTAAAATAATTTCCTTTTTTAAAAAAAGTAAAGCATAATCATAATAAAAACATATATTTTAAAATAAAAATTAATCTACCAAAAATGCATAAGATTCACTCTACTAGAAGTGAGCATTCTCAAAAATGTCCTTGACTATCTCTCTATAATTATATATAGAAATATACATGCATGTGTGTATAAATGCACACACACATATGTAATATATATACATGTCCTTATAATGTCATTTGCATATTTAAATATATACTTGTTTTTTCTTTTCTGTTAATAGATTTTCCCATAAAAGAACATGCAATTTTATTATATTTTCTCTAACAATAACATAGTACTTCATGACCCTTAAAACACTGTATATGGTAACTATATACCCACATATATATATATATGCATAAGTATATATAAAATGTATAATAAACATCAGATCATATAAACTATCATATCAGTAGTTTTATTTTTCATTTCTTTGAGAGTGAATATACTTCACAATGATATATGAATTCCTTGTTCATGTTCTAGGCCCAAATTTTTGTCATGTTTCTGATGCTTTAGGGTGATTAGATCATTGGCAACTTCTGCAATTTCCTTCCTGGTCCTTGACCCACATAGAAATCTCTCACTGTTCTTACCTTGCCATAGATGATCCGTGAATGACCAAGCTTCATTTAATTCTTTGTATTTTGTTATTCCCCCATTCACTCTTCTGCTTTAAGACATTTGCTCAGGCACAGAGACCCAGGAGAATGTCAGTGATCAATCAGAGCAGTCTTTCTGCCTGTCAAGTTTGATACTGTCTTTTCAATTTTACCTCTCTCATAACTTTCAAGAAATAATTTTGGAAAAATTCAGACTAGACTTGATGTCACTACTCTATTATAGTGTTTATTATATTTTATTAATTTTTTAACTGTTACTTTCGATGGCTAGAAAAATTAATGTTTGAATAACAAAGGAGATGCTTCTGCACCACTAGCATCTAAGGCAATGCCTGGCACATAATAGGCATTCAACAGATAGTTGTTTATCTGACTAAAGTTTCCATTGGATTCAGTATATCCTGAAGATTTTGTATGTGAGTGTGCTAAGTAGTCTCATCTATCTCCTCTCCGTGGACTGTAGACCGCCAACCTCTTCTGCCCATGGAATTCTTCAGGCAAGAATTTAGGAGTGGGTTGCCATGCCCTCCTCCAGGGGATCTTCCTGACGCAGTTATTAAGCCTGCATCTCTTATGTCTCCTGCACTGGCATGCAGGTTCTTTACCACTAAAGCCAACTAGGAATCTCAAAGCTTTTGCATACATGCAGACTAAATATATATATATATATATATATATATATATATATATATATATATATATAGTGTGCATGTGTGTGTGTGTGTGTGTGAAATCTAGAAAAAATGTTACAGATGAACCTATTTGCAAAGCAGAAATAGAGACACTTATGTAGAGAACAAGTGTACAGACACCAAGGCAGGGAAAAAGGGAGGTGAGATGAATTCGGGGATTGGAATTGATATATACACTCTGCTATGTATAAAATAGATAACTAATGAGAACATATTGTGCAGCATAGGGAACTCTACTCAATACTCTGTAATGACCTATATGGGGAAAGAATCTAAAAGAGTGGATATATGCACATGTGTAACTGATTCACTTTGCTGTAGAGCAGAAACAGAACACTGTAAAATTAAACTAGTAAAAATTTTTAAAATAAATAAATTTGTGTGTAAAAAAAAAAAAACAAAAAGAACAGCAGGATTGAGATTGCACTAAGTTATCTACTCAGTCAATTATTCACGTATATAATCATTCTATAAACATAAATAATCACCTGCTATAAATTTGACACTAATGGCAATATTATTAGCAAACAACAGCACTAAAGTATTGAGCAAGTGCTTTATATGTACTAATATCTTGACATGGATTTTGCGCTTATTCTTAAATCCTGTTTGGAGTAGAACAGTAAATATAGCAATTTTACAAAAGAAGGTGAAATTAAGATAGCTTAAGTATTATGTCAGTATTTCAGACCTTCTAAGAGAGCATAATCAGGAGAACTGAATTTAAGTTTTCACTGAATCTATTGTCTAAGTTTTTAACCATCAACGAAAAAGATATCTTTTTGTAGCCAATGAATATACGACAACTGGTAAAATATTTTCATTACATGATTTTCATCTTCAAAATTTTTTGTATCCCTCTGTGATTTATTTTCTATTTTTACATTTATTGAAACAATGTGATAATTCTTTCTTAAATTCCAGTAGTGTATTCAAATAATGTAATTGATTTTTGAATGTATAGTGGAAATTTCTTTAAATTTCTGATCTAAAACTCCCTGATAATTTATTAAAATTTTCATGTTACTGAATTTAAAATATTTGTTAGAATTTGTTGATGATTTTCGCATCTATATCTATAGGGTTTTTTTTGGAAATGTTTAAGTCTTAAAATTTTTTTATTAGGTATGTTATTAGGGCTATACTGTCATCCAAAGAATTTAAAAATGAAATGATGTTTGGATCCATAGCCCATAAATATAGGCCAAAGCCTGTGTGGTAAACCTAAATAGGGGAGCTGCCTACTAAAATAAAGGATTAAGTAAGATTCTGAGTGTTCAAAAAACAAAAAAATTGCAAAAATGTCCAGGATAAAATAAATATCATTCACCATGCCAAGAATAGGGAAAATCACAACAACAGGAAAAAACATATTCACAAAAAAGACACTCTCCTGACACCAACATCAAATGAATCAAAAGTTGAAACTATCTGCTGAGAATTTTAAACCAACAGTAATAAAAATGCTTCCACAGTCAACTGCATATTCTATTGAAGCAAACAAGAAATGAGAGACATCAGCAAAGAAGTAAAAACTTATACAAAAGAACCAAATGAAAATTACAGAAATGAAATATGCAATAAAAGAGAAAGAAACCTTCCTGGAAGGATTCAATAGTACAGGGGGTATAATTCAGGATACATTCATTGACCTTGAGGACATAAAAATGGAATTTACCCAATCTGAACAACAGAAAATAAAAGATTGGGGAAAAAATGAACAGAGCATTAAGGCCCTATAAAAAATAATAAGATCCAATACTCTTACAGCACATTCTTATGTGGGTCCCACTTGGAGTGGTTAATATGGAATATTGAATACATAAGTCACATAACTAACTAATTTAGCAAATAATTTTCCCAAAGCGTGCTTTTTGGAGAATTTTCCAAATCATCCATTATATGCTCCATTTTATCTGGCAGCTTCTTCCTCAGGATATTTCTTTCCTCCCACATTTCCTCCCACATAAGCAGCAAAGCGCATGATATACCTTCCACATTTGTTTGGAAATCTCATCAAATATGCAAGTTTATTATTTTCCAACCAACAACAGCACACGATTTAGCCAAGTCCCCTTTCACTTTATAGAACTGATTTCTACCACATCCAATAATATATTCCTCTTTTCCTCCTAAGGCAACCACAGAAGTAGTTTTAATATTCATATCTCTATGAAAATTCCGTTCATAATGATATATGTGTTCTTTAAGATGGCAGAGCATTCTTTGTATTCCTCTTGTGTCTTTTTAGGCCTTCATTAGAATATCTTTAATATCTGTATTTCTGTCAAAAATTCCTTCAGGGTTGTTGTTAAGTTGCTCAGTCAAGTCCACCTCTTTGTGACCACATAAACTACAGCATGCCAAGCTTCCCTTTTCTTCACTATTTCCCGGGATTTGTTCAAACTCACATCCATTGAATCAGTGATTCTATCTAAAGATTTCATTCTATGTCATCCACTTCTACTCTTGCATTCAGTCTTTCCCAGCATCAGGGTTTTTTCCAATGAGTCAGTTCTTCGCATCAGGTGGTCAAAGTATTGGAGCTTCAGCTTCAGCATCAGTGCTTCCAATGGACATTCTGGATTGATTTCCTTTAGGATTGACTGGTTTGATTTCCTTGTTGTCCAAGGGATTCTCAAGAGTCTTCTCTGGGACCACAGTTTGAAAGCATCAATTCTTTGGTGCTCAGCCATCTTTATGGTCCAGTTCTTGCATCTGTACATGACTACTGGAAAAACCATAGCTTTGACTATAGAGACTTTGGTGGCAAAGCAATGTCTCTGATTTTTAATGTGCTGTCTGGGTTTGTCATAGCTTAAAGGGCTTCCCTGGTGGCTCAGAGGTTAAAGTGTCTGCCGGCAATGCAGGAGACCCTGGTTCGGTCCCTGGGTTGGGAAGATCCCCTGGAGAAGGAAATGGCAACCCACTCCAGTATTCCTGCCTGGAGAATCCCATGGAGGAAGAAGCCTAGTAGGCTACAGTCCATGGGATCGCAAAAAGTCGGACACGACTGAGCGACTTCACTAATTTTCTACCAAGAAGCAAGTGTCTTTTAGTTTCATGGTTGCATTCATAGTCCCTCAAGGTAATCTGGGATATGTCTATTAAGAGTCTCAGAACATTTTCTAGCCTCTATCCAGTACCCCATTCCAAAGTTATGCCCACATGTTTAGGTATTTGTTACAGCAGCACCACACATTTCTGTACAAAAATCTACATTAGTTTGCTAGAGCTGCTATAACAAATAGCACAGAATAGGTGGCTTAAAGCAACAGAAATGCATTTTCTCACAATTCTAGAGGTTAGAAGCCCTAAATTAAGGTTGCTATCTTTAGGGCTTTGCTCTCTCTCATCTTTCCTTGTCTGTCCCTGGCTTCTGGGCATGGCTATCAATCCTTGGTATTGCTTAGTTTGTTGGCTCATCCCTCAAGTCTCTGCCTAGATGGTCAGAAGATATTCTCTGTGTCTGTGTCTCTGCTTTCTTTTCTTAAGGACACCAGGATTGGGCCTGCTATAATCTGTCATAATTTTACCTTAATTTAGCATTAATTGCATCAGCAAAGACCCAATTTCCAAGTATAGTTACATTCTGCAGCTCTATTTCTGAGAGCCACTGTTTAACCTAGTATACTAGGTTATAAATCATGAGGTTATAAATCATATTTGATAACTGAAACAAAAGCACTATCTTATCCTCAAATTAAAGCACTATCTTATCCTCAAAACAATACTGTTTAAAAGTGGTGACAATAAAAGGAACCAAATGGAATTAAGATAGCTACACTTCTCTCTGAGTATTAAAAGTCATAAAGAAATAACTTCTGAAACCCTTTTGGCTTGAATAAATTTTTTGTGTGGGAAGATTTTGATTATGAATTGCATTTTTAAATCAATTCTTGAATAAAGTCTTCTGGTTCCTTATTGCTTCTTGGCTTAGTTTTGCTAACCTACATTTTTCAAAGATTTTTTTCCATTTCATTTAAGTAATCAATGTTATCATAATTTTCCTTTTAGTATCTGTACGATCACTAGTGATATCATTTATTTTATTCCATATATTGATAATTTCTTATCTTTTATTTACTTCATGATTATTCTTGTTATTGGTTTAGCAAATTGATTAAAACTTGGTTTTAAAAAACAGCTTTTCCTTTGTATTTTTTTGTTTATTGTTGTGTTCAAATTCATTCATTTCTGTTTCCATCATTATTCCTATCTGCCTATTATTTTAATTCAATTTGCTCTTGTTTTTTGAGTTAACTGGGTAGGAACTTACATAATTATTTTGGACTTTTATTCTTTTTAAAATATAGAAATTTAGAGTTATAACTTGTCACCGAGTATTGCTTTATACTATATCTTGCAAATTTTTTATTTGGCATATTCCTCATTTATTTTGTAATATTTTAAAATATTCCATAAGATGTTTCCTTTGAATTGTAAGTTGCATAGATATTTGTTATCCAATTATTTATTTGGGAATTTTCTGTTTCTTGTTTTTTTTGAGTCTAATTTAATACATTTTGAGTCAGGTAAATTATAGCTGTTTGTATGCTTTAAAATTTTTTGAAACTTACTTTATGGAACAGAATTTTTTCCTATATATATATTTGTAAAACACATCTAGATTTTACAGTTTCAATCTTTGGGTGCAGTTTTCTATAAATGATGATTAGGTCAGTTTGGTTCATAGTATTGCTCTGATCTCCTGTATACATACTTTTTCATCTATTTGTTCTACTAATTAGTTACCCAGAGAGACTTTTTTTAAATTAATATTTTTTATGGAAGGATAATTGTTTTACAGAATTTTGTTTTTTTTCTGTCAAGCCTCAACTTGAATTGGCCATAAGTATACTTATATCCCCACCCTTTTGAACCTCCCTCCCACATCCCTCCTCATCCCACCCCTCTAGGTTGATACAGAGCCTCTGAGTTTCCTGAGCCATATAGCAAATTCCTGTAGGCTATCTATTTTTCATGTGGTAATTTAAGTTTCCATGTTGCTATTTCCATACATCTCATCCTCTTCTTCCCTCTCCCCATGTCCATAAGTCTATTCTGTTTCTCCATTGTTGTCCTATAAATAAATTCTTCACTACCATTTTTCTAGATTCCATATATATGCATTCAGTTCAGTTCAGCTCAGTTCAGTCACTCAGTCGTGTCCGACTCTTTGTGACCCCATGAATCACAGCACTCCAGGCTTCCCTGTCCATCACCAACTCCCAGAGTTCACTCAAACTCATGTCCATCAAGTCGGTGATGCCATCCAGCCATCTCATCCTCTGTCATCCCCTTTTCCTCCTGCCCCTAATCCCTCCCAGCATCAGGGTCTTTTCCAATGAAGAATACAATATTTTTCTTTCTCTTTCTGACTTACTTCACTCTGTATAATAGGTCCTAGGTTCATCCACCTCATTAGAACTGATTCAAATGTGTTCCTTTTTATGGCTGAGTAATATTCCATTGTGTATATGTACCACACCTTCTTTATCCATTCATTTGTAGATGGACATCTAGGTTGCTTCCATGTTCTAGCTATTGTTAATAGTGCTGAAATGAACATGTCTTTTTCAATTTTGGTTTTCTCAGGGTATATGCCTAGGAGTGGGCTTACTGGGTCATACGGTGATTTTATTCCTAGTTTTTTAAGGAATGTCCATACTGCCTTCCATAGTGGCTGTATCAGTTTACATTCCCACCAAAAGTGCAAGAATGTTCCCTTTCCTCCACACTCTCTCCAGCATTTATTGTTTGTAGACTTTTTGATGATGGCTATTCTGACAGGTGTGAGGTGACATCTCATTGTAGCTTTGGTTTGCGTTTCTCTAATAATGAGCGATGTTGAGAATCTTTTCATGTGTTTGTTAGCTACCTGTATATCTTCTTTGGAGAAATGTCTGTTTAGGTCTTTTTCCCACTTTTTGATTGGGCTGTTTGTTTTTCTGGTATTGAGTTGTATGAGCTGCTTGCATATTTTGGAAATTAATCCTTGTCAGTTGTTTCATTTGCTTTTATTTTCTCCCATTCTGAGGGCTGTCTTTTCACCTCGCTTGTAGTTTCCTTTGCTGTGCAAAAGCTTTTATGTTTAATCAGGTCCCACTTGTTTAATTTTGTTTCTATTTCCATTACTCAAGGAGGTGAGTCATAGAGGATCTTGCTTTGATCTATGTCATTGAGTGTTCTGCCTACTGCCTACGTTCTCCTCTAAGAGTTTTATCGTTTCTGGTATTATATTTGGGTCTTTAATCCATTTTGAGTTTATCTGTGTGTATGGTGTTAGGAAGTGTTCTAATTTCATTCTTTGACATGTAGCTCTCCAGTTTTCCCGGCACCATTTATTGAAGAAACTGTCTTTGCCCCATTGTATATCCTTTCCTTCTTTGTCGAAAATAAGGTATTCATAGGTGCATGGGTTTATTTCTAGGTTTTCTACCTTGTTCCATTGGTCTATATTTCTGTTTTCATGCCAGTACCATACTGTCTTGATGACTGTAGCTTTGTAGTATAATCTGAAGTCAGGAAGATTGATTCCTCCAGCTCCATTCTTTCTCAGGACTGCTTTGGCTATTTGGGGGTCTTTTGTGTTTCTATATGAATTGTGAAAATTTTTGTTCCAGTTCTGTGAAAAATGCCGTTGGTAATTTGATAGGGATCACATTGAAAATGTAGATTGCATTTGGCAGTATAGTCATTTTTACAATATTGTTCTTTCTATCTAGAAACATAGAATATCTCTCCATATGTTTATGTCATATTTGATTTCTTTCTTATTGACTTATAATTCTCTGTGTACAGATATTTTGTCTCCTTAGGTAAGTTTATTCTTAGATATTTAATTCTTTTTGTTGTAATGATTAATGAGATTGATTCTTTAATTTCTCTTTCTGATTTCTCATTGTTAGTATGTAGAAATGCAAGTGATTTCTGTGTATTGATTTTATATCCTGTAACTTTTAAAAATTCACTGATTAGCTGTAATAACTTTCTGATACTATCTTTAGGGTTTTCTAAGTACAGTATCATGTCATCTGCATACAGTGAGAGCTTTAATTAACCTTTTCTGATTTGGATTTTTTTTTTTTTTTTTTCATCTCTCATTGCTGTAGCTAGGACTTCCAGAACTATGTTGAATAACAGTGTGGAAAGTGGATACCCTGGTCTTATTCCTGATCTAAGGGAGAATGCGTCCAGTTTTTCACCATTGAGAATAATATTTGCTGTAGGCTTTTCATATATAGGTTTTACTATGTTGAGGTAGGTTCCTTCTATGCCCATTTTTTGAAGAGTTTTAATCACAAATGGGTGCTAAGTTTTATCAAAGGCTTTTTCTGCATCTATTGATATGGATCATATGGTTTTTATCTATTTGTTACTATGTTATATCACAATGATTGAGTTGCCTATATTGAAGAATCCTTGCATCCTTGAAATAAATCCAACTTGATATGTTGTATGAACTTTTTAATGTGTTACTGAATTCTTTTTGCTAAAATTGTACTGAGGATTTTTGCATCTATGTTCATGAGTGATATTGACCTGTATCTTTCTTTTTGTGTGATGTCTTTGTCTGGTTTTTGCACCAGGGTGATGGTGGCCTCATAGAATGAGTTAGTAAGTGTTCCTTCTCTGCAATTTTTTGAAAGAATTTTAGAAGGATAGACATTAGCTCTTCTCTAAATGTTTCATAGAATTCTCTTGTGAAGAAATCTGGTCTCAGGCTTTTGTTTCTTGGGAGATTTTTGATCACAAATTCTATTTCAGTGCCTATAATTTGGTTGTTCATAATTTCTATTTCTTCCTGTTTCAGTCTTGCAAGATCGAACTTTCTTTCTATTTCTTCCAGATTATCTATTTTTTTGCCACATTGTTGTTCATAATCGTCTCTTATAACCCATTGTATTTCTGCATTTTCTGTTGTAACCTCTCCCTTTTCATTTCTAATTTTGTTGGTTTTATTCTTCTCTCTTTTCTTCTGGACAAGTCTGGCAAAATGTTTGTCTTCTCTAATAACCAGCTTTTAGTTTGATTATTTTTTACTATTGTTTCTTTTATTTATTTTTCATTTATTTCTACTCGGATCTTTACGATTTATGTCATTCTTCTAATTTGGGGAGGGGGGGAGTTTGTTCTTCTTTTTCCAGTTGTTTTAGGGGTAAATTAGGTTGTCTGTTCAATGTTTTTCTTGTTTCTTGAGGTAGGATTGTATTGCTGTAAACTTCCCTCTTAGAACTGCTTATGTTGCATCCCATTGGTTTTGAGTTGCCATGTATTCATTGTCATTTGTTTCTAGAAATTTTTTGATTTCCCTTTTGATTTCTTCAGTAACCTGTTGGTTATTTAGAAACGTGTTGCTTAATCTCCATGTGTTTCTTTTTTCTTACAGTTTTTTTTTCCCCCCTTGTAAATCATATCTAGTCTTACAGTATTGTGTTTGGAGAAGATGCTTGATATAATTTCAATATTTTTAAATTTATTGAGGTTTGATTTTTGACCTAAGATGTGGTCTATCCTGAAGAATGTTCCTAATGCAGTTGAGAAGAAGGTGTATTCTTCTGCATTTGGATGGAATGTTCTGAAGATATCAATGGGATCCATATAATCTAATGTATCATTTAAGATTCATGTTTCCTTACTAATTTTCTGTTTTGATGACCTGTCCATTGCTGTGAGTGGGGTGATAAAGTCTCCTACTATTACCGTATTACTGTCAATTTCTTCTTTTGTGTCTATTAGTTTTTGTCTTATGTTTTGAGGTGCTCCTATGTTGGGTCCATAGATATTTACAACTGTTATGTCTTCCTCTTGGATTGATCCCTTGATCACTATGTAGTGTCTTTCCTTATCTCTTGTAATCTTTATTTTAAGGTCTGTTTTGTCCATCGTGAGGATTGCTACTCCAGCTTTCTTTTGCTTACCATTTGCATGGAATATATTTTTCCATCTTCTCACTCTCTGTCTATTTGTGTCTTTAGGTCTGAAGTGGGTTTCTTGTAGACAGCATATATGGGTCTATTTTTTTTTTTATCCATTCAACCAGTCTGTTTCTTTTGGTTAGAGCATTTAATCCATTTACATTTAATTATTGATATACATGTTCCTTTTTTTTTTTATCCATTCAACCAGTCTGTTTCTTTTGGTTAGAGCATTTAATCCATTTACATTTAATTATTGATATACATGTTCCTATTGCCATTTACTTAATTATTTGGGCTCGATTTTGTAGATCGTTTTTCTTCTGTTGTACTTCTTGACTATATAAATCCCTTTAACATTTGTTGTAAAGCTTGTTTTGTGGTACTGAATTATTTTAACTTGTGCTTGTCTCAAAAGCTTTTTATTTCTTCATCAATTTTGAATGAGATCCTTGCTGGGTACAGTAATCTTGGTTGTAGGTTTTTCCCTTTCAGTACTTTAAATGCATCCTACCATTCCCTTTTGGCCTGCAGAGTTTCTGCTGAAAGATAAGGTGTTAAGCATATGGGTTTCCCTTGTATGTTACTTGTTGCTTCTCCCTTGCTGCTTTTACTATTCTTTCTTTGTGCTTAGCCTTTGTTAGTTTGAATAGTATGTGTCTTGGCATGCTTCTCATTGGGTTTATTCTGTATGGGACTCTTTGTGCCTCTTGGACTTGATTGACTATTTCCTTTTCCATTTTGGGGAAATTTTCAACTATAATCCCTTCAAAAATTTTTTATGTCCTTTCTCTTCTTCTTCTGGGACCCCTGTAATTCAAATGTTGGTGTGTTTGATATTGTCTCAGAGATCTCTGAGACTATCCTCAGTATTTTTCATTATTTTTACTTTATTCTGCTCCTCAGAAGTTATTCTTACCATTTTATCTTCCAGCTCACTGATTTGTTCTGCTTCAGATATTCTGCTATTGACTCCTTCTAGAGTATTTTTAACTCCAGTAATTGTGTTGTTTGTCTCTGTATGTTTATTCTTTAATTATTCTAGGTCTTTGTTAATTGATTATTGCATTTTCTCCATTTTGTTTTCAAGATTTTTATCATCCTTACTGTCATTATTCTGAATTATTTTTCAGGTAGTTTGCCTATTTCATCTTCAATTATTTGGACTTCTGTATTTCTAATTTGTTCCTTCATTTGTGCAGTATTTCTCTGCCTTTTCATTATATTTTTTTAAACTTATTGTGTTTGAGATCGCCTTTTCTCAGGCTTCAAGGAATGTTGAATTATTTCCTTGAAGAAGGTTTAATTCTTTATTCCTTTTGGTTTCTGCCCTCCTAAAGTTGGTCCAGTGCACTCCTAAAGTTGGTCCAGTGGTTTGTGTAAGCTTCCTATAGGGTAAGATTTATGCAGAGTTTTTGTTTGCTTGTTTTTGTTTTTCCTCTGATGGGCAAGTCTGAGCGAGGTGGTAATCCTGTCTGCTGATGATTGGGTTTGTATTTTTGTTTTGTTTGTTGTTTAGTAGCACAGGATGCTACTAATGGTTGGGTGATGCTGAGTCTTGCATTCAAGTAGTTTCATTTGTGTGAGTTCTCACCATTTGATAATCCCTAAGGTTAGTTCTCTGGTAGTACAGGGTCTTTGAGTCAGTGCTCTCACTCCAAAGGCTCAAGGCTTGATCTCTGGTCAGGAACAAAGATTCCACAACTGGTTTGTTATGACATTAAGTGAGATTAAAACAGATATCCAAAAATGAGAAACAAAAGATGAACCCCAGACAAATGACAATTACAAAATCAGGCAAACAGTAATTAAAATAATGGAATATAAATATATACATATACACACATGAGCAAAGTCAAAACAACCCAACAAAGATAAAGTACAGTAGATTGACCCAGAGAACAAAGGAGATCAGAAATTATACTTACCAGTTAAGAACAAAACTAGCTAAAGCATAAACTCTAAAACAAAACTAAAGCAAGCTGCCAGGTGGGGAATAAAACAATGAAAACAAAGCTAAGAAATATTTTGAGCAGAAAGGAAAGAAAGAATAGATATGCAAAGTTAAATAGAGGTAGATGAAGATTTATATACATTAAAGATTACCTGCGAGGGGAAAAGAACAGTAGGGAAGACAAACAAAGGAATAAATATAGAAAAAATATAATAGGTTTACAAAAATAAAAGTTAAACTTTTTTTTTTTTTAATGGAAGAAAAAAGAAAAAATAAAAAAGGAAAACTTTACAGAACTGCCAAAGCCCAAGGTAGAGGCAGAGGTTTATAACAATAATAAAAAAGGTGACTAAGGTAAAAAGTAATAATAATAATAATAATAAGCTTAAAATCTTAATTGGATTTCATAGTGCCAATAAAATTACCAGCTCCAACGAGGGGGGAGGGGGAGGAAAAAGAGAAAAAATTATCCAAAAGATTCTACAGAACAAGTCAAAGAATAAGAATAATAAATGTTTTTCTTGAGTCACTGCTGTCACAGTCTTTTCCCTCCCTGGGAGTCACAGCCCACCTTGCCTCCCTAGGATGCCCTCCAACACTCTGCTGATCTCTGGACCTGCTGTGGGGGTAACTCAGATTCTAATCTGGTCCTACTCCTGTGTGTTCTTGCCTCCAGTGTCCACAGCTGTCAGAACTGGTGTGTTTTCTTTTATGGGAGCTCTCAATGACCTTTTATATATTTCATAGACATAGAGTCTGCCTAGCTGATCATGTGTATTTAATCTGCATCTTATACAGCTGGTGGGAAGGTTTTGGATCTTCTTCCTTAGCCACACTGCCCTTGGGTTTCAAATGTGGTTTTTATTTCCACCTCTGCATGTGGGTCATCCACTGCAGTTCGCTCCTGAGGCTGCCCTGGTAGACTTGGGTTTATCCCTGTGAGGGCCAGGTGTGGACGTGGTGCAGCTGCCTGGGTCGCAGGGGTTCTGGCAGCACCAGGTACTCAGGGGAATTGGTAGCTAGGGCAGCAGGACAACATATAGTGCTCTAGAAGGGCATGGCAACCAGTATCAGCCAATACACTCCAGTGTTCTTGCCTGGAGAACTCCCCCTACCTGATAAAGAAGCCTGACAGGCCACAGTCTACAATGTATCAAAGAGTCAGACACAACCGAAGTGACCCTGTGTGCATAGATGCAAGACATTTTTGCCTGTGGCAGCTCTACCACAGTGGGAGTTGAGTGTGAAGGTAGCGCAGCTGCTTGCCTTGTGGGGACCCTGGCAGCAACAAGTATGAAGGGACACAGACTGCCTCTGCTGCAGGAGTTATGGCCCTGTCAGAGCCTTTTTTGGGCCCTCTTGAGCTGGTAACCAGAAGGCTTCTTTGGCCAGTCTTTCTCTGTGGCTCTGCCCATTCAGGGACTTAGAGGGTTTCCTGTACAGGCGCTCTGTAGTTCGGGGCATCAGTCACTTAAAGGAGCACCCTGGATGGGGTCCTACTCTGTAGTTCAGTGTGTCAGGCATTTGATGGGCCAGCCTCTCTGTTGTTCAGCTGTGGATGCTGGCATGTGGGGAGAGTGGCTATGGTGGTGGCTCCACCCCCTACACATGACTCAGCAGTATCACCTTGCTCCCATGGCTACCTGGCTTTCCTCCATAGGCATTCCTCCCAGCAATCTCCACCCTCACATCCCCTCAATCTGTCTCTCCTCATTCAATAGCAGCCCTCACCCTGGGATTGCTTCACAATCCCTAAATTCCAGCTCTCAGCCACTGCGCCTTCCAGAGGACCTGCATTCCTGTCTGAGATATGTATGGTTGAGGCAAGGACTGTCTGATTCTCATTCCATTTAGGATGCCAAAGATCAGCTGTTTCACTCTCAGCCTTAAATGTTTCTCTTCTGACTCAGACAATTGCCTCAATATAGGGATTGTACCCCCTGCTTCATTTCCCCTGCCCGCAGAGGGCAGGTCCAGTCCTAATAACACTCCTGTTTTCCCTCTAGTTCCTCTGTCCTACTGAATTTTGTGTACATATCTATGTTCTTTCCCTCTGGTCAAGTACTCCTGTTTGCTCTCAGCTGGTGTTCTGCATGCACTTCTATGTCTGAAGGTTTATTCCTGATGTATCCATGAAGAGAGATGTACTCCATGTCCACTTACTCCTCTGCCATCTTATTCTCTAGACTTTTTTTTTTTAAGAGAGAAGAATGTTAAAATTGCAAATTAATTTTAAGAATTTGCCAATTAAAAAAAAATCTGTTAGCTTTTTTTTTTTTTTAATTCATTCTATTCTGAAATTATGTCGTTAGGTACATGCACATTTGGAACTGTTGAACTTCTGATGAATTGCCCCTTTAGCATTGCAAAAGGTCACTCCATATTCTATTCATTCTGTTTTGTAGCCTTTGCTGTCTGATAATCGTTATAGAGCTTTCTATGCTTACTGTCTGATGTTGTAGCTTTTTACTTTCATCCTAACTGCATTTTTAATTTTAATGTATATCTTTCGGGCATTGTCCTCACTCCCAAATCAAAGCCTTTCTATGAGCTCTGGCTTCAGCCCTTAGGGATTATGAAATTTCTAATGAACTCTCTCCCTTCAGGTTGACTGAATCTTTGGAGCTCCCTCAGCACTGGTTTGACCTCTCTTTTTCCTGCTCCTCTGTTCTCAACTTGCTAACAACTTGTTGTAGGTTTCTGCCATCTTGTTCTGCTCATTCTCAGCCAAGCATTCATCAGTTGTTTACAGGATGCCCTCTGATAGATTTTTATCTCCTCATTCCTCAACTCTCTGAAGCTACTCTCTAGAGCCTGCAGTCTAGGTGCCTGGTCTCCACTCTGATTTCTGCCTCTGGGGTTCAGTAGCATCACTGTGCTCTAAGACTCTAATCTATTGTGCTCATGAAATCTCCACCAGCCAAGGAATTAGGCACCATGGTGATTTGAGGTTCACTTCCTGAGCTTCTCTTTCCTCAATGATCAGTTTGTTTTGTTTTGTTTTTTTAATTATTTTTAATTGAAGATAATTGCTTTATAGTATCGTATGGGTTTCTGCCAAACATCAAAATGAATCAGCCTTAGGTATACATATTTCCCCTCTCTCTTGAATCTCCCTCTCACCTCCCTCTCCATCCCACTGCTCTAGGTTGTTACAGAGGCCCAGTTTGAGTTTCCTGAGTCATACAGCAAATTTCCATTGGCTATCTGTTTTACATATGGTAAGCATGTTTCTAGGTTACTCTCTCCATGCACTTTGATCTGATTTTTCTTCATTTTTCTTTGACTGAAGACAGTTCTCTCATATATTCTGTTGAACTTTAATGCTAATTACTTGAGATGACAAGCCCAGTACCAGTTATTCTGTAGTAATCAGAAGCAGCAGTCCCTGAATTTTGTTGTTTCATTTCATCTTCCCAATCTTACTTTGCTTGTGGAAAACTAGCTTTGACTTGATAGCTTTAAAAGTTCTGCGACATCTTATATCCTCCAGGGGGAGCCAGAACTGCAGGTATATTGAACTTGGATCTCTGAGGTTCTGCAGATCAGGAAGAAATTTCAGAGGAAAATCTTACTAAGAAATTCACTGAATATTTAAATCATAATAGATGTAAATATTCCTTCACAGCCAACATATCAAGATCACATCTATGAGGATGATCTGTAGTTTCAGAAGGCATTGAAGGCCTCAGAAGAAATTTTGAATCTTTGAAGATAAATGATGGCAAATTCAATATTTGATAGGCTCTTGCAGTCAAACTTCAGCAATAATTTTAATTGTTTCATTCTAGTGATTGCTGAAATAAAAGGATATGCAAGTTGTGAATATGATGAGTGTACATATTTCAAACTCTTTTTAGTATAGTGGTGAGTATTCCTGCCTGTCACTCAAGAGACCCAGGTTCGATTCCCCAGTGGGGAGGCAACACCCTTTCGGGGTTTCCCTGTTAGCTCAGTTGGTAAAGAATCCATCTGCAGTATGGAGACCTGGGTTGATCCCTGAGTTGGGAAGATCCCCTGGAGAAGGGAACAACTACCCACTCCAATATTCAGTCCTGGAGAATTCCATGGACTGTATAGTCCATGGGGTCACGAAGAGTCATACACAATTGAGTGATTTTCATTTACATATATTTCAAATAGGGCTTTCCAGATAACTCAATGATAAAGAATCTGTCTGACAATAAAGGAGACATGGATTCTATCTCTGGGTCATGAAGATCCCCTGGAGAAGGAAATGACAACCCACTTCAGTATTTTTTCCAGGAAATCTCAGGGACAGAAAAGCCTGGCAGGGTACATTCTATAGAGTCACAAAGAGTCAGACATGATTTAGCAACTAAACAACAAAAAATATATTTCACACAGCAATTTTTCTTTAAGCTAAGAGTATTTGGGGTTAAGAGTTTGCTTTTCAATGCAGGGATTATGGGTTTGGTCCCTGGTCAGGGAGCTAAGATTCCCCATAGCTTGTGGCCAAAAAACCAAAACATTAAACAGAAACGATATTGTAACAAATTCAAAACTAGCCAGTCCAGGTTTGCTGCATGATACTGGATGCTTGGGCCTGGTGCACTGAGATGACCCAGAGGGAGGGTATGAGGAGGGAGGAGGGAGGGCGGTTCAGGATGGGGAACACGTGTATACTTGTGGCAGATTCATGTTGAGGTATGGCAAAACCAATACAATATTGTAGAGTAATTAACTTCCAATTAAAATAAATAAATTCATATTTAAAAAAATCTTAAAAGAAGAATCAGTTCAGTTCAGTTCAGTTCAGTCTCTCAGTCATGTCCAACTCTTTGAGACCCCATG
The DNA here is from genome assembly GCF_023091745.1 of Budorcas taxicolor. Taxonomy (NCBI): domain Eukaryota; kingdom Metazoa; phylum Chordata; class Mammalia; order Artiodactyla; family Bovidae; genus Budorcas; species Budorcas taxicolor. The sequence continues at coordinate 79,486,741 of NC_068910.1, forward strand.
AATCGCAGGACCCCAGGCCTCCCTGTCCATCACCAACTCCTGGAGTTCACTAAAACTCATGTTCACCAAGTCAGTGATGCCATCCAGCCATCTCATCCTCTGTCATCCCTTCTCTTCCTGTCCCCAGTCCCTCCCAGCATCAGAGTCTTTTCCAATGAGTCAACTCTTTGCAAGAGGTGGCCAAAGTATTGGAGTTTCAGCTTTAGCATCGGTCCTTCCAATGAACACCCAGGATTGATCTCCTTTATTTATTTTTTAATATAAATTTATTTATTTTAATTAGAGGTCAGTTACTTTACAATATTGTATTGGTCTTGCCATACATCAACATGAATCCACCACAGGTATACATGTGTTCCCCATCCTGAACCTCCCTCCCACCTCCCTCCCCGTACCATCCCTCTGGGTCACCCCAGTGCACCAGCCCCAAATGGACTGGTTGGATCTCTTTGCAGTTTAAGGGACTCTCAAGAGTCTTCTCCAACACCACAGTTCAAAAGCATCAATTCTTCAGCGCTCAGCTTTCTTCACAGTCCAACTCTTGCATCCATACATGACCACTGGAAAAACCATAGCCTTGACTAGATGGACCTTTATTGGCAAAGTAATGTCTCTGTTTTTCAATATGCTATCTAGGTTGGTTATAACTTTCCTTCCAAGGAGTAAGTGTCTTTTAATTTCATGGCTGCAATCACCATCTGCAGTGATTTTGGAGCCTAAAAAAATAAAGTCTCTCACTGATTCCACTGTTTCCCCATCTATTTCCCATGAAGTGATGGGACCAGATGCCATGATCTTCGTTTTCTGAATGTTGAGCTTTAAGCCAACTTTTTCACTCTCCTCTTTCACTTTCATCAAGAGGTTTTTAATTCCTCTTCACTTTCTTCCATAAGGGTGGTGTCATCTGAATATCTGAGGTTATTGATATTTCTCCTGGCAATCTTGATTCCAGCTTGTGCTTCTTCCAGGCCTGACTCATAATTCTTTGGAAGTGTAATCTATTTACATTGAATAAATTTAACTCCAATTTTTAAACGGTTGAAGCTACTTTTCATATTTTCTTTTTGACATTGCCTTTCCCATTGATTTATATATTTATTTTGTTTGTTTTTCAGTTAACTTGTGTGTTCTTATCACTGTCAAACTGTGGGTTTAGTAATCTATTCATGCAAGTTGAATTTGATCTTGAGCAAAAGTCAAGATACACATGATTCAAATCTGAGTAAATCATAAGAAATTTATGATAAAAATGAAACTAAATCAGTCATTTCCTAACCAGTCTCAACTATGCTAATTTCATCTCTTTTCGATCTGCCCACACTATGTTTTCTATGTGATATTTCTGAACATAATCCTATTTAAGTCATTCCATGCATTAAACCAGTCAGTTGCTGACCACAGCATAAAAGTCAATGTTGAAGAAATTAAGGAGGCATAGGGGAGCACCTCCTTATCCATTCACTTAATCTCTAGCCCTCTCTTCTCTGCACACCCTATGTCCCAGGCATTCTATGAAATACATTAAATCCCCTCTTCCCCAAGGATCTGTTTGTTCATAACTTCATGTTTTTATTCATAGTATACCTCAGCCTAAAATTCCACCTCTGACCACATTCATCCGTAAAGTGCCTGTCATGGTCTGAAAGTTTGTGTCCTTTAAACTTTGTATGTTCCAATCTTAATCCCCAAGGTAATGGTATTAAGAAGCACTGTCTCTGGGATGGGATTAAGTTATAAGAGCAGAGCCCTAACAATTAGGAGTAATGCTCATAAAAAAGACCCCAGAGAGTTCCCTTGTTCCTTCTATGAACCAGAGGATGGTCCTGACCAGAACCTTATCATGCTGGCATTCTAATCTTGGACTTCTGGTATCCAGAACTGAGGAGAATAAATTTCTGCTGTTTATAAGCCACCAGACTGGGGTATTTTGTTATAATCATCCAAACAGATTAAATCAGTGCATTACTTTAAAATATTTCTGTATTACTTTAAAAAAAAATGCCTTTTATTTTTGTTTATTGACACCATTTTCTCCCTCAAGGAGTCTATCACTCTCTGTTATAAACTGTATTCTCTAAACATCACTACTATAGTAAGGTGTTGTATTTATTTGTGTAATTTATGCCCATATTTCTTATACAGTTTATGGTTCTGGCATTCTTACAGACCCAATTCCACATTATACTAAAATTCTCACAAGTCTAAAACTCAATTTTATGTATTGATTTTTTGTCCCTAACACCTTGCAAAATTACCTGAAACAAAACAGATGGCCTGAAGCTAATAAAAAAAAAGAAAGAAAGAAAACATGGAAAGAGCCCTATATAAACAAATATATAAACAAATTTATATTGATGTCAATACAGGACACAACTCTTTTTTAGTATACTAGAAGTGAATCAATACTTCAGCAAAATATATCTCTTAACTGATATTTTGTCCTTGGTCGTAAGAAGAAATACAAAAGAAAAATAGATATATGATGAAAAACCAGTTTTAATAGCCCTGGAGGAAAATATCCTCCCCATGTCAATAATCCAGCAGAGAGATGGCTCAGCTGGACTAAGCATTCTGCCAAAAAATAAGACCTTTGTCAGATATGCTCTGAAAAACTCTTCTCACAATCCTTGGTGTATAGACATTGTCCTTGCTATGCACATTCTATATATAACCTGGACCTGGGTATTCCTTGCTATATTTCTTTTTTAAATTTTTTAATAAGAAGATAATTGCTTTACAATGTTGTGTTGGTTTCTGCCATACAAAAATGTGAATCAGCCGTAGTTATATATATAGCCCTTCCCCCATCCTATCCCACCCCTTTTGGCCATCACAGAGCCTCAGGCTGCACTCCTTGATTTAAATACCAGCTTCTCACTAGCAACCTATTTTACACATGATAGTATATATATGTCAATTCTGCTTTATATAGTTCTTGTTTTGTAGGAAAACAATGTGCTGCTTAATGCCTCTGCGGTACACTATATAAACCACCTAGGCTGTAGAATGAGAATTTGGTGGAGACTATTCACTTTGGTACATCTCTGCCAGTCCATTTCCCCAGTGAACCTTGGGTCGCACCTGCACCATAGACCTAGTTGTCTTGGTACATGACATCTCCTTGCACAAAACCACACAACCAAATTTGTATATTTTAAAGACGTTACTTTCCATTTAATATATATGAACATGTATGAAATAAATTAGTCAGTTGCCCATATTTATATGCTTGCGAATCTTTGGGTCAAATGGGAAGCTCATTCATGTTTGGAATAATATTTATGGCAGATGATTAGCTTTAACATATCACGCATCATTAAGTTAACTGATGAAAATAGTATATGCATTTCCATGCATATATACTATTTTAATTTGACTAATGTATGAAAATTACACAGCACATTATTCAGACACATGACCTGACAGTGTGTGATTAGTTAACAAGTGTTATGTATCAATGATGAGCCTTGGTATTCATGTTCTGGGAAATGTCCAACAGTTGTATCAGTGGTGAGTTCTGTATGATGCTGTACAGCATGGTGATGACAAAGTCAAATATTGAAATGATTCTTTGCGGCTATTCAGAGAGAAGAATTAACTCTGACAGCAACTCTCTGTAGTATACATGCAATCTTCACTGATAAAATATTTCTTGACCTTGGCAACCCTTTAGTTATTCCAGGTTTTCTGGAGTCATATATTTCAATTGCTAGAATCAATAACCTAAAACTGCCTCTACTATACAGGGAAATTATGTCATGTTGGAGTTGAGATAAACATATTTCTTCAGAGGTATCCCAGGACCAGCATGCACTTGGAATAGTCCTTGGTAGAGAATAACCTTGGGACAATTTAATGCATGCTCAAATAATGCTGTTTTTATGACATCCAAGAAGAATCCCAATAAATTTTGGACAAATTCCAGTTATAAAAACTCTCATAATCCAGTGTCAATTTTCATTGCTTTTATTGTACACTTGGATTGATTTGGAAATACCCAAAGAGTAAATATTTATATTATTAATTAATCATTATTATTGATATATTCAACATTAATTGATCATACTTAGTATATTTACTTCAACACAATTCATTATATTAACACTATGTAAAATATTACATGGAATGCAAAATTCCATTTGTTTTAAGGAACAAACAATAAATAGATTCAGGAGGATAGACCTTGTTATTTAGTTCTTGAGAAATAGCCTCAATCCACCTTCAAATCTAAAACATCTATGACCTTCTTTTACACATTCAGGTTGAAACAAGCAACTGACATTTTTCTTTAAGCAATTCTTGTCCATAAAGCTTTTGGAAACCAAAGCAACATCTTTACTGCTTCTTCAGTTTTTTTTGTTTGTTTGTTTTGTTTCCATTCTCTCTTTTGAAAATATCAGTAAACATATAATGTAGGCATCTAGATCTATAATGAGAACTTTTATAATTATTGATGGGATATTCTATATGATATCATGAAATCATAAAATGCTAAGGGTGAGTAGCATCAAAAGAAAATAAGTTTGTTAGCAATAGATTTTCATTTTCAATAGAGTCTCAATTTTCTTCACCTTTTAGTTTCTCTTAGAGTTTTTAAATCTCCATTATGTTCAATTGGAACAAAGAATAATTATGCCAGGAGAGATAAGGTAATCTCACCCAGCTTACTAGAAAGAAAGGCCCGCACAACGGCATAACACTTACCACTGGATTTACTATCAGTCAGCAGTTGCTCACAGAAATGAAAATGTTCCCTGAATTCATGTTGTGCCTGTTTTCCTCTACTCCCAGGTGCCTTTCCTCCTCGGGGGATAATAGGGATAAGAATCTTTCTCGCATATAACTAATGTTTAGAGCGCACAAGGTAATGTGTCTTTTGCACCTCTTCAGAAACTCATTTATCTCCTCTGAAGCATACTTCCATTATTTTGTTTTAAAGAGCAAGGTTTGTGCACACGTAATCCATTCAGTTATCAAGGTCAGATGCAATTGTTTCTGTCTTCCAGGTGCCTGCTTTTCCCACATGATGAGTGGCTTATAAATGCTGCTCTCTGTGATTTCTGGCTTTGCTACCTGTCCACTGAGACATAATCATTATTCATTCAAATACATACTACATGCATTACAAAAATCCAGCAAAAATTATTCTTATTGACAATATACCAATTAGATAAGCTAGAATGAAACTCATTGAAGAAACAGGGCAGAACTGGTGAATTTTATAAAGTCTGCAGGCTTTTGCTGCTGCGTTTTGTTCAGAACTCGTGTTTTAGTCTTTTGAATGCGTGATATGCCCTATCTCTCTCTCACCATTTTGTCTATTCCCTTTTCATTGATGTACCTGTGGATTAGAAAGTGGATTAAAAGCAGAATTGCTTAAATATACTGTGTTAACAATAATACAAATACTTCATCTGCTATTATTATAATAGAATATTATAATACTACTGGCTTTGTGGTAAAGAACCCACATGCTAATGCAGGAGACATAAGAGATGCAAGAGATTTGGGTTCCATCCCTAGGTCAGGAAGATCCGTTGGAGAAGGGCATGGCAACCCACCCCAGTACTCTTGCCTGGAGAATCCCATGGACAGAGGAGCTTGGTGAGTTATAGCCCATGGGGTCAGGACTGAAGCAACTTAGTATTTATAATGCTTCAATTATAATAGTACTGTTACTACTAGCAAAAATACTTAGTATTCTTACCTCCGGAGAAGGCAATGGGACCCCACTCCAGTACTCTTGCCTGGAAAATCACATGGATAGAGGAGCCTGGTAGGCTGTAGTCCATGGAGTTGCAGAGTCAGACACGAGTGAGCAACTTCATTTTCACTTTTCACTTTCATGCACTGGAGAAGGAAATGGCAGCCCACTCCAGTGTTCTTGCCTGGAGATGGGCTGCCGTCTATGGGGTCGCAGAGTCGGACACGACTGAAGCGACTTAACACGCAAGCAAGCAATTCTTACCTCCAACTCACAGAAGAGAAAAACAAGATTGCAATATTTACCCAAGGTCACAGTGTGGGAAAGAAGCAGAGATCAGATTTGACTCATTCCTTTGTAACTCAGAAAGCTTCAAAGAGGCTTCCCCCTAGAAACCACTCACACTGACCAGAATTCCAGAGCGGAGAGGAATGTATTCTTTGCCTTACATACTGAGGTTTGTCATGGCTCTTTTTTGTACTCCCAACATGCATATAACTTATGAATTACAATGTCTAGGAGAGCACATGCTTCATGGTGGGTTCTAAATGCACATTTGTTGAATGGATTCATCAAAGGCATCAACATGCCAAGTTCCTCTTGAACATATTCATGGAACATGTAGAGACAGGAGATTGTCACACAATTGATTGTTGACTGAGGTTGCTTGGCTAACTGAATGTTGGTAATCTCCAAAATATATACAGGTTGTGTTCAAAAGAGAAGAGAATGAAAGATAGTAAAACATCTTGTAAATACATTGTTTTTGCATTTCATGTTTTCCCATAGATGTGTTCTAAATTGTAGTTAAATTATCAGGCTAGAAAAGAAGATAGCTTTAAACAAGAAGTACATATTATGATATACACATTACTCTTCCAACTCAGATATGTGTCTAGATTAATGTCTATTTGTTGTGAGGGTTTTATGTGTATGTGTATATGTCAGAACATTTTACATTTTCTTTAAGATAAGTCTCTATTCTAAAACAAATATTACCATGTATTTCAATGTTTGGTCTCCAATTCAGTTGTATAAAGGGGATGGGAGAGAGGTCCTTAGTGTAACTGGATTTACTGTGAGTATCAATTAAGATTCAGAATACTCCTACTACCTAGGATTATTCATAGAAAGCTAGCATTATTTCAGTGCAAATGTCACCAGGATGCACTGTTGCCTGAAGGATGAATAATATAATAATCTGTTTGCTTATATATCAGAGAATTTGAATTGCTTGCAGGAGAATTCCCGTACTTGTATTTAGCAATGCTGACTTGATTATAATCAACTCTTTAACCAAATACTATTACAACATATGCCCCGCCATGGTTAACAGCATTTTGCCAAATGTTTCATTACAATTCTTTTCTATATATATATATAGAAATATGTATATATATATATATATATATATATATATATATATTTGTTTACCTATTTATTGTCTGTGCTAGGTCTTCGTTGCTGTTGCTGTACGGGCTTTACTCCAGTTGCAGTGAGCAAGGGCTACCCTCTAGGTGTGGCGCATGGGCTTCTCATTGCCCTGGCTTCTCATGTTGCAGAGCCCAGGCTTTAGGGCACAGGCTCAATTGTCGTGGCTCACCATCTTAGTTGCTTCCTGGCATGTGGGATCTTCTGGAATTAGGAATCAAATATGCATCTCCTGCATTGGCAGGTGGATTCTGCAACCAGGGGAACTGTTCCATCACAATCCATTGTACAGGAAAAGGTAAGTAATTATAACCACACTAAAGAACTTTTTCAGCATATATGACAACATGAATACATGTAGTATAGTTACCATTCTGACAAAATTTTGATCATATGATGCTGTTCTCCATGCCTTGTGTTATTTAGAATGCCAGACCTTTTTTAGTAAAGCCACCAATTTCTACTAATGGCCCTGTCACATTCGTATGCTTCTGTCAAATCAGTCATAATATGACTTTGTTTTAAATAGTCTTTTTTCCTCAAAGCAATTTAAATTGTCAGAGAATCACACAGAGCTTAGGTAAAATTTGAAAAGAGCCACAAATGGGAATATGAAGGGCCATAAATCATTTGGCTTTCAGTTGACTAAAACTATTAAAGATTATATATATATATATAAACAATATAAAGATTATATATATTTATATATATATATATATATATATATATATATATATAAACAATCTTCTTCTGTTCTAGAAATAGCTCCACAACCAACACCCCCAACCTGAGAGATATTATTCTAGTGTTTTGACTGACAAGGAGTCATAAACTTTCACCGAATTGTTGCAAATGTGTAACCAAGTACCATTCCCATAATTGCCCTATCTTGCTTTGTCAGGAATGCTTGAGGCAAAGGAACAATAGACAGCTAGGTACACCAACAGGAGTTATGATCTGAAAAGAAAGTTAAAAATTACAGATATAACATCTCTGTTCTTTCTTGTTCTTGCAATGTTTCAGAAATCATTACCAAAATGACTGACAGAATTTTATCAGACATAAAACAGTTCTTCAGGATTACCTAAATGAAGTATAAATCTGTATGGATATCTGCAACTAGCTGTTATCTTATGTTTGTAAATTGTTGCATTTTCAAAAACTCTTTAGTATGCTAACAATTTACTCTCTGACAATATAAAAGTATCTAGATCAGAATCAATCATGTTCTTAATCTGAGTTTCATCCTGTTTCATCTGTACTCTTAAACATCTAAGTATTATTTAAATTGTAGCTTTTTTGTTAACCCATCTAAAAAGTTTTCTAACTCAATTTGGCTATAAATTCTGCTACAGAGTTTCATTTTGTTTTGTTTCCTTCAATGACTTTGTGATCAAGGTTGAATTCTTGCAAAGTCTTTGTAAAGAGCCTATGGCCTTTATTATTTCATTTCTTGGTTGCTCAATATTAATTCTTTGTTGTTAGGTAGCAGCTTGTTTGTTGCCTGAAAATTATTAATTCTAACTTTCAACTGAAACTATTTTTTTCTACAAAATCAGCTTAATGCCCTTCTGTTCTAATATATGAGAAAATTATAGTAGCTTCTATGTTTCTTTTTTCCATCTCCTTTCCACTGATATCTTACAATGACTACTTCTCTAAAAGTCTGAAAGTTTACTACATGGTTTTCAATAAAGAAGTATGATTATTGTTGTGTAATATTGCTTCCTTATACCTAGGAATGTTTAAAATATATTTAGATGTGTATTGTTCACATTGGTTATACTTGGAAATATCTAAGTTAAGTTTTACACTAGGTGTGTTGATGTGTATATTTTTAATAAAAATACAAAGCTGGCTTAGTTTGAAAAATACTAGCAAGGGAATTCTTAGAATGTCATTTAGCCTAACAAGCTGATACAGCACAAAGTCATCCCTACATGATACCACACCTTTTTTCTTTCTCTGTAACACTGTAGCTTTTTCAGAGAACTGTCCTCATGTGTCCCTGACCCCCCCCTCCACAGCTATTAGAGTAAGCTTGTTCCCTTGTCTTCAAACCTTTTTCTTTCTCCTTGTGATGTTAGGCTGAAGACAAAATAAAACACATTTATTTAAAGTCATTTATACAGCAACCAAGATGTCCTTCAATAGGTGAATGGATAAATAAACTGTGCTACATCCAGACAATGGAATATTAGTTGGTGCTAAAAAGAAATGAGCTATGAAGCCATGAAAAGTCATAGAAGAACTTTAAATGCATATTACTAAGTGAAATAAAGCAATCTCGAAAGGGTACATACTATAGGCTCCCAAATACATGACATTCTCCAGAAGATAAAAATATGGAGATAATAAAAATGTCAGTGGTTGCCAGGGGCTGGAGTGGGGGGGTGGGGGGGCAGGTACAAATAAATAGTAGGCACACAGAGGATTTTTAGGGTAGCAAAGTTACTCTGTGATACTATAATGATGGTTACATGCTATAATATATTTATCCAAATCCATAGAATGTACACCATGAAAAGTGAATCCTAAAGTAAACTATGGACTTTGGGTATAATGATGTGTCAATGTAGATGGACTTTGGGTATAATGATGTGTCAATGTAGATTCATTAGTTACAACAAATGGATCACTCTTATGGAGAGGGTATTGACAATGGGAGAAGCTGACCATGTGTGGAGGCAGAGGTTATATGGAGAAAAATTTGCACCTTCATTCCAGGTTTTCTGTAAACCTAAAACTGCTTTAAAAAATTAAATCCTTTAAACAATAACAACAACACATATCACATCAACTAAGTCATTTATATCAGAGGTTCTCAAAGTATAATCCCAGACTAGCAGGTTGAAAATCACCTGGGAACTTTCTAGAGAAGTAAATTCTCAGGCATCTCTCCAGGCTTACTGGAGTAATTTCTGGAAATTCTGAGAAGTGAGAACCAGTAATCGCTGTTTAAGAATGCTTTCTGGGCATTCTGCTGCATGCTGAAATCTGAGTAACACACTACTTTCCATGATGGAATTCTACCTGGACCTACTTGAAAGTCTGATTTCCAAATAGTTCACTTTGTATGCTCCTGATATTGTATCCAGTGCTATGGATCTTACTTTTTAAGGAAAAGAAATATTACCGAGTTTAAAAAAATAATAATCTTGCATATAGTCTTTGAATTGCACTTTCTTCACTTGCCAGAAAATTGAGTATTAACTCCCAGTATCCTCTCTCAAGTTCATTTAAATTTCATTGTATCAGGTTCATATTTCAAAATGTGTGGGGCGATGATGGGAGCCTGTCTAGTTTTACTGTAGATGAAGTTTTCATCTCTATTTTATTGTGATTTATATCGCTTTTAATGTCTGTCAAACAATTTTGGAAATATGTACCAACTCTCCATCTTTCTTGGAAATCTTTCAGTGCACTGCATATTTATTAGATAGTAACACCTAATGGGATGTAACTTCTTTGCTTTAAAATATAAACTTCCTGGCAGTGTCGTGGTTTCAGGTACACCTGAGAGCTATTTCAGTGCATCATTATCTCCACTGAAATGGAAAAGTGATCTAGGGGTTATTTCTCTCTAACAGCAGAGAAGTATACCAATCAGGCTGGAAAGTAAAGTAGGTTGTCCCCAAGAACCGACCAACAGTAAATTGGCATTTCAGAAAAAGGCATAGCCCCACAGCATACTGGAGACCCTGAAGAACCATATATTTTTGCTATCTTGCTAAGAATTCAGGTCACATTTTAGATTTTCTGAGATACTCTTAATAAGGTAATGTGTGTTAAGGAGAAGCTGGCAAAAGAATCTGTTGATAATTAGGTGAGATAAAAGCAAGTCCACACAAAACACTCAGCATGCAAAACGTAAAGGGATAGCTAGCCTCAGTGTTGCAGTTTAGGAAAAATATAAGCCATGGTGGTCAGCAGCCAGCAACCCTCTTTCTTTTCTCACTTTTTTTCATCCTTTCCTAACAAGTTGTGCACTTGGATTCAGTTTCACTATTCTTTGTTTGATTTTGTAAGAGTAGAGTTGATTTACAATGCTGTGTTAGTTTCAGGTGTGCAGCAAAGTGATTCAGTTTTAGAAATATCCATTCTTTTAAAAATTCTTTTCTTATATAGGTTATCACAGAATATTGAGTACCCTGTACTATATCGTAGGTCCCTGTTGTTTATCTATCTTACATATAGTAGTCTGTTTATGTTCACACCAAGCTCTTGATTTATCCCTGCCCCCTATTGTCCTGTGCTTCCCTGGTGGCTCAGAAGGTAAAGCATCTGCCTGCAGAGTGGGAGACCTGGGTACAATCCCTGAGTTGGGAAGATCCCCTGGAGAAGGAAATGGCAACCCAGTCCAGTACTCTTCCCTGGAAAATCACATGGAGGAGTCTGGTAGTCTACAGTTCATGGGATCGCAGAGTCGGAGACGACTGAGTGACTTCTCTTTCTTATTTTCCTATTTGATAATCATGAGGTTGTTTTCAATATCTGTAGCCTGTTTCTGTTTTGCAAATAAGGCAATCTGTATCGTTTTTTAAAATTAAATTCCACATATGATTGATATCCTATGATATTTGTCTTTGCCTGACTTACTTCACTTAATATGATTTCTAGGTTCACCCATGTTACTGTTCAGTTCAGTTCAGTCGCTCAGTCATGTCCAACTCTTTGTGACCTCCATGGATTGCAGCACACCAGGCCTCCCTGTCCATCATCAACTCCCAGAGCTTACTCAAACTCATGTCCATTAAGTCCATGATGCCATCCAACCATCTCATCTTCTGTTGTCCCCTTGTCCTTGTGCCTTCAATCTTTCCCATCATCAGAGTCTTTTAAAATGAGTTAGTTCTTCACATCAGGTGGCCAAACTTTTGAAGTTTCAGCTTCAACATCAGTCCTTCTAGTGAATGCCCAGGACTGATCTCCTTTCGGATAGACTGATTGGATCTCCTTGCCGTTCAAGTGACTCTTAGGAGTCTTCTCCAACACCACAGGTCAAAAGCATCAATACTTCAGTGCTCATCTTCCTGTATAGTACAATTCTCACATCCGTACATGACTACTGGAAAAACAATAGATTTGACTAGATGGACATTTGTTGGCACAGTAATATCTCTGCTGTTTAATAAGCTGTCTAGTTTGGTCATAACTTTCCTCCCAAAGGGTAGGTGTATTTTAATTTAATATCTATAGCCTCAGATTTGCAGATGGTACCACCCTTATGGAAGAAAGGGAAGAAGCACTAAAGAGCCTCTTGATGAAAGTGTGAGAGGAGAGTGAAAAAGCTGGCTTAAAACTCAGCATTTAAAAAACAAAGATCATGACATCCACTCCCATTACTTCATGGCAAATAGATGGGGAAACAATGGAAACAATGATGGAGTTTTCATTTTCTTGGGCTCCAAAATTACTGCAGGTGGTGACTGAAGCAATAAAATTAAAAGATGCTTGATCCTTGAAAGAAAAGCTGTGACAAACATAAACAGCATATTAAAAAACAGAGACATTACTTTACCAATAAAGTTCCATCTAGTCAAAGCTATGGCTTTTCTGTAGTTATGTACAGATATGAGAGTTGAACCATAAAGAAGGCTGAGGGCCAAATAATTGATGCTTTTAAACTATGGTGTTGGAGAAGACTCTTTGAGAGTCCTTTGGACTGCAAAGAGATCAAGCCAATCAATCCTAAAGGAAATCAATCCTGAATATTCATTGGAAGGACTGATCTCGAAGCTGAAACTCCAATAATTTTGGCCACCTGATGTGAAGAGCTGATTCATTGGAAAAGACCCTGATTCTGGGAAAGACTGAAGGCAGGAGAAAGGGATGACAGAGAATGAGATGGTTGGATGGCATCACCAACTCAACGGACATGAGTTTGAGCTAGCTCTGGGAGACGGTGGAGGAGAGTGCATGCAGCCTTTCGTGCTGCAGTCCATGGAGTTTCAAAGAGTCAGACATGACTGAGCAACTGAACAACAACAAATCTGCATATTCAGTAACTACGGCCTTTATTCAAGAAACATTGGCCTCTATTTGAAAATAAGAAGTGTCCATTCAAGAAACACTACATGTTGTGAGCAAAAATACATTTCAATGACTATATTCACTTTAAAATTTGAGCAGCATCCCCGTGCACCTGGGCTCGTGCACGGGGACCCAGAGAGATGTTATGGGGTGGGAGGTGGGAGGGGGGTTCATGTTTGGGAACGCATGTACACCCGTGGTAGATTCATGTCAATGTATGGCAAAACCAATACAGTATCGTAAGGTAAAATAAAGTAAAAATAAAAATTTAAATTAAAAAAATAATAATAAAATTTGAGCAGCAGAGCACTGAGGGATGAGGTGAAGCACCAGGATAAGAAAAGTTAGAAAAACAAATGAATTTAATTTTAAATGTGTTTGAGGAAATGAAGTTATGTATAAGTATCAATAATAGTATTGAACATTTACCATATTGTATATATTATCTTAGTATTTAAACAATTAATTAATATCCAGTGACATATTATTATATTATATTCTTTCTTGTTCCTGTCATTTGTTTTATTTATACAAATAACCTCTTATATTGTTGACAGTTCTTTACAAACTAAAAATAAATTTGATTATTCATTGAGAATGGGCTTCCCTGGTAGTTTGGAGTAAAGAATCCACCTGCAGTGCAGAGGACCTGGATTTGATCCCTGGGTTTGGAAGATCGCCTGGAGGAGGTCATGGCAGCCCACTCCAGTATTCTTGTCTGGAGAATTGCCATGAACTAAGGAGCCTGGTGGTCTACAGTCCATGGGTTCACAAGGAGTTGGACATGGCTGAGCAACTAAATACAGCAGAGCACATCCATAGAGAATACCATAATCTCATAGTTTATCAGGGATCTATTTTTGAGTATTCAGTATTTTCAAAATAATTTAAATATAATAATTTTTTTAGGAATTAGCTTTTAAAACAAGATATTTCAATTACAAGTGAAAACATTATTTGTGTAAATTAGCTTCTAATACATGGATTCCAATTTCTCTATTACATTGAGTGAAACGGTTAACCAACATAATATAAATAAAATCTGCATACATAGAAGTTAGTTAAATGTAAAAGATAATATGAAAATTTAAAGTAAAAGTTATAGTATACCATTGCTTAAATCTTGTACTAATATCTAAAGATTAAAGTGATATTAAGAAAAATTTTATAATAATTATTTTTATCCATCATCAAATACATTTCATTTTGAGATCTCCTTGCATTATAATTTGATATGCTGTTCGGCTCAGTTCAGTCACTCAGTCATGTCCCGCTCTTTGTGACCCCATGAATTGTAGCATGCCAGGCCTCCCTGTCCATCACCAACTTCTGGAGTTCACTCAAACTCACGCCCATTGAGTCAGTGATGCCATCCAGCCATCTCATCCTCTGTCGTCCCCTTCTCCTCCTGCCCCAAATCCCTCTTATGAGGTGGCCAAAGTACTGGAGTTTCAGCTTTAGCATCATTCCTTCCAAAGAACACCCAGGACTGATCTCCTTTAGAATGGACTGTTTGGATCTTCTTGCAGTCCAAGTGACTCTCGAGAGTCTTCTCCAACACCACCATCCAAAAGCATCAATTCTTTGGCACTCAGCTTTCTTCACAGTCCAACTCTCACCTCCATATATGACTACTGGAAAAACCATAGCCTTTACTTCAATCCAGTGTATAATTCCATTTTAATGAAATAAGATGATATGGTAAAATGAATATGTCCTTATAATATGGCAGAAATGGTTATAAAATTTAGTACTGTGGTTTAATTATGTGACTTCATCCCTTTATCTTTCTGGTTTAGTGTTTTCACTGAATGAAAATTCTATATGTGTGTATGCATGTATGTGTGTATATGTGTGTGTGTTAGAGCATATTAGGGAGGGAAGGTTAAATTATGTAACCTTTATGAAAGCACATTTGACAATACTTTTTCATTGGCTACATACATAACTCTGTGTTTAAGTTCAAAGACTAAAATAATAAGCTATTTGTTAACAACAGTGTTTTCTTATCTTGGATTTCTCCTTATTTCAAGTGGAATGCCACCATTGGCTTTAATTATCCACATGAATCTCTCCAGTTTCCATTGTGATTTACATACATAGACATGGTTTATATCAAAATGCACTATGGCCCTTGTTTGTCATTTTTATATTGAAAACAAAGCAGCAAACTCGTGAAATAATTGATGTCATAAAAAACAGAGGCACTTGCCATACTTTTTCACTTGAATAAGTACATTTATTTTTCATCTGGTGTTAGCTAGTGCTCTGCTTATATACCCTTGGGAAACAACAGAGTTATCTGTTTGTACCTAGAGAACAACTAGACTTTGATAAATGGAATGGGGCAGGGCTCATGTACCATAGATTTGATATATCACTGTTTGCAAGAGGTTTTTCTTTTTTTTCTTTTGGTATATTTTGTATGTGATAGTTTCTTTTTTGTTTTTTGTTGTTTTTTTTTTTACTTTTTATTATTTAATGTCTTATTAAAGGTATGAGTTATTGAATATAAATTTTGGATAATTTTTCAGTATAAAAATTTTTAGTTGCAGAAATTTTTCCCAATTAGAGTAAAAAATACTTTTACATGTTACAACCATGTGGCAGGCAAAATAAAATAACCTCCCCAAAATTCATAATCCATATATAATACTGAAACCTTGTTTTCCACAAAAAAGTTACAGGTGTGCACAGGTGTGCAAAAAGACTAAAAGTCTGCAAAACTATGTATCCCCTAGGTACCTACTTGGGCTTCCCTAGTGGTCAGATGCTAAAGAATCTGCCTACAATGCAGGAGACCTAGATTCATTCCCCGGGTTGGGAAGATGCCCGGAAATAGGAAATGGGAACGTACTTCAATATTCAAACCTGGAGAATTTCATGGACAGAGAAGCCTGGTGGGCTACAGTCCATGGGTAGGCAAAGAGTTGGACATGACTGAGCAACTAACACATTCACTTTCACAAGCACCTACTTAGCTAAACAACATTTGAAATATTAGGCCAGCTACCTCTGACATTAATAACTTACTCATTTCTTTCAATATGTCGAATAATTTTAGCATTTCCTATGGCTCCAAAATAACTGCAGATGGTGACTGCAGCCATGAAATTAAAAGATGTTCCCTCCTTGGAAGAAAAGCTATGACCGACCTAGACAGCATATTAAAAAGCAGAGACATTACTTTGCCAAGTAATGTCTGTCTAGTCAAAGTTATGGTTTTTCCAGTAGTCATGTATGGATGTGAAAGCTGCACCATAAAGAAAGCTAAACACCAAAGAATTGATGCTTTTGAACTGCGGTGTTGGAAAAGATTCTTGAGAGTTCCTTGGACAGCATGGAGATCCAACCAGTTCACCCTAAAGAAAATCAGTCCTGAATATTCATTGGAAGGACTGATGCTGAAGCTGAAACTCTAGTACTTTGGCCACCTGATGCGAAGAACCAACTCACTGGAAAAAAACATCATGCTGGGAAAGATTGAAAGTGGGAGGAGAAGGAGACAACAGAGGATGAGGTGGTTGGATGGCATCAGTGATGCAATGGACATGAGTTTGAGTAGGCTCCGGGAGTTGGTGATGGACAGGGTAGCCTGGCATGCTGCAGTTCATGGGGTCGCAAAGAGTTGGACATGACTGAGTGACTGAAGTGAACTGATGCATGCAATCATATGAAATATTTGAGAATTGATTTAATAAAAGCAGCTTTAAAAATAATTAAGCTTTCACATTATATAGTTTAAAATAATATTTGAAATAATCTATTGATTTCTATAAAAATGTAAGGTACTGTGTGAAGTCAGTAATAAAGTAAAAGAATGATCCATGGATGGTAAAGAAAGCGCAAAGAGAATGATATCTTTGTGATTTATGGCAAACCCTGGTGAAATTTAGCCCTTGTAAGTATCAGTCACTCAGTTATGTCCAACTCTTTATGATACCATGGGAACACCCAAAAATGTCTGAGAATTGCCCAAGTTAATAAAAGCAACTTATATGCATTTGGATACCAAAGGAATATACCTTAAGTTTATTTGGATATATCTGTGGAATAGAAGAGAGCTGCAAAATAATAAAATATTGGCCAAAGTGTTCAGCTGCAATAAAATAAAATTCTTCTCAGAAAGTAAGACAAGTTAGTCCTATATAGATTTTGGACTAAATTCACTCAATTTGATAATCTGAAAATATTAAGTGAAGAATTAAAAATATTAAGTGATTGCCTCTGGCAACAGGCAGAAACACACCGTCTATTTTAAGGGACAGTATTTTAATTCAGACCTCAATTAACTTCTAAAGGTAGGGTTTCAGGAAAAAATACAAACAATCTGAGTTTAAAAATTACAAAATAAGTAGAATTAATTACCAGAAGATGAAATAGACATCAGAATTAAGCCCATGAAGCTTTTGAATTCAGGCATATTAGAAATAAAATATGAAATAAACAATTTATTAAAAAAATAATTATGAGGCTTGAACATATGGAGAAATAGCTATCATCCATAAGAATAATGAAACAATTAAAAATTTTAAAAAATAGCAGAATTTTTGAAAGGATAACTGTAAAAATAAAAAGCCAAAATGTAGTATATTGGTTAATCAGCATATTAAATATTATTGAAGAAATTGTTGAGTTGAAAGATTGATATACAAATGCAAATGTATCACAAAACCACAGATACAATCTATTTTGCTTATGGAAAATAAGATAAAATTAATTACAAAAATATTTGGGGACTAAATAAGTTTTAAAACCACAGATAATTTGGTAGGAGGAATAATGAAACTGAATAAAGTAGACTATGCTAAGATAACTAGGTATATCAGCATATAAGATGAATAAAGAAACAAGAAGACACAAGATCCTGTTAGAAATAAGCCCACATAGATCAGTCATTGCAATAAAATTAATAGACTAAGACTTAAAGAAATCAGAAATCATAATAAATAGATTGAAACATGTATAGTATCATGTAAGAAACGAATCACCAGTATAAGTTCGATACAGGATACAGGATGCTTGGGGCTGGTGCACTGGAATGACCCAGAGAGATGATATGGGGAGGGAGGTGGGACGGGGGTTCAGGATTGGGAACTCATACACTCGTGGCAGATTCATGTCAATGTATAGCAAAACCAATACAGTATTGTAAGGTAAAATTTTAAAAAGTAAATTAAAAAAAAGGAAAAATATTTTCAGTATGTAAACAAAAATAAAATTTAACAAAGATTGTGAAGGAAACATTCCAGAATCAAAGAAATTTAAAAACCACTATAATAATTAGCCTCCAATTAAAACAAATCGAATCACCAGTCTATGTCTGATGCAGGATACAGCATGCTTGGGGCTGGTGCCTGGGGATGACCCAGAGGGATGTTGTGGGGAGGGAGGTGGGAGGGGGGTTCATGCTTGGATCACATGTACACCCGTGGTGGATTCAGGTCAATGTATGTCGAAACCAATACAGTATTGTAAAGTAAAATAAAGTAAAAATTAAAAAGAAAGAAAGAACAATGAAAAAAAAAAAACAAATAAATTTTAAAAAATAAAATAAAAAATAAACCAAGTTTTCATGAATAAACCTAGCCTCACTTCCAGAGAATGGGGAACATCAAACTTGATATTCTTGACATAAAATTTTCAGTTTCTTATTTATACAAGAGGACAATCAAATACTCACTCCAAAAACTGTCCTCTAGCCAACAGTTGAGGAAGGATCTCATGATATTTAGGCAGGAAAGATGAGAACTCTGAGAGCTCACAACACTGTCAGATCCTGTCTTTAGTTAAAATTTGGATATTTCCTTCATCACAAATGTTTGTATCAATTTTGACTTTTTAAGACATATGGCATGAAAATATTGTCTATCTAGTTGAATAATTCACCTAAATTTTTGGCACCCAATGCTCCTGCCTCACTTGATTCACACCACCCACTTCCCTGCTTAGGGATGCAACTTAGCCCACTCTTTCCTCTAGGCTAAAGCTGCCACAGCTGGTGGCAACATATGTGTGCTGTGCAAAGCTCCCACTGTCTCAAGTAGCATCAGTGATGGGCAGAAGAGTCAAGCACATTTTTTGGTGGTGGTGGATCTGATGTGGTTGTGGTGAATGGTCCTCCTAACTCAAGCTCAGAATGCTGGACAGAATTAAAAGATGAATACCTAAGGTATTCCATTGCAACATATAGTCATGGGTATGCATAAGATAATGTCAAAGCCCTAGCTCACTTGTTGGCAAGGAGCCTACTATACTTTGATGAAATGCCTTTTTTTTTTTTTTTAGGAATCAGAAGCTGAAATTTATCTTTTTAAAAATTTATTTATTTTAGTTGGAGGCTAACTACTTTACAATATTGTAGTGTTTTTTGCCATACATTGACATAAATCCACCACGGGTGTACATGTGTTCCCCATCCTGAATCCCCATCCCATCCCTCTGGGTCATCCCAGTGCACCAGCCCTGAGCACCCTGTCTCATGAATCGAACCTGGACTGATGATCTGTTTCATATACAATGATGTACATGTTTGAATCAGAGAATAGCATGGAATGCATTTATATAGATTCAGTTCTATAACACTTAACATTAATGTGGAGTCCAGTGTTAGCCTATCAAAGAGGAAATATGCTAAAAAGATTTTGATATTTTGTGATTTCTTGAAAATAAGATATAAGGTTAAGTTGAAGTTGGAAAGAGGCATCCAATTTCAGTTTAACTCTGTATGTTATTTGCACAGAATTCTTCATCTTATTAGTAGTGTATCTGAACATGACTGGCTGCTCACAGCTCAAAAGCCAATGAAGAGGCAAGATTGGTGGAAAGGAAACTTTGCTTTATTATGGATGCTGGCAACTGCACAGGGAAGGTAGATTCCTGTCCAAAGGCTAACTCTCCCCCACCACCACTAAAAATCAGTGGGTAACGGCTTTTATAGACACAGAGAGAGGGCGACATGCAGAAACAATCAGCTCTGATAGTCATCTTGAAATTGGTCATGCGGTGGTCTGACAGCATAGAACAGAATATGGCTCAGAATATTATCCATAGCCCTTGAGGAAGGAACTAAAAGACCTTGACTCTGCTTGGTGACTAAACTATTTTGTCCTGTTTCACTGTTTTTCCTTTGTTTCTGCATTTTTTCACTTCTCCAGTTAAACTTATTCTTTGGCTAAAGTTTTTCCATAGGCAAATTGCAGGCAGGGGACAAGGTGGGTAGTGGGGAGGACTATAGAGTATTGCTACATTTTAGTATCACAGAAAGGCAACTTAAATAATATGAAGACTATGAGAGCCACTATCTTCTCTACTATATATTATATAAAGAGTCTCACAACACATGGAAATGAAGATGTTAGATATTAAACATTAAAGTAGATTATAGCAATCAATTACCAATGCAAAAGAAAAAAAAAATCAAGCATATTACTTTTCTCAGAGAGAGTCTTTAAATAATAGTAAAATGTTATCAATACCCAATAAAATACTAGAATATATGTTTGTACCTTTTAAAGCTTAAACTCTAATGTTTCTCTTTAAGAGTTTTTAAGTGATAACCCCCCACACAACATTAAAGGCATTAAAAATATACATATATTTAGCCCACGAATCTACGTGAATCCCCAGCTGAATCATAAATCAGCTCTTTAAACCTAGCTTGACTGTGCAGGCTTTCTAGTCTCTTATAGGTGTAGTCATATAACTCATTATTGGCTAACTTGACAGATAGTCTCTACAGTCTTGCCAGAACGTCTCGAAAAGACCAGTGAGGGCATAATCTCAGGAGATGGCACAAAACAGACAAAATTGACGAAATACTGTTCAAGTTCATGTCGTGCATGCTAAAACTCCATTGACCAAAAAAGACAAAGGCCAGAGTCAAGTGGGAGGGCACTCAGAGGGCACAACAAAGAGTGTAGACTTAGCAAGAGGTGAAGATTCAAGGTTACTAATGCATCCAATCTACTGAAATTATATGAAGCAACTATAAGGCAAATCAATAAATTTTCCATTATGTACAGATATTTTAACATAGTCCTCTAAGTACTTGTTAGATCCAACAGAAGAAAAAATGAAAAGTGAAATATTTGAATGCCAGAGTTGTTGGACATTTATAGAACACAGACACTCACACATTCTTACTTAGCAAGCATGAAATATGTATGAAAATTCAAATTGTGAGGTCATGAAGCAAATCTAAACAGGGTTCAAATAATCGTGTCTATGATAAATTTACAATCAAATTTAGAAATTTAAAAAAACTAAATTAACTATACCAGATAGGTTTAGAATTTTTTTTTAAATACCCTTCAACTCATTTATGGTTTAAAGATAAAAACTCACAATGGAAACTAGACATTACTTCAAACTAGAATTTGAAAAAGTACATCATGTCCAAACGTAGGAGGTGGAGTTAACCTGTACTTAGCAGAAAGTTTTACTCAAAGATTTAATTTAGAGATGAATCAAAATTAATTAATAGAATAAAAAGTTTTAAGTTAAAAAGGATCAAAGTTAATTCTTGAAAGAAGAAAATTAACAACAGAATAAAAAATTTTAAAAAGTGGGGAAGGAAATATTAAAAGGAGAAACATAAGTGAACTAACAGAAAGCAAGGAAAAATGTAAAACATTAAAATTTGATTATTTGAAAAATTGACAGACTAATCTCCAGAGAAAGTACTACATAAAAGGAAAATAATATATACAAACAACTTAAAGGTAATATATGCAGCAGAGATTTAACATATAGTGAACATGATGCAAATTTTAAGCAAATATATTTGAAAACATAGGGGAAATACACAGATTCTTAGGAAATTAAAACTCATAAAAATCAGACTGAGTATGAAATAAGCAATGTAAACATTTCTGATAATTTGAAAATCCTAAATCCTAGATCTGTAATTTCAGGTATTTCCCTGAAATATATTTCAGATATTTCCCTACATATACAGATGTGTTTGTAATTGAGTTTTACTTATCATTCATAGAATTAGATTCTAATCTTACAAACAATGCCAGAAATTAGATCAGAGGTTTTCTCTAAAATCCTGGCATGAGTTTGGCATTAGCTTGAGATTAAGGAAAATAAGTATGTCTTTCCTAAAACGCTAATTCAAAGAAAAATATTCTCTAAATTAATTGTATTCCAAGCTGAGTGATGTTACCTGAGCATATCCTTCTTTTTTTTTTCTTTTTTTCCTTCTAGTGTTTCAAGCAAGCAGAGCCTGGCAAAGAGTCTGTCTGGGTTTCCTTTCTCTGAGTTTACATCATAGTGTTGATAATTCTCTTATGGCCTAGGGGAAAAAGCATAAACATTACTTCAATATTTATACTTTATTCTCAGTTCAGTTCAGTTCAGTTGCTCAATCGTGTCTGACGCTTTACGACCAATGAATTGCAACACGCCAGGCCTCCCTGTTCATCACCAACTACCGGAGTTCACTCAAACTCACGTCCATTGAGTTGGTGATGCCATCCAAGCATCTCATCCTCTGTCAAACCTTCTGCTCCTGCCCCCAATCCCTCCCAGCATCAGAGTCTTTTCCAATGAGACAACTCTTCTCACGAGGTGGCCAAAGTACTGGAGTTTAAGCTTTAGCATCATTCCTTTCAAAGAACACCCAGGAATGATATCCATTAGAATGGACTGGTTGGAACTCCTTGATTTTGGAACCCAAAAAAATAGTCTGACACTGTTTCCACTGTTTCCCCATCTATTTCCCATGAAGTGATGGGACCAGATGCCATGATCTTAGTTTTCTGAATGTTGAGCTTTAAGCCAACTTTTTCACTCTCCTCTTTCACTTTCATCAAGAGGCACTTTAGTTCCTTTTCACTTTCTGCCATAAGGGTGGTGTGATCGGCATATCTGAGGTTATTGATATTTCTCCCAGCAATCTTGATTCCAGGTTGTGTTTCCTCCAGCCCAGCATTTCTCATGATGTATCCTGCATATAAGTTAAATAAGCAGGGTGACAATATACAGCCTTCACGTACTCCTTTTCCTATTTGGAACCAGTCTGTTGTTCCATGTCCAGTTCTAACTGCTGCTTCCTGACCTGCATACAGGTTTCTCAACAGGCAGGTCAGGTGGTCTGGTATTCCCATCTCTTGAAGAATCTTCCACAGTTTATAGTGATGCACACAGTCAAAGGCTTTGGCATAGTCAATAAAGCAGAAATAGAAGTTTTTCTGGAACTCTCTTGCTTTTTCCATGATCCAGCGGATGTTGGAAATTTGATCTCTGATTCCTCTGCTTTTTCTAAAACCAGCTTGAACATCTGGAAGTTCACAGTTCACATATTGCTGAAGCCTGGCTTGGAGAATTTTGAGCACTATTTTACTAGCGTGTGAGATGAGTGCAATTTTGCAGTAGTTTGAGCATTTTTTGTCATTGTCTTTCTTTGGGATTGGAATGAATACTGACCTTTCCAGTCCTGTGGCCACTGCTGAGTTTTCCAAATTTGCTGGCATGTTGAGTGCAGCCCTTTCACAGCATCATCTTCCAGGATTTGAAGTAGCTCAACTGGAATTCCGTCACCTCCACTAGCTTTGTTCGTGTGATGCTTTCTAAGACCCATTTGACTTCACATTCCAGAATGTCTGGCTCTAGGTGAGTGATCCCACCATCGTGATTATCTGGGTCGTGAAGATCTGTTTTGTACAGTTCTTCTGTGTATTCTTGCCACCTCTTCTTAATACCTTCTGCTTCTGTTAGGTCCGTGCTATTTCTGTCCTTTATCGAGCTCATTTTTGCATGAAATGTTCCCTTGGTATCTCTAATTTTCCTGAAGAGATCTCTAGTCTTTCCCATTCTGTTGTTTTCCTCTATTTCTTTGCATTTGTCTCTGAGGAAGGCTTTCTTATCTCTTCCAGCTATTCTTTGCAACTCTGCATTCAGATGCTTATATCTTTCCTTTTCTCCTTTGTTTTTCACTTCTCTTATTTTTACCGCCATGTAGTAAGCTTTATATTGTATTATCGAGATGTATCATTAAGAAGCTGGTAAGTTATCTATATTATAGTAAGAATTTTATGTATTTTAATTTTTAAAGTACACTGACAAATTTTATTATTTTAAAATATATTCAACTTACATAGTTTAAACTTTATATGTAAACATACACTTGTTTGCAGTATTTTCAGTGTGTTTACAAATAATTCAGAGTTAGCAGTAATTTTATTTTTTTAACTTCTACAGAAATGTCCCAATATGAGTAGATTGTGACACAGTAAATACTGCTATCTTATACATTTTGGTGATTGCATTATGTTGATACTTAGTTTTTACAGTATGTTGTTATTGTTTAGTCACTTAAGTCATTTCCATCTCTACAACTCCACAGCCTGCATCACACCAGATACTTCATTATCTCTCAGAGTTTGCTCAAACTCAACTTCATGAGTCAGTGATTCCCTCAAACTATCTCATCTTTTGCATCCCCCTTCTCCTGCACTCAACCTTTCCCAGCATCCGGGTTTCTTCTAATGAGATGGCTCTTTGTATCAGGTGGCCAAAGTACTGGAGCTTCAGCATCAGTCCTTCCAGTGAATATTTAGGGTTGGTTTCCTTTAGTATTCTAGTTTAGTAAACTAGATTGACTAGTTCAATCTCCTTGCAGTCCAAGGGACTCAAGAGCCTTCTCCAGCACCACTATTTGAAAGCATCAGTTCTTCACCATTCAGCCTTTTTTATAATCCAGCTCTCACATTCGTACATCACTACTAGAAGAACCATAGCTGGCATAACTCTATTTAAATAAAGAGATAATGCAAAGAAATAGAGGAAAACAACAAAATGGGAAAGACTAGAGATTTCTTCAAGAAAATTATAGATACCAAGGTAACACTTCATGCAAAGATGGGCTCAAAAAAGGACAGAAATGGTATGGACTTAAGAGAAGTAGAAGATATTAAGAAGAGGTGGCAAGAATACACGGAAAAACTGCACAAAACAGATCTCCATGACCCAGATAATCACAATGGTGGGATCACTCACCTAGAGCCAGACATCCTGGAATGTAAAGTCAAATGGTCCTTAGAAAGCATCACACGAACAAAGCTAGTGGACATGATGGAATTCCAGTTGTGCTACTTCAAATCCTGGAAGATGATGCTGTGAATGGGCTGCACTCAATATGCCTGCAAATTTGGAAAACTCAGCAGTGGCCACAGGACTGGAAAAGGTCAGTTTTCATTCCAATCCCAAAGAAAGACAATGACAAAAAATGCTCAAACTACTGCAAAATTGCACTCATCCCACACACTAGTAAAGTAGTGCTCAAAATTCTCCAAGCCAGGCTTCAGCAATATGTGAACTGTGAACTTCCAGATGTTCAAGCTGGTTTTAGAAAAAGCAGAGGAATCAGAGATCAAATTTCCAACATCCGCTGGATCATGGAAAAAGCAAGAGAGTTCCAGAAAAACTTCTATTTCTGCTTTATTGACTATGCCAAAGCCTTTGACTGTGTGCATCACTATAAACTGTGGAAGATTCTTCAAGAGATGGGAATACCAGACCACCTGACCTGCCTGTTGAGAAACCTGTATGCAGGTCAGGAAGCAGCAGTTAGAACTGGACATGGAACAACAGACTGGTTGCAAATAGGAAAAGGAGTACGTGAAGGCTGTATATTGTCACCCTGCTTATTTAACTTATATGCAGGATACATCATGAGAAATGCTGGGCTGGAAGAAGCACAAGCTGGAATCAAGATTGCTGGGAGAAATATCAATAACCTCAGATATGCCGATCACACCACCCTTATGGCAGAAAGTGAAAAGGAACTAAAAAGCCTCTTGATGAAAGTGAAAGAGAAGAGTGAAAAAGTTGGCTTAAAGCTCAACATTCAGGAAACTAAGATCATGACATCTGGTCCCATCACTTCATGGGAAATAGATGGGGAAACAGTGGAAACAGTGTCAGACTTTATTTTTGGGGGGCTCCAAAATCACTGCAGATGATGATTGCAGCCATGAAATTAAAATACACTTACTCCTTGGAAGGAAAGTTAATACCAACCTACATAGCATATTAAAAACCAGAGGCATTACTTTGCCAATGAAAGTCCATCTAGTCAAAGCTACGGTTATTCCTGTGGTCATGTATGGATGTGAGAGTTGAACTGTGAAGAAACCTGAGCACCGAAGTATTGATGCTTTTGAACTGTGGTGTTGGAGAGGACTCTTGAGAGTCCCTTGGACTGCAAGGAGATCCAACCAGTCCATTTTAAAGGAGATCAGCCCTGGGTGTTCTTTGGAGGGACTGATGCTAAAGCAGAAACTCCAATAGTTTGGCCACCTCATGTGACGAGTTGACTCATTGAAAAAGACCCTGATGGTAGGAGGGACTGAAGCCAGGAGGAGTAGGGGATGACGGAGAATGAAATGCCTAGATGGCATCACCGACTCTATGGATACGAGTGTGTAAGCTCTGGGAGTTGGTGATGGACAGGGAGGCCTGTCATGCTGTGATTCATGGAGTCGCGAAGAGTTGGACACGACAGAGCAACTGAACTGAACTGAAAGAGATAATCAGAATGTTTAAACTGATGATACTCTGCCTATTTGCAGTTTATTAGGCACATCTTTTATTCATTTTAAATAAATGAAGGTCGCCACTAGGATTATGATTACTTAATAGATACGAAAGTGGGGCTTCCTAATTACTTGGTTAGCTGACAATCAATGGGCGATTATAAGCACTGAAGTGAATTGAGGGTTACAGTGATGTTCAATTTTCTGGTTATAGATATTGATCAAGTAAATGACAAAACTGCAGAATCCCTGCTTCTTCTCTAATATACATTCAATTCCAAATGCCTTAGTTCATTTGTTCCTTCAAGAAATGTAAAAAGGTTTATAATGATCACTTTCTCTTCAAAAATGTCTGTATGTACCTATTTGTTAAGAGAGACAGTTTATTTGTTCTCGTCCTTTTTATCTTTACTTGATTAATTACCCTTTGTTCAACACTTCCCATTTTCCTACATTTTGATTTACTAATTCCTTCTTTATTTTGATTCCTTACCTTGTTTAATTTGATTTCTGTAGTCTTGTCCTCACCATTTTCCTACACCTGAAATTGGTTTTTATGCCCAGATAATTCCAGTTTGGTGGATTTCATCAAGAAAGAGAGGGGCATAAATATTTTGGCTACTACTAAGACCTGCCACATGGCTTGACTGTCCATTAAGGGCAATATTGACTATTTCTTTGAAAATACAGGTCTCTTCACTTTTGCTTTGTTCTTCTCCATTTATAACATGAAAAGTCAGAAATTCCTTAATACTTGATTAAAATGAAACTCAGTTTCCCAGTGAAAAGAAAACTTCTATGTGACTCATGATTGAATAACTTACTTAACACATGAATCCTGCTATATTATACTCTTTATCTGCTCCATGACTGTGATTTTCAACTCTTTTATGACATTATTGTTTTCAAATTTTCCCTTCCTGCTTCCCAAAGAACAAAGAATGGAAAAGCTTCAGATTCCCTCTGCTTTCTTCATTTTTTTCTTAGAAGGTTGATGAATATAATCTTGGGGATATAAAAGCACAGTATATAGCAAACTCCTTTGGTATGCTTTTGACTTCAGAAGTGTTAACATTTAATTAAATCTTTCCTTTATTCCTACCCCACCAGGTTGAATCCCTGATGTTTCATGTTTACTCACATGGAATTAGAGCTTAAAATGTTTTAAGAACCTATACTCTATTTACAGATGTGATGTCAAAACAAGGAAAAGATTTTGCATTTGGTTCATGAGTAGATACCTTCTTTTAAAGCAAATTTTAAACATGTGTATTACAATATAAATGACATGTAAATCACACAATTAAGAGAATATGGTGAGTTTATTTTCATAGAATGACATTCTCAATCATCTAATTTAATAATGGTATACAGATTTCTAAATCTTCTGGATAGAGTATTCTGTTCAAAGTGATATATTTAAAAAGTATTTAGATTTTGTTTGTGTTAAGGACTTAACAAGATTTTTACACTACGATAGTAAAAGCAATATATTAGAGCTTATCTGAACAAATCTTAGAACTTCACAAGATACTTTCCTTGAAGAGAAACCATGGCAGTGCACAGAATTGGAACTTCTTGAGTTCATTTTTTCCCTTTATATCTTGAAGATGTTATCTTTCTTATGGATTCCATTATAATTCATACATAGATGTATGAGGTTCCTTATATCCTTATCCATAGCTCTGTTACGTGCAATTCTGGTTTTTGCTGCATAAAAACTAGAAACAAGAAACTGTATCTCTTGGTCTAATTAAAGACTTGATCATAGTAAGCTATTAATGTTGCTGCTAAGTCGCCTCAGTCGTGTCCGACTCTGTGCGACCCCATAGACGGCAGCCTACCAGATTCCTCCAATACTTTAGTCAAAATTGTCTTCTCCAGTGTCAAGTGTCATCTAACCTTAAAAATGAATTATTTTGTCACTTGCTCCCCAAATTTGCAGTTTCTGATGACGATTGCAGCAACTCTTCTAAAGCTGAATCAACTGACAATTGCTATGGCTTCTTCTATATATCTTTACAGATCCTTCCTTTTAGATCACTAAGCAGAGCACAGACAGAAACATCCATGGTTTCAAATCACAGTTACTATACTTTTTAGTTATGCTAGCCTGAGAAATTGGCATTTGTTTGACTTCTCTCAGTTTTACAAGTTTAGATATTCTGCAGCAAAAGATGAAATCAACATGCTGAAAAAGATTTCTATATCCTAAATTTTATCATTCATTTCTGCAAAGGTTTTATACATGGCCCAAGACTTACCAGTCTAAAAGATAATTATGTTCTTAGATAGCACTTTGTTTAAAATAAAACAAATGAGATACCAGTGATCTCATATTTGGATTCTGATATTTTTCTTAAGAATTTTGAAACAAATATCCTTTACTACAATGAGTTCTTATTCTTTGATCTAAATACATTTTTACTGTATTGTTGAATTTAGCCTGGCAGCCTATATTGATGAAGATGATATATTGTAAATAGTAACAAATGCTTCAACATACAATGTTCTCCCGGCTTTCTGAAACTGTATGACATTATGCAAGTTATTTTTTCTCTCTAAATCTCAGATTCCACCTAATTAAAAAGAATATAAAATAGTACTGATTTTAATAAGATCTTGTGAAGTTGAAATATGATAACACCTGAAAGGTACTTACATGCTGGTGAATAACAAAAATAAAAGGAGAGGGGGTTAAGAAAGGTTAGCCATTATCCATTATTATTATGTGTATTTGTGTGTGTGTGCAATGCCCGCTCACTCATGTCCAACTCTTTGTGACCCTTTGGACTATAAAACACCAGGCCCCTCTGCCCATGAAGTTTTCCGGGCAAGAATACTAGAGTAGAGGTACCATTTCCTCCTCTGGGGATCTTCTGGTCCCAGGGATCAAACCACATCTCCTGCATCTCTTGCATTAGCTGATGAATTCTTTTATCACTGATGCCACCTAGGAGTTATATGGACTCTATCAGTTCAGTTCAGTTCAGTCGCTCAGTCATGTCCGACCCTTTGTGACGCCAGGCCTCCCTGTCCATCACCAACTCCTGCAGTTCACTCACACTCACGTCCATCGAGTCCATGGTGCCATCCAGCCATCTCATTCTCTGTTGTCCCCTTCTCCTCCTGCCCCTAATCCCTCCCAGCATAGAGTCTTTTCCAATGAGTCAACTCTTACTTATTATTTAAAATGTGGAATGATTAAATTTACAAAACCCAAGTGTTCTTACTCGTGAAGACCTTTTGCTTGCCTGTCATAATTTTAATTTATACCTTTCAGAGAAGAGACTAGCTTCTTCCAAAAGTACTCCCTGGATAACCAGCATCTTTGATTATGAGGACTCATTGTTTCCAAGATAGTTTTGCCATATCTAGGTTTGTTTGTTAATGTGCAAGTTACATCCTCTTAATATGAACAGCATTGCAATCACATTGCGAAAAAAAAATATGTATATATACATACAATTTTTTCATCTCAGTGTATTACTTTAAGCTCCTTGGGGGAAGGGAATAAACAAATCTCTAAAAAATGTAAATCTGTTACCAGTAAATATAAAGATATGGACCCTTTGGACAAGTTGATTTTCAACTGATTGCTTTTAAAAAGCTTTCATTGTTTGTTCTATTAGCAAGAGAAGCTGAGTCACTGAAACCTAATGGGCTATAACTTATCAGACTCCTCTGTCCATGGAATTCTCCAGGAAAGAATACTGGAATGGGTAGCTATTCACTTCTACAGGGAACTTTCTCAACCCAGGGATCTAACACCTCTCAATAGGACATAGAAGAATGAGTCAGATTCCGCTTTACAAACCATACATTTTACCAGATTCAACAGACCAATTATCTTTCTAATGGGAAAATCGACATCTGAAAATTTGGCAATGTTTGAAATTTGAAAAAAAACATTATTTTACTCTTTATATCCTGAAAACAAAACCTGAGTACTTTTAATCAGAGAGAACATATAATTTTGTGCTTTGCTTTATTCTGTGTGAAGTTGTACTTAAGCATATTTCATATGATATATTACTCAGTTATAATTTTAAATGTCATATAATATTATATCAGTTTACAAATAGTCATTTAAATAAAGCTATTTTTTCCAGCATTTCACTATTTTTGATACGATGGTGATTAGCATCTTGGTTCATGTAATTTTTTCTTTCTTAAAATGTCCTTATGATAACATCTCAGAATTATAATTTTTAAGATAGTATAATTTTTACTACTCTTATTAAAATATATTTTCCAAAGTTGATAGGGATTTTCATCACATGTTTTACTGTTTGAAAATATTTTTTAATGTTATCAAGTCCTGGAATAAACATATATCTAGCATTTTATTTTATTCAACCCCAAAGAGGTCCTTAGGCCAGTTGATGCTATTTAAAATTGTCATGTTTGATAGAATTTAGTTGTGACAAAGAACATTTGGGAGGATTACACATCACCTAGAAAGAAGATTTAACTAAGTTACAAGATAAGAAATTGAATCGAACTGAATTCCTATTGCACATGGAGCATTGTGCTAAGGGATTTCCCAGGTGACACTAGTGGTAAAGAACCTGCCTGCCAATGCAGGAGAAGTAACAGATGCATGTAACAGATGCATGGAAGATCCCAGAAGGAAGGCATGGCAACCCACTCCAGTATTCTTGCCTGGAGAATCCCGTAGACAGAGGAGCCTGGCAGGCTACAGTCATAGAATTGCAAAGAGTCAGACATGACTGAAGCAACTTAGCACACATATGCACACTGTGCTAAGACAACAATAAAGTTTCAGTACTTACGCTTACTCCTTGGAAGGAAAGTTATGACCAACCTAGGTACCATATTAAAAAGCAGAGACGTTACTTGACCAACAAAGGTCCATCTAGTCAAACTTATGGTTTTTCCAGTAGTCATGTATGGATGTGAGAGTTGGACTGTGAAGAAAGCTGAACGCCGAAGAATTGATGCTTTTGAACTGTGGTGTTGGAGAAGACTCTTGAGAGTCCCTTAGATTGCTAGGAGATCCAACCAATTCATTCTAAAGGAGATCAGTCCTGGGTGTTCTTTGGAAGGAATGATGCTGAAGCTGAAACTCCAATACTTTGGCTACCTCATGCAAAGAGTTGACTCATTGGAAAACACCCTGATGCTGGGAGGGATTAGGGGCGGGAGGAGAAGGGAACGACAGAGGATGAGATGGCTGGATGGCATCACCGACTCAAGGAGGTCTGGCATGTTGCAGTTCATGGGGTCGCAAAGAGTCAGATATGACTGAGCGATTGAACTGAACTAAACTGAACTTATGCTACTGTGACTATAGAAGAGTCTCAACTTAGTTTAATTTAAATATTGTGTCAATTAACTGGCATGTTTGATTTATAAAGGCATATCCACCAGGGTTTCCTTGGTGGCTCAAACAGTAAATAATCAGCTTGCAATGAAGAAGACCCAGCTTTGATTCCTTGGTTGGAAAGATCCCTTGGAGAAGGGAATGGCTACCCACTCCAGTGTTCTTGCCTGGAGAATTCCATGGACAAAGGATCCTGGCAGTGTACAGTCCATGGGATCACAAACGGTTGGACATGACTGAGTAAATATCTTATATCTATAAAAAGTTATCCACCAGGGTACTATATGTACATTATTTTCTCTGTACAGTATTGCTTGACAGTACAGGACCAAGAAAAGGGAAGTTTTAGTTGTCTAGTAGCTCTAAAATTAAAAACAAAAAAGTAATTTATCTAATATATATTTATTATCTATTATTTGCCCAAAAATATTCTGCACACTAGATTTATTACAAGAAAGAAATGAAAAACAGCCAGTGATAGTATTAATGTTTAAGATCTAAATGATAGCATTGTAGAATATACTGTGACAGGAGGTATGTATATTTATCCAAAGCGGAGTTGCTTAAATACTGAATTTGACTTGACTCTTAAACATATTAT
The DNA here is from genome assembly GCF_023091745.1 of Budorcas taxicolor. Lineage (NCBI taxonomy): Eukaryota > Metazoa > Chordata > Mammalia > Artiodactyla > Bovidae > Budorcas > Budorcas taxicolor. Next base: position 79,519,401 of record NC_068910.1, read on the forward strand.
GCTTTAATATCATTGCGAGTATTGAAAGGGAAATGGAAAGAAGTGATAGCAAGGACAAAGTCTCAGAAGTGAGGTTCAGGCTCGTGGGTGGAAAGTTCGACAGAAATAAGCACTATTTGGATTGAATTTTTATATATCCAGATGTATATAGAAACAATACTCCAGTACTCTTGCCTGGAAAATCCCATGGACGGAGGAGCCTGGAAGGCTGCAGTCCATGGGGTCGCTAAGGGTTGGACACAACTGAGAGACTTCACTTTCACTTTTCACTTTCATGCACTGGAGAAGGAAATGGCAACCCACTCCAGTGTTCTTGCCTGGAGAATCCCAGGGACAGAGGAGCCTGGTGGGCTGCCGTCTGTGGGGTCGCACAGAGTTGGAAATCACTGAAGCGACTTAGTAGTAGTAGTAGTCGTACATAGAAACAAGATGGTAAATAATAATAATAATAGACAACATTTTTTAATAAGGTGCATATTCTGTAACAAGTGCTGCCTTAAATATTTCATGAGTCATTTCATTGATTCTCAAAATAATATTATGAGTGTGATATTTTTGAGCCTATTTTACAAATGAGAAAACTGAAGCTCAGATAATGAACTACTTGTGCCTGAGATTCTATTGTGGGCAAATGACAGGACTGAGCTTCGAACACACTCCTAATACTTGGGCTCACATTCTAAGGGTCATGACATGGCCACGACCAGCTTTCTTGGACGAGCTGCTGCTGGTGAGGTGGACACCTCTGTGAGTGGTAGAAGGATGTCCATTCTCTTCAAAAGATAAACCATTGAAGGCTGAGGAAATGGAGACTCCCCTTACAACTTGAGTGAAATCTTTAGAAAATATGCTTGTAGTATAATAAAACTTATTGTTACTTTAAACATATAATTATTTTTCTGAATTTCTAAATTGTCAATCTCCAAAATAATGTATCATTTGGTGTATGAGGAATATTTGGAATCCTCACTGTATTTGTTTCTTTGTCATAATTTTGTGCAAGATGCAGTTAAATAAAAAAAGAAAATAGAAGCAGGTTATGATATTTTAGACATGACTGAACTATAATTAAACACATTTATTCTGCTTTATAAGGAGATAAGTCCTTTAGGGATATTACTTAATTATTTAGGTCATAATTTGCTCTTTCCATTTAAAAGTAAGAAAATTAAGCCAAAGTCATGTGCAATAGCAGAACTGTTATTCTTAGAAAGACTGAATAATTGCCCAAACACTCCACCAGCGTTGATTCTCTACTATTACTACAATGATAGAATCCTATCATTTAATCTCCACTGAGATGGGAAAGTCAAAGAATTGCTTCTGCTGTGCTCAACTAGGAAGGTCTTTATGGATCAAATAAGTCACAGAAAGGAATATATGCACTTGAACTTGCTTGGGATTTGACTAGCACTTTCTGCTTTGGCTTTCAAATTTAAAATTTGAAAAAAAAATTTAGGTTGTATATATGAAGTATTTTATTACATGGCAAATACTATGTGATTAAGTTTGTGAAATATGATATTTTCTCTTAATTTTCTCTTAATGTCCTTTTTCCTTAATCCAAAATTGAAATATAAGATCATAAATTCCCTTAGTATGAAATTCATGATGAATACCCTCAGATCACAGATAAAATCTATTTTTAGTGATCTGATCTCCTTGTGAGATGGTCCATGAGACAAAATTTACATTAATTTCAGGAAATGTGCTTGGAATTCATGCATAATTGTGTCAATTAATATTAATATTGCATCAATTAATATTAATATGATATCTGTAATAGCATATTAAAAAGACACTTCATCAAGTGTATTTGCCATTGATACCTACAGTTTTATATTTATAATTGGCAACTTGGAGAGTGTTTTATTCAGTGAGGTGATAAAAACCTAAGTGTGGAAGATTCTATGCCACAGGGAATGCTAGAGTGCTCCACATTATATAAGGCAGAATAAAAGATTTTAATAGAGTAATAAAGCTATGGTTTTAGAAGCCAACACTAATGGTTGTGGTAAAAAGGATGTCTATATGACTCAGAAATACTGTAACTTTTACTTTATATTAAGTTAATGAATATCAGTGAGGAAATCTAACCTCTTACCATTTACTAAAACATATTGCATTTATAATTTGAAATAATTGATACATTTCTGCTCTACTAAATTTAAGGTGATTAGCAAAAAATAAAATGAAGATTGAAGGAAAAATGTGAATTTCATACCACCAGTATTTTTAGTCTGTATTATTTTGGCTTTATAAGATATTAGAAGAGCTATGCAATTTTTTTAGTGTATACTTTCACAACCATCTTGATTTTATCATGGGATATGACAACATCTAATGCTTATTATCTCTTCCACCTGGGAGTAGACACATACAAGACACAGTTTCACAATAACCATTCTAAACTAGTGTATTTTAAAAAGAGACAGCTATTTTATAAGCTAGTGCTAATAAAATATCATGACAATTTTTTTAACTTCTATTGATACTTACTGATAATTTAACTCAAAGAAAATTATAATGGACTAAACTATTTAAATTTGCAATCTACTTGTTTATTTGGGGCTGGTAAGCTTTTTACTCATTTTTACATGCATAAGAACACTCTTTTCTTTCCTATGATAAAATGGTTTTAGAATTTTCTTTGTGTTTTGTTATTTTTTTATATCTTTTTTTCTCCTGATGAGAGGTGACCCTATGTAGAGGAAGAGGCATGGGTTTTGGGGACAGGAAACTTATTAAAACAGATTATTACCATGTAGCATATGGCTTTATGTAAATCTTATAAAAAAGACAGGGAAATCCAGGATCTTTCTGAATATCAAATGAGATAATAGCACTGGGATGACCCAGAGGGATGGTACGGGGAGGGAGGAGGGAAGGGGGATCAGGATGGGGAACACGTGTATACCTGTGGTGGATACATGTTAATGTACGGCAAAACCAATACAATATTATAAAGTAATTAACCTCCAATTAGAATAAATAAATTTATTAAAAAAATAAAATTCAAAGACATTACAAAATTTTATTATTAAATTCAGAAAGAAATATGTCTACTTCCTTTAGGGTTAGAAAAAAGTAAGTTAAGTAAAATAGCTTAATATTCACCATTAATTTATATTCCCAACCATCTACACTAAGTATTACCAGTGCTTTGATATATTAGCCAGTTAGATTTTGGTCTTCTAGCACTAGTCAACTAAGAACTGGGCTTCCCTGTGGCTCAGCTGGTAAAGAATCCTTTTGCAATGTGGGAGACCTGGGTTCAATCCCTGGGTTGGGAAGATCCCCTGGAGAAAGAAAATGCTACCGACTCCGATATTCTGGCCTGGAAAATTCCATGGACTGCATAGTCTAAGGGGTTACAAAGAGTCAAACACGAGTGAGTGCCTTTCACTTTCACTCTCAACTAAGAACTCTGCCATATTTAATGAAGGATGATTTAGGTGTATTGATATAGTTCTTATATTTGTAATATTATTGCAATCAAGTGTCAGTGTTGAAAATAACAGACCCAAGTCTCTATATTAACTTGCAACCTAGTTGTTGAGTTTGGCACTTTCTGCTTAGTGCCAAAAGATAAATATCTTAGTGCCAAATATAAATATCTTAGTGCCAAAGATAAACATCTTAGGTTGCAAAGAATGTTCATAATATACGCAAAAATAGTAAATATCTTTACTCTTACATAGTTTCTGTCACATAGTCTGCTTAATAATTATGTTTATTTATTTGCATATTTATTTTTGTAACTGTTTAAAATGTAATGAAACAAAGCAACTTAATGCAAGAGAAATTGAAACAAATGTGAGCTGGATTTGGCCCAGGGGTCATAGTGTGCCAATCCCCAGTCTGGTAGAGCGAATGCCATTTGAAGCTACACTATCTTAAATTCACAGGGGAGAACCTGTATTATACTTAAGCAAAGCTGATCTGTTTATCCAAGGGCAAAACATCATTTTAAAGATTAGTCTAGTCTACTTCTCTGGATGAACACCTATTTTGGAAAATCGTTCCTTGCTTTTTTAATTTGAAAATTATATATAAAACATTTCAGGTGCTAGTGAAGATGAAATCCAAACAATGTTAATTGTTGAAAGTATATAACAATAGGTTTCATTAAAAAATGAGCTAAATTTTCTATAAAAATCAATTACCACCAAGGATATATACAAAAGTGTTTTCTCATTTCAATTTAGAATACTTTTAATAATATTGTCCTGTCAGAAGGCAAGTATCTTATTTCTGCACGCACATGGAAAAGAATTTAAATGATGCCACGCACTATTACCAAAGAGAAAAATAGCAGAAGTTGGAGAACACATTGTGAAATCTAGATTATATCTGGATTTAACTGCCCATAGATGCTAATTTTCAACTATATCCCAGATGGTAGTAAAATTAATAAAATCTTTCATGTATATTTCAGAACATCACAGAAGCCATCTGGCTATTGACTGTTACCTTAATTTTTAGTGTCTTTATTGTGAATTTTACAGTCCAGCATACCATGTTAATGTCAGGGAATGTTTTATCATCCATATTTAATTATTAAGTACTTAGAAGCATTGACATTTTGAAACCAGGTGTGAGAAGACTGATTAAGATCATGCCCATACTCGCCAAACTGTGTATTGGAAAATTCTTTGCAATGCAAGCCAAAAGACTATTGACCCGAAATAGGCAGGTTTCTTAGTTGGAAGTATTATGCAATCTGCATTATATCTGGTGTGACAATTCCCCAATTCACTGAGTTCATATAGACTCAGTTATAATATATTGTTAAGTTGCTTTCATAAAAATGCATGAGCAACAATATTTGTATGGAAAGTATAATAGATAAACTCAGAGCTAAGAATTGAGAAAATTTCCTGACTTGAATACATGTTTGTTATTTGAGAGTAAGTTAGAGATAATGAAGAATTCATCTGATGCTATTACTATTCTCAAAAAGTTAAGGATGCTCTATGCTTTGGATACTAATTAAAATGTAAAGTCTGTCCTTTGCTGTAGCTTAGGATTCCTATTTTTATTCTACAAATGAGCAAAATGTTTAAAAAGAGTGTGTCTCCCATGTAAACACAAGGTAAGAAGCATAATTCTTTAATCAATATCTAGAAAGAGAATCAGCAGTTTTTATTTTCCATTTTGATTATTTAAAAACACACCTCTTCTTGTGGCTTTTAATGTTTGCAAAAAAAAAAAAAAAAGCCTGATGAATGGATTGAGTTTTTTTATGTGAAGAGAGCATGTCAAAAAGAAACTTGATAGATGCAGAGAGAGCAAGGTCTGTTTTAGCATTTACAGCCTAATAATGTCCACTTTTCAGCAGAGAAGAGCATGCTGTCAATACTTTGAAGCATTTACAATAGGGAAGCAGTCCTAGATGAAAAACTAATGATCTGCTGGAGAGATCAAAATACAGGACCTATTTTTAGTAACTTACAAAACATTCCAAAAGTCTCTGCAGGGTTCACAATGGTTCTCTGTAGGTTACCCAGCAGCAAAGGAGAGTGTTGGAGCAGGCTGGAGTAAAAACAGTGATGAAATCATCAGTACTATTAAGGAGCACTACCATTGATTTGCAATCCCCTTCCCTTTGCCCAGACAAATGAATAGTTCCTTGAGGGCTGGGGTATTCTCTTACTTTTCCCTGTTTTCCCTACATTTAACACCATGTTGGGTAGTGTTCTAAGAACTTAGGACTATTTGGTGAACTGGCGCATTGGTAAAGAATCTACCTGCCCATTGGAAATAATACTGCAATAAACCTCCTTGATGAAAATCTCAAAAAAAAAAAAAAAAAGAAAAAGAAAGGAATCCACCTACCAATGCAAGAGATACAGAAACAGGGGTTTGATTCCTGGGTTGAGAAGATCCCCTGGCAGAGGAAATGGAAATCCACTCTAATATTCTTACCTGGAAAATTCCATGGACAAAAGAGCCTGGCAAGCTACAGTACATGGGGTGTCAAAGAGTCAAACACAACTGAAGTGACTGAGCTCTCTCTCTCTTTCTCTCTTACACACACTCACATCACACACTAACCTAAGAAGCTATAACCCACATATGGCATAGAAATCACTATAAAGAGCTGTATACTATCAGATAATAGAGATAGTATCCAGAGAAAGCCAATGCAGAGGAAATAATCAAACCAGAGTTCCACCACAATTTATATCAAAATAAGGGGACCAAAATTCACAACTGTGGTGTCAGATATGAGAACAGAAGTAGTACTGTTGATATTAAGTAACCCAGAGATGTAGTAACAGCAAAGGATGTGGAACCAGAACAAGTTCCTATGGAAATGGTGGCATTTACAGCTGCCCCTGAAAAAAGTCAGAATAAAAATGAATACCAGCAGCAGCCATATCACAGTGGAGAATTAGACTGGAGTACTTAATAGCAGCATTGACTCTACAAATCCATTACTCAAGATGGGGTTGGAAGCTTCCCTAAAAGTTATAAATAGGAGGGGATTTAGTCACTAAGCCATGTCAGACCCTTGAAACCTCATGCACTGTAACCAGGCAAGAATATTGGAGTGAGTTGGCATTTGCTTCTCCAGGGCATCTTCCCATCCCAGGGACTGAACCCTGGTCTCCTGTATTGCAAGCAGATATTTTACAACTGAGCTACCATAAATAGGAGGAAGTGGAGTCAAATTTGGATAAAAGTCCCTCAGAACAAGAACATGTTTAGAACATTGTATAAAGACCCAAGATTACCTCACTTTGGCCCAATTAAATCAGTAGTCAAGACAAAGAGAGGATATCACAAAACATCACAGGGAAGACTGAAACCTGGAAAGGAACAGACATTACCTTTTCTCAAGGCCAGGAACTGGGAACATTCTGACTCCAATGCATTTTTATCACTTTGTGGCTAAAAGATAAATGCCAACATAAGACCTGAATATCCAGAAATGTAGCCAGAGATTAAACCAAAACATATAAAATAATTTTCTATAAATATATGTGCCCCCCAAATATGAGGATAAATGCAAAGATTCTGTATTTCTTCCTACATATAACAGACATTCAGTTTTCTCAGCTATATGATGACAATTAGTCTTTTGTAAAAATACAGGTAACTACAGATTCAACAATTTACTTTTTCTATGAATAATATTCAAATACTGTGTTCACATGTGACTTGTCTGTGGCAAAAGTTAAATCAGAGTCTTTCTATTCCCATTCTCTCAATCCATGCCTCAACCACTTATTTCTGTCTGCTACAAAGGTGGAGATTCATGTAGTACAAAGTAACAATAATAGCTTAAGTAAAATATAATTAAGGCCACAGAGCTTGCTGTAGCAAAGCAAATTCACACTATGCCTTTCAAATTCAAGTAAAAATTATTTTTTTTAATATACTCGTAAAATGTCTAAAAGAATATTTAAGAGACAGCACTGAAACTCAGGTTATTTTCCAGGTAACCTGTGTCTATTTCTCTATATTTTTGACTTTAGCCACATGAATTTTGTTTCCTTAGCATTTTTAATAAGCAAAATCTATAGGTAACCATAATGTCAAAGTCAATATTAGCTTAAGGTTTTCATCAGTAAGCCTCAGTTTGTGTGGGGGCTTTCTTGGTGGCTCAGATGGCAAAGAATGCAATGCAGAAGACATGGATTCAATCCTTGGGTCAGGAAGATACACTGGAAAAAAGAATGACTACCCACTCCAGTAATCTTGCTTGAAGAATGCCATGGACAGAGGAGACTGGTGGACTATAGTCTATAGCATCATATAGAGTTGGAATGACTGAGCAACTGACACTTTCACTTTAGTTTGGGTTGTGCATTCGTGTGTATACATATTATCTAAAAATCTAGCTGAAAAAGAGAATGATGCAAGAGGTTAGGAAGCAATGTTGTAAAGGAGTCATATCGATCAATTAATAATAGAGATTCAATAGACGTAGTTTGTTGAGGTTAGAGCATGAGTAAAATACAGCTAAGCTTTCCTGTTTTTAAACATGGAATCTATCGTCTTCATCACTGGGAGTCTTGGTGCCCTCCTCCTGTCACCGTTATTGTTACAACAGCTGCAGTCGATTTATTTTCATTGTGTTCCATGCTTCTTATTGATATTATCCTGATTCTGTTGCCCTCATAATACAGAGCAAATTCTATACACCAGAGGACCTTTCCTAAAAGCATTTTTTAGTTTTCTATCTTTAACTTTTTGTGAATCACTAGATCCCTTCAATGCAACCTTTTTTTTTATTGTTGTTGTTGTTGGGAGAAGGAATTTTTTAGAATCTTTGTACACAAATAAACAACCAACAAATATTTTGAAAGCTGAAAGTAATACTTCTATGTTGTGATGGCTATAACATCCCAAAATGAAGCATTTATGAATGTGACAGAGTAGACAGCTGGCAGGGCATTAAAGTTCTTAAGAAGTTAGTTAATGTTACATGGAAGATATAAGTATGTATTTATAGGGATATATTTGCTGTGAATTGGCTATTAAGGGGGGAATAAACTGATTAATTTGTATAAAGAAATCAAGTATTTCCATAGACAGAAGTTAATTTTCCCAAATGCCTTCTCAGTTAGAGGATATCTGAAGTTCCAGGAGTATTATCTTTCTTCAATTCATGGAGTTCAACTGTTTATTTTATATATAACCTATATGATAAGACATATACAACTTAGCAAATAAATTATATCCTGTTTCAGCTGTTTCTAATATTCTGCTCCTTTAAGAAAGTGTTCTGTGCTGATGAAGCAAAATGTTTGCTCTCCAGTGTCAGTCAGTTCAGTCACTCAGTCATGTCTGACTCTTTGCAACGCCATGGACTGCAACATGCCAGGCTTTGCTGTCCATCACCAACTCCTGGAGCTTGCTCAAACTCATGTCCATTGAGTCAGTGATGCCACCCAACCATCTCATCCTCTGTCTCCCCTTCTCCTCCCACCCTCTGTCTTTCCTGGTATCAGGGGTTTTTCCAGTGAGTCAGCTTTTCGAATGAGGTAGCCAAAGTATTGGAGCTTCAGCTTCAGTCCTTCCAATGAGCATTCAGGGTTGATTTCCTTGAAGAGTGACTGGTTTGACCTCCTTGCACTCCAAGGGAATTTCAAGAGTCTTCTACATGTATACTATCATGTAAGAAACGAATCGCCAGTCTAGGTTCAATACAGGATACAGGATGCTTGGGGCTGGTGCACTGGGATGACCCAGAGAGATGATATGGGGAGAGAAGTGGGAGGGGGGTTCAGGATTGGGAACTCATGTACACCCGCAGCGGATTCATGTCAATGTATGGCAAAACCAATACAGTATTGTAAAGTAAAATAAAAATAAATAAATAAAAATGAAAAAAAAAAGTATTCTACAGCACCACAGTTTGAAAGCATCGATTATTTTGTGCTCAGCCTTCTTTATGTTCCAATTCTCACATCTGTACATGACTGCTGGAGAAACTATAGCTTTGACTAGATGGACCTTTGCTGCAAGGTATTTTTGTTGCAAAGTGTTGCTCTCCTTTTTTAATATGCTGTCTAGGTTTTTTATTGCTTTTCTTCCAAGGAGCAAGTATCTTTTAATTTCATGACTACAATCACCATCTGCAGTGATTTTGGAGCCCAAGGAAATTTAGTCTGTCAATGTTTCCATTTTTTCCTATCCCCATGAAATGATGGGACTGGATGATTCAATCTTAGTTTTTTGAATGTTGAGTTTTAAGCCACCATTTTTACTCTCCTCTTTCACCTTCATCAAGAAGCTCATTTAGAGTATCCTTAATATAATTGGGATGTCTATGTAATCTACAGTTGTCTTTGTGATATTTTATTTTGCATATTAAAAGTAGAGAGTATATTGAAGAATATAAAATTCTTTAAAATTAAATATTGTTTAAATCAAATATTGTGTGAGGAATCAGAAGTCCCAAATTCAATGCCTTCAGTAATATAACCCACACAAAATTTTACTGAGTTACATTTATGAAATCCACACACATATATTTGTATTTATTTATACACCCTACTAAACCTTGAACTGTGTCATTTTTCTCTGAAAAGAGGAAAGATCTGCTAAGTAGAATAGTAGAGTACTTGCTGTAGGGACAAAATGAGAAAAGAACGGGCATTCTTCATTTTCAATATGGTATTAATATTAGGATAGAAGACAGTGTTTAGTCTTTTAAAATACTTCCATACTTGTTTGTGACCACTACCTCCTCATAATCATCTCCTCCTATCTCAAGCCATCTTTCAGTCTCCAGTTCCAGTAATTGCCACACCATCATACATGCAGAAATTTAGTAATATTTTTACATAATTTCAAGACTATTCATTTCGATCCTCATTATCTCAACCTCAAGGTATATTCCTAACACAAGAATAGTCTTTAGGGCCAACAGATACAGTAACTATATCTATACCCAGGTATGTAAGCATGAATGATTGCAAACCATTAACAAACACTTGGAGTTTTCTCTGCCAGGTAAATATGTCAAAATGTCCCATGCTCATAAACCTGTTTTCAGTAATGTGCTGGTAGAACTATGGTGTTTGAAAAAAAAATAAAATCTCTCATTTGTAGCATTTCCCAATTTTCATTTTGCCAGTAATCATATTATGGCTGAGCCATCAATGAATATCAAAAGGTTTGTAAAATTCCAAAAATTGAATAATTAGCTCTGGTGATCCAGTGCAAGCTAGGACTAGGACACCCATGGCTGGGTTAAGTTCAAGGAATACTGAGTCTATGATTATAAGGCAATTAACTTCAGGAGGAAAGGAAATAGATCCCAATATATTTTGCTCAAAGCATTTATGGATGTTTCTAATATCTGTGCAAAATTAAAATTAGGACCTGAATTATTACTCTTTCAAATTTTTGATGGAAAAATTCTCAGTATGAAGCCCATAAATTATAGCTGAAAGAGGAAAGGCAAGATACCATTATTTTTGTTATTTCTCAAAATTAACAGAAAAAATGAGCGATTATTCTTAGGTAAAAAGTAAAATAAGTATATATATATATATATATATATATATATATATATATGCAGCATATCTATGTGGTATATCAGTCAGTTCAGTACAGTCGCACAGTCATGTCCGACCCTTTGTGACCCCATGAATTGAAGCACGCCAGGCCTCTCTGTCCATCACCAACTCCCAGAGTTCACTCAAACTCATGCCCAGCGAATCGGTGATGCCATCCAGCCATCTCATCCTCTGTTGTCCCCTTTTCTTCCTGCCCTCAATCCCTCCCAGCATCAGAGTCTTTTTCAATCAGTCAACTGTTTGAATCAGGTGGCCAAAGTATTGGAGTTTCAGCTTTAGCATCAGTCCTTCCAAAGAACACCTACGACTGATCTCTTTAGAATGTACTGGTTGGAACTCCTTGCAGTCCAAGGGACTCTCAATAGTCTTCTCTAAAACCACATTTCAAAAGCATTAATTCTTCGGGGCTCAGCTTTCTTCACAGTCCAACTCTAGCATCCATACACGACTACTGGAAAAACTATAGCTTTGACTAGATGGACCTTTGTGGGCAAAGTAATCTCTCTGCTTTTCAATATGCTACCTAGGTTGGTCATAACTTTCCTTCCAAGGAGTAAGTGTATTTTAATTTCATAGCTGCAATCACCATCTGCAGTGATTTTGGAGTCCAAAAAATTAAAGTCTAACATTGTTTCCACTGTTTCCCCATCTATTTCCCGTGAAGTGATGGGACCAAATGCCATGATCTCAGTTTTCTGAATGTTGAGCTTTAAGCCAACTTTTTCACTCTCCTCTTTCACTTTCATCAAGAGGCTTTTTTGTTCCTCTTCACTTTCTGCCATAAGGGTGGTGTCATCTGCATATCTGAGGTTATTGATATTTCTCCCAGCAATCTTGATTTCATCTTGTGTTTCTTCCAGCCTAGCATCTCTCATGATGTACTCTGCATGGAAGTTAAACAAGCAGAGTGACAATATACAGCCTTGAGGTACTCCTTTTCCTATTTGGAAACAGTCTGTTATTCCTGCATACAGGTTTCTCAAGAGGCAGGTCAGGTGGTCTGGTATTCCCATATCTTGAAGAATCTTCCACAGTTTATTATCATCCACACAGTCAAAGGCTTTGGCATTGTCAATAAAGAAGAAATAAAAGTTTTTCTAGAACTCTCTTGCTTTTTCCATGACCCAGCGGATGTTGGAAATTTGATCTCTGGTTCCTCTGCCTTTTCTAAAACTAGCTTGAACATCTGGAAGTTCACGGTTCATGTATTGCTGAAGCCTGGCTTGGAGAATTTTGAGCATTACTTTACTAGCATGTGAGATGAATGCAATTGTGCGGTAGTTTGAGCATTCTTCAGCATTGCTTTTCTTTGGGATTGGAATGAAAATTGATCTTTTCCAGTCCTGTGGCCACTGCTGAGTTTTCCAAATTTGCTGGCATATTGAGTGCAGCCCTTTCACAGCATCATCTTTCAGGATGTGAAATAGTTCAAGTAGAATTCCATCACCTCCACTAGCTTTGTTCGTAGTGATGATTTCTAAGGCCCACTTGACTTCACATTCCAAGATGTCTGGCTCTAGGCGAGTGATCACACCATCGTGATTATCTGGGTCGTGAAGATTTGTTTTGTACAGTTTTTCTGTGTATTCTGCCACCTCTTCTTAATATCTTCTGCTTCTGTTAGGTCCATCCCATTTCTGTTCTTTATTAAGCATTTTTGCATGAAATATTCCTTTGGTTTATCTAATTTTCTTGAAGAGATCTCTAGTCTTTCCCATTCTGTTCTTTTACTCTGTTTCTTTGCATTGACCACTGAGGAAGGCTTTCTTATATCTCCTTGTTATTCTTTGGAAATATGCATTCAGACGTGAATATCTTTCTTTTTCTCCTTTGCTTTTTGCTTCTTTTCTTTTCACAGCTATTTGTAAGGTCTCTCCAGACAGCCATTTTGCTTTTTTGCATTTCTTTTCCATGGGAATGGTCTTGATTCCTGTCTCCTGTACAATGTCACAAACCTCCATCCATAGTTCATCAGGCACTATATCTGTCAGATCTAGTCCCTTAAATCTGTCTCTCACTTCCACTGTATAATCATAAGGGATTTGATTTAGGTCATAACCTGAATGGTCTAGTGGTTTTTCCTACTTTCTTCAAATTAAGTCTGAATTTGCATTAAGGAGTTCATGATCTGAGGCCCAGTCATCTCCCAGTCTTGTTTTTGCTGACTGTATAGAGCTTCTCTATCTTTGGCTGCAAAGAATATAATCAATCTGATTTCATTGTTGACCATCTGGTGATGTCCATTTGCAGAGTCTTCTCTTGTGTTGTTGGAAGGGGGTGTTTGCTATGACCAGTGCATTCTCTTGGCGAAACTCTATTAGCCTTTGCCCTGCTTCATTCCATATCCAAGGCCAAATTTGCCTTACCCCAGGTGTTTCTTGACTCCCTAATTTTGCATTAGTCCTCTATAATGAAAAGGACATCTTTTTTGGGTGTTAGTTCTAAAAGGTCTTGTAGGTCTTCATAGATTCATTCAAATTCAGCTTCTTCAGCATTGCTGGTTAGGGTATAGGCTTGGATTACTGTGATATTGAATGATTTGCCTTGGAAATGAACAGAGATCATTCTGTCATTTCTGAGATTGCATCCAAGTACTGCATTTCAGACTCTTTTGTTGACCATGATAGGTACTCCATTTCTTCTAAGGGATTCCTGCCCACATTAATAGATGGTCATGTCAGTTAAATTCACCTATTCCAATCCATTTAGTCTCTGATTCCTAGAATGTTGACGTTCACTCTTGCCATCTCCTGTTTGTCCATTCCAATTTGTGTTGATTCATGGACCTAACATTCCTGGTTAATATGCAATATTGCTCTTTACAGCATCAGATCTTGCTTCTATCATCAGTCACATCCACAACTGGGCATTGTTTTTGCTTTGGCTCCATCCCTTCATTCTTTCTAGAGTTATTTCTCCACTGATCTCCAGTAGCATATTGGGCACCTATCGACCTGGGGAGTTCCTTTTTCAGTATCCTATCATTTTGCCTTTTCATACTATTCATGGGGTTCTCAAGGAAAGAATACTGAAGTGGTTTGCCATTCCCTTCTCCAGTGGACCACATTCTGTCAGACCTCTCTACCTTGACCCTCCCGTCTTGGGTGGTCCCAGATGGCACGGCTTGGTTTCATTGAGTTAACAAGGCTGTGGTCCATGTGATCAGATTGAATAGATTTTGTGATTATGGTTTCAGTGTATCTGCCCTCTGATGCCCTCTTGCAACACCTACTGTCTTACTTGGCTTTCTCTCTCTCTCTCTCATATATATAACATGTTTATCATTAAATATTTTTCAGCCATAAAATAATAATTAAATCTTGCCCTATGTAAAAAGATGAACCTTGATGGCAGTATGCTAAGATAAATTAGTGAGATAGAATAAGACTAATTCCTCATGACCTCTTTTATATGCTAAGTTTTTTTTAAAAATCCAAGCTCATAGATACAGGAATAGATTGTTGGTTGCTGGGGTGGCAGATATAGAAAAATGGCTGAAAATATATGAGCTAATATTTTCAAAAAAAGAAGGCATGCTAGATAGCACATGTTGTATGGTACATTTTATAAGAAAGAAGCAAAAATCAGACAATAAATATATATTGTGCTATGGTAATTTATAATAAGAAATATTTATATTTGATCTTTATTCCCAGTCCCCTATATACGGCTCTTAAAACCTTGTAAATTCCTAAGTGTTAGAGCAATAGGGGCATCTCTTGTTTTAATGAGGTGACTCTGGGAGGGCTCTTGGAAAGCTTCTAGATGGGGGGTGATCAAAATAAAGCCCAAGTCATGATTAGAAGCATGGGATCTTCCCCCACAACTTCTCTAGGGAGGAAAAAGGGGCTGGAAATAGAGTTAATAACTGAACATAATAGATAAATAAATAAATATTGAGTGAATATGTTTACAACTTACAGACTCATAAAATCCTACATGTGGATGCAAAATAAGTTCTGGAAAGCCAGGAAAAAAAAAATCTTGCATGTCTGCTCTTGAGGCACCTCAAAGAAATAATGACTGGATCCCCATTTATTAGTATTTGCTTTTCACTCTCAAAAATAATACTTCGGTTTCATTCACCAGAGATTATTTGATAATCTTCTACTTTAAAAACCATACCAATTTCCACATATAATAGACCAGAGGTGAAATGAACTGGCACCTGCCCCTTAACTGCATCCTTTTTAGGGTATTTGGTAGAATTTTGAATTAAAATTAATTTCCAATGGCAATTTATTAAGTCAGAAAACATTTGAAGAACAGCATGTTTTCTATGTCCTGGAATATTAGAGGTAAAAGAGATGTTATCCTTCCCAATTCACATCAGTGAAAATCAGGGGTTATTTATTTATTTATTTCAATTTAAAAATAAAGACTGAATCCTCTTTGTTTTTAAAACTTAGAGTGAAAAAAGCCTCTTTCTTTGACTAGGCCCATGTAGTATATGGGGGAATCTAAACATCAGTATAATATGGATTAATATGTTTTTATTTGATATAAATTAAACATCTTTTAAATAGTTTTTTTTCCCTTGAATATTTTCTTTTAAATTTTTATTTTTACTTTATTTTACTTTACAATACTGTATTGGTTTTGCCATACGTTGACATGAATCCACCACAGGTGTACATGCGATCCCAAACATGGACCCCCCTCCCACCTCCCTCCCCACAACATCCCTCTGGGTCATCCCTGTGCACCAGCCCCAAGCATGCTGTATCCTGCATCAGACATAGACTGGTGATTCGATTCTTACATGATAGTATACATGTTTCAATGTCATTCTCCCAAATCATCCCACCCTCTCCCTCTCCCTCTGAGTCCAAAAGTCCACTATACACATCTGTGTCTTTTTTGCTGTCTTGCATACAGGGTCATCATTGCCATCTTTCTAAATTCCATATATATGTGTTAGTATACTGTATTGGTATTTTTCTTTCTGGCTTACATCACTCTGTATAATCAGCTCCAGTTTCATCCATCTCATCAGAACTGATTCAAATGTATTCTTTTTAACAGCTGAGTAATACTCCATTCTGTATATGTACCACAGCTTTCTTATCCATTCATCTGCTGATGGACATCTAGGTTGTTTTCGATATTTTAAATATTAATTTGTGTGTTCCAAATTGATACATGAGGCTCTATAATAATCCATATGCAATTTATTTTGCTATTCTATGATTATTTATAAACCCTATCATGTTATTTCTAAAATAATTTTCACTAAGCTATTGACACTAAATAAGTATCTTAACAGAAACTTCTATATGTTGTTATTTATAAAATGAAAAAGGAGTAAGTAAACACAAATTTCAAGTCTA
The DNA here is from genome assembly GCF_023091745.1 of Budorcas taxicolor. NCBI lineage: Eukaryota > Metazoa > Chordata > Mammalia > Artiodactyla > Bovidae > Budorcas > Budorcas taxicolor. Next base: position 79,535,770 of record NC_068910.1, read on the forward strand.
TAATTGTTTTCATTTGTCATGCATTTCTAAGGTAAACTGAATTATCACTGATTTGTCAGATGTATTACATAATATAGATTACAAAATGCATATCACCAGGGAAAAGTATTTATCACACATTAAATTAAACTTTCTCTCATTATCTTAATAAAGCACTGCTGCTGCTGCTGCTAAGTTGCTTCAGTCGTCTCCGATTCTGTGTGACCAAATAGACGGCAGCCCGCCAGGCTCCCCCGTCCCTGGGATTCTCCAGGCAAGAATAATGGAGTGGGTTGCCACTTCCGTGTCCAATGCGTGAAAGTGAAAAGTGAAAGTGAAGTCGTTCAGTCTTGTCTGACTCTTAGCGACCCCATGGACTGCAGCCCACCAGGCTCCTCCATTCATGGGATTTTCCAGGCAAGAGTACTGGAGTGGGGTGCCATTGCCTTCTCCATAATAAAGCACTAGATGGAATCAACTATGGAAAATATCTGTAGAAAATATGTAACAATGTATACAGGATTAAGTTTACCAGCCAAATCACTGTATTATGTTGTATTATATTTTTGAAGCTATGTTGTTGCAGCTTTCTCAATAGGGAAATCTCATATTGTGATCATTAAGCACAGGGCAAGTCTGCTGTATTGTACAGTACAAATACCATTTAGACATGTTCAGAATATTTAGATGTGCTTCTTAGGTTGGTGAAACTGAATGTATTGAGAGTCTATCCCTCTGCAAGGTACATGTTAATCTAGCAAGGTTTTCTATCAGGATGTGTTTAACTATGTCTGTCACATGAGCCCTAACAATTAGAAATATAGCTCCAGCCTTGCATTCATTAAACTAGGTAAGTAGGTGGGTTTATTCGCCAAGCCATGTCTGACTCTTACAACCCCATGGACTATAGCCTGCCAGGCTCCTCTGTCCATGGGGTTTCCCAGGCAAGAATATTGGAGTGGTTTGCCGTTTCCTTCTCCAGGGGATTTTTCTGACCCAGGGATCAAACTCTGGTCTCCTGCATTGCAGGTAGATTCTGTACGGATTGAGCCACCAGGGAACTAGAGACACCAGGAAATGGCAGCCCCTCCCCCTAGGGGAAGCAGTAGAAGGAGAGCTTCTGTCTAGCATCTATGACAAAAAACTGAGCTGTTTCTGCCCAGCAACAAAAGTCGTAGATTAGAAAACCGCTTCTCCCATGTGATTTGAGTATAATCTCTGGTTGTATCAACTTCAGAAATTGTTCTCCATTTCTTTCTGACATATCAAATATTATTTACTACATTAGTATACTCTCTAAAACAGGTTTTTGTAGTTATTTTTTAAAATTACTAAACAGTGAAATAAAATAGCATTAAACTAGGTTTAGAACAGTGTTTTTCAAGCTGAGAGCTCTTGAAATCAATTTATTAAGTCATGGCCAAGATTTATTTTTAATGAACAGAAATATCAAAGTCTTATGACATAAACTGTATGTAACATTATAGCTTCACAAAACATTTGTTTCATGCATGCCAGTTCAGGTATAATATATATATGTATGTATATATATATGTATGTGCTAAGTCACTTCAGTCGTGTTCAACTCTTTGGGACCCTATGGACTGTAGCCCACCAGGCTCCAGTGCCCATGGGATTTTCCAGGCAAGAATACTGGAGTGGGCTGCCTTTTCCTTCTACAATGTGTGTGTGTGTATTCATAAATATATGCATATATATATTAATGTATTTGTGTATACACACATACACACGCACACATTATATATGTCCTGTGTATGTGTGCTGCTCGCTCAGTCATGTCCGACTCTGTGTGACCCCATGGACTGTAGCCCTCCAGGCTGCTCTGTCCATAGTATTCTCCAGGCAAGAATACTGGAGTAGGTTGCCTTTTCTTTCTCCAGTATATACCTTGGATCCCACGTAAAACAGTTTTTACTGAAGTTGGGAGAAAAAAATGGCCACTGGTTAAATGTACTTTGCTTGAGTATTTTGGGTATATAGCACACTTTTTAAAGAAACTCTGAGATGAAGTATTATATAATTGGTATATATTAATTAATCATCAGAAGAAGCTTTTATGGAGCTTTTACCTCCACCCTACTCCCAACCAGTATTTAACTATACATAAATTATAGAGCAAAACAAAGCATCCCAGAAAACACCACTCCCCATACCCAAATAATTCAGGCTGTCTCTTGTTTTAATGACTTTTCCTCTTTCCAGTAGGATCTAAAAATATGTAATTGTGCTCCTTTTTGAAAACATGATTCCATCCCCTGGTATGATCTCGGCTGTTACTTTATCTTAGAGATAGAAAGCTTTTAGAATTTTCTCTTAGAATGATAAGAAACTATTGTACACCTTTGTATAAAAATATCAAGAGATTCCTTCAGTGGAAAGGTCATATCTGACTTGTTTGAGCTATTTCATTTTATAGAATTCAATAGTTTATTTCCTTTGTTGAATTCTGCGGTTCTTTCTGTTTGTGAAAAATCTCTTGACTATGATGAATACATGACAATATTTCTGGGCAGACAAAGTGCCAAAGATCTTCATAACTAGGGAAGATATTGTCTGGTGGGATGTGAATACAAGTTATTAGCATCAAAATAATAATAGCAACCACTGCAGAAAAATAAAAACAAATTAAATTTCTACTAATTCACTCAGTCTAAATGGAACATGTATGTTGAAATATAATTTGTCTTAATATGTTCATTTGAGTTTTAGATTAAGAGGTAATTATGAGCTTGAAGTGCATTTGCAATGAGGGAGATCAGTATTGTTGATTTTGACTTCTTGGGTATGATTTTATTTGTAGAAAGGAAGAAAAAACTAGCTTACAGAAAAAAATATTTGAAATTGAAATGTGTTATTGGTTCACATTTATTTCCTCTCCATTCCTGTCATGCTTCATTAGGGAATATTTTCTCTGCCCCATTGACTTTGGATTTGGTCAAATAACTTGATTTGCTCAATGGAATGTGGTCATACATGACATAAGTCACATTCTAATTAGAGCTGTAAATGCCCCAGTGTTGTTCAAATCTGTTCCCCCCATTTCCCCTTCAGGCTTCTGTCATCAATCAGAATAGTTTGCTCAGTGTAGAAACTGCTCCTTCATCTGGGGTCCTAGAAAGAGAAGACACAATAACCTTGGCCCAGTCTTACACATAGCTGCAGATTAAGGATTACTCTCATTTTATATAAGTAAGAATGTAATGAAATCTACTGAGTTTCCAAGGTAGTTTATTGCTGAATCAAAAGCTTTATTAATATAGTACATAGAGCAGTGAAGATGTTCTTAGATGCTTGTCTGTAAAAGAAAAATTTTAAAAATATAATTCATAAGAAAGAAAATAAATTAAAAAATTAAAACATCTTTAATAATTGGGAACCACTGTTGAATTGGTGTTTTGCTGCATATAAAATAAAATATCTCTACTTTTTTTAGAAACATAGAGGCACATGTTGTCCAGATAAAGAAAAATATCTTAATAAAGAGAGAATTTGAAACATGAATTTTGCTCTTCCAAAGTTTTTTTGACCCATGAAATGGCATGATTGCCCTAACTACTACTTTGATGTTAACCGTTTATGCTATGAATAAAAGACATGGGGCATTCAGTTTAATCTGTATCCTGAAAGGAATAAATAACTCTAAAATCTTAGAGTCTCATTATCCTAAACTGGTAAATTGGAAAAATACTATCAGTCTAAGAATTTCTTTTAGTTTACGATCAAATGAGAAAATGCACATGAAACAAGGTTGTATTAGTACATTTATAACCATTGTTCTATGTTTTGGTTGTGGTACAGAGAAGTATTAATAATATTTGGTAGAGAGCATTTGAGATGCTGAATTATTCCCTGACTTCCAGACTCATATATTTAACACCTTCCTTAATACCTATAGAGAAGTACACAAACTGAATTTCAAACATTACAGGTTCCTTATGACTCCTACCCAGGAAGCCTGCTCCTACAGTCTAAGATCTCAGCTACTGCTTACCACAATATTCTAATTGCTGAAGCCACAGATCTTGGTTTTTCCTTAACCCTTTTCTTTCTCATGTGTATCAAGTTTTCAGTGAATCAGGTGAATTTTACCTTTAAAACATACCCCAAAGTTGACAACTGCTCATCAACTCCATCATCACCATCCTGGCACATGTTGTTGCATTATCATTCAATAACAAGAGTCTAATGACTGTTCTCCTTCTTCTGGCCCTTGTCTTTTTCACAGTAGTCCCAACACAGAAATTAGGCGACCATATTAAAGAATAAACAAAATCCTTTCCATCTTTTGCTCAAAATATTCCAGAGGCCTCTTGTCTCACTCAGGATAAAAACCCAAGAGTCTTTCTTGGAGCCTATATTAGTGGCATAGGTACCTCTCCCCCCTCACAACATTACTTCTCTCCACCTTCCTAACCCATCACATTCTACTCCATTGATGCTGGCTCCTGCAAAGTTCCTTGAACATCCAAGGATGTTCTTACCTCATTTTGAACGTGATGATTATCCTGTCTGGCAAATCTTCTCCCATATTACTCAGACCCATCCTCTCTCCTTGTTGGGTCACAAGTAGTCAAAAGTAATGCTCTCAGGATGGAGGCCTACCCTGAACAACCCTATCTGAATTTTCAACTCTACCCACTCATACAAATATACTTCATATCTTCTTTCCTGCTTACTTTCCCTCCTCAGAACTTATCACCACATTGCACACTATATATTTAGTTTTTATTTTTGTCCTTTCTAGTTCAAAGAGGGGACATTTTGTTTAGTTTAGTTTTTTGTTTTTTTTTTTTCCTCCTGAAATATATTCCCAGTGCCCAGAGTTATCAGGCACTCAGTAAAATTTATTGTCTAAGAAATGAGCCTATATAGGACTTGCCAAGAAGTGTGAAAAACTAGCGTTGTCTCTCTTATCCCATTGTGATAGCAAAAATGAATAAGGAACAAGAAGCTTAAAGAGAGAGGAAGATGGTTTGAGGGGAGGGGCTCTATCAGTGTGTTGTATCAGAAGGACTATTGGTCGAAGGGGAACTGTAAATATTCAGACTTGGGGAAAATGAAATCTTTCTTATCCAGAGGTTATTAGTGAAAATCTTGGGAAATGAGACGTCTGAGGAAGCTATAAAAAGGTCTAAGAAAGAAAGAACCGGCTATAATTACCTGCCAAGCCAACATCAGCTCCTACATGACCTGCCATATAAAAATGTGTAATTTCTTTGAATGCACCATCCATGAACCCAACACTTGGGAAGGTAGGAACACTGGTAAATGTGTGTGTGTGTGTGTGTGTGTGTGTGTGGTTATTTTTATTTCTGGTGTGGGAGTTGCTAAGGCTAGTAGACTTAAGATGGAGGTCAGAAGCTGACAATGCCCACTGTTTCATTTCCACCAAAGAAAGTGAAAGGACTTCCCTCATAGCTCAGTTGGTTAAGAATCCGCCTTCAATGCAAGATAGCCCAGTTCAATTCCTGGGTTGGGAAGATTTCCTGGAAAAAGGATAGGCTACCCACTCCAGTATCCCTAGGCTTCCCCTGTGGCTCACCTTGTAAACAATCAGCCTGCAATGTGGGAGACCTAGGTTCGATCCGTGGGTTGTGAAGATCCACTATTGAAAGGAAAGGTTATCCACTCCAGTATTCCGGCCTGGAAAATTCCGTGGACTGTATAATCCATGGGGTTGCAAAGAGTCTGACAAGACTGAGTGACTTTCACTTTCAGCCTAGGCTAAAGCAGTAGCTAGCTATGGGAAATGATCTGAAATCTGACTCAGAGTAGGTGCTTAGTTCTATTTCTCCCAGAGTCATTAATAACAGTGAGAATATAGATTCTGTCTCAAAAGGAGCAGTACAATCAATATGTACTATAGTTGAGGGGGAAAAAAAAAGAACAGACATATCAGCATTAAACACCTATAGTATGAAAGAGGTTTAATGGAGAAAGAGACAATATCCCTGATACCTAGAGAGAGAAGTCCAGGTTTTGGGGGAGAAAATGGAGATTGAGAGGACTGGACAGTTGTCGTATGGAGTACAGGCATGAAAGGATGTGTTTGCGGTGTATCAAGAACTTGATGCATTGGCTCTGAATTTCTGGCAACTATATTCAACTGCCTCATAAACTGGAAACACAAGTGCTTGTAGTTGTCACATTTGAAACAAAGAAAAAAAATGTAAATCAATGTTAAATTCACAACTTCAACAATGGTTAGTGGTGCTGGTAAAAATAGTCCATGTTGATTTATAAGGTGATCTGTGTACTGAGACTGACTGTTATATGCATCTTATGTTGGACTTTTAATGTGTAAAAATTATGATTTAATCTCAATTTACTCATCAATAGCAATAAAACTTGTTTTAAATAACAGTTCCAGTTCCAGTTCAGTCCCTCAGTCATGTCCAACTCTTTGCGACCCCATGAATCGCAGCACGCCAGGCCTCCCTGTCCATCACCGGCTCCCAGAGTCCACTCAAACTCATGTCCATCAAGACAGTGATGCCATCCAGCCATTTCATCCTCTGTTGTCCCCTTCTCCTCCTGCCCCCAATCCCTCCCAGCATCAGAGTTTCTTCCAATGAGTCAACTCTCTGCATGAGGTGGCCAAAGTTCTGAAGTTTCAGCTTTAGCATCAGTTCTTCCAATGAACACCCAGGGCTGATCACCTTTAGAATGTACTGCTTGGATCTCCTTGCAGTCCAAGGGACTCTCAAGAGTCTTCTCCAACACCACAGTTCAAAAGCATCAATTCTTCGGCGCTAAGCTTTCTTCACAGTCCAACTCTCACATTCATACATGATCACTGGAAAAACCATAGCCTTTACTAGACAGACCTTTGTTGGCAAAGTAGTCTCTGCTTTTGAATATGCTATCTAGGTTGGTCATAACGTTCCTTCTAAGGAGTAAGCATCTTTTAATTTCATGGCTGCAATCACTATCTGCAGTGATTTTGGAGCTCAGAAAATTAAAGTCTGACACTGTTTCCACTGTTTCCCCATCTGTTTGCCAGGAAGTGATGGGACCAGCTGCCATGATCTCAGTTTTCTGAATGTTGAGCTTTAAGCCAACTTTTTCACTCTCCTCTTTCACTTTCATCAAGAGGCTCTTTAGTTCTTCTTCACTTTCTGCCATAAGGGTGGTGTCATCTGCATATCTGAGGTTATTGATATTTCTCCCAGCAATCTTGATTACAGCTTCTGCTTCCTCCAGCCCAGCTTTTCTCTTGATGTACTCTGCATATAAGTTAAGTAAGCAGGGTGACAATATACAGCCTTGACGTACTCCTTTTCCTATTTGGAACCAGTCTGTTGTTCCATGTCCAGTTCTAACTGTTGCTTCCTGACCTGCGTATAGGTTTCTGAAGAGGCAGATCAGGTGGTCTGGTATTCCCATCTCTTGAATCTTCCACAGTTTATTGTGATCCACACAGTCAAAGGCTTTGGCATAGTCAAGAAAGCAGAAGTAGATGTTTTTCTGGAACTCTCTGGTTTTTCCATGATTCAGTGGATGTTGGCAATTTGATTTCTGCTTCCTCTGCCTTTTCTAAAACTAGCTTGAACATCTGGAAGTTCAGAGTTCACATATTGCTGAAGCCTGGCTTGGAGAATTTTAAGCATTACTGTACTAGCATGTGAGATGAGTGCAATTGTGCAGCAGTTTGAGCATTCTTTGGCATTGCCTTTCTTTGGGATTGGAATGAAAACTGACCTTTTCCAGTCCTGTGGCCATGGCTGAGTTTTCCAAATTTGCTGGCATATTGAGTGCAGCCCTTTCAGAGCATCATCTTCCAAGATTTGAAATAGCTCCACTGGAATTCTGTCACCTCCACTGGCTTTGTTCGTAGTAATGCTTTCTAAGGCCCACTTGACTTCACATTCCAGGATGTCTGGCTCTAGGCGAGTGATCACACCATTGTGATTATCTGGGTTGTAAAGATCTGTTTTGTATAGTTCTTATCTGTATTCGTGCCACTTCTTCTTAATACCTTCTGCTTCTGTTAGGTCTATATAATTTCTGTCCTTTATTGAGCCCATCTTTGCATGAAATGTTCCTTTGGTATCTTTAATTTTCTTGAAGAGATCTCTAGTCTTTTAATAACAGGAGTTATCTTAATGCTTTTTTTTTTTTTCCTTATAAAACTAGCCTCTGAGTTGAAGCAATAAAAGAAATCTCTGAGTATCATTAACCCATACATTAGAACTAGAGTATAAGGTCAATTGTGCTCATTCACAAAACAATCCATTTATCAAGAATGTTTTTTATGCTTTTGTGTAGCATTATATGGCATAATGTAACTAATCTCTATAAGTTTACCCATAAACATGTACTAGTTTACTATAAAGATTAAGAATAATTTCCACTTAGTATATGAGAAAATAAATATCTCTAATTAGAAATATATTAATTCTCTTAGTTTCATATTTTCATTAAAAATCCTACAATACTATCCCATTTTAAGTGCTAATAATTGGAAAACTCATCTTGCAGAACAACAGAACAAGAGCTAGTTTCCTAACTTTATGAAGCTTGCCTTAAATAAATTACTAATGTACCCTGAAATAGGCTGAACACATTTATATTTATGTTTATGATAAAATGCCCTTTTGCAATTATTACTTATTGCTATGGGTTGTTAAGTACATATTGTACACAAATAATCCTGGTAAAATGTTTTAAGATAAACTTATATCGTGTGCTGGTGATTGAACAAAAAGGTGGCTGCTTCAATCATGTTCTGTAAGAACAGTTTTATCTATGCCAGGGAAGAAGCCTTGAAAGTGTATTATTTTACCTGCAGAAAATTGCTCTCACATCTATATATTAATAATAAAATGTAGAAACACTATGACGGCAGTTGTTCAGATTCTCTCTACAGTTGTATATCTGTGGAATACACATAAATTCTCCCGTTTACACTAAGAGCAGTGAGTTACTTTCTGTACCCAACTCTTGTCGGTCCACCTGACAGCAGGTAGATGATGAAGCTCAGGTGCGAGTCCTGACTCCCAAGGAGAAAGCACATGTCTATGGCCATTGCTGAATCTGACAAGCATTTTCATTAAAAAAAAGGAAACAAAACAAACAAACAAAAAACACACTACATTGTGGATTTCTTTCTGCAATTAATTCTGGGAGGGAGAAGAGGCAACAACACAGAGATTACTACTTCCTCCATAAATTAACCATCCTTAAATTGATTCTTTCATGATTATATAATAGACTTGTACATCCTTTGGGAAATGTATCATTGATCTCATTTCTAACAATCTAAATACTATCTTAAAATGTTGAGTGTCATTTATCTATTACAAAGATAGTACATATTCTGTTTGGAATTTTTAAAGAGAGTATGCTAACTTGATTAAGTCAGTTAAAATTAAATTTAACCAATTCTTAGAAACTGGTACTGCTGATAGTGGTTATGATAGAGTTTTAATGTATGAGACAAATCTTTGGGACTGGAGGGAACTAATTTTTGAAGACTTACTTAGTTTTAAAATAAGGTTTTAACGTTTTGGAAATAATCTTCATGACAATATTCAGCTATGAACTTCTTTTTTTAATGAAGAAAATGCAAAGATGCCCAGTTTCTTAAGACTCAATATTTTACAATGCATCTACTATTGTGTCTCAAACAACTAAGAACAATTCAAATTCTTTCAATTTAAAAATCTTGATCATTAACTTTTTTTTAATTTAAATTTATTTGTTTTAAGTGGAGGCTAATTATTTTACAATATTGTATTGGTTTTGCCATACATCAACATGAATCCACCACGGGTGTACACGTGTTCCCCATCCTGAACCCCCTCCCACCTCCCTCCCCATACCATCCTTCTGGGTCATCCCAGTGCACCAGCCCCAAGGATCCTGTATCCTGCATCAAACCTGGACAGGCGATTCATTTCTTAGATGATATTAGACATGTTTCAACGTCATTCTCCCAAATCATCCCACCCTTTCCCTCTCCTACAGAGTTCAAAAGACTGTTCCATACATCTGTGTCTCTTTTGCTATCTCGCATACAGGATTATTGTTACCATCTTTCTAAATTCCATATATATGCGTTAGTATACTGTATTGGTTGGAGAAGGAAATGGCAACCCACTCCAGTGTTCTTGCCTGGAGAATCCCAGGGACGGCAGAGCCTGGTGGGCTGCCATCTATGGGATCGCACAGAGTCGGACACGACTGAAGCGACTTAGCAGCAGCAGCAGCATACTGTATTGGTGTTTTTCTTTCTGGCTTACTTCACTCTGTATAATAGGCTCCAGTTTCATCCACCTCATTAGAACTGATTCAAATGTATTATTTTTAATGGCTGAGTAATACTCCATTGTGTATATGTACCACAGCTTTCTTATCCATTCATCTGCTGATGGGCATCTAGGTTGCTTCCATGTCCTAGCCATTATAAACAGTGCTGCAATGAACATTGGGGTACATGTGTCTCTTTCAATTCTGGTTTCCTCAGTGTGTATGCCCAGAAGTGGGATTGGTGGGTCATAAGGCAGTTCTATTTCCAGCTTTTTATGGAATCTCCACACTGTTTTCCATAGTGGCTGTACTAGTTTGCATTCCCACCAACAGTGTAAGAGGGTTCCCTTTTCTCCACATCCTCTCCAGCATTGATTGCTTATAGACCTTTGGATTGCAGCCATTCTGACTGGTGTGAAATGGTACCTCATTGTGGTTTTGATTTGCATTTCTTGGATAATGAGTGATGTTGAGCATCTTTTCGTATGTTTGTTAGCCATCATCCAATGCATATTTATACTCCAGAACATTTTTTATATCTCCTTTAAAAACTGTGGAAAATTCTGAAAGAGATGTGAATATCAGACCACCTGACCTGCCTCTTGAGAAACCTGTATGCAGATCAGGAAGCAACAGTTAGAACTGAACATGGAACAACAGACTGGTTCCAAATAGGAAAAGGATTATGTCAAGGCTATATATTGTCACCCTGCTTATTTAACTTTGTGCAGAGTGCATCATGACTAACAGTGGGCTGAAGGAAGCACAAACTGGAATCAAGTTTGCCAGGAGAAATATCAATAACCTCAGATATGCAGATGACACCACCCTTACACCAGAAAGTGAAGAAGAACTAAAGATCCTCTTGATGAAAGTAAAAGAGAAGGATGAAAAGGTTGGCTTAAAGCTCAACATTAAGAAAACTAATATCATGGCATCTGGTGCCATCACTTCATGGCATATAGATAGGGAAACAGTGGAAAAATGGCAGACTTTATTGGGGGGGGGGGCTCCAAAATCACTGCAGATCACCATCTGCAGCCATGTGATTGCAGCCATGAAATTAAAAGACTCTTACTCCTTGGAAGGAAAGTCATGGTCAACCTAGACAGCATACTGAAAAGCAGAGACATTATTTGTCAACAAAGATGTATGTAGTGAATGCTATGGTTTTTCCAATAGTCAAGTATGGATGTGAGACTTGGATTATAAAGAAAGCTGAGCACCAAAGAACTGATGTTTTTGAACTGTGGTTATGGAGAAAACTCTTAAGAGTCCCTTGGACTGCAAGGAGATCCAACTAGTCCATCTTAAAGGAAATCAGCCCTGCATATTCATTGGAAGGTCTGATGCTGAAGCTGAAACTCCAATATTTTAGTCATCTGATGCATAGAGTTGACTCATTTGAAAAGACCCTGATGTTGGAAGATTGAAGGCAAGAGGAGAAGGGGGCGACAGAAGATGAGCTAATTAGATGGTATCACTGACTCAATGGATATGAGTTTGGGTAAACTCCAAGAGTTGGTGATGGACAGGGAACCCTGGCATGCTGTGGTTCATGGGGTCACAAAGAGTCAGAAACAACTGAGTGACTGAACTGAACTGAACTATGTTCATAGAAAGTGAAAAATACATTTGTATACATTAAAAATTAGAAAATCATAAACAGTAAATTTATAATCCTACTAGGCATGCTAGGTTTGCCCAGGATAGGTATCAATTGGTATTTATTTGCTCACATGCTTTTATCAGCATATTCTTGGCTACAAGAAACAGAAAATCCTGCTTGTCTGGTTTAAAACATAAGAAATACATTTTCCTGCTGTAAAACAAGAGACTGGAGATAAAAGACTCCAGGATTACAAATTTAGCTGCTAAGAAGTTTCATTAAGGACCAATGGACCTTTGAAAATCTGTGCTGCCACCCTTAGCATGTTGGCTTGTTCACAGGCTAACTCTTTACAAGGCCCAAGGAAACCTACAGCCGTTCCAGCCAACACACCCAGAAATGAAAAAGGCCAGTGAATGTGAAGGGAAGATGTTTTCCTTTTAAGATGATAGAAAACCTATTCCAGAGGATCCTGGGAAACAGGCCTTTTTAAATCTAATTGCCTAGAATTGCTTCACAAGCCAATGCCCAAATCCATGACTAAAAATAAGAATGAGGTCTGAATGGCTGGTTCAACCTGATCAAGTAGAAACCTGGAGCTGGAGATGGGTGATTATTGACTCGGTGAGGGCTGAAAACAAAAATTTGACTCAGTCAGAAAAGAAGTAAATATTTATTGGTCAAGCAACCACAGGTTTCCACTACTGGTTTTTAAACATTTCTTCAAATGTTTTCTAAAAATTCCATCTTTTATTCACCTAGATCCTGTGAAGTATTAATAAACCAGCTGTCCACTTTGTTTTGCTTGGGTTTTTGGATAGATAAGACAAATATGATTGCAGTGTGAGTAGAATTCCTATGTCCAGTTGAAATATTTCTGTAATTTCTTCATTTTCAAAGAGTAACTTGAGTAATTTTAGATATTTGTTAGGAGGAAAAATTGCATTTATCCTGAGAGCGTGCAATACAAGCCCAACTTGGACTTTTTTTTTTTTAAAAGACATCATCGTTTATTGTGCTGGGAGAGGGGAAGATAACTGATGAAGGCAACAATGATGAATTACATAAGATAAAGTAATAAGGCTTTCTACTTCTAATATAATATTTCTTAGTCTCACTAGATTTCCCATATGTCAGTATTTTCTTTATGCTTTTGATCTCAAAGGATATAAAACACTAGTTAATCACATTGCTTTTTATCATCCCTTAATAGATCAGTGTGCATTTCACACTGTACTAGGCCAGCATGATAGGAATACGGAATCAAAGAACTTTCAGATATAATGCTTTCTTAGCTGGTACCTATGATTGATGCTGTGCTTGCTAACATGAATTCATGCTTGCTCCTCTCAACAAAAGACAACTGGAACAAAAAGGTGAAATAATTTTAAAGTGATAAATAAGCCTGTCATCTAAAAGCCACACCTTTCATTAAAATCTATTCCTAGTTTAACACACTTTGTTAAGCCACATTGATAATGAGATTTAGGTTGTACACTAAGACTTCTTTCCCTTAAAAGGTACATATTGCCCAAGATGATATTAAATGTGTAAATTCAGTTTAACTAAGATTCTATTAAAAACATATTGAATTAGTTTTACGAATTAAAAACTTGCATTTGGGTAAGAGAAGCAATGAACTCCAAAATAATGGTTTAAACAAATTATCTTTCTTTTTCTTTTGTAAGAACTTGAAAATCTAGGGCTGATGCTTTGGCTCCAACATGTTTTCAAAGCACACATGTCTATTCTGACATCATTTGTTTCCTTGCTTTTGTTATGATTCCCTTTTAACGCTTGCAAGAGGGCTGCCAGAGCTCTAGCCATTAAGCTGACATATTGGGGCACAACAAGGTAAAACACAAATAAGGTTCAATGGGTTCCCTGTAACTTCTGCCTTTATTTTATTGATAAAAAGTTCATTACCTGACAACAAGAGCTGCAAAGGAAGTTGGAGAATTTTTTAGGAAGATGAGGGAGAAGCTTAAAGCCACAGTTAAGTCCCACACTTGGGAAATAGGAGGGAATGGCTATTGGGAGAACCTAGCTGTTTTGCCCCATTAATCAGAGCAAGAGAAGCCTGCTTTTAGCAACTAGTTTAACAGTTCAAAAATTAAAGAATTATATAGGTAAATGAAATAAAAGTCACAATCAAGCATATTTTTATCTGGGATGCTGATAATAGTATAGTCCGGAAAAGGGCAAAGAAGTATAAAACATATTACAACCTCTCCCCTTCAGGCCCACCAGAATTTCACATGGTTCCACAGTTTCAACTATTTTTTTTTTGGTACCAATAACTCTCAAATATGCACATCAAATCTCTCTCCCCTCATCTGCTATCTTATGTGCACAGACACACAAGACCCAGTGTTGACTAATTCATTTCAACGTGTCAAAAACTGAGTCTGATGTTTTTTCTCATTTCTTTTTTTTTTTCTTTACTATTTTTAAGATTTTTATTTTTAATTGGAGGATAATTGCTTTACAGTATTGTGTTGATTTCTTCTATACAGCGTGAATCAGCTATAAGTATGCATCTATCCCCTCCCTTTTGAGCCTCCCTCCAACCTTTTACCTTCCTATGTCATTACAGAGCACCAGGCTGAGCTCTGTTTGTTATATCCAACTATCAGCTAATTATTTATTTTACACATGGCAATGTATATATGTCAATACTACTGTCGCAATTATTCCCACTGTCTCCTTCCGCTGATGAGTCCATAAGTCTGTTCTCTACATCTGTACCTCTATTCCCGTCCTGCAAATAGGTTGATTTCTTTTTTTTTTTAATTTTTATTTTTACTTTATTTTACTTTACAATACTGTATTGGTTTTGCCATACATTGACATGAATCCACCACGGGTGTACATACGTTCCCAAACATGAACCCCCCTCCCACCTCCCTCTCCATAATTTCTATTAATAGCTTGACCATTTTACTTCAAGGATTAAAACTCTATAGTGAACTTTTATTATGTATTCCCCTTCACTTCCCTTATAGAACTAGCTCCAAGTCCTATATATCACCTCTCCAAAATTTCTTCAAATAAGCCTTTTATCTATCCTTACTGTCATCGTCTTCATTTATATTCTGGATTTTTCAAGGACAAACTGTTTTCTCACCTTTTTCTCATCATATATATATACACACACATCTGCAAACGATACCTCCAAGAAAGCCACTAGTGTGAGTCCCTTAGAATCTGAAGACTTGGGAACCAAGGGAACAGATGGTGTAAATTCTAGTCCAAGGGCAGGAGAGAGATCAATGTTGCAGCCCAAACAGGCAGGCAAGATACAAAAGGGGCAACTTCTTTTCTCTTCCCTGTTTTGTTCTATTCAGGACCTCAACAGCCTGGACAGTGCCCACCCTCGCTGCGGAAGGCAATCCACATTACCTAGTCCACCAATTCAAATGCTAATCTTATCCTCCAGAAACACCATTACGAACACACCCAAAAGATCTTTAACCTGGGCACAAGGTGCTACATAAACTTAAACATCACACATTTTACACTCACACTGGTCCCTTAAAGAAAGTCATTCAAGCACTACAATATGATATAAAGTAAAAACATCTCAAGATAGATTTCTAGTCTCTTAACATCAGCCCAATTCACTTTGTTTGTTTCAATGTTTAACCTCTTATCATTTAATATATTTCAAGTCACAGTGACTGACTATTTTGTTGTAGTTTTTAGTCTCTACGATGTGTCCAACTCTTTCATGATTCCATGGACTGTAGCCAACTAGGCTCCTCTGTCCATGAAATTTCGCAGGCAAGAATATTGGAGTAGGTTGCTATTTCCCTCTTCAGGATATCTTCCTGACCTAGAGATCAAACCCACATCTCCTGCTTGGTGGGTAGATTCTTTACTGCTGAGCTACCAGGAAGCCTGACTGACTGCTTATTCACCAAAATATCCCACTCTTGTACAGCTGAACTAATATAATATAACCTTGTCTCTAGGAAACAAGTTCCTAGCTATATGTGTTAACATTTTAGTCTTCTTCAAGTTTAAATGAAGCTTTCTCCATAATGGTTTTTATTTTTCAGTTGGTTGGAATTTTTTTAACTATTTGGACCCAGTAGAATTTAATTTTTTGTCTTTTGGGGAGCATTTAACTTGATATCCCCACTATTCAAGTAATTAGACAACATTTTATAATCTCTTCTGGATTGTAGAGTTCAAAATACATAATTATTAATTAATTATTAATAAACATATACTAATTAATTATAGGCCTCCTGATACATGCAAAAATATATAGCTTGCCAGACTCTGTCCATGGAAATCTCTAGGCATGCTAGAGTGGGTTGCCACTCCCTTCTCCAGGGTATCTTCCTGACCCAGGGATCAAACCCAGGTCTCCTGGATTGTAGACAGATAGATTCTTTACTATCTGAGCCACCAGGGAAGCCCAGACTGAGGGACTTTCACAACTTCTGATATATTCTCCACAGTATAGAAATGTGACTCATTTATATGCCCACAATATATATAGATATTTCTGGATTGTGAATCAGGTTACTGGCATGGTTCATAGGAACTTTGTTCAATATCAGAGATCAATATTTATCTTCAGACCATAAGACGATTGCCTCTGCTACAACATGAAGGTAGTCTATAGCAGTGCTATTCCAACTCTAATGTCAATATTACTTATTTTGGTATTATATTAAAAAGTCAGATTCTAATTCAATAACTCTCTGATAGGACCCAAAATTACAAGCTTCCCAAGAATGATGATGATTCTATGAACTCTCTAAGCACACTGAATAGTAAGGGCAATGAATAAAGAGAGCTCTGAAGAAGGACATTTGGGAAACTGTGTGTGTGTGTTTAAGTCTACACAGCCATAATGGTATAGTAATGAAAAGGTCTGTATCAACCTTGTGTTGTTGATGTATGTAATGAATTGGATTACAGCTAAGAAAATATTTTAGAAACATGATTGTGTTATCCCTTTAATCAAAAATCAATGTGATCACAGGTATACATTTTTTTAGAGATCTGAAATGACATATGTTAAAAATGTAAATGTAAGTTATTGATAAATCATGTATCTCTTTAATAACAACCATTTCAATATGTATATATATATTCCACTGTTGCTTTTAAGGCCTCCTAAAGATATTTCCCCTTTGACTTTTTGATTCATTTCTTTGCACCTGAAGTCCCTAAAAAGGTATAATTGAATCAGTTTAGAACTATGGATCCTAGATACAAAGTTCCTAAAACTATTCTGAATTACTCAGTAAATTTCTATTTTAATGAAATTTTGGAAAAACTTGGAAAATTCACACACAATAGAGGAAGATATTTGTAGCTAAAAAGAGGATTTCTATTTACATGGAAGCATTGTCAGCATGTCAAACCAGCTAAGCCATTTAACAGCACCCATAGTTACAAAATGCCATTTAAATCCGGAAGCAGGTTCCTCTCATCAAACAGTCCAGTTGTTTATTCTGAATCAGGGCTTAGTCATAGGCCAGGTGCTCTGAGCTTTAAATACGAATCCATTTTCTGAAATTAAATCTGAAAACCTAATGGAAAAACTGACTGTAATTGCAAATGACACATTACATCATGACAATCACCAGTTGTAACTGTTTCCAACGGAAATTGAGTATTCCTCTAACTTGTTTGACTTAGACAATGAGAAGAATTTATTTTAGCTCAATTTACTTTTGGTTCTTTACAGATACATTTCTCAGTAATATGGAACCTATTTCTGAAACTAAAAGGTCAAAAGATTTTCTCTGCATAATACTCCATTGCAAGGCTTAACCCCAGCAGGGATAAGCATTTCTCCCATTTAAAAATAAAACTTTTGAAAAACCTCCCAAACATTACAATGAAAATGGCAATAAATTTTTGGTAAAGATGATTTCTGTTTTGCTTTTTCACTAAATCAGACATTTATTTGTAGCCCAGCATCGTGGCTTTTGTAACTTTTTCAAGGTAAAATAAGAGGTTTACTGTTTACTAGTGTGTTTCTTTTTTAAGATAAATGAATTCAATTGATTGAATTGTGGTAAGGGATGAATTCACCCAAATAAGTTAATTTGTCCTGTTTTACATCTCAAAGGGATTTTGTCCTTTAAAAAATGTTTTTATTTATATTGTTTGAAATAAATGAAGCCATATACAACACTGGTCTGTTTAATTATGAAATGACATATTTACTAATAACTTGATGAATAAGAAAAAGTTATAACCTAGCACTAAGTTTAAGCTGGTTTGTTAATGTTAAGGAAAAAATCCAAAGTAAGGGGTTATAAAATGATTACATACTGTTACTTTATCATACTTTTGAAATTCTTAAGAATAATTCACTGATCTGAATTTTTCACACACTCACACAGATATACACAAACCTATTAAGCCATTTTCTTCTTAATTTGCTAGATGTTTCAAGTAAAACTGCCAACTTACTTTCCCATGTAAATTCCAGGATGTATTTATTAAAAAATTGATCGATTAGATAGATTATTTTTGACCCTAAGTGTTAAATGCAAATTATATATTTTAAAACAAAACTGATTATGCACTCTATAATCAGCAGATATGGTCCTAAAACATTTAATGTTACATTGATATAATCAGCGTTTAATCCAAAATTCTATTATTACACAAGCTAAAAAATAGTTTAGTGGCTAGGATACAATATTTTTGTTACCTAACTTTATTATCAATATTCTGTAAGATGTGCTAAACAATGATTAACTGTGATTTTTTGTGATTATAAGATCTTAAAATCAAAGATTGTACATGTTTTGTGTACTTTTTGTTATCTGAAACAGCAAGACAGCTGCTTAAACCTTTCCAGAACTTGCCATTAATCTCTTTGGCCCTACAATCTGAAGAGCTAGTTCAATGCAGCAATGAGTTTAGAAAGAACAATTCAACTTTCTCAACAAGCTTTATTATTTTTTAAAACTTTATTATATCTGTACTTTGGGGTCTCAATGGCAGTCAGCAATTAAGATTATGTTATGAATATGTGTGTGCTTAGTCACTTAGTCATGTCTGACTCTTTGATATCCTATGAACTGTAGTTGACCAGGCTCTTCTGTCCATTGAATTTTCCAGGTAAGAATACTGGAATGGATTACCATTTCCTACTCTAGGAGAGCTTCCTCACCCAGAGATCGAACACATATCTCTTACATCTCCTGCATTGGCAGGTGTATTTTTCACCACTAGTGCCACCTAGGAAGCCCGTTATGAACATATATGTCAAAAAATAGGAAGATAAAGGAATCATGCAAACTATTACAAAAAATAGCATTCAACTTTCTGTTTGCATTTATTCCAGTCACTATAAAATTCATTAATGAAGAGTAGATTTTTTTTTTAACTTCGAAAAATAATACTCAGCAATAGTACACTTAGAGGTCAACTGACTCCAGGAACAACTGAAAGTTTCCTAGGGAGACTACAGGAAAATATGAATGATAGTGGTGTCAGCCTGCCTTGAGGAGAACATTCAACTCCCACACTTACTGAGTGCAGAAGAACTGATGCTTTTGAACTGTGGTGTTGGAGAAGACTCCTGAGAGTCCCTTGGACTGCAAGGAGATCCAGCCAGTCCATTCTGAAGAAGATCAACCCTGGGATCTCTTTGGAAGGAATGATGCTAAAGCTGAAGCTCCAGTACTTTGGCCACCTCATGCGAAGAGCTGACTCATTGGAAAAGACTCTGATGCTGGGAGGGATTGGGGGCAGGAGGAGAAGGGGACGACCGAGGATGAGATGGCTGGATGGCATCACAGACTCGATGGACGTGAGTCTGAGTGAACTCCGGGAGTTGGTGATGGACAGGAAGGCCTGGCATGCTGCGATTCATGGGGTCGCAAAGAGTCGGACACGACTGAGCGACTGAACTGAACTGACATTGGAGTTCACACTATTAAAAAAATGACTGTTAAAAATCACAATTCCTAAAGAATTAAAATCATAGCAGTGAGGACAGGAAAATCACCTGAGTTGGACATAGAACGTTGTGAGGACAAAATGATGGAAGCAATTGCAAGTTGCCAGAACAAGAGTCAAAAAATAAACAAGATACCAATATTTACTAAATACCTATTATATGCTAGGAATCTTTATGAAATAGAAACAAGGACAAAGGAGAGGTTACTTTGCTGTGAGAACTAGGGCAAGAGAATCATTGAAAATGTAATAAAAGGGAAAGGAATTTGAAGGATAGGGATGGAATCTAATAAATCAAAATCTTTAATCAGTTTCTATCTTAACTCTGTTTCTTAAAACAAAATACCATATACTGGGTGGCTTAAGCATCAGATATTTATTTTTCACAGTAAAGTCCAAGATCTAGGTGCAAGCAGATTTGGTTCCTGGTGAGAACCTTATTCATGACTTTCAATTGGTCAACTTCTTACGGTGTCTTCACAGAGAACAAAGCTGTAGTATCTTCCTATTCCTGAAAGTGAAAGTGTTAATTGCTCAATCACTACCCCTTGGATTGTAGCCCACCATGATCCTCTGTCCATGGAATTCTACAGGCAAGAATATCAGAGTGAGCTGCCATACCTTTCTCCAGGGTATCTTCCCAACCCAGATATCAAACCTGGGTCTGCCACATTGTAGGCAGATTCTTTACCATCTGAACCACCAGGGAAGTCCCTTCCTGTTCCTATAAGTACACAAATTCTGTCACGGGGCTGCATCCTATGACTTCATCAAACCTAACACCCTCCCAAAAGTCCACTGCAAATACCATCATATTTTTGGTTAGGGCTTTAACCTATGAATTTCTGGAGGAGAGGCACAGATCAGTTCAGTTCAGTTCAGTCACTCAGTCGTGTCTGACTCTTTGTGATCCCGTGGACCTCAGCACGCTAGGCCTCCCTATCCATCACCAACTCCCAGAGTTTATTCAAATTCATGTGCATTGAGTCGGTGATACTCAGTGCATAAAAGTATGCTAAATTATTGAACTTTGCTGTCTCTCTTAATCTCTATCACCTTTTGAGTAACAGAGACGTCTTTTGTCTTGAACCTTGGAATCTCAATCAGACTAAATCTAAGGAGATGAGAAAGCATGTGCTTTCAAGCCATCATTGTTGTTCACAAGCTCAATCCTTTCCAACTGTTTGCAATCCCATGGATTGCAGCATGCTAGGCTCCCCCATCTTTCACTATTTTCTAGTTTGCTAAAACTAATGTTCACTGAATCAATGATGTCATCCAGCCATCTCATCCCCTGTAATCCCCTTCTCCTCCTGCCTTCAATCTTTCCCAGCATCAGGGTCTTTTCTAATGAGTCAGCTCTTCACATCAGGCAGTCAGAGCATTGGAGTTTCAGCTTCATCATCAGTCCTTCCAATGAATATTCAAAGTTGATTCCCTTTAGGATTGACTGATTTGATCTCCTTACAGTCCAAGGGACTCTCAAGAGTCTTCTCCAGCCCCACAATTCAAAAGCATCTTTCCTTTGGTGCTCAGCCTTTTTTTATGGTCCAACTCTCATATCTGTACATTACTACTGGAAAAGCCGTAAGTTTGACTATATGGACCTGTCAGAAATGTGATGTCTCTGCTTTTAATAAGTTGTCTAGGTTTGTCATTGATTTTCTTCCAAGGAGTTCAGTTCAGTCGCTCAGCCGTGTCTGACTCTTCGCAACTCCATGTACTGAAACATGCCAGCCCTCCCTGTCCGTTACCAACTCCCAGAGTTCACCCAAACTCATGCCCATTGAGTTGGTGATGCCATCCAACCACCTCATCCTCTGTAGTCCCCTTCTCCTCCTGCCCTCAATATTTCCCATCATCAGGGTCTATATATCTTTTAATTTTGTGATTTTTGGAGTTCACGAAAATAATGTCTGTCATGGGTTCCACATTCTCCCCATATATTTGCCATGAAATGAAGGGATCTGATGCCATGATCTCAATTTTTGAATGTTTAATTTTAAGCCAGCTTTTTCACTCTCTTCTTTCATCTTGATCAAGAGGCTTTTTATTTCATCTTCACTTTCTGCCATTAGGGTGTTGTCACTGGCATATTTGAGGTATTTTTGAGATATTTGAGATATTTCTTCTGGCAATCTTAATTCCAGTTTTTGCTGTATCCCACCTGGCATTTCACATGAGGTACTCTTCAAATAAGTTAAATACACAGGATAACAATATACAGCCTTGACATACTCCTTTCCCAGTTTTGAAGCAGTCCATTCTACCTGGTCCAGTTCTAACTGTTGCTTCTTGTCCTGCATAAAGGCAGGTCAGGTGGTCTGATATCCCAGTCTCTTGAAGAATTCCACAGTTGTTGTAATCTACACAGACAAAGGCGATAGCATAGGCAGTGAAGGAGAAGTGGATGTTATTCTGGAGCTCACCTGCTTTTTCTATAGTTCAACAGATGCTGGCAATTTGATTTCTGCTTCCTCTGTCTTTTCTAAATCTACCTTGTATATCTGGAAGTTCTCAGTTCATGTACTGCCGAAGACTAACTTGAAAGATTTTGAGCATTACCTTGCTAGCATGTGAAATAAGTTCAATTGTGGGGTAGTTTGAGCATTCTTTTGACATTGCCCTTCTTTAGGACTGGAATGAAAACCTACCTTTTCCAGTCCTATGGCTTCTGCTGAGTTTTCCAAATTTACTGGCCTATTGAGTGTAGCACTTTACCAGTATGATCTTTTATCTCAACTGGAATTCTATCACCTCCACTAGCTTTGATAACAGTAGTGCTTCCTTATGGTCCACTGATCTCTTAAGTTTGTTGCATTGGCAGGCAGATTCTTTACCATTAGCACCACTTGGGAAGATTTTCAAGTCATAAAACCCAGTTTAGAATTCTAAATTATACCTCCAACTAATTGTATATGTTTGGTGAGCTATCAACTGCTTTGTGAACTGCTTCCTTCATGGTAAACTGTACACAATAATACTTAGGAGAGGTTTTTTGAGGATTAAGTGAACTAACGTATGCAAAGCACTACTTTGAAAGTTTCCTGGCCCAAGGCAGAGGCTCCAGAAGTATTGGTCCAGAGATAAACAAAAATTGACAACTCTTTCTCAAACTTAATGATAAGATGGAGTAAAAGAACAGATACTTCCATGGAATGAAATGCTAATTCTAATAAAATATATATATATACTTGGATGTAATCTCAAAAACGACAGAATGATCTCTGTTCATTTCCAAGACAAACCATTCAATATCACGGTAATCCAAGTCTATGCCCCAACCAGTAACGCGGAACAAGCTGAAGTTGAATCGTTCTATGAAGACCTACAAGACCTTTCAGAACTAACACCGAAAAAAGATGTTCTTTCCATTATAAGGGAATGGAATGCAAAAGTAGGAAGTCAAGAAACACCTGGAGTAGCAGGCAAATTTGGCCTTGGAATGCGGAATGAAGCAGGGCAAGGACTAATAGAGTTTTGCCAAGAAAAACCACTGGTCATAGCAAACACCCTCTTCTAACAACACAAGAGAAGGCTCTACACATGGACATCACCAGATGGTCAACAATGAAATCAGATTGATTATATTCTTTGCAGCCAAAGATGGAGAAGCTCTATACAGTTAACAAAAACAAGACCAGGAGCTGACTGTGGCTCAGATCATGAACTCCTTATTCCCAAATTCAGACTGAAGTTGAAGAAAGTAGGGCAAATGGATAGAACGTTCAGGTATGACCTAAATCAAACCCCTTATGATTATACAGTGGAAGTGATTTTGGAACCCAAAAAAATAAAGTCTGACACTGCTTCTAAACCTACAAGACCTTTTAGAACTAACACCCCAAAAGAAAAAAAAAGATTTTCATGACCTGGATAATCATGATGGTGTGATCACTCATCGAGAGCCAGACATCCTGGAATGTGAAGTCAAGTGGGCCTTAGAAAGCATCACTATGAACAAAGCTAGTGGAGGTGATGGAATTCCAGTTGAGCTATTTCAAATCCTGAAAGATGATGCTGTGAAAGTGCTGCACTCAATATGCCTGCAAATTTGGAAAACTAAGCAGTGGCCACAGGACTGGAAAAGGTCAGTTTTCATTCTAATCCCAAAGAAAGGCAATGCCAAAGATAGCTCAAACTACCGCACAATTGCACTCTTCCCACATGCTAGTAAAGTAATGCTCAAAATTCTCCAAGTCAGGCTTCAGCAATACGTGAACCGTGAACATCCTAATGTTCAAGCTGATTTTTAGAAAAGCAGAGGAACCAGAGATCAAATTGCCGACATCCGCTGGATCATGAAAAAAGCAAGAGAGTTCTGGAAAAACATCTATTTCTGCTTTATTGACTATGCCAAAGCCTTTGACTGTGTGGATCACAATAAACTGTGGAAAACTATGAAAGGATGAGAATACCAGACCACCTGACCTGCCTCTTGAGAAATCTGTATGCAGGTCAGGAAGCAGCAGTTAGAACTGGACATGGAACAACAGACTGGTTCCAAATAGGGAAAGGAGTACGTCAAGGCTGTATATTGTCACCCTGCTTATTTAACTTATATGCAGAGTACATCATGAGAAACGCTGGACTGGAAGAAACACAAGCTGGAATCAAGATTGTCGGGAGAAATATCAATAACCTCAGATATGCAGATGTCACCACCTTCTGGCAGAAAGTGAAGAGGAACTAAAAAGCCTCTTGATGAAAGTGAAAGAGGAGAGTGAAAAAGCTGGCTTAAAGCTCAACATTAAGAAAACGAAGATCATGGCATCCGGTCCCATCACTTCATGGGAAATAGATGGGGAAACAGTGGAAACAGTCTCAGACTTTATTTTGGTGGGCTCGAAAATCACTGCAGATGGTGACTGCAGCCTTGAAATTAAAAGACTCTTACTCCTTGGATGAAAAGTTATTATCAACCTAGATAGCATATTCAAAAGCAGAGACATTACTTTGCCAACTAAAGTCCGTCTAGTCAAGGCTATGGTTTTTCCAGTAGTCATGTATGGATGTGAGAGTTGTTCTGTGAAGAAGGCTGAGTGCCAAAGAATTGATGCTTATGAACTGTGGTGTTGGAGAAGACTCTTGAGAGTCGCTTGGACTGCAAGGAGATCCAACCAGTCCATTCTGAAAAAGATTAGCCCTGGGTGTTCTTTGGAAGGAATGATGCTAAAGCTGAAAAACTCCAGTACTTTGGCCACCTCATGTGAAGAGTTGACTCATTGGAAAAGACCCTGATGCTGGGAAGGATTGGGGGCAGGAGGAGAAGGGGACGACAGAGGGTGAGATGGCTGGATGGCATCAGGGACTCAATGCACGTGAGTCTGAGTGAACTCCGTGAGTTGGTGATGGACAGGAAGGCCTGGCGTGCTGTGATTCATGGGGTCACAAAAAGTTGGACACCACTGAGCGACTGAACTGAACTGAATTAGTAGAAAGTGAATAATTTACTCCAGATCTCATTTCAAAGTGCTGGACCTTAAAAAACTAATGGAATTTTTTGAAGGTCTTAAAGATTACTTACAAATGAGTTGTTTTGTATTTCTGTTGGAATATAATTGCTTTACAGTGTTGTGTTAGTGTCTACTATACAAGGAAGTGAATGAGCCATATATCCCATTTCTTTTGGACTTTCCCTCCCATCACCCTTCCATCGCACCACTCTGGGTCCGTTATCAAATGATTACTTTATAGCAGACATAATTCTAAGTGCTTTGTATGGAGTTTAACTCCATTGTCTTCTTTCATCCTTAAAAGATCCTTTTGCATTTTAAAGATGAGGTGATTAAATCACAGAAGGGTTAATTTACTCAAAAATTCCAAACAGCCATAGACAACATATTTAAACATAAATCTTGACAGTTTGACATTTGAATTTGTATCTTATACAGTTTTTGATTACTTTTCAAAATTATCAGTGGCAAACCCTGTTTTGTTAGTTTGTTATTGTTTCTAGAATAATTAGATATCATATACTATAAGCATTAAAATATTTCATAAATGCAGTTTTATTTTTAAATTTAATAATTTTCCTTTTGTGTATACAAATGGGCATATTTTCAAATTTAGGCTTTAAAAATAAAAAAATAAATATCTAGTGACAGATACAATATAAAGTTGAAAAATTCATATTTCCTTACATTACAAAATATACCCAAAATTTATTGTTGAATTTTCAAATACTTGTAATAAAAATGTAACTTAAAAGTGAATTTTAAGGTGTGTGTGTGTGTGTGTGTGTGTGTGTGTATGCTCAGTTGTGTCCAATTATTTGAGACCTCATGGACTGTAACTCACCAGGCTTCTCTGTCTATGTAATTCTCCAGGCAAGAATACTGGAGTGCGTTGCAATTTTCTCCTCCAGGGAATCTTCCCGACACAGGGATCCATCCAACTGGCCTCTCCCGTGTCTTCTGAACTGCATGTGAACTCTTTACTACTATTACCACCTGGGAAGCCCTGAATTTTATGATAATGATATCATAATTAAGTATTGTGATATAAGTTCTATTTGCTGCAATAGTTACAATCCCTAGTAGGTATTCTATATATATTCAGCTTTATATTTAGTATTATAAAATAAATTTAAAATAACTGTTTATTGAAACCTTCCCCCACACTCATGTTGAAGATTTCTGAAGATCTATACCACCACTAAAAAGAGAAAAGTAGGAATAATGTCTGTGACACCATCGGATTTTCTATAACCAAAAAACTTTCAGTTCTCTATAGCTTCAGGGTCTCTCTATGAAGTGCAATAAATTTTAAAGATGGGGGACTTAAAATTGACCTGCTATTTTTAACAGCTTTTCTCACTCCATGTAATTTCTCTAGCATCTTGGAATCTATCACAAAGCATTAATATCTGTATCAAGATCTTCTTCATAATCTTAATTAGAATTTAGAACTAATGGTTATACTGGCACCATGGAAACTAAAATAATATAACTATATTAACTCTTTTGTTTCTAAAAAGTAATTATGTAAACATAATAGGCACTGGGAATGTGATCATAGCATAATATATCTTGCTATTCTTTATTTTTATATGTTAAAATTTATATTAAAAATACAAAGGTTGTTATTAACTATATATAGTAATTATTTATTTCCTATTTGCATAACATCTTATTACTATGATGAATCTTAACATCCACACTACTGATTATGTCTTCATTATTGTAGTTAATATAATTGCTTTTTAAGAAATATTGTTTTGAAACATATTTTTTGTTTTATGTTTAAGGGCAGATTTAATAACCTATAAATCATTTCCATAATCATATAATGCATGTGATTTTAAATATTTTTTAAATAATGAGATAATGGAAATTTCACAGAGTTTATCCTAAATGTGTGATCACCAACAAATTTTACAACATATTTTAGTCTCAATTTCATCATTTATAAGATGAGAATTAAGACATATATAGAAAATTTGAATGTCTTTTTATCAAATAACTGCTTCATGTAAAGTACTTAGTATAGTTTTTAACATTATAGTAGGCATCCAGTTCACCACTTAATGGATTCATTAATTTATTCAAAAAGTATTCATTGAGCATTTACCATGTGCCAGACACTTTCTTATAAATAAGAACAGATGCCCAAAAAGTTCATTTGGGTTATTTTCATAAGATGTTGTGGGAAAAAAGGAATGAACTTTTTGGCCAATGTAGCATTTCACACATTGCACATATATTACTGGATGTAAGTAATGTAGATAGGAATATCATAAAGTAGAATATCATGTAAGGGGTTTGCTTGGAGTATATCTCAATTTCTATTAGAATTTTGTGATGCAATAAACTCAAGTCAACCAAAAATTCATGACATGATATGCATATATTCATTTGAATTGAATGGATGTGGTTTCTTGGCTACTATCACAAGAATGAAATATTCTTTATTACTTAATTCACAGTATTTGTAAAATGAAAACACACCCATTTGTGAGGAGAAAATGTGAAGGGCTAAGTTAAACTTTCCAAAGACTGCATATTAATTCTATAGGAAAATTTTTAACTATTCCTACAATAAACACAATAGTTAATTTCACCTGTGAATTCTTGTGATGTCATTGAATATTTTATTCATTTGAATAAAAATTATTCTAAAAAGATATTTGAAAGATGAATGCATAGAACTCTGTCACTAAAAACAACAGGACCTGTGGGTCAGAGTTTTTTTTTCGAATGTTGTTTGGCTTATTCTTAAAAGTTGAGAATTAACCTCTAAAAGTTGAATTTCTAGGGACACTTACTCAATATTCTGGTGTCAAACTTCTTTAAAAAATAATGGGAGTCATGAGAGCACTTAAGTTTCATTTCCACCTCACAACCAGACACTCTTTCCTGGAGTATCTATACTCTCTTTAAATAAGGTTTAAGTTCTCCAGTTTTCATTGCTAATATGGATAAGTTATTTGGCTGAATGACTAAGCTTTAAATTTGTGCCTCTTTGTGCTATCCAAAAGTTAAAAAATGTATAAAAGAGACATTCCTGGGTTGGGAAGGTCCCCTGGAGAAGGAAATGGCAATCCACTCCAGCACTCTTGCCTGAAAAATCCCACGGATGGAAGAGCCTGATAGGCTACAGTCTATGGGGTCACAAAGAGTCGAACACAACTGAGCAACTTCACTTTAAGTTCTCCAGTTTTCATTGCA
The DNA here is from genome assembly GCF_023091745.1 of Budorcas taxicolor. Classification (NCBI taxonomy): domain Eukaryota; kingdom Metazoa; phylum Chordata; class Mammalia; order Artiodactyla; family Bovidae; genus Budorcas; species Budorcas taxicolor. The sequence goes on from NC_068910.1 coordinate 79,564,243, forward strand.
CATTGCACAGTTTACCTTACATTCTGCCTGCTTTCCTGTTGGAGTCTTGTAGAACTCATGGTAAATTTTCCTTACTTTAGCTGTGGAAAGACTTTAGAATTGTAAGAGATGAGGTTGGTTTTATAGTTTTGAAAATTGCTGTTATGCATTTTTTTTTTAACTTTTGGAGAGCACAAAGAGGCACAAATTTAAAGCTTATTCATTCAGCCAAATAGCTTATCCATATTATCAAATAATTCACATGGATTAATAATCAAATGATCTCCATTTTGGGTTGTTATTCTTTGAAATCAGAGGACGGGTCGCTTATGACAGATCGACTCATCTCCTGAAGAAATATGATTGTGCTGTAATCTGAATGTTCATGTTACACACAAAAAACAATGCTATATTGTCTTCAGAACCTTCTCTGCAATATGCAGAGCATGTAGCAAAACTCAGTGCTGGAAACAGCATGTTAAATCTTACCTAACTCTAATGCAGAATTTGTAAAGTTATTGCAAATATTCAAGGAGACAACTGGCATAATATTTTAGAAGGACTACTCGGAAAGAAGCTACACAATTCCAGTCAGTAAATTTGGGAGAAGGAATAGCTTTGAGAAGGTAGGAAGAAATAAGAGGAAGGAAGTGTAAACAAACCATTACCAGGCTTTGCTGGATACAGTTTTCTTGGAATTAACATAAAGGAGGATAGGCTTCCCTGGTGGCTCAGACTGTAAAGAATCTGCCTTCAATGTAAGAGACCCAGGTTTGATCCCAGTGATGGAATGATCCCCTGAAGAAGGGAATGGCTACCCACTCCATATTCTTGCCTGAAAAATTCCATGGACAGGGGAGCCTGGCAGGCTACAGTCCATGGTATCTCAAAGACTCAGAAATCAGAGTGACTCACATTAACCTCATAGAGTACATAGTGACAGCAATCTAGTAAGAGTTTACACGGACTTAAGATATTTCAATTGTTTTTTCTCTAATGGTTGATTAAGGGAGGAGAATATAAACTTCCAAATTATTTTGAGCAGCTGATTGATTTAATATATTTACCAGGCAAGTGGGATTGGTTATACGAGATGCCAGCTGTGAAGGATGCAATATAATTGCCAAATAACCTCTACAGTCCCTGATGTTGAAATGCCTTCAAGAGTTTGTTTTAATCACCTGAGAGATTATGAAATTAAAAATTGTATACTTTTTTCTCATATTATCACTTCAAGTCCATTTAAAAGCTCAAAGAAAATAATATTAAATTATAATGATTTCTTTGGTGCATTCAGCATTCATAGCCTTAAATACAAATAGGATATTAATAAATTATTATTTATTTTTGGGAAAATCCCCTGGAGGTGCCATGACAACCCACTCCAGGATTCTTGCCTAGAGAATCCCATAGGCAGAAGAGCCTGGAAGACATAGAGTGGCAAAGTCAGACATGAATGAAGTGACTTGGTATGCACGCACATGCAGTGCATTTGTCATATAAGAAAATGAAAGACAAAACTTTACAAAGCATGTAGTTTGCCTCCTAATTTTAAATCAACCCTCAGTAATTTGGTAGTAATTTATAGAACATAATATTTGTATCAACCTCAGCGATGTAATATAAGATTAGCTATAAAATCTTTGTGTAAAACTGCATAGTCGAGTGGTCCAGTGCAGAATTAGTTACTGTGTTAAAATAATAGCTGATATATCTATTCAAAATTTGTTTGTTTTCTAAACACTTATAATGTTATAAAAGAGACATAGAGAAAGAGAAAATACGAAACCAAAATATGATGTTAGATTTGCTGTAGCATAACATAATTGTGGAAAATGTACATTTTTCTTAATAGAATTGTGCTAATCCTTTTATAAATAATATAGCAAAGAATGGCAGATGTGATCCTTGATTGAATGCTAAGAGGAGAGACAAGATTTAGTTGGGTGTAACTTATTAATATTTAATAGATCCACAATCATCATGAATTTCCAGTTACTGACAACTTCAGCAAACTAAAAAGTCAATTTTATAAATTTTTTATTATAATTCTGTAACTTTTAGGTTTAAAATAGTTTGCAATTTTATTTATTTCTATGTGCCATGATTAAGAAAGATGTTATTTGTTGGATTTTTATTCTGTATTGTAACTTCAAATTATAATTATTATTTAAATATACTTGATCATCTTTTTTTTTTAATTAATTTTTGTGGCTGTGCTGGGTCTTTGTTGCTGTTCATAGGCTTTCTCTGTTGCAGGGAGCAGAAGTTATGCTTCATTGCGGTGTGCAGGCTTCTCATTGTGGAGGCTTCTCTTGTTGCTGTATACAAGCTCTAGGCATGCAGGCTCAGTAGTTATGAAACAGGGGTTAAGGTTTGTTGCTCTGAGGCATGTGTAATCTTTCTGTACCTCTGACTGAACCCATGTCTCCTGCATTGGCAAGTGAATTCTTCTCCACTGTGCCACCAGTGAAGTCTGACTTCAAATTAAATCCACTATGTATCTGAGAAAATAATCTAGAATATAATTATCTGCTTTTCATACATTTTCTGTGAGAAATATATGGCATAAAATTGCAAGTTGACTGTTTACATATAGCAATCAATAACCTGTAAGTACCTAATTTACCATATTATTTCTTTCTGCCAATTACTTCTGTAGAATCTTAAAATATTGGTATTATATTTTATAGTAATAAATAACAAGTCCTAATTTAGTTCTAAATTTATTTAAATTATCCTGAATATTATAGCTTACTAGAAAATTCTTTTTAATAGTGTATTATAGGGCTTCAATATTTTCCAAGTACATTATAACAATTTTTTTCATAATTGATTTTTCTCTCTGACATATTATAAACAGCCTATTATGTTTGCAAAGATTGTTAAATTATAGTACTCTGTCATATTCACTTTTCTGAATCTCCTAGCTGGGATTAAACCTTAGGTTAATGTATCTGTAAAAACATAAATTAACTATAATGAAAAATTGCATGTGCGTGAATTGTATAATACACTTTCAAATAAAACATGATTGCTAATTGGGAGCAATTCTCAGATGCTTCCCTTTTGAATAATTGACATATATCCTTTTGTGTTCTAAAAGTATGTATACAAGTTCTTATAAATAGAGAAACTGAGACGGACTTATCTGCTTTCAAAATGATCTATCTAATCTTAGAAAGGAACTCGAGCTTAGGCAAATATCACATTCCTATTGTTATTCCTAGGCTCTTTCCCTATTTTTCTTTTTTAAATATTAATTGGTACCAAGTGAAAAATGTTCTATTTTTTATCAATAAAAACATAGTACATCTTATACAAATAATACTTCTTCAATGTTTAATAATGTTTCATTTTAAAATAGTGTATTCACAGAAAAATTTCAAAGAGAGTATGGAGTTCCCCTATATCCTTCACTCTATTTCACTGTTGACACTTTAATAAGGTACATTAGTCATAACTGACAAACCAATATGAATACATTTTATTAACTAAAGTTCATATTTTATTGTCGTTTTTTACCTCATGTCTTTTTTCTGGTCCAGAAACCCACACAGGATACCACATTATATTTAGTTGTCATGTTTTTAGAGTCCTCCTATTTCTCTTCCTTGTTTTTGATGACCTTGGCAGTTTTGAGGAGACTTATGTTGTATTCTGTAGACTGTCCATCAATTTTGCTTTGTCTGATATTTTTCATAAAGTTAGACTGGAGTTATGAGTTTGAGAGGAGAAGACCATAAATGAAAACTGCCTTTTTCATTACATAATTTCAAGTATTCATGGTACTAACATGACTTACCACTGATTATGTTAACAGAATTTATATGTTATAGTAATTTGAAATATATTTTTACCTGGCACATAGTGATTTAAAGGGTAATTTCAGCACACTACGAGGAGATGCACATCTCAGGGAAAACTAAACTTTTCAAGTATGTGAGACTATATAAGAAAGCAACAGTCATTTTATTTACTTAAAATGACTTTTAAGTAAGCTTTTAAGAAAAGCTTTGTAAGTGTAAGTATGTATGTTTATATCATTAACCAGTTCATTCTTTTTATACATGCTATTTGGCAATCAGATAACATTTGGTAGCTTGCTGCTGTCCAAAAATAAAAGAAGAAAAAAATTAATAGTGAAGGAAAATGAATTAGGAGATATATCCTTCTCTGCATTAAGCAGACTTTAACTAATGAAACTAGAATAACTGAAGTGTCTTGCTTCAAGTCTTCTGGGCAATGTTTGGATAAGTATCAATCTGATTTTGCTATGTAAATGTAGCATCATGATCCAGTGTTCAGTTGCTTACAATTGCCATCATTTATCTTTCACGCACATAACTGTAGGTTGGCTGTGGTGCTTCTGATCCAGATGTGAGTTGAGTTTGATTCTGATCCTCTTGTTTTCTCAATCTGACACTTAGGATATTGGGGCAGTGACAAATGGACTGTTTTCTTCTTATGATAGAGGGGAGAGGCTCAAGAGACAATGGCAAACCATGCAAACTATTCAAATAATTTACTTAGGTGTGGACTGTGTTATCTCATTTACATACCATTGGACAAAGCAATTTGCATGGCCAAATTCAACACCTATTAGTGGAAAAGTTCATCCCTTCCAAAGGGCTGACGATAGGACTATTTCGTGAAAAGTTATGCAATTTACCAAAATGAATATTCATATTCTCTTATGTTTCCTTTGTCTCTGTCTTCAAAGGCTACATAATCAAGCATATTATTTATTTAGTTTTACTTTCTGTTACTCAATGTTAGTGTACCCAACTAGGTCATATCTAATTATATGCAGGTCTGGGAACCATTTTCTATCTTTAAAAGTACATTGCAGTCATTTTGTGTTATACAATCTTATTTTCCTCAGTTCAGATGTTGAGGCTGAGTAGTGTCTAATTTTACCTCTCAAGAAATAAAAATTATGCTCACGCATATATGTTTGAGACATATATTTATTCCCTATGTCATATGAAAAGCAATTTCAAGTTAAAGAGATATTCAAAAATTATAATGTGAATCAATAAAATATGAAATTTATGGACCAAAATTCACAATGCATCACACATCTTAAATTATCTATAAGAAAAATAGATTATATCCTTATTCAAAATTTAGCTTGTACAACAAAGTAAACTAGATTTAATACTATTACAAAGCTGTGCCTATTTTCAGAGAAGGCAATGACACCCCACTCCAGTACTCTTGCCTGGAAAATCCCATGGACAGAGGAGCCTGGTGGGCTGCAGTCCATGAGGTCGCTAAGAGTTGGACACGACTGAGCGACTTCACTTTCACTTTTCACTTTCACGCATTTCCAGTGTTCTTGCCTGGAGAATCCCAGGGAAGAGTGAGCCTGGTGGGCTGCCGTCTATGGGGTAGCACAGAGTCGGACACTATGTGACTTAGCAGCAGCAGCAGTGTCTATTTTATTGAACTAAGCAGAAAGAGCAATTGAAGAATAATACAAAATTCATTGTAAATAAGTTAAATCAGCTTAAAACTAGAATTTCTGTGAAAATAGAAAATATATCTACATATATATTCATGTGTATGTATTTATATATTGACATATTTATACAGTCTATATTAAAATTTTGGTTGGTTAAAGTGCTCATTAAATGAAACTGAATTGAAAATTAATGACCTGGAAGACACAGCTAAAATTGCACAAAATCCTGAGTAGATATCTAAAGACATGGGAAATTAAAATAGAAATTAAGAAATCTATCATATTAAATGGGAATGTCTAAGATACATAAAGTTGAAAGTCCAGATGTATAACATATTCAACCTTGTGAGATATATGGCTGTACCTGCTTCTTTCCAACCTCATTAAATGTCAGTTTTATCCAAAGCATAACAGTAGCCAGAAAATCCATTGCTACATTTTCCCAATCGCTGTTCAGAAAAATGAACACATCTTAGACCTTGATTTCAAGGAGTCAGTCAATTCTCACATACAGGTTCCCCTTTGCATTCCTATTGCCCTGAAGAGTCTTCATTTTCTCCTTTCTTGGCTTGTTTCTTGATTCTAAGGGTAGCAGTCTGCACATTTAAACCCATAAGTCATTTTGTTTTTATATGTTTTCAGAAGATATTTTAGAATAAATTGGGTGATAAATTTATTCTAAAATAAATTTTAAGAAATCTAAGAAAAATCAAGTTTTGTTTTGTTTTGTTTTCTAGTACAGAAAAGCTTTTACATGGGGAAACAGTGGAAACAGTGGCAGACTTTACTTTTGGGGGCTCCAAAATCACTGTAGATGATGATTGCAGCCATGAAATTAAAAGACACTTACTCCTTGGAAGGAAAGTTATGACCAACCTAGATAGCATATTCAAAAGCAGAGATATTACTTTGCCAGCAAAGGTCCATCTAGTCAAGGCTATCGTTTTTCCAGCAATCATGTATGGATGTGAGAGTTGGACTGTGAAGAAAACTGAGCACCGAAGAATTGATGCTTTTGAACTGTGGTGTTGGAGAAGACTCTTGAGAGTCCCTTGTACTGCAAGGAGATCCAACCAGTCCGTTCTAAAGGAGACAAGTCTTGGGTGTTCTTTGGAAGGACTAATGCTAAAGCTGAAACTCCAATATTTTGGCCACCTCATGCAAAGAGTTGACTCATTGGAAAAGACTCTGATGCTGGGAGGGATTGGGGGCAGGAGGAGAAGGGGACAACAGAGGATGAGATGGCTGGATGGCATCACTGACTCAATGGACATGAGTTTGAGTGAACTCTGGGAGTTGAGTGAACTCTGATGGACAGGGAGGACTGGGGTGCTGCAATTCATGGGGTCATAAAGAGTTGGACACGACTGAGCAACTGAACTGAACTGAACTGGTCAGTACACAAATTACAAGAAATCTTAAAAAAAATGTGTCAGGAAGAACAAAGTTGATACCAGATGGAAATACAGACTTACTTCTGAAGACTATAGAACCCTGGAAAAGCTAAGTATGTGGATTGATATATTGAGTTCATTTCTTTTTATTTAAATCTCTTTAAAATTGGTCTTCCCTTGTGTCTCAGCTGGTAAAGAATCCTCCTGCAGTGCAAGAGGCCTGCATTCGATCCCTGAGTTAGGCAGATACCTTGGAGAAGAGAAAGGCCACCTACTCCAGTATTCTGGTCTGGAGAACTCTATGGACTATACAGTCTATGACATCGCAAAGAGCTGGACACAACTGAGCGACATTCACTTTCACTTTCAAAAGATAATTGATTGCTTATAATAATAATGTATTGTGGGATATGTAACATACACACATACACACATACATATGAATACATAAACACACATGTAATATAGGAATGTGCACATGCAAAAGTGCATGGTAACATTTTTATAAAGTCTAGGAAGGCAAAGATAAAGTATTCTGTTTTATGGTTCTTATAAGCTATGTTATTTGTTATAATATCTCTTGAAGCTAGACTGTAATAAGTTAAAGCAATAGCTAAAATAACAAAAAAAGAGATAAAACTAAACCATTGAGGTGATAAAATGTATATATAAAATTAATCAAGAGAAAGGCAGAGGAAGAAGAGAAAAGTATATAAAGAAAATAAGTAAACATAAGAACTTAAGAGGTGTAATATAAGATATAAATCTTAGTGTAGCAATACCATATTACATTTAACTAATTATCAAATATTTCAATTAAAAGGCATAGATTTTCACATTGGATTGAAAACAAACTCTAATATATGCTGCTGATGAGAAAAAATACAGCTATAACATTATATCCAGGTAATGGGATTAAAATGATAAACCACACAAACACTCTTCAAAAGGAAGGTAGAATTGCTAGATTAGTATCAAACAACACTAAATTCACATTGAAGAATATTACCAGATGTGAAGAAGGCCATCTCAAAATAACAGAAGTCTCAATCACCAGAAAGAAATAATAATCCTAATTATTTATGCACCTAAGAACTGACCCTCAAAGTACTTGAGAGCCAATGCAGTTCAAGAAGAATTAGAAGTATGCACAAATATATTTAGAAATTTTAATATCCTTCCAACTGAGAACAAATGGACAAAATCAATGAGGATATAAAGGACCCGAATAACATTACCAACCAACCTGACCTAACTGACAATTATCGAACATTCCAATCAACAACTGGCACCTACACAGTTTTATGTTTGTTTTTTTTTACATAGTAGTAAACTAATATTTTTATTGATACATTAAATAATGAGATCTAACAGTGAGCAAAATAATCACAGTCACTTCAAAGAAATCATATGCATAAATATTTCAAGATATCTGTAACAGTTATAATGAGATGGAAATATCTGCAATTTTTTACTCACATATAAACTCACAGATCTAGCTGATATTATCGTGGTTTGGTTGTCTATGTTCACGATTTCAGGAAATGCAAAGTTCATCTAGAGGTTCATGAAAATAAAAAAATGTTTCCCTTTCAAGATCACAGAGACCAGGCCTGTGGACTCCAGGTTAAGAATCCCTCACTTAGGGGTGGAAAACACACAGCTAGAGAAAAGGGGAGGGCCACGGTGCAGAACATGGGATTCTCCAACATGAACAGGCAGTGGGAAAGGAGACATGGCAAGGAAAATGGAGAGAACGGGACAACATTTAAAATTAAAAGGAGACAATCTAAGTCAAGGAACGTGTTCCTCTTTGAATATCCTCAATCCTACCTATGCATTTGGCAGACAGCCTCAATGTACATACTTCATGTCCTCATCAAGTCTTTTATTTACATGTGCTTTTCCATATTGTTTTTTTTTTGTTCATTCATATATTTTATAGAGTTAATATATTTCTGAAAATAAAACACTTTTATTCCAATATCTTCCTCACTCATTAAACTTGAATATGATTATTCAAATTATTATTTTTTGTTTTATTCTTTTTAATTTTTATTTTTACTTTATTTTACTTTACAATACTGTATTGGTTTTGCCATACATTAACATGAATCTGCCACGGGTGTACATGAGTTCCCAAACATGAATCCCCCTCCCACCTCCCACCCCATATCATCTCTCTGGATTATCCCCATGCACCAGCCCCAAGCATCCTACACAGTTTTTAAGTACACATTAAACATTCAACAAGTTTGACCATAAGTCATCTCAATAAGTTGAATAGAGTTGTAAATATATAAAGTATTTTTTCTGACCACGGTGGAATTAAGTTTAAAGCAAACAATGTAAAGATTTATGAAAAATACCCAGAATATATGGGAGAATACCTCTAAATAACCCAAGTCAAAGAAACTAAAACTGTTATTGGAAAACATTTTTGATAGGATGAAAATAAAAACACGTGTCTAGAATTAGTAGGATGTGATTTAAATGGGTATAAACTAAATCAATAAAATAGAGAACACATAAACAATGGAGATATATCTATAAAACAAAACTAGTTATATGAGAAAACAATTACAGTCAATAAATCTCTAGCCAAAGCACTCAGGGAAAAAAGAGAAATCACAATCATTATTGTTAGGAATCAGACAAGTAACGAAGCTCTAAATGTTAACAGGTAACCTAAAGCCATGACATTTATGAAGTTGTGGGGTAATGAACACGTTTCATAAGAAGAGACTCTTAAAGAGTGACAATTGCAGGTACATATTTGAAGGGATGGCATTGTCAAACTTGGAGATGTTCTACATAGTTTCATGAAAAACAAAACAAAACTCAGAATTGCAGCAAACACTTTCTTATAATCATCCTCCTATGGATTATTGTGGTATAATTTGATGAGGAAATGTGGGTGTTGAAGTTGTTTAACTGCTTAATGGAGATGTTTTATGAAGGATGATAGAAATATGGAAGCAATAGAACTGCAAACCTTCAGATTTAAAAGTTATAAATAATGGACTGTATGCTGAGAGCCACAGCTATAGTGCTAATCTGTCCAACTTTGAGAATGGAAAGTAAAATCTGCATACTTCTTACCATTACTTGACAAAACATTATAAATATTTTGAAATGTTTTATTTCAGCTATGGAGTTACTTAGGAAGAATTATGTATTATGCCATTTAAATCTGGAAAAACATCCTGGAAAAATATACTGCAAAGAATAACCTGCACGTCAAGGTGATGATCCAGATGACCCAATAGGTTTTATCCATCTGTGATTTCTTCAGCTCTGTGGAAAAATACTTGGCACAAGTAAAATATGTAGTGCATCACCCTAAATATCTATTATAGCCGTTACATTGCCGAAAGCAATACATTCTCTCCCATTTAATCTGTAAATCTCCATAATTAACACCTTGTTCATTACAGAAGCTATGCCTCATATATCATCTCAACTACAAGATTAAGTAGCAAAGTTCCCAAGGGTAATTGCTTCATCTATGTATGAAAGAAAACAGAATATTTCGCATCTTCACTTACAAAACATTTTCTCTCAATGAGTAGAATATTATATTTAATTTCACATATATGTATAGATGAAGATGTTTAATAATATTTCACTTAGAAATAAGTAACCAATAAGCAATAAATGAAGGATTACAATTTGATTTCTGCAGCCCTTCTTTCTCATTTTAATTACTCAGTGATATTAGAAAAATTATAATAAAGAATATTTAAAAGTCCAATCTAAGTTCAAAAAAGATATCTTTTAAACATCTTTAATGTTTAGAAGATAAACATAAAGCAGTGAGCAGATTACAATGTGCAGGCCTACTTAGTTTCTGAGCCAGGAAACAAGCAGCAGCAGAAGGAAACAAAGTCTCTTAAAGGATAATAGGAATTAAAAGTCTTCCCCACAATGTAGGACTGGGTAACTCTTTGAAATAAAGATATTAGATTGGCATCAAACTCTGAATGGAAATGTAAAAGAAGCTGAAACAAAACTTCTTGCTGGGGTTATGATAGATAAAGTCAGCATGAAAGGAGGGAGACCCTGATGATGGGAAAGATTGAAGGCGGGAGGAGAAGAGGACAACAGAGGATGAGATAGATGGGTGGCATCACCGACTCAATGGACATGAGTTTGAGTAAACTCTGAGAGTTGGTGATGAACAGGGAGGCCTGGTGTGCTGAAGTCCATGGGGTCACAAAGAGTGGGACACGATTGAGCGACTGAACTGAACTGAACTGAAAAGAGAGAGAAGGAATGAAGCAGATACAGACATGCAGCCAACCATGTCTGGTAAATTTTGTATGGCTATCACCATGGGGTGGGAACCCTGGAGCAATTATATAAGACTGTTCTGATTCTGATTGGGAGAAAGGTAATTGTGATACACAAAATCACATTTTAAAAGCGGTGAGTACACACACAAAAAAAGAGAAAAACAAATATAAATGCAATTCCCACTCAGTATGAACTTGCAAACTATAATTTGGAAATTCAAATTGATGCTGAGAAAGGGAACTGAATCAATTGGAAGAAAAATTTATACTAGATAAAATGAAAATAATAGAGGAAACTAAAAATTACTTTAACACAAATATTTTAGATATTGTTACAGATAAAAATTGGAAGAGCATCAACAAAAATGATCATTAAAAAGTAAAAAGTACATAAAAATATTTGTTAAATTATGTTATTAGAAATCTTGAGAAATAGGGTCCTTGCATTTAAAAAAAATGAATGAGTAGACTAAACTATTGGCCACATATAATTTATAAACTAATTAATGTATCAAAGCACAGTTCTTGAGCCAGCACAACATTGTAAATCAACTATAGTTGAATCAAAAAACAAAGAAAAAACAATTCTGATTAATCTACCCAGGTAGCAACACAATTAGGGAACCTGACCAAAACATAAATATATAAAGATATGTAAGATGTAGAAATAACAACACACATCAAATAGGCTTTTCAGAGGTTAAACTATTAAAAAAGCAGGCAAATATAAAAGCAAGATAGAACATCCTCTGATTTTAAATGCGATAAAATCTCAGCTTGATAGTTTATGTTGAAAAGCATGAATGATATATACAAATAAAAACATACCACGGCCCTTTCAATAATATTGAAGATCATCAACAATAAAATTTTCTGACAATAAAAACTTGAAATTAAAAACAATAAAAAATTTTATTAAAAAAATACAAATTATTGATAGTTAATAAAAGAAACAAGTTGTATGAAAGAAATAATAATTAGATTGACAGTAAGCTTTACAATATCAATATATGCCAGAAGTGAGTGGAGAAAATTCTTTAAATTTATGACAAATACATAACTGCCAGCCAAGCATTCTCCATCTAGGGGTACTATCATCCATAATTGAGGGCAAAATAAAGTTATTTTTCAAATGTATAACTATGAAGAATGCTCATATACACACACTATCACTTTAGAGTATATGAAAGGACTGATTGTGTCAAATGTGAACCTATATGAGAGGAAGAGTGAGAAGTCAAAAAAGGTGAACACCCACAAAAGAAGCCCAAAGCATATTAATAATTTAACTATTATGTGCAAAAGCAATAATCATGACTGATGTTTATCCTTAAAGCATCAGAAATTAATGTATAGACATAAACAGTAAGAGCAGTATGAAAAAATGAACATTTTCCTCTTTAAATTTTGCTGTTTTGTTTTTTTCCCTTTCATAGTCAAAGGCTAGATGCATCAGTTATAAAGTATTTACTTAAATATGTACATTACAGGTAACCAGTAAGACAATGCAAATGCAACATTTAAATTACAAACCGTAAGAGGAAAAAGTGTTTCAAGTTTGGCATAATATGGTATGATGGCAGAGAAACATATGATAGAATAAGAAGATACTGTAGAAATGAAAAATTAAGTTAAAAAATAGACAAGGTTCATCCCATCAAAATTGCACAATGAATACAAGTCATAATCAAGCTTTGCTATGTAATTTGTTCATATTTATATTTATCAATTCAAATACTTTAGAAATCTTTTCAGCCCAACCAGTGAATACATGTATTTTTGTAATATATATACAATTCTGTGCTTTTGATCTAGACTCATTTTCATTAGAAAAGTCAACTTTTATATCTTAAAATGCTATAGGTAGTTTATTGCCTTAGTATTTACATGTCAGAATACAAAACACAGCAGGTAGTGGCTACCACCAGAGCAGTGAACTAGAACAGCAGACATGGGAACAGAACACAGACATCTTCCATTGGAAGTCCTTACCATGTGGATGTTTTACTTGCTGTGTAGTATATCTTCCCTTTGTTACTTTTGATTCACGTGCCAGTTTTCTCTGCCTTGTCACCTGCCCCATGTGTCTGACCTGTTTTAAGACATCAATGGGCTCCTTTGTGCCCTAGGGTTCCAGCTGGGCTCAGTGAATACAGTCCTCTGACAGGAGGTAGAGAGAGCTCCAGGGTATTCAGACCCCTACTCTCCTCCCTCTGAGGTTGCTTCTAACTGGCTGTATATCTTAATTGAATGTCACTGCCTCTCTCAAGGGAGCCTCTATTGTGAGATTCTCTTCTATTGTGTTATTGTCAGGACTTGTGATTGTTCGACTGCTACTAAGTCCAGGTCACTGTACAGTTGCTTAGGTTTCATCTGCATCTGAGCAAATAAACACAGTTCAGTTAAGTTCAGTTCAGTCGCTCAGTCGTGTCCAACTCTTTGCGACCCCATGAATCGCAGCACGCCAGGCCTCTCTGTCCATCACCAACTCATGGAGTTCACTCAGACTCACATCCATCGAGTCAGTGATGCCATCCAGCCATTTCATCCTCTGTCATCCCCTTCTTCTCCTGCCCCCAATCCCTCCCAGCATCAGAGTCTTTTCCAATGAATCAACTCTTCGCATGAGGTGGCCAAAGTACTGGAGTTTCAGCTTTAGCATCATTCCTTCCAAAGAAATCCTAGGGCTGATCTCCTTCAGAATGGACTGGTTGGATCTCCTTGCAGTCCAAGCGACTCTCAAGAGTCTTCTCCAACACCACAGTTCAAAAGCATCAATTCTTTGGCGCTCTGCCTTCTTCACAGTCCAGCTCTCACATGCATACATGACCACAGGAAAAACCATAGCCTTGACTAGAAGGACCTTAGTAGGCAAAGTAATGTCTCTGCTTTTGAATATGCTATCTAGGTTGGTCATAACTTTTCTTCCAAGGAGTAAGCGTCTTTTAATTTCATGGCTGCAGTCACCATCTGCAGTGATTTTGGAGCCCAAAAAATAAAGTCTGACACCATTTCCACTGTTTCCCCATCTATTTCCCATGGAGTGAAGGGACCGGATGCCATGATCTTAGTTTTTTGAATGTTGAGCTTTAAGCCAACTTTTTCCACTCTCCTCTGTTACTTTCATCAAGAGGCTTTTTAGTTCCTCTTCACTTTCTGCTATAAGGGTGGTGTCATCTGCATATCTGAGGTTATTGATATTTGTCCCAGCAATTTTGATTCCAGCTTGTGTTTCTTCCAGTCCAGCGTTTCTCATGATGTACTCTGCATAGAAGTTTAATAAGCAGGGTGACAATATACAGCCTTGACGTACTCCTTTCCTATTTGGAACCAGTCTGTTGTTCCATGTCCAGTTCTAACTGTTGCTTCCTGACCTGCATACAGGTTTCTCAAGAGGCAAATCTCCTGATTTGACTGGTTCTTACAGAAACCCTGATAGGTACCAAATGTCAGTCGTTTGATTGGTCATGTTCAACTCTTTGTGACCACATGGACCTGTAGCCTCTGTCCATGGACTCCCCCAGGCAAGAATACTGGAAGACATTCCCTTCTCCAGGGGATCTTCCCAACACAGGGATCAAACCCAGGTATCCTGCATTACAGGCAGATTCTTTACCTTCTGAGATACCAGTGAAGCCCTCTGATAGGTACACTGTTCAATAAATCAAAAATAATTTTTAAATGATCATAGTTTTCATATAGTGAATGGAAATATGTTATCCTTTGCTTATAGGAACAGGGAAGCCTAAGGAAATTATAGAAGATAAGGAATCATCATCTTCATTTAGAGAATCTCTCTGTAACTCTTTCATGAGGGGGTCAAATATTATTGCTTTAATTAAATAACCCTTATCTTGCATTATTTATTTATTTATTCTGAACCTCCATCTCATTGGAGAGAATTTTCTCTTATGAGTACACTTAACTTCTTAGGATTATAAGAAATGTTATCTTTATTATGGCTAAAGTAAAAGTGAAAGTCGTGTCCAACCCTTTTGTGACCCCATGGATTATACAGTCCATAAAATTCTCCATGCAAGAATACTGGAGTGGGTAGCCTTTCCCATCTCCAGGGGATTATGTCAACCTAGGAATCAAACCAGGGTCTCCTGCATTGCAGGCAGATTCTTTACCAACTGAGCTATCAGGGAAGACTTTTATGGCTAATGATATACTCAAAATTTTACAAATCAATTTTTTCCTCTTAAAATCTGAAATAGCAAAAGGGTAGTGGCTTTTTTTGTTTGTTTTTGCTACCTTAATTCTGTAGTTATCCAAACAGCCATGCTTTTACTTCTCATTCATAATACAAACCCTTCTCTCCAGCAAGAAAATCCTAAATTAAAATAGTAACTACATGAAAAATGGATAATGTTTAGTATTCCATTTGTTAAATAGCTTATTCAAGTTTATATTAATTATAACTTTTGATATATTAGAGTTTATTTTCACCATCTTATTTGGTCCTTTTTATTTTCTCTGTATTTTTAAATTTTCTTTATTATTTGGGCTATGCACAGCAACAAGATATTTTATTTTGGGACTTACTTTTGTCTTTACTCAATTGCACCTGAGGGAAAGGAAAATCCAGATCAAACTTGAAGTTAATTTCAGTAGAAATATGTATTTTCAACATAAAGAGGGAAAATAAATCTATATATGTGAAACTAGAACAAGTATATTATAAAGAAAAAAAAACCTTATTCTAGAGTATGATTTCAAATTACTTGATCAAAAGGCATGGAAGTAATTGTAAACTGCTGAGAAATAGGTTATGCTTGGGCTTGGGCTTCAAAAATTTAAAAATCAGTTAATATACCAAAATATTCATTTTGCAATTTGAAAGCAAGAATAAATTATAAAAATTGAATTAAGTAGAACTGAGCAGAACCCCCCACACACACACAAGTATGAAATCAAACACTTAATTAATAGAACAAAAGAGTCACAGACTTGGTGTGTGATGCACATTCCCGAGTTGTTTTACAGATAATATAACTTCCACCAGAGGGAAAAAGCTAACCGCATAATGACTAGACTGCAACCATGACATGAACTGCTCCAACTTGAGCAGTATTGAATTATTGCTGTACAGCTCCCAGAACTGACCTCAAGAGAATGGAATTATCATTATTGTTCATAATATTAGTGAGCATCACAATAATTGTAGCTTATTTTACCCTTATATGTTAATTGGCAACTAAAATTGTCAGCAAAAAGATTCTATAGATCCATGCTGACATCTTCCACTCTGAGAATACAGAATTCTATGTCAGTATGGAGAAGTTATAGAAGTTTTATCTTCACCCCTAATCCCATAGAAATAGAGAGGTGTTCTAACAAATGGGGATTGTAAACAGCTTCTTGTGGAAAACTCTCCTCAGAAGGAATTCCAAAACTATATCATAATTTTTAAACCAGGCATCCCCATGTTGTACTCATTTCTGGCCCAAGCACACCTTTCAAATCTTTTTTATCATACAAATCTTGCCTAACCTATCTGTTCTTTCCAAAGACAGAAAAAGTAGAAATTAAGTTATTAACAGATAACCAGATCTGTTTATAGCTTCCCCTTCAATAATCTCCCAAACAAACTGTAGGATCAAATGTGTGAACAAGATAACATCTAGAAGATCTTGAGGAGTCAACAAGCCTGACACAAGCCTGCATGTAGTGGGGAATGGAAATAGCTCTGATCTCCATCTCAATGATTAACTGAGATTACTCCTTTGTTTTGCTTTAAAACTTTGATGGCCAGTTAGAATCTTCAAGAGCAGTTTTGGGGGATGCTGAGTCCAGCATCTCCCCAGACTGTCAGCATTCTGATTAAAGCCACGTTTTCTTTTTCTGGACATTTGTGAGTTTCAATTGTGTAAGCAGTGAGTTTGTTTATTTCAAAATATTACTATAATAGCAACTACTATATAGGAAAGAAAAAAAAAGATAGCACTAAGTCATGTTTTACTTTTTCAATCTCATGGACTGTCGTCTGCCAGGCTCCTCTGTCCATGGGATTCTCCAGGCAAGAATACTGGAATGGGTTGCCATTTCCTTCTCCAGGGGAGCTTCCCAATGCAGGGATTGAACCCAGGCCTCCCACACTGTGGGCAGATGCTTCCCCACTGAGCTATGCAGGAAGCTATTATGAAGTCCTTACAAAAACAAAGATATAGTGAGTGGTCAGAGCATTATATCCATCCCTTACTTTATTCTTCATCATGACTCAGGGGATATGCACTGTTATATCTATTTTACAGATAAGGAATTTGAAGCCTTGATACATTCAATAAGTCAACAGCATCACAGAAAGTACCCAAGTTATTTGGAAGCATATGGCTTAAAGCAGGAAAATTGAAGCTTATTGAAAGAAGATGAAGTTGAAAACTATTTTCCTGCAAAAAGATAAAATGTTTTCAATATTCAAATACTAGTCTGTAGCATAATTCTCTATATTATCAGTTCAGTTCAGTTGGTCAGTTGCGTCTAACTCTGTATCATAGGTCTTTATCATATGCTCTACCACATAGGGTGGTAATAAAGCTTCTATAACATTAAAAAGCATCTGAACTTTTAAAATTATGTATATAATTTCAAAATAAGTTATCTTCATTGACTAATAATTTTATCTCCTTTACTCTAGATTCGAGATGTATTTTTCATATATATTATATAGCCTGGCAGGCTACAGTCCATAGGGTCACAAAGAGTCAGAGACAACTGAGCAAATGGGCACATATCTATCTGTCTGTCTCTCTTCCAAAATGTATTCTGCTTCATCATGGAATCTTCAAGCAGAACTGTTTAATTGTGTTGGAATGGGATACATGTTTCTTACAACACAGTATGCTTTATTTGAGCACACCCATCTCTACATCGTGGCTTCCCAAGTGGTTCAGTGGTTAAAGCATCACCCTGCAAGGCAGAAGACACAGGAGACACAACGGGTTTGATCCTTGGGTCGGGAAGATCCCCTGGAGGAGGGCATGGCAACCTATTTCAGTATTGTTGCCTTGAAGAATCCCAGGGATAGAGAATCCTGGTGGGCTATAGTACATAGGGTCGCACAGAGTCGGACATGACTGAAGCAATCTCTACATAACTTAAGGTCAAATTGCTATAAAATATAAACAAATACTAATGAAATAGGCATAATGCCTCAGAGCAAAGAGCAATGTACTTCCTCAGAAAACTTTTGCACTTTCCACTTATTTAGAAGTCATAAGCTTTTGATCTAGACTTTTAACATATCAACATTGCATTTTCCCCCCAATATGAGCAACACAGTCTTCATATTTTTCATAGAATTATTGAAAAGGTCAAAAGAAATCAGGGTAAAATGTCATAGAAACTGTCAAGTGCTATACAGAAAGAAAAAAGAATTAAGTTATTATTGTTAATAAAATTACCATTTACAGGAATTTCCAATTTATATTCTCCTCTAATGTCTCTCTGATGTGATGTTTTGTCTTAGTCTAATGTATGCCATAGCTTCTATCATCTTGACTTTTTCTAATACCAAAATTATAAAAATCCTAGTTCACTTGTTAAAATGCTAGGCAAAATAACCCAATCCAGTGATCGTGACTTTATTTCCCAGATGGTTTCTGTATGAAGATATAGCACCTGTCACATTGTCTCCCCAAAGGAATTTTTGCTAAAAGTGTTGAGGGTTTCAATGTTAAAGATCCATTCAGTTTCCTGAAGCTCAGAAGTTGTTTAATTGTGTCACTTCCAATGATTTTTGCCCTTCAGCCATTTATTTTGTGGTAAATGCCTTTATCCTGTTATTTCCAACAACCAGACCCCTTCTTTAATATCAGCTTCAATCATTCTATTCTTCAGCCTCCATCTCTTATCTTTCCAATTCCACTCTTTATTCCTGTTGTTTTCACAATAACTTTTTTCCACCTGAACCTCATTCAGTCCTTCAACCCACTGACTGTTTTTCACCCTCATCACATTTTTTATTTTCCTCATTACCTCTCCCTATTTTTCTACATTTTACTAATCTGGAAATAAATCTCAACTTTAATTAAGTATCACTATCTATCTACTCTATGCCTACATATGAGCAACTCAAAGTGACTGGAGGGGAGCCCACCCCAATAATTAATTGATATCACTTTTAACTCATGGCCAGTAACCCCGACTTCCTTTCTTCTCAGATATCCTACTCAGTGTTCTGTGTCTATTTACTCTCTAACATTTACAAATATTTATTTGACTACATCAGATCTTAGTCGTGACATTCAGGTTCTTCCGTATGGCACATGAATTCTTTAGTTTTGGCATGTCAGTTTCATTTCCCCATGGCCTGTGGGATTTTAGTTTTCCAACCAGGGATCAAACTCACATCCACTGCATTGCAAAGCAGATTCTTAAGCACTGGGCCACCCTACAGCAGTCCCTACTCTTTATAATATCTATTATTATATCACACTTTCCTCTTTCTTTTCAAACATTTTTTTTAAACTGGGAACGTATGATGAATCAAAGATAAAATACAACATATTTTTATGATTTATCAACCCATTTACCTGCACTCATATTTGAGTTCTGATTTTTGTCCTGGTTTCAGATTCTTGACTAACCAGATCCAAAGGCCAAATCTTACCCTTTGACAAGGAAATTGTCCCTTCTCAAACTATTTTGTTGCATAGTTTCATGATAATTTTTATAGTGTAAATGTATTACTAGTTAAGAAACAAACAAGCAAAAAAACCTGAAGGCAGAAAATATTTGGAAATGTTGTCAACACATTCTCTATCAATAACCACATTGTTCAAACCCTTTTATAGAACTTTCAAATGAGTGTTTTATATTTTTGTATACACTTTATCTCCTATTCTCTTTTAATCTCAGCCATGTCAGGTAATTTTAGAATTACAGCTAAAGTACCCAATGAAATTTAGTTGTTATATTAACTGGACAATTATCTGCCCTCATCTTACTTGATCTATCAAAAGCAATTGGCATAGCTGATCACTTCCTTTATAGACACAGATTCTTTATTACTATCCAAGACCTATGCTCTCCTACTCCTTTTCTCACCTCATTTCAGTCATTTTTGTTTCAACCATTTCAACACTTATTCACACATACTAATGCACGAATCAGTCTTCTTTTCCCCAATTATATCACTCTCTTAGTGACTGCATCCTGATTCATAACTTTAAACATCATCAACAGTATGAGAATCATTAACTTCCAGATGTTCAAGCTGAATTTAGAAAAGACAGAGGAACCAGAGATCAAATGGCCAACATCTGCTGGAACATCAAAAAAGCAAGAGAATTCCAGAAAAAATATATACTTCTACTTTATTAACTATGCCAAAGCCTTTGACTGTGTGGATCAAAACAAACTGGAAAATTCTTAAAGAGATGAGAATACCAGACCACCTGACCTGCCTCTCAAGAAACCTGTATGCAGGTCAAGAGGCAACAGTTAGAACTGGACATGGAACAATGGACTGGTTCCAGATCGGGAAAGGAGTACATCAAGGCTGTGTAATGTCACCCTGCTTATTTAACATGTATGCAGAGTACATCTTGAAGAACTCTGGGCTGGATGAAGCACAAGCTGTAATCAAGATTGCTGGGAGAAATATCAATAACCTCAGGTATGCAGATGACACCAACTTTATGGCAGAAAGCAAAGAAGAACTTAAGAGCCTCTTGATGAAAGTGAAAGAGGAAAGTGAAAAAGTTGGCTTAAAACTCAACATTCAGAAAATTAAGATCATGGCATCTGGTCCAATCACTTCATGGTAAATAGATGGGAAACAGTGACAGACTTTATTTTGGGGGGCTCCAAAAGCATTGGAGAAGGCAATGGCACCCCACTCCAGTACTTTTGCCTGGAAAATCCCATGGATGCGGGAGCCTGGTAGGCTGCAGTCCATGGGGTTGCGAACAGTCGAACACGACTGAGCTACTTCACTTTCATTTTTCACTTTCATGCATTGGAGAAGGAAATGGCAATCCACTCCAATGTTCTTGCCTGGAGAATCCCCAGGATGGGGGAACCTGGTGGGCTGCCGTCTATGGGGCACACAGAGTCGGACACGACTGAAGTGAATTAGCAGTAGCAAAAGCATTGCAGATGGTGACTGGAGCCATGAAATTAAAAGACGTTTGCTCCTTGGAAGAAAAGCTATGACCAAACTAGACACCATGTTAAAAAGCAGAGCCATTATTTTACTAATAAAGGTCCATCTAGTCAAAGCTATGGTTTTTCCAGTAGTCATGTATGGATGTGAGAGTTGGACTATAGAGAAAGCTGAACACCGAAGCTTTTGAACTGTGGTGTTGGAGAAGATTCTTGAGAGCCCCTTGAACTGCAAGGAGATCCAATCAGTCCATCCTCCTGAATATTCCCTGGAAGGACTGATGCTGAAGCTGAAACTCCAATACTCTGACCACCTGATGTGAAGAACCCACTCATTTCAAAAGACCCTAATGCTGGGAAAGATTGAAGGCAGGAAGAGAGGGGGATGACAGAGGATCAGAAAGTTGGATGGCATCACCCACATGACAGACATGAGTTTGAGTAGGTTCTGGGTGTTGGGGATGGACAGGGAGGTCTGGTGTGCTCCAGTCCATGGGGTTGCAAAGAGTCAGACATGACTGACCAAGTGATCTGAACTGAAACATCATATAAATGTCAAAAGATTTCATTTTTTTCCTTTGTCTAGATCTCTCATCTTCAATATACCTACTTGAAACATTCACTTTTATTTCTCTGAGTGATCACAACCATAGCATATCTAATTCTGAATTTTTAATTTCAGTTTCCCTTGAATTTAATTCTCCTTTAGTTGTTCCCATTTCAGTAAATAACAATTCCAATTTTCCTTTTGTTCGTACCGAAACCTTGGCTTCATCATGAACTCATTTTTTTTCTCTTTCATTTTATATTAATAACAGAAGGTAATAATGACTCGATTCAGTTCAGTTCAGTCTTGTCCGACTCTTTGTAACCCCATGAATTCCAGCACGCCAGGCTTCCGTGTCCATCAGCAGCTCCGAGAGTTCACTCAAACTCATGTCGCACAATTAAACTCTGATACACAAATATGCATACATGTAAATGTTTACAACTTCTAAGGTTGGTAATACATTCATTCATTTCTATACAGATATCATAGTTAAAGTAGTACTTGGCTATATACCACAAAACTGGCAGTCCTGGGATTTAAACCAAAGTGGTCTGACTCCAAAGTACATGCTCGTGTCTGATATGTTTTCCAAATATAGTCTGACTCTGATTCAATCAGTTCTCAGGGCCTTCAGTGTTACAGACTTTCTCTAAACTACCAATGTATCACAGCTGTAATGGATCTGCCTGCAATGCAGGAGACCTGGGCTCGATTCTAGGTTGGAAAGATCCCCAGGAAAAATAAATGGCAACTCACTCTAGTATTCTCACCTGGAGAATCAATCCTATGGACAAAGGAGCCTGATGGGCTACAGTCTGTGGGGTCACAAGAGTCAGACACAACTTAGCTACTAACCTAACCAAACAACAATTGTCTGTTAACTTTAGTTTGCAGCCTCCTGCTAACTAACTTGGAGTAGGAAATGAGAACCCACTCCACTATTCTTGCCTGGAAAGTCCCATGGACAGAGAAGCCTGATAGGCTAGACTCCATGGGGTCGCAAAGAGTGGGACATGACTGAGCATGCATTACTTGCTAACTAACTAATCTCCAGACATTTACTCTTTATAGTTTATATTTTAGACTTTTACTTAATATAAAATATTACTGTATTAAAAAAACTGAAAAAAGAAATAAAATGAATATATAAAATAAGAAAACTTTTGCTACATAAAAATAGTTATATTTTTAAACTTTTACTTTTACTCCCTTATAGTTAAAATTCAAAATGCTTTGTTTTTTAACATCCACAAACTATCATATGTCTCTTATTAAATTCTTTCAATTTCTTCTCATATGTCTCTCTCTCAAATCGAAAAAAAAGAAAAAGCAAACACCGTCCTTACCCTCTAGGCATTGATAAATCTGTCTGACAGCATCCTTTCTTTCCTATCAGACTTCACTCTCTCTCCAGCCTTCAGAGCTCCTTGACAGTTTCACTCCTGCCCTGTTGTATTTGCGTTCGCTCTTCTTTCTGATTGGAATCTCCTTCCTCACTTGTCTTTCTCCCTCCCCTCCATTAGATCTGCTCAGGTGCCACCTGACTTGAGAACCTATCTCTGATCACCTTGTGGAAAATCACACCAATCTCTCTTCTCATTATTTGACCTTGTTCTCTGTTATGTCAACTTCCCTGGTGGCTCAGATGGTAAAGAATCTGTCTACAATGCGGGAGATCCAGGTTCAATCCCTGGGTCAGAAATATCTCCTGGAGAAGGAAATGGCAACCCACTCCAGTATTCTTGCCTGGAGAATCCCATGAGCAGAGGAGCCTGGTAGGCTCTACAGTCCATGGGGTCCCCAAGAGTTGGATACGACTGAACGACTTCACTTTCCTTTTCTGTTAGGTCAAGGTGGGTTTTATTCTAGGGTGTGCTTTCTCTTTTTCTATGAGGAAAAAAGAATACTCTTTTTCTTTTTTTTTTTTTTATTCCTAGAAGAGTACCAGATAGAAGTAGTTTTTCAATAATAATTTATTGGCTGAGTTAATAGCCCATGCATGTACTGAAAATTTTCTAATTTTTCCACATACCTTTGCAGTTAAGCGTAAGTTAAAGCAACATCCATGCTGTCCATATTCTTCTCTTAAATGGAAATTGATATTAACTGCTTATCTGAGTGATAAAATATTGTCATTCATTACTGAACACTTCCCTGGAGAAAGAAATGGCAACCCACTGGCAACCCATTGGCAACCTACTCCAGTATTCATGCCTGGAAAATCCCATGGACTGAGGAGCCTGGTGGGCTACAGTCCATGGGGTTGCAAAGAGTCAGGCATGACTGAGCAACTTCTCTCTTCTCTCTCACTGAACACTTTGATGTGAAGTCCTCTGAAACTTGTTTGCTATATGTTCTCCAGAGACAAAGGTAGAACAGAATAGATAGTTCATATCCATGACAGCTCTGGAATTAGACAACTTCTTAATTTCCAAAAGTTGATTTACTAGATTTTTTACTAAGACAATTTGGAAGTCTATGGACTGCACTTCAAAAGCTTCCTTGGTGTGGTATATACACCTCCTTGGGTGTGGTATATTTGTTCTCTGCATACCCTAAGTGGAAAGTGAAAAGAAAGTGAAAGTGTTAGTCACTCAGTCATGTCCAACTCTTTGCAACCCCATGGACTATACCCTACAAGGCTTCTCTGTCTGTGAAATTTTCCAGGCAAAATACTGGAATGGGTAGACATTCCCTTCTCCAGGGAATCTTCCCAGTATAGGAATTGAAGCCTGGACTCCTGCATTGCAAGTTAGTTGTCTCCAAAGTAAGGTGTATGTATTAGCACAGAAGATGAGGCAGATGATTCATTGAGATGCAAGAAGAAAAATGTTATAATAAATGATATTTAAACATAAAAAAAGAAATCAATGCTACACAATATTTAATATGTAGATGAATACTGATCTTCCCACTGTATCCTCAAAACAGATAGAGGATTGTAGCACATGATATAGGACATTCCTTCAGGGAAGGACTGGAGTTCAGCCAGGAGAATGGATTTACAGTGACAAACTTTGTTTTATTCTCTAACAGGATGTCATATGTTGTGACATACCTGTTTCAGGGTCAGTAAATTCCTGAACCGTGTTATCCAGTTTTAACAAAAGCAAGTCATGAAGTGGACAAGCAGTTGAAAAATATTCCTGTCAAGAATCATGGATTGAAGTTATTGCTAATAGAACAAGCACACTACAAGCAGCAGAGTGTACACTTTTCTTACTTAGCAAGGCACTTATACAAGCACTTACTTTATCAACAGAAACAGAATAAAAATAATACCAGTATTATAAGATTTAAAGGGAAGATAAACAAAAAATAAGACAGAAAACAATCGGAAAGGTGCATTTAATTCTCATGGAAGTATCTGTTATTCCTGGAGATAATGTTTAATAATAGTATTTAGCCCTGATGGTGAGCTAAACTACTAAGAACTAAGTGTTAAGAAAAGTGTTAATTTTTATTTAGCAATAAATATCAGTAATTATTTTATTGAGAATTTTTCAACAATAAATGATATAAATTATCAAAACATAAGGAATTATTACATATTTACCACTGTTTCATCTTCTAAAAGTTTCTGTTTTTTACTTATACTTTGCAGATAATTTATAACACACATACATATATATCAGTATGGCAGTATAAATATATACATGTAAAAACATCTGTTTCTGCTTTATTGACTATGCGAAAGCCTTTGACTGTGTGGATCACAATAAACTGTGGAAAATTCTGATAGAGATGGGAATAACAGACCACCTGACCTGCCTCTTGAGAAACCTGTATGCAGGTCAGGAAGAAACAGTTAGAACTGGACATGGAACAACAGACTGGTTCCAAATAGGGAAAGGAGTGCATCAAGCCTGTATATTGTCACCCTGCTTATTTAACTTATATGCAGAGTACATCATGAGAAACCCTGGACTGGAGGAAACACAAACTGGAATCAAGATTGCCAGGAGAAATATCAATAACCTCGGCTATGCAGATGACACCACCCTTATGGCAGAAAGTGAAGAGGAACTAAAGAGCCTCTTGATGAAAGTGAAAGAGGAGAGTGAAAAAGCTGGCTTAAAGCTCAACATTCAGAAAACGAAGATCATGGCATCCGGTCCCATCACTTCATGGGAAATAGATGGGGAAACAGTGGAAACAGTGTCAGACTTTGATTTTTGGGGCTCCAAAATCACTGCAGATGGTGACTGCAGCCTTGAAATTAAAAGACGCTTACTCCTTGGAAGAAAAGTTATGACCAACCTAGATAGCATATTCAAAAGCAGAGACATTACTTTGCCGACTAAGGTCCGTCTAGTCAAGGCTACGGTTTTTCCAGTAGTCATGCATGGATGTGAGAGTTGAACTGTGAAGAAGGCTGAGGGCCGAAGAATTGATGCTTTTGAACTGTATGTTGGAGAAGACTCTTGAGAGTCCCTTGGACTGCAAGGAGATCCAACCAGTCCATTCTGAAGGAGATCAGCCCTGGGATTTCTTTGGAAGGAATGATGCTAAAGCTGAAACTCCAGTACTTTGGCCACCTCATGCGAAGAGTTGACTCATTGGAAAAGACTCTGATGCTGGGAGGGATTGGGGGCAGGAGGAGAAGGGGATGACAGAGGATGAGATGGCTGATGGCATCACTGACTCGACGGACATGAGTCTGAGTGAACTCCGTGAGTTGGTGATGGACAGGGAGGCCTGGCGTGCTGTGATTCATGGGGTCGCAAAGAGTCAGACGTGACTGAGCAACTGAACTGAACTGAACTGATTCATATTGAAAGTAAACTCAAATATTTTAATAATAGTGGTACATGATTAAAATGTTTTGATAACAGTTGTCTTAGGATATGAATGGCCCATTGTCTACACATTTTATTCATACAAATTTAACACCACTAATGGAATTTGCTTATTTGAGCAGTTGGTAAACTTGATAAATATTTAAAATCCATTAAACAGATTGGCATCATGCTGGGAAAAAAATGTTGCATTAATGTAAAAAGCCTGTATTCAAATATGAAAATTTTGATAATGTTTTAACTAGTTTTTCTACAACATATAGTTAAATTAGGTTAGTTCATCATATTATTGATAAATGAACATAAGCATAGGGCTTCAAAGGCAATGTGAAGAAAAAAATGAAAACAAATAAAAATAAATAAAGTGTATTACAAGTTAGGTAAATTCAAAAGAAAATAACAGTTGTACATGCACAAATTAACTTATATGGACTTGCAACTCAAAAAGCTTATTATCTGTGTAATAACTGGTATCTTTAAAACAGCAAAAGAGACACAGATGTATGGAACAGTCTTTTGAACTCTGTGGGAGAGGGAGAGGGAGAGGGTGGGATGATTTGGGAGAATCGCACTGAAACATGTATAATATCATATAAGAAACGAATCACCAGTCCAAGTTTGATGCAGGATACAGGATGCTTGGGGCTGGTGCACTGGGATGACCCAGAGAGATGGTATGGGGAGGGAGTGGGGAGGGGGTTCAGGATTGGAAACACGTGTACACCCTTGGCAGATTCATGTTGATATATAGCAAAACCAATACAATATTGTAAAGTAATTAACCTCCAATTAAAATGAATAAATTTACATTAATAATTTAAAAATAAAATAAATGAAAATAATATATGATTGATACTATACATTGTCAAACATTTTCAATAAAAATGCTTAAATCAATGTATGTTATAATTGTTCCTGATTAATAAAAATTACAAACATTTTTACAGGGATGAAACTGCATATTTAAGTTATTAACAATTTTATTTTCTGAATGTGTGATATACATTAAACTTATAATGAAGGAATAGTGCATACTCTAAAATTTCTGCTCATGCTAATGATTCATACTGAAGATTTTCAAATACAAAAATTAGTATATATAAAATGAAGACAATCAGCTAAGTTTTGTATTCCATTTGAAGTTAAATATTAAAAATTAATTTTAAATTGGTTTTTGAGAAATAATTTGTTCATGCTTATTTCTTAAAAAGCAATGAAATATTAAAAAGAATAGCATCAAGAATAGCAAATCATTTAGTCACACATTTTAAAATATTTTTATTTTATATTGGAGTAAAATTGATTAGCAGTGTTGTGTTATTTTCATATATAGAGCAAAGTGATTCAGTTATACATATACACGTATCTATTATTTTTCAAATTATGTTCCTATTTAGTTCATTACCGAATACTGAGCAGAGTCCCCTGTGCTTTATAGTTAGTTTCTTGTTAGTTATCTCTTTAAATATAGCAATGTGGAGAATTCTAGGAACAGAGGAGTGCTTCCATATACATTTAGGGCTTCTCAGGTGGTGCTAGTGGGAACCTACTTGTCAGTGCAGGAGATGTAAGAAAGGTAGGTTTGATCCCTGGGATGGAAAAATCACTTGGAGGAGGACATGGCAATCCACTGCAGTATTCCTGCCTGGAGAATCCCTTGGACAGAGGGCTACAGTCCATGGGGTCACAAAGAGTCAGACACAAATAAAGCAATTTAGCATGCTGCCCCCATGCATGCACGTGTCAGTCTCAAAATCCCAGTCTATCCCTTCCCTGCTCCGTAATCACACTGGTAACCATAAGCTGCTTTTCCAAAATTTGTCAGTCTGTTTCTATTTTGTACACAAGTTTATTTGTATCACTATTTTTTTTTTAGATTCCACATGCAAACAATATATGATATTTGTCTTTCTCTGTCTACTTACATTACTTTGTATGATAATGCAAAAGGCATTATTTCATTATGAAATGGCTGAGTAATATTCCATTATATATATGCAACACAACTTCTTTATTCATAGGTTGCTTCCATCGCTTGGCTATTGTAAACAGTGTTACAATGAACATTGGGGTGCATGTTTCCTTTTGAATCATATTTTTCTCTGAATATATGCCAGGAATGGGATTGCTGGATTATATGCTTGTTCTATTTTTAGCTTTTAAAGAAACCTCCATACTGTTCTGCATGGTGGCTTATCAATTTACATTCCCACCAACAGTGTAGGATTCCCTTTTCTCTGCACCCTCTTCAGCATTAACTATTTGTTGACTTTTTGATCATGACCTTTCTGACTGGTGCGAGGTGATATCTCATTGTAGTTTTGACCTCATTTCTCATAATTAATGATATTGGACATCTTTTCATGTATCTCTTGGCCATCTGTTTGTCATTTGGGAAATGTCTATTTAGGTTTTCTGCTCATTTTTGTATTTGGTTGATGCTTTTTTGATATTGAGCTACTTGAGCTGTTAGTAAATTTTGGAGACTAATCCCTTATTGGTCACATTTTCTCCCACTCTGTGGGTTGTCTTTTTTGTTTGTTTGCTTTACTGCTTTCCTTGTTATGCAAAAGCTCTTGAGTTTAATTAAGTCCCATTTGTTTATTTGTGTCTTTATTTCTGTTACTATAGCCCCATAGACTGCAGCCCACAAGGCTCCTCTGTCCTTGGAATTCTCCAGGCAAGAATATTGGAGTGTTGCCATCTTCTTCTCTAGGAGATTTTCCTGACCCAGGAATCAAACTCAGGTCTCCTGCATGATATGCAGATTCTTTACTGTCTAGTCATCAGGGAAGCCCTATAGGCAACTATAGATACATACGCCTAAAAACTCCTTAAATTCTCAGTTATAATCAATGTACTTATTGTTTTGATATATTTTAAATGAAAAGAATAAAGGTGGGACTATTGCACTTTAGAAATATCATACTTTTAAAAAGTCTTGGAAAATTCTTACACCATGTTACCATACATAAATTTAAATCACAGTTTTATTTCTTTACTTGAGGAACAATGCTTTTTTGCTTTATTTGCAAATTATAATCTTTATTTTTATGTTTGGAGAAGGTTGGGAAAGAATACTTTAGGGGAATAAGAATCTTCTGAGCATTTGAGAAATTTTAAATCCACTCTATTTTTTCTCCTTTTAAAATAGAAACTAAAAAGTAGAAAAAAGAAAAGAAATGCCAATCTCGAAGAAAAATACTTCAAACTGAGAGAAATACACAGTAGCTCTATTTCCAACTCCCTGGCTCAATTGGTATTTCAATTAAATATGAGTTAGTCAAGTAGGGTAGTCAAATAAATGTAAGATAATGAAAAAATGAAGTGCTCTTAATATAATCATCTTCAATTTAGTGTGCAGATAATAAAATGAGCTAACTGATGACAAACTAAAATGCAAAGCAGTTCAAGTATTAATATTTATCATGTTCAAGGGAAGTTTAAAAATTGAAGTAACTTATAAGTAAGGTGAAATTTTTTAATGCTTTAGGGACACAAATTGTATTTCTGTAAGATTGTTTGTATTATCTAATAAACAGGAGCAATTATAGTTCACATGGTTGTAAGCATTCGACCCTCAGAGAAAGCTTAGCAAAAAGGAGATGCTGTGCTTTGGGTATTAAGACATAATATTTCCCACATTTAATATGCCAACTAAAAGGGTCAATTTTACCCCCAAGTCATCTTCTCTATATTCTACCTTTCTTCCCCACCTACAGCATATTCTAGCTCTTTTAGGTGAGATGGTAAGATTTTTCAACTTCTGTATTAAAATATTCTCCATATTCTTGGGTTCACATCAATCACCACTGACATGAACTGTTTTAATCCTTAAAAACAAATATGCCACTGACATTTTCTACTTAAAATAAGAAAAGTCATCAATACAAAGTAAATCAACATGCCCAAATAAGCTTCTGTAAGTTAAATTTCTGTCAGATAAATTTATGATCTTGT
The DNA here is from genome assembly GCF_023091745.1 of Budorcas taxicolor. NCBI lineage: Eukaryota > Metazoa > Chordata > Mammalia > Artiodactyla > Bovidae > Budorcas > Budorcas taxicolor. The sequence continues at coordinate 79,594,797 of NC_068910.1, forward strand.
TCCTTAACTTCTTTCAAAAGGTACTACCCTATTTCCCTTGGACTAATTGTTTAAGATTCATCACACTCAAAGCTCAGTCTAATCCCAGAAAATCCTATGATCCTGCTACTCTAAACTCTTTGCTACTCCTGGACACATGTGACCTGTTCAATGCACTGGACCTTTACATAGTTAAATGTTAAAGAAGTCTTCAAGAAGGAGTGTTGTTGTTTTTTTGTTGTTTGTTTTTGTTTTCCTAATGCCATATATATATATATTCATTTCTATTACTATGGTGGATTTAACTTGTCATTCAGTTGCTAAGTTGTGTCTAACTCTTTAGGACCCCATGAACTACAACATGCCAGGCTTCTCTGTCCTTCACTATCTCCCTGAGTTTGCTCAGACTCATGTCCGTTGAGTCAGTGATGCCATCCAACCATCTTATCCTCTGTCACCCCCTTCTCATCTTGGCCTCAGTCTTTCCCAAAATCTGGGTCTTTTCAAAGAGTTGGTTCTTCACATCAGTTGGCCAAAGTAATGTAGCTTCAGCTTCAGCACCAGTCTTCCCAGTGAATATTCAGGGTTGATTTCCTTTAGGATTGACTGGTTTGATCTCCTTGTTGTCCAAGAGTCTCTCTCAAGAGTCTCTTGTGTCCTCATATTTAACTAATGTCTTCATATTTAACATATGTCCTCATACTTGTTGACACTCCTCTTTCTAGGATCTGAAACTTAATTCTCTTACCAATGATCTTTGATTGTATATCAAATCTGTGCACAATTTTGGAAGTTTATGAACATTTACAAGAAGATTAGGTGTATTTGTAAAGAGACAAATTTAATCAAATCTGGGACTTTCCAGAATGTTCTAAAAATGTCTACCTTGATTTGAATTAATTCAGATTTTCTTATGTAATTTATAAAAGGCAAAAATCATAGAGTGAGCTATAAAATTACTAGATATCATTTTAAAACTCTCTTGGCTCTCTCTCTATATATGCATATACACATGTGTGCACACACACACACACACACACACATAGGGCTGTGCTGGGTCTTCAGAGTCTTCAGGGTCTTCATTGTTCTGTGAGGGCTTTCTCTAGTTGTGGGGGGCAGGGGCTACTCTCTAGTTGTGGTGCTCAGATTTCTCATTGCAGTGACTTCTCCTGTTGCTGAACATGGGCTCTAGGCACACAGGTTTTAGTAGTTGCAGCTTGTGGGCTCTAGAGCACAGTCTCAATAGTTGTGGCACAGGGACTCAGTTGCCCCAGCTCATGTGGAATCTTGCTGGACCATGGATTGAACCCATGTCCCCTGCATTGTAAGACAGACTCTCATCCACTGGACTACCAGGAAAGTAAAATGATGTATTTCTAAGGAGTGAATGTTGAATTTTTATTTGTAGTAAGATAAAAAATTAAAACAATCATTTATTTATTTTCTCTTCTCCCAAATTTAAATCACACTTTGTAGAGGGACTAATGACTTAAAAAAAGTAGTGAGAGAAAGTTACATTCAGTTCAGTTCAGTTCAGTTGCTCAGTCGTGTCTACCTCTTTATGACCCCATGTATTGCAGCACACCAGGCCTCCCTGTCCATCACCACCTCCCGGAGTTCACTCAGACTCACATCCATCAAGTCCGTGATGCCATCCAGCCATCTCATCCTCTGCCGTCTCCTTCTCCTCCTGCCCCCAATCCCTCCCAGCATCAGAGTCTTTTCCAATGAGTCAACTCTTCTCATGAGGTGGCCAAAGTACTGGAGTTTCAGCTTTAGCATCATTCCTTCCAAAGAAATCCCAGGGCTGATCATTGTTTTATGTTAATTTTCAGAACAAACCTATGAACGTAACATAAAGTGTTGAAAGTTTGTTTCACTCACAGATCCATGGGCATATCTAGTTTCCTTCCCTAACCTCATAAATAACCAGTCAGCACAGACAGATACTCATATATTCAAAAGATAGTTCTGTGGAAATCTACACAAACTGTATGCTATATAGTAAGCTATATAATAGCTTATTTATAGTAGATTTCAGAGTGTCTTCCCCATTTGTATATAGGAAAATAAAATTAAAAGTGTATTAAAGTTCATTTTCTATTGTTTAGTCATTGGGGAACATAGAAAACTGCATCTCTCTCCTAATTACTCTACATATGACTCAATTCTATTATCAGATCAAGTCTGTCCTTTTCTCTAAGCTAAACAAATCTAATTCACTTGATGTCTATTTGCCAAAGGTTAATTATCTTTGCTTCTCTTCTCTGACTGTCTCTTTGTTCTTCCACATTTTTTTTTTTTGCTTTTTAAAGTTCAGTATCTAAACTAAATACAATTATAGAAACCTCATTGATGTAGAACAGCAAAGATTACATCTACCTCTTCTGTGATTTTTTTTTTAACATTGCTTAGCATCTTATTTGATTATTTATATCATGGTATTTCATTATAGATTTCACTGTGGTCACAGACGCCATCTTCTGTAATCCTTTTCTCCCATAAATTTTATAACATTTCCCCTGAAGCACTCTTCTAATTCATTCACACATCAAAATTTTGAGGCTTTAACAGTGTCATCTAAGTCTGTAACTCTCCTCTCCAATCCAACTACATTAAAGCATGAGATTAAAAATTTCAAACAAGCATTTCTTCACTACATCCCATGGGAAACCATTCTCTGTTAACTGTTGCATTAACTCTTCTGTCTGCGTTCAAAATGTTTCTCATTATAGTATACCTCTGACATGAAGGTGAGCTGGCTAGGTTGATATTCCTGACAAATTTTTTTATAACACTCTCTTCCTCCTGTACCACAGGTTTATTATATTCCTTTGTACTTTTCCATAGTGGAGAACCAGTAAGTCTGTTGTATTGAGAGATGATGATGACCCCATGGCAGAGACTACACTTAAAGAGCGGAGGACAAGTACTGAATAGGAGACATGTGTGAGGCCCCAGGGTTACACAATACCAAAGGGAAGAGCGGTGGTGGAGATGGGTCCACAAGGAAGGCCCAGCAGGATCTGACTGTGGCCAAGACACTCATGAAATTTCTCTCATAGTTATTACCATAAATGGCAGAAGGACAACCAATGCTACAGAATATCAGTGCAGAAATAAGGACCTAGAAGACAGGAGAGGATCTATGAGATCTTTGAGCTTAGGCTCAAGGCCTTATCATGTTGGGACACATAAAGTCTTCCACACATCAAGCCATACTGAGGAGCAAAAGAAGCCCTGGAAGACTATGCATTTCTCTAAAGGAGACTGTTTCAAAAAAAAAAAAAAAAGTTTTTAAAGACTTGTTTCATTTCAGTTCAGTTCAGTCGCTCAGTCATGTCTGACTCTTTGTGACCCCATTAACCTCAGCATGCTAGGCCTCCCTGTCCATCACCAACTCCCGGAGTTCACTCAAACCCATGTCCATTGAGTCAATGATGCCATCCAGCCATCTCATCCTCTGTCGTCCCCTTCTCCTTCTGCCCTCAATCTTTCCCAGCATCAGGGTCTTTTTCAATGAGTCAGCTCTTCGCATCAGGTGGCCAAATTATTGGAATTTCAGCCTCAATATCAGTCATTCCAATGAACACCCAGGACTGATCTCCTTTAGGATGGACTGGTTGGATTTCCTTGCAGTCCAAGGCTTGTTTACTTTTAACCATAATTTTTAAGACTCCCTTGTCCTTAGCAGAAACAGAGACTTTGGAACCTAATGAAAATGCTGATAGGATATAATACTAATATACTTTCTAGAATCCATAAGGGTACTATGAAAAATTATACCCAACAGATCATTTTTATTTTTATTTGTACAAAAAAATCATTTGCCTCATTGTCATGGGGGGTGGATTCATGGGAATTTATTGCTCCTTCACAAACTCTGAATAACCATTTTAAACCTGCATGCAACATCAGAGTATAAAGTTCAGTTCAGTTCAGTCACTCAGTCATGTCTGACTCTTTGGAACCCCAAGGACTGCAGCGTACCAGGCCACCCTGTCCATCACCAATTCCCGGAGTTCACCCAAACCTATGTCCATTGAGTTGGTGATACCATCCAACCATCTCATCCTCTGTCATCTCCTTCTCCTCCTGCCCTAATTCTTTCCCAGCATCAGGGTCTTTTCAAATGAGTCAGTTCTTCAACAGGTGATCAGAGTACTGGAGTTTCAGCTTCAACATCAATCCTTCCAATGAACACCCAGGGCTGATCTCCTTCAGAATGGACTGGTTGGATCTCCTTGCAGTCCAAGGGACCCTCAAGAGTCTTCTCCAACACCACAATTCAAAAGCATCAATTCTTCCGTGCTCAGCTTTCTTCATAGTCCAACTCTCACATCCATACATGACTACTGGAAATACCGTAGCTTTGACTATATGGACCTTTGTTGGCAAAGTAATCATTCTGCTTTTTAATAACCTGGTTAGGTTGTTCATAACTTTTCTTCCAAGGAGTATGTGTTTTTTAACTTCATGGCTGCAGTCACCATCTGCAGTGATTTTGGAGCCCCCCCAAATAAAGTCTGTCACTGTTTCCACTGTTTTGCCATCTATTTGCCATGAAGTGATGTGGCCAGATGCCATGATCTTAGTTTTCTGAATGCTGAATTTTAAGCCAACTTTTTCACTCTCCTCATTCACTTTCATCAAGAGGCTTTTTAGTTCTTCGCTTTCTGCCATAAGGGTGGTGTCATATGCACATGTGAGGTTATTGATATTTCTCCCGGCAATCTAGATTTCAGATTGTGCTTCATCCAGACCCACATTTCACATGATGCACTCTGCATGTCAGTTAAATAAGCAGGGTGACAATATACAGCCTTGATGTATACTTTTCCGATTTAAACCATTCCCACAAATTCCAGCTCTAGTGGAGCAATCTTATCAATTTAATTGTATTTGGAGAGTGAGCATTTAAGGAGATAATTAAGGTTAAACAAAATCATAAGGATATGCCCCTAATCTGATAAGACTGATGGCCCATAAAGAGAGTAAGAGAGTAAAAGGTCATGTCTGGACACAGGGAGAAGGTTGTTGTCTATAAACCAGCAAGAGAGGTCACACCAGGAACCAGATGTTCTAGGACCTTAATCTTGAACTTCTTGCCTCTAGAACTGTGAGAAAACTAATTTCTATGTTTTAAGCCATCTAACCCATGGCATTTTGCTATGGAAACTTGCACATACCACTCTAAGTTTTCCCAGTCATATCAATTTCCTCACTGTGTGACATAGTTTCCCATTTCTGTGCATTTATTCATGTACAACTGCATCTTTTTCTCCATTTTTTCCTTTTATCCTTGCTACTGCTTATTTTTCATGCTAAGTGAGCTTCTACCCTCTAGGTCCTAGTACACATTCTTCTGTCTATGCTAGGTTCTCAGAGCTGGACAATTTAGCCTGAACTGAATCTATATTGCTCATGTTTATTTATTAGATTTTTATTAAGCAATTTAACTTTGAATTTCTTGGGAAAGTTGGCAATATTTATACTTTTTGAATGAACTGTACTGGAGAACTTTATTCTAAATGAGAAAATTGCAGGAATAAAAATTTTAAAAGTCTCATAACAAGAACATCTTATTTTTCCTAATTTCTTAGTTATCACTTTTATCTTTTTCTCTAGAAATTAAAGTTCTTAAAAAAAAAAAACAAACTACTATGTCAAGCAGGATGTTTGATTACTTAATACACTCTTTCAAGTTTATGGTCAATATGGACAGTCCAGGCCTATTTTACTTCATTTGCAGTTTCATGAGGTTATTTTATTACCATATATTTTAGTTCCCTACTAATAATGTAAAAAAATGTACATAATGTAAATGTAATGTAAAATGTACATTTTATATTTCTTATTGATTTGTACTATGGAGGTTGTTTAGACAAATTTATGTTTTGGGTTTATTTAAGTTTTTGCTTTTAAGTTTCATTATGTGGCCAGCCACTAATTAAAAAACACCATATTTCTTATATCTGAATATCATCATTTCATTGTTGTTCAGTCACTCACTTGTGTTCAACTCTTTGCAATCCCATGGCCTGCAGCACACCAGGCTTCCCTGTCCTTTACTAACTCTCAGAGTTTCCTCAAACTCACATCCATTGAATCAATTATTCCATCCAACCATCTTATCCTCTGTTGCCCCCTTCTCCTGAACTTAATCTTTCCCAGAATCAGGGTCTTTTCCAATGAGTAGGCTGCTCACATCAGGTGACAAAAGTATTGGAGCTTCAGCCTCAGCATCAGTCCTTCCAATGAATATTCATGACTGATTTCCTTTAGGATTGACTGATTTGATCTCCTTGCTGCCCAAGGGACTTTCAAGAGTCTTCTCCAGCACCAGTTTGAAATCACCAGTTCTTCAGTGTTCAGCCTTCTTTATGGTCCAACTATCACATATATACATGATAACTGGAAAAACCATAATTTGACTGTATGGATCTTTGTTGGCAAAGTTATTTATAGCTCTACTTTCTAATATGCTGTTTATCATCATAGCATGTCTAAAATGTTGTAGAAAAAGCAAAAGGTGTGGAGTCAGAAGACCCTTCAATAATGATCTCTTTTATCCTCTTGTTTTTTTTGTTTTTTTTTTTTTGTCCTTCTTCAGTCACTCAGCTGTGTCCAACTCTTTTAAACCCCATAAACCAGGTTCCCTTCTCCATGGGATTTCTCATGCTAGAATACTGGAATGTGTTGCTATTTCCTCCTCCAGAGTATCTTCCCAACTCAGGGATCAAACCTGCATCTCCTGCATTGGCAGGTACATTCTTTACCACTGAGCCACTGGGAGCTTCTCAGAATTCTATTAGACATATGGAAAATCCAGTCTCTACTTAATTATAAAGAACAACTAGAGAAATATATGAAAGTTTTTCTTAAGGCATCAACAAAAATAAAAATATACAATTCTTTGGAAAGATCAGAAATGTTAAAATTATTTAAGTTCCAACTAATTCTGAATACTTTATAAATAATGTAAAACAAAATGCTACATCATATTTTGTATATTATGTCAAATGTTTGTCAAATTTTCATTTATCATATTATTTAGTGAAAATATGGTTAAACATTTCATTACTTAGATTAGCATATCAATGATATTGATAGTTTTGATACAACTGTTCTCAAGTAAATGTGCTATATAGGCTATAACTTGCTTACAGTACTTACATAGGTCTAAATATTCATCATGGTCACCTCTTTACTGCCACTAAATCTATGAATTTAATTTTACTGCTTGCCCATATGCCTTTGTAATAAAATAACTGCATGAGATTTAAAAAAATATCTTAGAAGATGTTTGATAATGGCATTGAAGGCAAAACCAAATTTGCATAATATTTCCTGTGTTTCAAGGGAAGACGCTTTGAATGCTACAAAAAGAGGTAGTGATAATTCAAAAAAACTGCCACTGACTTTGGTTGGGGCAGGAAAAAAAAAATGTGTGTATACAGATACACATGAGTAATCGCAAGCACACAAGCATACATATTTAATAGTCTATTTTTTCCCCATGAATGATATGTGTTCTAATGTGCTCAAGGTGAGGGCTCTGGGAGATCATTTACTTTGCCACATGTTACCAGTCACTACCCTCTCTTAGCTTACAATTGCTACCAAAAAGTTCTTACCCTAAAAGTATCTGCTATCTCAAGCTTGATTTACAAATTTCCATTTCATAAACATCCTCAGATTATCATAACTAAACAAGAGAGACTTTTATTATATAATATTCATTATAAGATTTCGTTGGCTTTTCCTTTTTGTTTTTAATCATGTCTAAAAAGTCCACTTTTCATATTATATTTTTAATCAAAATAAGATACTGCTATGTTGTTCACAGAATACAAAAAAAAATTAAAGCCAATTACGAAGTATAAGTATCATTCCTGTCTGGCCATTAAGTCTCTGATCAATATGAAAGTAGCCAGGAAACATAGGAGATAATCTGTTCACTAATAAACTATAAATGAAATGCTGTGATTTATTGTATTTTTAGAATTTAATGTGTACATAAATATTTCAATTTACTCATTTCAACTATATTTGGAAACTTACTAATAGACATTTGGATAATACCAAAATTATGGTCTGAGGTTTTAAAATTGAATTATTATATTAAATGGAAATAACCAGTGATGAAAGGCTATTTTGCTTATAAAGTATCACAGTGTCTAGCTTTAATCATTGTTTACTCATATCCATTTTCCCAACACTCTCCACTGTCCCAAATCTTACAAATCAGAATAAAGAGTTATTTTGTACCTTTAATTTCTCATTGTACTTGTATCTCTCTATTTGAATTACCTCTATATATTCATATACTTCTGTTCCATATTAGATTCTATAAAAAGTCATTTGAGAATATATTTATTACCAACTCTTTATTTTTTACAGAAGCTGGTACAGTCTTACACAAGGTACATATTCAGTAATACCTCCTGACACAGTATACCTGTAACAAGCTGTTAAAGGAAAGTTTCCTGACTTTTGATGTTACATTCCAAAATAGCTTGTAAAGTACAACTCTGAACAGATATTTTATGGTAGGTAATTGAGAAATAGTTAAAGGATTCACCTATATCTCTAACGTATAAAAGGATCAGATTTGTCTGCAGAATTTTGTGAGGAGGGTGTAGCTGAAAAGATCTGCACTAAAATTTCAATCTCCAACAAATTGGAGAATGCAGGCCACTATCTCAAGTCATTAAAATGCAGAATCACTTGAAAGCTTCTTAGGTGTCTCCTGCCATTGGTGATCCAGGGAGATGATGTCTGACCCGTACCTGACAAATATGAGGGTGAGGACCAGGTGAGAGCAGGACTATGTCTGGGAATAAACTGCACTCTTCTCTCAAGCCAGTCAAAGGAGTGTGTGATTTCCAGTGACCTGTTTGAAAGGTTTCTGGTTTCTGAGGAATTCAGTCAGAGAGTCAGATGTCCTCAGAAGAAAGAGACGGAGTCTATCTTCAGATGCCAAAGCAGAAAGATCTCTGGGACTCTGCAGATGAAAGCTGGGTATGGTCTACATCAAGAGAGTTGAAGTTGAAGAAGTCTAACACAGGGCATGTGATCACAGACCACAAAAGCCCAAAGACACTTTAAACTGATCCTTGTTCTGTGAAAGCTTTTGCCTTTTCTTTCCATTCCTCTTTACTCTCAGACCAGTGCTGGGAAAGCCAAGAAATTTTACTGAAAGGGAAGTATCAAATTGCTGCTGCTGCTAAGTCGCTCAGTTGTGTCTGACTCTGTGCGACCCCATAGACAGCAGCCCACCAGGCTCCCCTGTTCCTGGGATTCTCCAAGCAAGAACGCTGGAGTGGGTTGCCATTTCCTTCTCCAACGCATGAAAGTGAAAAGTGAAAGTGAAGTTGCTCAGTTGTGTCCAACTCTTAGCAACCCCATGGACTGCAGCCCACCAGGCTCCTTCATCCATGGGATTTTCCAGGAAAGACCCCTAACTTACTTCAAAAACTAGGTTCTCACTGGCAGCAGACTCAGCAGGAGGTAAGGGAGAAAATATAACTGTCTTGTTTTGAAGAGCTTTTAATGATACATTGAGATATCATTAATGTACAATAAACTGCACAAATTATAGTGTAAAATTTAATAAGCTTGACAGATACATACTCTATGAGACTGTGGCATAATCAAGATAGTGAAAATACCATCATCCCTCACAATTTTCTCTTGTAACTTTGTAATGCATTCTTCCTTCTTTTTCTGCTCTGGATATCCCTATTTATTTATCAACTTTGTATTTTATATTGCACTATAGTCGATTTACAATGTCGTATTAGTTGTGGATGTACAGCAAAGTGATTCAGTTATGTATATACACGTATCTATTCTTTTTCAAATTCCTTTCCCAATTAGATTGTTACATGACATTGAGCTATTGTTACATGACCCTGTGCTATACAGTAGGTCCTTGTTGGGCTCCATTTTAAATTCAACAGTGTGCAAATGTCCATCCCAAGTTCCCTATCTCTTCCCTTCACCTAATCCTCTAGCAACTATGAATTCACTTTCTAAGTCTGTGAGTCTGTTTCTGTTTGTAAATAAGTTCATGCATATCATTTCTTTTTAGATTCCACATATAAGTGATATTCTCAAATAACCACTAATCAATTATCACTAGAGATTAGTTTACATTTACTGTAGTTTTATATAAGTGAAATCATATATCAAATATTCTTTTGTGGGACAGGAGCGGTCCAGTTTCTTTCATGCAACAGAATTATTTTGGATATTTATCAATATCCATGATATTGCTCATATCAACGTTTCACTCATTTTTGTTGCTAATATCTCATTTTTAGATATAGCACAATTTATTACCAGGAAGTTGACATTTAGACCATTTGTGTCTATTACAAATATTTCTGCTATGAATAAATGTATAATTTTTGTGGGGATATATATATATATATATATTTCCTTTTTTTTTTTTTTCTTATGTAAATGCCTAGGATCAGAATGGCTGGGCCAGACCCAGCAGCTGCAACTGGGACCCTTTTGTCCCTGGTCTCCTCCTGACGGGAACAAAAGGCCAGAGTGCCCCAACCGGTAAGGAACTTTATTGACCTCTCTCCCCTACCCTCTCTCTTTCCTCTCCTTAACACTTCCTATCCTTCCCTGTTTTTCTATTCCCCCAGTCCTGGACGCAGGAATCTGGTGGAAGGGCCCTCAGCCTGAGCTGAGGATTGGAGACTGATCACCTCCTCTTGGCAGAGAACTCGAATTCTGGTTCTGGTCTGATTTCTGGTAGGGCTGAGTTCCAGTCCTTCTTTCTCTGGAGCCCAGGGAAAAGTCCCATAAAGCCTGGATATCTGTAGATGGCAGGAGACATCGGTAAGGCCACCCCTTTCGCCCCCCTCCTCCCTCTTCCTCCCCCTTCTTTTTTCAACCTGGCTTCCTTTCCTCCTTTGATTTAAGGGCTTCCCTGGTGGTGCAGAGGTTAGAGCGTCTGCCTGCAATGTGGGAGACCTGGGTTTGATTCCTGGGTCGGGAAGAAAGGAAATGGCAACCCACTCCAGTATTCTTGCCTGGAGAATCCCATGGACGGAGGAACTTGGTGGGCCACAGTCCACAGGTTGCAAAGAGTTGGACATGACTGAGCGACTTCACTTTCACTCACTTTACTTTAAAAAAGAATAACCTGGCAAACTTTTTCCAAGATGGTTGAATCATTTTCTATTCAAACAAGCAGTGACTGAAAGAGTTCGAATTCCTCTCGTCCTCTTCAATGCTCAATACAATCAACCTTTTTTAATATTAACCATTCACATAGACATTTCATAGGATCTTACTGTGATTTTAATCTTCCTTTAATTAAAAACTAATGATGTTGAGCATATTTTAATGTGTATACTTACAATTTACCTAAAAATGAACATTTCAAATTATAGAAATCAGATGGTTTTCATGACTTTAAATGACTCCAGGTCTGTTTGTCCTTGCTTAAACAACATATCAGTCATAATTAAATGAACTTCTGTTCATCTTATTATTTCAGTAAGCACCTCCAGACTTAGTAACTCAGTAAATCTGTAATATCTTGTTGAATTAGTTGAAAGTGTTATAGTCATTAAGGTGGCAGATTCTTAATCAAAGAAAGTTGCTCTTCAGAAACAGTAGGGTAATTTTTGATTGTTATAGCACTAAGCAAGGCATTTGTGAGAAATTAAACCCATTACTAAAAGCAGATGATGAAACTTCAGAATGATGTGAAGTTCAATATAAGTATTTTAAATGTTTCAAAATAGCTTTCAGACAACTGTTCAGACTGGAGCACCACCTAAAAATAAAAATTAGATAACAAATCAATAAAATATGACTGCAAAGTTGATTTCAAACTATTCAGTGAATGCTAAATACCAATATTATGTCTAGTAAATAAGGATGCAATAGAGGCTTCAAATCCATCATATATGTGTTTTAAATAATCTTATGTATTCAACTTTTAAATCTGGGACAGGAAGGAACTTGAGTTACATAATCTTATATTCATTATATTTTAATATATTAATGAATTATCCATACATATCCCCCAAGCTATTGGCTAACTTGACTGACAAATCTATAATTACTCACCGATTCAATTAAAAAAAAAAAAAAATTGCAGTATTCTTTTAAAAAACGAGGTGGGGTGGTGGAGGGCACCTGACAAACATCCAGGAGATATTTCCAGTTTGATAAATGCAAGTCCTTTGGCATTACATTAGACCTTTTGCATTATTGATCTAATGAGGAAGAGGGATATAAGAATGGTGATTTCATATTAACCCTCAAAGGTAAGACTTCACCAGCATCCTTGTTGTCAGTCTACTAGGATGATTGTAGTGAATTATGAAGAAACATCACTGTAATAGACAAAATGATCACAAAGTCAAAATTTCTTTTTTCCAATGACCACATTCTCTGAGCACATTTAATTCACTTATATACCATTTAAATCAGTTTTTACTTTGAGAAATGGAAATGCTAGAAAATAAAAATGAATCCCAATTGTTAGAACATTTTCAGAATTATTTAATAAATTTTATTAGCAAAATATTCAAAATTGAGGATAAGATGAGTGATTCTTGCTGTCTGGAAATCTAAGAAACATTGTCCTCTGATTAGCTCTAACAAGCTGATACTTTCCCTTTCAGTTCCACACCAGAAAATCTATTCTACTATCATAGAAAGTGGTTTCAAATTTAATAATAAATGACAATGCATAAATCTAGCTAAATAGATTTTGAAACTTTTTGAAAAATGTTTGTCTTCATACTGAAGGTATTATAGACAAAATACTATGATAATGTGTTTACACTTTACTTGGGTTATTTCTTTATCCCACACTTCACTCTGGTTGTGATATTCATTTAAAGCATAGTCAGTTTAATTTCTTTTCCATTTTAAAGATTTTTCTCCAATCTCATTTATTTTATTGACTATATAAAATCTTGATGCATAATCAAATATCAAAAGAAGGGAGATCTGAGATGTTTTAGATGTTTTAGAACCATCATGCTTAGGTTTTGATTTTTTAAAGTAAGTATATATATGTATCTCATTTCCCTTTTTTGTAATGCAAATGATAGCATACTATATACACTGTTTCCTTTTTTTCTGACCTAACTTTAATAACTGAAATGACTTCACATCAGTTAATATAGGTCTTCCTCCATTTTTCTAATTACTGCATGGACTCCAGTGTGTAAATGCTAGGGTTTATTTAGCCAGTATACTATGTTTGTGGCTATATTTTCCTCCAGTATCTGGCATTTAGAAATAATGTGACAACAAATAATCTGGTGCCTATATAGTTTCATATATTTTCAGAATTGTCTCATTCTAAAAAGTGAAATTCCTAAAACTACATATTGTTTTAACATATAATAAAAATAATTTTTCTAAGAATTATAAAAGCTTATGTTTCTAGCAATAATGTTTGAATGCTTACACTTATGTGTTTGTGTGTGTATGTGAAAGAGAGTGAGAGAGAGAAAAAGAGGGAAATTTACTTCAGATATTTGACCTTTGCAGTAATTTCAGCGGTTTGACCTTATCCAGAACTGGTTAAGCAGTATTTATCAATCTGTTTTCTTGTGTCTGATGCTCCAGAGGAACGCAGGGACAGACAGCCATTAGGGTGAAAGCAAGACTGGAACTCAAAGCACAAGCTATAGCTTTTGTGTGTGCGTGTGTGTGTTACATTGCTCAGTCGTGGCTGGATCTTTGTGACCCTGCTGGCTGTATTGTAGCTTGTTTTCCAGGCAACACTACCTGAGTGGGTTGCCATTTCCTTCCAGGGGATCTTCCAGACCCAGGGATGCAATTGGCATGTCTTGCATCTCCTGCATTGACAGACAGATTCTTTATCACTGAGCAACCTGGAGAGCCCATGAGGAGAGGCTAAAAACTGGGGGTCATTTGTCATTGTCTCTGTCTTCAGTGGTGATGGTATTCTACAGAAGCTACGCTCCATTACAGAGCTAACACATTCCAGACTTAGGAGTTAGTGAAAGGAAAAAAGGAGCAAGCAGAAGGTGAAGCAGTTGCGGGCATGGGCATAGCCTTACATGAAAGAGAGGAGTCAGGGTACCGGCAACAATGGGTGAGAGCTTCAAAATGGCTACTGCTTCATGGCCATTCTCCAAACCTCTCACAGGAGTCTCTCCTGTAAGCCAGCCTGACCAGAATGTACAGGAAAGGAGAGCACAGAAAAGCATTTCAGCTTAGCCACGCTGACACATCACAAGGCCACATAAATGAATCTATACCAGCTATTTCTATTTTCAGACTCAGTCCTCAAGTTCTATGTTTTGTGATTATCACTACCAGATGACTAGAGACCTCTTCCATGACTTTTGAGTATAAGTAGAAAAGAAGCTTATATGTCCAGGCAGTTGAGGAAAATGAATTTTCAAACAAATTATATCTAGCCAGAATTAGTATTATCTAGCATGGTACTTCTTGAGAAGGAAATGGTAACCCACTTCAGTATTCTTGCCTGGGAAATCCTGTGGACAGAGGAGCCTGGCAAGCTATGGTCCACAGACTTACAAAAATTGGACACCACTGAAGCAACTTACCATGCAGGCAGCATGATACTTTGCTTCTCAGGTGGCTCAGTGGTAAAGAATCTGCTTGTCAACACAGGGAGACATGGGTTCTATCCTTAGGTCAGGAATTTCCCCTGGAGAAGAAAATGGCAAAATGCGCCAGTATTCTTGCCTTGAAAATCCCATGGATAGAGGAGCTGGTGGGCTGCAGTCCATGGGGTCACAAAGAGTTGAATACAGCTGAGCAGGCATGCATGCACACACACACACCCACACACACACAGAAACACAGCATGGTACTTAGAATGATGGTAAAAAGAAGGCACTCAATTCCTGGAGGAGGGCATGGCAATCCACCCAGCATTCTTGCCTGGAGAATCTTATGGACAGAGGAGCCTGGTGGCTACAATCCATAGGATCACAAAAAGTTGGACACGACTGAGGTCACTTAGCACTGCATGCATGCAGGCACTCAATTAAAACACAGTGAATAAACAGCTAGACTGAGGGAATTGGAGAGAGAAGGTGGAATACACGCATAACTCATAATGGATATGAAAGTGGGGCAAATGAGGCCAGAAGCTTCATGATCCTGGGAAAACAACAGAATGTCTGTCAGCCCAATAGTTTTGAAGTCATAGCTACAAGCCTAGTGAATCAAACTCTGGATTTTCACATGATGCTGGTAATCTGATAAATAGATGATCTTTTTCTTTGTTCATTTTAAGCTTCCTTTTGTATATTTACAGAAGCAGGAATGTTTGCAAATGTTCTGTGGATGTACTGGTTTCTGAAATGCATGCTGGAAAATTATTGTTTTTGTTTTGCACAGATTTGAAAAATATTTGAAGTAGATCTATTGATTTAATAGCAAAGAATAATTATTTGGGGGGAATTTTGAATGAATTCTTAAATCTGTAATTTTCTTTCCTTCATATTCTCTTCAGTTCAGTTCAGTTCAGTTGCTCAGTAATGTCTGACTTTTTGCAACCCCATGAAACACAGCACACCAGGCCTCCCTGTCCATCACCAACTCCCGGAGTTCACCCAAACCTATGTCCATTAAGTTGGGGATGCCATCCAACCATCTCATCCTCTGTCGTCCCCTTCTCCTCCTGCCCTCAATCTTTCCCAGGATCTGAGTCTTTTCAAATGGGTCAGTTCTTCACAACAGGTGATCAGAGTATTGGAGTTTCAGCTTCAATATCAGTTCTTCCAATGAACACCCAGGGCTGATCTCCTTCAAATGGACTGGTTGGATCTCCTTGCAGTCCAAGGGACTCTCAAGAGTCTTCTCCAACACCACAGTTCAAAAGCATCAATTCTTTGGTGCTCAGCTTTCTTTATAGTCCAACTCTCACATCCATACATGACCAGTGGAAAAACCATAGCCTTGACTAGATGGACATTTGTTGACAAAGTAATGTCTCTACTTTTGAACATGCTATCTAGGTTGGTCATAACTTTCCTTCCAAGGAGTAAGTGTCTTTTAATTTCATAGCTGCAAGCACCATCTGCAGTGATTTTGGAGCCCAGAAAAATAAAGTCAGCCCCTCTCTCCACTGTTTCTACATATATTTGCCAAGAAGTGACTGGAACGGATGCCATGATCTTAGTTTTCTAAATGTTGAGCTTTAATCCAACTTTCTCACTCTCCTCTTTCATTTTCATCAAGAGGTTATTTAGTTTTTCTTGGCTTTCTGCCATAAGGGTGGTGTCATCTGCATATCTGAGGTTACTGATGTTTCTCCCAGCCATACTGATTCCAGCTTGTGTTTATTCTCTAAGAATTTTTTTTTTTTTTTTAGAAATGGTCCAAATGTCATAGTTTGTCTAGGGAGACTTTCAGTACATATGAAAGTTGGTAATTCTTAAAATTCTTTATTATTAATATTATATTAGCACAGTAAACTAGTAGATATGATCAGAGACCATTAATCACTATAACAGAAAAAACTGTGAGGTATCATTTTTTACCTGGATTCCTATTTTGATGAAGCATGCAAATAGCATGTATCAGAACAAAGTTATTTTGAAAATCAAAAGTGGTAAGTGATGGATGAAAAATGCAATTCTATCTTTGTGAGCGATAGAGTTTTTAATTGAAGTAATCTATATGGTTAAGAGAATAGTATGTGTCCCAGGAAGGCTTCATGCAAGGCGAAAGATGGGAAATTCGCTTTATAAAAAGTGTAAAGAAAAAAAAATAAAAAGTTAGACATTTTTTTATCTTAAATACCATAGAGTATTCTGTTCATTAGCCTTTGAAGTTTCCTGTTTTTCCATTGATTATTCACTGTAATTATAACCATGCATTAAACAAGGTCACCTAGGACATAACTGAATATAGTAAGCTTGAATTTTAGTTTTGGAGCCTCACTCCAAAATGGAACTGTGTGTGGTTATTTAGAAAAATAATTCTCATACCAATTAACATATTCCCATTGTTTCTTTTATGATGCAAATTGTCATTAAAACACTGTGTAAAATTTTGCTACACAGCACATAATGGAATAGAAAAGTTCTTGCCATCTAACTTTAACAAGTAAAAGGATTATCATTATAAGCATTTCCAGCATTCTGAATTATACCTCAAATATTTCTCACTAAGTGAAACATATAAACCAGCTATAGCTGCCAAGACACCCTATTATATCCAATATGTTAATTCCAAGAGGTGAAAATGTAGCCTGATTACTCAAAAACATACACACAGCACATCAACTTTTTGATTCTACTTCTTCATTTACTGAGAACTCGGACGCTTACCTGAAAGACTTTATCAGTTTAATTGTGTTTCTTCTGGGATACCCAATTCCACGTGGGCTTCCTGTGCAATATGCCTATGACCAAAATTTAATTTTATGTCAATGACCAAAGTCTATTTCAATCTTTAAATCTGATTATCACGTGGAATGTTTCAGCCTTAAAAATTGTATTTCACTTTACCCACAGCCTAAATCATAGTGTTAAATAGCTTAAAGTGAAAGTGAAAATCACTCAGTCATGTCCAACTCTTTGCAACCTCATGGGTGATACAGCCAATGGCATTCTCCAGGCCAGAATACTGAACTGGGTAGCCTTTCCCTTCTCCAAGGGATCTTCCCTAAACAGGGATTGAACCCAGATCTCCCGCACCGCAGGCAAATTCTTTACCAGCTGAGCCACAAGGGAACCCCAAGAATACTGGAGTGGACAGCCTATCCCTTCTCCAGGGTATCTTCCCAACCCAGGAATTGAACCAGGGTCTCCTGCATTGCAGGTGAATTCTTTACCAACTGAGCTATCAGGGAATTACTACCAATATTGTCATTCATCTCAGGATTGTTTTTTTCCCATCTACTCCCTGACAACTCCCATCTCTGAAGTCACTACCCTTCTCCTACATTTCCTCATCCTGCAGAGTACTGAATTTTGCTGTTGGAAAAAATAATTCTATACAATACCATGCTGTTGACATTTCAAATACCCTCTTGCCAAAAACTAACAAATGTAATGGATCCATGTCATTTATTATCTTATTTAATCTCTCAGCTATATTTCTATACTTGACCAGTCTTTCTTTCTTGAAATATTTTCTCTTATGTCCATGACAAACACTACCTTAGTTGTTTTCCTATAACACTGGCTTCTCCTTCTCAATCACATTTTCTAGCCCTTCCTGTACTTCTCTGTTGCTGCTGCTGCTGTTGCTGCTGCTGCTGCTGAGTCACTTCAGTTGTGTCAAACTCTGTGTGACCCCATAGATGGCAGCCCACCAGGTTCCCCCATCCCTGGGATTCTTCAGGCAAGAACACTGGAGTGGGTTGCCATTTCCTTCTCCAATGCACAAAAGTGAAAAGCGAAAGGGAAGTCGCTCAGTCGTGTCCGACTCTTAGCGACCCCATGGACTGCAGCCCACCAGGCTCCTCCGTCCATGGGATTTTCCAGGCAAGAGTACTGGAGTGGGGTGCCATTGTCTTCTCCATCTATCTTCAAATATTGAAGAACTCTTTGGTCTTTTAGGATTTTCTTTCTATTTTTGGACTCCATTCTCTTTAAGTTATTTCATTTATTCCCATAACTTTGTATCCAATTTGCTAGTTTTACCTGTGGCAGAGGAAATGCTGTCCTTGGTTACTCATTGACTTTTCCTGTGGAGGGTTATGTCCCTCTACAAACACCTGGGATTATTGTGACTTGCTTTGACCAATGAAAGGTGAGCAGGTGACATGCCATGTCTTGGATTCAGGGTAGAAATATTAAGAGCTATTGCATACTATTGCACTTTTCTTTCCTCTGTTAACTTTTCTTTTTCACCTCCTTTGCTGTGAGAATGTCTTCTACCAGACAGAAATCTTGATTTTACTTGGATTCAGAACTGAAGACAGATGACAGGATTATAGAGGGCTTCAGCTGGCATTTAACTGAGCAAGAAGTTAAAATTTGTATTTGCATGCCAACATCTGCTTAGAATTATTTGTACATATGTATGTGTGTACTAAGTTGCTTCAGTAGTGTCCAACTCTGCGACCATACGGACTGCAGCCCACCAGGCTCCACTGTCCATGGAATTCTCCACGCAAGAATACTGGAGTGGTTTACTGTGCCTTCCTCCAGGGGAGCTTCCCAATCCAGGTTTCGAACCCATCTCTTATGTTTCCTACATTGGCAGATTGGTTCTTCACCCCTAGTGCCTCCTGGGAAGCCCCATTAATATGTATATGTAGAGCAAAAAACGTTGAAATCTTCCCTAATGGCTCAGTGAGTAAAGAATTCCCTCCAATCCAGGAGATACAGGAGATGCAGTTTCAATCCCTCTATCTGGAAGAGTCCCTGGAGGAGGAAAGAGCAACCCATTCCAATATACTTGCCTGAAAAATCCCATGGACAGAGGAATCTGGTGGACTACAGTTCAAAGTGTTGAAAAGAGTCACACATGACTGAGTACATTCCAAAAAATATTATATATATGCCCCATCATCTTTTATTCTTTACCCTTTAATTTATTGATAGACACTAAGGGTGTTTTCCTAACTCAGCTATTATGAGTAATGTTGCATGGAGTGTGGGAGTGCTGCCATTTGTTCAAGATAATTATTTCATTTTTTCAAACATATACCCAGAACTGGAGTTGTTGAATTATATGGTGTGGTATTTTTCAATTTTTTGAGGAACCTCCATACTGTTTCCAATAAAGGCTGTACCAGTTTATATTCCCAGCAACAGTGTGCAGAAGAAGGGTAAAAGACATACTAATAAGTGGGAAGTGACTTCTCATTGTGTCTATGATTTGCGTTTTCCTGATAGTCAGTAATAGTCATATATCCATTGGCCATATTTACGTCTGTCGTTGAAGAAAAAAATATTTATTCATGTCATTTCCCATTTTTAAATTGATTTTATTGCTGTTATTGCTGTGTCATTTTGCTATTATGTGAATTCCTTATATATTTGGTATGCTTAACCCTTATTGGACATATTGTTTGCACATATTTTCTCCAATTCCATAGGTTCACTTTTCTTTTTTCGTCCAGGATGACTGCTTTTGTTGTGCAGAAGATTTTTAATTTGCTGTAAACCACTTATTTATTATTGCAATTGTTTCTTTTGCTTTTGATGCCAAATCTAAAAATATCATTTCTGAACTACTGTCAGGAGACTATCCCCCATGTATTCTTATAAGAGCTGTAGAGTTTCATATCTTATGCCCAGGTTTTTAATTCACGTTGAGTTAATTTTGTGTATAATATAAGATAAGGTTCTGATTTCTTCTTTTGTATGTGGATATCCAGTTTTATGACCACCATTTATTGATGACCACCATTATTTCCCCTTTGTGTATTTCAGGAGCATTGTAAAATATTAATTAACCATATGTGTGTGGGCCTACTTCTAGGTTCTTAATTCTGACCCATTGATCTATGTGCCTGTCTGTATCTCAATACCACATCCTTGTTCACTAGCTTTTTTACGTAATTTCAATTCAGGAATTGTGATGCTTCCAGCACTTCTTTCTTATTCAAGATTTCTCTAGCTATTTGAGGTCTTTTGTGGTTCCATACAAATTTTAGAATATTTTTTCCTATTCTTGAAAAAGGCCTTTGGAATTTTGATAGGGATTGCACTTAATCTGTAGATCACTTTGGGTAACATGGGCATTTTAAAAATCTTAATGTTTTAATCCATAAATACAGAATATTCATTTTTGGGTTTCTTTCAACTTCTTTGATCAATATTTTATAGTTTCTTCTAGGTTATCCAATTTATTGGTGTACAATTGTTTGTGCTCAATTTCTCATGATTCTTGGTGGCTCTGTGTTATCAAGTATTAAATGTCTTATTTTTCATTTCTGATATTATTTATTTGGCTCTTCCCTCTTTTGTTCTTTGTTCGTCTAGTTAAAGGCTCATTAATTGTGTTTACTTTTTAAAAAACTAGCTATTACTTTCATTGATATTTCCACTGTTTTCCTCATTCTTATTTCATTTATATTTTCTCTGATCTCTGTCATTTCCTTCCTTCTGTAGACTATGTACTTAGTTTGATCTTTTCATAGTTCCTTGAAATGTAAGTTTAATTGTTCATTTGAGACCTTTCTGAGAATGTTTATCTCTGTAAATTTCCCTCTTACAATGATTTGGCTACATCCCATATGCTTGATCTATTCTGTTTCCATTTTTATTTCTGTAAAGATTTTTTTTATTATCCCTTTTGATTCCTCTTTGACCCATGTTCAGGTACATGTTGTGCAAATTATCAGTTTTTCCTATTATTGATTTTTAGTTTCATTGGAAAATATACTTGATATCATTTCAATCTTCCTTAATTTTCTACTAATAATTTTGTGACCTAACATTTGCTGTGTTTTGGAGAACATTCTGTGAGTACTTGAGAACATGTATTCAGCTGCTGGTTGGATGGAGTGTTCCATGTATGTCTGTAGGACATGTTCATATAGCTAGTTACAAAAAGTGCATGCACACCCATTTAAAAACTATCTCTGTTAACCATTAAGAAGACTCCTGAATGCTAAGCTTCGTTGGCTCTCAGAGGTAAATAATATGGAAATTCATTCCACTGGAAGTACCATTATAAGCTAGGATGCTAGAAATAGGAACATGCTCTTTTCAGGGAGAAGTTCTGTTACTTAGTTTTATTGTTAGATTGAAATAAAAGACAAGGTAAGTGCCCATCAAAAATTTCAGACTGCAAAGAGGATCCTAGCCAACTCTGAGATACAGGTTGACTAGAAGCTGGTCCCTCAAGCAGGAACTTTTAAAGTTTCTGAATACCCCTTCCAGGGAAAAACTAGGAGATGAGCATTTTTTGTTTGCACTTTCCCTCTATGCTAAACCTGGAGAGGGGAGCTGCAGGAAATGCTTGTATGCTCATTTAAAACTTCTTTTATTTAGTGTGGTCCCGTGGGACACATAAATACAAAACACATTGCCATTCAGAGCCAGGTGGCTTGGGTGCCTCAATTTCAGGTGAGAACCTTAAAAGTTTGGATTCTATATGTGCTGCCCAAACCCTTTATTTCACAAAAAGAAACTGGGAGTTTGGGCTTCCCTCCCATTTGTAAGACTCTGTGCCAGGGGTGGGGTCTATGGCCAGACTCTATTTCAGTCTTTCCTACCTACTTCCTTGTAGGTGTTCTCAGTCATCTAATGGGTAGGAATCACTCAATTCATTTCTGGATTTCTCTTAGGGAAGGTTGATCAGTATTAAGTTGTATATTTAGCAGATCTCTAGGAAGAAGGAAGATCAGGAACTTGCTATCCTGCTATCTTGGTCCATGCCCCAAACAAAGCAGTGCAAAACTTCCCCTCTTGTCTTACATTTTCTTTGGTACTGCTCACTTTAATCCTAGATTGGGCCATGAGACTTGCCAATGAGATCCTGACAAATGTGATACAAGCAGTTTTCCACTTGAATTCGGCAACTCTCTCTTTTGGGACAACTGGAATCATTTTGCCTATTCTGTCACATGTAAATAAAATCAGACTAGCTTACTGGATGATGAGAGTTAAGTGACTGGTTTTCCCTGTTACTTTGGCCAATAGCCTGCTAATCTCCAAACTTGTAAAAAAGACTATTCAAGATAATCCATCTCTCATTCAACTTTCCAGCTGATTGCAAATACATGAGAAAGCCTGAACCAAAAAAAAAAAAAAAACAGAAAGGCATATTATAGAGAAAATGAGTTTATTCTTTTAATCCACTAATTTTGGAGCTGATTTCTTAAGAAGTAAAAGCTAACAATTATATTAAAGAGATATTGTTTTACCTTCTCCTAGAATACTTTATCTGACACTGTTTAAGATATCATTTCATTTTAAATTGTCTTCAGATCTTTTATGGCTATCTTATTTTGCATTTATTTGTTTTCCGTCTCCACTTCCTCTACAATACTGTAAGTTCTCAGAAAGTGTGATCTGACCTGGCTTCTTTACTCATATTCCCAGAGCCTATAGCATATTTTGACAAATTATTAAGATTTCAATAAATATTTTTTGAAATAATGAAGAAAGAAAAAAATGAAAAGTGAAAATGTAATCACAACACATTGTCAATACCAACTTTAATACATTTGCTCATTCTTTCTTTATTAATTTTCCCAGAAATAATTTTGAATCTTTACCAGGCATAATCTAAGGTGTTTGATAAATATTATCATTATTTTTCTAAAGATGATTTCATTTTTCTTGAATCCCAAATCTACAAAATAGTGAACACTATATTTATTTTAATATATGGCCTCTTAAGCCCCTGCATTTTGAGTAAGACTAAAGGAGAATAAGTGAAATTTGGCAGTACAAAATATTTAAAAGATGTACTTATTGCCCATTCCTTATCTTCCATTGTTCAAGTATCATCTGAGAAGTTCCTTTTTCTATCTGATCTTTGGATATAAATCAATGCCTGTCCCAGAAGCATATTTCAATTTCTAACATTAAACAGACTCACAGAGTTAGAAAATAGGCTTATAGTTATCAAAGGGGAAAGGTGGGGGATGGATAAATTCAGAGGTTGAGATTAACATATAGACACTACAATAAAGAAGAAAGATAATCAACAAGGACCTACTGTAGAAGCACAGGGAACTCTACTCCATAGTCTGCAATAACCAATATGGGAAAATAATCTTAAAAAGAATAGATACATGTATATGTACAACTAAATCACTTTGTTTTACACCTGAAACTAATGCAACGTTGTAAATCAACTATACTCCAATTTAAAGAAATGTTTCCTTTTTTTTTTTTTTTTTCAAATCTCTCTCTTTCTCCCTCTTTTCTGTCTCTCCTAGTTGTGAAGTACTCCAGAAGTGCAGAACATTCAGCAGAGTGGTCTTTGATTTTACACTCTTCTCAGTTTTACTTTAGTTTACACAGAAAATTATTCTGTTTCATATGTTGTCATGTTGCTGAGATATGCAGAAAATCCATGGAGTTATCTAAGAACCCACTGACTTAGCAGCAACTTCATGGAAAGTCAGTAACAATTTCAACCCTCTTCACTTGCATTATGATTAGGTAAACAAAACCTCTAGCATTATACCATCATTTGGGGCATAAGCCTGTCCTGTGGTTCAGTTTCCTGTAAGTTTCCTAGTTTCATTTACTCAATTCCAGATTCAGTTTCATGAATAAACCTCTGCTTAGGGACAAGCTTCTTTACAGAACTCTTATTTTCCCTCTGTGTGTGTTCAGTAGCTAAGTCATGTCTGACTCTATGTGACAAAAAGGGACTGCAGCACACCAGGCTCCCCTGTCCTTCTCTATCTCCTGGAGTTTGCTCAAATTCATGTCCATTGACTTAATTATGCTATTTCATTCTCTGCCGTCCCCTTCTCCTTTTGCCTTCAATCTTTCCCATCATTGAGGTCTTTTCCAATGAGTTGGCTCTTTACATCAAGTAGCCAAAATATTCAAGCTGCAGGTTCACAATCAGACATTCCAATGAATACTCAGGATTGGTATCCTTTAGTATTGACTGGTTTGATCTCTTTGCAGTCCAAAGGACTCTCAAGAGTCTTCTGTAACACCACAATTCAAAAGCATCAATTCTTCGGCACTCAGCTTTCTTTATGGTCCAACTCTCACATCTGTACAAGACTACTGGAAAAGCCATAACTTTGACTATACAGACCTTCCTTGACAAAGTGATGTCTCTACCTTTTAATACACTGTTTAGTGTTGTCATTTTTCCTTCCAAGAAGCAAGCATCTTTTAATTTTATCTCTGCAGTCACTGTCTGCAGTGATTTTGGAGCCCAAAAGTCAGTTTCCACTTTTTCCCCTTCCTTTTGCCATGAAGAGATGGGACAAGATGCCATGATCTTTGTTCTTTGAATGCTGAGTTTTAAGCCAGCTTTTTCACTCTCCTCTTTCACCTTCATCTAGAGACTCTTTAGTTCCTCTTCGTTTTCTGCCATTAGAGTGACATATCATCCACGTATCTGAGGTTGTTGATATTTCTCCCAGCAATCACAGCAATCTTGATTCCAACTTAGGATTCACTGAGCCCAGCATTCCACATGATGTTCTCTACATATAAATTAAATTAGCACGGTAACAATATACGGCCTTGTCATACTTCTTCCCCAATTTTGAATCAGTCTGTTCCGTATACGGTTCTAACTGTTGCTTCTTGACTTGCATTCAGGTTTCTCAGGAGACAAGTAAGGTGGTCTTGTTTTCCCATCTCTTAAAGAATTTTCCATAGTTTGTTGCAATCCACATGGTAAAAGCCTTTTGTGTAGTCAATAAAGCAGAAGTAGGTGTTTTTTCTGGAGTCCCCTTGCTTTATTATGCAATGAATGCTGGCAATTTCATCTCTGGTTCCTCTGCCTTTTCAGTTTCTACATTTGGAAGTTCTTGGTTAACATAATGGTGAAGCCTAGCTTGAAGCATTTTGAGCATAACCTGATAACATGTGCAATGAGCACAGTTGTACGGTAGTCTGAATATTCTTTGGTGTTACCCTTCTTTGAAGTTGGAAAGGAAACTGACATTTCTCAGTCTTGTGGCCACTGTGAGCTTTTTCAAATTTGCTGACAGATTGATTGCATCACTTTAACAGCATCATCTTGTAGGACTTGAAATAGCTCAGTTGGAATTCCATCACCTCTACTGGATTTCTTTTGTAGTAGTACTTCTTAACATCCAGTTGACACCAAACTTTCCTATCTTCACTTAGTCCAGGGACAAGGCAGATTCTCTCCTTGTATCATTGCAGTCTTTGTGAATACAAAGTGATTAGACCCAAACCACCAAATATTCTTATTTTTAATGTATATGTACTTATCAAAATGAAAATCAAGTCAAGAAACTTTCCTTAACAGACTAACTCTTTAATCAATTCAATACAGCAATTTCAAATATCAACATAGGCTATACTTAGCAATTTATCTAATCTACCTAAATGACATTTGATACAAGGCATCCCAGAAACATATATTTATAGTTATGTGTGTTGGAAGTCAGACATTATCAGTGTTTCTCAGAGTACAGTTCCTGATTCATCTTTAATTACCTGGATATGATTTAAGAATTCAAACTTCCTGATTAACACCCCAGAAATCCTTAGTAGGAATCACAGGGATGAAGGAAAATGAACCTGATTTTTATGCTCTTTAAAAATGAATCTATTAAAAACGTGAATGTACATAAGAGCAAGTATTTTAAAAATGCTTAGATGATGCAATTAGCTCAATGACAACGACATTTGCACTTGATTTATTTACATGCTATTTAAATAATTCAATTCTAGTCTCTCTTTCAAGGTAGAACAACTTGCCTTACCAAAAATGCTGTCTAATTATTAAGAATGCAGTAACTACAGAGCAGAAAGATGCAGTGAAGCCTTCCTGATATTTGGACAAAATATCAAATTGCTGTTTCTCTGAGGAATTTTGAATTTCAGACACTATTGATTATATCTGAATAATTTAGTTCATATGAGAATCATTATTATTAGTGTACTTAGTTAACTTAAAGATCATGAACTTGGCTTACTTCCCTAGACTTTATATTTTAGAAACAGATTTAATTTATAAAGCTATGCTAAACAAATTCATCTTTGAAGTAACTCCTAAAACAGCCAAACAACTAATTATTGAAGTAATTAGGCTAATTAATCTGTTGAGATTACCAAATGTTTGGTATTTTTCAGTGTATTTTTATATAATTTCAGAGAAGAATGGACTTTTTAAAGCACCTTACACATTAAAGGTTTTTCCTTTTTTGGTTAATGTATTTGCAATATTTTATGACTGACTAGTAAAAAATTGTTAGTTAAGACATCACTGAAAAATAATACGAATCAGACTACACTACTAATATAAATATTTATTCATTTCTTTCAATTAACAATAGGTACATACATGTAATAACTCCCTGGATAATTGACATTAAGCATTGATTTTTACTTCTCCAATTGTCTTAAACACATCTGAAACTCAGACAAAAGTCTTTGAATAAAGTGGATATTAGAGTAATTATGAAAATGCTTATTGAGTTGTGATATTAACTATTTAGCCCTTATTATAGTTTTTGACATTTTAACTGTATGCAAGCAGCTGACTCATTGTATAAGTCCCTGATGCTGGGAAAGATTGAGGACAGAAGGAGAAGAGGGTGTCAGAGGATGAGATCGCTGGATGGCATCACCGATGCAATGAACATGCACTTGAGCAAACCGCGGGAGATAGTGAGGGACAGCGGGGCCTAGTGTGCTGCAGTCCATGGTGTCTCAAAGAGTCAGACACGACTGGGTGAGTGAACAGCAACAACTTAGTTTCTCATCTAAAGCCAGTCAAAACAAGGTATTAGGGAATGGGACTTCAGCCATGTCACAGTATTAAACTTCTCTAATTCTCAATTCTTAATCCAGATGGCTTGTGGGCAAAGTGAGGTATTGATGAAACTCACAGCTGATGCTCACTCAATGAGAGCTATTATTAGACCCTGAGGTACTGTCCTAGTTATATTCTTTATATTCCAAAGTAGGTATTTTTTCTTTTTAATACCCCAGTGTTCATCACAGCACTGTTTATAACAGCCAGGACATGGAAGCAACCTAGATGTCCATCAGCAGATGCATGGATAAGAAAGCTGTGGTACATATACACAATGGAATATTACTCAGCCATTAAAAAGAATACATTCGAATCAGTTCTAATGAGGTGGATGAAACTGGAGCCCATTATACAGAGTGAAGTAAGCCAGAAAGAAAAACACCAATACAGTATACTAATGCATATATATGGAATTTAGAGAGATGGTAACGATAACCCTGTATGCGAGACAGCCAAAGAGACAGAGATGTATAGACCAGTCTTTAGGACTCTGAGGGAGAGGAAGAGGGTGGGATTATTTGGGAGAATGGCACTGAAACATGTATAATATCATGTTAGAAACGGATCGCCAATCTAGGTTTGATGCAGGATACAGGATGCTTGGGGCTGGTGCACTGGGATGACCCAGAGGGATGGTACCAGGAAGGAGGAGGAGCAGGGTTCAGGATGGGGAACACGTATACACCTGTGGCGGATTCATGTTGATGTATGAAAAAACCAATACAATATTGTAAAGTAATTAGCCTCCAATTAAAATAAATAAATTTAAATTAAAAAAAATAAGGATACTTCTAGCTCTGACATTGTGTGTGTGTCACACACACATCTGAGCTTCACTGACTGTGTTCCTTCATTTGAAGTAATAAGAAATCACGGTAATGAAACTGTAAAGATATTTTGAAGGACAGAAGAGAGTCTCATGTAAGCCTGTGACACCTGGTTTATTAAAGACAAGATGATTATCTATTTTTGGAAGTTAAGCATCATTTAAAATTATTTAGGTACTGTAAAATATCTCAAAAAGCCAACCTCTGTTTGCTTTGATTTACATATTACAAATATATGCTGTATCAAATAATCAGCATCTTCTATAAGCATATTCAGTTCAGTTGCTCAGTCATGTCCGACTCTTTGTGACCCCATGAATCGCACCACGCCAGGCCTCCCTGTCCATCACCAATTCCCAGAGTTCACTTAAACTCAATAAGCATATAAAGACTCTGATAATCACAGCTGTGGCTGCAGAGTCAAAAGGCACAGTGGGCTACTTTATTACCATATGATGTGCATATTCAGGTGAAAAAAAAATCTTACAGATGGAATTCATCTAGCTTCCATTCTGAAGTGATGATGTATTACAATAAAGAACATGAGAAAGAACTATGAAATCTCAACTACTTTTTACCTATATTAAAGGGAGAGAATGATTATATCAGGTAACAAGAGGAAAAAACATGATATTGTGCAGTGAATTCGTATAAAATGTAGTAGGGTGTATTATCATGTGAATGAGATGGGGTTTTTTTAGCAAAGAACAATGTAGACTTCTAATTTTGTAACCTGTGACTTAGTGTAAAAGAAATCCTATTTTTCATTTTCCTCAGGCTATTCCAACTAACTTCTTCATCTAATTTACCAGCCAAATTGGTTTCCCAAATTCAAATGTCTGCCTATGCTAATAGAATCTATAGAGAAATGTAATTGCTTAATCCATTCATTATATAGGATAAAGATAGTACAGTTAAAATGTCAAATAGAATTAAGGCTATCTGAATGAGAAATATTTTCAATTGTAATTTTTCCTTTCCCAAAAGAGACATGAAAGTATAATTTCCTGCATGCATGAAATGTTTTATATTAGCTCCTGAAAAGAATAGTCTCAGGAACTATTTAAAAGTATGAAGGATTCATATTACTGATTTTGGACCAGTTTTGTAATCTTTCAGGGCCTCAGTTTCCTCATCTCCAAAGTGAGAATTATGAGCCAAATGTCCCCTCACTAAACTGTTAACCAAAAGTTTTACAAGTCTAGAAAATAATCCACCTTTTAAATAAGGAAAGAATGCAGTGGGATTTATCAATTTAATGGGATTGAAGAAATTACAGTATTAAATTGATTGACATTCAAAGCTGAATTTGTATTAAAAATGTTTTAGAGAAAAATGCTTAAAAATAAAAAACTCCAACTCAGTAAATTTAATTTTTGCCCACATATACTTGGAGAAGTTCTGTTTTTGTCTCCTGCAGAAACCATGCATTTCTTAGAAACGGTGTGACTCAGAAGCAAGGAGGTATCAAAAGGGATACAACCTGTCTAGAGTCCACTGTAAATATTCTGTGAAAGTTTTTGATAGCAATATATCCATTCAGGATGGAGATTAGAAATGAGAAAGAAAAGTGAATTAACATTTTATCTGCAAAACACATATAAGCACACACACAGACACATACACACACACACACACAAGCTAGATGTGATTTTAGTGATGTCAGTGGGTTTAAAATAAACAGTTTTCTGTAAAACCCATATAATACAGAGAATCTGAAGTCGAGAACCTAAATTTTGAAGGATATGTCGTATTCATTCTTTCAATGGATATTGAATGTTTGATGCACTAGACACTTGGCATATCTGTGAATAAAGCATCAGAGATACCACCATGGTAAGGGTGTACACTCTAGGAAAGGACATAGCTAAGAAATAAGTAATAACCACACAGTGTATAATTAAATGTAGTAAATTAAATGTAACATTAAAAATGAATAAATTCTTGAAAATAGAGAGAGAAGAAAACGAGACAGGCTTAGAATGGGTAGATTGAGGGGATTGAAAACATTCTTTACAACTACAATCAACCGCATGCAATATAGGCATGTAGCACTCAAGGAGATAAACTTAATGAGGTTTTGGAAATGAGTATGTGAAATCAGAAACTTAAAGTTCTCTGGAGATGTAGGCAAAGGATGGATATCATGAATGACTATAGGGTTAAACCTCTGTGTGTATGTATGTGCGTGCATGTGTGTACACACGCTCAGAGGTGTCCCACTGTTTGTCACTCCTTGGTGTGTAGCCCAAAAGGCTCCTTTGTCCATGGGATTTTCCAAGCAAGAATACTGGAGTTGCCATATCCTGCTCCTGGGGATCTCTCTGACCCAGAGATCAAACGCTTGTCTCCTGCATTGGCAGGCAGATTCTTTACCACTGAGCCACCAGGGAAGTCCAAGCAATACGCAGAAAGTATTGAAGTGAAGAAGAGTTGAAAGAAAAAAGTGTTGCATAGGGCCCATGAGATGTCTGTTTAATAAAATAAAGAATGACTTAACTGAGAAAATAAGAGGAACTATATTTGTTCTAAATCTGTATCCTTAACATAAAATGAAGCTTGCAGTTATTGGTAATGTAAAACATATTAAAGATTCTTGCCTAAAAAGTAAAAAATGTATTTCTATGAAAACAATAAAATAATAAATTACAGTACATTATTGACTATCTTTATTAGGAAAAATAAAATTATTAAAATAATTTCAAATTAAATGCAACACATGATGTAAACATGTTAGTATTATTTTTGGAGTTTGCTATCTGTCAGTGAGATGACTTTGGAAGTTTGCATTTGTTTCTCTTACTTATATCGACTGGCATTTTACAGATATGAAAACAAAGGCACAGATAAAGAAAAGGCTTGCTGATAGATAGTTTCCAGGACTTTGACTCAGAGGTTGACACTTGCTAGTGCTTTCCAGAAAAAAAAAAATACCAGTCCTCCTACATAGACATGTTCAGTCTCATCTCTTTGTACCACTGCATGACAAGAGCAATAGCTATAAGAAAGGTTAATTGTAGTGCCTAATGATAGGACTACTTCTATGCATATGACTTGAGCTATTATACATGCTATTGTATATGCAATATTATAATTATATGTAACTCTCTCAGACACACCAAAAATGAATAATAGTTATGAAATTAACAACTTTAGGGAATAAAACTCTGAATGTTATTATTTATTATTTTGAATGAATAAAGAACATTCAATTACCTTGACACTGACTTTTGATTGCATTTTTACCAATCCCCATAAGAAAAAATGAAATTTTTCTTATAGTAAAGATGTCAATGATTGTTTCCCTAACTGATGCAATAATGTCCAAATTCTTACAGTCCTGGCACCCTCTCTGAATACAACACAACGTATCATTTTTCAGTTTGACTCTAATGGGAATCCTTCAGTGTTATTTTTTGCTTTGGAATGTGCTAAATCGAGGTAAAACTTTTTTATTTCCTAATCTATGTTGAACTCACATTTAAAAGAGTAAAGATTAATATTAGACTTTCTGATTGAAAGGAGGAAAGTCTAAAACCTTTGTGTCATATTTTGAAACATACTAAGTCTTCAGGTTAACTGATATAACTACATATTTTTATTCAGCCTAATAATTTTGAAAAGTAAAAATAGTCTTTTTTAGTGCATTTCAAGAAAATTCTAAAATCATCAATGACAAGGTTAACATTTCAGGGCGTTCAATCTGTCTTTTGAATATGCATTGCCAGACAAGCCCTAGATACCACCAAAATATGTTTCCCCAACTGTAAATCATCATCATGATTGCCATTATTGATCTGTAGAGTCAGTAACTGAATCTATCCATGGGATTCAACATCATCTATCTTGATATTATATAGCCCCATCCTGCTGCCTAAACCCATTAAACTGTCATCTGTGGGTTTACATCATTTTTATTTGAGGGGCCTAGTGAAACTTTGCACTTTAGTTGTTTTCTAAAACACTTCTAAGACCAAACTATCTCATCAGGAAAATTTCGTTGTTCCCTGTTAATACCTGCTACCAAGATTGGAGGTCATAATAACTTTCAGTGGGAGCATAACTATTATCACTGAACATAGCATGGCATATGTATTGTACATGCTTATTATCATGTCTATACATGCATGCATGTGTAAATATATGTATAGACTTCCCCTGTGGCTCAAAGAATCAATCTGCTAATGCAAGAGACATGGATTGGACCCTGGGTCTTGAGGACCCTCTGGAGAAGGAAATGGCAACCCTCTCCAGTACTCTGAGTACAAAGCATTCACACACACACACAAACACACACACACACATACATAATGTATATTGTTGTTATGTTAGTCACGAAGTCATGTCTGACTCTTTGCCGCTACGTGGACGATAGCCCACCATTCTCCTCTGTCCATGGGATTATCCAGGCAAGAATACTGGAGTGGTTTGCCATTTCCTTCTCTAGGGGATCTTCCTGACCCAGGGATCGAACCCGCCTCT
Source organism: Budorcas taxicolor (assembly GCF_023091745.1). Classification (NCBI taxonomy): domain Eukaryota; kingdom Metazoa; phylum Chordata; class Mammalia; order Artiodactyla; family Bovidae; genus Budorcas; species Budorcas taxicolor. Next base: position 79,627,490 of record NC_068910.1, read on the forward strand.
CCTGCAAGTTTCTCCTGTACTGCAGACAGATTCTTTACCACAGAGCCACACCAATATGATGATAATTTACAGTTATTAGAACATGGTAAATATTATGTAACAATATATGTCTTGGGGCTCACAGAGAATCAGTTAAGACTTAGTAAATCCCATTTTACTACTGTTACCTAGCTCTCGAAAATAATTGAATAGTAATAAAGGAAAGATATTACATATATAAATCATGCAGTTAATACTTTTTCCTAGAGTTAAATGGAAGATATTTGGAGTATGAAATCAGGAGTTTTCCCTACCTTCAAGTCCAAAAACTTTCAGGGTTTCATTAATGTATTTCAATGTGCGCATGGATATCTTATATGCAGGAGACCCTGGTGCAGGAGACCCCGGTTCAATTACTGGATTGGGAAGATACCCTAGAGAAGGAAAGGACAACCAATTCCCCCTATTCTTGCTTGAAGAATCCCATGGACAGAGGAGTCTGGCAGGCTACAGTCCATGGGGTCACAACAGTTGGCCATGACTTAGTGACTAAACAACCAATGAATATCTTGACAATACATGTGGAAGATTTTATCTATGTGCATCTCTGCTAACTGATGAAGAAAAGATCAATAGTTTTCAAGATCTCAGGCGATGTCATGATCCATAAATTATTAACAGATAACAGGATAACCAGTAATCATATTTTTATTTTAAAAGATAATTAGGAAAATCAATTTGCTGAAAATTAAAGTGTGACATACTTTACTTAGTTTACACTCAAAATTTTGAAAGTAAGCATTGGCTATTAGTTCAATATCAAAATGAAACCCTAAACACTGCACATCTGTAGCCTAAAGCTCATTGCATGAAATGTGTTAGAAGTATTCAGTGTAAAGCGAGTACATGTTGCATGTAAACACGAAATGCACTCGTATAGTTATGTCATCTTTCTGTCTTTCTACCTATTTATCTAAAAGTTAGTATAATATATACATGTTTGGGAACACATGTAAGAATTAAAGATTTTAAAATTAAAAAAAAATAATAATAATAAAAAAATATATATATATATACTCTTTTGCTCAGAGTAACTTTGTTATGGTTTTGCCTATACTTTCTCCATTCTGTAATTGTGAATTATTTTTTATACTTCTAAAATTATAAAAAATTACTACTTTAATATAATGTTTTTGTCAATTATATTTCATAGGTGATGAAGCTGAATTTTTAAATCATAGTATTTATGTGCTACTGAACTCACTCTATAACAGCTATTCTAATTGTGAGGTAAGAAAATAAACTACAGTTAACTGCAAATAATTACTCCCATTTTTGTTCAATATTTTTCCTACATCAATGCCACTGGAAACAATTTGAAAGACAGATAAATAATTTCCTTTAATTTGATAGAATTGGCAACATTCAGTCATAGCGAAAACAAATTCTTTCTTTCTTATAGTCACAAAGCTTCATTGTTGTTTCTCAAGTCCCTGAACACCCAAGAGTGAAGTTTTAACTAATCTTTTTTTAAAACTTTATTTTAGAAAATATGATCTTTACATTATGGCAACATTTCCAGAAATTGCGAAAGCACTAACAAAAGCAATGCTTAAAGAAATTTAAATATACACATACTGCGTCTTCTCTAAGAAAATTCATGTGACATATTGGGCTTACCATATACTTATAAATGTATTAGACAATCATATTTTGCATATACAGCACTGGATTCCTGGTATCAGAGAGGGAAAATGATGAATCCATTTTTTATACCTGTCTTTAAGGAACTTACACATTGGTTGATTACACAATGATAGCATAGTACAGTGAGTTCACTGCAGTGATGGAGATATTCCCTAGTTTGAGTAAGATGAGCACATCAACTGATGCTTTTCCTTATAGGACTAGGGGGATGCTAGGAAGATTTTCCAGAAAGGAGTGACAGCAATATGACAATGCTGGTAGTTGTGTACCATTCTGTAAAATCACAGTCACATTGTTCCAAATGACTGAATTTAACAGTTGGTAAATATATCACACAGTATATATCATATGGCATATATCAGTTGGCAGAGTACATTGTACACACTGGGTTCTTTATGAATAGTTGACAGTGAATGTAGTTAAGATATATACTTATCCACATTTTATTATTTTTCACCCTAGTGAGGCCTAATTTGTTTTATTTTGTTTTTAAACTGGGTTACATTTAAGCATGTTTTGAGGACAGGAATGAAACATTAATAAAACATATCCATCTCAGTATTTTTCAGATTTCTAAGATACTGGGCATTGAAACAGTTTTAGCCATGATGAAATTTGAAGCTATAGGCCCTATCTCTATCTCTTTGTAACTCTCTCAACCCCATTCTCTCTCATTATTCACTTTTAAATGTATATATATATATATATATATATATATATATATATATATATATATATATATACATATATATATATATATACAATGTATTTTAAATATGTATATATTAACCAAAAACATTTACTGAACTTATAAATGGTGGGCACATTCTTCACATCAGAGATTTCAAGAGGAACAAGACTGGCCCTAAAGCTATGGACCCAGAAAAGGTCATTCAGTGTAATAGATGTCAGAAATATGAAGAGATGAACAGGTACTTTTTCTGGGCCTTAAATTTTCAAAATTTTATCCTAACTACTGCACTAAAGTTGCTGAGTTTCTTAGTTAAAAAAAAAAAAAAAAAGGAGTAACATGTGAAAGGCTCAAGGTGTGACCAAACCTGGGACACAGTTGACAGGGAGAGATGGTGAGGATGAGTGAATGGGGATTTGGGGTGGGGAAAACAGACCAGAAAGATTTTATGTTAGGTTAAGGAATTCAAGACACTATTATACAGACAAAAGGAAATAAGCGGAAGGTGTGCGCACAGCTTTGTTTCATAAATCTAGGTTCAGTGTAAGTGTTGGATTCGGCACACAAGAGACTAGTGACAACAATAGTGAGTTTTACTAGAGCTAAGGAGAGAGATGCTAGCTGTCTGGATTCAAAGTTTCCAAATTCCCAAATAAAAATAAGAGAAGGCTTGGGTATCCTCATTCAATTGTATGTCTATAGTGTGGCAGTGAGAACAGTCTACTTTGCTTCTGTTTTTTGGGGTATAGTTGCTGTATAATGTTCTGTTCATCTCTGCTGTACAATGAACTGAGTCAGTTGTATGTATACATATATCCCCTCCTTCTTGGACCTCCCCTCACCCATCTAGGTCACCAGAAAGCACCAAACTGAACTCCCTGAGCTGTAATAGCAGGTTCCCACTATTTGTTTTACATGTGGCAATGCACATACATCAGTCCCAATCTCCCAATTCATTCCTACCTCTGCCTATGTCCACGTATCTGTCTCTGTCTGTGTCTCTATTCCTGCCCTACAAATAACTTCATCTGTGCCATTTTTCTAGATTCCACATACATGCATTAATATATGATATATTTCCCTTTCTGGAGAACAGTGTACTTGTGTAAAGGCAACAAAGATGTTTGTACTTTGCAGACAAATTGAAAGCATAAATACACTAACTGAAAGTTGGTTGGCTTTGTTTCATCATTATGATTGACTGAACAATGCTAAATAAGCCTTCCCTAAATGCTAAATAAGGCTTCCCTTGTGGCTTAGATGGTAAAGCATCTGCCTGCATTATAGGAGACCCAGGTTTGATCCCTAGGTGAAGAAGATGCCCTGGAGAAGGGAATGACTACCCACTAAAGTATTCTTGCCTGGAGAATTCCATGGACAGAGGATACTGGTGGGCTACAGTCCACATCCATGGGTTTGCAAAGAGTTGGGCATGATTAAGCAACTAACACACTTCCAACTCAATATATCCGTAAGCTTCAACATATTGCATTTGTATTATTTATCCTTTATCGAACATTAATACAGAGAATTTCTATGTGAAAATTAATATGGAGAATTTCTAGCCACAGAGACACCCTCCAATGCTTAGCTATGCAAGTTCAACTTGACAGTAAGGTCATAAGGATTCACATTTATTTTACCTTCTTTCAGTGCATCTTTTTTGGCTCCAAGCTCAAAAGTATTACATAATTCTTTTTGCAAGAGCTGTATGCAATTTTTCTTTTATCAGCTATCATTTCCCCCTATGTGAAGATTTAATGAGGTTAATCAGAAGCAAAATATATTCACAAACAACCAGAATTAGCTTTGAAAAGTGTACAGTGAAACGCTAAGCTTTGAAATCATCCTTTGAAACTCTGTGCATGGAAATTGTGGAGTAGGCCATTCATTATGAAACCACAAAAGTAAAGAAATGTAACCTTCCAAAGAAAAGTAGATTCAAATTTCAAAAGAGAATTCTTGGAGAACTGACAAAAGATGCTCATCTTATGCTGCCAAAGACTTCAAAAGAGAAATGTTTTAGTTCCTTGATTGTTTCCATCAAGAACAGGATACTCATTCTGAATTAATGAATCAATTATGTCAAACTTTTTTCTTTATATAAATATTTTTTTCTATGATAATTTCATACATATGAAGTTTGACAAAATGCTATCCATCATTTTTCAGGCCATATTTGACACTTGTTTTATCTTATTATTATTATTCTTATTTTTTGGTGGCTCTGTCACTTTATTTATTTTTTAATATAAATTTATTTATTTTAACTGGATGTTAATTACTTTACAATATTGTATTGGTTTTGCCATACATCAACATGAATCCGCCACAGGTATACACGTGTTCCCCATCCTGAACCCTCCTCCCTCTTCCCTCCCCATACCATCCCTCTGGGTCCTCCCAGTGCACCAGCTCCAAGCATTCAGTATCATGCATCAAACCTGGACTGGCGATTTGTTTCATAAATGATATTATATATGTTTCAATGCCATTCTCCCAAATCATCAGACCCTCTTCCTCTCCCTTTTTGTATAGAACACAAAAGACTGTTCTATACATCTGTGTCTCTTTTGCTGTCTTGCATTCAGGGTTATCATTACCATTTTTCTAAATTCCATATACATGTGTTAGTATACTGTATTGGTTTTTTTGTTTGTTTGTTTTTTCTGGCTTACTTCACTCTGTATAATAGGCTCCAGTTTCATCCACCTCATTAGAACTGATTCAAATGTATTCTTTTTAATGGTTAAATAATACTCCTTTGTGTATATGTACCACTGCTTTCTTATTCATTCATCTGCTGATGGACATCTTGGTTGCTTCCATGTCCTGGCTATTATAAACAGTGCTGCAATGAACATTGGAGTACACGTGTCTCTTTCAGTTCCAGTTTCTTCCATGTGTATGCCCAGCAGTGGGATTGCTGGGTCATAAGGCAGTTCTATTTCCAGTTTTTTAAGGAATCTCCACACTGTTCTCCATAGTGGCTATACTAGTTTGCATTCCCACCAACAGTGTAAGAGGGTTCCCTTTTCTCTACACCTTCTCCAGCATTGATTGCTTGTAGACCTTTGGATCACAGCCATTTCGACTGGCGTGAAATGGTACCTCATTGTGGTTTTGATTTGCATTTCTTGGATAATGAGTGATGTTGAGCATCTTTTCATGTGTTTGTTAGTCATCTGTATGTCTTCTTTGGAGAAATGTCTATTTAGTTCTTTGGCCCATTTTTTTATTGAGTCGTTTATTTTTCTGGAACTGAGCTGCAGGAGTTGCTTGTATATTTTTGAGATTAGTTGTTTGTCAGTTTCTTCATTTGCTATTATTTTCTCCCATTCTGAAAGCTGTCTTTTCACCTTGCTTATAGTTTCCTTTGTTGTGCAGAAGCTTTTGATTTTAATTAGGTTCCATTTATTTATTTTTGCTTTTATTTCCAATATTCTGGGAGGTGGGTCATAGAGGACCCTGCTGTGATTTATGGCAGAGAGTGTTTTGCCTGAGTTCTCCTATAGGAGTCTTATAGTTTCTGGTCTTAGGTTTAGATCTTTAATCCATTTTGAGTTTATTTTTGTGTATGGTGTTAGAAAGTGTTCTAGTTTCATTCTTTTACAAGTGGTTAACCAGTTTTTAAGCAAATAAAATACTTAGGAATATATCTATCAAAAGAAACTAAAGTCCTATATATAGAAAACTATAAAACACTGGTGAAAGAAATCAAAGAGGACACTAATAGATGGAGAAATATACCATGTTCATGGGTTGGAAGAATCAATATAGTGAAAATGAGTATACTACCCAAAGCAATCTATAGAGTCAATGTAATCCCTATCAAGCTACCAACGGTATTTTTCACAAAACTACATCAAATAATTTCACAATTTGTATGGAAATACAAGAAACCTCGACTAGCCAAAGCAATCTTGAGAAAGAAGAATGGAACTGGAAGAATCAACCTGCCTGACTTCAGGCTCTACTACAAAGCCACAGTCATCAAGACAGTATAGTACTGGCACAAAGACAGAAATATAGATCAATGGAACAAAATAGAAAGCCCAGAGATAATCCATGCACCTGTGGACACCTTATCTTTGACAAAGTAGGCAAGAATATACAATGGAGAAAAGACAATCTCTTATTATTATTCTTGAAAATAATTGGGTCATGTAGATAAGGGAGAAGTTAAAAAATGATTCACTCTGACTATCAAATAAGCCAGGTACACACTGCCTTCATTAGACCTACAAAGATCTCATTTTAAGTCTAACCCTTGTGTCAACCTCTGGGAAAATTTAAATAAATTCTATGAAGAATGCATTGTATAGATCAAATACTAAGGATACTAAGGAGTTTTGTTAGATATGGTAATGACATTGAGATCATTTAAGAAAATGGTCATACTTTTTATTGTAAAACAATGAGTTGAAAAGCTATCAAGGACTGAAATTTGCTTAAAAATACTTCATCATCGAAAAAGAGAAAAGAAAAGGGAGGAAGTAGGGAAAAATTTTAAAAAGATGGAAATTTAGAAAAATGTTAACTATTTTCATCCTGAATTATATTTATTATTCTAGTCTCTCTGCCTATAAAATTAATGTTATTTTTCATAATAAAAATAGTCAAAGAAAGGATGTATCTTGATATATCAACTTGAATTGACACATTAAGTCACTATATTTTCTGAGAGAAGCTGACCTTCAATATGATTGAGTAAAAAAAAAAAAAATTAATTTTCTGATACTTGCTTCAAAGACTACTAGTAGTAGTAGTGTTCATCGCTCAGCCAGTCATCTTTGGACTCTACGGACTGTAGCCCACCAGGCTACTCTGTCTATGAAATTTTCCAGGCAAGAATATACCAGTGGGTTGTGATTTCTTGTTCCAGGGGATCCTCTCAACTCAGGGATGGGACCTGTGTCTCCTGCATGTCTTGTACTGGCAGGCAGATTCTTTACTGCTGAGACACCAAGTAAGTTCTTTTGCTTATATTACTCTTAGATAAAAAGAGATATTAACAAAAATGAATCTACACTCCAAATAGTGATAATCTATAAAGGGAAGAAAGAGTCTAAAATTTCATACATCTGTAGACTCTATGTGTGAAATTATTTATTAGAATCTCTAGAGAATATCCATGAATAAACTGCAGGTTGCTATTGCATTCCTGAAATTAAAAACGCAAGCCACTTTCCAGAGAGAGGAATTTTGACTCAAAAGATCAAAAGTCACCACTAGAGTCCCGCTGTATCCTTTTTCAAATGAGGCATTTGAAATTCAGACCAATGAAATGTCTTATACAAAATCATAGAGGTAATTAATTATAAAATTAACACCAGAACAAATTTCCCTCATCTATAGTCCAGTAGTCATGTAAGGATATGAGAGTTGGACAATAAAGAAAGCTAAGCAATAAAAAATCAATGATTTGAACTGTGGTGTTGGAGAAGACTCTTGAGAGTCCCTTGGACTGCAAGGAGATCGAACCAGCTCTTTCTAAAGGAGATAAGTCCTCAATATTCATTGGAAGGAATGATGCTGAAGCTGAAACTCCAATACTTTGGCCACCTGATGCGAAGAACTATCTCATTAGAAAAGACCCTGATGCTGGGAAAGACTGAAGGCAGGAGGTGAAGTGGACAACAGAGGATGAAATGGCTGGATGGCATCACCAACTCAATGGAATGGATAGGGAGGCATGGCATGCTGCAGTCCATGGGGTCATAAAGAGTTGGACACGGCTGAGCAACTGAACTGAACTGATAGCCCTTTATTATTTTCCATGTGTTGTTTTTAATATCTTTACTATTCTTGAAGATTTCTAGAAACAGGAAAAAACTTTAATGATTGAGTTATATAGAGAGGCAGGGAATGCTGCATCCTTTTCAAAATCTTTTAAAGCTGTGATTTTCTGTTGCTTCCATTGTAAAGATGTTTGGAAACCATTCTAATAAGCATAATAATCTTTTATGTGTTTGAGTATAGTTATTAAATCTGTCTAGGCCTTTCAGGCAAGATAGTGCAAATTCTTCTACTCTTTCTGTACATACCATATTTTCTGTCATTCTTGTAATATTTTCTCTCTGAAAACTACAAGTCTTTTCCATGCATTTTTAAGTTAGATAACCACAAATAGAATACATAGTAAAAAAAAAAAAAAGAGCTCTAGTAATATATGCAATTCATGAAACATTTTCTGTTACTTATTCTCTACTTCTGTAAATATTCCACTTCTGCACTTCTTTGATCTCTCTAAATTTGAGAAACCAAAAATTATTCATATAAATGAATGCAATACTTTACATAACACAAATTTTGGAGATTTTTATGACATTTTGTAGCAGTTTGATGTAAAGAGAATAGCCAATAGATTATTTTTTAAACTGCTTTGAAATCCTCTTTCCAACAATTAAATGTGTAACATTTATCTTATTTTGAAAAAAATCAGAAAAATACCTTTTTCCTCATAGGAAAAGACCCTGATGCTGGAAAAGATTGAAGGCAGCAGGAGAAGGGGATGACAGAGGAAGAGATGGTTGGATGGCATCACTAACTAGATGGATATGGGTTTGAGTAAGCTCTGGGAGTTGGTGATGGACTGGGAAGCTTGGTGTGCTGCAGTCCATGGGGTCACAAAGAATCGGACACAACTGAACGACTGAACTGACACTGATCTTATTTTAGTTTTGTAGGTCAACATACTATTCTTAAAATTGATGTACTAATACAGATGTTGGAGATATTTTTTAAGCCAAATGTATTAATGAATTAGACATAATGGATTTAAATTTCCTGAAAACTATACTTCCTCATTAAAATGCATTTAGCTGTAAAACTCCTGGTTCACAGGGAATCCTTGATAACCAAAAGTAAAATAAATAGAGTCAAAGTTCCTATCATGTAATCACAGGTTGATAGTTCCCTGTTTTATCCTCACATTTTATCTTCTCACCCCACTACTATAAACTTCAGAGAATTTATTTTCAAAAGGAGTTATTGGAAATGTACCTATTTATAGGAGGATTATATTTGAACTCTCTATCTTTTTCCTAAGTAAAGAGTTTATCTTCTACAATATTGTAATATGTTAAAGGTATAAAATGTGTTTTTTCTTGATGTGTGTGTGTGTATGTGTTTGATGGTGGTGGTACTATATGTCCACACTGAAACATAACATACAGGAATGATAATATTGGTTCCTTCTAAAAAAATATTTTTAGTTCCCACAACTCCTTATTATCCTATTTCCTTTGCCTAATAATTTATCGCTAAGGAATAAGCTTTTTAAAAGTTTGGAAAAGAGAAAGCAAAATGGTTTTCCATGCTTATATTATTGTGAAACTCTTCTCCCCAATCCTGAGGAATACAGAATGATAAAGAACTAGAACACTATTATTCCATCAATGCATTATTACAATAACATATTCACATGTTCCAGAATCTCATTAACTTGCAACTCTGTGCTTATTTTATTTATGTATTTGCTTGTTTTCACAGGTTAATTTAAAATATGCTTACTAGTAAATTATGAAGAATCCCAATAAATAATTGAAATTACTACTGTGGAATAGATATATTTGTAGTCTTAAATATGAATATTACATCTTTTTGCAAGAAATGAGAATACTATCTATTCTGGATAAAGAATAGCAGTCATATAAGTTAATGTCTGAATTACAGTATGATATAGCACAAAGTAGCATAATATGTCACAATAACAACACTGGGTACAATGCACCACTGTGCTATAAACTTTGAATTGTTTTACTGAGACCTTGGCACTGCGAACATGAATATCTAGTATTATAATTTTACATGACCAATGTTTCTGCAGGCATTTTAACAATGAAACTTCTTATTGTTAGTAAAATCTCGGCTTGTGCAAGGCACGTAAATATAACAACAAAGACATATTATTTAATCTTTTAGGAGCCAATATATTGAATACAAAATTTCTCAATACAAGTAACTTCTGTATTTGTTAACCCAGGGAGATATAAATATTTGTTAGTACTGAATTTAATGAATACTGTTTTACATGTGATTTTCATTGTTGTATAAGTACATTGACTTTAAGAGATTTAACTCTTCATGCTTATATATATATATGTATAATTCCATGGACTGTGTAGTCCATGGGTTCCCAAAGAGTCAGACATGACTGAGCAACTTTCACTTTCACTTTTATATATATATAAAACCCCAAATCTTCATTGTAAGGTCTGATGCTGTAGATGAAGCTCCAATACTTTGGCCACTTGATGCATAGAGCCAACTCATTGGAAAAGGCCCTGATACTGAGAAAAATTGAGGCAAAAGGAAAAGGGAGTGGAAGAGGATAAGATGGTTATATAGCATCACTGACTCAATGGACATGAAACTGAGCAAATTCCAGGAGAGTGTTAAGGACAGAGGAGCGTGGTGTGCTATATCATAAAGAGTCAGACATGACTTAGTGCTTAAAAGCACATATACATACATATATATGTATATGCATACATATATACAAAGGGAGAGAGAGGGAAAATATATATGCATTTTATTGAAATAATTCAGAATTAATAATGAAAATATAATGTTTCTTGTCTCTTGGAGGCATGCATTTGTGAGTTTAAAAATATTAGTACCTAGCAAGTGTCTGATACTCAGTAGAAACATTTTTAAAAAAAGAGAAAAACAAAAGCTACTTCTTTCATTAATTTCAAGTTTATAAATTTACTTTCTATAATCTTCAAAAACAGTACTTTTATTTACTGTCAACCTACAAATTGCCAGTGCAGGTCAAAACTACCCTTTTAACTTCAAAGTGAAAACAATTCCTTATTATTGGACAGTCTAATTCACATGACATCTCTAAGTAAATAGAGATGTCACAAATTTTAAATGATATCTTATTTTTCTTTCACTTGCCAAGCTAGTCATAAACATGTATTGTGTACATATATCAGTCTAAGTATTATGGTGGGTATTGAAAACACAATGTCAACAAGAAAAATACATTTCCTCTCTTCATGGGTCTTATACTCTAATAGAAGAATACTGTATAGAATATGCAGTATTCTATGAATATAAAAATAATAATTTCAGAGATTGCTATGCGCTTTGAAAAATTACAGCCGGAGATTAGCAAGAGGAAAACTGGTCAGTTAGCAAGAGGAAAACCTACTTGGGTAGGATGTTGAAAGAATTACTCAGATGGATGGAAGTCCTGATATCTTATTGATGAACTATGAAAATTGGGGGCAAAAGTCATCCAGGTAAAGAAACAACAGGTTAATGCTTTGAGACTGGAAATAAGTTCGACTCAGCAAAGAAAAAGAAATTCAGTCATCTATGTGTACATTGCAGGAATAATTTCCCATTTTTATCTTTGCCACCCTATATTCAGTTCTCCAAACAGCAGTGTTTGTTTAAAAATTTTATCATACGCTCCACTTGTCTACATAAAGAATGCCAGTAGCTTCTTTTCAAATGCAAAATAAATTGTATTCCAAATGACTTAACTTGCCTGCATAGCCTTGTCAATCTGAATTCTGGTTATCTGCCTGACATCATCCATCAGTCCTCTCATTCAGCTACAAGTTCCAACCGTATTGACTTGATGGTGAAGGGTAGTAGGTTAACACATACATAAATGTACTGGTTTGCAAGTTGATGTTTTTGACTACTAAGATATGCTAGTGAAGGTGAAGAAACGGTTAGATTTCAGATTATTATTTCTGCTACTCTGTAGAGTTGTTGTAATAGAGAAAGAAAAATCAGGGATGTGCCCAAGATGTTTGGTCTGAAAAATTTAATAAGAGGCTAAATGTAACCAAATGCAGCATGACAAAGCTGAATTTATTATTGACTCCCAATCTGAAACTTTTTGTCCATTACATGGAAAGTAATTCATTTGGGGTCTTTACGGTCTCTTATTATGTACAGTTTCATAATGCAACAATAATAAGATTCAGTTGATTAGAACTCTTGATATTTTTTGTGCCTGCTTTCCCTACCAAAATCAGGTATTACCTAAGTTAATATTAATAGATATGTACACATTGACCTTATAGCTTTTAATCTTCTTCCTCTTGAAATTATATCTGTAAAACTCAAGTTCAGTCATGCCATTCCTACACTAAGTCTTTTGTAACTTTTAAAAATCACCTTCAATATCAAATCTAAACTTCGTATTGGGATATACATGGACCTCCATCTTAATATTTTGGCTTTAACCCCTAACCTCTATTTTACTACGTCTTTTCTAGGACTCCTGCTTCAGTTAGTCTAAATGAGTTGTGGACCTTTAAATCTGAATGTTTCAATTTTTTTTCTATGCTAATTTTTTTCCTGTAATATCCTCTTCCATCATTGGAAATCTATTCATCTTTGAAGGTTTTATTCATTTCGAGGGTGTTGTCATAATGAGATTCACCTTCTTCTCATTTATAGCTCACAGTCTCCTTTGTGAACCCATTTGCCATAGGTGATTCTTATTTCTCTTTAGCTTTTTGATATCAAGTGATTTTGGTTAATGGTGATGGTGATGAATATTGCAACAATGTAGAAGGTACAGAAGGATAAAAGGTACAGAAGGATAGAAGGTACAGAAGGAAGAGGCAGTTTTCATGGAGATTTAAATAGATGATTCAGAGAGAACCAGTCTTCATGGAGATTAGCTCTATAGCAAGTTCTAGCTTCAAGGTCCTGTGACAAACTTAACAGCATGAATTTTTTCTACTTATTCTCCTTTGCTCTGTATGACCCATTCACATTCTTAAACTCTCTTACTATCTTTCAAAAGGAGAAGGGGACAACAAAGGAGGAGATGGTTGAGTGGCATTACTGACTCAATGGACATGAGTTTGAGCAAATTTCAGGAGATAGTGAAGGGCAGGAAAGCCTGGAGTGTTGCAGGCCATGTGGTCACAAAGAGTTGGACACTACTTAATGACAGCAACAACAACAATCTTTCAATTTGCTCAAAATTTCTCTTTCTTTTTTTGGTAAAGCCCCTATAAATTTAATACACATAAAACTCAATATGTTCTGCTCCAGTTCCAATGGTTTTTGTGTAACCAGAAAACCATATTTTTAGTTCAAATTTTAGAAAGCTAATCTGAATAATCCAGCTAATTTTGGTATGAACCATATCACAAAAGCTATACAGGTCTCAAATAAACTTCTGTATTTCTTGTTTTTCATTATTTCTTGTGAGTCTATAAGCACATTGAATAAACCAAAGCTGACTAAGTGAAATGGACTATGATTTTTTTTTTAAATTCCATGATAAGGAAGAAGGGATCAAATGAACACTAATCTAAAATATGTCATCCTCTAATTATTATACAAGTTTCTAATTACTTAACACACAACATCATTTATAAAGATGCTTGCTAAATATGATCTAACCATCTTACCCAATCACTAAAATCATTCTCATAACCACCTCACAGAGAGTCTGATCAGACATATAACCTGTTATAAGTCCAGAGGGAAGAGAGAAAAAAAAATCCTCTTCATAAATATTTTCCAGTTTTAAAATCTAGGACTTCCAAGCTGTGTTCATTAATTTCCTAGTTCACTCATAATCCCATTGTGATGCTATTTCTTATGAATCAAGTGGAATAAAGAGTTAATACAACTACAAATGCCAAAGCTTAAGTATAATATTGGGATAAAGGCAGAAAAACTGCAATAGCATGTCCCATCTCTAACGGGAATTAAAAAAAAAAATCAAGGGTAACACAAAGTATTAGTCACTGGTTACATGCACTGCTTCATAAAACATCACAAAGCTTTGTTGACTAAGAACAAAAGTCATTTTTTCGGTACATGTATTTGCAGTTTATTGAGGGTTTGGGAAAGATTCAGCAGGGAGCTTGTCTTTACGAGGTTTAGCAGAAGGAATTCAACTAGAGCTGGGGGATCTACTTTCAAAATGGTAAATTCACATAGATGGCAATTTAGCACTAGCTGTCATCTGGGATGGCATCTGTACTGTCAGCAAATACTCATTCACAGAGCCTTTCCTTGGGGTCTCTCTTCTCTTTCAAGAACAAGCATCACAGATGACCATGGTGGATGTACATGGTATGTTTATACGACATGCTGAGATAATTGTAAGGAGTCATTCAGTTTCAAGGAGAGAGAATAGATTCTATTAGTCACACTGTAAAAAAAATACCTGTGGAATAGAGATATTTCTGTGCTCATCATTGGAAAACTCAATCCCTAGCAATGGCTTTGACTTTATACCTTGCACACCAAAATACATTACTGAAATTTATGGCTCTCATTCTAAAATAACCAACAATTTGTTAGTTATTGTGGATATATCAATGACTTAATCATATGGTAAATAATATTTTGCCTCATTTTTTCCCCTTATTTGTAGATGGTGTGCTTTCTACTCACAGTCAGAAATGACATGGTGGGAAGGGGCTCAGTTTACCCCTCGTATGAATCACACACAGAATAATGATCATCAAGCTTGGATTATTTAGTAATTCATCTTCTTCCCAAAGTAATGTCATTAAAATTATTAGGAATTCCCTAGGAGTCCAGTGGTTAGGACTTTGTGTTATCACTGCCAGGGACCAGGTTCAATCCCTGGTCAGGGAACTTAAATCCTACAAGCTTCATAGTGCAGTCAAAATAATAATAATAAATAGATTATAACATTTTTCTATCCCTGTTTACTTTAATAATGCTCTGGAAGTTGGTGATGAATAGGGAAGCCTGGCATGCTACAGTCCATGGGATCGCAGAGTCAGACATGACTGAGCAACTGAACTGAACTGATCCTTGTTTACTTGGAAAATGGCATCAGAGAGTATTATTTTGCTTAACAGATTCGCATGGTAACTAACCCCAAATCACCTGCACAGTCCTCAAAATATCCAACATACCTCAGAGATTAATAAGAAATTGTCTCTTCCAATGCAGAGAAATATGGCCCAGAATACCTTTTCAAGCCTAATTATATCTTACTACTTTCAAAAATTTCACCACTCAAAGCCTTAATCTTAGTTAAGATTTCTATGAAAGAAACTGTTCTTAGGTAGTGTCATCTTTTGGCTTCCCAGGTGGTGCTAGTTGTAAAAAATCTATCTGCAATCTACCTAGCCAAGAGATGTAGAGAGATGTGGGTTCAACCCCTGGGTCAAGAAGAGCCTCTGGAGAAGGGCATGGCAACCCACTGTAGTATTCTTGCCTGGAGAATTGCTTGGATAGAAGAGCCTGGTGTCTTTATAAGCCCATTTTGCATAGACTGTAAGTGGTGTAAACAGAGTGCTTTGGTGATACATCAACTTCCTGATGGAGTCTCTGACTCTAAAGTAGAAAGTCTGGGTCATTTATAATGAAGCTTGACCAATGAGGCAGATGCAGCTGGAAGGATGCAAGGTGAGGATGAGACAGAAGTAGGCATCTTCCACTGTAAAGTATATGGATAGTATGCGTAAAGATTAACCTATCCAGAAAGACATAATGGAACTTGCATTTGTAGTGTCTGGTTTATTATATTGCATCTCTTGCATTCACAGTACAGGTCTGACTCACACTGTACACACTATGGCTGACACACAGTAATACTTTAATGTTATATATGTTAATAAAATAACAGAACAAAGGAACCAATAGGTTATATTGTTTATTATGGCCACGATGACACTAGGAGACTGTAAACAGAATTCATGTCAGCTTTTATTGACAATAATATGAAACCATGCTGTATACAGTGAAAAGTCAGACAATTTTTAGGCATTAAACTCAGGCATTTTTCTATACAATGGAAAAGAAATGATCTATGAAGCAATTTGCTCTTATGTTTAGTTAATCAATTATTTAAATCTACCCTATTATACATGTTATCAGGAGATATGTATGCTCTAACCTGTCTACTAAAGGGAAATATTTCAAGCTTAATACCTAATTGCAAGCCAGGCACCATACTTTTAAGTGTTTGCTTATGAATGGATAGCATGAATTCTCCTGTATAAACACTGAAAGACTAAAGTAGGAAATCAGAAAATTGGTTACAAATTTTACAGATATTCTATTTAACTCAGGTACTTTAAACATTTTTAAAGCATATTGTCTGGCTATCTTAGTTATATATGAAGATGGGGGCACAGAAGAGTGTGAAAGACATGGTAAAAGAAGCTAATGGAGATAAAATGACCTGGAGAAGTTAGGAGTATTTATTTTATATAATTAGGACCTGAAAGGACAAATGAATAAGATTAGAATCCAAAGACAAAAAATAATTATTTTCTGACAATATGATGCACAAAATACCACTGTTATTTGACTTCCCTGGTGGTTCAGATGGTAAAGCGTCTGCCTACAATGCGGGAGACCCAGGTTCAATCCCTGGGTCGGGAAGATCTCCTGGAGAAGGAAATGGCAACCCACTCCAATATTCTTGCCTGGAAAAATGCCATGGATGGAAGAGCCTGGTAGGCTACAGTCCATGTGGTCTCAAAGAGTAGGACACAACTGAGTGACTTCACTTTCACTTTCAAGTGGAACAAAAGAGGGCCATTGAATACAAATTATAAAAGAGACATAATTTGCATTAATGCTTCTCACAAAGATTGGAATTCTGTTCAAAATTAGGATTTACACAATTGTATGGTGGACTTGAGATGGAAATCCTGACCCATAGCATTATAATTAGTGCCTTTAGCTTGCTGGTTATAATTTTGCAGATATTGACCCTCCAATGAAAGTTCACTTTAGCAACACAGTGTTACCTCTAATGTAAAACCCTCATAGATACCAGAATCATCTGATTCTGGTTTTAACTATCATACGTCCTGAAGTCTTGAGGAGTGTTTTTCACCTTTTGCTGGGAGTTTCTCATTGTGAGGTGGCACATGGTGCTATAGGGGCTAGAGCCAATGAGCTGTTTGCTGCCAGATGTGCTTCTGAAGGGGTTCATTCCACTGAATTTAACTCATGCCTGGAAAGACTTGGAGTGATGGAACCAGTTGACCTCCTACAGAGAATCTGAGATTGAGCCATTAAAATTGCTGTAGCAAAAAATGCAATGTATGAGATTGCCTTGTTCTGAATTTTCATATGTTTCATGCAAATCTGTGATAGCCAATAACTCAACATAGAAATACCTATTTATCTACAAATGAGAGTGTCATCTCAGTTCTTCCAAGTACTGAAAATACATATATAAATATTTACACACATGTGTATATGTGTACATATATTTTTGATACAGAAAATCCAGTTTATCTGCAGCAGGATTTCTCATTTACAGAAACTGAGACATTAAATGTTTTAAAGTACTAAGTTTACTGTAATTTTTATACAGTATAGCGATGAATACACTCATACATTCGTGTGCCTGCAGTTCAGTAGAATACAATCTGAACTGCATGAAATCAGCCATGATTTTTTTTAAAATGTCCATATTTAATAACTATTTAACATTTTGAGGAAAAATATTTAACAAGGAAATTATTGTATCTCTATATTTTGTGTTCTGGGATCCATTAAAATGAGCATCAGTGTAGATACGAGAAAAAAAGATTCTCTCCCCTGACTAACAGCCCTTAAATTCTATGGTTCTAAAGCAACATTGTAATTCAGAATCATTCATGAAAGTTATTAAAAAGCTATAAGAATATTAAAGTCAATTCTCAATTCCTTAATATTTGGGCCGACTGAATAAGCATCTTCATGTTCTCTATCTTTAGACACATGGGCAAGGGAACAAGTAACTTCTATCCTTCCTTAAAGGAAAGTAACCTTTTTAAGGACTAGAAAGGCAAATCTGATGAACACACCTAATAACAGGCACTACTTTAATGGCCTTTTGATTCCTCTAAGACAGATATGGTCTGACACACAAGGCTGTTCACAGTAGGAATCCAATTACCTTCCTAACATTCTGCCCTGCATTCCGGATATACGAAAATGTTCAGTTCACCAAACAGGTGATGAAATCTAATGTTATTGGTCTATGAGCTACCTGTAATGCCCTTTCTTATTTTGTCCTCTAGCCAGTTTCCTCCTTTCGTTCAAGCATGACTGCCTAGTCCTGTGTCAGTGGACACAGTGCACGACTTTCATGTTGCAATCATGCTGCAGAACTCATACTTCTTTTCAGGTCAGTTCAGTTCAGTCGCTCAGTCCTGTCTGACTCTTTGTGACCCTATGGACTGCAGCATGCCTGACTTCCCTGTCCATCACCAACTCCCAAAGCTTGCTCAAACTTATGTCCATCGAGTCAGTGATGCCATCCAACCATCTCATCCTGTGTTGTCCCCTTCTCCTCCTGCCTTCAATCTTTCCCAGCATCAGGGTTAGATACTTCTTTTAGCACCAAGAATGTTATGCTGTGATGTTTTGCACATGTATTTATCTTTCTCATTAGACAACAATTGTTCAAGCTCAGAGTCAGTGTCTCAGTCATGTTTATATGGTCAATGCTTTAAATATACATGCCTAAACATATATGTGCATATATATGTGTATATATTTATATGTATAGTACTATATAGTAAATGTGTAGTAAGGACTCTACTGAATCCGATTTAATTTTAAAATATCTTTACAAAGATAATGAATCAGTAGATTTAATTTTAAAATGTCTTTACAAAAATAGTGAGTCCTTTAAATGAAGCTTTTATCCCATAATAATTTCCATAAATGGAATGGTTATCTTTACCTGTCAACATGTATAAGCTATAGTACCCATTCTTTAATAATACACTAGTCTAGGATTTTTTAATATATAAAAGTAGTTGATGACGCTATTAACATTTAGAATCAGTTGACATAAAGTGAAACAGACTACCCTCCATAATGTGGGTGAGTCTTTTCCAATAATTTGAGGATCTTGAAAGAAGAGTTTCTTAAAAAGGAAGCAATTCTTCTTAAACACTGCAACATATAAACCTTACCTGAGTTTCCAGACTGCTGGTCCTCCCCACAGATTTTGGATTTAAGATTGTGAGAACTGTTTGCTGAATTACCATTCTGTTAGCTAATACTGAAAATTTCAGACATACCAGATTCCCACAAGTGCTTGAGCCAATTGCTTAAAATGAATACTTCTTTAGATAGATATACAGACAATAGATAGATGGATAGATAAATATATAGATATACATAGAGATATATTTCTTAGCAATTCCATTTCTCTGGAGAATTCTAACAGTAAATTTATTTTTATTGATGATGGCTTAATATTTAAAAATGGTCAGCCCAACAGGAAATGTAAAGCAGTCTTCTTAATCACTTTATTTTGAATATTAAACAAGATTTTGAAATGTAAATAATATCTATCCTTTGAAATATTTTTAAAAATCATAGGTGAAAGTAAAATAAAAATGTCATTTATAAAATATGCCATGATTAAAGAGTAAAAAATATAAGCCAATGTAAATCTTACTTAAGTTTCCTTATATGTCCATGTTAATGGTTAAATCTAAGCATTGAGTTAGATAGAGGATTAAATAACTTAAAGATGTCATAATGAAATAAACTGCTTTTAATATGGTTTTTATTGATAAATGGGCATAGATTTTTTTATGCCTTCACAATGTGTTCTTTGGTGGAATACCTTTATGAAATGAAAAGAAAAAAAGTATTCCTTTCAATAGATATATGTCCTCTGGAAATGCTCAGAGCAATAGAAGTTGGAGTATGCAGAATAATGCCTATCCCCAGTCTCCTCCAAACATATGTTCACATTCTAATCACCAGAATTTGTCATTATATTGCTCTCTATGGAACAAAGGATGTTGCAAATGTGATTAAGTTCCTCAAGATGCTTAGGTTAGCTTGGGTCCAGTTTAGTCACATGAATCTTTAGAAATGGAGAACCTTTTCTAACATGATCAGAGGGAGACTTGACTAGGGAAGATGAACAGACAAAGGCAAAAGCACTGGCTTTGAAAATGAAGAAAGCTGGCCATGAGCTCAGGAATACGGGTGGCCTCTAAAAACTTTGCTGTTCAGTCACTAA
Organism: Budorcas taxicolor; assembly: GCF_023091745.1. NCBI lineage: Eukaryota > Metazoa > Chordata > Mammalia > Artiodactyla > Bovidae > Budorcas > Budorcas taxicolor. Next base: position 79,647,841 of record NC_068910.1, read on the forward strand.
GTCATGTCTGACTCTTTGTGACTCCATGGACTGCAGCCCGCCAGGTTTCCCTATCTGCCACTATCTCCCAGAGTTTGCTTAAATTCATGTCCACTGAATAGGTGATGCTACTTAACCATCTCATTCTCTGCCACCTTCTACTTTTGTCATCAATCTTTCCCACCATCAGGGTCTTTTCCAATGAGTAAGTTGCTTGCATTAGGTGACCAAATTATTGGCGCTTCAGCTTCAGCATCAGTACTTCCAGTGAATATTCAGGGTTGATTTTCTGATCAACCCTGGTTAATCAACCCTGGTTAAATTTACTGGTTTGAAAGTCCAAGGGACTTTCAAGAAGCTTCTTCAGTACTGCAGTTTGAAAGCATCAGTTCTTTAGTGCTGAGCCTTCTTTATGATCAGACTCTTATATCCATATATGACTACTGGAAAAACCATAGCTTTGACTAGACCGACCTTTATTGGCAAAGTGATGTCTTTGCTTTTCAATATGCTGTCTAGGTTTGTCAGAGCTTCTTCCAAGGAGCAAGCATCCTTTAATTCCATGGCTGCAGTCACCATCTGCAGTGATTTTGGAGCCAAAGAAAATAAAATCTGTCTCTGCTTCTAATGTTCCCTCTTCTATTTGCCATGAAGTGATGAGGCTGGATGCCATAGTCTTAGCTTTTTATTTTTTTGAGTTTTAAGCCAGCTTTTTCACTCTCCTCTTTCACTTTCATGAAGAGGTTTTTTAATTCCCCTTTGTGTTCTGCCACTAGGGTGGTATCATTTGCATATCTGAAGTTGTTGATATTTCTCCCAGCAACCTTGATTCCAGCTTGTTTCATCCAGCCTGGCATATTGCATGATATACTCTGCATATGTGTTAAATCAACCACATGGGGATATACAGCCTTGATGAGCTCCCTTTCTGATTTTGAACAAGCCAGTTTCTTTTTTTAAATTTTTTTTTCTTGAACCAGTCAGTTGTTTCATGTAAGCTTCTAACTGTTGCTTTGACCACATACAGGTTTCTCTGGGGACAGGTAAAATGGTTTGGTATTCCTATCTCTAAGAATTTTCCACTCTTTGCTCTGATCTGCACAGTCAAAGGCTTCCACACAGTCAGTGAAGCAGAATTTTTTCTGGAATTCCCTTGCTTTCTCTGTGATCCAACACATGTTGGTAGTTTGATCTCTAAAAGCTGGATAATATGAAATAGATTCTTCCCAGAACCTCCAGAACAAAATGTTGTAGGTGCTGACACCTTAATTTTAGGACAGTGAAGCCCATGTCAGACTCGTAAAGAAATGGAGAATAATAAATGAGCATTGTTTTAAGCCAAAAAGACTGTGGTAATTTATCACAGAACCATTAGAAAACTATATACAGGCTTTCATAATAATTATGATATGGATACATATCCATAAAATTTAAATACAAAAGAAAGAAACAAGGTTAATTTTGAAAGTATCTTTCCATATTCTGCAACATTGGGATCCCAAAGTAAGCCATCTAGAACTTCCCTTTCTCTGCACAGTTTAAATAAGGCCCTGAACACTTGAGAACATATTTGGCCACACCCTGATGGTTTACCACCAGCAGGCAATTGTGAGCACACCTCAAATACTTTAGCTGGTGATTGTGTACAGCTGCAAGTTCATGAAATTATTATTTCCATGAAGTAGACCTCAGTTCAGAACTGTAGCCAATTTATTTGCACTATGGGACATTATTTGAGGAAAAATAGAAATATTGGACTTCATAATACAACCTTCCTTCCCTAAATTATCACAGGCTGAAATTATTATTATTATTTTTAATTTTATTAAGTATAGTTGCTTTTTTGGGCTTCCCCGGTGGCTCAGACGGTAAAGTGTCTGCCTGCAATGTGGGAGACCTGGGTTCGATTCCTGGGTTGGGAAGATCCCCTGGAGAAGGAAATGGCAATCCATTCCAGCACTCTTGTCTGGAAAATCCCATGGACGGAGGAGCCTGAAAGGCTGCAGTCCATGGGGTCGCAAAGAGTCGGACACGACTGAGTGACCTATGGTATACCTATGGTATGGTGTAGTTGCTTTACAATGTTGTGCTAGTTTCTCTTGTAGAGCAAAGCAAATCACCTATACATACACATATGCTCCCTTTCTTTTGGATTTCCTTCTCATTTAGATCACCACAAAGCACTGAGTAGATTTCACTGTGCTATATAGCAAGTTTGCGTTAGTTATCTATTTTATACATAGTGTTGTATATAGGTCAGTCCAATCTCCCAATTCATCCCACCCCCTTTTCCTCTTATGGTGTCCATACATTTGTTCTGTATGTCTGTGTCTCTGTTTCTGCTTTGAAATAGATTCATCCATACCATTTTTCTAGATTCTACATACATGTGTTAACATATGATATTTGCTTTTCTCTTTCTGACTCACTTCACTCTCTATGACAGTCTCTAGGTCCATCCGTGTCTCTGCAAATGGCACAATTTTGTGTTTTTTTATGGATGAGTAATATTTCATTGTGTGTGTGGGTATATATATATAGCTTCTCTATCCATTCCTCTGTTGATGGACATTTAGGTTAGCTCCATGTCCTGGCTATTATAAATAATAATGCAATGAATTTTGGAATGCATATTTATTTTGGAATTATAGTTTTCTCTGGGTATATTTCCAGGAGTAGGATTGCTGAGTCATATGTTAGTTTTATTTTTAGTTTTCTAAGAAACCTCCATGCCATTCTCCATAGTGGCTGTATCAATTTACATTTCCACCAACAGTGTAAGAGGGCTCCTTTTTCTCCACATCCTCTCTAGCATTTACTGCTAGTAGTTTTTTTGACGATGGCCATTCTGACAAGTGTGAGAGGTAGATCTGCAGTGGCATTGGTCACAGGTGTAATATCCAAGTGAAATGCTAGCTTAAGGAAGCACAGTGAATTCATCTACATGAATAAGTAGCATGTGGAGCTACTAAAGAATGATGCTGAAGATAGCTTTTTCAAAACTATTAGTTTTGTAAAAATAAGGTAAAAATAATCCTTGACTAAGTATTGAATGAATAACTAAACTATAAATTATTCACTGAAGAAGTGTTTTTATAAGCTATTCTGTTCCCTAGAAGCAAATGAGTCAAAGATTTCCTTTATAAAAGGGAGATATAGTTTGTCTTACCACACAGAGTTATTTTGAGTATAAAATTCAATAAAGATAAGATGTTTGAAATAATATACATGTGGAAAAGCAAACTTTCGCAAAAATAGCAAGGCTGCTGAGGAAAGAAGAAATGAAAGAAAAATCTTATGTCATTTATAATGATTATTTATAAAATATTTGAAAGGATTCAACAACAAATATAGCTAGCAACATAGATGTCCATCAGCAGATGAATGGATAAGAAAGCTGTGGTACATATACACAATGGAGTATTACTCAGCCATTAAAAAGAATACATTTGAATCAGTTCTAATGAGGTGGATGAAACTGGGGCCTATTATACAGGGTGAAGTAAACCAGAAAGAGAAACACCAATACAGTATACTAACGCATGTATATGGAATTTAGAAAGATGGTAATGAAAACCGTGTATGTGAGACAGCAAAAGAGACACAGATGTGTAGAACAGTCTTTTGGACTCTGTGGGAGAGGACGAGGGTGGGATGATTTGGGAGAATGGCACTGAAACATGTATAATATCATATATGAAACGAATCACCGGTCCAGGTTTGAGGCATGATACTGGATGCTTGAGGCTGGTGCACTGAGACGACCCAGAAGGATGGTACAAGGAGGGAGGAGGCAGGGGGGTTCAGGATGGGGAACACATGTATACCTGTGGCGGATTCATGTTGATGTATGGCAAAACCAATACAATATTGTGAAGTAATTAGCCTCCAATTAAAATAAATAAATTTAAATTAAAAAAAAAAAAACTCTTTGGTTCAGTCTTTCAAATTTTGAGAGTTCAGGAAAAATTCATTGCCAGCATGATCTATGCCTTGTTACTCTCCAGCATTCTCTGAGAGTTTTGCACCTGCACTGTACACTAAAGCAAAATGAGAGACACATTCAATTTTTTATATCAAGTATCTGCATTAAAATTTTTCAAAAAGGTACAGTTAATGCAAATAATACATTTCAATTAATTCACTATACCCAGATTATTTTGACATGGAATCAATGCTTAAATTACTCTCCATGTATTTTACCTTTTCCTTTACTTTGTCTATAAAATGTGGTGGGTAGATAATATTGGACCACATTTCAGGTACCTAATAACCACAAGTGGTTAGTGGTTACTATATTTGAAAGAATAATTCAAAATGCAATGCTTTTACCATCTTTGGTTGACGAAAAAAGCTGGTCATCCAGTGCAAAATTTTATCCATTTGATTTCTAAGAAAGCAACTTGATATATTCTCATCCAGGGAACATCAGTCTGTGGGGGAGGTATGGACAGTTCTGAGCACTGACATCCCTTCACAGCTTCACAGCTTCAACTAGTCATTCCAGTTTATTCTAGTTTGTTTTGTTTCTATATCATTCTTTTTGAATAGGCTTTCCTTGATTATATATATTTATATATATATTTATATATATATAATTATATATATTTGAGATTATATATATAAATATCAAAAACAATGCTTTAAGGCATTGATTGCAAAACAGAATGCAGACTCAGAAAGAAGCACATGGATATCATATACTTAGGGCCTGTATAATATTTTATGATTATTTTTTCACATCAACAAACATATCTGTAGCTTCTTTAAAAAATGATACATTCTTTGCCTGCCTGCTTCTGTCATTCAAAGGCTCCTTTACCCCTAGTACTATCTTATACTAACCTTCGATATTCATTTACATCACCTATCAAGTTCCTGCAGAAAATGAATTCTTTACTCTGTGCTCTAATTAAAGTAATTATAGGTAGTTTTCAAGATCAGATGCCCAGAATATCTGCTCATATAAAGAGAAAGTCCACAATTATTGTTCATCCAGGTACTTGAACAACAATTAATAGTACAACTGGCCAGGAAATCTCAAATTTTATCACAACCAAGCACAGAAGTGAAGTGAAGTTGCTCAGTTGTGTCCGACTCTTTGTGACCCCATGGACTGTAGCCTACCAGGCTCCTCCCTTCATGGGATTCTCCAGGCAAGAGTACTGGAGTGGGTTGCCATTTCCTTCTCCAGGGGATCTTCCCGACCCAGGGATCGAACCTGGGTCTCCCGCATTCCAGGCAGACGCTTTAAACTCTGAGCCACCAGGGAAGGTAGCAATCCAGCTATATGTATCTGATTATAAATGAATACTAAATAAAACAATGCCATTTACCATCTAGTTCTACTTTACAAACTGAATTGCTAAAATCCAAGGAAAATAATTATTATATTAACATAATTTCAAGGTAAAAAGGCCCCTATATAATTGAGAATTTCATTAGTAAGGAGAAATTTCAATTCTGGCCAAGGGAGAGTAACAAAGAAAGGATTTGCTTTCATCTGAAAAAATCTAAAAATCAGAAAAAAGTAAAATGTAGTTTTAAGGCCACCAGACATTGGACAATGATGGATAGCAAACCGTGAGATATAGAAACAACTAGAAGAGTGCTACTGTCATCTTTAATCAATGCCTTGAGTAGGTTGGCTTCATACCCAAGAAACAGAGTCCAATATTTAGTGCAATGCCCACTGTCACTTTCTTTAAATTGTTAGTAATGTTTGAAAAAGGGCTCTTGTACTTTTCTTTTTGCAGAGAGCCTGCAACTTATGTAACTAGTTCAGTCTTAAGACTTCCTGTATCACAGTACAGAATGAGGGATCTCAGATAGGGTTTAATGGATTCCCCATTTTTAAAAGAATGAACAGAAAGGGCAGGGAGACAGAAGCGGCTAGAACTGACAACGTAGGATACCAGAGAGAAGAGGTACACACAGGTAAAGAACTCCTGAAAATCACAGATGGCCCCATTTGAGTATTTAGCAGACATATGAAACAACTGCAGGAGGCTCAGGAAGAAAAGCCTGAGAGAACCAGTGGAAATACCGATCTGATCTCACACCTGTCTGAGAATGGTGACAATTTTCACCACTCAGAGTTGAAACCAACACAGTTCATGAGGCACTGGACTTAAACTTCAGATAAAGTTTTCTCTGGTCCAAGCTAACAAAATTGAAAAGCAAGCCCAAATAGATCAGACTATTTTCAAGTAACTTTAATGAATCTCAGAACAAAGCACAAAATTATTTGAAAGAGTACAAAATAAAATTCAGCTTCTTGTAAAATTAGAATCACAGTATCTGGTATTTAGTTAAAAATTACCAGGTACGCAAAGAGGTAGGGTAATTCTCTCCCTGAGGAAAAGCATGATCTGTCAATCAAAACACATGCAGAATTGACACATATGCTGTTTTAGTAGATAAGGACATTAAAAGCAATTATCATAACTGTATTAGCAATTATTATATCTGTATTTCAGATATCCAAGCAACTAGAGGAAGGAATGAACAGTTTTAAAGAGACATAGAAGGTATAAAAATGGAGCAAATAAAACTTTAAGCATAGAAAACCCCAATATTCAAGATGAAAAATATAGTGGTTAGGGACAGGGTTTTCATCAGGTTAGACACTGCAGAAGAAAACATTATTGAATTTAAAGACACCACAAAAGAAACATTCTGAAACAAAGCACTGAGATACAATATAAATAATAATATAAGAATCAGAGAGGCTTTACAATTGCAAAGAAGTTGCTATATATGTAAGTAGAGTTATCAAAGGAAAAGAAGAATGGGGAAAAAAATTCAATTTTGTTTCACAGTGCAAATTAAACCTCTTACAGGGAAATGATTTATGCCAATTCTGCTGATAAGTCTTGACCAGAACTGATCATTTGATCCTACAAGGGGACCATTTAGAATATTATGCTTCAAAAAAAAAAAAAATCTGTTAATGTTTAACAAACAAAATAATGACTATCCTACTGAGGTTCTTCATTATGATATAGTTAAATTCAAATTTTATTTGAATTTCTTGGTGCAATATTTAGAGAGATAGAGTAACACTAGTTTCTATAACAAATACTTCCTACAGTTTCAGTAACAACAAGATCAGGGCTGTCTTTCTATTATGCAATACTTACAGCAGCTGTTGCTTTCCTTTAACTGCTCTCTCAACACTTGAAAGTTCAAGGATTTCGACTATTTCTTTTTTGTATTTCTGAATATCCTTAGGGCTTCAGATAATTTTCATCCAGGTTTAAAGAAAAAAAAAAAAAAACAGGTAGAAAAGGCATCCATGCTTCTTAGCTCACTTGGCCAGAAAATAATCCACATCATTTCCATTAATATTCTAGTGGATATGGCTCCAACTTATTGCAGGGGATTAAGAAGTGTAGTTTTCATTACAGTTTTATAAAGTTTAACCATTGTTTTAATAAGTGTCTTTTTGAAAATCAGAAACAAAAGGAATTATTTTGTGACATACACTAGGATACAACAGTATACTTCCAACTTAAGATTGGACATCCACAATATAGGAGGTTCTGGAATGGAGCTGGAACACCTAGGTAATTGTCCTTTCTATCTCATTTTCTTTTGTGTGCTTTTCTTTTTTCAGTATTTCTTCTGTTCTGACTTCACACTATCCATCCTACATGGTGATAAAAGCAGTCTCAGAGTCTAAATTTCACCTTTGATAGAATCCCACACCAGAGAAAAAATGATTCCTGGTTATTCTTATTCCAAATTGCAAAAGCCTTGATGAAGGGCTCTATTTGGTCCAATGGAGTCAGGTACTTACTACTGGACATACATTTGACCAAAAGAACACGGCATATAAAAACAGGAGTGCACTCTTATTAACTGTACTTTTTAGTGTAGTGCTTAAAAAGATAGGAGTGATTCCAGAAGTTAGAAAAGAATTCATGGTTAGGACAAACAACAGCAAAAAGGAACCTGTTTTTTTCTGGTGATCTTTTCTCCTTTTGAAATGATTTCTCCCACTAAGAAATCCTGATACCTACCCAGCACCCAATTAGTAATCATGGCCAAATTATGCAATTCAGCAACTGAGAATGTTTTCCTCAAGTTCTCTACCCCAATTTTCCTCATTATTCTCTGTCGTTGAAGGCAACACAACCACTCTTTAACAAAGTGAATTCCAGCTTCCTGCTTTTAGTGAGATTGTGTGTAGTTGTTCAGTTATGTGTGACTCTTTGAGACTCTGTGGAATGTAGCCTGCCAGGCTCCTCAGTCGATGGGATATTCCAGGTAAGAATATTGGAGTGCTTTGCCATGCCCTCCTCCAGCGGATCTTCTAACCTAGGAATCAAAACTGCTTCTTCTGAGTGTTCTGCATTGCACGTGGATTCTTTACCCTGAAGAGCCACTGGGGAAGCCCCTAGTGAGATATTATTTATACCTACATCTTTCATTACATCTCATTTCCTTTAGTTTAAGGAACTATTTTTTAAATTTGAATTTATTATTTCTATTCCATCTTTGCATGAAATGTAGCCTTGGAATTTCTAATTTTCTTGAAGAGATCTCTAGTCGTTCTCATCCTATTGTTTTCCTCTATTTCTTTGCACTGAACACTGAGGAAAGCTTTCTTATCTCTCCATGCTATTCTTAGGAACTCTGCATTCAAATGGGTATAACATTTCTTTTCTCCTTTGCTTTTCTCTTCTCTTCTTTTCACAGCTATTTGTAAGGCCTCCTGAGACAACCATTTTGCCTTTTTGTATTTCTTTTTCTTGAGGATGGTCTTGATCCCTGTCTCCTGTACAATGTCACAAAATTCTGTCCATAGTTCATCAGGCACTCTATCTATCAGATCTAGGCCCTTAAATATATTTCTCACTTCCACTGTATAATCATAGGGGATTTGATTTAGGTCATACCTGAATGGTCTAGCGGTTTTCCCTACTTTCTTCAATTTAAGTCTGAATTTGGCAATAAGAGTTCATGATCTGAGCCACTGTCAGCTCCTGGTCTTGTTTTTGCTGACTAGATAGAGTTTCTCCATCTTTGGCTGCAAAGAATATAGTCAATCTAATTTCAGTGTTGGCCATCTAGTGATGTCCATGTGGAGAATCTTCTGTTGTGTTGTTGGATGAGGGTGTTTGCTATGACAAGTGCGTACTCTTGGCAGAACTCTATTAGCCTTTGTCCTGCTTCATTCTGTATCCAAGGCCAAATTTGCCTGTTACTCCAGGTGTTTCTTGACTTCCTAGTTTTGCATTCCAGCCCTCTATAATGAAAAGGACATCTTTTTTGGGTGGTAGTTCTAGAAAGTCTTGTAGGTCTTCATAGAACCATTCAACTTCAGCTTCTTCAATGTTACTGGTCAGGCATAGGCCTGGGTCACTGTGATATTGAATGATTTGCCTTGGAAATGAACAGAGATCATTCTGTTGTTTTTGAGATTGCATCCAAGTACTGCATTTCTGACTCTTGTTGACCATGATGGCTACTCCATTTCTTTTAAGGGATTCTTTCCTACGGTAGTAGATATAAGGGTCATCTGAGTTAAATTCACCCATTCCAGTCCATTTTAGTTTGCTGAATCCTAAAATGTCGATGTTCACTCTTGCCATCTCCCATTTGAACCCTTCTAATTTGCCTTGTTTCATGTACCTAACATTCCAGGTTCTTATGCAATACTGCTGTTTACAGCATTGGATCTTGCTTCTGTCACCAATCATATCCACGACTGGGTGTAGTTTTCGCCTTGACTCTGTCTCTTCATTCTTTCTGGAGTTATTTCTCCACTGATCTCCAGTAGCATATTGGGCACCTACTGAGCTGAGGAGTTCATATTTCAGTGTGCTATTTTTTGCCTTTTCATACTGTTCATGGGGTTCACAAGGCAAGAATACTGAAGTGGTTTGCCATTCTCTTCTCCAGTGGATCACGTTTTATCAAAACATTTCATGCAAAGATGGACTATTTCATGCAAAGATGGGATCAATAAAGGATAGAAATGATATGGACCTAACAGAAGCAGAAGATATTAAGAAGATACGGCAAGAATATACAGAAGAAGTGCACAAAAAAAGATCTTCACAACCCAGATAATGACGGTGGCATGACCACTTTCCTAGAGCGAGACATCCTGGAATGTGAAGGCAAGTGTGCCTTAGGAAGCATCACAACAAACAAAGCTAGTGGAAGTGATGGAATTCCTATTGAGCTATTTAAAATCATGAAAGATGACACTGTGAAAGTGCTGCACTCAATATGCCAGCAAATTTGGAAAACTCAGCAGTGGACACAGGACTGGAAAAGGTCAGTTTTCATTCCAATCTCAAAGAAAGGCAATGCCAAGGAATGTTCAAACTACCTCACAATTGCACTCATCTCACATGCTAGTAAAATAATGCTCAAAATTCTCCAAGCTAGGCTTGGAAAATACACAAACTGTGAACTTCCAGCTGTTCAAGCCAGTTTTAGAAAAGGCAGAGGAATCAGAGATCCAATTGCCAACATCTGGTGGATCATCAAAAAAGTAAGAGAGTTCCAGAAAAACATCTATTTCTGGTTTATTGACTATGCCAAAGCCTTTGACTGTGGGGATCACAATAAACTGTGGAAAATTCTTCAAGAGATGGGAATACCAGACCACCTGACCTGCCTCTTGAGAAATCTGTATACAGGTCAGGAAGCAACAGTTAGAACTGGGCATGGAACAACAGACTGGTTCCAAGTAGGAAAAGGAGTAAATCAAGGTTGTATATTGTCATCCTGCTTATTTAACTTCTATGCAGAGTACATCATGAGAAATGCTGAGCTGGATGAAGCACTAGCTGGAATCAAGATTGCCGGGCGAAATATCAGTAACCTCAGATATGCAGATGACACCACCCTTATGGCAGGAAATGAAGAGGAACTAAAAAGCCTCTTGATGAAAGTGCAAGAGGAGAGTGAAAATGTTGGCTTAAAGCTCAACATTCAGAAAATGAAGATCATGGCCTCTGGTCCCATCACTTCATGGGAAATAGATGGGGAAACAGTGGAAAAAGTGTCAAATTTCATTTTTATTGGATCCAAAATCACTGCAGATGGTGACTGCAGCAATGAAATTAAAAGATGCTTACTCCTTGGACGGAAAGTCATGACCAACCTAGATAGCATATTCAAAAGCAGAGACATTATTTTGCCAACAAAGGTCCATCTAGTCAAGGCTCTCGTGTTTCCAGTGGTCATGTATGGATGTGAGAGTTGGACTGTAAAGAAGGCTGAGTGCCAAAGAATTGATGCTTTTGAACTGTGGTGTTGGAGGAGAGTCCCTTGGACTTGCAAGGAAATACAGCCAGTCCATCCTAAAGGAGATCAGTCCTGGGTGTTCATTGGAAGGACTGATGTTGAAGGTGAAACTCCGATACTTTGGCCTCCTGATGCAAAAATCTGACTCATTGGAAAAGACCCTGATGCTGGGAAGGATTGAGGGCAGGAGGAGAAGGGGACAACAGAGGATGAGATGGTTGGATGGCATCACCGACTCGATGGACATGGGTCTGGGTGAACTTAGGAAGCTGGTGATGGACAGAGAGGCCTGGTGTGCTGCGGTTCATGGGGTCGCAAAGAGTCGGACACAACTGAGCAACGGAACTGAACTGACATTAGTCACATACTTTTAAAAAAAGTAAAAACACAAAAGTCCTATTAATCTCATTTGTTGACTATCAATTTTATTCCCTCTGTATATGCACATTGCTACCACTTTATTGAAGAAATTCCTCATTTCTCAGGATTACTTTATATTAAAATTAATATTGCTAACCTTGCCCTGCTTCCTGGTCAGAAAAGCCTGAAAACTATCATCAGACTATTCCTTTTAAATCACAGAGCAGATATTTCACATTTGATTTAAAAATTTTAGAAATATACTCTTGTGTTTAGCATTAAGTCCAAATGTTTATTTGTATATATAAAACCATACTTTTCTGGTACCTGCCTAGCTATTCCATCATCTACTATAGCATGCTCACTCCATCCCATGCTGTACCAACTTGATGTTTATACTGATTACTGTAACTTCTTAGATTTCAATATTTAAATTAAAACATCAACTCCTTTATCCAATTATTTTACTTTTCAATAATTCAATTTTATACTGCATACTCCAACTAAAGTAGAATGATTACCCTCTGCTTTGATGCCATGTATACCTGTCTTTTTGTATAAGGTCTTTAAGTTTCAATGCCTTATTCAGTTGTAGGTTTAGCTTCATTCTCTAGAATTAAGACCCATAAAGCTAGGGGTCATATATTATTCATCTATGTATTATGCTTGTGTCCAATGAAGTGATGAATTGATACTATACCTTCCAAAATATTAATTCCATATAAAAAGAGAAAATATAATAGTGGAAAGTCAAATTTCAAACATCAGGAATTATTTTGTTAATGATATTCTCAGATTAGATAATGGTCTGCATTTATCCATATATAAGTAAACACCTACATTTTATTCAGTTAGATCACATTATAACTTTCATGGGTCTCTTTAAAAATCTGATCTTAAATAGCTATTCTCAAGGTACAATCCCTAAACTGCAGGATCACCACCATCATACAGTGCTTCAGGTATTTCTGATGTCCCAGTGTTTGAGAACTACTGTAAAGGTTAGGAAAAGAGTTCGTGTTTATTGCCTGATTTGCTTGTTTTCCTTTATGTCTTGTACAGTGGTTGGGAAACAAAGCTCTAAATGTGAATTATAGCCAACATGCATCATTTGGGTAGTATAAAGACCTGGCTTAATCTTTTGAACCTACATTCTTTAATTTATATGATGGGGTAAAATATTCCCTACCTCTAGAGTTGCTATGAATATTAAATAAGCTAATCCATAGAAAACGTCTACCACAATTCATGGAAAATATGCTTAGCACTATGCTTGCTAAGACATTTTAACTGTTTTTTTTTTTTTTTCTTTCTTTCTTTCCTTTTGATAATATTGCTGCTATTTCCATTATTGCTATCACTACTATGGTACTGTTTTTAATACCACTACTACCACTACAATTAGTTTTACAGTTCTTAAAAAAAAAAATTGTGAAATGTCTTATGTCAGAGAGGCGGGAACAGACTGAAAGAGGTAGATTAATAAAATCACACAATTATAAAGTGAAACCAGATTAAACGAGTCATTCTGGTGAAATCAGAGAACACAATTTTCATAGTAACTATTACTACATAAATAATTTGTATTTCACGTGAGGATGAACTACTTTAAGAAATGTTTAGAACACAATTGAAAAGGAAGTTTAATTATGTGATTTAAAAAAATCCAGATACTCTTAAATAATGCCAGGTTAGTGTCTTCTTAAAGAGCAGTAACTCAACAGGTCAAAGTGGAAATGCAGTTAAAATATGACAAGAAATATGCAATCCTTAAAGGCCTATTGATTTTTTTCTTTTGACATTTGTAGTTATGAATGTCAACACAAATTCCAGTATATGAAAGAAATAACATATTTTCCTCAATGATTCAGCTAACTTCTAATTTGAATGCCCATAGCATTGTGGTTTACTTTTCACTTTCATGCATTGGAGAAGGAAATGGCAACCCACTCGTGTTCTTGCCTGGAGAATGCCAGGGAGAGGGGAGCCTGGTGGGCTGCCATCTATGGGGTCACACAGAGTCAGACACGACTGAAGTGACTTAGCAGCAGCAGCAGCAACACTGTGGTCTAAGATTTTAACTCACTCAACTGAGAGTTTTTGCCCAACCTTGAGATTTTTGTTGGATTCACTTAATCATTGATGTAATATCTCAATAGGAAAATCTTGAGATTTTCTTCATCCCATCTGGTCTTCATTGAAATATTCCTCTTTCCTTTGTGCTGACTTTATTCAAATCCTATTATTTTTGCTGCTCTTTTTTCACACCAATGTTAGAGCCATAAACACTTTCTCTGGCTTCTTGGTCACCCTGGGGATGGAAATCCTTGGAACACTATTTATGTTCCTTATGTACTTAGCACTGAAAATTTCCATCCTCAGTTATGGTGGACACAGAATAGCCTAAATGCTTTGGTATGACAGAGAGTGAACTACAGAGAGAACAAGGACAACAAAATCAATATTCATCACATAAAAAAAAAAAAAATTCAGCCACTTTTTTTACACATTGCACATTTCCTGTACTACTTCAAGGCTTAAATCATGTCCTTAAATCCACTCTCACTCTGGGGTCACCTAAGCCCTTCAGTTTTCCTTCACAAAACGAATGAATAGTAACCATTCAGCTGATAAGCTAACTCAGTTCACTTCAAAATGAAATACACACAATTTTAATATCTATAATGTGTTTGGCAGCAATGAGAAAAGTTTGTATCACTAGAACAGATGTTAACATTTTTACCCTGTAGAAAGATGAGGAGAGACATATGGTGTTCACATTAGTGATTAAATCTTAAGAAGTTTAGAAAAAAAATATTAAACACTCTTGCAAAATGGAATTAAATAATAGTTCATAGAGTCATGAGGAATTACTTGGAATGAACAGATAACAAAAAATGTAAGTTGAAACTGACAGACCTATCTCTAGTGTCATAAATAAGTTTGAAATGTCATTAAGTCCAAGTCTCAGCTGTTCTGAAGAACTGATAATTTAATAATTGGCTTTGGGACCCTACATACTCACCAAACATACCCACACATACACATGACCTTGCACACATGATGATTTATTTTTTGATAGATGATTGTAATAAACTTTAGGTCATAGTTTTAATTATATTGGCTTATATATTGCACCAAATAATTCATTCATTTATTTCAAATTTGTCTTAATTATTAAATTGATATTTTCATCATTTATGTAAATGAAATGGTACTTGATCAGTTTGAACATGCTGACTCTATGATCTGAAAATCAAATATCTAATTCTAGTGGTAAGTTAACACATAGAACAGTTACCTACCCAGAAAGAAAACAAACTTTCACTGAATAGATACTTAGTATTTAATTTTTTAATGAATATATTTTAAAATAATGAGGAAAGGGTAAAGGGAGAGAACAAAGAACAACAAAAATGAAGACAGGGAGAGGAAGGAGGGGAAGTCAGGAAGGAAAGTTGGAAAGGAGGGAGGAAAGAAAATAAAGAAAGAAGTAATGGAAAAGAATTTTCAGAAAACTCAGTGATAAATAAATACAGAAAACTACTCCTGATTCTATTCTTACAATTACCATTAGTAAACTATTTCTTCAACATAAACATACTTTGTACTATAGTATCAGCCATCTTTTCACAGTAGAAATGGAGAATCCTGCTTCTTTCAATATTACCTTATTATTGCATGTAGTTTAATCACAGTGAATTTTAAAAATTCACTTTCCTTTGACATAAATTTCAGTAGCTCTTGTGAAGTATTGATACTTTCTTCTAAAGTGTCCATGATTCTTTTAAATTTCTACTTCTACCACCATATTTAGATTTTTATCTTATGTCTTTAACGACATTCCAGGTATAATGACCTTCAAGTCTCTTCATACACCAAACAAAAAGGCTCTTAAAAGCTATCCTAGACTGGTTGCTAGAGAAATTTCTGATATACTATAATGCAAGTCTTGTAGAGAAATAGTAGGTCGACTTCCTGGACTGGAAGTCATGCTGTTGATAAGGATTTGACTTCCTGTGCTGGTTGCTGAAGATTGTGGGTAAAAGCTCTATTTTTATAGATGGTCTGTGGACTGAAAAAAAAAAAAAAAAAGCACCATGTGAGACCTGTGAATTTAGTTTTATTTGTAGCTACTGAGGACTACTGCCCAGGAGATGGCCTGTTAGACACCTCTGAGGGACTGTTTGAAAGAGGTGGTGCAGAGACAGATTCTTCATATGTATGGATTTGGTACAGAGAGTACTTGCTAGTCATACTTCTCAGCAGAAGACTGATGATAATTGTGAGGAGCAGATATCTCTTTTAGTGACTATACTGCTTTCCAGTTATGAGAAGGTGAAAGAAATCATGTTTATAAAATTTTCCCCTGAAAATATTTAGTTTCCTGAGGGCCTGTTCTGCCAGCTTTAGGCAGAGCACAGGGCCTCATTCCTGATCTTGGCCCTGAGCTTTCAGTGTGTTAAAGTCAGTGACTGCAGTGCTTAGTGACTTCATCCTTGTAGAAACAAATGGTAAAGTAGCACTCTTTAGTTTGCAAGTCTAACCATTGTCCACTTGTGTAATCAGCCTCTAATATGAACTATCACACAATCTGGATATGTGTGATTCTTCCTCATGATGATAGCTAGATGACGCTTCATCGTAAAAAAGCATTACAGAGGTGACGTGTATTTTCATTTACTTCACATGTGTACGTGCATAAAGCCACTGTATCTCACTGTTTGTGTGCCAAGTTGAGTCACTTGGATATGGTATTGTCCACCAGATTCCTTTTTTGTAGGAAATCTTTCACTTTTAGCCATCAATGATTTATAAGGTGATACTTTAAGAGACTGTAAATATATTATAAATAATCTATTCTCCAACAACATTTTACCCATTTAGCTTTATTGATAATTATGGCACGGAGGGACTTTCCTAATAGCTGAGTTGATAATAATCTACCTGTAATGCAGGAGGTCCCAGTTTGATTCCTGGGTCAGGAAGATCTGCTGGAGAACGGAGAGGATACCCACTCCATTATTCTTGGGCTTCCCTCATGGCTCAGCTGGTAAATAATCTGCCTATAATGCAGAACATCTGGGTTCAATCCCTGGGTTGGGAAGATCTCCTGGAGAAGGGAAAGGCTACCCACTCCAGTATTCTGGCCTGGAGACTCCTAGGGACTGTAAAGTCCATGGGGTCACAAAGAGTTAGACACAACTAAGCCACTTTCATTTTCACATGGCACTGAGGGTGGTAAGATAGCGATCTTTTGAATTATCTCTTTCTTTCTTTGCCATCCAGCCATCTCATCCTCGGTCATCCCCTTCTCCTCCTGCCCCCGATCCCTCCCAGCATCAAAGTCTTTTCCAATGAGTCAACTCTTCGCATGAGGTGGCCAAAGTACTGGAGCTTCAGCTTTAGCATCATTCCTTCCAAAGAAATCCCAGGGTTGATCTCCTTCAGAATGGACTGGTTGGATCTTCTTGCAGTCCAAGCGACTCTCAAGAGACTTCTCCAACACCACAGTTCAAAAGCATCAATTCTTCGGAGCTCAGCCTTCTTCACAGTCCAACTCTCACATGCATACATGACCACAGGAAAAACCATAGCCTTGGCTAGACGGACCTTAGTCGGCAAAGTAATGTCTCTTCTTTTGAATATGCTATCTAGGTTGCTCATAACTTTTCTTCCAAGGAGTAAGTGTCTTTTAATTTCATGGCTGCAATCACCATCTGCAGTGATTTTGGAGCCCGGAAAATTAAAGTCTGACACTGTTTCCCCATCTGTTTCCCATGAAGTGATGGGACCAGATGCCATGACTTCGTTTTCTGAATGTTGAGCTTTAAGCCAACTTTTTCACTCTCCTCTTTCACTTTCATCAAGAGGCTTTGTAGTTTCTCTTCACTTTCTGCCATAAGGGTGGTGTCATCTGCATATCTGAGGTTATTGATATTTCTCCGGGCAGTCTTAATTCCAGCTTGTGTTTCTTCCAGTCCAGAGTTTCTCATGATGTACTCCACATATAAGTTAAATAAGCAGGGTGACAGTATACAGCCTTGATGTACTCCTTTTCCTATTTGGAACCAGTCTGTTGTTCCATGTCCAGTTCTAACTGTTGCTTCCTGGCCTGGATACAGATTTCTCAAGAGGCATGTCAGGTGGTCTGGTATTCCCATCTCTTTCAGAATTTTCCACAGTTTTTTGTGATTCACACAGTCAAAGGCTTTGGCATAGTCAATAAGCCAGAAATAGATGTTTTTCTGGAACTCTGTTGCTTTTTCGATGATCCAGAGGATGTTGGCAATTTGATCTCTGGTTCCTCTGCCTTTTCGAAAACCACCTTGAACATCAGGAAGTTCACGGTTTACGTATTGCTGAAGCCTGGCTTGGAGAATTTTGACCATTACTTTACCAGCATGTGAGATGAGTGCAATCTTGCGGTAGTTTGAGCATTCTTTAGCATTGCCTTTCTTTGGGATTGGAATGAAGACGGACCTTTTCCAGTCCTGTTGCTACTGCTGAGTTTTCCAAATTTGCTGGCATATTGAGGGCAGCACTTTCATAGCATCATCTTTCAGGATTTGAAATAGCTCCACCGGAATTCCATCACCTCCACTAGCTTTGTACGTAGTGATGCTTTCTAAGGCCCACTTGACTTCACATTCCAGGATATCTGGCTCTAGATGAGTGATCACACCATTGTGATTATCCGGGCTGTGAAGATCCTTTTTGTATAGTTCTTCTGTGTATTCTTGCCATCTCTTCTTAATATCTTCTGCTTGTGTTAGGTCCCTACCATTTCTGTCCTTTATCAAGCCAATCTTTGCATGAAATGTTCCCTTGGTATCTCTAATTTTCTTGAAGAGATCTCTAGTCTTTCCCATCCTATTGTTTTCCTCTATTTCTTTGCATTGATCGCTGAAGAAGGCTTTCTTTTCTCTTCTTGCTATTCTTTGGAAGTCTGCATTCAGATGCTTATATTTTTCCTTTTCTCCTTGGCTTTTCACTTCTCTTCTTTTCACAGCTGTTTTTAAGGCTTCCCCAGACAGCCATTTTGCTTTCTTGCATTTCTGTTCCATGGGGATGGTCTTGATCCCTGTCTCCTGTACAATGTCATGAATCTCATTGCATAGTTCATCAGGCACTCTATCTATCAGATATAGGTCCTTAAATTTATTTCTCACTTTCACTGTATAATCATAAGGGATTTGATTTAGGTCATACCTGAATGGTTTAGCAGTTTTCCCTGCTTTTTCAATTTGAGTCTGAATTTGGTAATAAGGAGTTCATGATCTGAGCCACAGTAAGCTCCTGGTTTTATTTTTATTGACTGTATAGAACTTCTCCATATTTTGCTGCAGAAAATATAATCAATCTGATTTCAGTGTTGACTATCTGGTGATGTCCATGTGTAGAGTATTCTCTTGAGTTGCTGGAAGAGGGTGTTTGATATTACCAGTGCGTTTTCTTGGCAAAACTCCATTAGTCTTTGCCCTGCTTCATTCAGTATTCCAAGGCCAAATTTGCCTGTTACTCCAGGTGTTTCTTGATTTCCTACTTTTGCATTCCAGTCCCCTATAATGAAATGCTGGTGCACTGCGCAGGGGCGTTGGTAGTGGCCGCCGCACTAAGCGTGGCCAAGAGCTACCCTACATCTGAGGTCAGGGGCAGCAGCCTAGAGTGCCAGTCTGTGATGGTGCAGGAATGGCTGAGAGGAACTACCCTGCGTCCGAGGCCAGGGACGGCTCCCGAGGCCAGGGGTGGTGGCAGGAAGAAGTAACCCCACACCCAAGGCCAGGGCAGTGACCGAGAGGAGCAACCCCTAGCTCAAGGCGAAGGGCAGCGGCCGGGAAGAACAACCCCACGTCCAAGGAGTGGTGGCTGTGCGGGCACAGGAGGGCTTAGAGGAGCCATCCCACATTGAAGGCAGAAAGGGCAACAGGAGGAGATACCCCTCATCCAAGGTAAGGAGCAGCGGCTGTGCTTTGCTGGTGCAGCTGTGAAGAGATACCCCACACCCAAGGTAAGAGAAACCCAAGTATGGTGGTAGGTGTTGCAAGAGGGCATCAGAGGGCAAACACACTGAAAGCATACTCACAGAAATCTAGTCAATCTAATCACACTAGGACCACAGCCTTGTCTATCTCAATGAAACTAAGCCATGCCCGCTGGGCAGCCCAAGATGGGTGGGTCATGGTGGAGAGGTCTGACAGAATGTGATCCACTGGAGAAGGGAATGGCAAACCACTTCAGTATTCTTGCCTTGAGAACCCCATGAACAGTATGAAAAGGCAAAATGATAGGATACTGAAAGAGGAACTCCCCAGGTCAGTAGGTGCCCTATATGCTACTGGAGATCAGTGGAGAAATAACTCTAGAAAGAATGAAGGGATGGAGCCAAAGCAAAAACAATACCCAGCTGTGGATGTGACTGGTGATAGAAGCAAGATCCAATGCTGTAAAGAGCAATATTGCATAAGAACTTGGAATGTCAGGTCCATGAATCAAGGCAAATGGGAAGTGGTCAAACAAGAGATGGCAAGAGTGAACGTCGACATTCTAGGAATCAGCGAACTAAAATGGACTGGAATGGGTGAATTTAACTCAGATGACCATTATATCTACTACTGCGGGCAGGAATCCCTCAGAAGAAATGGAGTAGCCATCATGGTCAACAAAAGAGTCTGAAATAAAGTACTTGGATGCAGTCTCAAAAATGACAGAATGATCTCTGTTTGTCTCCAAGGCAAACCATTCAATATCACAGTAATCCAAGTCTATGCCCCAACCAATAATGCTGAAGAAGCTGAAATTGAACGGTTTTATGAAGACCTACAAGACCTTTTAGAACTAACACCAAAAAAAGATTTTTGGATATATGAGAAAACAAATGCAAATAAGAGGAAAAAG
The DNA here is from genome assembly GCF_023091745.1 of Budorcas taxicolor. NCBI lineage: Eukaryota > Metazoa > Chordata > Mammalia > Artiodactyla > Bovidae > Budorcas > Budorcas taxicolor. The sequence continues at coordinate 79,668,346 of NC_068910.1, forward strand.
TAAAGTGTGTGCAAATTTTGAACTACTCCAAGAAGAGAAAATACTTGCTGGTAGTAATACTTGTAAGAATTTAGATTTAATAAGATGAAATAACTATAGATTACAATAGGAAACAAAGATTAGAAAATAATTGCACTAATTTAATTCTCTCATTATTCTGTGTGAGAATGATGTAGAATGAACAAAAAAATAAGGTGTTTGTGTTCAAACTGATACATGATAAATGAGATAAAATTGAATAATATACAGCATGTAATATGGTTTTAAATAAGAGAGAAATGACTTAGAAGTTTAGAAATCAATTAAAAATTGAACTGTAGGAGACAGGAAGAATAAAAGAAAAGCAGGCCCCAGAAAGGGCTGCAAGAGAAATTTATAATTATTGATAAACTGGATGCTATTAAGGCATGAGACTCTTGGAACAAGTCCAGAGGGAACAGTTCATAATCTTGAAAGCAAGATATGATCTTGGGGTCGGAAAACCGACCTCGGACTGTTTCTCAATTGGTGTCTCAGAGTCACATGTTTTACACATCTGGTGGAAAATCTATAGATAAGAATATTAGTCTTAGTTATGATTTGTTATTGATTACTCTTTCCTAATTACTCAGAGGTTAATGATCATTTTGTTCTTTGGCCCTGAAGGCCACAAGAGTTATAGTTTAACTCCCTACATATTCTTACATTCAAGGCTGAAAGTATAATAAAGCTGGCTTGGATTCAGTTTCAGCACCTTCACCTTGGAGCAGTGTTTGTCCCCTGATCCTCGCTTTTCTCTGAATTTTTTTGTCTCGTTTTTCATTCTCTTTCCATATGGTGCTTTCAGAAACCCTGTTTGTCGAGCTAAACAAACATGATTGTCGACAAAAATGTTTGTCGACACTGAACAATTTATCAAAATAATTTTGCAATTTAAGTATGACCTTTTTATCTTTTTATGTAAAACAGATCATATGTTTCAAAATGATGAACTATCAATAACTCATGTAATATTTTTCCTAAATATGAAAAAATTTGGATATAATAATAAATTATTAAGTTTCTGTGAAATTATGATAATTTCAATTGGCTTGAAAGAATGGATTATATTAAAAATGACTATATATTGTGAGAGTTTTTTATATATTTCCAAGTTGGATGTTCCCTTTAAAAAGAAAGTCCCTTGAACAACACTAAAATCATTGAGGGCTGTCAAAATGTAATTGCCTCAAAAAATTAATTCAGTTGCTCAGTCATGACCGATTCTGAGACACCATGAACTGCATCACACCAGGCTTCCCTGTCCATCACCAACTACCAGAGCTTACTCGGACTCATGTCCATTGAGTCAGTAATGCCATCGAACCATCTCATTCTCTGTTGCCCCTTTTTCCTCCCAAATGCAATATTTCCCAGCATCAGGATCTTTTAAAATGAGTGAGTTCTTCATATCAGGTGGCCAAAGTATTGGAGCTTCAGCTTCAGCATCAGTCCTTTCAGTGAATATTCAGAACTGATTTCCTCTAGGATGGACTGGTTGGATCTCCTTGCAGTCCAAGGGGCTCTCAAGAGTCTTTTCCAACACCACAGTTCAAAAAGCATCGATTCTTCAGTGCTCAGCTTTCCTTATGGTCTAACTCTCACACCAGGGGTTTCCCTGGTGGCTCAGAGGTTAAAGCATCTGCCTGCAATGCGGGAGACCCGGGTTCAATCCCTGGGTTGGGAAGATTCTCTGGAGAAGGAAATGGTAACCCACTCCAGTATTCTTGCCTGGAGAATCCCATGGACTGAGAAGCCTAGTAGGCTACAGTCCACGGGGTAGCAAAGAGTCGGACACGACTGAGAGACTTCACCTTCACCTCACATCCATACATGACTACTGGAAAAACCATAGCTTTAACTAGACAAACCTTTCTTGGCAAAGTAATGTCTCTGCTTTTTAATACATTGTCTAGTTGGTCACAGCGTTTCTTCCAGGAGCAAGTGTCTTTTAATTTTCATGGCTGCAGTCACCAACTGCAGTGACTTTGGAGGCCCCCAAAATAAAAAGTCCAACACTGTTTCCACTGTTTCCCCATCTATTTCCCATTAATTGATGGGACATGAAGCCATGATCTTAGTTTTCTGAATGCTGAGTTTTAAGCCAATTTTTTCACTCTCATCTTTCACTTTAATCAAGAGGCTCTTTAGTTCTTTTCTGCTTCCTGCAACAAGGGTGATGTCATCTACATATCTGAGTTTATTGATATTTCTCCCAGCAATCTTGATTCCAGCTTGTGCTTCAGCCAGCCCAGCATTTCTGCAGATGTATTCTGCACATAAGTTAAATAAGCAGGGTAATATATACAGCCTTGACATATTCCTTTCCCGATTTTGAACCAGTCTGTTGTTCCATGAATGGAATCACTATATTTGTTACTTTTCTTCCAAAAAGTTTCACACTTCTTTTTTTTTTTTTTTTTTTTACCATTTATAATTATTTGTGTCATCAAGCTGGGATAAGATAAAACTATTTTTCTTGGGGTCACTGGTAGATGGAGTCAATGGGCCTTCTTGCACAGGCATCCTATAGGTGTATGCTCTGTGTCGAGAATAATTAAATCCCATCCTCTGGTAATATTAATCCTAATTAACTGATCATTTAAAGCTTCACCCACTTTAACAAGAGCTGATTGAGCCTCACTAGTCAATTCTCCCTTAGAACTGGGATCAGGATCACTTTTTAAGCAATCACACAAGGGCTTTAAATCTGGACCAGTGAGTTTTAAATGTGGGTGTATCCAATTAATATCCCCTAATAATTTCTGGAAATCATTTAAAGTTAGTAAATGATCTCTCTGCAGCTGCAAAGGGGCATGACTCATGGTATGGGTATTTAATACCCTCCCTAAATAACAAAAAAGAGGATTTACTTGTAGCTTATCTGGAGCTATCTTTAAACCCCAGCTTTCCAAGGCCTCAATCAATTCAGATAAAATTTGTTGTGACAAGGTTCTGTCCTTATGAGCTGCCAAAATATCATCCATATAATGTATCAAATATAGATCTTTATACTTTCTTCTAACATTTTGCACAGCTTGGTCTACAATTTTCTGACACAAGGTAGGGCTATTTTTCATTTTCTGAGGCAAAACCTTCCATTGAAACCCTTTATAGGGCTGTTTAAAATTAGCTGAAGGGTGACTAAAGGCAAACCACTTACAGTCTTGGACAGCCAGGGGAATGATAAAGAAGCAATCCTTTAGATCTGTAACTATCACATTATACTGAAAAGGCACAGCCACCAGGGAAGGGAGGCCTGGCTGGAGGGCCCCCATGTCTTCCATAGTTGCATTTATAGCTCTCAAATCTTGTAACAATCTCCATTTCCTGATTTTTTCTTAATAATGAAAATAGGAGTATTCCAGGGGCTATTAGAAGGCTCTATATGGCCAGCTTTCAGTTGTTCCATAACTAAATCCTCAGCTGCCTATAACTTTTCAGCTGTTAAAGGCCATTGCTCCACCCATACCAGATCATCAGATTTCTAGGTAATAGGGTTTGCAGCAAGAGCAACAGCCTCTAGGATAAATTTGAATATCCCAGACCATCTCTATTCCTGTTAGGAACTGCCTCTAATGGAGAAACAGTTTTCTGCTGATCTTTACCAAACCCCTTATCAGGATTATACCTCATTTTCAGCATTCGATTAGTAACCTTTTCATCTGGGCTATATAAAAGCATTTCCACCTGAGATAATATATCTCTCCCCCATAAGGAAAAAGGTAGTGAAGGAAGGTAAAAACAAAAACTGTGCTATTCTTTGACCTTCATTAATTTGCACAGTTTTAGTAGTCAGCAAGACCAAAACTTTAATTTCCCCAGTATAATCAGAATCTACTGCACCAGGCACCACCAAAATTCCTTGAAAAGAAAGCGAGCTACGCCCCAGCACAAGTCCTACAATGCCCTCAGGTAGGGGGCCAGCCACTCCCATCGGAGTCAGAGTAACGGAATGCCAGGAGTTAATATTGTTGCGGTGGTGGAACTGAGGTCCAGTCCTGCACTACCTGAGGAGTTCTGCAATGCGGTTGCCCCTGTTGTTGTCTGGGGCTGGGGGTGCTGCCCCTGCTGCCCGTTACCCTGAAACTGGGAAAAATTACCTCCCTGTACTTGGGAGGTGAGCATAGTCTCATCCTTATGAAATTTAAATCTGCAGTCTTTTGCCCAATGATTCCCTTTCTGGCATCAGGGGCAAAGTCCCTTTGGGGGGTTGGTATTAGTTTGTATTGGCACGGCTTTTTGTCCCTGCTAGGCAGGACACTGCCGGCAAAAATGCACCATTTGGCCACAAGGGAAACATTTTTTATTTGTAGAATCGTTTACATTATGATTAATCTTTCATTCTTTTCTTTTTTTTTTTTAGCCTAGGTGAGGCCCCCCTGAGGGGGTTTTCTTCAAGGAGCAGGCTCTGTATATTGTGCATGTGTCTGCTTTAAAAGCTCCTTTGTTTAAAAAAAAAAAACACCTCTTTATCTTTCTCAGCCTTAGGCAATACTCTGGGAGGCTTTGAAGGCAAAGTGGGGAACTCCTGGGCCCTGGGAGGTGCAAGCAGAGGTGGCGGTAGTTGCCTTAAATCAGAAAGTGGTGGATAAATTTTTAAAGGTTTGCATAGAGGGGGAGGGGGCTCACCAGGGCACCTGGCTGCAGTGTCCTGTAAGCCCTCTCCTTCCTTGGGGAGGTATAGCACAGTCTCCCTTCTTTTCTTTGTCAATGGCAGAAAACATGATCTGCGCAGAAGGTCGAGACCCACCATCCACCGCTATAGCCTCCCAGATAGGCTATCTAACAGCCTCATGACTGTGGTCCAGGACATTTCTAATCATATTCCACAGAGCAAAAGCATCTACAGGAACCTTTTCTGGCCCATGCTAAGTATAAAACAAACGTAGAAATTTAGACAGTCTTCCTGTGCTTACTTTAATGCCTCTATGGGCTAACATATGAAGTAATATTTCAATAAACATTTGTCTATTCTCAGATGCAGAGAAACCCATTCTTCTAGAGAATATCCTTATTGATTCTGTACCCTCCTCACCCTGCCTAAACTGCAGAGGGGTGCCGGCCACCCACAGGTACAATCCTAACCATCCCGCATTACAATCTCAGATTACTTACTCTTCAGTGTCCCCTGTTCTGGGCACCACTTGCTGGAGTCCAACTCCAGCAGCCAGGGATTCAACCTGAAGAGGTGAACAGTGTCAGCGAATGAGGCAGCCTCTCAATTTTCTTTTGGACTGCCTGTTTATTCCAAGTTTAAGATTCTCTTTTATAGTTTTACAAAAGCATTAGGCCAGAGGTTTGACATTTCCAGTTCCTCCTCTCCCAGATTTATTATCTCCATAAATCATTGTTGCTCTTCAAACAGAATTCCTGCTTTAGTGATTCTCTTGGAATCAACCTTATCATCTATTATCCACGTCCTCTGATGTGTCCTATAGTTAACATTGTAACTCATGCTACATTCCTCAGTTTACTACTTATCTTCCTAAATCCTGTTTGCCCCTAACATCCTGAGCTCATTATCTCTTAACAAGGCTTCTAGTTATAAAGTCTCTAAAAATTCCTAACTTCTATAAGCTATAGTAAAATATGCTAACTTTACAACATTCTTTAAATCTTTAACTTCTAACTATTTTAATTATTTCTAAGCCCTAAATTCAGTAAACTCCTTTGCCATAAACATTCTCCTCACAAATAGGCTTCAGATATCAATCCCTCCCATGGCCTCAAGCTACGGCCTATGTGCTCATCCTGGAACACCCTTTTGTAAAAGTCTTTGAACAAATGTCAATGATTAACTTTATGAATTATTTTCTGAGCAATGCTGCAGAAGGCTTTGTGCCTTCTCATGCTCCTCTCAAGAACAATAAGCACCTTAATATTCCTTTTCAGTCAACTCAGCAGAGGAGAGGAAAAGACAAGTCAGAATTACAAGGCCTAACTCCTTCATCCCAGGATCTGTGCCTGTGGAATGAGGAGAGGGGGCCGGGGACCGTGCCTCCATTTTGTCAGTAATGCCTAACACGGCTCCTGACACTTCTCCATCTTTGGCTGCAAATAATATGATCAGTCTTATTTTGGTATTGACCATCTGGTGATGTCCATGTATAGAGTCTCGTGTTGTTGGTAGAGGGTGTTTGCTTTGACCAGTGCATTCTCTTGGCAAAATTCTGTTAGCATTTGACCTGCTTCGTTTTGTACTCCAAAGTCAAATTTGCCTGTTACTCCAGGTATCTCTTGACTTCCTACTTTTGCATTCCAGTCCTCTATAATGAAAAAGACATCTTTTGGGGGTGTTAGTTCTAGATCTTGTAAGTCTTCATAAAACCATTCAACTTCAGCTTCTTCAGCATTACTGGTTGGGGCATAGACTTAGACTACTGTGATATTGAATGGTTTGCCTTGGGAATGAACAGAGATCATTCTGTCATTTTTGAGATTATATCCAAGTACTGCATTTTGGACTCTTGTCGACTATGATGGCTACTCCATTTTTTCTAAATGATTCTTGCCCACAGTAGTAGATATAATGGTCATCTGAGTTAAATTCATTCATTCCAGTCCATTTTTGTTCGCTGATTCCTAAAATATCAGTGTTCACTCTTGCCATCTCCTGTTTGATCACTTCCAATTTGCCTTGATTCATGGACCTAACATTCCAGGTTGCTACACAATAATGTTCTTTACAGCACCAGAATTTATTTCCATCATCAGTCACATCCACAACTAGGTGTTGTTCTTGCTTTGGCTTTTAAAATTAATGGCACATATTTGCTTTATTTTTTTTTAATTTTTAATATAAATTTATTTATTATAATTGGAGGCTAACCATATCATGTTTGACCTGGAAAGTCACTGAAACTGTTATATATATTAGAATATTAAATCAGATGATATAGGTGATGTTCAAATTGAAGAATAAAGAAAGAATTTAAAATAGGAATTTCACCTTAGACTATTTTCATTTCTGTCTGGCACATTTATTGATTTTAGAAATTGCTATTACACACCTCCCAGAGTAATGGAAATAAAAGCAAAAATAACCAAATGGGACTTAATTAAACTTAAAAGCTTTTGCACAACGAAGGAAACTATAAGCAAGGTGAAAATACAGCCTTCAAAATGGGAAAAAGTAATAGCGAATAAAGCAACTGACAAAGAATTAATCTCAAAAATATACAAGCAACTCCTGCAGCTCAATTCCAGAAAAATAAATGACCCAATCAAAAAATGGGTCAAAGATCTAAACAGACATTTTTCCAAAGAACACATCCAAATGGCTAACAAACACATGAAAAGATGCTCAACATCACTCATTATCAGAGAAATGAAAATCAAAACCACAATGAGGTACCATTTCACGCCAGTCAGAATGGCTGCTATCCAAAAGTCTACAAGCAATAAATGCTGGAGAGGGTGTGGAGAAAAGGGAACCCTCTTATACTCTTGGTGGGAATGCAAACTAGTACAGCCACTATCAAGAACAGTGTGGAGATTCCTTGAAAAACTGGAAATAGAACTGCATTACGACCCAGCAATCCCACTGTTGGGCATACACACCGAGGAAACCAGAATTAAAAGAGACATGTGTACCCCAATGTTCATCGCAACACTGTTTATAATAGCCAGGACATGGAAACAACCTAGATGTCCGTCTGCTGTGGATAAGAAAGCTGTGGTACATATCCACAATGGAGTATTACTCAGCCATTAAAAAGAATACATCTGAATCAGTTCTAATGAGGTGGATGAAACTGGAGCCTGTTATACAGAGCGAAGTAAGTCAGAAAGAAAAACACCAATGCAGTATATTAACACATATATATGGAATTTAGAAAGATGGTAACAATGACCCTATATGCGAGTCAGCAAAAGAGACACAGATGTAAATAACAGACTGTTGGACTCTGTGAGAGAAGGCAAGGGTGGGATGATTTGAGAGAATAGCATTGAAACATGTATATTGTCATATATGAAATAGATCGCCAGTCCAGGTTCAATGCATGAGACAAGGTGCTCAGGGCTGATGCACTGGGATGACCCAGAAAGATAAGATGGGGAGGGAAGTAGAAGGGGTTTCGGGGTGGGGAACACATGTACACCCCATGGCTGATTCATGTGAATGTATGGCAAAAACAACCACAGTATTTGTAAAGTAATTAACTTCCAATTAGATGTAAAAGAAAAGAAATCTCTATTTCTACCATATACTGAAAATGGATTAAAAGAAGGAACATGGAATTTAATTAAAGTAATAATTATTGCATTGTGCATTTAATATGTACCTGACACTCTTGCGCTTGACTAACTCACTGATCCTTCTAACAACCCAACAAGGCAGTATTACTAGCACCATTGTGTAGCAGGGATAAATGAGCTCAGGTTAATAAAATAATTCTTCAGTCATGTACTTAGGTATGGAGTTGAGGCCCTAAACTAGACAGTATTAATCCACACTATCTTGTTCTATGTCATGAAGTAATAAGCCTTAAAAATAGATTGAAATGTCTATACATTGTAACTTAAAATATTTTGTTTGAAACTTACATAGAATAAAACCAACTTTCTTTCAATTTAAACGATTTGCCAAAGAATTGAGAAGTAGTTGAAACTGGGATAATATATAGATTTTCTAAAATTAAATTCATTTTACCTTTGTAAGAACTTAAAACCTAGTAATAAAATATTAGAATTATGTCTAATGAAATTAATGGGGAAAAGGTACCCTAATAACAAGCTCAAATAATGCTTATTGTGTGCTATCCATGTTTCTAAATATTGTTGTTCACTGCTGTTGTTCCGTTGCTCAGTAGTGTCTGACTCTGCAATCGCATGGACTGCAGCACTCCAGGCTTCATTATCCTTCACTATCTCTCAGCGTTTGCTCATGTGACCACTGTTTCATTGATGCTATCCAACTATCTTATCCCCTATTGCCCCCTTCTCCATTTGCCTTTATTTTTCCAAGCATTAGGCTGTTTTCCAATGAGTTGGATTTTCACATCAGATGGCCAAAGTATTGCAGCTTCAGCATTAATCCTTCTAATGAATATTCAGGATTTATTTCGTTTAGGATTGCCTGGTTTGATCGATTTGTAGTCCAACATACTCTCAAGAGTCTTCTCCAGCACCACAATTCAAAAGCATCAGTTTTTCAGTGCCCAACCTTCTTTATGGTCCAACTCTCAGATCAATATGTGACTACTGGAAAAACCATAGCTTTGATTATACAGACCTTTGTTGGCTAAGTGATGTCTCTGCTTTTTAATACTCTGTCTAGTTTTGTCATAGTTTTCCTTCCAAGAAGCAAGTATATTTTAATTTTGTGGCTGCACTGATTTTGGAGTTCAAGAAAATAAAGTCTGCCACCATTTCTACCTTTTCCCACCTATTTGAAATGAAAACCAGTGTGTTGTTCTATGTCTGGTTCCCATTATTGCTTCTTGGCCTGCATACAGGTTTCCCAGGAGACAGGTAAGGTAATCTCGTATTTCCATCTCTTTAAGAATATTTCAGTGTGTTGTAATCCATACAGTCAAAGGCTTTAACATAGTCAATGAAGCCAGGCTTCCCTGATGGCTCAGTGGTAAAGAACCTGCCTGCCAATGCAGAAGATACGGGTTCGATCAGGAAGACACCCTGGAAAAGGAAATGGCAACCCACTTTAGTATTCTTGCCTGAGACATCTCATGAACAGTGGAGCTTGGCATGTTGCAGTCCATGGGGTCACAAGAGTCCAACAAGACTCTGCAATCAAATAATGACAGAGACACAGTAAAAAGTTTAACATAGTCAGTGAAGCAGAAGTATGTGCTTTTCTGGAATTCCGTTGCTTTTTCTATGATCCAGCAGATATTGACAACTTGATTTCTGCTTTTCTAAATTCAATTTCTACATCTGGAAGTTCTCAGTTCATATAATGCTGAAGCCTAGTAGGAAGGATTTTGAGCATTAACTTGCTAGCATGTGAAATAAAGGCAACAGTACTGCAGTTTGTACATTCTTTGGTATTGTCCTTCTTTGGGATTGGAAAGAAAACTGACCTTTTCCAGTCTTGGGGCCACTGCCGAATTTTCCAAATTTGCTGACGTATTAATGCAGATCTTTAACAGCATCATCTTTTAGAATTTTAAATAGCCCAGCTGGAATTCCATTACCTCCACTAGCTTTGTTCATAGCAATGCTTCCTAAGGCCGACTTGAATTCACCCTTTAGGATATCTGGCTCTAGGAGAGAAAGCACACCATCCTGGTTATCTGGGTCATTAAGAACTTTTTGGTTCTGTATATTTTTGCCACCTCTTCTTAATCTCTTCTGCTTTTGTTAGGTCCTTGCTGTTTCTGTCCTTCATTATGCTCATCCTTATATGAAATGTTCTCTTGGTATCTAATTTTCTTGACCGAATTTCTAATCTTTCCATTTTATTATTTTCCTCTATTTCTTTGCATTGTTTACTTAAGAAGCCTCTTTTATCCATCCTTGCTATTCTCTAGAACTTCACATTCATTTTTTCCCCTTTGCCTTTCACTTCTTTTCTCAGCCATTTGTAAGGACTTCTAAGACATCCCTTTGCTATCTTGCATTTCTTTTTCTTGGGGATCATTTTGATCACAGTCTTCTGTACAAGGTTGCAACCCTCTGTTCATAGTTCTTCAGGCACTCTGTCTTCCAGATCTATTCCCTTGAATTTATTTTTCACCTCCATTGTAAGGGATTTAATCATAAGGGATTTAATTTAGGTCATGCCTAAATAGCCTAGTGGTTTTCCCTACTTTCCTCAATTTAAACCTGAATTTTGCAATAACGCACTCATGATCTGAGCCACAGTCAGCTCCAGGTCTTGTTTTTTGCTAACTATATAGAGCTTCTCTTAAATATTATGTATTTTAATACAGTTAATTCACAGAATAACCATATGAGAAAATTTATTATTATTTCCACTTTTCAGATGATGAACTAAGGTACAAAAAATAAAATAATATAAAAAACATATCTCAATGTCACCGAACTGATAGCTAGGAAAACCAGAATTCAAACACATAAAGTTTTCATCTGCAGTTTTTGTTTTAAGTCCAAAAAAAGGTTACATTTCAATTTTTTTGGGGGGGGGGCGTTAGGAGGATTTCTATTAGTAGAAATGAGAAAAGCAGAGACAGCAAATGCTGTTTCATATTTTTACCCAAAGAAATGCAGAATATAAGTGAAAGTTTTACATTGCTATGTTTAGTTGTCAAATGTATGCTATACAGATGGAAATAATCTGCAATAAAAAATAATCTGGGGGACTAAATCCTAAACCAGAAATCTGAATAGAAATTTGAAATTCATCTACCATAGGAGTTATTTAAGCAAAGAGAGTAGAAATAACATTATTAATTTAAAAAATTATCACAATTATAATATATTCTATAATAATTCAAAGTAATTGAAGAGAAACTCCAAGGTAAGGGAATGTCAAGGTAAAAACAGAAACTCAAGTAAGGTAGTACATGTTGCGAGAGGGCATCAGAGGGCAGACACACTGAAACCATAATCATAGAAAACTACCCAATCTTATCACACAGACCACAGCCTTGTCTAACTCAGTGAAACTAAGCCATGCCCTATGGGGCCACCCAAGACGGGCAGGTCATGGTGGAGAGGTCTGACAGAATGTGGTCCACTGGAGAAGGGAATGGCAAACCACTTCAGTGTTCTTGCCTTGAGAACCCCATGAACAATATGAAATGGCAAAATGATAGAATACTGAAAGAGGAACTCCCCAGGCTGGTAGGTGCCCAATATGCTACTGGAGATCAGTGGAGAAATAACTCCAGAAATAATGAAGAGATGAAGTCAAAGCAAAAACAATGCCCAGTTGTGGATGTGACTGGTGATAGTAGCAAGGACCGATGCTGTAAAGAGCAATATTGCATAGGAACCTGGAATGTTAGGTCCATGAATCAAGGCAAATTGGAAGTGGTCAAACAGGAGATGGCAAGGGTGAATGTCAACATTCTAGGAATCAGCAAACTAAAATGGACTGGGTTGGATGAATTTGACTCAGATGACCATTACATCTACTACTGTGGGCAGGAATCCCTTCCAAGAAACGGATTAGCCATCATGGTTAACAAAAGAGTCCGAAATGTAAGTACTCGGATGCAATCTCAAAAATGACAGAATGATCTCTGTTCATTTCCAAGACAAACCATTCAATATCATGGTAATCCAAGCCTATGCCCCAACCAGAAATGCTGAAGAAGCTGAAGTTGAACGGTTCTATGAAGACCTACAAGACCTTCTAGACTAATACCCAAAAAGTATGTCCTTTTCATTATAGGGTACTGGAATGCAAAAGTAGGAAGTCAAGAAACACCTGGAGTAACAGGCAAATTTGGCCTTGGAGTACAGAATGAAGCAGGGCAAAGGCTAATTTTTTAGTTTTGCCAAGAGAACGCACTGGTTATAGCAAACACTCTCTTCCAACAACACAAGAGAAGACTCAACACATGGACATCACCAAATGGACAACACTGAAATCAGATTGATTATATTCTTCCAACCAAATATGGAGAAAGCTCTATATAGTCAGCAATAACAAGACCGGGAGCTGACCATGGCTCAGATCATGAAGTACTTATTGCCAAATTCAGACTCAAATTGAAGAAAGTAGGAAAAACCACTAGACCATGCAGGCATGACCTAAGTCAAATCCCTTATAATTATACAGTGGAAGTGAGAAAGAGACTTAAGGGACTAGATCTGATGACAGAGTGCCTGATGAACTATGGACGGAGTTTCCTGACATTGTACAGGAGACAGGGATCAAGACCATCCCAATGGAAAAGAAATGCAAAAAAGCATAATGGCTGTCTGAGGAGGCCTTACAAATATCTGTGAAAAGAAGAGAAGCGAAAAGCCAAGGAGAAAAGGAAAAATATAAGCATCTGAATGCAGACTTCCAAAGAATAGCAAAGAGAGATAAGAAAGCATTCCTCAGTGATTAATGCAAATAAATGAAGGAAAACAACAGAATGAGAAAGACTGGAGATATCTTCAAGAAAATTAGAGATACCAAGGGAACATTTCATGCAAAGATGGGCTCGATAAAGGACAGAAATGGTAGGGACCTAACAGAAGCAGAAGATATTAAGAAGAGATGGCAAGAATACACAGAAGAACTATACAAAAAGGATCTTCACAGCCCGGATAATCATGATGGTGTGATCACTCATCTAGAGCCAGACATCCTGGAATGTGAAGTCAAGTGGGCCTTAGAAAGCATCACTATGAACAAAGCTAGTGGAGGTGATGGAATTCCAGTTGAGCTATTTCAAATCCTGAAAGATGATGCTGTGAAAGTTCTGCACTCAATATGCCAGTAAATTTGGAAAACTCAGCAGTGGTCACAGGACTGGAAAAGGTCAGTTTTCATTCCAATCCCAAAGAAAAGCAATGCTAAAGAATGCTCAAACTACCACAAAATTGCACTCATCTCACACGCTAGTAAAATAATGCTCAAAATTGTCCAAGCCAGGCTTCAGCAATATGTGAATCGTGAACATCCAGACGTTCAAGCTGGTTTTAGAAAAGGCAGAGGAACCAGAAATCAAATTGCCAACATCTGCTGGCTCATCAAAAAAGCAAGAGAGCTCCAGAAAAACATCTATTTCTCTTTATTCACTATGCCAAAACCTTTGACTGTGTGGATCACAATAAACTGGAAAGTTCTTCAAGATTTGGGAATACCAGACCACCTGACTTGCCTCTTGAGAAATCCATATGCAGGTCAGGAAGCAACAGTTAGAAATGGACATGGAATAACAGACTGGTCCCAAATAGGAAAAGGAGTGCATCAAGGCTGTATATTGTCACCCTGCTTATTTAACTTATATGTAACTTATTTTTAACTACATATAAGTTAAATGCTGGGCTGGAAGAAGCACAAGCTGGAATCCAGATTGCTGGGAGAAATATCAATAACCTCAGATATGCAGATATGCAGATGACACCACCCTTATGGCAGAAAGTGAAGAGGAACTAAAAAGCCTCTTGATGAAAGTGCAAGAGGAGAGTGAAAAAGCTGGCTTAAAGCTCAACATTCAGAAAACGAAGATCATGGCATCTGGTCCCATCACTTAGGAAATCGATGGGGAAACAGGTTTTTTATTTTTGTTTTTTTCTTTGGGGAGGGTGGTCCAAAATTACTGTAGATGGTGATTGAGCAATGAAATTAAAAGACGCTTACTCCTTGGAAGGAAATTTATGACCTACCTAGACAGCATATTAAAAAGCAGAACATTACTTTGCTAACAAAGGTCCATCTAGTCAAGGCTATGGTTTTTCCAATGGTCACATATGGATGTGAGAGTTGGACTGTGAAGAAAGCTGAGCACCAAAGAATCGATGTTTTTGAACTGTGTGTTAGAGAAGACTCTTGAGAGTCCCTTGTACTTCAAGGAGATCCAACGAGTCCATCCTAAAGGAGATAAGTCCTGGGTGTTCATTGGAAGGACTGATGCTGAAGCTGAAACTCCAATACTTCAGCCACCTCATGTGAAGAGTTGACTCTTTGGAAAAGATCTTGATGTTTGGAGGGATTGGGGGCAGGACAAGAAGGGACTACAGAGGATGAGATGGCTGGATGGCATCACCGACTCGATGGACATGAGTTTGAGTAAACTCCAGGAGTTGGTGATCGACAGGGATGCCTGGCTTGCTGTGGTTCATGGAGTCACAAAGAGTATAACATGAGTGAACGACTAAACTGAACTGAACTGAACTGTTAATAATTCATCTGTATATTTAGGTTATAATTTATACCAAGAGTTCTTCTCATGTGCAAATGAAAGTGTTTGTCACTCAGTCGTGTGTGAGTTGTATCCCCATAGACTGGAGCCCTCCAGGCTCCTCTGTCTATGAGTTTCTCCAGAGAATACTGGAGTGGGTTGCCATTCCCTTCTCCAAGGGATCTTCCTGACCTATGTCTCGAATCCTGGTCTCGCAACTTGCAGGCAGATTCTTTCCCATCTGAGCCACCAGGGAAGCTAATATGTATATTTTTTTTAAACTTAAAATATGTAGGTTTAAATACATTATTTTATTTAAACTTGTATATTGTTTAATTTTATGCCAGAGATATCCTATATATAACAGAGAAGAATTTCAAGACAACTCAGGAGGAATAGTCAGTTAAGTAGTAAGGGCTGTGTAGATGAGAACTGATCCAAATATAAACCAAATTTCAAGAGTTTCAGGGGTAGGTGAATGATGAGCCAGTGAAACTGACAAGATATTCTGTATTTTCAAAAGATTTTCAGAGAAAGAAAGGAGAGTTTAAAGAGTTGGTTAGAACTAAAGAAAACAAAATAACTGTTAGGATAGGACAAAATAGAACACATTTAGATATGGGGAAGAGAACTGATGGAGAAAAATAAAGCACAGAATTGGGGATGTGGTGGTGAATAGATTTTATTCCTTGTGACTTGAGTGAATAAAATCAAAACCCCTCATTTTTTTTTTTTTTTTCATTACAGATCAAGGAAACTCTAGTCAGTAAGAGAAGTTTTAGTAGAAATTATGGGATAAGAAGCTGAAACACTTGAACTGGACGGCCTCAGAAGCATAGCCACTAAATTAATACATTGAGAATAAAAAATGGGAGTATAGTATTCTTACTCCAACAAAAGAAAATGGCATCGACATAAAGGAAGTATATTAAGGGATCAGGAAGTGAAATATTTTCAATTAAGTTTATGGCATCTATTGCTCAGCATTCTGTTTCATGTACTTTTACTGAGAATATGGTTCTTAATCACTTCAACCTTTTAAAACTGAAGAATAAGACTCATATTTCACTATCATAATACAATTATTTGACATTCATTTCACTGTTGTGTCAAGTAGACAGACAATGGTAAAACCTAAATCTGAATGTATTCCCAAATGGGTCAATAAAGGATTTCTGTCACCATAAATGTTAATGGAAATAATATTTTAATGATAATTACCACAATCTACACTGGAGCCCAGAGAAGGCAGTAAAGTCAATCACTAAATTATTTATTATCAATTAGTATTTCAGTGTCCATAGGAATCTTATGGTTATTTCATCAAATACTGAGAGTTGTGTGTGCAACAAACTAACTTTTAAATTTTTTTTTTTAATTTCTCTATTTTAATTATGGTCATTTTAATCTTCAATTCATGAAGCTATTTTTTTTTTTTTTTTACCTGCTTGAATGTCCAAAAGATGCTACACAGCTCTTGAAGGAAAACAAAATAACAAAATCATTTGAAAAAAACTGCAACTGAGCGCTGTCCTTTTAACATTAAATGTCTTTATGCATTGTGGATTCCATGAAAAGTGCCATAAAATTGTAAACCCATGATTTTTAAAGTTTCTATATAATCTAGACTTACCATAAAGTTTTTATCAGAACACATGTTTCTAGAATCTCCTAAAAAGTTCCAGAAACATCTAGATACAAGTCATGCACAAGAATGAAAGAAATAAGATGCAAGGAAACATCAATTAAATTGTTTGTGTTAGAATCATAGATGCATTGTCCTTGTGCAATAACAATTATTTTGGGTTTTGCTGCATTATATAATTATTCTATATGATGAACAGTTATCTGCAGCATGGATGATAATTCTTTATCAAAATTTTACATGAGTATTTTCTGAAAAACTAAGGTAACAAATAAGAATAACTCTTTAAAATCAAAATAAAAAGTAATTCTTTAAATATAATATGGGCCTCAAGGTCAGAGTTCACAGTGGTCAGCTATGATACAACATGCAGTTTTAGACAATATCTTAAGCCTGCTATAACAAATTGCCACAAACTCTATGGCTTAATGCAATACAAATTTAGTATTATACAGTTCTGGAGACTAGAAGTTTAAAATCAGTTTCACTGGACTGAAACTAAGATGTCTGGCTGGCCAAGCTCCCTTTGGAGGAACAAAGGGAGAATTTGTTTCCTCTCCTTTTCCAGCTTTTATGTTGTATGTTGTATATCTTGACTCATGGACTCTTCTTCCATCATCAAAGTCAATGTCTTTCTCTCTGAATCCTAGTAGCTCAACTGGTAAAGAACCCACTTGCAATGCAGGTGACACTGGTTCGATTCCTGGGTCAGGAAGATCCACTGGAGGAGGGAAAGACTACCCACTCCAGTACTCTTGGGCTTCACTGATGGCTCAGCTGGTAAAGAATCCTCCTGCAATGTGGGACACCTGGATTTTATCCCTGGGTTGGGAAGATCTCCTGGAGAAGGCAAAGGTTACCCACTTCAGTATTCTAGCCTGGAGAATTCCATGGACTGTATAGTCCATAGGGTCACCAAGAGCCAGACACAACTGAGTGACTTTCACTTTCACTGCTTCTCTCAACTATCTTCACACAGATTTCTTCTCCAGTAGCCTGGGTCAATTAACTCTTACATACGGAAACCTGTAATGGCATTTAGAGTCCACCTGAAAAATTCAAATTAATCATCCTAGCTCAATAACATTAACATAATAATATATGCAAATTCTTTCTTTTTTGCCACACTTGATAACTTTCACAGTTTCTGTGGATAAAGATATGGATATCTTTGGGGGATCCATTATTTAACCTACTACAGCATGCAAAGCATACAATAATCTATAACATGTTATCTAATGTGTTTTCCCTTTATCTAAGACTGTCAGGAAAACCCTTAATAATTGAGAGCTTGCATACTGAAAGAAGCGTATGGTGTCAGAAATCATGTTTCTACAAATCCTTGGAAAACAGAGGCTGAGCTTCAGCTCCAAGAGCTGTTACTTTCTTTTCCCACAAATCTCCAAGAAGTGATGACTGTGAAGACATATTTCAGCAATATCACTTTTCTGTCAAAAACACTACCTAGCAAGTATTTGCCCATGGATGAAAGAGTAGAAATATAGCAATGAAAGCAGAATGTCATGAAATTGAATAAAAATAAAGAACTAGTTGTAGCCAAAATGCAGTGAGAATAATATCTCTGTACCAATTGTCTAATATTGCTTATATTTTTGTATAGATATATAATATATATGCATATCTGTTAATTATATATATATATATGCAACTATACACATAAGCTAGATATAGATATACATATGAATAGATGGTTGATCGTATTATAATTATGTATTACATGACGGTCTGGTTCTCCTCTACAATTGGTAGAGACAACAATGGCAGAAATGCAAATGTAGTTTAAAATATTTTGTTAAAATCACAGATTAGTAACAGCAGGTGATATACACTTGCTTTAATTTCAAGTGGGAAAGAATGATTGTGCCTTGGAAAGCAGAGTTCTGGACAAATTTTAACATGGCTTATTGTGGCATGACAAGTGTGTAAATTCAGATCTTCACAAGTTCCTATTGAGACATGAAGTTCAGTGTCTATGTGCCACTAATTTGAATATTATTTGTGGTCATCTTTGTTAGTTAACTCTTCATATATTTATATAATATCTCTTCAAATAGAATTTCTACCCCATATGGGATAGGTCATAGTTCAGGCATAAGATATAAGCATACATAACAATATATATTCTTAGAAAAATCTTGTTTCCTTTCTGATAATGGAAAACCCAGGAGTTCAAAGTTAGTTGTGAAGTCACTCAAGCAAAACTTTTTCATTTATTATAACACCTATGAGATCACCTCACACATAGCATGTAATCAGTAAAAGAATATCAAGTAGAACTCATTAATGTAATTTGTAAAATAAAATAATCTATACTCAGCTAAATAATTTATTTTCAAAAGGAGCAAAAAATTAGTGTGTTCAACATCAGGAAATTCTTAGCCAAATGGATGTTGTCATGTTTTTCTGTGGAAAAATAGTAAGAGAATTTGAAGAATATGCTCTTCTTATTTTTCATCTGTTGTTTAGATCCGTGACTTGAATGCATAGATATTTCTCCGATGATTTACCAGGGTTTAAGATAGCTTCTCATAATGAAGAAAGTAAAGAAGATTTTATATAAGCATCTGTATCTGGACACATTACCAACCAAAGTAAAAGTCGCATTTGTAAGTCTAGTTTTTGGATAGGTATAGCTTTGAAAGTAAGTTCAGGACACTGGGAAATAAGCATTTGTTACCTTTTCAACAATTGAAATGGATAAGGAGTGAGTTAAACCCATCTCCTGTTGTTTTCCGCCCCCACCCCTTCTCTTTTGCTGGTTGGAATATGTACATGGTTATTATAACTGGAGATACCATCATGGAGCAAAATAAACCCTTGTGAATAGAGTGTCTCATAGGTTGAGTCACTGAAGCAAACACTGAAATGGAGATTGGCATGAAAGATATTTATTTTTAGTGTCTTTTGGCTCATCCACAGTAGAAGTTAGGAAAAGAAAAGAGGATTAGGCAGAAGGGGAAGCTGAACTGAGATGTAGGTACCACAGGGGACCACCAGAAATTTTATAAGATATTTGGAGCTAAGCTTGCCCTTCACAATAGTCCCATGGCATTTCTAGCATTGATCAATCACTGTTGACAACTGTGCGCTCAAATCTCACAAAGAACTTGGTAAACAGTCCTTCAGTGGTGGAACTAAAGGTGCATTGCATGGATCAACACAATGGCCATGTCCAAAGGTAATAAAAGAGAGACATATTATGAGTCCTGGAACCCTAACAGAACTTTACAGTCTTGGAATGCCAATCTCTGGACTTTGACCTCAGAGAAAAAAATTCAAACACATTCACTGTAACATCTCTTCCACTAGCATGGTTTTATTACCGTTATTATGATTTTGTGTCCCCAAATTTACCTCTAATCTAGATTAAGTGTCATCATTATACAGTATAGTAAGTACTTGGTATTTATTTCAAACAATGAGTACATCTTTACTTCAACATGATCAAACTAAAACAAACATCATCTCTCCCCCAAACAAATTTTATTTTTGTACTAACAGTCTGAGCATATGATACAAATATCCATGTAGATGTTCTTATTTCATACTCAAAATTCTTAGCTCAGGGAGCATTTTATGAACTGACCTTTTTATATCATCTCATGACATCCCCATCATCCATTCAAAATTCCCTTTTGTTCTGCAAAGGGGCTGTGTGCATGCTAAGTCGCTTCACTCATGTCCAACTCTTTAAAAACCCTATGGATCATAGCTGCCAGGTTCCTCTGTCCATGGGATTCCCCAGACAAGAATACTTGAGTGGGTTGCCATGTCCTCTTCCAGTGGATCTTCCCAACCAAGAGATCAAACCCACATCTCCTTGCATTGGCTGATGGATTCTTTACCACTAGCACCACCTGGGAAGCCATTCCCTTATCCAGGGAATTCTCCTGATCCAGGGATCAAACCTGGGTCTCCTGTACTTCAGGTAGATTCTTTGTCATCTGAGGTACCAGGGAAGTCACAAAGGGGCTATTTTCTCTTAATCCTGTAATCCTTTGCCCATTTTCTCTTTCAATATTCTTATACTCATCTTGCCTTGAATTAACTTTTGGTAATTCAATTGCTCTTGTAACCATTTATCTCCAAACAAAGCATAATAATCTCATATATTATTGTGTCTCCAGCACCTACAAAGTGCCTGGTTCACAGTAGGTGTGAAATCATACTGAGTAGATGGGTGAATGTATGCTTGAATGAAAGAAACCTTTGGTTCCATTTACCCAAGTTTTGCCTCCTTTCCACAGAAGCATGCCACTGTCAAGTCTTCACAGATTCTAAAAGTCATGAAATATAAACCTGAAAAATATGTTAGGATCAAATAACAAAGACAAATATAAGAAAAAGTAAATTAGATTTAATTTGCTTAACAGTATGGAGCCACTGACAATTTTTAAGTCTTCAGGCAAAACCATGAGTTTTTAAATTCCCGGCTTTAGTCAATTAAAGATAACCAGAATGATCATTTCATTAACTGGAATTCTTATGAGAAGTATATGATCAGTGTTAAGCTGTGAATCACTTAACAGAAGGAACTCTGGAATCAAGAAGGTAGAATATTGACTGTGTGCATTAACTCTTCAGATAACATTAAATAGCAAAGGAGGGGAAGGCAATGGCTTAAAACTCAGAGGACATGATAATGATTTAAAGTGACCTCCAGAAATGTGAAGACACAGAACAAAATGCATTGAAGATGAGAGAAGGGAAATAAAACTGGAGAGGAAAATAATTTTTAAAAATGCAAAAATATAAGGTGTGCAAGTGTGGCAGATACATAACTAACTGTCATAGTAGATAAGAAACTAGCTATGATCAGCGAAGCAGCTCTGGAGAAAGCAAATACAGTAGTGAATTCTAAGTAGAAACAGTGCACCCGGAGATGATGCAGGTTCTCAAATTATGCTGTGTGTTTAGTCTGTCTTTTTTTTTTTTTTAACACTCTGCAATCAAGGAGCTTTGTGGAAAATGTAGGGCAGATTTGCAGAAAGGAAATATAATCTGTTAAATGGTTAATGAATAAGTTCAATAAAGGAAGAGTAAATAAGAAGTGACTGTAATGAAGGGTGACTAGGAGCTATATTCTGCAAAGGGTGATGTACAGGGTATTTTCACAGAGCTTTACAGTTTGGAAGGTATTGAGAGCTCAAAGTAATGTGACAGACTACATATGATTTCCTAATACTTGAAAAAATACCAACAGAAGTTGCTATAAAGACAAAGATAAAAATTGATTACAACTTGAATCAATTTAAGTAATGATTTAAGTAAAATTCTACTGAACAGGAAATGATGCATAAATATCTTTTTAAGTTACCCTTATCCATTTTAAACATTTTACTACTATCAATCTTAATATTTTGAGGGAAAAAAAACTGATTAAAAATATATTCTCAGTGTATAAGTTTATACTTAGAGAAAATGATGGTAGAGAGGTTAACACTGAAGCAAACTTGACAAAGTGAAATGACTGCCAGCCTTGCAAGTGATCTTGAAAACTGCAGTGATGAGTGTTACCAGTGATTCATGGTTTCTCTGCTGGGAGCCATGCTGATCACATTTTGTGCTTAGTCACATTGAAACCTTCTGATGATTCTATGGATAGACACGGTCATCAATCTAAATTTTAAAAGTGGAAATAGGCTTAATAAGATTAAACACACTCATATGCTGGAAATATGTACACTGTTTCATGTTTCTTGGACACTGGACTACATGTTCCTAACCATAAATAATACCGGAGTATCAGTCTCAAGAGAACAGGACAGTCAGGTTGTTTGTTTTTTTCCTGCATCCCCAGGATTAAGAACGTGGCATTATATTTACTTAAGTACTTGTTAGAATAATCTTATAAATGGAAAAATTTATAAAATAAGTTGAGATAACATGAAGATGTTAAACAATGTATTAAAGAGTATAACACAGCCCTTAAATGAATGTGTATTGTGTAAATGGATGGGATATGAACTAAAATGTTGTTGTTGTTGCTATTCAGTCACTCAGTTGTGTTCAGTCTGTTGAGACCCTATGGACTGCAGCATGTCAGACTTTCCGGTCTTTCACCATCTCCCAGAGCTTGCCAAAACTCATGTCCATGGAATTGGTGATACCATCCAACGATCTCATCCTCTGTCGACCCCGTCTCCTCCTGCCTTCAATCTTTCCCAGCATCAGGGTCTTTTTAAATAAGTCAGTTCTTCACATCAGGTGGCCAAAGTATTGGAGTTTCAGCTTCAGCATCAGTCCTTTCAATGTATATTCTGTACTTATCTCCTTTAGAATGGACTGTTTGGATCTCCTTGCAGTCTAAGGGTCTCTCAAGAGTCTTCTCCAACACCACAGTTCAAAAGCATCAATTCTTCAGTGCTCAGCTTTCTCTATAGTCCAACTCTCCAACCCATACATGACTAGTGGAAAAAACATAGCCTTGACTAGATAGACCTTTGTTGGCAAAGTAATGTCTCTGCTTTTTAATATGCTGTCTAGGTTGGCCATAACTTTTCTTCCAAGGAGTATCTTTTGATTTCATGGCTGCAGTCCCATCTGCAGTGATTTTGGAGCCCCCCAAAATAATGTGTGTGGCTGTTTTCACTGTTTCCCCATCTATTTGCCATGAAGTGATAGGACCAGATGCCATGATCTTAGTTTTCTGAATGTTGAGCTTTAAGTCAACTTTTTCACTTTCCTCCTTCACTTTCATTAAGAGGCTTTTAAGTTCTTCTTTGCTTTCTGCCATAAAGGTGGTGTCATCTGCAAATGTGAGGTTACTGATATTTCCCCCGGCAATCTTGATTCCAGCTTTTTCTTCATCCAGGCCAGCATTTTTCATGATGTACTCTGCATATAAGATAAATAAGCAGGGTGACAATATACAGCCTTGGCATACTCCTATTCCAATTTGGAACCAGTCCATTGTTCCATGTCCTGTTCTAACCGTTGCTTCTCAACCTGCATACAGGTTTCTCAGGAGGCAGGTAAGATGGTCTGGTATTCCCATCTCTTGAAGAATTTTCCATTGTTTTTTGTCATCCACACAGTCAAAGGTTTTCAGTTCAATTCAGTTCAGCCACTCAGTGTATCCAACTCTTTGCACACCATGGTGTGCGACACCAGCACTCCAGGCCTCCATGTCCATCACCAACTCTTGGAGTTTGCTCAAACCCCTGTCCATCAAGTCAGTGATGCCATCCAACCATCTCATCCTCCGTCAACCCCTTCTCCTCCTGCCTTCAATCTTTCCCAGCATCAGGTTCTTTGCCAATGAGTCAGTTCTTCTTATGAGGTGGCCAAAATATTGGAGTTCCAGATTCAGCATCAGTCCTTCCAATGTACATTCAAGATTGATTTGCTTTATGTTTGGCTGGTTTGATTTCCTTGCAGTCTAAGGGACTCTCAAGCATCTTCTTCAACAGCTCAGTTCAAAAGCATCAAATCTTCAGTGTTCAGCTTTCTTTACAGTCCAGCTCTCACATCCTTAATCAATAAAGCAGAAGTAGATGTTTTTCTGGAACTCTTCCTTTTTCGATGATCCACCGGATATTGGCAATTTGATCTCTAGTTCCTCTGCCTTTTCTAAATCCAGCTTGAACATCTGGAAGTTCATGCTTCATGTACTCTTGAAGCCTAGCTTAGAGAATTATGAGCATTACTTTGCTAGTGTGTGAAATGAGTGCAATCTTGCAGTAGTTTGAACATTCTTTGATATTGCCTTTCTTTAGGTTGGGATGAAAATTGATCTTTTCCAGTCCTGTGGCCACTGCTGAGTTTTCCAAATTTGCTGGCATATTGAATGAACTGTGCATCTCCAAAATTCATATGTTGTTCCCAAACCCTCAGTGTGATTGTTTTGAAGACAGGCCCTTTAATAGACAGTTTAATTTAAATGAGGTCATAAGGTTGGGGCCTTAATCCAGTAGAACCAGTGCCTTTATAAGAAGCGGAAGAGATAGAATCATAGTCCAGAAATACACAGAGAAAAGGTTACAATTGGACACAGCTAGAAAAGAGTCATTTGAAAGTTAGAAAGCGAGTTTTCACCAGAACCTGGATCTTGTTGATTTTGAACTTTCAAGCCTCTACAACTGTGAGAAATTAATTGCTGTTACTGAAATCACACAGTCAGTGTGATCTTATTATGGCACTCTAAACAGACTAGGATGATAGCTTTAAATTAGAAGGATTCTGCTAAAACCATATAGTTTATAATGTCAGGTTAATAGGCTGAAGCTCCTGTTATAGACCTTGGTACCATAAAGGATAAAGTCAGAGAACAACTGATGAAGATACCAGCTATTTGTAAGAGTATGATAAAGAAATTGGGCACCTTGTTATTCATCTAGTAAGGAACAGCAAAGGAGATTTGTTGATGTTGCCATTATTATTGCTGCTGTTTCTTTGTTTAAGTCTAGGATAGACACAATTCTGAATTGTATTTTGTGTTATTTTGATATATTTGTTTCTATCAATATTAAGCAGGTCAGACTTTTCAATACTTTGTACTATTCACAATAATTGCATATTTTAGGGAAAAAAAACAACATAGAAGTAGGACCATCAAATATCTTTTGGGGTGGGAAAACAAAGAAAACCCCCATATAAAACTGTTTTCAGTGTCTTTTTTTAATATTCTCTATTTTTTTTGTTTCTGATATCACTTCAATCAATGACCTTAGTTGAGGACTAAGCTCTTAGCTTTAAGGGACTAACCTGACATCTACTTTTTCTTTAATTTAATGCTCAAGTAGGAATTTGAGTAACAAAATATTTTAGAAAGATGAATTGGTTTGTGTTCACTTTAAATTATATAATGACCTGAAAACGTGAAAAAACAAATACACCATAATATCACTTCCTTGATTAGCCTTTGAATTGCTCACTTTCAATTGCACAAGACTTAAATGAGAAAACTAAACGAACAAATCACATTGATATTTTTAGAAAAGGCACTAAAATATTGGGAGTGGTTAATTCTCCAGGCATGAATACTGGAGTGGGTTGCCATTTCCTTCTCCAATGCATAAAAAATGTGGTAATGGAGTACACAGAGAAAGATTTCTCCAAAATAATTTTGATATTTAGTTTTATATTCTAAACTGTGGTTTGATCTATGTTCATCATGCATGATTTTTTTTCTGAGGAGAAAAACTTTCTATAGGATGTGATATCTGATCCAATATTTTTAAAAATTTTCTTCAAGATTTCCCACAGAAATAGGGTGAGAAAATACTGTTAAATAATCACATTCTCATCAGGAATAGGCTTTCCTAATTATAACTACAGCTTCCATGGTGTCTCAGTGGTAAAGAACCTGACTAACACATTAGAGATGGGTTTGATCCCAGGGGATGATCCCCTGGAGGAGGAAATGGAACCCCCTCCAGTATTCTTACCTGGAACATCCCCATGGACAGAGGAGCCTGGTGGGCTACAGCATATGGGTCACAAAAAAATAGGCCATGACTTAGTGCCTAAATAACAATAATTATAACTACATCAAAAACACTTGGTTATGATTTTAAAATGTAACTGCTGCACAATATACAATTGTAGTTTTTTTTTTTTTTAATAAAGAACAAATCTGGATAATTTTCACTTCCTGATTTCAAATGTACCAGAAATTTTTTTAGATAATTAACTTATTATTTACTTTTTTTGTTGTTGTTGTGCTGAGTCTATTTTGCTCCCTGCAGGCTTATTCTAGTTATGAGGAGCGGGGCCTACTCTGGAGTTGAACTTCTTTATTTAAATAATTAAAACAATTGAAATGACTTGGCATTCACCAAATTAAATTGATGGATAAAAATTAACAGAATAGTTTATCACACCATGTTTTACTAGTCTACCTTCCAAATATTTAAATGTAATACCAATGTAGCCCAGAACATTAAAAGAAATGATAGTAGCAATATAGGTCAGAACATGTAAAATTCTCATTGCCGAAGCTTCTCTTGTAGCACAGCACAGTCTCTAGGCACGTGGGCTTCAGTAGTTGTGGCATGTGGGCTCAGTAGTTGCAGTGATCAGGTTTAGTTGCTCTGTGATATGTGGAATCTTTCGGATCAGGGATTGAACCCACATTCTTTGCATTGCCAGGCAGTTTCCTATCTGCTGTATCACCAGGGTAGTAAGTCTTAATTATTTAGCAATATGGGAAATAATATTCTCATACTGTTTTCTGCCTTTAAGTAGTAAGCTTCTCTGAATCTAGTTCTTTATCTATATTTTGAAAAGAAAATATACAGAAGTATTGAAGACAAGGGTGGTATGTGAAGTGCCTCTTTTATTCCCACACATAAATATATATAAATATTTTATATATTTATGATATAAAAAATTATATATTTGTGAGATAAATGTATATGTGTATATACGTGTGTGTGAAATAAAATATTCACACACATAAAATATCTTTTAAAGAATATGTTTTATTAATAACATTTTTGACCACAAAACAACATGATATTCAAAATTTCATTCTAGAATAATGAAACATGCATTATTTAATCTTCTATATAACATTCATTATTGTTTCAACTCATTTGGCTTAAAATATCTTTGTGTATTCAAAAGGTGAATAGTGAACATGTAAAAACTGAAAGAAATTAAAGTATATTCATTAAAAAAAAGCAAAAAATAATTAAATACTTATTCTCAAAACATGGAGATTAAAATTTAGCAATTTCATTTTAGAAGGGGTTATACAGAGATTCCATAGTTCATTACAAACATGTTTAGGGACATTTAGAGCCTGAAATATCATTTATATAGACCAACTGAAATATCTCAGTGTAAAATAATTTTAAATAGCAAGCTAAGCAAGGGCTTGCTCTGGGCTAAGCAAGACAATTTTAATTTTTTATTAGCTATGTAGCCTATGTAGATTGGGGGCTATTTTGAAAATGTCATTTTCAAAGTGAAAATCACTTTTACTTATATAAAATTGCAACAGCTAAAATGTTACTTGGAAACTAATCATATTTGTAGTAAATTCTGTTTTTGAAATGTTCATCTGCTAGAACCCCTCTATTTGAATTTCACTGAAGTTTTTGAACTCTTGCATTGGCTTATTTGCATCTCTGAATCTTAATAAGCTTTTAAGGACACATTTTTTTGCTGTTTGAGTAGCACTCTCCATCAACGTTAATGAATATTTTTACAACATAACTTGCAAAGAACCATTCTGTCCATTAAATTAGATGGGACTTTTAGCATCATCTTGAGGAAAAAAAAAAAAAAAAAAAGACACATCAGCTTTTTCCAAGTGCTTTAAAATACCAAATATGCAACTTCTTGGCTACAAAATGAAGTTAGCAGAGCTCATATAAAAATGCTCTTGATAGTCAAATACATGTTTTTCTAAGACTAGTGTCAATGTAGGGGCAAAAGTTAAATAAAAAAGGAAATGTTTAAACATTTGATGAAAAATAAGAAATAACACTTAGTAAATATGTTACAGCCTGAATGTACAGAAAAGCATATTGAGCACATCTGTTTAAAGAATAAAGACAGGTTTAGCATAAAAACAACAACCTTGAGAGAGTACAGGCAAAAATAGTTAAAAATGTGTGTTAAATAAGTAGCTATGGTAAAGTTTTGTACTGCCCTTTCTTTCCAGGAAGTTGAGGAATAGTACGAAGTATTTTAAATATCATTAAATTTGAGAATTTTTCCAGCTGAATTCAGAGGGATTTAGGAAATAGGGTTATATAACCAAAAGAAACAAAATCTGTTAATATTCCTATTGTGTAAGAAAATGCCACTTTTACCTATTTTGTATAAAAAGAAAAATTTTGTTGGCTATTTTTGCTGATATAATACCAATAAAAATACTGTACTTAAAAAAACAACTGAAATTATTCAACATTTATCAAATTAAACTGATGAATAAAATTCATAGAATAAATATTCTATTACCCATGTATTATTACAAGCCTACTTTCCAAGTATTTAAATGTAATAGCAATATAGCCCAGAACATAAAAAATTGAACACATGTAACAGGCAGCTTCTTTCTCTCAATAAATCTAATGGCAAGTGAGTTATGTTTTTGTGAAAGCAACTGAAGTTTCTCTATTTTAGAAGCTTTGGAATAATACATCAGAAAAGTGATGGAAAACAAGTGTCTCCCATACCATAAAATTATGGCAACATAAAATACATTGTGAAGTTATCCTCTGGACATCAATAAAAAATATATATCAAAATGTCTGTATATGTTTTATGTTCCTAATTCTTCCAGAAACACCTTCTACTATAAACCACCCAAATGTGAACAAGTTTCAATTAAGCATGTCTTATATTTTATGTACGTTTCATTATTCAACTGGTGCTCAGATGCAAATTAGCCAGAGTCAATATATTCTTCCCAACTCTGTTGATATTAAAAGTTAGGTCAGATAAAATTCTGAGAACTTAAGTTTTTGTCTATGGTTGGTCTCATTTCAGACTTGACAACTAAATCTCCAGTATTCTCAAAGTGTTTTTGTTCTAAAAACTAAATTGCTTTCTAATTCATCACAGCAGCCTGGTTTTACCAGATACCGTGACAGCATATAATACTGGGTATTAATTTAAGGCCTTACTCCACAAACAAATTTAATTCTTTTACTAAGCCATTTTTAGATTAAGTAAACTATATATTGGCAGCAATAAGGAAAATAGATGATAAAATAAAGATTCATAACCATTCATCTGTGATTATAAAATCCAAAACCTCTGAAAGCTGCAAATATTTTTACAGCTCAGTAGGCAAAAATATTTGATTTTCTTTGTATTCACTTAGTGGGATATCCCTGGTGGCTTAACATTAGAGAATCCTCCTGCCAGTGCAGAAGAGGCAGGAGACATGGGTTCCATCCCTGGGTTGGGAAGATCCCCTGGAACAAACATGGCAACCCACTCCAGCATTCTTGCCTGGAAAATCCAATTGACAGAGGGACTTGGCGGGCTACAGTCCATGGGGTTGCAAAAAGTTGGGAATGACTTAGTGACTAAACAACAACAACAAATAGTTATTCTCTCTCATTTGGTAGAATATTGATATATTTCTGTTAATATAAAATTATACTTGAATATAGACCCTTCTAGGAGTGTTATATATACAGTTTATGTGCATATTGTTCTCAAAATCTCCAAATTTTTAGATTTTAAAACATATCTGGATTTATGATTTTCAAAATGAAGACTATGGATATCTATATGTATTTAAGGATATTGATTGATTTTTATATGTCAAAATAGTTTTGCATCCCAGGAATAATTTCTATTTGGTCATGGTATATGATCCTTTTAATATGATATCAAATTTAGAATGCAAGTATATCATTGAAGATTTTTGCACCTGTACATCAGGAATGCTGGCAGTCTTAATTGTAGTGTCTTTATCTGGTTTTTGTATCACGGTGATGTCACCCTCATAAAATGAGTTTGGAGGTTTCTGTCTTCCTCTACTTATGAAGATTTTAAGAAGGATTGGCATTAATTCTCCTTTGAATGTTAGGTAGAATTCACTAGTAAATTCATATGCTCATGGGCTTTTCTTTTGGGGGGTGCTTTTCACTGCTGACTTAACCTCTTATTTGTTATTAGCCTCTTCAAGTTTTCTATTTCTTCTTGATTCTGATTAAAAAAAAAGAAAAGAAAGATGATACACACACACACACAAAATGCTGAAATATTATACACCTTTACAAAAGAAAAAAAGTCCTACCATTTGTAACAACATGAATAAACCCAGAAGACATTGCCTGTGTGTGCTAAGTTGTGTCCGACTCTTTGCAATCTTTGGGACTGTAGATTCTCCAGGCAGGAATACCAGAGTGGGTTTCCATTTCCTCATCCAAGGAATCTTCGTAACCCAGGGATCAAACCTGAATCTTCTGTGTCTCCTGAATTGCAGGCAGATTATTTACCTGCTGAGCCATCAGGGAAGCCCTGGAAGACATTATGCTAAGTGAAATAAACCAGAACGGACAGAAAGTGGCTCAGACATAAAGAATCTACCTGTAATGTAGAGGGTTCGATCCCTGGGTCAGGAAGATACCCTGGAGAAGGAAATGGCAACCCACTCCAATATTCTTGTCTGGAGAATCCCACAGACAGAGGAGCCTGGCAGGTCATAGTACATGGGGTAGCAAAGAGTCAGACATGACTGAGCAACTTCACTCCACAAAAAGACAAATACTGCATAGTCTCCTTATATGTGGAATCTAAAACAGTCAAATATATAGAAAAAAAGAGTAGAACAGTAGTTTCTAGGCAATGGGGGAGAGGAAGTATTTGTCATGTCATACAAAATTTAAGTTATGCAAATAAATAAGTTCTAGAGATCAACATTGTGAGTACAGTTAACAAAACTGTATTGTATACTTGAAATTTGCTGATAGGGTAGAGTTTACTTTAAAAAAAAAAAACGGAAGATGTGATATTATGTTAACTAGCTTGATTGTGATGATCATTTCACAATGTGTGTGGTTACCAAATCATCATGTTGTACACTTTAAATATACACAACTTTTACTTGTCAATTATACCTCAAAAAGAGAAAAAAAAATATGAGGACTCTCTTCTAGAGTAAATAAATAAAAGAAGCCTAAAATTTTCCTCATAGTCCTGCATTCTGAGCTCTTTGCCCCAAGATCAGAGCTATAAAGCAGCTCTCTGACTTTGGACCTACAACTCCTACTGTCCTCCCAGGAATTCATATCTGCGTGGATGCCATTGTATCCAGTACTTCCTTTTTTGACAGTCTCATTATCTATATTTGAAACCTGGGATGCCACCAGTGCCCTCTTGTCTGTAGTGGTAGAAATGAGCTCTTGTACCATAATTTGTTGGAAGAAAGCATTGCTTTGCACCTATAGACAGAACTCTATAAAATGCAGCACCTGATCTGACCATCCTCTCCTGAGCTTGGGATACTGCAGGAACTTCCAGACCAGCCAACCTTTTTTACTGATTTGCTTTTATGTTCTCTTCTTATTAAAGCAATTTATATAAATCATGCCAATCTTTTGCTTAAAAACTTGCGATAGTTCTCATTTCTACCGCGAGTAAAAAAAAAAAAAATTCTTTCTGATGACCCTAAAGCAATTTCTGTCCTGAGTCACAGATTTCTTCTCAGACTTCCTGCCTTGACTCACTCCCTCATCCTCTCAGTACCACTTACATTGTCCTCTGAAGGGCAGTTTTTCTCAGACAGTTCAAGGATTTTGCTCTGACTACTTCTGCCTGCAGTATTGTTCTCCAAAACGTCCACCTGATGAGCTTTCTCACCTCCTTCAATTCCTTGCTAAAATATCACCTTTTAAATTAAAGCTGTTGACTACACTTTCCAAATTTCAGCAGTCGCCAAGTCATTCTCTGCAATGCAATTCCCCCTTAATCTTTTCGATTTATTTTTCCATAGTACATATATAATCATTTGATATATCATATAATTTATTTCATAGTCACAAAGGCAGTGGAAATTTTTCTGTATTCAAAGCTCATATAATGATTTTTATTATACAACAGGCATCCACTAGATATTTATTTTATGAATGAATGAATGATTAAAATATGATATTGATATTAGTTTAAATCAGCTCTATGTTTGAAAAGTGTTGGATTTTTTTTAAAAATGGATGAAGAATAGAAGATCTAAAGTTTGGTATATTGCTTGGTTTGCTAATTGATTCGCTTTAGACAAGTTATTTAATATGGGCTTCAGTGATATAATCTGTTACCACAATAATAAAGAAGAGAGAATTGGACTACTCAGTTTCTCATTTTCCCTCCTTCCCATTTTTTATCCTCTCATTCTATGAGTGTTCCATAATTTCCCAAATAAAAAAAGTAAGAAAATGTTCCCAGCAATCAATCAGCTTACAAATATTTGCAAACCATGGACTATAGCAGAGACAATAAATATCTTAAATAAATGAATGTGTATATGGATAAAATTATTATCTCAATCATTTTAGATTTCAATTTTTAAGCTCATGATTATGAAAGGTGATTTTGGGACTACTTGAAGATTGGTGATGCACTGCTAACTCTTTGATTGTACAAGCACAGGAAAGGAAGCAGTAATATAGAAGACATTGATGGATCACATTTTGTTACTGACCAGGGTTCTTGGCCTTCCTTAATATAAATTGATAAGAGGCCAGAAAAGAAATTCAAACAAGGCTTTATGGGGGCCAGCACAGGGGAGCAAAAGCAAATAACAAAAGCCTTTGCTTGCTCCCCAAGGTAGGATGAGCTGGTTCCTTACATGTGGAGTGAGGGTAGGGGTGGGTCTAGGGGTCAGACCAGAGAGGTGACTAAGATGGTGTTGTGTTAAAAGACATGTGTAGTACCCTGCTTTTACTCCCAACTCCCTGCTTTGTTCCAGGCTCTTCGGAAGTGGCAGTTGAGTTTTTGGCCTGTTTGTGTCTTACTGTCCATAATTTGCCAAAACTGCACACAATTATTTTTAGTCCTTGATAGATAGTCTCTTTGTGTTTTTCTGCTCAAGGAGACATATGTCCAGATGCAGCAAAGGGTCCCAGGTCCCAGATCCCAAACTGTCTCAATTCTATTAAGTACAGTGAGCAATGATTCTAGTGGGACTGTAGATTGGACACTTATGGAAGTATGTAATTCCTGGAAAACTCTTAGTCTTGTTAGTCTGAAGCTGGAAATAGATAATGACCTTCAAGAAATAAAAGATGACCTAAGCTTTCACAATCTTGTCGTGATGAAAGTAAGATACTAGTCTAAGCAAATGTGTTGCCAAAGCTTACTCTTTGTGCTGTATTTCTAAAAGTATTGCAATTTCTGCCTTTAAAATAGATGATGATGTAGTGGTACATTAATTTTTACTTTCACTACCAAGCTGAAAAATAATTGACTTCCACATGCCAACAATTCATAACACCCTTGGAAAGTAAGGCAAATGTTAATTTAATTGTATTAATAAATACTTAAAAATTAACTGGTCTCATCTAAGTATTATAATCAGAAATATCTTGATTCAGAATTAATGGCTTTGTGCTAATAGTAATATCCCTGCTATAGGTAAAAGCAATCACTAAAGGTAAATTCTTTGAAATGTATTAAATCTATTTACAAGGGTGCCATATGTTACCTTGAGAAAACTCAAAAAGAAAGCTGATTTTTGGTCTCAAAATGGGTAATAAATTATATCTGGTGTGTAGTGATGTGTGCATGCTCAGTCACGTCTGACTCTTTGTGACCTCATGGACTGTAGTCCACCAGACTCCTCTGTCCATGGAATCTTTCAGGTAAGAATACTGGAGTGGGTTGCCATTTCCTCCTCAAAGGGATCTTCCTAACCTAGGGATCCAACCCACTTCTGCATCTCCTGCATTGGCAGGTGGATTCTTTATCACTGAGCCACCTGGGAAGCTCAAATTATATCTGAGTATTGTCCAAATGCTCAGGGTAAACCAGGAAAGACCATAATCTACAGCACACAAGGTAGACAGAATCAGATTAAGATAGTCTTGTGAACTTTGCCAAGCTGGGATGAAGAGGGGAATATTCAAGGTAGTTTGAGGCAATACAAATTCAGAAGTTTGAAACAAAGTTTGAGGAAAGCCAAGACCATAATTTATGATTCAAAGTGCGTATTATATCAGTGGGATAGAAAGTAGTAGCGGATAGAACAAAGAATAAAGCCAAAATATCTCGATTTTAGAGATTCAGAAAGAGCAGCAAGGCAAATAACACAGAAATAGACATGAGCCTCCTGAGGACAAGTTATAGGTGAAGTAGGCAGCCCTTTAATTATTCTTTCATCTGCTGTCATACTCAGCAGCACACTCGCCTTCCACCACACAATGGTACTGAAATCATATGAATAAAACATCTATCTGCTTTAAAATGATAACACTGGAAGTGAAATGCATGCAAAGTCAGGAAATCTGTATTCTAGATTTCAGTATGTCTCATATCAAAATATATCATTAAACAAATAACAGGAATTCAATCTCTTTTCTAAACTATGAATAAATGAAAAATGGATTCTAAATTTCAAAGCTCTTGTAAGCATAAACAGCATTTTTATGCACAAATAATAATGAATCTAGCTCTTATGTGTACCAAAACACAATAGACACAAATAGGAATTTTTGAATATTTTCTCTTAAAGTAAGTGGTCAGTGAATGATAATTAACTTGCTATATTATTTTCCCATCCTTCTGTACTTCCCAGCATCTCTGCTAAAAACCTCTTCCATCCTGTTGGCCTTGTCAAATTCTTAAAACAGATTGTTTATCCCTTCCACATCTAGAACAGTGCCAGACACCTGGTAAAAGCTCAATAAATATGTATAGAACTAAACTAAACTTTGACTACACTCCAAATGTCCAACAATATCAAAGTCAAAACTGCTTCTGCAAAATATCCAGGCACTCCTTTTATAATTTAAAAATAGAAATCCTTTAACAAGTCTTCTCAATTTTCCTGAGAAACTTGTATATGGGTCAAGAAGAAACAGTTAGAACCAGATATGGAACAACAGATTGGTTCAAAATTGGAAAAGGAATATGACAAGTCTGTATATCATCACCCTGTTTATTTAACTTATATGCAGAGTACACCATGCAAAATGATGGGCTGGATGAATCCCAAGCTGGAATCAAGATTGGGGGAGAAATATCAACAACCTCAAATATGCAGATGATACCACTCTAATGGCAGAAAGTCAAGAGGATCTAAAGAGCCTCTTAATGAGGATAAAAAAGGAGAGTGAAAAAGCTGGCCTGAAGCTCAACATTCAAAAAACTAAAATCATGGCATCTGGATCCATCACTTCATAGCAAATAGAAAGGGAAAAAATGGAAGCAGTGACAGATTCTATCCCTTAGGACTCAAAAATCACTGTGAATGGTGATTGCAGCCAGGAAATTAAAAGACACTTGCCCCTTGGAAGGAAAGCTATGACAAACCAGTGTGCATGCTAAGTTGCTTCAGTCATGTCCAACTGTTTGCAACCTTATGGATAGTAGCCTACCAGGCTCCTTTGTCCATGGGGATTCTCCAGGGTTGAATAGAATACTGGAGTGGGTTGCCATGCCCTTCTCCAGGGGATCTTGCTCACATAGGTACTGTACCCATGACTCTTGTGGCTCCTGCATTCTAGGCAGATTCTTAAATGCTGAGCTACCAAGGAAGCTCCTAGATAGCATATTAAAAAGCAGAGACATCACTTTGCTGACAAAGGTCCATATAGTCAAAGTTATGGATTTTTCAGTAGTCATGTATGGAAGTGAGTGTTGGTCTATAAAGCAGGCTGAACATTGAATAATTGATGCTTTTGAACTGTGGTATTGGAGAAGCCTCTTGAGAGTCCCTTGGACTGTGAGGATATTAAACAATCAATTTTAAAGGAAATCAACCCTGAATATTCTTTGGAATGACTGATCCTGAATAGTTTGGCTACATGATGGGAAGAGGAGTCCATTCATTGGAAAAGATCTTGATGCTGGGAAAGGCTAAAGGTGAAAGGAGAAGTGGGCCACAGAAGATGAAATTGTTAGATAGCATCACAAACTCAATGGATGTAAAATTGAGCAAACCCTGGGATATAGTGGAGGACAGAGCAACCTGGTGTGCTGGAGGTGTCACAAAGAGTCAGACACTTCTGAGCTACTGAACAACAACAAGTCTACATGAATATTTTTAACTGTGTTTCTTAATTTGGGTTCCCAAGAATAAAGCTTGAAATAATGACCAGTGCAAGTAGGTATTGGGATAACACTAGAGCAGTTATGGAAGGCAAGCAGATTGAGACAGGAAAGGAGGAAAATGACAGCAAAGGATGAGCAATTTATTGTTATTGCTGTAAGCACCTGTTATTAGAACCCCCTAGAGACCCTCTGTTAACATTCCCTGGTGGCTCAGACCATAAAGAATCTGACTATAATGCAGGAGACCTGGATTCAATTCCTGGGTTAAGAATCCCCTGGTGAAGGAAATGGCTACCCACTTCAGTATTCTTGCCTGAAGACTTCCGTGGACAGAGGAGCCTGGAGGGCTATAGTCCATGGGGTCACAACTGAGTGGCTAACACTTTCACTTTCACACTTTCAGAGACCCTCTGAAGAACTGTGTAAAACAGACTTTAGAATTGTCCTGCAAACTACAGGAGTCTGGAATATTTACTCACTGACTCATCCATAGTGACATAGTCATTCCCGACAGTCAATATTCTTGGGCTTCTGTGAGGTGTATTCAGGGAAGTGAGTGGTCCAGTTCAACTATAGAAAAAGGCACCAGAGAAAGATCACACAGCACTTTTCAGATGGAGCAGTCAGGGTATAAGACATTTCCACCAGGACTGTGATGGAAACAGAGGTGTGCAGAGGGGCATAAAAACCATGTTTTACAGTAGGATAGTTCATAATATATTTTTAAAACATCCTATACCATGTTAAAGAAAACATAATTTTAGAAAATTAAATGCTCAATAATATATTATAAAAGGGAAATAAACCATTTCTATAAATGATAGACTTTTAAGAGTGCTTCCTATGTTCTTTTACATAAAGTGTGTTCCGTAAGATATGCAAAAAAATAAGATATGCAATACATTTGTCATTAATTTATTCATTCATTCAATTTATGTGTATTGAGAGATGATTATAATTAGGCAAAATTCCCGGAAAAAAAGAAAATGTTAGAAACAAGATAGATAAGAAACTATCTTCCTTAGCTAAGCTTTTATTTGATGAGAAAGGGAATCCCAGGTCTTACATTGTGTAAGAGCTATGAAAAGTTAGGTTCTGACCATTAGTATAATCTAGCAAACATTCACAGATTAACAAGGCTATGTGAAATCTTATTTTCCTAAATAAAATTTAGTATATCTCATGTTACATTCTGTGTTTTCACCTATAAATAAAGCACAGTGTGTGACCAGGTCATTAAATTATATTTGATAGGTGGCAGTTCCGTTTTATTTTTAGCTCTCCTGTATAGAGCATGAAATTAAATACTTATATATAAAACATCTTATGCCATTAGTTTGAAGGCAATTGGATGAGTTAAGTTTAAAGGGAATTGAATGAGCTCCTTGAGTTACGTTTGAATATTACTTGTTCTGGAAATAATGGCATCACCAACTGACTGACTCTTGTTTAACAGACAGCTATGATAAGGGAATTTATATATTTAGAAATTTGAAAGAGGTTAGATGAAATGAGAGTAGGAAAAACTTCAAGATAATAATGAGATTTGAAAAATGATCTGTAAAGTGGAACTCCTTACTTAGACTGACATGTTATATATCAGTCTCCATATATAAAGCCAAGTATGTCCAGGAATAATTTTATGTGTAAGGAACTTGGTGTGGGAATTAGACAACATGGAATCTGGGATGTAATGTGTCTCTGTCTCTCCAGGTATGGTGATTATAAGTCATTTGCTATGTTTCAGCTGCTTCATTAAGCTAACAAAATTTATCTACTCAAAACAATCTTGAAATTTCACAGTTCAAATTTTCTTCACAAATTCTCCATCTTCATCAATAATTCTTGAAGAAAAAAAAACTGATAAAATCATAGTTTACATTGGTAGAATTTGGTTGACTTATATGTATGCTAGAAAATCAATTTGAGAAACAAATATATATATATATATATATATATATATATATTGCTAAAAATGTCACTTTATCCTTTTCCTACTTATTTGCACAATACATACAGGTCAAAATTTACAAAGTGGGGAAATTAAAAATCCTCCTAAAATTAAAAATTAAAAATCCAGATGAAATTAAATTAAAAATAAGAAAATGAAATTAAAAATCCCAAACTGCTCAATTGACATGACATCTGCTAAATATACATCGTTTCAGGATGAGCGACCATATATCATAACTTAGAAGAGTTGGCAAAGAAGAAAATGATAAAGCACAATTTTAAAATATTTCTAATGTCTTTTCATTATGGCTGTGAAGGGAGAAAAATCAAAACATGTTTTGAAAAATATAAAGAACACTTTTGTATATTCTGAGGCTTTAATAATTCTTCAGCTTAAAAGAAGTATTTTTACCTTTAATCTCAATCATTGAGTTTTATGGTTTAATGTTTGAGTCACCAAAAGATGGTGCCATTTTTTCAACTACTGTATTTTAGCTCCAAATGTGGAACATTCTTCTACTTTTGTTCTATGATATGGAAACCGCCTCTCAGCAAGTCCTTTCCTTTCTTTCTGACTTTCTAATAATTCTCTTAAATTAATAGAGGAACCAGGTGGAGATGGGTAGACAGGAGATTCAAGTAAGGACATAATCTATTTTATTGGGCTGCTGATTAAAATAGCTTCTCCTCGAAAATTAACATTCTTCTGGCAACGTCAGAGCAGCTGTTGCCTCCAGTTTCAGCTTCTTCCACTCATCCAAGGGCTGACTTCATATCCCTCCTTCCCAGAGGTACCAGCAAACAGCCAGGCAACACCCAACTGGAGAGGTCTCAGCCCCATGGTCAAGAGGTTTCTCTCCAATTGTACAGGTTTCCCTAACCCCAGGTTCCTCTATCGTGATATGTATGGTATTTGAGTCTTCCTCTTTGCTTTTCCAACCACCCAGAAACCATTAAAAAAAAAAAAAAAGATGCCCTTTGTTAAATTAGAGATATCAAGAAAATAAGAGATACCAAGGGAACATTTCATTCAAAGATGGGCACATAAGGACAGAAATGATATGGTCCTAACAGACGCAGATGATATTAAGAAAAAGGGGCAAAAATATGTAGAAGAACTACACACACACACACACAAAATGTAATGACCAAGATAACCATGATGGTGTTATCACTCACCTAGAGCCAGACATCCTGAAATTTGAAGTCAAGTGGGCCTCAGGAAGCATCACCAT
Source organism: Budorcas taxicolor (assembly GCF_023091745.1). Lineage (NCBI taxonomy): Eukaryota > Metazoa > Chordata > Mammalia > Artiodactyla > Bovidae > Budorcas > Budorcas taxicolor. Next base: position 79,707,669 of record NC_068910.1, read on the forward strand.
GAACAAATCTAGTGGAGGTGAGAAAATTCTAGTTGAGCTATTTCAAATCCTAAAAGATGATGCTGTTAAAGTAATGCACTCAATATGCCAGCAAATTTGGAAAATTCAGCAGTGGCCACAGGACTGGAAAAGGTCAGTTTTCATTCCAATCCCAAAGAAAGGCAATGCCAAAGAATGTTCAAACTACTGCAAAATTGCACTCATTTCATACGCTATTAAAGTGCTGCTGCTGCTGCTGCTAAGTCACTTCAGTCGTGTCCGACTGTATGACCACATAGACGGCAGCCCACCAGGCTCCCCAGTCCCTGGGATTCTCCAGGCAAGAACCCAGGAGTGGGTTACCATTTCCTTCTCCAATGCATGAAAGTGAAAAGTGAAAGTGAAAAGTGAAAGTGAAGTCGTTCAGTCGTGTCCGACTGTTCGCGACCCCATGGACTGCAGCCTACCAGGTTCCCCCGTCCATGGGATTTTCCAGGCAAGAGTACTGGAGTGGGGTGCCATTGCCTTCTCTGACGCTATTAAAGTAATTCTCAAAATTCTCCAAGCCAGGCTTCAACAGTATGTGAACCATGAACTTTCAGATGTTTAAGCTGGTTTTAGAAAAGGAAGAAGAACCAGAGATCAAATTGCCAACATCTGCTGGATCATTGAAAAAACAAGAGAGTTCCAGAAAAACATCTATTTCTGCTCTATTGACTTTGCGAAAACTTTTGACTGTGTGGATCACAACAAACTGTGGAAAAGTCTTAAAGAGATGGGAATGCCAGACCACCTGAACTACTTCCTGAGAAACCTATATTTAAGTCAAGAAGGAACAGTTAGAACCAGACTTGGAACAACAGACTGGTTCCAAATAGGAAAAGGAGTACGTCAAGGCTGTATATTGTCACCTTGCTTATTTAACTTATATGCAGAGAATGTCATGTGAAATACCAGGCTGGATGAAGAACAAGCTGCAATCAAGATTGCTGTAAAAAATATCAATAACCTCAGATATGCAGATGATACCACTCTTATGGCAGGAAACCAAGAGGAACTGAAGTGCCTCTTGATGAAAGAGAAAGAGGAGAGTGAAAAAGCTGGTTAAAAACTCAGTGTTCAAAAAAATAAGGTCATGGTATCCGGCCCCACCACTTTGTGGCAAATAGATGGGGGAAACAAGAAAACAATGAGAGACTTTATTTGCTTGGGCTCCAAAATAACTGCAGATAGTGACTGCAGCCTTGAAATTAAAAGATGCTTGCTCCGTGGAAGGAAAGTTGTGACAAACATAGGCAGCATATTAAGAAGACACATCACTTTGTCAACAAAGGTCTGTATAGTTAAAGCTATGGTTTTTCCAGTAGTCGTATACGGATGGGAGAGTTGGACCATAAAGAAAGCTGACATTGAAGAATTGATGATTTTGAACTGTGGTGCTGGAGAAGACTCTTGAGAGTCCCTCGGACTGCAAAGAGATCAAATCAGCCAATCCTAAAGGAAATCAGTCCTGAATATTCATTGAAAGGACTGATGTTGAAGCTGAAGCTTAGATCCTTTGGCCACCTGATGTGAAGATCCAACTCACTGGAAAAGACCTGATGCTGGGAAAGATTGAGGGCAAGAGGAGAAAGGGGCGGGAGAGGATGAGATTGTTGGATGGCATCATTGACTCATTGGACATTAGTTTGAGGAAACTCTGGGAGGTAGCGAAGGGCAGGAAAGCCTGATGTTCTTCAGTTGACATGACTGAGCAACTGAAGAACAATTGATATGCAGATTATTTGTGAACAAATATATTTCCCACACACGGAAACAAGCTTAAATATACATAGAGTAAGGTGATTTTTCTATCAGTTCAAAAATTAATTTGATTATAATAATCACATGGAAACTTACATTCAGTTCAGTTCAGTCACTCAGTCGTGTCCGAATCATGGTGACCCCGTGAATTGCAGCATGCCAGGCCTCCCTGTCCATTACCAACTCCCGGAGTTCACTCAAACTCATGTCCATCGAGTTGGTGATGCCATCCAGCCATCTCATCCTGTCATCCCCATCTCCTCCTGCCCCTAACCCCTCCCAGCATCAGGGTCTTTTCCAATGCATCAATTCTTTGCATGAGGTGGCCAAAGTATTGGAATTTCAGCTTTAGCATCAGTCCTTCCAATGAACACCTACGACTTATCTCCTTTAGGATGGACTGGTTGGATCTCCTCACAGTCCGAGGGATTCTCAAGAGTCTTCTCCAACACCACACTTCAAAAGCATCAATTCTTCGGCACTCATCTTTCTTCACAGTCCAATTCTCACATCCATACATGACCACTGGAAAAACCAGAGCCTTGACTAGATGGACCTTTGTTGGCAAAGTAATATCTCTGCTTTTTAATATGATATCTAGGTTGGTCATAACTTACATTACCATATGTAAAATAGATAACCAATGGGAATTTTCTGTATGTCTCAGGAAACTCAAACAGGGGCTTTTTATCAACCTAGAAGGGTGGGATGGAGAGAGATGGAGGGAGGTTCAAAAGGGAGAAGATATATGCATACCTCTGACTGATTCATGTTGAGGTTTGACAGAAAACAACAAAATTCTGTAAAGCAATTATCCTTCAATTCAAAAATAAATAAATTTTAAAAGTCACAACTATTAGTTTGTAAGACTGTTTAAAAATAATCTATCCTGTTGCAAGCATTTTATCATTTACTTTTTAGTGTTTTAATAGAAGCAAAATACTAGTTACCTAATTTTCAGAAGAGTAGATTTCCAGCTTCAGAGTAATATGCAAAGTACTGTTACAACACAGGAGGCATTTTTGTTTAATGCAAACTTAACTATCTTTTAAGTAGGGGAAAATCATTTTGAATTCCCAAGTGAAGTCTGCAGAATAGTTCATGTTTTTTCAACAACTGTTATAAGATATTCTATGGAAGAAATGAGAAATGTATGAATCTAGATTGTACCCTTTAATTTCTAAAGTAGTAGAAATTATTAGCATGTCTGCTAATGGGTAGGAAAGGGAAAACTAAAATCAGAGGCCATTTCACATATTAATATTTTAACGGTACAAAAAATGAGCTATTTTAAGTTTTTTTGTGAAAACCAAACCAAACAGATAAACTACTACATGTTAATGTCATTGGACAATCTTCTATCAATCACTGCAGGGAAAGAATTGCAACTAAGGTGATTTGACTGTCCTATAAGTAATTCTTGTAGGAATTTCCCTAATGATAAATGGAAATTGTGTTGAAATTTTCACACTTGAAATTAAACAGCTAGAAATAAATGTTATAGGAATCTACACATGTCATTGAAGAATCTTAAAAAACTATATTTTCCAAAAGTACTAATGTAATGTAAGGTATGTGCCATAGGGAAGAACTCTCTCCAATACTTCTTTAAATGAGTAGAGTTTTATTGCAAATATTAATACATGTGTGTTTGTACTGTAGGATGAGCAGTGGACACAGAATGCTGCAGTCTATGAGCAGAGAATAGTATGAATAGATTACAGTTGATATACTAATGCATATATATGGAATTTAGAAAGATGGTAAAAATAACCCTATATGCAAGACAGCAAAAGAGATACAGATGTATAGAACTGTCTCTTGGACTCTGTAGAAGAGGGCAAGGGTGGGATGATTTGGGAGAATGGCATAGAAATATGTATATTATCATATGTGAAATGGATCGCCAGTCCAGGTTAGATGCATGAGACAGGGTGCTTGGGGCTGGTGCACTGGGATGACCCAGAGGGATGGGATGGGGAGGGGGGTGAAATGGGGTTCAGGATGGGGAACACATGTACACGCATGGTGGATCCATGTCAATGTATGACAAAACCACTACAATACTGTAAAGTAATTAGCCTCCAATTAAAATACATAAATTTAAATAAAAATAAAATATAAAAGAAGGCAAAAAATACAGTTGGTAATACAAAAGTATATTTGGGCTTCTTTGGTGGCTCAGATGGTAAAGAATCTGCATTAAGACAGAATAAGATATTCAGTTCAGTGTCTTAAGTTTTCTGTCTTCCTATTTCAAAAGAGAATCTTGTCCATAATGATTTTTCCATACATATTTAACTTTCTTTGGGTCTTGAGAAGAATGTATATGCTCTAGTAACCTAATTCTAAGAACTACAAATATGCTTTTTAAGCAATACATTGATAACTAAAATTTAACTTAGATCAGCCATGCCTTTTCCTTTAAAAAAAAAAAAATGTTAGTGGTAGAATACTCAGATCATGGCATCCAGACTCATGACTTCAATGCAAATAGACAGGTAAACAGTGAAAGCAGTTACAAATTTGATTTCCTTGGGTTCCAAAATCATTACTGACTGAAGCAATGAAATTAAAAGAGACTTGCTCCTTGGGAGGAAATTTATGACAAACATTGACAGTGTATTTAAAAGCAGAGATATCATTTTGCCAACAAATGTGCATATAGTCAAAGTTGTGGTTTGTCCAGTAGTCATGTATGTTGGACCATTAAGAAGGCTGAGCAACAAATAACTGATGCTGTGAAAGATTGATGGTTAAAGGAAAAGGGAATGACAGAGAATGAGATGGTTAGATAGCATCAGTGACTCAATGAAGGCGAATCTGAGCAGGCTCCAGGAGATAGTGGACAGGGAAGCCTAACATGATTAGTCAAGCCTATTCAGACATGACTTACTGACTGAATAACAATGAAATACTCATTGAAACACATTTCCTGCAACATGACTACAGAATAGTCAGACATTGGGATTTTAAGAAGTGTAATTCATGAAAAAGTGTCAATGACAACTTTTCACTGTATCTTACTGATGGCATTTTCTGTTCAATTAATTAGATAACTCCATTGAATGTCATATTACAAGTGCTTAAAAATAAATGGTCTAAACTAAAAATCTCCCAACTAATGCCCTTATAGTATAAGAAACAAATAAGTATATTGGATATGTTACTGTAATTATTCATCCAGATCTCATAGGATTTTTTTTTCAATATAGAAAATAAGAAAATCTAGGAGATACAGGAGGAATAGGACAACAAGCAAGAGGAAAACAGGATGAGGAGGACAGGAGGAGGAGGGGGGAGGGAAGGGAAGGAAGAAGTAGAGGGAGAAGGGGTGGAAGAAAAAGAAACTTGAACATCAATGCACCTTTTTGCTAAGCAGTTTTGAAAACAGTCTATTCCTTCCTACACTAGATGTTTTGAAAGATGCAATACTGATTTAATGTTTGTACTCTTTAAAAATATTATATAAGACAGTATAAAAAGTATTTCATTTTTTTAGAACATTTCAGTCATAAATCTAGACTTTTAGACTTATTTCTTTAGAGACATCCATATTGAGAGCAATGACTATTTCCAATGTGAATCAAAGGTGGAATTTGCATGTGCACTAGGAAAATCAGAAAAATTGTAATGGTCATGATTTTATTATCCATAGCACATTTCCAAGGCAATTTACAAAGACCGAGAATTTTGGGTTTGTTTTATCCCCACATCAATGTTCCTGAGTAAATCACATCTACAACATCTTAAGTAAAGTGTATCCATCTCAATCTAATTCATTCCACCTCTTTTTTCAATAGAATTACTTACATGGGGAATGAGGGCAACACAATTTCAAAATAATATAAACTTATTATATATAAGAAAATTTTTGATTGCTTAAAGTATTATTGAACTGTGTATTTATGTATTATTTTAATAAATATTTACTGAATACCTATAATATACAAAACACTTTAACAGGTGCTATGAGGGAGGAACTATTAAAAAGGCATGTATATCTCAATGCCAAACAGTTTCACATAAATAAAGTCTTTAAATATGTACTGTTTTCCTTTTCCACTAAGTTTTCTTTTCCTTCCTTTCTTTCCTTCCTCTAACCTCATTTCTTTCTTTCATTCTTTTCTTCTTTATTACTTTCTTCTCTTTTTCCTTACTTCTCTCTCTACCTCTTTCTTTCTTCATGACTGTTTTGACGGCTACACCAGCACCTGGAAAGTAAATGGTGAAAGCAGCAGATCTAACATTTTGTCCCAATTTTTAAAAGACATGAACATCTTCTGGAAATAGAAAGTCAGGTGAACTGACTGATCTACATCTTGTAAACAAGGTAATTGCAGGATTCCAGGCAAATACATTAACAGCCTTTGCCAAACATGGCTGTCTGGGCAAAACTGTGTAAGCTTGTGACAACCTCAGGACAATAGGGATGAATTATGTCTGAGCTTGCATGTGTGTGTGTGTGTGTGGGGGGGGGGGGGGGGCGCTTCCCTAGGGACTCAGCAGTAAAGAATCTACCTGCAATGCAGGAGCCAAAGGAAACAAGGGTTTGATCCTTGGGTCAGAAAATTCTTTGGAGAAGGGCATGATATAGCAACCCACTTAAGCATTCTTGCCTGGAGAAGCCCATGGACAGAGGAGTCTGATGGGCTACAGTCCATAGTCTTGCAAAGAGTTGGACACAACTGAAATAACTAAGCATGCAAGTATATATCCCTCCTTAGAGAGATCTATTATAAGAAATTGGCTCACATGACTATAGAGGCTGAGAAGCCATACAGCCTGCCTTATTCAAGCTAGAGACCAGGAAATCTGGTGATCTAATTTTGAAAGCCTGCAAGCCAGAGAGCTGATGGTGCACATTCCAGCTGAGATGTGAAGTCCTGAGAACCAATAGCAGGGAAGGCAAAGGACCAATGTCCAAGTTCACTCTATCAGGAAGAGACAAAATTCAACATCTTCCACCTTTTTCTCTGTCTAGGCCCTCAGTGGATTGGACAATGCCCACTCACACTGGGAAGAGCAAAATGCTAAATTCTCCCAGAAACCCTCTCATATACACACCCAGAAGTGTTTAACCAGATAAGTGGGCAACCTGTGGCCCTGTCAACTTGATCCCAAAATTTTATCATCACAGTTCCCATCAACATTCTTTATCAGCCCAAGATCATTCAGTGAAGATGTTAACTTATTAGCATTCTAGATCATAATCAGAACTGTAAATATTTGATCTCCCTGTTATTTCTGGGGGGTTTCCCTGGTGGCTCAGCCTGCAAAGGATTTGCCCTCAATGTGAGAGACCTGACCTCATTTCCTGGGGTGGGAAGATCACTTGGAGACGGATTTCTGGATAGCCAGCTATCTAAGCTCCTGATTTGTCAGTTTTTTTCCTCTCTTCCTTTTGTTTGCTACATTTTATAAAATAACTTATAATCATAGTCTATATCAGAGAACAAAAGGTACCAAATTTCCATTTTTATTTCTACTTCCACTAGCTAAAATTTGAGCAAAACAGTAAATCAAAGAATTGATACAGGTCACAGAGATTCTGTATGCCACAGTTAACTTTTGCTTAATTTTATAAGAAAAGAATTATTTAATTCACTTTTGTGTTTCAATCCATTATAAGCATAGTTACAGAATTTTTAAAGTGGCTCATGTATTTATTCAGTTCAGTTCACTTCAGTTCAGTCACTCAGTCATGTCCGACTCTGCAACCCCATGAATCGCAACACGCCAGGCCTCCCTGTCCATCACCAACTCCCGGAGTTCACTCAGACTCACGTCCATCGAGTCCGTGATGCCATCCAGCCATCTCATCCTCGGCCGTCCCCTTTTCCTCCTGCCCCCAATCCCTCCCAACATCAAAGGCTTTTCCAATGAGTCAACTCTTCTCATGAGGTGGCCAAAGTACTGGAGCTTCAGCTTTAGCATCATTCCTTCCAAAGAAATCCCAGGGCTGATCTCCTTCAGAATGGACTGGTTGGGTCTCCATGCAGTCCAAGGGACTTCAAGAGTCTTCTCCAACACCACAGTTCAAAAGCATCAATTCTTCGGCGCTCAGCCTTCTTCACAGTCCAACTCTCACATCCATACATGACCACAGGAAAAACCATAGCCTTGACTAGACAGACATTAGTCGGCAAAGTAATGTTTCTGCTTTTGAATATGCTATCTAGGTTGGTCATAAGTTTTCTTCCAAGGAGCAAGCGTCTTTTAATTTCATGGCTGCAGTCACCATCTGCAGTGATTTTGGGGCCCCCAAAAATAAAGTCTGACATTGTTTCTACTGTTTCCCCATCTATTTCCCGTGAAGTGATGGGACCAGATGCCATGATCTTCGATTTCTGAATGTTGAGCTTTAAGCCAACTTTGTAACTCTCCTCTTTCACTTTCATCAAGAGGCTTTTTAGCTCTTCTTCACTTTCTGCCATAAGGGTGGTATCATCTGCATATCTGAGGTCATTGATATTTCTCCCAGCAATCTTGATTTCAGCTTGTGTTTCTTCCAGTCCAGCGTTTCTCATGATGTACTCTGCATAGAAGTTAAATAAGCAGGGTGACAATATACAGCCTTGACATACTCCTTTTCCTATTTGGAACCAGGCTGTTGTTCCATGTCCAGTTCTAACTGTTGCTTCCTGATCTGCATACAGATTTCTCAAGAGACAGGTCAGGTGGTCTGGTATTCCCATCTCTTTCAGGATTTTCAACAGTTTCTTGTGATGCACACAGTCAAAGGCTTTGGCATAGTCAATAAAGCAGAAAGATATGTTTTTCTGGAACTCTCTTGCTTTTTCCATGATCCAGAGGATGTTGCCAATTTGATCTCTGGTTCCTCTGCCTTTTCTAAAACCAGCTTGAACATCAGGGAGTTCACGGTTCATGTATTGCTGAAGCCTGGCTTGGATAATTCTGAGCATTACTTTACTAGCATGTGAGATGAGTGCAATTGTGCGGGAGTTTGAGCATTCTTTTGCATTGCCTTTCTTTGGAATTGGAATGAAAACTGACAATTTTAAACTCACAGAAAACAAATCATATTATTGATACATTTTTATCCCATTCAATGCTAAGACATTTAGCATTACTTTTTATTGTCCTTTACCAGACAAAATACATTTGTTAAAAAGGCAGTGTTTCTATTCTAAGAAACTGAAATTGTATTGATATTTATTAGGATGACTATATTGCTTCTACTTTTCAATACATTTTTATAAAAGGAATATTTTTTATCCACTAGTATGTTACTGGTACAAGCTTAGCCTGAACTGTGATTCAAAACTGTCTGATGGACAGGGAAGGATGAAAAATTAGAATTCTGTTAAGACAATGAGGAAAATCCTGGGACAAAGTCATCTCTAAGGATAAAAACCTGGATATAATGAACCAGCCCTACTCATAGCTTCTGTCCTTGTATTCTTCTGTAAGCCCTGGAGCAAATTCAACTAAATTCAGAAAGAACCATTTCTCTAAAATTATTCTAAGATATTGAGGCTGAAACAGCAATATGTCAGTGTATTTTAAGCCTGAATAAATGGTCTAGTCTGTCAAAGGCAGCTGAGATTTCTAGTTTGATAAAGACTAAAAAAATACTTTTTGAATTTAGAGACAAGAGTTTATTTTTGACCCTAGCACAATTCCCTTTAGAATAGAGTGAGTATATAAAGGAAGTAAATGGTGACAACTCTTTCCAAAAATTTTGTAAAAAATACAGGAGACTTAAGTAGGATTGTATCCTCATGTGTATTGAATGGGGACATTGAATAAGGAGCAAGTTCTGCTTTGTTTTGTTGAATGTATGCCTGATTGTTATAACAATGGACAGAGATTAAGCCATGTTATATGAACAGAGAATTAAATAGTAGAAAGAGGGAAGGCAAAGATTTTGGAAAAGAAGTGGTTAAGTGGCATGGAGACATACCAATAAGAAATATAGGAAAAAAAATTCATATAAAGTGTAGAAAGTTTAGATTTTATCAAAAAGAGATCCATATCCATATGACAGGGGGAAAAATAAAGAAATGAATGAGTGCAGATGTCAAAATTTGAGGTTACATCTACCTTATGCCTTCAATGTTCTCTGTAAAGTAAGAAGTGAGAACATTTAGAAGAATTACAGGGTACAGATGAAGAAGGAAGCACTCGGTAAGACATAAATTTGAAAAAATAGGGACTGGATGGCAGATAATATTTTAAGCAAGGGCACACCAATTATCTCCTGTGTCACCTGCACTTCAACACTCTGACCTTATCACTCATCAAGAATTGAAGTCCATGTCTCAACCTTCCTGACTCTAATGACTGCTTCCTTCACTAAAATGCAGCCTAAATGATTCTATGCCAATTCCAGTGTTAGCCTTTAACTGGTCTTCAGCTTCTGATTCTTCCTGGAACCCAGCTCTCTAAAATAATTACAGCTGTCCTGAATCCATCATCTTATGAGAAGGCAGAGCTATGAGGAGAGGCCACTGGGAATACCATGGAGAGAGAAATAAGGGGGAAAAAAAAACACACCAGAATAAAAAACCTGAGTAAGACACCCACTTTGGATGTCTAGCACATTTAAGAATTCAGACTGCTCTATCTTGAACTATTATGTGTCTACAACCAAAAAAGAATACCTATAATTCACAGCATTGAGATATATTAATGATATTGCCTGTAAAATCCCATGGACAGAGGAGCCTTATAGGCTACAGTCCACAGGGTCACAAAGAGTTGGACACGACTGAGTGACTTCACTTCTCTATTGATACAAAACACTAAGTTCTGGGAAGATTTGTTATATAGGAATAGACAACTGGAAAATAATGTAGACTATGTGGTTTTGGCATGTGCTAAAGTGAAATAACCAGGGAAATATGGTAGGATGTATATAAAGCAGTGTTGAATGCCTAAGTGTTAGTCACTCAGTCATGTCCAACTCTTTGTGAGCCCATGGATGGTAGCCTACCAAGCTCATCTATCTGTGGAATTCTATAGGCAAGAATACTGGTGTGCATAGCCATTCCCTTCTCCAGAGGATTTTCATGACCCTAGGATTGAACCCAGTTCTCCCACATTGCAGGCAATTTCTTTATCTTTAACTTATTTTGATAAACTCTAAATGCAGTTAAGTAACCATCCAGCAATAGTCATGAGGTAAGAATGTGCTCATGTGATTGATCTAAGGTTAATGTTCAGCTAGCACACATATACGAAAATGAAAATCCGTCAAGAGAGTTGAAGATCATGAAATAGAATGATTTAAATTATTATTTCAAACTAAAATAAGTATTATATCATCTTTGATTGCTTTCACTGTTTTTCCCCAAACTGTTCTGGCATGCCCAGAGTCTCCATCATTATCATGCTATCATCCCCAAATGTGCTCTTTCATTGATTCTGAGCACTGTCTCCCTCCATAAAAATAGTGGATCGAAAGCACTAGACTTTTCCTTTGGGCTGCTGTGTATAGTTTCTAATCTTTCTCAAATGACTGACATTAATTATAAATCATTATTCTGGGGAGGATATGTGCCTTTCAGTAGGAAAACTCGGCACTGGAGTCTCTATTCCTTCTCAAGTCTAGATTTTATAATTTAAAATCTAGAAAGTTGCATTGAATCTTGAAATGGCAGGCAGGCCCTCATAAGCAACATTTTTCCCCTAAATACATTTATTTTTAATGTTGTTTTACTTTTTAAGAAAACCCATCTTAGATGTTACTTAGAATTATACCTGAAGATTTTAATCAGAGAAGAGAGAAACAATTTAGAACAAAAAAATGGCATTCCTCTAAGTTTTTGTTGTTGTTATTCTTGAACAGTCTTGAGTGCATAAAATTATTGATGGTCTTAAGCAAACAACTCTACAATGGTATATCACACCTATATTTTCACCACACTCCTGAACTGTGTGTCATAGTTACAACTGCCAAGAAAAAAGATCACTTTGAATTTAAATAACTGATTTTCCCTGTTTTTTGTTTTGTTGGCTACCAGAGTCTTCTTTTATGCCAATGGAAACCAAAATAGAATGAGATTCCTTTATAATAACTTGTCAGAGGGAAGAAGCTGATATAAATGTAGCTGCAATGTTCTTCCTAGTTGTATTCTTAGGAAAGGAATTTTCCTAAAGAAAAAAAAAATTATGCATATATATATAAAGAAAAATACAAAAGAGTAAACATTTTGTATCAACTTTTAAAAATGAATTAAAAATTAAATTGAACATAAATTAATTCCTTGCATTCCTCAGCAAGTCACAGGAATTTGATTAGAAAATGTTAATATAGCCATTCTAAGAATTATGTAGAACCATAGGCTTTTTTGCACATCAGATTAAAAAATTGTGACTCCACTTCTATTTAGTCATGCAGCCGATGCATAATTTTTTAGTTCAGCAATTTTATTAAGTAGTGCAGGTATGTCCAAGAAAGAATAAAATGTAAGGGAGACAATTTGGCTTCTAAGGTAGCTTAGTGACTAGAATTCATCCCTTTTCATTTTATAACACAGTCCCCACAGATATTCAGCTTTACCCTTAGTTATGTAATAGGGGATTAAACAAGTCTACATTTATATTCTCTTTCCATTTACAAATGCACTATTTGGTCATCTGGTATTGTGTAACTTTTTTTTTTTTTTGAGAAAACAGACTCCACACATCATTTTTGTTTTTGATGTGGACCATCTTTAAAGTCTTTTTTCAATTTTGTTTGCAATATTGCTTCTGTTTTATGTTTGTTTGTTTGTTTGTTTGTTTGTTTTGCCCATGAAGCTTATGGGATCTTAGCTTCCCGACCAAGAATTAAACCCATACTCCCTTGCATTGGATGCAAAATCTCAACCACTGAACCACCATGGAAGCTCTATTACATTGTGATTTCAATACTACTGTTCATCCTATTACCTGTAAAGACTTTCATTCATAGATGGAAGACAAGAGGGCCACAGTATTTTGTTGTAGTAAAACCAGAAATGCCTGATACTGCATTCCTTTCTGTCTTAGTAGACCAGCTTTGAAAAATTATATATATACAGATGGGCATACACACTGATACCGATTTTCTTCATTTTTAAGTCTAACATCACCCTGGATATGGTGAATTCATTAAGACTCAGGTTTTTGTCCATTGAATATGATTGAGCTTCTATTCAAATAACAAACTCTGTCTCCTAGGTTTGGGACATTGCTCAAATAGAGATTCTCGGCCTCTGACAGTACCAGAGTCACCTGCCTCCTGTAATTGTCCTCCCTTCCATAATCCAGACAGAGAGCAATGCTGATGTAGGCTGTCACTGTGATCCCTGATGAGTTTTATTCTTGCTGCTCAAAATGATTTCACCCTTACCTGATAAAAAACAGCTATTTGAGGGTTCTGCTCCCTTCCATTCTTTACACAAAATTATCTCTACTTTGTTGGGTGCACAGTTCATATCCAGGTAGAATTTTGTTACAGTTCAGAATTTTTGGTGTGACCTTTGCCTCCCACTGAAGTGCCATACCCAGAGGTAACTCTCCTGACACTTTGGGAGAAATCAAGGTCTTAAAGTCTGAAAGTTGGTTCCAGGGTAGCACTGTCTTAAAGATCTCAATTTTGTATGGAGTTGGATGTCACATTGGTAAAATAGTCTTTAAAATTCACATATTCTCAACAAACCATGATAGATAATACAATCCCTGTGTTTTACAGCTGCCCAGAACCTCAGTCCAGAGGGTCAGAGAACTTGCATAGGACATGTAAATACCAGAACTGGGATTCAGGGTCAGTCAAGACCTTATCTATGCACCTCCAGGCACACAGAAGTGGCAAGGGATGAAACAGTAGCAAAAAGTAAAATGAATGTTATTTTTTCCAAGAGAAAGGAGATAAAATATTTTTTAAGGTAGGTAGATACATGTAATAATTGATATATGATTGAGCATGAAGTGCTCTGCTTAGTCAATTCAAGAATTTTCTTTAATATACATTATTATCTGTAGTAACAGTTTTTAAAATTTCTTTTCTCTGAACAATAAAAGTAATTGGCATGACCAAGGCATTTTTCTTTCTAAACCTGTATGCCTTGTTTCATTTTCAAAATAAATCTGACTTTTTATGAGAATAAAATTCACTGATTAAAAGAAATCTTATCTTAAATGATGCAATACTTCTTAGGAGGAAATATTAAACATGGCATATTTTTTAAATGAGTTAATATTAAATATTTAAATATAATCTTGTAGCATGCAGATATTATAATTGTCACAGTCATTGTCTAGAATATAATAAAGCACTACCAGCTAAAATTTTGATTATGCATAATAACCATCAATCATTCTATAAATAACATTTAACAAAAGTATCTTTTATTGTTCTAAACCTAATCAATTAAATGACAACATTCAGGAAATTATGCTCAGAGAGTTTTCTATTTTGGATTTTTAATTTTATTTATTGTTTTCATTTCTCTGTAGTACATCCTGCTAGCTGAATTACTAATTTGTTGTTTGTGGATTTTATTGGTAGCTTGGATTCCTTAATCAGTGATAATCATTTGCATACTTAAAATCAACCATATTTTTACATTGAAGCTAATTTTAAGGGCTTCCTGGCAGTATCATTTGCTTGTCTTCCTACATTTTCTCAAATGGCATCATACAGTAGAAATATAATGCAAATGATATATGTAATTTTAAATATTTTAGTCTGCATAGTAGAAAAAATAAAATAACAGGAAAAAATTATTCAGGTAGATATTTTTCTGTTGTTCAGTTGCTCAGTCATGTCCAACTCTCTGTGACTCCATGGACTAGAGCACACCAGGCTTCCCTGTCCTTCATTATCTCCTTGAGTTTATTCAAACTCATGTTCATTGAGTCTGTGATGCTATTCAACCATCTCATCCTCTGTCGCCCCCTTCTGCTCTTGCCCTCAATCTTTCCCAGCATCACGGTCTTTTCCAGTGAGTCAGCTCTTCACATCAGGTGACCAAAGTATTGCAGCTTCAGCATCAGTCCTTCCAATGGATTGATTTCCTTTAGAATTGATTCATTTGATCTCCTTGCTGTCCAAGGGACTCTCAAAAGTCTTCTCCAGTACCACAGTTCAAAAACATCAATTCTTTGGCACTTGGCCTTCTTTATGGTCCAACTCTCACCTCCATACATGACTACTGGAAAAACCATGGCTTTGACTATATGGACTTTTGTCAGCAAAGTGGTATCTCTGATTTTTAATATACTGTCTAGGTTTGTCACAGCTTTTCTTCCAAGGAGCAAGTGTCTTTTAATTTAATTCCATGGCTGCAGTCACCATCCGCAGTGATTCTGGATCCCAAGAAAATAAAGTCTGTCACTGTTTCCATTTCTTTCCCATCTATTTGCCATGAAATGATGAAACTGTATGCCATGATCTTAGTTTTTAGAATGTTGAGTTTCAGGCCAGCTTTTTCACTCTCCTCTTTCACTTTCATCAAGAAGTTCTGTAGTTTCTCTTCTCTTCCTGTGAAAGGTAGTGTCACGAATATCTGAGGTTATTGATATTTCGCCCAGAAATATCAAGGTGGTGGTGTCATGCATATCTGAGGTTACTGATATGTCTCCCAGAAATCCTGATTCCAGCTTGTGCTTCATCCAGCCTGGCATTTTGCATGATGTACTCTGCATATAATAAATAAGTTAAATAAGCAGGGTGTCATAGATACTTTACATAACCCAATATATTCTAAACACTATTGTTTCAACATAAAATCAATACAAAAATCATAAATTAGCCATTTTATATATTATACTATATATAAAATTCATTGTATGTTTGCATCTCAATATGACTTAGCCACATTTCAAGTGCGTAATATTCAGATTTGACTAGTGGACACCATATTGAACAGGCAAATCTAGAGAGCAAAGCAGTGTCTTTAGATTGCTTCAAAAAGTGCATGAAAATAGTTTCTTAACAATAAACTAAGTGATCAAGCACTCTCACTCTCGCTGAATGTTGTTTTTAATTTTTGTAGTGGAAAATCTTCCAACCAATTGAAAAGTAGACTCAATTATATAATGGACCCCTTGTGTGTATTACTCAGCCTCCATATTTATCCACTGATGGTGATATGTAATCTCAATTCATGTCTTATCTTCATCTCCACCCACTCTCACCTTCTATTTTTATTTATGAAATGAATTAGACATCAACATTTCTTTCAAATCATTAAGTATTTATCTCTAAAAGATAAGTAGTTTAAAAATACGGCCATAGTATAACTGATTCATCTAAACAATGTGTCAGTGCTTTCACACTATCCAATACTGAGTGTCAGTGTTCAAATTCCAAGCATTTCATGTGTCACATTTTTTAACAATGCTTTAAAATATTTAGAGTGAGTTTTCTTATTTGTTTCCTCTTCAGACTCTCAATCATTCTCTCTTTTTTCTCTCTCCCCATCTCCTTTTCATTTATTTGTGAAACAAACTTTAAAAATTGTTTTTAGTATTTCCATTTTGCTTTATTTTCACAAATTTTATTTCTGTAGTGTCTCCCACATTCTGAAATTTGTTGATAGTCCTGCTGTAATGAATCAGCATCCTCTGTTCACCATTTTCCCTATACATTTGTACATAGATCTAGATTCAGTTTCAATTTTTTTCGGAGATTATGTTATAGCATATCTGTATGTTATTCAGTCTTTTCAACAAGAGATGTATATTTTCCATTAGGCAGCACATATCATTTGCTTGTCTTTTTTATGTGATATTAGCAGCTATTTGTGATTAATGCATAGCTCTGTTGCATCTTGAGGATTACAAAAAATATATATAATCCAATTGTTCATTCTTCATATATTACCTAGAAAATTTCTATAAAAAGAAATTCTCCATCATTTCCTGCTTGAATACCCAGTAATATGTACATTCCCTAAGGGAAAGACTTAAGTACTTCTTTGACTTTATCAGCTTTCAGCATAATTTCTCCTCAGACTCATAAAATGAACGTTTTAAAAATTTAGTTCGTTTATGGGTATAAAACAAAAGATTTGTTTTTTGTGATATCAAGCATGTGACATCTTTGGCGAGTGAAAGCACTTTCTAATAGGTTCCTGTGTCTTTTTAACATGATTCTTGCACTGTCCAGAGTTCCCTTGCCATCTGATATTAGGATATGGCAGGCTGATCTTGTGTATTTTCTAGCCCAGAGCTAGAATGAGATATTTCTCTTCCATATTTTGGGTTATTTTTGCGGAAGATGTATATGGACACTAACTAGAGATGCTATTGGTCTTCCTTCGTGGTTCACCGGGTAAAGAATCCGCCTGCAGTGTGGAAGACCTGGGTTCGATCCCTGGGTTGGGAAGATCCACTGGAGAAGGGAACTGGCTACCCACTCCAGTATTGTGGCCTGCAGAACTGCATAGACAGTATAGTCCATGGGATCACAAAGAGTCAGACACGACATGACAGGACTGACTTTCACTTTCAGAGATGCTATTGCTAGGGAATAACCAATTATTTTGACGTCTTTTTAGTAGAAAGTGCTATAAAAAAATGTAGTCAGCTTGCTGGTTTTAAAGTAAAGCACATAATGAGTTCACAATAATATATTTCATTTAAGATGCAGATTATGGAATGTTTACTTAACCTGTTTTATCGTATATTTACTTCTCCTTTACCTATGCTGAATGGCTCTTTATGTAGAACATTGGGGGTGGGAAAATTAAAACATGATACAATTTCTCAATTTTTAAAGCATTTAATAAACACAGGACTCTCCAAAATTAAAATAGCAAGTCGCTGAAGGTGGCAGTTTCAGGACCGGTCCGGGTGTAGCAGAGAACACTGCCTAGGCAGAAGAGGCAGCCTGAGGGTGGGGAATTTAAAAAAAAAAAAAAAAAAATCGAACCACTTAAAACAATATAATTGTTTTAAAATTAATACTTTTGCAATACTTACTTTTGTTCCACTATAAATTTATAGTCAAATTACTATGCTTTAACTCCATTTGGCATAATTTTACCAGTGTGAATATGACCAATTGTGTGGGTATTTATATTCTTTGGCTACATTTTACTTTTGATTTTATTATTTTTGATTTTTTTAGTGTAACTTTAATAATTATATGAAATATTTGCATGGCTCTAAACTAAAATTTACAAGTGAAATAAATCTAAAGTAAAATTGACGAAAGAAACACTATTTAAAGAAGCCTCGTTTTTAAGATAAGATAGTCCCCTATGTCTTTTTTCTTTCATTATAAGTAACCTTTACCTTTATTTCATTGACTCCTCTGAATCATCATAAATAAATGATTCATTTATTATAAGCAAATATTTTTGTGTTCTTCATCTTTCTTAGATAAATTCAAGCATACTGTAAATCACTTTATAATAATGTATAGATATAAGAGATATGATTTTTAAAATCAGAAATATTTTTTAAAATAATGTTTTTATGTGAAATGAAGGTGTAAGAGACTATCTTTCATATTTTGCCTTGCCTGTTTTAAACTCTCTGAAATAAGGACCTCATAGATATCCAAGTTTTTAAATGTTATTGTCTCCTTATGATGGAAGGCTACACACTTTTTAATAAGCTGTAAGCTTTTTATTGGGATATATTATATATATAATATATTTGAACTCGGAACAATCTTTCAAAGAAAGGGACAGATACATGACATTTGGTTGTCATCTAGAGGTGGAAAAATAATGGCCACTGGGTTTGGTACAGTTTGGAAATTGAAGTATGACTTCTAAAATCATCTTATTTCCTCTGTGTTTGAGAATACACCTTTGCCAGTAGGTAGTAGATATTAAATTCAGCAAGAAACAGTTTTCTTTCATACATATATTATATTAAGTTCTGCTTTTTAAAATAGTATTTATTAAGCTGTTTATTTTATAAATGATAGAGCCAAGTGAAAACATTTTGCTTTAAGTAATGTAAACCAGCTCAGAATTGCTGTTAAGTTGTGTCTCTGAGTTGCTCCAGTCATGGCTGATTATCAAAGAATTAGTTTCAAATTCTATCCATTTGATTTCTCTCAAATTTAAAAGAGAGAAAGTATGGTGATCACTGAGTTAGTGTGTGGTTTGCTTCAATCAGATAATTTTGTCAGATGTTTATACCTATTCTCTGCAATGAAACTTTGGATATCCAAAATGCCTGGAAACAATTTTCATGTTGCCTTTTATTTGTTGTTGTTGTTTTTCAGTCACAAAGTCATGTCTGACTCTTTAAAACCCCATGGACTGCAACATGCCAGGCTCCTCTGTCCTCCACTGTTTTCCAGAGTTTGCTCAAATTATGTCCATTGAGTCAGTGATGCTATCTTATCATCTCATCTAGTGGGCACAGAATTAACTTTGAAACTTCTATATATTGCATATATGCAAAAGATCAATCTATTCCTGTCCTCAAATGAGTTATTACATGAAGTCTAGCAGATTTTTCAGAGAAGGCCATGGCACCCCACTCCAGTACTCCTGCCTGGAAAATCCCATGAACGGAGGAGCCTGGTGGGCTGCAGTCCATGGGGTCGCTGAGGGTCAGACACAACTGAGGGACTTCACTTTCACTTTTCACTTTCATGCATTGGAGAAGGAAATGGTAACCCACTCCAGTATTCTTGCCTGGAGAATCCCAGGGTTGGGGAAGCCTGGTGGGCTGCCATCTATGGGGTCGCACAGAGTCAGACATGACTGAAGTGACTTAGCAGCAGCAGCAGCAGATTTTTTATAAATGTGTTAGCTTTAGCCAAAATTAATATTATTTTAAAAATCTGTTACATGTAATAACTCATTTGAAGTCAGGAATAGATTGATATTTTGCATATATGTAATATACATAAGTTTCAAGGTCAAATACCCTGCCAACTAGACTACACATTTTTAAAGTAAACACCTAGAAAATCAATTCTTTCTCAGTTTTCTACTTTTTTCTTTATAATATAGTACTAAAAAATGTGAACAAGGACTCTTTTGTTCAAAATAAAAGAAAACTCTCGCCACCAACAGCCTGGAGTGTTGGGTACTTGTAAAGGTTACTTTAATGTGGGAGAGGAAATTGTTCTGAAAGAGAAATTCAGGACATACAAAATGCAACTTTTCTTTTAATCCAGATATTGATCTCTGTTGAGTCTTATATTTTCCCACTACAGAAATATACCTTTCATTCAGGAAGCCATCTTCATAAACATTAGCATGTTCAGACAGAGACCAAAAGATGGCACAAATGATGGTGATGAATCCTGTTTTTGAAAATCCCATGAAGTTATAAACTGCGTATCCAACTAGTTGATTTTGGGGAATCCAATTAAAGGAGTGAAGTTAAAGACAACTGGGAGTCAGGTCCAAACTCAAAGCAGTGTTTAGCTGAAAGTGCATGAATAGTATAGGCAACTAAACATTGGACAGAGTGACTGTATCAGACTTTACTGTAAAGAAAATATTTATTCATTTCCTCCATATTGTAATTTTTAAATTATTTCTTCCATTAATATAGATAATTCAGAGCTGAATCTAATCTAACTTTTCATATGCACCAGAAAATAATTAATTAAAGATTTTATGATATACAGGGAAAAATACCTCAAGGCTTAAAGATAATCATAACAAAAGAGATCCACTAAAATTGGGGGAAAATGCATGAGTTGAATATTCTATTTTTCCCCATTACCTCTTACACATTGCCCTTCTAGCAATTAAGCTCCCTTCCATTCAGCTCTTGCAGTTATTGAATTCTAAATATTGAAAAAACTGCATTTCATTGAAAAAGGCAACACTTTCATTTTGGCATAAAAGGTTTAGTTTATAAGAGATGAAACTTTAATCTGAATTTCTCTTTTAAGGGCATTTCATTTCATTATCTGGAAGACATATATAAATTGGAAAGACAGATTATTTTTTCCAAACTCAGAATGTTTAGAGATCCCTTAAAAAATGTTAATTTATTTTTTAGATGTGGAGATTTGGTTTTTGAATTGAAAGACTGTTATTTCAGGGATAAAAGTTGGGTATACATCAACTTAATGTTTCATTCTACATCTTCAAATGAGTCATCTCCTCTTTTCTCAGCTATTGTTTCCAGATGTATGATAAGTGACCAAATTTTTAATAATAATTTTAAAATGCCCCATCTAAGGAAAAGCTTCCCAGGTGGCTCTAGTGGTAAATAACCTGCCTGCCAATACAGGAAACATTAAGAGATGTGGGTTTCATACCTGGGTATGAAAGAGCCCCCAGAGGTGGGCATTGCAACCCACTCCAGTATTCTTGCCTGGAGAATCCCATTGACAGAGGAGCCTGGTAGTCTACAGTTACAAAAGAGTCAGACACAACTGAAGCGACTTAGCATGCACAGAGGAACATTGACAACTATCTTCACTTTTTCAGCTAGTCATTAAAGTAAGAAATAAATGGAATTCATTAGAGACTTTAACTCACTTTAACCCATCTTATCTACACTGTGTTAAAGTTCCAAGATGACTGTCAGAGCTGACTACCATTTCTGCATGCAGTCCCTTCCTTCCATCTATAAAACCTCTTACCCACTGATTGTCAGTGAGGGAGAATCAGCCTTTGGACAGGCACCTGCCCTTCTCCACCAAGGTTGCCAGCATACAAAATAAAGCAAAATTTCCTTTCCACCAACGTGACCTCTTTATTGGCTTTTGAGTGGTGAGCAGCTGGACCCCCACCTTTCAGTAACACTAACACCTTGTGTAAAAGGGGCAGGGAATATATGTATACCTATGGCTGATTATTATTTCATTAAAATAAAGAAAATTTTGAAAAAGCTACTCTTTAAAAAAATCCAAGCACGGAAAAAGGAGTTTCAGTAACATAACTCATTTCTAGCATCTTCAAAATTTTCAAGTCTCATTTTGTGGATTTTACTGTTTTAATTAGAATCATTTCTTATCACCATCATTAGTTGAACCTGTTAAGAGATGACCAATTCTGACACTAAAAGGATATCACAGTGAATACTAAATTTTTGCTCCATTACATCTTTTAGATAAATTTTGTTAACATTATGTTCTTTTGACAAATGATATTGGATTTCCATCTTCAATCAATGTTCTTTGTCTTTTGAACACATTATGTAAGAAGAAGAAAAAAGGAAGACAGAAAGAGAAGTAAGAAAGTTCATTATCTCTAGCCATGTAGCATTACTAAGTTATGAGTCTAGCAGTTCAAGAGGAATCTCTTCCTACTCTTAAACAGGAAAATAATGCTGGTTCAATTTCTACTGAAGCATTATACCCAGTTTAAGGGAACATGCAAGAATCTAATAAGTGGAGAAGGGGAATCACATCATCAATTTGATCTGAATTTTATGCGGTCTCTCTACAAAATCTGTGGACTAGAAAAAAGGAAAGATACAGCTCCAAAGACAATGAAGATGAAGAAATACCCTACTCAAACTGACCATCCAAAGTCTGTAACAGTAGTATCTGAATAATTGGATTCACTACCACACAAAGTCCCAGAAAATCTGGGGTGGAGAATAAATTACCTTGTACATCCTCTTTTGTACAATGGGTAAGCCTTGTATTCATCATCATCAAGGAAGTGTAATGATAACCACTAAGTGAGCCCTTAGAAGCCAATACTCACAGGTAGTACATTGGGTAATGCAGCACCTTGGGTAGTGATGTAGATAGCTTTCAGTGAATGGTGTCAAGGAACTGGAAGGAAAGAAGTTGTATATAGTTTTAATGCAAACATATTCCAAAGAGCCATGAACTCGTACTGATTTTTTTTCAATGGAGATGATATGACGTGACATAACAATTATATTTTTGACAATAAAATGCACACACACACATGCACACATACACAGACAGTCCTTCTACCAACACAGGAAAAGACAGTGCACAGACACTGGAAAAACCTTCACAGGCACTGATTGAATAACAAATATGTCAGTGCCTCTTCTCTATTCAGTATTTTGAATCTTTACTGATAAATCACCCTAATTTACATTGGTCATGCATTTTGTAATAGATTTTATAGTTAAATTGTTTACCCAGCAAGTATTTTCTTTGCCCTGTACATCCTGTATGTGGCCCTGACCTAGTCACAGGTCTGATCTTCTGTGATACATGAGCAGGCATGCTCAGTCACTCAGTTATGTCCAACTCTTGCAACCTCATGGACAGTAGCCCAACAGGCTCTTCCATCCATGGACTTTCCAGGGAAGAATACTAGAGTGGATGCCATTTCCTACTCCATCTATGACACACAGTTGGCTCTATGAGGAAAAATACCAAGATGGCAGGTTCAAACTAAAACCATCTCCACCCAAAAGCTCACCGTTAACACTAAACTGACTAATTAAAAGCCTATGTCAAAACAAACAAACAAACAAACAAACAAATCTATGTCAAATTAATTTCACTATTTCAGGAAATGTTTCACCCAGGGACGTGAAATTACAAATTATGCTGTTTACTTTAGGAATTTCCCAAATATCTTTCTATTCAAACATTAGCCTAACCACATTATCAGGTTAACAGACCTCTCTCAGAGCAATTGTCATACTGTTTTAAATTCATTTCATAACTCTCAACTCACCTTGAGCAGTATAACTTAACAACTTTTTCACAAATTCTGATTAGGGGTCTAATTTGAAAAACCCACCTTAAACCAATCCAAAACTTTTATAAATATTCTGCCTTTGACTTCTCTTCCATATGCTATCAAAACCCTACAACAGCAGAATAATAGTGGTTCTTACTGCAGTAAGCAATTAACTTTAGGTGATTTTAGTGGTGTCTATGGAAAACTGGGTATTTACATACACTCAAATGCTTGAATAAAAAAGTGAATCAGTAGATGCGAAAAGATTTATCCTCTTTGAAAGAAGACAACTTTGAAACACACAATGATATTTTAAATCACATTTTACAACATTTATTTGAGGCTAACTACTATAAATGAGCCAATGAAGGATCTTTGCATTTTCAAGATAGCATTTGTAAGAGAGATGTGTCTTATGTGAATTTTATCTCCATAATGTATATGAAAAATAACACTAATACAAGGAAAGAACGCTAAAAAATTTACTGCCAAATAACCATAGAAAAGTTAGTTCCAGGCAAATATAGATAGTAATTTAAAAAAAATTTACTACACAATAAGAAAAAATAGGCTTCTTCTAATGCAATGAAATAATTTCAAACACAGATCCCTCTTCTTTGAAGCTATTTGAAGAATTGATTTCTAAAGTTCATCTTTTCAGTTTAATATCATGTTAATTAACATCTTAAAATATACAGCTTGCAAAATATCACTGCTTCAATATTAATTTTTCTTCCTGGAGACCTTCTAACTTAAAAAAAATTCTAGTATTTATATCTCATTGACTTACATGATTTAGTCTGTCAAAGGTACGTGAAATAGCTGGTCTCACTTTTGCCCACAGAAAACTGTGTAGCATTAATAAAATTTAGCGTCCGGTTTTGGCTGCCAATATGGTTGTAAGGGGGGATGAGACTCATTCTGTGCCCTAAAGAAATTTATATTCAAATAGTATTCTGAAAAAATAAACAGGGCTTTATAATATAATTTGCTAAGTATAGCAATTAAAATTGATATTTGAAACTAGAAGAGCAACACTTATCCAAGCCCTGGAGATGTACAGTAGAATCCTCCTAAAAAATTTCTAGAAAATTAGATACTGCTTGACCATATTCTGTCATATGGAATTTTATGTAGTCAAAAACTCCAGTGTTTTCTGGCTGCCTACTAATGAAAAGTATCTCATCCATAATCAACAGGACTTTATGAGGTTGTTGTTCAGTTGCTCTTTGTGACACCATGGACTGCAGCGTCAGGCTTCCCTGTCCTTATGATATCTGAACTAAATCATCAAAATGTACATTTAATATTTTTACTTCTTCATTGGCATATTTTATATTTTTCTTCTTAAAAATTATTGTGACTTGCTTAGTTTTTAAACACGTATTTAAATCTCTTAGCTATATACTTTACTTTCATTGAACTTTCCTTTAAAAAAAATTATGCAAATTTTTCCAATATAGGTTTACCTTGTTGCTTCCTTCTTTCTCTGTTTCCAAAATGTGTAGCTAAATCACTTCCAAGTATACACCATTGTGTATTTGCTCTTACTCAGGCATGTACAACAATCCATGACCTCATGGACTGTAACTTGCCAGACTCCTCTGTCCATGAGATTCTCCAGGCAAGAATACTGGAGTGGGTTGTCATTTTTTTTTTTTTTTTTTGGCCAGGGAATCTCCCCCACCCAGGGATTGAACCCCTGTCTCCAGCAATTCTGGCTTTGGCAGACAGAGTCTTTAACACTGGGCCATCTGTGAAGACAAGTATATACTATTATACATTGGAATTTCCTTTGCTTTTGTGTGCATGACCTTTTAATAACCCTTCAAATTTCAAAATAATAATTGGAAAACGTGGACAATTTTGAATTGCCTGCATAACATTGAGGGTTGTATTGTTTCTGGCTGGTGGCCAATATCTCTTAATTCTTCTCACAGCAGATTTTCATTAAACAACAAACTACATGTTTCAGAATATGTGCTTGAATTTCTTTAAAGTGAAAGTGAAAACCGCTTAGTTTTGTCCAACTCTTTGCAACCCCATGGACTATACAGTCCATGGAATTCTCCAGGCCAGAACACTGGAGTGGGTAGCCTTTCCCTTCTTCAGAGGATCTTCCCAACCCAGGAATTGAACTGGGGTTTCCTGCCTTGCAGGTGGATTCTTTACCAACTG
This sequence comes from Budorcas taxicolor, assembly GCF_023091745.1. NCBI lineage: Eukaryota > Metazoa > Chordata > Mammalia > Artiodactyla > Bovidae > Budorcas > Budorcas taxicolor. Next base: position 79,733,180 of record NC_068910.1, read on the forward strand.
AGCTATGAGGGAAGCCCTCGAATTTCTTTAAAACTTACGGTTTATTTCTCTAAACCCTGATGTATATATTTTTTAATATATACTGAAATTTACAGCTTCCTAAATTCCATCAACTCAAGATGGAATGAGAAATAACTAAAAATATCTGCCTCTGTCAAGATTTAGATGGACAACCTTGATTTGCCAATCAGATGAACTCACAAGAGATTTCAATTTGGAAAAAAGAAAAACATGTTTAGCTTTGAATAGTGGTAGTGATTGTAAGATATTAAGATGATGTGGCAGGAATACACAGAAGAACTATACAAAAAAGATCTTCATGACACAGATAATCACGATGTTGTAATGACTCACCTAGAGCCAGACATCCTGTAATGTGAAGTCAAGTGGGCCTTAGGAAGTATCACAATGAACAAAGCTAGTGAATGTGATGGAACTCCAACTGAGCTATCTAAAATCCTGAAAGATGATGCTGTGAAAGTGCTGCACTCAATATGCCAGCAAATATGGAAAACTCAGCAGTGGACACAGGACTGGAAAAGGTCAGTTTTCATTCCAATCCCAAAGAAAAGCAATGGCAAAGAATGCTCAAACTACCACACAATTGCACTCATCTCACATGCTAGTAAAGTAATGCTCAAAATTCTCCAAGCCAGGCTTCAGCAGTATGTGAACCGTGAACTTTCAGATGTTCAAGCTGGTTTTAGAAGAGGCAGAGGAACCAGAGATCAAGCTGCCAATATCTGCTGGATCATGGAAAAATTAAGACAGTTCCAGAAAAACATCTATTTCTGCTTTATTGACTATGCCAAAGCCTTTGACTGTGTGGATCACAATAAACTGTGGAAAATTCTGAAAGAGATGGGAATACCAGACCACCTGACATGACTCTTGAGAAACCTATATGCAGGTCAGGAAGCAACAGTTAGAACTGGACATGGAACAACAGACTGGTTCAAATAGGAAAAGGTGTATGTCAAGGCTGTATATTATCACCCTACTAATTTAACTTATATGCAGAGTACATCATGAGAAATGCTGGGCTGGCTGAAGCACAAGCTGGAATCAAGATTGCCGGGAGAAATATCAATAACCTCAGATATGCAGATAACACCACATTTATGGCAGAAAGTGAAGAGCCTCTTGATGAAAGTGAAAGAGGAGAGTGAAAAAGCTGGCTTAAAGCTCAACATTCAGAAAACTAAGATCATGGCATCTGGTCCCATCATTTCATGGCAAGTAGATGGGGAAACAATACAAACAGTGTCAGACTTTATTTTGTTGGACTCCAAAATCACTGCAGATGGTGACTGCAGCCATGAAATTAAGAAACGCTTACTCCTCGGAAGGAAAGTTTTGACCGACCTAGATAGTATATTGAAAAGCAGAGATATTACTTTGCCAACAAAGGTCCATCTAGTCAAGGCTATGGTTTTTCCAGTGGTCATGAATGGATGTGAGAGTTAGACTGTGAAGAAAGCTGAGTGCCGAAGAATTGATGCTTTTGAACTGTGGTGTTGGAGAAGACTCGAGAGTCCCTTGGACTGCAAGGAGATCCAACCAGTCCACTCTGAAGGAGACCAGCCCTGGGATTTCTTTGGAAGGACAAATGTTGAAGCTGAAACTCCAATACTTTGGCCACCTCATGCAAAGAGCTGACTCATTGGAAAAGACCCTGACGCTGGGAGGGATTTGGGGCAGGAGGAGAAGGGGACGACAGAGGATGAGATGGCTGGATGGCATCACCAACTCAATGGACATGAGTTTGGATGAACTCTGGGAGTTGATGATGGACAGGGAAGCCTGGCCTGCTGTGATTCATGGGGTCGCAAAGAGTCAGACACGACTAAGTGACTGAACTGAACTGAACTGAGTGATTGTAAGGTTGAGTCCTATCCTATATTAGACTCTGTGACTATAGAAGCTGCCTCTAGAGCTTAGCAGAGAAAGAGGGAGATGGAATGGTTTCCTTTGCCGGCTGTTCTGTATTTAAGGAAGTTACGTTTCATATATGGTTTTTCAGTCCTTTCAGCAGCTCCACAGGCCATTAAATAATTGTGTGTGTGTGTGCGTGTGTGTGCACGAGTGTACATGTGCTCAGTTGAGTCCAATTCTGTGTGACCGTATGGGCTATAGCCCACCAGGCTCCTCTGCCCATGGTATACTCCAGGCAAGAATACTGGAATGGGTTGCCATTTCCTCCTCCAGGGGATCTTTCAGACCCAGGAATCCAACCCACCACTCTTGCATTGCTGGTGGATTTAGTGCTGTGCCACCAGGGAAGTCCTGAGGTTGTATGATCTCATCAAAATTCTAAGCTCAGGAAGAATTCATTTACAAACTTATCAGTGAGCATTCAGTTCCTTGTATGATGTTGGTTTAAGGGCCTCAGTTCTTTGTTGGCTCTTGTCCTGAGGCTGCCTGAAGTCCTTGTCCTCTCATGCCAGCTTTCTTCATCAATGCATGCAATGTGAGAAAGTAATTTAGAGAGTGTGGTAGCCATTTGGAAGTCATGTGCTCAGTTGCTCATGTCCAACTCTTTACAAACCCTGGACTGTAGCCCTCCAGGTTCCTCTGTCCACGGGATTCTCCAGGCAAAAATTCTGGAGTGGGTTGTTACTTCCTCCTCTAGGGGGTCTTCCTGACCCAGGGACTGAACCCACCATTCCTTGTGCTTCCTGCATTGGCAGGCATATTTTTATCACTGAGTCCCCTGGGAAGCCCGTAGAAGCCACAGTCTTTTGTAAATTAATCTGAAAGGGGGCATCTCCGAAATTTTCCTGTGCTCTGTAGGTTAGAAGCAGGTATCGCAAGGGGAGGGCATTACTTGAGGCCTGAATATCAGGAAGAAGGATCATTGGGACCCTCTGAAGTCTACCTACTACAATTAGACTTTAATCAACCTCAGGTTATCTTATGCTCAGTCAAAACAATAGCTGCAAAACAACGCCTTAAATAGAAAGCTATGAACGGTAGTAACAGAAAGGTAAAACAACTCCATTTGTTAAGGCATTAGCACAGCATTCACATGGGGGAAAATTTAAACTTCAAATCTTTTTGTGGATTGTACAATTAGAAATTAACAACCTAAGATATGTAAAGTGAAATTTAAGAACTAAAATCTGTTATAGAAGAGTGCAATATTTTATGAAATGAAACTTTGAAATTTCAGAAGATACCCACAAATTCTTTAGCTACTGAGTAAAGATATATGGTCAGATGTATATGACTCTGTGCAACCCCATGAACTATAACCTGCCAGGATCCTGCGTCAGTGGAATTTTACAGGCAAGAATACAGGAATGGGTTGCCATTTTCTCCTCCAGGGAATCTTCCTGACCCAGGGATCAATCCCTCTTCTTTTACGTCTTCTGCATTGACAGGTGAATTCTTTACCCCTGGGGTACCTGAGAACTCTGGTGAAAGATTCATTTCAGTTGAGTTCAGTCATATAGTTGTGTCTAACTGTTTGTGACCCCATGGACTGCAGCACGCCAGGCCTTCCTGTCCATCAAAAACTCCTGGAATTTACTCAAACTCATGTCTATTGAGTCAGTGATGCCATCCAACCATCTCATCTTCTGTCATCCCCTTCTCCTCTAGCCTTCAATCTTTCCCAGTATCAGGGGCTTTTCAAATGAGTCAGCTCTTCACATTAGGTGGTCCGAGTATTGAAGTTTCAGCTTCAACATCGGTCCTTCCAATGAACATTCAGGACTGATTTCCCTGAGGATGGACTGGTTGGAGCTCCTTGCAGTCCAAGGGATTCTTCAAGAGTCTTCTCCAACACCACAGTTCAAAAGCATCGATTCTTTGGCACTCAAGTTTCTTTATAGTCCAACACTCATATCCACACATGACTATTGGGAAAATAGCCTTGACTAGACGGTATTTTGTTGACAAAGTAATGTCTCTGCTTTTTAATATGCTGTCTAGGTTGCTCATAGCTTTTCTTCCAAGGAGTAAGCATCTTACTTCATGGCTGCAGTCACCATCTGCAGTGATTTTGGAGCCCCTAAATTAAAGCTAGCCACTATTTCCACTGTTGCTCCATCTATTTGCCATAAAGTGACGGGACAAGATGCCATGATCTTCATTTTCTGAATGTTGAGCTTTAAGCCAATTTTTTCACTCTCCTCTCTCACTTTCATCAAGAAGTTTTTTAGTTCTACTTCACTTTCTGCCATAAGTGTGATGTCATCTTAAGTTATTGATATTTCTCCCAGTAAACCTGATTCCAGCTTGTGTTTCATCCAGCTGAGCATTTCTCATGATGTACTCTGCATATAAGATAAATAAACAGGGTCACCATATATAGTCTTGATGTACTCCTTTTCCTATTTGGAATCAGTCTGTTATTCCATGTCCAGTTCTAACTGTTGCTTCCTGACCTGCATATAGGTATCTCAAGAGGCAGGTCAGTTGGTCTGATATTTCCATCTCTTGAAGAATTTTCAACAGCTTATTGTGATCCACAGTCAAGGGCTTTGGCATAGTCAATAAAGCAGAAATAGATGTCTTTGGAAACTGTCTTGCTTTTTTGATGATCTAGCAGATGTTGGCAATTTCACCTCTGCTTCTTCTGCCTTTTCTAAAACCGGCTTAAACATCTGGAAGTTCATGGTTTACGTACTGCTGAAGCCTGGCTTGGAGAATTTTGAGCATTACTTTACTAGCATGTGAGATGAGTGCAATTGTGTGGTAGTTTAGCATTCCTTGGCATTGTCTTTCTTTGGGATTGGAATGAAAACTGACCTTTTCCAGTCCTGTGACCACTGCTGAGTTTTCCAATCTTGCTGACATATTGAGTGCAAGAATTTCACAGCATCATCTTTTAGGATTTGAAATAGCTCAACTTGAATGCCATCACCTCCACTAGCTTTTTCGTAGTGATGCTTCCTAACGTCCACTTGACTTCACATTCCAGGATGTCTGGCTCTAGGTGAGTGATCACACCATCGTGATTATTTTGGTCATGAAGATTTTTTGTATAGTTCTTCTGTGTATTCTTGCCACCTCTTCTTAATATCTTCTGCTTGTGTTAGGTCCCTACCATTTCTGTCCTTTATCAAGCCCATCTTTGCTGGAAATGTCCCCTAAGTATCTCTAATTTTCTTGAAGAGATCTCTAGTTTTTCCTATTCTCTTGTTTTCCTCTATTTCTTTGCACTGAACACTGAAGAAGGTTTTCTTATCTCTCTTTGCTATTCTTTGAAATTCTGGATTCAAATGGGTATATCGTTCCTTTTCTCCTATGCTTTTGGCTTCTTTTCTTTAAACAGCTATGTGTAAGGCCTCCTCAGACAGCCATTATGCTTTTTTTGCATTTCTTTTTCTTGGGGATGATCTTGATTTCTTTCTCCTGTACAATGGCACGAACCTCTGTCCATAGTTCATCAGGCATTCTGTCTATCAGATCTAGTCCCTTAAATCTATTTCTCACTTCCATTGTATAATCATAATGGATTTGATTTAGGTCATCCCTGAATGGTCTAGTGGTTTTCCCCACTCTCTTGAATTTAAGTCTGAATTTGGCAATAAGGAGTTCATGATCTGAGCTACAGTCAGCTTCTGGTCTTGTTTTTGTTGACTGTATAGAAGCTTCTCCATCTTTGGCTGCAAAGAATATAATCAATCTGATTTCGGTGTTGACCATCTGGTGATGTCCATGTGTAGAGTCTTCTCTTTTGTTGTTCGAAGAGGGTGTTTGCTATGACCAGTGCATTCTCTTGGCAAAATTTTGTTAACCTTTCACTTGCTTCATTCTGTACTCCAAGGCCAAATTTGCCTGTTACTCCAGGTACTTCTTGACTTTTTACTTTTGCATTCCAGACCCCTATAATGAAAAGGATATCTTTTTAGGGTGTTAATTCTAGAAGGTCCTGTAAGTCTTCATAGACGTGCTCAACTTCAGTTTCTTCAGCATTACTGGTCAAGGCATAGACTTAGATTACCGTGATATTGAATGGTTTGCCTTGGAAACGAACAGAAATTATTCTGTCTTTTTTGAGATTGCATCGGAGTACTGCATTTCAGACTGTTTCATTGACTATGATGGCTACTCCATTTCTTCTAAGGGATTCTTGCCCATAGTAGTAGATATAATGGTCATCTGAGTTAAATGCACCCGTTTCAGTTCATCTTAGTTCCCTGATTCCTTTGATGTTGATGTTCACTCTTGCTATCTCCTGTTTGATGACTTCCAATTTGCCTTGATTCATGGGCCTAACATTCCAGGTTCCTATGCAATATTGCTCTTTACAGCATTGGACCTTGCTCTATCAACAGTCACATCCACAACTGGGTGTTGCTTTTGCTTTGGCTCAATCCCTTCATTCTCTCTGGAGTTATTTCTCCACTGATCTCCAGAAGCATATTGCGCACCTACCAACCTGGGGACATCTTTCAATGTCCTATCTTTTTGCCTTTTCATACTGTTCATGGGGTTCTCAAGGCAAGAATACTGAAGTGGTTTCCCATTCTCTTCCCCAGATATTGATCCCTATATGAATTGAAAATTTTTATAGCCATGAATAAGAATTAAGTACTCTAGGGAAATAGGAACTTACAGACATAATACTGTAACCTATTAACTTATTTTTTCAATGTACATTTATTAATGATTTCTGTGGCCAGATGCTATTGAAAACAACATAATTTTGATTTCAAGACCCGTCAGTTCAGTTCAGTTCAGTTGCTCAGTCATGTCTGACTCTCAGTTCAGTTCAGGTCAGTCGCTCAGTCGTGTCCAACTCTCTGCGACCCCATGAATCGCAGCACGCCAGGCCTCCCTGTCCATCACCAAGTCCAGGAGTTCACTCAGACTCATGTCCTTCGAGTCAGTGATGCCATCCAGCCATCTCATCCTCGGTCATCCCCTTCTCCTCCTGCCCCCAATCCCTCCCAGCATCAGAGTCTTTTCCAATGAGTCAACTCTTTGCAAGAGGTGGCCAAAAGTACTGGAGTTTCAACTTCAGCATCATTCCTTCCAAAGAAATCCCAGGACAGATTAGGCCCATGAATCAAGGCAAATTGGAAGTCATCAAACAGGAGATCGCAAGAGTGAACATCAACATCAAAGGAATCAGGGAACTAAAATGAACTGAAACGGGTGCATTTAACTCAGATGACCATTATATCTACTACTATGGGCAAGAATCCCTTAGAAGAGTCTCCGAGGGACTCTCAAGAGGCTTCTCCAACACCACAGTTCAAAAGCATCAATTCTTTGGCACTCAGCCTTCTTCACAGTCCAACTTTCACATCCATACATGACTGCTGGAAAAACCATAGCCTTGACTAGACGGGCCTTAGTTGGCAAAGTAATGTTTCTGCTTTTGAATATTTTATCCAGGTTGATCATAGCTTTCCTTCCAAGGAGTAAGCGTCTTTTAATTTCATGGCTGCAGTCACCATCTGCAGTGATTTTGGAGCCCCAAAAAATAAAATCTGACACTGTTTCTACTGTTTCCCCATCTATTTCCCATGAAGTGATGGGACCAGATGCCATGATCTTCATTTTCTGGATGTTGAGCTTTAAGCCAACTTTTTCACTCTCCTCTTTCACTTTCATCAAGAGGCTTTTTAGTTCCTCTTCACTTTCTGCCATCAGGGTGGTGTCATCTGCATATCTGAGGTTATTGATATTTCTCCCAGCAGTCTTGATTCCAGCTTGTGTTTCTTACAGTCCAGCATTTCTCATGATGTACTCTGCATATAATTTTAATAAGCAGGGTGACAATATACAGCCTTGACGTACTCCTTTTCCTGTTTGGAACCAGTCTGTTGTTCCATGTCCAGTTCTAAGTGTTGCTTCCTGGCCTGCATACAGATTTCTCAAGAGGCAGGTCAGGTGGTCTGGTATTCCCGTCTCTCTCAGAATTTTCCACAGTTTATTGTGATCCACATAGTCAAAGGCTTTGGCATAGTCAATAAAGCAGAAATAGATGTTTTTCTGGAACTCTCTTGCTTTTTTAATGATCTGACTCTTTACGACCCCATGAATCACAGCATGCCATGCCTCCCTGTCCATCACCAACTCCCGGAGTTTACTCAAACTCATGTCCATTGAGTTGGTAATGATATCCAGCCATCTCATCCTCTGTCTTCCCCTTCTCCTTTTGCCTCCGATCCCTCCCAGAATCAGAGTCTTTTCCAATGAGTCAACTCTTTGCAAGAGGTGGCCAAAGTATCGGAGTTTCAGCTTTAGCATCAGTGCTTCCAATGAACAACCAGGAATGATCTCCTTTAGGTTGGACTGGTTAAATCTCCTTGCAGTCCAAGGGACTCTCAAGAGTCTTCTCCAACACTATAGTTCAAAAGCATCAATTCTTCAGTGCTCAGCTTTCTTACAGTCCAACTCTCTCATTTCACATGCTAGTTAAGTAATGCTCAAAATTCTCCAAGCCAGGCTTCAGCAATATGTGAACCGTGAACTTCCAGATGTTCAAGCTGGTTTTAGAAAAGGCAGAGGAACCAGAGATCAAATTGCCAACATCTGCTGGATCATGGAAAAACCAACAGAGTTCCAGAAAAACATCTATTTCCGCTTTATAGACTATGCCAAAGCCTTTGACTCTGTGGATCACAAGAAACTGTGGAAAATTCTGAAAGAGGTGGGAATGCCAGACCACCTAACCTGCCTCTTGAGAAGTCCGTGCAGGTCAAGACCCCCTTCAGCTTAATGTCAATGGTATATTGTTAAGTAAAATGAGCTGTATGGCAGTGATTTATAAATATATATGCTATGACTTTAAATACATATGATTAATACAGATATTTACATTATGTATATAGCAATATGCACCCATACATGCATGTATAACCTGTCTTCATTAATAAGCCTGGAAAATGTCTTTTATCTTTGAGCACTCACATTTGGAAAATTGGGGAAATTTATCTTTTAATTTTTTTGTCATTAAAAATATTTGAATTATTTATAATATTTAATACAGTTTAAAATAAGTTGTCAGAAATAATACTAAAATAAGTATAGGTAGACCTAGCTTTAATAGTTGAACAAGTAGTATATATATACATACACACATGCATATATATATATATATATACACACACATAAACAACTAATTTTTTTAATTAAACAAACTTTTTTAACATAAATTTATTTATTTTAATTGGAGACTAATTACTTTACAATATTGTGTTGGTTTTGCCATACATCATTACTTTTGAAGTAAAAGACAGGTCTTTTCCAGACAGGTTCTTCATGTATAAAATGAAGTATTTATTTACTTCATATAAATGTCCCTTCCTGTTCTAATAGTCTCTGATTCTAAAGGGTGATCAATCAGAGACCCATGAGAGAAAAATACAAAGAATAGTGAGGATACAAACAAAATTGATAGCATTATGGTCACTAATTAAAGTTTACATGCAAAAACAAAGATCCTCAAGTTTAAAAGTATGCATTCATTTTTCTCCATAATTGTACAAGATGTATTGGCTGTGTCTGTGTCTGCTAATTGCAAATCACATGAAAGATAAGGAAAAGAGACAATATCTCAGATGAGAAATCCAAAATAAAATCTCATGTTCTTTCTTAAACTTGGATATTTAGAAAACTAGAAACAGAATAAGTAATGGGAGCTTATTAAACATACTATGGGCAGGAATCCTTTAGAAGAAATGGAATAGCCATCATGATCAACAAAATAGTCCAAAATGCAGTACTTGGATGCAGTCTCAAAAAAGACAGAATGATCTGTTCATTTCCAAGGCAAACCATTCAATATCACATTAATCCAAGTGTATGCTCCAACCACTAACAAGAAGCTGAAGTTGAACAGTTCTATGAAGACCTACAAGACCTTCTAGCATTAACACTCAAAAAAAGATGTCCTTTTCATTATAGGGGACTGGGATGCAAAAGTAGGAAGTCAAGAAACCTGGAGTAACAGGCAAATTTAACCTTAGGGTACGGAGTGAACCAGGGCAAAGGCTAATAGAGTTTTGCCGAGAGAATGCACTGATCATAGCAAACACCCTTTTCAAACAACAGGAGAGAAGACTCAACACATGGACATCTCCAGATGGTCAACACTGAAATCAAGTTGATTATATTCTTTGCAGCCAAAGATGGCATAGCTCTATATAGTCAGCAAAATCTAGACTGGGAGCTGACTGGGGTTCAGATCTTAGACTTCTTATTTCAAAATTTAGACTTAAATTGAAGAAAGTAGGGAAAGCAACTAGACCATTCAGGTATGACCTAAATCAAATTCCTTATGATTATACAGTGGAAGTGAGAAATAGATTTAAGGGATTAGATCTGAGAGAGAGAGTGCCTGATGAACTATGGCTGGAGGTTCATGAAAGAAGACAGGTATCAAGACCATCCCCATGGAAAAGAAATGCAAAAATGCAAATGGGCTGTCTGGGGAGGCCTTACAGATAGCTGTGAAAAGAAGAGAGGCGAAAAGCAAAGGAGACAAGGAAAGATATAAGCATCTGAATGCAGAGTTCCAAAGAATATCAAGGAGAGGTAAAAAGCCTTCCTTAGTAATAAATGCAAGGAAATAGAGGAAACCAACGAAATGGGAAAGACTAGAAATCTCTTCAAGAAAATTAGAAATACCAAGGGAACATTTCATGCAAAGATGGGCTCGATAAAGGACAGAAATGGTATGAACCTAACAGAAGCAGAAGATATTAAGAAGAAGTGGTGAGAACACACAGAATAACTGTACAAAAAAGATCTTCATGACACAGATAATCACGATGGTGTGATCACCCACCTAGAGCCAGACCTCCTGGAATGTGAAGTCAAGTGGGCCTTAGAAAGCACCACTATGAACAAAGCTAATGGAGGTGATTGAATTCCAGTTGAACTATTTCAGTTGCTGAAAGATGATGCTGTGAAAGTGCTGCACTCAATATGCCAGCAAATTTGGAAAACTCAGCAGTGGCCACAGGACTGGAAAAGGTCTGTTTGCATACCAATCCCAAAGAAAGACAATGCCAAAGAATGCTCAAACTACCACACAATTGCAGTCATCTCACGTGCTAATAAAGTAATGCTCAAAAATCTCCAAGCCAGGCTTCAGCAATATGTGAACCATGAACTTCCAGATGTTCAAGCTGGTTTTAGAAAAGGCAGAGGAACCAGAGATCAAGATGCCAACATCTGCTGAAAAAGCAAGAGAGTTCCAGAAAAACATCTATTTCTGCTTCATTGACTATGCCAAAGCCTTTGACTGTGTGGATCACAATAAACTGTGGAAAATTCTTAAAGAAATGGGAATACCAGACCACCTGACCTGACTCTTGAGAAACCTATATGCAGGTCAGGAGGAAACAGTTAGAACTGGACGTGGAACAACAGACTGATTCCAAATAGGAAAAGGAGTAAGTCAAGGCTGTGTACTGTCACCCTGCTTATTTAACTTATATGCAGAGTACATCATGAGAAACGCTGGGTTGGAAGAAGCACAAGCTGGAATCAAGATTGCTGGGAAAAATATCAATAACCTCAAATATGCAGATGACACTGCCCTTATGGCAGAAAGTGAGGAAGAACTAAAAAGCCTCTTGATGAAAGTGAAAGAGGAGAGTGGAAAAAGTTGGCTTAAAACTCAACATTCAGAATACTAAGATCATGGCATTTGGTTCCATCACTTCATGGGAAATAGATGGGGAAACAGTGGAAACAGTGGATGACTTTATTTTGGGGGGCTCCAAACTCACTGCAGATGTTGATTGCAGCCATAAAATTAAAAGATGCTTATTCCTTGGAAGGAAAGTTATCACCAACCTATATAGCTTATTAAAAAGCAGAGACATTACATTGCCAATAAAGGTCCGTCTAGTCAAGGCTATGATTTTTCCAGTGGTTATGTATGGATGTGAGAGTTGAACTGTGAAGAAAGCTGAATGCTGAAGAATTGATGCTTTTGAACTGTGGTGTTGGAGAAGACTCTTGAGAGTCCCTTGGAACCCCAAAGAGATCAAACCAGTCAACCCTAAAGGAAATCAGTCCCAAGTAGTAATTGGAAGTACTGATGCTGAAGCTGAAGGTCCAATCCTTCGGCCACCTGATGGGAAGAACGGACTCACTGTAAACGACCTTGATGCTGGGAAAGATTGAAAGCAGAATGAGAAAAGGTCGACAAAGGATGAAATGGTTGGATGGCATCACTGACTCTATGGACAAGAGTTTTATTAAGCTCCAGGATTTGGTGATGACAGGGAAGCCTGGTGTGCTGCAGTCCATGGGATCACATAGAGTCAGACTTGGACTGAGGACTGAACTGAACTGATAACATCTGAGAACCAAGTAGATTTTTTAAAAAAATGGTAGCCAGTTATAAGTACAGCTGAAGCTGAAGCTCCAATGTTTTGGCCATGTGAAGAGCTGATGACTTGTTGGAAAAGACCCTGGTGCTGGGAATGGTTGAAGGTGAAAGGAGCGGCAGAGGATGAGATTGTTAGATAGTATCAGGGAGTCAATGGACATGCATTTGAGTAAACTGCAGGAAATAGTGGAGGACAAGGGAGCCAGGCATGATACAGTCCATGATGTTGCGAAGAGTGAGACATGACTTTGCGAGTGAACAATAACAACAGTAAGTAGAAAACTGAAGTAATGGGTCAATTACAGAGTTTATCACATCTGAATTAATTTGCTTTTAATGAACCTGCTTCCCTGGTGGCTCAGAGGTTAAAGAGTCTGCATGCAATGCAGGAGACAGGGGTCCAATCCCTGGGTCGGGAAGATCCCCTGGAGAAGGAAATGGTAACCCACTCCAATATTCTTGCCTGGAAAATCCCATAGACAGAGGAGACTAGTGGGCTACAGTCCACGGGTCACAAAGAGTCAGACACAACTGAGCAACTTCACTTTCACTTTCACTTTAGAGAACCTGCTGTGAGTCCTCTATTCTGCATCTAGATACTACTGGTTCCAAGTTACAGGAATTTGAATTGATAATAGAAATAATGCAGTGGTAATGAGATTACAGTAAAATTAATCAGAGATTTCCAGAGTAGTAGAGAGCTAGTTTTAGGCAGTGTTAGCACATCAATGGCAGAACAGCATGTTTAAGTAATTCAAAGGGACCACAAGGAAACTTCACAAGTTACAACCATTTCCATGGCAACAACTGATTCAAAGCTCTCAAAAACAGTGCAATTGTACTGATGTTCTGCCTAGTAGCTCTGAGGGGAAGCAAGACTGCCCCATCATATTTCGAGAAAAGGTGTTAAAGGCACAGTGGGTATTTCCAAATGCTCCACAGTGCATAATGAGGGGACTGCTTCCTATCCCCTTAAACAGAAAAGACACAAGTATAAATGCAAAATGCAATACTTAAAACAACTTGCTCAGCCACAATTAAAGCAAACTATTCCAAAGATTTCATATCAATAAGCACAGTCAGCAATTTGAAGGCATACAAATGAGTTAGCTAATGGTATTTGCAGGGGGTGGAATTAAGGAGAATATTCCTATTAGATTCTTTCAGTGGAGTACTGCATTTACAATATGTTTTAGGTAGAGTCACTTATTTATTTCACAAATGCTTCAAAGGCCATTTGAAATAGTGTTTGCAACTTTAGCAAAGCCAAAAACTCCAAAATATGATAAATATTTTGAACTTTTCGCAAGCAAAGTGCCTATATACAGAAAATTTCAATGACTTCCTGAATCTCTTGGAATCACATTCACTGAATTTTTACTTTGGAGGATGTTTCTGTTAAAAAGAAAAGAAAAGAAAAGTATAACAAAGTAACAAATATAAATTGATCTTATTGAAGATTTAGCTTTTCAAAGTTGGAAAAGTAAAAGGTGCCTTATGATTTTTTAAGCTGTCAGTCACATCACAGCATTGGGTAGCTTGTTCTATATATTAGTCATTTAATTGTATCTGTCAAAATGGAAAATATGTGGGTAGTCACTTGAAAGTTCAAGCAAATTTAAATGAATTAAAGGTTCAAATAAGTAATTACTGTCATTGGATAAAAGGTTACTTAGGACTAAACCTGACTACTCCATCTATTTTACAGTCTCCAGTCAAAGTTAGCTGCCATATATCATTGCCACTCTTTGAAAAAAGCTGACACAGCCTTTAGTATGCTGACATTGAAACTAATTTTACAAGATATTTTGAATGGAACTAATCATAAGACCTGAGGTCTAAAGATATCCTATTTCTCTTTAATTCTAAAGATGAATCTCTAATGGGTTAAGTGCTGTAACTTTCTCAAAGACACTGTCATGAGTACCTTCAAATACCACTCAGTGTCCCCAAAATGACATCAAGAGAAAAATATCAATTATAGGTAAACATAAAAGGAAAGTAGTAAGAAAATCAAATTTTTCAAAGAACTGTTATGGTGATTTGAATTTTATAAAATACCAATATTGCTCAAAATACTCAGACAGAACTAGTGATAGTTGAGAAGGTCGATAACAAACTCCAAACTTTTGAGGATAAAATATTAAAAATAAACATAATAATATACATTTAAGGAAAATTTTTTAAAAGTTATATTAAACTATATAATATGTAATGAATAAATATAGTGCTAGCTTGTTGGGCATTATGTGCTAAGTATATTTTATTCATCAAGTTTAATCATCCCCCAAACTGGACAAAATTGTATTCCCGTGTTTTGTTATGGTCAAACTAAGGAGCAGCAAATTTAAGACTGAGGGTCGAATAAGCAGAATGTGTCATGCTCCAGATTCAAAGCCAGATCTTCCTCCTTGGTGTTTCAGACAGTAAAAGCATCTGCCTGCAATGCAGGAGACCCAGGTTCATTCCCTAGGTCAGGAAGATACCCTGGAGAAGGAAATGGCAACCCACTCCAGTACTCTTGCCTGGAAAATTCCATGAATGGAGAAGCCTGGTGGGCTACAGTCCATGGGGTCACAAAGAGATGGACACGACTGAGCTATTTCACTTTCTATCTTTTCTTCCTGGTTTCAAAACTTGTCTTTTCTAATTAAATTGAGATTTAATAATTGTTCAGATTATGGTATCAGTGTTGACACTAAATTAACCTGAATGCCATTTATAGAAGTTAGCCTTTGCTACCTCACAATGTGTTAGTTCCTAAGTCGTGTCCAACTCTATGACCCAATGGACTGTAGGCTCCTCTGTCCATGGGATTCTCCAGTCAAGAATACTGGAGTGTGTAGCCATTCCCTTTTCCAGGGGATCTTCCCAACCCAGGGACTGAACCCAAGTCTCTTGTGTCGCAGGCAGATTCTTTACCATCTGAGCTGCCTGTTCACCCTCTCAAATAATTAGTGACTCAAAACACTTGTTCCCTTGATTATTTTGTTTGGCCAGGTGATTTGTTTGGTCCAGAATGGGTAGTCTAGATAGGCCTAGCTCTCATGTCTGAGGCATTATCTGGGACTGCATTCAGGCTCTGTCTCTGTGCTCTGAAATGCTACTCTGGGCTTTCTCACACAGTGATCAAAAGATTCCCATGGAGAAGAGTGGCAAGCACTCATCAAGCCTTGGGTTACTTTTTCTTTGTTTCTGCTAACCAAAGCAAGTTACATAACCAAACCCTGGTTCAAATGGTGAAGAAATAGACTACATCTCTTGAGAGCTTATTTGGAGGTTCTAGCTGGGGAGTACACCCACTCGTATAACCTTGAAGAAAAACAAACAAACAAACAAACGTCCTCTTCTATTAGGGAAGGCTGTCCTCTTCAACCAAGCATGCATCTTTGGGAAGGATGTGCATGTGAGGCAGTAAGGGGCCCCCACCTAGCTAGTCAGATCAGCTGAACCAACCCTGCAATCAATGAAGAGACAGATGCTGGAGTCAAATCTCCTTCACATTCAGAAACAGACTTCATCTCTTGATGAGAAATGGTACAGGTTATTGTACCCTTCAAAAAAACTAATCCACACAAGACTTATCTTTTTAATAATTTAATTTTTGCTTGCTTTTATAACAAGCTAGAAGGCAATGGCATCCCACTCCAGCACTCTTGCCTGGAAAATCCCATGGATGGAGGAGCCTGGAGGGCCGCAGTCCATGGGGTCGCTAAGAGTTGGACACGACTGAGTGACTTCCCTTTCACTTTTCACTTTTCACTTTCACACATTGGAGAAGGAAATGGCAACCCACTCCAGTGTTCTTGCCTGGAGAATCCCAGGGATGGGGGAGCCTCATGGGCTGTCGTCTATGGGGTCGCACAGAGTTGGACACAACTGAAGCAACTTAGCAGCAGTAGCAGTAGCAGAAGGTAAGTTAACCACAAATCATCATCTCTGCCTCAATCAAGATTCAAAAATTTGGCTAGTTGGAAATAGAGTAAATCACATATTTAACATCAAGAATATTACATTTAGTATATGTTTTGGTTAACTCGTACTTAAAGCTCTATACAGTCAACCAAAACAAGATGAGGAGCTGACTGTGGCTCAGATCATCAATGCCTTATTACCAAATTCAGACTTAAATTGAAGAAAGTAGGGAAAACCACTAGACCATTCAGGTATGACCTAAATCAAATTCCTTATGATCATACAGTGGAAGTGAGAAATAGATTTAAGGGCCTAGATCTGATAGATAGAGTGCCTGATGAACTGTGGAATGAGGTTCATGACATTGTACAGGAGACAGGGATCAAGACCATCCCCATGGAAAAGAAAGGCAAAAAAGCAAAATGGCTCTCTGGGGAGGCCTTACAAATAGCTGTGAAAAGAAGAAAGGTGAAAAGCCAAGGAGAAAAGGAAAGATATAAACATCTGAATGCAGAATTCCAAAGAATAGCAAGAAGAGCTAAGAAAGCCTTCTTCACCAATCAATGCAAAGAAATAGAGGAAAAGAACAGAATGGGAAAGACTAGCGATCTCTTCAAGAAAATTAGAGATACCAAGGGAACATTTCACACAATGATGGGCTCGATAAAGGACAGAAATGGTCTGGACATAAGAGAAGAAGAAGATATTAAGACGAGGTGGCGAGAATACACAGAAGAAATGTACAAAAAAATCTTCACGACCCAGATAACTACGATGGTGTGATCACTCATCTAGAGCCAGACATCCTGGAATGTGAAGTCAAGTGGGCCTTAGGAAGCATCACTATGAACAAAGCTAGTGGAGGTGATGGCATTCCAATTGAGCTATTTCAAATCCTGAAAGATGATGCTGTGACAGTGCTGCACTCAATATGCCAGCAAATTTGGAAAACTCAGCAGTGGCCACAGGACTGGAAAAGGTCCGTTTTCATTCCAATCCCAAAGAAAAGCAATACCAAAGAATGCTCAAACTACCACACAATTGCACTCATCTCACATGCTAGTAAAGGAATGCTCAAAAATCTCCAAGCCAGGCTTCAGCAATATGTGAACCGTGAACTTCCTGATGTTCAAGCTGGTTTCAGTAAAGGCAGAAGAATCAGAGATTAATTTACCAACATCCTCTGGATCATGGAAAAAGCAAGAGAGTTCCAGAAAAACATCTATTTCTGCTTTATTGACTATGCCAAAGCCTTTGACTGTGTGGATCACAATAAACTGTGGAAAATTCTGAAAGAGATGGGAATACCAGACCACCTGACCTGCCTCTTGAGAAATCTGTATGCAGGTCAGGAAGTTAGAACTGGACATGGAACAACAGACTGGTTCCAAATAGGGAAAGGAGTACGTCAAGGCTGTATATTATCACCCTGCTTATTTAACTTATATGCAGAGTACATCATGAGAAACGCTGGACTGGAAGAAACACAAGCTGGAATCAAAAGTAACCTCAGATATTCAGATGACACCACCCTTATGGCAGAAAGTGAAGAGGAACTACAAAGCCTCTTGATGAAAGTCCAAGAGGAGAGTGAAAAAATTGGCTTAAAGCTCAACATTCAGAAAATGAAGATCATGGCATCTGGTCCCATCACTTCATGGGTAATAGATGAGAAAACAGTGGAAACAGTGTCAGACTTTATTTTGTTGGACTCCAAAATCACTGCAGATGTTGATTGCAGCCATGAAATTAAAAGACGCTTACTCCTTCGAAGAAAAGTTATGACCAACCTAGATAGCATATTCAAAAGCAGAGACATTACTTTGCCAACTAAGGTCTGTCTATTCATGGCTATGGTTTTTCCAGTAGTCATGTATGGATGTGAGAGTTGGACTGTAAAGAAGGCTGAGCCCTGAAGAATTGATGATTTTGAACTGCGGTGTTGGAGAAGACTCTTGAGAGTCCCTTGGACTGCAGTGAGATCCAACCAGTCCATTCTGAAGGAGATCAGCCATGGGTTTTCTTTGGAGGGAATGATGCTAAAGCTGAAACTCCAGTGCTTTGGCCACCTCATGGGAAGAATTGACTCATTGGAAAAGACTTTGATGCTGGAAGGGATTGGGGGCAGGAAGAGAGGGGACAACAGAGGATGAGATGGCTGGATGGCATCACCAACTCGATGAACGTGAATCTGAGTGAACTCTGGGGGTTGGTGATGGACAGGAAGGCCTGGCATGCTGCAATTCATGGGGTCACAAAGAGTCGGACACGACTGAGTGACTGAACTGAACTGAACTGAACTTGCATTTTAATATTATTTGATGCTCATGATAATCATGTGAAAAGTAGGAATGGTAGAAAATTACTTTCCTCATTGAATAAAAGATAATCTAGGAATATTGAGTTTTAATTAACTACTTAAGGTCACAGCAGTTTTGTAGTCAGTGAGGGACTGACATTGGTGGTTGGTTTTCCTTCCAGTTCTGTGGCCAGTACAATAGGCTGGAAGAAGCTGAATTAATCTTATGATCATTTTTTAAAATTCCTTTAAAAAGACCTACTCAAAAGCAAAGCAAAACAATTATGCATAACTGCATACAAAATTCTTCCTACTCAACACTAAATCTATCTTATAATCAAAATGTTAAAAAAAAGTATGCTACATTAAAATGCATTACATGCTCAAATACACATTTGTTACTAGAAATGCTTTTTCATTTACCTGTGTTCCATAATGCTTAATGTGAAAGAGTAACTGGAAATCTGGCAATATTTCTGAGTCAGCAATGATGTCCACAGTTATTAACAAAAAGAGATATGTAAAACCCAGAGAATTTTGTTCTTGTCAATTTTTGTTATTGTTGCTCACAAACATTCCAATTATTTTTTTTCATTTATATGTGTTCAGTTCAGTTCAGTCGCTCAGTCCTGTCTGACTCTGTGACCCCATGAATTGCAGCATGCCAGGGCTCCCGGTCCATCAGCAACTCTCGGAGTTTACTCAAACTCATGTCCATCGAGTCGGTGATGCCATCCAACCTTCACATCCTCTTTCATCCCCTTCTCCTCCTGCCCTCAATCCCTCCCAGCATCAGAGTCTTTTCCAATGAATCAACTCTTCACATAAGGTGGCCAAATTATTGGAGTTTCAGCTTTAGCATCAGTTCTTCCAATGAACACCCAGGAATGATCTCCTTTAGAATGGACTGGTTGTATCTCCTTGCAGTCCAAGGGACTCTCAAGAGTCTTCTCCAACAACACAGTTCAAAAACATCAATTCTTCGGTGCTCAGCTTTCTTCACAGTCCAACTCTCACATCCATACATGACCACTGGACAAACCGTAGCCTTGACTAGATGGACCTTTGTTGGCAAAGTAATGTCTCTGCTTTTGAATATGCTATCTAGGTTGGTCATAACTTTCCTTCCAAGGAGTAAACATCTTTTAGTTTCATGGGTGCAGTCACCGTCTGCAGTGATTTTAGAGCCCACAAAAGTAAAGTCAGCCAGTTTCCACTGTTTCCCCATTTGTTTCCCATGAAGTGATGGGACCAGATGCCATGATCTTAGTTTTCTGAATGTTGAGCTTTAAGCCAGTTTTTTCGCTCTCCTCTTTCACTTTTATCATGGGACTTTCCAGGCAAGGGTACTGGAGTGGGTTGCCATTTCCTTCTCCAGAAATCTTCCCAACCAAGGGATCAAACCTGGGTCTCCCACATTGCAGGCAGACGCTTTACCATCTGAGCCACCAGGGAAGCTATTTAAATGTGTAGTGTGTATATATTCTCACTCCTGAGGAACTTGTTAATAGTTTTATCAGTAGGCTTGATTGGAAGATCAGTTAATTAATATTCCTCAGATTTGCATTCAAAACCCACCATTAGTCTTTTTAAGTAGCCTTACTTTAGTGCTCCCTGATGCTTTCTTCTGGTTTGGGAGGTAGGAGGAGGTGGAGGGGTTCCTTCCAAAATCAATATACTGCCCAGGGTATTAAGAGAAGGCCCTTGTCCATGTCTTCCTAGGATTCTAGTCTTTAAGCATTCACTATCAGTTTCAACATATAAAGTGAACATGTTTCCCATGAGTTTCATCAGCATCTCAAGCAAACTAACAATTTTAATTGACCAATAAATATTTCCTGATGGCTCAGGTGGTAAAGAATCTGCCTGCAATGTAGGAGACCTGGGTTTGATCACTCAGTTGGGAAGATCCCCAGGAGAGGGGTATGCAACCCATTCCAGTTTTCTTGCCTGTAGAATCCTATGGACTGAGGAGCCTGACAGCCTACAGGCTATAGTCAATGGAGTCTCAAATAGTTGGACATGACTGAGCAATAAATATTTATGTAGAAATAGCTGAAATTACAAAATTTCTTCAAATTGGCCTTCTTCTGAGTCTCTTATTGTGTAAGCTATCCATAAAAAAACTGTACTTTGAGCTATTTACTTGAAGATTTTATTTAAAGACACAGGTAATTTACATTTATTTATATAGCACATATTATGAAAACAATCTAAAATGCCTTTTGAAGACATATTCCTGCTAAAGGCCAAAGGTGAGTATTTGAATTATGATATGCATACAAATTTTAAATAACATTAACAGAATATCTAGTTAATTAAGTGACATCCTGGCACTACTGCAACTAAGTTTGTTTGTCCAATCCTCATATGGGTCAATTAGTATCACTCTGTTCTGTCCTCTGACTGCAACACTAATATTGACAGATATTTTATGAATCTGTGTTCATTGCTCCTTGAGGACTGAGTCAGATAATAATAGTGATTTCATACCAACCATCCATTCTACTGGGAAAAGAACTTCAAAGCCTGTGATCTACCAACAGAGGGTATTCTGCCATATTTTTACATGTGACACTCATGCTAGAGATGTCAGCTTATAGATACTGTTTTTGTTGTTGCTGTTGTTGTTGTTATTGTTGCTTTTGTTTAGTCACTTAGTTATGTCTGACTCTTTGTGATCCTATAAGTAGCCTGCTGAGCTTCTCTGTACATGAGTTTATCCAGGCAAGAATAATGGAGTGGGTTGCCATTCCCTTCTCCAGGAGATCTTCCCCAGCCAGGTATTGAACCCATGTCTCCTTCCTTGGTGGGTGGGTATTTTACTACTGAGCCACCAAGAATCCCCATAGATACTACGTTTACAAAGAAACATAAATGGTGTTCCACCAATTAGTGGAAGTTAAAAGAGAGGAAATATTTATTATGACAAAATGATTTTATAAAAATGTATCTTTTAATCTGAAATTTATACTAAATTTTATATTGAACTTGGATGAACACACACGCACACACAAATGAGTTTATTAAACTTAGTTAGGAGGAGTTCAGTATTTTGTGAGCTAGATGGATGACCAAAATTGATCTCTACTTTAGCAGTGGAAGTAAATCACATTCTAGATTACCTGATTTAGTCATTACTTAACATGAGAATGGGAAGAAAATTGCACATCTTGAAAGGTATATCTCCTACCATTTGAACAAACTTTCAACATAAATTAAGCGTGATGAATGTATTAAAATTTGTATGCCTGTCAATACTATTACATTCTCATTGGACCTTGGAAAATATGTTCACTATTCACATCATTGAGGAATGAACATCAGGCATTCATTGGAAAATTAAAATGAATCTTACTCTGTTACATTTCCAAGGATAAAGTAGTTTTCTCTAACTATAGAAATGCCAAACGTTAATCAATTTTGCAAAGCTGAAAATGGCAACACTATTGCAACATTCTAGAGCCATTTGTTCCACATTATATGATGGAAGCTTAATTTTCAAACATGTATAGCATGTATGAGTGTAAATCCTCCATATCAGATTTGCAAGGAAACTAACAATGCCACTGAATGAACAAGGACTGCAGAGAAAAAAATGGTAAATGTGGGAAACAATGCTGGTGTATATCTCAGAATACTATCTCTTAACACATGGTGTCTCTTGAGAAGTGAAATACACTACGAATCATACTTTAAAATAGATTAACACATTTCACTAGTGATATAAGCCAAAACATATCTCATGTTTAAAATGCCTGAAAATTAATACCTAGAAGATATATTAAACACAAGTTAAAAAAAAAGTTTAAGTGATATGGTTCTCTACAAGGGAGAAAAGAAGAGGAGAAAATGTGTCACATTAGCACAGGTACTTAAAGGGTAGTGATTTAGAATTTTTTTAACAGTGTGCTCACAAACATTCATATTCTGGAGCTACAAGAATGCTGTATATGTCCCAGGGTTGTGGACTGTTTAAATTATGTGACTATGCAAAACAGGTCAGTCACACTTAAAGTCAGGTAAATAAACCTGAGATTCATGAGATGAAGATGAATTTATGATATTGTGGATGTACATGTGTGTGTGTGTATTTCCCCATCATTAGATAGCATCACTGACTCAACAGACATGAATTTGAGCAAACTCTGGAGATAGTGAAGGACAGGGGAGTCTGATGTGCTGCAGCCCGTGGAGTCCCAAAGAGTCAGACATGGCTGAGCAACTGAACAACAAACAATAACAGCAAAAGTTGAGCATGGAAAAGAAATCAATACAATGTGTGTGTTCGAGTTCATTCAAGGCAGAGTGGACAGCATGTGCAAAGATCCTGAGGTACGAACAAGGTTGGCCTGTTTGCAGAAAAGCAGAGAGCAGTGAAACAGGCCAGAGTGGGTAATGGAAAGAGTCCAAAGAGATGGGGCAGGTTAACGTCTGATCTCATGGGACCCTGAGTAAGAATACAAGTGCACCTCAGGATTTCACATCTGGCTCAGGATGGTATATCTAAATATGTAGATGTAAACATCAGTCCGCTTGCATACCTCTGTGCTCAGTCACTTCCATCGTGTCAGACTCTTTGCAACCCTATAGACTCTAGCTTATCAGGCTCCTCTGTCCACCAGATTCTCCAGGCAAACCACTGAAGTGTTTTGTCATGTCACACATGACATAAAGGATTGTCATACATCACATGAAGGGTTGTCATGTCTTCCTTCAGGGGAACTTCCTGACCCAGCAATTGAACCTGTATCTCCTGAATTGCAGGCAAACCCTTGGGGAAGCCCATCAGTCTGCCAACTTCTAAATAAAGTAAATGCTAACTTCTTATGTTGACAAATGCATTTTCCCAACAACGAAGAAAGTCATATGAATTTGGAATTCTTGGATTCTTTAGTGTTATCATACAAATGATATGATAACCAATGATGACCTAGAGAGATGGGATGGGAGGTCGGAGGGAGGCCCAAGAGGGAAGGCACATATGTATACATATAACTTATTGACTTTGTTGTACAGCAGAAACTAACACAACATTGTAAAACAATATATTCCAGAAAAGAAAAGAAAGGAAGAAAGAAAGTGGCACAGAGACCTTGCTAGAGAGAGCAGTCAGGATCTATAGCAATAATCCACTTGTGATAATGGTGTTCAGTTCAGTTCATTTCAGTCACTCAGTTGTGTCTGACTCTTTGTGACCCCATGGACTGCAGCATGCCAGGTTTCCCTGTCCATCACTAACTCCCAGAGCTTGCTCAAACTCATGTCCATCGAGTCAGTGATGCCATCCAACCATCTCATCCTTTGTATTGATGAACAGTCATGTATGGATGTGAGAGTTGGACTGTGAAGAAAGCTGAGCTCCAAAGAATTGATGCTTTTGAACTATGGTGTTGGAGAAGACCCTTGAGAGTCCTTTGGATTGCAAGGAGATCCAACCAAACAATTCTAAAGGAGATCAGGCCTGGGATTTCTTTGGAAGGAATGATGCTAAAGCTGAAACTTTGACCACCTCATGTGAAGAGTTGACTCATTGGAAAAGACTCTGATGCTGGGAGGGATTGGGGGCAGGAGGAGAAGGGGACGACAGAGGATGAGATGGCTGGATGGCATCACTGACTCAATGGATGTGAGTCTGAGTGAACTCCAGGAGTTGGTGATGGACAGGGAGGCCTGGCATGCTGCGATTCATGGGGTCACAAAGAGTCGGACATGACTGAGCGACTGAAGTGAACTGAACTGAAGATATGAAGACTTCTGTGGTGGCTCAGTGATAAAGAATCCACCTGCCAATGAAGGGGACAGGGCTTAATCCCGGGGTTGGGAAGATTCCTTGGAGAAGGAAATGACAATCCACTCCAGTATTCTTACTTGGAAAATCCCATGAACAGAGGAACCAGCAAGCTACAGTCCAGAGGGCTGCAGAGTCGGACAGGACAGAAGCAAATAAAGAAAGATGTGATAGTTTTACTTCTTCTTTTTCAATTTAGATTCCTTTTATTTCTTTTTCTGCTCTGATTGCTGTGGCCAAAACTTCCAGAACTATGTTGAATAGTAGCGGTGAAAGTGGGCACCCTTGTCTTGTTCCTGACTTTAGGGGAAATGCTTTCAATTTTTCACCATTGAGGATAATGTTTGCTGTGGGTTTGTCATATATAGCTTTATTATGTTGAGGTATGTTCCTTCTATTCCTGTTTTCTGGAGAGTTTTTTTTTTTTTTTTATCAAAAGTGGATGTTGAATTTTGTCAAAGGATTTCTCTGCATCTATTGAGATAATCTTATGGCTTTTATTTTTCAATTTGTTAATGTGGTTAATTACATTGATTGATTTGCAGATATTGAAGAATCTTTACATCCTTGGGATAAAGCCCACTTGATCATGGTGTATGATCTTTTTAATGTGTTGTTGGATTCTGATTGCTAGAATTTTGTTAAGGATTTTGCATCTATGCTCATCAGTGATATTGGCCTGTAGTGTTCTTTTTCTGTGGCATCTTTGACACGTTTTGGTGTTAGGGTGATGGTGGCCTCATAGAATGAGTTTGGAAGTTTACCTTCCTCTGCAATTTTCTGGAAGAGTTTGAGTAGGATAGGTGTTAGCTCTTCTCAAAATTTTTGGTAGAATTCAGCTGTGAAGCCATCTGGACCTGAGCTTTTGTTTGCTGGAAGATTTCTGATTACAGTTTCAATTTCCATGCTTGTGATGGGTCTGTTAAGATTTTCTATTTCTTCCTGGTTCAGTTTTGGAAAGTTGTATTTTTCTAAGAATTTGTCCATTTCTTCCATGTTGTCCATTTTATTGACATATAATTGTTGATAGTAGTCTCTTATGATCCTTTGTATTTCTGTGTTGTCTGTTGTGATCTCTCCATTTCCATTTCTAATTTTATTGATTTGCTTTTTATCCCTTTGTTTCTTGAAGAGTTTTGCTAATGGTTTGTCAATTTTATTTATCCTCTCAAAGATGACATGATCCTCTACATAGAAAACCCTAAAGATTCCACCAGAATATTACTAGAGCTAATCAATCAATATAGTAAAGTTGTGGGATCAATACACAGAAATCCCTTGCATTCCTATACACTAATGAGAAAGTAGAAAAAGAAATTAAGGAAACAATTCCATTCACCATTGCAACAAAAAGAATAAAATACTTAGGAATATATCTACCTAAAGAAACTAAAGACCTATATATAGAAAACTATAAAACACTGATGAAAGAAATCGAAGAGGACACTAATAGATGGAGAAATATACCATGTTCATGGATTGGAAGAATCAATATAGTAAAAATGAGTATACTACCCAAAGTAATCTACAGATTCAATGCAATCCCTATCAAGCTACCAGCGGTGTTTTTGAGCTAGAACAAATAATTTCACAATTTGTATGGAAATACAAAAAACCTCGAATAGCCAAAGCAATCTTGAGAAAGAAGAATGGAACTGGAGGAATCAACTTGCCTGACTTCAGGCTCTACTACAAAGCCACAGTCTTCAAGACAGTATGGTACTGGCACAAAGACAGAAATATAGATCAATGGAACAAAATAGAAAGCCCAGAGATAAATCCACACACCTATGGACACATTATCTCTGACAAAGGAGGCAAGAATATACAATGGAGTAAAGACAATCTCTTTAACAAGTGGTGCTGGGAAAACTGGTCAACCACTTGTAAAAGAATGAAACTAGAACACTTTTTAACACCATACACAAAAATAAACTCAAAATAGATTAAAGATCTAAATGTAAGACCAGAAATTATAAAACTCCTAGAGGAGAACATAAGCAAAACACTCTCTGACATAAATCACAGC
Organism: Budorcas taxicolor; assembly: GCF_023091745.1. Taxonomy (NCBI): domain Eukaryota; kingdom Metazoa; phylum Chordata; class Mammalia; order Artiodactyla; family Bovidae; genus Budorcas; species Budorcas taxicolor. Next base: position 79,759,524 of record NC_068910.1, read on the forward strand.
AGTATCCTCTATGACCCACCTCCCAGAATATTGGAACTAAAAGCAAAAATTAAAAAAAAAATGGGACCTAATTAAAATTAAAAGCTTCTGCACAACAAAGGAAACTATAAAGACAGCCTTCTGAATGGGAGAAAATAATAGCAAACGAAGCAACTGACAAACAACTAATCTCAAAAATATACAAGCAACTCCTGCAGCTCAATTCCAGAAAAATAAATGACCCAATCAAAAAATGGGTCAAAGAACTAAACAGACATTCTCCAAAGAAGACATACAGATGACTAACAAACGCATGAAAAGATGCTCAACATCACTCATTATTAGAGAAATGCCAATCAAGACCACAATGAGGTACCATTTCACACCAGCCAGAATGGCTGCGATCCAAAAGTCTACAAGCAATATATGCTGGAGAGGGTGTGGAGAAAAAGGAACCCTCTTACACTGTTGGTGGAAATACAAACTAGTACAACCACTATGGAGAACAGTGTGGAGATTCCTTTAAAAATTGCAAATAGAACTGTCTTATGACCCAGCAATCCCACTGCTGGGCATACACACTGAGGAAACCAGTATTGAAAGAGACACGTGTACCCCAGTGTTCATCGCAGCACTGTTTATAATAGCCAGGATATGGAAGCAACCTAGATGTCCATCAGCAGATGAATGGGTAAGAAAGCTGTGGTACATATACACAATGGAGTATTACTCGGCCATTAAAAAGAATACATTTGAATCAGTTCTCATGAGATGGATGAAACTGGAGCCAATTATACAGAGTGAAGTAAGTCAGAAAGAAAAACACCAATACAATATACTAACACATATACATGGAATTTAGAAAGATGGTAATTATAACCCTGTATGCAAGACAGCAAAAGAGACACAGATGTATAGAAAAGACTTTTGGACTCTGTGGGAGAGGGAGAGGGTGGGATGAATTGGGAGAATGGCATTGAAACATGTATACTATGATGCAAGAAATGAATCGCCAGTCTAGGTTCGATATACGATGCTTGGGGCCGGTGCACTGGGATGACCCAGAGAGATGATATGAGGAGGGCGGTGGGAGGGGGTTCAGGATTGGGAACTCATGTACACCCATGGTGGATTCATGTCAATGTATGACAAAACCAATACAGTATTGTAAAGTAAAAATATTAATTAATTAAAAAAATGTGAAAAGTTTCTGGATGTGTTTCAAAGGTAGATTAGATAGGATTTGCTGATGGACAAGACAGGTAACAAGAGATTTTAAAAAAGGGTGCAAGATTTGTAACATAAGGAATTAGAAGAATAAAATTACCCTACTTTTTTTTTTTTCTTTAGCATCAGTGTTAGAAGTTTTTTTTGGACACCCTAATTTTAGATATCTCTTAGCTATCCAAGTAGAGTGGATATTGCAAATAGTCTTCCTTATATATTAACATGGAATTAGAGAGAGATTCAGGTTAGGGTTAAACACTTGGGAGTGCTCAGCGAACACGTGGTACATCTGTATCTGTTTATTGACTATGCCAAAGCCTTTGACTGTGTGGATCTCAATAAACTTTGGAAAATTCTGCAAGAGATGGGAATACCAGACCACCTGACCTGCCTCTTGAGAAACTTGTATGTAGGTCAAAAAGCAACAGTTACAACTGCACATGGAACAACAGACTGGTTCCAAATACGGAAAGGAGTACGTCAAGGCTGTATATTGCCACCCTGCTTATTTAACTTGTGTGTAGAGTACATCATGAGAAATGCTGGGCTGGAGGAAGCACAAGCTGGAATCAAGATTGCCGCAAGAAATCTCAATAACCTCAGATATGCAGATGACACCACCCTTATGGCAGAAAGTGAAGAAGAACTAAAAAGCCTCTTGATGAAAGTGAAAGAGAACAGTGAAAATGTTGGCTTAAAACTCAACATTCAGAGAACTAAGATCATGCATCTGGCCCCATCACTTCATGGAAAATAGATGGGGAACAGTGGAAACAGTGGCTGACTTTATTTTGGGGGGCTCCAAAATCACTACAGACGGTGCTTGCAGCCATGAAATTAAAAGACACTTACTCCTTCGAAGGAAAGTTATGAACAACCTAGACAGCATATTCAAAAGCAAAGACATTACTTTGTCAACAAAGGTCTGTCTAGTCAAGGCTATGGTTTTTCCAGTGGTCATGTATGGATGTGAGAGTTGGACTGTGAATTAAGCTGAGCACCGAAGAATTGATGCTTTTGAACTGTGGTATTGTAGAAGACTCTTGAGTGTCCCTTGGACTGCAAGGAGTTTCAGCCAGTCCATTCTAAAGGAGATCAGTCCTGGGTGTTCATTGGAAGGACTGATGCTAAAGCTGAAGTTCCAGTACTTTGGCCACCTTGTGGGAAGAGTTGACTCATTGGAATAGACTCTGATGCTGGGAGAGATTGGGGGCAGGAGGAGAAGGGGACAACAGAGAATGAGATGGTTGGATGGCATCGCCGACTTGATGGACATGAGTTTGAATACACTCCAGGAGTTCGTGATAGACAGGGAGGCCTGGCATGCTGTGATTCATGGGGTTGCAAAGACTTGGACACGACTGAGCGACTGAACTGAACTGAACTGAACTGAACTGAAATGATACTCACGTTGTGGGCAAATGGGTGACCTTGGTGGTCAGAGAGTATAGAATTTCTCTTCCCATCACTCAATTATCACAGTGAAATAGGAAGTAAGGTCATTTTCTGTGAATAAGAATGATGGAGAAGTTTAGGGACTTTTGAGAAGAGGCTTGTTGTCATTTTTTTGTCTCTAAGTCATATCTGACTAGGACCCCCGTGAACTGCACCACCAAGGCTTCCCTGGAGTTTACTCAAACTCAGGTCCATTCAGGGATGCCATCCAACCATCTCATTCTGTCTCCTACATTATTCTCCATATCTGTGTCTCTATTTCTGCTTTGCAAATAAGATCTAGAGATATATTATTGATACTATGTATAAAAATATAACTAATGAGAACATACAATACACCACAGACAACTCTACTTAATCCACTGTCACCTGAATGGGAAGGAAGTCCCAAATGGAAGGGATATACATAAGAGTATTAACTGATTCAATTTTCTGTCCAGTAGAAACTAACACAACACTGTAAAGCAACTATATTCAAATAAAAATTAATTTTAAATAAAATAAAATGTGCTTTCCCTCCAAATTTCCTTGAAAATTGAAATATCCCTCTTTTGTAGACTGTTTCAGTTGAGAGACAGCAAAAAGAATAAAGAGAGACACCAAACTTTCTGTCTCCTTTTTTTCAGCTCCTCCCTCATTTCACCTCAAGGACTCATTTTATGAGACTGGAAACCTAAAAGCAGCTTGCCTAGGGGTCAGGGTATAATAATTATCTTTTATTTGTACCCCTGACTCTTTTTTTTTTTTTTTTCTGAACACCCTTGATGATGCTAGTTCATGATAATTGAATCAAATTGAACTATAATTTTAAATGTCACACTGAACCTAATTTAATGTAGTAATTAAAATGACATATAGCTTCATCATTTTTCACTTGTTCTATTTAGATACCCTCCTCATTCTCACTTTTACTGAATGCCTTACACTTGCCACTATGCTTAGCAGACAGGAGGACACTACTGAGAAGTTATCATGTGAGATTCTTTTCCTCAGGACATTTACAATGTTAATGGGGAGAGAAGAAATGTATGCTTAAGATTTTTCAAACCACTGTCAAATATCTGTACAATAATAAAGTCTAGAGAATTACATTTTTGGTGTAGATGAGTTTAGTTTAAACAGTGTCAGCTAAATGATATCAGATGATGGAAAGGCATTCAAATGGAAAAGCCCTGCAGGCAGCTGAAAATGCGGGAATGATGCTCAGAGAATGATGAAAATGAGAGGTACCGATGAATACAATACAATACAATACAATATCTACTGCGTACAAGTGGGTGGATTTTAAAGAAGCTCATCTATATAGAGAAACAAAAAATGAGTAGGGATGAAAATGACTGAACAAATTTGAGAACTTTGAGTCTAACCATGGATGAGACCATGACTCTACACTATTTATATATGGGCTATGGTACAAATCATTGCCTTCACTGAGAGTCTGTTTCTTCTTTAAGTAGTAAAATACAGCAAATCCATTTTGAGAAGGTATAAAATAGCTGAAAGTTGTCAAGCGATAAAACAAGTATAGACTACCAACACCATCAAAAGAGTGACAGAATATTTTGTTAAACAAATAAACATAAGTTTACTGGTGCTACTGCAATGAGAGAGTCTGTGCATTGTCTCAGAAGGGTATATTCTGGGAAGGATATTCATAGGATTTTAAGGTCCAATATAAAGTAGATTATTTCAGGTCTTTCAAAGAGGGACAGTAATTTCATTTGGGCAAAGATTGTGACATACTAATTTAAAATTAATGGACACAGTGAGGTATGGTTCTTGATAAGTACAAATGTTTTTCAATAATCAGGTGTTTGGCCAGGTTAGCAATCTATTATCTGCTGGGAGATTCAATTGCCCAAAGGAGGTAACTGTTTGCTTGGGGGAAAATAGCTTGTAAGAACTTCCTGAATAAAAGCAAAATTGTTAATTGCTTATTTTCCCAGGTAAAAATTTCTGGACTGAATACATAAGTCATGCACCTTGCCTTTAACTCAGTAAGACTGAGTTTGAACTTCTGACCTCCAGAAATGTGAGAAAATGCATTATTTGTGTTATTGGAAGCCAGTATGTTCCTGCAAACTTGTTATAGCAGTTATAGGAATGTAAACAGCTTTCGAGCTCTTCATGCATCAGAGCGGAAACCAGATGTCCCAAAGAGAGCTTTATTTCTCTTTATGTTAGGTATACTTTCCCAATGAGTCACTTCTTTGCATCAGGTGGCCAAAATATTGGAGCTTAAGCTTCAGCTGGGAAAGATTGAAGGCAGGAAGAGAAGGGGATGACAGAGGATGAGATGGTTGGATGGCATCTCTGACTAGATGGACATGAGTTTGAGCAAGCTCTGGGAGTTGGTGATGTTGCTGATGGACAGGGAAGCCTGGTGTGCTGCAGTCCATGGGTCGCAAAGAGTCAGACACGACTAAGTGACTGAACTGAACTAAGTATACTTGGCTCTTGTAGAGGGAGGGTAGCATTTGGAACCTAGTAGGAGCATAAGAGGGACGTGTTTATTTATCTATTTATTTGCTGTGCTGGGTCTTTGTTGTCATGCAGGCTTTACTCTAGTTGCTGTGAGTGGGGGCTATTCTCTTATTGAGGGCCGTGGGCTTCTCACTGTGGTGGCTTTTCTTGGTGTTAAGCATAGGCTCTAGGGTTCATGGGCTCAGTATTATTGGCACACAGGCTCAGGACTTGCAGTTCCTGGGCTCTGAGCACTGACTCAGTAGTTGTGGTGCACAGGTTTAGTTGCTCCAAGGCATGTGGGATCTTCCCAGACTAGGGATCGAACCCACATCTCCTTTTTTGCCAAGTGGATCCTCTTCCACTGAGCAGTCAGGGAAGTCCGATGGGAAACATTTCTACAAGATTTTCCAACTTTCACTGCATATATAGAATTACTCAGAGAACCAAAACAAAATGCAATAAGCAGACAGAATGCCAAAAATACCCTCAAAAAATTTCAATCCCTTGGTTAGCCTATCAAGTACTCATTAAGGTACTTCTGTAAAAAGAAGTGAACAGAAGAAGATGACCTTGGATTGTATAAGTGGGTCTAGTATAATTACTTGGGCCTCCTGATTGGAAGAAGAAAGCGGAGAGTCAGATGGTTGACAAGGTGGAGGGAAGAAAGGCGAGAAAGGGAAAGTCAGCGAGCTCTGAGCATGGGAAAGATGCAGTTCAGTCTTATGAACTTTGGTGATGGAGTAAATGCATCACAAAGCAGGAAATATGGGTGGACTCTAGAATCTGGGAACAGTCCACATTTTATAGCCTGCAAAGACACAAGCACCTCAGTTCCCATCTGCACGGAATTGAATTCAGACACAACCTTCATGAGCAAGGAGTTTTTCCACAGAATTTCCAGATATGAACACATACTTGCTGCCATATTGCATTGGCCTTGTGAGCTCTGCCAGAAGGACCAGCCAAGTCATACTATACCTGCACTTCTGATGAACAGAACCATGGGAAAATAGCTTTGTATTGTTTTAAACTGCTAAGCTTGCAGTCGTCTCTTTTAGCCACAGTAGAAAAGTAATACACAAGCAAACAAAAAACCCGACTCCCATCCCAGATCAATTCAAATAGAATCTGTTGGTAGAAGCTTGGATTTTTTTTTTTTTTTTTTTTTTGAGAAAACTCCCGGTTAGTTTGCTTAAATAGTGAGAACTGTGGCTAAGGTAACCAAAGAGTCCTGCCCTGGCCATGAACTTTTCTGGTTTGGACATTGCAAGTCCCTTGTCCTGTCAAAGCTCTTAATGTTGGACAGGGACATTTGGTCAACCCAAAAACCTTCCTAAGTGAAGCCAAAGCCATATAGATAATGTGAAAAAGATACTTTGAGAATTCTACGTTTTAAATTTCCTGAAAATTTCTTTTCAAATAGTTTATTTCGAAATGAGTCATATAAATTTTTGTTCTCTTTTCCTGGATGATAGTCATTTCAATGCTGAACTTCTGCTTTCTTAAGCATTTCACGTGGGTGCCTGAAACCTAACTAACTGCTGCTACTAAGTCGCTTCAGTCGTGTCCGACTCTGTGCGACCCCATAGACGGCAGCCCACCAGGCTCCCCCGTCCCTGGGATTCTCCAGACAAGAACACTGGAGTGGAGTGCCATTGCCTTCTCCAATGCATGAAAGTGAAAAGTGGAAGTGAAGTCACACAGTTGTGTCCGAGTCTTCGTAACCCCATGGACTGCAGCCTACCAGGCTCCTCCGTCCATGGGATTTTCCAGGCAAGAGTACTGGAGTGGGGTGCCATTGCCTTCTCCGAAACCTAACTAAACCTTTCACCAAATATATTTTGTGTCCTTTCAGAAAGTTCAGCATTGTCACTTGCACACTTTTTATCAGCCATTATGGGTTGGAATCATTGGTACCATGCTGGGCATTTCTACATATAATATCTAAAGTAAACTAAAAGTGTAGACCTCTTCATGTTGCCTTGAATCCTGGTTCATACATTTGTGAATTGTTCTTACATGATCTGAAAGAAAATAAAAATTCAGTGTTAGTAGATATGTATGGACTATTTGTACAGTATAATGTTAATATGTCCATCTTTTTTCATTTTGAGGAAACTGAACAAATTGTACTTTATCTTAAACATAAGTAGTCACTCATTTGTACTCAATTCATCCTCAAAAATCATTTTCTAAGAACAGCAGCATATCATAAAAATAACTATTTCCAGCTATCCATATCATGTGCCCCCTCAATAATATCAATTTTTATGTTTTCTATTAAAATTCTCTTCCTAGTCATAGTCAAAGAAGCAAAGCATTTATTTAACTTCACTGTAGATTTTTCAGGGGAAAAACACACACAGATCGTAATGCAAAATTACTTGATATTACTAAATATATCTTTAGCATGCAAATGACAAATATATTGATTTAAAAGTTTACATGTTTACCTACTTAAATAAAATTAGGAGAAAAGAATCATAAATTGGAGTAATTAATAGGTCAAATTGCTGATAAACGGTATAATCTAAATAAAATAAATATTAAAGAGCCAGTTATATGGGAATGTACTGTTAGAATTTTTTCATTGAAAAAATGATAACTAAGGAAATATTAGAAAGTCAAGTTGTTTTTGCTAGAACCACCATATAAAGCTTTGGTTAGAAGAATTATAGGCACCAAAGTTAATATACCAAAGCTTCCTTTTTCTTTGGATATACCTTAATTTATTTTTGCTTCATTACATTTTGGTTAGATTTCAGCAATCAATAATATTTCACATAAAAGTCCTTAAGGCATAATATATGCATCAAAAATTGTTATACTTCTTATTAAATAGTAACTTTTTTCAAATTTCTGTTCTATTTTTATATTTTATGCTTACTCTTTGGAAAAGTGAAACAGGAGGTTAGGACTTATATTTGTCTTAATGTTGTAGCCTTCTTCATATATAAATAAATGATCATTTTGGCTAAATTGATTTTTAGCTCAGGGAAATATAAATTTAGGGTGGATATGAATATCCTGTATTATTTTTACCAAAATCTCCCCTCTAGCCTCAATTTAGATTGAATAAATCTTGTCTTTCTAAAAACTACTTCCAAAAATACTGCAACTTTTTTTCTTGAAGAACATTTTTTATTGCATACTTAAGTACTTTATGAACATTCAAGCATTTTTTTTCTACCTTAGGGAGAATCATATAAAGTTAATATCATCTTATCAATATTATTCACACTTCTAACCACTCTCTAAACTTAGTATTTTAGATTAAGTTGGATTTCCCATGCGTGTTTCTACAATGACATGTCCAAATGAACCTGAAAATATTTGATTTGTTCATTGTGATCAGCTTGGTCAAATTGCCAGACTAAATATAATATGAATAAATTGGACTTTGTTAACCCTATCCAGCTTCCCAGGTGGTGCAGTGGTAAAGAATCCATCTGTCAATGCATGAGATGCAGGAGGCTCAGGTTCTATCCTTGGGTCCCTAAGATCCTCTGGAGGAGGAAATGGCAACCGAGTTCCTCTATTGTTACCTGGAAAATTACATGGATAGAGGAGCCTAGTGGGCTACAGTCCATGAGATGGCAGAGTCAAACACAACTTGGTGAGCACACACATACACACAAACACACACAAACACACACATGCAAATCCTTATCCATCACTTTGGTTATCTCAAAAGCAAGGCTTGTGAAATTTGAAAACATACAAATTTTGAGTCACCCATTGTGGTAGAGGTTTACATAGGGATACCTAGGTGTTATGGCTTTGAGAAAATCTCTCACCTTAAGTGTGGTGGAATCTGTGAGTTGAGTGAGGTGGAATCAAGTGAGTTTATCCTGCCAAGAGAATTAAAGGATAGTCACTCTTATGACTGGGACATGTTATATAAGACTCCATCCTCCAGTCTTGAAGAAGTAAATTGTCATGAAGTCTGAGTTTGATGAGATGCCATATGACAGGAAATCACGTGGGTGGTCTCTGGGCACAAAAAACAGCTCCCAGCTGACAACCAGTGTAGAAAGCAGGATCTTACTTACACAGCGAGGAGATTAACTCTACCAATAATCACATAAGCCTGGAACAGGACCCCAAGCTTTGTCTTAGAAGAGGGATCCCCACCTTCAGAGAGGAATTTAGCCTTATTGAAACTTTGATTATGGGAGTGACCCTCACAGAGGGCACACACACACACATAAAACATATATATGTGCATGCTTAGTCGAATTTGACTCTTTGAAAGCCCATGGACCTGGGTATCCTGCATTCGCAGAAGGATTCCTTACCATCTAAGCTGCTTGGGAAATGTGTATGTGTGTGTGTGTGTGTATTGACCCATGTTGGATTCATGGGTCAGGAAGATCCCCTGGAGAAAGAAACGGAAATACACTCCACTATTCTTGCCTGGAGAATCCCATGGACAGAGGAACCTGGCGGGCTACCGTCCAAGGGGTTGCAAAGAATCAGATAGGACTGAGCAACTCACACATCCACTTTCATATATATATATATATATAATATATATTATATATATGTATAAATACATATATACATATTAAGTATACCTAATTCTGTAGTTGCAAAACACAGAAACCAAAATTGGGTACATTAAGCAAGCAAACAAAGTTAAGTGTATGTACTGGCACATAGAAGTCATAGAGAAATTAAAGAACTGTGTCATATTACAAAAAGAAATTGAATGAAGTCAAAGGACAGACACCTAACAGAAACCAACAGAGAGTCAATATTCAGTGCCCCTATTAGTATTAATCAACTCTAACTTAACAGTGTCTGTGTTGCTCGACTCAAGATCCAGAGGAGTGTAAGGTATCTTGACACTTCCCACCAGGACACTGTTCATTACATGTGTGATGGTGAAGAGGGTGGTAATTCACAAAGCTTAATTAGTATGAATACTCAAAAAAAAAAAAAAAAGTCAAACTGAAGTGGTTCCAGCAGCTACAACAGATGTCTGCTACATGCATAATATTATATTAATGGCTTATTAGTATTTCGCTTAAGAGATTACTTATCAATCACTTTGTTCTGGACATTAGCTGCTTTCTGATTTCTGTCATTTCAAAAAGCATTGTGATTATTATACTAGTAGCTAAGACTTTTTAAGACATCTCCAATGTGCTAGTTCAATAGAATGTAAACTTAGTTGACTCCAAGATGATGGAGTAAAAAGACATGTGCTCATCTTCTCCTGCAAGAACTCCAAAATTACAGCTCACTGCTGAACAACCACTGAAAGGAGAATTGGATCCTACCAAAAACAATACCCCACATCCAAAGTTTCCCTTTTCAGGAGAAGCAAGATGGTAGGAGAGGTGAAATCGCATTTAGAATCAAACCCCATTTCTGCCAGAGATGCTCAGAGGCATCCAACAAAACCTTGTGTGCATCAGAAACCAGTGATCCCACAGAGACTGAGCCAAACCTGTGTTGGAGTCTTCTGCAGAGGTATGGGTCAGCAGTCGCCTGCCACAGGGACAGGGGCTCTGGATGAAGTAGACCTGTGGCATAAACCCTCTAGGAGGCAGTCACCATTAACCCCACCATAGAGCCACCAGAACTTACACAAGACTGGGGAAATGGACTCTTGGAGGGCACAAACAAAACCTTGTGCACAACAGGACCCAGGAGAAAGGAGCAGTGACCCCACAAGAGACTGACCCAGACTTGCCCATGAGTGTCCAGGAGTCTCCTGAAGAGGCGTGGGTCAGGGGTGGCCTGCTGCAGGGTTGGGGGCACTGAGTGCAGCAGTGTGTGCCTGGGACATTTTGAAGGAGGTCGCCATTATCTTAATTACCTCAACCATAGTTTGGTCTCAGGTCAAACAACATGGAGGGAACACAGCCTTGACCAACAATAGAAAATTTAATTGAATTTAAGATTTACTGAGAATGGCCCTGTCCATCAGAATAGGACCCAGTTTCCCCTTCAGTCAATCTCTCCCATCAGGAAGCTTCCATAAGCCTCTTATCACCTCCAGCAGGAGGCAGACAGAATGAAGGCCACAATCACAGAATATTAACCAATCTTATCACATGGACCATAGCCTTGTCTAACTCAATGAAACTATGAGCCATGCTGTGTAGGGCCACCCAAGACGAACAGGCCATGGTGGAGAGTTCTGACAGAACGTGGTCCACTGGAGAAAAGAATGACAATCCACTTCAGGTTTCTTGCCTTGAGAACCCCATGAACAATATGAAAAGGAGAAAAGATAGGACACTGAAAGAAGAACTCCCCAGGTCAGTAGGTGCCCAATATGCTACTTGAGATCAGTGGAGAAATAACTGCAGAGAGAATGAATAGATGGAACCAAAGCAAAAACAACACCCACTTGTGGATGTGAAAGGTGATGGAAGAAAAGTCCAATGATATAAAGAACAATGTTGCATAGAAACCTGGAATGTTAGGTCCATGAATCACGGCAAATTGAAAGTGGTCAAACAGGAGATGGCAAGAATGAACATTGACATTTAATAATTTGTGACATAAAATGGACTGGAACGGGTGAATTTAACTCAGATGACCATTATACCTACTACTGTGGGCAAGAATGCGTTAGAAGAAATGGACCAGTTATAATAGTCAAAAAAAGAGTCCAAAATGCAGTATTTGGATGCTATCTCAAAAATGACACAATGATCTCTGTTTGTATCCAAGGCAAACCATTCAATATCATAGTAATCCAAGTCTATGCCCTGATCAGTAATGCTAAAAAGCTGAAGTTGAATGCTTCTATAGAGAACTACAAGACCTTCTAGAAATGACACACAAAGATGAAGTATTTTTCATTATAGGGGACTGGAATGCAAAGTAGGAAGTCAAGAAACACCTGGAGTAAGAGGCAAAGTTGGCCTTGGAGGACAAAATGAAGCAGGTCAGAGGCTAACAGAATTGCCCAAGAGAACACATTGGTCATCGCAAACACCCTCTTCCAACAACACAAGAGAAGACTCTACACATGGACATCAGCAGATGGTCAATATCAAAATCAGATTGATTATATGCTTTGAAGCCAAAGATGGAGAAACTTTATATGGTCAGCAAAAACATGACTGGGAGCTGACTGTGACTCAGATTATGACTCTTTATTGCAAAATTCAGACTTAAATGGAAGAAAGTAGGGAAAACCACTAGACCATTCAGATATGACCAAAATCAAATCCCTTACAATTATACAGTGAAAGTGACAAATAGATTCAAGATTTCAATCTGATAGACAAATGCCTAAAGACCAAAGGACAGAGGTTTGTGACATTGCACAGAAGGCAGTGACTAAGACCATCCCCTAAAAAAAGCAATGCAAAAAGGTAAAGTGGATGCCTGAGGAGGCCTTACAAATAGCTGAGAAAAGAAGAGGCTCAAAAGGCAAAGGAGAAAAAGAAAGATATACCCATTGGAATGCAGAGTTCTGAAGAATAGCAAGGAGAGATGTGAAAGCCTTCCTCAGTGATCAATGGAAAGAAATACAGGACAAAAATAGAATGGGAAAGAATAGAGATTTTTTCAAGAAAATTAGAGATATAAAGGGAACATTTCATGTATAGATGGCCACAATAAAGTACAGAAATGGTATGAATCTAACAGAAGCAGAAGATATTAAGAAGAGGTGGCAAGAATACCCACAAGAACTATACAAAAATCATCTTCGTGACCCAGTGAAATTGAATCAAATATCCTGGAATGGAAAGTCAAGTGAGCCTTAGGAAGCATCACTTCAAAAAAAAAGCTAGTGGAGGTAATGGAAATCCAGTTGAGCTACATCAAATCCTCAAAGGTGATGCTGTGAAAGTGCTGCACTCAATATGCCAGCAAATTTGGAAACCTCAGAAGTGGTCACAGGACTGGAAAAGGTCTGTTTACATTCCAGTCCTAAAGAAAGGCAATGCCAAAGAATGCTCAAACTATCTCACAGTTGCACTCATCTCACTCACTAGCAAAGTAATGCTCAAAATTCTCCAACCCAGGCTTCAACAGTACATGAACCAAGCACCTCCAGATGTTCAAACTGGATTTAGAAAAGGCAGAGGAACCAGAGATCAAATTGCCAACATCCATTGGATCATCGAAAAAGTGAGAGTTCCAGAAAAACATCTATTTCTGCTTTATTGTCTATGACAAAGGCATTGAATATGTGGGTCACAATAAACTATGGTACCTCCTGAAAGAGATGCAATCACCTGACCTGCCTCCTAAGAAAACTATATGCAGGTTAGGAAGCAACAGTTAGAACTGGACATGGAACAACAAACTGGTTCCAAGTAGGAAAAGGAGTATGTCAAGGCTGTATATTGTCTCCCTGTTTATTTAACTTATATGCAGAGTACATCATGAGAAACGTTGGGCTGGAGGAAGCAGAAGCTGGAATCAAGATTGCTGGGAGAAATATCAATAACCTCAGAAATGCAGATGACACCACACCTATGGCAGAAAGCAACAAAGAACTAAAGAGCCTCTTAATGAAACTGAAAGAGAGTGAAAAAGTTGGCTTAATACTCAACATTCAGAAAGCTAAGTTTATGGCATCCAGTCCCATCACTTCATGGAAAATAGATTGGGAAACGATGGAAACAATGACACACTTTATTTTTATGGGCTCCAAAATCACTGCAGATGGTGACTGCAGCCATGAAATTAATACATGCTTGCTCCTTGGAAGAAAGTTATGACCAACCTAGACAGCATATTAAAAAGCAGAAACACTGCCAACAGAGGTCCATGTACTCAAAGCTGTGGTTTTTCCAGTAGTCATGTATGGATAAGAAAGTTGGACTATAAAGAAAGGCTTGCTGCTGATAAGTCGCTTCAGTCGTGTCCGACTCTGTGCAACCCCATAGACGGCAGCCCAACAGGCTCCCCCGTCCCTGGGATTCTCCAGGCAAGAGCACTGGAGTGGGTTGCCTTTTCCTTCTCCAATGCATGAAAGTGAAAAGAAAAAGTGAAGTCTCTCAGTCGTGTACGACTCTTAGCGACCCCATGGACTGCAGCCCACCAGGCTCCTCTGTCCATGGGATGTTCCAGGCAAGAGTACTGGAGTGGGGTGCCATTGGCTTCTCCGAAGAAAGGCTTAGCAACGAAAAATCGATGCTTTTTAACTGTGGTGTTGGAGAAGACTCTTGAGAGTCCCTTAGACTGCAAGGAGATCCAATCAGTCCATCCTAAAGGAAATCAGTCCTGAATATTCATTGAAAGGACTGATGCTGAAGCGGAAACTCCAGTACTTTGGCTACCTGGACACAGAATGGTCTGATTTGAAAAGACCCTGATGCCGTGAAAGATTGAAGGCAGGAAGAGAAGGGAACGACAGAGGATGAGATGGTTGGATGGCATCACTGGCTCTAGGGACATGAGTGTGAGTAAGCTCCAGGAGTTGGTGATGGACAGGGAAGCCTGACATGCTGCAGTCTATGGAGTTGCAAAGAGTCAGACACAACCGAGCGACTCAACTGAATTGAACTGAAACTTTTTTTCAGCTATATGTTCATCAGAAGGTTTATATCAATTTAAACTTGAACCATTATTTCAAAGTACTAGGTATTTTCTAAACTTTTGAGACATTTCTTGTTTTGCTTCATTGCTATTGTATTTTCATTTCTTGGACCAGCAAATAGATTAAAAATTCGGATGGCTAGTCATAATAAGTTTTTCTATTATCCATTATCTGGCCTACTCATAGCTCAATTTTTCCACTAGAAAGTTATCTTTTATTTATGTATTTTAAGAGGCCTTTAAATATTTTGGTTAACTCTTTGTATCTCAGATATTAACATTGCAATTATTTCTAAGAATTTATTGTTTCCTGTTTACCATTTCTTATAGTGTAGTGCATCATACAGAAGCTTTGCACTTATACATAATTAAACTGTTAAGCATTGCTTTCATAATTTCTGCCTTTTGTTACTATTTAGTTTGGTTTCTGTATGGAATCAGGTTGGTCCATGTTTTGTTTTCAGTGACTAACTGGTTGCACCTGTGTGATCCGTCCACTCTAATATTATATTTGAGATATTATATTTATCATGTCTCACTTTTATTGTATATACTGGGTTAGACAATTATCAGATACCTGAACACATATAGGATCTAGAATATTCACCACTGAACTCCTTCCACTTCCAGAGTGTCAAAAAGAAGGCGTTTCCCCAGATATGTCTTTGTGTTCAATTGCTCTCCACTGCCATGTTTGCCATTCCTTTCTACCACCATGTTGAGATGGAGGGGAAAGCTGATTCTTTATATCCTTCTTATCTTCTTGTGGACTTCCCTGGTGGCTTAAACAGTAAGGAGTCTGCCTGCAATGTAAGAGACCTGGGTTCGAGCCCTGGGTTGAGAAGATATCCTGGAGAAAGAAACGGGAACCCATTACAGTATTTGCAAGTGTATTAACATCAAAAGACACACAATTACTCTTCTGCTGATCAGATTCAGCAGTTTGATGGGAAAAAGCAGTTTCTGAAGTTCTGGCAAAACAAATGAAAAAACTAGTTGCTGAAGCCCTGGCAATAAAACAATAGTTGCTAGGGTCCCGGCAATAAATACTAAATGAAGCCTGTAGTTTATGCATCCTCTTGGGCTTACATAGATGAGACTGAACACCGTATCAAGTCTACAGATTGTTTGCTTAACTTTTCCTTAATGCAAAAAGGGCTGTATACCATCAAGTTTAAACCCTGAGAATGGAGAAGTTGGTTTGCCCTCAAGAAATTCAATACGTGTTCCTGCTTGTCTGCTGGCAAAGTGTTCTTGACAACCATGCCATTTTCTTCAAAGGGACACTTCCACTGCCTAAAAGGAATATTGATGACCAAAACTTTACCTGAAGGCTTGACCAAGCTTCACTCAACTTTATAAAACTAATTCCAGATTGCTTTTACTTACTTCCCTGGTGGCTCAGATGGTAAAGCATCTGTCTACAATGTGGGAGACCTGGGTTAGATCCCTGGGTTGGGAAGATTCTCTGGAGAAGGAAATGGCAACCCACTCCAGTACTCTTGCCTAGAAAATCCCATGGATGGAGGAGCCTGGTGTCCATGGGGTCGCAGAGTCGGACACGACTGAGCAACTTCACTTCCAGTATTTTTGCATGGAAAATCCCATGGATGGAAGAGCTTGGCAGGCTACAGTCTATGGTGTTGCAAAGAGTTGGACATGACTGAGAGACTTCACTTTCTTTTAGTTTCCTGCCTGAAATATACAGACATTGTCACATGGTGATGTCATTGGTATTTCAAACTCAAGTGTCCCAAAATTAACTCTTGGTTCCTGAATGCTATTTCCAATCACCTGAAAAGCATTTTTATTTTCCTACAGTGATATTTTCTTTTTCCAGACTTCTTTTTGAAATTGGAGCTCAACATTAGATAACATGTAGTAATAATCAATTAATATTATAGTATCCACTCCAAATTCAGTCTAACTTATGTAATACCAAAACTCTTAGTGTAACTTTATTTTAAAATCCACTTCTCAATATTTAATGGTATATACAAAAGTGAATTTTTGTAGGCTGAACATTAAGTGATAAAAATTTTTCTGTTGATTTTTATTATACATTTAAAGGTAAGGAGATAACAAATTTTAAATGACCATAATAGATAACATTTTGTAATGATTTATTATGATGGAATTGACTATATTTCAGTGCTTTATTCCCCTAAACTCTTATCTGAATATAGATATGCTACAAGGAAATCTTGTGAAATAGCATATCTGTTACCTGCAGCTAAGATACTGACAGAGTGCTTTTAGCATAGTAAGCTGCATTCTAGATCTGATTTGTAAAGATTTGAAAGTATTTGAACAACAACAGTCACAGACAAACCAACATATGAACTTCTTTGAATGATATTTATTTTTAAAAAATATGGATGTAATCACTTTCATTGTCCAAAAGTTATAGAAATTTGGACATTTAAACATTAATGAAGAGCTTGAATACAGTTTAGACACCATGTAATCCCAGGTATCATAAAATAATCAACTGAATTTTTAAGTTTTTCTCGATATTATAATAGAAAAATAGATATATTTTTAGAAATTTATTCTTAAAAGGTAATTATAGTAAAATTGGAAATTATTCAAATCATTTCAATATATTTTTGCAAATAAGAAAAAGTATTAGGTTACCAAAATTAATAAAAAAATTTAAAGTTGTCATACAGTTTTTTTGTGTAAAAACAAAGCTATAATATTTTACTCATAAATCCACATTAATGCCAGATACATTTTTTAAAAGAAATACCATCTAACTTCTTTCTCTGAGCCAATATCTGTCTTGTCCTACAGTTTGGGAGATTCATTGTATAAGTCAGGTTTTTCTGGTAATTAACGGTTGGCTTTGCCTTTGTGATTTCCCATAGTTATAACAGCAGTGATATTTTTTCAGACTACACTTCAGAGTCTTGCTAACAAGAATGGACTTTTTTTTTTTTTTTTTAATCCCTGTGCAGTCTTTTCTTCTTTTACTCTCACACAAGAGCACTTGATTTACAGTGAAAACTGTGAAACAACAAGTGAGCCAGTTTTGGAATCAGAGATCTTGATTTACACCCTGGCACCTTTTACCTAAAAAGCGATCTCTGGTGGAAGGAGCATAGCACAGTGAATTGAACCTGGGCCTTGGAGGCAGCATGAATGCATTCAAACTCCAGTGATATCTGTTTATAGCTGCATATACTTGGCAGGTTACTTAATCTCCTTGAACTTTGGTTATTATTCTGCAAAACAGTGATTGATGTTTTATGCACATCACTGCTCAGCATTTTACCCAGGAAAACTTTCTGTTATAAAAGACCAGACTCCCCCTAAAAAAAGTTCTCAGAAAATGTTAGGTGTAAGTCATTTCCCTCACTCTTGCACTTCAATTGCTCATTTACACCTAAATTTTCTCTATATGTATGTCACCATGCCCAGTTGCCCACTGACATCCTCTCAGGATTACAACTGCAGTCTTGTCCTCTCTAGCACAGATGATGCTTCTTGAATTCTCATTTTCAAAAGGGAAGCATTTGCATTTCTATTTGCTACATCCTCCATAACCTTCCCCCAATTACAGCTCATATTGTGGTGTTGGAGAAGACTCTTGAGAGTCCCTTGGACTGCAAGGAGATCCAACCAATCCATTCTAAAGGAGATCAGCCCTAGGATTTCTTTGGAAGGAATGATGCTAAAGCTGAAACGCCAGTACTTTGGCCACCTCATGTGAAGAGTTGACTCATTGGAAAAGACTCTGATGCTGGGAGGGATTGAGGGCAGGAGGAAAAGGGGATGGAAGAGGATGAGATGACTGGGTGGCATCACCGACTAGATGGAAGTGAGTTTGAGTGAACTCCGGGAGTTGGTGATGGACTGGGAGGCCCGACTTGCTGTGATTCATGGGGTCACAAAGAGTCAGACACGACTGAGTGACTGAACTAACTAATTCAGTTGGTTGTACTCTCATTTCTATCCTATCAAGTTCTGTAAAGTTTTTGTTCCATACTAAATCCATAGCTATGTTTATAAGACCATGACATGATTCTGCTTTCCTGGTAGCTTAGCTGGTAAAGAATCCACCTACTATGCAGGAGACCCCGGTTTGATTCCTGGGTCAAGAAGGTCCTATGGAGAATAGATAGGCTACCACTTCAGTATTCCTGAGCTTCCCTGGTGCCTCAGATGGTAAAGAAACCACTCACAATGTGGGATACCCAGGTTCAATCCCTAGGTTGGGAAGATTCTCTGGAGGAAGGCATGGCAACCCACTCCAATATTCTTGCCTGGAGAATCACCATGGACAGAGGAGCCTGGCTGGCTACAGTCCTGCTAATGGAAAACTCTCACTTCTTCTAGGACTATGAGTTGATCTGATGGTGAGCAAGAATTTTCCTGGTTACATTTTTGTATCCAGTGTCATAACTCCTGTGTCATCATGGAGAACATTTATGACACCAAGTTTAGGTTATATCTCAACTTTGTTTAGCCCCCACATTTCTCTGGGCTTTTCCCAGTGGCTCAGAGGTAAAGAATCTGCCTGCAATGCAGGAGTTGCAGGAGACACAGTTTCCATCTCTAGGTTGGGAAAATCCCCTGGAGGAGAGCACAGCCATCCACTCCAGTATTCTTGCCTGGAGAATCCCATGGACAGAGGAGCCTGGCAGGCTACAGCTCATGGGTGTCACAAAGAGTCTGATGGGACTGAAATAACTTAGCAAGCATGAAAGCACACATGCTTCTTTAATCAATGCCCAAGATTTCCAGAACACTCAGCCATGTATCATCTACCATTGATACTCCATTTTTACCAAGAAACATTAATTTACACAAATTGAAACATCTGGGGATTTTATGCTCTACTTTCCTGAGTGTATCTCTTTGTCCTGTGTTGCATTTTCATTATAAAATGTTCATTCTTTTTCTATCCTCACACTGGATCAGTTGTTTGGAGGGATGTAGAAATATAGGTCAAGTAATTTCTCCAGGGATCTTGAGAGGCTTCGCTCTGCTCTCTTCTAGCCTCCGGTGTTACTGATGAAACACCTGATGAAAAATGATTGTTGTCACTACTTTAAGTATTTGGTTTTCTCTCTGGCTTGTGTAAATCTGTTGGTCACTAAGTTGTTGGAAATTTCTCAGTGCTATATATTGACCAGGGGCTTTTGTTATTGTTTCAGTAACTATTTTGAACAATCAATAGGCCATTTCCATCAGAGGCACATATTCTTATTCAGCGTTGGGGGGAAAATCTTCTATTAATGCTTGATATTCTTTTCTCTTCTGATTTCTATTTCTCTGCTTTAGTAAATATCTTAAGTCTGATATTGAATCTCTTTATTTGATCCCTTATGTCTCTTATCTTTTACTATCTGTATTTCTCATCCCTTTCTCTCTCTCTTGTTTCCCGCCCCCCACCCCCCAAATCTAGGAGTTTTTATTGGCTTCCTTTTCCAACTCTTTGCTTATTGTTATTGGTTGTTTTAGTGAACTGAAAAAAATTTTGTTGTTGTTGTTGTTTGTTGCTATTGTTCTTTACTTCTTGTTGAACAGTGCTGTCTTTGTTTCATGGATGCAGTATCCTCAATCACTCTCAAGATAGAATTAATCTTTTCTTTCCCTAGTTATATTCTCTTCCTCAATTTTTTTCTAATAACACTAAATTGAAATTTCCCATTCATTCTTTCTAGTTTTTCTTTTCCATATTCTAAAATATTTATGCCTTTTGTTTACCACCTTACATTTTAGAATAAGGTTACAGAAGGTCTGTAAGTGGATAGATAGCTAGACATTTTTCTGAGGGGCTTTTATATTTCTGGAATATTCAAGTAGGAAATAAAATAGATGTAGATAAATGCTCCATTTATAAGTTTTTCATTAACCCCTATGATTTTGGCCTCATTTTTCACAACCGAGATGTTTGGGTGGCACCATCAACTCGATGGACATGAGTTTAAGCAAACTCCAGGAGATGGTGATGGACAGGGATGCCTGGTGTACTGCAGTCCATGGTGTCACAAAGAGTCAGACATGACTGAGCGACTGAACAACAACTCACAACCGCAACACAGGGAATTTGCTTCTGCTTCATCTAGAAGTTCCCTCAATTTTATTGGCAGTATTATTTCCCTCTTCTGAACAGATTTCCCATATCTGAACATATTCAAACTATGGCTTTCTTTTCCCTTTTGTCTTCGTCTTCAGTCAATAATCTTTGACCTTCTTTTAATTTCTTTTATTTGTTTAAAATCTCTATATTATTCCCTAAGCCATACACTGATTTCACAACTCTGTTTTACTTATTCCTTTCTGTTATTTTAATAAATTTTAGAAAAATAAAATGAATGCAAGTTTTCAATGAAGCATTCAGACTTAGTTTCTGAGGATTTAGAAATGTTAAATATGAAGTTAGGCATGAGCAATGGTGGGTGGCCTCCCAGAAAAGGATGTAAACTATCTAAATCCCAATCCAGATAGCTCAGGAGAGCTCACAGATAGGCTACAAAATAACCACAGAGACTTTTCCAACTCCTGCACATGCGTCCTAGGCACACAGTTGGATACAAACTAACCACAGGGGTTTCCTCAAGTAAGCTTAGGCAGCAAGGAGCCCTTTAAGGGTTCATAAATAGTCTATACATATACACATTTGATTGTAACAGACTGAATTATGGGAAGCCATGCACAACAGAACCTGTTGTTATGCAACTTGCCCACTGTCAATTGGCCTTGAGACTATGCTTATTTGCATTCCATTTCTTGACTGGTGGTCAGTACAAGCCCTATTTTGCACAGGGCACAATCAAAAGGAGCAGACTGGAAGCCAAGACAGATCCTTACATCAACAACGCCATTGGGGTTCGCTTGCTCCCATGTCTTGGGAGTGTCTATTTGTCTGCTTGAGCTGTAACTGAGCTGTAACTCCTCTTATTTTAAACCCTTTGGTTGATTGTTACAATTTTTTGTTGTGATGAGACAAGAACCGAGGGAGAGGAATAAACCAACTGGATAGAAATAAAACAAAAAGGGGGGGGGGGCAGGATATTTTATTTGGGTACAGAATTTTACATTTTCATGCTCTACAGTGATACTCCCTGAAAGGTGATTCCTGTTGCAACTGCCTAGAAATCTTACACAGCAGATACATGTCTGGCTCCTCCTGGCTTTTGCTATGTGTAAGGCCAGACCCCGGGGCCATGATGAGCCACCCCTCCTCTCTCCCGCCGGCGACAAGGTCCCTAATGGAAGGATCCTCCCAGATCCCGGGGACCAAGGAGAGCACATTTCACAAGCTAAAGCCACCCCACTGCAGCCACGTAGAAGGACTTATCAGCCCGCGAGACACCTCGGCCTAACAACCTATCTGAACCCCCGTTCACTAACCGTACCCTTTTTGGGTGATCTAGCCTAACTATCCCCCACAACGAATGCATATAAACCACTCCCCAGCACAGTCCAGGTGCAGACTTCCTCAACCTGCCTCGTTCAGGTCCAGGAACCCCACCCGGTAGCGCTTCACCATTTAAAAGCCTGTTAGACACGCTTTTGGTGTCCTGGTCGACTTTTACCTAACATTTGGGGCCCAACATGGGGCTCGAGGCTAGGGCCCATCCCACGACAAGCAGGATTTGCGGCCCCCCTTGGGTCTGGCCTGTGCTGGACCAGGTCACCCCATCACCCCTCCAGGACCATTCAACCATCTGGCAGGATACAGGGTAAGTTCCATCGGTTGGGTTCTGGGGGATGTTGTTCCCATGGCGATTATTCCTAGGATGTCTAGGTTCCTTTAAATCGCGGCCATGGCCGGACCCCTCCTCTGCAGGTCAGGCCTGCTATTCCTCGGCGCCAGTCAACTCAGAGACGTCCGTCTTGGCTGAGTGGCCCTCTCCTCACCTCGCTGGGTTGACGGCCTGTTCAGGGATGCCTGACTGGACCACTCCCAGCCCCACTAACGATTGGTCCAGGACCTTCATTTCATATTCGCCATGGGGGCACCTGCCTCCAAGGCCAACCAA
Source organism: Budorcas taxicolor (assembly GCF_023091745.1). Taxonomy (NCBI): domain Eukaryota; kingdom Metazoa; phylum Chordata; class Mammalia; order Artiodactyla; family Bovidae; genus Budorcas; species Budorcas taxicolor. The sequence goes on from NC_068910.1 coordinate 79,782,167, forward strand.
CCCTGGTCTACACCACTAGAATGTTTACTCGCCAACCTCAGAATTCTACATATCTCTGGAGAAATTCACTCCAAACGCCTAACCTTCCTTTGTCCTGAGGCATGGCCCTAGTGTTCTTTGGATAATGGCTCACAATGGCTGCCAACCAGAACTTTTGATTTTAACATCCTCTGTGATTTAGATAATTACTGCCGGAGGACGGGAAAATGGTCTGAAATACCCTAAGTACAGGCTTTCTGGCTGTTGTGCTCCTGTCCCACCCTATGTACCCGCTGTTCCCCTTCTGAAATTCTCCTAACCATGGCTCTCCCTAGCCCTACACCACCAAGGAGGCCATCAGTGGCTCACCCAGGGGCGCCTTAGGCAGAAACTTCTGCCCTCACAGTGCCTCCAGAAGACCTGGTGGCCCCCCACCTTACACTCCAGTCTCTGCTACTTCCTCCACCTCCCCCACCCCTGCCTCACCAACCTCCCCCACACCAACTTCCTCTCTATTGCCCTCACCAATTCCCTCCATGTCCTCCCCTCCTCCATCGTCCTCACAGCCCAGCTGTCCTGTGACTACACCTCTCGCCACGCCCTTGGCTCCACCTCAATATCCACCCCTTCCTCCATGCCCACCCATTTCTGACTCACCAGTCAGCTCACACACAAGATCCCAGACCACTCCCAATCTGCTGCCAGCTCCCCTGCTTCCTCACTGCCAGGTGGCCAGCCTGGAGGGTTTCACCCATGTCCATGTACCCTTTCCACTCCAAGACCTTGCCCATATCGAAGAGTGGCTAGGCTCCTACTCAGCCAACCCCTCCAACTACATCAAAAGACTTTACCCAGCTGTCTCGGTCTTACTCCCTCACCTGGCAAGATGTATTTGTCATCCTTGGGTCCACTACTACCCCAGAAGAAAGAAAGGCCATTTGGGGCACAGCAAGAGTGGTAGCAGACCGAAGACACCTAGCCAACCCAGCAGACCCTGGCTGGCCACCTGGAACGGCTGCTATTCCAGACATAGACCCAGACTGGGACTATCAAGAGGGACAAAGAGGGAGAGCCAACATTCGATACATGGTAGAATGCCTATTGGAGGGAATAGAGACCACCTCCCTCAAGGTAGTAAACCTACTTAAACTAAATGAACTAACCCAGGGCCCTGATGAGAACCCAGCAGCTTTTCTTAACAGACTGACAGAGGCTCTCACCACCTATACCTGGATTGCCCCAGATTCTCCGGTGGGGATCACCACCCTAGCCAGCTGTTTTATATCCCAATCAGCTTCAGACATCAGAAAAAAAAATAACTCTCCAAGGCTGAGGATGTGCCTCAGACTCCCTCTAAGACCTGGTAAAAATGGCCTTTAAGGTTTACAGTGCTCAAGAGGAAGCCACCAAAGCCAGCTGCAAGGCAAGGTTTAAACAAAAAGCCAAACTCCAGGCTAACCTCCTTGAGAAACACACCCAGGCACTGGTAGCAGCCCTGCAGCTGGCCACAGGACAAAAGGTGGGTCCCCAGAAGCCACCACTGGGAGCCTGCTTCATGCAGTCGTGAGGGCCACTGAGCCCACCAATGCCCAAACCCCCAGCCCCCGACAATGCCATGCCCTTGTTGCAAACAACCGGGACATTGGGTGAGTGATTGTCCCCGGGCGACTTAGGCCCCAGCCTTATCGGGCTGAGGTCTGGGCTCCCAAAAGGACATTTCCTCCCCACACCCCACCTTGGAACTTCTCTCCTTTCATGAAGATTGACAGCACCCAGACTCAGGGACTCCCATAACCCAAGCCAAGCCCAGGGTAATGCTTCAAGTGGTGGGTAAGTCTATCAATTTCTTGATAGATACAGGTCCTACTTACTCGGTCCTTCCCTCCTTTGGGGGCAACTTGTATCCTTCCCAGGAATTAGTGGTAGGTATAGATGGCATGTCTTCACGACCCTGGCAGACTGGGCCACAGCCCTGTCAGCTTGATCACTTCTTGTTCGCACACTCTTTTCTGATAATCCCTTCATGCCCCACTCCCCTGCTGGGGCAGGACATTTTAGCTAAGCTTAGGGCCACTATTCACCTACCTCTTTCACTTTCCCAGTCTCTCACTTTGACCCTATTCCTCCTCTGCTCCCCTGAGGCTCCAGTTGTCGACCCTAACATCTGGGACACTGAAATCCCTCTGGTAGCAACCCATCACACCCCCATCCTGATTAAACTACGTGATCCTTCCCACTTCCCAAGCCGCCCTCAATTCCCCATCTCTCAGACTCACCTATGCGGTCTTAAACCAATCATAGACCGTCTCTTAGGCCCGGGCCTCCTAGTCCCCACGACCTCGCCCTGCAATACCCCCATTCTCCCAGTGCAGAAAACTTCTGGCGGCTACCAATTGATCCAGGACCTTCGACTGATAAATGAGGCCGTAATCCCTGCTCATCCGATTGTCCCCAATCCTTATACCTTGCTTTCTGACATCCCTAGCAGTATGACTCACTTTACTGTCATAGACCTCAAAGATGCCTTTTTCACTATTCCCTTACACCCAGACTGCCAGTTCCTCTTTGCTTTCACATGGACTGACTCAGAAGCCCGACAGTCCTTCCAGCTAACATGGACAGTCCTCCCCCACAGGTTTAGAGACAGCCCCCATTTTTTTGGCCAAGCTTTGGCCCGGGATCTGGCTACATGCCCTTTGTCCCCTAGTGTCCTCTTACAGTATGTGGATGACCTTCTGCTCTGCAGCCCCTCACAAGCTCTCTCTCAGACACATACCACTACTCTTCTTAACTTCCTTAGCTCTAAAGGATACTGAGCATCTCAACAAAAAGCCCAACTCACCCAGACCTCTGTAACTTACCTAAGTCTAAAGAGTACCCTGACAACTAAGGCTGTAACTGCTGACAGACTCAGCCTTTCTGAGACCTCTGCCCACCTTCCACTGGGAAACAAATCTTGTTCTTTTTGGGGTTAACAGTATTCTTCTGGCACTGGGTCCCCAACTATGCTTCACTGGTTAAATGCCTCTACACAGCCGCAAAAGACACCCCAACTGGACTGCTCTCTTCAGAAACAGAGATCCAAAAGGCTTTCTACAATCTCCACTCAGCTTTGTTGTCCTCTTCCCCACTCTTCCTGCCCAATTCCAACCTCCCCTATCACCTGTATACTGATGAAAAGGGGGCATAGCCTTTGGAGCCCTCATACAGCCTGTGGGCCCTGAAATGCTGCCAGTGGCATTTTTCTCCAAACAATAGACCCCACCACCTGGGGATGGTTCCCCTGCCTACACGCCCTGGCAGCAGCAGCTTCTCTATACGCAGATGCAAAAAAGCGAATTCTAGATCAACCCCTAACTATATTCTCACCACACCACCTGGCTGACCTCCTGGCTTCCAAATTCCTGTCAGAACTTAGCAACTCTTGGCTCCAACAATTCCACCTGGTCTTTCTGGATAACCCCCAGGTTACTTTGGGCCTCAGATCCCAGCTAAAGCACCTATCTTCTCTCCCCTCACTTCAAACCTATCCTTCAGGCAAAGACACAGGACCTCACTCATGCATAGAGGTCCTAGACACTCTCACTCAACCGCCCCAAAACCTTTTTGCTACTTCACTACAAAACCCAGACCTCACACTATTTGTAAATGGCAGTTCAAAACGAGACCCTAACGGTCACCAGGCTGCTGCATATGCAGTTGTGACCACCAATGACATCCTTGAGGCTTGCCCACTGCCAGAGGGAACCACCTCCCAAAAGGCAGAATTAATAGCGCTCACTAGAGCCTTACACCTGGCAAAGGGAAAATGGGTTAACATCTATACTGACTCCAAACATGCCTTTTTGATTGCACATTCGCATTCAGCTATCTGGAGAGAGAGGGGATTCCTCACCACCAGGGGATCACCCATCTCTAATGCCCCCCTAATCGCCATGCTCCTGGAGGCCATCTCACAGCCCACTCAGGTAGCCATCCTACACTGCAAAGGACATCACACAACTCATGACACAGGTTCCCTAGGCAACAATAAGGCTGACCAGGTGGCCAGACACATAGCCTTACAGCAGGGGCCTCTGCCTATACTATTTCTTAAGACCTCCCTTACACCTAACTATTCAAAGGCCAAAATGGAGGCCCTCCTCTCACAGGAGGGTGCTTCCAAACACCTCTCAGGATGGATCATGCTTCACAACAAACTAGCCTTACCCGAAAAACAGGCAATGTCCATTATCACCCAGATCCATGACTCTACACATTGGGCCCTGCGCACTCTTGACCTTCCTTAGCCCTTTCTTTTCCCTGTTACATCTCCGACCTACCATTCAGGCAGTCCATCATTGCTGCCTAATCTGTGCCAAGACCTCTCCTCAAGGAGGACTCAAGCCACCGCAAGAAACTCACCAGTTGAGGGGACACCTGCCAGGACAGGATTGGCAGATAGACTTTATCACATGCCTAGACATTGGATCTTCCGGTATATGATGGTCTGTGTTGACACTTTTTCTGGATGGGCAGAAGCATTCCCCACTGCCCAGGAGACACCCAATACCATCACCAACACTCTCTTAACACACCTCATTCCACGGTTTGGGCTCCCCAACTTCATCCAGTCTGATAACGGGCCCACCTGTGTTTCTCAAATCACTCAGCAAATAGGCGAGGCTTTAAACATTTCTTGGCACTTACATGTCCCATACAGGCCTCAGTCATCAGGCAAGGTAGAATGGGTTAACAGCATCCTCAAGGCTCATCTGACCAGGTTAACAGCAGAACTTCGTCTCTCCTGGGTCGATCTCCCGCCAGCAGCCCTGACCCGCATACGGACAACTCCTCATGCCAAGACAGGCTTGACACCTTTTGAACTGCTGTACAATAGGCCATATCTACTGACCAACCTTCCAGATCCCTCAGCCCCCGCTCTGGGGACTTACTTGCTCTATTTCAACCTCCTGAGGTCCCTACTCAGAGAACACACTGACTATGTCCTCCCTCAACCTGTCGGAGACCATAACCAGGTGATCCTGTTCCCTGCTTTGGCACCAGGAGATCAGGTCCTCCTAAAAACTTTGACACCTCTACCCCTTCAGCCCCGGCGGATTGGGCCTTTCACGGTGGTCCTCACCACCCCTACAGCAGCCAAACTGTGGGGACACAAGTCCTGGAACCGGGCTCCACTACATGGCCTGCCTCCTCCCAAACCCCTGGAGACTTACACCTCTAAAATCTTGGGACCTACCAAGATCACCATTACTAAGACATCCTTGCCTCCTGCCAGTGAGTGACAAGCCCCATTCAATGCTTGTCTGGCCACATCCTCTGTGGCTGTTGCCAATCGCAACTCTGGCCATATTCTTCGCCATTGGACTGGCTGTCACAGCCCCCCAGGACTGGCCGCTCACACTTCGACTTTCATTGGCCCTTGTTTACCTTATTATCTGTTCACTACTCCTGGGGTGTTACTCCGTTGGGGCAAGCCTGACCTGGCCATATGTCTCTCACCCTAGCCTACCTTGAAGACTTTATCTTGGCCCTACTACAGGACCTTTGGCTGGCTACCCCAATCACCGACTGTGACTCTTTCATTCAGGCAATTTCTGATCTGCACTTACAGAGGACCTTCCTCCTTTTTACAGAATCTCAAATTAACTTCTTCTCTTTTATCACTCTTCTCCTAATATCATAACTAAACATGCTCTTGTCACTGTTCCTCATGGCCATGATGGGCGGGACAACCTACGCCCTGCCCTCAGGGCTGCACCGAAGGAGACCGCTGGGGAACTGGGTTCACAGCTTACACTTATGTCCACCGAGACTGTTATGCCTTACCTGCCCAGCCATGATCCCATGGGGATAAATGGTTTTGGATGGCCAGGAGCCTTGGGACTGCCAAATCAAGCTCAGTTTCTAACTGCTATAAACCTAGGGGCAAAGATCTCTGTTTCAGCATGCAAACTCACTATGGAATGACAGACAGGAAGGGGGCCCAGGATCAGAGGCGAGAACAAATCCACCATAAGGTCCAACAGTACCTCATAAAGTTGGTGACTGAAGCCTCTGATCCACACCATGAGCCCAACAAACTCCTAGACCAAGTTCATCAGGCCCTCAAACCCCTAAATTTTTCATCCCAAATTTTCACCAGCCTCAATGACACCTATCAGACCCTGACTGAAACCTCACCAAACCTCTCATGTTGGCTCTGTCTTCCCTTGAGACCTTGACCGTCCCTTGCCCAACCGATCCCCAGGAAATGGATAAAGGCCCAAAATCTCACTCAAAATGCCACAGAAGTAACCTTGCCAATGGGGCCCTTGACCACTGAGATACTGTACCTACCAGCCAATGCCTCTTGTGTTCTGGCCAACGACACCTCATTAACCACAGTGGCCTGTGATGGCTCAAGACAAGACCCCCATCCCCAAACCCTCCAATATGTGGAGAACCCGGGATATTCTTTCTCTGTAATTAAACCACCTTATTACAATGTTTTCCACCCAACTGGACTCAGCCTTGCACCCCAATCTTTCTTACTCCCTATCTGACCATTCTGACACCACAGGCAATGGAAGACCAGATCCAGCCAACCTGCCACCACTGGAGGGTATTAGCTGCATCTCCCCTGCTCCTCAGAGGAGGTTTATTCATGGCCTTAGGACTGGGGGCGGGAGGATTGGGATCAGACATGCACTTCTACTATAAGCTGTCCACAGACCACAACTGAGACCTGGACAAGGTGGTGGATTCCCTAATGGCATTACAAACCCAGATAACCTCTCTGGCAGCAGTGGCTCTCCAAAATCTAAGGGCTAATGGCCGAAAAAGGGGGAACCTGTCAGTTCCTAAGGGAAGACTGTTGTTTTTTCGTTAATGCCTCGGGGATAGTCCAAAACAAGGTCCGTGAGCTGAGAGAGAGCATCAGACTTAGGCAGGCCGAGTCAGACAGTTTCAATTTCGCGGGTTGGTGGAAGTCGTTTTGGGCAAAATGGCTTCTCCTGCTTCTCGGGCCTCTAGCAGCCTTGCTCCTCATCCTGTCGATAGCACCTTGTATTTTTCAGATCATTCTCCAGAGGATCAGGGAGCTAACCCAGATGGCTACTGGACAGATGGTGATGGTGGCCGCATACTCCAGACTCCCGTCCAGAGACCCTGAGGCCCCCTAAAGGTCACCAGGATCTGGCCACAACCCTCAGCCCCAACGATGCCCCAGTTCAGCAGGAAGTAGTCAGAAGTGATAACGGCACCCCTTATCCTATCAAAAGGGTCAAACGTAAGGCCGGACCCTGGGGCCATGATGAGCCGCCCTTTCTCTCTCCCGCTGGTGAGAAGACCCCTAATGGGAGGATCCTCCCAGATCCTGGGGTCCAATGACAGCACATTTCACTGGCTAAAACCACCCCACCCCTGCCACATATCAGCCCGTGGGACACCTCGGCCTAACAACCTATCTGAACCCCTGTTCACTAACCATACCCTTTTTGGGTGATCTAGCCTGACCATCCCCCCACAACGAACACATATAAACCACTCCCCAGCACAGTTCAGGCACGGACTTCCTCAACCTGCCTCGTTCGGGTCCGGGAACCCTGCCCGGTAGCGCTTCATCATTAAAAAGCCTGTTAGACACACTTTTGGTGTTCTGGTCATTTTTTACCTAAGACTATGTCTTCTGAGAGAAGGCAGATCACAATTTCCAGAGAGAAAACTCTGAGCACCATTGACTTAAAGCAAAATAAAACTTATCCAGGGGCCTCAACTAACAGTTAAACTTGAAAATCTCTGAACATAAAGATTATTTTATTTTTTTCTGTTCAGCCAATTCTTATTGAAATACATTTGTGTCCTCCACTGCTGTCTCCAATATTTAGCTGGTTGGCACATTTTCAGAGTTCTAAATATCAAGCCAAATGGAAGGAATAATGTTGAAAAATGGGTGTTAAATATTTCTTCTACCTCCATTCCAGTGTGCCCCAGAGACTTGTTGAAGTAAGCCTATTCGCTATTTCCAGTTAAGAGCCTTTTTATTTAAGCTATCACATGCCCTGCTTCCTTTGCCTCTGTTTGAAAATCTGTAGTGTTTCTTATTTGAGATTATCTTACTACAAGAAGGCAGGAAACCCTTTCAGAATAAGCTTTAATTATTTACATGTTGTTTGTTGTTGTTGTTGTTGTTGTTTAGTTGCTAAGTAGTGTCCAATTCTTTGCAATCCCATGGACTGTAGCCTGCCAGTTTCATCTGTCCATTGGATTTCCCAAGCAAGAATACTAGAGTGGGTTTCCATTTACTTCTCCAGGGAATCTTATCAACCTAGGGACTGAACTTGCATCTTTTGCCTTGGCAAGGGGATTCTTTACCACTGACCAACGTGGGAAGCCTGTAATTACTGATATATCCAACTCATTTAAAATAGACTCTTCTTGTAGTTTTAGTTGGCTTTGCTATTAAAAAAAAAAAAGTCTACAAATCACTCTTTTATTCCATAAATATTCTATGAAACCTCTAACCTAAATATTTGATATCAAAACGGTTTTCAAAGAATACCCCTCTTCATATCTGTGGATGTTCACAAAAGACCAAACCAGCAGTAAGCTGCCAGGTAAACACTTAAGAACACTAAACCAAAATTGCTTACAAACTCGGAAACAACAAAGTGGTGATTCTGAAATATGGACCCATGGTAAGCTGAAATGCTAAAACTGTATGAGGCATAAGGTGGGAGGTCAAAGGAAGAAGAAGAGACTCAGTGGGTGGACAGGTATAAATATGGAAAGTGGCAATTGGGCATCAATCTCATTCTTCCTCTCTCATAATTTAATTGATTAGCATTTGGCAACTTGATCCAATCACAAGATTATACTAAACTCTGAAACAACTTTTTGATGCTTCCTGTGCTCACCTCGCCAAAGCAAAAAAAAAAAACAAAAAACACCAAAAGCACCACCTAGTTGTGGATGTGACTGGTGATGGAAGTAAAGTCTGATGCTATAAAAAAGCAATATTGCATAGGAACCTGGAATGACAGGTCCATGAATCAAGGCAAATTGGAAGTGGTCAAACAGGAGATGGCAAGAGTGAACATCGACATTTTAGAAATCAGTGAATTAAATGAACTAGAACGGGTGAATTTAACTCAGATGACCATTATATCTACTATTATGGGCAAGAATCCCTCAGAAGAAATGGAGTAGTCATCAAAGTCAACAAAAGAGTCCAAAATGCAGTATTGGATGCAATCTCAAAAACGACAGAATAATCTGTGTTCATTTCCAAGGCAAACCATTCAATATTATAGTAATCCAAGTCTATGTCCTGACCAGCAGTATTGAAGAAGTTGAAGTTGAATGTTTCTATGAAGATCTACAAAACCCTTTAGAACTAACACCCAGAAAAGATGTCTTTTTCATTATAGGGGATTGGAATGCAAAAGTAGGAAGTCAAGAGACACCTGGAGTAACAGGCAAATTTGGCCTTGGAGTGCAAATTGAAGCAGGGCAAAGGCTAACAGAGTTTTCCAAGAGAACACACTGGTCATAGCAAATACCTTTTTCCAACAACACAAAAGAAGACTCTACACATGGACATCACCAGATGGTCAATACCAAAATCAGATTGATTATATTCTTTGAAGCCTAAGATGGATAAGCTCTATACACTCAGCAAAAAATAGACTGAGAGCTGATTATGGCTCAGATCATGAACACCTTATTGCCAAATTCAGACGTAAATTGAAGAAAGTAGGGAAAACTACCAGAGCATTCCAGTATGACCTAAGTCAAATCTCTTATGATTATACAGTAGAAGTCAGAAATAGATTCAAGGCATTAGACCTGAGATACAGAGTGCTTGAAGAATTATGGATGGAGGTTTGTGACATTGTACAGAAGGCAATGATCAAGACCATCTTCAAGAAAAATAAATGCAAAAAGGCAAAATGGTTGTCTGATGGGGACTTACAAATAGCTGAGAAAATAAGAGAAGCTAAAGGGAAAGTAGAAAAGGAAAGATATACCTATTTAAATGCAGAATTCCAAAGAATAGCAAGGAGAGATAAAACCTTCCTCAGAGACCAATGCAAAGAAATAGAGGAAAACAAAATAATAGGAAAAAGAAGAGCTCTCTCAAGAAAATTAGAGATACTAAGGGACTATTTAAAGCAAAGATGGGCACAATAAAGGACATAACTCATATGGACCTAACAGAAGCAGAAGATATTAAAAAGAGGTGGCAAGAATACACACAAGAATTATACAAAAATGATCTTCATCACCCAGATAACCACGATGGTGTGATCACTCACCTAGAGCCAAACATCCTGGAATGGGAAGTCAAGTGGGCCTTAGAAAGCATCACTATCAATAAACCTAGTGGAGGTGATGGAATTCCAGTTGAGCTATTTCAAATCCTGAAAGACAATGCTGTGAAAGTGCAGCACTCAATATGCCAGCAAATATGGAAACTCAGCAGTGGCCACAGGACTACAAAAGGTCAGTTTTCATTCCAGTCCAAAAGAAAGGGAATGCAAAAGAATGCTCAAACTATCTCACAAGTGAGCTCATCTTACATACTACCAAAATAATGCTCAAAATTCTCCAAGCCAGGCTTCAACAGTACATTAAACATGAAATACCATATATACAGGTGTTTTTAGAAAAGGCAGAGGAACGAAAGATCAAATAGCCAACATCTGTTGGGTCATGAAAAAAGCAAAGAATTCCAGAAAAACATCTACTTCTGCTTTATTGACTATGCCAAAGTCTTTGACCATGTGGATCACAATAAACTGTGGAAAATTCTGAAAGAGATGGGAATACTAGACCACCTGACCTGCCTCCTGAGAAAACTGTATGCAGGTCAAGAAGCAACAGTTAGAACTGGACATGGGAAAATCTCTGGTTCCTAATTGGGAAAGGAGTACTTAGAGGTTGCATATTGTCACCCTGCTTATTTAACTTATATGCATGTGTGAACCGTGAACTTCCAGATGTTCAAGTTGGTTTTAGAAAAGGCAGAGGAACCAGAGATCAAATTGCCAACATCTGCTGGATCATGAAAAAAGCAAGAAAGTTCCAGAAAAACATCTTTTTCTGCTTTATTAACTATGCCAAAGCCTTTGACTGTGTGGACCACAATAAACTGTGGAAAATTCTGAAAGAGATGGGAATACCAGACCACCTGACCTGACTCTTGAGAAACCTATACGCAGGTCAGGAAGCAACAGTTAAAACTGGACATGGAACAACAGACTGGTTCCAAAAGGAAAAGGAGTACATCAAAGCTGTATGTTGTCACCCTGCTTATTTAACTTATATGCAGAGTACATCATGAGAAATGCTGGGCTGGAAGAAATACAAGCTGGAATCCAAATTGCCAGGAGAAATATCAATAACTTCAGATATGCAGATGACACCACCCTTATGTCAGAAAGCCAAGAAGAACTGAAGAGACTTGATGAAAGTGAAAGAGGAGAGTGAAAAAGTTGGTTTAAAACTCAACATTCAAAAAACGAAGATCATGGCATCCGGTCCCATAACTTCATGGGAAATACATGGGGAAACAGTGTCAGACTTTATTTTTTTAGGCTCCCAAATCACTGCAGATGGTGACTGTAGCCATGAAATTAAAAGACACTTGCTCCTTGGAAGAAAAGTTATGATCAACCTAGACAACATATTAAAAAGTAGAGACATTATTTTGCCAACAAAATGTCTGTCTCATCAAAGGTATGGTTTTTCCAGTAGTCTTGTATGGATATGAAAGTCGGACTATAAAGAAAGCTGAGCACAGAAGAATTGATGCTTTTGGACTGTGGTATTGGAGAATACCCTTGGGAGATCTTTGAACTATAAGGAGATCAACCAGTCTATCCTAAAGGAAATCAGTCCTTAATATTCATTGGAAGGACTGATGCTGAAGCTGAAACTCCGTACTTTTGCCACCTGATGCAATGAACTGATTCACTAGAAAAGACCCTGATGCTGGGAACAATTGAAGGCAGGAGGAGAAGATGATGACAGAGGATGAGATGGTTGGATGGGATCACTGACTCTATGGACATGAGTTTGAGTAAGCTCTAGGAGTTGGTGATGGACAAGGAAGCCTGAAGTGCTGCAGTCCATGTGGTCACAAAAAGTCAGACACGACTGAGCAACTGAACTGAACTGTGCTCACCCCTATCATCTCTTTAAAACACCTTATGTTTGAAGATCCACTTAATTTTTTCTATAGAGCCTCTTTCTATGATTTTAATGTGCAAACACCTGTCCTCTGAAGTCCTATGCATGCGTGCATGCTAAATCATGTCCAACTTTTGGCAACTCTGTGGACTGTATAGTCTTGCAGGCTCCTCTGTCCATGGGATTCTCCAGGCAAGAATACTGGAGTGTGGTGCCATGCCCTTTTCCAGGGGATCTTCCCAATCCACCGATAGAACTCTGTTACATCTCCTGCATTGGCAGGTAGATTCTTATCAATTGCTCCACCTGGAAGCCCCCTGAAATCCTGTAATTCATATTAAACACAGATTTTAACTTATCCCTTTTTTATATGTTGTATTTTTAGAATCATATATACTTACTCTTCCAAATAGAAAGATAGCTTCACTAAGACAATGTCTTTTTCCACGTTTCTTTGTATTAATATATGTAACATGGAATGCTAAATACTGAAGATTTATGGATTCATCAAATCGAAGACCTACTTCTCTTCATATCCAGCATAACAGCATGTGCTTGATAAGCTGTAGTTATTACAAATAGAGTTAAGCCTTTAAGATTTTCCATGTGTCCTTCTGTAAACCTTTCCAATGTTCTGGTTATGTTTATGTGCAGTGCTTTCTTTCACAGAAAGTCAAAAGCTCTGAGTATACAGCCAGTTGAGGCTAAATGAGCAAAAAAGAATGCTGGCTTTGGAAACTTGTACAGAGTAGGGACAATGCATGGTGAGGCCCAAGTGAAGTTGTAGCCTTGGCTTTCTGTTTCTTTCCATGCCCATTTCCGAAGAGGATGCAGGATCTTCCAGTCTTCAAGTCTAAATTCTTGACCATTTTCACCCATTTCTGTATCTGCTTCAATGTTTCCTCCAAACCAATTCTCTATTCCCAGTTGCTTCAAGTTGTTGTATATATTGTTTCAGTGTCATATAAATGAAAAATAAAATTCACTACCTCACACATTAATTTCCTAACTTTCATCTTTCTTTTTATTTGAAGCAAAACCCTAGAATTAAAATCAAAGATATAAAACTTCAATAATATTTTAATCTTTTATTTTGTTTTTCTCAAAGAATATTCTCCACAAACTTTTCTGTGAAATATTTAAGCATACACCTAAATGGAAAAAAACATCCTTGATTAATAGTATTAGAAACTCTCATTTTTGTCAATTTTGATTTTTTACCTTCCCTCTCCCCCTGGCCTATGGACTGTATGGGAACATGGTTTATGATCCTTCAATTCTAAGTCTGTATATCACTTATTCCAGGGAGAGCTGTCATATCCTTCAGCATTTATAACTTATGCTTGCCTGATTTTCCTGCTAATAAAAGACTACAGAGATTATTATCATAGCAGGCTCAGCTTTCCACTTTCTATATCCCATGCTGACAAAATGGTTTTGTAATTTGCATATAACCAATCAAAACAAGGGAGAAAACAGACATACCCTAAAGCAAATGAATGAAAACTGAGCATGAGAGTAGACTATTTGTTACCTGCTTTAAAACAGGCTGCTAATTTTCATCACTAGTCTCCCTGATAGCTCAGTTGGTAAAGAATCCTCCTGCAATGTAGGAGACCCTAGTTCAATTCCTGAGTTGGGAAGATCCCCTGGAGAAGAAATAGACTATCCACTCCAGTATTCTTGGGCTTTCCTTGTAGCTCAGCTGGTAAAGAACCCGCCTGCAATGCAGGAGACCCTGGTTTGATTCCTGAATTGGGAAGATCCCCTGGAGAAGAGAAAGGCTACCCACTTCAGTATTCTGGCCTAGGGAATTCTATATAGTCCATGGAGTTGCAAAGGGTTGGACATGACAAGTGATTTTCTCTTTCACTTCAGTCTCCCTGAACATTATTTTCAAGATTATCCATTCTTGCTTATTTCACATATTCACTGACAGCATATCTTTATATTTGGATATAAATGTTTGGGGATTCCAGTTCCCATTTTATTATATTAACATTTTTACTACCCTCCAATAATCTTTAGTCAGGATAGAACTTTTCCCAGATGTATAAATACAGGAAATAGCAAGTAGATGGAGTGTTGGCTTAAAATGTTTCCCAAGTTCCTTATGAAGGTCTTGACATTATTTGAAAATTATATGAACTATGTTTATATTTTTAGGCATTATTTTACAGGAGTCTAAAGAAAGGCTATGCCAAAGAATGCTCAAACTACCACAAAATTGCACTCATCTCACATGCTAGTAAAGTAATGCTCAAAATTCTCCAAGCCAGGCTTCAGCAGTATGTGAACCGTGAACTTCCAGAGGTTCAAGTTGGTTTTAGAAAAGGCAGAGGAACCAGAGATCAAATTGCCAACATCCACTGGATCATGGAAAAAGCAAGAGAGTTCCAGAAAAACATCTATTTCTGCTTTATTGACTATGCCAAAGCCTTTGACTGTGTGGATCACAAGAAACTGTGGAAAATTCTGAAAGAGACGGGAATACCAGACCACCTGACCTGACTCTTGAGAAATCTGTATGCAGGTCAGGAAGCAACATTTAGAACTGGACATGGAACAACACACTGGTTTCAAATAGGAAAAGGAGTACGTCAAACCTGTATATTGTCACCCCACTTATTAATTTCTATGCAGAGTACATCATGAGATTAAATGCTGGACTGGAAGAAGCACAAGCTGGAATCAAGATTGCCGGGAGAAATATCAATAAACTCAGATATGCTGATGACACCACCCTTATGGCAGAAAGTGAAGAGGAGCTAAAAAGCCTCTTGATGAAAGTGAAAGAGGAGAGTGAAAAAGTTGGCTTAAAGCTCAACATTCAGAACACGAAGATCATGGCATCTGGTCCTATCACTTCATGGGAAATAGATGGGGAAACAGTGAAAACATTGTCAGACTTTATTTTGGAGGGGCTCCAAAATCACTGCAGATGGTGACTGCAGCCATGAAATTAAAAGACGCTTACACCTTGGAAGAAAAGTTATGACCAACCTAGATAGCATATTCAAAAGCAGAGACATTACTTGGCCAACTAATGTCTGTCTAGTCAAGGCTATGGCTTTTCCTGTGGTCATGCATGGATGTGAGAGTTGGACTGTGAAGAAGGCTGAGCACTGAAGAATTGATGCTTTTGAACTGTGGTGTTGGAGAAGACTCTTGAGAGTCCCTTGGACTGCAAGGAGATCCAACCAGTCCACTCTGAAGGAGATCCAATGCTAAAGCTGAGGCTCCAGTACTTCGGCCACCTCATGTGAAGTGTTGACTCATTGGAAAAGACTCTGATGCTGGGAGGGATTGTGGGCAGGAGGATAAGGGGACGACAGAGCATGAGATGGCTGGATGGCATCAGGGACTCGATGGACGTGAGTCTGAGTGACCTCCAGGAGCTGGTGATGGGCAGGGAGGCCTGGTGTGCTGCGATTCATGGGGTTGCAAAGAGTCGGACACGACTGAGTGACTGAACTGACCTGAACTGAAAGTCACTGCAGATGGTGACTGCAGCCATGAAATTAAAAGACACTTACACCTTGAAAGAAAAGCCAAGACAAACCTAGACAGCATATTGAAAAGCAGAGACATCAATTTGCAAGGAACGTCTATGTAGTCAAGGTATGGTTTTTCCAGTAGTTGTGTATGGAGGTGAGAGTTGGACCATAAAAAAGGCTGAGTGCCAAAGAATTGATGCCTTTAAACTGTGATGTTTGAGAATACTCTTGAGAGTCCCTTGGACTACAAGGAGATCAAATCAGTCAGTCCTAAGGGAAATCAATCCTGAATATCCATTGGAAGGACTGATGCTGAAGCTGAAGCTCCAATATTTTGACCACCTGATATGAAGAGCCGACTCATTAGAAAAGACCCTGATGCTGGGAAAGATTGAAAGCAGGAGGGGAAGGGGATGACAGACGATGAGATGGCTGGATGGCATCACTGACTCAATGGACATGAGTTTGAGCAAGCTCCAAGAGATGGTGAAGGACAGGGAAGGTTTGCATGCTGCAGTCCATGGGGTTACAAGGAGTCAAACACAACTGAGTGACCAGACAACAGCAACAACGATGGGTAAGTAAAGTCATCAACAAGATTTGAATTTCAGCTTTATTGGACACTGAAAACAAATATGTGTTCTAGAAAGCAGATATTTTTACAATTATCCTTAACTGTCCAAAAAAGATTATCTTTGCACAAATTCCATATAATTTCCTTTTATTTTTATATTCTCCTCGACCGAAAAAATGTTTATCTCATTTTTTATCTCTTGTTTTATCTCATTTTTTTTTGCAGTCCAGCTGTTCTGGCTACATACATAAGTAAATACATACTTAAATTTCTTAGACAATTAGTAAATGCTAATAATCACATTATATCTTTTTTTTTTTCAAGGAAAAAGTCATGGCATCATTAATCTTAATTCTGTAAGGATTTAAGCACATCAATAAAAAAACATTCAAGTGTTTTTAAATTATAATTATAAACTCACAGCATCTCTCTCTCTTGCTAGAATGATCATAATTTCATAGCAACCAAGTTCTTCTTTCTAATGTTTCTCCTTTGAATCACTCAAAGCAAAATTGGTACAGCAGAAAGGATTTTGTTTGTCTTTTTAACATTGTTCTCTCCTGCATTGGGTCATGTTTAATTTCTTCACATCTCTGTTTGAAAAATCAGCTTCCTATTTCAAGGGTAAGAGAAAAACCCTGAAGGATTGTGTTTGTTTTCCAGCTATGTAAGACACGTTTAATCTTCAGGTTTCTACAAGTTCAACATGACAATGGAATATAAAACACAAGGATTTTAGATCTTCATAAAAATGTTGATTTCACAAATTTTTTTGTTTTCCTTAATGACATAAAATATTTATTAAAATCAGAGTTTAATTTTTGTATTAGCCATGTGTTCCAACAAGATAGAGTTTCCAGACCATGTTTATCTTTTCGTTTATTCCCCTTTCCCAAAGGCAGCTCCTGAAAAACTACTGTGCCCTTAGAAGTCAGCCTACATAATTGGAGACAAGTGGTGTAAATAATTTGCCCTGCAGAAGTAAAACTAAAAGATAGCATGTTAAATCTTTTTAGTTCCAATTACTAGCTAACACTGATATTAAATTACAGAGCTCAAGGTTTCTGAAATAAATTTAGAAGTATAGTTGGAATGCAATTCCATGTGTGAGATGTGAAATCTAAATCATTATTCTGTCAAGATATAGATTTAGTGATTGAATATGTATGTGATCAATTTTTTTGCCCTGGTTGAACTTCAGCCTTATGAGAACTAAGTATTGGCTCAGATTTCTCCAAGAAATACAGTGTGAGTATTTAGGCTAGAATTAATAATCACCCTAATTTTTAACTTCTCTGAAGAGGCATCCATCTCATCTATGCATGAAACACCTTTTAACTTAAATGGGTATGCAAAGATCAGAAAAGGCATATGGGTGCATGAAACAGGATTACAGGAGATGAAATGACATGCTGGGTTAATTCAGTGTTTGGAACTAAAATAACTTTTCTTTTTTTATCCTTTTCAGTACTACCTTGACATATCCATGATTATTTAAAAAATAATAGAAAGGTAAGATAAAATTCCATGGATGGAGGAGCCTGGTGGGCTGCTATCCATGGGGTCGCTAAGAGTTGGACACGACTGAGCGACTTCACTTTCACTTTTCACTTTCATGCATTGGAGAAGGAAATGGGAACCTACTCCAGTGTTCTTGCCTGGAGAGTCCCGGGGATGGGGGAGCCTGGTGGGCTGCCGTCTATGGGGTCGCACAGAGTCGGACACGACTGAAGCGACTTAGCAGCAGCAGCAGCAAGATAGATGAATGAAGGTAGATTTTCTATAATGGTTGCATGATGAAATTATTGAGCATAAGATTCAGGTATAAAGAAACCTACATGGATATATGTTGTTATTTATCATATACAGAGAAAATATTTGTATAATAACATTTCCAATATTCTATTTCTCTATTAGAGATTAATTAATAAAATAGTAAACAATGGATCAGTGAAAGAGAATGGTTTCTGAAGTCAAACATGGTTATGATTCATGCTGCAATTACTTGATTCATCAACATTAGCATTTTATATAACTTCTTAAGGATTTCTGAACTAAAATGTCAAAGGTATAGTTAAAATGTAATCCACATACATCCTGGACAACAGTGTAAGTTTTCAACATAATTTAGTTGTCTTTACTGATTAACCTTCCTTTGAGGAATAACAATTGTCACTTACCATTAAAGCAGCTTGGCTAATGATTCATTCCAGAATCAGGTGCAGGGATTTCCCTGGTGGTCCAGTGGTTAAGATTGCCTTCCAGTGCAGCATGTGTGGGTTTGATCCCTGGTCAGGAAGCTAAGATCCCACATGCCTTGCAGACAAAATGTCAGTATATAAATAGAAGTAGTGTTGTAACAAATTAATAAAAACTTAAAAATTGGTCCACATTAAAAAAAAATCTTAAGTAAAAAAATATATATATATTAGTTGCAGAGTCCTACTGAGGGTCTCCTTTAAATGACATAAATGTACACTCTGATCCTGGACACCAGCAATCCCTACTGTGTGTCTGGTCTTAAATTAAATGTGCACATGACATGATCTTTGGCACTGGCACTCCCAATAAAGCAGCTGCGAATATTTTGTGATCTGACCATCTCTGAAATGGGATAACAAGCAAATAGTAAAGTGTTCTAGAAAACAAAACAAAACACTGGCTACCTTTGCACTAGACATACTTATCACATGGCTTGTATTAAACACTGTTATGCAGAAAATTTTGTCTAAAAGATTTTGAAGGACAATAAAATAATAGTGTATAAAAAGATGTCTTCATTACTAAAGTAAACTGATTATATGCTTGCGAGAGCAGACGATTTGCTTACATATTGTCTGGTGTGATACTCAGCAAATGTGTGATTGACAATCCTGGGTCAAGAATCAAAATGGAGATGATTGCTTTTGAAGAAAAATGGGATCTGGCATAATGCTTTTCTGATGGTGTTTTTAGGATTAATGAATTTCCACAGTGAGTGGCTCTGTTAGCCTTTTCACTATCAGACCCATCACCTGTATTGAAGTCAAGAAACACCTGGATTAACAGGCAAATTTGGCCTTGGAATGTGGAATGAAGCAGGGCAAAGACTAATAGAGTTTTGCCAAGAAAATGCACTGGTCATGGCTAACACCCTCTTCCAACAACACAAGAGAAGACTCTACACATGGACATCACCAGATGGTCAACACTGAAATCAGATTGATTATATTCTTTGCAGCCAAAGATGGAGAAGCTCTATACAATCAACAAAAACAAGACCAGGAGCTGACTGTGGCTCAGATCACGAACACCTTATTACCAAATTCAGACTTAAATTGAAGAAAGTAGGGAAAACTGCTAGGCCATTCAGGTATGATCTAAATCAAATCCCTTATGATTATGCAGTGGAAGTGAGAAATAGATTTAAGGGCCTAGATCTGATAGATAGAGTGCCTGATGAACTATGGAATGAGGTTCGTGACATTGTACAGGAGATAGGGATCAAGACCATCCCCATGGAAAAGAAATGCAAAAAAGCAAAATGGCTTTCTGGGAAGGCCTTACAAATAGCTATGAGAAGAAAAGAAGTGAAAAACAAAGGAGAAAAGGAAAGATATAAGCATCTGAATGCAGAATGCCAGAGAATAGCAAAAAGAGATAAGAAAGCCTTCTTCACCGATCAATGCAAAGAAATAGAGGAAAAGAACAAAATGGGAAAGACTAGAGATCTCTTTAAGAAAATTAGAGATACAAAGGGAACATTTCATGCAAATATGGGCACAATAAAGGACAGAAATAGTATGGACCTAAAAGAAGCAGAAGATATTAAGAAGACGTGGCAAGAATACATGGAAGAACTGTACAAAAAAGATCTTCATGACCCGGATAATCAGGATGGTGTGATCACTCATCTAGAGCCAGACATCATCAAGAGGGCCTTAGAAAGCATCACTATGAACAAAGCTAGTGGAGGTGATGGAATTCCAGGTAAGCTATTTCAAACCCTGAAAGATGATGCTGTGAAAGTGCTGCACTCAATATGCCAGCAAATTTGGAAAACTGAACAGTGGCCACAGGACTGGAAAAGGTCAGTTTTCATTCCAATCCCTAAGAAAGGCAATGCCAAAGAATGCTCAAGCTACTGCACAATTGCATTCATCTCACATGCTAGTAAAGTAATGCTCAAAATTCTCCAAGCCAGGCTTCAGCAATATGTGAACCGTGAACTTCCAGAGGTTCAAGCTGGTTTTAGAAAAGGTAGAGGAACCAGAGATCAATTTGCCAACATCCGCTGGATCATGGAAAAAGCAAGAGAGTTCCAGAAAAACATCTATTTCTGCTGCATTGCCTATGCCAAAGCCTTTGACTGTGTGGATCACAATAAACTGTGGAAAATTCTTAGAGAGATGGGAATACCAGACCACCTGACCTGACTCTTGAGAAATCTGCATGCAGGCCCGGAAGCAACAGTTAGAACTGGACATGGAACAACACACTGGTTCCAAATAGGAAAAGGAGCACGTCAAGGCTGTATATTGTCACTCTGCTTATTTAACTTCTATGCAGAGTACATCATGAGAAACGCTGGACTGGAAGAAACCCAAGCTGGAATCAAGATTGCTGGGAGAAATATCAATAACCTCAGATATGCAGATGACACCACCCTGATGGCAGAAAGTGAAGAGGAACTAAAAAGCCTCTTGATGAAAGTGAAAGAGGAGAGTTACAAAGGTAGCTTAAAGCTCAACATTCAGAAAACGAAGATCATGGCATCCGTTCTTCATGGGAAATAGATGGGGAAACACTGGAAACAGTGTCAGACTTTATTTTTGCAGGAGTCCAAAATCACTGCAGATGGTGACTGCAGCCATGAAATTAAAAGACGCTTACACCTTGGAAGAAAAGCTATGACCAACCTAGATAGCATATTCAAAAGCAGAGACATTACTTTGCCGACTAAGGTCCATCTAGTCAAGGCTATGGTTTTTCCAGTAGTCATGTACAAATGTGAGAGTTGGACTGTGAAGAAGGCTGAGCACCGAAAAATTGGTGCTTTTGAACTGTAGTTGTTGGAGAAGACTCTTGAGAGTCCCTTGGACTGCAAGGAGATCAAGCCAGTCAGTCCTAAAGGAAATAAGTCCTGAATATTCAGAACTGTTGCTGAAGCTGAAGCTGTAATAATTTGGCCACCTGATGGGAAGAACTGACTCTTTGGAAAAGATCCTGATGCTGGGAAAGATTGAAGGTGGCAGGAGAAGGGGACATGAGAGGATGAGATGGTTGGATGGCATCACCAACACAATGGATATGAGTTTGAGCAAGCTCCAGGAGTTAATAGACATGGAAGCCTGGCATGCTGCAGTCCATGGGGTTGCAAAGATTTGGACACGACTGAGAGATTGAACTGAACTGAACTGAAGATTATGGATCTTTGGATGAAAAAAAAGCATGTGTGTGCTAAGTTGCTTAAGTTGTGTCTGACTCTATGTGACCCTGTGGACTGGGATTCTCCAGTAGCCCCCAGAGTAGCCCCCAGACTCCTCTGTCCATGGGATTCTCCAGGCAAGAATACTGGAATGGGTTGCCATGCCCTCCTCCAGGGGATCTTCCCAACCCAGGGATTGAACCCACATCTTTTATGTCTCCTAAATTGCCAGGTAGATTGATAGCTTACAGTGGACGATGTCTGATTCTTGATCTTCGAAGAAGGGGATTTAGCTTTGGGACGAGGGACCAGACTTGATCATTCAAGAGCTTTTGTGTAGCAGAGTTTTATTAAAGTACGAAAAGGGACAAAGAATGCTTCTGACATAGACATCAGAAGGGGGGCAGAGAGTGACCCACTTGCTAGTCTTTAGCAAGGGAATTAAATACCTTTTTAATTGGTTATTACAATAAATCAAAAGAATGTCTCAAGGTTGTAAAGGTCTTATTAGACCCACTCCCATAATTTACATTTTAAGTTAACAGGATTAGCCAGAAGGTTTCAGGAAGGAGAAGCTGTCCTCAAGCAAGATACATTGTTGTTATGTAATCTTTCAGTTCAGTTCATTTCAGTCACTCAGTCATATCTGACTCTTAGTGACTCCATGGACTGCAGCACGCCAGGCCTTCCTGTCCATCACTAACTACCGGAGTTTACTCAAACTCATGTCCATTGAGTCGGTGATGCCATTCAATCTTCTCATTCTTTGTAGCCCCCTTCTCCTCTTGCCCTCCTCCTCTTTCCCAGCATCAGGGTCTTTTCAAATGAGTCAGCCCCAGAGTTTAAACTGAGTTGTTTGTTGTGTAATCATTGGTTAAACAAAAAAACATTTTTAGTGACTAAGACTAAGAAATGTAGAGGAAAAAGAAGATGTTTGTCCTTTCCTCCTCCTTGAGAATTCCAGACTCCTACCTCTTCCTTGAGAGCCCCAGACCCCTTTCTCCTCCTTGGGGACCCCAGACTTCTTATCAACCTGCCTATAAATTGACTCTCCCACTAGTGCCACCTGGGAAGCCCAATAAGAGAAGCACCCCAATCCTAACCCAACCTACTGGATAAAACAATTGACTAACATTCAAGAAAAACATCTAGCACAATTGTCCCTCCTTCAAGTAAACAGAGCATTTGGGGATGGGGAGGAGCAATTCTCAAAGAATAGATATAGTCCACATTTACTCTCTACTGTTAGCTCTTTTCTCAAAGAAAATGCATTTTCACCAGAACTTATCTAAACCTTCAAAAATCTAACATCTTATTGATGTTACAATAATATGGAATACAGCATCAAATTTGTGTCACCAAGTATCACCACAACATTAAATTTGTAACAAAGGAACTGCTTCCCACACCCCTTATGTTCTGCTACCAGAAGACCTCTGTCAAATGCTAATAAAAATCACATGCTTTACGAAGTTTTGATGACTAAATAGTTTAAATTAGGTTAAGTTCTTAGCCCAGCACAATATAAATGCTAGGTAAATCCTATTTATCAATAATAATTAGTACACAAGACACATGGAAATTGAAAATTTAAATTATTCAGATTTCTGTGACATGGCTGTTTTCTTTAATATATGACATTATGGCCTGGATTTTTCATGATTATTGCATATCATGATTTTAATATTATTATATGATTGCTTACAGTTTCTCCTTTTCTTTCCAATAACAATCATAAAAACCATAGTCCCTTAGATATTTTAAGCACAATGGTTGTGCAAAACATCAGAATCTAGTCCCCCAAATCAGTAAGGAAGTCATATCTTAACTTTAATTTTTTTTTTTAATGATTTATTTGACTGCATTAAAAGTCTTAGCTGTGGCACACGGGATCTTCATTACATCATGTGGGTCTTTCACTGAGAAAGCTCAGACCTTACTTCTGGCAAACAGACTCAGAGGTGCATGGGCTTCAGTAGTTGTGGAGTGCTGGCTTACTTTCTCCAAGGCATGCTGGGGCTTAGTTTCCTGATGAGGGATCAAACCTGTGTCCTCTGCATGGCAAGGCAGAGTCTTAACCACTGGGCTACCAGAAAAGTCCCTTAACTTTAATTTTAAGAGGAGATCTTTGACTATGATAATTCACGTATTTCTTGCCCCATTTGACAGATACCCATTTAAATGGAGACCTAACTTGTCTACAAGTACAAAACAGGTCATGCAACAGGGAAACTACCTCTTTATTTTAGGATCGACTTTGGATCTTTCATCAGTTCTTTTGCAACTATCACTTGATGGTAAAAGGAAAAAAAAAAAAAAAAAAAAAACAGTTGATGTTTATAAATTGCCCTAGATGAAAAGCATTCAGGGTGGGCAAGGTGAAAATTAAGAGCTTGTGAATAAATTATAGGCTGAAAGAATTTTTGGAAACTATCTCCAAGTATGTCTAATGCACAATTTCTAAAGTGAATAAAAGTTTGAAATAAGCTTTAAATAAGATGTTGAGAAGATGTAAGAAGTGCAGCTACTTTAATCTTAATCAATGCAACTTGTGATGAGGTAATGAAGAGCAGGCAATCAGTCAGAACCCAATCTACCCAAATGAAATCTGAAACAACAACAGAGGATATATTTGTGTTTTTTTTTTTTTTTTTTTACTTAAGTTTGTGTTAAGAGAAATGGGCAATGTAAGTGCTATGCAGATTTAATGTGCTAATGAAATCAATTCATCAAGTTTTAAATTATGTAGGAAATTAAAATAAGAAACTGTTCTGTACACAAAAGAGACTGCATCCCCAAGAGCATAACCAGCCTTGGTAAAGAGCAGCCACAACAAATTTTAGATAAGCTTTAAAAAAAAAAAAATGTTATATATCAGCTAAATCTAAAGACTTCTCTCTCTCTCTCTCTTTTTTTTTAAGTTCCCCAGTGAATCTTTGAAATTTTTACTTAAAAATTCCTCAGCATGGAAATCTGGAAGAAACAGCCAAGAGATCCATTATGAAACTACATGGGAGCTTGTTGATGTTCTGATCAGTCATCTGCCATCTAGCTTTTGGGTGCTGTTGAGATATCTGGAGACATTCAAGGGTATTTGAGAACAGACAGTTCACGAGAATTATTTCCAAAGTAAAGAGTCCCATCTTTTATACTGAGAGCCTTTGATGGAGCTTTGGGTCCTAATTTTCTACACTGTGTAACTGCTCCAACTTGTGAAAAAAAAAAAAAAAAAAAAAAAAACCCTTCTCATTCAGCTTTAAAGTTAAAGTGCTGATTGTTACAGAATATCACACATCTACAAGGCATCACTAGAGGGATGCCAGGCTCCTCTGTGAATGGGATTTCCCAGGGAAGAATACTGAAATGAGTTGACATTTCCTTTTCCAGGAGATCTTCCCAACCCAGGGATCAAACCTTTGTCTCCTGCAAGTCTCCTGCATTGGCAGGCAGATTCTTTACTATTCAGCCACTGGGGAGTATATTTATGTATTTACACTCTCAAATGTGTTTGATTTTTAAAAAATGATGAAGACAAGATGAAAAAGACCAGGGCATATATAAATATCAATTATAAAGAACTGGTTAGGATGAATAAACTGTTGGAGACCTCATGATCACAACAGAAATTAAAATAAGTAATTAACATTAAGCAATGAATGAAATTTTGCTTTCTCTACAACTTATTTCTTTCTAGCCAACCTTTCTATTTTAGTTGAAGTTTACAGAATACATCTGCATATCCTTAAAGTGCCTAGACCAATCTCTGCCTCCTGCTCTAAGAAGAAAAGGCAATTTGAAAAGTACTGGTGTATAAATGTAGATAATCCAAAGCAAATGAAATGCAGTAGAAACACAAAGGCTGGAAATACTTAGTTTCATTTCTGTAGAATTATTGTCAAACACAGACTGTCCTTAACTTAACTATGATTCCATTTACCACTTTATTTATTTTTTTTTTAACTTTATGATGGAGCAAAAGCAATATGCATTCAGTATAAACTGTGTTTCAAATTTTGGATTTTGATCTTTACCCAGGTTAGCTGTGTGGAGTCCAGTCCTCTCTTGTGATTTTGGGTATCTGCAGGAGTCACAGTTCCCACTCAGCCACGTAGTCATGAGGGTACACAATTAATACACTTACCACTATTTTGCAGTCAGACAACCATTCTGTTTTTTCACTTTTAGTACAGTACTCAATAAGTTACATGAAATACCTAACTGTTTTTTAGTCACTAAGTCATGTCCTACTCTTTTGCAACCCCGTGGACTGTAGCTCACCAGGCTCCTCGGTTCATGGAATTTTCCAGGCAAGAATATTGAAGTGGATTACCATTTTTTTCTCCAGGTGATCTTTCCCATCCAGGATGGAACACTTGTCTCCTTCTTGGCAGGAGGTTCTTTACCACTGAGACACTACGGAAGCCCACGATACTTAACATTTTATTACAAAATATGCTTTGTGTTAGGTGTTGATACCCAACTATATGCTAATCTCAGTATTCTGAGCTTGTTTAAGGAAGGCTAGGCTAAGCTATGGGAGAAGATGATGGCACCCCACTCCAGTACTCTTGCCTGGAAAATCCCATGGATGGAGGAGCCTGTGGGCTGCACTCCATGGGGTCACGAAGAGTCGGACATGAATGAACGACTTCATTTTCACTTTTCACTTTCATGCATTGGAGAAGGAAATGGCAACCCACTCCAGTGTTCTTGCCTGGAGAATCCCAGGGACAGGGGAGCCTGGTGGGCTGCGGTCTATGGGGTCGCGCAGAGTTGGACACAACTGAAGCGACTTAGCAGCAGCAGCAGCCTAAGCTATGATGTGGAGTAGGTTAGGTGTATTAACTGCATTTTTTATTTACTAATAATTTTAAATTACTATGTGTTTATCAGGGGCTTCCTAAGTGGTACTAATGGTAAAGAACATGCTTGCCAGTGCAAGAGACATAAGATACATATGTTGGATCCCTGGGTCAGGAAGATCGCCTGGAGAAGGAAATGGCAACCCACTCCAGTATTCTTACCTGGAGAATGCCATGGACAGAGGAGCCTAGAGGTCTACAGTTCATGTCATTGCAAAGAGTCAAACATGTTTGAAGCAGTTTATCGGGGCTTCCCAGGTGGAACTAGTGGTAATAAAACTGTCTGCTAATGCAAGTAAACATAAGAGATACGGGTTCATTCCCTGCATCGGGAAGATCCCCTCGAGGAGGAAATGGCAATCCACTCCTGTATTCTTGCCTGGAGAATCTCATGGATAGAGGAGCCTGGCAGGCTGCAGTCCATACGGTCAGAAAGAGTCGGACATGACTGTAATGATTTAGCACGGGGTTTATCAGACTTTAGTTCATGGGGTAGCAGAATCAGACACACCGGAGAGGCTAAGCACAGCACAGCAGCAACCCTATTATACTAGGAGGAGATCCATAGTGTTAACACAGATAAATAAATGGTGTGATTTAAATAACCTCAGTTATTTACGGTAACCACGAGTTTTAACTCTTGCCCAATAATTACACATACACACACACACACACACACATGTCTGCTTGCTTCTACAGTAGCAAAATAGTAAAACAATGAAAGTGATACATAAGCACATTATGAAAGAGATTTCAGTTATGTCTGACATTTATATTCAAACTTTCTTTCTAAATGATTGGTATGTTTTTTATATAATGTATGCATAGCAGGTGTTTCAACCTCTAAAAAAGAAGCTGCAACTGAAGTGGAAATAAAGTAATTTTTCTGCTTCAAAAACTAGGCATATTTTTATTTAAGGGGAGAAGAGTAATTTTTGCAACCAAAGTAGAAATGCAGAGGCAACATAGGGTTTGTCTTTTAATTATTGATAATGGACCTGAGAGTTTAATTTTCCAAGGTCTAGATAGCTTGCAAGCCATTTAATCAATATTTGCATGTAAACTTTTTTTTAAGTTTTGTTTAAAGACTGTTTTGAATGTGTTGAGGTATATAATTAAAGTTAAATATAAAAAAATACCAGATGGTTGTCTTAATCACAAACTTATCATTCATGTATTAGCCTGTAGTATTTTTTTTCTTTTTGCTTCAGTTCTATTTTTATATTTTTTTAGTGAGAAAAAAATCAGAGGTTAGTAAAATAATGTGAAACCTTAAGTTATAACCTTTTATTTTAACTGAAATGATCATTTTTATATTGTTGATGAATTATGGTAGTAAGATGCATTTAGGTTTGTGAAGGACTAAAATCAACTCCTATTGTATTTGAATTCACTATGCTATTCCATATGCCTAAAACTAAGATTTTAGAATCTTTCAAAAAAAATAATAGAAATGTTATAAGAACTCAATTGGTTTTACCAAGCAAATAACAGAATCTTTCATTGAAGCAGGTAAACAACATGGAATTTGGGGTCTAGGAGTTAACATATTGCTATATTTAATAGGAGCATGAAAACTAGAGAAAGTTTTAAAGCTAATAATAAAGATGATTTTAAGATTATGAATACATTAATGTCATAAATAAGAAGCAAATACAGCTTTAACAAAAAAAGTCTTGTCTCGTGTTTTTATGTTCATAAATGTTCAGTTCAGTTTCTCAGTCATGTATGACCCCTTGCAATCCCATGAACTACAGCCCTCCAGGCTTCCCAGTCCATCAACAACTCCTGGAGCTTGCTCAAACTCATGTCCATTGAGTCGGTGATGCCATCCAACCATTTCATCCTCTGTTGTCCCCTTCTCCTCCTGCCTTCTATCTTTCCCAGCATCAGGGTCTTTTCCAATGTGTCAGTTCTTCACATCAGGTGGCCAAAGTATTGGACCTTCAGCTTCAGCATCAGTCCTTCGAATGAATATTCAGGACTGGTTTCATTTAGGATGGACTGGTTTTCTCTCCTTTCATTCTAAGGGACTCCCAGGAGTTTTCTCCAACACTACATTTCAAAGCATCAATTCTTTGGTGATCAGCTTTCTTTATGGTCCAACCATTACATCCGTATATGACTACTGGCAAAACCATAGCTTTGACTAGATGGACCTTTGTTGGCAAAGTAATGTCTCTGCTTTTTAATATGCTGTCTAGGTTGGCCATAACTCCTCCAAAGAGCAAGTGTCTTTTAATTTCGTGGCTGTAGTCACCATCTACAGTGATTTTGGAGCCCCCCAAAATAAAGTTTCTCACTGTTTCTATTGTTTCCCTATCTATTTGCCATGAAGTGATGGGACCAGATGCCATGATCTTAGTTTCCTGAAGGTTGAGTTTTAGGCCAACTTTTTTACTTTCCTCTTTCACTTTCATCAAGAGGCTCTTCAGTTCCTCTTTGCTTTCTGCCATAAAGGTGGTATTGTCTGCATATCTGAGGTTATTGACATTTTTCCCAGCAATCTTGATTACAGCTTTTGCTTCATCCAGCCCCACATTTCACATGACGTACACTGCATATAAGTTAAATAAGCTGATGTACTCTGTCCATAAATGTAGACAAGGATAAAAGATAATATAATGTTTAAGTTATTTATTTTGAACCTTTTTTTTATTAAACTTTTTATTTTTACTTTATTTTACTTTATAATACTGTATTGGTTTTGCCACACATTGACATGAGTCCACCACAGGTGTACATGTGATCCCAAACATAAACCCCCCTCCCACTTCCCTCCCCACAACATCCCGCTGGGTCATCCCCGGGCACCAGCCCCAAGCATGCTGTATCCTGCATCGGACATAGACTGGTGATTCGATTCTTACTTGATAGTATACATGTTTCAATGCCATTCTCCCAAATCATCCCACCCTCTCCCTCTCCCTCTCCCTCTGAGTCCAAAAGTCCACTATACACATCTGTGTCTTTTTTGCTGTCTTGCATACAGGGTCGTCATTGCCATCTTTCTAAATTCCATATATATGTGTTAGTATACTGTATTGGTGTTTTTCTTTCTGGCTTACTTCACTCTGTATAATCGGCTCCAGTTTCATCCATCTCATCAGAACTGATTCAAATGTATTCTTTTTAACGGCTGAGTAATACTCCATTGTGTATATGTACCACTGTTTTCTTATCCATTCATCTGCTGATGGACATCTAGGTTGTTTCCATGTCCTGGCTATTATAAACAGTGCTGCAATGAACATTGGGGTACATGTGTCTCTTTCAATTCTGGTTTCCTTGGTGTGTATGCCTAGCAGTGGGATTGCTGGGTCATATGGCAGTTCTATTTGCAATTTTTTAAGGAATCTCCACACTGTTTTCCATAGTGGTTGTACTAGTTTGCATTCCCACCAACAGTGTAGGAGGGTTCCCTTTTCTCCACACCCTCTCCAGCATTTATTGCTCGCAGATTTTTGGATCGCAGACATTCTGACTGGTGTGAAGTGGTGCCTCATTGTGGTTTTGATTTGCATTTCTCTAATAATGAGTGATGTTGAGCATCTTTTCATGTGTTTGTTAGCCATCCGTATGTCTTCTTTGGAGAAATGTCTATTTAGTTCTTTGGCTCATTTTTTGATTGGGTTGTTTATTTTTCTGGAAATGAGTTGCATAAGTTGCTTGTATATTTTTGAGATTAGTTGTTTGTCAGTTGTTTCATTTGCTATTATTTTCTCCCATTCAGAAGGCTGTCTTTTTACCTTGCTTATATTTTCCTTTATTGTGCAGAAGCTTTTAATTTTAATTAGATCCCATTTGTTTATTTTTGCTTTTATTTCCAGAATTCTGGGCGGTGCATCATAGAGGATCCTGCTGTGATTTATGTCAGAGAGTGTTTTGCCTATGTTCTCCTCTAGGGGTTTTATAGTTTCTGGTCTTACATTTAGATCTTTAATCCATTTTGAGTTTATTTTTGTGTGCGGTGTTAGAAAGTGATCTAGTTTCATTCTTTTACAAGTGGTTGACCAGTTTTCCCAGCACCACTTGTTAAAGAGATTGTCTTCACTCTATTGTATATTCTTGCCTCCTTTGTCAAAGATAAGGTATCCATATGTGTGTGGATTTATCTCTGGGCTTTCTATTTTGTTCCATTGATCTATATTTCTGTCTTTGTGCCAGTACCATACTGTCTTGATGACTGTGGCTTTGTAGTAGAGCCTGAAGTCAGGCAAGTTGATTCCTCCAGTTCCATTCTTCTTTCTCAAGATTGCTTTGGCTATTCAAGGTTTTTTGTATTTCCATACAAATCTTGGAATTATTTGTTCTAGTTCTGTGAAAAATATCACTGGTAGCTTGATAGGGATTGCATTGAATTTGTAAATTGCTTTGGGTAGTATACTCATTTTCACTATATTGATTCTTCCAATCCATGAACATGAATCTTAAGATAACAGTAAACATTAGATAAAGGCAGCCTATTTCTCCTTCCTTGACTTGAAATGGTAAATCTTTGCTATAGCTTTTACCCAAAGATTAAATTTTGAGCAGAATTTTGCCCACACTTGTATCTGCTGAGTCAGTGATGCTATCTAACCATCTCATTCTCTGTCTCCTTCTTCTCCTACTGCCCTCCTCAATCTTCCCCAGCATCAGGGTCATTTCCAATGACCCTATGCACTTAGTAGGTGACTAATCAGTCTTAAGTGAATTTCATCCCCTCCAATGTTAATAAATTTACCACAAGCTCTCACATATCTCCTCCACTTGAGCCTCACAACTCTGTAAGGACATACACCATTATTTCATTGTACAGATGAAGAAGCTGAATCTCAGAGGAGGGGAAATGACTAGATCAAGATTAGAGGCTGACCTGAGACTTGGACCCTGGTTCGAGCCACTTGAATTCAGCAAGGTTTCCCCTGAGCTGGTTATCAGGATCTTAGCTCCTTCTCATCTCTGAATCTGCTCTAACTATCTTCTCACAGGGAGAAGGAATTTCAAACACTCGAATGCCTGAACAAGCTGGAGATCGTACCCGGCCTCCATCATTCTGGTTAGAGTCAGAGAGACCACAGAGCCAGGATTCCCTTTGGGCAGGGAGAAGTCCTTTTCTCCAGAGTCTAGGATTCACTGGCTTAGAACCATGACCCCCACCCCACCTCCGCCTACTCTGCCTGAGAGAAGAATCTTGAAGTCCATGATAAATGTGGATGGAGTAGGGACAGGAAATAAACACAAATTCTTCATTCCCAATAGATTGTCTCACCGACAGGGAAGTGGGTTTTATACACCAAGAGCCTATTACCTCATGTGAGGGAAATGGAGAAAAGATCTCACATTTGATATTTCAACCAAAGAGCAAGTGGCATGATTGGAGGCGGAAAGCTAGGATTCCCACTATGATGATTCTCCCTAAATTAGTTTATACATTTAATATGATTCCAGTAAAAATACCAACAATTCTTTTTTTTTTTTTTTTTTACTGTGGGAGAGTCATTAGGATAGTATTAGCTAATTGAAAATTCCGGGGGAAAAAACCATGAGCAGTGGTGGGAATGAGAAAGAAGGCTGCCAAAATCTAACAGGTATTAAGGCTTTGGAAAAAAAAACAAAAGGCACCAAATTAGATGCAAAGCAAAGCATCCATGAGATGAGTATGTTCATATAGTCTATTCTCTTTATTCACGACAGTTATGTTTTATGAAATTGTATATGTGCATACTTAATCACTCAGTCATGTTCTACTCTTTGTGATCCCATTAAATATTATAATCTACCAGGCTCCTCTAT
The DNA here is from genome assembly GCF_023091745.1 of Budorcas taxicolor. Lineage (NCBI taxonomy): Eukaryota > Metazoa > Chordata > Mammalia > Artiodactyla > Bovidae > Budorcas > Budorcas taxicolor. Next base: position 79,814,438 of record NC_068910.1, read on the forward strand.
ACATGGAATCCTCTAGGCAAAAATATTGGAATGGATAGCCATTCCCTTCTCCAGGGGATCTTCCTGACTCAGGGATCAAACCCAAGTCTGTTGCACTGCAGGCAGTTTCGTTACTGTTTGTGTCACTTATGAAGTCACTATTTAGCAAATACTGCTCATTGCTTCCAGGGAAAATGCAGATTCAGGTTGCTGTGAGACTCTGTCACAACATTTTCATCAACCTTGTATATAACCTTGTTTTATGCATATTTCTGTTTAAAGACACTTCATTTAATATATATTGCTGACTCATTAACACTGAACTCAGGGCCAAGAGCCACATACTTCATGTCAGAATAAAGCTTATCTAACACACATATTTTCTCAAGAAGGCACATCACAGTCTTTTTGCACTTAGGAAAATTAGAGAGCACTTTAATACTACATTTGGGGGTGATTTTAAACAGATAAATCAATGACACAAAAAAAAGATGCATAAAATGCAGCACTAAATAGACCTCAAAAGGACACTTCTTTAAAGTATGAGAGTTGAAACTAGAAACCAGCAAGTACCCTTCTTCCATATCAGCTGGGAAGGTGGATTTTAGACAACTCTTTTTTTTTTTTTTTTTTTTACTGCTCTGAACATGTCTGAAAGTGCTCAGAATATGGGTTTGGATGTTACATATCAATTTTAGCAAGAAGGCAAGTTATAAATACACAACTTATAGACAATGAGGATTGACTGTATCTCTCCCTGTATGCCACCAGTCTCTGATAGTAGAGCTCCAAATGTCACTGAACCAAATAGGTCTTCCCACCCACTTCTGGAGTAAAGCCAATCTCCTGACATCATGAGGTGGTAGTGAAAGACAGTGCAGTGGTTATTTCAAGGTCAAGCAAGGAGCATGGTTGGCTAATGCTCAAAAGACCCAAACTCCTGGATGTATTTCAGAAACGTGTTTTTAAAGGCAATGTGAGGGGAAAAGCTGCAGGTTGTGTGCTCATCTTGGGCAGGAATCTCTGACTGGTTGATGGTGATGTCTTAGGGGTTAACATCACCAACCATCAGGTTCCAGTTGGTCTAGGGGTTATGAGTTGGTCTAGGGTTATAACTGAATAATGACCACATATATTCAGTTACTTCTCCATCTGGTGGAGGTTTCAATATTTGCAAAACAACTCAAGAACATACTCCTGACACAGTTTTTTTTTTATGTCTTATAGACAGGAACCAACGAATCTGTGCCTATACTATATGACTGATCTATTGTTAAAATATTACCAGTTCTCTTGGCCCAAAGGCTGACTTTTGTTACTACATGTTCACATTCTTCTTATCATTTGTGACCCAGGGGAGTCCTGGGAGAGTAGTTTTTTCTACAAACAAGAGGTAAGTGGAGGGCATGGTGTGGGTGGAAGGGGAGGTGTCTGTTCCAGGAAGTTTCCCATGGGGTCCCCGCTCAGTTCCACAATGATACTAGCCAGATACTGTTTATGTGAATTTCAAAGCACTTGAAAGATTTCACAGTTTTAGAAAGTGAAAAACATGGGAAATCCCAGGGACAGAGGAGCCTGGAGGGTTATAGTCCATGGGATGGCAAAACGTTGGACACAATTTAGGAACTAGAAAACAACAGTAATATCATTGATAAAGTTTAAAAACCATTAACAACAAAAACTAAGGTATATATCTATAAATGTTTTTCATATCTAAATTAGATAGAAAGTTATATATATGTATATATATATTTCTTTTTGTTTTTGTTTTTATTAGAGGACAAGAAATGGAAGGATTATGGAACAACTGACCTAAAACTTGTACTTCTGGCCCATAGCAGGTCTGTGGGTGAAATCAATAATTATGGTATTAAATTGGGGCTACCATTTCTACCTGACTGGTAGTAAATCTATTTGGTAGAGACCATCAAGGAGACTGCAAAAAATACTTTTGAACCCATTATTGCACAAGTTTTCCTTTTTCAAACTGGCAAGAGCTAAAGTCATAATATACTAGAGTCCTCTGGTAGGGAAATTTCCTAAGCAAGTGCCTATTAACTTATTAAGACACCTGTGTATATTCACAGACCACTGATTTTAAAGAGATTCTTAAAGTCTAAGTATCATTCTATAATCAGTTTTCAAAGTGACTGATGCACCCTTAAATATGACTATAAAACAAGTCAGGGATATTACTAAAATCTGTTAGCAGAATCTTGGGGACATGAAAATCATTTCTGAGTTATTTATAATCCTTAATAAAATTTTAGGAAATGAAGGAACATGGGGGATTGTAAGTGGTGAATTTAAGGGGCAAAGAAAATTCCATTTGGGGATAACATTAAATACAAAGAAGTGACTGTAAAAGAAAAAAGAACCTTTTTAAAAATGTTCAAAGATTCTTTGAAAAAATATCTTTAAATATTCCAAAGAGATTATGAAACATAAAATTCATAGATATGGTGGAAGGAACAAAGGAGATGAAAGTGAATGGGGGAGTTTCCAGTTAATCAAGGTAGTTTTGACCACATGTGGTGACCTCCTATCCTACTCAGTGCTGAAATACAGAAAGGAATTTTCCAAAAAGTGAAAGTCAATATGTACAAACTCTAATGGAATTTCAAATTGTTTTCTTTTTTGAAGTCAACTGACTTAGATAAAAGAGAGAGACAATCTCAGAGTGAACTGATTCCATCAAAGCCCCCAAAGATTCAACACTTGTAGGCATCAGGTAGTCTGAAAACAGGATAGAAAACAGGGGCCTTCCTTCAAGTTGAGATTAAAAGAGAAATATAGAGGGCTCTGGAACTGTGCTCCCCAAACATTTTTAACATGAGGGACTGATTTTGTGGAAGATAATTTGTCCATGGACTGGAATGGATGGAGTGAGGGGAATGGTTTCAGGATGATTTAAGTACATTACATTTATTGTGCCCTTTATTTCTATTATTATTACATCAGCTCCACCTCAGATCATCAGACATTAGATCCTGGAGGTTGGTGACCCCTGTACTAGAAAGATCAAGAAAGGAAACTGAAAAGATGTCAGATATATTTGAGCATTTGGAAAATAATATTCATTCCCTGGTAGCTCAGTTCGTAAAGAATCTGCCTACAGTGTAGGAGACCTGGGTTCAATCTCTGAGCCAGAAAGATCCCCTGAAGGAGGAAATGGCAATCCACTCCAGTATTCTTGCCTAGAAAATCCCATGGATAGAGGACCCCTGGTGGGCTACAGTCCATGAGGTTGTGAAAGAGATGAACACTACTTAGTGACTAAAGAAAAAAAAAAAGAAAGTTGTTCAGTCGTGTCCAATTCTTTGCGACCCCATGGACTGTAGCCTACCAGGCTCTTCCGTCCATGGGATTTTCCAGGCAAGAATACTGGATTGGGTTGCCATTTCCTTCTCCAGGAGAGCTTCCTGACCCAGGGATTGAACCCAGGTCTCCCGCATTGTAGGCAGATTCTTTACCATCTGAGCCACCAAGGAAGTCACCACCACAAAAAGTGTTTGACAAGTTGGAATGAACAGATAAGTGAAACCTATATGATTAGAAAAATTGAATTTTAATTATAAGCCTATGTGACTTATTGGGGGTTAACATTGATAGAGTCTAAATATTTACATAGTCCAAGGAAATACTGGCTCATAATTAAACCACAGATTAAAATTCTACCTGAATTTTGGATAGAGGTAGGTTCAGTTCAGTTCAGTTCAGTCCCTCAGTCGTGTCCAACTCTTTGTGACCCCATGAATCACATCACGCCAGGCCTCCCTGTCCATCACCAAATCCCGGAGTTCACTCAGACTCACATCCATCGAGTCCCTGATGCCATCCAGCCATCTCATCCTCGGGCGTCCCCTTCTCCTCCTGCCCCCAATCCCTCCCAGCATCAGAGTCTTTTCCAATGAGTCAACACTTTACATGAGGTGGCCAAAGTACTGGAGTTTCAGCTTTAGCATCATTCCTTCCAAAGCAGTCCCAGGGCTGATCTCCTTCAGAATGGACTGATTGGATCTCCTTGCAGTCCAAGGGACTCTCTCGAGTCTTCTCCAACACCACAGTTCAAAAGTATCAATTCTTTGGCGCTCAGCCTTCTTCACAGTCCAACTCTCACATCCATACATGACCACTGGAAAAACCATAGCCTTGACTAGACGGACCTTAGTCAGCAAAGTAATGTCTCTGCTTTTGAATATGCTATCTAGGTTGGTCATAACTTTTCTTCCAAGGTGTAAGCGTCTTTTAATTTCATGGCTGCAGTCACCATCTGCAGTGATTTTGGAGCCCCCCAAAATAAAGTCTGACACTGTTTCCAATGTTGTAAGGAGCTATCCTCAAATAACTTAACAGGAGGACAACAATATCTGAAACTTACCATTTAAGATGAGAGACCAGAAACATTGGATTCCCTGGTGGCTCAGATGGTAAAGAACTCCCCTGAAATGCAAGAGACCTGGGGTTGATTTCTGGATTGGGCAGATCCCCTGGAGAGATGAATGGTTACCCAATCCAGTATTCTTGTCTGGAGAATTCCATGGACAGAGGAGCCTGGAAGTTTATGGCCCACAGTGTCACAAAGAGTTGGATAGTACTAAGCGATTAATATACTTTAACACCAGAAACATAGTATGCAGAAATGTGGAATTAATATAGAAAAATAAGATGAAACATTTTAAAGATTTTTTTTACTGCTAGAAGCCTTGGATGGAAAGAAGCAAAAACAGAACACACAAGAGGAAAAAAAATTTTTTACTATAAAACTTGAATGTGTTACTGTGTTAAAATAAGGATGAAAGAAAACCAATAATGTCAGGATGGGGATTTGGGCAATTGCCTGTGATTTATAATTCATGATATCACTGACACAATTTTATAGGCCCAGTGGCAGGACAACAACCTAGTCTTCATCTATCTATCTATCTATCTATGTCCTCCATTTAGGGCTTCCCCGATGACTCAGTGGTAAAAGACTCCATCTGCCAAGTAGAAGACACAAGTTCAACCCTGGGTTGGGAAGGTCCCCTGGAGGAATCTCAACCTGGAGGAAATGGCAACCTACTTCAGTATTCTTGCCTGAAAAACTCAAATGACAGGGGAGCCTGGCGGGCTAGAGTCAATAGGGTCACAAAGACTCAGACATGACTGAGAAACGGCACACACACACATTCTCCATTTTACACTTCTTTCAGTTTCAGTTCTGAATTCCATTGTTTGGCTATGAGTGCCCCTAAAGCATTTTCCAGCTGCTACCACTGCTAAATTAAGCCCTTTCTATTTTGTAAAACTCTTTTTTCCTACATTAGGTCTCTGTTACATAAATTTGGACTTAAAACTTCCCACTACATATTTTTCCCTTAGCATGTGCCATCTCAAATGTCCTTTGAAAATATTTCCTCTTCATTGCATCTTAAACAGCACTCAGGTTTCTGTTCTAATCATTCCTAAAAGCCCTCTAGGACCAGTTCAATCCTCAAGTGACTATTCCTCCTATGGAAATCAGGGCTCTTTCAGGGGCTTGTATCATAAATCCAATTCAAACCAGTTTAAGGATAAAAGGAACTGATTTATCAGCTGACATCCCTGGAAAAATCTAGGAGTTGAAGAGACTCTAGGCACAGTTGGATCCAGGAATACCTCTCTCTACACCTCTCAACCCTGCATTCCTTAGTCTTAGAAGGCTCTCCTTAACTGAGAGGCAATGATGGGCAGAAAGATCACAGGTTCATCCTACCAGCCTATAACCCTCACAAAAACAGTTCCATTTGCATTGTTGCAGCAGGAAGCAGATTTTCACATGGACTGAGGGGGGAAAAGGTGCATTCCCCAAGTTCAGTTCAGTCGCTCAGTCGTGTCCAACTCTTTGTGACTCCATGAATCGCAGCATGCCAGGCCTCCCTGTCCATCACCAACTCCAAGAGTTCACTCAAACTCACGTCCATCGAGTTGGTGATGGCATCCAGCCATCTCATCCTCTGTCGTACCCTTCTCCTCCTGCCCCCAATCCCTCCCAGCATCAGAGTCTTTTCCAATGAGTCAACTCTTCGCATGAGGTGGCCAAAGTACTATAGTTTCAGCTTCAGCATTAGTCCTTCCAAAGAACACCCAGAACTGATCTCCTTTAGAATGGACTGGTTGGATCTCCTTGCAGTCCAAGGGACTCTCAGGAGTCTTCTCCAACACCAAGGGAATGCTGCAAAAAACGAATTTCTACCATAGGTCCTTTGTGTGTAGATGTAGATGCCGTGTGCCCAGTTGTGTCTGACTCTTTGGGACCCTGTGGAATGTAGTACCCCAGGCTCCTCTGTCCATGGAGATTTCCCAGGCAAGAATACTGGAGCAGAATACCATTTCATCCTACAGGGGATCTTCCCAACCCGGGGATCAAACCCAAGTTTCCTGTATCTTCTGCATTGCAGGCAGACTCTTTACCTGATAAGGTCCTCAAGGCTGCTGTATTTCTGGTCTATAGCCTCTGACAGTTAGCATTTACCTTATATCGCTGTAATTACTTTGTATCCACCCACATATGTTTACGAATGCATATGTGTTTTCTCACATAACACAGTAGGCTACATTTTATAGCTATTTCATTTTAATGTTCAGTAATCAATCCAGTGATCTGTGCCTAATAAGGGTTCAATAAACATTTGTGAGTAATGCCAAGTTATAGAGAAGGATGTCTAGTAATTAATGAGTATATATTATGCCAACTTGTATGTGATGGGGAGGTTTTTTAATACATATCACATCTCTCAGTATAAGGATCGGTTTAAAGAAATGTTATGTACAGAAAGTCTAACCTGTTAGGCTGTGGCTCTATTCTCCTAAGAAACAAAAATGGATTTAGTTTGTTCCACTGCATATACACAGGCAGAAAGTAATTCTGACCTTATGCAACCATAGTGCATGGTATTTGTGAAACCAAAAGTTTTGAAGAAACACATCATCTAATAAACGAAAATGGTGGTGACATTTTATAGCTTAAATGTGAAGTGAAAGGGCATTTCACCAACATTCATGATGTTCTAAAAACAAAGGAAATTACATTGTATAAAATGCATTAAGCAGCCAACCCGTGTTTCTCCACATTGTTGGTTATTCATGAAGCCTCTGGATAGGTCTCAGCTGGCTCATACATTGCCCTGCCCTGCTCAACTCTGCACACAGTTTAGTGGCCTGCTCTCACTTGATCACATCAAAGCAGCCCCCTTCTCCCTCCAAGTTGGCCTGAACCACCTCTGTGACTTCTGAAGCCTGCTCACAGCTCAAGGATCTCGGACTCTGCCTTTAGCTGAGACCCAAGTTGCTCTTCATCCTAGGCTCTGCTGTGAACCTGAACCAGGAGTTGGACATAGGCTGAAAGCTCTTAGATTCTACGGCCTGCAGGAAAGGTATCAATAGACCTGGAGGAGACAGATATGCAGAAGCTGTCTCACATGAGATTGATAATCAAGCTGATACATGATTGGGATAAAGTGGGAAAGAGACTGAACGAGCAGGGAGACTGTGTGGCCATTGAGTAGGGGAACTTGGATCACCATTCATGAAGTGGCCTTGTGGCATTCAGTATGCTGTGGATGTTTGAAAAGTGTCTGGGAATGCTGGAGACTCATGGCATGATGACATTAAACATTTTAAGACTAATGGATTACGAGCTTATGTGTCTTGGGTTTTAAAACTTACTCAGTTCAACTCATAGCCTTAGAGAATGAACTTATGATTGCCAGGGGGAATAATGGGGGGAGGAAATAGTTAGGGAATTTGCAATTGTCGACTAAAAAGTACAGTCACAACCTGAAAGTAGAGTTATTTTGTTCGGTGAGAATGTTTAGAACTCCAAGCCTGGGAGGCAGCATCTCAGTAGCTCTGAAAAAATTGTTCTAAGGAGGCAGGAGGGGAAGTTGGGCTTTATATGAGTTTGCAACAAAGGGAGCAGGCAGTCTGAGCATTATAGATCGGGTACCAAATTAAGTAATTTAGCATTGTATGCATGAGAAGATGCAAGCTTCTGGGCTCAGTGAATTCACTGCTTTCATATATTCCTCAGCTATCTGTGGCCACATCCAGTTTCTTTGTTCACCTTAAGGAGTGGTAGATGGCTACTCCTTGCATTCCCCCAGCTCCTCAGCAATCACCATTGGGGGGTGGCAGCATCCATTGGATCCCAGTTTGGGGAGACTCTGTTCATGTTTGGAGGCCAGAAATTGCTGATGGGTGTGACATTTATAGTATATTGATATGGTGGGAGATACTTCCATTTCACATGATCAACATTGTACACACTGCTATATTGAAAATGGATAAACAACATGGTCCTCCTGTATAGAACAGGGAATTATGCTCAATGTAATGTGGCAGTATGGATGGGAGGAGAGTTTGGGGAGAATGGATGGTCAGAAAGGGCGGTGGGAGGAGATACCCCTCATCCAAGGTAAGGAACAGCGGCTGTGCTTTACTGGAGCAGCCATGAAGAGATACCCCACATCCAAGGTAAGAGAAACCCAAGTAAGATGGTAGGTGTTGCAAGACGGCATCAGAGGGCAGACACACTGAAGCCATACTCACAGAAAACTAGTCAATCTAATCACACTAGGACCACAGCCTTGTCTAACTCAACGAAACTAAGCCATACCCACGGGGCAACCCAAGACGGGAGGGTCATGTTGGAAAGGTCTGACAGAATGTGGTCCACTGGAGAAGGGAATGACAAACCACTTCAGTATTCTTGCCTTGAGAACCCCACGAACGGTAAGGCAAAATGGTAGGATACTGAAAGAGGTACTCCCCAGGTCAGTAGGTGCCCAATATGCTACTGGAGGTCAGTGGAGAAATAGCTCCAGAAAGAATGAAGGGATGGAGCCAAAGCAAAAACAATACCCAGCTGTGGATGTGACTGATGAGAGAAACAAGGTCCAAATCTGTAAAGGGCAATATTGCATAGGAACATGGAATGTTAGGTCCATGAATCAAAGCAAATTGGAAGTGGTCAAACAAGAGATGGCAAGGGTGAACGTTGACATTCTAGGAATCAGCAAACTAAAATGGACTGGGATGCGTGAATTTAACTCAGATGATCATTATATCTATTACTGTGGGCAGGATCCCTCAGAAGAAATGGAGTAGCCATAATGCTCAACAAAAGAGTCTGAAATGCAGTACTTGGATGCAATCTCAAAAACGACAGAATGATCTCTGCTCATCTCCAAGGCAAACCATTCAATATCCCAGTAATCCAAGTCTATACCCCAACCAGTAATTCAGAAGTAGCTGAAACTGAACGGTTCTATGAAGACCTACAAGACCTTTTAGAACTAACCCCCCCCCCAAAAAAAATAATAATAAAATAAAAAAATAAAATAAAAAGAACTAACACCCAAAAAAGATGTCCTTTTCATTATAGGGGACTGGAATGCAAAAGTAGGAAGTCAAGAAACACCTGGAGTAACAGGCAAATTTGGCCTTGGAATGCGGAATGAAGCAGGGCAAAGACTAATAGACATTTGCCAAGAAAATGCACTGATCATAGCAAACACCCTCTTCCAACAACACAAGAGAAGACTCTACACATGGACATCACCAGATGGTCAACACTGAAATCAGATTGACTATATTCTTGGCAGCCAAAGATGGAGAAGCTCTATACAGTCAACTAATACAAGACCAGGAGCTTACTGTGGCTCAGATCATGAAATCCTTATTACCAAATTCAGACTTAAATTGAAGAAAGCAGGGAAAACCTCTAGACCATTCAGGTATGACCTAAATCAAATCCCTTATGATTATACAGTGGAAGTGAGAAATAGATTTAAGGGCCTAGATCTGATAGATAGAGTGCCTGATCAACTATGGAATGAGGTTCGTGACATTGTACAGGAGAAAGGGATCAAGACTATCCCCATGGAAAAGAAATGCAAAAAAGCAAATGGCCATCTTGAGAAGCCTTACAAATAGCTATGAGAAGAAGAGAAGTGAAAAGCCAAGGAGAAAAGGAAGGATATAAGCATCTGAATGCAGAGTTCCAAAGAATAGCAAGAAGAGATAAGAAAGCCTTCTTCACTGATCAATGTAAAGAAATAGAGGAAGAATTAAAGATTTTAAAATTAAAAAAATAAATAAATAAATTCAAAAAATAAAAATAAAAATAAAGAAATAGAGGAAAACAACAGAATGGGAAAGACTAGAGATCTCTTCAAGAAAATTAGAGATACCAAGGGAACATTTCGTGCAAAGATGGGCTCGAAAAAGGACAGAAATGGTATGAGCCTAACAGAAACAGAGGATATTAAGAAGAGATGGCAAGAATACACAGAAGAACTGTACAAAAAAGATCTTCACGACCAGGATAATCAGGATGGTGTCATCACTCATCTAGAGCCAGACATCCTGGAATGTGAAGTCAACTGGGCCTTAGAAAGCATCACTAGGAACAAAGCTAGTGGAGGTGATGGAATTCCAGTTGAGCTATTTCAAATCCTGAAAGATAATGCTGTGAAAGTGCTGCACTCAATATGCCAACTAATTTGGAAAACTCAGCAGTGGCCATAGGACTGGAAAAGGTCAGTTTTCATTCCAATCCCTAAGAAAGACAATGCCAAAGAATGCTAAAACTACCACACAATTGCACTCATCTCACACTCTAGTAAAGTAATGCTCAAAATTCTCCAAGCCAGGCTTCAGCAATATGTGAAACATGAACTTCCTGATGTTCAAGCTGGTTTTAGAAAAGGCAGAAATTGCCAACATCTGCTGGATCATGGAAAAAGCAAGAGAGTTCCAGAAAAACATATCTTTCTGCTTTATTGACTATGCCAGGCCTTTGTCTGTGGATCACAATAAACTGTTGAAAATTCTGAAAGAGATGGGAATACCAGACCACCTGACCTGCCTCTTGAGAAATCTGTTTGCAGGCCAGGAAGCAACAGTTAGAACTGGACATGGAACGACACACTGGTTCCAAATAGAAAAAGGAGTACGTCAAGGCTGTATATTTTCACCCTGCTAATTAAACTTACATGCAAAGTACATCATGAGAAACGCTGGACTGGAAGAAACACAAGCTGGAATCAAGATTGCCTGGAGAAATATCAATAACCTCAGATATGCCGATGACACCACCCTTATGGCAGAAAGTGAAGAGGAGCTAAAAAGCCTCTTGATGAAAGTGAAAGAGGAGAGTGAAAAAGTTGGCTTAAAGCTTAACATTCAGAACACGAAGATCATGGCATCTGGTCCCATCACTTCATGGGAAATAGATGGGGAAACAGTGGAAACACTGTCAGACTTTATTTTTTGAGGCTCCAAAATCACTGCAGATGGTGCTTGCAGCCATGAAATTAAAAGGTGCTTACTCCTTGGAAAAGTTATGAGCAACCTTGAAAGTATATTCAAAAGCAAAGACATTCCTTTGCCGACTAAAGTCCGTCTAGTCAAGGCTTCCCCTGGAGAAGCAAATGGCAACTCACTCCAGTATTCTTGCCTGGAAAATCCCCATGGACAGAGGAGCCTGGTAGGTTACAGTCCATGGAGTCGCAAAGAGTCGGACACGACTGAGCGACTTCACTCACTCACTCACAGTCAATGCTATAGTTTTTCCCGTAGTCATGTATGGACGTGAAAGTTGGACTGTGAAGAAGGCTGAGCACAGAAGAATTGATGCTTTTCAACTATGGTGTTGGAGAAGACTCTTGAGAGTCCCTTGGACTGCGAGGAGATCCAACCAGTCCATTCTGAAGGAGATCAGCCCTGGGATTTCTTTGGAAGGAATGATGCTAAAGCTGAAACTCCAGTACTTTGGCCACCTCAAGCGAAGAGTTGACTCATTGGAAAAGACTCTGATGCTGGGAGGAACTGGGGGCGGGAGGAATTGGGGGCAGGTGGAGAAGGGGACGACCGAGAATGAGATGGCTGGACGGCATCACTGACTCGATGGACGTGAGTCTGAGTGAACTCCGGGATTTGGTGATGGACAGGGAGGCCTGGCATGCTGCGATTTTTGGGGTCACAAAGAATTGAATATGACTGAGCCACTGAACTGAACTGAACTGAACTGGATACATGTATATGAATGTCTGAGTCCCTTTGCATTCCACTTAGAACTATCACAACATTGTTAATCAACTATATTCCAATTTAAAAGTCATACAAAACATTAACATAGGAATACTTATTAATATAATTGCTTTTGTTATTATTTAATTGCTAAATCATGTACAACTGTATGCGACCCCATGGACTATAGCCCTCCAGGCTCTCTGTTCATGGGATTTTCTAGACAAAAATCCTGGAATGGGCTGCCATTTTCTACTGCAGGGGATCTTCCCAACCCAGGGATTAAATCCATGTCTCCTGGACTAGGAGGCACAGTCTTTACCACTGAGCCACCAGAGCACCCCAATAATTGCTTAAACTTAAAAACAAATAAATAAAATTTTCTCAGTTCAAATATCTAGCACAGCACACATCCAAGATATAAACTACATAAACTGAAGTTCTTTGGGTTCCTCAGTATGGGCATTTCTAGCTTATATGTTTCTGGTATTCATGAGTTTCCTATTTACACTCTACTGTTCAAAGTGAGACTTGTTTGTCATTTCTTTAAGTTTTTCTTGGAGTATAGTTGATTTACAATGTTGTGTTAGTTTAAGGTATACAGCAAAATGAATCAGTGACACATATACATAAATTCACTCCTTTTTTTCCAAGATTCTTCTTGCATGTAGGCTGTTACAAAGCATTGAATAGAGTTCCCTGTGGTCTACAATAAGTCCTTATTAGCAATATGTTTTATATATTGTTGTTGTTCAGTCACCATATCTGACTCTTCAAGACCCCATGGACTGCAGCATGCCCAGAGTTTGCTCAAATTCATGTCCATTGAATCAGTGATTTTATATGCAGGAGTGTTTATATGTCAATTCCAATCTCCCAATTTACGCCTCCCTTATCCTCTGGCAGATTTAAATTTGTTTTTTATACCTTTAACTTTACTCTGCTTTGTAGATAAGTTCATGTGTACCCTTTTTTAGATTCTGCATATAATACTTGTAATTTGAATCAGTTCATGAAGTGGATGAAACTGGAGCCTATTATACAGAGTGAAGTAAGCCAGAAAGAAAAATACCAATACAGTATACTAACGCATATATATGGAATTTAGAAAGATGGTAATGATAACCCTGTATGCGAGACACAGATAGCAAAAGAGACACAGATGTATAGAACAGTCTTTTGGACTCTGTGGGAGAGGGCAAGGGTGGAATGATTTGGGAGAATGGCATTGAAACATGTATAATATCATCTAAGAAATGAATCACCAGTCCAGGTTCGATGCAAGATACAGGATGCTTGGAGCTGGTGCACTGGGATGACCCAGAGGGACGGTACGGGGAGGGAGGTGGGAGGGGGGTTCAGGATGAGGAACATGTGTATACCCATGGCAGATTCATGTTGATGTATGGCAAAACCAATACAATATTTTAAAGTAATTAGTCTCCAATTAAAATAAATAAATTTAAATTTAAAAAATTACTTAGATATAAACCTAACAAAAGATGTGAAAGAAAGACCTATAGACTGAAAATTACAAAGCACAGTTTAGAAAAATTAAGTAATACTTAAATAAATAGAGAGATAAACTTGTTCCTAGATATGAAGACTCAATATTAAGATGTCAGTCTTCCCCAAATTTATACATGGATTCAATGCAATTCCAAATAATATTCTTATGAGCTTTGTTTTTTAATAAAATTACAAGATAATTCTAAAATTCACATGGAAATATTGTTTTTACAATGCTTTCTGAGAATATATACTTCATATAAGTAAAGACTTTATTAAGATGTTTAGTGTTTAAAACTGGCACACTTATGACCAATTTTCCAACATTTCCAGGCCATTTATGATGCACAGTTAACCTCTAAGTTGGGAAATAAAGAACTGTATTTTATTTCCTTTATCTACAGATTCTGAAATGAGTCTATTATAGTGGTGGTGGTGGTTTAGTAGCTAAGTCATGTCTGACTCTTGCAACCCCATGGATTGTAGCCTGCCAGGCTTCTCTGCCCATGGGATTCTCCAGGCAAGAATACTGGAGTGGGCTGCCATTTCTTTCTCCAAGGGATCTTCCCATCCCAGGGACTGAACCCAGGTCTTCTGCATTGCAGGCGAGTCTATTATATGAAATTGTAAACTACTTTTGACAATTTTCATGCCTATATTTGTGTTATCTTCTATTTTACAAATGTTTAAAATATGTCTATTTTCTTAATAATACATCAATTCTTTTCCTTCATTTTCTAAAAGTAACCCACGATGTCACTATAACACATATCTAACTGAAAGCCTAGTATACACAAGTGTGTGTCCACATTTTTCACTACATGATTTGCCTTAAGTTGTATGTTCTTCTAAGGTGCTATACAGAATCATTTAAATATATTTTTATTCTTGTGAAATCATGCACATAAGAATAAAAAATATATGAAACACTAAACAAAAAAGTATAAATCTCAAAAAAAAAAACCTTGTAATTTTGAACGTGAAAGAGGTGTCTTTAGACAAAATCTGTACCAAAAAATAGATGTTTCTAGGAAAAAGGTCTGACCCTATGATTCTATAGAAGTTATTTGGATGCTCCCTTGTTTCTTCAAGTGGAGAGGATCTAAGAATCTCTGTTCAGTTGACCTCATAGATTAAATATGGATAAACCATTAAGATTATATAAATTTTTAAAAAAGCTTTAGTGATGATAAATCTCTAGATGAGGAGTTGGTGATTGACAGGGAGGCCTGGCATGCTACGATTCATGGAGTCACAAAGAGTTGGACACGACTGAGCGGCTGAACTGAACTGAACGATAAATCTTAAGGGTACACCACCACTAACAGCAGCTAACATATTGATACTCTTTATATGACAAATACTAGTCTTAGCAAATGATGCCTTCAAACTGATTCAGGCTTGCTTTATGAAATAAATATGATAACCCACATTTCACACTTAATGAAATTGAAATTGGAAGAGGTTAAGTAACTTTAAAAAAAAATAAACTTTTTTGAGCAATTTTAGAGTCACAGAAAAATTTTGCAAGAACTATAGAGAGTTCACATATACCCCCATACACCAAATGTCCATAATTCACCCTTGGTATTGTAAATTATAAGGATTTTGAAAACTGTATAAAACCAGGTACACATCATTGAAGTATTATAGAATGGCACAGCTGCACTACAATGAAAATCCTCTGTATTCTGCTTATTCAACCCTCCCTCCTCTAAGGTCTCTAGCAACAATTAATCTTTTTACCTCCTCCATCAGTTCAGTTCAGTTCAGTTCAGCTCAGTCGCTCAGTAGTGTCTGACTGTTTGCAACCCCATGAATCGCAGCACTCCAGGCCTCCTTGTCCATCACCAAATCCTGGCGTTCACTCAGACTCACACCCATCAAGTCCCTGATGCCATCCAGCCATCTCATCCTCGGTTGTCCCCTTCTCCTCCTGCTCCCAATCCCTCCCAGCATCAGAGTCTTTTCCAATGAGTCAACTCTTCACATGAGGTGGCCAAAATACTGGAGCTTCAGCTTTAGCATCATTCCTTTCAAAGAAATCCCAGGGCTGATCTCCTTCAGAATGGACTGGTTGGATCTCCCTGCAGTCCAAGGGACTCTCAAGAGTCTTCTCCAACACTACAGTTCAAAAGCATCAATTCTTCTGTGCTCAGCCTTTTTCACAGTCCAACTCTCACATCCATACATGACCACTTTAAAAACCATAGCCTTGACTAGACAGAACTTAGTCGCAAAGTAATGTCTCTGCTTTTGAATATGCTATCTAGGTTGGTCATAACTTTTCTTCCAAGGAGAAAGCATCTTTTAATTTCATGGCTGCAGTCATCATCTGCAGTGATTTTGGAGCCCCAAAAAATAAAGTCTGACACTGTTTCTACTGTTTCCCCATGACACTGTTTCTACTGTTTCCCCATCTATTTCCCATGAAGTGATGGGACTGGATGCCATGATCTTAGTTTTCTGAATGTTGAGCTTTAAGTCAACTTTTTCAGTCTCCTCTTTCACTTTCATCAAGAGGCTTTTTAGTTCCTCTTCACTTTCTGCCATAAGGGTGGTGCCATCGGCATATCTGAGGTTATTGATATTTCTCCCAGCAATCTTCATTCCAGCTTGTGTTTCTTCCAGTCTAGAGTTTCTCATGATGTATTCTGCATATAAGTTAAATAAGCAGGGTGACAATATACAGCCTTGATGCACTCCTTTTCCTATTTGGAACCAGTCTGTTGTTCCATGTCCAGTTCTAACTGTTGCTTCCTGACCTGCATACATATTTCTCAAGGGGCAGGTTAGGTGGTGTGGTATTCCCATCTCTTTCAGAATTTTCCACAGTTTGTTGTGACCCATTTTGCCTTTTTAGAATGTCATATAACTGGAATCATATGTATGTGGCCTTTACAGATTGGCTTCTCTCAGTGAGTAAAATTCATTTACGTTTCCTCCAAGTGTATTCATGACTTTATAGCTATTTTCTTTTCAACACTGCATAAAATTTCATTGTCTGAATGTACTACAGGGTATTTGTCCACCCCTCTACAGAAGGACATCCTGCTTGCTTTCAAGTTTTGATAATTATGAATAAAGTTGCTACAAATATCCATGTTTAGGCTTTTGTGTGGACATAAGCTTTCAATTCATTTGAGTAGGTAAACACCAAGGAGCTCGATTGCTGGATCATATGATAAGAGTACACTTAGCTTTGTAAGAAACTGCTGAACTGTCTTCCAAAGTAGCTGTACCACTTTTTGTCCCCACCAGCAATGAAATAGAGTTATTGTTGTTAAATAACAGCTTAACTTACCCAATTTCACAAGCTAATACATGGCTGATGTAGTACTTGAATCCAGCATTTGGTATTTGGTTAACTGGCCTCAGATATTAAAGGAAAAACAAAACAAAACAAGGTATAGATATATTACCTTTAACTCCCACCCCCTTCCGCAATACACATATATACAATACAGGACAAACTTACTCAAGCTCAGAGCCTAATGACAATTTCAGAAATTACTCCCTTGCCCAGTTGGAATAGACTAGAAAACCCTATAATTGTATCACAAGAACAAGATAAGAGATATTCCTTACAAAATGTCACTAAACCAGTGTCACTAAACTCTACAGTATCATGTCCAATATATATGCAAATTCACTGCAGATGGTGACTGCAGCCATGAAATGAGATGACATTTGCTTCTTGGCAGGAGAGCTATGACAAACCTAGACAGTGTGTTCAAAAAGTAGAGACACTATTCTTCTTGGACAAAGGTCCAAGTACTCAAGACAACGGTCTTCCCAGTAGTCATGTATGGTTGTGAGAACTGGACCATAATGAAGGTGGAGCACTGAAGAATTGATGCCTTTTAACTGCGGTGCTAGAGAAGACTCTCAAGAGTTCTTTGGACATCAAGGAAATCAAACCAGTCAATCTTAAGAAAAATTAACACTGAACATCCATTGGAAGGACTGGTGCTGAGCTGAAATGCCAATATTTTGGCCATCCAATGCAAAAAGCTGACTCATTGGATAAGTCCCTGATGCTGGAAAAAATTGAGGGCAGAAGGAGAAGAAGGCATCAGAGGATGAGATAGCTGGATACCAGCACTGACGCAATGGACATGAACTCGAGCAAACTTCGGGAGATGGTGAGGGACAGAGAGGCCTGGCATGCTGTAGTCCATGAGGCTGCAAAGAGTCGGGCATGACTGGGGGACTGAACAACAACAAAATATATGAAAATACTTAGGAAATAAAATTACAGCTTTGAAAACTTCTGCTAATTACGTAAAGTAGGGCTTTTATGATTTTATTAGTAATCAAGGAGGAACTTGAGATGAACTGACTTAAAGAAAGAGCTTGAACGTGCTAAATGTCCATTGATAGATGAATGAATAAAGACGTGACATGTATATACAATGGAATATTAGTTAGCCATAAAAAGAAAAATAATGTCATTTGTAGCAACATGAATGAACAACAATAAGGACAATAACCAATACGGTTGTTGATTATCATACCAAGTAAAGGAAGCTTGACAGAGAAAGACAAATATCATATGATATTACTTAGAAGTGGTATGTTAAAATGGAACAAATAAGAACTTTTTATAAAACAGAAATATACTCTCAGACATAGAAAACAAACTTATAGTTACCAAAGGGAAAAAGGGAGGAGAGATAAATTAGAAATTTGGGATTAAGAGATGCACACTACAATATATAAAATAGATAACAATGACTTACTATATAGCACAGGTATACTAAGTCACTTCAGTCATAACTGACTCTATGCAACCCAATGGACTGTAGCCCACCAGTCTCCTGTGTCCATGGGATTTGCCAAGCAAGAATACTGGAGTGGGTTGCCATGCCCTCCGCCAGGGAATCTTTTCAACTCAGGGATTGAACCCATGGCTCCTGCATTGCAGGTGGGTCCTTTACCACTGAGCCACTGGGGAAGCAGGACCTGTATTCAGTATCTTGTAATAACTTATATTCTTTGCAACCAAAGATGGAGAAGCTCTATACAGTCAGCAAAAACAAGACCAGGAGCTGACTATGGCTTGGATCATAAACTCCTTATTGCAAAATTGAAGAAAGTGGAGAAAACCACTAGATCATTCAGGTATGACCTAAATCAAATCCCTTATGACTATACAGTGGAAGTGAGAAGTAGATTTAAGGGACTAGATCTGATAGACAGAGTGCCTGATGAACTATGGATAGAGGTTCATGACATTGTACAGGAGACAGGGATCAAGACCATCCCCAACAAAAAGAAGTGCAAAAAAACCAAAATGGCTGTCTGAGGAGGCCTTACAGATAGCTGTGAAAAGACGGGAAGCAAAAAGCAAAGGAGAAAAAGAAAGATATAACCATTTGAATGCAGAGCTCCGAAGAATAGCAAGGACAGATAAGAAAACCTTCCTCAGCGATCAATGCAAAGAAATAGAGGAAAACAATAGAATGGGAAAGACTAAAGATCTCTTCAAGAAAATTAGAGATACCAAGGGAACATTTCATGCAAAGATGGGCTCAATAAACGACAGAAATGGTAGGGACATAACAGAAGCAGAAGATATTAAGAAGACGTGGCAAGAATACATAGAGGAACTATTAAAAAAAAAAAAAAAAATCTTCACAACCCAGATAATCATGATGTTCTGATGACTCACCTAGAGCCAGACATCCTGGAATGTGAAGTCAAGTGGGCTTTAGGAAGCATCACTATGAACAAAGCCAGTGGAGGTGATGGAATTACAGTTGAGCTACTTTAAACCCAGAAAGATGATGCTGTGAAAGTGCTACACTCAATACGCCAGCAAATATGAAAAACTCAGCAGTGGCCACAGGACTAGAAAAGGTCAGTTTTCAATCCAATCCCAAAGAAAGGCAATGCCAAAGAATGCTCAAACTACTGCACAACTGCACTCATCTTAACATCCTAATAAAGTAATGCTTAAAATTCTCCAAGCCAGGCTTCAACAATTTGTGAACCGTGAACTTCCAGATGTTCAAGCTGGTTTTAGAAAAGGCAGAGGAACCAGAGATCAAATTGCCAACATGTACTAGATCATGGAAAAAGCAAGAGAGTTCCAGAAAAACATCTATTTCTGCTTTATTGACTATGCCAAGGCCTTTGACTGTGTGGATCACAATAAACTATTGAAAATTCTGAAACAGATGGGCATACAAGACCACTTGACCTGCCTCTTGAGAAACCTGTATGCAAGTCAGGAAGCAACAGTTAGAACTGGACATGGAATAACAGACTGGTTCCAAATAGGAAAAGGAGTATGTCCAGGTTGCATATTGTTACCATGTTTACTTAACCTATATGCAGAGTACATCATGAGAAACGCTGGGCTGGAAGAAGCACAAACTGGAATCAAGATTGCCGGGAGAAATATCAATAACCTCAGATATGCAGATGACACCCTTATGGCAGAAAAGGAAGAAGAACTAAAGAGCCTCTTGATGAAAGTGAAAGAAGAGAGTGAAAAAGGTAGCTTAAATCTCAATATTCAGAAAACTAAGATCATGGCATCCGGTCCCATCACTTCATGGCAGATTGATGAGGAAACAGTGGAAACAGTGGTTGACTTTATTTTTTGAGGCTCCAAAATCACTGCAGATTGTGACTGCAGCAATGAAATTAAAAGATGCTTACTCCTTGGAGGGAAAGTTATGACCAACCTAGATAGCATATTAAAAACCAGAGACATTACTTTGCCAACAAAGGTCCGTCTAGTCAAGGCTATGGTTTTTCCAGTGGTTATGTATGGATGTGAGAGTTGGGCTATAAAGAAAGCTGAGCACAGAAGAATTGATGCTTTTGAACTGTGGTGTTGGAGAAGACTCTTGAGAGTTCCTTGGACTGTAAAGAAATCCAAACAGTCCATTCTAAAGGAAATCAGTCCTGGGTGTTCACTGGAAGGACTGATGTTGCGGCTGAAACTCCAATATTTTGGCCACTTGATGCAAAGAGCTGACTCATTGAAAAAGACCCTGATGCTGGGAAAGATTGAGGGCAGGAGGAGAAGGGGACGACAGAGGATGGGATGGTTCGATAGCATAACTGACTCAATGGACATGGGTTTAGATGGACTCCAGGAGGTGTTGACGGACAGGGAGATCTGGCGTGCTGTGGTTCATGGGGTCACAAAGAGTCAGACATGACTGAGAGACTGAAATGAACTGAACTGAACTGAATAACTTTTAATGGAAAAGTATGTATTTATGTATATATAAATACATTTTTTTATATAGTAAAATGTTAGATGCATGTACAGTGAATGAACTAAGCTGACCTATAATGGAAAGGAGTCTGTGTGTGTGCGTGTGGTATGTGCATTTATATGTATAACTGAATCACTTTGCTGTACACCTGAAACACTGTAATCAACTCAGCTTCAATAAAGAAAAAAGAAAGCTTTAAATACCTAACACTGATTCATGATTTTGAAAGAAAACAGATTAGAAGGAATAACTAGAAACATTCAGATTGCCTTTATTTGGTCTATGCAGAACTGTGCCAAAAAGTGTTTTTGAATATATATACCATCATAAATATTTTATAAAGCCTTTTCACTCACTTTTTTTTTCATTTTTTGTTTTTATGCTTTTGACTTGTTAACAATATATCCCATGACAATTGAGGAAGAACTATAAAAATCGTTCTTGTCTTCTCACCTTTCTTCATTTTCCCAACATG
This sequence comes from Budorcas taxicolor, assembly GCF_023091745.1. Classification (NCBI taxonomy): domain Eukaryota; kingdom Metazoa; phylum Chordata; class Mammalia; order Artiodactyla; family Bovidae; genus Budorcas; species Budorcas taxicolor. The sequence goes on from NC_068910.1 coordinate 79,835,693, forward strand.
GAAATATAGATAAATTTTCAAGGGAAAAAATAAGCATATGTCTGTTATGATGTTTGAGAACACAATAAATTCCAAAGGTAACCCCATTGGGCCCCCACTCACCAATAATCGTGTACTTCAATACAGAAAATAACTAATATTTGGAGGGCTCTTTGAAAACTGACTTAATATAATATGGTTGTTGATGTCTCTTTGCCGTTTCTAGCTTGTGCTAGATAATTGAGCCCTATGGCAACTTCTCACTCTCTGTAAGAACTGAGAAATAAAAGACAATGTCTCATTCCCAGGATTTCTTTCTCACACTAGGAAGTTGGCTTGGGCCTATTCTTGTTTGGGCTTTCCTGGTGGCATAGTGGTAAAACATCCACCTGCCAGTGGAGAAGATGCAAGAGACACAAGTTTGATCCCTGGGTCAGGAAGATCCCCTAAATGAGAAAATGGCAACCCACTCCAGTATTCTCGGCGAGATAATCCCATGGACAGAGGAGCCTGGCAGGCTATATTCCATGGGGTCACAAACAGTTTGACATGACTGAGTGCACACAAACACACACATACAATTTCTGGTTTATACCTTTTCTCCCAGAATTTATCATGGATTTTTCACCTTTTAATAAAGCAGTGTTATTAGTGGTTGCATTAAATAAGAAAAGGACTTCCCTGGTGGCTCAGATGGTAAAGCATCTGTCTACAATGCAGGGGACCCAGGTTCGATCCCTGGGTCGGGAAGATCCCCTGGAGAAAGAAATGGCAACCCACTCCAGTACTATTTCCTGGAAAATCCCATGGACAGAGGAGCTTAGTAGCCTACAGTCCATGGGGTCGCAAAGAGTCAGACACGTCTGAGCAACTTCACTAAATAAGAGAAGGAGGTTTTGGTAGAATGTCACTAGCATTCCAATTCATTCCGAATTCTCCTTTGGTGATATAAGGTCTATGTACAGTGAATGATCAAAGTTAACCAATAGCTGAATTTCATCATGACCAGCAATAACCTATCACTCTTCCCATAAGTTTCCAGTGGCAAGACACATAAGGCTTCCTTTTTAAGGCAGAGAGTTGCACAATTGCTTATAAATTATAAAATTGCACTATATAGATTTAAATAGACAAAGAAGACTTTCTTCAGGACTATTGCAATAGGGGAGAGAGGTTGAGCTCAACTCCACTGAAAACAATAGGCAGGAATGTTTCTAAGCATTCGCAAACGTGACAAAGTACTGGAGGGAATTAGGGAGCAGGTGGCATCTATGGCTGCTAATTGTCTCTTATTGCAAGTTAGGATCCTATTCTCCCACAGAGACTGAGAGGCAGGGGCACTGTCTTTCTTGATGATTACGTTTCAAAGGAATGGCTCCCAGGTCTTTGGCAAAATATTCCTAGGCTGTGAAACTGGCAAGAGTCTATAAGAAGATTTACATCTCAAAGAGGCTGGGATAGAATTACAATAGAAAGTAAAGTAAATGCTTTAAGAAGAGGTAGGTCAAAGGCTTAAAGTCAGGAAGAAACCCTGTGGAAAGATTAATCAAACTGACACAAACATTAGCTCCATGTTTGTCAAAATAAAAGTGCAGTTAGACATGAGTAACCAGGAACAGCCAATGCCCTTTAGTCTGTGTCACTAGAGGGAAAAGTCTGCATTGCTACTTCCTTAGCTGGCCACTTGGTATCAGAGCTAATGTTACTGTTGCTCATGGCCCAGATGGTGACCTGCACCAAGGTACCAGGCCGTCAGCCAGTGAGGTCAGTAAGAAGCATGACAAAGTGTGGGAAATAGAGATTGAGTAGTCCTGACATAGAGCATATACAGAGCAATTCATATACTCGATATAAATGTTGATGTTCAATGAAAGTTTGATTTCTGAATTTCCATGTCTCAGAAAAGTTAAAAGCGAATTTGTAACTTGTACCAAATATCTGTTGACATTTTCCATTTAGCATAGGCAAGTGATGAAACTATGGGCTATGAAAAAACAAAACAACAAAACTGGAAGGCATAAATTTACTAGAGAATCACAAACAGCTCTTCAAAAATGAGTTAGCTATTTTGAGAAGTTATAACTGAAGATGTCAATACACCACTACAGATTGTGATTTACTTATATTATGAAGCATGATATTTTATTTCAACTAAATGCTGGTTCTTAAATAGCTAAGTCCACTTATAGCCAATTCCAGGCTTTCCTAAACATACATAAAGAATGAGGTTAGGATTTATGTTTTTAATTGGGTAAATTTACTTTTATTTTGCAGTGTTACACATTTGAGAAAAAGTAGAATTTTATATTGCCTAATTTAATTTTAAAATTAAAAATGCAAATAAAAAATATGTCAAATCTTGAACTGCAAATATTTTACCAAAGAAAGATATTCTTTTCAAGAAAAATATAGTAACTTAGAAAATATTGGGGCTGAAATAGATACTCACTTTAATATCAGAAACAAAAATTTCAGCACATTTGCTTTACTCTGAAGTTACCCATTACATCAGCAACTCTAGATACAGTTTTTCTCAGTTGAAAACAGAATGATCTGCAGAGAATAACCATACATCAGTTAGATTTTCCTGCATAATAGAAAGCCACCTTAAGTAAAGAGTAGTTTAAAATAGTAGTTATTTTGTTTAGCTTGAGATTCTGCCTTTGGCAGACTTAGCTAATTTCTTTGAGATGTGCTCATACAGTTGCTGTCAGATAATAAAGTAGCTCAGACTTCCCAGGTGTCTCAGTGATACACAATCTGCCTGCCAATGCAAGAGATGTGGGCTCTGTTCCTAGGTCAGGAAGATGCCCTGGAGAAGGAAATGGCAATCTACTCTAGGTTTCTTGCCTGGAAATTCCATGGACAGAGGAGCCTGGTGGACAATAGTCCACAGAGTTACAAAAGAGACACAACTTAGTGATTAAAATAACAACAGCAATGAAGTGGTTGAGGCTAGACAACCTATGACAGCCTCCCCCACATGTTTGTAAGTTGCCTCAGTGTCAGCTGGACTAATGAGGATGAGGCTGTCACTTGTCCACATCATCCAACAAACTAGCTTGGGCTCATTAAAATGGTCTCTAAAATAATTTCCTGTCTCAATCCATTCAGGTGCTATAAAAAATACCACAGATGTTACATATTTGAAGAATGCTTTGAGTATATATATATATTTTTTTTTAAGTGGGAAAAGTAATAGTAAACAAAATTAAATATATATTTGAATAAAGTTCAAATATGCATTTGAAAAAAATGAATGTTTGTAAACAGGAAAGTTTACATCTGAAAGGGGACCCATACATAGATAGATAGATAGAATTCATTAATAAAATATATCATAATATATTAATATGATATACTAAGTATAAAACAAACTATATATTAATATGCAATTATTAGATGTTGTAATAAGAGATAATCTCTTAGAATTACATGATGGCGGAGTCAAAGGATGTGCATTCATCCTCTCCTGCAAGAACTCCAAAATTACAACTTGCTACTGAACAATCATGTAAAGGGGAACGTTGGATCCCACCAAGAAAAGATATCCCAAGTCCAAGAGCAAAGGAGAAGCCCCAGCAAGATGGTAAGAGTGGCAAAATCAAGAAACCCCATACCTTCCAGAGATGCTTAGAGGCCTCATATAAAACCTTGTACACCCAGAGACCCCACAGAGACTGACCCAGACCTGTGTTGGAGTCCTCGGCAAAGATACAGGTCAGCAGTATCCTGCCACAGGGGCAGGGTCTCTGGGTGCAGCAGACCTGTAGCATAAGCCCTCTTGGAAGAGGTTGCCATTAATCCCACCATAGAGCCACCAAGCAGATGACCCACAAGCTGCAGAACAATTTTACCAATTAAGTTCTCACACTGTTAAGAAAGTTCTAGGACCCCCAACAGATTTCCCAACCTGGGAATCTGGCAAAGGGACTGAGATGGTGGTTTCATCACTAAGTTGTATCCGACTCTTGCAACCCCAGGGACTGTAGACTGCCAGGATCCTCTGTCCATGGGATTCTCCAGGCAAGAATACTGGAGTGGGTTGTCATTTCCTTCTCCAAGGGATTTTCCCTAACCCAGATCAAACCCAGGTCTCCTGCATTACAGAGAGATTCTTTACTGATTGAGCTATGAGGGAAGCCAACATCTCTTTGGAAATCCATAATATATCAATTCTGGCTGAAGCCCATAACCCTTGGGTAGTATAATCCAAGTTCATTGGAAAACTTCATTCTTCCCAGATACAACTACAAATATACAGATTTTCCTTTGTTTTAATACACAAAGGGGGTTATCTCTTGAGTGTGGCCCTGGAATCCAGACCAGACAACTTGTTCACACCAGAACCCAGAAGAATGGAGCAGTAACCCCACAAAAGACTGATCCAGACTGGCCCATGAGTGTCCAGGAGTCTCTGGTGGAGTCATGGGTCAATGGTGGCCTGCTGCAGGGTTAGGGGCACTGAGTGTGGCAGTGCGTGCATGGGACTTTTTGAAAAAGATCGCTGTTGTCTTCATTACCTCTACCATAGTTTGGTCTCAGGTCAAACAACAGGGAGAGAAAACAATCCTGCCCATCAAAAGAAAATTGGATTAATGACTACTGAGCATGGCTCTGCCCATCAGAACAAGACACAGTTTCCCATACAGTAAGTCTCTCCCAACAGAAAGCATCCATAAGCCTCTTATCCTTATCCATTGAGGTCCGACAGAATGAAAACCACAATCACAGAAAACTAAACAAACTGATCACATGGGCCACAGCCTTGTGTAACTCAATGAAACTATGAGCCATGCAGGGCCACCCAATTCAGACAGGTCATGGTGGAGAGTTCTGACGAGGTGTGGTCCACTGGAGAAAGGAATGGCAAACCACTTCAATATTCTTACCTTGAGAACCCCACGAACAGTATGAAAGGCAAAAAGATAGGACACTGAAAGATGAACTCCCCAGGTCATAGGTGCCCATTATGCTCCTGGAGAAGAGTGGAGAAATAACTCCTGAAAGAATGACAAGACCCAGCCAAAGTCAAAGCAATGCCCCATTGTGGATGTGACTGCTAATGGAAGTAAAGTCAAATGCTGTAAGAGCAATATTGCATAGGAACCTGGAATGTTAGGTCCATGAATCAAGGTAAATTAGAAGTGGGCAAACAGAAGATGGCAAGAGTGAACATCGAGATTTTAGGAATCAGTGAACTAAAATGGACTGGAATGGGCAATTTCATTCAGATAAGACTTATGTCTACTACTGTGGGCAAGAATCACTTAGAAGAAATGGAGTAGAGCTCATAGTCAATGATAGAGACCGAAACACAGTACTTGGATGCAACCTCAAAAAGGACAGAATGATCTCTGTTTGTTTCCAAGGCAAACTATTCAATATCAGAGTAATCCAAATCTATGCCCAAACTAGTAATGCTGAAGAACCTGCAGTTCTATGAAGATCAACAAGATCTTCTAGAACTAGCATCCAGAAACAGATGTTCTTTTCATCATAGAGGACTGGGATGAAAATGTAGGAAGTCAAGAGATACCTGGAGTAACAGGCAAATTTGGCCTTGGAGTACAAAATGAAGCAGGGCAAAAGCTAATAGTTTCCTCAAGAGAATGCACTGGTCAGAGCAAACACCCTCTTCCAACAACACAAGAGAAGACTCTACACATGGACATCACCAGAGGGTCAATACCGAAATCAGATTGCATATATTCTTTGAAGCCAAAGATGGAGAAGCTCTATACAGAAAGCAAAAACAAGATCAGGAAGTGACTGTGGCTCAGATCATGAACATCTTATTGCCAAATTCAGACTTAAACTGAAGAAAGTAGGGAAAACCACTTGACCATTCAGGTATGCCCTAAATCAAATCCCTTACAATTATACAGTGGAAGTGACAAATAGATTCAAATAATTCGATCTGACAGAGTGGCTGAAGAACTATGGGCAGAGGTTCATGACATTGTATAGGAGAGTGATCAAGACCATCCCCAAGAAAAAGAAATGCAAAAAGGCAAAATGGTTGTCTAAGGAGGCCTTACAAATAGCTGAGAAAAGAAGAGAAGCTAAAAGCAAAGGAGAAATGGAAAGATATACCCATTTGGATGCAGAGTTCCAAAGAATAGCAAGGAGAGATAAGAAAGCCTACCTCAGTGATCAATGCAAAGTAGAGGAAAACAACAGAATGGGAAAGACTAGGGATCTTTTCAAGAAAATTAGAGATAGCAAGGGAATATTTCATGCAAATATAGACACAATAAAGGACAGTAATTGTATGGACCTAAAAGAAGTAGAAGATATTAAGAAGAGGTGGCAAGAATACACAGAAGAACTGTACAAAAAATGTCTTCATGACCCAGATAACCACCATGGTGTGATCACTCACCTAGACACAGGCATCTGGAATTCAAAGTCAAGTGGCCCTTAGGAAGCATCACTACGAACAAAGCTAGTGGAGGTGATGGAATTCCAGTTGAGCTATTTCAAATCTAAAAGATGGTGCTATGAAAGTGCTGCACTCAATATGCCAACAAATTTGGAAAACTCGGCAGTGGCCACAGGACTGGAAAAGGTCAGTTTTCATTCCAATCCCAAAGAAAGGCAATGCCAAAAATTGCTCAACCTACTGCACAATTGCTCTCATCTCACATGCTAGCAAAGTAATGCTCAATGTTCTCCAAGCCAGGCTTCAACCGAATGTGAATCATGAACTTCCAGATGTTCAAGCTATTTTTGGAAGACGCAGAGGAACCAAATAGCCAACATTGTTGGATCACCGAAAAAGCAAGAGATGTTCACAAAGCATCTACTTCTGCTTTATTAACTACACAAAACCTTTAACTAACTTGTAGCCCTATACATGACTGAGGTATTAGAACCCATCACTGCTTGAAAAAACAAACAAACAAAAAAAACCCTAAGGTCATGGCCTCTGGTCATACCATTTCATGGCAAACAGAAGGAGAAAAAGTGGAAGCAGTGACAGATTTTATTTTCTTGGGCTCCAAAATTTCTGTGGACTGAGACTGCAGCCATGAAATTAAAAGAGGTCTGCTCCTTGGAAGAAAAGCTATGACAAACCTAGAAAACATATTAAAAAGCAAAGACATCATTTTGCCAACAAAGGTCTGTATAGTCAAAGCTATAGTTTTTCTGGTAGCCCTGAACAGATATGAAAGCTGGACTAAAGAAGGCTGAGCGCTGAAGAACTGATGCTTTCAAATTGTGGTGCTGGAGAAGACTCTTGAGAGTCCCTTGGAGAGTATGGAGAGCACCAGTAAATCCTAAAGGTAGTAAATCCTGAATATTCACTGGACTGATACTGAATACAGACTGATACTGAAGTTGCAGCTCAAAAACCTTGGTCACTGGATGTGAAGAGCCAACTCATTGGAAAAGACCCTGATCATGGGAAAGACTGAAGCCAAAAGGAAAAGTGGTGGCAGAAGAAGAGATAGTTAGATAGTAACACCAACTCAGTGGATTTGAATCTGTGAAAACTCCAGGAGATAGTGGAGGACAGGGGAACTTGGTGTGCTGCAGTCCACAGGGTCCCAAAGAATTGGACAAGACTTAGCAATTAAGCAACAAACAACAAAACAGCAACTGGTATTCCAGAAAATAAATTTGAGATATCATCAAAATGCTGTACCTCTAGTTAGTAAATAATGAAATTTGATAGTAAACCATGAACTTTGAAGTATACCCTTGAATCCACTTTAGATTCTTTTGAATATTTTTCCACATAAAATATATAGTCAATCATTTAGACTCAAGTATAAATTGAAAGAGTTACAACAAAGTTGAAACGTGACTTAGATAACCAAGCTGATCACATTGGAAAAGTGCTCTCCATGTATTGTACCGTCTTTAAAAATGGGTATTTAGAATATTGATCAAGTGACAGCTTGTGAAATTTTGTGCATATCTCTCTATTGGAACTATAACAACTAGGCTCCTGACTGAAAGTAATGAGGGTTTCCAAGAGGTCTGTGTTGTTCCTTCTCTATATACCCTTGTCAGTTTAATAGTCTTTCATATGAGTCAGAAAAGACAAGACTGGGAGCTGGCTGTGGCTCAGATCATGCCACATTATTATTGCCAAATTCAAACCCAAATTGATGAAAATAGGGAAAACCACTAGACCGTTCAGTTATGACCTAATCCCTTACAATTATACAGTGGAAGTGAGAAATACATTTAAGGGACTAGATCTGATAGACAGAGTGCCTGATGAACTATGGATGGACATTCGTGACATTGTACAGGATACAGGCATCAAGCCCATCCCCAAGAAAAAGAAATGCAAGAAAGCAAAATGGCTGGCTGAGGATGTCTTACAAATATCTGTGAAGAGAAGCAAAAAGCGAAGGAGAAAAGGAAAGATATAAGCATCTGAATGCAGAGTTCCAAAGAATAGCAAGGAGAGATAAGAAAGCTTTCCTCAGTGATCAGTACAAAGAAAGAAAGGAAAACGATAGAATGGGGAAGACTAAACATCTTTTCAAGAAAGTTAGAGATCAAGGGAACATTTCACGGAAAGATGGGCTCAATAAAGGACAGAAATGGTATAGACCTAATAGAAGAAGAAGATATTAAGAAGAGGTGGCAAGAATACACAGAAGAGCTGTACAAAAAATATATTTATGACCCAAATAATCATGATGGTGTGATCATGGTGCTCTTACCTAGAGCCAAACATCCTCGAATTTGAAGTCAAGAGGGCCTTAGGAAGCATCACTACAAACAAAACTAGTGGAGGTGATGGAATTACAGTTGAGCTACTTCATATCCTAAAAGATGATGCTGTGAAAGGGCTGCACTCAATATCCTAGCAAATTTGGAAAACTCAGCCAGCAGTGGCCACAGGACTGGAAAAGATCAGTTTTCATTCCAATCCCAAAGAAAGGCAACAAATGCTCAACCTACCGCACAATTGCACTCGTCTCACATGCTGGTAAAGTAATGCACAAAATTCTCCAAGCCAGGCTTCAGCAATATGTGAACCGTGAACTTCCAGATTTTCAAGCTGGTTTTAGAAAAGGCAGAAGAACCAAAGATCAAATTGCCAATATCCGCTGGATCATGGAAAAAGCAAGAGAGTTCCAGAAAGACATCTATTTCTGCTTTATTGACTATGCCAAAGCCTTTGACTGTGTGGATCAAAATAAATTGTGGAAAATTCTGAAAGAGTTGGGAATACAAGACCACCTGACCTACCTCTTGAGAAATCTGTATGCAGGTCAGGAAGCAACAGTTAGAACTGGACATGGACCAACAGACTGGCTCCAAATTGGAAAGGGAGTACGTCAAGGCTGTACATTGTCACCCTGCTTGTTTAACTTCTATGCAGAGTACATCATGAGAAATGCTGGGCTGGAGGAAGCACAAGCTGGCATCAAGATTGCCAGGAGAAATATCAATAACCTCAGATATGCAGATGACACCACCCTTATGGCAGAAAGGGAAGAAGAACTAAAGAGCCTCTTGATGAAAGTGAAAGAGGAGAGTGAAAAAGTTGGCTTAAAGCTCAACATTCAGAAAGCTGAGATCATGGCATCCAATCCCATCACTTCATGGCAAATAAATGGGGAAATAGTGGAAACAGTGGCAGACTTTATTTTGGGGGATCCAAAATCACTGCAGATGTTGACGGCAACCATGAAATTAAAATTATTCCTTGAGAGGAAAGTTATGACCAACCTAGACAGTATATTCAAAAGCAGAGTTATTACTTTGCCAACAAAGGTCCATCTAGTCAAGGATATGGGAAAAGGAAATGTTACTCCAATATTCTTGCCTGGAGAATCCTGTGGAGAGTGGAGCCTGGAGGGCTGCAGTCCATAAGGTAGCACAGAATTGGACACACCTGAACTGGCTTAGCATGCATGAATGCATTGGAGAAGAAAATGACAACCCACTACAGTATTCTTGCCTGGAGAAACCCATGGACAGAGGAGCCTTGTGGGCTGCCATCTATGGGGTTGCAAAGAGTCAGACACGACTGAAGTGACTTAGCAGCAGCAATCAAGGCTATGGTTTTTCCAGTAGTCATGTATGGATGTGAGAGTTGGACTATAAAGCACTGAAGAATTGATGCTTTTGAACTGTGGTGTTGGAGAAGACTCTTGAGAGTCCCTTCGACTACAGAGATCCAACCAGTCCATCCTAAAGGAGATCAGTCCTGAATATTCGTTGGAAGGACTAATGTTGAAACTGAAACTCCAATACTCTGATCACTTGATGCAAAGAGCTGACTCATTTGAAAAGACCCTGATGCTGGGAAAGATTGAGGGCAGGAAGAGAAGGGGATGACAGAGAATGAGATGGTTGGATGGCATCACCAACTAAATAGACATGGGTTTGGGTGGACTCTGGGAGTTGGTGATGGAGAGACAGGGAGGCCTGGCATGCTGTGGTCCATGGGTTGCAAAGAGTCAGATATGACTGAGTGACTGAACTGAACTGAACTGATGTGGTTTCTGTACATAAAATTCACACCTTGGACTTATGAAATAGTGATTCCTAAGCTCAGTTTGGATGCTGAACTATGTTTATCAATATTCTGAGACAGTTCATGATGGAATAGTTTGTTGAGCTCCTGTTAATGGTCTTGTGTCTGAACCATTTGTAATTACAATAAAGTGAAATACATCTGTATTATACACCCAGTTGGAATCAAACATTTGTTATACAACATTCAGAAAACGAAGATCATGGCATCTGGTCCCATCACTTCATGGGAAATAGATGGGGAAACAGAGGAAATAGATGGGGAAACAGTGGAAACTGTCAGACTTTATTTTCTGGGGCTCCAAAATCACTGCAGATGGTGACTGCAGCCATGAAATTAAAAGATGCTTACTCTTGGAAGAAAAGTTATGACCAACCTAGATAGCATATTTAAAAGCAGAGACATTACTTTGCCAACAAAGGTCCGTCTAGTCAAGGCTATGGTTTTTCCAGTGGTCATGTATGGATGTGAGAGTTGGACTGTGAAGAAACACTGAAGAATTGATGTTTTTGAACTGTGGTGTTGGAGAAGAATCTTGAGAGTCCCTTGGACTGCAAGGAGATCCAATTAGTCCATTCTAAAGGAGATCAGCCCTGGGTGTTCTTTGGAAGGAATGATGCTAAAGTTGAAACTCCAGTACTTTGGCCACCTCATGCAAAGAGCTGACTCATTGGAAAAGACTCTGATGCTGGGAGGGATTGGGGGCAGGAGGAGAAGGGGACGGCAGAGAATAAGATGGCTGCATGGCATCACTGACTCAATGGACTTGAAATTGAGTGAAGTCTGGGAGTTGGTCATGGACAGGGAGGCCTGGCGTTCTGCAGTTCATAGGGTCACAAAGAGTCGGACATGACTGAGCAACTGAACTGAACTGAACATAAGGTCACAGCAATAGCTTAAAGACATTAAGAAATGTACCATATTACTTCAATAAATTCAAAACTACCATAAAAATACTTTAGAGTCTGTAAATTCCCCAATTTTATATTTACTTTCTTATATTCTATATTTATGTATAAAGATAAAATTATTTAAAATTTAAAATTCTAACACTGAATAGATATTATACTTCTTGTTAGCCTGTTGTGTTTTACTTAGCTTTTAACATTGACCCAGAACAGTACAGTTCTTAAGCTCCATTCAGTTCAGGTGTTTCTTTAGTCCTCTAAATGAAATGTTCCTGTTTTGAATATTAAGAAACTTTCATTTATCTGTAATTATTCCAATAACTTTGTCCTCTGTTGTGATTTTCAAACTGTGTTTTGCTGATATGTGAGCTGTTTAGTGTTGCTTCACTGTTTTCAAACCACCTTCCCCATCTCCATGCCCAGAGAAAAGTGGATTTTCCCTCTGTTTCAGCCCACATTTGTACAAGATCAGTTCCAGTTTTAATGGTTTCAGAGAGAACTGGACTTCTGCATAACTCTTTACTAAGGGGCAAAAAAAGGATGTGAGTTTATACTGCTAAAATATGGTTTGCAATACAATTTTCTGGAATATAGCATGTCAACTGCTAATGCAGGGTATTGGAAATATAGAAAATTTACCTAGTTTATTTACACTTGTCATCATTAAGAGTCAAAACCTCTTGACTTACTCTCAACTGCAAAACCACAGTCATTACATAATGAAATTACAGAGCACCCTTTTTCAAAAATTGCTAAGAATTTCAAAACAGTGGCAGCATAAAAATAACATAAAAACATCAGCTGTGTGTGCTGTGCTAAGTCATTTCAGTCGTGTCCAACTCTTTGTGACGCTATGGACTGTAGCCCACCAGGCTCTTCTGCCCATAGGATTCTTCAAGTAAAAGTACTAGAGTGGAATGTCATTTCTTACTCCAGGGTATCTTCCTAAGCCAGGAATTGAATCGGCATCTCTTGTGTCTTCTGCCCTGGCAATCGGGTTCTTTATCACTAGCACCACCTGGGAAGCCATCAAAACATGAGTAAGGCCCTCTAAAAGTTTGCACAAGTTGCAGACCCATGAAGCCCATCTACCTTGACCAGAAGGAGAACGCTTACATATTGGTATTTTAAATTATCATTATTTGAAACTGTTTAAAATCGTCTTTTCCAGCTTGGATGAATTATAGAAGAGTCTTTGGTAAACAAATAAAATCAGTCATTCAAGTAGAGTTCTTTATTGAGACCTGTGCCCCTGCAACTCACGCAGGAAGATATGAACTACATCATGCGTCTTGGAGTGCCAGCACAGCACGATGTTGACAATAAACTGGAAGGAGAAAGAGGTCATTTATCAGCCAGCTTTGGCAAATTGCCTCTTTAAAATTCTCCGTTCCTTAACTGCAATAAATATCCATGTTTTCAACCTTTAGAACTGTAAAAGAGAATTGTAGCCCATTTGGAGGTGATTTCTTTGTTAAAAGTAAGATGACTCATAGATAGCCTAACAGGAATAAAACCCCAGCTACTAAAATGAGCAGGATGATCATTGCTTGTTTTAGAAGGATGGAAGGATCACCCTGTTTAGGAAGCAACTGTGTAAATAGGGACTTTAATTAAACTGAAGTCATTTCTAGTTTAGTAGATATTCAGCTAGGGAAATCATTGCCAAAGGAAGCTTTTGAACATGCTTGAAAACTAAAAAGGGTGTAAAAAAACTTAACTAGGGTTTCTGGGTAGGTGGTATTCAACACTTGTTTTCTCTGTCCCTGTAGCTAATATAGTGTCTGTAATAAATAAGAAATTACACATATATGGTCTTATAAATAGAAAATATGATATATTTAAGTATTGTAGCTTTTCTTAACTGTTATTTTTAAATCAAAGGATATATGTATGGACTAATATCAAAGTATAATTATAACTAAACAGAGTTCAAATCATGAAAGTTTTCGACTCCCACACCAGTTTCTATGAGCAGTAAATTAATATTGTGGAATACTATTCAATTAACTCAGAAATTTTATGCAATTATTATATTCAAGACATTTTGAAGGAAATATAAAATGGCTAAAGCTATGGTTTTTGACATCAAGGAACAAACACTATTTGTAGGTGAGATAGTGAGATTGGGTGAGATATCCTTTGATTTAAAAATAACAGTTAAGAAAGGCTATTATATGTAAGTACATCATATTTTCTATTTATTTTATGACTATAATATGTACATGTATATAATTTATTATTTATTACAGACTCTAAATTAGTTACAAGAACACAGAAAACTAGAGTTTAATATCACCTATGCAGAAACCCAAGTTAAGCTTTTGCACACTCTTCCTATTTAATAAGCACATTCAGAATCTTTCTTTGGCAATGAATATTAGTGAAAATATGAGGTTAATATCAGTGTATATAACTGTTGTAAATGCACTTGAATATTGATACAAGTAATAGCAACCATGTCATGTCATGGCAGAGAACATATGGAACTGCTGAAGAATTCACCATGAAAGGAGAATCCAGGTATGTTTCGCAACGAACCAGGTGTTGGAAAGTAAAGATAATTTAGACATAGAAAAGGAAAATCAAATTCTAAATACAGAGAAAAGAGAACAGCTCTGTAAAGTCACAGATACAAAAATGTTTGACACATACAGAAATTATACACTCAGCTTTAAGGATCAAGGCAGTTTTGCTATAGGCATGTATGAGTTATTACAAGTTGTATCTTGTTATTCCTTTCTTAGTCTCTCACAGTTGTTGTATGATGCATTCTGTATGAAAAGACTTAAAGAAATTTATGGAGAAGGGAAAAAAGGTAATCAGTTCATAAAACGGATCACTCTGTGATGAGCATAGGCATTTTTAATTCAGTTTATATTATTTAAATCTGAATCTCTCTTTAACAGATATCCAAGGGGTAAAGGTCATTTAACATGGTGTAGTTAGCTACAATGACATTTTAAATTATTCATTAATCAAATCATTTAAGATGCTTTAAAATATGTTCTTTGACAGTTATATGGTTTCATAAATGCTTTCACTCTTGTAAAATCTTATTGTTCCATTTATTCATTCTCCAGTGCCATTCTAAAACAATATAATGAGACCTCAGGAAGAATCACTTCAGAGTTGGTTCTGGAAGTTCAAACACATTGCCTCTGGGTAGATAGGGTTTTATTTAATTTATTTGTTTATACTGAGCTATCTTAACATTTTCTATGAGAACTTCTGAATAAAACCTCCAAAATTTGAGATATTGGAAGGAAAGTTATGACCAACCTAGATAGCATATTAAAAAGTAAGGACATTACTTTGCCAGCAAAGGTCCGTCTAATCAAGGCTATGGTTTTTCCAGTGGTCATGTATGGATGTGAGAGTTGGATTGTGAAGATAGCTGAGTGCTGAAGAATTGATGCTTTTTAACTGTGGTGTTGGAGAAGACTCTTGCGAGTCTCTTGGATTCCAAGGAGATCTAACCAGTCCATTCTAAAGCAGATCAGTACTGGGTGTTCATTGGAAGGACTAATGCTAAGGCTGAAACTCCAATATTTTGGCCACCTCATGTGAAGAGTTGACTCATTGGAAAAGACTCTGATGCTGGGAGGGATTGGGGGCAGGAGGAGAAGGGGATGACAGAGGATGAGATGGCTGGATAGCATCACCGACTATATGGACATGAATTTGAGTGAACCCCAGGAGTTGGTGATGGACAGGGAGGCCTGGCGTGCTGTAATTCACGGGGTTGCAAAAGAGTCAGACACGACTGAGCAACTGAACTGAACTGAACTGAATACAACTTTTGGACACTAATCAACTTCTAAATATTCAAGTGTGAAATTTGGACTCACCTTCATGATTCAGCTTGTTTGTACCTTGGAAATTCAAATTAATTTTAATATTTAGTTATGTTAAGTAAATCTTTTCCATAAAGGGAATTATTGGCTTTTTTGTTTGTTTGTTTGTTTGTTTTGTTTTATTTTTACTAGTAAGGCCAGTTATGAATGAAATTCCCTGAAATGGAGGCTTGAGTTATAACACCGTTAATTCAATGAGGGTGGGAAGAAAATAGAAATTTAAGATTTTAGTTTGAGCACCTCTTGAGATTATCTTTAATAAAGATAAGGGAAACTGAAAGAGAAGTGAATTAAAAATACAGAGAATATGGTCACTGTTCCCTGGTGCCTCAGACGGTAAAGAATCCACCTGCATAGCGGGAGACCTGGGTTTGATCCCTGGGTTGGGAAGATCCCCTGGAGGAGGACATAGCAACCCACTCCAGTATTCTTGCCTAGAGAATCCCATGGACAGAGGAGCCTGATGGGCTACAGTCCATGGGGTTGCAATGAGTCAGACAGGACTGGAAGACTAAGCACACACAAAATGAGATCGCAATTGTCGTTCCATGGCTAAATTGTGTCTGACTCTTTGCAACTCCATGGACTGCAGCATGCAAGACTTCTGTGTCCTCCACTATCTCCTGGAGTTTACTCAAACTCATGTCCATTGAGTCAGTGATGCCATCCAACCATCTTATCCTTTGCCACCCACTTCTCCCTGAAGACACAGTAGGACATATTGAATTTAAATTTCTTAGAGACATCAAGCTGGAAATATTAAAAAGGAAACATTTGAAAAGGATTATAAATAGTTTTTATTTGAGTATGTGATATGAATAAACAAGTAAATGAATAACTATACCTTTAGATTTCTGGACAGATTTTATAACTTTCAGTATGAAGAACAGAGTTGAGACTATGAGATTAGATCATCAGGCAGATCATGAAAAGAAATATGAGAGGACTAACGAAATTGAACCTGAAGAATATTAGCAAATTCTGTGTGTGAGAAGAATAAGAGCAATTGATCCTGAGAATGAACAGCCAGAAAAAAAAAAAAAAAAAAAGGAGAATCAAAGTTAAGGATGCTTCAGGAACTAAGAGACATCAAATAATATGAGAATACAAAGTCACTGAGCTTAGTCCTTGTATACTTGATCTCAGGGTTAGAATACTGAAATTAAAGAAAAATCATTCTATTTGGATGCATAAATAAGCAAAATCTTTTTGTGAAATTAAAAAAAAAAACAACAACAGTGTATATGCTATCTCATAGTGGTTAATTGGGGCTTTTACTAAGTTTATTTTCATCTTCTTGTGCTCTATCCATCCACATCCATTTTTTCTTAGCCAAACCTAACCACTATTCCCAGCTGCCGGTGTACAAGTCCTGGTTTAAATTTGAGAGCTGACTTATAGCTAAAAATGAACAGAGACTTGGGAAAATGTTTAACTTTAAGCACACGTAAGGAACTGGAATTTAATTTTAAACTATGAACCACCAATATTTATGTTTCCATAACGTATAACAGCCCAGGGAGACTAAGAGAATTGCATAATTAATGGCTATGGTCCTTAAATACATCTATCCCATGGCTGCTGTCATTGGAATTGCCAGGAAAGTTTTGACTAAACACTGAGTCTGTAAATTCAAACAGACAAATCCAATTAGATGAGGCTATGGAAAATGTTCTGACAGGGAGAAATCTGTACACATTATGGGTTTAAGTTTTCAGTTCACCACTCTGGAGTGACGTAGATCAATTTTGTTGCCAAGCCTAAATTCCCTTATATGTGATACCCAGGATAATACCTTACCCACCAACCTCACACAACTGCTGAAAAGCAAAATGTATGGTATTATTTCAGTATACTGGGAGCATCTCTGGTGTGAAAACAGGCTCCTAAATTTATATCTGTGTACCATGATTATCAAAAAAGTTTAATATGTTTTTTATTTTATTTATTTATGATTTATATCACATTTTTAAATTTTTTTATTTTTTTAAAATTTAAATTGAAGGTCGCTCAGCTGTGTCTGACTCTTTGTGACCCCATGGACTATATAGTCCATGGAATTGTCTAGACCAGAATGCTGGAGTGGGTAGCCTTTCCCTTCTCCAGGGAATCTTTCCAACTCAGGGATCAAACCCAGGACTTCCGCCTTGCAGGTGGATTCTTTACCAGCTGAACCACAAGGGTGTAGGGTAAACTATTTTCTGTATCATAATGTAACAAGCTTACCATTTCTAGGACAAAAAACAAAAAAAAAACAAGTTGAGACATCCCTGGTTAAAAATTTCTTTTGCAAAGCAACATGATGGAATATGAAGATTTAAGCCCTAATTGTCTCACAGAAACATCAAAAAATAACCATAGTCTCACTGTACTAACCTTACAGGAAAACAGTTAAAAGTGAAAGTCGATCAGTCCTGTCCAACTCTTTGTGACCTCATGGACTAGTCCATGAGATTCTCCAGGCCAGAACATTGGAGTGTGTTGCCTTTCCCTTCTTCAGGAGATCTTCCCAACCCAAGGATCAAACCCAGGTCTCCCACACTGCAGGGAGATTCTTTACTAGCTGAGCCACAGAGGTCTATAACAGTTAAGGCTTCTCAGGTGGCTTGGTGGTAAAGAATCTCCCTGCAAATGCAAAAGACACAGGAGACAATAGCAAACTTTGTATCATTCCTACTAACCTTGAAAGTGAAGTTACTCAGTCCTGTCCCACTCTTTGTGACCCCTTGGATGATACAGTCCATGGAATTCTCCTGGCCAGAATACTGGAGTGGGTAGCCTTTCCCTTCTCCAGGGGATCTTCTGAACCCAGGGATTGAACTCAGGTCTCCCGCATTGCAGGCAGATTCTTTACCAGATAAGCCACAAAGGAAGCCCAACTCACCTTGCCCCACAAATATTTACATGCCAATGTTCACAGGAGCATTATTTTCAATAGCCAAAAAAAGTGGAAACAGCCTTAATGCCCATGAATAGATGAATAGATAAACCAGTATGATATAGACATACTATCGAATATTTACTGTTAAAAATCAACACATTTCTGATCTATGTTTCAACATGTGTATACCTTGAAAACATACCAAGTGAATTAAGACAGATACAAATGACAATTATTGTATGATTCCACTTACAAGATACCAAGAACAGCCAAATTCAAAGAGAACAAAAGTACAATGAGGGCCTCCCTGGTGGCTCATTGGTAAAGAATCAGCTTACCAATACAGGGGACTTGGGTTCAATCCCTGGCCCAGGAAGATTCCACATGCAGAGGCAACTAAACCCTGGCACCACAACTACAGTGTACGTGCCTTTAGTCTGTGAGCCATAAGAGGAGCCATCGCAATGAGAAGCTTATGCACCGCAATTAGAGTGTAGCCCCACTCCATTTGCCACAACTAGAGAAAGCAGGCATGCAGTAATGAAAACCAAGCACAACCAAAATAGGACAAAAAAAAAGTACAGTGGGGTTACCAGGGCCTGCCAGAAGAGGGAATGAGGAGTTACTGTTCAATGGGAACAGACCTTCAGTTTGGAATGAAAATTTTCTCAAGGTAGATAGTGGGGAGGTAAATGCACAATGCAAGTGCACTTAATGAGACTTAATTGTATACTCAAATTGTATAAATGTCTAGAATTATATATATGTTATCACACAAAAACCTCTCTAGTTTACTTTTTCTTTTAAACTGTTAGTGCTCCCTCATTGAACAGTAGAAGTTAATCATGTAGACCTATTAATAATCAGAGGGAAAAAAGTCACCAGTCATTTTTAATTCACTGAGTGGGTGTTAATATTTGGCTCAGCAGTAAAGAATCTGCCTGCCAATGCAGGAGATGCAGGGTCGATCCCTGAGTTGGGAAGATTGCCCAGAGAAGGAAATGGCAACCCACTTCAGTGTTCTTGCTTGGGAAATTCCATAGAAAGAGAAGCCTGGTGGGCTACAGATCACAGGGTTGCAAAGAGTCAGACACAGACTTAGCAACTAAACAAGAGCTAAAAGGAATTTTAACATTTCCCATTACATTCTGTTAGAGAAAATAAAACTGCAAAAGTATATAAATGTTTTATTTTGTTTTCAATAAAAATGGCTCATGAGTATCATAGCAAATATTAATTAGCTGTTATCTTTTGGCTTTATAAATTAATATTTATGAAATATCCAAACACAAAACATTTTATTCTAAATATTTTTAAGTTCAAATTAGAAATATTATCATATTTGAAATTTGGCATATTTTAAGTTTTTCAGTGTATTTCCAAATACTGGATACATTTTCTTAACAGTGGAAATTCATTCTTACTATAACTGCAAGTAATAAATGTTTCAAGCCAAAACAACTTATGATAATTGAAAGCTGTTCAAATATTTTAGTATAATTTTTAATGCTACAACCATGACCGAATAGGAAACATGGACCTCAGATGATTAAGCAAAATGAAAATTATATATATAATTAAGTCATAACTCAGGAAGTTATTAGTGTTTTTAAATATTTTATTATCCAAGTTGCTCAGAATTTATTTAAACAGATTTCAATGATTAGAACATTCATTTCAACAAACTTGCTTTTGAAAACTATATAGACTGGAAAGTGGGCTTCCTTCGTTGCACAGCTGGTAAAGACTCTGCCCGCAATGCGGGAGACCTGGGTTCAATCCCTGAGTTGGGAAGATTCCCTGGAGAAGAGAAAGACTACCCACTCTAGTATTCTGGCCCAGAGAATTCCATGGACTGTATATTCCATGGGGTCACAAAGAGTCAAACACGACTGAATGACTTTCACTAGACTGGAAATTAGCATTTAAAATATCATGAATATATTGCCATAAAAGTGAGTAGACATAATTGACTGAAAATACATTTAAAGTTTTTAAACAATAAATCAAAATATAACAGAAAATGGCTTAAAAATCTTATGGCAAATCAAAGAACACTAATTTCCTCTGTCATTTAAAAGTTACCATAAAATTTGTTGTTATTTAGTCATTAAGTTGACTCTTTCATGACCCCATAGCCTGTAGCCCACCAGGCTCCTCTGTCCCTGGGATTTCCCAGGCAAGAATCCTGGAGTGTGTTGCCATTTCCTCCTTCAGGGGATCTTCCTGACCCAGAGATTGAACGGGAGTTTCTTGCCTTGACAGGTGGATTCTTTACCACTGAATCACCAAGGAAACCCTTACCATTAAATAAAAGCCTACAAATAATGAGTATTCTATATTGACTGCTTCATCATTTTGATCAACTTGTTTTCAGCCAAATTGTTTTCTACAAATTTAGTTTCTACTGATTCTCTTGGAGTTAGTAGTTGTGCAGAAGAGTCTAGACATGTTATCAGCTAGTGGTGGTGATGGTTGAAGATGAGCTATTTCATAAGTCAGAGTTTTTCTTTTTGAGAGGTAATTTCTAAGATTAAATTTTGTGAGATGCTTGGAGTGATTTTAAGGACTTAAAGATTTGAACCCACCTTCATGAAGTCAGGACAGAACTCAAGGAATGAAAAAACATAGGATTTTTTTTCAAATGGGGTTTGAAACCTTAAACTTATGAGTAGCAGTACATTTGGTGTACTGTGAATACGTCCATGAATCTTCTAACCTAAAGCCATGGCCCAAAGGACACAAATTCTGTCACTTCATGCTTTCCTCCCTCTTCAGATGATCTGAGGCATAAATCTTCATCTATTCTGTACCACATCAAATGAACACTGTGGTTTTTCTGTTGTTGAATTCCAGGTTTTATTTCAAGCTCAGTCTAGTTCTTGTTCCTCCCCTTCCCCCAGCCCTTCCCTCTCTCTGTCTCTCTCCATCTCTTTTACCCCTCCCAACCTCTCTCTCTCTCACACACACACATGTACATGTACATTTCTTTACCTGACCCTCCACCATGTTTTCTGTCCAACCCGAGGACAGCTGAAGAGAGGTACCCAAACTACTGATATCTCTATTTCACTCTAGAAGTAAAGGATTTTGTTTTCAAGAACAATAGCTAAGTAGACCTTGGCTAAGACACAAACAGGAAGTTAAAGTCCAGAATTTTCAGAAGTTATGCCAGGCTCCTCTGTCTACCGGATTCTCCAGGCAAGAATATTTGAGCGATTTGCCATGCTGTGCTCTCCTCCAGGGGCTCTTCCCAGCACAGGGACTGAACCCATGTCGCTTACATCTCCTGCACTAGCAGGTGGGTTCGTACCACAAGCACCACCTGGGAAGCCAAGGATTAAGCATAGGCTGGCATAAACTACAAACTTCATTTTCTGAGGTGGTAAGTATTCTGTTGATTCTGTACCATTCCATTAGAGTGATGTTTACTGTATTTATTTCTTTTGTTTCTCTCTTCTCTGTTCCAAAATGGAATTATCAGGTCAATAAAACTTCAGATACTGTCAGGAAGCAGTTAACAGGAGGCTTCCTGTGTGCTGTTTTGGATCTGTCAGGAATCTTCTGTTCCTTATTAATTCCTGAATATTCAGGAATTAAGAGGAGAGGCAAGCCTCTCCCAGGGCTGAGGGATACAGGCATTTCCTTCCTTAGTTTTTCAATACGATGTTAAGTACCCTCTTCCTTCTTGTGAACCATATGGTAAAAGTGATTGTTTACAACTCTCTCTCTTTAATATGGATTACCTATGTTTTGTAAGTCTGCAATTTTAATCTTTATCTTTGCTGAAAATAACTACAGTATATATGCCCATACCATGTTGATTAAAACACCTTTGCTCCATCAGAGCTTTGGTCCCCATGTCTTTCTTGCTTTCTCTCTCTCTCTCTCCCTCTCTCTCTTTTTCAGGCTGATCCCCTGGAGTGCAGAAGCTCTCTGAATTCACTTTCCTGCCCAGGCTTCCAAGACCCTGGCAAGAAGGCGCTGTGAGCCCTCACCCCATCGAGAAGGCACCTGAGGCCTTCGTAAACAAAGTAAGCCCCATGCCAGGAGCTTTATTGGCTTTCTCCATAAACCAACGTATATCAGCTTCTTTCTCTCTCTTTTACTTTCTTATCGGTTGATTCTGGACCACCAGGTTCTGGTCCATTAAAGGACCTCAACAAAATACAACCAGGAACCCTTAGGAAAAATTTTCTAAGGCATCAGTTCAGTAGGTTCAGTCACTCAGTCATGTCCGACTCTTTGCGACCCCATGGACTGCAGCAGGCCAGCCCTCATGTCCACCACAAACTCCCGAAGTTTACCCAGACTCATTCCCATTGAGTCTGTGATGCCATCCAAACATCTTATCCTCTGTCATTCCCTTCTCCTGCTGCCTTCAACCTTTCCCAGCATCAGGGTCTTTTCCAATGAATTAGTTCTTCACATCAAGTGGCCAAAGTATTGGAGTTTCAGCTTCAACATCAGTCCTTCCAATGAATATTCAGGACTGATCTCCTTCAGAATGGACTGGTTGGATCTCCTTGCAGTCCAAGGGACTCGCAAGAGTCTTCTCCAGCACCACAGTTCACAAGCATCAATTCTTTGGCGCTCAGCTTTCTTCACAGTCTAGCTCTCACATCCATACTTGACCACTGGAAAAACCATAGCTTTGACTAGATGGACCTTTGTTGGCAAAATAATGTTTCTCCTTTTCAATATGCTATCTAGGTTGGGCATAACTTTTCTTCCAAGGAATAAGCGTCTTTTAAATTCATGGCTGCAGTCACCATCTGCAGTGATTTTGGAGCCCAAAAAAGTAAAGTCAGCCACTGTTTCCACTGTTTTCCCATCTATTTTCCATGAAGTGATCTTAGTTTTCTGAATGTTGAGCTGTAAGCCAACTTCTTTACTTTCCTCTTTTACATCTCTGTATAAGTTTAAGACATACAGCATGATGGTTTGATTTACAAATATTGTGAAATGATTACCACAATAGTTGCAGCTAGAATCCATCTTCTCAAATAGATGCAGTAAGCAAAAAGAAGAAAAATTCCTCCTTGTAATGAAAACTCTTAGTATTTACTCTCTTAACAACTTTCCTATATATTATAGAATAGTGTTTGCTATGGTCATCATGTTGTGTATTACTATTCCTTAGTACTTATTAATCTTATAGATAGAAATTTGTAACTTTTGACCACTTCCTCCCACTCCCTTTTCCCCAACCTTCTAACCTTGGTAACCACAAGTCTGATACCTTTACAAATGCCACTGTATGTGGGCTGTTGATTGACATATGTAGTTTTCTGTGCGTTCTGATGAGGCCCCCTGGTTGGACAGGCTGAAGACTTTGTTCAGTGATGAGCTGGACTATCAATGATTCCCCACATAGGTATAGAAGGATAAGCAGCTCCAAAGCTGGGAAAACTCTATTCTCATTGTCTTAACTCAAGCTGACCCACACCTCAAGGTCCTGGAGTGAAACTAATTTTCAGAGCAGAGTCAGCATCCCTGACTTTGTTCCAAAAAGTGTTAGCTCTGTCTACCCATCTCTCCCAGGTGGTGCTGCCAAAGCAAGATCACAGGTGACCGGTTGGATACCTGGGTCAAGAAGATCCCCTGCAGAAGGAAATGGCAACCCACTCTAGTATTATTGCTTGGGAAATCCCATGGACAGAGGAGCCTGGTGGGCTATGGCCCATGAGGTCGCAAAGAGTCAGACACCACTGAGCAATGGAGCATGCATGCACCCACCTCTCAGTGTGAGTGCTGATGGCTGCATAGGATTGTCCCCACTCTTCTGGTCAGACAGACACTCTCCATAGCAGGTGGGGGCACATATCAGCCTTCTTGACTAGGTGGGAGGGAGAAAGGCTTCTCTGGAATAGTCTCATTTTCCCAAATAGGCTTTTCTGTTGGAAGAGGCCAGGTGCTACCCTCAGTTCTTAATTAACCCTCCTTTCTGTGTGTGTAGCTCAGGAACATTCCATGCCAGCCCTGACTTTGTTCCAGGATCCATTCAGCTCTGCATGCCCACCACTTGGTACCACTGGGTAGTGCAGGTGGTTATCAGACGGGGTTAGAAGACATTCTCCACAACAAATGAAGCTATGCTGCAGCTACTGGCCTGGCTTGAGTGCCAGCAAAACTCATCAGAGCATCAGAATCAGGCAGATCTGAACCTCATGAAGTTCCCTGGTCAGAATGTGCTCTTGAATTTGTTCTGCAAATGAACAAAGCCACTGGCCGGGACATGGGCATTGCAGGTATGAACTTTGTCTGTCAAATACCTGTGCTGATTTTTGCAAGCCCTTTCTTCTTTCTCCATCATAGTCAGATTCCTAGTGGTTGAGTCCCAATATTTCCCAGTAATTCCAGTGGTGTGAGATCAGAGTATGGACTCCAGCCAAGTGATCCACAGTGTTGCAAAAGTTGATTGTTCCCCTGGGATCTCTTTTCCTACTGGAGAAGCAGGAGGCTTGGGGAGACCTCTCCATATGGTGCAATGCTGGCCTAGGGGAAGACAATGAGGTCAACATGTAACCAGCCCTCTTACCTTCTAGTGCAGTCTGTCTGGGTCCCTGAGTTGTAAGAGGGTACTTCAGCCTCACCCTCACATCCTAGGATTCTCTCAGTGATGTGTTTTTGAAGAATTGTTAGTTGTTCTTCTTCTGAAGGGTAGAAAAATCAGGAAGGAACAAGTACGTCACCATCGTGGTGATGTCACTAATCCATAAACATTTGACAATCTAACCATATCAACCAAAATATTGAAGAATAGAAAAACCTAGGTATTTATATACACACAGTTTGTTTTTTAAAAAAAGAAAATTTTCAATTGTCCTATATGAGTAGGTGGTTTGAAATATATTGCTTATTCATTTATCTAGTCAGTAAAGTGAACATCATTATTAAACCAGTAAATGAATAACAGTAAGAGGAGATATAACTTTCATGTCTGTTTATTTACTGAAAAACAGCTACCACTTATAGCACCTGAACATTACTAAGATTATATGCTATCCCATTTAATTCCATTTCAAAATTATTCTATAGAATTTGTAAGTTCCTAATGACATTAATTAATTAATTTATTTATTTTGGCTCCAAAGTCACTGTAGATGGTGACGGCAGCCAAGAAATTAAAATTACTCTTGCTCCTTGGAAGAAAAGCTATGACAACTTAGATAGCATATTAAAAAGCAGAGACATTACTTTGCCAACATGGGTCCATACAGTCAAAGCTATGGTTTTTCCAGTAGTCATGTATGGATGTGAGACTTGGACCATAAAGAAAACTGACAGTGAAGAATTGATGCTTTTAAACTGTGGTGTTGGAGACCCTTGAGAGCCCTTTGGACAGCAAGGAGCTCAAACAAGTCAATCCTAAATGAAATCAGTCCTGAATATTCATTGGAAGGATTGACACTGAAGCTCCAATACTTTGGCCAACAGATGCAAAGAACTGACTCATTTGAAAAGACCCTGACGCTGGGAAAGATTGAAGCCAGGAGGAGAAGGGGATGACAGAGGATGAGACGGTTGGATGGCATCACTGATTGATTAATATGAGTTTGAGCAGGCTCCAGGATTTGGTGATAGACAGGGGAGGCTGGTGTGATGCAGTTCATGGGGTCACAAAGAGTCAGACATGACTGAGAGACTGAACTGAACTGAATGACATTAATAATAATAGATATGATAATGTATCTTATAAGAAGATGGTAATTAAATGTACAGGATATTTTAAATATAATTTTAGATACCATGAAATCTGGGTCCAGTAACTGGCTTTGAACCATTCTTTTGGCATGATGTTAATTAAGCCTGTAACAAGCTTACCTGTAATTTAATTTAAATTATCACATGTATTTGAATTGTGCTAGAATAAGAGTCTTTATTTGGGTTGCCTATGGTTGCCACAAAATTCTATGTTTTCTGCCAGTTCTGGTTACCTTTCTGGAGATAGTGACACTTTCATGTCTTCCATGAACTAGAGACTACTTGAAAACATGTTTTGAAAAGCCACTCAGGGACTATGGCCATACAATTGAGTCTGGAGTGGAATTTCAGTGGCCTTTTGCACTACACTTCCTATTCAGTCACTTTACACTCTCCTCAGGCTCTATGGATCTATTTTGTTATGTGCATAGAAAAGGTAGTAAGTAATCTTTTCCACATATTTTTTTAAAATAATAATATCATAAGTATGGATTAGGATGGACTGTAAATTCTTAGAACACTTACCTACAGATGGAGAGGGATGGGGTTCTTCTTAACTATTCCTTCAATAGCTTGACATTTTCTATAAATTGGGTTTTATTGTCTTGCTTTTGCTAGAACAACAAAATTTCAACCTTAACATCCAATTCTATGATTCTTCTGATTTTTTATACTCTTGTGATTCAGTAGGTTTGACAATAAAGGACTTTCACTTTTATTTCTGAAATTCAGAATGCTCTAAGCACTAAAATAGTTTTAGAGCTCATTTAGAAGCCAAATTTGACCCAAAGTGAAGTGAATTTTGTAGTCTTATTGTACTGTATTTAACATAAACATTTGTTTGTTTTGTTTAAAAATAATGTATTATCCTGGAACTTGCTAGAACTACAAAATGTATTCTTTATGCATTCTAATAACACCGTAAAGTCTGAAAAAAATCTTTATTTTACAATCTGGTACTAAAATTTTTATATTAGTTTGTGGAACTCTTGGTTACTTCCCCCTTCATGGATCACAGCCTTGTCATGGCAAAGAGCCTTGTGCAACTCAGTGAGGCTATGAACCATACCATGTAGGGCCACCCAAGATGGACAGGTCATAGTGGAGAATTCTGAAAAAATATGGTCCACTGACAGAAAGCAAAGAGAAACTAAAGAGCCTCTTGATGAGGGTGAAAAGGAGAGTAAAAAAGCTGACTTAAAATTCAACATTCAAAAACTAAGACCTTGGCATCCCATGCCATCACTTAACGGCATACAGAAGGAAGAAAACTAGAACCAGTTATAGACTTTATTTCCTTGGGCTCCAAAATCACTACAGACAGTGATTGCAGTCATAAAATTAAAAGATGCTTGTTCTTTGGAAGGAAAGCTATGACAAAATTATAAAGTGTATGAAAACACAGAAACATCACTACTGAAAAAGGTCCATATAGTCAAAGCTATGGTTTTTCTAGTGGTCATGTACAGATGTCAAAGTTGAACCATAAAGAAGGCTGAGCACTGAAGAACTGATGCTTTTGAACCATGGTGTTGGAGAAGACTCTTGAGAGTCCCTCAGACTGCAAGAAGATCAAACCCGTCCATCCTAACGGAAATCAATCCTGAATATTCATTGGAAGTACTGTTGCTGAAGCTGAAGCTCCAATACTTTGGCCACCTTATGTGAAGAGCAGATTCATTGGAAAAGATCCTGAACTTGGGAAAGACTGAAGGCAGCAGGAGCAGGCAACAACAGAGGATGAGATGAATGGATAACACCACCAACTCAATGGACATGAATCTGGGCAGACTCTGGAAGATAGAGAAAGACTGGGAAGCCTGGCATGCTGTCATCTATGGGGTCACAAAGCATCAAACACGACTTAGCAACTGAACAACATTGGTTGTTGGTTTTTACCTCTGTGATTGTTTAAGCTAAAATTTATCTCTTTCATCTGTTATTATTTTACTTATTTTTCTGGTTAAACTTTCTCTGTGTGTCTCAGTGGAATCCTTTCCTGAATCAACTCTCTGATGTCTGCACCCCTGCCCGTGAATGCGTTAGCTATTGCTGTATAACTAACATGGAATTCTGGGTAGGGTGGAGGGGGGCAGTGGCAGCAGGGTAAAGCAGAAGTCTTTTATTATCGTTTGTATATCTGTAAATTGATCGGGTGCTCAGCAGATTTAACATGGTCTCTGCTTCTCACTGTAGCTCTGTAAGTAAGATGAGGAGGCCCATATTCTGCCTGTAGTGTATGAGACAACTCAGTTCCCTGGTCCTTCATCTTCCTTGAGGAACTTGCAGGAAGATCTCCTATGGTCGTCTCAGGTTGATGCAGAAGTGCAAAAAGCAAAGACTTACAGATAACCTAGAGGTATGGAGGAAGCAGGTATAAGAGGGAGATTAAAGTAGAAATGACAGCAGCACATGATTGAGTCTGATTGATTTTTAAATATTAAATTTCTGCTTTTGTGTTCCATCCCATATACCCTTATATCTTTTGGAGTGTACAGGAGTTCAGAATGGCTTGGATGGCCACTGGTTCTGGGAAAATGAGCACTGAAAATTATCACATAAATTAAAAGACTGAATAGCATATGCACTAAGTTTCTTCAGTTCAGTTCAGTCGCTCAGTCGTGTCCGACTTTTTGCGACCCCACAAATCGCAGCACGCCAGGCCTTCCTGTCCATCACCAACTCCTGGAGCTCACTCAGACTCACGTCCATCGAGTCAGTGATGTCATCCAGCCATCTCACCCTCTCTTGTCCCCTTTTCCTCCTGCCCCCAATCCCTCCCAGCACCAGAGCCTTTTCCAATGAGTCAACTCTTCGCATGAGGTGGCCAAAGTACTGGAGTTTCAGCTTTAGCATCATTCCTTCCAAAGAAATACCAGGGATAATCTCCTTCAGAATGGACTGGTTGGATCTCCTTGCAGTCCAAGGGACTCTCAAGAGTCTTCTCCAACACCACAGTTCAAAAGCATCAATTCTTCGGCCCTCAGCCTTCTTCTCAGTCCAACTCTCACATCCATGCATGACCACTGGAAAAACCATAGCCTTGACTAGACCAACCTTAGTCGGCAAAGTAATGTCTCTGCTTTTGAATATGCTATCTAGGTTGGTCATAACTTTTCTTCCAAGGTGTAAGCGTCTTTTAATTTCATGGCTGCAGTCACCATCTGCAGTGATTTTGGAGCCCAAAAAAATAAAGTCTGACACTGTTTCTACTGTTTCCCCATCTATTTCCCATGAAGTGATGGGACCGGATGCTATGATCTTCATTTTCTGAATGTTGAGCTTTAAGCCAACTTTTTCACTCTCCTCTTTCACTTTCATCAAGAGGCTTTTTAGTTCCTCTTCACTTTCTGCCATCAGGGTGGTGTCATCTGCATATCTGAGGTTATTGATATTTCTCCAGGCAATCTAGATTCCAGCTTGTGTTTCTTCTAGTCCAGCAATTTTCATGATGTACTCTGCATAGAAGTTAAATAAGCAGGGTGCCAATATACAGTGATAATAAGGATGACAATAAGTTGCTTCAGTTCTGTCCAACTCTATGCGATGCTATGGACTGTGGCTTGTCAGGCTTCTCTGTCTATGGGATTCTCCAGGCAACAATACTGAAGTGGGTTGCCATTCCCTACTCCAGGGGATCTTCCTGACCCAGGGATCAAAGCCACATCTTTTATGTCTGCTGAATTGGCAGGGGAATTATTTACTACTAGCACTACCTGGGAAGACCCCAAATCAATAAGTTACCCTATTATAATCAATCCCCACTATTAGAAATAAAGACATAATCAGATTTTCTCTATCTAAATACACACTTTCTAATATGACCATTGTAAATACTTCTCCCAAGTTTACACAATGGAAATTTATTTTTCATTAAAATTCTTCCAAGTAAGAAACAAGTATTGATTGCATTCTGAGGGTCAGTTTCATATATCATAGGCATATTGCATATAAGAACACAGTCATTGAGCATATATAATACATTTTTTAATTTTAAATATCCCATTGTTTCCCTCTATTTTAAATGCATTTCAATACTTTATTTGCTTAAAGCCTACTCAAAGATTTGCAATTTTTCAGTCGTATGAAATTCAATTTTTGCATTTGGAAGTGCAAAGTAATAAACACTTTCAATTAAAATTATTCAGAAACTGTATGTAATAATTATTTAGTATGGAAAAATCTGCAATTGGTTTCAAGTGATTTAAGAATTACTTTTTCACGTTTTGAAAAATGAAGTCTCATTTCAATTCACAGGATTTCAAAATCTGTATTTCTTTAAATGAAATTCCCAAAATTATCAACTGGGGCATTTGTTAAAGGTGGAGATACCCACTCTCTTCTCTAGCCTTCTGGAGAGGGAATTATAATTCCCTGGTGTTCCCTGGAAACTGGGGTTCTTCAGTGTTTTGAGTAATTTAGTGGTTCTTAATTGAATTAATGCTAGAGGGCTCTGGAAGCTACATAATTCAAACTGTTTTTGCTTAAAGCTACACATTTGCTGGGTGAAATAAATGTACCTTTGTTGTTTCAAATAAAACAAATGCTAATTAAATCAAAGAAAGACTTCATAATGATTTTATCTTTATGAAAATTACCTTTCTCCAAATGTATTTATAATTGCAATAATAGTAAAATGAGAGTTAAAGTTAAATAATCAATTCTGCCATCATAATACATAATACAGCTGTGTCTACAAAAGCTGTCAATCATTCAGAGGAGTTTTGCTTATTTGACAGCAATTCATCCAAATTTGGGCTAAACCATAAAGATGTTAAGAAGAACTATGTGAATAAAGAAACCTCTTTTTATCTTAATATTTTTTACTTTTTATAGATAAAACATCTCTATAGCAAAATATGAGAATGAAAACTCACTGAAGTTCAGTAATTAAGTTGAAACCTCTGATAAATTTTTTTTTATGTAAAACTATAATGTTAACTCAGAAAAGGCATCAAGTGTTCAGCTCTCTGATTTGGAAGAGTAGATAAGATTAAAAATGTTAGTGAAGTAATTGAGCTGATACTTTTCCATTTAGGGCACATGGGTTAGTGATTTCCACAAATGGCAAAATGATTAAGAACAATTGTATAAAGAAAATGTCAAGAAAATGGGGTTAACCTACAGCATAGCCCTTAGGGACGGCTATAAATAATGGTTCCTGCTGCTCAGTTAATTACAGTGAAACATGACCATCAATTTTTGTTTTTACCATCTTTTCAGGAGAAAATCAAAAGCAATCCTTTTCCTCTTAATTCCCCTCCTTATTTTCTTTTCCACTTGAAACAGCAAAAAAAAAAAAAAAAGTATCAGAAAATCTTTAATAATTGTCACATATGACATTAAAGTTTTATTATGATTTTTTGGGGGGTTGCCAATGTTATTGCAGTGTGGATATTATGCATTCTAATCCCTTTTTACTAGAAACACAGAATAAAATACTTCTAAGTTAAAGAAGAAGAATATCCATATTAATCTTTGTCAAACAGCTTATATAAAATTAAAGGGGCTATTTTCTGGTATGAATTGTAGTTGAATGAATATTCTCTTTTTTCTGTCTTCAGGAACTTCCTTTTTTCCTTAACTGAAGTCCACCTCCTGAGCCCAAGCCTACTGAAATTCTGCAACAAAAACTGACTACCAGTGAAATGCACAAACAGAGGCAATGGAGCTCAGGGAATGTGTTTAAGGTTACAAGACATCTCTGATCTTTCAGTGAGGACTCAGTGACCTGGAAATTTGGTTTCACTTATGTTTTGCTTGAGCGCTTTGCAGGTGGAGCAGTGGTGAAGAATCTGCCTGCCAATCCAGGAGACACAGATTCGATCCTGGGTCAGGAAAATCCCCTGGAGGAGGAAATGGCAACCCACTCCAGTATTCTTGCCTGGGAAATCCCATGGAAAGAGGACCCTGGTGGGGCTATACTGTTCATGGGGCTGCATAGAGTTGGATATCACCGAGGAACTGGGCACACACTCATTTTTTGCTTGCTCTATAGAAACTTAATATTAGAGATACTAAGTAAAGAGAAATTGAGATGTGACTAAAGAAGTTTATTAACTTTTGAGATATCTCTTTTTTTCCTGTAATTTATTTTTTGAAAAGATATATTAGTATTAACTGTGCTGTTTTCATATGGCTTCTAAGGTAAAAAACTGAACAACTCACTGAAATTAAGCAGTTTAGAGACTTCAGTACTAGAATATCTTGTATTACAATGGTTATGTGTTAGGACGTGACAGAAGTAACTAATCTGAGATAAAGGTCACGTAAAACACACATCTTCTCAGATGTACAGTGATAAGAGGTGGAGATGCATTGTCAAACATGTGATGCCTTCTGTTCTTATTGGAGAAACTGGGATGTGCTGGAGTTGTAAATAACAGCTTGGCACAAAATCTTAAAGAGTCCAACTCATTTCTTTCGAAAATCAGCACAGACTGGAAAGGTGACTTTAACAACTTTAAAATATCTTTTGTGTTAAACTTCATTACATTAAATTTTTTTAGTTCCTACTTTACACAATGATTAACAGAAATAGTCTCAGCAAAATTAATTGGAAGACTTCCTTCCTTTAAAAGTAGTAAACATCAGCTGCAAGTCTAACAATTGGGCAATAACAGCTTTCAAAGGGAAAATGATAAACAACTGAGACTTGGGGGCCGGCTGCAAAGACAAAGTGAATTTACTGGCAGCAGGTTGAGTCCAAGACTGGCTGTGAATATGATTAGCAGAATGTGTCCTATGAGCATACTCAGCACTCATGGCAGATGCATTACACTCTAGGACTCATCCCCTTCCCTTTTGTATCTAACAAACAAGTGACTGAAAGAATTTTATAGTATGGAAAACTCTTAAAGGAAGGAAGGAAGGAAGAAGAAAAGGGAACATGAGTGATTGACCACTACAGTCCCAATTATTTCTCCAGAAAAAAATAAATAAATGGGTTTACTTGGGATCAGCAAAGAAATGGAACTCAGGGTCTACATGCATGGCAAGCCACATGTCATTCTCCAGTGAGGTAAAGAGAAGAATGCTTGTAGAGAAGGCAAAAGGAAGTTGAGAGGGCATAGTAAACAAAGACTGCACTGAAGAGTTGAGAGTTTGAAGCATAGTAGATTTTCAGTGGCTGAACTGGAACAATATCATCAGCTGAACTCCTGGCAGGAATGAAGGATCTTCTTCCTTTGGGGCTCTGCTACTGTATTAGGGAGCACTTCTGAGGTGGGGCTAACAGTAAAGAACCCACCTGTCAATACAGGAAATGTAAGACTTGGATTCAATCCCTGGATCGGGATGATCTCCTGGAGGAGAGCATGGCAACCCACTCCAGCATTCTTGCCCAGAGAATCCCTAGGACAGCGCAGCCCGGAAGGCTGCAGTCCATAGGGTCACACAGAGTCTGACATGACTGACGTGACTTACTACACAGTCATTGTCTTAGGGTGTGAGAACTCCCCCTCCTGGCCTCTTGGCTCTACTTTAGTTGACATTTCTGTTTACTAATTTTTACAAAAGAAAGGGAGAATGCAAGAAGGAAAGGAAGGAAAGACAGATGACATGTATGTATGCTAGTTTCTTAGTCATGTCCGACTCTTTGCAACCCCATAGACTGTAGCCCACCAGGCCCCTCCATCCACGGGATTCTGCAGGCAAGATCACTGGAGTGGGGTGCCATTTCCATCTCCAAAAGGAACTATAGAAAGAAAGAAAGTGAAGTCGCTCAGTCGAGTCTGACTCTTTGCGACCCCATGGACTGTAGCCTACCAGGCTCCTCCATCCATGGAATTTTCCAGGCAAGAGTACTGGAGTGGATTGCCATTTCCTTCTCCAACAGATGTCATAATTAAGCATAAATGTCCTGTGGCATAGACTTGAGTTGGGACTCGAGTTGGAAACTCTTTGCCCCAAGGATAAGCCACTTAATTATTCTGTAAAGTTTCTCATTTTAAATGAGACTGACTGAATATCTCTACATTTTAAAAAATTGAACATTCTTTACCATCCTTCAGTTCTACTCCCAATGCTTTCCCTGTCTTGCTATTTAGGCTCAGAGATGAGACTAACCCTCTTTAGATGTTGCTTTCTTCTTCTGTAATCAAGGGTTGAGTAACCAGTTATCAAGACTTTCAGATCATCAGAATCACTTGCAGTACTGATTAGAAATACTGAGTCCTTGACCCAAGGCTACTTTGAAACAGTATTTGGGAAGTCAGGAACAGCTTGTGATTCAACTTTTTCTTTGGATACAAACTCCAGTCTCCACCTGGCAACATTAGAATCCCGGCAGAAGAGATGCTCATTTTAACCATGTATTTGTGATATTTATCTCAAATCTATTCAACCTGGATCTCCTAAAGTGATACCAATGGTTCATCTTTAACAAATACTGCAAGTAATTTCAAGGGGGATTAAGGAATAGAAAACACTTGGTTTGATGTCTTCTTAGTTATAATCATGGCAAAAAGATAATTTCCAGAGTACTCAATGTTTTGATATTTTGGAATGGCATTTGTTTTTAGCAAATAAGGGTGATGCTCTCAGAGATTTTAAGTGGTTGAGTTGGGCTAACACCAGATGCTCATAAAACTGATCTTTTCCTCCTTCTCTGCTGTTTGTAGATGAGACAGTTAAGGTGGGGAGAAAGAAAAAAAGAATGCTTAAAATTATTGAGGCCATTAGGTGGTCATTATTGTAGTTTCAAATATCAATATTTCTGGTTATTCTTCTGGAACATAGTAGGATTGTCTTTTTCTGGATGAAATTAAGTAGGGCCACATGATTTGCTTTAGACACAGTAATCAGAAATGGCATGAGCGTATGTGTGTGTGTGTGTTTTCTGTCCTGAGATTTGAAGAGTCAGTATTCTTTTCTGTTCTTTTTTTTTTTTTCCTTTGGCCATTTAACTAGACTTTTAGGATCTTAGTTGCTTTACTAGCGATAGAAGCTGGGCCCCATAAGTGTAAGTGCAAGGTCCTAACCACTGGACTGCCTGGGAGTCCCCAAGTGTTTTTTTCAATTCTAATTGGTAACAAGATGACAAGCCAGGGCTAGTACTTTCTGTTGTCCTTACCACATGTAGTAACTGAGGGCTTCTCTAGAGGAAAAATGCTTCATGCAAGCTCAAAATTTTTGAACCTCACCAGATATGCTTGCTTTGTCCAGAGTAAGCATGAAATAGAATATGGGTTTTCTTCTCTCAGTTATTTATTCATTAATTCCATAATATTTATTAAGTGTTGCATCTTTCAGCTTCTTGAACTTGTTGCTGAACTAAGACTCCTTGCCTCAGGGAGCTTATATTCTAGCAGAAGGAGACACCCAATAAATAGTAAGTCTAATAGCAATACATGAACCATGAACTCCCTGATGTTCAAGCTGGTTTTAGAAAAGGCAGAGGAACCAGAGATCAATTGGCCAACATCTGCTGAATCATGGAAAAAGCAAGAGAGTTCCAGAAAAACATCTATTTCTGCTTTATTGACTGTGCCAAAGCCTTTGACTGTGTGGATCACAAGAAACTGTGGAAAATTCTGAGAGAGATGGGAATACCAGACCACCTGACCTGCCTCTTGAGAAATCTGTATGCAGGTCACGAAGCAACAGTTAGAACTGGACATGGAACAACAGACTGATTCCAAATAGGAAAAGGAGTACATCAAGGTTGTATATTGTCACCCTGCTTATTTAACTTATATGCAGAATACATCATGAGAAACGCTGGACTGGAAGAAACACAAGCTGGAATCAAGATTTCCGGGAGAAATATCAATAACCTCAGATATGCAGATGATACCATCCTTATGGCAGAAAGTGAAGAGGAGCTAAAAAACCTCTTGATGAAAGAGAAAGAAGAGAGCGAAAAAGTTGGCTTAAAGCTCAACATTCAGAAAACTAAGATCATGGCATCCGGTCCCATCACTTCATGGGAAATAGAGGGGGAAACAGTGGAAACAGTGTCAGACTTTATCTTTTTGGGCTCCAAAATCACTGCAGATGGTCACTGCAGCCATGAAATTAAAAGATGCTTACTCCTTGGAAGAAAAGTTATGACCAACCTAGACAGTATATTCAAAAGCAGAGACATTACTTTGCAGATTAAGGTCCATTTAGTCAAGGCTATGGTTTTTCCAGTGGTCATGTATGGATGTGAGAGTTGGACTGTGAAGAAGGCTGAGGGCTGAAGAATTGATGCTTTTGAACTGTGGTGTCGGAGAAGACTCTTGAGAGTCCCTTGGACTGCAAGGAGCTCCAACCAGTCCATTCTGAAGGAGATCAGCCCTGGGATTTCCTTGGAAGGAATGATGATAAAGCTGAAGCTCCAGTACTTTGGCCACCTCATGTGAAGAGTTGACTCATTGGAAGAGACTCTGATGCTGGGAGGGATTGGGGGCAGGAGGAGAAGGGGACGCCCGAGGATGAGATGGCTGGATGGCATCACGGACTCGATGGACGTGAGTCTGAGTGAACTGCGGGAGATGGTGATGGACAGGGAGGAATCGCGTGCTGTGATTCATGGGGTCGCAAAGAGTCAGACTCGACTGAGCGACTGAACTGAACTGAACCGAATAAGTAAATTGTGTAGCATGTTGAAATTGACAAGTGATATTTAAAAATGGGGAAAGTGAAGCAGAATTAGGGGGAAAGAAGAGCACGATCTGTAGTTGGAGAGGAAGTAGCAGCACTAAATTACTAGTTTAGGTAGATTCCTTTGAGAAAGAGTGATCTGAGACAAGACAAGAAGGAGCTGAGGGAATTAGGTGAGCACAAGTCTTTTAGAAATAGTGTTCCCAACAGAAAGGGCATCTAAAACAGATGCCCTACAGTATTCTGCATTTCTGATCAGTAGACTAGCAAGAGATAAGGTCAGGGAATTAACAGTGGGTCTTAAGGCCCTTGTATGAAGTCTATTTCTTACTTTGATTGAAATGAGACTTGATTGCAAACTTTTAAACAGAAAAATGACATGATCTGACTTAAATGTATGAAGAACTAATGGAAGGTTTCAAAATAATATGAAATATAGAAGGAAAGGGAAGGAACAGGGAGACCATTTGTCATGCAATTGCAGTAATGCAGGCAAGAGATTACGGTGGCTCAGGACAAGAAGGTAATGGTGGACCAGGGTTAGGCAAGTCTCACTTTCCTTCCTCTATGCCTTGGAAGAATAAATGAAAGATGAGAAAATAAAAGTAATCACCGATATGCAATCCATATTTTTTTATAATAAAAATGTTTTTGATCTGGAAAGCTTTAGAGAGAAATAAAACACCTATTAGTCCACCTGTGTGATAAACTATTCCAGAATCAAATGAAGTATTGCATACCACTATTCAATGACAGTCCCCTGCCACTGCACCTAGAAGAAAACATTTTGATATTAACAAATGCATCCATAAACCATACATAAGCTTAATTCATCTATTTTTAGATTTTATATGTGATGTCCTACTACATAGTAAGTAGATAAATATTAGATATCATTTTTTAAAATATTTTAATTTTTGAGAATTGTCCATGTTTTTAATGCAACTCTAGTTCCTTTGTTTTAGTTACACTCTTTTATTCCATTGTATGAATATAATTTATCGATTTTGGTGATCATGGAATTTTAGAAAATGTCACTGGAATTCAAGGAAATGAGCATTAAAATAGTAAAACCACAATACATCCTTGGTAACATGTTTTGTGAAATGTTTTCAAAATTAAAATGTTTAAAAATTTAGCAATAATTAAAATCTAGCAATACTAAGCACAGCATTAAGTTATGGTAATTATCAAAACTATTGGGTAGAAATTTTAAAGTGGTACCACTACTTAAGGCCAAATTTTGTATAATTGATAAAATCAAAGATTTACATACTGTAACTCTCTCTCTCTCTCTCTCTCTCTCTCTCTCTCTCTCTCCATATATATATATATATATATATATATATATTTGGTTTTATATAGTACCCACATTTTTAAACTCAAAGAATACAAATTATCCCCTGTCCTCAAACTGTGACAGATTATTCAACCAAACCAGTGACAGAACAGGTCATAGGGTATGCACATGATGCACGTGCTCTAAAGCCAGCTTCTGGGCAGGGCTAACAGTGCTGCGGTGTCAGCATGTCTAGTAGTATTCTTTCAAACTTAAAATAGAAATACCATATGAACTGCAGCCTCACTCCTGGCCATAGGCCAAGAGCAAACAATAGTTTGAAAAGATATGTGCACCCCAGTGTTCATTGCAGCACTATTTACAAATTGATAGAACATGAAAGGAAACTAAATGTGTTCCAACAGAGGAATGGATACTGAAGATGTGACACTATACACAATGGAATACTACTCAGCCATCAAAAGGAACAAAATAATGCCATGCCATTTATAGTTCATATTATTTTGAAACCTGCCATTAGTTTTTCAAACATTTAAGCCAGATCATGTCATTTTTCTGTTTAAAAGTTTGCAATCAGCTCCCCAAATGGATTGTCATAATGAGTGAAGTAAGTCAGACAGAAAGACAAATATCATGTGAACTTATTTACAAAACTGATGTAGAATTACAGACATGGAAAACAAACTTAGATTAAAGGGAAAAACTGGGGTGGATAAACTGGGAGATTGGGACTGACATATACACATTACTGTATGTAGATAATTAATAAGAACCTACTCTATAGCACAGGGAACTTTACTCAATATCCCCTAATGGCTTTTATGAGGAAAAAACATCTAAGAAAAAAGAAAAAGAGTGACTATATGAATATGCATAACTAATTCACTTTGCTATATACTTGAACCTAACACAACATTGTAAATCAACTATACTCCACTAAAAATTAGAAACAAAAGAGAAAAAAAAAAAAAAAGCCTAATGTGCTGAGGTAAAAGATTCTTACTTGTTCAAAGTTTCCCTCTTTCAAACGAGAGATGGTCAACTCTGGGACAAGAGACCTTGGCCAGCCCTAGTGCTACTTCCTGTCCCCAGGGAGGTGGTTCACAGGAGTCTCCCTTCAAAGAAGGGAGAGATTTGCAGGAGTTGCTCTTCCAGTTCTTCCTGCCTCCTACCAGAACTGAACTCAGCCAACAGCTCCTTAACAGAGGAGCATATGCAGAGAGTGTAGATATGCCTGAGATGGATGGCACACTCCCACTGGGCCAGCTGATTCTGATGAGAAAACAAGAGAGCAACAGGATGGGTAAGGTGCCCTTCACCAACAGCCATGGGGCAGACCTGCTAGGGGTCATCAGATCTTCAAACTAGGCTTAAAGGAAGTCAGTCAAGGATCACTTCAATTCAA
The DNA here is from genome assembly GCF_023091745.1 of Budorcas taxicolor. Taxonomy (NCBI): domain Eukaryota; kingdom Metazoa; phylum Chordata; class Mammalia; order Artiodactyla; family Bovidae; genus Budorcas; species Budorcas taxicolor. Next base: position 79,874,830 of record NC_068910.1, read on the forward strand.
TTAAGTCACTCAGTCATGTCCTACTCTTTGCGACCCCATGGATCGCAGCACGCCAGGCCTCCTTGTCCATCACCAACTCCTGGAGTTCACTCAGACTCACGTCCATCGAGTCCGTGATGCCGTCCAGCCATCTCATCCTCTATTGTCCCCTTCTCCTCTGGCACCCAATACCTCCCAGCATCAGAGTCTTTTCCAATGAGTCAACACTTCACATGAGGTGGCCAAAGTACTGGAGTTTTAGCTTTAGCATCATTCTTTCCAAAGAAATTCCAGGGATGATCTCCTTCAGAATGGACTGGTTGGATCTTCTTGCAGTCCAAGGGACACTCAAGAGTCTTCTCCAACACCACAGTTCAAAAGCATCAATTCTTCAGTGCTTAGCTTTCTTCATAGTCCAACTTTCTCTCCATACATGACCACCAGAAAAACCATAGCCTTGACTAGACAGATCTTTGTTGGTAAAGTAATGTCTCTGCTTTTCAATATGCTATCTAGGTTGGTCATAATTTTCTTCCAAGGAGTAAGCGTTTTTTAATTTCATGGCTGCAGTAACCATCTGCAATGATTTTGGAGTCCAAAATAATAAAGTCTGACACTGTTTCCACTGTTTCCCCATCTATTTCCCATGAATTGATGACTAGCAGATATCTATATCTATCTACCTATCTATCTTTCTGTTTATCTATCTGTATACAATTAAACTTTCACACAGAAGCACATGAAGAAATATACAATATTATCCACTGAAGCTTCTTAATTATAGCAAACCATTAAAACTCTCCTAAATATCCTTTGACAGAAGATTCCATCTACAATAACTTTAATGATGGAAACTTAAGATGAAAATATGGACAAAAGCTATACATCACAGGGAGAAGAAACAGTAAGGAAAGGCATAAAACTTAAAAAAAAAAAATAGAGAATATCTTGAAAGAATCCATGTCAGTTAGAATGTGAGATTTATAAAGGATATAATATGTACTATATCTGTGAAAGGCTGATTAACATCAAATCATGGAAGGCTTTGCAGAGCATGGAAAAAATGCATGCTTTTATATATGGAGTTGTTTTGTTATTCAGTCACTAAGTCATTTCTGACTCTTTGTGACACCATGGAATGCAGTAAGGCAGGCTTCCCTGTCTTTCACCATCTCCTGGAGTTTGCTCCAACCCATGTCTATTGAGTCAGTGATGCCATCCAACCATCTCATCCTCTGTCACCCCCTTCTGGTCCTGCGATATATGGAGTTCAGTTCAGTTCAGTCACTCAGCCGTGTCTGAATCATTGCAACCCCATGAATCGTAGCACGCCAGGCCTCCCGGTCCATCACCAACTCACTGAGTTTACCCAAACTCAGGTTCATTGAGTCAGTGATTCCATTGAACCATCTCATCCTCTGTCATCCCCTTTTCCTCCTACCTTCAATCTTTCCCAACATCAGTGTCTTTTCAAGTGAGTCAGCTCTTTGCATCAGGTGGCCAAAGTATTGGAGTTTCAGCTTCAATATCAGTCCTACCAATGAACACCCAGGATTGATCTCTTTTAGGATGGACTGGTTGGATCTCCTTGCAGTCCAGGGGACTTTCAAGAGTCTTCTCCAACACCACAGTTCAAAAGCATCAATTCTTCAGTGCTCAGCTTTCTTCACAGTCCAACTCTCACATCCATACATGACCACTTGAAAAACCATAGCCTTAACTAGACGGACTTTTGTTGACAAAGTAAAGTCTCTGCTTTTCAATATCTTGTCTAGTTTGGTCATAACTTTCCTTCCAAGGAGTATGCGTCTTTTAAAATCATGGCTACAGTCACCATCTACAGTGATTTTGGAGCCCAGGAAAATAAAGTCAGCCACTGTTTCCACTGTTTCCCCCTCTATTTCCCATGAAGTGATGGGACCAGATGCCATGATCTTAGTTTTCTGAATGTTGAGCTTTAAGCCAACTTTTTCACTTTCCTCTTTCACTTTCATCAAGAGGCTCTTTAGTTCTTCTTCTCTTTCTGCCATGAGGGTGGTGTCATTTGCATATCTGAGGTTATTGATATTTCTCCTGGCAATCTTTCTACCAGCTTGTGCTTCCTCCAGCCCACTGTTTCTCATGATATATACTGCATATCAGTTTAATAAGCATGGTTACAATATACAGCCTTGACGTACTCCTTTTCCTATTTGAAATCAGTCTGTTTTTCCATGTCCAGTTCTAACTGTTGCTTCCTGACCTGCATACACAGACTTCTCAAGAGGCAGGTTAGGTGGTCTGGTATTCTCATCTTTTTCAGAATTTTCCACAGTTTATTGTGATCGACACAGTCAAAGGTTTTGGCATAGTTAATAAAGCAGAAATATATGTTTTTCTGGAACTCTCTTGCTTTTTTGATGATCCAGTGGATGTTGGCAATTTGATCTCTGGTTCTTCTGCCTTTGCTAAAATCAGCTTGAATATCTGGAAGTTCATGGTTCACGTACTGCTGAAGCCTGGCTTGGAGAATTTTGAGCACTACTTTACTAGCATGTGAGATGAGTTCAATTGTGTGGTAGTTTGAGCATTCTTTGGCATTGCCTTTCTTTGGGATTGGAATGAAAACTGACCTTTTCCAGTCCTATGGCCACTGCTGAGTGTTCCAAATTTGCTGGCATATTGAATGTAGCACTTTCAAAGCATCATCTTTCAGGATCTGAAATAGCTCAACTGAAATTCCATCACCTCTACTAGCTTTGTTCTTAGTGATGCTTCCTAAGGCCCACTTGACTTCACATTCCAGGATGTCTGGCTCTAGGCAAGTGATCACACCATTGTGTGATCTATCCATATATGGAGAGTGAGTAATAAAAGCAGTGAGTCCAAAAAAATCACAGACAAAATTAAGGCATATCTATTCATATCTTAAAGCAAGAAGAGCCATAATATACACTAGTGAACAAGTACATTTGTAATGTAGTGTCACTTTAAGAGCACTAGTGTATTAACACATATATATGGAATCCAGAAAAATAGTACTGATGATCCAATGTGCAGGGCAAGAATAGATATGCAGACCTAGAGAACAGACTTCTGAACACAATGGGGAAGGTAGGGTGGGACGAATTGAGAGTGTAGTATTGACATATATACACTACCATGTGTAAAACAGGCCACTATTGGGAAGCTGCTGTATAGCACCGGAAGCTCAGCTCCGTGTTCTGTGATGACCTAGAGTGGTTGGATGAGGGGTGGGCTTGGAGGGAGAATCAAGAGGAAGGGATGTATGTATACATACAGCTTATTCACACTGTTGTACAGCGGAAACTAGCACAATATTGTACAGCAATTATAGTCCAATTTTGAAAAAATGCACTAGTATAAACCCAAGCTGCCTGCAAAGAAAACTATTACAAAACTAGTCACTGTATTAAAAAGCACAGATATCACTTTGCCAACAAAGGTCTCTACAGTCAAAACTATGGTTTTCTCTGTTGTTATGTACAGATGGGAAACTTAGACCATAAAAAAGGCTGAGCATTGATACTTTTTTTTTTTTTTTCAAGAAAAAAAATTTTATTTCTCCATTAACACCAAGTCATATTATTCAAAATGTGTTTCAGAATACTTAGCCAGATCACCAAATCCCAGCCACTGCCTTAATTCAAATGTTCACTAATATAGTCAAGCAACAGAAATCCACTGAGACTTTTATACAGACAGACAAGCTACATTGCTATATATAATTTATTAACTTGGTTTAGTTTCTCGATATTTAGCAAGTTTGTGTAACAATTACTATTCCCATTGGTTCATAGTTACATTAATATAAAAGCATAATTTCAAAGCTAATATTCCTTTCACTGTGAATATATAACTTCTTAAAGATAGTGTGGATTGGGACAAAATAATGACTGGCTGCTGGAATAGCATTGTTCAAAGCCAGATATTCTGGCGTGATCAGAAAGCATAAATAGATATACAAACGCTCAGGATGCCACTGTTTTCCACATTTTTGCAACACATACTTATAGTATGGTATGAATCATTTCCTCCAACTTGAAAAAAAATAAGATTACTATATTTTAATCTTTATTTCAAAATAACTCATTCAAATGAAAAAGAAGTTCATTTGTTAATTCTGTTCAAAAGATGGATTTAAAGATTTTCTTCACTACATGTACAAATTTTTTTTTAACCTAAGTGTCTCATTACAACCAGTTCAGCAGTAACACCTCTAGTGCTTTGTTAGAAAACTGCTTTCAGTAGGTACGATTGTAAAATCTATGGTTAAATGCTTCTTAAGACACTGAATTATAACCAGGTCCAAAAAATGTATGAGCATTCAACAATATCTTTGGAATCTGTGAATTACTGCAAAAAAATTTTACATGTCCATATAATTTAAACATAAACTTTGTGGAGAAGGGGTGTAAAATAAATACTATAGTATTTTTCAACTCTATTTAAGTGCTGCCTAAATGGTTAGATGTGAAGATTAATATTACTAACATTATTAGTCAAACTATTTCAAAGACTGTTTTCCAAGTAGTGAGAACAATTTTGCAAAGCAAAGATAAGTAAGAGCCTATGCCAATGCATTTTTTCCTGTAGTGTAATGTTATTGCTAATATGAGGTATAATCTGTAAGCAATTAATACAAATATAAATAGGTATAAGTCACCACTAAATCACAGTCTGGTGAAAAGCTTCTCAGGTATGTAGTTTGAGGAGGGAGTTAAGGGACATGGAGAGAAGGGAAGGACAGGGCAGGTTTCCACTGGGAACGTCATTTACACTCTTTATTGTTATCACTATCTTGTATATAACTATCTACTAATGCAGGAAGGTAAATCTTTTTCTAAGTATGCTGGTCTAGAATATACTTTGTGTAGCATAGTAAGATTACTTAAGTTTTACTGATGCTTTATTTGCATTTATACTTGGATATACACATAATTATATGTATATCAAAAACTATAAACAGAATTTAAAAACACTTTTATCTCATTTTAGGAAACTTATTTAAATAGAACTATGTGCTATAGAATTTATTAGACTATCTAAACTCAGGTATAAAACCAAAGGAAAACATTACTATGTCTTTAGTATAAATGGTTTGTGTGAAACCTCAAGATCACTCATCTTTTTATAGATGTGTTTATTTGATAAAGATTGTGATCCAATGATTGTTTAGCAGCAATTTTACCAAACTGTAAATTCTTTTATTAACAGGCCTTATAAACATAATACTAATCTTATTTAAAAACCATGAGTGCCATACCAGTGAATATACAGCTCATGAATAACTTAAAAAGTATTTTCCATTTTAAAAGGCAACACTCAGCATACAGAAACCTATACTAAACAAAGAAGCTATAATATGGATGCATGACTGATGTGTCTAAAATGATATATATACAGTACACAATTAATGGGATCATTACATTTTTTTCCTATATGATTCCCTTCATGCTTCACTTTCCCCAGAAACTGAATTCTGAATTTCTTCTTCTAAAATTGGTACAATCAGGTTATCCTTGGACATCAAATTATATTTCATCACAAATTTAGTAAACTGATGACACAAAAATATTTCATTTTCATAGTCATCAAATATCTGCCAGTGATAAAAATAAGCATGTGAAAATATTCTGTAAATCCTAGGGCATACTGATCCTAGTTTTGCTACAGATGATTCCTTTATGCTAGCTGCCAGGAAAATATTTACTGCTATTCAGAAGACATGCAGCACCATCAAGTGTGTGTCTAGTGTAGTCTATAGCAGGACACTCTTTCGGTGTTTTATGAGCTACACAAAGAAAAATCCACTGTTCAGTTGCCGTCATCTGAGTGCATGTACCTGGATGGCATTCACTCTGAAGTTTGACAGCAAGTCCGTCTAGCTCAAGACAGGATTGCCTTAAATGTTCATATTTCCATACACCTTCATCTTGGCCTTCAGGTGGTTCAAGAATTTTGTCAATATTGGAACAATCTGCTCTTATGTTCTGTTGAATATACTGCTGAACAGCAAGTGTACCGTCCATTTCATCAAAGGATTCATCAGGCCAATTATATAAATCCTGAGCCTTGGTACCCGGCCTGTTCTGCCTCAGCACAGCCGTCCCCTCCGCCATGACCATAGTGCCAGAGTCTGGACGGCTGGAGTCAGTACCCGGATGTAGGGGACGGCTGCCTGCCAGAATTGATACTTTTGAATTGTGGGCTGGAAAAGACTCTTGAGAGTCCCCTAGACTTAAAGGAGATCAAATCAGTCAATCCTAAAAGGAAATCAACCCTAAATAGTCATTGGAAGGACTGATGTTGAAGCTGACGCTCCAAACTTTGGACCCTGATGTAAAGCCCAACTTATTCCCTGATGCTGGGAATGACTGAACGCAAAAGCAGACAATGGTACCAGAGGATGAGATGCTTAGATAGTATCACTTACTGAGTGGACATAAATTTGAGCAAACTCTGGGAGAAAGTAGAGGACAGAGGAGTGTGGCGTACCACAGCACATGAGGTTGCAAAGAGTCGGACACGACTTAGTGACTAAACAACAAGAAATAAAACCAAGAGGGTCTTAGTATTAAGTTTTATGCAATGATCTACCAGGTAAAAGAAATGAAAGTGAATGTCACTCAGTAGAGTCCGACTCTTTGCGATCCCCTGGACTATACAGTCTATGGAATTCTTCAGGCTAGAGTACTGGAGTGGGTAGCCTTTCTCTTCTCCAGGGGATCTTCCCAATCAGGGATCGAACCCAGGTCTTTCGCATTGCAGGCAGATTCTTTACCAGCTGAGTCACAAGGGAAGCCCAAAAGAAATGAAAGTAATTTTAAAGGAGCACATGACCAGTGCAGTGGATGAGCGGGTGATATCTTAGACAGCAATGGCTAAAATCCTGGGGCTTCTGACCTTTGTGATGGACTTTGCTCATGGTGTGATACACATATGTTTGCAGCTTGATCGTCTCCCCTGCTTAGAAAAAAGTAGAGGAGACATCTGCTGAAATCATGAATACCTTGTTTACCAAACTCAGTAACAAGAAAAGTCTGCTATAGCTCAGCTGCTATTGTCCTGCCCTAATTAGAAAATAATATCTGATTTCATGGGAAATCAAGAAAACAATGGCTTGAAATACCGAAATGGAAAGCCTCCATCAAGAGTGATTTCAAGCACGATTGTTCAAGCCCTCTCTATTTTATTCAAGTAACAAAAGGGTCATAATCAAAGAAGTGGATATGGATTTTATTTTCTTGGAAACAAAGTAGTTTAGATCTGAATGAAAATATTATGCCAACACTAAGCTTCATCAAAAACAGTATTAAACATTGGGAAACATCTGTTAACATATTCCCAATATGTTTAAAATATTTTCTTTGACTTTTAGCCAAATATGTCTTTTGCTGATTTTTTATTTTTTGCAAGTTAGATCAGAGCCAATATTCATATAATCAACAAATATGTTCCCATATGCTTCACAAAATGCTTCATTTTTAGTAGAATGTAATATGAATTTAATAGTATTAAACATGACTTAAGAAGGCATAAATCACTATCATGACTATTGTTAAAAGTCATTTATCAAACTTACATCCACACAGTTGCTCTCTTGTTGTTGGTGTTGTTGAGTTGCTAAGTTGTGTCTAACTTTTTGTAACTCTATGGATTGTATCAGGCCAGACCTCCCTGTCCCTCACCATCTCCCAGGATTCACCCAATTTCATGCCCATTGAATAGGTGATGTCATCCAAGCATCTCATCCTCTGCTGCCCTCTTCTCCTCCTGCCTTCAGTCTTTCCCAGCATCAGGGTCTTTTCCAATCAATTGGTTGTTCCAATGCCCTGTTGTGTACTACATGAGTTGTAGTACACTTTAACGATTGAAGATTAATGACCATACAACTAACAAGCAAACAAAGAAGGAAGCTCTTTTTGGCCAGGAAAAAAAATATATATATATATAAAGGTAATGAGACTAAAGGTTAAGAAATCAATAAAGTATAATTGAAAGTCAATGTGCTTTATACAACAATTAAATTCAAGTTCCACCAACTTCTAATGTGTTTGGTATCACTTTCCTTTTTGTCAAGGTAGAGAAGCAGGCCAAAGGAGTAGAAGATTCAAATATAGATATCTTTGACTTAAAACTTCACACCAATGTCAAAATATATCAATCTAGAGGTGTTTGAAGCCATCTACACATCTGAGTCCTTTGGTCATGGAGACTAATCTTGCAACAACTCCCTCTTATATTTGAGACTTTAAACAAACACCTTCCCAAATCCATTCCCTTCCCATACCAAATTTACATTCTTACAATGTTGGTTCCACATGCAGATTGCTGAATTTGTTGTTCATTCAGCAAGTTGTGTCTGACTCTTTGCAACCTCATAGACTGTGGCATGCCATGATACTCTGTCCTCCACTATCTCCTGAAGTTTGCTCAAATTCATGTTCATTGAGTTGGTGATGTTGTATAACGATTTCATCCTCTGACACCACCTTCTCCTTTTGTGCTCAATCTTTCCAGCATCAAGGTCTTTTCTAATGAGGGGACTCTTCACATCAGGTGGCCAAAGGATTGAAGCTTCAGCTTCAGCAGCAGTCCTTCCCATGAATATTCAGGGTTAATTTCCTTTAGGATTGATTGGTTTGATCTCCTTGCTGCCCAAGACACTCTCAAGAGTCTTCTCCAGCACCACAATTTGAAAGCATTTATTCCTCGGCACTCAGCCTTCTTTATGGTCCAACTCTCAAACCCATACATGACTACTGGAAAAACTATAGCTTTGACTATACAGATCTTTGTCAGCAAAGTGAGGTCTCTACTTTTTTATACTCTGTCTAGTTTTTTTTTTGTTTTTGCATTTTTTTGTAGTTTTTTAAAATTTTAATTTAATTTTTAAATATAAATTTATAAATTAAAATAAATAAATTTATATTCAAAATTAAATTAACTTAAATTTAAAAAACTACAAAAAATGCAAAAACAAACAAACAAACAAATTTATATTAAAATTAAATTAAATTTTAAAAACTACAAAAAAATGCAAAAACAAAAAAAAACGAGACAGAGTATGAAAAAGTAGAGACCTCACTTTGCTGTCAAAGATCTGTATAGTCAAAGCTATAGTTTTTCCAGTAGTCATGTATGGGTGTGAGAGTTGGACCATAAAGAAGGCTGAGTGCTGAGGAATAAATGCTTTCAAATTGTGGTGCCAGAGAAGACTCTTGAGAGTGTCTTGGGCAGCAAGGAGATCAAACCAATCAATCCTAAAGGAAATTAACCCTGAATATTCATGGGAAGGACTGCTGCTGAAGCTGAAGCTTCAATCCTTTGGCCACCTGATGTGAAGAGTCACTCACATATTAAAATTTATTTATTTTAACATGGCTTCCCTGGTGGCTCAGAGGTTAAAGCATCTGCCTGCAATTTGGGAGACCTGGGTTTGATCCCTGGGTCGGGAAGATCCCCTGGAGAAGGAAATGGCAACCCACTCGAGTACTCTTGCCTGGAGAATTCCAGGGACGGAGGAGCCTGGTGGGCTGTAGTCCATGGGGTCGCAAAGAGTTAGACACGACTGAATGGGCTTCACTTTCACTTTCGCTTTCATTTATTTTAATTGTAGGCTTTCCACCAAAGGAGCAAAGGTCTTTTACTTTCATGGCTGCAGTCACCTTCTGCATTGATGTGGGAGCCCAAGAAAATAAAATCTGTCACTGCTTGGCCCTTTCCCCTTTTGTTTGTCATGAAATGATGGGACTGGATGCCATAATTTTAGTTTTATAAATAATGTTGAATTTCAAGCCAGATACAGCCAAAATTTTGCAAAATGTAGCTATAGCATAGGACAAGCAATTTAGCAGGTTTCAAGCACCAATGATTGATTCTAATGCAAGGTGACCTATGAGTCAAGTTTGGAAAACACTTTTTTCTCAGAAGACTTCTTTGATTTCTCAAGCCTAGCAAAACCATACTTTTATATATTCACATATCACACTCTCTGAATATTTATTTATCATCTCCATCACATTATTACTGTGGCAATCCATTGACTCATCAGTCCCCTTGACTGAGTTTCAATATTCTTAAAGCAAAGATTTATGTTATTAGTCTTTGCTGATCCAGAAGTTAATTCAGTTCTTGGGATACAGTAGATGATGAATAACTGTCTGAATGAATGAATGATAAATGCCATATACAAATGCCATTGATAAATGGCTGGTTGACAGAATGAATGAATGCTTCTATCAGTTTTACCAGTCAGGTTCTGTGTTATAGACTCAACTCATTGGTTGAATGAGAAGCATAATTAATTAAAAGTATATTAGATGGCAAGAGAGTTCCAGAAAAATATATACTTCTACTTTATTGACTATGCCAAAGTCTTTGACTATGTGGGTAACAATAAACTGTGGAAAAGTCTGAAACAGATGGGCATACCAGACCACCTGACCTGCTTCTTGAAAAACGTGTATGCAGGTCAAGAAGCAACAGTTAGAAGTGAACATGGAACAACAGACTGGTTCCAAATAGGGAAAGGAGTACTTCAAGGCTGTATATTGTCACCCTGCTTATTTAACTCATATGCAGGGTACATCATGAGAAACGCTGGGCTGGAGGAAGCACAAGCTGGAATCAAGATTGCCGGGAGAAATATCAATAACTTCAGATATGCAGATGACACCACCGTTATGACAGAAAGGGAAGAAGAACTAAAGAACCTCTTGATGAAAGTGAAAGTGGAGAGTGAAAAAGTTGGCTTAAAGCTCAACATTCAGAAAACTAAGATCATGGCATCTGGTCTCATCACTTCATGGCAAATAGATGGGAAACAGTGGAAACAGTGGCTGACTTTATTTTCCTGGGTTCCAAAATCACTGCAGATGGTGATTGCAGCCATGAAATTAAAAGATGTTTACTCCTTGGAAGGAAAGTTATGACCAATCTAGACAGCATATTGAAAAGCAGAGACATTACTTTGCTAACAAAGGTCCGTCTAGTCAACGCTACAGTTTTCCCAGTAGTCATGTATGGATGTGAGACTTGGACTATAAAGAAAGCTGAGTGCCAAAGAATTGATGCTTTTGAACTGAGGTGTTGGAAAAGACTCTTGAGAGTCCCCTGGACTGCAAGGAGATCCAACCAGTCCATCCTAAAGGAGATCAATCCTGGTTGTTCATTGGAGGGACTGATGTTGAAGCGAAACTCCAATACTTTGGCCACCTGATGAGAAGAGTTGACTCATTGGAAAAGACCCTGATGCTGGGAAAGATTGAGGGCTGTAGGAGAAGGGGACAACAGAGGATGAGATGGCTGGATGGCATCACCGACTTGATGGACATGGGTTTGGGTGGACTCCGGGAGTTTGTGATGAACAGGGAGTCTTGGAGTGCTGCGTTTCATGGGGTTGCATAGAGTTGGACATGACTGAGTGACTGAACTGAACTGAACTGAACTGACGGCGTGTAGAATTGTTCTGAAGTCTCAAAACAGGACTGATGCTCTGCATCTAAGAAAAAGATGTGAAACAAAAAATTCTTTGAAACCACTGTTGATGTTATTACCTCTACAAATTAGCATTTAGTACAAGGAACTTGACTGCTCTGTGATTCCAACTGTCCCACACAAATGCTGCTTCAGAGTCAGGAATTTGACCTTTAATATTGTTGTAATAGTAACATTTAAGACAAGTCTACATTGCTTGGTCCGGCAAGAGAATGACTTGACGCAGTTTTGTGTTATCATCTGATTGGGGAAACATTAGGCTGCATGCCCACAACCTGACTGTAAGAAAGGCTGGGACATTGAATTATTTTTCTTCTATGTTGAATAGCATAATAGCTTAAACAAACATAAGAAGGCTAATCAGAGATGATAGGCATGTAACACACATCCACTGTATCAATCAAAAATTTTCACACCTAATATGTATGACATTGCATCAGAATGGAGGTGGGCGGGAGAAATCCTCTTTACATTGAAAAGCTCAGGATCCACTCCGCTCAGTAATTGCAGTGGGTTTAAGTGGGTTTGCAGTGTTGAATTTTAGAACATCTATATATTAATGAATTGACACATTTGGATAATCGTAAGATGAAATAAATCCTCCAAAACTTTTTGATTAACTTTAGGAAATAAATTTGAGTGGCAAGTTGGTATATAAGGGTAAAGCTCTTTCTTGTCTCCTGAATAGTATTCATAAAAAGGTGAAAATAAAAACTTGGAAAGTGACAATAAAATTTTATTGCTAGAATGAACTTATTGGTATGGAAATAAAAGTCATCTGAAAGTTACTTAAAAGGAAGAAGATTGGAATACCATATCTTCACAAGGACAAGAAAATACTAAAACCTAACAGAGAGTGTAACATCCACAGAGCATTTCTGGATAAAATTTAAAATGCAGCCACAGCAATGATACAAAGTTTCATATACCATATTTTAGTTCACACACATCAATATGTTATATGTTAAATTGATATGTAATACATTCCTAAATATCTATACCAATACTCATGAAGGTAAGAAGATTCACCATTTGCTGAAATATTTTTTCTATTTTTTATTGTAGTAAAATCCACATAGCACTTAGTATTTTAAGTACAAAGTTTATTGGCATTAATTACATTCATAGTTATGCAAATAGTCCCTATCCATCTCCAGAACTTTTTTATCCTTCACAATTGAAACTCCCTTCATTAAACACTAACTCCCATTCTCTTCTCCCTGCAGTCCCTGATAATCACCATTCTACTTTTCTTCTCTATGAATTTGACTATTCCAGACCACCTCATATAGATGGAATCATACAATAGTTTTCATTTTGTGACTGGCTTATTTCACTTGGCATAATGTGTTCAAAATTCATTCCTGTTGTAGTATGTGTCCTGAGTTGAATTCTCTCTGAGAAAATCCATGCCAATTTTCCTAGAACCCATGGAAATATTCAAAATAAAAGGTATGCTTCATTCTCAACAAAGCTGCAAGTCATGCTGACATATATATGCTTTCTGAACCTCATATAAAACCACCTTGTATCATTCTGTCCCTCAAATAATTACAAACTATGTATAATAATAATAAGTGCATATATGAAATTGGACTTCCCCTGTGGCTCAGCAGATAAAGAATCCATCTGCAATGCAGGAGATGCAGGAGATACGTGTTTAATCCCTGGATGGGGAAGATCCCTAATTATGTCATCAAATGATTTAAAACTGTGTTTAATAAGAATAAGTTTAAACTTGTCATAATTAGAATTTAAAACAATCTCATCTTTGTTGGTCCCACATTTGTATTAATCAACAAAATCTCTTGCTTCTGCTATTATATTTTTACTTTCTTTCTCCATTTTCAGTCTCCTCAATCATCTCCATATAGCAGCCATAGTAACCTTTTAAAAATAAACTGAATTATGTCACAGACACTATGGAAAACTGTACAGAGATTTCTCAAGAAATTAAAACTAAAACTCCATATGATCCAGCAATTTCATTTCTGGGTATTTCCCCCCAAAATAAGAAAATTAATTTAACAAGTTATGTGTATAGCAATGTTCACTGCAGCACTATTTCTTATAGCCAAGATGTGGAAACAACCTGCATCCACTGACAGATGAATGGGTAAAGAAGTGGATATATATATTTATGTAGCCACACTTCTCTCTCTCTCTCTCTCTCTCTCTCTCTCTCTATATATATATATATATATATATATATATATATATATATATATATGTATATATATATAACCAAATGTTAGTCAAAATAATTAATGAAATCTTGCCATTTGTGACAACATTCATGGCCTAGGGGTTATTATGCTAAGTGAAATAAGTTAGGAAGAAAAATATATATGATCTTGCCTATATGTGAAATGTAAAGAAATCAAACAAAAGAACATGATAATAGACTCACACATATAGAGAAGAAATTGGTAGTTGCCAGAGGAGTGGGCATGAGGGGTGGAGGAAGCAAATAAAGAGGATATAGAGGTACAAAGATCCTATATGAAATAAATAAGCTATAGGGATGTAATATACATTATAAGGAACATGGTCTATAATATTATAATAAGTCTGTATGGGCACACATGGTTACTAGATTTATAATGGTGATCATTTTACAATATATGCAAATGTCAAATCAGGTACTATACATGAAACTAACAAAATATTGTATGTCAGCTATATTTCAATTAAAAAAAGAATGATCTTACCCATTAGCTTAATATCTAAGTGTATCTATATCCTCTTGGAATAACACAGAACTTCTTACCTTGATCTTCAGGGCTCTATATGAACTAGCATCTTCTCCCCTCCCCAGATTTATCTCTTGACTCAGTTCATTCACTTCCCTCCAGTAGCCCTTCAGGGATGCAAGCCTTCACCCATCTCTCAGACTTTGCCCTTCTGTTTCCCTGGCATGCTCACTCTTAAATTCTACCTAAATTCCTATCCCTCTTTGTTTCTTTACAGAGCACCTGGTTGTTCTTTTCCATTACTGTATTTATTGCAATTTCACATTTCTTACTTGTTTATTAGTTAAAAATATGTGCCAGGCACCATGTCGTTTTTGTTTACTACCATATAGCCAGGACTTAGCATGGAGCCTGGAAGACAGCAGACACTTCATGAACACTGATTAAATGGATGAGTGAGTGATGTCATGCAATGAAGTTGAAGAATAATTTTTCTTTACCACATGTATCTGACAATAAGTGAATAAAATCTCATGTAGTTACTGAAACTTCTGGGGTTGTCTCAGGCTGCAAATCCCTTTAACTTATTCACCTGTGAAGCCAAGAGGTGTGCATTCCTCATTACCCTTGCCTTAAAGTTGTTTACAGTTATGGGTAATGATTTTCTTATTGTGCAGAAAGTTGCTACCATTGGAAATCAGGTTTAGACATTTCCATGGCTCTGTTTTATGCCCTAAAGTAAAACCATGAGTCAAATAGGTAGCCTGATATTCAACAGTAGAAGGAAGAATATAAGAGGGAATAAAAAAAAGATTCATATTAAAAAAGATCAGATAAAGTCAAATTTGTTTTGTTTAAGAAACAACAATTTCAACGAATTTGGTTCCAATTCTGACTCTTAACTGCTTCGTAAAAGTTAAGAGTATTTTGTGACTTTGCTGCCTCTAATATTAAATGAAATTGCAAGTCTTACTGGAGCTACCTTCTTATATTGCTGATCATTTTTTTTAAAAGTTGCACATTTTAAAGCACTTTACAAATACATTATGATATCAGTGGTAGCAAATCAACCAGTCAAACCAGGAGGTGCAGGTTTAATCCCTAGTCTCTGAAGATCTCACATTCTGGGAGCAACTAAACCCATGCACCGTCACTACTGAGCTTGTTCTGTAGAGCCCTGGAACTGCAATTACTAAAGCCCACATGCCTAGAGGCCATGCTCTGCAACAAGAGAAGCAATGACAAGAAGCTTGTACATCACAACTAGAGAATAGATCCCACTTGCTGCAACTAGAGAAAAAGCCCCACAGCAATGAAGACCACCACAGCCAATAAATAAATAAATAAAATTTAGAACTATATATATTATTATAATATATCTAAGTAAATGTGTTTAAGTGCTTAGTTCCTGTGCAGTGGTACAAATATAATGAAATATACAGTATATTTGCCTTTTAATTTCTTAATAGCTACCATCTAGGAAATTTACAGCAGAGAAGGCAATGGCACCCCACTCCAGTACTCTTGCCTGGGAAATCCTATGGACGGGGGAGCTGGGTAGGCTACAGTCCATGAGGCCGCTAAGAGTCGGACACAACTGAATGACTTCACTTTCACTTTTCACTTTCATGCATTGGAGAAGGAAATAGCAACCCACTCCAGTGTTCTTGCCTGGAGAATCCCAGGGACAGAGGAGCTTGGTGGGCTTCCGTCTATGGGGTCGCACAGAGTTGGACATGACTGACGCAACTTAGCAGCAGCAGCAGCAGGAAATTTACAGAAAGAATGCATACATGTGAATTTTTAAAGGGTAACACTGTCAAATGAGGAAATCTTTACAGGTTTATTAAAGAGGTAAATAGGTTAATTCATTGATTTTGCTGTTGAATTATCTCAGATAGTAGCTGACAGTAGTGGCCACATTGTTTTTTACATGCTCTATTTCACAATATAATTCCCAGTTTTCCATTCTACTGAGAATTATGTGGACTGTTTTTCGTTAAAATCATGGCATATTTTGATTTTCCACTTAAGTTTTCCAGGGAGAGCATGGCTCTGAGACCAGCCATTTATGCTGCACTCCCCCTTGAGAAGCACCACTATTAACTGGAACAAAAATGTTTCAACAGCAAATGTCACTGAATCTCTCAGGATGTTTTAAGCTTCTGCAGCAATGAGAAAAAACAAAGCAAGTCATGGCTGCTTTATCTGGAAGACCTATGGAAATAAGAGGAATCCTCAATTTTGCCAACATGTTACAAACAGCATGAGCACTTTGAATTCACCCATTAATAGCATTTACTACATGTCTTTTATGTGTCAGGTGTTTAGCCTAGTTAGAACGATACAAAGATGAGCAAGTAATCCATCCCTGTGGAAAATACTGTCCACAGAGAAAAAAGACCATATTAAGTCAAAGGACAATGTGATAAGTGGCAAAGAGGAGAATACAATGTGCTGTTTGCACACCAGAGGGGATAAATCTGCTTTAAGGAATTAGGACACATGGATTAGTTAGCTATTGCTGTAAACTGATCACTCCAAAGTTTATGGCTTAAATCAACAAGGATTTATTTAGCTCTCAAGTTTGCAAAACAGCTAGCAAGTGGCCTTGTCACATGTTTGTGGTAGGATATGCTAATCTTGGCCGGGCTACTACATACTTGAGGTCTCAACTGAGAAACTGAGCTGGCTCAGTCCTATCTGGTCCATGTGGTCACTCACCCTTCAGACTGTAAGCCCAGACTTGTTTACATGGTTGTCACATAAGGGGACAAAAAGAATCAGAAATATGAAAGAACTCTTAAAACCTAGACATGGAACAGAGATTGTATCACATTCACTGTGCTGTGCTTAGTTTCTCAGTAGTGTCTGATTCTTTGCAGCTCCATGGACTATGGCCCTTCAGGCTCCTCTGTCCATGGGATTCTCTAGGCAAGAATACTGGAGTAGGTTGCCATGCCCTCCTCCAGGGGATCCTCCCAACCCAGGGACAACATCCTATTAACCCAAACACATTTCAGGCCCAGCTCAGACCGGAAGGGGTAGAAAAATGGACTATCTCTTGATGTAAAGAGATGCAGAGACATGCTACAAAGGAGCATGGATACAAGGAAGGCAATAATTGCTGCCATCCTTGCAAAAAATATGCTAAAACAGATAATAAATACCAAGTGATTTTGACCTGTGTCTTGAAATTAGTCTATAAATTAAAGGAGGGAAGGACATTCATTGATGTAACTAAGGATAGGGAACATTTTCTGAGTTTAATGTTTTCTAGAGTCTTTCAATTCTTCACCATGCCAGCACCATTAAGACTATAATTATAGAGGCTTCCCTGGTGGCTCAGATGGTAAAGAATCCCCCGGTCATGCAGGACACCCAGATTCAATCCCTGGGCCAGGAAGATCCCCTGGAGAAGGAACTGGTAACCCACTCTAGTATTCTTGTCTGGGAAATCCCATGGATAGAGTAGCCTGGCCAGCTACAGTTCATGGGGTCGCAAAGAGTCAGATACGACTGAGTGACTTTCACTTTCATATATAATTATTTTACTAGAAAATGTTGATAAACTAGACATTATTTTTAGCCCAGACTTGTTTACATGGTTATCACACAAGGGACAAAAATAATCAGAAATATGAAAGAACTCTTGAAACCTAAACATGGAACTGACATTGCATCATATCCACCATGCTGCACTGAGTTGCTCAGTACTGTCTGACTCTTTGAAACCCCATGGACTGTAGCCCTCTAGGCTCCTCTGTCCATGGGGATTCTCCAGGCAAGAATACTCTAGAGGGTTTCCATGCCCTACTCCAAGGGATATTCCTAAGCCAGGAGTTGAACCCACATCTCCTGTGTATCCTGCCTTGTCAGGTGGGGGTCTTTACCACTAGCACCACCTGGGAAGCCCCACTATCTTATCGCTTGCAGTCAAAGTAAAGATCTGCTGACCCAGATCTCACAATGGCTACTTTACTAATACCATCTATTTTCCAATCCCTCACCACAAAACTCTTCTCTATAAGAGCTGAAGGGATTCCTGTGCAAAAACTTGACTCCTTCTGTTTACTCAATTACTGACAAATTCATTCAAGGTCATTGTTTTTTATTTATATTATTCAAGGCTTTGATAACCCACCCAACATCTTTCTAGAAATTCAAATTATTACATAGCCTAGAGTTGATTTTTCAAGATACAATACACAACTTAGCACTGCTAGTATTAGCATTAGATGGATGGTAAGAAAGTTAGAATGGAACACTGAATGAGATTACTAGCAAAGTAAATTCAAGATAACTTGCAAAGGGCCTTGTTTAACACTCTAAGAAATTTTTCCTTCTTTCTGGAAAAAAAGTTTAATATTATTACCATCTATGTGAATACAAAGATGAAATGTTATCTGACAATGGAATAAAATTCACAATCTCTTGAAATTCAGAAGGAAAAAAAAAAAAGCAATATTATAGCATCAGAGACCTGCCAGTTTGTTTTAAAAATATAACTAGAAGTGTTGATGAATGGTGTCTACAATGTAGATAATATCCAAGTCTGAGTAAGATAATCAAGAAGTGAAATATAGCAGTGAAAATGGACATAAGGAAAGATTGCATAAGTATGTGCTCTTACTTTCTTATAACATGAAGGAATTTCATAAAACCGAAATAACACATATGTATGCCTTAGTTCAATTTATATGTATTAAAAGCTGTCACATCAAAACTTTTCAAATATATTTGATTCGGTATTTTCAGTCAAGTGTAAGATGACAGCAAAGCTTATATTCATGATTTATATCTTATACAAATTATTTACAATTATATAAATTGTCATTCAAATAAAATTTGTACCTTATATGACAAAAATGGTCTAATTTACTGCTTATGACTTTTTATTTTACATATTTATTTTCTGTAATTGAAGATCAAAGTGAAAGTGAAGTTGCTCAGTCATGTCCGACTCTTTGTGACCCCGTGGACTGTTGCCCTCCAGACTCCTCCATCCATGGGATTCTCCAGGCAAGAATACTGGAGTGGGTTGCCATTTCCTTCTCCAAAGTAAACATCTAATTGTATTATATCAACAAAGATACAATTTATTATTATGAATTTTAAAAAAAAAATCTTGACTAATTTGTCTGCCACATATTGCAATGTTATAATTAGTCAATTTAAATTGAGGAATGAATAAGAATAGTTTTTATACTTTGAAACACAGCAGTCAATAAATGTTTTTATATACAAGACTACAGAGATTGTATATAGTTTATAAAGTAGAAAAAATTCTAAACTAAAACAAACATGCATAAATTTATTTTAATATCACAAATAAACATTTTATAATAATCTATATTCATTAAATAAACATAATATTAGAATTATAATGGATAATATGATACCACACATTTTAAAGTATATATATATATGATATCCTAAAGATTTATAATCGTCTTACTTTAATATTATATCAATATATTATGTCAAACTAGTTTTCAACAAAAATAAACTAACAAAGTAAAATGAAAAAGAATAACATCCTTGGAACTAAAAATTTCTGGGCAACAGTTTGTTTTTCAGTAGATTCAAATATCATTGTGTTTTACAAATTCGTCCTGAAAAAGAAAAACTTAGGAATTCTCTACTTTAAACTTTCATAAGGTAGAGCATATTTAAGCATAATACATCATTTCCAGAAATAAGACTTTCACTTTGGGACAAAGAAAGTAATTAAAAACTAGAGTAGTTGATTACAAATAACGTTAAGAAAGTGAAATATGTCAGTGGGAAGGGGATAGATTAAACAAGAAACATGACTAGCATACATCAGTACTTGAAAGTGTGAATATACGGAAAGGTTAGTTAGGTTCACTTAGAGAATGAAAAACTACCATCAGAATGCACAACTAAGTCAATGATTTATTAAATAAATGTTTCTTGAACATCTATTATGTGGCAGTCTTGGACTTATTTTCTCACTGAAGAGGCAGATAAGCTTTACTCCTCTAGGTAATAAGTGCCCTGAAATATAATTTTTTAAATGATGGAGAAGTAGTATTAATAGGACCACCTCAAGCTAACTCACATGTAACTGAAGTATTTAAACATAAATTCGGAGTTAGCCATAACTGAAACAAATGAAAACAATAGTTTTGCTTTGCCAACATAAAATATAATAGAATCAATTTATTGATTAAGAAAATTAATATGATTCCCTTTCAAGGACTTTTCTAGCTTAACTAATACTTTTCTAGCTCAACTAAATCCAGAAATTATTTTATATATAAATTAATAATAATATTTATAGATATTTATATTTGTTAAAAATATAAAATTTATGGAAGGAATTTTGTGATTTCACTTAAAACCACATTTTTTTTAAATTTATTATTATTATTTTACTTTACAATATTGTATTGGTTTTGCCACACATCAACATGAATCTGCCACGGGTGTACACGTGTTCCCAATCCCGAACCCCCCTCCCACCTTCCCGCCCCACACCATCCCTCCAGGTCATCCCAGTGCACCAGCCCCAAGCATCCTGCACCCTGCATCGAACCTAGACTTGCGATTTGTTTCTTTCATGATATTATACATGTTTCTATGCCATTCTCCCAAATCATCCCACCCTCTCCCTCTCCCACAGGGTACAAAAGACTGTTCTATACATCTGTGTCTCTTTTGCTGTCTCACATACAGTGTTATCATTAATAGCTTGGTTGAAGCATCTTAAAAGTTAAACTAATTAGTAATTGGAGTTACTCTCAGTCCCCATTGCACATCTAGAATGTAAAAGTTTAAATATTGGCTCATCTATTTTCTCTACTGGGTATTCACTTCAAGAAGTCTCTGTAAACTATAAGCTGTCAGAGAGATTGCTACACCAATTGACAGTAAATGCTATTGAATATATTCACGAATGAACACAGAAATGAATGAACGAATAAACTATGACCTCTGTCCTATATAGCCAGGAAAAGGAAGGCCTCTAACATCTTTAAACAGCACAGTATCAATATACCTATGCTTTACTGTAATAACACTTCCCTAGTTTTTAAAAAGCAAATTATGCAAAATTCTCCATGGAAGACAAATGCACAAAGTGTCATATGGTTGTTGTTGCTTAGTTGGAAAGTCGAGACCAACTCTTTTGTTACCCTATGGACTATAGCTTGTCAGGCCCCTATGTCCATGCGATTTCCCAAACAAGAAGAATACTGGAGCAGGTTGCCATTTCCTTCTCCAGGGGATCTTCCTGATGCAAGGACTGAACCCAGATTTCCTGCATTGGAAAGTGGATTATTTACCACTGAACCACCAGGGAATATGTATACATATGAAAGTCAGAGTGTAAGTTGCTCAGTCATGTCTGACTCTTTGTGACCCAATATACTATGCAGTCCATGGAATTCTCCAGGCCAGAATAATGGAGTGGGTAGCCATTGGCTTCTCCAGGGGATCTTCACATCTCAGGGATTGAACCCAGGTCTCCTGCACTGAGGGCAGATTCTTTATCAGTTGAGCCACTAGGGAAGCCCAAGAGTACTGGAATGGGTAGACTATCCCTTCTCCAGAGAATCTTCCTGAGCCAGGAATTGAACAGGGCTCTCCTGCATTGTGGGTGGATTCTTTACCAGCTGAGCTACCAGGGACGCTGCTGGTAGCTATATACATATAATTTCCCAGGTCCCAGGACTCACTTCCCAGGGGGTTGCAAAGATCCCCTGGAGGAAGGCATGGCAAGCCAATTCAGGGTTCTTACCTTCAGAATCCCATGGACAGAGAAGCCTGGAGGGCTGCAGCACATGGGATTGCAAAGAATTGGACACTACAGAAGTCACTTAGCATACATATATGTATGTGTAAGTGTGTGTGTATATATATATATATATATATATATATATATATATATATATATATGTACTTTTGCCAAAGACTACTAAAATAAAAAGAATAAACCATTCATGCAGTAAGAATTCAAGATAGCCACTGTATGGCAGAAGGTTAAAAGACAGGAGGCTACTTCACACTTTTTCTTACACCGTTACAGGTCCTCATTCTATACATGGATAAAAGCCAAGCTAACTTCAGTCATATCCTAATTTGTCAAGTAATTTTTAGATCCACAGAGAAAGAAGGCACTTTTACTTACAAATACACAAACTTAAAAAGATTGGATAGTAATATATATTATTGAAGGGTATAAAATTTGGCAATGTGAGAAGCACCAGGAAATTAAGCCAAATACATATGGATTTAAAAAGACATTTATATATAAATATATGACTTCTCAGGTGGCACTAGTGGTATAGAATCCACCTTCCAATGCAGGAAACCCAGGAGATACCAGTTCAATCCTGGTGTTGGGAAGATCAGCTGGAGGAGGAAATGGCAACCCACTCCAGTATTCTTGCTTGAAGAATCCCTTGGACAGAGGGACCTGGTGGGCTACAGTCCATGGGGTCACAATGAGTTGGACAAACTGAAACAATGCAGCATGCACAAGCACAGACACCCAGACACACACATACACACACACACATATATATAAAACATGGACGGCAGAATAAACAAGGTCAACTATGCATCTGAAGATGTATTGAAGGACATTCTTTGAAAACAAGTCAGCTAAATATTATAAAACTTACATTTATTGAAAAAAAGATTCATACATATCTGAAAAGAAGAAAATCCATGATATTTGTTCAAAGGGATAAGTGAGTTTAACATTAAGGAAAATAGAGTATTTGTTAGTGGAAATTTATACTGTTGGAATCTGTAACATAAAATTCTACTGATTATGGAAGGATGAAAATATTATTCATCATTCTTTCCTTTCAGTTCAGTTCAGTTCAATTGCTCAGTCGTGTCCGACTCTTTGCAACCCCATGAATCGCAGCACGCCAGGCCTCCCTGTCCATCACCAACTCCCGGAGTTCACTCAGACTCACGTCCATCGAGTCAGTGATGCCATCCAGCCATCTCATCCTCTATTGTCCCCTTTTCCTCCTGCCCCCAATCCCTCCCAGCACCAGAGCCTTTTCCAATGAATCAACTCTTTGCATGAGGCGGCCAAAGTACTGGAGTTTCAGCTTCAGCATCATTCCTTCCAAAGAAATCCCAGGGCTGGTCTCCTTCAGAATGGACTGGTTGGATCTCCTTGCAGTCCAAGGGACTCTCAAGAGTCTTCTCCAACACCACAGTTAAATTCCACATGCTTATAGCACATTTTGATCAAGCTGTAATAACATTGGATTTGGACTGAATTGCTGTCTTCCAACACTGACTTTCAGGGGCTCTAGCTTGCAGACAACAGAGTGTGGGATTTCTCAGCTTCAATAATTGTGTGAATCAATTCCTTGTAATAAATTTCTTCTGAGGTATGTATCCTATTGGTTCTTTTTCTCTAGACAACCCTGACTAATACAAGGAGTGATCATTATGCCACTTCCATTGATTCTGGTTATTCCATCTAGTTCTTCTAATAGAAGACCACAATCCCTAAATTCATATTTTAATTTCTTTCTTTTAGCCTCAAAAATTTTGACTTACAGGGATCCAAAAAGTATCTTTTAAAAGCAAGTTTAATTAGATAAATTTTATATAACATATAAACCATCCATTTAAAGGCTATAAGTTAATGTTTTTAACATATCACAGAGTTATACAGTTATCACAATGATCTAATTTTAAGACATATTTGTCACTCCAAGAAGCTTCTCCATTGGCCTTAGTGGTAAAGAACCTGCTTGCCAATGCAGGAGACACAAGAGATGAAGGTCTGACCCCTGGGTTGGGCAGGTGCCCCAGAGCAGAACATGGCAACCCACTCCAATATTCTTGCCTGGAGAATCCTATGGACAGAGGAGACTGCCAGGCTCTAGTCCATTGGGTCGCAAAGAGTAGGACACAACTGAATGACTGAGCACACACTCCTTGTCACTCCAGTATGAAACCTCGTATGTGTTAGCAGTTGCTCCCTATCTTCTCTCCATCTTCTACAAACTCCTAGCCCTGGGAAATCACCAGTCTACTTTCTCTATATATATGTTTGCCTATTCTGGGCATTTCAGATTAATTATACCCTATAATGTCATCTGTTGTGTCTGGATTTTTTTTCACTTAGCATAATATTTCAGGGTTTATTCTTATTGAAGACTCTATTTGTACTTTATTTCTTTTTGTTGATAAATGATACTTTTGTATGGCTAGATCACATTTTATTTATCCATTTATAAATTGATAAGATTTAGATTGTTTCAACTTTTGGGCATTTGTGCATAATGCTGCTGTAAGCATTCATGTGGCCTTCCCTGGTGGCTCAAATGGTAGCAATGTGCTAGCAATCTGCTAGCAATGTGATAGACCCAGATTTGATTCCTGGGTCTGGCAGATTTCTTGGAGAAGGGAATGATTACCCACTCCAGTGTTCTTGCCTGAAGAGTTCCATGCACAGAGGAGCCTGGTGGGCTTCAATCCATGGAGTCATAAAGAGTCAAACACAAGTGAGCAACTAGCACTATCAAACACCAAACTTTCATGTAGAAGTTTTTGTGTGGACATATGATCATGTCTCTTGTTATTGCCTTGGAGTGAAATTGAGAGGCAGTAACTCTATGCTTAACCACTCGAGGAAATATCGAAATGTTTTCTAAAACAGTTTGATTTCTAAAGTTTTCTCTTTTCTTTTTACATTCCCACAAGGAGTGAATGAGGATAATAATTTTTCCAGATATTCACTGCTGCTGCTGCTGCTGCTGCTAAACCGTGTCAGTCGTGTCTGACTCTGTGCAACCCCATAGACGGCAGCCCTCTAGGCTCTGCCGTCCCTGAGATTCTCCAGGCAAGAACACTGGAGTGGGTTGCCATTTCCTTTTCCAATGCATGAAAATGAGAAGTGAAAGTGAAGTTGCTCAGTCGTGTACGACTCTTTGCGACCCCATGGATTGCAGCCTACCAGGCTCCTCCATCCATGGGATTTTCCAGGCAAGAGTACTGGAGTCGGGTGCCATTGCCTTCTCCGAGATATTCATTAACACTGTTATTATCTATCTTTGACTAAAAGCTTCTTAGAAGACATAAAACACCATTTCAAAGAGCCTTTAATTTACACTTCCTTATTTACTAATAATGGTTTGTGTTTATTAGCTAGTTGTACACCTTCTTTGGAGAAATTTCTATTCTGATTTTTTGTTCATTTTTAATGGATTATTTCTACTATTGAGTTGTACTTTTTATATTCTAGATATAAATCTTGTATCAGATTATGAATTTTAAATGATTACTCCTGTTTTGTGGGTTACCTTGATAGTATCCTTGTAGCACAAAAATTAGTAACTATAATGTAACACAATTTTATATTTTTTTTCTCTTGTCACTTTGTGCTTTTGGTGTCATATCCAACAAACCATTGCTTAACTCAAAGTCATGAACATTTACTATCAAGCTTTTCTCTAAGACCTGTAGCTTCCATCACAATAAGCTTTGGGTGGAGGAGGTAGGATGTGATCAATGCCACAGACACTGTCTATTTTAACTATGACATAACAGATTTTCTTGAATAATTGTTTCCCATTTGGTGTCTTCCCTTAGCATCATTTCTGGTGACTGAATTGTTTATGATTTTCACCTGTTAGATGATTGTTTAGCTGAGAGTGTAGACTGAGTTCCTCACATAGCAGTTCTGGAAGTTCCATCCCCTAAAAAGATACAAATTTAAATGAACTTGATAAATTTTTCACTACCCTTCTATAATCTCAGGATCATAACATTCTTAAAGATACTTAAAATTATATCCATTAGATTTCAGGATAACTTGATATGTTATTATTGGTCCATGATGATAATCAAGAGGGTGATTTCAAATCAGTAAAGTTTGACAATGCTTTCTGTTTCATTTACATTTACTAATTTTTATGTTCTTTCTTCGGAGAAGGCAATGGCACCCCACTCCAGTACTCTTGCCTGGAAAAGCCCATGGACTGAGGAACCTGGTAGGCTGCAGTCCATGAGGTCGCTAGTAGTCGGACATGACTGAGTGACTTCACTTTCACTTTTCACTTTCATGCATTGTAAAAGGAAATGGCAACCCACTGCAGTGTTCTTGCCTGGAGAATCCCAGGGACAGGGAAGCCTGGTCGGCTGCCGTCTATGGGGTCACACAGAGTTGGACACCACTGAAGTGACTTAGCAGCAGCAGCAGCATGTTCTTTCTTGATACAATAAATTAGTCAGTGACAATAAAAAATTAATTAGCAATATTTAGCAGAATGAATTCTAATATCTTCAACTTCATGGACATGTTGGTTAATAGTTTTGCAAGTGTGTTTCCTTATGGACTCAAGATCTTGTCATAGTCACTGTAAGTTAAATAAGTTCAATCAATATTCTTCTCATCTAAAATAGTCTCCACTTGGCCTATATGATAATCTGTTAATTTAATCTCTGAGTCTTCCATATGATCCAACTAAATTTGAACTGTCTTTTTCTTTGACACAGAAATTTATTTTAAGCTTACTTTGAACCTTTAAACTCCAAACATGATGAATCCATTTCTCTAAGGGACCATGGTTCCATTTAGTGGAAAAATAGTACTGAAGAATAAGAAGCTATACACTTGGATAAATCATGGGGTTAAAATTTCTCCTGGGACTTTACAATGAATATGGCTAGAAAAATATGATTTTAATTTTATTTTATTTTATAAATTAAAAGGACACATACTACAAGTAAAAGGACACAATTCTGCTTAAATTCTTGATTCTTTACTTGTACTTCTCCTGAAAGTCAGTTTAAAATAGATGACCAAGAGTAAGAGGCAGTTTTTCCTCTGAATCTACTTAATAAGCAAAATAAATTTTTTTGTGTGTTGTAAAAGTTCACTAGCCAATATAATTCCAGTGAAACTCAAAGAAATAAAAGGCTGAAAAAATGAAAAAAAAAAAGAGCTTAACCAGTTGCAGATTTCCAAAATGCCTAGCACAAATTGCTAAATAAATCAATGTAGTTCTTAAAGAATTCTTAACAATCAGAATTATTAAACCGCAGTATATTTCTTCATGATGAGTGTACAATCTGTGTCCAATATGCTTCTGAGTTATTGAAGCTTCTCCTGAGAAAATATGACTAAAGACATTTATAAATATTAAAAAAGAAGAATGTGTTCAAAAGCAAAGGCTCAGATAAAGTATTGGACAGAGAGTCTTTATCAGCCGTTAATATCTATGACTAGCATTTCAGTTTAAATCAAGAAAATTTATTTGGAAAAAAAGAACACTTTAAAAATCAAATTACATTGGAATTATTTACTCCAAATATTCATATAAAATATATATCACTGAAATGAAGATTTGCAGTAGCACAGGAAATAATTATTACTGTGCTTGCTCTTTCTTATACTTGCATTTTGTAATAAAAATTTGCCTCAATTGTTGTCTGATGGAGGCTGCAACAGATGTGCTCCTGAACGTTCTTAAAACATATGAGGTTCCTGGGGGTTAATTTCTGCTTCCATGGAAACTACCCCGGTGTGCCCCAGTTTTAAATGATTTCCTGCAGTCTGACACCTGGAGGCACCTGCTCAAAGAAACATTTTTCTTTGGGCTGGAGCAACATACAAAAGGAGAAAAAAGTTTCATGTTTGTCTTCCCTTTTCAATTTTGAGGAAATGATTTCTTTGGAATATATTGAGGTATGATTTTTTTAAAGTTCATTTACATGCTTAGCAGACCTGATAGTTTATGAACATCTCTTGTGACATGTAAGAGATAAGCTCTGCCTACTGATAAAATAATCACCAGTGGGTCATTTGTTCAATGATTAATTTGTTTGGCAAGTGTTAAAAATTTGATAGGTTTACAGGATAAGAAGAAATGAAGACAAAGATGCTGACTCTAAAAATCTAGCAATCCATTTGGAAAACAGACATACAAAAATCTAAGACAACCTGGGAAGTTCAATGAGAACTAAATATACCAGGTAATTTGTGGGTGTGAGTGTTCAGAAATTATACATTATCAAGCACGGAGAGGAACCAAGCCTGGAGACCTCTTTAGGGCAAGTTATGGACTAAAGGAGCAATGAGAGAGTGAATAAGACATGGAGAAGAGAAAAATTTTTTCTATATAGATAAGTGTAGGATTTGACAAATTATCTGGAATTGTAGAAATAGAAACTACAACTGAGGGAGTTTAAAAGATGCCTGAAGATACTAATAAGATGGAGGGTCACATAGTTGTATATTATGACATTTAGCTCATATTTTGTAGGTGAAGGGGAGTCCTGAAAGCTTTACAGCAGAAAAAAAAAAAAAAAAAAAAACATACTGAGATTCCAATTTTTTTGAAAATGGCTCTGTGATGGGAACTCCGAAAGTAAAGGATAGAGGGATTTCCCTGGTCGTCCAGAAGTTAAGACATTGCCGCCAAAGCAAGGGGAGTGAGTTCGATCCCTGGTCAGGGAAGTAAGATACCACATGCCTCACAGCCAAAAACCAAAACAGAAAATCACACAGAAACACTATTGTAACAAGTTCAATGAAGATTATAAATATGGTCCACATCAAAAAAAGATTTAAAGAAAAATAATAAAGGGGATAGAGAGGGGGGCTACTGTAGGGTTTTAAAGCAGTAAACATGAAAGCTTAAAACAACACAATGAATAGGGGAATGGAGAGGAGAAAAATTTGAACGTCTACATTAAAAAAAAAAAAAAGCTTTGGTCATGATTTGTAGTATGGCAGAAATATCAATTAACACCATTAGTTCTACTAGAACTAATGTTCTATTAGATCACTGGCAATTCCAACAACTGAAAGACCAGTACTGTATTGGATAGGATGAGTGTGAGATGCCTGGGGGTTACCCAGGTAGAGGTGACCAGTAGGAAGTTTGGTATCAGAATCTGACATATAAGGATGCTACCGAGTTAGACAAACAGACTTAGGGCTCTCCCACTTATAGGCAGTTACTAAATTAAAGCAACACAGTAACCCAACATAAATGAGTAGACAAAATGATGAGTGTATATAGGATCCAGAGAATGTTAAAATAGCCATTCTGCTCCTCCTATGGATGAAGTCAGTACAAACAAGAAAGACAGGTCTCAAACTTGTGATGAAAAAATATGGAATTGTTGAGAGTTCAGTGGCAACAAGAGGTCTTGGGATTATCATAGTTTGTAAATAATGCATAGCATATATATGAAACTCAAGTCTTTCTTCCTCCATTCTACCTTTAATCTCATTCACAGAAGTGATTTATGTTAATGGTATTGGTTTTCATTAACTTAGGTGGATAATTTTATGACTACTCTTCCATTTCTTAAAGGTTAATACATAACCTTTAGTAAGGATACACTAACATCCCTCAATAAAAGATGATCAAATTAGCACCTGAGTCTATTTTTCTGCTTCCAATTTTTATGCTTCATGTTCACAAAGAGTAAATTATTTACATATTTTCCTAAAATTATAATCAAGAGTCTGTTCCCATCAATAGATTGCTTCAAACAGTAAAAACATATCACTGGCATCACAATACTGGAATTATATAAATATTTATTACTTTAAAATCAAACTATATGATTAGACCCATAGGAACAGAAACACAAGCTTCAAACTTATATCCATGTCACTTAGAGGAAAATATTTCAAATGTATTTAAAATAGATCCAGATTCACTTTATGAGTTAGGGAATGGTGACACAAATCAGAGCAATTAACTCAATATTTAATTCATTGCTTTTATTATTTTCCCACGTCACACTCCTGCTTTTAATGTTTACTCTGAATTGACATGTTTTTCAGTCCTGCCTAGAAAAGAATAACTGTTTCTTTCAGTGTTCTGTGCCACAGTTAATCTAGCAGTCTAGTGTCTATTTATTCCTATTTTACTCAAAATTTCAAAAAATCTGGGTCAGCACCCTCACAAAAGGATAGAAGCCAATGCTCTAGTACAGTATCTTACTGGGCAGCAGAGGCTGGAAATTTAAAAACAACAAAACCAACAAAAATATAAATTTTCTAAATTCCCTTGTAATTTGGGGTCTACATGTTTTTATGTCAGTTGACTGGGCAAGAAAGGCTGGTTCTCAAGCTTTCATTTTGTTGATGTGAGTTGTGGCATGGCTATACTTGTTCTGAAACTTTAGTTCATATGATGGTCTCAAAATCCTTAGATCATAGCAAGAGAGTGTGTGCCTGGGGTCAGTACATCAAGGCTGTGTATTGTCACCCTGCTTATTTAACTTATATGCAGAGTACATCATGAGAAACGCTGGGCTGGAGGACGAAGAAGCTGGAATCAAGATTGCTGGGAGAAATACCAATAACCTCAGATATGCAGATGACACCACCCTTCTGGCAGAAAGGGAAGAAGAACTAAAGAGCCTCTTGATGAAAGTGAAAGAGGAGAGTGAAAAAGTTGGCTTAAAGCTCAACATTCAGAAAACTAAGATCATGGCATCTGGTCCCATCTCTTCATGGCAAATAGATAGGGAAACAGTGGAAACTGTGGCTGATTTTATTTTTCTGGGCTCCAAAATCACTGTGGATGGTGGTTGCAGTCATGAAATTAAAAGACGCTTACTCCTTGGAAGGAAAGTTATGATCAACCTAGACACCATATTAAAAAGCAGAGACATTATTTTACCAACAAAGGTCCATCTAGTCAAGGCTATGGTTTTTCCAGTAGTCATGTATGGATGTGAGAGTTGGACTATAAAGAAAGCTGAGCGTTGAAGAATTGATGCTTTTGAACTGTGGTGCTGGAGAAGACCCTTGAGAGTCCCTTGGAATGCAAGAAGATCCAACTAGTCCATTCTAAAGGAGATCAGTCCTGGGTGTTCACTGGTAGGACTGATGTTGAAGCTGAAATTCCAATATTTGGCCACCTGATGCCGAGAGCCGACTCATTTGAAAAGACCCTGATGATGGGAAAAATTGAGGGCATGAGGAGAAGGGAATGACAGATGATGAGATTGTTGGATGGCATCACCGACACAATGGACATGGGTTTGGGTGGACTCTGGGAGTTGGTGATGGACAGGGAGGCCTGGTGTGCTGCGGTTCACGGGGTTGCAGAGTCAGACACGACTGAGAGACAGAACTGAACTGAACTGAATTGAATATCTCATCTATAAATATTCATGTATTTTATTAACAATTATAAAACATGTAGAGCTAAAAGTGTACATATTACTATGAATAGCTATATCTTTTTAATATTTCTTTTGCATAATATGGATTTAATATTTATTTATTAAAATATATGTACCATATATTTCTCACTATGAAATCAATGTTGAAGCTCTGATAGAATTTAATAGCGAAATAGTAAACTTATATATACACAGTCTGATACTAGTGACTTAAACTTCATTCTAAATTTGACACTTCAGACTATTAAGACTATGTTCCATTGTCAATTTATTCATCATTTAAATACAGTATCTGGACAGTTGCTGGAGGCATATGCAATACCCAAGACTGTTTTAATTAAACGTTAATGAGTAATTTTGTCTAAAAAATTATGTCAGAATACTGATTTGAAAGACATAATTTGGTTAAAATGTTTCACTGGATATTATCAATGCTGTTTTTAGGAAAACATCACCTACTCTATAGTATGTTTGTTTATTTTTCCTTGTTTTCACCGACATGAAATTTGGGTTTAGAGAATACAGGTCAACATAAAAATCTTACCACGTGATAGAGTCCTTATATTGTACATAATTTCACACTTAATATTAATTTTTAGGTATACACAAAAAAATATCTTAACAAGTTTCAGAAATTGTAGTAAGGGAATTAGAGACATAACAAAAGATTTTACAAGAACTTTGAATAGAAGCTAATTCTTATTAATGATTTTCTCTGGTTCACAGTACTCCAGTTTCAAGGTTGAGCATGACAAGCTGATTAAATAAGGCTCACACATTAATATGACACATGAGCACACACATGCAAACACAAAATGAAGTGGCTTCTAAGAGGCTCAATTTTCTATAAAGATTAACTCCTTTATGTTAAAATTGCATTTCTTAAGTTTAATGAAATCCTATTTCTAAATGTTATGCTGGAAAAAGACTGCTTCAAGAAGAATGTGTGTGTGTGTGTGTGTGTGTGTGTGTGTGCACGCTCAGTTGTGTCTGACTCTTTGTGACTCCATGTACTGTATCCTGCCAAGCTCCTTTGTCTATGGAATTTTCTAAGCAAGAATATTGGGACAGGTTGCCATTTCCTCTCCAAGGCATCTTCCCAACCCAGAGATTGAACCCACATCTTTTGCATCTCCTGCACTGGCAGGCATGTTCTTTACCAGCTGAGCCACCAACTTGTACTTAAAGGGATATGTGTGTGTGTGTTCAGTTGCTAAGTCATGTCCGACTCATTGCTATCCCATGAACTGTAGCCCACCAGGCTCCTCTGTCCATGAGAATTTCCAGCCGAGAATACTGGAACGGGTTGCCATTTCCAACTCCAGAGGATCTTCTTGAACCAGGGATTGAAACTGTGTCTCCATGTCTCCTGCATTGGCAGGTGTGTGCTTTACCACTGAGCCACCTGAGAAGTCCATTCAAAGGGATATAAAACTTAGTAAATGAAGATATTGTAAAGTCCGTGTCAAATAAGCAAAGCCACATTTAACATTGTTAATGTTTATTTCTCCAGTTTGCGTATGGTAAAAGCTATGTGGAGTAGGAGACCTGGAGATAGATAGAAGCTTATAAGGAAGGATATTACTAAAGATGGAATGCTTCAATTAAAATTTTTCTGCATTAGACTTGCTTAGTCTTTGTACAGTTACAGCCTCAAACTATTCATGAATAAAAGAATGGCTGAAATCATGCCATATGTAGGAACACATCTATGTCCCAACAAAGATTACAACTACTTAGGTTCCACATCAGAAAAATACATTAAATATATTGATACAGAAAGGGACAAGAGCAGGTGTGTGTGTGTGTCTGTGTGTCTGTGTGTGTGTGGACTGTGAAAATGAGGATAATTGGGCAGGAAGGTGAAAGGGGCAGAATGTCTGAGTGACTCCACAATGTGCTATTATACTCACAGATTCATTAGAAGGCACATAAAATACTTGTCAAAATGAACTAAAAAATTCCTCTCGGCCCCCAGGATGCTTTAATGACACATGATATTGGTGAAGCAGTTGTGGTCTTAACTAAGGAGAGTTTCTCTATCCAGTGTAACCAGTTTACCATTGAATCATCATCAAAATGAAGGATGTTAATCAAGCAGAGTTATTATATTGAATACTGGTTTCCATCTGATTATACACAATTAAATAAAACCACACATGGCATTTTCCTACCAAAATCACAAAAAGACGCCATTTCCAGAATAATGCACATTTAAAGGTCACATACCCTCTGAAAGAAGAATGCATAATTTAAATCTGCCTGGGAGCAGCTGGAACTTGCCCTCTAGCTATGTAAACATATTTTCATTTTAATATTTACTCAAGTATTCATTATGCATGGTTAATCCCACATTTAATCTCTTTCCTCCTTAAAATTGCCCACGCCATTTCTGAAAATACTGAGTGATTCTATTTTGAAGGATGTTTGGGATTTATAAAAATTATTACTATTGAAAGAGAGTAAAGAGAAAAAACTATTGTACTTAGTGATTGAACTTTTGTAGTTTTTAATTTTCATACTTGTGCCTGTATTAGTTCAGTTAGTGTGTATGTACCATAGCTACACAGTACATGCTTTATGTCAAGATATATTCCAAAAGATTAATAACCTTTCACTTTTCTTTAGATGTTTTTTCAGTTGATGATCTTCCAATCCTTGTGGGAAATTTTGCATACATAGCACCAAGTGAAACAGAATAATATTGTGGTGGTGGTGCTGGTTGTTCAGTTGCCAAGCCATGTCTGACTCTTTCTGACCCCCTTGGGCTGCAGCACATCAGGCTTCACTGTCCCTTACCACCTCCCAGAGTTTGCCCAAGTTCATACCCATTGAATCAGTGATGTCATCCAACCATTTCATCTTCTGTCACCCTCTTTTTCTCCCTTCAACCTTTTCCAACATCAGGGTCTTTCCCAACGTGTTGTCTCTTCGCATCAGGTGGCCAAAGTATTGGAGATTCAGTTTTAGCATCAGTCCTTCCAGTGAATATTCAGGGTTGATTTCCTTTTAGTATTGAAGGGTTTGATCTCTTTGTTGTCCAAGGGACTCTCAAGAGCCTGCTCCAGCACCACAGTTCAAAAGCATCAATTCTTTGGGGTCTGCTTTCTTTATGGTACATGCAATTAAACTGACAGCGAAAGGAGAAAACTCAGTATCATAAACGTACAATGACCTAAAAAAGCTATTGAACTAAACTTTATTGAGCACTTACTATGAAGCAGATTATCTGCTATGCAATTTCTGTAAGATAATCCTATTTAAAGCCGGCAGTACTTTTTTGAGATCAGATTTTAATACCCCTATTTCAAGGGATTGAAGAAACTGGAACTTGGAAGGTCTAACATGTGTCTGTGAACACACAGCTAAAATACAGAGCAATAAAGGCTTTCTACTACAAGGAGATCTAACCAGTCCATTCTAAAGGAGATCAACCCTGGATGTTCTTTGAAAGGAATGATGCTAAAGCTGAAACTCCAGTACTTTGGCCACCTCATGTGAAGAGTTGACTCATTGGAAAAGACTCTGATGCTGGGAAGGATTGGGGGCAGGAGGAGAAGGGGACGACAGAGGATGAGATGGCTGGATGGCATCACCGACTCAATGGACGTGAGTTTGAGTGAACTCCGGGAGTTGGTGATGGACAGGGAGGCCTGGCGTGCTGCAATTCATGGGGTCGCAAAGAGTCACACACACAACTGAGCGATGGAACTGAACTGAACTGAATTCACCAGATCTGCCATCTCTGCCTGGGAAGATTCCCAAGATTTTGCGGAAGTTCTTGAGAATGTATGACTGTTTTGACTAATGGGCTATGAGGCAAAGTAGCTTGTGTCAATTTTACTGGAAGTTACCACATTTTCTTTCACTGGTGCTGTAGCCACTGATGCAATAAGATGATATAGCAGGGCTATATATAGCCCTCTAACCCTGAGCTGTAGTAGACTGCTGTGGAGATCCACACGGCTGGAACTTCAGAGTACACTGGTTGAGCCGCAGCCTAGTGTGTCTGACTTGACTAAAATATAAAAAGGAAATTAGTACCTTTTCCTGGTATCAGTAAATAACAAAGAGAAAAGTCACCTTACAGAATGAGCTTTCTTTTTCTTTTTTTTAAATACAGCATCCCATGTGTTGTGCTCAGTCGCTTCAGTCATGTCCAACTCTTTGTGACCTATGGACTGTAGCCCTCCAGGCTCCTCTGTCCATGAGATTCTCCAAGCAAGAATACTGGAGTGGGCTGCTGTGCCCTCCTCCAGGTGAGCTTCCCAACCCAAGGATCAAATCCATATCTCCAGTGTCTCCTGCATTTCAAACAGTTTCTTTACCCACTGAGCCACCTGGGAAGCATGCAGCATTTCATGACAGAGTAAAAACTATCTTCTCATAGAAATTTAAGTTTGAATTAATTTAAATAACAAAATTTAAATTTTATGTACAAAAAAGGTCTTAATGACCTGGATAACCATGATGGTGTGGTCACTCAACTAGAGCCAGACATACAGGAGTGTGAAGTCAAATGGGCTTTAGTAAGCATTACCATGAACACAGCTAGTACAGTTGATAGAATTCCAGCTGAGTTACTTCAAATCCTAAAAGATGACGCTGGTAGAGTACACAGTCAATATACCAGCAGATTTGGGATACTCAGCAATGGCCACAGGACTGGAAAATATATTTTCATTCCAATCTCAAAGAAGCGTAATGCCAAAGAATGTTCAAGTTCAGTTCAGTTCAGTCACTCAGTCATGTTCAACTCTTTGTAACCCCATGAATTGCAGCACACCAGGCCTCCCTCTCCATCACCAACTCCTAGAGTTCACTCAAACTGCTGTCCATTGAGTAGGTGATGTCATCCAGCCATCTCATCCTGTGTTGTCCCCTTCTCCTCCTGTCCCAATCCCTCCCAGCATCAGAATCTTTTCCAATGAATCTACACTTCGCATGAGGTGGCCAAAGTATTGGAGTTTCAGCTTCAGCATCATTCCTTCCAAAGAACACGCAGGACTGATCTCCTTTAGAATGGACTGGTTGGATCTCCTTGCAGTCCAAGGGGCTCTCAAGAGTCTTCTCACACAACACATTGCAAAAGTATCAATTCTTGACTGCTCAGCTTTCTTCACAGTCCAACTCTCACATCCATATATGACTACTGGAAAAACCATAACCTTGACTAGACAGACCTTAGTCGGCAAAGTAAGGTCTCTGCTTTGAATATGCTAACTAGGTTGGCCATAACTTTCCTTCCAAGGAGTAAGCATCTTTTAATTTCATGGCTGCAATCACAATCTGCAGTGATTTTGGAGACCAAAAAAGTAAAGTCTGACACTGTTTCCACTCTTTCCCCATCTATTTCCCATGAAGTGATGGGACTGGATGCCATGATCTTAGTTATCTGAATGTTGAGCTTTAATCCAACTTTTTCACTCTCCTCTTTCACTTTCATTAAGAGGCGTTTTAGTTCTTCTTCCCTTTCTGCCATAAGGGTGGTGTCATCTGCATATCTGAGGTTATTGATGTTTCTCCTGGCAATCTTGATTCCAGCTTGTGCTTCTTCCAGCCCAGCGTTTCTCATGATATATTCTGCATATAAGTTAAATAAGCAGGGTGACAATACACAGCCTTGAGTTACTTCTTTTCCTATTTGGAACCAGTGTGTTGTTCCATGTCCAGTTCTAACTGCTGCTTCCTCACCTGCATACAGGTTTCTCAAAAGGCAGGTCAAGTGGTCTGGTATGCCCATCTCTTTCAGAATTTTCAACAGTTTATTGTGATCCACAGTCAAAGGCCTGGCATAGTCAATAAAGCAGAAATAGATGTTTTTCTGGAACTCTCTTGCTTTTTCGATGATCCAGTGGATGTTGGCAATTTGATCTCTGGTTCCTCTGCCTTTTCTAAAACCAGCTTGAACATCAGGAATTTCAAGGTTCACGTATTGCTGAAGCCTGGCTTGGAGAATTTTAAGCAGTACTTTACTAGCATGTGAGATGATTGCAATAGTGCAGTAGTTTGAACATTCTTTGTTATTGCCTTTCTTTGGAATTGGAATGAAAACTGACCTTTTCCAGTCCTATGGCCACTGCTGAGTTTTCCAAATTTGCTGGCATATTGAGTGCAGCACTTTCATAGCATCATCTTTCAGGATTTGAAATAGCTCAACTGGAATTCCATCACCTCCACTAGCTTTGTTCATAGTGATGTTTTCTAAGGCCCACTTGACTTCACATTTCAGGATGTCTGGCTCTAGGTGAGTGATCACACTATCATGATTATCTGGGTCATGAAGCTCTTTTTTTACAGTTCTTCTATGTATTCTTGCCATCTCTTCTTAATATCTTCTGCTTCTGTTAGGTCCATACTATTTCTGTCCTTTATCAAGCTCATCTTTGCATGAAATATGTCCTTGGTATCTCTAATTTTCTTGAAGAGATCTCTAGTCTTTCCCTTCTGTGGTTTCCTCTATTTCTTTGCATTGATTGCTGAAGAAGGCTTTCTTATATCTCTTTGCTATTCTTTGGAACTCTGCATTGAGATGCTTATATCTTTCCTTTTCTCCTTTGCTTTTGGCTTCTCTTCCTTTCACAGCTATTTGTAAGGCCTCTCCAGACAGCTGTTTTACTTTTTTGCATTTAATTTCCGTGGGGATGGTCTTGATCCCTGTCTCCTGTACAATGTCATGAACCTTTGTCCATAGTTCATCAGGCACTCTGTCTATCAGATCTAGTCCCATAAATCTATTTCTCATTTCCAATGTATAATCATAAAGAATTTGATTTAGGTCATACATGAATGGTCTAGCAGTTTTTCCTGCTTTCTTCAATTTAAGTCTGAATTTGGCAATAAGGAGTTCATGATCTGGGCCACAGTCATCTCCTGGTCTTGTTTTTGCTGACTGTATAGAGCTTCTCCATCTTTGG
The DNA here is from genome assembly GCF_023091745.1 of Budorcas taxicolor. Lineage (NCBI taxonomy): Eukaryota > Metazoa > Chordata > Mammalia > Artiodactyla > Bovidae > Budorcas > Budorcas taxicolor. The sequence goes on from NC_068910.1 coordinate 79,913,081, forward strand.
CTGCAAAGAATATAATCAATCTGATTTCGATGTTGACCATCTGGTGATGTCCATGTGTAGAATCTTCTCTTGTGTTGTTGGAAAAGGGTGTTTGCTATGACCAGTGCGTTCTCTTGGCAAAACTCTATTAACCTTTGCCCTGCTTCATTCTGTATTCCAAGGCCAAATTTGCCTGTTACCCCAGGTGTTCCTTGACTTCCTACTTTTGCATTCCAGTCCCCTATAATGGAAAGGACATCTTTTTTGGGTGTTAGTTCTAAAAAGTCTTGTAGGTCTTCATAGAAAACTTCAACTTCGGCTTCTTCAGCATTACTGGTTGGGGCATAGGCTTGGATTACTGTGATATTGAATGGTTTGCCTTGGAAATGAGCAGAGATCATTCTGTTGTTTCTGAGATTGCATCCAAGTACTGCATTTTGGACTCTTTTGTTGAGCATTATGGCTACTCCATTTCTTCTAAAGGATTTCTGCCCACAGTATTAGATATGACGGTTATCGGAGTTAAATTCACCCATTCCAGTCCATTTTAGTTCACTGATTCCTCAAATGTCGACGTTTACTCTTGCCATCTCCTGTTTGACCACTTCCAATTTGCCTTGATTTAGGGACCTAACATTCCAGGTTCCTATGCAATATTGCTCATTACACCATCAGACCTTGCTTCTATTCCCAGTCACATCCACAACTGGGTATTGTTTTTGCTTTGGCTCCATCCCTTCATTCTTTCTGGAGTTATTTCTCCACTGATCTCCAGTAGCATATTGGGCACCTACCAACCCAGGGAGTTCCCCTTTACTGCTGCTGCTGCTGCTGCTAAGTTGCTTCAGTCGTGTCTGACTCTTCATAACCCCATGGACTGCAGCCTACCAGGCTCCTCTGCCCATGGGATTTTCCAGGCAAGAGTGCTGGAGTGGGGTGCCATTGCCTTCTCCAGTTCCCCTTTAAGTATCCTATCATTTTATCTTTTCTTACTGTTCATGGGGTTCTCAAGGCAAGAATACTGAAGTGTTTTGCCATTCTCTTCTCTAGTGGACCCCATTCTGTCAGACCTCTCCACCATGATCTGACCGTCTTGGGTGGCCCCACATGGCATGGCTTAGTTTCATTGAGTTAGACAAGGCTGTGGTCCATGTGATTAGGTTGACTAGTTTTCTGTGATTATGGTTTCAGTATGTCTGCACTCTGATGCCTCATGCAACACCTACTGTCTTACTTAGGTTTCTTTTACCTTGGATGTGTGGTATCTCTTCACAGCTGCTCCAGCAAAGCACACCCGCTGCTCCTATCTTGGACAAGAGGTATCTCCTCACCGCCAGCCCTCCTGACCTTGAACGTGGAATAGCTCCTCTCAGCGCCCCTGCACCTGCGCAACCACTGCTCCTTGGACGTGGGGTTCAAAGAATGTCAAACTACTGTTCAATTGTGTTTATTTAACATTCTAGCAAGACAGTAATCTGAATCTTTCAAGCTAGGTTTCAACAGTACATGAACTGAGAACTTCCAGATGTATAAGCTAGATACAAAAGAGGCAGAGGGACTAGAAATTTATTTGTCAACATGTTGGATCATAGAAAAAGTGAGAAAATTCCCACAAGACATCTATTTCTGCTTCATTGACTATGCTAAAGCCTTTGACTACGTGGATCACATAAAACTGTGGATAATTCTTAAAGAGACAGAATACCAGACCACTTTACCCGCCTCCTTAGAAGATCAAAAAGCAACAGTTAGAATCAGATAAGGAACATTAGACTGTTTCAAAACCGGGAAAGGAGTACGTTGAGGCTATATATTGTCACCTGCTTATATAACTTCTATGCAGAGTATGTCATGCGAAATGAGGGGCTGGATGAATCACAGACTAGAATCAAAATTGCCTGGAGAAATGTCAACAACCTCAGATATGCAGATAATACCACCCTAATGGCATAAATCAAAGATGAACTAAAGAGCCTCTTGATGAACGTAAAAGAGGAGAGTGAAAATGCTGGCTTAAAACTCAACATTCAAAAAACTAAGACCATGGTATTGGTCCCATCACATCATGCAAACAGATGGAGAAAAAATGGAAACAATGGCAGATTTTATTTTCTTGGGCTCCACAATCATTGAAGATGGTGACTGTGGCCATAAAATTAAAAGACACTTGCTTCTTGTTAGAAAAGCTATGACAAACCTAGACAGCAGATTAAAAAGCAGAGACATCACTTTGCTGACAAAGATCTGTATAGTCAAAGCTATGGTTTTTCCAGTAGTCATGTACAGATGTGAGAGCAGGACCATAAAGAATGTTGAGAGTGGAAGAATTGATGCTTTTGAACTGATGCTAGAGAAGACTCTTGAGAGTCCATTGGACAGCAAGGAGATCAAACCAGTCAATCCTCAAAGGAATAAATTGTGAATATCCATTGGAACGACTGATGCTAAAGCTGAAGCTCCACTACCAATGGCCACCTGATGCAAAGAGCCAACTCATTGGAAAAGACCCTGATGCTGGGAAAGGATTGAGGGCAGGAGGAAAAGGGGCAACAGAGGATGCAATGGTTGGATGGCATCATCAACTGAATGGATGTGAATTTGAGCCAACTTCAGGAGACAATCAAGGACTCAGAACCTTGGCATGCTTCAGTCCATGTGGTCTCAGAGTCAGATGTGACTGAAGCGACTTAGCATGCACACATGCACAAGTGTTCAATAATCATACATGGCTAGGGGGTTCTATAATTGAATGGCACAGAACATTCCCAGTATCACTGACAATGTAAAATAGTATGAGAGGCTGATCCTTTATTTACTCTATCATTCTAAATACAGGTAGTCACTCCATTGCTAGGTGGACATTGAAACAGATGGCCTCTAAAATTCTCTTGAGCCATAAATCCTTTGAAAAAGGACAATGTACAATCACTAAATAAAGCTGTTTGGGGGGAAAAAAAAATCATTTGGGTTCTTTTTCCAAACATTTCCTTCACTTTTTGAAAATATATATTTAAACATTGAATATCACCATGTGATATCTAATTGTGCTGGGAAATGCTGAAATTTATAGAGTTTTCCAAGTAATACAAAATTACAAATAACTACTCATGTTGGTGGTGCACATGCACTCAGATGCACTCATTCTACTTTCTGTCCACTGGCATCTCTGCTAATAAAATTTCACTGCAGGTGGAAAGAAAAGATGGCAAGCAGATATAGCTCTTTTTAATTAAAGTAAAATCTCAAAAGATTTGTTTCTTATTACTGCTCCTAAATCTAAGTAGGGGACTTTCTTTTTCTTCACGTGATAGAAGAAGGGAAAACAAATTGAACATGGAAAAGACAACATAAATGGAAAATGATAAACTTTCTGAGCTAAAGCAAAAACAAATAAGACATGAGTACTTTTGTAACACTGAGACACTTTGAGAAGCTATCTTAGCCAAAGAATCAAGGTTTTTAAACTTTCTTCTTTATCCAGTTTTCCATCTCAGTTACAAGCTAAGAAATAAACTTGAAGAAATTAATATATTAAGAAACCTCTGAAAAAAATTTCTCAGTGTTGCAGCTTCAAGTTTTACAAGTGTCCATTTTTATCAAGAAAAATTGGACTCTAATGAAATCCATTTAAGTAATACCTGGGGAAATACCAGCAGCTCTTTCCTTCTCAATCCATGAGAGTGTAAAAGAGGAAAATATGAGCACTGGATCCCACTTTTATTCTATGATCAAATATAGTCTTGTATCATACATGACAGCTGTATTTTTTTTCCTCCTGACTAGTCGTATTATTTTTAATTGGAAGATAATTAGAAACCAATGTTGCATTGGTTTCTACCATACAACAACTTGAATCAATCATATTTATACATATGCCCCTTCCTCTTGAAACTCCCTCTCACCCTCCATCCCATCCCACTGCTCTAGGTTGTCATGAAGAACAGGCTTGAGCCCTCCTCTCGGTGTTATACAGCACCTTCCTACTAGCTAGCAATTTTGCATATGGTAATATATGAATTTCAGTGCTATTCTCTCAAATCTTCCCACCCTCTTCTTACCCCACTGTATGCACAAGTCTGTTCTCTATGTCCAAGTCTCTGTTCCTGCCCTGAAAATAGGTTCACAAATACCATTTTTTCTAGATTCCATTTTTATGTGTTAATATACTATATTTGTTTTTCTCTTTCTGACAACTTTACTCTGTATAACAGGATCTGGGTTCAAACACCTCACTAGAACTGACAAATTAATTCTTTTTTATGGCTAGGTAATATTTCATTGCATATATGTACCAAAACTTTCTTATCCATTAATCTGTCACTTAACATCTAGATTGCTTCCATGTCTGGCTATTGTAAATAGTGCTTCAATGAACATTGGGATATATGTGTCTTTTTGAACTATGGTTTTTTTCAGGGTATATGCCTAGTACTGGGATTACTGGGCCATATGGTAATTTTGACATAGGCAAAAGAGCAGAAATAGATGTTTCTCTGGAACTGTCTGCTTTTTCTATGATCCAGTGGATGTTGGCAATTTGATCTCTGGTTCCTCTGCCTTTTCTAAAAGCAGCTTAAACATCAGGAAGTTCAAGGTTCACGTATTGCTGAAGCTTGGCTTGGAGAATTTTAAGCATTGTTTTCCTAGCATGTGAGATGAGTGCAACTGTGCAGTAGTTTGAGCATTCTTTGGCATTACCTTACTTTGGGATTGGAATGAAAACTGACCTTTTCCAGTCCTGTGGCCACTGCTGAGTTTTCCAAATTTGCTGGCATATTGAGTGTAGCACTTTCACAGCATCATCTTTCAGGATGTGAAATAGCTCAACTGGAATTCTATCACCTCCACTAGCTTTGTTCATAGTGATGCTTTCTAAGGGCCACTTGACTGCACATTCCAGGATGTCTGGCTCTAGGTGAGTGATCACACCATCGTGATTATCTGGATCGTGAATATCTTTTTTGTACAGTTCTTCTGTGTATTCTTGCAACCTCTTCTTAATACTTTCTATTTCTTTTAGGTCCATACCATTCCTGTCCTTTATCGAGCCCATCTTTGCATGAAATGTTCCCCTTGGTATCTCTAATTTTCTCAAAGAGATCTCTAGTCTTTCCCATTCTGTTGTTTTCCTCTATTTCTTTGCATTTGTCGCTGAGGAAGGCTTTCTTATCTCTTCCAGCTATTCTTTGGAACTCTGCATTCAGATGCTTATATCTTTCCTTTTCTCCTTTGCATATAGGTTTCACTTGAGAAACCTATATGCAGATCAGGAAGCAACAGTTAGAAATGGACATGGAACAACAGACTGGTTCCAAATAAGAAAAGGAATATGTCAAGGCTGCATATTGTCACCCTGCTTATTTAATTTATATGCAGAGTACATCATGAGATTAAATGCTGGGCTGGAAGAAGCACAAGCTGGAATCAAGATTGCTGGGAGAAATATCAATAACCTCAGATATGCAGATGACACCACCCTTATGGCAGAAAGTGAAGAGAAACTAAAAAGCCTCTTGATGAAAATGAAAGAGGAGAGTGAAAAAGTTGGCTTAAAACTCAAGATTCAGAAAACTAACATCATGGCATCTGGTCCCATTGAAGTGAAGTGAAGTCGCTCAGTCGTGTCCGACTCTTTGCGACCCCGGGGACTGTAGCCTACCAGGCTCCTCAATCCACAGAATTCTCCAGGCCGGAATACTGGAGTGGATTGCCATTTCCTTCTCCAGGGGATCTTCCCAACCCAGGGATCGAACCTGGGTCTCCCACATTACAGGCAGACTCTTTACCATCTGAGCCACCAAGGAAGCTTCTGGTCCCATTACTTCATGGCAAATAGATGGAGAAACAGTGGAAACAGTGTCAGACTTTATCTTTTTGGGGACTCCAAAATCACTACAGATGGTGATTGCAGTAATGAAATTAAAAGACACTACTCCTTTGAAGGAAAGTTATGACCAACCTAGATAGCATATTGAAAATCAAAGACATTACTTTGCCAACAAAGGTCCATCTAGTCAAGGCTATGGTTTTTCCAGTGGTCATGTATGGATGTGAGAGTTGGACTGTGAAGAAAGCTGAACATTGAAGAATTGATGCTTTTGAACTGTGGTGTTGGAGAAGACTCTTGAGAGTCCCTTGGACTGCAAGGAGATCTAACCAGTCCATTCTAAAGGAGATCAGTCCTGGGTGTTCATTGGAAGGAGTGATGCTGAAGCTGAAACTCCAATACTTGGGCCACCTGATGCGAAGAGTTGACTCACTGGAAAAACCTTGATGCTGGGAGGGATTGGGTGCGGGAGAAGAAGGGGACAACAGAGGATGAGATGACTGGATGGCATCACTGACTCTATGGACGTGAGTCTGAGTGAACTTCGGGAGTTGATGATGGACAGCGAGGCCTGGCGTGCTGCGATTCATGGGGTCGCAAAGAGTTGGACACGACTGAGCGACTGAACTGAACTGAATATAAACGATGATGTGAAGCACTTTTTCATGTGTTTACCGACCATCTATATGTCTTCTTTGGAGAAATGTCTCAAGGAAGATGTACAGATGGCCAATGAACGCATGAAAACATGTTCAAGGTGATCCATTCCTGACCCCTGATCAGTGATGTGCCAAGGGAGAGGGGCAATGGGAAAAATCTGTCCTGTCTCAAGGAGATTTTAATCACTGACTTTGTTTGAGACTGTCGATATATAATGATAGAAAGAACACATTTTAATTGGCTTTCTTATATATATTTTTTATTCCCTATGGAAAACTTGTCCCCTAATTGTCTGCACAACAGGCATATCACTCACCAGCCCACCCACATCAGTGACACATGTATTGGACTATGTCTATGGAGAAGTTCAAATATTTACATTTCTTATAGCAAATCTATGATCTTATGAAAATTAATAGCATTTCCTTTTATAATAAGACTCTTCTTTTTCTATTTAAATTTGTGAAATAACTTCTTTCCATTCTTTAAATAACTTTCAATTTAGTATCATGTTGCTGCTATTATTGTTGTTCAGTCAATAAGTCGTGTCTTACTGCATCCCCATGGATTGCAGCATGTCATAGTCCCCTCTCCTTCACTATTTTCTGGAGTTTGTTCAAATTCATATCCATTGAGTCACTGATGCTTATTTAACCATCCCATCCTCTCCCATCCCCTTCTCCTTTTGCCTTCAGTCTTTCCTAGCATCAGGGCCTTTGCAAATGAGTCAGCTCCTCAAATCAAGGGGCCAAATTATTGGAGTTTCAGCTTCAGCATCAGTCCTTTAAATGGCTATTCAGGATTGATTTCCTTTAAGATTAACTGGTTTGGTCTCCTTCCAATCCAAAGGACACCTGAGAGTCTTCTCCAGTACAATTCAAAAGCACCAACTTTTTGGTGCTCACTCTTCTTTCTGGTCAAACTGTCACATTCATATATGACCACTAGAAAAAACACACCTTTGGACCTTTGGCAACAAAAAATGGTGTCTCTACTTTTTAATATCCTGTCTAGGTTTGTCATAGCTTTCCTGGCAAGCAGCAAATGTCTTTTAATTTCATGGCTGCATTTGCCACCACGGTGATTTTGGAGCCCAAGAATTTAGTGTTATATATCCTATGATATACTTTCTCTTTTTTTTTGATCTATTCAGTACTTCCTTAGTTATACTTTTGTGTTTATCCTAATATTCTTTTGGGTATAGTTGGTATAAAATATGCTAGAAAAAGCAAGGATACAGTATTTTATGAGCCAGTGTCAATAAATTTTAAAGAAATTAATTGTTTTAATTAAAAAAAAACCTAATAGCAGGCTGAGGATGAAATGAAAATAAAACTAGACCAAAACCTTTGAAATGCTAATGTTTACCCTGAGGCTGTTTAAAAACACCATGTTAAGTAATACAGGTAAAAAATAGTTAATAATACTCCAACAGAATATATATGAAATTCAGAAGAGATGAAATTTTATTCAAGTCAATTATTTTTATGAGAAAAAAATAGATTAGAGGAAAAACTAATGATGGAAAATATATAACAGTAATTCACTTTAAATTGAAAAGGTCAGAGGTAGGAATGTTCAATTATTTTCCATTAAATACAAGACATCAAATTGACTGACATTGAGGTCAAGTAATATCTCATCTTTTTTATTTTCCTGCTTTACTTGAGCTTTATCATTGCATCCACACCATTTCAGATTCATTATTATAGTTCCCGATCTACCAATCCTAAGTAAAATGAGAAGTGCAATCAAAACAGTCACCAATATAGACTTCCTGATTCATAAACTTTTTGAATGAAGGAGAACAATTCAGAGAGCACCATGTTGCATTCTATGAAAATGGAAAAAATGGGTCTAATGATTAACCACAAGGTGCAAAAATTATTCAATAGGTGAATAATCAAAAGTTTGTGATAAACAATCACTTTCTTCCCAACTGCATGTTTTCCTTCCCCTCTCTTTCTACCCTGTCAGGAATTCACAATTCTATTAATCATAGTACATCTATAATGCAGAGATTTGAATGCACTTTATAATTTCAGTCATCTTCTTTGAGGTTCAGTGCACACACAAAAAATTATAAACTAGAACACTGTAGACCACAGAAAAGAAATAAATACTGAGGCATATAGAATTACTGAGTTAACTTTTTTGAGATGTTATTGCTGATATAATCAATGGCACTTGGAAAGATTTTGATCACTTTATCTTAGGGATTTAATATAATATTAGCAACTGTTTGATGGCTGGTGCATAATGTGGAACTGCATTTATTAAGTACTGAAATAAACATTCCTGATTATATATCAAAATAGATCATAGGAGAAACTGAGCAGCAGAATATAGTGATCTAGAGAATAAAGAACATGATATTTGCTAGAACTGATTTTAAATTCTAGCTTGGCAGATTATTTCTGTGTAATATGCTGTAATACATTTAACTCTTCCAAGTGCTCGTTTCAGAATCAGGAGACTTGAGTTCGATCCCTGGGTCAGGAACATCCCTTGGAGAAGGAAACTGCACCAACTCCAGCAATCTTGCCTAGAGAATTCTATGACAGAGGAACCTTGTGGGCTACAGTCCACGGGGTCTCAAGAGTCTGATTCAACTTAGTGATAAACCACCACCACCAGTGTGAAGATATCATTATGTCTCATAGGATTTTACTGAGCATTGAACTTACTACTGTACACAAAGTGCCCCTTACATGTTTCTAAAATGTTTTAGGAAGCTGTACATTTTTGGCATATATGAGTTATCGTTTTGGAAATGTGTAGCAATCTTAAAAAAAAAAAAAGAGTATCAAGACATTTTTCATCAGATAGATATAAACTTCATAATCAAAACATGGTCTTGGGATTTTTGTATTTGCAGCTGTGTATGAGCCCCTGTGTAGCAAGTAAAAGTACAATCATATTATATTTTACTGTTTAAGTAGATTTCATTGTAGTTTAAATTCAGAAAAAAAAAAAAGTGGAAAATGTAAGAGGTCTACATTACCCAAAAGTGCAAACAAGTATAGGCATAATGATCTAAAACAAAGCAAAATAAACCAAAATAATATAAATAAACAAAAAAGCAAGATGCAAAACATCTACCTTTCAAGTAGACTTTTACCCAACTGTGGTTCTTTTACTTAGTAATTTGTAACCGTTCTTTTGCATACATACTCAGTCACTTCTCTGTCCATGGGATCCTCTCCAGGCAAGAATATTGGAGCGGGTTGCCATGCCCTCCTTCAGGGGATCTTCCAGACCCAGGGATCAAACACTTGTTATCTTTGTCTCCTGCACTGCAGGTGGATTCTTTACCACTGCACCACCAGGGAAGCACCATTCTTCTGTAGAAGAAGTAAATGATGGATTCCCATGGAGGTCTAGTGGTTAATACTCCACCCTTTCACTGGATGGGGCATGGGTTCCATTCCTGTATAGAGAACTAAGATCCCATGTGTGGCATGGACGGAAACAAAAGGTAGTAAATAATGTATAATCACTGCATTTGATGAATTAAGACCTTTTTAATATAGTTCTTCTGTATATTCTTGCCATCTCTTCTTAATCTCTTCTGCTTCTGTTAGGTCCTCACTGTTTCCCTTTCTGTTCTCTGGAGCTCTGCATTCATTACTCTTTCTCCCTTGCCTTTTGTGTTTCTTTCTCCCTCATCTATTTGTAAGGCCTCCTCAGATAGCCACTTTGCCTTCTTGCATTTATTTTTTTTCCGTTGGGATGGTTTTGGTTATTGCCTTCTGTATGATGTTACAGACCTCCATCCAGAGTTTTTCAGGCATTCTGTCTACCAGATATAATCCCTTGAATCTATTTGTCACCTCCACTGTATAATTATAAGGAATTTGATTTGTCATACCTGAATGGTCTAGTGTTTTTCACTACTTTCTTCAATTTAAGCCTGAAGAAGGATAATATCACTGAATCAAATTTTATTGACATTGCAATTTTGTAATTAATGCATTTGTTTGGTCTTATCTATAGGAGGATTTCCCTGGTGGCTCAGACGGTTGTGTCTGCCTACAATGTGGGAGACCTGGGTTCAATAAGAAACTTTAACCTTCATATTATTATTCATTGAATATACATGGCTATGCAAATAATATTGAATAAAATGTTAACATTAATTTTCAAAATTTTGGTGTATAGACAAATGATCTTCTAATAATAATTGAGGTAATTACATAATATTGTAATTGATTTTCACCACATTGAAAAGCTATGTAAAGTGAGGATATTAAATGTTTATATTTGTTAGTTTTTTTTTTATTTTTTAAAATATAAATTTATTTAATTGGAGGTTAATTACTTTACAGTATTGTATTGGCTTTGCCATACGTCAACATGAATCCACCACAGGTATACACATGTTCCCCATCCTGAATCCCCCTCCCTCCTCCCTCCTCATACCATCCCTCTGGGGCATCCCAGTGCACCAGCCCCAAACATCCAGTATCATGCATCGAACCTGGATTGGTGATTCATTTCATATATGATATTATACATGTCTCAATGCCATTCTCCCAAATCATCTCACCCTCTCCCTCTCCCACAGAGTCCAAAAGACTGTTCTATACATCTGTGCCTCTTTTGTTGTATCACATACAGGGTTATTGTTACCATCTTTCTAAATTCCATATATATGTGTTAGTATACTGTATTGGTGTTTTTCTTTCTGGCTTACTTCACTCTATAATAGGCTCCAGTTTCATCCACCTCATTAGAACTGATTCAAATGTATTCTTTTTAATGGCTGAGTAATACTCCATTGTGCATATGTACCACAGCTTTCTTATCCATTCATCTGCTGACGGACATCTAGGTTGCTTCCATGTCCTGGCTATTAGAAACAGTGCTGTGATGAACATTGGGGTACACGTGTCTCTTTCAATTCTGGTTTCCTCGGTGTGTATGCCCAGCAGTGGGATTGCTGGGTCATAAGGCAGTTCTATTTCCAGTTTTTTAATGAATCTCCACACTGTTCTTCATAGCGGCTATACTAGTTTGCATTCCCACCAACAGTGTAAGAGGGTCCCCTTTTCTCCACACCCTCTCCAGCATTTATTGCTTGTAGACTTCTGGATCATAGCCATTCTGACTGGAGTGAAATGGTACCTCATTGTGGTTTTGATTTGCTTTTAATCAAATGAGTGATGTTGAGCAGCTTTTCATGTGTTTGTTAGCCACCTGTATGTCTTCTTTGGAGAAATGTCTATTTAGTTCTTTTGCCCATTTTTTGATTGGGTCATTTATTGTTTAGATTGACCTCTCTGTCATCAGCAATGTTTTTCTCACATTATGTTTCTGTGGCATAAAATTGAAGAAGAAAAAAGAAGGATACTTCCCCTTTTTATAAATAAAAATAATATTTATAACATCTCTCTTATCTTTTGAATAATTGGGTAGAAGGACAAAGAGATACTCTATAATAATAAGATATTTATTGTATATTCTGATTGTAAAAACAGGAAGGAAGCTAAATGGGTCTCTTTTACAATTGTAGTGTGAAATGTGCTTACAATTTACGTAAAGTACACAATAACAGACAGGAAAGAAGATTTTGAGGGAGATAAAAACAGAGATGTTAAAAATAGAGAAGACAGACAGCAAAGGACTGGTCAAGATTTGTCGAATAAGAAAAAATTAGAGGAGAGAGAAAGAGGAATATGTGAGGAAGAAAGCCAGAAGGGACCAAAGGGAAGGAAAAGAATAATCCATTTATTTATTCTTTAATTCACTCAGTAATGTAGCATGTGATCTACTACTTTACCAAGAACATATGGAGGACTCCCATCATAGTCCAGTGGTTGAGAATCCACCAGGCAATGCAAAGGACACACATTTGATCCCTGGTCTGGAAAGATTCCACATGCCTGAGGGCAATTAAGCCTGAGCTCTAGACCTGTGCTCCACAACAAAAGTCCTGTAATGAGAAGCCTGAGCAATGCAACTAGAGAGTACACTACAAGTGGAGAAAGCGCTTGGGCAATAAAGAAGACCCAGCATAGCCAAAAATAAATAAATGTATACAAATCATTTTTATAAAAAGGAACATACCAAGCTCTGGTGCCACCTCTGAGTCAGATGCTGGGCATGTAATAGGGAAGACACTGAACACTTTGCTTAGTCTAGTAGAAGAGATAAAAATAATGAATAAATGTGCTTAAACATATCATTAGTTTTTATAGCTCTAAAAGAAAACAGGGCTCATACTCTTGTAACTACTGCTCGATGAATATAAGTTTGCACCATCAGGTATGAAAAGAATGTATAGAAAACTAAGCCTTAGAGTTTATCTAACTTTATTCTGTAATCACACAGTAAAGTAGTTTATTTTCTGCACTTACATCTTGAGATATTTTTTTTGGTTTTTAGTTTAGTATAGGTATTTTTTTTGTTTGTTTGTTTGTTCTTTTCAGTTTAGGGCAGAAACAGATGTGTTAATGATTTCACTGGAGATAAAATGTATTGCACATGCTAATATTCTTCTGCATTTTCCTTTGAATCATTCAAATTGTAGTACTGAGCATTATACAAAGGGCTTAGGATAGCTGTTTTTATTAAATGTCAGAGTTTATACTTAAACTACAATTTTAGTTGCTTTTTCTTTGAGATGCTGATTTATGCCACCACTTCTGAAAATTTATTTGGGATTAGTAATAATATAACTTTTATGGTCATTTTATTATCAAATTAAATATTATGATCTAGTTTGATCTTTGTGGAGATGTTATCCAATAAAAATCTTGAGATGAACAATAATGTGAGTGTATTTAATGCCACAGAGCCATTCACTTTAAATGGTTAAAATGGTAAATTTAGCTTTACGTATATTTTGCCACAATATTAAAGAAAAGACAAAAGAAATCTTAATATATGAGAATGTAAAGAGAAGATTACTGCATAAATTCTACTATATGAGAACGTAAAGAGAAGATTTCTGTATAAATTCCCTGATTTTAGCTTTCTTTCCTAATCTCTTAGAGTCATGATCCTCTATTATGTCTAGGACACATTTAAGAATTTCTCTGGGCAAATAATGTTTTCTTTGTGTACATGAGCAAGCATATACAATTTCATTAAATAAAGATTTCTTGTGGAAGACAAAACAAATCCTCAATCAGACAAAAACTCTGTCATTCAAAATGAACAACTCCTCTTTTTATCCAAGTTATTTTATTCAAGGAATCAGAACCAGATAAATTTTTTTAAAAAGGGATATAATTCAAAAAGATATATGCACACCCTATGTTCATGCAGGCTACTTACAATAGCCAGGAAGTTACCTCTATGCCCATCAGCAGAGGAATGGATGAGGAAGATGTGGTACATACGCACAGCGGACTATTACTCAGCCATAGGCTTCCTAGATGGGTCAGTGTTAAAGAACCCACCTGCCATGTAGGAAATGTAGGAGACATAGATTCGATCTCGGGGTCAGGAAGCTGTCCTGGAGGAGGAAATGGCAACCTACTCCAGTATTCTTACCTGCAAAATCCCATGGACAGAGGAACCTAGTGGGCATTAATCCATGGTGTTACAAAGAGTCGCACACTACTGAGCAACTAAGCATGTATCCATTAGTCAGCCATAAAAACAAACAAAATTATGCCATTTGCACAGGCTGTCATATAGAGTAACGAAAGTCAGGGGGAGAAAAACAAATGTTGTATACTACTACGTATACATAGAATCTATAAAAGTGGTACAGATGATCTTATTTGCAATGCAGAAATAGAGACATAAACATAGAGAACAAACATGTGGATACCCAGGGGGAAAGGCTGTAACCTGGGAGTGAGATGAATTGGGAGAGTTCTGAGCCAGGCCATCCAGAATGGAAAGGAGATTTACAGATAGAAAGGAGACGAACATTTTGGCCACAAGCAAGGGCTTCCCTGGTGGCTCAGATTGTAAAAATCTGCCTGCAATGTGAAAATACAGGTTCAAACCCTGGATAGGTAAGATCCCCTGGAGAAGGAAGTGGCAATCCACTCCAGTACTTTTGTCTAGAGAATTCCATGGACAGAGGAGCTTGATGGGCTACAGTCCACAGGGTTGCAGAGTCAGACACAACTGAGTGACTAACAGTTTCACTTATTTTCAAGATTGTGAGAGGATCTTTGGGTTAGGCCATGAGAACAGTGATTCCCTCATGAATGGAACATATAGTGATGAGGACAAGGAGCTCAGAAGAGACTGGAAGGGGATTAAACAGCTTTGCATGTATTAGCCTGTGGTGTGTGGAACTGGTCCTGCGGGCTACCACGGAAAGGATGAAAATGGACAGGCTGAACTATGAAGGTTATCGTCCTTGAAATTGGATCTCTTCCAAATGAGCTCACTGTTGGCACTAGAAATAATGTACTTGGTTTGCTATTGAGCACATCTGCAGGATAAGCACTATGGGCGATGTGAGTGTGCTCATTCAGTTTCTCCATAGAGTAAAAGCCTGTCTCTGTGCTTGACAATGCTCTGGCTGAGTGACAGTATGGAGACATATAAAGTGTAAGAACACAACAGGTATTTGATTTTACTGGTGACCTAATAATCCACAAGCAGTATCCATTTGAAAGCATATAACTGGAGCCAGGAAGCAGCTACACGATAATTTTTAAAACATCTTTTTGTTCTTTTAGAATTGCAAATCTAGAAAGGCTAAGAATTCAAGCAGCATAATTATCTTTTAAATGTTTCAATTTTGGTATAATGTATGTTGAGGCAAAAAAATGTTATGGTTCATAATACAAGTATACTCTCCCTCAACTTCAATCCTATCTTAGGATGTCCTTTATTTAGAGTAAAAAAAAAAAAAATTAATAGTAAAACCTTAATGACTCATCCCATGTTCATGATCATTTGTGGCCATTATAGCATAGGTCACTCCCAGCTTCCATCATTATCAGAATGTTAAAGACCCTGCTGGGGGCTTCTCATTGCCATTTGCTTGACATCCATTTATTATTTACCACTAGGGACATCACAGATGGCCCAATATCCTTCCAATATTCTTTAATGAAGAATGATCATTATTTTTATGGGTCCTCCTAGGGTACCCTATCTGTGAGTAAATAGCTACTGGAAGAGAAATTGTATTTGGTGAGTGATTAGCAATTGACCACACCTCACAAAGAAATCTGTGAAGTTAAACAGACTATCCAGACTCTTTAAACTTTAATTTACCAGGGAAGATTGGAGATAATGAGTTAGAGTATAGAGATAAGGTGTACAGATAAATAAATGTGAAAGCACTTTGTTACATTACTTAGGACTATTTAGGATACAGATGACAAAAGACCTTACTCAAATTGGCTTATGCTAAGGAATGTGTTGCCTTCTACAATTGAAAATTCCTAAGAAAGGAATAACTTTAATGTGTTCAAATAAGGTCATTAAATTTGTTTTCTCTTCACTTGAGTCTGTTTCTCTGGGTTACTTCCTTTTCAGACAGAAAACTTCATGTGGTTGCAAGGTTGCTGCCTGCCTTTTGGGGATAACATCCACATTTAATAGGAAAGAGTACTTACCCTGATGCGTGCAGGTGTGCTAAGTCACTTCAAACATGTCTGACTCTTTGAAACCCTGTGAATTTTAGTTCACAAGGCTCCTCTGTCTATGGGATTCTCCAGGCAAGAATATTGGAGTGGGTTACCATTTGCTTTTCCAGAGTATCTTCCCAAGGATCGAAACCGTGTTTCTTATGTCTCCTACACTGTTGATGAGAATGTAAATTGGTAACAGACACTGTAGAGAACAGTGTGGAGGTTCCTTAAAAAATTGAAAACAGAGCTGCCATATGATCCAACAATCCCACTCCCAGACATACATTCAGAAAAAATATGAATTCAAAAAGACACATTCACTCCAACATTCATTGTCATGCTGTTTAGAAAATTCAAAACATGAAAGTAAGCTAAAAGTGCAACAAAGGAATGGATAAAAAAGATATATATATATATATATATATATACATTACTGTTACTCAACAATAAAATGAATGAAATAATGCCTTTTGCAGCAATATCGATGAACCTAGAGATAATCATATTAAATGGAGTGAGTCACAGAAAAATAAATGTCATATATCATCTATACGTGGAACCTAAAAAAGTGAAACCAATGAAGTTATTTACAAAACAGAAGTAGACTCATAGAGAAAACACAAAATTATGGTTACCAAAGGGATAATGGTATGGGGGGGGGGGCATAAATTAGGAGTTTGGGATTAACTATATATACATTACTGTGTATATATGTATATAGTACAAATATATGAATTAAAGTATCCAGTATGCTACTGGAGAAGAGCAGAGGTCAATGGCTTATAGCTCTAGAAAGAATAAAGCAATTCGGCCAAAGCAGTACTGTATATAAAATAGGTAATCAGCAAGGCCCTATTACCTAACACAGAGAATTATATTCATTATCTTATAATTACTTAAAATTGAAAGAATCTGTTAAAAAAATATATATACATGCATAACTGAGGCCCTTCCCTGGTAGCTCAGCTGGTAAAGAATCTGGCTACAATGCAGGAGACCCCAGTTTGATTCCTGGGTCGAGAAGACCCCCTGGAGTAGGGATAGGCTACCTACTCCAGTATTCCTGGGCTTCCCTGGTGGCTGATAGCAAAGAATCTACCTTCAGCATGGGAGACCCGGGTTCAGTCCGTGAGTTGGAAATATCCCATGGAGAAGGGAACGACAACCCACTCCAGTATTCATGACTGGAGAATCCCCATGAACTGAGGAGCCTGGCAAGCTAGAGTCCATGGTGTTGCAAAGAGTCGGACACAACTGAGCGACTAAGCACAGCACAGCATGCATAAGTGAATCATATTTACGTATGACTGAAATTAACATAACACTGTACATTATGTATACTTCAATCTTTAAAAGTTTAATAAAGTAAACATTATAAAGATATAGATTTTTCACTAATATTTTGATCTAGGCCCAAGAAAACTCTTAAAGCATGATGTTCTTAAGAGTATTTTTTTTCCTTAAACTTCACACACAATACATATTATAATTTCCAGTTCTGCTTTTTAAAGTATAGTAAGTATTTAAAGAAATGCAAAATAATCTGATGGTGCAATTCTTATTTGTAAACATTGTTCCCTGTAATTTTACTGTTGTCACCCATACCTGTGTCAATGATTTTTTTTTTTTTTAAGACACTCATAGAGCATGGTTGTCTTCTTTTCCTAAAGCATATGCAAAGTACTCCCTCCTGAAATCACAGCCTTATCATGGCCAAGGGGCTTGTGTGATTCAGTGAAGCTATGAGCCGTATCGAGTAGGGCCACCCAAGATGGAGGTGATAGTGAAGAGTTCTGACAAAACATGGTCCACTGGAGGTCAGCTCAGTTCAGTCACTCAGTCATGCCCAACTCTTTGCTACTCCATGGACTGCCTCATGCCAGGCTTCCCTGTCCATCACCAACTCCTGGAGCTTCCTCATACTCATGACCATTGAGTCGGTTGTACCATCCAACCATCTCATCCTCTGTCATCCCCTTTTCCCACCTCAATTTTTCCCAGCATCAGGGTCTTTTCAAATGAGTCAGCTCTTTGCATCAGGTTGCCAAAGTATTGGAGTTTCAGCTTCAGCATCGATCCTCTCAATGAATATTCAGGACTGATTTCCTTTAAGATGGACTAGCTGAATCTCCTTGCTACCCAAGGGACTCCCAAGAGTCTTCTCCAACACCACAGTTCAAAAGAATTAATTCTTTGGCACTCAGTTTTCTTTATAGGACTATAAAGACACTCTCACATCCATACATGACTATTGGGAAATCCATAAGATTGACAAGACAGACCTTTGTTGGCAAAGTAATGTCTCTGCTTTCTAATATGCTGTCTAGGTTGGTCATAACTTTTCTTCCAAGGAGCAAGCATTTTTTTTTTTTAATTTCATGGCTGTAGTCACCATCTGCTGTGATTTTGGAACCCAAAACAATAAAGTCTGTCACTGTTTCCATTGTTTCCCCATCTATTTGCCATATAGTGATGGGACCAGATGTCACGATCTTAGTTTTATGAATGTTGAGTTTTAAGCCAGCTTTTTCACTCTCTAGCTTTTTTCACTTTCATCAAGAGGCTCTTTAGTTCTTCTTCACTTTCTGCCATAAGAGTGGTGTCATATGTATATCTGAGGTTTTTGATATTTCTACCGGCAATATCTGGGAGACTGCCCCTGGAGGTAGGAATGGCAAACCACTCCAGCATTCTTGCCACAAGAACCCCATGAACAGTATGAAAAGGCAAAAAGATATGATACCAGAAAATGAGCTCCCCACGTCACAAGGTGTCCAGTATGCTACTGGAGAAGAGTGGAGAGCAATGGCTTACAGCTCCAGAAAGAATAAAACAATTGAGCCAAAGCAGAAATGACACTCAGTTGTGGTTGTGTCTGGTGGTGAAAGTAAAGTCCGTTGCCATAAAGAACAATATTCCCTAGGAACTGGGAATGGGAAGTCCATGAATCAACATAAATTCGATGCAGTGAAGCAGGAGGTTGCAAGAGTGAACACTGACATTTTAGGAATCAGTGAAGTAAAATGGACTGGAAAGGGTGAATTTAATTTAGATGATCATTATATTTACTACTGTGGACTAGAATCCCTTAGCAGAAATGGAGTAGCCCTTATAATCAACAAAAGAGTCCAAAATGCAGTTCTGGGGTGGAATGTCAAAAATGACAGAATAATCTGGGTTGGTTTCCAAGGTAAATTGTTCAATATCTTGGTAATCCCAGTCTGTATGTGGGTCAAGAAGAAACAGTTAGAACAGGATATGGAGCAACTGATTGGTTTAAAATTGGGAAAGGAGTACAACAAAGCTCTATATTGTCATGCTGTTTATTTAATTTATATGCACAGTACATCTTGCAAAATGCCAGGATGGATGGAATCGAGCTAGAATCAAGATTGCCAGGGGAAATGTTAAAACCTCAGATATGCAGATGTACCACTCTAATGGCATAAAGTGAAGAGGAATTAAAGAGCCTCTTGATGGGTGAAAGAGGGGAGTGAAGACTGGAGAAGACTTTTGAGATGCCCAGTCAATCCTAATAGAAATCAACCCTGATTATTCATTGGAAGGGTTGATGCTGAAGCTCCAATTCTTTGGCCACCTGGTTTCAAGAGCCAACTCCTTTGAAAAGACCCTGATGCTCGGAAAGATTGAAGGCAAAAGGAGAAGGGAGTGGCAGAGGATGAAATGGTTAGATAGTATCCCAGACTCAATGGACATGAATTTGAGCAAACTCCGAGAGATTGTGAAGGACAGGAGAGCCTGGCATGCTGCAGTCCATGGGACTGCAAAGAGTTGGATACAACTTCAGTTCATTTCACTTCAGTCTCTCAATTGTATCTGATTCTTTGTGACCCCATGGACTGCAGCACCCCCTGACTTCCCTGTCCATCACCAACTCCCAGAGCTTCCTCAAGTTCATGTCCATTTGAGTCAGTGATGCCATTCAACCATCTCATGCTCTGTCATCCCCTTCTCCTTCCACTTTCAATCATTTCCAGCTCAGAGTCTTTTCAAATGAGTCAGTTATTCACATCAGGTGGCCAAAGTATTGGAGCTTCAACTTCAGCATCAGTCCTTCCAACGAATATTCAGGACGGATTATCTTTAGGATGGACTGGACTCCTTGATGTCCATGGGACTCTCAAGAGTCTTCTACAGCACCACAGTTCAAAAGCATCAATTTTACAGTGCTCAGCTTTCTTTATAGTCCAACTCTCACATCCATACATGACTACTGGAAAAACCATACCTTTGACTAGACGGACATTTGGTGGCAATGTCTCTGCTTTTTAATATGTTATGCTGGTCATAACATTTCTTCCAAGGAGCAAACGTCTTTTAATTTCATGGCTGCAGTCACCATCTGCAGTGATTTTGGAGCCCAAAAACATAACTTAGCAACTCCTAAGTTACTTTTCCCTTCAATCTTTCCCAGCATCAGGGTCTTTTCCAGGGAGCTGGCTCTTTGAACCAGGTGGCCAAAGAATTGGAGCTTCAGCATCAATCCTTTTGATGACTATTCAGACACAATTTAGTGATTGTAAAACAACAATCCAAAGTAAGTAGATTTCGTGTTTATTTTCCTTCAAGTTATATAACTATTATATAGTTATGTGTTTCATTTTGTAGTGAGAATGTGTAAAATCAAATTTCTTAGCAAATTTGTGGTATATAATATACATAGTACTGTTGACCATAACCATAATTCTCTGAGTTAGACTTCCATAACTTACTTATATTCTGATTACAAGTTTGCATGCTTTGATCAACATATTCTCACTTTCCCCAAGCCTTTATAACATCATTCTACTCTCTTGTTTCTAAAAGTTCAGCTTTTGTAGATTCTATATATAACTGAAGTTACATAATCTGTCTTTCTGTCTTATTTCATTTAGCCTAATGCTCTAAAGGTCTATCCATGTAATTTTCAAGTGGCAAAATACCCTTTTTTATAACTGAATAATATTTCTTTCTGTGTGTACACATCTGTGTGTGTACACATGCAATCACCAATTGGCAGATGCTTAGGTAGTTTCCATATTTTGGTGTATTCAACTCAATGACAAAGCCAAAAATCTGACTAAAGAACAGCATCAGAAATGAACAGACATTTTTCTGGTGGAGACATGCAAATGGCCAAAAGTTACATGAAAGAAGTTCAACATCACTAACAATCAAGAAATTGCAAATCAAAACCAAAATGAGATATTATCTCACATCCATTAGCATGGCTGTCATTAAGAAGGGAAGAGATAACAAATATTAGCAAGAATATGGAGAAGAAGGAAGTCTTGTGCCCTCACTGTTGATGGAATGTAAATTGATACTGCCACTGTGGAAAAGAGTAAAAGATTTCTTAGAAAATTAAAAATAAAACTACCTTCTGATCAGCAATTCCACTTCTGAGTATATATCCAAAGGAAATGAAAATGGTATTGAAAAGATAGCTTCACTCTCATGTTGTGTAGTGTTATTCACAATAGTTCATTTATTTTATCAGTAGCTAAGGTAATGACTGTCTTAATATTAGACAAAGCAGGTTTTAGAGAAGAGTTTTACCAAGGGTAAGTAGGGTCTTTTCATAATGATAAAGGGGAAAATTCATCTATAAGACTTAATGATCCTAAACATTTCTATATCTAATAACGAGCTTCAAAACAAAAGCAGCAAAAACTGATAAGACTACAAGAAAAAATAGTTAAATTCACGACTATGGTTAGAGATTTTAACATTATTCTCTGAATAATTGATAGAACCAGGAGACAGAAAATCAGTAAAGATATAGAACACTCAAATAGCATTATCAACCAAATTGACATAATTCACATTCATAGAACACGTCACAAAACTACAGCAGAAAATACATTCTTTTAAAATTTAAAAGAAACATTTGCAAAGATAGATGATATTCTGGGTTGTAAGGCAAGTTTCAGTAAATTGAAAAGTATTCAAGTTATACAAAATGTGTTTTTTGAATCTATTTTGTTTATTCATTCTCCTGTTAACATAAAATTAAAAACCACAGATATTTCTCAATTTATAAGGTATAGGATATTTAAAGATCTAGATAAGTGATAAAATGGCTAATTTTAAATCCCCAAGAACATGGATTATTTTAAATATATGTCTTTAGATCAGTGACTTATGAATGCTTGCGTGGGTGCATGTTAAGTTGCTTCAGTCCTGTTCGACTCTTTGTGACCCTGTGGACTGTAGCCCACCTAACTCCTCTGTCTATGGGATCCTAGGCAAGAATACTGGATTGGGTTGCCATGCTCTTCTCCAAGGAAATCTTCCCAACCTAGGAATTGAACCTGTGTCTCCTGCAACTCATGCATTGCAGGTAGATTCTTTACTGCTGAGTCACTGGGGAAGCCCAGCTTATAAATAACCTCTGCTAAATAGGAGGAGATGGAATAGTGGTAATAAGAAAAATAAAGAATTTTCTCCTTTTAAAAATTACTGATTTTCTATTTAAAAGTAATCATTAAATCAGAAAGGGAAAAACAAATGTCATATATTAATGCATATACATGGATTCTAGAAAAACAGCACAGATGAATCTATTTTCAAGATAGGAATAGAGATGCAGATATAGAGAATGGACATGTAGACAAGGTGAATTGGAAGAGTAACATTCACATATACATACTACCATGTGTAAAACAGGTAGTGAGTGGGAAGTTGCTCTGTAACATAGGGAGCTCACTTTCATGCTCTGTGAAGACCCAGAGGGGTGAGATGCGGAGGCAGAGGGAGGCTCAAGAAGGAGGGGATATATGTATAAATATAGCTGATTATGTTGTACAGTAGAAGCTAATACAACATTGCAAAGCAATGATACTCCAACAAAAAAATAAAAATAACAAACAGAAGTGATCAGAATTTCATATACTCATAGACTGAAGAATTAGACTCAATGTTCCTTATCACTGTGGAATGAAATCAAGGTAAGTGATTATCCAAATAAGTTTTACTTGACTGATAATTTTTTCTCTGACTTTTAAAATTGCAGAACTTTAATGTATTTTCTATAATGCTATTCCTTATATTTATTATATGCACATATTTTATCCTTATAATACTTAAGTATATCAAAATTAATTATATTTTTAAATTGTATAGTGATTCTTATAATATTGCTTTATCACCAAGTCCAATGTATGTATTAAACTAGTCATGCTCTAAGATTAATTTTAAACTTTATCAATCTATATCAATATGTAATGCTTTAATGAAGAAAATGGAATGAGTGATTGATTTGAATTTGAATTTTGTTTCTGTGACTTTCCAGATTTATAAACCAAGAAAAGTAACTTCATCATTCTCCTTATCAGAATTTTACTTATAAAAATAATAGGAATGAATGATAACATATCTTATATAAATGTGCATTATTTTATATTACTATAATTACTTTTTATATTCTATGATTTTCTAATTGTGGAAACTCTATCTATTGTGACTTTTATATATTTGAGCCATTTCACTACTTGGGCAGAGTCTGTTTTATTTGTTGCCATTAATAAATCATACTTCTTGGTGAAATAGTCTCACATTGATTCAGTTCAGTTCAGTCACTCAGTTGTGTCTGACTCTTTGCAGCCCCATGGACTGCAGCATGCCAGGCTTTCCTGTCCATCACCAACTCCAGGAGTTCACTCAGACTCACATCCATCCACTCAGTGATACCATCCAGCCATCTCAGCCTCTGTTGTCCCCTTTTCCTCCTGCCCCCAATCCCTCCCAGCATCAGGGTCTTTTCCAATGAGTCAGCTCTTTGCATCAGGTGGTCAAAGTATTGGAGTTTCAGCTTCAAAATCAGTCCTACCAATGAACATTTAGGATTGATCCTTAGGATGCTGGTTGAATCTCCTTGCAGTCCAAAGGATTCTCAAGAGTCTTCTCCAATACCACAGTTCAAAAGCATCAATTTTACAGTGCTCAGCTTTCTTTGTAGTCCAACTCTCACAACCATACATGACTACTGGAAAAACAACAGCTTGAATAAATGGACCTTTGTTGAAAAAGTAATGCTGCTGCTTTTTAATATGCTGTCTAGATTGGTCATAAGTTTCCTTCCAAGGAGCAAGCATCTTTTAATTTCATGGCTGCAGTTAACATATGCAGTGATTTTGGAGCCCCCCAAAATAAAGTCTGCCACTGTTTCCCCACCTATTCGCCATAAAGTGATGGGATCCGATGCCATGATCTTAGTTTTCTGAATGTGGAGCTTTAAGCCAAATTTTTTACTCTCCTCTTTCACTCTCATCAAGAGGTTCTTTAGTTCTTCTTCACTTTCTGCCATAAGGGTGATGCCATTTGCTTATCTGAGGTTATTGATATTTCTCCCAGCAATCTTAATTCCAGCATGTGCTTCATCCAGTCCTCGGTAGTCAGAAAAATTTCAAGCTGTTGTCTATATTAACAAGAGTTATGCAAGCAAAGGATTGATAAATATTTGCACATTGGAACTCATGCTCTGAAATACCTCCTTTTGAAAGCTATTCACCACACTTTAAAGACCTTTGAGTTTTACTGCAGAATAACTTGAGGTAATATGGTAAAAAGCCTAGTGGATGAGAGATCATCATCCACAATTCAGTTTCTTGCAATTCCATCTTATTGCAAGTGTTTAGCTGACCTCCAGATATCAATGAGGCAGAAATAAAACAAAAAACTCTGCCAAGTCAACATACAAAATTCAGTTCAGTTCAGTTCAGTCGCTAGTCATGTCCAACTCTTTGCGACCCAATGAATCGCAGCATGCCAGGCCTCCCTGTCCATCACCAACTCCCGGAGTTTACTCAGACTCATGTCCATTGAGTCAGTGATGCCATCCAGCCATCTCAGCCTCTGTCGTCTCCTTCTCCTCCTGCCCCCAATCCCTCCCAGCATCAAAGTCTTTTCCAATGAGTCAACTCTTCGCATCAGGTGACCAAAGTACCGGAGTTTCAGCTTTTGCATCATTCCTTCCAAAGAAATCCCAGGGCTGATCTCCTCCAGAATGACTGATTGGATCTCCTTGCAGTCCAAGGGACTCTCAAGAGTCTTCTCCTACACCACAGTTCAAAAGCATCAATTCTTCGGCCCTCAGCCTTCTTCACAGTCCAACTCTCACATCCATACATGACTACTGGAAAAACCATAGCCTTGACTAGACGAACCTTAGTCGGCAAAGTAATGTCTCTGCTTTTGAATATGCTATCTAGGTTGGTCATAACTTTTCTTCCAAGTAGTAAGAGTCTTTTAATTTCATGGCTGCAGTCACCATCTGAAGTGATTTTGGAACCCAAAAAGATAAAGTCTGACACTGTTTCCACTGTTTCCCCATCTATTTCCCATGAAGTGATGGGACCGGATGCCATGATCTTCGTTTTCTGAATGTTGAGCTTTAAGCCAACTTTTCACTATCCACTTTTATTTTCATCAAGAGGCTTTTTAGTTCCTCTTCACTTTCTGCCATACAAAATTATGATATGATAAAATAGGACATTATATTTTGCAATGGTTTCTTACATATATTGCTGAGCAGAATAGTGGTCCCTAAAGTATACCCAGATTCTAATCTCCAAAACATTCAAATATATTGCCTTACAATACCTTACATTAAAAAAAGAAAGAAAGAAAGAAAGAAACTGTGCAGACTTAATTAAAAACCATGAGGAGGAGATATCATGTTGGATTCTCCAAATAGATCTAATGAGGCCGGGAGTTGTGAGTCAGAGGAGGAAGTATGTTGACAGAAGCAGAGGCCCAAGTAGTGCAATTGCCGGCTTTTGCAACGTTTATGCTATGGACTGAATATTTGTAGTGCCTAAAAATTCATGAGTTGAAATCTAATCCCTAATGTGATGGTACTTGGAAGTGAAGCCTTTGGGATATAGAGTTAGATTAGACCATGAATATGGGGCCGTCATAATGAGATTAGTGCTCTCCTAAAAAAGATGAGAAACAAGAACAAACTCTCTCCCCCTTTCACCAAGGAAAGATCATGTGAAAATATGACTGAGAAGAAGGTTCTCAACATGAACCCAACCGTATTCATATGTTGATGTTAGGGTTCTATTAGGGAACCTCCCACCTTGGCCAGGCCTGTTTGCATGAGTTGTATCACAACAGGAGGACCTGATAAGGAACATGATGCTGCCCTGGAAAACTAAACAGGAGAATTCAGGACTGACCTAAAGAAGAAGATGACTAATCTCCCTGAGTCTTTCTTATTGGAATCCATCTTGGCTAACAGATGCATGCAGCGCCAGGGAAGACCCTGAGTCAGACAGTAGTCAAGCAATGTAATTGGTCAGAGACAATCCAGAAACTAACCATAAAATCTGAGATTTCAAGCCAGGTCACAGAGCAGTTCTCCTGGGTTCCCTAACCCTACTACACTCTACCTAATCACTCCTACCTAATAAAGCCTTTTGCTTTGTCAGCATGTGTGTCTCATCAGACAATTCATTTCCAAGTGTTTTTGACTTTAGCCCAATGAGGTCCCTGTCAGAGTCTGACTTCAAGAATTGTAAAGTAATAATTTGTGATTTGTATGCCACTAACTTCTTATCCTTTGTTTGAGCAGCAATAGGACACTAATACCAACAAAACACAGAAAAGGGGAAACAGAAACTTATACACCACAAATGAAATACCATTGTAACTAAAACCCCCAAATTTCTGTCTTGGCTTTCTGACTTGGTAGGAGATAGAGGCCTGCATGAAGGTAAGGAGACTGCTGGTGAAGTCTACTAGAATAGTGAGGAAATTTCTACTAGAGACTATAGACAAAGAAAACCACATTTTGTATAGGCAGAACACTTAGAAAATGTGTTGCCTGTGATAAATCAGAAAACAGAAAATGTAACAAGTTGAGTCTATGAATCTCTCAGATTCATGGGCAGCATATTGAAGTGGTAATTGTCTTTTTTTCTTCTCAGGTATAATGATTTGTTGCAAGAGAAAGACATGATAAAGAAATTTTAGAGCAGTATTTAGAGGGATATTTTTCTTTCACACAATTTTTTCTCTCACTTCCATACTTTCCAGCTGTCAAAAGTTTCTCAGAGTAATACATAACATAAGGATAAAGATCAAAATCAGAGCATTACTAGCAAAACATTGTCCTGAGATGAAAAGTCAAATCAAGGGCAACCAATCTTCAGGTAACAGAAATTTAAGGAAGTGCTGTGTAAAGTTTCTTAATTGGACAAATGAGCTTTTAAGAATCTTAAGAGAATTTGTAATTCATCCCATTTTGCATCACATTATAAAGATGGACCATCTTAAAGAGATTTGTAAGTGGGAATTTTGTGTTATGTGGTGGATTACAATTTAACATATATAAAAATCACTGTTTTTAAAGGACTTGTATCAGCTTGAACTTAATGGAATTAGACAGTGTAAATGCAAATAGATTTCTGCTGCTGCTGCTGCTGCTAAGTCACTTCAGTCCTGTCTGACTCTGTGCAACCCATAGACGGCAGCCAACCAGGCTCCCCTGTCCCTGGGATTCTCCAGGCAAGAACACTGGAGTGGGTTGCCATTTCCTTCTCCAATGCATGAAAATGAAAAGTGAAAGGGAAGTCTTTCAGTCGTGTCTGACTCTTTGCGACCCCATGGACTGCAGCCTACCAGGCTCCTCCACCCATGGGATTTTCCAGGCAAGAGTACTGGAGTGGGGTGCCATTGCCTTCTCATAAATAGATTTCTAGGGCTAAATATATCTAGTCAGGAAGCAGGCTGAGAAATTTACTCATGCAATCACATATCATTTACTATAGAAAAGCAAAGATAGCAAAAATCACCCTAAGAGTCCTTGAGAAATACAATATTAGTAACCACTCCCTGGGAGTAGAAACAGGTCTAAATGAAGGAAAATCTTCTATAGTGGCCAAAGAGGAGGATTACATTTCTTTCTGAATTTACCATGAGGTTAGGTCAGGACCTAAACCCATGTTAAGTATATGATGAAAATACATTTATTACACCTTACCTACCAAATATCATATCTTAGTCTAGCCTACCTTGCTGCTGCTGCTGTTTAGTCATTAAGTTATATCTAAATCTTTGTGACCTCAGGAACTATAGCCCTCCAGGCTCCTCTGTCTATGGGATTTCCCAGGCAAGAATACTGGAGTAGGTTTCTATTTTCTTCTCCAAGGGATCTTCCCTACGTAGGGATTGAACCCATGTCTCCTGCTTGGCAGGAAGATTCTTTGTTACTGAGTTTCCCAGGAATCCTTTGTCTACCTTAAATGTGCTTAAAATGTTTACATGAGCCTGTGTGCCAGCATGTGTGCTAAGTCGCTTCAGTTGTGTCCAACTCTGTGTGACCCTAGGGACCATAGCCCGCCAAGCTCTTCTGTCCAGGGGATTCTCTCAGCAAGAATACTAGAGTGGGATGCCATGCCCTTCTCCAAGGGATCTTTCCAACCTAGGGATGGATCCCATGACTTTTATGCCTCCTTCACTGGCAAGCATGTTCTTTACCACCTGGGGAGCCCTTGCATGAGCCTACACTTGGGTAAAGTCATTCAACACATTATGGTTTGTCTCTAAAGGTTATGAAATAGCTGACTAACACAGTGCTGAAATATGGCAGCTAGAGAGATAATCATTTTTTTGTTTCTTTCATTCTGTGTGGTAGCCTAAAGAACTTCATAAACATCATCTCAGTAAATCCTTACATTGACTCTTGGAGATAAATTTTACTTAGTTTGACATCACTATTTTATTGATGAGAAAGTCAAGTCCTAAATTTTCATATAAATTGCTCAGCATGAGCAATAGATGGTGAGAATTGGGAAGTAGGCCCAGATATATTCGAATTCCAATATCTGGATTCTTATTTATTTTCTATTATTACTTCAATGATCTAAGTTCTATTCCAATTGTCATTTAATGGGAAACTATTTTCTCATCTTTTTTTCCCCCTCCTGGTGAGTGAAAACGTGAATTTCTTGATTTTTGTGTTAGTGAAAATTAAATTTATGCTTTTAAGAAGGTGGTTCTCTTAGAATTGGTAAAGGAGTTTCACATAGTCTAACTTGATTATAAAGCCTTTACGACTCCCATTGAGTGTTCCAGAGTATATATTTCACCCCTTTTTACAAAGTTTGGTTCCTTGCTTACAAATAAAATAACTATTTTTTTTTCTCCCAATCAATGCATCAAAGTTTATTTAAATAAAACTGAAACTTCCTTCTAAAACTTGCCATTTACAAAAGACTATTCCAAGAGAATTTGCAATGACTTGATCTCCAAATGTGATAGTATAAAATGTATTGGATACATTTTAGTAATACTCATTATTCTGCATATTCTTTTTTGAATCTTGCCATTTAGTCTCAGACACTGATCATGCTTATGATAAACAACAGGAAGATAAAGTGACCACAGATTTGCCATGGCAAAGTAGCTTAATTTCATAACTCCATGAAATTAAGAGCCATGCCATGCAGGGTCACCCAAGATGGACAGGTCTTAGTGAAAAGTTCTGATGAAACATGGTTCACTGGAGAGGGAAATGGCAACTTACTCCAGTATTCTTGCCTGGAGAACCAGAATGTGTCTGGTGTTGAAAGTAAAGTCTGATGCTACAAAAACAGTATTGAGATTGTTCTTTCCAGCATAAGAACCTGTAATATTATGTCTGTGAATCAAGGTATATTGGACATAGTCAAGCAGGAATAGCAAAAGTGAACATTAACATCTTAGGAATCAGTGAACCAAAATGGACAAGAATGAGTGAATTTATTTCAGATGACCATTCTGTCTACTCCTGTGGATGAGAATCCCGTAGAGAAATAGAATAGCCCTCTTTGTTATCAAGAGAGTCCAAAATGCAGTGTTTGTGTGCAATTTCAAAAATGATAGAATGATCTTGGTTCATTTCCAAGGCAAACTACTCAACATCACTGTAATCCAAGTTATGCTCCAACCACTGATGCTGAAAAAGCTGAAGTTCAGCAGTTCTATGAGGACCAACAACACCTTCTAAAACTAATCTTTCTCCCTCTGAAAAAGATGTCATTTTCATCATAGGGGATTGGAATGAAAAAGTAGAAAATCAAGAGACACTTGGAATAACAGACAAGTTTGGCCTTGGAGTACAAAATGAAGCAGGGAAAAACTAACAGTTTTAACAAGAGAACATGTTGGTCATAGCAAATCCTCTTTTCCAACAACATAAGATTCTACACATGGACTTCACTAGATGGCCGATACCAAATTCAGTTTGATTATTTCCTTTGCAGCCAAAGATGGAAAAGTTCTATTCAGGAAGCAAAAACAAGACCTAGAGATGACTGTGACTCAGATTATGAGCTCCTTATTGCAAAACCCAGGCTTAAATTGAACAAAGAAGGGAAAACTACTAGGCCATTCAGGTATGACCTAAATCAAACCCCTAATGGTTATAAAGTGAAGGTGATAAATAAATTCTAGGGATTAGATCTGATAAACAAGTTGCCTGAAGAACTATGAATGGAAGTTAATAACACTGTACAGGAGGAAGTGACCAAAACCATCCTAAAGGAAAAGCAATGGAATAAGGCAAAGTGGTTGTCTGAGCCTTAACAAATAGCTGAAGAAGGGAGAAAAGCAAAAGGCAAGGGAGAAAGGGGAAAATATACTCAACTGAATGCAGAGTTCCAGAGAGTAGCAAGAAGAGATAAGAAAGACTTCTTAAATAAACAATGCATGGAAGTACGGGGGGGAAAAAGAGAGAATGGGAAAGACTACAGATCTTGTCAAGACAATTAGAGATCAAAGGAACATTTCATGCAAGGATGGGCATTATAAAGGAAAGAAATAATAAAGACCTAAGAGGAATGGAAAAAATTAAGAAGAGATGGAAAGGATATTTAGAAGAACTCTACAAAAAAGTCCTAATGACCGGGATAACCACAATGATGTGGTCACTCACCTCGAGTCAGACATCCTGGGGTGTGAAGTCAAATGGGCCTTAGGAAGCATTACTACA
Source organism: Budorcas taxicolor (assembly GCF_023091745.1). Taxonomy (NCBI): domain Eukaryota; kingdom Metazoa; phylum Chordata; class Mammalia; order Artiodactyla; family Bovidae; genus Budorcas; species Budorcas taxicolor. The sequence continues at coordinate 79,944,081 of NC_068910.1, forward strand.
AACAAAGCTAATGGAGGTGGAAGACTTCCATTTCATCTACTTAAAACCATAAAGATGAGGCTGTTGAAGAGCTGCACTTAAAATGTCAGAAAATTCAGAAAACACAGCATAGACTGGAAAAGGTCAGTTTTCATTCCAATTCTAAAGAAGAGCAATGCCAAAGAATGCTCAAATTACCGTATTCTTTTCATTTAATTTAGGGGAAACAGTGGAAACAGTGTCAGACTTTATCTTTTTGGGCTCCAAAATCACTGCAGATGGTGACTGCAGCCATGAAATTAAAAGACGCTTACTCCTTGGAAGAAAAGTTATGACCAACCTAGATAGCATATTTAAAAGCAGAGACATTACTTTGCCAACAAAGGTCCGTTTAGTTAAGGCTATGGTTTTTCCAGTGGTCATGTGTAGATGCGAGAGTTGGACTGTGATGATAGCTGAGCGCCGAAGAATTGATGCTTTTGAGCTGTGGTGTTGAAGACTCTTGAGAGTCCCTTGGACTGCAAGGAGATCCAACCAGTCCATTCTGAAGGAGATCAGCCCTGGGGTTTCTTTGGAAGGAATGCTGCTAAAGCTGAAACTCCAGTACTTTGGCCACCTCATGTGAAGAGTTGACTCATTGGAAAAGACTCTGATGCTGGGAGGATTGGGGGCAGAAGGAAAAGGGGATGACAGAGGATGAGATGGCTGGATGGCATAATCCAACTCGATGGACGTAAGAGTGCAAAAAGTGACTTAACACTCACCATTAAAGAATCTAAGATCATTGCATTCAGTCCCATCACTTCATTGCAAATAGATAGGGGGAAAGTGGAAGCAGTGATTGATTGTCTTTACTGGGGCTCCAAAATCACTGGGGATAGTGACAGTAGCCATGCCATTAAGAGACACTTGATCCTTGGAAGAAAAGCTGTGACAAACCTAGACAGCATATTAGAAAGCAGAGACATTGCTTTGTCAACAAAGGTCCATATAGTCAAAGCTATGGTTTATCCAGTGGTCATATACAGATGTTAGAGTTGCACCATAAAGAAGGCTGAGCACTTAAGAATTGATGTTTTCAGCCCTGGATCTGGAGAAGACACTTGAGAGTCCCTTGAAATGCAAGGAGATCAAACAAGTCAATACTAAAAGAAATTAATCCTGAATATTTATTGGAAGGACTGATGCTCAAGCTGAAGCTCCAATACGTAGACCACCTGATGGGAAGAGATGACTCATTGGAAAAGACCCTGATGCTAGGAAAGATTGAAGACCGAAAGAGTAGGGGGCAGCAAAGGATGAGATGGTTGGATAGCATCATCGAGTAAATGGACATGAGTTTAAGCAAATTTGGGAGATACTGAAAGACAGAGAAGCCTCAAATTCTAAAAGACACCGCTGCTAAAGTGCTGCACTCAATATGCCAGGGAATTTGGAAAACTCAGTAGTGGCCACAGAATTGGAAAAGGTCAGTTTTCATTTCAATCCCAAAGAAAGGCAATGCCAAAAAATGTTCAAACTACCACACAATTGCACTCATCTCACACTCTAGCAAAATAGTGCTCAAAATTCTCCAAGATAGGCTTCACCAGAATGTGAGCTGAGAAATTCCAGATGTTCAAGCTGGATTTAGAAAGGGCAGAGGAACCAGTGATCAAATTGTCAACATCCATTGAATCATAGAAAAAGAAAATTCCAGAAAAAAAAAATCTATTTCTGCTTTATTGACTATGCCAACGCCTTTCACTGTGTGGATCCCAACAAACTGGAAAATTCTTAAAGAGATGGGAATACCAGACCACCTTACCTGCCTCTTGAGAAATCTGTATGCAGGTCAAGAAGCAACATCTGAATGGGAGAAAATAATAGCAAATGAAGCAACTGATAAACAATTAATCTCAAAAATATACAAGCAACTTATGCAGCCCAATTCCAGAAAAACGACCCAATCAAAATATGGGCCAAAGAACTAAATAGACATTTCTCCAAAGAAGACATACAGATGGCTAACAAACACATGAAAAGATGCTCAACATCACTCATTTATTAGAGAAATGCAAATCAAGACCACAATGAGGTACCACTTCACACCAGTCAGAATGGCTGCGATCCAAAAGTCTGCAAGAAATAAATGCTGGAGAGGGTGTGGAGAAAAGGGAACCCTCTTACATTGTTGGTGGGAATGCAAACTAGTACAGCCACTATGGAGAACAGTGTGGAGATTCCTTAAAAAATTGCAAATAGGCCTGCCTTATGACCCAGCAATCCCACTGCTGGGCATATACACCGAGGAAACCAGAATAGAAGGAGACACATGTACCCCAATGTTCATCGCAGCACTGTTTATAATAGCCAGGACATGGAAACAACCTAGATGTCCATCAGCAGATGAATGGATAAGAAAGCTGTGGTACATATACACAATGGAGTACTACTCAGCCGTTAAAAAGGATTCATTTGAATCAGTTCTGATGAGATGGATGAAACTGGAGCCGATTATACAGAGTGAAGTAAGCCAGAAAGAAAAACACCAATACAGTATACTAACACATATATATGGAATTTAGAAAGATGGCAATGACGACCCTGTATGCAAGACAGGAAAAAAGACGCAGCTGTCTATAACGGACTTTTGGACTCAGAGGGAGAGGGAGAGGGTGGGATGATATGGGAGAATGGCATTCTATCATGTATACTATCATGTAAGAATTGAATCGCTATTCTATGTCTGACGCAGGATACAGCATGCTTGGGGCTGGTGCATGGGGATGACCCACAGAGATATTATGGGGAGGGAGGTGGGAGGGGGGTTCATGTTTGGGAACACATGTAAGAATTAAAGATTTTAAAATTAAAAAAAAAATAAAAATAAAAAAAAAAATAGAAAGATATTAATGATGACCCTGTATGCAAGACAGCAAAAGAGACACAGATGTGTAGAGCAGACTTTTGGACTCAGAGGGAGAGGGAGAGGGTGGGATGATTTGGGAGAATGGCATTGAAACATGTATACTATCATGTAAGAAACGAATTGCCAGTCTATGTTCGATGCAAGATGCAGGATGCTTGGGGGCTGGTGCACGGGGATGATCCAGAGGGATGATGTGGGGTGGGAGGTGGGAGGGGGGTTCATGTTTGGGAGCTCATGTACACCCGAGGCAGATTCATGTCAATGTATGGCAAAACCAATAGAGTATTGTAAAGTAAAATAAAGTAAAAATAAAAATTAAAAAGTAAAATAAAATAAAACGCCTCACGAAAAAAAACAATACAAAATTTAAATGTCCCCATTTTTTCACCCTTCAAAGCTTATGTAATGCTACTTTTATTATATATACATATATATGTATATGTGTATATATGTGTGTGTGTGTGTGTGTGTGTGTGTGTGTGTTTAGCCAATTTGTAAAGCTTATATTGAAAATTATCCCTTGTGAAAGTTTGGTCTTTTTTTTTTTCATTTTAAGAATGAATTAAATTTAGTTTTAAAAATAAAATTAAAGAAAATACTTTGTTAAAACTTGTGAGCAATGATTAACATTTTTTATAACTCACAAAGTCCTAAAAAAATGATCAACATGAGAAATAAAATCGTGACATGAACTGGAACCCTTATCTCTAAGGTGACTTTTTACCAAGTACATATCAAATTTCTATGTGCCTCAGAAGTACTGTGATGACTTGTTAAAAAGACAGGCTCCTGGGCTCCTCTCCCAGATTATTCTGATTTTTTAGGGCCATGGTGGGGTCCAAAAGTTTACATTTTTAATATGTTCCCAGGTAGTGTCAATGCTACTGGTCTAGGGACCATGGTTTGAGATTCACTGCTCTTACCAAGTGTTTATTCATTACATTCTCTGACTGGACAAGGCACAGAAGCCAAAAGATTGACTCAGGATTAGGTAAGATGACAGAAAGCATTTTCTTCTTTTGAATGCATAGAGATAGGTCTTGGAACCTCTTTCAAAAAAAAAAAGTGTAAAGTCATAAGCTCATTCATTGCAAGATACTATTCAAAATAAACATAAATGCAACACTTTATTAAAGTAAAAGTATTTTTACTATTAATATACAAATGGTGAAGAGTGACAATTTTGATATACTGTAAGCCATACTTTCAATGTCTTTCATAAATACAAAACTTCAACATTTGCAGTATAATTTTTACAGTTTAGACATATATACACAGCATTTCATAGGGACATACTCTATTGAAACAAAAAGAAAACTTTGTGGTCGCTAACTTAACAATATAGAATTTGAATGGTATATATAAGTTAAAGAAAATAAAAGGCAGCATGTTTTAACGCATACTGAACACAGCATAGAATTCACATACCAAAAAATAAGATTCTTTTTTAAACTTTATTTCTAAATTTACAGATGCCTAACAGAGTTTAGAGGCAAATGCTCAACCATGAGCATCCCTTCAAAACTTGGAATAGATATGTTTTCTCTTTAACAGTACCATTTATTTTACACAATGCCTGTTTTTCTCTAAAATAACTCCTATTTGCAAAGTTGAATCATAGGTTCTACTTATATTAACTCTCTTCTGTGGGTTTCTGTAAGTTTCCTCCTTCGCATCACTATTATTGGCCTTAATTTTTATCCGTACAATCTTCCTTGTCCTTGCTCCAACACCTCACATGATGGTCCTTCTTACCTACTCCTAGTGTCAGAGCTCAGTTTGCCTTTCTGAATTCTTTCAGTTCTTTGTTTCATCTATTTTCCAATGTTTGGTTGTGATTGAAATGCTCCCATAGTCAATACTTCATTTTTCCAAGGAAGGCTAAGACCAGATGCTAAAAGATATATGCTTTAATTTTAGGAAAACGATTAAAATAAGTGGCAATATTAACTTTGTATGGGCAATTTTTATATTAACTATTGAGAACATCATGTGGTTAAAATCCTGAAAATATTTAAGAAATTACAGTAGTGGTACCAACTAATGTAGTTAAGGTATCAGTAAAATCCTATAGTGAATAATAAACTATTTTTCTAAGGATATTAAATATGTTTACTAAATAAATATTAAATGTTGCATATAATATGAGTCTAAGAGAAGAAATTATTAGCATTCTGTGTAATGTTGTTAAATAGCTGCATCTAATGGGAAAATACAATTTTTAAAAAGGAAGAAGAGGAACTTGGAAGGAAATCATATTTGTTCAGCAATTGCTACGTATAGGCTCAGTTACATGTGTAATCATTCCATCTCAACATTATTAAGCCTGTAAGTAGAAGGCATTTTTGAGAGATTTTCAGTTTAGGATTGAAGTGTTTCATTTCTATGAGCCTTCCACAGTTGAATTTTGGCATATGCTAACACATCCATATGCGATTTCAGTGTGAAAGACAATGGGTTAATATCAAGATGCAAATATTTTCTTTCTAAAGATGAATAATGCAATCCATCTTATTTAAAAAGTGTAATTTCATCTACTTATAAAGTCTGTTGAATAAGCTCTTTGGATATGATTATGAAAAAGAACCCATGAGGTATTGAAATTGAGCATTTACATTATTCTTCATGAAAAACAACATTGCAAATTTAATATGTAATTGTAATATGCTATTTCAATATTTCCTAAAATTAAGAAATTGAGATTGTTCGTTCTACCACTTCAGTTGTAGATATTTTCATCAATGATTATCTTATCATCAACAATGAAGGATGATTTATGATCCCCAGTAAAATATATAACAGGAATAATGTAGACCCAAGTGACACCATAGTAATTTACCCTATTTTAAATAGAAGTCTGTTGTCTTTGTTTTACAACTAGTAAAACTCAATTTCAACAATATCTAGAATGTATTTATTGTCTAGAACAATGATACAGAACAATCTAAGTCTGTTTTATGTGTGTATTAAAAGAATTGCTTTAACAAGAGTGGAAATAAGTTGCACAGAATAATTTGTTTTACTGAGATTTTGTATTCAAGGTGAAGTAGCCTGAACTGAGCTTATTCACTAAATATAGATAAGACAGTATCATTCAAGTGTCATAGATATAAGCAAAATATATCAATAGAGATTGCAGTTCTTTTTTCTTATAATAAAGTTCATGCTAATCCAAAGGCACAAATACCTCTTAATTATTTAAAATAAGAAGCATAAACTTAAGGTATGAATATGAAGTTACAATTAATTGTTGGCACTCAAATAAATAATTTGATTAATAAAAATATTCTATTTATATAAATGTTTAATTCAAAGACCAAGATTCATGTAAACGTTTCTGGATCAAATAGCCTTTGAAAAAATGCTTTTGTAGGTATTAGTAGTAAAAAATGAAGGAAAAAATGAGAAGCATTACATTAATATTAATGTTAGATGTTAGAATCAATTGAATGGCCATAAGTCAATCCACAAAAATAATAAATAAATCTTTAGAAATCAAAAATTTTAAATTTCTTTGCAGATCATTATAAAGTACATTGACACATTAATTTTTGCCAGTTTTAAAAACAAAATACATGCTAAAATGCTAATATTACTTTTCTCTCTTATATGTCATTGAATATAGATTGTCATTGCCTAATTGCACATAACCTATCAAGAAATACCAGAATTTTAAGAGATATTTTTGCTTCTTTGTTTAAAATATCACAGCATTCCAATTATTTAACACTACCTATATTCAGTTCAATGTTTTGACATTTTATACTAACATTTAAGAGTGCTCTCAGACATTAAAAATAATGTTTATACAGATGTATGGATATGTTTAGTTTAGAAAAAGAATGAAAAATAAACATCATTTCAGGTCTACTCATATTTTACAATTTACTACAAACCAGCTCTCATTTTGAAACTTTTACAAGTAGGGTCATTTGGAGTATTCCATTGAAATGCTTAAAAAAAAAAAAAGAAAGGAAAAATAAAGGTTTATCACAGTATAACCTTGCTGTCGCAGGGCATGGATTTCAAGGACGAGAGATAAGGATCACTCAGACAATTGAAACAATGCACTTGAAACAGTCTGTTTACAATTAGTTTCAGATTATCTGTTAACTTCAGATCATCACTCCACATTGATGGCAAAAAATTTAACAGCCTACATATTTATATATAATGTACTTATATATATATATATATATAAAATAAGTATTTAATCAAACTGCTTCATGGTGAAAAGTCCAAAGAAATGACAGAATCAGAACTTTCAGACTGAGGAAACAAAAATATTTGTTCTTTATTATGATTTCTCTGCTCTTGAAGTATAGCACAGATATCACAAGCATAAACATGCTAAATTGCTTTCTTAGTTTTTCTAATTCTTTCACTGTGTTTACTTTAAAACCATGTAGCCCTACCCTGGAAAGATGAGCATCCATGCCGATTGCTTCATGGACACTCTGCTAAGCCCAGTTACTCTGCACAAACTAATTCAAGTATTTTTTTTCTTAGTTTTATCACATTGATACAAAAGGGAAAACAAAAGAAAAAGAAAGTAAAATAAAGCAAAGAGATGATCAGAAAAGCATAACTTAAACAACAACAGTCAAATTCATCAAGAGATGAGTTGGATAATTCCTACTCAAATTCTTAGGTAGGCATAGGAAGTTTTTTCTTGAGGATGTGCCTGAAAGGATAGCAAGGAGAGATTCCTGCATCGTATAACCCTGTACACTATGGCAAGGACACGGTGGAGATTTAGTGCCTGAACATGCAGATGGGCACCTTCTGTCCTCTAATAACTATAGTTTTGGAGAGTTAGTTGTCTCTCCTAAGTTAAGTTTTAAGCACTTTGTAAATAAAAGTGTTCATGAGTGATGTTAGTATTACACTTAATATTTGTCAAATGATCCCCATAGAGAAATACCCTAAAATAGCAGTATCACTCTCCACTGTTAAGACTTTCCTCCAATGTTCTATTAGTCTGCATTTCCTAACCTATTATATTTAAGCTTCACCACCTGAAACACGAAAGGTTATGAATGTGATGGGGCCTAAAGAAACCTTTGGCTCTCTAGGGTAAGAAATAACCTAAAACTTGCTCCCATTTGGTATGTCTACTTATAATCATAAATACATATTTTTAACCTCATATATAAGTGAGAAGTATGTTTCAGCCTTTTACCTCTGGGAGCTTGCATAGCTTGGAAGTTAATATGTATTTATTCTGGTATATATTACTAATAAGTAATATTAGAAAATTTGCGTTGATTATCTAAGGAATTTCTTGAACCAAAATTGTTTATCAAAATCTTAAAATGACTTCTAGCTACCACATCCAGAATAAAAACACATAGTGGCAATTTAATCATTTATCACGGACACTTTTATGGCAATGTTTAAATGTTAATTTCTCCATAATTTAACCACTAAGGATTTTAAGTTCCATTAGCCAATTACATATAATGGTTGACCTATAACACTGGGAAAATGAATTTTTAAAGAGAGATTATCTAAAATAATGGGGAAAATGTATCTGAGATTATGATTTGAAGTATTTAAACACTAAAGACATTTTTTGATTAAAATTAGTTTAAAAAGTAAAAGATAACCACATATATCACATTTATAAATATATCAAGACAACATTGATATTGTTCCCATTTCAGTTTACTTTATTTGAAGCTGAGGGCAGAAATCAATATTATTTCACTTGTAATACATTTTCATTGTGTGTAATCCATTATGAGTGAATGTGGCATCTATAAGAGATATAGATTTATGGAATCTTTCTAATCTAATTTTACATACAACTAATATTCGTTCAAATGGGTAACAATTTTGATCTGGCACTTCAGTCTATTAAAAATCAACATTGAAGTAGCACTGTAATTATAACTTAAAAGTAATTTTCCAAAGTGTCTCTCAATATTTAACATCTGCTAAAGATAACTAGCTCCTTCAAGCCTAAATTCCCTGAAGTTCTCTGAATGAAAAGTGTAACCTTAAGTATTTTCATCTTAAACTGAAATCCACTTTAATAATCTATTTGCCCAAAATTGTACTAAAAAACATGCAGGGCTTTTTTATACATTTAGCTCATAAAGCTTTTGTTTTGCTTTTTCTTAAGCTCTTATTTGTGGAGAGGTTGTGGTAGGAAATACACTTCTGAAGAAATAGAGCATTTCACCTATATAATAAATTGCAGTACTTCAATCATGAGTCAATTGAATACACAAGAGTTGGTGCCAGTCAGGTCTCTATTGAAATTCATAACAAAATAAGCAACAACAGTACAACAATAACAACAAAAGGAAATGGACCATGGGCAGGAATATTGGATCTTATGTATACGTGTACAAGCTATTCCAAGCTAGAAGTTTCCCAAGAAATTAAGGTCAGTGGAATAGTTTTGGTCATAGGGTCACTGCAATCCAAATGCTCTTTGTAGCATTCATCTTTCAAGACTGTTATCTTCCTGTTACGCTTTGCTGTCGTCTTCTTTTGATTGAATGATGTCGTTAGAAACCTTAATTTCTATCGTTTCTGGATTTAGGACTTCTTTCCCATTTTCTTCTTTTAAAGGCAATTTTCTGGAAGAGAATATAAAAATAATAGACAATTGGCTAAGGCACTTTAAGTGATATCCATAAACATATAAGTTGTTTTGTAGAAGGAAATGGAGTACAATTAGGTGGCTCAGATGGTAAAGAATCTGCCTGCAGTGTGGGAGACTGGGATTCAATCCCTGGGTTAAGATGACTCCCTGGAGAAGGGAATGGTAACCCACTCCAGCATTCTTGCCTAGAGAATTCCAGGGACAGAGGAGTCTGGCAGGCTACAATGCATGGTGTCGCAAACAGTGGACATGACTGACTAACACACACACACACACACACACACACAAATTAGAATGAATTTTTTAAAAAAGTCAGGTTTGTTAAAGTAATAATTAAGTTACAAATAGAATTCACCTCTGTGACTTTAACCTCACCATTGTATGGAATAATGATATTGTGCTAGTTCCTCTGGGATGTATTTGCAATTTATATATATATATCTGAATCAGAAGAGAAAGCCACTGTCTTCTGAAAGTCAAAGCTATTACATGAAAACCAAACAATCGAAAGTAAGTCATTTCATTGCTGGGAGTGAAGTATCATCTGTCTTAAAACTATTAGGTCAGGCTCTTTTTAATGATTATTATAAATAGTGCATTTAGAATTCTTCTTGTCTGTTTTTCCCAAGAACTGAAAATATCAGCCATAAAGGAGTATAAAAACAATGAGTTATTTCTAGCAGCAAAATATACAGAAATTTAGAGCTTAAACAGGAGTGCAGCAAGATGTTTAATATCAATATATCTCTTACAGAAGTATTTATTACACTTGTGACTAATCAGTGTTTTCAACTAACTCTTTGATGGTGTATTTTTGTATGCATATTTATTCATTACTTATGTTTATGTTAAATTATATTTTTAAAGATTACTGATAATTTTGTTATTTTTATGTTGAGTATTTTTTTCTTTAATTGAGAATCAGAATAATTATTAAATTATCTTGCTTTGATTTTGTTTTGTTTTCTTTCAAAATATAGCCCTGTTCTATATAAGGGCATTTTCCTAGCCAGTTTTCATACACACCATTATATCATAGTAAGTGTTAACTAACAGGTAGGAAGCTGCTTTGTTGTGTAATACTTTGCTTATGAAAAGATTTCTGATTTCTGAAGGGGAGTGTACAGAACCCACCCTAAAAAGCTGCCTGAAGAGTCAACTTCAAATTAGAGTGTAATAATCCCTAACTGAAGTCATTAAACAGGGCCTGAAGATTTAAACCAAAATTAAAACTTCAGAGTAGTACTACCTGTGTCTAAATATTATTATTATTATTTTGCCCCTTGAGTGAAGATAAAGGGGATTTATAAAAAAGTCATTTTCTTTACCTGTGACAACACTCAGCCTTTGACTTAGAGAAGCCTAAATCAAATTTCTCTCCAAGAGAATACTAGCTAGTAAAGAAAAATGATTTTTTTTTTTTTAAACAACAAAATGTAAACGTCGTTTTGGGGAGCAACATTTAAAGAACAAAGTGATCACCCTGATTTTGGCAGTATCAAATATTTTCAATTGTTATTGTTATTCAATCAACAAGTCGTGTCCAACTCTTCACAACCCCATGGACTACAGCATATCAGGCTTTCCTGTCCATCACCATCTCCTGGAGTTTGCCCAAGTTGCCGTCATTTGCAGGGGGCCAGCGTGAGGAACTCCGCCCATGGCAAATGTCATGAGGAAGGAGGCTTGACATACGCAAAGGCGTGATCAAGCCTCAGGAAACCCCCTGTTCCCGAGCATCTACCCCAAAACCAGAATCTGTTTTATGCTCTCACCTACACCTCTGACTTTACGGGGGGCTCTCCCCCATAACCATTTCTCTTGGAGAAGGAGTAAACGTGCAGCTCCAAGGCAATAAAAACTCCTGGGCGTGACAAGAGTGTTTCAGCTTACGGACTCCTCTGAAGGTTATCTATCCTGCCTGTAGAGGTTCGTCCGGCCACATGTGATTGTTTACAGCCTCCCAATCTGAGAGGCACGAGATGTTTTCGATTTACTAAAGGCAAATTCTTTTGGGGAGTTAGAAATTATTAGTATAGTAGGTTGGTTAGGAATTATATTGGTGAAGGATTTTTCATTTGTTGTGTCAATAATTGGTGCTAATTCCCTCCCCCAGGTGGGACAAGGATGTCTCAGGTCAAACCTCTCTGCTGACAGACTAGCTTGTGTGACAGGATTATCCATACTCCTGCCACTACGCACATGATTGTTTACTACCTCTCAACCATAAACAGCACAGAGAGTTTTGGAGTATTTTGAGAGTCTTAATTAGCATAGGGCTTTTCCTTCTTTTGAGTCAATGATTGCCGCCAGGCCTCCATATCCTTAGGCACCTGGGAATATATTAATCAATATATTTGGAATATAGAAAAGGAAATATAGTAGTTTTTGATGTTAGCAATACTAGACTTTTTGAGTTAATGGATTTTCTCTTTTGTAATAGATCACTGTACTTTGTTATAAATCACTGTGTCCTTGCTATGTAAAAATGTAACTTGATCACTATCTTAAGACTAAATAGATCTTAAGGGGAACATTGGTGGAAGGATTTTCGTTTGTTGGGCTGATGTTTGCTGCTATATCTCCATATTCCCTGCCCTTATAATGAATATAACTAGCATATAGGAAGAAATAAGTATTAACCTTTAAGCATATAGGAGAAATAAGTATTAACCTTTAAGATTAATCATGTTAACCTTGGGTTAAATAAATTCCTTTCTTGATTGTAACTCACTACACCCTCACCCTATAGGAATGTAACTTTATTTGGAGGATGGTGCCTGGTTTAAGAAAAAACACCCTTGGAAGAAATAAGTTTTTTGGTTATCAGAAAGAAAGGATCATAAAATCCCTAAGGCCTTTTTATGTGAAGCACCTGATTTTGATAAAGGTCAGGACTGCTGACCCCCGCATGACTCTGTGTTCATCCCTATATGTAACAAAAAGTATATAAGCAAACACAAAAATAAAGAAATCGGATCAGTTTCCAGAAAGACTGATACCCACATGTCATTCTTTCTTGCTCCTCGTTTTTCTGGCTGAATTCCCATCTGGAACATGGATGCTATTCCACGTAATCCAAGTTATTCAGCCTCTTTTTCTCCACTAATCTTCCTACTACACTATCCATTTCTAATCTTTCTATATATCTGTAATTAAATATGTATTTTTCCAAGGATGCCGACTCCGTCCCCACCTTCGAATCACCCTGGATCCACCAGGGCTGGACCCCGGCAGTCATTGAATCGTTGATGCCATCCAACCATCAAATATTTTCAATTGTTATTGTTATTCAATCAACAGGTCGTGTCCAACTCTTCACAACCCCATGGACTACAGCATGTCAGGCTTTCCTGTCCATCACCATCTCCTGGAGTTTGCCCAAGTTGCCATCATTGAATCGGTGATGCCATCCAACGATCTCATCCTCTGTCATCCTCTTCTCCCTCTGTCTTCAGTTTTTGCCAGCATCAGGGCCTTTTCCAATAAGTCAGCTGTTGGCATTAGGTAGCCAAAGTATTGAGGGTTCAATTTCAACATCAGTTCTTCCAATGAATATTTAGGGTTGATTTCCTTTAGGAGTGACTGGATTTATCTCCTTGCTGTCCAAGGACTCTCAAGAGTCTTCTCCAGCAACACAGTTAGAAAGCATCAATTTTTCAGTACTCTGCCTTCTTTACTGTCCAGTTCTCACATCCGTATATGACTACTGGAAAGACCATTGCTTGACTATCTGCACCTTTGTTGGCAAAGCGATGTCTCTAATTTTTAACACACTGTCTAGGTTTGTCATAGCTTTCCTATGAAGTTAGAAGCAATTGTCTAATTGCTTAGACATTTGCAGTGGTTTTAGAGCACAAAAGACAAAATCTGTCACTGCTTTCACCTTTTCCCCTTCTATTTGCCATGAAGTGATGAGACCAGATGCCATGACCTTAGTTTTGTTTTGTTTATTTTTTTCAATAATGAGTTTTAAGCCGACTCTTTTACTCTACTCCTTCACCCTCATCTGGAGACTCTTTTGGCTTTCTGTCATTAAAGTGGTATCCCAGCAATCAAACTGAGTTTCATCCAGCCCAGCATTTTGCATGATTGTACACTGCATGTAAGTTAAATAAGCAGGTGACAACAGCCTTGATGTACTGTTTCCCCAGTTTTGAACCAGTTTGTTGTTCCATGTCTGGTGTACCTTTCCCCCCTTGATTTTCACTTCTCTTTTTCTTCAGCTTTCTGTAGAGCCTGCTCAGACAACCACTTCGCCTTCTTGCATTTCTTTTTCTTTGGAATGGTTTTGTTTGCTGCCTCCTGTACAATATTACAAACATCTGTCCAAAGTTCTTCAGGCACTCTGTTTACTAGATCTAATCCCTTGAATCTATTCATCACCCCCATTGTATATTCATAGGGGATTTGATTTCAGCTATACCTGACTGGCCTGGTAGTTTCCCCTACTTTCTTTAGTTTAAGCCTGAATTTTGCTATGAGGAGCTGATGATCTTAGCCACAGTCAACTCTAGGTCTTGTTTTTGCTGACTATATTCAGCCACTCCATCTTCAGCTAAAGAATGTAATTATTCTGATTTCACATGGACCATTTGGTGATGTCCATGTGTACAGTTGTCTCTTGTGTGGTGGTAAAAGGGTGTTTGCTATAATCAGTTCTGTTATATATAGCTGTATATAGTTCTGTTATATATTTTGTTCTCTTGGCAGAATTCTGTTAGCCTTTGCTCTGCTTCATTTATTACTCCAAGGTCAAACTTGCCACAGATATCTCTTGACTTCCTACTTTTGCATTCTAATCCCCTATGATGAATAGCACATCTTTTTTTGGTGCTAGTTCTAGGAAGTCTCCCAGGTCTTCATAGAACTGATCAACTTCAACTTCTTTGGCAACAGTGGTTGGGGCATAAACTTGGATTACTATGATGTCGAATGGTTTGCCTTGGTAACAAACCAAGGCTATTCTGTCATTTTTGAGGTTATACCAAGAACTGAATTTTTCATTATTTTGTTTATTATAAGGGCTATTCCATTTATTCCTTTGGATTCTTGCCCACAGGTGTAGATGTAATGGTCACCTGAATTAAATTCACCCATTCCTGTCCATTTTAGTTCACTGATTCCTAAGATAATGTTTATTCTTGTCCTGTCCTGCTCGACCATGACCAATTTAACTTGAATAGAACTAACATTCCAGGTTCATATGCAATACGGTTCTTTGCAGCATCAGATTTTCTGGAGCTGTCAGTAGCTGTCCTCCAGTCTTCCCAGCAGCACTTATGACCCGGGGGGTTATTTTTCAGTGTCATACCGTTTTGCCTTTTTACAGTCTATGGGGTTCCCATGGTAGTATATTGGAGTGGTTTGCCATTCCTTCCTCCAGTGGATCAAGTTTTGTCAGAACACTTCACTATGACTGGTCCATCTTGGGTGGCCCTACATGGTGTGGCTTATATTTTCATTGAGTTATGTAAGCCCCTTCATCACGGCAAGGGGAATATATTCAGTTGAATGCCACTGTTATTACTTTCTAATAATACCTTTGTTTCTAAACATTTTAACCTTCATATCCATGAACGTCATCTTTGCACATGTCCATTTTTGTGGGTTTAGCTGAAGCATTAATCATGGTTTTAATCAAGTTCTGATGGGTGCAGAATTAAGTAAATAACATAACTTTGAATGGAGACCAAGCATCATTGAAATAATAGGTTATTTAATAGTATCTCTTCTTCTTGACAAATATACATTTAAAAAATAGACGTGTTTATTTCACACTATTTATTTATATTTTACAACTGCGTATTCATAGTCAAAGCAGTAACTAATTTCCTGACACATTTTTATTTCAGTAAAATCAATCACATTTTGAAAGTATCTGATATATTTGCATAAATTTATTAATATTTATTTATTTATTTATTTATTTTTAATGGGTGTACATGTGTTCCCCACCCTGAACCCCCTCCCACCACCCTCACCATCCCATCCCTCTGGGTCATCCCAGTGCACCAGCCCCAAACCTCTTGTATCATGCATCAAAGCTGGACTGGCGATTTTTTTCACATATGATAATATACATGTTTCAATGCCATTCTCACAAATCATCCTATCCTCGATGAATATATATTTAAACAAGAGATTTTCTCCTATACTGATGCAAATTTTATGTGAAATATCTCAATTTTGATATTCACATGTACTTTCATTGAAGAAGAAACATCATTTTTAAAATGTTATTTGTCAATACATGCTATTGATAATGATAATGTGATAGTCAGTTTACAAATATTTATCCAAAAATAATTAAGGATTTCAAGATACATACTCAGGTTCTGTTAGTGGTGTGGTTTCATTTGGCTCATTTACTGGGCTCCCATCTTCATGATTAGTAATTCTTTCATCCTCTGTTCTCATCTCCACTATTGGTTCTTTTGATCCATCTTTCCTAGAAAAATAAAGAAAAATAAAATCTTACCTATAAAATGTAAGAATGGATGCATTATGGAACATAGCTAAAAATCTCCACAAAATCTCATCACCCTTTAAATAAATCCAATGTGGCTAGAATGGAATATTTACTAAGAATCTTTTTTCCATTAAAATTTATCTAGCCAAATATTGTTCAAAAAAAAAAAAGGAAAGAAGAAATTCCATTTTGTCCAGAATTCTTTTCAACAAAACTGTGTTAAATATTCCACAAAATAATTCAAATTTAAAATTTGATCATTCACTTTCTTTTGGGTAATAAATAAAAATATTTTGATACATAAAATTTATGACATGAGGTATCTAGGTATAATTCCCTTTTCCCATGTGGTAGCAAAGGGGGCTGGATTTGGGTATCCCTGTTCATGCATGTTGAAAAGCAAATTACACACCCACAGGGGTGCAGTTGGTAAAGAATCCACCTGCCAATGCAGGAGACAAAAGAGACATGTCTTTGATCCCTGGGTCTGGAAGATCCCCTTGAGAAAGGAACACTCCAATGTTCTTGCCTGGAGAATTCCATGGACAGAGGAGTCTGGCCGGCCCTAGTCCATGGGGTTACAGAGCCAGACACAACTGAGCACACAAGCACTAGAATACATACTCATATACACACACTGCTAGTCACCTGCTATTGTTTTTTATATTTTATTGCCTTTTTTTTTTTTTTTACAACTTGCTTATATAAATCTGATTAGGTAAATTCTCTTCTAAAAAGTGAGTATTTACACAAAACTTTCTTATTTATTTACCCATTTGATTTTTTAAAAACCAAAATGTGTTTCCCATCAGAGTAACAAGCCAATAGCAGGGACTAGTTTGTTTTTCCTCACATTTATATCTCTGAAACTTAGATGTGCATGTGCTAAGTTGCTTCAGTCGTGTCTGACTCTTTGCAACCCTATGTTCAGTAGCCTGCCAGGCTCCTCTGTCCATGGGATTCTCCAGGCAAGAATACTGGAGTGGGTTGCCATTCCCTTCTGCAAGTGATCTTCCTGACCCAGGGATTGAATCTGTGTCTCTTACATCTGCATTGGCAAGAGCATTCTTTACCACTAGCGCCAAAGTGCCTGGTTATCTAGGTGTTCAATAGTATTTGCTATTGCAAATCAATGCTTGGGTAAATGAGAGTATGCATGTAGTTTAAGAAAATAGTAATCATTAGCCAGTTTATAAGATAAACTGAGAATTCAAGATAAATGCTAATTTACAATAAAAGCCAAATAATGGAATATTCTAGTTTACACAAATGCTATCTTGTATACTATCGACTTTCTCATTATTTCTGCAATATAAAATTCTTCAAATAAAGATGCTCTAAGTGTGTAGTTAATGTGTTTTGTAATGAATATACTCAGTCTTATAACTTCTGATCACATCAAAGGACTAGTCTAAGAATGCTTGAGATCATGTTTAGAAAATATTACATATTCAATAAATCAAATTAATTATATCCTATCTGTCATTGAGACTTTCTATATATTTTTCAGTTGAAATAATGACTTTTTGAAAAATTCAAAAACTTTTTCCCTAAGGCAGGGGAAATCATGATTTTAAAAGCTATGATGGACAACAAGAATGGAATGAACCATGTGCTTTCATCTTTCCAAGACTTTAAGATTAATCGATCTCAGTAGGAATTACAAACAGAAGTGTTGGTGGATAAACCACCAATTAATAAAGTCAAACAGAAGCAAACGACAGAGCTTGGATAGATCTGGTTGTTTTGCACGTGGTCACCAACATCCTTCTAGACAAGTAAGACAAAACAAGAGGTTCTTTCTGATTTCTCTCTTGCTGTCACCTCAAAGTCAAATCAGCTCCCAGTAGTTGACTATACCTCATCTATATCTGGATGGTATACTCGTTCATATGTCTATATACTACTATCTTGGTACAGAAGACCATCTCTTTCCACCTGAAGTATTTAAAGATTCCCTATCTGTTCTCCTTGACTTTATATCTTTCCTTTACACCTACCAACCTTCCAGTAATCCATTCTTCAAAGCAACTAAATAAATCTTTACAAAATAATTAAAAAACTAATTTACTTTCTATTTTAAAAAAATATTTAACCCAACAAGATTTAATCCTTTTGTACTCAGATAATTCTCCTAACTAATATTGGTACCAGTTTCTTTACCTGTCTTACTCCACTCAGATCTACTTTGTGCTTAACATAGCTCATTCCTGCCTTAACAGCCTCTGTACTATTGTTACACCTGATTAGGATGCTCTTCCTCTTGATCATTATATTTGTGACTCTTGATCACTCACTTTTCAGTTTAGTTTCACCTCCAGCTAGAGGTCTTTAGTGACTGAAACTCTAGTAACAGTATACCATTTTGTTTTTCTTTATTTTTTAGTGCTGTCACTAAAAATAGTTTCAATCTTAGCATTTATTATCTGTATTCTTATATCAAAATGTGAATTCCATGTGAATAAAATTCTTGTGTTTTGTTCACCACTTTATCCCTAGGTTGTATGGCAGTGCTTGTTACCTAATACTTGTTCCATTTAGTTAATAGTAGAGCAATGGCACCCCACTCCAGTACTCTTGCCTGGAAAATTCCATGGATGGAGGAGCCTGCTGGGCTGCAGTCCATGGGGTCACTAAGGGTCGATCACGACTGAGAGACTTCACTTTCACTTTTCACTTTCATGCATTGGAGAAGGAAATGGCAACCCACTCCAGTGTTCTTGCCTGGAGAATCCCAGGGACGGGGGAGCCTGGTGGGCTGCCGTCTATGGGGTCACCCAGAGTCGGGCACGACTGAAGCGACTTAGCAGCAGCAGCAGCAGAGCAAGAATGAGTACATACAAAATTCAGTTTTGAGTCATGTGTGCATATATATGTATCATGCGTATATAATATATGTATAATTATGTTAAATAGTATGTTGTTTTCTGTATATGGGAAAATGAACTAAAGTTAAATTTGGTGATACATTTCTTTAGTTAACCAGGCAACTTAAAAGTACAGCAAGTTATGAGAAAGTATATGTTTCTATGAGGAGAGCAAGAGATAGTGAATAGGAATAGATCCCATTGTATTTACTATGTCATATGTTCATTATTCTTTCAAGCATTAAAATAGTCTAATTTCATTTTGTTCTTTGCTATCCACTCTGTCCAACAACTAAGCAGGTGACACTTTGGGATATTTAAACTAATTTTTTAACTGAAAATGTGTACTATTCATTTTATTATCCCTTTCAGTTCAGTTCAGTTCAGTTGCTCAGTCATGTCCGACTCTTTGCGACCCCATGAATCGCAGCAGGCCAGGCCTCCCTGTCCATCACCAACTCCTGGAGTTCACTCGGACTGATGCGATCCAGCCATCTCATCCTCGGTCGTCCCCTTCTTCTCCTGCCCCCAATCCCTCCCAGCATCAAAGTCTTTTCCAATGAGTCAACTCTTCCCATGAGGTGGCCAAAGTACTGGAGTTTCAGCTTTAGCATCATTCCTCAGGGTTGATCTCCTTCCGAATGGACTGGTTGGATCTCCTTGCAGTCCAAGGGACTTTCAAAAGTCTTCTCCAACACCACAAAAGGTGAAAATATTCCTTACATAATATCTATAACAAATGGACATAGATGAAATGCCTGCTGCTGCTGCTGCTGCTAAGTCACTTCAGTCATGTCCAACTCTGTGCGACCCCATAGATGGCAGCCCACCAGGCTCCCCTGTCCCTGGGATTCTCCAGGCAAGAACACTGGAGTGGGTTGCCATTTCTTTCTCCAATGCATGAAAGTGAAAGCTGAAAGTGAAGTCGCTCAGTCATGTTCGACTCTTAGTGACCCCATGGACTGCAGCCTACCAGGCTCCTCCATCCATGGGATTTTCCAGGCAAGAGTACTGGTGAGCGGGGTGCCACTGCCTTCTCCAAGATGAAATGCCTAGTAAGTGTGAAATGGGTTTGGAGATTAAAAGTAAAACAAAGCAATGCAGCCATGCAAAAATGAATTCTCCTCTATCCTTAAGTCTAAGAAATAATGCATGAAACCATAAAATGCCTAGATATATGAATCAAGAATGAATTGAAATGACTCAACAATAAAATGAAATGAATCACTGACAAATAGAACACCATGAATGAATTCTAAAACATTATGTTGAATGAAAGAAGCCAGATGCATATCAAGTTTTATAAGAGCTAAAAGTTATCTATGATGAAAAAAATCAGAATAGTAGTTGCCTGGGAGAGGGGGAGTTACCTGGAATAGTGTGGTCTTGTCTGGGTAGGAACATGAGACAACTTTGGAAGTTGATGCTAATATGGAACATTTTTTTGCATATCACTCTAAGTTTTACATAAAGAAAATGTAAATTTTGAACTCCTTGTAGTGATATAAAAAGTCTTTCATTACTGTGACACAGATGTCTGATACTCACAGGTATGCAGCTTTTCCTTCTTCGAGTTCTTTACTTTTACCACTGGAGCCACTTTTTTTCCCACACATTCTCCTGGTGATACACATCAATAACCCACATTGTCGAATAAAGAAGCAGCTGACATCTGTTACCACCAGGATTAACAAGAGTGCGGCAACTCCCAGACCAATGACTGCTCCAAGCCCAAGACCATTAAAAAGTGTGTCTTAAAAATAAAAGAAAATAATTGTATTAAACCTCAAGTTAGAAAAGATTATACAGTTATTTTTAAAAAGAAATCATCTTATCTGAGAAATATTCAACTTAAGAGACAAGAAAATATCTTTACTAGCACACTTCAATTTCATGAGCTATTGTCTGGTTTTCAAACAATGTTTTAAGCAACTGACATATTAGAATTTGAAATATCTTTTACAAATTTTCTTCAGAAAAAACATTCTAACTCTAGTTTACAGTATACTTCTTGATTACCTTTGGGGAAGATAATGAATATTTTATTATAACCCTTATTGTACTCTACAAGAAAGTCAGAGTCATTTTTAAGATCATCACTTTGTTCAAAGAAAAAAAATGTAATCAAAACTCCTGTAAGAGATGTGTTAAATAGATGTTCTATTTGGAATAATTTTAGTTTTAAGACTTCGTCTTGAAATGATGCTATAGCACTTTGCTTTGACAGAGGATACACTTTAAAATATCCACCTCCCAGAATTCTGGAAATAAAAGCAAAAATAAACAAATGGGATCTAATTAAAATTAAAAGCTTCTGCACAACAAAGGAAAATATCAGCAAGGTGAAAAGACAGCCTTCTGAATGGGAGAAAATAATAGCAAATGAAGCAACTGACAAACAACTAATCTCAAAAATATACAAGCAACTTATGCAGCTCAATTCCAGAAAAATAAACGACCCAATCAAAAAATGGGCCAAAGAACTAAATAGACATTTCTCCAAAGAAGACATACAGATGGCTAACAAACACATGAAAAGATGCTCAACATCACTCATTATCAGAGAAATGCAAATCAAAACCACAATGAGGTACCACTTCACACCAGTCAGAATGGCTGCAATCCAAAAATCTGCAAGCAATAAATGCTGGAGAGGGTGTGGAGAAAAGGGAACCCTCCTACACTGTTGGTGGGAATGCAAACTAGTACAGCCACTATGGAGAACAGTGTGGAGATTCCTTAAAAAATTGCAAATAGAACTCCCTTATGACCCAGCAATCCCACTGCTGGGCATATACACCGAGGAAACCAGAATTGAAAGAGACACATGTACCCCAATGTTCATCGCAGCACTGATTATAATAGCCAGGACATGGAAACAACCTAGATGTCCCTCAGCAGATGAATGGATAAGAAAGCTGTGGTACATATACACAATGGAGTATTACTCAGCCGTTAAAAAGAATTCATTTGAATCAGTTCTGATGAGATGGACGAAACTGGAGCCGATTATACAGAGTGAAGTAAGCCAGAAAGAAAAACACCAATACAGTATACTAACACATATATATGGAATTTAGAAAGATGGCAATGACGACCCTGTATGCAAGACAGGAAAAAAGACGCAGCTGTCTATAACAGACTTTTGGACTCAGAGGGAGAGGGAGAGGGTGGGATGATATGGGAGAATGGCATTCTATCATGTATACTATCATGTAAGAATTGTATCGCTAGTCTATGTCTGACGCAGGATACAGCATGCTTGGGGCTGGTGCATGGGGATGACCCACAGAGATGTTATGGGGAGGGAGGTGGGAGGGGGGTTCATGTTTGGGAACACATGTAAGAATTAAAGATTTTAAAATTAGAAAAATAAAATAAAAAATAAAAAATAAAAAAAAAAATAAAATAAAATAAAATAAAATATCAGCCTAGAAATATTTCAAAAATCATTTTTATCAGAATCTAACTGCTTTTCAGTGTGTTAGTTTCTGCTGTACAACAATGTGAATCAGTCATATGTGTACATACATCCTGTCCTTTTTGAGCCTCCCTCCCACCACCCCTGTCTGGCCCCTCTATGTCATCACAGAACAGAGCTAAGCTCCCTGTGCTATACAGCAATTTCCCACTGGCTACGCATTAATATTTTACACATGGTAGTGTGGATATGTCAGTGGTACTCTCTCAGTTTGTTCCATCCTCTCCTCCATCCCGCTGTGTCCACAAGTTCATTCTCTACATCTGCCTCTCTATTCCTGCTCTGCATCATTTTAGAATAAAATATTTACTTGCATTTGTTCAGTCAATAGTTTAACAAATCACATTAGACCAGAGGCAAACTTTAACAGAGTTGTGACCTTTCTGAAGTCATACCCATGATGGACTCAATGGACATGAGTTTGAGTAAGCTCTGGGAGTTGGTGATGGACAGGGAAGCCAGGCATGCTGCAGTCCTTGGGGTCACAAAGAGTTGAACATGACTGAGCGACTGCACTGACTGACTGAAGTCATATCATGAAAAGGTAGGGAAAGATGGGAGGCACTTTTTCATGACATGTGGTTGGAAGAAATTCCACAAGTCATACACAAAGGATTCATGAAAGAGGTGATAGAGAATAAGGTGGAATAGACTGACTAACAGAGTAGGAATGGCAAGAGGGATAATGCAGCAAAAATGAATCAAATGTTATATGCCTGTAGTTGAATATGAAGGGCAACTCCTCAACTATAACAATGCAGATAGGAAAGAGACCATAACGGAAAGATAGAAGATTAAACTGGAGATACGTGTTATCTAGAGGTAAAAAACAGAATCATATGACAGTTACATAAAATTGTTCAAAATGACCATGATAATGTTAAAATTTGCCTAGATAACATTATAAACTTATAATTATCATTTTAAATGATAAAATACATTTACCACTCAGTATCATATTAGCATGCTCCATCTGTGAGTGGTATGCAATTCAAGTGACAGATACAGAAGCAAATTTGAGTTTTGAGAAAACTACTTCTGAAAAAATATATATACGCAAAATAAAGATTTTCTAAGTCATATTTTTAAAGTTAGGTCTAATATACTTTAATCATGATTGAAGAAATTGTGATCCAAAGGAACTGATATAAGAGTTCTCATGTTGAATTTTCCACTAATAGGCCAATCTTGAATACATCACACCTGTCTGAATACTAATTTATTTTTCTGAATTTCATATCTAAATTTTTTTTTCAGGAAATACATGTTATTTATATTTCTTAACAGGCTTCTCTTGTGGCTCAGTGGTATATTATAGAATCTGTCTGCCAATTTAGGAGACACAGGTTTGATCCCTGGGTTGGGGATATTCCCTGGAGGAGGAAATGGTAACCCACTCCAGTGCTCTTTCCTGGGAAATCCCATGGACAAAGAAGCCTCGAGGATTACAGTTAATGAGGCCACAAAAGAGGGATACATGACTTAGTAACTAAACAACAACATATTTCTTAACACTTCCAGAGTTTGCAGGTAGAGTCATAAAAATCCTTCTGTGACATGGTGCCTGGCACTTACTCAGGTGACCTCATGGTTCACCTGTGCTGCTGCTGCTGCTGCTGCTGCTGCTGCTGCTGCTGCTGCTGCTGCTGCTGAGTCACTTCAGTCCTGTCCGACTCTGTGTGACCCCACAGACTGCAGCCCACCAGGCTCCCCCTTCCCTGGGATTCTCCAGGCAAGAACACTGGAGTGGGTTGCCATTTCCTTCTCCAATGCATGAAAGTGAAAAGTGCAAGTGAAGTCCCTCAGTCCTGTTCGACTCTTAGTGACCCCATGGACTGCAGCCCACCAGGCGCCTCCATCCATGGGATTCTCCAGGCAAGAGTACTAGAGTGGGGTGACATCGCCTGTGCTAGAACACAGATATTCCTGTACAGCATCCTGTGTTGTTGCAAATAAGAAATCTTTAAGCACAGAATCAACAAACTGGAACTCACATGTCCTTAAAAATTGTCATTTTGATTACAATTATTTTATTTCCCATAATTAGAAACAGGCAATAGAAACACAGTGTTGGAGGAAAAAAAAATTTTCATGCCTTTTCCAGAATCTCCTTCCCCTATCGAAGTTTACATGCTATTTAGATGGTTTTAGTGTAGAAAAATTGCCTAGTGCAAATCCAGAGAAATTATTAACTTTACGAGAGCTATTCTCTTATCACATGCACCCGCTTTAAGGAAAATCTAGAGAAACAAAATATTTTTCAGTCATGGGAATTTGGTATTTTTTCATGCAAAGTTTCAATATACAAATGGACAATGAGATTCCAAATATTATTTTAAAATTTTCAAAGATGTATCTGTATGCACTATTAAAAAACCTAGTGCCTCATGCTAGAAAAATAATGTAACAAGAAAACTAGGATTTGTTGCAGCACTTTCAACAATTATATTTTTCTTTCATTATTCCTTTTCAAATATAAATGATCCTCACCTGAATCTACTGTTACAATAAAGACATTGCTTTATGAGAGATCTTTGATTTTATATAAAGCAAAAATATGTTTTTCAGTGTTAATTTTAATCACTTTGGATTTGCCTCACATGATTCAACCACCAAAGTTCAGACAAGAACAGTAAAAATATAAAGATTTGATTGAGTGTAAGCCCCTGTGGGTATATTGACTCAAATGGACATTTGAACTTCAATCACTTCTTTCCTACTTCATCTAGATTCCTCTCACATGCATACCTAGTCAAAGTTTTAGGCAATGAATCCCGCAGCTCAATGATGATATATCTGGTCAATGACATAAATCCCCATTTACTTTTTTTAAAACATGAAGACTTTTGCTTTGTTCGAAAAGGCACTGAATCTGGCATCAGAAAATCCTGCTTCCATCACTTACTCCTCCATATCCTTTGTTGAGTCAGTTAACTTTTCTCTAAGGCTGAGATGTCTCTTTATTGAAATGGGGACACTTTGGAAAACAATCTCCACAAACTAAGCCATGAAGTTGTTGGAAAGACTTGGGAATATAATAACTTATTTAAATCACAAGGTTAAAATTTAACAAGTATCATTATTATTATTACAAAATTCTATGGAAATGCAGTTTTAGTGAAAAAATTGACCGTTTGAAATTAAATTAGTTCAATAAATATATTTCTTCATCAGCAAACTTCAGAATCTCTTGTTAAGCATTGATTATTCTTCTGAGAATACAGTCACTGTTCTGAAATGACTTAGTTATAGATAGTTAGCTTTTAAATGATAAATATTTTATTTGTGACCTTTTTAGTATTAAACCAGTATATTGATCTGCTTAATTCCTGAGTTCAAAAAGTGCTTAGAAACATTATATTTATAAAGCATCTTACGGTGGGGGAATATTGACCTTAAGAGTTATTACTTTTTTCCTAGAGAAACAAAGTTATACCTTTTTAACTAATGATGACAAAGTTGGATGACTACCTAAAGTTACTTTTTAAGAAAAACTAAATATATATTTTGTCACTGCAAGGAATAGGCATGGATATCAAATAGGTTTATGTAATAAATATTTAATTACATTCTTTGGTGAAAGCTTTTTTTAGTTTAACAATATATTTCAGTTCAGTTTAGTTCAGTCGCTCAGTTGTGTCTGACTTTTTGCAATCACAAAAGTGAATCACAGCACACCAGGCCTCCCTGTCCATCACCAACAATATATTTAAATGTTTATATTTTCTCATATTCCATGAAGTTAAGCTATAATAATTATGAAAGCTAAATTTTCTTATATTTTCCTTCTTTCTTTTGCTACCAACTTAGTCTATTGTAGAAGTTCACTTATTTCTCTGGACTTCTCACAAAGTCATTACCGTATATAGCATTGCATCAGTAGGATTTGGGGACTAGGAATGATTTATGTCCTTAGCAACATACAAAAAATCTTTATAAGTAAATTATGGTTTTAATTACTTAATACATTGAAACTAAGCATGACAACCATTTAAAGGATTTTAAAGATATCTTTTCTTTTTAGCTTCCCAGAATACTTACATATATGCTTTATGACTTAAGTTTTATTTAACTCCATTACAGAAACAAAAATATTTTCAGGTCTCCACATTACAAGATAACCCTTAATATTAGATCTGTAGAACTGAAGACTATTTATTTAGCCCGAAGGCATGGCAACCCACTCCAGTATTCTTGCCTGGAGAATCCATGGACAGAGGAGCCTGGCAGGTGACAGTCCATAGGGTCTCAAAGAGTCGCACAGAACTGAAGCAACTTAGTGCATATATATATATGCCACACTGCATGGCTTCTGGGATCCTAGTTCCTGAACCAGGGATTGAACCCAAACCATGGCAATGAAAGCACCGAATCCTAATGACTACACCAACAGGAAACTTCTCAGTTTTATGTTTTTTTATATCTTGTTTAAGTCAAGACTTTACTCAGCGTTAAATGGGAAAAGGAAATGGCAAGCTACTCCAGTATTCTTGTCTGGAGAATCCTGTGGACAGAGGAGGCTGGAGGGCTGCTGTCCATTGGGTGGCACAGAGTCGGACACGACTTAGAATGCATGCATGCATTGGAAAAGGAAATGGCAACCCACTCCAATATTCTTGTCTGGAGAATCCCAGGGACAGAGGAGCCTGGTGAGCTGCCATCTATGGGGTCACAGAGTCGGACACAACTGAAGTGACTTAGCAGCAGCAGCAGCATCAAATAGTCAAAAGATAGTAATAAAACTAGTGAATAAATTAAAATGTGTAATTTGCTTGCATAAACATGTCAATATTCATTTTTTCTATGCTACTAGTAGAAAAACAACTATTTAAAAGTGGTAAAATAATGCAAATAATTATTTCTTGCTTTTCTGTATTTTTCTTGAATTCTTGTTTTCAGATTCTGTTTTGGTGTTCTTTTGTATTTCTCTTTGAAAGGGATTTCATGTTAGAATTAATAAAATATAAATAATTTAGGTGTCAAAAATTCAAACATCTATTAGTATGTACATATTTGATTATTGAAAGGAAATATGAGAATCAGCCTAAGATAATTTTTACAACAACCCTCCAAGCTTCACCCGCCATCCTGTGAAAGTTAGAAATTGCCTAACTAAACCAATATGTAGCCCAAGAGCTTATGTAATTGCAATTTAATAGTCATCAAAATATAAAATCAAAACACTAAAATATGGAAAGAAAATCATAGCTGTCATATGCATGATTTTTTCATATTTCTGTTGCAGAAATTAGCTTACTGCTAAAAGCACTTAAATAATTTTCCATGAAATATTGTTTGATGCTAATATTTTAAAATAAAACAGTACATTTTATTTATAAAAGTACCATTGCTTTTTGATTCTTAAGTAATTCAGTTTTTTATTTAACTCTCTATAGGTTGAGAATTACTTTTAGATATAGAAATTTGTGATAAAAATATCGAGAAAAAACTTAAAAAAAATTTAAATGGTGATTAATTTAAATTTAAATGGTCCTAAATGGAGATTTGGTTGTTGCACCCAGAATAGTGGTAACTATTTTCATAAATGATAGTGCTAAATACCCTGAGGTAGGAAATGGCAATCCACTTCAGTATTTTTGCCTGAAAAATCCATGGACAGAGGAGCCTGGTGGGCTACAGTCCATGGGATTGCAAAGAGACAAATGTGACTGTGCAACTGAGCACACACACATTGATAAACACAGTTAAGTGTACAAAAGACTACAAGGAAAATTTTTGTTGTTCATCATGACCTTGAACAAATACTAGTCTCTTCTACAATAGAGGTAGGTCTATTTGTCTCCTGTTTACACGTTCTTCCTTCATTTTGCCTAGTGCATCATTTTCGTATATCAAATGATTTATGGAAAATCTATGTATAAATCTATATGCACATATGTTTCATCCTATGTGGAAAGAGAAGGAGCAGGCTGCTTTCTACATTTGAGCTCCCTCTAACCTGTCTTGGGGGACTTTCCTGGTAGTCCAGTGGTTAACACTCTGAGCTTCCATTGCTGTGGGGAAAGTTCCATCCCTGGCTTGGGAGCTAAGATCCTGAATCTTAGAAGAAAACAAACAAAGAAAACAAGCTGTGTTGGTCAGCAACTCAGCTAATTTAAAATCAGACATTTGGATTATCTGTAGACTTTTGTGTCTATATAGTTTCATTATTTTTTTTTTTTTAAAGAACTATTAATTCACTTAGAATTCACAAACCTTCACTGAGTGCTTCAAAATTAGTTCAGCATTAGAGGGGTTTCCTGATATGTACTAAAAGAGATTAAAACTAATGTAAGTCTTTAGGCTTAACATACATTGATTGAACTCCAGTTTTATTTATGAAGCAAAGTTTCCCTAATTTAATTTCATTCATTGGATTCTGTAAAACACAACAAAGGACCAAAAGGTAAGATTTTTAGATTAAGAAGGACCTAGAGTATTCTTCATGCATTATAAAAGGTACACTCTGGGGTAATATATATTTTAAACGAAAATCTATTAGATGAAAACATAGGCAGATCACTCATTGACATAATTCACAGCAAGATTCTCTTTGACCCACCTCCTAGAGTAATGGGAATAAAAACAAAAGTAAACTAATGGGACCTAATTAAATTTAAAAGCTTTTGCACAGCAAAGGAAACTATAAATGAGATGAAAAGATAACTCTCAGAATGGAAGAAAATAATAGCAAAAGAAGCAACTGACAAAGGATTAATCTCCAAAATAAACAAGGAGCTCATTATCAGAAAAACAAACAACCTAGTTACAAAATATGTGGAATATCTAGACTGACATTTCCCAAAAGAAGAAAAACAGATGGTCAACAAACATGAAAAGATGTGCAACATTGTTTATTAATAGAGAAAATCTAAACAAAATTACAATGAGGTGTCGTCTACACCAGTGAGAATGGCCATAATAGAAACATATATATATATATATGTTTATATATATATAAATGCTGGAGAACCTGTGGAGAAAGGGGCTTCCCTGGTGGCTTAGTGGTAAAGAATCTATCTGCCAGTGCAGGAACCACAGGTAAGATGCCTGAGACAGGAAGATCTCCTGGAGAAGGAAATGGCAACTTACTCTAGTATTCTTGTCTGGGAAATCCCATGGACAGAGGAACCTGGCATGCTACAGTCCATGGAGTTGCAGAGTTGGACACAACTTAGCCACTAAACAACAATGCTTGCACTGTAGGTGGGAATGTAAATTGATACAGCCACTATGGAGAACAGTATGGAGGCTCCTTTAAAAACTAAAAGTAAAACTACCATATGATCCAGCAATTCCATTACCAGGCATATACCCTTAGAAAACCATAATTCAAAAAGACACATGCACGCCAATGCCCATTGCAGCACTACTGACAATAACCAGGACATGGAAGCAACCTAGATGTCCATTGGCAGAGGAATGAATGAAGAAGTTGTGATATATATACACATATATATATATAATGGAATATTCAGTTCAGTTCAGTTGCTCAGTCATGTCCGACTCTTTGTAACCCCATGAATCACAGCACGCCAGGCCTCCCTGTCCATCACCATCTCCTGGAGTTCACTCAAATTCATGTCCATCGAGTCAGATGATGCCATCCAGCCATCTCATCCTCTGTCGTCCCCTTTTCCTCCTGCTCCCAATCCCCCCCACCAGCATCAGAGTCTTTTCCAATAAGCCAACTCTTCACATGAGGTGGCCAAAGTACTGGAGTTTCAGCTTTAGCATCATTCCTTCCAAAGAACACCCAGGGCTGATCTCCTTCAGAATGGACTGGTTGGATCTCCTTGCGGTCCAAGGGGCTCTCAAGAGTCTTACTCAGTCATAAAAGGAACAAATGTGAGTCAGTTGAAATGAGGTGGATGAACCTAGAGCCTGTTACACAGAGTGAAGTGAGAAAGAGAATAGCAAATATTTCATGTTAACACATATATATGAAGTCTAGAAAAATGGTGCTGATAATCCTATTTTCAGGGCAGGAATAGTCACAGATGTAGGGAATGGACTTGTGGACAGAGCAGGGGATGAAGAGAGTGGGAGAATGGAGAGAGCAGCACTGAAATATATACATTACCATGTGTAAAATAGATAGATGGTGGGAAGTTGTGGTATAGCATTGGGAGAACAGCCTGGTGCTCTGTGACAACCTAGAGGGGTGAGATGGGAGTGGATGGGAAGGAGGCTCCAGAGAGAGGGGATATATGTATATTTCTGGCTGCTTCACATTGTCAAATGGCAGAAACAACACAGCACTGTAAAGCAATTATCCTACAGTTAAAAATAAAAAACATTACAAAGCATACCTAATATTCTAATTAAAAAGTGAACTTAAGATTTCATATAGTTTCTTGCTCTGTTATTTAGATTGTTGCTTTCCAAAATCACTTGTCATTCATATACCTGGAAACGATCTTAAATTGATTATTTGTTGTTCTGTGATATTTTTCCAGGATCCCTCAAAATCAACAAAGGGTAGGAAAATATAGTAAAAAGAGCTAAAGTATAGAAACAAGATTAAGGTCTAGACTATGTCAACAGAAAAAAAAAAAAAGTATTTTTAAAAGACTTTAAAATGTTGATAAACTGTATAGCTTTATCAACAGTGGCAACATTGAAAATGAAGTATAATCACAGTATTGCCCACTATAGATTAAGCTGAAACCTTTGCATTTTTTAACATAATCCACTCAAGAAAGATAATAATCTTTTCAATCCTGAGGAGTTGGGTAGAGAAAAGTTGTATTTATAAGACAATTTCGTATTGGGAATACCTAACTTGCTAAACAGAACTTAAATTAGATATGATTTGTCTTTAGGTTGGATAGTTTTCTCTCAGTTATATTCAATGAGGAATCAGGCATATACATAGAAATACCATTATTATGTACTTTAGATTTTTAGAAAAATGATTCCAAGTATCTACTTTTGTATATTTGAAACATGACTTCTGCAAGTGTAATCACAAGTAGAAAAAACAACGAAGACTCTTATTCAAGCATGTTATAAAATTCACTATTAAAGGGTAAACTTTTGAAACGACTGATATAACAATCTAAGAACAATGTCCCACTCTTTTCATTTCTCCACATGCCACAGTTTTCTTCTATGTCATGACCATGGGTTTCC
The DNA here is from genome assembly GCF_023091745.1 of Budorcas taxicolor. Classification (NCBI taxonomy): domain Eukaryota; kingdom Metazoa; phylum Chordata; class Mammalia; order Artiodactyla; family Bovidae; genus Budorcas; species Budorcas taxicolor. The sequence continues at coordinate 79,975,542 of NC_068910.1, forward strand.
TGTATTCATACTGACTGTTGTTAATCCCTGAACTGATGGATCCATTCCATTTAATGTTTCTTAATTTTTTAATTGGAGGAAAATTGTTTTAGATGCTGTGTTTGTTTTTGCCATACAATTGATCCATTCAATTTGAATTCACATTTGATAGGCCTGTTTGGAGGGGTGAACTCGCCTTTAGAATCAGACCCCATTCCTGCCAGGGACACTCAGAGGGCTCAGGCAGGTGTTGTGTGCCTGGGACCTGGGAACCCCATGAAAACTGGGACAGAACTGTGCTTGAGAGTCTCCTGTGGAGGTATGGGTCAGTGGAGGACTGCGGCAATGATGGAGCAACATGAGAAATGCTGGGCTGGATGAAGCACAAGCTGGAATCAAGGTTGCAGAGAGAAATATCAATAACCTTAGATATGCAGATGACACCACCCATATGGCAGAAAGCACAGAACTAAAGAGCCACTTGAAAGTTAAAGAGGAAAGTGAAAAAGTTGGCTTAGAGCTCAACATTCATAGAACTAAGATCATGGCATCCAGTCCCATCACTTCATGGCAAATAGATGGGGAAACAGTGGAAACAGTGACATACTTTATTTTGGGGGGCTCCCAAATCACTGCAGATGGTGACTGCAGCCATGAAATTAAAAGACGCTTACTCCTTGGAAGGAAAGTTATAACCAACCTAGTCAGCATATTAAAAAGCAGAGACATTAGTTTGCCAAGAAAGGTCTGTCTCGTCAAGGCTATGGTTTTCCCAGTATTCATGTATGGATGTGAGAGTTGAACTTAAAGAAAGCTGTGCTCCAAAGAATTGATGCTTTTGAGCTATGGTGTTGGAGACGACTCTTGAGAGTCCCATGGATTGCAAGGAGATCCAACCAGTCCATCCTAAAAGAGATCAATCCTGAATATTCATTGGAAAGACTGATGTTGCAGCTGAAACTCCAGTACTTTGGCTACCTTATGGCAAGAACTGACTCATTTGAAAAGACCCTGATGCTGGAAAGATTGAAAGCTGGAGGAGAAGAGGACAACAGAGGATGACATGGCTGGATGGCATCACCAACTTAATGGACATGAGTTTGAGTAACTCCAGGAGTTGGTGATAGACAGGGAGGCCTGGTGTGCTGCAGTCCATGGGGTCACAAAGAGTCAGACACAACTGAGGAACTGAACTGAACTGAACTGAAGCCTGTTTGAGACAAATGTTTGAAATTCTGAAGTTTTTAATGTCTGATCAATGTGTCTTTAATTATATTAAATAAAAAGAAAGAAAGAATCACTGCAAACTATAACAGCAAGGGTGACTAAACATATCAATTTTGATTAATCCAAAATGTTTTAAAAATTCAAACAAACTCAAGAGCTACTACGATTGGAATTTATACTCTCTCTCCAATCCAAGCCACTCTTTTCGTTGCTTCTCTGCACAAACAGAGGACTTGCCTGGTAGCTCAGCTGGTGAAGAAACTGCCTGCAATGCTGGAGACCTGTGTTCAATCCCTGGATTAGGAAGATCCCAGGGAGTAGGGAATTGCAACCCACTCCAGTATTTTTGCCTGGAGAATCACATGGACAGAGGAGGCTGGCAGGCTATATAGTTCATGGGGTCGCAAAGAGTCAGACATGACTGAGTGACTAACACACACACACACACGACCAGAGAAAAACTGAATATCTCCTCCTATGACATGTGCTTTTATTTTAAAATAACTTTATAACATATTCATCTTTTGAGAAAAATGCAATGTACATTTACAAAATATAAAAATATAAGAAATTGAATTTATAGAAAATAAACATTGATGGAAATTATTTTCATCTCCACCATTTTGTGGCCAACACACTACAAATAGAAATATCTCAGTCACACTTTTATTCTATTTAATTATTAATGAAATATCGACAATAATTTCCATATAACCTAGCTAAAATGTTCTTTGATAATCATATATGAAGGAACTTTGGGAATTCCAAAACACTGTAGAAATATTACTTTACAAACCTGGTGGCTCAGATGGTAAAGTATGTGCCTGCAATGCACAAGACCCAGGTTTGAACCCTGGGTCAGGAAGATCCCCAGGAGAAGGACATGGCAACCCACTTCAGTATTCTTGCCTGGGAAATCTCAGGGACAGAGGAGCCTGATGGGCTACAGTCCATGGGGTCACAAAGAGTTGGATATGACTGAGTGAATAACACAAATGACCATTTTGTTTACAGCAAACTTATTACTCATCACTTGTTTATAGTATCTTCTTTTTTTTTTTAATTCATGTTGATGTGTGGCAAAACCAATACAACATTGCAAAGTAAAAAAAAATAATAATACTAATAAAAGTATCTTCTTTTAAAAAATTAGGATTTCTCTTCTTTTACCCCAATCTTCCTAGATTTCAGCAAGTATAAATACTTTAATATTGCTAGCATACATGAAGTATGGTGCATAAAATAACTGTAAATAAATGTTTATATTTTACATGTATTTTTTACTACTTTTGATAAACTATTCATTAGGCCTAAGGTTTCGGTATATTTTCATTCTTCCTGTACAGATGTGCATATCACTGTGACTAAAACATAAGAAGTTTTTTAGTTTAATATTATTTTTAAATTTTTTCATTATTTGTATAGTAAATTTACCTTTGTGATCATTGCTTTACTTCTATATGTCAAATTAAAATCTTTCCCAGTCTTTGAAAGTCTGATGTCAAAATTTAAAAAAAATAAAGATAATTATTGATAATGCTCTTATTGTCTCTGACAGATAACACTGAACTCTGCTCAGTTTGTGAACAAATAGATATATATAATATATATTGTATAGATATATGCATATTTCCTAGGTGGCACAGTGGTAAAGAATCAGCCTACCAATGCCAGAGACACAAGAGGCATGGGTTCAATCCCTGAGTCAGGAAGATATCATGGAGGAGGAAATGGCAACCCCCTACAGTATTCTTGCCTGAGAAATATGTATTCTCTTCATTTTTGTCTACTTTAGCTCACCATTAGTTTTGAGGTTCTGAATTACATTTACTGTTATTTTTATGGTTAAGGTTATTTTGCACAATATTTTAGACATGTAAATATCCATTTAAATAAAATAATAAGATTAAATCTCTTAAAAGTTTATTTTAACATGAAGTGGATCAAAGTTTCCTTCATTTTAAATTATGACTATACTTTCTTTGTGTTCTAATCACTTACTCTGTAATATTGGTTCTTTTTGGACAATTCTTGTTAATAGTATTTATGAGATAAAATAATTACATCATTCAGCTTTTTGACAAAATGTGGTCATTAGCAACTTTTTCAGTTCAGTTCAATTCAGTTCAGTCGCTCAGTCATGTCAATCCCTTTGCCACCCCCCACCCCCTGCCCACCCCGCCATGGACTGCAAGATGCCAGGCTTCCCTTTCCATCAGCAATCCTGGAGCTTACTCAAACTCATGTCCATGGAGTGCCCTTAAATGTTCACTTTATTCTGATATTCAATTGCTTATCGAACTAGTTGTACAAAAACTGTGTGGGTACAGTGTTCTATCTTACATGTTTTTCAGGGTATGATTTAAAGGAAAAATGTATATAAGGTTATATCTGTGCTGGCTGTGAAGAGAGTATTATCATCAGTGAAGATAAACATGCAGTCTTTTATAAAGGATTGCATTTCAGGCAAATAATATTGGAATTTTAAAAGGGTAAAATCTTAAAAATATATTAAAAATAAAAACTGTTAGAAACTAGAAAAATGTACATACTTGTATGTAATTACACCAATTTTTAAGTGCTTTGGGACATGTCTGAGGGATTTTTAGCTTTTAGGATCACACAGAGGTAATTAGAGGTGTTTTAAATGAACACATATTGAGTTCATTGGAGCTCTTTATATATCTAGAAACATACTATAAAAGTCATGCTGGAGATCAGTAGTTACATGGAAGTTTATATTGCATGTGATTTTCTAGCTTTCTGGTTCTTTGATAAAACCCTTTGTAGTATTCCTCATTAATTTAGGAATTGAAAATTTTCAGATTTTAAATGATATAAGCAAAATTCACCAATAATCTTTCAATATTATAAAGCCCTGTGCCATTGTTTACATATGTTTTAAAAGGAAAAGGAAAGTGAAGTTGCTCAGTCGTGTCCGATTCTTTGCCTACCAGGCTCCTTTGTCCATGGGATTTTCCAGGCAAGAGTACTGGAGTGGGTTTCCTTTGCCTTCTCCGGGGGATCTTCCTGACCCAGGGATCAAACCCGGGTCTCCTGCATTGCAGGCAGACGGTTTACCTTCTGAGCCACCAAGGAAGTTCTCATGTATGTTTTAAGTCTTCAGGTTATTTTTGGTACATCTTAAAAAGGTAGTCTTGTCTTTCTTGGGTGTAATCAGTTAAGCAATATTGATGTAGACAACTTATTACCTACTAGTAAATTTCTTTTCATACAATATTTTGGAGGGGAAGATTGTATTTTACAATTCCTTAATACTGTCTATTTTCTAGTCATTTTGATTTTTCTGTCAAAATGATATTACGTGTATAATGATTTTTTAGATGCATAAATATAATGCTAATCTACCATTTCCTTTAAAGTCCCTTTTCTCTACTAACAGGAGAGGTTTGGAAGAAGATACTCTCAAGAGGTAGCACTGATATTTCAGACGTATTTTTTAAACTAAGTTACTGATTTGAGGCAAGAAAAAGCAGTTAATTGAGGATAGTTGGTTTAGTAATGGAAAGGAAATTATAAATATACTTTACTATGCAAATTAATTAAAATTTGTAAAACCCTACACTCTTTTCTAAAAGTATATATGTTTATTTATGTATACATGTAAATATATATTTATATATTACATATATATGTACATTTACAAAGTAGGATTGTGAATGGCACGCTTTTTCAAAATATTTTCTAGTCCTTCATATCATAAAAGTTATGGTTTAGCCAAGTGATAAATCGGTCAAAGACATATGATCATCCTATGTGATAATCATATGACATGATTATCATAATGCTATTAAAGAATTCTATCAAACTGTTGTGAGACTAAAATAAGAAAAAGGCAAAGGACTCTGTTCACTGGGATTTATTAGTGTATTGATAGGGGTGAGTGAAAATGCTTTTCTAGTGGTATAACATACTGTGACCTGCGAAAATAGGTGGAAGAAGCATGTAAGCTGATGGTTAGTAGTCAAGGAAGGCATGATAGAGAAGATAACTTCTGACATGACACTGTGATGATGAGCCCATTTCAGTCAGAACATGATATGAGCAAAGAAGGAGATAAATGAAAATATACAGTATAACCTGAAGTTAGCAGATATTTATGGATATTAGGGATTTGATATTGGGGGTAATTGGTGGAAGATACTGATTAATTGATAAATTATGAGGTTAAAAAAAAGTGAACCTTTCAATTGAATAGACAAATGAATAAATAAAGCAACCAAAACAAAATAATCACCACCAACAACAAAACCTAATTGATCTTTTCTTAAAAGATGGTAGGAAGAGGCTAGAAACACATAGACAAGGAAATGGAGCCTGTTGCAATGGTTGCGAGGGGGCTAGTAGAGGCTTGGGCTACAGCGCTAAAATGTCCATCCAGCCTTCCCTCTCTCTTATTCCATACCTTTTTCTATAGTGCATATATACATGTCAATACCTGCCTGATGTTTGGATTGAAGGAGCTAGAAGATAATCAGTCTCATATTGCAATTAGTGATTTAATTCACATTAGATAATGTAGGGACTTCCTACATTATCTGTAGGGACCTTCATCTTCCAATGCAGAAGGTACAGGAAGCTAAGACCCCACATGCCTCATAGCCAAAAAAAATAAATAGATAAAACAGAGTCACTATTGTAACAAATTCAATAAAGACTTTAAAAATGGTCTACATAAAAAAATATAAAAAGTAGACACTGTATAAGATAAAATATACAATATTTTGTACTATATATGTATATATATACATATGTACCATGAATCATAATTAGTATGGGCTTTCCTGGTGGCTCAGATGGTAAACAGTTTGCCTGTATACTTATTCTATATACTTTTAATTAGAATGACCTTTCAAGTGACGCAAAATTTTCACCAATTTTTAAATATCTATCCAATCTCCCTTAAGGTTTTAGTATCTATCTTTTCTAAATTTAAAACAATTCTGTATAAAAAGTGAATAATCTAAAATACAAAAAGTATTCTTCTTCTATGAGAATGCTGATGGAAACTTGTTAAATTTAAAATATGAGTTAAGGTAACATGTTTTAATGTAAGAAAGGAAATTAAAGAATAAAATAATTGCATTAATTTTGAAAAAAAAAAAAACTTGGCTAAAAGAAATAGTAGATACCAGAATTTTTCTGATAAATATTTCAAATAACTAAAAACTTAGTAACGAATATTTTATAATTGTTGAAAACCTGGTACAAATATAAATCATGGGAAACTGTGAAATATCTAAAGCATTTGCATAGCAGAATATCTATGCTCCTATCTACACTGACATTTCAAATTGCTAATTATGTTGGAAGAAGACCACTGGCCACAAAATCCTGTCTAAAAAATGGATAGTAATATAAAATATTTTTCTATATGATAATTATTCAAACTGCTATATTTGAAGTTTATTCTTACCTCACTCACTCTATAATTTCTTCATAGTCAGTTTAAATCTTATGGTATATGTTCAATTTACTTTTCATGGAATTAATTTTGTTATTTCACATAAGACAGTGAAGCTTTTATTGATTAGCAGAAAAGGGAGCTTCTTAGAATGATGTGAATATGATCAAAACAGATATTGATCTGTTAAAAAAAAAGTGTTAAAAAAAGTGAATAGTTTAAATTTTAGGTCCTTGGTTCACTCATTAAATGGCCAATTTCATTGTTTCTTTTAATATTAAAAGAGTATTCCCTATATTTAAAACAAGGAGATTAAATTTTCTTTACACAAACAAAATATATTTTTTTCTTAAAGACTGTATTACAAAATTGAATTACATTTGTACAATAATAAACTAGAGCTTCCCAGGTGACTCAGGGGCAAAGAATCCACTTGCCAAGAAGTAGATAGAGATTTGATCCCTGCATTGGGAAGATTTCCTGTAGAAGGAAATGGCAACTCACTCCAGTATTCTTGGCTGGGAGATCCTATGAACAGAGGGGCCTGGCAGACTAAATAGTTCTTGGGGTAGCAAGTAATTGGACATGACTTAGTAACTAAAGAGCAGGAGCATCAGTATTAAACTACAATTGATGTTTTACAAATTGTTTATTGAAATTCCAGACAGTTTAACCTATTTATTATAAAATTCTTAAATATACATACTTTTGAATTTTCTAAATTTATAAAACAATAAATGCAAAATGTGAACAAATATATGAATGATATTATCATTTTTAAGGAATTTATAACCTATTAATTTTACAAAATTTCCATTTTAACATGCATTTTATTGTGTCTTAGAGACTTCCTTTTCTGCATTGGGGTTAAAAAAAAAAAACTAAGCTACATTATTAAAAGGAAACATTCTAAACATGTAGGGCCAGTTATCATTGCACACTGCATCTGAATGACTATATTGTATACCATCAACTATAAAACAGAAGTGTAGGTTTTCACTAAGAAAAATAGAGACAAACATGTTATTTATTTCATTTGGTGTAAGGATAAAACATGAAACATCCAGCCAATGGAATATCATTCAATACTACAAAGAAATGAACATGAAAAGATACAGAGGCACATAAAAAAATATAGGAGGAATTTTAGAGGTACATTACTAAGTGAGATAAGCCAATCTGAAAAGATTACTTACTGTATGATTCCATCTATATGACACTACAGAAAAGGCAAAACTATGAACATCAGTGGTTGTCAGGGATTAGCAGAGAGACAGGGGTGAAAAGGCAGGCAGAGGACAGAGGATTTTTAGGGCACTGGAACTATTTTGTATGATACCATAATGGTGAATACATGTCATTATATATTCATCAAAACCTATAGAATCTGCAAAACCAAGAGTAACACTTAATACAAACTCTGGATAAAAAATGATGTCTCAATGTAGGTTCATTGCTGGTAACAAAGGTACCACTCTGCATGATTATAATGGAGGAGGCTATGCATATATCAAGATAAGAGGTATATAAGAACTTGGTACATTACTCTCAATTTTGGTGCAAAGTTGAAACTATCCTAGAAAACAGTATATTTAAGAGCCGGAAAAAAGTTAATATTTTAAAATCTTAATGGGAATGGTTAATAGGCCTGAATCAACTGAGAATGTCTATAATTACATTTATGTCCTTTAATAACTACTAAAATGTGACATACTAAGTTATGAGTAACACACAGGCAAGTCAATCATTTTCAATTTCCCATGTTTGTATGAGGAAATCTATAAATAAACCATACTGAATACTGTTGTAGAGAAATATTTCTATTTCCTTAAGTAAACTTTCCTTCGTATCTGAGCCATTTGATGGAAGAGTAAGTCTCAGAATAGTATATGAAAATCCAATTAATTGTAATTCTGTTTTCCATCAATAAGTACCAAAAAGTATACTATTTTTCTTGTAATTTTTCAAGAGCATCAGTGAATTTTGCATTTAGTCTTTCAGGTAATGTACATATCCAGTTCAGCGTGATGAAATTATATAGAAGCAATGGTAAATGGAAATTTGTCATTCAGAGATTCTTCAAACCAGAAATGCTAGTTTGAAGAAATAATTTTTAGCTCTGTTTTAACCACATTTAAACAAATAAAATATTATATTCTACTATGATTTTTAAAATAATTTTTCTCTTGTAATAATAAATGAGAAATCAGTAAAGAAGCAAGCATATAGCCAATGTGCAAATTATGTATTGAAGTTGCTTATTTAGATTTCTAAAAATGAAAAGGATAGATGTTGAAATGGAAATATCTATTTTAGTTTTAATTAGACAGTAAAAATATTATTTTATATAAAGATAATATTATTTATTTCTACCAAAAATATAAATGTCATTTAAAAAATGTTTTTAGACGATGTATAAAAATCAGAAAATAATAAAATTTAACTTGATATGCTAAGACTATATACACCATGTGAGTTTATTATACTGATCATGAGAATAAATGAAGCTTTATGTATAAGTTGAAGTGAGAAATATAACAGCAGCTTAAGAGAAGTACCAGGACTACTGGAAGGCATGGTGGTCAGTTAATACACAGCCTTTCCTTTGCCAGAAAGTTTTTCCTATGGTCCAATCAAGAAGTCAAAGGAAGCAGGTCAAAGCTAGAAGATCATAGAAGTAATAGACAAGAGATTTAGATATACCTCCTTTCAGTGTAATTTGATAAAACAAACATACAAGGAAAACAGAATATGAGTAACTTGACTATGTCAATGACTAGTCATTCTCTGATCCTCAGATTGTTGCTATAATAAGATAATGGTGTTTGATTAGAATGCTAGAATATATTTGCTTAAATATTTTTAGATTCCTTAGTGGCCCCCCCAAATAAAGTAACATAAAGCTAACCAGGTAATATAAAATTACTGTGACAGTCACTATGAAAATGTTCAAATACCCCCAGATACTTCCCATTTGATACCATATCATTTTTAAGGAGCTTCGGGAAAAACAAAAACAAGAACAGAAAAAAAAAATCAGCTTACCTCTTTCTCTCTCCCAGTATATAAAACTTCTATAACTACTTCATCAACTGAAAGAAGTTAAGCATTGTAACAAAATATAGATATTATAATTTTCATTTTAAAACGTATGCAAACATTTTAATGAGTGGTCTTTAAGACACATATTTGGGAGAAGGCTGTTCTGGATAAAGGAAGATTAAGCATGCCTTAAAATAATGCAAATCTTGAAAACGAGTATTTTCCCTTCTGTAATTTCTACACTATTTAATTTTTAACTGGCAATCCAACAACTGACTGTTTGTAAGAGAGAAATCTATATGTATATGTTACCATACATTTATTACTTTGAGATATTGAATCTGATCAAGTTAGAAATGAAAACACACAAGACAGAAAAGGTTTGTACCAGTAATAAAGAAAACACATATAGCAAAGGTTTTCCTCAGTTTTCTTTATTACGACAATGGAGACACAGAAGTACAGAAAACAAAATGACATTTAATATATTATGAAACTCATGCATAGGATTACACATAGTGCTGGATATTATGTCACAGGTTTTAAATAAGAAATGATATTGAGGATAATACATATATAACATACATTTTATTTTAAGAAAATAAGCTATGATGAAAACAAATGCAATTAAAATGATCAGAAATAGTCACTTTAAAACAGAACTGTTATTTATAAAATCAATGTTAAGATGTGAGGTAAAAATATTCTTGAAAGAAGTTCATGAATTATGGATGTTCTTTAAAAACAGTCATTTTTAATTTCTTACTTTTTAGGGAAAAAAAGGATTTACCAGAGATTTATTTCACAGTGCCCATTTAGTACATAGATAAATATGGCATAATTTAAAAGTTATGTTATCTCTGAATATTATGCAGTGTTCCTGGTTTATAACTATATTTCCATTACTTAAAAATGGAGTGATAAAGAATAACTAAATTCAATTTGAACATACATAAATAAAGAAATTTTACAATGTACCTAGGCTTAATACAACCAATATTAGATTAGTTCATACTTAAAATTTAATTACAGTTGAATGAATATATCTTTAAAAAGTAGGTGGAATAATAGTCTACAACAAAGACACGAGGACATCAGTTGCAATTCAAATCACCGCAGATTCACTACTAGAACTTTTGAACATATGTGTTTTCCCTGGCTATTTTGTTTTTCAACTTTGCTAACTAGTAGTTAAAAACTGATATTCTAGAATAATCCACTCTTTCGGTAACACTTAAGGACAGGTATTTTAGGCTTCCAATTACTTAGTTAATAACCATGAAGGAGGGGAGCATGACTACCAGAGATCTTTATCTGATTCATAATCTTAGGTAAGATAAAGAAACTAAAGGTGTTTGGAAAATAAAGCATTGGCATTAGATTCTCATCTCTGATTTATTTCAGAACAATGAAATTAGATTGAATCCATTCTCCTACCAAAATACTGAGATGCTATTTACTTTTAAATCATTATGTGTTATATCAAATTTTTTAGCACCATGTAGTAAAAAGAGATACTACATATATCAGCATAAATCATATGGCTGATTCATGTTGATGTATGGCAGAAACCAACAAAATATTTAAAGTAATTATCTTTCAACTAGAAATAAATAATTAAAAAAATTAAAGATGTTAACTCTAGAAAATTACTCTAGTTTAGATGGTGGTTGGGCAGAAAATATGTTAATTAGATGTTTGAAACTTTTTCCCTTTAGTTAAGACCTAATATTTAGTGTTAATATCTTCTGAATTCTAAGATTATCAAGCATTAATAGTGATTAAATACTACTTCATTTTTAATGACATAATCAGCTGATTTAAATATAGGCTTTTTACCAATTTCAATTTATATTGAAATCATTTCAGGGTAATTTGTAGAATATTCATATCTCCAATCATTTGAAAATAAATTTAATCTACCCATTCAATGCATTAACTTTGTTTACGGTTTTATGACATATATACATACCACAAATTCTGAAATCTAAAAATTTAACAGCAATTAACTGAAAAGGAACAGAAGAACTGCATCTTACTTATACATGGCCAGAAATTGAGAGGGAAAGAGAGAGAGTAGGAAGGAAGGGAGGAAGGGAGAGAGAGAATAGAAAAATAAAGAAAAATTAAGAAGGAAGAATGAAAGGAAATAAAACCAAGTAAGAAAAAGCTTACTTGATTTGTACTTATTCAAAAGTGGGTTAAAGGATACTACATTATGTCTCATAGATTTGAGCCATAATAAAATACATAAAATGACAAATTTAGGTATGAACTTTTCATCTAGTATCTTTATTCAGTGAATGGAGTTCTAATATATAAGGGCTATGAAATATGTAAATGATAATATTTAATTTAGGTAATGTCCTAAGAGGTTATTTATTTAAAACTCTTAATGCTGTTAATATCATAATCAAAAACAAATAGTTGGAGAGTTTTAGATAATTTTATGATTAGAGATGTTGCTTAACTATTATAAACTGAAAATATATACAATATTAGTTATTTTTAAAAGGTAGATACAAACATTTTTACCCTACTGCATTAGTGATGCAAATATTCATCTTGAATTGTTAAAATCATTTGTAATCTAAAAATTGAATTATTTTATTCTTAGTGTAGGTGTATCATGAATAAAAAGAATGCTTTTCATATATCTGAAAGTACCCATCCAGATCTAAAAGTTCATGGCCTAATTCCTCCTCAAATATTTTATTTTGTTCAATATAAATGAAAAATCATAAATCCACCTGTCCAGATTAAAAAAATTGTATAATTTTCCTCACTTAAATTATAATTTAAATTAAATATAATTAATGGGAATTGTTAAATAGAAAATATGAGTTGTATAATCATCTCCAAATTGTATAACCTATGAACTACTATGCATACTTGTAATTTTAATTGTTAATTTTAAAAGAAATGCTGAATGCCCAAAGAGTCAAAATTATGTGCAATTTGTGCAATTATTTTTACATAACTAACATATATATGTTAATCCAATCTCTAGAATTTATTTATTTATTTACATTGTTAAACCCTTGAGATACTTTAAGCTAATAAAAAAAATTTAAGAAAAATGAAGTCATTAAGAATTCCAGTTGTGTTCATATCTACGAGCAAAGAATGCACACAAGTACATAAGTACACTTGCATAATAATGTGGGTATAGGGTTTACAAAATGTTTTTATTCTCAATGAATAGTAGTATTAGAACACAAAAGCCAAAAATGAAAATTAACTTAAGGCTCTCCTATGTAAGATAATATTTTTCATAGGAAAGGTTTTATTGCTGCCTCCTAGGCATAATCTGTTAACATATTTGAAATGCAGTTTGATGGGCCTTACAGCTATCAGATAAATAATTAGAGCTTGAATTGGGGTTGAGAGACCAGTAGGGATAAATCATAAATGGTAAAAGAAGATAAACTTGGAAAGGGTTGGAAGAAGAAAAATGATTTCAAGTTTATATAAAAAATTAATCAGGAGGCTCTATGTGCAAATAATGGTAACTATGCATAAGCAAATCAACCTAACTTTATAGCTGGTATAATATGGTCTAAACAAACTGTTAAAATGATCTAACAATTTATGATCAATACATACAACAATGAACATAGGTACATATTTCTGATTATATATAATGAATAACATAAAACTCACCTTACACACAAGCTCATATTTATACATTTAGGAACATAATTTTATTTAAAAATCCACTGGATTAAAAAAAAATATTGGATGATGCTAGGAGAATTTTTATATCTTGTTTACCAATAATCACATTTCCTTAGATCTACAGCAGATTTCAATTAGATAAAACATACTGTCAGTTAGACTTGATGGCTGTATGTAACAAAGGTAAAACTCAAGTAATAAAAAATATAATTCAGCAACATTTACATTTATTACAACGCAAAATAACAATCTGACAAGGTAATTTATACTCTCTAAGGTTTCACTTTTTGAAATGCAACAGCTGCATTACTAATAGTTTTGTGCTCTCCTATTTCTTATAGACATAAGGCAAAGCACAGGGTTTATATTTTAAGATGTCTTGGGAATATTTTTTAACTTACACAAGTCTTAGAACTGTAAAATAACTGTTCATCTAAGAATAGAAACTTGGCTAAATAATAAATAGCTTATTAATTTTAGGATTAATATCTTGACTTGGACTTAGATGTTTAAAAAACATAAATGAATAACTCAAGTGTAAGTAATTCTGCTAAGATATTAGAATTTTAATTTTAGGTTTTTTTCTGACCTGTCCAAATATCAGTTTAAGTATCATGTAAGCTATCTTCATATCATTGTTGGTGACTTTGAATTATAGATTATAAAATTAAAAAAAATCAACTCTGTTATCTTACTAAAGACATATTACATGTTCTCTACAAAAGTATTTTATAATCAGGTACTATATCAAGGTAATCTTTATGACTTTATTATGGAAATATTTATAATATTGGCAAGATCCAGTCAGGTTATAACAAATGGAAAAATTTGTTCATGCAAGTGTTACTGGAACTCCTTTCTTTCCTAGCACTTGCTACATATCAGTAGTCAACACATCTGCAAGTCTTATCCAAATCCATGGAATGTAAGATGCAATCATGGAGTGTAGTATAAAATTATAGTTAGTTCTTCAATACACAGAAACACTGGTTATTTTAATTTTAAAAGCTAGAACATTTCCAATAAATAGGTTAAATCCCAACAATGCATGAATTGGTAGGAGGAAATACCTTTGTCTCAGCAGGGGAGAAGGAAGTGTGTTTAACTTGTAAATGGGTCACTTCTGCGTTCTTTAGGTTTGCTGTTAGCTCAGAAGAAAGAAATATGGCAGTGGACAGCGAAGAGTTTGGAAAGATAAATTACAGAAAACAGACTACCAACAGTTGGTCCACTTTTGCATCTTACATAATAGGATCCTGTAAGTATTTCATTGAAGACATAAAAACAATAAATACAACAAAACAAATTGTTTTTGATGAATGAATCTCAAAGCCCAGAAATCATCATTTGATTTACCATGTGAGCCATTGTCATTCTTGTTAATATATGTAAATTTGATTTCCCCCAATTGTCTTGAATACTTAGTAAGAATTCCTTGCCAGAGTGTAGCTGGGAGTAAAAAACACAAAATAGTTTTTTTCTCATTTGTAGTGAATGAAATGTGAAAATAAAAATCATTGCTCATGCTACTTCATCAAATCCAGCCTCCTCTCAGTGCTGGAATCTAGTAACATGTCCTCATCTCAATCTCATCTTCAGGAAAGTAGTGGCTAAAACATTTATTCCCCTCTGATCTTGCAAAGAAACTGACTCAGGTTTTCAGGAAAAAGTAAGATTTTATATTAGAACATGAATACTTGATGTTACCTCAAAACATAATTTAAACCTAGTACACAGGTTTTAAAATAAAATCTACTTTAACTTACTATTTACTTTGGGACAAATGCAGAAAGGTAGTTTTATTTAATGAAAACTAAAAGTCTAGATTTTTGGTATTCAAATTGAAGAAATGAATCTGGTTCACTTTAATTCCTTATGATATTTTATGTCAATAAGAGGAAAATCAAGCAGCACATAGGATATACACATTTAATGTAATAAAAGCTATCAGGTTTATGTTTTATATAAATAGTAAACACTATGGAATATTATGTTTATAAAGTTCTAAACCCTACATTTAAAGGAATAACAATCAAGTCGATATGAGAGAGCCACAATTCTACATCACAAAATTCCTATTTATATAATATTTGGCCATGGATATTGAGTTATATTTGTAAAATAATCAAATGAAAGAAGATTAGATATAGCAAATGCTTAAGTTCCAAATGGACTTCTGTGGTGGCTCAGACAGATGGTAAAGAGTTCCCTTGCAAAGCAAGAGACCAGGGTTCGATCACTGGGTCAAAAGGACCTCTTGGAGAAGGGAATGGCTACCCACTCCAGTATTCTTGCCTGGAAAATTTCATGGACAGAGTCTGGTGGGCTATACAGATCATGGGGTCACAAAGAGTTAGACACAGCTGAGTGACTAGCATTTTCATTAATGAAAGTGACATGATATTTAACAAGGCCAACTTTAGAAATTAAAAAAAGTTGAGAATGAAACAAATTACTCTGTGAACTAGTACTTGAAAGAAACAATCTTGGTTCAATGTCCTTCTGTGATTTCCTGACAAACTGTATAAAGGTCAACAATTTGGGGTAGGGAAAAAAGGGTCACTATTCGTGGGTAAGGACACATGCATATTTAGTTGGACGTTAGAAAATACTTTATTGCAACTTTAGATTAGCCTTGTAAGTTTTCAGGGCAAAAAAAGGAAATATATGATATAGCAACATTAAAACATGAAAGACAAACTTATGACTATAATGAAAGAAAACGCAGCAGCATTCAGCTGCCATGACTGGCTTCCATTTTCGCCTTTATTCTCTTCACAGCATTTATCTGTATGATGAAAATTATTTTTGAAAGTAGAACAAGAAAAAAATAATTAAGGAAAAAGAGTAGAGTTACAAACATGAAAATAAAGGAAAAGAAAAAAGTGACAGTAGGAAAGAAAAAAGGAGAAAATAATTAATACAAGATGTACACAAAGCTACTACCAATTATGTACAAAAAAATATTTTGATACAAGGCAAAGAACAAAAAAATCTAGTATAAAATACTTCTAAATATTTGTCACATATTAAAAATATAACTGAGGCTCAATATTAATAATGTTTATTTCACATAACATAGACATTAGTCATATCATTGATTTCTCAAATGTGAACATTGTAAATATTTTTTACTGAAGATACAATGACTAGTCCAGTCAATCCACGGTGTCCCTGGTAAATTCACACTATTACTTAAATATGAACCTCATCATATTCTGTTATGTTTGCTAATAGTACTTTTTTTGCTGTAATATTTTGTTAGAAAACACATTTAATAAAAAGAGTTATATTTCAATAATGAATGAAGTACCAAGAAATATAATTAAAAGTATAAGTTCATGCAGAGAAAATTTGAAAAATAGAAGTGAGGAACATTAACTCAACTGGCCATAGGTACATATGACATATACGTTACTGTTGCTCATTTAAAATAATTTTGAGAAACAAAGATAATGAAAATAATTTACAGAAATTTATTTTTATATTATGTGCAAAACCAAATAAATATTGCCTTGAACGTATCATTAGTATTTAGGCTTGGCTGAGATTTCCACATTGTTAAAATGAAGTTCTTACCCATTAACTGAACTTCAATCTCACCATTATTTTAGAATTTCTTTTTATTCTAAAACAATCATAACCTTAAGAAAACATTTTAGTATTAGCCATAAACTTGAATATTTCATTTTCTGTTCATGTTATTTGGAGATGAAATATATACTAGTCTTGTTGAAAGTTAGAGTTGAATGCCATTAAATAATTTCACTCTGTAGTTTATTATATATATAATCAAAAAGTTGATTATAATAAAAACTAACTGAAGAAATGTTAGCAATATATTTATTGGTGATGATTTATGTCACTTCTCTATATGGATGGAATTATGTGTCACCAAATTATATTGAGTCAATGTAAATATTAAACAGGTCTTCAATTCATAGTAACAAGAAAAGAAAAAGGAAGCAGTTGCTAAAGGGTACTAAGGTGGTTTTTGGTTTTGGGGATTTTTGGTTAAACAAAAAATATTAATCATGGTGTAAAGCCAAAGGAAATTGTGAAAAATATTTTCAGAGTAATTTTATTACTAAGAATTTTTAAGGCATTAGATTATAGCCATTCTAGCACATTAGGAATATTTTTAGCCATTGAAATTACTGAGGAAATCAATAAATATCATTTTATCAGTCTCTAGTTCCATAGATGGTTTTGTAGTCAGTTTTACAAGAGTAATTTGTTATCACTACCAAATATTTTCAATGTTTATAAAATAAAATGAGATATAATTATGCAATATGAATATCCCAAATTGACTGTGATTGTTATTTTGCACACTTTTTATGTGAATCAAGGAACACAACATTCAAAATAAACACATATTTAATAAGTGAGAATAGGAAAATATCACTAATCATAAAACATTAAAAAAATCTGAACCATAAGCTATGGACTGATGCAGTGTCCACTAAAATACATACATAGAAAAGCCACTATTATGAATAGAATGTATTACATATGGATGTAAGGTAAGCCTATTGTTTAAAAACAGTCCCTCAGTCCAACAAATAAATATACTGTAGATTTAGCTTGTTGCTTTACTCAAAGAGTTAAATATATCTGAATGTACATAAGTAATGGGTTTTTTTTTTAATTCAAAGTCTGTACACTTTATTTAGACAGTCTATAATGCATGCTATTTAAAATATAAATTAAAACTAAATAAAATTCTAAATTTCATGTATTTTCCAGTTAAATAAGACAAGATTTGCTAGTTTATTATATATAACTGATTTTAAATGTTTGAATTTATAATGTGTATTTTAAAATTGAATAAGAAATTATATGAGTAATTATACTGAAAGTATATGAATACATTTTTCCCTATTTTGCTGATACATAATTTTAACTCTATAGTATTTCGTGGGTTTAAAGGCTCCCTAGTCTACCATCAACCATCACAGCTTCTAAAATTGCCCCAAGAATTGTCCTAGGGCTAAATCAAACAATTCTTGAACAATAAGGGTATATCTTTTATCTGTCTTTCCATGAGACCTTAGTAGTCTCTGGATTCAGTCACAAAAATTATACATTATTTTGTGACATATTTATAGATAAAATAAATATTTTATTGCTTCCCCTTTTCCAGTAAGCTGCTGTATCAGCTGTACAGTTTAGAGGGCATGAATTCTATCTTCTAACTTCTCAGATGGTTTTGTCTGTACATCTGTGACTTTCCTTGACTGACTGATCTCTTTCCTCAGCTGTATAACATGCTCTAGCCTTTTTCATCATAAAAGTCTTAACACTGATATTTTCCCCACTCTACTCACCTTCATAAAAAACTTCTTGAAACCCTTAAATTAACATGGAGTCTATACCTGCTAACTTTCCACAAGATCCTCAGCCCATTCCCACCTAATTTCTCTCCCCAAAATTCCAGCACAGCTGTAAACAGACTTCACACTTCTTTCAACTGAGTTTTGTTAACTTCTCAGTAGCTTCTGGAGGGACAAATATGATTGATAACTTTTATTCTGGAAATATGACTCCCTCTTAACTTCCAAGATATTACAGCCTTGTGTTTTTCCAGGAACTCTATGACATCTTAGTCTTATTGGGGGTGGGGTGGGGCTGCTTTCCTCTTCATGTATATTACAGTTCCCTGAGATGCAGCTATTAACACTCTATTATTCTTCAATAACTCAACAAGCACCCTGTGAATACCGATGCTGTACCAGTCACCCTTCTAGGTACTGGGAAGCACTTATGAGTATCACAGACATCAGTTATTTTTCATAAGGTATAGATATTACTCACTGTATGGTTTTATCCCCACACAGGCCTAAATACCAGTCACTCTTAAGGCTGACGACATCACAGTGCATATTTCCAAGTCATGGCTGTCTTCTCATCTCCATACACACATATCTAACATCTATTTGACATTTTTAAGTTAATGAATAATGAACTTATCTTATGTTTGATATTTATTCTAAAAATCCTGCTCTGTTTATGATTCTTTACTTGCAGAAATGATAACAGCAATGTTAGAGTTGTCCAAGCAAGAAACTCAAAAGTCATCAATATCTACTGAATCCACTGTTTTAAATAGGCAGGTTAGTCTACATCTACAGTGTGCCTGGAATTTATTCAATGTTTTCCCTTTTTTTTTTTTACTGTAACCACATTTTTTTAAAGCATTCATGTTCATCCATCTCTTGCCTCTACCAAGATGAACTGTGTAAAATGTTCATATGCTGATATAATTTCTCTGCTTCAAATGATTTCTTATGACTTTCAGGATCTGTTTTATTTATATGGTTTTTAGAAGATTTTGGATTATATAGGTCACAGATACCTCTGAATCCTTATTTTTGTTCACACACTTCCAGGTTCTTTTCCAGCCATGCTTTTGCTAGGTCTTAAACCAAATCAATTTTTTTTTTTCCCCTCAAAAACTTCTTTCTTTCCTTTGAAGGCTCACTCCATACAAGTTTCTTTCAGAAAGTCACTTTCCAAGGGAATCCTTTATTAACCCCCATCTAACTCTATACACTAGCTAAACTTGCCAAAGACTTTCCTGGCAGCATATTGCACCAGCATATCTTAGTTGTAATTACTTGGTGGTTATTCTAATTCTTGATTTATGTCTACCTTCCCTCTATATTGTACAGTCTTTGAGTACAGGAGCCAGTTTCATACTTTTCACAGATAATTTCTCTGTACACATCACAATACTTTTCACAAAGCAAGACCCTAATAAATACCTGGAATGAATGAATGAATAAATCTTAATCTCATTGCAGAACCAGAAGAAACTAGTGCAGAGATTAGGAAATATGCATCAAGAGAAGCTAAATGACATGAGCAAAGTTCAAACTATAAATTGTTTTCCTTCTAGGCAGTGCTTGCAAACTGACTTTCCAAAATCGAAATAAAAATTTTTTATAGTAAATGCATTATAGCATACTTTACTTGTTTCTCTGCGTACATATATATGTTACATATATATACACACACACACACACATATATATATATATACACACACATATATATATTCTGTCTTTGTTTACTTTTTGGATTATACTTACTATTCATTTTATTTACAACAGTGTCTTATAAAATAGCATAGCAAGAACTCTGGGAGTATAATGTAACCTGCCTGAAATCTATTTTTTTTTTTTTTTTTACAGTTTGTGTTTTATCTACAAAATATAACTAAAATACTGCCTTTCATTTCATAAAATATTCATTTTAATCTTGATAAAAGTAATTATTCTCCTCAAGTATATGAGCTAAATTAGAAACGTACAGGGATGAATTTCACTCTTGCAATCTGCCTTTGAAGATTCTGACTCAGATTAAGAATCATATGTATATCATGGTCTGATTTCTTCATAGAGGATAATTACTACAAATGTAATTCCTTTTAACTGTAGACGCAGTTATTGATGTTTAAAACTCACAGAATCAACAAACTTGATAGTTCATTCAACCATTATTCTTATTTAGGTGTATCATCTTAAAGGACATAGAATTTGTCATATGGTTTAAAGTAGCTCTGATCTTAAACAAATACTTTAACTTCTCGAAACTGTATCTGTAAAATGAGGATAGCTCTTCCTTGCTCAACTCAGATTCAGGAATAAAATGAAGTCATAAATGCAGAAGTACTTTATAAATTATAAAAAGTGCCACTACAATATAAGATATCCAGCTTTCCATATTATTTCTAGATACTTCCAACTTTCTAATTTCAAGTTATAATTGGAAATACTTATTAATTATGTGATACAAAGCTATGATATAAATTAATTTTAAACTAAGCAATAGTAGTTATTTTTAATAGATTACTGAATAAATCTGCTTTCAATTGAAAAATGATGTATGATATAACAAATCCATACCAATGAAATTCGTATTAATTTGAAATTACAAGAGTATTAAACAACATGACTGAACTGACAAATTTTATGTTTTCCAGTCTCAAAAATATTAGGCAATAATACTGATACTCGATTATAATATGACTTAAATAAGTCATGTTTATGAATATACAGTTCTGATGTCTCACTGATATATAAAAATATATGTGTATATATACATGTATGTATAGAATTTACCATTAAATATTAAATATAATATGTGAAAGAACAATTAATATTAAAATATGACCAATATGACAATTCATTGACAGAGTTAACTGACTGAGTCAGGACAAATTCTCCACCTCTATAGCATTTATCTGAAAAAGAAAAATTGATATACCTTCTATAGATTTTGATAACATCACTAGCATAAAATGATGTAACCACTATTAACTATTAAAAGTAGTCACCAGTGTGCTGAGCCTGCCAGTGATGAGTGGCCTGAAACATTTTGAGCTTCTTTGAAACTCTATTCACTGTTCTTTCTAAGGGGTATCTGTGGTTGTTTCTGCCTCATTGTGTGATAGAGTTTATCTTTCCAAACACAACTTGCTTGATCAGGCATGAATAGGCTCATAATTATCTTTGGCCGTATCTCTAACTGGAGGACTGGGCCCCATGTGTTTGGCAGAGAAGTTTTCTCCTTTGCAAAAGCTTTTTCTGGGCCCAAATAATATTTTTCATGTTGATTTTCAACAGTTTCTTTTACCCTCTAACCTCCCCTTCTGCTCATTCTCTCTCTACCACTTCAACCACTAAAGTCTAAAATTTTCAAAGTGCATTTACAAATGAACCAATCTTTCTGGCAACAGCAATTGAGAAATTGTAATTAAGACATGTAAATAACCATGACTAAAACATACAATGTTACTTCCTGCTATAAAATTATGTTTTCAATATCAAGAAAAAAATCCAGAAGTGTTATAAAAGATACTATCATATTTCCTTTTAGCCTATGAAGGCACATGGTTTGCTTACCTTTAATAATGTTGGGCTTAGGAGGCATGCTGAATTCATAGACTGTTGGTTCTGAATATCCCAATCTATTGGCAGCTGTAATTTGAACTTCATACCCCATTGTCCACTGTAGATGCTCCAAAATAATGTGGTCTTTATTTCCTTGCACTTTTTTCTCTAGCCACTGATCTTCTTTATCTTTCTGCAAAGTCAATACAAACATATTTTGTAAATATCCATGCACTAAAGTTGTGATCATTAAAAAAATAATTTATCTTGAAATGGAGTGAGTGAGTTTAATAAAATCAAAAAAGGATATTTCCTCTTTCACTGGGATAAATTAAACTGTATATAGACGAAGTTGTTTCTAAGGTTTTTCCCCACTAAATATTTAATGCTTTTTAAATTTGCTGAAGAGTGTTGATTCATAACTAATACTTGATGATTCAAATGATAATTCACCTCCATTGAGTTTTTAAAATTTCACGTATATTAATTGCTATTTATTCACTTTGTTGATTATTAATAATATATAAATAGGGACTATAAAATACTATATATAGAAAAAGCTTAATATGTCCATTTAAATAATTACCAGAGGCTATTGTTTGGGGCACATGGGAGGAGGTGTATTAAAAATAAAGTTTGGATTTTTTTAAATAGATTAAAATTTTAACCATCATTTTTAATACTATGTTTGACTTATAATGAAACAACATGTGACAAAAATTATTACCTTTAAATAGGTTTTTAGAATAAGAAAATAAAAAATAATATCCTATTCTTGAACATTCTACACTTAAATCCCGAATCTTTTTCTAAAATAAATGTTTTGGACATATTTGAATTACCACTTATTTGAAAAAAAATACTATGACTACAGTCACAAATAATTGAAATAATATATGGATTAAGCTGTCTTTAAAAATGCATTCAGTTGTGCCGTGTGTTAATACAATCTGAACACAGGTTAAGTGTTGAAACGGTAACCTCTCTGCTACTCTCCCTCACCTCTATTACAGAAACAAGGGGAGCAGCTGCCTCTGTTTACTTTCATGAGGAAACAATAAGGAAAACTGAGTAATTATGCATTCCTGGGCATTAAGAATCATTACCACTTAACAAATAGTTAATTAGCATTAAAGAGAAAGTAGTTCTATAACATGTGTGTCACTCAGTTGTTTCGACTCTTTGCAACTCATGGCCTGTATTCTGTCAGGCTCCTCTTTCCATGGAATTTTCCAAGCAAGAATACTGGAGTGGGTGGCAATTTCCTTCTCTAGGTGATCTTCTCAACCCAAGGATAGAACCCACATCTCTTGCATCTCCTGCATTGGCAGGCAGATTCTTTACCACTAGTGCCACCTGGGAAGCCCTCTTTCTATAACAGCTATACAGAGTTGAAATGATATTTTCTGAAATCACATATTTAATAATCCATTACTGCAAGTGAAAATCTCAATTTACCAGAATTGTAATTATAAATATACTGTAATGATAGATAGATATATAGACAGAGTAACAGATCCATTGATTGATCCTTTTTTAACCTCACAGCTCAATCAAGTATTATTTAATTTTGAGCCAATATTTTACAATATTTATTTGACTAGAAAAAATAATAACATTTTCTACATTTATGGTGAAAATTGAGGATTTATTATCTAAAATCAAATTGTGGAAGTTAAATTCATTATTGCATTAAATTGACAGTATCAATAATACAAATATGAAGTATCCTTCAAAAGGAGATAAGACTTCATTACAGCTTTAGTACCATTCTAAGATTCTCTTTTCTTTATAATTATTTTTGGTTCTGCAGAACTTTTATTATAAAGGAAATCATCTGGTCTCTTTTATTGTTTCATCTAAAACTGGAGATATTACTTCCCTCCCCACAGTGAGGCCAACGACTTTGGACAAGCACTTAGAATTATCATATAAACAAGGGTTATGTTCCATTGCTTTTAAGACTTATAAATCAATTAGACTAGGCTGGTGTCCAGTGTTATAAAGTGTACTGGAAAAGCCATTGGAAAACAATTTGGACCAGAAAACTTTGCAACTCATCTAAGCCACTAAATGACTAGTAAATTTAAGGAAGGATCCTAGGTACATTTTTTAAGTGTTTGGGACAACTGTATCACTAGCCATGATTATCCCAACATCTGCTTTCTTCATCATTCATTTGTCAATTATTCAGTCTTTAGTACGGTAGTGAGACTGTTCTAGAAATATGAAGACAATAGTTAGCAAGAATGTTCAACACTTATTTTAGACTTTACAAACAAGCACAGAAGGAGGACATGAAGTCTGAAAAACAAGAAGGTGTTTTGTGAGTATATATTAATAACAGGAAGGATTAAGAGAGTCCAGGAACCAGGAAGGTTTTCTCAGGGGAGGTAATGTCAACTTAATAGGAAATAAGAAATTCCAGTTCCATTTTTCTTTTCATTCTTCCTCATTGAGTTAATGAAGATGTGATTCCTTCACAGAAGTTTTAAAATTGCAAAAAGAGGCACAACGATAGAAAACCTCAGAAAGATGCATAACCACTGGGAGATGCAAAAATAGCCACTTTACGTTTATTATTATAGGTTTTGACAAAAAAAAAAAGCTACAAAAATCTCCACTTAAATGTAACTTTAGATCATATATGATACATGACTTATAAACACAAACATACATATACAGAACATAAAATACATATAAAATATTTGATATATTATAAATTGTATGTATACACAATTCAGAGAGGACAAGGTGAGAAATAGGAAGACTAAAGAATTAGATAAGGATAAAGGTTACACAAAGCAGTAGAGAGTAGCCCCAGTGGGCATCCCCTTACCCAATAATTGAGTACAAATTCTATTTAACTGTGAAATACTGGTGAAAGTGAGTATTTGTGTGGAAATTTGGAGTTGAATTTTGTTTTAGATTTGAATGGAGATGTAGGAGAAAGAGCCAGAAAATAAGCCAGAAGCTGATATCTGGATTACCCCAAGATACCATTCATTATTCAGAAGGATGAATAGGCTTCATGTCCTTTAGGTAATGTTCCAAAAATATTTCTGAAAACTGAGCATTTGAAGTGAAACTTCCAGATCAGTCCAAGACAGGCTGATAGACTTTTAAATCACCAATCACTTAACTCTCAATTGTTGAGGCTCTTAATGTGATGAATTAAAAGCCCTTCCATCATTTTAGATAGTTGGACTGATAGCCTAAAGGAACTAAAAGGAGCTCTAATATTTTCCCCAATTTAAATCAATTTCATTTTCCATTCACCATTAGACAAGGAGTTTTTTTAATCCCTTAATTGTTATTCATAGGGAATACAAAAAAAATAAAGTGGGTGTTACCAAATACTCCCCTAGGCATCAAAATCTCATTTATGCATTTGTAGAATGCCTGATTTACACAATTTAAATGCCTAGGGAACAATTTAAGATAATCTAGTTGCAAACGTTCCCTTAGGTAATTTAATGTGATGATTTGATGAATAGAGCTATTATTAATAAGCCAATTAAAAGTTGAAGGGCAGCTACTAAAAAAAAATGGTCATTTACTTTGATATAGCTTCTCTTAAGCAATCCTTTTTGTCAACACATAGGCAGCAGGGCCATATGACAGTTAAGGAGACACTTTAAAAGTTATTCTAAAATCATAATATCAGTAAATAGATATCAGTTGTAACTTCTCCCTTTTCATTTTCTAATTTTATTTATTTGAGTCCTCTCCCCTCTCCCCCTTTTTTTTGGATGAGTATGGCCAAAGATTTATTGATTTCACTTATCTTCTCAAGGAACTGGCTTTTAGTTTCATTGGTCTTGGTTATTGTTTTCTTATCTCCATTTCATTTATTTCTGCCCTGATCTTTATGATTTCTTTCCTTCTACTAACTTTGGGTTTGTTTATTCTACTTTCTTTAATTACTTTATGAGTAAGGTTAGATTGCTTAATTGAGAGATTTCTTTTTTCCTAAGGCAAGATTGTGTTGCAATAAACTTCCTTCTTAGAACTACTTTTGCTGTGTCAAATAAATTTTAGACACCCAACTGACTGCAGAGTTTCAAAGAAGAGCAAGGAGAGATAAGAAAGCCTTCTGCATGAACAATGCGAAGAAACAGAGGAAAAAAATAAGAATGGGAAAGACTTGAATCTCTTCAAGAAAATTAGAAATACCAAGGGAATATTTCATGCAAAGATGGGAAAAATAAAGGACAGAAACAACAAGGACCTAACAGAGGAGGAAGAGATTAAGAAGTGGTGGCAAGGATATACAGAACTATACCAAAAAGGTATTAATGACCCAGATAACCACGATGGTGTGGTCACTCACCTAAGCCAGACATCCTGGCAGTGAAGTCAAGTGGGCCTTAGGAAGCATCACTATGGACAAAGTTAATGTAGGTGATGCAATACCAGCTGAGCTATTTCAAATCCTAAAAGATGATGCTGGTAAAGTGGTGCACTCAAAATACCAGCAAATATGGAAATCTCAGCAGTGGCCAAAGGATTGGAAAAAGTCAGTTTTCATTCTAACTCCAAAGAAGGGCAATCAGAGAACATTCAAACTACTGCACAATTGTGCTCATTATGCATGATAACAAGGTAATGCTCAAAATCCCTCAAGCTAGGCTTCAACAGTATGTAAATCAAAGGGGGGTTCAGGATGGGGAACACGTGTACACCCATGCCAGATTCATGTTGATGTATGGCAAAACCAATATAATATTGTAAAGTAATTAGCCTCCAATTAAAATAAATAAATTTATATTTAAAAAATTTAAAAAAAGAACTTCCAGATGCACAAGCCGGATTTAGAAAAGGGAGAGGATCAAATTGCCAACATTCTTTGGATCACAGAAAAAGCAAAGGAATTCCAGAAAAATACCTGCTTCTGCTTCATTGGCATGCTAAAGCCTTTGACTGTGTGGATCACATAAACTGTGGACATTTTTAAAGAGATGGGAATACCAGGCCACCTAACCTGCCTCCTGAGAAACCTGTATGCAGGTCAAGAAGCAACAGTTAGAACTGGACATGGAAAAACAGATTGGTTCCAAATAGAAGAAGGTGTACATCAAGGCTGTATATTGTCACCCTGTTTATTTAAATTCTATGCAGAGTGCATCATGCAAAATGCTGGGCTGGATGACTCACAAGCTGGAATCAAGACCAGAGAAATATCAATAACCTCAGATAGGCAGATGATACCACCCTTAAGTGAAGAAGAACTAAAAAGCTTCTTCTTTTTTTTTAACCATTTATCATTTATTTATTTATTTATTTACTTTACAATATTGTATTGGTTTTGCCATACATCAACATGAATCCATGAAAGTGAAAGAAGAAAGTGAAAAAGCTGGCTTAAAGCTCAACGTTCAGAAAACTAAGATCATGGCATCTGGTCCCTTCACTTCATGGCAAATAGATGGGGAAACAGTGGAAACAATGGCTATTTTTCTGGGCTCCAAAATCACTGCAGATGGTGACTGCAGCCATGAAATTAAAAGACGTTTACTCCTTGGAAGGAAAGTTATGACCAACCTAGACAGCATATTAAAAAGCAGACATTACTTTGTTAACAAAGGTTCATCTAGTCAAGGCTATAGTTTTTGCAGTAGTCGTGTATGGATGTGAGAGTTGGACTATAAAGAAAGCCGAGTGCTGAAAGATTGATGCTTTTGACACGTGGTGTTGGAGAAGACTCTTGAGAGTCCCTTGGACTGCAAGGAGATCAAACCAGTCCATCCTAAAGGAAATCAGTCCTGGGTGTTCATTGGAAGGATTGATGTTGAAGCTGAAACTCTAATACCTTTGCCACCTGATGTGAAGGACTGACTCATTTGAAAAGACCCTGATGCTGGGAAAGATTGAGGGCAGGAGGAGAAGGGACAACAAAGGATGAGATGGTTTGATGGCATCACCAATTCAGTGGACATGAGTTTCAGTAAACTCTGGGAGTTGGTGATGGACAGGGAGACCTGGCATGCTGCACTTCATGGGATCACAAAGAATCAGACATGACTGAGGACTGAACTGAACTGATGGTTTTTCCAGCAGTCATGAACGATGTGAGGGTTGGACTATAAAGGATGCTGAATATTGAAGAATTGATGTTTTGAATTGTGGTGCTGGAGAAGACTCTTGAAAGTACCTTGGACTGCAAGGAGATCAAACCAGTCAATCCTTAAGGAAATCAACCCTGAATATTCATTGGAAGGAGTGATGCCAAAGCTGAAGCTCCAATACTTTGGCCACCTGACACAAAGAGTTGACTCACTGGAAAACACCCTGATGGTGGGAAAGATTGAGGGTGAGGGGAGAAAGGGATGACAAATGATGGTATGATTGGATGGCATCACTGACTCAATGGACATGAGTTTGAGCAAACTCTGGGAGATCGTAAAGAACAGGAAAACCATGGTGTTTCAAAGAATCGGACACCACTTAGCGACTGAATAACAACATAGATTTTGTATAGTCACGTTTCATTGTAATTTCTTTCTAATTATTTATTTATTTATTTCTTCTTTCTTACAAGGAAGCATCACCTCACACTGGTCAGAATGGCCATCATTAAAAAAAAAAAAAAAATCTACAAACAATGAATGCCTGAGAGGGTGTGGAGAAAAGAGAGCTCACGTACACTTTCAGTAGGAATGTAAATTGGTAAAGCCAATTGGGAGAACAGTAAAAAGATCCTTAAAAAACTAAAAATACAGCTACCCTATCATCCATCAATCCCCCTTCTGGGCATATATCAGAAGAAACACATGCTTTGAAAAGATATATGCACCTTAAAGTTCACCACAGCACTATTCAAAATATCCAGGACATAGAAGCAACCTAAACATCCATCAACAGAGAATAAAGATTTGGTGTGTGCGCTCACTCTCTCAATTGTGTCTGTCTGTTTCCTACCCCATGGACTGTAGCCTGTTAGGCTCTTCTTTCCATGCAATTTCCCAGGCAAGAATACGGGAGTGAGTTGCCACTTCCTACTCCAGAGGATCTTGCCTACCTAGGGATTGAACCCACATGTCTTGTGTACCCTGCATTGTGCCACCTGGGAAGCTCAAAGATGTGGCACATATGCACAGTGGAATATCACTCAGCCATAGAAAAGAATGAATTAATGTCATTGCAGCAACATGGATGGACTTAGATATCATCATACTGAGTGAATAGTTCAGATAGAAAAAGAGACATCTCCTATGATATTGCTTATATATGGAATCTAAAAGATAGTACAAATGAATCTATTTTAAAAACAGTTAAGTCACTGAGGTAGAAAACAAACTTTTGGTTATGAGGGCCATAAAGGAGGAGAGAGGGATAAATTGGGAGATGGGATTGACATACGGCACTACAACATACAAAATATATAATAAGAACCTACTGTAGAGCACAAGGAACTCTACTCAATTCTCTGTAAAAATATTAGTATTTAGGGAAAGATTTGCCGTCATCTGAATAGACAGCAGATTGAAGGAGAGATAGAGGGCCTTGGCTTTATTATTTATGGACTTGACTTGTTATTCTTTGACTGTTTTTATTCATAATGAGAAATCCACTAAGTTTCTTTTGAAAGTATCAGAATGTATATGGTCAATATCATCTTAAATAAAGGCTGAATAATTATGAAAGGGAAGGACAACAGACGAGGTGAGCTCCTACTAACAATTAATGTTAAACTCCCTGTGATTCCAATGCATTTCAATTTAAGATTTTGTGTTCTTGTGCAAGGCACCTTCTGACTCCTGGACTTCCTGGTACTTGTATGACTTTATAGAAGGCTCAAAATTCTCTGAAGCTCTGCTTGGTACTCTGAATGTGAGCGGTGATTTAGCAATCTGAATAATTTATAAACACACATACACACCTACACACACACAGACACACACACACACACACATTCCACTGTGACTGGGAAAGATGTAAGATTTAGAAGTTTTTAGGAGAGTTTTAGGTTCTAACCCCCTTTTAAGTATTATTATAGCTGATTTAAACTGCTTTTCTTTCAGGTACTGAAGCTTGGTGAATTTTTGTATATTGGACTCTATGTATTTCTACTCTCCATCATTCAGGTACGTCTTGAGGGAAAAATATGTTCTAATTTTTCCTATTCATCACCTTCTGTGTTCTCACATTCGAAGAAAATTCACACAGTAAAAGTTTTTTACCCTTATATTTAGTATTTCTTTTATTTATTAATCTAGATACAGGGTCATTTATAATAGCATGACATAGACCAACTTATACATTGAGTCGTCAATATACATATTCATTCTGACAATTAGTCTATTTGATGCTATCACTACAAGGATGATTACAAATCATTATTTTCACTAGCAGCAAAGAAAAAAATACCCAAAAAAGTTTAGGACTTCTTTGGGGAGAAATATCGATAACCTCTGATATGCAGATGACACCACCCTTATGGCAGAGTGAAGAGGAACTAAAAAGCCTCTTGATGAAAGTGAAAGAGGAGAGTGAAAAAGTTGGCTTAAAGCTCAACATTCAGAAAATGAAGTTCATGGCATCCGGTCCCATCACTTCATGGGAAATAGATGGGGAAACAGTGGAAACCGTGTCAGACTTTATTTCTCTGGGATCCAAATCACTGCAGATGGTGACTGCAGCCATGAAATTAAAAGATACTTACTCCTTAGAAGGAAAGTTATGACCAACCTAGATAGCATATTGAAAAGCAGAGACATTACTTTGCAAACAAAGGCCCATCTAGTCAAGGCTATGGTTTTTCCAGTGGTCATGTATGGATGCGAGAGTTGGACTGTGAAGAAAGCTGAGAGCCGAAGAATTGATGCTTTTGAACTGTGGTGTTGGAGAAGACTCTTGAGAGTCCCTTGGACTGCAAGGAGATCCAAGCAGTCCATTCTAAAGGAGATCAGTCCTGGGTGTTCATTGGAAGGAGTGATGCTAAAGCTGAAACTCCAGTACTTTGGCCACCTCATGTGAAGAGTTGACTCATTGGAAAAGACTTTGATTCTGGGAGGGATTGGGGGCAGGAGGAGAAGGGGACGACAGAGAATGAGATGGCTGAATGGAATCACCCACTCAATGGGCATGAGTTTGAGTAAACTCTGGGAGTTGGTGATGGACAGGGAGGCCTGGTGTGCTGTGATTCATGGGGTTGCAAAGAGTCAGACACGACTGAGTGACTGAACTGGAACTGGAACTGGAATGTCCATAGCTTTTCATTGGTTGAAAATATTTCAAAACGTAACTGGATGTCTTTAAATAAATGTCAGTATGCACACCTAAATATAATTAAACCTACAAATTAGTTACTAGCAAATTATTTATAATTGATTATAAAATAAGTTCTCTGAACAATAAAATCTCAATTCTACTTATTATTTTAATACTTTTTTCAAAGTTATCTTTTTTTTCCCCTATGGCCATTGAGATACTTAGTCAGGGTTAAGAAGGTCAATTATGACCTAGAAACATATGCTAGACCATTGTTGCTAGTCCCTAAAGTATATTCCTCAAAACTGATGGTATGTCATGAATTTTATATAGCCATTCTTAAATCAGGCAATTTTTTAAATTTACCAAAATTAAGTGATAGTTAGGATCTGATACCTATCATCCAGTTAGAAAAGTGAAAAACTGATGAAAACATATAAAAAACCTTACCTAATTACATAGAGTTTTATTGACACTACAATATGAAGTAGATAAAAATATTCTGTACTTGAAATGACTACTTTAATTTTTCTATACACATTATGACATTAACGTTTGCCTTCATTTTCCAAATACATTGTTTAATCTCACTGACTTATTAGAGATGTTAATTTTCACAAAGGGTCCATGGCAACATCTAATTCTGTTTTTATTTCCCTAGTTCTGTTCTCATAAATTCTGTCTTCTTAATAGGCCATTTGCCGGGGTCCAGCCCCGGTGGATCCAGGGTGATTCGAAGGTGGGGACAGAGTCGGCGTCCTTGGAAAAATACATATTTAATCACACATATAGAGAGATTAGAAATGGATAGTGTAGTAGGAAGATTAGTGGAGAAAAGGAGGCTGAATAACTTGGATTACGTGGAATAGCATCCATGCTCCAGATGGGAATTCAGCCAGAAAAACGGGAGCAAGAAAGAAGCGACATGGGGGAATCAGTCTTTCCGGAAACTGATCCGATTTCTTTATTTTTGGGTTTGCTTATATACCTTTTGTTATACATAGGGATGAATACAGAGTCATGTGGGAGTCAGCAGTCCTAACCTTTATCAAAATCAGGTGCTTCACATAAATGTATAAACAAAGGTACATGGTCTTCTGGCCATGAGTGAGACCTGCTGACATTTTATGATCCTTTCTTTCTGATAACCAAAAAACTCATTTCTTCCAAGGGTGTTTTTTCTTAAACCAGGCACCACCCTCCAAATAAAGTTACATTCCTATAGGGTGAGGGTGTAGTGAGTTACAATCAAGAAAGGAATTTATTTAACCCAAGGTTAACATGATTAATCTTAAAGGTTAATACTTATTTCTCCTATATGCTTAAAGGTTAATACTTATTTCTTCCTATATGCTAGTTATATTCATTATAAGGGCAGGGAATATGGAGATTTAGCAGCAAACATCAGCCCAACAAATGAAAATCCTTTCACCAATGCTCCCCTTAAGATCTATTTAGTCTTAAGATAGTGATAAAGTTACATTTTCACATAGCAAGGACACAGTGATTTATAACAAAGTACAGTGATCTATTACAAAAGAGAAAATCCATTAACTCAAAAAGTCTAGTATTGCTAACCTTAAAAACTACTATATTCCTTTTCTACATTCCAAATACATTGATTAATATATTCCCAGGTGCCTAAGGCTATGGAGGCAATCATTGACTCAACAAGAAGAAAAAGCCCTATGCTAATTAAGACTCTCAAAATACTCCAAAACTCTCTGTGCTGTTTATGGTTAAGAGGTAGTAAACAATCATGTGGCAGGAGTATGGATAATCCTGTCACACAAGCTAGTCTGTCAGCAGAGAGGTTTGACCTGAGACACCCTTGTCCCACCCAGAGCAGGGAATTAGCAGCAATTATTGACACAACAAATGAAAAACCCTTCACCAATGTAATTCCTAACCAACCCATTATACTAATAATTTCTAACTTCCCAAAAGAATTTGCCTTTAGTAAGTCTAAAACATCTCATGCCTCTCAGGTTGGGAGGCTGCAAACAATCACATGTGGCCGGACGAACCTATACAGGTGGGCTAGATAACCTTCAGAGGAGTCCATTAGCTGAAACACTCTTGTCATGCCCAGGAATTTTTATTGCCTTGGAGCTGCACGTTTACTCCTTCTCCGAGACAAATGGTTATGGGGGAGAGCATAAAACAGACTCTGGTTTTGGGGTTAGATGCTCGGGAACAGGGGGTTTCCTGAGGCTTGATCACACCTTTGCATATGCCAAGCCTCCTTCCTCATGACCTTTGCCATGGGCGGAGTTCCTCATGCTGGCCCCCGGCAGCCACTGAACAAAGTTGTGTGGTGAGTAGCCACAACTTTCTCCAGGAAATCATCCCAATCCAGTGTTTGAACCCAACCTAGTCTCCTGAATTGCAGGCAGATTCTTTACCATCTGAACAACCAGGGAAGCCCCCTCTATCTACTAGAGGACAATATATAATATTTCTTGATTCATTATCTATAGGAAGTTAAACATTCTCTATATTACAATATTATTGGTCTTCCTGTTCCAGTTAAAGGCAGGTGTAAATACTCAGATATGATGTCTGCTAGAAGTCAACACTCACATAAGGTATGTATTATATGTATTTTGTTGTTCCTAGATTATAAAACATATAGTCCTGTGCACAGGAGAGTTGAAAGATAGGGTCAAAGAAGCAGTCAAGTAAAAATCATAAATATGTTCCTTACTTTCTGAATTTACCAATTTAATTTCCCTATAGGCTGTCCAATTAAAAAATCTATTGCATATAGCTAAATAAAATTTCAAATTGTTCAACTGCTCTTTACTCCACTGTGGAATTCATTCATTTTGAGTAACTAATATTAATAGATGAAATAGTTTAGAATCATACAAAGAAAAGAGATAATTAAGCTATTTTTGAAATAGTTATTATTTCAGTATAAGTGCAAATGTCAAGGCAAATACTGCTACACATTTAGTGACCTAATTTTGAACATGTAAGTTTTTAACATGAAAAGTGACCTATGGAG
Source organism: Budorcas taxicolor (assembly GCF_023091745.1). Classification (NCBI taxonomy): domain Eukaryota; kingdom Metazoa; phylum Chordata; class Mammalia; order Artiodactyla; family Bovidae; genus Budorcas; species Budorcas taxicolor. The sequence continues at coordinate 80,010,012 of NC_068910.1, forward strand.
AAAGAAAATGTGGAAAAAATTATTTCTTCCCAAGTTGGGATATTATTTAACCACATGAATATAACTTTATACCAAATTTAAGAATTTTCAACTGGACCTGCAGAGTATGATTGTATGCAGGACGGAGGAGGTGGTAAAGGGAGGGAAAGAAAAACATAGCTATACGGAGATTATATTAGTGTTTTGGAGTGCAAGGCATGTGTGCATGGTCAGTCACTACTGAGTCCTGTCTGACTCTTTGCAACCCCATGGACTGTAGCTCACCAGGCTCCTCCATCCATGGGATTCTCCAGGCAAGAATACTGGAGTGGATTGCCATTTCCTTCTCCAGGGGATCTTCTCAGCCCAGGGATCAAAACTTCACATCTCTAGGGTTTCCTTCATCGGCAGGTAGATTCTTTACCTCTTCGTCACCTGGGAAACCCATAGAAGGCATACCACTAAATGATTTGGTAAAGATGAAGGGAAACAGAATGGCGGTTTTTGGAGGCAAAGTAGATAGGTAAGCTGAGTTAAGATGGGAGAGTGGTTGAGGAGACAATATAATCTCCGCAGGCATATTTAAACTCAGCCCTTACTGTCGCAAAAGTGTTTCTGACTATAGACTCATGTTTTGTTCCCACTGGTACTCATGACTAAGCCATTCAAATTCTGTAAGTTTCAGTTGGTCCATTTAAAACTGTCAGAAAATGTCATTTTATATATGATTATATATTTTTCTGCTTTTTTTTTTTTTTTGGCCTAAAAGTTAGCAATAACTTCCTTGTAATACAAAGGGTGTGAGGAATTACTTTTACAAATCTTACCATAAAAGCCCAATTTCCTTAATAAAGCAGTGTTTTCTGCTAAAATACCTGTAGGCTTTAGTGTAGTAACCCAGTAATTGATTATTAGTCAACTATTGCTTTGTAAAAATTATGCTAACAATCATTTCAATTATGATCTTTAAAAAGAGATCTATGAATTTTGGTAGTTATCAACAGCTGGATAATGCAAATTAAGAGTAAGTATATGGTGATGAAAGGTATGGCTAGGAGCAATGAGATGGAATTGAGGAAGAACTGAAAGTTTCATTTATTGTCAAAGTAAACTTACATATTGAGTAAATAGGCAAAAGCAGGGCATTGCTAATACTAGGTTGGTTGGGGATAGGTAGGGAAACAAACGTTAAACAATGGAAGCTAGAGATTTACTACTGAAAGAGAAAACAAAACAAAACTTGTGCTTGTTCAAATCTTAATCTGAGTTACATCAACTATGTATAAAGGTAAAATACCCTGATGACTGCTGTAAATTTGAATCTCTAAAAATTTTCTAGTCTTATTATACTTAATACTATACTTACTGTGTCCATGTATGTTGCGCACATAACTTCTCACAAAACTAATTCTAATCTTCATTAAGGAAATGACAATACATTTTGGCAGCATTTTAAACAGCAATTTATGTTTTCAAATATATACATATATTTTCCTTTGAATGTCTATTTCCATTTTGTGAATCTTATTGGCTCTAAACAGATATAGTAATACTCTAATGAACATTTTTGGTTTCAAATACTTGCAATAGAGTAAGTGGGGTTGGGAGATGCAACACATACTGTAATGGGTGGTTGAGTTCTGGATGGCCCACTGTAATGCATCCAAAGTGCCAATAGTGTGTCTTTTTAGATATATAGGATTCACAACAGACAGCATTGCTATAGACTAAATTATGTATACCCCATCATATGAATATGTTAAAGTTCTAACCTCCCATGTGATTCTATTAAGAGATGTAGCCTTTAAAGAGGTAATTACGCTTACATGAGGTCCTTAGGATGGAGTCCTAATCCAAAATGACTTATATTTTCATAAAAAGAGGAAGAAATACTTTCATAAAAAGAGGAAGAGATGTGTGCACACAGAAAAAAAGGGCCATGTGAAGACACAACAAGTAGGTAGCCATCTACAAGCCAAGCAGATAGGCCTCAGGAGAAACGAATCTGCTGACACTTTGATCTTATACTTCCAGACTTCGTAACTGTGAGAAAACACATTTGTGTTGCTAAAGCCACTTGGTCTGTATCATTTTGTTATGGTAGCCCTAGCAGATTAATACAGCCTTTATAATGAGAAAGATAATTAACACTATGTTGACAATGCCAATGTTTAGCTGACCCACCTCCCAGATATAATACTTTTCATTTATTGATGGTCATGAGCCATATTCTATCTAATGAGACATAATTCTAATTCTGCTTGATGTAGCTTTTGAAAACTGTGTAGAGTCAGCTGGAAAAACAAATTCATCTTAAACAGCTTGTTGCTCCTTTTCATCCTTTTGCTCTCTTCATGTTCTAAATGGAGATGTGTGGGCAACATCTTAGTACACAATATAATCTATATGAAGACAAAAGCCAGTATGCTAAGGATGAAAGAACATAAGGAAAAGCAATTTGCGTGTTTGACTGTATAGCTGAACAGAATCATAGCATTCGAAAAATATACATGCTATGTAATATAAAACCACTAATAGAGGAAGAAAAGATATAATCTGAAGTCACATTTGCTATCATCAGTCAGAATTAATGATTCTGGTTAAACTCAATAAAACATTTGTGCTTTTTTGAGTATCAACTCTTTAGATAGTCAAGCATAGCTTTTAGTTTTAGGTAGAAATTATACATACACAGAGTACTTTAAACATATTTCTACAACTTCCTGAATTTCTGAGTTCGCCATGGGATTTTATTGAGGTTATCTATAAGTTCTTACCATCCATCTGTATTTTTCATCATAAATTTTGGGGGGCACAATGGTACGCTACAATCTGCATTCATGTTCTTTTATCCCAGTTTAATTCCACTAATTTAAGCCTGTGACCCTTACAGAGAGAATTTCACTTTCAAAGAGTTTCCAGATGGGCAAGTAAGAATAACCAAAAAACTGGGTTTGACTACTAAGACACCATTAGAATCAGAGAGAAACTAGTGAGCCATTCAGAGTTGTTTTGGAATGGGGGCATGGAGCCTCCATAGCAGATTAGCCATAAGACACACATCATCCCCAGTATGAAACCTACAACAGAGAGAGGTCCTGGGAAGGGGATGTCAATCAGAAATTTAAAAGCTTGAACTGAGGTCCAAACTTAAATATTGACATAAGCCACTGAAAATTAAACTCCCTTTTTTCCTACCTTTCAAAATTTAGATGTTTGAATTTAAAAGCAACAATATTATAGCTTAGAAAATTGTGGATTTGTGGGAAAACAGTTAAAAATTCATCTACCTACTGCTGCTGCTAAGTCACTTCAGTCGTGTCCAACTCTGTGCGACCCCATAGATGGCAGCCCACCATGCTCCCCCCTCACTGGGATTCCCCAGGCAAGAACCCTGGAGTGAGTACTATTAAGGAGCAATTGCACTGTTTTTAAAATATAATGTACTTGGAAAGTAGTAATAAGTTCAGTAAACATAAGCATGAAATTGAGACATTATGGGGCTAATCATAAACATTACTAACAGAAGGCAGAAAAATTAAATTATAAATAATACAATCACTTAAATTTCCAAAGTATGCCTGATGTAGCAAAAAAGGGGGGATAATTTTCAACCTGTTTTGTAAGGGCATCATTACACTGACAACACAAAGCAAATACAAAAATGTCATCATGCCAAATGGAAGCTAGATAAACTTTTAAATTTCGTGTAACACTTCAAAAATTACAAGAAATGAGCAGGTGATATAAAAGGATGTATGTGAATTAAAAATGATAGTAGCACATGCATTTGAATAGGAAATAGGCTTAAGGGAACTTATTAAACACACTAAAGTGAATTTTGAAAGGGTGAAAAGGAAAACAAATAAATAGAATTGATATGCTATTATGGTGATAATCATGTTGCTGTTTAGTCGCTAAGTCATGTCTGACTTTTTGCAACCCCATGAACTGCAGCCCATCAGGCTCCACTGTCCATGGGATTCTCCAGGCAAGAATACTGGAGTAGGTTGCCATTTCCTTCAGGGGATCTTCCCGACCCAGGGATTGAATCTGCATCTCCTGCCTTAGATAGATTCTTTACTACTGAGCCAGGGATAATAATAACCATTAGTAAATAAACTTCACATAATTTAATATAAAATTGTGTTCCACCTTTCAACATATTCCACACTAAATACTCAATGGTTCTTATGGTAAAGCTGTTAACAGAAATCACCTCTAGTGAACTTCGGTATTATTTTTCAGATGAAGGTAGAGTCCATCAGGTGACTTTTCCATCACTCTGTAAAACAAGAGATCCTTCATTCCCTATATAGATGACAAGTCCCACGGCAGCTTTGAGTTGTCCAAAATCCCATATTAGTGCTAACTAAACTTGAAGAAATCTATTCCCTCTTTCTCAAGTTAAACGTGGCCATTATTTGCTAAATGCTGATTAGAGTGATTTATTTTTTACAATACATTTAAATAGTAATGTACTTTGAGTTAATAAAAATTTAATAATTCATAAAAATTAATTATGAAGTAATTTTGAGGTATGAATCCTACCTAAAGTAACTAAAGTTGAAAAAAATAGCTTAGTGTGAAGTTACTAAAATCAAGTAGAATGGAAGGTGAAATATTCTGCTAAACTCAGAAAGAAATGGAAAAATGATATCTCATTTCTGAAAAGTAGCTAAGTTTAAAAAAATCACAATATGAATACCATGGCAAGAAATGAACAACATGAGATTTAGAAACCACATGAACACCATGTTATTTTGATTATCTATGCTTAGGTTTTATGAAAACAAGCAAACATTCTATAATATGTAATGATGAATTTCAGCAATGGAAAATTAGCATTTGAATTCCTATGCGAACTGTTTACATTGTTTAACAACAATGTATTTAATATGTATTTACTTCTGATGTATCTATGAATTCATGAAAATTTAATACAATTTGAAAACATCACAAAATGATAATAAACAGGGTACTTACACTTCTATATTTCACGATGTATTCTAAAATAGGGGCTCCACCATCATCCTGTTTGGTGATACTTAGCTTAAAGCTCTTCCCACTGCTTGGCTGTCCATGTATGGATGGAGGACTTGGTTCACCTATATAAGCAATAGAAGATTCTTGATACTGGCACGCATTTCATAGATGTAGAGATACTGCATTTTAATAAAAAATACAGTCATATAACAAAATGTATAACATCATCCTGTGTTTACCATTTTCTATTTGTCCTTTGTTGTAATGTAACTTTTGGTCCTCTTTTTATCCATCCAAGAAACAGCAACATTCATAAATCTAGAAGTATCATGCCAAAATTGTGAAATCTCAGAATCATATATATCATTTATACTGATGGGCAAAGGCTCTAAGAATAGAACTCACTGCATTACACAAGCCTTAAGCTTTATTTCTTGTATTGATAGCATACTATCATTTATTTTTCTAATATAAACTTAATTTGCAAACATTTGTAAATATGTAGTAATATAAACATATTAAGTCAGAAAGCTATCTAAAATATATACCTACCAGAAATATAATAAATTAGCAACTTATTAGCAATCTCCTCTAATGGACATTTTTAAGCTAGATATAAATTTGAATAAATAAATTTTATAGTATCCAAACTATACATGGATTTCAAAGTTTTTAAAAAACTCTAACTTTATGAAAATACTAACTTTGGTGTTATTCTTCGCACAAAGATGGTCTTATAATAAATATAATATGTTTAATATGAACAGAGTTCCACAGAAGTGGAAGAGTATCAGCATTAGTGTGAATATATTATGAAATGAGATGATTTATATGCTGTTAACATACTATGTTTTCTGTATATAAATTTAAACTTCTATAAAAAAAGTACAGTAACATCTTAAAAGGATTCAATAAAAGAATATGAGAAAGACTAAATATGAAGAGTGGGGTTCCTGAGGATTATAAGCAGAGAAAGGATAGCTCTATTAAAATGAGGTCAAGTCATTCTAGGGTAATTTTAGTCAGGAGGTGGGGTTTTGAGTCAAGATCTATTTGCAGTGGTCCTGGTGAAAAAGAGGCACTGAAAAAGACTCTGGCATCAGGAATGGAGAATAGACAACATATCTGACATTTTATGATAAGCAACAGAAAAGACTTGGTCATAAATTAAGACAATTATTGCAGTCAATTTGACTGCCCTAACGTAAGTATATAATAAGCAGAGGATTGCATAGATTGTCATCCCAAACACTCTTCCAATAACATAAGAGAAGACTCTACACATGGACATCACCAGATGGTTAATACTGAAATCAGATTTATTATATTCTTTACAGCCAAAGATGGAAAAACTCTATACAATCAGCAAAAGCAAGACCAGGAGCTGACTGTGGCTCAGATCATGAACTCCTTATTGCTAAATTCAGGCTGAAATTGAAGAAAGTAGGGAGAACCACTAGACCATTCAGGTATGACCTAAATCAAATCCGTTATGATCATACAGTAGAAGTGACAAATAGATACAAGGGATTAGATCTAATAGACAGAGTGCCTGAAGAACTATGGACAGAGGTTCATGACATTGTACAGGAGGCAGGGATCAATACCATCCTCAAGAAAAAGAAATGCAAAAAGGCCAAATGGTTGTCTGAGGAGATCTTACAAATAGCTGAGAAAACAAGACAAGCAAAAGGCAAAGGAGAAAAAAAAAAGATATAACCATTTGAATGCAGAGTTCCAAAGAATAGCAAGGAGAGATAAGAAAGCCTTCTTCAGTGATCAGTGTAAGAAATAGAGGAAAACAATAGGATGAGAAAGACTAGAGATCTCTTCAAGAAAATTAGAGGTACGAAGAGAACTTTTCATGCAAAGATGGGCATAATAAAGGACAGAAATGGTATAGACCTAACAGAAGCAGAAAATGTTAAGAAGAGGGGGCAAGAATACACAGAAAGACTATACAAAAAAGATCTTCATGACACATAACCATGATGGTGTGATCACTCACCTAGAGCCAGACATCCTGGAATGTGAAGTCAAGTGGGCCTTAGGAAACATGAATTCAAACAAAGCTAGTGGAGGTGATAGAATTCCAGTTGAGCCATTTCAAATCCTAAAAGATGATGCTGTGAAAGTGCTGCACTCAATATGCCAGCAAATTTGGAAAACTCAGCAGTGGCCACAGGACTGAAAAAGGTCAGTTTTCATTCCAATCCCAAAGAAAGGCCAAGTCAAAGAATGTTCAAACTACCGCACAATAACACTCATCTTACACACATAGCAAAGTAATGCTCAAAATTCTCCAAGCCAGACTTCAACAGTATGTGAACCAGGAAATTCCAGATGTTCAATCTGGATTTAGAAAAGCCAGAGGAACCAGAGATCAAATTGCCAACATCTGTTGGATCATCAAAAAAGTGAAAGACTTCCACAAAAATATTTACTTATGCTTTATTTACTACCCCAAGTTCTTTGACCATGTGGATCACGACAAACTGTGGAAAATCCTAAAACAGATGGGCATACCAGACCACCTGACCTGCCTCCTTTGAAATCTGTATACAGGTCAAGAAGCAAGAGTTAGAACTGGACATGGAACAACAGACTGGTTCTAAATTGAGAAAGGATTATTCTAGACTGTATATTGTCACCCAGATTATTTAACTTATATGCAGAGTACATCCATGAGAAATGCTGGACTGGATGAAGCACAAGCTGGAATCAAGATTGCCAGGAGAAATATCAATAACCTCAGATATGCAGATGACACCACCCTCATGGCAGAAAGTGAAGAACTAAAGAGCTTCTGGATGAAAGTCAAGGAGGAGAGTGAAAAAGTTGGCTTTGAGCTCAACATTCAGAAAACTAAGATCATGGCATCTGGTCCCAACACTTCGTGGGGAAACAATGAAAACAGTGAGAGACCTTATTTTGGGGGGCTCCAAAATCACTGCAGATTGTGACTGCAGCCATGAAATTAAAAGACACTTGTTCCTTGGAAGAAAAGCCATGAACAACCTAGATAGCATTTTAAAAAGCAGAGACATTACTTTGCCAGCAAGGTCCATCTTGTCAAAGCTATGGTTTTTCTGGTAGTCTTGTATGGATGTGAGAAGAATTGATGCTTTTGAACTGTGGTGTTGAAAAAGACTTTTGAGAGTCCCTTGGACTGCAAAGAGATCCAAGCAATCTATCCTAAAGAAAATCAATCCTGAATATTCATTGGAAGGACCAATGCTGAAGCTGAAACTCCAATATTTTGGCCACCTGATGCGAGGAACTGACTCATTGGTAAAGATCCTGATGCTGGGAAAGATTGAAGGCAGGAGAAGACAGGGATGACAGAGGATGAGATGGTGGATGGCATCACCACCTCAATGGACATGGGCATGAGAAAGCTCGGGAGTTGGTGATGGATATAGTAGCCTGACGTACAGCAGTCCAAAAGGTCACAAAGAGTCTGACACAACTGAGCAACTGAACTGAACTGATGCATAGATTATATAATGGTGATTGCTTTATCACACTCAATTTTCTCATATTTTTTAACAGTTTATTCAACATAAAGGAAATCTATACTATTTTTTTAAAATTTTATTTTTAATTTATTTTGCTTTACAATACTGTATTGGTTTTGCCATACATTGGCATGAATCCCCAACAGGTGTACATGAGTTCCCAATCCTGAACCCCCTCCCACCTCCCACCCCATATCATCTCTCTGGATCATCCCCATGCACCAGCCCCAAGCATCCTGTATCCTGTATCAAACATAGACTGGTGATTCGTTTCTTATATGACAGTATACATGTTTCAATGCCATTCTCCCAAATCATCCCACCCTCTCCCTCTCCCACAGAGTCCAAAAGACTGGTCTATACATCTGTGTCTCTTTTGCTGTCTCACATACAGGGTTATCATTACCATCTTTCTAAATTCCATATATATGCGTTAGTATACTATATTGGTGTTTTTCTTTCTGGCTTACTTCACTCTGTATAATAGGCTCCAGTTTCATACACCTCGTTAGAACTGATTCAAAAGTATTCTTTTTAATGGCTGAGTAATACTCCATTGTGTGTATGTACCACAGCTTTCTTATCCATTCATCTGCTGATGGACATCTAGGTTGTTTCCATGTCCTGGCTATTATAAACAGTGCTGTGATGAACACTGGGGTACACGTATCTCTTTAAATGCAGTTAAACACTACAAAACAGGATAGTAATAAGAAGGGGGCTTCAGCAGTTATTCTTTTCCTGCAGTCACCATTGCAATGAATTAATTTAGTGGTGCCTTTTTCTCATACTTAGGGTCTATGTAATCCATGGAATACAACCAATGGTAATGCTACAGCAAAATAGAATGTTAATTTTATTGCACAGATACTTTTCTACTCTCTCTTTGAATATAGACTGAGCACTACAATCTAATTAATCAGACTGAAAAAGTAAGACACTTTCCTGATGGGAACAAATTTACTCTATATATTGCAGTGCGCTTTTTTCTCCTTGCTTCAGAACAAAGTTATTTTTTGTAAGTCTGACATGCCACCATCTTCAGCAGCCACTTCAACAGACATAATTCACTTTCTCAAAGTGTTGAAATGTCTCCCTGTATTTTAGTATCCCATTTAAGTTTGCAAGGAAGAGAATGACAACAGAGAGCAAAACACAGATTACTTACGGACTGGTAATGTTTGGAAAATTTCTATTTTACTATAGTCTCCTTGTCCTTTTCCATTTACAGCTGCAACCCTGATTTCATAAGTTGTATTTGGTTCCAGATTGCTCAAAACAACCATTGCTAAAAGAAAAAAAGATATGTCTATGATTAATACATTTTAATAAGTAAAACAAATCAAACTATTATAAAGCTGAGTGGAACAGTATCACTGAATTAATCTTTCCATGAAATATCTGAATAGCATAAAAGCTATACATAAATGGAAAATGATTTGTGGGCAATTGTCTTCTTCATCTCTATTTTAACTTTTTACCCAGATTCGATAACTTTCAAAGAAGAAAATTAATAGTTCCTTTCATGATACTTACATTCACAAAGTAGAAAATAAAATATATTTTCTTTCATTTTTTCAATATTCAAGAATAAAAAGGATTTAAATAAAACATCTTTACTGAATGCATCTCAAATATTTTGTCTACCCTAATGAAAGCTAAGATGTGTATTTAATGATCTATATCTTGTACTTTCATGTTCAGTTCAGTTCAGTTCAGTTGCTCAGTCGTGTCCGACTCTTTGGGACCCCATAAATCGCAGCACGCCAGGCCTCCCTGTCCATCACCAACTCCCGGAGTTCACTCAGACTCGCGTCCATTGACTCAGTGATACCATCCAGGCATCTCATCCTCTGTTGTCCCCTTCTTCTTCTGCCCCCAATCCCTCCCAGCATCAAAGTCTTTTCCAATGAGTCAACTCTTCACATGAGGTGGCCAAAGTACTGGAGTTTCAGCTTTAGCATCATTCCTTCCAAAAAATCCCAGGGCTGATCTCCTTCAGAATGGACTGTTTGGATCTCTGCAGTCCAAGGGACTCTCAAGAGTCTTCTCCAACACCACAGTTCAAAAGCATCAATTCTTCAGCGCTCAGCCTTCTTCACAGTCCAACTCTCACATCCATAAATGACTACTGGAAAAACCATATCCTTGACTAGATGGACCTTAGTTGACAAAGTAATGTCTCTGCTTTTGAATATGCTATCTAGGTTGCTCATAACTTTTCTTCCAAGGAGTAAGTGTCTTTTAATTTCATGGCTGCAGTCACCATCTGCAGTGATTTTGGAGCCCCAAAAAATAAAGTCTGACACTGTTTCCACAGTTTCCCCTTCTATTTCCCTTGAAGTGATGGGACCGGATGCCATGATCTTCGTTTTCTGAATGTTGAGCTTTAAGCCAACTTTTTCACTCTCCTCTTTTACTTTTATCAAGAGGCTTTTTAGTTCCTCTTCACTTTCTGCCATAAGGGTGGTGTCATCTGCAATCTGAGGTTATTGATATTTCTCCTGGAAATCTTGATTCCAGCTTGTGTTTCTTCCAGTCCAGCGTTTCTCATGTTAGGATGTTTCAAATCATAATATACCCACTCCCAGCAAACCTCATGTTATACCAGAAATCCACAGAACAGAGGAATGCTGCATCATTCATAGTCCTGCATTGTAAATATTACTTGTGAATAAGTCATTGAAACTAATATTCTCTTTGAACCTCAGACTGACTTTCTCCAACCTCTTATACATAAACCACAATAAAATATTCAGTATCAATCAATCAATATATAGGTGAGTGGTATAGAGTTTACTGGAGATATGAAATTCAATATTTAGAAGTCTGATCTCCAGTATAAGATGTTTGAGTCATGTCAAAGAAGTGTCATTCAGCCGATGGTTGTAAAAGTGGATCATTTGCTTGATAACCTCAAATCAAATCAAATTATTTTAATGCTAGCTTGAAGCCTGTCATCTCTCATATTTCTCTCTGAATTTCTTCTTGAGTATTTACCATACCAGCCCTGGATACAACACAACACAAAGGAGAAGAAAGAATCTGAAAAAGTACAGGCATATAACATTTTATCAGAAATATTCCCTGGGTCATGACAGTCCTTTTAATTTGCCAGAAGGTTTTAAATACATTTGCAGATTTCAAAATTTTGCATCTTTACAAATACCTTTGGTGGAACTAATAAAATTCCATAGTTGCCTCTAACCTTACTGCTTTTGCTAAACAGAGTAAACATTAAAAAGTAGACGTGGAAATGCCTTGATGACCAATCAAAAGGAAGTTATGTCTGGTTTACATAATAACTTAGAGTCAAATGTGCAGTCAAATGTGCTCAGTCGCTCGGTTGTGTCTGACTCTTTGTGACCCCATGGACTATAGCCTGCCAGCCTCCTTTATCCATGGGATTTTTCCATGGGATTTTCCTGGTAAGAATACAGGAGTGGGTTGCTGTTTTCTCGTCCCCTCTCAGGGCTTGTACCTGCATCTCCTGTGTCTCCTGCATTGCAGGTGGATTCTTCACTATTATGACAGTGGGAAAACCTCAAAGTCAAATGATCAATTCATAATAGAAAATATAATCAATCATAAAAGATTAAATCATGAGTAATCAGACACATATCTGTAAGACTATTAACATGAACAATGACCGAAGATGAGACAAACTGAATAAAATCCCAATATAGTTTATTAACCTGTTTTTGATAATTACATTATAATATATATTCACTAGATGACATTTTTCATTTTAGGTTGAATGAATATACTTAGAGAATTTGATACTTCTTGTACTCCCTTCTTTTCTCCAATATTATCATATATACTAGATAAATGTTAATGGCAAAAATATGGTTAAGATATCAACCAGACAGATATTAATCCAGTATAGATGTTTTAAAATCATTCAAAAGAATACATTTTCCATAATGAAATTTCCATTTTTATTTCTCATTTTCTCTACTGGGTAAGAAAACTGCACTTGCTTTAGAGAGCACACAGCCTTGTGAAAACTTCAGATGAAAACACACAGTGTCAAAGTTAAAGGAGGCCAACTGAGAAAAACCGGATTAGCAGGGGAATCCAACTGATTAGAAGCTGCAAGGATAAATTGGAAAGTCAGCCTTGAATTCAATTACTTCTGAAAGGATTTTTTAGGAAACCCAAACACAGTTGGCTGGTGAGCTGGCTTCAGAGAAATATCAGCCCAAGAAAAAGAATTCATTTGCAATAAAGAAATGGTTAGTGGGAGATGAAACTGGTCATGGAAATGGAGAAGGACTCAAACTAAGAGTTAGGCAGCTGAAATGCTAAGAACTTCGAGTCCCACTGAGTTTAAGAGAGATAGCTTCTGCTCAAGATCTGCATAAGAAGGAATTTAAAAGTTAAAATTGTGTCATATTTTATCATTTAATAAGCTAAAAATATAGTAAATTTAAAATCAAAGTGGGACTTCCCCAGTGGCTCAGTTGAAAAATAATCTGCCTGCAATGCAGGAGACCCAAGTTTGATCCCTGGGTGAGGAAGATACCCAGGAGAAGGGAATGGTGACCCATTCCAGTATTCTACCTGGAGAATTCCATGACAGATCTGGCAGGCTACAGTCCATGAGACTGCAAAGAGTTGGACATGACTGAGCAACTAACATGTTCAAAATCAAAGTAAGCTAGACCTGCAGAGATTAATGCTTTATAAAAGTGAGTTTAGTTTTCAGGGGTTGTAACAAAAATGCATGGGCCCTTGGACAATCAGTAATGTCACAGAGTAGTTTGTGTTTGTAGCATGGAGACTTATGAGAGACTAGTGCAGAAACTAGCCAGGTTGTAATAACATTTGTAGTAAGACACTTAGTGATGCAGGCTTTAGATGCATGAAAGAAGTCCCATGGCTCTGGATATGATTCCACCACTGACTGAGGTTCAACCAAGTCTTAGGGCTGAGTTTTCATCTCAACTTCTAAATCAAAACACTTTTATTAAGTTTTATAGAGACAAAAGTATAAAAAATTAGTTGAAAGTAGGTGTAGATTGGACTTCCCAGGTGGCTCAGATGGTAAAGAATCTGCCTGCATTGCAGGAGACCCAGATTTGATCCCTGGTGGGAAAGACCCCTGGCTAAGGGGATGCTACCCACTCTATTCCATTGTTGCCTGGAGAACTCCATGGACAGAGGAGCCTGGTGGGCTACAGTCATAGTGATACTTATAAACATTTACACATATAATCTATATACAGAGTATACTACACAAGAATATAGGAGAGTTTGCCATAGATGCTTTTACTGCTACAGACAACTTTGGTACGCAATATGTTCTCCATAATCTATGATGTAAAGATGCAGCTGCTTACCATTGTTTTATTTATTTATTTTTGGCTGCAATCCATGGCAAGAGGATCTTAATTCCCTGGCCAGCAATCCAACCCATACCACCTGCAGGGGAAGCATGGAGTCTTAACCACTGGACCACCAGGGAATTCCTTTACCATTGTTTTAAAATCACAAGTTTGACTAACACAGCTGTGAGGGACTGGTAATGCTTATATTCAGTTGTTTGCCTTTATACAAACAAGAAAAGCAACAGAATTTAAATCACACAATTTTAATTCCAAATACAATTTGTCATTTCTTCAGAAGCCTGGAGGTCAGACTATTCATCTTTTTAGATTAAAAATGAACAATAGTGTTATCAAAGAATCAGAGCACATCAAATTAAGGAAAAAGGTGATATTACTTGGATTAAATACTTGAAGCCCATCTCCCACTACCCACCCCATAACTACACACATTAAAAAATGATTTGAGTAAAAGCTCTTTCTGGCTTGGATTGTCAGCATTCCTCTTCCTCTCATATTTCTTAGAGATCGTGAGGCACTTTGAGTAGCTCTCTACTTCTGCCACAGGGAGACTCATTTCTTGAATCACAGGATGATCAATTCACAATTGATTTTACCCATGTTGCGCTTATTAATATTTTTGTTTTCTGTGCTAAGACTCTTTTCTAATAACTGAATTTCACAGCAGAGCAATTTGAGGAGGAGAGAAGCAACAAGGGTACAATGATGGTGAGCAGTTATTACAACACTGGGCTAAAGGTAAAGCAGAGGGGGAGGCCTTTTACAGAGGGCTTTGCAAATTACAGGGGAACGACATGGAAGTAAACCGGTTAAAGCCAGTTTTATAAAGTTTATATACAAGAAGTCAGTCTGTTTTTGAGTTCTGACTCTAAAGGTTTTGGTACAATAACACTTATTATGAGGCTTATTAACATTGTGTGAACATAAGGATTACTGTGTGAAATTGAAAGAACTCCATAAGTTGGGGCTCATTTAAAGCGAGGGAAAGGTAAGGATTCAGGGGAGGCAAAGCCTGTGTCTGTAATTTGATTTGTCTTTCTTAAATGAGAGGATATATATGTTAAATTGTCCATAATTTGCTGATGTATTATCAAACATAAGGTTTCTGAATACACAAGGTAGGGCTTGAAAGCAAACCACCACTTGAAATACAAAGACCTTGTACTCTATAATAGAGCCCCTCAAATTATGAAGTTAGTTAATGAAAGACTTTCTTTTCCCCAATGTGTCCATACAATAGAATAACAGAACCACAAACTAAGGTGTGGGATGGGTTCTTTCTCTATAATTTATTCAAAATTCAAACTCAAAAATTAGGTGAAAGTAGGTCTAGATTACAAACCACTAAAAGTTCTCTAAGGACAAATGGCAAACATTTAAGTCTTTCATAGTTATATTCATGCTGATTTAGAACCATAATGCAATTCTTCTGAAAATTATAAACAACCATGAATTCTCCTTTGACATGGAAACAAGGCAAGTTCTATAAAAACGCTGGTTTCTCTCACTAATGTAATGTTTCTAATTGATTTAAATGTAACTGTGTTTTATAAATGGCCATTTTGTTATCTGGCTATAAATGTACAGAGTTCAGCAAATACATGGCAATAATGTATTGAGATACACTAAAAAACAGTGACATTTTAACTGACAAATGAAAGGAAAAAAGAACTTTTTAAACATTATTTTTACAAGTATGGAAATGATATTACTAGAGAGAAAAATTTGATTTGTATTCTCTAAGGGAATTGAGTTTTATTAAAAGAAGTTGAACAAAATATATTTTGTTTGTTTAGAAAATGGATTGCCAGTTCCTCCCTTTGGCTGGCAAGAGAAGCAGAGACTACTGAATATTTATAACTCTCAGAGTGAGGTAAATTACATATTAATATTTACAAACTAATTAGGTTTAGCAAAAGTCTAAAGTTAGATGAAAATTTAACCTTACTCTCTTCACTCTCTTAAACCCCAGATCTCTCCATGGGTTTTTTGTCCATGGGTCATTCAATGTAGAGATAAGGACTCCCTTGGTGTGGAACTGCTGTATCATCCATCTAACATAGAACTATTCAGGTTATCACAAACTTGGAAAACATCAGATAGCCATGAACAATCACAAAGCTTGTCTAGGATAGAACTGATCATTCCAAATTTCACCTGCTCTTAATCTCCTCAGATAAATCTGTAAATATAATGAAATACCCAGAGTTCCTCATCTGAGATTCAACTTTTATTGTGTAAACAGTTAAAATAAGAAACAAGACAAGATAGCTTTTTTTGGAGAGAGAAAATTCTCTTACTCCTTTCTGCAGAAGTTTACAACAGGTTTGAATAAAAATAAAAGTAATGTTTTAACATTTATTTCCATAATGCATAATTTTGACCTCAGTTATTCTTTACATACATGAAAATGATATGTTGGGATTATTCATTATTAATGCAAAATGTCTTCAAGTTTTCTTAAGCGGTTTATGCAAATACTGATCTCAGTTCAACTATATTTTCATGTACTCTTGAAAGTATACATTTTATTTTTGCACAAATTTTATAGTCTTTAAAGATTCCATCAGTTGCAAAAGAATATGATCTCACTTTTTAAAACTATCTTAAAGATTTTTATAGATCATAATATATAAGTTGTTTAAATACATCCTATGGGCTTCCCAGGTGACACAGCAGTAAAGAACCTATCTGTCAATGCAAGAGACAAAGATGTGGGTTTGATCCCTGGTTCGGGAAGATACCCTGGTGCAGGAAATGGCAACCTACTCCAATATTCTTACTTGGGAAATTCCATGGACAGAGTAGTCTGGTGGGCTATGGGGTTGCAGAGTTGGACATGACTGAGCATGCACAGATATAAATATATATACTATTAATATAAATAAGTTTAGGGATATATTATTTATAATAAATAATTCAAATGAATATATTCCTTGATGAAGAGTAGAAAGAAAAAGTAAATAATCATGTACTATTTGTGTTGGGCTTTAACTAAAACAATATATTGATGACACTATTTTAAAACCACAGCTCATCATTTCTGAATTTAAGTTTCTTCCTTCCTGTACTGCTTTTCATGTTCTTTTTCACTGTGAGCATAAACGATGCATAAAAACAATAAAACAATTTAACAATTGTCTTGAATTAAATAGCTTCTCCTTGAAATATACTTTTTGCTAAAACCTTGTTTAAAATAAAGAATAGTTTCACCAAAATTATTTTCATAAATTATTCATAATTTTTACATTTAAAATATAATACTTCTTATCACATAGAAATTATTCATCTAATGGAGTTTGACTGATTTTCTTTAGGATCTACTTAGTATATAAATGATGATAGATAAAAAATTACCAAAATTTTTCTTCTATAATCTAAATTAATAATTTTTTATAAAATACCCATGAGAAGTATCTTGAATAACTAAAAGTAATCAGAATATTATTATTTTTTCATTCACAAATATGCTAATTTCCCAAAATGTCTAAACAAAATTACTTTTTTATGTTATAAACTTTTTTGTTTTTCTCCTTTTTTGTGGGGGGAAGGATTTAGGAGCTGAAGTTAAAGCTTTTGTAACTAAATGTCCCTCTCTGCACCATGGCTATAAAAACTCAAAGCCACACTTTAGCTATTTAATCTCTTAATAAATGTTATTAAGTCTGTCTAGTCAAAGCTATGTTTTTTCCAGTAGTCATATATGGATGTGAGAGTTGGACTATAAAGAAAGCCGATAGCCTAAAAATTGATGCTTTTGAACTGTGGTGTTGGAGAAGATTCTTGAGAGTCCCTTGGACTACAAGGAGATCCAACCAGTCAATCCAAAAGGAAATCAGTCCTGAATATTCATTGGAAGGACTGATGCTGAAGCTGAAGCTCCAATATTTTGGCCACCTGATGCAAAGAACTGACAAACTGGAAAAGACTCTGATCCTGGGAAAGACTAGGTAGGAGGAGAAGGGGACAACAGAGGAAGAGATGGTTGGATGGCATCACCAACTCAATGGACATGAGTTTGAGCAAGCTCTAGGAGTTGTTGATGAACAGGGAAGCCTGGTGTGCTGCAGTCCATGGGGTCTCAAAGAGTTGGACACAACTGAGTGACTGAACTGAATTGAATAACATTTATACATATTTTTTATGTTATCACTTATGCCTTCTACTTTGGATTCTGAATGCTTTTCTGAGAGAAGCTTTCTATTGTAAGATTCTTATGGCCAGAACACATAGCACACATATTGTATGCATTGTGTCTTGCCCTCACAGAGCCTACATATTTCAAATGCATAATGAGAAGGCAATAAAGAGTTTTTGAACTGACATTTTAAAACATATGCTAAACAAAAGCTTACTTAAAAACTGATCCTAAACAGACATTTTCTAAATCTACACTTGTTATCCTTGATCCCTAGTTTATTCAATTTATTCTTGCATTACTGAACATTTAAAGAACATTTTACTTCCTCAAATAAAATGTTTTGTTTTTTTCAAAGAATCCACCACTCAAATTCTATTTGATGATATATCATTGTATACCTAGACAAGTCCAGATCTGTTGTATCCTTCATTTCACAGATAAATAAATGTGGGCTCAGAGGATCAAACAGTCAAGCAGTAGCAAAGTGTGGATTCTATCTTAAAGCTTTGCATGTCCCACGCTTGCATCTCAGACTGTAAAATCAGAGTTCAGAAAATCACTGCAACCAAGAAATCCAAAAGGTCCTCATAAACTCAAAAGTGAGGAAAATGTATCCTCTCTCAAAGACATGGGGCTCCCCTGATAACTCAACTGGTAAAAAATCCACCTGTAATGCAGAAGACCTCAGTTCGATTCCTGGGTCGGGAAGATTCACTGGAGAAGGGATAGGGTACCCACTCCAGTATCCTTGGGCTTCCCCTGTGGCTCAGCTGGTAAAGAATCCACCTGCAATGTGGGAGACCTGGGTTCAATTCCTGGGTTGGGAAGATCACCTGGAGAAGGGAAAGGCTACCCACTCCAGTATTCTGGTCTGGAGAATTCCATGAACTATGTAGTCCATGGGGTCACAAAGAATCAGACACGACTGACTGACTTTCACTTCCACTCAAAGACATTAATTACATATAAAAGTAAAAACTATACAAAGAGTAATTCTGCATATACTTTTCTTCCAAGATTTAAGCCATTAGAAGGAAAAACTTATTTCTCAGAATATTTTACTTAGTTATGTATTTCTAGGGCTTTCCAATGTGGACCTAGTGTTAAAGAACCCTCCTGCCAATGCAGGAGATGTAAGATGTGGGTCCAATCTCTAGGTCAGGAAGATTCCCTGGAGGAGGGCAAGAAAACCCACTACAGTATTCTTGCCTGGAGAATCCCATGGACAGAGGAGCCTGGTGGGCTACAGTCCATAGTTTTGCAGACAGTTGGACACAACTGAGGCGACTTAGCATACAGACATGCATGTATTTCTGGATTCTCACTAGAATAAACAATGTAAATCCATACTGATGATCTTCACATATTCTCAGCACTGTAAGATGGACACAACTCAGTGATTTTTCCTATAGTTCACAGGAACACATTATGATTACTGTAAGATGCAATAATGAAAGATTCAGAATAAAGTCAGATTGAACAATCTGATTATTAAGAGTTCTTAAGTTTCTCACTGCAGGAAAAAAGACATTTCCTTCTGCCTATGGTGCATTTTGGGAAACTTGTTCTTTCAGTTTTATGTATTTTTAAAACACTAAATTAGTTTAGTTTATATACCATATATATAACCTTATATACCAAGGTTCCTAGACACATTTCCAAATAATGAGGAATGAACTGATCTTACTCTAACATTTATGTTCTTATTTATCCACACACCAAACCACAAGACAATCCAGAAA
Source organism: Budorcas taxicolor (assembly GCF_023091745.1). NCBI lineage: Eukaryota > Metazoa > Chordata > Mammalia > Artiodactyla > Bovidae > Budorcas > Budorcas taxicolor. The sequence goes on from NC_068910.1 coordinate 80,029,729, forward strand.
TTCCCCCCAGAAAGTGAGCAAGATTCTGAATCTATTCACCATGTGCAGCTTGGGGAGTTTGTCTCCCCCAGAGTTTTTAGTTTTTCTAAATTCTCTATTCCTCCATATTCAAGGAAGTTATATACTATTATTTTAAACTCATATTAATATTCAAAATTTTTCCTAGAGAGGCTTTGCTTTTCTCCACACTGAATTCAGATATCCCCTTCATTTCTAATCAATTGCTTGCTATTTTTGAATTGTGTACATTTCTTTTTGAATTATGGCTTGCTCAGGATATATGTTCCTTAGTACGATTGCTGGCTCATACGGTATTTTTAGTTTTTAAAGGAACCTCCACAATGTTCTCCGTAGTTGTATCCATAGTAGTTGTATCAATTTACATTCTACCAACAGTGCAAGAGAATTCCCTTTGTTCCACACCCTCACCAATGTTTACTGTTTGTAGATTTTTTGAAGATGGCCATTCAGACAAGTGTATGACCATACCTCATTGTAGTTTTGCTCTGCATTTCTCTAATAATGAGAAACGTTAAGCATCTTTTCATGTGTTTGTTGGCCATTTGTATATTTTATTTCGAGAAATGTCTGTTTAGGTCCTCCACCCATTTTTGACTGGGTTACTTGCTGTTTTTGTGTGTTTTTTTTTGTTTTGTTTTGTTTTTTTTTTAATAGGAAGCTGCATGAGGTTGTTGTATATTTTGGAGATTAATCCTTTGCCAATTACTTCATTTGCAAATATTACTCCCATTCTGAGGGTTGTCCTTTCATCTTCTTTGTGGGTTTCTTTGCTATACAAAGCTTTTAAGTTTAATTAGGTCTTATTTGTTTATATTTTCATTACTGTGGGAAATGGGTCAAAAAGGATCTTGCTGTGATTTATGCCAAAGAATATTCTGCTTGTTTTCTTGTAAGAGTTTTATAGTGGTTGCCTCACATTTAGGTCTTTAATCCATTTTGAGTTTAGTTTTGTGTATGGTGTTAGGAAGTGTTCTAATTTCATTCTTTCACAGGTAGCTGTTCAGTTTTCCCAGAACCACTTGCTAAAGAAATTTTGTTTTCTCCATTGAATATTTTTGCCTCCTTTGTCATAGATTAACTGACCATAAATGTGTGGGTTTATTTTTGAGGTCTCTACCCTATTCCATTGGTTTATATATCTGTTTCATGCCAGTACCATAGCGTTTTGATTACTGATGGTTTCTCATAAAACTAAAACTAGAAATTCCATATGACCCAGTATCCACTCCTAGGAATATGGCAGAAAAAAACCCCAAAACTATAATTAGAAAAGATACATGCACTTCAATATTCATAGCAGCATTATTTACAGTTGCCAAGATATGGAAGCAACATAAGTGTTCATTAACAGGTGAATGGATAAAGAAGATGTGGTGCACACACACACACACACACACACACTGAAATACTACTCAGTCATAAAAAATGAAAACTTGCTATATACAGCATCATGGATGGACTTGGAGGGTATTATGCCGATTGAAATATGTCAGACAGAGAAAGGCAAATATTACATGACAGCACTGATAGTGGAATGCAAAAATTACAACATATTAGTGAATACAATAAAAGAGGCACAGCCCCACAGATATAAAGAACAGCTAGTGGTTATCAGTGGGGAGAAGGAAGGGTGAGGACCAATAAAAGGATAGGTGATTAAGAAGTATAAAATATTTTTGTATAAAAAATACATTACACAACACAAGGAATATAGCTAATATTTAATAGCATGTATTAATGAGTTATAACCTTTAAAAGTCATGAATCACTATATTGTATACCTGTAAAATATAATGTTGCACATAAGTTATACACCCAGAGATAAATTCATGCACCTATGGACACCTTATCTTTGACAAAGGAGGCAAGCATATACAATGGAGAAAAGACAATCTCTTTAACAAGCGGTGCTGGGAAAACTGGTCAACCACTCGTAAATGAATGAAACTAGATCACTTTCTAACACCATTCACAAAAATAAACTCAAAATGGATTAAAGATCTAAACGTAAGACCAGAAACTATAAGACTCCTAGAGGAGAACATAGGCAAAACACTCTCCGACATAAATCACAGCAGTATCCTCTATGACCCACCTCCCAGAATATTGGAAATAAAAGCAAAAATAAACAAATGGGACCTAATTAAAATAAAAAGCTTCTGCACAACAAAGGAAACTATAAGCAAGGTGAAAAGACAGCCTTCAGAATGCGAGAAAATAATAGCAAATGAAGCAACTGACAAAGAATTAACCTCAAAAATATACAAGCAACACCTGCAGCTCAATTCCAGAAAAATAAACGACCCAATCAAAAAATGGGCCAAAGAACTAAATAGATATTTCTCTACAGAAGACATTCAGATGGCTAACAAACACATGAAAAGATGCTCAACGTCACTCATTATCAGAGAAATGCAAATCAAAACCACAGTAAGGTACCATTTCACGCCAGTCAGAATGGCTGCGATCCAAAAGTCTACAAACAATAAATGCTGGAGAGGGTGTGGAGAAAAGGGAACCCTCTTACACTGTTGGTGGAAATGCAAACTAGTACAGCCACTATGGAGAATAGTGTGGAGATTCCTTGAAAAACTGGAAATAGAACGGCCTTCTGACCCAGCAATCCCACTGCTGGGCATACACACTGAGGAAACCAGAATTGAAAGAGACACGTATACCCCAATGTTCATCGCAGCACTGTTTATAATAGCCAGGACATGGAAGCAACCTAGATGTCCATCACAGATGAACGGATAAGAAAGCAGTGGTACATATACACAATGGAGTATTACTCAGCCATTAAAAAGAATACATTAGAATCAGTTCTAATGAGATGGATGAAACTGGAGCCTATTATACAGAGTGAAGTAAGCCAGAAAGGAAAACGCCAATATAGTATACTAACACATATATATGGAATTTAGAAAGATGGTAATGATAACCCTGTATGCAAGAGAGCAAAAGAGACACAGATGTAGAGACCAGTCTTTTGGACTCTGTGGGAGAGGGAGAGGGAGAGGGTGGGATGATTTGGGAGAATGGCATTGAAACATGTATAATATCATATATGAAATGAATTTCCAGTCCAGGTTTGATGCAAGATACAGGATGCTCAGGGCTGGTACACTTGGATGACCCAGACGGATGGTATGGGGAGGGGGTTTCAGGATGGGGAACATGTGTACACCCGTGGCGGATTCATGTTGATGTATGGCAAAACCAATACAATACTGTAAAGTAATTAGCCTCCAATTAAAATAAATACATTTATATTAAAAAAATAAGATAAAATAAAAAGTTCTTTTCATGTGTTTCTGTGTCAAATCAGGGATCTGTTGTGGAAATCAAGATCTTTCATGTTGATGTGTGGCAAAACCAATACAATATTGTAAAGTAAAAAATAATAATAATAAATAAATAAAAATTAAACAAAAAAAAAGATCTTTGGCAAAACATTACAAGTGAAAGCAGCTTTGTGGAATACATTCATTTTTCTGCCATGTGACAAACATGCTGACCCTTGACATGGCAAAATCACCAGATTATGCACAGGCGTGATCTATCACTAAGATTTCCTTGCTTCTCTAATGATAAGTGAGCCAATAGCAGCAGCACATGTCATTCAGTGGTTTAATGATGCCTTTGTATGAAGAGGCATCTTCATATATGATATGAAGGCAACTTCACATATGGGAGGAAAATTAGGAATAATTAAAACCACTTTTTAAGGCTTCCTTGATAGCTCTGTTGGTAAAAAATCCGCCTGCAGGGCAGGAGACTTGGTTTGATACTTGGGATGGACAGATTCCCTGGAGAAGGGAAAGGCTACCCACTCCAGTATTCTGGTCTGGAGAATTTCATGGATTGTATAGTCCATGGGGTCGCAAAGAGTCGGACACGACCGAGTGACTTTCACTTGACTTCGCTTCTAGCCCACTTTTTAGAGGAAGGTAAACAACTACCTCAATTTTCTCAATAGTCTACTATGTCTATACTTTAAATATGTCTAATATTTTAAAATCCTATAATATATATTTTAAAAATCTTAGTAGGTGGCATGACAATTTAATATAAATTGAATTAGGTTTTATAGGATGGATAAGTACATAGCATTAGTTGCCAGAAGAGCCTGTGTAGTCAATAGAAACTGCAAAGCAAGATGAAACAACCAACTTGCTTAAGTGGTTTTATTTATTATAATTCATTTTCATGAAAAGTGAAAGTGTTAGTTGCTCAGTTTTGTCTGACATTTTGTGACCCCATGGGCAATAGCCCACCAAGCCCCTTTGTCCGTGGAATTCTCCAGACAAGAATACTGGAGTGGGTTGCCATTTCCTTCTCCAGGGAACCTTCCCAACCCAGGGATCGAACCTGGGTCTTCCACATTGCAGACAGGCTCCTTACCATCTGAGCCACATTGGCAGAAGTTTGGAAATAGTTAATAACATAATTTTATTTTATTATAAACAAATAGTAATTACATGATGCATTAATTCATCTTAGGTGATATGGAATATTGATAGGTTCACACATTATGGTATACAAGTTCTCAAATGTGTGGTCAAGATGGAAAGACGATTCATGTCTTAATATTTATATTATGAGGTAATTAGCTGGCAGGCAGAGACTGGTATAAGCTAGACTTATTAAAGATATGCAAAAGAATATAAAATATTTCTACTAAAAGATAATGAAATAAATTTTTACAAATAAGTTCAAGTTTATATTGGGATGTGAAGGATGGACAAAAAAGTGAAATTCAAGCATGACCAAAGAAAGTAGAATGTGTGTTTGGCACAACAAGTGGACTGGTTTTGATGTGCCAAGTGTTTGTTTGAGGGAATGTTATGAGATTAAGAAGAAAAGACACAAGAAGCACACATAAACACCTAATACATATTTGCATATGTATATATGTATACATAGTATTATTGATCATTTACTAAGTATGATTATTTGAATTATGTTTTATATCATTCGATTGGAGAAATGGAATTATTTTTCATATTACTTTTATGCACCCTAATGACTGATCTTTTACATATCTTGGAATGTGAGCATCCTATTTTAATGTCACTGATATATGCAATAGTGATTTTTTAAAATGACATTGACAAAAATCAAAGCAGAACACTATTAGTTCAAATGTTAATCAGACCTTAATGTAGAAAACTGGAGGACATGAGATAGCAGCAGTAAGACAAAATAAGAACATTATCTCCATGGTCCACAGATGATATTAAATTGCTGAGAAGCAGAGCAGTGTCAGTCTCTGAAATCAATTCTAATGATAGTCCAAGGTGTTCATCCTCCTTAGGAGGATGGTACTATAGAAGAAGGCATTAGAACCTTTCCAACAAAAGAATCTTGAGCCATTTAGTTTATAAAAGTAAAGGTCTATACTCTCTTTAAACTATCAGTATATTTATAAACAATAATAGAAAAACACTGTTCATTATAATATATTTTAATAATAAAAATCAAATAATTTTAACAGAGTGAAATATTTTGGCACATGATTTCAAAAAGTTTAGGGGAACAAAATTTAGATGTCTTCTGAAGGCCCCAATCGTTTAAGTTCACTATCCAAATAATCATGATGCTTAGGCCACAGGGATTGCTCACTGAATTAATAAGAATTTGTAAGCCATATTCCAGTGAAAACTTTATTTACACTGCATTCTAACATATCCAGAAGACTGTATGTTTGAGCAGTGAAATTGGTTCTATTTTTTTTAAGTTTCTAGGCTCTATGGATACTGTCATCCGCCTGTGGATTAAATTCCTATAAAATATTCATGAAATATTCATGTTTCTTTTCTCACTCCCCACATTTTTCCTGTATATATTAATTCCATTCCTTCATAATCTTTATTTCTGTGATTCATAAAATTATAACCACACACAAAAGCTCATTAATTTTACATAAAAAATTTAAAAAACTTATTTGTATAAAAACTCTCTCATTACAGTAGAGACAAGGCTGAGTACAGAATTTTGTATGAATTTGTCTCTTCATCCTGACATATGTGAGGAAATTTCTAGCAGACAAGGAATTTTACTTAACACTGCTATTTCACGCAATTTTCCTCTTAGCTTAGTTCCCTCTAAACTTTGTTCTACATAGTTTAAATTCATTAAGATTGCAATTATATATAAATTTGTAATTTAGTTTCAGTTCTTTTTATAGGCACAATTGAAATCTTCCAAGATATTCTTGTTTTGAATTTTAACATACAGAAGTCCTTCCACTACATGCAAATTAGAACAGATTTCCTTTCAGTTAAAATATGAAATTACTGTGAATTACTTTTTTCTTTCTTTCTTTGCAATTCGTAAGAGTTTACTGCACTTGAATGTAACATAGACAGATGGTTTTTGCAGTTAGTTTCTCTTATGCCTTTCACCACTGAAATATAGCCATTTAGAAATGATAGCCACTTTTCTTTAGGTATATTTATGTTGGAAAGAGTAGAATTATAAAAAGTATTTCTTGAAGAGAATCTTAAAAAAGTACTGGAGCTTATTAAGTTTTAAAAATCTGCAACAGTTTGCTGCTGCTGCTGTTAAGTCACTTCAGTCGTGTCCGACTCTGTGCGACCCAGTAGATGGCAGCCCACCAGGCTCCCCCGTCCCTGGGATTCTCCAGGCAAGAACACTGCAGTGGGTTGCCATTTCCTTCTCCAATGCATGAAAGTGAGAAGTGAAAGTGAAGACGCTCAGTCATATCCGGCTCTTAGTGACCCCATGGACTGTAGCCTACCAGGCTCCTCTGTCCATGGGATTTTTCAGGCAAGAGTACTGGAGTGGGTTGCCACTGCTAGAGCTAACACTAATGATCATTTTAAATAATTTCTAAAATTGTGAAATTGAATAGTATATGTGGAGGGAAATCAAGTTTTGCTCAGGCAATTGCAAGTAATACAGATTCAAAGAAGCATTGGAATAAAAACTGTATAGTTTGGAATGATGTCAAAATATATTTTAGCTATTGAGAAACTAGAAGATTATTTAAGCAAAAACAAGCAAACAAACCAAAGAACCCCTTTAGATCCATTTCATCACAAGTGGTAGGCAAAGAAGTTTGTTGAGAGGCAAAGAAGTTTGTTGAGAAATAGTATATTACAGCATTTCAAACATGAACTAGCTATCATAGATTCATGTCACTGGATCACACGAACCCTTTGCTCAATGATTATGAAAGATATCTGGTAATATATCATAAAACAAAAGAAAATATATAGTGATACGAATTTCAAGAACATACACACAAAAGAAAAAAACACAAAGATAAGAGGGAAAAAAGGAAATTCATTTTTAAAGTTATTAAACCACTGTGTATATGGTTTGAAAGAAGCAGAGACAGAAAAGACCTAAAAGTATGCTCACATTACATTCAGGGTTATGTTCTGAGGTGCTCCAAAAATATATATATAAAAGGAAGTTTTTAAGTAGCAAAAACATATTAATGATTTCTTTATTTTTAATGGTACCACAACATAACATAGAAAATTCCTCATATATTTAGGAATGTGACAACTTAGATAACATCATAATATGGCAAAATGCATTTGAAGAAATACGTGTATGGGATTAATTTTGTTGAATTATGATGTTCACTCTCATTATTTTTATTCTATATTTTAAATAATCACTGGCATTATTTTAAAATACTAACAAAAGCAGAAAGGTTTCATACTCAACAATGACCATGGAAGAAATTTTTATATTTAATAGCATTAATAAAATGTTTCCACTAATGATAATTCTGAGTTTTACATTTAGATTGAAAGAAGCCTAATCTGTACATTTTCATTAAAAATTAATTGACAATTTAATAGAACCATGGCCTCTTACAATATTATGTATGCTGCAGACATAGCACTATACATATACAATATGTTCCTCAATCACCAATGAAGAAACCAGGAGCTGTTGAACAAACTGATCACAAGGCTGAGAAGCCCTGTCTTTGCAAACAGCACCAAGTGGTTTTTTCTTTCACTTTTTAGTATACACATCTAGACAAGGATCACCAAATATTTGAGAAAAGTTTCCAGTGTGAATGACAGAGAATAAAATAAATAAAAACAACAACAAATTAAGTCTAGGAGAAAATCAGGGAGCAGAAACAATTTTGACAACAGACTATCGTGAAGGATTTAGAAATTTTAAAATTGATAACAAACTAAAAAATATAAATGTTGAAGTAAAAAATATATATATAGTAGGACAGTACTAATCTTCAATCTACTTCAATTTAAGCTTCTATTCAAAACAGTTTGCTGATCTATCAGACACAGACTTATACATTATAAATCCAAACAAATACTTCAAAACAATTTTGGAAAATATGCTTATTAAATGCTACTTTTCAAAGAAGAAAATGGCTTTTTCTACCATATAAATTGATTTTTTTCTTTCAGATTTTAATTAAAACAGATCTTTCACTAACATTAAAACCTGCATAAAAAGCTTTGAATTATATGTAACATGAAGCATGCACATAATCTTAACTGTAATGTTTACGAACTAAATACTTTAATGTTAAAATTGCCATCAATAAATTAAAATATACACGATGAAATTGCATCCTGCAAAGCCACATTTAAAGTTCAATGGAACTATGCAATGAAAGGATTGAAAAATCCAACCAGGTATTTATTTTAGAATTATAGTCAATTATTATATCCCTTGATTAGTGAAAAAGGCAAGAACTTGGAAAAGTAAAAGTTTCAATGAATTTTTATTTAGAACGTGCTCTTATGTTCAAATAAAACTTATCTCCCTTATTTTCAGTAACAAAGGGAAATTCTACTATAAGCTTAGACCTAAATAAAGCAAAGTGTATTATAATTTTGGTTTACACTGGAAGGACTTCTGTGTGTGATTCTAGCTGTGATTTTATGTGTGTTTCTAAACATTTCACAAATCAATAGGAATAGATTATGCTATTTGAGAGAATTATTTTCTTCTCTGTTAAAAAGAGCTTGATATTTTAAAATATTAATTTTTCATTTTCAGCTTGAAGGCTGAAAATTGAGTAGCAAGTTTGCAAGATTATTATTTTCTCTTCATTTGTGCCCAATGAGGTATATACAACACAAAATGTTAAATGATATGGTAATGAGTATGTCATGTAGGCCTCCCAGTCAAAAAGTCTTACTCCATCTGTAATACATGATTTCACTCAAAATTAAATGTTAGGATGACTCACACTCCATATCTGAATAGCTCAGTTTTTGATATCTGATTTGCTCATAATTCTGTTTTGAAAATTAGTTTTGCATCACATCAATGATTGGGATGATTAGTAAGGGTTTAGTTAAGCCTTGGAGAAGAATATAACAATAGGTCCAGTCTTCAATTGCCCTCTAAGCCAGATGCAGAGTGAGCAACTGAAATTCACAGAAGATTAATTAATGAGTCATTTAGAATCACAATCTACTAACAGGAAATTTCCTACTGAATGACATTACAATCAAGCAAGAGCTGATATGTATGTCTAGGTGACTTCCCTGGTGGCTCAGATGGTAAAGCATCTGCCTACAAAGCGGGATACCCAGGTTCGATCCCCGAGTTGGGAAGATCCTCTGGAGAAGGAAATGGCAACCCACTCCAGTATTCTTGCCTGGAAAATCCAATGGACGGAGGAGCATTGTAGGCTACAGTCCATGGGGTTGCAAAGAGTCGGACAGGACTGAGCGACTTCACTTTCACTTTCACTATGATATTGGCAATTGGAATCAGATACATGAATAGTATATAATGTATTGTAGATAAACGGAAATGTAACTAAACAGACACTAAACTAATGCAAATTAGAAGAAAACCACTCTGAGGGCAAAAAGATGCAGTAGCTGAAATGTTCATGACCATATGCACCTACCTTTATACAGATAAACCTAAATCAATCTTCTAAGAAATGCCTCAAAGGCAATGAATACGATTATGTTCATAAAAATCTCAAAGTTTAAGATGAATGATTAGCACAAATTATAAAACAAATATACAGTAATATCATTTTTTCATTATTCAAAAATATATGAATCCCTTAAAACATCTTCAAAGTAGATAAATACTTTACAATGGAAAACAATTTAAAAAATAATGCTAAATAAGATTGCAAGTTCTGAGGTTTGTGTATACATATATTCATAACTATACATAGATACATACAGTACAGATTTTATGTCTCACAATTCAAACTTCAACAAAATTTTGAGGTCTATGAAATGAAATCAGCCTTTTAAATTTTATTTTAAATAGATACATGATAAAGAGGATATTATAGTAAGTATGGACATTTCAGCTAAGATGCCTGGGTGTAACTCAGACAGAAGATAGTTAGGGTTTGCCACAGGTGCAGACATGACTGAGCGACTGTCACTAGTGCCTATATTAAAATATAAATGCAATATAATGTAAGAAATATGCAGTTCCTTTCTTGCCACTCATTCTGGGGAAGAGAGAATTTTAGCTTGAAATCACGTCCAAAGCAGGTGTGATTGTGAGAGGATATTGTAGATTGGCCACGGTATAAAAATAATTCTAGGCATTTTTAGAAGCACCTAAACTTGTCTAGTGATGAAAATGTGAGCAAGATTGAAGTATCCCTGTTAAAGTAAACTATAGCGACCCAATGAAATATGTGTGCTTAAGGCAGAATGTTTAAGTCTAAACTATCTCATATATTCTAAAAGTCAAATTATTGATGCAAACTTTATAGCAAACATAACCATCATTATGCATCCCACATTTCATATTTCTATTAGTATAAAGCATTTGCTATTCTGATCTTATGCTATTTTATATCTTTACCATATCTTTATGAAAATGGTACATCTCCTTGCTAAAGGAAGAACAAATGCCAGACACATATTCTAGATTGCTAGGGTTGGTAATCCCAATGGGGTTACCCAGCTTGTGGAGGGTCTGGCAATGTAAATATTCTGCCAAGTGCAATTTCTATAATGTCCAGATTTGACATTTCTTGTCTTCATATCTGTGCCAACTCAACACAGGTGAGTCTAGAGTGATTTTATCTGTTCTGTCTCCATTGTTTACTAGGACACCATCACAGGAAGGTTCATACCTTTTATAGAAACCTTAAACCATACATGTTAGGGTCAAGGCAGAGCCAGCAGAGGGAAACTATGCAACAATACTTTCTTTACTATTTTATGCTATCTTTTTGGGCCACAAGATGTTATTCTATGTCCCAGTTGTGCGTATGTGTATATGTCGCTCAGTCGTGTCTGAGTCTGCGACCCCATGGACTGTAGCCCGCCAGGCTCATCTGTCCATGGAATTCTCCAGGCAAGAACACTGGAGTGGATTGCCATTCTATTATTCAGGGCATCTTCCCCATTGAGGATTGGAACCTGGGTCTCCTGCATTGCAGGCAGATTCTTTACTATCAGAGCCACCAGGGAAGCACTATATCCCAATTAACAGAGTCCCGATCTGTTAATTTACTATTGTTTCCTATTTAGTTTCTTCTCCTAAAAATGGCAGAAATATCACACATTCACATGATGAAATTCTACATAAGTGGAAAGAAGTGTTGTAAACTGTTTCAACTTCTCAGATTTAGCTACTTCTATTAATCAAAATGTCATGACTCTCAGTAAAAATCTGAGTTTTTCAAACATAATTTTGAAGTAAATGTTAGCATGCGAGGTCAAGTTGTAAAGGTGGCTTCATAAGTATATATGCAAGGCATCTATATGTTACAGTATGACTTCCATACCTACTTGTGAAAGAAATATTAATAAATGAAATTTGATAACTGATAATATTCAGCTTTCAAGTGTAACATGTCACCAATTTCTTTTCCAACACCCAAACTTTATTTTTTTTTAATTTTTTTCCTTTTTTTTTTTTTTCCTTTATTTTAATTTACAATACTGTATTGGTTTTGCCATACATTGACATGAATCCACCACGGGTGTACATGCATGTACAACACCCAAACTTTAAATATAAACTTTTTCCCCTTGGAATTAAACTTTGGTGATTTTTCTCAATTCTTATTTTTTAAATCTTAGTTTTGGCCACACCACGCAGCTCATGCGATCTTAGTTCCCCAACAAGTGACTGAACTCCAGGCTATGGCAGTGAAAGTGCTGAGTCCTAACCACTGGACCTCCGGAGAATTCCTAAAACTCTTTAAACTTTACTAAAGATGGAAAATTTTATACTCTTTATTAATAAATTCTGAAGAAGAACAGGACAGTGGGAAAGCCTCCCCATCCTATCTCATTAAAATAAAAATAACAATTGAAGTGAAAATTAAAAGCTAACCATACAGGTATATTGAAGATGAGCTTGGATTAACCAATACGCTTTGAAATCATTGACTCACTTTGAACTCCATGGGAGCGTACTATTTTCCAGGTTTCTGATGCCACTTCTTTGACATCCACTTGATAGTGATTAATAGGCACACCTCCATGGGAGTCCGGCTTGCTGAAAGAAATCTTGGCTGTGGTCTGTGACAGCTCTATAATCTTCACTCCATAGGGACTTGATGGAACATCTACAAAGGAATAAAAACAAAGGAAATATAACCCAGGTAATGTGGATGGCCATTATTCAGATTTACAGTGCTCTGAGAACTAGGAATAAAGGAAAATTGCTGCCTCTATGACTTAATATATTTGAATTACAAAGCTTGCACAAACCACTGAATGATCTCTTCAAATTATAAGAAAGTATACACTAGTTCATGTTTATTACTGTAGAAAATAGTCAATTCAATATCAAATTTCATTTATTAAGGGGATAGTTTTACTTCTATCTTTACTATTCAATATAAGCATTTTATTTCCCTTCAAGAAAAACAAGTTCATGAGTGTGTGCGTGCGTGTGTGTGTGTGTGTGTGTGTGTGTGAGTGAGAGAGAGAGAAGGCAGGTGAAAGTAAAATACAGGAAAACTAGATTTTATTGAATTATTAACATAAATAATTATCTTTAGTGAAAATGTGAGATTTTTGTTTATAAAAATTATATTAAATAATTGGGCAAATTTTAGAGAAATTGTCATTATGAAATAAATAAAACTTTAAACTATCTTTTAAAATTTCCCTTATGAATCATTTAATTAAAATAATGTTACATATTTAAGTTTTAATCCTTTAGTTCAGGTATTTACATTTTAATCCCTGCAATTAAAGGAAACATTTACAAAATCTTTTATCTATTTTTTTTAATTTTTATTTTTACTTTATTTTAATTTACAATACTGTATTGGTTTTGCCATACATTGACATGAATCCACCACGGGTGTACATGCGTTCCCAAACATGAACCCCCCCCTCCCACCTCCCTCCCCATAACATCTCCCTGGGTCATTCCCGTGCACCAGCCCCAAGCATGCTGTACCCTGCATCTGACATAGACTGGCGATTCATTTCCTACATGATAGTATACATCTGTGTGCTTTTGTAATAATCCTTTACTCATATTACTTCAAACTCAAGAAGATACCCTTGAGCAGATACTTTTGGGTGAAACTTCACTTTATTTTCTAGTACACAAAGCCTTGTAAAGAATTATCTGAAAGGCCAAACAAGCAACAGGAGAGTGTAAAAGAGCAAAAAGTCTTGATGAGGAAATCAATAAAACCTCTGCTCTGAAAACATGAGCAATTAGAGACATGTTAAACATTAAAGGAATTTCTCTCTGTCCCTTCTGTCTCTCAGTCTCAGTCTTTCTTCAATATCACATTTGAAAAAAAAATCATAAAGATTAGAAATATATACAATTTAGGTAAATTATATATAGGTATTTTATGAATATGTAAATTAAGTACGTAGTTCCATCTCAGGAATCAACTTTACAAAAAGAAAATCACTTGATTGAAAATAATGCAGTAAATGTAAATTTTTGTTTCAGTATAATCAAACATTCATATAAAGTCTCTAATGGCTGTCGAGAGTCAAATGTGCCTTATTTGCTAGAGTTAAAAGAGAGCACTGTAGATCACATAAAAGTATGTCTTACAAATGACACTGGACAAGAGCCATGAGGTCAGGTTTATGGCCTTTTGGATATTAATATTGTAAAGAAATGCAACAGTGTACATTTCAGCTCTAATTAGTGATTGCAAATTATTTGACAGTCCTATGAAATGCATTATACTAAAACTCTAAGGTTCAGGAATAAATATGCAGAATATGGATACATCCCAATATAATTTTACAGGGCTTCCCTGGTGGCTTAGATGGTAAAGCAAAGTTTCTTTAATCGCTAGATTATAACCAAAGTTTCTTTTCATCTGCAGATTTGATCTAAAGTTTGCAGAAGAGGGAAAACACATACACATTGATTGTTCCACATAAGACTGACCCCATGTTGAGTGACTCTGTAACATCAATTAGGACTAAATTGGGAATCATAGCAATAACATTTAGTTTGATGACACATTTCAAAAGAAAAGGTTTTAAGTACTAGTGGAGGCTGGAAGAGCTTCCCAGGTGGTTCAGAGGTAAAGAATCTGCCTGCCAATGCAGGAGGCGTAGGTTTGTTCCCTGAGTCAGGAAGATCCCCTGGAGTAGGAAATGGTAATCTGCTCCAGTATTCTTGCCTGGAAAATCCCATGGACAGAGGAGCCTGGTGGGATACTGCCCAGAGGTCACAAAGAGTTGGACATAACAGAGACTGAGCACGCATGCAGAGAGAGAGGAGGGATACTTCTGGGCTCCCACCTTTGACCCTATGGTATGTTCACAGTTTGGGGTTCTTAACGCTAAGTACAGAAGTATGCACCATTTGCTAAGCTGTATACTCTGACATGGTACACCAACTGAACCTTTAATCTTAACATAAATGTACCATCACAAAAGTGGAGGTGAGTGGGTATCTTTTCTGTCTATTCTCAGACCTCTTGACTCTTAGCTTGGTTTTCATTTATATTTATTTTTTGTTGCCCTCTTCTTTCTGTTACCTGACTAAAAAGAAAAGTGTGCTTGTAATTTGAAGCTCTAAAATCTTTTTTTAGATAAAATCTGATTTTATATGTCCAACCACCCACTGACTACTAAATTACGAATTTCTTGAGGAAAGGGAAAAATTATTTGCTATACACAATTTATACATGCAAGCATATATACATACATATATACACAGATATACTGTTGAAAAAAGTGATGGGCTATACTCAGGCCTCAGGAAATATATGATAAATTACAATTTTCATCAATTAAAAATATGATACAGAGGTACAGACTTTGGCCAAGTAAATAGTGCCTGACATCTAAACTAACACCTCTAATTCTTCTCTCCACTTTCTCAATTGTTTCATAATCACATTTATTTTTGATCCTACCTCTGATATGCACATCCGCATTAGTCACAAAGTTATTTTTATTTTTATTTCAATTCTTGAGAAAATTCTGGGAGATGGTGAAGGGCAGGGAAGCCTGGCGTGCTACAGTCCTTGGTGTCTCAAAGACTCAGATACCACTTAGTGACTGAACAACAAAATCTTTTCATTTCTGCTTGCACTGTGAACTCCAAAGCCCATGCCCCATATGCTTCTTCCTGAAATGCCATTAGTGGCTCTCAGCTTCCTCTTCTATTGGACAGCCCACCAAGTTTGAATCCATATGGCATGGAAATGCAAAATCAATATTTCTAAAGCACCACTCTGATCATGTTACTTTCCTGAGGAGATATTCAGGAGCTTCCTCCTCTTTACAACCTCAAACTTAGGCTTTTCTGTCTGGCTTTCTAGATCCTGAAATATTTTTGAGATTAGTTGTTTGTCAGTTGCTTCATTTGCTATTATTTTCTCCAGTTCTGAAGGCTGTCTTTTCACCTTGCTTATAGTTTCCTTTGTTGTGCAGAAGCTTTTAAGTTTAATTAGGTCCCATTTGTTTATTTTTGCTTTTATTTCCAATATTCTGGGAGGTGGGTCATAAGGATCCTGCTGTGATTTATGTCAGAGAGTGTTTTGCCTATGTTCTCCTCTAGGAGTTTTATAGTTTCTGGTCTTACATTTAGATCTTTAATCCATTTTGAGTTTATTTTTGTGTGCGGTGTTAGAAAGTGATCTAGTTTCATTCATTTACAACTGGTTGACCAGTTTTCCCAGCACCACTTGTTAAGGAGATTGTCTTTAATCTATTGTATATTCTTGCCTCCTTTGTCAAAGATAAGGTGTCCACAGGTGCATGGATTATCTCTGGGCTTTCTATTTTGTTCCATCGATCTATATTTCTGTCTTTGTGCCAGTACTATACTGTCTTGATGACTGTGGCTTTGTAGTAGAGCCTGAAGTCAGGCAGGTTGATTCCTCCAGTTCCATTCTTCTTTCTCAAGATTGCTTTGGCTATTTGAGTTTTTGTTTTTGTTTTTTTTTTTTTTTTTTTTTGTATTTCCATACAAATTGTGAAATTATTTGTTTTAGCACTGGTAGCTTGACAGGAATTGGATTGAATCTATAGATTGCTTTGAAAAGATGCTTAACATTACACATTATCAGAGAAATGCAAATCAAAACCACAGTGAGGTACCATTTCACGCCAGTTAGAATGGTTGCGACACAAAAGTCTACAAGCAATAAATGCTGGAGATGGTGTGGAGAAAAGAGAACCCTCTTACACTGTTGGTGGGAATGCAAACTAGTACAGCCACTATGGAGAACAGTGTGGAAATTCATTAAAAAACTGGAAATAGAACTGCCTTCTGACCCAGCAATCCCACTGCTGGGCATACACACCGAGGAAACCAGAATTGAAAGAGACACATGTACCCCAATGTTCATTGCAGCACTGTTTATAATAGCCAGGACATGGAAGCACCCTAGATGTCCATCAGCAGATGAATGGATAAGAAAGCAGTGGTACATATACACAATGTAGTATTACTCAGCCATTAAAAGAATACATTTGAATCAGTTCTAATGAGGTGGATGAAACTGGAGCCTATTATACAGAGTGAAGTAAGACAGAAAGAAAAACACCAATACAGTATACTAACACATATATATGGAATTTAGAAAGATGGTAACGATAACCCTGTATGTGAGACAGCAAAAGAGACACAGATGTATAGAACAGTCTTTTGGACTCTGTGGGAGAGGGAGAGGGTGGGATGATTTGGGAGAATAGCATTGAAACATGTATACTATCATATACGAAACAAATCGCCAGTGCAGGTTCGATGCATGATACTGGATGCTTGTGGCTAGTGCACTGAGACGACCCTCTAGAGGGATGGTACAGGGAGGGAGGAGGGAGGGGGGGTTCAGGATGGGGAACACGTATATAACCTGTGGCGGATTCATGTTGATGTATGGCAAAACCAGTACAATATTGTAAAGTAATTTACCTCCAATTAAAATAAATAAATTTATATTAAAAAAGAAAAGATCCTGAAATATCTAACCTCACTGGGTGTATTCAAGCAGATCATATTTTAAAAAATGATCAAACACAACCCATTGTTTCAAATAGGGAATGTGGATGTTGAATTTCATCCACAATACTCCTATCATTGTTAGCGTAGTTTTGTAAATTAGTTCTTAGATCCTTCCATCTCAATAACTAAAGAATGCCACCTATCACTGAATGAATAAAAAGGATAATTGTACAAACACTTTATTTATATTTACTTTTCCTTTTCATCTCTTCTAGTACCAACATAGGATTGGGTGAAGCGCCAGGATATATATCATCAGAATTTATAAATCCACAGTCTGGTCTGTCAGCTGCAACCTTGGACATGTCTGTTAATCTTTTCCACAGTCAGTATTTTTCTCCCCAAAATGGAGATTAGAATAACGTCCACACTAGGGATGTTACTTGCATTAAGCAATAAAAAACATGTAAACCAGAACTTAAAATATATTAATAAGCCCTTAGTAAATATTAGTCATCATAGTTTTGCTATCCTTCCCTGATAACCACATTCTTACTATCACTTTATTTTGTATTCACTGACATCTTTCCATATTCAGTCAAGTGGTAGGTAAAAGATACAATACTAAGATTCAGCTTAGAAATTTTTGCTGTGTATAGTAGCAAAGAGTTGGTGTCACAGTCCAGGAGTCACACAGGGACCGTCTGTGAAGTTGATGTATGATTCTAGGCAAATAAAACTCATTTAGTATCAGTTTTATTTTAAACAAAATATTAATAATAACAGCATTAAAGTTGCTGTTGTGCGGGTAAGTTAATGGGGATATACATCACAGGGTATTTACAAATATCATTCCACTTACCCTTTCTTTAAAACAGCTCTCAGTGTCTAAATAACATTGATGTAAATTTTGATATTTAAGCATATGTGTAAAGTCACATGGTTTGATGGCTTGATGGTTTGATCAAAGTATAAAGGAGAAAACATAAAAAATCTTTCTTGGTAATCATTTATATGTTGTAACAGGTAAAGGAATAATAAGAGGAATTGCTTCTCTGAATTTAATTCGGATAAAATAAAACAATACAATTAAATAAAAAGGAACTAGTAAGTAAAGTGAGAGTATAAACAACCTGGTTAATAACAAAGAGGGCAATAAGCAGATATATATGTGCATGCATATCTATATGCACATATATAGATATACATACACATATATACATACAGATATGTATAGATATACATAGACATAGATATTTGGAAACAAATTCAGAACAATACATCAAATATTATGTTCCCCTGCCTAACAACAAAACAGCATCCTAAAATGAATATACTCCCTATAAAGCAGAATCTTGAAAGCACATGCCCCAAGATATTCATGAGGAGGAAAAGAGAGTTGAAGAATATAATGTACTTACAAAGGATATCTTAGATAAGTAAATGTTTAAAAAACATTTTCAACTTGATGATGAATCATGAGATTAAAAACAATATTTCTTCAGGAGTCATGATAATGTAGGGGCTTATAGAAATCATCATGTTTGTTCACTCAAATTGTACCCTATCACTTCTCGATTCATGGACGTCCAACCTCTGATTTTTCCAAGGCCAAACCCTTCATTTCGGAATGCTATTACTTTTACTTTTCTGCAGAACACTGTCATCAGGGAGCTCTTCTCTTCCTTTTATTTTTCTTTGGACTTGCAGTCTCTCTTTTTCTCTGTCCTATTACGATGAATTAAAAAGATCTCTCAATGGACAAATTTTCTGCAGTTCTACTCTCTTCTCAGAAAACAAGCTCTTCACTAGTTTCCCTACCACAAAACTTAGCTGCTTTGAGTTTCTACCCCAACATCTTTACTTCTGAAACTTTGGTTTGCTGGATTGCTGGGAAGATGGCAATTAAGATACAGTGGTTCAGAGACATTGACTCATCTCTTTCCCCAGCAGTGAGGGTGTAATATCGCTTAACTTAGATCAATCAGAACAATTTGGTATTTGTCAATCTTGTAAGATTTTTTAAATATTTTTTTCTAAATATTTGTAATCAATTTTTCTAAAATGGTGTTTGAATCCTTATCTCAAATACTTTCTAACGATACCCCTCCTCCATTTCTATCACTATGCTATTCCTCTTCACCAAAAGAAATGGAAGACTAAAACCTTTATTCCCTAGGTTCATTTGCTGCTATGGTTGTTATCATCACAGAGGCATTTAGGATGAGTGGCACATCTTCATGGTTTAACATGCTGAACCAGTGTCAGTGCCATTCCTATTCTTCTGAGCAGGTGCATGTGGGTAAGAGGACATACAGATGTGGATTACAGAAGTACCTGGACTCCTTACTCCACAGTCTATTCAATTTCTGGTGCCAGGGGCTGTGAAATCAATAGAAGGGTAGCTTGACTGCAGAGTTTCTTGACCTCTGATGAGCAGTTGTAGAGTTGACTTTGGATCTCACTTGAGGTATATTAAGACCTTGAAGTCATGCCTTCCCTCTCCCCTGCTTCTCAAATAATTTTATAACCACCCATGTCTCCATATTAAAGTATTATCTCCTGGTTTATTTATCAGTCTCTATCTGACAAAAGTCCCAAATGTTAAGGGAATTCTCATATAAAGAATTGAGTTTCCTAGATTTAGTAAGACCCTGCCATGCAGACTATATATATCAACTGCATTCACCTCAAGGATAATGCTGAAATGGGTTTCATCTGATTCGGCTCTGAGTGGCCACATTATTTACAATAAATTTTATATATTTTTCCTATTTCAAGTGTGAGGTTAATCTAACATTATACCCAATCTATAGCACATCTGAAACTGCAAATTCCTAATTTCTTTATCCATCTCATTTGCTTCAAATGCCAAATCAAATCATTATTCTATTGATCTTTAAACATCATTTGATCACATATGTTTAAAATTTTCTCCTCACAGGTAGTGACACTAAACTTCTGAATAATTGTTTTCAATTTTATTTGCTAATTTACTTCTTAAAATTATTATTTTTTAACTTTACAATATTGTATTGGTTTTGCCACACATCAACATGAATCTGCCACAGGTGTACACGTGTTCCCAATCGCAAACCCCCCTCCCTCCTCCCTCTTCCTTCCCCGTACCATCCCTCTGGGTCATCCCAGTGCACCAGCCCCAAGCAACCTGTACCCTGCTTTGAACATAGACTGGACATTTATTTCTTATATGATATTATACGTGTTTCAATGCCATTCTCCCAAATCATCCCACCCTCTCCCTCTCCCGCAGAGTCCAAAAGACTGTTCTATACATCTGTGTCTCTTTTGCTGTCTCACATACAGGGTTATTGTTACCATCTTTCTAAATTCCATATATATGCGTTAGTATACTGTATTGGTATTTTTCTTTCCGGGTTACTTCACTCCGTATAATCGGCTACAGTTTCATCCACCTCATTAGAACTGATTCAAATGTATTTTTTTAATGGCTGAGTAATATTCCATTGTGTATATGTACCAAAGCTAACTGTCAGTTAAACTACAGCCTGGAGGGCTGCAGTCCATGGGGTTGCAAAGAGTCGAACACGACAGAGCGACTAAGCACATACACACAACTATGACTCATAAGCAAATCAAGTGAAGCATTTTGAACCCTTTATACATTCAATAATTCATCTAAGTCTACGATAAGCCAGGTAATTTTCAAAGATAAAAGTTTACCTTATAGTATAGGAAAAAAGAGAAAGATGTAGATTTTTCAGGCTAGATATCCCAAAACCGATTATGTAAGAGAAACTTACATATTAAATATTACATATTCAGCTCAGTTCAGTTCAGTGCAGTTGCTCAGTCATGTCCGACTCTGCGACCCCATGAATTGCAGCACACCAGGCCTCTCTGTCCATCACCATCTCCCAGAGTTCACTCAAACTCATGTCAATTGAGTCGGTCATGCCATCCAGCCATCTCATCCTGTCGTCCCCTTTTCCTCCTGCCCCAATCCCACCCAGCGTCAGAGTCTTTTCCAATGAGGCAACTCTTTGCATGAGGTGGCCAAAGTACTGGAGTTTCAGCTTTAGCATCATTCCTGCCAAAGAACACCCAGGGCTGATCTCTTTCAGAATGGACTGGTTGGAACTCCTTGCAGTCCATGGGACTCTCAAGAGTCTTCTCCAACATCACAGTTCAAAAGCATCAATTCTTTGGTGCTCAGCTTTCTTCACAGCCCAACTCACATCCATACATGACCACTGGAAAAACCATATCCTTGACTAGATGGACCTTTGTTGGCAAAGTAATGTCTCTGCTTTTGAATATGCTATCTAGGTCGGTCAGAACTTTTCTTCCAAAGAGTAAGCGTCTTTTAATTTCATGGCTGCAGTCACCATCTGCAGTGATTTTGGAGCCCAAAAAGATAAAGTCTGACACTTTTTCCACTGTTTCGCCATCTATTTCCCATGAAGTGATGGGACCAGATGCCATGATTTTAGTTTTCTGAATGTTGAGATTTAAACCAACTTTTTCACTCTCCTCTTTCACTTTCATCAAGAGGCTTTTTCGTTCTTCTTCACTTTCTGCCATAAGGGTGTTGTCATCTGCATATCTGAGGTTATTGATATTTCTCCCGGTAATCTTCATTCCAGCTTGTGCTTCTTCCAGTCCAGCGTTTCATGGCATCTGGTCATATCACTTCATGGCAAATAGATGGGGAAACAGTGAAAACAGTGGCTTACTTTACTTTTCTGGGCTCTAAAATCACTGAATATAGTGATTGCAGCCATGAAATTAAAAGACGCTTACTCCTTGGTAGGAAAGTTATGACCAACCTACATAGCCTATTCAAAAGCAGAGACATTACTTTGCCAACAAAGGTCCGTTTAGTCAAGGCTATAGTTTTTCCAGTGGTCATGTATGGATTTGAGAGCTGGACTGTGAAGAAAGGTGAGCACTGAAGAATTGATGCTTTTGAACTGTGGTTTTGGAGAAGACTCTTGAGAGTCCCTTGGACTGTAAGGAAATCCAACCAGTCCATCCTAAAGGAGATCAGTCCTTGGTGTTCATTGAAAGGACTGATGTTGAAGCTGAATCTCCAATACTTTGGCCACCTGATGTGAAGAGCTGACTCATTTGAAAAGACCCTGATGCTGGGAAAGATTAATGGCAGGAGGAAAAGGGGACGACAGAAGATGAGATGGTTGGATGGCGTCACCGACTCAATGGACATGGGTTTCGGTGGACTCTGGGAATTGGTGATGGACAATGAGGCCTGGCATGCTGCAGTTCATGCAGTCACAATGAGTCAGACACGACCGAGAGACTGAGCTGAAGAGAAACTTAGTTTTATATTTAGCTGAAGAAAGTGTGTTTTCCAACAAACTGATTTCAAGCTGCTTTCACATTTTATGGAACAAAGGTCTAGATAAAATGTAGTCCAGGTACAAGGGCAAGTAGATTGACTATAATTACATATCAACAGAATTCTGTTCAATTGATCCAACTTAACCTGTAAGAAGGTATCTATTCTTGAAAATGACTTGAATAGGCTGAACCATGACATAGATGAAAATACAAATGACTGCTTCATGGTATTTGTGAGTTAAATGAATCTGAGAAAGAAAGCAAAAATACTGGATTTGAGAGGATCTCAGTAGGTTAAGAGGATGAGCTCAAATGGACAAGATGAAATTTAATAGGGGTAAGTACAGAGTCCTGAACTGAGGTTAAACCAAATCAGTTGTTAAGCATAGCACAGGAGATCTCAGTAGGTCTCCTAGTATTAGCTTGTTTGATAAAAGGAGGTAGGAAAAGTCTTGAAGGAATAAAGTGGCAAATCAAGGGAAATTTATGAATTGTTTTATAAAATACAATGTCCATAATAACATTGGAGTATTACTCAGCCATTAAAAAGAATACATTTGAATCAGTTCTAATGAGATGGATGAAACTGGAGCTGATTATACAGAGTGAAGTAAGCCAGAAAGAAAAACACCAATACAGCATACTAACACATATATATGGAATTTAGAAAGATGGCAATGATGACCCTGTATGCAAGACAGCAAAAGAGACACAGATGTGTAGAGCGGACTTTTGGACTCTGAGGGAGAGGAAGAGAGGGTGGGATGATTTGGGAGAATGGCATTGAAACATGTATACTATCATGTAAGAAACGAATCGCCAGTCTATGTCCGATGCAGGATACAGGATGCTTGGGGCTGGTGCACGGGGATGACCCAGAGAGATGTTATGGGGAGGGAGGTGGGAGGGGGGTTCATGTTTGGGAACACATGTACACCCATGGTGGATTCATTTCAATGTATGGCAAAACCAATACAGTATTGTAAAGTAAAATAAAGTAAAAATAAAAATTTAAAATTAAAAAAAATACAATGTCCATAATAAATAAGATTGTTATTCCCTTATTAGATACTACTGTGCATTCATCATCTATGATGTCCTAGAATTAGCCAGTTTTAAAAAGAGACCTAGCTACTCTCAGCTGCTGTATTTTTCAGTTGCTAAGTCATGTCCAAATCTTTGTGACCCCAAGGACTGCAGCTCATCAGGCTTCCCTGTCCACTATTTCCTGGAGTTTGCTCAAATTCATGGCCATTGAGTCAGTGACTCTACATAATTTTCTCATATCTGCTACCATTTCCACCATTTGCCTTCAGTCATTCCCAGCATGAGGGTCTTTTTCCAATGAGTCCAGTCTTAGCATCAGGTGACCAAAGTATTGGAGCTTTAGCTTCAGCATCAGTCCTTACAATGTATATTTTGGGTTGATTTCCTTTAGGATTGCCTGGTTTGATCTCCTTGCTGTCCAAGGGATTCTCAAGTGTTTCTCCAGCACCACAATTCAAAAGTATCAAATTTTGGTGCTCAGCCTTCTTTATGGTCTAACTCTCACATTCGTACTTGACTACTGGAAAAACCATAGCTTTGACTACACTCATAGTGAAGAATGTTACTTAAAAACTAAGAACTGGCTGCTAAGCATGCTGTTTTGTTATTGGGATGTTGTAGCTCTCAAGTTCTCTCAGTGTGTAGAATTATCTTACAAATTCTTTTCTAAATCACATTCCTGGCAAAACAAAGCTCCCTGTAGAAGTGATTGAACACACACACATCCCTCCACTTCTTTTCTCTATCCAGCTATGTACACAAGACCAGAGTAGCCCCAATACTCAATCATCAGCTCTGGATTATTCTAATTTTTGCATTTACTGATCTCTTCCCCAAAGGTGACATAATTATATTGGTTTTATTAGCCATGATATATTAGTCACGCTAACCCTACAAACTGTAGAAATTAATCATTCATCACTGCCCCCATTGTTTTATTGAAAACTCTCCTTATTCTGATCAAGCTCCCATAGTCTTCTCTGGGTTGCTGTCTCTGTCTTACAACAGGCACATACTTTCACTGAGCCTGAGCTCCAACACCTCACACTGAACAAATGAAAACCATTTAACTCCATTCACTACATTCAGTGTCAAACATCATATGCTGGGTTGCCATGCCCTACCCCATCCACATAAAAATACCCACTTTGCTCAGATGTGAAAAATGTAAGTGAAAGTGTTAGTCACTCAGTTGTGTCTGACTCTTTGCGACCCCATGGACTGTAGCCCACCAGGCTCCTCCGTCCATGGAACTCTCCAGGCAAGAAAACTGCAGTGGATTGCCTCCATTTCCTTCCAGGGGATATTCCCAACCCAGGGATTGAACCTGGGTCTCCTGCATTGCAGGCAAATTGATTATCATCTGAGCCACCAGGGAAGCCAGATGCAGGACTAAATTATTCAGGAGGGGGAAAAAAGGAAGGAAGGAAAGGAAGAATAGAGAATATATTTTTGAAATAAAAAATGTAGCTTTTTCTTTTCTCACTGTATATCTAGTACAAAATTTCACCCTAATTTGCCTGCTTTATCATTTTTTAGGAGCAAAGTAATATGTTACAGGGTAAAATATAGTAAGTCAAATGATCTTGACGTTTTACCTGGTCAAATAGGCCAATGAAATATTAAACTGTGGTATTAAAAATATTTTGAAATATTTCAACTTCTATATAATGTTTCCCATAATATTTTATTTAAAATCAAATTATGCATTCAGTGTTTGAACTCTGTAGGAAAGACTAAATATTATAAGCATTACATAAAGGAATCTCATCAAAGGAATTATATTTATTAATATTGATATATAGATGTATGTTTCCTATCCAAGACACAGTGTCCAATTCATTTTTATATGTTCATAACAATTTCTGTTGAATGAATCTTTTTCTGTCACAAAGTTTTAGCATCTTTTCATCACAAAATTTTGGAATATGAGGATAACTGGAGCATTTGAATTATATTTCCAATAACATAATAACTCTTATCATGAATACATATTTTCTAATTTTATCTTGTTAGTTGCTCAGTCATGTTTGACTCGATATGATTCCATGCTTTTTAATTATAGTTGGAAAGAGGGAAACTCACTAATTTCATATCTTCATTAGAAGGATATGTATAAAATATCTTAATGAAAATATTACTGTAATATGACATATGAAATTACATAGATATTATGTAATGAATTAAATAAGACTTTAAATCTCATCAGCATAATGTTTTATATTTCATAGTTTCTTGAATTATGAATTTCCAAAAAATAAAAAAAATTTTAAAAGGTCATTTATCAAGTTCTACCTTATAGAAAACGGGGTCATTTTTCAAAAAAGCAATATATAATAGTATATCAATGTTAATATATTTATATTAACTATAATATATATAGCAATCATATGTCTAGCTATTATTTATAAACAGTTTCTACAAGGACATTTGCTTAATTTTCTAAAGCTTGGAATTAACGTGAGTAGTGGATGCTTCTCATTACTACAATTAATACTTAAATTTATTATAAATGAATTTGATGTGATTGAACACATTTCATTTTCTAGAATTTAGTTTGCTTGTACAAAGATTTATTCATATGACTAACTGCATGCAGTCTATTTCCAATGATTTTCACTGAGATTAGTTTTCTAATGACTTCCTGGTAGACAGTACACACTGGTTTATATTCTCCCTTATTTCAAAATTTACTGTCTCTTTTCCTTTCTATCTTAACTCCCTCTAATCTTAACTTTTTCCTTATCATTTCTTTTCCTAAAACTTTTCCACAGAATCCTTCTCTTCCTTTATCCATAATGTAGTAAAATAAAACTTGAATTGGAGAAGAGCAGGTTTTCCAGTTACATAATAATTTGATTATTATTAGCTTCATAACTTTTAAATTTCCCTTTTGATCTTCACAACTAATGACTTTCAGATATATCTAGGTATCAAAAGAAATACTTCATTAACAATATAAAATTGCAGTTATATAATTTAATTTTTATTTGAAAAAGTTTTAAAATATTTTCATGGAGGTTATTTATTCTATTAAAATATAATATTACAGTGATTTTCTGATATTTCCCTACCTGGAACTAGAAGATAATAAATTATATTTACATCATCTGAATTTTACAAATTATAAAAATGGATATTTCCAGATTTCTAATCAGTCTTGTACTAATGGCAAAATCTATATGTGTTTACATATACACACAAATATAAATATATATAATATAAATACAAATAAAAACATAGCTAGATTTCTAGTTAAGGTAAACTTTAACCTGTATGATATTTTACCTATATATTTTAAACTTTAAGGGAAGAACTGGAATGTTTTTATATATACAAAATGAAACATATTTCAGCAAGTTACATAACTCTAAATTTTAACAATAAAGTTACTATTTTTCTTTCAATTTTGGAATTTAAAACATTAATTGTAATTTCTTTAAAGATATATTTATTGCTAGTTTTTGACAAGACTCTTACTTTATGTGAATATAGTTTGATTTCTTAAGACATATGTTTCCTAACACTTTTGTATATAAAGTTGGGGAAATCAGAATCAGAATGAAAATTAATCTTGATTAGTGAATACAATCTAAGTCCTCACTGTATCATATAGAACTGTTACAATTTTTTAAGCATTAGTTCTATCTTTCTCATAGTAACCTGTATCAGGATTATGAAAATATAAAAATTATTTACTGCAGGAAATATTTTATGAGACATCAGAAATTACTACATTATACTTACCAGCCAAAGCAAGAATATACTCTTGAAATCTTGTTCCTATACGATTCGTAGCTGTGCAATTGTATCGTCCAAAGTCATTATCAGATGTAGGTGCAATCTAAAATAATTATAATAATAAAAGTTTCACAATTTTAGAACAATATCACAGATGTTTTAAAATAGTCTCTAGCATCACTGTCATCTTCATATATATACAGTTACTGACAACTCCTTGCCATAACTCTTTTTATGTATCAAGTAAGCATTCTCTCTTTTTAAGATACAAGCCATAGTTTTGTACCATCCATGTGTGTCCATGTGCTTAGGTGCTCAGTCCTGTTCAACTCTTTGTGACCCCATGGACTCTAACCCACCATAGGACCCGGTAAATTACAGTTAGTCTATCAATTTATTAAGTAGATAAATACTACCATTTTGTTACATATATTCAAGTGAAAAATCATCAGATATTTATATATATAAAGTTCAGAAAATAGAACAGGTTGAAAAATATGTATTCTGCAAATGCTACAAACGACTTTGAAAATAGGAATCTTGTAACAAAAGCATTGTTAACTCTGTTTTCTACCTTGCTGTCTTCGATCAGGCAAGTTTAAAGTTTAAGAAAGGTTCAAAATACCACAGCTTTCTCTTCCTCTTATGATTTTATTAAGCATAAAATATTAAGAAAGGGTGAGGATCTATTTAAAATAAAAATATTTCAGGAAGGTATTTTTCAAGAAAATATTTCCCTGTGTACCAATCCCTGTTAGCAGGCACATTATCTTTATATCTAATAACATATCTTGCCCCTATTGCTGTTCAATTCCTATCATTTTCTTTCTGTTTAGGTGGAAAATAGTTGACCTCATTCCTTACACACTTGAAATCCATAATTAAGTTAACTTTCTGGGATTCTATGTTGAACAGTGGGACTAACCCTGTAATTCTAATGTACCAAAATTCTGAAGTATCAATTCCGAAAAGAGATTTGGTAATCGTAAAGATATAATTTTCAATTCCAGTAACTATTATTAAGAGAGAATAAGTGTACAATAGAGTTGCTGTTAATTTCAAGTCTATCTCAAAAGGGGGAAATGGTTTTGTGATAATGGGAGGCTATTAACTAAAAGTGCAATTTGGAGGTCCATTGAAGATGATAATTCTGAAAGGGTACAAAAAGCGGTGTCATTCATCTTCTAGTCAGGTGTCCATCTAGGAATAGATCATAGCTTTAAGGACTACAAGCTTTAACAGCTCATATATAAGTACTTTTAAGTGACTAAAATATTCATTTTTCATACATTCAGGTTATAATAAACTAGGTTAACTTAACTAGAAAATAATTTTACTACTCAGAAAGTTTAAAAGGCTCAGTTCAGCTTTGATTTTATGTTCCTGGGAGTTCACTTATCAAAAGGCAAAGGTTTGTAATTCTAGCTGAAATAAGTAATTTCTTTATCATGCTCTATGATTGACAAATAGAGAAACTATCCTTAGTAGCACAGTCTATTAAAAAACACAGATCAGACAACTGGAAATCATGTCCCCTCCAGCCTATTTAGTGTATTCTAGGAAAGCAGTAGAGTCCAATAAGTGGTTTTTAAAAGTTCAATGCCAACAAAGTGAAATAATAGATAATTTTATCAAAATATATAATAATATATAACAAAGGTATATAATTTATGTTTATTTAATATATATTAATATTAACTATGTTTAACATATATAATATTACTTATATTTATTCAATAAGTACTAGAAATATCTACTTAGGATACTACTTCTTCATATTTTAATATGCAGTTAAAATAATTCAACTTTACTTCAGATGTTGGGCCTTGATAGAATATAATAAAATATCAAGTGTAGTTTTGAACACCAAAATATAAACTGAGAGAACAATGTTAATAAAGGAATTTGTAAGCTCTTTCCTAAACACTAAAGGGCAGAATATTATTCCAGTCTACCTATTAGAAACTTTCTGAATCAAATTTTCTCATATATTAAAAAGCTGTCCTATTACCTCAGGGGAATACCTAGGGAAAACAAATGACCAAATATGTAAGGCCTTGAGAAATACATTTATTGGCAAGAACCAAAAGGATTTATAGAATGTTTTATTATTTTTAAAAATTCACATTAAAAAATGAACATATGTATATAATCAAAGTAAAAATTTGTTAATTCAAGGAATCTACTATTAACCAGATTATTATTAATTGTAAAATTTATTTTTATTTTTATATGTTCTTAAGTATTAGCAATTATGTAACTACTATAATAATTTATAGAGAAAAATCATTATAATGTACATCCTAAGGAACTATGTATGCTACTAATTCAAAATTAGTAACATTATTACTGCTTCTTCTTATTGTTGTTATTGTTATTTTGATTTAGTGTTTTAAGTTGTTTTTGTTACACATCTGTATTATCTATTCAGGATTTAAACTTAATTTTTGAAAACAGTATACACATAGAAAGTTTATGCTCAAGGTCAGTGCCCTAAGAAACAGATTCCTTGGCTATGTCTGAACAAAAATTGCTTAGTTTTCACTTTTGCATTGAAAGAAATGGCATTCTGGCAGAAATGACATGAGAACTTTATATTAATAAAATATTTAAATGTCAGTTTATAAATTGTTGCTCATATCAACTATGGAGAATTATGAGCTATTTCAGAAACTGAAAAGTGGCAAGATGAAGTAAAGCTGAAATTACAGATTAGTCTGTCATTTAAACATGAACATAAATCTACCTGTTATGGACTGAATCATGGCTATTGACAAAAATCAAGTTCTGAAACCCTAATCTCTAATGTGACTATATTTGGAGGTAAGGACTTTAAGAAGGCAAAGGAGATCACAAGAGTGGGGCCTGGTATCCTTATAAGAAGAAAAGACACTAGAGCATTTTCTCTTCTTTCTCTGCCTACACTGAGGGAAGGTTATATGAGTAACAGTGAGAAGACACCCATCTGCAAACCAAGAAGAGACTTGCAATAAACCAGTCCTTCTGGCACCTGGCTATTGGACTTTTAGCTTACAGAAATGTGTGAAAAAATAGTTTCTATATTTTAAGCCACCCAGTCTGTGTTATTTTGTTATGGCAGCCCTATCACACTAATACACTGTCCGAAACCTAACCTCAATTTTCTACTATGGTTAAATATTAAAAATTGCAGTTGAATCTGGTCAAAAGTCTTTGTGAAACTGAGTTCTCTGTTAGTTTTCCAATAAATACTTCTAATACAGATACCAAAAAAAAAATGTATTTGAAATAGATTTAGACAAAGTGTTCGGATAATCAGTCAATTATCCAAATGTTTGGTGGAAGTAATATTGAAATCATTCCATCAAACAAATGTTTTACTAAGTCAAGTTACTAGGTAAAAGAGTTAACAGGGCACCAGTGAGAACACTTTTAAGTTAATGCAATAAAGATATCAAATGTTATTGTAAAACAAGCATTATTAAAATTTATGTATATTGAACTAGTAGAGAAAATATAGCATCTTTCTAGCTAAAAGTGCCATTTAAGAAAGATTCTCAATTGTTATGAAAGCATCATAAATTAGAAGGACTGATGACCATTGTCATAGTCTTAGATAAACTTTGGAAATTGATATACAAACATAATCTACAATTAATAAATAAAAGATACTGTATTCAAACATAATTTAAAGGCCAGGTACTCGGCAGTATAAAAACAATTATCTTCAATCTTAATGTAAAATATAAAATGAAATGAGGCAATGAACAAGCAAATGTGGTTTATTTAGGAACTTGTACATATGTTGCCAGCAGATAGCATTTATATATGCCAGTCTAGGAAGCAGGATGATGTAATCACAAACTCAATGCCTAGTAGCAACACTGAAATTTAACTTTTGGCCCTCAATAACTGACAAACTATTCATTCTTTCTCCCTACTTTTTCCTGATACAATTGTTTTTTTTCAAATATAAATTCATGAAAAATAATGACTTTTGCTATATAGCCATATATCTATATAATAAGCCCATAAAGTAAATAGTGAGACACTAACCATTAATCGACAATGACCCAAATGCATAAAATTTCTCTTTAAGCAAATAAATATATACAATATGGTATATGTATATTATAGGATAGAATTATAAATAATAATTTATATATCAAGATGTGTAAATATATTCTAAAATAATAGATAACTGCCAAAATAATACAATTTGTTGATATATAATGAAGACTTACCTCTAGTATTATTTTTCTCCCTGTACTATATGTCTTTAAATTAGTAGTGTTTTTAGCTGGCAAGACTAATTTCTCTCTTCTCCAATGGACTGACGCTGGTGGATTCGATTTCACATCACAGCTTATATTTATTGGATTTCCTTCCCAAGAGTAATAAATTGTTTGATTTGATATAAACTTGGGAGCATCTGTAAAGCAATATAATATAATATTATAGACCTTTTCTTTAAGATAGTCATTTAATTAGTATAAACAATAGTAATCATTATTGACTACAAAAAAAGCCATAGTAATTCTAATTGTATATATTTAATATGTGATATTAGAACTCATGAAAAGATATCATTTGATTGATCCATCAAATCATTTTAATATAAAGTATTCAAAGTTGGCCAATTATTAAAATATGAAATATTAACACTCACAGTTTTTTGCTTTTAATAATCTGACAAAAATTTCCATCCAGTAAGTTAATGGCTCTCTACATATGTGAAATATATTTCTGAAATAACTTTCATTATAAGTGGGAGTTTTGGATAAAACTTAATAAAATCTATAGTCATATCATTTTTCAGCTTTGGCTTAGTTATACAATTTCTCCTATAAAAAATATAAAGCAGATATAAAATTTAAATTGAAATGGCAATGTCACAACAAATATTTCCTAAAATGTCTTTTCCAGTATTAAATAAGCAGGTATGTTTTAAATTAATCAACAATAGTTAATTTGAATCTTAGCTCCTATAATGCTATTTCAATTTTCAGGCCCCTACACCAGACCACTATAATTATAGGTGAGAGAAACAGGAAAAAATTATATTATTTCATTGTAAAAACCTTATTGCAAAACCTAGTTGTGCTACATAGACATGTTTTTGTTTTGTTCCATTATAGAATTATGATGGAGTCCAAATGCCAATCAACTATGACTTTTCTGAGTCTCAATAGATTGACTGTATAATTGAAAGGATTCATATTAACAATTTTTCATAAAAAACATAATCCTAAAATAAGTGCTAAGATTATGGCATCCAGTCCCATAGCTTCATGGTAAATTGATGGTGAAACAATGGAAACAGTGACAGACTTTATTTTCCTGGGCTCCAAAATCACTGCAGATGGTAACTGCAGCCACAAAATTAAAAGACATTTGCTGCTTGGAAGAAAAACTATGACAAACCTAGATAGCATATTAAAAAGAAGAGACATTACTTTACCAACAAAGGTCTGTATAGTCAATAATACATTTTTTTCCAGTAGTAATATATGGATGTGAGTTGGACCATAAAGAAAACAGAGCACCAAAGAATTGATGGTTTTGAACTATGATGTGGGAGAAGACTCTTTAGAGTCCCTTGGACAGCAAAGGGATCAAACCAGTCAATCCTAAAGGAAATTAGTACTGAATATTCATTTGAAGGACTGATACTGAAGCTGAAGCACCAATACTTTCGCCACCTGAAGCAAAGAACTGACTCACTGGAGAAGACCTCGATGCTGGGAAAGATTTAGAGCAGGGGCAAAAGGGGATGACAGAATCTGAGATGGTTGGATGGCTTCACTGACTTGATGGACATGACTTTGAGTAAGCTCCAGAAGTTAGTGATGGACAGGGAAGCCTGGCGTGCTGCACCTCTTGGGGTTGCAAAGAGTAGCATTTGACTGAGAAACTAAACTGAACTGAAACAAAGTGCTAGCTAAAATGCTGCTGATATATTTGTTGTTGTTGTTGTTTCTGGTATTTAAACTGATTATTCTTGTTACTAATATTAACTATTTAGAACTTAATGTCCATGATAAGTTATTAATTGAAAATTGTACAAATTAAAAGTTTTGCTTTACTACTCAAATTATTTAATAATGGCCTGCTCCCAATTTTGTTATATCAACAGATTACATATCAGATATGTGATATAAGAATTACAATTTCTGGTACAACTACACAGATAGTTATTTAAATATTCTTGCCCTATGTATGTTTTACTGTATGTTTTTAATGCCAACATCATATATAAGCATGAAATTCTTATTGAATACTTTCTATATGACAGTAAGCTTATACATTTTATTTTATTTACTTTTTTTAATAACCTATGAGGAAGGTGTTATTCTATTATTAAGAATGAGGGCAGTGGAGTAAGGGCTATCAAGCTTATTCTAGTACTAAGTTGTAGGTATGGGATGATCTGGGGTAATTTTAACCAGGGTCAGTTGAATTTCTATTCAACCCAGGAAGAGGTTTATAATATCAAGTACTAGAAACATTTTGGTTATGTAGACTTTATCATACACTACTGAAGAGAAAAAAAATTGGGACAATTCCTCAGGAACACAAAAGTCTTAAGATTCTGCTGTGCAGTCTTAAATATCTCTCCAGAGATAAGAAGTATAAGCATTATCAAATGTTAATATAAAGGACTTTTAGCACATTGTTTTAACAAGTTCAAAACAACTTAATGGCTCTCAAAAGAGGACTGGATAAATAATAACTCATATTGGCATTTTGCTAAATATTACAGACATATCTGCTTGTGGTTTTCTCTCCCCTTGCAATGTGCCTGCCCTTCCCTCTACCTGGCTGCCTTCAAGACTAAGCTCACACTAACTTAACATTGCTTTTCCACAACATTCAGTTGTGGGTTAGGTTCACTACTTTGTGTTCCCAGATTCTATGCTTTCCCTCATTATGGTAGTAGGAAATTGAATTGTTACGAAGGAAGTTACGCATGAGCAATGAGGGATGGCCTGGCTGAAGGTGATGCATGTTGGTCTCTGAAACCCACCCCAGACACACCCAAGAGAACTCACAGATATGCTACAAAACAACCATAGATAATTCTCCAACTCCTGCATGTGGACCCTAGGCACACGATGGATGCAACGTAATCACAGAGGCTTCTCCAAGTAACCTTTCATAGCAAGGAGCCCATCAAGGGTTCATAAATATTCTACATCTGATTATAACAGACTGAGCAGGCCTTCCCTGGTGGCTCAGATGGTAAAGAATCTTTCAGCAATGTGGGAGACCCAGGTTTGATCCCTGGGTTGGAAAGATCCCCTGGAGGAGAGAATGGCGACCCACTCCAGTGTTCTTGCCTGGAGAATCCCATGGACAGAGGAGCCTGTAGGGCTACAGTTCATGGGGTCGCAGAGTCAGACGTGACTGAGCAACTAACACGTAACAGACTGAATATGGGTAGACATAGACAACAGAGCCTGCTGTTATATAACTTGCAGTTTTATCAATCAGTCTTGAGCTTATGCCCATTTGTATTCCCTATCATTGATTGGTAGTGGGTACAAGCCCTATTTTGCACAGGGCATAACCACAAGGAGGAGACTAGAAGTATAAAAAGAGGGAAGCCAAGAGGGAAAAGAGGACTCCTTTGGGGTAAGCATGCTTGCATATGCTGGAAGTGTCTGTCTAATAAAAGATCTGTCTGCTTGAGCTGAACTGAGCTGTAATCTATATGTTGTTTTAAAACCTTTAGTCTGGCATTTCACATTTTGTTGCAATGAGGCAAGAACCAATAAAGAGAAATTAACTGACCTGACAGAATGATCTATATGATTACTTCTCTACCAAGTGGTCTAAATCTTTTGGGTTTAACAGACAAAGAATATATGGTGTTTATATATATATACATATAAAACTCAGCCTTAAAAGAGAATGAAATTTTGCCATCTGTAACAACTTGGATGAACCTAGAGGATATTGTGCTAAGTGAACTAAGTCAGGCAGAGAAAGACAAATACTATATGATTTCACTTACATGTGAAATCATATAAACAAAATGAACAAACATAACAAAAATAGAAATAGGCTCATAGATACAGAAAACAATTTGTCAGTTGTTGCAGGGAGGAGGTTGGAGGGATGGGCAAAATAGGGGGAGGAGATCAAAAGAACGTACTTCCAGTTATGATAAGTATCAGGGGTGTAATATATGGATGGCCTTTGGAATACAGGCAATAATTTACTAATAATTTATATGGAGATAACTAGAATTATCCTGGTGATCATTTCCTAACGCATAAAAATGACAAATCACTGTGTTGTACAGTGAAACTAATAAAATGTAGGTCAATTTTACTTTAATAAAAAAGATTTGTCTTGGTCACGACCACATACCTGATGGCTTATAAAAGGTAAGATGCTTACTTGGTTCTCAAAAACTACACACCAAATTTACTGGATATTGTCAGTAAATTTAACCCAATGGTTCAGTTAAAAGGAACATAAGGTATTTTGAAGGAGAGAGGGAAAAAAAAAATTTTTTTTCATGACCTGGGAAGATTCAGTGAAAAATCTAAGAATATATTTGGGGTGTAACTGTAAGAGAAGACAAACTTCCTGATATTTAAAGTCAAAAGCTAAGTCTATATCCATTTCTATATCTATCTCTATCTATAAAATATTTTATTACTTGTTAATATATATGAAATATAATCTCTTTGTAATTATAATATTCTAGGGAGAGGTTTATAAATAGTATATTTGTATGTACATATAGCCCTATATGAAAATCACACATTAATATAACTATTAACACCTGACTTACAGTCTACTCCATCCAAAATATAGCATCTGTGTGTATGTATATTATATTATTATAATTTAGCCATAAACTTTGGGCATGATTTGACTACTCTATAAAAGCAAGCAATTGCCACTAATTGCTTGCCTGATGATCTCAGTGGGAATTTAATTTGGAATTACTGATGCTGAATGCAAACGTGCTACAGGAAATATATGCTATGCTAAAAGCCACATTTAAAAATGTATTTGAGGTATGAGGCAGGAAAATATTGATAAATCCTATCTATAATAAAACAGAAACTAAATCCCTGTACATTGTATGTTATGCAAATGTCAAGACAGTAGCAAGGCAGCAGTATTCACTGGCACAGGACTGGCATGCTAATGAAATTGAGCAGTTGGTATGGGGCAGCTTTCTGAAAAAGGATGTGACTGGCTGAGGAAACACATGAAGACTTTAGGCTAAAATATTTAGCCATATCTCATGATGATAATCAAATAAAAAATTTTAATTTTCAGAAAATTAGGGCTTTCACATCATGAAAGGCTTCAAATGTTGTACAGAGGAAATGACTTACGGCAGCTAAAAAATTAGAGGAAGGGAAGGGAATATTTCATGCATAGAACTGTGGAAAGATGAGACTTGATAATTTATAGACAGAAAAAAAGACAGGAATGGACCAATTTTCACCTTGAAGTTGCATTCTTTGCATTTTGTGTTAATTCATGACTACGTGAAATGTAAAATTCTGGAAGCATCCCTTAAGGCATTGTATGTTCCCTCAATCATATTAACATTTGAATTAAAATATTTTACAAACGATAATGAATAGAAATACTTCATCAGAAGAATATGGTTTTCACTTGAGCAGAGTTGACAACAAAAATAAGAGAAACCTGAATAGTGACAAATTGAAATATGTCATTCATTGGATAGGAAGGTAAAGACTTTCTTTCAATGAGAAGCAAGGGAAGTGGCAAAAATGCCCTCCTTGCTAAAGCTTTAGTCAGGCTTACATAGAACCCACTTTTTATATGATCTTTGTCCTTAGCTCTGTCTCTGATTTACCTTTAAAAGGGAGTGCTGCTAAGTCAGTTTAGTGAGACTCCTTCCACCCTTGATAGCTGATTACTTTCAATATCTGGTCAGGTTCCTTAAAGTATATGTCTATAGCCTGCTTTTAGAAGAACCTTATTAGGTCAGTTTAGCAAGAATTGTATTCTCCTTGAAATTTAATCAAGTTCTTCTCAATAATTTTTGATCCATTGACTCCTGTCACTCTGCTTCATTGGCTATAAATCCCTACTTGTCCTTGTACTCAGAGTTCTGTTTAATCTTCCTCCTTCATCGCAACAGTCTTGACCTGTACTGCAAGAGTTTTGAATAAAGTTTTTCTTACAATTTCTAGCAAGTGTCAGAATAATTTATCTTTGAAAAAAGAAAGCATACTCTCAAGAAAGGTAAAAGGTAAACTACTTTCTTTCTTCTTTTTAAGAGGAGATGACAAAGATAGATCTGAAGCAAACAGACATTGACCGGTTTTCTGTAATTTTGTACTTGTAAAGTGTTAGAGTTATAAGTATTTTTTATGAATCACATGCAAAAAGTATACCCAGCCAAACATTCAGACAAGGAAAGATGGAAGATTTATACCCAACTTTGTGAATTCACCAACTTGTCATTGCAAGAAGAAGAGATGCTTGTATGCATAATATCTAAATGTGAACCAAGCTAAACTTGCAACACTTTTGTGCGCAGGATCACTATAAATTCTGCAGAACGGGACAGATCTTATAGAATCTAGTATCTGGAGATGAACACAAGAATCATCTGCAAAACTTTATTCTATATATGAGAAACCTTGTCCTGGGGTACTGGGGAGCATGATGGCAGAGTCAAGACCACAATCGCTACATGTGTGCTTAGTCATGTTAGTCACGTCCGACTCTGTGTGATCTCATCGATTGCAGCCCACCAAACTCATTCTTCCACAGCATTTCCCAGGCAAGAATACTGGAGTGGGTTCAGTTCAGTTCAGTTCAGTCGCTCAGTCATGTCTGACTCTTTGCGACATCATGAATCACAGCACGCCAGGCCTCCCTGTCCATCACCATCTCCCGGAGTTCACTCAGACTCACGTCCATTGAGTCCATGATGACATCCAGCCATCTCATCCTGGGTCATCCCCTTCTCCTCCTGCCCCCAATCCCTCTCAGCATCAGAGTCTTTTCCAATGAGTCAACACTTCGCATGAGGTGGCCAAAGTAATGGAGCTTCAGCTTTAGCATCATTTCTTCCAAAGAAATCCTAGGGTTTATCTCCTTCAGAATGGACTGGTTGGGTCTCCTTGCAGTCCAAGGGACCCTCAAGAGTCTTCTCCAACACCACATTTCAAATGCATCAATTCTTTGGCGCTCAGCCTTTTTCACAGTCCAACTCTCACAACCATACATGACCAGAGGAAAAACCATAGCCTTGACTAACGGACATTAGTTGGCAAAGTAATGTCTCTGCTTTTGAATATACTATCTAGGTTGGTCATAACTTTTCTTCCAAGCAGTAAGCGTCTTTTAATTTCATGGCTGTAATCACCATCTGCAGTGATTTTGGAGACCCCAAAAAATAAAGTCTGACACTGTTTCTACTGTTTCCCCATCTATTTCCCATGAAGTGATGGGACCAGATGCCATGATCTTCATTTTCTGAATGTTGAGCTTTAATCCAACTTTGTAACTCTCCTCTTTCACTTTCATCAAGAGGCTTTTTAGCTCCTCTTCAGTTTCTGACATAAGGGTGTTGTCATCTGCATATCTGAGGTTATTGATATTTCTCCTGGCAATCTTGATTCCAGCTTGTATTTCTTCCAGTCCAGCGTTTCTCCTGATGTACTCTGCATAGAAGTTAAATAAGCAGGGTAACAATATACAGCCTTGACATACTCCTTTTCCTATTTGCAACCAGTCTGTTGTTCCATGTCCAGTTCTAACTGTTGCTTCCTGACCTGCATACAGATTTCTCAAGAGGCACGTTAGGTGGTCTGATATTCCCATGTCTTTCAGAATTTTCCACAGTTTCTTGTGATCCACACAGTCAAAGGCTTTGGCATAGTCAACAAAGCAGAAATAGATGTTTTTCTGGAAATCTTTTGTTTTTCCATGATCCAGCGGATGTTGGCAATTTGATCTCTGGTTCCTCTGCCTTTTCTAAAACCAGCTTGAACATCAGGAAGTTCATGGTTCACATATTGCTGAAGTCTGGCTTGGAGAATTTTGAGCATTACTTTACTAGCATGTGAGATGAGTGCAATTGTGTGGTAGTTTGAGCATTCTTTGACATTGCCTTTCTTTGGGATTGGAATGAAAACTGACCTGTTCCAGTCCTATGGCCACTGCTGAGTTTTCCAAATTTGTTGGCATATTGAGTGCAGCACTTTCACAGCATCATCTTTCAGGATTTTAAATATCTACCAGAATTCCATCACCTCCATTAGCTTTGTTTGTAGTGATGCTTTCTAAGGCCCACTTGACTTCACCTTCCAAGATGTCTGGCTCTAGATTAGTGATCACCTCATCATGATTATCTGGGTCATGAAGATCTTTTTTGTACAGTTTTTCTGTGTATTCTTGCCCCCTCTTCTTAATATCTTCTGCTTCTGTTAGGTCCATACCATTTCTATTCTTTATCGAGCCCATTTTTGCATGAAATGTTCCCTTGGTATCTCTAATTTTCTTGAAGAGATCTCTAGTTTTTCCCATTCTGTTGTTTTCCTCGATTTCTTTGCATTGATCGCTGAAGAAGGCTTTCTTATCTCTTCTTGCTATTCTTTGGAACTCTGCATTCAGATGCTTATATCTTTCCTTTTCTCCTTTGCTTTTCACCTCTCTTCTTTTCACAGCTATTTGTAAGACCTCCCCAGACTGCCATTTTACTTTTTTGCATTTCTTTTCCATGGGGATGTTCTTGATCCCTGTCTCCTGCACAATGTCATGAACCTCCATCCATAGTTCATCAGGCACTCTACCTATGAGATCTAGGCCCTTATATCTATTTCTCACTTTCACTGTATTATCATGAGGGATTTGATTTAGGTCATACTTGAATGGTCTAGCGGTTTTCCCTACTTTCTTCAAATTAAGTCTGAATTTGTCAATAAGGAGTTCATGATCTGAGCCACAGTCAGCTCCTGGTCTTGTTTTTGTTGACTGTATAGAGTTTCTCCATTTTTGGCTGCCAAGAATATAATCAATCTGATTTCGGTGTTGACCATCTGGTGATGTCCATGTATACAGTCTTCTCTTGTGTTTTTGGAAGAGGGTGTTTGCTATGACCAGTGCATTTTCTTGGCAAAACTCTATTAGTCTTTGCCCTGCTTCATTCCGCATTCCAAGGCCAAATTTGCCTGTTACTCCAGGTGTTTCTTGATTTTCTACTTTTGCATTCCAGTCCCCTATAATGAAAAGGACATCTTTTTTGGGTGTTAGTTCCAAAAGATCTTGTAGGTCTTCATAAAACAGTTCAACTTCAGTTTGTTCAGCATTACTGGTTGGGGCATAGACTTGGATAACTGTGATATTGAATGTTTTGCCTTGGAGATGAACAGAGATCATTCTGTTGTTTTTGAGATTGCATCCAACTACTGTGGTTCGGACTCTTTTGTTGACCATAATGGCTACTCCATTTCTTCTGAGGGATTCCTGCCCGCAGGCGGCTGTGAGCCGGCTCACTAAGCGCAGGCGCCTGCGAGCCGGCTCACTAAGCGCAGCTGAGAGGAGCTACCCAACATCCGAGGTCAGGGGCAGTGGCCTAGAGTACCAGTCTGCGACAGTGCAGGAATGGCTGAGAGGAGCTACCCCGCGTCCGAGGCCAGTGGTGGCCGGGAGGAGACACCCCGCATCCGAGATCAGGGGTGGCCAGGAGAAGCCACAAGCCACCTTGCGCCTGAGGTCAGGGGCAGTGACCTTGAGGAGCAACCCGAGGAGTGGTGGCTGCACAGGCACAGGAGGTTCTAGAGGAGCTATCCCATGTTGAAGGTCAGGAACGGTGGTGGTAAGGAGATACCCCTCGTCCAAGGTAAGGAGCAGCAGCTGTGCTTTGCTGGAGCAGCCGTGAAGAGATACCCCACGCCAAGGTAAGAGAAACCCAAGTAAGATGGTAAGTGTTGCAAGAGGGCATCAGAGGGCAGACAAACTGAAACCATACTCACAAAAAACTAGTCAGTCTAATCACACTAGGACCACAGCCTTGTCTAACTCAATGAAACCAAGCCATGTCTGCGGGGCAACCCAAGACGGGCGGGTCATGGTGGAGAGGCCTGACAGAATGTGGTCCACTGGAGAAGGGAATGGCAAGCCACTTCAGTATTCTTGCCTTGAGAACCCCATGAACAGTATAAAAAGGCAAAATGATAGGATGCCAAAAGAGGAACTCCCCAGGTCATTAGGTGCCCAATATGCTACTGGAGATCAGTGGAGAAATATCTCCTGAAAGCATGAAGGGAAGGAGCCAAAGCAAAAACAATACCCAGCTGTGCATGTGACTGGTGATAGAAGCAAGATCTGATGCTGTAAAGAGCAACATTGCATAGGAACCTGGAATGTCAGGTCCATGAATCAAGGCAAATTGGAAGTGGTCAAACAAGAGATGGCAAGGGTGAACGTCAACATTCTAGGAATCAGCGAACTAAAATGGACTTGAATGGGTGAATTTAACTCAGATGACCATTACATCTGGAGTGGGTTGCCATTTCCTTATCCGGGGGATCTTCCTGACCTAGGGATTGAACCTGGGTCTCCTACATTGTAGGCAGATGCTTTACCATCTGAGCCACCAGGGAAGCCCAGACCACCATCTTTGGCTTTTTATATTCCTTTCATGAAGCAAGACTTCTATGCCAATTATTATATTATCAATGATGAATATATCATCAGAGATTAGTTTCTATATATCATTAACAATGTTACTCAACATTGGAACTCATGTTTGAAGCGATAATACCAAGTAATAACCAAGGAAGCATTTTATTATGTCCTTTATATGTATTTAAGCAATAAAATAAATATATAATACAGATCAGAATGATTTTAGTGAAAATCATGGCACATTAGTACCTTCACTTATTTTTAGGTAATGCCAAGAATGTGAGATTATTAAAATGAGCACTTTTCCAATTGCCATGCTGATGGACATGAAGCTAACATGTAAGGAGAAATATATTCTGAGGAATGCCAGTCATTTCCCCACTATGGATTTTATGGCTAGAATGTTTTAGCAAACTACTCTTGAATTAACAGTTATTACATTAAAAACTCAGGAAATTAATCTGAAAAACATCAACACCCTCAGATATGCAGATGAAACCACTCCAATGGCAGAAATGCAAAGGAACTAAAGAGTCTCTTGATGAGTGTGAAAGAGGACACTGATAAAGTTGGCTTAAAATTCAACATTCAAAAACCTAAGATCATAGCATCCGGTCCCATCACCTCATGCCAAACAGATGGGGAAAAGTTGAAACAGTGACAGATGTTATATTCTTGGGCTCCAAAATCACTGTGAACAGTCACTGTAGCCATGAAATTAAAAGACTCTTGCTCCCTGGAAGGAAAGCTCTGACAAACCTAGACAACTTATTAAAAAGCAGGGACATCTCTTTGCCAACAAAGGTATATATAGTCAAAGCTATGGTTTTTCCAGTAGTCATGAATGGATGTGAGAGTTGGACTATAAAGAAAGCTGAATGCTGAACAGTTAAAGCTTTTTTGAATTGTGGTGCTGGAGAAGACTCTTGAGAGTTCATTGGACACCAAGGAGATCAAATCCATCAATCCTAAAGGGAATCAGTCCTGAATATTCATTGGAAGGACTGATGCTGAGGCTGAAGCCCCAATACTTTGACCACCTGATGCAAAGAGTCTACTTATTCAAAAAGACCCTGATACTGGAAAAGATTGAAGGCAGGAGGAGAAGGGGACAACAGAGGATGAGATGGTAGGATGCCATCACCTACGCGATAGACATGAGTTTAAGCAAACTCCAGAGACTGTGAACAACAGGAAACATGGTGTACTGAAGTTCATGGGTTTGCAAGATTTGGACAAAACTTAGCTACTGGAGAACAATAACAATTATATACTTCATAAAATTAATTTGTCTACTGCTTATATACAGATGTTTATTTCAAAGTTAATTTTAAAATAGTGCTATGTAGCTTTCTGGTGAGTAAGAAATGTATGAATATGCTAACTCACAGTGTGTGCATGCTATGTTGCTTCAGTCATATTCAGCTCTGTGAAACCCTACAGACTACAATCTGCCAGGCTCCTCTGTCCATAGAACTTTATATATAGGAATACTGGAGTGGAATTCCATGCCTTCCTTCAGTGGATCTTAGCAACCTAGGTATTGAATGGAGTAGGTTATGTCTCCTACATTAGCAGGCAGATTCTTTACCACTAGTGCCACATAGGAAGGCCAACTCACAGTACTTTGCTCTAGCCTTGAAGGTTAGTTCTTGCATAAAAAAAAAAAAAAAAAAAAAAAGCCCAAAGTAAGTGGAAGTTACCAGTGGACATCTCAATAAAGAACAAATTTCATTCCCAAATGGGAATATTTACTAATATCTTAAAATACAATTGCCTTTTAAAACACTTCCTAATTTTATT
Source organism: Budorcas taxicolor (assembly GCF_023091745.1). Taxonomy (NCBI): domain Eukaryota; kingdom Metazoa; phylum Chordata; class Mammalia; order Artiodactyla; family Bovidae; genus Budorcas; species Budorcas taxicolor. The sequence continues at coordinate 80,073,673 of NC_068910.1, forward strand.
TTCAAGGCTGTATATTGTCACCCTGCTTATTTAACTTCTATGCAGAGTACATCATGAGAAACACTGGGCTGGAAGAAGCAAAAGCTGGAATCAAGATTGCTGGGAGAAATATCAATAACCTCAGATATGCAGATGACAACACCCTTATGGCAGAAAGTGAAGAAAAAATAAAAAGCCTCTTGATGAAAGTGAAAGAGGAGAGTGAAAAAGTTGGCTCCATATTCAGAAAATGAAGATCATGGCATCTGGTCCCATCATTTCATGGGAAATAGATGGGGAAACAGTGGAAACAGTGTCAGACTTTATTTTTTTGCGCTCCAAAATCACTGCAGATGGTGACTGCAGCCATGAAATTAAAAGACGCTTACTCCTTAGAAGGAAAGTTATGACCAACCTAGATAGCCTATTCAAAAGCAGAGACATTACTTTGCCAACAAAGGTCCATCTAGTCAAGGCTATGGTTTTTCCAGTAGTCATGTATGGATGTTGAAGTTAAATTGTGAAGAAAGCTGAGCAACAGAGAATTGATGCTTTTGAACTGTGGTGTTGGAGAAGACTCTTGAGAGTCCCTTGGACTGCAAGGAGATCCAACCAGTCCATTCTAAAGGAGATCAGTCCTGGGTGTTCTTTGGAAGGAATGATGCTGAAGCTGAAACTCCAATAATTTGGCCACCTCATGCGAAGAGTTGACTCATTGGAAAAGACTCTGATGCTGGGAGGGATTGGGGGCAAGAAGAGAAGGGGATGACATAGGATGAGATGGCTGGATAGCATCACCAACTCTATAGACGTATTTGGGTTAACTCTGGGAGCTGGTGATGGACAGGGAGGCCTGGTGTGCTGCAACCCATGGAGTCGCAAAGAGTCAGACATGACTGAGCAACTGAACTGAACTGAATTTTATTTTCATTTAAAATGCATTTACCATATAATTTTTACATCAGAAAAATTCACAGGAATTTCCCAAATAGAGCTTAGTGTTCAACTCCCTAATATGATATTGATAAATTAACTCACTTGTTATCACTTTCCAAATAATTGTTGAAACATTATGATATGAAAATATATTACATTGCTTCCATCATTGCTTTTTCTAACATGTACTGGGGGTTGCCAATTTGAGTATGTGTCCTCATATTTGAACCTGATGATCACAGTTTATAGATATCATGCTATATTTCATATGTATTTTTCCTGTATATATACTGCCTCTAATAAAAAATATTCTAGAATATAATGAAGACTAAGGGGATTTTGTTAATAAAAACATCATACATAGGTTATAGCTATGTACTATACTAAACATAACTGCCAATACTAAATATAACTGCCAAAAATATCTTCCATATTCTAAAAATGTCAAATATGAACACTGATATGTTTGCCATTCTGTTCTTTCTCAACAGTGAATTTTAATTTTGATTCTTTCATGTGTGTGTGCTGCTAAGTCACTTCAGTCGTGTCCGACTCTGTGTGACCCCATAGACGGCAGCCCACCAGGCTCCCCCATCCCTGGGATTCTCCAGGCAAGAAAACAGGAGTGGGTTGCCATTTCCTTTTCCAATGCATGAAAGTGAAAAGTGAAAGTGAAGTCGTTCAGTCATGTCTGACCCTCAGTGACCCCATGGACTGCAGCCTTCCAGGCTCCTCCGTCCATGGGATTTTCCAGGCAAGATACTGGAGTGGGGTGCCATTGCTTTCTCCAGTGAAAGGATATGCTGCTAAGTCTCTTCAGTCATGTCTGGCTCTGTGCGACCCCATAGACGGAAACCCACCAGGCTCCCCTGTCCCTGGGATTCTCCAGGCAAGAACACTGGAGTGGGTTGCCATGTGTGTGTATGTATATATATATACATATATATATATGTTCATGTATGTGAATATATTGTTCAGTCATAAGTCATGTCCTGTTGAGATCCCATGGACTGCAGCACACCCTGTTTCCCTATTCTTCACCGTTTTCTGGAGTTTGTTCAAACTCATGTCCGTTGAGTTGATGATGGCATCCAATCATCTCATTTTTTGTCACCACCTTCTCCTGCTGTCTTTCGCAGCATCAGGGTTTTTCCAAGAAGTTGGCTCTTTGCATATATGAATATATATTCACTCTATGTGTCTTCCTTGGTGGCTCAGAGAGTAAAGCGTCTGCCTGAAATGCAGGAGACCTGGATTCGATCCCTGGGTTGGGAAGATTGCCTGGAGAAGGAAATGGCAACCCACTCTAGTACTCTTGCCTGGAGAATCCCATGGCTAGAGGAGCGCGGTAGGCTACAGTTCATGGGATCGCAAAGAGTCAGAGACAGCGGAGCAACTTCACTTTCACTTTCACTCTCTACTGGACACACATATACATCACTTTAGTTGGACACGACTCATTGACTTCACTTTCATTTTTCACTTTCATGCATTGGAGAAGGAAATGGCAACCCATTCCAGTGTTCTTGCCTGGAGAATCCCAGGGACGACGGAGCCTGGTGGGCTGCCATACACGGGGTTGCACAGAGTCAGACACGACTGAAGCGACTGAGCAGCAGCAGCAGCAGCAGCAGGGAAATTTTCAGTTTTATTATCAAGAAACAGTAGGTATTCAAAATTTAATTGTAAGAAAGCTTAATTTCAATTAAAAAATTGAGTCACTGCACAATAAGTAATATGCTTTATAGTTTCAAAAAATCAGTAGTGTACTTTTTCTTATGTTCTCAAGAGAGCAATGCTCATCTTTAATTTTTACTGCATTGTGTCATCATATATTATACTTGATCCCTTAAATAATGTCCCTATTTGTATTTAAATGTCTAGACTAGATGTTATCTCTAAAGTGAAAGTGAAGTCACTCAGTCGTGTCCAACTGTTTGCTTTCACTAAATGCAATTCCGTTTTGCTACAAAACTTACTCCTACAAAATCAGTTTAAAGTTTAGTATACTTTATAGAATGTTCAAAATAATTTGCACTTTGTTTGTGCTTTGGTTTTATTTGGTGTGATATTTTAACTATCAGTCATTTCAAACACTGCCACGGTAAGGTGCCTTGCAAAAAGAAACATTAAAGTTTTTCTAAATATTAATGACAGAACCAATTGCACATCTCTAGTCAGAATAATAAGATAGTTTATAGCTACTGATACTAAGCCATTAGCAAATGTTGGAGGTAGTTGCTTAGGTAGAAAAGTTTTGTCCCCTGGCTATTCCCAAGATCATATTTTGAGCTTGTTGTGGAAAGGAATCAGATGCCTAAGGCTTCCTCTTAAAGAGTCTGAATGTTCACCTCTGGGAAGGGTAGCCACTGCACTAATTATACAGAATTATTACTGTGTGTCTGCTTTATGATAAGCAATTTTTAAATGGGGGAATTCTTGCCAACAGGGAATCCTTTCTAGTGGCTCAGGCAGATGCAAAACCAAATAATTCTACCACAAGGCTCTGCGATTGAACAAGAAAATACCTCAAGGCAAAACACAGTTCAGCAGAAAGTAGAATAGGTAAGTTTACTGTCTCAAAAGGTATTAGCAATGACAGCAGTTACGAAGTACAGGGGATTCACATGGAAAGATTCCGCAAAGAGAATGAACTTTAACCTCTAATATTTGCAAGCATATCAAGTTCATAGAGCACAGTGCTTGTCAAAAGTTTTACAGAAAGAATCTGGACATACATACACACAATAGTGGAAGAATTATTTACACTGGAACACAGAATTTTACGGTTGTTGTTTACAAGCAAAATATTGTACTGGAATCCTTTAAGCTAGGCTTCAACAGTACATGAACCGCGAACTTCCAGATATACAAGCTGAGTTTAGAAAAAGTAGAGGAATTAGAGGTCAAATTGCCAGTATCCATTGGATCACAGAAAAAGCAAGAACATTACAGGAAGAAGAAAAAAAAAAAAAACAACACCTATTTGTGCTTCATGGACTAAATGAAAGCCTCTGTGTGAACTAAAATAAACTGTGGAAAATTCTTAAAGAGAAGGGAATACCAGACTACGTAACCTGCTTCCTGAGAAACCTGTATACAGGTCAAGAAGCAATTGTTAGAACTGGACATGGAAAAATGAACTGGTTCAAAATTCAAAAAGGAGTGTGTCAAGGCTGCATGTTGTCCCCCTGCTTATTTAATGTATACGCAGAGTACATCATGAAAAATGCTGCACTGGATGAATCATACACTGGAATTAAGATTGGTGGGAGAAATACCAATAAACTCAGATATGCAGATGACACCACGCTTATGGCAGAAAGTGAAGAGGAACTAAAACACCTCCTGATGAAGCTGAAAGGAAAGTAAAAAAGCTGGCTTAAAACTCAACATTCTAAAAAAACTAAGATCATCACATCCAGCTCCATCACTTCATGGCAGGTGGGTGGGGAAACAATCACAACAGTGAAATTTTATTTTGGGGGGGGGGCTCCAAAATTAGTACAGACAGCGACTGCAGCCATGAAATTAAAAAAAACACTTGCACCTTGGAAAAAAAAGCTGTGACAAAACTAGACAGTGTATTAAAAGAAGAGATCCTTTAACAAATAAAGGTCTGTATAGTCAAAGCTATCGTTTTTCCAGTACTTACGTATGGCTGTGAGAGTTGAGCCACAAGGAAGGCTGAGCACCAAAGAACTGATGCTTTTGAACTATGATCCTGGATAAGACTCCTGAGAGTCCCTTGGATAGCAAGGAGATCAAACCAGTCAATCCTAAAGGAAATCAACACTGAATATTCTTTTGAAGGAATGATGCTGAAGCTGAAGCTCCAGTACTTTGGCCACCTGACACGAAGTGCAGAATCTTGGAAAAGACCCTGTTGCTGGGAGAGATTGAGGGCAGGAGGAGAAGGGAGCAACAGAGGGTGAGATGGTTGGATGGCATCTGACTCGATGGACATGAGTTTCAACAAACTCCGGGAGATAGTGAAGAACAGGGAAGCCTGGCATGCTGCCATTCATGGGGCTCAAAGGGTCTGACACAACTGAATGACTGAGAAACAACAAACAACCATATTGGAAATAGCTTCAGGCTTGCCATTGAATTGAATTTCCAATTCTGCCAGATAGCAAAGACGTAACCTTCATTTTCTGTTTATTAATTTGGACTTTGGGTTTTCTTTTGTACTTTATTTATAGAATTATTGAATTGAACTGGTTTCCTTAATCTCTGAGAGTTCACAAACATAGAAAACATGAACCTAGGACAAATTTTTAAAAGGTAGAGGAGAGTTTTAATATTTAACACATATTGGTAAATATTACCTTTGACAGTGAACGATATAAAAGCTAACATTTGCTTTTGGCTAGAATTTTATAAAATTCTTCCCTGGTGGCTCAGTTGGTAAAGCGTCTGCCTTCAATGTGGGAGACATGGGTTTGATCCCTGAGTTGGGAAGATCCCCTGTAGAAGGAATTGGCAACCTACTCCAGTACTCTTGTCTGGAAAATCCCTGGGACAGAGGAGCCTGGTAGACTACAGTCCATGGGGCAGCAGAGTCAGACACAACTGAGCGAATTCACTTGGTTATGCTAACTATTCTTGTTTTTAAAAGCCTCTGGTAGTTTAATATATACATATTAAACATATATTTATATATATATGTACTCACATATATACATTATATAGAGAGACTACATTGAATATAAATAATATTCATGAATATGTAATGAAAATGAAGACTAATCTTGCTTTTATAAATATTATTTTCATAAGCCAATATCTTAAAAATCACAAAATTCACAAGAGAAAACTAACACAAGAGGTCCTAGGTGGCAACGGCAATGATATTGAAAAATAGATTATCTTTAGGCTTTCATAGATTAATAAAAATCTACATTTTAATTCACACAGTGTAAGAAGGAGATTTTTGTAAAACTGGATGTAAACGGAATACAGATTTTTTAAAAATCAAGAAACTATGTTCTCTTAGATATCATATCATCACAATGAAAAGATGTAAGGACACATTATTTGGATTTAATTAAATGGCAGCTGTATAGGTCAGAGTATTTTGACAGTGCTTATATCCATTAACTTCAGTTGCTCAGTCACGTCTCTTTGAGACCCCGTGGACTGCAGCATGCCGGATTTCACTGTCCATCGTCAACTTCCGGAGCTTGCTCAAATTCATGTCCATCAAGCCGGTGATGCCATCCAACCACCTCATTCTCTGTCGTCCATTGCCTTGACTGAATCTCTGATTTAAATTTGCCAGCCTAAGAAGAAACTGCAAAACTTGCCAGAATCTGAATTTGTTACTTCCTCAAAGTTGGAATTAGATAACTCATATTCTAGGCATAACAGGAGGCATCAAAGCAATTTTTAAGACTGCTTCAGACTTGATGTTGAGTTACTCCTGTTTTGATGACTGCCCTGTCTTTTTATTCCTTTCTTTTCCTTTCCTTTACTCTCCTCTCCTTTCCTTTCTTTCCCTTTGCATTCGTCTCCTTCACCTCTTTCTCTGCTTCTCTCTCTCCTCTCATTGGCTTCTTTTGTGGCTCAGCTGGTAAAGAATCTGCCTGCAATGCAGAAGACGTAGGTTTCTATCCCTGGGTTGGGAAGATACTCTGGAAAATGGAAAGGCTACCCACTCCAGTATTAGCTGAACACACAATACAGTCATCACTGTACCTGACAATTACTTGCTTAACACAAGAATTTCACTTTCTCTGTCATTTCCTCTCAGTTTCTGAAGTCTTTTTTTTTTTTTTTCTGAACATGTTTTTTTGGTGATTGGTACCTGTGACCTGATTTTAGTCTCACTTCTTGCTGAATGAGACTAAATCTTGCTAGCTGGATTTTTGAATTCTGCCTGCTCTTGGGAAAGCCAGAGCTCTTGAGAAAGCCAGAGCTGATCACAAAACACAACCCAGATTATGAGAACTGAAATATAAAAAGCTTTATCTTGAATTTTGAAAGGCTCGTGATTAGTTGAGTTTCCCATAGTTCGGTTGGTAAAAAATTCGCCTGCAATGCAGGTGAAAGTGAAAGTAAAGTCGCTCAGTTGTGTCCGACTCTTTGCGACCCCATGGACCCCTATCAGGCTTTTCCGTCCATGGGATTTTCCAGGCAAGAGTACTGGAGTGGGTTGCCATTTCCTTCTGCAGGGGATCTTCCCAACCCAGGGATTGAACCTGGGTCTCCTGCATTGCAGGCAGATGCTTTTATCTCTGAGCCACCAGGGAATCAATGCAGGTGACCCCAGTTCAATTCCTGGGTTGGAGACGGGAAAGGCTACCCACTCCAGTACTCTGGCCTGGAGAATTCCAAGGACTCTATAGTCCATGGGGTTGCAAAGAGTTGGACATGACTGAGCAACTTTCACTTTCACTTCATGATTAATAAAATAGGGCAACTCACTATACAACCTCACTATATGTAATTCTTTCCATTTTGTGAATAAAAAGCTTATTAGGGTAAGCTTTAAAAACAATGAAAAACAAATTAAGTCTTAAAATCGTATTGTTAGCATAATATGTATTGTCCTGGTAAAACGACAAAATTACTGTTGCCAGTATTTGTGATTCTTAAAATATTAAATTAAATATTAAATTAAATTAAAATTTGAAAAGTTTATATCATGAATATTAGATTTTAAGAATCACACATACTAGCAACAACAATTTTATTGTGTAATAGAATATTCTATTTCAAAAGCTTTCCTCACCATAAATCTCAGTATATAAAGATATCATTTGCTTCCCTTCATGCCACTATTTTATCCCAGGTCAAGGCCATATTCATTACCTAGTGAATTTTAGAAGCCCTGTTCTAACTGGCTTACTGGCCTACTAGCTTCTATTTCAAGATAATGTTACTGTGCTGCTTAAACCTTTCCAAAAGTTCTCATCATACCCCTTAAGTCAAAAACTTCTTGATGATGTACAAAGTTCAATATTAGCTGGCCTGTACCTACTTCTGTGACCTTGTATCCATCAGGTTAACTGTATCCCTTAAACTCTAACCATTCATAGCTCTTTCAGGCTTTCAGCCTTTTGTATTATCAGTCCCATCTGTCTAATCACTTTCTTATATATTTCATCTCAATGCAGTTGCATGCCTTCATTCTACCTAATTAAAATGTAAGTTCCATGACAGTAAAGATGATGTTGCTTTTTGCTGTACAGCACCTGAATTTATATCTGACACTCAGTAGGTACTCAGTAAGTAATAGTTAATTGAATTAATTAAAACCTAGGACATATATGTATTTTTAGACAGTAGCAGTCCATTTAACAAAGGAAGAAGGTGTTTGCTTGGCTTTCCTAAAATCACAGAACTTAGTACTTCAATCCTCTTTTAAGTCTATAGTAATGCATTGCTTTTCACAGATTCTTATTGTCTGTTTTGTGAAGAAGTCAGCCCTTTAAGTAAGCTAAGCATTAACTGCACATTTTTTTTGTGATAAGTAATATAAATGCTTCTTAAGAATAATCTAAAATACCTTGACTCTTTTTTTCAGTGATGGAATTTTCTCATTTGATTTATGCTGAGGGAAACTACCAAGGGAATTAAAACTAATATATTCTTTGGCACATGTAGAGGATAATTCAATTAATAATTTCATATATCTGGTTCCACTGTATGTTCACTCAATGAAAAATCAGCTATGGCAATTAACTGGATTCAATCCATGGTTTCATGGGAATTCTAATGGCTCCATGGAATACTAAATTAGATGTGTGCTTATTGCAACTAACCATAGCACTGGGTGTGCATTTGCTGTGCTCAATTTGAGCAGTCAAGTTATGTATAAATCTCAGCATATTTTATAACTCTGGAGTCATAAGCATCATTTATATTGAGATACCTGTGACTTTTTAGAATATGCTGTGTTCTAATTTGACAGTTGTGTCAAAGGAGTCAGACACAACTGAGCAATAAACAACAACAGTGACTGAACATAAGAAAATTTTGATCATAAGTAAGATGAATTAATCCTCTTTCTACTATTATTCTTTCTCTTGTCCAAATTTGTCTCTTCCTTAAATCATACATACAAATATTAATAAGTATTGTACTACCTGTGGCTGGTCTGTTCCCTATTGCTGCTTTATATAATTGACATCTCCAGAAAAGGTTACAACATTTTAGATTATATTATTATTATGCACAATTTCACATATAAATTTAGGATAGAAGCTTAAGTGAATCTCATAAGAATTTCTGAGTGATCAAAGGAAGGAAGACTGGTCATACAGATATAGCAGTGTTAAAGTTGTTTACAAATAACAATGATAGTAATCTCCTCAGTGTCTGATTTAGCATTAGCCCATTTTGTAACTTATGTAATTTGTGTTTATGTCAAACAAATTTAAAGTTTGTCAACATTACTAGAATTGAAAAGAAAACTATCAAGTTAAATACAAACTCTTTATCTGGTGACTTACTTTGATGTCTAGTTTGTTGAGTTTATATGTGGTTAAAAATAGCTCAAAAATGTAATTCACTTCTTAAACTCTCCAGGTCTATCAAACCCTTGACTTTAAAAAAACTAAAAGCAAATGAAAGCATTTCCACTTTTATATGTTAAGACCTTGATCATGAATTCTAGAATGCTGCTCATCTGATCCATAATGAAATAACTGGGTCAAGAAAATAGAAAACAAAGAAAACTCAGTATTGTTGCCAGCATCATCATCACCATTCTAATAAAAACAGTGAAATAATGATGATGATAATGGTTAAAATGGTGCATATGACTGGCCATTCATTATTTTAAGTATGTTATATAATTAGCAAATTTAACTGCAATTACATCACATTATGTCGCAAGGAGATCCAACCAGTCCATTCTGAAGGAGATCAGCCCTGGGACGTCTTTGGAAGGAATATGCTAAAGCTGAAACTCCAGTACTTTGGCCACCTCATGCAAAGAGTTGACTCATTGGAAAAGACTCTGATGCTGGGAGGGATTGGGGGCAGGAGGAGAAGGGGACAACAGAGGGTGAGATGGCTGGATGGCATCACCAACTCTATAGATGTGAGTTTGGGTGAACTCCGGGAGCTGGTGATGGACAGGGAGGCCTGGCATGCTGCAATTCATAGGGTCGCAAAGAGTCGGACATGACTGAGCAACTGAACTGAACTAAACTGAATGTCTCATTATTATCATCATTTAACCTTTGTATTTATCCCCTTTTAACTGAAATACTGAAAAGTTAGGAATTATATAATCCTTTTCTACACCCATTTAAGTCTCTTAATTGAAAACTGAAAACTGGTAACAAGTTGTCATATATCTATAACTTTTGAACAACCACAGTATTATTTAATAAGACCTAGATCACAAAGGTCACAATTTCTTTCTGCTTAACTACTGTTTATGTTTATACATTTTATATTTTAACGTGTACTTAATTAGAATATTTTTTACTTAAACAGATGTAAACTCTTATTAAAATATAAGAATTTTTTTACTTAATAGAGCAAAACAACTTGAGCCAGATAGAATAAATAAAGCTATTCAAATTATGATTAGAATTAAAGCCTATGTGATATATTTAAGAGCATTTGAATCATAGTGAATAAAACCAAAAAATATATAGCTTCTCTGAAAATAATATTTTATTTTATGAGTTTCTCCTTTTAGACAGTATTTTTTGACCTAACAAAATGTATGTACTCTTTTTTTTAAATCTAGCATATTTTAAGTATTAGTAACTATTAGTTTAGTCCATGAATATACCAATAAATATAAAACATCTGTACTATACTATTATGCACAGATTTATATTGTACATAGTTGAGTTTTATAATAATATTAATGCTTTTAAATTAATTGAAAAGTATATAGAAGCAAGAACCCATTGTAAACTACAGCCTGTAAGAAAAATACCATAGGTAACAAAATTTAATCAAGAAGGAATTTTTTGTCACTTTATGCTTATTTAAAAAATATTGTCAGTTTAATTAAATAAGCAACCACATAGTCTTTCAGTCACTAGCAATTTTAATTCACCAAATGAACAAATCTATGAAAGCGATTTTGATTTCTCAGAATAGAATTCCAAATATAGATAAAAACATGGTAAAGATTTTAGGATATCTATTACATGCAAAAACATTTTTTGGGATTTTCCCAAGAGCTTCTGAAAAATCAGAAATATGTGTTTCTTTTTTTCCTCAGAAAAAAAAAGTCACTAGAAACAATTAAGTTTGTCTCTGTGGATATTTTATTATAGCAGAAAGGTTTTTACTTGTTCTAAGAAGGAATAGCTAGTTGCGTAAAATCAAAACATTTTAAATAAAATTTTACATAAGTGTGTATATATTCTAATGAAAATTTTAACTTGGTTTATTAGGGTATGATCTGATTTTTACATATCTAATTCTTATTTTTGAGTAAAGTTCTAAAAAATATATCTTTTATGATAATTAAGCAAGCATAATGAGAAATATTGCTCAGGAAAATAACAATGTTTAAATCAATTGTTTTAGCCTTTAGAGTATTTGAAACAAAAATTAATCATATTATAAACTATGAGAAAAATACAGACAAACAGAAAAGTATGAAAAATAGCTTGTCTTTCATGGTATTGGGCTGATTGCATTGACAATTACTCTTTTTTACCTCAAAAGGGCAGACAGACTAAAAACCTCCATCAGAGGACAGACAGCCTGAAAACCACAATCACAGAAAACTAACCAATCTAATTACATGGACCACAGCCTTGTTAACTCAATGAAACTACGACCATGCCATGTAGGGCCATCCAAGATGGAAGGGTCATGGTGGAGAGATCTGACAACACGTGGTCCACTGGAGAAGTGAATGGCAAATCAGTTCGGTATTCTTGCCTGGAGAGCCCCATGAACAGTATGAAAAGGTAAAAAGATACAACACAGGAAGATGAACTCCACAGGTTGGTAGGTGCACAATATCTGCTACTGGAGGTCAGTGGAGAAATAATTCCAGAAAGAATGAAGAGACGGAGCCAAAGGATAAAAAACACTGAATTGTGGATATGATTGGTGATGGAAGCAAGCTCTGATGCTGTAAAGAGCAATATTGCATAGGAAACTGGAATGTTAGGTCCATGAATCAAGGCAAACTGGAAGTGGTCAAACAGGAGATGGAAAGAGTGAACATCGACATTTTAGGAATCAGAGATCTAAAAAGGAGTGCAATAGATGAATTTAACTCAGATGATGATTGTATCTACTACTATATCTCTTCTTGTGGGCAAGAATCCCTTAGAAGAGATGGAGTAACCATCATAGTCAACAAAAGAGTTCAAAATGCAGTACTTGAATGCAGTTTCAAAAACTACAGAATAATCTCTGTTCGTTTCCAAGACAAAACATTCAATATCACGGTAATGTATCTAAGCCTAAAAGATGATGCTGAGAAAGTGCTGCACTCAATATGTTAAAATTTTGAAAACTCAGCAGTGGCCACAGGACTTGAAAAAGTCAGTTTTCATTCCAATCCCAAAAAAAGGTAATGCCAAAGAATGCTCAAATGACTGCACAATTGCACTCATCTTACACGCCTGTAAAGTAATGCTCAAAATTCTCCAAGCCAGGCTTCAGCAGTACATAAACCAAGAACTTCCATATGTTCAAGCTGGTTTTAGAAAAGGCAGAGGAACCAGAGATCAAATTGCCAACGTCCCCTGGATCATCAAAAAAGCTAGAGGGTTCCATAAAAACATCTACTTCTGCTTTATTGACTATGCCAAAGCCTTCAATAGTGTGGATCACAATAAACTGTGGAAGATTCTGAAAGAGATGGGAATACAGGACCAACTGACATGCCTCTTGAGAAACTCGTATGCAGGTCAGCAAGCAACAGTTAGAACTGGACATGAAATTACAGACTGGTTCCAAATTGGAAAAGGAGTACATCAAGGCTGTATATTGTCACCCTGCTTATTTAACTTATATGCAGAGTACATCATGAGAAACGCTGGGCTGGAGGAAGCACAAGCTGGAATCAAGATTGCCATGAGAAATATCAATAACCTCAGATATGCAGATGACACAACCCTTATGGCAGAAAGTGAAGAATAACTAAAGAGCCTCTAGACCAAAGTGAAAGAGGAGAGTGAAAAAGTTGGCTTAAAACTCAACTTTCAGAAAACTAAGATCATGGCATCTGCTCCCATCACTTCATGGCAAATAGATGGGGAAACAGTGGAAACAATGGCTGACTTTATTTTTCTGGGCTCCAAAATCACTGCAGATGGTGATTGCAGCCATGAAATTACTCCTTGGAAGGAAAGTTATGACCAACCTAAACAGCATATTAAAAAGCTGTCTAAAAATGTTGACATTACCTTGTCAACAGAGGTCCATCTAGTCAAAGCTATGGTTTTTCCATTAGTCATATATGAATGTGAGAGTTGGATTATAAAGAAAGCTGAGCACTGAAGATTTGATGCTTCTGAACTGTGGTGTTGGAGAAAACTGTTGAGAGTCCCTTGGACTGTACGGAGATCCAACCAATCCATGCTAAAGGAGATCAGTCCTGGGTGTTCATTGGAAGGACTGATGTTGAAAAGCTGAAACTCCAATACTTTGGTCACCTGGTGAGAAGAGTTGACTCATTGCAAAAGACCCTGATTTTGGGAAAGATTGAGGGTAGGAGGAGAAGGGGATGACAGAGGATGAGGTCGTTTGATGGTAACACTGACTCAGTGGACATGAGTTTGGGTGGACTCCAGGAGTTGGTGATGGACAGGGAGGCCTGGCATGCTGAGGTTCATGGGATCACAAAGAGTCAGATGACTGAGTGACTGAATTGACTGAATCCAGTCTATGAACCAATCTGTAACGCTGCATGAGATGAAATTGAATGGTTCTGTTAGGACCTACAAGTTCTTCTAGAACTAACACCCAAAAAAGATTTCCTTTTCATTATAGGGGATTGGAATGCAAAAGTAGGAAGTTAAGAAATACCTAGAGTAACAGGCCAATTTGGCCTTGGTGTACAGAATGAAGCAGGGCAAAGGCTAATAGTTTTGCCAAGAGAACGCACTGGTCATAGCAAATACCCTCTCCCAACAACACAAGAGAAGACTCTACACATGGACATCACCAGATGGACAACATTGAAACCAGATGGATTATACTGTTTGCAGCGAAAGCTGCAGTCAGCAAATACCATCTGCAAAAACAAGACTGGGAGCTGACTGGAGCACAGACAATGAACTCCTTATGGCCAAGTGAGACATAAATTGAAGAGAGCAGGGAAAACCACTAGACCATTTAGGTATGACCTAAATCAAATCCCTTAGGACTATACAGTGAAAGTGAGAAATAGATTTAAGGGACTAGATCTGATAGACAGAGTGCCTGAAGAACTATGGACAGAAGTTCGTGAAACTGTATGGGAGACAGGGATCAAGACTATCCCCAAGAGAAAAGAAATACACAAAGGAAAATGACTGTCTAAGGAGGCCTTACAAATATCTGTGAAAAGAAGAGAGGCGAAAAGCAAAGGAGAAAAGGAAAGATATACCCATTTGAATGCAGAGTTCCAAAGAACAGCAAGGAGAGATAAGAAAGCTGTGCTGAGTGATCAATGCAAAGACATAGAGGAGAACAATAGAATGGGAAAGGCTAGGGAGCTCTTCAAGAAAATTAGAGATACTAAGGGAATATTTCATGCAAAGATGGGCCAATAAAGGACAGAAATCATATGGACCTAAGAGAAGCAGAAGATATTAAGAAGAGGTGGCAAGAATACACAGAAGAACTATGCAAAACAGATCTTAGCAACCCAGATAATCACGATGGTGTGATCACTCACCTAGAGCCAGACATCCTGGAGTGTGAAGTCAAGTGGGCCTTAGGAAGCATCACTACAAAGTTAGTGGAGGTGACGGAATTCTACTTGAGCTATTTCAAATCCTAAAAGATGATGCTGTGAAAGTGCTGCACCCAATATGCCAGCAAATTTGGAAAACTCAGCAGTGGCCATAGGACTGGAAAAGGTCAGTTTTCATTTCAATCCCAAAGAAAGGCAATGCCAAACAATGCTCAAACTACCACACAATTGCCCTTATATCACACGCTAGCAAAGTAATGCTCAAAATTCTCCAAGTCAGGCTTCAACAATATGTGAACCATGAACTTCCAGATGTTCAAACTGGTTTTAGAAAAGGCAGAGGAATCAGAGATCAAATTGCCAACATCCGCTGGATCATCATAAAAGCAAGAGAGTTCCAGGAAAACATCTATTTCTGCTTTGTTGACTATGCCAAAGCCTTTGACTGTGTGGATCACAGAAAACTGTGGAAAATTCTGAAAGTGATGGGAATACCAAACCACCTGACCTGCTTCTTGAGAAACCTGTGTGCAGGTCAGGAAGCAACAGTTAGAACTGGATGTGGAACAACAGACTGGTTCCAAATAGGAAAGGAGTACTTCAAGGCTATATATTGTCACCCTGCTTAGTTAAATTCTATGCAGAGTACATAATAAGAAATGCTGGGCTGGATGAAGCACAGGATGGATCAAGACTGCCAGGAGATAAATCAATAACCTCAGATATGCAAATGACACCACCCTTATGGCAGAGAGTGAAGAAGAACTAAATAGCCTCTTGATGATAGTGAAAGGAGACTGAAAAAGTTGGCTTAAAGCTCAACATTCAGAAAACCAAGATCATGGCCTCTGGTCCTATCCCTTTAGGGCAAATAGATGGGGAAACAGTGGAAATAGTGGTAGACTTTATTTTAGGGGGCTCCAAAATCATCACAGATGGTGATTTCAGCCATGAAATTAAAAGATGCTTACTCCTTGGAAGAAAAGTTCTGATCAAACTAGAGAGCATATTAAAAAGCAGAGACATTACTTTGCCAACAGAGATCCATCTAGTTAAGGCTGTGGTTTTTCCAGTAGTCATGTATGGATGTGAGTTGGACTATAAAGAAAGCTGAGCTTTGAAGAATTGATGCTTTTGAATGGTGGTGTTGGAGAAGATTCTTGAGTGTCCCTTGGATTGAAAGGAGATCCAACCAGTGCATCCTAAAGGAAATCAGTCTTGAACAATCATTCGAAGGACTGATGTTGAAGCTGAATCTACAATTTTGTGCCACCTGATGTGAAGAACTGACTTATTTGAAAAGATCCTGTTGCTGGGAAAGATTGACGGCGGGAGAAGGGGACAACAGAGGATGAGATGATTGGATGGCATTAGTGACTTAATGGCGGAGAAGGCAAAAGCATCCCACTCCAGTACTCTTGCCTGGAAAATCCCATGGATGGAGGAGCCTGGTAGGCTGCAGTCCATGGGGTTGCTGAGGGTCGGGCACGACTGAGCGACTTCACTTTCACTTTTCACTTTCATGCATTGGAGAAGGAAATGGCAACCCACTCCAGTGTTCTTGCCTGGAGAATCCCAGGGACAGGGAAGCCTGGTAGGCTGCCGTCTATGGGGTCGCACAGAGTTGGACACGACTGAAGTGACTTAGCAGTTACTTAATGGACATGAGTTTGAGTAAATTCTGGGAGTTGTTGATGGACAGGGAGGCCTGGCATGCTGCAGTCCATGGGGTCACAAAGAGTCGGACACACCTTCTTGACTGAACCGAACTGAACTGGACCTCAAAAGATATTTTAGTAGGCCTAAGTAAACAAAATGTCCCTAAACAAAGAGGATTGTCATTGAATTATTAATATTTCTATATAACAAGAACTCTTTGAAATTCCACTTATGAAGTATTTTAAGATAACTATAGTGCTAATAATAATCATTTAAAGAGGTTATTTACTCTTACTAAGACTTCATCACAGGGGCAGAAACAGTTTGACAGTAATACTAAAGGAGTATATGATCCCCTGGTGGCTCAGACGGTAAAATGTCTACCAACAATGTGGGCGATCCGGGTTCAATCCCTGAGTTGGGAAGATCCTCTGGAGAAGGAAATGGTAACCCACTCCAGTACTCTTGCCAGGAAAATCCTATGGACAGCAGAGCCTGGTAGGCTACAGTCCACGGGTCGCAAAGAGTCGGACACGACTGAGCGACTTCACTAAAGGAGAGAGGACATTTTACTCCAGATGACCATATAAATATATCCCACAAAATAAAGGAGCATGTTTGAATAAATAGAGTAAGTCAAATGAGCCATATAGCTTTTAAAATTATATAGACACTGAATCATTATTATCTGATTCTCAGGTTCCACTTCTTTAAGATATCATGATAATTTCACTTTTCTGAGAGGATTTTTCTCTATTACTGCTCAGTTGTATAATCTCTATGATACATATTTAACTATATGTGCATTAAATTATGTCAGGTTTTCTAAGCAGTTTCAAATAAGTAGATCCCAGCTTCCTAGACATTTTGCAAAATTTGTGCTCTTTTAATCTTTTCACATCTTAGGAAAACAATGTTAATACACTGCTTCTAGTGTTATACAATAATTATTATGAAACCAAGCAATTATTATGCTGTTTCTTAAATGAAGATACACAAATATTATTTCCTTCTTTAATGTCTTTAGAACAATCTATTATAAATTATATTGGTTTTTCTTATTCCATATGTGATAATTACATAAGCAGGTCTAACACAACTTAGAGAAATGTGTTAACATACCTATTCTCAAAACAGAAATATTGTTTTAAAATTAACTACCTGAAATTTCATTCATAGGCATGAACCTCTGATATAGCTTGTTTGACTCAGCCAATATTCTCTCCGGAAGCCCTCCAGGTATAACAGGAGTGCATTTCCCTGATGGATGGATGTTAGTTAGGATCAACCACATGACTTTTTCAATGTGAGAGGAGCACATGCCTGAAACTTGCTTTCTTTATTGAGTTGTGCTCTTTTGCTTCTGCCATCACCATGGTATAGTTTCCTCCCTGTAGTTGCCACCTCTTGAATCTGGTTTCAGGTGTTACTGGACCCTAACATGGAGTTAAGCATTGCTGCTTGCAGTAGTGCTCCCTATTCAGGGTCAGCTGGTTCTAGTTGAGCAAGAGAATTATTAATTCATGTCACTCAGTTTTGGAGTGTTTACTATGTATATGTATTGTGACATTAGCTGATGATGTATCTAACCACATGGCTTTTTTTTTTTTTTTTCTTTCTCCTGAGCCATTTTCGTTGATTCTCATATATTTTGCTACTTTGTTTTGTTTATCACTGGTTTTCATTGCTAGAATGTAAGGTCCATAGAGTCTATTTTTTTTGTTAATTATAATTCTACATTCTCAACACCTGTAAAAGTGCTTGGTGTGTAGTACATGCCTGATAAATATTATTGAATGAAAGAACATAATTAAAATTTGAACCTTAGTATGCTTAAACTTAGGCTTCCTTGGTGGCTCAGTGGCAAAGAATCCACCTGATTAGGCAGAAGATTAGGGTTCAGTCCTTAGTTTGGGAAGATACCTTGGAGGAATGAAATGGCCAATATTCTTCCCTGGGAAATCCCATGGACAGATGAGCCTGCCCAGCTACTGTCCATAGGGCTCAAAAGGGACAGACACACTCAGCAAGTAAACAACAACAATGATTAAATTCATAAAATACTAAATTTAGACCAAATTCTTCCTATTTACACAAGAAAAAACTGAAGCTTTGGTAATTTAAATCACTTAACAAATGTCCTAGGATTAGACCTAGTAGATCCATTAAAATTTAAGAATAGCTCCTATTACTATGACTTTAAATATTATTCTAGCAAAGTCCAATATATTAAAAAGAAAAATTGCTAGCAAGTTTACACCATCACCTCTTTTTTGGGTGTTAGTTCTAAAAGGCATTGTAGGTCTTCATAGAACCGTTCAACTTCAGCTTCTTCAGGGTTACTGGTTGGGGCATAGACTTGGATCACCGTGATACTGAATGGTTTGCCTTGGAAATGAACAGAGATCATTCTGTCATTTTTGAGATTACATCCAAGTACTGCATTTCAGACTCTTTTTGTTGACCATGATGGCTACTCCATCTCTTCTAAGGGATTCCTGCCCACAGTAGTAGATATAATGGTCATCTGAGTTAAATTTACTCATTCCAGTCCATTTTAGTTCACTGATTTATAGAATGTTGACGTTCACTCTTGTCATCTCCTGTTTGACCACTTCCAATTTGCCTTGATTCATGGACCTAACATTCCAGGTTCCTATGCAATATTGCTTTTCACAGCATCATACCTTGCTTCTATCACCAGTCACATCCACAACTGGGTATTGTTTTTGCTTTGGCTCCACCCTTTCATTCTTTCTGGAAATATTTCTCCACTGACCTCTTGTTTTGAAGGACAAAAAGATGTCCTTCTTGTTATAGGGGACTGAAATGCAAAACTAGGAAGTCAAGAAACACCTGGAGTAACAGAAAAATTTGGCCTTGGGATACAGAATGAAGCAGGGCAAAGGCTAATACAGTTTTACCAAGAGAATGCACTGGTCGTCACAAACACCATCTTCCAACAACACAAGAGAAAACTCTACACATGGACATCACCAGATGGTCAACACCAAAATCAGAATGATTATATTATTTGCAGCCCAAGATGGAGAATCTCTATACAGTCAGCAAAAACAAGACTGGGACCTGACTGTGGCTCAGATCATGAACTCCTTACTGCCAAATTCAGACTTAAATTGAAGAAAGGATGGAAAACCACTAGACCATTCAGCTATGACCTAAATCAAACCCCTTATGATTATATAGTGTAAGTAAGAAATAGATTTAAGGAACTAGATCTGATAGAGTGCCTGATGACACTCAGAGTTTGTGACACTGTACAGGAGACAGGGATAAAGACCATCCCTTGGAAAAGAAATGCAAAAAAGTAAAATGGCTGTCTGAGGAGGCCTTACAAACAGCTGTGAAAAGAAGAGAAGTGAATATTGTAAAGTAATTAACCTCCAATTAAAATAAATAGATTTATATTTAAAAAAAGAAAAGGAGAAAAGGAAAGATATTCCCATTTGAATGCAGAGTGCAAAAGAATAGCAAGGAGAGATAAGAAAGCCTTCCTCATCAATCAAAGCAAAGAAATAAGAGGAAAACAATAGAATGGGAAAAACTAGAGATCTCTTCAAGAAAATTAGAGATACCAAGGGAACATTGCATGCAAAAATGAGCTCAATAAAGGACAGAAATGGTATGGACCTAACAGAAGCAGAAGATATTAAGAAGAGGTGGCAAGAACACACAGAAGAACTGTACAAAAAAGATCTTCATGACCAAAATAATCACGATGGTGTGGTCACTCACCTAGAGCCAGACATCCTGGAATATGAAGTCAAATGGGCCTTAGAAAGCATCACTACAAACAAAGCTAGTGGAGGTGATGGAATTCTAGTTGAGCTATTTCAAATCCTAAAATATAATGCTGTGAAAGTGCTGCACTCAATATGCCAGCAAATTTGGAAAACTCAGCAGTAGCCATAGGACTGGAAAAGGTCAGTTTTCATTCCAATCCCAAAGAAAGGCAATGCCAAAGAATGCTCAAACTACCACACAATTGCACTCATCTCACACGCTAGTAAAGTAAACCTCAAAATTCTCCAAACCAGGCTTCAACAATACATGAACTGTGAACTTCCTGATGTTCAAGCTGGTTTTAGAAAAGGCAGAGGAACCAGAGCTCAAATTGCCAACATCTGCTGGATCATCGAAAAAGCAAGAGAGTTCCAGAAAAACATCTATTTCTGTTTTATTGACTATGCCAAAGCCTTTGACTGTGTGGATCACAATAAACTGTGGAAAATTCTTCAAGACATGGGAATACCACACCACCTGACCTGCCTCTTGAGAAACCTATATGCAGGTCAGGAAGCAACAGTTAGAAGTCGACATGGAATAACAGACTGGTTCCAAATAGGAAAAGAAGTATGTCAAGGATGTATATTGTCACCCTGCTTATTTAACTTATATTCAGTGTCATCATGAGAAATGCTGGGCTGGGAGAAGCACAAGTTGGAATCAAGATTGCCAGGAGAAATATCAATAACCTCAGATATGCAGATGACACCACCTTATGGCAGAAAGTGAAGAGGAACTAAAAAGCCTCTTGATGAAAGTGAAAGAGGAGACTGAAAAAGTTGGCTTAAAGCTCAACATTCAGAAAACGAAGTTTATGGCATCTGGTTCCATCACTTCATGGGAAATAGATGGGGAAACAATGGAAACAATGGCTGACTTTATTTTTCTGGGCTCCCAAATCACTGCAGATGGTGACTGCAGCCATGAAATTAAAAGACGCTTACTCCTTGGAAGGAAAGTTATGACCAACCTAGAGAACATATTAAAAAGCAGAAATATCACTTTGCCAACAAAGGTCCGTCTAGTCAAGGCTATGGTTTTTCCAGCGATCATGTATGGATGTGAGAGTTGGACTGTGAAGAAAGCTGAGCGCCGAGGAATTGATGCTTTTGAACTGTGGTGTTGGAGAAGACTCTTGAGAGTCCCTTGGACTGCAAGGAGATCCGACCAGTCCATCCTAAAGGAGATCAGTCCTGGATATTCATTGGAAGGACTGATGCTGAGGCTGAAACTCCAATACTTTGGCCACCTCATGCAAAGAGTTGACTCACTGAAAATTAGCCAATGCTGGGAGGGATTCTGAACAGGAGGAGAAGGTGATGACAGAGGATGAGATGGCTGGATGGCATCACCGAATTGATGCACATAAGTTTGCATGAACTCTGGGATTTGGTGATGAACAAGGAGGCCTGACATGCTGCGATTCATGGGGTCGCAAAGAGTTGGACACGACTGAGTGACTGACCTGAACTTATACCATCACATACTGTGAGCTGGCTTAATATCAACCATACTTGGATAGTAGAAAAACAAAAGCTTGTCCCTGCATTTGCTGTACTGAAATTCAACCCCAAAATTCTGATTTAGGGCCACAGAATTCTGGCTGATTAGATTCAAATTGTTGGACTTGTATTTTTTCAAGAATTAGGTACCTTAACTTTGATGGTCATGCTATTCTAGACTGAGGTATTTATTATTAAGATATAATAAATCCAAGAAGACAAACCTACTAGCACCACACCCTAAGAAGGAGGAGGGCGGGGCACTGTTATGGACTGAAGATCAGTGTTTCCATAAAATTCACATGTTCCAATGTGATGGGATTAGGAAGTGTGTCTTTGGAGAGGTGATTAGAAATAGATGAGGTCATAGGTTGGAGCTCCTGTACCCCCAAGGAGTTAGGAGAGAGTTTTTTCCTCTTGTTCTACTCTCCATCATAGGAGGATAGAACCAGAAGACAGTGATCTGTATTTGGAAAAGGTCCTCACCAGAACCCAACCATGCTGGCTCCCTGATCTTGGATTTCCAGTCTCCAGAACTGTGAGAAACTGATTTCTGTTTCTCATAAGTCACCCAGTCTATGGTACTTTATTATAGCAGCTCAAACAGACTAAGCCAGGCTGTAAGCAGTCTACCACAAGGTCTTGGCCTATTTTTCAGGATCTTCAGGATGACAAAACCCAGTGATACCAGTGAAGGATTGGAAAGATGTGATCTTAAGGTACAGCCTGGTCCTGTAAAGTTCTATCCACGATGTGGTTTTCTCTGTCAAACACACAAAGTTCATTCCTACGAATGAATTTTGTGTGTCCTCCAAATGGGCATGGTGATCCCTAATCCTCCATGTGATAGTGCTTAAAGGTGGAGTCTTTACAAGTAATTAATTTTAGATGAAGTTATAAGAGTAGAACCCCCATCATGGGATTAATGCCCTTAAAGAAAGATGACGAGAGAGGAGGTGTCTCTTTTTCTATATGAAGGAAAGGCCATGTGATGATAACCTGCAAAAGAGCGCTCACCAGGAACTCGACCATTATGGGCTTTCTAGCTTCCAGATTGTGAGAAATACAAGTTTCTGCTAAAGCCACCCAGCTTAAGATATTTCATTATAGCTGCACAAACTAGGACATTCACTGTACCAGGAGAACTGAGATCACTGAGACAGGTTCTTCATTCCAAGGAAGGTAGAAAATGTGATGAAGGTAGAATTTGATATTTCTGGACCATTAAGTTAAGCAGGTACCAAGAGGTAGCGATAAATCCAGTAGCTACACAAAATGATTATTTCATTTGTTTGTTTGATATTTGTTCATATCTAAGATGTATCTTTTCAAGGGTCAAATATTTTCTAAAATTCTTTAACAACTTTTCATCATCATAATTTCTAAAGTATATTTTCACAAGATTTAATCTGCATCAATCATATCTGTCAGAAATAGATACAAACATGATAAAACTAGAATAAGTTATGGTATCTGTACACATTAAGAATGCTAGATATTTAAAGTTTTCACAGAGGGTCCATGTAAAGTCTGGGTTAAAAAATACAGATGACCAGTAAAGTGATTTTTTTCACCTTTCTTTCTCTTCTTATTTTCTTATCTTCTGCCTGTAGACATAAACTTTATATTTCTTTCAGATGTTGTCACTGAAATTCTCATGTTGGGTATAAAATCTAAGTAGTTGCTGGCATTAGAACCAAATTACTTCTATAAGTGAGCCATGTTCTTTAAAGTTTGAACAATTTAAATGTATTATGGTGAGCACACAGGGTAGGTTCATAAGACAAGATTTTAATCACAGATATAAAATGCCTGTCTGCTATAAACAAGGAGCTTTTCTAATTTCTATTTGCTTATTGAGATGCTATCTTTAAATGTAAAAGTCATGGTCACACCTTACCTACCTCATCCAGTACATGTAACAGAGAATACTACCAGAATTAGTTATTTTGAGTGATTGCAAATCTTGAGGAAATAATTGTGATACAATAAATGGAATAGGTATGGAAGTAACATAAGTCTGTATTAAAAGATTAATTAATCTCTCTATATCCTTAAGAGTTTTCTGATATAGCTATCAAATTTTATACAGGAGAAAATGCATTTAAATATTGCTATTATCTCTAACAAGAAATAAAAGCAGGTGCAGAGAGCTCAATAATGATAAAATACAAATAAAAAAGTCAATATTTTGCAACAGGCATTGTTGCCATGTAACTGTTAAATTAAATTTGTCACACAAAATAATTAAATCTAATTAACAGATAATACATAATGAGTACCTAGTCACAAAATTTAATGATACTCTAATTGTAATCAAACATGTTATGTAATTGGTGCTTATTGTGTTCAGCTACATATCACACACCTGTTATCTCCTGTGTTTTATAAATTGGAACTCTAGTTTAACTCTTGCTTCTTAGAAAGGGTAATGCCTTTGGAATATTGAAAATGAACTGGTAGGATGCCAGGGAGTCTGCTTAAACTGAAACACAAAAGAGGTTTTGAGCAACAACAACAAAAAGATGTAATCTATACACCTTCTAAGTTTAGTATTACTGTAATAAATGTGGTTGATATCAAATTATAAATGGCTCAATTCTTTTCCACTCATTCTTACAATATTACAATTTAGTTTCTTGAATCACATAGTAATGACTATTTTGGTAAAATGTTTGTGACAATGTATAATTTCTTTGTAATGTTTATAATTGTATACTGTTTTGAATCAAAGATGGAGACTGGAAATATTCTTCTTATTTCTAAAATGTAAATATTTATTCACATGAATAACTTCTGACGGCATTACAGTCCATTGAATAATATTAAAGAGCTTTTCGATGAGGGTGAAAAAAACTAAGATCACGGCATCCTGTCCCATCACTTCTTGACAAATAGAAGGGGAAAAGGTGGAAGCAGTGACATATATTATTTTCTTGGGCTTCAAAATCACTGCAGATAGTGATTGCACCCTTGAAATTAGACACTTGCTATTTGGAAGGAAAGCTATGACAAATCCAGACAGAATTTTGAAAAGCTTTGCTGACAAAGGTCCGTCTAGTCAAAGCTATGGTTTTTATAGTAGTCATGTACGGATGTGTGTGTTGAACCATAAAGAAGGCTGAGCGCTGAAGAATTCATGCTTTTGAACTGTGCTGTTCGAGAAGACTCTTGAGAGTTCCTAAGACAGCATGGAGATCAAATCAGTCAATTCTAAAGGAAATCAACCCTGAATATTCATTGGAAGGACTCATGTTGAAGTTGAAACTTCAATTATTTGGCTACCTAAAGCAGAGAGTCAACTCACTGGAAAAGACCCTGACACTGGGAAAGATGGAAGGCAAAAGGAGAAGTAGGTGGCAGAGAATGAAATGATTAGATAGCATCACCAACCCAATCAACATGAAATTGAACAAACTCCAGGAAGTAGTGAAGGACAGAGGAGCCTGGTGTGCTGCAGTCCATGCGGTTGCAAAGAGTTGGACATAACTTGGCAACTGAACCACAACAGGCGAATGACAATCTAATGGCATTTACTATGTTCCTGAAAAGTGAAAGTGAAGTCGCTCATTCGTGTCCGACTCTGGGACCCCGTGGACTGCAGCCAACCAGGCTTCTCCGTCCATGGGATTCTCCAGTCAAGAATACTGGAATGGGTTACCATTTCCTTCTCCGGGGATCTTCCCAACCCAGGGATTGAACCCCGGTCTCCTGCATTGGAGGCAAATGCTTTAACCTCTGAGCCAACAGGGAAGTTTCTACTACATGAAAAAAATATGAACGTTAGCAATTAATGACATAAGGTGAATAATTATTTTCTATCTAAGTATAAATTTATCTTTTACTAGAATATGCATGTTTGCTAAGTTGCTTCAGTCATGTCCGACTCTTTGAGATCCTATGGACTGTGGCCCGTGAGGCGGTTCCTCTGTCCTTGGGATTCTCCAGGCAAGAATAGTAGAGTGGGTTGCCATGCTCTCCTCCAGGGGAATCTTCTCCACCCAGGTATTGAACTTGAGTCTCTTTTGCATCTCATTCAGTCTCCTGAAGTGGCAGGTGGGTTCTTACAACTAGTGCCACCTGGAAAGCCCCTACTAGAATATAACTAACCATAAATAAATTTTAAATATATAACTAACCATAAATAATTTTTCACCATAATATTCATCCATTTTAAAACATTTTTTTCAGGATTCAGTTTTAATAAATTATACTAAGTACCTAGAGGGTAATAATCTCATATGCCTACCACAGAGTAGAGGTTGGGCACATACATGGGCACATTTATATATTGCTATGAACCTAAAATTAATTCTTAAATGTATCATAAAATTTCAAAAGTGAGCTGGACTTTTAACATTGTGGAATTAAGGAGTAAATTTTATTGTGAAAAATAGAACATTTGAGTAAAGCATATAAAGAAATACTATAAGAATCTGGGTTAATCAAAGAGGAATCTAGACTTCCAAAGATTTTCAACTCATGTGTAATAGATATTTAGAAGAAACTCATCATGGGAAGAAAACAAGAGGCCCCGGCTTAGATATAGGATGTGTATGTTAAATCCACAAGCAAAAGACCTCTCATTTAAAGACTGAGAAAAAGAAAATAAGTCAATAGAATGCATGACTCAAGTTTGATAGTGTGTTTATTAATCTTAAGTATAAATATTTTCATTTGCTTTACATGAAATTCAGCCTTAATCAGAATTATTCCCTTGCCAGGCTCCTCTGTCCATGGGATTCCCCAGGCAAGAATACTCAAATGGGTTGCCATTTCCTTCTCCAGGGGATCTTCCTGACCCAGGGATAGAACCCAAGTCTCTTATGTCTCCTGCATTGGAAGGTGGGTTCTTTACCACTAGCACCACCTGGGAAGCCTTTGTAGGTAAAAGAAACTATTAAAAATCTGAATATCTAACTCTAAACCTCAGCTAAAGCCATTTATTTATTTAAGACACAGTGCAGAGCTTACTGAATCTCAGTTCCCTGACCAGGTATTGACCCAAGGCCATGGTGCTCCAAACCACTAGACCCCATCTCACAATTTAGAATTTGAAATAACTCACATACCTAGAACTTACTATATCTTTCAGGTAGATTTCATATGAGTACAGATAAAAATATCAAATTAAATAAAATTGACTACATAGAAGATTGATACACTGAATGAGAAAAAGGAACTTAACTTCTTCTTAGGCCTTTGCAATTGAACAATCTTTTATCATGGTAATGGTTTATTTAAAGCTCTGTGTGTGTGTGTGTGTGTGTGTGTGTGTGTATCTGAGTTGTTCAGTTATGTTCCACTCTGCAACCCCATGGACTGTAGCCCTGCCAGGCTCCTCTTTCCATGGAATTCTCTTTCCAGGCAAGAATACTAGAGTGGGTTGTCATTCTCTTCTGTAGGGGATCTTCCCCACTCAGGGATCGAATCCAGGTCTGCCACATTGCAGGCAGATTCTTTACCAGCTGAGCCAATATGATTATAAAAAGTAAGAGTAAAATTTGAAAAAAAAAATTATGAATGGAAGAAATAAATTAAAAATTGCTGTCTGGGCATGCCAATGATAGCCCAACTCCCCTACTGGTAATAATTAAAAAGACTGGAAATAGCACAAATCAAACAAAACAATAACAACAGCACTACCCTAAGGCTTCTATAGAGGGAGCAAAACAAAATTGGGGCTGTGGAGGGGAATGAAAACTAGTTTCCTTGTTTTCGTTTCTTTTTTTTTTTTTTTTTTCCCAGCCTTATTGCTATGTCTAGAGGGAAGGTGCTAGATAAGGAGTTTCAAAGTGATTCTGGACATAAAACACAACCAGAAATATAGAGGTACTCTGGAAAGAAGCCAATACAGATTGAATAGTATGGGGATTATCCTAGACAAGAGTCAGAGAGGAGATGCCATAATTCTGGGTATAAAACCACAGAATACTCAGCCTAAACTCTGAGCTCTACACACTTAGAACAGATACACAATGCATAGCAAAGACATTAAGAAATCAACTGAGATTTGAATAACTGATTACAGGAGACAACACGGGACTCAGGGATGATTATCTACTTAAAACACTTTTTTCCAGATGGTTGTTGAGATCCAGAGTCTGCACAGGACAATATTTATAGTATCCATGACAAAATGCCATATTTCTCAACATTCCATGAACCAGGAGAATATGAACAATTCTAAAGGGAAAAGACCATTATCATATGCACACTCCAAGATACCTCAAATGTTACAACTATTAAATATTTATTTTAGAGCAGCATTTAACTATGTCCAATGAGGTAAACAAAAATATATACAGAATAAAAGTTATATAGGAAATCTCAGCAGAGAAACAAAAAATACAAAATAGAAAAAAAATATTTTTAGAGCTAAAAAAATTAATATCTTAAATAAAACAAAAAATTCACTGGACTCAGTAGCAGTAAGGAGATTATCAGCAGAGAATCAGTTAACTTTAAAAGCAAACAACAGATATTGTCTAATCTAAAGAATAGTGAAACATAAGATTCATAACACTGAACAATGTCTCAGATATCTTTGAGTCAAAAAGTCTATATGTTTGTAGTTAAAAGTCCTAGAGATGAGAAAGAGATTAGAACATAATAAATATTTATAGATTAAAAACTGTCAAATATATTCACAAATGCAAATTTACAGATTCAAGAAATTCAGTATACCTCAAACAGGATAAACCCAAAGAAAACCACATTTAGACTTATCCTAGTCAAAATTATAAGCAACAAGATGAAGAAAATAAATTGAACTCAGCTTTAGAAAAATGACACATGGCATAAAAGGGATAAATAAATCAAATTGCCATGGATTTATCATCAGAATCCAAGGAGGCTACAAGACAGAGGAACCTCATCTTTAAAGAAATGACAACCTAGAATTCCCTCCCTCTCTATCATTCCTGAAAAAAATCATCAGGAATGATAGAGAGGGAGAACATTTTCAGATGAAAATAATAATAATAAAAAATAATAGATGATATCCCCAACAGTCATGCTCTACAATAGATGGGAAAAAAATATCCTTAGACTGGAGGACAATAATATTAGAGGAAAATCTGGATCTGTAAGGATAGAGGAAGACAAAAAAGAAATTATAAAAACATGAGTAAATAATATTTCTCCCTTTCAAGTTCCTTAATATATCTATAATTTATTAAAATAATTTCTGGTGAGAGTCTCAATTAAAATGAATATGGATATAATGCATATGACATCGAACATTTTTTGAAAAGATCAGTGTGGAGTACTTGTAAAGGCATCTGTATTGTTGCAAAGCTTTTACATTTAATATAAAGTGTCAGATTATTAACTCTGAGAGAGCCTGAATAGCTATTTGTACATAAGACAAAATACACCTAGTCAGGAATTAGTGGAGAAAATGAATTATTCATGAGGAAGACATACATTAGAGAGAGAAAAATGATCCACCAAAGATAAGCACAGCCTGAACCTTTGAGCACATTAATTCACATGGGCCAAGGAACTGTGCAGCTGTGACTAAATTAAGGATGTTGGGTTGAGAATATTATCCTGGATTATCCAATGTGGGTTCAACGAAATGGCAGGCAAGTCAAAGATAGAGACAGTGTGAGGAAGGAAGCAGAATCAAAGTCACGTGATGGAATGTGGGACTCATTCTACCGTTACTGGCTTTGAAGATGGAAGGAGATTGCAAGTTAAGAAAAGTGGGCATATTCTAGAAACTGTAGAGCCTCCACAAAGAAACACAACCCTACAAATACTTGATTTTATCCCAGTAAGTATCATTTCTGACCTCTAATATCAAGAGTTTAAAATAATATATGGTATTGTTTACAGCAAGTAAATTCACGTTCACTGGTTACACCAACAACAGGACACTAAGAAGATATAGACTATAAATGTATATTATGTCACTGAGCCTCAAAATACAAAAAAAGGAAAAATAAACAGAGAGAGAGACAGAAAAGTTCACAAATATGATAGAGGATTTTAACCACCATCACTCTAATAGGACAAATTTGGTGAATACATAGAAGATTTAAAGAACATATCTGTGTTTTAAGTACATATTACGTATTCACTAGACAGATAATATGCTGGGACATTAAACAAACCTCAGTAAATACAACAATAATCAAAATCATATAGAGAATATTTTTTGAAGCAAAACTGAACTAAATTATAAATTAGTAACAGTAAAATATCTAGGGAAATGCTAAATATCTGAAGGCTAAACATATTCTCACAAATAATATTGACCAATGATGAAATAATCTACAAAATATAAATTATTTTCAACTGAAAGCCAAGAGAAACACAATAAATCACTATTTGTGGGATGCAGTTAAAGTACTGCTTAGAGAACAATTCCAGAAAAAGCTGAATAAACCAATATGTAAGCTTTTAAAAGCAAAGGAGGACTGCACCTGTGATCAAAAACAACTTGAATTTGATTCACAATCAGTCCTTGCAAAACAGAGTATCCTAAATACTGTGTTTTAAATATTATACAATAATTTATGAGGATGTGAAATAATTCAACAAAATTTGAATGAGAAATGAAATTCTCACTACATACATGAAACACAGGACCAATAATATTAAGAATAAACAGATAAAAATCTAAGGAGATGTTGATCAATTACTGATAACTAACATAGTTCTGTTTACATTGTGATTTAGGCTAAACGTTCCATTAAAAAGTAACAATTTTTACGGTAAGCAGTATCAAGACTATTAAATACAGTCAAATCTATATTGTGAAATCTCCCATAACCTCCACTAGATGTCTCTAATAACTTGACTTTGGCTACATTCCTTCTAATGTTATATAGGAAATGCTGCAACATGAACTACATCTGTGTTTTGATTTTCCTACAAAACTTAATGTTTTTCAAAGAAGAAAAAAGTTGTCTTAATACACAATTGAAAAAATTAAAATAACTTACATTCAATATCAAGGTACATGCTCTTTTGGTGCCCTCCAATTCTACTTGCAGCTTCACAGTCGTATCTCCCTGAATCTGACAAGTCCACATCTTTAATGTGCAGTGATGAACTTCCATGCTGCCCTTTGACTTCGATACGTCCGTCTGGGCTCTGTTTACATTAATTTGGGGAAAAAGGAAGATTTTACGCTTATTTTGTGTAAAATGATGATGAAACATATTGCATTTATCATTGATATAACATTTCAAAATAAACTCTTAACTGTATTCAGTTTTTTATTTCAAAAAAGCACTGTTCCCATATTTATACTGTACTGGTTTTAGCTTATCCATTTTAGGGACACTGACATGCATGTAATAAAAACATGTTTTATCAACCTTTTTTATTTAGCATGCTCTTTGCTTTTTAGACTTTCACTTGCTTTTTATAAAGCTAGTATGTTCTTCTAGGGACTTCCCAGGTGGTGCAAGGATTTTGTTGTTGGCTTTCCGTTGTGTTCTTTGCAAACAGCAAAATGACAACAATGCCTATTTAATTCTGGCTACAGCTTACCAGCAAAAATACCTCTGCCGTACTTTAGTTTCTTATTTCACCACATAAGGAAAATGTACCAAGATGTATGACAGTTAAAGAATTTAAAAGGAATTTATAGTTTTTATTTTTGAATGAATGCAACAGTATTGCTTATAAATATAACTGGTACCATATGCATCACAGATACATTAATAAAAGCACTGTATTCTTAGGAAGTCATTGGAAACAATATGGAAAGATTACTCACATACTCGACAAGTATGACTCAAGTCAAGGAATTACTTATAATCCTATAGTCTATAGATTGTATTTCAAATAAGAATTATTGTGTGTAACATAATTAGCATATCCAGAATTGTTTTCTTAAATCATGTAAATACCTTAATAGCACACATATTAAAACAGAGGTAGTTTATTCAGTCAATTTTACTTTGTACTGTCAAGATATACAGTGGACTTTTAACACTTCATAACTCATTGAAGATATCTGCTCTACCATTATCGAATTGATTCTTTTTAATATTTAAGGCTTTAGTGTTCAGTAGAATATTATATGTCATTCAATTGAAATATGTATCTTATTATACACAGTATAATGGTTGTATATTTTTATATATGACAGATTCAAATAAATTTCAATATGTGTGTTTACTTTGCATTATTAAAATGATGTTTAATCATTTTTCTTTATTAATATCAAAAGACTATACTTTTTCATGGCTTGTGGGATCTTATTTCTTTCACTGGGGATCAAACCCAGAGCCACAGAAGTAAAAGCCTACTTCTTAATCACCAGATCACCAGGGAAGTCCTTCACTGGACTTCCTTAAAGGCCTTTTCAAACATGTTGATTGGGGCACAATATGGTTACTTTTTTTGCTTCATAATTCTGTATGTGAATGCAATCATTAAATAATCCCATTAATTATTGATAATTTATTATTTGAGAAATAGTCTTCAAAAATAAAGAAATAAGCAAAAGCATATTAGGGGTGCAACTTAGGCCAAAATTAGTCAAAAATATGTTCCCCACGTTCCAAGTACTGCTAAAGAAATAGTAAGGTGAAGTTTTCAATCTGAAGGGCATTCTATTCTGCCAATTTTTAAGATGTTCAGCTGCTAAACCCATTTACTTAATTGAAAGAAAACAAAATGCAAGTATTCATGGAAGTTAAAAATCAGAATGAATGAATAATTGGCCAAAGTAAAATGGCCAATTGTTATACAAGGTAACTAACTGCTGTTTCCTTACTAAAAAAATATCCTTTGGCCTTTATTGCACCTGTATTCATTGTTAATTCTCTGGTAGCTCATTTGGTAAAGTGTGTCTGTAGTGCAGGAGACTTGGGTTCAATCCCTAGGTTGGGAAGATCCCCTGGAGAAGGGCATGGCAACCCATTCCAGTTTTCTTGCCTGGAGAATCCCCATGAACAGAAGAGCCTAGTGGCCTACAGTTCATGCAGTCACACAAGTCGGACACGACTTAGCAACTAAACCACCACCACCATTCATTGCTAAATTCTTTTGAACTTGCCTTCCTTTCTTTTGTGCTGACTTCCCTTGGCTTTCAGGACACCCACATGATCCTGATTTTTCTCCCAGTTTTAGTTGCAGCCTCCTTTGTTTTGGATTTGATTACAGCCTCCTCATTTCCTTGAGGTCTCTGTATTCTGGCCTGGACTCTAGAGCTTTTTCATTTGAGCACTCTTAGCCCTGACCACATCTACACAGAGATCGCTAGTCACTCTTTCTCCCTCAGGGTCCTTCTTTCCCTGGAGCTTCAGAAATACGATACATCACATGCAGGGAAAGTCCATTTGATACAGATCTCAAACCAGCATGCGTAGATGAATGTATCACACCCACCCAGCATCACCTGCCCTCTCCCAGGTATCTTTCTTTCTATGAATGATATTAATACTAATTATTTTCCATGCCTCATGCTATACCGTGTTTTAATTCTTGCATCAGTTGCTGAACCTTCATTCATCTATTTATATTCTAAGTAATGATACATCTCAGTTTAACATCTTGCTTGACATTACATTTCCAATTTTCAGGAACTGTGTTCCCCTAGACACATCTGCTTTCTCCCTCTCCATTCAGAGTTTCAGTTGTGCTGCTGAGTTGGAAGGATATTGACAGGCGTCTCTCGATTTCAGAGAAAACAATCACACTCAGGAAGAATATGACCAAAAAAACCTCCCTGACTCTGCAAAATTCTACAACATTATGTTATTTCCTGTGTTTCTTTTAGCAAAAAAACATTCCAGCTGCAGAAATTATTTCTTGTGAAACTTAAGGCTTTTTTAAAAAAGCAAACTTTTATTTCTCGTAACTACTTTATGATGGTTTCACCACCAGAAATTTTCTATAATTACACATAATATTATATTGCCTCCACCAACTCCTTAGCCTGATATTGATGGACTTCCATATGGCATTATCTTTCTGTTTAAGGACACCTTACAATTTAGGTATTAGTAATTTGGGTTCCAATCAATTTGAACTACTTGTATTGCAATGAATATCCTGTGCTGTCTTTCTCTAAGCATCTTTCACATATCTGTCTCTAATCTTTCCGCCTTTAGCTCTTTCGTATCCATGTAGCAGAATTCTACCATCACTCTTTCCATTTCTTAGCCAAATATAATTTTATATTCATAATCCCTCATTGACTACTGTGTGTGTGTATGTATAATATTCTTTGAAATCAATGCATTTCTTGGGACACATTGTTTATTCTGGTTTTATCTGAAACTTTGGATTTTATCCTGCAGGTTGATATTACAGTTGTACAAATGCAAAACATTTTAATGACACTTCATATGAAACTCACCTGGACTAGCATCTATGACAGAATTGATACATTCTAATTTTTATAAGGCAAATTAACTAATAGTGAAATATACATATAATTGTATAAAAGAAATGTAATTCTTCAGCTATTCTTTACTATGGATGAAAACTTTGTACTTAATATATTTATTAGAATGTAGACAAGATACATTATTAATAATGTAAAACATCCTTCTTTCATTAGGGAAAATATTGTCTTTCTGCACATTAAAAAGTAAATTTACCCACCTTAAAAATAAACAGTTCCTTTGGTTATCACCTGTTATAAATGATATAGCTTTGACTTGTGGATAACTATTCATGTAAATTAGCATGTTATTAATATTAGTAAAAATGGTAGCATTTAAAATACTAAGGCAGCCAGCACGCCCTATCATTTTTCTTTCTCATACTCATGTGTTAAACTGTTTTAGAATCACTGACATTTTAGAGAAAATTGGGGATCCTGTCACTTAGTTACTCAACATTTTTATCTATGTTTGCAATTGTTTTACAATAAGCAACAATATATCTGAAATTAACAGAAATTTAGGAAGAATATAATTTGTTCTATTTCTGGAAGGAGTGTGATTCCCTGAGAAATAAGTCATTTTCAGAGTTAGCATTGTCTCTGTAATAATGCACAATATGCATTTGACTAGAAGACCTAAGTCATTTCTTCTCATTTCATATACCAAAGGGCATCTTTCTCTGTGTGCTACAAAAATATATTATACATTTATGAAAGAAAATTCATTTATATGTTGGCTTTGATTCACCACCTACAGAAGATTCACTTAAGACATCAGATATTTGACTAAGACAAGTTAATTGGTATATTAGCTGTTCATGTAGTATTTTCAGTTTCTATAACTGCATTAAGATGATTGGTAAGTAAAGTGTCTGACTGTACATTATTCTTTCAATCTTTTACAAAAAGATACTCTCAGAAATTTAACTTGATATTATATCTTTTGCCTTTCTGAAGGTCAACTAAAGAACTGCTTTCTTGTATAGTATTTCACTATTTTTATAAAATGATTATTCATAGTGCTTATTGTCCTTTCATTGACATCAAATATCTAGGTGAAAACTATTATCTTGAGTTTAGTACAAAATAAATATTTTGTTTTAAATTTTAACTGTTTTACATTTTAAATTACATAACATATATCATGATTGCTATGCTAATGCCTAGTCACTTCAGTCGTGTCCGACTCTGTGCGACTCCAGAAGGCAGCCCACCAGGCTCCTCCATCCCTGGGATTCTCCAGGCAAGAACACTGGAGTGGGTTGCCACTTCCTTCTCCAGTGCAGGAAAGTGAAAAGTGAAAGTGAAGTCGCTCAGTCGTGCCCGACCCTCAGCGACCCCATGGACTGCAGCCCAGCAGGCTCCTCCGTCCATGGGATTTTCCAGGCAAGAGTACTGGAGTGGGGTGCCATTGCCTTCTCCGATATCATGGTTACTTTGTGGCTTTACTTGACTAGACTTCATTGCCAAATTTAGAATTCAGTTGCAGCAAACAATACATCTGAGTTGGTCAGAATTCCCTTCCTTCTTCCTCACATTTATGCCTTTGAATGTTTTTAGGGTCATTGACACTTTTGGCCTTTTGCAAAATGGTGGTTCATGTCTGTTATTCAACATTTTTTTGTATGTGTGCAATTGTTCTACAATAAGTGTCCAGGCACTGAGGATACAAGCTGAGCAAAACAGAATAGTTTCCACCTTTAGTAGAATTTAACTTTAACTGATAAGACAGATATCATTTTAAAAGTAAAATATAAATAAAATGAAAAATACCACAGGTTCATTGTGGGAATATTATCAAAGGGGTGGGTTAGAGTCAAATGTATATTCCTTGAGACACTGAAGTGTGGACTGGAATCTGGAAATGGTGAAAGAGGCAATGGTGTAGAGAGAATTCAGTGCCGTAGAGAGAATATGCCACGAGAAGGCTTATGGAAAAACTGAGAGAAGACAGCAGGTGTAGAGAAAAGGCTGAGAGCACATGGGATCCCCTGACATTGGAGGCTGACAGAGAACCCGTGGAGCACCCAAGATACGCAGATGCACAACAAGTTTTTACCTTTTGGTTATATACTATTTTTTCTCATTATATGATATGCATTTATTTGGGGGTGGGTGGATTTTTTATTATATATTGTTTGTATTATTTTTAATTGCATTCCATTGCATCTCTATTGCATGTAAATTAAATTTAGTTTCAAATATGTAGAGGTAGCAGCAAGGCATAACTGTTAAATGTGCATAAGAAAGAAAGACTCTTTCCAAAGGTCATTGGAATTAATTTATGCAAACTAACTTCTCAAAATCATAGGATTCCTATGTTTACTCTTAGTATTAAGGTCTCTTTCCTCTGGGCTTGATCCGACCTTCCTAATTTTATTCCTATTTTCATATCATGAAATAAACTTATGTACATTTACCCTTCCTCTAAGGAGGGTAAACTGATGAAATAAAGAGTAATATGTCCAGGAAAATTTAACTTATAGTTTCTTCACTGGTCATAGAGGTCAAAGGCCTTGTTGGTTTTATACAGATATAAACTCTGTGTTACCATTCAATGGCTTTAAATCTGTGGGTACTAATAATTATGTATCACATTTCCAAAATTTATATATTACTTAAAGTTACATTAAGTATTCCAACTGTATTTCTATATCACTGTTATTTATTATGGTTATTCATTGTGACTGGAGTTCTAAGCAAATAAATTAGAATAAAAGAAATGTGCTTGTAGTATAGCTGATCATACTCTGGCAATGCTTTTGCTTACTCTGAATGACAAGATACCTACTTTTATCAAATCCAAAGATAACACAACAACATATTTGATGGCAAGATTTTTCAGAAATTTCAGGACATAGGAATTCAAGCCATAAGTGTGGGGCTAGTGTAGAAAGCCAGTAGGAAAATCCCACAGATTCAAGCTACCGATCCATGTAAAATTTCATTGCTTTCTTCAAGGTTAACAAACTATGAAAAACAGGATGATCACTACTGTTTTTGATAATCATTGCTTTTTCCAATTTTTTCTGTATATCCTTCATAATGGAAAAGAGCAAAGTAACAACAACTGCTTATTAAAAAATGAATAAGGGATAAAGAAGCCAAGAAGATATTAAAATCTAAAAGTTATATCCTATTTGAGCTAAATTTTGGTTTCAGGGCACACAACACTGCAAAGATAGAAAGAAGATCTAAAAGAATGAGGCACATTATACACTGAAATCCTTCCTATTCAACAATTTATTATAAGATGGTCAGAGATATTGTAATGGTTTATGTACATAATTGAACTTAACTTGTGAACATTAATATCACATGCTTACACTGTACTGTTCTGAAAGTAATGTAATAACTAAAATGTGAACTCCTTTATTGCAAGGATTTGAATAAATGAAAAGTTTGTTTTAAAGTTTTTTAAATTCAGATTTTAAAATGTTTTTCTCTGTAACATAAATTTAACCAAATAGAAAACAGATCAAATGCAATACTAAAAATACTATAATTGGAATAGCATAATATTGATAATGATTGAAGCTGCAATAGAATGTGAGATTTCATTATACTATTCTCCCATCTTTGTTTCAAATTTGCATCACACAATTTATCACGGAAATTTTCAAACAACATAACCAAGATGGAATGTGTCCCTTTATTTTTGTCAGTTGTTAGAACATACAAAGCAGATCAGAACCCAAATTAAAGTCCAGAGCATACTGTTGCAGACTACTCACAAATCCACGGATTTCTGTATTGAAAGCCAGTGAGGTTTTGCTATAATTATTTTGCAGTATTTATCACAGTGCAGCTTGGCTTACACACAGTACATAACTTTTGCTGCTTTCCCCTAGGTTTGATTAGAATTAAACTTGAGGATGAGATGGCTGGATGGCATCACCGACTCGATGCACACGAGTACACGTGAACTCCGGGAGTTGGTGATGGACAGGGAGGCCTGGTGTGCTGTGATTCATGGGGTTGCAAAGAGTCAGACTTGACTGAGTGACTGAACTGACTGACTGACTGAAGTTTGCGTAGGCTCAGTGCAAGACATATGTTATTACCATCAGTGAAGTAGTTAGTGACCACTGTCTAAGTGGTATGGCAATCTTGTTCAAATTATAGACGAAAGATCTTTGAAAAGCAATATCCAACAGGAAGCAGTACAAATGTTACATGAGATGTTTTAAAAGTGCCTGACACATAATATATATTTAATAAATTTAAAAATAGTCATTATCCTCTCCCAATAGCATATCTTTATGTAAATCCCTACAACATGCTCAATAATAGAAAAACTTCAGTATGAAGAAATACAAAATATTTGGGGAACATTCTTTCTGCTCTATCTAATGAGACAAATGAGGACCCTGTACTGAGCATTCTTTGGCCACAACTCACTGGAAGCATGAAAAAGACACATGACTGCTCTAAGTATACATAGGTCTTTTCCCTGTCTGTTTCATTTGAATAAATTGTATTTTTCTCTCTGATTGTACTAGACGTTTCTTCTGCAGCACCTAATCTTCTGTTAATCCAATCTAATCTTTATGTTTTTTTTAATCTCTA
The DNA here is from genome assembly GCF_023091745.1 of Budorcas taxicolor. Taxonomy (NCBI): domain Eukaryota; kingdom Metazoa; phylum Chordata; class Mammalia; order Artiodactyla; family Bovidae; genus Budorcas; species Budorcas taxicolor. The sequence continues at coordinate 80,112,326 of NC_068910.1, forward strand.
GAATTTTGATTTATTCTTTTATGCTGTTATGTTTCTCTGTATTATGTTCATGCTTTCCAGCTACCTTGTATACATATGCAGTATATGTATTAAAAGAAAAAGAAAAAGGATATGTGAATGTTCCTATCTACTAATACTGTCAACTTTATCAATGGATCTGTTTCTTTTGATTGATTTAGCTTTTTTCCCCTAATATGGGTTATATTTTCATGTACCTTGTATACCTCATAATTTTTATTAGATGTCACACACTGTGAATTTTATGCTTTGAGTGATATAAGTATTATAGAAATTTAGTGATATGATACATTATATATATAAATATATATATGATCTCTTTCATGAGATATTGTTAAATTACTTGAAAACAATTTTATTCTTATGAGACTTTTAAACTTTGCTAGGCAAGCTGGGGACAGTCTTTAGTTCAAGACTAATTCGATTGCATTACTAAAGCAACCCACTCCAGGATTCCCGTGGTTCTTTCTGTGGCCTTGCAGTTTCCTCAATACACACACACACACACACACACATTTATCAGTATTCAGCTGAAGACTCTTGGGGAAAGCACTGAAGATCTCTGGAGCTCTCTCTGTGTAAATTTCTTCTCCACAGAGCTCCCTCTCTCTGGTACCCCATTCTGTGATTTCTAGCACCCTTAATTATTCAAACTCAAAGTCAACACTGGCTCCTCAACTAGGAGAAAAGAGCCAGACTCTTCATCCTTGTACAGCAGCCTGGAAACTCTTGACATAGAATACTTGTACAGTCACAGGGCTCATGTCATTTGTTTCTCTTCTCCCATGGATCAATATGTAATCCATCATGATATAAATTTTGTCTGTTGTCATTGTTAAAAGTCAGAGTATAAATCAAGGCTTTCTTCATCCAATATGCCTGGAAATATGAATTCTAACAAGTATTTTAAATTGTCACTAGTCCCACACTTAACATCAGAAAATGCAAGGAATATACCACTAGTGACAACATTTTGTCACATATATGCAAATTCTTATGGTATACAACACATTGTTATTAACAGCATTGTTTTTACCAGCCATACATCACAAAGTAGAATACTACTTGGCAATGTGTGTGTACATTTTTCTTTCTTTTAAAAACTCATATCATTTCAAATATACATTAAATATATACATCACTGGATATATAAGAAATACTATAAAAATAATGTGTACAATTACTGTCACTGTATTGTACAGTGTTACACTGTATTGGCAGTGTTACAGTGTTACAGCAAATATGCACTCTGTTTTAATGCACAGCTATGCTGAATGACTCATATATTTTACTTTAGTGCCTCATAACTACATTTTAGGTAGCAGGCTCAAAAAGATAAAAAGTATTTCTCAGCTCTGTGCTGAACTCTTCTCAGTTGTATTAGAGTATAACAATTATGGAATTAATGAAATCACTTTATTGGAAATGCTATATATAATACATGCACACAAATACTAAAAACTAATAAGTATAAACAAAAATATCAAAAACAGTTTCATCAAATCCTTTCAGTAAATAGACACAGAAGCAAGCTACCTCTTAAAGATGACTAAAAATTAAAATTTTGTATAACATACATGAACTTCCTTGAGCTGATTTTATTTAGTTTGGATTTAATTTGTTTGTTCTGTGATAAAGTATCTCTTCATAAAGAAAAGACAAATTAAAAAAATTATGTATATACAAACTCAACTATTTATGATTGCTAGAAGTCTTCAATTAAAAGAGAAGATACTCTCTAGAAAGGATCTAAGTTATCAAGATAATAAAATAATGCATAGCAGAAAGGGAGTTGCAAATGGTAACAAAATGTATTTCTTTACCAAAGGCAAAAAGATGTATTAAGACAGTTTCAAAGTATGGAATGAATGAATTAATGCTACAACCCTAAACCATAGAAAGGAAAAGATACAATGTGGACTTTGTCAGAAACAATAACAGAGTATTATAATAAATTTCTATATTATATTCTTTTATTAAAAAAGAAAATTATGTCTCACACAGGTTTGTGATGAATATTTACATTGATATATATCAAAATTTGATGATAAAAATTTACAGATGTTATCATTAAAGGGGAGCACGGTGGAAACAGAGAGCCAAGAAGCAGAGATGATCTGGGAAATTATATTGCCTTTTACAAGAAACAAAAGTGATAAGAAACACGCCTCAAGAAGTTTCTGTGTGCTGGAATATGCAGATATAGAATGTTTAGTAAACAATTATATTACTGGGCAAATTGCTGTAAATATTATAAGAAGGTATTGGAATAGTATAATGCAATGTGATATCTCAAAGTGCTGATCAAAACAGCAGTTAGACTTGTTTTATCTGATACAGAAAGAGGAGATCCAACTCTTTATGGTATACACAGGAAAAGTGTGCCATTTAATTGCTTGCTAACCTCCTGCCTCTATAAAATTAGTCTATGTAAATTCCTTAATTATCACCTTTTCTATCACTTGGCCACGGAGTATATTTTAGTTTAAATAAGCAAATGATGTATGAAGTAATCAGAATATTATATCAGTTTATTCAAATGTTTGGTGGCTGAGAGGTTAAAGTGTCTGCCTGCAATGCAGGAGACCAGGGTTCGATCCCTGGATCGGGAAGATCCCCTGGAGAAGGAAATGGCAACCCACTCCAATATTCTTGCCTGGAGAATCTCATGGACAGAGGAGAATGGTGGGCTACAGTCCACGGGGTCGCAAAGAGTCGGACACGACTTCACTTTCACTTTCACTTTCACTTATTCAAATGTTTATCACTTTGTATGCTACTATTACTTTAGCATTCTGTTTTTCCTTTAAAATTTTTGCCCCAATAGATTCACAGCTCCTATGACTTGGCTAGATGCAGTGAACTTCAGAACTGAATGCAAGTATTCATATAGTAAGTTAGTTCTACTATTCTGTACATAGTTTAATTTCTTATCCAGTTTCAGATTTTGTAATTAAAAGAATAGTGTTCTACAATTTATACTTAGTTTACCTGAAGAACTCAGCAATTAATCTAGACATCAGTTCAGTTCAGTCACTCAGTCGTGTCCAACTCTGTGATCCCCAGAGTTAAAAACCAATAGGCTTATCATAGAGACTTCAGTTTGGCAGTTAAGGACTCTCTCAGCAAACTCAAACATATTGCATACCACAATTAGTACATCAAAGACTTGTGATAGCTTTCTCTACATTTACAACTCACAGTGTACATTCGAAGTTGTAGATGGATAAAGTACATACACTATTGAAAATCTTCCAGCACCCCAGGATTGATGGAGGAAAAGTGAAGAAATCTTACTAGGATTAAATTAATTGATTTTAATAGTAGGACTTGAGGGAAAAATGAAGGCAATAGAGATTTGAAGAGTGACCTATCATGTTGGGGGCTTCCCATGTGGCTCAGAAGGTAAAAAAAAAAAAAAAAAATTCAGCCTACAATATGGGAGACCCAGGTTCAATCCCTGCATCAGGATATACCCTGAAGAAGGGAATGGCAACCCACTCTAGTATTCTTGCCTAAAGAATTCCATTGACAGAGGAGCCTGATGGGCTGCAGTCTAAGTGATCGCAAAGAGTGAGACATGAGTGAGCAACTAACACACACACATGCTATCATGTAGAGCAGTGTAGGTAATAAAAGGGTTTTCCAAATGATATCAGAAGCTATTGGAGGCTTCTGAACAACAGAGTGATATTATCCGGCTTATTTCCAGTGGACCAATTTCACTATTTTAACAAGAATAACAAGGGGCAAGGGTGAATGCATTAAAACCTTTATAAAGTTTTTTGCAATAATCTTGACAAATAATTTGGAGGAGGGCATGACAACCCACTCCGGTATTCTTGCCTGGAGAATCTCATGGACAGAGGAATATGGTGGGCTATGGTTCACAGGATCACAGAGATATCTGAAGTGATTTAACATGCATGCAGGCAAATAATTATGCTGGCTTGGAGCAGAGCAGTAACAGTTGGGTTTTGAGAAATGATCACAATTTTAATATATTTAAAATAAGAATAACAGGATTGACAGAATTTGAATGTATGTATTATAATAAACAAAAGTCAGAAGATTATACAAAAAATTTTAGACTATAATACCAGAAGGAAGGAATCACCATTTATTGAGATTGGGATGACCAAGGAAAATACAGAACTAGAGACAATGTATGGAGCTGGGTCGGGTAGTTATTTAATGTGCAAATGTAGCTACTTGATAGATGACTGGATACAGACAATTAGGGTTTAGTTGAAAGGCTCCTACTTAAAATTTGGATTTTTTTTCAATCCAGTTGGTAACTAAAGGCATGAGACAAAATGAATAAGTCAAGGGAATAAATAGTTATATGAGAAAGGAATCCAATAACAAACCCCAGTTTAGAGCCCTAGATAATTTAGAGGTCAATTAGAAGACCAAGGCTGATGAGTGAAAAAACAGGAAAGTATACCATAAGCCAGAGCTTCCCAGGTGGCACTAGAGGTAAAGAACCCGTGACTCAATGCAGGAGACAGGAGACGCAGGTTCAATCCCTGTATCTGGAAGATCCCCTGGAGGAAGGCATGGCAACCCATTCCAGTATTTTTGCCTGGAGAATGTCATGGACAGAGGATCCTGGCAGGATACAGTCCATAGGGTTGCAAAGAGTTGGATATAACTGAAGCAACTCAGCATGCATGCATGAATAGCATAAGTCAAAGTCTATGCAACAAGCAGAAAGGATTATTTAATTTAATCAATGCTTCTCTTAGGTAAACAAGTAAAATTAGGTTTCCTAATTTGTGATAAAATTTAGAGAAGTGAATGTTATTAGTAACAAGCTTTCCAAAGAGCTTTTGTGGAGTCACATGATCAAAGCCAGACTAGAATATATTCAAGAGGTAATTCTAGGAAGAATTTAGAGAGAACAGGATTAAACAACCTTTTCAAGAGATTTTCTATGAATAGAGGCTCAGCTCAGATGAGATCTGGAAGCCAAATATGATAGTTACTGGGTTGGCTAAAAAGTTTGCTCAGGTTTTTCATAACATCTTGCAGAAAAATTCAAAACAGCTTTCTGGCCAATCCAATATCTGTCTGTCTACATATATATACAGACTTAAAATATATACTCATATATGAAGGGTGGGCTTCCCTAGTAGCTCAGATGATAAAGCATCTGCCTCCAATGTGGGTGACCCAGGTTTGATCCCTGGGTCTGGAAGATCGCCTGGAGAAAGAACTGGCAACCGTCTCCAGTATCCTTGCCTGGAAAAGCCCATGAACAGAGGAGCCTGGCAGGCCACAGTCAATGCAGTCACAAAGAGTGGGACACGACTGAGTGACTAACACTTTCACTTTCATATGAAGGATATATGTACCGTTACCCAAACTGTGCATTTCATACCCATGACTCATTTATTTTGGAACTGGAAGTTTGTAGCTCTTAATGTCCCTATTTATTTATTCCCCACACACCAAATCACCTGTTCATTCTCTATATGTTTAAGTCTGTCTCTGCTTTGTTATGTTTGCTCATTTGAATTGTTTTTTAGATTCCACATATAGGTGAATTAGTAGTTTTGTCTTTCTACGTCTGAATTATTTCTGTTAGCATAATGCCCTCTAGGACCATACATGGTGGCAGGATTTCATTCTTTTTTTAATGACTGAAAAATATTTATATGTCATGTCTTCTTTATCTATGTATAGACTGATGGACACTTAGGGTGCCTCTGTACCTTGGCTCTTGTAAATAAAGGTGCAATTAAGCTAGGGGTGTTTATATCTTTTTGAATTGCTATTTACATTTTCTCACCATCAAAGAGTCAGACATGATTAGCAACTAAACAACTACTATTACATTTTCTGTGAATGAATACTCAGTAGTGGAATTGTATATCATGTCATATATCATATAGTAGTTACATTTTTAGGTTTCTGAGGATTCTACACAGATTTCCATAGTGGATGCACCAATTTACATTCCCACCAACAGTGTACAAGGGCTCCCTTTTCTATACATCTTCACCAACACTTGATATTTGTTGCTTTCATTCCAAAAGGTGTGAGGTTATGTGTCACTGTGGTTTTGATTTGGATTTCTCTGATGATTGGCTATGTTGAGCATCTTTTCATATGCCTGTTTGCCATCTGCATAGGAGTACGTCAAGACTATATATTGTAACCCTACTTATTTAATTTTTATACAGAGTACATCATGAAAAATGTCAGGCAGGATGAATCACAAGCTGGAATCAAGACTGCTAGGAGAAATATCAACAACCTCAGATATGCAGATAATACCACTCTAAAAGCAGAAAGGGAGGAGGAACTAAAGATCCTCTTCATGAGGGTGAAAGAGAGGAGTGAAAAAGCTAGCTTAAAACCCAACATTCAAAAAACGAAGATCATGGCATCCAGTCCCATTACTTCATGGTAAACAGGTGGGGAAAAATGGAAACAGTGACAGATTTTATTTTGGGGAGCTTGAAAATCACTGTGGACATTGACTGCAGCCATGAAATTAAAAGGCATTTGCTCCTTGGAAGAAAAGCCATGACAAACATAGATGGCTTATTACAAAACAGAGATACTTCTTTGCCAACAAAAGTCCGTAAAGTCAAAGCTAGGGTTTTTCCAGTAGTAATGTATAAATGTGAGAAGTGGACCATAAAGAAGGTGGAGATTGAAGAACAGATGCTTTCAAACTATGATGCTGGAGAAGACTCTTTAGAGTTCCTTGGACTGTGAGGAGATCAAATCAGCCAATCCTAAAGGAAATGAACCCTGAATATTCATTGGAGGACTGATGCTAAATCTTAAGCTCCAATCTTCTGGCGACATGACACTAAGAGCTGACTCATTGGAAAAAACTTTGATGCTGGGAAAAAATGAAGGCAAAAGGAGAAGAGGGCAGGAGAGGATCACATGGTTGGGTAGCATCACCAACTCAGTGGACATGAATTTGAGCAAACTCTGGGAGATAGTGAAGGACAGGGAAGCCTGGTGTGGGGCAGTCCATGGGGTCGCAAAGAGTTGGACATGACTTCGTGACTGAATAGCAATATGTTTTTTTCCCAGCAGTAAAGTACAAATGTGAAAGTTGGACCATATAAAAGGCCGAGTACTGAAGAATTGAAGCTTTCTAATTGCATTGCTGGAGAAGACTCTTTAGAATCCCTTAGACTTCAAGGAGATCAAATCAGTCAATCAAAGGAAAGTAACCTTGAACATTCATTGGAAGTATTGATGTTGAAGCTGAATCGCCAATAATTTGGCCACCTGCTGAGAAGAGCTGACTCTTTGGAAAAGAGCCTGATGCTGGGAATGATTGAGGGCAGAAGGAGATGGCAGAAAATGAGGCAGTTGGATAGCATCACCAATTCAATGGACAGGGTGCTCTGAAGTTGATGTTGGCTCACTATAGGATGGTGTTGGATCCAAGGGTGGCTGTATAACTATGTAATACCTTAATATGGGTACAGATTATAACTGGATTTATTGTGGAGATAAACTGCTGAGTCACAATCCTGTATAACAGAACCTCACATAGTATGAAAGGTCAAATATTAATATATTTTAACAATAAGCAAATTCACAGAAAAAGAGTTCATATTTAGATTCGTAGTTACCAGAGGCAGTGGTGGATTAAGGCAGTCAAAAGACAAACTTCCAGTTATGAAGTAAACAAGTATTAAGAATGTACGATACAACATGATAAATATAATTAATACTACTATAAGTTATATATGCTATATATAACATATATTTATACATATATACATTTATATTTAAATGAATATAGTATGAATATAGTTATATATAAATACACATATATATATATATATAGAGAGAGAGAGAGAGAGCGAGAGAGAGAGCGCATCGCTGACTCAATGGACAAAATTTGAGCAAACTCCAAGAGACAGTGGAGGATAGAGGAACCTGGCAGGCTATAGTCTATGGGGTCACAAATAGCTGAACGCAACAACTGAACAACAAACAAATGTTATATGTGAACATCGAGAGTGCAGTTCCTATCAGTTCTCATCACAAGGAAACATTTTTTCAATTTCTTTAATTTTATTTATATCTGAGATATTGGATGTTCCCTAAACTTACTGTGATAATCACTTCATGATGTACACAAGCCAAATAATTATGCTGTATATCTTAAAACTTACACAGTGTTTTATGGCAATTATGCCTCAATAAAACTAGAAGAAAAAATAAAATTGGAAATACAGGAAAAAAGATATGCAAGAATGTTTATATCCATTTCATGTAGAATATATATCATAGATATATTCTATGTGTAAATTATATCATTTAATCTACATACTATATTCTATAATATATATGTGTGAGCTGCTCAGTCATGTCCAACTCTTTCAGAACCCATGGACTCTAACCAGCTGGGCTCCCCTGTCCATGGAATTCTCTAGCAAAGAATACTGGAGTGGGTAGTCATTCTCTTCTCCAGGAGATCTTTCCAACTAAGGGAACGAATTTGGTCTCCCACTTTGTGGGCAGATTATTTACCATCTGAGCTACCAGGGAATAATGTATATTAAAGTAACAATGAAATAGTTTTCAATGTTGATGGGAAAAATAAGGTGGTGAGTAAAAAAAAAAAAGTTGGGAAAAGATAAATTATTGTGCTAATATCTATGGTATGTTAGAGAGGCTGGAATTACTATCTACATTAAAAACTTGAATATTACATTCATGGTAACATAAAGGTTCACCTACACATGATGTAGATGCAATCATAGGAACTGGTTACAGTGTTCTTTTGATTGTTTTTATTAGCAAATGAGGAACCAGTTTAACAGCTGAGCTTTCTTAGGACAGAGGAAGTTTGTGAACTTGAGCGTGGAGGAAATATATGAGGTAGTTGCCAAGAAAATATGGGCTGAGTACTGAAAAACAGACAGAGCATGCATTAAGCTATGGGTCACAGTTTTAAAGGGAGATCATTCAGAATGATTCCAGCTAAGTTTAGCTGTCCTCCAATACGTCTGGTATAGGCACTGAGGTTACTTAAAGGATGACTGGTATTTTTCTGAAAATAGTTTTCAAAGAAAAAAAAGATTGAGGAATATATATATGGTAATGATTATAACAGACAATGAAATTTAAGCTGGGGAATAAAAGAAGTGAATAGAGTGGGTTATTTGACCCAGGGAAAAGATGATAGAATCCATAGATATTAAGACTACATCATTTCTATGTATTTGATAGACTATAAATATGATTTTCTTACTATCAAATATGAATTTTAAAAAATTAGGCATCCAAGAATGAAGAGCTTGGAAAGTTGGATAAGAACTTCTATGGATTAAAAAACAACAGCAATGATGGTGCTTTAAGATACAGATCATGACAATATATAATAGCCAAGGAAGAGTCTCCTAAGAGGGATTTTTCCCTCAGTAAACACAACTACTTGATATATGACTGAACATAGTTATTACTGAAGATCTTGAATATATTTTATTTAAATTTATTATTTGTTAATCCATGACTCAAAAGTAATGATGGGATTATAATAACTGTGCTAAAGTACTTTTCATTAATATATATTCAATTTTACAAATTAATTATCATGTAACTAGCATTTTTTTATACATTTGTTTTTGCTTCATGCTTAAAATTGACAATACAAATTTATCAAATTTATTTTTTGCAAGTTCCTTACTAGAATGTTTACTGAAATATTTTCAGATATCTATGTCTAATTGTCCAAATGTAAAGCAATTCATTCAAATTTATTTCATTTTGTTCTTGAACTTACTATCTTCCACTAAAATATTTCATAAATAAATCAAAGTTACATTTACTAGGAAATTTGTTATTTTTGTTGTCTATGGATATTCACTGAAATCTACATATTTCTTTGTTACTAGATTATTTTATATTTTTCTCAATGGTATAGATTCTTTCAAAAGATAAAGTAAATAACACATGAAATTTAAAACAGAATATGGCATTCACAAGAAAACATAATATTATTTTCTGTTATAAAGACAAAGAGAACCAACTTTCAGTATATAAATAATTTTTTCCCAGAATAATCATGGTAAAATTGTTAACTAATATATTATCCTATGAAAAATATAATAGTTTCTTTCTGCTAGAAATACTTATATATAGTTTAAAGCAGCCATTCATTAATAAATACTTTTAAAAAAGAAAAATGATATTTTATTTTTTAATTGTTTCCTAGAATTTCCTCAAAAAAATTTTTTTTAATTACATGTTGGACTTATGACTAGTCATCTTGCATACTTTTTGTTTGAGGTGTGAGCTGGAAAAGAAACTTCAGAAAGTTGTAAATGATTGAAAACCCACTTCTCAACAAGCTCAGAAGCATCCCAGGAAGATTTCCAATATGCCTAATTATATTCTACTATCTACATCAGATGAGGAAAAGAAGTATCCATTTGCCTACTGCCCAGCAGGGATCTACAATACTGCTCTCAGAGCACTACAATGAAAAAATGCATTAGGATGATTTTTAAAATGTCACTCAAATATAAAATCCTTCAAAAAAGCCCATTATCTGTGGAAAGACAAAAAAATACAGGCATTAAAATCTGCAGGTGCCAGAAGCAAGCTCTTTAGCATTCTTCTCTACAATCAGAAACTTTTCTTTTTCCAATGTAAAGACATTACCAAAGTAATCTTAGCTTTTCTTATAATTGAGTTGTACAGATGAGCTATATGGAAGGAAACTGCAAACACATTGCCTCATACCTTAAGTTATTATAAAATCATAAACTGAAGAATTAGTAAATATCTGAATTTTAAAAAGTATTAGCATGGAAATAAAAAGTATATTTAAAATATATGATTATCTACTGACTCAAGAGAAAGATGTACAGAATAGTGAAATGTTAAAGATTTATTTTATCCATCATGGAACTGAAAAATGGATCAACTTACCTAAAGTCACAGAGTAGGTAAATGGCAAACCCAGAAACTGAAATAATCACTGTTGCAACTACCATAATTTCAATTAAATAAGTCATTTTATTTGAAATGGGGATACAATTCAAATATATTTGAAATTCATGAGCAATACAAACAAGTTATTTTCATATTTCTTATTCTATGTATAGCTATATTGGATATCTAGATTACATTAATTTCAGTGTTGGTGTGTATTTCCATGTGTGTGTATGGGGGGCTGTGATGAAAGAAATATAGTCAGTTGAAAGGTAGAGGTTCTCCACAGGGTGCCCACACAAGAGCAATTTTGGGGAGTTTCAAAATAAAGCTCTCTAATCACTGTCAAGGATGCTGTAAAAATACTTAGGAACTGGAGTTCCTGGTCACAGCAAACACCTTCTTCCAAGACACAAGAGACTACTCTACACATGGATATCACCAGATGGTTAATACTGAATTCAAATTAATTATATTCTTGGCAGATGAAGATGGATAAGCTTTATACAGTCAGCAAAAACAAGACTGGGAGCTGATGGTGGCTCAGATTATGAACTCCTTATTGAAAAATTCAGACTTAAATTGAAGAAAGTAGGGGAAAACCACTAGGTCATTCATGTATGACCTAATATAAATCTCTTATGATTATAGACTGGAAGTGAAAAATAGATTCCAGGGATTAGATCTGATAGAGTGCCTGAAGAACTATGGATGGAAGTTCATGACATTGCAAGGAGGCGGTGATCAAAACAATCACCAAGAAAAAGAAACAGAAAAAGACAAAGTGGTTGTCTGAGTAGGCCTTACAAATAGCTGAGAAAAGAAGAGAAGCAAAAGGCAAAGGAGAAAAGGAAAGATATACCCATTTGAATGTGGAGTTCCAAAGAATAGCAAGGAGAAATAAGAAAGCCTTCCTCAGTGATCAATGCAAAGAAATAGAGGAAAACAATAGAATGGCAAAGACTAGAGATCTCTTCAAGAAAATTAGAGATACCAAGGAAACATTTCATGCAAAGATGGGCACAATGAAGGACAGATATGGTATGGACCTAACAGAAGCAGAAGATATTAAAAAGAGGTGATAAGAATACCCACAAGAACTATACAAAAAAGATCTTCATGACCCAGATAAGCACCATGATATGATCACTTGTGTAGAGACAGACATCCTGGAGTGTGAAATCAAGTGAGGAAGCATCACTATGAACAAAGCTAGTGGAGGTGATGGAATTCCAGTTGAGCTATTTCAAATCCTAAAAGATGATGCTGTGAAACTGCTGAACTCAATATGCCAGCAAATTTGGAAACTTCAACAGTGGTCACAGGATTGGAAAAGGTCAGTTTTTATTCCAACCTCAAAGAAGTGAAAGTGAAGTCACTCAGTCATTTCCAACTCTTTGTCACCCCATGGACTATAGCCTACCAAGCTCCACCATCCATGGGATTTTCCAGGAAAGAGTAGTGGAGTGGGTTGCCATTTCCTTTTCCAGAGGAGCTTCCCAACCCAGGGATTGAACCTAGTCTCCCACATTGTAGGCAGACACTTTTACCATCTAAGCTACCAGGGAAGTCCAAAGAAAGGCAATGCCAAAGAATGTTCAAACTACTGCAGAAATGCACTCATCTCACACACTAGCAAAGTAATGCTCAAAATTCTCCAAGCAAGGCTTCAACAGTACATGAACTGAGAACTTCCAGATATTCCAGCTGGTTTTAGGGATGGCAGAGGAATCAGAGATCAAATTGCCAACTTCCGCTGGAACATCGAAAAAGCAAGAGAATTCCAGAAAAAGCATCTACTTCTGCTTCACTGGCTACGCTAAAGCCTTTGACTGTGTGGATCACAACAAATTATGGAAGATTCTTAAAGAGATGGGAATACCAGATCACCTTACCTGCCTCCTGAGAAACCTGTATGCAAGTTAAGAAGCAATAGTTTAAACATGACATGGAACAATGAACTGGTTCCAAACTGGAAAAGGAGTACAACGACAAGGCTGTGCATTGTCACCGTGCTTAAATGCAGAATACATCATGAGAAATGTCAGGCTGGATGAAGCACAAGCTGGAATCAAGATTGCTGGGAGAAATATCAATAACCTTAGATGCAGATGACACCACCTTTATAGCAGAAAGCGAAGAGGGACTAAAGAGCCTCTTGATGAAGGTGAAAGAGGAGAGTGGAAAAAGCTGTCTTAAAATTCAACAGTCCAAAAACAAAAATGGCATCCAATCCCATCACTTCATGGGAAAGAGATGGAGAAACAATGGAAACAGTGACAGACTTTATTTTCTTGGGCTCCAAAATCATTGCAGATGGTGACTGCAGCATGAAATTAAAAGACACTTGCCTCTTGGAAGATAAGTCATGACAAACCTAGGCAGCATATTAAAAAACAAAACATCACTTCACTAAAAGTCCATATAGTCAAAGCTATAATTTTTCCAGTAGTCAGATGTGGATGTGAGAGTTGGACTATAAAGAAGGCTGAGCACCAAAGGCTGAGCTTTTGAACTGTGGGTTTGCAGAAGACTCTTGAAAGTCCCTTGGATTGCAAAGGAATCAAACCAGTCAACCCTAAAGAAATCATTCCTGAATATTCATTTGAAGGACTGATGTTGAAGCTGAAGCTCCAATATTTTGGACACCTGATGTGAAGAGCTGACTCATTAGAAAAGACTGGAATGCTGGGCAAGATCAAAGGCTAGAAGAGAAGGGGATGACAGAGGATGATATGGTTGGATGGTATCACCGACTCAATGGACATGAGTTTCAGCAAGCTTTGGGTGATGGTGAAGTATAGGGAAGCCTGGTGAGCTGCAGTCCATGGGGCCACAAAGAGTCAGACAAGACTGAATGATATGGCACAGTTCAAAGTCTGGAAGAGAGACTTAGACATTTTCCAGGAAGAAAGGCTCAGACAGGTACACATGTATACATCTCTCTATGTGATTCTGATGTACAACCTTGGTTCAGTACCTCTCACCCTTTCCCCTGATTATTAACTGAAATTTAAATATCACAACAAGGAAGAATGTCAGGGTAAAAAATATTATTTAAGATTTTCTCATATAATGTAATGTCAAATGAAAGAATTTTCTTTTAGACATTGATAATCATACAAACTGTGATACAGAAATTCATGGGAATGGAATTCTATCACCTGGAATTTAACACATTTCATTATCTATAATCCCTGATTCTTGGAAAGTCTCTGCAATTTTGTAACTTCCATTCACTCTTTTGTCATACAGTAAGCAATATGTCTAGTTCAACCAGACATGGCTGTCTTTAAAATATTTGAACAACCATATCATGATTGTTTTTTTCAATTATTTAGTAAAACATTTTTGCTGGTTTTATCTGTCCCTAGTTGTTATTATTGTTGCTTTTTATCAGTCTTAATATCAGGCACTAAGAATTGCCTATAATTACACACTAGAATGCATCTTCAGGATTTGGTAAAGAAGTATAAATAAAATTTCTTATAAACATATTGGTACAAAAATTTTGCAAATTATAATTACTTACAAGGTACATTAAAAATACTTATGAACTGTCTTTTATTATTAAAGATGATGCTATAAATGTTACCATATTTCAGTTTTTCATTTCACTGCAGGTTTTACAATAAAGTGCAGATATTTGAAACACTGCTCTCTTTCTTAAATCAGTAATTGTGGATTTCACAGTCTCATTTTGTAAATTCTATTTAAAGAGATAAAAGAAGTTGAAAATCTTAAGTTGTTTTCTATAATACAAAGGTGTTGCAAATTATACCATTAACTTTTTTTAAGTTTCTTTTTAAATCAGTATAAGCAGTTTTCATCAACCTAAACAAATTTAAAGGAGGTATTCTGAAGATGATATATTTTCCAAAATGCACCAATGCAGAGGCCTGTCAGAAGAATAAGCTGAACGAAGTCTGTGATAGCACAGAAAAATATGCCAAAGCTATGTCTGGAGGCTGTAGAAGTCCACTTATATACTTAAAATTTCTATTTTGATGTGAAATTTCACATTTCAAAATTGCATATTCATAAGTGAAACACTACTAATTTTAAATATGCCTTGATTCCTCTTCTGAATAGTATGCACTATGAAGCAGAAAACATTTTTTTTTTTACACTGCTGTATTCTTTGTGCATAGGATAGTACATGGAAACATAAAAGCCCTCAATAAAAGATGCTGATGGTTGTTAAAAGAACTTGCGTACATGGTACAAGAAACATTAGCAATGGAAATTTCTGTTAGTTTAAAGATTATTTTACTGTTTACATTTTATTAAATGTAATTTTCAAGAACTCATATTTGCTTTAGAATGAAAAAATGAGGAAATACAAAAAGGTTAATATAATCTTCATATTTTATATAAATAAAAAATTAAGAATTTTTTGTAGAGATTTTCAAATAATGTGAAAAACTCACTCCATTATCCTTTGCCATCCATTAAAAGTGGTTTATATAAATAAATCATTTAAAACCATTCTAGAAGTTTCCTTAGGTCCAAAGATGTACCTACTCAAAAAATAATATCCTAGAGCATAAAATAATAATGAACACAATAGTAAAATTATCAATGTCTTTATGCTAAGAATTTAATTTGTTATAAAATTTAAAACATATTATTCAAGTGGTTGTATCAAAGAACTGTCTCTCTTTATGGTTTCTAGAAATCCCTTTTCTCTTGGTATTTTATTCTGCAAGAACATTTGAAGCATGGTACAGATCACAGTGCCTCAATTCATGGAGAAAAATGCTTGCCACTTTTCTACAATCAAATTAGAAACACTTTGGTACAACTATGACTTCTGCATATAAGTATAAAGATAACTGTTAAAGTGTACATTTATACTTTGTATTGTTTATTTTTAATCTTAAATGTGAGTTTATTTGAAGGAATAGAAAGCAATCTGGACTTAAAGAACTGAAGTTAACAGTGAATCAGTAAGTAGGGTTGTTTTCTTTGAAACAGAATAAAACAGTTTTCAAATAAGTGCAAAAGAACAGATAATCCTATTATTTTAATCACAAAGTTTGAGCTGATCTAAACACCGGCTATGATCAGCATTTCATATTTTACTTCAGCAAAATAAAAATAGGTTATTTTTGAAGTTAAATCACTATTTTTTTTCCTAATTTAATACAAATTTAAGTTTATTTTGGCCACATTTGCAGGCATGTGAGATCTTAGGTACTGACCAGAGATCAAACTCACACACACTGCATTGGAAGCCCAGAGTCTTAACTACCAGTCAGGGAAATTCCACTATATTTATTGAGTTTATTGACATCATTTTGAAGGATCATTTGGTGTCAAGGACTGAAATTAAATGAGTTTTTGCTACTAAGATTTGTGAACTTTCTACCTATTAATTAATAATGTAGTATATTTATTTACTAGAGGGAAGTGATTGACCTCACAAATAGAAATATCTCCCCAAGGCAGGGATCAAACCCAGGTCTCCCAAATTGCAGGCAGATACTTTACCAGCTGAGCCACAAGGGAAGCCCAAGAATACTAGAGTGGGTAGCCTATCCCTTCTCCAGCAGATCTTCCTAACCCAGGAATAGAACTGGGGTCTCCTGCATTGCAGGCGGATTCTTTACCAACTGAGCTATAAGGCAAGCAAATTAAAAGAGTTTTTGTTACTAAGATTTGTGAACATTCTACCCATTAATTAACAATGTAGCATATTTATTTACTGTAGGGAAGTGCTTGACCTCACAAATAGAAGAAAGGCAAATAGGGTTTGTTCTCAAAATTTCATAGCCAAACTTTGTATCAGATTAAATTGATGCAAGTTTGAAATAAGTATTTTAAAACTATGGTGTGTGTACCAGTGAAGGTGTACATGCTAAGTACGAAATAGCATGTTCAAAAAATGTTCGATACAGGATACAGGATGCTTGGGGCTGGTGCACAGGGATGATCCAGAGAGATGATATGGGGTGGGAGGTGGGAGGGGGGTTCAGAATTGGGAACTCATGTACACCCGTGGCTGATTCATGTCAATGTATGGCAAAACCAATACAGTATTGTAAAGTAAAATATAAAATAAAATAAAATAAGCAGAGACATTCCTTTGCCAACAAAGTTCTGTCTAGTCAAGGCTATGGTTTTTCCAGTGGTCATGTGTGGATGTGAGAGTTGGACTATGAAGAAGGCTGAGCGCCAAAGAATTGATGCTTTGAACTGTGGTGTTGGAGAAGACTCTTGAGAGTCGATTGGACTGTAAGGAGTTCCAACCAGTCCATTCTGAAGGAGATCAGCCTTGGGTGTTCTTTGGAAGGAATGATGCTAAAGCTGAAGCTCCAGTACTTTGGCCACCTCATGCGAAGAGTTGACTCATTGGAAAAGACTCCAATGCTGGGAGGGATTGGGGGCAGGAGGAGAAGGGGACAACGGAGAATGAGATGGCTGGATGGCATCACCGACTAGATGGACATGAATTTGAGTGAACTCCAGGAGTTGGTGATGGACAGGGAGGCCTGGCGTGCTGCAATTCATGGGGTCGCAAAGAGTTAGACATGACTGAGTGACTGAACTGAACTGAATGCACAAAGAAAATATGAAAGAGTTAAGAGTTAAATGACAACCAGGATTTTGTGAATTTAAATTATTTTCATTTTCATAGTACAAGGTAGAGGAATTGAAATTGCAATAAGGTATTTTATGGATTCAGTGTTTACCAGAAGTTTGTATGTAGGAAAATTTAACAATTTAAAATTTTGTCTTAACGAGAAACTTCTTTAATATTAAAAGTAGACATTTTTCTCTTATGAATTTATTTTTAGGTTGACTGTGATAGTTGTCTTTTCAAAAATAAATCATTCTTGCATTTCTACAAGTTACTTGATGAAATGGAGATCAATATGAGATTTAATTATATATAAAACACTGCAAACACAATGCTTTTGAAAATCACTGTATATTAAATTGCTGTTACCTTATCACCTTCAGAAAAAGTAATGCCATCCACTGCTCTTTTCCAGGTGATTGCTGGAATAGGCTCCCCTTCTGCTTCACATATCAGTGTGACTTGACCATTCTCATATGTAGTCTCATTTTTAAGCTGTATTATGTGAGGCTGTACTGTAAAAAATATATACATTACTCAATCTGTATTAAAAGAAAATATTATTATTCATAGTGGGCATTTGAGTACACAATAGCACAGTATTAAATTGTTAACTTTGCAGTTGTTATAGTGCCATGCTTGCTTTATAAGAGTGCCAGGAGAATTGCAAATTATAGGAGAAATAGCTTTGAAAATAATGTTCATAGATTACAATTATAAAAATAATTTGAAGTGGTTTAGAAACCAATAGGCAAAAAGAATTCTTTCCAAGATTTTGCTAATTAAAGATATTTAATTTTTTCCTCTTAAAGCTACAAAATTAAAATGTCCTCTTAAAACCACAAATGTACTATGTATGTGTGTCTGTGTATGACATTTGCTTTTGTAGTGATTATCTCTTAAACTTTCAAAACAATATCACAAAATGGGGGGAAATAGTGACTGTACCCTGAATATATAGTAAGTATAACTATGTACAATACTTAAAAACTTAACAAGTAAACATATATACATACTATTTATATTTATTATTATGGTTGATTTATTTTGCCCCTAGATTGCCTTAATATTATTAGACATAATAGATAATTATTTCTTTATAGTTATTACAGCTATAAAACCAAACCCTCATGTTTACTAATGTCAATTATATTAATATTAAAAACATGTCCCTTAACAAATTTACATATGCCAAAGAGCTTTAAAATTTTAAACTCTGTATTGTCAGTATTTCTTAGGCTTTTATTTGTTTGAACATTAAAGTGATAAAAGCACATGTTACTTCAGAGCAAGTAACAGGTTTTTTTTAATCATTAAGTGTAATCAATTATGAAATATATGTATGTTATTCTTAATCTTAGAAAATTAAATTCTTGATATCAGAAACAGGACATATATAATTTTTTAAATTCAATGTTTATTTCATTTACTTTAATGGTTTTAGCTTTATTTCCATTATATATGAATGATTTTGTATCAAACACAATATGAATCTGTTCACTGTTACTATGCAAAGTAATTACAACAGTCAAGTAGCATATCATTTTTCCTTCATTATTTTCTATTTAAAAGGTAAAAAAAAATATTAGAAGCCTTTTGCCTTTGTTCTTACTCAATGTCACTTAAATTTTAATAATTTACTAAACAGTATTTCATATAAGCTCATTGAGATCGATTAAGATTATCCTTTGAAATTATCTCAAGGTCTATCATTTCTAATTATTAATTTAGTTTATACTAAGTCACATTTAGCATTGTATATTTTAAAAAGAACATTTTCTTAAGTGGGAAATACTACTTGAATAAATTATATGCTTTCTATAATTTTAATAATTATTAGAAATAACGTACTCTTTATTCTATGTGAACAATTTTCTCCTTGTTCATAGCTTTGCTGATTTCTCATTATTAAAGATATTTGTGTAATCACATCTAAGCATGACCCTTCTGAGCAACTTTCCAACATCATGATCTCCAAAATAACAGCCCTTTTTAGATTGATCTAGTTTCACATTCTTCTTAGAACATCTTATCATTCTAATTTTACTTTAATATATTTTGGTATATTCTTTACTGTCTGTCCTACTTAACTAGAATATAGGCTTTATGAAAATCTCCCTGGTACAGTAAATATTTCTATTACAGCTATTCAAGGACCAACTGGCCAAGGGTATGTCCACAGGTGTACACCATTCATTTTTTGGTCTAAACAGTATTGCTGCATCTGTCAAATGCAAAAACTGGTCCCTTCTACTCTTCAAAGTATTCCTTCCTTCCTGCCCCTCTCATTGTTCAGAAAGTGTTGTGATAACAACATTGCTAAAAATGGAGAAAACACACTAAATATCAGTAATGCATATAAATCTTCGTGTTTGTGTTTTAAAGAGAATAATCATATTCTAAATATCCACCACCAAAATCTTTTCCTTGTACAAATATAATAGAAGCTAAATCAATAATTAAAAATAAATACATTGATTTTTGTACTTTCTATAAGTTCCATAAAGAAAGGAATATGGCTCTAATGTGGAAGATATTTATATTGCATGTCCTTTTAATAAAATGAAAAGGGAATATTTAATCATGGTTACAGGTCAATATTCCTAATTACAGCCTTTTGAATGAACTCTCGAAGTATATTAAAAGTAAAACTGATCCCAACATGTGTCATTTAAACATTTATGAAGAACAACCCACAGATAAAATAGATTTTGTTATGTACAATTTTAATGAATTTTCTTCCAGCCTCTACTATGAGTTCATCAAATATTTTATAAAAATTTACATTGTAATCTCATATAATTCTTAAATAAATCTATCTGGTAGCTGCAATTTTAAAATATATTTTAGAGGAGAAAAAACTAAGACATAGGTTTAGAAATTAATTTAATTATAAGTAGCTCATATAAGCGACAGAGACTTTCACAGTTTGTCTCAGACCTTCCTCTAGAGATTACAGGTTTAACTACTGTGCTATAATACTTACCAAAGACTTGGAGAAGCACCTGTTTTTCATCTTCTCCTGCCTTATTTGTAGCCTTGCAGACATAAGGGCCCCCATCACTATTGATTATGTTCCTGACAGTGAGTTCTGTATTGCTTCCTCTCAATGAGTACTTTTCATTTTCTTCAATGAACTTTCCATTCCTAAAGAAGAAAACAGAGGTTGATCTTCATAAATTTGAGTTCATTTTTCAGGAGCAGGTCACACTTAGCATTTTGATCTATAATGGTCAATCACTTCACGGCTACTGTCATTGATACATAAAGCTATATTCCAATTAAACTTATACATTTATTAGCTCAAGAAAATTTAATGCATAAGTAGTAACATTATACTTGAAAGTTGCTTTGACTTTAGAGTCAAGAATAACATTTGAGTTGTGTTGAAGTCTTGACACGCATCTTGGGCAAAAAGCACTCTCTTTCATTTCATACTTGATTAATAGCAAAAATAAAAATAAAAAAGCTTTATTCTGGTTAGTCAACACTTATCTATGACGTATATTTATTTACTATGTTACAGGGACACAATAGACTTCCCCAGTGGCTCAGGGGTAAAGAATCTGCTTTCAGTGCAGGAGATGCACGCTCGATCCCTGCATTGGGAAGATCCCCAGGAGAAGGAAATGACAATAAACTTTCACTCCACTATTCTTGTCTGGGATATCCCATGAACAGAGGAGACTGGTGGGCTACAGTCCAAGGGGTTGCAAAGCAATCAGACATGACTTAGTGACGAACCAACAACAAGTATAAAAATTTAGGATCTCCCTTTAGGTGTTACTTCCTTGGTGGCTCAGACGATAAGTAATCTGCCTGCAATGCAGGAGACCTGGGCTCAAATCCCTGAGTTGGGAAGATCTCCTGGAGAAGGAAAGGCTACCCACTCCAGTATTCTTGTCTAGAGAATCCCATGAACGGAGGAGCCTGGCAAGTTACAGTCCATTGCATCACAAAGAGTCGGGCATGACAGCAACTTCACTTTAGGAGTAGGGAGATTTACCTGTCCATATGAGTTTAAACTAAAAAGGAAATGTATAAAAGGATTATTAAAATATTTCCTAGAAAGAAACAATATTTTTCTGATATTCTAAATGATCTTTTCAGTGAATTCTAGTTCTGCTTTCTAGAAAGTACTGCCATATATCTTAATCTTTATTTTCTATGATGCAAAAACATCAATTTTTCCAGTTTTTATTGACATGTCTAAATATACCGCAAAATCTGCAAAATATTCACAAGTGGTGTACAACATTGGGCAAATACTAAATGGCAAATGTATACAGTGCTCTGCAATTTTATGCTTTTTCATAATTTCAGTAATCAAACATTTTCAAGCATGAATAATGACAATATTTCAGCATTTTTGTCTAGAATTTTACGTACAGATAGCACTTTCACCCCAATTCTTAATCTAGTCAATAAAGAAGCATTCATTTGTATCATCATCATTTAGAAGTTTTAGCAATTTGTGGCTTAAGACTCACTTTCTTTCTCTTATCAACCTGGATAAATACAATTAGCCCGTACATGTGCACTCTCCCTCCCATTCTCATTCACAGATGAGAGAAGTAAACATTTAAGTATGATTTCCCCACCCCTCAATCCACAGATGAAAAGGCTTAGGTTTACACAGTATTATAAACAGCACGTTAACTGAATTCTAGTGTTTTTATGATAAAGGGATTTTTCTCTACTTTATGTGAAATACTGTTCTAAAGGTTTGAAATATAGCAGATGAGTGGGACAAAGCCACTTATCTTGAAGAATTCATAATCTGACTGGCAGTAATAGAGGGTAATACAGATCCCATTAGTGCATTTATTCATAACTTTGTGTGTGTGCTGGGAGGTGTGAGGGACTTATTATAATAGAAGAAAAAGAAAAAGATGATGGCTGGAATACTCTGGGAATTTTCTAGGGGAAAATTCCATGATCCAGGCTTTGACATGAATGGGTAGGTCTTAAAGAATTTAAAGCAGTCAATTTGTAAAGATTAGGGCTCTCAGGGCCAGTGCACTGGGATAACTCTGAGGAATGGGATGGGCAGGGAGGTGGGAGGGGGGTTCAGGATGGGGGACACATGTACACCCATGGCTGACTCATGTCAATGTATGGCAAAAATCACTACAATATTATAAAGTAATTAGCCTCCAATTAAAATAAATTAATTAATTTTTAAAAAGAGATCATATTTCCTTAAAGAGTTCAATCTAAAAATATCATTAAAGAATAATAATTCAGGTAATGATTCTAATTGTGTCTCTCCCAATAAACCTATTATATAGAAAGTAGTCATTTTTATCCAAAGTGCATTTCTGTAAAATGTCTATGTCTGGAAAAAAACAAACAAACAAACTCCCAGTGGATTCTGAAAGATTATTTCATGGGCACATCCTCTGAAACTCTGACTGCTTCTCAAAATGCCACTTTTTCAGGCAAAAGAAAGAAGGGGTAAAGATTAGGGGCTAAATGGCAGTGATAAAGAAGGGAGAATCATTCTACTTTTGACTGTAATGGAGTAACAAGAACCATAGTTACCCCCTCATTATAAACAACATGAACATTTGACACAGAGGTTAAATAACATTTTCAGCCTTGGTCAACAGGTAGCATATAACAGTGACCTCTGAAGACCACCAGAACTTACTACCTGAAGACAGTTTCTAAGAAAGAGGCTGTTCAGAGAAGAGGAACCCAAACAGAGCCAGACAGGGTCTCTGAAGTGTAGTGGAAGAGAGAGTTCTCAGCTGGGGGAAGTTAAAGTGACTAGAATTTACAGGTTTTTAAAAAAAAAAAAAAGAAGAAAAATGTGAGAAGAAGGCACAAGAGAGAAGTGAAGAATTTGTAGAGGTTTCCCAATCAATCTTCTTAAAAAATTTTATTGGAATGTAGTTGATTTACAATGTCGTGCTACAGTGTATGCAAGTAAGGCTTCCACAGACTAAGGTAAGAACCACTGGAATAAATAAAGCACAGTAATACCAGGAAGAATTTGCATTCCTACCATCCAGAGTAGAAAGACCTCCTAAAACACAAGGTATTAAATTGCCTCCTTACAAGAATATTGCTTTAGTAATGAAGCCAAATTAATCTTATACTGAAAGGTTGTATCCACCTAAAAGAACTTAAAGCAAATCTCAAGAAGATCAACTTCTCCCAAGTCACTTAACTCCAACCAAAGCTAAAGTAAAAAAAAAAAAAAAAAAAAAAAAACAGAAAAGGAAATATCCAGCACTTGAAAACATAAAGCTCTCTACCTGTCACCCGATAAAAATTGACAGGATAGTAAATAGGTAAGAAAATATGACCTATAATAAGTAAAAAAGAAAAAAAAATCAACAAGTATAAAACATTCAGAAAAGACACAGATGATACAATTAGTAGACAAGATCATTTAAATAGCTTTTAAATACATTCTATATACTGAAGGAAGTCATATATGAGCACGGTAAGAGAGGAATGGAAAACAAACAAAAAAGGTCTCCAGCAAACTTACAGACATAAAAAGTAGAATGATGAAAAACAATCTGGTGGGATTAAGAGCATATTAGACATTACAAGAGGGTTCATTCTAAGGATTGCAAGGTTGTTTTAATATTTGAAAATCCATGGAATACACCAATTAGAACACCTAACAATAAAAATCCATATGGTATTCTCAGAAGAAGAAACATTGGAGTGGAAATGAAGAAAGTGATATTTAGAGTTTCTATTTTTATTTCCACTTTGGTTTTTATGTCGCCAAGTGCTTCCGGTTCTCTTTGTAAAAAATTTTATTTTTCTTCAATCAGTTCAGTTCAGTTCAGGCGCTCAGTTGTGTCTGACTCTTTGTGACCCCATGAATTGCAGCACACCAGGCCTCCCTGTCCATCAACAACTTCAATGCTTGATCTTAAATTACCTTCTTTACTGACTTCACTCACACTTCTTGGAAATAGTATCACTATGCAATAGGCAGTCTGGATTTTTCTCTCTGTGCTGCTGCCCTAAGGCTTTTTAGAATTTTTTTCACAAAAACAACATGTATGTGAAAGTGTTAGTCACTCAGTCATGTCCAACTCTTTGCAACCCCATGGACTGTAGCCCTCCAGGCTCTTCTGTCCATGGGATAAGGATACTGGATTGGGTTGCCATGCCCTCCTCCAGGGGATCTTCCCAACACGGGGATCGAACCCATGTCTCTTGTGGCTCCTACATTCCAGGTGGATTCCTTACTGTTGAACTACCAGGGAAGCCCAAACATTTCTATATACACAGATAAATATGTTACAGTAAAAACTTTCCTCTGATACCAATTTTACCTCCTTTAAGAATACTACCATATATTCCAATTCTCCCACTGTATAATATATATCCAGCAATTAGAATATTTATTTTATTCGATTCAAATGTTGAGACTAATACCATATGAAAAAAAATGGAGATGCAAAACTATGGAGTTGTTATTCAATTATAGTAGCTTCTGATTCATTCTAGACTGCATAATTATTATATTTTCACATACATATGAGAATTTTGAACTAATGTTAAACTTAAGAAAAAAATCTAAACCAAAAGGCAGTCTCTCCAGAAAGATAAAATGATGAGAATAAGATTCTAAAATGATATTTGTTCATTGTAATGAAGGATCCGAGAGCTTTTCCTTGCTGTGGTTAGATCTAATATTGACTGTTAAAAAATTAGAAACCAGAAGTCTCTGAGAAACATGATAATTATCTGGGGTGAATATATTAACATTTGATGTAGAATCACTTTAAAAATATCAACAGTGTGTCAGAAAGGAATATTGTCTGCAAAGAAAATCTAAAAACACCTGTCTGAAGAAATATCTTGTTTATTGCTATCTACTATTTTAAATGGTTAAATAAAGATTTGAAACCTGAAGATAATATCAGTAAATGCTCAGAAAGTAATGAAAAATAGTTTTGAATTTCAATTATTCTCCTTAAAATCTTTTTTTTAAATCTATTCCTTCTTATGGGCACTTTTGTCAACTTGAATATATTTTTCTAATTATTTTCTTGAAGCTATTCTATAGTATATGATTTATAACATGATATTTATAGATTTGCTTCAGTAGTGACCTTAATTAATAGCTAATACATGTTTAAAAGACTCCATTTTTAAACTTTCATTGTCTCCATTTTAACAGTGTGAGTCACAACCTAAAAGAATGGAATATTTTCATATCTGTTCAATGTTAACTGAAATCAAATAGAATTTAAAAATTCAGAAAATATATAAAAGTGAATTGTAAAACAACAGATTTAGAAAAGATAATTTATTGATTTGAACTTATTTACATAACATTAAATTTATTATAATTTAGCTCTAGAAAATTACATTTATCTGTCATAATATGGTATGCAAACAAAACATACAATTATGTTTGTGTGGGTTAATCACTCAGTTGTGTCTGACTCTTTGCAATCGCATGGACTGTTGTCCACCAGGCTCCTCTGTCCATGGGATTCTCCAGGCAAGAGTACTAGAGTTGGTAATCATTCCCTTCTTCAGGGATCTTCCCGACCCAGGGATCGAACCCAGGTCTTCCACATTGCAGGCCGACTCTTTACTGTCTGAGCTACCAGGGGCATACAACAGTGGCATCTTACTAGATTTCCCACTTCTTGGTACTCTCTAGTAGTAACAGTAAAATGGCAGAATCAGTTACAGGGCTCCTGGATTCATTTTAGGCAGAAACATGCCTGTTAGATAGACTGACCAGAGCTATGAATGCAGCCTTTGACTTGTATTAAATCACTTTGTTTCACTCTTCAACAATTTAACCAACTGAACTAGAAACAAAAGCCTCATCATTTTTTAAATGAAATTCAAAAATAATGGTTTCCTTCCAGACAAAACAATAAGATTCTAAGTATTTTCGTGGAAGCCTGACCATGGACACAAGGCAGGGGAGTGTGGGTACATAACCTACCTGTACCAGGAGATGGTAGGCTCAGGAGAGCCTGAGGCCCTGCAGGAAAATGTCATTTCTTCTCCTCTCTCCGCTGTGGCGTTAAAGGATTTCTGAGGCATTGTGATCACTGGTGGCACTGAAAAACAGATGAAGGTACATTAAATAGAGATGAAAAATAGTTTACCAACATCATTGAGACTGTTTCACCATTGCCTTTTTTTTAAAGCTAAGCTTTAAAATTTGATATCTCACCTCTGCACTTAAATCAAGAGAACTGACTTGACTGCATAGAAAAATGACTTTAAAATCACTAACCTGCCTTCTAATGTACAATAATTAGATAATTCATTGTAATGCTGTTTTACTATTTTTAATCTATCAAATGAGACTAAAAATAAATTAGACATTTTAGAAAAAAAATAAATATATGTATTTATATATACACATGCTTTTATGAATTATTACTTACAAAAAGACAGACAATACCACCCTGGCTTACATCAATACTGTAATCTACTTGGAGCATAAATGGATTTCCTATTTGGGTTCTCATTGGTGTATGTAATTCTATAAGCAATCATTCACAGCTTCAAGACAGGGCTTTCAAATTAAGTGTCAAACCATAATGTTCCCTCTGATTAACCACACTTAATTTCTTTAAACAACTATAGAACATTTTATGAAGAGAGACTGCTTAATCCATAGAGAGTATGAAATAGATTTTCATGAACAATTCAATTTTAAAATTAAGCTTCCCCAATTTCTAACTAATTACATTGCAAAAACTGTATATGTTGCACATTTTGAACATGTTGAACCTGTTACTGAAATGCATTGTTTGAAGTAAACAAATCAATGCCATCCATAACAGAAGCTAAGTTTCAAAGTAAAACATAAATTTTTATTTAATGTACACTTTTATGATTTTCAATTGAATATGGTGAAACATTTCTAAAATTAATTATTTAATATGCTTGATTTTTACTATCCAAACACCCTGATCAGACAGGCATTTAGATGTGTGATGATAATTACATATTTCTACAATAGCATTCAGGTCATCATTGATGCTACATTATTACAACTGATGACAGGGATAGGAACTGTTACATATCTTAGTAATTATGCACATTAAATCAAATTTCTGTCTTTATGAATTTAAATACAAGGTACATGACCTGACATGCTGTCTGTAAACTAACGTAAAAATTACTAGCATTAAAATAAGATGGATATTTTTTTCAGATGTTAACTCTGCATTTTAAGTCATTGAGATTTAACTTTTTGTATCCTGTTTTCTTCTCTTATAATTATGGGAGAAAACAGTTTAATCAACATTAAATGCTTTTCCTTTTGTTATTTATAAATGTAACAGCAAGGACACTATATTTTTATTGTACCAATAAAGATTTTTAGCCCTTAAAGAATTATGATGAAAATGAACTATTTAACACAAATTCTCTCTATAGGAAAGTATGTAGATAGAAACATTTTCAAATGGAGAATCATATTTTAGTTCTTATCCAGTTACTGTTACTAATCTAAATAAGGTATTCTTTATCATAACCTTCTTATCTATAAAGTCAACTGTATATGCTGAATGATCTCTCAGAATTAACAAATCTTAAACTCTGTGTTTTATGATAGAGTAGCTTCATTAATGATATATGTGTTCTTATTTGTAGTGCAGATTAGCAGAAAAATATTAACATTGCATATTTAGATATTTTGAGGTACTCTGAAGAATAATTCTAGAACTATTTGGAAGGAAAACATGCAATAAAATCTGCAGAGGTTTTTACTAGCTCAGATGCCAAGATATTCCAGCAGTTTGTTAGCTCCTGTTTAGACTGTACAGCATTTTTATGTATATTAACTTATGCTTCTGAATTCACTGTTGAGCTGGATTAAGTACTTTTAAAAGAGAAAACAAGTATATTTCATATGAATTTATGTTTTTCTTGCAAGGTCAGCACCTACACTATTTTAACTTTTTTAAAATGTCTTTTTTGGTATAGGGCTACATATGAAAAATTCAGTTTTAATAACTTTACCAAGATTTATATTCTGTATCTGTTAAGTACCTGGAGAAGGGCATGGCAACCCACTCCAGTATTCAGGTCTGGAGAATTCCATGGACAGAGGAGCTGGGCAGGCCCTGTTCTTGGGGTTGCAAAGAGTCAGACACAACTAGGTGACAAACACAAACATGCATCCATTAAGTAGTCAATTATTCCTAAGTTTCTCCTTTCATACTTTAGCTTCAAGAAACATTGGAATGTGTAGAGAAATAACTCTATAACTTATGTGCATGTAGACTTTGATTCACCTTAACATTACAGTTTTCCTCATTGGCTACTTATGTATCAAAGATATCATTAATTTGATATCTCAATTCCCCTTCATCAACAGAAGAATCTAGCTAGTCTAGTCCACTCTTCTTCTGTGTCTTGCAGTCTTTGTCTCCAAGCACTTTCCCTCAAGTACTTTTGGAAGATAACGGATATGGTATTAACTGTGAAATACTTGTATAGTCCTAGTTAACCAATACAATAATTCCTCCAACTTTATTCAGGATAAGGATAACAAACCTCACTCTCTACCATTGTCAGGATACCAACTCTTTTCTAACTTATTATTTGGATATGTCCTAAATATATATTAAAAATATATTCATAGGTACATGCTCCATCTGGCAGAGGACTAGTATCTTAAGACTCAGTCTTTTATAAATTACTTTTTCTTGTTTATAATTTTTAAGGTTCTGTGACTTAGACACTCACACAAGAGAGTACTTGGGGAAGACAGCAGAGGAGGAAGCAATAGGCATCTGTCTGCACATCTACACAGCTGCAGGATCTTTCTGGTGTAACTATCTGGGAACTGCCAAGTCTACATATGCTTGCAACTTCTAGACAAAGACATGGAAGGTAATTCTTGGTTCAGTTCAGGTTAGTTCAGTCGCTCAGTCATGTCCAACTCTTTGCGACCCCATGAATCGCAGCACACCAGGCCTCCCTGTCCATCAACAACTCCCTGAGTTCACTCAAACTCATGTTCATCGAGTTGGTGATGTCATCCAGCCATCTCATCCTCCCCAATCCCTCCCAACATCAGAGTCTTTACCAATGAGTCAACCCTTCGCATGAGGTGGCCAAAGTACTGGAGTTTCAGCTTTAGCATCAGTCCTTCCAAAGAAATCCCAGGGCTGATCTCCTTTAGAATGGATTGGTTGGATCTCCTTGCAGTCCAAGGGGACTCTCAAGAGTCTTCAACACCACAGTTCAAAAGCATCAATTCTTCGGCACTCAGCTTTCTTCACAATCCAACTCTCACATCCATACATAACCACAGGAAAAACCATAGCCTTGACTAGACAGACCTTTGTGTTGGCAAAGTAATGTCTCTGCTTTTAAATATGCTATCTAGATTGGTCATAACTTTTCTTCCAAGGAGTAAGCGTCTTTTAATTTCATGGCTGCAATCACCATCTGCAGTGATTTTGGGGCCCAAAAAAAATAAAGTCGGACACTGTTTCCACTGTTTCCCCATCTATTTCCCATGAAGTGATGGGACCAGATGCCATGATCTTCATTTTCTGAATGTTGAGCTTTAAGCCAACTTTTTCTCTCTCCTCTTTCACTTTCATCAAGAGGCTTTTTAGCTCCTCTTCACTTTCTGCCATAAGGGTGTCATCTGCATATCTGAGGTTATTGATATTTCTCCCGGCAACCTTGATTCCAACTTATGCTTCTTCCAGTCCAGTGTTTCTCATGATGTACTCTGCATATAAGTTAAATAAGCAGAGTGACAATATATAGCCTTGACGTACTCCTTTTCCTATTTGGAACCAGTCTTTTGTTCCATGTCCAGTTCTAACTGTTGCTTCCTGGTTTCTCAAGAGGCAGATCAGGTGGTCTGGTATTC
Source organism: Budorcas taxicolor (assembly GCF_023091745.1). NCBI lineage: Eukaryota > Metazoa > Chordata > Mammalia > Artiodactyla > Bovidae > Budorcas > Budorcas taxicolor. Next base: position 80,142,706 of record NC_068910.1, read on the forward strand.
CCATCTCTTGAAGAATCTTCCACAGTTTATTGTGATCCACACAGTCACCACTGATCAATTTCTGTTGTACATGCACAGAAGCAGCTACCTATCACCCTTCCCATCTGAGGCAGGCAGCTGTACACACATTTCTGGCATAAGTTGCACATAAAAAGCCAGGATAGGAAAAAAAGAAAATCAAGGATCTGTGCACTAATCCCTGACTGAGGCTTTTGATCACAGAGGTGAAGATAATAAAGAGGCAGTGGCCATTGTTGTTAAACATCCCACATCGGTTGTGAAATCCTGGGATTAATTAACTGGCATCCTTTAATTCTTCCCTTTTCTTTTCTTTTTTTAAAAAATCCCTTTGCAGTGGGTGCTAATTCACCTCATTTCAGTTCAGTTCAGTCACTTAGTCATGTCCAACTCTTTGTGACACCATGAACCGCAGCACACCAGGCCTCCCTGTCCATCACCAACTCCTGGAGTTTACCCAAACTCATGTCCATTAAATCGGTGATTCCATTCAACCATCTCATCTTCTGTTGTCCCCTTCTGTTCCTGTCCTCAAACTTTCCCAGCATCAGGGTCTTTTCAGATGAGTCAGCCCTTCGCATGAGGTGGCCAAAGTACTGGAGTTTCAGCTTCAACATCAGTCCTTCCACTGAACACCAAGGACTGATCTCTCCTTTAGGATGGACTGGTAAGATCTTGCAGTCCAAGGGACTCTCAAGAATCTTCCCCAGCACCACAGTTCAAAAGCATCAATTCTTCGGCACTCAGCTTTCTTTATAGTCCAACTCACATCCATACATGACTACTGGAAAAACCATAGCCTTGACTAGACAGACCTTTGTTGACAAAGTAATTTTTCTGCTTTTTAATATGCTGTCCAAGTTGGTCATATGCAACTCTTTGTTACACTATTGACAGTAGCCCTCCAGGCTCCACAGTCTATGAGATTCTCCAAGCAAAAATACTAGAGTGGATTGTCGTGCCCTTCTCCAGGGGATCTTCCCATGTCTCTTATGCTTCTGGCATTGGCAGGCAGGTTCTTTACCACAAGCAGCACTTGGCCAGATAGTAAAGACTGGGACAATCAAAAACAACTCCATATAATGGACATATTAGAAAGTGACCATGCATGTTGGTGGCTTAGATGGTAAAAAATCTGCTTGCAATGCAGGAGACCCATGTTCAATCCCTGGGTTGGGAAGATCCCCTGGAAAAGGAAATGGCAACCCACTCCAGTATTCTTGCCTGGAGAATTCCAAGGACAGAGAAGCCTGGAGGGCTATAATCCATTGGGTCATAAAGAGTTGGACACGAATGAGTAAGTAACACTTTCAAGCATGTTCCGGGAAAGGTGCAGGTTTAGAAAATACCAGAGGTTACCTTAAATTTATCTCAGTTTGATCTTTGTTTGATCAGGGACACACTTTGATAATAATAACAATGAAGAAATCAGTCACAGTAAGCCCTGTGATTGAGAAAGAATCTGATTTCCATGTGCTGTGTTAAGTCACTTCAGTCATGTCTGACTCTTTGTGACTCAATGGATTGTAGCTTGCCAGTCTTCTCTGTCCATGAGATTCTTCAGGCAAGAGTACAGGAGTGGTTTGCCATGCCCTTCTCCAGGGGACCTTCCCAGACCATAGATTGAATCCACATCTCTTACATTGCCTGTGTTGGCAGGCAGGTTTTTTACCACTAGTTCCACTTAGTAAACACTTCTTATTATATTCAAACGTCCGGTTTTCAGCACAAATATCACAAGGCATGCAAAGAAACAAGAAAGTATGGCACATTGAAAGGAAAAATTAAATCAATAGAAATTGTCCCTGAAAAAGACCTGAGGTCAGATATATTAATAAAGACTTTCAAATAACCATCTTAATAATGCTCAAACAACTAAAGGAAGAATTGGAGAAACTCAAGAAAACAAGGAATGAAGAAAATGGAAATACCTATATATAGAAAACCTTTTAAAAATGGACTAAAAGAAATACTGAAACTTAAAATGACAATCACTGAAATAAAAGATTCAACAGAGGGATTCACAGGCAAATGGGAGCAAACAGAAGAATCAGTGAATATGAAATAAGGTAATGAAAGTTCTTGAATATGAGCAACATAAAGACAAAAGATTGAAGAAAAGTGATTACAACTGAAGAGACTGGTGGGATATAACCAAGTAGACCAACAATCACATGGTAGGAGTCTCAGAAGGGAAGTGGGAGAAAAGGGGACACACTGAATAATTGAAAGAATAATGGCTTAAAACTTTAGCCATGAGTATAAAACTAAGATGAATTCAAAGAGGACCCAGACAAGATAGATTATAATGGAATTTTCAAAAAGCAAAGAGAAAATCTTGGAAAGCAGTAAGAGAGGAGTGACTCATCACATACAAGGGATCCTCAAAATTATCAGCAGATTTTGCACCTAAAACTTTGGAGGACAGGTGACAGTGTGTGGATATATTTGAAGTGCTAAAAGGAAAAAAAAAAAAATCTGTTAACCCAGAAATCTAGATCCTGGAAAACTGTCTTTCAACAGTGAGGGAGAAATCAAGACATTCCAGATAAGTAAAAGCTGAGGGAATTTGTTACTACTAGACCTGCCTTGCAAGAAATACTTAAGGGATAAAGCCCACTAGGTCATGGTGTATGATCTTTTTAATGTGTTGTTGGATTCTGATTGCTAGAATTTTGTTGAGGACTTTTGCATCTATGTTCATCAGTGATATTGGCCTGTAGTTTTCTTTTTTTGTGGCATCTTTGTCAGGTTTTGGTGTTAGGGTGATGGTGGCCCTCATAGAATGAATTTGGAAGTTTGCCTTCCTCTGCAATTTTCTGGAAGAGTTTGAGTAGGATAGGTGTTAGCTCTTCTCAAAATTTTTGGTAGAATTTGGCTGTGAAGCTGTCTGGACCTGGGCTTTTGTTTGCTGGAAGATTTCTGATTACAGTTTCAATTTCCGTGCTTGTGATGGGTCTGTTAAGATTTTCTATTTCTTCCTGGTTCAGTTTTGGAAAATTGTACTTATCTAAGAATTTGTCCATTTCTTCCACATTGTCCATTTTATTGGCATATAATTGCTGATAGTAGTCTCATGATCCTTTGTATTTCTGTGTTGTCTGTTGTGATCTCTCCATTTTCATTTCTAATTTTATTGATTTGATTTTTCTCTCTTTGTTTCTTGATGAGTCTGGCTAATGGTTTGTCAATTTTATTTATCCTTTCAAAGAACCAGCTTTGGGCTTTGTTGATTTTTGCTATGGTCTCTTTTGTTTCTTTTGCATTTATTTCTGCCCTAATTTTTAAGACTTCTTTCCTTCTACTAGCTCTGGGGTTCTCCTTTCTTCCTTTTCTAGTTGCTTTAGGTGTAGAGTTAGGTTATTTATTTGACTTTTTTCTTATTTCTTGAGGTATGCCTGTATTGCTATGAACTTTCCTCTTAGCACTGCTTTTATAATGTCCCACAGGTTTGGGGTTGTTGTGTTTTCATTTTTATTTGGTTCTATGCATATTTTGATTTCTTTTTTGATTTCTTCTGTGATTTGTTGGTTATTCAGAAGTGTGTTGTTCAGCCTCCATATGTTGGAATTTTTAATAGTTTTTCTCCTGTAATTGAGATCTAATCTTAATGCATTATGGTCAGAAAAGATGCTTGGAATGATTTCAATTTTTTTTTAACTTATCAAGGTTAGATTTATGGCCCAGGATGTGATCTATCCTGGAGAAGGTTCTGTGAGCACTTGAGAAAAAGGTGAAATTCATTGTTTTGGGGTGAAATGTCCTATAGATATCAATTAGGTCTAACTGGTCTATTGTATCATTTAAAGTTTGTGTTTCTTTGTTAATTTTCTGTTTAGTTGATCTGTTCATAGGTGTGAGTGGGGTATTAAAGTCTCCCACAATTATTGTGTTATTGTTAATTTCCCCTTTCATATTTGTTAGCATTTGTCTTACATATTGCGGTGCTCCTATGTTGGGTGCATATATATTTATAATTGTTATATCTTCTTTGGGCTTTATCCCAGGGATGCAAGGATTCTTCAATATCTGCAAATCAATCAATGTAATTCACCACATTAACAAATTGAGAAATAAAAACCATATGATTATCTCAATAGATGCAGAGAAGGCCTTTGACAAAATTCAACACCGATTTATGATAAAAACTCTCCAGAAAGCAGGAATAGAAGGAACATACCTCAACATAATAAGAGCTATACATGACAAACCCACAGCAAACATTATCCTCATAGTGAAAAATTGAAAGCATTTCCCCTAAAGTCAGGAACAAGACAAGGGTGTCCACTTTCACCGCTACTATTCAACATAGTTCTGGAAGTTTTGGCCACAGCAATCAGAGCAGAAAAAGAAATAAAAGGAATCCAAATTGGAAAAGAAGAAGTAAAACTCTCACTGTTTGCAGATGACATGATCCTTTACATGGAAAACCCTAAAGACTCCACCAGAAAATTACTAGAGCTCATCAATGAATATAGTAAAGTTGCAGGATATAAAATCAACACACAGAAATCCCTTGCATTCCTATACACTAATAATGAGAAAGTAGAAAAAGAAATTAAGGAAACAATTCCATTCACCATTGCAACGAAAAGAATAAAATACTTAGGAATATATCTACCTAAAGAAACTAAAGACCTATATATAGAAAACTATAAAACACTGATGAAAGAAATCAAAGAGGACACTAATAGATGGAGAAATATACCATGTTCATGGATCAGAAGAATCAATATAGTGAAAATGAGTATACTACACAAAGCAATTTACAAATTCAATGCAATCCCTATCAAGCTACCAGCCATATTTTTCACAGAACTAGAACAAATAATTTCAAGATTTGTATGGAAATACAAAAAACCTCGAATTGCCAAAGCAATCTTGAGAAATAAGAATGGAACTGGAGGAATCAGCTTGCCTGACTTCAGGCTCTACTACAAAGGCACAGTCATCAAAACAGTATGGTACTGGCACAAAGACAGACATATAGATCAATGGAACAAAATAGAAAGCCCAGAGATAAATCCACACACATATGGACACCTTATCTTTGACAAAGGAGGCAAGAATATACAATGGAGTAAAGACAATCTCTTTAACAAGTGGTGCTGGGAAAACTGGTCAACCACTTGTAAAAGAATGAAACTAGATCACTTTCTAACAATGCACACAAAAATAAACTCAAAATGGATTAAAGATCTAAATGTAAGACCAGAAACTATAAAACTCCTAGAGGAGAATACAGGCAAAACACTCTCAGACATAAATCACAGCAGGATCCTCTATGATCCACCTCCCAGAATTCTGGAAATAAAAGCAAAAATAAACAAATGGGATCTAATTAAAATTAAAAGCTTCTGCACAACAAAGGAAAATATCAGCAAGGTGAAAAGACAGCCTTCTGAATGGGAGAAAATAATAGCAAATGAAGCAACTGACAAACAACTAATCTCAAAAATATACAAGCAACTTATGCAGCTCAATTCCAGAAAAATAAAAGACCCAATCAAAAAATGGGCCAAAGAACTAAATAGACATTTCTCCAAAGAAGATATACGGATGGCTAACAAACACATGAAAAGATGCTCAACATCACTCATTATTAGAGAAATGCAAATCAAGACCACAATGAGGTACCACTTCACACCAGTCAGAATGGCTGCGATCCAAAAATCTGCAAGCAATAAATGCTGGAGAGGGTGTGGAGAAAAGGGAACCCTCCTACACTGTTGGTGGGAATGCAAACTAGTACAGCCACTATGGAGAACAGTGTGGAGATTCCTTAAAAAATTGCAAATAGAACTACCTTATGACCCAGCAATCCCACTGCTGGGCATACACACTGAGGAAACCAGAATTGAAAGAGACACATGTACCCCAATGTTCATCGCAGCACTGTTTATAATAGCCAGGACATGGAAACAACCTAGATGTCCATCAGCAGATGAATGGATAAGAATGCTGTGGTACATATACACAATGAAGTATTACTCAGCCATTAAAAAGAATTCATTTGAATCAGTTCTGATGAGATGGATGAAACTGGAGCCGATTATACAGAGTGAAGTAAGCCAGAAAGAAAAACACCAATACAGTATACTAACACATATATATGGAATTTAGAAAGATGGCAATGATGACCCTGTATGCAAGACAGGAAAAAAGACACAGATGTGTATAACGGACTTTTGGACTCAGAAGGAGAGGGAGAGGGTGGGATGATTTGGGAGAATGGCATTCTTCTGACGCAGGATACAGCATGCTTGGGGCTGGTGCATGGGGATGACCCACAGAGATGTTATGGGGAGGGAGGTGGGAGGGGGGTTCATGTTTGGGAACGCATGTAAGAATTAAAGATTTTAAAATTTAAAGAAAAAAAAAAGAATCGGTTAAGTACACAGTAAAAAAAAAAAAATTCTGCAAACAATAAATGCTGGATTGTGTGCGGAAAAAAGAGAATACTCATATTGGTAGAAATGCAAACTGATTAAAGCACTATGGAGAACAGTATGGAGATTCTTAAAAAACTAGAAATAAAAATACCATATGACACATCAATCCCACTACTGGGCATATGCCCTGAGGAAACATAATTGAAAAAGACCCATGTATCCAGTGTTCACTGCAGCACTATTTACAATAGCTAGGACAAAGAGGCAACCATTGACAGATGAATGGATAAGGAAGCTGAGGTATATATACACAATGGAATATTACTCTGCTATAAAAAGGAATACATTTGAGTCAGCTCTAATTAGGTAGATGAACCTAGAGCCTGTTATACAGAGTGAAGTAAGTTAGAAAGATAAAGACAAATATTGTATAGTAAGTCATGTATATGGAATCTAGAAAGGCAGTATCAGTGATCTATGGGTAGGGTAGCAAAGGACACAGACATAAAGAAGAGACTTCTGAACACAGTGGGGGAAGGAAAGGGTGTATGACTTGAGAGAATAGCACTGAAACTTAAAAATTACTATATGTAACATAGACAACCAGTGGTAGATTGGTGTATGAGGCAGAGAACCCAAAGCCATTGCTGTGTGACAACCTAAAGAGATGGGGTGGAGAGAGAGGTGGGAGGGGGATTCAAGAGGGAGGGGACACATATATACATATGTTTGATTCATGTTGATGTATGGCAAAAAACCATCACAATATTATAAAGAGACTATCCCCCAGTATGGACCTAACAGAAAAAGAAGATATTAAGAAGAGGTGGCAAGAATACACAGAACTGTATGATAAAGGCCTTAATGACCCAGATAACCATGATGGTGTCATCACTCATCTACAGTAAGACATTCTAGAGTATAAAATCAAGTGTGCCTTAGGAAGCATCACTATGAACAGAGCTAGTGGATATAATGGAATTCCAGTTGACATGTTGCAAATCCAAAAAGATGATGCTGTGAAAGTGCTACACTGAATATCCCAACAAATTTGGAAATCTCAGTAGTGACCACAAGACTGGACAAGATCAGCTTCATTCCAATCCCAAGATGGGAACTGTCAAAGAATGCTCAAACTCCCACACAACTGTACTCATTTCACATGCTTGCAAAGTAATGCTTAAAATCCTTCAAGTTACAATTCAACAGTACCTGGACTGAGAACTTCTAGATGTACAATATGGATTTAGAAAAGGCAGAGGTACCAGAGATCAAATTTCCAACATTCATTGGATCATAGAAAAAGCAAAGGAACTCCAGAAATATACCTACTTCTGCTTCATAGACTATGCTGAAGCCTTTGACTGTGTGGATCACAACAAACTGGAAAATTCTTAAAGAGATGGGAATACCAGACTAACTTATTTGTCTCCTGAGAAACCTGTATGCAAGCCAAGAAGCAACAGTTAGAACTGGATATGGAACAGCAGACTGGTTCAAAATTGGGAAAGGAGTATGTCAAGGCTGTATGTTGTCACCCTGCTTATTTAACTTAGATGCATTTTATCCAAAAAATGATTGAACACATTTCTCAAGAGCATACAGGACATTTTCCAGGATAGCCCATATGTTATACCACAAAATAATCTTAAACTAAGAGAACAGAACAAAAAAAAAAAAAAAAAAAAAACTCAATCCAAGCTAGTAGAAGACAGTTAATAATAAGGATTAGATTAAAAATTAAAAAAAAAAACTGAGAATACAAAAATAGACAATATTAATGAAATCAAAAGTTGGTTGACTATTAAAATCAACAAAATTGAGAAAATTTTAGCTTAGATGAACTAGTAAAAAAAGATAAAACTCAAAAGATTAAGATCAGAAATGAAAATGATATTCTAAAGGATTAAAAAAGGGCTTTAAGAGAAGACTATAAAGAAATGTATGCCAACATACTGAATACCCTTGGAAGAAAGAGACAAATTTGTAGAAACACAGCATATAAAAAACAAATCATGAGGAAGTTGGTAATTGAGTACACATATATCTAGAAATGTAATTGAATCAGTAATGAAAACTATTCTGACTAAGTAAATCCCTAGGCCTTCTGGCTTTACTGATGAGTACTAACAAATATTTTAAAAAGAACACCAGTTGAAAGTGAAAGAGGAAAGTAAAAAATTTGGCTTAAATATCAACATTCAGTAAACTAAGATCATGGCATCCAGTCCCATCACTTCATGCCAAAGAGATGGAGAAACAGTGGAAACAGTGACAGGAGGCTGTCACTGTTTGGGGGCTCCAAAATCACTGCAGATAGTGATGGCAGCCATGAAGTTAAAAGATGCTTACTCCTTGAAAGGAACGTTATGGCCAACCTAGAGAGCATATTAAAAAGCAGAGACATTACTTTGCCAACAAAGGTCCATCTAGTCAAGGCTATGCTTTTTCCAGTAGTCATGTATGGATGAGAGTTGAACTATAAAGAAAACTAAGTGCCAAATCATTGATGCTGTTGAATTGTGGTGTTGGAGAAGACCCTTGAGAGTCCCTTGGACATCAAGGAAATACAACCAGTCCATCCTAAAGGAAAACAGTCCTGAGTGTTTATTGGAAGGACTGATGTTGAAGCTGAAACTGCAATACTTTGGCCACCTGGTGAAAAATGCTGACTCATTTGAAAAGACCCTGATGCTGGGAAAGATTAAAGGCAGAAGGAGATGACAGAGTGCCAGGGTCCAGCCCCGGTGAATCCAGGGAATTCAAAGGGTGGACAATGTTGGCATGAGAAAAACTTATTTATTAGTTGATATAAGATTAGATTAGGAAGAAATAGTGTAGTAGGAGAATTAAGTGGAGGAAGAGGGCTGAATAGCTTGGATTACGTGGAAGACCAATAAAATTCCAGACAAGGAATTTGCACCATCTACATTGGGCGCTCGCTTGAATATCTAAGGGTGCCTCGCCTTAGGCTCCCTTTCGCACGGGTCTTAACAGCCAGGGCAAGTAAGTAGACTTGGCGAGCCTCCGTGCCTCAGATGGAAATTCAGCCTGAAATTAAAGTAAAGAGCAGAGGGAGGGAAAGGGAGAGAAGAAGAGAGAGAGAGACATGGGGGAAACCAGTCCAGCGACTGGCTCCATCCTCTATTGTTCAGAAGGCCTTTTATACTTTTGATAAAACATGGAGATCAATGGGTAACACAAAGTTATGCAGCATTAGCAGTCCAGACTCTTATCAAAACCAGGCTTTTCTCTCTGCATACCTAATTGTATACACAAGTCTTAGGTAACTCACATCATTTTCCAGCCAAAAGGGCCAATTAACATTTTACAGCCTTTTTTCTGATAAGGGTTCATCAACCAGAAGACTTATTTGTGTTGATCTTCCCAAGGTCTGGTGCCACTCTCAGAAAGCACTAAATAAAGCTACATTCTTACACAGCAAAGATATAACAACTTATAACAAGCAGAGGGAGCACAGTGATTTACAGCAAAAGAGAAGCAATTAACTCAAAAGTTTAGTGTTGCTAACATCAAAACTACTATGTATCTTTTTCTACATCCTGCTTACATTGAGTAACATCCTTCTAGGTGCCTAAAAGATAAAGCATATGGAGGTCTGGCAGCAGTCATTGAGTCAACAGTGAAAACCCTCTACCAATAAAATTTTTAACTCTTTAGAAAAGGCTCTGTATTTTAAGATGCTTTTAAGCTTTGTGCCGTTCGTGGCTGGGGGGCTGTAAGCAATTCACAAGCTGTAAGAGGTCTGGGGAACCTGTTAGGCAAGCTATCAGAGCTATCAGAGGGGTTTTAACTGAAACATCCCTTTCAAATGCAGAAGACTAAAGCCCTGAGTTAACTTTTTCCAGAGAATATTAGAAAAGTGGAAAAGCAGAGCACAAAAGCCGGCAGATTCTTATTTTTGAGGGGGTGGATGCTCAGGAAATTCCAGGGGGAAAACCTGAGGTCTGATTAGCCTTGCCATCAGAGCTCTTGCCTCATGACCTTGTCACGGGTGGAATTCCTCACGCTGGCTCCCGGCAACAGATGATGAGATGGTTGGATGGCATCCCTGACTCAATGGACATGAATTTGGGTAAACTCGAGGAGTTGGTGGTGGACAGCAAGGCCTGGCATGCTGCGGTTCATGGTCTCACAGAGTCGGACACAACTGAGGAACTGAACTGAACTAAACACCAATTCTTCTCAAACATTTTTAAAATTAAAGAGAAGGATACATTCTTTACATTTTTCTATTTAGACGAGAATTTACTCTGATTACAAAACCAGTAAAAGAACAACAACAACAAAAACACATTACCCCCCCCCCCAAATAAAAAAAACTACAAGCAGTATCCTTTACTAATACCCCATGATCAAGTAGAATTTGTTCTTGAATCTCAAGATGGTTAAACATAAAATCAATGAATTAATACATCACATTAACAGAATGAAAGAAAAATCACTATATAAAACATGATTTTCTCAATTACTGCACCAAAAGGACTTGAGAAAATTCAACACTTTTCATGAAAACACTAAAAATATTAGAATAGAAAATAATTAAATCAACATAAAAGCTCTATATATGAAAAACACAACATTATATTCAATGGTGAAAGACTGATAAGGAACGAGGTGGTGATATCCACTTTTGCTACTTCTTTTTAACACAGTACTGGAAGTTCTAGCCAGAGTAAGAATTTAGGCAGAGAAAAGAAGTGAAAAACATTAACGTTGGAAAAGAAGAAGTAAAATTATCTCTGCTTACAGATGATAATTTTTTATATGTATAAAACTGTTAAGATTTCACACACACACACATACACACACAGTAAAACTTTAGATAAAAAATAAATTCAGTAGACAATTAAAAAGTCATCACACAAAAATCAATTCCATTTATACATACTTATAATAAAAAGTCTTGACTAGAAAATACAAAAACAATTCCATTTGCAATAGTATTCAAAAAATAAAATGCTTAGGAATTACCTAAACCAAGGATGTGAAACTTGTACAATGAAAGCTGTAAAACACTATTGAAAGACGTTAAATACCTAAATATATAACTAAATGCAAATATATCCCATGTTCATGAATTGGAAGTTTTAATAATATTAAGATATTAATGATACCCAAATTTAATGCAATCCAAATAAAAACCCCAATTGCCTTTTTTTTGAAGAAATAGAAAAACCCATTCTAAATTTTTTTAGGAATCTCAAGGGACTCCAACTAGTTACAGCAATGTTTTAAAAAATAAAAATCAGGACACACACTTTCTGCTTTTAAAAAATACTACAAAGCTACCGTGATCAAAACAGTGTGGTAGTGCCATAAAGACAGACATATATATCAAGGAAATATAATAGATAAATAAAATAGAGATCCCAGAAATAAATCCTAGCATATATTGTCAAATGATTTTTGACAGGATGCCAAGACCATTTCATGTTGAAAGGATAGTCTTTTCAATAAATGGTGCTGGGAATACATACATCTACATGCAAAAGAAACTAGGACCCTTATTTAAAATCACAGACAAATTAACTCAAAAGGAATCAGACCTAAAAAGTACAAAATTCTTACAAATAGATATAAGGCAAGAACTTCATGACACTGGATTTGGTGATGTTTTCTTGAATATGACACCAAAGGTAGAGACAATAAAAGAAAAAGAAAAAAAAAAAAAAAAGACTAAAAAGCCTATATGCAAAATGGGGGAAATATTTACAAATTGCATATCTGATAAGGAATTAATATTCAGAACACATAGAGAACACCTAAAAATCAACAACCAAAGAACACAACCCAATTCAAAAATAAGCAAGAGGATTGTAGCTATTTATCCAACCTAGATAGCATATTGAAAAGCAGACATTACTTCGCCGACAAAGGTCCATCTAGTCAAGGCTATGGTTTTTCCTGTGGTCATGTATGGATGTGAGAGTTGGACTATAAAGAAAGCTGAGTGCTGAAGAATTGATGCTTTTTAAATGTGGTGTTGGAGAAGACTCTTGAGAGTCCCTTGGACTGCAAGGAGATCCAACCAGTCCATTCTGAAGGAGATCAACCCTGGGATTTCTTTGGAAGGAATGATGCTAAAGCTGAAACTTCGGTACTTTGGCCACCTCATGCGAAGAGTTGACTCATTGGAAAAGACTCTGATGCTGGGAGGGATTGGGGCAGGAGGAGAAGGGGACGACAGAGGATGAGATGGCTGGATGGCATCACTGACCCAATGGACGTGACTTTGAGTGAACTCCTGGAGATGGTGATGGACAGGGAGGCCTGGCATGCTGCAATTCATGGGGTTGCAAAGAGTAGGACACGACTGAGCAACTGAACTGAACTGAACTGAACTGATCCAAAGTAGATGCACAAATGGCCAATAAGCACATGAAAAGATGCTCATCATCCTTAGGTATTCAAGTCAACTGTACTGTTAGTCACTCTGTCATATCCAACTCTTTGTGACTCCATTGACTATATAGCCCACCAGGCTCCTCTGTCCATGGGATTCTCCAGGCAAGAATACTGGAGTGGATTGCCATTCCCTTCTCCAGGGGAATCTTCCTGACCCAGGGATCAAACCCTGGTCTCCTGCATTGCAAGTGGATTCTTTACCATATAAGCTACAAAACTACAATGAAATACAACCTCATATCTATTAGGAAGGTTACTACTGAAAAAAAATAAAGTAAAAGAGCAAGTATTAGTGAGGATGTGGAGAAACAGGAACTTTCTGTATTGTTGGTAGAATGCAAAGTGGAAAACTGAAAAATCTATACAAAGAGAAATTCTATCAGAGGAGACTTTAGCCTTCAGGATGAAGAAAGAACAAGAGAAATGCTAAATATCTGGGTAAATATAATAGTTTATTCTCCTCTTGAGTTCTTTAAAATATGGTAATGATTGAAATGAAAATGGCTTAATACTGCCTGTGTGAATTTTCACTAAATTCGATGTAATATAATGACTAATATGAATATTAAGACAAAGAGGCTTATAGAAAATAAGGAGTATGTCTTAAGACATATGGATTATAAAGATCTTTAAGGTGATTCAATTTCTACAGTCCAATTAAATATTGGTAAAATATTGACTCTAAGTTAAAGTGAAGTAAAAGTCACTCAGTGGTGTCTGATACTTTGCAATCCCATGGACTATACGGTCCATGGAATTCTCCTGGCCAGAATACTGGAGTGGGTAGCCTTTCTATTTTCTAGGGGATCTTTCCAACCCAGGGATTGAAACTGGGTATCCCCACATTGCAGGCGGATTCTTTGCCAGCTGAGCTACAAGGGAAGCCCAAGAATACTGGTGTGGGTAGCCTATCCCTTCTCTAGCAGATCTTCCTGATGCAGGAATTGAACTGGGGTCCCCTGCATTGCAGGTGGACTCTTTACCAACTGACCTGGCACATCACATTCACAAGAGCAAGCACAATCACACAACGCAAAGAAAAAAATTATAGATACAAGCATAATAGATAATATAGGACACCAAAAAATATTCCCAAAACCCAGAAGGTGGCAGAGAATGGGCTACAGAAGAATAGAAAACAGAAATAACAAACTGAAAATAAACCAAAAACAAAAATTAAGTGTAACTGGTCTAATCTCATGAATCAAATAACGTATACTATCTGAATGGATAAAGTAATCAACTCAACTCTATATTCTCTATAAGAAAAACACTTAAATATAATAATATAGGTAGATTGAAAATAAAATAATGGATAAATATATACAACCAAACACTAACCCAAAGAAAGCTGGAGAGGCTATAAATATCAAAGAAAGTACATATAAAAAGTACAAATAAAATTCCAGTATCAAAGGGGGGATATTTCATAGTGATAAAAGAGTTGATTTATAAAAAAAAAAAAAGAGACAATCTTCCATATGTATTCACCCCACAAAAGAGCTGCAAAATATATGAAGCAAAAAATGACAGAATGGGAATAAGAATTAGATGAATTCACAATCACTCTTTGTGACTTCTAATCTAAGAAACTAGAAAAAGAATACAATAAACTCATACAAAGGAAAAGGAAAATAATTCTACAAATAAGAATGGGTATCAATAAAATTAAAAAAAGAAAACAATGGAGAATTTAAAGACACCAAGAAATATTCTTTCCCAAAATTCAATATATTTAATAAACCATAGGAAGACCACCAGGATAAAAGAAGAGATGACACCAACTGCCAATATCAGAAATCAAAAAAGATATTTCACTACAGATGCAACAGTCAACTAAAGGATTTTTTTTTTTTTTTAAAGGAGTAATACAGAGAGCTCTACGTACACAAATTCAACAATGTTGAAGACATGGAACACTTCCTTGAAAAATTACAAACTACTGAAACTAACTCAAGATGAAACAGTTATCTCAAATATTTTTGTAAACACTAAAAGTACATAATATGTGGTTAAAAGCCTTCTAGAAACATCTCTAGAACTGCATGGCTTGTCCAGTGAACTTTACGAAAAATTTAAAGAAAAAATACAATTTGTACACAATCTCTTTAAAAAAACATGAGGGAATATTTCTTGACTAATTTTATGAGGGTGGAATTATAAGGATAAATTAATAAAAGACAGTGTAGGAAAAGAAAACCACAAGAAACAAAGCAATAACACTCATTCAAGTAAGCACAAATGGTTCACTGAAATTTTAGAAAAAAAAAAGTCCTGCAATGTATATACAAAGAAAATACATGACTGCCAAGTGGTGTTTGTTCTGTGAAATGTAAAAGTGGCACAATACTAAAAAAAAAAAAAAAAAAAAAAAAAAAAAATCAATGAACATAATTACTTTAAGAGTCTAAAGAAGAAAAAACATTCAATAATGTGAAGTGATACTGAGAAAACATTTACCAAAATTCAACATCCATTCAAGATAATTACTCTTCACAAACCATGAATGGAAAATATTTCTTTATCCTGATAAATGATATCTTGCCAAAAACTTCCAGTGCTTACTCCTTGGAAGGAAAGTTATGACCAACCTAGACAGCATATTAAAATGCAGAGACATTACCTTGTCAACAAGGGTCCACCTAGTCAAGGCTATGGTTTTTCCAGTAGTCATGTATGGATGTGAGAGTTGAACTATAAAGGAAGCTGAGTGCCAAAGAATTGATGCTTTTGAACTGTCCTGTTGGAGAAGACTCTTTAGAGTCTCTTGGACTACAAGGAGATACAACCAGTTCATCCTAAAGTAGATCAGTCCTGGGTGTTCATTGGAGGGACTGTTGAAGCTGAAACTCCAAAATTTGGGCACCTGATGCGAAAAGCTGACTCATTTGAAAAGATTCTGATGCTGGGAAAGATTGAGGGCAGGAGGAGAAGGGGATGTCAGAGGATGACATGGTTGGATGGCATCGCCAACTCAATGGACACGGGTTTGGGTGAACTCTGGGAGTTGGTGATAGAGAGGCCTGGCATGCTGCGGTTCATGGCGTTGCAAAGAGTCAAACATGACTGAGTGACTGAACTGAACTGAACAGATCACATTCAAGTAAAAGAGTGAATATTGTATTTTTAGAACTGGGAACAAGTAAGGAAGTCCTCACTCAATACCCCTATAAAACACCATCCTGGAAGGTTAATACAGTAAGATAAAGACATAAGAATAACAAGCATAAAATTAGGAAGGAATAAATAACTTTAGGAGCATTTGCAGATGCCTTGTTGTTTTTACTGAAAATCTAAGAATCTAAAAGATATTCCTAGAAATGAAAATTTTATGCAGTATAGTCACAGAAAATACAAAAAGATGCCAAAAACAACACTATTTCTATATGCATACTTTCAAGAAACACTGAAATCAAAACTATTTTAAAAAATCAATAGTTTCCAAAATATAATGCTTAGAACACATTTAATCAAACAAAACTCATGTACTAGTCAGAATGCTGAAAACTACCAAAAGTCAAATGAGGAAGCAAATACACAAAATACATTAATAAATGGAGAGATATACCCTGTTCATATACTTGTATAAAAAAATAGTTTCAAATTTTCCAAATTTAATATCAAGGCTAGAGAATTTTAACTAACATCTTACCAGTATATTGTTTCATAGACCACCATGTTCTAAAGTTTAAATAGAAGGAAAATAAATTATAATTTCCAAAATGTTTTTGTAAAAGAAGAGTAAAGTCATAGAAATCCTACCAACTGATTTTGAGATATGGGTAAATTTATGATATTTAGGGCAGTGTGATAATATTACAGGGGTAGACACATAGATTAGTGGAATGAAGAAGTCCAGAAATAGATGCTTACAAATAGGAAAAGGAGTATGTCAAGGCTGTATTGTCAGGAGCCACATTAGGCATTACTGACAAAATGGAGGCATGGCCCAAACCCCTTCTCCTGATCTCGCAGGCATGGTCCCAGGATGAAGGAGTTAGGCCTTGTGATTCTGACTTGTTCTTTCCTTTCTTCAGTTGAGTTGGCTCAGAAGAATGTTAAGGTGCTTGAGAGAAGCATGAGAAAGCACAAAGCCTTCGGCCGTTGTGCCCAGAAAATAATCTATAAAGTAACCACTGACATTTGTTCAAGGATCTTTACAGAGAATGTTCCAGGATGAGCACATAGGCTGCAGCTTCAGGCCATGGGAAGGATTGTTATCTGAGACCTGTTTGTGAGGGAAATATTTATGGCAAAAGAAGTTTGCTAAGTTTAGGGTTTAGGAATAATTAAGAATATCTAGAAGCTTTTTTAGGAGATGGTGATCTTAAGATGCTAGGGGCAAACAGGATTTAGAAAGATAAGAAATAAACTGAGGAATGTAGCGTGAGTTACAATGTAATCACAAGTTAAGTACAGGACACATAAGAAATCGATGACAGATAGTAAAGCCGATTCTGAGAGAATCGCTGAAGGAGGAACTCTGTAGGACAACGATGATTTCTGGAGACAGTAAATCTGGGTGGAGGAAACTGAAAATGTCAAACCTCTGACCTAATCCTTTTGTCAAAGTATAAAAGAGAACCTGAAGCTTTAATAAACATGTAGTTCCGTACTATGAGTCAGAGGCTACATCATCATCCGCCGACACCGCTCAGCCCTTTAGGCTGATTCCCTGGCTTCTGGAGCTGGACTCTGGCACTGTATATTGTCACCCTGCTTATTTAACTTATATGCAGAGTAAATTGTGAGAAATGCTGGTCTGGAGGAAGCACAAGCTGGAATCAAGACTGCTGGGAGAAATACTAATAAATTCACATATGCAGATAACACCATGCTTATGGCAGGCAGTGAAGAAGAACTAAAGAGCCTCTTGATGAAAGTGAAAGAGGAGAGTGAAAAAGTTGGCTTAAAGCTCAACATTCAGAAAACGAAGATCATGGCAATTGGTTCCATCATTTCATGGCAAATAGATGGAGAAACAGTGGAAACAGTGACAGACTTTATTTTGGGAGGCTCCAAAATCACTGCAGATGGTGATTGCAGCCATGAAATTAAAAGATGCTTACTCCTTGGAAGGAAAGTTATGACCAGCCTAGACAGTATATTCAAAAGCAGAGACATTACTTTGCCAACAAAGGTCCGTCTAGATCAAGGCTATGGTTTTTCCATGTGTGGATGTGAGAGTTGGAGTATAAAGGAACCTGAGTGCCAAAGAATTGATGGTTTTGCACTGTAGTGTTGGAGAAAACTCTTGAGAGTCCTTTGGACAGCAAGGAGATCCAACCAGTCCATGCTAAAGGAGATCAATACTGAGTGTTCATTGGAGGGGCTGATGTTGAACCTGAAACTCCAATTTTTTGGCCACCTGATGCGAAAGGCTGACTCATTTGAAAGATCTTATGCTGAGAAAGATTGAAGGAGGGAGAAGGGGATAACAGAGGATGAGATGGTTGGATGGCTTCACTGACTCAATGGACATGAGTTTCAGTAAACTATGAGAGTTGGTGATGGACAGGGAGGCCTGGCATGCTGCCATGGTCCATGGGGTCACAAAGAGTTGGACATGACTGAGCAACTGAACTGAACTGAACTGAACTGAACAATACAACTATGCTTTGAAAGTTTTTTTTTTTTTGAAGTGTCAAGGCAATTTAATGGAGAAAGGATAGTCCTCTAATGATTTTTCAACAATTGGTTAAATCAGCACTTTCCTTTAACTCAGATGGTAAATAATCTGCCTGCAATCTGTGGATATGGGAGGACTTTTGGAGAAGGGAATGGCAATCCACTTCAGTATTCTTGCCTGGAGACTCCTTTGGACAGAGGAGCCTGGAGGGCTATAGTCCATGAGGTCAAAAAGTGTTGGATATGACTGAGAGATGATTACTACTACTACTATACAAACAGGTGAACTGGAGCATAGAACTTAATTTTTATACTAAAGTTAATCCCAAATAGATCGAAGACCTAAAGTTATAACATAAAAGTATAAAACTTTTAGAAGAAACTTGAAAGAAAAGTCTTTGTAACTTGGGGTCAGAAGATGATGTCTTATACATGGCAACAAAGACAGATGTTTTCGAATCTTTTAACTGAGACCTGGTGCAGTTAAAATAAAAAAGAACAAATATTTTAAAACTACTCCAAAATCTGCATAAGGCAGAAATAGAAGAAAAGGTGAACAAAGCACAGATTAGAAAAACATAAAACAAATAACAAGACTTAAATCTAGCTAAATCAATAAGATAATTCATGTAAATTATTTAAATATTTCAATACAAAGGCAGTTGTGACTTTGGCATAAGTTCTCTTGGAGGAAGTCCTCATCATTAATCCCACCATAGAGCCACCAAGCAGATGACCCACAAACTGGAGAGCAATTATACCAAAGAAGTTCTTGCATTGCTGCGAAAGTTCTAGGACCTAAAGCAGCTTTCCCAACCCTGGGATCCAGAAAACAGACTGAGAACTCCCATGGAATTTGACGTTGAAGGCCAGTGGGATTTGATTAAAGAACTTCCACAGAACTGGGAAACAGACTCTTGGAGGGCACAGAAAAACCCCGTGTATGCACTAGGGCCCAGGAGAAAGGAGCAGTGACCCCACAAGAGACTGAGCCAGACATGTGTGAGTGTCTAGGAGTCTCCGGTGGAGATGTGAGTCGAAAGTGACCTGCTGAGTGGTCAGAGCCACTGACTACAACAGTCACGGGAAGCCCAGCATGCTGGCATATGTCCTTTGGAAGGAGGTTTCCATCATGGCCATTACCCCTACCATAGTTTGGCCTCAGGCCAAACTACAGGGAGGGAACACAGCCCTTCCCAACAATAGAAAATTAGATTAAGGATTTATTCAGCATGGTCCTGCCCATCAGAACAAGATCCAGATTCCCCCACAGCCAGTCCCTCCTTCAGGAAGCTTCCAGAAGTTTCCTATCCTTCAGAGGGCACACAGAATGAAAACCACAATTACAGAAAATGAACTAAACTGATCACATCATTGACAGCCTTTTTTAATTCAATGAAACTATGAGACATGCCATGGAGGGCCACCCAAGATTGATGAGTTGTGGTGGAGAGTTCTGACAAAACCTGGTCTACAGGAGAAGCAAATGGCAAACCACTTCAGTATTCTTGCCTTGAGAACCTCATGAAAAGTATGAAAATGCAAAAAGACATGACACTGAAAGATGAATTCCCCAGGTCGATTGGTGCTCAATATGCTACTGGAGAAGAAAGGAGAATA
The DNA here is from genome assembly GCF_023091745.1 of Budorcas taxicolor. Classification (NCBI taxonomy): domain Eukaryota; kingdom Metazoa; phylum Chordata; class Mammalia; order Artiodactyla; family Bovidae; genus Budorcas; species Budorcas taxicolor. Next base: position 80,162,793 of record NC_068910.1, read on the forward strand.
AGCTCCAGAAAGAATGAAGAGGCTGGGCCAAAGTGAAAAATATGCCCCGTTGTGGATGTGACTGGTGATGGAAGTAAAGTTGATGCTGTAAAAAACAATACTGCATAGGAACCTGGAATGTTAGGTCCAAGAATCCAAGGTATATTGAAGGTGGTCAAACAATAGACAGAAAGAGTGAACATCAACATTTCAGGAATCAGTGAACCAAAATGGACTGGAAACGGTGTATTTATTTCATACGACCATTATATCTACTACTGCGGACAAGAATCCCTTAGAAGAAATGGAGTAGCCATCATAGTCAACAAGAGAATCCAAAATTCAGTACTTGGTTGCGATCTTAAAAGGACAGAATGATCTCTGTTCATTTCCAAGGCTAACCATTCAATATCACTGTAAACCAAGACTATGACCCAATCAGTAATGCTGAAGAAGCTGAACAGTTTCATGAAGACCTAGATGACCTTCTAGAACTAATACCAAAAAAAGATGTTCTTTTCATCAACGGGGACAGGAATGCAAAATTCAGAAATCAACAGACACAGAGAGTATAGGTAAGTTTGGCCTTGGAGTACAAAATTAAGCAGGGTAAAAGGTAACCGAATTTTGCCAAGAGAACATACTGGTCACAGTAAACACCCTCTTCTAACAACATAAAAGATTACTCTATACATGGACATCACCAGATGGTCATTACCAAAATCAGACTGATGATATTCTTTGCAGCCAACAATGGAGAAACTCTGTACAGTCAGCAAAAATAAGATGGGAAGCTGGCTGTGACTCAGATCATGAACTCCTTATTGCAAAATTCAGACTTAAATTGAATAAAGTAGCGAAGACCTACTTCAGATATGACCTAAATCAAATCCCTTACAATTATACAGTGGAAGTGACAAATAGATTAAAGGGATTAGATATGATAAAGTGCTGGAAGATCTATGGACAGAGGTTCATAACATTGTACAGGAAGTGGTGATCAAAACCATTACCAAGAAGAAATACACAAAGGCATAATGGTTGTCTGAGGAGGCCTTACAAATAGCGGTGAAAAGAAGAGATTCAAAAGGCAAGGCAGAAAAAGAATGATATACCTTCCTGAATGCAGAGTTCCAAAGAATAGCAAGGAGAGAAAAGAAAGCCTTCCTAAGTGAAAAATGCAAAGAAATGGAGGAAATTAAAAGAATGGGAAAGACTAGAGAACTCTTCAAGAAAATTAGAGATACCAAGGTAACATATCATGCAAAGATGAGCATAATTAAGGCCAAAAATGATATGGATGTAACAGAAGCAAAATAAAAAGAGATGGCAAAATTAAGCAAAATTAAGAGGTGGCAAGAATAAACAGAAGAACTATACAAAAAAGACAATAACAACACAGATATTCATGATGGTGATATCACACCTGGAGCCAGACATCCTGGAATGCAAAGTCAAGCGGGCTATAGGAAGCATCACTACAAACAAAGCTAGTAGAGGAGATAGAATTCCTGTTGAGCTATTTCAAATCCTAAAAGATGATGCTGTGAAAGTGCTGAACTCAATATGCCAGCAAATTTGGAAAACTTAGCATTGGCCATGGGACTAGAAAAGGTCAGTTTTCATTCCAATCCCCAAGAAAGGCAATGCCAAAAACTGTTCAAACTATTGCACAATTGTACTCATCTCACACACTAGCAAAGTAATGCTCAAAATTCTCCAGGACAGGCTTCAACAGTATGTACACTGTGAATTTCCAGATGTTCAAGCTGGGTTCAGAAAAAGCAAAGGAATCAGAGATCAAATTGGCAACATTCGTTGGATCATTGGAAAAGCAAGAGAGTTCCAGGAAAACATCTATTTCTGCTTTATTGACTATACCAAAGCCTTTGACTGTGTGTATCACAACACAGTGGAAAATTCTTCAAGAGATGGGAATACCAGACTACCTTACCTGACTCCATAGAAATCTGCATGCAGGTCAAGAATCAACAGTTAGAACTGGACATGGAACAACAGACTGCTTCCAAATAGGGAAAGGAGTACGTCATGGCTGTATATTGTCACCCTGCTTATTTAACTTATATGAAGAGTACATCATGTGAAATGCAGGAGACCTTGGTTCGATCCATGGTTTAGAAAGATCCCCTGGAGAAGGGCAAGGCTACCCACTCCAGTAATCTGGCCTGGAGAAATCCATGGACTGTATTGTCCATGGGGTCACAAAGAGTCAGACAAGGCTGAGTGATTTTCACTATCAGGAATCCCATGGTGGGAGAATGGACATGCATTAAAGCAAGAGAAGTAATTCTAATTCTCTTTTTAATGGATTTACTCATTTTGTGTGTGTGTGTGTGTGTGTAGGTATGTGTATGTATTATAATTATCCAGCAAACAGTTCAGAAATGTATAGAAAAGATGGCCAGCAAATTAAGCGAGTTAACAGAGATGTCATGAGGTATTATTATAAAATCAAGGTAGCTATTGGGAGGTTAATGAAAAGTAAGGTTTTAGGCATTTGGAAAGCTTACCTGAAGATTCAGTAAAGAGCAGGTATAAACACATATAAATACATTGAAAAATATTGAATAGAAACCAGTAGTACATCAATGTTTGGTAGATAAGTGAAGTCAGTGATTAGAAAGTGGATATGAAGTCATGGGGCAATATTTCTCTCAAATTATCAACCAGACCTACTTGTGAATTAACCCACATTCTCATCCAATTTTGATTCATTTCTTCCAGGCTCAGCATAAAATATATCCTCTTTATGTTCAAGGTAAATCTTTCTTACAAATATTCTAACAGTGCAGTCACTTCTTCTGTTCTTTAACTCAATTTTGCAATTTTTTCTATTTAATAGTTGATTCAAATAAGCTGAAGTAATAGGTGCTGTTCCTTCAATACTCTTCTTATTCAAGTGACTGTACATGAACATTTATTCATTAAGTCATCGCAGCCTGAATGTTACCCAAACCACGTGAAGGCTATTGTTTACCATAATGTCTTCTGTAAACTTATAATTGCCAAATTCATCATATATATTTCAGTTCAGTCCTTATTGATCACTTCTGCTTACATTTACTACTTTGGAAGCCTAGAATCCACATTAAAATCTTTGAATTAAGCCTTTATTGCTCTTATATCTGTGACACACTTGGAAACACAGTACTTTGTTTCAAATACTACTTGCCTATATATTTCTCTGCATTTCTTTATGTTTTAGCACAGGCTCTACTTACCACTGATTTTTAACTCATCCCCTCTCCCTGCCCCCATCCTTCTGTATTTAGGTTTCCTGCTTCTAAATGGCAGCTCATCTTTGTCTCAAAGAAGAAAGTCCATAGCCCTCCATGATCTGGTCCCTTCTGCTTAGCATCTACATCTCCACCTAAATTCCAAACTACTGATTAATACCACCATCACTCTCTCCCCAAGATATCAAATCCAGTAACAGTTAAGCTCTTAGTTCCTTCACATCCTAAACTCTTTGTTTTGCCAGGTGATATTTTGTCTGTAATATATTTCCTCTATTTGTTCTACAAAATAATACTTTTAAATAATTAAATGTACTTATTTTTAATTGAAGAATAATTGGTCTACAATATTGTGTTGATTTCTGCTAATCATCAATACAAATTAGCCATAAGTATACCTATATCCCCTTCCTCTTGAGCCTCCCTCCCATTTTCCACCCCTCTAGGTTGTCACAGAGCCCTGGTTTGAGTTCCCTGAGTCACACAGAAAATTCCCACTTGCTACATATTTTACATATGGTGGTTTTTCATCAACAGATTTATCCAAAATATCAAGTTCTTCTTGAGCTACAGTAGGTGCCCCTTCTTATAAAACAGGCTGTTAAAAATGCACTTATTGGAGAGAACAAGATGGTGGAGGATTAGGTGGTTGTGGAGTACATCTGTCTCCATTAATACACCAGGAATATACCTTCAGACAGAGAAGTGCATGCAGAACACCAGCTGAGAGTGGACAGGAGTACCTTCCCAGGAGTAAAGAATATACAGAACCATGCAAAACTCAGTAGTAGGAAGGAACTAGAGAGAAAAACAGGAGTGTTACTAGGACTGGACATGCTCTTGGTGGGTGGGGGAACTGGAGCAGGGGTCTGATCCCCACACTGGGGTAATTGTCTGAGTCAGAGGAGAAACAGTCAAGGCTGAAAGTGAAACAGCTGATCTGTAGCAGCCTAAATCGAATGAGAATCAGACAGTCCTTGACATAGCCATTCATACCCCGGACAGGGACACAGGTCCCCTAGAAGGCACAGTGGTTGGGAGCTGGAGCTTAGGGATTGTGGAGCAATCCCAGGGCAAGGGCTGCTGTTGACTGTGGAGAGAGGGACTGAGGGGATGTGAGGGAGGAGACTGTGGTGGGAAATGCCCGTAGAGGAAAGCCAGGCAGCCATAGAAGAAGGCGATACTGCTGAGTCATCTGTAGAGGGTGGCACCATCACTATACGCTCTTCTCTCCTCACATGCCAGCATCAGCAGCAGCTGAACAATAGAAAGCCTGGCCCATCAAGCGCCTGATGAACAGAACGACAGAGTAGGACCCCAGCCAGTGAGTCCCTTTAAGTGCCTGATGAGCTGAACAACAGAGAAGGACCCCAGGCGATGGAGCCCTCTAAGTGCCTGAACAGGTGGAGCTATGGAGAAAGACTAACCAAAGAGGCTTTCTGATTACCAGCTACCAGAGGCTCAAAAAAAAAAAAAAAAAGACTCTAATAGGGCCATAACTCCAGGGGCTGAGGCCGTCCATGTCCCTGTGCACTTGGTGCAGCCAGGGTCCCCACAACCCAAGCAGCTGCACCACCTTCATGCTCAACCTTCACAGGGGCAGAGCTGCCACAGTGAGGAAAAAAAAAAAAAAAGTTTTGCATCTATGCATACGGGATCACTTTGGTCATGTCTACCTCTTTGTGACCCTGCAGACTGTCGCCTGCCAGGCTTCTCTGTCATGGGGGTTTGCGAGGCAAGAATACTGGAGTGTATTGGCCAATACTGGTTGTCATACCCTTCTAAAGCACTATATTTACTGCTTCCCAATCCGCCAACTCTCCTGAGTACCTGGTGCTGCCAGAACCACTGTGACCCAAGCAGCTGCATCACCTCCACAACCGGCCCTCACTGGGGAGACCCAAGTCCTCCAGGGAAGCCTCAGGGGCAAACTACAGTGGACGACCCCACATGCAGAAGTGGAAATAAAACTACAATTAAAACCGAGGGGCAGTGCATCTAAAGAAGACCTCAAACCTTCCCACCAGTTGTACAAGCTGCAGATTAAATCCACAAGGTCAACTAGGCAGACTTTGTGTATTCGAAATATATAAAAGGACAGTGAGAGCTCCCACAAAAGAAAACAGACTAGTTTTGATAGCTGTGGACAATGGAGGCTAGAACACACAGGAATTGGACCAGATTAGAATCTGAGCTGCCCACACAGCAGGTCCAGAGTCCAGCACAGTGTTCAAAGGCATTTTAGGAAGTTGAGGTGAACTGTGACTCCCAGCAATGGAAAGGATCCTGACAGCAGTGATTCAAGAAAAAACATTTATTATTCTTATGGTTTGACTTGTTCTGAAGTTCCCTTTGAATTTTCTTTTCTTTTCTATTTATTTTCCCCACACACACTGATTGTAGTTGTCAATTTTATTTTAACTATGAAGTCTAATTAGGCTTTTCAGTTTTATTTTTTAATCACACTTTTTATTGTTATAAATTTCTGCCTCTACTTGGGGCTTTTGCAGTTCTGTGATGCTTTCCATTTTTTTGCTTCTTGTCTCTTCTTCTTCTTTTTTTTTTTTTTTCTCTCTCTATTTAAACCTATTATTTTTTCAACATTTATACCTTTGTTGGCTTTTCTTACTGTTCTTTTCCCCTTGCAGTTAATTTTAATGTATATAAATCTTCTTTATCTACTCCTATTTTGCATATCTATTATTTCTTTCTTTTCTTTATTTCCTTTCTTCTCAACATATTTGTTACTTTTGTTTTCATTGCTTTATTCCCCAGTTGGCACCTTGCTTTAGTTTTGTTTTCCAGTTTGTGCTTTAGTTAGTTTTGTTCTTAACTGGTAGGTATATTTTTTGGTTTCCTTTGTTCATGGGGTCCTATTGTACCTTATTTTTGTTGCACTGTGTTGGTTTTGCTTATGGATGTATATGTATATGTGTATATCCCATTATTTTAATTGTTATTTGCCTGATTTTGTAACTGCCATTCATCTGGGATTCATCTTTGGCTTCTCGGTTTTGGGTATGTGTTTTAATCTCACTTAATGCCATAACAAACCACTTGTGGAATCTTCCTTCCTGACCAGAGATCAAGACTTGAGCCTTTGGAGTGGGAACATTGGCTCCAAGATCCTAGACTACCAGAGAAATAGCCCTAGGGAGTACCAAATAGTGAGAACTCACGCAAAGGATACCACTGGAATACAAGACCCAGCATCACCCAACCACCAGCAGCACCCTGTATCTAAACAACAAATAAAACAAAAATACAAACCCAATCATCAACAGACAAGATTACCACCTCACTCAGCTTTGCCCATCAGAGAAAAAACAAAACAAAACAAACAAACAAACAAAAGTAGCATAAATCTCACCCTATATGAAGTTTACACAAACCACTGCACCAACCTTAGTGGTGTAGAAACTAAAAGGAAGAAAGAATTCAACCTTGAAGCCTGAGAAAAGGAAACCTGAAACACAATAAGTTTAAAAAAAATAATGAAAAGGCAGAGAAACACTGCACAAATGAAGGAACAAACTAGAAATATAGAAGTTCAAAGAAATGAAGAGGATATAGGCAAACTACCTGAAAAAGAATTCAGAATAATGATAGTAAAGATGATCCAAAACGTTGAAAACAGAATGGAGAAAATGCACAAATCAATCAACAAAAACCTAGAAGAATTAAAGAATAAACATACAGAGACAAACAACAAAATTACTGAAATTAAAAAAAAAAAAAAACAACTCTAGAAGGAATCAATAACAGAATATCTGAAGCAGAAGAACGAATCAGTGAGCTGGAAGGTAAAATGGTGGAAATAACTTCTGAAAAGTAGAGTAAAGTAAAAGGAATGAAAAGAACAGAGGATAGTCTCAGAGACCTCTGGGATAATATCAAACACTCCAACATTAGAATTATAGAGGTCCCAGAAGAAAAAGAGAAAAAGAAATGTTATGAGAAAATTTTTGAATAGATTATGCCTGAAATTTTCCCCAACGTGGAAATGGAAATAGTCAATTAAGTCCAAGAGCCACAAAGAGTCTCACAGAGGATAAACCCAAAGAGAAGCAAATCAAGACACATACTAATCAAACTAACAAAGATTAAACACAAAGAAAGAATATTAAATGCAGCAAGGGAAAAGCAACAAGACTATACAAGGGAAACCCCATAGAGTTAACAACTGATCTTTCAGCAGAAACTTTGCAGGCCATGGTGAATGGCAGGATATATTTAAAGTACTGAAAGGGGAAAATCTACAACCAAGATTACTGTACCCAGCAAGGATCTCATTCAAAATTGATGGAGAAATCAAAAGCTTTACAGACAGGCAAAAATTAAGAGAACTCAGTAACAATAAACCAGCTTTACAACATATGTTAAAAGGGCATATTGTTAAGAAATACAAGAGAAGAAAATGATCTACAAAATCAAACCCTGAACAATTAATAAAATGGCAATAGGAGCATATATATCAATAATTACTTTAAATGTAAATGGATTAAATGCTCCAACCAAAAGACACAGATTGGCTGAATGGATACAAAAACTAGACAAATATGTATACTATCTACAAGAAATACATTTTAGACCTAAAGACACATACAGACTGAAAGTGAGAGGATGGAAACATATATTCCATTCAAATGGAAAGCAAAAGAAAGCTGGAGTATCAATCCTTGTATCAGACAAAATAGATCTTAAAATAAAGAATATTACAAGAGATAAGGAGGGACACTACATAATAATCAAGGATCAATCCAAGAGGAAGACATAGTAATTGTAAATATCTATGCACCCAACATAGAAGCACCTCAATACATAAGACAAACACTAACAGATATAAAAAGAGAAATTGACAGTAACACAATAACAGTAATAGACTCACCCCACTCACAGCAATGGACAGATCATCAAAATGGAAAATTAATAAGGAAAACAAGTCTTAAATGATACACTAGATGAAATGGTTCTCATTGATATCTTCAGGACATTCTATCCAAATGCAGAAGAACACACCTTCTCAAGTGCATATAGAACATTCTCCAGGATAGACCATATCATGGGTCACAAATCAAACCTCAGTAAATGTAAGAAAATTGAAATTGTATCAAGCATCTTCTGCAACTACAATACTAGGAGACTAGCTATCAATTACATGAAAAAAAACTGTAAGAAACACAAACACATGGAAATTAAACAATATATTTCTAAATAACCAACAGGTTACTGAATAAATCAAAAGGGAAATAAAAATCTTTCTAGAAACAAATGACAATTAAAACATGATAACTCAAAACCTATAGGATACAGCAAAAGCAGCTCTAAGAGGGAAGTAAACAGAATACAATCCTACCTCAAGAAACAAGAAAAATATAATAGACAACCTAACTTTACACCTAAAACAACTGGGAAAAGAAAAACAAAAAAACCCTAAAATTAGAAGAAGGAAATAAATCATAAAGATCAGAGCAAAAATAAGAGGAAAAGCAATGGAAGAAACAATAGTAAGGATTAATAAAACGAAAAGCTAATTCTTTGAGAAGACAAAATTGACAAACCTTTAGCCACACTCATCAAGGAAAGAGAGAAGAATCAGATCAAGAAAATTAGAAATTAAAAAGGAGAGGTTACAACAGACAATACAGAAATGCAAAGGCTTATAAGAGATTATTATGAACAACTATATGGCAATAAAATGGATAACCTGAAGAAATGGACAGATTCTTAGAAAAGTTCAATCTTCGAAGCCTGAACCAGGAAGAAATAGAAATTACGAACAACAACCCAATTACAAGAACTGAAATTGATGCTGTGATCAAAAATCTCCCAAAAAACTAAAGCTCAGGATCAGATGGCTTCACAGGAAAATTCTATCAAACATTTAGAGAAGAGCTAATGCCTATCTTTCTAAAACTCTTTCAAAAAAGTGCAGAGAAAGGAATACTTTCAAACTCACTCTATGAGGCCACCATCGCCTGATACCAAAACCAAAACAACACACAAAAAAGAAAACTACAGGCCAATACCACCAACAAACACAGATGCAAAAATCCTCAACAAAATTTTAGCAAACAATTCAGCAACACATCAAAAACTCATACACCATGATCAAGGTGGGTTTATTCAAAGAATGCAAGAAATCTTCAATATACACAAATCAATCAGTGTGATATACCATGTTAACACATTGAAAGATAAAAACTATATGATAATCTTAATAGATGTAGAAAAAGCCTTTGATAAAATTCAGCACCTATTTATGATTAAAACTCTTCAAAAAATGGTCATAGAAGGGACCTAACTCAACATAGTAAAGGCCATATATGATACTGCAGCTGCTGCCAACTCACTTCAGTCGTGTCCGACTCTGTGCGACCCCATAGGTGGCAGCCTGCCAGGCTCCCCCATCTCTGGGATTCTCCAAGCAAGAACACTGGAGTGGGTTGCCATTTTCTTCTCCAGTGCATGAAAGTGAAAAGCGAAAGTTAAGTCATTCAGTCGTGTCTGACTCTTAGCAGCCCCATGGACTGCAGCCTACCAGGCTCCTCCATCCATGGGATTTTCCAGGCAAGAGTACCGGAGTGGGTTACCATTGCCTTCTCCCATATATGATAACCATTGCCTTCTCCCATATATGATAAACCTACAGCAAACATTATTGTCAATGTTGAAAACTGAAAGCACTCCCTCTAAGATCAGGAGCAAGATAAGGGTGTCCATTTTTATCACTATTAGTCAACATAGGTTTGGAAGTCCTAGCTATAGCAATCAGAGAAGAAAAAGAAATAAAATGAATCCAGATCAGAAAAGAAAAATTAAAGCTCTCACTGTTTGCAGATGACATGATACTGTACATGGAAAATCCTAAAGATATTATCAGAAAGTTACTAGAGCTAATCAGTGAATTTATCGAGGTCACAGGATACAAAATCAACGCACAGAAATCACTTGCATTTCTATATACTAACAATCAGACTACATGGAAGAACTGTACAAAAAAGATCTTCATGACCCAGATAATCATGATGAAGTGATCACTAATCTAGAGCTAGACATCTTGGAATGTGAAGTCAAGTGAGCCTTAGAAAGTATCACTACGAAGCTAGTGGAGGTGATGGAATTCCAGTTGAGCTATTTCAAATCCTGAAAGATGATGCTGTGAAAGTGCTGCACTCAATGTGCCAGCAAATTTGGAAAACAGCAGTGGCCACAGGACTGGAAAAGGTCAGTTTTCATTCCAATCCCAAAGAAAGGCAGTGCCAAAGAATGCTCAAACTACCGCACAATTGCACTCATCTCACATGCTAGTAAAGTAATGCTCAAAATTCTCCAAGCCAGGCTTCTGCAACATGTGAACTGTGAACTCCCTGATGTTCAGGCTGGTTTTAGAAAAGGCAGAGGAACCAGAGATCAAATTGCCAACATCCGCTGGATCTTCGAAAAAGCAAGAGTTCCAGAAAAACATCAATTTCTACTTTATTGACTATGCCAAAGCCTTTGACTGTGTGGATCACAATAAACTGTGGAAAATTCTGAGAGAGATGGGAATACCAGACCACCTGACCTGCCTCTTGAGAAAACTATATGCAGGTCAGGAAGCAACAGTTAGAACTGGACATGGAACAACAGACTGGTTCCAAATAGGAAAAGGAGTACGTCAAGGCTGTATATTGTAACCCTGCTTATTTAACTTATATGCAGAGTACATCATGAGAAACGCTGGACTGGAAGAAACACAAGCTGGAGTCAAGATTGATGGGAGAAGTATCAATAACCTCAGATATGCAGATGACACCACCCTTATGGCAGAAACTGAAGAGGAACTAAAGAGCCTCTTGATGAAAGTGAAAGAGGAGAGTGAAAAAGTTGGCTTAAAGCTCAACATTCAGAAACAAAGATCATGGCATCCGGTCCCATCACTTCATGGGAAATAGTTGGGGAAACAGTGGAAACAGTGTCAGACTTTATTTTGGGGGGCTCCAAAATCACTGCAGATGGTGATTGAAGCCATAAAATTAAAAGATGCTTACTCCTTGGAAGAAAAGTTATGACCAACCTAGACAGTATATTCAAAAGCAGAGACATGACATTGCTGACTAAGGTCCGTCTAGTCAAGGCTATGGTTTTTCCTGTAGTCATGTATGGATGTGAGAGCTGGACTGTGAAGAAGGCTGAGTACCGAAGAATTGATGCTTTTGAACTGTGGTGTTGGAGAAAACTCCTGAGAATCTGTTGGACTGCAAGGAGATCCAGTCAATCCATTCTGAAGGAGATCAACCCTGGGATTTCTTTGGAAGGAATGATGCTAAAGCTGAAACTCCAGTACTTTGGCCACCTCATGCAAAGGGTTGACTCATTGGAAAAGACTCTGATGCTGGGAAGGATTGGGGGCAGGAGGAGAAGGGGACGACCGAGGATGAGATGGCTGGATGGCATCATGGACTCGATGGACGTGAGTCTGAGTGATCTCCGGGTGATGGTCATGGACAGGGAGGCCTGGTATGCTACGATTCTTGGGGTCGCAAAGAGTCGGACACGACTGAGGGACTGAACTGAACTGAACTGAACTGAACACTCAGAAAGAGAAATCAAGGAATCGATCCCATTCACCATTGCAACAAAAGAATTAAATATCTAGGAATAAACTTATCTAAGGAGACAAGATAATTGTACACAGAAAATTATAAGGCACTGATGAAAGCAATAAAAGATGACATAAACAGATGAAGAGATAACCCATGTTTGTGGATAGGAAGAATCAATATTGTGAAAATGACTATACTACTAAATGCAACCTACAGATTCAATGTGATCCCTACCAAATTACCAATGGTATTTTTCACAGAACTAGAACAAAAAATTTTACAATTCAGATGGAAACACATAAGACCCCAAATAGCCAAAGCAGTCTTGAGAAAGAAGAATGGAGCTGGAAGAATCAACCTTCCTGACTTCAGACTGTACTACAAAGTCATCAAGACAGTATGGTACTGGCACAAAAACAGAAATATAGACCAAAGAAAAAAGACAGAAAGCCCAAAAATAAACCCATACACCTATGGGTACCTTATTTTTGACAAAAGAGGCAAGGATATACAATGGCAGCAAAAACAGCCTCTTAAATAAATGGTGCTGGGAAAATTGGAAAGCTACATGTAAAAGAATGAAATAGGACACTTCTTAACACCATACACAAAGATATGGATTAAAGATCTAAATGTTAGACCAGAAACTATAAAACTCTTAAAGGAAAACATAGGCAGAACATTTGATGACATAAATCAAAGCAAGATCCTCTATGACCCACCTCCTAGAGTAATGGAAATAAAAACAAAAGTAAACAAGTGGGACCATATTAAACTTCAAAGCTTTTGCACAGCAAAGGAAACTATAAGCAAGGTGAAAAGACATCACACAGAATGGGAGAAAATAATAGTAAATGAAACAGCTGCCAAAGAATTAATTTCCAAAATATACAAGGAGTTCATACAACTCAATCAAAAGTGAGGAAAAGACCTAAACAGACATTTCTCCAAAGAAGACATGCAGATGGTTAACAAACACAAGAAAAGATGCTAAATATCACTCATTATTAGAGAAATGCAAATGAAAACTACACTGAGATATCACCTCACAGCTGTCAGAATGGCCATCGCCAAAAAGTCTACAAACAATAAATGCTGGAGAGGGTGTGGAGAAAAGGGAATGCTCTTGTATTTTTTGTAGGAATGTAAATTGATCCAGCCACTATGAAAGACGGTATAGAGATTCCTTAAAAAACTAGGAATAAAACCACCATATGATCCAGGAATCCCACTTGTAGGCATATACCCTGAGGTAACCAAAACTGAAAAAGACACATGTATTCCATTGTTCTTTGCAGCACTATTTACAATAGCTAGAACATGGAAGCAACCTAGATGTCCATTGATAGATGAATGGATAAAAAAGTTGTCATACATATGCACAATGGTATGTTAGTCATAGAAAGGAATGAATTTGAGTCAGTTCTAAAGAAGTGGATGAACCTAGAGCCTATTATACAGAGTGGAGTAAGTCAGAAAGAGAAAGATAAATATTATATACAAATGCATATATACAGAATCTAGAAAAATGGCACCAAAGAATTTATTTTCAGGCAGCAGTGGAGAAACAGACATAGAGAATAGACTTATGGACATGGGGAGAGGGGAGGAGAGGGTGAGATGTGTGGAGAGAGTAACAAGGAAACTTACATTTCCATATATAAAATAGATAGCCCACAGGAATTTGCTGTATGGCTCAAGAAACTCAAACAGGGGCTCTGTATCAACCTAGAGGGGTGGGATGGGAAGGGAGATGGGAAGGAAGTTCAAAAAGGAGGGGATATATGTATAACTACAGCTGCTGCTGCTGCTAAGTCGCTTCAGTCATGTCCGACTCTGTGCGACCCCATAGACAGCAGCCCACCAGGCTCCCCCATCCCTGGGATTCTCCAGGCAAGAACTATGGCTGAGGTTTGACAGAAAAAGCCAATTCATGTTGAGGTTTGACAGAAAACAACAAAATTCTGTAAACCGATTATCCTTTAATTAAAAAATCAATAAATGTTTTAAAATGTACTTATTATACGCTTTTGAATTCAGCAGCTCCATAAACAATAAGGAACCTTATGAAAGTTGATTATTTTAAATTTTTGAGATAAATTTATAAGTGCCTTGAGGGAAATACTGCTCTATTAGATCTGTTAGTATTCTAAGCATAACAAAGTATGAAAAATATAGCCAGCACATCTCCTTTAAATGTTGAATATTCAGTTGAATTACCAATATATTAATATGTTAATTTAAAAATCTATTGCAGATGATCACCATTTGGGAGTCTAAGATGTCTGATGTGTACTCAGGGAAGTAATTTCAGACGTACATCTAGGTCAGACAGTATTTAAATTGCTTAGGTAGGAAAAAGCCACTGTCATTGCATGTGCCTGCTTTTCTGTGATAACAGAAGACTTTAAAATCTCAGGGCTTAACAATGTGCTTTATTTCTGATCTATGGTATGTGTTTGCACCTGCAGATCAGCTGTGACTCAGCTTCACACATCTTCACGATGCTGTAGGTAAAGAAGTCCCTATTACAGTCATGCTAGCTGCAGGGCTTCCCCTGTGGCTCAGCTGGTAAAGAATCTACCTACAATGCGGGAGACCTGGGTTCAATCCCTGGGTTGGGAAGATCCCCTGGAAGAAGGAAAGGCTGTCTACTCCAGTATTCTGGCCTGGAGAATTCCATGGACTGTGTGGTCCACGGGGTTGCAAAGAGTCAGACAGGACTGAGCAACTTTCACTTTCACTTAGCTTCATGGCAGGAGGAAAGCCCAAGAGAAGTAACATGTGATTCATCCTGAAGCTTGATTTCAGTACAGTGTATATTACATTTTCTTGTATTCCCATAGCAAGAGAAAGCCACATCATCAGTTGGGTTTAGCTGCTTAAACCTTCTACTGGAAGCATCACACTTCACGTGGCAATGAGCAGTGGTGTAAAACCTCTTAAAGGGAGGCAAGATAAATACTTGTGAAAAACTATACATAGGCACTGCGAAATATAGTAAGAAATTCATAGAGGGAGTTAAGAAAAAAAAAAAAGATCCTTAATATTTGGTGTTGCTGAAAAGGAGTACGTCAAGGCTGTATATTGTCACCCTGCTTATTTAACTTATATGCAGAGTACATCATGAGAAACGCTGGACTGGAAGAAACACAAGCTGGAATCAAGATTGACGGGAGAAATATCAATAACCTCAGATATGCAGATGACACCACCCTTATGGCAGAAAGTGAAGAGGAGCTAAAGGGCCTCTTGATGAAAGTGAAAGAGGAGAGTTAAAAAGTTGGCCTGAAGCTCAACATTCAGAAAACGAAGATCATGGCATCTGGTCCCGTCACTTCATGGGAAATAGATGGGGAAACAGTGGAAACAGTGTCAGACTTTATTTTTTTGGGCTCCAGAATCACTGCAGATGGTGACTGCAGCCATAAAATTAAAAGACGCTTGCTCCTTGGAAGAAAAGTTATGACCAACCTAGACAGCATCTTCAAAAGCAGATACATTACTTTGCAGACTAAGGTCCGTCTAGTCAAGGCTATGGTTTTTGCTGTGGTCATGTATGGATGTGAGAGTTGGACTGTGAAGAAGGCTGAGGACTAAAGAATTGATGCTTTTGAACTGTGGTGTTGGAGAAGACTCTTGAGAGTCCCTTGGACTGCAAGGAGATCCAGCCAGTCCATTCTGAAGGAGATCAACCCTGGGATTTCTTTGGAAGGAATGATGCTAAAGCTGAAACTCCAGTACTTTGGCCACCTCATGCGAAGAGTTGACTCATTGGAAAAAACTCTGATGCTGGGAGGGACTGGGGGCAGGAGGAGAAGGGGATGTCCGAGGATGAGATGGCTGGATGGCATCATGGACTCGATGAACGTGAGTCTGAGTGAACTCCAGGAGATGGTGATGGACAAGGGAGGCCTAGCGTGCTGCGATTCATGGGGTCGCAAAGAGTCAGACACGACTGAGCAACTGAACTGAACTGAATTGTTAATGTGTTGGAAGAGGAAAAAATGCAAGGGAAAATCTGCAAAGAGTCAACATCAAAGCAGAGAAGACCTTCTTCCAGAACCAGGACTTGGCAAGAAATCAGTGAATGTGAAGAAACTGTTGACTGGAATATTTGGTTGGAACTTCAATATACTTTGAGGTAAAAGGTCAACAATGAATTTTATCAAGGATAAAATAATTTTACCAAGGATAAAAATTAGTAGCAAATAAGAGAGAGGCATGCATTATAAATTGGAGAGAAAAAGAATATAATTCATCAAATACTATAATTGAACAAAAATAAGATAATGTGAATAAAATTAGTAATAATCTTTATTACTAATTTATGCAACTTCAAAGTTTTCATTGAAACAACTTCAAGGGATTTTATAACAGGTAAATAATATACATGTTTCAATGCCATTCTCCCAGGCAGATTCATGTTGATATGTGGCAAAACCAATAAAATATTGTAAAGTAAAGTAAAAATAATAATAATAATAATAAATTAATTAATTAAAAATGAATAAATAATAAAGGATAGTTTTAGAGAGGGCTCAAGCTTTAAAAGGAGCTGGTAAGCAGGGCAGAGTCAATACGACTGGAGAAGAATGATTTTTCTGACTGTATAAAAAGGCAAAATGTGAGAGAAAAGCACAGCCATCTGGTGGCATTAGTCAATGCATTCCCTTGAAAGGGTCCAACTGAATCATCCAGAAGGTAAATAAATCAATGGTTGATTTTGTGAACACTTATTTTGGAAAACAGTGGTTCTGGTAATTCTAAGATATGGGAGCTTGTGGCCATAACAGGGAAATGTGACTAATAAGAAGAATTGGAGATAAAGTGATGTTTAAGCAAAGAAGGTCAGATTAGTATGTGAGAAGAAAAGTAGGATGTGGAAGAAGGGTGATTAATTTGGAGAAGGTCAGTGTGATGCAGTCACAAAAGGACATTCCATACATGATTGATGTGAACTGCACAAAAGAACATGTGTATTCTTTTGTGTCCAGTATTTACATCTTTAAGAGACCTGGAATAATAAGTGTAGATAAAGAAATAAACATTCCAGTTTGAATGTAGATCACGATGGACTTGATGATTCAAACTTTGTTAACTGGACCCACTCATACCCAAAGAATCCTTCCTTTAAAATAAATGCCATTACATTCAAACTATCACAGATAATCTAATGTGGAAATAGAACATTCATAAATGTATTAAAAGAAATTACAACAGCAGAATAGACAATAAAAGCTTAATATGCTACATCTTCCAGATGACATTTCCTTTTGATTGTAAGTCTCAAAATAGTGTTTTAATATAAAAATATGCATAAATTACATATGTGCAGTTTCTTAGACATGTCCAACTCTTAGCAGCCCCATGGACTGTATGCAGCCTACCAGGCTTCTCTGTCCATGGAATTTTCCAGGCAAGAATACTGGTGTGGGTTTCCATTTCCTACTCTAGAAATTTACATAAACATACATATATAACATGGGCTTCCCAGGTGGCTTATTGGTAAAAAAAAAAAGAAAAAAATTCACCTGCCAACACAGAAGCTGCAGGAGATGTAGGTTCAGTCCTTGGGTCTGGAAGATCCCCTGGAAGAGGAAAGGGCAACCCACTCCAGTATTTTTGCTGGGATAACCCCATGGACAGAGGAGTCAGGTGGGCTATAGTCCATGGTGTCATAAAGAGTCAGACACAACTAAGTCTCAGCATATAAACACACATATATAACATACAATCATAGTACATATTTATATAGTGTTTCCTATAAACTTAGTCCTTTTTAAAAAAACTTTACATGTTTTAACTAATGTTATAACCCCCATTTTCATGAGAATATACTGAGCACAAGGTCTTGCCCATGACAAAAAACACAAAATTTCCTACCTTAAATTCTTTCATCAACAAAGCACAGTAGATAGTTAAGTCAACTAATTAAGAAACTAAATAGCCAAAGTTACCTTTGCTGACTGCATATAATAAAGAGAGAAAGGAATTAGAAATGCTCATAAATAAAAATACAAAAATATAGATATGTATTAATATAGAGAGATACAAACATAGTACACATCAACATATTTAAACATATTCTTCATCTTCACTAAAATCTTCCTCAAAACCTCCACTGACTATAGTAGTCTCAATAAATAATAGATTTTGCACATCAAAAAAAAAAAAAGGCTATGAATATCTTCTCTTGAAAGGCCTGGCACTTTGGCCTCACCCTAGAGCATGTGCAGTTTCTACCTAGTTCCCTAGTTTCTACTTGGTCTGTTCCATTATTTTATCCATGAAATTGAAAGTGAAAATGCCAGTCATTCAGTTGTGTTTGACTCTGTGACCGCATGGACTGAAATGAAGCCTGCCAGGCTCCTCTGTTCATGGAATTCTCCAGGCAAGAATACTGGAGTGGGTAGCCATTCCCTTCTCCAGGAGATCTTTCCAACCCAGGAAGGGAACCTAGGTCTCCTAAATATCAATTAATTACAGACTTACAGAAGAAGAGGAAAAAATCAGTGATTTAATATTCTTTTTATCTTTCAGCATGAAATCTGTGGTTAAACTTCTTTCACTCCAGGAAAGGAAAAACCAAATAACTCTTTTTGATCTACTCCTTGTGTTGTTTCCAAATCTCTTAAAAAAAAAAAAAAAAGTGGAGAGATAGCTCATGGTGGAAGGGGCATAGGATAGGGAAGACGACATTGATTAATTTTTCAGTCTCTCAGTTTTGTCCATTCCAAAAGGAATAAGTTACATTGTGGTTATAGATTATGTGATTATGGTTGTTTCTAACTCAGTTTAAAAGACCTGAATTTGTTCAGAAGGACAAATCAAAGTACATTTGTGTAGTGTTACTAATACAATTTCCATTTAGCTAAAGCACAGGTTACCCAGACTGAATGATTAGGGAAGGTAGCTGATGATCAGCTTCCTATACCATAAAGAATGTTTCTGATTTTGTTTTGAAAGTAAAGGGAAATACTGATAATTTTAAATATTGTAAGGTTGGTAAGATAGAAAAGTTGAAATTGTAAGATTAAGAGCAGAGAAAACAAATAGCGGTCACTCAAGAAAAATTTAAAAAAAATAATTGGAAAGGGCAGCACTCTTATGGAAAGCATGATAGGAAAAGTAGTGTATATTTTATAGATGTTAAAGAAATACAGTGTGCACCTTGGTGACCCATTAGAATCTCAAAGTGGAGATAATTAGGATAACATTAACATATTACCAGCCTCACAGAATAGTATGTTAATGCAAGCAGGCAGTATAGTAAAAAGAAGCCAAATTTGGAGGAACAGATGTCATCTTGATGTCAAAAATTTAGTTATTAATGTCCATTAAGATCCCAAAGGGTAACAATGCATTTACTTATACATTAGGGAAAACCTGTAAATACTGTCAATTAGATTAGTTTAAGCATGTAACCCCTGTAATTTAGAAGCAAAATCTAGTATCACACTTTACTATATTTCATTTGACATTCTTTCAACAACTATAAAACCAGCAAAAGGCAACTACTCCCTTATAGACTCTTTGCACAAGAGGATAACAATATTAAATAAGTCACAGATCTTGCCCTTGAGGGGCTTTCCAAGTGACACTAGTGGTAAAGAACCTGCCTGCCAATGAAGGAGACATAAGAGACGAGGGTTCAATCCCTAGGTTGGGAAGATCCCTTAGAGGAGGCATGCCAACCCACAATCTATTCCAGTATTCTTGTCTAGAGAATCTCATGGTTAGAGATGACTGGAGGGCTACAGTCCATAGGGTTGCAAACAGTCAGGCACAACTGAAGTGACTTAGCATGCATGCTTGCCCTTGAGGCTATAGTGCAGCAACAGATGCTGTATTATAGGTGAGACAGCTTCCTCCAGGGATAGCAGAGGTTTATCAGTCTTAAGTGCTGTGTTGCTCTTTTAATAAACATACTGCTAAATGCAACAATAAAATACATACAAATTATTCTCTGCTTACCATTAACAATAACAATGATATCACGGAAGTCAATTTCTCCCCTAGCCTCCACTCTTCCTTCACACCTGTATATACCTTCATCACTTTTATTGATGTTGAGAATCTGCAGATTATTGTTGGCTAACATAGCGAACCGATCTGGAAAGAAAGCAAAGAGGAGGAAACAATATCAGTAAAAAGTCCAGCATGCTCTAAATTGCTAAGTATTAAAATATGGCACTTGTCTGATACTATCCAACTTTTCATCAACAAACAAATTTCAATTTGAAAGTAAAATGTAATTTCATGACTTCGATTTTTCCACTCTACAACTGCCTTGTTACACCTTTTTGTGAAAATACATTCAAGAGTTTATTTCCACATAAAATGGTTAAGCTATTATTTTCCCCTTGGTACTCTGAATGCAGATAAGATACACAAAATAACAAAGCTGAGGGATTAGATATTACAGACAAGAAGATATTCTGACTGCAAATATATAGCAACTTGGGGATGGAAATGTGTTAGAGAATTGATTGAATATCCTTCCTCACACAATAATTAAACCAATAATTGCACATATCCTGAGGAGGAAGCTAAATATACAATAATATTCAAGTCAGGTAGAGGACATATAAAATGATCATATCTCAGATTTATTTGAAAGATTTTTTTCTAAATGCAAGATAATCCATTTTAGGAAGGAATAGATTAGACTTCATTACTTTTATCTCAAGATTCCATTTTATGTGTGAGTGTATGCACATGCATATGTACAAAAATAGCTGTTACAGGGCATGCATTAGGTGATTGCTTGAAGTATTCTGGCTAGCCAAGCAGCATCTCAGCCTGACCATATTTTCCATAATACCTAGTCTTAAGTTTTTACTCATCATAATTTTGTTGCAGTCTTAAGAACTTTTCCCTTGTTATCAAGTAAAGAACATTATTCTATTCTATTTTGAAACATGTTATAAAGGCAATATCCTAAATTTCAGTAATTAATTCATCCATAGATAACATCAGACATGATGTTTGCTAAGTACTGTATTTGAGCACATTGGTGGATAAGAGAAACACATCCTTGACCCCCTTGGACCTTTTGGTAAGGCAGAAATATCTTTAAGATACCCACCTATGGATATCTACTGTTAAAGAGTACTTCTGGGGGCTCTTCCAGTATTTATTACTCTTCCCCTATTTGCTGGGTTAATAGAAATTTTAGGACAAACAAAGAAGTCACATGAGAATGCAGTTTCCCAGCATCCCTCAACCTGGATCACTGAATGAATGCAATGGGTACAATGCTTGTCTCTCATCCTACAACCCATTGGATTTCACATGAGTAAGAAACTGCTGTGATATGAAACCATTCATATTTGGGGTTCATTTTTCATAGCAATTCCTTAAGTCATAGTAGAAGTTTTGGATTTAAATACAAATAAGGAAATTATTAGACTATATTAAAACAGGTAAGAATGTGGTAATTGATTGTCTAAAAGACAGGTAATAAGGAATGAAACTCTGGAGATTCTGAAGCTGCCTCAGAGACAAAATACCAATTATTAAGCTACATATACATAATTTTCAGCTCAGAAGGTTTAAACTTTCCCAAAATATCTATTTCATCTTTTGTTTGACCTTGAAATGACATATAAAAATATTTATACTGATGCTTTTTCCTGGGAAATTTTCTCACCAAAGAAGAGACTGGAGAGAAAGGCAATCAGCAGGAAATATGACTTATAGTAAGGACTGGAGGAACTCAGAACTCCTAAAACTTCATGACATTCCAAAGAAAATTTAAAAAATATTCTATTAAAGTGTGTTGCTGGAAATTAAAATGAGACCTATACAAAATAGATGTTAATGACCCAGACAATCACAATGGTGTGATCACTCACCTTGAGCCAGACATCCTGGAATGTGAAGTCAAGCGGGCCTTAGGAAGTATCACTATGAACAAAGCTAGTGGAGGTGATGGAATTCCAGTTGAGCTATTTCATATCCTAAAAGATGATGCTGTGAAAGTGCTGCACTCAACATGTCAGCAAATTTGGAAAAGCCAGCAGTGGCCACAGGACTGGAAAAGGTCAGTTTTCATTTCAATCCCAAAGAAAGGCAATGACAAAGAATGCTCAAACTACCACACAATTGCACTCATCTCACACGCTAGCAAAGTAAAGCTCAAAATTCTCAAAGAGAGGCTTTAACAGTATGTGAACTGTGAACTCCCAGATGTTCAAGCTGGATTTAGAAAAGGGAGAGGGACAAGAGATCAAATTGCCATCATCCATTGGATCATAGGAAAAGGAAGAGAATTTCAAAAAAACATCTACTTCTGCTTCACTGACTAGGCTAAAGGCTTTGAGTGTGTGGCTCACAATGAACTATGGAAAATTCTTAAAGAGATGGGAATACCAGATCACCTTACCTGGCTCCATAAAATCTGTATGCCAATCAAGAAGCAACTGTTAGAACCAGGCATGGAACAATGGACTAGTTCCAAATAGGGAAAGGAGTATGTCAAGGCTGTATACTGTCACCCTGCTTATTTAACTTACATGCAGAGTATATCAAGCAAAATGCTGAGCTGGATGAAGCACAAGCTAGAATTAAGATTGTGGGGGAAATATTAATAACCTCAGATATGCAGAATGACACCACCCTTATGGCAGAAAACAACAAGGAACTAAAGAACCTCTTAACTAAAGTGAAAGAGGAGAGTGAAAAAGCTGGTTTACAACTCAGCATTCAAAAAACTAAGATCATGGCACCTGGTCCCATCACTTCACACCACATAGTTGGGGAAACAATGGAAACAGTGTCACACTTTATTTTCCTGGGCTCCAAAATCACTGCAGATGGTGACTGCAGCCATAAAATTAAAAGACATTTGCTCCTTGGAAGAAAAGCTATGACCAACCTAGACAGCATAGTAAAAGGCAGAGCCATTACTTTGCCAAGAAAGGTCCATCTAGTCAAAGCTATGGTTTCTCCAGTAGTTATGTATGGATGTAAGAGTTGGACCATAAAGAAAGCTGAGTGCCATAGAATTGATGCTTTTGAACTGTAGAGTTGGAGAAGACTCTTTGAGAGTCCCTTGGACTGCAAGGAGATCAGACCATTCAATCCTAAAGGAAATCAGTCCTGACTATTCATTGGAAGGACTGATGATGAAGCTAAAGCTCCAATACTTTGACCATCTGATGTAAAGAACCTACTCATTAGAAAGACTCTGATGCTGGGAAAGATTGACGGCAGGAGGAGAAAGGGATGGCAGAGGATGAGATGGTTGGATGACATTATCGACTAGATGGATGTGAGTCTGAGCAAGCTCTGGAACTTAGTGATGGAAAGGGAAGCCTGGCATGCTGCAGTCCACGTGGTCATAAAGAGTCAGACACGCATTTTGGATACTTCCCTCTGCCCTAACTGATTCAAGTGCTCTTTCCTTATTCTCTATCACCGCACTTTCCTTATCATATACTTCAACAATCTTGTTTTCACAATTTATCCACTGATACTTTTATAAGAGTACTAACATATTAAGGGCACTAGACTAGTTCATCTTTTTAACTATGAATCACCATCACTTAGGACAATAGATGAAACATAATAGGTGGAAAATAACTGTTGAATGACTTTTTATTAATATACTGGGAGTAGATTTCATATTTTTTTCTGAGCAAGATGATTTTAGCCATGGCTTTTGATGCAAAAATGGTATTTTATTAGAAAATTTTCAAAGCATATAGGAAGGTTCAGAGATAGCTTTAAGAATGGCTAAGATTGAATGGGCAATTCTGATAGCATACCCTTCCATCAGGATTGACACTAAAAGTCAAGATATTCAACTTTCTAACAAAATGTGACACTATCACTTTAAAACCTAAATGCTTGTATTTTCTAGCATATGGATTTCTTTCAACAAACAACATGGAACATCTTCACTTCAAGTAGTCTGTGGGAGTATTATTTATGCATATTTGTCAAAAGGCTGCTGTCAAAAGCATGGTTAATAAATCAACATTTCCAAACCTTCATAGTTTCATATGGAGCCTTTAAACTTTACTCCTGTGCCATGTTAAGGCTTCAGAAAGTTATCTGGACATACTGCATTATTCTAAATCCTCATATATGTTCCATACATGATTATAAATCTAAATTTATTTCATTGGTTTTGTTAAAAAAATCATACATATATAAAAAATCTGAAGAATATTACTTCTTATAAATTCACTATAAATGTAAAAACTGTTCAATAATGAAGTATGTGGCAAGTTTCTTAAATATTAAAAGATAAGAAAAGTGTGTCCATCTTCACCATTCCCCTACATCCTTTCATCCCAAAGTAATAACAAATTTTACAACTCTAAAAAAAATTCTACATTGCTTTCCATGAAACTCAGTGTTAAGTTTCTATGTTTAACTCATTCCCAAGATATAACAAATCAGTGAGAAGGAACAAGAAAAATAGACATTATTTACTGAGTTAAATAATATTACTGAGTTAAATATATTTACTGATATAAAGTTAAATATTTCTTCATTCACTTAACAAATATTTACATGTCTGTTTTATTTAAAATTGTAAACATTGTTCAAAATGCATTTAATAGGGGAGATATATATGTGTGTGTATATATATATGTATGAATATATATACATACATATATATATATATATATATATATATATATATATATATATATATATATATATACTTATGGACCATAGAGAAGGTTGGGCACCAACGAATTGATGCTTTCTAAGTGTGATGCTGGACAAGACTCTTGAGAGCCCCTTGGACAGCAAGGAGATCCAACGAGTCAATCCTACAGTAAATCAACCCTGAGTATTTATTAGAAGGACTGACGCTAAAGCTGAAGCTCCAATACTTTGGCCACCTGAGGCAAAGAGCCAACTCATTGGAAAAGACCCTGATGTTGGGAAAGACTGAAGGCACAAGAAGGGGACAACAGAGGATGAGATGGTTGCATGGCATTACCAACTCAATGGACATGAGTTTTAGCAAACTCTGGGAGAGAGTGAAGGACAGGGAAGTCTGTCATGCTGCAGTCCATGGGGTTACAAAGAATCAGACATGACTTAATGACTGAATAACAATGGTGGCTGATTCACATTGTGTGTAAGGCAGAAACTAACAGAACAGTGTAAAGCAATTACCCTCCAATTAAAAAATATTTCAAAAATGTTTTAATTTAAATTTGTTTAAATTAAAAAAGGATATAATAATGTATTAAGCATATGAATTATGTAGAGAGCAGTTAGAAAAGCTGTTCAAAGCTTTCAGTTCAGTCAGTTCAGTCACTCAATCCTGTCTGGCTCTTTGCGACCCCAGGGACTGTAGCACACCAGGCCTCCCTGTCCATCACCAACTCCCAGAACCTATTTAAACTTATGTCCATGATGTCAGTGGTGTCATTCAACCATCTCATCCTCTGTCATCCCCTTTGCCTGCCACCTTCAATCTTTCCAAGCATCAGGGTCTTTTCTACTGAGTCAGTTCTTTGTATCAGGTTGGCAAAGTATTGGAATTTCAGCTTCAGCATCAGTCCTTCCAATGAACAGCCAGGAGTGATCTCCTTTAGGATTGACTGGCTGTATCTCCTTGCAGTCCAAAGGACTCTCAAGAGTCTTCTCCAACACCACAGTTCAAAAGCCAAGGAAAGTGTGGAGCCATGATGGAATTCCAGCCTCATATCATTTCACCATGGGGTACTGGGAAAATGTATAAGCATAGCACAGAGGCATCAGCCCTCCATCCGTAGTATACTTGACCATCAATCTTCGCTTTGAGGCTTTTCCCTTATGTGTATTAAAAAAAAAAGAAAAACTCATTTTCAAAACCTTTTATAATTAAAATGTACCATATAACTATGTATACTTGAAGCCTAAGATTAACTAATCTGAAAATGTTTAGACAATGTCATTTAACTGCTATAAAAGTATTGCTTTCTTTATTATTGAGGGAAAAAAAAAGAAGAAAATATACAGTTTACTCATGCAATTTCATTAGTAAAATCTAAAGCCGTCTGAGGTCAGGGGTGATGGCTGGGGGGAGATACCTCACGCCCTAGGCCAGGGAGAGCGGCCAGGAGGAGCCACCCCTAGTCCGAGGCTGGGGGCAGTGCCCAAGGTCAGGGAGGCGACCAGGAGGAGCAACCCCACGCCCAAGGCCAGGGGCGGCGGCCAGGAGGAACAACCCCATGTCCAAGGAGTGGTGCCTGCAGAGCGTGGGAGGGCCTAGAGGAGCCATCCCATGCTGAAGATCAGGAAGGGTGGCGGGAGGAGATGCCCCTCATCCAAGGTAAGGAGCAGTGGCTGCGCTTTGCTGGAGCAGCTGTGAAGAGATACCCCATGCCCAAAAAAGAGAAACCCAAGTAAAATGGTAGGTGTTGCAGGAGGGCATCAGAGAGCAGGCACACTGAAACTATACTCACAGAAATCTAGTCAATCTAATCACACTAGGACCACAGCCTTGTCTAACTCAATGAGACTAAGCCATGCCCGAGGGGCAACCCAAGACAGGCGAGTCATGGTGGAGAGGTCTGATAGAATGTGGACCACTGGAGAAGGAAATGGCAAACCACTTCAGTATTCTTGCCTTGAGAAATGCATGAACAGTATGAAAAGGCAAAATGATAGGATACTGAAAGAGGTACTCCCCAGGTCAGTAGGTGCCCAATATGCTACTGGAGGTCAGTGGAGAAATAAACCCAGAAAGAATGAAGGGATGGAGCCAAAGCAAAAACAATACCCAGCTGTGGATGTGACTGGTGATAGAAGCAAGGTCCAATACTGTAAAGAGCAATATTGCGTGGGAACCTGGAAGCAAATTGGAAGTGGTCAAACAGGACATGGCAAGAGTGAACATCTACATTCGAGGAATCAGCAAACTAAAATGGACTAGAATGGGTGAATTTAACTCAGATGCCCATTATATCTACTACTGCAGGCAGGAATCCCTCAGAAGAAATGGAGTCGCCATCATGGTCAAAAGAAGAGTCCAAAATGCAGTACTTGGATGCAATCTTAAAAACGACAGAATGATCTCTGTTCGTTTCCAAGGCAAACCATTCAATATCACAGTTATCCAAGTCTATGCCCCAACCAGTAACACCGAAGAAGCTGAAGTTGAATGCTTCTATGAAGACCTACAAGATCTTGTAGAACACCCACAAAAGATGTCCTTTTCATTACAGGGGACAGGAATGCAAAAGTAGGAAGTCAAGAAACACCTGGAGTAACAGTCAAATTTGGCCTTGGAATGTGGAATGAAGCAGGGCAAAGACTAAGAGAGTTTTATCAAGATAATGCACCGGTCATAGCAAACACCCTCTTCCAACAACACAAGAGAAGACTCTACACATGGACATCATCAGATGGTCAACACTGAAATCAGATTGATTATATTCTCTGCAGCCAAAGATGGAGAAGCTCTATACAGTCAACAAAAACAAGACCAGGAGCTGACTGTGGCTCAGATCATGAACTCCTTATTACCAAATTCAGACTCAAATTGAAGAAAGCAGGGAAAATCGCTAGACCATTCAGGTATGACCTAAATCAAATCCCTTATGATTCTACAGTAGAAGTGAGAAATAGATTTAAGGGAAGATCTGATAGATAGAGTGCCTGATTAACTATGGAATGAGGTTAGTGACATTGTACAGGAGACAGGGATCAAGACCATACCCATTGAAAAGACAGGCATAAAAGCAAAATGGCTGTCTGGGGAAGCCTTACAAATAGCTGTGAAAAGAAGAGAAGTGAAAAGCAAAGGAGAAAAGGAAAGATATAAACATCTGAATGCAGAGTTCCAAAGAACAGCAATAAGGGATAAGAAAGCCTTCAGCGATCAATGCAAAGAAATAGAGGAAAACAACAGTATGGGAAAGACTAGAGATCTCATCAAGAAAATTAGAGATATCAAGGGAACATTTCATGCAAAGATGGGCTTGGTAAAGAACAGAAATGGTCTGGACCTAACAGAAGCAGAAGATATTAAGAAGAGATGGCAAGAATACACAGAAGAACTGTACAAAAAGGATCTTCACGACCCGAATAATCATGATGGTGTGATCACGATGGTGTCTGCTTTGCCAGACATCTTGGAATGTGAAGTCAAGTGGGCCTTGGAAAGCATCACTACGAACAAAGCTAGTGGAGGTGATGGAATTCCAGTTGAGCTCTTTCAAATCCTGAAAGATGATACTGTGAAAGGGCTGCACTCAATATGCCAACAAATTTGGAAAACTCAGCAGTGGCCACAGGACTGGAAAAGGTCAGTTTTCATTCCAATCCCAAAGAAAGGCAATGCCAAAGAATGCTCAGACTACTGAACAATTGCACTCATCTCACATGCTAGTAAAGTAATGCTCAAAATTCTCCAAGCTAGGCTTCAGCAATATGTGAACTGTGAACTTCCTGATGTTCAAGCTGGTTTTAGAAAAAGCAGAGGAACCAGAGATCAAATTGCCAACATCTGCTGGATCATGGAAAAAGCAAGAGAGTTCCAGAAAAACATCTTTCTTTCTTGACTATGCCAAAGCCTTTGACTGTGTAGATCACAATAAACTGTGGAAAATTCTGAAAAAGATGGGAATACCAGACCACCTGACCTGCCTCTTGAGAAATCTGTATGCAGGCCAGGAAGCAACAGTTAGAACTGGACATGGAACAACAGACTGGTTCCAAATAGGAAAAGGTGTACGTCAAGGCTGTATATTGTAACCCTGCTTATTTAACTTCTATGCAGAGTACATCATGAGAAATGCTGGACTAGGGGAAATGCAAGCTGGAATCAAGATTGCTGGGAGAAATATCAATAACCTCAGCTATGCAGATGACACCACCCTAATGGCAGAAAGTGAAGAGGTACTAAAAAGCCTCTTGATGAAAGTGAAACAGGAGAGTTAAAAAGTTGGCTTAAAGCTCAACATTCAGAAAACGAAGATCATGGCATCCGGTCCCATCACTTCATGGGAAATAGATGGAGAAACAGTGGAAACAGTGTCAGATTTTATTTTGGGGGGCTCCAAAATCACTGTGGATGGTGACTGCAGCCATGAAATTAAAAGACGCTTACTCCTTGGAAGAAAAGTTATGACCAACCTAGATAGCATATTGAAAAGCAGAGACATTACTTTGCCGACTAAGGTCCGTCTAGTCAAGGCTATGGTTTTTCCAGTAGTCATGTATGGATGTTCAGAGTTGGACTGTGAAGAAGGCTGAGCACCAAAGAATTGATGCTTTTGAACTGTGGTGTTGGAGAAGACTCTTGAGAGTCCCTTGGACTGCAAGGAGATCCAACCAGTCCATTCTAAAGGAGATCAGTCCTGGGTGTTCTTTGGAAGGAATGATGCTGAAGCTGAAACTCCAATAATTTGGCCACCTCATGCGAAGAGTTGACTCATTGGAAAAGACTCTGATGCTGGAAGGGATTGGGGGCAGGAAAAGAAGGGGACGACCAAGGATGAGATGGCTGGATGGCATCACTGACTCAAGGGACGTGAGTCTGCGTGACCTCCGGAATTTGGTGATGGACAGGGAGGCCTGGCGTGCTGCAATTCATGGGGTCGCAAAGAGTCGGACACGACTGAGCCACTGAAGTGAACTGAGCTGAACTGAACTGAAAGCAGTTATCTGAAAATAAACATATGTCTAATTGACTTATGACAATAGAAAAAAGTTTTAGTCAGTAACTAACAAGCAGTGAAAATGGCACACCCAGAAAAATTCTCTAAAATTAAAATATAAATTGACAATAGTGATCATGAAATATTCTCTGTACATATTCAAAAACAGAAACTATCTACTTTCTCCCCTTTATGCTGTAGAAGTTTCATTTCTTAGAAACAAAAACAAAGACATCCAAGATAGAAAGTATTTAATATTTTAAAAGATTCAATTATTTTGTACCTCTCTGCAATGCAGGTGCAATGAAAAATATTCTAAATTGAAAATACTCCCAATTCACAATGGTAAAATAGCATAATGTAAGCAAATTATGCATTCAATTCCAGATGTCATATTATTCTGGAATTTTAGCTCAGTCTGAATCATAATCATGAAGACAATTGGAATGAATGTATTTTTCTTACAATTACCCACATGTATCTTACCATAATATTTAGAATATGTAGGTATCTTTGGAAGAACAGCGCCAGAAAAACTAATAGGACCCATTTAGATATATTTTCAGCTTACATATAATAAGCCTGTGGGATCAAGTCTGAATTATAAAATGTATAATTTTAATAGATCAGGATAGATTCCTTTATTTATTCAGTATCCTTGAACCTGGGCTTTCCTGGTGCTCAAATGGAAAGGAATCTGCCTGCAATGCAGGAGATCCCTGTTCGATTGAGGAAGATCCTCACTCAGGGAATGGCAACCCACTATCTAAGTATTCTTGCCTGGAGAATTCCATGGATGGAGAAGCCTGGCAGACTACAGTCCATGGGTCACAAAGAGTTGGACACAACTGAGTGACTATCACTTTCACATTCTTGAACTGCTTATATATAAATTTTTCTTGACTAGAGCAGGGGTCAGGAAACTTTTTCTGTCATCTCCAGAAAGTAACTATTGTGGGCCAAACCATCTGTGTCACAGTTGCTCAACTTTGTACCGAAGTAGCCATAGACCATATGTAATGATTGGGTTTGGCTGCACCTCCATAACACCTTAATAAAACAGCAGAGAGGTTGAATTGAGCCTAGGGCCATAGTTTGCCAACCCCTAGTTTAGAGCTCTGATGTTCCCTAAACAGTTGTTTGATACTTAGGGTCAATCCAATTGCTATATTTACTCAAGCAGATTCAGTCTTCATAAAAAAAATTGCAGTATTGTTAGAACATATAACTTAGGGAGTTACCAAAATACTAACTGTCGGATATAGCGGTGACTTCCTCATTATGATATAACCAGCTGACAACAGGTGCGGGTGAGCTGCTGACTCGGCAAACTACTTCTGCATTCTCCCCTTGTTTGAACTCTTGAGGCGATACCACTTCTCTGAAAGTGAGTTTTTCTGTATAAGAAAGTAAAACAAACCAAAGAAGTATTATTGCTCATTCCCCTCAATAACATATTTCAGAATCCTTCTTTATGGATGCTGTAATAAAATAATTAGGTAAATTTAGATCATTTAAAATTTCACCAGACCATCTGATTCTCCTACCCGATAAATTCCCACCTCACTGAGAATAAAGTCCAAAGTCTTTATATTGCTATACAAGGTCCTGTATGAACTGGAGTCTACCTCATAATTTTTGATCCGATTTTTCTTCTCTCCTCCTAATCTCTACTCCAGGGAGTTCCTTGAACCCTCCAGATTTGTTCTCACTCTTGGGCATTTGCACTCTCTTAAATTCCATCAAATTTTTGCCCAGTCTCCACATACAAACTAGGATTCTATAGCATATATATCTAGCATTTATACGTTAGTTTTAGCTTCCTTTTTGTCTTCGGTTTCTACCTACTAAAATGTTAGCACCAAGTGGCCAGTGACATTTTCTGTTTTAGTCACTAATGAGTCTTTAAGAATTAGAATATTGTTTGCCATATAGTAGACATCCATAAGTGTATCAAATGAAGGCATGGATGTGGATATTTATACTTAATGAGAAATTTTCACAAAGGTAATTCACTGTTCTTGCTAAAAAAAAAAAAAAATTACCTTTACAAATAAAACACCAGGAATTTTCCTTTGTATCATTTCAAATGACACTTCTTTCCAGATACTAGTCTATGAAATTATGTTTTCAATTTAGTTTTTTGTAATTTATGAAATTACTACAGCAAATGGGCATATAAAGAAGTAAAACATCCTTCTCTGAGGAGTTTAGAAGCTAAGAGGAGGGGGGAAAAAAGGTCAAATCAGGACAAATGACAACAATGTTCCAACAGATTGTTGTCATCTTAAGAGGAAGTATTGCTATGGCACTCTTTTGGCTCTTTTTTCAACACAGCTATAAGGAAGACATGAGTTATGCACTAGCATTGTAAACTTTTATAGTTTTTCACTGGTATAAATGCTAACTACCACAAATTAATTGCACGGTAATATTCTAGGCACATTGTGCATGAATTAATGTAGTCATCAAAGCAACTCTATGTATGATGTAAGTACTACTATTATACCCATTTTATAAATGGAAATTGAAAACAGAGAGGGTACCCAATTGCTCAGGACCACAGAAATAAGTGATGGAACCTGGTTTCAAAACCAGGGAATCAATGATCTTCAGTTTTGCTAAACATGTTAAGGATTCCTAAAAATAGGAATGAGGAATTAATCAATTTCAAGTCATAAAATGAAGTGCAAGTGTAGAAAACCTTGTTAATGAAAACACCTGGAGCTAAGAATCTGGTGGGAAATTATTCTTCTTTATATGAGTTTTCAACTTTTTCTCTATCTAAAGTCTGTCAACTGATCCTTCCCCAGTTCTCATTCTAGACTGGTCACTGCTATCACACAGGATATTTTCTCTAGTCATGAGCTTTTAAAGTGAGAAAAGCATTCCAAATAAGTTCTGTAACACTAAATAAACTGTTGTCTTTTACCTAACAGATTGTTAATGGCATCGGAAAACTAAAACTTTTTCATTATTTACCCAATAGAATTGGCTCCATCTATATATTTATAATCCACTGCAACATTTTATCTATCTTATTTTAGAGATGTACTATGGTAAAATATAAATAAGCTGATATCTGTAAAAGTCTTATTATTACATTGTCCAGCACAAAGTTAGTTCTCAATGAGTACTAGCTTCTATTGTTAAGTGTATTTCAATTTGAATTTTTATAATAATTTATAATTTCAATCAATAAAACATAAATACATGACTTACGGTAAATTTCCAAAACGACTGTAGCTTCTTGTGTCTGTCCTTTGGCATCTGTTGCTTGGCAACGATATATCCCTGCATCTTCTATATTTGCATTGTAGATGGTTAATCTTGATCTAATACCTTCCTTTTGCACTGATACCCGCTGTGTTGAAATTATCTTCTCCCCTTGAGGATTATACCAATCTATACTCTCAGGTTCACCAATTGCTGCAGAGAGCCATAGAAAAGAAATGCTTGAAAATATGTTTCAAGTGTTTGTTTTGATATTGGCATTTACTATTATGTAACAACTTTAACAATTTAGAAAAAAAATGTAAACAGAAGACTCAAAATCTGAAAATCTTACAAAATTGAAAGTAAACACAAATGCTAGCACACATGTTCATCCTTATTTATCCAACAATGAGAATTAAATCTCGTCTGAGTAAGCAAAACCCATAGGAAATGGGTTTTCCAGTATGGTATTTAAGCTATGATAAGAGTAAATTTGGGGCTTCCCAGATGGCTCAGTGCTAAAGAATCTACCTGCAATGGAGGAGTCGAGGTTCAGTGCCTGGATCAGGAAGATTCCCTGGAGAAGGGCATGGCAACCCACTCCAGTATTCTTGCCTGGAGAATCCTATGGACAGAGAAGCATGGCGAGCTACAGCCCATAGGGTTGTAAACAGGTGGACACTACTGAAGCTACTTAGCACTTACATAGTGTAAGCTTTACCACAATGATCTATGGATTATTATTATTATAACAAGTACTGAAACTGGCTTGGCACCTGAGTCCCAAATAACAGTCCATTTGATAGACATGTGTGTGCCTGTTTGCGTCTGACTCTTTAAGACCCCATGGACTGTAGCCCACCAGGCTCCTCTGTCTATCGTATCTCCCAGGCAAGAATAATGGAGTATGTTGCCATTTCCTTCTCCAGGGGTCCTTCCCAACCCAGTAACTGAACCTGCATCTCTTGTGTCTCCTGCATTGGCAGGCAGATTGTTTACCCACTGAGCCATCTCCAGTAGACATAATCTAAATTGAAACACGATTATGAACATACTTTCATCTGCTCAATTCTTTCTGATAGAGTCAGGAAATAGCACTCTCTCCGCCATACAGCAGAGCTCATAAAAATGTAAATCTTCTATAAAATAAACTTTGGCTTTTGTTAACAGAATTTTGAATTAATCTCTCAAGTTGTTAAACTTGTATAGATAAGGCCAATGACTATTTTTCAAATGAATCTCTAATCTTCTCTTTTCCCAACTGAAATGAGTAATTTCATCAGTTGATTCTAAAACTGTTAACCATTTAATCATATGATAATTAGAATGTATTGAAATGATACTTATGGTGGTAGGCAATTACAGCCAAATCATTACAGGGTAAACATTTATTTAAGTTTTCCAATTCAGAATCTAGGTTATTATCCTCTTCATAAAAGCTGAAGCTTCCCATGTTTACTTTTAGACACCAAAAGGATGTATTTCACCTAATTGCTTGTGAGATAATTTGTGGAAGCAGCATGCACTATTAACTCAAAAGTATTGGGGAAAAATGCATAAAGTTAACTAACATCTTTTGGGACCTTTTTGAAGAAAATTGTTCCCTCTCATTCTCTTTTTCCCCAAAAAATGGCTTTAGAAACAAATTATCTTTCTTCCTATATCTAATTGGATATGATGAAGAAAAAAGTATGAAAGAAGTTTAGTTAAATTTTGAATGATATTAGTTATGTTATATTCAGTTTTTCTAAATAGAACCATAAAACCATAGTAGTTACAGGGTAACTCATTTGGGGGAGGTACTTGTTTTAATTCCCTCTTCTTCCATCATGAATTGACAAAGGAATCATTTAAATGCGTATTTCTTTAAATTTGAGAAATACAAAATCCTCATTTTATACAGTAAATTATATAGGATATTTCTGTGAAATATTTTGGACATTTTAATTCTTAATGATATGGAAAAAATTCATTATCATGGAGAGTTTATTCTGGATTTTCATAGCGCAATCATAATTCTTTCTTTTTTTGGCAAATCCAATAAATAGTAATTCCCAATAAAAATGTCCATGTTATATTGCTGATAATACTGGGCTAGTGGGATAATTAATAAATAGAACTAAATTTATTTTCCTGAAAAAGTAACATAAAAATTCATACATGTGACACATTTGTGCTTATTTCTGTGAGGATATGACTGAGCTCTGCTGAGTCTTGGAACCTGGGACCCTTTCACTGAAATGCTTGCAACCTGAAAAAATGTCTCCTAGAGTAACAGAATACAAAGAAACTGTAAGGGACTAAAAGTAGCTACAAGCACGTACAGTTGCAGCAAATTGCGAACAAGATGCATAAAGGCCAAATTCCAACTGCTACTTTTGAGGGAGTAAAAGCAGGGTACTACACATGACACCTGCATAGTGTACGACCTAGGCTACCTCTCTACGGTGACCCAGAGATTCACACCTACCCTCAAACCATTTAAAGGACCAGCTCACCCCACCTCAGAGAGCAAGCAAGGAAACTCACTCGTTTTCATATCCTAGTGTGCAGCAGAATTCGGGATAAAGCCCTGTTTGAATTTCTCACCTGGCCTCTTACCAATTTCTATTGATTAGAGTAAAAAAACCCAGTTCCATAACATGAGCACCTTCTAGTTCAATCTGAAGACATAGTTTTAGATGTCTCAGTGCAGGAAATTTTAGAATCATATCAACATATCACCACTGTGATAGAAAAATATATACAAGTGTTCTGATTTGTATAGGTTTTCCACATCTTCATTTTTAGATTTTTGCTTTACTAGTGCATTTAAGGTAAATAAAATTTCTTCCAGGACAACAGTACAGCTCTTGCTTAATTTTCGTTATATAAAAGGAAAAAAAAAATTGCTTTATTAGTTTGCCTACTACTAAGAGTCAAACAGTAACACTGGATGACGTTAATTCATATTCTTAAATTATCTGTTAATTTAACTTATGAATTATCTATAGAAGCAATACATCATATGATTTATATTATAAAGATAATGCAAATCCAAGAAAATAATACAATGGATTGTATTTTTAAGTTCATAAAGATAATGCAAATCCAAGAATATAATAAAATTTTATTTTCAAATTCATTTTTTTAAACAATTTCATTTTTCTGTGATTTTGTGATACAGCTGAGCTGGATGTGTGCATGTGTGCATTTGTGCATATAAAGTATGGATAAAGTTTAGAAACAAACAGTTATATTTTTATGCCAAAGCTGTGTTGATATTAAAAAAAAAGATACTGAACCAATCTCTCCCTTACTTTCTGTTTTCCCATTTGCAAATATACAACAACATGTATCAACACACCTATCAATTCAGACCTTTAAGAAGGCAAATTTATGAAGAACCAAGGCCTTTATTAGAGATTCATATGAATTAATATGATTTTTAGATACTTTATTATAATTGCTTCTATTTTTATTAATTGCAATAGTGAATTACATAAGTCATGCTATTCTCAAGACAACTTTTATAATGCATGTTATGTCAGAAATGCATATTTAATTCAGTTTTGAATTGCTAAATTATAATCATGAAAGAAAACAATTTTAAAATATATTAAAACACAATTTGGCACTACATGAGTATTTTAAAACTTTATATATGAAGTCCTTTATGCATGAAAATTAATGTTATCTATCTAAATAGCAGTAGATTGTGTTCATTTGTGAGTTTTACATATTGAATAAAAATTTGTTGCTTAAGTAGAACCATATAATTTCCCATAGGCATTATGATATATTTCTAAACAAAATGATTCAATTATAACATATAAATTTATTCTAATATTACTATTTAGAGGGAAATATTTACATTTATTTAAAAGTTACCATGCATACATTATATTTTCTAAGTTATCTTCAAAACTGTTTGTTTGACAGTCAAGATTAGTAACTGGAAAGTAATAAATAAAATTCATAGTGCTTAATATGTAAAATGTGCTTATTAACACTTTTCCAACCATTATAAGCCCAATGATAATATACAATTTTATTTCTAGAGAACTGATATTTTAACTATTAAATTACTCAGTATATTATATAACTAACTGAAGAATGAAAGAAGCTATCTGAAAATATTTGTAGAAATACATACCTGTACATGTGAAGAATTTAGATTCACCCACACTAAGCTCTACTTTGCTAAGTGAAATTGTCACTTGAAGAAGAGCTGAAAGAAAATATTTGAGTAAAATTAATTTTGCTTTTAGACATAAATGCTAAAATATTAACACATCGTGTCTATATCACATGATCTAAACAGCAATTATTTATCCTTTCATGCTTTTATTACCTGTAAAGAGAAATAAAAGTTTACAAAACACAATCTAATCATTATGCACTTTACAACCAGGGCAAATAGAAGACATATTCAGGCTCTGTTGAGATTTTGAGAAAATTCATACTCAGACAACTGTTCCGTATTCACAGGCTAGGCCTTACGTGTGCTACCAGATTGGGCAACAGCTAGAGAAAATTTTTGCTCAAAATTTGGAAACTTGCTTAAAAAGAGTACACCCTACACTGCTATTACAATAATTAAAACTATAAGTGAAGTACTTTTTGACTAACTGCTAAAATATTTCCATGAAAGAAGACAAACATGTGGAAGAGAGGGGATACTAAATAAAGAGAGGGGAATAAACTTTTTCCTTTTTTTTCCCCCACAAAAGCAATGGTAATAAAATAGAGAAGATATTCAAAAAGTTTATTGTCAGATTTGGAATAAAACATGTATGCTATCATGTAAGAAATGAATCACCAGTCTATGTTAGATACAGGATACAGGATGCTTGGGGCTGGTGCACGGGGATGATCCAGAGAGATGATATGGGGTGGGAGATGGGAGGGGGGTTCAGGATTGGGAACTCATGTACACCCGTGGCTGATTCATGTCAATGTATGGCAAAACCAATACAGTATTATAAAGCAAAATAAAGTAAAAATAAAAATAAAAAAAAAAGAT
This sequence comes from Budorcas taxicolor, assembly GCF_023091745.1. NCBI lineage: Eukaryota > Metazoa > Chordata > Mammalia > Artiodactyla > Bovidae > Budorcas > Budorcas taxicolor. Next base: position 80,200,459 of record NC_068910.1, read on the forward strand.
ATAGGTAGCAAAGTAATCACATGAAAAGGGGCTTGACCTCATTAGTCATTGGGAATATGCAAATCAAAATTACAATGAGGAACTACCAAAAAAAAAAAAAGCTGAATATTCTAAGATCAGAAGATAATTAAAATTATGCTTTAACATAAATTATAAGATTTATGTTTATAATAATATGTCAAGACAGTGTGACCATGCCCTAAAACACTGTTCCACCATCCTTTGCTCCCAGAAATGCATAGCTAACCTTTTCAGAAAAAGAACTGACTCCAAAAAGATCCTGATGCTGGGAAAGATTGAAAGATTGAAGGCAGTAGGAGAAGGGGGTGACAGAGAATAAGATGGTTAGATGGGATCACTGACTGGATGGACATGAGTTTGAACAAACTCCAGCAGCTGGTGATGGACAGGGAAGCGTGTTGTGCTGCAGTCCATGGGGTCCCAAAGAGTCAGACGCAACTGAACTGAACTGAACTGAACCTTTTCAGGAAAGTAATGGTGCTTCAAGGAAAAAATAATAATAATAATGAAGAAAAATTTGAAAATTAGAGTATAAGCCTACATTGGGAATTTGTGGATCATAGTAACTGAAAGGCTCAAAGATTGCAGAGGATGGATCTAAGCTTGCTGAGAAGAGGGGATACTACAGAACATCACCAAACACTGGACCAGAGTAAGATTCACCCTTAGTGTTAAGAAGGGTATAGAATAAACTAGCCCACTGGCAAAAGGGAACGACCAGGATAGTTGGCTCTTTTGGCCTGTGTAAAGGAAAAATGTTTCTCCTTAAAGAGGTTAACCATGGTTCTACCATATCCTAGATTTGGAATTTTGAAATTGTAAATACATGTTCTTTGGAAAACCCCAAGCTGAAAATTAACTTATAAAGCTGTTTCATATATAGGGCTCACAGCTACATGGCAGAAACAAACAAAATCCCTTCATAATCAGTCCCGACTCCAGAAGATTTTCATAAATGAGCCTCTCTTCAAACTTAATTCACACTATGACATTATAAAACACATGGTAAAATAAGGTACTATGAGCATGAATTAGTTGAAATAACCTAGAGGAGAAATATATCCATGAAATTAAAAAAAAATAAATTAGACTAAGGATGTAACTAACATACCTATGTTGACAATGTTTAAAGAAATAAAATGTGAAATCAAAAATATGAGAAAGGAAGAAAATACTTATCAGCCAAAACTTGTCATACATGTTATTTAAACTCTTTACAATAATTCCTTGTATGTCCCATATGTGATTGATGAATCCTTTTTCTGGAAACCTCCCTGAGAAACAGGATGGGCTACATAGCTCTCTTCTCTCCTGTCAGTCTTGGTCCATTTTTATTAATAATTTCATCAACACTCAGAGAGTACTTATATGATAGGTGCTCAAAAAGTGTTCTAGTAAGTCTAATATTTCAGAGAGAAACATGTTAAGAAGAACAAAGAATCAGAATAGGAAGAAAATTGGAAGAACCAAGGAAGTGTGTTAGTCATTCAGTCAAGTCTGATTCTCTGTGATCCCATGAACTGTAGCTGGCCAGGTTACTCTGTCCATGGGATTTCCCAGGCAAGAATACTGGAGTGCCATTTCCTTCTTCAAGGGATCTTTCAGACCCAGTGTTCGAATGCAGGTACCCTGCATTGGAGGTGGATACTCTACTGTCTGAGCCACCAGGGAAGCCCCGAATGAAGGAACAAGAGAGTATCTATTATAAACATTGTCAGTTCTAGTGAGAATTGACAGAAGAAGACTTTTTCTTTGGAGAATTAACTAATCCCCAATGAGGACAATAGAATCAAACTGTAGACAAAGTCAAGGAATTTGAGACTGGCCTCTTAAGAAATTATATCTGTAGAAATGTGTAGAGTTTGAGGGGATCCACAATTCTGGACATGGGACTTTACAAACTGAGAAAGGTTTACTCATACCTATGGATAGAGATAGAAAAAGGTGATATGGTTGGAAGAAAGAAGGGAATTGTGATTTTTCTCATTCTCTTTTCACTACTTATACTTGCTCCTTTAAGATATCATCTCATTTCATGACATCAATTTCCTTTTCTCTTTGGTTCTCCAGTCTATGCTTTCCCATCGTTGAATCTTACAATTTCTAATTCTCAACAAGCATTCAGTTGAATAGCATATTTTAATTTTAAATTCTCCATGTTCAAAATGAACACTTAACCCTTGCATCAACAATTGCTAACTGTTTACTATTCAATTTTTGGTCATCACCAATCAATTGTAAAGTCTTAGATATATAACCTCTGAAATATTACTTGTATGCATTCTTGTTTATTTCCAACACTGTTTCCCTAATGCATGCACTCACTTATTTGTAACCTGAGATATGTCTTCTAATCTGAGAGAGTGATGTATCAAATTCTGTATTTCTTTTTCTGACTTATATCTCTTCAGTGTTTCTCCCCATGAGAATTTCCTCAGGTTGCTGCAAGTGTACATTTCAAAAACTGTTTAATTTCACCTGCCTACTCAAAAATCTCCAAAGTGCATTTGTTTTATTCAGTTAATTAGTTATTGTGTACATTTTAATTGAAAGAAAACTAATTTTTTCAAGTTTATTTCCAACTGTTCCTTGATACTTTTGCAGCTGTAGACAACTACAATTAATCATCCTCCATTTCCCTACTGACTCACACTTCCTCACCAGTGTACTTTTGTGCAAGCTATTTCCTTTGCCATCTCCCTTTCTCGAATCTCCACATGGCTGGCAACATTCTATCTTCAAAATAAAACTAAAGTATCAATAACTTTTCAAGATATTCTTAGTTCCATTTATAACATCAACAAATAAATGTCTTTGATCCAGAGGCATGGTCACTAAACAAATGAAATGTATACTATTGATAATGATATGTGTGTTGGAGAAGATTCTTGAGAGTTCCTTGGACTGTAAGGGGATCCAACCAGTCCATCCTAAAGATCAGTCCTGGGTGTTCATTGGAAGGACTGATGTTGGAGCTGAAACTCCAATACTTTGGCCACCTCATGCAAAGAGCTAACTCATTGGAAAAGACCCTGATGCTGGGAAAGATTGAGGGCAGGAGGAGAAGGGGACGACAGAGGATGAGATGGTTGGATGGTATCACCAACTCAATCGACATGGGTTTAGGTGGACTCTGGGAGTTGGTGATGGACAAGGAGCCCTGGAGTGCTGCGGTTCATGCGGTTGCAGAGTCAGACGTGACTGAGCAACTGAATTGAACTGAACTGAGTATGTGTGTTAATTGCTTAGTTGTGTCTGACTCTTGTGACCCCAAGGATTGTAGCCAGCCAGGCTCCTCTGTCCATGGGATTTTCCAAGGAAGAATATTGGAGTGGATTTCCATTTCCTCCTCCAGGGGATCTTCCCAACCCTGGGATCGAACCTCCATCTCCTGTGTCTCTTGCATTGCAGGCATATTCTTTACCCACTGAGCCATCAAGGAACTTTTCTCTACTATATTTAAATGTAAACTTCTAGAAAGGAAAGCTCATCACTCTCACTTATATTTCTCCTAAACTGATAATATATATAAATGCATGGCAGAATAATGAAAATACATTTTACCAAGAGTTTATCGTACACTGGGTACAGAACACTGACAGTACTGACAATGTAAAATTTTGGAATCACTTCACCAACTTAAATTGAGTTTAAAGATATTAGAACTTTTGAGAAATGCCAATTCTTACTTAAGCAACTTCCAGTTTGATCTTTGGAGCTTACAGAAAAGACAAAACTTGAAAGATGCAGCCATTTTAAAAGCCAAACACATATAGGCATTTAAAAAGTTCTGAACAATTTTTTTTTATTTTTTTTTATTTTTTAAGTTTTTTATTTTTTTTAATTTTAAAATCTTTAATTCTTACATGTGTTCCCAAACATGAACCCGCCTCCCACCTCCCTCCCCATAACATCTCTGTGGGTCATCCCCATGCACCAGCCCCAAGCATGCTGTATCCTGCGTCAGACAGACTAGCGATTCAATTCTTACATGATAGTATACATGATAGAATGCCATTCTCCCATATCATCCCACCCTCTCCCTCTCCCTCTCCCTCTGAGTCCAAAAGTCCGTTATACACAGCTGCGTCTTTTTTCCTGTCTTGCAAATGAATACCTTTAAACAGGTATATTAAATCATGTGAAGTAAGAAAGTGGAGCCCCAAAATAATGTGTATATACTGATTAAAGTTATATGATCATTCATATATGCTAAAAAAGACTGGGTGAATTTAGTATAACAGAAATAGTCCATAAAATAAATTGATGGCATCTTTTCTTCCTGAAATGTTCAGGTGTTTGATTGAAATTTTACATCCCTATCTTTATGTTCATGGGTTTATAATGTAAGCAGTATTATCTATTAAAATTCATTTGTTTAATAAAAAAAAGTTCTGAACAATTCTACACAGATTTGCTAATGGGTATAATAAATAACATATTCATTGCAATAAAATGAAATTAATCTTGAAATTGATTCATTAATTTATATTAAAACACATGGTTAATTTTCATTCTATACAAACTATCAATTCATCCATTAATCAAGACCATATTTTTATGGACATTTAGGTGACTGGGCACATTGGCTATAAATCAGGGAATAAAAGTATATAGTAAAAAGACAACACATAATTCTCTAGTTTAATAAATTTCCGAAAGGCTGAAAGTGAAAGTGAAGTTGCTCAGTCGTGTCCGACTCTTTGCGACCCCGTGGACTGTAGCCTACCAGGCTCCTCCATCCATGGGATTCTCCAGGCAGGAATACTGGAGTGGGTTGCCATTTCCTTCTCCAGCGGATCTTCCTGACCCAGGGATCGAACCCAGGTCCCCCACATTGCAGGCAGATGCTTTAACCTCTGAGCCACCAGGGAATCCTGAAAGGCTAGATTTACTCTAATTGACCCCCACAGATACATTAAAACATGTGCAGATTAGGAAAAAACTTGAAGAACTAAAAATTAAGGTCATGCCTTAATCATTGTTCTAGATTGCCAGGAGCCACCACGGGAGATCCCACCCATGACAAAAGTCATGTGGAAGAGAACTGTTAAGCAAGGCTTCAGAACTCAAGGGGTTCCCTAGGCTTTCTGGAGCATCTACCCCAAAACCAGAATCTGTCTGTTTCACTATTCCATGACTTTCACCAACTCCTCTAACATTAACAGGGGGCTATTCCTGACCACCTTTCTCTGGAAAAAATTAACTTAGGGCTATAGCTAATAAGTCTCTTGGACATGAGAAAAATATTTCAAATCAAACCCCTCTGTTAGCATTATAGCTTGCTTGGCAGGTATATCCAGACTCTCACAGTTATGCATATGATTATTTACAGCCTCCCAACTGTGAGAGGCACAGAAAGCCTAAAACATAGAGCCTTTCAAAGAGTTAAAAGTTATTAAAGTAGTGTTAATGTAGGATTTCATTATTGGACCAATGCTTGTTGCTAAGTTCCCATATCTCTTATCCACTGTGCACCTGGGAGTGCATTCGTTAACATAGTTGGAAAATAAGAAAAACAAGTGTAGCCTTAAAATTAACCACATCAGACTTTTGAGCTAATTGGTTCTTTCTTGTAACTCACTATACTTTTGCTCTGAGAAAGATGTAACTTGTTTAATACTTTTAGAGGCTGACATAGATTAAAAATATAAGAAAAAACATTTCAAGGAAAAATAGTTTTTTTTGGTTAAACAGCCTTTATCAAAAGAGGGTCATAAAATGTTCACAGGCCTCCAAGGCTGAAAGATAACGTACACAATATTGTTTTTGAGAAAGGTTTGCAAAAGTAATCCTGGTTTTGATAAAGACAAAAGAGATGTAATGTTTGGGCTGACTCTGTATGACTTTGCATCTTTCATTTCCCTCTATGTATAAGACAAGGTATGAAAGTACCTTTTAAAAATAAAGGTATTGGGCCTCGCTTGAAGAAGCTTGGTCACCCCGTGTTTTTCTTTTTTTTCTCTTTTTTTCTCTTAATTTCTTTTTCAGACTGATCCCTTGGAGCATAGAGGCTCCCTGCGTTCACTTATCTGCCCGGGTTTCTAAGACCTGAACGGGAAGACATTCTGCGTCTTCTCTCCCTCGGGAGACTGGGAAGGCACCTGTGGCCTCCATGAACAGGGCAAACTTCTTATCTCAAAGTTTTATTGGCTTTCTATGTAAACCAAGAAATATCAGCCTCTTTCTCTCTTCTATTTTCTTATCTACAACAATCTTTCCTTATCTCTTTCTAAATCATCCGCCGACGCCACTTTTCCTTCAGGTTCCCCTGGATCCTGCAGGGGCTGGACCCCAACACTAGATATTCAACATCATTTTTGGTGACCATTCTTGACCTACGGTTACCTTCCCCAGAGGAAGACACAAATGGTACAAAATGACCTTCCCCAGAGTCTTTGCACCTAAATGCCAGAAGAAAATGAAATAATCTTCTAATGACAATGTTGTGTTCAGAGAAAACTGGTCAGGATTGATATATTTATATCTATCCAGTTAACTTCACCTTCACTTCTGATATTTCAATTTAGGCACTAAAAATAAATAAATAATGAGAGTTGATAGTGAAACAGGTTCTTTATGTCATTCAGGAAAAAAAAAAAACCCTCAATATTTGAAATTAAAATATTTGTTTAGGTTTGAGTGGAATTTGAGTAATAAAATGGCATTCACTGATGCTGAAAAATCCAATCTGGATATTTTACTCTTCTTATGTATTGGGAATAGGTGTAATACCTTTGAAGAAATTGAGAAAGGTATAATGTTACATAGATTGATTCACTTGATATAAGCAACATTATTGATTAAATGATAGAATTACTTAAAAGCCAAACAATCAATCATAATTTTGTATTAAAATTGGTATTGGATAGTCAGAATGCCAGTGTTCACATGAGAGTCTCATTTAAAGTAAGAAAACATTTTACACTCACAGCCTGAAGAATGCATTCATGACAAATATGTCTTTTTTGAACTACCCTCAAATAAAGAAATGCGGTACCATCTTAAATGTAGAATTGGGTAAACTACAAATTATTTGCCAAAATCAGTAAGTATTTACTGAATACATGCATTTTGAAAATCACTCTTTTAAGATGCTTTGGTACATAAAATAATGTCATAGTTTCTAATGTCAAAGTATTTCTACTTTATTTGGTAAGGCAAAAATGCTACATAAAAAGAAGAATGGTAAAACAAGATGATGTGTATCAATTATGGCCATTATGACATTTATGGTAAAGAAGGATGCATAGGACAATAAAACTTGCGGGGGGGGAAACCTGGAGTAGATATTGTAATAGAAGGACAGAAAGAGGATAGCCACTCCAAGTAAGAAATACATGTTGGTGGACATTCCAGTTAAGACAAAAATATTCAAGGGATATTCAGGGAATAACTGTTGTTGTTGTTCAGTCGCTAAGTTGCGTCTCACTCTTTGCCACCCCATGGACTGCAGCATACCAGGCTTCCCTGTCCTTCACTATTTCCTGGAGTTTGTTCAAATTCACTTCCATTGTGTTGGAGATGCTATCCAACCATCTTATCTTCTGTTGCCTCTTTCTCCTCTTTCCCTAAATCTTTCCAAGCATCAGTGTCTTTCCAAATAGTATATCAATATAGATGAAGTTGATCTCATGTAGAATTATGGTCATATATTATAATTGGAGAAATAATTTTGAAAGTACATTGGAGGATCTCAAAAGTCATGATAAAAATTCTGGACATATTTTTGTCATTATTTGTAAATAGAAACAAAATTGGCATTTAGTAAAGATTAGTCAGAAGATAGAATAATTGACAACTGAATTTCAAGGAAAAGCACTTTACGGTATATTATGATGAATATTGGGTTGACTGTTGGCAAAGAACACAGAAAGGTAGGAAAGGATGGAACAACAACAAAGAAATCAAAATAAGAATTACCTCTCAATCAACTAGAACATTACTGAAAATGGAAAAAAGTAAAAATGTTAAGGTTTTCTACTTCAGTGAAACAAGCATCAACAACATAAAAAAGAATTTCAGGAGAAGAACTAATGGAAGGGAAAATATGGAGAAATAATTTTTATCATAAATGAAAATTACTCCTCAAAATAGAACCTAGACAACATTTTAGGAAAAATGAATGTTATCATAACAAAGTTTAAGTTAATATTTGCAATTTAAGTAAGCATGCATATTAAATAGCAGATATTCAAAGAAAATTTTCTTAGTTTACAGAAGTAAAATATAATGAAGTCATTGGCATTTCTAAGATCCATCAAGGGACCAAGAGAGCCTGTTGCAATTTGATACAATATTTAACAGTGACATTTAAATGGCCAGTTTATTACCTGCTGAAATTTTAAAACTGACAATTTAATTACTCTCCTACATGCCTGACACAAAGCACAGTTGGATTCACTCAAAATTCTAACAGAGAGGCACAGATAACTTAAGGCACTGATTTATCTTAGTAGGATGACTTGTATCATTTTTCAAGCAAGCAATTTTTTCCCCAAGCTTTCTCATCAAGGGGCTTCCCTCATAGCTCAATTGGTAAAGAATCCGCCTGCAATGCAGGATACCCCAGTTCAATTCCTCGATTGGGAAGATCCACTGGAGAAGGAATAGGCTATCCACTCCAGTATTCTTGTGCTTCCCTTGTGGCTCAGCTGGTAAGAATCCACCTGCAGTCCTATGTTGGGAAGATCCCCTGGAAAAGGGAAAGGCTACTCACTCCAGTATTCTGGCCTGGAGAATCCATGGACTTTATAGTCCACAGAGTAGCAAAGAGTCAGACACGACTGAGCGACTTTCACTTTCACTTTCCACATAAAGGGAGTTAACAGAACTAAGATATCTAACAACTATATAATCTTTCAAAGAGTCTTATTCTTATAATTTAAAAGAAGGAACATTTAAATTATTGATTAAATCAAATGAATATGATTTCCTTTTTTCATTAAAATCATTTTTAAATTGTACCCACTTTGAGCATTATGCCTATAACTTATTAATTATTCACTTTTTATTACTGAATTTTCATGTCAATATATTAAAGCAATGTATGTATGATCTTGTTGATTCACTTAAATTACTACAATGTTTGTGAAAACTCAGAACTTTTGGAACACTTAAAAGAGAAATATTCTATCATCAAACATGTTAGGAATTTTGATGGCTGTGAACATTTGATCAAAACTATTGTTTTAATAAATGTTTCACCTAAGTTTACCAAGACAAAGGTAAACACTTTAGTGTAATTCCTTTCCATCACTGTGCTTTTTTCATATTTGAGCTCAACTGTCTTCAATATTCCTATATTAATTTAGGAAAATAAATATCTCAGTTGTTAGATCATGTGAATCTTTTTAAGAGCAACTGGTCAACCTGCTTAATGATTCTTTTCCTATTGAATTCTTCCTGTTAAGCTATAGACACTACAGTTTTCATTCTAAAAAATAATAACAATAAATGAAAAAAAATAAAATAAGAGAGTCAAACAATATAAAAAGAAAGCCCTTCTTGTGTCTCAGATTACTATGGAATATTCTACTTTGTTTCATTACATTAATTTTCCAAGAAAGGGAAAAAAGAAAATAAAATACAGAAAAACAATCAAGGTCGCCATTTTTTATTCTAAGACAAGTTACTTTTTACTTTATATTCAACTAATAAGCTTGCTGTTCCTAAGGTCAACCATGAACTTCTAATTTTCAAATCCAATAACAATTTTCAGATTTCATTTTTTATTTGATTTAATAAAGGATGAGATACTGCTATGTGTGTGTGTTTTTTTTTCTTCTGTCCTATTCTTTGATCCCTTATTCTTGGCTCACTTTACTGATTATGGTACTTCTATCTCAGTCTTTTTGGTTATTACACTGCTTTTTACCATATATGCCTTAAATATTTGGTTTCTGAGTTATCTCTTATTTTCTTGGAATTCTGTATACCTTCTTCAGCTGTGAGTATATTGCTTACTATGTATGGAACACTAGTTTAAGCAGTGTACCTAAAATACCCCATTTAATCCTTAAACAGTTCTATTAAGTTGATATTTCATTCCTATTATAAAGTTGAGGCAAAGGATGGTGACATGGCTTACTAAAGGTCACTTATCCAATATATATGGTGAAGTCAATTTGAATCCAATGTCTGTGATCTTAACTACTTCCTATACCTTTCACATATTAAAAAAAAAAATGCCCAGTATAATTGAGCCTATTATAAGCCCTCAAACAAATATCAGCTTCTTATCTCCCACCATTCTGTCTTCTATATATTGATTATAGATAAAATTTGTATGTATATGTATTATTTCCCTATTAACAATTTTAAGGTATAGAAACACATTTGCTACTATTATACTTCTTTACTTAAAAAAACATATTTATCAAAGGCAGCATTTTAATCTTAGGATATACTGTCTTATGTCATACATTATCTCTGCTGTAAGTTTTGCTATTTTTATCTACTGAATCTATCTACTGAAGACTCTCAAGAGTCTTCTCCAACACCACAGTTCAAAAGAACTGATGCTTTTGAACTGTGATGTTGGAGAAGACTCTTAAGAGTCCCTTGGACTGCAAGGAGATCCAATCAGTCTACCTAAAGGAGCTCAGTCCTGAGTGTTCATTGGAAGGACTGATGTTGAAGCTGAAACTCCAATACTTTGGCCACCTGATGCGAAGAGCTGACTCATTGGAAAAGACTCTAATGCTGGGAAAGATTGAGGGCAGGAGGAGAAGGGGACGACAGAGGATGAGATAGTTGGATGGCATCACTGACTCAGTGGACATGGGTTTGGGTAGACTCTGGCAGTTGGTGATGGATAGGGAGGCCTGGTGTGTTGCGGTTCATGGGGTCACAAAGAGTCAGACACGACTGAGTGACTGAACTGAACTGAACTATAAGTTTTGCTATTTTTATCTACTGAATCTATTTTGCCAGAAAAAAAAGAAAACAAACAAACAAAGAGAGATATCCAAGATTCTCTTATCCTTGCCGCTCATAAACAGAAAATTGAAACAGTTCAACTCACTCTTCCTTCAATTATCTCCCAAATCTGCTTCTGTTTTGCATCCTCACTGCTTTAGTTTTAATGTCTTACCACTGCTAGCTTAGTCTAGTGAGTAGTCTGTGGCTACATTCCACGTTGCAATGGCTGTTTTTCTTTGATTCTGGTCCCATCCCTGAAAATCCTGATTCACTATATCCGGTGTAGGGCCTAAGATTTTCTATTTTAAGTAGCTTCCATGTGCTTACCATTGTTATGTTGAATGTAGGTCCAAGTCCAAAACCACTGACCTCAATTAGGAATTTGCTTATAATATAGGATATTCAATTTTATCTCATACTGAATGAACCATAATCTATAAAATGAGAAAACTGTTCCATATGTACATTAAGATGCGGTCAATACTGGATTGTGAAAATCCAACATGTTTAATCTTCCTGTTGAGTAGGATAAAATCCAAACTCTTTCACACTTGTCATGTAAGTTATTTAACAAGCTGGATATGATCTAATTTTATTCAATTTTATTTTCTGACAGTTTCCAAGTACAGGATCAAAACCAAATCAAAACAAAACACACACAATAGGCAACTATCAAGAAATTTTGTAAATAGTGTCTATTTCCCTATTTATATATTTATTTCTGAATTATTCTTCTTATTCAATAGAGCCCTTCTTCTTCGTAACTGTAATAGTGCAATCTTATTACTTTCCATCAAAACCTTATTTGAGTGCTCCTCCAGGAGCAAATCAAACTTTTCATTGCCTGCTCAAATCCTATAGTATTTCCTCTTAGAGCACCTAAAATATTATACTGGAATGTATTAATAAGAATTGTATAATTATTAGTAAGTATAAATTCTTCATATGCAACTATATAAATATAACTTGAACAAGAAACTATAAAAACACTATATTCCCTTATAACAAAGACATTATATTCCTTTATTCAAGTTAACGTATTGCTATTTTATATAAAATGAATGTAAAACCAAGGAAGGCTGTTGTGAGTTTCTGTACCATTCCCCAGTAGCAATTAACATATACTCAATTTTTTTTCATACATCTATTTCTCCAGGGGACTATATGTCACAAGAGAAATCCATTACAATTACTGGGAAATAAAAATAGAATCTGTGTAATGAAGTCTAACTTTTTTCCTTTGTGTTTTAGTCTAGTTTTGCCTGCTCATAGGATGCCCTTTGTAGAGGTCATGCACCTGGCACTTCAGATAGTAATTCCCCATGTGAAGTTTCTGCACCCAACACTTTAGCTTGCATGATCCTGTGCAGAAATGTTGCCCCCAACACTTTGATCTAGAATGCCCTGAGCAACATAGGTGTGCCCAATAGACAAGAACACCACTCTTCTCCCCTAATGACAAGAATCCTACGAAGCATCCCTGCCAATGAACTTTTGGGAAGAGTGTATACTCTAAAGCAGGAGTCCCCAACCCACTGGTCCACAGCCTTTTAGGAACCAAGCCACACAGCAGGAACTGACTGGTGTGAAAATAAGTAAAGCTTCATCTGCCACTCTCCATCATTTCCCCATGGCTCACACTACTGCCTGAAACATACACCTACCATCAATGAAAAAATTATCTTCCATGAAACCAGTCCCTGGAGCCAAAAATATTAGCAAATGCTGCTCTTGAGCAGGAGCTCATACATCCGTATTCTCTGATCAAAGAATAAAGCTTTCCTTTGCTTCTGAAAAAAACTCGGTCTCTTCTATTGGCACAAGCAACATCAAGAAGGAACTCTTGCTGGGGACAACTCATTGGAGGTTTGGGGGAGAGGACTGGTAACACATTTTTGATGACTCAGGTGGGACTGACTGTGGCTCTTCTCCCTGCACCCACCCTCTAGACTCCAGACATGCTCAGGCCTCAGAGGGAGGATGGCTAAGGCTTTGGCACTTGGATGCCTCCTATTTTGGTCACTGAAGAATCCACTAATAGTTCAGTGCTGATTCCAAATTTCCCAAACCAGCAATCTTACTTGTGTCAAATCCTATAGCATTTGCATACCAACAAATCACTCTCTTTCCTCAGTAGTTTGACTTCTAAATTAAATCATTTTACGATCAGAACTGCAATGTCAAAGACAAAAGAAATGGGGTGACATTCCTTGTCTAGGTTTTTATGCCTTCTTATATCAGAACGCAGGCCTTGAAAAGGGACATGGTCTCTCCTCCATTGAGATGATAGCAAAGACTAAGCCTCTACCAGTCCTTGACCTGCCCCCTTTCTGGTATGAAGGGAGTTCCTTTCATACCAGCCCCCTTCTCCCAGAATGCAGTCCAGAAAGTACATGAAGTGGGAATAATTACCAGCCAGTGTCCAACAACCTATGGAAAATATCCCCTTTAATGTAGGTCCCTGATAGAGAAGGGCTCATCCACATACCTATCCCATTTACCACTTCTGATTTGTATACCCAGAAAAGTCATATTGAGGTGTTGAGGGAAGAAAAGCGTATCTGCATCTGATTAGAGGAAACTTTCATACACATGACCCCACCTGGGCTGAGATTCAGAGCCTCCTAAATGCACTGCTAACAGGGGAAGAAAAGGTCATAACATTTTGAAACGCCCAAGGGGAAACAGACAAAAAGAACAGAAACAATGAAGGCCATGCCATTTACAGACCAGAGAATCAAGCAGTCCCAGATAGCGAACCCAACTGGGACCACCTAGACAATGGATAAAGGGAAAGAAGACAGAGGTTCGCTTATTACAAAAACACTGTCTAAAGGGAATCTAGGCAGCAGGGGAAAAAAAATCCTGCTAACCGGAAAAAGAAAAAGGAAATCAATCAGGAGCCAATGGAAAACCCTTCAGTATTCCTAGAAAGCTAAAGAAATGCCTCTGAATCTATACTACTGACCTTTAGTCATTGGAAGGGAATGCCATCCTGAAGTCCTATGTTATTTCCAAAATATTAAAGACAAACTTCAGAAATGAAATACAATCAGGCACTCCTATCTTTTGCCTGGTGGAGGTCACCTACCAAGTGTTTAACAGCTGAGACATAGAGGAGAAAAAGTCAGAGGATAAAAATTAGAGGCAAGCCTGCCTACTGGCAATTGATGGTTGGCACAGGAATCTGAACTAACCACCCACAGAGACTCTCATCTACAGTGAGGGACCCTCAATTCCCATCAAGGAATAGCCAGTCAAGGAAACTAGGTCCCAAACAGAGTGTCACATGTAAACAAGAGGGACACTGGAAGGAAAAATTCCCTCATTACCCCCAAAGGGAAATGGAAACAGCAGATTCTAGCCACTCTCCTTAAATTCATATGTCCCATGTGCTCAGTCATTTCCGGCTCTTTGTGACCCCCATGGACTGTCACCTACCAGGATCCTCTGTCCCCGGAATTTTCCAGGCAAGAATACTGGAGTGGATTGCCATTTCCTACTCCAGGGAATCTTCTCTAAGAGTGATCACACCAGAGTCTCCTGGATCTCCTGCATTGCAGGTGGATTCTTTACCTGCTGAACCATCGGAGAAGCCCCAAAGTAAGATGGTCCTCAAAGTCAGATGGTCCAAATAGATGGAGAATAATTGGACCAAGAGGCTCCTGAGTTAGCACTCCAACTGACCCCCCAAAGAGCCCAGAATGACATTTGACATAGGGAGAAAATCTGTCAAATTCTTAGTCAACTTAGTCAACACTGGTGCCACTTACTTGGTTATGAACAACATATCAGACAAACTCTGTCACAAGCATTGTGAGCCATTAGGAAGCAAATTAGATGAACACATCCTCACCCATTCTTTCCCATATGTTCCCTAATGCCCTATACCCCTGCTAGAAGGGCTATATTATATAAATTGGAAGTTAATATTCACCTATTGGGAGATAAACTAAAGATTGGTGTTCCCCTAGACATGGGACACAAGATGATAATGTTAATGGCTGAGGACAAACCGCCCAGGACAAAGCAAGTTGATCTCACAGGAGTAAATCCAAAAGCCTGGGTCTAGGGATGGGTAGGAAGAACTATGGAAGCTCTTGTGATAGTCCATGGAGTATCTCTATGATAGTCTATTTAAAACCCGGACATATGACCCAAGAGAAAACAGGACACTGTCCATTGAGAGGCTTTACTGATCACTGCCCCTGTTATACAGGGCCTAATTAATTGACCAGGGTCTTATTAGACCATGCCAATCATCCAATAAAACCCTCATTTGCCCCATAGAAAAACCCGATGGGGTATACTGGATGATACAGGACCACAGGGCAGTCAATTAAGCTACCAAAATATACATTCAATAGTTCCCAATCATTATACCCTGCTGGCCACTCTACTGTCCACCAGGACCTGGTGTTCTGTATTAAGTTTAAAACATGCCTTTTTCTATAGTTAATTAACAACACTGTTGCAAAGTCCTGCCACAAAGGTTCAAAAACTCACTCACTGTCTTTGAGGAAATTTTTAGGTAAAGATGACCTAAA
Organism: Budorcas taxicolor; assembly: GCF_023091745.1. Taxonomy (NCBI): domain Eukaryota; kingdom Metazoa; phylum Chordata; class Mammalia; order Artiodactyla; family Bovidae; genus Budorcas; species Budorcas taxicolor. The sequence continues at coordinate 80,215,950 of NC_068910.1, forward strand.
ACTTAGTTCCCTCACCCAGTATGTAGATGAAATTATGACCATCAATCTCACTAAGGAGATCTCTGACAAAAATGCTGTAACTGCTCTGAACCACCTAGCTAATGAAGGATATAGGGTGGCCAAGAAAAAGACCCAAACACTACAAACTAGGATGATCCATGAAGGTTTCATTCTCACCGAAGGTCAGAGAAGCCTAACCCAAGAAAGGAATATCTTTTCAGCCTCACACCTCCTAAAGCTAGCAGACAGGATTTCCAGGGGATGGCTGAGTTTTGGCACATCTGGAACCCTAACTATGATCTACTAGTTAGGTCGCTATAGGAAAAGTTGAAAGGAAAGGATGATGATCCTTTTTGAATGAAATTCCAAATATGAAAGGACCTTACAAGAATTAAAAAAAAAAAAAAGCCATTATTTCAGTTATTCTGCAGATCAAAACTAAAATGAGGTATCATTTCACATTTGTCAGGATGACCATCATCAAAAAGATCTACAAACAATAAATGCTGGAGAGGATGTGGAGAAAAGGGAACCCCCTCTCACTGTTGGTAGGAATTTAAATTGATCCAACCACTATGGAGAACACTATGGAGTTCCTTACAAAAACTAAGAATTAAACTATCGTATGACCCAGCAACCCCACTACTGGGCAAATATCCTGAGAAAATCACAGTTAAAAAAGAAACATGTATCCCAATGTTTACTGTAGAACTATTTACAATAGCTAGGACATAGAATCAACATAGATCTCCAACAGATGATCATATAAATAAGATGTGGTACATATATACCATTACTCAGATATAAAAAGGAAGGAAATTGGGTCATTTGTAGTGATGTGGGTTTATACCCAGTATGTCATACAGAGTAAAGTAGGTCAGAAAGACAACAACAAACATCATGCATATTAATACCTGTATTTGAAATTTAGAAAAATGGTACTGGTCAACCTATTTGCAGGACAGGAACCGAGATGGAGAGAATGGACCTGTGGACATGGCAGAAAGGAAAGGGAGCAGCGTCGACATATATACACTACTATGTTTAAAATAGATAGCTAGTTAGAAGTTGCTGTACAGTACAGGGAGCTCAGTCAGTGCTCTGTGAGAATCTAAGGAGTGGGGTGGGTGTCGGGTGGGAGGGAGGCTCAAGAGGGAAGGAATATATATACATGGCACCCCACTCCAGTACTCTTGCCTGAAAATTCCCATGGATGAAGGAGCCTCATAGGCTGCAGTCCATGGGGTTGCTAAGATTCAGATACTACTGGACGACTTCACTTTCACTTTTCACTTTCATGCACTGGAGAAGGAAATGGCACCCCACTCCAGTGTTCTTGCCTGGAGAATCCCAGGGACAGGGGAGCCTGGTGGGCTGATGTCTATGGGGTCGCACAGAGTCGGACAGGACTGAAGTGACTTAGCAGCATAGCAGATTCACGTTGTTATTTGGCAGAAACTAATATAACACTGTAAAGCAATTATAGTCCAATTAAAAAAAATAAATTTAAAAGCCATTACTTCAGGTCCCTTCCCTGGCTCTCCCATATTTAGCTTAATCCTTTGACCAAAAAATCACCAAAATGTGACCAGGAAGACAAAGCCCCAGCACTGAACCTCCATGTCAGGGCACTCTTCTCTATAGGCAAAGATCACAAATATATTCATTTTTAGGGAAAAAAAAATGGCATCTGATCATTACTCTAGCTAATATTTGGCTCATGCACCCTAAATTGTCTGATGAACTTTGTCTCCAAAAAGTTAGACAAGTGGTGGTTGCTCATTTAGGGTTGCACAGAGTCGGACACAACATAAGTGACTTAGCAGCAGCAGCAGAAGAAATACAAACATCTAGGACTGAAGTCTGCTGACAATGAAACCATCAAATGGCACCTGGGGAGAAATTCCATTCGTATACCTGGTGTTATGACGACCCCTGAAATCAACAGGGAATAGTTACAGAAGAGGAACTTTCATCCCTTAAGAATGAGGAACAGGACAAAAGACAAAAGGGATCTGTCCATGGAAAAGCCCATTACCAATTCCCAGAGAATAAAAGCAGAATCTGGGTAATAAAATCAAGTCTAACCTTTCTCTCTCTCTCTTTTTTTTCCTTTGTGCTTAGTTATAGTTTCCCTTGCTTATAGTGCCTTGCATACAGAGGGCTTGCCCCTCGCCTTTCAGACCAGAGTTCTTTCTGCTATAAGGACTGACGTCTCAGCTCAGGAACCAGATTTAAAATCTGTGCAGGACTTTCAATCCAAGATGGCAGCAGCGGGTTTTGTATAAGGACTCTGTGCCTGGCACTGCGATCTGGGGTCTGAGCTGTCCACAGCTGAAATGACCTCTGGAGATTTCCATCCCCTCCTCTCACTGGTGAGATCTCTACAAAGCAGCCCCACCGACAGCCTGTGGGGAGAGCCAGTGCTCTAGTGTGCTAAGTGCATGCTAAGTCACTTCAGTAGTGTCTGACTCTATGCAACCCTATGCACCATAGCCCACCAGGCTCCTCTGTCTACGGGATTGTCCAGGCAAGAATTCTGGAGTGGATTGCCATGCCTTCCTCCAGGGGTCCAACCTGTGTCTCTTAGGTCTCCTGCATTGGCAGGAAGCTTCTTTACCACTGGTGCGACGCGGGAAGCCCCAGATGCTCTAAAGCAGGTATCTAATGTCTGATGCTCTGAAGTGGAGCTGATGTAATAACAACAGAAATAGAGTGCACAGTAAATGTAACACACTTGAGTCACCCTGAATACATACCCCTCGAGCCTGTCTATGGAAAAATTTCCTTCCACAAAATCAGCCCCTGGGGCCAATAAGACTGGGGACAGCTTCTCTAGAGCACAAGTCCACACCACTCCATCCTCTGATCAGAGAATAAAATGCTCTCCTTTACATCTGAACCAAAATCAATCTTCTAGTGGGGCAAGTAACACGAGGCAGAAAGAGCCTTGCTAGGCACTGACTTGCGAAAGCGGATAACATATATACTCTCAGAAAAAGAGAACATGTCTTATCCATCTTTGTCCATCCACCCAGCATAGGATCTGGAAGATAGTCCATGCTTAAAATATGTGTGCATAAATGAAGTGATATCACGGCAAACAAACAAAAATCACTGAAAATTTTATTATTCGTATCAGTCCATGAATGTTTCTGTTGCTTGAATCCAATAAAGAGCAACTTTAAGTTCGTGTTATTCTCAGTAGTCTTTTTTTTTTGAGAATGTATATCTTGCTAAATTTATTTTTAAAATTTGTATATATTAGATTAGAGATATATTAAGTGACTTTAGAATAAAAAGTTCTGTTACCATGCATTGTTCAATAATGCATTGTTCATGTATTGTTTGCTTCGAATTCAAATACACTTTTCACATATAAACATAAAAATGTATAAAATGTCATCCAAATGACTGCTCCTCAAAAACTAACAGTTTTTCAAAAGAGGCTATGTGAATGAAAATAAAGGGCAAATATGGTAAAAAGAAAGAAGCAACAAAAATTGAAGATGAGAAGTCCTGTGCAAATATGTCAAGAAATGATGAGCTTGGGAAGACCAAAATGGTGGAGCAAAATATTTATGATCAATACAGTCTCATCTGTCCCTGAACCATAGCGCTGGATGAAAATCAATTTCCTACATATTGAAAATCTCCCACATGTCAAGAACTTTAAAACCTGGGCTTACTAAGAAATTAAAGTGAGTACATAAAAACAGGATAAATGAAGTGAAGTTTATGCTGATTTGAATATAATTTCGTTTTAAAAACAAAAAAAATCATTTTTTCTTAAAGTACATTGTTTGGAATTAAATAGCATGCAATAAGTTAGGAAGGAGATATATAATTTAAAACTCCAAACAATTTAAATAATTTTATTGCATAGAAATGCTCAGTAAAATAATATATTAATAAAAATAGAATAACTGTACATGACACTTTAACAGTTATAACACAGGAAGCAATAAGACCACTCATCCCGTATTTTAAAATCAGTCCTTTTCATTAATTCATTTAAAGTAAATGAACATAGAAAATATCCCTTTATGTCAATCAGCCTGGAGGATGTTCTCTGAGTGATGAGTGAAGCAATTTGTGCTCACATGTTAGTGAGGCCTGCAGTCCATAATAAGACCAGGAAGAGCTCACTCATCACTTATTTTGAGTGTGACACTTAATTAAAACTAAAATATTGTGAAGTGGTAACTAAGTCCAAGTTCTACATCCAATCCAAGTTTATTTCAACAGACACCACTTAGACATGTAAGTTATTAGCTGCCTGATGAAACCAGCAAAGAACATCAGGCAAATTTTGAATCACTGCTAACATTATGCATTAATAAATTAAATTATGGGAGAGTGTTTGCACTGGAATTAGTTGCTATGTCTCTGGATGCCTACATAAGGGCTTTGTCTACTCCAAGTGTGTGAAATTTCTCTCCAGTTTAAGGCTAGTTTAAATCTTATTTATAAGCCTGACAAATCGGAATTCAAACATCTGTTATACAACAGTTCAGCCAGAATATTTTGCCTCCCTGAGTGATACTATAGCAAGAGCTATTCAAACATTACCTTGTTTGCCAGCCTACCTTGATATACATTGTCAGAAAATGTGAAACCCATCAGTCTATTGCAAATGCTACTATGAAATAGTGCAGAAAAAAAGGAAGAAAAAAAAAACACCTTCCTCAGTTTTAGGAACAAAAATGTTTTAAAGCAGAAGCACTAAAATGAGAAGCCAATGAAAGATGTCACCCTTAATGTGAGAGGATACAAATTTCCTCTGCGTAGTGCAAATCATAAAACTCCTAGAACATGTGCACATTATGTAATGAATCCAAAATATTTCTATAGGCTTCTTTGAAGTAATCAATTTTTGAAAAAACAGTACAAGGCATGAGCCATATTTTTGTTTTTAAAATTTTCAATAGCACCTGGTAACAATGAATTATAAGAATAAGATTGATGTTTATAATTCAAAGATATATGCAATGATTTATTCATTGAGTTGTTCACTCAGTAAACATGTATGGAAATACTAAGTTGATTTGCTTGAACACATACATAAAGTTTGCTGTTATATAACTACATTGATAATATTGCACAAGGCTGAAATATTTCCACTTTCATGAAATAAGAGGTTGATATATTTAAAAAGCCAACAGCAGTCCTATTTCTTAGGCTTCCAAGTCCATTGTAGCATAACTATATTTTATGGCCAGGGGCATTTATACTTAGTTTAATACTAAATATTACAAAAATAAGCATATTTTATAAAAGATGTATATAGAGAGATATGAAGGTAATACTGGAGAAATTTTAAAAGGGGAAATTAGTTTTGATGCTTAAATATAGACAAAATCTTTCTTCCTCCAGTAAAAGCATTTTAGGATCTCAGAATCTTATATTATTATATCCTAAAGGTGCCTATAGTATTTCTAAAGCAGCAATCCCAGGTTATAGGTGAGAAGAGGAACCAGAAGGTTTATGTGTTTCTGATCTTTAGGATAATTCAGAGGTGGATCTATGCTTTGACTACTAATCTCTAGCCTGAACTAACCTGGGATTGAACCTGGGTCTCCCATACTGCAGGTAGACCTTTACCATCTGACCCACCAGGGAAGTCCATGCATGCTAAGTTGCATCAGTCATATCTCAACTCTGTGTGACCCTATGGACTATAATCTGCCAGGCTCCTCTGTCTGTGGGATTCTCCACACGAGAGTATTGGAGTCAGTTGCCATGCCCTCCTCCATGGGATCTTCCTGACCCAAGAATGGAACCTGCACCTCTTATGTCTCCTGCATTGGCAGTTGGGTTCTTTATCACTAGCGCCATCTGATTTTAGATCTCCAAAATTCTTGTGCTATTCTGTTGAAGAATTTGAGGGTAGGAGCAGGTTGGTTCAGTTCAGTTCAGTTCAGTCGCTCAGTTGTGTCTGACTCTTTGCGACCCCATGAATTGCAGCACACCAGGCCTCCCTGTCCATCACCATCACCCAGAGTTCACTCAAACTCACGTCCATCGAGTCGGTGATGCCATCCAGCCATCTCATCCTCTGTTGTCCCCTTCTCCTCCTGCCCCCAATCCCTCCCAGCATCAGAGTCTTTTCCAAAGAGTCAACTCTTCACATGAGGTGGCCAAAGTACTGGAGTTTCAGCTTTAGCATCATTCCTTCCAAAGAACACCCAGGGCTGATCTCCTTCAGAATGGACTGGTTGGATCTCCTTGCAGTCCAAGGGACTATCAAGAGTCTTCTCCAACACCACAGTTCAAACGCATCAATTCTTCAGCGCTCAGCTTTCTTCACAGTCCAACTCTCACATCCATACATGACTGCTGAAAAACCATAGCCTTGACTAGACGGACCTTTGTTGGCAAAGAAATGTCTCTGCTTTTGAATATGCTATCTAGGTTGGTCATAACTTTTCTTCCAAGGAGTAAGCGTCTTTTAATTTCATGGCTGCAATCACCATCTGCAGTGATTTTGGAGCCCAAAAAGTTAAAGTCTGACACTGTTTCCACTGTTTCCCCTTCTATTTCCCACGAAGTGATGGGACTGGATGCCATGATCTTCATTTTCTGAATGTTGAGCTTTAAGCCAACTTTTTCACTCCCCACTTTCACTTTCATCAAGAGGCTTTCTAGTTCCTCTTCACTTTCTGCCATAAGGGTGGTGTCATCTGCATATCTGAGGTTATTGATATTTCTCCCGGCAATCTTGATTCCATCTTGCGCTTCTTCCAGCCCAGCGTTTCTCATGATGTACTCTGCATATAAGTTAAATAAGCAAGGTGACAATATACAGCAAGTTGGTCACCTCTTCAAAATGGAGGAAAAGAATCAGGGATAGGAAGGATAAGATAACTTACCCCTTCTCCCACATTTCTGAGTGAATCAGAAGAGAGACGAATAGTTTAGACTTGCCAGGATGCATAGTTTTATAGCATGATTTCCTAGCTTGGGATAAAATAATAGACAGAGATGTTCCGCAGATTGAAAGGAAGGCTGAAATCAGAGACATTAGGGCCCACAATTGTGTGTGCCCTGCGTATGAGAGGAAAGGGACTCTATAGAAAGAAGTTATGCATCAACCTTGCAAAGGGAAAAAAAAAATTCAGTGAGGCACAATCAGTACAAAAGAGAACCAGAGATAGTATTACCCTTTTGTCCAAGACTCCCGTGTGTTGTGGGAAGGTGTAAGGCCCAGAAGCCCCCACATCTCATGAAACAGAAAGTAGCTTTTGCCATTAGGCTTGCTGTGGGGGTTCTCTGATGAGAGGTAAATCCAGGAGTAGGATAGAAAACGTAGATTAACTCTGAGAAGTCAACAGTACCAACAGCACCTGAGGTGGCGATGAGGCAGCATGAGAGAAGCCCTTGTCCCTGACCAAGTCATGAGTACAAACCATGTACTTGCCAGCCATTTATTTTACGATAGCAGTTCAAGAGGTCAGGAACCCAAAACAATAACAAAACTAAAAACCAACAAAAAATAAACCAGAAAACAACAAAACACTCAACTCCTCAAAAAATAAAATAAAGAAAGAAAACCTGCAACTGAAGCCAAGACCAGACGATAAGCATGTACCATAGCAGTCTCCACCCAACAATGACACCTACGCATGCTCACTTGCTCAGTCATGTCCAGCTCTGCGACCCCATGGACTATAGCCTGCCTGGCTCCTCTGTCCATGGGATTTTCCAGGCAAGAATGCTGGAGTGGGTGCCATTTCCTTCTTCAGGGCATTTTCCTGACCCAGGGATCATACCCACATCTTCTGCATCTCCTGCATTGGCAGGCAGATTCTTTACCACTGAACCACCTGGGAAGCCAAACAATGATGACTGACATGCTAAAATTTCCAGTCCTACCAGAAAGCTTTAAATTTTGTGGATGTATGCACAAAAAATACAATAATTTCTGGTGCTCACTTCCATAGTAATCTATTTCTCTGGTGAATGGTAGGAAATTTGGTACCCTTTAAGTTGGTATAAAATTTGAAGCTTTATTTTTATATAAAAAAAAAAAGTCTACTGCTCCAGTCACTATATGCAGAAAACTGTGGACTAGACAAAGATTATTATAATGTAATAAATATAACTTTCAAATAACCATATTTCTCAGTCAATACTAAGAAAAATTATAATATTATCAAAGTGATTCATTTCTGTCAAACTAGTATGGTGGTAAACACAGATTATTGTATCTCATGAGCTTCAAATTCTGTCACATGGAAGTATGATTCTTTCCCCAACTGGTCCCCCTGAAGAGCTGCTGTATATATGCCAGAAATCTCAGACTTGTTTCATCCAACCCTTCTTCTCCAACATGGCAAGCTGACAAGCTTCTATTCCTTATCTTCTCTTTGACCTTCCAGAATTTGTTTTCCTTTCTTTCCCTTTCCTTGCACCCAAGGCTTCTTGAGCATCCTACTCTAATTAACCACATATGCAGGGTAATCATTTGTTTATATGGTCCTACCTCTAACTACAATACAATTTGTTCTGAGAAAGATTAATTCCTTAGTTAATTTACTACCCCCATGGAATACTGAAGGTATCTATTACAGTTCTTAAATAATGAATATACATGAGTTGAATGATTTTTTTTAATCATTATATTTAAGTCTAAATTTTCCAAATAAAAAAGATGCAAATCCAATCATTACACCTGTTCCCAGACAGGTGAGGGTACTTATTTATATGTTGTTAAAGAATTCCTAGAATCATATTTCATTTAAATGTCTAACAAATAATAAAAGAAAACTGAACATACACTATTTGACTGGTTGATCAATTGCAAAGAAAGATGACCAACACTCTATCAGTGAGTTCTATGCTAGATCTCGGAATCAAAATAAGACCCTCACCTATTTATCAGTCTTTTTCATTCAAACATTCTACATCTCAGGCAACTGACCAAATTGTATGGGTGATAAAATTCTTTTACTTTGACGTTTTATGACCTAACTTAGTACCTTAACAGAAGTGAAGAAATATTATTCTTAGTATACACTGTATATACATGTACATACACATATATACTTTAAAATAGAATGTCAACAGTTAAAAATACACATATACAACTCATAACATTGTTACCTAAGTTGCTTTTCAATGTAATTATATTCTGTGAATATGTATTATAGCTGTGTTTTAATACTTCATCTGTTAGTTCCTTCAGATACCAGTCCAAGGGGCAGGAAACTGACCAGAGCCCAAACCATGCAGGCAAATCAAGATCAAGAGAATGAGTCTATGGTTTTCCATAATATCTGGAAGTTTATGTCCACCAAACATGTGTGAGGATAGCTGGCTCATAAAAATCAACAGTTATGTACTCTCTCTGTTACATCTCTTGTTCTGGAATTCTTTTTTTTTTTTATTTTCTGTACCATACCATTTAGTCTAGTAAAAATTTTTAAGATAATGTTAGATTTCTCATGTCCTTACAGCCTCAGATAGCTAACAAACTGCTATAATTACAGCTCAAAGATTCCCAAGGCCACATTGCCTGGCTGCAGAGATTCCTGAAGTTTCTGTCTCCCACACAGAATAGGGGATAAAATCATGTGAACCGTTTACCTCACTCTCTACTTCTCTGGCAGAAGGGAGTGTTTGGCTGTCAGTTCTGTGATTACTCCAGCGATGAGCTTTTGTTGCTAATCTCCAGAGAAATTTGGTTGCATTCCAACTCAATCCATCACTTAATTTTACAAGCCAAAGTACTTGCAGTTTAATTGCAATCCCAGGCAAGTGTTTTCTTTTTTCATGACTTGTTTAACTAAAAGACTGAAACAGTGCAAAGTTCTCTTCTTACATACACAAAGCTTATAATAATGACCTGCAGGACTGGCCATCTTAAATCACCACAGAGCTCCACTCTACTTTAGCGGCTTGATTAAAAAGATGAATGGTTGCAGGTTCAATTCAGGAAAGTCAAGGAAAGGAACATATAATGACCTCTTCAAAGATGGCCTTGACAAAGAACACAGGACTATTCCTTTTCTAGTTTTAATGAATACACACCACTCAAGGTCACTACCCTTTCTGTAATGTTTCCTGGAGCTTGACTTGCAAGGTATTAGAGTCTCAACTGGATGATGATTATGGGTATATCTAATGCACAAGCATGACTTCTAAATGTTCTTTAACAAGTTAGTACTTAAATCTCTAGGCTAGCAACTATTGAATATATACTTGAAAAATATTGTAAATTTTTCTTTAGATTAGACTTTGGTGAGCCTCTAGTCTCTGCATTTGGATGTATAGTCCTTGAGGAATGCACCTCATTATATACAGGTGGAACTTTACAACAACAACATGTGAAGAAAGGATTCTGTCTCAGTATCCTAATGTGGGAGACTCCAATAACCAAGGATATCCAACTGTTCATTTTGTCTGCGAGATCTCTGCAGTCCATCATCAACATTATGCCATCCAGGTAAAATAATTTACCTCAATATGCAAGGAAAAGGACTAGTGTGGTTCCCAGTAACATCTATTGTGTTCTAATAGTTGAAAATATTATTTCTGCCTCCCCCCCCCCCTTATTAAGCTACCTTTAGGTGAACTGAATGTGTTTGTGCCCCCTCCAATATTTATTTGTTGAAATCCTAATTTCCAATAAGACGGTTGTAGGAAGCAGGGCCTTTGGTGATCAATCAGATCATGAGTGGCACCTTCCTGATGGCATTAGTGACCATATAAAAGGCAGCCCAAATAATTCTCTTACTTTCTTTCCATCACATGAAGATACATCAAGTAGGCAGTATGCAATCTGGAAGAGAGACCTCATCAGACCTGATCAGGCTGGAATCCTGATCTTGGACTTTCAGCGTCTAAAACCATAAGGAATAAACATTTCTTGTTTAAGCCACCCAGTGTCCAGTACTTTGTTACAGTAGCTGGAACTAAGACATACCCTAACCCAGTGAACCTACACTACTGAAAGTATGGCTTCAGACATGGGCTGAGGTAGGGCCATACAGTTATATTAAGGAAGCAGTTACCCCAATGTCAATCATTACCATGTTTAAGGGCAACATTTTCAATGAAACAATATTCTGGGGGAAAGGCAATTGCTGAAGGAGTCTGGCATCTTTGAATATTTAGGCTTCATTGCCACCGACTGGAGTAGGCAGGGTATAGCTCAGCCTATGCAAATGCAATGGGCACCACATACATGTATGGGAACCAGCTAAATGGTAAGGACCATTCTAGTTAGTAGGATTACCTCTGAAGAAATGAAACAAGAGATCACTGCCTTTGTGAAGTTTACATTCTAGAAGGAGTGACAGGCAGCTGAACTTGTAAAATAAGTAAATTATATATTAGAATGTTATTGGTGCTTTGGAAAAATGGGAATGCATAACATATTATCAAAAATACCTTGACAGAGTGTTAGAGTCAAATACTTCCAAAGGCTTCTTGTCATATAAGGTGAAACACCATAGGTTAAAGATATGACATAATGGTAGCAGTGGATTACTCCCTCCCAGCCACAGGGCTGAAATGAAGATGCAGATGTAAGTGGTGACATCTTAGGGCATTCACATCATAGTGAAGGCTTGTTTGATTAAAACAGCCATCTTTAGATCCTAGGAGGGAAAGTTGTTAGCAAAGAATGATACCAGCAGCTATCTTCAGTCTCTTTAATAATTAGGGCACACTTCACAAAGAGGTCTTAGACCTATAGTAAGCTATGGTGGGTTGTAATATAGACATGCATCTGATATCAGTTCTAAGACTAAGACCAGTCCCAAAAGGCATAAGCCTTAAAATGACTGTAGGATACAAATTTTTCCACTGTGTGCTAGCCATGTTGTCAATATCATTCTGATAGCTTGGAGTTTGTTCTATCCAATATTTCACCAAACTTTTCTTGAAATGTCTATTATAACACACACACACACACACAAACTCTTACCAAAGGAGAGACTGAAAGCACACAGGTTGGGAATAACATCTGTCTCTTTACATATCAGATATACAAACCAACCTTGTCACAGATGCAGGACCTATCACTCTGACTCAGGAGAAATCACAGAAATGGTCCTCTCATTCTAACACCCTGCACACACTTCATGTGTGTTTACCCTGCTTTAGAGATAACTTGCTCTTAACTCCAAACAGACAACTGAAGAAGCGAAGTATATCACATAGTAGAAAAGGGCAAACTTCAGTAAATGGCATGGTCAGAAAGTTATAGTCCAGATTGATTGGTTATGTTACAGTCTTTAAAACCAACCTCTTTCCAAAAGATCCTGCAGACAAAGGGACGTGAGGGAAAAGATATCACAATTGGTTAACATGCCATTTTCTGACCATGGATACCCATGACCTAGCTGGCAAATAAAAATTCAAGCCACAAAAACAGCCTCAATTACAATAGGCAATTGGCCTAGATTCTTAAGACATAGTTAAGAGTTATTGGGAGTCTAGGCTGTAGCATCAGTCTCAAGCAAGAAAACCTAGCTAATAAGAAAATAAAACACAATAAAAAAGGAAATAACATTTTGGACTACTATGATTTTCAGACTCCTGCAGTTGAATCCTTTTCTTGACACAAGCTTTTGATCAGTGCTTTTGGTATGACTAAACTTTGTATTCTTCTTTTTGATTCTTGGCCTTGGGCATCCTGCCAAAGTTTTGGATTTTATAATCCCAATACGTTTTGAAATTTCTTATATCTTCACATGAGAATCAATATATTTCTCTGAGGTATGGTGTCAAAACTTGCACTCATAATTACTAATAACTCTCACAAATCTCAGCCAATGGCCTAGAATCCCAGTACCTAAGCACATTGCTTGATATCTACAAGTTCAAGATGCTGTCATTTTAAGTTTTAATAATTTACTGGTATAAAAGCACAGTAGCTTTCTAAAGATTGGTTGTTTTTAGGATGATTCTTTTAAATGGTATTTATTGAAGATTACCATGTAAAGAATAAATTGTTAAGATTACTAAAAAAAAAAAAAACCAGCCTGAGCTTGAATTAAGTAATTGGTATTAGTTCATCCACCTCACCATTATTAAGTGAAGGATACATCATAAAATGAAATATTCACACTTTATTAGGAACCTTTGTAAAACAACAGCATGAACAGATTCTGTGTTTCTGGTCATTCTCTTTGAAAGCAAAATTAAGTTTTAAAAAGAGGAAGAAAATGATGAGATGATACTTAAACTAATTTATCTGAGAACATGAGACATAACCAGCCATATTAATATTCAGGAAAGAAAATAAGGGGAAGGAGGGGGGGGAAAGGGCACAATCAAAGTATGATATCAGTAAAAAGAAGTTCATATTAATATTAACAGTATTGTGGACTGATTATAGAAGAAGCAGTGCAATAATCTAGTTATTCAGCAATCAGAACTGCAGAGAAGGGAAAAAATGCCCCTCCTGCTAAGTCACTTCAGTCATGTCCGACTCTGTGACCCCACAGACGGCAGCCCACCAGGCTCTGCCATCCCTGGGATTCTCCAGGCAAGAACACTGGAGTGGGTTGCCATTTCCTTCTTCATTGTGTGAAAGTGCAAAGTGAAAGCGAAGTCGCTCAGTCACATCCTACTCGTCGTGACCCCATGGACTGCAGCCCACCAGGCTCCTCCATCCATGGGATTTTCCAGGCAAGAGTGCTGGAGTGGCTTGCCATTGCCTTCTCGAAAAATGCCCCTAGAACATGGAAAAAGTAGAATCAAGAATACAAAGAATGGGGTGGAAAGGTCAGTTTTTTCCAGTGGTTTTGGACATTAGGAGATTTGACAATTTACAGCCAGACTGTGGTAATACTTCTTATGCCATAAATAGGTTGACGATCTATATACATACGTGTATGTGAGACAGACTAAGTAGAAGTCTTGGACCTGGCTTAGCAGCAGGAAAACAATATTTCTGCAGGGAGAGAAAAGGGGAAAGAAAGGGAGGAAAGGAATGGGAAGGAGAAGAAAAAGGAAAAGAAAAGCTTTGGAAGTTTGACAGCAGATGACTTCATTTCATTTTAATTTTGGCTACTAGTTACCCACTATAATTTCATAAGTGTTTATGAACACAAAGTGTACAGGAATGGGAATTTGTATTTGTTACACTGCTTGATACAAAACACATGATATTTAAGTTATTAAGCAAAATTATTTATGTCACTCTTTTTTGTTTTGTGTTGGATCTTATTTATTTATTTTAAAATGTTCCTGTGTTAATTCTCGGGCATGGGATAGCTCTTCTTGGCCACCACCCCTGACCTCGTGCATGGGGTAGCTCCTCTCAGCGCTCTATTCAGAAGGCACAAAATGCACGAGCAGGTAACTATGGGTCGAATGGGCTCTAAGCCCGGCGGGCTGAGAGGAGCTGCCCCAGAGCAGGGCTGCACTTTGCTGGAGACTCATGAAGAGATACTCCATATCTAAGATAAGAGAGACCCAAGTGAGATGGTAGTCATGAGAGAGGGCATCAGAGAGCAGACAAACTGAAACCACAATCACAGACAACTAGTCAATCTGATCATATGGACCACAGCCTTGTCTAACTAAATGTAACTAAGCCATGCTGTGTGGGGCCACCCAAGACAGATGGGTCATGGTGGAGAGGCCTGACAGAATGTAGTCCACTGGAGATGGGAATGGCAAACCACTTCAGCATTCTTGCCTTGAGAACCCCATGAACAGTATTAAAATGAAAAAGATAGGACACTGAAAGATGAACTCCCCAGGTCGGTAGGTGCCCAATATGCTACTGGAGATCAGTGGAGAAATAACTCCAGAAAGAATGAAGGGATGGAGCTAAGGCAAAAACAATACTCAGTTGTGGATGGGATTGGTGATAGAAGCAAGGTATGATGCTGTAAAGAGCAATATTGCATAGGAACCTGCAATGTTAGGTCCATGAATCAAGGCAAATTGGAAGTGGTCAAACAGGAGATGACAAGAGTGAGCATCAAAGTTCTAGGAATCAGCGAACTAAGATGGACTGGAATGGGTGAATTTAAGTAGGATGACCATTATATCTACTACTAATTCTAGGGGCATGAATCCCTTAGAAAAAATGGAGTAGCCATCATAGTCGACAAAAGAGTCCAAAATGCACTACTTGGATGCAACCTCAAAAACGACAGAATGATCTCTGTTCATTTCCAAGGCAAATGATTCAATATCACAGGTAATCCAAGTCTATGCCTCAACCAGTCAAGCTGAAGTGGAACAGTTCTATGAAGACCTACAAGACCTTCTAGAAATAACACCCCCAAAAGATGTCCTTTTCATTATAGGGGACTGGAATGTAAAAGTAGGAAGTCAAGAAACAAATGGAGTAATAGGCAAATTTGGCCTTGGAGTACAGAATGAATCAGGGCAAAGGCTAATAGAGTTCTGCCAGGGGGACTCACTGGTCATAGCAAACACCCTTTTCCAAAAACACAAGAGAAGACTCTACACATGGACATCACCAGATGGTCAAAACTGAAATCAGACTGATTACATCCTTTGCAGCCAAAGATGTAGAAGCTCTATATAGTCAGCAAAAACAAGACCAGGAGCTGACTGTGGCTCAGATCATGAACTCCTAATTGCCAAATTCAAACTGAAATTGAAGAAAGTAGAGAAAACCACTAAACCATTCATGTATGACCTAAATCAAATACCTTATAACTATACAGTGGAAGTGAGAAATAGATTTAAGGAACTAAATCTGATAGACAGAGTGCCTGATAAACTATGGATGGAGGTTCATGACATTGCACAGGAGACAAGAATCAAGACTATATACAAGAAAAAGAAATGCAAAAAAAGGCAAAATGGCTGTCTGAGGAGGGCTTACAAATAGCTGTGAAAAGAAGAGAAGTGAAAAGCAAAGGAGAAAAGGACGGGTATACCCATTTGAATGCAGAGTTTCAAAGAATAGCAAGGAGAGATAAGAAAGCCTTCCTTAGTGATCAGTGCAAAGAAATAGAGGAAAAAAATAGAATGGGAAAGACTACAGATCTCTTCAAGAAAATCAGAGATAGTGAGAGTTAAAAGAAGAGTGAAAAAGTTGGCTTAAAACTCAACATGCAGAAAACAAAGATCATGGCTTCTGGTCCCATCACTTCATGAAAATAGATGTGGAAACAGTTGAAACAGTGGCTGATTTTATTTTGGGGGGCTCCAAAATCACTACAGATGGTGATTGTAGCCATGAAATTAAAAGACACTTACTCCTTGGGAGGAAAGCTATGACCAACCTAGACAGCATATTTAAAAGCAGAGACATTACTTTGCCAACAAAGGTCTGTCTAGTAGAGGCTACAGTTTTTCCAGTGGTCATGTATGGATGTGAGAATTGGACTATAAAGAAACCTGAGAGCAGAAGAATTGATGCTTTTGAACTGTGGTGTTGGAGAAGACTCTTGAGAGTTCCTTGGACTGCAAGGAGATCCAAACAGTCCATCCTAAAGGAAATCAGTCCTGAGTGTTCTTTGAAGGAATGATGTTAAAGCTGAAACTCCATACTTTGGCCACCTGATGCGAAGAACTGACTCATTGGAAAAGACCCTGATGCTGGGAAAGGTTGAGGGCAGGAGGAGAAGGGGACAACAGAGGATGAGATGGTTGGATGGCATCATGGACTCAACGGACATGCGTTTGGGTGGACTCCGGGTGTTGGTGATGGACAGGAAGGCCTGGCGTGCTGCACCTCACGGGGTCGCAAAGAGTCGGACACAACTGAGTGACTGAAGTAAAATGAACTGAACTGAACTATGTAACTCTCTTTAGTTTGTTTCAGTCTCTTCTATAATCCAAGGCTTCCTTTCTGTTTTTTTCTCTAAATAACATATTTAGATAGCAGGCAAAGCAAAGACAGAGTTATGGGATGATATATTTATCTTTTTAAGAATATTTCTAAGCTAATGTATGTTAGAGAGAGTTAGCACTTAGCTTGTTTTTTTAACAATTTTCTTTTTATTTAGTCCAAAATATTTTCTTTTTTAAAAACTATAGATTGATTTATTTTAATTGGAGGTTAATTACTTTATAGAAAGCTTTATTAAGTGACATATAATTAAAAAAATCACACTGCATTAATTATTTTTCCCATGAGTTGGCATAGTTGAGACAGGTGTTCAAAAGAATCATGTACTTGGCTTAATCTAGTTCTGTACTTGTGGAAAACATATTATTTCATAAGCAATAAGCAATTACTATTATGTAATATTAGGGTAACTCTCGAGAAATACCTAGGATCAAACCTTTGTGTAAATGAAATACAACTGTATCAGAAAGGGAATTTATTATTTTTATATCCAAAATAATCCTAATTATTATACTGGATGAAATTGAATATACTTAATAACATTCACAGATTAAGTGAAAAATTTAAGTTGAAATTTTCTGTCAGAGATTACAAATAGATACTCTACGGTAGAGAATGGCCATTAGAAATGTTTTGTTTGAGGTGGATGAAACTGGAGCCTATTATACAGAGTGAAGTAAGCCCGAAAGAAAAACACCAATACAGTATACTAACACATATATATGGAATTTAGAAAGATGGTAATGATAACCCTCTATGCGAGATAGCAAAAGAGACACAGATGCATAGAACGGACTCTTAGACTCTGTGGGAGAGGGAGAGGGTGGGATGATTTGGGAGAATGGCATTGAAACATGTATATTATCAGGTAAGAAATGAATCGCCAGTTTGGGTTTGATACAGGATACAGGATGCTTGGGGCTGGTGCATGGGGATGATCCAGAGAGATGATATGGGGTGGGACGTGGGAGGGGGGTTCAGGATTGGGAACCCATGTACACCCGTGGCTGATTCATGTCAATGTATGGCAAAACCAATACAGTATCGTAAAACAAAATAAAGTAAAAATAAAAATTAAAAAAAAAGAAATGTTATGTTTGGTCCACAATACTGTTAAAAAATGAATTTGAATGTCTTGGGAGAGGTCATTCATACTCAGGTTTTCAAGGTTTCTATCTTTCTTCACTCATGTTCCATAGCAGGGTCTGTATAATCACTAAACTTCCTGACCCATGTGTTTTTTATGTTAATACAATGTCTGCTTATTTCTTTTTCTTTGTTAGAAACAAAAATGTGAGAAAGAAAATGATGGATCATTACTTTTATATATTTTAAATAATTCTTTGCATCAAATGAAAACATAAAACATGTGGCATATGCCATCACATTATATACAAAAATAAGTGGATTTTTTTTTTCCAATTTGCTAATGAGCAGTAGCAGTAAAACTCCAGGGTAAAGTAAAAGTCTCCCTGGGCAGTAGGCAGTGATCAGGGCCAAAGTACTTGTATCAAAATTGCTGAAAATAAAATTTTTCCTAGCATCCATTTAGATTTTTGGCAATTCAAAGTCTACTCCCTTCCTTTATAAGCTTTGTCTTGCCCAATTAGCTTTCAATGGTGCTTGAAATTCCCACTTGAAATGCCTTATGTTGACCTGTCCATTTTAATCAAGTTAAATACTACCTGGGAGGAAGATATATTAGCTATCACTTAGGCACAAATTAGTCTATGTGAACCTATTACTGCACATTATCAACCAACACAAAAGAGAGCCTTCAGACACTGGTTCTTAAAATCATTCAAATGCTGGGTCATGGAGAGGCATGGTACATTTGGTAGAAAACCATACAATATTAATCTTTACTCTTAAAATCATCAAATATATATGGTTGTGTCAAATTCTATATTGTTTTATTCTGCAGTCCAATGCAAGTAAGAGGAATCATAGACAAATAATTTAATAGGAAAATTTTCAAGTATGAACTTTTGCCCAATTTGAATTTTAACAATTGCTATAATATTTTACCTATAGAAAACAATTATTATTTTCTTCAAATACACTACATTATAGTCCTTAAGAATGGGGGATAAAATAAATCTGTAAATTGAGTGTTAAAGTACTCTATTTTTTTTGTCCCTATTAAACTATCTTTTGTAAGACAGATCACCATTTAGGTAAAAATTAATCCATAAGCAAAGAAAATACAAATTTATCAAATGCATGTGTTGGCTGTAGGATACATCTGAATTTGAGAAGTGTGAAAAATGTTCATAATACAACTGAAGATGAAGCTATTAATGAACAGTTCTGATTATTTGTCATGGTTGGCCAAATAAGAAGGGGGCTGAGGTGAGTAATTTTTTAGTATCTTGGAAATATAGAAGCTCTTCTGAACCACCATTCTATGAAAGAATTAAGCACTGGTGCCCTAAGGCATTGTATGCAATATATTAACTTCTTTCTTAAGCATCAAGAATGGTATTAGCTACATACCATGCTTGAGAGAATTACTCAAATCATATTGTACAAAATTTTATTCTCTTGTGGAATCCCAGTTGAAAAATATGGAGTACTGGGTTACTAAAGAAAGTATTAGTCTCAGATGTAGAATAAAATCTACATTAAAAAAAAAATTACCTCCTAAGTAAAATTATTCTATCAGTTTCATTTATTATTACTATTCTTTACCATATATTTGGGAAAGATAAAGGGAGATAGAAGATTTTGAGAAAATAAAGGCTTTCTCAGAAATGACCATTATCTGACCTTCTATTCACAGACTCAATCAACCCAGTAGATATCTAGGCATTTATTTTAGTTTCTGAAAAGGCTTCATTTTCCAAGTAGACTATATGTTACCAACTAAGATGAAATACAGTTTGATCAAAGTCTTAATTTCTTTTTTTTCTGCTTATTTTTTTAGTATAAATTTATTTAATTGGAGGCTAATTACTTTTCAATATTGTATTGGCTTTGCTGTACATCACCATGAATCCGCCATGGGTGTACACGTGTTCCCCATCCTGAATCCCCCTCCACCCCCTCCCCACCCCATCCCTCTGGGTCATCCCAGTGCACCAGCCCCAAGCATCTTGGATCATGCATCGAACCTGAACTGGCGATTCGTTTCAGCTATGATAATATACATGTTTCAATGCCATTCTCCCAAATCATCCCACCCTCGCCCTCTCCTACAGAGTCCAAAAGACTGTTCTATGCGTGTGTCTCTTTTGCTGTCTTGCATACAGGGTTATCGTTACCATCTTTCAAATTCCATATATATGTGTTAGTATAGTGTATCGGTGTTTTCCTTTCTGGCTTACTTCACTCTGTATAATAGAGAAAACAACATTCTGGTAGATGAAGTAAGCCATCACCTTAGGGGACTCTATATATTTGTAAGAGAGCAAACATGACAACACACCCTGTGAATCAAGGAACATTTAGAAGAACACTGAAAGATTACCAAGGGAAAATGTAAAGTTAAAAAAGCAAAATAACATTCTTTAGATGGTGAAAGGATACTGACAACTAACACATTAAACGGAAAGAAAGCAAAGTGACTTAGCGATCTAATTTCAGTTATAATTACACATCTCTTTAGTCTAAAGAAAGACTGATGTTTTATGAGATGTAAAGTCAAAACTCAGGGAAGAACAAAGCATACAGACCAGAAAATCAGTTAAACTCTCACCTCCTGAGGATTTACACTCTAAAATGAAAATAATATTGCCTTTCTTCACCCCAGGGAACTCCATACACACAAGACAAATGATAATTTCTATTTAATTGCATTAACAAAAGATTTCTCTCAATACAGGTGCCTTTTCCTTTTCATTACTCCATTCTGTCATCCCTCTATTTGTTCCCTCCACAATTTGAGGACTGTAAAGTCAGTTTAAACACATATTTAAAAAAATAAGAGAGAGATGGCGAGTGAGGATACCTATTGTGAAGTAATAAGCATTAGCAGAACAAATTTGTCCTCAAAGTTAATCAAATTGAACTGGACAATCGAAGAAAAAAAGTGTGAATAAGAATGAATTTGCATTTATCCTACTTTATACTTTAATACTGTAATTATATGGCAGTATGAATCTACATAGAGCAAGCACTGGTTATGATAAACAATATGATTACATAGTTACTCATTCCATTTAATGCAGAGTTGCTCAGGGGATAAAAAAATAATTTATCAGAAATTACAGGGTAGTTATATTTCACTTTCACAGTAATTATTTTAGGAATACCTAGATAGATTTTCATTCATCAAAAGCACAGTTAGTGAAATGCAGATTTTCCAGAATGAAACAGATTTTAACTTTTAAGTTAAATTGAAAGATTCATTTTTAATTTTCTTCTTGTCTGTAACAAGTTCCTCAAACTCTGATATAGTGGTAGAACAATGAAAAGTGACCATTATACAAAGATTGGTCATATACTAGATAAGTGGCCTTAAAATAAAACTCCCTAATCTCAAATAAAGTTTGTATCCATTGTACTCCAACAGATAGAAGTCAAGACATACATCTTTCAATTCAATAAAATTTTAATGCATGTGTTTGATGTTTAATCAATGACATTAACAAATACTGTAGCAATTTTGTAGTGTGGAAGATAAAATACAAGACAGGAGAATTCAATCACAGAATTGCTAACTTTAGGCAGATAAGCTAAAGTGGTTCACATGGAGGATAACAATGATGGTGTCACTAAATGTACAAGCTATTAAACATACTGGAAATATCAGTCAACGCAAGACATCCACCAAAAGTTTTTAAAAAGGGCATTTCTGAAATTAAAAAAAAAAAAAAAAAGAACCAAATACTGAGTAAGAAACTTAAGTTGGACAAATAACTTTTTATGGATTCATTCTGTTCTTTGTAATTCAATATAATTATTGTGAGTATCCCAAAAAGGGTAGGAAATATCAAACAGGTGACAAGAAAAATCTTGCAGATTTATGTGAAATCAGTGCAAAAAATTAAGTTTATGTTACAACTAATTTATATAAGGACTTTGCTTGTGGCTCAGCTGGTAAAGAATAGACTTTCAATGTGGGAGACTTGGGTTCGATCCCTGGGTTGGAAAGATTCCCTGGAGAAGGGAAAGGCTACCCACTCCAGTATCTTGGCCTGGAGAATTCCTGGACAGTATAGTCCATGGGTTGTCAAATAGTTAGATATGACTGAATGACTTTTACTGAATTTATATAAAAGGACAGCTATGCTTCTTTCATTATATACATATATGAATTTATTATAGATTATGCAGAGTACATCATGCAAAATGCCAGGCTGGATTAAACACAAGCTGTAATCAAGATTTCCAGGGGAAACATCAAAAACCGCAGATATGCAGATGACACCAAACTTATGGTAGAAAGTGAAGAAGAACTAAAGAGCCTCTTGCTGAAAGTAAAAGAGGAGAGTGAAAAAGTTGGCTTAAAATTAAACACTCAGAAAACTAAGATCATGGAATCTGGTCCCATCACTTCATGGGAAGTGGTGGAGAATAATAGATGGGGAAACAGTGGAAACAGTGACAGACTTTATTTTTCTGGACTCCAAAATCACTGCAGATGGTGATTGCAGCCATGAAATTAAAAGACACTTGCTCCTTGGAAAAAAGTTATGACCAACCTAGACAGCATATTAAAAAGCAGAGACATTACTTTGCCAACAAAGCTCCGTCTAGTGAAAGCTATGGTTTTTCCAGTAATCATGTATGGATGTGAGAGTTGGACTATAAAGAAAGTTGAGCACCAAAGAATCGATGCTTTTGAACTGTGGTGTTAGAGAAGACTCGAGAATCCCTTGGACAGCAAGGAGATCCAACCAGTCTATCCTAAAGAAAATCAGTTCTGAATATTCATTGGAAGGACTGATGCTAAATCTGAAACGCCAATACTTTGGCCACCTGATGCTGGAAAAGATTGAAGGCAGGAGGAGAAGGGAACAACAAAGCATGAGATGGTTGTATGGCATCCCTGACTCAATGGGCATGAGTTTGAGTAAACTCTGGAAGTTGGTGATGGACAGGGAAGCCTGGCATGCTGCAGTCCATGGGGTCAGAAAGAGTTAGAAATGACTGAGCAACTGAATGGAACTGAACTGAATTATATATCTTTCTATTTACAAAGCTATCTGTATCTTTCCATATTTCTACTTCTCTCATCAATCATGCATCTATTTATCCCTCATTTTCTCTACTATTGTTTCATATCAAATTATCCAAACAAAATATCTTAATATGATAGATATTTAACCAAAATTTTCCAGGATTAAGAATTAATGAGGGATTTAGCTGGGTCATTTTGACCAAGGTATATCTTGATGTTGTTATCAGGATGTCACTTGGATGATTCACTTCCAAAATCACTTAACCACATGGCTGGAGGCAGGAAATCCCAATTACTGGTAACATGAAGTCCTTCACAGGCTACTTGTGTGCCCCTGTGGCAGCTAACTTCCCCAAAATGAGGGATCTCAGAGAAAGCAAGTGAAGAGGAAGCCTAAGTGCCTTTTTGTCATCTAGTTTCCAAAATAGCACAGTATCTTTTCAGCTTTATTCTGTTTGCTAGAAGTGAGTCATTAAGTATAAACCACTTTAAAAGGGAGAGTATTTTGCTCCATCACTTAAAAGAACTATTAAAAATGTATGGGCATATTTAAAAGTCAGCACATCCACCATCTGCCTACTCAAATATCACCTCCTACCTTCTACCTACTTACCATTCTTCCTTTCTTATGTCTCTAAACTATCCACTATTTACCTAACTTATCATCTTCTTGTCTTTATATCTTTCATCTACCATCCCCCTAAATTCCTTTAGGAAGAATGTAAATGAGGGTCTCATAGGAAAGAAATGTGAGAAATGTGTTCAGTTCCTCAGTTCAGTTCAGTTCAGTCACTCAGTCGTGTCTGACTCTTTGCGACCCCATGAATTGCAGCATGCCAGTCCTCCCTGTCTATAAACTCCCAGAGTTCACCCAAACTCATGTCCATCGAGTCAGTGATACCATCCAGCCATCTCATCCTCTGTTGTCTCCTTCTCTTGCCCTCAATCCCTCCCAGCATCAGAGTCTTTTCCAATGAGTCAACTCTTCGCACGAGGTAGCCAGAGTATTGGAGTTTCAGCTTTAGCATCAGTCCTTCCAATGTACATCCAGGGCTGATCTCCTTTAGAATGGACTGGTTGGATCTCCTTGCAGTCCAAGGGACTCTCAAGAGTCTTCTCCAACACCACAGTTCAAAAGCATCAGTTCTTCGGTGCTCAGCTTTCTTCACAGTCTAACTCTCACATCCATACATGACCACTGGAAAAACCATAGCCTTGACTAGATGGACCTTTGTTCGCAAAGTAATGTATCTGCTTTTGAATATGCTATCTAGGTTGGTCATAACTGTCCTCCCGAGGAGTAAGTGTCTTTTCATTTCATGGCTGCAATCACCATCTGCAGTGATTTGGGAGCCCCAAAAAACTGTTTCCAGTGTTTCCCCACCTATTTCCCATTAAGTGATGGGACCAGATACCATGATCTTAGTTTTCTGAAATTTGAGCTTTAAGCCAACATTTTTACTCTCCTCTTTCAATTTCATCAAGAGGCCTTTTTGGTCCTCCTCATTTTCTGCCATATGGGTGGTCTCATCTGCATATCTGAGGTTATTGTCAGCAATCTTAATTCCAGCTCGTGCTTCTCCAGCCGAGTTGCTCAGTTGTGTCCAACTTCTTGTGGCTTCATGGACTGTAGCCCACAAAGCTCATTTGTCCATGAAATTTACCAGGAAGGAATACTGGGGTGGGTTGCCATTTTCTACTCCAGGAGATCTTTACCATCCAGGGATTAAACTCATCTCTTCTGTCTCCTGCATTGACAGGTGGAATCTTTACCACTAGTGTCACAATAAAAGTATAAAATAAATAATCTATGATCCCTGATATGTGCAACATAATTTTGAGAAAGTGGTAAAGTGAAACATCTAAGCACATATTTAAAGAAGCAATGTCTGGTAATCTGGAACAAAGGAGAGATAATGTGACCAATTAATCTTCATGTCTTTTCCTAACAATCTTAATAAAGAAATGGCATATCCAGGCACTATAACTTTGTCATTCTTATATCTCTCTGGGTGACGAAGCAAGATCTAATGAACACCCAAAAACAGGGAATAATGTACAATTATGTTAAAGGACTGGACATGCATGGAACAACAAACTGGTTCCAAATAGGAAAAGGAGTATGTCAAGGTTGTATATTGTCACCCTGCTTATTTAACTTATATGCAGAATACATTATAAGAAATGGTGGGTTGGAGTAAGTACAAGCTGGAATCAAGGTTTCCAGGAGAAATATCAATAACCTCAGATATGCAGATGACACCAACCTTATAGCAGAAAGTGAAGAAGAACTAAAGAGGCTCTTGATGAAAGTGAAAGAGGAGAGTGAAAAAGTTGGCTTAAAGCTCAACATTCAGAAAACTAAGATCATGGCATCTCGTCTCATCACTTCATGACAAATAGATGGGTAAACAGTGGAAACAGTGGCTGACTTTATTTTTCTGGGCTCCAAAATCACTACAGATGGTGATTGCAGCCATGAAATTAAAAGATGCTTACTCCTTGGAAGGAAAGTTATGACCAACCTAGACAGCATATTAAAAAGCAGAGACATTACTTTGCCAAAAAATATCCGTCTAGTGAAGGCTACAGTTTTTCCAGTGGCCATGTATGGATGTGAGAATTGGACTATAAAGTAAACTGAGCACCGAAGAATTGATGCTTTTGAACTGTGGTGTTGGAGAAGACTCTTGAGAGTCCCTTGGACTGCAAGGAGATCCAACCAGTCCATTCTAAAGGAGATCAGCCCTGGGTGTTCTTTGGAAGGACTGATGCTAAAGCTGAAACTCCAGTACTTTGGCCACCTCATGAGAAGAATTGACTCATTGGAAAAGACTCTGATGCTGGGAGGGATTGGGGGCAGGAGGAGAAGGGGATGACAGAGGATGAGATGGCTGGATGGCATCACTGACTCGATGGACATGAGTCTGAGTGAACTCCAGGTGTTGGTCATGGACGGGAAGGCCTGTCTTGCTGTGGTTCATGGGGTCGCAAACAGTCAGACATGACTGAGCAACTGAACAGAACTGAATGTTAAAGGAAAAGGCACATTCGTGTTTTCAAATAACTTAGAAAAAATAGCAACATGATGGTTCAGACATTTAATATGCACTATTTCTATGAGGCGTACTTTCCTAAGAGACTGGGTATTCTCAAATCATTTTAAATGGAGACTGAAGAATTTTGATGACTTCTTGCTCTGCTTGTCACTAAAGACACAAATTACTTGTCATGGATTCAATTGAAGAAAGAGAAGTTGGGGAAACAGTTAATAAATAAATTTCACAGATATCACACTGAAATACTATGTAGAGTGTGTCCGTTGTGACATTTAAATATAACATTGGGATTTCATATGGAGGATATATGTAAATTTAATTTCAATATTTTCCAGCATCAGGGTCTTTCCCAATGAGTTTGCACTTCGCATAGGTGGCCAAACTAGTAAAACTTTAATTTCAGCATCAATCCTTCCAGTGAATTTTCAAGGTTGATTTCCTTTAGGATTGACTGGTTTGATCTCCTTGTCCTAGGGACTCTCAAGAGTATTCTCCAGCACTATAGTTCGAAAGTATCAAATCTTTGGTGCTCAGCCTGTTTTATTGTTCAGGTCTCACAACCAAACATGACTACTGGAAAAACCATAGCTTTAACTACACGGACATTGTAAGCATAGCAATATCTCTGCTTTTTAATATGCTGTCTAGATTTGTCATTGCTTTTCTTCCAAGGAGCAAGTGTCTTTTAAGTCCAGGGCTGCAGTCAACATCCAAGTGATTTTGAAGCCCATGAAAATTAAGTCTGTCCTGTTTCCAATTGATTCCTCATCTATTTGCCATGTAATGATGGGACTGGGTACCATGATCTTAATTTTGAATACTGATTTTTAAGACAACATTTTCATTCCTCTCTTTCACCTTCATCAATAGGCTCTTTAGTTCCTTTTTACTTTCCGCCATAAGGATGGTGTCATCTGTATATCTGAGGTTAATGATATTCCTCCAAGCAATCTTGATTCCAGCTTGTGGTTCATCCAGTCCAGCATTTCATGTGATGTAATCTGCATAGAAGCTAAATAGGCCAAATGACAATATACAGCCTTGACATACTCCGTTCCAAATTTGGAATCAGTCTGTTGTTCCATGTCCAGTTCCAACTGTTGCTTCTTGACCTGAATACAGGTTTCACAGGAAGCAGATAAGTTGGTCTGGTATTCCCATCTCTTTATGAATTTTCCACAGTTTGCTGTGATATACACAGTCAAAGGCTTTAGTGTACCCAATGAAGCAGAATTAAATGTTTTTTTCTGGGATTCTCTAGCTTTTTTGATGATCCAGTGGATGTTGGCAACTTGATCTCTGGTTCCTCTGCCTTTTCTAAATCCAGTTTGTACATGTGGAAGTTCTCAGTTCAGGTACTGTTTGTTGAAGCCTAACTTTAAGGATTGTGAGCATTAATTTGCTAGCATGTGAAATGAATGCAATTGTGTGGTAATTTGAACATTCTTTGGCATTATCTCTCTTTGGGATTGGAATGAATACTGGCCTTTTTCAGTCCTGTGGAAACCAGTGAACTTTCTAAATTTACTGCCATTTTGAATGAAGCACTTTAATAGCATTATCTTTTAGGATTTGAAATAGTTCAGCTGGAATTCCATCACCTCCACTAGCTTTGTTTATAGTGATGGCTTCCAAGGGCTCACTTGACTTCACACTCCAAGATATCTGGCTCTAGGTGAGTAATCACACCATCGCGGTTTTTTTGGGACATTAAGATATTTTTTTGTATGGTTCTTCTGTGTATTTTTGCCACCTCTTCTTAATATTGTCTGCTTCTGTTAGGTCCATACCATTTCTATCCTTTATTGAGCCCATCTTTGCATGAAATGTTCCCTTAGTATCTCTAACTTTCTTGAAGAGATCAATAGTCTTTCCCATTCTACTGTTTTCCTGCATTTCTTTGAATTGTTCACCTTCTTATATCTCTTTGTTATTCTTTGGAACTCTGCATTCAGATGAGTCTATCTTTCCTTTTCTCCATTGCCTCCTTTAGCTCCTCTTCTTTTATCAGCTATTTGTAAAGCCTCCTCAGACAATCATTTTCCTTTTTTCCGTTTCTTTTTCATGGGGATGGTTTTGATCAACACGTCCTGTACAGCATTATGAACCTCCACCCGCAGATCTTCGGGCACTTTGTCTATCAGATATAATCCCTTGGATCTATTTGTTACTTCCACTGTATAATTGTAACAGATTTGATTTAGGTCATACCAAAATGGCCTAGTGGTGTTCCTTACGTTCAATTTAAGTCTGAATTTGGCAATAAGGAGTTCATGATCTGAGACACAATCAACTCCTGGTCTTGTTTTTGCTGACTGTACAGAGTTTCTCCATCTTCAGTACAAATAATATAATCAATCTGATTTTGGTACTGACCATTTGGTGATGTCCATGTGTAGTCACCTCTTGTGCTGTTGGAAGAGGGTGTTTGCTATGGCCAGTGCTTTCTCTTGGCAAAACTCTGTTAGCCTTTGCCCTGCCTCATTTTGTACTCCAAGGTCAAACTTGCCTGTTACTCCGTGTATCTCTTGATTTCCTACTTTTGCATTCCAGTTCCCTATGGTGAAAAGGACTTTTTTTTTTTTTTTTGGTGTTAGTTCTAGAAGATCTTATAGGTCTTCAGAGAACCATTCAACTTCAGCTTCTTCAGCATTAGTGGTTGGGCATATTCTTGGATTACTGTGATATTTAATGGTTTGTCTTGGAAACAAACAGAGATCATTCTGTCATTTTTGAGATTGCAACCAAGTGCTGCATTTTGGACTCTTTTGTTGACTATGAGGGATACTCCATTTCTTCTAAGGGATTCTTGCCCACAGTAGTAGATATAATTGCCGTCTGAATTAAATTCACCCATTCCAGTCCATTTTAGTTCACTGATTCCTAAAATGTTGCTGTTCACTCTTGCCATCTCCTGTTTGAGCACTTTCAATTTACCTTCATTCCTGGACCTAACATTACAGGTTCCTATGCAATATTGTTCTTTACAGCACTGAAATTTACTTTCACCACAGACACATCCACAAATGGGCATTAATTCCATTTTGGTTCAGCCTTTTCATTCCTTCTGGAGCTATTTGTCTGATCTTCTCCAGAAGCATGTTGGACATCTACCAACCTGGGGCATTCATCTTGC
Organism: Budorcas taxicolor; assembly: GCF_023091745.1. NCBI lineage: Eukaryota > Metazoa > Chordata > Mammalia > Artiodactyla > Bovidae > Budorcas > Budorcas taxicolor. The sequence continues at coordinate 80,245,064 of NC_068910.1, forward strand.
AGTCTTTCAGTATGGTATCTTTTTGCCTTTTCATACTATTCATGGCAGAACAGAAGGACATGTGCTCATCCTCTCCTGTGAGAACACTAAAATTGCAACTAGCTGCTGAAGAACCATTGACAGGAGAATGTTGGAACCCACCAAAAAATAAAATAAAAAAGATACGCCATGACCAAGGGCAAAGGGGAAGCCACAACAAGAAAATAGGAGGAACACAATCATGTTTAAAATCAAACTCATACCTGCCAGAGACTCTTGGAGGGCACAAACAAAACCTTGTCTGTACAAGACTGAGGGAAGGAAGCAGTGACCCCCACAAGAGACTGAGCCAGACCTGCCTTTGAGTGAGGGTCTCCTATGGAGTCATGAGTTAGCAGTGGCCTGCTGCAGGGGCAGAAGTTCTGGCAACAGCAGTCCTGGGAGGCACAGCAGATGGCATAAGTCCTCCTGAAGGAGGTCGCCATTAGCCCCAGTATAGAGCCACCAGGAGGGCGACTCACAAAGTAGAAAACAATTATACCAATGAAGTTCTCACACTTTTGTGAAAGTTTTAGGCTCCACAACAGATGTTGCAACCTGGGGATCCTGAAAAGGGACTGAGTATCCCCAAGGAATCTGACTTTGAAGGTCAGCAGGATTTGATTAAAGAACTTCTACAAGGACTGGGGAAACAAAGACTCTTGGAAGGCACAATCAAAACCCTGTGCACACCAGAATCTGGAGAAAGGAACAGTAATCCCACAAGAGACTGAGCTAGACTTGCCTAGGTGTGCTTGGGATTCTCTGGTGGAGGCCTGGGTCTACAGTGGCCTGCCATGGGGTCAGGGGCACTGATTACAGCAGTTCTGGAAGGCTTGGCTTGCTGGGATAAGTCCTCTGGAAGGAGGTCAGCATTACTTCCATTACCCTTACCATAGGGGAAAACAGCCCCACCCATCAGCAGAAAATTGTATTAAAGACTTACTGAGCATAGCCATGCCCACCAGAAAAAGATCTAGTTTTCCTCACAGCCAGTTCCTCCCATCAGGAAGCTTTCACAAGCGTCTTATCCTCATTCATCAGAGGGCAGACAGAATGAAAACCATAGTCACACAAAACTAATCAAACTGATCACATGGACCACAACCTTGCCTAACTCAATGAAACTATGAGCCATGACATGCAGGGCCACCCAAGACAGACAGGTCATGGTGGAGAGTTCTGACAAAACGTAGTCCACTGGAGAAGTGAATGGGAAACTACTTCAGCATTCTTGACTTGAGAACACCATGAACAGTATGAAAAGTCAAAGCTAGCCAACCATAATACAGAGAACAGCTTTGAAAACTCGACAGTAAAATAAATCCTCATTAGTTGGTTAGCTCAAGCATGTCTGTACTTCTTAAATCCCCAAAAGGGTAATATAGCACCAAACACATTTCCATTAGTAGTATTTGAACCTCTTCTAAACTTTATGAGCTATAATATTTCTCCTACAAAGAATTAATAGCATTTTATGATTTTTTAAAAAGGTGTAACTCTGTTTCTCAAATGGCCTGGAACATACGTATATGTTCTAAATGATTTCTTCTTGTGGTTTTAAGACTTTTGCTTTATTGAGAGAAATACTGAATTTCTAGGATTTCGAATTTCATACAATCATTGCCTGAACTGACATTAAATATTTCCTTTAAAAAAAAAAAAAAAACCTTGGAAACATCTGATTAATGGGTTTTCTGTTATCTCTTTTAAGATTCCCTGCTTTATCTCTAAAATATCTCTGTGTATGAAGCAGTAATTTAAGTATTTATGATATCTTAGCTGATAGTTCATTTAGTATTATTGACTTATTTAAATAATAGAGTTTGAAATACACAGGGAAAATTATCTTTCTGCATATGTTGTCTTGAATCCTTTCTTCTGCTGTTCTCATTTCTTTCCTGATTGCCAAAGCATCATTCGCTTCCTATACACTTCTAGATGGTGATTCCAAAAGCCTCAAACTCTTACTTAAGTATCAGAAACAATAATCAGTAAGATTTGTTGATATATTTCTGACATATTGTTCTTATATTCCTGTCACCCAATATAGTTCCAGTATTCAATGGGTATACAACAATTGTACTATAATGACTGAGTGAATGAATGAATTTCTACAGTCTTTTTCTGAGATCCATTATTTTAATAATTTTTACATCTTCATTTAATGATATTAGCTTTCAAGCTCTCAATCTAGATTTTAAAACAGCCCTTAGTTTTACAATTAGCAACATTTTTTCTTCATTCTTTGAACCATCAATTAATGTAGACACTAACCAAGTAATGAAGTCAGTGTTGGAAACCTCAGGGCCAAATTTTATTGATCACAAATTTATTGATCAAATGTATTGATCAACATACCCTAAGCAGATACTGATCAACATGATGCTCTCAGGTATGTTTTTCTACCAAAACACAGATTATGTTTGAAAAATTAAAACAGAATCTTTACTTCAGTTCTTTAAATTACCTGGAATAAACCCTTTACAACCTGGCGCATGCTTCACATGAATGAATTTGGCAAGATTTCCCAGACAGCTTGTCATTAGAGACCTAGCCACCATCTGCCCTACTGCAGTGGGGTAAAGCACTTGTAATGTGGACTGAATAAATCTAGGTTACAGCTTGAATTCCCTCACACATCCCTGATGAACTGAGCCAAATTAATTAGCATACATGCATTTTAATTCCCAAAGTTATACAATATTCAAAGTCACATCTATATGCTATATATGTCATAGGAGTACTTAATAGTTTAAGTAAATAGGACCAACATACATAAACAGTGAAAATACTACACAATCTTTTATCATCATTTAGAATGGCATAGTTAAGGTCTTTTCTCATGGAAAAATCATGAGAAACCTATAACTATTTTATAAACTGTTTTATAAACAATTTCCAAAAGCACAAGATATTTTTTAAATGCCACTTTTTGCCGTTGTCATTGTTTTTTCTGACATTTTAAATGTTAGGTGACATTTTGTAACTAAAGTTATTTGGGACACACAATAGTCCAAAGTGTATTTTGTATTTATTGATAATACTATTCAGAGAATATTATTCTTATCAAAATACTTTCATATCCTTATTATAGTTTGTTTTCATCAAATAACTATAATATTGTTACATAAGAGACCTAGTCCCAGGAATTTTAACTGTATCATGATGATATTATGATATTTATTTGGTACTTACTTGTGCCATTCTAAAATTTGTATAAACATTAACTCAACTAATCAGCATGACCCTATGAAATCAATATAATTATCCCCGTTTTAAAGATAAGAATCAGTTCACAAAGGATAGATATCATGCCCCAGTTCACTATAAACCCTTAGTAAGTCATGCTATTTTACTTGACTTAAGGTCATAGTTGATCTGAAGTGGTACGTAGATTCCCTGATACATCACAGGATTGATGGGAAAATATGACATAGTAGATATAAAGATATAAGTTGATAAACTATTATAAATAGCACAATTTTCCAGAAGAATAAATTGTCAGGCAAACAAGTTGGGTGGTTTCTCCAGAGACAACTGGATAATTAGTGACAGAATCAGAATCTGAATTCAATTTAAGTACTCCCACCACACCGATCTGGCTCTCAGGTAAAGTAGAAAAAGAAAACAGCCTTCCCAATGGCTGCCTAAGCAACAGTGTAGGACAAAAATCTATTTTTCCAGGGTGAAGAGGAGGGATTCATGTGGAATGCAGAAAATAGCAAATTAATCTATTTTGCATGCTAATATTATTTTAGTTAAAACATCTTAAGGTTTGGGGAATTGACATTTATGCTTTTGAACATTACTTTTTAAGTTTGCATGCCACCATCAATGGGAATAGTTTAAATTCATGAATGGCTGTTAAGAAATCTATTGGGCACTTGATACATTCTCTTATAAAACAGTTTTAATTTTGATCTTGCCTTTAATCTTTCCTTAGTAAAGGCATTTTTGCAACATTAAAAATATATTAAGAAAATATATCAGAAAATGGTGTCCATTTCCTTTGTTGTGGCCGCACCTTCAGGACTGCAGAATGTTAGTTACCTGAGCAGGGTTCGAACCCATGAACCTTACATGGACAGAATCAACCACTCGGCCACCAGGGAAGTCCCAGAAGATGGTGCTGTAATCTTAACAAATGCCTTGCACAAATATTGTTCTGTTGTGTTTCCTATTGCAAAAAGCCACTTCTTTTAGGAAAACCAAAAGATTTATGGTTATATCTCAAAATGCTAAATAGTTATTTTCTCAAAAAATATATTTATTTCAAACATTTTGTGTGTTTTTTATGTCTGCATGTGTCTGTGTGACAAACAAATACAGCTAAAACTTTTCTTAAGGTAATTGCTGTTTGCAAGGGGAAAAATGTGAGCATACATAACATAATTGCTATTGTTGCTGCTGTTTAGTTGCTAATTCATGCCTGACTCTTTGCGACCCCATAGACTGATTCCCTGGAGGAGGAAGTGGCAACCCACTCCATTATTCTTGCCTGGGAAATCCTATGGACAGAGGAGCCTAGCAGACTACAGCCCATGGGGTCGCAAAGAATCTGACCAGACTTAGCGATTATCACTCACTACTATGTATGTAGGCTTCCCAGGTGGCGCCAGTGGTAAAGAACCTGCCTGCCGATGTAGGAGGCTTAGGAGATACTGACTCGATCTCTGTAGGGAAGATCCCCTGGAGAAGGGCATGGCAACTCAGTTCAATATTCTTCTCTGAAAAACTCTGTGGACAGAGGGCTAAGGGCCACAGTCCACTGGGTCGCAAAAAGAGGGACAATACTGAAGTGACTTAGCACACATGCGTATATATATATACATATATATATATACACATACACATATACACACATATATATATGCATATATGTATACACACACACACACACAAACGCATACCTATATATGCTTTAAAGGTCTCTCTGACCTTAATCTATAAAATGCTGTTCCACAACATGCATCTAAATTAAATTAGATGGTCTGTGTGATACTAGCAAATTCAGTGCTTAAAATCAGAAAGTTTTACACTTTACTAACACCACCCTAATGCTGAACAATCACAACACTGAACCATTACAAAGAATATCTAATGATTTCTTCAAAGGAAGATAATTAATTTTTATGAACATTAGCTGCTTGCAAAGCGTAATATCCTACATGGATTATGAGCAACACTGTTGCGTACCATTTTCTCCCTCAAATGCATTTTCTGCCTCTTAAAATATTTCTGCTCCAAATGTCTCTCTGGATGAGCATCGCCTGAAGATAGCTGTGGTGGCATGCTCTCTCCCTGTTCATACAGAAACATTTTATTCTTTTTCTAAAAAAATATGGGTTGCAAATGCCTAAGGGAAAAATTCATCACCAGCCCTTTGAGTATTGGGTTTGCCCAACATCTGAATTTTCAGTTTGCATAAATGTTTAATTTGAAAAATAAACATTCTAGAGGCAAAGAAAAAGGAGATGAGAAAGCTCTCTGTCCCTCTCTCTCTTGTACAATGCCAAACCCTGAGATGACTGGTCAATAAATGCTGTCAACATTAGGAAATAGTCTCATATGAAGGAAATTGGGAATCTAATTTCACTTATTTTCACTGTATCTAGAGATTACAAATGCTCCCATTATCTGTTGTAATGACCCACCATTGGGAATTGCTCTTAGAAGATCATGCCATGCGATTGAAGCCTTTATCAGTATTATAATATGAGAAGCTGCTACTTTGTAGCCCTAGGAAATTGAAGTAAACAACTCTCTGAACTTCCAGTGGATTATGTTAGGGGAAAATGGCCATCTTATTACAACTCTTTACAAGAAAGAATATTGCCTTCATGTTTGTACTAAAACAATAAAGCTTCAAATTTTGCATATTTTACCCTCTTGAAAAGGGCTTAGATGTAAGCATGAGTTAAGAAATGCTAATGTCAAGAGGGAAAAATACTGAAATGCCTCCATTTTATTCAATTGAAAACAGAAACTGCCTCCTAAAATTAAATTTACAGTTTGAAACGAAAGTAGTTATGATTCTAAACATTTCTATGATTTCACCTCGCTCTGCTTTCTTATTTTCATATATGATGATACAGTTCTCTCCTATAGCGTCTTTATATAAAAAATAAATTCTACTCCAAAATTAAATGCTATTTCAAAATTTCTGATAAACACTTTCAAAAGAACACTCAGCTAAGAAAAAACTGAATTTAAATATTTTGACAGGAAAATATGATGTAAACCAAGCAGTTTTCTTATGTTTTATCCCAACGATGAAGTTTTATTGCTGATTTCTATCTACACTGAATGAAGGTAACTGATATCCATTCTGTAAATTTATCATAGTAATGTGGTTTTTAGTTTTAAGGAATAAAATGCATTGAAAACATATTTCAAAGGATTTTAATCAAATAGAAGTTTTTTCAAAAGCCCTGTTGTGTTCTTTTTGTATCTGCAGTTACGCATTTAAGAATGTCTAAAACTAAATATGAATACTGCTTTTAAAAAACCCACTTAAACCATAACTATATTGCATACTTTGATGAATAAAGGTTTTTTCATTAATGCTCTTCATTAGGATAATATAAAAAAGCGTGTTAGTTGCTCAGTCATGTCTGACTTTTTGTGACCCCATGAACTGTAGCCTGTCAGGTTTCTCTGCCCATGGAATTCTCCAGGCAAGAATATAGGAGTGGGTAGTCATTTCCTTCTCCAAGCAATCTTTCTAATCTTGGGATCGAACCCTGGTCTCCTACACTACAAGTGAATTATTTATCATCTGAGAACCTAGGGGAAACAGTACAGCAAATTGAATTTACCTTTAACTAAAATTTCTTAAAAGGCAAGTCTCAAATTAATTTGGAGAACAGTAAACCTTGAACTGACAGCTGCCCCAAAAGAACATGGGCTTTGATGAGGAGGAAAAAATGTATATAAAATAGATGCTGTTAATCTGGGAGACAAATTTTACTTAAATACAAGCTTAGGGCTATGAATTTAGCTAAAAGATAATTTAAATGGAGACTTGTTCAGAGGTTGGGAAGTTGATTTTAACAAGAATTGAAAATTCTACTTTGAGTTGAAATGTTAGAAAGAGAGCAGTCACAATGTTCAAATTATGCCATCATTTGCTATGGAATATTTAAATATGCTGAGAGTTTTAGGTTCTACCTTATTTATTGCCATAGAGAGTAGCCAGGTAGAACTTTTCTTCAGAAGATAAAATGATATGAAACCTGAAAAAATGTGAAACCACAGTGACAGTATGAGCTGATCCCGCAGGGGTCCCTGCAGGATTAAACCCTCTCCTAAATGGGCTTCCTGACTAATGAAAGGATTATGGAATTAGGCAGTCATGCCCATTACAGCTGTATTATTTCTGCTCATTCTCCTGAAATTCCAACTATGTGCCTCCAGAAATAGGATTAAATATCATTCAGCAATGAATGACTCAGAAAGCAGAGAAACCAGGGTTTGAAATATAAATAATGAATAGGACTCTCACGTTAATAGGTTTGTTCTTAAGGAAAACAAAACAAAAAGTAGAGAATCACTAAAAATGGACAAATAGCATACAGAAATTGTGTTAAAACAAGATTGTCTGTTTAACTCTAATTTTCTATCCTAAAAACTTCCAACTCTGGCAAAGTGCCTAAGTTAAAGATTCTGTTGCTATTTTGATATTATGCATGATAGGGAAACATGAAGGCTCCAGATTTCTTAAACGTGCGCACACACACACACACAGTGAAATGATGCCTGTGGATATTACTTTATTATTATGTATGTGTTATTAGTTTATCAGACATACTGTGACCAAAACAATCCTGAAAAAGTATCTTATAAACACTACAGTGTCATAGCTAAAATCCAAAATTCTGGAGTTTAATAGACTTTATTTTGAAAATGCTTACAAAAGTAGAAAACAATTGCCTTTCAATAGTTTATATCAGTAATTACATTATATGAGAACTGTACCCAGATAAAATTTTATCTTAGTTGCTATAAAGAAATAAGCAAGTTTCATAAGTGAAGATAAAGCTAAGTATAAATATAAAAATATAATAAATTATTTTGAAAATCTCATTTATCAAAATTGACAGTTTTATGTATTAATGGTGCTAATATTTTAGACATTAAAAATCTCTAAAAAGTATATTTTTATAAAGGATCATTGTGGAAACAGAGAGTCATCTTCACTTTATATTTTAGTTGACTTAGCAACTGCTTGTTTTTCATTTATTATCTAAATAAATCTTCATATTTTAGATCCTTTATGTCTACTGACTTTATTGAAATTCTCTCTCATGGGAAAGAGAACCCATGAAGTTGCTTAATATCTATCTTCACATGAATACTAGGAATCATAAAAGGGAACTGAGTTCAATCTCATTTTCTTTTACTTACAAATTGTTATGAGGAAATCATTATGTAAGAAAAGTATGTTTGTTGTTTAAGAGAATTGTTGTTGTTGTTGCTCAGTCGCTAAGTCATTTCCAACTGTGACCCCATGGACTGTAGCACACCAGGCTCTTCTGTTCTCCACTGTCTCCCAAAGATGGCTCAAATTCATGTCCATTGGGTCAGTGATGCTATCATCTCATCCTCTGCTGCCCTCTTCTTTTCCCTTCAATCTTTTCAGCATCAGGGTCTTTTCCAGTGAGTCAGTTCTATACATCAGGCGGCCACAGTACTGGAGCTTCAGCCTCAGCATCAGTCTTTCCAATGAATATTCAGGGTTGATTTCCTTTAGGGTTGACTCCTCTGATCTCCCTGCTATCCAAGGGACTCTCAAGAGTCTTATCCAGGACCACAATTTGAAAGCATCAATTTTTTGGTGCTTAGCCTTCTTTATGGTCCAGCTCTCACATCCACACGGGACTACTGGAAAAATAGTAGTTTTGACTACATGTATATTTTTTAGTTTTGTTTAGTTTTAGAGGATAATTCTTTTAAAAGCAAGCACTCTTTCATAGTGTTTAATTTGCACAAATTTGATCATGATTTTGTGAAATCAATATACAAATCCCTTTCACATTTACAAGGCAACATTGATAGCTGTGAAAAAAATCAAACATTGAAGTCTTTAAGAGGAGCATAGCATATCTTTCATCTAATGCATTTATTGATTTAAATACATTTATCGATGGCTATGAATTTCTCACAATGGAATATTGAAAGATGATACAATTCATGCTCTCCAAATTCAATGATTCAGTGGAGAATATGTTCCTAAATATCTAGACTATATATGACCATGATCAACACCAAAAGAGAAAGGTAATATCTCTCCAGGTTTCAAAGACAGAGAAAACTTTACTTTCATTGCGGGGGGGTTGGGGGCGGTGGTGTGGGACAATAAAGGAAGCTTCATGGAGGAAACAGGATTTCATCACAGCAAGTTACAATGAGGACAGTGAACAAAGTCCAAGAGAAAGCAACATTCACAGTATTTCTGTTCATGTTGATTTGATATGTTAAGAATGGTGATAGTTGTTTAATTTCTTTTTTTTTTTTTAAACATAGACCATTTTTAAAGTCTTCATTGAATTTGTTACAATATTGCTTCTGTTTCATATTTTGTTTTTTTGGCCATGAAGCATGTAGTATCTTGAAACTCCCCACCAGGGACTGAACTCACACCCTCTGCATTGGAAAGCTAAGTCTTAACCACTGGACTGCCTGGGAATTCCCAGATGCTTAATTTCTTTTAAGCATTCATTAACTTGATAAGTGCAGATTATGAGCCTTTGAGATCTCAGAAAAGAAAATAATTATACAGCCTTACAATAAGTATATTACTGTACACATACACACACAATAATAGAAGTTGTTTGAGGACATATAACAAAGGGACTTGATTTAATCCAGTAAATATAGAGTTTGGTGATGGCTGGTCCTCAGAGGTATGACCCTCTGAACTGAGATCTGAATTTAGAGTAGAAATGAACTAAGCAAATAAACAGTTGTGGGGAGACAGAGGAGTGAATTTTCTTTTCAAATCTAGAGTCTGAGCTACTGGACAAAGCTGTATCTACATCAAGTATAATTTATAATTATGTGAGTTCATAAATTCCATTAATCATATAACCAGTTTTATTTGAATATTCTGTTACATTCAGTATAAAGGTCCTAATTAACTTAGAAGTATACTGACCACTTGACTCACTTCTTTTTAATTTACAAGTTTAGATCTCTCTGGAGAGTGTCACAATTAATTAATTTAATGTAAGAGAATTTTTAGAAATAATCAAATGGTCTAGGTGCATCTAATGATGTAATTTTTTAATATCCAGCAATTTAATTTACAGATAAAATAATAATTAATTTAAATATTATTCAATCAGAGAAGAAGTGAATAAACCTTGGACTTAATTCTCTTGAAAACTTCTTGAATATTTCAATTCTAGGTACTTCTTACTTGTCAAAACTGAACTACAGAAATATTAATATTTCATTAGGTCTTCCCTGCTAAATCAGATGGTAAAGAATCTGCCCGCAATGTAGGAGACCTGGGTTTGACCTGTGGGTCAGGAAAATCCCCTGGAGAAGGAAATGGCAACCCACTCCAGTATTCTTGCCTAGAGAATCCCATGAACAGAGGAGCCTGGTGGGCTACAGTCCATGGGGTTGCAAAGAGTCGGACACTATTGAGCGACTAAGCACAATATTTCATTAAGTTCTTACAAAAACATAATTGGTAAAAATAATAATAATAATAATAAAGCTTTGTTTATGTCTGTTATCAAAGCAGTTCAATACTTCATCTGTTTTCCTGTGTACCTGTCATAAAATTACCTAAGACAAATGAGGTTTGAATAATTGGTGTCCCATTTTGATTTGATATCCTATTTTAACTTACTAGATGGATATGTGGAAATACTTGGAGACTATTTTGCTATAAAGTTTTACTTTTAAAATTGAAATTCACTATAGAAGTTAATAAACATAGAAATTACAAAAATACAATATGGAACTAAAATACCATTAGCTGCCATTTACTTATTTTGTGTGTGCTTGTGTGTGTGTATGTGTTAGTCACTCAGTTGTGTCCGACTCTTTGCGATCCCATGGACTGTAGCCTGTCAGGTTCCTCTGTGCATGGGATTCTCTAGGCAAGAATACTGGAGTGGGTTGCATTCCCTTCTTCAAATTTACTTATTACTGAATTTCTATTTGAACTGGAAAACAATCCGCTGAGCAATTTATCATTCATTTAAATTCTCAGATGAGTAACAGCAATAATGAACTGCTGGTCAGACATTTCCTGTAAGGTAGTGACTGTATAGATCAAGGATTTTTAACTCTGCTTAAAAGCCCCTACTACTTCGACACTCATTAAGATTTAGATACACCTTGGGCTAAGAGGTCAAGGGAGAAAATGCACATATATTTCACACCACAGATAATGTGCAAATGAGAAATGTCATCACTGAACAGAGTTATTATAAAGTTGAAAATCAGCATCTTCACAGACTGTTTTAACAGAAAAATTTTTCCTTAGGGTGAAAAACACTTCAATGCTTTCTAGGAAAAAATAAATCATTCAAATTCAAATTCAAATTTCTTACATATACATATGCTCATTTAAACAATATGTCATTTCATATTTTTTGTTCTTACATAAAGACTTCCATGATCCTGCCTCGAAATTGTTTAATATTTCCATCCAGTTCAGTTCAGTTCAGTCGCTCAGTCGTGTCCGACTCTCTGCGACCCCATGAATCACAGCACACCAGGCCTCCCTGTCCATAACCATCTCCCGGAGTTCACTCAAATTCATGTCCATTGAGTCAGTGATGCCATCCAGCCATCTCATCCTCTGTCGTCCCCTTTTCCTCTTGCCCCCAATCCCTCCCAGCATCAGAGTCTTTTCCAATGAGTCAACTCTTCGCATGAGGTGGCCAAAGTACTGGAGTTTCACCTTTAGCCTCATTCCCTCCAAAGAACACCCAGGGCTTATCTCCTTTAGAATGGACTGGTTGGATCTGCTTGTAGTCCAAGGGAATCTCAAGAGTCTTCTCCAACACCACAGTTCAAAAGCATCAGTTCTTTGACACTCAGATTTTTACAGTTCAGCTTTCAAATCCATACATGACTACTGGAAAAACCATAGCTTTGTCTAGATAGACCTTTGCTGGCAAAGTAATGTCTCTGCTTTTGAATATGCTGTCTAGGTTGGTCATAGATTTTCTTAAAGGAGCAAGCATCTTTTAATTTTATGGCTGCAGTCACCATCTGCAGTGACTTCGGAGCCCAGAAAAATAAAGTCAGCCACTTTTTCCACTGTTTCCCCATCTATTTCCCATGAAGTGATGGGACCAGATACCATGATCTTCATTTTCTGAATGTTGGGTTTTAAGTCAACTTTTTCACTTTCCTCTTTCACTTTCATCAAGAGGCTTTTTAACTCTTCTTCAGTTTCTGCCATAAGGGTGGTGTCATCTGCATATCTGAGGTTATTGATATTTCTCCCGGCAGTCTTGATTCCAGCTTGTGCTTCTTCCAGCCCAGCATTTCTCATGATGTACTCTACATGTAAGTTAAATAAGCAGGGTGACACTATACAGCCTTGACGTACTCCTTTTCCTATTTGGAAAAGTCTGCTGTTCCATGTCCAGTTCTAACTGTTGCTTCCTGACCTGTTTCTTTCTCCTATCATTATACATTTTAGCCCATTTTCTTATTGCTTGTTTTCCTTGTTATACTGCAGATTTCATGAGAGCAGGACCCTTATCTTGTTCCTTCATTAATCATGGTAACTACTGGACAAGGTGTTAATAAATGCACAGATAATTACTGCAGGAAAGCCCAATATACATTTTATTCAAATGGTAATTTTTAATTTTTCCAATATTAATAAATTTGCTTTAGACTAATATTAGTAAAACATCTATGACTACTTTATAAAACTACTCAATATTCCTTCACTAAGGTTTGCATATCAATGTAATATTAATAATTAGCAGGAAAATGTTATGAAGTAATATGAAAGAGTGAATACCTCATTCTATAAAATAGTAAACCTACACATAAAATTAATCAGAAAATGTGTATATGAAAATTATGAATCTATATACTATTACAGTGTATACTTTCCATTACTCTACATAGAAATTATAATTTATTTTAGAAGGCTGGGTCTGTATATAGAAAATAATATTCAGTATGATCACCAGATTTAACTTCTATTACTCAATACCAAAAAAAAAAGCATTTTTTACTTTTGGTTGCTATTTCTACATTGCAAAAAGAATATGTATCATGATTCAAGTTAATTATTTCATGAAAAAAGTAGAACACATAACTTCTTGCAGTGTTACATTTTATTCTCATCCATGGATGGTAATGTCAAAACTTTATTTGCAAGCATAAAGCACATTGAGACAATTGCACTTTAAGTTCATTTGATATCAGTATTATGATAATAACAAGAAAACCCTAATATACTGATTTTTATCCAAACAATAAAATTACTTTCATATTGATCATTTCAAGAATTAATCTGATTAAAATATCTATGTAGAAATAAGTGAAGTGAAAGTCGCTCAGTTGTGTCTGACTCTTTGCAACCCCATGGACAATACAGTTCATGCAATTCTCCAGGCCAGAATACTGGATCGGGTAGCCTTTCCCTTCTCCAGGGTATTTTCCCAACCCAGGGATCGATGCCATGTTAAAGGAGGTAGACAAAAGTACTTTTTGACCAATAAAATAAAAATTTTGAAATCAAATCCTGGTAACTCAATTTTGAATGCAATTAAGCTGAAATGAAATATAACCTGGAACTTCTGTGAAGAACAAAATGATAGAATACCTTTTGTTATTGAAGTTATCAGTAGGAAGTTTCTATAGAAAAGAAAGTCAACTTCCTGACAGTGAGCAATTTGTCATGGGATTACACAGATCATAAGGGAGAAGGTATTAAAACCAAAACTAAGTATAAAGACTTCTCTAGTGGCACAGTGGATAAGAATCCAGGTGTCAATTCAGGGGACACAATTTGATCCCTGGTCCAGGAAGATCCCACAGGCTGTGAAGCCAGTCAGTAAGCCTGAGTGCCACAGCTACTGAGGCCCATGCTCCCAAATAAGAGAAAACACCCCACCGACCACAATAAGTTAACGCATCACAATGATGAGTAGAACCGACTCCCTGCAACTAGAGAAAGCTCACATGCCACCAACAAAGACCCAATGAAGTCAAATAAATAATAAATTAAGAACTAAATAATAAAACAAATAAATAAATCTAAGCAGGCCTTAAAAAACAAACAAAAAAAATAGTCTAGAAGGAAGAAGTCATGGAAAAAACCAACTTCTTCTCAGACTTAATTGAGACCAGAAAAAACTAATTCCCAGAAAAGAAAGTTAGCTAATATTTTAGCATTAGTAACTAAATAGATCTTTATACCTAATAGGAAAAATAAGGATATAAGAACTTTCAGAGTAATACCATAAATCCTCAGAGTATGGAAGTTTTCAGGTATCTAAGAATCAACATATGTGAAACAACTTTATCATCAACGATACCAAAGGCTTTTGGAATGCTTTAAGTCCAAGTTGAATACAAAACATGAGTTAGTTGATTGTAAGGTTAGTGACGAAAAGGATCTTATGGAAGATTGAAATAATCACCTAGGCATGATTTTAAAAGTTAAAATCTCTTTTAAAATCTTTGAAAAATAATGCTTACACTTCATTAAAAAAAATGCAACCTGCAACATGGGAGTAAATATGTGCAAATCACATATCTGATAAAGGGTTAATATCCAAAATATACAAGGAATTTATATAACTCAATAGCAAAAACATATACACACAAGTAATAAAACAATTGAAAAAAAACGACCAAAAGACTTCAGGCATTTTTCCAAAGAAGATATACAAATGACCAACAGATACATGAAAAAGTGCTCAGCATTATTAATTACCAAGGAAATATGAAATATTGCCTCACATTTATAAAGATGTCTATTTTCATAAAGACAAGAGAGAAGAAATGTTGGTGAGGATGTGGAGAAAAGGGAACACTTATACAGTGTTGGTGAGAATACAAACTGAGACAGCTACTATGGAAAATAGTCTGAAGGTTCCTCAAGAGATTAAAAATGAAACTACAATATGAACCAGCAATTTCACTTCTGAACATACACCCACAGGAAATAAAATACGTATTTCAAAGATACATGTGCACTTCCATGTTCATAGCTGTATTATTCACAATAGCCAAGATTTGGAAACATTCTAAGTGTCCCTAGATGAATGAATGGAAAAATAAATGTTTGAGATATATGCATAGTTAGATAGATATACACTTGTGAATATATCTATAGGTATACAAGTATTATTCATTCTTTAAAAAGAAGGAGAGCCTGACATTTATGACAACATGGATGACCTGGAGTGTATTACACTAAATGAAATAAGCCAGACAGAGAAAGACATACATTATTGATCTTATTTTATGTAAAATCCTACACAAACCAGACTCAGAGAAACAGAGTAGAATCGTGGTTACCAGGGGCTGGAAGTAAGAGAAATGGGGTGGAGGTGGTAAGAACCTACAAGCTTTCACATATAAGAAAAATAAGATCTGAGGATCTAATATATAACATGGTGGCAAGAGCTGATACTGCTCTAATTTAATTGAACTTTTTTAAGATAGTAAAACTTAAATATCCTCAAAAAAGGTCAATGTATGAGGTGATGAGGCAATTAACTCCATGGAGTTAATTGATATTCCTTTGATAGTGTATATCAAATAATCACTTTGTATACTTTAAATACCTTACAATTTTGCCAATTATACTTCAGCAAATCTGGGGGGAAATATGCATGTAATATATGCTTAAATATATAATAATTATTAGTCCTGTTAATGGATATCATTCTCCCCATAACAACTTCAATTTGCCTAACTATCGATGGAGAAGGCAAAGGCACCCCACTCCAGTACGCTTGCCTGGAAAATCCCATGGATGGAGGAGCCTGGTAGGCTGCAATCCATGGGGTCGCTAAGAGTCAGACATGACTGAGTGACCACTTTGACTTTTCACTTTCATGTATTGGAGAAGGAAATGGCAACCCACTCCAGTATTCTTGCCTAGAGAATCCCAGGGATGGGGAAGCCTAGTGGGCTGCCATCTGTGGGGTTGCACAGAGTCGGACACGACTGAAGTGGCTTAGCAGCAGCAGCAGCAACATTATTGATTAGATTTTCAAAACATCTAAACTCCATTTACCAGAAAAGCAAACAACCCTTCAGGTATCAAACATATGACTGCTACCAAGTGGCAGTTAAGTGGCAAAGATTGCTGTTAGGATCAGACATAAGAATTCCTGACTGAGTCTTCTAACAGGAGATACGAAAGTTCTTAGTTCAGACACTTTAGAGTGCAAATCTTGATTTTATAATTAATATATTTCTTGTTCTTAATTCATTAATCTCAGCTTATTTTTCCAGTGATAACTTAAATATGAGTGTGTATATATTTCCTTTAATTGTTTTTCACATTTATGCCACGTAATTTGAGTGTAATAAAAATTTTAATTTTCATGAGTGGTTTGTATTTAAGTAATGATAGTATTGCTTGGGCTTCCCTGGTGGCTCAGACTGTAAACAATTTGCCTGCAATGCAGGACACCTGGATTCAACCCCTGGGTTGGAAAGATCTCTGAAGAAGGGAATTCTAACTCACTACTCTATTCTTGCCTGGAGAATTCCATGGACCGAGGAGCCTGATGGGCTACAGTATCAGTTCAGTTCAGTAGCACAGTTGTGTCTGATTCTTTGTGACCCCACGGACTTCAGCACACCAGGGTTCCCTGTCCCGAAGCCTACTCAAACTCATGTCCATCACGTCAGTGATACCATCCAACCATCTCATCCTCTGTCGACCCCTTCTCCTCCCGCCTTCAATATTTCCCAGCATCAGGGTCTTTTCAAATGAGTCAGTTCTTCACATCAGGTGGCCAAACTTTTGGAGTTTCAGCTTCAGCATCAGTTCTTCCAATGAATATTCAGGACTGATTTCCTTTAGGATGGATTGGTTGGATCTCCTTGCAGTCCAAGGGACTCTCAAGAGTCTTCTCCAACACCACAGTTCAAAAGCATCAATTCTTCAGTGCTTAGCTTTCTTTATAGTCAGGATTTTCCTGACCTAAGTATTAAACTGAACCTGTGTCTCCTTCATTGGCAGGTGGATTCTTCACCACTAACACCATCGGGAAAGCCCATGAATCAAGTAGCATCATAGAATTTAGTGCGAGGGAAGTGGTGAAATAATTGAAAAGTATACAATTGAAAACTATACAATTATCTTTAAGTTTAAGGATATAGTAAGAATGAAGTAGATATCCACAGTCGTATTTTGGAGTCCCTTGGGCATCAAGGAGATCAAACCAGTCAATTCTAAAGGAAATCAACCCTGAATATTCATTGGAAAGACTGATGCTAAAGCTGAAGCTCCAATCCTTTGGCCACCTGATGCGAAGAGCTGACTCACTGCATGAAACTCTGATGTCGAGAGATTGTGGGCAGAGGAGAAGGGAGTTACAGAGGATAAGATGGTTGGATGGCACTACTGACTCAATGGACATGAGTTTAAGCAAATTCTGAGAGACAGGGAAGGACAGAGAAGCCTGCTGCAGTCCATGCAGTTGCAGAGTTGGACATGACTTTACAACAAGAAAATTCCTGAAGAAGCTTAAAAACTGAAAGCTCTGAGGGGAACAGTCAATTACAAGTGAACAAATGAACAAAGTTGGTTTTCACAGCAATATAAGAACAGTCATCACTATACTCAGTCTGTGTTGTTTACGTAGGCATAGAAATACATTTAAATGCGTATGAAGATGTTAAATGTTAATTATATCCCTCCCAATAAGGGTAGATACTTAAAGCAACAGACAGTAGTTTTTTTTTTTTTTTTGGTTCTATTCTGTGTTTCTTTGTTTTTTGAAGTCTTCACCCACTAATAGATGAAAAAGAATCATGCAAAGATATAGATATCATTTTGGTTGAAAACAATATGAATCTCATAGTATCAATAAATGATATATTTTCTTGATAGTTCCTCAATCAAAACAATTCTATATGAGACTGACTTCAGTGGATAAATGTTTTTAAGTTTTCAGAAACAACATGTGTTAAGCAAATATTCTCCTAAATTTTGCTCTTTTAATAACAGCAATAGTTAAGCCATGAAAATATGCATAAAACATTGTAAAGTAGTTATTAATTAGTAATAGTTCATAATAATATACATTCATGCTATAGTATAGCATCACAGTAAAAATAACCCAAGTCTTTGGCACATATACTTCATTTTATAGTCTGCTATTTTCTCCAAAAGCAAATAGCTCAAACTGTTTTCCCAGGAAGTAGATGCTAATGATACATATATTCTTGTAAGTTTTTTTGTCAGAACTTTGCCCATTAAATCATAAAGGAAAGAACTGTCATATAAATTATAAAGTAGATCAATTTATTAAGCAATACTTTGGATGTTCCATGAACATCTCTTTTTTTATGAAAAGTTCTGTTAAATTTACTGCCCCCTAGTCTACTAAATCAGCTCTATAGCTGCAAAAGTTAGGGAACCAGGTACTCTTAGCATTGTACTTTTACATTTTTTTTAGTGCTTACCAATATACCACTTCTAGGTTTTTAGCAACAATTAATTTCCAGTCACTTCTCTTGCCATCATTCTTAACTGCTTGGCAATTTTATGAGTGTGTCAAAATTCTAACATCCAGAACACATTGGAGTAATGTCCTCAAAAATTATTCTATAATTGCACAAATTATTACCACATCTCTCTCTCATTTATTTTGCTGTAATGAAATGTCTTCTGTTCACCTACAACTATGGACATAAAGTTTGGAAGCATGCCCTGTCCATGGCTCTGATCTTCACAGGTCATAACAGGAATGTAATTGAACCAAAAGCTAAATACATTGTATGCACTACGTATGTTCACCCCTCCAAACAAAGCTTTCACTGAAGCTGTGATTTTCTTATTTTCTGGTTCTGACATCACTTGGAAATGCTTTAGAGTATAATAAATTTCAATTGTGATAAAATTATTAAAGATAGATTATAGCAAAGTATCACGAAAAGCGTTAGCTGCTCAGTCATGTCTGACTCTGTGACCCCATGGATTGTAGTCCACCAGGCTTCTCTGTCCATGAAATTCTCCAGGCAAGAATACTGGAGCGGGTAACCATTTCCTTCTCCAGGGGATCTTGCTGACTCAGGGGTTGAAGCCTGGTCTCCTGTATTGTAGGCAGATTCTTTACTATTGGCCATCATGGAAGCACCCATAGCACTATAATTGCAACAAATATTTTACAAGGATGAATAAGACAAATTTGGTCTATTTTTCAAGAGTGAGATAAAGGGAGAGTTGGAAAGAAAGGAATAGCTGGGAAAGAAGAAATATCACAGAATAATATTTTTATTTTTAGGATCAAAAGACATTGTGATTCAGTGGCTCTTAAATATCTTTAGGTCTCAGGCTTGATTTCATGATCTAGTAGATAGCTCAGCTGGTAAAGAATCCACCTGCAATACAGGAGACCCCAGTTCAATTCCTGGGTCAGGAAGATCCGCTGGAGTAGGGATAGGTTACCCACTCCAGTATTATTGGGCTTCCCTAATGGGTCATATTGTAAAGAATCCGCCTGCAATGCTGCAGACCTGGGTTTATTGCCTCGGTTGCAGAGATCCCCTGGAGAAGGGGCCAGTGACCGATGCCAGCATTGTTGCCTTCAGAATTCCATGGGATATAGTCTATGGTATCTCAAAGAACTGGACACAACTAAGCAACTTTCACTTTCAGAGTCATAAATGAAACAAATAACAGAGACAGAGACAGAGGGGATGAGAGAGACAGAAAGGGATAGAGAGAGAATTGTTTTAAAAATCTTTTAAAAGATATATAGGTGAAATAACCATAAAGGATATTCTAATTTATTAATTTTCACCATTACTATTATCACTGTTAATATTTAGCCAAATAATGGCATTTGATGACAACAAATAAAGACCAATTAATTCACTCTTATCTAGCACTTCATGGCACTTAGACAAATTAACTAAAATCTGTGCTTTAGTTTGTGTGTTAAACCACCTCAGTCATGTCTGACTCTTTGCAACCCTATGGACTGTAGCCCTCTAGGCTCCTCTGTCCATGGAATTCTCCAGGCAAGAAAACTGGAGTGGGTTCCCATTACAGATTATTCATTAGTAAACAGGGGCAATAATAATTACATAATACTTATATATATATATATATATATATATGTATGTTTCAAATAAATCACTATATCTAAAGCTCATAGAACAGTTTCCTAGCACATAACACATACTCAACAGTATTAGATAAATCAGTTTCTGCTATTGTTATACAGACTTTGGTTTCACTTCCAAAACCCCGACCACGTGGTTATTCAGATAATAAAAATACACTGATTGGTAAACACATCTGGGATAGTTTATTTAATTTGGGGGCATTAAAAATCCTTATGACTTTCATATCCTCAGTCCAATAACAATGACTAATCTGAGAATGAATTCACTAAGTATTTACTGAGCTAGTTGGAATAGATTTGTATACATTATGAAGAAATGATATTCAGATGCAGAGTAAAAGACATAATGAGATAAGAGCTTTGCTCTAGAGACAGACTATCAGAATGCTATTGCCAGATGTACCACTTCACAGCTACATGCCCTTGGGTGAGTTACTTGACACTTTTGACTCTCATTTGTAGGAGCTGCAACGTAGGGTTTTATGAGGATTAAATAAATATGTACATGCAAATTATTTAGAAATGCCCACAGTATATAAATCCTGGAGAAGGAAATGGCAACCCACTCCAGTATCCTCACCTGGAAAATCCCATGGACACAGGAGCCTGATAGGCTACAGTCCATGGGGCTGCAAAGAGTCGGACACAACTGAGCAACTTCACTTTCTTTCTTTTTTAGTACAGAAAGGGCTTCCCTTGTGGCTCACCTGGTAAAGAATCCATCTGCAATGCAGGAGACCTGGGTTTGATATCTGCGTTGGGAAGATCCCCTGGAGAAGGGAAAGGCTATCCACTCCAGTATTCTGGCCTGGAGAATTCCATGGTCTTTATAGTCCATGGGGGTCACAAAGAGTTGGACATGACTGAGCTACTCTCACATAGTACAGAAAATCTAATAAAAATTTATTTACTAATATTATAATGCTTAAAATGTCAGCTAATCAATTTTTAAAATAAAAATGATAGCTTCTTACAATTGTTTTATACTTCATTATCTATTACCAATGGTATTTGAGGTATAATTTTGACATGAACAAAGTCACAACATATATGGAAACGTGTCTATATGTTTAAGTTGTTAGAATATATATTAACTGACCTAGCTAATGAAACATAGGTCATTAAGACAATAAATTAATTATGCATTTGAGAATGCATTAAAGTATACTTTACTATTTTAAAATTAACTTGGTCATTAACTTGGTCCTTCAGTTTTGTCCAAATTTCTGGGACACCAAGGACTATAGAGTTTATGGAATTCTCTAGGCCAGAATACTGAAGTGGGTAGCCTATCCCTTCTCTAGCAGATCTTCCTAATCCAGGAATAGAACCAGGGTCTCCTGTATTGTGAGCAGATTCTTTACCAGCTGAACTATCAGGGAAGCCCAAATAATATCTAATATTTAAAATACACACAAAAAAGTTTAAAACTTATTTTAACTTAGGATGAAAACTTACTTGTATTAAGCTTAAAGTATACTAATGGAATTCTTCAAGTATAAAGTAAGGAATAAAAATATGAAACATAGTTCTGACTCAGTATATATTATCCATATTATTCTCTTAAAAAAAAAAAAACCAGAGTACTAGTATTCTAGTAGATACAATTTTTTTATCACTATCTCTGCTCTTTTTGTCCTTCTCTAGATGAAAAATTATCCCAAAGATAAGGTTCCTGTGAATTTTAAATCATTATAACAGGGCTCAAACACATCTTTATTAATCAAAATAGGAACCATTATTATCAACATATGTTTGCAAATGAGAATAAATTTATTTCTGTAGTGAAAAAATCCATGCTTTAGGATTCAAAGAATTTTTATTAATCATTTTATGCCTCTTGCTAGTTGTGGAAGTGTTTTCCCTTCAAAAAGTTGTCAGCATGCTTAAAGAAATGCTAGTCAGTTGACGAGAGGTCATGTGAACATAGAGGATGAGGAAAACTTCTGTAGCCCAATTCATTAAACTTTTAAAGTGTTGGTTGTGTGAGATGAGGTTGAGAATTGTTGTGGAGAACTGGGTCTTTTCTTGACCAATGTCAGCTGCAGGAGTTGCAATTTTTGGTGCATCTCATCAATTTGCTGAGCATACTTCTCAGATGTAATGGTTTCACTGGGATTCAGAATGCGGTAGTGAATTAGACAGGCAGCAGACCACCAAACAGTGACCATGACCATTTTTTGGTGCAAGTTTGGCTTTAGGAAGTGCTTGGAACTTCTTCTCAGTCCAACCACTGAGTTGGTGATTGCCTGTTGTCTATAAAACCCACTTTTTGTAGCACATCACAACCTGATTGAGAATGGTTCATTGTTCTTGCATAGAATAAGAGAAGATGACACTTCAAAATGACTTTTTTTTTTTGATGTGCTGTCAGCTCATGAGACAGCCACTTATTGAGCATTTCACCTTTCCAATTTGCTTCAAATGCCAAATGACCTTAGAATAGTCAACACTGAGTTCTTTGGCAACTTCCTGTGAAGTTGAAAGACGATCAGCTTCAGTGATCTTCTCCACTGGTCATTGTCACGTTTTGATGGCCTGCCACTACACTCCTCATCTTCAAGGGTCTTATCTCCTTTGCAAAACATGATGAACCACTCATCTGCACTCTACATTTGTTAGCAGTTTCTGGGCCAAATGCATGGTTGATGTTGGGCGTTGCCTCCTCTGCTTCATGGCTCATTTTGAACTCAAGAAAACTGCTTGAATTCACTTTTTGTCTAACATCATTTCCCTGGTCTAAAATTAATGTAAAATAAACAGTAAGTAATAAGTCATTAGCAAAATAACTAAGTGAGAAATGTGCATTAAAAAGATGTATACATAACCACATTTATTTAAGAGTATATTTCCACATCAAGGGACTTTCCTGATGGCTATAGAGGTAACAAACTCCCCTGTCAATGCATGAGACATAAGAGACATGGATTCAGTCCCTAGGTTAGGAAGATTCCCTGCAGGAGGGCATGACAGTATTCCACTCCAGTATTCTTGCCTTGATAATCCCCACGGACAGAAGAGCCTGGCAGGTAAGAGTCCATAGGATCACAAATAGATGAACATGATGGAACCAACTAAGCACAAATGCACAAATTTCCATATCAAACAGCAAATTTCAACAACACAAAACCACAATCACTTTCAGTTAAGTTCAGTCACTCAGTCGAGTCTGACTCTGCGACCCCATGAACTGCAGCATGACAGGCCTCAATGTCCATCACCAACTCCCGAAGCCTACTCAAACTCATGTCCATTGAGTCAGTGATGCCATCTAGCCATCTCATCCTCTGTTGTCCTCTTCTTCCACCTTGAATCTTTCCAAGCATCAGGCTCTTTTCAAATGAGTCAGTTCTTCACATTAGGTGGCCAAAGTAGTGTAGTTTCGGCTTCAGCATTAGTCTTTCCAGTGAATGTCCAGAACTGATTTCCTGTAGGATGGACTGGTTGGATCTCCTTGTAGTCCAAGGGACTCTCAAGAGTCTTCTCCAACACCACAGTTCAAAAGCACCATTTCTTTGGTTCTCAGCTTTCTTTACAATCCAACTCTCAAATCCATACATGACTACTGGAAAAACCATATCTTTGACTAGACGGACCTTTGTTGGCAAAGTAATGTCTCTCCTTTTTAATATGCTATCGAGGTTGGTCATAAATTTTCTTCCAAGGAGCAAGTGTCTTTGAATTTCATGGCTGGAGTCACCATCTGCAGTGATTTTGGAGCCCCCAAAATAAAATCTGTCACCGTTTCTCCTCTATTTGCCATGAAGTGATGGGACCAGATGCCATGATCTTAGTTTTCTGAATGTTTAATTTTAAGCCAACTTTTTCCCTCTCCTCTTTCACTTTCATCAAGAGGCTCTTTAGTTCTTCTTTGCTTTCTGCCATAAGGGTGGTGTCATCTGCATATCTGAGGTTATTGGTTTTCCTCCTGGCAATCTTGATTCCACCTTGTGCTTCATCCAGCCCAGTGTTTCTAATGATGTACTCTGCATATAAATTAAATAAGCAGGGTGACAATATACAGCCTTGACGTATTTCTTTTCCTATTTGGAACCATTCTGTTGTTCCATGTCCAGTTCTAACTGAGGCTTCCAGACTTGCATACAAATTTCTCAAGAGGCAGGTCAGGTGGTCTGGTATTCCCATCTCTTTCAGAATTTTCCACAGTTTGTTGTAGTCCACACAGTCAAAGGCTTTGGCATAGTCAATAAAGCAGAAGTAAATAACATTGAGGGAACACAGCCCTACCCATCAACAGAAAATCGGATTAAAGATTATTGAACACGGCCCCGCCCATCAGAACAATTTCCGCCTGGCCCCATTTCCCCCTCAGTCAGTCTCTCCCATCAGGAAGCTTCCATAAGCCTCTTACCCTTCTCCATCAGACAGCAGACAGACTGAAAACCACAATGACAGGAAACTAACCAATCTGATCACATGGAACACAGCCTTGTCTAACTCAGTGAAACTGAACCATGGTCTGTAGGGCCACCCAAGATGGACGGGTCATAGTGGAGAGTTCTGACAAAATGTGGTTCATTGGAGAAGGGGATTGCAAACCACTTCAGCATTCTTGCCTTGAGAACCCCATGTAATTATTTTTGCACCAGCCTAACACAAAGACTTGCACAGTTTGATAGTTGATGTGGTCTTGACCCTTGTCCTAAGTTTGGGGAGCACAACATGATCTGTGTTTAACCTCCTGTTGACTTTCTCTGTCCAAGATGACTTCTGAAGGGCAAGGCCTGTATAACGGACAGCCAAGCAGAGAGCTCTTTCAGCCACTGGCTGGCTAGGGTGGCAATATATTACTTGGAAGTTTAAGTTTTGGGCATAAAAGATAAAGATGTCATTGGATAGTTTATTCTGGATAGAAAGTGCAAAGTTATTTTTAAAACTATTATTGCAATGGATAAAGGGTGTTCTAGGGTTTGTGAATTCATATGAAAATGTCCAAATCTATCTGACAAAAAACTATAGTTCTGACACTGAATTATGAGATTGTCATTTCTAAAGTGATTGAACTATAGTTTTCAGAGTTCCAAATGTTCTATGCTTTATTTTTTTTCAAATATACATTTTATTTTGTCTTTGAGCAGGCTTTTATTTCTGAATTACAATAACAAATATAGATATGTCCAGATGGTCCTAGGCAAATTCACAGTAAGTTCATCAGGGCATTTCTTTCCTGTTATTCTCAAGGTTAGATGGAGGTTTATATATCTTTATTTCTGGAATACATACAGTATCCTGCTGCTACTGCTAAGTCGCTTCAATCGTATACAACTCTGTGTGACCCATAGATGGCAGCCCACCAGGCTGCCCTGTTCCTGAGATTCTTAAGGCAACAACACTGGAGTGGGCTGCCATTTCCTTCTCCAATGCATGAAAGTGAAAAGTGAAAGTGGAGTCGATCAGTTGTGTCTGACTCTCTGTGATGCCATGGACTGCAGCCTACCAGGCTCCTCTGTTCATGGGATTTTCTAGGCAAGAGTAATGAAGTGGGGTGCCATTGCCTTCTCCGACATACAGTATACCAGGTAGCATTTAGTTTGCAAAACTTCCTGTCCTAAAATTCTCATGTTCTCTTACTTCTTGAACTTTGAAGTTAAAATTATATTTGGAATTTCTAGTGTGTTATTCTAAACTGTATTTACAAAGTATTAAGCCTTCAGTTCAGTTCAGTCGCTCAGTCGTATCTGACTCTTTGCAACCCCATGAATCGCAGCACCCCAAGCCTCCCTGTCCATCACCAGCTCCCAGAGTTCACTCAGACTCACGTCCATCGAGTCAGTGATGCCATCCAGCCATCTCATCCTCTGTCGTCCCCTTCTCCTCCTGCCCCCAATCCCTCCCAGCATCAGAGTCTTCTCCAATGAGTCAACTCTTCACATGAGCTGCCCAAAGTAATGGAGTGTCAGCTTTAGCATCAGTCCTTCCAAAGAACATCCAGGACTAATCTCCTTTAGAATGGACTGGTTGGATCTCCTTGCAGTCCAAGGGACTCTCAAAAGTCTTTTCCAACACCACAGTTCAAAAGCATCGATTCTTTGGCACTCAGCTTTCTTCACAGTCCAACTCTCACATCCATACATGACTACTGGAAAAACCATAGCCTTGACTAGACGGATCTTTGTTGGCAAAGTAATGTCTCTGCTTTTTAATATGCTAATTAGGTTGGTTATAACTTTCCTTCCAATGAGTAAGCGTCTTTTAATTTCATGGCTTCAGTCACCATCTGCAGTGATTTTGGAGCCCTAGGCCATGTATATTAACATGTTTTATGGACACCTGTTTCTCAGTTTCTCTCTGTGTTACCTATTAGAAAATCCTAAAAGTATATTAAATGTCACTATGAATGTATCCCTATAAATTATCAAGTGCTATGACCTTATCAGGAATCAACATTGGAATATTGTTTTAGAAGCTAACCATATTGGAGACTCACTTCAATTTGATTTGCTATTTATTTTATAATTTTAATTTTAAATGAATTTATGGCAAAAAAAATTAGAAATTAAACAGAATATATTACAAAAAGGGATTTTAAAGAAAATAAGTGGAGTTACTGATAGTATCAGTGTTATAATATGCATAAGTATTCTGACATTGTAATAATAGATTGTTTAAAATCATTTTAGTTAACTAATACACTAAAGTAAAAAAGGCCAACTATGACTTCAACTTACAACGTGAGCATGAGTGACTTTATAAACATTCATAAATGTGAATTTCATCAACTTCAGAATAAGTAATGCATGCAAGATTCAGTTCAGTTCAGTTGCTCAGTCGTGTCCGACTCTTTGCAACCCCATAAATCGCAGCACACCAGGCCTTCCTGTCCATCACCAACTCCCGGAGTTCCCTCAGATTCACGTCCATCGAGTCAGTGATGCAATCCAGGCATCTCATCCTCTGTCATTCCCTTCTCCTCCTGCCCCCAATCCCTCTCAGCATCAGAGTCTTCTCCAATGAGTCAACTCTTCGCATGAGGTGGCCAAAGTACTGGAGTTTCAGCTTCAGCATCTTTGAATATGCCAAAGCCTTTGACTGTGTGGATCACAATAAACTGTGGAAAATTCTGAAAGAGATGGGAATATCAGACCACCTGACCTGCCTCTTGAGAAACTTATATGCAGGTCAGGAAGCAACAGTTAGAACTGGACATGGAACAACAGACTGGTTCCAAATAGGAAAAGGAGTACGTCAAGGCTGTATATTGTCACCCTGCTTATTTAACTTATATGCAGAGTACATCATGAGAAACGCTGGGCTGGAAGAATCACAAGCTGGAATCAAGACTGCCCGGAGAAATATCAATAACCTCAGATATGCAGATGATACCACCCTTATGGCAGAAAGTGAAGAGGAACTCAAAAGCCTCTTGATGAAAGTGAAAGTGGAGAGTGGAAAAGTTGGCTTAAAGCTCAACATTCAGAAAACGAAGATCATGGCATCTGGTCCCATCACTTCATGGGAAACAGATGGGGAAACAGTGAAACAGTGACAGAATTTATTTTTTTGGGCTCCAGAATCACTGCAGATGGTGATTGAAGCCATGAAATTAAAAGACGCTTACTCATTGGAAGAAAAGTTACGACCAACCTAGACAGCATATTTATAAGCAGAGGCATTACTTTGCCAACAAAGGTCCGTCTTGTCAAGGCTATGGTTTTTCCAGTGGTCATGTATAGATGTGAGAGTTGGACTGTGAAGAACGCTGAGCACTGAAGCATTGATGCTTTTGAGCTGTGGTGTTGGAGAAGACTTTTGAGAGTCCCTTGGACTGCAAGGAGATCCAACCAGTCCATTCTGAAGGAGATCATCCCTGGGATTTCTTTGGAGAGAATGATGCTGAAGCTGAAACTCCAGTACTTTTGATTACTGTAAGTAATTTCCAGAATTGTTTAAATGCTTTCCCCTGTTGTGTAAAGGAGCTGGCCTTTCATAGATTCCACTATAATAATGAACAAGAGTTCTTCTTATATTTCTATCATAGTTGATAAAGATATTTATATTCCTATCACTTTAATTTAAAGATAATAAGCAAGGAACTTTCTATTTCATCATCAGCTTTAATCACTTTAAATGTCTTTAAGAGAAATTACATTATTGATAATATTTTCATATATAAGATTCAAATTTATTAATTTTCCAAGAAGCTTCTCAAGATAAGGGTGTCTTTCCAGGTTCAGTCTTTGACTACTATTCATATATTAAATATAGAACTTTTCTAAATGCTGTATCTGTATAAATGCTAACCTTATTTTCACTTTGGGGGTTTAATTAAAAATTGAAACATAAAATGAGGGCTGTTAAGTAAATTTTATGAGTAAA
Organism: Budorcas taxicolor; assembly: GCF_023091745.1. NCBI lineage: Eukaryota > Metazoa > Chordata > Mammalia > Artiodactyla > Bovidae > Budorcas > Budorcas taxicolor. The sequence continues at coordinate 80,273,737 of NC_068910.1, forward strand.
GCTACATGTGCTGTGCTAAGTCTCTTCAGTCATGTCCACCTCTTTGTGAGCCTATGGACTGTAGCCTGCTAGGCTCTTCTGCCTTGAGATTCTCCAGGCAAGAATACCATTTCATTCTCCCGAGGATCTTCCTGATTGAAGGATCGAACCTCCTGCGTCCCCAGCATCTCTTAAGTCTCCCACCCTGGCATACAGGTACTTTACCACTAGCGATATACACAATATGTAAAATTACATATGACCTCTAAAACATATTTAGCACATATTTATACATGTTTCTTCAAATACTCCATGTATTTGTACCATAAACTATTTACAGTAGTTCGTTGGTGAAGTACATTTTTTAAAAAATATGAACAATAAAAGAACAATATCTAGATATTTGCTTATAGTCTGCCCAGAATATGTTTAAACATTACATATTGTAGGTACAACTAAGCCATCTTAAGCACAATAAAATCTGAAGTTGAATAGGAAGGGGTCACATTCTATGCCAGTCACAGTGAGTAGGATTACTTTTCTCTTTTGGAGAAATTCATTTCCTATTCACAGATGAATACAAATGTGAAAAGCCCATCCTCATGTCTTTAAAGGCTTTGCAGTATTTGATAACACCCATGGGCGGGGGAATTTTGTCTTTGACTTTCTGGGCTGACTCTCAAATTGTTGCACATTTGTGTGCCTGGATTGAAACTCAGTGTTAGTGGCTTCATAAGAAAAGAACTTACAGAGCTACTCTGATAATAGATGTTCTAGGGAGCTCTGAACCTGTCACTCCTCCAACCCTGTCATGCACTGTGTTCAGTGACTGCTTTCTCATTCTCATGGATTATATTTCAGATCCCTCCAATTGTGTTTGAAATGTGATGACTGCAAATGCTTTCTCTGCCTTATTTTCATTTCTAGATTATACTTTATTCTCCTTAAGCTTGTCACTTTATCTCTATTTACATTGTATTTAGTTTGGCAGTGTTTTGAGATAAAGAATCGGCTTCTGAATCTTATTAATAAAACTGTTTTCCCTCTCAAATACAATGCTTCACTCAAACTATAGTCTGAAAGGAACTTTCAAAGCAATGCTCTTTCCAAGGTATTGGCACAATTTGCTATATATCATATAACATTGCATGGCACATTAATTCAAACTGTATGTTTTCCTGTTTCATAAATTCTTTAGAAGCACTGCATGGCTCACAAAAATATAATACCTGTCCTCTTTAGGTTGGCCAACTGAAGGCATGTATGCTTGATTTGAGAAAAAGAAGGACAATATCATCCTCTCCAATTCTTCACCATTTCCTTTTTATGTCTAGAATTGTGATCTTGGCTGACAGAGGAGAAAATAAGTATATCATTTCAGAGAATATAATTTGATTATCTTAATTTAACAGTGCAATATTGATCATGTCTAATAGTTTTCATTGATCTAAGATGAAAAAAATGAGAACAATAAAATAATTTTAAACTAGTAAATGTTACTGAATCTGTCTTTACTGCATATATAACTTTATAATTCTAGAAATTTGCTAACTCATTTTCTATACTGTTTATAAAATAATCAAAAAAATCATGTATGAGGTTATATAAAGGTGACTGAAAAGGAAATGGTCTAAACAAGGCAGTTTAGTGATCAGTATGAGAGCTAAGGGTGCACATGATTATGTATATATGTATATTATGTACAGTGAAAGGGCAATTAAGTTAAATCAAGGAAAGGTATGATGGACAATAGCATCTATCTAGAAGGATATCTTATAATTTTATTAATTTAATTAGGGTGAATAATTTAATCTAGTTTTAAAGTTTGACTTCTGGTCAAATTTAATCTGAATTTAATCAGGTCTTAAAGTTTGACTGAAAGATGAACGCGCCAGGTCGGTAGGTGCCCCATATTCTACTGAGATCAGTGGAGAAATAACTCCAGAAAGAATGAAGAGACAGAGCCAAAGCAACAACAACACCCAGTTGTGGATGTAACTGGTGATGGAAGCAAGGTTCGATGCTCTAAGAGCAATATTGCAAAGGAACCTGGAATGTCAGGTCCATGAATCAAGGCAAACTGGAGGTGGTCAAACAAGAGATGGCAAGAGTGAACGTTGACATTCTAGGAATCAGCAAACTAAAATGGACTGGAATGGGTGAATTTAACTCAGATGATCATTATATCTACTACTGCAGGCAGGAATCCCTCAGAAGAAATGGAGTAGCCATCATGGTCAACAAAAGAATCCAAAATGCAGTACTTGGATGCAATCTCAAAAACGACAGAATGATCTCTGTACGTCTCCAAGGCAAACCAGTCAATATCACGGTAATCCAAGTCTATGCCCCAACCAGTAACGCTGAAGAAACTGAAGTTGAACAGTTCTATGAAGACCTTCAAGACCTTTTAGAACTAACACCCAAAGAAGATGTCCTTTTCATTATAGGGGAGTGGGATGCAAAAGTAGGAGGTCAAGAAACACCTGGAGTAACAGGCAAATTTGGCCTTGGAATACAGAATGAAGCAGGGCAAAGGCTAATAGAGTTTTGCCAAGATAGCGCACTGGACATAGCAAACACCCTCTTCCAACAACACAAGAGAAGACTCTGGACTTCACCAGATGGTCGAAACCAAAATCATATTAATTATATTCTTTGCAGTCAAAGACGGAGAAGCTCCATACAGTCAGCAAAAACAAGACCAGGAGCTGATGGTGGCTCTGATCATGAACTCCTTATTGAAAAATTCAGACTTAAATTGAAGAAAGTAGGGAAAATCACTAGACCATTCAGGTATGATCTAAATCAAACCCCTTATAATTATACAGTGGAGGTGAGAAATAGATTTATGGGACTAGATCTGATAGAACGCCTGAAGAACTATGGATGGAGGTTTGTGACACTGTACAGGAGACAAGCATCAAGAGCATCCCCAAGAAAAAGAAATGGAAAAGAAGCACAATGGCTGTCTGAGGAAGACTTAAAATAGCTGTGAAAAGAAGAGAAGTGAGAAGCAACAGAGAAAGCTAAGCTAAGCTAAGTCACTTCAGTCATGTCCGACTCTGTGCGACCCCACAGATGGCAGCCTACCAGGCTCCCCATCCCTGGGATTCTCCAGGGAAGAACACTGGAGTTGGTTGCCATTTCCTTCTCCAATGCATGAAAGTGAGAAGTTAAAGTTCGCTCAGTTGTGTCCGACCCTCAGTGACCCCATGGACTGCAGCCTACCAGCCTCCTCCATCCATGGGGTTTTCCAGGCAAAAGTACTGGAGTGGGTTGCCATTGCAAAGGAAAGATATACCCATTCAAATGTAGAGTTGCAAAGAATAGCAAGGAGAGATAAGAAAGTCTTCCTCAGTGATCAGTTCAAAGAAATAGAGGAAAACAATAGAATGGGAAAGACTAGAGATCTCATCAGGAAAATACCAAGGGAGCATTTCATGCAAAGATGGGCTCGATAAAGGACAGAAATGGTATGGACCTAACAGAGGCAGAAGATATTAAGAAGAGGTAGCAAGAATACATAGAAGAACTGTACAAAAAAGATCTTTACAACCCAGATAATCATGATGGTATGATCACTCACCTAGAGCCAGACTTCCTGGAATGTGAAATCAAGTGGGCCTTAGAAAGCATCACTATGAACAAAGCTAGTAGAGGTGACAGAATTCCAGTTGAGCTATTTAAAATCCTAAAAGACAATGCTGTGAAAGTGCTGCACTCAGTATGCCAGCAATGGAAAACTCAGCAGTGGCCACAGGACTGGAAAAGGTCAGTTTTCATTCCAATCCTAAAGAAAGGCAATGACAAAGAATGCTCAAACTACCACACAGTTGCACTCATCTCACACTCTAATAAAGTAATGCTCAAAATTCTCCAAGCCAGGCTTCAGCAATAGGTGGACTGTGAACTTCCTGATGTTCAAGCTGGTGTCAGAAAAGGCAGAGGAACTAGAGATCAAATTGGCAACATCTGCTGTATCATTGAAAAAGCAAGAGAGTTCCAAAAACCATCTATTTCTGCTTTATTGACTATGCCAAAGCCTTTGACTGTGTGGATCACAATAAACTGTGGAAAAATCTGAAAGAGATAGGAATACCAGACTACCTGACCTGCCTCTTGAGAAATCTGTATGCAGGTCAGGAAGCACGAGTTAGAACAGGACATGGAACAACAGACTGGTCCAAAATAGGAAAGTAGTACATCAAGGCTGTATATTGTCACCCTGCTTATTTAACTTATATGCAGAATACATCATGAGAAATACTGGCGGGATGAAGCACAAGCTGGGTCAATATTGCCGGGAGAAATATCAATAATCTCTGATATGCAGATGATGCCACCCTTTTATGGCAGAAAGTGGAGAACTAAGGAGACTCCTGATAAAAGTGAAAGGGGAGACTGAAAAAGTTGGCTTAAAGCTCAACATTCAGAAAACTAAGATCATGGCATCCAGTCCCATCACTTCATGGGAAACAGATGGGAGGCAGTGGAAACAGTGGCTGACTTCATTTTTTGGGCTCCAAAATCACTGCAGATCGTGACCACAGCCATGAAATTAAAAGACGCTTACTCCTTGGATGGATGAAACTGGAGCCAATTTTACAGAGTGAAGTAAGCCAGAAACAAAAACACCAATACAGTATACTAACACATATATATGGAATTTAGAAAGATGGCAATGATGACCCTGTATGCAAGACAGCAAAAGAGACACAGATGAGTCCAGCGGACTTTTGGACTTAGAGGGAGAGGGAGAGGGTGGGATGATTTGGGAGAATGGCATTGAAACATGTATACTATCATGTAAGAATCGAATCGCCAGTCTATGTCTGATGCAGGATACAGCATGCTTGGGGCTGGTGCACGGGGATGACCCAGAGAGATGTTATGGGGAGGGAGGTGGGAGGGGGGTTCATGTTTGGGAACGCATGTACACCCGTGGTGGATTCAGGTCAATGCATGGCAAAACCAATACAGTATTGTAAAGTAAAATAAAGTAAAATTAAAAATTAAAAAAAAAAGTAAAAAAATAAAAATAAAAGATGCTTACTCCTTGGAAGGAAAGTTATGACCAACCTAGACAGCATATTAAAAAGCAGAGACGTTACTTTTCCAACAAAGTCCATCTATTCAAAGCTCTGTTTTTTCCAGTAGTCATGTATGGATGCAAAGTTGGACCACAAGGAAAGCTGAGCACTGGTGTTGGAGAAGACCCTTGAGAGTCCCTTGGACTGCAAGGAGGTCCAACCAGTCCATCCAAAGGAGATCAGTCCTGAGTGTTCATTAGAAGGACTGATGTTGAAGGTGAAACTCCAATACTTTAGCCACCTGATACAAAGAGCTGACTCATTTGAAAAGACCCTGATGCTGAGAAAGATTGAGGGCAACAGGAGAAGGGGACAACAGAAGATGAGATGGTTGGATGGTAACACCAACTCAAAGGACATGAGTTTGAGTAAACTCCAGGAGTTGGTGATGGACAGGGAGGCCTGTCACGCTGCCGTCAATGGGGTCACAAAGAGTCGGACATGACTGAGCAGCTGAACTGATTGAAAGTTTGACTTCAAGTAGAACAGACAAAATAGACAGTCTACCAAGAAGATAAGTTTTAGAGGGATCCTCAAAGAAATGTGTCATCTTCATAGATAAATTAGTTTTTTATGTAACCAGTGATAGGTACTGACTGAGTCTATTCCTAGGCAGGTTGATGAGAAATATGGTAGTCCCTGAGAAGAGAGGGGTGGGATTCTCAAGGAGGAGGAAAGGACACACTTTATATATATATATATATATATATATATATATATATTCCTTAGTCTTAGTCACCTATTTTTTTTTTTTTTTTAAAGACCTGAACTGATGATTTCACCACAAACAGCTCAGTTTAAACTCTGTACTAGGGATTGTATAACAACAATGTATTCTGCTTGAGGGTAGTTTCTCCTTCCTGAAAACCTTCTGACTAATCTTGATATCTTAGAATGTACACTATGAGAGTGGATCTGGTAGGAGCTTTCTATTGTTAAGTTCTAATCCTGTTATCCTAAAATGTAAATTGTGGGAGTGGGCCTGGTAAATTTTTACAACCTTGAGACATTCTTTTGATTCATTGTTATAACTAATTAAAAAATAATATAATTCCCTTGTTAAAGACTAGCGAGTGGGTCAGTCTCCATCTCCCTTCTGATGTCTATGTCAGAAGCATTCTCTGTCCCTTTTCATACTTTAATAAAACTCTGCTACACAAAAGTTCTTGAGCGATCAAGCCTGGTCCCTGGTCCCAAAGCTAACTCTTCTTTGGAGTTCACGAATCTGACACTGTTCACTGTAAGCTATCATGACCATTTTGAAATTTATATTTAACATAAGGTATATGCAATATGAAGAACAGTTTGAGAACAAGAGACTGAGAAACTGAGGGGAAAGTAATACAACAGTCAAGCAGCAGTGAAAGGAAGTGAAAGAAGTGAAAAGAAGTGAAACAGTCAGGAAGTGAAAGGAATATCTAGAAGATTAAAAACTAATTATGGAAAGTCAAAGTATTTAGAAACATGAGCTTGGATGAAATATACAACAAAAATAAAATGCAGGAGAAGAAGACAGTTCAATGGCAAAACTTCAGAAAAGCCCTACATCCATGGCCACAATCTCAAAAGTAAATTATTAATAGTAAGGAAATGCATCTGGTTTTTGAAGTGTGATATGACACTTAGGTGTTTTACAAATTCCATCCATTTAATCTTCATAATAAGCCCTACAAGATAGGTGCTATTATTATCCAGTGATGAGGAAACATTTTTTCAGAAACAGGTGACTTACCCAATATTACAAGAGTCTAATCCAGGCCTGCGTCTATAGACCATTCCCACTCTACAGCACAACATGCTACAAGTCAATGAGATTGCCAGTGAAAGAGGGGTAGAACAAAAGGCATGTAGTATAGCAGGGTGTTCAAAGAGCAGAAGGGCTTCCAGGGTGTCAGTGGGCTTTGTGACACAACATAAGATAATATATATATATATATATATATATATATATATATATATATATATATATATTGGATTTGTGATCTTTCAGATGTTGGCAATACTTGGATGAATAAGGTCAGTGTCAGAGTAGAAGAAATGTCATGTTGAAGAACCAAAGATAGCTATCATATTAGAATTGTGGGATACTGCAATGCAGGATTTAAATTCAGACAAGGTAGCATGCAAATTCTTATTACTGTTTAAAGGCATTAGAGCTTCTTAGCATCATTGACCTGGAGAAGCGAATGGCTACCCACTCCAGTATTCTGGACTGAAGAATCCCATGGACTGTACAGTCCATGGGGTCGCAAAGTCTGACAGAACTGAGCAACTTTCACTTTCATATATCATATTGGAGAAGGAAATGCCAACACATTCCAGTATTCCTCCCTGGAGAAGTCCATGGACATAGGAGCCTGATGGGCTACAGTCCATGGGGTCACAAAGAGTAGGACATGACTGAAGTGACTTAGCAGCAGCAGCAGCAGCATCTTTGAACATCAGTTAATTTATCCATAATGGAGAGAACATGCCTTCTTCACTGAGATTGTTATGTGAATTGATATTATTTTATAAAGCAATAAGTATAGGCGATTATATTATAGAAAACTTTATATATCAGGATATATATATATCCTGATAGGGACATTCTTAAAAATAATAATATGACAGGAAGACATGTATGTATATATGACTGTATTGTTTGAATATATGGATTTTTACTATATCAACAATATAATACAAACATGCCATTTATTTATCTATTAGTACTGACACTGTTGTGCTATGCTGTCTCTTCAGTCACGTCTGACTCTTTGTGACCCTATGAACCATAGCCCAACATGTTCCTCTGTCTATGGCATTCCCTAAGCAGTATCTCTCTGATACTGGAGTGGGTGGCCATTTCCTCCTCCAGGGATCTTCCCCATGCAGGGATCCAACCTGTTTCTCTGATCTCTCCTTCACTGACAGGCGAGTTCTTTACCACTAGCGCCACCTGAGAAGTGTTGTAAGTATTGACACTAATGCTGCTGTAAGTATCCACACTAATGGCTCCTCTGGTGACTTACATGGTAAAGAATCTGCCTGCAATTTTGGAGACTTCCATTTGAACCTAGGTCAAGAAGATTCCCTGGGGAAGGAAATGGCAACCGACTCTCATATTCTTTCCTGGAAAATTCCATGGACAGAGGAGCCTGGTGGGCTATAGTCCATAGGGTCATAAAGAGTCAGACAAGACTGAGCGACTGACACACACAATGATTATTTATTACATAAAAACAAGAACATAGCTTTTGTCTTTAATCCACCACCATGTGGAAATATACTATTTCCCCTATTTTAAAGATTAGCTTTCTTAAACTCTGAAGGGTTAAACAATTATACATTTTTTGTCTTTAATCCACCACCATGTGGAAATATGCTATTTTCCCTGTTTTATAGATTAGCTTTCTTGTAGTCTGAGTGGTTAAGTAGTAGTCAATGACTATCAGAAGGACTTAGATTAACATTTGTCAAGCTCTTTTCTTTTTGTCTTGTTTACTCAGTATTGCCACAATGACACCACAAACTGACCAGCGAAAAATAACTTATTGCTAAATGTCAATAGCTTTCAGTCAAAAGGAACATTGAAGAGATATTTATTGTCCATAAATTTACAAACATAACACTCTTTTTTTTATGATAATATTGAACTACATAGGATTTTGGCTGAATGTGTATAACATGAAATTTTGCCTTAAATTTTTTGAAGCTTTTCGACTTAAAAATATTTTACCTTCATTTTGCTAACAAGTTGCATACCAATTAGTTCATTATATTATCCTTCCACTGTATTCATTCAATTAGATTTTGTGAAATTACCATTAATAAAAAGAATTTTATGATGTATTCTAATAGGCACTTCCAGGATACAAGGAAATTAAATGTGTTAGTAGATTAAATTATATAACTACTCAAATCTATGTATTAACTCACTCACTATTACAAAATCAAACTTCAGTTCAGTTCAGTCACTCAGTCGTGTCCGACTCTTTGCGACCCCATGAATCGCAGCACACCAGGCCTCCCTGTCCATCACCAACTCCTGGAGTTCATTCAGACTCGCCTCCATCGAGTCAGTGTTGCCATCCAGCCATCTCATCCTCGGTTGTCCCCTTCTCCTCCTGCCCCCAATCCCTCCCAGCATCAAAGTCTTTTCCAATGAGTCAACTCTTCGCATGAGGTGGCCAAAGTACTGGAGTTTCAGCTTTAGCAGCATTCCTTCCAAAGAACACCCAGGGCTGATCTCCTTCAGAATGGACTGGTTGGATCTCCTTGCAGTCTAAGGGACTCTCAAGAGTCTTCTCCAGCACCACAGTTCAAAAGTATCAATTCTTCGGTACTCAGCCTTCTTCACAGTCCAACTCTCACATCCATACATGACCACAGGAAAAACCGTAGCCTTGACTAGACAGACCTTAGTCGGCAAAGTAATGTCTCTGCTTTTGAATATGCTGTCTAGGTTGGTCATAACTTTTCTTCCAAGGAGTTACTTTAAAAATAAGCCAAAATGAGTAGAAAAACTAAAATATAAAAAGAGAATAGTACAAAGTTGAAAATAAAATCACTAAATATAATAGGAGACCAAATATATGAAAAGCCAGTTGACAATTCACTATAGTAAGACTATATCAAAATAAATATCACATAGGCATCCCATAGTCCAATGAACACTACATAAAATTATCACAATGTTTAAATGAGACAATAATTTTTAGATATCCTTAGTGAGCTGAAATCATACTAAGTAGTTCCTCACCAAGCTGATAGGGTGTCCTTCACCCAGATTATATTGATACTTACTTTCTATACCTATGGAGTATTCCAAAATGACCTTTTCTTTAGTATTTGTCTTTATTTTATACTTCCTAACTAATAAATTACAAAGAATATATGATTTTTACCAAAAATTCTGTAGTAATATTAAACATGTTGACCAATTTCCATCTGTATATATTATTTTCCCAAAATATGTTAATCAAAATTGAATTTTTGTTCTCACACATGTTCAATAATATAAAGGATTCAATTTTGATTGTAGCACCCACAATCACATAAGCTAGTTCCTTAAAATAAATCTTTCATTATATATAAATGAAAAATTATATAAAATGATTCATTATATATATATACAATTTTATTTTTTTTTCATATAATGAAAGATTTATTTTAAGGAACTAGCTTATGTGATTGAGGGAGCTGCAAGTCAAAATTGAATCCTTATATGAAAGTTAATAGATTATATATAAATGAAAGAGACTTATTTTAAGAAATTAGCTCATGAGAAGAGCTGACGCATTGGAAAAGACCCAGAAGCTGGAAAAGATTGAGGGCAGGAGGAGAAGGGGACGACAGAGGATGAGATGATTGGATGGCATCACTGACATGAGTTTGAGCAAGCTCCAGGAGATGGTGAAGGACAGGGAACCTTGTCATGCTGCAGTTCACGGGGTAGCAAAGGGTTGGACACAACTAAGTGACTTAACAACAACAATATAATACACATACACACATATATATATATAAAATACATATATCCTGTTGATTCTGTGTCTGTAAATATATGTGTGTATGTACATATTTACTATGATGTTCACAATTTTGGTTCTTAGTAGAAACATATATCTTAAAATATATTTTATAATACATATTTTTTAAAATACCCAACATTTCATGTATCACTTGAAAAATAATTACGTTTCTGAAAGAGAAGAGCAGAAGTAATGAAAAATACAGAGACTAACAGCCAGGGTTCACCTGGATCAATAAAGCATCATAAGAAGTGAAGTCTCTCAGTCATGTCAAACTGTTTGCGACCCCATGGACTATAGCCTACCATGCTCCTCTGTCCATGGGATTTTCCAGGCAAGAGTACTGGAGTGGGTTGCCATATACCACTGCCCCCCCCCCCCCCCCCAACCTCCGCAACCAAAAAAAAAAAAAAAAGTGTAGAAAAAGAGTGAGAAGGCAAATTAAAAAGTACATAATGTTGTCTTTGAATTTTCTCAGAAAATGAAAGGGGTCTGACTGATGGGGAAACTCCTCGCAGAGGAAGAATAACAAAATTTGTCCAGCTCACCTGATAAAATATACTCTTAAAAGGTTAATATGCTTCCAATTCTCCACAAATTTTGAACAGAGTTAAGAACAAAGAAGAAATTTAAAGGCAGATGAGAATGTCCACAACACATAGAGATACTGTATAAATATTTCCAGAATCACCAAATTCCCTTTGAAGACATGAATCTATAATCATTTTCCAACACAAAGCAGGTTATATTTCTCTCATTTTATTTCCTCCTGTTTTTTAGTTCAGTTCAGTTCAGTCACTCAGTCATGTCCGACTCTTTGTGACCCCATGAATTGCAGCACACCAGGCCTCCTTGTCCATACACCAACTCCCAGACTTCACTCAGACTCACGTCCATCGAGTCAGTGATGCCATCCAGCCATCTCATCCTCGGACGTCCCCTTCTCCTCCTGCCCCCAATCCCTCCCAGCATCAGAGGCTTTTCCAATGAGGCAACTCTTCGCATGAGGTGGCCAAAGTACTGGAGTTTCAGCTTTAGCATCAGTCCTTCCAATGAACACCCAGGGCTGATCTCCTTTAGAATAGACTGGTTGGATCTCCTCGGAGTCCAAGGGACTCTCAAGAGTCTTCCCCAACACCACAGTTCAAAAGCATCAATTCTTCGGTGCTCAGCCATCTTCACAGTCCAACTCTCACATCCACACATGACCACAGAAAAAACCATAGCCTTGAGTAGATGGACCTTAGTCGGCAAAGTAATGTCTCTGATTTTGAAAATATTATCTAGGTTGGTCATAACTTTTCTTCCAAGGAGTAAGCGTCTTTTAATTTCATGGCTGCAGTCACCATCTGCAGTGATTTTGGAGCCAAAAAAAATAAAGTCTGACACTGTTTCCACTGTTTCCCATTCTATTTCCCAAGAAGTGATGGGACCGGATACCATGATCTTCATTTTCTGACTGTTGAGCTTTAAGCCAACTTTTTCACTCTCCTCTATCACTTTCATCAAGAGGCTTTTAAGTTCCTCTTCACTTTCTGCCATAAGGGTGGTGTCATCTGCATATCTGAGGGTACTGATATTTCTCCCGGCAATCTTGATTCCAGCTTGTGCTTCTTGCAGTCCAGCGTTTCTCATGATGTACTCTGCATATAAGTTTAATAAGCAGGGTGACAATATACAGCCTTGACGGACTCCTTTTCCTATTTGGAACCAGTCTGTTGTTCCATGTCCAGGTCTAACTGTTGTTTCCTGACCTGCATACAGATTGCTCAAGAGGCAGGTCAGGTGGTCTGGTATTCCCATTTCTCTCACAATGTTCCACAGTTTATCGTGATCCACACAGTCAAAGGCTTTGGCATAGTCAATAAAGCAGAAATAGATGTTTTTCTGGAATTCTCTTGCTTTTTCCATGATCCAGTGGATGTTGGCAATTTGATCTCTGGTTCCTCTGCCTTTTCTAAAACCAGCTTGAACATCAGGAAGTTCATGGTTCATGTATTGCTAAAGCCTGGCTTGGAGAATTTTGAGCATTACTTTACTAGCATATGAGATGAGTGCAATTGTGTGGTAGCTTGAGCATTCTTTGGCGGCTGCATGGGCGCAGGAGGCCCTAGAGAGGTTATCCCACGTTGAAGGTCAGGAAGGGCAGTGGTGAGGAGACACCCCTCATCCAAGGTAAGGAACAGCAGCTGCACTTTGCTGGAGCAGCTATGAAGAGATACTACACACCCAAGATAAGAAAACCCAAGTAAGATGGTAGGTGTTGTAAGAGGGCATCAAAGGGCAGACACACTGAAACCATACTCACAGAAAACTAGTCATTCTAATCACACTAGGACCACAGCCTTGTCTATCTCAGTGAAACTAAGCCATGCCCACGGGGCAACCCAAGACAGGTGGGTCATGGTGGAGAGGTCCGACAGAATGTGGTCCACTGGAGAAGGGAATGGCAAACCACTTCAGTATTCTTGCCTTGAGAACCCCATGAACAGTATGAAAAGGCAAAATGATAGGATACTGAAAGAAGGACTCCCCAGGTCAGTAGGTGCCCTATATGCTACTGGAGATCAGTGGAGAAATAACTCTAGAAAGAATGAAGGGATGGAGCCAAAGCAAAAACAATACCCAGCTATGGATGTGACTGGTGATAGAAGCAAGGTCCAAAGCTGTAAAGAGCAATATTGCATAGGAACCTGGAATGTCAGGTCCATGAATCAAGGCAAATTGGAAGTGGTCAAACAAGAGATGGCTAGAGTGAACGTTGACATTCTACAAATCAGCGAACTAAAATGGACTGGAATGGGTGAATTTAACTCAGATGATCATTATATCTACTACTGCGGGCAGGAATCCCTCAGAAGAAATGGAGTAGCCATCATGGTCAACAAAAGAGTCTGAAATGCAGTACTTGGATGCAATCTCAAAAACGACAGAATGATCTCTGTACGTCTCCAAGGCAAACCAGTCAATATCACGGTAATCCAAGTTTATGCCCCAACCAGTAACGCTGAAGAAGCTGAAGTTGAACAGTTCTATGAAGACCTGCAAGACCTTTTAGAACTAACACCAAAAAAAAGATGTCCTTTTCATTATAGGGGACTGGAATGCAAAAGTAGGAAGTCAAGAAACACCTGAAGTAACAAGCAAATTTGGCCTTGGAATATCGAATGAAACAGGGCAAAGACTAATAGAGTTTTGCCAAGAAAATGCACTGGTCATAGCAAACACCCTCTTCCAACAACACAAGAGAAGACTCTACACATGGACATCACCAGATGGTCAACACCGAAATCAGATTGATTATATTCTTTGCAGCCAAAGATGGAGAAGCTATTTTAGTAGCCATTGAGCAAAGTGAGTCAGCTCTCAGAGACTTATCTTGTTCTAGTTCCTCAAGTAATATGTGAGCTCTAAAAATTATGATATCATTGTTTATTTCATTGGTTGTGGTCATTAGAGTTTCACCATCTGAGTATGATATACAGGCAGTGTCTTACAGATAAATTTTTTTGCATTGAAGAATCACCTGGAGAACTTTTTCTTTTAAAAAATAGCTTATTGGCAGCGATTCCACTTGAGTTGGTCTGGGAGGAGGCTTAAATACTGGTTTTTAAAAGACCCCTTGAAGATTAGAAACCTTGATGTGATTTACACTGGTCCATTTAGATCATCTCTTGAAATTACTGGGAAGTTACTGTTTCTTTCACCACCATCTAACTATAGCTCTCCTTTGAGATAAAGACTATGTGTGAAGATGAATGCTGACTTTGAAAGGGAAGTGGTGATCTTTGCACTTAGTCATAATAGCAAACACACCAGTTGGTTTTTGTAATCTGTATTGAATTCTGGAGAGCAAGTTAAGTGAAAAGGTACAGTGCAAGAGAAATGTCATATTCCAGTACATATCTGTAAAATGTGTCTGTGTACTTAGTCCTGTCTGACTCTTTGTGACCCCATGGGCTGTAGCCTGTCAGATTCCTCTGTCCATGGGATTTCCCACACAAGAATACTGGAGTCAGCAGCCATTTCCTATATTCAGAGGATCTGTCCAACCCAGAGATCAAACCCATATCTCTTGCATCTCCTGTATTGACAGCTAGATTCTTTGCCACTATGCCAACTGGGAAACCATATCTCTAAGGTATAGTCACAAATTACCAAAAAGGATTTATTTTATAAACAATTAAAAAAAGAATTCAAACTTTTGTTCCCTTAGTATATAGTATGGGTTGGCTTCATGGCAACCCACTCCAGTATCCTTACCTGGGAAATCCCATGGACAGAGAAGCCTGGCGGGTTAGAGTCCATGGTGTCTCAAAAGATTTGGACACTACTTAGCGATTAAACAACAACAAAAATATACTATGGGTACTTGGTGGTATAATGCTTTGGAGATTCTCCTGAGCAACATAGAACTGACAGTATTATTTAACCACTCAAAATACATTTCTTTTCTCAATATGGAAGTTAGAGCTTATAGCTGAAATAAAAATTTTATAAATATGAGCCTTTTCTTCATATATCTATTACCCAGTTCTTCATAAACCATAGAGATAATTCTGTTACGACTCAACTGGCAGGTTGAAGGTAGTTCACCTATGGCAAACACATTAACCCTGAGTATCAGAGAATGATGGATCAGCATTTTATTACAAATACAAAAGCAAAATCTAACACTTCACTCCAGACTATGTATATCAGTACTTACATTTCAACAAGATGAGAAGGTAACTACTATACATATCTTATCTTGAGATACATAGGGAGTTATTTCAAAGGAATGAGATGGTTGGATGGCATCGCCAACTGAATGGACATGAGTCTGAGTGAACACCGGGAGTTGGTGATGGACAGGGAGGCCTGACGTGCTGCAGTCCATGGGGTCGCAAAGAGTTGGACACAACTGAGTGACTTAATGGAACTGAACATTGAATGGAAGTGGATTTGGGAGCTAGAGTAGAATAGAATCAAAGAAAGGATAAAATCATATGAAATCATATGATAAGAAGTGAAGTTGTTTGAAGGGACTAGAACAAATATTTTAAATGGAGTAGAACAAAATTTATAACATGAAGCTGCTGCTGCTGCTGCTGCTGCTGCTGCTGCTGCTGCTGCTGCTGCTGCTGCTGCTGCTAAGTCGCTTCAGTCGTGCCCGACTCTTTGTGACCCCATAGATGGCAGCCCACCAGGCTTCGCCATCCCTGGGATTCTCCAGGCAAGAACACATGAAGCTACTCACTTTTATATTAGATTTTTATTTGCTGCCATAGGAAATTATCACAAATGTAGTGGTTTTAAACAAGATGAATTTACTGTCTGTAAGTAAGATTTCTGATTGAGGCCTTACTGTTGTTGTTTAGTAGCTAGTCATGTTCCACTCTTTTGCAACCCCACAGAGTGTTGCCCACCAGGCTCCTCATCTATGGGATTTCCCAGGCAGGAATACAGGAATGGGTTACCATTTACTTCTCCAGGGCATTTTCCCGACCCAGGGACTGAACTCATGTCTCCTGCATTGGTAGGCAGATTCGTTACCACTGAGCCACCTTGGAAGCCCGATGCAGGTCTTACTGGCCTAAAGGATTGTGTTTCTGAAAGCTCTAGGGGAGAATCCATTTTCTTACTTTTCCCACTTCTTCCTTCATTTTCAGAGCAGCAAAAATGTGTGTCTTCCTGCCTTTCTTCTGTGGTCACATCTCCTTCTGAGTAATTTAAGGATCCCAATAATCATATCAGACTTCCAAGGTGGTGCTAGTGGTAAAGAACCTGTCTGCCAATGCAGGAGACATAAGAGACTCAGATTTGATCACTGGGTCAGGAAGATCCCCTAGAGGAGAGCAACCCAGTCCAGGATTCTTGCCTGGAGAATCCCATGGAGAGAGGTGTCTGGCAGGCTACACTCCATGGGGTCGCAAAGAGTGAGACATGACTGAAGTGACTTAGCATGCATGCACAGTGATTATATCAGGCATTCCCAATTATCATTGAGGATAATCCTCCTATTTTAAGGTCAGATGATTAACAACCTAAATTCCATCTTCAACTTTATTTTCCCTTTGCCATGTAGCATAACATATTCATAGGTTCCAAGGACAGAGACATCTCTTGAGGTGGGGATGGTCATTATTTTGCTCAATATGACCATGAATTTAACCACTTCCTGGAGTCTCAGATGGTAAAGAATCTGCCTGTAATATGAGAGGCCCAGGTTCTATCCCTGGGTTGGGAAGATCCCCTGGAGAAGGAAATGGCAACCCACTCCAGTAGTCTTCCCTGGAAAATTCCATGGATGGAGAAGCCTGGTAGCCTATATAGTCCATGGGGTTGCAAAGAGTTGGACACGACTGAGTGACTACACTTCACTTGATTCCAGTGAATCAAACAGCTGTTATCTGCTACCTCTTAGAGGAGCAGGAAAAGTGTCCTCTTCTCTTGTGTCCTCTAGAGAAGTCATTTATCTTGGTTCCCAGCAGGACCAAGTTACAGAATTAAAATCTAAAGATATATGCTAACAGGTCTTCCATTTAGAGGCTATTATTTAAAAATTCTCATCTTATCACAGCTGCTATTTGCAAATAGGCATGATTTGCTTATGAATTATCCAAGTAAACGATGTTATCTTTTTTAAGATACTATGTAATCCAATTTAGTGGCCATTATAGTGGCCAAAACATCAAAAAGGAAACCATCATGATACTGATTTGGGGCAAACCACTTACAACCTTTGTGTTTCCATGGCTCAACTATAACAAGCAGCTTTTAACAGAAACTACAAAGGTCTGGTGCAACCCCACTCTTTAAAAGTTTATGGTGTATGCCATCAAACACAGATTTCCTATAAAGATCTTGAATAATTTTCCTTACACATCAATGAATCTAATGCTCTGCAATTTTGAAATACTGACAGGCTGGAGTATGTCTGGGAAAAGCAAGAAATTATAACAGTTCATAAAAACAACACCCAACATGATTCTTACAGTGATTCACTGTTTTTTGAATTTTCCCTTAAACCTCTGGAAATATCTTTATTTTTAAAACTACTGGGATGACCCAGAGAGATGATATGGGGAGGGAGGTGGGAGGGGATTTAGGATTGGGAACTCATGTACACCCATGGCGGATTCATGTCAATGTATGGCAAAACCAATACAGTATTGTAAAGTAAAATTTAAAAAAAAAAAATAGACACAAAAATTAAATAAATAAATAAATAAAAACAGATCTTAAAGTAAAAAGAAAAAACACTACACTAGATAGTTTAGGTAGAATTAAGATAACTTTGTGTCCTTCTTTTAAACACACACTAAGTGATGCAGTAAGTGGGCAATGCAGCAGGGCAGCCAATCTACAGACTAGAGTTGGGCCACATATTCAGTTGATTTCCACACAACATCTAGCCCCTGAATATCCTTCCAAAGTGCAAATCCACAATTTGAAAATCTAGACAGCAGTGAACTGGAACCCCAAGAGGGCTTTCTGAACGTAAAAGTTGTTGGACACTTCTAAGGTAAGATATAACTCTGTTATTACTACCCTTTCAACTTCTGCACACAGATTACTCTTGGTTCAGCATACTTATCATGCTTGTAAGCACACATAGATCCCACCTAAGAGAATATTCTTTCTAAGTGTATTTGTACAATGTATTAGGTTTCTATTGATGCTATTAGTAACAAATGACTACTAACTTAGGGGCTTAACTAGCACTCATGTACTATCTCACAGTGTCTGTGCTTCAGAAATATTAGCAAAACAGAAGAGATTTGGGTTTTGACATGAGTCCAAAGTCAAGGTGCTCTCAAGCCTATGCTCCATTCTGGAGGTTCTATGGCTGTTCACAGAATTCAGTTCTATGCGGTTGTGGGACTAACTTTCCATTTTCTTTCTGGCTTTCTGCCCAGGGTTGCTGTCTTCTTCTGGATGCCACTTGCATTCCTTGGCTTTGGTTCCTTTCTTCCAAATTCCATGCCAGCAAGTAAGGTTGAATCTTTTCAAGTTTGAAGGTCTGACCTCTCCTTGTGCCAAATCTCTTCTCTGTCTTCCTTTTCTATTGCATCTCTCTGACATTTTTATCTTCCTCTGCTGCTCTTAAAGGTCAATGTGATAATACTGGATCCAGGATAATCTACTTATTTAAGGTCAGTTGATATGTACTCTTAATTTCATCCGCAAAATCCTTTCCCAGCAGTACGTAAGTACATAGACTCGTATTTGATTGAATAACCACAGGATGGAAATCTTGAGGTATTACTTTCAGAATTCTTCCTACCACACATAGGAATTAAATTTAAGATTTTATTTTCATTTTTACAGTGCCTCATAAACTCACTTTTGCAACAGAAACATGATAAAATAAATCAGAGAAATAAAACTGTACACCTAAATACTGATTTGTTATTGGTAGTATATACTCAGTTGGATGTTTTTATATCTATGCTCAGCAGGATGCTTGCTTTCCACGTTCCTGTGGACAGACTTTGCACTCTAGGGTGTGTGCATAGACTTAGAGAACTGTATATAATTTAACTCAGCATTCAGTTCAGTTCAGTAACCCAGTCTTGTCTGACTCTTTGCAGTTCCATGGACTGCAGCACGCCAGGCTTCCCTGTCCATTACCAACTACCATAGCCTACTCAAACTCATGTCCATCACATCAGTGACACCATCCAACCACCTCATCCTCTGTTATCCCCTTCTCCTTCTGCCTTCAATCTTTCCCAGCATCAGGGGCTTTTCCAATGAGTCAGTTCTTCGCATCAGGTGGCCAAAGTATTGGAGTTTCAGCTTCAACATCAGTCCTTCCAATGAATATTCAGGAGTTATTTTCTTAATTGACTAAAGGAAAGTTATTTCCTCTAGGATTGACCCATTTTCCCCAAGGGTTGCTTATCAACGTCCTAGTGGCATGTTACTTTATTATTATTGTCACTGGTTGTCAGATATATTGTTCACCACATCTTTAACTCTTGCCTGTCTGTATTTACACCTCCTGGTAGCAGATGCTGTATTTTCTACCCAGAAGAAAATCACCAGGTATCCTCAGCATTTCCCCTTTGCTATTGATACTCTCTATATGCTCAATCATCACATTGATTTTCCTTCTAACTTTAGAACAACAGTTTTACTGGGGTATGATTTCTGCTTGTAAAGATTATCATGTGCCTTATGCTCACAGATAAAATTTCAGTCAATGTTTTGATTGAATTACTGTTCCCACCAGTTGACCCTCGCTGAACACCTTTGGATTTATCTTTTGGATTTATTTATGTATTATTTATTTATTTATTCTAATTTGGCTCTTCTGGCTCAGGTCTCTGTTTTCCAGGCTTTTCCTATATGTACCCAATTGAAGAAGGTTTGAAGTAAGCCGTGTTCACATTTCTAGTTATCTAGTTCTACCAGTTTTCAGCCAAGTCATGTATTAAAAGGACCAGTCTAACTTTCTCCTTGCTCCCTCACATGGATTAACCCAGAAAGGACAAGTGTAATAAAACTGTGAGTGATAAAGAACTGGGCAACTGTGACTCATCCCCTAGCTAAGGATAGTGCATTCTTTTTATTTTTTGTTGGGCTGGGTCTTTGTTGCTGCTCCCAGGCTTTCTCTCTAGTTGTGGTGATCAGGCACGCCTCTTTGTTGCAGTGCATGGGTTTCTCATTGCGGAGCACAGGCTCTAGGGCACAGGGGCTTCAGTAGTCGTGGCTCCAGGCTCTAGAGCACGGGCTTAGCAGCTGTGGCACACGGGCCTAGTTGCTCCACAGCACAGGGGATCCTCCTGGACCAGGGATTGAACCCGTGTCTCCCTGCATTGATAGGTGGATTCTTATCCACTGTGCCACCAGGGAAGTCCAGGATAATGCATTCTGTTATGTTTTCCAGTCCTACAGAAATCCTACTGGGGCAAGTCTGTAGTTTGGGATGGACAAGTTCATCTAGGAGAACAAATATTAGGAAGCCAGGTTGTGGTCACATATAGAGGTCATGTCCTCCAAATCAGTTTCAGTAGTAATAAAGATAAAGTTTTGTTCTCCATCTGCTTGACTCCATGATTATTTTCAGTTGGCTTGTAACTCACAGGGAAAGAAAAACAGTGATAAATTATGACCCCTCAAAACCTAGCAGTATCTGACATATGCTCTGATTTTTATTCACCTCCTCTGCCACATACTCCATTTATTCAATTTGTACTCCTGTTATTATTTTTTTTCCCCTCCCAGGTGTTACAAAGTCCCACTGCCTGATAGCAAAATGTCTGATTTTTTGATCCCCTGATATTTTCCTGATGATTAGCACAATGCCTGGCACACAGTCAAAATTCACTAGATATACTTCTATTCCCTCCATTAAAACTGAAAGTCAATGTTGTCTTGGGTATAGCCTGCCTGAGAAATGGACATTGTCTGCTTATGTTTTCAAATAAATTATTTTATTAGCCTTCTACCTTAGCTTAGTTTGAAATTTAGTTCCTTTCCTTCTAAACCATTTTAATTTCTTTCCATTTAACTGACCATGTGAAAAGAGGAAGGATTCTTTATAAAACAACTCTAAATATATGTATGTATATGTACATATATATATGTATGTATTTTTAAAAAAGTAATCCTCTTACATTTTTTTATCCTGTGTTCTTCAAGCACCTCCTTATAGTGCTGTTGCTCGAATGTGAGTTTTTCTCTATGGCTCTGTTCCATATGGCACCGACAAAATCATTTTACTCTGAAAGTTCTTACAGCATGCATTACTCTTTGTTTAAAAAAAATCAACACATATAAATATAAAGAATATTAGGCAAATAACTTCATTAGCTTCATGAAGTTTCTTTCGAAATAGTATCTTAGTATATCCTTAACTTCTGAGATTGGTTCTATTCTACACTCTACACCAGTTCACCAAGCCACCATCATTCCCTCATCACAGCTTTATTTTTTTAAGGCTTTAATCATCACAAGTATAATGATCAGTAAAACTTCAGTACTAGCTTTTCACCTTCAATGTTTCTTAGACTTAAATATATTCAGAAGACTTCTGAAATCAGCATGTTTCCAGAATTACATCATTCCTCCTGCCAGGAGTTTGTTTTAATGCTACTTCAAGCTAAAATTAATTACATGAAAGTTTAAGTCCCTCCAATAAGCTGATCCTAATTTGGTTTATCCTTCTCTCTATGTATCTGTTAGCTTTATTTGAGGCAGTCATGGCTTTGTTGATCCTCGGTTTAAAGCCTGATTGTAGGCATTTTTCCTTCCTCAGCATGCCTTGTGCCAAATGCATATCTTGTGTTTTCTCAAGAAATAACATTCTCTGGGAATTTCTCAGGAGTTAAAAATAATCATTTGGATTAGGGGAGAAGAAACTCAGATCTTAAGGCAATGTAGTTAAATAGCCAATCATCCCAGTATCCATATTAAATATGTGACTTTACTCATATTAACTTTATTCAAATTAACTTTTCACTAAGTGTTGCATAATTTAATAAGTACTTTACACAAATGAGATATTGCAGAAAGAAAATTGGAGCTAGATATTTAAAAATACTGAAATTACTAAAAAATGTAAAATATGGGTAATTATCATACATATTTCAACAATCTGGACCCCACAAACATTTCTCATGAATGCTTTACTTGGAAAGACTGTAATTCTCAAAAATTCTAAAGTTACATAAAAATAAGAGGAAAACACACAAAAAATTCCACCCACATAGCAACATGATCTTTACTTCCTACACATCTTTAGTGCATGTAAAATTCATTCACAGAAGAAAGGAAAATAAATACTTAGAATCAGATCTGATGTATCCTAGCAGGTGGAGCTTAAAGTATAAAGTAATTTTTCAAATAATGTCTTTAAAATGAATCTAAAGATTTCAAGGCCATATGTGTACTTAGTGGTAGATGTCAAAATGTTATTGTCAATTACTCGTTTCTGTTGATCTGAATTATCAAGACGTTTATTTGTAGACTATCTGAAATGTCCTTCATGTGATTAGCCCTAATGTGTATGCTTACATTATGTAGATTTTTAAAAAATAAAATATATCAAAGAGTAGGATATGTGCTCTTTGATTGCACTTGGGATTCAGCTAGTTATTTTGTGTTTTCAGTTTATGTTCTATATGTACACTGACTGACAATTTAACATCATAAGCAGCCACACTTATGTGAAACCTGAAGCTTTACAGGATGTTTTTTAAATGGGAATGAGTTTACAGAGAACTCTGGACAGAGAATAATAAATTTCTTCTTAGGTAAAAGGTATAAAAATGCCATAATGTGAGCAACATCTCAAGATGTCCCTAACAGCATGACTTCCAATGCTTTTATCTTAAAAGTTCTTTATAAAGTAAGCATTACTCAAAGAGCTTGAGCAATAGGGCTTCCTAGTATATTATACAATGAGATTATGAACTATATATGTTTTAACTGATGAGGCAACAATATTGAAATATTATTTATTAAGCAGTTGAAGACTGAGAATTGTTTGCCAAAAATTGCGACTTTAAAGTAACTACATTTCTCTGATAATGAGTGATGTTGAGCATCTTTTCATGTGTTTGTTAGCCATCTGTATGTCTTCTTTGGAGAAATGTCTGTTTAGTTCTTTGGCCCACTTTTTGATTGGGTCATTTATTTTTCTGGAATTGAGCTGCAGGAGTTGCTTGTATATTTTTGAGATTAGTTGTTTGTCAGTTGCTTCATTTGCTATTATTTTCTCCCATTCAGAAGACTGTCTTTTCACCTTGCTTATAGTTTCCTTTGTTATGCAGAAGCTTTTAATTTTAATTAGGTCCCATTTGTTTAATTTTGCTTTTAGTTCCAATATTCTGGGAGGTGGGTCATAGAGGATCCTGCTGTGATATATGTCGGAGAGTGTTTTGCCTATGTTCTCCTCCAGGAGTTTTATAGTGTCTGGTCTTACATTTAGATCTTTAATCCATTTTGAGTTTATTTTTGTGTATGGTGTTAGAAAGTGTTCTAGTTTCATTCCTTAACAAGTGGTTGACCAGTTTTCCCAGCACCACTTGTTAAAGAGATTGTCTTTACTCCATTGCATATTCTTGCCTCCTTTGTCAAAGATAAGGTGGCCATAGGGGCGTGGATTTATCTCTGGGTTTTCTATTTTGTTTCATTGATCTATATTTCTGTCTTTGTGCCAGTACCATACTGTCTTGGATGACTGTGGCTTTGTAGTAGAGCCTGAAGTCAGGCATGAAAAGATGCTCAACATCACTCATTATCAGAGAAATTCAAATGAAAACCACAATGAGGTACCATTTCATGCCAGTCAGAATGGCTGCTATCCAAAAGTCTACAAGCAATAAATGTCGGAGAGGGTGTGGAGAAAAGGGAACCCTCTTACACTGTTGGTGGGAATGCAAACTAGTACAGCCACTATGGAAAACAGTGTGGAGATTCCTTAAAAAACTGGAAATAGAACTGCGTTATTTTTTTTTTTGGCTCCAAAATCACTGCAGATGGTGATTGCAGCCATGAAATTAAAAGACACTTGTTCCTTGGAAGAAAAGTTATGACCAACCTAGATAGTATATTCAAAAGCAGAGACATTACTTTGCCAACTAAGGTCCATCTAGTCAAGGCTATGGTTTTTCCTGTGGTCATGTATGGATGTGAGAGTTGGACTGTGAAGAAGGCTGAGTGCCAAAGAATTGATGTGTTTCAACTGTGGTGTTGGAGAAGACTCTTGAGGGTCCCTTGGACTGCAAGGAGATCCAACCAGTCCATTCTGAAGGAGATCAGCCCTGGGATTTCTTTGGAAGGAATGATGCTAAAGCTGAAGCTCCAGTACTTTGGACACCTCATGTGAAGAGTTGACTCATTGGAAAAGACTCTGATGCTGGGAGAGATTGGGGGCAGGAGGAAAAGGGGATGACCCAGGACGAGATGGCTGGGTGGCATCACGGACTCGATGGACGTGAGTCTGAGTGAACTCCGGGAGATGGTGATGGACAGGGAGGTCTGGCATGCTGCAATTCATGGGGTCACAAAGAGTCAGGCACGACTGAGCAACTGAACTGAACTGATGACCCAGCAATCCCACTGCTAGGCTTACACACTGAAGAAGCCAAAATTGAAAGAGACACATGTACCCTAATGTTCATCGCAACACTGTTTATAATAGCCAGGATATGGAAGCAACCTAGATGTCCATCAGCAGATGAATGGATAAGCTGTGGTACATATACACAATGGAGTATTACTCAGCCATTAAAAAGAATACATTTGAATCAGTTCTAATGAGGTGAATGAAACTGGAGCCGATTTTACACAGTGAAGTAAGCCAGAAAGAAAAACACCAATACAGTATACTAATGGATGCATATGGAATTTAGATAAATGGTAACGATAACACTGTATGTGAGACAGCAAAAGAGACACAGATGTATAGAACAGTCTTTTGGACTCTGTGGGAGAGGGAGAGGGTGGGATGACTGGGAGAATGGCATTGAAACATGTATAATATTATATATGAAATAAATCGCCAGTCCAGGTTTTGTTGCATGATACAGGATGCTTGGGGCTGGTGCACTGGGATGACCCAGAGGGATGGTACGGGGAGGGAGGAGGAAGGGGGGTTCAGGATGGGGAACATGTGTATACCCATGGTGGATTCATGTTGATGTATGGCAAAACCAATACCATATTGTAAAGTGGTTAGCTTCCAATTAAAAGAAATAAATCTATAAAAAATAAAATAAAATAACTACAATTCTAACTTAACCTTCTGTCAGTAATTGGCAATTTAAACTTAGTACTAAAGTCACCTGTTAGATATACTAAATCCATACCACTGATATTAGAATAATGCTTGCCTTACTATTTTGCTGTATCTGACATGAAAGTATTTAGGAAATCTAAAAGTCATGAATAAACAAGTTAACAAGGCAGGACATAAGTCATTACAAAGTCACATGTGCTAGAAATTTAATCATTTATTCATTCATGAGTCTATTTAGTTATCTACAATTTTAAGTTGAGATTTTGAGATTGTTAAAGATTCACATGAAGATATAAGGACTAATACAGAGACATCCCATGTACACACTACCTAATTTTCTCCAATGATACCATTTTAAAAAACCATTACTCAGTTTCACAACCAGGATAATGTCTTTGATAGGTACTACCTGTCTTATTCAGATCTCCTCAGTTTAGCTTCTTCTCATTTGTGTATGTGTGTGTATGTGTGTTTATTAAACTCTCTACAACTCTGTCATCTCTGTAGGTATAAATATTCACCACCACAAGAATCTGTCCTCTTGCCTTTTATAGGCTTTATGTGTATATAAGTTTTCATTTATCTGGAACACATGACCAAGTGTGTAATTGTTGATCTGAATTGGGTCATATGAGTGACTGCACGTTTGGTTTTACAAGAAACTACAAAACTAATTTTGAGAGTGGCTGTATCATTTTAAAATCCTCACCAACAATATACAATTTTTCCAGTTCCTCTGAATCTTCACCAGTATCTAGTGTAAAGAATTGAGACTCAGAGTTTAAGAGGACTTAACAAGGCTCTATACTTAGCGGTTTCTAATCTAGCCAGACCAGCAATCTTTCAGGTTGCATT
The DNA here is from genome assembly GCF_023091745.1 of Budorcas taxicolor. NCBI lineage: Eukaryota > Metazoa > Chordata > Mammalia > Artiodactyla > Bovidae > Budorcas > Budorcas taxicolor. The sequence goes on from NC_068910.1 coordinate 80,299,911, forward strand.
TATATTATGAGAACTATGGAGCAAAGGAAGTCCATTTTCAGAGAGAGAAGACAATGAAAGGAACATAAGAGAAGCAATGACTGCTGGAGAGAGGAAACTAACTACACGTCAGTCTTGGGCCTGACGACTCTTCCTGAAGATGTGTGTCCTGACATTTCTGTAACATGGATTCTATGAGATATTTCAGTATATTTCCCCCCTCTTTACCTAGTTAGTTGTTATAGCCAAAAATAAAACAACACAAACATTTCTTCCTAATACACTAGGTGGCAAAGACTGTAACTGGGTTATGGAACCTAAATTAAGGCTATTTCCTAAGATACATTGAAACTGCCAAACTGCCAACCACTCTAGGTCAGATTTGAACTGTGCTCAAATCTTGTTACATTCTTAACATATATACATCACCTATGGTTGCAGTAATGATTAAAGAAGTTTTTTCCTAAAGGATTTAGCACAATTCCTGCTGAGAATAAAAGTATATAATTTCTAATCATGAAAATACTTTTCAAGAAATCAGATTTGTTATTGTTAAGCAAGAAATTTTCATGGATTTTGGATCAAACTGCCCATCAGCTAAGTCTACATTTGGGGAAAAGATGGTGTTGGCCTTGGAGCTTAATCCACAAAAGGTATCATCTTTAAAGTAGTTTTTAATATTTATCTAGATCAGAGCTTAAGGTTATTAAGATTTATTTAGTGGTTAATGAAGGGATGATGGGAAAGAACTGCCTGTAGCAATTCCTAATATTACTAACCAATGTGTTGTGTTTGTGTGTCTGTCTGGTAAAGTGAAAGTGTCCGTCGCTCAGTTATGTCCAACACTTTGCGACCCCATGAACTATAGCTGTCCAGGCTCCTCTGTCAGTGGGATTCTCCAGCCCAGAATACTGGAGTGGGTTGCCATTCCTTTCTCCAGGAGATCTTACCAACCCAAGAATCAAACCCAGATCTCCCACCTTGTAGGCAGATTCTTTACCATCTGAGCACCAGGGAAGGCCCATGTCTGGGGAGAGAAATAAAAATGTCTTGTACCTCTTCTGTATAGAAGGCTCCTAAGTGATCATTTTGGTGGTTTCTCTTTACTCCCTACCATCCTCACTCTCCCTCTTCTCTCACTTACCCCAATACTAATAATGACTTATTAAAGGATCCCCTTCAACTATAAAATTATGTTCTCCCTCTAGGGTAATCCTGGTAAATAAGATGCTTTCTGCATCATTGCCTTCCAATGATATTCTGACAATCCTTACAGATTACAGCACTGGGCAACTGTCCTAATGACTTATCCTATAATCTCTCTCTGGTTGCCATTTTTGAAGATAGAACACTTCCTTCTGTTTCCAGCCAACAAAGAGACCCTCTTATTGATTAACAGAGACAAACCTGTCCCCACAAATCAAAGGTCCTCATTCATGGTACACTTGGCATAACTCTGGAAAGAGAAGACAGACTTCTTTCACCTATTCTCGTATTGAATTTTTAAGAAGTCATATTTAATGAAGGATTTTCACATTAAATCAATCATGGCCTGGTACTCTTAAGTTTCTCACTATTTGAAAAAGTGTTAAAGAACCTGTCAGCTTTTAGGACTTCTGTGATTAAAGCTTCAAGTTATGAGCATCAAGTGATATGACATCTTAGAATTATCACAATTTGTAAATAATGCTTTTTTCTCTCTTTTTTATTTTTTAAATTATGAAAGTATAAGAACACATTTACATGAGATTTGGAAAATATAGAACAAAGCTATATATAGTTCCACCATATATTACAATTATTTTTAAGTAGAATAATTAAGAATTTTAATATCAAACTCTCAAAAATTAATAAAATGAATATACAGAAAAGTAGAAGGGTACAGTCTACCTGAAAAGCACCATGAACCAATTCAACATAATTAAGATTTATTTATTTTTATTTTTTTAATTTTTATTTTTACTTTATTTTGCTTTACAACACTGTATCGGTTTTGCCATACGTTGACATGAATCAGCCATGGGTGTACATGAGTTCCCAATCCTGAAGCCCCCTCCCACCTCCCACCCCATCTTATCTCTCTGGATCATCCCTGTGCACCAGCCCCAAGCATCCTGTATCCTGTATAGAACCTAGACTGGCGATTCATTTCTTACCTGATAGTATACGTGTTTAAAAGCAATTTTCACACAACAGCAGGATACAAATTTTATTGAAGTTCCCATAGACTATAAACCAGGAGATACTGGATCATATCCAGGGACATAAAACAAGGTGCAAAATTCAGGATCTAAAGGTAATGAAATCATACAGAGTCTGTTCTCTTATCACTGTTCAATTATGTAAATCAATATTTAAAGATATTTGAAAATAACCCACATATTTTCAAGTTCAATGTAATATTTACCAAGAGAGATCTTTGACTTAGCCATTGAAAGCCTCAATAAAGTTAGAAGACTGAAAAAACATGGAGGGTGACTGCAGAGAAGAAAATAAATACTATGCTGAAAAACAAACAAACAAACCAAAAATAGGGAATTGGCATATGACACAATAATATTAACTAAAATACTGATTTTGCTTAAATTTCACAAAATTTTATGCTAAAAATCATGTCCATTCTCCGGTTTCATTTCTTATTCAGGATTCCATATTGTATTTAGTTTCAATGAGCAGCTTCAGCTACATGCAACAAATTCTGATAAATTCTCTTTTCATTTTTGTTCTGTTACAAATGTTTTCTGATTTTCCTTGTCATGACTTCTTAGATACACCCATCATTTAAAATTGGACATGTAATTTCCAAATACACAGGGTTTTTAAAGTATATTTGACATGAATTTCTCATTTAATACTGCATTTTAAACTTTCATGTTTCTCATTTATTACCTAATTTAAGGACAGTAAGTACAAACAAGCAATGTTCAGCAAATGACAACATTCTCACCAAGTTAGTCTGTCTCCCTAATGAAATTCCATAAGGTAAAATATAGTTCTTTGGATACATGGGAAGAAGCTAATTGTAGGGTCAAGTTTGACCTAACATAGCATTTCTACAATTTTTTGGCAGAAGGAACAGTTGTTGATGGTCTATGTCCACATCTAAACAAACAAGAGTGACATGAGTTCTTGTATTTATAAGTGAAAATTAAAATGGATAAACAAGGACCCACTGTATAGCACACGGAACCCTGTTCAATGTTATGTGGCAGCCTGGATGGGAGGGAAGGTTGGGGGAGAATGGATGCATGTATATACGTGTGGCTGAGTCCCTCTGCTGTTCACCTGAATCTACCACGACATTGCACAGGCTGTAGCCCAATACAATATAAAAAAAAAAATTTTTTTTTTTTAAGGACAAAAAACAGCACTTCCATTTTCTCAGATAATGTTGAGAAATTTCAGAGGACATGGTCTAAACAGGTTTCTCAGGACCTTCTCTCCCACCGCTTGGGCATAATATAATGTTGCTTTGAGGGGCACTAAGAAAGAAGTGTGGCCAGCACCAGTTTTGGAGCATTGCAGGCCTCTACTGTCTGCCACTGCTCTTTCTCTTCCAGCTTCCATTGAAGGGACTCTCTCAGACCTCGGTATTTCATCTTCTGTGTGGGACACACATTCATTTAATTTTTCAACACAGAGCAGAGAGCCAGTGCTTTTATGATAACAGGCTATAGAAAATGGAATTAAAAGACAGACAACCTCTGCAATGACCTCATACATTTGCAGATGGATTCACTTCCATGGCTGGCTGCCTGCTTCATGTGACAAAGACCATTTCCCCCATCATCTGATGTATCATCATGCTTTAAAATGCAAGCTAAACCTATTATGGGAATCAATTCGTAATCCTTGCCCATTATCATTTCATGCTCTCAAATGTATCTCAATAGGATATTGAGAGTGGAAATGTCAAGGTGTCAGCAAAGCAATCACATGGAAGCACCATACCAATAGATGTCACAGAGTTGGGGTTATTTTATACATCAACCCCAGGTCTCCTACACTGCAGGCAGAGTCTTTCCCAGAGTCTTTACTAACAGTCTGAGCCACCAGGGAAATTCACATTAAACCACAAGATATAAGTGTGACATTCCAGATTTAAAAAAAAAAAAAAAAAACTGTTTAACTCTTTCTTATTGAGTATAAATCATATACTTGAATTTCAACAAGATTTATATTAGTAAACATACATACAGTGAAAGTAAGTGTATTTATAAATTTCAGTTCAATTCAGTTGCTTAGTCGTGTCTGACTCTTTGCGACCCCATGGACTGCAGCATACCAGGCCTCCCTGTCTATCACAAACTCCCAGAGTCTACTCAAACTCATGTCCATTGAGTCGGTGATGCCATCCAACCATCTCATCCTTTGTCGTCCCCTTCTCCTCCCACCTTCAGTTTTTTCCCAGCATCAGGGTCTTTTTAAAATGAGTCAGTTCTTTGCATCAGGTGGCAAAGTATTGGAGTTTCAGCTTCAGCATCAGTTCTTCCAATGAATATTCAAGACTGATTTCCTTTAGGATAGACTGCTTGGATCTTCCTGCAGTCCAAGGGACTCTCAAGAGTCTTCTCCAACACCATAGTTAAAAACATCAATTCTTCAGCACTCAGCTGTCTTTATAGTCCAACTCTCACATCCATACATGACTACTGGAAAAACCATAGCCTTGACTAGATGGACCTTTGTTGACAAAGTAATGTCTCTGCTTTTTAATATGCTGTCTAGGTTGGTCATAACTTTCCTTCCATGGAGTAAGCATCTTTTAACTTCATGACTGCAGTCATCATATGCAGTGATTTTGGAGCCCCCCAAAATTAAGTCTGCCACTGTTTCCACTGTTTCCCCATCTACTTTCCATGAAGTGATGGGACAAAATGTCATGATTTTAGTTTTCTGAATGTTGATCTTTAAGCCAACTTTTTCACTTTCCTCTTTCATTTTCATCAAGAGCCTCCTCAGTTCCTCTTCACTTTTTGCCATAAGGGTGGTGTCATCTGCATATCTGAGGTTATTGATATTTCTCCTGCAATCTTTATTCTAGCTTGTGCTTTATCCAGCCCAGAGTTTCTCATGATGTGCTCTGCATAGAAGTTAAATAAGCAGATGACAATATAGTCTTGACGTACTCCTTTCCCTATTTGGAACCAGTCTGTTTTTCCATGTCCAGTTCTAACTGCTGCTTCCTGATCTGCATACAGGTTTCTCAAGAAGCAGGTCAGGTGGTCTGGTATTCCGATCTCTTTCAGAATTTTCCACCGTTTGTTATGACCCACACAGTCAAAGGCTTTGGCATAGTCAATAAAGCAGAAATAGATAGTTTTCTGAAACTCTTTTGCTTTTTCCAAGATCCAGCGGATGTTGGCAATTTAATCTCTGGTTCCTCTGCCTTCTCTAAAACCAGCTTGAACATTTGGAAGTTCATGGTTCACATATTGTTGAAGGCTGGCCTGGAGAATTTTGAGCATTACTTTACTAGTGTATGAAATTAGTGCAAATGTGTAGTAGTTTGAGCATTCTTTGGCATTCCCTTTCTTTGGGATTGGAATGAAAACTGACATTTTCCTGTCCTGTGGCAACTGCTGAGTTTTGCAAATTTGCTGGCATATTGAGTGTAGCACTTTCACAACATCATCGTTTAGGATTTGAAATAGCACAATTGAAATTCCATCACTTCGAGGAGCTTTGTTCGTAGTGAAGCTGCCTAAGGACTACTTGACTTCACATTCCAGGATGTCTTGCTCTAGGTGAATGATCATACCATCATGATTATATGGGTCATGAAGATCTTTTTTGTATAGTTCTTCTGTGTATTCTTGCCACCTCTTCTTAATATCTTCTGCTTCGTCTGTCTACAATGTGGGAGACCTGGGTTCGGTCCCTGGGTTGGGAAGTTCCCTGGAGAAGGAAATGGCAACCCACTCCAGTACACTTGCCTAGAAAATCCCATGGACAGAGGAGCCTGGTTTCCATAGGGTCGCAAAGAGTTGGACACGACTTAGCGACTTCACTTTCACTTTCACTTTCTGTGTATTCTTGCCACCTCTTCTTAATATCTTCTGCTTCTGTTAGATAATTTTAGTTGAATATAAAATCTTACTGGGCATGAGATGAAATGATTGCATGAGAAACCTTATGTTGGGAATTTTAAGAGTCTGAATAGTTACTTATTAATGTACAGTTATCTTTGTCCATAAGCTAACTAAGTACATGACAAAATTATATAAGATTTTTTTCCCTTAAGGTCTCTTCTATAACAATCTCTACATAGACACTATGGCTTGTCAAGCACTTGTACTATTTTATAATAAAAATGACATATTGTCAAATACATCTATTAAATAAAAGCTGAAATCTAAACGCATTTTACAATACAATATTGTAAAGCAATTAACCTCAATTAAAATAAATAAATTTATATTAAAAAATAAAAATCAACTCTGATTCCAAATTATTAATGAAGTCTCTTCCCATTAAAAAATACAAAAAATGAAGTTAAAAAAAATGTTAAGTATTTTACCATTGCGCATGCTCAGTTGCTAACTTCTGTCTGACTCTGAGACCCCAAAGACTGTAGCCATCGAGGGGATGCCCTCTGTCCATAAGATTTTTCAGGCAAGAATACTGGGGATACTACTCCAGGGGATCTCCCTAACCCAAGGAGATGTCTCTTTTGACTCCTGCATTGACAGGAAGATGGATGGATTCTTTTTACCACTAGAGCCACCTGGGAAGCCACATTTTACCCAAGGTCATCATAATTAAAAGATGAACTAGAAATAAATGAAATTTAGTAAATGTCTGCCTGACTGGGCTCTTAATGTTTCAAAGTCTTCTAATTGGTATTAATATTACAACAGATATATCAATTCTAGCCTTCCATCCTGCCTAGTACAGATTGCATTTTATTAGTCTAAAGACACAAATGATTTGAAGTGATAATTAAAATGTTTCTTTAGTCAGTCCTATTTTATTTCTTGTCAACTGATTCAAGATCACATGCCATTGTCTAGTATTACATTCCACACTTTAAACATTTTTCTAATTTATTTTATACCTATAAAATATTTATGGCTGTTTATATTTTCAATATACCTTGGGAAGTTCTAGCAACTAATTGTAATTAACTTCAAATAGGCTTATGATATAACACAACATTTCCATTAATTTAGTAACTTAAATTCACAGGCACAAAAATTTCTAATGTAAGAGAATTATTTCATAATTCAGATGTATATTTTTGCTTATTTTTCTTGGAGAAATGACAGTCATAACTTTCTTAAGGAACACATTAAATAGCAAAGCTAACCTGATATATTATGGATTTTGGTTTAATTCTTCTTGACAAAGGATATGAAAAAGAAGAGATCAGGGGCTTCCCTGGCTAAGACTCTGTGCTCCCCATGTAAGGGGCCCAGGGTTCAAGCCCTGTCCAGGGAGCTAGATTCCACAAGTGTTAGTCACTCAGTTGTGTCTGACTCCTTGTATCCCCATGAACTGTAGCCCACTAGGTTCCTCTGCCCATGCAGTTCTCCAGGCAAGAATACTGGAGTGGGTTGCCATTTCCTTTTCCAGGGGATCTTCCCGACCCAGGGATCGAACCTGGGTTTCCCCTACTGCAAGCAGAGTCTTTACCACCTGAGCTACAAGGAAGCCCAGATGCCACAACTAAAAGATCTTGTATGCCTCAGTGAAGACCCAATACAGTCAAATAAATAAATAATAAAATACTAAACAGAAGAGACAAAGATACTACAGGTTGAGTATCTCCTTGGTGACATGCAGTTTTCTTTTAACTGTAATGCTTCTGCGGTCAACCAATTTCGACGCACATGTTATTCAATTGTCTATTATTTACTACTTGTATTGATAGGACGTGCTCAATAAATAATTGACTACACAGCAGATAGCATTTTAATTGTTTTTCTAAGTCGATGATGATTATTTGGGGTTATATTTCACTTAGATTTTTAGGCTAATAAAATTAATTAGCATTATATGAATATGTGTCAGCTAATTATAAAAAAGTTGATCAGAGGTGTCCTTATAACCACGGGGGGGAAAAAACAACATTTTTGTATAAACTATGTGCATATAATTAATAAAGTTGATATGTTAAGTTCTGTTTTGATAATACTTAAAATACATACTCTAAATGTAAATAGCCCTTTTAAGTCATTATAAAATGTTGTACATTGTAGTTATTTTCTATTTATAGTTTACGCAGGAATAATTTCGGAGAAGGCAACTGGCACCCGACTCTGGAGGAGCCTGGTAGGCTGCAGTCCATGATCGCTAAGAGTCGGACATGACTAAGCAACTTCACTTTCACTTTTCTCTTTCATGCATTGGAGAAGGAAATGGCAACCCACTGCAGTGTTCTTGCCTGGAGAATCCCAGGGACGGTGGAGCCTGATGGGCTGCCATCTATGGGGTCGCACAGAGTCGGACAGACTGAAGCAACTTAGCAGCAGCAGCAGGAATAATTTAGGAGAAGGCAGTGGCACCCCACTCCAGTACTCTTGCCTGTAAAATCCCATAGACAGAGGAGACTAGTGGGCTGCAGTCCATGGTGTCGCTAAGAGTCTGACACGACTGAGCGACTTCACTTTCACTTCTCACTTTAATGCATTGGAGAAGGAAATGGCAACCCATTCCAGTGTTTTTGCTTGGAGAATCCCAGGGATGGAGGAGCCTGGTGGTTACCACCTATGGGGTCACAGAGAGTCGAACATGACTGAAAGTGATATAGCAGCAGCAGCAGCAGCAGCAGCAACAGCAGCAGCAGCAGCAGCAGCAGCAGCAGCAGCAGCAGCAGCAGCAGCAGCAGCAGCTTTCTACCATTGCTGCTGCTGCTGCTAAGTCGCTTCAGTCATGTCTGACTTTGTGCAGCCCCAGAGACTGCAGCCCACCAGGCAGCCCCGTCCCTGGGACACTCCAGGCAAGAACACTGGAGTGGGTTGCCATTTCCTTCTCCAATGCATGAAAGTGAAAAGTGAAAGAGAAGTCCCTCAGTCGTGTCCGACTCCTAGCGACCCCATGGAGTGCAGCCTACCAGGCTCCTCCGTCCATGGGATTTGCCAGGCAAGAGTACTGGAGTGGGCTGCCATTGCCTTCTCCATTATGTGCTTCTCAATTTCATACTGCCTGAAGCACTTTTATGCTATTCTTGACTTTGGAATAGGTATCTGGAATGGGTACCTGAATAAGCTGACTTAATCCATAGCTCAAATGCACACTGCTGGTTATAGTTATTTGTGGATTCATAAGGACCTTGTATCCCGCTCCTACTTTTCAGGTTCTGATTGAGTTTCCATACACAAGCTCTACTTGAAAATCTAGTTTATATAACTGGGCTCTGGTTTTGCTCCCTTGTGCTAGAACCCCAGCCTTGATACCCTGCTTATAGCATGATGGATTCAGTAGAATGGCTTTAATTTTCATCAGCCCTGAATCTCCACTCCTGAGCCACTGTCCTAGTACAGTCATAGGAAAATTGGGCCAACACACAGAGGTCTGATATAGATAACACTCTGCTGCTTCTTGACTGCCCAAACTCATACCTTCTCCAATAAATAGGGCAACTGTGTTTTAACAAAATATTGTGTTTTAACATTTTATCATTCACTTGTGAATATCATTCACATGGAACAATATGCTATGCGATGTATGCATGCAAACCAATATGACTGTATGATCCATATACGTGTTTGTTTCTGTTTCCTCAATTTTACTTTTAAGAAAATTTTACAGGGGAATTTATTTTCATTACAAAGAAACATTTACATGTCACTTCCAAGGTCCTTAACCAGTAGGGTTCTGATATTCTATAAAACATGATTTACTTTATAGAAAGTCAGTATACATACAATTTGATTACAAAGCTGTTTGCACTGTGCTGACTTTTGCTTTTATTGGACTCATAATGACTGCATAATAAAATCGAAATCCTCTTAATTAGCACAAAGAGTCCTTCTCAGTTATTTATATTTCTAGCAGACTCACACAATAAATTGTTTTATTTTGTTTTATTTTCCATTTTAGAGGTCTTAATGTCCTTGTGCTCTCCCTTGCTCTGCGTTTGCCTAACAGACATGTCTTCCTTCTCTAAGGTAAAGCTCAAATGGCAGCATTTTAGTAAAGCTTTCCAGCACTCCTCTGAGAAAAATTAACTGCCTCACAACCATAGAGTCTGTGTGTGGATTTTAGTATAGCATACTATAGTATGATTATAAAGGAAAATACCTTCAAGCTCCTCTGTTAGTAAATTAAAATCTTTAAAAACATATACACATTAAATCTAGAGTTTACAAATTAAATACAATGAAAATCAAAATATGAAATTCAAATAACAATAATTTAATATGCTGTGAAATCAACACTCACAGTGCTCTCAGAGTACTTACTATATTAGTCCAAGTTCCTTTGAATCATAAGAAGTCATTTGTCCTAGAACTATTCTTTGTCAAATTGCAAAATCCAAGTTTACCTCATTAAATTAAGTTTGCCTCATTAAAATTAAACACTATTTGAACTTTATTTGAAAGAAAAGATCCTTATTTGTTTTAAAAATTAATAATAATCACAGTATCTGCATTTTTTTTTTCAATTTTCTAAAGACAGTTGTAAAACTCTGAGAAGTGTCCATTCATATGATTTTAGATTATTGGATAGAAATGAATACCTTGTATATTCTTTTCATTCATGTATAAATTATTCCATCATAATTTTAATATTACTTGATATCTATAATAAATCTGAGTTAACTGTAAATGTTAGAGATACCAAGCCAAGCAGTACTCTATATAAGCAATACTCAGTTATGTCAATGAATTCTAGTGCTTTTATCCTTTTCTTTAATAATCATTTCAAAGATAATTACATTATCACCAGTTTTGGTTAGTTAATGTTAATTGCTTAGTTTTGTCCAACTCTTTGCAACCCAGTGGACTGTATCCAACCAGGCTCCTCTGTCCATGTGATTTCCCAGACAAGAATACTGAAGTGGGTAGCCATTCCCTTCTCCAGGTTATGTGCTGAGAAACTAAGATATAAATTTTAAATAGGCTGGATTCCAAATTGTGAAAAATCAAAAAATTTATTAAGCATGACATTTATGTTGAAGAAGTATATAGTAGCACCTATAACATAAAGTTATTTACAAAATCAGTATTTTAAAAATGGATTATTAAAAAATCTTTTATATCATAAGAGTTTACTGAAGATATCATTTCTGATGTGATTGAATGGCCAAACTTAGTAAGTTTATATGAGATTTTTCCATGCTTAAGGGATCTGTCTGTAAGGTTATATCAGCACTATGGAGCATAATTAGCATAGCATAATTAGGTGACTCAGCTATAAAGAGGCCTGACTTTTACACTGTTTTTTGTGTGTATGTGTTAGTTACTCAGTCATGTCCAACTCTGCAATCCCACAAGCTGTAGCCTACCAGACTTCTGTCCATGGGATTCTCCAGGCAAGAATACTAGAGTGGGTTACCATTCCCTACTCCAGGGTATCTTCCCCACCCAGGGCTCGAACCTGGGTCTCCTGAGTTGCAGGCAGATCCTTTACCGTATGAGCCACCTGGGAATTCTGTAATTTAAATAGTTGTTGAATGAAGGGTTTTAGTAAAAAAAAAAAGAAGAAGAAGAAGCTCCTAATGCCTGATATTCAGCTTTATACTATGAAATATCTTTCCTGTCAAGAAATAAAATTGAGTTTATTAATGCATAAGAATTTGCAACTATGATAGGAAATTATATGCATTATTATTTAAAACAATATAAATATGACAATCATCATTGTATATCATCTCTACTAAACACTCATAATTCATCAATCAACAGTTGTCATTCATCTACTACGTCTAAGAAAGCATGGTAAGTATTTTAGGTGACATTGAGCAGGAAGTCAGCTAGCTATGAGCAGACGAAAGGGAGGACATGGGTCAGGTGGCAGGAAACCATTCATCTTTTGAATGAGAGGGTCCCTTGGGCAAACAAAGAAAAGCAGGAACCTCTGGGATGACAGGAAGCCACACACCTTTTTGTGACAGAGGTCCCAGAGGAAGACAAAGCAAGGTGGGAAAAGGTGGGAATCTCTTATGTGCAAATGTAAATTTTTGCTCCTTCTGCTTTCAGTAGAGCAAAACTAACCTTGCAAATAAGAAGTACTCATCAGGCTCTGATGCCATGACACTCTGACATAGACTAAACGACAAAAATCTCTCCTCCTATCAGAAAGTCAGGAAGGTGGATCTGGGATGAAAGTCAGGAAAATCAACTCAAAACCCCTCCCTCCTCAATGAATATTCTGCCCAATCATGTTCACACCCTCATAACCATCTGGCCAAAGACTCAGGGCAAGTGCTCACTGAGCCTGCCTGCTCTACTTGAGAAAGTGTGTATGTGTGTGTGTTAGTTGCTCAGTCGTATTCGACTCTATGTGACCCTATGGACTGTAGCCTGCCAGACTCTTCTGTCCATGGAATTCTCCAGGCAGGAATACTTGAGTGGGTTGGCATTTCCTTCTCCAGGGGACCTTTCTGATCCAGGGATCAGACCCAGGTCTCCTGCATTTCAGGCAGACTCTTTACTGTTCGAGCCACCAGGGAAGCCTGAGAGAGAATGTAAGGTTGCTTAATAAATTTTGCTTATTTTGCTTTCTTGAACTTCGTGTCTTCTCTCTAAATTCTTTCAAAGATGAGACAAGAATCTAGTCTTGGTAACGACATGAAATTGGATAGGGGGCTAAGAATACTCTTAGAGTTTCATAAAACTTTAAACTTTATTTAAAGACCAAGGACTCTATTCCTTTTGGGTAGTCAAAAATATAAATATAGGTAATATACAGTGTTAATTGCATTTCATTTTTTTCTATTTAAATGAAAACACATAGGCTTTATAACATCATTTATTCAAAATTCTCTAAATTTGAAACAAAAAGCAGTATCTCAAGGAATTTCATGAAGATCAGAACAACATGAGAAATGTAAAAGACTTTATGTTGAGACATAACCCAGCATATACTGATTAAGCTGGTCTGCCATGTTGTCTAGGCACTACTGTATATTAAAATATAATTTTAAAGGTCCATAGTTAATTCTGACATGCTGAGCATTTTACAATGCTCAGTTGTAAACCCCTAAAGACAGTTTTCTGTGTAAATTGTGATTTAAAAGTCTGAAAGTATACACAGAAAATAAACTAATGTTCAGTTTTAATTTCAAAATATATTTGTTTCATCAGCATGTGAAATATTATAAATTCACATTATTAATGGTAGTTTATGTGAACAAGAAACATATTTTCCCATCAGAATTTTAGTGCATGTTTGTGCATATACCATTATATATATATGTATGTATGTATGTATGTATACACACACATACATGAACATATACATATATACACAATTTTTGTTGAAGTAATAATCAAATATCTTACATGTCTTACAAAGAATGATACATGTGCCTATAAAGCAGAAATTCAGAATTAAACATCGGGGATAAAAGAAAGATGAAATGCAGAGGGAACTATTACCAGAGGATAAGTTCCATATTAATGTAGAAACTGTAGTCAGGAGAGCGATAGTGGTGCATTGCTGTGCATGACACCCAAAAAACCAATTAAGAAAAATATTTGCCAGATGGCTACATGCAATGATATGAATAAATTGGCAACAAGCCAATTTTTCTAAAATCTTTTGCTATTAGAGAGTAGAAGTATCAGCAGTTTTATAAAGGTTATTTCCAAAAAATGTGGGCTGTTTCATTTCAGTCTATGTAAATATTCATGGTAGAACCTATGGGGTCCATTTTAACCTTATTTCCAAGGTTAGATGACTTTCTCAGAGTATTGGCTAGATTCCAAATGTGTTTGTCAGTGTGGCCTTCATTCCAGCCTTAAAAATTATACTAGGTTTGAAAATGTATTTCAGGGAGAAAAAAAAAATGAGCAAAACAAGCTACCAAAGAAATCCCTTTGTCTTAATTGATTAGTATAAATTAGGTAACACAAGGTTATAGAGAATATATTTACTATCATATATAGCAAAGCTACTGGTAGTCTCAAAGATAAAATAGGCCCACAAAAATACTTTCAGTAACAACTATTGAGGCACCAAAAATATCCACTGTATATTGTTGCCTTGGCTTTCTAGAAATAAACGTCATGCTTAGATGTTAGTTGTAGATGTCAAGGTCAGAGCTTAAAGCTGCAATCCTAAGAACCAAGGAATACCACAATAGAATCACTTTTAAATGACTGTTCTGTCCAATAAGTACGCACATATCAAAACTGAAGATGGAGTATATGTAGTAACTAGAAGTCAAAGTAACCAGGTACATCAGGAGATAATTGTTGCCACTCAATTAACAGTACTGAATGAATGAATGAATGACATCCAGTGTTAAACAAAACATGTGGAATATTATGTTGATTAGATTCATGTTGATGTATGGCAAAACCAGTACAATATTGTAAAGTAATTAACCTCCAATTAAAATAAATAAATTTATATTAAAAAAAGAAACATAAACTAAATTTACAAATATAAGTAAATTGATTTTAAATCAATATGGTCCAAAGTAAATGCTTAGTGGATCTAAATTCTAAGTAAGCCTCTATGTTTATAATATGTAATAATAAATATATAATACATAAATTACATATTTATTGACCAATTATATCACAGTGATATAATAATCAATTTCTCAATATCAACATATTTTCTGAAATGAGGGAATTCTTAAATTTTATTTAACTACTGAGAAATAGGCCAAGCAATAGTCAGTTGTGAAATTTTCACACTGTGCCTAGCTTAGGTTTTCTATAGAAAAACAATATCACTTCAAGTTTTTTGTTTCTTCACTCATCAAGTATCAATTGAACATCTACTATATGTTAGGAAAGGCTCTAGACCTACAGATTCAGGAATGAGTAACACAAAACTTGTACCCTATAGGAAATCACATTACTGGGCATCTTACTCACAATTTAAAACTTTACTTATTCAGAAGCCAGTACACATGTATATGAGATTATAAATACCCTGAAAGAACTTAAGATAGGCAAAATGTTGTTGTTGTTCCGTTGCTAAGTCATCCGACTCTTTGTGACCCCCATGGACTGCAGCATGCCATTATCCTCTGCCCTTCACTACTTCCCGGAATATGCTCTGATTCGTGTCCATTGAGTCGGTGATGCTATAGAAAGAACCATCTCATCCTGCCATTAAACCCATCTGTGAAAAGTTTGTGCAGCTGACTCTTATAAGCTTTCAGAAAATTATTCCAGAGTATAGAAGTTAATTTTTAGGATTTCCTAGGTGAAATATGCAAGAACAAGAAACAAATAAGAAGATCTAGAGCTAGGTATTAATGAGTAAGAGAAAAAAATCAGACAAAATAATGATCATATCCATAAGGAGCCAATTAATTTAAAAAACAATTACCTTTATATAGAAGGTTTTAATCCTTTTCTATTTTGAAAATTTTTTTTACTGACTCATTTGAGTCTTATAAGACATGTCTTATAAATATATCATAAATAAGATTATAATTATAATCTTATAAATATAATTGTCTTAAAATTATAGTTTAAATAAAATATAAATACAAAATATCTAATATGTATAACACATTATACAGTTATGTATTTACATTAAGTATAAAATAGTTAAATAAATATAATATAAAATCATGAGTCCCAATTATAACAATTACATTTAAATACAGTTCAATTCATAAAATCATTGGTTCAGTAGCTGCTGTAACTGGAGACAACTGTTATTCATAATGAGCATCAAAGAAGTAAACAATTAAATCCCACATGCTCTGATACAAAAGGTGGAAAAGTATACATTGTAGAAAAGTTAGCTCTCTCAAACTGATGGAGAGCTACTGCCCTCAACCTATGGAAACAGACAATCTGAGGCCAGGTGTATATCGTCAAGGGATTAAAATTGAATCTAGAGTGAAGAACAACTGCTTTACATTAACTACTTCCTTGCATCTGCTGAGAAGATTTTAAAAGTGTATATTAGAAACAACTGCCATGAAGTACACTTTGTATGCAGTTTAAGGATCACAGATAGCCATTTAGTGACATTTAAACTCTTTCAGTCTTCCAGCTTGTCTCTTTCTTCTGGATAATGCTTTTCTTTCCATTAATTGTTGACCTTTTTATGTCAGAAAAAAGTCTGTGGTAATTTGTTGTTCCTGAGCCATATTTAGAGTAGCTGAGCTAGGGTTCTTCATTTGTAAATTCTTAGAAGCTTCTTAGTTTTATAATTCTAGTCTTCACCAGCTAGTCACAGAAAATAGCAATTGTCTCCTTAAGAGGCAGGCATGCTCAGTCACATAGTCATGTCTTTGGGATCTTATGAACTGTGGTCTGCTAGGTTCCTCTGTCCATGGAGAAGGCAATGGCACTCCACTCCAGTACTCTTGCCTGGAAAATCCCATGGATGGAGGAGCCTGGTAGGCTGCAGTCCATGGGGTCGCCAAGAGTCGGACACGACTGAACAACTTCACTTCCACTTTTCACTTTCATACACTGGAGAAGGAAATGGCAGCCCACTCCAGTGTTCTTGCTTAGAGAATCCCAGGGACGGGGCGCCTGGTAGGCTGCCGTCTATGGGGTCGCACCGAGTCGGACACGACTGAAGTGACTTAGCAGTCGCAGTAGCAGGTTCCTCTGTCCATGGGATTTCCATGGGTTGCCATTTCCTTCTCCAGGGGATCTTCCTAACCCCAGGGATCAAATCCGCGTCTCCTGCATTGGCAGGCAGATTTTCTACCATTGAGCCTTCTGGGAAGTCCATTCCTTGCTAATTCAAGACCATGGTCTTGTGGGGGGTGTCTTGTCTTTAGCTGCTAATCAACAATTTCAGTCAGCTCAAAAAGCAAGTTCCTTGGAACCAGATGCAATAATCACATTCATAGCCTCACTTCTCACATCTCTTAATACCAACTCATAAAATAAACTGTAAATGTGTAAGGCAAAGAAATGGAATGAAAATGGGGAAACTGTTTTACTATGGAGATGGGGTTAATTATCTGCACTTTTAGTATCAGCAAGTATCAGTAAGTTTTCTCTCTCATTATACTCCATATTCATTATATTATTCCAAAAAAACTGCTTAGAAGATAAAATACACGTTAAAATCATAAATATGTATTTTTCAATCAACTACTCATAACTAGACATTGATACAGTTGGAAGATAAAAAGATAAAAGTCTACAGACATAATCACCACATCCAAAAATTTACAGCCTACAATTAGCAGAGTGTAAGATAAGAACACACACACACATTTAAAACACTGCTTTCATTTTTCAAAGATGGAACCAAAATGTGGTTAAGGGGGTTGAGGTTCAAAGAAGTGAAGAACTACAATAATTAGAAAATTGTTTTAGAACAATTGTGTTTTGAGTCTTGTCACTAATTTATCTAAACATAGCAGATAGCATTTTAAGTTAAACAGCAAATACAATTTTAAAAGATGTAATCTGCCTTTGTAATATGCTTTATTGTTTTCTATCTTTTTATCTCTCAGGACTAGAAAACATAATTAGCTTGAAGAACTACTAATGAAAGGCAATGAAAATTTGAATGTTCTTACTGGTATGGTGTTGTTTTACACAGAATTCTCAGAATCTACCCTTGAGATTTGATTGACTACATGAGTCATGCCACTTCTGAGAACCATCATGCAGTGTTTCCTGGTATGAAGTAAGCGTTGACCCAAAAGAAGTTCATTTCATTGTTATACAAATCAAAGCACCCCTTTTCAAGTACATTTTCTATTTCCTTTTTCATGGCACTGTTTCTAAGGGTTAAGCCAGGATTTCATAGGGACAGTGGATCTATCAGCTAAACTAGTCCAGTCTCAATTTTGTTTTGGTTTGTAAATCTCTTTCCTCTTTTGAAGTCGGCTTCCTTTAAAAAAGTTGAGACATTTTCTTATTATAAACTCTTCAAACTGTGGAAATAGGCTTGATGTGATTGTAAAGAAATAATATTTGTAATATGTATATCAATAAAATTATGATAAGTTGAATTATCATACTGTAATTTTCCCCTTCAATGGTCATTTATTAGAATGTATAAGTCACTCATGCAGTATTCAAAGAGATTCCAGATTCTAACCTTTGAAGTGCTTGGTCTAACCAAAGACATTAAAGACATGACATATATAGCTCACATACATAAGCATTTTATAGGTATTTTAGACAACTATATAAAAGGGAAACAAAATTTGCATGATGCAGGTTTTACAATACAATCTGAAAGTATAAAGTGAATATACTTTACCCTATTTTATAGAAAACAGTCTTTATGTATATGTGCATTTCCTGTATAGATAATCTTATTTTATTATTATCTTGTTCTCTATTGAGGTCATGAAATAACGTCATCCACAGCTTGTTAAGTCCACCTTTTGAATGAAGTCCATCTTGATCACTAAGATCAAGGTTAGTGGAATGTTAATTTTCTATTGATGTTTGCATCCATTTTGTTTTGCCCCTGAGATGATGGCAAAAACAATTTTTAATGCTTCATTCTAGTCTCTAATATTTACATTCATTAAAAAATTATGTATCAAGTATATGTTGTATACCAAGCACTGTGCTATAGATTTGGGATACATTGCATATTAATATATAAGAGAAGCACAGGCAAGTTTTACAACATTAGGCAGGAACCCTGACAAACACTATGTGTTTTTCTGCTCCAATATCCTTGGACCAGTAACTATTATTAACAGACCTTGAGAAGAAAATCTTAAGGACAAGAGTCAGAGTGGTAAAAACAATTTTCTTTCCTTTGCTAGCCTTGGATACCCAACATTTGATTTTATTAAGTGAATCAGCAGGTTTCCTTACAACTTCCAAAGCATTTTAATCCATCCTCCTATAAGGTCATTTCCTCTTCATGGTATGAAAGTGCCAATTCAATACATTTTTGATATAAATTTCTTCCCAGTAAAATACATTTTGGTCAAATTGAAAGAAAATATCTTCTTTTGTTGTATTCTGTATGGTTATTCTAAATCAAAGTAAAAGGAGAATAAACTTATACTAATTTTAATTGCATTAAACACAAATACAATAACAGTATTAGACATTTTTGAAAATAGACTTATCGAGGGGAATATATATTAAAGAATTGAATGTATTCCCTTGGGGTAGATGGGAAGCAGCTAAAGAAAAGGTCTAAGGAATAGAGACGCAGAAGTAGGATATAAGTTAATTTTCTATTGATGTTTGCATTCATTTTGATTATATGATATATGGACACAGGGGAGGAAGGGGAGGGTAAGACGAATTGGGAGATTGGGATCGGCACATACACACTACCACACGTAAAAGAGATAGTAGATGGGAACCTGCTATATAGCACAGGGAACTCAGCTCAGGGCTCTCTCATGACCTAGGTGTGTGGGAAGGGGTGGGGGATGAGATGGAGATCTAAGAGGGAGGGAATATATGTATACATATAGCTGATTCGCTTCACTGTACAGCAGAAACTAATACAACATTGTAAAGCAATTATACTTTAAAAAAAAGAATTTGTGTGTGTGTGTGTGTGTATATATATATATAAAATTTATAAAGTGTTGTATTACTTCCCATAGTCCTAACAAGAGTCATATAAAACAGGTGAAATGGGTAGTATTGATATTAACAGAGGAAAAAAAAACAAGGCATGGAAAATATCAGTTATATCTCTAGTCACAACAACCTTCAGACCCAGTTTTTTGTCACAAATTGTGCAGTGCTTTCCATATCTCCATGCCTACTGATATTTGGGCTTCCCTTGTGGCTCAACTGTACAAAAAAACTGTATAAAAAGGAGCTTCACAACACAGATAGTCATGATGGTGTGATCACTCACATAGAGGCACATTCTGGAATGTGAATTCAAGTGGGCCTTAGAAAGCATCACTACGAACAAAGCTAGTGGAAGTGATGGAATTCCAGTTAAGCTATTTCAAATCATGAAAGATGATCCTGTGAGAGTGCTGCACTCAATATGTCAGCAAATTTGGAAAACTCAGCAGTGGCCACAGGACTAGAACAGGTCAGTTTTCATTCCAATCCCAAAGAAAGGCAATGACAAAGAATGATGAAGCTACTGCACAATTACACTCATCTCACATGCTACTAAAGTAATGCTCAAAATTCTCCAAGCCAGGCTTCAGCAATATATGAACCATGAACTTCCAGACGTTCAAGCTGGTTTTAGAAAAGGCAGAGGAACCAGATCAAATTTCCAACATCTGCTGGATCATGGAAAAAGCAAGAGAGTTCCAGAAAAACATCTATTTCTGCTATATTGACTATGCCAAAGCCTTTGACTGTGTGGATCACAATAAACTGTGGAACATTCTGAAAGAATGGGAATACCAGACCACCTGACCTGCCTCTGGAGAAATCTGTATGCAGGTCAGGAAGCAGCAGTTAGAACTGGACATGGAACAGGCTGGTTCCAAATAGGAAAAGGAGTCCGTCAAGGCTGTATATTGTCACCCTGCTTATTTAACTTCTATGCAGAGTACATCATGATAAATGTTGGGTTGGAAGAAGCACAAGCTGGAATCAAGATTGCTGGGAGAAATATCAATAACCTCAGATATGCAGATGACACCACCCTTATGGCAGAAAGTGAAGAGGAACTAAAAAGCCTCTTGATGAAAGTGAAAGAGGAGAGTGAAAAAGTTGGCTTAAAGCTCAACATTCAGAAAACGAAGATCATGGAATCTGGTCCCATCACTACATGGGAAATAGACTGGGAAACAGTGGAACAGTGTCAGACTTTATTTTTTTTGGCTTCAAAATCACTGCAGATGGTGATTGCAGCCGTGAAATTAAAAGACACTTGTTCCTTGGAAGCAAAGTTATGACCAACCTAAATAGCATATTGAAAATCTGAGATATTATTTTGCAAACAAAGGTCTCTCTAGTTAAGGCTGTGGTTTTTCCAGTGGTCAGGTATGGATGTGAGAGTTGGATTCTGAAGAAAGCTGAGCACTGAAGAATTGATGCTTTTGAACTGTGGTGTTGGAGAAGACTCTTGAGAGTCCCTTGGACAGCAAGGAGATCCAACTACTTCATTCTAAAGGAGATCAGTCCTGGGTGTTTATTGGAAGGAATGATGCAAAAGCTGAAACTCCAATACTTTGGCCACCTCATGTGAAGAGTTGAGTCATTGGAAAAGACCCTGATGCTGGGAGGGATTGGGGACAAGAGGAGAAGGGGATGACAAAGGATGAGATGGCTGGATTGCATCACCGACTCAATGGACATGAGTTTGAGTGAACTCCGAGAGTTGGTGATGGACAGGGAGGCTTGGGGTGCTGTTATTCATGGGGTTGCAGAGTCAGATGCTACTGAACTGAACTGAACTGAACTGTGGCTCAACTGGCAAAGAATCCACCTGCAATGCAGGATACCCCAGCTCGATCCCTGGTTTGGGAAGATCCTCTAGAGAAGGAAAAGGCTACCCAGTCCAGTATTCTGGCCTGGAGAATTCCACGGACTGTATAGTCCATGGGGTAACAAAGAATCGGACATGACTGAGCGATTTTCATTGATATTTCAAGGCCATGTTAACTAAAGAGAGCTTTTAGTTTTCTTCCAGCATTTTCCTAGCAAGTTCCTCAGATAAGTCTACTTTGAATTTCCTACTGATCTTAATCATTTCTATACTGACAACTGTTTAGCCATGGAGTTGGAAGGAACTTGGCAAAGTGTATCCTTATTGTGAAAAAGTGAAGAAATCATTTCATTAGAACTGGTACAGTCATATTTAGGTTAGAAAATGTAATATTTTAATCAGTGTTGGAGCTTTGAAATCCCTGAATATTGCTTTATATCTAGTCTCCTTCCTCTCCCCTCACCATGACTTTAATCTTTGAAGATTTAGCAATAACAATTCTTTCCTTTGGGTTCTAAAACACATTTATTTTTTCTCACCACATTTTGTTTTGAATGAATTTTATTAGAGGGGGCCTGGGCTGTCCAGTTTCTGGTCCCCATAGTACCACTGCCCTGCTTGCTATTACTTGATACCTAAGTAATTCTACCAATAAAAATTCATTTGATAAGATACCCACTTGGCTCCTACTATAGGCTGAGTGCATAAAATGCACATATTGAAATTCTAGTGCCCAGTGTGATTGTGTTAGATGATGAGGCCTTTGGGAGGTGAATAGGTCATCAGGCTAGGGTCTTCATGGGTGAAATTACAGTCCACAAATGAGAACCCACAGAGATCCCTGCCTTTCTGCCATGTGAGGATATAAGGAGAAGCTGGCCCTCCCCACCATGCTGGTTCTTGGACCTCCAGTTCCAAAACTATGACCAATGATTTTTTTCTGTGTATAAGCCATCCAATCTATGATCTTTTGTTACAGTGGATCAAACAGACTAAAACAACTCCTACAGAATTTGACTTGTGAATCTTGTGTCTAGATGGTAAATTTGTTGAGCTCCATACTTCTGATGGATTCTCTGTGAAGCTTGGATTCTCTGTGAAGATGACTCCAAGAGTTATTTAGTGCTTAGGAGTCAACACCTTTGGAAAGGAACTGAGGATTGCTGGATTGGGTTGGAGGAGGAGGGAAGTCAGGTGCAAGACAGGATGAAGGCCAAATGGGTTCAGCAATCTTTAAAGGGAGCTGCGGAATTAAAATGTCCTGTCACAGTTCTCTTGTAGTGGGCTGAAAAGCTCAGGTCTTTTATTCCCACCTCAGTTAGTCTTCAGATGTAGGTTGCCTTTTGCAGGAGACGAGCCTCTGTAACTAAAGCAAACCCTAAGTAGAGTGACAGCTGAAATCTATCTCCTGACAAAACCCCCAGAAGCAGGAGCAGTATGTCCTTTCTTGAGGGGGATCTGCGTTCATCAGAGGACAGGACCTGACTCAAGCCACAGTGTTGGTTAGAATTTAGATCAACTAGGCTCACAAAAATTTCACATTCTGATCCAGCATAAGATGATGGGGATGTTAATTATATAATTTAGAGATCAGATTATTTTCATAACTTGAAGTCAGATATTAATCAATCCTATCAAAACTTATAAGTCTCTCTATCCCCATCCCAGGTATAAAAAGGTCAATTTATCTCACACAGTTTTATTTCACATTCAGTCACTTCCTTGGTAGGTTTGGCATATCTGAAGGTATGCAACTGAGAAAATATTACTGGAGCCTGACTGATATTTCATATTCACACTTTCAATTGTTTATTACAGTTACAGCAATAATATCTATAATACTGCACATACTGTCAAAATTCATGTTGAAGAGTGAGTTGATCAAACACACTTCAGAATGATTTTTATTCACTGTATTTTTTTATCATTTTATATGAAACAGAAAATGTCTTCCAGATTTTTGATCTTGATTTTTATGTTGTCTATAAAAATCTAGTTCTTGTTAATGATGTATTCTTGATCTTGTTTTTTATGGTGTCTATAAAAATCTAGCCCTTATTAATGATGTTGTATTAGTGCTAAATTTTAGAATAGCATGCTTTTGAGATGATTTACTACAGAGTCCCATGACATAATAGAAACAAAAATAGTTATTTTGAAAAGAAAAGATGCACAGTCCCTTAATTTTTCTACACTTTTCTTTAGACTGATTTTTAACAGAATATGTAGGGTTCTCATGAAGGTGCTTCTGTTAGATCTGTAAGAATAAAATAAATACCTGCAACATTTTCTGTAGAATAATTTTACTTGAAGGCATAAACATGAAATACTTTTAAATTCAGATTTATTCTTTTGTCTTTTATTAAATACATTGACACTACAGTGATATAGTTACATATAGTCTACTGAACACATATAGCTTCTAAATATAATTTCCTTGTGATTTTATTTGTTTTCCTACTGAAATGTGACAATAAAAATGCAGGATGCTTGCTAACAATCTCCATTTCTTCACTGTCTCAGTGGTTGCAGTAAAACTTATTCCCTCACTTTAAACTTACAATAACATCTCTGCCCCTTGAATTACCATCAAGTAGATCTTGAGTCTCAGTTTTCTTATCTTCTAATTATTTACATTCTAAAATATTGAAATCTATTGTATATAAACTTCTATTTCTTAGTTTAATCTTGTAAATTCTCAATGCCCTACCAGTAAGATTTACTACTGCTACTGGGCTCTAGAGAAACACATGATTATATGATAGAGTGGTTAGGATGCTACTGGATTTGCCAATCACTATCTAAATTACGATTCTTTGGCATTGCTTTTCTTTGGGATTGGAATGAAACTGACCTTTTCTAGTCCTGTGGCCACTGCTGAGTTTTCCGAATTTACTGACATATTGAGTGCACCACTTTCACAGCATCATCTTTCAGGATTTGAAATAGTTCAACTGGAATTCCATCACTTCCACTAGCTTTGTTCATAGTGATGCTTTCTAACGCCCACTTAGCTTCACATTCCAGGATGTCTAGCTCTAGGTCACTGATCACACCATCGTGATTATCTGGGTCATGAAGATCTTTTTTGTACAGTTCTTCTGTGTATTCTTGCCACCTTTTAATATTTTATGCTTCTGTTAGGTCCATACCATTTCTGTCCTTTATCAAGCACATCTTTGCATGAAATGTTCCCTTGGCATCTCTAATTTTCTTGAAGAGGTCTCTAGTCTTTCCCATTCTGTTGTTTTCTCTATTTTTTGCATTGATTGCTGAGGAAGGCTTTCTTTCATTCTTTATATATATATATATATATATATATATATATATATATATATATATATTTTATTATTATTATTTTTTACTTTACAATATTGTATTGGTTTTGCCACACATCAACATGAATCTGCAATGGGTGTACACGTGTTCTCAATCCTGAACCGATGTCCATCAGCAGATGAATGGATAAGAAAGCTGTCGTACATACACACAATGGAGTATTACTCAGCCATTAAAAAGAATACATTTGAATCAGTTCTAATGAGGTGGATGAAACTGAGGAAGGCTTTCTTATCTCTCCTTGCTATTCTTTCGAACTCTGCATTCAGATGCTTATATCTTTCCATTTCTCCTTTGCTTTTCACTTCTCTTCTTTTCACAGCTATTTGTAAGGCCTTCTCTTGATCCCTGTCTCCTGTACAAAGTCACGAACCTCTGTCCATAGTTCATCAGGCACTGTGTCTATCAGATCTAGTCCCTTAAATATATTTCTCACTTCCGCTGTATAATCATAAGGGATTTGATTTAGGTCATTCCTGAATGGTCTAGTGTTTTTCCCTACTTTCTTCAATATAAGTCTGAATTTGGTAATAAGGAGTTCATGATCTGAGCCACAGTTAGCTCCTTGTCTTGTTTTTGTTGACTGTATAGAGCTTCTCCATATTTGGCTGCAAAGAACATAATCAATCTGATTTCAGTGTCGACCAACTAAAAAGCCTCTTGATGAAAGTGAAAGAGGAGAGTGAAAAAATTGGTTTAAAGCTCAACATTCAGAAAACTAATATGGCATCTGGTTCCATCACTTCATGGGAAATAGATTGGGAAACAGTGGAAACAGTGTCAGACTTTATTTTTTTGGGCTCCAAAATCACTGCAGATGGTGATTGCAGCCATGAAATTAAAAGACACTTACTCCTTGGAAGGAAAGTTATGCCCAACCTAGATAGCATATTAAAAAGCAGAGACATTACTTTGCGAACAAAGGTCCATCTAGTCAAGGCTATGGTTTTTCCAGTGGTCATGTATGGATGTGAGAGTTGGACTGTGAAGAAAGCTGAGAATCAAAGAATTGATGCTTTTGAACTGTGGTGTTGGAGAAAACTCCTGAGAGTCCGTTGGACTGCAAGGAGATCCAACCAGTCCATTCTAAAGAAGATCAGTCCTGGGTGTTCATTGGAAGGACTGATGCTGAAGCTGAAACTCCAATACTTTGGCTACCTCATGCGAAGAGTTGACTCATTGGAAAGACCCTGATGCCAGGAGGGATTGGGGGCAGGAGGAGAAGGGGATGACAGAGGATGAGATGGCTGGATGGCATCACCGACTCAATGAACGTGAGTCTGAGTGAACTCCGGGAGTTGTTGATGGACAGGGAGGCCTGGCGGGCTGCTATTCATGGGGTCGCAAAGAGTCAGAAATGACTAAGAAACTGAACTAAACTGATCTAAATTACTTTCAGCAAGTTAACTAAAATTTTTGTTTCCCTGTATCAGTTTTCTCATCACTAAAATGGGAGAGAAATATACTCATTATAAAAATTAATAAGTTAATAGATACAAAGACTTTAATTCTGGTCTTAGTACATTATCAGAACTCAACAATTATGATTTTAAATGGTGCCACATGTATACATATCATACACACATATATTAACACATACAAAAAGTCACTCTAGCCTGGAATGCTTTTCTAATAAAGAAATAACAAACAATATAGTATGTAGAAGAAAACCATGCTTGTGCTTGTGTATTCATATTCTAGTTAAAATCATGGTTTCAATAAAAATAAATCACTGTGATTATCTAAAGTGAGAATTAGTCCAAGTGAACTGACTGAAGCTATCTCAAGTGTGACAATTAAATGTGAGATGTTTTTATTACCATGTATTATTTTTCATCTCTTTCTTAAATTTGTTTTTCTAAAATTATCATCTCATATGAAAGAGAAACATGTATCATATGTCATATATAATTTATTATTAATAAAGAATTATCACTAGAAAAATTAGACATTTTAAGTTCAATAACAGTATTTAATTGTGACAACTATATTTCTCTTTAAATTTTAAATTATACCTCAAGAATTTCAGTCTATTGAAAACTTCTAAATAGAACTGTGATATTAACTGTCATGAAAATAAAAAGGAGTATATCCATCTGTTCCACTTATTGTAAGCTGTTCTTTGAAGTTTCTCAGTATTTTTTTCATTTTCATGGCCACAGTTATCCTCAGGACAGACTGTATTTCACTTAACTTTTCTGCTAGTGATGGAATAAAAAAAAAAAGGCTTATCTCTCTCTTTTTCTTAGCATGACTCAAACAGGTCAGATTTTACAGGGAATTTTATTGTAAACAAAAAGGAAAGAAAGCTAAATAATCAATCCATTAATCTGTCTAAATGAAACTTAAGTGTTCATTATGGATATTGACAAGCTTGGGCATAAATGATACAGAGATATTTCTGTTAGGATGGCCTAGGATGAAAGAGAGAGATGAGGATAGAATTAGTATTTTAGTTAGCTTATGTAATCAGGAAAAGAAGCTTAAGTTTAAGACCAGTATCTATTTAATACAGAACTAAATATTTTAAATAGCAAAACTCCTCTGAAGAATAAACAGAAATACTCTATTATTTATAAACACATAAAATGTTTCTTGTATTTTTCTTAAAGCTGTTACCTTGGTCGGACAAGGCTTAGTCAGACATGACAGCAACTGAACAACAACAACCTTGGTCCAGTCTACTACTCCGCTAGACTCACAATATTAAGATATATAGATAAAACTTTAGGGCAGTTTGCAAACAACTGGCCCTGTCCAAAATGTCTTTAAGACATCAGGTCTTCTAAATATCCTTGCTGTTTTCAGGACCATTTGATCTTGTCCATGAAGACATGGACAAGACATTTGAAAAGGTCCATGAAAATATCTGGTCCATGACAAAAGGCACTTGATTACTGAGACCTTTCGGAAACTATTTGGCATAGGCAAAATATGCTCATGAACATTTTTGATAGGATCAAATTTCAAGAATCTTCAGGTGTGGTTCAAAAATGTCTTGTGGACCAATGTCTCATCAATGTTTTAGAAAGGACTAAATATCCTGCAAAGCATTGAAGCTACTGTTCGGCTCTTAAACTCTTCCCTTTCAAGTCTCCTCATTAGATTTTTATTGTTGGTCTCAACATGAAATCTCATTATGTGTACCTCCCAGGATATAAGTATCTCTTGTTCATTCTGGGATTTCTCACCTGCACCATAATTTCAACCCTCCAGGGATCATTCTGTCATATTCTAATACCTCCTGTCTTCAAAATTATCCTGTGAGCCCCTATTCTCCTTCAGCAAACATTCCAGTTCTCTGCATCTCATACAGATAAACTTTCATAAGAAATGTTTATATTTACCATCTCTACTTCTTCCTCCATCTCTCTCTCTCTTCCTTTTTTCCCTACTGAAGTATAGTTTACAATATTGTGTTAGTTGCTGGTATACAGCAGAGTGATTCCACTATACACACACACACACACACACACACACACACACATATATATATATATGTATAAAATCAGATTATTTTCCATTCTAAGTTATTACTAGATATTTAATATACCTCCTTCCCTGGTGGCTCAGAGGGTAACATGTCTGCTTGCGTTACAGGAGACCTGGGTTCGATCCCTGGGTTGAGAAGATCCCCTGGAGAAGGAAATGGCACCCCATTCCAGTACTCTTGCCTGGAAAATCCCATGGATAGAGAAGCCTGGTAGGCTACAGTCCATGGGGTTGCAAAGAGTTGGATACGACTGAGCAACTTCGCTTTGACTTTTGTTCTATATACTTAATACATGCTACTTATCTTTTTTATGTATAGTTTTTATCGCTCACCTTATATTCTTAATTTATCCTTCCCCCTGCCTCCCTTTCCCTGAAAAGACAACCTATGGAATGAGAGAAAATATTTGCAAATGATGCAAATAGAAAGGAGTTCATATCCAACATATACAAACAGATTATTCAACTTTATATATATATATGTATATATATATATATATAAAGCCCAATCAAACAATAGGCAGAAGACCTAAATAGACAGTTCACAAAGAAGACATACAGATGACCAACAGGCACATGAAAAAACGCTCAACATCACTAATTATTAGAAAATGCAGATCGAAACCACAATGAGGTATCACCTCATACCAGTCAGAATGGCCATCATTAAAGAGTCTACAAATAATAAATTCTGCAGAGGTTATAGAGAAAAACAAACTCTTACACTGTTGATGTGAATGTAAATTAGTGTAACCACCTTAGAAAACAGTAAGGAGATTCTCTATAATATTAAAACTAGAGCTACCATATCATCTAGCAATCCCACTCCTGGACACATACCCAGAAAAGATGAACACTTTTAATTTGGAAAGATACACGCACCCCAATATTCATAGCAACACTATTTACAATAGCCAAGACATGGAAAAAACTTAAAAGCCCATTATCAGACAACTGATTTAGGAAGATATATATATATATATATATATATATATATATATATATATATATATATGAAATATTACACAGCCATAAAAATAATGAACTATTGGCCATTTGCAGCAACATGGATAGACTTATAGAATATTATATTAAATGAAGTAAGAGAAAGACAAATATCACATGATATCACTTCTAGGTAGTATACAAAAATTAATACAAATGAATCTATACACAAAAGAGAAATAAACTCACAGACCATTCTCATTTCTGATTCACTACTAAATCCCATTCAGCTTCAATTAACCTACTCCATTGCAATGAATAGGCTCTGTCAAGTTTTTCGGTAACCCCATGTTTTTACATCATACATGACATATCAGTGGCATTTTATGACCGTCAGCACCACTTCTTATTGGAAATGATCTCTGCTGATCTGTTGAGAGCATGCTGATGACTTCCATCTAATTTCACTTGTTTTTCTCTCAGCCTTATTGGCTTCTTCCCTTCTCCTTAGCTTTTATTTATTTATTTATTTATTTTTACTTTATTTTACTTTACAATACTGTATTGGTTTTGCCATACATTGACATGAATCCACCACGGGTGTATACAAGCTCCCAATCCTGAATCCCCCTCCCACCTCCCACCCCGTATCATCTCTCTGGATCATCCCCATGCACCAGCCCCAAGCACCCTGTATCCTGTATCAAACATAAACTGGCACTTCGTTTCTTACATGATAGTATACATGTTTCAATGCCATTCTCCCAAATCATCCCACCCTCTCCTTCTCCCTCTGAGTCCAAAAGTCCATTCTATACATTTGTGTCTCTTTTGCTGTTTCGCATACAGGGTCATCATTACCATCTTTCTAAATTCCATATATATGTGTCAATGCAATCCCTATCAAGCTACCAGTGATATTTTTCACAGAACTAGAACAAATAATTTCAAGATTTGTATGGAAATACAAAAAACTTTGAATAGCCAGAGAAATCTTGAGAAAGAAGAATGGAACTGGAGGAATCAACTTGCCTGACTTCAGGCTCTACTACAAAGCCACAGTCTTGAAGACAGTATGGTACTGGAACAAAGACAGAAATATAGATCAATGGAACAAAATAGAAAGCCCAGAGATAAATCCACACACATATGGACACCTTATCTTCGACAAAGGAGGCAAGAATATACAATGGAGTAAAGACAATCTCCTTAACAAGTGATGCTGGGAAAACTGGTCAACCACTTGTAAAAGAATGAAACTAGATCACTTTCTAACACCACACACAAAAATAAACTCAAAATGGATTAAAGATCTAAACGTAAGACCAGAAACTATAAAACTCCTAGAGGAGAACATAGGCAAAACACTCTCAGACATAAATCACAGCAGGATCCTCTATGATCCACCTCCCAGAATACTGGAAATAAAAGCAAAAATAAACAAATGGGATCTAATTAAAATTAAAAGCTCCTTAGCTTTTTTTTTTTTTCCTTAGCTTTTAAAATCAGTCAATCTCTTCAACTTTCCCCAGAAGAACTCATCTGTGCTTCCACATGCTCACAAGTCTCAAGTGTAAGATTATGGATGGTCTGTTTGCATACCAGGTTGTAAATGTCATGAGGATGATGATAACCTATTTGTTTACATTTGTATCTCCAATGCCTGATTTTATGCCCTCTGCACACCAGTAACACAGTAAATACTGAGAAGTATTAATAAAAACAGTTTTAAAATACTGAAAATAAATGCCAATTTACAGATACGTATAAAGTATCTCTGCTAAATCCTACAAAAAACAAGAGAAATTGGTAATTTTTAAAAGATATTTCATCACACATTTGTTTAAATAAAGAACATGCTATGAGGATTAAGGCACACATAAAATGACTAATCCAAAATAAAACATAGAATCTTATCCTAAGAAATAAATATATAAATACATAATTATAAAACTTTTAGCTGTTTCTGAGAATACTTCTACATGCTTGAATATGAAGAGGTCACAACAGAACTGAAGAACATTAAGAATAGAAGTTAAAGAAATCCATCATTGGTCTTCAAGCCTGTAATCAGAACATCATTACAAGCCAAATGAGCATAATTTGTCACTTTGAAAATTCTCAAGTTGAGAATTGGGTCATTTCAAATACCAGTTTTCACAGGGCAAACAGGTCATACAGTCCACCTGTCTGTGTATTTCTCCCAAATAACTTTCAAAGCAGTTGACTCTCTGTAAACTATCACTCATTACTAAAGGGACCTCCTGACACTTCCCTTCACTCAGCCTCCATTTTTATGTCACTTTATCTTTTAAATCTAAGGATACAGTTATTTGTAAATAACTTTTTAGAGCATAGTTTAACAGTTTCTAATAATTTTGTAAATATGCATGACTTTTGACCTAACATGGTCAGGAATAAGACATCCAGCTCACCAGAACTCCCATTTATAACAATATTAGTACTAATAAATAATTTTATGGAACTTCACATGTGATGAGATTTTTCAACTGATTCATTTCTCAAAGGAGCCCCATCATTTAGGTACTATTATTATACATATTTTATAGACAAGCAAACTAAGGCCCCAAAAAGTTATTGATAAGTAAATCACCAGAGCCACACCTTTGCTAGAGGGTAGAGCCAGAACTTGATCTCAGTCAACCGTGATCTAGAGTCTGGTCTCCTAACCTCCTATACTAGACTGTCTCAAGACAAACACATACACATATACACACACACTGCACACACACACACACACACACTCATTGAATTCAGACAGTGGAAGAAAATCATGACGATTTATTTATTTTTTGATGATTTTTTTTTAATTTTTATTTTTACTTTATTTTACTTTACAATTCTGTATTGGTTTTGCCATACATTGACATGAATCCACCACGGGTGTACATGTGTTCCCAAACATGAACCCCCCTCCTACCTCCCTCCCCACAACATCCCTCTGGGTCATCCCCATGCACCAGCCCCAAGCATGCTGTATCCTGCATCGGACATAGACTGGTGATTCGATTCTTACATGATAGTATACATGTTTCAATGCCATTCTCCCAAATCATCGCACCCTCTCCCTCTCCCTCTGAGTCCAAAAGTCCGTTATACACATCTGTGTCTTTTTTGCTGTCTTGCATACAGGGTCATCGTTGCCATCTTTCTAAATTCCATATATATGTGTTAGTATGCTGAATTGGTGTTTTTCTTTCTGGCTTACTTCACTCTGTATAATTGGCTCCAGTTTCATCCATCTCATCAGAACTGATTCAAATGTATTCTTTTTAATGGCTGAGTAATACTCCATTGTGTATATGTACCACAGCTTTCTTATCCATTCATCTGCTGATGGGCATCTAGGTTGTTTCCATGTCCTGGCTATTATAAACAGTGCTGCAATGAACATTGGGGTACATGTGTCTCTTTCAATTCTGGTTTCCTCAGTGTGTATGCCCAGCAGTGGGATTGCTGGGTCATATGGCAGTTCTATAATCTTAAATAGGAATGTGGACTTAGTCCTGCTACCAAGTGTATTGTTAATATTAATAGTAAATTCTTATCAATTAACAGAATAATGGATAAATAGTATTCAAGGTTTAATTTGGAGAAGGAAATGGTAATCTACTCCAGTGTTTCTGCCTGGAGAATTCCATGGATGGAGGAGCCTGGCAGGTTGCAGTCCATGGGTTTCACAGGGTCAAACATGAATAAGTGATTAACACTCACTCACTCAAGGTTTAATTATAAGAGCAAATTTTGAAAATATACCCCACTGCCTCATTTCAAATATGTTTAGTGAGGAAATTTCTTCTCTTGTCCCTGGATAAAACCTTGGGGGTCGGAGATGGCAGGGTAGATAAGAGAGGCAAACTGTCCTGTCATTTGATTGGTAATACTTGAAGATTAGTTTCTGGAACTGGGAGACATCTCATTTGTTCACAGCACACTATTTGGAGACATCTCCTCAGTTTCAGTAAGTTTTCAGCACATTCAGTAAATTTTCCAATTTGTGCTTGTTCTCATCTTAATACCAAGGAATCCAAGGATCTCTTTCCACCTTCTGTTTGGTGAATTTCATTCCTCAATTGAATAGAGTCTATATCAAATCCTTCTCTTCTCCAGCACAACTCTTCTAGATTAACCAAACCTGGTCAGTATTAACACATTAAGTGTTTTTCTCTTGTATAATTCTGGAAATTGACAATGACAGCATTATAGCAGCAACTTTGTTCCATCACCAAAATAAGCAACTTGCCCATCTCTCTTCCTATAGACTAGTTAGGAACTAAGTAGACACTATTTTGATGGTGTTCCCCTGACTGCAGGCAATTCACCTCTAAGCAGTTCTGTAAAAGACTGACAGAGAAAACATCAACATATACACTCCTTTGGCTCAGACAACAGTAAATTCCCAGGACATTTTCCAAAGAAATTTACTTTGCAAATACCCTTGCACCACAACATTGAACAATTCATCACTTTTATATTCTAGTGGGTGAAGAATCAAGAGTAATTGAAAAGTAAACAGTTATAAAATAACTGTTTTGAAATGTGAATCTTACCTAATTTTGGTTTAGGACACCTCTTAAATCTTAAGGCTTCAGACAAATCTGAAAATTTTAACCTCCAATTACTAATCCTTGACACTTACAGTTCCACAGATTTTAAGCTTTATCTAGAAGTAAAGGAGTTTTATATTTTCAATCAGTATTAACTTCAAAGCCAGTCCTTAAGACATGACCCATTTTTATTCTTCTTATTTTTATCATATATTTAAAACTCCTTTTATGTATGGCAAAACCAATACAGTATTGTAAAGTAAAGTAAAAAAAAAAAAAAAGAAATGACTATTCGATTGCAAAACAGTGGGGGTGGTGGTGGTGGTGGGGTGGTTAAAACAAATGAGCAATAGCCTGTCTTCATTTAAAACTTTTGATATTTTGTTCATGGATTTTTTGGCATTAATTATGATTCTTTAAAAATTGCATTAAAATATCACTTGAGTACTGCAAAAAAATAAAAAAATAAAAAATATTTGGTACTCCAATAGGGGACAGTTGAAAAAATTTTAGAACTGAGTGATTTTAATAGCCTTGATAAGATTCAAAATACACAGTCTGATTACTTCCTGTGAAATTAAAGACAAACCCTAAGCCTGCTGAACTTTAATATCTCATTTATACAATAAAGGAGTTACACTAGATAAATGCTAATATTTTATTGGGTCCAACACTGTATAATCTAAAATGCACATGTGGTCTGCTGAATTGTTGGGATCCCTGGAGGTTTCATGTAAGTTTCTGGGCTGACTTCCAAGACACCTGTCCCATTTTAATCAGCCTTCTTTTTTATACTTTGTATACCATGGGACCCCACATAAAATCACACTTGACAAGGAGGTTGTGTGTTTTGAAGCTTGCTGTTTGTTTTTTGGTTTTTTGAAAACTACTGCTCAAGGGACATTGACTGTATCAAGTTCTTTATGTGTTGTTTTTCAAGTGGAGAAAACCATACACTGTTAGGTGAAATCTTTCATCTGTTATCATGTGTCTCTTGTGATCCACAGAACCCATATGGTATGAGGTCATCAGTTCTGTCCTCTCCTGAAAGTCACTGACTTTATTAACTCTTCCCTTTGGCTAAGTACATAAATATGGGCACTGCTTCATGATGGGAAAATCCAAAGTCCTTAGGACTTTACGTATCAGTCACTTGTCTTAATCCAGAGTTTTGCTTGATTTTTAATGGAATATCTCTAATCAAAATTATAGTTTGCTTTCTTTTTTAAACAAGAGTTTCTTTTGGAGAGAAACATAATTAAACAAGAGTACTGGGTTGCTTTTCTTATAAACTACAGGAAGTTATAGAAAATTTCTAATTTTACATATTATGAAATAACCCATTTTACATTTTAATGTATATTTTAAAAGAACTAATAGGTAGTAATTATACCTTTAATTAGACTTTCCTGTAGCTCAAACAGTAAAGAATCTGCCTGCCATGCAGGAGACCAGGGTTTGATTCCTGGGTTGGGAAGTTCCTCTGGAGAAGGGAATGGCAATCCACTCCAGTATTCTTCCCTGGAGAATTCCATGGACAGAGAAGCCTGGTGGGCTACAGTTCATGGGGTCACAAAGAGTTGGACACGACTGAGTGACTAACACACACAATCATTAAATATGAAAAACAATGCCCTCCAAATTTTGTTCTGATTTCTATAGATTACTGGTTTGATAAAACCCACAACTATATACTGTCAATTAACAACTATACTAGCCAATATTTGAAGAGATATTTCCTGCATATTTTGCTTCTTAAAAAAATTATTATAAGTTCAGGGCTCACTTCCCAGTCCCTTATTATAACCAAACTGTGTAAGGTTATAATCAGTTCATTTTAACCCTGTAAAGCACTCAAAAATAGTTATGTAATTAAATATATAACATTTTTGCAAAAGTATTTATTATTAATAACAGTGAAAATAATATGGATCACATGTATTTAAAGTAATGAAGTTGTCTAGAAATAAATTTTTATAAAGTTTGAAAGGTCAGAAATATTATTTATCTGACCTTGTTGACATGGTCCCCCCCTATGGATTTCAAGTCCCATGACAATTTGATGCAATACACTGAGGTTCATTCACCAGAGAATCAGATTTAATGAATACCCAAGACACAACAATTATATGAACTCATATGGTATAGTCTTAAGAAAAGAATAAAGCATTAATAACTAGAGCCACTTGTGTCATTACCTTGCATTTGCTTGATTTATGCCATGTATTGAGTGACTTCACTTTCACTTTTCACTTTCATGCACTGGAGAAGGAAATGGCAACCCACTCCAGTGTTCTTGCCTGGAGAATCCCAGGGACGGGGAAGCCTGGTGGGCTGCTGTCCATGGGGTCACACAGAGTCGGCCATGATTGAAGCGACTTAGCAGCAGCAGCAGCAGCAATATATACTACTAATATATGTTATTTAGTAATACTAAATAATTTATTTAGAAATAAATAAAAATAATTTGACCCCTTATTTAACATTTACACCATTTTTAAAATGAGACAATAAATGATATATCCTTTTGTTGTTCAGTTGCTGTTGTGTCCGACTCTTTGCTGCTCCATAGACTGCAGCACACCAGGCTTCCCTGTCCTTAAACATTTTCCATATTTTAATGATAGTAACATCTAATTTTTAAACTATTATTTAACTTAATAAGTCACACACATATGTATATATGCATTTTATTGAGAATGTTATGCTGCTAAATTCTGAAAAATATATTGGGATGAACTATAACACAAGGATTATTGTACATTTGAGACAATAGAAATAGTTGAATTTCTAGGAAAGACTTTGCAACCAGAGGGGTCTAGTCATAATATTATTTATGTGCATAATTATCACAGTTAAGAAGCTCTTAAATTGTCATTTGTTCTTTAAAAACTACATTTAAATGTCACTATGTCTTTATAAGGCTGTCACATATCTCTTTAAAGAGACAATATGTTTTTCTAGGATTAGCTGTTTCTGGGCAATTCTGCAGACAAGATATATAAATAAGAAATAGGCAATTCTGTGATGCATGAAAAGCAAGTAATAACTCTACTACTTGAATTAATTAACATGGTTTATCCTGTGAAAGGACAGTGATAAGACTACATTTAACAATCAGGAGCACATTTATTTTCTAATATTAATTGTTTTAAAAATGTAATGATCTTAATTTCATTTACTACTTCTTATAATTTCTTGATTATATAATGGAAAATTACCTGAGTTAGTTACTAAGACACTGAAATTGAGATTAAAAATAAGCACTGAAATTTCTCAAAGAAAACTTACTTTCCACAATTCATAATCAGCTCCAAAAAGTCAGTATTCTTATTCGCCCACTCACTGAATTCTCACTTTTGAGCCTTTAAAACACAGTGTAAGTCACCTATATTTCAATACAATTTTTTTCATTTTATATACACATAAGTTATAACCAACCTAGATAGCATATTCAAAAGCAGAGACATTACTTTGCCAACTAAGGTCCGTCTAGTCAAGGCTATGATTTTTCCAGTGGTCATGTATGGATGTGAGAGGTGGACTGTGAAGAAGGCTGAGCACTGAAGAATTGATGCTTTTGAACTGTGGTGTTGGAGAAGACTCCTGCGAGTCCCTTGGACTGCAAGGGGATCCAACCAGTCCATTCTGAAGGAGATCAGCCCTGGGTGTTCTTTGGAAGTAATGATGCTAAAGCTGAAACTCCAGTACTTCGGCCACCTCATGCGAAGAGTTAACTCATTGGAAAAGACTCTGATGCTGGGAGGGATTGGGGGCAGGAGGAAAAGAGGACGACCGAGGATGAGATGGCTGGATGGCATCACTGACTCGATGGACATGAGTCTGAGTGAACTCCAGGAGTTGGTGATGGACAGGGAGGCCTGGTGTGCTGCGATTCATGGGGTCGCAAAGAGTCGGACATGACTGAGTGACTGAACTGAACTGAACTGAAGATTTATATATTCCAAGTTTAAGAAATCTATTAGAAGAAAAAAGCAGGGTAATTGCAGACCTAGAATAAATTCTATACTTCCTTCTGGGACATGTAAATGGCTAAAACTCCTATTGATCATTATAGTATTAGTTCAAATATCATAAATATAAAAGCAAAGACGTAGCTGATTTCCAACTTACAAAAATATTAATGTTTTAAAGCATCTAGAAATATGTTTTACCTTTTGCAGTAATTAAAAATTCCATCATTTTGTCAAATGAGAGTTTAAAAAGTTTAAAAAAAACCCTCATTTTTTAAAGAAAATGCAAAAAGAAAAAAAGTTACTCTATATTGCATATTTTTGGAGTTTCACCTAGGGTTCCTGCAGAATTTTGGATTTTCCTTTTTACATTTTATTAAAGTAAAATAGACATGGAGAGAAAAAGACATGCATTGTAAAGCTTGTTGTTGTTGTTTAGTTGCTAACTCACATCTGGCTCTTTTGCGACCCCCATGGATTGTTGCCTGCCAGGTTCCTTTGCCCATGGGATATTCCAAGCAAGAATACTGGAATGGGTTGCCATTTCCTTTTCCAGGGTATCTTCCTGAACCAAGGATCAAACCCATGTCTTCTGCATTAGCAGGTGGATTCTTTACCACTGACTGAGCCACCAGGGAAGCCCAATGTAAAGCTACCTTTCTTTGCATTTTCACAAATGAATATAGCAACTAGAGCCTAGATCAAGCAGACAATGGCATCTGTACCCCAGAAACATCCTTGTATTTTCTTGAAGTCACTATCTTTCCAAACCACCAAGACCACCATGAGCTTGCTTTCTAAAATAAAAGAGTTTTGGTTGTATTTTCACTGCATACTGCTGTAATTGTATGCTATCCACTTTTATTTTGTCTCATTCTTTTTCTTCCATGTGATATATGGAAAATTCACCTATATTATCTATGTGACTCTAAATCTTTTTATCTCATTGCTGTGATTATTTTGTAACTAGACTACAATGTGTTTTTTTTCCATTTTAATGTTAATTTGTGACAACATAGTTTCTAATTTGGAGGTGATCTGAACAGTGCTGCTATGAACATATTTTTTTGCATTTCTATTGTCA
Source organism: Budorcas taxicolor (assembly GCF_023091745.1). Lineage (NCBI taxonomy): Eukaryota > Metazoa > Chordata > Mammalia > Artiodactyla > Bovidae > Budorcas > Budorcas taxicolor. The sequence goes on from NC_068910.1 coordinate 80,338,742, forward strand.
ACATACACAAAAAAAGAAACATTGGAGAAAAGTACAATGCAAGTAAAATTTCAGAAGATAAGGCCGAACAACTTTCCAAAGTGACTGCATGGCAAACTTTTAAGGAGAAAAGAAAATGATAAACATTAACAACTATATACTCATAAGGAATTGGTAAATATAAAGGAAAAGGTAATTTTTCTATAAGCAGAAATATTCTCGAAGGAAGATAACTATTTTAAGAGTCAAAAAGATATGCCTGAAATTGAGTATAAGGAGAAAATTAGTCAAGGATGAGGTTGCTGAGTAAATATCTGTATAGAAAATGACTCATGAGCAAATGGCTCAGATGTAAAGCTGCTTGCAATGAAGAGACATGAGTTCGATCCCTGAGTCGGGAAGATTCCCTGGGAGAAGGGAATGGCTATTCATTCCAGTTTCTTTCCTGGAGAATTCCATGGACAGAGGAGCCTGTCAGGCTATAATACATGGCGATGCAAAGTCAAACACGACTGAGCGACTAACACTCACATGAGCAAGTGATACATAAGTTTCAGACCCTCCAATGTGAGTCTTTGTGACCTCCCATTTGTTCTTAAAAATAAAAGCATATATCAAAACCACATCTATGGCACGTTAGATGAATTTGATTTTCAGACAAGCACTTTTACTGATTTATATGAATAAATCTAAAACCAAAACCATAATGGTGAATATCGGGATGCATGAATATGTTAAGTGTTAAACTTCACCACTGTAGATAAAGCCATCATTTTAACTCGCTCTATGGTACTATTGCATTTCTGGAAAATGCTTCATACTTTTACACATGCATATTACTATCCTCCTACTGAGAATATGGTGTCACTTGTCCACATTGACTAAACTACCACTGACTCCTTTATCACCTCTGACAAATACATCCGTAAGTGTAATCTATTTACAGTTATTCCTCTTGCTCCAAATCATAAGCTCCTTTTATAGAAATAGGCTACAGAAGTGCTAAAATGATAGTATCTGCTGAAGTTTCCCAAATAATACTTTTTTTTTATTCTTCCTAGAAAAAGCCTAGGCTTCTCAATATTGATGAATTTTATTAGAAGTACCTAAGAACAAGGAACAATTTCTTTAAATATCAAGACTTTTAATTTATTTACTAGAATGACAAAAAAGGGTGGGCAAGAAATTGGGACATGGCATAAGGCCATGGTTATTTGAATGTTAACTCTTCCCAATATATAATCACCCAAAATTTATGTTGATGTAGAACTCTCAGTTATTTATTCTCAACAATGGCTGTATATTAGAATCACCTGGAAGCTCTAAAAAATACATTCATGCCCAGGTATGCATCCAGGACAGACTAAATCTTAATCTTAAGGAGGAGCCCATACATCAGCTTTTTAACCATTCTTTCTGTGATTCTTAGAGGCAGCCCATTTTGAGAACCATGATGACATCACCCTTTCAAGTGCCAAGAGTTATCCTACAGTAAAGCAAAGAATGTTCATGACTCTTTCAACTTAGTAAAGAATGACTTTCTTTGTTTTCCTTCTCTCATTTTTATTCACAAATCCCAACTTTAAAAACCCCTTTAACATATGAAGTTATTAGCATTTCCCATATATCACAGAAGCTGATTTCCATATTTTATTGTTTTCTCTCTACTAAGTTAAATTACCTCTCTTAAAATTATTTTAAAATACAACTAAAAAAACTGTCCAATAATATAGTAAAATCCCTCCAGAGCACAAAAATAAATAAATAAATAAATAAAATAAAAAACACTGAAAGACCTTCTCCTTGTAATATTTTATGGGTATATAAGTATTAGTGAATATCTTTCTCCTGCCTCAAAATTTGATATCGTAGCTAATTAATACTCTGGCAAATTCTTGTTATGATTATGAACTTTAAAACATAGTGATCAACATGCAATTTTATATCTCTATTAAACTGCTGCACCATCAACATGAAAATGTGAGTTTATAGAGTTGGTAGGATATACTAACGTATTTTACTCTTTTGCTACTTTTGTAATTTAGTCTCCTTACTTTAAACTGGACTCTGACATCTAAGTCATCTTGGTCAGTAAAGCATTAGATACAATCAGCTAAGAATATGACATGGCCTAGAATAAGGACATTCAGATTATCTACATTTGATTGATATGAAATTCTCAAAACAGAATCGTCCAGATTCCCTGCTCTGAAGTTTTAAAATTTTACTTATACCCTTCCCATAAAAGTTGCTGCACAGTAAAGACAGATCTGTATGCTTCTTTCTCTCACAGACAATAACAGCAATGTCTCCACTATTCACAGTTATGTGGGAGGCAGCTTAACACTAGGACTAAGAGACTGGCTTCTGAAGTCAAACCACAAGCACTTTCATCCTGGTTTCATAATTTATCAGTTGTATGATGCAGGCAAATTATTTAACCCTGGTATTCCTGCAACTGGAAGTTAAAAATTGATGCCTGTCTCGTAAGATTGGAGTATAGGTGACATAAAATAATTTCTAAGAAATAAATGCACCATGCCCTAAGATACAGTAACTTCTCAAGAATTGTTACCTATTATTCCTATTATTAGCATCTAGTATACCATGGAAGGGCTTCCCTGGTGGCTCAGAGGTTAAAGAGTCTGCCTGGAATGCAGGAGACCTGGGTTTGATCCCTGGGTCGGGAAGATCCCCTGGAGAAGGAAATGGCAACCCACTCCAGTACTCTTGCCTGGAGAATCCCATGGATGGAGGAGCCTGGTAGGCTACAGTCCATGGGGTTTCAAAGAGTCGGACACGACTTCACTTTCACTTTCACTTTCACTTTCACTTTCATACCATGGAAAAATGCACAGTTGATGCTGGCTGGATGAGCTGTCATCTATATTGCACTATTTAATATAAATATTATAAAATACATTTAAAATCTTATTTTAAAGATTATAAAAATGTATCTACTTCATCTAGATAATTTCACAGAAGAGCAAATGTTCTGTAAAATACTTTGAGTAAGTGACTAAAGCGATTTGGACAAGGCATACATATACATCTTAATAGGAATAATACTGCCCAGCCTGTAAAGTTGTCAAGTGCCAATCTCTATCAGAATCATAACTAAAGTATATTTTTACAAAGATATTGGCTTTCCAGTACATTAGAAGTATGATGGCAATTGTGTGTGAAGTAATATTCTAAATTGAACAGCTAAAATAAAATTGGGTTGGTGAAGATTGCTAATATAAATTTTATCAAAGCCAATTCAACTAGAGCAAAGGACTAATGAATATTTTAAAACAGAGACACGACAAAATTTATAGATGTTATTTGGGATCATGAAACACATTAATGACTGGTATAATGGCGATGAATATTGAAGTTGAAGCTATTGTCTCTACAATCGAAGACCAGAGAAAAACTATAGGGATTATTGTTATCTGAAAACATGTATTCTGGCTTATGATGAAAACAGCTGTCACACTAAATCTTAATCAAATGCTAAAACATTTTTAAATCATCCAAAGACTTCACGTTAAAGATATTTGTTTCTTATATTTGTTGAGATGTGTCAAAGAACAAACTAACAGGTATTTTCTATTGCAGTTGGGAACTTCAAGTTATCATAAAGTTACTAAATAATGCTCTAGAAGAATCAACACGGGAAGGTATACATCAACACTAGTTAAGATATGCATGGTAAATGAAAATTCATCAGTATTAATGCTGAGTTATCATTTCCTTAATAAATGCTGCCTTCATTTATTCATTCATTCAAAAAGATTTCTAAGTATATACTCTGTATCAGTAGCTACTCTAGGTGCTGGAATACAGTTACAAAAATTAATAAAATGAACATATATCCCCTGGAATCACAGTGATTACCTCTAATAGGATAGGGAGAGAGCAGACTGATACCTTAAAACAATATACAGTCTTTCTGATGGTGATAAATATTATGCAAAAACATTCTGGAAGGAGATAAGAAATACCAAAAGACTGAGAGGATTTTCATAGAGAAGATAACATTTCAGTAAAACTCAGAGGGATGTATATAGAAGTGAAGTTGTGACACTTTCTAGAGAAAAACATTCCAGTAGAAATCTTAGGGCAAAGGCCCTAATGTAGACATGAATTTAACTGATGAACAGTTGTCCTAAAAGGGCATGTGGCTATTACATTCATCAGCAAACTCACAAGCATATAGTTTTTAAATTATTTTATTTTTACTCATTGCAATGCACAATGCAATAAGGTTTGAGAAGGTTTAGAGGAGTACGAAACATTAGTTATCATCAATTAAATATTTCAGCATTAATTGCCTATCCCACTTGTCCTACTAAAATATCTTATGAGAATAGAAAGTTTTCTTTTCCCAGAATGGGTTTTTACTTGCACGAAATGCTCACACTATGTGCTACAAGTGGGTAAGTCTGTGAAGTGATATATTCAACTGCTGCCTATTTACAGAAGAGCCTTTATACTGTGTCCTATATTTAAAAAAACACAGCATGAAATTAGAAATCAGATTAGAAGAATTTTCCTTCTATCAGCACATTCCGTATTACATTGAAATTCAACACTAGGGAATATATAAGAAAAGCATCCAAAACTGAGTTTGTATCTTTATACAATGTAACTCAGTGTTGTTGTTGTTTTTTTTCCCTAATGTATAAATGTATAGTTTATCAGTGAGTGGGGTTTGAGGTTATAGCCTGTTTTTAGCAAATATGAAGCTGAAGTATCCAGAAACAGAAGACATGTAAAAGAAAAATATTGCTCTCACATACTTGATATGATAGCATAACACAACATTCTTTTAAAGCAAATACATGCATATACTCACATTCTAAGAAAGATAGCTTTAATAGCTTTATAATAAGAGAATGTTCCTAAATTATCCACAGCGTTGCTACAGTTTGAGACCTGAGACACATATGAATTTCATGTCACCTTTTTCTTCCTTCCTAGGACAGCAGCTTCCTATTTTCTGTTTTTATACTATTTTGAAGTGTTTTATCAAAAGCCACAGTGAGTACATTAATCTTTTGTGAAGCAAGGGGAGAATTAATGAATAAACAAATGAGCAACACCAAAAAGATTTCCAATACAGCAAGCAATTAATTGATATTTGTTAAATAAGCTAATTATATGTATTTACAGTCAAAGGGAGGCAAATCTACTTTACCTCCCTTTTTACGATTTCAGCCCACAAACTCCTTTGAAACATTAACTGTGGCAAGAGTTTCTCTGCGTATCCTCAAGGTCTCAGTCTTAAGAGATGCACAGTTTTCGTCATCACCCATGGAATAGTCCTTGTTAGAACCTAACTAAGAAACCCAAGTAGTGATGAAAGTGTTAGTCACTCAGTTGTGTCTGACTCTTTGCGACCCCAGGGACTGGAGCTGGCCAGGTTCCTCTGTCCATGGGATTTTTCAGACAAGAATACTGAAGTGGGTTGCCATTCCCTTCTCCGGGAGATCTTTCTGACCCTGGGATTAAACCCAGGTCTCCTGCATTGCAGGTGAATTCTTTACTATCTGAGCCACCAGGAAAGCCCTTTATCTAGTGATTAAGTAATGATGAGAGGAAGCCAATGTGGAGAGTAAATCAAGTACCCGTCCAAAGTTCTAGCTGACATCTCAGCAGTGGCTGAGTCGTCAACAGTCAAGAATTTAAATATGGCCATTTTGGACCTTGCAGGAATCCCAATGCTCCACTTAGCAGTGAAAAGAATTCCCAATCAACCAACATAATTATAAGGAATAATAACTTGCTTTTCTTATTAGCTCTAAAGCTTAGTCTTATTTTTACATGAAGAGACCCCTGAAACAACAGAGGAATGAATGGTCCCTCTTTAGGAGATCTTGTGCTGCTTCCAAGGCATAGGTCTGACACTGAAGTTTACACCAGAGTTGCTTCCCTGGTAGCAAGTTGCTTCCCTGGTAAAGAATCCACCCCCAATGCAGCAGACCCTGGTTCGATTCCTGGGTCAGGAAGATCCCCTGGAGAAGGGATAGGCTACCCACTCCAGTATTTTCTGGTTTCCCTGGTGGCAGAGCGGGTAAAGAATCCACCTGCAACGCAGGAGACCTGGGTTCAATCCCTGGGTTGGAAAGATCCCGTGGAGAAGTGAAAGGCTACCCACTCCAGTATTCTGGCTTAGAGAATTCCATGGACTATATAGTCCATGGGTTGCAAAGAGTCAGATACAACTGAGAGACATTCACTAGTACATAATATTCAACATTTGCACAAGCAAAACTGACTATAAAACATTATATACACCTCATGAAAATGATATGTATAATAACAAGAGTTATTTATTTCTAGAGTGAAGTAAATTCACTTTCTGGTTGCAATAAAATAGTCCATATATAACATCATAAGTTGAAACCATAAGGATGATTTTTTGACAAATGTTACACATAAAAGAAGACCACAACTGTTGGGATTCATTAAAGTTAACATCCATAGCATGTTGGGAGAATGTCATTGTTGAACTGACTGAAATTTCTCATTAGTATTTCCATATCATATTTTTTTTTGTAAGGCAAAGGAGTTCATGAGGGGAAGAAAACAGAAATTTACATGACAAATTAAGTCTATTTTAGATATATGTAATTTTATACTGCTTTCAAATTAGTCTTAGAAATCTATCAAGCAAACTATCAGAAAACATTAACTTAATAGTGCAATCAGCAACTGTAATTTCCAAGTAACCATGTAAAAATATCAACTCAAGATGCTAATGGTTGTTTCAAGCTAAGACACAAAAACTCTAAGTTTACTGAAGAAAAAGACATGACAAGCCTTTCTTTCATGGAAATAGTCATAAGAATTTAGAGGAAGCTCAGAAAAGCATTTACCATGGTGCAAATTAGCCCTTCAAGACTGAGCAACGCTCAAATACTGTGGTCTCTTACCTATGAATCTGTACTCACCAATTCTAAGACTACTAGTAAATATTTATCAGGTACACACTGCTGCTGCTAAGTCGCTTCAGTTGCGTCCGACTCTATGTGACTCCATACCTCGGAAAAGGCAATGGCAACCCACGCCAGTACTCTTGCCTGGAAAATCCCATGGGCAGAGGAGCCTTGGTAGGCTGCAGTCCATGGGGTTGCTAAGAGCTGGACATGACTGAGCGACCTCACTTTCATTTTTCACTTTCATGCATTGGAGAAGGAAATGGCAACCCACTCCAGTGTTCTCGCCTGGAGAATCCCAGGGACGGGGGAGCCTGGTGGGCTGCCATCTATGGGGTCGCACTTGCTGTAAATTTTCACTCAGTTTTATGCAAACACTGGACCCTGATCCTCAGCCACAATGCCTGGTCTGTTTAAGTCTGAGCTATAAGCATAAGATAACTATTTCACAAGTAGTGATAATAGTTAACATTTTTGAAAGAAATTTTAAATATTAGAAATATGTGATTTGAAACAAATGAGATAGCATCACCAATTCAATGGACATGAATTTAAGCAAACTCCATTAGATAGTGAAGGACAGGGAAGCCTGATATGCTGCAGTTCATGGGCTCACAAAGAGTCAGATTTAGTGACTGAACAACAACTATAATATCCTCTACTTAAGTGATGTCTACGATTGTCAAAGAATTAAGTAAAACCAAATAGAGTTTAAACCAAGTAAATTATATGATATAATGTAGGTGAAGGTGGACTATAAATCCTAACATAATTTGTAAAGATACATTTGGAAATTGCAGTGTAGGAAGTCAGAAAACATGTCTAATTCATCTTTTAAAGCCTCAGTGACTGTCTTACACTATGTTCTTTATTTATTATAGTATCTTACCTTTAAGTTCTTTCATAGAAAATGGCTATCTCTCTGACAAAAAATTTAAATAGTTGAAGTTTTGCTAAACTTGTAGAACTTCAAAACATATACAAAAATTGAAATTGTATAGGGAATGAATGGAGTAATCAGAAATTAACTGAATACATGTAAATCTTTAAATTAAAATGAAAATAAAACAGTGTTTACTATATTTGACATTGGGCATCAACTGTACTAGTCCTTGGCTCTCTTTCCCTTCATATCCTTCTCTCTCACTTTCTCAAAATATTCAGGGTTCATAAACAAATTCAGAGTTATAATTGTTTCACCAGAGATGAAAATAAAGGTGGAATAATTCATCTAGACTAGTTGCTGTGGCAAAGAAAAGTTCATGAGACTCATCTGTCATCATAAAAAGAAAGCAGCAATAATATGCCTTTTATTACGTCATTTACTTGCTAATATCCTTATGTTCAAATCAATAAGATCCAAAAGACTGATTTTCAACTTAAATTATTAACTTCAATACAATAACATTAAAGTTGTTGCTCAATTCCTTATCTATTAAAATAAGATATAAACATATATATGTTTTCCCAAAATATATGCCAGGTATCAAGCAAAATTCCTGTTTTTAAATTATAAACGTACTTATAAGTAATATTATCCATGGCAAATGCAGTTGTACAAACAAGATGAAGTACAATTCATTCCACTGAGGGGGAAATATCCCATTCATTGTTGGAAGGGAAAAGGGAGGAAGGAAGGAAGACAAGATGGGAAGGCATAAGAGAGAGGAAGAAACAGAGAGATGGAGAAAGAGAGATAGAGAAATAAAAAGAAAACAGTATATGTTAATATGTTATATTAAAAATGTTATGCTAATGTATGTTATGAGTTTCTCTGCTGGCTCAGATAGAAAAGAATCTGCCTGCAATGAAAGAGATCCAGGTATGATCCCTGGGTCAGGAAGATCTAGAGAAGGGAATGGCTACCCACTCCAGTATTCTTGCCTGGAAAATTCCATGGACAGAAGAGTCTGGAGAGCTACAGCCCATAGGGTCACAAAGAGTCAGATGCGACTGAGTGACTTCCATACAATGTTTGTCAGAGAAATAAGTTCTTCACAAAAAAGTAGTATATGGTTTTCTGTCATGTTATTGGCTTTAAATATGTTCTCTTTCTCTTCCTCTAAACATGACTGCTTATATTTTGATAATTTAAAATTTTTCTGTTCTTAAATAAGGACAATAGGCCCCAAATTGAGTGACTAATGCTATGCCCTAAGTCATCAGTGACACGATTGCAGATTTCGCTCTTCCAGAAATGGAATCTTAGACCAGGAGTCACCTCATCAACACCAGGTACCTGGCCTGACAGATCCCATCCACCTGCTAAAGTATCCTTGCAAAAAACAACCCACTTTTTTAACTTAGTATAACCTTATTTCTGCTGTTTTCCACCTATAAAAATCTTTTACTTTGTACAGCTCCTAAGAGCTTCTCTCTACCTGCTAGATTGGATGCTTCTCAGCTCAAATGGATTTTTGTTCAAACACTTAAAATCGTTAGTATGTTTCAGTTTATCTTTTAGCACTATATCATATTATCAAAATGCATCAAGTATCAATTTACATTTTCATAGAAAAAATCTAGAGTCAATGTTTCTAAAGACCAGACTGATATTACTCATGAATTTATTAGAAAACCAAATTAGCAAATGGATGTGAAAGACAGATGGTTAATAATGAAATTCAATTATGATTATCCATCACCATTAGAAGAATATTTCAACTACATATAAATGCTTGAAATGACAGTACCATTTCTTAATATTTATGGTTACAGAACTTTCTCTGAATTATTCTGATGATAACTTTTAGTCATATAAACTGGAAATGGCAGTGGAGTAATCAATAGAGAACTATAAAGTATGATTAATTTTATCTAAGAGTTCTAGTCAAATTATTCAGAAAAAAATTAACAGAGTAATACAAATAGACCAGTTCTTCAAAATCAAATAATTCACAGGTATTTGCTCTTAACTGCAAAAACTGAGCTTTTCTGAATGACTTCACAGCTACCTCAATGATTTTTTTTTAAGAATACCATCTACTGCCTAAACATGCTATATGTTCTTGAAATTTAAGGGAAAGTTAGCTCACTTAATTCTGGTTTAAACCAGACTTTCTATAACACAAGTAATTAATTTTCTAGAAGATAAGTAGAAAAAGAAAAAAACAAAATTTAAACAAATAAAATGGGATATTTTGACCATCAGATGGAAATGTTGGGCTATCCATCATAGCAATCAGTCAAAAAATCATTAGGTTGCCTACCATGGTACCATGGTGTTGTTGTTTAGCCAGTACATTGTGTTGGACTCTTCTGAGACTGCATGGACTCTAGCCCTCCAGATGCTTCTGTCCATGGGATTTTCTCAGCAAGAATGCCAGAGTGAGTTACCATTTCCTTTTCCAGGGGGTGTTCCTGCCTCAGGGGTCAAATCCACATTTCCTGCACTGGCAGGCAAATTCTCTTTTTTTTTTTTAAATTTTTTTTAAATTTAAATTTATTTATTTTAATTGGAGGCTAATTACTTTACAATATTGTATTGGTTTTGCCATATATCAACATGAATCCACCACGGGTGTACACCTGTTCCCCATCCTGAACCCCCCACCCTCCTCCCTCCCCGTACCATCCTTCTGGGTCATCCCAGTGCACCAGCCCCAAGCATCCTGGATCATGCATTGAACCTGGACTGGCGATTCTTTTCTTATATGATATTATATGTTTCAATGCCATTCTCCCAAGTCATCCCACCCTCTTCGTCTCCCACAGAGTCCAAAAGACTGTTCTATACATCTGTGTCTCTTTTGCTGTCTTGCATACAGGGTTATTGTTACCATCTTTCTAAATCCCATATATATGCATTAGTATATCTTTGCTGTTTTGTTTTTTTTTCTCTTGCTTACTTCACTGTGTATAATCAGCTCCAGTTTCATCCACCTCATTAGAACTGATTCAAATGTATTATTTTTAATGGCTGAGTAATACTCCATTGTGTATATGTACCACTGCTTTCTTATCCATTCATCTGCTGATGGACATCTAAGTTGCTTCCATGTCCTGGCGATTAGAAACAGTGCTGCGATGAACATTGGGGTACACGTGTCTCTTTCAATTCTGGTTTCCTCGGTGTGTATGCCCAGCAGTGGGATTGTTGGGTCAAAGGCAGGTCTATTTCCAGTTTTTTAAGGAATCTCCACACTGTTCTCCATAGTGGCTGTACTAGTTTGCATTCCCACCAAAAGTGTAAGAAGGTTCCCTTTTCTCCACACCCTCTCCAGCATTTATTGCTTGTAGGCTTTTGGATCGTAGCCATTCTGACTGGTGTGAAATGGTACCTCATTGTGGTTTTGATTTGCATTTGTCTGATAATGAGTGATGTTGAGCATCTTTTCATGTGTTTGTTAGCCATCTGAATGTCTTCTTTGGAGAAATGTCTATTTAGCTCTTTGGCCCATTTTTTGATTGTGTCATTTATTTTTCTGGAATTGAGCTGCAGGAGTTGCTTGTATATTTTTGAGATTAGTTGTTTGTCAGTTGCTTCATTTGCTATTATTTTCTCCCATTCAGAAGGCTGTCTTTTCACCTTGCTTATAGTTTCCTTTGTTATGCAGAAGCTTTTAAGTTTAATTAGGTACCACTTGTTTATATTTTGCTTTTATTTCTAGTATTCTGGGAGGTGGGTCATAAAGGATCCTGCTGTGATTTATGTCGGAGTGTGTTTCTTTACCACTGAGCAGCCAGGGAAGCCCATAGCACTTCACAAACACCCTCTAAGGTGATCTTCTCTGAGATAGTGCACTGTTACTATTCCTAGGCAGAGTGCAAATGTAAGCAGTTCCTTTGCCCTTTTCTGTTTACCTATTTATGCATTTTCTTGGGCTCCCAAATCACTGTGGACAGTGACTGCAGCCATGAAATTAAAAGATGCTAGCTACTTGGAAGAAAAGCTATGACCAACCTAGACAGTGTATTAAAAAGCAAAGACAACCTTTTGCTGACAAAGGTCCACATAGTCAAAGCTATGGTTTTTCCAGTAGTCATGTACGGATGTGAGATTTGAACCATAAAGAAAGCTGAGCACCAAATAACTTATGCTTTTTAACTGTGGTGCTGGGGAAGACTCCTGAGAGTCCTTCGGATTGCAAGAAGATCAAACCAGTTAATCCTAAAGGAAATCAGTCCTGAATATTCACTGAAAGAACTGATGCTGAAGCTGAAGCTCCAATACTTTGACCACCTGATGCAAAGAGCCAACTCATTTGAAGAGACCCTGATGCTGGGAAAGACTGAAGGCAGGAGGAGAAGGGGATGACAGAGGCTGAGATGGTTGGATGGCATCACCAATTCAATGGACATAAGTTTGAGCAAACTCTGGGAAATGGTGAATGACAGGGAAGTCTGGTGTGCTGCACTCCATGGGGTCATAAATAATTGGACACAACTGAGTGACTGAACAACAAGTTCTCCTTAAACCTTAATTATAAAAATGAGATCACTAGCTGACATTTCCCTAACACCTGGCTTTACTAAATGCATACTATACCTTGCCTAACTTGTTGATTCTTTTCCTAGATTAAAAGAAGCAGAAATGAAGAATTAATTAATTAAAGAATGACTAGCACTCTACCCCGACGGACCCCTTAGCAATCCTGTAGGCAGACCACATGGGTGAGATAAACATCTGAAGAAAGATGATGAGTCAGCCAGCTGGCATACATCGGAAAATGCTGCAGAACTTAACCTTCTGCTTTAGGGATTCACTGAAATTATATTCCCATTTTCCCTTTAAAAACTGTTATGGCTGAACAGAATCTTCATAGTCGGTTTTGAGACACCTTCTCTCTGGATTGCTGGTCTTCTGATCAAAGCAACTTTCCTTTCTACCAATTCTTGGCTGTCAAATATTGACTTCTGAGCAGTGAGTAGCCAAAACTGAGTTTGGTAACACTGACTCATCTTTCATGTTAGTCCCAACAATGAATCCTTCAGCAGGTTTTTCATTCCTTCGTCACTACTGCCAGAGCAAACTGCAAATCTCTTTATTTCCTGCCATCTTTATTGCTATCACTCTGATTTTTCAAACCTGCCATCAGCCCCCCAACCCTCACACCTGTATTACTATATTTGTAACTTAACTAGTCCCCTAATTTCTATTCATGCTTCTCCCATTTATTCTCCCTATGCTAATCAAAGTTTCATATAGTCAAAGCTATGATTTTCCCAGTAGTCACATAATAAGACTTGGACCATAAAAAAGATTGAGCATCAAAGAACTGATGCTTTCAAATTGTAGTGCTGCAGAAGACTCTTGAGAGTCCTTTGGGCAGCAAGGATATTAAACCAGTCAATCCTAAAGGAAATCAACCTTGAATATTCATTGGAAGGGGTGATGCTGAAGCTGAGGCTCCAATACTTTGGCCACCTGATGCACAGAACCGACTCACTGGAAAAGACTGAAGGCAGGAGGAGAAGGGGGAGACAGAGGATGAGATGATCTGATGGCATCATTTCCTCAATGGACATGAGTTTGAGAAAACTCCAGGAGACTGGGAAGGACAGAAACCCTGGCATGCTACAGTCCATGGAGTCATAAACACTCAGATATGACTTAGCAACTGAACAACAGCAAAACAACAATGCTAATCAAACACATCTATAAATGTAAACCACATGTTGTTTTTCTGCTTTAAGCAATCCAACAGCTTCCAAAATGGGGGTAAAGGAAAGGAATGAAAAGAAAGAAAAGAAAAATCCCAACCTTTTATTTCCTATGTTTTGCAAGAGCCTTTTAAATTTTCTATTAAACTTTTCATTATATTTCAGAAATAAATTTCTTTTACACCCTGAATTGTCTTTCTTGAATTAGGGCATTATGATTAGAGTCCCACTCTATATATCTTATATCAACTTTTGGTATGACTAATTCAGGTCACTCTTAACCTTTAGGCTTCAGTTCAATGTCTGCCTCCTCAGCTAGACTTTACCTGGTCATTCTATTTAAAGATGACTTTCCTTTCTCTTGCACTACTGTTTAATCTGTTTCACAACATCTTTCTCCATAATGAGAATTATGTTCTGAAATAAATCAGAAGTACTTTATTGATATATTTTATCATATCTCTCCTACCTAAACTGTTTTGTCTCTAAACACAGTGATCTGTTTATTATTTTACTGCCAATCATCTTATGGAATTCCTTATATCTAGGATATACTCAATAAATATTTGAATACATTGAATTAAAAAATGAAGTTATGCTTTTTACCTTTCAGAAATATAGTCTTATAGGAAGTTCATTATCAGTCAGATAGCTCTAGTCATGTAGAAGAAATTATGACCATCCTTGTCTGACCCTAGATGTCAATATAGGGTTGCCAGATTAAATATAGAACACTCAGTTAAATAAAAACTGATTAAAATATAAATTTCTCCCAAACATCACGTGTGTGTGTGTGTGCTAAGTGGCTTCAGTCCTGTCCAACTCTTTATGACTCTATGGACTGTAGCCCACCAGGCTCCTCTGTCCATGGGATTCTCCAGGCAAGAATACTGGAACGCATTGCCATGCCCTCCTCCAGG